>NC_044325.1:72859625-77659625 GCF_007399415.2 Gopherus evgoodei
TAAACCTGGGGCCCATATGTGCTAGGTGCTGTACAAACATACTAAGACAGGGATGGCAGGGAACTGCTTTATCTTGCACTTTCAGTTGCTTTTCTTCCTACATCCAACTCTCCTCCCTTTGCTGTATACATTACACTTGATTTGCATACTAACTGAATACCAAATGAAAGTGGCAAAACAGCATAACCTGCCTTCCATCCCTGTACACCACCATTTGACACAAGTTTGCTTACCTACAATGCAGATAGGACATTAGGTTTTTAAAAACTATTTGAACATTGGTCTTTTTACTAATCATGCCAGCATAAATGTGACACTCACACTAACATTCCCCTACTGCCCAAAACCACCAGCCAAAACCTGTAACAGAAACAACACCCTCCTATCCCAAAAAAGAGAGAAAGCAGAGTTTCTACCCTGAAACAAGGCAAGAGCCAGGTACTCCATGAAATCCATCACTAGGGTCTTGGCTATTGTGATGAATTGATTTTACATAGAAGGCTGTCAGATACTGTGGTGAAAATTCTAAAATAGATAGCTGAGGTAGACAGTCTAACCACAAAAACAGACTAACCAGTTCTTCTTTTTGTTTTTAAATCACTTCAATTTCAGGTTCTTGGGCAATAACAAAGTGATGCAAAGTGTGGGTTGTAAGTGCTACAGGGGAAGTTTTTAAGAAAGGTCATGAAAGTATTTCCATTTGATCTGAATTGATCTTTTTAAAGCTTGAGCCTGATTTGAGCTGATAGTGTCCTTTTTATCCATCGTAAATCCGCCCTTAAATCATTTATTATGTTTCTCTGAGGTCTTTCCCATTTACAAACTGGGAACCTCTGTATAATAGAGGTTTATCTCTAGTCTTGGTCGGGAAGTGATGGCATCCAGTGTGACTGTTGCTTAGCCTAGTAGGCAGAGGGAGGAACCCTGTGGGCTGAGAGTCCCTGTGACAGCTTTGACAGACAGGCATAGAAGGAACAGAATTGTCAGGCAGTGATCTATTTAGTCTTTAGCCAGCTATGTCTGGAAATGACTCCTTTTGAAACAGGTCTTTTCAACTACTGTCGAGTAGGTCACAAGTGTGATGAGTTTGCTGGTCGCTTCCCAGTTTTCCAATGGAACTGTCTTCACCGCATGAAACAGACAGTTTGGCACAGCTGTCAGTTTCTATTCAGGAATGGCAGAAGATGCTGCAGTTCTGGACTGAGGTGTGTTGACAGTTGTTTGGAGATCCAGAACTGGTAGAGGTGGCTGCACAGGGAGTTTGGCTCAATATCTGCTCACGCTCTATGCCTGGCATCATTCTCTTCCTTTTTAAACATCATGTTTCACATGCATTTAAATCCTTTATTGCCTTGTTTTGCCTCTTAGGCTGGTTTCAGTGAGATAAACTAGTCTCATCAGCATTGGGGAGACAGTTCAAGAAACATAGACGAGCACAGACAGAACTCCTAAAATGCTGATTGATGCAGGAGGGCAGGGAGACCTTTCTGTACATAACAGTCCAACTATAATATTTTATGTGGCTGCTTTCTTAAAACTTAGTACAAAATATTAATTGAAATTAAGAAATAGAAAAAAACAAAATATGCACAGGATTGTCTTATGGTGACAGCACAGAACTGAGAATAAAGAGATTCTTGCTCTGTTTCAAATACAAAGTGTCCCAGCCTATTTTTTGTGTGTGTGCGCTTCTTGTTAGTTGCAGTAAGCACAGTCAGGAAAGTAACAAATACTTTCCTCATGGATTCTATTTTCTAAATGGACAATCTACCTAATTCTCAGTGGAGATTGTCCCTCAGTAATTGAGAATTGATATATATTGACATATTTTGCTTTCCAGAACCAAATCTCTGTACAACTTTTCATGGGTGATGTTACCTGAGTGTTTAGATTTAACATTACAGTTTAGATATTAGAATCTGTTCACCAAAATTTGGGTTATTGCTGATTATGTACTCTATGTATCATGTGACTTTAAAAACAAACTTTGTATTTGTGGATAATCTAAGCACTATACCCAAATGTACAGACACTCTTTTCCCAACCTATGTATTATATAATTTTTTAACATTAGCTTTAATAAAATTTCTAATACAGCTTGTAAGATCCTTGGAGTAGAACCCTTGTCTTGCTTATCTGAAGTCCCAGCGTCTGGTGCTTAAATGATATCTGGTAAGAAGAGTGTATTATAAAGGTTCCAGGAGCAGGCGAGTGTTTGCTCCTGAGAGTGTTTTCATGTAGTCCTCCTCTCAGATGCACATTCTCAGCCAAGACTGTTAAGTCATCCAGAGAAATTTGAGCCAGACTCTGCAACTACAGAAAGCATTTGATGTGTCAGAGACAGGCACGTTGCTGGAAAAAGCCAGGCTGCTAAACCATCCCTCAAGGGTTATTTACTGTCCTGCTTATTCTTGCTCCAAGCCCTAACTTTTTGCAGTTATTTTTGTACAACTATTTCCATAACAAAAGCAGGAAATGGAGAGGGAAATGCTTTTTGAAGATGCTGTGTCTCTTTTTAAAATATTTTTAGTTTTATTTCCAGGCGTTTGTAAACAGTTTTGAAGGTATTCATTTCACTGAATTGCTGGTCTCTCTAGTTGACATCCCCGTTGACTTTGGTTTATTTACATTGTGTGACCTTGTTTGTTAAAATGCTGTGAAAGTTGGTGTGGCGTTGTTGTGGTTCTGATCCCTTTGCAGTACCCCTTTGGGGTGTGACTGAGTTATGTACTCACTCAGGTTCTAGTCCTCCAGATTGGGGCAGTCAGTAGTAAAGGGCTTAGGACAGAATTTCAGCCCTTCAGCTGAGCTCCTTTGGAGACTTACCCCTCCCAGGGCTCCAAGGGAACAAAGAAAAGAACACTGGCTGTGTTGCCTTAGTATGTCGTTTTCCCACCACACCCCTTTCACTGTCCATGTAAATGGACCCTAAAATGGTAATGCTGTTAATCATTAGTGGGTAGGTGTGCACACATCAGGGAAGTCTTTCAGGAAGCCGTCTCTAATTTCTTGTTTACTCTGTAACCCTCACCATCTGCTAATTTGTATCTGAGAATCCCATAGCTCTGTTGCCCTGTTCTGCTCTGCCCAGTGGTATGAGAAACCCGGGGAGGTTTTTCTGTGTAACACACTTAACTCCAGCCAGAGCTGGCTGGAAATTTCAGAGTTCTCTTCCTAGTGGCTGAATCGGTGCTGTTGATTTAGTAAGTTGCCGGGGGGTGCCTGGTAGGGCAGTCTCCTAATAGTCGCTGGGAAGCACCTGTTTCTTTTGGCGTAACCCAGTCACTGAGAGTGTATTTAGAATGCCTTTGGGGGTACTTGAATCCAGACTTAACCTTTTGCTTTTGGCTGCTGTATGTTACCAGGTTGCCGAGTGTACGACTTTGGAGATCTGAATTTCACTCAAGTGCCCAATGACGAACTGTACAACAACCTGATCAAATACCCACGCTCTGTGGGATTGGCCAGCCAGGTGCTGGCTGATGCTGTGAGCGGAGCGGTGGCTGCTGGACATAGCTGTGTAACTATGGGAGGTGACCATAGGTGAGTCAAGCCGGATGAAAGTGGTGGATGCCACTGAATGCCACAGATTGACCGCAAGCTGTGTGAGGTGGAGTATCTCCTTTTGTTGGTGTAAATCAAAACTGAGATGAAAGGGTGAGGGGTCTGGGGCCATGGAAGCTCTGCAGGGCACAGATTAGGAGAGTATCAAAGTTGCTTGCGTGATGATAATGCTGTGAGTGTCTGCTACTCCCAGACCCCTTTCTCCTTTCCTGGCAGTAGCATGTGGGGACATGACATTTGTTTTGTCTTTAATTCTGTGACTCCATGAACCAGCAGAATAAAAAAGTGATCTTAGAAAGTAACAGACAGCGGCGACTTTTGTTTCCAAATTCTGGGAGCTGCAAGTATTAAAACCAATGATGCTGCCCTTTTTTGAGGGAATTCATATGGTTTGTTTCACCCGTGTTGACTTTTGTGGACCTTAGGACGGGTGTGTAACTCTTTGGGGATCAGCTAGTTACTAAGGGATTTTGGGGGAGGGGCTAGGGAGCCCTCTGATAAGAGAGTGAGTCCTAAGTCTACCTCGGTGTATCCCAGAGGTGGACATACTGCTGCCCACAGGCCACATCTGGCCCACAGGACCCTCCTGCCCGGCCTCTCCCCTGCTGTCCCTCCTCCCCCTCAGCCTCAGCTCATCCTGCTGCGGTGCAATGCTCTGGGCAACGGGGCTGCAAGCTCTTGCCGGGCAGCACAGCTGCAGAGCTGGGTCCTGACTCGGTGCTCTGTGCTGCACAGTGGTGTGGCTGGCTCCAGCTGGGCAACGTGGCTGCCTGTCCTGGTGCTCTAGGCAGTGCAGCTGAAGGGCCAGTGGCAGGGAGCGGCGGGGGTGGGGGGTTAGATGGAGGGCAGGGGAGTTGAGGGTGGGTTAAGAGAGCAAGGAGGGTGGATAGAGAGTGAGGCAGTCAGAGGGCAGAGAACAGGGGGGTTGAATGGGGGCAGGGATCCCCAGGGGGCATTCAGGAAGAAGAGGGGGTTCGATGGGGTGGCGGGGACTCTCAGAGGACAGGGAACAGGGAGCTGGGTGGAGCAGGAGTCCTGGGGGGGCATCAGGGGACAGGGAGCAGGGGGCGTGGATGCGCAGGAGTCCCAGGGTGGCTGTCAGGGGGTGAGAAGCAGGGGGAGGTCAGATAGGGGGCAGGGCCAGGCCACACCTGGCTGTTTGGGGAGGCACAGCCTCCCCTACCTGGCCCTCCATATAATTTTGGAAACCAGATGAGGCCCTCAGCCCAAAAAGTTTGCCCACCCCTAGTGTATCCTCTTCTTCTTTTCCCCTCCTCCAAATATCACATCCCTCTTGTCTCCACTCCCAGACTGGCAACGGTGGGGAGGAGGTGTGCTGTGTTGAAATGAGGCAAAATGACTGCAGTGAATAGGGAAGCAGCAGAGAGTTGGCTTGGTGACTGTGCAAGATGAGCCTGCTAGGTAGGGGTGAGATGGGTTCTGTTGATGCTCCTCTGGACCTGGGACAGGTGAAGGCTAGGGAGGTGGGAGGACTCTTGGTAAGGGAAGGAAGGAAGGAAAAGAAAGCAAAGCCCTGCCCCCATATCCCAATACTAGTATACTCCTGCAGAGTTTTATGAAAGGTAGCCCAGTCCTCCTGTGAGCTAATGCAGAATCATGATGCCTAGTGATACACGTCACACTGATGTTCGTGTGGTGATGGCGGAGCTCACTGGGATGAGATGCTGCAGTGCAAATATTGGACATTTGAAATGTGGCAACTTCGCTTGTCATAGCCCCTGGAATTGTTCAGTAGGACATATTTTTTTATGTACTTTTTCAGCTTGGCGCTTGGTTCCATCAGTGGCCACACACGGCAGTGCCCTCACCTCTGTGTGATCTGGGTGGACGCACACGCTGATATCAACACCCCTCTCACAACTCAATCTGGAAACCTCCATGGACAGCCAGTCTCATTTCTGTTACGAGAGCTCCAGGATAAAGTAAGTGGCTCTAGGTTTTGTTGGGGAGAGGGGGAGGTGACTATACAGCACACTGTTTAATTTCAATTCTGGTGAAAGGTGCTGGTTTATCTGCCCCTGAGGCTGATCTCCCATTTATCCCCTAGGTAAGATAAAGTTACAGGCATCCTACGTCTATAATCTGCTAGTGCTGAGAAAGATATTGCTTATTCAGCTCTTGGCCTCTTTGTAGATACTGCCACCTAGGGGGCACTTACTGCCGGGGTGCTAGTGGATTTTGTGATAGACATGTCTGCTAGGAACTGGATGGAGAGCGTCAGCCCATGTCACGTAAGTTGCTTGATCTGGGTTTGAAGTGAGAGGCTTCATGTCCCATTGCCACTCAGTATCCTGTGCTAAAACAGACCTAATGCATCAGCAAAGGCTCCAGTCCAGCAACTGGCAGCTGTGTGGAACCTGCATATTCTGGTAGCCAATACACAGAGACTGTTGTAGTGCGCAGGCAGCAGTTCTGCTGGGTGAGCCAAAAAGGGAGCCTCGCCCTGTCGGAGCTGTGCCAAGCTCATCCCTGCATAGCTCATATGCCTTTTACACTCCCCATGTACATCTATATTTGGAACTGTTCCATATTTTGACCACCTAGGGGCCTGTAGGGGGCAGGTCCTGCATGGGCTGTCCTGATGCACTGCTCTAGCACTAGACATTCTAGTAAATGTTACAGCTCAGGTCTGCTTGTAGCCTGCTTGGAAAAGTGCCCTGGCTGATGACTGTTCTCTTTAAAGGCACAAGAAAAGTGGCCTGCTTCTGCAGCAGTCAAAAAGAGGCTTGATATTGGTGCACTTAGGGCATTTAATAACCATTCTGCCTTGACTGCAGCCTGGAAGCCCTTGTACAGGTTCCTGTAGCATACTGTAGGAGCTGCCATGGTAACCAGTACAGTGTCTGTGGCATCTGCAGCAGGGAGCTAATTAGAAATGAGCATGTCTGCTTCAGCCTAGGCTTCTGGTTAGAGAATGGGAGAGGGTCACCGCCTGCAGATTGAGAATGGCAGCTGGAAATGCAGTACATCTGGCTCTCTTCACATATCCTACTTTGTCAGTATGCGTATTCAGCACGTACTGGGTACCTGCTGCTTATGCATCAGGCTGTTTCTAAAGGGAAGATTTAACTGTTTGAAACAAGTGTTCAGTGTGGCATTACACACAATGGGAAGGAAATTTATGCAGCCAAACCACCCTGAGCTGAACTCCCAGCAGATCCTGCAAGCTAAACTAGCTCCGCTTGTGCATTGGAAACCTCCAAGGAGCATCAATTAAGGTGGAAGTGGGCTCATTAGCACTGATTCCCCCCCACTTAGTAAGGCAACTCCCATCTTTTCATAGGCTTGTGTATTTATACTTCCCTACTGTATGTTCCACTCCATGCATCCAGTGAAGAGGGGTTTTAGCCCACGGAAGCTTATGCCCAAATAAATTCGTTAGTCTCTATATAAAAACAAGGAGTCTTTGTGGCACCTTAATCGTTGTTAATCAGTAGCGGCCTGTAAGTGAAAGTTCAGTGGCTTGGCTTTACCTCAGACCGCTCACCCAGAAGCATGAAGAATACTCTGGTTCTACTCTTCTAGATGTATTACTACACAGCCTTTTCAAAGTGCTGTATACAGACTAGTCCTCGCCTCACCTTTAAAGTAGGTAGTAATGTCTTACACATGCTGTCTTGCCCAAGGTCACATCATTATAGTTGCAAAGGATTCCTAGCTTCCAATCCTGGACTTAGTCTGTTAGGTCACTGATGTTGTGATGTCAGCGATTGTGACTCAGCGTGAGCTGTATGTTTGGCTTCTCACAGGCTGCCTCTCCATGGACACCCTCTCTCCCAGTGACAAGCTGGTGCTTGTACTTTGCTCAGGGTGGAATCTGCAGTTCACCCCCCTCTTAGACTGGGTCTCCAGATCGCTGCACTCCTGTTTATCAGCAGGTCCAAGCTGGGTTTGACCCCTGCTCTAGACTTTCTGTGATCAGTATAAAAAATGCATTGGACACTGAACAGCCTCTTCAAAGTATATATCCATAGGACCATGAGAGGAAAAGGGTTAAAACACACCTGTATGTATATTGTCTTCCCTAAACCTTAGCCTTTCCTTGCATGTTCAGGCACCCCCACCACCACTGGAATTGGGCAAGGTAGTCTGCACTAGAGGTGGGGCAGGGGCAGGGATTCATGAAGGGGTGCAGTGGGGGCAGGGCCAAGGGCGGTGGGGGGGAGGTGTCAGTAATGTGGCCCTCGGGCCAATGTACTAGTCTCATGTGGCCCTCGTGGTCATTTGAGTTTGAGACTCTGACCTAGAACATACTGTTTATAAAAAGGGATTTCCCATGTTCTTCACATCAGCCTTTCCCAGTTATTTACCGAGAAAAACTTTGCTGTTACTACTTCTGCAACCCATCCACATAAATTCCACTGCAGGTGCTACAAATTCAGTGTTACCCTTGTCTGTCTGTCCCAGGTGAACGTGCTGTTGAGGAATTAGTCCCATATTTTGAGTCAGAGCTGGGATTCAATTCCATCTGTCATTGCATGGCTGAGACACTGTGCACTAATCACTAACTGATTGGGAGTGGGAAAACTTTAGGGACAGATAGTGGGCTGGAACTTGAGAGATCTGAGTTAATTTCTCAGAATCCTGGCATGCCCGTAAGTTACTTTCTCTGTATGCCTTAGTTCTCATCTGGGAAATAGAACGAACTTCCCTGCTGCACAGGAGGATAAATTCACTAATGGTTGAGGTGCTCAGTTACTATGGTGAGAGCTGTAACAGAACCTAGTTTCACAATCAGTAAAACTGGGATAATGTTGATCTCCCACCCTTTGCAACTTATTTGCATCCTTGTATGAAAGGTGCAAAGGAGTAGTCATTTTCAGCCCCCCTGTAGTACAAAGGCCTTGCCAATCTGCTGTTCTCACTCAGTGGAAGGGTTTACCAGAACTGGAGGAGGGAATCTCGTTATTGATACAATTGCTTTATCACTGAAGCTGACCCTAGTTGGACCTCTCCTCTATTGGCACTTGCTACCACAGTTTTACTCCCTAGGAAGTCTGCTTTCTAGCTCAACTTCCACTAATGTGAGGTAGCCCCTTTTACCAAAGGCATTTCATAGCATGCAACTTTGGGGGAGGAGGGTGTTCCACACTGAGTTGATTCTACCTTAATGGTACAGTCTCATGTACATAGTTATATGACCTTGCAGCGCCTCTTGTGCATAGATTTAAGTGCCTTAAATCAAGCACTTGTACCCATCTGTGAAATGGATATAACTGAGGGAGAAAGGTTAAGTGATGTGATCAATGATAGAGCAAGTTATTGTTAAAGCAGGACTAGAACCAGCCCCCTATTCTATCCGGCAGTATGCTTTCACTACACTGCTAGGCAGCCAGCAGCATAAGACAATACTAGGTTCATTTTTTTTAATGTTATGTTCCTTAAATGCTGTTTGTTTTGGAACAAATAGTACGAAAGGGGCAAGGTTGAGATTGTTAGGAAATCTTGATTTAGCCCTGTTCCCAATCTATTAGACCTTGCTTTTCTGTCCCCAGGAGGATTTCACTCTGGGCAGAGAGAGGGTAGCGTGAAGAAGTGAGTGTCAAAACTTTAACAAGTCCCTAAAATTATTTCCATTGTGAACTGGAAGCTTGGTAAACAGCTGCCACTACACGTCGCTTCATAGCTATATACCACCATTGTCTGCTTGCAGATGCCACTGCTTCCTGGCTTTTCCTGGCTAAAGCCCTGCCTCTCAACGTCTGATATTGTCTACATTGGTCTGAGGGATGTGGATGCTGCTGAACAGTAAGTGCAAGACCACGGTGGAGGGGAGGACTTTTTCTTACTGGTGAAGTCTGAGCTGCATGTTCGCTTGTGCTACATATTTAAATGGCGTGGGCTGGTTATGAGGGGCTTAACGTTTAGTACTTTAAACGTTTTAGCCAAAAGCAAGAAAGTTCTTACATTCTTTCAACAGCTATATTTTGAAGAACTATGACATTCAGTATTACTCAATGAGAGATATTGATCGCCTTGGAATCCAAAAAGTTATGGAAAGGACATTTGAACAGCTAATGAGCAGGTAAGTTGTCACTGAAGATGAACAGAAGGTATTTGTTTCAGACAAAACCTAAGTTCCTGAACTGTAAGCTGTTAACAAATCTGATAACCCATGCAAGTCTGAAGTATTACCTTCCACACCACCACTGAGTATCAGCACATCTTTCTCTGCTTTCTGTAATGATTTAAAAGGAAAGGGAGTGCTCAGTTACTGCTGGTGAAATGTAGCTGACTGACAGTCCAATCCACAGCATAAGCACAGCACATTACATCTAGCAGCTGTGCAAACTTCCAATAAGTATGCTTCAAGACTGAAGTCTGGTCTTTAATCCTCGGGCTCTTTGCTGACATTGCGATGAAACTATTGCACACTGGGTCCGGAACAAGTCTACTATAACAACTGTTAGTGGCTACAAATGGGGGATGGACTCAAGTGCCTCCTTCACTCTATCTTGAAGAATCCAGAACCTGGCTACTAAAGTTTGAGGAAAAGGTTAAGTCTGCACCATTTGATGCAGCTCAGACATATAGTAACCATAGAGTTTAGGTAGCTCATTCCACCACCCCTCTTGTCCTGAATCTCCCTCTTCATTTGAGGTACTTTTTAGCCATTATGGGTTTGAAAATATTAACCAGGAGGAATTTCCGAGTTAACTGCTGCACTAATGCAAGTCTGCAGCCATTTTGAGTTGTAAGGCAGAGGACTTGTCCTGTTCATCTTAATCATAGCCTCAGGGCTTACAAGATGCCTTGGAATTCAGTACTTTTGGTACAGGCAGCTGCCTTTTGCTTTCTAGTTTTTCCCCCAAGATTGCGCTAATGCTCTCTGCACTGTGCCATGGAGCCAGACAGCATGGATGGGGTGCCAGAGCTGGAACTGCTACCTTTGCTGTGCAGGGGCAGCATCTGAGCTAGGCAGTGGAACAGATGATGTACTGGTGAAGCTTCCCCCTTTCCTGGCACATGCTTTAAGGAGGGTGAGGGAGAAAGAGACTCTGCTTTGGGAAGTTTTTTGAACATGGCATGCCTGGACAGTCCTGTAGGAGCCCAAGTACAAGTTTACAGCATAAAGAAACACTTGAATGATTTCATTAGTTTTTAAACAATGGGAAAGTGAAAATAAAGACTTGGTTCTAGTGTGCTCTGAAGTACATTAGGTCCTGACCACATACACAATAGCAAAATATCAAGCCACCAATTTTATTTTTCTGCAGGGCACAAAGACCAATTCATCTGAGCTTTGACATTGATGCTTTTGATCCTTCACTGGCTCCAGCAACAGGGACGCCTGTTTTAGGTGGATTAACATATCGGGAAGGCATGTACATTACAGAGGAAATACACAATACAGGTAGGCACCAACCAGTAGTGTTTGATTAAACCCAATTATCACACAAGCCTCTTAACCAAGAGCTAGTTCTCTCTTTACAAGAAGTTGAGACATTAACAGGTCACCTTAAACTAGATCTGCATTTCAAGTTGCTTCTCTGTAACCAGACTGACAGGACTAAGTAGTAAACTTTACATCAATGATTTTGAAGGGGCATGGTACAGTAGATCAGAATGCTATAGGTCCCTACTTTATTTAGCAATGAATAGATGGGGCCAGACTTTTGGAACTTTACACATGCAAAAAAGGAATATTGATGTAAAACTGGTCATTCATGCATAAGTGTGGTAACTGCATATTAAAAACAGTTACGCCTATTTTGTACATACCCAGTTCTAGAAATCTGTCCCTCAGCTTGCAAGTGATCCTAAAACCCAGGTTCAGCTTCCAGTAGGGAAAAAAACTTGGAGGAGAAGAATGCTAACCTGGTAGTCAGCCCCTGACAATCCACTGATCACTCTTGCTTCCATGAACATGACATACTTGTTCTATCCCAGAACACCAGTCCTGTTAAAACAAGACACTCAGCTATGCACATTAACAAATTTTAAAGGTACCATAAGCTTTTCAGAATGGGGTGGACACCTCACTTAAGAAACATAAAAGCCATTTAACTATAAGTGGATTTAATATCTAAAGACCTTTGCTCACAAGGGATTGTTACTGTTCCTTGTTTGACAATCTTAACTCTTTATCTAGATGTGTTCATATACTGTGATCTGGAGCAGTGCTGAACCTAGGCTACAGGCTCCGTATTAGGTGCACAAGGTAGCGAGTGCTATTTTACCAGACTAAGACCTCTGCTGTATAACTGCTAGACATTAAACTGAACCACTGATTCCCATAGTTAAACTCCAACAGCATAGCTGAAATGCCAGTAGCTACTTTTGGAGGAAGAGAAGCTAAACAAATCTCTTCCTCATTTTAAACTTCTAATGGTTGTAAGATGTTTTAGAATGTAGAGGCATTGCTTTCTTGAGTCTTCAGCCGGACAGGTGCAGCAGCTCTACTTAAACAGTTCTCACTGTTTTTCATTGCTGTATAACCATTGGGAAAGATGAGGTGGTACAGTTGCTGGTCATAATTTAGACAAGTACTACCTCCAACAACATGTGAGGCCCCAGGGGCCTCCCCGCTCTGTTCTTCAAACATTCACATCGCTAGCCAGAAGCAGCCTTTGAGCAAGATCCATAGACAGCACTGTGGTTTGGAATTCTAGCACTTGAGGATGGACTTACCTTTTCCCAGGGTGTGTTAAAGTGCATGGGTGGGGATATGAGCCTTGAGCTACTTGGTGACTAGTAGAATTCAAGCTGCCCTGGTTCTGGGTGTGTATCTTGTTGGACTACTGTTCCTGCTATTTGATGGGTTGTTACTTTTTTTTCCCCTCAGGATTGCTTTCCGCTGTGGACCTGGTTGAAGTAAACCCATTGCTTGGTGCCTCACAGGAGGAAGTGAATGCTACAGCCAGTCTTGCAGTGGATGTGCTAGCAACGTGCTTTGGGCACACAAGAGAAGGAGCACATACTGTTTTTGATGAACTCCCAACACCTAATTCACCAGATGAATCAGACAGTGAGGAGCAAGTGAGGATTTAGCACCCCCAGATGGTGGAAGACACTTCACATTGGGCATTCCAGGGCTCTCCTGAGGCACTTGAGTGACTAGATTAATGGCTGTCAAACACTTAGTGTTTTTTTTAAGAGACTAGTTTTCTTCATTTGACCAATTAGTGTATGATGTATAAGTTTTATTCATTTAGTCAATTAGAAGTATAAATTTAGACAAGTAATAAAATACTTGTTAGGCTATTACCATTACTTCAGTTTTAGTCTTTGTATTTTCTTTAACCACCATGTCTTTCTAGAGTCAGTACAGTAATTCAGTTGAAAATGCTGTCAGTACCTGACAGCTCAACCAGAGGACTTTCAACTGGAATAGACATCTCATCCACTTCTTCTGGAGCTATGCCAATGCATAATCCTTGAGCTACAAAGGGGAACACTCATCTGGGCTGTGCAAGCTCAGCGGAAGAATTTGTAGTAGACCACACCTCCTAGGATGGCTAGTTCCAGGATGATGATGACAGACAGCAGCAACTTGTTAGTCATAACTCTAGAAAAAGAAAAGGGAGTTTAGGATCATGAGCAACTGTAGGACTATCCTACTGCATATGCCCCAGTCTGATTTGATAACATTCTTTATGCAACTACTCCAGCTTAGATCCTACTAATGCAGAAATATAAGTTACCAAAAGTTGATTTAGCCTTTATTACTTGTCATTAAGCTTAGAGTACTTCTGTTGTGAAGAATTATCCACATAGTTCTCAAAAGTAGGGACTAAGCAGAGCTTCCTCTACTGAACACAGCTTTCCAACAGTTCCCTGGGCCTTCTGTTTACATTCTCCATTTCACTACTTGCAGTGGTGCAGCATTCTTTTTACCCCCTCTCCATCCATGCCAGCTAGTGAATATTTCTCACTGTAAGAGGGACAGGACTCTCTCATGTTCACTCATTAAGTAAGTCTGTTGGGTCAGTTATTTCTGGGGAGTAGAGATCCCCAAGTAGGACTTAATGCCAAGACATTGTGCATTTATTTGAAACAGCATAAGCCACTACTTAATGTATTGGCTTCTGAATAGCAACCCATTTTACAAAAGTATCCTCTAATATCTTCAGTCAAAGACCATTTTGGCAGTCTTGCAATATCTATGGAGTCCAAGGCTAGCAGGGAGCATTTGATAAGCTAATCTGACTTGTATAACAAGGCCATAAAGTTCCCTAGCATACACTTCTACTAATTCTTTCCCCAAACTATTTGTTATTATGGTCACTAAAGTTCATGCCAAGTACAATTTACAGAGATGATGAAAGCAGATAATCAAGAACTCAATTCTTCTAAAGGGTACAATATGGCTACCCTCTGATGCAGTACTAGTGGCAAGCTGTAATTCAGTAGCAGGTTAAAAAGTTGACACTTTCCCCTAGGTCCATGAGACAACTTCAGCACCCCCAAAAAACCCTCCAGCCTAAAAACCAAATCAGTAGGCTATTTGGACCACCACAAGCTTGGGTAAAAGTTAGTTTAAGAAAACTGATCAATTTCAATAAAAGAAAGTTAATGGCATGTGCTAAGGCCCCCAGTTAGCACTGGTGTTCTGCTCTAGAATAGAAGGTTGATGAGAGACATTTTTAATAAGCACATCGATTCAAGAAGAGAGGAACCAACAAACTTAAGTAGTCAGGCACCATGTAAGTGCAAGGTAACACTATGAATTGACACAAGAACTATGCATCCAGTGGTGATAGCTTAAAAAGGCTGTTCCCTATACAGAAGCAGTCAAAAGCAAACAATGTGTTAGTAGGGGATAAAATAAGGAGCATTCTATAAATGTATGGTGCATACTGCCCATGAATACAGTTGTCAGCTTGTTCTGGATCTCAACACCTTTTTGAGATAGATTAATGGAATAGGGTAGGGAAGACTATGTGGGAAAAGGTTTTAAGCCTATTAAACAAACAATGGAGTGCCACTCAAGAACTCAAGTTTAACTATTCCAAGGGGAAAAAAAAAATAGGCAGTGAAAGAGACACCTTAATTTCCACTTTGCTTTTAGCTGTGACACTGAGGACCTTTCCCAGACCTCAAGGAGCTCTTTGTAGCTCCAAAGCTTGTCTCTTGCCAACAGAAGTTGATCTAATGAAAGATATTACCTTCCCCAGCCTTGTCTCTCTAATATTCCTCAGGGAGTAGGTACCGAAAGATTCCACAACACTTAAACAGAATGTAACTGAAATTTGCCCAAACAAATGGGCTGCAGTCTCTTGTCTATTTAAAATCCCTCAGCAGTTCTAGCGTTACAGTATTTTAAATTTCCTGCACCATTCTATCAGAGGTACTGGGTGATGCAATTCCTGTCCAGTAATTAGTTTTCTGGTTGCATCCTACTTTGAGATTTAGAAGAAAGGCATAACAACTGTCTGGGATTGGTTATTACTGGAGGCAAGCATTGCTTTAAAGTTTTAAAAAATAAGTAAATTCATCACACTACTCACCTTTTCGACATGGAACGCAGGATCTTACGGGTTTTGCTTAAGTTTTCGCTTGTGTTCACTAACTACAAAGAAAAACATGTTAGTTTCCACTTATTCTAAAGGAAAATATGAGGCACAGAGTCAAACCTTGTACTCTGACACACAGTTTGCCAGCAGTTGGTTGAGTGCACAATGAATTAAGCAAACAAAAGATCTAGGTTCAAGAAGGACCTTCCTGTAATCTTAATGCTCAGACAGCATTGTTGTTCTAAGCATCACCTAGAAGATAGGTCTCAGGTGAGGAACAGCTGCATAATACAAGAGGTTGCCTGTCAATGTTCATTTGTGATTTCTCAAGCCAGGGATGTCTCAAGTGTGGTCAATGCCCTCTCCAAGACCAGAGAAAAGCAATTGTATGATTTGTCTAAAATACTCAGTTTGGTAAGTTTTCTGATAACATACAATTGGAACAGACTACCACCATTGAAAACTGCTGAAGGACTTTTATACAGGGGGGCCATCTAGTGATGATCAGCAATGTATCATGTTGTCAGATGCTACCTAACAGGGTCATGTGGGGAGCTTACTCCCTCTTCCATATTTTAAAGATAAACAGAGCATTAGTGAAATACGGGGAGGCTACAATTTTGGGAATGGCAGTGAGGAGACAAATAAAAGGTTAAGAGAAAGATTTAATACATGGGCAGAAAAGGAGATGAGTTAATCTATTAGTTGAAAATTACACAGCTAGGACAGTCTTTACACTATTCAATCAACAAGCAGTTTCTAAATCACCTAGTAAGAAACAAGCAAAACAAATTAGGGTTATATTTTAAAAGCTGTCATATTATAAACAACTCAGGATTGTGCCTGAGACTCAACCTGTGGTCATTAACTTTCAGTATAAAATTTGGTCAGTCCTGTTCCAGAAGTTCAAGGTGTGTGGGTGAAGATGGGTTGTGAGGGAAATCAGACCAGTTGTCTTTGAGTCAAACTAGGGTTTGTCTACACTAGAACTTTTGTCAGTCAGATGTGAAAAAACCACACCCCTGGCTGACGTAAGTTTCACAGACAAAAGTGCCAGTATGCACAGCACTATGGTGGCAGGAGAGCATCTCCTGCTGCTCATTGGAGGTGGTTTAATTATGCCAGTAGGCAAGCTCTCTCCCATCAGCATAGAGCAGCTACACAGGAACCTTACACTGGTGCAGCTGCTATAAGGTCTGTAATGTAGACATAGCTTCAGAGCCACTTTAGAAGTGCATGCCACGTGCCCTCCATTTACATTCACAAGCACTCTTGGTAAATGGATCTATTTATGCCCAGGCTTTCAAAACCACACTCCTTGCACCTAGTGCTTTCAAAGAAATCAGGGTGTACAGATGATAAAGCAAACAAGATATGGTTCCAGCCTGTTGATGCCAACACGAGCACCTGTTATGTTTCCATGAGTGGAATTCAGTCATTTCACACAAAACAACAATATGACTCCTATTAGATCCTATGTAAAAAGGGATTTGTGATGGCGGATCTGTACCATTCTGCCTGCCAAGAGTCCCCATTTTTGGTACCTTTTACATGGTTGCAAATATCCCCTGCTCACAGTTCCGGGAGAGTCCACAAGTCCATTTAAAAACAGTTCTAGACTTCAGCTCTTTGTTAAGGGCACATATGCAAAAAGAAATTGAGCTTGTATTTATTACTATTTCAGTAGCGGGAACAGCACACTAGAAATGCATAACTCCTTGAACAAGTTTAATAGGATGGTATATCCAAAGGACTATATTAACTCTTAGCTTCAGAAGAAAGTAGTTATGACAGATGCAATGTTTCGAAAACAGAATATTCAGGTTATTGGATCAACTTTATAAATGTTGTACATCTTTATAGGCTGGCTATTGATTGTATTCCTGGATGAATGGATAGTTCCTGTCGGAACTATAGTTAGAAGGTAGCGATGACTGTAAATTCCCAATGCTGAAGCAATTCAGGTAACAAGACTTTTGAAGTTTCGCCTCCCAAGAAATAGCCTATGCTGGTTTGACCTGATTCAAGAGGCCTGCTGACAGAGCTATACAGACAGCCCTACTCTGGGAGAGGGAGTCACTCACATTAAATCCAAGTTCTGATATGACACTGGGAGGACAGGTAAATGTACACTTTGAGCTAGAGGTGTGATTCCCAGCTTGAAGACCTATGACTAAGCCATCATGCTAAAAATAGAAATGTAGGTGCTGCAATGATGGATTCTGTTTGTTCTTGTGCATCAATATATTGGTTTACCAAGTTTCCATTACTTTTGTGCAAATCTACTGAAGGCAACAGAAATGCAGCCAAAGATCTAATGAATCTTCATTACTAGTGATACTACTTGGAAATAACCAAAGCTCAACTGTGCACAGGCTTGGTTTGCAGAACTAGAGGTAAGAACACATCTTCGCTTGTTAAGTGAGCAAATTTGGTACAGAGATCCTAGACACAATGACTGGATCAGAGTAGAACTGCACTTTGACAATGGTTCACTCAAAAAAGAAAGGCTTCAGTGTTTATAGAGTCTAACTTTTAGATCAAGTTTACATAGTTTAAAACCACTATTAATAGTTTACATTACTACTTGTTAGGCTAGTTCCTGCCTTAGCCCCAGGGAGCTGGAAGAGACCTGTTGGATAATCTAGCCCATTTCATCCACATATGAAGTCAGGCTGACAAAAAAAAAAACCTAACAGATTTAGCCTCTTCCATTTGCATCACACAGGGTGACAAAATGACTCATGTTTAAACAGGATGCAGTCACTAGCACAGGACTCAAAGCCAAACTGAAATGAACTCAAATTCCACTTCACAGTTTATTCCTGGTAACAAAGTGCTCTCTATGATGGAAATTTATGGACTGCTAGGCTGAACAAATGGGGGCAATTTTTTGTCAGTCTATAGTCCTCCACCCTAATAACTGCTCCTTCTTTCCAGATGTCCATATCACAGCTTTCATACCCAGTAAGTAAAGCACCCAGATCTCCATAGATGCTACCATTCCCAGTAGATTAATGCCAGGCTGTTATGTTACAGTGCCAACAGCTTTTACACTCACTCTGCTTTTGGTGCGTTCCAATTGCTCTCGCTGGTCCCCAAGTTCCTCGATTATCTCTGTACCTATCTGATCCGTCTCTGCAGCGATCCGGTGTGAACGGTCAATGCTCTGAGTGGCTCGGTTCAGGCTCTCTGTCCCCTGGAGAAGCAACCCCCTCTGCGACTGCAAACGAGTCTAAAAAAATGTGTTACTGTTTAGTTATTAAACAGGGGAGCAGAAACATACTGGCTTCTGATGGATTCTAGAATTGAGACGCATTGCTTTATAGACCATGTGCCTATAACAGTGACAAGGTCCTTTTATGTTAATAGAAGCAGACAAATCAATGTTTGAAAATATATAGTATGTCAACTCTGTATTACGTAATATTAGCCCTTACTACAGATTATTTACCTGCAACATTTCTACAGACTAGGGAGGAAGCTAGAGTTAAATATAACAAACTACAGTAAAAGGAGGAGGAAAGAACAAACTCTCTCACTACAAAGTTAGAAGAGCCAAAAAACAGATTTAAAGAGGTTTCCTTTACATTCTTAATAACCACAACCACAAAACGCAAGTAAGTCACTGCTAGAGGCTAAAATACAGAGCAAGAGATGCTATTCTATAATTTAGGTTCATTTGATTTTCCCATCTTAAACTCAGTTGTGCCCCACTCACTCAAAATCAGACTGGAACTGGAGCAGAGAATTCAGGACTCTTCTTCGCTACCATCTGTATCTGTTGTAATATAGGCTTGCTGCATATTACCACAAACTAGAACATTACAAAGAAATCTATCTATCTCCAATAAATGCAAAAACTACGACTAAAGCATGGGTTCCCAAACCAGGAGCGTGAAGAAATTCCAAGGAGGGCGTGAGGCGGCCTGGCCTTTGAGCTCCTGGCCAGGGAGGCTAGCCCCTGGCCCCTCCCCTCCTGTTCCCCCTCCCCTGTAGTTACACCAGTGCACAGGCAGCACAGCTTGCACCCACCCATCTCCCAGGCTTTCCATTAAGCCAGTCCTCCTGCTCTGAGTGGCCTCGTAAGCGGGTGGGAAGTGAGGGTTCGATAAGGGGCAGGAGGTCCCAGGGGGCAGTCAGGGGACAGGGAGCAGTTGGATGAGGCAGAGATTTGGGGGGGAGGGACGGTCAGGAGACAGGGAGTGGGGGGATGGAGGGGGTTGGACAGGTGTGGGAGTCCCAGGGGTCTGTCAGGGTGTGGATAGGGGTCAGTCAGGGGACAAGGATTGGGGGAGGGTTGGATAATGGTAAAAGGAGAGGTACGGGGCATGAGAGTTTCTCAAAAATTAAAAAGGGGACATGATGCTGAAAAGTTTGGGAACCACTGGACTAAAGATAATCCAGCAGTGCGACTCAAGGGTAGCAAATATATTCTCTTTAGAAAACCTCTTTTGGAAACAAGATTTCTTGTGCCCTATCACTTGCATGATTTTAGGGACAAATAAATATGTACTCTAGGAAGCCAAGAAAAAATAAGCTGTAGTTAAATAGAAAGAGGCCTGGGGTAGTTCACACACAATGAAAGTACATTCAAAATAAGGTTAAAAGGATCATCTTAAACCTAGCAAGGACATGAAAAAGGAGTCAACTGAAAGGTTAATCTTAGAGCTAAAGATGTGACATGTGAATGGTTTTAAAACAAACATTCTGATCAGAAATAAATCTGTCACGTTTTCCTTCCTTTAATCTCACTTCCCTCTGCCACTAAGGGATACTTACTTAAAAATAGGATTTTTGTTTTTATTTGCTCCTTTTATCTCTACCTTAAGTCATTCCTTCATCTGAAGCATTCACAATTGGTTGCTGTGGAGATTTTTATGAGATCACACAATCAGAGGATTACATGGGAACAAGCAGCAGCAGATGGAATACCTGAGCTACTAAAATCCTCTTTTTATGCAAATAAATAACCCAAGTGTCAGAATGAGAGGCTCACTGACCTTGGATCAGAACTGGCCCTCAGAATAGAATATTTTCCTAAACTTTGAAAAAGGCTTTAATCTACCATCCTGTACTAAGGTATTATAAGGGAGGCAACACATGCATCATGCGGAAATATCCAGACAAATCAAGGATAGCACCTCAGTCTTCAAAGTTTCCTGGCTTCTGTAGTTTTAGATCTGGTGAAAGGTATCCCAAAATAATCCAATCACAGGACAGGTGCATGATGGACAGCACCACAAACTTCCCGCACAGATCAGTGTGCCTCAGAGCTTTAAGACTGGAGGTGATTTCAGTCTCTATAGTTCAGTCATACTTTGCCTTTAACTGTCTACAGTACAATAAAACGAAACTAACAAATCTGTTACTTAAAAGTTTTGAGAAGCCTGATCAATCTGCTACTTAAATAGATGGCTCCTTACATGTACCTGGATTATTTAACAGAATTATTTTAAAGCTAGCTTTACCATTGATCCTACATGGTGCATTTAAATATATACATCTCACTCACCTTTGACAGTGAAATGAAATTGGTCATTTAATTTTTTTCCTGTACTACTACAGTTGTGATTTCTGTGCTGAAAGGAATGTTTAAAGAAAGTTTAGTATGTTTAATTAAAATCTATTTTTAACTTTTTAAAAAAATATTGAGCCAAATGCTATTTGAGCCTCTCTTAAGCAAGTTTGCTATTTTGAGTTCATTCTTACCAAGTTGACATGCTTTTTTTTTTTTTTTTTTTTTTTAAAGTTCCAGGTACAATTTTCCTCTCATGCAAAATACTCCCTATTATGCAGCTTATGCAGAGTAGGTTTATAACCAGGTTATCTGAGCTAAGAAACTAAGGAGGGTAAGGTAGAAAAACTAGCTATCACAGCTAGCTACAGCTGAAGTCACTCTGTATTACAATCTAGAGTTTTACAATATAGTTAATATCTATTTGACACTCACACTCTGCTCATTCTCCATGGAATAGATTCCATATTTAGTGTCCCCTCGACTTCCAGGGCCCACCCCTAAATCTGTGCTTTTAATCTCTCTCTGGAACATGGCAAGGTCTTTCTTGTAGGTCCGGATTCTGTTCATCATTTGGTTCCGGAAGGACACTGGGGCATATTTCAGTTCTTCCTCCATCTCCCGCAGCTATAAAGAGAAAAAGTAGTTATAAAAGTACCACATTCATTCTACTAATATAGAGGGGTATTCCAACTATGTCCAACCCATGCTGTACTTGCAACTTGACAGGAGTCCAAGGGATGAACCTATTTTGTGAGGGAGAACATTGTAGTTGCCCTCATCTATTACAGAGGTGTAGCAGCACACAAATCTACACGTCCCAGCAGCTGCTCAGCTCAAGATGGAGTGCTGCATAGCAGGCCAGGAGTCTCCACAAGTTACACCTTCACATAAACATATGGGACAACCAGATTACATGATTCCACAGGCCTCATTTTGTCCAACCCACATCACAGGGTTCGTACTGTGTTAAACAGTCTTCCCTCAAGAGTCCAAAAGTTAAGGTAAGTCCCAACAGTATCACAGATATTCTCTCAATTAAGATCAAGTTTACAATTTCATTTCTGAGGTGAAAATATTTTGAAAAAGTCATATTTGTCAGTACCATGTCATCAGTACCTTCCATAATTTGATTTGTATTGTTACTCACCATCCCAATAAGAACAAGAGAATACTAAGACATTGGTATACACGTGTACTCTGGTACACGACATGGATTGAGGAATGATTCAATGAAAGAGATTAAAGCCAAAATTATAAGGTTGATTTTCTATATAACATTTTGATAGTTGTATTTTGTCCTTTTTCACATTCTTTAAATGGTTGGACGTTGGTGTCCGGTTCAGGTTTCCAATTAGGTTTAGGTTAGGTTTCCAATCACATCTACACAAGCGGACAGGCCATCAACCAAACTTCCTGATCTAAACTCTGATGGGTTCAGTACCATCTCTAAATAGGATGTGAAACTAAAGTTGGGTGAATAACTGATTTTTCAGTTTGCTGGCAGTTCCCAAAAGGTTGTGGGTTTTTTTGTTTTTTTTGTTTTTTTAAAGAGGGGGAGGGAGGCCTTCAACCAGAAATTTTCTGGAATGTTGGGCAAATCAAAAAAAAGTCAACAAAAATTTCATTTCTGGTCAAACAAAATGCTTCATTAAAAAAAAGTGTCCAGTCCTATTTTGAGCCCTGAGTGGGAGCATATAGATTTATGGATCTCTACACCAATAATCCTTTGACGGATCAGGAAAGAAAGGCAATACTAGAGATTCATAGTTTAAGGCCAGAAAGGACCATTAGATCATCTTGTCTGACTTCTTGTATATCACATGCCATTTCACCGTTACCCCACATTGAGCCCAATAACTTGTGTCTGGCTAAAGCATATCATCCAGAAAATCCTCCAGTCTTGATTTGAAGATATCAACAGATGACAAATCCATCACTTTTTCTAGTAGTTTGATTTTCAAATCTACTGTGTCATATTTCAGAGATTCAAACAAACATGATTCTTAAACTACAAAAACCCAAATGATATATTATCTCAAAATATATGGGGTCAAAAAGAAACTTCTGGATTGTCCTGTGATGGACAATGCACATCGAGGCTAATGTCAATGAAATATGCAATCCATATATCTGGTACAGCAAGCTATTGCACCAGTGTAACTGACCACGTCTGCAAAGCTATATGGTGCATTAAGTGAAATTTAAAACATGTATGTGTTCCCATGGGAAGAACCAGGGAAGAGTACTGGGACATACATGTATACTCAAAGAAATCAAATTTTAAAAAGGTAACCATTACATAATTATGGAGCAGAAGAAATTTTAAGCCTATAATGTTATTTGTTTGGGGTTTTTTAAGCTGTAAAGACATTTTTGCATTGCTTTACCTCTTCTGTTGCCCCAGTAATCCTGTATCACAATGTTCTTTTTTGAATGGCTCTGCATATTCACACTTATGAGTATTGTGCCACCTGGTGCTACCTAATGGTAGAATCTTCTCCAAGCAGTGCCCATTAGAGTGCACATGCACCCTCTTCTACCCGCTCCTCAGCATTTCCAAACATTCTGAGGGCGAGGCTATAAGGGGTACAGCACCCTCTACCACTTCAGTTCCTTCCAGCTACTGTGCCAGACAGAAGTGAACCACTCCAATCCATCTTTGGATCCAGGGTTTTCTCCACTGTCGTGCCAGATAACTACATAAAGAATTAAGTGTAATTTTTAGTATAGAAATAAATTTAGATAGTTTATATAGTTGGTGAGATTCAGTTCCCTGTAATAGCTGAACCAAAGAAAAAGACAAGATTTAAGAGATGTGCTTCCTAGAGACAGTGTGATGCACCCTGGAGTACCCAGGCTTGTAAGGCACCTCACCACTACCTCCCCTTAGAGCTAGGGTTTTCACAACAAAAATTTTGGTGGCCTCAGAGTGTGGTCACCAACTGTCGCTTGTGGCCAGTCTGACAAATTTTCCTAAAATACTTAATTAACTTTAGGAAAAATAAATAAATATGAAAACACATAAATTACAATGATTTGGAAATATATTTGTTGTTTTTTGCAGACTCAAAAATGTATAGCAGTATTTTGATGCGCCTGGCTCCTGTTGCCTTCCCCAGCCCCCACCTACTCCCCGGGCTTCCCATCACCCCCTCTTTTCCCCCACATTGCCAGAGCTCCCTTCTGCAGTGTTGCACCCCAGACTCACCCTGCTCCTTGCCTCTTGACCACCATGGTGTCCAGTAACGCCAGTCCAGCTGAAGCCCAGAGCTGGAGTCCTATGGCTGGAGGGGCTGAAAATGGAGCCCCACCACCCCAGGGGGCTGAAGCCAAGAGCCTGGAGCCTCACAGCTGAAGCACCAAGCCTGTTGATAGAGCACCACAGCTGAAGGAGAGTTAAGCACAACCCCTTAGCCCCACTGCTTTGTCCCCTCCCTCATCTCTGCCCAGGAGACTGTCCTGACTGCAGGAAAAACCTCTGGGGACGCAGGGGACCACATTTGAGAAACGTTGCTTTAGAGCGAAGGAGTCTTTTCTGGGAGCTGATCCACAGCGAGCACAGACATCAAGAGCTCTGGAGCACAAGCACTACCTTCCAGGCCTCCACAGTCTTTGCTCTCTCTGTGTAGGTAGTGATAGGTATATACCAACCCATCCCAACTCCCACGAGTTCTTAGAGCACTCCCTGCCCCATACCCACTGCATACTCAGAGTTACCAGGTTCTGTTACCAAACAGCAGTACACATCAGCTTGTAAGTTTCAACTCAGGACAAGCACCTCACTTAATATCACAGCACTTAGGCCACGTCCAGACTAGGTATTAAAATCGATTTTAGATACGCAACTTCAGCTATGGGAATAACGTAGCTGAAGTCGAATTTCTAAAATCGAGGTACTCACCAGTCTGGACGGCGCGGCATCGATGTCCGCGGCTCTCCGTGTCGATTCCAGAACTCCGTTCGGGTTGATGGAGCTCCGGAATCGATGTAAGCGCGCTCGGGGATCGATACACCGCGTCCAGACTAGACGCGATATATCGATCCCCGAGCAATCGATTTTAACGCGGGTTAGTCTGGACGTGGGCTTAGATATATTTAATGAAAACAAGAATAAGTGACAGTAAGAAAGAATATTGGAGACAAATGATTACATGCAAGACAAAATCATAACATGCTTTCTGAAGACTAAACTTAACAGGTTAACCTCCTGTACAAAGAAGTTTATTTCACCCAAGATCTTCCCCAGTGTTTTCAGCCACGGCTGGCTGAGACCCCACTTTCATGAATGCAGACAAGCCATCCATTTACTTATTCCTGGGTGCAGGATACCTGAGCGTTTTCTTTGCTTTCTAGAACTACATCCAAAGTTTGTCATCTTTCCCCAGATAGGATTCCTTGTGGCTTGTTCATGTCTGTGTGGTTCTTTCCTGTTTACTTCACATCTCTTTTGTTAAGATTTGACTTCAGATGTAAATGGGCATCCATTGTGTTAGCTCACAGTGCTTAATTTACATCCTGAAAGAGATAAATGTGTCTTGCCTCCTGTCTGGAGAAACCAGTCTAAGCGCACGTCCAGACTAACCCGCGGCATCGGCGGGTTAAAATCGATTGCTCGGGGATCGATATATCGCGTCTAATCTGGACGCGATGTATCGATCCCCGAGCGCGCTTACATCGATTCCGGAACTCCATCAACCCGAACGGAGTTCCGGAATCGACACGGAGAGCCGCGGACATCGATGCCGTGCCGTCCAGACAGGTGAGTACCTCGATTTTAGAAATTCGACTTCAGCTACGTTATTCCCATAGCTGAAGTTGCGTATCTAAAATCGATTTTAATACCTAGTCTGGACGTGGCCTAAGACACGTCACCTTTTGGTGATCTGCTTTTACCTTAAATGCTTAAGACATAATTTTCTGGAACAGATACATAACTCCTTGCACAGTAATTTCACAGTGATATTGATAACCAGTGACACTGGCTTTCATTTGAGACCTCACACAAGATTCTTTGGTGAACTAGAATCTACATACCTGTAACCCCTCTCTCTCTCTCTCTCAACTGACACTAAGATGTTCTTGGGTCACAGGTGGACGACCACGTTAGGTATCTGAAGGGTCTGGGGGGAAGGCTGAGCTCCTTCTGGATATTCTGTTTGCCAGGCTTTCACACCCAGAATGCATAAAGTGAGGCAGAACAGACTACAGCTGCTTCTGCTTAAAGAAGCTCTTGCTGGTAAACCTTCTGGTAGCAGATCAGAAATCTAACACACCGGTTCAGCTCCTCCAGCAACCCAAACTGTGTACAGCTTCCAGGATTTTGGGATCAGCTCTGGATTTATCTGTTAAAGCCATCAAAACTTTGAAGGCACTCTTGGTGGAAAAAGGTCAACTGCCTTCCAAGGAACCTAGAGCCACATCATCAGCTACAGCTATATTAGTTCCAAAAAGGAAGGCAAGGGAGAAGACAGCCATTCTTAGCAGTGCCAGATCCCATGCATCACACCTATTGGAGCAGTCCAAGTCTGACATTGGCTTCCGTGGTTCCGACCCTTAAACCTAAGTCAGCTGTAGTTCTGACTGAATATCAGAGGCATGGATCTGAGAATTTCTCTGGATCAGGTACTCTCCATGTTGGTGGGACTGGCTCCTTCCTCTGCTCCTGTTCCGGGACTGCGATCCAAAGACAATTTTTTCTGTGGTGGCTGATGTGCACCTTCCCCATTCTGAGCATTCCATGAATCCGAGTTATGGATAACTGGCAAATAGGCTTTACAAGCTCTACAGTTAGATTCCTCTTCTCAGTTAAAGAAAAGAACAGAGATTAGCATCTCTTCAAATCAATCCATACCTCCTTTCAAGACTTCTACAAGGTCACCACACAGATCTTTTATTCCTCACTATCCTCTAGGTCCATTGTTGTCTCCTATAAGGTCCATAGCAGATTCTAGGTGTGATCCTCATTTAGGGAGAGAAGAATTAAGAGACTTGATTTGTTCATGCCTTCTCAGCCTGGGCTCCCTCACTCATTTGCTTCTCTTATGGGTATGTTTCCAGATCCCAGCTACTGGAGGGGACTGGCAGTCCTGGATTCCCTGGCCTTATTGGGTTCCACCACAGAAATACTTCAATCATCCTTCTTATGAATGGAAAGACAATGTCTCGTCTGATGAAAAATTTGATATCCGGACAATCCTTGGATCTGATTCCACCACATCCGCCTGCAAATCAGGCAGTTGTGCCTGACACTTTCTGATTTCAGCCGCTCCTCAGGGTCCTCTGTCTCTTCAGGCAGTAGGGCGCTGATATGCTCAGCTGCTGGTCCACAGTCCTGCAGAAGGCTCTTCTCCCTAGGAGAGATGTATACTTCCTTCCCTGGTGCAGCCCAAACTGAGCAGGGCCCTCCCTTTATACTTCCTGCCGTGTCCCGTTACTTCCAGTGAAGTGGGTGAGGCACATTTGACTCAACCCCCCAGGGGGAGGATAGTGGTCCCTCACTCAAGTCAGAGGTAGACCATGCCACCTCACTGCACTCTGAGGCCACCCAAAAAAAAAAAAAAAAAATCAATCAAGAAATCAATCGTGAGAATGCCTCGTCTAGCCTTCAGAAACGCTCAGGGCAGGCGCAGAAACAGGTGTACACACATTTTAACAAGCACTACTTAGAGAGGGTTCTACCGTTGGGTGCCATGAGCCAGCACAAAACCCATAAGTGTGAATATATAGAGTCAGCTTGATTTTTACTGCTCTGCCCATTATAGGTTTCTGGCAGAACAGGATTAGAATGCTCAGGATCCATAACATGTTGACAGTCACACAAACCCAGGAAGAAGAGGGCATTAGACTGCCATGTTCAAATGATTCTAGGATGCAGAACTGCAATAGAAGAGAACGTAAAGCAGGAATTCACTACTTATCTCTTGGGAGTCCCCCTGCAAGACCAAGAACCCTAAGAATTCTGATTGCACCTGCAGCATTCTGCTTTGCTTGGTAATTGTGAGGTGGCATTTGAGTTTAATGCTAGTGAAAACTGCAGACTTGACAGTCTTGGAGAATGGAACCATATTTATCTAAACAGGTAAAGGATGTGCCTTCTGCACTAACCCCATCATGACTGAAGCACAAGGACCTGAATAAACCATTTCTAAGGAGAAAGGGAAATAAAAGTATACGGCTGACATTGCATTTGGGCTTCTCCCCAATGTCACAATTCCAGCCACATCCTTACCGTTTCATTTGCCTCCCGTTGTTTCTCATCAAATTCTCGTATTAGTTTCTTCTTCTCTTCTGGAAAAGAAATGGAACCACATCAAATATGCAACAAGGAAATTAAAACAGCTCTCAAGCCAGCATAGGTTGGGGACATCATACAGAAGACTGAGTTAACAGGAAGAGGCTGACTAACAGTACCCCAGGCCAAAGTTCAGCCTAACATGGGAACCACCAGAAAATTCTTATAAAGGGCCAGAGAACTTGAAACCCACCATATTGTGATCAAGAAATGAACACACAAAGCAACACTGGCTGCTAGTTTTGGAAGACCAAAATATTGCTGATTTCTGAGATGCACAAAACTCCATTCCCAGAACTAAAAAGGTGCTTAACTCAGGAAGGTGATAAAGATCTATGTTGGTATGTCTCAAACAATTGCTTATCTTGATATTTAAAGTTCTGTAAGTTGAGTAGATGTTAACCCCAATGTCCTGGCCAAATTCTACTCCTGGGGGAATTTGGCACCACTACATGTGCATAGAATTCAAGTCCCTCACAGATTTCTTTGCTTCCTCACATAAATATGACTTTGACAGGGAAGCTGCAAGACCAGACACGCACCACTCCCTAGCAGTGCAGGTATGATGTTTCAGGTACCCAAAGCAGCTGGTGGCCAGGTAAATCACTGTGGGGCTGAAGACACTACAGACAGTGGCCTCCTACCTTGAGCCGGGATAAGCTGCTAGTCCCAGCTGGGCTGGAGGCAGGAGAGGATGGGACTTCCTTTTCCTCTGCAAGGAGGAGTTGGTATCAGACCCAGAAATCTCCCCCAGCTGCAGGAAACTCAGCATCCTCCCCTGCTTCCTGCCCCCATCACTCCTCAGCTGTGGGGGGAGGGGTCGCTGTACAGGGACCCGCTCTCCCATCCACCCAACTCCTGTACATCCAGACTTTCCATACCTAGACACCCCTGCCAAGCCTCAACCGGTACATCTAGAACCCACTTAGTCTTCCATACCCGAACCCCACCGCACTGAACCTCAACCCCTGCATCTGGAGCCCCTGCCTGCATCCAGACCCCCCTACTTCCAAACCCCCACCCTCTGCACCACCCTGAGCCCCCACATCCAGACCACCACACCACTGAATGCCAACTAGCTGCACCCAGACCCCACCCCATCAAGCCCCAACAACCTTTACCTGGAAGCCCCTGCAGAGTCCCATTGCCCCTACACCTGGAACCCCACCCCCACGAGCCTCTGTGCACCCAGATCTCCCCACATCTAGACTCCTCACTGAGCTGCCTGCACCCAGACTGTCCCACAAAGAATCCCCTCACTCCACACCTGGCTCTCCCCACACTTGGATCCTGCCTGGTTACACCTACCACCCCCACACCTGGCGCACAGGTGCATGGCCCCAGCGTGTTTTTGGGGCAGGCCCAGACCTTATGCTGTATCAGGGTCAGGTGCAGCCCCACCACTGATTCCATGTCCAGGGGGTGGGGGAGCTGCAGGGTGATCTTCCACCTTCATGCAGCCAGTGGCCCGTGCTCCCCCACTGCCATGTTGAAATCTTTGCATTTATTTATTGACAAATTAAGTATTGTGTGCAGAATTTAATTTTTTGGTGCAGAATGCTCTCAGAGTAAAATTCCATTTATGTAATTTCATTCTACCTTCCTACGTTTTCCCTGCAGTTTCAACTGGATACAGCATCTTTCTCTTCTCTTGCTTTGTTGGGCAGCTACTGACTTCAGCAGTAGGTGAAGAAATTCATGTGTCTATAGGTGATCTAGAATCCTTCCAGTAAGAGCTGCTGTCAAGAACTCAGACAATAACACTGAAATAACGCCTGAATGCACATCTCCCTCAGCTAAGCTGATAATCCATGTCACCCCAATGAGCTATGTATGTTTAAGATTTAATGTAGATTGCCCACTTGCTACTGAGTCCCTGGGCTTTTGAAGGCAATGTGTTGTGTTTTGTTTTAAAATGAGCCTGAAGAGATACACATAGCATTTGCTAGTTGCTTTTACCCACAGAGCTCATCGCACCCTCATACTGCAAAGATCACTGGGAATGGTATTGTGTAAGCATACTCCCTTGATGCTACCAGAAAGCAATAGTGTATGTTTTTTTATAAGCTTGCAGAAAGAACTTGAGAAGGCCACAGAATTGGTTTAGAGCACGGCAAAGGGAAAGGGCAGTCATGTTTACAAGAATTCTGACAAAAACTATTGTTCATCTCTCCTAGAAGCCAGTGCAAGTCTGTCCTTTCTTCAAACAAAATCAACCTACGATAAAGAAAAAAAAACACAAGTTAATATTGACATAACTCATCTACTCCAACTGCAGTATTATGAAGAGACTACAGTCTCCCCATAGTTCCAATAGCAACAAGAGCTCTATTACCAGGTCAATTTTCTGTTATGAAGTCCCACAACTCTGGTTCCCTAAAGAACTTTCAGTGGGTAGAAGTTTGAGAAAATATTGAAGTCTTTAAAATAGCTCCTTTTATTTTTGTTGCTTGTCTGACTTCTGTTTCCCCTTTCAGCCCAAACGGAAATTACACCATAATATTTTAATTGTAAGTAGCTTTTGACACTGGCTCAAGTTGTCAGCTAACAAGGATAAATTATGTTCTCAAATGATACAAAAAGGCAGTTACTCTAATAACAGTATGGACCATGTGTCATAAACAGAGTGTTAAGGGTTAATGTCTCTTATACCTGTAAAGGGTTACAAGCAGGAAACTGGACACCTGACCAGAAGACCAATCATAAGACAAGATACTTTTAAATTCGGGTGGAGGGAAGTTTGGGCGTGAGTTCTTTGTTCTTCTCTCGGAGGGTCTGAGAGAGACCAGACATTACTACAGGCTCTCTAAGTCTCTTTTCAAGTAGTGAGTAAAAAACAGGCGGTTTAGGGATTTTTTTAATTGTTTACTATATTTGCAATTGTGGATCTGGCTGCTTAACTTTTATATGTGTAGTTGCTGGGAATATTTTGATTTGTATTGGTACTGGGGGGAAAGTCTCCTTCTGGTATCTGTAAGCTATAGGACCCTGTATATTGACATCTTGAAGTTACAGAGATAATTCTTTACTTTTTCCTTTATTTTATTAAAAGATTTCTTTTTAGAGAACCCGACTGATTGTTTTTCTCTGTTTCCCTTGTTTTATCCCAGGGGATTGGGATAACACACCAGGACGGGTGGGGAGACAGGAGGGGGAGAGATAAAATCTCTCTCTGTTTTCCTTGAATCTGTTTGCCTCTTTGTGGAAGGGAAGGGAGATGCTTCTCTGTATGGTGATTTAAGAGGTTAGATCAATATCTCAGGATAGCCCCGGGAGGGAAGTTCTGAGAGGGGGAAGGTGGGGGAATGGTTTATTTCTCCTTGTTTTAAGGACCCAAGGGGTCTGGGTTCTTGGGGTCCCCAGGGAAGGTTGGGGAGGTCAGAGTGCCCCAAAACACTATATTTTTGGGTGGTGGCAGCCTATCAGATCTAAGCTGGTAATTAAGCTTAGGGAAATTCATGCTAGTATCTCATTTTCTGAACTCTAAGGTTCAGATCTGAGAAAGAATGCTATGACACCATGACACTAGCTGTCAGTGCTCACATGATGGTCCTTACCTTGTGGTGCTATAATAGACTCCTCACTGCAGTGATAAGGGAATAAGAAGTTGAATAGAAAATATATATTTTATCCATGAGGGAATTCTGCACCAAAAATTAAAAATTCCACATCAAAAGATTAAAAAATCTGCAAAATTCTGAATATTTTGTCAAAACACCATAATATAATCAAACCAGTTTCAATTATTTTGGTAATTTATTTCAAAATTTCTGTCAGCAAGTATATCTAACAATACAGACAACAAAAAAAGGTTCAGGAAATGTTAACAGATTCCTTACTAGGCATATTAACACAGAACTCTGAGTAACAATTCATTTAAACTACAATACAGAAACATATTTTCCACACCCCTCAGAAGCAGTGAAAAGGCTTGGGGGAGCCAGAGGTAATGGAGGAGCTGAAGGTGAGGGAAGTAATTGCTGGCAAGAAACCTGGGAGTGAATGTGGAGGATTGTTGGGTGAGAGTAAGAAGTATGGAATGGGAATTTTTTTTTTTTTTTTTTTGGGAGGGGGATTGGTAGGGAGCATCCCCCATGCAGACCCTTGCTGACCTTAGCCTCTCTCATTCCGGCACATCTGTCCCGTCCCCATGTATTCCTGCACCACCATCTCTGCCATCCCATGTGGCTCTACAGCCCCACTCAGCCACCCCCTCCCTTTCCTCTTGTTGCCCCCTTTCTTGTCCCCTTGTGGCCCTGAACCCTCATTCAGCCACCTGAGTATTTCTGGAACAGAACAGCTCAGAAAAATATAACTATGGAATTTTCCATGGCACTGCTGTTCCTCCAAAGTGATGCAAGAAACTGTCCAAAGTACTTGAGAAAATTCCCACCCACTTAAATAACCAGATTTCCACTTTTTGGCTGATGCATTTTATCAGGGCTTGAATATTAATACCCCTCATTATACTCATTCCCAAACCCTTTACAAAGCTTTGAGAATCACTGCGCGCGCGCGCGCGCACACACACACACACACACTGAAATGCAGTCATGTCACGAATGGAAGATGGTCAGTTTAACACTCCAAAGTAATGCCACAGAACAGCATAAGATAAGATGCAGAGAATACTTTGGCAAATTGAAAGTGCAGAGTTAGCCAATTTGAATACAGATAGGACTTTGGGGGTTAAAATTTATATCCTTGTAACAATGTAACAACACTTATTTATGACCATGAGTAGTCAGGATCTGGGTTTCATAATCCTCATAGAAGGTATCTTTAGCATCACTGTGCTTCCTGGTATCACACTAGGGCATTACTTTAATGCCAACAAAAAGAAAAGCATCACTTAAGCCACCAATACAATTTACCAAGCACCAGGGCTTATATCCAAGAGACTCAGGCCTGGTCTACACTACGCATTTAAACCGAATTTAGCAGCGTTAAACCGAATAAACCCTGCACCCGTCCACACAATGAAGCCTTTTATCGATATAAAGGGCTCTTTAAACTGGTTTCTGTACTCCTCCCCGACGAGGGGAGTAGCACTCAAATCGGTATTGCCATGTCGGATTAGGGTTAGTGTGGCCGCAATTAGATGGTATTGGCCTCCAGGCGGTATCCCACAGTGCACCACTGTGACCGCTCCGAAAAGCAATCTGAACTCAGATGCACTGGCCAGGTTGACAGGAAAAGCCCTGTGAACTTTTGAATTTCATTTCCTGTTTGCCCAGCGTACAGCTCTGATCAGCACGGGTGGCAATGCAGTCCCAAATCCAAAAAGAGCTCCAGCATGGACTGTACGGGAGATATTGGATCTGATCGCTGTATGGGGTGACAAAACTGTTCTATCAGACCTCCGGTACAGAAGACGAAATGACAAAGCATTTGAAAAAATCTCCAGGCTATGATAGACAGAGGCCACAGCAGGGACTCAGCACAGTGCTGCGTGACAAGCGTAACAGAAAGCCAAAGAATCAAATGGATGTTCATGGGGGGGGGGGGGGGACTGAGGACTCCAGCTATCCCACAGTCCCCGCAGTCTCTGAAAAGCATTTGCATTCTTGGCTGAGCTCCCAATGCCTGAAGGGTCAAAAACATTTTCCCAGGTGTTTCAGAGTGTCTCAATTTACCCCCCCTCTCCCCCGTGAAAGAAAAGGGAAAAAAATTGTTTCTCGCCTTTTTTCAATATCACCATATGTCTACTGCATGCTGCTGGTAGACACGGTGCTCAACAGCAGCATCCCCTCCCCTTCCTTTCCTGATGGCAGATGGTGCAAAATGGTGGAAAACCATCCTCATCATCCCATGAGTGCTCCTGGCTGGCCTCAGTGAGGTCGGCCGGTGCACCTCGATAAAAATGAGAATGACTCCTGGTCATTCCCGGCAGATGGTACAAAATGCTTGGTAACCGTCCTCATCATAGCAGCTGGAGGCTGAGCTCCATCGCCCCCTCCCCCATTTCATGTCTAAAGAAAAGATTCTGTACTCCCTGGACTATCATAGCAGCGGGAGGCTGTGCTCCTCTCTCCCCCACCCATTAATGTCCTGCCTGGACTATCATAGCAGCTGGAGGCTGCCTCCCCCTCATTTTATCTCACTAAAAAGTCAGTGTTTCTTATTCCTGCATTCTTTATTACTTCATCACACAAATGGGAGGACACTGCCACGGTAGCCCAGGAGGGTTGGGGGAGGAGGGAAGCAACAGGTGAGGTTGTTGCAGGGGCAACCCCTAGAATGGCATGCAACTCATCATTTCTGCAGGAACTCTGGGACTCTGACACGGAGCAGCTTTGCTCTCTGACTCTCTAGTACACTTGCCCCATATTCTAGGCAGGACTGACTCTATTTTTAGACAAAACATAAAGAAGGGAATGACCCAGGGAGTCATTCCCATTTTTGTCCATGTGCCCCCGGCCAACCTCAACGAGGCCAGCCAGGAGCACCCATGACAGCAGCAGATGGTACAAAAGGATTGATAACCATCGCCAATTTCCAATTGCAAAAGGTGCAAAATGACCAATAACCTTCATCTCATCACCAATTTACAACAGCAGACGGTGCAATAGGGATGGTAACCATCTCTGGTACCTTGCAAAGGCAAATGAACGCTGCTGTGTAGCACTGCAGTATCGCCTCTGTCAGCAGCATCCAGTATACATACGGTGACAGTGACAAAAGGCAAAACAGGCTCCACGGTTGCCATGCTATGGCATCTGCCAGGGCAATTCAGGGGGAAAAGGGTGCGAAATGATTGTCTGCTGTTGCTTTCACAGAGGAAGGATTGAGTGACGACATTTACCCAGAATCACCCGCGACACTGTTTTTGTACCAATATGCATTAGGATCTCAACCCAGAATTCCAATGGGCGGGAGAGACTACAGGAACTATGGGATAGCTACAGTATAACTACACACAGTGCAACGCTCTGGAAATCGACCTTAGCCTCGGTATATGGACACACACCGCTTAATTAATGTGCTTAGTGTGGTGCGTGCACTCGACTTTATACAATCTGTTTTAAAAAAACAGTTTCTGTAGAATCGGAATAATCCCATAGTGTAGGATTACTAACTCTGACAAGATCCCAAACCTGCCAAGATCTCACACTGCTGTGTTTTTGCAGTGTGTAAATTAGAATCTTCCTCTTCATAAAAGTAGAAGTTACTCTTGTACACAACTACTCATTATTTCCAAATATAGCTACAGCTTTGTAGTTAACATTTTATTACTCTCTGCCATCTCCAACAGGCTTTTGGCTCTGCAGAATTTGATTACACCTCTACCCCGATATAACGCTGTCCTCGGGAGCCAAAAACATCTTACTGCGTTAGAGGTGAAACTACGTTAGATCAAACTTGCTTTGATCTGCGGGAATGTGTAGCCCGTCCCGGAGCACTGCTTTACCGCGTTATATCAGGTCGTGTTATATCGGGATAGGGGTGTAGTAATTTGTGTCCAAACCATTAACCCCTAAATCAACCTAAGGCTGACGCTGATATTCATAAAGCTGCATTTTGCCTATTTTCATGCATCCAAGTAATAGTGTACTGCAACTGTAAGTAAGCAGCCAAATAATTGCAAGTGACTATCACTACTACTGTAGTTTGAGAAAGAAAAGTTGTCTAAATGGTAATAAAGGGTAGGAAGTGTTAGTAAAAAAAATTACAACGGTTCTAGCTTACGGAAAAGTCAGAATAGATCTGAGTCTCATTCAGAACACTCAGGATTAAACTGCTCCTAGAATATATCAAGCCAAGTACTAATGCAATAGAAGGAACAAAGCTTTGGAAGAGCCTATGATGATGTTTATCCATGTGATCTTAATAGGGCTAAAAAAAGTGATTCAATTCCTCTTAAGAAGAAATAGGAAATAGGTAAAATCATTTTACTTTTTAGTAAAGGGTAACTGATCAATATTGTTTAGAAATTCCACACTGCCCTAGTATTTTACATAGATATAGAACAGAAAATTTTGCATCTTGATCAAGGAATTTACATTTATATAAAGAGAAACAGTGCTCTAGATTTGCATCCCTCTACAAGAGCCCAAGAATTTAAGATTTTTATCCTCCAAAGAGTTTCAGAGGCAGCCAAATTCCCTTTAAAGTAACATGTTTTATATTATCCGATTCTGAGGAAGGTTTCGGGGGACTTTTCAGAAGACAAAGATGCACGTGCCCCTAATTAACTAGAAGCAGAAGAATCATCTAGTAAAGCAATACACTTACACCAGATGGGGAAATTCCTGAATTCCCCCAAAACCTCTTGCGAATTCTTTCTAAAAGCATTAATGATTTTTAGCATTTACAAAGGTCTTTGTAACGGAAAGTTATCCTTAAACATATAATCAGCAACTCATTTCTCAAGACCCTCAGTTCTCCATCAAACTTTAATGTTCTATTTTACTGAAAAACTTTCACCACCACAGTTCATAAAATGACCTTTTAAGAATAATAGAGCCATACATTTAAGTCAGCTTCCTGCTTGTTGTTCTGTTCGGCTTTTGAATGTGGGGTAGTCTTCTAGCTAGGTTCTTTCTTTGCTTCTCTCACTATGGATCAGAATGACTCCCAAAATTACAAAGTGAAGAGTAATTTCTGACTCCCTCATACAGTGAACCAGCAAAGAATGGATTATAGGGTTTGTGGCAGGAAGGTCTGGTGGAGTTACAGTGAGAAGGCTGCGTTGAAAAAGTAGGTAATTTATTTTGCTCTCAAGGAACTGAGTTTTTAAGTCAGTTTCAGTATCAAACAAGATCCAGATTTGCCATCTATTCACCAAAAAAAAAATCCGTTCTTCTGCACATACATTTCATTCTTGATATGGATAATACACTGGTTCCAGCAGAACATAGCCATTTTGGAAGGTCATCATCATCCCAGATGAGGTAATTCTTGGGACAATTTTAAGGAGAGTTTTGAAGAGAAGAAGACAGACTTTGAATTCAACTCGGTATTCAGTGGGGAGCCATTTGACAGTGGACCACTGGAGTGTTGTGCTCTCAACAGCCTGAGAGACTGAGCATACAGGCTACAGTATTATAAACAACCTGTAGCTTTTTATAAGGTTGGTGGTTACATATTAGGTACAGAGAATTACAATAATTAATCCCAATGGTCACATGACTAACAAATGCCATAAAACAAGGACTATTTGCCCTATTCACTCTTCTGGCAGAGAAAAGAAGACAGCTGAATAGACTTGAGATAATTGTGTGTCAAGCTTCTCCAAAGTAAGGGACCTTCCTGATTGTGAAGAGATTCACTTATATTGCTAACATTCCTCTTGTCAGGCCACTTCCCTTTTTTCAAATATAACCAGAATTCAACAGATGAATTAAAGGGCCACCACCAACTTTTAGAGAGATAAATGTTTTATCTACTTATCAGTATCTGCTACATTGAACATTACTATAACTGAACAATTTGAGGAAAACCTATTTTCCAGTATTACTTTCTGCTTTGGACAACATTACACATAGTGTTTCGCTTTAGAAATCTTCTTTAGATTATGTGGGTCTCACACAGCAACAGAGAAGAGAAAATCATTAAAAAATATGAAACAGCAGCAAAACTACAAAAATTGATGGGAAGACTCAGCCAGCTGTACTACTGAAAACTGCTTTAACTTTTTATAATTAATTCATTTGACTAGATTTCCACCTAACAATCCTTAAGCAAGATTCCAACAATATTTCAGAAAGGAATGCAATTAACCCAGTAGACCTAGAGCAGGGATAGGCAAACTTTTTGGCTTGAGGGTCACATCCAGGTGGGGAAATTGCATGCAGGGCCATGAATGTAGGGCTGGGGTGCAGAAGGGAGGCCAGGAAGGGGCTCAGGGCAAGGCGTTGGGGCGGACAAGGGGGCTCACAGCAGGGGGTTGTGGGGCAGGAGGGGGCTCAGGACAGGGGTGCAAGGAGGGGTGCAGATTGCAGGAGGGGGCTCAGGGCAAGGTGTTGGGGTGCAGAAGAGGTGTGGCAGGGGTCTCAGGGCAGGGGGTTGGAGGGTGCAGGCTCCAGCCCAGCACCACTCTCTGGAGCAGCTTTGGGGTGGCAGCAGTGCGTAGCCGGGCTCAGGCAGGCTGCGTGCCTGCCATGGCCCCATGCTGCCACGGGGGTGGCAATCCCCCGGGCCATAGTTTGCCCACTCCTGACCTAAAACAACATTAAATGAATACCGGGAAAGCTTTCTCCACACAAGAATGCAGCTCCACAGCCCCACAGAGCAACACTGCCTCTCCTGCTTGTGCTGAGATTGAAGCCAAATGCCCAAAGCATACAAATACTTATACAAATTTAAGTAATTCCAGTGATGTCAGTGGGACTGCCCAACAGCAAAAATCATGCATAAGTGCTTACAGGGTTGGGACCTTAGTTAACCCAACAATAGGCATGCTCAAGGGTGAAGCTACTAAACCTGGCAATAATTAACCAGTAACATATAGCAAAGCCAGAACTACTGAAAACCTACTGTGCCCTCCAAGACTGCAAGGCCACCAGCAGCTGCAGAAAAGAGAACAGGAGAATTAGCTCAAAAGGCAGCAAGTGGTATATCAGACCTCTGCAGACATTGACACATTCCCTCTCTACATAGTTTTTTAAAAGAATCTTGTGAATTTAGTGCTAGTGACTGGTTCTGGCCTGACAATTTCAGAGACTGAAGATCTTTATTTATCCATAGAATATGTATTACAAGGACAGTTCAAGCTTCCCCTCACTGTCCCATCAGTGCCTCATGCATTTAGCCAAGACCATCTTAAGGGTCAAGCTTCTATTTATACATCCAATTCAGTTCTGGGCCTCTTCCAAGGATGCCAATAAGAGGGCCAATTAGCTCTGGCTAGTTGGAAAGCTCTGTATTCCATTATCAATTCCCTGAGCTAAGCAGCCCACAGCATTATCCCACCTGCTTCACAAAGTGAGAGGATTTCTGTTCTGGAAGTTGAACAGCTCTGTCCCTGGAACCTACAAGATTTTTGAGCTGATCTGACACTTGTTATTTGTATCAACCAGAAATACAAAATTCTCAAAAACATCTCTGTTCCTCTGCAAGCTACAAACTGGCAAGAGCAAGTGTCGTGACTCCGTAAGGCTGCACTGCTTGCTAGGGAAGGACCGAACACTGGCAGGAAGGGACTTGGGGAAAGGGGAGTCGGACGCGGCTCTAGCCAAGGGACGTGCCTTCACACACACATCAAGCTTTGGGCGCTGCGGGATGGCAGCCTGTCCTAGCTGAGGTGGGGAGGCGTCAGGCACAATCCAAGCGCACCTGCCTGCCCTGTGCTTCTGAACGCGTCCAACTCCCCCCAAGCCCTCCCCGCCATTGCGGGGACACTCAATAGCGACATCAGAAGTTTGGAAATCGCTGCCCCGAGCAGCGGGTCGTGGGGACGAGCCGAGTCCCACCGGCCTGGCCCCGCTCTGCGCTACCCGCGCTCACTTGCGGCAGCGCTTGTAGCGACTCTTCACCCCAGGAGTCGGAGGTTTCCGAGTCTGCCTCAAATCCTAAAGGCGCCGGGTCCCGCGCAGAGCAACTCCCCGCCCCCACCAGCACCGGGGGATCCCGGCACCGCGCGGCGGGGAGACGCGCTCCGCGCTAGACACTGACCCGGCAGGAGAGAGACGGGGGGGGGGCGAATTCCTGCTCCCTCCAACGTAATAACGGCCCCGCGCTCGCCCCCTCCCCCCGGCACCTCACGGGCCGCGCCCGCCCTGCCTCACCGGCCGCGCTCCGCCGCAGTCTCTCCGGGACGCCCCGCAGCTGCGCCTGCAGCCCCCGGAAGATCTCGTGCAGCCGCTCGAAGTGCTCGGAGGAGCCGGAGCCCCGACCCGCCATGACGGCAGCGGCAGCTGCCGTCTCCCGGCCCTCTCGTCTGCCACTAGGACCCCAAGCCCATCGCCGGCTCTTCACAAACACTTCCGGGACGCGAGTCGGGGCTTCCTCCTTCCGGCCACTCGGCCCACCCAGGAGGGCGCCCAGAAAGCGCCTACTGATAAATCACTCGGCGCCCCTCTGGCCACGAGGTTCACAGCGCCGTTCCCCACCGCCTTGCGAGAGCAGCATTAGGGGTCTGAGTCGCCATTCCCGAATGGGACTAGCGTGGTTCTACGGAGCAGGCACTATCCAGGGCACCTCAAGGAGGAGGCCCTGAGGTTCCGTGCCGCGCTGCATGTTGGGAAGTGCAGTCCTGCTATGGGGATGGTCCCGCGGGAGTCATGGGACTTTCAGGTAGGTAGGGGTTGAGGCTGTGATCTACCAGATTGGACAATGCTGAGTGGATCCGCCCCTCTCTTCCAGCTGCCAGTTAATCGCTGGGTTTTTCCATCCCATGTTTGGTTGGGCTATTCCTGGATAGTCTTTAATTAAAGATTAATTTTTAATTCCTGGATACTCCAGGCTGATCCTGGAGGGTTGGCAGCCCTACGACTGTCTGTCACAAAGGGCGCAGCAACTGCCCTGTTCTCTGTTTTGGAGCAGTGTGGGGCTCTTCCCATTCCTGCTGGTTGCAGGCAGCTGGGAGCCATGGTGCCCGTTACCTGTCAGGGGCCAAACCTTACCAGACTTGGACTCAGATAAAAAGTGAATGTTGGGGAAAATTTTTATTTAAAATACCTGTTGATGGTTTACGAGCCATTACTTGGCCCCCCAAGTATGGGGTGTCCACAGCCCTGGTGAAGTGTTGGGATCATTTATGTAATGAGAATTCTAGAGTAGTTGTGTTTGACACCATTGCACTTGCTCCCTGTGTGTCTCTGAATAACAATGTTGTGGTTGGGCCTTTATCGCAGCTGACAAAGTTCAGTTCTGAAGCAACAAGATTGCTTCGACAATTGCTGTGACCATGCACAGTCTTTCCCTGTTTTACCCCATCACTTTGTGCAGGCAAGGAATGGAAAATGTGCAAGAGTTCTGCCCTGCAAGCACATCCAAGAGCAAGGTTTGAGGTGGTTTGCTCCCCTGACAAGTATAGCAAGGATGTGCACATATCAGCAATCTCAGAGAAACCCAATACGTTGAGTTTGTTATGCTGTGTCATCCAACACAGTAGTTTTGCATTCAGGTTGTGGCTCAGCAGATCTGGACACCGAAATCTCCGGTCCAAGGAACAGATACAGTACAGAAAATGAACACAAACTTTCTCACATGGCTTAACACTAGTGGTAAAAAAAGGAATGAGTAAACTCTTGCTTCCCAAGCTTAATTTTCAAATAATAATCATATCAGAAAAAGAACAGTTAATTTGTAAGTATAATAATAATTAATACATGTATTCAGTCAGTACACACATGGAGTAGCACTAGTTGCTTATTGCAGATTTTACAGGCCACTTGTGCTGGATGTAACCAGCCAGTAGATGTCTCACACAGCAGTTGTTGTGATCATACAGCTACAATTTGCTTGTCACAGGAGAGTAGGGGTAACTAAAGGCTTTATTTCTTAAATGAGAAGTGAGTAAACTCCATACTCTCCAAATGTGAAGAGCTAAAACTCTGGTTACCCTTGGCTATTTTACTGCTTAACAGTTTACTTCAACTGTGACCTGGAGGGCTCCCTTTAGGGTTAATAGTCTCTATGCCCCATTCAGTAAGTTCTTCCTTACCCTTTGCTAACAAGAGGTCCAAGTGGTGGTAGTTGTTTTTGTAATGTGTACACCTGACCACAGGGAACTAGTCTGAGGGCTTGTCTACATCAGAAAGTTGCAGCACTGGTGAGGGAGTTACAGCGCTGCAACTTTGAAGGTGTACACATCTGCAGGGCACCACCAGCGCTGCAACTCCCTGTTTGCAGCGCTGGCCGTACTCCCGTTTTGTCTCGGGTGTAGAGGATCCAGCGCTGGTGATCCAGCGCTGGTAATCCAATGTAGACAGTTACCAGCGCTTTTCTTGACCTCCGTGGAAGGAGGAAGCCTCTGGTAATCAAGCTGGTTTCCTTTCCCGGTTTGCTCTCTCGGTCCCGGAGCCACCCAGCAAACCGCAGGGAAGGAGACCTGCTTGCTCGGGGTTCCGGGACCGAGAGAGCAAACCGGGAAAGGAGACCAGCTTCGCCGCGGTTTGCTCTCTCGGTCCCGGAGCCAGCCAGCAAAACCGCAGGGAAGGAGACCTGCTTGCTCGGGGTTCCGGGACCGAGAGAGCAAACCGGGAACGCCGCGGTTTGCTCTCTCGGTCCCGGAGCCAGCCAGCAAACCGCAGGGAAGGAGACCTGCTTGCTCGGGGTTCCGGGACCGAGAGAGCAAACCGGGAACGCTGCGGTTTGCTCTCTCGGTCCCGGAGCCAGCCAGCAAACCGCAGGGAAGGAGACCTGCTTGCTCGGGGTTCCGGGACCGAGAGAGCAAACCGGGAAAGGAAACCAGCTTCGCCGCGGTTTGCTCTCTCGGTCCCGGAACCCCGAGCAAGCAGGTCTCCTTCCCTGCGGTTTGCTGGCTGGCTCCGGACCGAGAGAGCAAACCGCGGCGTTCCGGTTTGCTCTCTCGGTCCGGAACCCCGAGCAAGCAGGTCTCCTTCCCTGCGGTTTGCTGGCTGGCTCCGGGACCGAGAGAGCAAACCGCGGCGTTCCCGGTTTGCTCTCTCGGTCCCGGAACCCTGAGCAAGCAGGTCTCCTTCCCTGCGGTTTGCTGGCTGGCTCCGGGACCGAGAGAGCAAACCGCGGGGAAGCTGGTTTCCTTTCCCGGTTTGTTCTCTCGTCCCGGAACCCCCCTTGAAGCCGCCCAACAGCGCTGCAGTGTGGCCACATCTAACACCACTTGCAGCGCTGGTTGCTGTAAGTGTGGCCACTCTGCAGCGCTGGCCCTATACAGCTGTACTAATACAGCTGTAACAACCAGCGCTGCAAAATTTTAGATGTAGACATGGCCTGAGACACTTCCATTCATCTCATGTAGGACATCAAATGATTTCCTGCTCTCATCAACTGTGCTGCAACCCTCAGCTTGGGAAGCAGAGTTCTTTCAGGAATGTCAAAAGTATCAAATGACACTCCCCTCCCCCTGCAGTTTGGATTAGGAATACAAAATTGGCTCCATTTTTGTCTTGCCAGTAGAGTTGTTAAATTCCTGGCAACAATAAGTGAAGTGTAGAGTCCTGACTGAGCTCCTCCTTGTGGAAGATCACCTGCTCAGTTGGATGCAACTGTTGAATCCTGTAAAAGCAGCAAAGAATCCTGTGGCACCTTATAGACTAACAGACGTTTTGGAGCATGAGCTTTCGTGGGTGAATACCCACTTCGTCAGATGCATGACATGCTTATGCTCCAAAACGCCTGTTAGTCTATAAGGTGCCACAGGATTCTTGCTGCTTTTACAGATCCAGACTAACACGGCTACCCCTCTGATGTTGAATCCTGGGTGCTTCCAACCCTGCTGGGTCTGAGTAGCATTCAGAGACTGTCTCTATGTCTGGCCTTTCAGACACACTCTCAAGATACAGACTCCAATGCTGGTATCCTCTCTTGGGATATGGAGCCCTGTGACCCAACTGCTCTAGGTCCAAAGAGCAGTGTGGACTTTCCACAGTTTCCCCAGTAACTTAAGCACACCTTTCACCAGAGCTCCTCTTGCACATGTGCTCTGGGTTACAGTTTAATGCTTTGGCGACAACATGACCAGGGCTGTCCCTACCCCTACATGAAGTACGCAGCTGCCTAGGGCACCAGGAAACTTGGAGCACCAAATTTCGTGGTGCCCTAGGCAGCTGCATGCTGCTCCAGCCCCTGCCTCACTCCACCCCAGCCCTGCCTCTTCCTACCCCTGCTCCACCCCTTCCCGAAAGCCCCCTCCCTGCTCCATCCCCACCCCTTGCTCCAGCCCTGCTCCACCCCACCCCCACCCCCACTCCCCTGAGGACTGCTGCAGAGTCAGGCCTGCACTCACTAGCAATCTGGCACACCGCCAGTGAGTGCTGGGGGGGGCGGCAAGTTCCAACATGCCCCCCAAGCCAGCCCCACTCCCACTCTTTTTGTACATTTTTAATTTAATTAAAATTTCCTTCCAAATAGAGCTTGATACAAGTACAAGTAAAACTTAATCAACTAATAAATAAGAAATTCATCATTCACCATTTTGTAACATAATAAAAATGTAAAAATTTAAGAATCTGAATAAATGTAAATTGTTATATAATTGCTTAAATAAATGTGTATAGATTTGGGGTGTCTCCTGCTTAGCAAAAAGAATCACAAATTTAATGTAAGGGCTCTATTTTGTTGCAAATTGACATGTTTTAATGGTTACCAACTAATGAGAATCAATCTTAAAGAAAATAACTAAAAAGTACAAATCCAGGTTTCCTGCTTGCTGATGGAAGTCATGATTAAAATTGGTGATTTAAATCCCTTCAATTTAAATCAATCCACCCTATTTGCTAAGATAAGGGTATTCAATTATTGATGGCCACTAATAGCCTTTTCTTTCAGGATTGGACATTGTCAGGTTCATGCCATAAAATGGAAGACTTAATCCATATAAGATCATAATGAGAAGGAGATTTCATACAATCAAATGGAATTCATAAATTTACATAGGCAGATTCCCCAAACTGTCACAAATACTTAAATGCCTGCATAATTAAGTAGGAGTGCCTACTATACTGCATCTGAAGAAGTGAGGTTTTTTACCCTCAAAAGCTTATGCCCAAATAAATCTGTTAGTCTTTAAGGTGCCACCGGACTCCTTGTTGTTTTTGTGGATATAGACTAACACGGCTACCCTCTGATACTATACAGTATAACTATTGTTAAATATCTAACTGGGCTCATAGGGAAATTTTCTATTGTCCCTGGTCACTATGCAATTTTCAAATAGTCAGAACTTTGATAAATCATAACCAAGCCAACCAAAAGCACCACTATTTCTCAGTGAGGACTGTGTTCATGCCAATTTTCAATTCTTGCTGGTCTTGCTGTGTCTGTTTAAAAAGAATTATTAGAATTATTTTATAATGGGAAGTGTGTTTTTTCACTGTCTCATAATTCAAGCCTGAAAGATTTTAGCTTGCCCTTTCCAGAAAAATTCACTGCAGGGCACAGACTTAATATGGAAAACTAAAATTGAATGTTTCAGAAAATTACAGGGCCAGCCGGGGGGTGGGGGGGGGGTGGGGCAAGTGGGGCAATTTGCCCCGGGGCCCCACAGGGCCCCCCACGAGAGTTTTTCGGGGGCCCTGGAGCACAGTCCTTCACTCACTCTGGGGGCCCTGGAAAACTCTTGCTGGGCCCAGACCCTCGGAGCTTCTTCCACTCCAGGTCTTTGGCAGCAGAGGGTCCTTCCTCTTCGGGATCCACCGCCAAAGTGCCGGGTCTTTGGTGGCAATTTGGCAGCGGGGGGCTCCCACCACCAAAGATCTAGGCCCCCTGAATCCCCTGGGCAGCCCTGGAAAGTTATGAGTGTGAAAACAGGAAGTTATAAATGAAACTTTTTCAACCTTAATTATAATGGTCAGTACCAGCCATCATAAATATATGTATGTGACTGAGGCAGTAGAAAACTTTTAATTTTAAAGGGTGCTTGCAAACAAAACAAGACATTTTCAAAAGAACCTCTGTGCTGGAAACAACAGATCTGTCTTTGCTATAGGTCCACTGAGAGCTGCCAGCTTTAGCCATCACTAAATGTAAACACTGAGCAATGAAGTTCTGGTGAATGAAGGAAACTGGATTTTGATAGCTTCTTTTTCTGTACCCAGTGCCTGCACCTAAATCTTTAGAAAATGTGAAAAATCCAGAGCTGTCAGTGAAGCAAAGCAGACCCATTGCCCCAGATTCTAAATTAATTAAGCTCTCTTTTTCATTGGTAAAGGGCCCATTGGAGGAGGCAGAGTGACCACCAGTTTAATTGTCTTGATCATTCATTCAGAAATGCCAGACTTTCCTTTAGCTCTCTCTATAAACACGTGCAAAATCATCTGCATTTTTCTAGAGCTAATAACAGAAACCTAGAAGTGGGGTTAAAGAAGGGTCATTTACTAAAATCACTGGTGTGATGTTTGAATGGGATCATGCTCCAAACAGGCCTGCTAGAGATGAGTCTTCCAGGCTGAGCTTTCTGCTTAGGTAGTTCCTTCTGCATAATTAAACCTGCAGAACTTCTGTTTCCTCAATGATGTGTTTCTTTGAGCATCCTGGCTGAGAGAAGAGCACTGGTGGTGGTGGCACAGACCCTTTAGCTTTATTTGTGTTTTAAGAAGATAGTTCACTAAACAGGGTAATACAAACTCTGCAGAGAGATTAAACACAAATACCCATCTGGGAATTTCTAGTTTGGCCACTGGTGTGTAGCACCATGATGCCAATATAACGTAATTCATCATAGAGTGATCAGAACTACTTCCTGCTTTGCAGTCTGTTCAGTGAGTGAAATGTGAATGTTGAACCTGTGTTTGTGATGTGCAACATTTTGAAAATGCTCACCTGGAAGCTGTGAAGTGAAGTAAAGCTACATCAGAACAAATCTGTGGCTGACCAGGGTGGTATGGTTGTCACTATCCTGCACAGCATGCCACTTGGAACTTCATGGTAACAGCAGGGCTAGAACCCCAGTCCTGCTGCTACAAAAGGCACAGACCTCCGCTTGAGCTAAAGGGCCCTGGGATTCTCTTAGCAATATAGAGTCTGTGACACAATTTATCACTCCTGAGTGCATATACACACTAGCCAGTTAATTTAAATATTGCACTGAGAGCACTTTGATGCTTAGACCTCAGAATACTTTATCAAGGTGGGTACTGTTAGCCCTGTTTACAGGTGTGGCACAGAGAGACAGTGAAATGACTTGCCTGAGGTCACTTAGTAAGGCAACAGCAGAGTCCAGAATAGAACCCAGGTTCGTCTGGACTCTTAAGAGCACTTTCTCCATCAGACCAGAAGCGCTGCTGCTATTTAGAAAATGATAAAGCAAACCTCAGAAAGTTATAGAGTAGAGACCAAATTAATGCAGTAGCTAGGAAGTTATTAATCCTTTAGATCCAAGGGACTGACTTGCTTGCAGTTTTGTTTTATTTGGGGGAGAAGGTATATCTGTTTTCCTGCAGAGAAATCACTAGGTATGTCCCTTTGTTTTCTCCACCAGTACGGCACATTACCGAGACTGGGTTGTTGGACTACAACTCCCAGCACGTTGTGCCCTGCCTTTCTGCACACAAAGCGGATGGGTAGGACTACAACTCCCTGCATGCAATGCTCCCTAGCCGGTGTATTTCACTCGCCCTCCCTTGTCAAGAGTCTTTGAAAGGGAGGGCAACCAACAGACCTAGCAGCAATGCTAAACTGCTTGGCGACCGTGTTGGGACTATTCATCTGTGTTCTCCTTCTGTTCATGGCGGCTCCCTACATCAGGTCTGTATTAGATGATTGATTAGCTACTGTGTAAACCCTTTTACCCTTTAAAAAGTGTGTACCTTTTTAGTTCTGCTAAATGGGGATCCAGCAAGTGCATTCTTGGTAGAGAAGGCAGATCAGTTTATTAATTAGAGAAAGACCAGGTAATATGCTAGGTAATAAATATTAATATTGAATCTACAAAGAAAAAACTTTCCAGGATTCTGAGAACCTGGGTTTACATTATCATGTTATCTGTGAGTCTTAAAACATCTCCATTCCTCTTTATAAATGAAGCAGACTTAACAAGCAATTAAAGCAGAGAAGTGGCAGTCAGGCTATATTTGGTTTGAACCGTGTCTTTGCTGTCCATTCGCTTTGCAGTCTTGGGCAAGCCTCTCTGTGCCTTAGTTTCCCCATATGTAAAATGGTGCTAATAACTAATTTACTAAGATGTTATGAGGTTTATTATATTAATGTCTGCACAGCACTTGAAAGGCATGAAAGTGCTGCATAAAAATAGTATGACCATAAATGCTTAGGGTAGTGTATTAAGTAAAAAAAAGTTTTTTTTGCTTCCAATAAATTGTAATAAATTGTTTGCTTTTGGAAAGGGTTTGGGCAGGGGATTTCACCAAGTTAAAATGTTTTTGATTTCACCAAGTTAAAATGTTAGGCTCACCTTGAATCCTGTATCTAGGAAATAGTAGGGAACAATCACTCCTGATCTTGGACTGGATTGAGACCTGCTGGGTATTTCTAGCTCTAATTTCTATGATTCTCTGAATCAATTCTCAGCTTAAAATAAGCTCTTGTACTGTTGGCAATAAAATGACCATATTTCACACCTAACCTGACCCCAAGGTAGCCACTTTAAATGTTTGGTAAACTTTCTATAATTGCCGTTTTGTTATCTCTGAGCACTTTAAAGTTGATGTAAGGTGGCAACTTACTTTGGAAAATATGAAGTTTCAAAGAATTAAAAAAATAATCATCAATCCATAAAAATGTGAAGAAAGAAGGCCAAATTTTCCCTTAGCGTAACCACGCTGTCTTGGTTGGAGTTACAGCTGGGACATCTGGCCCCAAGTTCTTAGTCATTAAAACCAACAGTGTCATGGGAGGCTTTTTATTTACCTCACAGTCTTTTAAATTCCTTTAGTATAGGTGTATTAGATTAGTTCAGATGATCTAGGTGAGAGGAAGATCATTGGATGATCTGTGAGAGAACTGATATCAACAGCCAGTAGGATAATTCTCATTCCACCTGTGTAAGAGTTTGTACACATCAGTGAAGAATTTACAACACCCAATACAGAAAGCTACCTACTGTGTTTGCTGGTGCTTAAGGCAATTTCTGGCAGGGAACTGGCCTACTCATAGGTACCTGGACTATAGGCCGGGGCTAGGCAAGAAGATTGATATGTTGGTTAATGCTGAAGCCCAGGCGAGGATCTGGAACAGAAGCTGTGTGCTGGGGCACCTGAGATAGGATTTGGGAAAGAAAGTGCCCATGTTAGCTCATGGGACAGGGGATGGGAGAAAGGACTTGCCTGCTGCCTCTGGTTTACTCCTGCCTCTGGGCTGTGTATAGTGCCTCTCTGCTCTGGGGCTGTGTCCCAAATTCCCCTATTATGTGGTGCTCGTAACAAACCCTCAGCTGCATATATGCAGACATTGTGGTCCCCAAGTCAGCTGCATGCAGCGAGACATAGAAAACTTCAGATCTATCCCCTGAACTAAATAAAGGAAGCTCTCAGTTAGGCGGCACAGTACCAGGGCTTATGTCCCCGTTGGGGTGCAGCCACTGGAAACCAGGGCTCAAGACCCACCTGTCAGTGCATTGCATGCCAATATGTTTACAGCAGAGTGGGCAGCTTGGAATATTGTCTACTTCAGGGTGCAGAGGTTTGGAAGATGAATGGGAACCTGCATCAGTGGCTGTAATAACCTCTAAGAAGAGGGAGCAGTAGCTGGTGCCAGGGAGGGAGTATAAGAAAACAGGAACCTGGAACTGGCAGTTTATGGAAATGTCCCGATGTCTTTCCAATTGTTCTGAACCCAGTAACTAGGTGGCTGGATCAAAGCCAGCAAGCAGGGCAGTATAACACAACACTAAATGCCAAGCCCCAGGACTGACCCTGATAACCAGAAAACTGTCCTTGTGAATCCCTACTAGTTCCTCCTCTTGTCCTCTCTTCTAGGAGATACATGGCAGGAGGGGTGTGTAAGTCAACAACTAAGCTGAATGGGAAGGTGGTGGTGATCACGGGGGCCAATGCAGGCATTGGGAAGGAGACAGCCAGAGATCTCGCACAAAGAGGCAAGTCACCTGTCCTTCCTCCACCTCCAAAAGTCCCTCTATAATTTACATCTTCATTGGGTGTCACTGTTTTCTTCTCTGGACCTGGGAGGGGATTATTTTGACAGATCCGTCTATACTACAACTATAATGGAGTTTGGAGACTAGTTTCACATGGTTGTCTTCTGACCCAGTAAAACACAGCTAAAAGTTATAATGAAGATAGACCCAACCATGTCCTAGGTTAGAACTCTGGAGAGTCCAGAACTTTTAATATAGAATCACAGGGTTAAGAGAGACTGCAAGGGTCATCTTTTCTAATCTCCTGCCAAGATGCAGGATTTGTTGTGCTTATGTCATGGTTATACTTCCCGACGATACTTAAACTTTTAGCAATGCTGGAAGCAGGTCTCTTGACTCGATAATAATTTTACTGTAGGTGAGCCTTATAGCTTCAGTATTGCACTTTGGTGGACTCCTAGACACACTTTCAGAACTTAGTCCTGGAAGTCCATGTTATCGTTAGACCCCCCACCTATATGAGGCTGGGAACCAACTTAGTTTCATTGCTGTGTGTCTTTGTTACAACATGGCTGAGACTAACTTGGTTTAAAGCTATATGGAGATCTACTATGGACGGGGCTAAATTACATTCTTAATCATTCTAGAAACCGTGCCCTAGCCAAGGCCACCTCGATGCAGGAGTGGTCCATTCAAACCTTGGCCACTGTGGTGAGATTTATCAATGTGGGAGTCTGGTAGGACCAATATTGCTGGTTTTATGTAATGGACACCTTGCCCACAAGGAGTTAGACAGAGACACTTCAAGCTTGTTTCACACTGGCCAGAGAAGAGTCTTAAGAAGGTAGCACCCTTTGGTCATTACCTAGCTGGGCTACATTTAAGCCGATAACTCACAGGTAGAAAGGCTGTTTGTCTGACCTTTAGGTAGCCCTCTGCCTTTCTGTCCTGGCTCCCCACACTGCCCCCACTGCTCATGGCCCATGTTTCTGCTGTCCTTTCCCCATTGCAGGTGCCAGGGTGATCATTGCCTGCAGAGACATGGCAAAGGGGGAAGCAGCAGCCCGTGAGATCCGAGCTGAGACAAGGAACCAACAAGTAATTGTGAAGAAGCTGGATCTGGCTGATACCAAGTCTATCCGAGAGTTTGCTGAGAACTTCCTGGCAGGTCTGGCCCCTAGATGCTGTCACGCTTACTGTTAGAGAAGGATATTTAGTTAACACCAGCTCTGATCAGAAGGACAGCTCTCTGCTCTTTAGTTCCAAAAAGCGAACGTGGTGTAGCAGACAGATTGACCTGGGAGTTGCAATACCTGAGTTCTATTCCAAGTTTTGCTACTGACTTGCTGTGGAACTTTGTGCAAGTCATGGTTTAATCACCTTGGTAAAACACTTCGAGAGCTGAATATGAAGGTCCTATAAAAGTGCTCCTTATTATTATAAAAGTGACTGTGATGATGCCCCTTTCTTATAAACTCATAGACTTTCAGGTCAGAAGGGACCATCATGATCATCTAGTCTGATCTTCTACACATTGCAAGCCACAGAATCTCACCCACCCACTCCTGTAATAGATCCCAACCTCTGGCTGAATTACTCAAGTCCTCAAATTGTGATTTAAAGTCTTCAAATTACAGAGAATCCACCATTTACACTAGTTTAAACCTGCAAGTGACCTGTGCTCCATGCTGCAGAGGAAGGTGAGAAACCACCAGGGCCTCTGCCAAATTTGACCCAGGGGAAAATTCCTTCCTGACCCCACATATGGTGATCAGTTAGGCCCTGGGCATGTGGGCAAGACCCACCAACCAGAAACCCTGGAAAGAATGCTCTGTAATAACTCAGAGACCTTCCCATCTAGTGTCGTGTCACCAGCCATTGGAGATACTTGCTGTTAGCAGTCGCAGATTGGCTACATGCCATTGTAGACAGTCTCTTCATACCATCCCCTCCATAAATTTACCAAGCTCAGCCTTGAAGCTGGTTAGGTTTTTGCCCCCACTACTCATCTTGGAAGGCTGTTCCAGAACTTCACACCTCTGATGGTTGGAAACCTTTGTCTAATTTCAAGCCTAAACTTGTTGACAGCCAGTTTGTATCCATTTGTTCTTGTGTCCACACTGGCCCTTAACTTAAATAACTTCTCTCCCTCTCTGGTATTTTATCCCTCTGATATATTTATTCTTACTCACTATATGAGTCCCAGCTACCTTAACTGGAGTTGTTCCCTGTGATGACAGAGGTTCACGCTGTCCCGAAGCAAGGCTGCAAAGTAGTAACAGTCTGTCCTGCAAACATGGGCTATACCAGTTCCACCCCACGACACTGTCAGCAATATTAAACCAGGAGGGAGGGCCCACTGTTGCCAGTGGACTTGGTCAGACACTCCCCTGCTTGATAAGATTCTGTTTGGTTGCATGATGGGGAGTCACCAGAGGCTGCAGTACTAGCCTGGGGAGCTTCTTTTTATATTTTGGAGGGGAGGGGCAGCTGTAGCTTAGTCAGCCCAAGTTCTCTGGCTGATCTATGCCATATGGGTGCTGGGCAGTTGTCCCTGTTTAATGCTTCATCCCATCCATTGTTTCTTGCAGAGGAGAAGGCGCTACATATCCTCATTAACAATGCAGGTGTGATGCTGTGCCCTTACTCCAAGACGGCTGATGGCTTTGAGATGCATCTAGGAGTCAATCACCTTGGTAAGGGTCTGAGAGTTAGATGTGGCAGACAGAGCCAGCTGGGACCTTTCAAGAAATGGTGGTGGCAAAAAAATCCCATGTGGAGACTTTGCATCCAAGATTCCTCCTTTCCAGTCCCTAAGAATGCAGGGAAATAATTGAAGATGAGTCCTTTAAGCCTCAGTAGAGACCTAAGCTGTTTTGGGAGGGTGCTAAATTTATTAGGAAGGACCAGTGCAGGGGAAGCTTGCCCAGTCACTGCCCTTGGAGTGCCTATTCTGAGGGTACAGAGCTGGCAAATGGGACTGCCATCTCCTGCAACCTTTCACAAGTTCCAGCTGTTTGAGCACCCACAAGTAGAGGCCACTTTTGAAATTTTGGGCCCTGACCTGCCTGTGTCTCACGTCTCCCATCTGTGAAATGGGGCTAATAGTGAGCTGCCTCAATACTTGGTCTGAAGTGCTTTGAGATCCTAGAATGGAAGGCACAATAGAAAGGCAAAGTAAAACAAATCCCATCTCTCCCTAGGTCACTTCCTCTTGACCTTCTTGCTGCTGGAGTGCCTGAAACAGTCGGCCCCAGCCCGCATAGTGAATGTGTCCTCACTGGCTCATCATGCAGGCAGGATCCGCTTCCATGACCTCCAGGGTGAGAAGTGCTACAACTGGGGCCTTGCGTATTGTCACAGTAAATTGGCCAATGTACTCTTCACCCGGGAGCTAGCTAGACGCCTACAAGGTGAGTCTGAGAGGGGAGTTCATTGTGTACCAGATGTGGCATACTCAGATCCTTTGGGCTCTGGAGGGTAGCATTCAAAATGGTGCTAGAAAGTGGCTGTACTTAGATCCTGTACAGAAATGAAGATATTCAAGGTGGGGTAAGGAAGTGACTTTATGTGGGTTCCTGGCAGGTGTTCAGGGTGGGTGGGAGCAGATGCAGTCAATCCAAAGGGACCAGCAGTTGGCCTAAGGCAGTGGCTGTGCCCCTACCCTCTGGGCTAGGGCGAGGGAGTGAGCTGGCCCTACTCAGAGGAATAGGTTTCATTGTTTTCAACACTTGTCAAAAAGTCAATCTGAAAATACACGAGCTGCATCCGCACGGACAAAGCAGCAATTATGAGCCATGGACTGCTACTGAAAAGGCTTTGAATGCTGCTGTGCGCAGCCTAGGAATCAAAGTCCACAGTGGAACAAACTGAGGTTTGCTCATCTCTCACGAGACTCCAGGTCTGAAAAATAGAGATAAGGTCTCTTATGTAGAGTCCTAGTACTGGAGTAAATCAGGAGGGGTCTGTGCTTTACAAAGCAGTGAGCAAGCCTCTAATGTTTTTGCTAGGCTGCTTTATAAAAGGCCTAATGACTAAAATGGTGCAGTGTTCATAACTGGGATGAGATGTTGTCCAACTTTCCAGCAAGCAAGTGTAAGGGAATTCAGTTTGCCCCACTATATCTGCATCTGGACCTTTGTTTCTTTAGCATGTTAGATACTGGGGTAAAACAGGAAGGCTGTTAATGCCTTCCTTCTGAGGAGGCTCTAGTGCATGAAGGCAGGGTCTAATTTGATAAATGCTCCTTGTTGTCTCTCTTGCTGTAGGCACTGGAGTCACTGCAAACTCGCTTCATCCCGGCTCTGTTCATTCCGAATTGGTCCGGCACTCGAGTCTAATGACCCTGCTGTGGAAGATATTTTATTTTTTCTTGAAGACTCCACGCGAAGGAGCCCAGACCAGCGTGTACTGTGCTGTGGCTGAGGAGCTGGAGTCTGTGACTGGACAGTATTTCAGGTGGGCAGAGGTCCTTGATCTGCTGTGGTGGGGCAGAAGGGTGCAACTCAGATGTTTCTGGGGTGTGAGGATAAGAGGTGTGGGCAAGGTAAGGCTATAATCTTTGTCTGAGAGGGGACTATACTGAGCAATACACAGATCTGAAGGGAGAAGTGTTAGAAATTTGTACCAGTTACAAAAATCTGAACATGTTGGATTGGAAAGGAGTTGCTCGTGGAAAGGGACACCAAGATAAGTCATAGTTGCAAGGAATTCTTTACCTATATATTGCTTTAGATTATACCCAGTCCTGTAGTCTTTCAATGGGCTCATGCTTAAAGCACAAGATGAACCTAGGAACGGCCATACTGGGTCAGACCAAAGGTCCATCTAGCCCAGTATCCTGTCTTCCAACAGTGGCCACGCCAGGTGCCCCAGAGGGGTTCCAGGTGCCCCAGATGGGCTGTCACAGACTCTGGGTTCTATTCCTACTCTGCCACAGACTTGTATTGAAAGCTTGGGAAGTCACTTAACTTCTCTGGCCCAAAGCAGCTAAGCTGTATCTTCACTGAATTAAATTGAGTCACACCAGGGATGAATTTGGTCCTCTTTGCAGTTTTCCCCCATCTGCAAAAGAATGATAGTACCTGCATTTCAGTGGGGTTAGGACACTTGGTTCAGTAATGTTTGTAAAGTGCTTGGAGGTCCTCAGATTATAAGGCAGTAGCAAATGTGCTAGGTGTTGTGCAAGCAGAGCGCAAGATTTTCAAAACTGTGTCAAGTTAAATACCTCCATACGTGACCTGATTCTCCAAAGCATGGCACATCCTTACGCTGCACACATTGCAGGAAGCTTCATGAAAGGAGATCCCAGCCTGTCTGTGCATGCAATGCAGTTCATTCTGCAAAAATGGCTTCCGTGGCTTTTCTCTTTCGTTCAGTCCAGCTTCATTTGCTACTGATCTGAGTTGAGCTATCTTGTGACCTGCATAACCATCTTCTTATCTCTTCCAAAAACACAGCTTAGGATGGCTTAAGTAATTCATCAGCACATGAAACTCTTGGACAGTTACATTCAGTGCTGCCTTTCTTCCTTGATCACTTCACTGTGACCACCTCACATTTGGGAATTCGATATGGAAATTGCCCTTTGATTTTACATGAATGCAGTTGACATGAGACAAAACTCCCTCCTTCATATCTGAAACTAGAAACTGAAATCTTCTCCCTTGTGATTGAACCACAAGATTAATCCAGGATATGCCTTTGTGTCTGATCTTCAAGTACAGAGTTTGTACCATCTTAATCTGCCTTGGCTATAGAAATCCCCTAATCCTCTCTCAAGTGTTTCCATCTCCCAGTAGATAAAAGCAGCCTTTGTGAATTTCAGCTGTCCCATGTGCTGGAGCATGTGAACTCTAAATGGATTTCAGGTTTGTAAAAGAAGCAAGCATGAACTCAGTGGAGAAATGGTCAGCAAATAGCAGCTTGAGTGTGTGTGCCCAGATTTATATTGGACTGTCTCTGAAATAGAACTGTGTCCAAATCCTGTCACTTAGTTGAATGTAAATCATGACAGTCACTAATACTTCTTTAAAATGGCCTTTATGTAAATAGGAAGTGATGAAGAAAGCAGCTGTAGCAGAAGCTGATGTCCTATAGCAAAACAGGTGGAGAAGAGATACTGCTGGAGACTGCCACAGGCACATTTTGTTCATCTCCTGTTTGTTTAGATTAGTGAGTACAGCTCTGTGCCACAAAAGAGCTGTGGAAAGCACATGCTGATCAGTGTCTCTGACTGCAGTTCTGATCTTCCTGCCCTGATCCATATCCCTAAACTGCCTTCCCTGTTGTTGTTGTTGCTAAAATGGCAAGCTCCAAATAATACATAGCCATCCACTCCTTATCAGTGGAACTCTTGAAAAATTTAGTTTTTTTTTTTTTTTAATGCTGCTTTGTATTTTCTTATCTTTTAGTCTTAAGTGAATTTTTGTCTCGGACACTAAAGAAAAAAATGCAGTTTACTATTGCCCTAAATCAACCATACGTAGAGGGCAGGTAATGGCAATGTGACTGCTGCCTGATTTCCTCCCCCCCCCCCCTGGAGTGCACATCAGCATTCCCTACATTCTGAGACACTCATCTTGCTCAATCATCATGAGCAGGTTCTAGCATGTTTGGAAATCCTGAACAGGTCATGAATTTTCCTTCCCTTTCTACAACTTCAGTTTATTACGTTACCATATCCAGTAGTACAGCTGAGAGCATACGGACCCTGCATCAAAGAATTCACAATCTGATATTGGATGTTATGTAATAAAATGGAAGTGGGTGGGGGTAGAAGAGCAGGGGCAATAGCACTAAGATGACTGTAGCTATTCACCAAAGCCATGTGAATACCGTGGGAGAGAAGACAATGGGAGTTTTTTTTTAAATAAAGGAGTGTCTGACTCTGTAGGTGTCAGTGGAAAATCTGGTCTTTGGGAGGAGTTTGGAGTGTATAAAATATGGAACTACCTTGTTTAGTGAAATCAGTTTGTATATACCATCTCTTTATAAACAGAATGATTGGGCAATAAGTTAACTCCTGCCATTAAGTGGGAACTCAGTACGATTCAAGTAACCTCCATCTTTATGTTACAGCCCTCCTACACCTTCCACTGTTGGCTTGGAAAACTGCCTTCAAGCCACTGGCTCCTCAGACAACCATGGTGAAGAATTGTGTTTAATTATTTGTTGATTGCAGTTGACATCTATCTGCTGGGGGAGGATCTTTTCACAGCTGTACCTCTCGATGAGAGGGCAGCATCATTCCCCTTTCTTATGATCACCTGCCTCCGAGGCAGCCACACTGGGTATTTATGTGGCCCACACAGGTACAAGTTGCTTTATAAACATACAAAATGAAAGGTCAAGTTCTCAGGTGCTTTCCTGATAGCATGTCATTTTTATAGTCATGTCTCAGAGGCTTCAGTGAACTATGGCATTTTGGCCATTGCTGTAACCTTTGTATAAACCAGACACTAGCAGGCACAGCTTGGAACTCCAAGGGTTACAGTGGTGGTCCCTCATTTACCAGCTCTCCTTTCCTCTACTGCTACCTATGCTGAAGCCTGCATCTTTACCAGGTGCAGCAGTATGGTGGCCTGGCTGCCAGCTGCCTCGTCTCATAGACTTTAAGGTCCGAAGGGACCGATGTGATCATCTAGTCTGACCTCCTGCACAAAGCAGGCCACAGAACCCTTCCCATCCACTTCTATAACAAACCCCTAACCTATGTCCGAGTTATTGAAGTCTTCAAATTGTGGTTTGAAGACCTCAAGCTGCAGAGAATCCACCAGCAAGTGACCCATGCCCCACGCTGCAGAGGAAGGCGAAAAACTCCAAGGCCTCTGCCAGTCTGCCCCGGAGGAAAATTCCATCCCGACCCCAAATATGGCCATCAGCTAAACCCTGAGCATGTGGGCAAGACTCACCAGCCAGCACTCAGGAAAGAATTCTCTGCAGTAACTCAGATCCCATCCCATCACCGACCACTGGGCATACTTATCTGCTGATAATCAAAGATCAGTTGCCAAAATTAAGCTATCCCATCATACCATCCCTTCCATAAACTTATCAAGCTTAGTCTTAAAGCCAGATATGTCTTTTGCCCCCACTACTCCCCTTGGAAGGCTGTTCCAGAACTTCACTCCTCTAATGGTTAGAAACCTTTGTCTAATTTCAAGTCTAAACTTCCTAGTATCCAGTTTATACCCATTTGTTCTTGTGTCTACATTGGTACTAAGCTTAAATAATTTCTCTCCCTCCCTAATATTAATCCCTCTGATATATTTATAAAGAGCAAGCATATCCCCCCTCAGCCTTCTTTTGGCTAGACTAAACAAGCCAAGCTCTTTGAGTCTCCTTTCATATGACAGGTTTTCCATTCCTCGGATCATCCTAGTAGCCCATCTCTGAACCTGTTCCAGTTTGAATTCATTCTTCTTAAACATGGGAGACCAGAACTGCACACAGTATTCCAGGTGAGGTCTCACCAGTGCCTTATATAACGGTACTAACACCTCCTTATCTTTGCTGGAAATACCTCGCCTGATGCATCCTAAAACCACATTAGCTTTTTTGTAAAAGCAGCAAGGAATCGTGTGGCACCTTATAGACTAACAGACATTTTGGAGCATGAGCTTTCATGGGTGAATACCCACTTCCTCAGATGCATCTTCGTCTGTTAGTCTATAAGGTGCCACACGATTCCTTGCTGCTTTTACAGATCCAGACTAACACGGCTACCCCTCTGATACTTGATTAGCTTTTTTAACGGCCATATCATATTGGCGGCTCATAGTCATCCTGTGATCAACCAATACTCCAAGGTCCTTCTCCTCCTCTGTTGCTTCCAACTGATGTGTCCCCAATGTATATCTAAAATTCTTATTATTAATCCCCAAGTGCATGACCTTGCACTTTTCACTATAAAATTTCATCCTATTACTATTACTCCAGTTTACAAGGTCATCCAGATCTTCCTGTATGATATCCCGGTCTTTCTCTGTGTTAGCAATACCCCCCCAGCTTTGTGTCATCCTCAAACTTTATTAGCACATTCCCACTTTTTGTGCCAAAGTCAGTAATAAAAAGGTTAAATAAGAGTGGTCCCAAAACCGATCCTTGAGGAACTCCACTAGTAACCTCCTTCCAGCCTGACAGTTCACCTTTCAGTACGACCTGTTGTAGTCTCCCCTTTAACCAGTTCCTTATCCACCTTTTAATTTTCATATTGATCCCCATCTTTTCCAATTTAACTAATAATTCCCCATGTGGAACCGTGTCAAATGCCTTACTGAAATCGAGATAAACTAGGTCTACTGCATTTCCTTTGTCTAAATGATCCGTCACCTTCTCAAAGAAGGAGACCAGGTTGGTTTGGCACGATCTACCTTTAGTAAAACCATGTTGTAATTTGTCCCAATTACCATTGACCACAATGTCCTTAACTACTTTCTCCTTCAAAGTTTTTTCCAAGACCTTACATACTACAGAGGCCAAACTAACAGGCCTATAGTTACTTGGATCACTTCTTTTCCCTTTCTTAAAGATAGGAACTATGTTAGCAATTCTCCAGTCACAGTACAACCCCTGAGTTTACCGATTCATTAAAAATTCTCGCTAACGGGCTTGCAATTTCATGCGCCAGTTCCTTTAATATTCTTGGATGAAGATTGGGCCCTCCGATTTTGTCCCATTAAGCTGTTCAAGTTTGGCTTCTACCTCAATGTGGTAATATCCACCTCCATATCCTCATTCCCATTTGTCATTCTTCCATTATCCCTAAGCTCCTCATTAGCCTTATTAAAGACTGAGGCAAAGTACTTATTTAGATATTGGGCCATGCGTAGGTTATCCTTAACCTCCTTTCCATCCTCATTGTTTAGCGGTCCCACTTTTTTGTTTTCTTCTTATTTATATGGCTATAGAACCTTTTACTATTGATTTTGATTCTCTTTGCAAGGTCCAACTCTACTTGGCTTTTAGCCTCTCTCACTTTATCCCTACATGTTCTGACCTCACTAAGGTAGCTTTCCTTGCTAATCCCACCCTTCTTCCACTCCTTGTAGGCTTTCTGCTTTTTCTTAATCACCTCTCTGAGATGCTTGCTCATCCAGCTCGGTCTACAACTCCTGCTTATGGTTTTTTTTCCCCCTCTCTTGGGATGCAGGCTTCTGATAGTTTCTGCAGCTGCGACTTAAAGCGATTCCAGGCCTCCTCCGCATTTAAATCCACAAGTTCTTCAGTCCAATCTACTTCCCTAATTATTTTCCTTAATTCTTTAAAGTTAGCCCTTGAAGTCAAAAACCCTAGTCCCAGATTTTTGTTTATCCTTCCATCTAGTTTGAACTGAATTAGCTCATGATCACTCGAACCAAGGTTATCCCCTACAACCATTTCTTCTATGAGGTCCTCACTGCTCACCAAAACCAAATCTAAAATGGCATCCCCTCTTGTTGGTTCAACTACTTGGCAAAGAAATCCATCTGCTATCACATCCAGAAAAATCTGAGCCCTATTATTCTTGCTAGCACTTGTCCTCCAGTCTATATCTGGGAAGTTAAAGTCTCCCATGATCACACATTTCCCATTAGTGTTTACTTCATTAAAAACATTAAAGAGGTCTCTATCCATATCCAAATCAGATCCCAGCGGTCTGTAGCACACCCCAAGCACTATCTCAGGGGAGGCTCTAGTAGCTTTCTTTCCCAGTGTGATTTTTGCCCAGACAGACTCTGTCTTGTCCATTCCATCACTTCTTATTTCTTTACAGTTAACCTCCTCATTGATGTACAATGCTACTCCACCATCTTTGCTTTTATTTTTGTCTTTCCTAAACAGCACGTAGCCTTCAATACCTGTACTCCAGTCATGACTACTATTCCACCATGTTTGTTATCCCTATAATATCCAGTTTCACTTCCTGCACCAGTAGCTCTAGTTCCTCCATTTTGTTCCCTAGGCTCCTCGCATTAGTGTACAGACATGTTAATTTTTGCTGTTTGGCTTCACTGACATTCTTTACCCTGTTAGGCACAGACATTCTACCACTAGCATCACCTGTTAAGTCTGCTATCTACACTACCCTTCCTCCTTATGCCAATTCTTCTGTCCACTGCTGTATCCCCTCTTACTTTGTTTACTTCCCTCTCAAGTTTAAATTTCTCCCCTCTCCTGCCTCCACACACTCCTTCCACCCACCCCCACCCTGAGCAATGCTGCCAGTTCTCCTCTCCTCTTAATTTTTTTAATCCAGCTTGAAGGAGTTAAGATGACAGACATCATCAGCAGCTAGTGTCTCCATGCATTTTAACTGGACCTTTTACCTGTGCTAATGCAGCCAGGGTACCTGATGAAAGTCTCTTCTTTCCTTCTGCAGTGACTGCCGGCCAGCCTATGTGTCGCCTCAAGGCCGGAATGATGAACTGGCAAAGAAGCTTTGGAATGTCAGTTGCGAGCTGCTGGGCATCCAGTGGGACTGAACTGTGGAAACCCCTGAGTTAGAGCGAGATGAGCCTGAATTTGATGTTCTTAAGGAGCTCTTTGCTTGGGCAGAGGAACACAAGCAACCATGCAGCCAACCCACTGCCTGGCACTTGCAGCAGCTTTACCAGTGATTTTATAGTCACAACTGCCCTTGAACTTCTGTGATGTGATTGTTTTAAGAGAGAAGGTGAGATTATTGCTCCACTCATCCCCCTTTCCTAACTGGAGGCTCAGGGCAAAGTGCAGGGACTCAGGGCTTATTCTTTCCCCTGCCAGCCTTCCATTCCCATTCAACAACGCAGTCTTCCCCAGTAGAAGAGGAGGCTCCAGGTGAGTTAGGTTTCTATACAGGACAATTTAGAAATTTTGCTTGATGCTTATGGAAGGGTCTTTGTGCAGCAGTAGTAACCAGACAGGTTGATGAGAATTTCCTTCAATGTATGCTCCACTGAGTCACTTGTCTCCACTTCATGGCTTGGGAGGGGATCCTAAAGCTGTAGCAAGCCCCAGCTCAAAGGAGCAAGTCTCAGGTGATCTGCATGCTGAGGCCCCTCTTGCCCCTTGAGATAGTTTATCAGTTGTACTTCAGCAGCCCTTGTTGTCCCAACCAGGCTTGAGGGCCACTTTGTGCTAGGCACTGCATAAACAGAATAGAAGAGGGTAGTTGTACTAAGCAAACCTTGCCCTTAAGCAGAAGGGCACAGCTTCTGCAGCTCTTTGCGGCCTCAGTTGTTAGGCTGCCCCATGTGGTGCTTGTCTATCTGATTACTTTTACATAGTAGAAGGAAGCCTAGGGCAGGCGTCTTAAGAAATACCTGGCCCTTTACCTCCTCATCAATGCTGAAGTCTTAAACTTGTCACAATAAAAGCCACATGTACCTTGTACAAGGTTTTGGAATTCTGAGGGTGGGTGAGGGGAAAGGGAGAGCTGCCAGTAGAGCAAGTGAGCTGAGAATTGTGAGGTGTGTATAGGGTAGTAGGTAACAAAGCCTGCCCTGTACTTAGCAGAGTAATTCAAGCTGTGGGTGACACCTCACTGCTGCGTTTGCTGTCCTGATGGAAGATATTGGAATTGCAGCCATATGTACAGTAGACAAAGGCCACGTCCAGACCAGGGTATTAAAATCGATTTTAGATACGCAACTTCAGCTACGGGAATAACGTAGCTGAAGTCGAATTTCTAAAAGCGAGGTACTCACCCGTCTGGACGGCGCAGCATCGATGTCCGTGGCGCTCCGTGTCGATTCCAGAACTCCGTTTGGGTTGATGGAGTTCCGGAATCGATGTAAGCGCACTCAGGGATCGATACATCGCATCCAGACTAGACACGATATATCGATCCCCAAGCAATCGATTTTAACCCGCCGATGCCGCGGGTTAGTCTGGACATGTGCAAAGGCAGGGATCATCCACAGCAAGACAGCAATGGCCACATTAGCAATGAGGCAGGAAGTCGAGACTAGACAGTAGTTTACATTAGCATGAAGTTTGCCTGCCCAGTAGTTGTAGGCACTTACATGTTGGTCACCCCTGTTGCAAAGGGCAAGTAAAGTTGGTCATTGCTGCAGGCATGCAGACTCCAAACTCTTCCCACCCTGTGTGGTAATTGAGCTACATGGCTATAAGATGGCATATTTTGTCCCTTATTTGAATTTCTTTCTGGAAGCATCACATGGCTAAAATGTCACTGCAGTCAGGGTCTCTCAGCTTGCAGGATTGCCTTCCACCTGTTAGGAAATCCAGCCATTCAGTCCTGTACTCTGTGTAGTCACAAGTGAATGGCATTTGCCGTGAGAAGAAAATGCCTAGTTCCTGATGAGGTTAGCACTACCAGCTCTCTCTACAGCAAGGCTTACCCCTGCAAGTCACCACTGAGTTATCTCCAACAATTACATTCCTAAATAAAATCATTCCTGTTTTATGCTGTTACTCTTCTCATGTACTTAAGTTGTTCTCGAGTAGGTGGCAGTTGCATGCACTACTTTCATGTGTGCAGTGTAGGAGTGAAATTAAATACAATATAGGCTGCATATTAGGAAATATTTCCTCATAGTGAAATTTATTAGGTTGCGGAACAAGTCTCCCAACTAATTTAGATATTTAAACCTAGATTAAGTTAGGAAGATTAGAGCGTACAGAACTCCACTGCCTTCTTCCTAGGTCAGGGGTGGGCAAACTACAGCCGGGGGGGGCCACATCTGGCCCTCTAGACATTTTAATCCAACCCTTGAGCTCCTGCCGGGGAGTGGGGTCTGGGGCTTGCCCCACTCTGGTGCTGGGGGGGGGGGGCAGGGGCGTGCCCAGCTCTGTACAGCTCCTAGAAGTAGCTGCATATCCCCCCTCTGGCTCCTATGCATAGGGGCAGCCAGGGGGCTCCGCACACCACCCCAAGTGCTGCTCCTGCAGCTCCCATTGGCCAGGAACTGCAGACAGAGCAGCATGCAGAGCTGCCTGGCTATGCCTCTGCATAGGAACCAGAGGGAGGACATGCCGCTGCTTCTGGGAGCTGCTTGAGGTAAGCACTGCCTAGAGCCTGCACCCCTGATATGCTCCCACACCCCAACCCCCTTCCCCAGCCCTGATTCCCTCCTGCTCTCCAAACCCCTTGGTCCCAGCCCAGAGCCCCCTCCTGTACCTCCAACCCCCTAGCATGCCCCCCCCAGCCAGAGCCCTCTTCCACACCCCAACCCCCAATTTCATGAGCATTCATGGCCATACAATTTCCATACCCAGATGTGGCCATAAAGTTTGCCCACCCCTGGCCTAGGTGTTTTCCATAACAGATGGAGACCCAGACCACTTACAAACAAACAAACAAACAAGCTGAAGAGGGAAAGGCCACCCAACTATGCTCAGGTAAAGAACAGAGCAATACACAAGAGAGAGACTGGGGCAAGTGACCTTTGCTGATAATACTTTATTCTCCTTTGTTCACTGTAAGCAGATTACAACTTAACAGACAAATAGCTCTTTCAACTACTAGTGTTTAATCCATTTTTATGCTTAGGGTTTTTAAGCCCAACACTAATTGCACTACTCGTGACAAGTTTTCTAGGGTCAGGGCCAAAATTCCAGTTCTGCTGGTAAGAAAAAGATCCTTCGAATTCTAAGTTAAGGACTATCAAAATTGCAACAGACACTCAATAAAGTGCGTAAAGTACAGTGCAAAGAAGTCAAGCAGAAAGACAGGCACAAAAATGGCTGGGCTACATGGCAGGCACCATTCTTTCCTTCCATATTGTTCAAGTTCCTCTCACTGATGTATATAGAATGGTAGATACTGCATCAGTGCACACAGTACAGACCTCCCCACCCGTATTTGTAGATTTGGTACCGACTCAAACCATAAAAAGTATCACACCCAACAAGATAAGCCTAACTCCTGGAGCATACTGCAAGGCCAGTTCTGTCTGGCCGAGACAATAAAAGCAGCTTTTATTAGCCTTACTAATGGGATCTCTGAGATCTGGGGTTAGGAGATACTGAAAGTTAAGTGTGGTCATTCCTGATTCTTAGCTCTGAGCTATTTCTAACCCCAAATCCAATGAGCTAAGCATCTCTAGCAAAGAGACATGTTTGAGTCAGTGGGACAGTGGTCATAAAACATTCAAAATGAGATCAACCAAGTCCTTTTAATCTCATTGGAGGTTTGTTCTATCACAAGGACTCTATTTGCTTGCTTATCTTACCTTATACAATGGAATTAGTTATTACACTTCCAGAAACCAAACATCTTTATAGAGTGCATTTGGCTGCAAGTGAGCTAGTTGACTGTAATATACTGGGAGCTGCTGAAAGGGAAATTGAGTTGCCCATCTCTAAATGTTAGCAGTCTACATCCATAGCACTACAAGCATGCTGTGGGCTACCAAAGTTAAGGAACGTTTTTTTAAACCATCACTCATTTCTGCTTCTTCCATTCTCTGCTGCCTGTTTCTCCTTACTACATTTCCCTCTTCTCTGATTAACAGCTGCAGAGAAGCAGTAGCCAAATCCAAATGCCTCTGAACAGAATCACTTCACACTAGAGGACCCTGCAGTTAAATGAAGTAGACCAGGAGAGTGCAGCTTCTGGTCTGTTTCTAGTCAGCATCAGACAACTGGGGAAAGAGATTCTGTGCAGCAGCAACTAATACAGGAACATCACTTGAGCTAATGCATGCCTGCCAGTCCCCAGTGTATTCCAGACTGTCTGAGCCATTTGTTTGCTCCAGGAACAAATGGAGGGTGGGTTTTTTTTTTGTTTTTTTAAAAGTATAACACTTCAGTCCAAAATGTTTCACTTTGTCGGAAGGGGAAAGATTGCATTAGTAAGGACACTCATTGCATGGTTCAGCAGTCTATTACTTCGCTGTGTGATTAAATTTCACCATATAAACCCTTTTATAAAAGGAAGGTGCTTTCCCTACAGTGCAAGAGGTGTATAGCTCAGCTTGTTTACACTATGGAAAAAGGACATAAGAGCCCAATGACAGTTGTATCACAGCAGTTTAATCCACTTAGTGGATTAAACTAGGGAAGCAAGAGGTAAGAAATTCTCAGACATTCTCATCCTATTTTAAGGTTTTCCCTTTGTCTCCCCGTTAGTGCATCCCGTTCCAATTACATCCATCCATCCAAGGGCCCAAGCAGCAGGCAAACACTTGCCAGTGATTTCAACATAAAGACACCTGCCATATACAACTAGCCATTGCCTCAAACCAACTAAAGGATTTGCACATACTGTGCTAGTGTAAAAAACTTGGTGATAATTAGTATAATCTTTAAAAAGTCACCTCAAAAGTTCAGTCCCAAGTCTATGTAAATGGAAACAAAACTCTCATCAACCTTTGCAATGATCGATTCATTATATAATGGCTCTGGCTAATAGATAGCACAGAGATTCATGTTTCAACCTACACTGATCTGGGATGGGATGGGGTCATCAACTATACACGGGTTTACTGGGTTAAAAACAAACCCATGGCAAAAGAGTTCAATGCCTCTATGAAAGAGGAGAAAAGTGCGTTTCTCCATAATCCTTAGTCTTGCTTGACTTGTTCAGGTTTAAAAACACACAGAAAACACCCTGAGGTAGAGATTGTTGGTCATCAGAACACAGGATTGGCACTTGTATGAAGTAAATTCCTTCCCTTTAGCTACAGGCACTCTAGCAGCTTTTGCTTGCCACTGAGAGATCGCTGAGCTCCTCTGTGCCATAGGAAGTCTTCCCTTTATGGATGCTGGTGCCTGGAAGTTATTTCCTAGTGGTCTGGGTGAACCAGCTTTTTTGTTTGGGCTGGTGCACTGAAAGCCACTGGGCACAGATGGCCTGCACAACGTCTTCCCTGCTGTTCTCAGCCAACTGCCGCACATGCTGCACCAGCTCCACGGCTCTGGTATTCTCTTGTCTCACTGAGACCAGGTAGGCAGAACGCAGCTTGTTGCACTTCAGGTAGGCTTGGATCTGAAGCAATAAAGAAAAGCGGTTGTTCACCGCAGCCTCCCAGACTGAGTTCTAACACACAGGTATAGGTGAGGGCCCATTGGGAAATCTAGTTCAGCAGGCTGTACTATTTAGAGAGGGTGTGAATTGTGATGTAGCACAGGCCAGGTTCCACTATAAGAAGTGTACTATAAAGGGCCAGTGCATTAGACTTTTTAAAATTTAAGTGTCTGTCACTGGCTTTTACAACTTGGATGCTGATCATCATGGAACCAAAATCAGACTTCTCGCATGTGTAGTTCATGCTTGAAAGCCTCCATATCTGAACAGAAAAGATTCACAGAGGCATTCTGCTTATGGCCTAGTTCTTTCAAAGGCTCACATTAAGGTCACTGTAGCATTGAACTTATTGCAGTGACAGAAATCAAATCCAATTTCTCAGCCTATGTAGAACAGCATATCTGGTGGTCAGGGCAGGACAGTGGGAATCAGAAAGCTTCGGTTCAAGTCCCAGCTCTGCCACTGATTTGCATGTGACCCTGGAAAGTCACATGACCCCTGGGCCTCAGTTTTTCCATCTGTAAAATGGGAATAGACTATTTACCCATTTGTGAACGTAAAATTATTTGAGAGCCTTATACTAAAGAGAGTAGAGAAGTGCAGTGTATATAATTAACAGAAGCCACGTATTTCAGTCTTAGCAGAGTCTACAAAGAAGAGGAATTACCAAATCGATGAGATAAAGGACGGTGTGGCCTACCACAATGGCAATAACATAACACTGGAATAATAATAAGCTCAATGCTGGTCTCCTAGATACACATAGATCCCCATCAACTCCCTGCTGCCACTGGGAAATTAAGTGCATCTATGAGAAAATAGGTAGGAAGAACCAAAAAGAACCAACTGCATCTTTGCATTGCTTTTAAGTCCCACACAGTAGCTCTCAGAGACCTGAGGGTCTCTAACTTTTGGGGAGAAGAGATGAGATCAGGCACTTACAAGGTATCTAAGCTCAATCTTGAGAAGCTATGGTTTCCAGGCTCAGCATTCCCACAGCAGGTTAAGAGTTTCCCTTTACACTTTACTCACCTTGTTTTCATCGCTGTCCATATCCTGGATCAGATTGTCCAGATCCTGTATCCCAAAGGGGAAAAGTAGGTGACAATTAGAGGATTGTAGATTGCAAACCATTATATCTTTATAGCCTATCAGATCAAAACATTGCACAGATGAAATTACAGCAAGGTGTTTAAATCATCTCAGCCATCAACTGTCCCAGTTCCTGAGGTGCCAGGTACTAAGCCCAAATCTTCCCTTTTACTGCAGCTTACCTTCTGGCCCAACACCACTGTTATGTCTTCAAGGAACCCCATGAGGGCAGCTTTTCCCCATTAAGACTTCCTGCCCCCCTCTATGCAGTGTTAGTTCATAGAGATCTTCCTGGTTTCCCACCTCCACGCAACACACGCAGAGCCATGTAAAGGCTTTGTGATGAGCAGGGCAATCTTAACGGGTGGCTTCCTACACAGGCAGCAATGCTTGGAGGGCACACATGGCTGTGCTCCCTCCTCCATGTGCGCTCTCTACCAGCAAGGGATCTTCATGGAAAGACGCACCTCCTCATCTCAGACAGCAATGTAAGGGAGGATCCCATTGGTAGAAGGATCTCTCCACTTGCACAGCACCTTGCTGGGAGATTTGAGGAAAAGGACCTGTAGCTAGACAATCACATCCCCCGAACAGCCATTTCCCTGTGCTGATGCACACTGACTTCTCTTGAGATAGAACATGTGAAATAAGGGGCCAGAAGAGGTTGACAGCATGTCTCAGTGCAGGGTATGGATGCTGAGAGGCAAGGGACTGTCCCCTTTCTAGCCTACCCCCACCTCAGAAGACAGTGCCATGGGGGCATGTAGCAGGGTGGACCCCTGCTCCGGCCCTGAAAGGGTTAAAACAGCCCTGGAGAAGGGCTGGGGCTGAAGAAAGCAGCCTTTTAGGCTGGGCTGATTGGGGAAGTGGCTGCAGCTGGGGGCCACGCCCCAAACTGAGCAACAGGGCCTAATAAGGCGGCCAGGGATGCCAAGGGCAGACAGTCTTCCTCTGCCTGTAGAGGGAGAAGGGCCTGGCTGCATAGAAATGACAAGGTACCTAGAGTAAAGCAGGGCTGGGGAAAGGCAGTGGAGCTGGGGAGCTCCTGCCTGGAAAGCCCCAGGCTGCGGCCTAGAATTAGGCCAGGAGGTACTGGGATTGTAGGGTGCAACCCAGGGGTAGGCCAAGGCAGCAGGTCCAAACCCCTTTGCTGATGATGAGTGGCTGATACTGCAGTCTGCCCCAGGGCGTGGGGCTAGACAATGACTGGCAGTAGCCTACACTGAGGCAAAGTGGGGATAGAGGGTGGGGGGTTCCCAAGGAGGGGAAAACCCTAAGAAAGAGGAAGGGGTTACTGCCAGGGGGCAGAACCCCACATAAAAGGGGCACCGGGGTCCAGGGAGGGACACAGGGCCAGTAGTCGAAAGGCGGATCACCAGCCTGCAGAGGGCGCTCCGAGCTGGGTTGAAGAGCTAGTTCCCGAGGACGACCAGCAGGAGGCGCCGCGGGGGTGAGTCTGCCCATTTACAGGGCAGCATTACCTCAGAGGGAATATCCTTAAATTCATCTAGGCAGTTTAGGATGATGATATCCCCATCATTTTTGGCTGCAACTCCAGACTCATTGACACATTTAAGGAGCTGCCGGATCTCACTGTAGTTCCGCTGCTTCACCAGCGCCTTGGCCACTTTACTGTATACAGCTGCAGCCTCCAGCTGGAAGTCCTAAAGTGGGAAAATTGAAAGAGTCAAAGCAGCATGTTCAGTCATGGCAGATCCTACCAAGCCTGCCCAGAGGAGGAGCACTCTGCTGCTAGGAAAGCAAAGTGTGGCTCAAGTACAGTCACACTGCTCTAAAACGCAGTCCCTTGCCACCCTCATTTTCCATACAGAAGTACAGCCCTCAGGGCAAGAGGGCCGAGCATGCCATTTTGCTCCGAAAGGCCAGGCCACTCAGATCATAGTGGGACCCTAGTTTCCAGGGGCCACTCCTCTGCACTGGAAGTCTGGGCAGCTGCAGTCTGCTCCACTCCATGCAAGACAGACTCTCTCCTTACACTACACCAAGCAATTAATGTGGGTCCTTCTCAGTTAAGCACCTGGGCTACTAGTACCATGCTGGCAAGTATCTCAGCCTCAGCCAGCCACACATGCTGGAGAGAGAGATTTCCAAAAACAAGGACAGTTTCCAATTAAATACTTTCTGCTCCCTGGATGAGCAGGCTCTGGGAACAGCATAGCGCCAGCTCTGGGCCTGTTTCTTCACTGCCTCCATATCCTGCGCAGTCACTGACACCTGTGCAGAGTGGGTGTCAAATGCTACCAAATCTGAATTCTCCATTCACACCTGGGGTAGCACTTTGCACAGTGTGAGTGACTGAGGAAGGTGCAAAGCAGTGGAGAACACTGTTTGGTTACTCTGGGAGAGCAGCAGGGAGGAAGGGAATGCATTGCTAACTCTGTGGATGAGCAAGGAGGCAAGTTAATTTGCTTTCAAGAGACCAGACCCATCTCTCAGCAGAGCAGGCAGTGCCCTAGTTTTCTCTTCACATGGTGCCTGGAGCCCCTTCCTTCACTTGTTCTCTCCCATCAGAGTGCCCCTTCTCTAATCTCCTCTCCTTCGGTGGATGAGCGGGCACCAGTTTATTCAGGAGCACAGCAAGACAGCCTTCTGGCTGATCTAGATATCTCAGAACTGCCAGCATGACATTGAGAGAGAGACAGGGGAACCTTGAAAATTAAGCTCTACTACCTCCCTCAAAAAAAGAAAAGGAGTAGCTTAATAAGATCTGGAAGCTGATATCAGTGACCCTCTAAACTAAAAGCTGGCCAGGCAGTTCATTTCCTTGGCAGAGTGGGGTCCCTGACAATGCACGGAGGTTTAGAACCTACATAATTGATTGGTCTGTATTTTACACATACATGGAGACAGATCTGAAACTTATGTTTTCCCCACCTGATGCAATGAGTCTGGTAATAAACAGTGGTGCTTTACAGGAGTGGGATCAACCTTACATGCAGCAACTTCTTAGGTTTTCCATACCTGGAGGACTCTGAATGCAATTCCAAAACCTTCTTCAATGTTCTTCCCTTCCAGCATGACCTGAGAAGAAATTGCCAACATTAGAAATAGGGGAAAGCAAGATATCGCCATTTGGTTATGTGTAGAAAACTCATAAGGAAATGAAGTCACTTGCACAAAAGTAGCCCAGGCATTTTACTGCCTCTTGCCTGAGTTCAGCACTGCAATAGCATTTGCCAAAAGGCAATTTACAGCCTTGTTAAGAAGTGTCTCTAACAATGGGAGGCAGCATGATCCAGAGAGGGAGAGGCAAAGACATGAGTTCTGTTGTCAAGTGCCCCATGGTGGGCAAGTTACTTAACTTCTCACCCCCTGTAACACAAGGATAAGGATACTTACCTACTTTTAAAATGCACTGAGAGCTACAACTGAAAAGTACCTTTTGTATTATCTGAAGGTCCAGATGAGTGCTCCAGGCCCCCAAATCATCCTTTAATCCACAGAACAGGTCAAATTAAGGCAGCAATGTTATGTTTTAAATGGCAGCTAGTACCTTGCCAGCTACATCCATCTTCATGTGATTATTTCCAAAGAGTGTGGGCAAGTTTGAGCCAGTTATTGGAGAGGTCCCCGAACTCTCACACCGATGCAGGAACTTGGTGACTTCCATCTGTAGCTCAACTGTATTGATGTGCCTAGATTGGGAAAAAAATTCCATTTAGCTGGCTACATAGATGCATTCACACAACTATTAATGAAGCGCTCCAGCCACAAATTACTACTTTACTGAAAGGTGTGTCAAAAGGTAGATATGTCTGTAACAAATTAAAAATGGCTATTTTAACTGCTGTTTGACTTGGGCATACAAATATTAACATTAGCTCCTTCTGTCTCGCCCCAGCTGCTGCACTGAAGTGCTCTCCAGAACTGCATGGGAAACGTGCATTACGAATGCTCACCTGAATTTCAGCATTATGCACACCGACCAGCTGTGGATCCTTAACAACAACTCCCAGACACACACAAAAAGACTAATTTTTGTTAAACTGCAGTCAAGTGTGAAAAAGTTTCAGTAACTTTAGAAGAAAATAGACCTTAAGAAAACTGTAGTTATAGACACTCCAAAAGTTAGAGAGGACTAAATTTCTAACGTTTTCAAGTTTGGAAATTCAGTTAACCATCTAACTTGCTTTTAAAGCTCACATCTAGCTCTGCTACTATTCAGGCAATAAGTTTAGCAAACAAAATGTAAAGTGCATAGACTACATCCGTATCAGTTTTGCCTACATACAGGAGGGTAGGTGGTACAGGGACTGACATTCTGTCACTTGAGGCTTGTCTTGACTAGGAAAAAGGTCGACTTTAGGTTGGGCTTAGCTAGAGTATGTTAGCTAAGCCCAACCTAAACTCAACCAGTTTTCCTAATCAAGACAAGCCTCAAGTGAAACCTCATTCCCAGAGCTTCATTTTCTGTTTTGCAGATACCTTGACACGTCAGTAGCTGTCATTTTCTTCCGAAAAGTGCAAGCAGCTTTTTTCCTTCCGGAACTCCTTGAAACCTCCTGCAGGTAAACTTTGAGGTGGTCCTTAACCTTCAGGAGCCATTTCTGTTTGTCTCCCAGCTCTGTGTAAGACTTTGCCTTGTGAGTGAAGAATCTAATGCAGGTCATGGCAGCACGGACATGATCCTCAAAGAAATAAACAAGTAATGAACTTTTAAAAGGGTGAATCATTTGACAACAACAAGACTATGATCTGTGATGTTCAGAAACACTATAAGAATCTCAGAAGCTGAGAAGACTGAGAGCACCCATAGGCAGAACATCTTCAGAGCTACTTTGACTATCAGTACTAACTCACACAAAGCAAACATTATGGTTCCCTAAGAGGGCATACAAATTAAAGCATCAGATAAGATGGTGCAACAAGATCAGATTTGTGACAATAAGCACAGCAGATATGAATAGACAGTATTGCCTGGGATCTTCCTAGGATCAGAAAGTTCCTAGCAGCTTATATTCAATAAAAATTAAAACAAGCAAAAGACATACAATGTATTTGAAAAGCACAAGGACTTCACCAGCCACAAGACAATCCTACAGTTAGAAAACGTGAAACAGGAAACAACTGCAGACACGGACTCTGCAGTTACTCTCTCATTTAAGTGGTCTTAAATTTCAACAACAGCTATCAATACAAAGGATCCCAAACTGTGGTACAAAACTAGACACACAGGAATCATTTGACAGAGTATAGAGACATAACCAGTCTGGGACAAGACAGAACAGCTGCTTAACAGTGTACAGCAACATTACACAACAGCTAGGGATGGAGCATATGGAAGATACAGATGAATACTTTTTCAGCTGAAACAGCTAGGGATGGAGCATATGGAAGATACAGATGAATACTTTTTCAGCTGAAACCCCAGTGAATACACAGAAAAACATAACGTGACCAACGCAGAGTTTAACCCCCGAGTAATATCACCGAATACAGTGATACTGTTCACTATTTCAGCAATAAAGTGGGGCCCACACCCCACCTATACCTTCATAAACTGCTGCAGTTCATACAGAATGTGGTAGTAGTTCTTTTTCTGCAAGTGTTTGCAGGCTGCAATCAGGTAGATACCCCAGCTCTCCAGACTTGGATCAATGGTTTCCAGCAAGTTCTCCAGCATGTGCAGTTTTCCACTTTTATAACTTGGGACAAAGATCCCTTCAATGAACACTTCTGGTGGGCTCTCCTACAGTGGGGAAAAGGGAGCTTGAGGTGAATCAGCTGCAGGAATTGGCTTTTCTCTTGACACTGAAGGGAATACCAGTGACAGAGAGGTTACCCTATATTCTGGGCACAGGCAGGCACCCAACACATAGCACCCCTTTAAAAACAGTTCACAGCCAGCTATCATGTTGTTTAATCATTGCATTCAGGGTAGTGACTGGGTTTGCTATTTTTAAAAGAAAACAAAACAACCCACACTGCATAGCACAAGTTACAGAACCCAGTATGCACAGAAATGTTTTTAACAAAAACACATTTGGTGGAAACAGGTTAACTTTTCATTGGAACCCTTCTCCTACAGTGGTGAGAGCCTTAGCACCAAAAAAACCTTGCACTGCAGTATGAGAACCGGAAAGTGAGAACTGCCGTTTGAAGTCTCACTGTCCAAGCTGCGGTAGGAAGTTTTCAACCTAAAATTGTTTTGAATTACCTGAAAAATTTTATTGGTGGAAAACTGCTTGTTGCACCACTGGGCTCTCAAAAGCAAGCAGATTTTCTTAAAAACAAAAAAAAAACAATTCACTTCTAAGCTAAGAACATGTAGGATATATTCAAAAGATAACTGAGAATAAGGGCTTAGAATGGACCTTCTCAATTCTAACTATAGCAATCACACTGGTGATATAAAGAAAAACCAGAGCTGATAAGGCCACTTAAACAATTACCTATTAATAAACTGGGGATAATGGAGTTAGGTATTTCAATCAGTATGTTCTATGCCAAATTTATTTCAATTCTAAAAGGTTAATGAACCAGGTAAAATCCCACACACACTAGAAGTTTTAAGTATTTTTCAGTAGCTTTCATGCTGGTAAGAACTGGTGGATTGATACTACTGGAGGAGAACAGAAAGTGGCTCTCTCTTCTCTGGCCTTCACTACTTTGGCAAGGGGATGAGGCAATAATAATTCCAAGATGGAACAGTGCTAGTTAATGTTCTACATGACATGGACGTTCAGTCATCCGGAATAAATCTACAGAGGCTGGTCAGTAAGATTATAAATAGTGCAAGCCTCAGAGGAAACAGAGTATGCTGGATTTTGCACTCAGACTTTATAGATACTGTTCAGTCCTGGTCACCAGTTTGGAAGGGAGAAGTCTTCCTAATGCTTTCAAAGCTCCAGTTTAGATGGTACCAGAGCAGATTCTGACACTGCCAGCAGAATTCATTACTCACCTTATTTAACAAATGCAGAAGTGCTTCTCGCATGCAGTCGTGTCTCATGTAGAAGCTATTGATCGCTAGGTTGGTGCCATACGTGTGTAAATAGAACAAGCACTCCTGATAATAGCTGTTGTGTTGGATCTTCCCTTCGGACATCAACTCCAGAGACAGGCTTCGTGTCCTCAGGGTTGCTTCCAGGTCTCTCAATGTGGCAAAGTAGTCATCGTCCTGCTATCAAAACAGAGAATAAATGACATGGGACTGTCCAGGAACAATTAATAGGAAGACTATTCTGCAAAGCATCTCTGGGGTTAGCGCGTATCAGCCAACCCCCTCTTTTTCTACTGAGGTATATATGGGATGAAACTCCAGCCATGTTACTGGATAGGGAAACTGTATTCAAACCCTGCTAGCTGCAATGATGTTTAAACATGACTGTAGGTACTGTGATTCTGTTCCAATATGAATGGGTCCTTATAGGAGTTTTGTTTTTTAAAGATATTTCCATTGCTGATAGAAACTTCAGCAAATATGCACTTTACTCCCTGACTTGCTGTTTTATCAGAAGACCAGAAATTTTAGGAGCACAACTATAATCATAGGGAGAAAGCCCTTTTGGGATACCAGTTTACTTAAAAATTCAAAGCCTGAATTTTTGTTCAAACCTAATTATAGCTTACAGTAAACTCAAACTATATAAATTCTAAAAGGGACATTTTCAGTCTGGAGGTTCTGAGGTCCCAAGTTTCACCCTCAACTATTACATGACTATCAGAAGTTCTTGACAAAAGAGATGCAGCATCACATTGTACAGCTGGATGGAACTTAGTCTCCTCATGAAGACACTTTGTAAGCTCTGTATAAAGATATAAAAGTTGGTTTAATTACTAATGCAATGCTAGTCAAAAGAGAGACTGAACTTCCACCTGCAATTTATAAGGGTTTTTGGGGATGGCGTTAAAGCAAAGCTAGTGCTGGCAACAGATTCTGGATTGTGAGTCTGGGAAAACAAAGCTCTCCAGCCACACAACAGAGAACTGATACCAAAAATGCAGGCTTCTTAACAATGACCTTTGTCATAGTACCACAACTTAATTTGGAAGGGCTGCATCAGTGATGGAGGAAGGACTCACGCAATCCTTGCTATCTCTGAGACCAACAAGGGGGGAAGTTAGTGCCACTTCTGATACATAGCGACATAAACACCAATTCATTAAGAACTAGACTGAGACCTCCACCCCATTTCACACTGGCCTCCAAACAACAGTCAGATGGGCCTCTGCATTACTGCATAACCTTCAAAAGATGAGCTTCTTTCCCATCTACTGGGCACAACACTACACAAACAGAATCCATTCATTCTGCTGTCAATCACTGATTGTGGGGTGCAGCCAGTGGGGCTTCTGCACAGGCTTCAGTATTTCTGGTGCAAATCCTCTCACTATCTGCTCCAGATGCTAATTATGTCAAAAAGACAAAAGCAGCCACATAATACTGCTCCAGCAGTAACCTCTATAATATGCTATGGATGTCCCACCTCCCCCGGTTGAATCATGTTCTTCCTAAAGAACTGTGCCAAAGCCTCAGGACTTCGACAGTTTTTGGTACAGTTCTCCAGAGCAGGTAGAATAGCCTCTTACCACCAAGACTACGGGTTTCACGGTGGACTCCAGATACTGTATCACATCTTGGACCAGCCTTGAGCCATGATTCAACTGGTTCAGATCAAAGGGTGGCTTTAAGCATCGGCTGAATTTCTTTCTTGCTGAACTTAAGTTTCCAGCTTTAAGACAAGCCATGCCCCAAGCATGCCATGCTCCACCTGGATCCAGCCCAGTCTTTGTAGAAACCTAAGCCCCAAATCATTAGTTAGTAGTACATAATACAGAGACAGCACAGAAGACAGGAAGAAGCAGATAATTACACTCCTAATCTAAATCTGTGACCTTCCATTTCCCAGAGAAGAAATGTTTTCTTGTACAGTAAGAAATGCCTTGATCAGTTCCACATTAGTGACCTTATATACCAACTACTGAACTTCCCACAAACTCTGCTTCCATAATCATTTTCCTATTGCAAATGTAATGGAAGAGTTTAATCAATCTATGGTCAAGGAAAGTTCAATCCAACAGTTTTTACATTCCTAAAGGTAAAGTAATTTTCTCCTTCATAGTAGATTTAATAGTTTTATTACAAGAACAGAACAACACTAAACAGGTCTGTGGTTTAGGAAGGGATATGATGTGTTAGTGGTTTTCTGTTTATAGACTTGCTGATGCTTTTTGGAAAAATTTTGGCAACACTCAGTTTCACACAATTCTACTGATAGAAAACATCCCACAGTTTCTTCAGCAGAGATGTTTGCATGTAAACAGGAACCATTTTTGTTTAACAGTTCATCTGCTCATGCTGCTTATTCCCTACTAGAAATTCTAATCCTGTTTGTATCATCATAATCCTATCCATAGTAACTGTGATGGCACAGAGACTTATGAAATCAAGGGGGTAGGGGAGGCAGAATGGAGAGGATAAGCCATATGACCAGATGAGCTGTCAAGGTTTTATCATTGTCTCACAAGTGAATGGTTTTTCAAAGTTGTCCTAGCAGGCCTCTGAGAGTCCTTAAGTACAAATCAGATCACAGAACCCAGAAGCTGCAGATAGGAAAGATCTATTAGACTGAATGTCCTAGCTCCCCTACCAATGAGGGGTTGTTCCTGACAGTGCATTTCTAGTTTTTTGCCTGTCCTAGTTGGAGTTCCCATCACTTCCCTTGGCAGATTGTTCCCAAGCAGAATACACCTCACTGTTAAACTGAGCATCTAAAAATATTTCCTAAGTTTTTCCTTTTTTAATCACATCCCATAGTTTATGAACAAAGATCAGTAACTGATTTGTATTTTAATATCAGAGATCACATCAATTAAGTTCAGTGGGGGAAAGCAAGCCATCTAAGATGATAAACTCCTTTTTTAAAACAAACAAACAAACAAACAAAAAAAAAAAACACCTTCATCCCCCCGTTTGTGTTACCTCAACAGCTAACTGATAGTATTCTGCTTCCAAAAGCCGATTTCTTAGCCTCGTTACTGCTGCAGGCTGCAGAATCTGATCAAGAGATGGTACGTGGCGATAGGCAGCAGCAACTAAAATATTCAGCACATCCACCTTGCTGATGTAACTGTTTGGAAGGAAGCAGGAATGAAATGAGTGGGCATGTCCACGCCCAGTATATCACTATACTCTAAGGCTCATTAGCAAGGATCTTGAAAGCCTTTATGCCTGTAGCATCTTTTACATTGGAAGTACCAATGGTTGGGAATCACCCAGTTGGTCTCTGGTACTCTAGTTCTACTTCTCTTCCTTAATGCACTGTCCTAGAGCCAGTTCGCTGCTCCGGCTCTCTGCTTCTCATTCAACTAGACAGGCTAATACAGCCTGTGGACACTAACTTATTGCCAACTCTGGTCTGAACAGTTGGGACACCTTGCATTGTACTTCCCACTCTATTCTGCCTTACACTGATGCCCCAGGAAGAAATAAAATTCAAATTCCTGACAAGTACCATTGTAAAAGCCTACACTAAATAAGCATCTGAAAACAGGCAAAATGTTAAGCTTAAAAAAAAATCCTCCACAGCAAAAGCAGCAAGTTTAAACAGTCAGGGAGATTTATTCCCATCTACTCCAAGAGTCTAGTATTCCCAGAATTGATTTTGTGGATAAACAAGTGACTTGGCCTCTAGAGATGTTAGTCCAGCACCTTTCAACACTACTTAAATTCATTAAAGGAAGGCTAAGAGCTCCAATCAATCCCAAAGGACAGCTGGCAATTTACCTGTCACACAAAGCTAGATCCTGGCTCCTTCCAGCTTTTACAAACATCATCTTGGCACTGAAAAGCAGCTGTTTCATGATGTCCATGAGAAGCCCAGCATCCACTTCAGGGTTAATCAGACCTTGGGACAATTTGCAGCAGCTCTGTATCAGCTGGTGGCCACATGCTGTGCTATCTGAGTGCAGACTGAGGATGGAAATACACAAGGAAGAACTAGGAGCCTGTCAATTAGGAGTAAAGAAAGATCCAAGAGCTTGTAAATGGACACTGCACCAGCACTTAATAGAATTCTAAAGGGAATTGATTACATTGGACTCACCTCTCTGTCTCTCAAGCTCTTACCTGTTCATAATAAAATTCATTACGCACAATTTCATTTTCATCTTCACTCAGAGAAAGAAGCCATTCAAGTTCAGTTGCCTTGGGTACTTGCATCATTACAGAGTAATCCAAACCTCCATTACCACAGGTCTGTACTGCTGAGAAAGAGGAACCAGTTAATCAAAATCATCCTGGGAAGGGCAGCAAATCAGGCACAAAGCATGTCACAAAATTATTCTGTATGCTTTATCATCAGAGCTACCTGTGCTGTTCTCAGCACACACTCCAGAAGTTAGAGGGATGAAACAATCTCACCTATACAACACGCGCAGCACGGAACCACAGAAAGCAGCTATTGCATATGCTCAGTAGCAGATTTCCACTCCCAAACATCAATTCCTACACTGTCTAAAATACTTCCTCAATAAACACCTATATCCCCAATTCAGTGTATTTTTCATGATTAACTCTTTTGGTGCCACTCCATTACAGTATGCCCACCTTCCTTTTTTAAACCACCTGTGAGCTACAATATTTGTGGTTTTTTGTCAGAAGATCAGCGGAGATAAGTGCTCTATGGGTACTGGAAGGGAAGTCACTGAGGCTGAGCAGGGGAATGAATAAACTAATTTGTAGATGAAGCACTAAATGACTTACCTACTTATTTATTTTCTTTTTACGATTTGCAACCTAAATTAAAAGCTGAAAAAAAGATCCAGTAGCTCTGGAGCAATGCCAGAACAGTACCGTCAGTTTGAGGGACCAGACCAATGAGTTTTTAAAAGGTCCAGTATCTCAAACTGAGATCGCTAAGAGTATCTGCTCTAACCTCTGGAAAGCTAGGGATCTCAGGTTTCAAGTGATATATAGCATTCATTTCTAGCCCTGGTACTAGGGTAACCAGATGTCCCAATTTTATGGGGACAGTCCAGATTTTTGTGTTTTTTTCTTATATAGGCTCCTATTACCCCTCACCCCTGTCCAGATTTTTCACACTTGCTATCTGGTCACCCTGCGTGGTACTGTAATTCACGAGGTATGGGATCATGAAAATCAGGTCATTCTGATTACTATCCGGCTTTTTTGGGCCCAAATTTAATTCTGAGCTGAGAATCTTTCCCACTAAAATTGACATATGCTGTAGTCAGACCAAAGCTGCAGGCCACCTTAAAGCAACTTGGGATGCATTACCCTTCTGATGCAGTGGTTTGAGATACTAGATACTAAAAAAGTGACAACACTGAGCCAAAAAGCCAGCTAACACCCCCTTTCAAAACCCAAATTCTACATCAAGCAAAGTTTTTCCCTGAAAAGGGGGAAATGCCACAGATGCCATGAAGTCCACCAAGGACTATCTATTGGTATGTACTTTACATGAAATGTACTCTGACTGTGCCATGACAGGCAGCAGTATACAACTTTAAGATATACAGAAAATTATGGCAATCAGAACAAGCCCATTTTAAAAGTGTTAGTGACATCTAAGTTCTTAATATCCTTATTCAGCAAAACATCCCCATAGTCCCTCAATAAAGTTAGTATCACTTTGCTGCGGTTCTTCCCCTGCTAAGTCTAAGAGGCTGTCCAAGTCTCATGCAGCTGTCCTTTTTCTTGCTGCCTTACTCAAGAGGAACTACACAGGTCCAATGAACTGAAGTGCACTAAATATTGATCGCAAATGAAAGACTGAACAAAGTAATGAAGACAAAGATCTTCCAGCAGCAACTGACCAGAAGTTCCATTTTCAATTGCTTCAGTCTGAGGTATTTATCTTTGTATTTATTAGACATCTGATACTAGCTGCTCTTCACCTGACCATTGTAGCTCATCTGGAACAGAGCAACAAGACCTGCTTTCAACAACAAACAACCTGTCACACCTCACTGGGAGAGAGGAAAATACTAGCTTGTATTTATGGTTTGTGGCACTACTGAGACGCTTCAAAAACTTATGTTTTAACCTTAGTTACTAGAAGAATTTCAGTATTTCAACTAGCACCCATACTTCGTGGGCCCTTTTCTCATGACCTGCCAGACCCAGAAATGTTCTGGAAAACCAGAACAAATGCTTGCAAGATCCACAGGTCCTAGACCAGCAGCCAGAGAGAAAAATACTTCAAGTTTTATAATGAGGTACTTTCAGATCCTTTGCATGAAGATGCTTGAGAAGAGCAAAGTGCTTTTATAAATACAAATGAAGTCTCATAACACTATTTATAGATGGGGAAATTGAGGCACAGAGAGGTTAAGTGACTTGCCCAGGTTCATACAATTAAGACAGTCTCCGAGCTGGAACTGGAATCCAGCAGCTCAATCCTCAACTCCATTCATAGTTTCCTGCATGCCTGACTTCAGACTAAAGATATTTGAGAACAGCAGAGTTTTGTTAATGGAAGTGCTGTTGGATCCTTTGGCTACAGCACAGCTTCCAGTTTACTAGCAATACAAAGATGACAATCATGCACTTTTAAAAGCAGAAATTGAACGTTACTTTGTTCTCACCTTCCATCAAATCTTGATCTTCCTCTTTTGTGCTGTAAAACAGAGAAACAGAAGCTTCACACTCATTCCAACACACTGAGGAAAGAATGATTAAAGCCTGGCAGTTAAAAAAGGCTCGATCAATATTGCTAACATTTTTGTAGCATTAGTTATCAAAAATAACTGATGACCTCCCCTCCCCAAAAAATATACAGATGGAAAAATAAGTATGTGGTACTAAGAGCATTTCACCAACATTAAATAATTAATCCTTACAACGCCTTCCCTTCTGGAGGTTATATCTATTAACAGGCAGTAAGGAGATAAGAGACTTGCTTAAGGGCAAGGAAGAAGAGTGTGTCAGAACTGAGATTAAAACTCAGGAGTTCCTAGCATCCAGGTCTCTGCTCTGCCTCCAGATTACGCTACCTCACATCCCCACACACCACCAGCCACAGTACAGAAAGAACAAGAAATACTCAAATCCTTTATTGTCCAACCTACTTGCCCCCCTTTGGCTTCACTGCCCCACACAAACAAAAAAAACCTATATTCTCTCTCTCTCTCTCTCTCTCTCTCTCTCTCTCTCTCTCTCAGATTTGAAGAAAAAGCAACATGAGGTGCTCAGGCTCAGTGCTGGGCAATAGAGCATTAGGGTCCTGTTGATATATTTTGGAAATGCCGTAAGCTTCCCTGATTTACTGCTCATTCTTCCCTCATGTACCTTTTCAAGACAGCACTGTGCTCATTTCTTCCCAGTAGGCCCACTGATAGCAGGGAAGGAAGCACAGAGGTGACTGCTCTCCCACTTTTCCTCACCACATCCTCCACCAGCTCACTGAGTCTGTATGAAATGAGTTTCAGTCCAATTCTCAGGGGAAAACATCCACATCACAAAACCCTTCATTGGCAATCTCAATCTCCAAAGGCTGCTTAATTCACAGCCTCACTTCTGAATCCATGGAGGTGGTTCCTCCTGGTCAGATTAAAGCACAGTGTTGTACTTATGCTGTCTCTCACACATACAGAGCTGGGGAAGAGGGGTACATGGAACTATGCAGAACTTGTATGCAAGGACTTACATGCCTGTGTCTTGGACTAAGACAGGTGGCCAATGCTTGCTGTAGTAGCTGTAGCACTGGTCACAAACACGAGCTGGATTTTCTCTACAAGCTTCCACCACCATTTTCTTGGTAGAGCAAGAACTGCACACCAACCTCCCACAACGTCTGCAGTGATGTCGCCTATTAAACTGAGACACGAGAAATTATGCTTAATTGGAAGAGTGTAGTTGATTAGCAACTGACATTTCTCTCCTTTATTAGAGCCATGCAGCTCATAGGTGAATTTACCCTGTTAAAAACAATGAAGAGCAAATAACTCCTGTTCCTCTCGGGCTTCAAGACTCTCTAAGATCTGCCCACTGATTGTCCCTCCCTGCCATCACCACCTTTTGGGGAAAAAACATGTGCCCAATTGGAACTAGTTTGCCAAAGTCTTCGGCTTTTTAGCTTTTAGCTCTCCAGATGCAGAAGTTCCGTAGACTGTGTCTGATTGGAAAAGAACAAGATGACATTCCACAAGATCCCTTAGCAGTTTACTTTCCCAGGATCAAATTTCCCCTTCCTAGGCTCTATTTCTATCACTTCACCTACCCCAGAAAGATCTTTCAGGAGCCATCAGTGTAGCCTGTCACCTCAAATACATTTAACCCTCAATCTCCCCCTCAACATCTGACTGACTGGCAATTTGGACGATACCAACATTATAAGGGACAAACTGCTAGCATCACTGGGGGCGCCTAGGAAACAGTCCATCTGAATTAGCTTTCATGTTAAATCACTGGCTAGAGGGAAAACAGAAAAACCAAACCACCAACACATGCCCCACCACAGTCCTAAGAATATCTGTATTTGACCTTGGTTCCTTACCATAGTAAAACGTTCTGTTTTGCAGACCATGCATGTAATTTCAGTTTCATCGGGGATCCATTGATGCTTTGGTGGTGGCACCTCAGGTGGCACAAACTCTTGAGGAAGCAGATTCCGAGGCAGGCTTCTCTCTCTTGGACTTGAAGATTGGATGATACCTTGGAGAACCAAGCCAAATGTGGAATTGGATTTAGGCTGCTTAGTGGAATTTCAGAGACCAGACCACATGCTAAAGCAGTCAGACTGACCCTCTTGGTTACCAATGAAAAGATTACTAGTAGCTTTCAACCCTCCATGCTAGACATGGTACATCATACCATAATGCATTCTGATACTTTAAGTAACAAGATCTTTCTTAAATGCACATGAGGCTTCTTACCATCTTGCAACAACATATGCTAATAGAAACTGCAAACTCTTCCAGTCACTTCAGTACCTACTACCACAGGCAAATCTCGCTTTTGTGTTTGCAGACATACATTACTATCCCCACCACACCTGGACAAAAGTGATCTTTGGGCTTGTTTGTGCCTTGCCAGCAACCAATCTTACATGGAGAGACTCTACAAGGCAGGAATGCAATGCCAAATACAAATGCTTTTATACAGCTATATTTTGTGCTGCTCAGAAGTGCCAGACTGACATCCCTGGAGACTGATTTTTCTTTTTCACACCAGCACAACAACAACATGGGCCAGTAGCAGCCTTGACTTCACAATGCACCGCCTGCTTTACCATCACATCACATCCTTGGCTTGGAGGAATCAATTCTGAACTGCAAAAGGACAATTTAGTCTCCATGACCTTTTAAATCCTTGGTCTCACTACTGAGACTGCTAACTTGGCCTCTTGTTGGTGCTATTAATTGTAGTAGTTTGTGGGATGTGGGTATTTGCACAAATCAAAAGCTGTCAAATATTCACTACCAACCTGGGTTGAACAGGAATTGGCTCCTGGATGTGAAAGGTATGGTGACTCTTTACTACACCTGTAACCCATTCAAGTTCCCTCACATACTACTTCTAAAAATGAAGCAAGTTAAACTCCAACTGAAGTAACGTGTTCCCACTAAGAAAAAGTTACTGCATGTTCAACAGGCTGACACAAGCACTGGAGTGCAGATTAATGCCAGATGCACAAGAAGAAACAGGATTATTTGGGGGGCGGGCTTGGTGGAGCTGAGTGGAAGGGTTTCTCCCTCCTTCCCCCACACACCTGCACAGTGTCCAGGGCAGCACTTCGTTGAGAGGACACAAAGCTACAGTGTCTCTTGGACTTGTCAAGACTAAGTTTTTAAAGTGCAATGTAACACATGCTAACTAACCTGTGTTTAAGAGCATAGTGGAAACAGAGCACCCTGCTTGAGCTAAAATCTAGTGACTGCAGTCCCCACTTATTGTGTTGGGTGCAATACAAACATAGAAAAGAGGAAATCTCTACCCTGAAGACCTTACAATCTAAAGATGCAAGCAGATGAAGAGTAGGCAATGGGGACAAACATATAAGCAAATACGTATGGTGAAGAACAGGCACAGCTTTATTGCTTTTTTTTTTTTTTAAATTAGAGATAGAGGAAGGAAGTAGGAAAAGGAAAGCAGTGAGAGAGGACTATCGCTGCTCAATCACTGATGCCATTATAACCTCCTTACTGCATGAAAGCCTGTCAATCTTATTTAAAAAATAAAATGCTACCTACCTGTAATTGTGCTTTCAGGAAATGTTTTGGTATGACAGCCCTCAGCCTGCTGAGCTCAACCTCTCAATGCATGACTGATGGGAATTTCTCTAAAGTTTTAGAATTCTACAGCCGCTGAACAGCCTCACCAATGGCTGGTGCATGCTCACCCTCCTGAGGGGTGGTATAAGCCTGCCTTCACCCCGCAGTTTCTTTTTCAGGTAAAAGACAGAAGCATACAGGCTGCAAAAGCACTGCGGGAAAATATGCGAGTCAGGAGGGATCTATTATAGCATGTTTGCAATTCTTGCTCCTGGAAAGTAATTTTTTTTTTCTGAAAAGATAAACAACACTTAGCAGATCCCAAACCCAGAGGTTACAAAATTCAGGAAGCATTCTACAAAAATGATAACTATCTGCAAAAAATAAGATGCAATTCTGAACTAGCAAAATAGTGTAAGACCACCAATGTTCTACAAATCTTCTGGGCATAACTGACAAAAGACTAGATCTAGATGTAGGCAACTCTTGGATTTAATGGACCAGATATGACCTTGGAACTGAGGTCTGCGAAAGAATTACAATGCAAAATGCAATCAGGGAACCATTTACACAAGTGCTATGGAGCTGGTGTAACAGAGTAAGCTATCAAATGAAAACAGGGAGACCTTAGGGCTTTGGGGTGTTCCAGATAGAAGCTAAGGGATCTTTTAACGGCTACAATCAGTCAAGCATGAGAAGCTTTTGGATGGACCATGACAACAGTACTGTCTTTCCAAAAAGGAAATCTTGGGCCAAAGCTTCTCAAAATCAGAGCTCCAAGTCAACTTGCAAAAGTAGACAAGAAACCACAAGTAAGTTCTGCAATTGCATGCACAAGTTAGTTCACATTATGCTCTAAACATCACACCATTCCTAGTTATGTGCTTAGATTATGCTTAACTAGACTTGTATGGAGGCAATTTCCTGATCTGCACACGCAATTCTGGATGCACTTTTGAATATAGACTTGGGACCGGGCCTTATGATATCACTTGGGGCAGCTTCTCAAGCCTTCTGAAACAGAATGTGACTAGTGTAGGGATGTAACCAAATAGAAACTTAAAACCTAAGGCTAGGTGATGTATGCAAGGTAGGTTTGACTTTAAAAATGAAACAAAACCTTGAGGTTTTTGTTGTTTTAAATAAAAAGACTGTCAGGAAAAGGAGGTAGTCAGGAAAAGAATCATTCCCAAAGGAGAAAGGCATTATCTACACAGCTGAAAAGAAAGAGCAGAAATGCAGCAAGAGTAGCAGCAGTCATGATGGAGAGCTCCTCTATCATCATTCAGAGTCACAGAAACATAGGACTGGATCTCGATAGGTCATCTAATCCACTTTCCAGCACTGAGGCAGGACTAAGTATTACCTAGACCATCCCTGACAGTTGTTTGTGTAATCTGTTTTTAAAATCCTGCAATGATGGAGGTTGCACAACCTCCCTAGGAAATTTGTTCCAGTGCTTAACACCTTGACAGTTAGGAAAATTTTCCTAATGTCTAACCTAAATCTCCCTTGCTGCAATTTAAACCCCTTACTTCTTGTCCTGTCCTCAGTAGTTAAGAACAATTTGTCACCCTCCTTTTTATAACAACCTTTCATGTACTTGAAAACTGTTTTCATGTGCCTCCTCAGTCTTCTCCACACTAAACAAGCCCAGTTTTTTCAATCTTTCCTCGTAGGTCACGTTTTCTAGACCTTTAATAATTTTTATTGCTCTCCTCTAGACTTTCTCCTATGTGTCCACATCTTTCCCAAAGTGTGTGCCCAGAACTGGACAAAATACTTTATCTGAGGCCTTAGCAGCGCTGAGTAGAGTGGAAGAACTACTTCTTGTGTCTTACCACACTCCTGCTAATACACCCCAGGATAAAAGTTCACTTTTTTTGCAACACTATTACATTGTTGACTCAGTTAGTTTGTGATCCACTATAAACTTCCAGTTCCTTTTCTGCAGTACTTCTTCCTAGGCAGCCATTTCCCATTTTGTATCTGTGCAATTGATTATTCCCTCCTAAGTGTAGTACTTTGCATTTATCCTTACTGAATGTCATCCTATTTCAGACCATTTCTCCAGTTTGTCCAGATCATTTTGATTCTAATCTAGTCTTCCAAAGAGCTTCAACTCCTCCCAGCTTGGTATTGTCTGAAGAATTTGTAAGTGTATTCTCTATGCCATTATCCAAATCATTTATGAAGATATTGAATAGAACCCAACCCAGGACAGATCCCTCCCTCTTGACATGCACTTCCAGATTGATTATGAACTGCTGACAACTAGCTACAGTAAGGCATGCCACCCTCCAAGGAGACAGGTCAACCAATGCCTTTAGAACTCTAGTGCTGGGAATTCCTGCCAGTCATGCCCTGGGAACACAGACTCAGTATCAGACTGCAATGCTTACCCTTTGAAGATGTGATCACATATTCTTCAATGTCATTCAGGGCTGATGTGATGGTGACCTGAGTACATTTTATTTCTACCTGCATATACTTTTCAGAAGGTTTGCTTTGTTTTAAATAATTATTTTGCTTTTGCTAACAAGTGCCAGGCTATGAGAGTTCTGGACAGGTGATCAGAGCCCACTGAGACAACTGAAGACCTGCCCCTCAGGAGAGAGGAGGGGCCACTGATCCTAGAAAACAATTAGTTACAGACGACAAAGAATGAAAAAAAAAAAACAGGGAATGAGGGAAGGTCATAGGGGCAAAACAAGGGATCCAGATTGGAACATTGAGCAGAGAACCTGAAACAAATGAGGAGTGCCAAGGTGACAGCCTTGGAGTTTGAAATCCTGTTTAGTCACAGAACAGATACTGTAGAAGTGTTGGCAGCATAAGCTTATCCTACACCACCATCTGCCCATTTGCTCTGAGCCTGACGTAGCAGGAAAATCTTCAGGAGTGAAAAGGAAGTTCAGTCTCCATGGTCCATTCAGCCCTTGGCCTCTCTGCCAGGACTACCTGGAAAGGAGACAGTTAGTGCCAATTGTGCTGGTGGACACCTATCTAATAAGAACCAAACTGAGACCCTTCTCCCTACAAACTCATGTTTCCCAGACCTCCAGACAGTGCTAGATTACTCCTCACCTGTGCTGAATCTGAACAGAGTGTGTAACTACTGTTAGTTTAAAGAGAGGGTGGGATGCAGGATTAGGGCAGAGTGGGAGGTTGAGGAGGAGTAAGAAGAGGACCAGAAATAGTGTGACCATTAGACCTTTTCCTTACCAGGAAAACTGGCAGGACACAGTTCTGCTGATCCTGATTTAGATGAGGTGTCAGACTCGGATACCTGACTGAGACTCTCTTGGGTGCGAATCACAGAATCTAGGGCAAAGGAAATAGATAAAATATTGGTCATACATTCATCTGCCAATAGGAAAATAATAATAATCCATTCACAGCAGTGTGAAAAAAAGTGTTAGTCCACATGAGATTAGCTCGTGTGACATAAATTACAACATCTTTCATGCAGATTAGCCCACAAACTAACTAACTATAAAGGCATGCAAACTATACCCACAGGTCTTACTGCTCAGAGACCTAAACAGAGAGAGACACTCCATATCTAGGGACAGGACTATTGTGAAAGACACATGAATAATGGGACAGGTGCTGCAACTCTCTGCTAGAGTACCACAGTTGTGACAGATATAACAAAACTATTAATCTGACTTAGGTTCCCCTCCACTGGAACAGGATGGTCAAAGCAAAGAGGAATCATCTGACTCCGTGGCAGGGTAAACACACATACTAATATTACAGCGTCAGACTTGATCTCCTGCAAGCAACTAACAGGAACAAGCAAAAGATGCATATTTTATTAAACAAGCTCAACCATTAGAGGGAGACATAATGCAAGCAGATGCTGTGCAGGCTTCTCACACACAGCTCTGCTGATGCACCTGCTTTGACCTGCAGCACCCTCTGCTGTTCCAGTCCCAGACCTCTTGAGGCAGAGACAACCAATCATACAGAACTGCCCCCAAACTGGGGGTTTTTTGCAGAGAGTACAAACAGAAGTCAAGTCTTCAAGACTTGATCCATTAAGATCCACAAAACATAAACTCACGTTTGTTTTTGGGCAAGATGCTACTGAGCACCTATTATATATTAAGTCCATCAATTAATTTACATTGAAAGGGGTGAGATTAAATGGTAAAAGGAAGGAGGCCCTGAAAAAAGCACCAGGTGAAAATTAAGACTATTTGGGCTACTAATCTTTTGAAAACATCTGCTGTGGTGAAAAGGAGAGGACTTCTCAAAGAACATGCCCTAGGCTGGAACAAGGAGGGGATATTTGGCTGTATAAAACCCTGCAGTAAAATGGGGTAGGGTGCTCTTAGGGGAAACTGACAACAATGTAGCCTCCACCCTGCCTTCCCTGGTAGACGGGACCATTCTGAAATGCAGTCACCTGATCTCTTCTCTTTTAATGAGAAAGGGAAGTCAAGGGCTTTCTCTGAATACTTGGAGAGCAAAGCATCCATGTCATCCACAGTGAAGCCGATCTCCTGCCCAACCAAGAGCTGGTGCAGCGTTTGTATGGCCACAGCTGCCCAATCCACCTTCATATTCATGAGCAGCTGCTCCAGCATGAGCAGTGGCCTGGAGGACAGGTGGGAGTAGCTAGCACGGTAGGCCTCAGGAAGAGTCAGCAATACCTTGGACACAGGAAGGAGACAGAGGCAGACCATCATCACATAGCCAGAATCCAAGGATTGTCTACATCCAAAAAGCACCCAGCACAATGATCTATATGGGGGAGGAAGCAATATCTAGAGGTTAAAGACTAGACCTGAGAGCCTGGGTCCTATTCCTGGCTCTGGCTCAGACTTGCTATGTAACCTTGGACAACCTTCTTGAGGCAAGAGAGTTTGTTTCCCCATCTGTAAAATGAAATATCACAACCTCCCTGTGAAGTAGGTATGTAATTAGCATTTGTAAAATGCTTTATAGTTGTCAGGTGAGAGGGGTTATAGAAAGGCAGAATATTGTTCTCCCACTACAATAGACAGCAGGCAAAAACAACAATTAACCCAATCCTTAATTTTTTGCTGCTGTGTTCCACTACACTCATCATAGGGTAAAAGAGAGACAGTAGATCGGGGGTAGGCAACCTATGGCACACCTGCCAAAGGCAGCACACGAGCTGATTTTCAGTGGCACTCACACTGCCCGGGTCCTGCCACCGGTCCAGGAGGCTCTGCATTTTAATTTATTTTTAAATGAAGGTTCTTAAACATTTTAAAAACCTTATTTACTTTACATACAACAATAGTTTAGTTATATATTATAGACTTAAAGAAAGAGACCTTCTCAAAACGTTAAAATGTATTACTGGCACGTGAAACCTTAAATCAGAGTGAATAAAGAAAGACTCGGCACAGCACTTCTGAAAGGTTGCTGATCCCTGCAGTAGATAGTATTTCCCCCCCCCGCCAAGAATGGCCACTTACCTGGTATTATAACCTTATTCCCAGATTCTGGACCTTAGCGTCCAAAATTTGGGGGTTAGCATGAAAACCTCCAAGCTTAGTTACCAGCTTGGACCTGGTACTGCTGCCACCACCCAAAAAATTAGAGTGTTTTGGGGCACTCTGGTCCCCCTGAAAAACCTTCCCTGGGGACCACAAGACCCAAATCCCTTGAGTCTCACAACAAAGGGAGATAATCCTGATTCCCTTCCCCCCTCCAGGTGCTCCTGGAGAGACACACAGACACAAGCTCTGTGAAACTACGCAGAGTAAGTCCCCCTCTCCGTTCCCAATCCTGGAACAAAAGCACTTTCCTCTTCACCCAGAGGAAATGCAAAATCAGGCTAGCAATCCAACACACAGCTTTCCCCTGATTTCTTCCTCCCACCAATTCCCTGGTGAGTACAGACTTAATTTCCCTGAAGTAAAGAAAAACTCCAACAGGTCTTAAAAGAAAACTTTATATAAAAAAGAAAGAAAAAATACAAATGTTCTCTCTGTATTAAGATGATACAACACAGGGTCAATTGCTTAAAAGAATATTGAATAAACAGCCTTATTCAAAAAGAATACAAATCAAAGCATTCCAGCACTTATATTCATGCAAATACCAAAGAAAAGAAACCATATAACTTACTATCTGATCTCTTTGTCCTTACTCTTAGAAACAGAAGACTAGAAAGTAGAAAGTACTTCTCCAAAGCTCAGAGAAGCAGGCAGGCAGACAAAAGACTCAGAGACACACTTCCCTCCACCCAAAGTTGAAAAAATCCGGTTTCCTGATTGGTTTTCTGGTCAGGTGTTTCAGGTGAAAGAGACATTAACCCTTAGCTATCTGTTTATGACACGCCCCCCAAATTGCAGACAGTGGGGAAGCTCACTGGCGGCAATTTCCTTCTAGAACTTGAAAATAAACAGATTAATACAACACATGCACCTTTACATATACTACTAAGTATATAACTAACAGACTTTTACATTTTAAGAACACTTTTTAACTACTGGATTCTGGGAAACTCTCACGGGAGAGTGCATCAGCAACTTTGTTAGAAGCTCCTGTGATGTGTTGAATTTCAAAATCAAAATCTTGGAGAGCTAAACTCCAACGAAGAAGTTTCTTGTTGTTCCCCTTGGCAGTATGAAGCCACTTTAGTGCAGCATGGTCAGTTTGTAGTTGGAACCGCCGTCCCCAAACATATGGGCGTAGCTTTTCCAGGGCGTACACAATGGCATAGCATTCCTTTTCACTGACTGACCAGTGACTTTCCCTGTCAGACAGTTTCTTGCTGAGAAACACGACAGGATGGAAGTTGTGATCTGTTGCTTCCTGCATGAGTACTGCTCCTATACCACGCTCAGATGCATCCGTGGTTACTAGGAATGGCTTGTCAAAGTCCGGGGCCCTGAGCACAGGGTCCGACATGAGCGTTGCCTTAAGCTGGGTAAAGGCTTTTTGACACTCATCAGTCCACTTAACGGCATTTGGCTGGGTCTTTTTGGTCAGGTCGGTCAATGGGGCAGCGATTTGGCTGTAGTGTGGTACAAATCGCCTGTAGTATCCGGCCAAGCCTAAGAAGGATTGGACTTGCTTTTTGGACCGTGGGACAGGCCACTTTTGGATAGCATCCACTTTGGCCTGTAGGGGGTTTATGGTTCCTCGACCCACCTGGTGCCCCAGGTAAGTCACTCTGTTTTGGCCTATTTGACACTTTTTGGCCTTAACAGTTAGTCCTGCCTGCCTGATGCGCTCAAAGACCTTTTCCAGGTGTAGTAGGTGTTCGGGCCAGGAGTCTGAAAAAATGGCCACATCATCGAGGTAGGCAACTGCAAATTCTCCCAGTCCAGCTAGTAGACCGTCTACCAGCCTCTGGAAGGTGGCGGGTGCATTTCGAAGGCCGAAAGGAAGGACATTGAATTCATACACCCCCGCATGGGTGACGAATGCTGACCTCTCCTTGGCGGGTTCATCTAGCGGTACTTGCCAGTACCCCTTGGTTAAGTCTATTGTAGAGATGAACTGGGCACGTCCCAACTTTTCCAATAGCTCATCAGTGCGTGGCATTGGATAGTTGTCCGGACGAGTTACCGCATTTAGCTTACGGTAGTCCACGCAAAAGCGTATTTCCCCATCTGGTTTGGGTACCAGAACCACTGGAGATGCCCATGCACTGGTAGATGAGCGGATTATACCCATCTGTAGCATGTTCTGGATCTCCCGTTCTATAGCAGCTTGGGCATGAGGAGACACCCGGTAGGGTGGGGTTCTGATTGGGTGAGCATTACCTGTATCAATGGAGTGGTATGCCCGTTCAGTCCGTCCTGGGGTGGCTGAGAACAATGGGGCGAAGCTAGTGCACAGCTCCTTGATTTGTTGCCGCTGCAGACGTTCCAGGGTGGTTGAGAGGTTCACCTCTTCCACGCCACCGTCTTTTTTCCCGTCGTAGTAGACACCGTCAGGCCACTCAGCATCATCTCCCTGGACTGTAAACTGACAAACCTGTAAGTCTCTGGAATAGAAAGGCTTGAGAGAATTAACATGGTACACTTTAGGCTTTAGTGAGGAATTGGGAAATGCTATGAGGTAGTTCACAGCTCCCAGGCGCTCTTGGACCGTGAATGGCCCTTCCCATGATGCTTCCATCTTATGGGCCTGTTGCGCCTTCAAGACCATAACCTGGTCTCCTACCTTGAAGGAACGTTCTCTGGCATGTCTGTCATACCAGGCCTTTTGCTCTTCTTGAGCATCCTTTAGGTTCTCTCTAGCAAGGGCTAAAGAGTGTCGGAGGGTGCTTTGTAGGTTGCTTACAAAGTCCAGAATGTTAGTTCCTGGAGAAGGCGTAAACCCCTCCCATTGCTGCTTCACCAACTGTAATGGCCCCTTAACCTCGTGACCATACACAAGTTCAAATGGTGAAAACCCTAAACTGGGATGTGGTACAGCCCTGTAGGCAAACAGCAACTGCTGCAACACTAGGTCCCAATTATTGGAGAATTCGTTGATGAATTTTCTTATCATGGCCCCCAAAGTTCCATTGAACCTTTCCACCAGGCCATTGGTTTGATGGTGGTACGGGGTGGCAACCAAGTGATTCACCCCATGAGTTTCCCACAGTTTTTCCATGGTCCCTGCCAGGAAATTAGACCCTGAATCTGTAAGGATGTCAGAGGGCCAACCTACCCTGGCAAAGATGTCTGTTAGGGCCAGGCACACAGTGTTAGCCCTGGTGTTGCCTAGAGCTACTGCTTCTGGCCATCGGGTAGCAAAGTCCACTAAAGTCAGTACGTACTGCTTTCCTCTGGGCGTCTTTTTTGGGAAAGGGCCCAGAATATCCACAGCTACTCGCTGAAATGGGACCTCAATTATGGGGAGTGGCTGGAGAGGGGCCTTGACCTGGTCTTGAGGCTTTCCCACTCTTTGGCATACCTCACAAGACCGGACATACCTGGCAACGTCCTTGCCCATCCCCTCCCAGTGGAAGGACTTCCCCAACCGGTCCTTGGTTCTGTTCACCCCAGCATGGCCACTGGGATGATCATGGGCTAAGCTTAAGAGCTTCCCCCGGTACTTAGTTGGAACCACCAACTGTTTTTGCGGCTGCCATTCTTCCCGGTGTCCACCAGAAAGAATTTCCTTGTATAAAAGTCCTTGGTCTATAACAAACCGGGATCGATTAGAAGAGCTGAGAGGCGGTGGGGTGCTCCGTGCCGCCGCCCAAGCTTTCTGAAGGCTGTCATCTGCTTCCTGCTCAGCCTGGAACTGTTCCCTTGAGGCTGGGGTCACCAGTTCTTCCTCAGACTGTGGACTTGGGCTTGGTCCCTCTGGAAGCGATGTAGGTGATGGGGTTGTTTTCGTTGCTGGTGAACCGCTCTCCGCTGGTGCACCTGAGGGTATTTCAGGCTCTGGCTGAGCCTTTTGGGTATGGCTGTCTTTTGCTTCTGCCAGTTCTGGCTTGCTGGCACCCTCTGGCGTTGAGTTTGAAGATGTGGTTGCACTTGCTGGTGCTGGTTGCTGTTCCAGTTCCGGGCCTGGGACTGGAGATGCTGTGGCTGTTTCAGTGGTAGGCATGGAATCCGGGTCCACTGCCTCTGTCTGGGTCTCTGGTAACACAGACGGGGCTTCTGTGGACGGCTCAGGAACAGGAATGGGTCTGGAAGCTTGCCTGGTTTGGCTACGGGTAACCATTCCCACTCTCTTGGCCCGCCTCACCTGGTTGGCCAAGTCTTCCCCCAGTAGCATGGGGATAGGATAATTGTCATAGACTGCAAAAGTCCACCTTCCTGACCAGCCTTTGTACTGGACAGGCAGTTGAGCTGTAGGCAAGTCTACAGCTTGTGACATGAAGGGGTAAATTGTAACTTTGGCCTTTGGGTTGATGAATTTGGGGTCAACGAAGGATTGGTGGATAGCTGACACTTGTGCCCCCGTGTCTCTCCACGCAGTAACCTTCTTTCCGCCCACTCTCAAATTTTCCCTTCGCTCCAAGGGTATTTGAGAGGCATCTGGGCCTGGGGATCTTTGGGGTGATGGTGGTGTAATGAATTGCACTCGCATGGTGTTCTTGGGACAGTTGGCCTTGATATGTCCCAGTTCATTACACTTAAAGCATCTTCCATCTGATGGGTCACTGGGCCGAGGTGAGTTACTGGAGACTGGTGAGGTTGAAGAGTAGGGTATTTGTGGCTTTACTTGGGTGGTATGTAGGGTCTTTGGCTGTCCTCGGTTGTAGGGTTTATGGTCTGTGTGCCCCCTGGGGTAATCGTTCCCCTTGACAGTAGCTTTTTTGCTTTCTGCCAGTTCCATCCATTTGGCTCCAATTTCCCCCGCCTCAGCGATAGTTTTGGGATTTCTATCTTGTATGTACCGTGTGATGTCTTCAGGAACACCATCCAAGAACTGCTCCATTTGTATGAGGAGGTTCACTTCTTCCAAGGTTTGAATGTTGTTTCCTGTTAACCAGGCCTCATAGTTTTTTGCAATGTAGTAGGCGTGTTTGGGAAATGACACCTCTGGTTTCCATTTTTGGGTTCTGAAGCGCCGACGGGCATGATCTGGGGTTATCCCCATCCTGTATCTGGCCTTGGTTTGAAAAAGTTTATAGTCATTCATTTGCGGCTTGGGCATTTCAGCTGCCACCTCTGCTAAAGGTCCACTGAGGTGTGGCCTTAATTCTACCATGTACTGGTCTTCGGGGATGCTGTACCCAAGACAGGCTCTTTCAAAATTTTCCAAAAAGGCCTCGGTGTCATCACCTGCCTTGTAGGTGGGAAATTTCCTGTGCTGTGGAGCAATAATTGGCGCCGGGTTGTTAGGGTTGGCTGGCACATGCAGCCCAGCTTTTGCCATCTCCAGTTCATGTTTTCTCTGTTTTTCCTTCTCTTCATTCTCTTTTTGTTGTTTTTCCATTTCTTTTTGTTGTTTTTCCATTTCTTTTTGATGTTTTTCCATTACTTTTTGGTGCTTTTCCATTACTTTTTGGTGCTTTTCCATTTCTCGGCGGTGGGCCACCTCTTCTTCTTCTAGTTTTCTTTTGTGTGCTGCCTCTTGGGCTGCCTGTTCTCTTTGGAAGGCTGCCAGTTTGAGGCTTTCTTCCTTTTCTTTTATCTCCATCTCTTTTTGTTTTATTTCTAGTTCCTGTTTGTGTTTTTCCATCTCTCGCCTGTGTTCAGCTTCTTTGAATTGGTCTTCGGCCTCCATTTTTGTCCTGGTAGACATGGTTCCTGTTTTCTTGTGTTGGGGTGCCCTCCGGTGTTTCTCTTTTGAACTGCAGGCTCTGTTCCCTCCTGGAGTCTGCCTAGCAACAGTGCTTTTTTCCCTTTCTCTCTCTAGCTAATGTTCAATGAAGGGAAACCAGAAAAACCACTTAATTTGCATGCATATAAGTGCTGGTACTTGCCACCTAATGGGAGGGCTATTGCATGACAAAAGACCCTTAACAGTTTGGTAATGGCTTCTCGCTTAACATGCAAACCACAAACTGCTAGAGAGCAGAAAAAAAAAATTCTCTCTGGTTCCCTTTTAAAACCAAACTGTTTCTCTCTGCTAAAAAGCCCCTAGCAGAGAAAAGAAAAATATAATATTCCTACTGGCTTCTGGATTGTATCTTTCCCACAACGCTGCACACCATATTATAACCTTATTCCCAGATTCTGGACCTTAGCGTCCAAAATTTGGGGGTTAGCATGAAAACCTCCAAGCTTAGTTACCAGCTTGGACCTGGTACTGCTGCCACCACCCAAAAAATTAGAGTGTTTTGGGGCACTCTGGTCCCCCTGAAAAACCTTCCCTGGGGACCACAAGACCCAAATCCCTTGAGTCTCACAACAAAGGGAGATAATCCTGATTCCCTTCCCCCCTCCAGGTGCTCCTGGAGAGACACACAGACACAAGCTCTGTGAAACTACGCAGAGTAAGTCCCCCTCTCCGTTCCCAATCCTGGAACAAAAGCACTTTCCTCTTCACCCAGAGGAAATGCAAAATCAGGCTAGCAATCCAACACACAGCTTTCCCCTGATTTCTTCCTCCCACCAATTCCCTGGTGAGTACAGACTTAATTTCCCTGAAGTAAAGAAAAACTCCAACAGGTCTTAAAAGAAAACTTTATATAAAAAAGAAAGAAAAAATACAAATGTTCTCTCTGTATTAAGATGATACAACACAGGGTCAATTGCTTAAAAGAATATTGAATAAACAGCCTTATTCAAAAAGAATACAAATCAAAGCATTCCAGCACTTATATTCATGCAAATACCAAAGAAAAGAAACCATATAACTTACTATCTGATCTCTTTGTCCTTACTCTTAGAAACAGAAGACTAGAAAGTAGAAAGTACTTCTCCAAAGCTCAGAGAAGCAGGCAGGCAGACAAAAGACTCAGAGACACACTTCCCTCCACCCAAAGTTGAAAAAATCCGGTTTCCTGATTGGTTTTCTGGTCAGGTGTTTCAGGTGAAAGAGACATTAACCCTTAGCTATCTGTTTATGACACCTGGTATATTGGAAAGTGGCTGTAGTAAGCTAGGTAACAGAAGAGTGTATTGGACCATGCACCAGTTATTTTAGGAAGCACTGAAGCAGGTATGATACTGGTAATGTTACAGAGCAGAGTTATAGATGAGACTTCAATCCATTCAGTTTGCGTAAATATCTGCTTAAAGCGGAGCATAGTGGTGTTACCTGAAATTGGGCCAGTTAGTAAGCTTAGGGAGGACCAATGACCCACCAAAGTTTGGCAGAAAGCAACGCATTTATTATACTGATAAGCTAAGCTCAAAAGAAAGGGAGGATAGGGGGGTGTCTCACACACACTTGCATACTCACGCTCCCAGGACAGGCACGGCAATGGAGATGTCAAGATCCTTCAAGGTAAATGTCCCACAGTGCAGTGATGGATGGTGCGATGAAGGTAAGTCTTCCTGAGGCAGGATGAAATGCAACGTGCGAACCACTGGCCAGGCGGTCCAGGAGAAGGGCCTTCACTGGAGGTACAAGCTTGTGAGTGCTGTCCTGAGCACATGGTCCCTTCCCCTTTTAAGGACCTGCTCCTCATGGCCTGCAACTAGAGAGGACTTGCCTGTGTCTGGCTGGTCACACTCACTTCTGGCAGTGTCCATGCATTGGGCATGTGATCGCTGCCTAATCAGAGTCCCAGACACCTTGTCTACCTGGGAGTTCTTCTGATCTTCCAGCTGCTCAAGCAGCCCATTCATCCCACAAGCATTCCAGGAGGGAGGGGGAGGGGGAAAAGCCACTTCACAGGTATTCAAAGAGGGAGAAGAGGGGAAAGATGCAACAGATCTTTTGAACCTACCGGTTATACAGAGCATAGTTACACAGATCATAGAGATAACTGCTGCTCCTACAAGTGGCAAGAGCAAGGGACGGCAAAAATCAGGAGATCCAAGTTCTAGTCCCAGCTCTATCATGGATTTGGTGTGACTTCTGTAAAGGCAGCTGCTCTCTCTGTACCTCAGTTCTCTCATCCAGATATTGGAATAATACTGCCCACATCTGGAACGCATTTGGAGACCCTCAAATTAAATCCACCATATATGTGCTAAGTATTACACAGGTAGCAGTGCCATTGCTCAGAGTGCATCAAATAGCTATTGTACTTTCTACTTCTATCCAAGAACAAGCTTGGAATTCTTTCCGTCTCCCAAGGCAAGAAGGAATCATAGGACTGGAAGGGACCTTGAGAGGTCATCTAGTCCAGTCCACTGCACTTATGGCAGAACTAAGTATTATCTAGATCAATGGTTCTCAAACTTTTGTGCTGGTGACTCCTTTCACATAGTAAGCCTCTGAGTGCAACCCCCCTTATAAATTAAAAAACACTTTTAAAATATATTTAACACCATTATAAACGCTGGAGGCAAAGCGGGGTTTGGGGTCGAAGCTCACAGCTTGCAGCCCCCCATGTAATAACCTCACAACCCTCTGAGGGGTCCCAACCCTCAGTTTGAGAACCCCCAATCTAGATCATCCCTGAGAGGTGTTTGTCTAATTTGCTCTTAAAAAATCTCCAACAATGGAAATTCCACAATCTCCCTAGGCAATTTATTCCAGTGCTTGACCACCAGTTAGGAAGTTTTTCCTAAATGTCCACCCTCAACCACCAGCTGCAATTTAAGCCCATTGCTTCTTGTCCTATCCTCAGAGGTTAAGGAAAACAATTTTTCTCTCTCCTCCTTGTAACAACCTTTTATGTACTTGAAACCTGTTATGTCTCCCCTCAGTCTTGTCTTCTCTTCTCTAGACTAAACAAACCCCATTTTTTCAATCTTCCCTCATAGGTCATGTTTTCTAGACCTTTAATCATTTTTGTTGCACTTCTCTGGATTTTCTCCAGTTTGTCCACATCTTTCCTGAAATGTGGTGCCCAGAACTGGACACAACACTTCACCATTTGATGCCCAATCCGTTTGGAGCACAGCAGAAGAATTACTTCTCATGTCTTGCTTACAATACTCCTGCTAATACATCTCAGAATGAGGTTTGCCCCCCCTTTTTGGGGGCGGGGGCAAAAGAGTGTTACACTTTTGACTCATACTGCCCATCATGGAATATGGATTATAAATTCTAATTCTATAGTATGAAACACTATATTCATGTAAAGTTTAAGAAAAGTTTTGTAAATGGAGTTCCAATAGGTCATGGATTAGGGACCCAATTTTATGGGGTTGCAGGGGTTTCTGTATAGATATATAGGTTTATCTTTCTATCTACTCAGTGGGACTCAGTGCTCAGTCTTACAAGATACCATCAGAGATGATTAGTTTTGCAGTTCTCAAAACTGTGGATTTGTGTCTCCAGAGATAACATGCTTGTTAACCGCAAAAATGTTTTTAAATAAATAAATATATAGAGGTGAGAAATAACAGACCTAAACCCAATTGTCCCACTGCAAATTTGTGTATACAGAGTCGATCCCTTACCTCTCTCTAAAAGTGCAACGTTTCAAAAAGTTCAATGAATAGAAGTTTGTTGGGGGTGGAATAGATCTGGACAAGGAGAAGTCTAGAGATAAATGTAAGAAGGGAGGGACAGGCAGTAGAAACAAAAGCGAAACTGTTTAAGCAGCATATTCCAGAAGTCTTGAGGTCTCTCTGAGTGTAGCCTTTACTGATTTGAGATCTACCATACCATTCTCTCACTAGAAAGAAAACCTATAATGGCAGCAGGCCATAAAAGAGACCCAGTATGGGAATATTTTAATGAAGTTCCTCTACCTGTGAGTAAGACAGGCATGTGTGCAAAATGCAAACAGTGCAATAAAGAAATGCAAGGCCTGGCTGCCCGAATGAAAAATCACCATGAGAAGTGTTCCTTCTCAGAGGAAGCTGTGTTGAAGATGATGAAAGGAACATGTATGAACATGCAGGATCTTCAGGTTGGTAAACTTTTTTATTTAATACTTCTTTTTTAAGGACTGCCTGTCTTCCTTCTGGATTATTCTTGAATTCTCATGTTTGAGTAAAAAAATATAGTTGTTACTCTATGGTACTAGCATTTTAGATGCAGTTGTGATAAAAAATAAATAGCTGAAATAGGCAGTTCTTCCTTTTATAATTTCACCTTTAAAGGAGTACTGAGTGTCAGTGAATACAAGTAATACTAAATGAGCAGTATGGTAATAATAATGAAATAACTGCATTGGATTATTTTGTTTAGGAGAATCCATCCTCAACATACAGGATTCTGAAGACTATCCACCTGCAAGATGACCATAATTTTCTATAGTTTCACAGTTATCTGCCAATGATAGTGTTTCAGTCACATCATGTATGTCACATAGCCACAGTACATCACCTGTAGCGAAAAAAAAAAATCTCCGTCATCCAGAAATAACCATAGATAAATTTGTGATAAGAACCACCAGCTTACAAAAAAGAGGTAATTGATGAAAAAATTGCCCAGTTTGTTTATGTAACAAACTCTCCTTTCCGTATGATTGAGAACCTACCACTTCATTAAGACCAGGATACAGTTCACCCAACAAAGAAGATGTTGCAGGCAAATTGCTGGATAAAGTGTATGGAAAAAAATTGAGCAGTGTGCAAAAGGTCTAGAGGGTAAAATTTTTAACCTGAACCTTGATGGGTAGAGCAATGTCCAGAATGATCCTGTTGTATGTGCTTGTGTGACAACAGAAGAAGGCAATATTTTCCTTATAGGAACAATTGATACATCAGGAAATGCACACACAGCAGAATACTTACAAGCAGTAGCAGTAAAAGCTATAACAAACTTTGAAAAAATATTCAAATGTCTAGTACACAGCTTGGGTCACAGACAATGCTGCAAATGTATCCAAGATTAGAAGAAGTTTAGAAGAGCATGAAGAGAGTCCCAAGCTAATAACATATGGTATCAGTGCTCATTTGATACACCTCCTAGCCAAAGATGTCACTGTACCAGAAATAAAGGCTAATGCTGTTGAAACTGAAAAATATTTCCGTAACAACCACTTTGCAGCAGCTGCTCTGAAAAAAAGTGGGAGGAACCAAGCTAACTCTCCCACAAGACGTGTGATGGAACTCAGTAGTGGACTGTTTTGAGCACTGTATCAAGAACTGGCCTAATCTGATCACAGTTTGGGAACAAAATCATGAAAAAATAGATGGCACTGTCACAGCCAAAGTTCTCAACATTGGGCTTAAGAGAAATGTTGAACATATGCTGAGTACCCTGAAGCCTATTTCTGTAGCCTTGAAGAAAATGCAGGGAAATAGCTGTTTTATTGTTGACCATGGTGAAATTTGGAAGGAACTGAGTGAGATCTTAAAAAGAGAAATATGCAATGACAGTTAGATTACAAGTATTAAGAAAACAAATGGGACAAGCACTATATCCAGCTCATTTTCTTGCAAATATTATCAATATTCGGTACCAGCGTCAAACCTTAACTGCTGAAGAAGAGAAGTTGGCTATGATATGGAGATCTAGCAATCATCCCTCCATAATGCCAACTATAATAAACTTCAGAGCTAAGGGTGAACCATTCAAGAAATATATGTTTGCTGATTATGTTTTAAAGTAAGTCACACCAGCCAACTGGTGGAAGTCACTTAAGCACTTGGATTCAGAGACTGGTAAAGTGATAATCTCACTTTTAACACCAGTAACTTCTTCTGTCAGTGTAGAAAGAATATTTTCTTCTTTTTGTCTAATTCATTCCAAATTGAGAAATCGTTGGGACCTGAAAAAGCGGGAAAGCTTGTTTTTCCTTTTCCAGATTATGAACAAATAGGAAATAGGAAAATGAAGGTGAAGATGACTGAGTTAGCTGCAGAAACCAATATTTTAAATTTCTCATGTTGACCTAGCTGACAGTAAATTTAATTTTTTTTAAAATATTTAACTATTTTAGTTAACCATTTTAACAAAAAAACCCTCATTTTTAAAAAAAAATTGAAGATTTAATTAAATTAAAAAATTCATATGCTTGTTTTGTTAAAATGTTATATGCTTGCTGTTGAAGAAAAAATCTAGAATACATAACATTGTTGTTTTAGTTAAATACAACAATTTAAATGCCTGTCTGGTGATGTTCTCCTCCTAATACAGCATGACAAGAAAATCCTCCAAAACATTAATGATTAACCTGTTGAATTGGAGATAGTTCACCTCCCAATGACTTCATGAATATCTGCTTCAATTACCTTTGGTAAGTGAAATCACCAAACAATCATTCATTTTCTGATATAGTTGTAAAACTAATCTGAAAAAGTTTTCAAAATAAATCACTTTAAAAATGTAAAGTATGTACCTTCTAAAAATGAAACCTACACCTATATCTCTGAGTTATGAAGAATATGTATTAAAGGTTATAACAACCAACAAGAATGCACTTTTATGTAGAAATCCATGATTAAATTAAGTCTTCCTAACCAGTGATTTAAATCACGATTTAAAATCAATTTGATTTAAATCAAATCCACCCTGGTTCCTTCCTAAGTGAAGTACTTTGCATTTGTCCTTATTGAATTTCACCCTATTTACTTTAGACCATTTCTCCAGTTTGTCCAGATCATTTTGAATTTTAATCCTATCCTCCAAAGCACTTGCAATCCCCACCCCACATACACACTTGGTTTTGTCCATAAACCTTTTAAGTGTATTCTCTATGCCGTTATCTAAATCATTGATGAAGATATGGAACAACCAGACCCAGAATTGATCCCTACGGGACCCCACTTGATATGCCCTTCCAGCTTGACTGTGAACCACTGATAACTGCTCTCTAGGAATGGTTTTCCAACCACTTATTCATCCACCCTATAGCAGCTCCATCTAGGTTGTAGTTCCCTAGTTTGTTTATGAGAAAGGCATGCGAGACAGTATCAAAAGTCTTACTAAAAATCAAGATATAGCACATCTACCGCTTCCTCCCTATCCACACGGTTGGTTACCCTGTCAAAGAGAGCTACTAGATTGGAATTGTCAAGAACAAATCATGTCAAACCATGCTGACTTATCACCTTATCATCTTCTAGGTGTTTGCAAATTGATTTGCTTAATTATTTGCTCCATTATCTTTCAGAGTACTGAAGTTAAACTGACTGGTCTGAAATTCCCCTGGTTGTCCTTATTTCCCTTTTTCTAATCCTCTGGAATCCCCCTTCCCCTCCTGTGCTGACTATTCTCTGCTTTCAATGGCCCACAGAGTCCTGAGGCTGCTCTGATGATCCTGGAAGCTACAAAAGCCCCAACATTCAGCATATACAAAGATGGCTTAAGGCCTCCTCTCCATCTCTCGCCTCCAGTTCATACACTTGGTTCAGATAGGTACTGAGAATTGATACCTGGGTCTCCCACTGCAGAATTCTCCTCTCAGGCCTACCACCAGGTACTTGTAGAATCAGTACATATTACTGTAAATGCAGAATGGAGTGAAGCAACTGGGATTCTGTGGCTTTGCTCACCTTTGATCCCATGTAGAGAGCCTGGATTTCGTTATGGCGTGTAGCTGTCAGGTACTTGTAGAAGTGGGTAGTGAGATAATTTGCTAGGAAGTGAGAGGCTGCCAAGCTGGGATGCCTGTCAAGAGACTGTTCACTTATCACAAGGCGCGTATCAGAGTCTTCTATTCTTTCTAAGAGCTACAAAAGCCAAGAGAAAAATATGCAGACGATCCTGATTACATGGCAGGGAAAGGCCTCTTAAGCTCAGCTAGTCCATTTACCTTGTGTGGAGCAGCATATTTCCCCCTACGCTAGTCTTTCAAGCATTTTATCTAAATTGCAACAACCTCTTAAAGTACCTGACGGTGTTTTAATCATTTCTATGTGCATATCACTGCACAGCCTATCTGCCCTCAACTTAATGATCTATGATCAAGAACAGGTTCCTAACAATTAAAATAAACAGATTTATTGCAAATTAATTTAATTTAACAGGAAGTGAGATATAGAAGACCAAAAATTAAGAGTCAAATACTGAATCATCAAGATGACTCCTACATTAACCTGTAAGGATCCTAAAGTTCTCTGTAAGAGGGCACTTAATTTCATTTTCTCTGTGTTATTTTAGTAACAGTCCCATGATTATTCAACCGAAAAGAATTTTGCTTTCACACTTCATTAAATCAAGGCAGCAGTGAAACCAGATTGGTCAGTTTCACTTCCTGGTTCTTCTGCACTAGCAGCACAAGAATATTCCATTACAGTTTCTAACGTTGAATCCAAACCAAGAAACCCTGCATATTCATTAAGTTAAAAAAGCTATGAAAACATTTTTGTTATAAGGATTTTGCAAAATCCCTTTTTCCCCATAGAATGTAAAATCTGGGCCTCATAGTATCCTTTCAAAGAAACTTGCTTTATGAACATATACACCCGCCACGAACCAGAACACTAGAAAAAGAAAGAAGGCTTTGTTAAGACCTAGTGCATGCCTGCACTAGAAACTTAAATCAACCTATGTTAGGGTAACTTACAGTCACTGCAATAATTACTGCAGCATTTCATGTCCACACTACCCTCCTTCTGTTGATGGTGCATATCCTCACCAGAAGCGCTTCCAGGGACTGAAGAGGGGCAGGAAGGGGAGGGGGGCTGAGAGCCTGGGCTCTTGATTCCCCATCACTGGAAGCCCGGCTTTGCCCCCTGGGCTCCCAATAGGGAGCTATACACCCAGAATCCAGGCAGCTCCAAGCTTGTAGTGGGGAGCAGGGCAGGTGCAGTTTGGCTGACAGCGGGAAACCCTGATAGGAGGGCAACCAGGTTCTAGCTGGAGCCCCTCACTCACCCTGGGTTGACTGCCCAGCTTCCTCATCAATTTCACGGCTCCATACTGTAGCTGTGAAATTGACAAGAATGACAGCCAACAGTCAATATAAGTAACACAATGTCTACACAGACACTGCGTCACCCTAACTACACCGACATACACCTATGCCGCTTATGGAGGTGGAGTTTTTAATGTCAGTGTAGTAGGGCACTTACATTATTACAGCCTTGCTCCCGCCAATGTACACAGACCTAATTAGGTTGACATAAGCTGCCTTATGTGGACCTAACTCTGTAGTTTAGGCCAAGCCTTAGTGGCCATCAAAAGTGTTCTTTAAAACGAGTTGCCAATGTGTAGCATGGGGCCAAATGTGCTCCATGTAGACAAGTCTTGTGGTATTTAGTGTTTTTCTTGAAGCCCCAACTTCAGAATCTTAGCTTTCATTTGGGAGGGGGAAAAAAACATGTAGCCCTCATGGTTACAGAGAAGAGACAGAAAAGTTGACCCCTAAAGACCTGAAACCTACCTATTTAGCAGTTAAGAACCTAAAATGTATTATTTCTGAAGTGTCATGATTCATGACATTGGTTTAAAAATGTTAGGGGTCCATTGTGTTTTTTGAAAGCTTGGGGTTGGCAATACTGTTGGTCCACAACATGTGAAAGTTGTCTAAACCTCAGTGTAGAGGACAAGACTAAAAGTCTCTGCATACAATATTCCACTTTGATCAAAGTGGCCTGGCGTGGTGAGACCTGTCATCTGTACAGGGTTGAATCTCTGCAATGAAGAGTTCAGCTGCAATCTACATTTATGCAGCCAAGGCTTCTGGCAAGTAGCCTAACTAAGGGGCAGCGTCTGGGTACCCTTGTTTACCAGTGACTTACCCTTTGAAGATAGCAAGGCAAAAACAGCCCTCTGGTTACCTGCAAAGCCTTTTCAGTGTCTCCCATTTCCAGCAAGTGCAGGAGGTGCTCCTGGTGAAGGCTGATCAAGTGTTCTCTTGGGACAGGGTATAAGTGACCCCATTCTTCACACAACTCATAATCCTAAGGAGAAGGAAGGTAAACAACAGCTCCCTTCATTATGGCTATTCATGCCCATGCTCTAATTAACATTTCAAGGTCAGCTCAGTAGTCTTACAGTACTCTTTCCTCCAGCAAGAAATAATGACAACACCAGGGTTGGATGGGTCAGGGGAGGGTAATAAATGATACAATTTTGCCAGAGTCCAATCCTACACTGAGCTAACTGTTGTAACCTGCCAGTGAAAAAAAGGCATTTTGGACAAATATTTTTGTAAGTGTTCTTGGATTATACTGAGAATTTCCAGCAAGGTTGTTAATAGTTTCAGAAGGATATATTCCATGGGCTCTGCATCATTGGTTATTTTATGCTGTTCAAACCTGTATTTCACCAACAGCTGTATTTTTAACTTTAAAAATTCTAAGTTCAAATAAATGTAAGCTCTGTCTAGAAGAGTTTATTTTTTTAATTCCCAGTATAGCACACTCACTGCACACTGCTTATTCTTCCAAGCATTAAGAAAAACCCATCTAGCTTTGCTTCTCCTTGGCAAGGACAGCATGTTACTTACACACATCACCCAAGAGAGTCACTCCTTGTCAGATTTCTGAGGCAGAATGGAAGAAATGGGTTATGTATGGCAATTAAATTAGGACAAAACTATGGGGGGGTGCTTTGTTTTCATTTAAATCCTGACAAACAACGATTCCAATTAGCTTCTGCAAGACACAATTTATTAAGAGTTTTTCTTCTTGCCTTGTGAACTCTGTTGAAACAAGTATCTACAAGAATTGCTTAACAACATGTAATATAGTGACACCATTTTCTAATTTTTAAACAAAGCGCCATGTAAGATGCCATACCTTTGCTTCCAGAATAACACTCATGATGGCCTGGGGATCATCAATGCAGGCTTCTTTCAGATCTTGCCAGTCATTCCATGTTGGGACATCTTGCAAATTCAAAATCTAGTAAAACATTAGAGTTTCTATGAATGATTTGAACAATATTTCTTCAAACTCATCACTGGGCCCAGGCAGAGAATTAGCCCAAGCCAGGAAACTACATTTATCATAATAGAAAGGGTCCAGGAATCCCAGGTGAATTCACTTCAATTTCAAGAGGACTAGGTGAAAAGATTATATCACAGAGGTTTAAACCCATTAATATATCTGTCTGAAGAGATTCCTGGTAGAGTTCCAAGAGACAACACAGCACCAGTTATGCTATGAATAGACCAAACCTACTGGATAAGCAGGCAAGAGTCTGGATTCCTCAACTTCTTAGGCTTGTAAAACTGGGATTGAAAATTCAGATAAAAATAAGCTCTCTTGGAAAGTTTCCAGTGATTGCTGCCTCTGTGCAGGTTGCAGGAAAAAGAGACCCTGGAAGAATGGACTCAAGTTCTTTGGATTTTTTGTGCTTTTGTCTCCAGTATTCTCTGGAAACAAAGCACAGAGGCAACTGGAAAGGAAAAATTATGGATGAGGGAAAGAGAGTTAACCTGACATTTCAGCACTTCCAGAAAGCTGACCAGGTTTGAATTTTCTACATGGGTTTGGGGAGGATATTTTATGTGCCAAAGGGAACCAAGGGTTAAAGAAGTTTTTAGGCAGGTATACTCCATACCTAGTTACTTAATAAAATTTTTTTTGTACCTTTCGATAAACCTGCAGTTCTCCTGTTTTGCTCTGCAGATCAGACTTCAGTTCTTCAGTTATGCCAGGATCACAGATGCAGTATGCTAGGATTTCCAGACAAGCCTCAAGGGGCCACCTGTCCAAGCAGCGCAGGGCCAATCTACTTCTCAACATCGCATCCTTCACTGGGAACAGATACTGCCAACCATCCTTACCTGTGAACAGACAAGCTACCAGCATGAAGCCAAGCTTCTATGCTTTAGGGAGCAGGGGGAGGATTTGCCCATGGACCACCAGATCACTCCCCTATTTCCAATCCCTATTTCAGACTGTACACTATAAAGAAAACTCATTCCCTTTACCGTCAGCAGTCGCACAGCTCAGCGCAGCATCCCTCACGCTGGTCAGCTCCTCCATATCCTGACTGTACAGGTCCAAGATCTTCAGGGCTCTGGGCCAGTCCTTTGCAGTGAGCGCTTGCTCAAAGACTTCCATTAATACCTCGACAGCCATGGTAGAATGCAAGCCCAAAAGGACAAGCGACATGTATGGCTTGCCACAGAGGCCACTAACCAAACCAGTACCCTCCTCCTGGTGATCCTGAAGTGGCTCAGACATGGTGAGAAGAAAACTCTCCAGCATCAAGAACTCCTTCAGTAATGTCTCACACTCTTTGGAAATCTGCTCCAGGCCCAAGGGGACTTCCCTCTTGCCCCGAAATTCCATCCATGACAGGCTTGGTTTGGGGACCTTCTGTACCTTGGATGCACAGAGACATGCCACAGTAGCCATTAGCTTCGACTGACACTTCAGGAAGGCCAGGGAAGAGGCAGTGAGCGTGTGCTGGTTCAAGTCAGCCAGGGAAGAAGAGGGCTGAGTAGAATCCTCCTCAGAGTCCATAGCTGGATTGTGGATAGGTATCTCAACATCTGGCAGACAATGGTAGGCATGAAGATGTGCTAGGCTGCTGATGTTAGTCAAAAGAGACCTGGTCTGGCTGCTTTGCCTGGTACTGCACAAGGACAGTGGCTCACAACAACAATTAATGATAACTTGCTGCACATTTAAGTTCAACTCTTCTTTTGCCAACAGCGAAGAGAGCCTGGAGGAGTGAAAACAGCACCAGCTGAGCAGGTGCACGTGCATAATACCTTGCATTTACACAGCATCTCAAGAAGTATTACAAACATTAAAAGTCCTCCAAGATACGTACTATCCCCTCTAACAGGGGAAAAATGAGACTCCGAGGTTGTGTATTGCCTAACATCACAAGGATTCAAGCAGCAGAGCTCTGAAGAGAACTCAGAGTCCCAGCAGCTATTCCTCTGTTCTGTCCAATAGATAACATGGCCTCAAAGTGAGCATCTACTTTGTTAATTAAAAAAGGGCACTCCCAAGTCAGGCTTAATACACTTTCCAACAGCTGCGTGTGAGTGAGAATCACCAGGATTATGCACCTAATCCTATTTATAACCTTACAACAGTATATTTTGCTCCAAATTTGGAGTAAGGAAGAAATGTCCCCCAGTACAGGGTGACAATGGAGATGTTGGGGTGTTTTACACCTCTCTCTGGGGCATCCAACAGAGAGTATCATTAAGAATCAGGTGGGCCCATACCACCCATTTCCTCAGCTCTTTCCCACTGCCTATATTTCTGTGAACTATAAGTTTCCTGCAGATGAAGTCATTAAAATGCATAGCCTGGCAACCCATCCCACCCTGTAACTAAACCCTGCATTTATTCCTCTGTTTTTGGAGGGAGACTGAGAAGGATCCTGCTGAAAGAGTCATATCAGCCTCTCCCACAGCAGAGTACTGGGTACAGCCATTCTGGAGCTACTGGATTCCATTCCAAGTGTCGGGGGGTCAGGGAGGACGTTTGAGAACAAAGCTAAGCTCCCACCTCTAGCAGCTGCAGCACTGCCATCCTGGCCAGTCTGCGGAGGTCAGGACCCAATGACTACCTGCCTAAAACAATGCACTGTGATCTCATTACAGCGCAATTAATGGAGTCTGTCAGGAAACAAATGGGATGGAATATGTAATTTAGCCAGACTACAGAAACTTGTTAAGCACAATATCAACTCTCTTTGATAAAGGCCCAATGTTGAGCCTACAACAAGAGGGTTTTTTGGTAATATGATTTACTCCAATTCTTAGTCATCACTCTGAGGCAGATTTACAGTAAAACACAGAATGCCCTAGGGGGCCCCAGGGCCAGGCAGCTGCAGGGGCAGAAGCTTGGTCCTGCCGGCTCCTGGGGCTCCTGCTGCAGGCTCCACACCCACCAGCACCCAACCTTCCCCCTTCCCTGACTATTCCCACCTCCTCCTCCAAGCATGCTGCATTCCCATTCCTCCCTCCCAGCGCTTCCCTTGCCACCAAAGAGCTGTTTGCCAGTGCTCAGGTCGCTCCTGGAGGGAGTGGGAGGAGGCAGAGAAGAGGCCAGGGGGGGTGACTTGGGGAGGGGGGGAAAATCAAGGCAGGGTGGAACAAAGGCGGGGCCCGCACACTCCCTCTACACAATCCCCATCCAGTTCCCTGCCATGAGCCTCTCAGGGAAGGGGGCTGGGAGCACCTCGACAACCCAACTCACACCCCTAGCCCTGACTCCTGCACCCCCTTCACTCATCCCCAGCCCCCTGCCCTCCCGCACCCCAGCCCTGACTCCTGCACCCCCTCACCCCCAGCTCCCTGCCCTGACTCCTGTACTCCCTCACCCCCAACCCCCTGCCCATCCTGACTCCTGCACCCCCTGCCACAGCTCCACCTGCACCCCTTGCACCAAACAGGAGCTGCCCCAGATAAGTGCTCCACACTCCAAACCCCTACCCCAGTCCTGAGCCCCCTCCTGCACCCTAACTCCTGGCCAGACCCCACACCCCGTTTTTTTACCTTTTTTTTTTTTTTTAAAAATAAAGCGCTCTTATCCAAAGCATTTTACAATAGTTAGCTAACAGTACAAACAATATTTGGAAAGCTCATTAAGTGGTCCACCAAGACCCTCAGCAATTTTCAAGTGGTAGGTGACAAAATAAGACTACAAAAACAAATCAAGGTACCTCACTTTATCATCATTTAGTTCCTATTACTTATAGGAGGAGGATGAAGAAAAAAAGAATGAAAAATGGGAGCCGGGGGGAAGATAAGAGAGAATTTTTTTTTCTTGGCTGGGTCACAAAGAGGGGACCCAAAAACGAAGCTGAGCACAGGGCCCCACTAATTCTAAATCTACCACTGTAATCACTTAAATCATTTGAAAATGTACAGGGCACAGCTCGGCAGCAGGGCAGTGCCAAAGATATAACAGATACCTGCACTGTAAAGTTACAGAATTTGGATATAGCAGCAAAGATAAAAAGTACATAAAATATGAACAGAAGAAGAGTGAGTTTTAAAGCTTAAATCAGGGGTCGGCAACCTTTCAAGTGGTGTGTCAAGTCTTTATTTATTCATTCTAATTTAAGGTTTCGAGTGCCAGTAATACATTTTAACGTTTTTAGAAGGTCTCTTTCTCTAAGTCTGTAATATAGAACTAAACTATTGTTGTCAAGTATCAGAGAGGTAGCCATGTTAGTCTGGATCTGTAAAAAGCAACAAAGAGTCTTGTGGCACCTTACAGACTAACATCGTATTGGAGCATAAGCTTTCGTGGATGAATACCCACTTCGTCAGACATGTAAAGTAAATAAGGTTTTTAAAATGTTTAAGAAGCTTCATTTAAAAATTAAATTAAAAAGCAGAGGCCCCCGGACCAGTGGCCAGGACCCGGGCAGTGTGAGTGCTACTGAAAATCAGCTCACATGCCACCTTCAGCACGTGTGCCATAGGTTGCCTACTCCTGGCTTAAATGCTTCATGGACTAGCTGGGTCCATAAGATGTTTCTTGGAGGAAACAGTGGGCATTTATGTAAGTGGGGAAGTTATTTTGGGAAGATGGGGTGGCACAGACCTTGAAAATGTAATGAACATTTACCATAAGCTATTATTGGTGGACTACTCTGAGATCGGTTGTCTTTTAAAACAGACTTAGTAAAATCCAGACAGAAATGTACAACTTCGTTAGGTTTAATAACTTTTGCACAAATATCTCCAAATGGCTAAAATGTAAAAATATACAGTAAACACCTGCTGCTCCAACAGCTGTACTGGCCATGGCTCTAGCAGCTAAGAGAACTTCACCCTAAAATTTCATTCAATAAGGCCCTTGTCTGATATACACGGCTCAGGGCAATACCACGAAAGATCCTTCAGTTTGGTCCTCAGTACAGTGAATTACATAAAGACACTGAACAGCTTATAGGGTATTATCAAATACTGTCTCATTTAACACCTGCTTCAGTTATCAAGTCGCACACTTTCAGTACCAGCCCAATACAGAATTTAGAGATGGAAAACATGTACTAGATAATCCAGTCTACTTGCCTACCAGTGTAATATCCATGCCCAGAAGTTCTCAAAGTGATCTTGGGAAACAATTTTATTTTTGTTACATGTATAAGATGTGTGACCACTGTGCTCAGAAGTCAGACAGTTTTAATTTAAAAACCACACATCCCTAGATCTCTCAGTTCAATTCCCAATGGCCAGTCGTTGTCTAGGTCACAAAACCATAAGTTTCACTAATTGCGATCTTCTGTGGCCATTTCATTAGAGAAGCCAGGAACTAACGCCTTCCTCAGATCTAGCAGAAGTCTGTTCTGCAGCTGTTCTAGTCATAGAAGACAGAGTACAGCTCAATTCACGAGCACTAAAGTCATCAGTTAAGTATTCATGAAAAGCACCAACCTGTCAGGAGGAACTTGTCTCTCAAACAAGAGCAGAGAGAGCAAGTGAGATGGGCTCTGCTGTAACAGTATGAAAGGGTTCCCAACCTTCACCTCTGCAGTTTGATCTATAAATGTAAGAAAGACACAATTTAAAAAAAAAAAACCAACAAAAACAATTTAAATTAATGTATTACACAGATTGAGTTCTATTCAGCTAATCTGTACACTAGGCCTCTGAAGCCCCTATGCTCAAAATCACCAAAGCATGAGGGTCACAGTAATGAAGCAAGTTGGTAACCCAATGACCTAATTGCTCTGACTCTGATGTGCCCCACAATCTTTTGTACCATGTGGAGGAGACATTGCAAAGAACCTGTGTAGTGCCTTCTGACATCTGAGCAAGACCTGGCTGCAACCGGCAGAGCAAATCTGCTTCAACATGAAAAACAACACTCCAGGGAAAAATTGCAGCAGGAGCTTGTCAGAGTCACAACACTTGCACTATTATAGTGATCTGGTTTATTAGAATTCGCTGGACACAGGTTTACTGTATTTTCTCAGCCTATTTTTTGTTTTGCTTGCCTTGAAGCAAGAATTGCTGCTGTTCTTACAAATGGAGTGAAAGGTTGGGATAACTTCACTGACACGCAGAGGGTAGCTGCGTAAAGCTTCTTACTTGTACTTGTCCCACAACTTAAACACTACTAGTATGAGTAGTAATGCTGTTGGGAATTTTTTTTAATTATGTCAGCATAGTTACGTTGACCAGGGATGTGAAAAAAAAAACACACCCCTAACAAACATAGCTATGTCAACAAAACCCCCAGTGCAGACACAGCTTTATTGATGGAAGAGAGCTTCTGGCAACGTAGACAATGTGGTTCAGGGAGATGGTGTTTCTACACTGACATAAAAACTCCTTCTTTTGGTGTAGGCGGAGTCTATACTAGGGGGCTATGCCAACATTGCTCTGCCAGTATAGGCTCTGTAGAGCAGATGGACCCAGAGACACCCCTTCTAAACTATTCTTCCACCTCCTAAAGGAGCCGGAAAACACAGAGCACCACTAGACTACCACCACACATTTCTCCAGTTATGGAAACATGAAGTCATGAGAGATTGTATTACATTGGGGCATCAGTACCTTCCACACATTCAGTAACCAGACATGCCAAACCCACACTGTGGAGGGGGAGGAGAGGAGAGAACAACGCAGAAATTAGACTTGTTTTTGGCTTAATTGGCTTGTGAGTTGCTTGTTGGATAGTTTTTGGTTTCTAGCTTGTTGCTTGTTTGGCTTGTAGCTTTTTTTTTTTTTAAAATCAGCTTCCAGCAAACGCGGGGGGACAAGAGTGGGGGTGCACAGCAGGCCCACCACAGTCCCATACTGCATGCCGGGGGGGATCTAAAGACTGTTGGGTTCTTAGGGATTGGCTTGTTTTGAAATGGGATTAGCTTGCTTTTTGGCTTATTGTGAAAGTTGGGGTGCTTATTTACCATGTGAAAGTTGACAACTGTGACAGTGACAGGTCCTGTTAAAATGAAAGTCTGAAAAAGGTTCTGTCATCTTCCTTTTTCGTCTACCTCACTGAGGGATGTAACTTTAGAAGGCAGTTTATAGGGAAGCAACTCTTAAACCAGATTTGTGGAGTTTCACATTAGAGCAGCCCAGTGACTCCAGATTAAACTGGCTTGGTTTACAAGTAAACTGACAGGTTTTTTTCCCTCCTAACTGCCAGCACAATATACTCAAGCTAGGGCTCTTCTGACTCATGTGGTATCACCACTAGGTGTTCTATGAGAACGTTCTGCCCAGTTACATCTACACAACCCCATTATCTTCAATGCCCTTGCTACCCATCAAAGAAAATGTTACATATAGTTACTTTCCAGAATGGAATCATACTATAAAAGTTAGATAATGTCACCTTCTTGTGACAGCCTTCTGGAGCGGGGCAGTAACCGCACTCTGGAAAGAAAAGACTAGGCTGATTGGGGAAGCAGCCACAGCTGACCCTATAAAAGGGCTGTGAGCCAGGAGTTAAGTCAGTCTCTCTCTAGCTGTAGAGGGAGAAGGACCTGGCTGTCTGGAAGAGAACGGTACCAGAGTAGAGCAGTGCTGGGGAGTTCTAGCCTGGTAACTCCCCAGGCTGCAGGCCTTGTGCAAGGCCTACAGAGGTACTGAGGCTGCAGAGGTGTAGCCTGGGGTTAGGCAGAGGCAGCTGGTCTAAACCCCCTTGGCAGTGATGAATGGTTTACAGACTTCAGTCTGCCCCAGCAAGCAGGGGGCTAGATGATGACTGGCAGTAGCCACTGAGGCAAGGTGGGGAGAGAGAGTTGGGGGTTCCCCTGGGAGGGAAGACCCAAAGTGTGGGGGTACTGCTGGGGCAGAACCCCGAAGTAAAGAGCACCAGGGTCCAGGAGGGACAGGGGATCCAGCGGCAGGCAAGATACCAGGCAGTAGGAGGTGCTCAGTATGCTGGAGAGCTAATTCCCTAGACGACCAGCAGGAGGCGCCGCACCAGTGATTCTTTGCTTCGCTACACTTCTCAATAGACACGTCACCTAGCTCTGTATTGAGGCTCCGTAGCACAATAGAAGCAAGTGTGTTAATATAATCGAAGAAGCTCTTCACACAGTCTGTCCTCACGCTGCTCACTGGCATGGTCTGAATGTGTTGGTCCAGGGTTTTCAGCAAAAGTTGGATTTGATTACGAATTGGATGTGCCTCCAACTCTGTAGGCTTCAGAGATGCCTGTTCTACCAAGTTGGTGATCAGGTTCCCTTTGGAGTCTAGTAAAAAATTAATCAAAATTTGATTAGAATTAAAAGCCTTAAAAATACAGCAGTGACAACAGCAGGCTTCGTAGGCTACCAAAGTTTTACTGATGGAGACTCTTGTTTACTTTCACCTTACTCGGCAGCAACAACCAAATAAAGGGAAAAAAAACAGGAGAGGCAGAACTACCATTTGTTTAGTTATCATTTAACACCCAAGTGTTTTGTTTTCCTGTAACTAGACCCTGTCAGTTTAAAAGTCATATCTGTTTTTAAAACATTTCTTTTTTTATTTCCATCTCAGCTTATTAAAACCAAACATTTAAAAAAAATGAATTTACTCTTCATCATTTACATTTTGCTTTTCTCTCTGCTTGAACAAACACAGCCTAATCAGTTTAACTTTTGCTACTGGTGAGCTTCTAATTTTGGTGCAACAGCCCACTGTTGCAAGGTTTGTATTGCAAATGCTTGGGGGCGGATTTTAAATCCCCAAAAGTGTGTTTGCATTTACATTTACATTTAAAAAGGTTCACAACAGCATTGCTACTAATACGAGGTTTTAAAAAACTTATTTTTATCTTGTCTAAATTGAGGAACTAAACTACTAGGCTGTATGCAAGAGTCTTTAATGCTAAGAGAACTCATGAAACTCACCTGGAGAATCTTCAACATTTGTCAGTGTTTGCAGGACTTGATCTAGGTGCTGTGATAAAACAATCTGATTAGCAATACAGTCCTCAGTCAGAGTGGGGTAGCACATCTGCAGAAGGTCCACAATATTACATCGAAACTGACTACTTATTTTTTCATCTGAGACCTCTGTTGGGAAACAAAGATCAACAATAATGACAGTTAATGCTGGCCACTAAGTCTTGTGGAACTAGAAGACACACAGAAAGAGGAGCAGCTTTGCACTTCCAGTTAACCAATTCAAAATTAGTGCACTTGGGTAAGCCATAGAGATTATGTAGCTAGCAGAGCTAAATTTTCCTAGAGGTAATTCAGAGGCCAGAGAAGGAAGTGTAAAAAGCCAAGATAAAAGATACCTGTGCTATCATGCCCTCTCAAAGCCAGAGGCACTGTAGTTTAAAGGGATGACAATTTTGTATTGTATTTAATTGTATCACCAGTCAACTGTCCATCCCTGGCTTAATTCCTCTTCTGTTAGAGTTCATTCTTCTCTCCCACTCCCCAAGGTATTCTTTTCATGTCTGTTGCCTGTATTTTTTCTCTCCTCCCTCCCTGCACCCAAATCGTTACTCCTCTGCACTGTGCTCTTAAACTTCTTTTTCATGTTTTATGTCTCTGTGCCTCCCCAATGACCATCCCCCAGACTATTCACTCTGCTCCCATCTGCCCTTTTAGGGCATGGCTACACTGCAATGTAAGCCCTGGGCTAGTAGAATGGGAGTGAACAGATCCCAGGTTTGTTAACATAGAACTTGAGCATCTACACTCATTTGTAACCCCAGGTTAGGAATTGTTGTCCCAGCCTGGGGCTCCAGCACATGCATTATGTGGGCTGGAGTCCAAGCACCCATCTCAGATTTCCTAACACTCTCCAAAATGTGGCAACTCTAGCCCTTTGTTCATGGTGCAGTGTGGAAAAACTTGACTGTACACCAAACTTGACTGTCCAGAGGACAAAGAAAGTTGGACCATGAGATTGTGGAATACTTTTGGCAGACTTCTTGGTTTGACTCAGGCTCGAACCCTCCACCCTTGTGGGGTTCCTGATCCAAGCCCTGGATTAGCGTGATTTGTGTGCACAGAAATGAGGTCAGAGGCTTAAGCCTGAGTTCAGACCCTGGGCTTACTCAGCAGTGTCGACATACCCTTAGGAAACAGAGCAGAAACTCACACCCCCTTGCTTCCTGGCTCCCCATCCCTTCCAATAAAACTCCAACCCTTTTGCTCTCTGGCTCTCATTACCCTCCAATGAAAGAAGCAGTTCTAATCTTCAGCTCTGCCTTCCCTCCTGAGAAGCTGCTCTCTGGTTCCCTCTGTGGGCAAGAAGCCTGCTGCTTCCAGCCCCCTCTTCGCTAGCCACATGCCCAGCTCAAGTCAGTTTTTCACATCTTGTATGCCGGACTAGATTTTCAAAGACAGATGTATATGTGTACCCAAAACTACTCATGCAGCAGTCAACCTAATTTGCTGAGAGAAACATGTATGGGCTTCTGAAAGTTTTAGTGCATGCCTGCGCCACACAGAAAAAGATGAAAAGAACTAACAAATTTTGTCATTTCAAGTTTTAAAAACCAAACCCATCAAATTTAATCATTTATATTGAGATCTTCTAAAAGCAGTTCCCGATGGCTTCCACATCTCAAGCTATATTTTTCCATGGTGCTTTATGGAAATCTTTGGAAGACACTGTTTAATGAACATCTACTTAGCTATATTTACTTATCCATTGTGGTAAAGGCCAAATCCAGTCTATGGATTTTCAGTACACCCAGAAAAGTTGCTGATACATTAAACAAATACTCCTCCATAATACAAAGGGAATAGATACCAGTTCAGCATACAACAAAGAAATTTCAGAAGCAATGAACTCTGCACATGTACTCCCTAGCCCTGGAAAACTAGCAACCAAAAAAACCAAAACCTCAAAACATGCAGAAGGGAAAACACTTACCTGATTTGGATTGTCCTTGTGACAGACAAGGGTAGTTGAGAATTTTATTTATTTGTTGAAGAACTGCTGGGAAGCCCCTTATGCCATCACAGTGCAGTGGAATGAAGTCAAGTCTGCGGCCTACAAGCAACATTGGATAAGGGAGGGAAAGTAGGGGTTAAGGGTGGAAGACATATGACAGAGTTCATTAAAACTCCTTGTTACTATGAAGCACAGTTATTTTAAAACTAGAGAAAGCATACAGGCATTTTTTCCAAATCCCACACAGCTGAACAGAGAAAGGGGAAACCTACCCCTTGTTTCAAGGCTATTATGTAATCGTCTCTCTGCTGTTTCCAACAGCTGTTTGCAGGTTTTCCACAGGTGGCACTGAGTACAAGCTAAGTCAAATGCTGCCATTGCTGAAGGGCTGAGGTCTGCCACAACTTCACTCATAGGATCTGTATGCTCCAGCTGGATGCTGCTAGTCCAAAAGTTTTCTTGGAGAATAGGGACAAGGCTTCCAGAGGTGGCAAGCAACTTATCAGTAACATCCGAGATGGAATAAAATACCATACCTAAACAATCCAACAACATGCAGTCACTGGTTAAACTGAACAAATATTCTATGTCCCATAATGGATAATTCTTTGGTCCTTTACTAATGCAGTTCAGCATCTGGTCAGCTCTTTGGACCACTGCTGTACATGGAACAGAGGTTCACACTGAGCTATTCACAAAGATGCCTGGTTAATTTCCCTGAGTGGTTACAGCTAATTTAGAACCCAGTAACATGCCAGTCTGAATAATTTACTTTGTTCTGACAACATGCACCACCTTGTACTCATCAACATTGATTATTATTTATCATGTTGCCCAGATTTGCAACTCTGTAAGGTTATTCTGAAGTTCCTCAGTCATCTCCAGTTTTTAAAAGCCTAAATAACTGTTACCCATAGATTGCCAGCTCCTTGTTATTCTCATTTTCTAGGCCATTAATATAAAAAGGCCAGTTTATTCCTCCAAGCAATCATATTACAGTCACTGCTGTATCATCTGAGCCCTTGTTCTTCCTTATTTGTTTTCCACTCTTAGCCAGATTCCCCATTTCTAATTTGTAGGATTCAATCCTTACCAGCCGCTGCTGCACTCCCAATAGCCTGAAGTGTTGAGCGGCCACTGCCAGATCTCCTGATGCCTCCAATACCATCAGCTGACTGATATGCAATTTTGTGCTCCACTTTTGCGAGCTCCCGCACCACCTCTTGATAGCGTTCCATGAAAACCAGCTCACCATAGCAAGCCGAAGACTCCAAATTAAACATCAAAGCCACCTGTCACAGGTAATAATGAATGCAAGTAATACCGTCATCAAAATACTGTTTGAAAGGCCACCATAGCATTTTACTCAAACTTTAAAAAAAGCCTCAACTGAAAACAAACATGAGTAATTTCAGCCCATGTGGTAATTTTATTCAGAAAGTTATAGATGCCTGAAAACAGAGATTTATAATGGAAGCACTTTTGCAATTACAGCTATATAGCTCTGCTTGCAGGTGCCATTACATTGGATTTGGATTCACTTTAACAACTTATAAAGATGTTACAAGACTCCAATATATTGTACATTAAAAAGATGAAGTAGCTAGTCCTGTAGTGTAAATTAGTTCTTATCAGCCAGGGAATACCCTCTAGAATATTCTAAAATTACATTAGCAACCCACACGACCATCACAGGGAACATCAGTTAAACCCTGTTCCAAGTCCTGTTAATGTCAGTGTTGTACAAAACACAACGTAAAACAGATCCGTTAGCCTCAGGAGAGGAAAATAAAAATACCATGTTTGCTAACTGGAATTGTTTAAGGGCTTGACATTTACCTACTGCTGATGCATGGGTATCTATGCAAAAGCATTTGACAATGTCCCTCTCAATCCTAGCCAGACCACTGCACTTTCTTGGGGATTCAACTGCCAAAATACTTCAGGCCAGTTTTTCAGAAAGGCAGCCTGAAAGCTACATACAAAAATGCACATGCAATTTTAACTGAGTGTGGCAATATAGAGGCACAATTGCATACACAAGTTGGTTATTTGCACATGTAAATGAGGGGGCTAGGAATCAATGGCAGACACTTCTGCACACAGACCTTGGGCCTCCTGTTCTGACAGCCTGGCCACAAAACACACCTCCTTCACCTGCCCATAAAGCAGTGTGCCATACAACCAGTACAAGCCAACAGCTAGGGGACTACAGTGTGTCTTTACATATTACAACCGGGCATGAACGTGGTGGAGTCATGTTTTTGGGAACAGTGACCAAAAAAAAAAAAAAAAAAAAGCTCAAATACTGCCTCTCATTCAAGACTGGTGTTTCACACATGGGCTCCTCACCTTCTTCCTCACTCAGCTGGAACACTAAGTTAGACCCAGGCCTGGTAAAGTCTTTGCAAACTTTGAAAACCCAGGTGAAAAAGAGGGTATTTTTAAAAGAGAAAGAAAACTTCCTTGAGGGAAGTGGCTTAGATGCTTGTTTTCCTCCTGCTGCTGGATTCCCTCTGACACCTGAATTTGGAAAGCATTCTCCCTCATGTCTGTGTCCTTCAAAACCCAGCTGGCTGACACAGTAGAAATTCAAAATAAATAACCTCAGCTATCACCAGTGCAGGCTTCCATACAGAACCAGTTTCCAAGTTTTTATGTAGCAGTGATCACACACACATGTACCTGATGGGCTTCTGTAAAGTTCCCCCTCAGGATACAGGAGACTAGGAGTGACTCAGGTGGGGAGAGCATCATGGGGATGAGGAGGTTCTGCTGCTGAGGCTTCAGCCTACATTCCAGGTCACTCCAGCCAGACACAGTACTGGTACTTCCCTCTACAAGAGCAAAGAGGGAAACAACATGCTGGGTTATAATGGAAACAAAACTTTTCATCAGGCATCAATGCTTCTCGGCTTTAATACGGAGGTGGGGAATTTGAAGCGGGGTTTACAAAACAGTTGTAAAGGGTTGTATTGTCTGCTTTAAGTGACCAACATCCAGCTGGTCATGATTACATATAATGCCTCCTACTGCAAAGAATCCAAAGCACTTTACAGAGATGAGTTCACCCATCACCTGCCTTTGTGGCAGACCCTGTGTGATGCTACAGTGCCTATTAAACAACTATTTAGGCCAGAAAATGAAGAAGATTTTCAGTTAAGAATCCTACTGTTATACTTTTAATGAGATCTTCAATAAACTACTACTGATCTGGACCTCAGTTTTATAATTCACGTGAATGACTGCACCCCACAGAAGTCGACCCTCCCCAAGCATCAGCAGGGGCACTGGCCCAGTAGTAACAGAGGGCTGAGTCTCAGGTACTGAATCAGATAACGACGTTGATATAGAACCCTAGGTGTTCATTGATGGTCCTCTAATCAAGTGCTGACCTGGTCTATTCCTATTTAGCTTGTGAGATCAGCCAAGATCATAGCCTGAGGTGACAGGCACTCTGTCAAGTAGCAACTGTGACTGCTGATAGGACAAAGAAGCTGAAAGGCAACTTCAGGTCCAATAGACACTGCATTCCATGGAAAAACACAGTTTTTATACAGCATAATTCAGACAAAGCACCCCAGAACAATTCCCAACAGACATGAGTCAAGCAAACAACCCATGGGCTTGAGATGTGACAAACCCACACGACCATCAATGAAGTCAGCATGGCACTTAGATACCACAATGTCAGATGCCTCAGAAAGGTATTTGGGGTCAGCTCAGGCTCTGGATTAGTGTGACTATCAGTGACCTTTTAAAGGCACAACAGAGAAAGTCATAGTTCTAGCTCTTACCACAACCGTAACTACATCCAAGCACATACATATTTTGTATTAATGCATCAGCTGCTAAACGTACATGATATATATTTATATTGTAATAATAAGAGGGAGAGGACAATTCAGGGCCCTGGTACCCCAGTGTTTGGAAGAGGGCAGTTGCAGTCCTTTAAGCCTTTTTATGAATTTAAATATTTTATATTCTAACAAGCCTGTGGTCTCCTAAAGGTTCACAATTGTCACTAAGCTGCATTACACAGCCATTTGCAAAATCACAGAAGCAGCAAGAGAATGCTGATCTTCCTGTTCCAAAAAGAACAGATCCATGGCTTTCAACCTAGAATTTATGTTAGGAGGAGAAAGTCTGAAAGTCTAATGACTCCATCTGCACGGAGCAGTGATGTGCACAAACCAATCAGTTAATTTCAGTACTGCATTATGTCATTGTGTAAAGACAAAAAAGACGGTTACTCACCTTTGTAACTGTTGTTCTTCGAGATGTGTTGCTCACATCCATTCCAGTTAGGTGTGCGCGCCGCGCGTGCATGTTTGTCGGAAACTTTTTTACCCTAGCAACTCCAGTGGGCCGGCAGGTCGCCCCCTGGAGTGGCGCCGCCATGGCGCCCAATATATATCCCTGCCGGCCCGCCCGCTCCTCAGTTCCTTCTTGCCGGCTACTCCGACAGTGGGGAAGGAGGGCGGGTGTGGAATGGATGTGAGCAACACATCTCGAAGAACAACAGTTACAAAGGTGAGTAACCGTCTTTTCTTCTTCGAGTGATTGCTCACATCCATTCCAGTTAGGTGATTCCCAAGCCATACCTAGGCGGTGGGGTCGGAGTGAGAAGTCGCGGCACGGAGCACTGCAGTTCCGAAGGCCGCATCCTCCCTCGACTGCTGGACCAGGGCGTAGTGGGAAGCAAAGGTGTGGACCGATGACCAGGTCGCTGCCCGACAGATTTCCTGGATGGGCACACGGGCGAGGAAAGCCAGCGACGACGCCTGCGCCCTGGTAGAATGCGCAGTCACACGGCCCGTAGGGACATGGGCCAAGTCATAACAGGTCCTGATACAGGACGTAACCCAAGAGGATACCCTCTGGGAGGAGATAGGAAGCCCTTTCATACGATCTGCTACCGCCACGAAAAGCTGGGGGGATTTTCGGAAGGGTTTGGTCCTCTCTATGTAGAACGCGAGAGCCCTACGGACATCCAGCGAGTGGAGCTGCTGCTCCCTGCCTGAGGAGTGAGGTTTTGGGAAAAAAACCGGAAGGAAAATCTCTTGGTTGACGTGGAAGGCTGAGACCACCTTGGGCAGAAAAGCAGGGTGTGGTCTCAGCTGCACCTTGTCTTTGTGGAAGACCGTATATGGGGGGTCTACCACAAGAGCTCGGAGTTCCGACACCCGTCTAGCTGAGGTGATAGCTACTAGAAAGGCAGTCTTCCAAGAGAGGTAGAGCAGGGAGCAAGTAGCTAACGGCTCAAAGGGGGGCCCCATGAGCCGGGACAACACCAGGTTAAGATCCCAGGTCAGAGCAGGGGGACGGACGTTAGGGAATAAACGTTCCAGCCCTTTAAGGAATCTCGACACCGTCGGGTGAGAAAAAACGGAGCGACCGTCCGCACCCGGGTGAAAGGTGGAGATAGCTGCTAGGTGGACTCGCAACGACGATAAGGCCAGACCTTGCCCTTTGAGGGACCAAACATAGTCTAAGATTTCGGTTACCGAAACTTCCATAGGGCGGAGATTTCTCTCTACGCACCAACAGGAGAAGCGTTTCCATTTCGCCAAATATGTGGCTCTTGTGGACGGTTTCCTGCTGCTCAAGAGCACCTCCCTCACAGGCGTGGAGCAGCGCACCTCGGAACCAGTCAGCCACGCAGGAGCCACGCCGCTAGGTGCAGCGACTGCAGGTCTGGGTGACAGAGGGTCCCGTGGTCCTGGGTAATCAGGTCCGGATGAAGGGGCAGGGGAACTGGGTCGGCTACGGCCAATTCCAGCAGCATGGTGTACCAGTGCTGCCTGGGCCATGCCGGGGCCACCATGATCACTAGAGCCCTGTCTCTGCGCACCTTCAGGAGGACCTTGTGGACCAGGGGGAACGGGGGAAACGCATAGTACAGGTGGGTCGACCACTGGATGAGGAAGGCATCCGCTATCGACCCCGGCTCCCTGCCCTGAAAGGAGCAGAACGCTTGGCACTTCCTGTTCCCCTTGGACGCGAAGAGGTCCACCCGGGGATAACCCCACCTCCGGAAAATGGAGAGAGCGACGTCCGGGCGAAGGGACCACTCGTGTGACAGGAAGGATCTGCTCAATCGATCCGCCAGCGTGTTCCGTACTCCAGGGAGGAAAGAAGCCCTGAGGTGAATGGAGTGGGCTACGCAAAAGTCCCAGAGTCGTATCGCCTCGAGGCACAGGGAGGAGGACCTGGTGCCGCCCTGCTTGTTGATATAGTACATGGTCGTCGTGTTGTCCGTGAACACGGCGACACAACGACCCTGAAGCTGATGACAGAACGCTTGACAAGCAAGGCGGACCGCTCTCAACTCCCGCATGTTGATGTGTAGCCCCACCTCCTCCTGAGACCACAGGCCCTGTGTCCGCAAGGTCCCTAGGTGGGCCCCCCAGCCTAGATCTGAGGCATCCGTTGTCAGGGATACCGAGGGCTGAGGGGGGTGGAAGGGAAGACCCGCACATAATACGGACTGGTCTAGCCACCAGCCGAGAGAATCTAAGACCTTCTGGGGGATTGTGACTAACATGTCTAACGGTTGCCTTGCCGGCCTGTAATGACTGATAAGCCACAACTGGAGAGGCCTCATGCGGAGCCGAGCGTAGTCGGTCACAAAGGTGCAAGCCGCCATGTGGCCCAACAGGGTTAGACATGTCCTCACTGACGTCAATGGGGCTGACCGCAAACGTTGAACGATCGCCACCATGGTCTGAAACCGTTGCAGAGGCAGCGAGGCCCTGCCCACAGTGGCGTCCAGGACGGCCCCGATAAATTCCACCTTCTGAGTGGGCCTCAGGGTGGACTTGTCTGTGTTTATCAAGAGGCCCAGACTTGCAAACATGCCGGTGATCACGCGGACATGGCTGTTGACTTGTTGTTCCGACGTGCCCCGAATCAACCAGTCGTCCAGATAAGGGAACACGTGGACACGGTTGCGCCGAAGATGTGCCACGACAACTGCCATGCATTTTGTAAACACCCTCGGGGCCGTGGACAGGCCAAATGGGAGGACTGCAAATTGATAATGAAGAGCCCCCACAACGAAGCGGAGGAAGCGTCTGTGGCGCGGCCAAATGGCAATGTGGAAATACGCGTCCTGCATGTCGAGGGCGGCGTACCAGTCTCCCGGATCCAGGGATGGAATAATGGTCCCCAGGGATACCATGCGGAACTTCAACTTCACGAGGTATGTGTTGAGCTCTCGCAGGTCGAGGATAGGCCTGAGGCCCCCCTTGGCCTTGGGGATCAGAAAGTAGCGGGAATAAAACCCCTTGCCTTTCTCGCTTTCCGGAACCGCCTCTATAGCTCCTTTGCTGAGGAGCGTCTGCACCTCCCGCCGAAGGAATTGCTCGTGAGAGGGGTCCCTGAAGAGGGACGAGGAAAGAGGGCGGGAAGGAGGGAATGAAACAAACTGCAGGCGGTATCCCGTCTGCACCATGCTTAAGACCCAGCGGTCCGATGTTATTTGGGACCACGCCGGGAGGAAAAACAAAAGGCGGTTGGAAAACGGGGGGGAAGGATCCATAGGGGAAACTGTTACTGCGCCCTCGGGCGCACCTTCAAAATGAAGGCTTAGGACCAGGCGGGGGTTTTGAGGAGCCTTGGTTCTGCCCCCCTTGGTTCCCCGACTGCCTGCGCCTTCCGTTCCTGCCGCGGCGCCTGTAAAGGTCCTGCCGCTGGCGGAACTGGGAAAACGGCCTGCGTTGTTGTTGTTGCTGCGACCTAAAGGGTCTACGCTGCGTCACGGGGGTGTGCATCCCGAGGGACCGCATAATGACCCGGTTGTCTTTCAGACTCTTGAGTCTGGGGTCTGTCTTGTCAGAGAACAAGCCCTGGCCTTCGAAAGGAAGGTCCTGTATAGTATGCTGGAGCTCCGGCGGAAGGCCGGAAACCTGCAGCCAGGAGATGCGACGCATCGTAACTCCTGACGCGAGGGTACGGGCAGCCGAGTCCGCAGCGTCCAAGGAGGCTTGCAAGGCCGTGCGTGCGACCTTCTTGCCTTCGTCCAAGATGGCCGCAAGCTCTTGGCGAGCATCCTGTGGCAGCAGCTACTTAAATTTGTCCACTGCCACCCAGGAATTAAAGGCATATCTGCTCAGCAGGGCCTGCTGGTTGGAGACCCTGAGCTGCAGTGCCCCAGCCGAATACACCTTACGGCCAAGGAGGTCCATCCGCCTGGCTTCTCTGGATTTGGGGGCTGGAGCCTCCTGGCCATGACGCTCCCTATCGTTCACTGATTGCACCACCAGTGAACCCGGAGTCGGGTGTACATGGAGATATTCGTATCCCCTAGAAGGGGCCATGTACTTCCTCTCGACGCCTTTCGCCGTCGGAGGGATGGAGGCCGGGGACTGCCAGATGGTGTTGGCGTTGGCCTGGATGGTCCGTATGAAGGGCAGGGCGACCCTGGTGGGAGCATCAGAAGAGAGGATGGTCACAATTGGATCCTCTATCTCCGAGACCTCCTCTGCCTGCAGACTCAAATTTTGAGCCAAACGCCTGAGGAGGTCTTGGTGCGCCCTGAGATCCAGCGGGGGGGGACTGTTGGAGGAGGTACCCGCCACCACCTCATCCGGGGAGGAGGATGAGGAGACCCCAGGCACGAGAGTGTCTAACTGAGGGTCTTCCTCAGCCCTCGCCTCTGCCTCAGGAGCCACAGCGGAGTCTTGCTGCTTGGACCCTTCCTCCCCTTCCGGGGAGGGAGGGGGGCGAGACAACGAGGCTTCAGGGGCCCTACGCTCCGCAGTCGCCGGCCTAGCAGGGAGCTGCTGGGGGCCCTGGGCCTGATGGTATGCCCAGGGTGTCCAGAATCCCCACTGTTGTGGGCCTTGGTCCTGCAGCGGCGGATCACCGAACAGCGCCGTCTGCCGGTCGGTGCCCAGCGCATACCCGCTGTCCGTCTGGGAGGATACGGACGGCTGTCTAGAGGGCCATGGAGGGGCCGACCCTGGATGGTAAGGGTCTGCGTGGGCCGGCACGGAGGATCGTCTCGGTGCCGGGGACCGGTGTCGGGAGTCATATCGGTGCCGGGATCGGGACCGGGTTCTGTCGCGGTGCCGGGATCCTGATCGGTACCGGGCGCCGCTTCGGTGCCGGGACCTGCCACCGGCTCGGTGCCGGGAGGTCGACCGAGACCGGGACCTGCCACCGGCTCGGTGCCGGGAGGTCGACCGGTGCGGCGAGTAGCGTCGGGACCTGCTCCTGGAATCGCGGTGCCGGTCTCGGCGACTGGAACCTGACCGCGATCGTCTCGATGTCGACCGGTGCCGCGAGTGCGACCGGTACCGCTGAGGGGAGCGGTGCCGGGACTGCGAGCGGCGGCGGGACCTGGAGCGCCCAAGACGTCGGGACCTGGATCGTGAACGAGATCTTCTGGGCGGTGCCGACATCATGGGCTTGCCTCTGGACACAACCCGCACCGGAGGTACCGGGGGTGGCAGCCGAGTGGGCTCAGTCAGGGCTATGAGGTCCCGAGCCGAGGCGAAGGTCTCCGGTGTGGATGGGACCATTGTCTCAACCCCAGATCTCATGGGGGAGCTCGGCGGTACCGGACTCGACGGACCCGCTGGGCCCGGAGTCGACGGTGCCGGCGGCGCCGCGGCCGATGTCGAGGCCGGGCGCTCTAGCCGGGTCTGCCTGGCCGGAGTATTGGACTTCGACGGCCTTGGTTCTGACTCCGGTGCCGGAGAGGGTCGGTGCCGGGGAGTCTTCTCTGTGCCGGTGCGATCCGGTGCCGGCGCCGAGATCACGGCCTGCGAAGCCGTCGGGTCAAGTGCCGCCTCCATGAGGAGAGTCCGGAGCCTTTGATCCCTCTCCTTCTTTGTCCTTGGCTTAAAAGCCTTACAGATGCGGCACTTGTCAGATCTGTGCGATTCCCCGAGGCACTTCAGGCACGCTTCGTGGGGATCGCTGGTAGGCATGGGCTTCTTGCAGGCCGCACACTGTTTGAAGCCCGGCGAAACAGGCATGAGCCTGGCGCCGGGTGCCGGGAAGGGCTAAGCCCCCGGCGAAGAACTACTTAACAACTATTTAACTTAACTATCTACTTAACCAACTAATTAACAACTATAATGGACTAGAGATGAACGATAGATAAACGATAGAGAACTAGGAGAGCTAGGGACGTGGAGGACAGCTATGCCGCGCTCCACAGTTCCAACGACCGACACGGCGGTAAGAAGGAACTGAGGAGCGGGCGGGCCGGCAGGGATATATATTGGGCGCCATGGCGGCGCCACTCCAGGGGGCGACCTGCCGGCCCACTGGAGTTGCTAGGGTAAAAAAGTTTCCGACGAACGTGCTCGCGCGGCGCGCACACCTAACTGGAATGGATGTGAGCAATCACTCGAAGAAGAACAAAGAAATCCTTTCAATGAGATTTAGTACCTGATGTGCTGGTGCTCAATTCACTGCTTGTACTCTCCAGTGATTGACCTGAAGTTCTCTCTTTACAATCTGAAGTGGAAAATAAAAAACAGCATGAGAAATATATCGGACCCAGACAGGGCAATCAAAGAGCTTCTGGCAAAAGAGATCAGTGGGGATAACACAGATTATTAGACAAATGCAAGATACCACTGATGTGGTCTTGACATGAGCCATCACTTAAAGAAGACACTCACTCTGGAACAGAAGAGTGGGCCATCCAGTCTAGTTTCCTGATAGTGGAGAATGTCAGATGCTTCAAAGGAAAACTTAACCACTCCCATCCCAAGAATAGTCTTAGTTCTACAATGTTGTCTGAGAGCCAAAAAGGATATCAGATTTTCTTCCTCGCAAGGTGATCAGTTTAGGTCTTGAGGCAGGAGACTCAAAGGCTACTGTAATTTTTATCCTAGTTTCTATCACTGCAGATGCTATGCTCATTCATGATCATAAATAGATTGGGGGCCGGGGGGGTGGGAGAGGGAGGCTTTTTTGTTTTCAAAACACAATATCTTGCAAGTTCTCCAGAGTAATCACATGTATAGAAATAATTATTTCCATGTATCAGTTTTAAGTGTGTTGCCTTTTAATTCTGAGGTGGATTTTGGGATGACGACATCTAACCAATGGGTACTGGACTGGGACCAGCCACGCTTCACACAACACCAATCATATCTATCTAGGATACCGAGTAAAGAGCTGGAGGAGATAAGAGTACTATGCCAATTTCCAGTCCTGTGAGACACCTATCTCAAGACACCACCAATTAGTTTCCTATCCAGGTCACATGACATGCACTTGCAAGGCAGCCTCCACAGCAATTTCTTAACTCACCCATCCTCCATCTTTGAGTTTGATGGCGCCTCCTCAAGCTGGAGCATCTGGTTAAGGAGAAGTGTCTCTTGGAGGCTGCAAGCTGATGTTCTGAAAGAGTAGCAGTCCTAGTGATTTCTTTAGGAGTCATTATTATACACATACAAATGCACTGACTGGCAACTGGTCATGACAAAAAGGCCAGATACATAGCAAGAAACTAGGCGCTTAGTACAAATAAGGATGGACACGCCAGTGTGGTCCAGGGCAATGCCCTAGTGAGAAGTTCAAACTCATCTGTCCACAGATGCCAAGCAAGGTTCTGTGATTCCTATCAGTATGCTGCTGCCCCTGGGCTCTGCTCAAAGTAATATTTAATGCACCCTCAAGAGTAAGGTTTGTTGGAGAAAAGGTCACAACACTTCAGCTCCATGAATGTTCTGCTAAGTCTGAGCCCACACAGGCTCTAGAAGACATTAGCACCACACCAAGACTGACTGGCACTATCTACTGTTTTACAAGTCCTGAGCCTCTCTAGAGCAGAAGCTTCCAGCCATCCATATCATGTAGCGACTTTGTGAAGCAGACAAAAGAAATGGAGAAAACAGTCACTTGCTAGCTACACTAAAGACCAGTATACTAGCCCACCAGATTAATGAGCTATAGATCTTTCAATTCAAGGATCACCAAACTGGTGCTACTGAGATCCCAGCGGATCTTACCTGTATTTCTGTTACTCATCACTACTTTGTATCTCCACTGAGCTTCAGAGAGGTATTTGGAGAACTGCAGCGCTCTGCTCCCAACGACATCTCTATTTACAGAGAAATTCAAGCACTCTACCAACTCCAGCTCTTCATGGGGCACGTTACTTGAATCCCATGGGAGAGAACGCTGAATTTCTTCCAGGTGGGTGAGGAGCATCTTGAGGAAGGCATCCACTACCAGATCATCCACTAAAAATCCACTGACACCACTGGCAAAATGTTTCAGATCTAGATAGCTCATCCTGGAGGATTCACAGGTCTCACCACTCAATTCTGAACCAAGCACAGTTTGGATACCATGGTAGACTGTCCGGGGGGCCTGAAGACATCTCTCTGTCTTCCTTTCAGGCTCTGCTGGGTGCTGTGGACTTTCTGAGGTGGAAGACTCTCGGCTGGCACTACCATCCAAGTTCCTAGCACCACAGCTCTTTTTCACAATATTGTCCTCTTCTGCATAGTCCTCGGGCAGGGGAGTCTCTGTGTAGAGGTCACTATAGGAGATAAAAAGCAGGGAGAAGATGTTCTCCAGAAGCTCCAGATGCAGAGGAGCAGGAACACTCCGTAAGAACTGCTGGCACTTGGCAAGATACTGAGGAAAAATAGCTGGACAATCTGTATGTGTTATAAAAATAAATAAATAAATAAAAAACACACTTAAAACATTTTCCAGGAATTGTTTCCTCCTCCCCTACCCACTTTCTGATTCCACAGTGGTGCTCAAAGTTACAAGAATGGGAACCAAGAGAGCCATTAAAGAACAAAATGGCAATGGACTTTCATAAGAATCTTTGCCATATCAGTTCAGAGCACTAGTCCATCTAGCTCAGGCCTGCACAACTCAAAGCGGCGAGGGCCACATTACTCCAAAGAAAACAGCTGAGGGACGAAACCCCCCCAGCCCCGCAGAAACACCCCCCCCCGCCGGCCCAGCGGAAACACTCTGCCCCAGCACCGCCCAGCCATGCAGAAATAAACCCTCCTTTCCCAGTGCCGCCCCACCAAAACAGCTGTGGGCCAAAAAGGAAGGTTGGGGGTGGGGAGGTGATACTTGATTTTAAATCAACCAGGGGCTCCCAGCTGAAGAGCTGGCTGGGAGCCCTCAGGGTTAAATTAAAGGGCCCGGGGCTCCGGCGGCTGCGGGAACCCGGAGCTTTGTGAGGCAGGGGCAGGGATTTAAAGGGCCCAGAGCTCCTGCTGCTGAGGGGAGCCCGAGCCCTTTAAATCCCAGCCCCAGCACATCTGCTGGAGCCACCGCCGGGATTCAAACGGCTCTGGGCTGCCTGTGGCAGCAGGGAATCCTGAGCCCTTTAAATCTCAGCCACGGCCGAGAATCTCTGTGGGCAGCTCAGAGCCCTTTGAATCCCTGCCACAGCTGGCAGGGCCGGCTTTAGGAAGTGCGGGGCCCAATTCGAACATTTTCGGCGGGGCCCCGGCAGGGATGACTGAAAAAAAAAAAAAATGTAAAAAAAAAGCCTCTCATTTCTTAGCAACCGGTTCCCTATAAAAAGTTCTGCCACAGTATGTATTTTTTTGTACCAATAGGGTTACTATACGTCCAAAAAGCCTGACATGTCCGGGAAAGTACAGATGTATGTTAACCCTACCTAAAGTTCTTTTTTAAAAAGATGTGTCTGAACTAGAAATGAGCTCCGCCCCTCCCTGAGGGTGTGCTAGGGTGCATGTGTGGGTCCCAGCTGCTCCCTGCCCACCTCATTGAAGCAGGTGTGCAGGCTTACTTCCCTGGGAACTACAGGGTACCAGTGGACATGGGGCTGGCTGGAGGTGGAGGGGAGGTGGCTGGAGGTAGGGTCTGGCTGCAGGCTGGGCAAGGGGTGTGGGGCAGGCTGGAGACGGCGTGTGGGATGGGCTGGCTGGCTTCAGGCAGGGCCACGGGGGGGTGCGGCATGGGTTGGCAGGGCTGGAGACAAAAGGAGCGCAGGACTGGCTGGCTTCAGGCAGGGGGGTGCGGCAGGGGTCAGCTGGAGACAGGGAAGGGGGTGCAGGGCTGGCTGGAGATGGGTTGGTGCAGGGCTGAAGGCAAGGCAGGGGGTGAGGGGCTGGCTGGAGATGGGCTGGCTATGGGCAGCAGGTGCAGGGCTGGCTGCAGACAGGAAATGGTGCAGGCAGGGCAGAAGGTGCGGCAGGGGTTGGCTGCAGGAAACTGGTGCAGGAACAGGAGGTACAGCCCATCCTGTATGGTGAGTGCCCCCTCCACCTGCCTCCCCCACCAGGGTAGCAAGTAGCAGCCCGTGGCTCAGGAGCTATTTAAAGAGCCTGGGGCTCCCCTGCTTCCACTGCCCCAGCCCTGTAAATAGCTGCAGGAGCCCTGGGGAAGTGGTGGGGCTCCAGGGGCTACTTAAAGGACCAGGGCAGTAAAGGCATCTGGAGACACACACCCCCCACAGCTACCCCAGGGCTCTGGGGGCTATTTAAAGAGCCCACGGCTCCCCTGCTTCTACCGCCCCAGCCCTGTAAAAAGCCGAGAGAGCCCTGGGGAAGTGGTATGGCTTCAGCGACTATTTAAGGACCGGTGTGGCAGATGCAGCTGGAGCCCCAGCCCTTTAAATAGCCCCCAGATCCCCCTGCTACCCCAGGGCTCTGGGGGTATTTAAAGGGCCCAGGGCTCCCCTTCTTCTACCACCCAAACCCTTTAAATAGCCACGGGAACCCTGGGGAAGTGGTGGGGCTCCAGTGGCTATTTAAAGGGCCGGGGCGGTAGAAGCGACGGGAACCCCGGACATTTTAAATAGCCCCCAGAGCCCCACAGCCCTACCCCAGGGCTCCAGCAGTGGAGCTCTGGGGGCAATTTAAAGGGCCTGGGAGCCACAGGCCCTTTCAATTGCCCCCTGGGGAAGCTGGGCCACCCCACTACAGCGCACTGGCTTTTGCCAGTACACTGTACTGGGGCTTAGGCATGTGGTCCTCCTAGGGGCAGGCTGATTCAGGGGAATTGGTTGAATTGGCCTAACGCTGGCCCTGGCGGCTGAGACTTAAATGGCTCTGGGCTCCCCACCGCTGCAGGCAGCCAGAGCCTTTTGAATCCCGGCCGCGGCTGAGATTTAAATGGCTCTGGGCTCCCCACCCCTGCGGTCAGCCCAGAGCCCTATGAATCCCGGCTGCAGCTGAAATTTAAATGGCTCTGGGCTGCCCACTGCTGCGGGCAGCCCAGAGCCTTTTGAATCCCGGCCACGGCTGGGATTTAAAGAGCTCTGAGCTCCCCGCCGCTGTGGTCAGCCCAGAGCCCTATGAATCCCAGCCACGGCTGAGATTTAAATGACTGTGGGCTCCCCACCGCTGCAGGCAGCTCAGAGCCTTTTGAATCCCGGCTGCGGCTGAGATTTAAAGAGCTCTGGGCTCCCCGCAGCTATGGGCGGCGCAGAGCCTTTTGAATCGCGGCCGCGGGCCGCACAGTGAGCCTCTGCGGGCCGCATGTTGTGCAGGCCTGATCTAGCTCAACATCCTGCCTCCAGCTATGACCAATGCTAATGGTTCAGCGCTGAACATTCCTCTCCTGATAAAGAATCTAAATGTGCAATGAGGGAGCAGGGCATTACTCCTCCCTGACCCCAACAATGAACATCTTATGCCCTGAGGCCCAAACTCAGATTTCTTCCATTTTAGAGCATTTCTTTAGCTTGTGGCCACTAAGAGAGGCTAGATAACCACAATGTTAGCTACAGAAATATCAAGCTCTTTTAAAAAATCCCAGCTAAAATATTCCATTAATACTAATATTTTCCCCTTATAGACTGTTTTTAATCTAAGGATTTTAGAGTGCTTTACAAAGGTGGGTAACTTACACCTAATAGTAATAGATGTAGAAAATAACACTTATCTACCTCACATAGACGCTGTGAGGTTTATTTGTTTGTAAATATTTTGAGCTCTTGGATAAAGGAATTATAGATGTTCACAGTGTAATATTAAAATAAATTACAATCCACAGAATCTAGGAACTAGATATGTACAAGCTACTAAACCTAGGTAAGGAGGCCGATCTCCTGGTGGTTCTTTAAGAGGGGTCGAGTCCTCAGGGAAGTCACTGAGAAGGCTGTGCATGCAGTCCTTGCACTTCGAATGACAGTGTGAATTCACACACAGTGCATAGATTGCGTATTTCATGGCACAAAATGCCCGGAAGAGCACCAAGTTGCGTTGCTGACTCAGGAGGCTGGAAACCGGCACCACTGCAAAGTGAAACATGGGAGGGTAAGTTCTCACATATTTTGAGGGACACGGTCTTCAAGTTGCCCATCATCACTAATTCTTTTTAGAAAAGGAAAGTAGGGATTTTTCTGACCTCCCTGTACGGACATTTATAAAGACGGCAAATGTTCAGCTGAAGGGAAACTAAAAAATTATACTGCGGAAGACAGTGAAAACAACTACACAAAAGTAAACACAATTTAAAAAGGATAAGTAATTTTGCCCCACATCCCTATTAACTTGTCTTGGGTATAGCCTCCTTACGGGGTACCTGTGATATAGTAGGGTCAAAGTGTTCTGTCAGAAGTAAGATTTTCAAATTGAGAGGTGCCCTTTAATTCTTATATTTCAAGTTGTAGACATGCTTCCAGGGAATTAAATACCTCAAATCAGAGTTATTTACTAGACAATTCCACAGCCAATTCCACCATAATTCTGGTCATGCAGGTTCCCAGTCTTTGTGTTTTAAGACTCCTCTATCTGCTTTACACTTTATTCCACCCTGGCTATTGCAAAATTCTCTACATCTCAAATCTGCCTCTTCCTCTCCAATTCTATTTCTTAACCTTTGGGTTTTTCATCTCTTCCTCTCAGTTTTCTCTAGGTTCCACATCACAACCCTCAATATCCTCCGACATACAGCTATCAAAATCATCTTCCTTGTTTACTATGTCAGCTATATTGTCTGCTTTCCTTGAAACTCTGCATCGATTTATTCCCCTCCCACACACACACCTCTTCAAGCCCCTGGCATAGCTTGGTTCTCATTTCATCTTCTGCCACTTCCTTACATTCTGACAATTCAGGTCATCTTGATGCTCTCTTAGTTTCCTTCTCCATGAGTAGCTCTGCCCTTTCTTCTTGCCCTTTCTTATACCTGATCATCATCCTTGACCCTGTGTACTCCACAATCACTCTTTTCCAGTCACTTCTTATACAGGTGGCCTTCCACAGCTGATCTCCACCCAGCCTTCCTCCATGATATGATGATTTAACAACATATGGAACAAAGAACAGAGAACAAGATCCATACTTGGCAACAGTGGGAAATTTAAGCAAATCTATCCTAGTATAAACATTGCCTAAAGGTCTGTGTGGCTGGATGTGGTTACAACACAAAAGCATTAAACATTAAGCATTAAAAGGCAAAGGCACAAAATGAGCTCAAACTAGCTATGGGAATAAAGGGAAACAAGAAGACTTTTTATCAATACATTAGAAGCAAGAGGAAGACTAAGGACAGGGTAGGCCCACTGCTCAATGAGGAGGGGGAAAACAGTAACGGGAGACTTGGAAATGGCAGAGATGCTTAATGACTTCTTTGTTTCAGTCTTCACTGAGAAGTCTGAAGGAATGTCTAGTATAGTGAATGCTTACGGGAAGAGGGTAGGTTTAGAAGAGAAAATAAAAAAAGAGTAAGTAAAAAATCACTTAGAAAAGTTAGATGCCTGCAAGTCACCAGGGCCTGATGAAATGCATCCTAGAATACTCAAGGAGTTAATAGAAGAGGTATCTGAGCCTCTAGCTATTATCTTTGGGAAATCATGGGAGACAGGGGAGATTCCAGAAGACTGGAAGGGGGCAAATATAGTGCCCATCTATAAAAAGGGAAATAAAAACAACCCAGGAAACTACAGACCAGTTAGTTTAACTTCTGTGCCAGGGAAGATAATGGAGCAGGTAATCAAAGAAATCATCTGCAAACACTTGGAAGGTGGTAAGGTGATAGGGAATAGCCAGCATGGATTTGTAAAGAACAAATCGTGTCAAACTAATCTGATAGCGTTCTTTGATAGGATAACAAGCCTTGTGGATAAGGGAGAAGTGGTGGATGTGATATACCTAGACTTTAGTAAGGCATTTGATACAGTCTCGCATGATATTCTTATAGATACACTAGGAAAGTACAGTTTAGATGGGGCTACTATAAGGTGGGTGCATAACTGGCTGGATAACCGTACTCAGAGAGTAGTTGTTAATGGCTCTCAATCCTGCTGGAAAGGTATAACAAGTGGGGTTCCGCAGGGGTCTGTTTTGGGACCGGTTCTGTTCAATACCTTCATCAACAATTTAGATGTTGGCATAGAAAGTACGCTTATTAAGTTTGCGGACGATATCAAACTGGGAGGGATTGCAACTGCTTTGGAGGACAGGGTCAAAATACAAAATGATCTGGACAAATTGGAGAAATGGTCTGAGGTAAACAGGATGAAGTTCAATAAAGATAAATGCAAAGTGCTCCACCTAGGAAGGAACAATCAGTTTCACACATACAGAATGGGAAGAGATTGTCTAGGAAGGAGTATGGCAGAAAGAGATCTAGGGGTCATAGTAGACCACAAGCTTAATATGAGTCAACAGTGTGATACTGTTGCAAAAGAAGCAAACGTGATTCTGGGATGCATTAACAGGTGTGTTGTAAACAAGACACGAGAAGTCATTCTTCCGCTTTACTCTGCGCTGGTTAGGCCTCAACTGGAGTATTGTGTCCAGTTCTGGGCACCGCATTTCAAGAAAGATGTGGAGAAATTGGAGAGGGTCCAGAGAAGAGCAACAAGAATGATTAAAGGTCTTGAGAACATGACCTATGAAGGAAGGCTGAAGGAATTGGGTTTGTTTAGTTTGGAAAAGAGAAGACTGAGAGGGGACCTGATAGCAGTTTTCAGGTATCTAAAAGGGTGTCATCAGGAGGAGGGAGAAAACTTGTTCACCTTAGCCTCCAATGATAGAACAAGAAGCAATGGGCTTAAACTGCAGCAAGGGAGATTTAGGTTGGACATTAGGAAAAAGTTCCTAACTGTCAGGGTAGTTAAACACTGGAATAAATTGCCTAGGGAGGTTGTGGAATCTCCATCTCTGGAGATATTTAAGAGTAGGATAGATAAATGTCTGTTAGGGATGGTCTAGACAGTATTTGGTCCTGCCATGAGGGCAGGGGACTGGACTCGATGACCTCTCGAGGTCCCTTCCAGTCCTAGAGTCTATGAGTCTATGTTCAATATATGGTTTGGCCTTACAGTGTAGATAGGACGGAGTTGTGTTGATCCATTTACAATGCAAGGCCAAACCTTACTTTAAAAAGGTTGAATGCTAACATGTTATAACATGTCCTGCAACGTGGTAGATTTTCCTTGTGCAGACTTTGGGGCCAAACTAGTTTATGAACTGTTCTAAAGATTTGTATTACCCTAGCTGTATTATAGTTTGACTCCAACCAAATTAGCTGATCAAATTTTTAAAACCTAATTTGGGCGCTACCCCACTTGAACAACACTTAAGCATGACTATTAAGCATGATTAAAAGGTGACCAGTACAGGATTTGAAGAAAATAAGGGAAAATTATATCCTTTTGGGTTTTTTTTCATAGATTCATAGATTCTAGGACTAGAAGGGACCTCAAGAGGTCATCAAGTCCAGTCCCCTGCCCTCTTTATGGTAAATACCAGCAGCTTGAAAGGTCTCCCCTACTAATTCTCTCCACCCTTCCCAGCTTGTTTTAGGGGCAGGAAAGGTATCACATACTAAAATGTGGTCTCTTCTTATCACATTAAAACAGCGGAGCTGAATACTGTGTACAAGTCACCACTAGCTCATAGGGAACCAAACGCACAGGCAGTTTGGCATTTCTGCTTTCAGTACAACTTATGTTCCCTATATAAATAAATGTATTGGTTTCTAATAGATACTGTGTTATTGTACAGTAGTGGTGCCAAACACTACCATTTAAAACAATGTTACTGCAGTGTTTGGGACCTACTGTACAACAAAGTAGTATTTTTTTTTTATAGGAGGACTGGCTGGGCCAGCCCATCTGCCTGCTGGCAGTGCAGCATGGGTATTCCTGAACTATTCATACCAATATACTGGAGTCACATAATGCCTATGGTCCTGTCCAAACACTGGGAGCTGAACTGCATTAGCTAGAAAAGTGTTTGAACTATGTTAATCAGAGTGCTCAAGCATTGTTTCCAAGCAAACAAGCAGCACAGACTTTCTGAGAATCATGCCATAAAACTAAGGAGTTATACACAAAATAAATCTGCCAGTGTAAGCACAGCCCAAGATCCATCATTGCAGCCCTACTAGTGGAAGCAATGGTGGAGGGTGGAGTGTAGACAGTACTCGGGTGTTTTTACCATCCCGTCCTGTAATGGTATGTCTACACTGCAACTAAATACCCACTGTTGGCCTGTGTCTACTGACTTGGGCTCACGGGTCCTGGCTATAGGGCTGTCTACTTGTGGTGTAGATGTTTGAGCTTAGGCTGGAGCCCAGGCTCTAGGACCCCACAATGGAGGAAGAGTCCTAGAACCTAGTCTCCAGCTTGAGCGTCTACACCGCAATTAGACAGCCCCACCTCGTAGCTCAAGCCTCATAAGCCTGAGTCAGCAGACACAAACACCCGTTGCTGGCCTAACTGCAATGTTGACATACCCTTCACCTACTCAGTACAATTAGTCATTGCAGTGATAAAAATGCCAGACTCAAGTCTATAGGGATACATCCTCTCTTGCTAAAATAATGGTGGGAGATTTTCAGAAAAGGGCAGACACAACCACACAGACTAGAGCAGAGTTTGACTCATATGGCTTTCTAGAAAAAGTCTTCATTCAGACTATTCAAACAAATTATCTCACTGTGTCTCCGAACACCATTATAACTGAAACACTTTGAGTCCTTTCCACATTGGGAGCAGAAGAGCAGCAGCTGCTAATAGGGCTATATTTAGACTAGCTTTTTTTTCCCCTGAAGCTTCCCACCGCTGTAGTTCTGCAGGTGGTAACAACTACAGGAATGATAGTTTAGGAAAGGTGGCTGCTGGTGTTTTAGCCAGGTGTCATATAACCCATACTCCAGTCTGTGCATTTGACAGCACTGTGTGTCTGGTCAGTTTCATAGTTTTGTTCATGGTCAATTACACTGTCTCATGCTCTAAAAGAGAGATCAGCCTGATACACTGATCTGAGAGGGAAGCTCAGAAACATGTTCTTCTTCAGGCCTTGCAGGAGGGTGTTAACAAGTAGCAGCAGCAGCAAAAATTAAACTGAGGCAGTAGCAGACAGGTGCATGCACAGGGAGGAAGAGAAGTGGGTGGAAGCCTTTTCATGGTATGTGCTGCTATTTTTGGGCCTACCCAAATTACGCTTTTAAATCGTCACCATCAGAGTAGAAAACTCCATTTTTTTAAGCTTCCCCTCCCCCCACTCTTTCAATTTCAGGATACGCTATCAAAGTTTACTCTGTCGGCAAGCTGAACGGTAAAAGAATTCACAGTCACAGCACCCCTTTTAAATGCAAGTCTCTTAATTCACCGCTGAGCTGGAAGAAAAGGGAAGGTTTAATTTTCATAAACTAGTTCTGTAAATTCAAGTGATCTTAGAGAAGTGAAACCAGGGCTAGAATTTTCCTTCTGTGCAGCTGATGACTCAGGCAGATCTACGTGGCCCGAGTCTTCCCGCCCCAGAGAGGTCTCTGATAGTATTTCATCAGCAGGCATTTTAAGGTAGAGTCCAGCATTATAACTGAGATGTTAACAAACATCTATCTGCAGAGAGGAGTAATGTACTAAGTTAATGTAACGGTACAGCATCAAAATAAGTCTCAACAACAGGCCTTGAAAGAAAGAAAAGATCTTGCTGACTGTGAGAGATAATTACAACATAATTGAAAGAAAAGAAAAAAAGATGGGAGGGGGTAGAATACCTCAGGTTTCATCCTAGGCCTATCCCATGACCAGCCTTTACCTCTCCTCTGTCTCACAAACATTCATTTGAACAGGCATAGGGAGCTGGAAGGTGAGATAGAGATAAACCTCTGTTCATTGGGGCACTATTTGATCCCCAACTCCCTGTCATCAGCGCACACACACACCCCACAACACACAAAGTTAGGAATTTAATATTAAAAAATAGGAAGCCACCAGCTTGACAATTTGTGGTAGGAGATAAAGAACTGGCTTCCTTTTAGAAAGCAAATGAAATCAGATTCAGCATTACTGCAAGTTCTATCATTGAAAATTGTTGGTTCATTTAAACAACTTAACTTGAAATGACACATTCCATACACAGACACACACAGCTCCCACAAGCAGGGAGAAAACAAAGACCAAGACACCTCACAAGAGTCTGCAGCTTTCCAGTTCTCAGTGCTTTCCGTGGAGTCAAAGCTACTGTGCATCAAGTAGATCCCCTGCCAGGAAGCAACCACTGACCTAGACACTAGCTTCACTTACTAGAGATACAAGCACAACAGGCGCTTCTGAAAAACTCTTGAAAATTCCTTTAACATATATTACATAGTAATCGAAGGAATTTCAAGGCCTAGATTTATTTATTTACTTTATTTAAAATAAGCACTCCATCGGCTAGCTTAGGGCCAAATGTTAAGGTTAAATTTAAGAGGCTTTTGCAAAAGCTAACATTAGAAAATGGCATGGCATTTGGTACGTCAGTGAATTTTTAAAAAGTAAGAACGGATTTTTATAAACATAACTGAATCTTCCCTTCCATTTGGAAACTGAAAGCCAAGAGCCTTGTGCATGTGCATGTGAGCCACAGAGAAACTGACCAGTCTACCTTTACTCTCCAAGCTGAGAATATGCAGGGAAAGGATAGTGAAAAGCAAATGAGATTTTAAAATTAATTCACTTTAGTGATAAATGAGACGGGGGGTAGCTCCCTTTTGTGGACACCCAGCCAGCCAGTTAGCTAAAGCTATTCTCTACTTGCTTTACCTGTAAAGAGTTAAAAAGTCTGACAGCATGCACAGGTAAAGGGAAGTGAATGGGCACCAGACCAAAAGAGCCAATGTGAGGGTCAGAACTGTTTAAAATTGGGAAAAAAAACACTTTCCTTTTATCTGTCTGTTGTTCTCCGGAGAGAGGAGACAACATAGCAGCAATGCTATAAGCAGCTTTAAGCCAGGTATGGAAAATCATCAGATCATACCTAGAACTACGTATTTGAACTTGAGATATGCAAGTAAATCAGGAAGAACCGATAAGGTTATTTCTTATTGGCTTATGGGCTCCTCTGTGCTAACCCCAAAATGCTTTTGTTTTGCTTGTAACCTTTAAGCTGGACCTCAAGAAAACCATTCTTGATGCTTAATTATTATATTTGCTCTTTTTAATTCTAGCAATAGCCTAAGTTCCATATGTATTTTTTTCTTTTTTAATAAAACTTACCTATTTTAAGAATAAAATTGTTTTTTGTGTGTCCTAAGAGGTTAGTGCATATGCTATTTAATTATCTGGTGGCAACAGCTGATTTCCTTTGTTTTCTTACTCAGCTCTTCCCTGGGGAAGTGGGGGAGGGGTTGGGGAGGGTGAAAGGGCTTGACGGTACCCCAGAGGAAGGAATTCCCAAGTGCTCCTTCCTGGGTTCTCAAAAGAGGAGTGGGGTTGCACTTGAGTGGTGGTAGCATCTACCTATCCAAAGTCAGAGAGAAGCTGTGACCTTGGGAGTTTAATACCAGCCAGTATTAATTTTTAGAATCCTTGCATGACCCAACCTTCTGCACTCAAAGTACCAGAGTGGGGAATCAGCCTTGACACTTATTAAATTATACTCAGAAAAAGTCTTAAATATTTTTTAAGTACTCTGGTGGAAGATGCTATCATGTATGTGCAAAGTTAAATTACCATCTTCAAAGAGTCTTTGGAACTGGGTTTCATAACCTTTTCATAGGAGACAGTTCTCCTTTAAAATGGAAATTGTTGAAAATCACCTTCCTAGACCCTATGGAGTTCGGTTTAAGTTCTGCTAAATTACATGTTTATTATTTGCAAAGTGCAAGTTATATGCACTGATCCTTCCAGATAGGAGTACTATCAGCATTGTGAGGATTTTAAAGATATATGCTGAGTGGATTCTTAAAAAGGTATCCTTTCGCAGTCACATTCCTACTCATTTACCCTGTGTCTCCTGGTCTCTGGCTGGAACCTTCTGAAGAAGCTCAATGACATCCTCTTCATTCAGGGCCAGAAGGTTGGTGAGGTGATACAGAGAGTAGAGTGCAGAGTGGCAATCCAGACTGTACAAGTGTTGCAAAAGAATCTCCTTTGGGATAGTAATACTGCAAGAAAAAGCAAGACTAATCAAAATGGTGAAAACAGGTCCACCACCTGAACCTGGTCTACACCAAAGATCTTCCAGTTTTAACACTGGACTCAACTTGAGAATTTAAAAATATTAAATAAAAACGTAGATAAACATCAAGTTTCGATACTTATGGCCACTAAGGGAGACATGGCATAGATACTGTATACTTGGTATTTGCATATTAAACCTTTACATATGCAATTCTGGCTATATGGGGAGCCTTTGTGAAAATACATGGTTAGTAAAAAGAGCGTTTCTGACTGTTTTACCTGTTTTGCTGTATGCACCATTCAAGAACCTGCACTTGAGCCCACAGCCCATCACAGAACTCTTTCAATACTGAATCATTGCACAGACTCTGTTAGAGAGAGACAGAGCAAATTAGCATTAGCTGACATAAAATGAAGTGATCACATTTACACCAGACCCCTCTACCTTATCAAAAATAGCACAAAACCAGAGTCCGCTTCACATGTGTGATGTTTAATGGCTAAAGGAATCTTAACATATTTAGATGGGCAGATTTCTGCACTTTTACTTTATTTACACATTAAAGCAACAAAATGGAGGATAGAAAGCTACATTTTGTTTTCAAGGGGCCCTGTTAATGTTAATCAATCTAAACCTGACCCAGCCATTTTTCTAGTCTGTAAGCTCATCCTTGTAGCTTTTAACATTTTATTTGTAAAGAGAATTTAGTGCTTCTGAAAGCTACTACAAGACTTACATCTCCAGAGTTGTCACCCTAATTCAGAGGTGGGCAAACTACGGCCTGCGGGCCACATCCGGCCCGCAGGACCGTCCTGCCTGGCCCTTGAGCTCCCAGCCGGGAAGGCTAGCCCCCAGACTCTACCCTACTGTTCCCCCTCCCCCGCAGCCACTCCGCCACACAGGCGGCGCTCTGAGCCGCGGGGTTGCAAGCTCGTGCAGGGCAGCACAGCAGTGTGTCTGGCTTCAGCCAGGCGGCACAGCTGCCAGACATGCTGTTCTGAGCGGCATGGTAAGGGGGGCAGGGAGCAAGGGGGTTGGATGAGGGGCAAGGGGTCCCAGGGGCCAGTCAGGGGACAGAGAGCGACTGGACGAGGCAGAGGTTCGGGGGGAGGGGGTGGACAGGGTGAGTGGACAGGGGGTGGGGAACAGGGTGGGTGTGGATAGGCATGGGAGTCCCAGGGGGCCTGTCAGGTGGTGGGGGGGTGTAAATAGGGATCAGGGCAGTCAGGGAGCAGGGGGGGGGGCTGGACAGGGGGTGAAGTCCCAGGGAGGTGGTTAGGGGCCAAAGGGGGGGAAGGGTTGGATGAGGGGCAGGGACCAGGCTGTTTGGGGAGGCACAGCCTTCGCTACCCAGCCCTCCATACACTTCTGCAACCTCAATGTGGCCCTCGGGACAAAAAAAAAAAAGTTTGCCCACCCCTGCTCTAGTTATATATCCAGAACAGATACTGTATGAGTTAGAAACACAAGTTGCCTACAAACTCACCTCCAATATGCTTATGTTCTGCTATGGATGTCTGCCCACTGAACACTGATCTGAGACTGTTATCTTATACAGGTCACTGATCAGGCATCAGACTGTAACTCCCTTAAGACATTATTGACCTGTGATGGAGATCAATAAATGATCTAAAAGTGAAAGGCTCAGTGTCCCATTATCAGTTGTCCAAGGCAACCACTCACCAACACTGCCTGGATTGGAACTACAGGCTTAGTGTTTAAAAGCTCTGTATACCCAGAAAAGGAAGGAGATTCCAAAACAAAGTGAACCCTCTAGTCTCAACTCTGACATTTAGACTACTGTAGATGTTATTTTGGGCATTCAAGACTAAGTGGATGGCACCGCTCAACTCAGATCAATCGTGTCTACAAGTTCAGTGGCACATGTGAAATGGACTAAGTGTCAATGCAGTTCCTAAGGCATAAGTACCCACAATACAAACTCAAAACTATTAGGTGGGAGGGACAGCTCAGTGGTTTGAGCATTAGCCTGCTAAACTCATGGTTGTAGCTCAATCCTTGAGGGGGCCACTTAGGGATCTGGAGCAAAATCAGTACTTGGTCCTGCTAGTGAAGGCAGGGGGCCGGACTCGATGACCTTTTGGGGTCCCTTCCAGCTCTATGAGATATATATATGGAGATATACCTACACGGCACTATTTGGCCTTGAGTTTCTGAAGTCAAGGATTGAATGGGCCCTGACAACCCCATTCAGGTCCAGTTCAGGCACATTGACGGAGATGTAGCAAAGGTGAACTTGAAATGCTACTGCCTATATACTATTTGTTTTAAGGAAAAGGTTTGATTTATAAAAATCTCTTTAAAAAAAAAAAAGAGGCTGAAAATCCTAACCAGAGGATTCACTCTTACATCTTCCATTTGGAAAGACATTTAAAGTTCAGAATCTCAGTTTATGCAGTTAGAACAAGTCTCATTTCAGAGACTTCAGTTTGATTCCAGTCATTGTAAATTAGTTGCTTGGATTGTTAATCAAATCTGAACTGTCAGTCATGGCATTCAGCCATTTCAACCAGCTCTCCACTCGCTTACTTACCTGAGTTTTGTGAAGAGCATATAACAATTTTTTTGCTGATTCTAAGCTGTGACAGTGAGTCCACCCTAGCAATACCAGAAGACGGCTGAGGGGGTTGAATTCTCGACTCAGTAAGCTGCTCAAGCCTGTGAAGTCTTCCCTTTTTAATAGTGTTAATGCAGTCACCTAGAGAACAAAAAGGAAGCAAGTATTTGTTATTCTAAAAATACAGAATCCTGCTGGGGTGGTGGTGGGCTGTCACAATAGTAGTTTCAGAAAGTGGTTTAACTTCCTCAAACCCAGATTTTACAGGCCCCCAAGTTTCTCTTTATTTGGGCTACAAAAAAAAGGCGTCAATAAGTAGAAGTCAGAGAATCAGTCCACCCCCTCTCCCTGGCTACTGTAAGTCTGCATATTTTCCAAATAGATTTTATGTAGAAACTAGAGAAGAATCTGTTGAGCTATAGATGGAGTTTTTGAGCCAGTAATAGAATAAATCTTGGCTCATCTGTCTGGATTCTCATGCCCTCAATACATTAGACTATTTTGTGCACTTTTATCTCCTATATCACCTTTCACCCCAGGTTCTCACGTGCTTCACAAATATCCATTTAACCCCACAACCCTTTTGTGAAGCATCACCCCCATTTTACATATGGGGTTCTTGAATCATAGAGAGATTAAGCGGCTGCCAAGGTTACTCAGTGAATCATTGGGAATCCCTGGCAGGGCTGGGAGTAGAATACAGGAGTCCCATCTCCCACATCTTCTGTTCTAACCATCAAACCACACAGGTTTAAATCTTCCAGAGAGCTCCATGCTGATATCTTAAGTCATAGAGATGAAACAGTGCAGATGGGTCAACAGATTATAAAAACCCACTGCTAGCTGGCTAATATCTTGGCACCAAAAACCAGGACTTCTGAAGACCTCTAATCAAATGTAAAGTGTTCTAACGCTGGAATCCTGGCACTAACTTGATCCACTACTGGGTTTTCCCCTTCCCTTTCATCTTTATTACCATACCAGAATCTGCTCCAGAAAGTGCTTGCTGCTGCTCAGGCAGTAAAAATAGGCAGTCTTCCAAGAATAAACCTCTTCAGGCTCTGCGAACAAAGCCAGCATTACCCGCTCTGTGTCCAGCTGCTCAGATGAACCTGAGACACATATAAATGGGATTACTTTCAAACACAGAGAGCTACCTCTGAAGAAAGCAGGCCCTGGGCAAGGTTTTCAGCAGTAGAACAGTTAGGGAATCACTAAGCAAAAGCCACGTTCAGACTTCATAACTAAGTCTCCATAACAAAAAAATCCCTACATGGCCAAACTCCCATCCCTTGCTCCCCCCAACCTGTTTTGCCTGCAAAGTCTCAATGGTCCAACTTTTAATGAGAAAACAAAACAAACCTTTTCCTGGCAACTTTGGCCCCAACAGTTTCTCTCTTGTCCTCTCTGTGAAGACATTGCTGTACAGACTGAGCAAGGCATGGCTCTGCTTCCTCAGTATGCAGCTCAGTAACCTCTCTTCCTTCAGTGGGCTTCCTTCAGCCCAGCAAGCATCCAACAGCTCCCTGCACAAGTGTCTGAGCTCACCAGTCTGATGCTCCACTTCAAAATGCAACACACTAAGGACACCATAAATAGCATCTACTGTCTCACTCTGATCCAATTCTCCTGAGGATTTGGGATACCGCTGAAGCCTCTGCAGAGCTTTTAAGGAGTCACGGAGAAAGTCAACGTAAACGTTTTGCACAGAGCAACTGTGCTGGAGTGCAGAGCTGGGTGTGCCATGTTCTCCCTGCAGGAACTCCAGCAGGGCTTGTGCCCGACGGGGAGCCCTCAACAAAAGCTTCCGGAGAGCCGAGGTTGCTTCCACACTGAATCTGTATGTGCGGCCATCTCTTTTCCTCCTGTCCGATTCATGCTTGTTCTGGACACATTCAAATGCTTCGAACAGCTCCTGGGAGGAAACAGATATATGTTTGGGGGCCTGAATGCCGCTTGGTTTTTACACACACACACTACACACCAGATACACAACAAACTTAAAGATTCAATAGACATTCACTTGGAACCATTAAATTTACCTTGGCAACCAACTCTGCTATAGGAATCCAGAACTATAGGCACTCAGTTTCAATCCCAAAATAATGCACTTTTTGCGAACTCATGGCATCAATAGCTATGACTCCCAAGAAGCTCAGATGCCACATGCTGACTCATCTAGTCCAGTATCCTATCTATAACAGTGGCCAAATCTGGATATTTAAAGTGTAAAACTCCCATAATGCTCCTAACTACAATACTGCATTATTGAGGGAGTTTCTCATTGTTTCCTTCCTCGTGGTCCATTTATGGCACGAGAATACAGTGTCCTTATGATTTTCATCCTAACTAGAATCACTGAAGATCCTATTAACCTTTAGGAACCAGTCTTTTTTAAATCTTACAAAAGTAAACATTCCACTGACAATTAAAAATCTTTGAAATGCAAATCCCCATCCAAAGATTTGGTTTACTAAAAACAAAAAAAAAAAAAAAAGTTTTTAAAACATATTTTATACTTTCCACCACTGGTGCTGTTTAAATTTTTTTTTTTTATTTTATTTTATTTTTTTTTTAAGAAGTACTGACACTGGATTTTTTTTGTTTTTAATTCTGGGAACTGTCTTACTGTATATAAAAAGTACTTTACAAAACCCAAGTTTTATTGAAATGCCCCCCTGATTTTGTTACTTTGGCATCCAGATCCAGGCTTTCCTTCATTCATTTTTCAAAGCGTCTATTGGTTTCCTCCCCCAACTTCCATAATTTCAAAACCAAAAGAATTATTAGAATGTTACAAAGAGAAAAGCAGACGTATAGACCAGACAATTAAATTCAGCAAATACTTGCAGCTGGTTAATACCAATAAGGAAAAAGTATTGTTTGGATTGATGTAAGGAGGTAAAGTTAGTGATAATGCAATGAAGCTGAACAAAGGCTGATTATTAGAAGAAACCTCCTATTTGAGGTCTATAAACACTATGAAACAATCTAAAAAGTAAAGTCCTAGAAACCTGCATTGTGTGGGATACTTAAAATGAGCTAGACAGAGCACTGGAGAATTACTACAGATAACAGTGTCCTGGGCCCAAGGGACATATTTCTGCACTTTATACAAAATGATCTCCCAAGACACAGGAGTCCTTGTTGTATCCATTACAACTTATGGTCAGCCTTGTTAGTTAAAGCACTTTTACTCCAGTCTGGTCTGCCTTATTAGATTTTTCAGGTTGGGGTCGGTAAACCTAATGGAGGAATGGATTTGTGATCCCAAGAGCACTATGAAAGTACAGTTCCAGCTCCCCAAATGCCTTTGAGATGTTTGCAACATTCCATTCTTCCCGTATTTAAAGGGCTTTCACAAACTTTAACCTCTTTACACCTCCCCTCAACGCACTACATCCCAATTGAGATGGAGAGCAAGAACAAATCATTTCAGCTTGATTTCAAACTATCAGACTGACATTATGTTCTGATGAAAGAGTACAAAACAGGCAAATAAGAGGACAGAGTCCCCCATGGTGAAACCACACCAGCTGCATCCTTTATAGAACTGGAGTACTTGTGGCACCTTAGAGACTAACAAATTTATTTCAGCATGAGCTTTTGTGAGCTACGAAAGCTCATGCTGAAATAAATTTGTTAGTCTCTAAGGTGCCACAAGTACTCCTGTTATTTCTGCGGATAGAGACTAATATGGCTGCTACTCTGAAACCTTTATAGAACTGACACACAGCTTATCTCACAATCAGCCCCACTGAAGGAGGAGTTTTCCACAATAATCACTGTGCAGCTGGCTGCAGCCTCCTGAACTGCACCACTGAGCTCCCCCAATTCTGGCAGCAACCTTTTTAAAACCACAAATGTGATAATTTGCTCCAGTATCTTTCCAGGTATCAAAGTTGGGTTCACTGGCCTATTATTCCCTAAGTCCTCTTGGATCCCCTTTTTAAATACAGGCATTATGTTTGTTCTTCTCCAGCCCCCTGGGACTTCACCTTTCCTCCAACAGTTTTCAAAGGTAATTGATAATGGTTCCAAGATTGCTTCAGCTAATTCCTTAAGCACCCTAGGATGAATTTCATCAGGCCTTGCTCACTTGACTATATCTAACTTAGCTAAATATTCTTTATCCTAATCCATGCCTTGGCTTGCATTCCTTCCTCCTTGTTGCTGTTATTAATTGTGTTGCGTATCTGGTCACCATTAACTTTTTTAGCAAAGATGAAGCAAAATAGGTATTAAACACCTTAGCCTTCTTGATGTCATCCGTTATTAGCTCTCCTTCCCAAATATGGACAGATAGCTATATCAGCTCCATTGTCTGGAGTCAAACCTCAACTTGAGTTTGAGTTAGAACAAGAAGCAGAATGGTAGAGAACAATAAAAATTTTAAAAACAAGGGCCGTTCTGTCCACTTTGGATTTCAAAGCCAACCAGCAAGAAGATTCAATGATTTATTGTGTTCGCACACTAGCCTTTCCTCTATTGAGGCCCAAACTCATATCCTACATTAAGTCAAGATATGATGCTTCCAACCTAGCGCTCATTTCTGCAAGTCAGGTGCACAGACAGTTGTGTATGGGGATGTATGACTGCAACAGCAGAGGTAGCTGGACGTCAGGATCCAGGATTATTATCAAGGCTATGTAGAGAAGCTCGCTCAGCACCTGCCTACACTATCCCTCTCTAGCCAGAATCATCACCTTTATATATGCCAAATTCACTACCTCAAGTGAATAAACTTGAACTGCCCTGCCCTCACATTCAACTGTCTTTATTTTGTGCAGAAAAGACCAAAGGTACGTTAATGTCTCAAACCCAAGGTCAGTCAAGTTAACTTGTAGCATTACTTTCATCCCAAGAATGATCAATAAATTAGGCACTCAGCTCACCTTTAGGACTTCATCAGAGACATCCTTTTGCAGTTCTTCTAAGAGGAGTAAGAATTCAGTTTCTCTTTGGAGAACAGATGGAATTATTTTCTGAAGTTAATCAGGAAAAGAAAAGTTAAAAGAATAGAGAAGATGCGAGCTACTCTCTTAGGTTTACAGGTAAAAAAACCCAAAACCTTATTTAAATTGTTATTTTAGGGCAGACAGCTTCAGAGATATTTATTTTACTGGGGATTAAGTTACCGAGGGGCTGTTCCTGCACCAAAAGATTCCATTCTCTATTTCCATCTACACAGCTAGCAACTGTCACTTCCCCATAACCCCTTTGGGATAGGGTCACCTTTCTTCAAAGGTCATGAAAATTCATGAACCTAGGCAATGGGGTCAGAGGAATGAAAATGGTGAGGAAAGACAAACACACAACCAATCTTCCCCTTTTTGAAGGCCTTGTTTCTTTCTCCCTTAGGCAGGGTGCTCGCTGCCTACCACTCTCCTCCCCACAGTTCTGTATATGTAAACTACACTCCCTGAAAGTACGTCATTTGTAAAGCATTGTGCAATCCTTGGCTTATTTCATCTTTTGGGGATAAAAGGGGCTACAGAAATGTAAATTACTAACTCATGCTGTCTGTTCATAGGAACATCTCACACTGAGTATGCACACTAAAAAGCTAACTCACACGGCCTCAAAAAATAATACCAAAACACTTATTTTAATTTCTTGCTAAGTTTAATGAAAAATGGTCTAAGGAGCCAGCTGTAATTAACAGCAGTAAGTCTCAGATTTTAATAGGCAGCTACAATAAACTTCTTTACCTGATCCCATACCAGCCATTTCTTGAGCACAAGGAGCCAAAGCCAAGCAAGCTTCTGAGGGCTGCAATTCTGTCCACACCTGCAAAGGTAATAGTATATACCATCAGTCTCAAATATCTAGGCACCAAAACAAATCTCTACCCACTTCACAGTAGGAAAAGTGGCCCCACAGACCCAGTATATTCCATGTTGACAGTACCAAGGATAAAAAAACCATAAAATATACTTATTTCCCCTCATGTGGCAACACCAATTTAATTGTGTGTTTTTTTCCTCCAGATAAAAATGATTCCCAGAATGCTGTCTGTGTAGTTGATACTCAAATTACCACCAAAAAAAGTTATACAAGACTTAAGAAGAAACATTTGATTCTTTTTTTTTTAATTACAAAAAGTTGAAATTTTTTAAGTTCCCCTGAAATGTCAGAAACCCAACCTTAACAGCCTCAAGCAAGTGCTTGAGAAGTCAAGAGAAAAAACAAGTGAAACTAACGGTGGCTGTTTCACAATCCAAATTGAGAAATGTGAAAAGCAGAAAATTTAAGTGGCGAGAAATTAGATTTTTAAACATTTTCAGTTTTAATAATCTCAGGTGTCGTTAGTAACAAGCAAACATTTTAAATAAATAGGTTGATCATCTTCTAAACAAAAAGCACTCAGTGTCAGCATCACTGCAAGTCTAAAACAGACTTCCTCCTTCTCCAATTCACACTATTTCAGTGAAGTCTTTCAAAATTGACCTTTGCGAGATTTCTGCATGATCTTGAGCTTATACCAGCATCCTATCTATTGCATATATGAACAAATTTGTAAGCCGACTGAGGCTGGGTTCCCTACATACATTAGGACAACTCTGAGCAGGTCAGCACTCAAATGTTAACTGTAATAATGGAATGCATGAAGGAAAAAAACACTGGCAAGGAAGCATGTTCTGCTTCAAGGATTCTAAGCAGGGCCAGAATAACTCTCCCATGGGCCCAGAGCTATTAGATTTTGTGGGGTCCCTGTATACAAGTCTTTTTCCTAATTTAACACAAAATGATCACAATTATAGCATTGGGGCTATTACTATTATACTACTCTTGTCTTTTAATTTACATAAAGCCATTCTGTGGTTACATTTCATTCTTAAAACATGTAGAATATAGTTTAGTTAATTCAAAATAGCCTACCTCTTACCTCAGAACACCTGTTATATTATTTCTTTCTGAGAGGGAGCTGTGTGCAGGAGGGGACTCCAGGCTGGGGCAGAGTGTTGGGGTGCAGGCTCTGGGAGGGAGTTTGGTGCAGGAGGGGATTCTGATCGGGAGGAGGGGGTTGGGATGCAGGAGTGAATGTGAGGTTCAGGCTCCGACCGGGAGGCACTTACCACAGGCAGTTCCTGGCCGGTCATACAGTAGGGCTCAGGCAGGCTGCCTGCACGCCATAGCCCCATGCTGCTCCCAGAAGTGGCTGGCTGCTGCCATGTCTCTGCATAACCCTGGAGGCAGGGGGACAGCTTGTCTCCATGCGCTGCCCGGGCCTGCTAGCGCCACCCCCACAGCTCCCACCAGCCGGTTCCCACCAGGGGCCACAGACATGCCAGCAGCCGGACACTTCTGGGAGCGGCGTGGGGCCACAGCATGCAAACAGCCTGCCTGAGCCCTGCTATGCTGGGACCCCCTTAGCCCAGGGTCCTGGGCTACAGCTCCTAAAGCCCCTGCGTTAATCCGCCCCCAATTCTAAGGGTCTATTATAGTTAAAAATAAAGAATCAGCCTCGATTTCTGAGAATTGCATCACATACACACTGTTTAACACACTTCTACTTCCACCAGTTGGACAAAAATCCCACACAGCACTTACCTTAACTGAGATGGACAAGCTATTAAAGCCTGCAGGATAGCTGCAACTTTCTCAGAACCATCCCCTTGCCACTGATGTAACTGTGGAATACAGGCCTGTGCTAGCTCCCATTCTCCCCGCCGCACACATTCACAAAAAAAACAGAAGAGATGTTCCAGAGAGGCTGCTTCCTCATTACCAAATGGATGCATCATCCCACTGTGACTAGACTCCTGGAGACGAGAAAGAAAAAAAAAAAAACCATCCAGAGGTAAGTCACAGCAAATCTTCCCTCAGTGCACCTGGAACTGAACAGGTCTGGAATCAGAAGCCAACCTGTAGCTATTTCACTGAGTCAAACTGTTTTAAAGTTTGGAATGCATTCCCAGCCAGTGATACGATCAATACCACAATATTTGTTCAAGTAGGTGATTTAAACATTATCACTGTGAAACATGCACTGATACTTGCTTAGAGTCAATGCTCTCAGGAAACGGGAAGGATCAATTTGTTTGTTTATTGAGAGCATAGTGCTAACAAAGAGCACTAGCCTATCTGACCTCTGTAGGGAAGGTAAAATGTGGTATCTTGACAACTCGGTAGCAGCTCAAGCTTTCTTCACACTTGGAACTTCTCACCCCTATATATTGACCTGCCGAGGTAACTCAGTCATGATCTAGAGATATCATCTTAAGAAAAAAAAGAGAGTTTAGTCTCCCTGGTCTAGTCACTCAAAATACAAGTGACAAATAGCATAAGAATTACCATATCAGACCAGGGGTGCATCTAGTCTAGAATTCAGACTTAACAGCAGCTGATACCATTTGCGTAGAGAAAGGTACAAGAAACCCCCCAACATGGTGCTTTACATTTGTTCCATAGACACATGTATTAGGACGTGGTCAGACATTCACCAAACACTTTCGCTAGACCACCTTCCCCCACCCCGTGTCAGCCCTCCCATCAATGGATTTCCCCCACCTCGCTCCCCATCCTCTGCTGTCCTTCCTATCCCTGAACCAAGGACCTGGGGCATCAGCTCTCCGACCACATCCAGAAATCCCGCCCGGGCTTCCTCCTCCCCGCGCTCCGCCGCCCCCGCTGGCTGGCTGCCTCTCGTGCCCCGTCCCAGCCCGCCTGGTGACCTGCCTGGGACGAGTGGAGATCGGGGCCGTAGTGCCTAGCAGCACCGGGGGTCCCAGACCCTCCGCGTCGGACGAGCTGGGCTGCCCTGCACCAGACACGCACCTCTTAGGGAAACCGCAGCGGTGGTGGATCGGTCCGGCTCCCCCTGCACATTCGAAGCTTATGGGACGGTCCGCACTGATTGCATTCCCCTGACTGAGCAGCCTAGTACCGCGGCCATCTTGAAAGACGAATCAGGTGACTTGCCCGACAGCCGGCGCACCCAAAAGAACGAGCGCTTATTGGTCAAATCGGATGAATATGTAAATAATGCGCCATCTTTCTTTAGGGGCACTGAAGCGGCCAAATAAACCACATGTCAACGACAGAGCTAACCCCGCCCAGGGGCAGCTCCTCCCCCCGTCCCTGAGCCAGACCTCCTCCTGCTGCGTAGTTACCCGCCCCCCGCCCCGCAGGCTCCACCCAGCGGCTGACGTAGCCCCAGCGGCTCGCGTGCCTCAGAACCAGCATCTCCTGAAACAACCGACCCGCCCTTCGCTCTTCGGCCCACTGTGCCGCTCATCCCGTGGTCTGAGAGGCGGGAGCCGGGTCACGTGCTGCTGCTGCCTGTTAATCACAAGAGACGCTCTGGCCTGGAGAATCAGGCTTGAGGCGAGCCCAGCGCGCGTTCCCTCAGCGTCCCAGGGAACCGTTACCGCAGTTCACCTATGGAGGCCGCCTGGGAGTCCTTCCCCTCAGACCCTGCTGTGCCTGGGGACTCCCGCCTGATCCCGCTGTGGGGCATCCAAGGCCCCGCCACGCAGGACCGGGCTTTACCCGCAGCTTGCTCCGGAGCTGGCCCGCTGGCTGATCCCTTGCGTGGCCCGCTCGCAAAAGGGCAGAATGGATGAAAAACACGTGAATGAAAAATTGCCGTTTAGTAGCATTTTGCACCCACTTTGCAGGGCTGTAAATGACCATGGAGGGTTCAGTGGAGACTCAGCAAAACTTTGTCCTGTCTCAGCCTCACTGATTTGGCTCTTGTCTGGCTTCTCCTTGGGCACCAGGCTGCAGCCATGCCCCCAGGACACAGTTATGTGCGCGGTGCCTTTCATCATAACCAAACACAAGCTGGGACAGTTGAGAGGGCTTGCTTATTTGATCATTTATTTTATTAACATTGTCTTAACTTGTAGTTAAACAGCTTGGTAATAGCAACCATAATATAATTAAATTTAACAAACTTGTGGGAGGGAAAACACCTAAGACGCCTACCACAGTAGCATTTAACATCAAAAAGGGGAACTACACAAAAATGAGGAAGCTAATTAAACAGAAATTAAAGGGTACAGTCACAATACCTTGCAAGCTGCATGGTATGGTTTAAAAACGCCATAATAGAGGCTCAAATTAAATGTATTTTCCAAATTATAAAACATAGTACAGGGGTTGGCAACCTTTGGCATGTTGCCCATCAGAGTAATCTGCTGGCAGGCCATGAAACATTTTGTTTACATTGACCGTCCGCCCTCCGTAGCTCCCAGTGGCCATGGTTTCCATTCCCAGCAAGTGGGAGCTGCGAGAAGCAGCGGCGAGCACATCTCTGTGGCCCGCACTGCTTCCTGCAGCTCCCATTGGCCGGAAACATAGCTTTTAGCTAAAGCTGTAGAACAGACTCATTAATCTCTAAGTGGTCTCAGTACTAGATGGGACAGAACACCACATCCAAGACCCGCATGGGTTACATAGGAAGTCTAAAAAATAATTTGAAAAGCAACTAGCCAAAGACTCAAAAACTAATAGCCAACAACAAAAAGTACATCAGAAGCAGTAAGCCTGCCCAAACAATCAGTGGGGTCACTGGACAATCAAGGAGCTAAAGAAGTGCTCAAGGAAGATAAGGCTATTGCGAGAAACTAAATGAATTGTTTGCATTGCTCTTCACTGCAGAAGATGTGAGGGAGATTCCCACACCTAAGCCATTCTTTTTAGGTGACAAATCTGAGGAACTGGCCCATATTGAGGTGTCAATAAAGGAGGTTTTGGAACAAATTGATAAACAGTTATAAGTCACCAGGACCAGATTCACTCAAGAGTTTTGAAGGAACTTAAATATGAAATTGCAGAACTATTAACTGTGGTATGTGAGCTATCACTTAAATCAACTTCTGTACCAGATGACTAGAGGATAACTAATGTGACCAATTATTTAAAAAAGGCTCCCGAAGCCATCCTGGGCAATTACAGACTGGTAAGCCTGACTTCAGTACCAGGGAAATTGGTTGAAACTATAGTAAAGAACAGAGTTATCAGGCACATCAATGAAAACGATTTGTTGGGAGTCAACACAGCTTTTGTAAAGGGAAATCATGCCTCATCAATCAGAATTCTTTGAGGAGGGGGTCAACAAAGGACAAGGATGATCCAGTGGATATAGTGTACTTGGACTTTCAGAAAGCCTTTGAAAAGGTCCCTCTCCAAAGTCTCTTAAGCAAAGTAAGTCATGGGATAAGAGGGAAGGTCCTCTCATGGATCAGTAACTGGTTACAAGACAGGAAACAAAGGGTAGGAATAAATAGTCAGTTTTCAGAATGGAGAGAGGTAAATAGTGGTGTCTCCCAGGGGTCTGTACTGGGACCAGTCCTGTTCACCATATTCATAAATGATCTGAAAAAAGGGGTAAGCAGTGAGGCGGCAGATGATTTGCAGATGATACAAAATTACTCAAAATAGTTGAGTTCAAAGCAAAATCCAAAGAGTTACAGAGGGATCTCACAAAACTGGGAGCCTAGGCAACAAAATGACAGATGAAATTCAATACTGGTAAATGCAAAGCAATGCACATTGGAAGATATAATCCTACCTATACATACAAAATGATGGGGGTCTAAATTAGCTGTTACCATACTAGAAAGAGAACTTGGAGTCATTGTGGATAGTTCTCTGAAAACATCCACTGAATGAGCAGTGGCAGCCAAAAAAGCTAACAGAATGTTAGGAACCATTAGGAAAGGGTAGATAATAAGACAGAAAATATCGTAATGCTACGATATAAATCCATGGTATGCCCACACATTGAATACTGCATGCACTTTTGGTCACCCGATCTCAAAAAAGATATAGTAGAATTGGAAAAAGTACAGAGAAAGGCAACAAAAATGATTAAGGGTATGGAACGGATTCCGTATGATTAGGGCAGGCTCCAGCATTTTTGCTGCCCCAAGCGGCCAAGAAAGAAAAAGGAAAAACCTGATTGAGTTGCCGCCAAAGTGCCATCGAAGAGGAAGACAGAGCGTGAAGGACCCACCACCAAATTGCCACTGAAGATCTGGACGTGCCACCCCAGTAACGGAGAGAGTGCTGCCCCTTTCTATTGGCCGCCCCAGCCACCTGCTTCCTTCGCTGGTGCCTGAAGCCGGCCCTGTGTATGAGGAGAGATTAAAAAGACTGGGAGTTTTCAGCTTCAAAAAGCGACAGAGAGGGTATATGATAGAGGTCTACAAAATTGTGAATGGTGTTGAGAAAATGAAGTGTTATTTACTCCTTCACATAATACAAGCACCAGGGTTACCCAATTAAATTAATAGACAGCAGGTATTTACTTCAAAACAGAAAGCAAGTATTTCTTCACACAACGCACAGTCAACCTGTGGAACTCATTGCCAGGGGATGTTGTGAAGACCAAAACTATTGCAGGGTTCAAAAAAAATTAGGTAAGTTCAAGCAGGATATGTCCATCAATGGCCATTAGCCATGATAGTCTGGGATGCAACCCTGTGCTTTGGGTGTTCCTAGCCCCTGATTGCAAGAAGCTGGGAGTGGACAATGAGATGGTTCACTCTGTGATTGCCTGTTCTGTTCATTCCCTCTGAAACACCTGGCATTGGCTACTGCAGCAAGACAGGATGTTGGGATAGATGGACCGTTAGTTTGATCCAATATAGTTGGTCTTACATTTTTTTAAAATATGTTCATTCAGTGCTTTGTCAGAGGCATTATATTGAAACCCCTGGGAATTAAATCTTTTGCATATCCACTGAAAAGGTACAGCATGGGCAGTGACAGTTCATGCTGCCCCTCAACTTTGCTCTGTAGGGACCACTTAGCATTAAAGAGGCTAAGACTTTTCAGCTTGGAAAAGAGGAGACTAAGGGGAGATATGATAGAGATATATAAAACAATGAGTGATGTGGAGAAAGTAAATAAGGAAAAGTTATTTACTTGTTCTCGTAATACAAAAACATGGGGCCACCAAATGAAATGAATGGGCAGCAGGTTTAAAACAAATAAAAGGAAGTTCTTCATAGAGCACACAGTCAACTTGTGGAATTCCTTGCTGAGAAGGTTGTGAAGGCTAGGACTATAACAGCATTTAAAAGAGAACTGGGTAAATTCATAGTGGTTAAGTCCATTAATGGCTATTAGCCAGGATGGGTAAGGAATGGTGTCCCTAGCCTCTGTTTGTCAGAGGGTGGAGATGGATGGCAGGAGAGAGATCACTTGATCATTACCTGTTGGGTTCACTCCCTCTGGGGCACCTGGCTTTGGCCACTGTCTGTAGACAGGATATTGGGCTAAATGGACCTTTAGTCTGACCCAGTACGGCCGTTCGTATGTTCTTATGTTCTAAGAGTGAGAGGTGTAGGTCCAGTTCCGCAAAGGTATTTAGGCTCCTGAACTCTATTGCCTTAGTGTCCACAGGCATCTGGTCCTTGTTTATTCTACAACAAGGAGTCCAACTGGGGCCATCTTTGATAGTGTTTTTGTGATATGAATGCTTGTCCAAAGAGGAACTGGACTGGGACCACCAATACCTTTCCCTTAGACTACCTATTAGCCATTAGATAACGATTTTCAGTCACCGACAATTTAGTGTTGATTCTGCACTGGGTTCTGCCTGGATAGACTCTTGTGCCTGCATGGAACCCCACTGAAGTCAGTGGGGTCCACTGTAGGTGCCAGGGTTCACTTGCATGGAGTTAATTGCATTATCATGACCTAGACTAGTACTAGAACTGATTACTAGTTCCCAGCTGTTTCTATACCTGTGAGCCATCAAGTTCTTCACTGTTTCTCTATCTCCTTTTGCCACTGTGTGATGGAAGATGAAGAGTAAGCTCTTGTGACTCAGCTATTTGAGTGGGTGGTGTCTAGCCAGTGTTTGACTGAGATAATGCTCCCCCTTATATCCTCCCTTTATTCCGGGTTTTTTAAATATTTTTTCTGCACACACACACACACACAAAGAAAAGAAAACTTTGCTGCGAGGCTGCTGCACAGGAGACGAGTAAAAGGCAGAGAGATGACAGAAAATGACAGGGGCACAAATGTAAGTGAATATATCCACTGGTGGGGCTTTTTTTAGTAGAAAATATGTTTTTATATACATAAATATATTAAAAGGACACAACTACTAGAGCATGGGCCCTCCTGTAACCAAATTATGACCCATCCAGGATCTCTTCCTGCTACCTCCTTCTGGATCCCTGAGTAGGTTTCAGGCATACCATGTGTTCCATCTCAGCTAGGAAATGACCTGTGAATGATCAGACCTCTGGCTGTATTCAGGGTACCATGGAAGAATTTGTAAGTGCTAAAACCGCATGGAAGCCAGGGGTACACTTACATTTTTTCTTTATTTAGTATCATACATACAGTATGGGGCTTTGCAAACATTAAGTAGTTAATCTTCACAGCCCACTTTTCAGATTGTAAAGTGTTATTATTTAATTTTACTGTTTCTCACTAAAGAAAGCAATGTGTTGGTGGGGAGGAGGAGACATATTCTCCACTACTTTGTCTAGTCTAATTTTAAATATCTCAAGGGAGTCTGCCACTTCCCCTGTGGTACTCCACAGTCTAATACATCTCACCCTTTGACACTTTTCCTCTGGTGAGTAACCTAAATTTACTTGCCTGGGTTGCTGTTGAGTTCCCCCAAGGAATAATTGTACATTTAATAAAAGTGTAGATTCTCTAGTCATTTCTATTTTTTTTAATTATTAAAAAAAATAAGCAGGGTTCTATAATTCTCGGTGAGATTAGAAGGCATTTGAGCATAAATGTCACTCTCAGGGGGAGGGTCTAACTTGGTGTTATATTGAAACTGTAAGGAGAACAGGAAATTACATAAATTGAAATGAAGAAGGAAACTTTAGGCAGAATATTAGGAGAAGTTTTCTAACCATGATATCTATTAACATATGGAATAGTCTTTGGATGGAACTCCATAGAGAATGGTCCACATGCTGTCGTTTAGGACATTTTAAACCAAAGTAACCTAGAAAAAGCGTTGGAGTCATAGTAAACAATTTTTTACTATGGTACAATCACTATAGTGTCTCACAATCTTTAATGTATTTAGGCTCACCACCATCTTGTGAGGTAGGGAAGTACTGTTATTCTTATTTTTACACATGGACAAATGAGGCACAGAAAAACTGAGCAACTTGCCCAAGGTTACATAGGAAGCCTGTAGCATAGCAAAGGCTTGAGTCCAGATCTTTAAGAATCTAAGTCAGCATCCTAATCACTTGGCCATCCTTCCTCTCAACAGTCTTCCAATAGCCCCAGAGGAATGTGCTAGAGCAGTGATACTCAGACCTCAACATTACCCAAAAGAACCACAGTAGTGTGAATTAATTGTTTCATTTACTATATATTATTCTCACAGCAAAATAACTGACCAAGTATTATTATTATATCAACTACAATAGGTTAATAACATAGTAAAAGCATCCTAATTGGTCAATAACTTAGATTAATAATTAAATCACACACTGTTTTAATATCATGTGCTACAAAGAACCACAGGATACACATTAAAGAGCCTCTTGTGATTCATGATCCTCAGTCTGAGTATCACTGTGTGAGAAAAATCTGTTATCTCTAGTTTGTATGCTCATGAAAATGAGCAAACATTTGGTGATTTGCAGATTTGCTCTTTTTTTAACATTTAGTTATCCAACAGATCTAATTTTTCATATTGTCCAACCAGATCTATTTAAAACAAAAAACATGTGATATACAGTAGAACCTCAGAGTTATGACCACCAGAGTTTCGAATTGACCAGTCAACATATACCTCATTCGGAAACTGGAAGTTCACGATCAGGCACCAACAGAGACAAAAAAAAAAAAAAGGCAAATACAGTACTATGTTAAATATAAACTAAAAGCAGCATTTTTCTTCTGCACAGTAAAGTTTCAAAGCTGTATTAAGTCAATGTTCAGTTATAAACTTTTGAAAGAAGAATCCATAATGTTGTGTTCACAGTTACGAACATTTCAGAGTTATGAACAACCTCTTCCATTCCTGAGGTGTTCATAACTCTGAAGTTCAACTGTAGCAAATTACATTTGAATGGAAGCTGCTTCATTATGAACAAAAGATCATGCAAACTGCCACAAAGGTCTGATTTTTAATAGGCTTGGTACTATGTCAGTAGAGCTACCAAGTCAGTAATGTTAGAACCTGTAGAACTCATTGCCAGGCAATGTTGTGAAGGCCAAAAGAATAACTGGGTTCAAAAAGAATTAGATAAGTTCATGAAAGGTAGGTCCATCCATCACTACTGACCCAGATGATCAGGGTTGGCAATAATCCCGTGCTCTGGGTGTCCCTAAATCTCTGATTGCCAGAAGCTGGGATTGGACAACAGGGGATGAATTACTCGTTAATTGCCCTGTTCTGCTCATTCCCTTTGAAGCATCTGGCACTGGCCACTGTCAGAAAACAGGATACTGAGCTAGAACATTGGTCTGATCCAGTATGGCAGTTTTTATATTTTATTATCAACTCCCTCAGCTCTTTTCAGTGCTCTCTCCTTGGACTGAAGCCTGATAAATCCTAAATGCTTATTTGTGCAGAGCTCCTGGTGACTTTAATTGGAGTTTTGATTGAAAAGTCTGGCAAGATTTAGTCTTTTGACTCTGTTGTTAGTTTTAACCGTGCACTGAGCTTGAAAAATAAAGCAAATGATGAAAATTGCTAATAGCATAATACTTAGCTCTTTTATCGCATCGTCTATCTGAGGTTCTCAAAAAAATTTACACAAGTAAATGAGTACAACTATATACTACTTATGTATTTATAGCACTTCACATTTTCAAAATATTTTATGAACATTAGCTCACAAAACATCCCTGTGAGATAGAGAAGTACTATCCCAATTCTAATCCTCTGTATTAACCACTTATTCTATTAAAATTGTTACTAACCCCTAAAACAGATCAGGAGGCTGTTGGAGTTAGTAAAGGTAGAATTGATTTGCAGCTGTTTAGTTTTCAAGAATATTTGTAGCCAGGATAAAGAAAGAATTTTTATAGTTATTTTTTAAAAAATGGCAGTGGTTTAAAAGTACTTAGTGGTTTGCATTGTTAGAATAAGTCCCAGGGGAAATTTATTGGTGAATAGAAGGCTGATGAGATGAAAGAAATGTATAATAAATGCAGTTTATTACATGGTTCTGCAGTTTATCATGAAGGTTGCAAATCTAGAGATCAATAATAGTTATTTTTTCCCCACTAGATGGAGCGGTATGTTGGTGAAATCAAAGGAGGACTGAAACCAGCCATGAAAATCACAATTATTGGGGTCATATGTTCCAACCCCAAGAGGTAGGGTGAGGAGCTGTTCAGTTGGTTATTTCACATACAGGAGTATCTGCCATCTAGGCTGGCCATAAGCACAAGAGCTCTGTTGAGGGCCTGCATTTTTTTTGAGTTTGGAGGGGAAGCTGTACAGGCTTATAATCGTGGGCCCCAACTTAATCTCTTTCTTTTTGCAGTGAGATTGATGTGGGGGAGACAACTGATAGCCCAGTCTCTCTAAAAATGTGGTAAAGAGATTGGGCAAGCAACAGACCTTCTACTACTTGTTTCTGTGATATAAACTACTTGGTGTGTATGTGCAGGCTTTCCCTCTGTTGGACAGTATCAGACTCAACCGAGGGTCTGAGATTATGATGCCTACAAGTGTTGAAGGTCTACAAAGACATCATTTAGTTTTGCACAAGTGGTAGAATCCAGTGGTTTCAGGCATAAAAACCTCTGGTCTGTAGTTGTGTGCGGTTTAGATGGCATCTATAGTCATTTACAGCTATGGATTCTGATACAGTCTGGGGGCAGCCCCAGGGACCGCCCAAATAGTGGCCATTGCAGCTGAACCCAGGGACTGTCTAAGCAGCATCGGTCCCGGGTGCAGCCGGAGCAGCGGGCCATCAGGGGCAGTCAAACTCCAGTGCTTAAGCAGGTGCCCCCCAGAGCTGCGGGGCTCAGGAGACGAGATATAATAATGGGTATTTATAGTAAAAGTCATAGACAGGTCACAGACCATGAATTTTGGTTTATTGCCCGTGACTTGTGCATGAGTTTTACTAATAATATCCATGACTAAATCTTATCCTTATCCATGGGGTATGTCCTTGAACAGAGTTAGCAGTAGATGTCTGCTCAGCCACAGCCACCAGCTGAGGGGGAAAATTCAGCAAAATCCTGAGGGCTGCTAGGACCTAGCTGGGAACAAGGCAAGGGGAAGTATGAAACAACTTGCTCCCTCTCCCTCCTTCTGGAGCCACAGCCCTGTTCCCCCGCTGCTCCAGATTCATGGATTTTTTAAGGTGAGAATGGACCACTACAGACACTAGTCTGACCTCCTGTGTAGCATAGGTCATAGAACTTCTCCTAATGATTCCTGAATTGAGCATTTGCTGGCACTTTACACAGGTGTACATTACTACACAAGGGCTACGGCAGTGGAGAATCAGGCTACCTGTGACTCAGAATTTACACTTTGCCTGCATCATTGATGATTCAGGGATGAATCACTAGATAGGAAACTACACAAATGTTGAGACAGATATTGTAACCACAGTCAATATCTTTGGGGACCATATTGTATTAAGTTTATGAATGGCTTTTGTATCACTGTGGACTAGGGATTGTACGCAACTCCAGAGCGGAGGGTTACCACAGCCCCCAGGGGGTTGATTAGTGTGACTCACTGAGGTTTTAAACAGCTGCAGGTACCACCCCCTAGGGAGATTTGTATATTCTGATTCAAACTGGGTTTTCCAGAGACCAACAGACAAAGAAAGGGCTTTTGATATGAAAAGGCTGGGTTTAGACTGACTGTAGGCCAGTAAATGGACACACCCTTTTGCCTAAGAGGGGCTCCAAACATTGTGGAAGGGTTAGAAAGACTTTAGCCTACTAGGGCCCCCCTTAGACTAATAGTTAAATGTGTGTAGAAACTTTTATTTAAATGTTTCCCCTGTGCTTGAACTGTGTGGTAACGTGTAATTGCTGGTAATATACTGTTCATAGCCCTGGGTGAGAAAGCAACGCACAGCAGCTAGCCATTGGGTGGGCTTGCTGGGGATTTCACAGAGTACGAGAAGGAGCTGTGCAGCCTTAAAACCCCAGGCAGGAGGGAGAGGGATGAGGGTATCTGCCCAAGAGAGATAATAGCTGGGAAGCCTGAAACCTTAAGTTGATGCCCTCCAGGAAGCCTCAAAGGGGAATAAAGGTGCAGTTAACTCTGAAACTGTGACAAACTATCTAGTATAGACACTCCAGTTATTCCTTTTGTTGTTATATGATTTGCAATCCATGTAAAGGAAATCTGACACTAGAGAGCTCACTCCTTTCTTCCCTTCTCAAAGCAAAATAAAACAGAAAAACAGTCTCCACTGATCACGTAGTAGAAGTATTTATAGGGTGCCATTACATTGGACATAACTGCAATATCACTGTCACATCCTAAGACAAGTCACTAGTTGATACCTTACAACTCAATGTTAAGGTAAACTATAGTAACCAACATTGCTGAATGTGGCCAGGTTGGCTTGAGCTCTGAATAAAACTGGCTAACCACTCCCAAAATTAAAAACCTGAAATAGATTCTTTCAGGGCGAGTCTGCTTTAGTTATTCCAAAGAATTGCTGAGGAACATCATTTCAGGATATTACAACCACTAGGCCATTAAAACATGGCCATATGCCACACTAAGTGATTTGGGATGGATGCTGTATGTCCTTATGTGCATCTGACACTCCAACCATGTTCTGGTAGTTTGCTGAAAGTCCTGTTCATGATCACTGACTTGATCCTTACAGCTTTGCGGTGACTCTGCTCTGTGACTCCATGGATGCAAGCAAGGATATTGGGTTGTTACTTGCAGTCAACTTCAGTGAGAAATCCATCACTCGGAATGCACAGATTGCTGGGAAATGGGGAAGAGAGGAGAAGAACATTCCCTACTTCCCATTCACAGCAGGGGACACATTTAAGGTATTCTTGTTAGTTATCAGGGGTGTAGTGGGAGAGACACTAGAGCGAGGGACCAGCTCAGTACACACAGTGAATTTTATACAGTTGAAAGATGCCAGATTGACAGCCCTGAAGAGTTAAGTCTTATTTATCCACCAAACTAGTACAGCATGGGGAGCGGCAGTGCAAGCTTCCCACAACACCTCCTGACTTGGAGGAACCATCTCTATAGGCAAATTCTTTTTCCTGTTCATTGAGGATAATTTGCTGTAAGAGCTTTTCAGCAGAAAGAAGATGTTACTTGCAGGAGACGTAGAGAAACTAGACAGACCTTACACTCCAGTTTGTACAGCACTTGGGGTTCCGAAGTCCAGGCTACTGAAATAGACAGCCCCTGGTGCTGGCCTCTAATTCCCCCTTTGCCCTTTCTCCTTTGCAGATGGAGCTCTTCTGTGAGCACCAGCAGATCCGTGTCCTGCTGGATGGACGGCAGCTCTGTTATTTCACTCACCGTGTTCAGCCCCTGCACTTGGTAACAGCTTTACAAATCTCAGGGGACATCAAGCTTACCAAGGTGGCTTGAAAAATGGACCCCACATCACCAATGAACTAAGACATATGTACTTTCCCATGTACATAAAAGTGTTTTCTCTTTCCTTCTTGAGATTTTAAATGTGGACTTTGGGTTTGTTTGCTGACAAGTTTGAAATGTCTGCTTTTTCTCACAGAGCCTGAAGAGCTGCAGTGACAGGGTTAATTCAAGCACATGAGGCTCTTTGCAAAGCCATTCCGTTCGGCCTTCCAGACTGCAAAGCCTTTGATTCAGACAGTGTGCAGCCTTCTCTATCCTCATTGGCTCTAAATTGTTCTGTCATGCCACCTGGAGGGGCTGAGTCACCTGAGGATGGGTGGAGGTTATGTCACATATATAAAAGTAGAGAGTGGAATTTAGGTGTAGTGGAAGGCAATCTGTTAAATAGGTGAGGAAACCTGTGGTGTGCCCCAGCAAGGTCCATGTTAGAGGACGAGACACCCTATTACCCTGGTCTATGATCAGAGTGCTCAGCAGTCCACACAAGCACGTTGTGCCTCACACCTTGAAGCAGTGAATGGCCCACTAGCATTTCCAACTGTCTGTAGTGGGTAGAGCCCTCATGAACTGGGAGCTCTGTAGAGCTGCAGGTTTGGCAGTCTTGTCTTAACTGGCCCTGTGCAGCAACATCTGTACCTACATCTGCATCATTTGTTCCTATATCCAGCCAAATCTGTCCATTTACCAGCAAACCTCTTTATCTGCTTTACAAAATAAACATTTGAACCATCTTAATGTTGTGCTGATCATTTGCCCTGGTAGGTTTAGAAAAGTCTCCAAATATGTGCTTGTTATTATTATACATATATACACTATACTGCGTACTCGATGTTTTGCAAATAGTGAAAAATAAATACATTCCTTTCCAATGAGTTTCAATCTACATGTCTCAGGCTTCCATCCTTCTTCTGTGAAACGCTCCCTTAAAGACAATGGGCCAGCTTCTCATCTGAATTACCATGGTATGAATCTGGAGTAACTCCCCTAAAGCTGGTAGCCTGAAGACACAAGTAGCAGGGACAACTCAGCATATGACTGGTGATGATGATGCTGACACTGCTCCCGACGTGGGTCTTCTTCCCTGGCTCCTCTTCTCATTCCTTCCACACATCCTCATGTAGGGGCGGCTCTAGCCATTTCACCGCCCCAAGCATGGCGGCACGTCGCGGGGGGCGCTCTGCCAGTCACCAGTCCCGCAGCTCCGCTGGACCTCTCGCAGATGTGCCTGCGGAGGGTCCACTGGTCCTGCGGCTCCGGTGGACCTCCCACAGGCGTGCCTGCAGATGCTCCACTGAAGCCGCAGGAGCAGCGGATCCTCCACAGGCACGCCTGCGGGAGGTCTGCTGGAGCCGCCTGCCGCCCTCCCGGTGACTGGCAGAGCGCCCCCCGCGGCGTGCCGCCCCAAGCACACACTTGGCGTGCAGGGGCCTGGAGTTGCCCCTGTCCTCGTGCACATTACCAACCAAAGGCCTCTGCCTCTCTGTGGGCCTTTTTGTGTACTGCAGTCCCAAAATGTGCATCTATACAAATTTCAGGTAATTAATGAATGGCTGTAATCGGGGCTGGTTCTAGGGCTGAGTGAGCAAGGCAATTGCCCTGGACCCAACTTCCAGGGAGTGCAAACTGTTGTGTGGGTTGGCTTCTGTTTGTTTTCTCCCCTCTCTCTCTGCGCCTGATTGGCCAGCTTTCCACACTCCCCACACACTTGGGCACATGGGGTGAGAGGTGGCAGGGGGCACCAAAACCGTTTTTCTCCTAGCAAAGTGGCTAGGGCCACTAATGGTTGTAATAGAGGAAAAAGGGCAAATCCTCTCTGAAGAGAGGGGATTTTTTCAGTGTATAGCTTGGTGAACAGAAAACTTCAACTCAAGGAGGGATGGGCCTGTGGTTAAAGTACTGCAATGAGACTTAAGAGACATGGGCTCCATTTCTGGCTCTGCCATCAAAGTTCCTGTGAGAGTTAGTGGAAGGCATGTACTACAGTATTTTCAAAGAGCTTCTTTTGGGCACTGCAGAAAAAAAGGCTGCTAGCTATGGGTGTTCAGAAAACAAGGAGAATTTTCTAAAATAATATGGGCAGTCTATGTTCTTTGAAAATATGTTTTCAGTATTAAGCATGCTCCTAAATAAGGGGTTCTCAGCACCTAGGTGATGGGGTGGTCCCCAGTAGGGAAAATGAGGTGCTGGTATGCCCTGAGGGGAAAATGTTCAGAAGGCACAAAATGGCTGTTGGGCACTTGTCAATGGGACTTAAGAGCCTATTTTCTATTCATGCCTTTGAAAACCTCCCTGAAAGTCAACAAGCCAGCCTTCCTACTTTTAAGTGAGTCTTTCCACATGAAGGGTTTTGTGAATTATGTTGGGGAAATTATTCCATAACAATGCTATTGTGGCACAGTGGGAGATGTTTGGGATTGTGGGTGAAATCTGAGTAAAATTTCTGTTTGTTTCTTGGGTGAAGTACCATTGTTTCCCACCTCTCAGTCTGACCTCTGGAAAAGATCATGTGAAAAGAGTGAAGCTGTTTCAATTACCCCATTACTAGATTTAATATGATTAAGGTTCACGTTTACTAGAAAAGTGCAAAATTTATTGGTTTGAAGTAGAAACAACAGTAACTAGGATTAAATGATTAGTTATCAGTCCTTTGGTGCAACTCAAACTGATCTCCAGATGGATTCAGGGAGGAAAGCTCCTCCTTACTGTGCATTGTTACACAGCTGCCCAGGTGGATTGTGGGGTTCTCTTCTTCATCTAATAGTTACAGCATTGGCCACTGTCAGAAACAGGCCATGGGTATGATCAGGTCTGACAAATCCTATGTTCCTACAGCACCCTGAGTTTTTCCAGCACAGCAGGAGGCTGGATCCTGGAGTAGGTGGATGGACGTATCGCTGGTTTGTTCCAGTGTGGTATTCCCCAAGGCAATCAGAGTGCAATTAAGTAAAAGATTCTGTGGTGTTTTGTCAAGGGAAATGGCCTAAGAAACCCGTGCTTGTGCTAGTTCTGGCCCAACCCACGGTCCTTGATTAAGTCAAGTGACTGCAGTAGACATGGGCTACTGGAATGTACAAGTCTCATAGTAAATGGGGACCAGTAAGGCTTTTCTGCTTTAGGGTGAAGCATGATATGGATTTGCCAGAGGTAGACTGGACACCTGGATGAAAAGATTTGCTCTTCCATCTCATGATCAGCCATCCCAGAGTCAATACTCCCAGCAAAGACAGCAGCAAGCTTATTCATGAATATCAATTATTCACCCTGATCCCTATTTGGGTACAGAGTCCATATCTTGCTCATGTCAGCCGCTTGATGGCCTCAATCCACTGTGCTCGCTCTGCCTTGGAGCTGGCCTGGATGTAGTAATGAATGTCATTTTTAGTGATGATTTTGAAGAGGTTGCCCTGCACATTCCCCTTCACTCCTGCAGAGGAAGAGTGCAACAAGTTAGTGGTGCATGTGGAGAACTGGTTTGTGGCAGGTATATGTCTCATTGAGGGTGGAATTTGAGTTTAGCACAACTAAAGATACTAGTAGATCTTACTGTGTGATTCTGGACAAGTCCTTTAATTCTTCTGTGCCTCAGTTTCTCTTGGGAATAATAATACAAATCTACCTCACAGAGGTGTTTTGTGGAATAACCACGTAATGTTACACACTGTGAACACATAAACCACTATCTAAATAGTGAATATTATTATTATTGGTGTTAGATACTATGGTGATGGGTTCCTTAGAAATCCCTACAATAAATTAGATTTAATCTCCTATTTGCTCCTGCCCATCATCAAACTTCCTTTACATGGGGTTATATTTCCCATTCTCACCCTTGCAGTTTTCTTTTAAAGGCGATGTCTCACTGTGTCACTTATTATTAAGGCTGCATGTCTGTCACTGTTGTGGAAGTCATGGATTCCATGACTTTCCACAACCTCCATGACTTCTGCAGGGTCCAGTATGGCTGATTCCAGGGCTGCCCAAGCAGCTGGCCCCAGGGACTGCCCAAGCAGCAGCTGGTGCGGCTGACCCCAGGGGGACCCCCACAGCAGCAGCTGGCCCGAGCGGGAGGGACCCACCTAAGATTTAGTCAGGGGTATTTATAGAAAGGTCTTGGACAGGTCACGGGCCGTGAATTTTTGTTTATTGCCCATGACCTGGCCATGACTTTTACTAAAAATACCCATGACTAAAAGCAGCAAGGAGTCCTGTGGCACCTTATAGACTAACAGACGCATTGGAGCATGAGCTTTGGTGGGTGAATACCCACTTTGTCGGATGCATGGGACTAAATGACTCAAACTTAGTCTTACTTATTATTCAGGATGGGGAAAGAAGGGAGGGAAGCAACCTCTCAAGTGTCTCTCACCAGGAAGTGTCTCCCCATTTGAGACCCACATTTGCTGTCCCACACTAATCTTGTGCTCATTTGCTTTCATACTATAAATTATTTTGACAGCAGGAACATTGAATCACAAAGCTGAGATTCCAGACAATGTTGTTTAAGCTAAACAAATTCACCCTTCAATTACAGCTTTTTCCACTGTTATATTTAGTGTCCACTACATTTGGACCATTGCAGGTACAGAGGAAAAGATGGTGCCAGTAGGGAGCATAGAAAAGAGGGGATGTGGGACAAGGGATGCCTCTGAATAAAGAGCTTAACCTTATCCCAGCAAAAAGGAATTGCCCTCTTTACTATTAACTCTCCGAAGTGTCAGACAATGCCCTATTCTCTTCCCATGATTCACATGGAGACCTTACTGACAAGCCCAAGCAAAAAGGGAAAGAGGCAACTCTTGGTGTATCCAAAAGTAGGTCTAAACAGTCCCCCTGACCCAGCTCAATGGTATTGGGACAAGTATGTCATCTTCAATCTCCTACCCCTTTTCCCATCTCCCACAGGAGGTTTAGGATTGATCCACCCACAGATTTGCACCACAATAACAAAAGGCGTGAATTAAACTGATTCAATTATTTCAGTGCAAATTTGGGAATAGACCAGCCCTCAATTACCAAAGCAGGCAGCCTAAAGGTTCATGCTTACCAGTTGGGACTCCATTATCCTCCAGAGCTGAGACAAGGCAGCCACGGAGAGAAAACCCACCCACTGGTTTGTTTTCTTCCTGTAGTGAGAAGGTAAAATGGGGCCCAATTGGAAGAGGTAAGAATTAGAACCCTTCCCTGAGACAGACATACTGGATAGCGGTGAAGACACGAGGCCACACTGAACATTTTAGATCTAAAACAAGTGCGTCCGTGTCTCGGGAAAGCCCTTCCAGCACATTGATTCAGTTGCATCATTTTCTTATCCAGAGCTGTTCTTAATACAGTTGTGGGAGGTTAGCTATTTAAAGAAATAGAGCTAAGATAACAATCATGTTTAAAACCTATTATCTATTTTACCAACAACATCTGACAACTTTTAAAAATCCATTAAACTTTCCCCTGTTGATGTTATTTGTTCATTTTATACTCTTCACTCAGCCTGGACAGTGAGAATTGATCAGTTTTGCTTCCAGGCTCTTTTGTGTTATCCCAGGACTTTGTGGTTTGGGTTTACAACACTTTTGTGGAAGGCTTCAATCAAATAAAGTTCATTGTTTGGTCTCTTTAAATGTCACTAAAACATTTCTAGCCACATGTTATTTTGTATTGTACTGGGCTTCACTGCATTGTAACTCAGTGGTAGCATTGTTTATCCACATATATAAGCTCTGCTATTCATTATACACATTTAGAACTGAGTAGCAGAAATTCTCATTAGCACTCTGATCAGGCCCCATTCAAGGTTACAATACGGAAGACAAGAGAGCGGAAAAATCACAGAGGTGATGCAGCCTCAGGATGGGAAAGAGTCAGTCCAGAAAGGACGCAGCCAGGAGCAAGAAGAATCCCAGAAGAGATTCAGCCCCAGAGAGGAATCCCTGAGGGAAGATGGCTCTGGGGACAGACAGCGGAATCCCAAAAGAGCTAAGGCATGAGGGAGAAAGTGAGAGTGAAAATAAAAATCACATAAGGGATGTGGCCCTGGGAAATCCCCAAGAAGTCCCAAGGGGAATGAGTGGAGGAATTCAGGGGGCACATGGCCCTGGAGAGGAAGTGGAGAGGGCAGTCCTAGAGCCCAATTTCCTATGTGGTTGACTGTATTACTATTACAGGTTTGTAGGAGACATGTACATAGATCTGGTGTCTGAGGTCAGCAGCTCATTGCTCACTCACCTTTGTTGGGTCGTAGTAGTGCAGGAAAGCAGGGTCAGCCCTCAGAACAAAACGTCTCATCTTCCAGTTTTTCCTCTTGTGTCCCTGAGAAGTGAGAGAGATGAACAATTAACCCTCTCATTGTCAGTGTGGTTGCCCTGTATTAGAGGCACCTCCCTGTGTAACTATGACATTTCCCATGAAGAGCCTAAGCTTTGACTTTCAAGTACAGTCAAAGACAATAGTGGTAACAGACCTAGGATAGAGTTTTTCCCTGAAATCTTGCCTCTCTGCTGAACCACAATATGAACTTCCTTCCCCAGGGCAGTGCGCGCTTCACACATCCATCTGTACTCAGCAATTTTACACCTATAGGGATATGCACAGATTTCTTTTTCTCTCAGGGTAGACACTACTACAGAATAATTTAAAAGGAAAAGAAGGGAAAAATCTAGGTGAAATGACTCGACTCCTGTCCTTTATCTTGGAGCCCTCAAAACAAATCTATTCACTCTGAGTGCTCTGAGAATTCATGGGATTCAGGCCCTTTTGGATTGCTTCACCCTCTCTTTCACAGTGTCAGTAAAAACACTTCAACCCTGGAGAAAGGAAGGTGCATCTAGTACCCCATCACCCACACTGCCCAATGCTTCACATACAACTCCAGAAAGACATCTAACAGCAACATATGCAGTGGGATTCCCTTCACCCAACCCAATGAGTGATCAGTTTATGCTATCAAACCTGAGGATTAACAGCAAGCTTGTTCTAGCAAGCATCATAAACTATGTTTTACAAACTAAGGGCATAAGCCTGCAAACAGTTATTCATTCACACATAATTACTCATATTTGAAGTCAATGGGAGCAACTATAGGGACATGAATAATTGCCTGCACAAGTAGGTTCTACACATATATGAGTTAGCTGCATTTCAATGCTGGGTGAAGTATCTCAGTGAGGGGACACAGCATGACAATTTAGGGTAGGTAATGAGGACGAATAGTGCAGCCCTTTGAAAGTGAATGTAGTTACTCAGGATAGAATTTGGATTTTGGCCAGGACCCCTGTGCTCTTCTGGAAATTATTTTATAATCCTCAGTAACATCCCTCAGCAGTGAGTTCCACCGCTCACTTATTTATATCAACAAATAGACTCTCTTCTCATTTCCACCTTTGCTGTTCACTCTGCAGTATTGTTAACATGAAAGCTAATTCTGTTGGCCATATGACAGGTTAGGACAGGTAATGAGGAAGAATAGTGAAGCCCCTTGAAAGTGAATGTAATTATCCAGCTTGCTCTCGGCATTCAGCTTTACCCTCCATGCAGCCCAGAGAACAACTAGAGTCAGTTTTCTCAATTCTTACTGAGATGAGATGTTCAAGTGTCATTTTTACCTGTTTTACTAAATATCCTTGTTTTACAATTGTTCCACTTAATTCAAGGATGTGGGGGTGCAGTTCTTCCCTAGAGCTGAGTTTCCTCTTATAGCTTTCAGCCTGCAAATGGAAAAAAATAGTAACTGGAAAAGTTTTGGTTATTCTGATGAACACTAATTAAACAATATATGGAACAGTTTTGTACTGACTTCATAGTCTTCCACAGACCTGTCATTAACACGCTATTTTTCCCCAAAGATATATATCCAATTCTATAGACCTATTGCGCATCTCCTCAGTTGTAAGAGTACAATGGACAAATGAATAACACACACACACTTACAATACCCCTGATTTTTATTAGAGCCTCAGCCTGGCCACCATTAATGCAAACAGAGTTAGCTCTAGGGACTACAGCTGCACCCAGATGCGTAACTCTCCTATTTGTAGGTGCCATTTACCTCTGAGGGAAGAAAAAGCCTTGCAAAGTATTAAAAAACCCAAAGCTTCTCATTTTTAATTTGTCCTTCATATTTTTTTCACCTTTCATATATATTTTGCCATTTGGTACATGCAGTGTGTCCCCCTCACCCTCACCCTCACCCTCACAACCTCTTTACCAGCTGTGGTGGGGTGACTGCCCCACCCCCTGAGAAAAGGGCTGGAACAGGCCTTTGAGGCTGCACAGACCAGCAGCCAATCAATGAAACCATGTGGAGAGCCAATCAAGGTAAGAAAGAGGCAGCCAATCAGTGCTGGGAGAGGCCCTATATAAAGGCAGTCTAGGATAGGAGAAGGGACTCTCCCTCACTAGTGAAGGAGAAGGACTAGTTCCTGAGATAAGGAGATAGCACCTCAGACAGAGCAGTGCTAGGCAGGCTCAGAGATACAGGAGAGTGCTCCAGCCCCATTTCCTGCCAGGCTGTGGACCCTGCCAAGGAGGTGCACAGGGCCAATGGGGAAGTGGCCCAGGGAAAAAGGGTGGACAAGAGGGGAATGAAGGAGGGCAGAAAGAGGCTGCCTCTAGAGGATCCCTAGGTTGGGACCCAGAGTAGCGGGTGGGCCTGGGTCCCCCACTTATACTGTGGCCAATACAGACTGCAACTTGCCCCTGAGCTAAGGGGCTAGACTTTGGGTTGTGGTTGGCCACTGAGGCAGGTGCAAGTCCCAAAGACTGATGTTAAACACCCCCCCTCTACCCCCCAGAAGGGGGTGAGACTGGAGACTCCATGCACAGAGGGTGCTCCATGACTAGACAGAGCTAATTCCCAGAGCAACCAGCAGGAGTCACCAGTGGTGGTGAGTCTTGACCCCGTTGCACCAGCTAAAAGCAAATCTGAGTCAGGAGGGATGGGGAGATCCTACTACTAGAAGCCACATTACTTACAAATGTGTACAATGCTGTGGAGTCATCTAGGAACTGCTCAGCCAGATCACCATTGCGCATGGCTTCAGTGCTCCGGGCTCCAACAGCCTTGGTGAAGTTTTCTTCCATCAGCATGGAGGCCAATGTCATAGCTTCATATCGAGAGGCAACAAAATTACTGGAGATCAACCAGTCCACCAGTGCAGAACCTACAAAGAAAAAGGCACCTCTTAGACAGAGAGATACAACATGCATGCTCATCACAGAGACACACAGACAAACCATCCCTGCTAGCTGGCCCATCCTGGTATTATCATAATGGCAAAGACATATCAATGTCAAGCATAGGCGGGATTCACCAAAGGTGTTAGGTTCTACATTTGCTTCTTAGAGAGGGGGATAAATTTATAATTGAGGAACTCTTTGAGGCAGGGCATAGATGGGCCAGTACATTCTGTTTGCCATAATCTCTTCTTGTATCAAAAATAATCTGTTCTTGTACAAAAACTCCACAGTGGCTCTGTTTTCTCTGCAGCACAGTCAGGCATTGGGAGGCTGGTTGTCCAGAGCTTATGTACCCGTAAAGCTTTCTTTGTATGTGTTGCCTTGTTCCATGTTGGGGGTCAATTTAATTCCATTACTGTTATCATGCATTTTGTCCACTATGTGGCTGTAAAAGAGCAAAAGAGAGCAGTGTTACATGGATGGACAGACAGACAAGCAGGGATTGTTATATGACCTAAAGCCACAACTGATCAAGGATAAGGAAATAAGCCCTGCCCCAAAGCAGGGCAACAGACTAGACACCTTCTGAAATTTCCTTCTAAACAGTGTGTAGGGGAAATGGACTAATCATCCCACCTGAAGTCCCATGATGCAGAGCAATAGACTAGATGTGTCATTTAATACCTTCTATTTCAAAGTATCTTGGGACTGGGTGGGAAATGTTTACACTTACTTGAGGCTGATGTTTGAGGGAAGTTTGAAGGAATTTTTCATTCTGTGAAGCTGCTGAACCTGCACTGGGTGGCCAGCATGAATGGCTCCAGTAATGTCCAAAGCCCAAGAATCCCGCTCTTCTCTGGAGCAAGATTCAAGGAAATATTCTGTGTTGGTTTTTGTCTTCAGCTTAATGACCAGCTATGGACAGAAAAGTACAAAAGCAATAAGAGCATTTATCTAACAAACACAGAATGTTCCCCTGATGCCCTGCCTCATGCAACAGAAGCCCCGTCAACCACTGCAGGGAATCCTGATCAGTTCATAGCTAGAAGGACACTGGTCACAGCCCAAGTCTCGGGGTCAATTAACTCCAAGTAATAGCCGTATGCCCAGAGCCCAGTGTACTCAAGAAAGCAGATTGGCTAGAGATTATCCAGATAACACAGGGATCTACAATTGGGAAATGGAGTTTTCACATCTACAAGGGAGTCGCATCTTACATGGGGTTAGTTTCTGAAGTCGGTGCGTAAGGTGAAAATGGTGTATAGTCAAATGCTCATTGGGTGGAATGGCGGGCGGAATCGCCTGCACTACAGGTACAGTATTTAAATTGTTGTTTTTCTCTTTTTTTTGTTTTCGTTTTACTGAGCGCGTATAGTTAAAATCGCATGTTAAATGCGCCTATGACATGACTCCACTGTACATTAATGGTTCAAATCTGCCCTACATTGGTAACAGCTGAAAGACATTGCTATACTCATTCTAACAACAGATTTACTGAAATTCAGACTCAGCAATATATATTTACACAGATTTGTACCAGTCAGGGGAAGTTTGCATTGCTGCTGCTCACCTGTGACTAGACACAGAGAGGACAATCATGCTCCAGAAACTTTCAACAGCAGCAAATTCTCATTAGAAAATAAATAAAAGGAAGAGGCATACTGAGCTGGCTGCTAGCCTAGATGCACAGTTCAGGGAAGGCAAAGAATACAGCTATAGCATAGGTGTGTGCAACCATTGGGGAAGACGAGGGAAACATATTCCTTCCTCTTTCTCACCCTCCCCATTTACTATGCTGTTCATGAATTTCTCGGTGTGACTGCAAGGCTGATGAATTTTCATCCATAACCAACTCTCCCCTCCACAGACTTTTTTTGTATATGATTGCACGTCTGAGCTGAAGTGTTCAGAGAAAAACAACCAGAGTGGAAATCTTCAGAGATAGGATAAGGAAATCCCGTAGTAACACCTTGATCTGGTCTTCTCTGCTGAAAGGCTGATCAGCTTCAACTGGTCCCAGTTCTTGAGGCATGCAGGGGCAACAGAGCAAGAGACTCAGAAAGTCAAGGGAATGAAGGGGAGAAACCAGAGAATAGAAAAGTCATTGCAAAGAAAAGAATGGTGATAATGTTCAAGACATACCGGTCTGTTCTCATACTCCAGGCATGGGCAAGTGATAGTGCAACCATCCAAAATGATCCTGCCCTTAGGAGAAGGCTCCTTCCTGCCTCCATCAAGTTTATAATACAGCAGCTTGTCCTGCAGCAGAACAAACCATCTTGCTTTCCAGTTATGGACAATATGTCCCTATAGCAAAAGAAATGTCCTTGGTTACTTTTAAAGACAAGTTTAGAGGAATATTTCTCTTTCCACCTACCTTTCTTTTGCATAGAGACATGGTAACACTCTTATCATCCTTATATTAAGACATATTTTTAGGAGTCTCATTGGAATGGTTATGTATGTTGTGATAATACAACCAACAAATCTGGAGAGAGACTGCAATGGACTTCCTTGTGGACCATTACTCTGGAATTTTGATAAATATCCAAAATTATTAACCAAAGTCATTCTAAGGAGAGCTTGATGCATGCTGGGATCTTTGTTTTCTAAACTGACTCTTGATATCTTTAGAGAACGTTCAAGGTCATATTTCTTATGAGTTAGATTGTTTCAATTAAAAGACAAGTCTGGAAAGGACTGCTAGTGGCAGCTGGGTAGTTTAAATCCCAAAGGGATCTGAAATCAAGAGGGCTTTCCCCCACCTTTTTGTCAGATTCATTGTTTGCCTTGTGTGCAGCTCTTTCTCCCACCAAGAGGAAAGCAACTTCAAATTTATCAATTTACCACCACCAGAAACTCACAAGTTGATCTTCAACATGGCAAGTTTCCTCTGTTAATATATCTCCTCTGTCTTTATAAAATCATTGAACAAAAGATGCAATTTTTGATCTTTCTCAAACATGGGCCTCCTCTCTGATGGTGAGAATTTTTCTGGCAAAAGCTCGAAGCAGATGAGTGACTCAGAGGAATGACCAGTCTGCAACATTGGGAACAGGGAGCTGGGTTTTGGGCAGGATTTACTGTATTATAACTCTGAGTTGGAGTCAATGGGAGTTCAGCGTGCTCAGCACCTCCAAGGATCCAGCTCGCTGGCAGCAGTAGCATGTCTGCATGATGAGCACATTTCAATTTAATTCTCTCAGTTTTACATGTTGGTAGGTTCCATGGTTCCAGGCAGCCTTGAAAACTCTTGACTAAGCAGTTGGCTTTTTTCTTACATTCCCCTAATGCAAATTGGTGCTTAGTCATATCAGACCTGCTGCCTATCTCCTGTGACTAAACTGCTCACTATGCTGCCATTTCCTGTGTGTTCCTTTTATCCCAACCAAGTGAAGGCTGCTAAACTGCCAAATGCCTCTTGTGCTCTAGTGCTGGGATACAAACAAAAATCTCTGATTCAGGCGTGTGAATAATTGGAGCTCTAAGGCTGGTTTTAAAGGAGAGCTTGCCCAGGGAGTGGCACAGACACGCCTGGTCCTGTCTTGTGGTGGCAGTTCCAGCTTTATGGTGCAGTGGAACTCACTTTACATATTTCACAGGAGATGAAGCTTCACAGTCAGTGAGTGAGGTACCAAGGTAGTGGAGGCTTCACCATGTTAAAAATGGTGGGTAAGGCAGAGACTGGGGAACGTGCAAGGTCCAGTCACTGCAGGAATCGTGGGTCATTACTGTGTTTGGGATTGGGAGGGAACATTAATGATTTTTATGAAAATTGGTGTAATGTGGTTCTCTTGAACCTGACTAAGTCTGAAGACATCTTGCCCATGCTAAGCAAAAGTTAATTGGCCAGATCAGCCTTTGGTTTTGTTCCCGCTCTTCCTTCACTCTATTTTTAGTTTCCTTCTCTCTGTCTTTTTTCAGTGCCTGTGGATTCCCTCAGCTACTTTTCTTCCAGTTAACATTGTCTGTTTTAGCTGTTTTCTTCTTTCTCCTTTCAGTGAGTCAGTCTCTCACCTTCATGTATTTTCCCCTGTCTCTTACATAGCCTTGTCTTGAGTTTATTCATAGTCCTTCACTCTGGGTTTCCTCTCTTCACCTTAATGAACCTCTATCTCTTCTTTTTTTTCCACTCCATTTCTCTCACTCAGTCCCTCAATCTCTTTTCTCCCTTCCTTTCTCTCCTACTCTATATTCCTTCCTCCTTTTCACCCCTTCTGTCATAAACAGATAGCTAAGGGTTAATGTCTCTTTCACCTGAAGCACCTGACCAGAGGACCAATCAGGAAACCGGATTTTTTCAACTTTGGGTGGAGGGAATTTTGTGTCTGAGGTCTTTGTTTTCTGGCTGCCTGCTTTCTCTGAGCTTTGGAGAAGTAGTTCTGTTTTCTAATCTTCTGTTTCTAAGTGTAAGGACAAAGAGATCAGATAGTAAGTTATATGGTTTCTTTTCTTTGGTATTTGCATGAATATAAGTGCTGGAGTGCTTTGATTTGTATCCTTTTTGAATAAGGCTGTTTATTCAATATTCTTTTAAGCAATCGACCCTGTGTTGTGTCACCTTAATACAGAGAGATCATTTGTATGTATTTTTTCTTTCTTTTTATATAAAGCTTTCTTTTAAGACCTGTTGGAGTTTTTCTTTACTTCAGGGAAATTGAGTCTGTACTCACCAGGGAATTGGTGGGAGGAAGAAATCAGGGGAGATCTGTGTGTGTTGAATTGGCTAGCCTGATTTTGCATTCCCTCTGGGGGAATAGGAAAGTCCTTTTTGTTTCCAGGACCGGGAACGGAGAGGGGGAGTCACTCTGTTTGGATTCACAGAGCTTGTGTCTGTGTATCTCTCCAGGAGCACCTGGAGGGGGGAAGGGAAAAAGGATTATTTCCCTTTGTTGTGAGACTCAAGGGATTTGGGTCTTGGGGTCCCCAGGGAAGGTTTTTCAGGGGGACCAGAGTGCCCCAAAACACTCTAATTTTTTGGGTGGTGGCAGCAAGTACCAGGTCCAAGCTGGTAGCTAAGCTTGGAGGTTTTCATGCTAACCCCCATATTTTGGACGCTAAGGTCCAAATCTGGGACTAAGGTTATGATACCTTCCCACCACCTCTCCAGCTGCTGCCCTTAGATCTTCCTGCCTGCCTCACTTCCACTGCTACAGTTGGACCAAGAGGTTCTCCAAATCCACTCCTTCCCCTACGAAGACCAAAATCACTGCTGCGCCCATCCAGGCAGTGCTTAATTTGCAATGAAAGAGGTGCCAGGGCTCAGCTAATTTTTTTACATTCATAACTAATGCAGCAAGCCCAGAGATGCCAGGGCTATGAATGGCCAAGCCTAGAGGTACTGGGGCTCAGCCCTGGCAAGCCCCGGCACAAATTAAGCACTGCATTCAGGGCAGCCTCACAGTTGCTCTGGTGCATTTATGCCTCCTGGGTAGAGCTGAGCGAAAATTGGAATTTTCATTCAAGAGAAAATTCTCCTATTTCAATGTTTTTGTCCCATATTGGACAAAAAGGTGAAATATCAAGTTTTTTTGCAGAATGAAAAGTTTGGAAAAAAATGTGATTGGGAAACAAAACATTTCATTTCAGCCTTTTCAATCCAAACAGAACTTGTCAACATTCCCAAAATCAAAGTGTTTAGCTTCAGTTTCTTGAACTGACCAGTTCAACTGTCAACTGTATTTCCCTATGATGACACATTGACTCATGGGAGTTGTTCAGTTCACCTGATTACCACTACCCCTATTCTCCCCTCTGGGCAAGGCTCCCTGGCTGGACAAACCCTATCATGCACCAGTAATCATGTCACTGCCATGAAACACCATACTGCTCAGAGGGAAGACTTCATTGCATGATGAGAAAGGTAGACTGGCCAGGGACCCCAGCTCATAGGAGAAAATAGGGGCCTGAACTACAACTCCTATCAGACAATGAACCATACTCAGGAAATTCATTTTTCTGTTGAAATTACTCAAAACAAAAGGTTTTGGGGCCACTTTACAATCCAAAATATTCCAGTTCAGGCCAAACCCACCTAAATTAAATATTTAATTTAAAATTTTCCAACAGAAATAGAGGGGAAAAAAGCAGCAAAAGCTGTGCTCCTAGGTGTTCTCAGTGAGGAGCAGAGGTCATCATCTTCCCTGGCTGAGAATGGCTGTCAGATAGTGGGGAGCTCTTACTACCTGAGCTGCCTTGGGAGCCCTTCTTGGGTCACACCCTTCACATTAGCACCAGTGATGCTGCTGTATAGTGCACAGAAGCATTTCCCAAGGTGGCTTAAGCCTCACAAGCTCCTGATTGGCCTTGCCCTTTCTGTGTTAAAATAAAGACTATTAACAATTAAGACAGACCCATAATAACAAGCTTCTGCATCTGCTGCCCAGAAATAAGTTCCCCTTTCCACTACTGGTTGTGATCCAGCCCTGCAAGTGGGTGGGAAGACCTGCAACACAGATCTTCTTTCAGTTGCTGTCTCCGTGGTTTTAGCTGAAAGCCTCTTAACCTGCAGCTGTGAGTGTGTGTCCTGTTTCATAATGTGCCTGCATTCATGCTCATGTTCTGATCTTCTATAAAGCTGATACTTTCTTTCTTTCTTTCTTTCTTTCTTTCTTTCTTTCTTTCTTTCTTTCTTTCTTTCTGAATTCCCCTTGCACAGGCTGTGGAACGCAAAATGCCAATCTAGTTAGCCTCAGAGATGCTCTAAGCCTCTTCCAAGAGCAGAGATTGAAAGCTTCACTCCTCACTCTAACTCCCACCTCCATCCCTTTGCTACCAGCAGGCTTCTGCTAGTCTCCTCTACCTGCAATTTGCTGAGGAATGTTCTGGTGAGTGTATAATGTTGTTTTTTTGATAACCAATGGCTCTTCCACCCACTATGAAAACATCGGTGCAGGGAACCAGAACCAGGGAGGTTAACTCTATAAATACATGCACCTTAGACAGAAGTTCTGTGGTTGCACTTAAAATGCATCCACCAATTTGAAAGATTTTACACATTTGAGAGAAATTCTCTTTGAAGAAGAGCTTAACAGTAGAACCTATAACTACTTTCAAACACTTGCACTAGGCCTGGCTCCAGCAGACCCTCACTTCAGATGCAACAGTCAGTTATAAGAGTTAAGTCCATCTAAATATATCCATTTCAAAAGAAAGCCAATTCCTGTCTTGACTGAGCTCTTACCCTTTTAACGAGGAATCCCTCCTTCAATATTCCACTCACATCCTGCATCCTGGCTGCCAAGTAAAGAAGGTTGAGTGTGTGCTGCAAAGCATATAAGCAGTTGCCAACTGTCCCTCTGCGCAAGGTTTTTAAAGAGGACTGATTTCTCCAGGACCTTCCTCCTCCTCTGTGACGTCTCTTTCCTGCCCTGACTTTCCCTTCCCTTATCCTGCTTGTGAGACAGTAGTTAAACATTGAGCTGGCACAGCACCTGCCCTCAGGGAAATGCAGAGCAGTGGAAGTTCAACAGGATTGCAGTGCTGATTCCATAGAACTCAGTATGGTAGAAAAACACCCATTGGGTGACTCAGGGCAAGCAGCTGCAAAATTATATGAATCAGGGAAGAGACAGATATTCGGTAGGTGGAAAGTAGGGGAGGGAAGGAGTAGAAGCTCTATTATTCGATCCATCAAGATTCCAGAGGGTTCAGTATGTGGTATGAAGTTTCTCCTCACAAATAGGTACAGGAATATGAGAGAGACAAGATGAGGGAGGTAATATCTTTTACTGGATTGAATTCAATAAAAGATATTACCTCACACACCTTGTCTCTCTCATATCCTGGGATCAACACTGCAAATAATTGTAGGGATACTGAACTGCTGGACGCCTTAAAGGACAAGATATTCTTGAGCATGAATTATTGTAAAGGTGTTGAAATAATTTGTGTTGGGCTTTATAAGAGTTGTCGTTTTTAAAACACAAAACCCATATTTTGGGCTTGGAGTGCCCTCTAAAGATGTGGGCCAAAATTATCCAAAGTATCTGCCTAAAGTTAGGCTTCTAAATCTAATTTTAGGCAACTAAATTAATTACCTGATAGTTAGAAATGCTGTGAATGAGCTCCCACCCCATCCCCTGCCCAAAAAGCATGACATCTACTGAAGCTTCAAGGTGCTCATCACTTCTGAAATTTAGGTCCTATATTTGGGTGCCTGAATATAGATATAGCCCCGGTCTACACTGGGGGGGAAGGGGGATCGATCTAAGTTACGCAACTTCAGCTATGTGAATAACATAGCTGAAGTCGACATACTTAGATCGACTTACCGTGGTGTCTTCACCGCGGTGAGTCGACTGCTGCCACGGACTCTGCCTGCACCTCTCTCAGTGCTGGAGTACAGAAGTCGATGGGAGAGCGCTCAGGAGTCGATTTATTGCATCTAGACTAACTTTCAACACTAATTTTAAAAAATCTTGGCCATGATACATCCACTTATTTACGCTTTGATCAAACAAACCAATACCAGCTAACAGAATCTGAATCAGAGAGGACAGCTGTGTTTTTTAAGTATGATACTTTCCCATATAGAAATACTTGCCTTTTTCTAGATCGCTGAGTGTGATGTTTACATGTTGCTTGAAATTATTAGAACTGGGAGCACTGGCTATTGGGAGGCTGAAAAGGACAGGAAACAGGAAGTGGGGGGAGGAGTTGAGAAGGCAGAGTGAGAGTTACAGAGGGTGCAGTAGCAGCTTGGTAAAGAAGTTTCCACTATAAAAATAAAGTCCTGTTGAAGTTTGTTAGTACCTTGCCTGGCTGATACAACACTGAGGAAATTAAAATCAGTCTTTGTACATTGACAATATAAAAAACAACAAAGGAGCAGCAATGCCTCTGCTTTCCTGCTGCTGTCCCAGACAACAATCCAAAGTGTGAGTCCCAAGCTGCGACGTCTTAATCACTAACTGCTGTACATTTGTACAGATCAAACTGTCATGCTCACACACACACTGAGGAAAAGGAACAAGCAGGTAATTCTTTTATTTTTACAACATTATTTTACTCTATCTGGCAAGGAAGGTAAAGACACTTTAAAGGTATTTGAACCTGACAAAACAGCAGGAATTTTACAATCCTGCACTGACCACTGGGGAGAGTATATGGGAAATAATGGATTTTCTCCCCCCCCCCACCCCCCAGTGTAATTTTTGTTATTCAAAGTTAGAAAAATCAGTTGCTATAAGTGTTCAAAATATATAGGCTGGAATTTTGAAAGAAGCCTAAAGGAAACGTACGTGGAAATTCAATGGAAGTTGGGCACCTAACTCCCTTGAACTCATCTGATTGTGAAGTTTGACTTTTGATCAAGAGATACCAAATGCAATAAATATTGGACTAACATATACATTTAAAAGCATGGAATGGGGAGAAAACTGATGGCTGCAATTGGAAAAACACCAAAGTAGATAATGAGGCAAGAGAGATGTGTTTCTAAATGTCTTACACAATATAGTTGTAATCACCTTTCTAAACTTCAAGATGGCATACAATTCCTTCCTAAGCTGGCCCACCAACATTAAGTGTTAGTGCAGAATTAACGTTTAAAGATAATTTATAAGCCACTCACAAAAGCCAGTTCATTAGGACACTGAATAAAGAAAAGCCGTGGGTGTAACTACACAGAATATGTGTTATCTCATTATTGTTAGTTAACATAAAGTCCAGACATGCACCCTTTAGATAAACAGCAGTTGGAGTCTCATATTCCACTGTAGGGCATTAAGGCTTGAGGCCAGAATTGTTCAGCTTGTTACTGCATGCAGCTCGCAAACTGGTGGGTAACAACTTCATGCTAGGGAAGACAGGTAGAAGCCTGCACGGGTGTCTCTTACTCAGACAGTGATCTCAGAATTACTCAGGAACTGATAATTGTTGAGGATCTAAACAGTGAGCTGGCTCCTTTCTCTTCTGCACACAGACCACCCGTGTTTGTACCAAGGGGAGTGAGCAGACACCTGTGGGCCACATTTTCGCGGAGAAAGTACCTGTGCAGTCCTGAAGAATTTTAGTGTTAACAACTGCTGGTTGTGAACCAAAATCTTCCCATGGTGGACAACAGATGGCTGTCTATAATATTTCTCTCTGAAAGCTGATGAAATGTGTGAACTAGTTTATAAAATGTAATCAACACAAAACAGTCTCAGGGGTACACATACAATATATACACAACACAATGTATTGAACAATCAGGACTAATAATAGACTGTCCACAAAGACTGTTCCACAGAATGAACTCAATGCTAACATCACTCAGGCAAAAGCATGAGATATTAGCCTTATGCCATAACCTGAAGGTCAACAGGGGGAGTGAGTTCTGGAGCAGAGGGCCCTCCACTGAGGAAGTTCTACCAGGAGTCTCGAACCATACAATTCTAGGGAGCACTAGCAAAAGCTATCAGAGCTCCAAGTGTTACACTAAAGTCTGTCCTCCTTCTAGTGACCCTACCCCAGAAGGAAAATAACTCTGCAGAACATCTCATTTCTTTGTGGGAACAAGATGATACTGAAATTGAGATGGAAAAAGAAGTTTTCCCCAAGTCCATTTGTAAAGAGCATTTTTAGTTTCCATAAGTCAGTATAGGGTTTTAATAACAGGACAGTGGTGCCTTACATTTTTATTACCAACTCTCACTCCAAAGGATCCCAAGGCACTATATACACTATGGGATTTACATAAAACATTACTGAAATGCAACTGTCTCTGAGATGAAAGGGGCATTGGAGGCTCCTCAGGGTAAGCAGTGGGTAGACATCACTCACCATTACAAAATGGTAGGCTACAAATACAGTAGGATTTTTGGCTGCTGCTGTAACCTGACCCAGAGAACATCTTTACATTTCAGTTTAGCCCACTTGTTTTCAGAAGTCATCAACAGCCACAGAGCACTCTCTTCAGTGCACAAGTCAGGGGAAGAGCAAATTTTAGCCAAAGTCACCCTATCACTTCCAAAGAGGAACAAGGGATCTTTAGTGTCCACCAGGACCAGATGACATTTCCCCCTCTTTTAGGATTTGTCCAAAGCACCATTATTATAGTAACTGCATGATCTGTTTGCCTACCTCAGAAAGATGAATGGCTGAGTGCACATTGCCAGCATGCAAACCTAGGGTTTCTGGGAGTATACATATTTTAAAGCTTTGAAAACCAGGCCTTCACCCTCCACGGTAGTACACCATTATACATTTAGCTCTAAAGCTAGTGGTTATGAGGTGACATACCTAAGATGGAAACTAACTATAAAAATACCTCCATCCGAATGGGATCAGCCTCTCTTCTGTGGTGTGGCTGATATTTTGAAATGACATTTGCTTGTGTAGTGGAAATTCCTCTCTTTGTTTTGAAGAGTACACATAGCCATGAGATTTATGTTCTGTTATCTTTACATTGTTCTCCTGTAAGCTTTTTGAAAGCTGGGCCCATAAATCTGTTAACTAAATAAAAATGTGTTCCTCCACTGGCTTGCATGTGTGTGCACACACGTTCGTTTGTTACTGTAATGCCAGGCCTACATTAGAAAAGGGTTGTCAGTCTAGCTATATGGACATAACTGTACCAGCAAATCCTCCTCTGGTAGGCTTAGCTTATACTGGCAAAAAAGTACTGTTGCCAATATAATTGTATCTACCCTAAGGCTTTTGCCAATATATAATTGTCAGAAAAAAAATCACACCTCTAACTGACTTTGCTGTGCTGGCAACATTTCTAGTGTAGACCAGGCCTATGTCTACTTACGTGTGCTTGGCTGTGGCCATTAATGCCTTTTTTTAAATATCAAAACAGTTCTCTTCGAGGAAATAATGTGGGGACTTTGCAAATAAATATATAAAAAAAAACATCATTCAAAGGAATATGATGAAAAATGTCTAGATAATAGGACAAAAGTTGGTAAAACCTAATCAACAGCAGCCATTTCAAAGCATTAAAAAAACTAAGTGCAGATGGATGGGTTAGTGCTTCTTAGGAACAGTGTAGCTATCCAGATTCATGGCTGGGTTTAGCATTCTATTATTGTATAAAAATTTATGCGAAACAACACTTTCCTGTCACCTCAATGTGCAGCTTCTGCTCCAAAGTCTGTCTCTCTAGCCTTACTGCTATCCACAGTTCTTGTGTCTCAGTGACTCCACAGCAAATCAGGTACGTTTGTAAATAAAAGATGTGCACATATGGTTTTAAACTGCCAGCCTTGCAGAGTCAGTTTGGGGTCTGAAAGTCCGGATGGGCTCTTTCTAGTTTATGTACCACTAGTAATAGTTAGTGACCAGGTCAAATTTGGCTCTCAGTTATACCTACACTACCCATTGTCTCCAAATTATTGCCTAAGGGCTTGTCTACATCAGAAAGTTGCAGCGCTGGTGAGGGAGTTACAGCGCTGCAACTTAGGAGGTGTACACATCTGCAGGGCACCACCAGCGCTGCAACTCCCTGTTTGCAGCGCTGGCCGTACTTCCGTTTTGTCTCGGGTGTAGAGGATCCAGCGCTGGTGATCCAGCGCTGGTAATCAAGTATAGGCACTTACCAGCGCTTTTCTTGACCTCCGTGGAATAAGCAGGTATCCCAGCATACCTGAGGAAGCCTCTGGTAATCAAGCTGGTCTCCTTCCCCGGCTTGCTCTCTTGTTCCCCGAACCCCCGAGCAAGCAGGTCTCCTTCCCTGCAGTTTGCAGGGGGGTTCGGGGAACGCGAGAGCAAACCGCGGCGAAGCTGGTCTCCTTTCCCGGTTTGCTCTCGCGTTCCCCGAACCCCCGAGCAAGCAGGTCTCCTTCCCTGCGGTTTGCAGGGTCGTTCGGGGAACGCGAGAGCAAACCGCGGCGAAGCTGGTCTCCTTCCCCGGTTTGCTCTCGCGTTCCCTGAACAAGCAGGTCTCCTTCCCTGCGGTTTGCAGGGTGGTTCGGGGAACGCGAGAGCAAACCGCGGCGAAGCTGGTCTCCTTTCCCGGTTTGCTCTCTCGTTCCCCGAACCCCCGAGCAAGCAGGTCTCCTTCCCTGCGGTTTGCAGGGGGGTTCGGGGAACGCGAGAGCAAACCGCGGCGAAGCTGGTCTCCTTCCCCGGTTTGCTCTCGCGTTCCCCGAACAAGCAGGTCTCCTTCCCTGCGGTTTGCAGGGTGGTTCGGGGAACGCGAGAGCAAACCGCGGCGAAGCTGGTCTCCTTTCCCGGTTTGCTCTCGCGTTCCCCGAACCCCCGAGCAAGCAGGTCTCCTTCCCTGCGGTTTGCAGGGTGGTTCGGGGAACGCGAGAGCAAACCGCAGCGAAGCTGGTCTCCTTTCCCGGTTTGCTCTCGCGTTCCCCGAACCCCCCTTGAAGCCGCCCAACAGCGCTGCAGTGTGGCCACATCTAACACCACTTGCAGCGCTGGTTGCTGTAAGTGTGGCCACTCTGCAGCGCTGGCCCTATACAGCTGTACTAATACAGCTGTAACAACCAGCGCTGCAAAATTTTAGATGTAGACATGGCCTAAGTGTAACTTGAAAGAGAATTTGGGCTGCAGTTAGAATTTAGTGAAACAATTCTGTTGCTAATGTACAGCAGGATTACTCCAGTTCACTGTTAGCTCTGTAGGAATAGCAGTAGTAAAAACTTTAGCTATTGAAGTGAATGGATGCTCTGAATACACACAGAACAGATCTGTTGAGTAAGAAGGAACCACTTCAACAAGGATCTCAATCAAGCCTTAATCAAGTTTACTGTCAGCCTATGATGAAGTGGGGATTTCCCTTGTTATGTTGTTTGAGAGTCTTACTGTTGAGCCTATGTGAGTTTTACTGTTTTGCAGGCATACTGTGTGTGCCTCAGTTTCCCTGTGTGCTGCACCAATACCTCGGTGATGGGAATAGGGGTGTGCAACTTTGGCTGAGACCTCTGGGGGAGGTGAAGCTGCTCCAGCTGCCTGCACATATGCTATGACCGGTGCCCATTGTAACCTGAGACCCAGGAGGGGGATTCAACCAACCAGGTGACTGCCCGGGAAGCAAGACAAAGAGAAGGAGGAGCAGCAATGGGGGTGTCTGATGTCAGGTTGCTGGAAGCTGGCAGTCTGTTTGGGGGGACTGGGAGAGGGGGAGTCCAGGGTGCCTGGCTCAGGACTCCCTAAGGCAGACTTGGCTGAAAGTCACTGATTTCTGTGCCAACAAGTTTTGTTCTACACTGTGTTCCTGTTGACCAATAAACCTTCCATTTTACACTGGCTGAGAGTCACATCTGACTGCGGAGTTGGGGTGTAGGGCACTCTGGCTTCCCTAGGAGCCGCACCTAGGCAGACTCGCTGTGGGAAGCACACAGTGTGGAAGGGGATGCTGAATGCTCAGAGCTCAGACCCATAAAGGTCAAAGCTGTGTAAGCTTCTTTCCCTGAAGCCAGTATGCTCAGAGAGAGGAGGCATGCTCCCAGAGAGTCCTGTGTGATTTCATATGGAGTAGTCCCAGGGCATCACCCTGGTGACTCTGTGACAACTGGTGGCAGTGGGGGGATAAACTGCACCCAATGGACAGCGCATCCTGCAGTAAATGACTGGGGAGCAGTAGAACAAAGGGGGATTAGTGAGAGACCGGTGGGCCGAAGGCTCTGAGCAGTGTGGTTCCAGGAGGTGGAGGAGCCTACGGCTTAACCCTGAGAGAGAGTGGACCCCGAGAAGGGCTGTCACACTGAAAGGATTTTTGATGCATGGCTAGAAAGGGTTAAACATCCTGCAAAATAATTATGGACAGAAGACATGTGGGGAGATAATGTTTGTGGTTTTGTGTATTTACATATGTATGAGTAAGGTGGATAATGTAATCAACAGTCCCTGTCTATGCTGTATTCTGATAATTCAGAGGGCAAAAGAAAATCCTATCATGTAAATGAATTGAAAACACAGGATGTCTCAGTATTCATCTCTCTAGAAATGTACTGCGAATGGTGGGAGGAACAAGAAAATGGCCTTAATTTAATTCATCTAGCTAAGTACCAATGATGGATCTCCTTCAAAGTCATCCTAATTACCTTCAGTTCCCTGAGGAATTCAAACTTGTTAAAATACATTAAATTGGATAAAAGGTTCTTGGGTTCTGATTCTGTCATTTCAGATCCGATTAGGCTTCGTCAAGGGAGTCACAAAATATGAGTCACAATTATGCTGGTACGCCCTGAATATGAGATTTGGACATTGGACTATATCCTATGAACTATTTCTAAAAGAACTCTATGCAATTACAAAACTCACCATCTCTGCTATGAATCTGCACCTTAATGAACTGAACTCCTGTCTGTATGTATATTGATTTTTTAAATTTTAGTGTAGTTAATAAGAACTGGCTGTAGTGTGTATTTGGGTAAGATCTGAAACATTCATTAGCCTTCAGGGTAATGTGTCCGATCCTTTGGGATTGGTAGAAGCTTTTCTTTTATATGAAGAAATAAGATTTACAGAAATTTTCATCACATTTAAGGTCGGTATCTGGATGGTGGCCTGAGGCTGGATCACTTTAATGGAACTGTGTTGTTTGGACTTCTGAGTAACCAGTAAGGTAATAAAAAGCTGTTTTATGCTGGCTTGGTGAATCTAAGTATTGGAATATCCCCCAGCTTTTTGGGGTTTGGCTGCCCCATTCTTTGCAGTTCACCTTAATTGAATGACCAGAGCTGGCTTCCCATTAGGACCCTGGACACAGTAGCGTAGTTGGCAGGATACACATTACCACAGGTTAATTGGGGTTTTGGATCAGAACCACATGCTTGTTGAAAAAATTAATTTTGATATTGGAGAGTTTAAGGATTAAAAATCAGCTACAATTGGTGTGCAACAATAATATGAAGATCTTGATAGAAAAAGCCTTGAAGATTTGTGCTTACAAAGAGGGTTGTCTTTTAAGGAAAAAAACCCAGATCAAGAACTGAAAAATCTGCTAATGGCAAATGATCAAGAAGCAGACCCAGTGAGAATGCTTGCAATAAGAAACAAACAACAACTTAAATTTGAATAGAAGCTTATGGATCTTCGTTTACTGGAGAAGCAAAAGATAGCTGATATGGAAAAGGAGGCTAAAGAAAGGATTGATAAAATGGAAAAAGAGGCCCATTTAAGGCATATAGAATGGCTGGCGGCTGAGGAGAAGGCTCACCAGATGCAACAGGAATCTGCCAGACTTCAGCTCCAAGTGTTGGAAGAGCAGAAAAAGCTGCCACAACCTGGAAATCCATCCCCTCTGGACAACGAACACTGGGAAAGAATTTGCCCCGTTTACAAAGATACTGAGAACATAGAGGAATTTCTATCTTTGAACGTCTATGTAAGAAAGAATTTGCCCCGTTTACAAAGATACTGAGGACATAGAGGAATTTCTATCTGAAATTTCTATCTATGTGAAATTCACCATATCCCAGAGGATCAGCGTATGCCTGTCCTGCTAATGAGATTAACTGGGAAAGCCAGGGAAGTGTTCAATGAAATAGGTATGGATGAAGCTTTGACTTATATTTATGTAAAATATAAATATACTGTATTAAAACGTTTTAAGGTTACCTCTGAAACTTACAGGTTGAAATTTAGAAATTTTAAAATCTCTAACAGAATTTCTTATGAGGAATGTGCTCATAAACTCTTGGGTTTTGTCAGTAAGTGGATTACTGGTGAGAAAGTTTGGGTAATTTTGAACAGTTAATGCAATTAATTACACTTAAACAAATGTTAAATTTGGTGCCAGATGAGGTCTGGGCTGCTATATGCGATGGAAAGGACAATTGTGTTTTGCAGGCTGCTGAAATTGCACTGAAATTGTCATGAAAGAAGTAAGCTCCTGGGAAAGAATAATCACTATTCACCCCAGTTTAAAAGAAAGGAAGAGTCTAGGAGTAAACCTAAACACAGTGTAGATAAAAAAGCTCATGGGAGTCCAGAGTTCAAAACCTCTTACCCTAAAGGGAGGCCAGTTACCTGTTACCAATGTGGAATGCCTGGGCACATGAAGCTAAATTGTCCAGAATTCCAAATCACTCCATGACCTGATATCCCTGTGAGTGCCAATGCCATAACTATAAGTGCAGATGCTAACCTTGTAAATGTTAATGTTATCTCCCTAGCCCCAAAGGAGGATGTAGGGGAAGGACAGGGTCTTGTGAATTATGTCAGAACTGAGTCTTGGAGGGGTATGATGAATTTATTAGAAATGCAAAGGAAAATGGTGTGGATTGTCGTGGTTGGCATGACACAGCGTCAGAAATTACTTTGGTTAAGAAGTGTTATGTCCAAGAGGAGGACGAATTGGCAGGCAAGAACATAACTGTTCTGGCTTTAGCCAGGTTTCCTGTAACTATTTCTTTAGCTAAGATCCACCTGGAGTGGAAGGATTTTAGTGGTCAGCTGACCGTAGGCACTCGAGATAAACTTCCAGCAGACATTCTTATAGGGAATGACATTATGATTAAGTTTAATACTATTAATGTCATAACAAGGTCTCAAGGGAAGTATAGTGCTGATGCCTCTAGCTTGCCTGATGTCAGCGAAGGGGAGGAGATGGCCTCTAGCCCTTCAGCTATACAGTCTGGCAGCCTCAGGCAGGAGGATTAGGTGAAAATATTCCTGATGTATCAGAGATGGTTCTGAATCTAAGTGAAACTCAGAAGGAATTTATTGCGCCCCAACAGAGCGACGTTTCATTGGAACAGGCCAGGGCCAGTGCTTAGAGTAATGCCCCCACCTGAGGAAGGAAGGGGTACAGTCTTGGTAAGTGATGGATTGTTGGCAAGGTTAGTGGAACATGAATATCCCTATACCTTACCAGTTACCAGTGTGGAGAATTGTGACAGTGAAGGAAATGTTCCTGTGTCTGTTAGCGGTAATGGCTTGCTACCCAAGTCTCCAAGCAGTTGTCTGTGAATAGCTATGTGTGCTGGGACAATGGAAAGGATATCCCAAGCTGTTTGTCTGTTAAAGGGGGATGTTTCTCCTGCTCTTTTCTGTTTGTAGAGCAGACAGAAAAAGCCTGTAAGCCTATGATGGTTGAAAATTTATTATGTGACTCAGAGTTGATTCTGGATACAACTAAAGGAAGGAAGTGGTCTTAAATTTGTGTCTGCTAGGAATGATGACATTGCAACTAGGTTGCATCCGGTTAATGTCATAAATAGCTCCTGGAGACCAAGTGATTCTGGAGCTTCTATTTTGCCTGTTGCTAGTGTGTTGCTGGGTAAAGACAAGACAACCTTGTCTGATCAGGGTGATATAGCCAGGGCGCAAGAAAAGCATGAAGGTGATTTGACTATGTTACCCACTGACAGTGTGGAAACTTGTAATAAGGAAGAGACTACTTCTAATCTTGTGACTATGAAGTCTAGCAGTTTACCTGAAAGGGATTTTTCTGAAAATCCTCCTGACGGGACAGAGGTGATTCTGAATTTAAGTGAAGCCCAGAAAGAGTCTGTTGTTGCTCAGGAAAATATTCCTTTAGCACAAGCCCTAGGTGAAAAGGGTAAGGGCAGAATTTCTGTGAAAAATGGGTTGTGGCTTAGAAAGATTCCTGAAGAGAAAAATCTTCAGGGTAATTTTTGCAAGCAGTTTGCTGCAACTGATGGGTGTGCATGTGATTTGACCGAGTTAACTCAGGGTGAATCAATGCATAGAGAAAGCAACAGTTTGTTTGGGAGACTTGTTCCAGCTGCTAACTGCCAGAGTCTTTCTGAGCTGTATAGAACCACTGACTTTGCTTTAGAAAGACCCAGTGTGGATAGCTTTGAAAAGGTTTCAAATGAAATAAAAATTGTTAGGGAATTTGAACAGTCCTAAAAGCTTAACCAGCTTGTTGGGGAGATAATGTTGTTGAAACATGAATGTCTCCACTTTGATTCTTTAAGTAAGCTGTCTATGACTCAGATACTGAGGAAAAATCGGGTTACTGGTTACAAGGATGCAGAGGAGAACTTTCATCTCTAGATATTTTGGATATGACTTGTAGTCTCTTAGTGGGCTTGACATCTAATTCCATGTGGAAGCAGAGGCTGGTAATGGAAGAACAAAGGAAGCTGGAGTCTAACGTGCTAGTGAAAATGGATGCTCTCTCTTTAAGACAGAGACCAGCCTTGGAATTGGTAAAGCTTGAGGATTTGAAAACAAGTAAACAAGCTAGTGTCTGTATTAATGCAAATTACCTGACTGACTTGGGGGGAGAAAGACTTGCCCATAGCCATTAGCAAAGAGGACATACCCAGCCAGCCAATGGATTCTGTTACACACAAGAGTTCAGATTTTGACCCTACTGGACAGGGAGGAAGGCAAGGATTAAAACTTGAAAATAAAAGCCACGGGTTAACCCTAAAATACCAAAACTCCAAGGAAGTGATTAAACAGAAAGCCTATGTTAAGGAAGACCCGGAGGTCAAGAAAAAGCTACAAGGATTCAAAAGGGATATTGAACAAGATGACCTAAAGAATGCTTTGTCTAAACCAAAGGGTTGGTATGACAAAAATGATTGTAAATGTACACATATGATAAAACTGATGCTACTGCTAATGATTGTAACTAACTTGTTGCTGATACCATGAACTGTAAAAATGTACACTATGCATGTTTTTTTTGGAAAAACCCTTGGCCATATTGGGGGTGATACATAAGAAGTCATTACTGTATGTTGTAAAAGCCTTCATGGATATAATGTTTCATGACACTATGCTAAAAGACCTGGTGATACTGATATTTCACAGTTAGTGCCTGTATCTAATCTTGAAACTGTACACAGCAGAAAAACCACTACAAGCTTGAACTGCTGTGCACAAAGGGAAACTGAGGTACATCACCTCATAGCCTTCATGGCTGAATGCCAGAGTAAGTGCTCTCTAATGAACATTAATGGTTTTGTTAAGTTAACATATAGACCAAACCCTGGAATCACTAAAGTATTTCACAATGTGTAGGCTAAATTTTTGGCTGGGGCCAAAGCATGCATCAATAATTTGGCCTTACAAAGAATTCAATGTAAAGCTCATATCAATGTTGGAAGGTACTTAAAATGTATTCCAGAGCTCTAATTTCACCTTTCTACACCAGTCTCAGGTTGGGAGTGTGACACATGGCTAGGAAGGGGTAAACATCCTGCAAAATAAATAACCCACAGAATACACGTGGGGAGATAATGTTTGTGTTTTTGTGTATTTATATATGTATGAGTAGGGTGGACAATGTAATCAACAGTCCCTGTCTATGCTGTATTCTGCTAATTCAGAGGGCAAAAGAACATCCTATAATGTAAATGAATTGAAAACAAGGGATAGCTCTGTATTTCTCTCTTTGAAATGTACTGTGAATGGTGGGAGGAATAAGAAAATGGCCTTATGTTAATTCATCTAGCTAATTACCAGTGATGGATCTTCTTCAAAGTCATCCTAATTACCTTTTGTTCCCTGAGGAATTCCAACTTGTCAAAAGACACGAAATTGTATAAAAGATCCTTGGGTCCTGATTCTGTCATCTCAGATCTGCTTAGGCTTCGACAAGGGAAGTTTGAGTCGCAAGATATGAGTCCCAGTTATGCTGGTACGCCCTGAATATGAGATTTGGACATTGGACTATATCCTATGAACTATTTCTAAAAGAACTCTTTGCAATTACAAAACTCACCATCTCTGCTATGAATCTGCATCTTAATGAACTGAACTCCTGTCTGTATGTATATTGATTTTTTAAATTTTAGTTTAGTTAATAAGAACTGGCTGTAGCGTGCATTTGGGTTAGATCTGAAACATTCATTAGCCTTTAAGGTAATGTGTCCGATCCTTTGCGGTTGGTAGAAGCTTCTCTTTTATATGAAGAAATAAGATTTATAGAAATTTTCATCATATTTAAGGTCGGTATCTGGATGGTGGCCTGAGGCTGGATCACTTTAATGGAACTGTGTTGTTTGGACTTCTGAGTAACCAGTAAGGTAATAAAAAGCTGTTTTATACTGGCTTGGTAAATCTAAGTATTGGAATATCCTCCAGCTTTTTGGGGTTTGGCTGCCCCATTCTTTGCAGTTCACCCTAAATGAGCGACCACAGCTGATTCCCCACTAGGACCCTGGTCACAGGGTTCCTCCCAGGGACTGCGGGGAGCTGAGAGAGCACAGGCCTGTGAGTCCGTGACCACTTGGGCACAGCGGGAGATGGCCTATAACCATTCCCTTAAGAAGGACATTGTAGAGCTATGCACAGAGAGAGGGCTGCGCACTGGAAAGATTGCTAAGGCACAGCTGATTGCTTAGTTGGAAGAGGAGGATTGCTCTAAGGAGCTGGTTCCTGACCCAGCTGGGGCCGCGAGAGAAGCTGGGAGCAGCCATGTGTCCCGAAGAGCCATGTCTCCGACCAACAGGGGGTCTCCACCGTGTTCCCAGTCAGTGGATCTGAGATGGATGGATTTGGAGCTGAGATTGAAGGAGTCAGAGGACTATAAGAGACAGGGAAGGCATGAAGCAGAACAGCAGGAGAGACAGCAGCAGGATGAACTGGCAATGGCTGAGCGGAGAGGCAGAAGGACCCATCCAAGGGATCCAGGTCCTACTCCTGTAACAGTTGAGGATTTGAATTTGAATCCAGGGAACCAATTGGCAGAGACTGACGCAGTTAGGGAAAATGCAAATGACCTGGCTGTCAGGGGGGAGGAGCTGCCTCTATGTAACCAGAGCCCTGGAGCTGAGTGGAACAGAGAGATATTTCCTGCCCCCTGCACACAGGGGAGGTGGCTCATGCTGGCTCTGATGCTGTGAGCAAAGCAGCGAGCTCACTGCCTGCCCTCACTGGGACAGCAGGGGCAAAGCTGAGCCCAGGGAGATTGTAGACCCCAGCTGAGTGTAGAGAACCACTGCCAGGACGGGACAGCAGCTGACCGGGGCTGTCTTGTCCAGGGGTGCAAAAGGCCAGGAACAAGGGTAAAGCAGCCTTGAGACACCTGCCTCTCATAGAGGAGCCTTTTCAGAAGGTGGCCCTGGACTTAATGTGGGATGAATGGGAGGGGAAGGCCTCCCCTGATGGAGAATCGGTGGAGTATGTACTGACTTTCCAGGAAAAGCACACAGAGCTTATGCATCCAGCCAGGGAGAAACTAGCCAGGGCCTAAGGGAGGCAGAAGGTCTGGTACGACCACTCAGCCTATGGCACTGGGGACCAGGTGAGGGTTCTTGTCCCAGTGAGGAAGAATAAGCTGCAAGCTGCCTGAGACAGGCTCTTCAAGGTCATCAAGCAGCTGAATGAGAACGATGTGGTGGAACTGCCCAACTGGGCTCACAGACACCAGGGTACCAGGTCAACATGATGGAGCTGTACTGTGACAGTAAGAGGCTGGTACTGGCCATGTGTGGCCCTGGGGAGAAGGGGGAAGATCCCCTGGTGGGTCTCTTCCCTGAGACAAGAGCCGGCTCCTTGCTAGAATCAGTTCCCCTCTCTGACCAGCTACCCCTTGCCCAGCAGGCAGAGATCAGAGAGGCAGTGCATTCATACCAACAGCTACTTTCCAACTGGCCTGGGCTCACTAACTGAGCTGTCCACTGGGTGGAGCTGGGAGCTGGCTCTCCCATCAGGTGTTACCCCATCCAGAGTAACCGGGAACACAGCCCAGGCCCTGGAGGAAGAGGTCAGAGACATGCTAGCTTTAGGGGTGATCCAGCCATCCACCAGCCCAGGGGCCTCTCCCGTGGTGCTGGTCCCGGTCCCCAGGAAAGGTGGGTCAATCCGATTCTGTATGGCCTATCGGAAGCTCAATGCCATCACCATGTCTGGTGCCCGCCCTATGCCTGGCCTGATGAGATGTTGCTAGACAAGTTGAGGGGAACTCGGTTCCCACATGACCAGGGATCTCACCAAAGGCACCTTTGGATCCAGATGCCAGATTGAAACCTACTTTTATCACCTCTTTGGGGCTGTACAAATCCCTGGTCCTACCTTTCAGCATCAAGGAGGCGCCTGTCACCTGCCAGCACCAGGGGAATCAGTTACTGAGGGGGATGGAGAATTTTACCCTAGCAGACATTGATGATATTTGTGTTGTTATCCAGACTTGGGAGGACCACGTATCCCAGGTAAAGAGAGGGCTGGGTTGTCTCTAGGATGCAGAGCTGACTGTAAAAGCTAGCAAGTGCAAGGTGTGGATGGCAGAGGTGTTGCACCTGAGCCACAAGCCAGGGAGAGGTTGCCTAAAGCCAGAGCCAGCCAAGGTGGAGGAGATCAGAGACTGGCCTGCTCCCTAGGCTAAGAAACAGGCCCAGGCCTTTATTGGGATGGCGGGGCACTACTGGATGTTTGTGCCCCACTTTAGCTCTGTGTCAGCTCCCATCACTGAGCTGTGCAATAAGTGTAAGCCAGACAAGCTGGTCTGGACTGGGTATTGCCAGAGGATTCTCTGCACGCTGGAGGAGGATCTGGTCAAGGGCCTGGTGCTGGGAAACCTAGGCTTCGACAAGCCCTTTATAGTGTTCACTGATGCCTCTCACACAGGGCTGGGCGTGGTGCCAAATCACACTGATGCAAAGGGGGAGAAACACCCCATCATATACCTGAACAGGAAGCTATTGTCCCAGGAGCAAAGCTATGCAGCCATAGGGAAGGAATTCCTGGTCCTGGGGTAAGCTCTTAAAAGGCTGCAGCCGGATCTATTTGGGTGCCACTTCACTGTATGCACTGACCACTTGCCTCGCTGTGGCTGCGCCAGATTCAAGGGGCCAGTGTCAAGCTCCTGAAGTGGACTCTGTGCCTTCAAAGTATGAGATGGAGGTGGTCTATGTTAAGGGGAGTGCAAATGTTATAGCTGATGCTTTGTCCTGGAGAGGGGGGTCTGAACTTCCCCAGGCCACTGGCTAAAGTGACCCTACTCAGTTTGGTTTCACAGGGGGAGAGATGTGACAAAGCAGGATTTTCCCTTGTTATGTTGTATGAGAGTCTTACTGTTGAGCCTATGTGAGTTTTACTGTTTTGCATGAATACTGTGTGTGCCTCAGTTTCCCTGTGTGCTGCACCAATATCTGGGTGGTGGGAATGGAAGTGTGCAACTTTGGCTGAGACTTCTGGGGGAGGTGAAGCTGCTCCAGTTGCCTGCACATATGCTATGACCGGTGCCCTTTGTAACCTGAGACCCAGGAGGGGGATTCAACCAACCAGGTGACTGCCTGGGAAGCAAGACAAAGAGAAGGAGGAGCAGCAACGGGGGTGTCTGAGGTCATGTTGCTGGCAGTCTGTTTGAGGGGACTGGGAGAGGGAGAGTCCAGGGTGCCTGGCCCAGGACTCCCCAAGACAGACTTGCCTGAAAGTCACTGATTTCTGTGCCAACAAGTTCTGTTCTATGCTGTGTTCCTGTTGATCAATAAACCTTCCATTTTACACTGGCCGAGAGTCGCATCTGACTGTGGAGCTGGGGAAGCCAGAGGACCCTACACCCCAGGAGCCTGGCCTGGGCAGACTCACTGCGGGAAGTGCATGGTGTGGAAGGGGATGGTGAATGCTCTGAAGTCAGACCCAGGAAGGTCAAAGCTGTGTGAGCATCTTGCCCTGAAGCCAGTATGCTCAGAGACAGGAGGCACGCTTCCCCGGAGTCCTGGCAGGCTTCATATGGAGTAGTTCCAGAGCATCACTGCAGTGACCTTGTAACACAGCCATTGACATACTGAAAACCAGGGAAACCAAGGCAAGCAGTGTACTGCATGCTGCAAAAATCCTATACCATGAGGCACGACTAGCTGACAAACCTCTAAACATAATCAATAATACCTTGCTCTAGCTAGTGCCTTCACTACAAATGAAAAACATCAGGTGGGTTTTTCTTGTATTCAAAATTCTTAGCTATGCAAGCAACAACAGCAGATCCTTATTCCATCTTTCGGGGCTGCGTGCGGGGGAAGTAGTTGAAATGCAATCATCTTAGGTTGCTCTGATATTGGCCTCATTAGCTCAGGAAGGTGCCAGTCATTGAATCTCAGCTATCTCTAAAGGAGCATCAGATAATCTCAAGGAATTAGGTACATTAGTATGCTGAGCCTCTCTACTTAGAGAACGATCTGAAATTACTCAAGATTTAGGTAGCTTTAGACTGGACTGTAAGAGATGGAAACAAAGTTTATCTCATTAACCTATCTACCCAACCCTTCAAGCTAATACAGATGGTAGCCCTTTAGCAGACAGAAATAGCTCTAACTCTTCCTTAAGTCTCATTTAAGCTAGAATTACTGTAGCCAGTTTGCTTGCTCCTGAGTGCCTCACTTTAGTATATTAATTTGGTTCATAGATCAGGACAGAAGGAAAATACTTTAAATAATACATATAATTCTTTTGTCAGCATACAGATATATTCCAAGCCCAGAAAGTCAATTCACTACTTTTGGGTGTGGTTTTCTTTTAAACCACCCTCTTTGGGGCAGGCTTGGAACCGAGTTCTAATGACCTGATAAAGAGGGAATTTAGATTATCAGGGAGGAGCAGCCTGCTATACATACAGAGGACTTCATGTCTTGACATGGCTATCACTAACTTTCTAGAAGACAACCCAAGTGACTTAAAGGTATCATGAAGAAGAAACTGCAAAATTCACTTTGTTGTACATTTTAATGACAACAAACACCTTTCTAACTTTTTTTAAATGAACAATTCCACAAAGCTTAATCGTTGGACTTTTTTTTTTTTTTTTAAATCATCATCAGGGTTGTGTGCGCCAGCTCCCCCTATTGGTACTCAAGTGTGGACTGCAATGTGTCTTTTCACCATATGAATCCCTTCTGCATTCCTTTTCCTACCATGTTGCAATGGCACTTTTTTTTTTTTTTTTCCTTCAATTTTGGATTGTCACAAGAGGTGCAAAAAATGCTAAGACAAGTAGCTGTAGAAGCAGAGAAGCTAGGTCTAAAGATATCACATGAAAAAGATAGAAAATGGTGACATTTAAGTCTGTTGAAAAGGCAAAGATATTTCCCACCAAAATCTGAGGTGGCATTGGAGTGCATTGAAAACTTCAAATATCTGGTAGTACACCTCTACCTCAATATAATGCTGTCCTAGAAAGCCAAAAAATCTTTCCGCGTTATAGGTGTAACCGCATTATATCAAACTTGCTTTGATCCGCCCGAGTGTGAAGCCCCGCGCCCCGGAGCACTGCTTTACCGCATCATATCAGAAATCATGTTATATCGGGTTGCATTATATCAGAGTAGAGGTGTATGACTACCATGGACACTAAACAACTTTTAGAGATTGGACATAGAACTGGACTTGCAACTGCTGTCTAGCGACACTCACCCAATTTGGAGGAGCAAAGGTATTCATGAAGTTAAAATGAAACTGCTGCAGTCTTATCTTCAGCATCTCGCTCAATGCATGCAAGACATGGATGCTAAGAAACAAGGACATTAAGAGGTCTTCTGCCTTTAAACTGAAATGCTATAAGCGATTGCTCTCCATTAGCTATACCTCCCAAATGAATAATGAGGAGATAATTTCCCAAATTAAACGCATAACTGGAGTGATACCAAATATAAAGAATCAGATAAAGAAAACTTCAGTATTCAGGTCACGTGGATTGGAGAGCATGTTTTGTAGGGATTGGCGCCAGGTGTCGGGCGGGGCCCCACGGCAAGTGTGGTTTGACGATGTAGCTTTCAGGATGGGATGCGGAATGGTACACTTCTCAAGGCTATGAGAAGACTGTGAACCATGGAGGAAGATTGCTGGCCAACGACTCCTGTGTATTGTGTTTACTGTGTTCTATGGTGATTTACACCAAGAGAGAATGTTTGTATATAGTACCTATAGGGCCCAATCAAGGATCAGGGCCCATTCTGCTACGTGCAGTACATGCATATAATGAGCCAGGACAGTCTGTTTCAAACAGCTTACAAGACACAAACAAACAAAAAAAAAAGTGGAACAACAGACAAGTGGTGCATAAGGTATAATAGATAGTGGTCACAGCACACCACCCACCTACACATTGTTAAGTGTTTTGTAGGTGTCACAGCCAAGGTGGGTTCTATAGAGATTTAAAAGGAAGATAACATAGCAATCAATCTTGCAGATTGTTGGTGGGGGAAATCTTGTTTCTCCATCTCCAAGAATCTAAAACAGTCACTTTTAGTGTGCACCAGATTTGGGGCTCACATTTCTGTGATCACTGCAAAGTCCCTCTCAGCTCAAGATTTTTATGTGGCAGTGTTCACTCAGGGACAAGCAACTAAATCTTAGTTTTAAAGTATGAGCAAAGGAAGATGCCAGCAGCTATGTGTTGTGTCACTCCAGTATGCACACCGCTAGGAGCAAAGTGCAACTATATATCTTTTCTTCTGTTCAAAGTTTCCGTTCTCTAAAACAACCTATACAGACAAAAAGCAAAGGAAACATCATCCATTGAGTCACGTTTGCATTTATAAAATGTATTAAGAAAAATATCTGGATTTCTTTTAAACCAAGGAGATTATACTTCATATATATAAACAAACTGCTTCCATTCCAAAAGAAAACTTAAGTCTCACTGCCCCCTTCAATGCCTCCTTCATAATACTATAGAACATGTAACAAGAAAAAAAGAAGCCTGAAGTTAAATATCCCAGAAATTTATTGAATATTTGCTTGAATACATTCTGTGTAAAAGCATTAGGCTCAATTGGTTTTGGTGCTCCCAGGAAATCTCACTGACAGAGGCACTGACCTGAAACAGTTGCCAGTCTGGAGTTGTTAAATATGAAAATGTTAAGCAAAGGTCTATGATCCCTCCCTGGCCCACTGGATTTGAGTCTACAGTGAAAGTAAGTTTGAAGAACTCAATTTGCACAAGTTCTATACAAGAGCAAATGATGTTTAAGAGAGGGTTCCATATGTTGGTCTGTTTAAAACATTCAAATATTTTAAGAAAATATCTGCTTTTGGAGTTTTTGATACTGGAAACTTTTAGTCCAGGGTGTTCATATCTGGGTGTCTAATTTATCATATATTCTCCTTAACTGGTACTCATCCCAGGAAATTTAGTCTTCAGCTTTAGCTTCCATTTCCTCAGCATCATCATCGCCATCCACTTCAGCATTTTCCCTCTCCAGCCTTTCCAGTTGCCTTGCAAGCTCAGTCTCATCTGTGTCAGTAACCACTTTGGGCTGAAAGACAGGACACACACATGCCATTAACATTTGGTTTTCTTTAACCTCTTATATTTTGTGCAAAATATCACAGATAGGAAAGAAAATTAACCAAATTATTCTGTTGGTACTCAACTTAAATGTATAGCAAGACATCAAACTGATTCAAATTTACACTATGAAAAACAAAAATTACTACTACTCAATATGATTTTGTGACTTTTTATGGTTTCAATATTCCCAGCAGTACTGGAAACAAACACTTGCGTGTTAGTGCAATGAAAACCTGGTCTGACTGGAAATGCAAAAAAATTAAACAAATCACTTCTACCTAGCATTTAAAAAGTTTCTAAAAATCTGAATTTTTATAAACAAAGTTTATCAGGAACACCCGGAAATATTTTTGGTAAATAAAGTTTGTTACTGAGAGTTTATGTTTAAGCAGGAACAATATTTGTTCAATTCAAAGAAAGTACCAGTTATTTTTTGGTAATGGTAGTTTTCCACTGAGATTTCTTCCTCTGCTCTAAAATAGTTAGGAAAAAAGGTGCATTTTAATACAGAAACAGTTCTCACCTCCATCTGCACATTGAAGACTCCTCTCTTCTCCTCAATCTTTTCTTTAATGACAGCCATGGCTTGGTTCAGAACAGAGAGGCCTTCAGTTCTCTCCAATGTTGTGGTGGTCATCACATAACGAGGAGGAGCTATCAGATTAATCTATAAAAATTGAAGAAAAACAGGCAGATTCAATGATAAAGAAACAGACCACAACAAATTGAAACGACCAATATTGCCCTTTTAAAAAAGGATTGACATATACCACAGTGCAAAGAACAGGCATCTGTTATTTCTTAAGTGGAACCACTTATGATAAAACAACTAAGCTTTTGGTTTTAGAAGCATACAGGAGAATGTACAGGCCTGTCTACTTCTCTATATTCATCATTAGAATAGTAAGTCTTACCTAGTGCCTTCTATTAGGGAATTTGTCCAAGTGGGTATTATCCTTATTTTAGAAATGGGCAAATGGAAGAACAGAGTGACAAAGTAGCACATCATATACTTTTTCCAAACAACTGATGTTTGAAATGCTGAGGTAATGACTGCACACTTTTCTGAGTAGATGGGTAGGTGGAGTTTACTTGTTCTGTTAAAAGAAATTCTAGCTGCTCCCAGAAGATAAAAGGTGATCCAGGGTCTTTGGAAAAGGATTAGCCATGAATGCACCCAGTATACTAAAACTTTTCAGGCAGAAGACTGTGCGTGATTGACTGGGTGCAGTGACCCCTTTGAAATTCAGCATGAGAACCCAAACCCTCTGAGGCTAAAAGTATCCCCTCATTTCCCAAGCTGGTCCTTGGAAATAAATACTCCAGGTATATATCCAGGAACAACGGGTGTTAAGAAATAGGGTTTTATCTAGAACATGGCCTGCCTTGGTTATCCCTATCAGCTAATTTAATAGAATGGACTCTGAGGTCCCTTCAGAGACAAAGGAATGACTTGTCCACGTAGCTGGGAAGAGGGTGAGAAATGCACATGATAAATAGGCACCCTGATATGACACTAAACTACTTCCTGGCACCAGTCACCTGACATAGGTCAGAGTCACTTACTTTAATTGGCATGTTCTCGGTGGAACACTTCAAACCAGCTCTCAGAGCTTCTTTCACTGCATCAATGCCCTCATAACCATAACAGGCAACTTCAATGTCTAAGACAAAGAAACAAATAATAATACAATATTAAAAAATCCCCAATTATAGAACACTGTACAATTCTTTCAAGGAAAACTATTTTTTAAAAAAATTAATCACTAGTAGTCAGCTCTCAGGACAGCTTCAGTACCCTTTAAAAATGGGATGCTCGTGAATATGGCAGTTTCCCTATCTATAAAATGATGACCATACTTACATAACTCATAAGAGTTCTTTGATGATTAACAGTCTTTATAGAGTGCTTTGAAATTGTAAGATACAGACTAATTAATAAAAGAATCTACCAAATTAAGTCAGTAACCATACAATTGCATTCCATAAAGTGGAAAAGAGACTTAGATGCAACTTCAAAATATAGAAAAAGCAACAACAGAAGACTGCAAAATGAAAGCACTGTTAAAAAGTTCAAACTAAAGGAAATGTCACTTCAAAATCAAGAAATTCTGCTAACATTAACGTCTGAGGCCCCTCCCCAGCAGTACTGGGAGTTTTCATACTATTGTATTAGTTTACAGTAGAAATGATTACCATGATTTTTTTGTATTGTCTGTTTGAACAGGACTCGGAACCACAAAGCTTGTATTTGCTAATTATTACCTGATTAGTCACCAAAGGTTTTTGTGTATGTCTATATTCATATATAATTGCTGCACAAAGCAGTCCTTTGTAGATTAGTCTCTGACCCAGGCGATTCACAATACCCCATCATTTTTAGTGGCTGCAATTAAATCTGGATAACAAAGTAAATATCTTAGTCAGCCTCAGACTAACCTCAAAGCTCACAGGAAAATTCCTTATTTACTTACAAGACAAAGAGATCAAATCCAACATAGGACTGTCAAAATAACACAACAGGCTATCAAAACTAAATGAGGGAACATTCATTCCAAGTCATTTTATGAGACTCTAGTCAAAGAGCTTTTCTTCTGGTGATTTAATTCAGTATATAAAACAGGATTTGGAAATCAAAATCTATGCATCTATGTGAAATCCTAATTTTAATTCATATGGTGCAATGAAGTAACAGCTTTAGATATCAGCACAAACAGTTTCACTCCCCCACACTTTGAGCCATCCCTTTCACCTCCCTAAACCGAGATATGGCTTATTCTCTCCACCCCAACCAAAACAACAAAAGCATAATGCCCTAGAATGCTTTACTAGAGGCATTTTCTACCACTTTGTGACAGCCTGACATTTGTTTAGTTGGTAACTGTGCTTGTGGCTTGTTCAATTCTATGGCTGAACAGCCAGATTAATGCCTTTAGCAAAGCACACTGGGCTCAATCATCCTGTCAGGGAAGACACAACAAGCAGCAACAAGCTTAACATGCAGTTAGAGAAACTAACATTTGGGTAAAAGGAGAAGCTGTCAAGGGAAGTTGTAAAATCATCATTATCACTAGAGAGGTTCAAAGGTGTAATCCAGGGCTCGGCAACCTTTCAGCAGTGCTGTGCCGAGTCTTCATTTATTTACTCTAATTTAAGGTTTCGCGTGCCAGTCATACATTTTAACGTTTTTAGAAGGTCTCTTTCTATAAGTCTATAATATAGAACTAAACTATTGTTGTATGTAAAGTAAATAAGGCTTTTAAAATGTTTAAGAAGCTTCATTTAAAATTAAATGAAAATGCAGAGTCCCCCGGACTGGTGGCCAGGACCCGGGCAGTCCGAGTGCCACTGAAAATCAGCTCGCATGCTGACTTCGGCACCTGTGCCATAGGTTGCCTACCCCTGGTGTAATCAATAACAGCTGATGAATATTTTAATCAGTCTTGTGCCAGTTCAAGGAGATGGACTGGATTACTTATCAAGAAGTTGCTTTCGGAGAAGAGGATTCTGTGATTAGCAATACAAACATCCAAATATCAGAAAGAAGCCTATGGAATACTTAAGGAGGAGAGCAATGTTTCTTAGATTGGACTAGTAGGTAATCCACTGTTAGTGTCATTTCAGCCTGCCTTAGCCACAGTTTCTCCCCTCTAAAAAATATACAAAAGTACTATGGGATTTAGATGTAGGAGGACAGTAATCTGAACAGCACCTTATTAAAAGATAACCAATTCTGAAACAGCAATTTCATTCAAATATTGTCACTATGAGGTAATTATTTTCACTGAGTTTATAATTTTACATTGTGCTTGGTAACTTGATTTCAGTGACTGTGTGTTGTGTATAGGGGCTCTGGTCTTCAACTTATTGTCCACTTAGGACTCACCAGCTCGGATTTTGACCGCCTGTGGTGTCAGACGTCTATTTATGTTGTCAATCAGCACACGTTTCTCATCTTCTGTCAAATCTAGTCCATCCAGAATTGCAGGGTCTCTGAGTCAAACAAAGCAATGTTAAACATATTAATGTTAGTGATCTATAAACTATACAAACAAGGACAGGACGAGACACAAGCAGCAATATTAACATGTAGTACTACTCCTACAGTGTTATGTACAACGACAAAGTGATCTGCTGTGCAAAGAGAAAGGGGAAGCTTTGTTAAGAAATCATTTAAAACAATGGAGAGAAATAAAGGCATCCACTTAAAAATACCTTTGCTGTGGAAATATTTCTTGGTAAGGGAGGAACACAGTTGCCCTGGCCTTGCATTCAAGTTATGTGGAGGAAATAAGACTGCATGATAAACTCATTTTAATCAAAAGGGGGGAATAACTTCTATCTGGCATCGAACGTACATTATATTTGCAGTGAAAAATGCAGCCAGCTATATGGAGCTCATACTCCATCCCTTATGCAAAGGGGGCTATGCTAATGTGAAAGAGAAACCCTGACACCTTAATGTTTTGGTCAGGGGCAACAACTACTCTATAAATTAAAGAGAAAATAAGACTATGAAGCCCACACCCACTCAGTATGGCGCTCTGACTCCCTCTTGTGGTAGCTGCACCACACTTGGCTAACAGACATAGGTCTTTTTAGCTCAGGCAGTACAGTTGATGCTTTAAGATCCAGAGCTCTGGGGTACAATTGCTGCTGCTGACCTAGACAGGGGTGAGGTGTAACAAGCGGTAGCACTTCCCTTTAGTGCTGCTTTGGTTCCATTCGGCACACTGCTAAAATGCACAGTATAGCCCACTTAGATTGTAAGCTCCTGGGGGCAGGAAGAGTTTTTTTGTACAGCACCTAGCACAATGGGGGCCTGCTCCATGACTAGAGCAATAATAAAAAAACAATCCTGTAACTGATAAGCTCTTCACAGACAAGCTTTCCCCATTAGACCCCCCCTTGTTATTTCACTGCTGCATAAAAGCAATCTTCTGAGAAAGTCATCCTCTATTGCCTAGGAAGCAACATCCTGATAGTTCCCTTTGCAAGCCCTGATTAGTCACACCAAAAACGAATCATGGTTCTCTGAAATGCAACACGAGCCCCACCTGTAACACCACTAGCTAGGACATATTAACCAGAATGCTTTGCACAACAGACTTAATTTTTAACATCTTATGATGCAATCTTTATTGATTTTACATGCAGAAATATAGCATAAGGGCATACATGATCAAACTATAGCCAACAGATTTTATATCATACTGTTTATATCCTGAAAAAGATGAATTTATATGGGGAAATATGGTGCCCTTTTAAGTCTGAATATCCAGTCTCCTAACATATCCAGTCTCCTACAGCCTGATCCTGCACATACTCCAATTAAGACTTCCACAAAACTGAAAAGGCCCTTAATGAGCACATACTTGAGGGCAGATTTAAGTTATTTAGATGCTTAAAGGTACAGATAGGCACCTATTGGGATTTTCAAAAGCACCAATCTGCATCTTTAGGTGTCTAAATACCTTTAAAAATCTGGCCCTGGGTATGCTATTATGTAAATGATATATTTGTTTTGAGGGTTAATTTGTCCTTGTACACACCAAGAAAGATATGATGCCACAGCCAATCACTTTTCAGTAATCAGAAGAGAAAAAAAATCAAATTGATTATATGTTCAGCCCTTGAAAATGTAAACCAAAAATTTGAGTTTATACACATGAACAGTGCAAAGATTAAGATTTAAGACTACAAGTTGATGAGAATGCTTACTGCACCCAGTGCACATACCGATACCAATAACTGTTGTTCCTTTGTTTGCTTACAGTGTAGTTTGTTTGGAATATATATTCAATTATGCATTTTGGTTGCACAGATAAACTCTCAAAAATCAGAAGGCGTCAAGTTTGCCTGTAAAATCTTAACTCTGGCCTTTCCACATATATACTAAAGATAAATTACATGATTACATACTGACTTCTCAGATACATTTTTTTGCTTATAATCCTTTAAAAAGTTCTGGGGCAGGTTCCCCTAACCCTAATTCTGAAAATTAGATTTGAGCAATGAATTTTCCAGGTTTAACCCTCAAAATAGCTCTAGTTATATAAAGGGCTCCAGGTCAATACCGCAGTGTTTGTCTCTCAGCATGACAGTGAGCTTTGGGGTCCGTTTTGGAGCAATGTGACCTGATGATCCATTAATCAGTGAGCTTTCCTTCATTAAACTAGAACTCTTTCTCCATGGGAGCCTTGTTAATCAACTTGAAATATTGTCAATTGATCTCAAAACGCAATATACAGATACAATTTAAGGAGGATTAAAAACCAGTAATAATAGCCCTGAATCTCCAGGTGGACATAAGAAAACATGCACAGATTGAAATAACCAGTCACTGACACCTAGAGGTGGACTGAAGTTACACTTCTCTAGATTTTGTATTTTAGAATGGGAAGAAAGAAGAGGGGGAAGTATTTTCTGATAAATCCAATTTTGGTTTGCCAATTGAGCCTTTTGTGAAGGCACTGTTAAGAGGAACTGCCATGTCTCAACAAATCAGCCTGTAAGTGAATGGCCTGTATCTCAGTACAAACTATTTCAACTGATGCACAGCTTCTGCTTCCAGTCCCGTAGGTCAGTGTTTCTCAACAACCGGCCCATGGACCAGTGCCGTCCCGGAGATATCCCTGATAAAGTTTAGGAAGGCAGCAAGCCAGTCCCTGGTATCAAAAAGGTCGAGAAATACTGCCTTAAAGGAATGACAATCCAACCTCATTGATACATTTGAAAATACGGTCTAATGTAACAAAACCTGTAAGATTACAGGTAAGCAACATCTACTTCAAACAGATCAACCTCAATACACTTGTTTCTGTATTACAGGCATATGCCTGGGAACACCTAATTTGGAGACAAGTGAAAGGACATCTAGTTGATGCATTAGGGAACAACCTGGCGTAGGTACTTTCTGAAAGTCAGTCATTTAAAAAAAAAAAAAAAAAAAAAAAAAGAAGATGATTCGCAATGACTACAGGAGCCCTACCAAACTCACATAGCATTTGGTCAATTTCACAATCACAGGATTTTAAAAATTGTAAATTCACGATTTCATCTATTTAAATCTGAAATTTCACATTGCTGTAATTGTAGGGGTCCTGACCCAAAAAGTAGTTGTGGTATGAGAAGGAGGGGTGTTGCAAGGTTATTGTAGTGGCGGTTGCGATACTGCTACCCTTATTTCTGCACTGCCGCTGGTGGCGGCTCTGTGTTCAGAGTGGAGCAGCTGAAGTGGCGGCTGCTGGCCGAGAGCCAGATCTGAAGGCAGAGCTGCCACCACAAGTAGCGCAGAAGTAAGGATGGCATGGTGTAATATTGCTACCCTTACTTCTCCACTGCTGCCTGCAGAGCTGGGCAGCCGGCCAATAGCCGCCGCTCTCTGGCCATCCAGCTCTGAAGGCAGTGCAGAAGTAAGGGCAGCAATACTGTGGACTCTCCCCCTCCGCCCCCCAACTCCTTTTTGGGTCAGGACTCCCAATTTGAGAAATGCTGGTCTCCCTTGTGAAATCTGTACAGTATAGGATAAAAGCACATAAAAGATTGGATTTCACAGTCCGTGACGCGTTTTTCATGCCTGTGAATTTGGTAGGGCCCTAGCAATGACCACAGAAGAAAACAAGCTAATGAGGCGCTTGATTTAAGTGAGCTGGAAATTGACAAAGACAGAAAGGCTAAACCCTTTACTTTTTTTTTGGTGTGTGAAAAATACTGCAAGGCTCCTTAATGATGCCATGTTTCCTCCAGACTGGCGGCACTTATAAACCCATTCTTCTGTGTTCAAACACCTTACTCCATACCAAAGCCAATTACTTTTAAAAACAGGCCTGTGCAAAGTGACACGCTTGAGGGAGAATACGGCAGAATCCTTGGAATCTAGTTCCCAACGTTAAAGAGCTCCGATGAGAGCACCACATTGGTGCTGCCTGAAACAGATGTTATCTAAAAAAGCATGTGGCAGACAAAAATTGGGAATTGTGAGACTTATTTGACCAGTGTGAGACAAATGCTACCAGTTGTCCAATGGGCTAAGAGGAAAACGTTGATGGCTCTTTTCCAAGAAACACTTGCCTGCAGCTATGGAATTAAAACAATAAAAGAGTAAAAAGGTGGCCTTACGAGACTGCATGCTTGAATGCATCATAAGCACCATATCCTGGTCTTTTGTACTTGTCATCAAATACCCAGGCAGTTCTCTGGAACAGACTCTCCAGCTGCTCATCCTTAGTGTATTCCAACACCTCAGCAACATGGCGAAGGATACTGTAAACCTAGAACAAACAGAAAAAAAAGAGGGGGGATGAAGGACCTCAGTGACTAATATTATTTAAATTGTAATTTCTTCGGCACAGGGATTATCTCTCCTTATTATGCATTTGTACAGTGCACAACAGAGCCTGCTCTTTGCTGGAGCCTCCAGGTGCTACTGTAACAAAAATAGTAAGAGTAAAGAATGTTCAAATAAAAGACAGCAATTCTAAAGAGTTATAAATTGAAAGCTTTAGGGTGCTGACACCGTATGATTTTCCCTACCCAGCACTGCATAGGGCAATTATATGCTAAACCCTATGCAATTATTAAATATCCTAAAGTGCTTTATCAACATTAACCTATACTGCACATGTGAGAGGGCGATATTATTTATTTATACCCATTTGAGGAGTGTTATACTAAACAACATGTGTCAGTCAGTGACGGAGGTGGAAACAGAAGCCAGGAGTCCCAGCCCTCAGTCTAAACCCCAGCCATATATTTCAAAGTGTGTTAAAGGAACTAGAATGGCATTTCATTTTCACAACAGTTCAGCTCTCTGTGGTTTTCTTGGCATGGAGCTAGTTGGCAATGTAAGTGGTTAGAAGCAGCAAAGTAACGTAAAGCACAGACAACAACTTACAGTTTTTGATTTGGTGAATTTGTCTTCACATTTGATTGCCTCCTCTGGGGAAACTCTTCTTTTTGACAAGTCAATGTAACCTAACGGGGGGAGGGGGGACATTTTGAAAGATTCAATTTCAGTATACTTTGGCGTACAGAGTACAAACACTTCACTTACGTTAGTGACAAATGCCAATCCTCACCACCACATCTGAAAGTTTTTACTATTTCAAGGAAAAAGCTAGCAATATACTTTGCTTTTGGATCAGGGCTTTCCCTTTGCCTTCTCTCATGCTTTTGGATCAGGGCTTTCCCTTTGCCTTCTCTCCATGCCTTACACATCAGCCATTGAGATTAGTTACAAGCGAAGCAGAACTTTCAGAATAATTTAATCAGAGATGAACAACATGAAGAGTGAACCTGTTTTAGCATATTAAAATTTGTTCTTTGGATTGTAAATCAACTTAAAACAGCTACCTTTTATGTCACCAACATTCTTTAAATACGGCTTCCATTTAAGAGCATTTAAGACCCAAAATGTAGTACAGGTTTCTCCTTATGCTCTACTTAAGCGATTAACTAGCCACTACTCTTTCAAGAGCTGTGCACATTCTTAGTGACAATGACGTCAGCACCCAGAAAAGTAAATTAAAAGGGATATTTTTGGTGGCATTTCATAAGAAACCATTTGAAGTTGGCATTCTTGGTAGTTTAGATGTGTACGGCTCTACAGTATGATAGCCAAGGTCTGGGCTCAATTGCTGTTGCAGTTCCTTGATCACATCTATGTAAGAAATGAGAGCACAGCATGCGCATATACTACAGGTAGGCACGTCTTCCATTGCTTAATCCTGTCTGATTAAGTGGAAGCACTGATGGGTTCCAAATGGCACACCAACTAATCCATCTCAGGAGTTCCTCTCAGGGTTCAATAAGGGACACAGATAACCCCAAGAGAGTTTGTTAAAAGGAGGATGAAATCTGTAAAGGTAAAAAGTATCCTTCAGTGCAGCTTCTCTCATCTGGAACAGACTTTCTGCATCTCTCCAACTCACTTCAAATCTCATCTGAAAATGTTTCCTCTCCATTATTAACCCTCTCAATTTCTCTCTCCGCTTTTATCTGTGATTTAATTCTGATAAGTATTTTAGGAATACGTTTTATGAGAAAGACTATATCAGAGTGACCAAACTGTGGCTCATGAGCCACATGTGGCTCTTTTACAGTTAAAGTGCAGCTTGCGAACCACTCCCCGCCCCCCCCCCCTCCACCAGGCTTGGGGGTTGGAGGGGAGAGAGAGAAGAGAACACAGGACCTCTGCTTTGCAGTGGGATAGGGGCTTCTGCCCAGTGGGGAAGAGTTGTCTTGGGGCTTCAGCCCATGCGGTATGCCTGCCAGGGGTCGGGGCTTCAGGAGGAGAGGGGTGTGCCCCGACTCTCCAACTTCTGAAGCTTGTTGTACATGGTTCAGAGTGTCAGTAAATCTGGCCAACATTGGACTATACAAATGAAACAACTATATTTTCCTGTTTCTAAAAGAGGATGCTTGTGTGTTTCATTAACTACTTAGGTCAGAACACAGACGTGGCACTGTTATCTGAAAATATTCAATGGATTGCTTGTATGCTGTATCCTATACCAAATGCATTAAAATAACTTTCAAGTTGTAATGCTAATTATTCAAAAGTCAGGAAATACCAAAGTTAAGGTGGTCTATGCAACCTTACTTGTGCACTATATAATGCAGTCCAATTACATGATCATATAATATTGTGTACACATTGCCTTTGCCTTATTTAGTGCACAGGATGGACTGTGTGGTGTGAATGAGGAAATTGTTCATTATTTCCGTTTATTCTCACTGCACCAGTAGTATCGATGGTCACAGTTTTCCTCACTCAGTATCAACAAGCAGAAGCACTATTGAGCTTTCAAAAGAAAAATGCCATTTCACTATGGTTTGTTGACCAAGCATGAAGTTTAGAAGTCTTAAGGCCTGATCCTGCAAATCCTCCTTGGCAGGACTTCTCCTCGCTCCTATAAGCAGGACCTCTGAAGCCAACAGGACTACTTACCTGAGTAAGGATAACTCACAAGGACAGCAGCTTTCAGGATCAGGCCTTACTTTGTACCACTATATTTAAAAAAGCCAATTACAAACTCATAGAGTAGCTAGGGTCCCAGGTTGAACAGCACTGTTTTTTACAATTAGAATCCTAAATGTCATTCCACCTGCTGTCCCAACATACCTTTTTCTTTGTCGACCCTTATGACCACAACACACTCATTCCTGCCTATGCGGATGAGTTTGTTTATGGAGCGGATACGTCTCCTGGATAGTTCACTAAGAAGAATCATGCCTTCAATGTTGTTGTATTCCAGTAGGCTGACATAAGCTCCCATTTCAGCAATGGATCGAACATTGACCATCACTACATCTTCCACTTCTGGAAATTTATGCTGGTAGAATCTACAGCTTAGTCCAGGCATGCTGTGATTTGAGTAAAAGAAGCAGAGATTATTATTCATCCCACTGCACTGGCCATCACTAATCCATTACTGTGGCAAATACTGAGATTTCAACTGCTGGTGGAGGATGAAAAGAAATGTTTGCCTGTTTGGCCACAATCTGAAATTGTGCCCCAACTAGCTCATGATTTCTTAAACTTTGGCATGTAGAACTTATGATTAAGTATTAGTAGTACTCATTAAGCCTTCCAAATTATTAACAATTTTAATATTAAACTACACCTCTACCTTGCTGTCCTCGGGAGCCAAAAAATCTTACCGCGTTATAGGTGAAACCGTGTTATATTGAACTTGCTTTGATCCACCGGACTGTGCAGTCCCCCCCCCGGAGCACTGCTTTACGGTGTTATATCCAAATTCGTGTTATATTGGGTGGCGTTATATCGAGGTAGTGGTGTATATCAAGCAATTTACCTATCCGGTCATCAATTGCCAGGAAATGTCCAACCAAAAGGGTTTTGGCTATTCAATTACAAACTGATATCTATGTTAGGAGAATAATATGAAAAATAAAACCATTAATAAACTGTTTAGGTTGTTCCAGGGTACAACCTGGCTAACCACCCAAAACCTTGAAAGTAAGGAAATACCATGTTGAAGACAGAAGTCTGCCTGAGCTTGTCACTCAAGCATCACATTATGTATGAAACACCATGCCTCACCACAGATAAGGAACTTCAAAAGAACAGAGATACAAACTACTCTCCCTGCATTCACCTGATTCACAAAGTGACACAAAATCATAACTCAGATGTTAATAACATTAGCATATATGCAGAGAAAACATCTGGAGTCCAGCTTACTAGGCAACACATAAAATGGTGCAGGGAAAGTAGCAGGCTGGAATTAAAGTTTTTGCATTAAAGGTCAAGGAGAAGGATTCTGGACAATGTAGTGCATCTCTGTATCTCACAGGAGAACATCCCAGGCTCAGTACAGAGTCCTTGGAAAGACCCTCTAACGAAATCTCAAAAGTGGCACTTTTGGGGGGGTCAGAGCACAAGGATCCAAAGGAGATGTCAATACAGAGAATCACACTAACTGGCCCAGATCTGATGAGGCCCTAGACCGGGGTTGGCAACCTTTCAGAAGTGATGTGCTGAGTCTTCATTTATTCATCCTAATTTAAGTGTTCGTGTGCCAGTAATACATTTTAATGTTTTCAGAAAGTCTCTTTCTATAAGTCTTTAATATATAACTAAACTATTGTTGTATGTAAAGTAAGTAAGGTTTTTAAAATGTTTAAGAAGCTTCATTTAAAATTAAATTAAAATGCAGAGCTCCCTTGACCCCTAGACTAGTGGCCAGAATCCAGGCAGTGTGAGTGCCACTGAAAATCAGCTTGTGTGCCGCCTTTGGCGCACATGCCATAGGTTGCCTACCCTTGCCCTAGACAAAGAACAGCTGGCTCAAAGAAAGCCTAAGTAAGGCAAGGTGATGCTGATCAGAGAGGGAACTAAGAACCAGTTGGGACTCTTTCCTCTCCTTCCCTTGAAGGCAACCATCATCAGCATGGAGCGAAGCACCAAGAACCCATTAGAATCCTCACTAAACCTAGATGATCAGATGGCATCACTGGAAAAGAAAATGCCTTCTACTACCTCTAGCTTGCTAGGAAACTTTGCTCCTTCTTCCTGTATGAAGATCCACATGCCTGTCACCTCTCAACTAGATTACCATCACTCAGTGTCTGGGCCTGAACATTTAATGCAGAGGCTTCGGACCATGCAGAACGCAGCAGGCCCCGCCTCTGTGAGGACACCAGGCCTGTACTCGTATCCACTAGCTCTCCCGCTGTTTCAACTGTCAGTTCAAAGCTTTGGTCCTGGTCCCGGGTCAGGGCCCGGCTATACCAGTGACCACGCTGCCACTCAGGACCTCCCTCGAGGAAGGAGGAAACACGTAAAGGAACGAGCCGGCAGAGGGTCACCGAGCAGGACTATCCAGAGACGGGAACGCAAAGCAAACAGCCTAACGCTGACTGGGCATCTTCCTCTGGCAAAACATTTCCTCTAAGCATCTCTCCTGACGCACTAGGCCTGTTCGCCTCGGACGATACAATGTCGCCGCGAGCTGGGGGCCCCGGCGATCGCGTTACCTGCTCGGTATCCGGGTCCCGCTCTCCGCTCCGGGGCGCTCGGGTTAGTGCCTCAGCTTCCGTCCAGCCTCCTCTTCACTGCGCAGCCGCAAACCCGCCCCTTCCCACCTCACACAGCGCGTGGGACCTGCAGCGCTCGCGCGAGATCTCACACGCCTCATCATAGAGTGTCCGCGGCTGCCGCGCGGAATGGAGGGACCCTGGAGGACCCATCATAGAGTGCGAGATCTTCGGGACGCACAGACCGGCTTAGGAACTTCTAAACCCGACGGAGGACGGGGGGGCAGGGGGTTCTGAAAGGGGCGCAAGAACGCGCACAAACCATAGAGTCGAGGACCTCCTGGCGGTACAAACCGGCCTAGGAACAAGTCATGCATTTTCCTTTCTGTCACACGGTGGCGCTGCGGCGAGTGAAGGGCACGTGACTAGCACTGCCCATTGTGCGTCAATCCGCGACATATAGAGGCGACAGAGTCGGAAAGGGCCCAACATCCGGGTCTTAGTTGCGCCGTGTTCTTTGCGCGCGGCGTCGCTGCGCTAGGGTGGAGTCAGCTGCGGGAAGCGGAAGCGGAGTCCATCCCCCCGCCCCCTCTGATTCCCGGTCGTGGTGTCACACGTGACCGAGCCGGGTGGCAGCGCAGGCAGTAGCGGCTCGCGAGCGCCCTTCGCCGCGGTCAGGATGTCGGGCAAGGACCGGATCGAGATTTTCCCCTCGCGGATGTGAGTGACCCGCCCGGGCGGCGGCAGCTGCCGGGGCCCCTCTCTTGCCGGAGCCGGGCTCCTGCCCCGGGGGCTCTGGTGCGGCGTCCCGGGCAGAGGCGGCTCCGGGGCCGGCGCAGTGACCGGAGAGCGCGCGGGCGGCGTCATGCTGGTAGCTCCGGGTCAGTCAGGGAGCAGCAGGGCCCCTGCTCGGAGCCGCGCCGCCGAGGAGCACCCCCCCCCTTCGCTTGCTTCGCCCAGCGGCCCTGCCCGTCGCTGCTTTGCCGATGGGATTCCGGGGGGTGGGAGCCACGTCGGCCCGAGCGTGTCGCTGTTCCCGGCCCCCTGCCCCGCCCGCCCGCCCGTCCGTCACCCCAGGCCCAGGCTCTGGCTCTGACACCAGGGTTGGGGATTCTGCAAATTTTCGGTTTGCTGCCTGGGCGCAGGGGCTGCGAGGCGCTGTGGGTGACTCGCCCCAGCTTTGTCACTCCCAGGTTCCAAGGTCGGAAGGGACCGTTGTGATCATCTGGTCCGACCTTCTGTGCAACCCTGGCCTAGGACTTCCTTGTGTCAATTCCTGTTTGAACTGGAGCTTGTCTTTTAGAAAAACATCTAGTCTTGATTACATCTGACTTGGATCGTACAAAGGGAGCTGGAAACTGGCATCCCTGCATTTATTAGGAAAAATGCACAGCAGGGACGGGGTTTGTGACAACCATGACAGCTTGTAACATTTGACTTGGTTGGTGAGCCACTTACTCCATATTGAGTAAAACCTCAGCCTTGTTGAGGTATGTCTGAACAGCTGTAAAGGACTGATTTCCTGCAGAAATTGAAACTCGCAATACCTGTGCTAAAGGTTTGAACTGAGATCCTGGCTACTCTTTCATGTCAAATTCTGCTAATTTGTGCCAGAATCTCCAAGCATCTAACACATTCTTGTAGTTCTCAAGCTAATACTCAAACCTCTCATCCTTAAGCATATCAGCAGCTGGACGTCAGCAGTTGTAGCAGCACAAGTTTCCATTACGGCTACTCCATCTTTTGTCAGTTCTGTCAGTAGCATTCCCTCCAAGTATCTTCAATGCATTTGCAATCTTTTTAATGAATCCATTCAACTAAGTATTACTGGGGAACTTATAAGCAAATGGGACTCTATCTTGTACCACTACATTAGTCTCCTACAAAACTCCATTATTAAGGCCAGAATTGTAAATGGATTCAAAAAATGGTTAAGAGTGCAGCCCAAATGCATTGGTTGTCCTTAAGCCTCTGGGTACCAGAAGCTGAGACTGGACGACAGGATGGATCACTTGATAATTGTCCTGTTCTGTTCATTCTTTCTGAAGCATCTTGCACTAGCTGCTGTTAGCAGACGGGATACTGAGCTAGATGGCATATTGGGACAGACCGCTGGTCCTTTCTTATGATTTAAAAAATTGCCAGTGATGGAGAATCTTTTATGTTCTCTTTATGGAAACTTGTTTCAGGAGAGGAGCATAGGACCAGTGAAGATGTGACTGTGGTTCCCCGTCTCTTACAGAGATGAGTGAATTATGACATTGCAAACTAACTTCCCTTTGTCTCCTTATAACCAGAGCTCCAAGTGGCTTACTTTTTGTAGCGTTTTAATTGAGTGGTACAAATTCCACTGAATGCTACAAACATAAGAAAGAGAATCCTCAGAACCAACCCTTTTCTGGCTGTAAAAAGCTTGGGTCACATTAAGATATCTTCCATTTTATTCCCTTTTTTTATGGCAATCCCCTTTAAAATATAAAGTTTAAAATTAAAGGAAAAAACAGTTCATCACATAATGTACTGGGTTGCTCTAGAGTTGATCTCTGCAAACATTTTTCTGTTAAACACACAACAAGAAATACAGACCTCATAAACAGAGAGGTCACATTTGAAGCTTCCTGATTTTGCCCATGCTCTATTTGTATTTGTGGACTGAGCATGAAGTTGTGAAACTAGATCAATTCTTCCTGGAGAAACCATCTCAGGATTGAGACTAGTAATGAGGCAATCAAGGCACCTTAGAAAGTCAGTTACCGTACAACTGGAGATTGAGGCCAGGTCTATGCTAGGAATGCTTTGCCTGGCATAGGCAAAATAAGCTATTCTGGACAAAAGTGTAATTTTTCCAGGATAACTGTATTTACGCTAAGGACTCTTGCCAGCACAGCGATGTCTGTCACAAATCACAGCTTATCAGAGACTGTAGTGTAGAGGTAGCTTAAGCTTTTATACAAACAACTGCTAAAGAACCAGATGGGGGACAGTAGAAGAATGTATTGGTTTTGCTTTTACTTGAAAGAAGATAGCTTTATGTAAGTTGGAAAATGAGGCCTGTGTTGGGGGGAAACTCCATGCTTAGTGTTAAGCAAAGCCATGTGTGAAGGCAGAACTTGACATTTACAGTCTTTGATATATAGCTGAGAATGGGGACATTCAGTGAAATGGGCTTTTCCTTTAATTTCAGATAGAAATTAACAATGTGGGATATGTAGGTTCACAGCTAATTGTGTTGACAGAGGAAGTCAGCTAAATAGAGTGTAATCCCTATTCTCTGTAATTTTCCAGGTGCTGACAGCAAATGATTTGTCATGTAGTCAGATGTCTTTGACAAAGCATGGCGTATGGCCATCATTACAGCAGAATGCAAGACAATTGAAAGTTTGAGTTATGAAACTGCTGTCTTGTAATGTTTCTACTCAAAAACTGTTCAGATTTCCAGGGTAGGAGCAACCGAACTTGGCCACGAGCAGGAGAGGGTCATTCTTAGTCTTGTATAAAATTGTACTGATGGAGCTTCTGTCAGCATTAATACGTAGGTGGGTCCCAGCACATTATATTTCATCTTGATCTAAGTGGTCAGTTTGCAGTCTCTCCTTACATCTCCTTGTTGAAGTTGAGAATAGCTGTGTGTGGTATATGGTATCAGAGGGGTAGCCGTGTTAGTCTGGATCTGTAAAAGCAGCAAAGAATCCTGTGGCACCTTATAGACTAACAGATGTTTTGGAGCATGAGCTTTCATGGGTGAATACCCACTTCATCAGATGCATGTGGTATATGTGGCCCTGGGGGGGTTCATTGTTTGTTTGTCTAGATATCATCTTTTTCTATTGCTTGTCACTCCTGAAGCACAGATCATTAAACATTCTGCAGATGTGGATGCAGTGACTCCCCAGGTTTAGAATAGGTGTGTATCTCCAACATACTTCCAGAAGAATACAACCAATTCTGAACTAGGGATATTTTGATTAAAAAAAAAATTTCTTTTGAAGTTCCATTATGTAAAGTGAAACATGACTAATCCCTAGGGGCCAGAGAGCAGAACACAGGGTCTTTCCATATAGTATTCTGAGTACAAATAGCTCTGGGAAAGAAGAGTTAATGCTATGGGAAGGCATTTGAGAGTCTGGAGTTCTGGATTCCGTTCTTGACTCTGCGGCTGACTTGCATGAACTTAACTCTGATTCGGTTTACCCTTATGTAAAACCAGGATAACATTCATCTTCCTCACAGTAGAATTGTTTTTTAAAAAGCATTTCTGAGATCCTTGATCAAATTAGTGTGCAATATTAATGTACAACAACTGAGGCATAACTGACTTGTTTTTTTTTTAGATTTTGAATAATAGCTATTGTATTCCAGATCTTTTTAAAGGAGACATCTCTGCTTAAGACCAAAAATGCATCCTATATAGAAAAATTATTATACTTAAACATAGCAGGGCTTGAATTCATAGCGTCATTCATTCAAGCTTCATTCATAGAAATGCAGAATCGGAGATGCTGGACATGAAGATAATCTATTAGGTTATCTGCCTTGTCTGGTTGCTGCTACTGCATTGTTCTCTTCACTTTGTTCACTAGTGCTCTTGTTCAGCTAAATTTTAAATGTCCCAAGTGATGGATCTTCCATGACCTTTTTTGTAGGGAGCCTATTAGGTAGGTGAATTTTTTTTCACTCTTGTGAGCATTTTTGTAGTCTTTATAGTTGTCTAGAATAATATTTCATTCTGAGAATTATACCTTAGTTTGAGAGCGTGCGCACGTTCACGCTCTTTCTAAAAATGATGAGCGGTGACTTGACTGGGGTCTCAGCAGAGAAGTAAACTCAAAGCAACTTCTGTTAATAAATAAAGAGAAACCCTGCCTCTAATCTGTCTGTCTTTTCCTCATTGAACAGAATTTTTTACTCTATCTTGTTGTTAGTCAAGTTTCTTATTGGCATAAATCTTTTCTGCATCAAAGATGCTTGGTGAAGTCTTTTGTTCTAGCTGTTCTGGCTTTTTCTTGATGGTAAACAGGACTGTGTTTAATGCATACATGGAGTCTGTTAAATCTTGCTTGGACTAGAAAATGAGCCAGCCTTTGGTAGGTAGACCTTGGAAAAAGCCAGTTGGTGCACGACTGTTAAATCTCTGAACCTGTGTGAAATTCCAGATATTCAGTTCTTCTAAAAATCAAGCTTCATTTTTATTCCCTGAATTACATTCTACTGTGAACATTAAGAAGTTTCAGTGCAAGTTGGGTTCTTCTCTGTTTAGGAATTTATAGGGCTCATGTTGCTGTGGTATCTCAGTGTCTCACAGACACGAATGACTTTATTGCCCCAACGTGCCTGTGAGGTAGAGAAGTGTTATTTCTTACTTTATAAATGTGGAACTGATGTAAATGGAGATTAATAAGGCCATGTCTACACTGCCACTGTTGTCGGCAAAACTTATGTCACTCCGGGTTATGGAAAAAACACCCTGCTGAGCAACACAAGTTTGGCCGGCATAAGGGGTAGTGTGCACAACGCTGTGTTGGCGGGAGAACTTCTCCCACCAATGTAGCTATTGCTGCTTGTTGTGGGTGGTTTAATTTTGTTGACGGGTGAGATCTTTCCCGTTAGCGTACGGCAGCTACACAAGGGATCTTACAGCAGTGCTGCTGCTAGTGTAGACATGGCCTAAGTGTTTTTCCAAGGTCACACAGGAAGTCTGTGGGCTTGCCCTCACTGCAAAGCTAACTCGAGTTGTAACTCAAGTGTTAACTCTAGCATGCTTGTTGTGCATGCTTTCTCTGTCTATAGGCTAGGCCAGAGGTTCTCGCAAATTTTTTGGTGGCCTCAGAGTGCGGCCACCCACTCTTGCTGGTGGCTGCTCACACTTCTCCCCCCCCCCAATACTTAATTATTTTTAGGAAAAACAAATAAATATGCACATATACGGGTCCAAATCATAATTTATTTATCGCTAGCTAGTAAGTCTGCTGTGAACAGTGATAATTGTAAGTTTGTTAATATCACTGTTCACACTAGTAACTTACTAGTTAGTGATAAATAAATTATGAACATACAAGTATCACTTTTCACAGTAGACTTACTCAGCCCCAGCAAGCCTGGGGACAAATTAAGCCCTGGATCGGAGGTCGGGGTAGGCAGCAGGGCCGGGGTGATGGAAACGAGGGGCAGAGGGAAACAGTGGCGTGCCAGAGACCAAAGCCCTGTGGCTAGGGGATGGGGGCAGAGTCCGAAGCTGCATGGCCTGGGGCCTGCTGCCATGCAGCTGGAGCCTGCCACCCTGCCACCCCAGGGCTGAAGACCAAAGCCTGAGCCCTCCTGCCCCTGGGAAGGTGGGGAACTCACCATCTGCCTCCTCCTCCTCCAGCGTTGTGCCCAACTGTCTACAGCAGGGGTCAGCAACCTTTCAGAAGTGGTGTGCCGAGTCTTCATTTAATCACTCTGATTTCAGGTTTTGTGTGCCAGTCATACATTTTAACAGTTTTAGAAGGTCTCCTTCTATAAGTCTATAATATAAACAAACTATTGTTGTATGTAAAGTAAATAAGGTTTTTCAGATGTTTAAGATGCTTCATTTAAAATTAAATTAAAATGCAGAGCCCCCCAGACCGGTGGCCAGGACCCAGGCAGTGTGAGTGCTACTGAAAATCAGCTCCTGTGCTGGCTTCGGCATGCATGCCATAGGTTGCCTACCCCTGGCCTACAGAGAGGGGGGCAGGGCCCAACCCCTGCTTGCAGCCCCAGTAGCCAACATCAAGGTGGTGCATCCAGGAACAACAGGGAAGGGGAGGGGCTGCAACTCACCTCCCTCTTCCTCCCCCACCGCCCATCACTGCCCAAGAGGCTATGGCTGCAAGAAAAGTCCCTGGTGGCTGCATTTGAGAAACGCTGGGCTACGCTATCGCCAAGTTAGCACAGCTTGTCAGCGGCTAACGCAACCATTCTGAGTAGCTCAAGTGTTCCACGGTGTAGCCCCTCTTGCTTCAGTAAGGCTAACTTAAGAGGTGCTAACTCTGCAGTGAAGACACTGCTTATAGCAGCGATGGAAATGGAACCTGTGACCTTGGTTTCGGTTCTCAAGTCTTCCACAGGACTGAGTTAATTTTCAGTCTGGACCTTTCAGAGGTTAGTACTTGCAAATTAGGATCACTTTCACCTGTCTCCACTGACTTGGAAATCTCCTCCTGCGGGATTTCTGAGGGTAGGGAATAACCCCACTTTCTGGACTGTGTTTGTTCTTTTCCAAAGGAGAGTGTGAGCTGCTGAAAGTCTGGCTGCTGTTTCATCTTACCTGTTGTGGTGGGTGGGTAGGGGTGTGTGTGTGTATGTGTGTGTGTTTTATAAAAATGTACTTGAGACACTTTAGAAAAGCCAATTCTCATTAGTCTGTCTATTGAAACCAAAGTCTCATGAAGAATTGGTTGTCTTTTTTTTTTTTTTTTTATTAATGGTGTTTGGCATTTGAGAAGTGTGAGAAACCAGAACATTGGAAAGTAGAACATATGTCCTCAGGATGACAATGGGCTAGTATTGGTTCCTATTGAATGGCTCTAGAGAAGTTGCATTCCAAAGAATTTTACTTGCTTATTGTGTGGCTTTCTATAATGGAATGCTGAGCAATGATCTGAACAACAGTGCGCGAATGCAGCACTTGTCAGCCTATTGAGATCTTCAGCTTTACAAACACTAATTCTGTGACCCCCACCCCCATCTGTGAGACGGGCAAGTATAATTCCCATTTTTTACAAATGGGAAAATGAACCACATCAAGTGGCTGCTTGTGGTCAAGGAGACCAAGACGACTAACATGTCTTCAAATACTTCCTAATGTCTCCATCATTTTCCATGTCTGAAATGATTTTACTTTCTCCTGATCCTTCCGAGTGACAGAAAAAAATGTTTTCCCCTGCTTAATAGGGCTCAGACCATCATGAAGGCTCGTTTGAAAGGGGCCCAGACAGGTCGCAACCTCTTAAAGAAAAAATCTGATGCTCTGACTCTTCGATTCCGACAGATACTAAAGAAAATCATTGAGGTAGGTGAATTCAGTTTCTACCATGTCTGCCTTGCTCTGTTAGGAAACTATCTATGTTGTGTAAACCATGCATTTCCATAATGCTTCCATGGAGATCACTTTCACATCGGTTAGAATTTGGTGCAATTTTGCAGGTAGTCTGCAGTCTGGTAAACAACACTGAAGAAGCTGCGCAAGGGGCCTAAGACTCTGTTTAGGGGTCTAAGCCCCTCTTTCCAATCAGCTATAAACCTGCTTCCTTCTGTACCCAGAGCTCCCTACAGACTTTCCTGAATTTTAGAAAACTGGCCAGTCCTGATGGTGCTAAGCATCATGCGACTGACTTTAACCTGCTTCCTTCACTCTATCTGGCTTGGGGAGGATGCTGTGGACCATCAGTATCAGCTGCATGGTTAAACAAACTGCTAAGTAGGGACAGCAAGCTCTGTCCAGCTGGATCTTATCCTTTTTTCTGTAAAGGCACAGTGTTAATATGGGTTTATGTGCAATCTGCAGCAGTAGGAGCAAACCCAAAATTTAACCATGGTCAGGTGAAATGACAAACGTAATCCATGTTCAGCATCTACTCTTATAACTGAACTGTGTTCAGCATTGCATTAGCTGCGATTGCTGCTGACATCCAGGATTAGCAATGTTTCCATTTCATGGTGTAGATAAGGCCTCAGAAGTGTTGTATCAGGCTTCCTGCAGACTCAGTAAGGCAGGAGTGCACTGGCTTATAATCAGTTTTTTGGCTTCAATAGTCTTTGTAAGTGTCTGTGCTAGAAATGCTTACATCTTATCTGTGCTGAGAAGACTTGGAAAAAACAGATTTCCTGGTAGTTCAGCTGAATCACTGTAAGAAGTTGTTGGAGCCCTCTTGTGCTGTGCCCATATTTACTACCATGTTAAATCCTGGGATTCTCAGTTTACAGTAATATGGTGGTCTTACAGGGGCATGTATCCATCTTAAAGATAAAAAAAGTCACCTTTACATTTTAGTTTTTTGTGCTGCCTCCTTGGTGAGTGTGACTCACAGTTGGGAACCCCAGGACAAAGGATTCTTCTTCATTTGTCTTTAACTAGGAACAGCAAACAGCTGCCGACGAGCAATGTCCCTCTCTGAGGTGACTGCATTTCACCTGTAGGTTGACTGATTTTTTGTTAAGTTTTAAAATTGCATCTCTGTTCTCTTTATAGACTAAGATGTTAATGGGTGAGGTGATGAGAGAAGCTGCATTCTCACTTGCTGAGGCAAAATTTACGGCTGGAGACTTCAGGTGAGGACCACTGATTTGTACTGTTCTGCTATATGGAGAATCCCCAGCTTTCCTTTCCCAAGAAGAGAGGACAACCAGCAGGCTGTAGGTTCCACTTTTAGGAGACGAGCGGAAGAAGAGAAAGTTCTGTAGTAGATGCTGGGAAAGGGAAAGGCAGCCTCATGATAAATTGGGTACCATCAATCAAGAGTGGGAGCATAAGGTGGGTAAAGGAGAGAAACAGTTTGACTTCCAAAGTGATGAATATTTCCTCAGCACAAACAAGCACATCTGCTGGTAGAAGCAGCTTTCAACTAAGTGTAAGTGTACATGTAAATCCTCAAGTGAGCCAGTGGTTGTTTCTGCAGCTTGGAATTTAAAGTGTAGAGAAAGTGTAACAGAAGGCAGGTCTAGTTTTCTCTTTTTTGCTCTGTATTGCTGAGTTGGAGAGGCAGATTCTCCTTTTCCATGGTTTCATCACCTCTCAGTAACTCCCAGGGAGATCTACCATGCTGATGACATGAGGTCATATGCTGATGACTGTCTAGGGCAGTGGTCTCCAACCTTTTTACACCCAAAATCACTTTCTGAATTTAAGGGAAACCCAGGACCTACCCTGCCCCAGTCACTCCCCTCCTCTGCCCCCCTCAACTGTCAGGGTGGTTAAGCACTAGAATAAATTGCCTAGGGAGGTTGTGGAATCTCCATCATTGGAAATTTTTAAAAGCAGGTTAGACAAACACTTGTCAGGAATGGTTTAGATAATACTTGTCCTGCCATGAGTGCAGGGGACTGAACTAGATGACCTCGAAGTCCTGTCCAGTCCTATGATTCTATGCACAGTCACACAAAATCCAACTTAATGCTGGAACCTTGGCCCAGATTTCACATTTTTTGGGTTCTCATATAAATTAGAGCATAATATTACTAGAATATTTTTGTGTGGTTTTCTGCCAGATAAATAACTGTTTTCAGGAATTGATTTGAGGTTGGAAAGAGTCTTGATGGGCCAGGTGTGCAATGTGCATTCTAGATACTCAGCCTCTTTACATTTACGAACAGATGCAGTCTCCGCACTTAGTTTCATAGCTCTTTTCTGTTACTTTTAGATTTCTGTGTAAAAGCTTGCTTCATTGAACTGCTAGTGTGGGTGAGCTGATCTTCAGAAAACTCATTGCCAGAACTGGAAATTTGTTCCATGAATCCTCAAAGCAGTTTGATTGCTGCTTAACCCTTGCACACAATGATGAATTCATGATTTGATTTTACCCAATTAAGGTGCATTTTCTTCTCTTCAGTACCACTGTGATCCAGAACGTGAACAAAGCTCAAGTCAAGATCAGAGCTAAGAAAGACAACGTAGCAGGTGACTATCTCCCCCCCTTAGCAAAGTACAGGCATGTCACAGGCCCATTTATATTTCCTGGAAAATACACTGATGATTTGTAAACAGAATGTATGTCTCCTCTTCTGCATTTCTTTTCTCCCCTCCTTTTTATTACTAGGGACGTTTGTATGTGAAAATAAGAACTTGGTGGACTACAAATTCATTTGGTCTCCATAATTGTTACAATAAGAGACTTTGCAGTCAGGGAAATAGGGAGGATGGCCTTGGATTAAGTCATTTAGTCCACTTTTGCAGGTGCCAGGTATAGTTTTCCACTGTAGCCTATTCTTCAGAATTTTGTCAAATCCAGTTTTAATGTCTCGAGCAGTGGGGCTTCCACTGCTTTCCTGAGGCCAGCTGACAGTGTTCTAGTAGATATCTCCTGTGTGGAAGCTTTTTAGTATATGCAGCTCCAACTTTTTTTTGTTTGATTTCATCCCATTACTCCTAGTTATACAGCCTAGACCACATTGAACAGTTCCTTTCAAATACTTGTGCAAATATATTCCCCTCAAACATCACTTAACCCAACGACACACATTATGTAGCATCTTCTGATGTTTCCTCAGATCATTTTCTCAATCCACTTAAATTTTGCTCCTCTTCTCTATGCTTCCTCTAACTTATGAACATATTTTTAGTATCTCATCAGCTGTATGAAGGACTTATCACCAGTTTGATTTGTAACATGCTTCTGTATACAACCCTTAAAATCTCATTGGCTGTTTTTGCTGCTGTATTCCATTATGGACAGAATAATGGCCATGCTGGGTCAGACCTATGGTCCGTGTAGCCCAATATCCTGTTTTCTGATGGAGGCCAGTGCCAGCTGCTTTGGAAGGAATGAACAAAACAGGGCAATTTCGAGTGATCTGGTCCCCGTCATCCAATCCCAACTTCTGGCATTTGGAGATTGAGGAACACCAGAAGATGGGATTGTGCTCCCACCTATTTTAGTAGCCATTGCTGGACTTATTAGCCATCTTCTATGAACTTCTAATTTTTTGAACCAGCTTATTACTTTTGGCCTTCACAACATCTCATGGCAATGAGTCAGGGCCGCCCAGAGGATTCCTGGGGCCATCGGCGGCAGGCGGCTGCAGTGGACCTCCCGCAGGCGTGCCTGCGGAAGGTCTGCTGGTCCCGCGGTTCTGGTGGAGCATCCACAGGCACGCCTGCGGGAGGTCCACCGGAGCCGCGGGACCAGCGGACCCTCCGCAGCCATGCCTGCTGGAGGTCCACTGGAGCCATGGGAGCGGCAGGGGGCCCCCCGCATGGTGAAATGTCTAGAGCCAGCCCTGTTCAGCGGTGGGGGTGCCTTCCATTCTGGGACCCGCCGCTGAAGTGCCCCGAAGACCCGCTGCAGGGGCCCCCCGTCGGCGGTGAATTACCGCCGACGCGGGACCCGCCGCCGAAGTGCAGCCCGCTCTTTGCCGGTAATTTGGTGGCAGGGAGTCCCCGCTGTGGGTCTTCGGGGCACTTCGGCAGCGGGTCCCTGAATGGAAGGGCCCCCCGCCACCGAATTACCGCCGAAGACCGGGTTGCACTTCGGTGGCGGGGTCCCGCTTCGGCGGTAATGCGATGGCGGGGGGTCCTTCCGCCCCGGAGCAGAAGAAGCTCCGGGGCCTGGCCCTGCAAGTTTTATGGGGCCCCTGAGCAAGTGAAGGACCCCGCTCCAGAGGCCCCGAAAAACTCTCGTGGGGGCCCCTGCGGAGCCCGGGGCCTGGGGCAAATTGCCCCTCTTGCGCCCCCGCCCCGGGCGGCCCTGCAATGGGTTAACTGAGCACTGTGTGAGGAAATAAATCTGCTGCCTATTAATTTCGTTGGGGGACCCCTAGTTCTTGTGTTTATTTGAAGGAGTAAATAACACTTTTTTCTCTTCAGGAACTTGTATTTTATCCCTCTTAAATCTCTTTAAGCATCACTGCTTCTAGATGTCTCAGAATATCCTCATTTATACTGTGTGTGCATGTTCACCACTTCACAATAACCAGCTGCACCCCAATGCAGGATTCTGCCTTTAGAAAGGGAAGAAGGATCTATAAATCCAGTCCCTCACCTTGCCTAAATGAAGTGAGAATACATAAACTGCTGTCTGGTCAACTTTTGACGATCAGACAATGCATAACTATTGGGCAGGGTGTGTGTGTGTCCTGGACTCTAAAGATACATGGTTATGCCAGAAAATTCCATGCAAAGTGCCAACACAATACATTTACACTGAAAAATTGCCATCAGAGTCAGGAAACATTAAAAAGTTGAATGCTCAGTGCATACTTTACAACGTGGGTCACTTTTTATCAGCCTAATGAACAAATAATATCAAACTGAATCTACATATCTGAATTTCTAATGCAACTTCTGGGACTTCTTTTTAAAACGCATTCCACAGTGATGTGCTATGGACACTGCTTATCATAATCTCACTGTTTGTGTTCACCCGTTGTTTCATTTGTACTTAGTATCAGCTCTTTGGACAAACAAAATGACTTGTGACGGTGCCTAGCACAATGTAGTATCTGGGGCCTCAGAAGGCTACTAGAAGACAAATAATAAATTCTACTACCAGTCCAAATTCTTAAATTTAAATGCTTGTCTTTAGAACTACTAGACTGATTTTCTTCGAACAGTGATATGCTGGGTCTCTGTGAGTTCTAAAAATAATACAAGTTTGCAATTTCTATTTTCAGTCATTTGAGTTACCTTTGCTCGCAATTTCTGACTGGAAGATAAGAAAATCGTGGCTTTTCATTTGCAAGTGTCTAAGCCAAGTTGTTTCAAACTTTTTTTTTTTTTTAAATTGACTTCTAGCAGGGAGAGCTCCAGCTTCCAAAGAATTTAATGTTAGGAGCAATTATGGGAGAAGGAAGAGGCTAGAATTGAAGTTGAAATAACATAAGCTATAGCATGTCCTGCGTGTGTGTGTGTGTGTGTGTGTGTGTGTGTGTGTGTGTGTGTGTGTGTGTGTGTGTGTGTCACACACACACACAGAGGCAGGACAACAAAAACCTGTAGTGTGAGAACCAAAGAAAACATTCAGTGACTTTGACACAAACTCTTGTGTGTCTTTAACAGGTGTAACCTTACCAGTGTTTGAACATTACCAAGAAGGAGGGGACAGTAAGTACAAAATGAATGTTTTATGTCTTCAGGTGCTTGTGAAAAATACCTGGGTATCCTGGAAACCCTTTATCAGTGAAACCCAGACAGCACAGGAACTGATAATTCAAGCTTTCTCCATGTTGCTCTGCTAACGCTGACCTGTAGGGGTTGCCTTTGGGGAGTGTAGCTTTGGTCGTCACTAAATCTTTGGTCTGTATGCTGTAATTGCTAATAGGAGGTTGCTCCTGATGCGCAGACACCTGTCTGTGAGCGACTAGGTGGGATTAGCAGACCTTATAGACCACTGAACAGCCACTCCACAATAATAATGGTCAGTAACTTCTACTGTTTTCTAGATTAGAACTGCTGACTGAGAGGTGAAGGATTCAGCATTCCATTAGCAGTCCCATAAGCTCCCTGTACTTGTGGTGCTCTGGCAATTTTGTTGAGAGGTTTCATTCTTGCTAATGCCACTATTGTTTGTTGGGTTATTTCAGGTTATGAGTTGACTGGATTAGCTAGAGGTGGGGAGCAGCTCGCAAAACTGAAGAGGAACTATGCCAAAGCAGTGGAGCTGCTTGTAGAACTGGCCTCGCTCCAGGTAGGTGGGAGCAGAAGATGAGCTAAAGGGGTTCTGGTTTCTCTCAATTGTTCGATGGACAGTTAAGGATGATGGTCTCTGAGCTGTGTGTGTGGAGACCAAAGGGCTGCAGTTTTCCCACTATAGTGCACTTCTTTTTCAGTCTGTCTTCTCTCATTGGGGTTTTGAGCATTTTTCCTTTTTCCACCCTACCTCTCCCACACCTGCAGCTGTTGCTGGCAGATACAGATACTGATTGCATGTTAATCTCTCCTGTGGATCTGCTTGGTCTTCTACAGCCTCTCCTCCTGAAAATATTTGAGAGAGACTGAATGGCTGCTTTAGCTACTCGCAAGTATAGCTCTGCAGGGGCCTTTTTGTGGCCAGTTTTCTCACTGTTATTTTGAACTCTTAAGATGCCTGGCTAGTAAATGCCCCCCTTTGGGCTACTGAGATGTGTAACACTAAGTTAGTTACAGCAAATATTTAGGCACAGCGTACAAACCTGATGTCCATGAAAATGTACCTGTTTGCACAAAGGCAGGGCAGAATTTAGCCTTTAAAGCAAGCATGCTTGGCTCCCTGAAGCCATCTATGCTTGTTGGATGGTAAAAATACTGACTCTCATTTGTTTTTGTATTATTTAATCTCACTTTGTCATAGACTTCATTTGTTACGCTGGATGAAGCTATTAAGATAACAAACCGGCGTGTGAATGCTATTGAACATGGTGAGTGAGTTGAAGCCTTACCTCTTTAAGACACTTAAATGATTTTGAGCCTCCTTAGGAGATGAAGAGCAGGGTAGAGTCCCAGCAATTGTTGCTCTTTGTTGGTCTGCTTTGGCTGTTATGGGGATTTCTGCCATGATCAGGAGTTGCTATAACAATATTACATAGGCAGAGAATAAACCAGGAACTATACCATAAATAAAATCCCTGTGTGGATTACACAGGTTGCAAGTCTTGCAAGGACTAGATGAGGGAGCTGTCCTGTAGTCCATAGAGCATTTGCTGGTGCTGCATGGATACCTGTCTAGCCCCGCAATGCCGACTCTCCCCCTTGTTTTCAGACATTACATTGCATTGAGATGTACAAATACTACCTTTGTCATTTTTCCATATAAGCGATTGCTTTTATTGTCATAGGGATATTATGAGATTTTGAATGCGGTGGGAATGGGAGGTGGTCAGTCATAGATCCTAGTGAGACCCCTTTCGTAGCCCCCCACTGAGACTTCAGCGAGTGGAATCCAAGCGTCTGTGCTTTAGATCTCCTGGGGTGTGTTAAGCTTCTGGATCCTGGAGTCCTTGGGCACATCTTCTGTTTAGCATCCCCCTTCTGAGTGTTGGAACCCGCTGTCCAACTGTCTCACCCTGCTGGGCACAGCACTGACCCTTGAGACTCCCCAGTACTCAAACAGCCTCGTCTCCCAGAACTCCACCCAACAGGTGTGAAGCTTCTGGTTTACAGTTTAACTCTCTCCAGGGTACACAGTGTTGACTGCTTCACAACTATCATCTCACTCTTTGTTCAGTCTGTCAACTTCATGCTCTTTATATTTAATCATGTAGAGCACAGGACAGTACAGATCAGACAAAACAATAAAACCTTAAACATAATGTTCTCACAGATCTCCCAAGGAAGGGTGAGCAATCTGTCAGCAGGCAGAATCTTTCACCCCCTTGCCTACCCTGCTGCTGCAGCCCCTCATGGTACTCTGGTGCAAAATGGCTCTTAAACCCCCCCCCCCCCCCACTCACACCAAATCTCCTCCGTGATACCCTTCAGACTCCTGTTGGGATCACTTGTTTCCTTTGTTCTGCCTCTTGATTATTCTATTACTGCCAGCTGCTTTTCAAACAAGAAGGGTCCTTGCCTGGTCCTCAGCAATGAGGTGCCAGGCTCTGCATAGCTCAAGTAGTTGGTTTTTCATCAGCTGTTCAAAATTCATTTTCCCCTGTCTCTCTTCACTATTCCTTTCCTGAAAAACCTGAGACTTTTCTCCCTGCTTTTCCCTTCTACAGTACTTGCCTTCACTGTTGTGGCACTTGCAACCATTCACACCGTCACATTGTCACCAGATATGTCAGTCAGCACAATTCTCATGGACTTTTTTCCTCCCATTACCAATTACTTTGTTACCGTGTTCTGAGGAATTTTGAGAATTCCTTATGCAGGAAAGAGAAGAATCTGGAGTTACGATTGGGTTATAACTATCATTAAAGTAATTTTAATGACATGCTTTGTCTCAGCTTCCTTCTGGTAAACAATGAGTGCTATAGAAAAGCTTAAGGCAGATTGTCTTTCTCCTAGGAAAGACATGTCTTCAAACACAATTTCATATCCTCTGTGCCAGTGCATAACTCCTATCTCTCATTTTGCCTTTGGTGTCATCGCTGGCTCTGAACTCCTTGTCCTTCCTGTTCCTGATGTTGGCAAATCCGTCTTTTGCCATTCTGCTGTGTTGCCTGTATACAAACCCTGCTGCAGGTCCCTCTACTAAGCCATCCAGTTTTAACTTCCTGCCACTTAGATTATTTGAAGGGCCTCCTCAAGACTCAGCTCTTCAGACTTTGCCTTTTCACCCTCAACTCCTTTGCTGCACTGCTTACTTCAGGTGTCCATTCTAAATTGTTCCCTTTGTTAAGCAATGCAGCTTTCCATGGACTTGCTCCGTCAAACTTAGAGATCATGTATTTTCTTCCCCTCACTGCTCACTCATTTCACTCATTTAGCAGTGGCCTCCTCCCTGGTCTTCCAAACAAGCTTGACACTGTTTGTGAGAGACCCTTCTCCTTTGCAGATCCCACTGTTGGCAGTCGTCTTTCAGAATTGACTAGCACTCATGTCAAAGCTGTGATGAAAATGTCATCTCTTGCTCTTGTCCTTATGACTGAATTTAATTTGCCATACCATGCTGCTGCACCACATACTTGTATCTGTTGACATACAATTTGTATGAAAGATTGCGCAACACTTAAATTTATAGTACCCTTCGTTCGGGGATCTTATCATGCACAACTTAAACATGGCACTGCAAAGTTTAACTTTGTGCAATGATGCTATTGCAACCATTCAGGATAGGAAGTAGTGGGTAAAAAAGTCACATCCAACAAACTGCTGAAAGAACCTGTGGTAGAACATATGGCAGAAGAATGCAGTTTCTAAAATTGAAATTTGGCCAATACACTGGGGTTAAGACCTTCATTGTTATGGAAATAGCCTGGGATCTTGACCTCCAAGAGTTCAGGACGTTAGTAGTCAAAGATCTTGTTACATCTTATCCAAGAGAGATCACCTATGGCAGCACAGTACTCCACTCTCAGGGATATTGGTCCCATACCTACAGAACTGAGAAGGACTTGCAGGCCTCCTGTGTGAGGGCTGGCCAGGCCTGGCCTTTTAGCCTCATCTGAGGAGATCACAGTATAAAATTGTATGGATGTAGAAAGAAAGCAAATCATTCAGTCTTATTATTATAGGACAAGGATGTGAAACTGTGAAATGAAAAGTTTAAGTTGGACAGGGCGGGAGGGGGAAGTTGTCCACAAAAGAGAGTTATTGATTTCACTGCTTAGTTCTCCTCATTCAACCTCCATTGGAAGCCAGTGCAAGCTGGCTCCAATGAATTATTGGTGCAGGTTATGAAATGCTAAGCCCTATTAAAGAAAAGTGTGTTTGGTTTCTTGCTCTTAATGAAACACTGCAGTTCTTTCTGTCAAAATAAGGGAAGCATTTAAACTGTGACAAGCAGATCACTGGGCTGACTTTGAATGTGTGTGATCTCTCCTCACTGTACAGGTTGTGTTTGCATAATTAATATGGTAATGATTAGTCGTGTGTCTTAGTGATTATTCCCAGGATTGAGCGCACGCTGTCCTACATCATCACGGAGCTGGATGAGAGAGAGCGAGAGGAGTTTTACAGGTAAGTGATGTGAATGGAGGAGGTTGGGCTGGCCCCTCCCTTTCTTCTCACAAATTGACGTTTGAGACACAGGAATAGAGAAGGGTAACTGTGCAGTAGGCTAAACTATTGATGTTCTGCTTTTAGAAACTCTCCAGTGTTGTCCAAGCACAGGTTCACAGCCACTTCTCTCCTAGATGGGAGTACCTCAGCCACTATGCTGTGTGGTCCTTGACACCTTGTGCAGAGGCCTTGGGAGGGAATGGTGGAGCACTGCAGTGCATGCTGAATGTCCTGCTTTAAGGACCTGTTCTGTAGATCTAGTTCCCCTCTCCTCTCAGATGCCATGGGAGTTTGTTGCTCTCTGCCACCTTCCCTAGCTGGTGTGGCTGCTCCTGTGTGTGCTGTTTTGCAGAGCCTTGACAAGAGAACCGATGGAGCCACTAAAATGAAACCTTAAGCAAAATGGTGCTTTCCTTGTTTCCAGCTGACAGAAACAGAGCAGGTGCAGGTGTGATTCTTTCAAAAAGTCTAGTGAAAACTTTAAAAACACTTCCTAACATTTTCCCTTGAGAGTAATTGCTGTAGGTGCCACAAGGATGTGATGCAATCACAATGGCGGGTGGAGAGAAGTGGCCTGTGCAATTGTGAATGGGGGAGTGGAGGTTGAGCCATACTCTGCTCTTGTGCTATTACGATGTGTTCACCACACAAGTGTGAAAACCCTCTTGTTTAAGGGACCAAGATGCAAACTAGAAAAATACTAGTTGAGAGTTTGATGTATGATTCTGCAAACTTTCAAGGGCTGTGGTGAGAGAATCTTGGAAAGGTCAACCTTAATGTGGAAGGACTAGGTGGGAGGACATTAGTACCAGGTTAAAGGGGGCATGGTTAAACATGAACATCTTTCTGTCCTATGTGAAATTCAGCTTGAAGGGAGCTGGCTCGTTCATCTATTGTACTCATTTCTATTTACTCTTATTTTAGCATTAAGCTTTCTCAAATAATTAACTTCTGAAAAGGCTCTCTACTGTCTCATGCTTGCTCTTTCCTGATTTCTGTTCCTTTGCACCTTTATTCTTTCCTTGTGCTGACTCCTTCCCCCAGATCCTGCCTGTTCTCCCATGAATCCCAACATGTGTCCTGGATAGAATTTCTCCAGTCACTGTGGGAGGGTTCAGAGGTTCTCCAAGCCACATCCCAATCAGTCCACTCTTTTGGTGGCAGAGGGATGGCACTCTTTGTGGGGTAATAAGACTCTTGTTAAGCTGAATCTATAATTGTGGGTGTAGTCCTGGGCTTTGTGCTATGGGAAGGAAATTGTTGCTTGTTAGGCAGGCGATCTGGTGCCAAGAAGCTGAAGTTTGAGGAAAGGTTAAAAGAACCTGGTCTCTTTCTTGCTGGGGGAAAATGTGGGTTGTTGGAGTTTTTTTGGGTAAGAGATTTTAAGGTTGTAATTGTAACTTAAAAAATTGGAGGGTAGCTGAAGTCAGTTGCTCAGTTCAGATCTAAGGTTCAAGCTAAGAATAGGAAAGTAAGGAGTAAACTGCAAGCAGGTTGAACTAGTTCACTCCAGAGTAACATGCCTATAGAATGCCAAGTGTATACAGGTCCGATGTCTCTTTTGCTGGAGTAGGAATTGAGGTATCTTCAGCCAAGAGATTTTTACAGGTCAGCATATTGGGGCCCAGAGAGCACTTTGCTGTACCTACATAACCTAACAAACAAATGTATTGCATCATCTGTCTTTCCCAGAGGCTCCCCAGAGGACTGATGGAAAAGCCAAACTGTTGGAGCACATCTTAATTTCTTAGGAAGAGGCACCATCAATGCAGGCATTAAATATCACCCCAATTCTCTCACTGCAGGTTAAAGAAGATCCAGGAGAAGAAAAAAATATTGAAAGAGAAGAGTGAGAAAGAGCAGGCCTTACGGAAAGCTGCTGGGGTGGAACATGAACCTGCCAATCTGTTAGCAGAAGAGAAGGATGAAGACCTCCTCTTTGAGTAGCTCTGTTGGAGGGGGAGACCTAGATGGCAGTGTGTTAACTGATGTAATTCTGGACATGCTTTCTGGATATTTGGTGTATTAGCCTGTGAGCTCCATTGGTTGTGTTTTTTCCCAAGATGTGAACTCGGAGCATTTTTTGGTGGGGCATGGAAGCAGAAAAAGGAGCCTAATAGGAGTCTGGTCTCTTTGGCAGTAGGAAGAACCTCTCCCTTACACCAATCTACCACCAGCTGTTTGCTTTTTAATGGCTACTGAATCTGTACTGCTGTTGATTAAGGATGTATTTATAGCAATCATACCCCCCCTTTCTCCCCTTCCTACCTTTTAAAACAGTGGGAAAAAACCTATGTGCATGTTAACAGGTGTTGCTACAATTAACTTGCAAACTAATGATAGAAAAGCTGGATTGTTCAGGCTAACCTTGTTGCAGAAATCCACACACTTGTAAACACTTGCCTGGAAGACATCTTCCATGTTGTGTAACTGAGAAAATTAATGTCTGTGCTGTATGATAGTAAAATAATTAAATGTTCACTCTAAGTAGGAGACAATGTTGCTACTTTCCTGAAGTAAACCTGGAAACCGTGGCACAGCAGGTTCCATAACAGGGCAAGTTTTGCCCTTGTACCTTAATCCTGAACCAGAGGGGACCACTTCTCTCATGAGGTGATTATAGAGGAGGAGAAGTGCTATGGATCACATTCTAGTGTAACCCTGACTGAAATGGCAAAACCACTTTCTATAGGCCACTGAGCAATTTTATATAGGATTTTTAAAGTCCCTGTTGTGCTAAGTATAGGTAGATAAGGCAAAAACAATCAATAGGTCATTCCTATTATTCTTCTGCTGTTGAGGGGTCAAACACAGCAGTACAAGAGCAATATTTTACATTATCTTACATTTTGGATTGCATGAGTTTGCAACCTGACTGTAGGTAGGAGCAGGACTGTATTCAGTCTTCTCCAATGTGTGGTACTGTACAGGATTACAGCTAGAGCTCTGGGGAGTTGGAACCTCAAGCCTGGGGGGGGGGGGGTGTGTGGCTGCTGCTGGGCTTCAGTTCCCACTTGACTATGAGCACAGCCCTAATTTGCAATCTTTCCTATCAGCTACATGCATGCCCCTGAGCTGTGCCCACACAGTTAAGACACTTGTGTTACTTGGTTTGAGCTTAAGAGGCACTTAGTGCTTTTAAAAACATTACAGAAGAATGGAACTCTTCAATTGAAATACTAAAGCATTTACATTCAAGGCCAAAGCAGCCTTTGCTTATATGCTTGCTGAGCAATGGCAGAAGAGATTTCAAGAGTAGCTATGTCAGATAAAAATTGTGATTTATTTTGTCTAAATATTTTACATTTTTTTTTTTACATAGTGTGCAGTTCATGAGATCTCCAAATACAGAGTGCGGATACATGATACAGAAGTACAAGTTGGGGCTAACCACAGGTCACAGTAAAGTTCTTAATTGTCAAGTCCACATATTATATTATACACCTATTCATAATTCTTGTCACTATTTGTGTTCTTTAATTCAGATAAAACCATTTTTTTTTAATCTGGATTGGTAAAAATAAAGATACCTTCCCCTTTCAGCTGGCTATTAAACAGCTGACAATGCCCAGTATTTTCTTCCAGTAATCAAGTCTGTTTTATTCTTTTACCCCCTGAGGGGACTGAAAGGACACTTCCTTCATGACAAAATTGTAGAAAATGCTTTCCTGCTTACTCCATGTTCAGGAAATTCAGGGTCAAACTCTAAAACTGGTGCTAGATACAGAGCGCAGCTAGGTATCAGTCAGTTCAGTGAGCCAGGTCTGTTCCTCAGTGCTGCTCCAGCATGCCCACATAATTGGATACAAAGCCAACACTGACTCCTATGGTCTTGATCATTTCACTTCCATAAATGGATCTGTGAAATACCACAACACTCCCTGCATACTTCAAAAACAAAGAAGGTACAACTAAACATCTCACAACCTACTGCATTCCAAAGCCTGTTCAAAGTCTTATGAGGAAATTCAGGGGAAGGGTAGGAAAGAAGAAGGGGGTGAGATTTACCAGCATTCACAGCATTATTTAATAACACAACGTAACACTGAATGGGTCAGGCTTCAGTAATAGTGAAATTTTGATAATTCACCTGTGACACCTTTAAAGATACCTTTCTAAAGATTGCACTTTAACAACTTTTCACTCTCTCAACTGACTGTAGATTACATCTCTTAGGTTGTAAAAAGAAAAAAAAAAAGCTAAACTTGGAAGGGCAGAAGTGATAGATAATGGTGTAGCCCCCCAGTCTGGTGTCAGACAGCTACAAAACTCAAGAGTTAATGCACCTGCAATGTAAGGCAGGGAGCCACTACTTTGAATACTTGACTCAGAGCTAATTTAGTAACATGCTAGCTGTTGGCCCAAATATGATTATGCAGTTCATTTCAGTCTTCCAGCACCTGCCTTGCTGGAGGTATGTTGAATCTTAAGGTCTATTCACTAAGATAATATGTACTGTGGTTCTAAAACCCAAATGAACAGCATGTAACTTCTCTCCATAGGCAACCAACTTGCTGGGAGTCTTCTAGGTTAACTGCAGACAGAGACTGTACTATATTTCACCCTGCGCTACAAGAATGATAGTGTACTCAAAGTGACTTAAAACAACCGTTTATACTCATTCTCTATGCAGCCTAGAGCGCTTCATTCAGCTATGGCCACACAGAAGGCAAAAGAGTTTTGCTTGGATTTGTTCTTTGAAGAAAATATATACACAAAACAAGCCTGAAAAAACTAAATTTACATTGAATTCAGCTACACATTGACATAACTCCAGTGTTTAACTGTGGGAACAAGGAAACACTGTGGCTAAACAAGAAGAGAATAAACATTCACATTCAAGACTATTCATGCTTCCCCCAAAACAAATAAAAGCTAAAGGTAACATTATTTCATTTCAATACTTGGAATAGCCCTGCTGCAGATTTGACAGCTGCTGAACTTAGAACATGCTAGGATATAGACCTGGCAATACACGTATTTCCATTTCTCAAGTTCTTTCGGTAAGGTTACTGGTTTACTTACAGTAGCTACATTCAGCAGTTTTAATTCCAGTTAGTTACATGTAGAACCATTAGCCACAAGACATACCAGAGCCAAAAATAAAAAGACGCTAACCACAACTGCCCACTCAGTCAGTATCCTTTATGTTAGAAGCATAAGAACTGTTTACATTAATCAGGAAGATTTTTTTTTAAAACCGCACATTTTATAAGAATGTCTTTTTTTAATAAAAATATAACCTCTGCCTTCTAAACATCTCTACAAATCTGTGGGGAGCAATGGCTCCCAAATCAACTGATGAAAAACAAAATTCCATAAAAATATCACATCTAAAATCAGTACATATTCCTTTTTCACTGGACCTAAGGTTAATGTGCAGTCAAATTTGATTTACAAAGTCTGACTAAAAAGACACAAAGGGTTGAAATATTTACATTATACACATTTTCCAAATTACAGTGCTCTCAGAAAGTGGAATGTAAATAATTAAAAAAATAAATTCAAGCCTAACCAGGCAGCTTCAGACCAAAGTGGCACCTTATTCTGTGTATTTTTAAAAGGGGACAATTTCTCATAAACCTTAGTGTCTCATGTAGATTATTTCTCTGCCCAGTGTTTTTGTAAAAGGTATATTCACAAACTACTATCATGGGCCACAAGGTCATTAAGTTAACAGTGTTAAATAATAATAATATTTATAACTATATGACAACATGGACTGTATATATACATACATTTAAAATCTTTAAAGAAAGGTGATTGTAGATAGAAAAGGTAAAGCAGCTGCTAGAAAGACTAGTTAAATTGTTAAAAATTGTACTGGCTTGTTCAGAGCTTCCATTTCTAGTCCAAAGATGAGAAGAAAACCCAGACAATGTTTAATCAGTACATCATTCTGTTCATGAACTGCCTACTGGATTTTCTTCACTAATACACCAACTATCAAGGGGTGCACCCACAGAGGTCTAGAGCTCACACTGCCACCTACTATTTAAGTTGTATTGAGTCATGTGCAATCTCCCTTTGACAGACCGCTGGATAGAAGTCTGCTTGTCCCTTAGAACTGTTCTTTTTCACCGTAACCAGGTGGATGGCACCCACTGAGGTTCCGTGTCAAGTTTGTTTATTAAACGAAGTAGCTCCTGATATGCCTTATCAAGATCAGAATTCACAATCGCTGTGTCAAAGTAGTGGCCATTGTTCTGTTCCATCTCTCTGGTCTTCTCTATGATTTCTCTTAGTTCTTCTGGCTGTAATGAAAACATAGGAGGAATTAATTTATGTGGTATAATTGTATGTACATACACACACTCCACTTAAACGTTCACTGTGAAAAAATAGTTTAAAACTATTCATTAGGGGATTGTAAGGTCTTGTACCCAATTTTTATGGCACAGGCAAGTTTGGCCTGGAAACTGCTACAGAGGGCTAGAAAAATTTAATTCCACACACAATGGTTAAAAACATATGAAACTGTACTACAACAACAAATATTTTTACAGCAGCCATGTATTTTAATAAGGGCAAGACACGAGACATTTCGGTGCATTTTAATAACTATCCAAAATTTGGTACTTTTGTTACATGTGTTCTAAAAGACTTTAGAAGTCTTTAGCAGTAGTTGGTCAGGAAATTTCATGCCCAGTCTTATTGCATCACTAGATGATGATGCAATATTGAGTGAAAAAAATGTTTAAATACACAAAAGGAAAATGATAGAATAATTATTGCAATTAATTGACCAGCAAATAAATGCTCGAAGGAACCAAATAAGAGGAAAAAAAGAAAATGTTTCATATAAAATAAAGGGTAAGATTTTCAGACGTGCCAAAGTGATGTATGAGCCAAATTCTCATTAATTTAAACAAAAAAACCCCTAAACACAACAAAAACCAAACCAGTGATGTGAAAGAGAGTGCTGAGATACTTTATTTAGATTAAAATTTAGATTACATTACAGAAATAGGAAGAGGAGGTTACTCACCCTGTGCAGTAACTGATGTACTTCAAAATGAGTGTCCCTGTGGGTGCTCCACTTCAGGTGTTGGTATGTCCCTGCGCCTTCGCTCGGAGATTTTTGCAGCAGTACTCGTACTGGCCATGCATGCACAGAACCTGCCTCCCTACTCTTGAGTATATCGTAATAGTACGCATGTGTGGCTGGTCTCCTCATTTCCTTCTCTGCAACAGAGGCTACCCCAACTCCAAAGAAGAGGGGAGGAGGGTGGATAGTGGAGCACCCACAGGGACATTCATCTCGAAGAATGTCAGTTACAGCACAGGGTGAGTAACTTCCTCTTCTTCTTCTTCGACAGATGTCCCTGTGGGTGGCTCCACTGCAGGTGACTTAAAAGCAGTGTATCTCAAGGAGGTAGGGTAGCTACACATCTAGTGGAATGAGTTCTGATGGAGGCTGGAGGTGTAACTTGTTTTATCTGATAGCACAGTTAGTTAGATGCAGTCAGAGATCCAGTTTGAAAGTCTCTGGGTAGAAATAGGTATCCCTTTGGAACGCTCTGTGATGGAGACAACAAGTCTAGAAGAGCTTCTAAGAGGTTTGGTTCTATCCAAATATAAGGACAAGGCCCTGCGTACATCTAACGTATGTATTGTGGCTTCAAAAGAGTTTGCATGTGGTTTTGGAAAGAAAGTCGGTAGGTGTACTGGCTCATTAATGTGGAATGAGTGAACCTTTGGAAGAAATTTGGGATGTAATCTAAAGGTAACCTTGTCCTTGAAAAATAGTGTATATGGTGGATCTGCCATAAGGGCTGCTATTTCTTCTGCCCTTCTGGTGGAGGTAATTGCCACTAAAAATGCTGTTTTCATAAAGAGGTGTAAAAGGGAGCAGGTGGCTAGTGGCTCAAATGGTTGTTGAGTTAGGCAGGATAATACTAAATGAAGGTCCCACAGAGGGGTAGGCGGTTTAATGTTTGGGTATAGGGTTTGGAGTCCCTTGAGGAAACGCTTGGTGATCGGATGAGCAAAGACAGAGGTATTGTCGATTCTGTCATGAAAGGTTGTAACAACAGCTAAGTGGACTCTGATGGAGCTGAAAGAAAGGCCAGATTGCTTAATGTCCAATAGATAGTCAAGTATGAGCAGGAGGGGTACGGACATGGGAGAAAGTTGTTTAGCTGAACACCATTGTCTGAATCACTTCCACTTTCGGAGATAGGTGGTGCGAGTATATTGTGTTCTGCTGTGTAGGAGCACTCTTTGAACTTGGTGAGAGCAAGCTAGCTCGTTTTCAGAGAACCATGTGGGTACCAGGCTTTGTGGTGAAGCATGGACAGATTAGGGTGAAGAAATCGGCCGTGTTGTTGTAATAAGAGGTTCGGAATGAGGGGCAATGAGATTGGTGGTCAAATTGACATTCTGGTAAGGAACGGAAACCACGGTTGTCTGAGCCACGACGGGCAATCAAGATCACCGTGGCACGATCTGTTCATATCTCTGTGAGAACTCTGTGGAGAATCGGTATGGGGGGAAAAGTGTAGAGTAAGTTCCATTGCCATGGGATCATAAATGCATCTCCCAGGTAATGTTTGCCGAGTCCTGCTCTGGAGCAAAATTTGGGACATTTCGTGTTTTTCGCAGTTGCAAAAAGGTTTATGACCCCAAATGTGAAATGTGTTACAGATGATTGACTTGTTTATCTCCCACTCATGATCCCAGGGAAAGCGTCTGCTTAATTCGTCCGCTGTGGTATTCAGAACTCCGGGAAGATAGGCAACCGATATGCGGATGTTGTTCACAAGGCACCAATTCCAGAGCTTCATAGCTGCTGTGCAGAGCGAGTGAGAGTGAGCTCCTCTCTGCCTGTTTACATAGAACATGCAAGCAATGTTGTCTGTTATGCGTACATATTGATTCCTGATTAGTGGGAGGAAGTGATGGCAGGCATTGCGTATGGCTCGAAGTTCTAGGACATTTATGTGCTGGGAGGTTTCAGTGGAAGACCATAGCCCCTGGACTGTGTGGTGAGACGTGGGCACCCCACCCTGTGAGGGATGCATCGGTAGTCATCATCGGGGATGGAGTGTTCTGGAGAAAGGGGACACCAGAGCAGAGGTTGGAAGGAACTGTCCACCATAGTATAAAGTCTGACTCGGAAGGGTATGGAGAGAGGCTTGTTTAGAGAGTGCACGTTAGGTTTGTAAACCGTGGCCAAGCAAGCTTGGAAGCACCTCATGTACAGGCATGCGTTTTAGACCACGAAAGTGCACAAGGCCATGTGGCCCAGTAGTTGTAGGCAGCCTCGGACAGTGACCTGGGGACTGTTGCGAAGTTTTATATGGCCAGAAGCTTTATGGTGTTGAACTGGTCGGGTGGGAGAGATGCCAACCCTGTTCGGGAGTCGAGGTCCGCTCCTATAAACTCCAGGTGCTGGGTAGGGCATAATGTGGATTTGTTTTTGTTTGTTTGTAGTCCAAGAGATAGGAAACAATCAACCGTGAGATGCGTGAATCGGAGAGGTCTGATGAATGTCAAGGCTTTGAGGAGGCAATCGTCGAGGTAAGGAAATAATATGACCCCTTGTTTCCTGAGGTAGGCAGTGACTACTGCTAGGAGCTTGGAGAAAATCCAGGGGGCGGTGGAAAGTCTGAAGGGCAGAACCCTGTACTGAAAATGTGTCGAGCCAAGGGGAAAACGAAAGAAACATCTGTGGGCCGGATGTATAGTGACATGAAAACAGGCATCCTGTAGGTCGAGGGCTGAAAACCAATTGCCCTGCTCCAGCACTGGGATTATGGTGGTGAAAGTAACCATCTTGAACTTTTGCTTTCTGATAAATTTGTTGAGCCACCTGAGATCGAGGATCAGTCGCCATCCCCCAGTTTTCTTTTCTGTTAAGAAATAATGGGAATAAAAACCCTTCCCTCTGTGTTGTTCGGGCACAAGTTCCACTGCTCCCACCTAAAGGAGATGATGTACTTCTTGGAAGAGTAGTGGCTCATGAGAGGGGTCCCTGAAGAGGGATGGGGAGGGTGGGTGGGTGGTAGGCAAAAAGAGGAAGGGACTAGAGTAGCCATTTGTGACGAGCTCTATAACCTACTTGTCAGTGATAATGCTCTGCCATTGGTGGGAGAATGGCTGTAGGCGGTGTCCAAAAACAGGGACATGAGGTGTAAGCGCTGAAGTGGGAACATTGTTTTCTAGGTCCTCGACCAAAACTTCAAATCTGCTTATTAGTTGGAGGGGGTTGAGGTGTTACCGAAGAATTGAGACGATGACGCTGGTATCTGGGTCTCTGGCGTTGCTGTTGTTGCTCCCGTGACCTGTGGAAGTGCTGTGTATATGCAGGGTAGCGTGGACGGTGGTAAGGTTGAAATCTATATTGTCGCCTTCTGGTCATAGCGGTTTGGATTCCTAAAGACCTGAGGGTTGCCCTTGAGTCCTTCATTGAATGAAGTATGTCATTTGTGGTAGAAGCAAAGAGTTTGTCACTGTCAAAGGGAAGATCTCCAATGGTACTCTGGACCTCTCGTGGAAAGGAGGAGGAGAGCCATGAACCTCAGTGCATGACCACTGCTGTGGCGGTGGATATTGCTGTAGTATTGGCTTCATTCAGGGCCGCTTGAAGAGCGGTAACTGATATGATTTGTCCCTCAGAGACTAAAGCAGTGAATTGTTGCTTCTTTTAATCAGGAATGTCCTCAATAAAGTCCATGAATTTGTTACAGTTTTTGTGGTTATATTTTGTGAGAACTGGAGTGTAATTAGCAATACGAAACTGTAGCGTTGAAGATGCATATACTTTACGTCCAAGGAGGTCCCAGTGTTGGATGGGGTGGAGCGGGAATACTGCAGTTTGGCAGCGTCTACTACCAACGAGTTTGGCGCTGGATGGGTAAAAAGGAATTCAGAGCCCTTAGAAGGGATGAAGTACTTGTGACCTGCTTATTTACAGGTAGGTAGGCTTGTAGCAGGGGTCTGCCAGATGGCCTTAACAGGTTCTAAAAGGGCTGCGTTGATTGGTAATGCAACCCTGGAGGAAGAAGAGGGCTGTAGGATGTCTGTTAGCTCATGCTGCTGTTCTGGGACCTCCGCCTAGTTAATTCTCAACGCACTAGCAACTCTTTTAAAGAGATCCTGAAATTGTGAGAAGTCATCCGAAGATGATGTGGGAAGGGGAAGCAAGGCTTCTTCAGGTGGTACCTCTGGGTCTACTGGAATAAGAGCAGGATGTGATTGATCCTGCAGTTGTGACAATGCTGCCTGGTGTTTTGTGTCAGTGGCAGGTACGTCAGCTGGTGATGCTAGGCAGGTGTTGTGCCTGGTTGAGGTGGAGTAGCTAGTGTGTTCTTGAGCATACGCTGCCCATGGGGCCCAATATTGCCACGGCAGTGGGAAGGGCATAGGTGGTGCCATCCAGGGGTTCACACACCATGGAGCAGGATCTTGAGAGTAGAATGAGGTAATTTTTCTGTGATCTCTGCTGACAGGGGTCTGAGGATGGGAATCTTGATAGGATGAAAAATCCCCTTGCGGTCCAGCTTCCTCATCACTGAAGGAAGGCTGTGCAGACCCTGAGTCAGCCATTGGAGAGAAGTATGCATTCAGTAGGGGTGACTGCAGGGTAGGTGACATGAGGAGGTCCCTTGACTGAGTAAATTGCAGTGCTGAGGGTTCTGTGTGAGGTGAAGGCTGTGCAGGAGGAATCTGCTGAGAGGAAAAATTCCTCTGCACCAGCATTTTGAGCCTCAAATCACTGCTGGTCAGCTCAGTGGGTGTCATTGATCTCCCGGCACCAGCTCTGGCACTATTGGCCTGCGGGCGGTCAGGCAGGTCCTGATATGTCGGCACCGCATCCGTCCTGGCGCCGAATGGTGCCAGAAGAGAGGAAGGCAACTGGAAGCCTGAAGCCTCGGCACTGGAATTTTACGCTGCAGCCGCAGGCAGGTTTTGCACGGTGCCGGAGGAGCCTGATGTGTGAAATGTATTCAAGCGAGGAAGCAGTGGGAGGGAGGCAGTAGACCTGCCTGGAGACAGCTTATCCCGCAGGGTTTCCTTCATAGATGACCGAAGGTGCTCTCTTTTCGAAGTTTTTTTTGTTTTCTTTGAGGCGGGGGGAGGGAGAGGCGGCTGTGGTAGGCAGCGGAGCTGGAGTCAACACCTGGGTCTGAAGCTGACCCTAGGGATCTCTGAAGAAGCAGTAGATTTAGTCTAAGCTCCCTGTCCTTCCGTGCCCTGGAACTAAGTTTGCTGGAGTGGGCACATTTGGGAAATGTGGGACTCCCCCAAACATTTTATACATTGTGAGTGCCCATCTGACAGGAGGATAGGCTCCTTGCAGCTAGAGCAGCGCTTAAAGCCAGGGGAGCCCAGCATGTCAGAAGCAGCTGCTGACAGAAACGAAGATTTTTTATTTATTTATTTTTTTTAAAAGCGAAAAGGGTAACTACTACTAATAAACTAACAACAAACTAACTAGAAGGGTAATTTTAACGAGAAGAAGAAAGTTCTTAGTGAGTCTGCTGAGCTCCGTCTCAGGCTGGGGATGGTAGAGAAGGAACTGAGGAGATCGGCCACACATGCGTACTATGAAGGTATACTCAGAGCAGCCAGGGGGTGGGGGACAGGCTCTGCACATGCGTGGCCAGTACGAGTACTGCTGCAAAAATCTCAGAGTGAAGGCGCAGGGACGCAAAAACACCTGGAGTGGAGCACTCACAGGGACATCTCTCGAAGAACCACCATGATTTTGAACATGTAACAATACATTATTACAAGAATTAAAACAGAGTTTAGAAAAACATTTAAAATATGCTCATCTTTAAAAAAGAAAAAAACCTACAGGAAAGAGGCAAGGGACAGAGGCCTCATGATAAGAGTTACCATAAAAAACACACCAGGATAATGAGGAAATGTTAAGAGCCACACAATGCAGAGTTGCTGAAACTAGTTCACCATCTAGTAAATGTTGCAATAAAAACAGAAGAGGAGTTCCAGAGGAATGAAAGAGCAGGTGCCAGAAAAGCAGGAAAATTGCAGGTGAGCTGGAAATGAATGTCCAGGTAAGAGGCAGAAGGAGAACTGGGAAGGAAGCTAGCAGTGGAATGGGATCATTTTACTTCAGGATTTTTATCAGTGTAAACAGATTACAGAAGCATGACATTTCTCAAAGCTTTCTGTGCTTGTTCCAGTGAAGCATTAACTATGGCAAAAAATATTGTTTCCCTATGATACTTGAGATAAGAAGTAAGGCAGGGATTTTCAAAGAGGCCTAAAAGAGATTTTAGGATTAAACCTGATTTGTGTTAGGCTTTAATTAAAAAAACTCAAAACAACAAAGTTTTTTTCGGGAAAAGCTAGAATAGAAGCTTCCACAAAAGAGAGGGTTACTCACCCTGTGCAATAATAGAGGTTCTTCAAAATATGACCCCCTATAGGTGCTCCATTGTAGGTGTGGCAGCACCCTGTGCACCTGTGATCAGAGATCTTCATCAGCAGTGCCCATCAGATAGCACATGCACACCTTCCATCTTGCACCATGAGTGGGACTATATATAGCGCTGTGTGGTCTGACTGCTCCCAGTTCCTTCTCTGTAGCAGAGCTAACCTTTCAGCTCTGATACAGAGGGGAGGAGGGTAGGTAGTGGAGTACCCACAGGGACATATTTTGAAGAAGCTAAGTTACTGCATAGGGGGAGTAATCTGCTCTTCTTCCTCAATTGATGTCCCTCAATTGATGTGCTCCACTGTAGGTGACTAGAAAGCAGGAACCCTAATTAGAAGGCTGGGGCTTCAGAGCGGTATTTACTGCAGATGATAGGACACAGTCTGCTGAGGCATCCTGAGTAACGGTATAGGGACGGGCAAAAGTGTCTGCTGATGGCCATGTGGCCGCTTTGCAAAAGTCAATAATCAGGGTATTATTGAGGAAAACAACAGAGATGAAGAGTGAGCAGGCGGAACGTGCTCTAGTTCCAGGAGGAGGTTGTCAATTATGTAGTTGGGTAGGACTGATGTATACTCTGAGAGATCCATTTTGAAAGGCCTTCCTTAGAGATGGCTGCACCTTTGGCCATTGAGAGGAATTAGCATGATGATTTTCAGAAGGGTTTAGTTCTGTCCAAGTAGAAAGCTAATGTTCATCTGACATAGAGGGTATGCAATCCTGTTGGTTACTGTGAGGCTTTGAGAAGAAGCAAGGAAAGTGGATAGGATTGATTGAGATGGAAAGAGGATGGTACCTTGGGTAAAAATTTAGGATGCAGACACAGAGTAACCTCGTCTTTGTGAAAAACTTTGTACAGGGGGTATGCCACAAGGTCTCCAATTTCACTGACCCATTGGGCAGAGGTGATTGTGACAAGAAATGCCTTTTTCATAGATAAATGAACCCAGAAACACATTGCTATTGGTTTGAATCGTGGTCTTGTAAGAGCACAGAACAAGGCAAGGGTTCCAAGCAGGGGTTGGATCCCATATGTGAGAGTAAATATTTTGGAAGCCCTTTAGGAAACATTTCATGAGTGGGTGAGTGAAGACAGACTGGCCATCTATGTGGCAGTGAAAGGTCGTGATAGCTGCCAAATTCACACAGATGGAGCTGGTGGATAATCTTGATCATTTTAGGTGTAAAATATAGTCCAGGATAAGTGGTAATGGAGCATTGCGTCGACCTAATAGGGGAGACACCAGCATTAGAACCTAGTCCATTTATGGAGGTAAGTGCATCTAGCTGTGTCATGTCTGTTGTTCAAGAGTACTTGTTTAACTGCTTCTGAACAGGTAATTTCTGAATCCTGGAACCATGGAGGAGCGATGCTTTGATATGGAGCAGCTATGGATTGGGATTGAAAATGCGATCCACACCCTGAGAAAGGAGTTGCAGAGTCAGGCAAAGAGACATTGGAGGGCATACTTCCGTAAAGGAGGTACGTATATCAGACTTGTCATGACCATGTCAGAGCTATACGGATGACTTGGGCCTCGTCCCTCTGTATCTTGTGGAGTACACAGAACAGAAAAGGAAAGGCATAGAGTACCAGAGCATCCCATATGAGGAGGAATGAGTCATCCAGGGATCTGTGTCTTAGTCCTGCTCGAGGAAAATTGAGGGCAGCAGGTGTTTTTGCCACAATGGAAAATATCTATGGTGGGTGATTCCCAGCAGCTGAAGATGTGCTGAAGGGCTTGCGTATCCAGTTCCCACTTGTGATCACGGGAGAATTGCCTGCTTAATGATCTGCAATGGTGTTCTGGTGTCCAGGGAAATATGCGCCTGAGATAGCGATGCCGTGTTGGATACACCAATTCCATAATTTCAGTACCTCCAAGCATAGAAAGAGCGGGATCTCTCTCCGCCATGCCTGTTTATGTACAACATGCAGGTGATATTGTCTGTCATGTCTCTGATGGTGCGATGTGCGATCAGTGGGAGAAAAGGTCGGTAGGTATTGCAGATTGCTCATAGCTCCAGGAGGTTGATATGCTGGGAGGATTCGGTGAAAGACCATTTGCCTTGGACTATATGATTGCGAAGGTATGCTCCCCAACCAATCAGTTAGAATCATGGATGGTGCTGGCTGCAGGAAAGGAATCCAGACAGAGACATTTTTGGGTTAAGTCTACCAGAGTAATGAGTCCTTGACCATCATGGGCATGGAAAGGGGTTTGTGTGGGCTGTCTGTGAGGGACATGACTGTACATAGCCATGCAGAAGACACTGCATGTGTAAATGTGTATACTTCACCATGAAGGTGGCTGCCACCATGTGACCGAGCAGCTGGAGACATCTCCTGGCTGAGATCTGGGGGCAGGTTCTGACCCTGCATACAAGATTGACTATCACTGAGAATCTAAGCTGGGAGGAAGACTCTGACTTGTATGGCATCCAGTTATGGTCTCAATGAACTCTAGATGTTGCACAGATGTCAGTGTAGATTTCTATAAGTTTATGCAAAGGCTGAGGCTCGAGAAAAGATCCATTATCATACGGATGGTGTGAAGGGCATTGGTTTCGGATGGGGCCTTGAGACCTAGTGCAAGTATGGAAAGATGACGATGCCCTCTTGTGTAGGGAGGCAGCAATTGCTGTAAGGACCTTGGAGAACACACAAGGAGCTGTCGACAGTGGAAGGGGCAGTACCTGGTCCCCATGATGAACCGGAGGAACCATCTATGGGTAGGGTGTATTGTGATATGAAAATATGCATCCTGGAGGTTGAGGGCCAAGAACCAGTCCCCCCTGTTCCAGTGCTGGGACGATGGTGGCGATCTGGAAGTGTTCCAGTTTGACGAACTTGTTTAGGTTTCAGAGGTCTAGATTCAGGCTTTATCCGCTGGATTGGATCAGAAAGTAAGGAGTAAAAACCCTTTCCCTATGTGCTGGAATGGAGCCGGTTCTATAGCTCCTAGTCATTTATTTCTTGTAGAATGGGTTTGTGAGAAGGGTCCTAGAAGAGAGATGGGGTGGGATAGATACGAACTGGATGGAGTATCCTTTCCAGATGATCTCTATGACTCACTGGTCCGAGTAGTTAGCCTCTGTGATGGCAAGAACAGGGCTAAATTGGTTGCCAATCAGGGGGATGTTGAAGATGGCTGATGTGACAAACAGAGGAAGGCTTCTCAGTCAATTGTGGCACTCTGTACCTTAAAGAAACACCCTGGAACCCCCATATTCACCACTGTCATATAATTATGTTTTGTACAACGTATGCCTTGTGAGGTATCATTTTGAAAGTCTTGATCTGCTGAACATTAATATCCAATTGGATTGTATGTGCTATCATTGTATGTGAAGTTATTAAGTTCTGCTGTGTGTATTACTGAAATATGTTGGGAGGTTGGGAACACCCACAACCAGCCTTTCAGGCATAACAATGGAGTAGCCAGACATGCTGATGGCCCATTAAAGATAATCCACTATCCCAGAAACTGTATACAATGGAAACTTCTCAGAGAGAGCACATAGGCAATGGAGAATACTTGACCAATGGAGGTGGACCCCCTCCCCCTACCATGTCACCAGCATAGATCTTTCCAGCAAGTTGGAAGAAACTATAAAGAGAGGAAGTGACACAGTGACTTGGCCTCACTCCCCGCACACCACCATCTAGAAACAGCTGGAAGACAAAGACTGAACTGGCGAGGGTGGCCCTGGGCTGGAGGAGAGTTCCAGCCTGTGTATTGAAGTTTTGTGACCTATTTGTACCATCTATCAGAGTGAGATACTGCTTGATTCAAATCCTGTTTAGTTTACAGAACTCAGATTGCAAATTTACTTTTATTTCTTAGATAACCAACTTTGATCTCTACGCTTACTACTTATCACTAAAATCTAGCTTTCTGTAGTTAATAAATCTGTTTTATATTTTACCTAAAACAGTGTAATTTGGTTGAAGTGCTTGGGAAAGCTCAACTCAGTTTACAACAGCTAGTGTATGTCTTCTCCACTTAGAGGGAGGGCAGATTGGATAATGAACTTACACTGGTTAGGCTTCTGACCAGGGCAAGATGGTACAGTTCTGAGGTGCAATGCTGCGGGGAACTGGCTGGAGCCTCTCTATTTTTGATTCATGAATGGCTGGGAGAAGCCTTCATGTAACTCAGTTGGTTGTGTCCCTGGCTGTGGATGTCTATGCACCACCTGCCAGAGGTTTGTAGCTTGCCAACTGCATCACAGAAGAGGGGCTCAGCGGTCCCACAGTTTAGGTTGCACCCTTGGAACCCTGTCACATCAACCACACTTCCAAAATAGCTGTTTGGGTGGAGGTGCGTGACAAATAGCATCCTGTGGAGTTGTATGTCTGCATTTGGTAGGGGGCTTCTGTCAACGTTGTTGGGTATCGTACTGTTGCTGGGAGGTGTATTACAGTGGCTGGGATCATGGAAGGAGTTGGTACTTTCTTGGGCGTCTCTTTGGCGCTGCAGTGTAAATGCCCAGAGAGTGGAGGGCTGCTCGGGAATCCTTAAGCGAGTGAAGGGAATCATCCGTACTCTGCATGAATAGTTTGGAGCCCTCAAAAGTGTAGGCGTCCAGTGGCGCTTTGTACCTCTTTAAGAAAGCCCAAGAGGTGCAGCCATGATGTTCATCTCATTACAACGGCAGTTGCAATGGAGCAGGCAGTGGTATCTGCAGTGTCTAAAGAGGCTTGCAGAGCTGTGTGGGCCAAAAGGTGTCCTTCAGCTATGAGTGCCTGGAGTTGTTCTTTATCGTCATCAGGAAGGTATTGATAGAGTTCCTGTATTTTAGAATAATTGATGTAATTATACTTAGCCATGAGAGCCTCGTAATTGGATATACAGAATTGGAGAGTAGCAGATGAATAAGATTTATGACTGAACAAGTCCAATTGTTTCCAGTCTCTAGCATGGTGTGCTAGTCGAGACTGGTATTGGTGTCCTTTTTCTGGCACAGGAACCAGGGAATTTGGGGTGGGGTGAGTTGGTGGGATGGATGCTGGGGTCTGCCAGAGAACCTTGGCAGGATTGAGAAGGGCCTCATTGATAGAAAGGGCTATTTTGGAGGAGGATGTGTGCAGGATGTTGAGCAGCTTATGTTGTTGATCCCTCACCTCCTCCAAAGGATTGGGGAGGCAGTCTGCAATCCTGAGAAATAGCTCCTGGAAAGGTTTGAAGTTGTAAGCTGTGGTGGTGGTGGGGGGCACATGATAGCCTTATCGGGGAAGAAGTGGAGTGATAGAACAAGAGGAGGAAATTCCACTTTCTCCTCATCTGCTGTAGGGAGAGGCTCAGTCTCTGGTGGACAAGAAACTGGTGGAGAAAGCAAAGGTATAGGTCTCCAAGCTTTGCTCCATGGGAGGCTTCCCAAACTGGGCTTTTGTAAATGGTTCGGGGTCCCAGTTTGGCCAATGTGGAGAGAGTGGAACATGGGGCTGCATCCACGGTGTCTATACCAGAGTTCTGGTTCAGGTGTGGACTGTGAATAGGAAGTTGAGGAAGTTGTTTGCTCCTGTCTCGAGTAAGGAGGAGTGATGGAGCACTCCTCCTCTTCCTCGTCATTGAGGGAGGGTGCCGTCCTCGAAGAGGAAAGGGAAGAACACTGCGAGTCTGGAGAAGGTCGAAGTGGGGGGAGGTCATATTTGAGTAATGGTGACTCAGGCATATTAGATACAAGTAAGTCTTTAGGGTATCTGAATTCTTCGGGAGGAGGTAGGAGCATCATCGGTACCGATGTATGAATCGATGCTGAGAAAGAGATGCATTCTCCTGAGCAGCCAGCAGGTGGAGCTGAAGAACTGCTCGGTACACAGGGTTGTAGGTCTGCCTGGTTAGGATCTTTAGACCATTGTTACATTCATGTACTCTGAAGGGCCCTGGAGCTGTGTCCCCTGTCAGAGAACGTTGAGGTATCTGACCTCGCAGAGGATGATTTTCTAGTAGGTGGTATCTCAGTGACTGATGAGGGATATCATTTCTTATTATCAAAGTGGGAAAGAGATGACTCTTTCTTAGAGGGACATGGGAGATGAGAATCAGCAGATGAACTTGCAGAGCAGGGAAAGCTGAACAGTGGGAGAGTCCAGTCCCAGGTCTGATTCTTGATGGAGTGCTTTCTCCATGAGGAGAAGTCATAACGAAATGTCCCAGTCTCTTCTGGTTCTGGCAGTCAAATTGTGGCAGTGGGAACATTTTGTGCGATGCGTCCCTTTACCAGACAGTGAATGCACTGAGGGGGCTGTCTCTTTTTGGGAAGGCAACCCAGCAAGACACTCACCTCTTGAACTCGGAAGATCTGGCCATAAGGGTGAGGGGAAAAAGCTTCCAGTTAGGAAGCAGAGAAATGAAAATCTAAGCTATGAAGTAACGAGTAGGGTAAAGTGAAAAAAAATTTTTTGGATGTGGGAGGGCAGAGGACAGGAGGAAAGAAGAAGAAATTACTAAAATAAACTGAACCTAACAGGTAAGGCACTATATATAAAGGGTCAAAAAGGAGAAGCAGGCTCTGCTGCGGATTCCATCCCAGGCCAAAGGCGGTAGTGAAGGAACTGGGGGGTGGTTGGACTGCACCGCACTATATATACGTCCTGTTCACAGCACAAGACGGGGAGGTGTGCATATGCAGTCCAATGGACACTGTTGACGAATATCTCCAATCCTAGGCAAAGGGGAAGTTGCTGCACCTACAGTGGAGCATTCATAGATTCTTCAGTGGAGCACCCATAGGGACAACACTCGAACTACTAAAATATTCCATCCTGTAACTCCAGTGGGAATAATCAAAGAAAACAGAGATAGTTTGCAAGGAAAAAAATATTTATTTTTCTTATCACCAACAGCCAGAGTGGATAAAAATTGATTTTTTTAAAAAAAATTAGTTTTTAATTTAAATTAGAAGTTTTTCTTTTTAAAAATAAACCTGTTTAAAATTAAATCTGAATTTAAAACTAAATATTCTTATAGCTCTGTGACCCATTCCAAATTTTTAACATCGTTTGAGGCGTGGACACCAAGACCTGAACATAGAACTCCAATAATGGTCTCACAAATGCTGAAGAGATAATACCATCTCCTTATTCATATTTGATATTTCGCTACTTTTGTATCCCACAGTCATGTACGCCCTCTTAGTTACAGCAAAGCACCGACAGCTCACTGTCAGCTGGTTATCGACCATGACCACCAAGTCCTTTTTAGTATCACTGCATTCCAAGATACAGTCTCCCACATTGTGCAACCTATGGCTTTATTTCTAGATGTGCAACCTTGCATTTGGATCATTCAAATACTTGTTCAAATGAGTCCACCTGTTAACTGAAATCCTGAATCCTATACCCTGAAAATGTACAGAAAATGGAGAGTCCAACCAGAAGACAAGCCATCTTGCATAACTATTTGAATTAGACATAGAATTCTTCCCACTCAAATTCAAATATTTAACATAGATATAGTGTCTGAAATCCTATACATACGGAATATTCTTAATTAAAATAGTTTATTATTTTCATTTTTTGGATACCCTTTATTACTATTAAAATTAACCAAAACAGATATTAACATGAATTAGTAGAGCCTGCAGCTTTGGGTTTCTCCCATAATCTTCATTTTACTAAGCTTCCAAAACAATAAACTGCTAGTAAAACACTTAGTTTGCGCTCTAATTTTAATGCAGGAATGTCATGCAATTGGTGTGCCACACACTGATCCCTTTGTTCAGTGGCATGTGCTGGGTGTTTTCTATTGCAGCTTGGATTCTGATTAATACATTAAGATATCTCTCAATGACTGGTGTATTATTGTAGTAAAATTACTGAACAGTCTTTGCCTAAAGTATTTTTGTCTTAATGCAAACTACAAATGCTTTCAAACGTATTTATATTCTACAAAATAGCATCCAGTCTGCATATCTGTTCAGCAAACTACTTCTGCTGTTCAGATATGATTTGACATTTGGATATATGCGGCCGGGGGGGGGGGGGGGCACTCACCTTAGGAAGCTAAGATTAAGTTTGTAATAAAAAAGAATTTCAAACCTAAAACATCTAAGGCATTTTTAACCAATAGAACTGAGGCACACAAATTATGCAAGTTAATTGTACTTGAAGACTGGGCAAATTACTTCCAATGTCATGAGTCCATCGCTGTAGTGTTCAACTCCATGCCTGCTGCTCTTGGGAAATGTCTGGCTCCAGTAATGTTTACTCATGACCCTGATCTACACTGACCAAAACACTGTCTTTAAAACTATATTAGATAACAACTGCTCGAGGTTGTCTTCTAACACAAGCTGGTTTTCTAGGGAAGACAAACTCACAGAGAAAAGTGGCAGAAGAGCGAACAGTGGCGTGAGAAAAGGAGAAGGGTATAGAGATGGATAGAACTGAAGCAGGAATGTACACTTGTCCCGTATGAGTCATTGTCATATTTTAAATCTTTTCTCGTTTTCCTTTGCACACTTTGCTAGTTTTTTATTCTTTAAATTTTAAGTATGAAAATAATAGTTGAAGCCCGCTTGCTGGCCCATTCAAGTATTTTTAACTGGTGGCTCACCATAGCTCTGGAGATAAGCACTTCAAAGCTTGACCCTTGACTCTTAGGCATGCATGGAGTAAAAGCACTAAAGCAGCAACTGATCCCAAGTTAAAAAGCAGATCTTCAAGCCCAAAAGAATGTCAGTGTCAGTTGCTCAAAGCCACCAAGTGTTGCAGGCTGGATAGTATGCAGTAAATGAGACATGTAAATGAGATAGTATGCAGTAAAAAACCCACTAATTAATTTGTTTTGATTTAGATTTTTGTTTTTAAAGGAAAATGACAGGAAAGAGAAATTACCATAGAACTACATGCTAGATCAGCACCAGATTGCTCTCTTCCCACATAATGCACAACTCAATGAGGCATAGGTTCCGAAAGTTAAATATTTAGATTTAATTCTCTGGGCCTAACATTTTTCATATTACATATTTTAGATTGCAATAGTAATGCTTAATATTTTTTATGCCAAATTCTTTGGAGTTGCCTTTATCAATAGAGCTCCAGACTTGTAAACAAAGCCCACTTACTAAGAAATGTTAAATTACCTTTGGATTTTTACCCTCTTTGGCCAATAAAGCACGTAGCCGCTCTTGCGAAGGTGGTGCAATGAAGATAATATATGGTTTCAAGTCTGAATTGCGTAGGGTCTTCAATGACTGAAGAAGAAAATGTTCCATTTATTATTTCAATCTCATTAATATTTGTAAAGGAAAAGTATAGATGCACTGTTCACATAATGTTCTCAAATGCTAAGGTAACTCAGTATAAATTTAAAGAGTTTATTTAAAGTTGTGACATTCCTTAATAGCAGCATTATTGTCTGGCTACGTGGCATTGTTAAACATCACTAAACTCTAGTGCCATTCACCTTTTCCTGTGCAATTGGTATTACAACTTTTTTTCCCCTTGCTTATGGAACCTCAACATTTACTCTCGCTCAAGAGTTCTTCACAGAAAAGTAGGTCAACTGTTCACCAAACTTGACTTGGCAGAAACTAAATATATGAACTCAGACTAATTACACTTCTTTCAGTGTCCATAGTACAAATAGCCTTAAACTACAGTTGCAATTTCTCCATATACAACTGAGAACCAGTATATAATGCGTTGTTACATACTGTCAAAAATTCCATATATAGCATTAACCTTAAAATTAGAAAAACAAACTAGTTATCCCCTCTCAGTTTATCTTATCAAGACACATCAAGTGCATTAGTGATGTGCTAAACATCCATTTTGCAGTTTTGTGGTAAGATCACAGGATAGGGAGTCAGGAGAACTGGATTCTATTTCTGGCTCTTCGAAGGACTTCCTTCTTTGTGACCCTGGAGAAGTCATCACCTCTCTGTGACTCAGCTTCCTCATTTTCAAAATAAAAATACTGACCAGCCTCACAGAATGGTGTTAAGAAGTTTAATTAATTAATTTTTAATTATGTTTTGAGATTCTCTCATGGACCATCCTAGAGAAATATGGAATATTACACTACGGATTGGAATGCACGATTAGTGTAAATGTGAATTTTTAAACTTCTGAAATAGGGTTAAAGTTCTCCAAATGTATATATTTAAAAGAAAACAATGGAAATCATTTACGTAATTCCTTTGTAACTACACCAATGTGATTTTCCACTATTTGTATTTGATTATCTAATTGCTATTTTACACACGGGCTTAACAAATACAGGGCAATTATATGTGATACTGTAGCTGGCATAACTAGACTATAAAAATGCCCTGCCAAATCATTTTGGTTTTACTAAAAAGTTAAATTCTAATGTGCAGTTTTACTTGTTATTAAGTAAGTACGTGCTCTGGTTATTGTACATAGAGCTGACCAAAAATGGGATTTCTGATTTGCAGAAAGTTTTTCTTTTTCTAAATTTGGTTTTGTTCCAAATTGGAATGAATTCAAGTTGTTTCAAAGTTTCTAGTGAATTAGAAATCCCCAAAATATTTCATGAATCAGAAAGACTGATATATGGTGTTTTCTAAATGAAATCTGCTCCCCAGTACCTTGACAGTGGCTGAGTGAAACCAACATGAATGTCAATTTCACTTAGCAGCTGTTAGGGTAGTGGGGTCTGTGCTTCTGGGGCAGCCCTGCCACGTGGATCTCCCCAACCTGGGGCAGTCTGCATGGTGCAGCAGCCCCAGAGATGCACATCCTGGGACCACATCCCAGGTCTTCCAGGTTCTGCAACACGGAGCTTAGAAGGCCCGAGAGCCCCAGCGTTAATAGGTGTTCTGCGGTCTTCCAGGCTCCCTTCAGTAGAGTTAGGGGTCAAGCCCTGGTTAGAGCTGGAGCTCCTATGGGTTTCAGGCTCCCAACTTCAAGGCAGTGAGCATGGAAGTTCTGGCATGTCTACCTGCCCCAGAGTCATGGAACATGCAAGACCAGGTCCTCAGGCTCATGGCAGCCCATAGGCTGGAGCTGTCCCAGAGTCATTGAACTTGTAATATGCTGGCTCCCTAGCAGACCAGCAAGCCGGCAGGTTTCCCATGGCCCCATCAGAACCTTGCCTTTGATTCGCCAACAACTTACCTAACCTGAGAGGTTTTCACAAAATATTTTGGGTTTGACCAATTAGCACTTTACAATGGAACTGTTTCATTGGAAAATTTACAGCCAATTCTAATTTTACACCACCTTAAATATCCCTTGGTAGATTCTTGAAAAATAAATGTTATTTCTTAAAGTAGTTAATTACTAGACAAGTGAAGTAAGTACTTTGCTAATCATAACTCCTCGGCTATTGCAAGTTAATTTCCCTGCTGAACCAAACCAGCACAAAATATTCAGTCACATTACAGATCAATTATTCTACTCTATTCAAGTTCTTATACTTCACTCATCACTGTAGTGAGCACCTTCCTGCGTCTGTCTCTCTGAAATAAATCCCACCAGCATATGAATTGCAGGAGTGAAACAAATTCTGAATTTCAAAACCACTAGATTTTTGTTTTAAATAGTTTTCTTTTAAAGTTATTGTCATTTAATTGGAGGAAACCCCACCCCCTCTTTTCCAAGCATTTGATGAAAGTTTCCCCTCTAAACTGCATGCTGAGTTTCAACCTGAGCTGGAGTTTTACCATATGTTTCAAAATATGTTTAGAATGAAAAAAGCTTGATCCCTCAAAGTACAGAATACCCTTCCTTCAACTTTCACTTAAGTCAAGGGTCTCAACTACACAGATTTATTCCACATGCAATTAAAGCACAAGCACTGGTCCATGTTTAGATGGTACATTATTGAGCATTCATGCTATCAATCCTATTTCATCTGCATTTATCCCTGGGTCAACACACACATATAGTTAAGTGATACAAACTCATTGCCCTCTGTGGAACAATGGCAGGAGGGCTCATAACATTTTACAGCCTTTGCTGTAATTTTACAAGATAGCAAAGGCTAAAAAGAGGTCATATCAGTAACTGGAGTTGTTTAAAAGTATTGCTGTATATTCCATCCGCTAGAGCTGTTCTTTCTGGGGACTGCATGAGCATTCCCTTGCAAATCAGTGCCTTAGGTGAAAAGAGAGGTACCGTCCCCAAACTATTCCACCATCTGCAAGATTTCAGAGTCCAGACAGTAAGAGGATTCCACAGCAGTGGGGGAAGGTGGGCATTATCAACATTCCTTAAAAAACTTAAAAGTACTTAGGGCTTCAGTTTCCAGAGCACTTTTCACAAGTACTATTTATCTACAGAACAGATATGGATCAGGCTGTAGATATACAAGCTTCCTATACCTTATATGTCAGAATGCCTGAACAATATATAAAAGGGGCAGCCCTAGGGATTGAACAGGCTACATACAGATGGATTAGTAGGAAATGGATTGTGACCAGGTGTTCGTGTCACACAGGCCACCAGTGTGGTTTTACTAATACCAGATGTAGTTCCTTCATTAACATGTTCAGTTTTCATAACAACTGCTGCAATGAAATGTAATACCTGTGTATGGAGATTTAAAAGGCATATCTTGCCAGAGTTGATTACTTGCCGCACAGAGTCTATGCTGGTACCATACAGATTCTTCTCAAACTCGCCATGCTCAATAAATTTCCCTGCAGCTATGTCAGTCTCAAATGCCTGCCGTGAGATGAAATGGTAATCTCTGCCAGCCACTTCATTCTCTCGCCTACTCCGAGTGGTATCTGAAATTAACAACAGCCAAACTAACGTTGAGAAAAAAAATGGGTGTACTTCTCAAATTCCAAATGGTTCAGGAGTAACACACCTTTTCAGGCTATAGTACTGTGCAATATCCAATTAGACAAAAGGGCAGCTATTCTCTTTTCAAAAATAAGTATCGTTAAACAGATTAGTCTGTGACAATTATATGATACTGATCTTGCATTTAGTGATTTTCACCCAGAATGATCTGGAAACTCTTTACCAACTAGAAAAGAAATCCCTTCACTATGCAGCCACTTTGGATGGAAAGCTCCAGCTGTTTAACAACACACAGCAACATAATTCAGGACACGTAGTGGAGAATATCTTATTGAATGGAAACTGCAGGGGGAATTTAGGAAAGCAGAGTATAATCATCCCAAATTGGAATTTAGCCAGGACCCCCATGTTAAAATCACTATTATGAAGTGTTCCATGGGATTTTTGACTACTGTAAGTGTCCCAATTTTATGTCCTATCTGGGAGGAGAAAAAAAGCACTTCCAGCAGCACCAAACACCATGCTGGGGCACCTCTCCCCCCACCCCCTGCACACCTCTTTTTCTGCACTTGAGAAGACAAAAGGAAACAGCTGTTGGACTTTGGGGAGGGGCCCTGACCTGAAAATATGGTCAGTAATCTAACAGAGCATGTGGTGAGAAAGTCTGCTTTGCAACTAAGATAGTTTCCCAGGTGGGAACTACTTCAGCAACGCATTGTAAGGCGCCCAAGGTTGCAGGGCAGGAGTGACAGCCCCCCACTAGTCTGAATTGTACCCCATTGTGTCACATCCTCCCTTCAAACTTACGAGGAACTGCAGCTGCAAAGCGATCTACTTCATTATTCATTAGTCTCTGACGTAGTTCATTCTGGCCGCAGTTCTGTGGGCCAATCAGGACAATGGGCCTTTTCCTATTTGCTGGCTGGTGATACAGTGACATTTCCTCATAGGTTAAAATTTCTTCATTGTCATAATCTTCAAAAAGAAAAACAAGCAAACCTCATGAAAAACATTTAAAACAAAGATGACAACCAGATATAGATATGACTGATGTTATTATTATATGACAAAGACAAAGTGGGTGAGATACTATCTCTTATTGAACCAACTCTCACAGACCTCTTCTTCAGGAGTGGAAAAGGTAACCAGAGTGTCAGAGCTAAATACAAGATGGGACAGATTGTTAAGTGTAAGGGGTTAACACATTGCAGGAGATCACTTAAAATGAAACAAGAAACCCATGGATCATCACACTTACCTCCACAGATCAATTAACCATCCCAGATACAAGGAGGAATCTTATCTACAGCCAGGCACTCAGATACTACAGAATATGCTCAAGAGAACCTGTTTCAGTTCAGGAAAACAAAACAAAACCCCACACACCTCTACTCCATATGGGGCATCAACTCATACCCCCAGCCTTTTTAAGCTCATCATCAGAAGCAAGCTTTCCACAGACCAGGATACACTAATTCAAAAGCAGCACCAGACCAACAGATGCAAAACCTGCAGACCTATTTCTATGGTTACGATGATTAATAACCCTCGCAACACACCCTTCAAGACCTATGGGTCCTAATATGCCAATCACAACATGTGGTGTACCTCATCAGTGCATCAAATGCCCCAGCAACAACTATCTATCCTCTCAAATAAACCAGACAATCTCTATCCCTCTCAAATAAACTCATAGGAATATGATAAAAAGACAAACATTCTATTACCTGTGGTTGAAAACTTTACACAAAGCAATCACTCCATCTCCGATCTCGCAGTCCTCATCCTCCCAAGAAAAACTATATAACCCCTTCAAAAGAGGAGGCTGGGAATTTGAATTCACAACTCTACTACACACTAAGAATCATGGACTCAATGGAGACACTGTTTTTATGGCTCACTATAACAATTTTTAACTTACTAACTCTCATTTGTCCTATGACTGCAGAGATGAATTGCCCACTTCATTTTAAGTGGTCTCTGTGGCATTCAAAAGCTTCTCTTTTCTACCAACACAAGTTGTTCCAATAAAAGACACTACCTAACCCATCTTGTCTCTCTCGTATCCTGGGTATAACAACACTATTACTATATGGCAATATTAAATGCAGTGTGAGCCTGACACACAATGTATGGAGCTTAGGGAAACCCATATCCCTTCCTTTCTCACTGTGCACCTCTCACTTGAGTCCCTCTGACAGGTGTATCAGCCTTGTGGCTGAGAACTGGAAAGATCTCATTGCCTCTGGTTATTTCTCCAGGATTGCGCTATTCAGCAATGAAATTCTTCTGACAGGAAGAGGAATGTAAGTGTGCTGTCAGGCCCTAATGGCATGGGTTTAGGGAATAAATTTGCTGATATGTTTATAAATCACGTTTCTAATAAAGAAACAGTAATTCAGCGATTATTTCTTGGTATTTATATCTATAAACAAAATTCAATTTTTTTCAGACTTTGTCATACATCTAATTTGCATTTACCATGAATCCCAAAGGTACTTTTGTATATAGAACTCCACTGGAAGGAACTTTCTGGGGACACAGTTTCAGTCTCATATTGAATATGCATACAACATTCAGTATGAAATAGCAGGGACAAGCTTTATGTAGCACATAAAAAAATGTGTTTGTCATTGTTATATCAAGGCAAAGAATGTTCAGGACATTTTAACAAGATTCACCGCTACCTCAATATAACGCTGTCCTCGGGAGCCAAAAAAATCTTACCGCATTATAGGTGAAACCGTGTTATATCGAACTTGATTTGATCCGTCAGAACGAGCAGCTCCACCCCCCCAGAGCGCTGCTTTATCGCGTTATATCGGGTGGCATTATGTCGGGGTAGAAGTGTAATTCTAAATCTGGCATACAGTTCACAGCAGGGTTATTACTACTTACCATCATTTTTATTGGCATTGTACAAAACTTTTTTCCGTTTCTTTTTATTTTTCTTTGCACACCAGAGTTTTCCTGAAAGTCAAATTAAAAAATCACTAGAATCAGAAATGCACATAAAACCAAAGCTTCTTTTTCCTGACTGTATACTTAAAGATGGTAGGATACATTTTGTCTTTCTACATATTTTACCTGTATTTAAGCAAATTAAGAAATAGAAGTTTCTATAGATTACAGATATGTAGTATTAGATTCATATAACTCCTACAACACAATATCAAGAGCCTCCTGCATTGCTCAGACTCGTAACCTCAGAGCATCTAACTCTTCTTGCTCTCTTACCTAATACATCCAGTACATCAAATACTCCCACCTTTTCTTCCACATTTCCAAGGGCCATCCTTTCTGTTAGGTCTTTACTGTTAAAAACTCTTGACCATACACTCTTATTTTGTGTCTTGACTATTATAAACTCTTACTTTCTGATTGCCTCAATATCCCTCATCCCTGCCAATTCATACAAGACAGTTGATAAGGACCTTCTCTTCGTTGCTTTGACCAGACTTTATCCACCCTTGTCTAGTTAAGGTGGTCTCAGAGTGCACAGATCTTTAGAAGTTTTCTTCTAACCCACTTCCGTCACTATTGTAGCAACTGAGAGGTGGTGGATGAAATTCCTCTCAGACAGTCAGAGGCTCATCTCTTGCAGCTCTCTTGAATTACTCTAATGAGATCTGCATGTGCTATGAGAACACCATTTGAGTATTAAAAGTTCCTACACAAACTTCTTGCCTACATTTAGAATTTCAAAGAATTATCCTATCTGTGCTAGATCAACAGGTGGGAGAATTTCCTAAAATTCTGTATGTAGACAAAGCTCCAGAGTCCCTGTGACAATCAGAGTCCAGATACTCCAAGGAGAGAATGGAAGGTTTAAACCCCAAAAATGAGCGGTTGAACCAACTGACTGCATACTGTATTATGGTACTGTAAAAGAGTATCGAGTAAGGTCTTTTATGAAACCTTGTCATGGTCTGAACTTAATGGTCATTAGGACATATCTACAAACTATGGGTATGAATCTACAAATTTATGTACATAGAAAAATGCATTCATGACCTGTACTACAACTTCAACTATACCCAAGACTGGCCTTAGAGAAAATGGCACCCTGGGCAAACTTGTATTTTGGTGTCCCACATCCATCATCCCTGGCTCCCAAAGGCTCCCCCCTTCCATCACCTCTGGCCCCCACTGCCTCGCCCAGTATTTAATTTGTATTGAAAGAGATGACAGAGTTCAGCCCTTGCCCAATTTAAGCAGTGGCAGGGCAGCCTGATACTGGTGGGTGCTAGCTGGGCACCCAGCTCTGATAGCAACACCACCGTCAGCAGCAACGCAGAATGAAGGGTGGCATCTTGCAAGAGCCCACGGCCTTCGTGCAGCCCTGTGGCTGACCTGGCTCCTGGACAGCATTTCAGATTTTACAAGGTGGGAGGAAACTGTAACCGTGATTCCAGCGACTACTTAGGCATCTGAAAACTGTGCTGTGTGTGTGTGTGTGTGTGTGTGTGTGTGTGTGTGTGTGTGTGTGTGTGTGTGTGTGTGTGTAAGTAAAACTTAGGAGTTAGCTGACAGGAGCATTACATCTGACTGCTATATAAAGAAAGAAAAAATAATATAAACTCCAATTAAAGCCAGATTTAAAATTTATAAGTAAAAGATCAGGAAATAATACAGCAAAATATTCCCAATCCCAAGCCTTGTGGTATCAGTTCTGGAACTTTCATACATATCAGAAACCCATGGTTGATACTTCGTACACTGTATCTAGTAAAAAATAAATAAAAAAAACTGCTTACTTTCTCAAAACATACATTGTGTTTCTGCCATTATCTACTTTATTTTAGTCAACTGTTTTTCATTTAATTAAAAAATACTTAATTTTAACATACATGATTAAGGTCCCCCGTCCCCACTCTTATTAAGAAAAGAAAATTTTCTAATGATTTTGGCATTTATGCTTACTGATCATAATAATGTATGTGACTCACCAACACGACTCCATCACTGCTATTGGTATCATAACCGGAACTGCATTTACTTTCATGCACATTTTAAGTTATTTTACAGATACAACTAAAAAATAAGCAACTTTCATCTGCCCAGTGTCTGAAGTTGTGTGTTTCATCTTATGTTTTTTAAACTGGCACTACTATGGTTAGTACAAGCTAAATTTACATTATAGAAGGATACTATTATTTGATTGTACCACTTTAAATAGTGAATGACAAAGCACAATATGATGATAAAAGTAATAATAATTAATTACTCCAGCCAGGACAGGTTAGACATTTTAGAACTCATTACTCAAAGAACTGAATGTAAATATGAGAGAAATAAGATTATGAAATGCACACACCAGTCAAAAAACTGAAAGAATAGCACTCTAATCCTTAACAACTTTGAAAGAATAAAATTACAGAGACTATGTGCATTGCAGGAAATACCAAGTAATAACAACAACAATAATACAAGCATGTATTGGGGAGTGTGTCAGACAGAGAGAAAGAGAGAGAAACTGTGTGTGTGTGTGTGTGGCGGGGGGGATGGGACGGGGGACCATATGAGAGACAGTGTGCTGTCCCTTTAAGCAGAGCAGCACTCACCAGTCTGAAGGCTTGTTCAGGCAGCAGCACTATCTCACTCCTGAGCCCTGTCTCTCCCTCCTCCTCCACGCTGAGGAGATGGGGTACATGGGCAAGGGTGGGGGGGGACACTGACATCAGCATCTCCCCTCTCCCCAGCAGACAGGAAAGCTCCCAGGAGCAGCTGGTCACGGCTGACTCCAAGGCAGGGAGCAGGAGCAGCACGACAGCAGAGCAGTTGGCCCCTGCTCATAATGGCATCCCAGGTTTTCACCGCATTGACCTGCAGGCTCAGCCTTTGACCAGGGCACTCAGGGCAATTGCCCAGGGCAGTGTAACGAAGGAGGTGCCTTTGATACCTCCCACCTGACCTGACCTGCCGACCAAGAGCCACCTGAGTTTACAGAGGCAGCGAGAGAGACACACATTGCTGGAGAGGCAGCCCCAAACAGCAGCCTGACGAGGCACTCAGTCAGGTAACTCCTCCTGTGAGAGCAGCAGAAGTGGGTGCCCAGGGCTCCCCACTCTCCCCAGACAGAGGGCTCCCTGTGTTAGAAGCCATGACGAGTGGGGTGGGGCTTGAAGAAGCTCCTGATCAGATCTCTCGGATGGATGGCTGAGGTTGAGTGGAGGGGGAGGGGAAGGGATGGGATGTGTGTCCCAGAAGCTTGCCTCTATGTCCCAGATTGGGGTTTGGAGCAGCCTCCCTGCTATCTAGGTTGTGGTGGGGGTGGGCCTGCTGTACTAATGTCCTCTAAGAACTTGCCCCACTTGTCCAGAAAAGGGCTTGGGCTTTCCACCACCACTGCCAGCAGGAGCACACACTTAGCTCTGCACAGGTGAGCACCAGACTAACCAGGGGTGCTGTATTACCTGTAAAGGGAGAAGCAATCCATAGGGTTGCCATGAACATTATTGGTTCATTCCCTAGGCTGTCCAAAAATGGGAAAAAATATATATTGGTGGTAGCTGACCCCAGATACCCAGAGGCAGTGGCCCTCTCTAATATAGAGGTAGAAACAGTGGCAACTGCACTCATCTTCACAGTTGTTAGAGTGGGTTTTTCCAAAAGAAATACTGCCAGTTCGTGGGTCAAATTTCGCATCCCACATTCTCTCAACCGTGCAAAAGGTGTGGGTTAAAACATTTAAAAAGTCTACCCCATATCACCCAGAAACAAATGGGTTGAAAGATTTAATGGGACGCTCAAATTCATGCTACCAGTTTAGGTACATAGAAAGGCAAGGGACTGGGACATGCTATTGCATTACCTATTGTTTGCTTATAGAGAAGTACCTCAAGAATCGACAGGGTTTGCCCCTCCAATTTCTTATACAGAAGAAAGGTCATAGGGCCCACTAGATCTGGTCAGATTTGTAGGAAGGGAACAATGACTCAGAAGGGCAACCTGTAATTGAACTGGTATCCAAGTTCAGTGCAAAGTTAAAATCCATTATGGAGCTGGTAGAGCATAACCCTGAAAGAAGCCACGCTGTACAAAAAAGCGTGCATATGAAAAAGCATGTGAAAAGGCCTTTGATACCAAAATATCAGAGACACCACTTGAATTAACATTGGTACGACAGTTCAGAAATTTTCTTTAGAATATATATCCAACCTGATTTCTCTGGCTCCTTGTCTTCTTCTACGGTTTGCTTCATTGCTTCTCTTTGCTGTTGAAAGCTCTTTCCTTAATGTACAAAAAAGGTACATAAAAGCAGTTAGCATTGGGAAACAATGCCTATTTCCTTTTACAAGCAAGATGCCAGTTTTCTTTAACTAATTTCTCAGAATTACACAACTACATTATCATCATATCTCTCAATCTGCTAAGGCCCAAGTGATACACACTGTGTGACAAAGATCCAAAATGAGGGACAATGTGTCATAGATGAAACTTAAATTCTATGGAATTCATTCTTTTAGGGCAAATAACTTTCTAACATCTCGGTTTCATTACTACAGTTAATGTATATAATTTTAAACAATGAAAGTAAGGAGATGGTGAATGTGTGTGGACCGTAGGCAACTGACTGAAGTGTAATCCTTCAAAATAAGGGATATTTGCACAGGGACTGGATGATCCAATGTGATTTTTCCATCTTTAAATGTCTATGATTCTCAGAGAGCTGAATCCTTCCATTTAAGTACCACCATGAAAACACTTATAAAAGGAGAAAGTTATTTAGAAAACTGTCATTCACTGTAGCACCGTGGTTCTCAAACTTTTGTACTGGTGACTCCTTTCACATAGCAAGCCTCTGAGCGCGACCCCCCCATACAAATTAAAAACACTTTTTTATACGTTTAACATGATCAGAAATGCTGGAGGTAAAGCGGTGCATGGGGTGGAGGCTGACAGATCACGACACCCTAGGTAATATCCTTACAACCCCCTGAGGGGTCCCAACCTTCAGTTTGAGAACCAGTGCTGTAGCGTTCCCAACATACCCCTCTCAAGGAAGAGAAGTGTATCCTTAGTATCACTCTCAGCAATTCTATTTTGAAGAGTGATTATAGAAGAATTTCATTGTTTCTCAATGATTTTCATATTAAATATGCTCAGTTTGCAGGTAAAAAATGTTGTTTTTTCCAGATAAATTCCAGCCCTGCAAGATCAGCCTGGACTTAAAGAATCAAACTGGATTCCTTTTCATGTCATGCAAACACCACAAAGTAATGAAGTCACACTTGTGAAACACCTGTCTTCAGAATTATTTCTTGTTCACCATATTGCTGCCAGTGGATTTGCATTGCACGGGTGTAACAGATAAGATCTTAATAAATAACTCTCTTTCTGATGCTCCACAATGGAAGGCGAACACTGGTTCCAATGATTGACAATCCAATTAATCTGAAGTTCCCAGCAGTTTGAAAGAGGAATTTCTCTATCTATTTCTCTCTGTATTTACTGAGCCTAAATTTGCTTTCTCAGAGGATGGCAGATTAAACTGGGGTTGAAGTGCAAGTGTTGCTGAAGCAGACAGCAGAGGAAATTTGAACTCAATGGGAAAAAAAGAAGAAACTGGTGGAATGATCAGGTCTAATCTGTGACTGGCAGACATACCAGTGGATGCTTATCTATGAGAAAATTAACACCAGCTTGCTAAGAAATAGGTAACTATTTTCTGAACATGTAAATAAATTTCTGTATCACAAAACCATCATAGTGGTTCTCTCTGCTCAAAAGATGTTCAAGCAACAGATGGACATTTAACCAGCCAAACTCCAGGATATAAAAGTCTATTTCAAGACTTTTCACCTGCTGTAGTGGCTTGTATTCCAAACAATGGCACCTCAAAACTTTTGCACATCTGTGTTTTTGGTTACATTGCACTGTACCTGGGATAAGGCCTGCCAAAGGCTGATTGTCTTCATCTCCATCTCGGTAGGCCTGCCACCAGTTTGGATCTTCTTGGCTGATCACATGGAGTATATCTCCCTTTTGAAAAGACAGACCTAACTCTCGGCAAGGTACGTAAGGATCATCAGAAGGATCATAGTCAAAATGTGCTTTCACGTGTATCTAGGAAACAAGAGATATAAAAATAAAAGGGAAAAATATTTAGTAATTCCAATGATTCATGTCCCCTAAAACATTCTCTCCCTTTGGCTGTGAAACAAGAGCAAAATTGTGACAAGTTGCAATTTCAATATTTGAGTCAGTCTCCTGTATGCAGGTATGGACGGTGCTACTAATGTATCTATAATGATGGGGAAAATAAAACTGTACCAACTTGAGGGAAGTTTAGAAACTGAAGATGAAGGCATGAAAATTCTTTCATACAAATGACTATGCACCTAACACACCGAGGTGAAATAGTTCAATCCAGTTAATCAAGTTAATGGAGACACATGTAGGGGTTTTGGTGGCACTTTTAAATGCAAACTCCTAGTTTTGCAATTTAATTTTGGCTAAAAGGGAAGACTACTTATCTGTAGTTCTGCTTCTCTGAAGACATTACACTGGACTCCGATTCTTGTGTTAGCACTTCTTATCACAAAGCCTATACAACTTCCTTAGCTCAGATTTTTTTCTCTGACCAGATAATGATTTAATTTCTTAAGATCCTGGAAGCGTCCGGGTCCTTCTGGCTTTTTTTGCTTATCAGGAAGTACTTAGAATAAAATCCATTTCCTTTTTCACGACATGGCACAAACTGATGACGGTCTTTGCCAGGAGTGATTGGATTTCCTGAAGCATTTTTCCTGATACTGAGAAGACAGAGATAATTCTTGGGCACTGACAACCTGGAAGTATTCCTGAAAGCCTGATTCAGTTACTTCACCGAACTGAACTTGCACCATGTGTCCAAGGTGGCCAGAGACGACTAGGTGTAAAAAGCTTTTAAGTTTGCTCCTAGCAGGGATATCCTGGCAGGATACTGAAAGTAGCACATAGGGTACACATTCTGGAACCCTACAGCTTTTGCTGCTTGTAGGAACTGGGCTTAGAACCAGTCAACTTCTGCAGCTGATGAGGTGACCACCCTGGAGTTGGGATCCTTTGAAATCTGCTGTAGATGGTTAATAAAAAGAGAAACGTTTTGTTTGCATCTTTTAAACGAGGGCCACGAGGGATACGACACAGGCCCAAGACACTACTGTGCATGTTATTTTTCCCCTCTGTAAAGCGGCTTGCATCTGCTCCCCAAACAGGTTCTCTTTGGCATATAGCAGGTCCTTGAATTTCTTCTGCTGCAAACAGGGCCGGCGCCAGGGTTTTTGCCGCCCCAAGAAGCAAAAAAAAAAAAAAAAAAAAAGGCATGAGCGCGATCGGCGCCTCCTCCACCACATCACTTTCTTCTGTGATGGCACTTTGGTGGCAGGTCCTTCCCTCCGAGAGGGACCGAGGGACCCGCTGCTGAATTACAGCCAAAGAGCCCAATGTACTGCCCCTTCCCCTTGGCCACCCCAGGCACCTGCTGGCTGAGCTGGTTGCAAAGTAGATATCTGCAGCCAAGCTGAAGGAATCCTCTCAGAGTAGCAGCCTTTGCAGCCATACCCTACATGAAAGGGCGCTCACACTGACATAAGGCAAAGTCTACACCCTAATGGATAATTTCTCTGAGTTCCTGGTAATTCTCTTTGGAGGAAAATCAACCAGGGCAAAGGCCTTCTACAGCTGTCACTGGCTTCACAGGCCTGGTTGAGCCAGGTGCATCAATCACATAAGGAATATGTGATAAGGTGAAGTAGGCGAAAGCATGGATGAGTAAAATCCAGGATACTCAAGGTGGCAGAGAACTGAAATTAAATGTGCTGAAAAGGTGTGCCAAGAATAAAATGTACCAAATCATTAACTTTGCAGCAACCGAACAACAAGACCCTCTAAGTGGACAGCCCGAAGCACTGGAAAATGTACTGCAGCATGTAGAACTGATAAATGAAATTGTTTTTAATTGTTCACTTTATTAATGTAACTTCTGTTCACCATCCACTACACTTGTCTATACTGTAACTTTTGTTCACTGTTTGCCATATTGTAATTCAAACTCCATTTTAAAACGCTCACTCCATTTTGTAAAAGCTTCCTCCAACCTTCATTTTTGCAAACCCTGCTGTAATCTTATTAGTTTAGATGTGTGACTGAGGTATGTATGGATGATGGAATCAACCTCCAGCCCCAGCCTGTCCTGATGAAATAAAGTTCAAACACCAACAGCTGAAGATGCAGACAAGAGCCCTAACAAAGTAAAAAGTGTCCACCGTAAAAAGAAAAAGGTACCGTAGAAGGAAGATCAAAGCCAGGTCCCAGGCTGAAAGTCACGCCTGCAATTGACGGGTGATCAATCACCAAACCCAGAGGCAGCGTGAAAAAGCAAGACCTATAGATTCTGGATTCAAACTAAAGCCTACAAAAGAATGGATGAGATGGAAAACTTTGGAGGGTAACATTCTGCTGCCAACATGGAAGGACATCGGTGCATGCCCAACAGAGACCCAGCTGGTCCTTGTGCCCGGCTTTCCTGGCCACTTAGCTGCCACAAGCTACGAACCCAAGCTGCAAAATCAAGCCATGAACTTAAGATATCCTCAGGACTGGTAACTGTGCAGCAGCTGCAGAACATCTGGTGTGTGTGTGTGTGTGTGTGTGTGTGTGTGTGTGTGTGTGTGTGTGTGTGTGTGTGTGTAAGGATTAAGATATTAGTTATTGGTCACAAATCAGATTGTTATAATAAATGTGGCATCTTTGTCTTGCCCCCTGAAAAGATCCTGTGTAGTTTTGTCTGTACAACAAGTACAGAGCTAGGTGACACAGAGCACAAAACCCAGGTGTCAGCCAAATTACTAAGGAATTTAGCTAACAAGTATAATAGATATGCCTGTTCTTATAATAGCCACACAAGACTAATCACAGCAGGGCATTTCTTCTTTAGGAGTGGTCAAGAAGGAACTGGCCTTGGCAGAGGTATATGTAGTCTGTCATGGATAGTACTGCTATGCCTCTGCAGGGCCAAAAATTACTGTGCTAAGGGAATTCTGTCAGCTTTCTACTAAGAAGCACTAAACTTGTGAAAAGCCTAGATCCTGCCCACAGACAAGGCAAAACTCCCCACCAAGACAGTTGAAGGGAGTGGTACAAGAGGCACACATTTTTGCTTTCCCCACCATGCTGCATTCTATACAGGTAAACAGGGGTTCCAACTGCTACAGTATCTTTGGGAAGGATGGAATCTATTCCCTTTGCCAAAAAGAGGTAATTCTGGAATATAATTTGAGAATCTGTAGCCAAATTAGTTCCTTAAACAGGAAAAAGGTCTTTTAAAAAAGTCTCTGAAGACGGGAAGGCCTGGAACCATGCACCCACTTCTGTGAAGGCAAAAATGAAACTAGTGGGCTCGTCAGAGGAGGGGCATAGTCACTGGCAGGAAGGCTGACTGGTCTGACTGTGTCTCCAAGCTGCAAACAGCATGGAAGTCCACTGTGATAGACATGGACTTTAGTATGATGAAAATCATGCCTCTATCTAATTAATAAAGGGAGTTTACCAAGTAATATTAGTCAGTTATATGGCAAAACAAAAAATCTCACTTCACACTGCTGCTGCAGCATCCATCTTCCATTATTTTATATATATATATAAATATATAAATATAAATATATATATACACACACACACACACACACAAATTTAAATAGGAATTATAGTCACAGAATACACAGAGTAGTTTCATACATGGTGAAAAGTTTGGTGAGAAGAACTGAGAACACACTCCTTTTACAGAACGTGGAAATACAGTCAATTGCCTATTTTTATGAAGGTAAAGAAAATCCTTAGAGGCAGTATTGTATGTGCAGTAGAACCTGCTTATAGTCAAATAATGTTTTTGGGGAAGAGATCACTTCATTAGTAGCAGAGTTTTATTACTGTCTGAATTACAGTTTTCAAACACAATGATGGCTATATGCAAGAAACAAATTGACAGATTCTAAATCAAAGCCAGAAGGAACCACTGTGATCATCTAGTTTCCTGCATACCACAGGCCTTCTGTGAATTAATTCCTTTTTGAAAAACATCCAACTTGATTTAAAAATTGCCAGTGATGGAGAATTCACCACAATCCTTGGTAAATTGTTCCAATGGTTGATAAATCTTAACTTTTTTTTTAACTTTATTTCCAGTCTGAATTTGTCTAGCCTCAACTTCTAGCCGTTGTATCTTATTATACTTTTCTCTGCTAGATTGAACAGCCAATTATCAAATTTTTGTTCCCCCTGCTGGTACTTACAACATATGATTAAGTCACCCCTTAACCTTCTCTTTGTAAAGCTAAATAGATTGAGCTCACTGAGTCTCTCACTATCAGTTTATAGCACGTTTTCCAATCCTTTAGTAATTTTTGTGGCTCTTCTCTGAACCCTCTCCAGTTTAATCGACATCCTTCTTAAAATGTGAACACAATAGTCCAGTAGTGGTCACATCGGTGCCAAATTTATAGATCACTGATCATTTATTTATGATTCCACAAGCTCTCTCCGATCTTTAAAAAAAACAAAAAACAAACAAAAAAAACACTTATTGTCATTTTCCTAGGTTTTTCTGCTAAACTCCCAGAAAGATGTTTTACTAATATTTCAGAAATTTAACCTGGATTAAGGAGATAATTATAGGTCTCAGGTTACCTTTACTGACCTTCAATGACAGCAAAAAATCTACAGGCACATAAAGAGTAGTGAATGCAGTATTAACTATTCTGATTGGTCAGCATCAAATGACCAATATTCCTTGCAACTAGATTTGTGTTTCATTATAAAAAGTAGTACAACTCCATAGGAATGCATTAAAGATAACAGATTTAATTTTTACTTAATTATAGATGAGGTTTCATTATAAGTGACACTTGCTTATCAGTTTCCCACTATGTTACTGCAATTTAAAGGTTTTGTTCATCTTTCAATAAATGCTGCATAATGCTTTACGTAAGCTGCTATGGTCCACGTTAAAGATAACTCAAGACACCGTTAGCTAGAGACGGACATTTTAGAAAGATCTTCAATTTACTGCCTCCCCCTCCCCCCCGATAAATTTTGCAAGTTAAGGCACAACCCATCACTTTTTAATTCCTCCCCCTATCTGTAATGGACAAATGGATATTCTCAAAAGAAAAAAAAAAAAAGATATGGAATATCAGAAAATTTCAGAAGTACAAGCATCTCTAGATTTAGCATTTCTTACTTGTACATGTTTAGTGACTGACAGTAAGCAATGATATACAGGGTAGGTCAACATTTGCAGCAGCATGTAGAGTATAGACACTGGATGCCCAGCTAGCACAGGTATAAACAGCAGTGTAGATGGTGAGACAGTGCTTAGGTAAGTAGAGTACAGACATGCCAGAACACTAACGTATACAGCCTGCATAGCTCTCTACATACCCAAGCAGGGCCTCTCAGGTCTGCACTGTTTTTAGCAGTGTAGGGTCCTGCTGCTTCCCTGCTGCAGTAAAAGATTCCAGCATCAGGGAGCTGCTGGAGCCTTCCCCTGCCTCAGTGAAAGACTCCACTGCCCCCTCCCACTAAAGTCTTTCACTGTGGTGTGTAGTTACAAGTACTCTACGTGTCGCTGCAAGCATAGACAAGGTCATAAACTGAGCATAAATGATCACATTTTGGTGGAATTCCCAAGGCCAATGGTTCTCAGCCTTTCCAGACTACTGTACCACTTTCAGGAGTTTGATTTGTCTTGCATACCCCCAAGTTTCACCTCACTTAAACGACTTGCTTACAAACTCAGACACAAAAATACAAAAAAGTATCACAGTGCACTTATTTATTGAAAAAGTACTTACTTTTTCATTTTTGTCTGTATGAAATTTTAGTTTGTGCTGAAGTCGCTAGTGCTTTTTATGTAGCCTGTTATAGAACTAGGCAAATATCTAGATGAGTTGATGTACTCCCTGGAAGATCTCTGTGTATACGGACCCCTGCATGAGAACCACTGCCCTAGGAGGTCACCTGTGATTATTTTCAGCAGTGTTACTCAAATCTTTGATGTCTAAATCAATTTCTTTTGTTTCATCCTGTAAAATGACCCACAACAGACCTTTGTAAGCACTAGGTGAAAAACAATGGTTGTAAGATTAACATAGATTTCACTTACAACTGTCTCCTTGGCAGGAGGTGGCTTGCTCTGTTGACTGGGTATCAGCACAAATGTCAGAGTGCCATGCATGTCAGCCTATAACAAAAAACAAGACTCCAGTAATCTACAGCACAAATACCTGACTGATTGTTTGAATTAGGGATTCCAATAAACAACATTTACTGTTTTCAAAGTGCAATACAAACTCCAAGAAAATCCAGGCCCTATAAGCAAATGCATCATTATATCACTACGTGGGTTAAGATTTATAATGATTCCAATATACACATGCATTTCTACAGAAAAGTCAAATAGTAGGATCCAACTTTTTTTTTTATTATTATTTTAAAAATAGGAGTGGCAACTTTAAGATTCTGCGGGGGGTGAAGGCACTTACCAGCAAGTCAAAAACTTCATTAACATCTTTTCCACGAATCTCAATGCCATTAATTTCCAGAACTTCATCCCCTTCATGTAATAACCCACTCTTCTCTGCAGCACCCCCTTTCACTATTCGACTAATGATGACAGAATCCATTTCATTGCGCACTGTAGCACCCTATATACAATAGCAAATAGATAATCTCAATTTAAAACAAATATGAAATTCATGGATATATACTGAATATATTTTAAACCAGTGGATAAAATTTCATATACTACAAATGAAAAACAAACTTAGATGAACACATCTAAAGTTTTGACTTAAAAAAAGATTTTAAGTTCATAAAGCAGAAAGAGGAACTTCTAATCTGCTCAACAGTGATTAATTTTGAGTTGTACATTATGACAAATTTTTTAAATTACTTTTTTCCAATGTTTATGTAGAACATGAAAAACAGAACAAGACAAAGGTAAAAAAAATGCAGTTGGAACAGCAAGGATTAAAACTCAGTTTCAGCAAATCTTGAGATATTGCCTTCTTTGGGAAGGCCTTCTTTCAATCCCATTGACTTTTCAACAGATATAGTACTGACTTTGCTCTAAATGGCAGCAATTTAGGTTTCCGTATTAGAATAAATTAATATAGCCTCAGTATAAGAAATTTGCATCACCCATAAACATGTTGTTTCATGAACCAAAATTACTATTGGCTCTCAAAGTTTAAACCGCATATCCATGATAAAATTCCAAAACATTAATAATGACCTGCAAAAGGGAAAAAAAAGTTGTCCCCTACTTCATCTTTAAAAAGAACACCCCTCTCTCAATAAATTAAAAAACAACAACAAAGTTTGAACACTACTATTAGGACAACTTCCGCCCACCAGGGAGTCTGGAAGAATAAATGTAAATTGGACAGTTCTAGCCTCATTTTCTTCCAGAGCAAGGGATCTGCTGTCAAAGTAACAATACTTACCAATGGAATATCTCGAGCCTTCTCAATGCGAACTATTTTCACTGTCTCCCCTCCATACAGGCCAAAGTTCTCATAAACCTTTTCATTTGTCACTGGCTCTGGCTGCATTTCTTGCTCTGCAACCTTATCATGAGCTAATAAAAGTGCCTAGTGTTAAACAAAACAGACAATGCAGTTTAAGGAAATCATGCCTTTCATGCCAACATGAAGCACAACAGAAATTCACTAATTTGTACTAAGTAGGATACCCATTGCAAGTTAGAAAATTGTGCAAATTATCTAGTAAACGAATTAAAAAATCCTAAAGATGATTATCGCAATAGCATGGTTAAGTTTTAATTATACTAATTCATAGTGAGATCCAGATATATTCCACAGCTGCAGAATTCACCCTTGCTGCGAAAGTGTACTTCAGAATCTCAGTTTTTTAAAAGCAAATATTCTAGCCCTTATGATTAAGAACATAAAAAGGGCCATACTGGGTCAGACCAATAGTCAATCTAGCCCAGTATCCTGTCTTTTGACAGTGGTCAATGCAGGTACTTCAGAGGGAATGAACAGAGCAGTGATTCACCCGCTATTGCCCATTCCCAGCTTCTGGAAAACAGGCTACGGACATTTCAGATTATGATTTTGCATCTCTGTCCATCCTGGCCAATAGCCATTGATGGATCTATCCTCCATTAACTTATCGAGCTCTTTTTTGAAACCTGTTACAATCTTGGCCTTCACAACACCTTTGGGCAAAGAGTTCCACAGGTTAACAGTGTGTTGTGTGAAGAAATACTTTCTTTTAAACCTGCTGCCTATTAATTTGATTTGGTGACCCCTAGTTCTTGTGTTATGAGGAGTAAATAACACTTCTTTATTTACTTTCTCCACATCAGCCATGGTTTTATAGATCTCTATCATATTCCCCCTAGTTGTCTCTTTTCCAAGCTGAAAAGTCCCAGTGTTATTAATCTCTCCTCATATGGAAGCTGTTCCATACCCCTAATAATTTTTGTTGCCCTTTTCTGAACCTTTTCCAATTCCAATATACCTTTTTTGATGGGGCGACCACATCTGCATACAGTGTTCAAGATGTGGGTGTACCATGGACTTACATAGAGGCAATGTGATATTTTCTGTCTTATTATCTATCCCTTTCTTAATAATTCCCAACACGGTTAGCATTTTTGACTGCAGCTGCACATTGAGTGGATGTTTGCAGAGAACTATCCATGACGACTCCAAGACCTTTCTTGAGTGGTAATAGCTAATTTATATGTATAGTTGGGATTATGTTTTCCAACACGCATTACTTTGCATTTATCTACACTGAATTTCATCTGCCATTTTGTTGCCCAGTCATCAGTTTTGTGAGATGATTGCAATGATAACTTGGAAAACATGAAGTGAATATAAAACTAATCCTGTGTTGTCCTCCTGAGTTTGCTGACATTCTGAATCAATGGCTCTGAAGGGTCTCAATACCCCATTTTACTTCATATGTTAGCCCTGAAACCTGAAGATGACAACTGTTAATCTGTAGTTTACTGAACATATGCTGATAACAAAATAAACTGATTTTGTCATTAGAACTAAAGCAGGGGCTACTGTACTACTTGAATTCATTTTCATATATAATTAAATACAAACCCTCCAATTTTAACGTTTGAAGCAGTAACTGTATTTTGATTATTTCCATTAAAGCACTGCAAAAATTAGGGACTCTGCCACAAAATTTAAGTGCAGCTTGTCAGAGTAAACTTGGCCTTGTTTAGAGTATACTATTAAATACATATATTTTTTAAATGTAATGAAGTTTTAGTAACAAGGGACTTCACTGTAGCACTCTACTATTAAATCTCTGCCAAGAAGTGCAGTAGAAGCTGTGTTACTTAAGTTGCAAGCAATGCACATTAACCACATTCTTCTGTAACCGACAACTGTAAATTTCACTAGCTGTCAATTCTTGTTTGTACAATAGAGATATATGCTGGAATTTATTCCTATTGTTTCAGACTCCTCTACACTCCCACCACACTTTTTTTAGGGGGAGGAGGGAAGAGTTGGGAAGGAAAAGGAACACTTTCCCAATAAGACCACTCTACTCCAGAGTCTCCAAGCTCCAGCAGTCAGCCCAAGGGAACAGCAAACATTCCCCCAAGCAGCCAGAAGTGGTGGAGAATGATTACACTCAGCCAGGGCCCCCTATCCAGTTAATACTTCCACAGCACCTCAATGCCACCAATAGCAGCAAGCCCACGCCCCCTTTTTTTTAAATCCATCTGAACTCTGGACATTATTTTGCATTTGATGAATGGCTGTTTGCCCTTAATTTATCGTAGCTGCTTCCCATCATAGGTCCTCTGTTGCCAGTCTCACTCTCCCTCCACATAAGCCTTTATCTCCTTGTTCACTTTGTATGCCATACTTTTTTCCCTTCCATTGTTTTTTTGTAATTTTGGATAGTAAGTCTGTCTTCCTAGGTGTTTATGTGGTGCCTAGCACCATGGAGCCTCAATTCTGATTGAGTTTGGGCAACAATGCAGAGGAAAATAATACTGTATTATATACCCAGGCACTCAGTGCAGCTTCGCTCTTCTAGTGGTTATGTTTGAAGTCAATCTTCTGCTTTGTGCATAAACATTGAAGGTTGGCTTACTAGGTATGCAACTAAGTACACCTGAAGACTGGTGGGTGGCACTGAACCCCAAGTGTGCATTTAATTTTAATAGTAAATTTCATTAGTAGCAGAAAGTTAGAATTTTTTCCCCCATGAAACACATTAAGTTTTCGTTTTTCAATCACATGGAGATTTTCCATATATACTAGGAACACTCAGTTTTTAGCCTTAAGAAACAAGTTTCAAAGTTTCAAACCAGTGTTTTTAAGGTGTTTGCAAGAATTAAAATACATAAAAACATTTTTAAAATCTACATGGTGTAGATTGCACAGTACCAGCTTTGTCTAATTTTACCTGAATGTGAGGGGCATTCAGCAAAGTACTAAGCTCCTGCCCATCTTTCTGGTGACTGGGTTTCAAAACACACTGTACCTAAAAGAGACCAAACAGTGAAAATCTGCTTTGCACAGTGGGCTAATTTAGCTCTGTATCTTTAAGAAAGAAAACTAAACGTAACTAGCTATTTTACTGAGAGAAACAAAGCAAATCTGTATATTTCTTACTCTCCCTCAATATATTTATAGAACTCTTAAGAAATAAGACATTTATGCAATGAGAATACATGAACTATTCTAATATGTCAAATCAGAACTGTGCCTCTCTATCTAAGCTGTTATCCAGTCACATTAGAGTGACATTAGCAGAGATTATTGATGGACTAAGTGACAATAGGGAAGGAATAAAAGATTAAGATCTGTAAAAGGAGGGCAGTCATTAAAAAAAATGTACACATGCCCACAAAAGGTAGTCTATTTACCAAACAGCAGCATACCATTACAGACATGCCTAAGGTGTCCATCTGGGTGATTCATGAGTTACAGAAAATTCCAAATTATTAATGTATCAAACTGCTTAGACTCCTTTTCCCTAGGAGTGGAAAATTATCTTTCTTTGTTCAAACTGCTGTTTCTACTGGCAGCAGAAAAACAATGATTCTGATACAGGGTTTCAACAGACCAGGTCAAAACCTTCCCTCAGATCCTGACAGAGTCAGACTTCCTCATCTGGTTCTGAAAAATCCCTGTTGACAAGAAGGGCTGCCCTTTTCTTCTGCAACTCAAGATGTCAAAAAGCTTATGAGATTTACTTGGGAAAGCTGTCAAATATGTAAATCTCATGCCATCCTGACTACCAGATCCTGATCTCCCATTGCTCAGAGGGAAAGACAAAGCAGTAAGGATGCCCTTATCTGGTGAGGAGGCTGAAGGGGGTTCCATCCAGGGCCCTTATTCCTAGTCTCATGCTCTTCTGAGAACATAAAAATATATGGGTTCAGAAGCACTGATGACATTGAAAAGTCAGGTGAAAGTGACTGGAATGTCATTGCAAGAGACTTCCCCCTTTTAGGATCAAGAGACTGCTCTCTTCCAACTTTTGGGATATTCTTGCATCCTCCACTCTTGCTGATGATTTATCAAAAGGTGATGGTAGAGGGTCTGATACCCAGAAGCGCTAAGAAAAAGAGCACAACAACTGAAGGTCTCAGGAAGTTCTAGTGCAAGGTTTGATTACGAAGAGCACCTGCAGCAGTGCTAGGAGCTCCTCTCTCACATCTGGTCTCATGGTAAGGGCCACATGGCTATGCCTTTGGATCTTTGATCAGCCTCGCTGTTTAAAGTCTCGAAGAAGTTAATCCTCCATGGCAGTGAGAGGCAGAGCTGAGATAAGCAGGGATACTTGGTATAAAAAGTAATTTGTTAGGTGTACGTGAGAGCCGCTAACAGAGTTACCTAATAGGAGAGTTTCAGAGAGAGTTTAGACAGGGCATGAAAGAGGCTTTCCTTCCAGGTTCAGCTCTGTGTGATTTCAACATGGCCAGCAATGAAACAAACAGAATGTACAAACAGAATAAAGTACAGACCGATAATATATATACACACACACGGTACTTTGAAAGGGATAATTTCACAAAGCTGAAGAAAATTATGAGCCAAATCAGCTGGGAGGAAGAATTTAATCAGAAAAATGTGAATGATAATTTGGAATTGTTTATAAACATTTTCCCAGATCTTCAAAAAGCCACAAACCTACAAATCAAGGAAGAAAGCCATCTTGGTTAAAAAAACTGACCTGGTTTAGAGGGAAAGTGAAGGCAGCTATAAACGAGCAATAAGATAATATATAGCAAAAAGAAAAAATTGATAGTAATTAATATAAATCAGAAGTCAGGAATTGTAAAAAAATTGGTAAGGGAAGCCAACAGCCACAAGGAGAACTTTATGGTCATCAGGATTAAGGACAATAAGGAGGAGTTTTTTCAAGAATAATATGCTCAAAAAGAATCCTTACAATGGTATCGGTTCATTACTATATGGAAATGGTAGAATTGTAGAAATGTTCAATTAATGTTTCTGTTCTGTATTTGAGGGGAAAAATAGATGGAGTCATAAGATATGACAACACTTTCCATTTCACTAGTATATCAGAAGAATATTGAACAGCATCTACTGAAGTTAGACATTTTAAAATTAGCAGGTCCAAATAATTTGCATCCAAGTTTTAAAAGAGCAGACTGAGGAGTTCGCTGAAAAGTGAATGCTGATTTCCAGTGAGTCTTGGTACTCCAGAAGTTATTGTTTCGTCAATATTTAAGAAGGGTAAACAGGATGAGCTGAGTAATTACATGCCCCTCAGTCATCATTCCAGGGGAAGGTAATATAGAGGCTGATATGGGACTCGAATAACAAAGAATTAAAGGAGCAGAATACAATTAATGCTAATCAACATAGATTTATGGAAAACAGATCCTGTCAAACTAAATTGATGTCATTATTTGATGAGATTACTCTTTATCAAACAAACTTGTAGAGTGTTGATTGGAAATAAAGCATAATTTTTTTAACTGTGAGGATAATTAATCATTGGAATAATTTACCTATGTTCATGATAGAGAGTCTCCATTACTGGCAATTTTTAAATCAAGATTGGATGTTTTTCTAAAATATATGCTCCAGGAATTATTTTCGGGAAGTTCTATGGCCTGTTATACAGAAGGTCAAACTAGATGATCACAACGGTTCCTATTGACTTTGGAATCTATGAAGCATCCCCACAGCAGAGCCAAAAATCCATTAACACCAAAGCAGAAGTCCCTGGACAGAGATTCTCACAGCATATAGCTGTCAAGGAGACACTGAACCCAAAAGAAAGTAATCACAGTTTGGTACTGAGAACACTGGTGAACCCTTAGAGCATCTCCACCGAGGTGTTTTGGGGAGATCAAGCAAGGGGATCTAACAAAGATCTCAAGAAGGAGAGCCCTGAGGTTTGAGGGAAGTCAGCTGCACCATGGCCTGGTGACATTCATCATTTGAGGTAATATGAGACTCCTTCCTGCCAGCGCCATATGATTTCTTAGAGCTGCCAGAAACCCAAAGAACTTCTGCCAGCTTTGTCTGAGGATCTTGAATCTTCAAGAGTCTGTTGCCATGAGGAAACCTCTTTACAGGATGTATTCTCCAGAAAGCAACCCCTCTCCATCTGTTTTGACTTGACAGATTTTTGCCCCCAAACTTCACAGAACTAGTACTTGTTTGAGGTCCCCCCTTTTTCTTTGCCACAGGAGTCTCTGCCAATTTTGAAGTAATCTTTTCTGTGTAGAGATTTATTCTCTATCTTATTTAGTGGTCTACTGTGAACACGTGGGAACAGTAACTTTTTACTGGCCTCTTTGTTGCAGTGGCTTAGTTAATAAATCCACACCCTCTGTCACATTATTCTTCTACCCCATAAATGCTTTGCAAAAAGTCTGCCATATTAAAAAAAAATTCATTCTACCAAAAAGATTTAGTTCTGTTTATAAGGTATTAATTTGGAAATGTAAAACAATACCAAAACATCTAATTTTAGCCCAAACAGCTACAGCAGAGCCACGAATGTGCATGCTAAATTACATACCACAATTTGAGACTCAACATTTCAAATGCTGAAGAACAGTTTATAACTGACTGTGAAATCTGGTCTTTTATGTGCTTTTATCCGATACTACACAAATTTTACGGGGGAGAGCAGCATTTCTCAAATTGGTGGTCCTGACCCAAAAGAGTTATGGGGGGGGGGGAAGAAATGTCACAAGATTATATTAAGTATTGCCACCCTTACTTCTGCTCTGCCTTCAGAGCTGGGCAGCCGCAGAGACATCACTCTTGGCTAGATGCCCAGCTCTGAAGACAGCGCCCAGCCATCAGCAGTGAGAAGTAAGAGCGGCAATACCATACCATGCCACCCTTACTTCTCCGCTGCTGCCTTCAGAGCTGGGTGGCCAGAGAGTGGTGGCTGCTGACCAGCGGCCCAGCTCTAAAGGCAGCAATGCACAAGTAAAGGTGGCAACAACATACCATGCCATCCTTACTTCTGCACTGCTGCTGGCGGCGGTTCTGCCTTCAGAGCTGGGCTCCTGGGCAGCAGCTGCCACTCTGCGGCCACCCAGCTCTGATGGCAGCACTGCCGCCAGCAGCAGCGCAAAAGGACAGCAGTACCGCAACCCTACCTACAATAACCTTGTGAGCCCCCGCCCCCCCCCACAACTCCTTTTTGGGTCAGGACCTCTACAATTACAACACTGTTAATTTCATGATTTCAGCTATTTAAATCTGAAATTTCACAATTTTTAAAATCCTACAATTGTGAAATTGACCAAAATGGACTATGAATTTGGTAGGGCCCTATTTATAACAGAACCAGCAACTCAGTTTTAATCTTAACTTCCATATTAAGGTAATCTTATTTAAAATAGGACATATGCATTTTCATTACATAAGTAAGGCTATGATTTAGTCACGGGTATTTTTAGTAAAAGTCATGGACAGGTCACGGGCAATAAACAAAAATTCATGGCACCACCACCAGGGGTCGCCCGGGAAGCACTGGGGGGGGGGGGAAGAGAAAGGGTGCTCTTCTATGCCAAAAATTATGAACTGTAAAATGAATGTCGTATCAAATGCTGTTACAGCATCAACATTTAGACCACACTCCTCTAATCCTGGCCCCCACTGTTATCAAGTTTAACTGACTTTAAAACCAATGTAATAACATTTGATTAACACTATTTTTATTCAAGAGTCAGAGTGCACCAAATTATTTTAGGGAGTTAATCTCCAGATAAATTCCTTAAGTCTGCATGCTTTACTCAGCCTTTTAATTAAAGTAAGGTATCTAGAAAAATAGATAAATCATAAGTTTTTGCTGCCTGCTTATCAGAATTACATATGTGCTCCCACAAACACTCCAGTTGAACTGCTAAAACTAGCATAGTACAATTCTGTAAAGAAATTCTAAAATGTTCTAAAAGATAAAGCCAATAATCCATTACAACTCTAAGGATTGCAAATTTAAAATAAGAGTGAAGAAGCACTAACAAAATTCTTACAGCAATTTTAGTTCACCCACATTGCCTATACTGTATGTTAAACTACACATTCAACTGCTTAAAGAGTAATCCAAAATATGTACAATGTGGCAGATAAAACAGGAGTGCCAGATCAATTTCTTGACCTTTTTTTTATTTCAAATTTGTGACTAACAATGAATTAATATACGTTTTGTTTTTTTACTTGCCTGTGTGTTCTCTTTTTAAAAAATGCACACATTCACACACAGCTGCTACAATTCAAAGTTGTGCAGCCAGAACTCTATAAATTGCAACCTCCTTTTGTTAGATATAAAAAAACCTGACCTCTGGAACAATGGAGTTGCATATTTATGTTCTTCTCCCACTCCAAAAAGAATCAGAACTGGCTCTGCCCAATTTTTTCTGGTCCTTAAAGGTTTCAAGTTGGACTTAAAACAGGGAAGGAGGGAAGTGGGAGAATGGCACTATGAAGGGTGAGCCTACACAAGTTTTCCTGCATTAAGAGGGCTCTGTGACTCTCCCATTAAGGATGTGGAAGAAGGTTTTGGCTTGCAGAACAGTAAAACAAGAGCTGGAAAGGAGGTTTTCTTCCCAGAAACTGCATTAGGGCTGAGTAAAGAATATCTCCAGACAGTCTGGATTCCTTGAAGGGAAGAACAGGAACCTCAATTTGAGAACGAGTTTCTTTCCTACAGACACACCCACAAGTCCTTGCATATCACCACAAATACTGGCTTCTATGTGGCTTTTTAGTTGGAACTGCAGACATATTTGTCCTGCAATTAATATTTGGAAGAGGTCCCCAAAAATCAGGCACCTTCTCCACTTTCTTCTGAAAAATGGTTTTCCACTCATCTTCTAGCACTGTCTCCCACAGCTCACGAAGCCGAGGCCTATCTGATGGTGCTTATGGATAAGGCACACTTAGCTTTCCCTCAACAAGCCAGGCTCTTACAGAGAAGGGGACAGGGGGTGCGGAGACACCTGGATGCCAAAGCTGTTTGTACACAGTTTTCAGGCAGTGAAGATACGAACATTAGAGGATGGAAATCAAACCAGCATCCATGCTGTAAAGCTAAGTTAAAGGATGGGGAAGAGAAAGAAAATTACAAAGCAGCTCCTAAAAGACTAGCCATATCTTTATGACTAAAATGGTTTAAAGTTTGTGTTCAAATTATTTGTGAACAAAAAATATGAATGTCCTACACTCTCAAAAAACGCAAGTAATTCATCTGTGGCCAAGAGCAAAAGATTCACACCCAAAAGTTGTAGTTAATTGGATCAATAGGAAAAAACAAAACAAAAACAAAAAACAAACCTTATGAAAATCTTCATTTTTCCAGTCTGCTGGGTCTATCTGACCTTTAACAAATCCTGCTAGCAGGGGACTGAACTAGATGACCTTTCACAGTCCCTTCCAGTCCTATAATTCTATATGATTTCTAAAACTAGAAAAAGTGTCAAAAATTAAACTAGACTGCTGTTCAAGTGGAGTTTGTCTCATTTTAAAAATCCCAAAGAAATATCAGGTGCTCATTTGTTCCTAAATGGCATGACTCGGTAGACATGGTGACTGGGGTACATGGCTCTCAAAATTTAAATTACTCTACTGTGATGGAGTTGAAAGTTTGTTGCAATCAATTGCAGTATTCATTTATTGGCTCAATATGCACTTTTCCAGTCTCTTGGTTCTGACCTTTAATAAATCCTGCTAGCAAAAATCCTCTCCCCTCAGTGAGGCCCCCTAATGACAGCCAAAATTATTTCATTAATGCAAGGACTTCTAACAAATGAATGTAATATATATATTCTGTTCTCTCAAAGCACAATAAATTCAGTCTTGCTTATTTTGTACAATATTTCTTTTGTCTACAGATAAATACCCTTTGCCCAGAACAGGAGGTCGCAGAATTGGCAGAGACCTTATCACAGGGACTATTTTGGGATACCTGGGGGGTGTTCTAGGGGTGGGAAGGGATATGACCAGTAAAGTTTTATGTTCTGAGTACTCCCTGGTCATTACAGAATCCGAAGGTGAGGGAGGGGAACAACCTGCTCTAACCAGTGCTGGGGGCTGAACTGGTCCCTGGCAGCCCCAGGATCTAAAGAAGCGAGGAACAAGTATAAATACCACCCCTTTTAAATTCATGTACTTGGCTTTTAGCATAGGGATAACTCAAAACTGTCCTACATTCTTAAACTAAATTAGGAGTCTAAGCAGCTTTCAACCAAGTTTTCAGGAAGCCTCTCTTTCTGACCAAGCCTTGAAATGAAAGCTATTTGGTGACTGATAGCCATAGGAACTCTGCAACCCTATTTCTCCTGTGATACCTGGGATCTATTAGGATAAAATAATCATCCTGATTTTAAGTGACATTTTAAAATCAGTAGTTAAGGTAGACATAGGCAATATCACCAATCCAGACGACTAAGCAACATTGAACTACTGAGTTATATACACAACAGAATCTTTGGGTCCAAGATGCAAACACCTAAGGATTGGAACAGTTAAAGAACTTTAAATATGGTTAAATTTACTTTCTTCAGGAATTTCACTTTGATCCATTTTCAAGGGTATCCTCGAAATACTGTTCAAAACTCAGAAGAATGCCAAATCCACTGTAAGTGAACAATATCTACTGATATGACGCACTGTGAAAAGTGTTCCCATTATTGCTGTAGTACCCTTCCTTTTACCGCGCTTAAATGGTGTAATATTTTGCACGTAAGTACTGTACTTTTTTTTGCTGTTAAATTTCTTACTAGGAAAAACTGAGCTATTATCTCAAAGTTTAAAGGTATTTCATTTCTGGATGTAATGCTTAATACTGGAAAAAATGGATGCAGAAATCAGTGACTATTCATATATTAAGATCCATTTTTATTTCAACTTTGGTTACTAATAACTCAGACAAGCTTGATATACACAGATAAAACTGAATATATTTCCAGTGATACAAATTACAAGTTATAAAATATATCATGGAGATGTATACTATACATACCTCTTGTGCTAGCTCTTGCGCATTGGAGATAAGAGGATACGGAGGGCTGGCTTTGTTCATGTGCACTGTGACAGCATTGTGTATCTTAAATGCATTCTGAAAATCAGTATTTTGGACAAGTTGTAAAATGAGAGAGATATCCTCTTGGCTCTGGGGGTCTACCAAAGTGTGTTGGATATGCTTAAGAGAAGCAAACAGCTCTTCCACTTCTGGGCAGAAGGAAAAAAAAAATAGATGTGAGAATTAGGTTAAACTTATTATGTTATGCACATTCTAAACTTCCAAGATTTGTACAAAAGACAGTAGTTCAGCTTTGACTGAATGAGCAATGATGCATGCACAACTGTTCATTATTTAGTCCACTAATAATAAACCTCTCACTGAAGAGCAGATCATAACTAAAGAAAAGGAAAAATGAATGTAATTAGGAGCAATAAAAAAGCCGATTAAAATCTTTGCAAATAAGTTCCAGATCACAGCAGCAATTCATTCCTCACATTCTTTAGCTTCTCCAAAATAATGGGTTGCTATAAAAGGGTGTGATAATCAAAACTCATTAATAACAGATTGTGAAAAAGGGAATATTTTACAATATGAAAAAGTTAACAGTTTTGCTAAACTAATTGATGCTTTATTGTATATTCATAAATAGAGAACCCTATTTCAAATACAATCTTCTTCAAACATTCACAATATTTGCATTAAAAGCTTTATTTTTGTATTAGGTATATATGTGCCATTTCCTCTTTACAGAGTTCATTTCTGACAAGAGCTAAATTAAAAATTATATTGAGCAATTCTGAACGTAAAGGTTGGAGGACAGAGGGAAGAAGAAAAAGCACAAAAAAATCCTCTTACCATACCGAATTCTGTACGTTTTTAGTGTGTCAGAGTAGGAAAATTCAGACTACAAATCACTTTACCTAGTAGGTTGTGAATTCTACTTGGAACATACATTTTTAATAGAGTTTAATAACTTTTAGTATTGCATTTTTATACTTTACTAAATTTGCTTTTTGGGGAGAATTTAAAAGGCCTTAGATTTCTTAGCAGAAAGCAGAATTTTAGGACTGTTGCAAGAGTGTGATGTTTCAATATACAGTATTTAAAACTAATTTTAATGTTTTCATTTTGAGTGACTATAAAAAGTTAATTAGCTGTGTTACAAACGAAAATGGAACCAATTCTGTAGAGCAACTTTCTCTAGCAGGCAGTTGAGGACTGAAGTTGGAAGAAGGATAAATAAGAAGGTGACAATGCAGTATTCCATATTGAACATCTAAGAGTAATCTGAATAGCATCTGAACCACTTGAAGGGAGATTCAGGGCTTGGCTACACTGGAGAGTTGCAGCACTCACTGGTGGTGGGTTTACAGCACTACAACTTAGTAACTGTCCACACCTGCAAGGCACATCCAGCCCTGCAATTCCCTGGCTGCAGTGCTGGCTGTACACCTGGTCTGCTTGGGGTGTAATGACTGCAGCACTGGTGAGGTAGCACTGCTCATCAAGTGTGGCCACCAAAAGCGCTGTTATTGGCCTGCAGGGTATTAGGAGGTATCCCAGAATGCCTGCTCATAACAAACCAGAAGAATGGCTGAACTTTGAGCTCCCCCGAGCGGCTTACCTAAAAAACAAACACAGCTCCTGTTTGCTGGAGCAAGTGGAGGCAGGCAGGGGAATTGGTTTGGAAAGTTCACAGCTGTTTGCTTGAAGAGAGAAGTCACATGGCAGAGGGGGAGGAGGAAGTCCGTGTTGAGCAGCTGCTTATGTGGTCTGAAGGCTATTTAGGAGTGCATAATTTGCATTTAGTGAATAAGAGAGGGTTGGGGAAGGGCTCAAAACTTTTAAATTGATTGCATGTTGGTGATGTGTATGTTCCAGTCCTTAGAACTTGCAAGGCAGGGAGCTGACAGATCCAAAAATCCACTCTCTCTCTCCCCCCCACGTTCCCCCTCACCCCTCTCTTTTGAAAAGCACGTTGCAGATACTTGAATGCTGGGATAGCTGCCCACAATGCACCACTCCCAACAGAGCTGCAAATGCGGCCACACTGCAGTGCTGGTAGCTGTCAGTGTGGCCATACTGCAGTGCTTTCCCTACACAGTTGTACGAAGACAGCTGTAACTCCCAGCGCTGTACAATTGTAAGTGTAGCCATACTCTCAGACTATAAAAGCCTCTGTGGGAGAAGCCTTCCTTCTTTTGAGATTGAAGATCAGGGAATTTTTGACATTTCCCATTGGTCATTTCCTGCCTCATGCATTTCTTCATCCTCTGGGGTGTTCTAACTTTACAACTCTTGGTGCTCCTGATAAGTCTTTGAAGGGCAGATCCCAGTCTGGTAAGTAGGGTCTTGGGCATCAATGTGTGCATGCATATTTATATTTTTGCTCATAAGATGTGCCTATTGCTCAATCATCTTTCTAAAGTAGTAGTTTCTGCTCTCTCTAAAGGCTTTAAAAGCCCCTTTCATCATAAATTCTGATGAGGATTCTGGGTTGAAGTCCCTCTTGTAGGCTATAGAAAGCATCTGGCACTGGGTGCTGCTTAGAGTGTTTATCCATCACAGAACCAGAGAAAGATAACAAGACATTTCTGGGGTGGAAGGGATGAGTTATTCTAGCATTAGAGGAAGACAGAACAGGGAAATGCCTTGCATAAGGGTTGGAATTAAATTTGTGGCTTTTCTAACAACGCTCCTCTGAAGCCTTGTAGAGCTGCAGTGATTGTCTATTTTGTTTAGTCAGATCACTGAGGAAGGAGTTGAGTGAAACTGAGTATGGAGCAGAGGTAGTAGACCTGGATGAAGGTGTTTTGGGGGAGATGTAGGCAACTGCCCTCCATGTGAAACCGAGGCATGCTGTTGTATCTTTGGACCTTGAGGAAGTGTCTAGGATTAGGCAAAGGCAGATCCCTGGAGGAAGGGGCATTTTTTTGCAAAGCACAGATCAAAGACTCCAATTGTAATGTCACCATTTTATCCCTTTTCATGACCCTAGTGTCCCCTTTACCATCAGGGAAATTGGGGAAGGGGCATGCTGCAGCAGCTGCACTGGAGTCCAGCACCAGCTGTCCAGTCTCATCCCCATGAGAGAGACCATGGAGTACAGGTGGGTTATAGTATTACTGGATATTTCATACACAAGGCCAAATGCATATTGGAATAAGGTATCCTAAGGTAATCAGTGTCTCAGCAGAAAACTATAGATGCAGCTGTAAAAAACCATACTCCTGATCCCCATTCCCAGAGTGGTACCTAAAGTTTGTTCTTTACTTTTTCATCCAGATCAGCTGGCAAGAGTATTCACCAACAGAGCACTGTCAAATGGCAAACCCCTTGTAAAGTGAGGGATGTAGATCACCAAAATGGTGACTGGTTCTGAAGAACTAAAAAATTTGGACTCTCATAGAAAAGTGAAAAAAAATTCAGGGGCAATAACATGCAATTTTTTAGAAATATCTGTCCTATCATCCTTGTTACACACCTAATTACATTCAGCAATCTGACTCACATTCTGCCAGTGGGACACTAACCAGACAAATACAGTAAATGTAACCTAAACACTGTATCTCTCTTTCAAGTTTACTTCTGTCCATTACTCTCCATTCACTCTCCTTGTCTATTACGTACTTTTCCTCCCACTTCTATTTATTCTCTCTAAATGTTCCCTTTCTCTTTACAAACCCAAAAATTCTCCCCCTATACAGGCCACAGCTGTACCCACATCTGCCCACTTCCTGACTACTTCTACATTCCCCCACCCACTCCAGAAACAGTTGACTGTTTCCATCTCCCCTTTTTCTTCCTAGCCCCCTACAAAAAGTCTTGCACCCCATGTGTCCATCACACTCTCGTCCTTCAGCAGTTATTTTGCACTGATCATGCACATATGTTAAAGGCCAGAGTTGTCTGTGAGAACAGCAAGGAAATGGTGGGAAGAGACTTCATGGGCAGATAAAGGAGGAATGGGAGTGGAATTAGGTATTCCCACAGGGCAGGCACTTTTAAAAGATAGATGCCTATACACACCAAATTACCCAATTAATAAGTATTTCAGTCATATATATAAAAATCTAGAATGATCTTACTGGAAACTAGGATTCAGAAATATGAGTCTGGGAAAATATTAGGTTAAGGGATACATCTGTGTACATTATACCTAATAAGCTCCAGTTCATTCCCCACTACTCGCCAATGAAAAAATCAGTCTATTATATCCACTCCCACCTTTGAACATTTTTCAATTATAAATATTTTCCGTAAGACAAAAAAAGTTACTACTACTTAAAGAAAGGTAAACCATCTCCTACTCACAGAGAAAGTGAGGCTTCTTTTTGAAACTGCAGGTCCATTATATATCAATCAAAGACTATTTCTCCACCCAAATACTCCTTGTTTTATTCCCCATTTATGAGAAAAGTTGCAGCCTTTCCTGCTGGTTCAAGAAATGGCAGGGAAAATGTCTGAACACTATGTAACGTGTGTATTAATAAAAAGCCTGGCAGGAGAAAAGAAATACGCAATTGCAGGGGAGGATTCCTGTTGCAGTTTGACATGTTAGCAGATTAGAAAAGGAGGGAAAGGAAATAATAGCTGTCATTTGTTATTTTAAATATAGGTTACATACTGCATATACCTCAAATATACAATCTGGATAGGAGCCTAACTGAGACATGTATTTCTAATCTATGCAAATTGTTTATGTCAATAGATTAATTTATTTCATATTTTTTTGGGATCTCAAGTTCTCATTATTCCTCTGCAGTACCTAGACATCTGAGTTAAGAAACAGCTATGGTGCTTTCTAATCAGAATATGTTAAAATCCAAAAATATTCTCTTGCTTAAATCTCTGTATGTCACCTGGCACTAAAAAGGCATTAGAGTATAAAACTAATTCTTTTCAACAATGAAAAATGAGGACTGTTTATATTAATTGGGCCAGCATTGCTATTTGTGCCCAGCACTTGTTCAGAGTTTCATTAGGGTTTTAAAAAAGCCTATAAAATACTGATCCACTGTTCTTGTAGATTTTTAGTCACTGAATAACAACAGTTTAATATTTTCTTGTATATTAACTCTGACTAAAATCAGTCATAATAATCACTTAAGGATTTTGGTAATACTTCTATAAGAATTACATGACAGTGACCCACTCCTGGACAATGAGAGTTGAGTCAGGAAGAGGCCAAGCAGCTAATGTAGCATTTTTGGCAGATTACCAGACATGAAGTAATACTGTAGTTCAGTGTTTCTCAAACTGAGGCCCGCAGACCCTGATCAACTCCTTCCCCTCTCTCCAGTGCCTTCTGCATGCCGGGGAACAGCTGTTCAGAGGCATGGAGGTGGCGATGGGAGGGAGGAGGAAGAGTGGGGACAGGATGCGCATGGGGGATGGAAAACGCAGGGAAAAGGAGGTTGCAGTGGTGGAGCGGCAGTAGAGACTTGGGGATCCGCAAAAAAATTTAAATAAAGACATGGGTCCTCAGGTTGCTAAAGTTTAAAACTACAGCAGCAGTTCTCAAACACATCTAATTCTTTTTTGTTGCTGTTGTTTTAAAATCATTGACTATGAACCTCATGGCAACTGAAACTGTTTATTATTAAAATTAGCATGATGGCCTCTGAAAGGCAGGCATTCAGTATGTTTTCAACAAAAGAGCTGAACAGCTCATAATGGACTCCCGTACTCCCCCACTGTATCTGATTTTTTTTAAATGTATTCTTAAACTAGCTTTTTTCCCCACCCACTAAGCTTCAGAATGAGACAGTCTTATTTTGAAGTTCAGCAAAAGTGTCAGTTCTTAGATGAATCCAGAATGTGGGGAAAAAAAAGACATGTATACACGTTAACAAAGCCCTAAGAAAGGACAGTATAATTGTTGAAGAGGCTTTTTGTTGGTTACTTTCTTGTCTTCTCCATTATATTACAACTTTGAGATTCTAGCTGTCTTAGTGGTTGAATATGATTCCTCATGGACTATTACAGAATTGAAGGTTACACCATTTAATCTGAAACTCAGTTTTCCTTAGATTTGCAGTAGCACCTCAGATTTGACCCGTGAACTCAAGGTCATCCTAAACTGAGTATTAATCATACGCAACTACTAACATCTTGTCATTCCTTAAAATCAGGCTGAAATAGTTGCCTATGCAACCTAGGCTCGGCCCCTTTCTATGTGTACATTCTGACAATCTTTAATAATATGATCAGACTTTTTTCCACAAGACTCCATCTCTTTCAAGTGCACAAGACTGTGCTCAATTAATGAGCAACTAATCAATACTTTGTTTTATCCTCTTTAATGTCTGGTCCTAGGCCTTATTTACTGAACACAATTCAAACCCTGCTTTTCTAGAGCACTTATCACTATGGTATCCTAGTGCTCTAGTGCAATATTCCTCAACCTTTTTGATACCAGGGACTGGCTTGCTGTCTTCGCTGGTCCGTGGACTGGTCATTGAGAAACACTGCTCTAGTGGACAAGTGCTAGAATGAGACGAGACACACTTGCCCAGAGGATTTCACAAACATTTGATGACAGCAGAAGAATTGTGAGACTTAGGAAGCTTGGGCTCCATTACAGTCACTGGAAGCAAGTGTGCTCTTGTGGGCACAAACTCTTCTGCCTGTTTCCTCCAACTCTGACCCCTCTCCCCCATTTCATAACTGGTCAGTCCTCTCACTTTTCTGTCCCAGATCCGTGTCCCAGTCCTAATCGCCACTCCTCCGCAGGGTGATCGTAGTCCCAGTACCCCTAGCCCAGCCAGTTTATTCCCCTTTCAGACTAGCTGTTAAAGTCCAAATTCCCCTGGCTCACAGTCTCTTCCCCTCCCTCCCACTCCAACTTCTTGTCCCCCACTCTCCTTGCCCCCAAATTTCTCTTCCTTGAAACTGATCTGATCCCCCCCACCCGGTTCTCAGTCCCTCTACCCTCACTGGGCTCCTCATTAACAATCTGTCATTCACACATTCCTGTCCCAGTCTCTTTACCCACTGAATACCAATTCTATCCCAGCTCTTCATCTAAGCTCAGTATGACCCTTCCCATTTCTCTCACCAGCTCCCAGCCTATTGCTCAATCTCTCTGAGCTTCCCCTTCCCCGCAAGCTCCCAGTCCTAGTCTCCCAGCCGAATGAGTTGCAGCCTGCCCTCAACCATGACCCAGCTCTCAATCTCCTTCCTAGCCAGTCCCAGTCTCTCCCTTGCAACTCAGTCACTGTATCACTTCTTCCTCTCCCCTCCCCACCCAATTCCAGTTGCAGTCTACTTCTTTCCTTTCATGCTGATCCTGCTCTTGTCCACTCTACATTCTAATTAGAGGTCTTCCTCCTCCAGGATACAGCTGTGCTAGCTTGGGGGGGCAGGGGAGGGTAGGAAGAAGAGAAAGAGAAGGAATTCATTCAGAGCACAATAGACAGGCTCTCTGCTCCCAGTTCCAATGCTTGGCCTCACTGAGGGCCGGAGAAAGTCCTTCTGAGCCTCTACAGCCCTGAGCTGGAACATGCTTAGCCACTCTTTAGGGATGGCATATGCAGAGTCTGGTCACACACAGGAACTGGGAGGGAATGTAACAGGCTCAGCAATGATGGAATCAGAGATTTTAGCTGTTAAGCTTGAGCAAGTCTCTACTGAGCATGCATGAATTGTGATTTTTCTTATAACTTAACCAAATGTGGGCAGATTTTCCCAGGAACAGCTAAAAAACCCAGACATAACAGCCACCCCGCCTGACAAATTTCAAATCCCTGCTCCAATGCAGAGAAATCTTCGAGGATTTCAAAGAAAAGGTTGCCAAACATATTTTTAACATGGACAAAACCTATTTTTCCCCAGCTGTTCTCAGAAATGGCTGAAATTTAAAAATCTGCCTGAAGCAGGCAGCCAACATGAAAAATTTCAGCCCAAATGGTTTAAGTTTTCCAAAGTTAGATGCAACAGAAAACAGGGTCTTAATATGGAGAGTGTCTGGCAACATTAATAATAGCCAGTACTACCAGCCTTATCTATAATAAATATTAAATGAACTTCCCGCAGATCATGGAAGTGCCCAGCAAACAAGTTTTGTAGCTCATCTCTAAACGTTGTTGACTCTCAAAATTCTCAGTGAAATACTGTGTGGGACTGTCACTTTCCTAACCAGTATAGGCTTCTTCCTATTATATATGGTTACTGACTGGCAGATATTCAAATTTCCATTGTACTGCAATCAAGAAATGCTTCCAAATCCATAGCACATTACATAAGGGATACCTTCCAATGGATGAGCACTTCTGACAAAAACATCCAACTAGCTTAAAGCTAATCTCCCTTTCTCCAAGCAGAAACTGCAAATTGCTACACTAGACTAAAATCTATCAAGTGCACTACAATTAAATCCTGCTTGCATCTCAAAGAAATAGCAATTTCTGCTCTTGATATCCAACTATTTACTGTACAGTGTCTCCCTATTCTGTGCTCTGGAAATTCTAATATCAAAAAGGAGACCCCACTAAGAAACTAGAATGGATTCAAATGACAAAAAGCAAAAGAAATGGGGAGGCTGTAGTAATTTAAAATGTGGTTTGCTTAAACTTACATAGCCCGATCTCAGCTTTACGTTAATTTGAAGATACAAAAAAAAAAAAAAAGTACCTCCACACTGAGGACCCAACTCAGTTTTTTTTCCAAATCATATGGAGAAACTCATATGTTCCTATGTGTGAAGATGAAAGATCATCAAAACCTCTTAATCAGCTCACCATTTTGCCACCCACATCTACAATTCACAGCAGGAGTGTTGCAAATGGCACAACAAACAAAAGCTAAGCTTAAATTTGAATAGGTGAAGTGAAAATCTTATAAAATTTCATTCTGTGAAACAGATTTTTTATCTTGCTGGAAAGAGAAAACAAAGAAGTTACCTAGCAGTAGATATGATGCAGAATGAACAATTGATTTTCTGACTCCTTACACTGTTCAATAGCAACCTCTACATCTAATTAAGAATAAATGTGTTCTGAAAGGAATCTCTTTACTAGAAGAATGATGGCTACAATGCAGGGTTTAAAGATGTGAATGAGTTAGGCTGGTATCCTATGGATCCCCCATTTTAGAGTTATAAGAAATTATAAAATTGCCAGTGATGGACATACCCTGAATATCCAGCCAGACTACTTTGAGGACCTAGCCAGAGACTGATCCAGGTAGCACTTGATGTGCAACATGGCAACATCCCTTTGGGCTTTGCCACAGTGACAACCTGGGTTGGTGGGGAAATAGCTCAGTTGTAGATGTTCAGGATTATTTTCTTTTCTCTGCTCATAAATATGAGCAAAGAGGGAAAGGGTGGTCCAAAGAAATGTAAGAGAATCTGTGAACCTGATTTAAAGAGACATGATTAGGATGGTCCCAGAAGTGTTTTTTCTTTAAACACAAGGTTAATCTTTACCTGAACTAGATTGCCACAAACTCCTAATGACTCTTTCTGGCTGGGAAAACACATAACTAATAGAAGTAGCAGACAAACCCTTTAACGCAAACAAAAAGTTTCTGCCCAACAGAAGGAAGGCAGGAAATAGTTATATAAAAGTTTAACAGTTAAGTTCTGGAATGAAATTTATTTTTAGTTATCACTGGTTAACTAACTATGTTTGCATTGTTCCAGTTTAAAAGCTAAAAACATATTTCAGCAGTTTCCCCCCCCCCCCCATCCACTAACTTAAAAAGACAACTTTCATTAGGAAGTTACACAGGCAAGAGCTAAAAAAATTACTTTTGAAGAGCCTACAAAAGCTCAGCACATCAGCATTTGAACCAGAGGTATCTGGCTGCACATAAGTGACCACATGTCGTGGGCTAGAAAGGGTTCAGTAAGAATGCGGGAAGCTTGGGGAGAAGAGAGAAAAACAAATAGACATCAGTTTTTGCTAACCTGATTGGGAGACAGGGGGAGCGCCTCTAACCAAGATATGGTCACTTTAATCAAAGTTAACTTTTCGGGGGTGTAGTGTTTTCTCTGAATACAATTAAGAGTTAAGGAGCTGCTGTGGTAAAGAATCAATTTGACTACTAATTTTGCATTGTCAATGTGCAGATACTATTTTCCTCTCCACATACATCTTATTTTATGCTCACCGTGGCTCTCTTTTTGAAAATGAAAGATTCTGAATAATCTGCAAGAAATTATTGATAACTCAAATAACTCAAAATGAACATTAGCTGCAAAGTTATATTAATTCAGCATACTATTTACATGTGATTTACTGTCCAGCTGTAACAGTGACTCTCAAACTACAGGATTATAGTAATCTGTATTCTTAATTTACAACAGGATTATGCTTGAAATGTTAAAATAAAATGATTTACTGTCATGAAATATGACCCTGCCTGCATTAATAACATACTTTGATGAGTCTAAAATGGGACTTGTGTGTTTGACTTCTAAGGCCTTGTCTACATCAGAAAGTTGCAGCGCTGGTGAGGGAGTTACAGCGCTGCAACTTAGGAGGTGTACACATCTGCAGGGCACCACCAGCGCTGCAACTCCCTGTTTGCAGCGCTGGCCGTACTCCCGTTTTGTCTCGGGTGTAGAGGATCCAGCGCTGGTGATCCAGCGCTGGTAATCAAGTATAGACACTTACCAGCGCTTTTCTTGACCTCCGTGGAATAAGCAGGTATCCCAGCATACCTGAGGAAGCCTCTGGTAATCAAGCTGGTCTCCTTTCCCGGTTTGCTCTCTCGTTCCCCGAACCGCCGAGCAAGCAGGTCTCCTTCCCTGCGGTTTGCAGGGTGGTTCGGGGAACGCAAGAGCAAACCGCAGCGAAGCTGGTCTCCTTTCCCGGTTTGCTCTCTCCTTCCCCGAGCAAGCAGGTCTCCTTCCCTGCGGTTTGCAGGGTGGTTCGGGGAACGCGAGAGCAAACCGCGGCGAAGCTGGTCTCCTTTCCCGGTTTGCTCTCGCGTTCCCCGAACCCCCGAGCAAGCAGGTCTCCTTCCCTGCGGTTTGCAGGGTGGTTCGGGGAACGCGAGAGCAAACCGCAGCGAAGCTGGTCTCCTTTCCCGGTTTGCTCTCTCGTTCCCCGAGCAAGCAGGTCTCCTTCCCTGCGGTTTGCAGGGTGGTTCGGGGAACGCGAGAGCAAACCGTGGCGAAGCTGGTCTCCTTTCCCGGTTTGCTCTCGCGTTCCCCGAACCCCCCTTGAAGCCGCCCAACAGCGCTGCAGTGTGGCCACATCTAACACCACTTGCAGCGCTGGTTGCTGTAAGTGTGGCCACTCTGCAGCGCTGGCCCTATACAGCTGTACTAATACAGCTGTAACAACCAGCGCTGCAAAATTTTAGATGTAGACATGGCCTAAGACTATGCTAGACTAACAAAAGGAGCTGAAGGAAACCCATACTCTTTTATAATTTTCATCACCACCACCCACAGGGGAGACAGTTATAAATCCAGTGATTACTGAGTCTGAATGAGTCCAACTGTCCAAACAATGGGGCAGTTATCAAAGATGTATTCTCCTGGATAGGCACTGTAGCTGCCCTGGTTGACTGGGAAAAAACCTGTCTCAGGCACCAGGAAACACATTGGACCCTGAAAACAAATGCTACTGAGCAATACGGTATTTGGGCTCAGATACCTACATCAAAAGTGAGATTTTCCTTAAAACGTGTGTGTGTGTGTGTGTCTGTGTGTGTGTGTGTGTCAAAGGAGAACACAGAAAGAAAAAGGGAAGTTCAAGAACAGCAGGGCATGCTGTTAGCTGTGACTTCTTGGCCTTCAAGGAGAATGTGAGTTGGGTCACTTCTGTTACTGTAATTTAAGAGGGAAACATAATTTTTCTTGTAATGAAGCATAAACATCTGATAAAACTAAATATGCACATAAACTGTTTGTTGCTGTAAAACATTTGTTCTCTTATGCTTTGATCCAACTGCTAAATAAACTTTTAAGAAGGCTGTTGGGTCAGTATCACTGGTCACAGATTCCCTAAAGCGAACAAACAGAGCCGAAAACCCATTCAGGCCTGCAGGGAGACAAGCAATCATGGGGTAATATACCTGGTTCCCAACAGAAGAGAGAACGGATCACAAGATTCCACTCTGAGAAAGAGGAGCAGAACCTGTAGCTGGAACACTACCCAGACATTAAAAATTGGTTAGGAATGTGTATCTTATTAATGGTCATGAATGGATACTCCAGCAATCAATTGTTTACTACAACTCCATTAGGAGCTATAAACTTAAATACAGTAACTCCTCACTTAAAGTCGTCCCAGTTAACAATATTTCATTGTTACATTGCTGATTAATTAGGGAACATGCTCATTTAAAGTTATGCAATGCTCCCTTCTAAGGTTGTTTGGCAGCAGCCTGCTTTGTCCACTGCTTGCAGGAAAAGCAGCCTGTTGCAGCTAGCTGGTGTAATTCCAGTCCTGGAAACACAAGTACTTTCCTCTTCACCCAGAGGGAATGCAAAGTCAGGCAAACAAATCCAACACACACAGACCTCCCTCTGACTTCTTCCTCCCACCAATTCCCTGGTGAGTACAGACTCAATTTCCCTGAAGTTTCCCAGTAAAGAAAACTCCAACAGATCTTAAAAAGAAAGCTTTATATAAAAAGAAAGAAAAAATACATACAAATGGTCTCTCTGTATTAAGGTGACAAATACAGGGTCGACTGCTTAAAAAATATATGAATAAACAGCCTTATTCAAAAAGAATACAATTCAAAGCACTCCAGCAACTATAAACATGTAAATACAAAAGAAACAACTCTTTGGTACTCACAACTTGGAAACAGAAGATTAGAAAGCAGAAAATAGAAATCACTCCTCATAGCTGAGAGCATCAGGCAGACAGACAAAGACTAAGACACAAACTTCCCTCCACCCAGAGTTGAAAAAAAATCCTGTTTCCTGATTGGTCCTCTGGTCAGGTGCTTCAGGTGAAAGAGACATTAACCCTTAGCTATCTGTTTATGACACAGCCTGTTGTAGCTAGCTGGTGGGAGCTTGGAACCAGGGTGGACTGGTAGCCTCTCTATCAGCTCCCCGCTCCCTTAAATTCCCTGTGCAGCAGCTGCCCAGCAGGCTATCAGTTGCTGGCAGTTCAGCTGTCCCTCCCCACACTGCCATGTGTTGCTCCTGCCCTCTATCTTGGAGCTGCTCCTTGAGACTCCTGCTTGGGGGGGGGGAGGGGAAGAGGAGGAAGGGCAGGGCTAATGTCAGGGTGTCCCTCTCCCCCCTGCTCCTGCACCCCGCTTACCCCATCTTCCACAGAGCAGGGGGGACACATGACAGGGCTCAGGACAGAGGGAGCTTGCTGGCAGCAGCTGCGGTCACAGCAAGCTGATCTAATTAACAAGGCAGTGTACTTAAGAGTAGGTCAATGTACTTAAAGGGGAAATGTGCACCTCTCTCTCTCAAACACACACACACGGTGTGTCCCTGTCTGTGATGCTGTCTCCCCTCCCTCCGTTCCTGCTGCCTTGTAGAGTGAGAGTTAACCCCTGAGGGCTCAGCCAATTGCTAGTTCATCATTTAACAGTAAGGGAAATATCCTACCCTCTGACTCCTCCACCTTGACCAAGCTTCACAATCATCATCACTATGTACCGGTATTAAATTGTTTGTTTAAAACAAACAGTCTGTCTGGTGAAATCAATTTCCCTGGAAATTCCCTAATCCCCTCATTTACATTAATTCTTATGGGGAAATTGGATTAGCTTAAAGTCACATTTTTCAGGAACATAACTATAACATTAAGTGAGGAGTTACTGTATACATTTGAAGGTAGTCAGATACGGACAAACTCAAAATATTTTCCAGCAGATCCTAAATGATGAAGACAAAAAAAAAAGTAAAATGAAAATGTGTAATTTATACTACCGATCAAATTTCCATCACTAACAGAATTTTGTTGGATCTGTACTATCTTCAACTTTAACCGGAAACTGCAGGCTGGAATTTAAGTGTTTCTTTCCCCCAACAGAGGTTGAAAGTTGTGTCTCATTGCTTCAGCTCTCTCATAAGTCTAACCAACTAATGTTTTCTGGCCTAAAACAGTATTTGCATATAAACAAGTATTTTTCCTTGAGTTTGTACTTTTCACCTACCTAGTATTTTTACAGCATAATGAGGACTCTCCAGAATGACTCCTTCTTCTGTGTCAAATATAGGATTATCTATTCCAGTTTTGGGAGGAATCTGCGCTAGTTTCTTAAGCCTCATTGAAGCAGTAAGGTCTAGTTCTTGTTTCTTTCCTTCTTCTTCTCGCCTGCGCCTCATGTCCTCCTGTTGCTGGCGAATCCGCTCAAGTTGAGCGCTTCGTCGTACTGGCATCATCCTGGACCCCAAATCCCCAGGGCAATCAACAGCCATCTCTCTGTGCTTCTGAGGTTCCTCAGGAGATGCAAGCGCCACAGTTTTTGTTTCATTGTCAGAATCTTCTGTAACATGTCCATTCATATGAGAAGTTGTCATGGTTATTTATAGTAATCTGTACCACTTCTCACATACAAATTCTGTTACAAAGCCAGTTTTCTTCATGCTCCCACGTAAAACCCATTATAATTTCAAAGGATACTGCATCAGAAGACCAAGGTTGAAGAAATAGCCAGCAAAGAAATCTAGTGAAAAAATTGAAAAAAAAAAATGAATAATTGAGTTACTAAACAAGAAAAACAGTAAGAGTTTTATAACTTCCTGACCCTGACATTTTTCTCTACGGTTATATAGCACACTTTTCCCCAACTCAAGCATTATTCAATGTAGCAGCCACACAATTAACAGTTCACTAGTATTCACACACCACTGTTTATAAAAATTAGAAGTCTGTTCTGTTAAAAAATTAAAGTTCATAATATTTCCAGATAAAGTGGTAGAGATTTTGCACTTAATGTACAAGATTGCAAACTGGCAGTTTTCTGAAACTTGCCATTCACAGTTCTTACATTTTTCCTTTCATTCTGAAGTACTGCAAGACATTTCTCAAGCTATTCCACCAATCCTACAAATACTTACATATGAATGTGGTCACAGAGTTTAATGAAGCTATGCACATGTGTAAAGATATTCAGGTGTGTACGTGTTCCCAGGACTGGGGCGTTTCCATACAAGCCATCTACCATTAAAGGCCAGGTAGAAGACAGCAGCTGTTTGAAAGGGAACAGTATAAACTACACAACAGTTTTGAACACATAGTAAAGGATACTGTATCCAGCTGAAACGGAAAGGGGAATTAAGTCGACAGAATGAAAGTCACTAGGACTGGCGTTTGACCATTACTGATAACCCTGTTTTCATGAAAAGTGTTCTGAGGGACGTAAATCACCAGTTGTCAGGACCCATTTTCACACTTCATGTAAAATTTTATATCTATCCTATCCTATCTATCCTATATTTTATATCTATCTTATACCACACGCATCACAGTGACATCTGAATGCCTCCCAATAGTGTATTAAGTGATACTACTGACATCTGTCATGTGCGGATTGTTCTCTCTCTCTCTCTCTCATATATATTTCCCTACAGGGAGAATTGTCTGTTCAGTGTAGTGATTTGGTATGACTTTTGTTGTCTCTTACATTTCATTTTGTTTTTCCTTTATGTCATGTCTATTTGAGATGGCAAGTCGAAGTGTGCGTATCAGTTAGAACAAAAATTGTTAGAGATGGGTGAACAAATCAATATTTTGGTTCTCTGGCAATTCCGGAAAAAGTTCCTGAACCAAAAGCAAAAATTTTTGGTGAATCAAAAATCAGAAATATTTGGGTCAGGTTGAAACAAAGTTTCATTTTGACCTAACTCAATTTTTCATTTTGAAAAGCAAAGGAAAACTGGATTCACAAAACAGCTGGAAGAGGAAAAAGGTGTGTAATGCTCTCCTTATAACTTTTAATTGGCTGGCTAGGGCACTCAGAGGGGATGTGGGAAACCCAGATTCAATTCCCCCTTCTGGCTGATGTGCAAAATGGATCTGAACTTGGGTTTCCCACACTGAAGAAGAGTGCCCTAGCTCCTGGGCTGCCATGGGATATTCTGTTATGGGGCTTTCTCCATTTCACCTGTTGAAGTCATTCCACTTCATTCCACTAAATAGTCATTAAGGCAGAGACTTGAATTTGGGTCTCCATATACTTGTTGAGTGCCCTAACCACCAGGCTGCAGAGTCATTTTTACTCTTTCCTGGATCCAGTGATGAACAGTGAACTCACCAAGGATGTAGGAGACCCAAGATCAAAACCTGCTCCAGTGATTACTTATTCATACAAAGCGTAATTGCTTCACCAGGCAAAATGGAGAAAACTCCCTTACAGAATATCCCATCACAGCCTAGGAGACAGGGTACTCTCCTGCAATATGGGAGACTCATGCTCAAATTCATTCTCCACGAAGAGGGGAATTGAATCTGGGTCTCCCACACTCCAGGTGAGTGCCCTAACCACTGGGTAAAAGCTATAAGGAGGACACCTCTTCCAGCCATTTTGTGAATCTAGTCCTCCTTTGCTTTTGTTAAAATTCCTGAAATCTCAAGGAAAAAGTTTTGAGTTATGTCAAACTGAAATGTTTGGTTTAGACATTTCCAAAACATTTAAATTTTTTTTTGGTTTGGTTGAAACTATTTGACCAACTTGACATAAATTTGCAAACAGTTTCAGGTTGACTGAAACTGCATTTTTCGGATACTTCTAGCTGTGATAGACCTGAGTTTTAAATATTAGCTTGTTCCACAGTCCCAGACTAATTCCCAAGAAAACTGTCTCCTGTGCAGACATGCTTTATCTCATGGTAGAAAGTTCCAATCCCTGAGGATTGGAATTGTCAGCAAGGGTCCTACTGCTGGAGCTTTAGGTCTTTTTTAGACATCCTGGCCTAAACACCTAGAAGATAAAGACTGACAATTCGAATTTCATTGTGCTGCTGGATCAGTTACATGATTATTACATCATATATATTGGTTGATTGCAAAGTAAAATGACGTTGACTATGATTGGCTGAGTACTACTAATGAGAAGTGAGATGGAGACAATTCTTCCTCTGAAGCTCAGGCTACTTTCTCTGAAGTGCACAGAAGCAGTCAACAATCTTCCATTTCCCCTCATTTATACTTTATGAGCAGTCACTATGGTGCAAGTCCTGGTTCTATTGAGCTCCACAGTCCAGCCTCTCAGTGATCTAACAGTGAAATAAAGCTCTAAAGGGGAACTTCACAGGAAAGGCGGCTGAGTAGGGGCAGCACACTGACAAGTGGCTATGTGAAACAGGGAAAGCTGGGAGGTAATGACAACAGTAGGCATTCAGAGATACAGCTTCCACAGTCTCTGTTGAAAACAGTGCACTGAACCACTCTCACCATTTCTTCTTTCCTCATGAGCACCTGGTCTCTTTTACACAGTTCCTCTCATTCTCCACAGGGAATTTTATCTCCCTCCACCTCTAGGAGAGGAGGATGGAGCCCAAGGTTCTCTCCCTCCAGCTGGTGTGGGCTCATCTGGGCTTCCTGAGAGGCTGATGGGAGGGCTTTTCTTTTTGGAGCTCTGGGGAGAGGGACCTAGAGGGTCAGCTGGCTGTCATGCAACTTGACATGCAAAACTCTACCGTGCACTTCCTGCACATCTCCAACCAGCCCGAGCTGGGAGGGAGAAGGAAAGACAGCAAGATCCCAAAAAGCTAGACACACGCTGAGGAGCCAGGTTGGAAGAGAAGCTATGTACATCCTGCTACTGCTCCTGTCACTTTACTGAAGCATCTTAAAAACCGAGCAGGCAGTTCAGCAGTAGTCCTACGCCAGTTCCAAGCCCAGGCCTGGTGCAATATTCTATTTTGTACCATTTCTACATGTACAGAGAGTTGCAACTTTAACCTAATATATAACTGCTACACAAAATATCATGTGTTTAATGGCCAGTGTTTATCATAGGTGGAGCTACCACCACCTCAGGTTGCTCAATAACTTCCCATTATACAGCCCTGTTTTCAGTTGCTCATAAAACTTTGCCAAACTATCTGGGTTTACTATCATTTGGACACAGGGTGACAACATGTCTCGATTTTATTGGGACTGTTCTGATATTTACTTGTTTGTCCCGCGTCCTGACCGATGTTCAGTCGGGACGCGAATTGTCCCGATATTTTGCTCTCTGGAGCACAGGCAGAGGGGGCTTGTGCCCCAGACCCTCCCTGACTCCGCCCCTCCTCCACTGGATCCCTCCCAAAATCCCCACCCTGGCCCCGCCTATTCCCCAAGCACGCCGCATTCCTCCTCCTCACCCCTCCCTTCCAGGCTTACACCAATCAGTTGTATGGCGGCACAAGCGCTGGAGGGAGGGGGGGAGAAGCAGGACATGGCATCCAGCTCAGGGGAGGTAGAGGCAGAGAAAAGGTGAGCTGGTGCAGGGCGGGGCGTGGAGCTGCCGGTGGGTGCTTGGTTTTTTTTTTTTTGGTTGCTCCGCCGGCACCCGCCCGATATTTCACGTCTCTCGTCTGGTCACCCTACTTGGACATTTCCTGAAACTGCAGCTCCTGGTCACTGTGGTCCAGGGCCATGTGAAGCACCAAAATTGAAAACAGTAGGACTGACTGTGCTCTCAATGGCCCTCCCACCCACCCCTTGCTGGCGCCAAGGAAACATGGAAGAGGAGCTGCCTGACAACTGCAGATAAACATCCAGACTGGGAAGACTGGGAAAGGAGACTGAGAAATAAGCTGGAGATGGGAGGGAACGCAGAGTGGCTGTGTAAAGAGATTGGTATGAGAAGCCTGAGAAGTGGAGACTGGGACTGGGACTGGCTAGGTGAGAATAGGAATGGAATGTGGAATCAGAGAAGAGTGAGGAAGAAACAGGACCGTTTAGAGGGGACAGCAGAAGGGAAGGATCAAACGGGGGGGGAGAGGGGGAGGGCAGAAAAGCCTGTGCATACTAGAGAGCACTCTCCTACAAAGCCTGGAATGGAACTCAAGATTCTAGAGTGTCTTCTCCTCCTTCTGCAGTCAGGAAGTGAACGTAAAACCCACTTGCAAAACATGATTCCCCTCTATTTCGGGTCCACAGAAGATGACAGCCTTCTACTGCAGTTTCAGGGAATGTCTTTTGTGTTTATGTCTTTTCTTTTTTACAATAAAAAGAGGTCTGATGGAACAAAAGGAGTTAATTTCTGTGAGGAAAAATGACTGTCTCAGAACTCCATATTACAGACAATGATAGCTATTTCTAAAAGCCAATACACCACATTTCTGAAGCACAATCAAATATCTGCATGAAACAATAAAGTGTTTGAGAAAAAAGTGGATATAACATGAGCTTACTCTGCGCACACTGAGGGTCTGAGGACACTGTGCTAGCACAATTCCCTGTCATTTGTGGCACTTTCTTAGATCAAGACCACAGATCTACCTGAGCTTCCTTTTATTGATTTATGTGCATGTGGAAGCCAATGAATTCCACAAAATGTATGAGCAAAGGATACGATGGCACACTGGAGAAGTTTCCCTGTGTTTCCATCCACCCATCCAGAGAGAGGCAGAGCATATGTGCAGTTAAAAGCAGAGTCACCAATAACACTGCAACTCCAGAATGAGCCACGTTGCCAAAGAAGAGGACAACCACAACCACAGGGCTGAAAGTTTGTTGGACTGATAAGGTTCTGAAGCCACAAATTGTTACCTTCAATTGAGGGCCGCATGTACAGAAACCCATAAGGTGTAACTAGATTTTCCTGGGCCTGTTCCCTCAGCACAGTTTTAACAGGAGATGAACACAGTCCCATAGTTACCATTGTACCATTTGGGAAGCATCTTGCAGATGTCCTGGTGAGCTCAACAAATTGCAATTCTTCAGCAATGAGAAAAGGCAGCCTAACCTATTTCTTACAACTGCCAACATCTGCTCTTCTGCATTCTGATTAAGTCAGGAAAAGTATTTTTTGAGTTCTGATCTTCCTAAAAGGACAACGTGATGAACAGCCACCCCAGTGAAGAACTCAAATTTCTCACTTTATTTAAAGAATGTTTTAAGGAAATTTGCAGCAATTATACTTTATACAGATAAACATTAAAAATATATGTTGAGTAAAACAATAAAAACTGTTTTATGAGTACAGTAGCTCCTCGCTTAACATTATAGTTATGTTCCTGAAAAACGCAACTTTAAGCAAAACGATGTCAAGCTAAACCAGTTTCCTCATGTCTTTCTCTACATACATACATACGCACGCACACACACAAAGTTTTAAACAAACAATTTAACACTGTTCACAGCAATGAGGATTGTGAAGCTTGGTTGAGGTGGTCAATGGGATATTTCCCAGGGAATGCCTTACTGCTAATGATGAACTAGCACTTGCTGAGCCCTTACGGCTTAACAGTTTTTAATGTAGCCTTACACTCTATAAGGAAGCACAAATGGAGGGAGGGGAGACAGCATGGCAGACAGAGAGAGAGAGAGAGAGAGAGAGAGAGAGAGACACAGACACACACACCCCCCCTCCCGGTTCTAACCCCCACTAGCTAAGCTCCAACGAGCTACTCTTTCTGCAAGCAGTAAACAAAGCAGGCGGCGGCCAAACAACCTTATAAGGAAGCATAGTGCAACTTTAAACGAACATGTTCTCTAATTGATCAGCAACGTAACAACGAAACAATGTTAACCAAGATGACTTTAAGTGAGGTGTTACTGTAACTATTTCAGTATCTCCCTACCTGAACATTCAGTTACATTTTCCTGATACTTCCCTAGTAGAAGGCCCAGCCACTAATAGAAAATAGGACACTGGAAAAGTCAGAATACCTTTAAAAAAATTGAAAATAAATTTTATTTGTAGTTAAAAATCAATTTTTAAGAATTGATGGTAACTCTGAAAGTCCTTTATGGCCCACACATTCAAATAGTGGACTCCTTCATCAAGTCCCATTCTATACCAGACTGTCAAGGTAGCAGCTTCTTATCTGAATTAATTGATTCAAATTCTGAATTCCTAAAGAATTAACAACGTATCATACTTATAATATTAGTGATTTATTCTTTTCTGTCATTAAATGTAGTAATTAAAAAAACATCTTTGATATCACACTGCAGTTTTCCTTCAGCTTCTTTTATTGCTAGGACAATGGGCCGGATACAACAACATTACTAACACGTTTGAGGAGGGAAAACACAGTAGAAAAAAGTGACATGGCAATGCCAATTAAGCCTTTCCCTCTTTTTTTTAAATTTTAAAAACCCTCTGGTTTAAACTAGTCAATGCCCTTTGTTCTTAAATAGTTAAATATCAGTAACTGAATCTCAGGGTTTGGTTTTTTTTTTTCTTTTTTAAATACAGTATGTGTTCAGACTAAAACCCCAGCTTGTGTTTTGTTTTTAAGGAATGTTATGAATTTGGAGGAGGCTACTGAAGTTCTAAATAATGCTGGTAACTAAATGTAAGTAGTACAATAATGGAGGAGTGGCAGTAACGCCTACACAAGTTTCTGCCAGCTTGCACTTCCAGATCTGAAGTGCTGCATTTCATTTTAATGAAAAGCAACGTACAAATACTCCTGGAAAAAAATCATTTCTTTAGTTCTCCTGCCTAGCTTTCACTGCCAGAGTAGTTACTAAAACCATTCAATTAGTAAACAGTTTTGGCACCTGAATAGCAATGAAGATTCATTTCCCTTAAATACTCGGCAACTCTCTTTCAATAAGTACTAGGGCTGTCGATTAACCACAGTTAACGCAAAAAAAATAGCTGTGATTAAAAAAATCAATCATGATTAATCACACTGTTAAACAATAGAATACCAATTGAAATTTATTAAATGTTTTTGGATGTTGTCTTCTACATTTTCAAATATATTGACTTCTATTACAACACAGACGCCCAGCAGGAAAGCCTGGTCCACTTGGCCAGGTAAGTCAGTCTAGTTGAGGGCTTCCTACTCCCCAGGAAGACCTGTTGGACTCCTTCCGAACAGGTCCATTCCTCTCAGTTCAGCCATACAGCATCCATGCCGAGAGGTGGAGGGATTCAGGGCTGGGGCATAAGAGCTGACCGTAGTCCTGTGATGGCAGGTCCAGTCATTTGGGCAGGGGCCAGGGAGCTTCACGAGCGTGCTGAACCAATGCTGATGAGGTCACGCCGGTGCAATCACAACAACCTGCAGCTTGCCTCTCTTGATCTTTGCCAGGACCCTGCTGATAAGTGGAATCGGAGGGAACACATACATCAAGTTCCCTGACCATGTCAGGCAGAAGGCGTCAGAGAGGGAGCCATTGCTCAGACCTTGCCAAGAACAAAACCGGTGGCATTTCCTGTTCTGTCTGGTAGCAAACAGTTCCACTTGGGGAGTTTCCCACGTTTGGAAGATCATGCAGGCTATCTCTGGATGGAGTGACCATTCGTTGCAAGAGAAGAAGTCCCTGCTAGGCTGGTCCGCAAACATATTCTTGACGCTGGGAAGGTGACAAGCTTCCAGGTGAATTTTGTGGCTGATGCAGAAGTCCTATAGATGGGAGTGCCTCTTGACAGAGAGCCGATGAGCGCGCTTCCCCCTTGCCTGCTGATGTAGAACGTTGAGGCTGTATTGTCCGTCAGGACTCATACCACCTGGCCCAACAAGTGGGGCAGGAAGACTCCGCATGCCAGACAGGCTGCTTGGAGCTCTTTGATGTTTATGTGTAACTTCACCTCCTCCAGGGACCACATCCCCTGTGTCTGGAGGTCGCCAAGATGCGCACCCCAACTGAGGCGTCCAACACCAACTTGATGGAGTGAGGGGGGTGTTGTCAAACGGAACACCCTCCAGGACTGTCCTGCAGTCGGTCCACCATCGCAGTGAGGTACGTATCGCCTGGGGAATGGTAACAATCTTTTCCAGGGGGTCTCGGGACTGGGAATAGACCACCCCCAGCCATTGTTGCAAGGGCCACATCTGGAGCTTGCCATAGCGGACCACGTAAGTGCACACTGCCATGTGACCACGCAGGTGCAGACAGACCCTGGCTGTAGTCAGAGGAAATGCAGAGACTTCTGCAATGAGATTCGTCAATGTGTGGAACCTTTCCAACGGCAGGAACACTCTGGTGCAGGTCGAGGACTGCGTCGATGAACTCTATCTTCTGTACTGGCATTAATGTCTACTTTTTGTCATTTACCAATAGGCCCAGAGAGTGGTACGTGGCTTGAAAACTGCGACATCCCTTTGGACTTGAGACCTGGAGCTGCCCTTGACAAGCCAATCATCGAGGTACAGGTAGATCTGGATACCCCAATGCCCAAGGTAAGCTGCTACCACCAACATGCACCTGGTAAACACTCTTGGTGCTGTCGCCAGGCTGAATGAGAGGACCACAAACTGGCAGTGGTGGGGCCCCACCATAAACCTGGAAGAAGCGTCTGTGTCCTTGAAAGATTGATATGTGGTAGTATGTGTTCTTCAAGTCAAGGGCTGCATAGCAGTCTCCCAGATTCAGAAAAGGGACAATAGAAGCCAATGAAACCAGGCAGAATTTTAGCTTCTTTAGGTACTTGTTGAGGTCTCGCAGGTCCAGGATGGGCCATAGACCTCTCTCAGCCTTTGGGATTAAAAAGTGACTGGAACAGAACCCCTTGTTCCTGTATTTGAGAGGAACTTCTTCCATTGCAACTCCTTTACCTACTGAGCAAGGAGACTCTTGTGAGAAGGGTCCCTGAAGAGGGACAGGAAAGGCAGATGGGAAGGAGGGGTATAAAAGAACTAGAGGATATAACCCTGCTCCACTGTGATGAGGACCCATCAGTCTGAGGTTATAGCAGTCCAAGTAGGGATGAAAAGGGAAAGGCGGTTGGAGAACACTAGGACAGATGGATTCGGGGAATAGTCTAGTAGGTTGCCCTCGGGCACACCCTCAAAATGACCGTTTGGCCCCTTGCTTGATAGGGGTCGAGCCTGACTAGGCAGAGGGTGAAAGCGGGTGGCTCAGATGGTGCTTGTAGCCCTTGGCTCATTTGTGGAGCTGGTTCTGCTGAGGCTGGCTCCCTGGCCCTGAGGCTTGAACCGCTTACACGCTGGGGCTGGGATGTAAAGACCCAGGGTTTTCAGGGTAGTGTGGGAGCCCTTGAGGCCATACAATTTGCTGTCTGTTTGCTCCACAAATAGGGCTCAGCTGTTGAAGGGCAAGTCCTGCATTGACTGCTGAGCCTCAGAGGACAACCCAGAGAGGAGTAGCCAGGAGGCTCGTCTGTTGCGGCCTGGACGGCCACCCTGGCTGTAGTCATGCCCTCATCAAGGATCACTCAGAATTCCTTCTTGGAAGCCTCAGGAAGCAACCCTTCAACCTCAGCCATAGCTTGCCACATATTAGTCATATTGGCCAAGGAGGGCTCGGTGATTGGCCACTCTCAGCTGAAGGCTAGAAGACTAATAAATCTTACATCCAAAAAGATCCAGCGTCCTTAAATCTTCATTTTTTTGGGGTGGCCTGGGTTGTCCTCAACTCTCTTTGTGGTTAACCACCTCTACCATAAGGAAACTGGGGACAAATGGTGAGTATAAGTACTTATGCCTCTTGGTTGGCACAGAGTATGTGTGTTCAGCCCTCTTAGAGATAGAGACCAGGGAAGAGGGGGTCTGCTATAGGGCATTAGTGATTTTGGAAACACCTTCATGAGAGGGTAGGGCTATTCTGGCAGGAGCTGAGGAGCAGAGGACGTCAAACAAAATCTGAGGTTTCTTCCAGTTCCTCTGCCTGAAGCCCCAGGTTGGAGGTGACCCTCTTCAAAAGTTCTGGTGCGCTTTGGCATCATCCTGAGGAACTGGGTGAGGGGGCCCCATGATAGCTGGTCTGGCAATGACGAGGACGATTCCAGTGCTGTGGCAACCTCCACTTCCATTGGTAGAACAGCAGCTTGCTCCCCTGGGTCTTCCTGGACCTGTGGGGTCTTACCCACCAAAGCCATGAGCACCGGAGGGGGACGGGATACCAAAGCCGCTGGCCTCTCTGAGGATCCCAACACCAACCGGGCAGCCTGAGGAGGTTAGGTGAACCCCCAAGGATTCCACGGGTACCATGACGCCATCCACTGCACTTGGGGCCATGGGACAGGTTTCAGTGATGATGACGACGATGTAGACAGCACCACAGGTACCAGGGCTCGCCCCGCAGTCAGGGAACCTCGCTCCATGCCAGAGGTATAAATGGAGTGGTCAGTACTGGGTGACCAAGATCGGGTGGAGAGGTGGCTCTTGTCCGACCGATGCCAGTCACTGCATCCCGAAGCCAACCTGTCCAAGCGAGACAGACGTCTTGGTCAGGATCTTGGGGACCGATGGCATTCAGCAGATCTGCATCTGACACCTGGTGATCCACAACTCGCACTACTCGAACGGTACTGGGATGCTGAACGGGACCGGGAGTAAATACAGGTCAGTTGCCAGGAGGATCTTCCTGAGTAAGGTGAACTACTGCTTGGAAATGGGCGATGACAGTCTGTCGATCTATGATCTCTGATCCTCGATCGGTCCTGGGCCCTTGGAGATGGTTGAGACTGGTCCAGGAGTTCTTGCCGTGTGGTGCATGCCTCAGAAGGTCTGCATCAATCTACCGGCAAGGTACGTCTCGAGTCCCTCGATCGATGGCCCCTGTGTGGAATGGTGCAGCTGCGGCGGGGACACACATGTAGGTCCCAATGTGGGTATTCCCCAAGACCGGGGTAATGCTGGAGCCAATGTGGGCAGCACCAGCAGCATCAGGATCTCCTGAGCTGCTTGTGGGGCTTCGAGCATCGACAGCACCAGAAGCTGGCTGGGGCCTGCACCGCTATCCGGAGCCGCAGGCAAAGTATGGGATGGGCTGCACCACTTTACTTGAGTTGGTGCCAGACTTCCTGAAGGGGGTGTTGAGCTGCCCAATATAGGTCCTGGCTTGCCCCCAGCCCTCTTCTTTCCCTTATGGGAGGTAAGAGATCTTCCCTGCACAGTCTTTTTTGTCTTTTTGATCAGAGCTGTAGAGGACGATCGATGCTGGCTCGTGGATGGCACTGGCGGAGCACAGTGCACAGAGGCTGTGGTGCTCGGTGAGAAGTTGGACCGTTGCCGAAGTGAACCTCAACTCCCTTAGGAGCGCTTTCAGATGGATATCGCGCTCTTTCTTTGTCCTAGGTTTAAAGGGCTTGCAAATACTGCACTTGTCACTTATGTGCCCTTCGCCTAAGCACCTTAGGCAGCCGGTATGTGGCTCTCTGATGGACAGTTACTGGGCCCGTTTGCAGCAATCACTGGGGGTATGTCTACATCTACAGTTTTGCAGCGCTGGTTGTTACAGCTGTATTAGTACAGCTGTATAGGGCCAGCGCTGCAGAGTGGCCACACTTACAGCAACCAGCGCTGCAAGTGGTGTTAGATGTGGCCACACTGCAGCGCTGTTGGGCGGTTTGCAGGGGGGTTGAGGGAACGCGAGAGCAAACCGTGGGAAGGAGACCTGCTTGCAAGGGGGTTCGGGAAACGTGAGAGCACACCGTGGGGAAGGAGACCTGCTTGCAGGGGGGTTCGGGGAACACCGGAGCAAACCGCAGGGAAGGAGACCTGCTTGCAGGGGGGTTCGGGGAATGCGAGAGCACACCGCAGGGAAGGAGACCTGCTTGATTACCAGAGAGGCTTCCTCAGGTATGCTAGGATACCTGCTTATTCCACAGAGGTCAAGAAAAACGCTGGTGAGTGTCTACACCTGATGACCAGCGCTGGATCACCAGCGCTGGATCCTCTACACCCGAGGTTCGACCGGGTGTAGGGCCAGCGCTGCAAACAGGGAGTTGCAGCGCTGGTAATGTCCTGCAGGTGTGTACACTTCCTAAGTTGCAGCGCTCTAACCCCCTCACCAGCGCTGCAACTTTGTGGTGTAGACAAGGCCTGGGTTAAAAGCCTGGGGATCGGGGTATGCCCCATCCCATGGCTGAGTCCCCTTTCAGATGAACAAAGAGTTTGTGAACTACTACTAAGGGTAACTAATAAACTATTAACTATATACAACTATATTACAGGTTTTCAACGTTTGCAAGAACAGAGAACAAAACAATGCTAGCTGAAGCAGCAAACATTCCAGCACCATCACTGGCGGCAAAAAGGAACCAGGGGAGGGGGGAGACGGTGGCGCCCCTTATACCGCGCCATGTGGGTGCCACTCAGAGGGCACCAGAGCTGATCCACTACAGATACTGATGAGGGAAAAGCTTCCGGCACTGGTGCATGTGGCAAACACACACCTAATATGGAATGGAAACGCGCAAGCACTCGAAGAAGAATATCTGCTTCTGGAAGACTTGATTTATAAGGCTAAAGCCCCCAGGCAGTACAGTATTTGCTGTTGGTTTTTGGGGTCTCCCCTGCTGCCTCATTGATTACTTCCGGTTCCAACATGTCCGGTTGACGTAACTCTGGTGTTCGTATCTTTGAGGTTCTACTGTACTATACATTGCATCATGTTTTGGGATTGGGTTGATTGCATTGCAAGAACCAATCCCTGTGCAGCATGCTCTGTACATGCTCAACCTACTCTACTGCCTCATCTCTACATTCTTTACTAATCTTGTCCATACTTATTTTATTCAAAGTAAATGGTTCCTTGGGTGTTCTACCTCTTATCTCAGCTGGTGCAGACATTCTGTCTTTTTAGTCTACTGAGCTATTTACTTATCTTATTTAGCACAAACGCTATTTTCAGCCTAATGATCTGTTTATCTCCCTAATTCTATCCTCCAAAAAATGAGGCCTCCCTCCATGTGTTAATTGCTCATGTCACTTCAGGCCTCAGCTACACCAAGGAATGGCAGCCCAGTCCCCCACTTGAGCACAAGTACAGGCACTTCCTGTTTCTCGTCATGGAGAACAGGTCTATTTGTGGGACACCCCAATAATGAAATATGCAATGGAGTACAATAGGATCTATCACCCATTCATGATCCTGAGAGAAGCATATGCTGAGGGTATTTGCAGCGATGTTTCAGACACCCAGAAAGTAAGCTCCTGAGAGGCTGATCTAAGTTCCCTCTAAGCTATACAGCTGTATGGCCGGGCCGCGCACTTCAGGTGTCCCTCTGCCCACTGCCATGCTGCTCCTGCCTTCGAGCTGCTCGTGGGAGCCTCCTGCTTGCTATGCAGAGCAGGGAGGAAGGGGGGTGCTGATGTCAGGCTGTCCCCTTCCCTCGGTGTTCAACAGCATAAGCATTCCACAATTATGGTTTGCTTTGTGTCCCAGAGCAGATAAGCACAGCATGAAAGGGCCGGCAGTCAGAAACTGAGCATTGAAAAGGGAGGGGTGCATGCCTTCAGGGCAGCCATATGAGTTCAAAACAACAAGCAGAGCTGCCATTTGAGGGACTATGGGACACTTCTGGGGACCAACTGATTGCTTTCTGAGATGTAATGTGTTTACACTGCCAATACAGCGCTGGATTCTCTGCGCTATAAGGTTTATGACTCTCATTGAGGTGGTTTTTTTTGCGATGCTGCAACTGAGGAGTTTCTGTGCACAAGTGACTTGGCAGAGTGTACACTTCGGGAATTACACCACAGAAATCTGCTTTACTGTGCAGAAACTTGCCAGTGTAGACAAGGCCTTAGAAACTCTAGGAGAATGTTGTGCTGAAGTGGCTGAGGCACTCAATTTGCTCGGTGACTGGTGTACAGGGAGGGTCCCCTGGCATGGGAAAGAGGCGAGACATTGGGAGCGCTCCATCATCATGAGGTACAATTTAATCTTCAGTTTCTTTATGGCTCTCAATTTTACTGCCAGGCAAAATTATACTTTTGGGGAATGTCTGACTCCAAGGAGCACCTGTCACTCACCAAGATAGCTTCCTAGCACGACAGGCATACTCTCCATTAATCTAAAGTTCCAAAAAAGACAAAGGACAACAGTCCTTACACTACTATTATTACTCACTAATAGCACTACTGCATCTAAGGTAAGTAAAACTACATTTGACGTAACCTCAATTCAGACACTGCTGAGGCTCTGTCTTGAATCAAGGAAGTTGAGAAGGAACTGAGAGCAGTTTGCCCATGCAGCTTTATATGGTGCAAAGCACGAGGCAGAGTACAGCATATGCACAGGCCAAATGGGCACTTCAACCTAAAATCTCCAATTGAAGATGCATACACACCTCAAGTGGAGCACCCATAGGAACATTAATTGAGCAAGAAGTATGCTTCTGCATGCTGTACATGCCAATATGGCTTTTGGGTCTCCTAGTGTCAAAGGAACCTTAGTAATTAGGTCATCTGATACAGAGGTTTTGGTCATTATTATTCACTACTTTATAAAAATGAGACAAATGCGGATTCAAACAAGCACAACTACAAGCTATTCTGATGCAAAGGGAAGACAGGAAGGGGACCAATATGGCTCCATCAGGACCTTAATGACCTGAATATTTAAAAGAAATTAAAACAAAACCCTACAAAAAATGGAAAAATGGACAAGTTGCAAAGGAGGAGGAGTACAAAAGAATAGCACAAGCATATAGGAAGAAAATCAGAAAAGTTAAGGCACAAAATGAGTTACATATAGCAAGGGACATAACCAAATACAAAGATTCTTTAAATACATTAGGAACAAGAAAAAGATGAAGGAAAGTGTAGGTCCTCTACTTAGCAGAGCTAACAATTGATGACATGATAAAGACTGAGGCGTTGAATGTCTATTTTGCTTCAATCCTCACTAAAAGGGATAATGGTGACTAGATATTCACCAATTCATATTAATAAAGGGAGAACAAATTAAAGCTAAAGTAGGGGGAACAGGATAAAGGCTATTTAAAAAACACAAATGTGTTCAGGTCAGCAGGCCCTGATGAACTTCCTCCTAGGGTACTTAAGGAACTAGCTGAAGCAATCTTGGAACCATTAGCAATAATCTTTGAGAATTCTTGGAAGATGAGTGAGATCCCAGAAGACTACAGAAGAGCAAACATAGTATCTGTCTTTAAAAAGGAGAACAAAGAGGAACCAGGGAATTATAGATTAGTCAGCCTAACTTCAATACCTGAAAAGATATTGGAACAAATTCTTAAACAACCAATTTGTAAGCATCTGGAGGATATTAGGGTTATAAGGAATAACTAGTTTGGATGTGTCAAGAACAAATGATGCCAAAGCAACCTCATTTTTTTCTTTGCAGGATGGATAAAACCAATGATTTTTAAAAAAAAATTAAAAATTGGATTTTTTTGATAAATTGCTTTGAGAAAAAATCTAAAGATAGTTTTAATTAAGATACATTTTAGCTCAAAGATCTCATTATGGAACAGGGATTACAAATTCTGATTCTATAGTATGAGATAATATATTCATGTAATGTTTAAGAAAAGTTTTGTAAATGAGTTGCAATATTTAATGGATTAGTGACCCAATCTTATGGAGGTCCAGGGGCTTCTGTATAGATTATTTAGGTTAACCTTTCTATCTACCCAATGGGACTCCGTGCTCAGTCTAGAAGATACCAACAGAGATGTTTAGTTTTGCAGTTCTCAAACTGTGGGTTTGTCTGTCTCTCCAGAGTTAACAGCAAAAATGCTTTTAAAATAAATAAATAATATACAGAGGTGAGAAATAACAGACCTCAACTCTGTTGTCCCTCTGCAAATTTGTGTACACAGAGTCAATCCCTTACCTCTCTCTAAAAGTGCAACATTTCAAAAAGTTCAATGAATAGAAGATTGTTGGGGCCAGAATAGATCTGGATAAGTGAAACTGTTTGAGCAGCATATTCCAGATGTCTTGGGGTCTTTCTGAGTGTAGCCTTCATTGATTTGAGACCTATCATACTATTCTCTCATTAGAAGGGAAAACCTATAATGGCAGCAGGCTGTAAAAGAGACCCAGTTTGGGCATAAGAACCATTCAAGAAATATATGTTTGCTGATGTTTTAAAGAAAATTACACCAGTGAACTGGAAGTCACTTAAGCACTTGGATTCAGAGACTGCTGAAGTGATAATCACACTTTTAAACAGCAGTAGCTTCTTCTGCTGGTGTAGAAAGAATATTTTCTTCCTTTGGACTAATTCATTCCAAACTGAGATATCGTTGGGGACCTGAAAAAGCAGGAAAGCTTGTTTTTCCTTTTCCAGATTATGCACAAACAGGAAAATGAAGGTGAAGGTGACTGAGTTAGCTGCACAAGCCAATATTTTAAGTTTCTCATGTTGACCTGGCTGACAGAGTCGATTTAATTTGTTTTTGTCTAATATTTCATTTAACTATTTTAGTTAAACAATTTTAAAAAAACAAATCTGATTTTAAAAAACTTGAATGTTTAACTAAATTCAAAATTCATATGCTTGTTCTGTTAAAATATTATGTTTGCTATTGAATACATAACTGTTTTAGTTCAACAAAATAATTAAAAATGTGTGTCTGGTGATGTTCTCCTCCTAATACAGCATGGCAAGAAAATCCTCTAAATATTAATGATCAACCTGTTGAACTGGACATAGTTCACCTCCGAATGACTTCATAAATACCTACGTCAATTACCTTTGGTAAATGAAATAACCAAACAATCATTTTCTGATATACCTGTAAAACTAATCTGAAAAGTTCTCAAAATAAATCACTTAAAAATGTATAGGGTGTACTTTCTAAAAATGAAACAAACATCTATCTCTGAGTTGTGAAGAATATGTATTAGGGTTATAACCACCAAAAAATTCATTTTTATGTAGAAATCCATGATTAAATCAAGTCTTCCTGACTAGTGATTAAATCAAATCCACCCTGTTTCTTTGACAGGCCTAGTGGATAGGGAGGAGGTTGTAGATGTGCTATATCTTCATTTTAGTAAGGCTTTTTACACAGTCCCACATGACATTCTCTAAATCAAACTAGAGAAATACAGTCTAAATGAAATAACTAATGCGGTTCTGGTGGAACCCAACTGAGTGTGACAATTCAGGACCAACTGCTTAAACAGGGCAGTTACAGACCAAGGCTGGGGTTTTCCAACTCTAAGGCAAACCAAACCAGCCAGACAAAAAGGACTTCAGTTTCACCCCACTGGCTATCCACAAGTCACACACGCCATTTCCTTAGACACTCCAGTCTCCCAGTATCACCACCAGTCCCACTCATCCTGGGGATGAATGGTTATGAAAACCAACACCCCATTAAAAGAAAATGGTTCTCTCGCTTCCAAAGAATCAACCCCCGGACCCAGGTCAATATTACATCAGATCTTACCCACAAATCACATTGTTGCCAATCCTTTAGAATCTAAAATCTAAAGCTTTATTCATACAGGGAAAAAGGTAGAGATGAGAGCTAGAATTGGTTAAATGGAATCCATTACATACAGTAATGGCAAAGTTCTTAGTGCAGGCTTGTAGCAGTGATGGAGTAAACTGCAGGTTTAAATCAAGTCTCTGGAGAACTTCCACCGCTGGGATGGGTCATCAGTCCTTTGTGCAGAGCTTCAGTTTGTAGCAAAATTCCTCCAGAGGTAAGAAGCAGGACTGAAGACCAGATGGAGATACGGCATCAGCCTTTTATAGGCTTTACAGCAAAATGGAGTCTGGAGTCACTTGGGCAAGTTCCTGCATACTCTGCTGAGTTACAAGGCGTATCTGCCTTCTCTCCATGGGTCAATTGTGTAGCTGATGGTCCTTAATGGGCCATCAAGAAGGCTAGACAGAGCTAACACCACCAGAAACACAGCACAAATTTGAAATACAGATAGTACAGAGCCAATACTTATAACTTCAACTATAAAATGATACATACATATAGACACCATAGTCATAACCAGCAACCCATAACCTGGTCTTAGACACCTTATATGACCCTCCCTTTACATAAGATTTGGTGTCACTACAGGACCTTGGTTGCAACCATGTTCTATATGGTTCTAGATTATATCAGTAACATCACAGTGACTGCACAGCAGGTAGAAAGACTGTACTGAAAGAGCTATCAATGGTCTGCTGTCAGGCTGGGAGAGCACATATAGCGGGGTTTCACAAGGGTCAGCCCTGGGTCCAGAACTATTAATATTTTCATTAATGACCTGGCTAATGGAGTGCAGAGTATGCTTATAAAATATACAGATGACACCTACAGCTGGATAGAATTAGAATTCAAAACAATCTTGATAAATGGGAGAACTGGACTGAATTCAACAAGATTAAATTAAATAAAGATAAATGCAAACTACTTCATGCAGGAAGGAAAAATCAAATGCACAACTACAAATTGGGGAATGCATACAAAATCATGGGGTCTTAAATTAGCTGTTGCCACTCAATAAAAATCTTAGATTCACTGTGGATAGTTCTCTGAAAACATCCATTCAACGTACAGCTGCAATCAAAAAAGCTAACAGTGTTAAGAACCATTAGGAAAAAGATAGATAAGACAGAAAAATATCATAATGCCTCTATATAAATCCATGCTGTGCCCACATCTTGAATACTGGGTGCAGATCTGGTGGCCTCATCTCAAAGATATATTAGAATTGGAAAAGATACAGAGAATGGCAACAATAATGATTTGTGGTATGGAACAGTTTCTGTATAAGGAGATATTAAAAAGACTTTTCAGTTTGGAAAAGAGACTAAGGGAGGATATGATAGAGGTCTATAAAATCAGGACTGGGGAGGAGAAAGTAAATAAGGAAGTGTTATTTACTCCGTCTCACAAAACAAGAACAGGGGGACACCCAATGAAATTAATAGGCAGCAGGTTTAAAAACAAACAAATATAGTGCCAATCTATAAAAAGGGAAATAAGGACAACCCAGAGAATTACAGATCAGTCAGCTTAACTTCTGTACCCGGAGAGATAATGGAATAAATAATTAAGCAATTTGCGAACATTTTGAAGATAATAAGGTGATAAGTTAAAGTTCATTAATGATCTGGATGATGGGATGGATTGCACCCTCAGCAAGTTTGCGGAGGACACTAAGCTGGGGGGAAGAGGTAGATATGCTGTAGGGATAGCGTCCAGAGTAACTTAGACAAATTGGAGGATTGGGCCAAAAGAAATCTGATGAGGTTCAACAAGGACAAGTGCAGAGTCCTGCACTTAGGATGGAAGAATCTCATGCAGTGCTACAGGTTGGGGACCGAATGGCTAAGCAGCAGTCCTGCAGAAAAGGACCTGGGGATCATAGTGGATGAGAAGCTGGATATGAGTCAACAATGTGTCCTTGTTGCCAAGAAGGACAATGGCATATTGGGCTGCATTAGTAGGAACACTGCCAGCAGATTGAGGGAAGTGATCATTCCCCTCTGGCACTGGTGAGGCCACATCTGGAGTAGTGTGTCCAGTTTTGGGCACCCCACTACAGAAAGGATGTGGAAAATTGAGTCCAGCAGAGGGCAACGAAAATGATTTGGGGGCGGGGGCACATGACTTACAAGGAGAGACTGAGGGAACTGGGGTTATTTAGTCTGCAGAAAAGAAGGGGGGGGGGAATTTGATAGCAATCTTCAACTACCTGAAGGGTGGTTCCAAAGAGGATGGAGCTAGGCTGATCTCAGTTGTGGCAGATGACAGAACAAGTAGCAGTGGTCTCACGTTGCAGTGCAGGAGGTCTAGTTTGGATATTAGGAAAAACTATTTCACTAGGAGGGTGGTGAAGCACTGGAATGCGTTATGGAGGGAGGTGGTAGAATCTCCATCCTTAGAGATTTTTAAGGCATGGCTTGACAAAGCCCTGGCTGGGATGATTTAGTTCAGTTTAGTCCTGCTACGAGCAGGGGGTTAGACTAGATGACCTTCTGAGGTCTCTTCCAACCCTAATCTTCTATGATTCTAAGTAACTGTCAGCATGGATTTGTCAAGAACAAATCATGTTAAACCAATCTAATAGCTTTCTTTGACAGGGTAACAAGCCTTGTGGATAGTGGGGAAGCGGTAGACATGGTATATCTTGACTTTAGTAAAGCTTCTGATACTGTCCCGCATGACCTTCTCGTAAACAAACTAGGGAAATGTAACCTACATGGAGCTACTATAAGATGGGTGCATAACCAGTTGGACCATGGCTCAGATACAGTATGGCAGTCACTATGTCTCTGTTAGCTTTCAATACAAAAATAGTCCTTTCAACCTACCCACTTTATATCCAAGTTTAAGTTGGCAGCTTTCAGTTTGATTTTTTAATTATCTTTGTATTGGTGATTTGTTTTAGAGCCCTGCAGCAGGACTGAGATCCTGCAGGTCCTACTGCCATAATAGCAGGAATGGGTAAAATGTACTTTGCTGCAGGCGGGACTGGGTGAGCAAAAAATAAAAATAGACTGCAGTAATTCGCAGGGAAACAAAACGCAAGTTTAGGAACATCTGCTGTTTAAGTTGACCTTATTGTCCACTTACTTTAAGCCTCTTTTTAAAAATTATTTCTATCAAAAACCTAGTTCTGTGAGCAGTTTTTCTATTAAATGTTTTTTAGAAAGCAATAATACATCTGATATAAATAACTTGAATGGTATGTTTAAAAGTTCTAAAAAAATGGGGATTAAGAGGATTTAAGAAGGTTAAAAAAATTCCAGTTTTTATGAAACAACTTACTTATTAAGAAAATCTGCACCTTTTAAGGCAAAATTATGGTGCAATTTATTTAAACATTCTGTGTAACATATAAAAGAGCAGTTTTTCATAAACAGAATTTCACCAATGTAAAGCATTTTTTTTAAAATAAAAGTTAATACTTAAATTTAAGTGAGGGATAGAAAGATTTGATGTCTATTATTACAAGAGTTAAAGTATTGTTTTTTACATGGTTTAAGCAAGATTTGTTTATTCTTTTAATAGTAAAAATTGTGTCTGAATTCCATTTTTACATATAAACAGATTGGGTGTGTGCATGTGCTTTTTTTTTTTTTTTTTTTTTTAAGTAACATGGGTGAATCTACATCCCGCAAATTCTGCGAGAGAGGCAAAGTTTTTGCGGGTGGGAGCAGAATAAGAATGCAAGAAACAATGCAGGAGGGGGTGGGAATGGATATTGCGGGTTGGAATGAGACTAAAAAAAAGTCCCAAACAGGGTCTAATTTTTTCTTTGTAATTAGATGTGATTAGAATATCTTTAATATTGAACTGTTTTTTTTTCTTGAATATCCAGTTGACTTTTAGTACCAGTGCTCATTTTAAATCTTTTCAGGCACAGTAACTCAGTTTAAATGTGTAAATATCTCATGGAGCTTTTAGACATACCAAAAGGTTTTTACATTCTGCAGATCTTGCAAATTTTACGGAGAATGAATCTAATTTAAAACAAAGAAGGGTTAACTTGTAAGGAAAGGAAGAATTGAATTACGAGTGGTGCTATTTTCCAAGAAGCATCTGTATAAAGAGAAATCAAAGAATTGTAACAAACAGTGTAATGAATTTCACTAATCTCTATGCAAACTGGACATTTCAAATCTTTGCAATGACTATGGCTAGATTGGATATTAGCTCTGTGCAAAAACAGAGGCCAATGTGCAAGACTAGTACTCCCAGGATCACAGATCAGAATAAAATCCAGATTCCTCTGTAATGTTAAAGTTTAGTGGAAATCACTAAGCTCTCAGATTTAAGAATCACAAACTACTTTATGTAAACAAACCAAACAGAACTCCAAATGCTTATCTGGAGGTTTAGTGATAGTAACTAAAAAAATTGCAGGCAAAATGTTGTCAAGCCTTCACCAAAAAGACCCAAAGAGCTATAATTTACTTGTCTAGTGGAAAAACTGTAACTAAGACATTTAATATAGAAAGGATGGTCCCATTAAGACCTATCAAGTCCTATCAAGCAATGGCCAGGTCATTTGGATCAATAGGTCACAACCACAAATTGCTGCATGTCTCCATGGGCTGTCTCTGTAGTGAAGATGGATAGAGGACAACATTTAGTTATAGGCTAAATTTGACTCATGGACAACTTTTTGTGGATCCAGATCTATTTTATTGTAGATCTGGAAGCAAAAGAAGTTGCCTTATGAAGCAGTTTAATTAAAAGTTAAATTACTTGATCAAAATAAAATTTCACTTTAATACTATACTATGTATCCGTTTTGGTAATTAGTGTAACTTAACATAAGATACCATACTTTTTATTAAATTTTTTTTTTAAAAGAGGGCATTGTCAAAGGCTGATCAAATGACATGCCAGTTTTTTCTTAACCTTAGTTCTCCAACATGACAAAGACAATAGTTTGGCTAAGACATTTTCAGCACCTTGAAGCAGTGATGGAAGATTTCTAATTACTATCAGCAACTGTAACAGGATCTCATTCCCAGTTATGTATTTGTCAAGTATCCAAAATTATGACACCAGAACAGATCAGACACACTCATCTAGAATACTGGATGTTATTTCCTCTTCTTGTTACTCCCTCTTACAGCTAACTACCTTTGGACAAAAGCTGCAACTCCTCGTATCAGATTAGCATTCCATTTGCATTCTCTAGAGCTGGACTATCTGTTTCTATAGCAACAGCTTTGTCAGCTAGCATGAAATTCATGCAAAGAGTTGAGGAAAGAACTTGCATCATACAATCAGAAATGTCTTTCCTCAGTCTGCTCATTCAGCTGCCCCTCCTCTGGTTTTAGGCAATAGTGGTTAGTCTTTTAAATCTGCTACATAGAAAATTAGACCATTACTCAAATGCAGAGCCATAAAATTCCTTTCTGCTAACTATCAAGCTCAGCTGGCAGATGGCTAAAGCCTCTTAGTAAGCAGAAGTAATTATACTAATAAAACCTCTAAAGAGCAGTACTTAAAACTATCTGCTCGACTTATGTCGATCATTTGAGACCACTTAAAGCCTGAATGACTCAAGTGAGTTGAATCAGTTTAAGAGATATGTAAGGGCTTGTCTACATCACAAAGTTGCAGCGCTGGTGAGGGGGTTACAGCGCTGCAACTTAGGAGGTGTACACATCTGCAGGGCATCACCAGCGCTGCAACTCCCTGTTTGCAGCGCTGGCCGTACTCCCGTTTTGTCTCGGGTGTAGAGGATCCAGCGCTGGTGATCCAGCGCTGGTAATCAAGTGTAGACACTTACCAGCGCTTTTCTTGACCTCCGTGGAATAAGCAGGTATCCCAGCATACCTGAGGAAGCCTCGGGTAATCAAGTTGGTCTCCTTCCCCGGTTTGCTCTCGCGTTCCCCGAACCCCGAGCAAGCAGGTCTCCTTCCCTGCGGTTTGCAGGGTGGTTCGGGGAACGCGAGAGCAAACCGCGGCGAAGCTGGTCTCCTTCCCCGGTTTGCTCTCGCGTTTCCCGAACAAGCAGGTCTCCTTCCCTGCGGTTTGCAGGGTGGTTCGGGGAACGCGAGAGCAAACCGCGGCAAAGCTGGTCTCCTTCCCCGGTTTGCTCTCGCGTTCCCCGAACCCCTGTGCAAGCAGGTCTCCTTCCCTGCGGTTTGCAGGGTGGTTCGGGGAACGCGAGAGCAAACCGCGGCAAAGCTGGTCTCCTTCCCCGGTTTGCTCTCGCGTTCCCCGAACCTCCGTGCAAGCAGGTCTCCTTCCCTGCGGTTTGCATGGGGGGTTCGGGGAACACGACAGCAAACCGCGGCGAAGCTGGTCTCCTTCCCCGGTTTGCTCTCGCGTTCCCCGAACCCCCCTTGAAGCCGCCCAACAGCGCTGCAGTATGGCCACATCTAACACCACTTGCTGCGCTGGTTGCTGTAAGTGTGGCCACTCTGCAGCGCTGGCCCTATACAGCTGTACTAATACAGCTGTAACAACCAGCGCTGCAAAATTTTAGATGTAGACATACCCTAAGATACACAACAGCAGATTCTTTAAGAATACATTTCCATTCCATTAAATTCAGCTATGAAACTAATGCTCCTTATTAGCATTTTTGAAAACCTTAAAAATAGTTTGTGGTTCCCCTCACAAAATAGACAAAAATTACAGATCATTCACACAACAAGGTAAGATCACCACTAAGCTCTATATTCACTTTATATATAATCAGTCCTTACCATGATTTCTGTATAGGATGGGGTAAGCAATGGTATGCATAACACTGCATCTCTCTGACAACAGTTGTCAGCAACGGGTCCTCTTGAACTGATGTGGAGGTTAGTTTAAATGGTAGAGATAAGACAAGACTGCTGAAAAGGATTACAGGAAGGATGAGCCTTACACCTGGTCTACACTGGGGGAAAGGGGGGGTCGATGTAAGATACCCAACTTCAGCTATGAGAATAGCGTAGCTGAAGTCAACATATCTTATTTCGACTTACCTCCCGTCCTCACGGCATGGGATCGATGGCCGCGGCTCCCCCATCGACTCCGCTTCCGCCTCTCACCCTGGTGGAGTTCCGGAGTCGACGGGGAGCACATTTGGGGATCAATTTATTGCGTTTAGATGAAATGTGATAAATCAATCCCCAATAGATGATCGCTACCCGCCCAACAGGTAGTGTGGACATACCCTTAGCCATACTTTAAATGACTGCTTCATGGAGCAACTAGTCCAGGAACCCACAAGGGGAGAGGCAACTCTAGATTTAATCCTGAGTGGAGCGCAGGAGCTGGTCCAAGAGGTAACTATATCAGGACTGCTTGGAAATAGTGACCATAATACAATAGCATTCCACATCCCTGTGAGGGGAAGAAGACCTCAACAGCCCAACATTGTGGCATTTAATTTCAAAAAAGAGAGAACTATACAAAAATGAGGGGGTTAGTTAAACAAAAGTTAAAAGGTACAGTGACTAAAGTGAAATCCCTGCAAGTAGCATGGGCCCTTTTTAAAGGCATCATAATAGAGGCCAAACTTCAATGTATACCCCAAATTAAAAAACACAGTAAAAACTAAAAAAAGCCACCATGGCTTAACAACCATGTAAAAGAAGCAGTGAGAGATAAGAACACTTGACTTAAAAAGTGGAAGTCAAATCCTAGTGAGGCAAATAGAAAGGAGCAAAAACACTGCCAGCTTAAGTGCAAGAGCGTAATAAGAAAAGACAGAGGAGTTTGAAGAACGGCTAGCCAAAAACTCCAAAGGTGGTAATAAAATGTTTTTTAAGTACATCAGAAGCAGGAAGCCTGCTAAACAACCAGTGGGGCCCCTTGATGATCGAAATACAAAAGGAGCGCTTAAAGACGATAAAGTCATTGCAGAGAAACTAAATGGATTCTTTGCTTCAGTCTTCGCAGCTGAGGATGTTAGGGAGATTCCCAAACCTGAGCTGACTTTTGTAGGTGACAAATCTGAGGAACTGTCACAGATTGAAGTGTCACTAGAGGAGGTTTTTGAATTAATTGATAAAACTCAACATTAACAAGTCACCAGGACCAGACGGCATTCACCCAAGAGTTCTGAAAGAACTCAAATATGAAGTTGCAGAACTATTAACTAAGCTTTGTAACCTGTCCTTTAAATCGGCTTTGGTACCCAATGACTGGAAGTTAGCTAATGTAATGCCAATATTTAAAAAGGGCTCTAGAGGTGACCCCGACAATTACAGACCGGTAAGTCTAACGTCAGTACCGGGCAAATTAGTCGAAACAATAGTTAAAAATAAAATTGTCAGACACATAGAAAAACACAAACTGTTGAGCAATAGTCAACATGGTTTCTGTAAAGGGAAATCGTGTCTTACTAATCTATTAGAGTTCTTTGAAAGGGTCAAACAAACATGTGGACAAGGCGTATCCAGTGGACATAGTATACTTAGATTTCCAGAAAGCCTTTGATAAGGTCCCTCACCAAAGGCTCTTATGTAAATTAAGCTGTCATGGGATAAAAGGGAAGGTCCTTTCATGGATTGAGAACTGGTTAAAAGACAGGGAACAAAGGGTAGGAATTAATGGTAAATTCTCAGAATGGAGAGGGGTAACTAGTGGTGTTCCCCAAGGGTCAGTCCTAGGACCAATCCTATTCAATTTATTCATAAATCATCTGGAGAAAGGGGTAAAACAGTGAGGTGGCAAAGTTTGCAGATGATACTAAACTACTCAAGATAGTTAAGACCAAAGCAGATTGTGAAGAACTTCAACAAGATCTCACAAAACTAAGTGACTGGGAAACAAAATGGCAAATGAAATTTAATGTGGATAAATGTAAAGTAATACACTTTGGAAAAAATAACCCCAATTATACATACAATATTATGGGGGCTAATTTAGCTACAACGAGTCAGGAAAAAGATCTTGGCATCATCCTGGATAGTTCTCTGAAGATGTCCACGCAGTGCGCAGAGGCGGTCAAAAAAGCAAACAGGCTGTTAGGAATCATTAAAAAGGAGATAGAGAATAAGACTGAATATATTATTGCCCTTATATAAATCCATGGTACGCCCACATCTCAAATACTGTATACAGATGTGGTCTCCTCACCTCAAAAAAGAATATTCTAGCACTAGAAAAGGTTTAAAAAGGGGCAACTAAAATGATTAGGGGGTTGGAGAGGGTCCCATACGAGGAAAGATTAAAGAGGCTAGGCCTCTTCAGCTTGGAAAAGAGGAGACTAAGGGGGGATATGATAGAGGTATATAAAATCATGAGCGATGTTGAGAAAGTGAATAAGGAAAAGTTATTTACTTGTTCCCATAATATAAGAACATGGGGTCACCAAATGAAATTAATAGGTAGCAGGTTTAAAACAAATAAAAGGAAGTTCTTCATACAGCACACAGTCAACTTGTGAAGGCTGGGACTATAACAGTGTTTAAAAGGGAACTGCATAAATTCATGGTGGCTAAGTCCATAAATGGTTATTAGCCAGGAAGGGTAAAGAATGGTGTCCCTAGCCTCTGTTCATCAGAGGATGGAGATGGATGGCAGGAGAGAGATCACTTGATCATTGCCTGTTAGCTTCACTCCCTCTGGGGCACCTGGCATTGGCCACTGTCGGTAGACAGACACCAGACTAGATGGACCGTTGATCTGACCTGGTACGGCCGTTCTTATCTTATTAGCAATAACTTTCTATTGAAGTGTTGAATAGTTTTGTTCCAATAACAGTAGCAACTAAACTGTTTTCAAACCTGGTTCGGGGGAATAGCTGCTGATCGTGTCAAAGAATAATATCTTAATGTCCCAACACCATCTCTAAATATATTTAAAATATATCTTAAAATTCTTAGACAAGACAAAAAAGGCGTAGGTGTGAGAAGAATATCCTGACAACAGAATTTCAGTAGAGCTGCCTACCATTATAGCTTTAAAAGAAAAAAACTTTTCAATTGCTCGTTGTTGACAATATTTTTGAAATTTAGCTTTTAAAAAACCTCACAATTTTGAGATTGAAAATAAAAAACTAGTGTCCACGTAATTAAGGTAAATTAGGAATTTAACATTGTAATGCCTTTTGACCTCTGCATTTTATCATCTTGTGTTTTCCCCCAACAAAGCTCGTTTCTACCTTACCCCTTTAGTGTGGCTTCCACACCTTACTAATCATAATGCAGCTACTGCTCATGAGAACTAATCTCTGTATTAAGTGAATAAACAGTACAGCAGAGGGCAGTCTCCACAGTAATTAAAAGAAAGGGACTGAAAAGGACAAGTTAGAGATGGAGATGAACATGAAGGGCAAAGAGAAGTCTGTTCAGAGCAAAAGTTTTTATATTAACTGAAAGGAGACCATATAAATGAACAACTATAAAAGTTTATTAACAACTATAAAAGTTTATTAAGTGTTAGAAAACCCCCAGGTAGTTCATATATACTCACTTTGGGCTGCTCTACTAGCTTGCATCATGATAGAGTAACAGGATAAAAATGTTCACACATACAACTAAACGTCTAATTTCACCACTGAACTCTGCCATACCAGCCCTTTGCTCTGCCATCAATATATTGTAGATTGCAGTGGAGAAAAAGGACCAGTCTAACAATCCAAATTGAAAGAAAAATGCTCAATTTAATTTTTGCTTTCGTTCATTCTTGCATATATCCCAATTTGGAAAGCCTCAGAGCAGAAGGGCACTATATAAACAGTAAAGAAATTCTTAGAATTCCCACTGGATGTTAACAGACCTCAGAGGAAAACAAGAAGCTTGATAACAGTCAAGTTATTTTCTTATCACTTGTACACAGACAGTTAAGACTTCAAATTTCATTGACTGAAAAGTAAACATGTCTGTCCCAGTTTCAAGCTGTGCTGGCATTCTTTCAGAAAAATTAAAATTAAATACTGTTACTGTTCTGGTTATCTAAAGGCATTTCTCTGCATTCTGTTTGTCCTGCTTTGGACTATTGTGACAGGGTCTTATTTTTTATTCCCTTGTTTTTAATGTCTGACTCTCACTTGATCTTAAGTAAAATTTTGTCCTTTCATACAAACCATCTAAAATGTTGTCGGTACACCAATCAAAGATTGTGAGCTGGAACTAAGACTATGCACATTTATTACAAGTTCAATATGAATATTTAATCTAATTTGAAATCTAGAACTAATATAGAAGAGTACTAGTCTAGTCCTTGACTAGTATCATTTACTGTTGAGTGCTGTGATACTGTGCACAAACGAGTTTTGTTCCTTCAAATCAGTAGATGAATCTGGTAAACCAGCTACATTCAGGCCATTTATTCATATCTATATCAAGTCTAGGGAATGTGCTTTGCAGAATGTGTGCGCATGGGCTTATTTTAAAGTTTGTTATGAAAATCCACAGTTCTACAAGATGAGAACAGCATTTCCACTGAAAGCAATACAGTATATCCTGAATAAGTGGTTTGGTGTTTTGTTAAACATATGAATCGTCATTTGTCATGAATTTGATGCAATTTAAGTGTAATATTAGAGATTACCATTGATATACAACACTCTTCTCCTCCTCATTCAATGCCTGTGTAAGGCTGACTAGAAGATTGAGGGAAGTCAAGGCACTGAAAACCTGTAAGTGGTGGTTGCTGTAATCTGGTGAGTCTGGCATCTATATCTTTAAGGGCAGCTTCAGGCATATAAATCCGATTTTCCTGCAGCTTTGCCTCCAAAGACCCTGATGTGTTTACTACTTCAAATCTGCAAGCCCATATAAGACAGACAAAAAGAGCTAATATTGTATTTAACTGCTGCAAGTTTCAGCAGCCTTTAACAATAATCCTTGAAAGACATTTGACTCATAATGGTGATTAAGTATATCACAAAACACTATCATGCCCTGATCAAACTGAAAATGCCCCTATCTTGGGATCCATCTCCCAACTTAGTTTCTGCAATATTTTCTAAAGGTGCGACAGCCAAGTGATCCATTTTTTTTTATCCTTATCTTCAGTGCTCTGGCTAGCTAATAATTACACCTATCTCCATATAACTCTGTTTTCTTCAAACTGAATGAGCAAGGGTTTCAAGTTGTCACTGTCTTTTGGGACTTAAATAATAAAAATTTGAAGATATCTTTCAGAATAGATTAAAACTCTTTAAAGCTATAATCAATCTTCGAAATCCAAAATAGAAAACTCAAGGTTGCATGATTTACCCCAGGAGGAATTCTGTGCCACTGTGTGCACTCAGAAAACACAACACTCCCCCCCCCCCCGCTTTCTTTGCTTCTGTGCAGAAAGTGACAAGGAAGCAAAGGGAAGCCATGCACTGCGAGGGAGGGGGGGCACGGACTGGAGATGTCCATGGGCAAAGTTGGGGGGGGGGCACTGACCTCCCAAACAGAGGCAAAGTGGGGGGCACACAAGGTCATGAGCCACTGCCGTCCTCCCCCTCCTCCCCATAGTGAGCACAGAGCTGCTCAGATGAAGGAGGGTGCCACTTGGCTCTACTGTGGCTGACTCTGCAACTGGACACCGCCTCCTGCGTCCTAGTGCTGGTTGTGCTCCCCTTCTACGTGCTGGGAGCCATCCTGTTTTCTGTATAACAGTGAGTGCCTGAGATGGGGCAGGGCATGAGCAGGGGGGGGAGTGGGGGGGCGGTGGAGGAGGTGGGAGGAAGAGGAACTGGGGAAGGGAAGGGAGTAAGGGAATTGGGGGTGGGGGGAGAGCGGGAGCCTGGCATGCAGCATCCCCTTGGCTGCAGCTGGGACTCCCCTGTTAAGCAATCCCATTGGGCGCCCACCCTCAATGAGCCCCACCTCTCCTGAACCTGGACCACCCCAATGAGCCTCCTTGCACCCAGAACCCTGAGATCCAGTGCATCCAGATCTCTCACTGAGCCATCCACACCCAGATTGCCCCACACAGAACCCTCTAACCCAGGGGTCAGCAACCTTTCAGCAGTGGTGTGCCGAGTCTTCATATATACACTCTAACTTAAGGCTTCGCATGCCAGTAATACATTTGAACATTTTTTAGAAGGTCTCTCTCTAAGTCTATAATATATAACCAAACTACTGTTATATGTAAAGTAAACAAAGGTTTTCAAAATGTTTCCGAAACTTTATTTAAATTTAAATTAAAATGCAGATCTTATTAGTTTAGTGTGATCCTTGCCCTTGCTTTTCCTTGCTGAGTTTTCCAGTGTCTGGTGGCACCTATTTAGATACTTAAAATGGCACACAGGCTTCTGAGTTATAAGTTGATAACTGGCTGGCAGGAGGTCAGCGGCTGGAACCCCAGATCGGCAGCTGAGGTGAGTGGAGCTGGTGGCTGAGCAGGGCAGGAAGCCTGGACCCTGTCTGGCAGGGGGCCTGCGCTGGAACTCCAACTGGAAGCAAGGTGAGTGGGGCTGTGGGGACCCCGGCTGGCAAGGGGCCAGCAGCTAGAACCCCAGAACAGTGGCGGGCTGACCGCCACTGCTCTGGGGTTTCCACCACCAGCTCCTGCTAGCTGGAGTCTCAGCCCGCTGCCAGCCTGGGGTTCCTTCTCCCAGGCCAGCAGTGGGTGCTGAGTGGGACCGGGCGGGACCCCAGCTGGTAAGGGGCCAGCAGTGGGAACCCCCAAGTGGCCCCGCTAGCCATGAAAAAAAAAAAATCGGCTCGTGTGCCACCTTTGGCACGCGTGTTGTAGGTTGCCGACCCCTGCTCTAACCCCACTCCTGCATCCTCCCACACTAAGCCCCTCTACACTTTGATCCTGCTGGGTTAAGCCTTCCTGCCCAAATCTAGTGTTCCTGGCTCAGAGGGGCAGGGCACCTGGGGCGTTTCTGGGGAAGGCCTGGCCCTTGTGCTGTGTCAAAATTGGGCGCAGTCACAATGACGAGTCCCTGTCCTGGGGAGAGCCCTGCAGGGTGATCTCCCACTTCCATGCAACCAGTGGCCTGTGCTCCCACTGCCATGCTAAAGCCTCCACATTTATTGACAAATAAAAAATTGCAGAATTTTAAAATATTATATGCAAAATTCTTATTTTTTGGCACAGAATTCCCTCAGGAGGAATGATTGGTATAGTACACAAAATGTGAGTATCTTGTTTAAACATGGCTTTACATACTTTATACAGCCCATAGTCACTTCTGCACAATCTACATTCTGACCAGAATTTTATTTGCGCTCTTTTGTTTTGATGTCCACAACTATTATTTCCTGTAAAATAGCATCAATAGCTTCAAATTCCAAGTCTACTATGTCACAGATACAAGTTTTCCCTTCTGCACAAATCTGATGTAAACTGAGAGTTTGTCTAAACTTACATCACTGCACTGGTACAGCTGTGCCACTGTAGCGCTTAGTTCAGATGCTGCCTACTGTGATGGGAGAGTTTCTTCCATCAGCACAGGTACAAACACCCCTCTGACACAATCTGGCCCTGAGAATTGAACCTTTAAATATGCTGCAAAATAGAAGTGGTGGAAAATAGGGTTGGCAATTTCTTGGGAAAAACTAGTTTAGAACAGAGCATTGGTAAATACTGGATTAAACTGTGAAAAAAATAATGGCATCAGTATCTAGCAAGTTCAGCAAGCATAGAACAAATCTTTACAAAACTTAGGATGCCTTCATTCAAAACTCAGGAATAGGCTTGGTTTATCCACTACATCAAAGATGGTCTTCTGCTACAAATTGCTGCATGGCCAATTGGACCTGGATTTGTAGTCTGCAATTCCACATGCTTCTGACTGCTTAATGTTCCAAGAAACAACTCAGGCATTGTTGTCTTTCACATAATCAAATGTTTTCAACTTTTGTTTATACAATATTGAAAACTGAACTGTATCATGACATGTATAACTTTCTTGGAGAAAATACTGTATACAGACACTCTGATGTTCACTATTACAATTACATATATTGATATTACGCTCACAGCAGTTTTACTTTTTATTTGTACAACGCTAAAAAAAAAAAAGACCTACTGTCTTATGTAATCCCAATTTGAATATGTAACTAAAACTAAAGTGCAATGTAGTGTACATTAATGAAGCAGTTGTTAAAATAAAAATCACCTTAAACTGGGACTAATTAGTTTTTCCTGGAATGGTTACAACAATGATGTTTTTAACTCGTAAAAACTACCTCTGGTAAATACCGTGCCATCACTGATACAAAAACAGCTTCATTAAAGCCATGCACAGATCCATTAAATGCAGCATTTAAAAAAAAAATAAGCAAACTATAGACCTTCAAGACAGACAGGAAGCAAACCAGGAATGTAACCTTAGCCCAAACTTCAACATTTACATCAATTACCTACCAATCCATATAGGAAAAATTGTCACACCCCATGCCTCCCCAAAAATGACTCAATGTGTGATGTCTGCTGATTTAGCCATACTATCACCAAAGAAATATACACCTTCTAGAAACTTAACTCTCCCAATAACAGAGTTTAATTCTACTTATTCTACTACATGGGAGTGAAGTCTGGGGCCTAACAAACTAATTACACTGACAAGAATAAAATCCTGATAGAAATCTTACATATTCATGTCTGCAAACAAAATACTCAATGTGCAGAAGGAAATCCAGCAACAATAACTGTTGAGCAGAAGATCTGGGCTAATTCCCTTTGCCAATCAACATTCAGCAAGAAATATTAAACTTCTAGTGTCATCTCCTCCAAAGCAGCAAATATTATTTCCACTGCAAAGCATTAGGGGATCAAAAATTGAAACCAAATGAGATCATCATCCATTTTTATATCATTGCTCATCAGGCATAAATTGTTTTACCTCCAGTTCTGTGGAACACACAACCCTGCTCAAAGCCAAAAAAATGGTCAAGATACTAGACCCAGCACCAAAATCATCAATACAGAAGTCACTGGGAACAGCAAGTAAAAGAACAGCAATAAGCTAGACTGCTGCAGATCCTTGCACAGGACTCATTACCTCACTGACATGAGATATGCAAATTAGGCAGACTCACCAAATTCAGAATCAGTGAACATAAACGAGAAGTTGAGAGGCACAAAGCAGCAGTCTACACAAAGGCTACATCGCTATTTAACCTGCTGGGTGTGGAAAAAAACACACCCTTGAGCGCAGCAAGTTACAGCGCTGCAAAGCGCCAGTGTAAACAGTGCCCCAGCACTGGGAGCGTGGCTCCCAGCACTGCAAGGTAATCCCCATGGGGAGGTGGAGTATGTGCAGCGCTGGGAGAGCTCTCTCCCAGCGCTGGCACTGCGACCACACTCGCACTTCAAAGCGCTGCCGCAGGAGCACTCCCTAGAGCAATGGGAAGGGTTCTTCCATCACTGTAGTTAATCTACCTCCGCAAGAAGCAGTAGCTAGGGCTGCAGTCACCAACCAGTCGATCATGGTTGACTGGTCGATCCTAGAGGATCTCCCAGCTGATCACGATCTCTGGTGGCACAGTGTGGCTGCCACTAAGGCAGGACTCCCTGCCTACCGCGGCCACACACTGCCCCTAGAAATGGCCAGTGCAGCCCTGGGGCTGGGGTCTCCCTCTGCATGCTGCTCCTGCCTGCAGGCACTACCCACATAGCTCCCATTGGTCGGGAGAGCTGTGGGGACAATGCTTGCAGAAAGGGACACCACATGGGGCCGCAGGAGTGCATTGGCCCTGTTCAGGAGCAGTGTGGGGCCAGGGTAGGCAGGGAGCCTGCTTTAGCCTCGCTGCAACCACCGCTGACTGGGAACCGCTGGAGGTATGTGCTGCCTGGCAGGAGGCCAAACCCCAACCCCCATCTCTGAGCCCTCTCCCAGAGCCAGCACCCTATACCCTCTCCTGCACCCAGAACCCCCTCTTGTACCTCAAGCTCCAGTCCTTCCAGAGCCAACTCCCTTCCCAGAGCCAGCACCCTGTACCTCCTTTGGCACCCCAACCACTTGCCCCAGCCCTGACTCCCCTCCCAGATCCCACCCCCTGCATCCCCTCCTGCACCCCAACACTCTGCCCCAGCCTGGAGTCCCCTCCTGCACCCAAACTCCCTCCCAGAGCTTGCACCCCTCACTACCTCTTGCACCACAACCCCCTGCCCCAGGGTCAGAGCCCCCTCCCACACTGTAAACTCCTTGGCCCCAGCCCAGCCCCCTGCCCCAGCCTGGTGAAAGTGAGTGAGGGTGCGGGAGAGCGAGCGATGAAGAGGGGGAGAGATGGAATGAGTGGGATGCGGCTTTGGGAAGGAGCGGGGTAGATCCTGGGTTGCCCTTAGAGTCAAAAAGTGATCTTGGGAGTAAAAAGGTTGGAGGCCACTGAGCTAGGGTGATGGAAAAATTCTTCTGTGGACCTAGCATTGGCTACATCAGGGGTTAGGCTAGCTTAAACACGTTGCTTGGGGCGTGGTTTTTTCCACAGCCCTGAGAAACAATGCTGAGTTGACCTAACTTTTTAGTGTAGACCTGGCCAACAGAGGACTCACTGAACAGCCAATATAACAGACATTTCCTACTCCAGTTTCCAAAAAAAAAAAAAAAGGAGGAAGAGGAATATTTCTTCAAATTATCAGTAGCCACAGAAGACGACAGTGATAATAGAAAAATATGGTTTAACCAAGTTTTTTCCGTATACTTCAGCAAGGCTCTTATAGCTTATATACTAATTATATCTCAGTGATTTCATGTTGAAAGTTTTAAATATTGCTTCATTTTTGTTATAAAAATTTAAGTCCTTATCTCTCAGATTCTATGATGGCTGGAGAACCAGTGAAATGAATATCACTATAAAGAGCAAAAGGGATTTTTAGCCAGACTGTTTAAAATTTGTTAACAGTATTTAATTTCAACGAATAATTGAAAGAAAAGCAGCATGTGTTAATGACTCACCACCACCAAACCTTAAATTAATGAATGAAAACTATTACACAATTTCTGGAACTCGACATGTTCCACAGAAAGATCAAAATATTCCCCAATATGTCTAAAAAAACCCACTCTTTTCCAAGAATAAGTAATGGAAACCCAAAAGACATGCATGTGGGGATACTGAAACTCTGATCCTTGTCCTTTCTGCCTCATGTAAGAATGGTAGAGGTCTTATATGTTCCCCAACAGATTTTCAACATCTCTTGTTAAGAAGGAACTCCATTCAACCATCTAAAACAAGCAACAGTCCAACTGGCACTAAAGAAACTTTATTCCAGCAACTTTATAAGTCACAACATAGCTTCCAACTCTTTCCTCTCATCAAACTGATTGAAAACATAACTAAAAAATAGTCTTCAATGCCACCTTTCTGGTGGATTCCTGAGACAACACTGGTCACTCTGATGGATGACTTCTTTTTCATAGAAGAAAATGTCCATACTTCTCTGGCTGAACTCCATTGTTGCTCTTAATGCTGTTGGCCAAACTCTGTCCCACTTCCTGGAGGCAATAGAGGTGAATGGAAATGCCTGCAAACAGTCAGATCCTTCTACCTAGACCAAACCTAAATGGGTTTATTAGAAGTAATTGCAACTATGGATTTTTAGTCTCTATTCTTGACTACTGCAATTGTCTATATCTAGGAATGAAACCACATATCCTAAGAAAGCTCCAGTTGGTTCAGAATGCAGCACTCCTTCTGCTCAGCAACACAGGTTACTCAAATACCCCCCTCTTTGGACTCGCTCCCCAGTGAGCTCAGCGTCCAGTTTAAGGTTGTTGTCACAATTGTCAAAGCCTTGTATGGTCCTAAGAATCAGAGACTCTCTTCAATGATACCAGCTACCTACTTTCCACTATAACCATGTCAACCAATAGTAGGGAGACTTGTGACTGCAAGAGAAAGAATCAGGACTACAGAACTCATTGCCAGGGAAAATAAAAATGACTGACTAACCAACTCTCATCACTTTCTGTAAAAGTGCAAAACTCACTTCTTCAGTCAAGTTTTCTCCTCAAGAGTACTCCTACTCTAACATATCTAATTAAAAAAACACAACAAATTTGCCTTTTGCCAGAAGGGAAGGAAGAGATTGATAAAAAAGGTACGAGGTACTCAGAAGCCAGTCCTCCTTCTTGAGAGAAAGCTGGTATAATTGATCAAATTCAATGAAGTTGGAATTGAAAGAATGGGAGATAACTATGGCTATGTCTACGCTACAGCCAACGTCTGCATAACTTATGTCGCTCAGGGGTGTGAATAAACCACCCTTTTGAGTGACATATGTTACACTAACATAAGTGCTCATGTGCGCAGCTTCTGCCATTTGCAGAGGTGATTTTATTATGCCGACAGGAGAATTCTTTCCCTTCAGCATAGTGTGTCTTCACCAGACATGCTGCCATCATCTAATTATACCGCTGACATAGGCGGCAGGTTATATGGGCTCTAGGTGCCCCAGCTCCAGGAATATTTAGGGCTGGGGGCTGTACTCCACCAATATCTGGAGCTGGATTTCTCATCTGGCCCTGCCTGGAGCAGGCACCAGCCCCTGCCACCATCACTACTCCCTGCCCCGGAGCAACCTTTCTCTCACCCAGTAGCGTACTGGGGGGGAGGAGTGGAAGTGTCCGCTCCCCTCTGAGCACATTTCCAAAATCGACATCTTTCCAGGCAGCCAGCACTGGACTCCGGACTCGGAGTCCGGAGCCGGTTTTTGCGTGTGGCCGCCAGCCGGCTCTCCGCTCGCACCAGCCTCCCGCAGCCCCAGCTCTGCTCACTGGCTCCAGGCAGCATGTGCTGGTTGCCAGGCTCCCCGGGGGTGAGGAGGAGGCGGCACCCGCCCGCAGCTGCCTGGCTCCCTGAGCCAGGGTGGCCTCTGCCGGGAGGGGAAGGGGCGGCAGTGCAGCCCCCCGCACTGCGGCAGGGGACTGAGGAGCAGCAGCCCCGTTGGTCCCAGGCAGCCCCGTGCAGAGCAAGACGGCCGCGCGGCAGGGAGGGGGGCTCTGAGGCCCAGCAGGTGCCGGTGGAGAAGGCGGGAAAAGGGGGGGCGGGGGATGTTTTTTTCTCATCGTCTCTCTTCAGCGGAGGGGGCTGAGGGAGCAGCAGGACCAGGAGGCAAAGGAGCGACTTCGGGTTACTTCCCCCCCCCCCCCCGGTGTTGTGCCCGGGGCTGTGAAACCATGCTTAGTGCAGCTTGTGAAGGAAGGAGGGTAAAGGTGCTTTAAGGTGCCAGTTATGTCTCCTCAGTCTGACTGCTGAATAGCTGCAGACCCAGTGCTCAGAATTCAGCAATGTTCTCAGGGACTGTACAATGCTCTATATGAGTATTCAGTTGCCTGCTAAATGCTTCAGCAATGCCACCTTTTCACTTAGCTATCTCCTTCTTGTTGCTAACATACCTGAAGAAACCCTTCTTGTTACTCTTAACATCCCTTGCTAGCTGCAACTCCAAGTGTGATTTGGCCTTCCTGATTTCACTCCTGCCTGCCTGAGCAATAATTTTATACTCCTCCCTGATCGTTTGTCCAATCTTCCACTTCTTGTAAGCTTCTTTTTTGCATTTAAGATCAGCAAGGATTTCACTGTTAAGCCAAGCTGGTCGCCTGCCATATTTACTATTCTTTCTACATATCAGGATGTTTTTTTCCTGCAACCTCAATAAGGACTCTTTAAAATACAGCCAGCTCTCTTGGACTCCTTTCCCCCTCATGTTATTCTCCCAGGGGATCCTGCCCATCAGTTCCCTGAGGGAGTCGAAGTCTGCTTTTCTGAAGTCCAGGGTCCGTACCCTGCTGCTCTCCTTTCGTCCTTGTGTCAGGATCCTGAACTCGACGATCTCATGGTCACTGCCTCCCAGGTTCCCATCCACTTTTGCTTCCCCTACTATTGTGTTTAGCACAATACTTGATTATTTTACACCCTTTCAAGTATATAACTAGTTGTATACAGGTGTTATGAAGTGGGAATGTTCTTAATGTTTTCTCTGAATACTGTGTGGGTGCTGTTTCCCCAATGCATTTCTTAACAATCTAGATGGTGAGATAAGGGGGTGTGATTGTTGTAGAGCCCTAGAGAGCCAGTGTGATGTTGTCCGCACAGAGAATGGCCGAAACCCTGTCTCCGGGCAACTGGTGGTCTGGGCCACTCTCCTGCAAGGTGCCAACTGAAGGTGTTGGAGAACCAAGAGTTCATGTGGCCTCCTAATGCCTGGAAAAGAGACAAAGGCCAGAGAAGGGAAGTGTTAGTGCCTGTGCAGACATCCGGGAAGCGCATGGTGTGGAAGGGGATGCTGGGATGCTCTGGAACCACTCCTTCAAAGCCAGTCAGGACTCTGGGGGAGCCTCCTCTCTCTGAGCATACTGTCTCCAGGGCAAGACGCTTACACCTTCCTGGGTCTGACCTCAGAGCATTCAGCATGCCCTTCCACATCGTGTGCTTTCCGCAGTGAGTCCGCCCAGGCGTGGTCCTGGGGCAGCCAGAGGTCCATGCACCCCAACTATGCAGTCAGACGTGACTCTCAGCAAGCTGGTAAAACAGAAGGTTTATTAGATGACAGGATCACAGTCTAGAACAGAGCTCGTAGGTACAGAAAACAGGACCCCTCAAGTCAAGTCCATCTTGGGGGATGGGGAGCCCAGACCTAAGTTCCAGGCATCTCCCCATTTCTCCAGCCAGCTCCAAACTGACACTCCCTCCTCTGGCCTTTGTCTCTCTTCCGGACAAGGAGGCCACCTGATCTTTTTGTCCCCAACACCTTCAGTTGGCACCTTACAGAGGAAGCTGAGGCACCCACACAGTATTCAGAGAAAACATTAAGAATATTCTCACAAAATATAATACCATATATTGAAGCAGGCAAGTGCTGCTTCTGACTTTCCACTTTTAATTGACGCTTGTAATCTTGTGGCGCTGACACGTTGTATATTCATTTTATCCCAGCAACAAATTCTTGATTTGTAGGACCACTAATAATCAACAATGGATTTTTCTGACAGTGATACTGTGTAATAAAGAGAAACTTAAATGCTTACAGCTTCCAGTCCCTGTTTACGCTATTTAATAAAATAGATATAGATATATAGATATAGATATATAGATATAGATATATAGATATATAGGCTTAAAGGGCGGGAGTGGGGGGGAGGCATCACCATTTTGGGCACCACCAAAAATTATACAAATCTGCCGCCTATGACCACTGAGTCACAACTTGCCCCTCCAGTAAAGCCTCAAACAGATCTGAGCTGCTCTTTTTTGTATTTTTTCATTACATATAATGAGATAGGGAAAAATTTCTCGAATTGGTGAATGTAGGATAAATTTGAATTTTAATCGCCCAGTGAAGTAAACAGGATAGATATTTATACCAAGCAAAGGTAATCATAACAACAATTCCAAAAACTGTTTTACTGAGCAACACTTCATACAAGACATATGTATACACACACACACGAACACTTCAAATGAAATACCTAATGTAGGAATAAGTTTGTACAAATCCCACATACAGGGATACTAGATGTAAACAAGCTTATTTTCATTAAACAAATGTTTAAATCTCAATGTTTCCTTAAACAGAACAGTTTAATCTTTGTACAACTCCCACCATACTTTAAACTCAATCCTAAACATTTCAGAGTTGGGAAGGGGGAATTCCAAAAATAAACCTGTTGACATAAACCTAAAACAATGTCACCATAAGGCAACACCCACTTGAGGTAGAAGTGCCTTCATTAATCATCTTTTTAGTTTCATGACGAAATCATCAACACAGTACTGTAGAAGTATAAGCCTCATAAGAACACAATGATGCCATCCATTTGAAGATAAACAGCTATTAAATTAAAAAACCTTAAAGCCAGAATTCCTTCAATTAAGCTAATCTAATATTATAAGCTGGGTATTTGGCATGGCATGGCATGTTATGTTGGGTTATTGAGTAATGCCTTCAGTAAATGGGACTTTAACAAGTTTAACGAGTTTTACTACATTAATCCTTTGAATGAAAAGGGCCAAAGAACTCTGGACATGTTTCCTTTTTTTAAAAAAAGGAAATTTTACTTGTGTCTACAGCTCTGTATAGATGTATTTTTACAGACCAAAGCCAAAAGAAAAAAAAAGGGTGGGGGGAGAGATTTAGTTACCTTGTAATCCTGCTTCTTTGAAGGCATCATTTTACTGGATTCTCCTTTCTTGGGTCTCATACCTCCAGCATTAATCGTGCAGACTGGTGTGCTTTGCACGAGAATTGAGGCCCAAGAGTGGAAATGTTATGACTGTTCAGTGCTGTCATTTTATATTAGTTGTCCTGCATCATGTTATGGATAGTACTCAAATATTCTATTAAATTGTAGCATGCTGTTCCCTGGAAGTTTGATTAGAATATTTACATCCCATGAAGCTACTTCAATGAGCGAAAATTTGTAATATTAACAAAATATGCTGTGGCGCTACACGTTTGTCATCCTGGTAGATACTGCTGTGGACACAGCAAAGGGTCCAAATATTGTCTAATAATTTTAATGAAAAGAAAGCTGAGCTCCAACAGAGCATGCAAGTTGTTGTTGCAAAAGTACACTTAACAGTTTAACTTGCTGGTTTGGTTGTTATTTAAAGCACAGTTTATATTTAAGGTAGTGCTGAACTTTGTAACAAACCCTCCAATTTAAAGAATATTAGGCTTATATAAAACAGAATTCTACTCAAGCAGATTTTAGGCCATGCTAACAGAGTTTACCCCTGCCCTGGCAGCCAATCCAGATCAAAGATTTTTCATACCCAGTCCCTTATGCAAGCAGGCAAAGTTTTCCCCATTTGACAGAATCCAGAGCTCGGGGGGAAAAAACATTGGTTAACCTGCCATTGAAAGCCATAAAGGCTCAGCAGAGGGCAAAAAATGGGGACTGGGGACAACATTTGGGGAAAAGCCTGTCAGGACCTCTGGACTAAGCAGGTCCCTCCTTCCCACAGGAAGCAGCCTTAAGGATGTGGAGAGGACACTTCAATATGCTCTACTTGAAGGTTGAGTTGGTTGACAAAATGTAAGACTGAGATGAGAAGACAGGTGTAGGGAAAGTACCCAGTGCCCACCTAGCAGAACATCAATAGTGAGATTTACACACACAGCCCAGGAGGTTGTCACTGCTCTAGTGGTGTGAGCATAGAGATTTTCAAGGCACAGGATTCAACTTAGTAGCAATACTTCATGCAAACTGCAATCCATAAGGGAAGGACTTATTTAGAAGCCTTTGCCTCTTTGCAAAAGCCCTCAAAGAGGGACCATGATTTTATAAAGATACCTGCCGGGGATAAGTATTTGTTAAGGGCTCACCAGATGTCAAGGGAATGCCATCTAATTTCTATTTTGGCTTCAGGATCAGGGCAATAGTGGGGAAAGAATGGTTACTTTTTTCAGAATCACAGGGTTAGAAGGGACCATAAAGGTCATGTCGTCTAAACTCCCTGCCGAGATGCAGGATTTTTTGTTTCTAAACCATCCAAGACAGATGGCTATCCAGCCTCCTTTTGAAAGCCTTCTGTGAAGGAGCTCCCACAACATCCCTAGGCAGGCTGTTCCACTGTCTTACTGTTCTTACAATTAGGAAGTTTTTCCTGAGATTTAATCTAAATCTGCTATGCTGTAGTTTTAACCCACTACCTCTTGTTCTGCCCTCTATGGCAAGAGAGAACAACTTATGGCAGCCTTTCAATTATTTGAAGACCACTATCATGTCCCACCTTAAGCGCCTCTTTTCTAAACTAAACATACCCAGTTCCTTCAGCTTTTGCTCATATAGCTTGCATTCCATTCCTCTGATTATTTTTGTTGCTTGCCCCTGGATCCTTTCCAGTTTCTTTACATCCTTTCTATACACTGATGACCAAATCTGGGCATAGTACTCCTACTCAGCGCTGGTTAGGGCTCAGCTGAGCGGTACTATCACCTCCTGTGACTTTCATGTTATGTTTGTTAATGCAACCTAAAATTGCATTTGCTTTTTTTTGCAACAGCATAAAACACTGCTGACTCCTGTTGCGGTTGTGATCCACCACAACTCCCAGATCCTTCTCAGCCATGCTGCTGCCAAGCCAGTTATCTCTGATTTGCATTTGTGCATTTGGTTTCTCTTCCCTAAGAGTAGCACCTTATATTTGTCTTTGTTGAATTTCACTTTGTTGTCTATAGCCCAGTTCTCCAATTTATCAAGATCCCTCTGAATTTTAGCTCTATCCTTCTATCCAGCAGGCCCCTCCCACAAGGTGTGTCTCATCTACAAGTTTGCCAAGTATGCTCTCTATTCCTACATCCAGGTAATTAAAGATGTTTAACATCTGACCAAGAACAGAGTCCTGTGGAACCTTGCTTGATGCCTCCCCTCCAGTCTGACATTTCATTAATAATTACTCTTTGTTTGTGGTTGTTTAACTAATTATGTATCCACTTAATCTTAGTTCTGTTGGGTCTGCATTTCTCCAGGTTACTCATCAAAATGTCATGTGGGACTGTGTCAAAGCCTTGCTGAAGTCCAGGTAGATTATGTCCACCACATTCCTCTTATCCACAAAACCAGTTACCCTGTCAAAGAAGAAAATCAAGCTGGCTTGGCATGGATCTGTTTTTGGTAAACCCATGCTGCCTACTAGTGATTACCCCTTCATGTTCCAGACATTTGCAAATTGAATGTTTTATACATTGCTCTAGTAGTTTCTCAAGTATTTAAGTCAGGCTGAGTGGTCTATATTTCCCCAGCTCCTCCCCCCCCCCCCTTTTTTAAAGATAGGCGCTACTTTTGCCCTCCTCCAGTTTTCCAAGACCTCTCTGGTCATCTATTATAGTTTGCAAATATTATTTCCAGTGGCTCTGAGATTTTTTCAGTTAATTCCTTCAGTAAACTCAGGTAAATAGCATCAGACCCCACTGTTCTGAATTCAAATTGGTCAGAAAATCTGACATTTTCTTTAATTATCTCAGTCTGCATCCCTTCCCCTTTATTATCTATAGTAACTTCACTAGTTGTCCCATCACGTTATTTGAGAGAAGACTGAAGCAAAGCAGGCATTGATCAGTGGACCCATACTGTTTTTGATCTTTTTTTTTCCCTGACATATTTGAAGAACCCCTTCTTGTTGTCTCTAATATTCCTTGCAGGTGTAACTCATTCTTTGTCTTGGCTTTCCTGATTGTCCCTTCACGTTCACGCTATTCCCATGTATAAATCCTTCACCACATGCCCCTCCTTTCATTTTCTGTATGTATCCCTTTTGGGTTTCAGATAGCTAAAAAGCTCCTTATGCAGCTACACTGACCTCCTGTGCCTCTTCTTATCTTTCCTCTGCGATGGAATATCTTTATGTTGAGCCTCTAGTATTACATCTTTTAGAAAATGCCAGCCCCTTAGGGTCTTGACTTATCAGATTATGATCCCTGTCTCCCAAGTTCTGACCACCTTCATATCTGCCACTAATTCATCCCTGTTGGTCAAAACCAGATCCAAAATTGATGACCCCATAGTTATTTCCTCAACTTTTTGAATCAGAAAGTTGTCCCCTAGACACGCTAAGAATTTGCAGGACATATGTTTTACTGTAAGAGTTTTCCAAGAGATATCAGGGAAGCTAAAATCCCCAATAGTACTAGCTCATGTGTATTAGCAAATCTTGTTACCTGCTTGTAGAATGATTCATTCACGTCCTCGTCCTGATTTGGTGGTCTATAATAGACCCACACAATAACATCGCTACTGTTCCCTTTTTATCCTCATCCAGAAACTCTCAGTAGGTCTGTCACTCACTTCCTCTTGGTGTCCAGAGGAAGTGTATATCCCCTTGATGTACAGTGCAACACCTCCTCCCTTTTTCCCCAGACCTTTTTTGGAACAAGCTATGTCCCTCAACATTGGTACTCCAATCATAGGAGTTGTCCCACCAACTTTCTGTAAGGTCAATTAAGTCATAATTTTCTTCATATACCATGACTTCCAGTCCATCCTTCTTGTTCCCCAAACTCACAGCATCTGTGTACAGGCACTGAAGATATTTTGCAGACTGCCCTGTTGCTTTTCTTCTTGCCTTTTTAATATAGGTGTGATTTCTAGTTACTTCTCCAGAAATCAGCCTTTTCTCCTTGTCTTCAAGCCTAGATGTGCATTGGCCAGATTTGTCTCACTATCCCTCATAGGACCTAGTTTAATGCTCTCCTTATCAGGTTAGCTAGATGATGTCCAAAGATGCTCTTCCCAGTATTTGATAGATGGAGCCCATCCCAGCAAAATAATCCTCTTTCCTGGAACATCAGTTTGTTGTCAAAGAAGCCAAAGCCCTCTTGCTGACACCAGCGATAAAGCTGTGCGTGAGAGAAGCAGCCAGAAACATAACAGAAGCAGACAAATGACAGCAGAAAGCTGAGGACAGCTAGAAAAAAAGTACTTATTAATATGACCCTGAGAAAACGCTAAAAGGTTTTTGGGTAGAGTACTGGTTGGTTTAGAATGGGAGCAAAAACAAACATGCCTCTTGTTTGATTCCTGCTATGCTGAAGAAAACAGGACTTTGTGTACATTCTCTGTAAATAAACCGGACTGCATCAAAGAAACTCCTGACTCCATTGTTTCCCTTTCCAATAAGAAAAATTGACAATCTGCAAGCAGTGTTCCCTCTAATTTTTCCCACCCATGTGCGGAATTAATTTTGTTATGTGCACCACTGTGGAGGTGAATTGTCACATATCACCTCCATAGTGGTGCACATAACGAAACTCATGTGGCAGGGTGGGGCCAAAGGGTTTGGCGTGTGGGAGAGGGCTCAGGGCTGGGGCAGAGGGTTGGGATATGGGAGTGGGGAATGAGGGCTCCAGCTGGGGTGTGGACTCTGGGGTGGGTCTGAGGGTTCTGGGGTGCAGTGGGACTCCCCAGGTCTACAGTGGGGAGAGAGGACTTCCCTCAGCTCTCCCCCCCTGCGGCAGCACTTGGATTGGGGGTGGGAGACAGGCACGTGGGGGCACCTGTCCCCAGGCTGTGGCAGGTTTGGCACTAGGGTGGGTCAGGGCCGGGGCGCCGCAGTAGGTCTGGGGCTTGGGGAGAGGCATCTCTCCTCACCACAGCCCTGAGCGCCTGTGAGGCACTTAATAGGCAGCTGCGTGGCTGTGCAGCTTAGAGGAAACTTAGCCCACAAGACCTCATATACTGGCTAACTGCTCAAGTGAAAAATGGTAACTGGATTAAATGCGATTAATTGTATCAGTGATGGTGTAATCTATACAGAGAAGTGTATTTATAAGTACCAGTTGCATGATAAAGTACAGTATAATAAATAGTTCATTTATGCAATATAATTCTATATTAGTACTGACAGTTTTCAACTATTAAAAAGGTAGCATAGAATAACTTCTGCAAATTCTAACACAATCATTGTTATAAAAGCAGATGGACATATGCTTTTAACATAAATCAGACGACCTTGATGCAAGCATGCCCACTATTTTTGGAGCTACTTGTAGTGGTAAGCTTATTTGTCTTGCCTCCATGAAGATGGGTCAGGGAACAGTCATGTCATCTTGTTAACCAGATCGTCTCTGGATCTTGTTCCAGAATACCATCTGCTACTCAAAAACAGGCTGAAGCTCTTCTAATAAATAGCAATTAAGAACAGGAACAAAATTTTAGAGAAGCTATCTTATTTTATATTATGTAATAATTAAGAAAAGTCAATTCTGCTCTAGTTTAAGAACATTTACTGGTCTCTAAAAAGTTTAACCATGCCCTTGTTAGCAGCTTACAAAACTCAAACCATAGGAAGAAAAGCAGACAGGGCTCCCTAAACATTTAAAAAACTACTCTATTGTAAATAGTTTATTAAAAAAAAAAACCAACCACAAACTACACATGAACCTATGAGACAAAGCAGTAGTTTTCAGTAAATACCAGACTTTTCTTGGTTCATGAGAGAATTCAGAGAAGAGTAAGGATTCCCAAGATCTTAATATTTCTAATACACAAAGATTGTGTCTTTTCAATTGGACTCTGAAAGTGAATTTCAGCCTGAATCAGATATTTACCTAATGGACAGTCTCTCCTTCTGGACTCCGACTATTTTGTCCTTTTCTTTTAACATCTCTAGAATCTTGGAGAGACCGGATAGGGAGCTGGCCAAGGTGGCACAAAATTTAGATGTTAGATAGGCATCTGCCCTTCTGAACCTGATAATAGTCTGTCATAACAAGAGTCATACTGGGTCAAACCAATAGTCCATCTAGCCCAGTATTCTTTCTTCCAACAATGACCAGTGCCAGATACTTTGGAGGGAATGAACAGAACAGGATAATTATCAAGTGATCCATCCTGTCATCCAATCCCAGTTTCTGGGAGTCAGAGGTTTAGGGAAACCCAGGGTATGGGGGTTGCTAATAGCCATTGAGAGACCTATCCTCCATGAAGCTAATTACTTTTTTAAATCTAGTTATACTTTTGGCCTTCACAACATCCACTGACAACAAGTTACACAGGTTAACTGTGCACTGTGTGAAGTATTTCCTTATCTTTCTTTTAAACCCGCTGCCTCCTAATTTCACTGGGTGACCCTTGGTTCCTGTGTTATGCAAAGGGGTAAATACTTCCTTATTTACTTTCCCCACACCATTCATGATTCTATAGAACTCTATCATATCCCCTCTTAGTCATCTCTTTTCTAATAAGACCAGTCCCAGTTTTTTTCAATTTCTCCTTACCTGGAAGCTGTTCCATACCCCAATCATTTATTCTGCCCTTCCCTGTACTTTTCCCAATTCTAATATATCATTTTTGAGATGGAGCAACCAGAACTGCATTTAGCATTCAAAGAGTGTCTAGATCCATGAGATTGGGTGAAGAGGCTGGGCCCTAAGGAAAGATAAAAGTCCTTTGTGCATGGGTCTTCAATACAAAGAGCTGGCTGAGAATGAAATATGAGCAGGACAGTGGCCTATATTCCTAGGGATAAACAGACTCAGTTCAAGACCATTCTGGAGCAAGAGTGCATCTGCCCAAGAACTGCAGGTCAGAAAGAAAGAGAAACACCGGAAGCTGCAAATATTGAAAAATGACTTGTTAATTGAATTCCCTTATTTGGCTGACAGCCCCCACCAGAATCATAGTAGTAATCTGCTTCTCCAATTTCAGCTGAATCTCATCTATAGATGTGCTAGGGATGTGCATCTTGGGTACCATTTACAAAAGATGGGGCTTGGGCTTTGCCTGGAAGACAAGAGCTGTGAAGTAAACTAGAATATTCTCCCTAAATGTAGGTGAAGAATGAAAGTCACTCCCTATAATTAGGTTAAAATGTAACAATTCACATGCTTTGTTGCCATTTGTTTGCACTCGCTCCCCTCAGCCGCTTGCCTCTAGAAGTCTGGAATACATTTCAGTGGAGCTTCAGGAGTAATGTTAAGTCTGTGCACCTTTTTAAACAAAAAAAAAAACCAGAGTAACATGACCTACTACAATTAGGAATTTAGAGAGTGAATAGTTGGATCTTTTGTGGTGTAAAACGGGGGCTCTAAGGGCTTGTTTACATCACAAAGTTGCAGCGCTGGTGAGGGGGTTACAGCGCTGCAACTTAGGAGGTGTACACATCTGCAGGGCATCACCAGCACTGCAACTCCCTGTTTGCAGCGCTGGCCGTACTCCCGTTTTGTCTCGGGTGTAGAGGATCCAGCGCTGGTGATCCAGCGCTGGTAATCAAGTGTAGACACTTACCAGCGCTTTTCTTGACCTCCGTGGAATAAGCAGGTATCCCAGCATACCTGAGGAAGCCTCTGGTAATCAAGCAGGTCTCCTTCCCCGGTTTGCTCTCGCGTTCCCCGAACCCCCGTGCAAGCAGGTCTCCTTCCCTGCGGTTTGCTCTCGCGTTCCCCGAATCCCCGAGCAAGCAGGTCTCCTTCCCTGTGGTTTGCAGGGGAGTTCGGGGAACGCGAGAGCAAACCGCGGCGAAGCTGGTCTCCTTCCCTGCGGTTTGCTCTCGCGTTCCCCGAATCCCCGAGCAAGCAGGTCTCCTTCCCTGCGGTTTGCTCTCGCGTTCCCCGAATCCCCGAGCAAGCAGGTCTCCTTCTCTGCGGTTTGCAGGGGGGTTCAGGGAAAGCGAGAGCAAACCGCGGCGAAGCTGGTCTCCTTTCCCGGTTTGCTCTCGCGTTCCCCGAACCCTCCTTGAAGCCGCCCAACAGCACTGCAGTGTGGCCACATCTAACACCACTTGCAGCGCTGGTTGCTGTAAGTGTGGCCACTCTGCAGCGCTGGCCCTATACAGCGGTACTAATACAGCTGTAACAACCAGCGCTGCAAAATTGTAGATGTAGACATACTCTAAGTCACCGTGTCACAGTTTCAGAGACAGATAAATCTGGGAAGGTTTAAAGAAGTGCTGTTTCAGTGCAAACAAATAAAAAGTAATACTAAAATATGCCATTGCATCAGTCAGTGATATGCACCCCTGGAATACAGAATAAAATTCTACTCATCCTGTCTCAAGAGAGATATAAGGGATCAAGACTTACAATGAAAATCATTAGAGATATGGTAAGATTCCCAAGTGAAGAGACTGGAAATATTGGTGCTGTTAATTTAAAAAGAGGAGACAAAGAAACGGTTACATAAGTATTTAAAAACGAGAAGGGGTACTGAAGTTAAATCAGGCAATTTCAAATATAAACGCAAAAGACATTCAATTAAACTGAAAGGCAACGAAGTGCTTTGTATATTAGAGGCCAGTAGCTCAGAAGGATTCAAAAATACATATATAGATAATGGGAACAATCACATTTCATTTAAAAATAGAAATACACAGGGATATAAACCCTCATGCTCCAGGGGAGAATTAATACCCGACTAAAGTGTTTAGGAAGAAAATTTCCCCTTGAAAGAGATTCCATAATTCTTGCACTTTTCTCTGAAAGATCTTATACTGCTGATGATAGCTCATCTCAATTGATTAGACTCTTCCTGTTGGTATGCATACTTCCACCTTTTCATGTTCTCTGTATGTATAAATCTCCTGTCTGTGTGTTCCATTCTATTCATCCGAAGAAGTGAGCTGTAGCTCACGAAAGCTCATGCTGAAATAAATTTGTTAGTTTCTAAGGTGCCACAAGTACTCCTGTTCTTTTTAATGTTAACCAAAACACTAAGGGCACATCTTCACTAGCAACATTAAAGCTTTAACGTGGCTTGTGTAGTCATGGCAGCGCACTGGAGAGAGAGCTCTCCCAGTGCTATGAAAAAACCACCTCCATGAGGGGAATAGCTATGGTGCTGGGAGCACTGCTAAACTGAAACTTGCAGCGCTCAGGGGTGTGTTTTTTCACACCCCTTAGCGAGAAAGTTGCAGCACTGTAAAGTGCCAGTACAGACAAACCCTAAAATAGATGGTCTGTTCAGGAGAGAAAACTACTTGCAATTCTACTTTTTAAAAGATATTTTGCAGGATTACTACTCCTGAGGTCTTATTTGCATATTACGATTCATGCAAACATTTGCACATTTAATCTGTAGGATGACTTGAAGATTCTGTCCTACTAAGCGTACTCCAAACCTTAGTACCTTAGGACTTTTTCCCATGCCACCAACATTTGTCAGTTCCTTTTAAGAGCAGGCAAAAACACCACCACTAATATCCAAAAATAAAAAAGGAAAAGAATGTATCCCTCTCCACTCCGCCACTTTTTTAAATACAAAAAGGAGCCATTCCTGAAAAGAAACAGACACCCTCAGGGAGTACTCAGATCATTTAAAGCCCATATCTCTAAAGGGAGCTGGGTGAATGAGCAAGTTATCTTCAGAAAAGCAGAAATACAATGCAAGTAATTTTCTCTTTTCCAAAAATATCACTTATACTGGATTCTCACTGCTGGAGAATAACAGATGTCCCTAGGGAAAACACAAGCAACAGTTACTGAAATTTGGCATAAGATGAAGTCAAACCAGCAAAGACCCGGGAAGAGTTTCTAGATTTGACCAACTGAAATGAGATACTGTGAACTCCTCAGCCCTTGCCCCCAAAACAAACAAACAAAATACTCCAGGATAGGGAAAGTTTTGGCCCTATGCCTCTGATGCAAACTCAAAACTGCAAGAACAAGACTGAGGGCTTGTCTACATCAGAAAGTTGCAGCGCTGGTGAGGGAGTTACAGCGCTGCAACTTTGAAGGTGTACACATCTGCAGGGCATCACCAGCGCTGCAACTCCCTGTTTGCAGCGCTGGCCGTACTCCCGTTTTGTCTCGGGTGTAGAGGATCCAGCGCTGGTAATCCAATGTAGACACTTACCAGCGCTTTTCTTGACCTCCGTGGAAGGAGGAAGCCTCTGGTAATCAAGCTGGTCTCCTTTCCCGGTTTGCTCTCTCGTTCCCGGAACCCCGAGCAAGCAGGTCTCCTTCCCTGCGGTTTGCAGGGTGGCTCCGGGAACGCGAGAGCAAACCGCGGCGAAGCTGGTCTCCTTTCCCGGTTTGCTCTCTCGTTCCCCGAACCGCCGAGCAAGCGGTTCTCCTTCCCTGCGGTTTGCAGGGTGGCTCCGGGAACGCGAGAGCAAACCGCGGCAAAGCTGGTCTCCTTTCCCGGTTTGCTCTCTCGTTCCCGGAGCCACCCTGCAAACCGCAGGGAAGAACCGCTTGCTCGGCGGTTCGGGGAACGAGAGAGCAAACCGGGAAAGGAGACCAGCTTCGCCGCGGTTTGCTCTCGCGTTCCCGGAGCCACCCTGCAAACCGCAGGGAAGGAGACCTGCTTGCTCGGGGTTCCGGGAACGAGAGAGCAAACCGCGGCGAAGCTGGTCTCCTTCCCCGGCTTGCTCTCTCGTTCCCGGAACCCCGAGCAAGCAGGTCTCCTTCCCTGCGGTTTGCAGGGTGGCTCCGGGAACGCGAGAGCAAACCGCGGCGAAGCTGGTCTCCTTCCCCGGTTTGCTCTCGCGTTCCCGGAACCCCCCTTGAAGCCGCCCAACAGCGCTGCAGTGTGGCCACATCTAACACCACTTGCAGCGCTGGTTGCTGTAAGTGTGGCCACTCTGCAGCGCTGGCCCTATACAGCTGTACTAATACAGCTGTAACAACCAGCGCTGCAAAATTTTAGATGTAGACATGGCCTGAAACATAGCCAGAAAACTTAATACAAGCAGTAGAGCTTAAAGAATATATTGGACATGGCCATGTGGTCAATCAGTCTCTACATACAGTATATATGTAAACACGCATGGTGTGCCACTGCTATCCTGCAGTAGGATTGTCAAGTCTCCAGGATTAGACTGGAGTTTCCTGGAATCAGCATTGATCTCCCAGTGACTACTGATAGCAATCCAGGACATTTTAATAAGATATTTTAAGAAAATGACATTACATCATGTTGGGGAGAAAAAAATCTCCCAGAATAGCTTCAGTCAGAGTTGGGAACCCTAACCTGCTTGCTGACAGTACTGGCCACCTCTCCTGGCACCAAAAAAATCTTGACTAGCCTAGCCAAAGTAGATAGAGCAGATATTAGAATTAGACTCCAAACGTGAAGACATACAATCCAAGTGTGGGATAATTCCCAACCACTGAATGTTTAAAAAAAAAATTCCAGTTCGCTCATTTACTCATATATACCATGCATAGTTGCTGGAACTAAGGGTGCTGCAGCACCCCCTAGCTTGAAGTGGTTGCCACTATATACATGGTTTACAGTTTGGTTCAATAGCTCTCAGCACCTCCACTATAAAAATTATTCCAGCATCCGATATCATGCTTATGGAGCTCTACCCCATCAAGAATTAATATGCCAGGAAAATGAATCTTGTGTTCTTGAGTAAATCCTGATCAACAATCCAAACTGATGTCTTCATCTGACAGAAAATACCCTCATTGACCATCTAGAGGAGATGAGACAAAAAATCTCTTTACAAGGCGAGCATGGATTCATTAAAGTATCAGAACTTCTGGTAGCAAGTTCTTCTGGCAGAACTTGGACAGAAGGGCTGGTAAGCTGGTATCTATTGTGAACGAGGAAAGAATGTCTCACTAATCAGGTCAATACTCCCGGACAGAGAGATTACTTTTTAAAAGAAGCTTTCAGTTTGTGTGCTAAGCAAATATCTGGCAAGGAATTCGCAGATTCATGGTTCCAAGGCCAAAAGAGGGCACTGTCATCCCCTAGTCTGTACTGTATAATATAGGCCATACAACTTTTCCAAAATAATTGTTAGCACATATCTTTTAGAAAAAACATCCAATCTTGATCTAAAAACCTGTCAGTGATGTAGAATCCACCACAACTCTTGATAAACTGTTCCAACTATTAATTCCTCTGTTAAAAAATAAGCTTGATTTCCAGTTTGAATTTGTTTATTTTCAACTTCCAACCTTTGGATTATGTTATACCATTCTCTGCTATATTGAAGGGCCCGTTATTAAATATTTGTTCCTCATGGAGGTACTTACAGATTAGAATAGTTATCCCTTAACTTTCTCTTTGTTAATTTAGGTAGATTGAGCTCCTTGAATCTAAGGCACGTTTTCTAATCCTTTAACATTTCTTGTGGCTCTTCTTTAAGTCTTCTCCAATTTATCAACATTCCTCCTGAACTGTAGACACCAGAACAGGACAGTATTCCAGCAGCAGTCACACCAGTGCCCAACAGAGAAGTAAAATAACCTGTTTATTCATCCCCTGATCATACCAGCTCCTCTGGTGACAGCAACACACTGGGAGCTCACACTCAGCTGATTATCTGACATGACCACCGTATCATTTTCCTGCCTCCCAGGATGGGTGGGGCTGTAAGTATGGCATATGTTCTTTGGTTTTAGAGGTATAGATTTACATTTAGCCATATCAAAATGAACACTGTTTGCTTATGCCAAGTTTACCAAGCAATGCAGATCTCTATGTGACAAGTTCTCTTTATTATTTACCATTCCACCAATCTGTATGTGAGCTGCAAATTTTATTACTATGATTTTAAGTTTTTTTCCAAGTCATTAATAAAAATGTTAAGTGCATAAGGCCAAGCACTGATCCCTGCAGAACCTCACTTGAAACACATCCATTCAACAATTATTCCCCCTTACAACTACATTTTGAGCCACCTTTTAATCCAGGTAATGTGTGCATTTTAGTTTTATATCTTTCTAGTGTTTGTTTGTTTTTTAAATCAAGATGTCATATGGTACCAAATCAAATTCCTTCCAGAAGTCTAAGTATATTATATCAAAACTATTACTTTTGTCAACTAAACTTTTAAGCTCATTAAAAAAAACAGAAACACAACTTAGCTTGACAGAATCTATTGTTCCTAAACCTGCACTGATTGACACTAGTGATATTACCCTCCTTTAATTCTGTGTTAACTGAGTTCCATATCAGCCAATCTATTATCTTGTCTGGAATCTATACCAGACTGACAGGCATGTAATTACAAGTCCTTGGGAAGAAGTTTTAACCCACTCTAGTTTTCTAGTTGACAGGCCTTGCAAGGCCTTACACTGAATTTGATGGCATTTCTGGGTTAGTTTGTCTGTATATAATGTGATAATGGTTAAATGTCAGATCTGATTATTTTCAAAATTTCAGGAAATATTCTAGACATCATGGCAAAAACCCTGTTGATTTTTGGGAAAAAATAAAAAAATCAAAAGGGGAAAATAGGGGACACATGGAACCCCTCCCACAGCTTTAAGCATCTCTGTAATTGCCTATAAATCAAACTGGTTGATGGCACTGATCGTTAGTCTGGAAGGCATTAATCAATTCCTCTGCTCATCCTCCCAACAGAGTTCAACATGTTGACAAGCTGAATGACTTATCTCCCAGGCAAATAACGGGAGAAAAGGAGAATGATAGTGCATACAGAGCCTGCGGAGGGGCAGGAATGGGTGAGCAAAAAGAACCCCTGGTCAGAGGAGACTGGGGACAGAGACCCTGGTTTTGAGGGGGAAGGCGAAGAGAGGGCATGGGGGTGCACATGAAGCCCCTGATGTTTGGGGGAGAACAAGAGACACACAGAATTCATGGCAGGAGAACAGGGGAGTTGCAGGACATCCCTGAAATAGATGAAGATGAAGAGTGGCACACAGGAAGTTTGTGAGGTAGAATGGAGGAATATAGGGAGCCTTTAGTGTGTACAATAAGCTCAGCCTTTAGAAGCTATCAAGTGTGAGACCCCCTTTCATGTAACATTTATTTTAGAATGTTATAGCCTCAACAATATTTTCCAGGACTCTGTTCCTAAATTTGTATATAGAAGAGTTCTTACTCTAGAAGCGGGCACTGAAGTTGATTAAAGATAAATTAGTCTTGTATTTTATTTTAAAGACAAAAAAAGTCAGGAAATTCCAGATTGAAACCAATAGGTCACTTGTAACAAACCTTTTGAGTTAGGGAGACAGTGTCAGCACTGGCTTTACATTACCGTAAAACAGGCCTGCATAACTTGTAAAGCGGCGAGGGCCACATTATTCCAAAGAAAACAGTAAGGGCCGAAACCCCGCAGCCCTGCAGAAAATCTCCCCCCCCCCCCCCCCAAGACCTCCCGGCCCACAGAAACACCCAGCCCCAGCACCACCCAGCCCTGCAGAAACAAACCCTCCTTCCCTAGCACTGCCCCACCAAAACAGCTGTGGGCCAAAAAGGAAGGTTGGGGGTGGGGAGGTGATACTTGATTTTAAATCAATTAGGGGCTCCCAGCTGAAAAGGTGGCTGGGAGCTGTCAGGGGCAAATTAAAGGGCGCAGGGCTCCGACGGCTGGGGGAAACCGGAGCTTTGCGGGGCTGGGGCAGAGACTTAAAGGGCCCAGAGCTCCTTCCGCTGAGGGGAGCCCGAGCCCTTTAAATCCAAGCCACGGCTGGGATTTAAAGGGCTCTGGGCTCCCCGCCGCTGCGGGCAGCTCAGAGCCCTATGAATCCCAGCTGCGGCTGAGATTTAAAGAGCTCTGGACTCCCCGCCGCTGCGGGCTGCTCAGAGCCTTTTGGCCAAGGCTGGGATTTAAAGGGCTCTGGGCTCCCCGCTGCTGCAGGCAGCCCAGAGCCCTTTGATTCCCAGTCACAGGCCACACAGTGAGCCTCTGCGGGCTGCATGTTGTGCAGGCCTGCCATAAAATGACAAAACCTAGGAAAATATTTATGGTACAGGTCGAAAATATAACTTATTCCAAGAGCATACCAAAATAATGTTTCAGCTGTTAAATATACACTCAATCATGAAAAATACAGGAGTCTCCTAAACAAGAATTGCAACATTGTTCACATGCCAATTACTCTGAGCAATCAGCTGACAACCCAGGTCACTGAGTTTGATTGCCAAATATCAGTCAACTTCACATATGAGGCAAATCAAAGATGGTAAACCTAACTTTCAGCCTTGACATTTCTAAAGTTTAGCACCACTTCTATCCATCTATACCTCACCAGCAAGTTGCAACAGGTTTTTTGTTTTGTTTTGGGGGGGGGGAAGCGGGAATGGAGGCCTTCCTACTGTGTATGATCACTGCTTTTGAAAGCTCCGGACTGAATTACTGCAAATGCATTCTACATGGGGTTACACCTGAAAACAATCTGGAAACTTAAGATAGATGCATCACTTAAGGGCTGCTGCATTGTGCATTAAGTTGCAGCAAAGGACAATCAGTGGGTACTTAATTTTCTGCACTGTTTGCTGTTTTCCAGAATGAATTTAAGGGGTTTGTTTTAAGCTATTAAGCTTTAAGGGTATGTCTTCACTGCAGAGATAGCCTGGGTATTGCCCTAGCCCTCTTCTATCCACAGAGAAAAAACTAACTTGTGGGTTTAAGGGTGCTTTAAACCAGAACTAGCAGACATGGCGAAGGGCATGGGCTGGAGCTCAGATTTCAGTAATGACTCACTTATTTTGCAGTGAGAATCCAGACCAATCAACTACAGGTGCAGTCTGCCCTCCCAGACTATCCCAAAATTTTTATCTGGGCCAAGTCCTCTTTTTCTAGACTGTGCTTTAACTCTGCATTTGCCTGTTCCATGTCTGTTGCACTTCCACAGCATCTGAACAGAGATGCCATCCAAGAAATCCTTCTCACATGCTGCTAGCTGGCCAGTAGCTGACACTAGCCTTATGGTAGAGCTGAGAAGTAATCATCAGAAACACTCATAAGAGCACTTTCACAAAAGAACCCAAAGAAGGAGAACTAAATTCTCCTAGAGTACACTGAATGAATTCATAGACAGATGCAGTTTAAAGCACCACTATAAACTTTGGATATGCTGCCAGAAATCCATTCCAGCACATGTGCTAGTACAGCACCATTGTGGACACAGTCACATAGGTCTGGCAAGGGTAGGGTTCTGCAGTGGGAACACTCCATCCATTCTAAGTCAAGTCAGGCTAACACAGCAGAGAAGACATACCCTAAGCCAGAGGTCCTCCAACTGTGGGGCACTCCCCCCTAGGGGGGCATGGAGGAACATCACTGGGGCACAGCAGGGGCAGGGAGGGAGCACCACCCAGTCTCTGGCTCCTGTCCCTATCCCCAGCCTTGGTGCAGCTTCACTGCCAGCTCCTAGCCTCAGCTCTGTTCCTGGGCAGGGCAGAGGCTAGAGATGAAGCTGGGAGTAGAGCCCAGCTGTGGCTCTGCTCCAGCCCCACCCCAAGCTGAGGCCCCAGCTCCACTCCCAGCCTTGGCTCCTTTACCCATCCGCATCCCATTTCCCACCTGCCCCCAGCTGTGGCTCAAAGGGGTGGGGCACAACCCTCAGAAGTTGTGAGACTGCTATCCTAAGGTTATGCCTACACAGCTGGGAGCATGCTTCCCACTGCAGATAGACACATGCTAGCTCTATCTGAGTTAGTGCATTAAGAACAGCAGAGTGGCCACAGTGGTACAGGTAATTACCCTCCTCCCTCCTACCCCCCGTTGGGTAGGCACTTAGGTGGCTAGCCACCATCCATACCACCACAGTCACATTACTATTTTTAGCATGATAACTCAAGCGAGAGTGAGTGTGTCCCCATCCCACCTGCACTGGAAACCACACTCCCACCTACAGCATAGCCATACCTTAAATGGCTTGGCACCTCCCTACTTGAGAAACTCTCTCTCCTTATGCTTGGTCCGTCAATAGAGCAACCTGAACTTTTAAATTTCCCTTGTTTTAAGAGACATGGGGCTAGTGATAGAGCACTCTCTGTGATGGGCCCTGAAACTCCAGAACAAAAGCACTCAGATCCATAACAGTCCAGTTTTGTCATTCTTCAAAACACATTTATTTGCATAGGCTATGGTAGAGGGTATGGTTTGTTCAAATACGGGAAGTCAGATGTGTTTTGCTGACCATTTAATTTTTTTTAATTTCACAGGGCTGTATGGTGTATTAGAGACACACATACCTTTTAAAAAAAAAACAAACAACTTTTGTATACTAAAGTAAAATTTAAAAATTGTGAAAAGACTAAGAAAAATCTTTCCTGGAAGTTGACAAAACTAGTATTGCTTATTAGAATGTAAAAACTCCTTTTGAGTTTTCCCACCTACTGTATTACAGTAAATATGTATTTTTTATTTTTTACAGGTTTACTTGGGATAAAATTTGAAAGAGTGGTGGTGGTGGTGATGAATTGACTATGTCCAAGACCCATTTTCAAAAATGACTTAGGCTGCCAAGTGTCTAAGGCATTTTTGAAAATAGGATTTGGTATAGGTACACTGCTAGTCACCCTAAGTTTTAGAAATAAACCAGGCCCTTAGCACTTTCTAAAATTTTACTCTTGATCTTTTTTGTTAGAAAATTATTAATAGTAAAGTACATCAGACATGATGTGATAAATTCTCTCATAATTGCCTTTTCATATACCCGTTCACTCACAGCATCCACTTTCGTTCTTGCTAAATTCTATAATCCATGAGTACTATAAACTGATTACAGGCTTCCCCTCCACCTTTCAGTTTAAACATATTACATGTTTCAGAACCAAAAGTCTACCACAATCCCACTTACTCAAGAAGTTTTAAAGTTACGAAAATGTGAAGTCAGTTAATGAGATTTTTGTAGATCACAACATTTCAATTTTCTAAAAGTACACATCTACTCCGATATTATGTTATCCTTGGGAGCCAAAAAAATCTTACTGCGTTACAGGTGAAACCGCATTATATTGAACTTGCTTTGATCCGCCAGAGTGCACATCCCCACCCCCCCGGAGCGCTGCTTTACTGCGTTCTGTCCAAATTCACGTTGTATCGGGGTAGAGGTGTATTGTCCCAGGTACATCAGTAGTTTCTGAAGTAGAACAAGTATACTCTCCATGGACTGTAAAAACCAAGTCTAAAACTTGGAATATGTCAAAAAGCATCCTACTTGGTGGGGGTTACTTTTAGTAAATTGAAACCACGTATCTCTGAAGTATGTTCCCTGGTCAACAGCAGTGTAGACAGCTGAGTAATACTTCCATGGTTCAACATCCTGGGGAACTGTCATTTTCCTTCAAGAATCTTTAAAGTCTTCTCTTTTTAGAGAGGCTATCTAGTAGTCCCTGATCATTCCAGTAGCCCTTCTCCACATCTGTTCCAGTCTGAATTATTCTTTCAGGAACACAGGTGAACAGAATTCTACAAGAATATCAGATGAGTTTTTACCAGCGCCTTGTACAAAAGCATCAATACTTTCCTCTCACCTCTAGAAATACTTCCTACGAGCAGATTTGTCTTTTTCATGGCTACACCACGCTGGTGGTTCATAACTGATCACAGGATGACTAATACACCCAGTCTTCCTCCTCTTCTTGTTGTTTCCAACTGATGAACTCCCAGTTTATAGCAGAAACTCTTGTTATTAGTCCCTGAATGCATAACCCTGCACTGTGTATTATTAAAAGTCATCCCATTTCTATTACTCCAGCCTCAAGGCCATCCAATTCTTCCTGTAAAATATTTTGATCCTCCTCTGTACTGACAATGCCTCTCAACTTTATGTCATCAGCAAATTTATTGGCACATCTACTTTTTGTGCCAAAATCAATGAAAATATTAAAACCAGTTCAAAGACTGATCCTTGAAGAACTCCAGTAATGACCTCTTTCTAGCCCAACAGTTCTCCTTTCAGCTCACACTGTTGTCTCCCCTGTTAGACAGTTCCTTACCCATCTTTCAATTCCTGTACTAATCATCCACTTCTCTAGCTTGACTAATAATCTCTCATGTGGTCCTGCAGCCTATGCTTTACTGAAGTCCAGAGAGATTAGATCTAATGCATTGCCTTAGTCTTAAAAAAAAATCAGTTATCTTATCAAAGATTGACATTTATTGGTCTGGCATGATCTACTTTTAATAAACCCACATTGCACTTTATCCATTTTGCATTTACTTCTCTGGCTCCAGTAATTCTTTCCTTCCAAATGTGTTATAAAGACTTCCATACTACTGAGGTCAGATCAGTGGGTACTATAGATGCCCAGATCACGTCCTACCCTTTCTTAAATATAGGTACTATATTTATTGTTCCCCAGCTATATGGTACTGCACTTGCTCTGCTAGCAAGGATTTTTAATAAATCTATCAGACTTGCAAGTTCATGTACTAGTTCAATGAGTATTCTGGATGGAGATTATCCAGGCCCTCAGACTTCAGTTCTTTTAAGCTTTGCTTCCATAATGGATGTGGTAATTACCATTTCTGTACACTCATTCCCATTACCCATCCTACCTTTGCCGCTGTGTTCCATTAGCATCCTTACTGAAAACTGAGGGAAAGAATTCATTTAGTTTTGGGGTCATACCTAGATTATCTTAAATCTCTGCCCTGCCCTCTTTGCAAGAAAAATAAGGATACTATGGTAAAAGCAACAAAGAGTCCTGTGGCACCTTAAAGACTAACAGATGTATTGGAGCATAAACTTTCGTGGGTGAATGCCCACTTCGTCAGACGCAAGCTTATGCGCCATCTGTTAGTCTTTAAAGTGACACAGGACACTTTGTTGCTTTTTACAGATCCAGACTAACAGGGCTACCCCTCTGATACTTTTTCTTGTTCTCTTTATTTATAGGTTTAAGTTAAGTTCCTGGTAAGATGCGCTGCTGTGCAGCAGCCTATTTAGTGCTGCACAGGTGCTCAGGGAACCCATCTTGTGGGGACATACCGCGGTTGGAGGAGGAGTGCTCCCCCACAGTCCCAACTTGGCTACGGGAGGGGCACCTATCCTGTGGCCCCAGCCGAGAGGCACCTCTCCCACCCCCACAACCCAAGTGCTGCTGTGGGGGGAGAGAACTGGGGAGAGTCCTCTCTCCCTGCTGTAGCCCCAGAGCACCCTCCTGCACCCCAAACGCCTCATCCCCGGCCCTACCCGGAGCCCTCACCCGCTGCATCCCAACCATCTGCCCCAGCCCTGAGCCCCTCATGTTCAGCCCCACCCCAGAGCCTTCACCCCCAGCCAGAGACCCCACCCCAGAGCCCACACCCAAACCCTCTGCCCCAGCCCCTCATCCCTGACTTCACACCAGCTGTAGCCATCACCCCAGCACCCCAAGGCTCTGCCCCAGCCCTGAGACCCATCCCTCACTCTGAACCCCTTGGCTCCACCACATGAATTTTATTGTGTGATATATGCACCAATATGGAGGTAATGTAACAAAATTCATTCTGCACATGTGGTACAAATAAGAGGGAACACTGGGCTTAAGAACCTTATGTTTTAAAATTTCCTTTGCAAGCTCTAACAGTTTGACTTTTGACAATTCTCACTTTATGACATCCAAGATGTAGCTTTCTCTACTGATCAGTCCCTTCTTTCCATTCCTTGTACGCTTTGCTTATTCCCAATACCCTTTTTGAGGTGATTATTCATCTAATTTGATCTGGAGCCCTCTCCTAAAAGATTTCCCCCCCGGCTTAGGGTAAAAATTCCAGATAGCTTTCGTAACTTGGATTTAAAGAAATTTCAAGCCTCCTCTGCCTTTCCCTGAGCTCCACTGCAGTCGACTTCATTACCTAGTTCCTTTAATTTTTCAAAGTCTACACTTTTGAAATTAAAAATCTCAATTTATTGAAGTGTTTTGATTAGTCCATTCAATTTACGATCGCTCAATCCAAGAGTATTATTTACAACTAGGTCTTCTATAATGTCTTCATTACTTACCAAAAGCAAGTCTAAAATAGCATCACTTCTTGGTGACTCAATGACTAAAAGGTGAAGAAATCTACTGTTGTTACATTCAGGAATAACTCAGCCTTACAATTATCTGCAGAATTTATTCTCCAGTTATATCTGGTAAATTAATGTCTTCCATAATGACTATTTTCATTATTCTTTTTCTTTCTAATAATATCAGAGAGATCTCTATCCATATCCAAAACCAAATCTGGAGGCCTATAGCAGACACTTCACACTGCCCAACAGAACTTCTTTTATAATTCTTACCCAAAGAGATTTGGACCGAGAATATTTTAGTCAATCACTTATGTCTTTACAGTTTACCACATTATTGATGTACAAATGTTATCCCACCATTTCTCTCTCTCTCCTGGAAAGCTCATACCCTTCAATATCTGTATTCCTGTCATCAATGCTATCCACCATGTTGCTGTTATCCTTAATACCCAGTTTCACACCCTACACCAGCAGTTCTAAAGTTGCTCACATAGCTATTGAATGAGCCAGATAAAGTGCTAAAAGTTTTCTTAACATTTTTAGATGTTTGCTTATCTATTCCCCCACAAAACACTTAATTTTAGTTAAGGTTGCTAGATTCTATATCCCACCACTGCAGTTTGTAAAAAACAAGTAAATAACCAGCGAAGTCATCAAACCATCTTTGCTTTCCTTCCACCTCCCACAATCCTCCCTTTCCTGAAGATTTCAATTATTTCTACATAAAGATTATCAAATTTATAAGTCACTAGTATAGATCATTCATATAATTTTTCCTGAACACTGCAAAAAGACATTTTACATCTAACATGCCTTACTTACACACACAGGCCAAAACAAAACCACATACAGAACTACATATAATGAAATTTATGAAAGACAGGTGGTCCCTAAATCAATCAATCAAATAAGCATGGTCAGAGTTGTGGCTGAATGTTAGTTGGTGTATTTTCCTGTGCTCTCTAAGACTGTACTTTTAGTTACGGCTTAAAAGTAGTATTCCTAAGTGAAACATGAATGAATAAATACATACTGAGTATAAATAAATAAGAACGTTCAAAAGAGTATTGACTGAAACCTCTTGTATTACGGATCATTTTTATATTCAATTTCCATTGCAGAATTACAGTCTCACCATTTCAAGAACAACCAAAACTAGATATTTTTAAAGACGCTTGTAATTTGTATTACAGTAAATGTACAGAGAAAGAGTTTAATATCAAGCTTCACTTCTTGTACTTCAGTGGAAATCAAACCTGAAGCCCCACGTGACCATCTAATGGTTCTAAATAGGAAAGTTTGCATATTTGGAAGTTTATTTGGTCTAGTTTGTAACAAGATGATAAGAAATTGTAACTGGAATTTTCTCTATTAGACTGCAAGCTATCCAAAGCAAGACTATTTTCCTGTGTGTGGATAGCACCCATCACTTTGCGGGTGCTGCCAGAATACAAATACAAGTCTTCTTTAGACAGACAACATGAAGATTAAAGAGCCTGATCCAAATCCTAATGCAGTTAATAGGGAGTTTTTCTACTGACTTCAACTGAAGTTGAATTGGCTCTAAGGAGTCAATACAGAGTTATTAATTCCCACATATTGAATATATCACAATCTAGAAGAAAGGGATATTAAAAGACACATATCACCATGGTATCTAAGCATACCTGCTAGAGAAGAAAGATCCTGAAGAAATTAACGGCAAAGAACATTAGAGATATCTATGGACACCTTAACAGTCATTTCTATACTTGACATATTTACAGTGATCAAAAACTATGCATACTAAAGAGTAGATTTTCAGAAAGAAAAACATTTCATATTTTGAGAATCACAGTAGTAATGTGAGCTGTAGCAGCAATGTCCATACAGGAATAAACATGTCTATTGGTTAAAGAGGAGACTGGATATTAGGATTCTGTTTTTGTTTACAACTCTGCTTCAGAATTTAGGCCTGGTTTACAAATAGAAGTCACGCCAACATAGCTACATCACACAACACAAAATAAAATTGATTTTATTGAACAAAACCCTAAATATTTTGAATACATAAATTTCTCATCAAAAGATGTTTCATGTTTACAGCTAAAATATTTTTTAAAACAGTGGGATTAACTGTAGTTAAAGAATTAAACTGATTATTTCAGGTAGGCCTGGGAAAAATTTTAAATATGCCTAAGTGAAAGTTACTAGAGCTTAAGTTCCTATTGCTTAAGTTTCTTGACAATTAAACAGTCTCCTAAGTTATTTTGGCTGAGCTACTGTGCCATATTTATGAAGCTTGACCTCAGAAGTTAAAATAAGGAGGAAAACATCTTTCTTTATACAGAAAAGCAATCTTTAACTCAAAGTTTTTGATAAAGGCTCATGGATTTAACACATTTTTATTTAAATGTTTTAAGAGATAATAAATTTAGGCCTTTACATATTTTGCATTAAATTCAGATTTCATTTTAAAACAGATTTAAAAAAAATATAATTTAAATAACAATCAAAAAATCCAAATTAAATTCAAAAATATTTTTTAAAATCATTGATATTTATCCACCTCGATTTCAGGTGCACAGCATGATACACCTTGAAGAAGTCTGATTTTTAAGAAGTGCGGCAGACCCACCCTCTGAAAAATCAGACCCCTGTAAGGTGTCTGAAGTTGCGTACACTACAACTGAGGCACTGAAAAATTACTTGTCACTTTTGAAAACCTTGGTTGATATTGCCAACACAGGAGTAAACAAGATGTAACAGCATCATCACTGGAAATTCATCTATCAAATCCTAGAACGGTACATAAAATTAACTATGAAGGATTGCAGTTATCACACTGAAAGCATTTTCATTTCTAAACGTAAAAAGACTGCCATGTCCAAGTCAATATGTAATGGTTCTCAAGAAGCAGGCCAATAAGAACTGTGTTCCAGGAAGATATTATTTTACTATACTGAAAAAAAAAATTCCAATTGGATCAGCTACCTGTGAGATACATCTGATAATCAGAGTTCAGGCCAAATTCACACCAAAGAAGCTACAATGTGAAACAAAGACCAAAAATTAGACTGACCTAGCCACACTGCTCAGCACTGAAAAATTTCAAGCCCTGTGAGATGTAGTAAGGTAGACCTAATCACCAGCGTAGACACTGGTAGGTCCACAGAAGAATTCTTACATCAAGCTAGCTACAATCAACATGGTCACCAGTAGCAGAGCTGCAGCACCATAGCTGTGCCATTATAGTATAGACATACCCTAATCGAGATCACTAACACCAGGCAGTTGCAAGGCATCCATGAAGATCTTTAACTACAACTCAGACTCTTATCATTCCAGAAGTGCTTTCTTTAAAAGGCTCTAAACAAAAGATTGCCTAGGACAAGGCAATAAACAGGGAAGCATGCTTTTATTTCAGGAGTTCAAATTAAAAGATAAATGCACTCAAAACATGTTGGTTTTAACAGAAATATCCTCAAGATTTTGATTAAATATCTTCAGTGGCCCTACAACAAACTCGATTTTTAAACTACAGTTTATTTTATTTCTTGTGCATTTAGAAGAACTTAAGGTTTTTCCATGCCTCTGCAACAACTTGAAACATTCATATAAACACGCACAAAACATTGTCAATGGGACCTGGTTCAGCAATCAGAAAATATATTTAGAGACAAACTGCTCATCACTTGGACAGTATTTTTAAACAGAACATTCATTATAGAAGTCCTCCATTTCAAGGGCACCATTAGATATGAAATCAAAAATTTGCTTCTATCACAGAATTCAAAACTACTTTAACTCACACTCTGAAACAGACATTCTAATGTCCTGTTTTAAAATTAAATTGGATTCTACAATTCCTCTCACATCCCTGTCATTTTTTGTTTTTATAACCAGACTCTCCTATTTTTCCTATTTTGTCTGAGTGAAAACCCAAACAGGGAAACTAACTAGACAAAAAATACAAAATACCCTAAATAAAACTGAATCGTGTCATCCCTCATGCCATTCTCTTTCAACTACAGTAATTTTAGTATTTTTGTAAAAAGAAAACAAAAACAAAAAATCTGTATATCCAAGACAGTGAGGACACTTTGTAAGAGAGAGTTTTGGACAGATCTTTTACTTAGAGTCAGCTTTCTAATAAAATCAGCAAGATATATCTTATCACTCTTTCTAAAGTAAGCTCTCTGGGACAGGGACTGTCTTCCTTGTTGCTTGTGTATACACTGCCTCCCCAATTCCTCGATTAGAGTTCCTAAACATTACTGTAACACTCATCTGTGTATTTTATTGAATATTTAATCAATAGTCTGACCAATACCTGTTACCTATTGTGGAACGCTGAGTGTGTTGGTTTCCAAGCCACTTTAACTTAATCCTGCAAAGCCCCACAAATCACTACAGGGCAATCTCTTTACAGGAACATCATTTCCAAACACTGGCTTGCCAACAGATGGTTAAGAAGAGCAGGATTAAGTGCAGTCCATTATTAAAATAAATATATTCAAAAAGTAAATAAGACAACACTCAACAGGAGTCCTTATTAATACAACTTTAAGGCCCAAACTTGCAACATTCGCCCAAGCGAGTAAGCCCCGTGTAGGATCATGTGGGCAAAGCTACAGGGTATCCCTAGCTCGGACAGGAGGGGGACGGATACACAAACTGCAAGGCCGCCACCCCACAAACACACCCACACACTCCCGACAGCACGGACACTAGCTGGGACCAGGTCACGCCGTGGGGACCCTGCCAAAGTTCACGCGTAAGGGGGAGGTGGGAAAGCAAAGCCCGCACCGCGCCTGCCTCCCTCCCCCGGGAAGCCAGAGGCGCAGGAGTAGCGGCGGCCAGAGCGCCCCAAGGAACTCGCCGCACCCCGCCCCGGCCTTCCTCACCCGGGAAGTCGATCACGGGGGGGGGGTGCACTCACCTTCCTACTCCTGCCGCTGCTCCCGCCGCTCCCTCCTCCGCGGCACCGACGCGCCCAGCAGCTCCAAGCCCCACACGCACGGCCCGGAGACACCGGAGACAGCTCCGGGTCGCTCACCCCACGCCGCCGCTACGGCCGCAGACCAGGAGACAAATACCACCGCGCCCGCCCCGCCTCCCAGCGGTGGCCCCGCCCCAACGGCCGCACGCACGCGCTCCACCCGCCTTCCACCGCCGCAACATCCTCATTGGCTGGAGGGCGGTAGTTTGGGTGAGCGCGCCCCGATTGCTGCCTGTGCTGCGGCTCGGGCGGGCTGCGCGCCAGCGGAGCGGCTGAGGGACGCCTGCTCGCTGCGCGGGGGGGGCGGGGGAGAAGTGGGGGCTGTGGCGCGTTAGTGGGGGATGACGAAGGGACACGGGGAATGAGGGGCTCCCTTGCTGTTCCTCGTCCACAGTTATGGCCCCTCTGGACCGTCTCTTCCCTACCCCGCTCATCTCTTATTACCAGCCAAGGCTCCCACTCACCGGAACGGCAGCTCCCTCAAAACGCCCTGATCTGGGCTAAGCGCCGCTCCCGCCCTGCTCTCGTAGCGTCTGAGCCCTTGTCTTCAACCACCAGCTTCTTCAGGCTGGACTGGCCGCCGGTTAGATCCTCCTCTGCGCTGCCCCTCACTCCCCTTGCATCTACTTCCCTTACGCCTCTGCTGCTCTCAGTCCTGGTCCTGCCTGTAGCCTGATCAGTGGAACCGGAGTTAGAGGGACAGGCTAGTTTTCACAGCTGATTCTGAGACTGTTGCACAAGGCTATTTTCGGGCTCAGGACTCTTGTTAACATTTTTGACACAGATGCGTACCCCATCGTGGTTGTAAAACAGTCCAGCCCAAGCACTGACCGGACAAAAGATCAAAGCACTAATACCAGTTAGGAGAGACCTTTGGCAGCCAGAAGGGTGGGGATACTACCAAGAGGAGATCAATCAGAGAAAGCAGGCATTAGCTTATAGGGCAGCCAAGGATCTACCAGCTTTGCAGATAGGCACTACTTTGAAGATCCAGCTATTAGACCCCAGAAGGAAGGGACTAACAGAGTTGTGAGGGATGCATTGGCACCCAGATAATACAACTCATTATGCAAGAAGGACAAGTGATTCATAAAAACAGGAGACACTTATGAGCCAGTAGACATAACACCCAGCTCATCACAGAACAGAAACAGAACCATCTAGAGGCCAACCTCATAGGGAGGAAGAAGACTCCACTAAAAGATAGTTTGCTACAGTCAGTGATAAGTGACAGCGAGACAGAGATAGATCACTCTTGGTATAGTCACCTGTTGAGAACAGATTATCTCAAAGACTGCATAACTAGTGAAGACAAGACTCTAACTTGGCTATGTGCAGCAATCTCTGGCTAAAAGGACACAGGGTGAGTGTCTTGGCATCAATTATTGTTTTTAATGTTTATATTAAAATATTTGCAAAATTGGAAAGATGTATCATGATCAATGGAACTGGAGTAAGAAGGCCCATGTTCTCTGGAGGATCTGTTTGTAGACACAGTACCAGGACCAGGTAGCAACTGAGCCACACAGACAAAGCAGTCCACAGGGTTAAATCCATATGTTCAGTTTAACATGCATTCAGCTTCACTCTTTGCTAATAAAACACTCCTCTTTTCTCCTCCGCTAACTATTGGACAATTTCACTCCACTTTCAATGAAGGGATGAGTGTCTACACAAGATTTGGGACACCAGGGTCACATTATTTTATACTCTTCATATTTTGAAGGGCAGGATAGTGATTAGGTAGGAGGTGGGGGAGTAGAGGGTGGCTAAGGACACAATGTCAGCAAGTATTTCTTGGACCACCAAAAAGTCAGCAAACAGCTGTCTCTTTAAATCTTTTTCCATCTGCTTCAAGTTCACCAAATGCTTCATGTAGTTTGTCATATAGGTGTCCAGCCACTTTTTATCCTCTTGCCTATACTTACCCTGTCTGCCCATATTTCCTTTGTATCTCTTTTTTTTCTGAAACCTATATACTCCATTGCTCTTTCAAATTCAAACAGATCCTCTTTGGTTTTTCTTTCCTTGGCATGTAAACTGCCCAACTAATCCTCCATTACTGTGGACCATACCAAGCTGTGTGCTTGCCTTTCCACAGAAGCATTAAAAAGCTCAAGTTTCTAGCCTTTTTGCATTGCAAATTTTGTGTGCCTTTTAAGGCACCCCTCCCTTTTGTATTCCATTTTTTGTGCAGCCATGTGTTACAGCTGCATGCCAAACCAAGCATTTCCACTCTGATTAGTAACGGGGGTCCATGTGTCAAATGAAAGAGATGGGAAAGACACTTGGGGAATAATGGGATCCAAATTTAGGCAGACTGCAGAACTCTTATGCCTTCTGTAGAGGCATAAAGAGGAAGAGTGGCAGAGTGAGGGTGATCAGTTATGGCAGAATCGAAAGAGAGGTGGATACTTCTGCTGGCCTTGTGTGACCTAGATCCACAATTTTATGAGCACTAATGGAAGTGATTGTAAGAATCCACAAATTACTTCCTCAAACCCTGATGCTTGCATGAAAGTGGCACAATGGCTAATTGGATGCTTTTAGCAATAAAATGTTGCTTACTGGATGCAGAAATTCCATCCTTTGAGTTGTCCTCGTCCAGCTTGATCACCAGCTCTGTATCCAAGATTTACACAGAGAAGTCCTATGAGCCCATAAGCTCTCAGTTCAGGCTTCTGTGTGTGTAGTTCTCCTAGATGGCAGAGACCTTCCTCTCCTTCATGGGGAATCTTGGTGCCTGGGTTTGCTTGCTGTCCAAGAGCAGGTTCAACTGAGTGGAGGGACACTTCTTCAGTATCTGTACAACTTTTCATTGAGAAGACAAATGTAGATACCAGCCTTCAACTTTGTTTCTGTCTGTTGCTTTCTTATAATTATATTTGAGGGGTTTGACCCTCTGCCAGTATGAGTTGGCAGACCAGGTTGATGCTGAAATCTCTAAGGCTCCAGAATATCTGGCTGAAGACCTGTTTGTTTCTTTGGTAACCATCCATCTCCTCCTGGATCTCAGCATACTCCATAACGCTAAGAAAGCATTAATGTTGGCCTTTAACCAGCTAGCAGCACATTCATAAGATGCTTGGCTGAGACATACTTTTTAGTTAAATTATCCAAAAGATGAAAAAGTTTTATCAGCAGAAGGTGTCCCCTACATCTATGTCTCACAGCAGAGCATAGTGTTAGCAACATTATTTGTATAGGTCATAGGCAAGTCAGCCCCTAGATAGTGGAGTGCAAAAAGATGACCAGAGAGGCTACTTCTGCAATGAGCTACTTCTGCTGGATATATCTAGGCAGCAGTGAGAAGACTATTTGCATTTACTGTATTAGCATGATAGGAAACTTGACCACACCGGCATTAAAATAACTGAGGCAGGAATGACTGGGATTCAGTTGTGCTTTAGTTCCCTCAAAAACAGTAGTCTGGAACATTTAACTCTATTAATAATTGATCAAAGTTCTTTTGTGTAAGAATTCAAGATGTATATCAGTCTATATAGGAAGAAAAAATGTTATATTATCTATTGTAAACAGGTCCATAGAAATCCAAGAGGCAATGCAGCTACAATATTTGAATCAAGTGTGGCCTGTGGACACAGGACAGAGTTGCATCTGAAACAAGATGGCTGATGATGGCATTGCACCGCTGGAGTGTGTGCCAATGGAATTATACAAGTTTAATTAGCATTGGTATAATTCTGTTGTGTCAACAAGGCCCTTGAAATCTGTTGGAAAAGAATTGACTGCCTAACATTTCATAGACATATATTATGATACATATATGATTTAGCATGATCCCATCAACTCCTGTTACGATATGTAGACATAGGACATTTCCCTTCTGATCTAAAAGGGACAAATACAAGGATGTAAAATCCTTCATTGTCTTACAAACACTACATTGTAGCTATTAGTTTTCAAATATCTTCCTATTTGAAATTAGAGAAATTAATCAAAGGTATATATTTTTTCTTCCTGGTACCACAATACATATTGTCTAGTGATTAGAATACATTCTCCATAATAAATTGTTAAACATTTCCAGTTATATTTTCTTTTGTTCCCTTCAAACTGGTAAACATATTAACCCTCTTTGTAGCACTTTTTCAAACCCTTATTTTGATTATTGCAGCCCTTTGCTGGCCTTGTTTACTGAAGCCTCAGATTGTGCAGGTCAATTCAAATTGCTACTGTTAAAATAATCTTCCCAGACTGTGGTTCTGACCAGATTCCCACTCTGTTTTGGGTCCCTTCATTGGCTCTCCCTTCCCCCCATCAAATACAATCTTCTCATCCTTATGATTGTGGTCCTAGCTGCTTTTTTATTGTCACTTGTCACCTGTTCTTTCTCCAGAAATGTAAGCTATCTGACCCCTCTCTTGCCACAGGTATTTATCTGCATATACTGTGGATGTAACCCGATTCCTCTTGGAGTCTGACCAGGAAAGGTGCCCCCAGCCCCAGCTAGTCTATTTGCATTTTGATTGACACCATGCCTTGCCAGTCTGAAGCCACCTGATGATGGCTGATCCAGCCCTTCTATATTCAAAGCCATACATTTTTCCATAAGCAAAGAATATGAACTATAATCTGACAACACACCTACAACCAGCACCCAACCCTTCCAGGGTCTGTATAGAAATCTGAGCTGTATGTAGATCAAAGGCTTTTACACCAGGAACCTTAATTGTCATTTCACACCCTGGGAACATTTGTTGGGATTTCATGACATGTGGCTTAACTATGGTCTTAGCAGTCCCCATAGCTCTCCAGCCAATAAATGTCTCCCCATTAACCACCAATCTTCTGCTCCCACTGGCAATGTGATATATCTTTACCCAGAAGGGTGCAGCATGACATGTACCCTATGGTATGGGCTGTGAATGGTACAGCACGAACATTATGTGCCATTGGCAAACTGCCAGTGTGACTCTCTCCCTCCTGACGGTTGAGTCACAGAGTTAACTTTATGAGTTTGGAGTGCAACTGGCCTTTCCAGCACTGCATTAAGACTCACTGGGCATCAGGCAAAGTAACCCCACTGGCTACATATGGCTCACCTCTTCCCCCCTCTCATCTGAGGGCTCCTGAGGGCCATTTACCAGCTATGGTTACATTTCTGTCACTCATAGTTTGAGGTCAGGGTGGCAGAGTTCATAGAATTGTTCTATATCCATTAACTCATAGGCCTCTTTGACCATTGTAATTCCCCAGGTTCCTTACATAACCCTGAGTTGAAACCTCAGCATAGGCCATGACTCCTTTTTTTCTGAACTCCCTGAAATCTTCTCTTATACACTTCAGGGATTAGCTTAAATGTTTGTGTAAGTGAGAGAATAGGCTCGCTGTTGTGAAGCACTTTTCTGGCTTATACACTACCCTGGTGAAATGGGATAGCAAAATGATCTAAGTTCTTGCTCCCGCTTCCTTTACCCGTAGGCCTGCCTGACCTCGAGGGCTCCCCTTCCACTCCTCTGTGTGGCAGACTCCTTGTTACCCCAACAAGGCTGGGTCCACTATTCATGGGAGTCTCGACCACCAATCTTGGGGTCACTTAAGGCAAGGGCTAGGATATCCCCACTCAGGGGTGCTCTCTCCACAGTGGACGCTGCCCTGACCTACTGATCATTACATACAGTTCAGAGCAAATACAATTTATTAAACAGCAATCAGTTTTTTAAAAAAGAAGGAAAAAAAGAGAAAGGTTTAAAGAAAACACATAACCCTGCTCTGTGAACGGGAACATCACAAACAGCCATCTCTGGAATGTAGGGGGAAGTTCACAGACTGTTCCTCTCATGTCCCAGGCCTCCTCCTCTCAGACACTTGCTCTGGTGATGGCCACACATCTTCAGGCTCTAGGTGGCAGGATCCTTCTTACCAGTATCAGCTCCCCTGTTGGGGTTACGATCCTATTCCAAGAGTAGCCTGCAAGGCCTCTTGGGTGGGGGTGTCTTCCTGCACTAGACCTGCTGCCCACGGTCCTCGCTCAGCTGCTCACCACACCCAGCTCCATACTGCTCCAGCTCCACTCTGTGTCAGCACTGCTGCTTTGCCTACAGCCCCCTGTGCTGCTTTTACTGCCCCCTCTCTGGCTGTGGTTGCTGCAGTTCTCCTGCCAGTACAGGTCTATTCTCTGGACTGCTTCTGTGGCTTTTGTTGCTGCAGCTCTGCTCCCAGCATGGATCTACTCCCCAGGCTGCTTCTCAGGTTCTCTCTGGCCAGCAAAGCTCTGCTCCCCAGCTCAGCTCGGGCTCCTGCTCTCTCCTTAGCTTGGCCCCACTCTGTCTGACCCTTGCAATTCCAGCTGATGGAACCCCCCTGGCCTCTGACTCCCTCATTAGCCTGCCCGCCCTGTCAATCAGGCTGACCTGGAATGTTGGCCTCTCCCCATTGCCCTTGGGACTGTCAGTCTTAGGATCCTGATTTCCCATTGACCCTTCCCCTTTCTTTTGGTACTGGGAGCTAGTCAACCAAAAAAGGCCACTGAGTTTTAGTAAGGGCTCAATAGTCCCCTTAAATTTGCAACAAAACTTGTTTACAATCATCATAATCTCTACAGTCTTCACTTTCCATAAGGGGAAAATGTCCAAGGCCTTTGTCCCAGACAGTAGTGGAGCCAGGTACCTTACCACATCCTCTCTTCCCACTTTATTAAAATCACATCCCATTTTAGAAGTATGTAGGAACACATCCATGTCTCTCTACACCAGTGGTTCTCAACCAGGAGCCTGGGGCCGCGAGAAGGTTTCAGGGGGTCTGCCAAGCATGGCCAGCATAAAACTCACTAGGGACTAGGGTAGAAAGCTGAAGTCCCGATGTGCAGGACTGCAGCCTGGAGCCCTGAACCCCAACACTTGACGCCGAAGCTGAAGCCTGAGCAACTTAGCTTCACAGTGCCCCCTGTGGTGTGGTGTGATGCCCTGGCTAACTGCCCTGCTTGCTATACCTTAACGCTGGCACTGGCTTTTATATGGAGAAAAACAGTTGTTGTGGTACAGGTGAGCCATGGATTTTTTATAGCATGTTGGGCGGGCCTCAGAAAGAAAAAGGTTGAGAACCCCTTGTCTACACCAACAACTGGGACAGGTAGCTGGGGACTAGCTCCACCTACCAGACTATGGTTCTGCTGGTGCAGTCTCTCCATCACGAGCTGATACTGATGCTCAGTGTCCCGTCCTCCCCATCTGCCCCCTAGTGCTGCCACTGGTTTTCCTTCTCTTCTCTCTTGTACTGATAGTGCCTTTCCTGAGCTGCTCTCTGCTGGATTTCCAGATGCATTCTGTCCCTCTCCAGCTGCAGCTTCTCCTTCTCCAGCTGTCGAACTGTTCACCGCTCCTGTTGCATTAATGTGCTTGGTCTGGACAGAACATAGTTACTGCCCCTGTCAGCCTCACTCCTCCAGGGCATTGGCTTCAAGAGTGTTGCTGAACCCTTGCCAGCAGGCTGGAAGTTCTCTTTGAGCCTGAACCATCATTCCACTACTGGTCATTAGACTATAGTAAATTTACTAGCTATGATTTTGTTCTATACTGGGCTGATCTGCCTTTCTCTAAATAGTTCACCCAGCTGATTTTTTCTTCAGCTGTTCATAATTAATTTTTCCCTGCTCTCTTTTCACTGTCCATTTCCCAAAAAGGGTATTGAGCCTTTTTTTTCTTTTTTGAGCATTTACATGAGTGGATCCCAAGGAAATGCCATTAGTGCTCTGGGGAATATAGTTCACTGGTATGCTGAAGAACACAGTACTGTCAATCAGGTAGATATCAATATTTATATTTGATAAATACATTTGTATGGAAATCTGAAAGGGATCCTTTGGCTCCTAGTAAATTGCCAATATAGTGTTTAATGTCCCTAATCTACACAAAAGGGAAACGGTGTCTGCAAAACCCATTGCATGACAAGATAAATAATTTTCTGTGAAACTGCTGCCCTCTAGAGAGGGAATGAAAAATTACAGAATGATTAAATTTCAGAGTGGTAGCCGTGTTAGTCTGTATCAGCAAAAAGAATGAGGAGTACTTGTGGCACCTTAGAGACTAACAAATTTATTTGAGCATTAGCGTTTGTGGGCCAAAACCCACTTCATCAGATGCATGCAGTGGAAAATACTGTAGGAAGATATATATACACAGAGGACATGAAAAAATGGGTGTTGCCAGACTAACTATAACAAGAGTAATCAGTTAAGGTGGGCTATTATCAGCAGGAGAAAAAAAACTTTTGAAGTGATAATCAGGATGGCTATTTCCAGCAGTTGACAAGAAGGTGTGAGTAACAGCAGGGGAAAAAATTAGCATGGGGAAATAGGTTTTACTTTGTGTAATGACCCATCCATTCCCAGTCTTTATTCAAGCCTAATTTAATGGTGTCCAGTTTGCAAATTAATTCTAATTCTGAAGTTTCTCGTTGGACTCTGTTTTTGAAGTTTTTTGTTGGAGTATTGCGACTTTGAGGTCTGTAATCAAGTGACCAGGGAGGTTGAAGTGTTCTCTGACTGGTTTTTGAATGTTATAATTCTTGACTTCTGATTTGTGTCCATTTATTCTTTTACATAGAGACTGTCCAGTTTGGCCAATGTACATGGCAGAGGGGCATTGCTGGCACATGATGGCATATATCACATTGGTAGATGTGCAGGTGAACGATCCTCTGATAGTGTGGCTGATGTGATTAGGTCCTATGATGGTGTCCCCTGAATAGATATGTGGACAGAGTTGGCAACGGACTTTGTGGCAAGGATAGGTTCCTGGGTTAGTGTTTTTGCTGTGTGGTATATGGTTGCTGGTGAGTATTTGCTTCAGGTTGGGGGGCTGTCTGTAAGTGAGGACTGGCCTGTCTCCCAAGATCTGTGACAGTGAGGGATCGTCCTTCAGGATAGGTTGTAGATCCTTGATGATGTGCTGGAGATGTTTTAGTTGGGGGCTGAAAGTGACGACTAGTGGCGTTCTGTTACTTTCTTTGTTGGCCTTTCCTGTAGTAGGTGACTTCTGGGTACTCTTCTGGCTCTGTCAATCTGTTTCTTCACTTCAGCAGGTGGGTATTGTAGTTGTAAGAATGCTTGATAGGGATCTTGTAGGTGTTTGTCTCTGTCTGAGGGGTTGGAGCAAATGTGGTTGTATCTTAGAGCATGGCTGTAGACAATGGATCATGTGGTGTGGTCTGAATGAAAGCTGGAGGCATGTAGGTAAGTATAGCGGGCAGTAGGTTTCCGGTATAGGGTGGTGTTTATGTGACCATCACTTATTAGCACTGTAGTTTCCAGGAAGTGGATCTCTTGTGTGGACTGGTCCAGGGTGAGGTTGATGGTGGGATGGAAATTGTTGAAATCATGGTGGAATTCCTCAAGGGCTTCTTTTCCATGAGTCCAGATAATGAAGATGTCATCAATGTAGTGCAAGTAGAGTAGGGGCGTTAGAGGACGAGAGCTGAGGAAGCATTGTTCTAAGTCAGTCATAAAAATGTTGGCATACTGTGGGGCCATGCGGGTACCCATAGCAGTTCCACTGACTTGAAGGTATACATTGTCCCCAAATGTGAAATAGTTGTGGGTGAGGACAAAGTCACAAAGTTCAGTCACCAGGTTTGCTGTGACATTATTGGGGATACTGTTCCGGATGACTTGTAGTCCATCTTTGTGTGGAATGTTGGTGAAGAGGGCTTCTGCGTCCATAGTGGCCAGGATGGTGTTTTCTGGAAGATCACCAATGGATTGTAGTTTCCTTAGGAAGTCAGTGGTGTCTCGAAGATAGCTAGGTATGCTGGTAGCATAGGGCCTGAGGTGACAGTCTGCATAGCCAGACAATCCTGCTGTCAGGGTGCCAATACCTGAGATGAGGAGTCCAGGATTACCAGGTTTATGGATCTTGGGTAGCAGATAGAATACCCCTGGTCAGGGTTCTAGGGGTGTGTCTGTGCAGATTTGGTCTTGTGCTTTTTCAGGGAGTTTCTTGAGCAGATGGCGTAGTTTCTTTTGGTAACCCTCAGTGGGATCAGAAGATAAAGGTCTGTAGAATGTATGATTCCTTTAAAATGGTTATAGTGAAGGCTAATCCCAGGACACAGTTTCATCTGTAGAGGCCCTCATGATGGAGGAGAAACAGGACCCAATCCTCTAAACAGTACTATCCTCCTACATCTGTTGAGAGTGTAGCAGAATTGTCATTTTCTAGACTTGTGGAATTTGGGAATGGGCTCATTACACATGGCAGAATGGGTATACTGGGACACCCAGAATCACAATGGAGGTGCTGGGAATGTCAATATTGTTTGGTATGGGATTAATTCCCATCTGTCTGCCCCATTAGCCTCTTCACCTTTATCTCTAAACTCTTTATCTCTAAACTCACTGAATAATGCAATCTGCAACAGATGCACTTTCTCCTCCAACTTCATCTTTGATCTCTTCCAATCTGGCTTCAGCCCTCCCATCTGCTGACATTGCTTTCACTAAGGTTTCTAATTACTTCCTTCTCACCATATCACAAGGTCTCTATTCCACCTGCCCCCTCCTTAACCTCTCTGCTGTTTCTGACAATGTCCATCATCATCATCTTCTCATTTTCACTGGGTTTTTTAGATTGTTCTCTCCTTGTCTTTCTTTTATCTCTGACCACTCAATTAGCATCTTTGTAGGTGGGTCCTTCTTCCATTGTCCTTGGGGCTTCCCTGGGGCTCTGTTCTTGGCTCTTTGATATTGACCATTTGCACCCCATCTTTGGGCAATCTCACCTAATTGTTATCTTAAACTCATAGACTCATAGACTCATAGGTCAGAAGGGACCAATATGATCATCTAGTCTGACCTCCTGCACAAGGCAGGCCACAGAACCCTACCCATCCACTTTTATAACAACCCCTAACCCAGGACTGAGTTATTGAAATCCTCAAAACTGGTTTGAAGACCTCAAACTGCAGAGAATCCACCAGCAAGGGACCCATGCCCCACGCTGCAGAGGAAGGCGAAAAACCTCCAGGGCCCCTGCCAATCCGGCCTGGAGGAAAATTCCTTCCCGACCCCAAATATGGCGATCAGCTAAACCCTGAGCATGTGGGCAAGACTCACCCACCAGCACTAAGTATGAACAAAAGTGAACTTCTAATCTTCCATCTGACTTTTCTCTACATCCTCCCTTCTCTGTCACTGGTGACAACACCATCATCATCCCCTTAACTCTCAGATTAAAAGCCTCAGCTATTTTTTTTGCTCCTGCTTTTCCTTTGGCCCCACATCTCAAAGCTATGTTCAAATTCTGTAATTTTTTTCTTACTCAACAGCAAATGATAGGACTGGAGTATGGTTTGGAGATGCGTGGGGCAAAGGAGAGAAAGGAGTCCAAAATAACTCCTAAATTAAGGGGCATGTCTGTCTTCCCTTGTTCTCCTGGACCCAGCCACAGTTCTCAGAGGCACACTTTCTGGTTGCCCATACCAGGCCTGTAAACCAACACTGTCTTTGAACCACTCATGGTGAAAAGTTATTCCAATTATCCTTGGATATGTTGTGCAGTGCACAGCACACCCCTCTAACATGAATGGCATTGGGCATACTGGCATCCTAAGATGTTTGTAGCAGCATCATCTTGCCTTCAGTTGGCCAACTGCACATACCATCACTGTTCTCCTTTTTTCAGGTGTGTCATAAACAGATAGCTAAGGGTTAATGTCTCTTTCACCTGAAACACCTGACCAGAAAACCAATCAGGAAACCGGATTTTTTCAACTTTGGGTGGAGGGAAGTTTGTGTAAGAGGTCTTTTGTCTGTCTGCCTGTTTCCTCTGAGCTTTGGAGAAGTAGTTCTATTTTCTAGTCTTCTGTTTCTAAGTGTAAGGACAAAGAGATCAGATAGTAAGTTCTATGGTTTCTTTTCTTTGGTATTTGCATGAATATCAGTGCTGGAGTGCTTTGATTTGTATTCTTTTTGAATAAGGCTGTTTATTCAATATTCTTTTAAGCAATTGACCCTGTGTTGTATCATCTTAATACAGAGAGAACATTTGTATGTATTTTTCTTTCTTTTTTATATAAAGCTTTCTTTTAAGACCTGTTGGAGTTTTTCTTTACTTCAGGGAAATTGAGTCTGTACTCACCAGGGAATTGGTGGGAGGAAGAAATCAGGGGAGAGCTGTGTGTTGGATTGCTAGCCTGATTTTGCATTCCCTCTGGGGGGAATAGGAAAGTACTTTCTGTTTCCAGGATCGGGAACAGAGAGGGGGGAGTCTCGGTGTAGTTTCACAGAGCTTGTGTCTGTGCATCTCTCCAGGAGCACCTGGAGGGGGGAAGGGAAATAGGATTATTTCCCTTTGTTGTGAGACTCAAGGGATTTGGGTCTTGGGGTCCCCAGGGAAGGTTTTTCAGGGGGACCAGAGTGCCCCAAAACACTCTAATTTTTTGGGTGGTGGCAGCAGTACCAGGTCCAAGCTGGTAACTAAGCTTGGAGGTTTTCATGCTAACCCCCAAATTTTGGACGCTAAGGTCCAGAATCTGGGAATAAGGTTATGATATGGTGTGCAGCGTTGTGGGAAAGATACAATCCAGAAGCCAGTAGGAATATTATATTTTTCTTTTCTCTGCTAGGGGCTTTTTAGCAGAGAGAAACAGTTTGGTTTTAAAAGGGAACCAGAGAGAATTTTTTTTTCTGCTCTCTAGCAGTTTGTGGTTTGCATGTTAAGCGAGAAGCCATTACCAAACTGTTAAGGGTCTTTTGTCATGCAATAGCCCTCCCATTAGGTGGCAAGTACCAGCACTTATATGCATGCAAATAAAGTGGTTTTTCTGGTTTCCCTTAATTGAACATTAGCTAGAGAGAGAAAAGGAAAAAAGCACTGTTGCTAGGCAGACTTCAGGAGGCAACAGAGCCTGCAGTGCAGAAGATAAACACCGGAGGGCACCCCAACACAAGAAAACAGGAACCATGTCTACCAGGACAAAAATGGAGGCCGAAGACCAATTCAAAGAAGCTGAACACAGGCGAGAGATGGAAAAACACAAACAGGAACTAGAAATAAAACAAAAAGAGATGGAGATAAAAGAAAAGGAAGAAAGCCTCAAACTGGCAGCCTTCCAAAGAGAACAGGCAGCCCAAGAGGCAGCACACAAAAGAAAACTAGAAGAAGAAGAGGTGGCCCACCGCCGAGAAATGGAAAAACAACAAAAAGAGAATGAAGAGAAGGAAAAACAGAGAAAACATGAACTGGACTTGGCAAAAGCTGGGCTGCATGTGCCAGCCAACCCTAACAACCCGGCGCCAATTATTGCTCCACAGCACAGGAAATTTCCCACCTACAAGGCAGGTGATGACACCGAGGCCTTCTTGGAAAATTTTGAAAGAGCCTGTCTTGGGTACAGCATCCCCGAAGACCAGTACATGGTAGAATTAAGGCCACACCTCAGTGGACCTTTAGCAGAGGTGGCAGCTGAAATGCCCAAGCCGCAAATGAATGACTATAAACTTTTTCAAACCAAGGCCAGATACAGGATGGGGATAACCCCAGATCATGCCCGTCGGCGCTTCAGAACCCAAAAATGGAAACCAGAGGTGTCATTTCCCAAACACGCCTACTACATTGCAAAAAACTATGAGGCCTGGTTAACAGGAAACAACATTCAAACCTTGGAAGAAGTGAACCTCCTCATACAAATGGAGCAGTTCTTGGATGGTGTTCCTGAAGACATCACACGGTACATACAAGATAGAAATCCCAAAACTATCGCTGAGGCGGGGGAGATTGGAGCCAAATGGATGGAACTGGCAGAAAGCAAAAAAGCTACTGTCAAGGGGAACGATTACCCCAGGGGGCACACAGACCATAAACCCTACAACCGAGGACAGCCAAAGACCCTACATACCACCCAAGTAAAGCCACAGATACCCTACTCTTCAACCTCACCAGTCTCCAGTAACTCACCTCGGCCCAGTGACCCATCAGATGGAAGATGCTTTAAGTGTAATGAACCGGGACATATCAAGGCCAACTGTCCCAAGAACACCATGCGAGTGCAATTCATTACACCACCATCACACCAAAGATCCCCAGGCCCGGATGCCTCTCAAATACCCTTGGAGCGAAGGGAAAATTTGAGAGTGGGCGGAAAGAAGGTTACTGCGTGGAGAGACACGGGGGCACAAGTGTCAGCTATCCACCAATCCTTCGTTGACCCCAAATTCATCAACCCAAAGGCCAAAGTTACAATTTACCCCTTCATGTCACAAGCTGTAGACTTGCCTACAGCTCAACTGCCTGTCCAGTACAAAGGCTGGTCAGGAATGTGGACTTTTGCAGTCTATGACAATTATCCTATCCCCATGCTACTGGGGGAAGACTTGGCCAACCAGGTGAGGCGGGCCAAGAGAGTGGGAATGGTTACCCGTAGCCAAACCAGGCAAGCTTCCAGACCCATTCCTGTTCCTGAGCCGTCCACAGAAGCCCCGTCTGTGTTACCAGAGACCCAGACAGAGGCAGTGGACCCGGATTCCATGCCTACCACTGAAACAGCCACAGCATCTCCAGTCCCAGGCCCGGAACTGGAACAGCAACCAGCACCAGCAAGTGCAACCACATCTTCAAACTCAACGCCAGAGGGCGCCAGCGAGCCAGAACTGGCAGAAGCACACGACAGCCATACCCAAAAGGCTCAGCCAGAGCCTGAAATACCCTCAGGTGCACCAGCGGAGAGCGGTTCACCAGCAACGAAAACAACCCCACCACCTACATCGCTTCCAGAGGGACCAAGCCCAAGTCCACAGTCTGAGGAAGAACTGGTGACCCCAGCCTCAAGGGAACAGTTCCAGGCTGAGCAGGAAGCAGATGACAGCCTTCAGAAAGCTTGGGCGGCGGCACGGAGCACCCCACCGCCTCTCAGCTCTTCTAATCGATCCCGGTTTGTTATAGACCAAGGACTTTTATACAAGGAAATTCTTTCTGGTGGACACCGGGAAGAATGGCAGCCGCAAAAACAGTTGGTGGTTCCAACTAAGTACCGGGGGAAGCTCTTAAGCTTAGCCCATGATCATCCCAGTGGCCATGCTGGGGTGAACAGAACCAAGGACCGGTTGGGGAAGTCCTTCCACTGGGAGGGGATGGGCAAGGATGTTGCCAAGTATGTCCGGTCTTGTGAGGTATGCCAAAGAGTGGGTAAGCCTCAAGACCAGGTCAAGGCCCCTCTCCAGCCACTCCCCATAATTGAGGTCCCATTTCAGCGAGTAGCTGTGGATATTCTGGGCCCTTTCCCAAAAAAGACGCCCAGAGGAAAGCAGTATGTACTGACTTTAGTGGACTTTGCTACCCGGTGGCCAGAAGCAGTAGCTCTAGGCAACACCAGGGCTAACACTGTGTGCCTGGCCCTAACAGACATCTTTGCCAGGGTAGGTTGGCCCTCTGACATCCTTACAGATTCAGGGTCTAATTTCCTGGCAGGGACCATGGAAAAACTGTGGGAAACTCATGGGGTGAATCACTTGGTTGCCACCCCGTACCACCATCAAACCAATGGCCTGGTGGAAAGGTTCAATGGAACTTTGGGGGCCATGATACGAAAATTCATCAACGAATTCTCCAATAATTGGGACCTAGTGTTGCAGCAGTTGCTGTTTGCCTACAGGGCTGTACCACATCCCAGTTTAGGGTTTTCACCATTTGAACTTGTGTATGGTCACGAGGTTAAGGGGCCATTACAGTTGGTGAAGCAGCAATGGGAGGGGTTTACGCCTTCTCCAGGAACTAACATTCTGGACTTTGTAAGCAACCTACAAAGCACCCTCCGACACTCTTTAGCCCTTGCTAGAGAGAACCTAAAGGATGCTCAGGAAGAGCAAAAGGCCTGGTATGACAGACATGCCAGAGAACGTTCCTTCAAGGTAGGAGACCAGGTTATGGTCTTGAAGGCGCAACAGGCCCATAAGATGGAAGCATCATGGGAAGGGCCATTCACGGTCCAAGAGCGCCTGGGAGCTGTAAACTACCTCATAGCATTTCCCAATTCCTCACTAAAGCCTAAAGTGTACCATGTTAATTCTCTCAAGCCTTTCTATTCCAGAGACTTACAGGTTTGTCAGTTTACAGTCCAGGGAGATGATGCTGAGTGGCCTGACGGTGTCTACTACGATGGAAAAAAAGACGGTGGCGTGGAAGAGGTGAACCTCTCAACCACCCTGGAACGTCTGCAGCGGCAACAAATCAAGGAGCTGTGCACTAGCTTCGCCCCATTGTTCTCAGCCACCCCAGGACGGACTGAACGGGCATACCACTCCATTGATACAGGTAATGCTCACCCAATCAGAACCCCACCCTACCGGGTGTCTCCTCATGCCCAAGCTGCTATAGAACGGGAGATCCAGAACATGCTACAGATGGGTATAATCCGCCCATCTACCAGTGCATGGGCATCTCCAGTGGTTCTGGTACCCAAACCAGATGGGGAAATACGCTTTTGCGTGGACTACCGTAAGCTAAATGCTGTAACTCGTCCGGACAACTATCCAATGCCACGTACTGATGAGCTATTGGAAAAGTTGGGACGTGCCCAGTTCATCTCTACAGTAGACTTAACCAAGGGGTACTGGCAAGTACCGCTAGATGAACCTGCCAAGGAGAGGTCAGCATTCGTCACCCATGCGGGGGTGTATGAATTCAATGTCCTTCCTTTCGGCCTTCGAAATGCACCCGCCACCTTCCAGAGGCTGGTAGACGGTCTACTAGCTGGACTGGGAGAATTTGCAGTTGCCTACCTCGATGATGTGGCCATTTTTTCAGACTCCTGGCCCGAACACCTACTACACCTGGAAAAGGTCTTTGAGCGCATCAGGCAGGCAGGACTAACTGTTAAGGCCAAAAAGTGTCAAATAGGCCAAAACAGAGTGACTTACCTGGGGCACCAGGTGGGTCGAGGAACCATAAACCCCCTACAGGCCAAGGTGGATGCTATCCAAAAGTGGCCTGTCCCAAGGTCAAAGAAACAGGTCCAATCCTTCTTAGGCTTGGCCGGATACTACAGGCGATTTGTACCACACTACAGCCAAATCGCTGCCCCATTGACCGACCTGACCAAAAAGACCCAGCCAAATGCCGTTAAGTGGACTGATGAGTGTCAAAAAGCCTTTACCCAGCTTAAGGCAACGCTCATGTCGGACCCTGTGCTCAGGGCCCCGGACTTTGACAAGCCATTCCTAGTAACCACGGATGCATCTGAGCGTGGTATAGGAGCAGTGCTCATGCAGGAAGCAACAGATCACAACTTCCATCCTGTCGTGTTTCTCAGCAAGAAACTGTCTGAGAGGGAAAGTCACTGGTCAGTCAGTGAAAAGGAATGCTATGCCATTGTGTACGCCCTGGAAAAGCTACGCCCATATGTTTGGGGACGGCAATTCCAACTACAAACTGACCATGCTGCACTAAAGTGGCTTCATACTGCCAAGGGGAACAACAAGAAACTTCTTCGTTGGAGTTTAGCTCTCCAAGATTTTGATTTTGAAATTCAACACATCACAGGAGCTTCTAACAAAGTTGCTGATGCACTCTCCCGTGAGAGATTCCCAGAATCCAGTAGTTAAAAAGTGTTCTTAAAATGTAAAAGTCTGTTAGTTATATACTTAGTAGTATATGTAAAGGTGCATGTGTTGTATTAATCTGTTTATTTTCAAGTTCTAGAAGGAAATTGCCGCCAGTGAGCTTCCCCACTGTCTGCAATTTGGGGGACGTGTCATAAACAGATAGCTAAGGGTTAATGTCTCTTTCACCTGAAACACCTGACCAGAAAACCAATCAGGAAACCGGATTTTTTCAACTTTGGGTGGAGGGAAGTTTGTGTAAGAGGTCTTTTGTCTGTCTGCCTGTTTCCTCTGAGCTTTGGAGAAGTAGTTCTATTTTCTAGTCTTCTGTTTCTAAGTGTAAGGACAAAGAGATCAGATAGTAAGTTCTATGGTTTCTTTTCTTTGGTATTTGCATGAATATCAGTGCTGGAGTGCTTTGATTTGTATTCTTTTTGAATAAGGCTGTTTATTCAATATTCTTTTAAGCAATTGACCCTGTGTTGTATCATCTTAATACAGAGAGAACATTTGTATGTATTTTTCTTTCTTTTTTATATAAAGCTTTCTTTTAAGACCTGTTGGAGTTTTTCTTTACTTCAGGGAAATTGAGTCTGTACTCACCAGGGAATTGGTGGGAGGAAGAAATCAGGGGAGAGCTGTGTGTTGGATTGCTAGCCTGATTTTGCATTCCCTCTGGGGGGAATAGGAAAGTACTTTCTGTTTCCAGGATCGGGAACAGAGAGGGGGGAGTCTCGGTGTAGTTTCACAGAGCTTGTGTCTGTGCATCTCTCCAGGAGCACCTGGAGGGGGGAAGGGAAATAGGATTATTTCCCTTTGTTGTGAGACTCAAGGGATTTGGGTCTTGGGGTCCCCAGGGAAGGTTTTTCAGGGGGACCAGAGTGCCCCAAAACACTCTAATTTTTTGGGTGGTGGCAGCAGTACCAGGTCCAAGCTGGTAACTAAGCTTGGAGGTTTTCATGCTAACCCCCAAATTTTGGACGCTAAGGTCCAGAATCTGGGAATAAGGTTATATTTTGGAGAAGTAGTTCTATTTTCTAGTCTTCTGTTTCTAAGTGTAAGGACAAAGAGATCAGATAGTAAGTTCTATGGTTTCTTTTCTTTGGTATTTGCATGAATATCAGTGCTGGAGTGCTTTGATTTGTATTCTTTTTGAATAAGGCTGTTTATTCAATATTCTTTTAAGCAATTGACCCTGTGTTGTATCATCTTAATACAGAGAGAACATTTGTATGTATTTTTCTTTCTTTTTTATATAAAGCTTTCTTTTAAGACCTGTTGGAGTTTTTCTTTACTTCAGGGAAATTGAGTCTGTACTCACCAGGGAATTGGTGGGAGGAAGAAATCAGGGGAGAGCTGTGTGTTGGATTGCTAGCCTGATTTTGCATTCCCTCTGGGGGGAATAGGAAAGTACTTTCTGTTTCCAGGATCGGGAACAGAGAGGGGGGAGTCTCGGTGTAGTTTCACAGAGCTTGTGTCTGTGCATCTCTCCAGGAGCACCTGGAGGGGGGAAGGGAAATAGGATTATTTCCCTTTGTTGTGAGACTCAAGGGATTTGGGTCTTGGGGTCCCCAGGGAAGGTTTTTCAGGGGGACCAGAGTGCCCCAAAACACTCTAATTTTTTGGGTGGTGGCAGCAGTACCAGGTCCAAGCTGGTAACTAAGCTTGGAGGTTTTCATGCTAACCCCCAAATTTTGGACGCTAAGGTCCAGAATCTGGGAATAAGGTTATAACAAGGTGCTCTGAAATCAAGTTATGGCTTAATGAGACAGGGTCAGTGAGAATCAACTTAAGTCCCCTATAACAACAAGTGGGCACAAGCACCCCTTTGATATCCATATTATTGGGAGAGAATCCCTCCTTGTCAAAATAGGTAAACACCAGATTTCTGGAGTACCCTGGCATCATGCACCGTCAGCACAGGTCACGTTAATGTTTATGAACTTCCTGCAATGATCAGCCAAGACTTGTATAATGAGCAACTAGCATTTTTCTGGTTGACATATTCATATGCATCTTGTAAGAAGCAAACAATGGGCACTTATTTGTCATCAATAGCCCCAGCACTGTTCAGGAACCCCTTTCTCTAAAAACCAGCTACTATTTCAGGAGCATTAGCAAATTTCAACACCCATGGGCAAACCACATCTATAATTGCCTCACAAATCCTTGTCACCACAGCACCAACAGTTGACTTGCTAACACCACACTGGCTAGAATGTGAGCTCCTCAGGGCACCTATCCCTTCTTGAATGCCTGGAAAGTCCAAATGAACTAAAAAAATAAAGTCTTGTCTGCTCAGACTCCAGCCAGACTCATTCTCTTCTCCCTGGGGGCCTCTCTCTTCCTGCTCACTGAGCAGTTGGAGGAGATGCAGGGCCTACCATGCCTTCTTTGTTGTCTCGCTTCTCTTTGCTTCAGCCCAGTCATATGCCTCACTCTCCTTGAGCCAGGGTCCCCAGCCCTCCTTTTTCAGAGCTCGGGTCAGTCCAGTCTCTCCCATGAAATCAGGAGTTCCTAGTCTTCCTTCCCAGAGCTGGATTATAATGAAAACGACCCTTCTACTTACTTCACAGTCCAATCTTGCTCCCCATAGCTGCCTGCAGTTTCCTAATCTTCTGGCACTCCTAGAACTCTCAAGCCTCGTAATTGGAATATTAGCCTCCCATTCAAGCTTTTCCAGGCCCAGGGACTACTCCAGGTGCCTGTCTCATCTGTCTTTACCTCTCCAGGCCTAGCCTGAATTAATCACATGACTTCACTACCTCATTTATTATTACCCACTTGAGGGGGTGAGCTGATCTTGTCACAGATGGGCCTGTGGCTCCATTTCCCCTTAAAGGGGCTAGCCAACTAGTCACAGGCCAGCAGCAGATGTTTCAGAGAAAGGTTCAAGCAATCCTATTACTGGAGAAAGAAGATTAAGGAATAGCCTGATCATAGGTAAAGTTTCTGCTTTAATCCCATCGATCAGAGCTGTAGTTGCGGTAGACTCCAAAGTGGTGCTCCATCCAATGAGTACATCTTCAAGTACTACATGGAGCCCTTTAATCCATTTGTAGAGAAATAATGGTTTAACAACACTTAATGAGAATATACATTTTTTTTAAAGTTGAAATTTGTTGCAATTAAACACTTGCATGCAGAGTTGTGAATTGTGCTGATGCATGAGTACCAGGAAGTTATACTATCCAGTCTAATTTTACTTTCTGAGCTGAGTGAAATGCAAACATGAAACAGTGCCAAAGGTATAAAGTAAATTTGAGTTTAAAAATCTTCCAATTTTAAAGAACAGAGGTATTATTTTATGAGTTTTATGCTGAAAACAGCCCATTCAGTGGTATAGTTTTCAGATGAGATTTAAAGAAATGGAGAATTGTTGAGATGGAGATATGCAAGAAGGCTGTTTCAAATGGCAGGTGCTGCAGTGAAGGCTCTTGAACCCAGTGAGACTGTAGGATGTGTGAGAGAGCTGGTGACTGCTAGACAAGCATAGGAAGGAGGATGGAAAGTAGAGAATGAAGGACCATGAGGTAAGCTGAAGCAGGTCCATTGTGGATTTTAAAACAGGGCAATATCCATTAGTTTCTCAAATAAGTGGAGATTGTAGCATGAACATCCACTCATATCTTGAAGTATAAGTCTGTTAGATAGCATGTGCTTAGTGGTGCCTGGCCTGTTTATTACATTAATGGGACATATCCTGGTAACCATTAGGTGCTATAAGAAATGGTGTTTGTGTTTCAGTCAATGGCACTCTTCTCCTTCAGTCAATATTGAATTAAAGCCGTGACCTAGAGAGAATGAGCACCCTGTTGCTGGAGGGATCCCTTCACTACTACAGCTCTCTGCCATCCTGCTAACAATGGAATATTGGTACTGTTATGAGCTGGATGAAAACTTGTTATAGGTTGGGTTAAAATCCCTTTGAGGTTGGTAGGTGTGAACTCACCCTTCAAATAACACAGCTGTAAACATAAGCCTTACCTAACACAAAAAGTGTGTGTGAGAGAGTCCTGGCGCTTTTGGTCTAAATAGTGTTTTGGGTAGGTGTACGTGTGTGTGTGAGAGAGAGAGAGAACACGCAGAAATTGAGGACACAAGAACAGAGAGAGGCAAAGGAAAAAAACAAGAAAGCCTAAGAGTAGCCACGGGGAGCATGGTATGACCCTGGAAAAAACTCGAGAGAGCATTTTGGGTCTGTTGGCTAAAGACACTTGGGGTGTAATCCAAGAAACTGCTTCTTGATTCTTTCTGTGTACAGAGACACAGGACTTTGTACATTCTTTGTAAATAAACAAAACTGAATAAAAGAAAATACCAGACTCCATCAATTTCTACTTCCAACTGGCACATCCTCAGGGCCCCAGAATCTGACTTAGCTACTCAGATCAAAAGTGACAACAATACATAAAGCAGATGAGTTCTGCCGCAACTTGCCTGATATGTTCAGTAGCACAGCAGGCATGTCCTGTGCAAAATCCAATAGGCAAGTAATGTTTCTACTGATTAAAGGAGTATTCTATATTCTGCCATCATTTGTCTCACGACAACTCTCTCTGAAAGTTGCTCTGACAAGAAGCACATTTCATCACATAAAAAAGTGACATATATTTTAGCATAGGTATTTAAAATGGCCATTTCATATATCATGAGAAAAAATGGTCTCATATATCTCACTGGGAATCTAGAGCCCACTGTCAGGGACCAAAACTAATATGTCTTTGGTTGTTCATATTGGATTAGAAAAATGAAGAGATAGTGTTAGTGTTTCAACAATGTTTAAGTTCATAATATTAAAAAGTAAGAGCCAGTTCTGATGTTTCTAGGGTAATTTTTCTTCTCTCTCTTTCCTGCTCCAATTGTATCTCATCTTCAGACTGCTTTGCTTTTTTTTTTTCAATTGTCTCTTGTTGATAAGCCTTTTTGACTACTTGCAACAGATTACTCCGGATTTACTGCCACTCTTTTGATTTCCTGTAAAGAAACAGCATGAGCACCGGGAAAATAAAGCAGGGAAAGCAGGGAATCAAAAGAGAGAGAGAAAGAGAGAACACACATAAAGATACACACACAATTCAGGGCTATGACATTTCTCTTTTCGTCACCACCTCTTAAGAGGTCTCAGCATTGAGTTTACTAGAATCACTGCTTTGTGTTCCATAGTAGGGTGTTCCTACACCTATTACCCCTCACTTTCTCCCACAAGCCACTTCTCAGCTGTTAACTTCACACCAGAAGTAAGTGAGGTTCATTCTCCGTGGAACAGCTGAGAGATGTAAAAAGTCTGTGCATACCTGACACCAGTTGACACCACCTGCAGGGTGCTGTCACATTTTTCAGTTGTTAGGCAGGGTTTGAAGATCATTTCTGTTCCTGCTAAAAACTGAACAATAATTGAGAAATGTGCACAGTTTGCAGACCACAGCTGACTCAGGATGAGGAGACACTTCCTCTGAGAGTGGCCTTAGGAAGGAGAGATGGAAGAATCACAGAACAAATGAAATGAGAGCGGAGCAAGCAAGGAAGAAAAGAAGAAGGGAAAATGGCAGAGGGGGCAACACAGAGAAGGAAAAAAACGTTTGGAGGAGGAAACATGAAGGGGGATTCAAAGAATATGGAAGGGAAGAGAAAGAATATGGAAGGATAAAAGATTTAGAGAGGGAAAGGGGGAAAGGAAATGTTAATTAGAGAGAAAGCTGAAAAACTGTAAATTACTGAGGAAAAGAAGCAATTAGACACAGGAGGAAAAACAATGTGAAAGAAGAGAAAGGGAAGAACCAGGGAAGATAAAGTCAGTCATTCTTTATAGTTTATAAAAAGTTTATGCAAAAAAAAACTACACAAAATACATATAAATGTTTGGTTTTATATATCAGGAAATGGAGACATGACTGTTGAGGAGGGATGCTCAGAAAATCTGGTAGTGAAGAGGCAGGTGAACCTGGGAACCCGTTGTTTCAAAATAAAATCTGCTTTGGTTTTTCATGGCTTTTTGCAACATTAATGCTTTTGTGTGTGCAACATTGATACTGTTTTTCTGAAGGCTTTAATGGTTTTGTGTGTGTGTGTGTGTGTGTGTGTGTGTGTGTGTGTGTGTGTGTGTGTGTGTGTGTGTGTGTGTGTGTGTGTGAGAGAGAGAGAGAGAGAGAGAGAGATGCAAAGGTATTTTGGTTCTGGTGGCTTTGGTACATGTTTGTTAGGTATGGTTAAGGCTATGATTTTGTCCTGGAGGTCACGGAATCCGTGACTTCTGCCTGGGTGGCTGGGAGCTGCAGTGTCCCGCTCCCTCCAATAGTGGCAGGGAGCTGTGAGGTACCCCTGCTGCTTGAGGCAGTGGGCCTCCAAGCTGACAGCTGCCATGGGCTGGGCGGGTACCCCACAGCTCCCAGATGCTGCCGGGGACAGAGGGATTCCCGCAGTGCCCCGCCAGCTGTGTTGGCAGGGAGGACCCCCGCAGTTACCCAGCCATCACTGTGGGGCAGAGGGACCCTGGCAGCTCCCCATAGTCGCCATGGGGCAGGGGGACCACCACAGCTCCCCGGCCACTGCCGCAGGGCAGGGGGACCCCGCAGCTCCCCACCACCATGGTGATATGGGAGAGCCCTGCAGCTCCCCACTGTGGTGGTGGCAGGGGGAACCCCACAGCTCCTCCCCACTGCATGGGGCAGGGGGATTCCTGCAGCTCCCCTCTGCTGGGAAGGGAAGGGGGACCCTGGAGCTCTGAGGCTTCATGGGTTCAGTTGCCCAGTCCCTTCCCATTTTATCATGGATATTTTTAGTAACATTCAGAGACAGGTCATGGGCTTCCATTAATTTTTCTTTATTGCCCGTGAGCTGTCTGTGACTTTTACTAAAAATATCCATGACAAAATCTTAGCCTTAGATATGGTATCTTATCAGGATATAGTTTACTGTAGACCCAATATTCCAGGATTGAATTCTATTTGCTGCACAATTTGTGTCAAAGCTAACATTTTCTGCACAATTTATGCGTGATTGTCTTCAAATCTTCTAAAATGTGGAGAATTGCACTGAAATTAATCAATTTCTAAGACAGGGTAATCCCAGACCCCTTTTAATTTAATACTTTTCACATAAATGTTAATGCTGGAGAAATGTAAATATTGTATATGTATATATGGTGGAAGGATTGAAATAGTGTGCTGAATATGTGCTGTTTCACATCTGTCCATAGTCCTTGCCCCAAGTGGGTTTGAATGGCTATTGTGGGAGATGGAGGAAAGAGAATCATAGATGAGACAGTCACAAAGATTCACATACTGTACATAACCTTACTGTACATGACTCTTAGACAGCCAGATGAATGGACAGGAACGAACACATTAAATGAGTGAATGAAAAAAAGATTTGTGCAGGCAGGCAATGTTATGAGATTATTATAATTTTAAAAAAATTAAATGTGGGTGCATAATAAAACACAGTAGGATCCCCAGAGCCATCCATGCCAGGTGAGCCATTGCAAGATCACCACACGGCAAGTAGGAAAAGGAATGGCCCATAACCAAAAATCCAGGTAGGAAGAGGTGGACAGAGTAACAGCATAAAATATTCCAAGAGTGACTTACACTCATTCCAGTTTCTGTGGCTTGGCTGAAGGAGAAAGTTCATGGGGGAGGATCACAAAAACTCTGGTTCAAATCTCTACTTTACTAATACACCTCTACCCCAATATAACGCAACCCCATAAAACAGGAATTCAGATATAACGTGGTAAAGCAGTGCTCCAGGGCTGCGCACTCTGGTGGATCAAAGCAAGTTCGATATAATGCAGTTTCATCTATAACACAGTACGATTTTTTGGTTCCCCAGGACAGCATTATATTGAGGCAGAGGTATATGCAGGATGCGCACACCGCAAATTCAGCCATGGGTTGGGGGAATTCAAGAATGTATTAAATCTGCTCTTAGTGTCTTGCTACCATTTGGCAGGCAAAGACAGCACCACTTATCCACTGAAAATATAGGAGAAAATATTAACGCAGGGAGTTTTACAGGAGTAAAGGCTACGAGACAGCTTATTGTCCAGGTGCCAGATTCTTCCAGAAGGAGGCATTGCTGGGAAGGATGTGGAAGTACAGGGTGTCAGGAAGTTCCCAGTGACTAGATACTCATCTTCACTCTGCACTAGACACTGTATGGCATGATCTAAGCATCCTGACTACGGGGAACTCTTAGGTGTTCCAGTCCTAGCTTGTCCCAGCAGAAATCACCATAGGCCATGGTGTAGAAATCCTGGCTGTAGTGACTCCCCATTACTCAAGGTTCAGCTTTTTCTGTGCACACTCATTGTAGGAAATAGTATAGGAACACAGTTGGTGGGGATGGAGGGGGCAATAAATATTAAAACATTTAATTCATACCTGAAGCCTGCAAATTGTTTTCTGTTTTACACTCTGCTACATTTTCCCTGGAAACACAAAGTTAAGATAAAATCTTGCTCAGTTCTGTCACAAATAGTCACAAGAGGATTACATAATACGTACTGTTATTTTAAACTCTCTCTGCCAGCAGTTGGAACCTATCCTGCTAACTCTGTGTAACAGTGCTGCCCTTGAAATGTAGGTGTGATAGAATATAAAGGAAATTTAGATGCTATGAACTGCACTTATGTAATATGCATCTGAACTATTTAATCCTGTTAATATATGGCTATGGCCTGAAAAGCAACTACATAAAAATCTCCTTCTCACTCCATATATAGGACCAGATTGTCCTTGGTCCTTGCATGGGTGCCTATGTGAATGTCACAGTAAGTTTTCACTTCTCTTCCCCTTGCCTCCATGCATTCAGGAGTGGAAATAATCTGCTCCTTTCCTATATCACATGGGTGCAATAGCCCCAAAGAGGGTAATGGGGCTTTTACACCAGATCACAGAGCTGGCCAAGCAGAGAGAGGAAGCGGGCTACACCTACCTAGGATGGTGCATCTTGTATGATTCCCTCGTGTACTGGGAAGGTACAATCCCTCATATTATTGACACCAGACCACACAATGGCACATTTACAAAGCTACTGTTTTGCTTCTAATCACATCCTAAAGAATAAGGAGTGGGCTAAGTCCAATTGGCAGAAATGCCAGTGGGACGCTACCCCTGCCTTACTAATGAATATGTTATATAAATGTGCCAATGAGCTGCAAACCATTGTATATAAAATTAAAAACTGTCCATTACAATAATATTATTAAAATATTTGATTATTAAAGTGTGTGTTTGTGTGTCTGAATGTAGTGTTACTGAAAAGTGCCAGACTGACATCCTCAGAAACTGAAGTCTTCTGTTCATCCACAGGTGCAGCATGAACAGTGGCAATGCAGTCTTCTCCTTCATTGCTGTGACATTTCATCTAATTCCTGACCTAGAGGGATCATCTCTTGGGGTAAGAGGGAAAGTTAATCTCCCTAACTTTATAAATCCTTGGTCTCTGCAATGAAACTACACTCTTGGGAGCTAATCATGGGGGTTGTTTTATGATCTGAACACCTCGCTTCTAGAAATTGGACAAAGACCCAATTCATTTCAGAGAACCAGACTAAATGTGAGGTTTGCAGCATGCTCATTTGAACATATACATTCAGATAGAGTGATGTGCACAAATCCCTCTACTCCTGCCCCAGGTGATACGTTCTGAATGTTCTGAAGATATGATGCATGTTCATGGCTTTCCATGTATAGTTAGATAGTGCTTTATTCTCTAAAAACAGAGTCTGCTACAGCACCCAGATCTCCTCTATTCTTTATGTGCATTGTATCTGTTTTTGGGTAATTGTATAGTTAATAATGGGGGAAATTTCAAGGGCACAATGTAATGTCAGTGGGAGCTGGGTAGCTAATTATTATTTGTGTGCCTTTGTAAACCTCTCCCAACATTTGTAACTGTCAACACTTAGGTAAAGATAAAGGTAATCAGATTTCACACTTCTGGATGTAAAGCCACCTGCAGGGTAAAGGCAGGGGATGGGAAGAAGATGGAATTTCTCCAATCAACTTCTTGGCATATGGCACAATTAGGCGCAATATGGATGCGTGGAGGGTTGTCTTGCTCTGAACCATAAGTCAGTGGGCACTGCTAGAGGCGGGAAATTAGTTAGACCAGTAGTCTGCTCCAGCACAGAAGGAGGCAGGATCCTGAACTCCATAGGCCAGTATGTAGTTCAGAACACAAGATACTGGACCAACTGGACCCCTGGCTTGATCTAGTATGGCAAATAGTATGGTAAAAAATTTCAAACATGGGTCTCTAAAGTTAGGCACCTAAATTGAAGTGGCCTGATTTTCTGATATTCTGAGCATTTGCAGCTTTTTCTGCAGTCAGGGTAAGCAGTGGGTGCTCAACATCTTTAACAATCAGGTCAGTTTCATTTAGGTCCTAATTATGGATTTATGGATGGGATTTCCAAAAGTGCCTGTATGACTGAGGAGTCCAAGTCTAGATGCTTTTGAAAATCCCTCTCTATATTCCTAAGCAGCTCAACCTAATACAGCAGCAGAAATATCACAGTAATTCTAAAGTGTTGCTGAAAGAATAACCTCCCTAATGACAGGAACATGCCACTTCTCATTCTCTAAAGTTCATCTGTGGAGACCCTCTGTCTTAGCATCAATATATCCCCAGCCACACATACCTGGATTTCTTCCTCTCTGTGCTCTTGCTCTTCTTTACCTTCAGATGATGTTTTCTTTGTTGTTTGGGATCTCTTTTGGTCTCTTTTATTATGGAGCTGCGTGAGGCAACTGCCAGTCCTCTCTTGCTGCTGCCACACTCTTCAGTAGGACCCACTATGTCAGAGATGGTGACTCGCTTGGAGGATGCTCGCTTAGCAACTTCCTCCTTCTCTGATTCTGAGATATCAATAGAATTCAGAGTCTCTAGCTGGGTGTCTCTCTGTAGGGAATAAGGAAGACATCCAACAGATAAGACAGGAATGGGCACAAAGTAAAAGGTCAGGGTGTAGCTGATCAGCACCACTGGGCCTTTGAGTGGAGATCAGAAAATAATATCATATTTATCAATTCTTATTTATATTGAATTTTGTGTTGGTTATGAGTGTCAGACTGCCAGTCCCGAGAAATGGGACTACTTACCCATGGGACCAATACATCAGGGACCATGGCAGTGAAAGCTTCCCCACCCTGGCCATCAGGTACAGCCCCAGTTAAAACCTCTCCAGCACATCATCAATCATCTACAACCTATCCTGGAAAACGATCCCTCACTCTCACAAACCATGGGAGGCAGACCAGACCTCGCTTACAGACAGCCTCCCATCCTGAAGCAAATACTCACCAGCAACTACACACCACACCACAGAAACATTAACCCAGGAACCAATCCCTGTAACAAACCCTGTTGGCTACTCTGTCCCCATATCTACTCTAGCGACACCATAAGAGGACCCAACCACATGAGCCACATCATCAGGGGCTCATTCACCTGTGATATATGCCATCATGTGCCAGCAATGCCCCTTTGCCATGTACATTGGCCAAACTGGACAGTTTCTATGTAAAAGAATAAATGGACATAAATCAGACATCAGGAGTGGTAACATACAAAAGCCAGTAGGAGAACACTTCAATCTGAATATTCTATAACAGGTTTAAAAGTAGCCATACTTCAACAAAAAAACTTCAAAAACAGACTTCAAAGAGAAACTGCAGAGCTACAATTCATTTGCAAATTTAACACCATTAATTTGGGCTTGAATAGAGACTGGGAGTGGCTGGCTCACTACAAAAGCAATTTTTCCTCTCTTGATATTGATACTTCTCCATCAATTATGGGGAGTGGACCACATCCACCCTGATTGAATTGGCCCTGTCAGCACTGGTTCTCCAATTGTAAGGTAACTCCCTTCTCTTCATGTGTCAGTATATTTTTGCCTGCATCTGTAATTTTCACTCCATGCATCTGGAGAAGTGAGTTTTTTACCCACGAAAGCTTACGCTCAAATAAATCTCTTAGTCTTTAAGGTGCCACTGGAATCCTCATTGTTTTTGTGGATACAGACTAACACGGCTACCCCCTTGATACTTCCCCACCCTTTGCCACTGACTATTGACCAATGTGGAAGACCTGGTCCAATACCCTGCCACTTGACAGGGTCACACTCTGAAAAAGTTATTAAAATAGAAATAGATAAAGATAACTCATGTCGATAATTGCTTTTAGCTTCACCTGGAAGTTTCCTTTTCTTTGACTTGTCAGATTGGCATATCTACTCTCCAGCTGGTGAGTAAGTGCTCCTCAGTGCCATTTTCCCTCACCTGGACAAGTACCAGCAACTACCAGACTCATACCTCTCCAGCACCTCTTAAATGCAACCAAGTGGTTCTACACTTGTGCACGAGGCTTGCTGGGTGGCTGCGCCAGAGTCTGGACTATGGGGGTGTGAATTGTAGAAAGCACCAGTTGCTCTAACTCCCCTGTGTGGATCCTTCTGGTGTGCCCTAAATGTTCCTTAGTGCCCTAAATGTTTCTTAGTGCACATTAATGTAGTCCTGTTTGAAAGAGGACTGCATTAATGCACACTAGAGTCTACATGGTGAATTAGAGTGCAGCACCCTGGAACACTGTATAAATCACCCCCCCAAAGTGTGGACTGACTTTGGGGTCATGAAGACAAGCCTGAAGATTCACGGGAAATCCACAGACCAGATCCGGCCCATGGGTCGTACATTTGATACCTCTGAAACCTCTTCAGGGCATGAGTGAGAAGTTCATTCTCCATGGGATAATGGAAGTCAGTGCTGACCAAAATTAACCTTTGAGCACTGTTTAGTGACCTACATTGCAAGTTTTCTTTTTCCTTTCTTCATCCCATCTATATCCAACAATCATTACCCTGGGTTTTCCTCTGGCTTTGCTCTTATCTGGGAGTAGATAGCAGGCATTTGTCCGATGGCTAAAGGTTTAAGGGGTCTGGCTACTTCTCAAGGAGATGATATAAAAGTCACAACTGCAATTGCAAACTATCCCAATGCAAAGGAAGTATAGGAAGAATAGTAAGAGGCCAATATGGCTCTATCAGGAGCTCTTTAATGACATAGAAATCCAAAAGGATTTCTATAAAAAGAGGGAACATGGACAAATTGCTAAGGACTACAAGAATAGCACAGGCATGTGTAGATACAATCAAAAAGCGTAAGACACTGTGATAATGTGTGTACCCACATAGATTCCAAATGGGTTAATGTGGGCCTGAGAGGCCAGTTAAGTTATCTGGCTGCACCTTGAGGGAGAGCCAAGCCTAATGGATCATGAAGCCCAGATGGGCAGCAGGAGCAGGCTGGTTAGTATAAAGAGAGGAAGTTTGTAGCAAAAGGGGTCTGACTGGAGAAGCACTTATAAAAGTAGAGATAAAACTATTAGAGCTAACTTTTTGGGCAAAGGTAAGAGGGAATCATGAAAATGGTAGTACACAACAGATTTATGGGATTGCTGGGAGTTTAGTAGACAAAATGATACTGATTGCCACAGACTTCCTCATAATATCAGGATTAAAAATGGGTAAAGGAGATATGTAAAAAAGAGAAATTGAGAGAACAAAACATTTTTAGTCAGGGAAAATCAGCTTATAGCTGATCACTTACTCTTCCGTATGTGGATTTGGAATTGTATGAAAAAAACAACAACAAATGAAGGACAAAAACCACACATTATGACCAATGATGTTTATGAATGAAAGAATGAATGAAAAATAGGGCCAGCTTTGCCAAGTCTATAGAGATAGATCTAAAGATGACAGCAAAGGTAGAGTAGGAACAGCCTTTTGTGCTCCTAGTATTAGAATCCAAAACCCAAAAAGGCTCTGGAATTTCTGATGGCTGAACTAGTGGGGATAATGTTGGCACTAATCTAGATAAGAGATTTCTGACCAGCTGAAGCTGTAATTTTATATGATTCGTTGTCAGACATAATGACAATCAGAACAGGGACTTTGGAAAGCAGAAATGACACAAGAAGTGAAATAACATTCTTATCTATAGAAATAACTCAAATAGATATCTGTGTAACAGTAGCATGGATTCCAGTGCATATCGGAATACCTGGAAATTAGTTGGCTGACAAAGCAGCAAAACATCCTCTAAAAAATGAGGAGGTGGATATTAAGATGTCCTTAAGTACACAAGAATTTAGAAGCGTGGTCACGAAGGAGCCTGCAAAGGAAGGGCAAGAACTATAGCCCAAGGAAACAAAAGGATGAAGTTCTATGATGTAGGACCAAAAATCAAAGATAATACTACATTCCATTGACATGACAGAAAAAGTGAAGTAGCCATTTTTAGAGTGTTAGCAGGGCATTATGCCTTAAATGAAAAGTTAAACTTATTAAAAAGACATAAAGATGGGCTGTGTAATGTGTGCAAAACTTAAGAAACTGTTGATCATGTCCTATGTCACTGCGGGCAATATCCTATGGAAAGAAAGTTTTTTTATGAAAAATTGAGTTGGCTTGGAATTAAAGATTTTTCCCTAAAGGGACTAGTGAGAATGTCCGGGAAATAGATTAATGCAAAAAAAGCCTTACTGCATTTCCTTAAGGATACTAGACTGAGTGAAAGGAGAAAACCTGACCTCTGAGGAAAAGTAAAACAAACTGGGCATGTTTAGTCCTGAGAAAAGGAGACTAAGAGGGGAGACCTGATAACAGTCTTCAAATATGTTAAAGGCTGTTATAAAGAGGACTGTGATAAATTTTCCTCCATATCCACTGAAGATAGGATAAGAAGTAATGGGCTTAATCTGTAGCAAGGGAGATTTAGGTAGATATTAGGAAAACTTTCTAATTGTAGTTAAGCTTTGGCATAGTCTTCCAAGGGAGGTTGTGGAACAGGCTGGACAAAAGCCAGTCACTTGTGTGCATGTCTCTCTCATCTTCTCATGGCCCTCCTGCCAGGCTGAAGTAAGGGCTTGCATGGGAGGGGCAAAAAAAGAGAGATGTGGAGGTGCCTATGCCGAAAGTCTCTGCTGCTTGCATGGAGCTTTGGGTAACACCTTTCAAAAGTCTGTTCAGGATCAGCAGCTATCCTGGTCTCCTTGCTAAGTGTGGACCAAGAGCAGTGTTTCCACCAATTTTGCTGATGAAAGCCCAGTGTATGAATATATTGTCTTCAGCTTCTCTACCAAGAGCCCTCCGTCCCTCCCACTCCTGCTCCCTCTCTGTCTCTCAGTTGTAGCAAGTGGAGACCTCTGACCTTTCTAGCTCTCCACTAATACATCAACCAAGAGTTGGAACACCCAGCCCCCTCCCAACATGCCAACTGTCTAATGCACCTCACCCATCAGCTACCATGTGTCATGTGAAGAACTCAGCTATGTTATGCCTCTTCTGCTCTGCCCTTTGCCCCCACATCACAGGGGAAATTCAGAAGGGAAGCGCCACTAAAGGCTACAGCAACTCATTCCCCAAAATATCAGGAAAATGAAATCCAGGAGAATGGTGTCAGGTACCCCACTTCTTGACATTCAAATAACCAAGCAGAGCTGCACTACTGGGTGCCACCTGGCTGCCACCACCCTCAGATTCTGTAGGGAGCTTATGACAGGCCAGTTATTTTTATATAAACTCCTTATAAACATAATTGTAACTCCTTTGAATTCTTGTCTATTGCACAAGCTTTGACTTGTGCAATAATAAGGAATGGTGGAACAAGCATGTGAATTTTTTTACGAACCACTGCCAAAGACTCACCCTGTCTGACTGGTTCCTTGTGCCTTGCATTCTCTCAGCTTGCTGCCCATTAAAATTCTCAAACACTACATTGACTTGAGTATTGTTGTACTGGTCTTGGGGAAGTTTCAAGAGAGAAATGAGCCGCAACCATTGACGGAAGAGGAGGCACTGCTTGCCTGGTGGGGCACAGAGCTCCAGGTAGAAGGAGCGGCCACTTGCCAGCTTCAGCTTGAGGCGACGCTTCTCAGCATTGTGAACAGTGATCTCCACAAACTTCAAGGGGAAGAACCTATAAGAAAACACAGGTGTGAGACCAGCTAGAGTCTCTGCTTACAGAAGGCACTATATCCAGTGTGTGATTCAGAAAATGGGCTGCAGGGGGAGTAGTCTGAAGGGAAATGCATGCAGACTCTTCTCAAAGAAGGCATTGTGTCTGTCTTCTCTGCGGGCACTTCCCGACTGCAGGGGAGAAGTCTGTTGGGAATAGGGTGACCAGACAGCAAATGTGAAAAATCGGGACTGGGGTGGGGGGTAATAGGAACCTATATAAGAAAAAGACCCAAAATTCGGGACTGTCTCTATAAAATCAGGACATCCGGTCACCCTAGTTGGGAAAAGCATGGTGAGTGTACCCGGAGACTCTCTTTTCAGATGCCACTATGCCCTTTGTGGGAGAGGTGCTCTGCAATAGCTCACAGCACCTATGACATTAAAGCCTGATTTTTTAGAAAGGGCACAGTATATTGACTAGGACACTACTATTAACCTCTATTCTTTCTGAAAAGTGCCCTTAAGACTTTAATTTCCAGATATGACAATTCCTATGTTCCTATGATCAATCAGTAGTCTGTGTATTCACTATTATATCCTATCCCATCCTTTATATGTCCTAACATTTTGTTTGAGTTCTTGATTGCTACTTCACATTGAACAGAGATTTTATTGCGCTGGTCACAATGATGTATAGATCATTTTTCGAAGTGGTTAACAATTAATATATAATCTAGCAATTTTTGAGAGTAGTTCAAATTATTCCTTCCAACAATGATTTTCATCTGTCATCAGATTGCCCATTTAGCTCCTCTCATTAGGTTCCTCTGGAGTTTCTCACAGTGTTCTCTGGTTTTAACTAACCCAAATTATTTTGTGTCATCTGCAAATTTTGCCACTTTACTGTTCACTCTTTTACAGATAATCAATAAATATATTAAACAACCCTCGTCCGAGTATGAAAACTTAGAGCACCCCAATATTAGCCTTTGGTGATGTTGAAAGTTGATTAATTTATTCCTATGTTGTTTTTTGCATTTCTTCCTGTTTCAAAAGCAAGATAATAATTCACCTTCTGCTCCATAACTATTTAGCTTCTTGTGAGAAAATTTGGTAGAGGCTTTCTGAAGTCCAAATACATTCTATCAACCAGTTATCCTTTATCCACTATTCTTCTGACATGCTCAAAAAATCTGAACAGTTTAGAGAAGCATGATCATGTGTTTAATAATTCTATTTTTCATTATTGTTTCAACCAGTTTTCCTAGTACTAAAGTTACAGCATCCCTTAATTACCACCCATAGGGCCTTTATTGAACACATAGCAACAACATTTGTTACCCTCTGGTCTTTTGGTATGGTTACTGATTTTAATGAGAGATTGTATATTTTATCAGCTCAACCACTTAATTCCTATAGATTCCGCAGTCAGAAACTATCATTGTGATCATCTAGTCTTACCTCCTATATAACACAGGCCATAGAACTTCTCAAAAAATAATTCCTAGAGCATTTCTTTTAGAAAAACATCCAGTCTTGATTTAAAAATTGCCAGTGAAGGAGAATCCATATGACCCATGGAAATTGTTCCAATGGTTAACTACTACCACTGATAAAAATTTGTGCCTTATTTCCAATATCAATTTGTCTAGCTTCAACTTCCAATCCTTGGACTGTGTTATACCTATCTCTGCTTGATTGAAGAACTCATGATTAAATATTTGTTCCCCATGTAGATACTTATACATAGCAATCAAATCACCACTTAATCTTCTGATTGTTAAGATAAATAGATTGAGCTCTGAGAGTCTTTCACTATATGGCATGTTTTCTAATCCTTTAATCATTCTTGTGGCTCTTCTCTGAACCCTTTCCAATTTACCACAACTCTTGGATGTATTCCATCCATTCCTGGTGACCTGTTGCTCTTTATCATTTTGTCCCAACACCTCCTCTATTGACACTTCATTTTTATTACCTGAAAAAAGTATATTTTGAGTAGGTGTCTCCCCAGCATCCTTTACGGTAAAAACTCATGCAAACAACATTAGCTTCTCTGATATGCCCTATTCCCCTTGATTGCTCCCTGGTGACCCAGCAAGTCCACCAATTTTCTTACAGGCTGTCCTGCTTTTAATATTATTAATTATTATTTGTATTCTGGCAGTACCTAGGAGCCTAGACATGGACCAGGAGGCCATTGTGTTAGGCACTGTATAACCACAGAGCAATCTATGTATAAGATGAGAGACAATTTCTTTGATAAACTTACAGATTTACTTAAGTGTTTTTAATGCCTTTGGCTTGGAATGGCCACTGGAGATTGGCCAAAAGATGCATGTTTTAGCTAATGTTTCATCCAAAGGACAGCATTACTAAATGGACACTAGTGGAGAGACACCTGGTTACAAACCTTTGTCCAAAATATGACCAAGACTTACAAAAAGCCTTTGTGGAAAGCGTGCTCTGTGAACTGACCTTCACCCCTTCTTATTGCTAACTTACCTGCTGAGTACTAGCTGCTCCATGCAAGATGGCTGCTTTGAGGCCTTCCAGGGCTTTGACACAGCTTCCTGGGAAGATGTAGGCACTGTGTGTGCTAGCAGCATCACATTGGGCAGTGATAGGCTGGGGCTGGATGCACAGATGCCTACCGTCACACAGTTGGGGCGATTATGAACATAAATTGCTTCACCTCTCCTATTAACCTGCATACAAAAACAAAGTCATTATATTATATCTTGGAGCCATTACATTGATAATACATTACGCAGACCTATTGTGGTACCACTTGCCTGGGACTCTCACAACTCGGGTGATGAGAAGATAAGGGAACATAAAAGATTGAGAGGGGCATGTGTATGAAGAAAGGGAAAGGGAGGAGAAGGAAGTGAGTCAGAATGAAGGGGTTGGAAAGGTGGCATAATCAGCTATTAGTTCTTATGTTGTGCCCATCATTGTGGTATCTGAGTGCCTAGTATCCTTGAGTGGCACAGAGCCATCTCTGCATTACCACTTCTCATGGTCCATGGTGAAAGGGGCATGGCAAGGGTGCTGCAATGCTTTGGTGATCCATTATTATTATTAATAATTATTGTTTATTTGTTGATTTGTATTACTGTAGCACCTAAGCGCTCCAGTCATGCAGCAACACCTCAATGTTCTAAGTGCTGTACAAACAAAACAAAAAGACGGTCTCTGCCCTAATGAATTACAATCTAAGTATAAAGACAAGAGACAACAAATAGAGACAGACGGACCGGCAGGGTAGTACAAGGAATATATGACACAATATTGGTCAGCATGATAGGCAATGGTTTCAGCATGCCAACAGCCATCATGACGGCTGTCAATTTTTTTGTAGGCATTACAACAAAGAAGAGTTTTGATGGAGGATAATGAGGTAGGTTTTTCGATGTTTATGGGGAGCACCTCACAAAGATGGGTGGGCAACATGGGAGAAAATATTAAGCTGTTTGTTTGAAAATATAACCAGAGGGTGATAGAAACTGGTATCATGGGCTGATTGAGGGCAGAAGTCAATGTCTTGATACAAATAAGTGGTGCAAGATAGGGTGGGGATAGATTGTGAAGACAAGCAGCTTATGTTTGATGTGGGAAAGGGAAGGAAGGGGAGGGATGCAAAGAGATGGATGACTTGCTTAAAATGATGGGCTAGGAAAAAGGTCTTTGCAACAGCATTCTGAATGAATATGAGCAGAGCACGACTGCATTTGTCGAGACCAAAGAAAAGGTTGTTGCAGTTACTGAGATGTGAGATAATGAGAGCCTGGGTAGGAGTTTCAGCAGTGCTGATGGATAGGAAAGGCTGTATCTTAGGGGTCTTATGGAGAAAGAATTGGCAAGATTTTGACAGCCTGGATGCAAGGACCTAGAGAAAGAGGGCAGAGTCGAAGGTGACACTTAGGTTATGGGTCTGAGTGACAGGTAGGATGGTGGTGTTTGCCACAGTGATTGAGAAAGGAGGGAGTGGGAAAGGTTTTTGGTGGGGGAGATTAGGAGGTCTGTTTTTGCCATGTTGCTCTTGAGTTGACAGTTAGATATTTATGAGGAGATACCGGAGACACAGGCCAAGATTTGCTAGAATGATCACTTAGGAGCTGTTGCAATTGGGTGCAACCTTAAGGCTGCTCTAAGTTGCACAAGGGGTTGAATCAGCACCCAGTTATTCCGAGAATAAGGGTGTGGAAGAGAGAAAAGGGCTCAAAAAGCCACCTTTGCTCTCCCCTCCAGATGAGCTGCGTGCAGCACTAGCATAGCTGGGTATCTGGCCCAGTGTATATGAGGGGAGAGTAGGCTAAGTGTGTATGAGAAGGGGAATATACACATGTTGGCGTGAGACAGAGAATGAGAATAGTGGAAAAGAACAAAGGAGTGGGCAGCAACCACACTTGGGAATAAAAATGGAAATTCTCTATGTAAGTTATGTCAAACCATCAGTGCCAAACAATTTCATTTAACTGATGTTTACCTGGACAAAGTTGCTCTCAAACATGGGAGCAGATGTGAAGGGGGCATATTCTCCTTTGCTAAGAACTCTCTGAAGATCTCCCATAATGGAGATCTGGCTTCTGGAGGCTGCACACACACTGAAGCTCCTAAAAGAGAAGTAGCTTCTAATGTTATCTACGCAAAAAACAGGAAAAAATTAGTAAGTTAAGAGCGGCTGTTCCAGAAAAACACAAATAATCAACTGATGGGGAAATAGCAGAAGATAGAAAAACCTGTGTCTGTTCTATTTCCTATCACAGGCTGCATCAGGTTATTTGAGAGCAAAAACCCACAAAAATATGCACATCCCTTCAAGGTATGACCTTTCAAAGGCACTCCAGAAGCTGGACAGGATTTGACGATGGAGAGGGGATCAGCTTGTGGAGCTGATCAGACACAGGGGCGGGCATATAGGCAAGAAAAAAGGAACTATTTTTACAAAGTAACATCTTGCCAAAACCCACCTTCAGTGCCTTTGTTGTTCCGTTTCTCTTACACGACCTACTCTGTTGTCTTCATGCTTTCCTCCTCTTCATCATCAAATCTCACATAGCATAATTCTATGAATAAATATAGATAGTTCATATATGAAACTTGCACAAATACAGTTGAAACACAAACTAGATCACGTGCTATGCTGTATTTCAGATTGTTCCCCTTGCTTATAATTAAGTGAAGAATCTTAATATAATGGTAGGATTGATCAAAATACTTTTAGGGTGATGAGGATAACAACATTTTACCCTTTCATGTGAGCATACCAATGTATCTTGCAAATAATGGGTTAAATCATTGGGTCTGCTCAGCACAGCTCAAGAGGGATGGGGGAAAGATGACTTGCCTAGACTATCATAGCTTTGTGCCCCCTGTTCATGTTGCTTCCAGGTGCTGGTCTGGTCTTGAGATGCAATTTAGTACTGCTCTAAATTGAGTCAGTTGTCTAAAACTCAAAAGGGATATTCCAGCAGTCAGGAATCCTTGGGGCAAAGGAACACCCCAACCATGTCTAGTAACCTGTGGACATGCCTCCTGTGCTTGGAGTGGGAAGAGGGTGTCCTCTACCAGCTGGCTAAACTGACTTAAGGCACAAACAGAAGATGGAGCAACATAAAGTGGTCCCGCTTCAGGAGAGGCTAATAATTAATTGAACTTCATAAACACAGCCCCCTTCCCTCACCATGTTAGGTAGGTAAACATCATTATTCCCATTTATGCTTGTGAATACAGAAGTTAAATATCAGGAGATAAGTTAAATGACTTTTCCAAGGCCACATAAGTCAGTGGCAAGGCCATGAAGAGAATCAAGATGTCTTGTCTCTCCTTTTTTAAATACTGGGTACATTCCCTAAGTAGACTCCTACTTCTAGGAATTCATACCTCGTTTTACTGAAACGAGTCCATTTCTTACATGGAGGAGTCTACCGAAGAAAGAACAAGATACAAATGCTCTAGCTTGTTCTGAAGAGCTCTCTAGAAGTCTGCTGCACTAGGAACCCATGACTGGCATATTCAAGTAGATTTTTGAATAGCAAGTTCCCTCTCTTGAATTTCCTTAAACAGTGATGATATGTCAATGCCTACAGGTGAGGCAGCAAATCATGTCATAATAGGAAGGCAGAGTCGGGCAGGGGCTGCTGACATCATAATCCACTGGTATGGCCTGTGTGCTCTCAGAGGACACTGAGACCAATTAAATTGCTTGACTAAATCAGGGAAGTGTGTGGGTGATATGAATTTATCTAGTCCAGACATGTTGCATGTAAATAGGCTACTCTATATTAGGGATTTTTGCAGACGCATAGCTCCCCCAGTGCAAATCCATAGTGATGAGCTGCACCAATATAAAATGGGGCTTGCACTGGTGAAACTGAGGTAAGCCACATTGAGTGTAAACTCCATACTACATTGGTAAACTGCATTTGCACTGAGGGAACTAGACTGATGCAACACCCCTGGGTATGAAAGTGGAAATTTTTTTTGACAAAACTTGTCTGTCAAAAAAATGTTTTGTCAAAATCAAAACCTCTCACTGTAACCCAATTAATATTTCATTATTTATACAAAGTGGAATAGTTTCAATAGGAGACACCGAGAGAGACTGACTCTATAGCCGAGTGGCAAGGGCACCCATCTGGGCCATGGTCAGCCCCAGTGAATGTCCTAACCCTCATGTTAATTGCTATTCTGGTCTCACTCTCTTTCTCTCTGTCTAGTTTTTTCACAAACAATTTTAAAAGGTCTAATTTTTGTTTAATTGCCGGGGGGGGGGGAGGGAAAACCAAAACTACATTTTGAAACCTCTAATTCTTTGCATATCAGAATTGTTGTTTTCTAGCCTGACCTAGTCATCAGCCCTTAGGAAACTCTAACTAGTATGAACACAACAGTGCATTTCCTCAGGAACACAGGCTGCCATGAGCACATCAAACCTGTCCTTCGCTCTCTACTCTGGCTCCCTATAAAATATTGAGTCAAATCAATTGAACTTGGCCAGTGAGGTACAAGTTTCAAAGGGTCCATTATGGAAAACACTCTGCCAGCTCCCCACTTTCTCTTATGTGACCTCAGGTGCCACTGCACACACACAGACAGAGGGTCTGTCTGATAAGTAGATCAGAACCAACACCTTAAATTTTACCAGTAACTAACAGCTAGCCAATGGAGACCCAAAAGCAGTGATATCACATGCACCAGAAATGCACCCAAACAAATAAGCTGCCAAATTCTGCACCAGCTTCAATTTGCTTTACTATAATTGAGTACCACTGTGCTTACCCCCTTGGAATGCACCAATTTTTCACCAAATGGCTATAAAAGCTATATTCCCAGGGGGCTCCCACCAGCCCTTACCATGAAACTGCCTGCGCCAGGAGCTCATCCACAAACATGGAATGTACAGAAGAAGAAAAGTGTGAACGTTTTCTTTCATGTGCCCATTTTGCGTAGACTACCACCTTACTGGAATGCTGGCAGTTCAGAGTAATGTAACAGCAGCTCATATCACTAGGCTGCCAGTGAACAATCCAAATGGCTGTAACCGTGCAATAAGAAGTCGGTATTAAGAGAATATCAATGATACCAATGTAGCATAGCTGTAAAGAGGGCCTTTCTGCACAGAGCAAAACTGATCCTCAGCTGATGTAAATTAGTGTTGTTCCACTGACTGAAAATTTGGCGTAATGCATTTCAGAGTAAGAGAAGGTTCCCAAATACTAGGGTCTTGCCAAGCTTTGATAGTCTCCCATGATTTCAATCTCCACTTCAGCAGATGATATTCCTCTGTTCCTTCAGGGTGGTTATAGTCTGGGTCAGCAATAAGTAGCTGCCAGTGTGGACAAGATTTCAACTCCACTCCATCAGTGCCTTCTGAGTGGTGAGGTAATAATACCTCAGTAGAATGCTGGAGTCAACAAGGATGTGGGGACTTATTTACCATTTTTCTGGCATCCTCTTCTACCTTTTGGGCAGGACAAGTAGGAGTTTTGCACAGATTTCTCATATCTCCCATAAGACAAGTCAGAAATTTTCTTCTAAGGAAACATCCAGGCCAAGAGGCCTGCTCCAAGGTAACTGTGGGGAAAAGTAGGAGACCCTGTAACCCTAAGGAGAAGGAAACTGTCAAATGTATTTCTGAATGATCCATTATTTTCATACTCATCCTTCAAAAGACAGTACAAGTACACATTAATATTTGGACATTTTCCTATGCCCTCAAAAGTGATGGCCCAGGCCATCAAAAGTTTTTGGGTTGGTCTAGCCACACAAGGAAGCTCTAAATCCATTTAAATTGGCAATTAAGATAGGTTTCTGGCTGTTTTGGGTCATCAGAGTAACGTGAAGCAGCTAGAGCATACCAGTGAGTCTGGCTGTTTAATTCTATACATGAAGCAGGTATCTCCAATTTTTTAGAAAAATATTAGATTGAGATTTTTTAAAGGAGACTTAGTGATAGGCACTCTTATTAACTCTTTTAGGCTCTTTAGAAAAATCGCAGCCTTGATAAATAATATTTTAAATAGAATTAAGTCCTTAAGTAAAGGATAAGTTTTGGTTTCAGGGGCAATTGACTACAGATGGGCATGTCCGTTTTAAACACTATATTGTGTAATGCTGCTTAGAGCAGGCTACACACACAGTGCTTAAAACACTGGTAGCTGATGGTACCTTGTCTACGCTAGCATTTTCACTTTTGGTACCACCAGTAGAACCAGTGGTAGCAATGGTGGGCAATTTTAGTGGTGTAAATTTAATGTAGATGAGGTCTTGGACGGGCCAGGATCAGTGTGACTGGACTTTAAATCCTCCAATTGTACTCCAACTATCCAGAAGAATTGAAAGCCCATTCTGTTTTGTGATAGTTATTTCATCTCCTTGTATGTATTAAAATTTGTAAAGCTGTGATATGCAGTTCACTTCACACCTTTATGAAGCATTACTCCCTCAACTCTGGAGCTAGATCAGATGTGCCAGTTTGGGTAGGGGGCAGTCTTTCAATCTCTCTTCAGAGACCAGCTCTGCTCTCATTTACACAGGTATAAATCCAAAGTACTTTCATAGATTTCAATAGAATTAGTACAGAAATACACAGATGCTCCTGAGAAGAGAATTTGGTCTTTAATATTTCTCACCCACCCTCTTAGAACAGCAACACCTACTTAGCCTTCTGCTATGGAGATCTGTGCTGTTGTAGTAGGTGCCCATGTGCCAAACCACTCAGTCTTCTTCAGCCTTTGCCTACCCCATCTCGACCCTGGTCCTCAGTATCTATGGACTTCATCATAAAGATACCCTACTCCCACAGTTGCACTGTCATCCTTGTTGCTGTCAACCTCCTCACTAAGGTGGCACACTTTATTTCCATTCACTCCCTCCCAGCTGTCCAGGAAAACAGTCCACCTTTTTTTAGATCATATTTTTGAGCGCCATGAACTGCCAACGGGAGTCATCTCAGATCAAGGTTCACAATTCACTTCCTGTTATTGGCACAAACTCTGCAAACTCTTAGAAATTAAATTTCTTACCTCCTCAGCCTATCACCCACAGACTAACAGGTAGACAAAACAAGTGAACCAGGTCCTTGAGCAACTCCTCTATTGCTTTCTCAGTTATTGTCAAGGCGACCGGGTTGTCCTCCTGCCATATGCAGAGTTTGCATATAATAGCTCCACTCATGCATCCATCCAACATAGGTCTTTCTATGCAAACTACAGTTTCCACTATAAACTTAATTCAGCTGCACCTCCAGACTCCCAAGTCCCTTCCACAGTAGATCTAGTTGCCTACCTTCACTGGGTCCAACGAGAGCTTAACGAACACTTTGAAGTCATCAAGAATATATTTAAACATCATGCTGACCAAAAACGCCAGGCCACACTGACCCTGTTTGTTGGAGATAAGGTTTGGTTGTCCTTCAAACAGCTAAAATCCACCTGTCCCTCAGCAAAATTGGATCATCAGTATCTACGCCCATTTAAGAAAGCAGAACCAATTAACCCTGCAGCATTTAGGCTCCAGTTGCTAGATGGTTCACCCAGTTTTCCATCTATCTCTTCTGAAATCCAACATGGAGAATCCCTTTCCTGTTCACTCCACTCCACTCCACCACCACCTTTGGTAGCTATTCAAGGCCAACAGGAGTATGAGGTCTAGGAAATTCTAGAGGCCAAGTGGCAAACACTATTATCTGTTGGACTGTGTGTGCTATGGATCAGAAGCACAGTCATGAGAGCTGGTAGAAAATGTTCATACTCCAGAACTCATACATGCGTTCCTTCAGAAATACCTCCTGAAGTTAGGTCCTCTGGCACCCTAGCAGGCACCCTTGAAGGAGGATTACTTTTAATACTCAACCATGGCCACCAGAAATTCTGCAGCTCTAGGTCTTAAGTTTTGAAATGGCTGGCAATTGGCATCTTTAACACCTTGAGTCTGGGCTGGCTCTCTGGGGTATAAAGGCACCTTCTTCCATACAACAGACCATCCTTCAAATAAAATCTTGAGTGGGGCAGAATGTTAGGAGCATCTAGAGTCTGATAGTTCTTAGTAGCTTGGAGGTCTTGGGGAAGCAGGGAATGGAAGAGGGGTATCAGATTACTGTTTGCTGTCCCTTGAAGAAACTTGATGGGTGTATAATGGTACCAAAGGGAGCTGTGTCTTACTCAGCATATTAATCCTTGCAGGACAGAGCATCTGCCTTCCTATTCTGTGATCCAGGGCAGTAGGTTTCAACAAAATTGAATCTTGCAAAGAAAAATGACCAGCAGCTGTATCACTAGTTAAAGTTATGAGCAGTTCGAAGATATTCCAGATTTTTGTGGTCAGTAAGGATATGGACCAGGAACCAAGCTCCTTCTGGAAGGTGTCTCCATTCTTCAAAATCTGCCTTTATGGCAAGTAACTCTTTGCTCTAGATACCATAACTCTTCTGAGCAGGGGTTGGGGGCACAGGGATGGAATTAGTTATGTGAGCCAGTATGTTGTGTCAGAATGGCTCAGACGACAAAGTTCAAAGGATTTGCCTCAATGGCGAAGGGCTGGGCAGGATCCAAGTACACAAGAATGGGAGCTGAGGTAAAAGATCTTTTTAGCTGATCAAATGTGAAGTGTGCTTCTGGCAACCAGATGAAATGAACTCCCTTTCAGAGAAACACAGTTATTGAGGCAACTAGGTGAGAGAATCCTTTGATAAAATGCCTGTAGAAATTGGCAATCAAAGAAACTACTGAATGCCTCTTATGTCCTTCAGGGCATTCCATCCAGAGATGGCAAATACTTTCCATGGATCCATTGTTACTCCTTCAGGGAAAATGGTATACCCGAGGAACTTGACTGTGTCTTTGTCATACTCACATTTCTCCAGTTTGGAGTACAGATGGTTTTGGTGGAGTCTGTTAAGCATGTGGAACACATGTTGATCATGCAATGCCTGGTTTTCAGAAAAAGCAAGAATGTCATCCAAATAAATAACCACAAACTGGTCCGATATGTCCCAAAAATATTATTGATGAAATTTTGAAACGTTGCCAGAGTGCTACACAACCTAAAAGGCATGACTAACTCTTCAAAATGTCCATATTGGGTGTAGAACAGTCTTCCATTCATCACCTTCTCTGATTCAGACCAGGTTGTAGGCCCCATGTAGGTCTGACTTAGTAAAAAAACTTGGCTGAGTAGAGTGTCCCAAAGTAGCAAGGGGTAGCAGTTTCAGACTGTCACCTTGTTCAGAGCTCGACAGCCAACACAAGGGTATAAGAAGCCATCCTTCTTTGCCGCAAAGAAGATTGGAGCCAGTAGTGATGTGTGTGTGTGGGCAAATTAACCCCCTTCTCTAAGGTGTCATGGAGGTACTCCCAGAGCACCTATATGTGGCCAACAGGAATCTTGGCTGTGGGTTGCAAGTCAATTGGACAATCATAATTATGATGGGGTGGCAGAGCATCTGCCCTCTTTTTATCAAAGACATCGCAGTAATCCAGAATTTTCACTGGGATTCCTGAAGCTACCAAGAGAGTTGCAGGGATGGCGGCAGTCCCCTTCAGTTTACCTCCTTTGGTCTCTGAATTCTCAGGTAGCTGGCAAAGATTGCAGGGGGTTTCTGGTCCAGTACATGTGTTTGGGATGCAAAATTGATGGTGGAGTCTTGATGTCAAGTGTACTGTGCCTGGCCCCCAGTGGATGCACGGTTTGGGTGATGAGCCAAGGAATGCAGAAGATGATGGAAGAGTGAGGTGCATGGATCAGACTGAACTGTAAAATATTCCAGTGATGTTGGAGCATTGTAACCATCAAGGGTGCTGTTTGATGAGTAACCAGGCCAGAGGAGAGAAGGGATCCGTCAATAGACTCCATCAAATTGGGGATGCTTTCCTGCTGAGCTGTAATGTTGTGAACTTGGACAAAGTTCAAGTCCATGAAATTGTTGGAAGCCCCTGAGCCCGTGCATGCCCTCAGCTTGAGCTCTGTTATGGTAGCATGTTGTAGCCAAAGGGGGAGTTGGAGGGTATTGGCATGGCATTCGTCTATAGTCAGGATGCTGGTAGACAAGGAGCGATTCAAGGTCCTGATGTGAGGGAGAGAACACAGGCTCAGCCCAGACCTCCCTTTATTGGAGCTGAGGCCTGGAGTCTTTCTGGTAAAAACACGGCTTGGTTCTTACAGTGGCATCTGTGGCATAGCATCCAAAGTCCCCACAATACAGGCATAAGCCCAAAGCATGATGCCAGTCCTTCTCTGTATCAGAGAGGCAAGGCCAGAACCAGCTGATCTGTCTGGGCCCTTGTGATGACAACAGGAAAGGGAGCAATGCCTCGACTCTCTCTCCAGCCAGCGTTTGGACCAGCGGTCATCAATACTGATACAAAACTTGACCAAGGCATCCAGGTGGGGTGGCAGCTCCACCTGTGCCAGCTCATTCTTTATTTCCTTGCTTAGGGCACATTGGATATGGTAGCACTGTGTCACCTTGTTCCAGTTAGTGTTTACTGCCAGGTGCTGGGACTCTGCGGCAAACTCAGTAACTGATCTGTTTCCCTGTCGCAGCCTCTAAAGTGCATTCTTGGCCGATAGTGTGCAATTCGGATAATCAAACACAATTGCCATAGTTTGGATGAACTCTTCGAACTGCTTAAACAGAGGACTAAAAGTCTCCAGGAGAGGAGATGGCCAGGCCAAGGCATCCTTAGTTAGTAGTCTAATAATAAGTCCTACTCAGGTCTGGTAGTGGAGAATGACTGAGGCCAAAGCATGAACAGGACCCAGCAATGGTTCCTGAAACTGCAGACATTGTTATGGTCCCCATCAAACTTATCTGATATTGGAATCCCTGGCTCCCTAGAAGCCAGGGCAGCAGCTATGGGCAGGACAGTTTGAGCATGTAGGGTTGCAGTTTGTACCTGCAAGGTCATAACCTGGGCTTATAAGGTCTGCAGAATTTCCACGATGTCTAGCAGAGACACAACTGCCTCTGCAGAATCCATCTGAAGAGCAGTCCAACCATTACCCGCACTCGTTCAATCTTTTGAGCTGCTCAAAGTATCAGTGATTGAGTGGTGAGTGGTCTGGCTTAGTGTCTGGAGCAAGAGTCTGGCCTATCAGGTAGAGCTGATGGGGCAGGTCCAGGAGTCAAGCCAAGAGTCGTAACCAGGAGTCAAAGATCAAAGCCTAAGATGAAGGAGTCATAGTCAGAAGGTGGAGATGAAGATCTGAGCCGGAAGTCAGAAATCAGGAAGGAGCTGGGAGCTGGAGTAGAAGCGAGACTAGAGACAGTGGAGGCAGAGACAGGACCAAGCACAGTTGCAGGGGACAATGTGAGGAGAGGGGCCTTTCGATGTGGGCAGGCCCACACTTGCCCATCCCCAGTGCTTCAATAAGTGCAGGCTAGAATGTGTTGAATGGCCATTGGACTGGTGCTGCTACTGAGCATAAGTGTCAGCCTGGAGCCAATCAGGAGGCGAGGTTAATTAGATAGCTTCTTTCAGGGCCAACTTTCATTGGATTGCCAGGAGACTGGCTCTGCTGCAGGCTGGCCCCAGACACCAAGTGCCTGAAGATATTCCAGGCAGCGCTGCAGCTCACAGAGCAGCATGGGGCAGCTGCTGTAACTTAGATAGGCTCTTAGGGTTGGCAAAGATATGCTGGCTGCCTCTCTAGCCTCTGGAACAGCCAAGGATCAGGAGGGAGCAAAGGTAACTTAAAGCTGCCTTAGCCCTCTCTCTCCCTGGGTTGAGAGTTCCTAGGGTTCATTCTTACGTTCTAAGGCATAGTATCTCAAAACTCACACCATCATAAAATATTTCATTCTATGAACTTAAGAGGGAAGGAGAAACAACAAACCCCTCCCCTCCCAAAAACTGTTTTCTTAAATGGTCACATTTACTTCTTATATTCACAATGCACAAAAATCAGTCTCCCCAAAGACAAACAAGCACAAAAAGAAATGCCAAAAAGCAAGGGGACAGGAAAAATGCTCTTTTACAGTCAGATGTGGGTTGAAGCTGGTATCTTCTTATTCTTGTCTCAGTTCCTGGTTCATCTGAGACCAGGCTGGAAGACTGATGTAAAGATGAGGCCTGGCTGTTGGACTAAGATTCTTCCTCTTTCCTGTGGCCAAAAGCCAGCTGAGCCAGTGTCAGATGAGCAGGCTGATACTAATCCAGGACTGGCTAGGATTCATTCTTAAAACCCAAGGAACAGTTTTGACCTGATGTTCAATAAGCTTCATACCACTTAGATCTTATAATATAAATAAGGATAGGAAAAAAAAAAAAAAGATATTGAAATGTCAATAGACCAAAGTTGGCAAAAATGCTACCTTCACTTCAGAATCCTTTAGTTTTTAATAACTGTATAGTCCTTGGAAAACTTCTCAGTCATTGAAAAATTCTGGAAAGAATTTCTATAATCAAGTCTTTTAACCTAAATAATCGTAACCCAGAAATATATCAACAGTCCCATTCTCAAAAAAAAAAAAAGGCTTAAAACTAAGGTCCCAGTATGTATTAGGTTCCTCTTAAATTTAAGGTCTTTGGACTATGCATCACCTAACAAAAGTCATGCTATTACAGAGTCTCTCTTGGAGATAGGTCATGTTAGTTGGCCTCATTGTCACATCAGGTTATGAGGAGGGTTGGGCACAACAAGGCAGATTGGGAAGGGCATTGTGTGTGTGAGATGTGGAAGACAGCATAGGACAAGCGAACCAGTCTAAGTGGGCACTATTGGTGGAGTGGAGGATCTCTGGGGTGAGGAAAGAAATTGAAATTGCTGGCGATGGTTAGAGAGGGAAAATGTGGTTATTCAAAGTGGAATTTGGTCAGGACATGAGGGCTATGATCCCAGCTCATGATAAAGGACATGGAAATATTTAGTAATCATAAGTGTTGAGAACCTTGGTTTGAACCCCCACCTCCCCAAAACCAACCAATCCAAACCTACTATCTGCAGCAGCTTGGCATCATATTGGATTCAGTACTGACTCAGAGTGAAAAGCTTACCTACTCACCAAAATCTCATTGTTTTCTGGCAGAAATATTTGGTCCCATCTATCCTCCAGGCATCTCTTCCTTCCATCTCTGCCTTTATTTTCTAATACCATGCATCCTAGCCTTCAATTAGACATAAAGTAAAAAGACCCCCTCTGGTTTCTAACTCACCACTGAAATTCAGTCACTCCTTGGCAATCACTATGGAGGAATAACTGACAGATTCTGGTCCTGGGCTGCGTTGAAGCAAATATGAAAATAACAGGAAAGAAATATCCTGGAACAGAAAGTAAATGCAGTGATATAACTGCTGGGATACTACAGTTTTTAAAAGTTACTGTATGGCTAGTGAAAGAAGCTAAGCTGATATCTCTGATTTATCTGTGCAAGAACTACATCACAGACAGCAGCAGAACGAGCTTCTTCACACCACTGCATATAGTGGCTCCATCTCTCCCCATAAAAGAAGACTTAAGTCCTTGGCTTGTTTGCTCATCCTGTCAGTAACAGGGCTTTGGAGCTGTGCTCCGGCTCCGCTCCAGCTCCAAGCAAAAACCTGCAACTCCACTGCTCCGGAGCTGCTCCGCGCTCCAGCTCCCGGCTCCACTCCAAAGCCCTGGTCAATAATGTAGTCAATTAAACTGGTGATTTCTGTGTTGCTGATATCTGTCCTTGGGGAACTGAGAAGACCCTTCCTTCAATACAGTTCATATAGCCCACCAAGGAGCCTTCAGCTGATAACTTTCAGTCACAAACACTTCAGGCCAGATTTGAACTAGTCACAGAAAGGTTAAAGATTAATTTTCCATTAACAGTCCTCTGAGTCATCCACTTCCCTAAAGGCAGCTGACCTCTTCCATGTAACAGGAGGGTGCACCGCTATTTTTCCTGTGGAGACACCACTTTTAGTTGTGGCCCAGCCATGAGCCTCCTCTTATATCCAATGAGGGTTAGCCCTTAAGCGGCTGGCTGCTTCCACACAAGTTCTTTCTTAGGATTGACACTTCGAGAGGCTTAATTATAATAAAAACAATTTTTTCTTATTTATTCTTCCAATAATATTCAAATGATAACTAGTAGTGCAATACTTACAAACAATTAAATTAATACTAGCAGCAGATTGTATCTATCTTTAGAATATCTATTGTTACAGCTGATCAGGCCGTACGTTATAATAATCTTACCTTTTTAAAATAAGCGCTTATATATGTTCCTTTATCGCAACAGGCTTTTACTCTTTGAATGGCTTAAACGCAGCAAAGCTGAGTCCACTGTTGCCCCTGTTTTGCCTGTATCCCCAATCGTCTGACGCCTCTGGTGGAACCGGATACTCTCTAGGGTGGTCCGGGTTCAATACGAGATCTCCCTTGGTGGGGATGTGTCTCGAGACCCTTCCCAATCCCGCTCACTTGGGCTCTTGACCGCCACTCAAGGCAGATCTCCCATGGTGGGGATGTGTCTGTCTGAGCTTAGGCCTTGTCTCCAAGGATTTCGAGATTCTCACGGCTACCAGTTGACTGCGATTTCCTTACGGTCCGTGGACCGGGCAGAGACCACTATTGGCACGTCCTTCACCGAGGATCAGGTACCCCAATGTGGCTCGCCCCGAATGTGTGTCCCCGAGCGTCTTTTATGCGATTTAGAAATACAGGCAAACACGTCAACAGCTCTTCTTATGCAAAATACATTTTGCCTTGCGGTTTGCGGTTAAGCGCATCCTGTTCAGTTATAGCGTATTTCATCTGCTGTTCTAAGAATCAGCGGAGGTCTCTTGCACAGCTGTTCTGCATAGCAACATATAAGGCCATAGGTCAGAGCAGGCCCAGCATTCACAGAGGGTTGATATAGTTGAATATCACTCTACAGGATAGAATGAAGGTTGTAATTGTTGTACTTAGAATCTTACAGATTAGTAATGGAAAAGATCTATTAGGTCATCTTGTCCTTCCACTTGTCCACTTCAGTGCAGCAAATTTCTATATGTGATATTACCCAGAGTCCCAGTAAAGGTTCTGGTATCAGGACGCTAGTAAGTGCATAAGTCACTATAGGATCCAACTGGATGAATATGACTCAGAAAGACTCTTGCATAAGCTTCTACTGCCGAGCATCACCTTGTATACACTGCTGAAGAAATCTCCAAACTACAAGACAAGTGGGGAACCAGGTCAAAAAAGAGAAAAACAGAAAAGCCAAAATACAAGCCCTACCTTCTGTCACTTTATATATTTTCTAGTATTACATTGAGTTATGATGAACGTTACCCTGTTGATAGTCCTGGGACTGAAATACTCTGATTATCCACTGGAGAGGTAAAATTAATGCAAATACCCTTCAAATTGGCCTACCACTTTCTCATTCCTGAGCCTGTATAACCGCACAGTGTGAGAGGATTGAGACCCATCATTCCTTGACTTATTTTCTGAAGCTACCAACAAGACTGTAAGTTATGATGTGAACATCTGTTCACTAGGAACTGTTTTGAGTTTATCAATCTATTTTACAAAGGCCAAGAAATATTGTTCAGATAGTAATGCTGTTCAGTCACTATCAATCTAGGCTTGGTAGAAAGGATTTAAAAGGGTCCACAGGCCTTTACCAACTTTCTGAGCCACCTACACAACACACCTGGTTGTCCTGGATACTAAGCCACATGTAAGAGGATTCTCAGAAACTTTGATGGAATAGGGTCTGGCCAAACATGACTAATGTGCCAAACCAGTTACTGTAGCTGCAAAATGACTGTTCCCTGGCATTTTTACCTTTAAATATTTTAGTTATACACAATGATGGTTAGCTGGTTGTTGAGATGAGTTGGCTTGTTCTACACTGACTGAAACATAATGTTCAACATTGCGTTAGTTAACATGCTTGTTTACAGCCATCTTCAAATAGAGTGAAATTTTGTAACATAGACCAGGCCTAAGATGGCTACTTGTAAATTTTCTGGAGTCTCGCTATCGTTCTCTATAACAAAATGCTCCAACACTATGAACAACCTGCCATCAAATTGTTCTTAGTAATGTGGTTAATAAATCTTATTTTCTATGCTGCCTGATATTTGCCTTGTAACTGATATAATAATTATTTGTCTGCATCATATTTAAGAGTCTCACCTTCCAGAGCATTTTGCAAAGGCTTGTTACTTTAGGTCTCTTTCACTAGGTATTTCTATGGTCCCTATCATTGCAGAACCAGTATCTGAGCATCTCCTAAATGTTAATGTATTTATCCTGGCACCATCTCTGTGAGGCAGCTAAATATTATCTCTATTTACAGCGGGGGAACTGTGGCACAGAGCAATTAAGTGTGCCCAAAGTCACACAGTGGCAGAGTCTGTGGCAGTCAGGAACTGAAACCAGATCTCCTGAGTTCCCCTCCAGCACCTTAACTACAAAACTACTAGCCAGAATTGGTCTGACTTCATTAATGGAGCAGGCATGATAGCACTGACTCCACAGTGTGAGATCATTCTAAAGCAGTGGTTCCCAAACTTTAACAACCTGTGAACCCCTTTCACTAAAATGTTAAGTCTTGCAAACCTGCTCCTAAAAATTAATATTTCCAGGGATTTTCTCCTTTACCTGAGTATAAATTATAAAAGCAGTGATATTGGAAATATAAAATTTGTTTTTATGACATGCTTATTACCACAATTTATTATTATTTATCACTACAGTATTTTTATTACATTATGAAAATGGCAACACTCTTCCAAGATCTCACTTTTGTAGCTTGCATCACTTTGAATAAGCCTGTTATAAGACAAGGCTCCTATGTTTCATCATGGAGTATCAGATGTGAAACAGCATGAAGGTATTTAAGGAGCCAACTCAAAGAGTTCCTCCTACACAAGGATTCAGGTCTTGAGCAGTCCAGGCTAGGGTGACCAGATAGAAAGCGTGAAAAATCGGGACGGGGGTGGGGGGTAATAGGCGCCTATATAAGAAAAAGTCAAAATATCGGGACTGTCCCTATAAAATTGGGACATCTGGTCATCCTAGTCCAGGCAAACAACACACATTACAATAAAGCTTAAACTTGTTCTTCATAATAATTTTAAAAACAATACTAGCTGCCTATTTAATTTAAAAAACAGCAAAAAAAAATCTACCTCCCTTTCCATTGCTTATAAGGAGTCTTGAAGTTTAAGTCTCCTCTGTGTGAAAGATATGTTTAGCTCTTGGAAGTCCAGGGGCTCCGGCCCCCATGCTGCCTGCGGTCCCTAAGGACAGCTCTATCTGCCATTAGGGAATTTTTTCCTGAGAACCCCCTGTAACATTTCGCAAACCCCCAGGGGTTCATGAACCCCCGTTTGGGAACCACTGTTCTAAAGGGATGTAATTTATGGACTCTGTAGCTATACATGGAACCCCAGAGCACATAATTTGGGCAAGTTGTGAATTGACAAGGTATTAATCAAAGATTCATGAAGAGGAGAGAAGGGACCTATAGTACTAGGCCACCTCTAGTACATCTCTGGGGTTAGTGCAGAATTGTCATGCAATTCGACGAAAGCACAGCATATTCTTTTCTAGTTTAGTTTTAAATTACCCAGTCATGAGTTCTTCCACCTCTTCAACTGGGACACTATTCCACAGATCTTATATACCGCTACCTCAATATAACGCGACCCGATATAACATGAATTCGGATGAAATGCGGTAAAGCAGTGCTCGAGGGTGGGGGGGTGGCTGCGCACTCCAGTGGATCAAAGCAAGTTCAATATAACACGGTTTCACCTATAACGCGGTAAGATTTTTTGGCTTCTGAGGATCGCATTATATCGGGCTAGAGGTGTATTTAGAACAGTCTACATTTCCTTTTGGTCTAATTTCAGTTCACTCATTATATCATCCTAGACAATTTCTTTTATCCCAGCCATTCCCCCGCAAAACTGAAAGAAACATTATTCCCTATTTTCAAACAACAAGGCTAAAACAGTGAAATTTTAAATAATGATCAAGGAATTTTTTTTATTCATTTAAGTTTCAATATCATTACAGAAAATGTTATGGTACAGAGTTGTTTAACATTAGTTTTATTTCTTCGCTCATTTGATTTCCACATGAATGCTGGTAACATTAATATCTGTACAAGATCAGTCTTTGATTTTTTTTTTTAGGTTTTAGTTCTGTACATCTTTAAATGTATTGGTTAAAAAGGCTGTCAGCACTTAAGGAAGCAATTTTTTTTGTTTGTTCAAATAAAAGGTATCCAGTTACTGCCCAAGAGTACTGAGCCGGGTGGCTGCTGGGCCGAGAGATATCCCTGAACGCGCAGCGAGGGGGGAAACCTCGGGGCTTGATCGGGTTCCCAGTGCAGCCACTCTGCTTTTGGCACTGTGCACATCAACACGAGATACAAGATAAAGAACAAGCAGAAGCTCTCTGTGAAGCAGTTATGAAGCATACTAATAAGGGAAATCCAAGTGTTGTCTACGCTAGTATAAATAAGCAGACAGCCTTGTTTTAAGAGCATAAGTAGTTGTATCTTAAAGATGAGAAAAAACACAAGTTCTGCAGGCACCTACTGCTGTCTACTAAAAGCTACTGCTATCAGAACTAGCATTGAACACACAAAGCAATTGCAAGAAAGGAAAAAGTTGCTTTGATATAATCAGAATAAATTTCTTTGTTAAGATTTGTTTTTTTAAAGTTTTTTTTAAAAGGTATTTATTTAAATTCCATTTGAAATATAGTTCAAGATGTTGACTATACTGATCAGCTTTTATCCAGTTCAGAAAAACTAGCTGTGCCGTTGCATATTACAGGATACAGTCAATGATATGTGGACATGCATCAAAGCTTCACTCTTGCTGGTGACATCATAGCCTTCCGATGACCATGACATCCACCACCTCGCCCTTGTGAAGCTCCACATACTGCTCTGTCTTTGGAGGTAGCATCAACAGTCCATTGGCACTACGCATACTCATCAGACGACTGCTCATCTGATTTCCTAGAGCAGAATGAGAGAAAGACTGTGGTTAACAGTACTACTACCACAATGCATGAAGATGGAAAAAAGGGCTATTCTTAGGAGGAGAATCATGGAGCTAATTTAGTCATGGAGCCTGGGGTCTGGATACTTAACGGACACATGGCAAATACCTACAGAGTACCCAGGAGAGAGAATTTGGCAGCCTACTTTTTCCAGGTTCTCCAAACTTCCATTCACTCACTTGTCCTCCTTGCTATCCAAGCTCCCACATTTCTTCCCCTTACTACCCCATCTTTCCATCGATGTTCTCAAATCTTCCTATTTTCAGATTGCCTTCTCTCCAGTTTCCACTGACATCATAGTTATCTTACAATGCATGTGTGTCTAATCCATTTCGTACAATAACTAAAAACCTAGCACAATCTATATAATTCATCCACTCATAAGAACTCTGAACTCCCACTCCCATTTGACACCCTCAGACTTGCAATATGTTGTGAAAGTGAATAATTTCAGCTCTGCTGGACCAACTGTGAAGCAAAATACAGTGGCAAAAATCCTGACAGAGAATACCCTGCCTTTTGGTTCTTGGTGTTCAAACCTAGGGACTGACAGTGAGAGAGCATTCCAGTTGGTATCAACTGTCTTCGTGGAACATGAGAGAAGAGGTAGTGCATAAAACAACCAGGAACTAAACGATGTAAAGCTTTACAGATAAAAATCAGCATCTTGAATTGCACCTGTAAAAGTGCCTGTTCAGACTTTGGAATCAAAGGTGTAGAGCTCCATGTGTGAAATCTACCTATGTAAGCAGTGAGACACAATCAGTATTAACATGTCTTCAGGTAGTCTCCAAGGAAAGCTTCATGTAGGATGTATTGTTTTAAACCAATCTGAAGGTGACAAAAGCACAAGTAGCTGCAGCATGATCTACATCCATCTGAGAGAGAGGCAAGGTCAACCTACTAGCCACATGCTGATGGAAAAACTACTCAAGTACTGCTTCAACCTAGAAATTTAGGAGCAGCTGAGGATCGAACAGCACCCCAGATTGCAAATCTTGTGTAAAAAGTGGCTATATCCTCTTGATTGAGAGAACAGATATTACCCTCAGCTATCTCTACTGAAATTTTCTCCCATTCAGCTAGCAACATCTCTATTTATTTGGCATTAAATTAAATCACCCAGCTCCCATCCATGCCCCAACTTGTATTTAGTAAATGTATGAGTGTGGAAGTGAGCATGTGAGGAAGTGCATGTCTATGAGCGAGCACAAACAAGTATGAGTGAATGTTTATGCAAAAGAACGTGTAAATAGGCAGGCTGTATATATGCAAATAAATGTGTGTCAGGGAGCACGAAGGCAAGCAATTGTGTAATAATTGGCGTAGGCTAGCAAGTCTGTGTTCTACAACATCAGTGAATTTGGATGTAAGTATGTGCAGGTGTGTGTGTGTGCATGTGTATGTTGGCAAACGTGCAGTTACAGGCATAAATGTGTAAATATGTGTTTGATTGTTTGTATAGTGGATGTTTGGGAGCCTGTTTGTGGGTGTGTCAGTCTATGTAAATGGCTAACCTGTACTCTGTGCCCAAGGCAGTGGTTCTTGGTGATGCCAAGTCAGTATGCACCGATGGTATTCTGGGCGAGGATCCAATTTTACATCACATGATAACTGCAGGAGAAGCAAAGAGAGAAAGAAGATACAGGCTTTCATTCACATGTCATTCAACAAGCAAGACTTTATTCTGCCTTAGTCATTGGCAACAGGATTGTCAGCTCAGTTCTGACTGTAGAATATTTACTACAGGTGAAGGTTGGGTAAACTCACACTCACACAGCTAATACTTTTTATCTCAAGTACCTATCCACCTCTGGGATGGAACACAAGATTTTTTAACTGCAGAGCAGCATTGTATAACTGTTTAGGACTAGGACTGTAGAGTAATTTATGCAATTGAAATTGTAGGGAGAATTAAGATTGGCAGGAAGTAATTATCTCAACCGGATAAACCCAAGAGCTAATATTCCCTACTACTGTCAAAAATTCCATGGGCAAGTCAAGTGGTCAGGAACTCAGGCTTACATCTCATTCGAAAGATGGTGCTTCAAACAGCGCAGCTCCCACTAATGACACTCTGTGATACTGGTTGGGTATTGACTCAGAGGGAAGAGTGGCATCTAGTTAATCACCATCAGCACTTCCTACAGCCCAATCCTTGTGAGATCTGATAGGATCCCTGGACAGAGTGGCATGACTGGTTAAGCGGCAGAAAGAATAGAGCTTGCTGTTGAGATCGCAGGTAGTGTTTGCAGCACGGACAGTTTACAAGTCCATAGATTTTTTCTAAACTGAGCAAATTTGAAACAGACATCATTAAGAGGAGAGAAACGTGGACATAACAGTGATTTTATAGACACTACCTCAAAACCTTCCTATTTTCATTCAACATTCTGATGTGAATAGAGAGGATTCTGATAGGTTAAGTAAGTTGGGCTGACTATATGTTTCCTGCATCTCTAGGTAATCCTTCTACACAAACTGAACAGCTCAGAAAAGCTTAACAGAAATCCCCTTTGCTTTTCCCCTTTTTCTTTTCATCATTTCAGTCCACGTGTTCTTCCTGCAATTGTCTGAGCTACTCTTTCAGGCACTGCCTTTCTTATGCTCTCATACTATGTCTCTGACCTTCCTAGATCCTATGTGTACTCAAAATTCTGGTAAAAAAGTCCATTCTCACCCCACCCCACCACCATAGTTCTGGGCTTTGGATAGTCAGTTCTTTCAAATGTAACATCAATATGCCTCAGCAGAACATTTCTTGATATCAATGACCTTTAAACATTTTAGTACATTATGTCAACTGCAAGCTTATGGGTGTCAGCTTGAAACACCAGCTAGGATTGCTTTTCTTATCCTTCTTGGATTAGATATAAATGCAGTACTTTTCGACTTGCTTCAGTATTGCTCAATGGACCATGTATATCTTCAGTGGTGCTCTATGTACAGCTGGTACATTCAATGAAATGGCAATACTTCATAAAAACACTGCCATGTTCTACAATTACACAGCACCTACAGAAGATTCCAGTCTGGAAGAGTTTAGCCCCTTTCCAAATCCAGAAAATGGCTGGAGGAATGAGCTAGAGGGAAAGCCAGCTGCTTATGAAATGCATAAGTGTTAAATGGCCTCCTTTGCTCAGTGAGTTGCAACCTGCACTGTCAGGAACATGCATGAATGAGACTATTACCACCCCATATTCAAAGTAAAGGGTCTGGGAAAAATGAAACAGAGATGCAGCAATGTGTAAGTGAAAAACAGATCCATCTTGCAGTGATTTCAGGAGCTAAAATGATCATTAAATGAAGCTAGGAATGATGTTAAAGGAGCAAATTTGCAAGTATGTGGATGGGCTGGTTTGATAGGCCTAACAGGACTCTCTGGACTGTAATGCAGGAAACTGGGAATTATTGATTCCTTGATCCAGTCTCCTCTTTCCCTGGGCTGACAGTAGCTTGGAAGAGGCATGGTGGAAATTTTACACTCAGCTCTGGGGTTGAGGAGGAGACTGGAGAAAGGGCCTCCAATAGCAACCTCTAAGCCAAACCTAAACTATTCCTGTCCCTTCTCAGTGTAAGCACCCATTACATCTTTTCAGGCAATTGTCTTATGACCTTTAGTTTTTGTTTAATCAAATCCAATCTATATTTAGCTTTTTGAAATCTTTCCAAATCATTCTCTTGTAGTCATCTGATCTATTCTCTGCTGTGAATTCCCTTCAATTTATCATCATATCACTAGTGCTGAGATATCCAAAGTTAGACAGAGTATGGGTGGTGGTCGTGGTGGGGGGAACACGGCTCACTGAGCCTGTCAGACAGCAGGATCTCAAATATATTTTTCAAATATCCTATATTTGAAAGTCCTTACCCTGGCTTTGATAATGGTGGGCCGAGGATCCAGGATGCCTTGCATTTTTCTCAATGCTGGGACAACAAAGAGATTGCAGGTGACAACAGCTGATACAGGATTTCCTGGAGAGCAAAACACAACAATAGTTCACATGTGAGTAATTCTGAGTTAAGATGTGAAATGATGAAAAATCACACATTTCCATAGCAACTTTCATCTTAAAGGATTCCAAAGAGCTTTTCACACTATATACACAGGAAAAAACGTCACTTAAATCTTGAGTGGCATATGGCAGTTGTTAAGCAGTACACAACTATGCTACTCAGGAGTTTAGGACAAGAGGTGAAGCAGAATATTGATTCAACTGAAATTGAAAGGGAAATTTAGGGCCACAGAAAGGACAGTTACCTGTTCTGTAACTGGCATTCTTTGAGATGTGTTGCTCAGGTGTATTCCACAGTAGGTGTGTGTGCTCGTCATGTGCACTGGTGCCAGAAATTTTTCCCTTAGTAGTACCCGTAGTGGGGAAGCACCGCTGCAACCCCTAGAGTGGCGCCTCTATATCATGCTATAAAGGGAGCTGTACACTCCCCCATCCTCAGTTCCTTCTTGCCAGACAACTCCAACAGAAGGGAAGGAGAGCGGGATGTGGAATACATCAGAGCAACACATCAAGAAGAACACCAGTTACAGAACAGGTAACTGTGCTTTCTTCTTCGAGTGATTGCTCATGTGTTCCACAGTAGGTGGCTCCAAGCTATATCTGATGGAGGTAGGTAGGAGTTTAAGGGTTTCCGGGATGGAGTACCGCCCTACCAAACCTGGCGTCATCTTGTGTTTGGGAGACGATCGCATAGTGCGACGAAAAGGTGTGGACAGAGGACCAGGTGGCAGCTCTACAAATGTCCTGAATAGGGATGTGAGTTACATAGGTGGCCGACGAGGCCTGAGCTCTCGTAGAATGCGCCTTCACGATAGGCGGCGGGAGAATCCCTGCCAGGTCGTAACACGTGCGTATGCACGAGATGATCCAGCAGGAAATTCACTGGGTAGAAACTGGTTGCCCCCTCATGCGTTCAGCTGATGCAACAAAAAGTTGCAGGGATTTCCGGAATGGCCTGGTTTGGTCTAGGTAAAAGGCCCGTGCCCTATGCACATCTAGCATGTGTAGGTGTTGTTCCTCATCAGAGGAATGGGGCTTGGGACAGAGTATCGGAAGGAAAATGTCCTGATCCATATGAAAAATCGAGACCACCTTCAGCAGAAAAGCAGGGTGTGGGCAAAGCTGGATCTTATCCCTGTGGAAGACCGTATATGGGGGTTCCGAGGTTAGGGCCCTAAGCTCCAAGACACGGCGGTCTGAGGTGATCACCACCAGGAACACTACCTTCCATGATAAGTGGGACTAGGAACACATGGCCAAGGGTTCAGAAGGGGGACCCATGAGGCGGGAGAGCACTAGGTTCAGGTCCCATAGTGGGACCGGGGGGCCTAGCGCAAGGGAATGCCCGATCCAGTCCTTTAAAAAAATGGGATGTCAGGTGATGGGAAAATACCGAGTGACCATGCACTGAAGGGTGGAAAGCTGAAATGGCCACTAAGTGTACCCTGACCGAGACGGGAGCTAGCCCTGGTTCTAGGAGACAGGAGGTAATTGAGAATGACTTGGAGCAATGCGGATGATGGGGAAGTAGCCCTTTCTCTCGCCCACCTAGAAAACCTAGACCATTTGGGCAGGTAGGTCCATCGTGTGGACAGCTTTCTGCTTTCCAGCAGAACTTGCCTGACATCCTCCGAACACCTCCCTTCCTCCTCATCTAACCATGAAGCAGCCACATTGTCAGATGAAGAGTGGCCAGGCTGGGATGGAGGAGGCATCCCTCCTCCTGGGAGAGGAGATCTGGCCAAAGCAGCAGCCTGCGCAGGAGAGCAGCTAGAAGCTGCAGAAGGGTTCCGTACCAATATTGTCGGGCCCAATCTGGGGCTATGAGGATAACCCTCGACTTGTCTGCCTTCACTTTCTGTAAGACCTTGCCTATCAGGGGAAATGGCAGAAAGGCCTAGTACAGGTGGCCCAACCACCGAATCAGGAACGCATCTGAGATCGCCCCCTGCCCAGGAGCAGAACCGCGGGCAGAGATGATTCTGGGCGGTAGCAAAGAGATCTACCTGGGGAGCTCCTCACTCTCGGAAGAGTTGCTGGGCAACCTCCTAGTGGAGTGACCACTTGTATTGGCGGGAGAAAATCCTGCTGAGGTGATCGGCTTGAGTACTGTGAGAGCTGGGTAGGTGAAAAGCCCTCAGAGAGATATCGTGCGCTATGCAGAATTCCCATATGTCCAGGGCTTCCTGGCACAAGGTCGAGGAGCACGTGCCCCCTTGCCTGTTGATGTAATACATTGCGGCCGTATTGTCCGTGAGGACTCTGACCATCTTTCCCCGTTGGTTTGGGCTGAAAGCTATGCACACCAGGTGTACCGTCCTGAATTCCCTGACGTTTATGTGCAGGGATAATTCCGAGGTTGACCATCTGCCCTGAGTTTGGAAGCTCCCCATATGGGCTCCCCACCCCAGGTCTGAGGCGTCCGACACCAGATCTAGTGAGGGAGGGGTCTCTCGGAAGGGAATCCCTTGTAACATGTTGCTCGGGGGGGAACACAGTTGCAGGTCGGCCTCTATGTTGGGAGGTAACGTGACCACCTTGTCCAGGTCGTCCCTGGCCTGGGAATGTTGTTAGGCCAGCCAGAGTTGGAGGGGCCTCATTGTGAGCCTGACATGTTGCACCACGGAGGTGCATGCTGCCATGTGGCCTAAGATTTGAAGGCACACCCTTGCTGTCGTCACTGAAGCTATAAGACTTTTGAGTGTCTCGAACCTGTCCTGGGGGAGAGAGATCATGGCCACCACCGAGTCTAACAGCACCCCTATGAAGTGTATGCGCTGAACCGGCCCTAACGTGGACTTGTCCTCTTTCACCACTAGGCCTAGACTCTCACAAGTGGCCAGCAGAAATTCCATCTGGGCCTGCACCTGGGACCGAGACTTGCCCTTGAGGAGCCAATCGTCCAGGTCAGGTAAGGGAAAATTTGCAGCTCGTTCCTCCTGAGGTGGGCTGCCACTACCGTCATGCATTTGGTAAAAACTCTGGGGGCCATGGAGAGGCCAAAGGAAAGGACCGTATACTGGTAGTGGTCCTACCCTACCCGGAAGCGGAGGAAGCGCCTATGACCCTCAAAATATGCATCCTAGAGGTCCAGGGCTGCTAACCAATCCCCTGGGTCTAGGCATGGAACAATAGAGGCCAGGGAAACCATACGGAACTTATAATGGACCATAAATTGGTTGAGGTTCCGCAGGTTGAGGATGGGCCTGAGCCCGCCCTTTGCCTTCGGAATCAGGAAATACCAGAAGTAAAATCCTCTTCCCTGGAATTCCAGGGGTACCTTCTCAACTGCGCCCAGGGTGAGGAGGTACGTCACCTCTTGGTCTAAAAGGAGGGCATGCACCGGGTCCCCGGGGACCTCCAGGGGTGGGGGATGATGTGGGGGGCGAAGCAAACTGCAAAATGTAGCCCTTGGAAATGGTGCTGAGGACCCACTGGTCCGACATTATACGGGACCATTGCACTCGGAAGGCAGATAAACGGTTGCAGAACACAAACTTTATTAACTGGGGGGCTTCCCTGGCAACAGGCCCAGTGGCCACCCGCAAAGAGTCAAAAGCGCCTCTTCTCCTGCCTCTCGCCCTTTGAGGGGCCAGGTTGTCGGGCCGAGTGGGACTGGTGCTGGGACCTGTGTTTCTGCTCCCTCGGCCTCTTAGGGAGGGGCTCATATCTGCCTCCAGCTGGAGGAGCCAAGGTCTGTGGTCTGGCTTTGTCCTTTGCTGGTGGGACATATAGGCCCAGAGTTTGCAGAGTGGTGCGGGAGTCTTTCATCCCATGCAGATGGATGTCTGTTTGATCCCCAAACAGGGCCTTCCTGTTGAAGGGCAGGTCCTGCATGAGGGGCTGGGACTCCGCGGACAGCCCCGACAGTGAGAGCCATGACGCCCTGTGCATGGAAATGGCCGAGGCCATCAAACTGGCTGCTGTATCCGCTGTGTCCCAAGTCGCTTGAAGAGCCGCTTTCGCCGCCGCCGCTTCTTCATCAACCAAGGCTCTGAACTTCCTCTTGTCCTTTTCCTGGAGAAGAGGTTCAAACTTTGACAGGGACCCCCATAAGTTAAAATCGTACCGGCTCAGTAGGACTTGGTGATTTGCCACCCTGAGCTGGAAGCTTGCCGATGAATAAACCTTCCTGCCAAAGGTATCCAGTCTCCTGGAGTCTTTATCCTTAGGGGATGGGCGCGGGTTGACCATGCCTCACTCGGTGGTTTACAGACTCCACCACCAGAGAATTGGGTGCCGGGTGAGAGTACAAGTATTCGTGCCCCTTTGCTGGCACAAAATACTTTCTCTCTGCCTTTTTAGAAATAGGTGTCAAGGAGGCCGGGGTTCACCAAAGCAAAGTCGATATGTTGGCCACCTCGTGGAAAGGTAGGGCCACACGGCCCGCTGCCGAGGAGGACAACATATTGAACAGGTGTCCGACCGCTCCTCCATCTCCTCAACCTGAAGCTGGAGATTCAAGGCCACCCGCTTAAGGAGCTCTTGGTGAGCCTTAAAATCTTCCTGTAGGGCGGGTGGTGGCGCCGCTATGGATTCCTCCGGTGCCGGAGAGGGGACCGGTTCTGCCCCCAGGGCGTTGTGTGGTACTGGTGATTCAAACCCCAAGTCCAAGCCCAGGTGCGGTGCCGCTGGTTCGGTACCGGTTGACTTTTCCCGGTGCTGGGGTGGGGACGTAGAGTGCACCTGTGATGCCCCTGCCACTGAACAGAGTCTCGCCGGTGCAGGTAATTGGGGCCACAGTGCTCACTGACACCACTGCCCTTGCCAAGGCACCCCTTGCCACTGACCTGCTTGGGGACCGAGTGGAGCCACTTGATCGTGGGGGGCGGCGCGGCCTGGGGATGGGCGATTGGGTGCCGAAGTCACTGAGGAACGCACGGTGCTGTACGAGTGTCAGGAGCGTCCACGGCCATGTCAGTGCCGACCTCGAGATTTAGACTTTGATGACGATGATGTGTACCTGTCAGAGATGCTGATTCTAGATTCCCTCCAGCGACCATGGCTATGATGCCTGGGTGCCGATGTCAGTCAAGGGGCGTTCCGAGCATGACGTCTGTCGGAGCGAACACTCAAATCTGAGCGTCGGTGCCAATGGCGTCAAGACCTGCTCCTATAACTTTGGTGGGAAGAGGAGCGTCGACACCTCTTGTCTCCGTACCTGCGACCTCTGTGGGTAGTGGAGGACCCTTGAGACTCCCTCTCAGGAGAATCGGCCAACGGAGTGGAAGTCTGGTGTGGGCTCCGGGATGGGCCCCTTGGAACAGGTAGGTATCTTGTTCTCGGAGCGGGGGCTATGCCGGATCGGGGAGGGTTGATGAGCTCCCAGTGGTGGCTTCCCTCGGGATCAGAGGCTCGTCTCAGGCGGCGCACCCGGTACCGGAAGGGCGAGGATGTCATGTGCTGCCTGTGCCGCCTCCAGCGTCGACGGCATTCTCACTGCAGGAGAGGCACATGTGGACAGAACCGGACTACTCCGCTCAGCGTGAGTCGAAGGTCTGGTTCCTGAGGGGGATCGTGGGCTGCCCAACTCGAGTCCGGCCTCACTCCTGTCCTTCTCTTGGCGCCACTGAGCCTTCCCTTGGTTCTTGGTGGGGGAGCGGTGCTGACTGGTGGATGGAGCCTTCCTCTGCACCAATGATGCAGTGCCCAGCACTGAGTCGGGTTGGCGTGCCGGTGCCAATGCCGACTCCATTAGCAGGGCCTGGAGTTGGATATCTCTTTCACGCTTCGTTCGAGGCTTGAACGATCTGCAGATTTACAATGCTCACTTATGTGAGTCTTGCCCAGACAGTGAAGACACTGAGAGTGTGGGTTGCTCCTGGACATAGAACTGCAACAGGAGTCGCATGACTTGAAGCCTGGGGCACGGCTGCCCCGAGCCAGGCAACTAACTAGAAAAGCAACTAGAAAACTAACTAACTAACTAACTAACTAACTAACTAACTAACTAACTAACTAACTAACTAACTAACTAACTAGGCAACTAACTGGGGCACGGCTGCCCGAGCCAGGCAACTAACTAGAAAAGCAATCTATGAAGAAGAGAGGTACTACTAAGGCTAGAAGCGCTACAGTAGAGCTGGAGCACAAAGTTCCGACTACCTTCACTGGCGGCAAGAAGGAACTGAGGGTGGGGGGAGTGTGCAGCTCCCCTTATAGCGGGATATAGAGACACCACTCTAGGGGTCGTAGCGGTGCTCCCCCACTACGGGTACTGCTAAGAGAAAAACTTCCGGCACTGGTGCACGTGGTGAACACGCACACCTACTGTGGAATACACCTGAGCAATCACTCGAAGAAGAATGTAATTTATCAGATTATAGTTTAGACTAGACATTAGAATAATACCTGTACTCTTGTAAAAAGTGTCATGGGATCTTTAATGACTGCACATGCTCAGATTCTTTAGGTATTCATTGGGAAATTGGTTTTTGGCAGTATAATGCCCCCGAACATCATGCCAGCAAATTGTTTTAGTACTAATTCAGAGGGACTAGCACCAGCTACTGAGATTTAGTATTGACAGAGAGAAGAGTGCCACCTACTTTTTACAAACAACACTTCTTGCCAACACCTGGGCTGTCCTTGGTGACAACTCTAATAATATACATTATACAATCAGGTAAATGCTCTTCTCATCTCTCTCCTGAAAACAATCAATACAGGAGAGAAAGAAACCCTAAGCACATATCTAAAAAAAAAAATTACTATCTCATGAAGAAGTGCAGTTCTTTTGTGGTCACAAACACATGCAAGGTAAACAGAGTAAAGCAAGTTCTTCCTAGCTTCAGAATATGCAGCTTCCTGTCCACACTGCTAATGCAACACTGAGGGTAGGTCTATACTACTGCTTAAGTCGATGTGACTTACATCTCTCAGAGGTATGAAAAAGATATCCCCCAGCCATGCAAGATATATCGACCTGAGGACTGTCCACCCTGACACTATGTCAGCACATGCAGCTGCACTGATGTAGCACTTCTAGTGTATACTTGCCCTCATTCTGTGCATATTGGTTTTCAAAGAGATACAGCGAAGTGAGTCAATAATGCCCTCTTTTGATTCACACAGCTTGAGCATGCAAAGTTGTTGTAGCTGTGTTGGTCCCAGGATATTTACTCCTGGAGGAATTCTGAGCCACTGCACATGTGCAGAATTTATGTCCCCCACAGATTTCTTTGCTTCCCTGCAGAAAAATGACTTTCTGATGGGGAAGCAAAGGGAAGCCACAGGAGCAGTCATGTGACCCTCCCCAGCAGTGTGTTTTGGGTGCCCAGGGCAGCTGGCAGAGAGGTAAATCACTGTGAGGCAAGGGGTGGGACTGGGGAAGACTTGGCTGGTGGCTCCTACTCTGAGCCAGACTCAGTTGCCAATCCCTGGACTGGGGAGGATGGGACTTCCTCTTCCCTTGCATGGCATCCAGGGCCATGTCAGACCCACACCCAGATTTCTCTCCTGGCTGTAGGAAGCTCTGCACATTCCTCCCTCCCCCCCGCTTCCTGCATCCATCACTCCTCAGCTGCAGGGGGACTGATCCCTGTACAGGGAGCTGCTCCCCTATCCACCCAATCCCTGTGCATCCAGACCCTCTGATAAGCCTCACTCCCCCTGCACCTGGACTACCCCAACAAGCTACTTGCACCTGAATCCCCAAGCTACCGAGCCCCAACCAGCTGTACCTGGATCCCTGCCCCACTCCCCCCACACCCACACACCCCAGCCAAGTTCTATCCCCAGACCTAGACCCGCCCCCCCCGCTAAGCACCAACCACCTTCACCTGAACCCCCTGCAGAATCTCATTACCGTTGCACGCAGAAACCCCCCCAACAAGCACCTGTGCATCCAGATCTCCCCCGCACCCAGATCCCCCACTGAGCCACCCACACCCAGACTGACCCACACAGAACCTTCTCAACTCACATGTGGATCACCCACACTAAGCCTCTTCACACTTGGATCCTTTCTGAGCCTGTCCACCTGCACCTGGCACAGAGGGGCAGGGTCCTGGGGTGCTTCTGGGGCAGGCCAGGTCCTTGCATTGTGTCAGGGCTGGGTGCGGCCTCACCGTTGAGGGAGCTGCATAGTGATCTCTCACCTCTGTGCAGCTGGTGGCCTGTGCTCCCCAATGCCATGCTGGAGCCTCCAAATTTATTTGACAAATAAAATTTGCAGTATTTTAAAGTATTGAGCACAGGATTTTTATTTTTCTGGTGCAGAATGCCCTCAGGAGGAAATATTAGAGAGACAAAGTGTGTCCAATAAAAGACATTACCTCATGCACCTTGTCACAGCTTGAGAATGACAAATAAGACTACACTTTTGTGACACATTCTGGGACTGTCTAGTTTTTGTCTATATTACTGGTATGTCAGATTCTGTGATTTGACTAACACAGACATTCCTGCAGAGAATATTCATTGGGAGGGTGGGGAAATAGGAGGAAAGGACAACTGCACTATATTCTTTAAAAAGACAAAGGAAGTCTCTGGACAGAACCACTGTAGGTCCTGTGCTCCATCACATGATTAGACAGAGGTAAGAACTCTCTAGCATACCCTCAAATAAACCCTTTCCTGAATAAAAATTGGTGGGAAAATCTCAAGTGTTTTGTGCTTAGGAGAGCAAGTGCCAGGCCTCTGACCTTCATGAGGCATCCTGGTTTTATTTTATGGATCTCTGTACCTGTGGAGAGCAACAAAAATCATCACAAAAATATCTTACCTGGCAGTGCAAAGATTATTTTTCGTACACCATCTATATCCAAAGTTGCAAATGTTGTTGGCAGGCTAGGGGGAAAGAAAGTTGTTTAATAAATACACTGAACTCGTATCTAACGTGGCTGTGCTATTATAATGTACAGATTACCTTCCATTCCTTTCATAATCTGAAATTTTCCTTCTCTCCTTTATTGTCACTGCCTTTTTAACCCTTAGAGCACTGTGAGCATAATCATCCTCATTACATTGTGTTGAAGAATTTAAGCTGACCAAATTCATCTCCTTGCCCTCATCCCTCCCTCTATCCCAACAATCACCTTAACCTGCTCCTCAAATGCTGATCCTTCTCCCTAGTAACCAAATCTCCTCCCAGTTTCCTGACCTTGTGCTAATATCCTTTTCTCCTAAATTGTTCTAGTATTATTAATACTTATTCATATTGTAGTTGCCCATAGAATCGCAATAAAGGACTGATTACTCTTAACCATACAACTCCCACTGCCCACTCTGGATCTCTCTCTCTTCCTGCTGACTCTTGTCTCAATTCCTTGAGCCTCTGGGCAGCCACTCTCAAATGATCCAGCCCCTAGCATACTAACTCAAACACAATCTCACTCCCATACTATTAAAACACAGAGTTTCCAGGTGTCATCCACCTGGGACCTGCTTAATGTTCCAAGGGTAAAGGACTTGCCAAATGCCTTCATTCTATTTAGAAAAAGTTCTGCTGCTACAACAGGTATTTTCTGTTTTTCATACCTGTTCTTTATTATTAAGAACTAGCCAACCAACCAACCAGCCCTGCACCAGCTTTAGCCACAATCAGAATTTAGAATCCTGAACAACCTAGTGTGTAAACAAACCACCCTCAATAGTTATTGAGACAAGGAGCTGAGAAAAGACTCCATAGTCTTGGATTTGGAGAAAAGAATTCTCTGCTCCCAGAAGACCCACATTTTTCAGGGTTTCCACAGAGCACAGTACTAGCAGTACAGTGAAGTAGTGGTGAGGCAGAAGTAGTACACAAAACATCCTGCATCACTTCAGAATTCCTATATGCAACGTTTAGATAAGAAGGAGCATTACAACCTAGATCCTACTCCACCCTTCTCTTATTTAAAAGCTCCTTGTTGTACCAATATGGGTGATGTGAATTCTGAAGTGAAGTGAAATGCTTAATGAGCATATCAACAGCCAGAATGTCCGTCAATTTCCCAGCTGCTTCGTAGCAAAGCTGGTGTCTGAGCTCTGGCAACATATTTAGGGCTCTGCACATTTTTGAATGCGTTGATTTTTTTCCTGTGAGTTCCAACATAGAAATATCTGTTGCTAATCAGCAGTAAGCTTTCAATTCTGGTTAAATTCACTAGCAATGGTAAGGACTGATTTAGTTAGGGTTGATATTACTTCTTTCCCATATCCAACTATCCAGTGGTTTATATTAGGTTTTAAAATAGCATCTCTACCAAAACAGAACAAAAACCACATGTAGCAGATTTGGCACAAGGTAAACTCAATCAGGGCCATAAAATTAAAAATATTTCTTACCCTGGTTTCATAAAAACTCTGCCAAAGTGAATCTGTGCATGAAGGTCAATGTCCAGCACCTGTTTAAGATAGTCCTGTTTACATTAAAAAAAAGAAAAAAAAATTAAAGTAACATCAAAGTTGTTTACAGTGGTTTACAGCAGCAAAGATGTTGTGTACATGACGGCTCTGTTTAAAATGTTATAAACTAGTAGGGAATTTCCAATACTAGAAAGGAGTAACTTGCAGAAAGATGAGTGAGGAAGAGGGAGCTATAACTCTTAGACTCTGAACATGCAATTGACTCAGTGTGGATATAAGGATCCTTGCACAGTCAACTGGCAGTACTGGCATCTTCAAAGTGTCCAAAGGGTATTCACTACAGGAAATTTTAATGCCAGCTTGTGAAATCTGGTGCATACATTCCAAAGACAAAAACATTTTTCTTTATAAGTCAGGGCCAAGACTCAAATCCAATAAAACTACTTTTCTTTCGAGACTGTAAATTAGCTACTAGTGGAATTTAGTGTCAGCCAATACCTTTCAGAACTAGGATGCACCATAGACCTCAAAGTCTCTCAAGAGGTCACTGTAGTTCTTTGCAGTGTTATTGTAGCACACTGGTCCCAGGAGATCAGAGAGAAAAAAGTGGGTGAGGTAGTATGTTCTATTGGACCAACTTCTGCTGGTGAGAGAGACAAACTTTCAAGCTTAAAGCTTGTCTCCACCAACCGAAGTTGGTCCAATATAAAGATATTACCTCACTCACCTTGGTCACTATTAGTTTCGCTGTAATTTCTTGGGGACAGCATATATTCACAGCTACAGGTTATTTAAAGTTTCTGTAAGAGAGAAATTAGTGAGCCTACATTTTCTGTGCGTTAGTTCAAGTTAAATTATTTGGATCAACACAATCAATCCATTAGTTCAAGAAGTCCGGAATCCTTATGCTGTCTCTCTCTTGATAATAGCTGTGCTAACAGATGTGTATCATAACTGAAAATAACAAGCCTGTATAAGTTTATTTCTACTAGACTCCATGCATCTTAAATCAGGTTATCACCTGCAAGAATTGTCAGTAAGAGAGACATTAGAAGCAATGAACCTGAGGTCTCTAGGCAGATTTCTGATGTTTTGTCTTAAATCTATTTTGTCCAAAGCTGTGACCTTTTTTCTGTCATGACACAAATTCTTGATTGTTGACTCCATTAAGTCCTTGTCTTTATTTTGCCATATAAATGCTCCTTAAAATGTCTTCAGATATTTAATGTACACTACCAAGAGTCCAATAGAAAAAGGATGGATACCTCAAGGAACTGGTAATGAGATATGGAGCCTTTCACTTTAGGCTGCTGCCTCAAATTCAGTCTAGATGAAGAGTGACCAAAAATTATAGGCATCCAAAGGCTGTTCAGATGCCTTTGTGGAAAGAGGTAGTGGTCTCAATTCAGTTCCTAGTGGCCATGTGTCTGCATGACACCACTGTTCTAAAAATTCATGATCAATCAACACTTTCCTTCTGATCACAGTTCCAGGGCCAGTGACTGAGGACTTTACAGAGCCTGAAGGTAATTTTTATTGGTCCAACAAAATGTTTCTAGTTCTCCCTTAATGCAAGATACTAGACCTTTGAAGAGAGGACCTGCTCAGAAAACTGACTCTAAAAATGGAACCATTGAGCTTACTGTTTATCATCTCTCAGTGACTCCATATAAAATCTGCTCTGTTACACCTAAGTAAATGTTTATTTTAACTGCCATTCCTGCAAACATAACGTGGGATAAAAAAGTCATTTTAAGTTTTGTCCTTCTCGTATGTCACCACAAGTTTTAAAGGTTCTGCAGGCCCATTTATGCCCTTTGTGACATCTGTCTTCACTGATTTTATAGAGGTACTACCAACTGCAATTTAGCAAACAATTCTGTTGATGATTCACAAGAAGGCAAATCATCCAGCTCACTGTCTTTTCTGTGTGCTGTCTCTGCAGAGGTAAGAGGAATAAAACACAACAAAAACTATTTTAAGGTCAGCAGTAATAGCTCTGATACACTCAGAGAACAAATCTTTCAGTAAGAAGGAGTCAGTTTACACATTCACTTGCAGAGTAGCTTGCACTGCTACTACCCACATTTTAGCTACTCTGTGGATAAAAAGAAGTCTTCAGTCTTCAGATGCTGTCAATCCAGCACCTTTCACAAACACTACATTTATATGATCACTCCTTAACGAAAACTAGATACAAGAAGATTTTGGAAAGGGCTGATTCCAACAACACTTAGAATCTTCCCAGCAATATCACACACCCACTATAGTATTGAAACAAAAGCATAAAAAAGGACAGTATTAAAATTATTTTTTTAATTAATCCACCAGCGCTGGGTCCAGGGACCTGGAATGTTCTGGTAATAATCATGGATACATTAGCAGTTGCCATCAGGAACGCCTGACCTCATGCCTGGTATACTTATTGAATGTAGTACCCATGCTTCAGCCTTATACCTTTTCACCCATGGACACGCCCTCCTGATTGTGATGATACGTCTGCCACGGCTGATACCCTCATTCAGTGCATTCAGTAAATATCTGGGCTGCAAGAAATCAAAGCAAGAGATTAATGGCCCAGAGAAAATATTTTTAGGCACTGCATAAAGTAAACAATAAATAGATCTTTGCACACACAAAATATGAGGTAATCATAGGAATCGTAGGACTGAAGGGAGCTCAAACAGTCATCTAGTCCCGGGGTCTAACCCTTCCAGACTACTGTACCCCTTTAAGGAGCCTGATTTGTCTCTGCATACCACAAGTTCACTTCACTAAAAAGTACAAACTCAGACATAAAATACAAAGTGTCACAGCACACTATTACTGAAAAATTGCTTACTTTCTCATTTTGTCTGTATGAAATTTTAGTTTATACTGACTTTGCTACTGCTTTTTATGTAGCCTGTTGTAAAACTAGGCAAATATCTAGATGAGTTGATGTATTCCCTGAGACCTCTGCATACCCCCAGGGGTACATGGACCCCTGGTTGAGACCACTGATGTAGTCCCATCCCTGCACTCATAGCAGGACTAAGTATTATCTCGACCATCTCTGACAGGTGTTTGTCTAACCTGCTCTTAAAATCTCCAATGATGGAGATTCTACAATCTTCCTAGGCAATTTATTCCAGTGCTTAACCACCCTGATAGGAAGTTTTCCTAATGTGCAACCTAAATCGCCATTGCTGTAATTTAAGACAATTGCTGCTTGTCCTATCGTGAGGTTAAGGAGAACAATTTTTCTCCGGCCTTCTTATGACGACCTTTTATGTATTTGAAAACTATTACCATGCCCCTCTCAGTCTTCTCTTCTCCAGACTAAACAAACCCAATTTTCTCAATCTTCCCTCATAGGTCATGTTTTCTAGACCTTTAATCATTTTTGTAGCTCTTCTCTGGACTTTCTACAATTTGTCCACATCTTTCCTGAAATGTGGCACTCAGAAGTGGAAACAGTACTACAATTGAGACCTAACCAGCGCAGAGTAGAGCGGAAGAATTACTTCTTGTGTCTTACTTACAATATTTCTGCTAATACATCCCAAAATGACGTTTGGTTTTTTTTGGAGTAGTGTTACACCATTCTCTGTTTTCCTTCATAGGACTGCACAGCCTTCTTAAGTAGATAAGCCAGGTTTACTCACGAGCAAGTGATCTAATCAAACACCATGGAATCTGATACAGTTCTAGCCAAGAGGTCTATGAGGATCATTGGTAGAGGTATATAAATGTGCAGGACTAGAGCAACAGGGGGCACTACAGGTTAGGACTGACGTGTACTGGCAGAACAGCATAAGGGGGTCTTGGCACTAGAAAAGCAAAATGACCTTCAGGTTAGTATTTAGGTGCACTGGAACATTGTTTGTGGGAAGTTTGCATAGTGCATGAATACACTTTGCCAGGCTCTAGTCCACGCTATTAGTCTCCCATTGTCATGAGCAATAAATCTATTCATAAAGATTAAAAAAGTTGAGAGTGATCTCTTTGCTTTGTCCTCAGCACATTGTCCTCAGCACATTTGGGAATCTTTCTTAAATAATACACTATAGTATAATTAATTTTTTCTACAACATTAGATATACAAAAGTAACACCATCTACTATAGTGTACGCCAGACAGAGTCCACAGACATCATTTATATAGCAAATGTGTAGAGAGTGAGTGACCTGCCAGCACTTTTCCACAAACTTCCATAACTGGTGTGGCATAATGCAGGTGTTGTTCAGCGATGTGGTATTTTCTCTTTAGGAAAATGCAGTGAGTGTAGGGTTGGGTGGAAAATTATTTTCCTAACTTGCAAATATTTTAAAGATTTGAAATGTTTCTCAAATTGAAGAGACAAAAAGTCAAAATCTAGAAAATATTAATGCATTAAAAATAAAAAACCCAAAACAACAAACTTGGGTCAGTTGAAACACTTTGTTTTGATAATTTCAAAATGTTTCATTTTGATTTTCAATGTTTAAAAAACGTTTTTTCAATCTATTAGTCTAAGTTCTAAATGAAAAGTCATTTTGAACCAAGAAACCCCAGATTTTGTCTGAAAATCTCAAAAACTAAATGTTTTTCTGTATAATTTAACTTGGTTTCATGAATAGTTTTTGATTTGCCGAAAAATTCCTGCCCAGCTCTAAGTAAGAACTTTTGCCCCCTGACTCACTGCACTCCTGCAGACAGATTCATGGAGTGGAACTAAGTGCTGGGGTAGAATGGGGTAGAAAAAGAATAATATGATACATGCTCTTTTTCCAATGTGTCAGCTAGAAGGATAAAGGTCTGTAACAGGGAGAGAGGGATTAGAATGTAAGGAAAGAGAAATCAGCTGGGACAAGAAAAAAAACACAAAAAGACAAAATCTCTTTCTTTTAGTTAAATAGCATCTGTGTGATTTAAAAATTGGGAGTAGAGGATTTTGATCTCACTATAAACCACTCTTACTATTTCAATTTCATATGGTGGCCACAATTTCAAAAAATAGGAGCCTAAAGTTTGTCTCCTAAATCCATATTTAAGTGCCTAAATAAGAGGCCTGAATTTCCAAAGTGATGAGCTTCCAGCAGCACTTACTGAGATTAATGGAAGTTGCTCAGTTGTCAGAACTTTTGAAAGTCAGATCACATATTTAAGTACTTTAATGTGGAATTGGGAGTTTAAATTAAGGTTCCTGTTTTTGAAAATCTTGGTCAGAATGTCTATACTGCTCTCTAGTGGATGTTGTGCTTTGTTTTGATTTATTAATTGAAATATTAATTATGAAATCACACCAAGATTATTCAGCCTGAGTTATTTGCAAACCAGCTAATGAAATTTGTCTGTCATAGTTATGAAGCCTTTATCTGTGTAGAATCTAGGCTCTGAATTCAGAATTCCTATTAACATCAATTTTAGGCCATAACAGACCCTCTTCTTGCCATCTTTCTGAGTTAAACATCTGAATCTTTTTCTCCTTTCTTTGCCCGCACCCCTATATTATCATTGTAAGAAGACTTCCGCAAAAAATACAGGTTTTTAATTAAGCTTAAAAGTGGTCATCCCTGAGCTCATTCTGATTTCCTCTGGTAATGTGTTCACATGCGAAGATCTGCTAAAAATGCCCTAGACATTGATAAAACTGATAATAGAACAAGATCCCATCTGCAAATACTCATTTCCAGGAGGCTGTGAAGAATAGCGGGTCGTCATGGTGGAACTAAGAAATTGCCATACTTCATTATACACATGGTCCATCTAGGTTAGTATTCTGTCTCTAACAGTGACCACTACCAGAAGCTTCAGAGGAAAGTAACAAAACCTTGCAGTAGGCAGATGTGAGAAAATATGCCCCCACATTGCATCTCATTCTGATTTCTAATAGTCAGAGATTGTCTTAAGACATGAAACATGAGATTTAATATCATCCTTTCCCAAATATTTATCATCATGAAGGAGAGGTTACTTTCCTTGTACAGTAACTGGAGTTCTTTGACATGTTTTGTCCCTATGAGTGGTCCTCTTCAAGATGTGCGTGCATCCATGCACTCCTGGTTGGAGATTTTGTCAGCAGTGTCCATCAGTCTGTTCCTGAGCCCTATATAGCGTCGTGCCCTTGTAAGAGGATATATAGGGATAGGTGGACCTGCTGCTGCTCCAGTTCCTTTTCAACCATGAAGTCCATAGAAAATGACTCAAAAGTAGAGGGGAAGGAAGACAGGTAGTGGAGCATTTGTTGGATAAATATCTCAAAGAACTCCAGTTTCTGAACAAGTTAAGTAACCTCTTTTTCTTTGAGTTATTGTTCCTATCAGTGTGCCACATCAGGAGATTCCCAAGCAGTACCTCAATTATGAAGACAGATGCTGAAAAGACAGATTCAGTACAGACTGTGGAGTAGCCTCACCAAAGGCCATATCAGCTCTAGAAGCATGCATGTTTGCATAGTGCTCGGAAAATGAGTGCACTGAAGACTAGGTGGTGGACTTTGAAAATGTCCAAGATGGATATGGCCTTCAATAAGGCCACAGAGGTAGACCGAGCCCTGGTGGAATAGGCAATCACCCTAAATTAAATGAAGGATGCGTATCTGAGGCGTTGTGACAGGTTAAGATGCCTCTCGAAACCCATTTTCACAGTCTTAGGGTGGACACTGGGTGTCCTTTCGCTCTTTCCATGATGGAAATAAAGAGTCTGGGAAAAGCTCTGAAAGGCGTAGTCCTATCAAGTAAAAGGCGAGAGTTCTTCTTACATCCAGTGTGTAGAGACTGGCTTCTCTCTCTAGTGGAGTGAGGTTTGGGTCAAAACACTGGTAGATAAATGTCCTAATTAATGTGAAATTATGATGAAACTTTTGGTAGAAAGCGAGGGTAGGGATGTAATGTCACCTTGTTGTAATAAAACACTCTGTATAGTGGGTCAACCAAAAGTATCCTACCCAACTCTTCTGGCCATGGTGATGGCTGTGAGGATTTAAAAGAAAAATGAAGGAGAGAACAACTCCCCATAGGTTCAAATGGCAGTTTTCTCTTTGAGGTCACATTGTGGAGGAGGTTTTTTGATGGGAGGAAAAGGTTAAATAGACCCTTAATGAATCTCACAGTGGTTGTCTGAGCGAAGACTGAAAACCCCTTAACGGAGAGAGGTGAAATGCTGTAGTGGCAGCCAGGTGAACCTTAACTGAGCTCAGAAATAAACCCATGGTTTTTAAATTTTGCAGGAAATCTTGAATGTGTGCGAGGAAAGACTTGAGAGAAGGTATGGATCGTTGGGCATACCACACTTGAAAACACTTCCATTTCTGAAGGTAAGTTGTCCTTGTGGCTGGTTTTCTACTGTTCAGCAGAACTATCTGAACCTCTGCAGAGCAAGCCTGTTCTATGCCAGAGAGGCATCAGGGAGCCAGGCTTTGAGGTGCACTGATGAGAGTTTGAGGTGGGTCATGGTGCTTAACCCTTGAGTCAGAAGGTTCACTGTCAGAGGAAGACAAACAGGTAGCTTCAGGGATAGGTGACGTAGATCTGGGAATCAAACAAATCTTGGCCATGATGGTGCTATAAGAATGCACGTCTATCTTTCTTGTTTCAGTTTGTTCAGGAATTTGAGGAGCAATGGCATGGGGGGTGGGGTAAGCATACAATCGGACACATAAGGGCATCTCCAAGAAAGTTGCGACCATGTCGCCTCCTTGAGCAGACGTGCTGGCACTTCACATTGAATGATGTTATGAAGAGATGGAAATGGCTGTTCAGGCAGTCTGCTATGGCATTCTGTAGCCCTGGTAGATAAATCTCTATCTCTATGCAGTAGGATATGCAACAATTCCATAATTTTATGGACTTTGCATATAAAAGCCTGGGATCTTGTGCCTCCTTGTTATTAATAAAAGACATTGCAGCCCTGGTTGTCTCGCACAGGGGTAGACAACCTATGGCATGCGTGCCGAAGGTGGCATGTGAGCTGATTTGCAGTGGCACTCACACTGCCTGGGTCCTGGCCACCGGTCTGGGGGGCTCTGCATTTTAATTTAATCAAGGAGGCAGTGGTGGTGATGATCTTTTTGGGGGAAGAACGTGCTAATGGAATTTCCACACAAACCTTCAGGGGATCCTTCCACTTGCTGAGGCAGTCAAGGAACCTCACAGGTACTGACACCTACTTGGACACGTTGTGCTTGTTGTGCGTGTAGGCAGACCTGAGCTAGGTGTGGAGACATAAGAAGTGTAGTCTTCCCAGGGGTGATACAAATAAGACAGAAGAGTAACAAGTTGGGTCAGCTAGTAAGCTGACACTGTGACTCTCCATCTCAAGACACAGGTGATGGAGAAGGAACTGGAGTGGTGGTGCAGGTCTGCCGCTCCCTGTATATCCTTGCAGCAGAGTATGAGGATGTGTTGGGCACAGGCTGGATCTGTGGACATGGCTGACAAAATCTCAGATCAGGCATGCACAGGCACATGCACATCCTGGCACGGAGCACTCATAGGGACAATAACTTGAAGAAAAATTACGAGTCTGGATACCCTTGAGATCTGTATGAATATACAATCATGTTTGAATCTTGCTAAATTCTTATGGCAATGAGTTCCACAGTCTAGTTATGTGTTATTGAAAAAGTATTTCCTCTGATCAGTTGTGGATTTGCCACCTTTTAATTTCACTGAAAGTCTTCTTGCTCTTGTGGTACAAGACAGGGAGAACAGATGTTCCTGGTCTACCTTCTCTCTACCATTCATTATATACTTTTAGCATGTCCCCTCTTATTTGTCTCCATGCTGGTGGGAATATTCTCTCTGGGAGACTGGATGGCTCCAATGGAGGGTAATAGGCTACGGTCTCTCATTTTTATTCAATTTAGGTTAGTAATAATCAAAAGTCACCAGTATCTGATGGCTAGTCCAGCCTATAGAAAATTAACTAAATTACTTTTATGCCTCATGGATAGATAGCCACATCATGATACCCACTACATTAGGCACTAATTGGCCATCTTGCTGGCAGTCTCAGCAGACAGACTAAAGAAATCAGATGACAGGCTTCATAATTAGTGATTCACTTACTGTGTTTATGATCTTTAGTATTTCTTAAACATGACATTTCTTTAATCTCAGTATTATTTTCCGGAGACTCACTGTAGTAAGAAGAACCTCTGTGGTGCACAAAGCAAACCCATTGATTAAAATATTACATATTGTAATCCTGTTCATCACCAGTCCAATTTATTCAATTTGTACAACAATGGAACCAAAACATGACATAGATAGGCATAGAAAACCCTTCAACTTTATTTTGTCTGAAACTTGCTTCTCATCTCCACTAGAGGACTCTGATAAAGCCATTCACATATCTGCATTCTCTATGAGATATACACTTTTACACATTCTGCCATACATTATTTTAAGCCTCTCTGTACTTTTCATGGGAAACAGTGTGGTGGTGGGAAAGCATGTTGGTATAAAGACTCTCCATATTTGAGGAGTCTGATGTGATGCAACTAAGACAGATATTGAAAAATGAAAACAAAGTCAATTCCTAATTCTGTCTCTAATACACCAGCAATCTTTTTCTTACACATACCTTGAAATTTTAATTTTTGAAATGTTGATCAGCTATCTGAGGATAATGACTAACATTAGTTCTGATGCTACTATGTGAATTGGGAGCATGAAGGGGTGAAGCTTCTAGTATACAGACTGCACACAGCAGAGCAGAAGAACCATACAGAACTTCCAAAATATTGAAGTTAGCTAATTTATGATCAGTTTACATCTACAGCATTTACATGAGTTCCTTTAACATAAAGTAGTGCCCCCACCCTGACACACACATACGGTGTATCGAACAATCCTGAACCAATAGAAGATTGACTAATTTCTGTGAACGTGTGCTTGGCTCCTCTGCCACAAGACTTCTTATTCAGTATGCTACTAACAACAAAGTAACTGCCAGTTTTTGGGTTGGACTTGGATATAGGGGGTTTGGAAATTCATCTCATGGACCAACCACTACCTTGATTCAATATGAGGGATACCTCCCCATCTGAATGAGGATCCTGTTCCAAGAGTCTGCCTTCGGAAACTACTCAAACCTGAATATTTCCAGAAGGTATGGGAGAAAAAAGTTCCTCTGATAGACTATTCTCTATCAGTGGTGGTGGCAGCATCCTCGACCATCAATCAGGTGGCCCTCGTTCACCCTCTCCCCAGGCTTTGGCCTTACAGATCACCTTGGTTTATAAATAAACAAAGTGAAGCAGGAGGAAAGACAGTTAGAGTGCTGATGGTGCCATGTAGGCCATAGTAAATCGACTGTAACAAAGATTTTTTTTAAAAGTAGCTGCATGGGTGGAGCACGAACCGCCCATTGAGGGAGGCTGGCCCCTCCCCTTCTGCCCAAGACCTTGTCTCTCCCCACCTTTTCTGTCCCCTTTCCGCCACTGAAGCCCAAAGCACTCACCACCATGGCCACCGGCACCCTCACCCAGCCCCAGGCCACCTGAGCAGCCCCAGCCTTAAAGAGCCGGGTGGCGCAAGCACCGGCCCCCAGCTGCTCTGAGTCCTGGCAGCAGGCCAGCCTGCTTCAGCTGTAGCCTGGGCCACAGGGGAAGAGCAGGAACTGGGAGCAGGCAGGAGAGGGCCTGGGACCAGAGCATGGGCAGAGAGACATGCCTGGCTGTTTGGGGAGGCTCAATCTCCCCTGGCCTGTGATATGCACCACCCAGGGGTGGCTGTGTGCGAGGCATGTGACTCCATGACAGCACCTGCAAAATATTGATTAGCAGGTTGTTTTTACTACTGGGCAGCCTACACTTGGTGGCTAATTTAAATTCCACTTGTGAAGAAATTTATTTTTAATTTGCATTTAAAATTGCTCAGATTCAAGCAAAACTGTCTCCCTCTGTGTGAAAGTGTGTGTTCTTGAGAAGACAAATGAAAAGGCTTCGCTGATGGGAGTTTTGGCCAGTGTCCACCCTCTAGAGTCTAAGGTACTAGGGATCACTTTATTCAACAATCTGTGCTTGAGACTTAGGTCTTTCCTGGTTTCTTGAGGCCAGTGAGGAAGAACTGTTGATGGAAAATATCAGTTAATCCTGGAGGATGAGTTGAGTGCCAGCTTCCCTTGAAAAAGCACACATGCAGCTGCTGTTCATAAAACAATCACTTGATTTTGGTGGTGTGGCCAATTATCACTCTGTATCTAATCTTTCAATTTTGATTAAGATAACTCCCAATATCTAGTTGTCCCAGTTCTTCTTGACCCTTGGCTGCTTGGGTACAGACTGAGATACAGATACAGCATGGCGGCTGTGGGGGTAGCATTCTTGGATGAATATCCTCCTAGCAACAGATAACTGTCATGTGTCCATGCTGATATTTTCAGATTTAACAGCTGCCTTCAGTACCACTGAGTATGATGTGGTGTCGACTCACCTGCAGACCCAAGTGAGAGTATGTGGAACTATTTTGGGTGGCTTTATTCTTATCTTGCTTCATTTCTCAAAGGCTGGTAGTGGACAGATCCTCCTTCTGCTTGAAGGTATTCTAAATTAGGGTTCTGCAGAATTTTATTTTGTCACCTATTTTGTTTAATGTGGCTATTTGACTGTTGGAAGAGTTAATGAGAAGACATGGATTGCTGGACCTTCTGTATGCTGATGATACCCAGCTCTGAAAACCAGTCACATCAGACCCAATCAGAGAAGTGAATTGCCTTACCCAATGTCTGGCTGATAGAGGAATGGGAGAGGTCTACCTGGCTGAAACAAGGTCTGTGTAAGACTGGGTTGTTGTTGGTTGGCTGGTGGAGGTGACCAGAAGATATAGTAAGGCTAGTATCTGCCCCATAGTTTGAGGGTTTATGTTCTGTTTTTGTTGTTCCTGTCCATGATCTAAGGATTGGGCTAGATTACCAGCTGCTACTAGGTGATCAGGTAGTAGCAACAGCAAAGACAGCTTTTTTTATTTATATATGACCAGGATATTGTGAAGGTTTCTTTTTTATATCTTTGTCTCTTCCTATGCTATATCATTGCAGCTGTGGTCAACAGAGGCTTGAGTTAGAACCCTCTTTTTGTAAAAGAAAGAGAGTTTCTAGCAGGGTATTCTCATCAGAGGCTCATAAATTTGGAACCCATCTCCACCCTCAGTCTAAAACAGCCCAAATCTATTCTGAAGGGAATGCTGCAAAGCCCCATCTATCTGACTCGCTTTTGGGAAGAGAGTAAGGAATTGTAAGCATAGCAAGGAGTGTGGGTTAATAGCAATTTGGTATTTATTAGTTATTGTTGGAGGGAGTTGTAAAAATGTGTAAATGCATATTTAGTGTTGTCAAAGTCACTTAGAGCAATGGAATAGGAGCTCTTTCAGTTATTTTTATGTATAAATCAAATAAATACATAAAGTAACAATGATAAGGAAGATGAAAAATAACCCCCATTAACAGTTCAATTCACCACTCTTACTTCAGTTTTATGAGGCATGGCCTGGGCTACACTAGCAGGGCGGTTCGAACTAAGATACTCAACTTCAGCTGCGCAAATAAGTAGCTGAAGTCCAAATATCTTAGTTCGACTTACCTGTCTGTCCTCACGGTGGCAAGTTGACTGGCGCAGCTCCCCAGTCGACGCCACTTACTCCTCCTGCTGAGGTGGAGTATGGGCGTCGATTAGCGGATCGATTTATCCCATCCAGATGAGACATGATAAATCGATCCCCGATACATTGAACACTACCCGCCGATCCGGCGGGTAGTATAGACGTACCTATAGTACCACTAACTTCAATGGACTTATGCCATTTTAAAACTAGAATAATTCAGGGGTCAATTAAACTTCTCTAAAAATTCGAAAGTTTTTCTGTAAACATGAGTCATATAAAAAGTCCTTAACTGTTTGATTTGTGTAAGGGTTTTATTCCAATTCTTTTGGGATGACTGCATAACTCACCCTTGGCTTCACCAACTGAGTAATATAGGGCATCCACAACTCAGACCTTATAAACTCTTTATAATGACAACCATTCCACGTTCCTTTAGCTATGTTTTGCAAAATACTTTACAATTCTTGAGGATGAAAAATACTACATAACATATTATATTAATTTATTATTATATTAATTTATTATTTATATTATTATAAACTGAAGGAGTTTCTGGCTGAGTTGTCATTATGAAGGCAAAGCTTAACATTTGAATGGCATTTTAAAAATATTTAAATCACAGCCAGACAACAGCTGTTAATTTTGTCTCTTGCTTCATCTGCTGTACAAACTATGAACAGCTTCATTCTGGATAGATGGGGAAAGAAAAAGTATTTGGAAAGTATTGAATTCTAAAATAAAAGGCAAAATAACCTTTGTAAGTGGACATATTAAGAACAGCATCAACATCATTCTTCAGGGCATAACACAGCCAATGAGAAGTGAAGGATAAAAACCCGGCTGACAGCACTGCTTAATTGGGCAGGTACAGATTGGAGGTTTTAGACTTACTCTGAAAACACCAACTATTGGCCACTGCTGGATTTACTGGATACTGGATTTAATGGACTATTGATCTGATCTGATCTGATCTGGCATGGCAAATCATTTCATGTTTGGCAGAAAATGCCATTCCTGGACATTTCCTTCACCGAGAAATTGACAGGTACTAAGATATTATGGTGAAGAGGAGCAGATAAGTAGCCTACAACTAAAGGAGTTTTCCATGGAAAAGTCTCATCTCCAGGTGACAAAACTACTCATCTTCAGTTGGTGATCTGCACATTGAAGGTGATATTCTTGATTACATAACAGAAAAAAATCCAGCTTTACTGACCCAAAAGGACAGTACATTGGTCATACTGATTCACAAATCATACTCTTTGTATTGCCCTTACTCTTATTGCTACTTACAACTTTGTATGTACTGGAGATAGAGCTGATGAGAGTATTTTCTCTGTAAGGAAAATATGAAATTTATGAAGCTGTGTATGTAGCTAATTAAGCAGAGATACAAATTTCCCCTGGATAATTAGAAATCGCCACTTTCAGCAGATGCTTCTGCACTAAGAAGCAGGGATGTGCTTTGTGTACTATTTCGGAAACTGCAGACACTGCACTTTGCTAAAGAGTCAGTGTGCTTTTAAGTCTGTTTTAATATTCTCTGCTAACTGCGCCAATTTAACAAGCACATCACCAGTTTTGCTGTGCATTTTATTGCCCCTCCTCTTTCTCTTCTGTAGAGAGCATACATTCTGGTAGGGAGATTGACAATAGGCTTTGTGAATTGGCAGCAGCAACATGCAGTACAAATCTAACAAGCTGATACATGACGCTGCAGTAGAAGTGCAACTTGATTTAATCAAATTGGAAAAGGCTTGGAGGATGGCATTTTTCCAGAAGGGGAATCCTTTCTGCAATCATGGAAATCTTCCAGCCCTCCAGGTCAGTCTGCAGAAAGCATATATCAACAGTTATGACTACTGAGCTGTCTTTAAGCTGACCCAGAAAAGTACAAAGGAACTCAATAGCTTGAACCAGCAGCCTGACTGGAAAGTGATCAAACATCAGCAAAACGTACACCACACCTGCAAAAGGTTTTATTTTATCTTGATGAATAAAACTGCACCAAATAATCCTTCAATAAACAATTCAGGATCTAAAAGCACCATGTTAAAGTATCCCCACATTTACAGTACAATTTTATTTGACCTTCAGATAGAGACCAAAGTCGGCTAGACCACTCATTTTTGCCGATCCTGTTGTTGATTTCTAATGAGATTTTACTGTAACATTTTTTAAAGCAGATAACCCCTTCTGTGACACAACCCATTATATCAGCAGTTTGAAACTCATGCAGTTAGATCATTCAGTTATGCTAATTAATCTGGAAAACAAGTAACAACACAGACAGCATGCAGCATCACCTACCATTCTGCAACAGGATCAGTGAAGTTTGCAAAACTGAACTGGAGCATTTAGCAGGGATTTAATTATCAAGGTGCTGTCATTCTACAACTTCCAGAGCTTGTTACAGATTTCCTGGACCATCTCCACAGAGTTCCCTTTTGCACTAGTCTCATTCACTCAAATGAAGCTCTCAGTATCTGTTGGTTATTTCCTATTCTTTTTGTTAACATGTTGGCAGATTACCATGCTGCTATTTTGGTTGGATGACTAATGAAACCACTTATGACATTCTTACTCCTTTATGCATCAGCCATGGTTTTATAAATCCATGTTTCAAACACTGAGGGGACTATTTTGGAAAACCATACCAGTCAAATTTGTACATTTACCACTTTGAATTTATTGTCATGGGTGCTTTACAAATTCATGAGAGAAAAAAAGACAGAAGGAGAATTGCATGCAAAATAGGTACTGTAGATGTATGACTGGGTATACGAAGGCAGAATCGAGTCATCTTTCTTGACCTCCAGCTACTGTACTTGAAAACAAGACAGTTACAGGTTGAAAAAATTAAATGTTTTTTTCATAAGATCATAGGAAGTAGAGCTGTAGGGCTGGGTACAGCCTGGGGGTTGTGAGGAAGCTAGTTGCAGTGATGCCGGAGCTGGTTCTATATCAACTTCAGCATAGATCAGAGTACCTGGAGGGCTATTCTAAATTTCACCAGCTGGCTATGAGCCCCAATTTGGGGATAGCCAGAGTGTAGTATACCAGCCACACCCCTTTTGCACCCCTCCTTACCTCCTGTACTCAGGATTGCAGGGGGTTGGGGAAATTAAGAATTGGCTATGCCAGTCTACATCTCCTGGGGACTTCACCATGCTAAGGAAATTCCCAGTTTGGGAGATGGCTTGTAAAAAGCTGTTAAGTTCTGTTAGAAATTCCCCAGGTCACCTCAAGACTTCCTTCCCATTTTATAATCACAGCAAACTCCCAGTTTTGTCTGAGAGAAATTAAGGAACATCTTTCCATAAAGGTAAGGATGGAAGTATGTGCTGGAGAAAAACATCAGTAAGGAAAAGGTTATTATTTTCATGGGGCCAAGTTCTGAAGAACTTATTTTTTTACTCAGACAAAACTCTCACTGAGGTCAATGAAACTTTTTTCTGAGGAAGGGCTGAAAAAGGACTTGGCCTATGGTGATTAATCCTTATTTGTATTCTCATGTTCATTCTGTAGAAGTGGCAGATTGCAAAATCATGGATGCAGCTGGGCATAAAGACAAGATATGTCACTCATTTTAGGACTATGCTGTCATGGGTCAGAAGAATGTTTTTGCATATTAGTAACCTTCCAGATGTAGCATAATGACCAGATACCATATCTAGTTTGGCCAAAGAAAGAGCTACTCCCCTTGCAAAGTGTACTTTTGAATATAAAGGGATTTGTTTCGGCTCATATGTTTTCCTCAGACAACCTTATCCATTTTGATGATGGATATAGAAGCATATGGAGGCCTTAAAAATAATTTCAGCAGATTAATTGAGTTTCAGAATTCTCCAGTGTGCTCTATAATGTTCTGACAGCATTCCGTTCCTCTCGCCTTCTTTATTTTCTTCATGCATGTGTTCAAAATGGTGCTTTTTGTCTAGGTCACTTTCAGGGTAAAGCTGGAATAATGATACTAACCTAGGCTACTTAGAAAAAAAGGGGTTGTGTATAAATTCCATCCTTTGTCAGATATCAGCTAAAAGGCTCAGCCTTCATTAACTTCTACTACTGTCCTAACTGATGTTACTGCTAATAAGAATACTATTTCCTAGAGGGAAATTTTCCTTCATGCCTCCATCCATGGGCTCAAGATGTCAGAGCTCTCAGAATGACATGCATGTTTCTGTGAGATCTTCCTAATTCCTTTAAAACATTTTTCTACACTTCAATAGTAATTAATTTTATTCCAGTATATTAATGAACTGTTTTGGCGGGTACCCATTAGACTGACACAGAATGACAGAGAGCCAACAAAGTGGGAGACAAAGGAGGTGGTGATGGTAAAGGTTCCTTTACTGTGGTGGCATCATCCTGTAGGAAGTCATTTTGCTGTTGATGCCTGGATTCAGATTGGGTTGCATGTCATCAGGATTTTAGTCTTCTGCTTGTGTACTTCCATCCACTGGAGTTTACCTATGAATTGTCATGATCTTCTTGGTGACATGGGAAACTCAGGGCAAAGGCTTTGACAGTAGTGATTGTCAGGTAGTGATATACCAACTTGTGAGTCTTAGCTTTGTAGCTTGCTCTCCCAGGGCAAGTTGAAAGTGTAAAGGGTTCAAGAATTATTGAGGGCAAACCAGCTTTGATTTTCCCTGGCAGGATGGAGGCAAGGCTCTGACCTTTGCCTGAGTATGGACAGTGGTCTGACCAGGGAGGTCAGGTGTTTGTGGTATCTCCAAAGGCCCGTCCTAGGCTGCAGGTCAAGTCCAGTGCAAGAATCCAGAGACAGCCTGACATAATCTCATGATTTCTTTGTGAACCAGGAGATTAAATACTAAGTTATTCCTGGTCTTTGGACTGAAGCTGAGATCAGTGTTCCTTGAGGATTCCAGCACAATACTTACCAGCAGGTCTCTTAGTTCTTTCAAAAAGTTAGCAGGGTTTTCACCTATGAGTCTCGAGACCAATAAAACTGTTAAGTTCTTTTTTGTCCTTTTCCTCACAGACAATATGGATGCACTCAAATGTTTTCATTTCTGAGCTGGAACATTTTCAGCTGTGGGTGGAAGGGAATGTTACTGATGATTGATACTACGCGAAGTAATAACACCAAAGAGGTTGCTGGCACTAAGAAAGATGACAGTACACAGGTGGGTCTAAGACTAGACATGGTGCCAAAGTTGATGTTCTTCCAGAGCCCTCATGCAAGATGGGATAGATGCCATACATTCAGAGATGGCTGCAAGACAAAAATGGGGCTGATAATTTAATCAGTGCCAAGTTCTTCAAAACAACAGACAACGGCACAGAAGCCTCCTCATAGTCTAATACAGCAACTGGCTGTTGGGCTCTATAGAACAGGATTGGCCGCCCCCTGGGAACCCTGACCCTTAAAGGGGAAGACCATGCTGCTAGAGTTTTGAGATATGCACAACATAGTGAGAGATTCTGATAGGATTGATCTGTTCAGGTAATTTTATGAGGAGAACATAGAACTATGATAATCTTGCCTTAGCAAGTGCAGATACAAGATCAGTGGGTCATTGAATTCATCCACATCATCTAAGGGCTAAGGATATTATTCTTGAGCCAATTATGAGTGCAGAGAAGATGTGTCTTTTCTGTGAGATTTTTCATATGTTGTGCAGATACCTTGTAATCAGAAGGAATGGCTACTAGCTAATTAATGGCCCAGCCCTGCAGCCTTTACTTATAAAAGTAGTCCCCTTAACTTTCATGAGGCTACTCCCACTTAATGGTTTCAGGCTTGGAGTTTTAGTGCTTTTCATGAGTTTTCTAATTATTTCTGGTTTCTTGGCTCTTTAAATAGAATTTAAAATTATGCTAAAGGTTCTCTTTTGTTAACAGAAGCTATGAGAGGTTGCTTTTGCCATCTTTTATCACTGTCTACTGTAAACTCTGTATATGACAAGAGTATACTCATCATTCACCTTGCATTATTTCCTAATCCAGACTCCAAATAAGATCCAATATATGACAGTATATGTATTTCACGGCAGAAACCACCCTGGACAGTTCCATGGACTCCATGAGATCTAACGTTGACCTACTGGAGTAATGATCAGCATGGACATGATAATGAGTGGCATGATATGGATGTGATTATGACTAAAGAGTTATAATAATGACTTCAGTGAAGTAGCACCCTTCTGGAATGCCTCCATACCACATCATTTATTCCTAACTTGCACTATCTTCAAAAGGTAGACTCCTGAAGGATAAAGTTGTTTCCTGGTATGGGTGAATAATATCAGCATTCTCAGTACTAGCAGAATGTGAAACAGTTGCACTACCGTTAACTTTATCAAAGTCTTGGGTGCCATAAACATTCAATTTGGTACTAGCAGTCTCAGCACCAGCGTAGCAGCAGTATCTAACTTCTTAACCAGCGAGGATAAAATGTTATTTTGTATAACAATAACTGGTATTTTCCATGCTCAAAGCTTTGCACAAATAGCCTCTAGTTTCCCCTGCTGGTGCTGGCATGCATGTGCCTGAACGTTTCAAGTGTTTTTAAAAATGGTGCTCACCAATCTGGAAGGCCTGTCTCCGCTGTGTTCTGGAAGCTGTGTGTCCCTTCTTCTTTAAAAGCATCTGGCTTCCTGAGGGTAAAGGAAGCAGAAGGGGAGTAAAGAGCCTGGGAAGAGGAGAGGCTCCTGCGGAGAAAGGAATGGTCTAGACCCAGCCACATTCCCTTGAGTGGCTCAGAATGTTCAAAGGGCTGCTCACATGGATGAAATGTGAAGAAGCCGTGGAAGCATTTGAGGACTTTGAGCATGCCCATCTGCTAGCAACCGTGCTGCTGAGCATAATGAGCATGTTTTGTTTTCTTCCAGAGTCTAGGAAGAAACTTCTTCACTCTTGACTTCAAGAGAAATCAAAATGACGGGTGCTGAGCACACAGATTTTTGTGAAGGACCTCAGAAAATGGACAGTCTTTGGAGAAGGCCTTCAGCTAAACAGTTAACTCTCACATGCCTAGTAGAGGCATACAAACATAAAGTAAGAGGAAGGGGAAAGCAAACTTTGGGTCAGACCTAAAGTTTCTTGGTTTGTGCACTGAATTGACATGCAGGAAACCTAACTTGTTCCTCAGGAAATGGGTTCAAAGGCATGTAAATGTCATAGACTCATAGATTCTAGGGTCAAAAGGGACCAATGTGATCATCTAGTCTGACCCCCTGCACAAAGCAGACCACAGAACCCTACCCATCCACTTCTATAACAAACCCCTAACCTACATCCGAGTTATTGAAGTCTTCAAATTGTGGTTTGAAGACCTCAAGCTGCAGAGAATCCACCAGCAAGTGACCCATGCCCCACGCTGTGGAGCGTGTTCTTGATGGCAAGGAAGAAAGGTGCAGTATCCATCCTGCTTCTCTACCTTAGTGATTGATTACAGCACCACTTCATTCTCATAGGAGTGTGTCTGATTTCCTCTACTAAACTATCGGATATAACTGCTGTTATGAGGGAGAAGGACTAATAGAGACAAAAGTATCCAGAATGAAAGGTAGCTGGTTTTAGGACCCAATCTGAACCAGCTGATGTCTTACTTTAAATTGCTACCTTGTGGAGGTGGTGTTCCTATTACCATGTACCCTGGTGAAGTCAATTTGGCTGGGAGACCCTGTTTTCAGATGCTTGGGGCCCTTTGTGCTACAAATATAAAACAAACCAAAGTCCATTTTTCACTCTGTGGTATCAGATGACAGATGAGTACATTTCATTTCCCTCACAAAGAAGAGTACTTTTAATCTCTCTCTCTCTCTCTCCCCCCTCTTCTTTAAGACAATTAACTTGATAATGAAATCTTTAAAATGCATCTTCTGGAATATTAAAATAAGATGTTTGAAACCAAAATGGACACAGCAATCATAAGAAATTGTTTTGCAACCCTTGAACAACAAGGGGCCAAGGGATGCTGCAGAAGAATATGGCAGATATAATCCATCTTCTCAAAGATTTTTTCAGGTATATTGATTTAATGATATGTAGCTTGACCTCATTAGCCATTCCAGCAAAGATTTCTGTCATACATGATCAGATACTTGCTAAACAATGTCAGCATGCATGAAAAAAATCCCGAAACTAAGCTGTTCTGAAAAAGTCTATAAATCTATACTTCAGTTTCTCTTCGACGGGCTTCTTTGGACAGCCATCCTTGAAGAAGGCTTTAGTCTTAGTGTTTTATTTCTTATTCCATTGCTTTTGATAGAGGGCAACCTGTACTTTCATTTCTAGATGTAGGCTCAATGCAGTTCAGGAGGTGTAATAAGCCACCTTCAAAGTTCCCACCTAATCCTGGTCACTGCTCCAGTCTCCAGCATAAAGGAGAGCGGCATCAAGAACCAAATTTATTTTTTTTCAGTGGGGTTGCTAAATTGTCTATAGAATATTCTGTTCACAGTGTTGTAGCTGTGTTGGTCCCAGGATATGCTGCAGCTGTCTTGGTTTCAAAGCAACCATTCTATACCTGATCTTTCAATACTTGTCCTTAAGGGAAACCTGCACAACCCCTCAAAAGGTGAATCTGGGAACTTAAATTCATAACTGTGCTAAACACAAAAATCATGGACTTAACAGGGACATTAGTTTTATGGGTCATTACAATTTGAGAAACACAAAATTGGTTATAAGGGAATCCAAAGCATCTTTTCATAGGCCAAGAAGTTTTAAATTCATTTGAAACAGAGCATTTCAAAAGAACCAAAGTCTAATATCCAGTATTCTATCCTTCTAAATCATTGCCATATTATTCATCGATTGTTAACCCCTCTCAGTGCTGATCTTCCTCTGAACCTGGTATTCTACTGTCTATTATCCATTTAACATATGATTGAAACCAACGGAATGTTAGTACATATAGGTACTATATTCCATAATGCAGCAGAAGCATTCTGCCTGGTAGATACAGAAGCAGTCAAATGGTTAAGAAGTTATTTGCTGTTAAAATATCCTAAAGTTATCATTTTTTAAGACGTAAACTTGCAACATTGCTTTAATATAACAACATTGTTCAATGAGAAGCAAAGGGCTTTGTGTTACTGTCCTCAAAAACAATTTAATACAATGACTGTAATTATGCTACACTATTTAAATAGGTCAAGATTAGAAAAGCTTGACAAAGGTGTTTGGAAACTGATATTTACAGTCTCAGGAAAAAGGAAAGAGAGCGAGAGAGAGGAAAAAAAGAGGAATTTTATTTTGCATTTAGCCCTATCATCTTTCACCTCATAATCTAAATATGACTGCTTTTTTAATGCAATAGCTGACCCTTGCATAATAGCTACTAGAAGGAAAGAATGTTATTGAGTCTCGGATCCCAGAAAGAATTTGCAGGGCTGACAGTTAGAAAAACAGCTTTATATTGTAAACAGAACAAATCTGATCTGGAGTCATTGAGAGGGAAAAAACATTGAACCTCACCATACCATTTTGCAGTCACTTTTTGTTAAGAACAAGTCTGTGGGCAGGGAGGCTAGCCTAGTGGTTGGAGCAGAAGTCACCAAGTTTAGTGGTCAGCACCTGAATCAGGAGCCAAGTTATCAAGCCCAGGGAATGAGCTACAGCTGAGAGCCAGGAATCAGGAACCGAATGTCAGAAGCCAAATACCAAGTCCAGGGAGCAAGCCAGAGGCAAGAATCAGGAGTCAAAGGTCAGCGCCAGACGATCAGCCAGAGCAGGGACAGGAGTAGAGACCGGGAGCCAGGGGAGGAAACCAGGACTGTGAGCCAGGAACAAGGAACATGGGACAGGAGCAAGGAAGGCACTGAGAGCAGGATCAGAAACACAGCTGCAGGCATGGAATACTGTTGAACAGCCAGAGACCCAGATCTGCTGTAGTATTTGAAAATGTGCCTGCTAGAGTCTTCCGCCAATCAGAAGTCCAGATTCATTAGATGAATCAGCTAAGAGCAATGAGCTGGGTCTGGGTTTAGCTGTGGGTTCCTGACACTTTTCATGGGAGAACTTCACTTTCCGTTTTTTGAAGTTGTGAGACAGTATGTTCTGGAGTATAGGAGTGGAAGTCAAGAAATCTTGAGTTCTAGTCATCAGACTTTCACTGACTTTGTTGAGTGAGGAAAAGAGGTAAAGTGGCTTGTTAAATGCAAAGTTCTACATCTGTGAAATAGGGATAATATTTAGCTATCTCACAGGGCTTTGAAGATGTAAGAGCAATAGATAAATTAAGATATTATTTTATAGGGGAATTGTAGCCACTGAAAATCAGAGATCTTGGATTTCTCCAGAACTCCCTGAAACATAAACTTTAAGTTATATGAGTGTTATTCTTCTCCTTTTATTTAGTAACTGCTGCAGAATCCTTTTTCCCTCCTGCCACTGGGAATTCATCTAATATGATTTTATTAGCTGAGAAGAAAGTAGAGAATGCACCACAGTCAGACAGGTCCTTAGATTACTTCTGCCAGACAGAGAGTGGGTGTTATTTTGTATTATGTTGTAATTTCACGATCTTGGACATGAGAAACACTACATCAAAATGGGAAAACCATGTTATCCTAATTAATTAATTTGTTTTGTTTTTTTTACTTCAACTATCAGTACCCGTTTTTAACATTTCAGTGTAGGCTAACAGAGATTCCAGTAATTTCTCAGCAGGCTGCTTTTTCATATATCTTCTCTACTCCTTTTTGCCAGTTTTTCAAATTAACATTTTCTTCTCTACAAGAAGGAAAAGATAATCTCAAGTAATCTTTTCTACTTCAAATGGTTTTGCACCTTCATTCTTGTGAGAAAACCTTTTAACTGCCCCCTCAAATTCCTACTTGAACTACTTTGTTCCATCTAATGGACACCATACATAAAATTTTCAAAAGTGCCTAAATGATTTAGGAGTTTGTCTCATTTTCAAAAGTGAAAGTCAATGGAACTTAGGCTTCTAAGTCCTTAAGTCACTTTTGAAAATGGGACTTAGGCTCCCAAGTAATTTGGTGGCTTATGAAAGTTTTACCCCACGCCTCAAAAGCAGATTGGAGTTGTGTTTTTTTTCCCACCATGGAGGTGTAATAGCTAAAATTACAAAGATTCATGGTACCATCAAATATAGCAAGAGTGGTACCTTCTTCACTATTTACTTGCTGTTTGACGCTGTGCTGTGCTCTTCAGAAACAGTTTTCTGAAATGCTAATTCAGGGAGAAATTCATGCCTGTGTAAGGACCATCAAAATGACTGGTCCTTTTTATAGGTGAAAATTTCACCCTCAGTGTGTGCCACATTGAATAGTTTGTTACCTGCTATAGAAGATAACCTGTTGCACAGAAATCTCAGTTTTAGAAGCTCTTTTATTTCTGACCTTTAGATGTTGCTCTGTGCTTTCAGGTTCAAGTACACACATTAAAACAAGATGGGTGGTCACATAAACAGAGAGGAAGGGATGACATCAGAGTGACATTTGCAATAAAGTTTGGTCTAATGATCATGAAAAAGTTGTGATATGTACAAAACATTTACACTTGGAAAGGAAAATGTTCTGGTTGACAGGCCTTAATGGAAGAGGGAGCCTCCATGTCTCATAGAATCATAAAATGTAGAGTTGGAAGGTAGCTCAAAAGATTGTCTAGTCCAGCCCCTTGCACTGAGGCAGGACCAAGTATACCTCCTAGACCATCCCTTACAGGTGTTGCTCTAACCTATTGTTAAAAAACTTCAATGACAGGGATTTCACAAACTCCCATAGAAACCTATTCCAGCACTTAACTATTCTTATAGTTAAAAAGATTTTCCTAGTATCCAATGTAAATCTCCTTGCTGCAGATTAAAGTGATTATTTCTTGTCCTATCTTCAGCAGACATGGAGAACAACTGATCACCATCCTCTTTGTAACAGCCTTGAACCCTCAACTTTTTTCAAATCATTACTGGGTTTGGCTATCCTGGATGCTTTAACTTATGACTGAAATCTATAAAAACAATGTTGTTTGAGCAGATCCAGAAGTGAAGACAGTTCTGTAGAAACTAACAACTCAGCACTTGAATTCCTGCCTCTCCACTATGTCTAACAGATGGTAGTAGCCTTTGTTTAATCATACTCATAAATATCATACTATATGGAATACCTATTTAATTTTGTCTTATGTGGACATCAGACTAATATTTAGTGCAGACAAGATCCTACAGTTCTGCTGCCACATTCTGTATGTTTGCTTAACCCCAGGGTGATATATATTCCAAAGTGCCAGGTGCCTTAAAATGTCATACACACCCCTGAGAGATCTTCATGGTCTGTGAATTAAAATTTAATTACATGCATCAGACACAGCTACAAAAGGTTTAGACCTCCTGGATGGCAACCATAACATTCAGGTAGACTAAAATCTTGGTATGAGTCAGGCCTTGGTATTCCTTCTAAAACACAGAAGCAGCTTTTTCAAAGCTTTTCGTTCTGGGAATATCATTAAGTGATGCTGTCATAATAGCAACAATGATTTTTAAGATTTAGATGTCCCTTGGGAGCTTTATGTCAAACAATGTGTCATTACAGAACTATATCATCAGTGTGGAAATAATTACTTCTGACGCAAAAAACCTCTATATGTTGATTCTTCACACAAAGTAAAAGAAAGGCTGCCTGTGAATTTATGACTATTCTGATAAGAAATATGTGCAATATTTTTAGCAATTCAATAAGGCGCATTTAATGTAAAGTTTATGAAGTGTCTGATGAAATTCTGTCGCAACTCCCTCTCTATCCATTATGAACCTTCATGATTGCAGGATAAAATACAGATGAAAGCAATTAACATTACACAGCTGCTACAGTGTAAAATAATCAGGGGAAACAACAGTTAGGGAAAGAACCCATAGAAGGGACAAATTTACTCATGTAAACAGGAGGTAAACAAGAGAGGTAAACAACAGGAAAGGAAATTAAACTCACCAGGCACAGAGGCTAAGATTCAGAGGTCCATCAGTAAACTATTTTAAAGGGGCTCCCTCAGAAGAACTTCTAAAAATGGAGCGTGGTTATGTTAAAAAAACCCTTTGCTACATTGGCCTAATTTATTGCACGTTTCCCCAGAGCTAAGCTGTACAACTTTTACAGAAAGTAAATACAAGGAAAGCCACGAACAAAACTTTTAAAAGCAGCGAACACACACACAAATTCCATAATAAATAATTAATGGCGATCAATTACTCAAAACAAAGATGCACATATTTTTAATAATAATTTTCCACAGAATCAGATGACAATTTCATAGATTATGAGCAAATTAAATGCAACTATAAGCCTGTTTTGACCCTGTTCATGCAGAAGAAAATAGTCAAAAGTAATATTTGTATATCACCTTCAGCATGAAGGTCACCCTTAGACTATATTAGCAAGAAGTGGATCTGGGAAACCAGAGGGCTGGAGACGTAGGAAACCAGGTCAAGAACAAAAGATAAAAGATTCTAGGCTTCTGGGCTTTGTTGCTGTGTGCTCTGTTTTTGGACTTGTCTTGCAGGAGTTTCTTTTCATTCTGCCTCACCTCTTAGAATAACTTTTGAAATGTCTTCTCCAATATAGTTTCATATACTGGGAGGGAGGCTTAGCTTTTAGCCTAGGTTCAGCCTCACTTCATTCTTCAGGCTGGTTCTTCTTCTCCAGTCAGACCTGCTGGACTTTCACTGCAGATCGATGTGTTTTGTGAATTGATATTTTGATTTTTTTGTATACCAAGCCTTTTAAGTAGGCCAAGAGAATGGATACAAACAATGGAGAGAAGCTCAGAAATTGTTTTAATAACACTGAAATAAATAATGAAATAATGAAAATAAATAAAATGTAGGTATAGATTTGAAGTCAAAAGATAGAGTAAGTGGCAAAGTACTCAGTGTGGCTTTATGTCCAATTTTGAGTGGACCATTGAAAACTGCACAAGTGATAAAAATGATTTTAAAGTGCACCTAAGTGCACTGCAGTGACCACCATGATATTCAAGCATCTCCTGATCCTTTCAAATATTTGACTGGAATGTGCGTACATTCACCGCACAGTATTGGGCTATGGAGTAGCTGCCAACAGGAATATCCTTAACCTGGACGAGTTATTTTGTTAAATTAACACCTGTGAATGGTTCATAAAATTGAGATGAAAGAGAAAAATACTTACCTGAAAAATTGTTTCTCTGCAGATATCATTTCAAAAGGATTCTCACTCTTGATTTTTAGCTCCTTAGTATGAGGTTGGTAGAACTTCTACAGTCCTTAAAGAATTCTGATCTTGGAGAGCACCATTAAGTTACATTAGGATCTGTGCCCTCTACTGCATGTTACATGCCAAATCCTGCAGTATATAAATGTTGTCCTCTAAACCTTCCAATCTGTTTGTTCAGTTGCACAGGAAGTGATGCTCCCGTGATGATAAGGTAATTCAAAAATTATTCAAGTTAAAAAAGTATGCCCCAGAAAAAGAAAAAAAATAATAATTAGGTATAAGCAGGGAAATACTAAAAGAATATAATTCCCAAAATGTGAAGGGAGAATTGTGTCACAATAATCTCTTCAAAGAAGCAGATGGAATTTCCTCTCTCTAAAGATATCTCCCAGGATTTATATAAACCCTAGGCTTTAGATATGAGGGAACCGAGGCTTTAACTGGACCAACTAAACACATTAGAGGCGTATTTGCCTTGTCTACATTAGGCTTTTAACATGTGTTAGCTAACTCATCAAAATTCTGCTCTAAACAAGGCCTCTGAGACAGACAGTAGTCACAATCTTGCCTGGGACCAAATGTGCCTTGATGTGGCCTTCCGGGGTTAAGTCAGACCAGGTCATTACAAAAGGAAACACACTCAAATACCCATGTAGACGCTGTCTTCTTGGTAACAGCACTGCACCATGAATTAGCATAAAATATTTTAAAAAACCAATTGGGTGGTTTTCTAAAGTAAATTTTTTGACCCTAGTAGAACATTTTGACAAATATACAGAAAAAGCCTCCCCAAGGATGGGCATTTGATGTGGAAATAATGTTATAAGGACAATCAGGGCCAGTGCTTCCATTAGGCGACCCGAGGCGGTCGCTGAGGGCGCCAGGATTTGGGGGGCAGCATTTTGTGCGCTCCCCATGGGGTGCACGGGAGCTTCCGGTTCCGCTCCCGTTGCGCCGTTGAAGAAGGAACTTCTGTCGACGTGCCGCGGAAAACAGCAGCAGGCAATTGAGCAGCTCAATGACTGCTGCTGTCGCCTGCGGCATTTCGGCGGAGGGTCCTTCTTCAGAGGCACGATGGGAGTGAAACTGGAAGCTCCCATGTGCCCCGTGGGGGGCGCACAAAATGCTGCCTCCTGTATTCTGCCTTCTGGCGCCGCTCCTGAGGACGATAGGCTCACTTAAGTGGAATAATGTTATTTGATGAGGAATCTCAGCTGAGTCCACAGCACCAAATAATAAAAATAAAGTTCAGTAGTCATTCTCTAGATCTGGAAGCTTAGTTAATTCTTTAGGCTGTACTAACTGCATCCAGGGTTGATCAGAGTGGAGAAAAGGGAGAACAACTGTACTGGGGCCCTGCACTCAGGGGCCAACTCAAAATATCTGTAAGTAGGTTGAAATGGGAGGAGGTGGGGATCCAGAAACATGATGTACCAGGGCCCCAAATTTCTCTTGTTGGGCTTGACTGCCTCCAGAAAAATGACTTTCCAAGTATCAAACTCAGTGGTTGAAACAGATCTTCATCAGCTTAGTCAGGATCATATTATTATCCCAAGACGCAAGGGGCTTTTTAATGTGTGTGTGGGATCAAATGTGTCAAGCCCCTCATGAACTTGAGAGTAAGGGGCTGCAGAGACACTTGTTTGCCTTTGACTGAAAGGCCTAAAAAGCAGTGAGACATACCTGGATGGAGTTTACTTTGTTTTAAGCTAGGTACTGACAAACAACTTTTGTGCTTGAAAAGTAAAGAGGTTCCCCAGGGCCAAATTATATCACATTGCAAATTTTCTTTTCTATTTGGAATCGTAGGTCCTTGCAAAAGGTTTCCATGATGGCAGGAGGACATGAATCACCTGCTTAGACACACTGTGTATACGAAGCTCTACTGTGTCAGGACAAGGGCTTCCTGATTGAGATCGAGTGAGGTGCAATGGTTTTGCATGATGATCTGAGGTCAGAATCTCAGTTTGATGGAATCCTCTTTAGCCAATGGCAAAAGATTTTAGAATCAGACCTGTTTGGGACAGTATGGGGCTATAAGGAAAATTAAGTGTTTCTCTCTTCTTAGGTTTGCCAGAGCTGGTGCTGCCAGAGGGACTGATGGGAAGGTGTTCAGGAGCTTCATTATCAGAGGATGGAATCCACTGCTAATGCAGTTTCTTTTTGGTGCCATGATGAGAACACTAGCAGTTTCTTGTTTAAGTGGGTGGCACCACCAGTATCCCTAGATGGAGGAAGAGCTGATCTGGCACTCCCTGATCCAGAGACCACTCAGGAGGATCTGTTACAGACTAACTCAGCCTGTGTGTCATTTTCTCCCATCAGGTATGGAATGTGTGATCCTTCTGGCTTGGTTATGTAAAGTATGGTGATGCGATTGTCCATTTGAACAAGTGTCACCTTCTGGGATATTAGTTTGTGATCTACATGATCCCATTTATGTCCAAATAATTTATGTGCAGTTGTTTCTGAAGAGATCAGCTTCCCTGCTTATAGAGTCCCTTTGTGTTAGCTCCCCATCTCAGGCTGGAAGCACTGATGGTCACTGTGATTTGAACAGGAGGGGTTTGGAAGCCCATTCCTGTTTGAAAAGTGCCCTGGATTTCCACCAGGCTAGACAGGTCCAAAGGAGATCCATTATATGGATTTACCTGGATGCAATGTGAAAGTCTTTGTGAGGCGTGCTTCCACTGGGATCTCAAGATCCACTGTGGTTACTGCATATGGAGTTGTCCTATGAATACAGCTTTGTTTTCTAGAAACAACATTCATATAGTATGTTTCAAACTGTGACCTGCTGACTCATCCAGATCCTTTCTGCCAGACTGGTGATATCCTGGATCCTGTGTTGGGACAGGGAGGTTTTGAGCTGACTTGTTTTCTAGCAGGGTTTCTAGGCACCCCAGTTGTCCGCTGGGGACAAGTTGGGGCTTTGGGTAGTTTATCGTGAACCCTACTAACTCCAAAGCAGTGGTGATAGCTATTAATCTTTTGATACACTAGAGAATGGTGTCCTTCATCAGCCAATCATCCAAGTTGGGGAACACATTAATTCCCATCCTGTGCAGTTAGGCCATGACAATTGCCAAAGACCAGCCCATACTGGTCTAAAAGGCAAACACATAAAATAGGTTATGCTGTTTCCTTCAAGAAATATGAGGTACTTCTGTTGCTTGGGAAATATTCCTGTGCGCAGGTCAAGGTCCTAAGTACGCTGCTGTTCTTGCTCCCATAGAAGAGGCTTTGGGGCTCCCAGGGTGACCATTTCTCTTTGACTACATAGCGATTCAGTTCCTTGAAATTCTGGTTAAGCCAAAGTCCCCAGATTTGACTATCAAGAAGCACTTGGAATAAAACCCCTTATTCCTATCACCTCATGGTGCAAATCTGAAGGCTCTCTCTTTCAGGACAGATTGGATTTCCTGCATCATCTTTTCCTGATCTAAAGGAGCCCAAGAGCATTTTAAGATGGGACTGTGGGTGGGTAGCCCCAAGGAACAATGCTCATGACCCATGTGTCAGAAGTGACCAGGGCCATCATGGGTAAAAGGCTCCAGGTCAACCTCTGACAAATAGGTCCTGGCAGACTACTGGTAATTGAAGGATTCTGGAGCATTTAGTTAACCTATAAAAACCTTTTGGGTTTTGATGCTTGCTGAAAGAGGCTGCTGAAGCTAAGTGTCCTGTGCAGGGAAAACTGAGCATCCTCGAAGCCATATGTTAATCTGAGACCTGGGTTTTAAACTGGAGACTTTCCGTTTCCTCCCTTGAACAAGGGACCAAAAGGAGAAGACACGGGTCCAAGAGAACCCAATACAGCCATTGTTTCCTTTGTCTTCTGCAGTGAGGTTCCATTCGATCCCCCAGACAAATTCTCTCTAGTGTATTGTAGATCCTTGGGCTCTCTCTGGACCTTTTGTTGGAATTCAGAGGTCTCCAGTGAAGCAAACTTGTGGGCATCCACCTCTAGGCAGTGGTCTCTGAAATCATGTCACTCACATCAAAAGCTGCCCAAGCTAAATCTACACTTTTCTGGATTAGATTACAGGAAGGATGAAGAGAACTGAACAGCGTAAAGGCTTTCTTTGATATTTCATCTGACTGTTGGCTATGAAGTCTTGGCAGTACATGACCTGAAGGGTTGTAACCATAGACTGGTAAACATTTATTCTGAATGAATCCAAAGGCACAGCATTGGATTCTGGGGCACAGTACTGTAATTCAACTAAAAATCATCCATCTTGGATTTATGTTGGAAAAACTAGGGAAAGGTAGTATCATCCCATGAAGAGTTACCTTCTTGGTGCTCCTCAATACAGAATATGTATTTGGCATCAGATGAATCCTCTCATGCATTTGATTTCAGACAGCTCTTTACTGAAATATCTAGATTCTCTAACACCCCCCTCCCACATACATATTCATATCCAGAGACCGGGCTGATGATTCCAGAGACTTAGTATATACTCAGCTGCCATGATCAGTCATGATCTTCTATGAGGCTGCCACAAAGTGCTGTGTACCAGCTGAGCATTCCTCTTGCCCTGTATCAGCAGGTGTAGGATCTCTTGGCACCTGAGAATTGGTGCTCCTGACATGGAAGTTCTGGATTCACATTGACATATCTAGCACGATTTGCACCAAAGGCTGCTAACATTTCTGCTAGAGCTCTCAAAAGCAGAACTCTCCTAATTAGAACCAAGGAGAAATTATTGTCAGATCAATAAAAGAACTTGCTCACAGAAATGTAACAGCAGTCAAAACAGAGAGCTCACTGGAGGACAGCACTGAAAAACTTTCTGCATACTTGGATGCATTTCTGGAATTCTGTTTTAGCAGTACCCTCCAGTCAAGAGTGAGGCCTTGTCCAGAAGATAGTGATTCAAGAAATCTGACAAAAAGTTAACCTCTAAATTAATCTTAATATGGAAAATAAACTGTGTGACAGACACCTTCTTAAAGATCAGGAACTGGAATTTCTGTAGCATATATTCCCCAGATGCATGTTTTTGCCTTATTAAATATAGCGTGCTTATATCCATGATAAGGCTGCCTGAATAGATACCAAAACACTTCACCATTCAACTGCTGGTGGTGTTATCCTGTCCTAATTTATACTCAGCCCATACTGCAGGGAGTAGAGGCAATGCTAGAACTGTACAACAAGAAGAAGACTAAACAAGATAAACATCTCTCACTAAAAACATCCTTATCAGACTATTCTTCTTACTACTAGGATGGGGCTTGTTAAACTCTATACTGGGAAGAAAAATAAAAATACTCCTCCTCCAAAATGAGCACCCTCACAATGCTGTGGTACTTGAAGTGAGCTGCATAGTGAATGCAGCTTCTGCCATGTTTTCCTTCCCCACTGCTGTGTTAAACTGCACTACGTGAACATGAAGTGACAACAAATGGTAATCTTTATTAACACATGGTACTTACTTATCTCCCACAATTCCCAAGTTGATTGTTGGGTAGCCATGTTCTTGAATTGTAGCTAGGAGAGTTGAACGGTTACTGTCTCGGATCTTTCCTGGTAAGAGGTCATCCTCAGGATTCAACAACTATAAAACAGAGCCACATTACCAGTCAGTTCCTCAGAGTGTTATGTGCCTTTGCTCATGGGAAACTTCTTGCTTTTGAAGTAGGACGTGGTTCCTGCTGACAGACACCTATGACATGTCAGAGTGTGTCTGTAAATAAGTTCTGTGAATTCAGACTATGCAGCCAAAAAGACATGTGGCTGAGACACTGGTAAAGCAAAATAATTAGTTTTTCTAGGATTCTCACTCTTAATTTTTTTCAGTGCATCCATGTCTGCAAACCCTCTTTTCATGGGGTATCAGGCTTCCAACCCCACACAGTAAAAATCAAATCACAAACTCTAAATTTGTAACTATTTCCAGGTTGATGGACAGATCTGCTCGTTCTTATCTTACTAAAACTTTAAGGATCTGTGTTGATGCTGCAGTGACCAAAAATAATAAAGTCTACTGTCTACTCACTTTGAAAGACACATTTTAAATGTGGAAACATACAGTCGCCTAACAAATGAAAACATAAGCACAGCTTCAAATGCCAACCATGTAATTCATAACATAACATCTATTTTAGATTAAAAACTGTGTTATTTTTAAGGGGCAGAAAGCTGGCAATGATGATCTTCCATTTACATAGCATCTTTCATCTTGAAGGATGCCAAAGTATCTAACAAACATACAGACACGTTTTACACTAGGAATCCTTTCATCCATGTCTGAAACACCTCGGCCTTTGGGATGGACCGTAGTGCTGATTAACAGCATGCAGCAGCGCAGCTGTTGAGGACAAGAGGTGAAGGAGAATGCTATTTCAATTGAAATTACAGTGAAGATGTTAGGTAGTAAGAATACAATAACTCAAGTTTGAACTTGGCTAGGTCACAACACTGTGACTAGCACCCCGTTCTTGTGAAAAGTTCCACAGGATGTTTAAAGAACACAAGCGGGCAGGATCTAGGTTTAAAATGTTATATAAAAGATGCTCACAGGAAAGAGCCTCACTTACTAACTCATCACACCACTCCTTGGGGCACCCTGGACTTTCTCTGGAGGTATCTACTGCCCAGTTTACTCCTGCCTATCTTAGGATATCTGTTAAGATTGCAGCCTAAGGTGGGTTGGCATTCTGCAGTCACAGAATAACTTTCACTGTGTAAGCATTAAGTATTTCAACAGGATGCATCAACCAGAAATGGTTTGGACAAATGTGAACAGAGCTTTACTTTTATGGCTCTATTTTACATATCAAAGATTTAAAACGTAAACACCTCAAAGGCTTTCAATAGGATGAGAATACAGCCAGGGGTTTATATTAGTGTTTAGACTTCAAAAGGTTTGCCTCAGAAGAGCACAGTCAAGATGTTAGGTCAAAATGAACGTTTGAGGTAACTGGATTTTTTAAATACAGCACAGTTGCTACAATAATAAAAGTGATCTTCTAGTTGGTAAAGATGAGGACTTTTAATTCAATTAAAGATATAAATTGTTCTTTATAGAAATTGGTCCAAATGCCTCATCTTCCACACCGGGCTATTGCCCACAAGTACCTAAACCAGGTGTTTAAAAATTCCCCTGGTATTAGTATAAATCCTTTGAATGCAGTGTTGTTGCAGTTGTGTTGGTCCCAGGATATTAGAGAGCAAGATGGGTGAGGTAATATCTTTTACTGGACCAACTAAGATACTACCTTACCCACCTTGTCTTTCATAAATCCTTTGACAGTCATGTTTCTAATTTTGAAACTTTTGCAAAGAGTATTAGAAATAAGAGAACAATTACAGGCCAGTTGGGTGCTATTTATATTTCTGTGAACATACTAGAAGAAATAACATCTAGTTTTACTGTGGATTTGGGTTTTATAGTGCATTTGAAGCCTCTGCAAACAAAACATGTGTAGGACTACAGTTACTGTATCATATACTAAAAAAGATATTCTGGCAGAGACCAGTCTCATGCACAGCTCCTTCCTACACTATATACCTGCTAAGAGTAAGCATCATCTCTTTTGGGACCTGTATGTAGAGGGTTAGGGAGCTTTTATACATAAATATGTGAACTGCTTCCCTGATTCTTAGGTGCTCAGCACCATTAAAACAGGCCCAATTGGAATTAGGATGGGAATTACTATCCAAAATACTACTCCTGTGCCTGCAGAAGAAGGTAATTTAAAAAGTCTTGAGTTTAAAGATATTTTTCTTACCTCATTCCCTGTTGACATGACTGCAACGACTGGAAATTTGTTAACTTCTACTTCTGTTACCCCAACAGTTGCTAAGAGACCAATCTCCGATGGACCCATGTGGGTTCCCTTAGCCAGGACACATTCACCTCTTTTAATGTCGTGTCCTATAGGTCTGAAAACCATATCACAAAAAAGAAAAGAAAAATAGAAAAATAATTCAAAATTACTCTCGTTACCTGGTCAAGCTCCAAGCGAGGAGTGTGCATCGGTGCCCTGGTCATAAATTCAAAATTTCAGTGCTATTGTAAAACAATGACTATAAAATGCACTATCCATTATATTCTCTAAAGAGATATTAGAGTATTTTAAAACTAGGTTATTTACAGACCTGATATCTTGGCCTGGTCGAGCCTGTACCAGAATTCGTACTTCTAGCTCTTCAGTGCCCTGTTTAAAAAAAAAGGAAAAAAAAAGGGTCACACAATTCCAAATGTGTTAACCAAACAAAATTAATCAGCTTTTATTTCTCACCAGTCTTCACTGTTTCTTAATGGTTCACAAAATGGCCATGCCACAGTCTGATCTCTTCACAGCAGTGATTATTCTGTCATATTATGGTTCAAGCATCCTCTTGGTTCTCTTGATCTGCTAATCATGAGTGCATTACAATGTGTGCTCTAATTTAAAGCGTTTAAAATAATAACTTTCCAGCTGAGCTCACTGAAAGGGACCTGCACTGAATACATAGTTTTGCCTTGCTTTTTTATGACTGCTATGTTTACATGTCTTCCCCATACAATATCCTTGGATTGTGTGTTGATCTTTTTTACCACAGGGATTCTTTCCCCTTTTCAGAAATAGCCTCTGGGAGAAAATCAAGAAGCGTAGTAAAGCATATGGCACTATGCCAACAGATAGGCAATAAGGAAAATCTCACCCTAGCAACCATTCATGTGCCCAAATTTCCGTGGGGTTATTTGGAATTTCTGTATGTAGGGACCTTTTCTCATCTTCAGAACATCACAGAGCGGTTAATATGTCATGTTTATGTACTGCGAACAAGACAGTGGTAGGAAAGCCTGAGCTCTGATTTCTGATAGAACTTTTGTTCTATCAGAGAAAGTGGTAGGTTGTCAGCAGCAATGAATTTGTACTGTGCTGAGAATGGAGAAGCATTTTATTTTTGTATTAGCACCTTTTGTACTTGAGGCATCCCAATGCCATGAGTTAGACACTTGTTTTACAATGCAGGCAAACATGGCAAGCCATTATGTGTTCAGAAATACCTACCTTGCCATTGTTTTACAATGCAGGCAAACATTAAAACCTGTTTTGTGGAGTAAGGCAATGTTGGACAGCCCACTGTGATTATCCTTTACCTTTCTAAAAAAAGTGCCAGAGAATCTGGCGTTTTCATCAGGACAGACATCAAAGAGAAGCAGAAAGGATTTTGGTTTAAATTAAACACCCCTAAACACTGTTGCAGAGTTAGTTTCCCTGTGATGTCTTGTACTCTCCCAGAATATGGAGATTGGCTAATCATAAATCTCTGAAAACCAATAAATTAAGAGTTATGATAATGCAGTCTTAATCTTCTGACAATGAATAATTACTTACCTCATAGTAACTGTGGTTCTTCAAGATGCGTTGTCCACATGGATTGCACTTTTGATGTGCATGTGCCCCATGTTTGTGAGATTGGGTTCTTTTGTCTAGCAATGTTCATTGGGATCATGCTTGCATCCTGGGTGCCCTCAAGTCCCCCCACAAACTGAAGGCATGAAGGGTGGAGTGAGCCACACTGTCCCTTTTGACAACATAGAATCCCATTTGGTCTAAGACTCCATAGTAGTTGGAAAAGATAACAGATCATGGAAATCCAGGTGGATAACTTATCTCGAAGAACCGGTGACTGTAAGATAAGTAGTCGCTCTTTCTTTCAGTGATTGTCCATAAATATTTCACTCCAGGTGACTTGCAAACAGATACACATAATCAGGACATGGGTGCTAAGAGTCTTAAACATTGATTACAGGACACCTCTGCCAAAGTGGGAATCTGATCTCAAGGCCTCAAATAATGAATAAAACGAGGTGAAAGACTGATCCCATGTTGCTTCCTTGCAAATGTATGAAACTGCTATGGAGGAGCTGTTGAAGCTTCCTAGCCCTGACGGAGTGAGCTCTAAGCTGCACGGGTGGATCACCTCTAGCTAACTCATAACGTGATCTAATATTATTAGATAGACATGTCAGCAGTCATTTTGTCTTTACTGAACACTGTTTACAGTGGATTAGCCACGAGAGCCTGAATCTCCCCTAACCTTAGAGCTGATGGTATAGCTACTACAAAGACCATTTTCATAGATAGATGGTATAGACAGAACATAAGAACATCAGAATGGCCATAATGGGTCAGACCAATGGTCCATCTAGCCCAGTATCCTGTCTTCTTACAGTGGCTGGTACCAGATTCTTCAGAGGGTGTGAATAGAATAGGGCAATTTATCCATCCCTTGTTGTCCAGTCCCAGCTTCTAGCCGTCAAAGGTTTAGGAACACCAGAGCATGGGGTTGCATCCCTGAGTATCTTGGCTAATAGCCACTGATGGACCTATCCTCCATGAATTTACTGAATTCTTTTTTGAATTCAGTTATACTTTTGGCTTTCAAAACATCTCCCAGCAATGAAATCAACAGGTTTACTGTGTGTTCTGTGAAGTACTTATTTATGTTTGTTTTAAACATCCTGCCTATTAAATTTCATTCGGTGACCCCTGGTTCTTATGTTATGAGAAGGGGTAAATAACATTTCCTCCATACCATTCATGATTTTATAGACCTCTGCCATATACCCCCTTAGTCGTCTCTTTTCCAAGCTGAATAGTCCCAGTCTTTTTAATCTCTCCTCAGCTGTTCCATACCCCAATCATTTTTGTTGCCCTTCTCTGTACTTTTTCCTATTCTAATATATCTTTTTTGAGATGGGGAAACAGAACTGCACACAGTATTCAAGGTGTGAGCACACCATGGATTTATATGATATTTACTGTGTTATTATCAATCCCTTTCCTAATGGTTCCTAACATTCTGTAGGCAAAGGAGGATGAAACAGCACTCCTTTGCATACCTGGAAAGGGTCTTCCACCAATACAGCAATTAGAGGACTTCTTGGGGCAATCTGCATTTGCATGTCCACATGCTATTCTGCATGGAACATAGGTCAAGTCCGGCCTGCTGTATTACATAAGTGCATGAGGTCATATGACCCAGAAGGAGAGGTTCTTCAAGATGTGTCCCCCTATGGGTACTTCACTACCTTCCCTCTTTCCCCTCTACTTCGGAGTTCTCTGATGTGGAGCTTTGTGGTAGTGAAGAAACTGAGGGAAGTTCACCTGTGCAGCTCTATAAAGCCATGGTGTAGAACACGAGGTGGAATAGAGCATATCCGTGGCCCGAATTAGCACTACTATCCGACATCTCTTATCAAAGGCACATGGGGTGTATGGGCACCTGAAGGGGGCACCCATGGGGACAACATCTTGAAGAATTACAGTTACTGCACAGGGTGAGTAACTACAGTTACTCCACAGAGTCTGTAACCTCTCCTCCTTCTCTGAGAAGTGTCCCTATGGGTGCTCAATCTGGTTCAAGCAGAACCCTCTAAGTGGGGGGCACTTTGGAATCAAGTCCAAGATCAAAAACAGCACAGCATCAGAAGCTGAGTCATGAATTATTGCATGATATTCAGAAAAGGTGTGTATGGAGGTCCAAGTTGTGGCTCTACATACCTCAGCAATGGGAACATTCATAAGAAAGGCTACTGAAGCAGCAAGAGAGTTGAATGGGTTAGTACTCCAGAAGGAGGTTGGAGATTAGTAGATTGATAACAAAAAGTAATATAGCCAGATATCTATCTAGAGAGTCTTTGCTTGGAAACTGGAGATCTGTCCACAATAGACAAAGAATCAGGGAAATTTTCTAAATGACTTAGCCTTTTAGTTGGACAGGACTAATACATTTCTGACACTGAGTGTATGTGATACCACATCCTCCTTGTTCAGGTGTGGTTTAGGAAAGAACACTAGAAGATGAATAGACTGTTTAATGTGGAAGTTAGATTACACCTTCAGTAAAAATTTGGGATGTGGTCATGATGTGACCTTGTCCTTGAAGAATACTGTGAAGGAGGGATATGCCATCAGAGCCCCTAACTCCCCAACTCTTTGTGAAGAAGTAATGGCTACCAGGAAGGCCATTTTCCTAGATAAGTTGCCGCTGGATCAAAGGGAGGTCTCATAAAGCATATAATCACCAAGTTAAGGTCCCAAACCTGGGCAGGATGTTTGGCTCGTGGAAAGAGATTCCCCAGCCCCTTGAGAAATCTCACCATCATCAGATGTATGAACACTGAGAAGCCCTCCACTGGGAAACGGAAGGCTGTAATGGCTGCCAAATGTATCCTAATGGAATTCAAAGACAAACCTGGCTTCTTCAGTTCTAGGATGTAATCTAGTATATCTGACAGTGAAGAAGATGTAGGAGAAAGGTTTCTTAGGTCAAACCAGTGACTGAATCTCATTCACTTTTGTAGCTATTACAGATAGACTGCTTCCTATTATGTAACAATACTCTTCTCACTTCCTCCCGCGAACCATTGATCAGCCACGCTCTGAGATGAAGAATTTTGAGGTTGAGTGAAGAATTTTATTGGCATACTGAGAGAGAAGATGAGGGATGGTCAGGAGGGTGATCAGTTGATAAGCAGCCAACTGGATAAGGTAAGAAAACCATGCCTGTCTTGGCCATGTTGGAACCACCAGAAGAACTCTGGCTTTGTCTTTCCCTATCTTGATCAGCAGCTTGGATATTAGAGGAGTTGGAGGAAACACATACAAGGGACTCAATGTCTAATGAAGGAGAAGAGCATCTCCCAAGGAGTGGTGACCCAGACCCCCTCTTGAGCAGAACTGGAAGCACTTCCGGTTTCTGATCATGGTGAACAGTTCTATCTGTGGGATGCCCCAACATTGAAACCGGTGGTGGGGCAGAAGGGAATCTATCTCCCACTTATGATCCTGAAGAAGCGTCTGCTAAGGGTATTTTGTGGTGATGTTTCAAATGCCCAGAAGGTAAGCTGCTGAGATGCTGATGTGATTTCATATGCACCAATTCCAGAGTCTCATTGCTTCAGTGCAGAGGGAGGGTGATCTTGATCCCCCTTGACAACTGATATAAACCATGCATGACTCTTTATCTGTCATGATCTTAACATATTTGCCCCGATAAACAGGATAAAATGGAGACAGGTATTCCTGACTGCCCTGAGTTCCACCAAGTTGACGTGTAGAGTGAGTTCGTAAGATAACCATCAGCTCTGAGAAGCGTGTGTTCAGATTTGCTCCTCCTACCCCAAGAAACGGTTACTCACCTTCTTGTAACTGTTGTTCTTCAAGATGTGTTGCTCATATCCATTCCAATTAGGTGTGTATGTGTCATGTGCACAGTTTGCTGGAACGTTTTTCCCCTAGCAGCATCTGCTGGGTCAGCTCTGGAGCCCCCTAGAGTCGCACCTTCATGGTGCTGCATAGGGCCCTGCCGACCCGCCACCTCTCCAGCTACTTCTTGCTAAATACTCAAAAAGAGGGGAAGGTAGGTGGGTTTAGAATGGATGTGAGCAACACATCTCAAAGAACAACAGTTACGAGAAGGTAAGTAATTGTTTCTTCTTCTTCGAGTGCTTGCTCATATCGATTCCAATTAGGTGACTCCCAAGCCTTACCTAGGAGATGGGGTCGGAGTTCATAGAATCACTGATTGAAGCACAGTCCTGCCGAATAGTGCATTGTCACTGGCATGCTGGATGATGGCGTAATGTGAACTGAAGGTGTGGATTGAAGACCACGTTGCCACTCTACATATCTGCCGGATCAGTATCTGGGTCAGGAAGGCTGCCGAGAATGCCTGAGCTCCGGTGGAGTGCGCAGTCAGAGCGGGGGCAGGGACCTTTGCCAGGTCGTAACAAGGCCAGATACAGGATGTGATCCATGATGATATCCTTTGCATGGACACTGGGAGGCCGTTTATCCTGTCTGCTACCGCAACAGATAGCTGGTTCGATTTACAGAACAGCTTAGTTCATTTAATATCAAATGTTAGAGCACGCTGCGCATCCAGGGAGTGGCGCCTCTGCTTGCGGCTATTGGCATGAGGTTTCAGGAAAAAAGACCTTGTGAATCAGCGGTAATAGAAGGGAACGCATAGAAAAGACAGTCCTTCCATGGAAGCAGAAACATGTCTGCCAACAAACCTGGGCTGTGGTTCAGAAAGAGGCAGAATTGTAGGCATTTCCTGTTGGCCATTGTGGCGAACAGATTGATCTGCGGAACTCCCCACTGTTGGCAGCTATTGCTTATTACATCTGGGCAGATAGACCACTTGTGATTTTGAAAAGACCTGCTGAGATAGTCTGCTAATTTGTTCTGTGACCCCGGAAGATAGGATGCTTCCAAAAGTACGGACTGTGCTGTGCAGAACTCCCAGAACTTGAGGGCTTCCTGAAACAGGGGAGAGGCACATGCTCCCCCCATCTGTTGTTATAAAACATCACTGTTGTATTGTCTGTCAAGACCGATATGCACTTTCCCTCCAGGAGAGGCCGAAAGGTCTGACATGCCAGCTGGACTGCCCTGAGCTTCCTCACATTGATGTAAAGCATCAGTTCCTCTGGAAACCAGAGGCCATGAGTTCTGTATTCTCCAAGGTGCGCTCTCCACCCCATGGCTGAGGCGTCGGTGGTCAGACATAAGGAGGGACGGGGTTTGGCGAATGCAACCCCTGCACACACCAAGTGTGGGTCGAGCCACCAGTAAAGAGTACAGAATCCTATATCTCCTCTGAGGATGTGCAAACAAGTGGGGTATTTGGATCAGCATTATCTTCCTTGTGCTAAGAATACTGAGGCAGGCCCTCAGTGCCAAACTTGTAATTACCTGCCGCAAACAGAAATTTATATCAATGCAATAGATGATTGAGGCTCTGAGTGGGCATGCAACTAATATAGAGTCTCCAGTTCTCAGTGCATAAAGAGTTTGCAGCATTTCAAAGCCCAAATCAAGATACTGGAAGAGACTAAATAAGCCTTCAACAGGAATGCATGGACTAGGATACTACGTGAAGCTGGAATATTGAGAGGTTTATGAGATTCCAGGAAGAGGAGTGAGGTATAGCGTATTTGACTCCTTCTGGATCTGGTACTCTAATTTTAATAAATAGGGCAAAAAAGAACGAATGGCATGGCCGCTATGACACAATGTCCCCCTGGAGGCCACTGTATTGCAGAATGATTCTCTGAAATCCCTAGTGCCATGCTACTGCACACAGAACTACTAGCACAATGAGTTTTTAGTTCTGACTCACATCATCTGATTCCCTGATGAGTTCTGTGTCTTCTACTTGCACCACAGCATCAGCACCACAGGGGATTGGAGCTCCTGTTGTAACCCGCATTACCTGACCAGGCATCACAGTCTGAGTTGGCTGAAAAAAAACCACAACAAACGATGACAACTATTTTACTTTTAACAAGGGAATGGGAAAACCTGAAAATATTTGAATATTGCAGAAATACACTGGAGAGTAATAAATCCTTTTCACAGTGTGTCTTATTTTCTTCTTGATACATGTTAGTGGAGTTAATATGGGTAAATCCTCATGGTAATTAAAGAATAACACAGGTTCAAATCTGACTCAGGTCACTAGTAATTGAAAGCCATTATTATCTGATGGCAGTGTGAAATAAACTGGTAGTTATTTTTTGTGATGTGGACACCTATCTTCTGGGAAATTGATTGAAACTATCAGAATAGGTAATAAATTGGCGCCCTTGCTGGTAAAGAAGCCAAAGAATGATTAGATCAGGAGAATTAACTCCCCTATTGTTGTGTATTTAGGTTTACAGCTCTCTGTGTCTCAAGTGATTTCTTCCTAAAACTGCTGCTCCCAAGGATACAACACCTATCGCACAAAGAGGTGGTCATTCTGAGTTGGGGATGAAGCACACAGGCAAAGAGCCACTGTAGTGGTATACGCTCTTTGGATAGAGGACTGTGGTCTCCAGGGCTGCCGACTTTCACTAGCACTAAAATGCATTTTTGAAAATGAAAGAACTAACAAAACTGGTTAGGAAAAACTCTTCCTGAAAAAACATGTCCCAGTGCTTGACTTCTAAGCAGGTTTCTCCATTACTGTGAGGTGGATCAACTCCAAACATTGAGGTTTGCATGGGGCATTTATCCTCATGCGGATCTATTTGCTGAGGCCTAAAATTTATAATGGAGTTAGAAGTTGCTCTATAATAATCACACAAAACCATGGTACAAGAACAAAGTCCTAGCAGAAACAATCTAACTTCATAAGAAGCACGCATTATGTATTACAGAAAAAATAACCACTAGCAACATGAAAAATAAATTATGTGAAACAAGTGGGTTTTTTAAATTTATCACTAAGAAATTTTTTATAATATATATTTTCCAAAATCCATAGTAAAATCATCATTTGACCCTAATCATCTGAGAAAAGAATAAATAAATAAAAAAAAGACGGTTACTCACCTTTGTAACTGTTGTTCTTCGAGATGTGTTGCTTATATCCATTCCAGTTAGGTGTGTGCGCCGCGCGTGCACATTCGTCGGAAAACTTTTACCCTAGCAACTGAGTGGGCCGGCAGGTCGCTCCCTAGAGTGGTGCCGTCATGGTGCTCGATTTATACCCCTGCCGGCCCACCCGCTCCTCAGTTCCTTCTTGCCGGCTACTCCGACAGTGGGGAAGGAGGGCAGGTGTGGAATGGATATGAGCAACATATCTCGAAGAACAACAGTTACAAAGGTGAGTAACCGTCTTTTCTTCTTCGAGTGATTGCTCATATCCATTCCAGTTAGGTGAATCCCAAGCCTTACGTAGGTGGTGGGGTTGGAGTGAAATGTGGCAGAATGAAAACTGCTGAGCCAGAGGCTACAGCATCTCTTGACTGTTGAACCAGGGCATACTGTGAAGCAAAGGTATGGACCAAGGACCAATGGAGCTGCGCAACAGATCTCGTGGGTAGGAACACGAGCCAGCAAGGCGGCAGATGAAGCCTGAGCCCTGGTAGAATGCACGGTGATGTGGTTTGGGGAAATATGAGCCAAATCATAACAAGTGCGGATGTACGACATCACCCAAGAAGAGATCCTCTGAGAGGAAAACAAGCAAGCCTTCCCTTTGGTCTGCTACCGTGACAGAGCTGGGGCACCTTACGAAATGGTTCCGTCAGCGCAATATAAACGTGAGCACTCTACAGATGTCCAGGGAGTGCAATTGTTGCGCCCATTGCGTTGAGCTGTGGGTAACATGAAAGGCCGAAACCACCTTAGGGAGGAAAGCTGGGTGTGGTCATAACTGCACCTTCTCTTTGTGAAACCTAGTGTACGGCGGAACCACCGTAAGAGCTCTGAGCTCGGAGACTCGTCTGGCCGATGTAACAGCTACGAGGAAAGTTGTCGTCCAAGACAGGCATAGCAGAGGGCCGGTCGTGAACGGCTCGAATGGGGGAGACATAAGTCTGGTTAAAACTAGGTTGAGGTCCCAGGTTGGGGCTGGGCGGTGCACCCGAGGGTGCAAGCGCTCCAAGCCCTTGAGGGACCTCGAACCCATAGAGTGTGAGAACACAGAACGTCCACCTTAGCCTGGCTGGAAGGTAGAGATGGCTGCCAAGTGTACCCTCAGCGATGATACCGCCAGGTCCTGCCGCTGAAGGCCAGAGGCAGGCCAAATAGAGGGGATCGAGACCTCCGTAGGAGCAAGATCGAGCGTATTGCACCTGTAGAAGAAACGCTTCCACTCGGCCAGGTACGTTGACCAGGTGGAAGGCTTCCTGCCACCCCGGCTCAGTTACGCAGCAGCCACACCGTGAGGTGAAGAGGCTGCAGGTCTGGGTGACGAAGCCTATCGTGGCCCTGAGTGATGAGGTCTGGGTGGGGTGGCAGGGTAATTGGGTTGGTTATTGACAGGCCGAGCAACGTGGTATATCAGTGCTGCCTGGACCACGCTGGAGTGATCATGATGATGCGCGCTCTGCCCCTGCGGAGTTTGAGTAGGACCTAATGAACCAGTGGGAACAGTGGGAAGGCATAAAGGAGTTGGCCTTTCCAGAGCATCAGGAATGCGTCCAAGATCGATCCCGAGGAGAGACCTTGGAAGGAGCAGAACATCTGGCATTTTCTGCTCTTGCGGTGAGCGAACAGGTCTATGTGAGGAAAAATCTCCACTTCTGGAAAGCAGAACGCCTCACATGGGGCAGAGTGACTACTCGTAAGACAGGAAAGACCTGCTGAGTCAAAGCGCCAAGGCGTTCCGAACGCCTGGGAGAAAGGACGTCACCAGCTCCATCGAGTGGGCCATGCAAAAGTCCCAGAAATAGATGGCCTCCTGACAAAAGGGGGGAGGACCATGTCCTTCCCTGGTTATTTATGAAGCACATGGCCATTGTGTTGGCTGTAAACACCGAGATACCATGGCCTTGCAGCTGCCGCTGGAACCCCTGGCACGCCTGGCGGACTACTCTCATTTTTGGGGCATTGATGTGGAATGCCAGCTCCCGAGAAGACCAAAGGCCTTAAGCTCGGAGGTGACCATGAGCACTCAAGCAGAGAGATGACGCATCCGTCGTCAGGGGCAGTGAGGGCTGGGGCGGATGGAACCGCATCCCTGCCCACACCAGGGAGGGAGTTAGCCACCACTCTAGGGAGCCTAAGGTGCTCGAGGGAACGGTGACTACCATGACCATTGGCTCCCTGTCCGGGCGGTACGCCGAGGTGAGCCGGACTTGGAGAGGACGGAGGCGGAGCTTGGCATGTTTGGTTACAAACTTGCGGGCAGCCATGGACCCAGGAGACTGAGACAAGTGCGAGCCGAGGTCGTTGGGAAAGTCTGCAGACCTCGGATGATTGTTGCCATCGCCCAAAACCGCGACTGTGATAAGCAGGCTCCGGCTAGGTCGGAGACCAGGATAGCCCCTAGGAAGTCCAACCTCTGCATGGGAACCAGAGTGGATTGCTCTATAGTAATCATCAGGCCTAGACCTGTGAATAAGACCGTGACGATGCCCACGTGCTGAGTGGTTTGTGTCTCGGAGTCTCCTCGGATAAGCGAATCGTCCAGATATGGAAAAACGCATATCCGACATCAGCGAAGGTAGGCGGCGACTATGGCCATACACTTGGTCAATACCTGTGGGGCTGCAGAAAGGCCAAACAGTAGGACCGTAAACCAGAAGTACTGACGGTTGGCTAGAAAGCGGAGGTATCTCCTGTGCGGAGGGAAGATGGCGTTGTGAAAGTACGCATCCTTCATATCGAGGGCGGCATAGCAGTCCCCAGGAGGCAAGGATGGGATAATGGTTCCCAGGGATACCATGCGGAACTTCAACCTTATCCTAAACTGGTTGAGTCCGCGCAGGACTAGGAAGGTCTGAGACCTCCGTTCGAGTGGGGGACTAGGGCATAACGGGAGTAAACCCCCTTGCCCCTTTCGTCCGTCGGCGTCTGCACCTCTTGTACGAGGAATTGCTTGTGAGAGGGGTCCCTGAAGGGGGACAGGGTTGGAACAAATTAGAGGTGGTACCCATGCTCCACCGTGCGCAGGACCCAGCAATCTGAAATTAACTGGGGCCACGCCAGGAGAAAGCGGGATTGGGATCCCGGCCTGTGACTGGTACACCGCCCTCAGGCGCACCTTGGAAGGTTCGTCTTTGGTCCCAGTGGTAATTGCGAGGGACCTTGACCTTGGCTCTTTAGGGGTCCTGACGTTTGTCTGCGACCACCTTGGCCTCGCCGTTTGCCAAAGTCCTGTCTCTGGCTAGGCACAGAGTATGGCGGCTGGGGACAGAAAGGCCTGCGTTTGGTTGCTGGCATATGCATGCTGAGAGAGAGCATTAGGACCCTATTGTCCATCAGGCTTCACAGCCTGGGGCTGTTTTTGCCGCGAAGAGGCCTTTACCAACAAAGGGTAAGTCCTGAATGGCATACTGCAGCTCCGGCCGGAGGTTTGAAACCTGAAGCCATGAGATGCACCTCATGGAAACACCAAAGGCCAGAGTCCTGGCTGCTGAGTCTGCTGCGTCCAACGAGGCCTGGAGGGACGCTCTGGGTACCTTTTTCCCCCGTCCTCCAAGACGGCAGCGAACTCTTGGCGGGAGTTTTGAGGGAGAAACTCCATAAACTAAACTACCTTCACCCAGGTGCTATAATTATAGCAGCTAAGCAAGGCTTGTTGCTTTGCTACCCAGAGCTGCAGGGCCTCTGCAGAGTACACCTGGCGGCCAAGTAGGTTCATTCGCCAAGCCTCCTTCGGTTTCGGGGCTGACGCCCGCTGGCCATACCAATACCTCTCCTTAACAGACTGAAAGACTAGTGAGCAGAGAGGAGAGCGGACAGACGAGTAGAGGGCACCATACCGGGTCCTCTACCTCTGGGACCTCCTCCACCTCAGGTTGTTGGGGGGCGTATCAGAATCGTGGTCCTGAGCATAAGATCTGCCCATGTGGGATGACATGGATGCGTGTCTGGATGGCCATGGAGGTACTAAAAAAAAAAAAAAAAGGCATGGGCAGAGTCTCTGACTCTATCGGATCTTGCCCAACTCAGCACCGGGAACCGGCACCGGGAGGCGTTACGGTACCTGGAACGAGATCCAGACCTGCAACCAGAACGGTGCCGGGAGGTCGACCGAGATCTCAAGGCTCGGGGAGAGGCTACGGGAGTCACGGTACCTGTCGCGGTGCCAGGAATCGGAACGGTGCCGATAGTAGCGGGTTGGCGAACAGGATATCGACCGGTGCGGCAAGTGCAACCAGTACCGATGAGGAAAACAGCACCGGGACTGCAAGTGGTGTCGGGTATGCCGACGGGACCTGGAGCGTCTGCGGGACCGTGATCATGAACGGTGCCGCTCTGCTGTGCTGACAGAGGACGGTCATATGAAGAGACTGTATTACCCGCACCGGCAGTGCCGGGGTCAGGCAGCATCAACTCTGTCACGGCAATGAGATCCCTCGCCATTGGTAATGTCTCCGGTGTGGAGGGAACAGCAGGCTCAACCACAGTGCATACTGGGGAGCTGTCAGGCACCGGATTCGACGGCCCTCGTGGGACCGGGATCGACGGTACCGAGGTCGTCAGAGCTTCGGTAGGTGTCGGTGCCGGGCGATCTGACTTAGATGAGCTCTCTGGCTGTGGTGCAGTTGGCACGGAAGGAGCAGGAGCAGTAAGCTCAACCACGGCGCGTGCCGGGGAGCCGTCAGGCACCGGATTCGACGGCCCTTGTGGGACCGGGATCGACGGTGCCGACGTCGTCGGTGCCTCAGCAGGTGTCGGTGCCGGATGATCCGACTTAGACGAGCTCTCTGGCTGCGGTGCAGTTGGCACGGAAGCAGCAGGAGCAGTAAGCTCAACCACGGCGCGTGCTGGGGAGCCGTCAGGCACTGGATTCAACGGCCCTTGTGGGACCAGGATCGACGGTGCCGACGTTGTCGGTGCCTCAGCAGGTGTCGGTGCCGGGCGATCCGACTTAGACGAGCTCTCTGGCTGTGGTGCAGTGGCACAGAAGCAGCGGGAGCAGTAAGCTCTACCACGGCGCGTGCCGGGGAGCTGACAGGCACTAATTCAATGGCCCTGGGGGACTAGAATCGACGGTGCCGATGTCATCGGTGCCTCTGCAGGTGTCGGTTCCGGGCAATCTGACTTAGACGAGCTCTCTGGCTGCGATGCAGGTGGCACGGAAGCAGCAGGAGCAGGGGGCTCAACCATGGCGCGTGCCGGGGAGCCATCAGGCACCAGCAGGAATCGTAGGCTTTCTCGACCTCGGTGAAAGGGAGCGGTGCCGAGTCGACTTCGGTGCCGGCGACGGCCGGTGCCGAAAGGCCTTGGCAGTACCGGCGGGGTCCGGTGCCGAGGAGGCGCTTCTGCCAGCCGCTTGATCATCGCTCGGTGCCAAAGGTGGAGGGGTAAGTGAAAGTCCCGCTCCTTTTTGTTCTCGGCTTAAAAGCCTTGCAAATGGGGCACTTAGCTGTCAAGTGTGATTCCCTGAGGCACTTCAAACAGGAGTCGTGTGGATCTCCCTTCGGCATTGGCTTCTGGCAGGCCGAGCCCATTTTTAAACCTGGTGAGCCGTGCATGGGCTCCGGCACCGGGTGCAGGGAAGGGGCTACTTCCTGAACCCCGCTAACTATTACTAAACTAACTATGTTAGCAAAGAAAAAACGTATAACTATACAAATATATATATAAAGGAATTATAACTGCATAACTATATACGAGAATTACGAGTAGCTAGGGAAGTGGAGGTCAGCTAAGCCGCGCTCCACTGTTCCAACGACCGACACGGGTGGTAAGAAGGAACTGAGGAGCGGGTGGGCCGGCAGGGGTATAAATCGAGCACCATGACGGCGCCACTCTAGGGGGCGACCTGCCGGCCCACTGAGTTGCTAGGGTAAAAGTTTTCCGACGAATGTGCATGCGCGGCGCACACACCTAACTGGAATGGATATGAGCAATCACTCGAAGAAGAACCTCACTAATAAAAATCAGCTGGAAGCTAATGGGGATGGATGTGCAAGTTTCCTTGTTTCATGCAGAGCTCTTCATTTGCTCTGTCCATCCTTCTGCAGTAGTCTCATGTGGTGATATTCCCTAAAGTGCTAACATAAATTTGAAATATCAGTAAGACAAAAGTTGATATACCTTGCTCATTGGGGCAGTACTGGGGGAGGAGGTGAGATTGACCTGATTTATCAGGCAGCATCAAAGTGGTTAAAATATCTACCAAGATAAAACTGAGAGTTGAGGCTGCATTTAATTTTGCTTCTTCTAAGGACAGAGGAGATCAAATGTCTTTCAACATGGCATAAATAAAATGGTAATGAGAACTAAAAAAGGCACAATTATCATGTACTATCTGGAATTCCACTAATCACAGAATCATAGAAATGTAGGGCTAAAGGTACCTTGAGTAGTCATTTAGTCCACTGATTCTCAGCCTTTTTCCATTTGCGGACCTCTACAAAATTTTGAATGAAGGTGTGAATCCCTTTGGGAAATCTTAGACCTAGTCTGCGGACCCCTACGGGTCCACAGACCACAGGTCGAAAACCACTGTTCTGTGGTAATGACAACCTTTTCCTGCCCCTAGACAAAGTCTGTGGACCCCCAGGGTTGAGAACCACTGATCTAGTCCACCTCTCCCTACAGAGACAGGATCAAATAAACCTAGACCATCCCTGACCCAAGGGGCAGAACTTGAGTCAGAAGCCAGTAATTGGAGCCAATGGTCAAAGCAGGGCTGGGAAAGATTGGAGAAGAACTGGAACAGGGCAGGAGCAGACTGGAGCAGGACAGGAACAAGGCAAGAGCAAAGCTGGGAACGAGGCAGGCACAGGAGCAACTGCAGCTGCTGGTGCCAGCACTGAGCAGCTAGTGACCTGCTGGTGAGTTTAAATGCAGACCTGTTGGCTCCTTTCAGCCACTCACGTGGGCTGGTCCATCAGGTGAGTCTATTGCAGCCACTGGGTTCACTAACCTGCCTAAAAGCTGAACTGGCTAGCTGCAGCTTTAGCTGAGGATACTCAACCCCCCTGGTTCCCGACACTCTGTACTGAATTTTATTGTGCTAGTTTCAGACCAATTCTCCAATTTATCAAGGTCCTTTTGAATTCTAATCCTGTCTTCCAAAGTGCTTGAAATTCCTCCCAGTTTGTTAACATCTGCAAATTTTATAAGCATACTCTCCACTACATTATCCAAATTATTAACAAAAATATAGAGTAGTACCAGACCCAGGACAGGCCCCTTCAGGACCCCACTAGATATACCCTTCCAGTTTGATAGTGAACCATTAATAACTACTCTTTCAGTTTGTCTTTTCAGCCAGTTGTGCATCCACTTTATAGTAATTTCATCTAGACCACATTCCTGAGGTCTAGATGATTATTATAGAGCAACTTCTTACTGTTGATGAGAATGACACAGTTCTACATGACAAAAGCCTGGCTAAAATCAAGATATATCAAGTCTGCAGCTTTCCCTTACCCAGTAGCCATCTGATTCAATCAGTATAGTAATCTTAAGGTTTTAAGTTATTCAAGATTTGAATCCAGAACATTGCTATGCATCTTACAAATTTAGCAAATTCACAGGTGGCTCAGATTAAGATATTTTGTGGGTTCCTCATAGAACTCTTCAGTTTTAAGAGGTCTTCAGGGAAATATACTGACCCAGGAACATAGGACTTGCCACATATGCTTTATTTGTCAATAAATGTTATCTGAAAGTCTTTTAAAAATAGTCTTGCCTTCTCCATGCAGACAAATGGTCCATCTAATCTAGTAGCCCAGAAGTTCTCAAACTGTGGTCCATGGACTACCAGTGGTCTGCAAGCTCCATTCAGGTGGTCCGTGGATAGTTCCCTCTAAGGTGCGCAGCTGGGTTGACGCACACGAGAGAAGGAAGGTCCACTCACCTAATTAGTGAAGCCACGCAGGTGTGCTCCACTAATTAGGTGCCTGGAACATGGAGAAGACACACATGCAAGTGACGTGGTGGCCTTGGGGGGAATAGGGGGTAGGTTGGAGGGAGGAAGTGGGATGAGAAGAGGGGATGGGGGAATTTGGGACGTGCAGGGCTGTGGTGGCCAGAAAAAGAGGTGACTTTCCCCAGCTCCAGAGCTGTGGCTGCTGGGGAAAGACAGCTTCTTCCCAGCCTCAGCTCTGTGGCTGCTGTGGTGGGGGAGATAGTTCCCTCCTTTCCAGCCCCAGCTTGGGGGCTGCCACGGTGCGGGAGAGAGGGCACGTCCATCGCATTAGAAAGGTAAGAATACTGATATTAAAATATGAGTTGTGTGCTTTTATTTGTAGAACAAAAAAAAAGTTAATTATTATTATGGTTTTTTAAATAAATATATAGCACTTTTATCCAAAGCGCTTTACAATAGTTAGCTAATGGTACAAATAACATTTGGAAAGATCATTAAGTGGTCTGCTGAGATCCTCAGCAATTTTCAAGTGGTCCGCAAAAAAAAAAAAAGTTTGAGAACCACTGTAGTAGCCTATAACTGTTTTTCACCTGGAACAGATGCTTCAGAAGGCTAAACCATTATTTTACGCCTGGAATCATTACAGCCCTTATAATCTTTATCCTAGCTGTACTGTAAAAGTACATACTATTTTTGTTCATATAACTATCTAATGGTGTTTTAAACTTACTAAGCTATTTGTCTCCTATAGCAGCAGGTTTCACAGGTTAATTGTATATTGCATAAAAAAGAATTTAAATTTCCTTCCTCCCATTTTAAACGTATTACCTTTTGGCCTCATAAGGAACATGGGTATGAAAATGTCAGAATTCAATGATTTGGGTCAATTGTTGTAAAATGTGCTGCATTTTCAGCTTTTTGCCCAGTGAATTAGCATAATTACTCTTTTCTGATTTATAAATCTCCAATGATGTAAAGCATCCAAACACAACTGTGAATGTGACTGGGTGTTTTTTTACAGTAAGCACTGTTGCCTGTATATTTATTACCTTCCCTTTCTTTCCTTTTTAAAATTGAACATATTCATTTGTTTTTATGTATTTGAGAGAGTGGTAGTCTATTGTGTTTTATTACATTAGTTTGCCTTTATTCTTTTCTGCACCACCCCAAGTGCATTGGCACTGTAAAACAGAATGAATAAACCTGTTGGTGCTACACAACATATCATCATTTATTATTATATATTTTGTTATAATGTTGTCTTCACCTTCAGGTAATAGCCCAGATTCTGCAATCATCAATATGAAATATACAACTAAGAAAATGGCAATTAAGATGAAAGACGCTGCTTCAATACAGTGAAGTTGTAAAATATATAGTAATAATAATATTTGCACTTCTATAATGCCTTTCATTTTAGAACCTCAAAATGGTTTACAAACATCAAAATCCCATTTTAAAGATGTAGAGAAACCAAGGTACATAGAAGCTCTGTCTTACCTATGTCAAAAAGTGATTCTGTGGCAGAGATGAAAACAAAACCCAGGAGTCTTGCCCGTATGTTCCCTGCTCTTGCCATTAGAGAACACAGACCATTAATAATTATTCTAATTAAAATCCTCAGTTGTCTTAGACTATTACAGTAATCAGATCAAGCTAATGTTGAGCTTAGAATGTACCCCACTTTCATTGGGTCCTGGGGCATTCTTAAAGGCCTTTTAAAACATCATTAAGGACCACACCCTTTATTCCCCCCCAACCTAACTTCCTATTGTGATAAATGTACTTCCACTCACAGGGAAACAGATACAAATCCTTTCATTAACTTAGCTGCTTTTCTCCTGAACCAAACCAAGGGAGTCACTACAGAATGATAAGATGTACTCTTGCTCCTCACTCACACTAAATGTGCTATCTCCTTAGCAGCCCTTTGTTTGTCCAGCAGCAGGAGATCTAACCAAGTTTTGAAAATGGATACACATTTCTGCTCCTGCCAGAACTAGGGTAGCTTGCATTACATGCTGTCTTTCAGAACCTATCCGAGACTGTAGATGGACACCAGTATGTTACAAGTGGACCCAATCACTGGATCCCACATGCTCCTAATCCAGCAGGGTCTGGATAGAGTCAGGTCACTATTCCTAGCTTTAGGTCTCTAAGGCATACACCCAGGTGAAGACTTCATATCTGCCACCCTGTCTTAAGACATGAGATTCTGCAACCCCACTGCCTTAGATTCCAAAACCAGTGCCTCAGCCCACCAGAGCCCCCAGTGGCTTATGCACCTTCCCTCAAAGTTCCACTTCACTGTGGATGCTCTGAGCTTTTCGATTAACCCATTTAGGAACAACATGGCAGGCAAACAAGGAACACAGGCTTAGTCAAGGAACTTCTTACCCACAGTCATTTTACCCTCAAGACATCACTAGTGAGTTACAAATCTTTGCAATATAACAAATGGTCCTGAAATGCTGTGTGATATGATTGAAATATGACCACATATATCAATAATTTTGCCATTAAGACAATTGCAATGAATCTTGTACAAAGTATAGCACGTAATGTGTCAGTGGAAAAGTTATAATTTGCTAAATATGATTATTCTGTTTAAATCCATGTATCATCACTGTATCTGAAGTTATGGATATTGGCTACGTACCTGTTTCTCAAATGTGTTTGTTCTTCGGGTAACACCCACAAGGTAGTTTACATCCAGTCTAGCCAGCACATTATGAATGGACTATCAAGTTTGATGGGCCATTAAGGACTCTTCACTATAACAGTGGGTCATAAAAGAAACTCGTTCTGACCAGATAGATCTTCCCGTGGATGCCTCAGCACAGATATGAGCAATGGCTGGATCTGTGAGTCATCAAAGCATGTAAGGACATGTGATTTGCTCATGTGACCCTGGGACTCAGCAGTAACTTTCCACAAACTAGGCTGTGAGCTTTGTTTGGAACAGAAAATTTCCAGGCATATGGTAAAGAGTACAAAAGATCCCCAGGATGACTCAATTTTGCCTCTTTCCTCCCCTGATTCTGTGGACCGTAGATTTACACCTAAAAGGAACATACTGAACTATGGAGTGAGGACCTTCCAATCTTTGGGAAGTTACCAAAGAGACTTTACAAGTCAGAAGTCTATAATGTCACTGCTATAAACCTGATATAAGGACATTACAATTATTGTAGGTATATGATCTATTAACCATTGTAACTCTCTTCTTTTTTTAACTAATAAACCTTTAGATTTTAGTTACTAAAGGATTGGCAGCAGTGTGATTATTGGGTAAGAGCTGAGTTATATATTTACCAGGCTAAATGGCTGGTCTCTTGAGATTAGAAGGATCCTATATGTGTTGAATTTGGTTTCAATAACCACTCTTCATTGAATCCGGTGTTTGGGGGGTCACAGAATGCATTTTTGACTTCTTTTTAACCAATGTGGGGAGACAGAAGTTTCCTTTTGTTACTGGCTTGGTATATCTAATGATAGAACAACGACCAATTTGGGGTGAGTCTGCTCTATTTCTCAGCAGTTTGTCCTGAATCTGGTGAATAGTCTCAGTTGGGCCCCACTGAGCAGTGACAGATGCACCCGTTAATCTGATTTCACTTCCAACCCTTATGTAAATCTGAGGATTGGTCTACACTAGGAACTTATGTCAATATAACTATTTGCTCAGGAACCTCGAAAATCCATACTCCTGAGTGACGTAGTTATACCAACCTAATTCCCAGTGTAGACAACACTACTTTGAAGGGAGGGCTTTGTCCATCAACATAGCTACAGCCTGTCAGGTAGGTAGAGTACCTACACCGATGGGAGAAGCTCTCCTGTCAGGTAGGTAGTGTCTTTACTAAGCACTATAGCTCAAGTGCAGTAAGTGTGGACAAGCCTTGAAGTCTGGTCAGCATTTTAGGCTAGGTATAGTGTCCTTCCTGTCTTCTTCTTTCCAGCCAGGGGATGGCACCCCTCCTGAATACCATCTCTGACTCTATTTTGCCATGTCCCCAAGCTGGGAAATTCTAGCTTCCAGCCATGCGAGTCCCATATATAGAAAACCATTGTCGCCTGAGGTGAACCAGTCGTTCAGAGTCATACAAAGTTGCATTCCAAAATAAAACAATGTAAAACTTTAGCGCCTACAAGTCCAATCAGTCCTACTTGTTCAGACAATCGCTCAAACAAGTTTGTTTACATTTACAGGAGATAATGCTGCCTACTTCTTAATTACGTCACCTGAAAGTGAGAACAAGCATTCGCATGGCACTGTTCTAGCTAGTGTTGCAAAGTATTTATGTGCCAGATGCGCTAAAGATTCATATGTCTCTTCATGCTTCGGCCACCATTCCAGAGGACATGTTTCCATGCTAATAATGCTCATTAAAAAAATGTGTTAACTAAATTAGTGACTGAACCACTTGGGGGCGAACTGTATGTCTCCTGTTCTGTTTTACCCACATTCTGCCATATATTTCATGTTATAGAAGTTTCGGATGATGACGCAGCACATGCTCAATTTAAAAACACTTTCATTGCAAATTTGACAAAATGCAAAGAAGATACCAATGTGAAATTTCTAAAGATAGCTACAGCATGTGACCTATGATTTGAGTATCTGAAGTGCCTTCCAAAATCTGAGAGGGATGAAGTTTGGAGCGTGCTTTCAGAAGTCTTAAAAAAGCAACACTCTGATGTGGAAACTACAGAACCCAAGCTACCAAAAAAGAAAATCAGCCTTCTGCAGGTGACACGTGACTTAGATGATGAAAAAGAACATGTGTCGGTCCCATTGCTTTGGATCATTATCGAGCAGAACCTGTCATCAGCATGGATGCATGTCCTCTGGAATGGTTCTTGAAGCATCAAGGGACATATGAATCTTTAGTGCATCTGGCATGTAAATCTCTTGCAACACCAGCTACCACAGTACCATCCAAACACCTATTCTCACTTTCAGGTGACATTATAAACAAGATGCAGGCAGCATTATCTCCTGCAAATGTAAACAAACTTGTTTGTCTGAGCAGTTGGCTGAACAACAAGTAGGACTGATTGGACTTGTAGGCTCTAAAGTTTTACACTGTTTTATTTTGGAATGCTGTTTTTTTGTACGTAATTCTACATTTGTAAGTTCAACTTTCACGATAATTAGATTGCACTACAGTACTTATATTAGGTGAACTGAAAAATACTCTCTTTTGTTTCTTAGAGTGCAAATATTTGTAATAAAAATAAATATAAAGTGAGCACTGAATACTTTGTATTCTGTGTTGTAAGTGAAATCAATATATTTGAAAATGTAGAAAACATCCACAAATCTTTAAATAAATGGTATTCTGTTACTGTTTAACAGCACGATTAATTGTGATTACTTTTTTTAATCGCTTGACAGCCCTAAGAAAAAGTCATCTACTTCAGGGAGTCTGAAGAAGGGAAAATCACTTACATGTAATTCTGCATATTTTAAGACTTCTTGGACAATTTTCATTTCTTGGTTTGCATGTTCATCATATCACTTGCACACACAAGTAACAGCAAAAATTCAATATGCAAGTGATTTATGCATGTACAAACAGATGCTGGGTAGAGGTCCCTTTGAAAATTTCTCAGTGACAAGTGGTTAGGATTTTGGTTTTTTATCTTTTCTGTAAAATTACACCATCAACAACACAGCAACCCTCAACACCATCCTAAGGCATTGGACCATTGCTTATTCATACATGAGACCACCATCTACTGAATCATCAACACTAGCACCTAAAGTATTATGGAGTTTCCCTCTGTGTCTCTTATGCAAGTACTGACCTGATCTTACACTACTTAGCATTTGAGATCATGTCCCAAGTTGTATGGCTGCAGGCTAGACAGTGCACACAACTTTGTAATTATTTAGTGTCAACTTCAATAACAAATACAATCTTTGAGGTACTTTTGAGGATTCCAGAGCACAAATGTAAGGCACAAGTTTAAAAAAAAAAGTCAGATCCTTAGTCTTACAAGAGAAGAAAAACTTAGCATAAAAAAAGAAAAAGAAGAGGAGAAAAGAAATTGCACTCACCTGCTCACCAGCTTGGGATTCCCCAATGATGAATCGATCCCCAGGGCCATCAGCAGCTATAGGACAATATAGAAGAAAGAAGATGATAAAATGACTAAACCATTGCAAATGGGAAAATAAGAAATCAAGATTGGAAGAACCTTAGAATAATCCAAGATTTAGTTTAGACTTGCTTCTTTAGAACCTGTATGAGAGGATATGAATATTTTGCAAAACATTTTGGACTTTTAGGTTTAAGATGCATTTATTAATTTGCTAATCACAGGTTATATAATAATATTTTCTACCACAAAATTGCTCAGATATACTCATTGTTCCTAGTTCTTGCAAGGATATGCAGAAGTCTGGGAGAATGTAAAAGGAAACCATTGAATATTATCTTCATATCAAAGGTTTCCAATTGTACGTAAGATTCTTAAGACAAGAGCCTCAACTTCATGAGGTAGAGGTAACAGCAATAGTTGGTTATCCTCTCTGTGAAACTGCCACTAGATGGGAGGCCATTATATATATATATAATGGCCTCCCATCTAGTGGCAGTTTATATATATTTTGCCAGCATGTCATAACTGTTTGGAAGACAACAGCAGAATTTTGGGTATCAAGATTTCTGGGTTCCCTTCCTAGCTCTGGGAGGAATGCAATTTAATGATTAGTGCAGTGGTTACAGACAGTATAGACAAGCATGTACATCTGACGCATTCACTCTGAAAGACAGTGGGGCTAAGTAGATGTGACTCGCACATGCCACATTAGAGACTTAGGTTCTGTTCCTAGCTGTCAGTGTCAGAGGTGATATTTGAACTCATCATTTCCTCACTCCCAGCCCAGTGCACCTTCATTTAGACAAAAGGAAATTTTGATGGGGGACAGCAGGTGGGCAAAGGTTTATAAGTACTGCAGTTGGAGCAGTCTTAACATTAAGGAACACATTTTACTGTGTATGTTCAAATAGCAATTTTCCAGGGCTACTCATTTATCCATATCTGGACAGATTTTCAAGGGGACAGCAAAGATACTTCTGCTAACAAATGCTGAGTTTCTGCTTTGGAGGCACCAGAAAGGTCCGAAGAAACAATTGAGAATAACTACCATATTTTCCCTGCTCTTATTCTCAGAAACTCTTAAACTGTTTTTGCTGAAACTGAATATATAATTCTGAGACAGAGACTAAATACAGAAATTATTAATGTGAACAGCTGAAGTTTGAAGCAAGTGAAATCATGTAAAGTATTATGTGTTAGGAGGTGTATAGGTGTCGCTATGTGTTCTGCCTGTAAGAACTGTATTTATGCTTTTATAGCACCTTTCATTTGAGGATCTCTAAATGCTTAAGGAATGTTAATTAATTAAACCTCACAACAACCTTCTGAGGTAGGTGTTATCAGTATTACAGAAGAAGAATCTGAGGTACAGGAAGAGTATGTGACTTGCTCAAGGTCTCATAGCTAGAGTCAGGAACAGAATCTGGGAGTACTGACAGTTACCTGCTCTAACCATTTGATCATGCTACACCCAAAAGTGATTATATCTACAGGCAATGTCGTCCCAGGGGAAGAGTACAGGATTGGAAGTCAGGAGACTTGGAATCTAATCATCCACCCTCAACGCTGACTTCTCACAGAATATCAAGTCATGTTCAAGTTGTCTTTCTCTTTATCTTCAAGGCACTCAGTACTTTGGGGCTTGGGCCCAAAATAGCTAGAAGATTGCCTAAAGCGCAGATGTGATGACCAGGGTCAATAACTCCACTCCTCAGGCACAATGAAGCTTTCTACCATAAGGGTAAAGTTCATCTGTGCAAGAGATAGTTTTCTTGGGGACCGGTCTGAGACTTGTGGAATGAACTCCCACAGGAACTACGAATCGTCACAAACCTTACCACCTTCTGCTTCAAGTGCCAGGCTATTTCTTTGACCTGCTGCAATGGGGCAGATAGGCCCCCTGCTCTCAGGGAGGGGGTAAATAAGAGCCTGTGGGAACAACTGGCCAGCCCCACTACACTTGCAGTAGTTCTCAGGAATCAAGAAGGGTCCTAAAGGAAGAGGCTCAGCTTAGTTAGGGAACTGACCAAAGAGAACAGAGAGCAGCGCTGTGGGTCTTCCTGGATGAGGAAGGCTTGTTCTAGCCAAGATCCTGAGACAGCTTGCTGCCTGGATGAGACTCCCAGTGGATGGGATCACTGGACCCAGGAAGACTGATAAAAGAGACTGGCCACATGCAGACAAGCCTTGTGTAGAAGGGCAGGGTCTTGCCGACAAATCCTTGGAAGACCTTGCTTTTGAGTTGTTTTCCTTTTATTCTGGACTCTAATGCCCTGGAAGGGGTGTGACTCAAGTGTGCCATGTCCAGTGGGCTAAGACACCAAGGCACTGGATCTATGAGGAGAGACACCCGACTGTCAGGGAACCACAGCTGATTGAAATGTGCCTTGATGGGCCACAAAGGGGTGTCTTGTAGACAATCTGGTTGGCACCTGTCTTCTCTATTCAAAACAAAACAAAAAACCTAGCCTAAACAGAAAACTTACCAAAACAAAACACTATGCTGCATTCAAAATTCTCCCCCTAGGGAGAAGATAAGAGAGAGAACAAACCACATGCGACAGATGTTAGTCATGTCACTCAATGCACTATTGGACGGGGCTCCGAAACTGTAGCGATGAGGGCAGCATAAGAACCTATCTAGACTAGACTAGAAATTGTGCTTCCACTGAAATCAGAATTTCATCATTTAAGTTAATTGGAACAAAATCAAGTCCCTGGGTTCTAATTTATACTTAATAAACTAACAGAATAACTTAATTTCTGTTACTCTCAGAGACCCCCCCCGAAAAATGAAAGTATTTACCAAAGCTATGTCCCCAAGGTGTTGTGATGTTTTCTCAACTGTGGTCAGTGTCTTTCTCTCTCACAATGAATAGTACCTTACTTCATAAGTAGCCTCACTGATTTCACTGAAATTTCACATGGAATAAAGTACTGCTCATCACAAGTAAGGGCCAAAGAATCAAGTCTTTTACAATGTCATCAACTCATGAAAGTCTATCATGAGTCTCACAATATTTAGTATTCTAGAATGAGGGGGGAGGGTTGATAGCAGCCTTCAGCTACCTGAAGGGGGGTTCCATAGAGGATAGAGCTAGGTTGTTCTCGGTGGTGGCAGATGACAGAACAAGAAGCAGTTACAGTGGGAGCAGTCTTGGTTGGATATTAGGAAACACTATTTCACTAGGAGGGTGGTGAAGCACTGGAATGGGTTACCTAGGGTGGTGGTGGAATCTCCATCCTTAGATGTTTTTAAGGCCTTGCTTGACAAAACCTTGGCTGGGATGATTTAGTTGGTGTTGGTCCTGCTTTGAGCAGGGGATTGGACTAGATGACCTCCTGAGGTCTCTTCCAACCCTAATATTCTATGATTCTAAAACCCTATTGGGTTAAGAAATGTGCTTTAACCCTTAAAACCTATTGGAATCAAGAGATTACATGTAAATCTGATCTCTCATTAAAGAAAAAAAGTAAGTTTCTAGCCCTTTTGATGTATGGAAAAGCTTGACAATGTGAAATGAGTGCATCCTAAAGACTCAGAAATCAGGAGGCAAATAAAAAGAATCTCAGGTTTATAGTTTTAAAAAAATCTCATGATTTTTGAATATTTGAGGCTGGCAATCTTTTTGAGATCCTTAGATGGAAAATACTAAGTATTATTATTATTATTATTACTGTAAGTACCTATTGACCCCAATAAGGGGCGTTGGAAGTGCTTTCTGCCAAATCTACAGTCTGTTGCAGTGGTGAATTAATTGCATGAGTCTATCTGTATCTGCTATTTCAGACAAACCTCTTGGGTCTGCATTACATAATAACACTGCCCAGTAAAATCTTCATTTAATTTTAAATGAGTTGTGTTGGCTATTTTCTTAGCCAAATAAAATCACATTAAAAATGTAATTTCAAAATCAAACCAGATTTTTCGTTAACTAACTCCTTTCCTTAAAAAGTGGTACTCAGCTGTTAAATAAATAGCTTTGCCTACCTTTCAGATAAGACGGTTACTCACCTTTGTAACTATTGTTCTTCAAGAAGTGTTGCTCATATCCATTCCAGTTAGGTGTGCGCGCCGTGCGTGCATGCTTGTCGGAAGATTTTTACCCTAGCAACTCCGGTGGGTTGGCAGATCGCCCCCTGGAGTGGCGCCACCATAGCGCTGGACCCGACCGCTCCTCAGTTCCTTCTTGCCGGCTACTCTGACACTGGGGAAGGAGGGCGGGTTTGGAATGGATATGAGCAACACATCTCAAAGGACAACAGTTACAAAGGTGAGTAACCGTCTTTTCTTCTTCGAGTGATTGCTCATATCCATTCCAGTTAGGTGATTCCCAAGCTTTACCTAGGCGGTGGTGTCGGAGTGAGATGTCGCAGAGTGTAACACTGCGGAGCTGAAGGCTGCATCATCCCTAGACTGCTGAACCAGGGCATAGTGGGAGGCGAAGGTGTGGACCAGGTCGCTGCACGACAGATTTCATGAATGGGCACGTGAGTGAGGAAAGCAGCCGATGAGGCCTGAGCCATGGTGGAGCGCGCAGTCACGTGGCCCGAGGGGACGTAAGCCAAGTCGTAACAGGCGCGGATGCACGACGTTACCCAGGAGGAAATCCGCTGCGAGGAAACAGATAGGCTCTTGAAACGCTCAGCCACCGCAACAAAGAGTTGGGGGTTTCTGCGGAATGACTTAGTTCGCTTGATATAAAAAGCGAGCGCTCTATGGACGTCTAGGGAGTGTAGCTGCTGCTCCCTGCAAGACGAATGTGGTTTTGGGAAGAAGACAGGGAGGAAGATCTCCTGGTCAACGTGGAAGGCCAATACCATCTTGGGGAGAAAGGCTGGATGCGGTCGCAACTGCACCTTGTCCCTGTGGAACACCGTATACGGGGGATCCACCGTGAGGGCCTGAAGCTCCGAGACCCGTCTCGCGGACGTGATGGCTGCCAGGAAAGCGGTTTTCCAGGAGAGGTATAGAAGGGAGCAAGTTGCTAACGGTTCGAAAGGAGGGGACATGAGTCTGGCAAGAACCAGGTTAAGGTCCCATGTAGGGGCAGGGCGGCGTACTTGGGGGTAGAGGCGCTCTAGGCCCTTAAGGAACCTAGACACCATCGGATGAGAAAACACCGAGCAGCCATCCTCCCCTGGGTGGAATGTAGAGATGGCTGCCAAATGGACCCTCAGAGATGATACCGCCAGGCCCTGTTGTTTGAGGGACCAGAGGTAATCCAAGATGTTGGAAATGGAGGCCTCGGTGGGAAGGAAGTTCCGGTCCACGCACCAGCACGCAAAACGCTTCCACTTGGCCAAATATGTCACTCTAGTGGAAGGCTTCCTGCTACCCAGGAGCACCTGTTGCACTGGGGTGGAGCAACGTAGCTCAGACTGGGTTAGCCACACAGGAGCCATGCCGTGAGGTGGAGCAACTGAAGGTCCGGGTAATGGAGCTTGCCATGGTCCTGGGTGATCAGGTCCAGGTGAAGAGGCAGGGGAACAGGGTCTGCTATGGATAGGTCTAGCAACATGGTGTACCAGTGCTGCCGAGGCCACACTGGAGCTCTCATGATCAAGCGGGCTTTGTCCCTGCGTGTTTTCAGTAGGACCTTGTGGACGAGCGGAAATGGTGGAAAGGCGTAGAGCAGGTGCGTCGTCCACGGCACAAGGAAGGCGTCTGCCACTGAACCCGGTGAGAGGCCTTGAAAGGAGCAGAACGTCTGGCATTTCCTGTTCCCGTGAGATGCAAAGAGGTCCAACCAGGGAAACCTCCACTTCCGGAAGAGCGAAAGAGCAACATCCGGGCGAAGGGACGATTCGTGGGAAAGGAAGGATCTGCTGAGGCGATCCGCCAGCATGTTCCGAACTCCCGGGAGAAAGGACGTGATGAGGTGTATAGAATGGGCAATGCAGAAGTCCCAGAGTCAGAAGGTCTCTTGACACAGGGATGAAGATTTTGTGCCGCCCTGCTTGTTTATATAGTGCATGGCCGTTGTGTTGTCGGTGAACACCAACAACACAACGGCCCTGTAAGTGTTGTCAGAACATCTGGCAAGCGAGGCGGACCGCTCTCAGCTCCCGAACATTGATGTGTAGGTTCAGCTCGTGAGATGACCAACGGCCTTGGGTGCGTAGGTGCCCGAGGTGAGCCCCCCCAACCAAGGGATGATGCGTCTGTTGTCAGGGACGCCGAGGGCTGGAGCGGATGGAACAGGAGCCCCGCACACACCATGGAGGGATCCAGCCACCACTGGAAGGAGTCTAGGACAGTCGAGGGAATGGTGACGACCATGTCCATAGGATCCCTGGCTGGACAGTACTGTGAGTTGAGCCAGGACTGGAGGGGCCGTAGGCGCAGTCTTGCGTAGTTCGTTACAAACGTGCAGGCTGCCATGTGGCCCAAGAGAGCGAGGCAAGTGCATACCGAAGTCAACGGCACAGCCTGCAGCCTCCGGATGATGGCCGTCATAGCCTGGAACCGTGGCAGTGGCAGGCAGGCTTTGGCAAGAGTCGAGTCCAGGGTGGCACCAATAACCTCTATCCTCTGAGTGGGGATTGGAGTCGATTTTTCCACATTGATCATTAGATCTAGATGTAGGAAAAGGTTCTTGACAATGCGGATGTGACTGAGGACTCACATCTCGGAGGTCCCGCGGATAAGCCAGTTCTCTAGATACGGAAACACATGTATCTGACTGCGGCGAAGGTGGGCGGCGACCACAGCCAGACATTTGGTGACTACTCTTGGGGCTGTAGAGCGGCCGAACGGGAGGACCATGAACTGGAAATGTTGCCGGTTGACCACGAACCGGAGGAACCTCCTGTGAGGCGGGAAGATGACTATGTGGAAGTAGGCATCTTGCATGTTGAGGGCGGCATACCAGTCTCCAGGATCCAGGGATGGGATAATGGTCCCCAGGGATACCATACGGAACTTCAACTTTACCATGTATCTGTTGAGTTCCCGCAGATCGAAGATTGGTCTGAGACCTCCCTTGGCCTTGGGGATTAGGAAGTAGCGGGAATAAAACCCCTTGCCCCGCTCGTGCTCCGGTACCTCCTCTATGGCTCCTTTGGCGAAGAGCGTTTGCACCTCCTGTAGGAGGAGTTGCTCATGAGAGGGGTCCCTGAAGCGGGACGAGGGAGGGGAGTGGAAGGGGGGGGTTGAAATAAATTGTAGGTGGTATCCAAGTTCCAACGTGTGTAGGACCCAACGATCTGATGTTAGCTGGGATCACGCAGGGAGGAAAAAGGAAAGCCGGTTGGAAAAGGGCGGGGATGGATTCTTTAAAGAAACTGGTACAATGCCCTCGGGCGCACCTTCAAAAGGAAGGTTTTGGCCCGGAAGAAGGCTTGGAGGAGCTTTGATTCTGGCCCCCTTGGTTGCCCGATTGCCTTCGGCGGCTGTTTCTGCCTTGCCATCTGGCGAATCTTGCCTCTGCTGGGGTTGAGGAGAAGGGCGGTGCTGTTGAGGTCGGAAGGGCCTGCGCTGAGTTACCAGCGTGTGCATCCCTAACGAGCGCATAATGACCCTGTTGTCTTTTAGGCTCTGCAGCCTAGGGTCAGTTTTGTCCGAAAACAGCCCTTGGCCCTCAAATGGAAGGTCCTGAATAGTGTGCTGGAGCTCCGGGGGGAGGCCAGAGACCTGCAGCCATGAGATACGGCGCATAGTCATGCCAGAGGCCAGAGTCCTGGCGGCTGAGTTTGCAGCATCCAGGAAAGCCTGGAGGGAAGTTCTCACGACCTTTTTCCCTTCATCGAGGATCGCCGAGAACTCCTGTCGTGCGTCCTGCGGAAGCAGCTCCTTAAACTTATCTGCTGCCCCCCAGGTGTTGTAGCTATAGCGGCTAAGGAGGGCTTGCTGGTTGGACACACAGAGCTGGAGGGCCCCCGCAGAGTAAACTTTTCGCCCGAGCAAGTCCATGCGCCTCGCGTCCTTCGATTTAGGGGCTGGGACCTGCTGGCCATGGTGCTCCCTCTTGTTAACCGACTGGACGACGAGGGAGCAAGGAGGAGGATGTACATATAGATATTCATAACGCTTTGAGGGCACCATGTATTTGCGCTCTACCCCTTGTGCAGCAGGCGGAACAGAGGCCGGAGACTGCCAGATCGTAGTGGCATTGGCTTGTATGGTCTTAATAAATGGGAGGGACACTCTAGTGGGGGCATCTGATGACAATATGTCCATCACTGGGTCTTGGACCTCCGGGACCTCTTCGGCTTGCAAGTTCATGTTCTGTGCAACACGCCTGAGGAGGTCCTGGTGGGCCCTGAGGTCAATTGGAGGAGGGCTGGCCGATGAGGTTCCAGCTACAGCCTTGTCAGGGGAGGATGAAGAGGAGAGACCTGGAACGAGCGGGTCTGATGAGGGCTCCGCCTGGTGGATCGCGTCCGTCTCCCTGGGGAGCTCAGAGCCCTGAGGCTGGGTCAACCCTTCCTCCATAAGAGGAGGGGGAGGATGGGTAATTGTGGCCTCCGGTACCCTGTGCTCTGAGGCCGTCGAGCGCAGTGGACCTGGAAGAGGGCCTTGGGCCTGATGGTACGCCCAAGGCGTCCAGAATCCCCACTGCTGCGCTCCATGATCTTGAGGCTGGGGCTCGCTGAACAAGGCAGCAGGCACGTCGGTGTCTGGGGTGTATGCACTATCCACCTGAGAAGACACGGACGGCTGTCGGGACGGCCATGGAGGAGCCGAACGAGGTTAGTATGAGTCCCTCGCTCCCATCGCTGGAGATCTCCTCGGTGCCGGGAATCGGTACCGGGAATCGTATCGGTGCCAAGACCGAGACCGGGACCTGCAACCAGCGTGGTGCCGGGAGGTCGACCTGGATCTCGAGCGCCTGCGGTGGGACTGGCTGCGAGAGTCTGGGTGCCAGGAGCGGTGTCTAGAGCCGGAGCAGTATCAAGAGTACCGACTCGGACGAGAGGTGGATCTGTGCCGCGAGTACGACCGGTGCCGCCTGCGAGCGGCGTCGAGATCGGGACCGTCCATGAGACCTTGAGTGGTGCCGGGACCTGGATCGAGACCGGTGCCGGCTCATCAACTCCAGCAAAAGAGGCCTCATAGCGGCAGGCTTGCCTCTGGAATGCAGAACCCGCAGCGGTGGTGCGGGGGGTTGAGGCAGGGCAGACTCAGTCATCGCAATAAAGTCCCTGGTCGAGGAGAATGTCTCCGGCGTGGAGGGGACCGTCAGCTCGACCATGGGTCTCACCGGGTAGCTCTCCTGGACCTGACTCGACGGCCCTCTCAGGACTGGAGTCGACGGTACCACAGTCGTCGGTGCCGCAGCAGGGGTAGGTGCCGGGTGATCCGAACAAGTCTGCACCGAAGGTGCGGAGGAAGTTGAAGGCCTTCGGTCAGGTCCCTGCGCCGGAGAAGACCAGTGCCGAGTGTGTTGGCGGAGCCGGCACGGTCCAGTGTCAGCGCTCGGTGCTGAGGACGGAGGGTTAAGGGCTGGCTCCATAAGGAGAGTCTTTAAGCGAAAGTCCCTCTCCTTTTTAGTCTGCGACTTAAAGGCCTTGCAAATGCAGCACTTGTTGGAGATGTGCAATTCCCCGAGGCACTTTAGACAAGAGTTGTGGGAATCGTTAGTGGGCATCGGCTTTTTACAGGCCGAGCACGGTTTAAACCCTGGTGAACCGGGCATGGGCCGGGGCACCGGGTGTGGGGAAGGGCTAGAACCCAAACCCCGCTAAACTATGTACAACAACTAACTAACAACTATAAAACTAATTACACTATGGACTAATTCAACTATATACAATAAGAGATCAAATGAACGAAGAGAAGCTAGGGAAGTGGAGGACAGCTAAGCCGCGCTCCACTGTTCCAACGACCGACATGGGCAGTAAGAAGGAACTGAGGAGCGGTCGGGTCGGCAGGGGTATATATCCAGCGCCATGGTGGCGCCACTCCAGGGGGGCGACCTGCCGACCCACCGGAGTTGCTAGGGTAAAAATCTTCCGATGAGCGTGCACACACAGCGCGCACACCTAACTGGAATGGATATGAACAATCACTCGAAGAAGAACTCCTGTATACATATTATCTTGTTCTCCAGGAAAACAGGCAGTTTGTTTCCTAGTTGTTCATCTGCTTCTACTGATCATTCCTTACCTAATATCCACAAGTGGTTGCTTTGGGACTGATTATGATGTATCTAATGGAGGGTTATAACATAAAATGAGCTGAGGAAAAGATAACAGGAGCAGATGAACAACTAAGAAACAAAAATTTTGTTTTCATGCCAATATTCCTAGCAGGGAAACATGAAGTGGGGAAAGAAAGACAGACAATATATGATATAAGCAGATCTGTTTCTAAATAAAATACATTTCAGAGTTTTCCATGTGCCACCAATTACTATTCAGAAGTCACATAACGGATGAACTCAACAGTGCACCGGGGAGGGCCGGATTTCCAGATGGACACAGCAGGCATGTCTAGAGGCACTGGCACTTGTTGCCAAATATGTGATTTTCTAGCCCAATTGGGCTATTTTAGCTGGAAGTTGCCAGGGTTTTTTAGCCGCTGCAAGTTGCGGTATTTTGGGCTATTTTGCTGCCTTGCTGCTGCTGGCCACACTGCTCAGTTCTCGAGAGGGAGGGAGCCTCCTGATCAGTCCAGCTCCCTGCTGAGATGCCCCACACACCACTTGTCTCACATTGTGCCCCCTCCCCTTAGGTAACATTTGTAGCATGCACAGAATTCTTGTCCAAGGGAGGCAGAATTCTTTTCCCCCTGAAAGAAAATGTGCTGCAGTTCCACCTTTCGCCCACCAGAGGCCCCTGTGGCACCAGAACAGCCTGAGCTGGCTGAGGCTAACTGGTCTGGAGGGTGGTGACAAACAGCTAACAGGTGGGTGGTGTGTGCATTTTTTCCTCAAGTGAAAAGTCACAAAAGCCTTCTTCAAGCCAGGTTAGGAAACAGAGTGGGCCACAAAGGGCTGCTGGGCCACATGGGAATGCGGCGAGGGGGGTGGGGTGGTCCAGGCAGGATCATATGGAGAGGTGTGAGGGGGGCTCCAGGCACGGCCACACAGGGGGAAGGGGGGGGGGCTCATAAGGTGTAAATCTGGCCCTGCATCAGGGTTCACTGATGAACTGAGAACCATGAGGTGCATTTCACTACTTTTCTGCCAATATGGTAGTAAATGATTTCAAGTTAGAATGAATCAAGATGTACTTCACTTCAAAAGTAGATTTAACTTTTATTCAAATTGAGTGAGTAGCCTTGGTTGATGTGAAACACACTCCATGCTGATGAAGTGCATTTCTTCATTATCTCCTCAACAACACAGGGTTCATAGGCACATTGAAATTGCAAAATTGAAACAGTAGTCTGGAAATCCATCTTTGACAAGCAGTCAATGCTAGATATTTCAGAAAAAATGCAAAGAAACCATAATGCATCAAATTCTGCAGTACTAGATACCATAAAAGGAAATTTCTACTGGACCCCAGTGGGTAGTTCACAGTCTAGAGCATAAAAATGTATAATCTTTGTAATTGTTCATGTTTTTATTTGTAAAAATATCTAATCTTTATGAACAGCTTTGTGAGCTATACACTTCTGGAGTTTCCTGTGAAGGTGAGTTGCATAGTTTAATTAAACATTGGATTGAAAATATGTCCTTTTATCCATTTTAAATCTGTTGCATTTCAAAATATTCCCAGTAGTGAAGACCAATCAATGACAACCTTAGCTAGTAACCTTTGTTTCATTTCAATACTCCAAAAAGTCATCTGGAAACATCTAGATTCCCTTACCATTCTGAGACGAACTGCTTTCAGGAAGAATGGCTACTCTGTGGTTGGCTACATTTGTAGTGGTTTATTGAGTTCACATTCTGAAACCAGTCTACAAATCTGCCGATGAAAGCATATTGAATTTACTAATTTTTGAAGGAAAGATTAATTTCACTTTAAAAAAAACTCCAACCAAGTCCCTTAACCCTTGACTCCAAACTCTCAAATACCAAAGGGTGAAAATAGCTCAGCAAAGTTGAGCCAAAACTTTCCCTACCTTTGTTCCTAAGAACAGTCACTGATGGCAAGTGGTCCTGGGGCTAAGATATTCAGCTCTGAACAGGTGTTCTCTTGTGTAACAGGGTATTATATAACTGTACATATTTCCTTAAACTTTCAATATTAGATTTTATTTTATTTTTTGGAAATAATTTTCATTTTCTGAAATAATTAAAAAAAAAGTTAAACTACAACATAAGGAATGTGACAACCTTTGTCTCATATATAAGCCTATTTTTAAACAGTCTTCCAATAATGAGGACACATTAGTGAGGCCTATATTCAGTTTGATCAATGTGTACTGTACACTGAAACCAGATTTAACTTTTAAGGAGTGTCATCACCATTGTAAATGCTGTCCAGAATTGCAGCTCCCATGATTTTGGACTGCAAGAGCAGCTACTGAATTGCTCTCCCTCTCTCTGGAAGAAACTTACTGGAAAGGGATCAGAGAGTGCTGGAGAGTAGCAAGAGCCATGGTTCTGTTAACTAGCCATCTGTGCAGGAGAGAATTAGGTAGCACATTTAATGAACTAGTCTCTCTGCCCCATGTTACCAAAGACACTGTGCTTCCCTGAGGCAGAATGCCTATTGATCCCCCTCCCCTGGATTGTGCAGTTTTCACCATACCAACTACAGGACTATGCCTAAATGCCAAAATTTAACTCTTATCTGGGAACAAGAAAAAACTCCATGCATTACACCTCCGTTTAAATAGCTGCTAATGCCTCATAAGAAACTCTGTCCTGTTCCTTTACCTTGAACTCTCATCTCAGGGCTCAGATCTGCGAATCAGCCTACCATTTTATCACCTCTGCAACAATGCCTTTAAATTTCACTGCCTGGAATCTACCTCTGCTGAAATCTTCATCCATTCCTTCATCTCCTCTTGTCTCCATTACTGCAACTCTCTTCACTATAGCCTCCTAAATTTCCAAGTCTCCAGAATTGAGCATGCACAGAATGCTATTGCCCACCTTCTTTCACACAGTGCAACCATATCACTCCTACTCTCAAATATCGCCATCTTTTTCTGAAATGGAATGTGAAAAACATTTTACAAATATTAATACTACTACTAATATCTGTATTGCTTTTGACCTGAACACTTCACCAAAATTCTGGATCTTGCAGGTTTATATGTTAGGAGGAAAAACTGATGAAGGAGTCAGGTATTGTCTTGATGCAATCCTCTTTATTTACAAATAATGTACACAATAGTACTGTTTTCTTAGACAGAATAGGAATCAAGCAGCAGGAGATAGTTTTGTTCACAAATCAAAGCCTCTTTCCAGCCAGCACTCTATCGAAAAGCTCCTGCTTTTAATTTTTTTTCAGGGTCACACTACAAGTGTTTCTCTGGCTTCATCTGGGGCTTTCCCACTGCCTTCTCTGTGTGCTTCTGTCCAGCAGGAGGAACATCCAGTGCTCTATATTAACTGCAAACTATTTCCCTGGGAATTGGCCTATTTTGTTATTGAAAAAAAGGGCTTGACTGTAAAATAGGCAATAGATGCATTTCATTATTACCTGCTTGGGAACTTAGTCATCCTGGTTATGGATCATGCCCCCTAAGATGGCTGAAAGTGACAAAAGACCCCAAACTCTGATCGATGAGTTGATATCTGTCCCTTCAGCCATATGCCTCCAGGCTCAGCAATGAGCACAGAAGGGACAGCTGAATGGCAACTTCTGCTCTTGGGAAGGAACGTGGGAGGTGGATCTACATCCAGTCCTCCAGAATCTGGCTTGAGGGGGAGGGTGGGTGTTGGAGTATACTAACGCCGCACTAATCCAGCAAGGGCTAATGTGCTGCTGTGAGCCCACTCAACAAGGACTGTTGCTCAAGAATTGGACCTTTTAAGCCACTTGTGATGCTGCAGCATGACCCAATAATTGAACTGCTTTGGTGCTCACGCCATTGCCTTTTGAGATAGATGGCTGCCATTCAATACATAAAGACGACTGTAATGTCTGGGACAGGCCTGCGGGGCCTAATGAGACTGTTCCATGGAACTCCTGCCTATGGGACATTTGGGGAACTGTCTCAGTCAATTCAGCGGATTTCTGCCCTTTACTGAAGTCTGCCCTATAATTTGTCTGGATCATAAAGAGTGCAGTTACAATGTTGGAAATTAGTCTCCTGAAAAGCATCAGTATTATCATACTTGTGCCCAGGCCTGCATGCAACTATGAAATCATAGTTCTGTACCTGGGAACTGGCCCCTCAGGATTCCTGAATCTAAACAGCCATTGCAGGAATGCATGGTCTGTCCTGACCACAAATTTCCTCCCATATAAACAGTGGTGAAAATGTCCTATAGATTTTACCACTGCTAGGAGTTCCTTTGGGGTGGTGAAATAATTTCTTTCAGAGAACTTAGATATTTGTTGTAATACCCTCCAATATAAAAGGGGTTTTAAAATATGGGTAGGCTAAGATAAAAGCAGTCTCAAGAGCCTTTTTCAACTCCAAAAATGCTACATCACACTCTGCTGACCTGTGAAATAGTTTCTCACCAAACCTATACAATTGTTTTGCATATTGGCAAACTCACAAATAAACCTTCTGTAATAGGAGCAGAACCCTACAAATCTCTGGTCATCTCTGAGTGTCTGGGAAGTTGGCCAGTTCTGCGTAGCCTCAGTTTTCTCTTTCTCAGTGGAAATTCCCACCTGACTGGGTGCTCAAGGTAAATTACCTCTTTTTGAAACAACTCAAATTTCTTTGGGTTCACTTTCAGATTGGCAGACTTAAGTTTATCACAGACCATTTGTAAATGTATCAGTTCCTGTTCAAATGTATTAGCATGCACCAAGATATCATTATCCCCATTTTACAGATGGGAAAACAGAGGCACAAAGGTGAAGTGGCTTGCCAAAGGTCACTCAATAGGCCAATGGCACAACCAGGTCTTCTAAGTCCCAGATCAGTGCTCTGTTCTCTAGGTTATACTGCCTAAGGAGTCTTTACAGGAAAGTTCCTATGAAAATGTTCAGTGTAATATAAAAAATATTTTAATTGCTATATCTAATTACTCTGAAGCGTGCATTCCCAGACACAATTTTGAAAATGATCAACTGTAATAATAATAAAAAATAATTAATAAACAAACAGTAAGATGGAATTGTAACAGTCTGATAAAATATTTGATGTATAGGAAACACTCTTAATAATAAAAATTCTAAAAAACAGGAAACTCTTTGAAATTCTCATGTCTGTCTCATACAAGAACTGCATTTCCTGGGTCTCATCTATATCATGAGGCCAGACTTCCTGCTGGAAGTGGTAGCAAAATGGCAACTTTCATTGAAAGGGCTACCAGACCCAAGAACAGTTATAGGGAGTAAAATATTGAAAGGTTTTACTAAACATGGCTCTGTAAATATGCATTTTCACTCCCCTTCTCCCTGTTCTCCTCATTTAAAGAATTAGATCTTATCATTGCAGTCTTCCTTTAAAGTGGCTGAATTTTACACAGCCATGATTTCAGTAATGATCTAGGCATCTACAAATAAAATGTATAACAACAGTTATATCCAAGAAAGAAGTGCTTCTAACTGGAGCATGCAGGTGTACTAACAATCTGGGGTAATGCTGAGTTTTCAAAAGATGCACTGCATATCTAGAGTTAAAGCATTTACCTCTGACAGCGTATCCATCTTTTACCGATGCTGGGAAGGGGGGTAGGTTGTCTTTTGCATAAACATCTTGAGCAAGAACTCGGCCCATTCCATCTAAAAGGGAAGAAAGAAAAAAAAGACCATGTTCCATGTCAGTGAACATACTCAAAGGGAATAGAAGGTGACAGCAGTGTGCTCCCATGGATGAAATTCATGTGTATGTGACACATCTTGTAATCAGGTCTGTCAAGCTTTTGATTTCTCTCCAAACTAATAGGGAAACAAATGGAGAGATGCAGCCTGGAAGCAGAGATGAAAGATATGGTTCAATCAACCTGCATTTCTGGTTAAGACAAGCTTGTTGGGATTGGATTTGGATGTACAATATCCAGAACCAGAGCAGAGCAGTCAGCTGAGATACAGACTATGGCCTGGTCTACACCATAAATTTAGGTTGACATAAGCTGCCTTGCATCAACCTAGTTGTGCGTATGTCTACACTTAAATTTGTCTGCCGCTAATTTAAGTGCCCCATTATAGTGATGCAGTAACACCGACCTTCCCAAGTGGCAGTGAGACATGAATGTTACTTATGTCGACTCCAAGAGTCCTCCAGCCACTGCCCCATGATGCCCAGCACTGACTGTTCTGCCCGGGGGGTCATGGAGACCAGAAGGCCCCCTGCCCCTTTAAAGCCCCAAACATTTTTGAAATGCCTTTTGCTGATTCTCCAGCTTGGTGAGCATACCTATCTGCTCCTCCCATTGGCCCTGACTTCCCTTCGTGGATCCTGATGCAATATAATTATCATAAATGTAAAGCAAGCACCACAGTATTGATAGGCGCATTGATAATGTTATTCACAGATGTACAGCAAACACCACACAATTCCTAGCAGACCCCAAATCAGCAGGGCCAGGTACAGTGCAGTATACCACAATGCATGACTGTGGCTCACTGTTAAAGTGATTTTTCAAAGTGTCCCTGAGCCATATAGCTCTGGATTCAGATCTTCTAAGAGTCCTCGTGTCTGGCTGTTCAAACTCAGAAGACAGCCGTTCCACCTCTGCGGTAACTTTTCCCCCTTTGATTCACAGATATTGTGCAGGACACAGCAGGCAGCTGTAACCACTGGGATATATTTTTCCACTGATATCCAGTTTTGTGAGTAACCAACACTAGTGTCCCTTCAATCTACCAAAAGTGAATTCAACTGTCATTCTGCACCTGCAGAGCCAGTACCTGAATCTTTCCTTAGTGCTGTTGAGGTAGCTAGAGTACAGCTTCATGAGCCAGAGGAGCAAGGAGTAGCCTGGATCCCCCAGGTCACTACTGGCATTTCAACATTGCCAGTGATACTCTGCTGGTTGGGAAAGTCCCTGCCTGTAGCTTTCTGAACAGTCCTATGTTCTTAAAGATGTGAGTGTCATGCACCTTCCCTGACCAGTAAACAATGATGTCGATGAAGCATCTCTGGTGCGCCAATAGCGCTTGCATAACCAGAGGAAATTAGTTCTTTCTGTTGATGTACACTGTGGCCATGTGCCAGGGCTGGTGTCATCTACCACTCCACTTCAGTTCAGGAACCTCATTGCTGCAGATCCAACCATTATGTCCTGCACATTGCTGAGAGTCACAGTCCTGCGTAGCAGGAGACAATTAATGGCTCTGCACACTTGCATAACAATGGCCCCAGCAGTGGATTTTCCAACTCCAAAGCATTTCCGACTAGTAGCACTTTGGCATTGCAAGTTTCAGTCAGTGCAACTGTTACTCGATTCTCCACTGTCATTGCAGCTCTCATTTTGGTGTTCCTGCACTGGTGAGCTAGGGTAAGCTCAGCTCACAGATCTATGAACGTGGCTTTGGGCATCCAAAAGTTCTGTAACCACTGCTTTTCATCCCAAGCCTCCATTACGATGCAATCCCACCAGTCAGTGCTTGTTTCTTGAGACCAGAAGTGGCACTCCACCATCTGCAGCAGCTCTGTGAACATCACCAACAAACTTGAATTGGTTCTTGCTATGTCCCACAACAATCTGTCCTCGAAGAAATCATCATGTTCCTCCCAATTTGAGTCTTTGTATCCTATACTTGAAATGTTTATCACATTAAGGGTACGTCTACACTACGGGATTATTCCAATTTTACATAAACCGGTTTTATAAAACAGATTGTATAAAGTCGAGTGCACGCGGCAACACTAAGCACATTAATTCGGCGGTGTGTGTCCATGATCCGAGGCTAGCGTCGATTTCCGGAGCGTTGCACTGTGGGTAGCTATTCCATAGCTATCCCATAGTTCCCGTAGTCTCCCCTGCCCCTTAGAATTCTGGGTTGAGAGCCCAGTGGCTGATGGGGCAAAAATCATTGTCGCGGGTGGTTCTGGGTAAATGTCGCCAGTCATTCCTTTCTCTGGGAAAGCAACAGCAGACAATCATTTTGCGCCCTTTTCCCTGGATTGCCCTGGGAGACGCCATAGCACGGCAACCATGGAGCCCGTTCAGCTTTTTTTTTATAGTCACCGTATGTGTACTGGATGCTGCGGACAGAGGCGATACTCCAGCGCTACACAGCAGCATTCATTTGCTTTTGCATGATAGCAGAGACGGTTACCAGTCGTTCTGTACCGTCTGCTGCCAGTGTAAATTGGCAATGAGATGACAGTTATCTGTCTTTCTGTACTGTCCGCTGCTATCATGGGTGCCCCTGGCTGAGATCAGCTGGGGGCGCAAAAGCAAAACTGGGAATGACTCCCCAAGTCAATCCCTCCTTTATGGTTTCTAAAAATAGAGTCAGTCCTGCCTAGAATATAGGGCAAGTGTACTAGAGAACCAGTGTATCAGAGAGCACAGCTGCTCCATGTCAGATCCCGCAGAAATGATGAGCTACATGCCATTCATGGGGGGGTGCCCCTGCAACAACCCCACCCATTGCTTCCCTTCTCCCCAAACTTTCCTGGGCTACCGTGGCAGTGTCCCACCCCCATTTGTGTCATGAAGTTATAAAGAATGCAGGAATAAGAAACAGTGATTTGTTAGTGAGATAAAATGAGGAGGAGGCAGCTATGACAGTCCAGGCAGGACATTAAGCGGTGCGGAGGAGAGGAGCCCAGCATCCCGCTGCTATGATAGTCCAGGCAGTACAGAATCTTTTCTTTACACAGGAAAGGGAGGGGGCTGATGGAGCTCAGCTCCTAGTTGCTATGATGAGGACAGTTACCAGCCGTTCTGTACCATCTACTGGGAATGACCAGGAATCATTCCTATTTTTACCCAGGTGCTCCCGGCCGCCCTCACCTGAGGCAAGCCAGGAGCACTCACGGGCTGATGGTGACGACGGATATCAGTCATATTGTACCATCTGCCACCAGGGAGGGGAAAGGAGTGGATACTGCTCTTCACTGCTGCAGCATCGTGTCTACCAGCAGCATTCAGTAGACATAGGGTGACATTGAAAGAAGTCAAGAAACGCTTTCCTTCCCTTTTCTTTCACGTAGGGGGGGGAGTAAATTGACGATCTATTCCCTGAACCACGCTGGATGTGTTTGAACCTACAGGCATTGGGAGCTCAGCCAAGAATGCAAATACTTTTCGCAGACTGCTGGGGACTGTGGGATAGCTGGAGTCCTCAGTACCCCCTCCCTCCCTCCACGAGCGTCCATTTGAGTCTCTGGCTTCCCATTACACTTATCACACAGCACTGTGCAGCCTGTAGATTTTTTTTTCAAACGCTTTGGCATTTCGTCTTCTGTAATGGAGCTGATAGAACAGATTTGTTTCCCCATACAGCGATCAGATCCAGTATCTCCCATACGCTCTATGCTGGAGCTCTTTTTGGATTTGGGACTGCATCGCCACCCATGCTGATCAAAGCTCCACGCTGGGCAAACAGGAAATGAAAATCAAAAGTTCGCGGGGCTTTTCCTATTTACCTGGCTACTGCATCCGAGTTCAGATTGCTGTCCAGAGCGGTCACAGTGGTGCACTATGGGATACCGCCCGGAGGCCAATACCGTCGATTTGCGGCCACACTAACCGTAATCCGATATGGTAATACCAATTTTAGCGCTACTCCTCTTGTTGGGGAGGATTACAGAAACCGATTTAAAGAGCCCTTTATAGCGATATAAAGGGCCTCGTAGTGTGGACAGGTACAGCGTTAAATCGGTTTAATGCTGCTAAAATCGGTTTAAACGTGTAGTGTAGACCAGGCCTAATGTAGAGCTGTGCAGATTCCATGCTTCTGTCAGCGATGGCAGACAGTGATGATGGCTACTGAGGTTCGTGGGATTTTTTTTTTTAGAAGGCATGAAAATTGTGGGATATAGATGACATTATGTGATGGAGACATTTGCATGCTGGGAATTTGACTCCTTGCTCCTAGTCACCCCAGCGTGGCTAATTTCTGTCCCACCATGCCTTGCTAGAACTTCCCAAAAGATAGCGCACTGGATGATGGCAGGCTGCAAACTGGGATACTTACCTATGGTGCACCATGCTGTGCATCAACACAAGCATTCCCTGGTGAGTATGCACAGTGCTGACACAAGGAGCCATGTATGCAGGTGCACAAACGATACACACTAACTGTGGCGGCTTTATGCCAGTATAATTTACATCGGCCAAAGTTAGACATGGCCGATGAAACTAAAACAAATGTTTGCATACATTGAGACTTCTTAAAGAAACATTTACAATCTTTTTTTTGTATTTGTAAAGGAAAACCCTTTAACCTTTTTTTTTTTAAATAGTATTTTTTAAAGAGAATTCTGCATTGGAGAAAGGTGCTGGATTGAGCCCTGAATACATTCCTGAACATATTTTTATGAATTGGTGTAAAAATCATGCTATAAAGTAGCTTTACGTCTAATAATATTTGTCTTATTAGAGGTAGATGGAATTGTTTTGCTCAATAAGAAAATATGGTTGGTTGAATGTCCATATGCTATGGTCATGGGCATTATAAGAAACTTTAGCTGGATGGATGGAGGGATTTTTCAGGTACTCCTGAATTGCTAATTGAATTTTGTTACAAGGACATAGTTAAAATTGCTTAGGTGCCAGTCTTGTGTGTGTGAGACAGAGAACGTTGGTGTCAGGATTTTTTATGTAATCTTAGCTTGCGATTGGGTTTGCTTGCTGGCACATCTCTTCAATTGCACTTCGCAACCATAACCAAACTATTGTTTTTGAATGTATTAGGTGAAGTTACTGATATGTACTCTCAAATTTGGAAAATATATCTAAAGACAAAAATGACATTAAAACAGAGTTAAAAGAATACGCATCAGTAATTTAGGAGTAGAAAATGATTACAGGAATGTTCTGATTATCCAAAAATCAAACATTAAAAACCCAGGAAATTCAGAGTTAGGCTTGCACTTAAAAGAAATCCAAACACATTAAGATATGGAAATGCATAGTTAAGGCACCCAAAACAAACTTAACTCTGGTCCTAGTGAGACCATGGAATAATTGTACAGTGATGATTAATGCATTTTAGTGTTTGTGATTCCAGTTTAGATTAAACTAATTTTTAAAGATGAATTGGGGTTGTTTTCAAATTTTTCCCTCCCTTTGTTGGCAGTAGAGGTGATAGTATTGTTTCATTCTTTCTTTGTGATATCCCATCTGTTGTATCCAGTCTTATACTTAGATTGTAAACTCTTCAGGGCAGGGAATACCTCTGCTCCAGTTAGCCATGTGAAGAGGGCAGAAGACCCTGCCACCTCTCTTGAGCAGGGAATCCTTTGAGGGAAGGTGGCCCAGAAGGAGGAATGAGTGAGGAGAACCCAAGTGCTCTCCATTTGGTGCCTTGTAAACAAGGATGAGGGGAACCACAGACACTGCCATACTTCTTAGCAGCCAGGGGAACAGAATCCCCAGTTTCTACCACCTTAAATGGGGGGGGGCACAACCTGGAGGGGAGGCATTGCCATAATGCAGAGGGATGGGGCCAGTGTACAGGAAGTCCCCCATGTGGGATATGCTTAAGACCCTGAATATCCTTAATTCAGCCTGAAGTGTCCCCCAGCCTAAACTATTTAGCCCCCAACCCTGGCTCATGTTCTATGTCTGCTTTTGCAAAGGCAGCAGAGGAGAAAGAAGCTCCAGCTTCTGAAAAGCTTATTCTTCTGCTGCTGGAGGCAATGTGGACAATTGGGGAGGCTGCTTAGAGCTACTCCACAGTCAGGTTACTCTAAAAAAGAGTGGGAGAGGGAGAGACAGGAAGGAGGTTCAATGTATGTGAGCATGAGGGAGAGGGCTGTGTATGGGGTGAGGAGTTACCAAGGGGGTTGGGGTTTGGGTGCCAGCAATCTGAATTGGGGAGAGGAAGATTCATCTAAGGATGGAGGCTGTGTGTGTGCATGTGTGTTAAATTGCAGAGGGTGCTGTCCTATATGTGAGGGGGAATCTTAGCATGTGTGTGATTTTGTTGGGAAAAACTTTGGCAATGTGGGTAGTTGCAGATGTGGGAATTTAGTGGGGGGACCAAGTGAGAGCCTCAGACAAGACTGTGTGTATATACGTGTATTTCTTTTTAAGGAAGACAGGAGTATGTGTCTGATTTGGGGTTAGGAGGAGAAAGAGAGAGAGAGAGAGAGACTGAGTGTGAGATTTTTGAAAGGGAAATGGGAAAATGCAGGTGAGTTTAGTTTTGCACAGCAGCAGGCCAAGCTTTTCAAACCTGTAAGTTAACTAGACCTTGATATGTGTGAATACTGGTGAACTGGACTTCAGTTAAATGGAGTTATAATGTAAATTACAATTTATATATCCTGGAGCGTATATTTATGGTGCATTTTAGAACAACTGCTTTTATAGTAAGAATTAGCATGTAAATGCTGACATATTCTTCACGATAGCAGCTAGAAAGGCACCTTTGATATCCATTAATAGTCTCTACATTGTCTTATGTGGAAATAACTTCTTTTTATTAGAAAGCTTACTGCAAAGCTTGAGTAATTGTAGTGAAGGGGAGAATACGACACACACAACATTTTTACTATAGCTGAGAAATGAGCTTTCAGAGAAATAGTGAATGCCCGCTCTCTTCATACAGGCACAAATCCAATGCAAAAGTAATGCTTCTAATTTTAGTAGGTAAGTTGTCTTCATTTTATTTCTTGTCTACATGAAAAAATCACACCGATTAGAGAGAGATGGTGGACAGTATGTTCCTGGCATCCTGCCATGTGCTATTTGGAGTGAACAAATGGACAGCCAGCAGCTAGAAAGCATTTAATTAAGGAAAGAGAAAGAAATAGTCATGTTTGGTGAAGCTTCGGGCATTTAATTAAAAAAAGTAAAGACACTCTCAAATATATTTTTTACTCTCTTTTATTTGCTCTTTCATCTTGAAAGCCTAAAAATCTTTTTCACCCTACTGTTTATGACTAATTTTAATTTTTAAAAACAAAAGTTCTGAAATGTCTTCCGCATCTTCAGACTCCCCTTCCTTGTGATAATAGCTTTTTGGTGCTAACAGAAAAGACCTGTACATTTTGTTTCTTTGAAAATATCACTGTAATAGGAGTCTTAGTTTTGTGTCTTTGTGAAACTTGCATAGCTGTTAAGACTTTTGATGCCCCAGGGCAGTGGTAATGGGACAAAGTTGTGAGCCAGGCCCCCTAATGGATATCATGCACTACCCCATCCCATGTTATAAATGCTTTCCCTCCCCAACAGTTCAGTGTTTTTCTGCAGTTATGCAGAAGGCAAAGCTAAAATAAGCTAATTAGAATTATTAAAAGATTAGACAAGTATGCCCGACTAATAAATAAATTAGGTGTAAACAGAGAAACACTAAACGTATATAATTCCCAAACTGTGAAGGTAGGTGGGTTGGGATAGTGAACATTGTATAGCAAGGATCATCTTCAAAGAAGCAAAATTACAGTTAATATCCCCATCTCTAAGGAAACTATCTGTCAGGATTCCAACTCCTGTGGAATGAAAAGTTTGAGGGAAGTCCCCAAAGAAAAAATAGTGAAAGCTGCAATGAACAGCAACAGCACGGCCATTGCCAACACTGAGCAGACCAAAATGGTAATGCTTGCAAAAGGAAGCAGAGATGTTGGGGGAAAAAAATTTCACGCGAAAACAGGCCAACTTAAAATAAGGGACAATCTGAAATAAGACTTCATTGAGGTGGTAATGTTTGGCCTTCTTTACCTTGAAAACAACTTCTGGATAAAAGGGAGTCTGAAATAGGTTTTCCAGTCAATAATGCTTAGTGTGGAGAGAAAAGGACCATGTCACTGTTTTATAGATGTCTGCTATGGGACATCTCCGGAATAAGTAGCAGAGATAGTATTTCTTTCCACTGACTGAGCCTTAATGTGGCTTTCCAGCTTCTAGTCAGCCAGATTATCATAAAAATAAATCCACTTGAACATCCATTTAGACAATCCTCTTGGTAATAGCATAGCTCAGAGATCTAGTTTCAACAGAAACAAAGAGTTGGATGGATTTTCAAAGCATTTCAGTCTACTCCAAAGAGAACGCCCTAAGAACTTTTTGTGGAGAAGGGTCCACAGTGAGATGTGGACATGGGATGAAAGTTTGTCTTATTTATATGGAACCACGATGTTGTGCTGGGGAGAGAATCTGGTTGAATCCACAGCATGGCCTTATTCTCATAAAGCTTGGTATAGGGTGGATCAGTCACTGTGGCCTGAAGCTCTCACATATTAAGTTGAAGTCATTGACAACAGGAAAATAAACCTCCATGTATGAAATTTCAGATCCCAAGAACTAAGTGGTTCAAAATGAGATTTTTTTCAGCTTTGTCAGAATGAAATCTATATCCCCCACCACAGGGGGTATTTTAATATTATTGTTTTTTGAAGTCACTACATGGACCTAACCGACAAGGGACTGCATAGAGCAGGGGTAGCAACCTGAACCTGAGAAGGAGCCAGAATTTATCAATGTACATTGCCAAAGAGCCACAGTAATATGTCAGCAGCCCCCCATCAACTCCCCCCCCACCCATCAGCAACCCTGCTGATCAGCACCTCCCCCACTCTCCCCGTACCTCCCGATCAGCTGTTTCGTGGCATGCAGGAGGCTCAGAGGGGGAGGGGGAGAAATGAGGGCAAAGCAGATTCGGGAGGGGGCAGGAAGGGATGGAGTTGGGGCAGGACCTGTGGCAGAGCCAGGGGTTGAGCACCCCCTGGCACATTGGAAAGTTGGCGCCTGTAGCTCCAGAGCCAGAATCGGTGCCTATACAAGAAACCGAATATTAACTTCGGAAGAGCTGCATGTGACTCCGGAGCCATAGGTTAGCCATCCCTGGCATACAGAGTGGTTCATCTTCACTTAGAATAGCTGAGAAATTTAGTCTTTATGTAAATTCAGGTGGTTGAAGAAAATAGTCAAGCAGTTTTGGAGGGGGTCAAGTGAAGGGGTCACTTTGGGCTTGACTGAACCAATCTGCAACCCTTTTCTATTTTAGATCTATCTGGGATTTCAAGATGAAAGAATACAAGACACTGACTCAGACAGAAGTTACAGTGCTCCTGTATTGGGTGGAGCAAATGGCCCTGGTTCTGAGGTTGAAGCCATATTCTCAACTTGGGTGGACTGGCTTTGCCCATCCACTACCGAGTTGTGAACCAAATCTATCTGGGTCAGTCTGAGGATATTAGGATCATCAAACCTTTGTTTCTCCTTAGCATTGATAGGACCTTTGCTACCTGGCTTTCTGAAAACCTGATCTTATGTCCCCATTGAACACTGCTCAGGAACCATGTATCCAAGGTACTAGAGGCCACTGGGGTAAAAGGCTGCCAACTGGCCTCTGACACGAAGAACCATGCAAAATATTGGTAGCGGCAGGCTATCCTATATGCTAAGGATCTACATTCCCTCTAAGCTGCGAGGCTGTGCAGCAGGCTATCAAGGTGCCTCTCCCCTGACTCCAGCCCTGGAGCTGCTGCGGAGAGGCGCCTCTCTGCCAACCCTAGCCCCAGAGTTGCCGCGGCTGGGGAGAGGCGCCTCTCCACCCATCCCCAGAGCTGCCCTGGTGGGCAGAGGTGCTCTCCCCCAGCCCTGGGCTGCTGCAGCAAGAGATGGCTGTGGGGAGTCTTCTTTCCCTGCTGTAGCCCCAGGGTAATCTGTACCTCAAACCCCTCACCCCAAGCCCACACCATAGCCCGCACCCCCCAGCTGGAGCCCTCACTCCCCCCCGTACCCTAACCCTAACCCTGAGCCTCCTCCTGCACCCTGAACCCCTCATCCACAGCATCACCCCAGCGGCCGCGCTCCCAGCACCCCAACCCTCTGTCCCAGCCCTCAGCCCCCTCCCACACTCTGAACCCCTTGGCCCCACCCCCGCCACACATCACCTCCATATTGGTGCACATAACAAAATTCATTCCACATATGGATGTAAAAAATTAGAGGGAACCTTTGTTTTCTAGTTGCTGAAAGAGGGCTTAGGATCATTTGGGTTTTGATGCTGAGGCCAAGTGACCTGTGCAGGAAGGTACTGAGTAATCTTGAAATCACTCGTCAATCTGAAAGCCATCTTTTGAAGTAGAGCTTTATCCTTCCCTCCGTCGAAGGAGAGGTCCACGGCGTGAGGTCTGAGAGAATGTAGCATGAACTTTTTTTCCCTTTCCTTTCTGTAAAAAGGCATTTACTTGCTCCCCAAACAAGCTCTCTCTACTGTAAAACAGATTCTTGATCTCTAGTTAGACCTCTTGGTTGCATTTGTATGCCTGCAACCAGGCTGACCTGTGGCAATGCAACCCTAAGGCAGCAGTCCTTGTCACTATATCTGCACATCACCTGATGCTGCACTATGTCTACCCCATTGTGGATTATCTTTTTGAAGCTTTCTGCATTTTTCTTGGGGAAGAAAATTGACCAGATTGGAGGTTTTCTTCCATTTCTTCCTGACATTTGGTCATGAAGACTCAGTAGTCCACAATGCAAACGGCTGCAGCCATGGACTAGTTAGGCCTTTCCAGAATTAATCCTAATGTGGCAGCTCAGGATTCTGGGAGACAGTACATGAGTATTGCCACATCATAGAGGAGCCAATGTTTTGATTTCAAACTATCCTCATTTCAGCTTTTCAGGGCTTGCACTACACATGGCTGAGTCAGCTCAAGCAGGAACCACTCAGTAATACATCACTTGAACAGTTTTACTTCAGCTTCAACTCAGACATCATGATATTCCATAAATTCAGTTATAGATGTCCAGCAGCTTTCTAGGCCATGTTCTTTTTTTGGTCTCCATCTTGGATGAATGCCTCATAGCTGAAATCTGTGTACCATGATCATTACTGAGCAAAGGGAAACAATTTAGAGAAGAATAAAGTTAGAATAAAGAATAAAGTTTCAAAAAATGCTTGAAAAGATCAATTGGGGAACACGATGGAGAGATATGTGGATTTCAAGCTGGTCTTCAGAATAATGGCAAGAGCCTGACTGATGCCAAATGTCTGTATGTAGCAACACACTTAGCACCATTACTGTGTATACTGAGATATATTTAGGAATGCAAATCAATTAGATTTGTTTTCTCCTCTTTTGTTTTGATGTTTGTACGAGTGTATGCATTTTATTTATAAAATCAACAATATTCCTTGAACTTTAAAAATTCCACTTGTCCTACAGGCTAGGTGAATTCCAAGAGCTCAGTAATATTACATTTTTAAAAAGACACTCCCTTTCTGTGGAACAAGTCAGAATTCAAAGCTTCAGGACTACAGTTGAACACTCTTCCTGAGGAACAGGTATATCGCCTAAATAAATGAAGACTTAAATATGAATTAATTTAAACAGAAAGCATTCTTATGAATTAATCTAATTCTAGCAAATGTACAGGAAAATTATATGTATGTTTGATTGTGTAGTATTTTTATGGAAATCATTAATCACTTGTGACATAGAGGTCACACCAAAAGATCAAAGTCTACAATCTTATTGCATATCTTGGGGAAATAATATTGCCAGTGAGACTAATATCAACTCCTGCTATGTATAGAAGAACTCCAGTACAATAGTGAGAATCCTCAAATGATGTACTGTATACGATAAGAAAACATTGATAAAGAAGCATCCAGATAAAGGAAATCAAGTACCAGTATTAACATTAATCCTAGGCAATGTATATCAATGTGAAAACTGAAAGGTAATTAAAATCTTGAAAAGGCTTTATTCTAAAATGATTTGTTAGGTTCTTGCTAACATTTTCAAGCAGGCCACCATTATTCTATTATGCCATAAAGCATCTAGGGCCAGTTCTAGGGACAGCCAAGGACGGCAGGCAGCTGTAGGTTTTGGAGTTTTTTTGCTCCACTCTGATTGCCAGCTTTGCTAATTGGCTGGCCTTTCCCCCTTCTGCCTTAGTCAGCAAAATGGCTAGGGCTGCTTCTGAATGTGGTCACATTGGTTACAAGGCAATAACTCAAAAGAGCTTATGGTGCCAAAATGTGTTCCTGATTTGTTAAAATGAATGTACATTCCCAAAGTACAAGGAAGATAGCAGACTTCCCATTCTACAGTACACCAGTAAGGAAGTGGTGTGAGCAGCAGCTCCATAACATAAACCTAAGAAATACACTATTTACCAAGCTAGTCATTTTTTAACAGAAAAATCAGGCGGGTGAAGCAGAAAGGAGTAAGGCTGATGAGAGGACCTCAAACCACATTGCAGAGGCCTACAATCTTTGAGGAAAGGGTCTGGAGCCCTAATCTGCACTCAAAAACAGTTGAGGTATTCTCCAAGGTGTCAGTAGGAACTTGGGAGTCTGCACTAGTGAAAAAGCAGCACGTCTGAAGTGTTTATGCTTAGAGAAAGATAGACAACTGAGTCCTGTTCATTTCAAATATCAAATAGATGATAGGAATGAGAATTCATATGTGGGTGTACAATCATGTAAACACGTGGAATAAGATCACTGATGTATAGATAAGTAAACAGGATAGAAAGTTTCCATCTAGTGAGAAAGTCCATGAAGAATTCCAACAGCAGTCACTATCTGGTAGGTGAATGTGCTAACAAAAAAGCAATGAATTCCAATGCTTTACCAGGCTGGTACCTTTGAAGGAAAAAGGATAGTTTTTATACACAGCTGATCTACTTTATTGTAAGTAGACAACCATTATAATTAGGGCTATTGATTAATTGCAGTTAACTTACGCGATTCACTAAAAATAATTAATTTTGATTAAAAAATTAATTGCGACTTCAATCACAGTTTTAATTGCACTGTTAAACAATAGAATTCCAATTAACATTTATTAAATATTTTGGATATTTTCCTACATTTTCATATATTTTGTATTCTGTGTTGTAATTGAAATCAAAGTGTATTTTTTAATTACAAATATTTGCACTGTAAAAATGATAAACAAAAGATATAGTATTTTTCAATTCACCTCAGACAAATACTGTAGTGCAATCTCTTTCTCGTGAAAGTGCAACTTACAAATGTAGATTTTTTTTTGTTACATAACTGCACTCAAAAACAAAACAACGTAAAACTTCAGAGCCTACAAGTCCACTCAGATCTATTTCTTGTTCAGCCAATCCCTAAGATAAGTTTGTTTACATTTGCAGGAGATAATGCTGCCCTCTTCTTGTTTACAATGTCACCAGAAAGTGCGAACAGGCATTTGCATGGCACTTTTGTAGCCAGCATTGCAAAGTATTTACGTGCCAGATATGCTAAACAAGGGGTTGGCAATCTTTCAGAAGTGGTGTGCCGAGTCTTCATTTATTCACTCTGATTTAAGGTTTCATGTGAGTAATACATTTTAACATTTTTAGAAGGTCTCTTCCTATAAGTCTATAATATATAACTAAACTATTGTTGTACGTAAAGTAAATAAGGTTTTAAAATGTTTAAGAAGCTTCATTTAAAATTAAATTAAAATGCAGAGCCCCCTGGACCGGTGGTCAGGACCTGGGCACTGTGAGTGCCATTGAAAATCAGTTCGCATGCTGCCTTCGGCACGTGTACCATAGGTTACCTACCCCTGTGCTAAACATTTGTATGCCCCTTCATGCTTTGGCCACCATTCTATAAGACATGCTTCCATGCTGATGACGCTTGTTAATAATACATTAATTAAATTTGTAACTGAACTCTTTGGGAGAGAATTGTATGTCTCCTGCTCTGTTTTACCCGTATTCTGCCACAGGGCCGCCCAGAGGATTCAGGGGGCCTGGGGTCTTTGGCGGCGGGGAGCTCCCGCTTCGGCAGTAACTCGGCAGTGAGGGGTCCTTCCGCTCTGGGACCCGCCGCCGAAGTGCCCAGAAGACCCGTGGCGGGGGCCCCCTGCCGCCAAATTACCGCTGAAGACCTGGCAATTCGGCGACGGGTCCCGCTTCGGCAGTACTTTGGCGGTGGGGGGGTCCTTCCACCCTGGGACGGAAGGACTCCCCGCCGCCGAAGACCCGGAGCAGAAGAAACTCCGGGGGCCTGGGCCCCGCAAGAGTTTTCCAGGGCCCCTGCAGGACCCAGGGCCTGGGGCAAATTGCCCCACTTGCCTCCCCCTCTGGGTGGCTCTGTTCTGCCATATATTTCATGTTATAGCAGTCTCAGATGATGACCCAGCACATGTTCATTTTAAGAATACTTTGACTGCAGATTTGATAAAATGCAAAGGAGGTATCAATGTGAGATTTCTAAAGATAGCTACGGCACTCGATCCAAGGTTTAAGAAGCTGAAGTGCCGTCCAAAATCTGAGAGGGATGAGGTGTGGAGCATGCTTTCAGAAGTCTTAAAAGAGCAACACTCCAATGCAGAAATTACAGAACCCGAACCACCAAAAAAGAAAATCAACCTTCTGCTGGTGGCATCTGACTCAGATGATGATAATGAACATGCATCAGTCCGCACTGCTTTGGATTGTTATCAAGGAGAACCTGTCATCAGCATGGACGCCTGTCCCCTGAAATGGAGGTTGAAGCATGAAGGAACATATGAATCTTTAGTGCATCTGGCACGTAAATATCTTGTAATGCCAGTTACAACAGTTCCATGAGAATGCCTGTTCTCACTTTCAGGTGACATTGTAAATAAGAAGTAGGACTGAGTGGAGTTGCAGGCTCTAAAATTTTATATTGTTTTATTTTTGAATGCAGGCTTTTTTGAACATAATTCTACATTTGTAAGCTCAACTTTCATGATAAAGAGATTGCACTACAGTACTTGTATTAGGTGAATTGAAAAATACTATTTCTTTTGGGTTTTTTTCAGTGCAAATACTTGTAATCAAAAGTAAATATAAAGTGAGCACTGTACACTCTGTATTCTGTGTTGTAATTGAAATCAATATATTTGAAAATGTGGAAAGCATCCAAAAACATTTGAATAAATTGTATTCTATTATTGTTTAACAGCGCAATTAATCGCGATTAATTTTTTTAATCGCTTGTCAGTCCTAATTATAATACCTTAAGAAAGGAGAGGATGTAGTTTCTTAAAACAAGACAGTTGTGATTACTGAAAAGTCTTTAGATTTATTCAGTTAATGCTCCAATGATACAAAACATGAATGATTTACTATCACATGAAAATGTGGGAAAGTTTATCTATGAATTATTATGAGCTAATACATGTTTCAAAAGGCAGGTTGAGCAAAACATGATAATGAAATCTAGGTATTACTATCTCAGAGTAGGCCAGGATGACACCTTGCAATACAAAGGTGTGCAACACCAAGAAATCAGCTATGCACAGTCAGACCTTAAGGATGAAAGACTTCACTAATCTATGACTCCGTTCCTGATTTGTTTGGTGGACAAGAATATGTGACTATGTACTCACCCTGGCAGAAGCCTGGTGTCTTGAAATTTTGGTAACAATGAGAGGCTTTCAATGAATGCCATGTATTTGAGACCAAGTGAAGACTATGTTGATATAACTCAGTTTGAGACTGTCTTTCACTGATTAAGTCACAGTTTTGGACAAACTACACCCTTCAATATGTGCTTACATTTCTTGGCTCAACACCTACAAGTCTCAGATGGAAATGTTTTCTGTGATCTGTCCATGAACAACATGCACTGGTTAATACTTCATTCAAACCTAACTTATTGGTTCATTGGTATTGTGCTACAAGGGGTAGCTGTGTCCGGACCACATACTTGAAGCATCTCAATCCATTTAAGGTATTTATCTTATATGAAGGATGACATCTCCCTAAGCCAGCATTTCTCAAACATTTCTAAGCTGATTGGTCCTTCTAGAAAATAAAACCAATCAAACTCTCCTTCATTCCCACTTTATTACCAGGGCAGCTTGGGGGAAACGTACACAGTCACTATTCCAGGTCCCTGTCTAGTCCTTTAAACCCTCAAAGTGAGCATGTCCCATATCCTGGGAACTGCTGCCTTAAGCTATGGAGCATTGATTTGACCATGAAATACCAATAGGTAATCCATAGTTGACACTCCTTGGTTCAAATTCTTTCAGATACTGATAGCTTTATTTTGGTAAGTGCAATTGTTCCCATATGGGAACAAAACATTGACTCTACTTGCAACTGCTATTTGAGGTGGCATGTATCAAAGGGGAAATGACTGTCTAGGAAGGAGTGCTGCTGAAAGGGATCTGGGGGCATAATGGACCACAAGCTAAATATGAGTCAACAGTGTAAAGCTATTGTAAAAAAAGCAAACATCTTTCTGGGATGTATTAGCAGGAGTGTTGTATGCAAGACACGAGAAGTTATTCTTCCGTTCTACTCTGTGCTGATTAGGCCTCAACTGGAGTATTGTGTCCAGTTCTGGGCACCACATTTCAGGAAGGATGTGGACAAATTGGAGAGAGTCTAGAGAAGAGTGACAAAAATGATGAAAGGTCTAGAAAACATGACCTATGAGGGAAGATTGAAAAAATTGGGTTTATTAGTCTGGAAAAGAGAAGACAGAGAGGGGACGTGATAACAGTTTTCAAGTATGTAAAAGGTTGTTATAAGGAGGAGGAAGAAAAATTGTTTTTCTTAACCTCTGAGGATAGGACAAGAAGCAATGGGCTTAAATTGCAGCAAGGGAGGTTTAGGTGGATATTAGGAAAAACTTCCTGTCAGGGTGGTTAAGCATTGCAATACATTGCCTAGAAAGGTTGTGGAATCTCCATAATTGGAGATTTTAAAGAGAAGGTTAGACAAACACTTGTCAGAAATGGTCTAGATAATGCTTAGTCCTGCCACAAGTGCAAGGGGCTGGACTTGATGACCTCTTCAGGTCCCTTCCAGATCTATGATTCTATGAAAGCTACTTGTTTTTATGTACGCAAGCATAGATAGCTTTGTTCCATGGATGACTGTGCATGCACTAGACAAACAGGGTCTGAATCATGACTGCTGTTTTGAAGTGTCTGAGGATTGAGGGTCCTGCTTTATGAAGTGGTTCTAAACCAAGGAAACTTAGCAGCATTCAGTGTTTTGGCTACCAAACTTTAAGCAGCCAAACTTGATACTGTAGTTTACTGTTCAGCATATAACAGCTTGCTGTTTCCAAACACAAGCACCGAAGAATGGTACTGGGTCAACAGTACTTGTTTCACACAGAACAGTATAAACATTGTGAGCACAGAAATATTACAGTATCAATTCCTGCAAAATGAACTTTGGGTCCTGTGGTGCAGCTCTGCTCTGATGCCACTTGCTTCAAGTTCCATTACCTTGATCTCTCTTCTGTCAAAGGACTGCTTTGTGCTGATGAACAGACTTGAGGTCTGAACCAAAATGCTGAACCAGGTCTTCTGGCATTAAATCCTCTATGTTAGACAAAGATGCAAGGCCACACTTTGGATACACTGTCAAATAACTGCTTTGAGGCAGGTGCCTTCAAAGGCTCCAGGCCAGCATATATGTGGATTCTAAGGAGTCTGTCCTGGTCGACTCTTGCTCCCATTACAATCAATGGGAGTTTTAACATTTATTTTAGTGGTACAAGTTTGGTCCCTTAGAGGCTTCTGGATATAAGAGTTAGCTTAAGCTCCATGCCTTGATATATTCTGTGTCAAAAGGCTGCTTTTGCACTGACATCTGAATTTCCGGTATGAAGGACAGTTCTGAGTGGATATCCAAACCTTAATGTATTCCTAGGTTGAAGCCTCTCTATGCCCAGAAGAATCCCAGTGAATGAACACACTGGCCAGCCAGTTTGGAGATACGAATTTAAGATAAAGGCCCAGTTGGCAAATGATCTGAGGTGTGTGGGTGTGGTTTCCCAACAACTGGGATCATCATGAGATTGCATGAAGTGGGAGTGGAGCAGCAGCCACGATGTGAAGGGAGACAGGAGTGCTAGTACAGAGGGGTCAAGTGTTAGGGACAGGGCAGGGCAGAGACCAGGGTGTAGTTGCTTGATTAAGAGAGGAGGAATAGAGTGCTGGAGTGGCCTCTGAGCCAAACAGGAGCTGCAGAGGTAGGCTGAGGGTACGTCTACACTACGGGATTATTCCGATTTTACATAAACCGGTTTTGTAAAACAGATTGTATAAAGTCGAGTGCACGCGGCCACACTAAGCATGTTAATTTGGCGGTGTGCGTCCATGGTCCGAGGCTAGCGTCGATTTCCGGAGCGTTGCACTGTGGGTAGCTATTCCGTAGCTATACCATAGTTCCCGCAGTCTCCCCTCGCCCCTTGGAATTCTGGATTGAGATCCCAGTGCCTGATGAGGCAAAAATCATTGTCGCGGGTGGTTCTGGGTAAATGTCGTCAGTCATTCCTTCCTCCGGGAAAGCAATAGCAGACAATCATTTCGCGCCCTTTTTCCCTGGATTGCTCTGGCAGACGCCATAGCACGGCAACCATGGAGCCCGTTCAGCTTTTTTTTACTGTCACTATATGTGTACTGGATACCGCTGACAGAGGCGATACTGCAGCGCTACACAGCAGCATTCATTTGCTTTTGCATGACAGCAGAGACGGTTATCAGTCGTTCTGTACGGTCTGCTGCGCCATTGTAAATTGGCAATGAGATGATGGTTATCTGTCATTCTGTACCCTCTGCTGCTGTCATGGGTGCCCCTGGCTGAGGAAGGCCGGGGGCGCAAAGACAAAAATGGGAATGACTCCCTGGGTCATTCCCTCCTTTACGGTATCTAAAAATAGAGTCAGTCCTGCCTAGAATATGGGGCAAGTGTACTAGAGAACCAGTGTTATCAGAGAACCAGAGACCACAGCCGCTCCATGTCAGATCCTGCAGAAATGGTGAGCTGCATGGCATTCTAGGGGGTGTCCCTGCAGCAACTCCACCCGTTGCTTCCCTCCTCCCCAAACCTTCCTGGGCTACCGTGGCAGTGTCCCCCCCATTTGTGTGATGAAGTAATAAAGAATGCAGGAATAAGAAACACTGACTTGTTACTGAGATAAAATGGGGGAGAGGCAGCCTCCAGCTGCTATGATAGTCCAGGCAGGACATTAAGCGATGTGGGGGACAGGAGCCCAGCATCCTGCTGCTATGATAGTCCAGGCAGTACAGAATCTTTTCTTTACACATGAAAGGGGGGGGGGTGATGGAGCTCAGCCCCCAGTTGCTATGATGAGGACGGTTACCAGCCGTTCTGTACCATCTACTGGGAATGACTGGGAATCATTCCTATTTTTACCCAGGCGCCCCCGGCCAGCCTCACCTGAGGCCAGCCAGGAGCACTCACGGCCTGATGATGACAACGGATAGCAGTCATATTGTACCATCTGCCACTGGGGAGGGGAGGGGAACGGATACTGCTTTTCACTGCCGCAGCATCACGTCTACTAGCAGCATTCAGTAGACATAGGGTGACATCGAAAAAAGTCAGGAAACGATTTTTTTCCCTTTTCTTTCACGGGAGGGGAGGGGGTACATTGACCAGCTATACCCTGAGCCACCCCAGACAATGTGTTTGACCCTACAGGCATTGGGAGCTCAGTTGAGAATGCAAATATTTTTGGAGACTGCTGGGGACTGTGGGATAGCTGGAGTCCTCAGTACCCCCTCCCTTCCTCCATGACCGTCCATTTGATTCTTTGGCTTTCCGTTATGCTTGTCAAACAGCACTGTGCTTTGAACTCTGTATCATAGCCTGGAGATTTTTTTCAAATGCTTTGTCATTTCATCTTCTGTAACGGAGCTCTGATAGAACAGATTTGTCTCCCCCTACAGCGATCAGATCCAGTATCTCCCATACGGTCCACGCTGGAGCTCTCTTTGGATTTGGGACTGCATGGCCACCCGTGCTGATCAGAGCTCCGCGCTGGGCAAACAGGAAATGCAATTCAAAAGTTCGCAGGGCTTTTCCTGTTTACCTGGCCAGTGCATCCGAGTTCAGATTGCTGTCCAGAGCGGTCACAATGGTGCATTGTGGGATACCGCCCGGAGGCCAATACCGTCGATTTGCAGCCACAATAATCCTAATCCGACATGGTAATACCGATTTTAGCGCTACTCCTCTCGTTGGGGAGGAGTACAGAAACTGATTTAAAGAGCCCTTTATATTGCTATAAAGGGCCTCGTCGTGTGGACGGGTACAGCGTTAAATCGGTTTAACGCTGCTAAAATCGGTTTAAACGCGTAGTGTAGACCAGGCCTGAGAGGAGGAGCTGGAGACATGGATGTAGAAAAGTGCAGATTAGAACAAATAATTGAAGTGACTGAACTTCTGAACCCCCTTGAGCTTTTAGATTGGAAAAGGTTTTATGAGTTCCACAAGGTGAGAGCACAGGCCAAAAGGATTCAACATAGAGAGGATCCAGTTGCCCCCTGTTATATCCACCCCTGCTCCCTTAGACAACTGATATTTTTTAATTTTCTTGTTGCTCTTTCCAGAGTATACAGAAGATTTATTTTTTTACTTCATTGCAATTGTTCAGGTAAGACCCAGAAGCTGTAATCTATTCTCAGCAATTTTTTTATACTGTGTCTAGGACTATCTGTCACTTTTCACAAGTGCTAATTTCATTTTCAGAAAAATTTCTATGAGAAAAATATAAAGCCCTGAATTCAGGAAGGTAAAATGTGGACACCAGCTCTTATGAAGGAAACAGCATCAATTATGTTGAACACTCTCCAGTAGTTGAACCCATCTCTGTGAATTAAATGTTTAGGTCCTGACATCAATTCTAGTTCACACCTGCAACAGAAATTTTCCTCTTATCCTTCGCTGATGGGGTATATTAGTCTTTTCTTTCATGGACAGAGACAGAATTGAATCATTTTAAACAGATGTTCTGAAACTAAGACTCTTTGTTAGCAATGGATTCCAATCATAGGAAGATCATAGTTCCTCCAGGAAGAAGCACTGAGCCCAATGCACACTCTTCTGATTTGGTAAAGAGAGGCCTGCTCTTTGCACTTCTCTTTCTAAAACTAACTCCACTGGAGGAGGATAGAGTGTTGTCCCTGTCCCAAGCACCTCCCAACAATTACTAGAAGTCCCCATATGCTTAAATTGATTAAAACAAAGGAAGAAATATTCCCTAGTCCTAATTTAAAAGAAAAAAGAGTCCAACTAAATGTAAAGTACCTCGGTAATTGATGATTTCTGTTCCGAGCACTGGGGTCATCTCCAGAACTGTAATGAAGGCTTTGTCCATAGATGTCAATGGGAATGGAGACATGCGATGTCTTCTGGCCACCTTGGTAATGTCGACGGCACTGTGACCTGCAGAGAGAGAGAGTATCCAGTTTAGAAAATATTCCATGGCACTGCCTTGGAAGCCTGACAGGATGACTTATATATATTCAACAACATTCACTCAGAAGAATAACATAGTGTTTTACAAACTACATAGAGGAATAGCTTCAAGTTCACAGCATTTATAGCTAAAAAGTGAAAGCTACTATATCCATAAAGTCACAGAGTTAAGGCCAGAAGGGACCACCAGATCATCTAGTTGGACCTCCTGTATATCACAGCCACCAATACACTATCCAGTATCCAATATCCAGCTGTGGCCATCTCTAATGCCTCAGAAAAAGGAGACTAAAAAACCTTCCAGAGTACACTAAGGGACAAAAAAAATCCCCTCAGCTATCCAGCGGAAGCCTTGAAGCATAAGCTCTGAAATTAACTGAAATTGCAGGGGAAATTTAGGGAAACAAAATATAATTTTCAAAACTGAAAATGATTACAGTGGTTAATATCCCTGCTCTTATGAAAAATGCTCTGGGAGATTTAATGATGACAACGGAACAGTAAATCACTATTATATATCTTTCAAAAGATGGTGCTATATTTGACACCATGGATCATGATGTGAGGCTGATTCACCTATGGGAGCAAGCTAGGGGCAGTGGCAACCCCCTCAGATGGTTCTGTTTCTCCTGGAGAGACTGCCCCCAGAGTGTTGTGGTGAGTAACTGCTCTTCAGGAGTCAGGGCCCTCATCTGTGGATCAATTCTACATGTTTATTTTCTTTCTTCCTTTCTCATTCAACATATATGTTAAATCCTTGGAGAGATTGTCAAATGCCAACAATATGCAGATGACACTGAAGTATAAATCTACTTGATCTTAAGTTCAAATCACACCTCTTTCCAAGCGATCCTAACGCTTAAATGAGATCAGTGGCTGAATGAGGAACAGCTGGGTAAATTAAATCCAGGGATGACACATGTGATGCTAATGGGTAGAGGGAGATACTCTGAAGCACCAGTCAAAACTGTTCCCTCATCCTCAAAAGAAGGTGTCTGTCCCACCATCATTAAAATGGCATGCAACCAAGAAGTCCTCTGGACTCTTTTTAATCTAGACCAAGTAACAACAGCAGCAAAAACAAGTAAGTCTAGACCAAGTAACAACAGCAGCAAAAACACTTTCTTCCACCTTTGGCTTGCCAGACGATTACTTCTCATCCTGTCAGACACAGACTGGGTGATGGTGATCCATGCATTTGTGACTTCCAGGTTTAATTACTGTAATACAAAGTGTGACGGGTCCCCCAAAGAACTTGCGAATGAATCCATAGTCACTAAAGAGAGAGACTCCTCTTCACAGTAGGAATTAGAGGCAGCAATGACTGCAGCAGTGGGGCAGTGGTGTATGGTCCCGTTAGGGCTCCTCTGCTGCTTCTAAATGTGGAGGAAACTGGAGGCATCCTCTCCTACAAGGACACCAGAGCTCAAGTGCCACCTCCCTCTTCAGGAGGAAGGAAAAATAGGAGGAAAAAAAAAGGCACTCTAAGGACTCACCTGGGCGTACTGTTGGCAGCAGAGTGGCAGGGAAAGAGGCTGACCTGGGACTTTCATGCCCTCCCCCTCCCATGCCCTCCCAATCTCCTACTTGCCGGTGATAAGTGATCTTACTGTATTTTTTTCCACTCAGAATGGTCTTACTTTTACCCGGGTAGCCATTTGCTCAACCGTCCTGTTGCCCCAGTCCCTCAATCACTCTGTTGTCAGCTTCAATCTCCTTGCCCTCTATGCTCCTCTCCATTCTTTCCTCCCTCCTTTCTCTCCCATCTCACCTTCCCTCCTCAGCGTCTCCCATCCACTCCCTTCCTCCTGTTAACTCACTCCCACCTGCCTTCCCTTCATTCCATACTTCCTAAAATAGGTTTAAAAAACAAAAGCTGTAGCATAAATACTGAAAAGGAAATTTGATTTTTAAAACCATTTCCCTTGCAATGTATTATCAGTAACACAGATTAGGTATTTTTAAAAATGCCTTATTTTATCTTTGGTGTCTCTATGGCTACCAAGCTCCCTATTTGTTGCTTTACATATTTTCAGTTCTTTTAAAAAGGTTATTTGAAACAAGAGAGGATGTCTCCATTGTGGTCTGCTGTAAAAGTACTTTATAAGCACACTGCCAAAAACTGCCGTTGCTCAGAGGAGGATGCTGAGTCAGTACAGTAATGACTGAGTGCACAAAACTTCCTTCAATGTCAACACATTCTCACTCACATGACTTATGTAGGACATTATTTATGAACTAATTTCTATAGCTGATGATTACCTAGTGGTATAGTAGCCTCTCAAAAGCTACATGAAGCAATCAAATCTTATTACTAAATCAAAGTCAATATCATTTTTTATAAACAGGCAAAAGCTCCCATTTCCTTCTGACTCCTCTTGTGCTTGGCTCAGAATAGCATAGGAATTAAGTTCCTCCAAGTAATATCTACGTTTTCCAGTTCATCTTTTGTTCTCTTTTCAAAGGGACATTTATTATTTATCACACCCAAGAGACTGACAACTCTGAAAGGGAAGCAGTTTGAAGAGAGAAAGACTACTTCAGATTCAGAAAATCCTTTCATGTGTAATTGCCATTAAAAGAAACATTGGTTAAAAGGATGACAGAGCTTCTGCAGCCCTGGGAAATACCAGACTGCACGTTAACAGGTTTAAGTGGACTGTATAAGATGTGCGCTCTTTTGCAAAGGAAAACTGAGAAATGTGAATGGGAACATTAAGAAAGAATTGTCCTGGCAGTGACAGCAAAAGGGAAAGTGCAATGCATCAATTTCCCTCTATTCCACTACCATTAGGCTGCTGGAACACCAGCTGCTACTGCATCACTAAATAGAAATCCATTAAAAGAGAACAACAACTGGCTAGTCAAAAGTTGTTCCAAGACATGTATATAAATCTTTAGAAGCACATTGTCTGGAACTACTCAATCTTTTCACTCGGCTCACACCAATATGCCCAGGGTTAAAAACAACAACAACGAGGAGCAGTAAAATATTTTCAAAGCTGTTGTAATTTTTTTTAAATTATTTTAAATTAATATAGGTCTCCTGGTGATGGTGCCAGGCTGTGACTATCAGGAACTTTCAGTATACTTTAGACTTTTCAACTTGCTGCTCCAGCGCTACTCATAAGCTTTTTGGATGTATGGGAGTAGCTTGTGCTTAACCTGTGTTTCCTAGAAAATCCAGCATTTGATAGCTCACTCGTACAAAATAAATTTTATAAGCAGAATGACTTTGCAATATTGTGTATAGAGTTTCCAGATCTAGTTGCATATCTATCTTTGGACTTCATGTCTCCTAGTATATCTACCATTGGGGACACACTGGTTTTTCATCCTGTTTTTTTTTAAGGGGTCATGATTTCAATGCTTCTATTTACATATTGCATATGTAATAACAGAACTGAAATGTCATATGATTAAACACTCCAAACAAGATGTAGCATGATGACATTATGTACCACATCATAGTGAGATCTCTATCCCAGTCGTGTGTACAGGTCAGAAGAATTAAGAATGCTCATACTGGATCAGACCAATGATGCATGTAGCCTGGCAAAGGCTGGTGCCAGATACTTCAGAGGGAATGAACAGAACAGTGGAATTACTGAGTGATCCATTCTCTGTTGTCCAGTCCCAACTTCTGGCAGTCTGAGGCTTAGGGACGCCCAGGGCATGGGGTTGCATCCCTGACCATCTTGGCTATTAGTCTTTGATAGACTGATCCTGGATGAACTTATCTAATTCTTTTTTGAACGCAGTTACACCTTTCGCCTTAACAACACCCCTTGGTAATGAGTTCCACAGGCTGACTTTGCATTGTGTGAAGAGTACTTCCTTTTGTTTGTTTTAAACCTGCTGCCTATTAATTTCATTGGGTAATCCCTAGTTTTTGTGTTATGTGAAGGAGTAAATAACACTTCCTTATTCACTTTCTCCATACCATTAATAATTTTACTGACCTCTATCATATCCCCCCTTATTTGTCTCTTTTCCAAGCTGAACAGTCCCACTTTTTTAAATTCCTCCTCACATGGAAGCTATTCCAACCCCCTAATTATTTTTGTTACCCTTCTCTGTACCTTTTCCTGTTCTAATATATCTTTTTTGAGATGGAGCGACCAGAACTGCACAGTTTTTAAGGTGTGGGCATACCAGGGATTTGTACAGTGACATTATGATATTTTCTGTCTTACTATCTATCCCCTTCTTAATTGTTCCTAATATTGTTAGTTTTTGATTCCTGATGCACTATAAGGCAGATGTTTTCAGAGAACTATCTACAATGACTCTAAGTTCTTTTTCTTGAATGGTAACAGCTAATTTAGACCTCATCATTTTGTATGTAGTGTTTGGATTATGTTTTCCAATGTACATTACTTTGTATTTATCAACATTGAATTTCATCTGCCATTTTCTTGCCTAGTCACCGAGTTTCGTGAGATCCCTTTGTAACTCTTCACTGTCTTCTTTGGACTTAACTATCCTGAGTAATTTTATATTGTCTGCAATCTTTTCTACCTCACTGTTTACCCCTTTTTTCCAGATCAATTATGAATTTGTTGAACATCACTGGTCTCAGTACAGATCCTTGCAGGACCCGGCTATTCACCACTCTCCATTCTGAAAACGGTACATTTATTCATACCCTTTGTTTCCTGTCTTTTAACTAATTACTGATAGAGAGGATCTTCTCTCTTATTCCATGACAGCTTACTTTGCTTAAGAGCCTTTGGTGAGGGACCTTGTCAAAAGCCTTCTGAAAATCCAAGTGCACTATATTCACTGGATCACCCTTGTCCACATGTTTTTTTGACAACCCTCCCCCCCCCAAGAATTGTAACAGGTTGGTGAGGCATGATTTCCCTTTACTAAAGCAGCGCTGACTCTTTCCCCCAACAAATCGTGTTTATTTATGTTTCTGCTAAGTCCATTTTTCACTATAGATTCAACCAAATTGCCTAGTACTGAAGTTAGGCTTATTGGCCTGTAATTGCCAGGATCACCTCTGCAGCCTTTTAAAAAAACTGGCGTTACATTAGCTATCCCCAAGTCATCTGGTACAGAGGATAATTTAAGTGATAGTTTACATACCAGAGTTAGGGCATGGCTACACTTGCAGATGTAGAGTGCTTTGAGTTAAACCAGCCTTCGTAGAGCACAGTAGGGAAAGTGCTTTAGTCTGTCCACACTGGCAGCTGCCAGCACACTGGCATGGCCATATTAGCAGCTCTTGCAATGGCCACAGAGAGCAGTGCATTGTGGTAGCTATCCCAGCATGCAAGTGGCTGCAATGTGCTTTTCAAATGGGAGGGGTGGGGTGGAGTGTCTCAGGGAGTGTGCTGTGTGTATGTGGGGGGAGAGAATGGTTTTTTGGGGGGCTGAGAGCATGTCAGCATGCTGTCTTGTAAGTTCAGACAGCAGCAGATCTCCCCCTTTTCCCCCCGCCGCCTCTCTCTCTCTCACACAATATTCCACAGTAATGGTTGCTTTGTCTCGGAACAGATAAGCATGCTGGCTGTCAAACAGAGCTTTCAAACGCCATATCCAAAACAATGACAAGAATGGCCACTTAAGGGGATTATGGGACCTTTCCGGAGGCTAATCAGAGTGCAGTAATGCAACACCTCGTTCACATTGACGCTGGGAGGCTACAGGGGGAGCGCATCAAACATTATTCTACTCGCTGAGGTGGAGTACCAGGAGCACTCTAGCCATGGAGTCAGAGCGCTCTACGTGCCTTGCCAATGTGGATGGGTTAGTGAGCTAGTGCACCCGGGGCTCCTTTAAGGCACTGTAACTCACAAGTGTAGCCAAGCCCTTAGTAGTTCTGCAATTTCCTATATGAGTTCCTTCAGAACTCTTGCGTGAAGACCATCCTGTTCTGGTGACTTATTACTGTTTAATGTATTGATTTGTTCAAAAACCTCCTATATCAACACCTCAGTCTGGGACAGTTCCTCAGATGTGTCACCTACAAAGACTGGCTTGGGTGTGGAATTATCCCTCACATCCTCTGTAGTGAATACTGATGCAAATAATTCATTTAGCTTCTCTGCAAGGGCTTTGTCTTCCTTAGTGCTCCTTTACCACCTTGACCATCAGTGCCCTCACTGATTGTTTGTCAGGTTTCCCGCTTCAGATGTACTTAAAAAAATGTTGCTATTTTGTATATCTTTTGCTAGTTGCTCTTAAAATTCTTTTTTGGCCTGCTTAAATATATTATTATTCTTGACTTGCCAGAGTTCATCTTCCTTTCTATTTTCCTCAGTAGGATTTGACTTCCAATTTTTAAAAGATGCCTTTTTGCCTCTAACCGCCTCAGGCACCCACAAGAGTTTTTTGGGGCCCCTGAAGCAGGGTCCTTCACTCACTCTGAGGGCCCCGGAAAACTGTCGCGGGGCCCAGGCCCCCAGAGCTTCTTCCGCTCTGGGTCTTCGGCAGCAATTCGGCAGCAGGGGGTCCTTCCGCCCTGGGACCCACTGCCGAAGTGCCGGGTCTTCGGCGACGATTCAGCAGTGGGGGGCCCCAAGCCCCCTGAATTCTCTGGGCGGCCCTGTTCTATAGCTCTGTTAACTGCAGGGTTAACAGGAGTAAAACATTTTTTCCTCATTGCGGTGGGGCAGATAGATCCCGCTGACAGGATTAATGAGGACCCGTGGACCTAGTTAGCCCTGTCCCTCATTTCACCTAGAGCAATGTTAGGCATGGAGAGGGGAAGTTAAAAGGAGATCTACTCCATTTCAGCCCTGCCCAGGCTTCCGATGTGAGAGAAGCCTGTCTGCAGCTCATAGAATGCTTGGAGGAGCTCCTTTAGAAGGGATGAACAAACCCTGTGCATCACAGGAATCATGGACTGTTGGAAGGCAAATCCTGAAAAGAAGGGTGGGGTCCCACCGAACCTTTCCTTGGATGACTGTGTTTTGAGTTGTGATTTTCTGTTCCTTTTTTCTTTAAACCATAAAGTAAGGGTAAGATTGAAATGTGCCTCTAAAGAAGGATAACTACTTAACAGAGAGTGACAATACAAGCACACATGTATTGTTAGACATTCTAGTATACATGTTTTCAGGGTTTCTGAGGTCTTCTGTTTTACAGAAGTTATTGATAAATATTTCAGATACCACAATTTCACCTCCTAGACAAGGCCGCCCAGAGGATTCAGGGGGCCTGGAGTCTTTGGTGGCGGGGGGCCCCCGCTTTGGCAGTAATTCGGCGGTGGGGGGTCCTTCCGCTCCGGAACCTGCCGCCAATGTACCCCGAAGACCTGTGGTGGGGGACCCCCACCGCCGAATTACTGCCAAAGACCCAGCACTTCGGCAGCGGGTCCCGCTTTGGCAGTAATTCGGCGGCATGGGGAGTCCTTCCACTCCAGGGCAGAAGGACACCTCCCCCGCCGCCAAAGACCCGGAGTGGAAAAAGTCCCGGGGCCTGGGCCCCGTGAGAGTTTTCCGGAACCCCCGGAGCGAGTGAAGAACCCCATTCCAGTGCCCCCAAAAAACTCTCGTGAGGGCCACTGCGGGGCCCGGGGCAAATTGCCCCACTTGCCCCACCCTCTTGGCAGCCCTGCTCCTAGAACCCCTGGAGTGCCACACTTAGTGTATACTCAGTGTCCAGTCTTTGAATGGCGCCCACATAGCTGTGAGAATTCTCTGGAAATGAAGATATAAATAATTTTGTGGAATTCAAACCATATCAAACAGCTGTCAATTTGCTTTTTTTATGTCAAATATCCAAAGCGATCTGTTAAAAATCTAGGGGGAAAATGTCTATAAATTACAAATATTCTTTTTTTTTAAAGCAGAAGGAAATCCACCCATCTTGCAAATCTTTAAAATCACAGATGAAACAGCAGTCATTACTTTTGCAACCCTCCCCCCGCCCAAAAGACACAAACCAAAACAAAAAATAATCTCTTCTGGATCTACAGTAGCCTTTCATAATGCTAAGGCATAAAAGAGGAAGGAAACATATAGAGGTATCATTCTTTTCCCCCTATTGCTTCTTAGCACTGATTTTTCTTTTTCTTTCAGATATGTCAGATATTTAAAAGCAGAAATCTTAAATTCCTGTTATGTTCATGGACAAGACCAACTTATAAGGATTTTGGTTTTTAATTCCCAGTTATGGAACAGTAGATTTATTTTTTTACAAAATCTAGATGATGACAATAATAATTAATAAATAATAATAAGCTTCAGCCCTCACAATCTTCCATGTGAGTATCTCAAAGTGCTTTTAAAGACAACCATTTATATCACACAACATTCTACGTGATAAAATAATGCTGTACTCATTCTAGAAATGAATACTTTGAGGCACAGAAGTCAAGTGATTTGCCTACGGCCACTCAGCTAATCAGATGGAGAGCTGGCAACAGAACTCAGGAGATCGAACTACTTCTGTTTTGACCACTAAACCAACTTCCCATGTAGAGTGTAATATGTTTAGGTAGATTAAATTTTCAGGGCACATGAAGAGAGGTCTTTAACCTGGAAGGTTACAAACTACAATTCTAGAAAGAGTTAATTTGTGTAAATCCTTTTTTTGAATCTGACATCTAATTTTTTTCCTCATTTACCTCAGCATTTCTAAACACTTCAAGCTCAAAAGTGAAAATCATGAATATTTACCTTCCCATTATTTGTGTGTTGATTCTTTCCCCCTGTGAAATGTGTATCTGCACTATTAAATGCAGGTACATCGCCCATGATGTGGTGATCAACAGGTGGGCTGGTGACTCCAAAGAAAGAGGATAAAAGCCCAGGCAGGAACTGCACGATGATGCGGTCTCTATCATTTATCATAGTATACATAGCTTAGACTAATGTCACTAAGAGAAATATCATGTGGAAAAGAATTAAGAGGAAAATACCTATTAACACAGACTCTAACTGCTATTTTAGAAAGGTGAAAGCTGCTAATGTTTTCTCTTTTTTTCTTCTTTTTGGATTGAATTTCATTGTCCTATTTTTTTTTCTATTCCTGCTGTAAAGTCATATGAACCCTCTCTCGTTCTTCTCTTTCCACACCACCAAAATATTATTCTAACTTGCTCTCCCACTTCCTAACTAAAATGGGGGTCATGATTCAAAAGTACATCTGGGAGGCAGCAATACTTACTGGCTCTGAGGATGTTCTCCTTGCTACTGCACCTGGACTGGACCTGCAGAGAGAGCACAGACTCTATGGGCTACAGTAGATAACAGGCACAGCAAGATGTGGCGATTTAATGGGCAAGCTCCTGGGATCTAGAATCAGAGGCTCTACGTATATGACACCTTAACAGTTTTATATAGTGTATATATAGGATACATATATTCAAGCAGAAAGTTATTGGTTGACAGTTTGAATCTGATATAAGCAATTAAAAAACACAAACAAGCCAGCCTAAAGGACAGATTTTTAGGTTAAGAAATGAATATACAGCTTTCAAAGATACATATTAAACTTTCAATTTTACATTAAATTCCAAGTTCATTGTATATAATTGTGACCGCAGTGATCCTGAACTTAAGTCCTTGTGTTTTATGTGCAGACCAGAATAATAATATGTCTGTATTAATATAATCTGTTTGAAGACTTGATTATTGCTGCTTTCAGTGGAGTCTCTGAGGTTTCTTAGAGAGAAATTCAAAATGTGAACAAGTTAGAATGTGGTGATTGTGAAAACATTTAGCAATTCTGCTTCACAGCTGCACAAACATGGCTGGAGACAAATGAATTTATTCAGTTGCTTAAGTCTAGTTTAGAAAAGTACTATGCCTAATACGTGTTTTATAGTGTAGATCTATTCTGAAAAGTGATTATGTAAAAATAGCATCTTCTTACTCAATAGATCTACTCCTTGTGGGCCCAATTCCCACTGTGTTACTCCAGTTTTTGGTGTAATATTGAAGTAACAGTGCTGAATCATGTCTGAGTATTTAGAGTCATATCTGCTTGCCATGGAGACTACAGAAGTTTTTGTTTTCAATACTGTTAGCCCTGCAGAGCCAACACAATATAGGATATGTCTTCACTGCAGAGTTAACTCAAGTTATCTACACTCAAGTTAACTTTTTTCAGTCTTGCTTGAATCAGAGCAGTCACACTGCGAAATAACATGTGAGCTGCACAGAATAATTGGATTAGTAGTTGATGAGTTGTCATAATTTGAGCTGTGGCCTATACACCGAGGCCAGCCAGCTGTTAAAAGTTAAAAAGCACATCAAACTTTAGTTCAAGGTTTTTGTGTGTGGATGAGACTCAAATTAGAGGCAACACTAATTAAACTTGTTATAACTCAAATTAACTTTGAAGAGCAGATAAGCCCTATGAAAGTGTGAGACGTGCGAGCTGGATTCTTTTCCTTCATATGCTTCTTCAACAGAATTGTTCATTAAAACTTCAAGTACAACACCAATGAATTACACCCGTGCAAACCTATTTACAGCAATAGGGTTCCACAGGTGTCACTGAAGGCATATTTTCCTTGTAAAACCTTTTTAGTGTTGAAGAAGGAAGGGTAGGAAGGAAAGAGACCAGCTTACCTTTTGGATATGAGGTTGAGCTTGTGGGGGTGGGAGCTAGAAAAATATCTGCCTGCAAACTGAGCACGCATGATCTGGAAATTATTGATGAGTGATAAATGTGGAAACTCAAAGTGCCATTTTTCAGTCTCTTTTCAGACTAGAGCCATCTTTTAAGTCTGAAACTAATCCTTCCTTGTTTTCTAAACCTCTTTCTTTCATTCCACAGCAGCTTGCCCCAAATGCATATTCACACAAGTTGGATACTACAGCGTAACACAGTCTACTCATTGTAATGAAAAAACTTATGACGGTAATGTTGCAACTTAGAGTGGGTTATGGTTGTCCTTCCCTGAAAAAAATGGTTATGTTTAAAAATTAAAACCACCCTCCTCCCCATCAAAAATACTACACAGGTAAACTCCAAAATGTCAGTGATGCCCTGATTTGGCCCAGAGTTGTTTTTCCATTTTTCAGGTACATGATAGAATAAAGTCTTATTGGAAGAGGAAAATGTTTCTCTTTGAAGGGCAATTCTGAACCAAAAAGGAAGGTATAATGATATATATGAGAGAGAGAGAGAGAGAGGGAGAGCTGGAAGAGTGAGCGGGTCACAGTTGGGGAAAACCCAAAATGTGTATGCAAAAGGAGAGATGGGCCTATCTGCATAAGATATTATTTAAAATTGAAGAGGCTCTGCTATTTCTCATTGAAAACCATATGGAAAGAGAGAACAAGGAATAGGCCTGTTGCAAAATAATCAAGACAGTCAGCAAACTTTGGAATGAAACCTAGTGAAACAACAACACAGTCCTAAAGAAAAAACAAACAAAAAAACCCACACAAACACTTAGAAACAATCTAATAAAACAAACTAAGTAAAAATATGATTCAAAGGACACAGATAAAAGCTACTAGGAGAAGAAAATGTTAGTGGACAAAGACAGTGCTAAAGAAGTAAAATGGAAGTCAAGAGAGAGTCTTCAACAAACTGTGGGAACAGGAGCCCAAACCCATAGCGCAAAGCAATGTTTGCGAATGGAAAGCAACTCCTTTAAGGAATAATAGTTACTCTCGAGTCGTAGCCTCTGTTCCTCCTGAGTTCATCTTAAGCCCTTTCAATCTATAGTGGAGCTAGTATATGAACAAAAACAAGAAATGTATAATGAACAGAGCAACTGAGACTTGCTGATCTAATATAAAAAAATGTGCTGACAGAATACCATTTTACAACGTCCAGATGACAATGGCAAAAAAACAGCTGGCTTCAAACATAGCTCTTGGAGGTATTTTTTTATTCTCTGAGCACAGAGGACTTCAGATAACAAAGCTAAATTGTGCTTTGCAGCGTCTCATGGTGACCTAATGTTTACACTTTATCACTCACCTGACTAGCAACATATGCACTGGGGGAAATAATTTGCTTTCCACAAATTTTAAAAGCAGCTGTAGAAGAGGAATCCATAATTGTGAAAAAACACTCAACTAGACTTGATCATTTCCTATCCTATGCTCTCAGATGCAGAATACAAACCGTGCTTCAAACACAGTGAAGGATTAATCAATTAGCCAATACTCCCATTTCCTGTATATTGCACATTCATAGTCTGTCTTATTTTTTTAACATTGTTCCATTAAAAAATATTTTAAATTTCAAAAAATAATAGTGTTTTCTAGCCCAAACATTTAACCTACTTTAGAGCTTTGTGTAAATTGTCTTTTTCATATTTTATCATTTGTATATATTTTGTACCTGTGATATTTTTAAAATCCGTATGTACATCAGGGTTACATGATTTTAAAAATCATGTAACCCTGAAGTAAATATTCTGATGTACCATCATACACTATATCATGACTTGCTGGGACAGATGGTTTTGGAACAACTGTATTTCTTCCCTCACTCACAGGCTGCTCCAGAGATGATAACCTGTGCCTGTCTCCCATATCACAGGAAGTCTTATTGTTTCTTCTATCTACATTCCCCTAGCTGCCAATATATTTTGGCAGAGAAGCTCTGAATACATTGGGATCTCATCCAATATCATTCCCCAGGGTGGCTCAGGAGGAAACAATCAGAAAGCAGAGCATCCACATTCCACTGCCCTGACCTTTACGTCCACAGGATTTTATTATATTTAAATTATAATTGTAATGCCTTGTAATGCAGAGTAAGCCTTGTTCACGTGGGCATAAACACCAAACACTATGTGAAACAAAGCATTTAAAATTAAAATAAACAGAGGGAATGGTAAAAAACAAGAAACCTGCTGACAATCTCTATCTATCAATCATGACTGGTCTGAGACATGAAATCACTTGTTGCAACAGATTGGATGTGTTTAAATCTACATGATATGTTTTGCAGCAAATCATAGCATCTATAAGGGTATCTTTACAAGTAAAATAGAAAATGACATGAAGAAAAGCTCATGCTACAAGTGAAGTAAAAGTAAAATAAATAAAAGAGGAAAGAGAAGCCTTTACTACATGACCACAATCTTTAGGAATGGTTAGAGAAATTACTTACCTTTTATATGTCATAACAAGATTTAGCACAGAGTATTAAGTCTGCTCTTCATTATGGGAGGTACAGTTAAAAGCCATAGGTTATAGTAAAATGAATTGCTACACAAACATAAAGAGTTTCCAGTCAAATATGAAAAGCTAAGTCTTATGGGGGAACATTTCAACTGAGGTTTAATGCAACATGAAGAACAATTTATAACAACATCAAAACACATGATTTTACCACCAGCAGTAGAAGGAACCCATTTCTCAAGAACACACAGGACCATAGGAGGCTAACCCATAATCTAGTTACAGGAAAGCATATTCCATTATTAAGACAGCATGCAAAATGTGGAACCACTAGCAGAAACCCAACAGGGAAGGGAATGGGTTGGCCAAGCAGCAATGAAGGAAGCAGGACATGCAAAGCACAACAGCAGTTATGAATTTGAGAACTGTCTTCATTTAACTGCCCTATAAATGCTAGACTCATTTAAGAAGTAAGAAAAAGATTCTTTTCAGTGTGTTCTACAAGTCATTACTACAGGTTAGTGTGGAACTCTTATCACCTTTCCCTGAGACTTCAACGCTTGTGTAGAAACCAGTCGTACTCTGTGAGAGATTTTGTGCAGTACACTGTTGCTGCCATTTCCCATCTGTTTCATGAAATAGGCAGAGTGGATAAATTGTATAAAATCCACCTTTGGAATACAAAACCTCCAATACATTCAAAACGCTTTTCAGTATAAGACTATCAGCAGCACATGAGTGGCAAGAAGAACCTTAGCACCACTCAAGCTTTAGTACATACTACTGCTTGGCTGTTCAAATTCTGCTAACTTTCAAAATTTTCTCCTCATACTTACCTACAGTTAGTAATTGCATGACCTCAGTTCCACAAAATTTGCTGTGTGTGGATCTTTTGGATGATCCCTCCAATACTGAAGACCTGTCTACTTTCAATTGGTATTAAATATACTATTATTCTATTTTTAGAAGCAGAGGTATACTCTAGTGCCCCTTGGCAAAAAATTTCTCTTTGCACTATGGTGAAATGTATACATATTTATAATTAAGTAACATAAAATCACAGCATTTTATAACAAATATTCCTACTCTATGTTATAACTTTGTAAACTGTAATGTTTTGGACCATTATTGTAGGATATTATGCATAAGATCATGGAGCACGAAGTCAAATTAAATATATGGAGATATTCTATCTCACAGAGCTGGAAGGGACCCTGAAAGGTTGTTGAGTCTAGCCCCCTGCCTTCACTAGCAGGACCAAGTACTAATTTTTGCCCCAGATCCCTAAGTGGTCCCCTCAAGAACTGAACTCACAACCCTGGGTTTAGCAGGCTAATGCTCAAACCACTGAGTTATCCCTTCCTCTCCCAGAGTACTGTACTGGGATTTGATGGTTTAGAAAATATTGTTTTTATTTTAAACTATTAAAAAGAACCCAGAAAACTATAATTGTTTTGGTTGAATTAAAATAAAATATAAAAATAATTTTGTCTAAATAGGTTATCCATACACATGGCAAATATATATATAAAATTGTAACATTTTGGTAACATCACATAATGTGGTCAGAGATTCAAAAGCCTTGATATTCAGGAAAGCATCCTCATTAGGAAAGTATTTAAGAATGTGCTTAACTTTCTTCCTTAATTGGAGCCAAAATCAGTACAAAACTAAAGAAAATCCTTTATCTATATAATGGAAATACATTGAAAAGAGACAAAAGAAAAGTGACTTCAAGGGAATATGGTTGGGGCAAATCTATTATTTTCTAACAAATCTTAAAAAGAGGAATATGCTCTTTTCCAAACACTATACATTTCTAATAATAGAGCTCTAATTTTTAATTTTAGATTTATTATCCTCAAAGGAGATTTAAATGACAAAAAGTTACAATCAGCTTAGTGTATCCCAGAATCAAAAAGATTTTAAAAATAAATTCTTTAGGGTTCCAAAGAGGAGAAATTATTTTAGGATATTATTTTAACATTAAATGCTAGATTGGATAGAGCAGACACTAAACAAAAGAGAGATACAAATCTTGATCATCTTTATAAACACATGATGACAGTTTTATCTGTTCTCATTTTATTCTCATCCACATAAACTTTATATGATGATAGATTTAATTTTGATCACTAACACTGGCCTGGTCTACACGGGGCTGCGCGGAGACGGGATCGATCTAAATTACACAACTTCAGCTACTCTGCCAATGTGTCTTGCGCCAGTGGAGTACTGGAGTCGACGGGAGAGCGCTCTGCGGTCCATTTATCGCGTCTTCACTAGACCCGATAAATCAACCCCCGCTTGATCAGTCGCTCCGGAGGTAAGGGTAGACATGCCCATTGTCTTCCAACAAACTATAAACATAGAATTACATGGTCAGCTCTTGTTCCAACCAAACTAACCTTTAATTTGGAAGGGTGAGGGGGGGGAATCATTCTCCAAACAGACTGGCAGACTGAATTGTTTCCTGTTACAAGATCCAGACAGAGCAGTCATTTAAAAAAAGATACTACTCATATTTTGAACGTAACAACAAAGATTACATACTAAGGGGGCTATCCTTGCAAATAAAGCAGTTATGAGACGTCATCTTATTAATAGTTCCTTAATTGAAAAAGTGAGACTACAAAATAGATTGCAACTGGTACATGAGATGCAAAACCAAAAATCATATAATTAAAAAAATAGTTCAAACAAAATCGTACAAAAATTCATCAACTTCAGTTGCAAGCTAAACACTTTGCTAAATGATAAAACAGAAAAAGCTCTTCTGATATACAAAATACTTATTCCGTGAAAAGAGAGACAAAAGGGAATAAAGGGGATAAACTGTTAGATAGAAAGCTAAAAGGAAAGCAAACTACCAACATAATCCTCCATGCATGATTAGGAATGAAGAAAGGCAAAAGAAATGGGAGATGTTTTTTGATATTAAAATATTTACAAAAGTTATTTTTGCATTAGAAAAATAAAAATTATGAGCTAGATTGTGCCTTGAGGTAAAGTCCAGAGTATGAGACAGTGAACAGATGTGTTGCCCCAAGAGGAGTGCTGGGAAGGCATTGTTCTCAGAGACACTTGTTAGGGATGGGTGAGGGAATAACTGGGCAAGCAATACTTGTGCTTCCCCTGTATGTTCTGTGCTGTCAGTTACAAACTATGAGATCCATATGGTTGCTTGGGGTTATTGGGAGGGGATTGGGCAGCCTTATTACTTCTTGTACTCTCATACAGCCACAAAGGATGACACATTTTAGTGCTAAGTAACATGAACCTCCTCATATTTCATTTAAACATAGCTCTGCTTGAATAATTCATCAGAGAGGAAAAAATTTAGTATTTATAAATGATATGAAAAATGGTAAAGTCCTGGATTGAGATGGGTTACCAATAAAAATATTATAAATGTTTATAGGGAAATTGGTAGGTCCTCTTCCAGCTACAACGGCTGTTATTCCCAAACCTGGAAAGAACCTTACATCGTATAACCCAATTTCTTTATAGAACTGAGATTAAGATTCTCACCAACATATTGGTGAACAGACTACATCACAGAGACAATATTAAGTTATCAGAGATCAAATAGGTTTTATAAACAATACAGATAATCATATATGGGTACTAGGAACATCACTCTCACTAAGATAAAAAAAGAAGCCTCTACTACTCTTCTAGTTAACTGCTGAAAAGGCCTTTAATAGGGTTGAATGAAGTTACTTTTATAAAACTGAATGACTTAGGAATAAGTTCTCAGTTTAAGAAATGGATAATATAAATGGGAGCAGATCTAATGCCTTTTCTTTCCAAAGAGACACAGGAAAAAGATGTACCACTGTTATTCACCACTAGCAATGGATCTATTTGCCTAATATATATGCAATAACACAAGGATAAAAGGTGTTGCTGAAGGAAAAGAGGAAGTTAATCACCTTGTGCAGTAATGATGGTTCTTCAAGATGTGTGTCCCTGTGGGTGCTCCACTGTAGAGGTATCTGCATCCCTGCCCTGCTGATTGGAGAACTTTAGTAGCAGTGTCCATTCAGCCCATGCATTTGCTGCCCCGTCGTGCTCTGCCATGAGGCTAACCAGTGCTGCACAGGTGAATGCTCCTCAATTCCTTTTCTACCGCAGAGTCACTGGCAAGAACTCTGTGGTAGAGGGGAGGATGGTGGGTCATGGAGCACCATAAAAACACACATCTCGAATAAGCATGGTTACTGCACAAGGTGAGTAACTTCCTCTTCTTCTTTTTTGAGTAGTGTCTCTATGGGTGCTTCACTGTAGATGACTCCCAAGCAGTACCCGCCACTGAAGGCTGGGGCTTCAGAGTCGAGTCTGTTATGGATGATAGCCCCAGGGCAATGAATATGGTGTCTGAAGCATAGTCCCCCAAGATGGCATAGTGCTTTGTAAAGGTACGTGCAGATGCCCAGGTAGCTGCTCTGCAGATTTCTGATATAGGGACACCCTTGGAGAAGGTGATGGATGAGGGGGCTGATCTTATACAATGTGTGCATATTGAAGATGGAGGTGTTACGGTGAAAATCTGGTAATTGAGTTTGATACAGTTTGAGACCCGTTTGGAGAGTCTTTGAACAGAAATCGCTGTGCCTTTTGACCTATCAGCAATGAAGAGGAAGAGTCTTGTTCTGCCCAAATAGAAGGCCAAGGCTCTACTCATGTCGAGCATGTGGAGGATGGCTTTCCTATTATCCTGATGAAATTTGGGATAAAAGGTTGGAAGGTGAATGAATTGGTTCACGTGAAATGCAGAAGTCACCTTGGGAGTGAACTTTGGATGTGGTCTAAGCATGACTTTGTCAGGGAAGGACACTGTGTGGGGGGGTGCGCCATCAGAGCCGCTATCTCTTCTATCCTTCTTGTCGAGGTGATGGTGATCAGGAATGCTGTCTTCACGGAGAGGTGAGTTAAAGGACAAGGGGCCATAGGTTCAAATGGCGGTCTGGTCAGTCCTTTTAGTACTAGGTTAAGATCCCACTGTTAGAGCCCTGTGCGGATACAAAATTTATATCCGCAGATGTGGATATCTGTAGAGTTGCATGGCTGTAGTGACAACGAGTGAGATCAGCGGGGCCATATCCAGTGACCGGGCCAAGACCCACAGTGGCAAAAAGCATCAGCATGTGGGGGCACCACTCGCAGGAACCAGCATCCAGCTGTCCCTTCCATGCAGCGATGTACATCTCCTGTCTGGGAGAGTGCGAGGCGCTTGCACACACTAGTGCAGTGGTTCCCAAACTTTCGGCATCATGCCCCCTTTTTAATTTTCAAGAAACCCTCACACTCCCCACCTCTCCTTTACCATAATCCAACCCCCTCAATCCTTGTCCCCTGACCACCCTCTCCCAGGACTCCCTGCCCCTAACCACCCCCTCCCAGAACCCTACCCCCTATCCAACTCCCCCTGCTCCTTGTCCCCTGACCGCCCCCCTGGGACACCACCCCTTAACCACCCCCCCAGTCACTGTCTCCTGATTGTCCCAACCCTTGGATCCACACCCCAACCCCCTGACAGGCCCCCCAGTACTCCATGCCTATCCAAGCCCCCCCGCTCCCTGACTGCCCCCCGGCACCTTCTTCCCCTTATCCACCCACCCCCAACTCCCTGCCCCTTATCAGGCTGCTCAGAGTGGCAAGACTGACTTATTAGAAAGCCTGGGAGATGGGCGGGCACAAGCCGTGCTACCTGTGTGGTGGCGTAACTATGGGGGAGGAGAGACTGGAGGGAAGGGGCTGGGGGCTAGCTTCCATGGCCGGGAGCTGAAGGGCCGAGCAGCCTCGCACCCCCCACGGAATTTCAGGCCCCACCAGAGGGGCGCGCCCCCTAGTTTGGGAACCAATGGACTAGTGTGACCAGGGATAGCTATATGCAAACCTGGTGCCTGCCCCAGTAGACAGGGCTGTGAGTGGTACAGACATGCTGGAGGAGCTGCCTGGGCTGCATGCTGGCTCCTGTGAGCAATGGCTCAACCTGCTGATGCTTTTGCCACTGCAGTTCCTGACCTGGTAGCTGGCCATGGCCCTGCTGATCTTGCTTGTTGTCACTCACTCACTCACTCGAGCCCTGCAATTCCAACGATATCCACTTTATATCCATGGATATCCGCATCTGTGGATATAAATTTTGTATCTGCGCAGGGCTCTACCCATTGTGGGGTAGAAAGTCTGGGTTGAGGAAAGAGGAAACTTATTTGTAGTTGGGTGGGAGAAAATGGAGTACCTTTCTACCTGCTGGCGGAAGGTTGCAGTTGCTGCCAAGTGGACTTTTAGCAAGCTAATAGAGAGTCCCAATTTCTTGAGAGTGAACAGATAGTCTAGGATTACAGGTAGAGTGGCTTCATCCAGAGTGATGCTTTTGGGCTGGCACCAGATCTGAAATCCAGTCCACTTTTGTAGGTAGGTACGACAGGCAGTCTGTAAAACGAACTGAACTGAATGCTTGGGCATCTCATGCACAGTCTAGCGTGAGCTATAAAAGACGGTTACTCACCGTTGTAACTGTTGTTCTTCGAGATGTGTTGCTCATATCCATTCCAGGTAGGTGTATGCGCTGCGCGTGCATGTTTGCCGGAAACTTTTTACCCTAGCAACTCCAGTGGGCCGGCAGGTCGCCCCCTAGAGTGGCGCCACTATGGCACTAGATATTTACCCCTGCCGGCCCGCCCACTCCTCAGTTCCTTCTTGCCGGCTACTCCAACAGTGGGGAAGGAGGGCGGGTGTGGAATGGATATGAGCAACACATCTCGAAGAACAACAGTTACAACGGTGAGTAACCGTCTTTTCTTCTTCGAGTGATTGCTCATATCCATTCCAGGTAGGTGAATCCCAAGCCTTACCTAGGCGGTGGGGTCGGAGTGAGAGGTCGCGGCCTGGAGCACTGCAGAGCCAAAGGCCGCATCATCTCTGGACTGCTGAACCAGGGCGTAATGGGAAGCGAATGTGTGGACCGATGACCAGGTCGCCGCCCTACAAATGTCTTGGATTGGCACACGGGCAAGGAAAGCCAGCGATGATGCCTGTGCTCTGGTGGAGTGAGCAGTCACACGGCCCGTCGGAACGTGGGCCAGGTCGTAGCGGGTCCTAATGCAGGAGGTAACCCAGGAAGATATCCTCTGCGAGGAAATCGGTAGCCCCTTGACCCGGTCCGCTACCGCCACGAATAACTGGGGGGACTTGCGGAACGGTTTGGTCCTGTCCACATAAAATGCTAGCGCCCGACGGACATCTAGCAAGTGGAGCTGTTGCTCCCTGCGGGACGAATGGGGCTTTGGGAAAAAGATGGGGAGGAAGATCTCCTGGTTAATGTGGAAAGCTGAGACCACCTTGGGAAGAAAAGCAGGGTGTGGTCTCAGCTGCACCTTGTCTTTATGGAAGACCGTATACGGGGGATCTACTGTGAGGGCCCGTAGTTCTGACACCCGTCTAGCTGAGGTGATGGCCACTAGGAAGGCGGTCTTCCACGAGAGATAGAGCAGGGAGCAAGTAGCTAATGGCTCGAATGGAGGACACATGAGCCGAGTTAGGACCAGGTTGAGGTCCCATGAGGGGGCAGGAGGGCGGATCTGTGGATAGAGATGCTCCAGCCCCTTCAGGAATCTCGCCACCATAGGGTGGGAGAAGACGGAACATCCGTCCACTCCAGGATGAAACGTGGAGATGGCCGCTAGGTGGACCCAGAGGGACGACAATGCCAGACCCTGGGCCTTGAGGGACCAGATGTAGTCTAGAATAGTGGTGATGGGAGTCTCCATAGGGAGAAGACCTTTCTCCGAACACCAACAGGAGAAACGCTTCCACTTAGCCGAGTAAGTAGCCCTGGTGGAAGGCTTTCTACTGCCCAGGAGAACCTTCCGAACCTGGGTAGAGCAGCGTAACTCGGACCCTGTCAACCACGCAGGAGCCATGCCGTAAGGTGCAGAGACTGAAGGTCCGGGTGACAGAGCCTGCTATGGTCCTGGGTGATCAGGTCCAGATGTAGGGGCAGGGCAACGGGGTTGGCTACTGAGAGGTCCAGCAACCTGGGGTACCAGTGCTGTCTGGCCCATGCTGGAGCTATGAGAATCACCTGAGCTCTGTCTCTGCGCACCTTGAGGAGAACCCTGTGTATCAGCGGAACGGGAGGGAACGCGTAAAACAGGTGGGTTGCCCATGGGATCAGGAAGGCATCTGCTATAAACCCTGGCTGCTGACCCTGGAAGGAGCAGAATGCTCAACACTTCCTGTTCTCCCTGGACGCGAAGAGGTCCATCCGGGGACGTCCCCACCTCTGGAATAGAGAGAGGGCAATGTCTGGACGGAGGGACCACTCGTGCGAGCAGAAGGATCTGCTCAGTCGATCCGCCAGAGTGTTTCGCACTCCCGGGAGATAGGAGGCGGAGAGGTGAACGGCATGGGCTATGCAAAACTCCCAGAGACGCATCGCCTCGAGACATAGGGGAGAGGACCTGGTGTCGCCCTGCTTGTTGATGTAAAACATGGTTGTCGTGTTGTCGGTGAACACCGCGACACAACGACCTTGAAGGAGATGGACAAACACTTGACAAGCAAGACGGACCGCTCTCAACTCTCGTATGTTGATGTGGAGGTCCATCTCCTGAGGGGTCCACAAGCCCTGAGTTCTTTGGGCGCCGCAGTGCGCCCTCCAGCCCAGATCTGAGGCGTCTGTAGTCAGGGATGCCGAGGGCTGGGGCGGATGAAACGGGAGCCCCGCACAGACCACGGACTGGTCCAGCCACCAACGAAGGGAGTCCAGTACCCTCTGAGGAACGGTGACGACTGTGTCCAACGAATGTCTGGCCGGCCGGTACTGCGCGGTGAGCCAAGATTGAAGAGGCTTCATGCGGAGTCGGGCATACGCCGTCACGAACGTACAGGCTGCCATATGGCCCAGGAAGGCCAGACATGTTCGTAGAGAGGTCAGCGGGGCCGCCTGCAAGCGCAGAATGATGGTCGACAGCGACTGGAACCTGGGCAAGGGTAGCAAGGCCCTGGCCAGAGTAGAGTCCAGAACGGCCCCGATGATCTCTATCCGCTGCGTGGGGAGTAGAGTGGACTTGTCCACGTTGATCACGAGGCCCAAGGCAGCAAAGAGGCTGCTGATCCTGCGGACGTGGTCATGGACCTGCAGCTCTGATGTGCCCCGGATCAGCCAGTCGTTGAGATAGGGAAACACGTGAATGCGGCAACGCCGAAGGTGCGCGACGACGACTGCCATGCATTTCGTGAACACCCTCGGGGCCATAGAGAGGCCAAATGGGAGGACTGCAAATTGATAATGTCGGCGGTCGACCACAAAGCGGAGGAAACACCTGTGCTTGGGGGATATGGAGATATGGAAGTAAGCGTCCTGCATGTCGAGGGCGGCGTACCAGTCTCCAGGATCCAGGGATGGGATGATGGTTCCAAGGGATACCATACGGAACTTCAACTTCACCATATACTTGTTGAGTTCGCGCAGGTCGAGAATGGGCCTGAGGCCGCCCTTGGACTTGGGGATTAGAAAGTAGCGGGAATAAAACCCCTTGCCCTTCTCGCTCTCTGGAACCTCCTCTATGGCTCCCTTGACGAGGAGCGTGTGCACCTCCTGACAGAGGAATTGCTCGTGAGAGGGGTCCCTGAAGAGGGACGAGGATGGTGGGGGGGGGCGAAGAAAACTGCAGGCGATAACCGGCCTGCACCGTACGCAAGACCCAACGGTCCGATGTTATTTGGGTCCACGCCGGGAGGAAAAAAGAAAGACAGTTGGAAAACTGCGGGGAAGGATCCGGAGGGGAAACTGGTACTGCGCCCTCGGGCGCACCTTCAAAATGAAGGCTTAGGTCCAGGAGGGGCCTTGGCGGAGCCTTGGTTCTGCCCCGTTTGGCCACCTGACTATCTGCGTCGGTTGTTCCTGCCACGGCGCCTAGTGAGGTCCTGCCGCGGGCGGAACTGAGGATATGGCCGACGCTGCTGCTGTTGGTTCTGCTGTCGGAATGGCCTGCGCTGTGTCGCAGGCGTATGCATCCCCAGCGACCGTATTATGACCCTATTATCCTTAAGGTCCTTTAATCTGGGGTCTGTTTTAGCGGAAAACAGGCCCTGGCCTTCAAAGGGGAGGTCCTGGATAGTATGTTGGAGCTCCGGTGGAAGGCCAGAGACCTGCAGCCAGGAAACTCGGCGCATCGTGGGCCCCAAGGCCAGGGTCCGAGCGGCCGAGTCCGCAGCATCTAAAGAGGCTTGTAGTGATGTCCTCGCTACTTTCGTGCCCTCATCCAGGATGGTGGTAAACTCCTGGCGGGTGTCCTGTGGTAAGAGCTCTGCGAATTTCCCCGCCGCTACCCACGAGTTGAAGGAGTAGCGGCTAAGGAGGGCCTGCTGATTCGAGACCCTGAGCTGTAGCGCCCCCGCCGAATAGACCTTGTGGCCCAGGAGGTCCATTTGTCTCGCCTCCTTCGACTTGGGCGCTGGGGCCTCTTGACCGTGGCGCTCCCTGTTGTTCACCGACTGGACCACAAGTGAGCAGGGTGTCGGGTGAATGTACAGGTATTCATAGCCCTTCGAGGGGGCCATGTACTTCCTTTCCACCCCTCGAGCAGTCGGAGGGATGGAGGCCGGTGACCGCCAGATATTAGCTGCGTTGGTCTGGATTGGATCTAGCGGGGGAGGGCTGGAGGACGAGGTACCCGCCACTGCCTCATCTGGTGAAGACGATGAGGAAACCCCCGGCAACAGAGTGTCCACGGGGGGTTCTATCTGGGGCTGCACCTCCGTCACTGGAGGGAGCTCCGGGTCCTGGTGGCTGGACCTGCCGTCTGCTTCCAGGGAGGGAGGGGGCCTAGACACCGTCGCCTCCGGTGGCCTGCGTTCCGCCGCAGGGCGGGGGGTAATGTGTTGTGGACCCTGGGCTTGGCGATACGCCCATGGGGTCCAAAACCCCCACTGTTGAGGCCCTCGTTCCTGTAGTGGAGGGTCCTGGAACAGGGCCGAGTGTCTGTCCTGGCCCAAGGCATAGGCGCTATCTGCCTGGGAGGACAGAGATGGTTCCCTGGAAGGCCACGGAGGCGCTGAGCCTGTTTGATAGGCGTCTCTGTACGCCGACTCCGACGTTCTCCGAGGAGCGGTGCCGCGACCCGTATCGGTGCCGGGATCAGGACCGGGAATGGCGTGGTAGCCAGTGCCGGGATCCGGAGCGGGATCTGCATCGAGGTCGGTGCCGGGAGTGGGACCACGACCTTTGATCAGCGCGGTGCTGGGATGGCAGAGGGGACCGGGACCTGCCACCGACGCGGTGCCGGGAGGTCGACCGGGATCAGGACCTACCACCGGCTCGGTGCCGGGAGGTCGACCGAGGAGCCGAACGTTGAGGTGAACGGCTCCTAGAGTCTCGGTGCTGGCGGTGAAAGGAGCCAGACCGGGACCGTGCAGATACTGATCGGTGCTGCGAGTGCAACCGGTACCGCCTGGGAGAACGGTGCCGGGACTGCGAGTGGCGCCCCGAGCGCGAGCATTCACGTCTCCGGGGCGATCGGTGCCGGGACTCTGGAGACAGCGCTCTTAGCATCGGTTTGCCTCTGGAGGTTACCCGTCCTGGGGATGCCATCTGAGGCTGCGCTGGCTCCGTTAGCATTATCAAGTCCCGTGCCGAGGCAAAGGTCTCCGGCATAGATGGTACTAACAGCTCGACCCCTGATCTCAAGGGGGAGCTAGGAGGGGCTGGACTCGATGGACCTTCCGGACCCGGAGTCGACAGCAGCCCTGTAGGCGGTGCCGTGGCCAAGGTAGGTGCCGGGCGCTCCACTCGGGCCTGCCTCGATGGTGTTGCAGATGCCGAGGGTCGTGGATCTGCTCCCGGTGCCGGGGATGGTCGGTGCCGGGGAGTCTTGCCGGTGCCGGCGTGGTCTGGTGCCGGAGTAGAAGTGGCCAGCTGCGCCGCCGGTGCCGGAGTCAGTGCCGCTTCCATGAGGAGAGCGCGGAGTCTTCTTTGTGCGAGGCTTAAAGGCCTTGCATATATGGCACTTTTCACTTATGTGCGATTCCCCCAGGCACTTGAGGCACGCGTCGTGGGGATCGCTAGTAGGCATCGGCTTCTTGCATGCCGAGCACTGCTTGAAGCCCGGCGAGCCAGGCATGAGCCCGGTGCCGGGTGCCGGGAAGGGCAACGGCCCACCCGCAAACAAGCTAAACAACTATATATAATACACAACTAACTAATATACTATCAAACTATCTATGAACTATTTACAACTATGACTACGAACAAAGTACAGGAGAGCTAGGTACGTGGAGGACAGCAAGCCGCACTCCACAGTTCCAGCAACCGATACGGCGGTAAGAAGGAACTGAGGAGCGGGCGGGCCGGCAGGGGTATATATCTAGTGCCATAGTGGCGCCACTCTAGGGGGCGACCTGCCGGCCCACTGGAGTTGCTAGGGTAAAAAGTTTCCGGCAAACGTGCACGCACGGCGCGTACACCTACCTGGAATGGATATGAGCAATCACTCGAAGAAGAACCTATGTGCCCATGGTCATATGCCCCAGAAGCTGGAGGCAGTGTCTGGCTGAAAGTTGGGGGCTGGATTGCACTGGCTCTAGAAACATGGAGAGGCTTAGGAATCTGGATGTGGGAGGAGCACCCTTGCCCAGATGGAGTCGAGGCTGGCTCCTGTGAATTCTAACCTCTATACCAGCATTAATGTCAAATTTCTGTACATTGATTTATAGGCCTAGACTCTGGAATAGATCCATTGTGGTATGGATGATTTGTTGGGCTTCAATGAAGGAATGTGTCCTGAAGAGAGAATTGTCCAGCAAGGACAAATCATGATGCCCTGGGAGCGTGAGTGAGCTGCCACTACTGAGAGAACCTTGGAGTATATTCTGGGGGCCGATGAGAGGCCAAAAGAGACTACTCTGTGCTGGTAGTGGTCTTGGTCTAATGTAAACCTGAAGCATCATCTGTGACGCGGTATGATTGAGATGTGGAAATATGCAACTTGAAGGTCGAGGGCCAAGAACCAGTCTCCTTTTTACTAATGCTGGAATAACTGTTATGAACATGACCATCTTGAACTTCTGAATCTTGACAAATTTGTTGATCACTCTGAGGTCTAGTATGGGTCTCCATCTTCCCTTTTTCTTTGGTATCAGGAAGAAGTAGAAGCCTTTGCCTTTTAGATGTGTAGGCACTGGCTCTATGACTCTATGCTGTGGAAATGATTTATCTCCTGTTGCAGCAGGCTCTCGTGAGAAAAATCAGCTGATTATATAGTGTATTTGTTGTATGTTGTTGATTAGATAACAAAGTCTAATATCTTCCCTTAATTGTCTCATACAGAAAGCTTGGGGTGGGGACTAGGGAGTTCTGCATCGTGTGTAACCAGTACACTACGATGCAGTCTTATTTTCACACTACCTCAGTCACTGGTAAGTTGACTGATGAATCACTTGGTTTAAGGACTGTCTTGTTTGTTGTCCTGTCTGACCACTATTAAGACATGTCTAAACACTTTGCCTGTTCTAGTTCAATTGCTTTTTAACTTAGTGTCTGTCAGGAAGGCTGAAACTCCAATAGTGATGTAAATAAACTCTTATCTTCTGGCACAGAACAAATTGCTCTCTGACCTTAGCACACATTAACAGGATTAACATTTTTAATAGCGCTCTAGTCATCTTCCTTTCCTAGTCCCTTATTTTTAAATGAGGCTTTTCGCTACTTTCACAGTTCTCTTCCTTGTCCACAGTAATAGTCAAATAAATTGTAATACCACAACAACCCAATTCAGACAATATTGCTCGAAATGGAAACTATTTTCTCACCTGTTTTAAAGGGATGACAATGAAGTACATTTTTAAAAGGGTTAATCAAATTTAATATAAATTCCCTACAAGAATATATATATAAAACATTATTAAGGTTGCAAAGTCAAGTACTCAAAAGTTAGGCAATGCCAGAATTCAAGTTATCTGTGCAATCCTATTTTTTCCCATAATGTATGTATGGATTATGATAAATAAATTACATGATAACATACATTTTTTTCCACAGGAGACCTGCTAGAGATGGAGGATGATAAATGTGGGGTTGGCTGAAAAACAAGAATTCTGCTTTGTGAAAAATTCTGAGATTTGAGAATTTCATTTAATTTTGCATTGGGACAAAACTGAAACTTCCTGATTTTTTTTTTAAATTAAAAATGAGAGACACTTATTCCAGAATAGCCAATAGCCCAATGGTTAGGCTACTCACCCGAGACAGCAGAGTTCAAGTCTCTACTCTGCCTTATTTAGAGCAGGGACTAGAACATGGGTCTCCCTCATCCAAGGCCTAATCACTGGCTATTCTGGGACAGAGCAGTTTCTCTGTCTCTTGTTTGACCAGGAATCCCACTCTAGACTTTCCCAATGACATTTTCATAGAAACCTATACATTTTCTGCAAAAAGTGTCAGGTTTGATGGATTGGCATTTTCTGACAAAAAGCCTTTGGTCAAAAATTCATAACCAGCTCCAGTTAATTTAATGAGGCAGTTGGTCAATATTTCTTTTTATCGCCACAGTTCAATGAGGGGGTTTCATGTTTGCTTACCGTACACCATCCAAGCCCTGCTCTGAATAAGGAATTATTTCATTCCATCATGGGTTTTTCCATTGCATTAGCACTGAAGCACTAAATACCTTACAAATAGAAAGGCATTTATCTTAACACCATCCCAGCAAGGTAGGGAAGTACTTCCATTTACAAAATGGGAAAGAAATGTATTTAAACCAACTTTTCAAGAGTATCCATTATTAACTTGAGACACCTAGGGTTGGATTTATTTTAGAGGTATTGAGCACCCAGAGCTTCCCTTGACTTCAGTTGTTTTTGTGATGCTCAGCTCATGAAAATCAACCACTATGTGTCTTAGGAAAGACACCCAGAAAATGTTGGTTTAAGTGACTTGCTTGGCATCATGTAGGAAAACTGTACCATAGCAGAGACAGGGATAGAACCCAGTACTCCTTGGAACCAATCCAGTGTCAAACTACAATATCATCTTCTCTCTTGCTGAAGCCCATTACTCATTTGACCTTCTAACTTTCTGCAATGAAGTCATTTGACAACAGCGTCATTCCCCATCCATGTTGCCAATTTTGCAATCTCAATCTAAGATTTTGCCCTGTAACAAATGAATAAAAATATAACTGCAGAAAAATCTGCTTTTTGTTTAGTTAACACTTATTTGTTGTCAATGTCTGAATAAACAGCTGACAGGGAAAGGGAGAGATCTCTTATTAAAAAACCACTGTTCCAACCCCTTCTGTTGGGGTCTGATAAAAGGCCTATAGGAGTCAATAGGAATCTATCTTTCCATTGACTTTAGAGGGTTTGAATCTGATCCTTCATGTCCGAGAAGCTCACAACCTGCATCTTACATCTTCAATTAGTTCTCCAGTAAATCAGCACAGACAGATGTGACATTCCTGACACTTCTGAGGTAAGGGGGGAAAAAACCCTTTAAACCTAAACAACCAACCTTTCAGACCTTTTGTCTTATAAGGAAACAAGAAAAGATGCACAACCTCTCTCTCTTTTTTTTTTTTTTTACTTTGCAGGTCACCTTTAAGGGCAAATTCCAACTTCCCTTCTAAGCCTTCTTTTTACAATGCTTTCTCAAACAATTTTTGGGATAAATTTTGTATGCTGGGTGACAGTCCAAATGGGATTTGTAGAGCTTGAGGAAAACTAGTTGGACCATTTTTCAGTTATTTGAGAATGAAAAAACACACTTTTCCCCATATATTCCAATCATAAATTTTGAACTCAGATAACTTTAAAATAGTTGAAACTACAAGTCTTGAATTTATCTTGTTTTTGTACCTTTCAAGAGACTTAAAAAAAGCAAAAGAGCTAATACACTGTCCAAGAAATGCTGATATTTGAAATCCTTCATTAATGCTAGATATTAGTTTTTTAAATATCTTTGTCATACATTTATACATATCTGTGGTAGTAATAACACATACATAAATGTGCATACATACAGAGGGAGACTCAGTGGGCCTTTAGGTCATCCCCAATGGGAAAAGGGTAGCAGGAACTGTTTAAGATAGCTCCTCTGCACCGTCCCACTGCAGCCATGACTTCCTGGCACTTCTGCCCTCTGCTGCACAGTTTAGTACAGAGCAGGGATGCACACTTTCGGTACAATCCCCCGCCGTCCAGTCTCCCTTATGCAATAGACAGGACCAAGTCTGCTGCTTTAGGGGATCTCTATGCAGGGCCGGTGCAACCATTTAGGCGGACTAGGCGGTTGCCTAGAGGGCGCCAAGATTTGGGGGTGCCACAAAAGTAGCACCCCCCAATTTTTTTTAAAGTGGTTGAGCAGTTGCTGCTGCTGGGATGGAGAGGGAGTCTGAGCTGACGGCGGCATCCGCAGCGGGCAGCCACCTGGGTGTTCCTAGGTCAGTGCACCGCCGCAGCATCCGGCAGCCCAGAGGGTCCCCCTGCGTCAGCGCACCACCGTGGCATCGGCAGCCAGGTGGTCCCCTGGGGTCAGCGTGCCGTTGCCGGCAGCCAGGGCTTCCTCTGGGTCAGTTGCACCGCCGCTAGCAGCCAGCAGCCAGGGCTTCTTCTGGGTCAGCGTGCCAGCAGGGCCGCCCAGAGAGGGGGCAAGAGAGGCAATTTGCCCCAGGCCCCGCAGGGGCCCCCACGAGAGTTTTTCGAGGCCCCTGGAGCGGGGTCCTTCACTCGCTCCGGGAGCCCCGGAAAACTCTTGTGGGGCCCGAGCCCCTGGAGCTTCTTCTGCTCCTGGTCCTCGCCGGCGGGGAGTCCTTCCGCTCCGGGGCGGAAGGACCCCCTGCTGGTGAATTACCGCCGAAGCAGGACCCGCTGCCGACATGCAGCCCGGTCTTTGGCGGTAATTCGGTGGCGGGGGGCCCTTCCGCTCTGGGACCAGTCGCCGAAGTGCTCCGGAGATCCGGGGCGGGGGCCCTCCGCCACAGAATTACAGCTGAAAACCCGGCTGCACTTCGGCAGCTGGTCCCGCTTCAGCGGCAATTCGGCGGTGGGGAGGCCCTGTGGTGGGTCTCCGGGGCACTTCGGCGGTGGGTCCTTGAGCGGAAGGGCCCCCTTGCTGCTGAATTACCGCCAAAGCAGGGGCCCTCCGCCGCCGAAGACCCCAGGCCCTGGAAGCCTCGGGGCTGCCTGGCGCGCTGCTGGCAACCCAGGGAGGTCCCCTGGGGCAGCCTAGGGTGCAAAACTTCCTTGCACCAGCCCTGCCTCTATCGCCATGGAAGAGGAGGTTAAAGTTGGCCCTTATGAAGTTTATAAGCTCCATGAGTGTAGAGTTTGTAATCTGTTAAATTTATAAACACAGAACTGGGACAGAGCATCATTTATAGGCTGCACAAATTCAACAAAGAAAGACCTGAACATCTTCCCTCTATTGAAATCTAATTCTCTCCCCCCATCTGAATCTTTTTAAAGATTTCTATATCAAAAACTTAGTGTTGAAGTTTTCTGTACTGAGTTCTTAATGAATTATATTATCACTGCATTGCACTTGTGAGGCATATATATGCCTTTCATATTTTTCCCAGGGGAATATTTCTACATAGACACTAATTACAACAGAATCTTAGTGATAGGAAATTTCCTACAACCTATGCATAAAACTCAGTTTCCAATCACTTATAACTTCACTAATTAAAAAAAAAACAAAAAACCTAGCCTGGAGATCAGTCTTTAGTGAGAACAGGGCAGAAAAAAAGTTTGTAAACATTCACCTGTTCTGATTCATAACTCATAATAAATAAATAAATAAATAAATAAAGCACTAACAGATATTTGCAATGCGAAAAATCACATTTTTCAACCTTCTATAACTTAATGGATGAATGGATTTTGCTCAGACTTTCTCAACAATATTTTCATTTTGAGGTCCAAGTATGGGAAATTTCAGGTTATAAAGAAAAACATCTGAGAAAGATATAAGTGAGTAAAAATAGGATATGAAAATGATTGATATATGTAGTACTCTTAAGAGCCAAACACACAGTACATGTACACTGTTAAATATAAGGTGTGACAGCATCAAGCTAGATGGCTACAGGACAGTGTTAGAAGGCAGATATATTAGTCTCAGATTAAGTAGATCCCTTTTCCCTGGGTAAGGTAACAGGGGCAGTTCCAGAACAAGCAGGAACTTCCTGGAATCAACTAAGGCAGGCAGGCTAATTAGGACACCTGGAGCCAATTAAGAAGAAACTGCTAGACTCAGTTAGGACAGGCTGGCTAATCAGGGCACCTGAGTTAAAAAGGACCTCACTTCAGTTTGTGGTGTGCATGCGAGGAGCTGGGAACAAGAGGCACTAGGAGCTGAGAGTGAGAAGGCATATTGCTGGAGGACTGAGGAGTATAATCATTTTCAGACACCAGGAGAAAGGTCCTGTGGTGAGGATAAAGAAAGTGTTGGGAAGAGGCCATGGGGAAGTAGCCCAGGGAGTTGTAGCTGTCGCCCAGCTGTACCCGGAGGCAATCTAGACAGCTGTGGTCCACATGGCCCTGGGCTGGAACCCGGAGTAGAGGGCAGGCCTGGGTTCCAACTCCTGATCAGACACAGGAGGAATTGACCTGGACTGTGGCTTCTCCCAGAGGGGAAGGTCTCTGGGCTGTTTCCTGACCCACATGGTGAATCTCTGAGGCGAGCAAATCTGCCAAAAGTGCAGGACCCACCGAGGTAGAGGAGGAACTTTATCACAAAGGATGAATAAAACTCCTTTCACAAGGAGTAAATAGATTAAACAGAGTAAAGTACATGAATAATCAAGAACTGTCGAGAAAGTAAAAATACATTATGTGAATCTGCTTTGTGCCCAGTATAGTGAATTTTGCTTTATGAAGAGGCAATTATTCATGGAGAGTGCAACAATGGCCGTATTACCTTGGGAGGGGAGGGGGGATGCTTAAAGTGAAATCAGCATCATCATGGCTGAATAGCTGGTTTATTTCAGAGAGTTTATAACCCTTACAGGATGAACAGAGGCTCAAATGGAGCACATGCTGCTCTAAGAACTATATTGTCAAGTGAAAGTTACAATAGCATTCTAAAAGCAATCATTAATAACAATTGCAGGTAACAGGATTTGCATTAGAAGTCTGCCAAAATGAAAGACCCACAGGCAATTTGCCAGGAACTGGATGCCTAAAGGCTTTGCATAACATTGATCGGATTCCTCCATGTCCATCTTGAATATAGCAGTGTAGCCTGCAAAAATCACAAGGCCCACCATAGATTGCTACAACTTGAGCCAACAGATGTTCAGACCTGTAGCTAAAGTTAAAGGTGATGGCAACCATAAACTGCACTGTAGAAATCATTAGGCTGACGGATGGACTAAATTGAAAACAGAGTATAGACTTGGCTGGGTTTCAGGCAACACTGATTCCTAGAATTGATCACAGAAAAAGAGATATAGAAGACAGGAATTAACATGCTAGCATTAAGCATATTCCTTTTTTTCTTTAAATGCATTTTTTCATGAAATCACGGATATGCAGACAGAGAGGCTTGGGGAAATTTTTTTTTTCCATGTTAGAAAAAAAGTTTTCTTTTTTAAATTGCAAAATAGGAAGTTAGTGTAAACACTGATAAGGACAGACTAACGTTTGAATTTATAAATTACTGACATGGAAAAAGTTGTACAATATTGAAGCTGACAATATCATTTACTAGAAACAGTTCTGTCTGCTACAAACATGATAAATTAGGTCACATTTGATATAATTTTAAATTGGATGATTGTGCCAAGAAATCTTACAGCAATACAATTAAAGTCGGTTTTAATTTGGTTTAATTATTTGTATTTCAGAGATGGAGCCAACTTCTCAAGGATTCTGCTCTTGAGGCTGACACGATTTGCAGTTTAATATATCTTTTTCCTGGATTCGTTTTGGTGTCTGGCACCTCACTTTTCCCTCCTTCCTAATCTCCAGAACAGGTCCAATGTTTGGTGAAGCCATCCAGAGCTAGGTACAGACACAGGTCACAGATCAAGCAACAACTGTATGCTTGAAGTGCCAAGGTCGTTATGATTTCCTTCTCCTCTCATTCTCAGGGGGGAGTTCGCTTTTGCTTTGCCAGGCTCTGAGAGTTCATGGCTAATTATTGCAGCTGCAAACCTAAATCTAACTAGTTAGATTACAGCTGCATAAACATTGTTCCTGAACAACTGTGCAGAAGCTGGAGCCATGATTTTCAAACAGAACATATAAGTAGAGCAGCCCAAACAAATCACTGGTAACTGCTGTATGCTGGACAGTAGCAAGGTGCTCAATAAAGAGAAGTTAGTGGCTGGCTAGAATAGAAACCCAGTATACGTGCTTGACCAGGATTGTTCTGCCCTGCATGGTGCAAGGTAGGGTAAAGCATAGGGAAATCCTATGAAAAGATATAATTTAACTGGATGCAATTATGAGGAAAGAGAGAAACTATGAGACTAGTTGTGGAATCTCCATCTTGGAGATTTTTAAGAGCAGGTTAGACAAACACTTGTCAGGAATGGTCTAGATAATACTTAGTCCTGCAATTAGTGCAAGGGACTGAACTAGCTGACCTCTCGAGGCCCCTTCCAGTCCTATGATTCTATGACTAGGAAATGTGAAGCTAAATCACACCCCGAATCTAAACATATCCACTGAATCAAAAGAAAAGACACAAAGGTCATTTTAGATCTTCTAGTCCACCTCTCAGGCAAAGTCAGTGCAGTATTGTTCCCTATAGAGATTGCTAAGAGACACTAGTCTCAACCACAGTTAAGGATGAAAGGTCTTCCTGCTCCAAGGAAGGAGAAAAGAGGGAGAATATACAGATGAACAATTTTAGTTTAATGATTTGAAAATAACAGAGAATTTGAGAGTGCCAAGTTGAGTACAGTGGAGAATTCTTCCTCAGTTAAATTATTTTTGATAATGTGGTATATCAATATTAGGTATTATGGTATGATACGATATGATATATATTTGTCATAATTTTTTTAGTATTGGTGCTTTCTTATTGAATATTCTGAGTTTTTTTTTCAGCTCTGTTTGATAAATACAGAGCTGGGGCATTATGACAAAAGTATAAGTATATTACTTTGAATAGATATGACTTCAACAAAATCTAGATTATGAAGAGAGACTTCCTTTATTAACCAGTTTTTACGATCTCCCTAAATCTAAAATTGATTCATATAATTATCATAGACATTTTATGCAGGATAGAATTTATTATTCAAGTCAAGAGGCAAGGCATTTGTAAGATGGGGTAATGAAAAAAAAATGGTGTTTTTTCATTTTTGGGAATTTTCCTAACTTTCTGGAGCATCCACCCAGGAAAACAGTCTAGTCCAGAAAGATTTGTTTTAATTGGTTGTACCTGGCTAGTCCTGCTTCCTTAGACAGAAGTTACAGTAGCTCTGTGAGCAGAGCAGCAGTAGGATTAGGCTCATATTTCTTTCGTCTTGGATGTGGGATATGCCAGTGGGTCGAATTAGGGCTAAGCAGTGGGCACACTGAAGGGACCATATGAACTTGAAAGACATACTAGTACAAACATAAATGCAGATGTTTTTTAAAATGAATTTATGGTCCATACCAAATGAAGATTGCACAAAATCTTTAATGTCAGCAATAATACAATTATTTTCTCTTTCAATTTAACATAGGAGAATTTAGATAAATATCCATGCATGAAATAAAGTCAATGCCCTATTTTTGCAATATAGCTAGTTCTTATATCAAGAAAGGCTCTCTGTTGGGTATGCTGAAGTGAATTCCACATGTAGGATTTTCCCTGAGACTATTGATCCTAACATGGAAGTGAAGGTGATAGTGTTAAGCTGTTCTGGTCACTGTTCAAGTCTGTACATTCTCCTGGGTAGGCTGATTGGATCCTAGTGTGTCATAAACTTTTGCATTTTAGCACGCCATGAAGGGAAACACAAACTTGCCTACAGGTTGCAACTTTGATTTACTTCGTCTCTTAAGCTTCCAAATAAAACAGGTGATTTCAACAGCAAAATAAAACATGAACCAATGAAAGAAAAAAAATCAAGGAAAATATAATGATAAAAATGTAAATCACTATGAAGGGAAACTGTCAAGTAGTGAGACCTAAACTTGACCTACTGTTTGAAACTGAAAGAGAAATTCCGATGAATTCTAATTTTACTTAAAAATACTCTTATTCTATCAAAAGGTATTTAAAAAACAAAGCAACGAAACAAGAACAGCGAGCATTCACATAATTTCATGCATAACATGTAGTTTCCTTTTGAACTCACACCCCTCATTGCTGAGTCACAGGTGTGTAAAAACAGGTGTCATTCTTATTTGCCCTTTTACAAGTTGAAGATGTTGTCAAAGGACTAAATTAGCATGTAATTACAATACAGTGACTCAAAACAAAGGGAAGAAAAGCAATATTCAGCCAAATGAAAGCAGCACTAGCTTGGAGAAAATAAATGTTATTTTCAAGCTTTGAAGAACATTTTTACAAAGAGTAAGTATTCACCAGGGCACTCTGGGTGGGCAATGCTGATTTAATGTAACATGTCCAATGATGGATTAGTAGTTCTGTGATAGGGCTTAATCCCCATCACCTGTAAGGCAACAGAAGGAACCTGATTAGTTATGCTCTACACCTGGGAGATTAACTAACTGCCTCTTGGCTAGAAGAGGTGGAGCTAGGCTCAATAAGAAGCTGAGGGAACTCAGATAAGGGGAGATCTAGAAGAGAGGAGCTAAGGGAAGTATTCTATCCGTTGGAAGGTCCTGGACGCAGGTCTGCTGCTTTGGGACTGGCTCTGGCCAGGATGCAGCACTACAGAGTAGGCTTATCTCCTTGGGGGGGACCCTAAAGTGGAGATGAGCTCCACGCTAGGATCTGTGAGGACTAGAGCATGAGGCAGGAGGCTGTGAAGGGTGGAAAGCCAGTTTAAGTGATACTTAGATTCCCAGCAGGAAAATCCTGGGATGTCAGTATCCTGACAAGGGGAGTATTTTAGAGGCAAAGATGTGCATCTACAAGCTTTAGTCATGTCATAGAATCATAGGGTTAGAAGGGACCGCAAGGGTCATCTAATCTAATCCCTTACCAAGATTCAGGATCATGAGTGGCATGTATAAGAGGTTTGGGGAGGCTAAGCATCTCCAAAAAAGGTTGGCCATGCAAATGCCATGGATGTGGCATCTGTCACCTCCATTTGGAGGTGTGCCAGCATGCCGCTTTTAGAGTGCTGGAAGCCAAGCTCTCTAGAAGTGGGTGTGGGGCTACTGGTGCCTGGATGTGACTATGCCTGTGTTCCACCGCAGGCCCCAACCCTGCTTGGCCTCTTCTCCCCCTTCCCCTCAAGGCCCCGCCCTCACTCTGCCTCTTCCTCCTAGACCCCTTGCTGGCTGCTCACTCCTCTCCACCAGGGGGGAAGAAGCAGAGAGGAGTTGAGCGGGAGGTTCGAGGGAGGGGGCGGAGTGGAGACAGGAAGAGGCAGAGTGGGAGTGAGACCTCAGGAGAAAGAGGTGGAATGTGAGGAGGGGCCATGGTTCATGCACTAGTGACCCCCGCACTTCTAGGGAGCTTCTGGTGCTTGCGTGTAAGCCTCCCCCAAACTGAAGACTCATGTGCTGCCTATGTGCAGGTTGTTAGGCTTTTAAGACTAGATTCTCCACCCCAACTGAGCTCTGCTTGGGTGCAGCAGAGAAGAGGAACCTCAAAGGAGCTTTTGTCTCATTGATCCTAGGCCGCTTAGCGCAGGCATATGATAGAGCTTCTGAAGAGCACTGGACTGGTTTATGGTCCCTCAGTGCTCTTACAGCAGCAGAGGATCAGGTGTAGCACTGCTCTGCCATGCCACTGAAGCATTCCTTCCCTCCCCCATCGCCAACACAGGGGGTGGGCAAGCAGTTGGCAAAGGAGGTGGCTACACTACCAGCTTTCTGCCAAAGAAGAGCTCATGTGGGCACAGGGAATCCTCCACTGGCTAGAAAGACTGAAAAGTTAAAAGCAATAAATGAATAAAGAAAACCACTAAAACAAATTACTGCCCTTGTACATGTGACTAAGTTTTGTTCGCACTTTTCATCACAGTCAAAGAAATTTCTGTTTGCTTAAGGATTATTATGTGCCAATCACCATGACAAGTTGGCATGTTACATCATCTAAAAACAATGCATTAGTCAAGACAGTCTGCAACAGAGTGCAAAAATTGCCATTCTTTGATAAAATCCCACCCAAAATAGAAACATATAATTTCCTCATTACACATGAAAGCAAAAGACCATGCACATTTTACATTACAGACCCAGTGGAATACTGGGAATGAAGTCCTATTTTCTCATTAGATAGTTTGCTGGTCTTCAAAAAGAGCACTAAAAACATATCTACGGTAACATGCAATTCAACCTTTAGATTTTATTTTTTTAATAGCTATTAGCTAATAGCTATAGTCAGTTGCCTTTTTATTTAAAAATATTTTCATGATTTCAAAAACTAATGATTTCATAGATCATACATTTCCTGACAACGAATAACTGGCTGAGGCTCAACTCCTGCAGTCACCCATTAATTGCCCTAACAATTATCCCTATACATTGCTTCTAATATCTGGCAGACGCTCATTGAAAAGTTCTACATAATTATAATATCAAAAGGAACCACCACTGACATTAATTTGCCCCCTTGTTGGCAGTATCCCAGAGAGGGCAAGGACTAAATGAGCTATGATGATGAAACTCCCCTTTAATTTTTAGAATATAGTTTCTTTAGGTCATATCGAAAGCATATTGACATGTACGGACATATAGAAGAAGTTTGCACTATACTGCTCATGCTGTATCTTCTGTTGATAAACAAAGGACATTAATGTCGTAGTAGTACCCAGGGCTGTTAATCTGACACCCTTCACTGGTGTTAAAAATTCACTTGAAAGCCATTTTGCCCAGGAGAAACAGCAAATACCATCTAATATATTGCCCTAGGGAAATATAACGGGTAAATTTTCACAGGGCAGAGGCCCAGCTTCCTTTTTTTGTGGGGACCACTGGACTCTGTAACCAGAGATGCACATACAATCACTTGTGCCCCAACTGAACAAAAGGTGAAGAACGTGAGTACAAATTTTGCAACCACAGATCGTGCCTGCAAAAACTGAGGACACCCTTTTGATAATTTGCTCCCTAGTTATATGAGCAGTTCCTTATTACCCTGTCAATCTTTTGTCTCAGGCATTTCTCCTCTGGGAAGAGGATGAGCTCACTCCATTCAGAAGAAAATGTGCTAACTGTGTAGTCTCTACTGACAAGCAGAGACTAGCACAATCACTTTATTAATGACAGAATCATGCCCCTCTCCCACCGTAAATTAAAAACATTTATGATAAAATGATGGGGTTCAAAGATCAAAAATATATCTCCTGCTCTATAGATATTTCATTTGTCCTCTCATAGAGCAAGATTAGCAGAGTCTGTTTATCATACAACTTCCCAAGTTTTCAGTCACAGGAACATGTACTTTATCGCAGCAGAATACTGGTTCATCTATTTCAATATCCTGCTTTAGAAACAGGCCAATATTTGATACTTCACAGGAAAGGGAAAAAACTTAATGTACCTAGCCAGCTTTACAATGCTACATTTGTAGGAGAAACATATACTCCTACCCCACCTTAGTTCTAAAACATGAGATTCAATTATTCATAACTTGGCACATATAACTATAAAGTGTAATTAAGGGCTATAACTTTATCCAGCTCTTTTAAAAAGCCACACACTGTATTTGACTGAATGACATTCTGACACAGGAATTCCATAGATTGATTGCATATTCTATGAAATAGTTCTTTTCATTCTGCTCTTAATGCCATCAAACTAGCCCCTTTGTTCTTGTTTTGTCAAATAAGGATAACCCATAGTACTTTACTATATAGGTAAGCACACAACCACAATCTAATTAATCAGTTCCACAATCAATATATATTCCATAACTAGCCTTGTCTTGGGGAGAGGAAGAGCTATACATACCCTTACTGCAGATTTCCCATAACACAGATAATCTTGTCTTCATCTATGGGACATATCTAATACAGAGAACACATGAGAACAACAGTGCACACTTTAGTGCCTCCCTCTTTGTTAGTTTTTCATGCTCCATTGTTTTTGGAAACTGGGGGATGACATTATGATGAATATCTGATTGCTGCTACACTTTCAACAAACATATTGAAAGACTTCCTTCATTACTTTCAGCACACATAGCACATGCAGAAGCGAGAGCAAGAGCAAGAGAGAATGACAATGATAGTAAAATGGCTGAGATACAAAGGAAGATAAAATAATGGGGTCATTGAAAAACTAAGTGTTGTTTTATTAATTTAGCAGGCTTAGTTGTATACTTTGGGTACAGTATTTTTAAGGCGCAAAACTAAAGGCCAACTACTTTTAAACATTTAAGTGTAGCCAATCTGGTCTCATTCTTGAAGTGAATAATTATTACTATTTTAAAAAATAAAATGTTGCTTGTTACATTTTGCAATGACTGTCTAATGAGTCAATGACAGGCACAGTTATATTGGATAGCGGCTGAGTCAGCACCATTGTTAGCTAATATATTTCCATCTTCATACATAACCAACAAAAAAAACCAGTTAACATTAATAAGAGTTAAAGGCATGAAGCTTGAGGATTTTCACCAAAGAGGAAAAACTTTAACAGCAACAAATAAAACATACATTTACATAGTTTGTCATAATATCGTCTTAGAGCATTAAAACTCCATTTCTCCTAAAACAAGAAAATCTCTTTTTTCAAGGAACTAGAAAACAGAAAAGTCCCACTAGCTAATATGTATGTGTACTATCACCCTATAATGTCTAGAGACTAACAGACTCTAAAAACCTAGAAATGGCTAAGAGTAAATAGACATTCTGATGAACTGTTCTTTCCATCAGTATGCAACAAATTCTTAGGTTGGCCATGCTTATAGACACTCAGAGGCAAGTCACTGGTGAACAGTTTTTGGCACTGAGGAACTGTGTCACATGTTCAGTTTTCCACCTGTATCTGGCAGAAGCAGCTTGCTGAGCTGTCTTCACTTGGAAAAGGCCACAGACTCTGAGATTTGCAGGCGGTGTTCCTCACTTGTCTTTTTTTCTCTCTCCCTTCCTCCTGCGAGAACCTTAACTGACATGTAAGAGGGCAAGTGGTAGGAATAGGCAAATGCAACTAGTCCTCTATACACCAGTGCCCATCTTCTCCAGCTGCGAGGGATTGGCTCTCCCTGAACCACCAAGAGGGACAGACCTATCCTGGCCCCTCTTAGGAAGCAGTGTAGTGCATTTTAGGAGTCAAAGGAACAAACACCTTCAAGGTGGTCTCTGGCAGAAAGGCGTTTCAGACAGCTCTTTGTATCTTTTACTGGGTTGAGAAACAAAGCCTAACTGTCTCAGTCTCCTGTATCCAGGGAAAACTTAACATTCAGGACACCTGGCTGAGTCACAAGGTTGTTTTTTTTCAGCAGAGTGGGAACTGAACAATACTGTATTTCCATGAGTCTCCTGGAGTGGCGGATTCTGTATATTGACTTATTTGTAACAGACCTCAACAAAAAGTTGGCTTCCCTCTGCTCGTGATATTTGGAGATAAGTATATGTATTTAAATTCAGCTGATCAGACCTTTTCCTGTCTTAGCTTGGGTGGTCAAGAAAATCAAAGTAGATGGGGCATATTCCTAATGGCCTTGTATTGGCCTTGCAAGCCCTGCTTCTCCATCTGTGGGAAAACCAGTTGTCCCTCCCTCTCAGTTATTTCTCATTGAAGATCTTGTAATGTATGTAAAATTCATTCTGTTGTCAAGACATGGACAAGATCAAACTGGTGGCCTGTAACCTGAAAGGCTGGACCACTGAGATTTGGGTTTCTCTGATCAATTAGTAGGTATCTTGCTTCAGTCCACTAACAATGCCACTTCTGTCATATTTTAACTTTATAGTGTCTTTGATCATGAGCCCACCTTTAAGTTTACATTAGTGTAAACTGATCTTTCTATTAGATGGATTCAGTAAAGGATCCATGTGGCTTAGTTGGGAGTCATTGGGTATCCTCTGGGAGACAGAGTCTCGTATCGCACCATGATACTTAATTAAAGCAATGGCAAATTTTCTTCTTATAGTCAAAACACCTGTTTCCAGATATAAGCCAATTTAGTAAAGAGACAATTGATGGAACAAAAACTAGGCTACTACTTCATTGCCTTTCCTGCTGAATAGAGAGTGACTTTAGCTCTGCAAGAAGGAACAGTAAACTGAACACCTTGGATATCAAGAAACCATTTGTGCAGTGTTTTCTTGAGTGGACCTACAAACTACATTCTGATTTTACACCCACATAAGCTTCTCCTTAACTCAAATTATTATCCTGTTCATTCTGCCCCAACCATTCCCACTCTTAGGAAGTAAAGTGGCATTAGTTGGGTGTCTATTTGGCTATAAAATTTTATTTAACAAATCAGATTTTCATCACACAAGAGGAGGGATGGTTTTTCCAGAGGTTAGATTGTTAGCCTGGGAATGTGAGATGCAGGTTCATTTCCCTTACTGTGTTATCTTGGGAAAACCAGTCTCTCTCTGTGCCTTAGTTTTCTAGGAGTATAACAGTATTTCCTACCCAAGGGTATTATGAGAATAAGTATATTAAAGGATGTGAGCACGAAGAGACTATAATAAAGAGGCCATAAATACCTAATATAGATAGCATGTGCTGTAAGAACAAGGACCGTACTGGTGGATACAGGCAGCAATTCTTGAATCATATACACAGACTGGTAATCACCTTCTTCTGCCTTAAGACCGTTCTATAAGATCATTTTCCACCTCATGAGCCAGAGTAACAGAACATCTTTGAGAAGGTTGGTGCCATTAGCCTAAGATGATACCTTTGGGTTTTGCAGTTTTATATCTCCCTTGATTTCTATGTTCTCTAATTTTCTCTCCCTTCCTCCCTCTTTTCTCTCTCTCTCTCTCTTGTGTGCGTGTGTATTTCACAAGATTTTAAGTGTTGGGAGTTGTCTCCAGGTCCTGTGGCTCAGTCCTGAGCATATATGAAGGGAAATTAGATGCCAATACTTCAGACCTGACAGCTACCATGGTGAGTGACTATTAACATGGTCAACCCAATAGTCCCTTCTAGACAGACAAATACTGATTGCCAAGGAAAACTAGATTGTAAGCAGTTTGGGGCAAGGACTGTTATTTACCATACGTTTGTACAGTGCTTTGAGCTACAGTGTCCCAACCTGGTTTAGGCCTCCTAAGCGCTAATAAATAAAATGATCAAAAGTAACTATTCTCATTTAGTTCAAATGGTAGAGGGCTTTGTTTTTGGGGTTAAAGATCTCACTTTCTATGTATGGTTGAGCTGATAAACGTGATGTCAGTACATACTGAACCACAGGATTCATTTATCAGTATATTATAGAGTCTGGTTTAATCCTAGGATGATTGTCCCAGTGGTTTTATGCTAGTGACCTAAGGCTTTTGTACTGTAATGAACTTTATGTGGGCACACTGGTCCACTCACTGTGGAGCTCCAGAAGCTATTAAGGCCTGTGCTTCTACTAATATGGCTTTTACAACATGAGATAGAGCAAATTCTCTTCTTAGGAAGTCTCAAGGCTCTTTGTAAAATATATAATGATGGCTGCTTTGGCTCTAGATAACTCAATATGGTGTACAAGATCAAGTCTATCTCCCTGATCGTCATTAACTTACTTAATTTACAGTAAGAATTTTTCAGCTTCCCTTATGCACACCTTACCTCCCTGCCACCCCAAAAAGAATGTGAAGTAAAAGGAGCCAATTTTATATCATCACTTTTGTGACTGTAACTGCATTTAAAGTATTTCCTTTCAGGTTTTACTAACTTGATAGGATCCCTTTAACATATACAAGCTTTAACCTGAAGCAGATGTGGAAAGTAGTTAAAAAATAAAGTGTGTTTTGGAGATAAGATGACCTCAGCCAGTCTTTGGGGAAATAAGCAGGACCTTTTTAATGTAAAGATAAACATAAACTTTTTTATTTTAAATGCATTTCATTAGAGGAACCAAACTCATGACTTTGTATTACTGTACATTCTTGGTGGGGGAAACTTGCTTAACTGATAGAAAAACAGAAGAATTAACTGTATAAGAGGCAAGGAAAGAGATATGTTTAATGAAACAGTCAGTGGTTGTGACACCTGCTTGTGAAAATCTCAGGAAAAGATACAGACTGCAATGTAGTGTCACTGCACATTTTAGCCTCCATTACTAGCAATGAACTTTAGAAACCCATAAAGTAACTCTATAGTAAAGAGGCAATTATTAATCAGAGCGCAACAGCCATTTCTGAATAGCCTTTCAATTACTCAAGTTTCAGCTATACTACTGAGCACAAGGTAAATGGTTAGAAAGGCCGACAAAAGCGTCTTGCAGTCTGGGCATTTCTGTGTCCATCATGTGAACAGTCTCATTATAAATTAATGGATAATTAAAGAAGTTTTCTTATATAAGCTTAGATCATATGTAAGTAATAGTTGCTTGGTTGGACTTTACATCATGGTGGTCTCAGACTGACATTGTGATACTGAAACCATGCTAGACATGGTTGCAGAGTGAGCATGCAGAATCTATCCCCAAAGTGTTTTCTCATTTGTGCACAGTACAAGGCAACATAAAATAAATTAACAAAACCCCTCAAACAAGGGTGATGGGTGAGCATGTTGACTGCGTGATAAAATGCGTGCAAAGTATACCTCAGAAACACTATAGGTGGATGAGCACGAAGGGAGCCGAGCCTGGTTGTGCAGCGGGGAAAAGAAACATTGTTAAAAAGGAAATGGTGGCACAGTAAGGGTCTCAGAAGGTTTCTGTATACGTAGTTCCAGCACTGAGACATTAGAAGGGGGCTCATTTAGTTTCTGAGACCAGAGACTTCTGTGTAAGAATATCCCATAATTTAGTCATTTAAGGTGGAAGCTTCTTTAAAAATATTGTAAAATAATGGTTATATACTAACAGTGAATTTGAAGTAAGAATTCAATCTTCCTCCCCCAGAGAGGTGATAATGTGATAAGAATACCCTCATTAGGATATTCTGGAATGAGGTTTTCCCAATATCTCTCATTTAATCCTATAGGTTTTATTCTAGCTCTGCAAAGCTCACAGTGTGGAACACATTAGAGACTCTCTCCTTCACTGTATAGCCTGCTGATGTCATTTGGTTAGGTGCACAGTGCTATTTTTTTAATACCATCCCATCCTCCAAAGAATGGGAGATCATTACCATTCGCAAAAGCTATGTCACTAAAAATAAAATGTAGAAAGAGTCTCAGTTTATTCATAGGAAACGTGGTTTTCCTAGTAATTTGAATTTTCAAACCCCCCTCCCAGATGCTAAGTATTTCATTTTTCACATACAGCATAAGAATTCCAAGGGCTACATTCTGTTCTTCCTTACACACCACGTCTTTGGTCATCAGTTAATTTGAATTTCAAGAAGTGTTGCAATGTAGATTTCCCATCAAGTTATGCCAAGACTGGATGTAAAGAGCCACAAACAGTCAAATACATTAAAAAAATCAAGAAGAAGAGAAGGTGGCTTGGATACTGAGTTAAAATATCCTGTTTTGACTTTTATGAAAAACCTGGATAAAGGAGTGCCCTGATTTCAGAAGAGCAGAGCATCCAAAACGTCAATTGATTTCAGTAGAATCAGTAAGTGTTTCGCACCTGTTAAAAATCAGACCAGATACATTAAAGATGAGAGCTTCTGTGTATGCTACTGTTCTCATGGAGCACTTGCTGACTTAGGTAGCTTGTGGAGTGAACTGGGAATACACTCCAATGTGTAAGTAACATGTTGGCTTTCTTCCATATTAGGCATGTAGCTCTCATAATTCCATTTACTTTTTCTTCTCATCAAAACTATAAATATCCCCAATCCAGAAAAAGCCCAACCCTTCATGCTTAGCCATGTTCCCTTATGCCTTGATTACAGAATTTTACAGAGCTGCTCATGAATCACTAGAAATATTTAAAAATTCTGTCCAACCAATTTTGCCAGCATTCTGCATATCATGTATTACCTTGCTCTTACTACATTCTATTACTAAAGAAATCCGTATGGTTAAGGAATATTTTAAGTGTGCATGTCTGCCTGACACTTATACCTCCACTGATGTAATAATTCTTTATGACAACATGGAGCAGCAGATTGTTTTGGAAAATGAGTGATTATGTCACAAAAAGAAAATAATGACTTCAGACGAATATGAACAGCAGAAGATGCACCCTGAAGATGCAAAACCATTCTTTTCCTACATCCTCTTTTGCAAAATAATTAGTCAAGAAACAAGTAAAACAGGATACAAAGCAAGATTGGTTTCTAAAAGGATTATTTTTCAACGTATTCCAAGAGTAGAGGTTGAGTGTCTTTTCTTTTAAAATAAAGCATGGTATTTGGTTATTCATACAGCTTTTGATGAGTCACAGTCAAGATTTCAATTATATTTTTCAGTCATAGTTTCCATATTTTGGTTTTGGAGGGTAGGAAGAAAGAAGATCCATTAGCTTCAGCTTAGTAAGTGAAGATCCAGAGAACGCAGTATTAAAAAATAACTTCATACGAGCAGCTTTTTCAAACCTCAGAATTAATAAACAGGAATAGCAAAATGAGGGGTTTTTGAAGTTTACTCATCAGTGGCTGGAAAAGATCTCCTGGGTCATCCTACCTAACTCTATCCTCCATACTACTGCAGAGTTACAGGTTGCATAGAGTCCAAGGCCAGAAGGGACCATTGTGATCATCTAGTCTGACTTCCTGTATAACACAGACCATAGAAATTCCCCCTCTTATCTCTATACTAACCAGTGTGTGCTTTATTTAGTCTCTTCTTAACATCTCTTGTGAGGTGGCCTCCCTTGTCAAATTATCCTGTGGCTTATTCTCCTCACTCATGATATTTTTTCACAATATATAATTTAAATTTATGCCTTAGCTCAGGCTCTTATCCTCCTGACATTTAATCATATTAAAACATTCTTATTCTTCTGTTATAACTTTTAAATATTTATAGGCAGCCATAATATTCCCTGTTCTAAAATGTATATGTTAACTTCCCTTAATCTAATTTTATGCACAATTTTTTCATCATTTTAATTCAACCATGTTTAGATTTCCTTTAATTTACCTGTGTCATTTTCATACAATGATGAGCTCTAAATTGTACACAGTGCTCCAAGTGTGGCCTTACCATGGCTTTATGGAAAAAAAACTATCATCTCCCTGTTCTCACATGATCCTCCATATACACATTCCAGTATAACTTCTGCTTTTTTTGGGAACAGGATCACACTGTGAGCTCATATGTAACTTGCTGCACACTGATAAACTTCCGGATCCTTTCTGCATCACTGCTCTCTGACTAACCACATCCCATTTTGAACTTATGACTTGTACTAGTATTCCCTTAGGGCATTACTCTGCATTATCTAAATGATATTTCAACCCATTTCTCCATTTTTCTTTAAACTCTCTTGATCATTCAGTAATGTCTCTTTAAAATCAATAGTGCTTCCAATCCTCTCCTAATTTGGTGTCATCTGTAAATTTGAATGATGGACCTTTATGCATCTCTTTCTGGTTAAAGGGAGAAACTCTCTTCATTTCACATGACACCAAACAGCCCTGCACATTACTTGAGGTGAAGCTACCCAGGGTGTACTAAGAATTGAGCTTGGTTATATAACAGACACCCAAATAAGGGGCTAAATCTTCAGTTTGCTGAAACTGGCATAGTTTGAGACTTTAACTAAGCTGTGCCCACTTACAGCAGCTAAAGACATGTCTCAATGGCTGCATTAGTAACTTGCCATGAGTCTGATGCATAATATACACATTGCATCTGCTCTAGTCTTTATTAATAAGACACAGTCAAAAGGGACTGAATGACCCATAAATATAATCCGTCATCATAATAAAAGGCGGCAGTTTACTCAGATCAAGATGAAACACTGCATCTTGGGCCCAAGCCCTCATGGGCTACCATTCTATAGGAAAGATTTTGACACAGTCCAGGCTTCATTATAGAACGATATTTGGCCTCCATGATGCAATTTGGGCAACTCCTACCTTGATCCAAAAAAGGGAATCTTTGATATGAAATCCATGTTTGTCTAACCTGCACACAGAGGCTGATGGACACATTGTTTCAGGAAATTGTGTATGCAGAATTTCCATATATTTTCAGATTCAGTATCTCCTTACAGAATTTAAATGTTATAAGTATTTTTCTGAGGAATTTAAACAAATTAAAATAAATTCTAGCCTGTATTACAAAGAAAACCTAAATAAAATTGATGCAGTGCTCTTTCTGAGTCTGCATGAATTATCTGAGCCACCTCAGGCCATCAATTCTGAAAATTAATCATGAGTTTTAAAATAACTCTGCTGTTAACTATTTCACTGTTGATCATTTGACCGGCGAATATGCTTTTATTCAGTGTAGCTGGATTCATCTGAAAGAACAAAAATAAGGCTGAAATTTCAAAGTTGGAAATGACTAACTTATTCTATGAAATATTTAATTTTAGTTAAAGAGAAGAGAGAAGATCTAAAGGTAACTGGAATATCTCCAGATGAAGAGAAATGGGAAGATATCCGATTGATGATCTCAAGGGGGAAAAGAAAGATCTCAATTCAGGATAACTTTTTTTTTTTAAAAGAATAGATATGTCTGATTATATAAAATGTCATTTTTTAACTAAAACTAACCAATAAATATACAAATGTGTTAATTTGCTAGTATTTGCATATATGTTTTGAGTTCATATGTTTTAAAAATATCTGGCAGATTTCCCAACAATTTCAGCAGAATCTGGAGGAAAAAATTCCACAGAATCTGGCAAAGTTTACTACAGATTTCCAATGGATCTATCAATGTGAAAGACACGTATTTGACAATCATTATTAATCAAAGGTTCCACCTTAATAGAGTACACAACTGTGCAACAGCAAAGCTTCTTAGTGAGAAATTAATGCTAACAGCTACTACCTATTCCCTGTCCCATACCAGTCAATATGTTTGCTCCATCATAGTCATGTGAGGAACTTTTATTTAAATCCCTTTCCAGAAACGGGGTGGAAAATATGAAATTAATTTGAAAGTGCACTTATAAACTATTCCCTCACAATTTTCTTTTCAGATGCACAGCATTTACTGAAGGTTTATGCCACTATATGTCTAAGCACTGACACTGGTCTCCTTCTCCCTCAGAAAGTTGCCTCATGCAAAGCATCCATTATTATGACACTCATCAGCATATATAATTAAGGTGGGGAAACTGGCTGCAGATTTTGCCTATTTAATATCTTTCTTGCCAATGATTTCAGTCATCAGAAGAAATTTAGGGGCATCTGTGGCATCTACAGTACATATCTGGGATCAGACTCGGCCCTACCTACTCATCTAAAATAATTGCCCTTCAAATGGTACAGGTCATGATGTGACAGGTAATATGGCATGGAAGAAGAGGGCAACTTAATATTAATCAGTCTCCCAATCTTGAGTGGTCTACTCAGTCAATTCTTGAGATATCTAAGGTTACTGCAGACACGTATTTTCACTTTGCACTTGTCCTTGTATGGCATTTTGTGGGCGGATGTATAGTCAATACAACTTTTGGTAGTATTCATTTTCAATATGCACTTTTTGCTAGCTATATGTTCACCCATTTAATACTGTGGATTTGGGATTGAGAATCCTAAAATAAAAGAACCATCCTCTGTCCTTATAAGACCTAAGAAGTTCAACGTTTCACCAAATTAAAAAAAAATTGCATGTGCACAATTAGACCGGCTGCTTAGAAATGTATGCCAGTGAAATGACATGAGATGCAAAGTGCTCATCAAACCGATTTTACAGAAAGCTGCTGCCAATCAGCAGCTCAATATCCTTGCATCTCACTTTCTCAGGGTCTGACAATGAGCAGGGATTATCTTTATGTCTGATATTTAGCTGAAAATTGAAATGTTCAGATATACCAGAAGTAATAGGTAAAATGATCAGTCTGAAGCTCTCCCTTCTCTTTCACAGCACCATATTGGATTTTGAATCAAAATGGTGATAACTGTAAAGCCAGCTGCCTCAGTGTATGAGGGAGACAAACCAGGACAAGGATCTACATATGATGTTTCGCAAAGAAGACTCATGCAACTGGTCTTTTTGCATAAACAAAGACATAATTTGCTATGCTCATGTTCTTTCCTTATTTTCATACAATATTGCATGATGCAATTTGCCCTTCAAATTCTATCATAAAGTCAAGAGTCAGGTCTGAAAATGTCAAGGCGACTTCTTTTTTAGGAATGAGGTACTGTCTGTAATGCTCTACTGGATACTTTGTGGTAGATTTCTTTGGCTCTATGAACACTGAACACTCTTATAGAGGTGTCATGAATTATATGCTGGACATTAATCTTTACTTCATATGATTTTTTGCATTCTAAATGAATTTTTTTAAATTAGAACACAAATATGATAAAAATCTCAGAAGGTGCTGAAAATTTGTTTATTAAAAGGATTCTACTAACTCAAAAGAAACTGTGAAATTTGATTAGCTGTGCATTCAGCATTAAAATTTCTATTTTTTTTCTTTAGATCAAATGAGGGCCCAAGAATCTCAAGGACAGAACTATATCTAAGCCAATGCGTCTGGATTACCTTAAACTAGCCCATAGTTTTCAGTTCAACTACAGCTTTTATTAGATATATGGCTGCCCTTCAAACAGGGGATACTTACTGGATTTAATTTATCTATAATGTTCAGGAATGACCTACAAATACAAATTTGATTTTGGAAAGGGAGTTTTTGTAGTTGTTTAATGATTTGCTGCCATTAAAACCCACCAGAATATGGTCAAAATTAATTAAAAAGGCACTAGGGTTTTCTTTTAAACAAACCCAATAGGTATGTTAGAATTCTCTCATACATTACAATGAAACCCCAGCTAGAAAAGAAAGAAACACATAGGGAGAAAGAGAGAGAAAGGAAAAAGATGGAGATGAGAAGACAAAACCAATCAGATTTGGTGTTACCAACCAGCGGAAATTTAAAAATAAATAAATCACCGAGTGAAATCGTACATTTACTCGGAGAGAGCATCCTTTGACATTGCCTTCTAGGTGATCTCTGAGCTCCTCCAGCTTTCGATGGAGCTACATGTAAACATCAGAAAATGAATTGAAAAAGCAACCTGTTCTCTTTTCACTTTTTTCTTTCTTTTTATATATTTTTTTTAAATAAGATCATAGCATAACACATTTCTCACTGCCTTTGGCAAAACATTTCAATATGTCAAAGTTCTTTGCACAACAGAAATATACATGCTCAGTAAACTCTGAAGTTGGAAACCAGCTATTTTTCTTGATTAATAATGCTCTTTTTTCAGTATGGGAAAGATAAACACAAGTACACGGACACATCATTCTAAAGATATTTGCTATCAGCAAGATTGTTTACATGTTTTATTTTTGGCAAGATAATCTGTTGAAAATTGTCCAATCTTAGAAAACTTCTTTGGGGTGAATTTTCAAACTTGGGGATCTCCGGTAAAGTGTCCAATTCTATATTCAGATGTTCATATTAGACTCTTGTGCCTAAATTAACATTTTAGGTAGCTAAGTTCCAATTTGAGCAGTCAGATACAGAACTGGGAACTGTAAGTTAGGTGTTTACATTTGAAAATTGAGTCCCATGGTTTTTTTTTAAATTGACATTTGAGCAACACTCATTTAAAAAAATTGAGTCCCAACCCTAAAAGGCTTTCTTTTACTCAAATTATACATACATACATACATGTTACACATAAGTATATGCATTAAGCATATACAGTTATAATGCAGGGTTCCACTCAAAAGCAGAAATCAGAGGTAGTTATATACATATACAAGTCCCACAACACAGTAGAAACTGTGTTGCTCTCATTTTTTCCCTTCTGTGAATTCATACTGTGTTGCATTGTCTACAGCTGAAACAACAGTGCATCATTAATGTAGTGTTTTCCTCACTTGCACTGTAACTGTAACTTCCTCCCAAAACTAAAGAAGAAACACTAAAACCTCAAGAGATTGACAATGAGGAATGCTACAGATGCCTCTAGGTATCACTGGCATTAACAAATAGAAACTGGTTTCTTTTTCTACACTGAAATCAATTTAAATGGTGTCATTACCAGAAATATATGCATAATTAACCCTTTCCTTCCCCCTCATTATGCTCAGTGAAATAACATTTTCACAATGAGCAGCTGTATAGCAGTGTTAGAGAACAGAGAGGATGGCTTGCCCTGGAACAAAGGCAACACGCAGACATATAAAAATAAAATAAAAAGCAAAAACCAAAAAGGCTGGAGAGGCGAGTAGAGTGCAGAAGGAAAAAAAAACAGTGCTTCATAAAGTACTGAAAAGGAAATAAAGTGAAAAAAGTGAAATATTAAAATGATGTAAAAAAAGCTATTGTTGGGGCTGAATCTTAACAGGGTAGCCTATATTATGTGCCTTCAGCATTTTGGTAAATTTGGATTATTTAGATATGTCTTTTAAATACAATAGCATTAGCAAGAATGTACAATTAAAGAAATTTTAATGAGACACATTGTATAAGAGTGGGCACTGATTTAGATGCTCTTTATATGTACAAAGAAGGCAGAGAAATGGCCTAATATTGTTAGCTAAATGGTGGCTCCATTCGTATTAGGCATAGATGGATGGATCTCTCTCTCTCACACACACCTTTCTGATTTTCAAGCATATAAACACTAAATAAATTAATCAATTCTCATAACAGTGGTCTTTTCTGGAATTAATTTCAAACAGTGAAAGCACCAAAACAACAATTTAATTACTCTTTAAAGGGAGAAACTATACTCGGAAAACGAGTAAGTCTTTTTCATACATATGAGGCACTCAACACACACTGAATGACATCAATCAGAGAAGCCGTGTAATCATGACCCCAAATTATAGGCACCTTAAAGAGGCTGTTATCTCCTAGTTTAGGTGACATTCAAAACTAACTACTTGGCAGCTTGCTTTCAGCTGGTTCTTCTATGTGTAGCACAGAAACAAACAAAATGTGAACCCACAGTGATAAAAATACAGAAATAAAAACAATGAGATGGTGAGAAATGGAAAAGTCCCTTCCCTCCCTCCCTCCCTTCCCCTCCAAAAGAAAAAGTGAAGGCTATAGAAGAAAACTTGCAAAATAAATGTTAGAAACATATTTACTTTGAGGGATCCAACTCTACTAGCAACTCCTTTGCTTTCATCCGGCCGTCTAATTTGCTACAATGCGGGAAGATGGGTAAAAAGACAGAAGAATAAAGAAAAAGTGAACTTAAAAAAATTTCCACACAATCAATTAGCAGTACATGCAAGACATTAATTTGACTCTCTGAGACATCTCTAGAGGACAAGGACACAGACTCTAGTTTCTGGAATAAGTGATGCTTTAACAAGTCATCTTAAACTTGTTTTTGTTGAAATTTTTTTTCTTTATATTACCAATTTTGCACCAAAACTTTGCATGCTGAATTCACTATCTTCTTCTTCTTCTTCTTCTTCTTCAAGGATAAATATCACTTTGTATTTTGTGATTGTCTGGATTTGGTTCATAGAGAAAGTAAGGTCCTAACACACTGATGGAAAAAAAATCTGTATATTTCACTCCAGTTAATGTTTTAACTTTGTGGTATAAACTGAAGTTAGAAGGTGTCAACCATATGATCAGAAACACAGACGTGCTGTAAATGGAACTATCAATCCTGACAAGTATCATTGCTGATACCTGACAGAATAAAATACAGCTGCCCATGACTCCGAAGTAGAGGTTTTAGCCGCTGCCATTAAGATTCCCAATTAAACAATTGTGCTGCCCAATCAGAAAATTTTAATGCCAGACCAACATTAGATTTACTGTAGTACATATATTTTAACTCCATTCCCTACACCTTCTCCTGCCTTGTTCTCTTCCCTTAATTATAGCAATCCTTTTCTAAATTATGTAGAGGATGGAAGAAACAAATCTGCTGCTTCAATCTTTCACATTGCTATTAATATGTAAACACAATTTTCAAATGAACTATGACCTGAAAAAATCCATTTACAGTAAAAGTTTCATCCAGAACTGTTGAATCAACTAAAGAACTCTTTCTTTCTGAACTGAAATTAAAACTAAGCTAAATCATTTGAGGAGAGGCGAGAGGAAAGAGGAGAGAGAGTTGGATAGCACAGCGGGTACAGTTTTTCACCTCTTAGTGGCTGGTCTGAATCTAGCCTGGGTTGGCAGTTGTTGCCACTTGATGGCTGTTCCATGTAAAATAGATTGTTGTATCCATTACAAACTGGACTAAGACACATCACAAATTGCATTAGCTGGCATCCCTTTTAATAATCTCAGAAGAGAAGCCAAAGACTTAATAAGCCATAGAAACTCAATTCCCTGCTCTGTGTTTGAGGTGACATTTCCAGGTCAGGGTTCAGGCACAATGGCAGGAGTGCTGATGATGTGTAAACATGGGGGCTGGTCTACACTGAAAAGTTACACTGGCATAGCTACATCTCTTAGAGGTGTGAAAAATCTACCCGAGAGATGTAGTTAATTTGACCTAACTCCGGTGTAAACAACAATAGGATGATGGAAGAATTCTTCTATTGACCTAGTCCCATTTCTCTGAATTTTGCCTTCAAGAAATCTGAACTCTGGAGTCTTGCAATTTCTAATTGAAAGGCACCTTCATAAACTGAATCAGTAGGGTAAGGTCTATCAGCATAGATAACAAACAGATTACAAATAAATAAAAAGAAAATCCTTTGGAATTTTAATATTCTTAAATTGCATTTTAAAATTTTTGATGAGATTGTTTTGGAATTCTTGCATCATTGTCCTCAAGGTTTTATCTGTAGCAACAACACACAATGTGGGAAAGTCAACATTTATTCTGTTAAGTCTGTCTGAAAGATTTCAAGTTTCTTCTGAAAGGCACACATTTTTTCAAACAAATTCCCTACACTGCTTGCACTGCCTTGGAGCTACTTGTTGAGGAGATTCAAGTGACCAGTAATATCGCAGAGAAAAGCTACCTGTGACATAGAGGGGACATCATGAATATTGTTGGTCTTGTGGTTTGAAAGAAATTCTATTATTTCTCTTTGAAGTGTACAAAACCTTTCTAACATACATACCCTAATTAACCAGTGAACATCATCGTGCTGCAACATGTCACTGTATTTGGCTGAAAGGTCTTGAAAGAAAGCTTTAAAAAAAGACAATGTTGCAAGCTAGAAGTTGAGCGTATGTTGTTTACTAATCTCATCACAATACCCACTGATTTTTCCAAGTCCCCAGACAATTTACCACACAGTGTCCTAGTGAATGATGCAGTGAAGTGTATTTAATGAAGGGTGTATCACTGCCAATATGAAGCAATGCCCTTCTCTTTCCATGTGATGGAGGGACTTCTGTCTGTAACAAGCAAGTTTACGTTCTGCAGATCTAAACCATTTTTTTCAAAAAAAGCCTTTTGCCTTTGCAAAAATGATCACTCCAGTGGTGTAGGTTTCTAATAGGTAGGTTTCTAAATTCTTCCTTGAAAATTTCACCATTATAAAATCTAACAAACAGTGATACCTTGGCAGGGCCGGCTCCAGGTTTTCTGCAGCCCCAAGTGGGGGGGGGAAGAAGCTGCGGCAGAGTGATCGTGCCGCTCCACTCTTCTGCAGCAATTTGGTGGCAGGTCCTTCGTTCTGAGAGGGAGTGAGGGACCCGCCGCTGAATTGCTGCTGAAGACCCGGACGTATCACCCCAATAGCGACTGGAATGCCACCCTGTGGTATTGGCCGCCCAAAGCACCTGCTTCTTTAAGCTGGTGCCTGGAGCCGGCCCTGTACCTTGGCAATGTCACTTAAATCACTTGATTCATCCACTGCAAGAGACATTTGGTATTTTTAAGATTGGAAAGTAGTGCTGACAGACAATCCTTATAAATTACCTCAATTTTCGCACTGAATCAGACAGGGGAATTTGCTTTACATGGTTCACAATATCATCTTTGTTTTTATCTCCAGAAAAAAGCTCCTCCAGCATGTCCAATGTGCACCTCTTCAGAAGCTTGACATTCAGGAAAGGCTTTTTCTTTTTAGTTAGTACTCATATTATCCAAAGAGAAGCAGCTGTTGCTTTTTCCTGTACAGTTGCTGATGTTGTGAGAATGACATTTGAAGTGTGATTCGAAGACTTCAGATTTTCAATTTTGTCACATCTTGCAACACTGTCAGGAGGATAGGCTGTGTTGAAGTTACTGTGCTTTGATTCAAAGTGGCGTCTCATGTTGATGACCTCACAGACAGATACAGTTGTTTGGCATATTAAACAAAAAGATTTTGTATTTAAACGAGGTGGCATATTAAAAAGAAAATCCCTCTGTCCAGCTTGGGTTAAAAGCTCAGTTTTTGCTGTTGACTTTGTGACATTTACCCCACTCTCATTCATTTTCAGCTCCATTTCCATCACTAATGAAAAAACGGGTGGTGTCCTAGCTCAATCATAGACGATTCTATTGTGAGAACTTAGACCCAGTAAGTTACTTACTAAGGAAGTAAAGTGACTGAAGAAAAAAACTGCAAAGCCCTTTAAAATGGAAGGGGTTTAAAGTGAAATCCATCCAGAAACTGAGGCCAGCCTCTAGGTGGGACGCTGTCTGTGAAACACTGGATCCCCTCTATAAAGGGTACACTGTAATACGGCAATAGGTAACTTGTATGAAAAAGAGATTTTATCCAATATTGAAGTGTAAAGCCTGGGATTGCCTCTATATGTTTCTTTTCTATGCAACTTGTATATGTTTGCTCTCCCTTACTATTTAATCTTTGAATCTGTGTTTTTCTATTAAATAAACCTTTTGTTTATTTTTACTCCAAGCAGGCCTCTGCCATGCTACAATATGGAGTGTGTGTGTCAAAGGCAGCTGATAACTAGTGGGGTGGTTTCATACTGTCAGGGCGATGAACCAAAGGAGAAAAGTCCAAGTGTCTGGTAGTTAAGATCTCAGGAAGTAGCTTTAGGGAGACTTGGAACTGGAAGAACTGTTGGTATTACCCTGCAAGGAATGGGCTGGTGAAAGCTAGAGTGAGACCTTGTGCTCGTGGGCAGGTTATTGATATCAGGGATCTGAACCAAAGATGTACAGCACTAAGTCATCACAAGGTTACAGGCAGGCGGTGACAGAATCCAGTGTATGATTTCCAAAATGTCACAGTAAGTTGATTTAGGTAGACCTAACTTTGTAATATAGACCAGTCCTGGTTTACGGTACATCATACACTTACTTCTAAACATATGTCTGTGACTACAGCTCTCAGGTTTAAAGGGCCCAGACCTGTAACATGTGCACTGGGATATGCACATGCATCCCCAAACCAGTGCCCTGTTCCAAGGCCTCTTACAAAACACTGGCTAATTCACAAACAGTTCAGACATCCTGTTACATACAGACAAAGTACCCAAAGAAAGCTCTTTGCAATAGTGAATGCATAAAGATTTTAGCCATTTTTTATGGCCAGTGCAGGCAGTCTTAGAGAATAAGAGCATGGCAATCAAGAAGCAGGTGTATACTGCACATCAACGGAGCTGGTTTAGGGCACATGAGAGAAAGGTGATACTGTAATACTTGACTTCCATAGGCTTTGGATAAGCTGCTCAGAAAGTACTTGTCAAAGTTCCCCAGTATAGGTACAGGACAAATCAAAACTGAGCTAAGGAATGAGCACTAATAATGGGTCAGAAACATGGAAGAAACTGTCAGGCTTTTGAAACTGGCAAGAAGTCATTTTAGTTAGCAGAGTAAATGCATAATGCCTGTTAATACATTCATCTTGGGGGATTCTGATTGCCAACATCTAGACAATATAAGGAAAAATATTCAAATAAGCTCTCATCTCCCACATCCTTGCTTGACTGAGAAACAACAGCAAACACTGGTAGAGGAACTGAAATGCACAGACACTGAGAATATGGTTTGTACTCACAATTCTCTTTGAAAAACAATACCTCATACCAGTAAGTATTTTTTTAGTATATTAGTATATTATGGCAAATCCATTCCTTTTTTAATTAAAAGCTAAAAATATTTCATTAATTGCTCTAACTTTTCCATTCACCCATAATAAAAGCAAACTTGTTCCTGAAAAAGCTTTTATTTATACAAGATATAGACCACATAAACACCCATTAGGTGGTGCTTCCTAAATAAATGGTATGGGTTTTCAAGTAAAGGGGATTGAAAATTACCATAACAAACATATACACATATACTCATGATAGTGTGGCCTGGCATAAAGGTTTTATTGTCATGAGTTTGGAATTGCTGTATTACAAGTGGTTTACAATTTACAAGTTTTGTAAACTAACCCAACTAAGTGCCAATAAAGCACTGTATCACACCATCATGTATTTTCTTCTTCATGCCATCTATGTTTTTAAACTGTTTTAAACTATTTTAAAAGTTGATAATATTTTTCTTATCATTCTGCATGTGGCCTCAGGCTTTACTAGTAAATGAGTCCAACACTATTCTAGGTCTTCTTGGGGAAAAAAGGAATAACTAATATATTTTAGTAACTTCTAAAAACTTACCTAAAATAGACTCTTTAAAAATAAATAATCAGTATTTTAATTTTAAGGTGAGCTATTTTACAACCTACCAGGACTAGAAAAAAGTGCTGTACTATTCCATTGGAAAGGGGGAGGCATGTGCATAAAAATCAAAACATTTCTTCATTTCATGATAGTCCATGAAATATGGGGCCTTAAACTTTTCATTAGTCCATATCTGAATATTTTTCATCATATACTCAAACCACTGTAAATTTTAGGGAAATTGATTTGGAAAGACAAAAACTTTTGTAGTAAGATTTTTAATTTTTTAAAAGGGTGTCTATTTGAAGAAATTTGGAAAAAAAGAAGATGTTATGGTGGAGACAGATTAGTATGTGGAGTGCAGTCAAAGCAATTAAAAGTACAAGATAATGCAATTTATCATGTGAATATTATCACCAGATATATCTCCTGTTAATATGTAGAATGGAAAACAAAATATAAATATGTCCCTATAAATCATATTAGGTAAACACATTAGTAGTTTACACCTGTTGTGCACTAAACTGTTTTCTTACATATATCTATTGACTCCTCTAGATCAATCAAGCTTAACTATCACAGTCAAATTCATCAAAGTGAAAAGCTCTAATTAGACCAGGGAAAAGTTAACTCACATGGCTGACAGCTTTCTACACCAATCCTTCATTTACATTTTCAAAGCCTGTTCCTCTGCTGCTGTTAGTAATATTTAGTTAGCTCATTTAAAAAAAATATTTTTTTCACTATTTAATAATTTTTGTAGGTGCTTCCTGAAAGTTTTGTTAATTCAAAACTGTTTTCATTTTAAAAGTTCAAAATTGGCAGTTACAGTATGTAGTAAAAAATGTTAAGAAATAAATGAGTTATAAAAGAATAAAAAAGTCACACACTATGTCACTGTTGCTAACAATTTAAGGATCTGATTTTTTTTTGCACCAGCCTTAGTGGAAATGAAAATCAGACCCTCATTGTACACAGTGTAGTTAATCAGACCTATTTGTTTTATGCAGAAATCCAAAGAAGATAAGTAGCAGAAATAGATGAGTATTTTTGAAAACATGATATGAAGCCTGATCAGAACAGAACAGAAGACTAAAATGAAATGAAACAGTCCTATTGACTTCAAGGAATATTGGAGTTGACCCAAACTTTCCTATGGAACAGGAAGATACCACACAATTCAGGCAGTTTTGTGGCAGTCACATCTTAATATGCCTAGAGTATTTGGATATTTACTTACGATTCTAATTAAGGCTTCAAGTTTGTCATGGAGGTCATGGAAGTCACAGATTCCGTGACTTTCCAGGACCTCTGTGATTTCTGCATTGGCAGGTATGGCTGACCAGGGGCTGCCTGAGCAGTTCAGGCAGCCCCTGGGCTAGCCGCACTGGCTGCTGCTGGGGCAGAGTCAGGCCAACACGCCCTCCTCCACCAGCGGCAGCAGGAGTTTGGGTGTGGGAGGGAGCTCAGGGCTGGGGGCTTGGACACAGTAGGGGGTGAGGACTCTGGACAGCGCTTACTTTGGGGGACTCCCTGGAAGCAACAATATTCCTCGACTTCTAGGCAGAGGCGCAGCCAGGGGGCTCTGCATGCTGCCTCTGCCTGCAGGCATGGGCCCTGCAGCTCCCATTGGCTGCGGTTCCTGGCCAATGGGAACTGTGGAGCCGGTGCCTGGAGTGGAAGCAGGGTGCAGAGCTGTCTGGCCATGCCTCTGCTTAGAAGCTGAGGGAGGGGGATGTTGCTGCTTCCGGTGAGGCGTGGAGCCAGATAGAGAGCCTGCCAGCCCCACCAACCGCCCCCCAGCACCAGTGGGGGTCCTGGGCCACGTGCCGCCGCTGCTACCCGCCCCCCAGCACCCACGGTGCCCTCCTGGCTGCTCCCCCAAGCACTTGCGGCATCCCTGGGCCTCCCCTCCCCAAAGATTTAGTCGGGGTATATAGTACAAGTCATGAACAGGTCATGGGTAGTGAATTTTTGTTTACTGCCCATGAGCTGTCCATGACTTTTACTAAAAATACCAATGACTAAAATGTAGTCTTAATTATAATTAAAGGAAATTGAGCACCCAAATCCCTTAAGTAGCTCTGAAAATCTCAGCTACAGAGTTTAGGGATTCTCTGAGTGAGACACTGAATTTGGTTTCATCCATTATGTTGTTGATAGTAATGGTTAAATGAATATATTATACTGAAACCTCAGATCCCCGCTTCTTTGAAAATACGATTTGGTAATGAGACAGCAGTTTGGTGAGGATATTTGAGAAAGCTGGCAAGCCATAATATACCATTACCCGAGTCTTTCAACTTAAATGCAACCAATTTGTATGCAGTATATAAGATGCGGATGGACTCCTTTGATGAGACTATCAGTGGACTACATGAAGCAGATGATAAATTGAAACGAATAACATTACTGTAATCCATGGTACTCCCCCTACCATCTATAAATGCAATATCTGAATGGTGCAAATTCAAACTGAGTATACAAATGGCTGATGAATCTATTGACTTATATAAAATACATTAAGGGAATTAGCTAAGTCTTGTGATTTGGATAACTGAATCAGACATGATTTGAGATCAACTTGTGGAGAACCAAGCGCACAGAACAATACATGACAGAATTTTGTAAACAGAATGGTTTAACTCTCAAAAGAGCAGTTACAATGACATGATTGTATTAGTTAGGATGGGCGGATCTAGATTTATTTCTGTTGTGCCTGCAGAAATGAGCATTTACACAGTTGTCTCACCTTACAGTTAACAGTCATTTCAATCAAAAGATGATGCTTTAGCATAAGAACAAAATTAGAATTCTACCACTGCACATGACAATTGTACCTTTTATCATTGTAGACTATCTACACAGATACATGATAAATGTGGAATGAGGAACGTTAAATGTATGTCCTGTAAAAAAGTGGATGCTATGCTACAGTTTGCAGAAGGAAAGCAAATAATGAAAAAAATGGACAGAAATTCTAAATTAATGCAACATCAAGTAAAAAAGGGAGTAGGAGAGATAATAAGGCCAATTCATAGTCAGAGCAGTGTGTTTATTTGGTTAACTTGGAAGTAAGAAAGACTATCACTGTTAATGGACAAAGGAGGTTGTGGCTCCCTGTCACATGGAGGCCTGACCCCAGTGGTAGTTACAGCAGCAAGGAATAACTTAACCTCCACCACAGGTCCATAGGATGAGATGCAGTGGAGTTCCACTCCAACATTCCCCTTTCTGCCTATCCCCTGCCTCTGGTGTCTCCCTGATGCAGAGATGCCACTGCCCGCTTTCTGCTACCCAAGTTTCTCTGTGCAAATGGGATTCTCAACCAGACAACTTTGGATTTTTAAAGGCCATTTTACATAACTCAGTGAAATTGCCCTATAATGTGTAGAGCAGGGGTAGTCAACAGACAAACCATGACTCCAAATCTGGACTGCCAGACACTTCTGAACAAACCCTAAAATCTTTTTATTTATTTATCATAATTATTGCTGTTATTTTTTAAATTATTTTCTCTGGAGTCTGGACCTTGACTGTACCTTGACCAAGAAATCTGGACCTTGACAAAAAATAATTTACTACCTCTGCACATTATTGAAGGGTACAGTAAACCCTTTATTATGCTGGAAAATAAGCTTTAATTCACACATACTCTAGTAGGCACATGGGGCGAATCAAATAGTAAATTCCAGAAATCTGTTCAATAGATTTGTCCAGGAATATGATTCTTTATTCAAACACCTCTGGGAAAATAAAAGATATTGTCATAATATTGCATAAGTCACACCAGAACCCTAAAGACTGCAACATGTTCCATATGCCCTCACAGAAGCTGTGAACCAGGAATTGGATAAAATGCTTGATGACAGAATTAGTAGGAAGCACACAAGGGAAAGACTGTGAATGGCTTGCCAATTACAAAACCAGTTTCTCCTCCCTTCGTTTTCACATCTCAACTGCTAGAACAGGGCCTCATCCTCCCTGATTGAACTACCTCATTATCTCTAGCTTGCCTGCATATATATACCTGCCCCTGGAAATTTTCCACTACATGCATCTGACGAAGTGGGTATTCACCCATGAAAGCTCATGCTCCAAAACCTCTGTTAGTCTATAAGGTGCCACAGGATTCTTTGCTGCTTTTACAGATCCAGACTAACACGGCTACCCCTCTGATAAGGGAACAGAATGAATGTCAAATATATTGATTGTGCCCTGAAAGAGATTGAAGAGCAGAGGTGTATTGGGGAGAAATGCAGGATCATGTGCCCCCCCTAGACTGCTTGTTCACATGATGTGGCTGAGCCCCCTCCCTATGAGGTAGCTGAGCCTGTGAGTTTTAAGGTGCACAGGGCAGGGAGAGGCAGAGGCAGGAAGAACAGCTGGAAGTTGCAGAGAGGGCTTCTGCTTTAACTCTGCAGGAAGAGGCAGGAGGAACAGCTGGGAGCTGTAGGGAGTGGCCACTGCTTTCCGAGAGGGGGAAGTTTGTCTGGGGAGGTATGACTCGAGCTGTTTTGGGGTTGTGTCCCCCCTCAGCCCTCTTCCCCACACACTATCAGCAAGGCATGGGTCATCTCTGTTGAAGAGATTAGACTTTATGTAATTCTAACATAATTAAATAAAGCTGTGGTTAGAGAACATTACCTTATATCTACAACTTACAATATTTTTCATGCCATGTAGGCTCAAGCATTTTCACTAAACTTGCCATTAGGAAATGTTTCTGGCAAGTAGTGGTATCACCAAAATCCAGGAATTTGACAGCCTTTATTACTCACCATGATATTAGAATCTGTAAAGTTCCTTTTGTACTTTCCAATGTTTCTGAGGCTTATCACCCCCTCCCTACAGTATATTCAATATTTTACTTTATAATTAAACCTTTAAGTTAATATTTTTTCTGGCATTCATTCTACAGTTTCCTATGCTCAGTTCCATCCCACTGTTATTTGTTACACTACCTATCACTCTAAACAATATCTATCTTTCCATTTTGAATCACTGAACTGAGATTACTAAATCATAAATGGGAACAAGTAGATATCATAGTTAAAAGAATATTTCACAAACAAAATATAGTGAAAAATCTCAGACATAATTAAGAAAAGCTTTTCCCATAGAGAGTTCGTTCTAAATGAAAGAGGAAGATATAAAGTGAAAAGGAAAAAAAAAAAAGAAAAATTATAAGAAAATAGTACAGAAGGAATATAAATTTTAAAAAACTCAACCCAATACTGTCATCTTGACAGCCACTAATGACTTGGATAAAAAAAAGAGTAACTTATACCTTTGATTCTCCTCATCCTTAAATATTTCTGTTTCTTAATGTTTAAAAATCTTGTGAAACATTTTACTATTTATAATATATATTGCAATAGCACCTAGGAGCTTCTGTTAGGGATCGAAGCCCCATTGTGACAGGCACTCGACGCATAACAAAAAGACAATCCATGCACCAAAGAGCTTAAAATCTCAAAAAACAACTATTCTTGCTGCTGTTTTTAAATATCTATTTCCCACATGAATTTGCTAAGTAGAAATAAAGGAGAAAAAAATAATTTTTTTTTCTGTCCTGCAAAGTTAATTCCTGTAGCCACATGAGCTTAATGTACTGTCATTCAAAATTCAGGTTTTGATAATGTTTTTAAAAAAATTTGGCTAACGATGTAAAAAAAAATTTTGTGAAAAACAAAAATAATTGAAAAAAATCAAGTTTTTCACAAAAATGTCATTAAAAAAGGCTATTAACCCACAAACATTGAGCTGGGTTCTGGGAAACTCAGTTGCCCTTTATTAGGAAAGAAAGGGTACTAAATTTGGATCTCCCGGGTGGCACAATTTTTAATAGACTAAGAACTATTAGTGTCCCAATTAGTGCCTGAAATAGAGAAATTCTTGTCACAGAATATTCTAAACGGATCGGAAACAGATAAATAAGCCTTTATTTTTTCTTCCAAACAAACAGACTTGTGTACTGTTGAAGTGCACCATTGAGTAAATGTGACTTATCTTATTCAAACCAGAGGTTTCAGAAACACCTAGTGTGAGGGGATAATCTTCATTTTTGACGTTTAAAAAAATTAAAATAAAATTACCGGTACATACATTTGGTTTAATACCATCTCACCCCAAACAACTAACACTATAACAAAATTAATTTCAGACAGTTAGGAGCACATTTTCAGTGTGTGTACACGGTGATTTAGCCATCTCATTTACATTAACATTAATATAATATGCTAAATACATATTTATGGCCATATTTATCCTGTGTACCTGTGAATGAGATAATGCCCTCACGGTTATACATTTTTGGAATTACATTCATATTAATACATGGTTGACATAACAGCATCAGAGATATGTCATGGTTTATTTGGTTTTGGTCAAGTTTGGAGGAACAAAATGTAGATGAACTCAAATAGCTATTTTCTTAGAAAATGTCTTCTAGGATCAGTCATATAAAACTGGTTAGACTGATAGCTGGTGTTCAGAACAGGTCAATTCTCTATAGCTCTAGCACACAACTACTGTGGAGACCAAGTATGGGAGCAGTGTTTAACAGAAAGCGGCAACTCTCTAGATGCAGTCATATCACTTCACACAGATAATGTCAAACAGTCACTGCTTGCCTGCAATACGAAGAGCTGGAGAAATGTTACCCACATGTAAGTAGATGAAAATGTGGTGAGTTTTTGTTACTGAAGTGGGGAAAAACCAGATGGGGACTAGAAGAGTGAGAAAATTTCTATGTAGGAGCTATATTTAATTGAGTGGAGAACTTTATTCAGAAATCAAACGGTCATTTATAAATAAGGCAGACTAGAGAACCTTAAACTGAGCATAAGCTTTCATGGGCTAAAACCCACTTCATCAGATGCATGCAGTGGAAAATACAGTAGGAAGCTATATATACACAGAGAACATGAAAATGGGTGTTGCCATACCAACTATAAGGAGAGTAATCAATTAAGGTGAGCTATTATCAGGAGAAAAAAAACTTTTGTAGTGATAATCAGGATGGCCCATTTCCAATAGTTGACAAGAAGGTGTGAGTAACAGTAGGGGGAAAATTAGCACAGGGAAATAGTTTTTACTTTGAGTAATGATCCATCCACTTCCAGTCTTTATTCAAGCCTAATTTAATGGCATCCAGTTTGCAAATTAATTCCAATTCTGCAGTTTCTCATTGGAGTCTGTTTTTGAAGATTTTTTGTTGGAGTATTGAGTCTTTGAGGTCTGTAATCAAGTGACCAGGGAGGCTGAAGTATTCTCCGAATGGTTTTTGAATGTTATAATTCTTGACCTCTGATTTGCATCCATTTAATCTTTTATTCTCTACGCAAGACAGTTTTTGCCTTTTTTAAAATTAAAGGCTTTGTTACAATTACAGATAATTATTTTTGGCTCAGTATGTCTTGTCAGTAAAGCTGATTTTCTACATTATCAAATTTCATTTGTAAAAATAGATTTCAGACTGGCAATTGGGTTTTTCAAAACACAATCTGTCTGTATGGTGAGCTTGAATCTCTGAGTATTCAATGACTGACTGCAGGAAGGACAGACGCTAGCTTGCAAAGTGCAGTAGGAAGGAAGTGAGGAACGGAGAAAATTGCATCCTTTTATTGTATCTCAGCACAGAGGAACCACACCAGTACAGGAACAGGACACAAACACACACACACACACACACACATGCACAGAAAATTATATAATACAACAGAACATTTGCTCTCCTCCCTTCTTACAACCAATAACTAATGGAAAGAAATTTGATAGGAGAATGTAATTTCTCTTATAGCAAAAGAGAAAACATTCAGTGATACTGTAAATTCCTTCTCAAAACCTGTCAAGGGAGGAGGAGAACGGTATATCTCGAGATAAATCCTGAAAGCACTGGAAATATTTGGGCGATGAAGTCTTTCTTCTTTAGATGGGCAAAAAGATGTTATGGCTATGCCCTGGTTTAGATGAACCATGGAATTGACCTTTAGCTGAAAAGTATGGTATGATTCTGAGCCCTAACTTACTGAAGTGGAGAGAGTCCTCAAGCTTGTCTGATTGACTCATGAAGAACAAAATTTTGATAGAAAGGAGTCAGACTGAAAATTTTCAAATTGATTTGAATGATAGTCTGTGAGGGTATTCAGCACTAGGTTGACGTCTACAAGTCTTCCATTTCCTGTTATCAGGTTTCTCAGTTGCTCAATGATCATGAAGAAGCTAGAGCTGTCTAGATGTACATTGAGAGGTATAGGGTTTATATAAACTCTGAATCCTGCAACTGCCACTGTTTAAACATTCCAACAAATTATTCTAATAAGAACACATCCATTTCCAGGTTCAGCTTTTCTTTTAGTTAGTTCAGGATAGCCAGTGTGACTACCATGAATTTGGTTGTTTCTGTTGTCACACTAGACTGAGAATGTTTTTTATATTTTCATATACATATTAAAGTAGACCAATTGTTTCACTCCAAAGGGTAGATTTCACCTTGTCTGAGAGGTACTTTTAATAGGTATGCCACAAGATTGAAGTAAGAAGGATCCTCATTCATGTGCGATTGGCTCTTGGATCATAAGCTAGCCTCATCTTGACAGACTGGCATTTGTAGCCAGGTTAACCATTGATAGGGTTCTGAGACATTCTTTCAATAGACTCTTGTTGCAGTGCCATTCTGATCAGGAGCAAGCAGATAGCTGAAACAATTTATTGAAGTCCTTTCACTCTGATTTTCACTGCAGGAAAGAAAGCCCTGCAATGGCCCCAAGTGGAAGTAGACCCAGAAGACTACTGCTATACTTGCCACAGAGCCCAGAATTTGCACGTAATCCTACATCCAGACCAGTGATAAGTGAAGCAGTGCATGTGTTTGATATTGTTGCTTTCCTCATCTGTCGTGCATCAGGTAGATGCTATCTGCTACTTTATTGAATTGGTCTTCTACGTACATGAGCTTCTGCAGTGGAACCAATGACAAATTAGCCATATAACTCTAGAAATATGCCCTCCTGGGAAAAGGCTTACTTTATCTGAATTTCAGTTTTGGCTCTCTCAAACAAAAATCTGCTGCTAAGACAGCCATCACTTTTGAGAATGTTCTGGGTGCTATATGCACACCAAATGAGATTGGTAGTATTGTTTCAGTATTTTGAATTAATGGATGTCAGAATTGGGATGTGTATCAATCTTAGAGAGACCCAGTGAATACTCTCCCAAGTATACTGCCTGAATAATCAATTTCAACAGCTCCATTTCGAAAGCCACAACTGAATACAGAACTATTTTTGGAAGGCAGTGAAGCAGATGGTGTGTATTCCCATCCACTATTATCCTCTGGTAACTAGGATGATGGGTTATTTATAAGATAGTTGAAAGTATCCTGAACACCTTGATGCTTAAAGAGCTCCAGATTGAACTCAGACTCTGCTGTAGGGTTTGGAAAACAATTCTATCTAGAAAAGATGCTATGTAGTCCAGAACTCACAATTCAAGGCTATGTTGGCCTATGCAATTAAGAAGAAATGGAGGCATCCTCTTTTTATGTTTGTGAATAGATAAGCTGACCCTGTCATGCAGTGTGCCTATAGGTAGGTGCTCTGGTCTCTCACGGCCTTTCGTATCAGATTATATCCTCCTCCCTGGCTGAGACAATTTAGGATCTCTGAACTTGCCTCTAGGTGACTGGAATGAAGAATGCCTTCTATGTCATTTTCCTGCATTAGTCCTGAATTTATTGCCTGCAAAGGACTTTCACAATTTTTGAAGTTCTTCTTCAAGAAAGAGTAAATCCTTAAAAGGGCGTTGTTATTGAAAGACATGTCAATGTTACTTCAGCGAGGTATGGTTAATACGGTATATTATAGGTTCAGTACATGTGCAGCCGGACATCTCAAGAACATTGAGCCAACTTAATTCTCATTTGCATTACATAATATCACTTTGGCAGTATAAATACATCTTAAAATGGATGCAAACATAATTTATACCTGCTTTACAACTATTTCATATTGCTAGACCAGTGTACATGAGAACCAGGTTCATTTTGTAGAGACTGGAGAAGAAAATGAAGGTGACACTGGCTGAAGTCATGCAGTTTCCAAGCAGCAGGTGATGTGGAGGATTCTTGTATCACTGATGAGCCAAAACCACAGCCAAATGAACCACATGCCTGACTGATGACTAAGATTAGATCAGCGTCAGGGTGGCTGCTGTTACATACCATGATTTATAGCTACTGAGGGCTAAGAACATGAAGCACATCAGGAAGGACAGGTCTCCTGTAGAGGGTACGTGGACTTATTATAATTCAACAGGCAGAGGCAAAAAATTTTTTTCTAGAAACCTGCATTCATGAATAAACAAAAATAATCCAGGAGGACCAAGGGAATAATATAATGATGCTCTGAGTTCTCCTTAGGAACTAAATATTTTGAGTGTGTGTGCAAGTTTACAAATGTCTTAATTTTACCATAGCATGATATTGATTTTTAATACTTTTTCATTCTTCCTTCTCTGACAACACACAACTTCTCACATTCTTAGTGCCATTTTCTGAAAATGTCACCAGCATAAAATAAAATTGCAATATTGGTACAAACTGATCACAATGTTCTAGTTAATTGTGAATACTGCCCACTAGGGACCATATTCAAGAAACAGAGACATCATTTAGTTGTTGCACTTTGGAAGTCTCTGCAAGGCTTGGCATCTTCCAAAGCACTCATCATTTTCACAAAGGAATTCAGTTCATATTTCTTTGTGCTTTTACTTTACACTGCTCACTCTCTGCAGTCAGAAAACCCTTTGTTTTTTACGTAGCCATCAAAGCGAGCATTGGCAGGAGAGACTGAGTTTTTATATGGGAAAAATATTCAACACTAACTCTTTTTGATGTAGTCCTTGTAGTGGGGTGAGCACCCACTCCGGCCCTGGAGGGGTTGGAAAAGCCCTGCAGAGGGCTGGGGCTTGGCAAGGTAAAACCCTGGCTGATTGGGGGAAGTGGCTGCAGCTGGGACCATGCCTCAAACTGAGCAACAGGGCCTTATAAGGCGGCCAGGGACGCTAGAAGCAGCAGTCTCTCTCTGACTGGAGAGGGACACAGGCCTGGCTGCTGGGGAACTCACCCAGGTGACTTAGAGTGAGGCAGGGCTGAGGAAAGGCCTTAGGAGCTGGGAAGCCTTAGGCCAGCAACTCCCCAGGCTGCAGAGCCTAGTTCTAGGCCCACCTAGGTATTGGGCTTGCAGAGGGGCAGTCTGAGGCTGGGTAAAGGCAGCCAGTCCAGACCCCTTTTCTTATGATAAGTGGCTGATACTGCAGTCTGCCTCAGTGAATGGGGACTAGATGGAGACTGGGCAATAGCCAAAACTGAGGCAAAGTGGGTATAGTGGGTTGGGGGTTCCCCAGGGAGGAGAGACCCAGATTGGTGGGGTACTGCCAGGGGGCAGCACCCCAGTTAAAGGGGCACCAGGGTACAGGGAGGGGCCCGGGACCAGAGAACAGGCAGATCACCGGCCTGCAAAGGGCGCTCTGGAGCTGGAATGAGCTAATTCCTGAAACAGACCAGCAGCAGGCGCTGCAGGAGTGAGTCCGTGTGTCTACAGTCCTCTTCTCCCACCTACTACAGAGACATTACGAACCATAGTGTTAATGGTTTAATCTACTAGAAAGCAAGGTGACAATACATTTGTGAAGACAGGCCAATGACAAATAAAATTGTCAAAAATTAATTCTTAGTCATACCTCCCTTCTTCCCATAACCTATCTTGGACACAGTAGAATGGTCAGTGAATGTAGTAAGAAATACCCAAGGAAGAAGGGCTTATATTATTTTGCCATTTCAAGGAATTTAAGACCTAAGGAAGTATCCTAGATGCAGTGAAATTCAGTTAGCATAGTAATGCCGTATAAACTTGTGAGGGGAAAAATAAGTTGCTGCCTTGCACACTTCAAATCTGAATGACTAAGCTCTTACTGTCCAGAAAGTGGAGGCTCCTCTGGAGAAGTGGCATGACTGACTGAGCTGCAACTGAAACAAATTCTCTGGCCCATATGGCCCATTGTGGCAGCTTTGCCTTTGTGAACACAACTGTGTGGCTTTCTCAAACTCTTGTGAAAGAGGTACATAAAATTTTAGAACACATGTAAACATCTAACATCCAACAAATGTTGGTTTTTGTCCTGGAAGGAAACCAAATTAAGACAATGGATAGAAAAACAATGAGCTAACTGATACGAAATTCTGTATTTACCATTGGGATGAAGTCTGGTAGAAGATCAAAAACTATCTTCTGGGGGGGAGGAGGGGAGAAGAGGAGGGAGAAACCTGAGGAGAGCGGAGAAAAACTGAGTTCTCTCATTATTGATCTACTAGCTTAGCAGAAGTGTCAACAACTAAAAATACTGTGTTAGAAGACAGCAATTTCAAGGTGTTCTCAAGCTCAAATTATGGTCCTATTCACACCTGTGAAACAAAGGACTAACCCCAATGAAAGCTAATATGATGAGTAAAACGTCTTTGCAAGAATAAAAAAAAATTCCAACCAGAATCCCGCTCTCTTATGGTTGCATGATTGCAGAGATGGGAAAGCAAAGATTTTAAGGATGGTCTTGAACACTTTTAGAAGAGAAACCAAAATATTTCAACAAGGGAAATTAAGGAATCACCACTTAGGACAGCTAATCTATTGCAAGATACCTTACATTGCGGCAAATGCTTGTGAAAACTTGAAGGATGATATTCCACTCTCATGGAGTCAACTGCCTGGAGCTGAGCCAATCTGTCAGAGTTGCTCATTCCCTGTAGATACTGAAAACATGATAATGAGGGAAGTATAAGTAGAATAAAATAGAATGAAACCTGGAGGGATACCAAGCAGGAACTCTCCCAGGAGCTTAGTTTAGAATCTCCAAAAAGAATCTTCTAGTACTGCCCTGATATCTAGTTGTTGCACTGTGTGATGGGTGTACCAGCCCTGCACTTGTTTTGCAAGGGTTAATTCTTCTCTTTGGGCTCAGGAGGCCCCACCCCCTCAGCTCTGCTGGGCATGCTCCAGCTGGAACTAGGCTATAAAAGGAAACAGTTCAGCTCAGTCTGGGCTGACTGCCGGCGAGAAAGGAGGTGCACTGCATGCTCCTTTGGAAAATCCTCCTGCATTCCAGGATGCAGAGGCCAGCCAGATGGTGATGACCCAAGACCCCTAGGCAAGGACACCACAGAGGGAATAGAGACTGTGAGAACCCCGAGACGGCAAGAACCGGAGAACGGGAAGGAAGTGACCCCAGGAAACTCTGCGGGAGTTGGTTGTATAACTAGAGACTAGCTTGGCATATTTCGGCATGATCCCTGCCAAGCTGGTGACGGGCAACCCTGCCAGCAACAGGGCCCTGGGTTGGGAATGAAAACAGTCACAATTGGTTTTAATTTAAAACTTCAGTTTAAAACTGATAACTCACTTCACTGCATGGAATAACTGACATTAAGGTCCAGATTGTAACTTTTAAGTATTATCTCACTTTATTTGGTATTCAAATGACCATATTGGAGAGGAAGCAACGAGGCGTCATGGTTGAAAAACCCAAAACAGAATTTTTATTCCAGAAATAAACCATGCTGGTGTTACTTTTTTGTTTTGTTTTAGCGAGGGTGGTTAAGAGTTTTCAGTTTTGGGGGGGCGGGGCGGATTTTTCTGAAGTATTTACACAAACATTACATACTGTGACAGGGTGCTGGGCAAAGGGTTGCTGATTCAGCCCTCTGTCATGCCAGCTCCCATTTAGGGGATAGATTAGAGCTGTCTGGAGATAACCTGGTCCTAACTGGGGAGGCAGAGACAGCTGCCGTCCAATTAGCCTGAATCTGTATAAAAGCCTTAGGGGAAGGAACTGGGGAAGAGCAGAAAGAAAGGGAAAAGGCAGGGAGTGGAAGCCGGGAGGTAGCTCTTCCCTCGTTGCCTCCTGCCTGCAGATGGTGAAGGGCCAACTGTACATGGTGAAATGGTGGAACAAGCCTGTGAATAAACTGCATCTGTGGTTACTAACCCCAGGGTCTTGGAGTGACTTTGTGGACCTAGCAGAGACAGGAGCCAAGGGTCCCTGCCACGCTGTGCTACACATGGCAGCTTGTCGGGAATCCCATGCTTTATCAATGTTTGGCAGCCCAGAGATGGAGGAGACCCTGCAATGGCTGGTCAAGCAGCAGGAGGAGGTGTGGAAGGCAATGCAGAATTTTCAGCAAGCCCACCAGCTGAAGAGACAGGTCTTGCTCACCTGCAGGCTGAACAGCAGAAGAGCCTGCAGGACTTCATTTGGGCGCAGCCCAGCATCTCAACAGTAGCTCCTGCAGAAAATGATGAGTCCCACGGGAGGGGATGGCGTTCGGGGCGCTGAGCTTAGGACTGTATAAAATTGGCCTGACAGATGACCCAGTGCCTTCCTAGCACCTTTGAACGGGTAGCCGCGGGGGGCTGGATGGGACTGGCTCCCTACCAACCAGCGAAGCCCAATTGGCCTACAGGGCACTAAGTGAAGAGTAAGCCAGGAATTATGAAGCGGTAAAGGCAACCACCTGGATCAGGAAGGGCTGTCCACGGGGAAGTACTGCCAGAAGTTCCAGTCCAGCGAGGTGGATGGAAGGGTTGCAGCCCTGGGTAATTGCCCAAAAGTTAATGGACTGGACTGCCCACTGTCTGAGGCTAGACACACAGACAGTGAGAGAGATTATGGATGTGCTCATCCTAGAACAGTTTTTACAGGGCCTCCCAGAGAACATAAGGTGTTGGTGAGGAGGCACCAACCAAATATGGTCGAGGTGGCTGTAAGCTTATAGAGGAGTACGCGGAGGCAGGACTTCCCCAGGAAGAAGGATGGCTGAGCAAGGAAGTGGAGACTGGAACAAGACCCAGAGAACCGCCGTCTGGGAAGGGTCTGCAGAACAAATGGGAGGACACGTGAGGGGCTCCCATAGGGTCCAGACTGTTTGTCTGCTAGCAGTGCAGACAACCGGGACACAGAAGTGGAACTGCCCACACACAGATTGTGGGTGGGCAGAGTTTTGTGTCTGGGCAAACACTGGAGGCCAGGGGAAGGAGCGGAAGCTGTCCACCGGTAATGGTGGGGAGGAAACCCCAGCAAGACCTGGTGGACTCGGCCTCGGCTTGCTCTCTGGTACAAAGGAAGCTGGTGAGACTGCACTGGTGGATTCCCGGTGTGAAGATGGACGTAGAATGCATCCATAGGGATAGGAGGCAATGCCTTATGCCCAGGTGCCCCTCGAGGTTCAGGGCAGTTTTAACTGGCAATGGGTCAGGATAGTAAAGGGGTTGCCTTATCCAGTGGTGGTGGGTACGGACTGGGACCCTTTTCCAGGAGGGAAGGTGGGAAGAGGGAGAAAGCCCAAGATAAGAAAAAGGGGAGATTCCCTGAGGAAGGGGATAGAGACCTCCGAGCAGAAAACCTGTAGACAATAGAGCCTGAGAATGGAGAGTGAAGCTATGGGTGAGATGTCCATTACAGAGTCCTCGATCAGAGAATAAGGCCCGGTGGAGACCCTTATTAGCGGACCCCCAGAGGAACAGACCCAGGCCCTGTTGGATGAGTATGGGGGACAGGAAGCCCTGAGTGTCTGGGAGAGGGCCAGGACCAACCCCCAAGGACAGCTCTAAGTTTTTTGCCGCCCCCAGCATGGCAGTCAGGCAGCCGTTGGTGGTGTTTCTATGGGAGGTCTGCCCCGGTCACCTGGATTTGGCAGCAATTCTGCAGGAGGTCCGCTGGTCCCTCACAGCCACTGGCAGGCCACCCCCTGAGGTTTGCTGCCCCCGGCATGCGCTTGCTGCGCTGGTGCCTGGAGCCGCCCCTGCAACCCCGAATTTCTGATGGAAGGGAAGGGGGTAAAAACAGGGAAACACCCAGGGGGCTGTGAATGGTGCAAGGACCTGTACGTTGCAGTGGATCTGTAGGGCCATCCACTCCCCCACGCAATGCAATTTCAGGGGGGGAAGGGAGATGAAGGAACCCCACATGGCAAACTCTGGAACTGACCCAAAAGAGGAGAAAAGACTCCCACATAGACATTAGAGGAAGAGAGAACACAGAGGGTGACCCTGGCAGTTAGAGAAGAGGGGGAGGTGTTTGACAGCGTGCTGGGCAAAGGGTTGCTGATTCAAACCTCTGTCATGCCAGCTCCCATTTAGGGGGATAGATCAGAGCTGGCTGGAGATAACCTGGCCCTAATTGGGGAGGCAGAGACAGCTGCCGCCTAATTAGCCTGGGGGCTGTATAAAAGCCTCAGGAGAAGGAAGCCGGGGAAGAGCAGAAAGAAAGGGAAAAGGCAGGGAGTGGAAGCAGGGAGGTAGCTCTTCCCCTCTCTCCATCCTGCAGACGGTGAATGGCCAACTGTATGTGGTGAAATGGTGGTGGGAACAAGCCTATGAATAACCTGTTCCTGTGGTTACTAACCCCAGGGTCTCAGAGTGACTTTGTGGACCTAGCAGAGACAGGAGCCAACGGGGGCGTACAGCACTCTGCTGCACATACATATCTGAAATTTTTTTTACACTGGAATATGGTCTCTCTACCTTTACTCAGGGAATATAAACTTTAACTATCATGATAAGTGATAAGGAAAATGAAGTTCTTATTAAGCCTACTAAGAATCAGTAAGAAAGTTACAGAACCGTCTAGAAACCTTGAGAGGAAGGGGAATGGGTAGCCACCAGCAATGGGAGAGGATGATGTAGTTAGTTGGCAGAATCAATTGTCCTTACATACTAAGAGAGGGGAATGGGTGGAGCTGTGAACTGTGTAAGACTGGATTATGTGGAATCTAAAACTTCTGTAAGATTAATAGGGCATGATAGTGGGGCTCCAGCCAAACCTGGCTTCCTCATCATATCTTTCAAAGTGGTGAATTCACTCGTTTGTTCTTTCTTGTTATAACTAGTAAAAGTGAAAGTCGCTGCTGACTACTCCAAACAGGAGTGAACATATTACCTAATATCAGCATACAAATATATCTGATTCAAGGTCCTAAAGATGAAGGACCGGGTAAGCAACAAGAAAGAGGGAGTGAAGTAAAGAAAACAGATAATTTAAAAAAAAATAAAATGTAAAAATTGTCAAGAGAAAAGCAAGATAGCAAAAATGTGCTTATCTCAAAAAGCAGAAAACTGGTTTCTTTGGATTCTTAATGATTACATATGGCATTGAATGAAACTTTGTTTATTAAAGTGCAAGAGCAAAAAAATGATGAATTTGATGATCCCATTAGTAAGATGTTTTTGATATCATTGCTGTTTCTGGAATATATTCATGATGATAATTTAAAACCCCTGTCCCTAGTCTTCTTGCAGCTCTTCAACATCTGCTTTGTGACTCTGACACACAACAATGGCAAAAAATGAAATACTGGTTCTGTCATTAAAAAAAATGAAGGGAAGATTTGAACTTGAAAAGGAAAGTTGCAACTTTCTTTACGGGTAACAGCATAGAACTGTGTGCTCCAAAATTAGCAGTTTAAGGACATAATTTAAGCATTTGCCCTGGATATGCTCTTTGAGATAGTAGATGGCAAATTAAATCTGTGAGATGCTGCAGATGAAGAAAACAGAGGAAAAGCTAAAGGAAAAAATGAACATTGACATTTAATTCAAGTTGCTTGGTTAAACAAAAGAAATTACTCAATAAAGGCTACAAGCAGTCTCATAGGGGAAAATGTGTTCCTACTTAATGGTATTGCTTCTTGATATGAAAGGATATTGCATCTAAATTGGCCAAAATGTCATCCAAGAATATAGAGATTATTATGATAAGGAGATCTTGTGATTTGCTCAGCCAGTGAAAGTGATATGGAAAACTTGAGAGAACTGCTTAGGTGTTATCATCCTATACTTTTAAGATATGGATATTCAGAACGCAATTTAAACCTCTTGAAGTAAGACGTAATACTTAACACAGGCTTAAAGAACACTCTGAAAAAGTTCAAAAATTATTCTGCACCCCAGTGAGATTCCTGGTTGGCTGACTGAAAAAAGAGGATTGATACCTCAAGTTTGCCAGTGTTTTTTGGTAAAACTCTTAGAAATGTTGTCTCCACATCTGCAACCAACTACCATAAATATGTTGACATTTGCACTGAGCCCAAAGAGGGCTTTGTTCAAAACACAGTTTGCATTTTACCACAAGGAATTCTGTAGAGATGCGCCAAACCTTATCAGAGCAACTAAAGTAGCTTTTTGGGGCCTTGACTGATTACAGGCTGATGACCCTATTCCCGCAGTCTCAGTGAAAATCCAGCTTCATTAACAACCAAGAACTAGATTAACACAGGACAAAATTTAGGGATAATTTAGGGAAGCAATAGAACTTTTGATTGATTCTAAATACATATGCAGAGCTCATTAGTCTATAGTTAGTGATGCGTTAGTGGTAAAATTTCAGAAAACGTGGGAGAAACTGCAAAAAACTGAGAAAATTAATTTTTAAAATATATTTTGACTTTTAAAATATGTCTGACCACATGCTATACATGCATATGTAATATATACATTTTTTCAAAATAAGCTTATGAGAGGTTATAAACCTTTCCTTACCCACCTAACCAACCAAGACTATCAACACCCTACCCCATAATCCTAACATACCTTTCATAACCCATCACTTCTGAATCTGCATGTATATTAATCCAGTATAGTTGTTACTATAATTGCTGAAGCTTGGTTCTTGACTGAGAGGGTCACATGATCTTTTGCTAAACAGCAGATTCAGTTAAGAGTTACTGAGGTTGTGGTACATAGGACAAAATAAACTTTTAATGGATATAATAAGATAGAATGGAGTTTGTAGCTGTCAAGATTTTTCCCCACTCTGACTTTAGGGTACAGATGTGGGGGACCTGCATGGACCCTTCTAAGCTTAATTACTAGCTTAGATCTGGTAACACTGCCACCACCCAGAATTTCAGTATCTGAGGCACTTTCTGTCCCCGCAAAACTTTCCCCTCCCTGGGTTGCCTTGAGAGGCTTCACTACTTCCCTGGTGAACACAGATCCAAACCCCTTGGATCTTAAAACAAGGAAGAATTAACCATCCCCCTTCCTGTCCCCCCACCAATCCCTGGTGAGTCCAGACCCAATCCGCTTGGATCTTGAAACAAGGAAAAATCAATCAGATTCTTAAAAAGAAAGCTTTTAATTAAAGAAAGAAAGATAAAAATCATCTCTGTAAAATCAGGATGGAAAATGCTTTACAGGGTACTCAGATTCATATAGCCCAGAGGAAACCCCTTCTAGCCTTAGGTTCAAAGCTACAGCAAACAGAGGTAAAATCCTTCCAGCAAAAAGAAACATTTACAAGTTGAGAAAACAAACATAAGACTAACACGCCTTGCCTGGCTAATTACTTACAAGTTTGAAACACAAGAGACTGATTCAGAAAGATTTGGAGAGCCTGGATGTAGGTCTGGTCCCTCTTAGTCCCAAGAGCTACTTTGTTAGAAGCTCCTGAAATGTGTTGAATTTCAAAATCAAAATCTTGGAGAGCTAAACTCCATCGAAGAAGTTTTTTATTGCTTCCCTTGGCAGTATGAAGCCACTTTAGCGCAGCATGGTCGGTTTGCAGCTGGAAGCGCCGTCCCCAAACGTATGGGCGTAGTTTTTCCAGGGCATACACAATGGCGTAGCATTCTTTTTCACTGATTGACCAGTGGCTTTCCCTCTCAGACAGTTTCTTGCTGAGAAACACGACAGGATGGAAGTTTTGATCCGGTCCTTCCTGCATTAAAACTGCTCCTACATCACGCTCAGATGCATCTGCAGTTACTAGGAATGGTTTGTCAAAGTCTGGGGCCCTTAGCACAGGGTTAGACATGAGTGTTGCCTTAAGCTGGGTAAAGGCCTTCTGACATTCATTAGTCCACTTAACTGCATTTGGCTGGGTCTTTTTGGTCAGGTCTGTTAGTGGGGCAGTGATTTGGTTGTAGTGTGGTACAAATCGCCTGTAATATCCAGCCAAGTCTAAGAGGATTGGACCTGTTTCTTTGACTTTGAGACAGGCCACTTTTGGATAGCATCCACCTTGGCCTGTAGGGGAGTTATCGTTCCTTGACCTACCTGGTGTCCAAGGTAAGTCACTCTGTTTTGGCCTATTTGACACTTTTAGCCTTAACAGTTAGTCCTGCCTGCCTGATGCGCTCGAAGACCTTTCCAAGTGTTCCAGGTGTTCTGCCTGTGAATCAGAAAAAATGGTCACATCATCGAGGTAGGCAACTGCAGATTCTCCCAATCCTGCTAGGAGAGCATCTACGAGTCTTTGGAAGGTGGCGGGTGCATTTCGCAGCCCGAAAGGAAGCACATTAAATTCATACAGCCCTGCATGGATGATGAAGGCTGACCTTTCTTTGGCGGGTTCATCTAGTGGTACTTGCCAGTACCCCTTGGTTAAGTCTAATGTAGAGATGAACTGGTCACATCCCAATTTCTCCAATAGCTCATTGGTGCGTGGCATTGTATAGTTGTTGGGACGAGTTACAGCATTTAGCTTACGGTAGTCCATGCAAAAGCGTATTTCTCCATCTGGTTTGGGAACTAGAACCATGGGAGATGCCCATGTACTGTTAGAGGGGCGGATTATACCCATCTGTAGCATGTTTTGGATCTCCTGTTCTATAGCAGCTTGGGCATGAGGAGACACCCGGTAGGGTGGGGTTCTAATTGGGTGAACATTACCTGTGTCAATGGAGTGGTATGCCCATTTGGTCCGTCCTGGGGTGGCTGAGAACACTGGGGCGAAGCTAGTGCACAGCTCCTTGATCTGTTGCCGCTGCAGACGTTCCAGGGTTGTGGAGAGTTTCACCTCTTCCACACTACCGTCACTTTTTCCTTCGTAGTAGACACCTTCAGGCCACTCAGTGTCATCTCCTCCCTGGGCTGTAAACTGACAAACCTTTAAGTCTCTGGAATAAAGGGCTTGAGAGAATTAACATGGTACACTTTAGGCTTTAGGGTTGAGGTGGGGAATGCTATGAGATAGTTAACAGCTCCTAGGTGCTCTTGGACCGTGAATGGCCCTTCCCATGACGCTTTCATCTTATGGGCCTGTTTGCACCTTCAAGACCATAACCTGGTCCCCTACTTTGAAGGAACGCTCTCTGGTACGTTTATCATACCAGGCCTTTTGCTCTTCCTGAACATCCTTTAGGGTTTTTAGTAAGGGCTAAAGAGTGTCGGAGGGTGCTTTCTAGGTTGCTTACAAAGTCTAGAATGTTAGTTCCTATAGAAGGCGTAAACCTCTCCCATTGCTATTTCACCAACTGTAATGGCCCCTTAACCTCGTGGCACACCTCACAAGACCGGACATAATTAGCAACATCCTTGCCCATTCCCTCCCAGTGGAAGGACTTCCCCAACCTGTCTTTGGTTCTGTTCACCCCAGAATGTCCACTGGGATGATCATGGGCTAAGCTTAAGAGCTTTCCCCAGTACTTAGTTGGAACTACCAACTGTTTTTGAGGAAGCCAGTCTTCCTGGTGTCCACCAGAAAGAGTCCACCACAAACCGGGATCGGTTAGAATTGCTGAGAGGTGGTGGGGTGCTCCATGCTGCCTCCCAAGCATTCTGAAGGCTGTCATCTGCTTCCTGCTCAGCCTGGAACTGTTCCCTTGTGCTGGAGACATCAGTTCCTCCTTAGACTGTGGACTTGGGCTTGGTCCCCTCTGGAAGCGATGTAGGTGATGGGGTTGTTTTCGTTGATTGCGAACCGCTTTCCACTGGTGCACTATGTGATATTTAGCCTCTGGCTGAGCCTCTTGGGTAGGGCTGTCTGCTGCTTCTGCCAGTCCAGGCCTGCTGGTGCCCTCTGGCATTGGAGTTGTAGATGGGTTTGCAAGCGCTGGTGTCAGTGATGGCAACGGTTCTGGTGCTGGTTGCTTTTCCAGTTCCGGTTTTAGGACTGGATGCACTATGGCTATTGCAGTCGTTGCAGGGGATCCGGTTCCACCACCTCTGTCTGGGTCTCTGGTAACACAGACGGGGTCCTTGTGGACGGCTCAGGAACAGGGATGGGTCTGGAAGCTTGCCTGGCTTGGCTACGTGTGACCATCCCCACCCTCTTGGCCAGCTTCACCTGGTTGGCCAAATCTTCCCCCAGTAGCATGGGGATGGGATAATTGTCATAGACTGCAAAAGTCCACATTTCTGACCAGCCCTTGTACTGGACAGGCAATTCAGCTGTAGGCAAGTTTAAAGATTTTGACATGAATGGGTGAATTGTCACTTGGGCCTCTGGGTTGATGAATTTGGGGTTCACTAAGGATTGGTGGATAGCTGACACTTGTGCCATGGTGTCTCTCCACATGATAACCTTCTTTCCGCTCACTGTCAAGATTTTCCTTCGCTCTGAGTGTATTTGAGACGCATCTGGTCCTGGGAATCTTTGGTGTGATGGTGGTGTAATGAACTGTACTAGGTTGGGGTTCTTGGGGCAGTTGGCCCTCGTATGTCCCAGTTCATTACATTTAAAACATTGCCCAGCTGACTGGTCACTGGGTTGAGGTGGGTTGCTGGAGACTGGTGAGGTGGGACAATAGGGTGTCTGGGGCTTTCCTTGGGTTGTAGGTGGGGTCTTGGGTTGCCCTCGGTGATAGAGTTTATTTTCAGTTTGCCCCTTCTGATATTTGCTCCCCTTGCTAGTAGTTTTTTTTCTTTTCTGCCACTTCCACCCATCTGGCTCCAATCCCCCCCTCCTCGGTTACAGTTTTGGGCTTCCCATCTAGGATGTACCTTTCTATTTCCTCAGGAACACCCTCTAAGAACTGCTCCATTTGCATTAGGAAGGACAGCTTTTCCAGAGATTTAGCATTTGCTCCTGATATCCAGGCCTCCCAATTCTTCCCAATCTGGTAGGCGTGTCGGGTAAATGACACATCTGGTTTCCACCTCAGGGCTCTGAACCACCGGTGGGCATGCTCAGGTGTTAGCCCCATTCTGATTCTGGCTTTGGTTTGAAAAAGATCATAATCGGTCATCTGTTCCTTAGGCATTTCAGCCGCCACCTCTGCTAAGGGTCCACTGAGCTGTGGCCTCAGTTCTATCATGTACTGGTCTGCAGAGATGCTGTACCCAAGGCAGGCCTTTTCAAAATTTTCTAAGAAGGCCTCAGTATCATCACCTGCCTTGTAGATGGGGAATTTTCTGGGATTGGAAACAGTACCTGGAGAAGGGTTGTTAGGGTTGGCTAGTACATCCGGCTTAGCCTTTGCTAATTCTAGGGCCTGCTGGTGGACCTCCCTCTAGATCTCCATCTCTTTTTGTTTCATCTCCATAGCTCTCCTGTGGTCAGCCTCTTTGGCTTTCTCTTCTGTGTCCAGCCTAGCCAGTTCTAGTTTGGTAACTGTTTCACTGGTACTCATTTTCCTGCTTTCTTGTGCTGGCCACACCCCTCTGCAGCTCACTGACTGGGATGTACTCAGCTCAGGGCTGCTTTGTTAACAGAGATTTTCTAACTAACTATACCCGAGACGCAAAAAGAAAGAAAACAATTCAGCTTGTAAATTCCTTTTGCTGTCTGCTTGCTCACAGCTTGAAGCCTCCTCATAACAAAGACCCTTGTTAAAAAAACTTAACACCTCTGCCCTCAGACTGCTTTCTAAGCAGTTAGAAAGGAGAGAAAAAAAAATCCTACTGGCTTTTGGTTCCTAAAAATCCCACACTGCTGCCCAGCATGTCAAGGTTTTTTCCCCACTCTGAACTTTAGGGTACAGATGTGGGGGACCTGCATGGACCCTTCTAAGCTTAATTACTAGCTTAGATCTGGTAACACTGCCACCACCCAGAATTTCAGTGTCTGGGGCACCTTCTCTCCCCCCAAAACTTTCCCCTCCCTGGGTTGCCTTGAGAGGCTTCACCACTTCCCTGGTGAACACAGATCCAAACCCCTTGGATCTTAAAACAAGGAGGAATTAACCAACCCCGCTCCTGTCCCCCCACCAATCCCTGGTGAGTCCAGACCCAATCCGCTTGGATCTTGAAACAAGGAAAAATCAATCAGAGTCTTAAAAAAGAAAGCTTTTAATTAAAGAAAGAAAGATAAAAATCATCTCTGTAAAATCAGGATGGAAAATGCTTTACAGGGTACTCAGATTCATATAGCCCAGAGGAAACCCCTTCCAGCCTTAGGTTCAAAGTTACAGCAAACAGAGGTAAAATCCTTCCAGCAAAAAAAAATTTACAAGTTGAGAAAACAAACATAAGACTAACACGCCTTGCCTGGTTAATTACTTACAAGTTTGAAACATGAGAGACTGATTCAGAAAGATGTGGAGAGCCTGGATGTAGGTCTGGTCCCTCTTAGTCCCAAGAGCAAACAACAACAACACAAAGAGCACAAACAAAGACTTCCCTCCACCAAGATTTGAAAGTATACGTGTCCCCCTATTGGTCCTCTGGTCAGGTGTCAGCCAGGTTTACTGAGCTTCTTAACCCTTTACAGGTAAAAGAGACATTAACACTTAACTATCTGTTTACGACAGTAGCTCATAAAGAAATCTTTTGTCCTGTACGCTTGAGGAAATAGTTTTCTATGTTAATATGTTGACGGGAGTTGTGATTTATGTGTATAATTATGTGGATTGTGAACTGCCTTCTGCTAAGGCTTTTCTATTTTACACTACAATCCCTGTATGTGTGTGTTTACGATTCTCCATAATCTAACATGAACTTCAAGAACAGGAATATTAAATGATACATATGTTAAACACTTGCAGATTAAAATAAACAGATTCTAACAAATCAATTCCATGTTACAGATTAGAATTTATAGTTAACACCATTACCTGAGTGAGTCAAGAGCTCTGACATCAGCTCCAGTGAAATTTGCCTGCATGTTGTATGATTAGAAATCCAGGTTCCAAAGGAAAAAATAATGAAAATTGTAGAGATACCAAGAAACATGAGTATTCCCTAAGGAACGGGCAAGAACTGTATACTCTATTATATTTGGTAGCTATCTGTTTCTTGAAAATTTAGCAGGATTTAAAAGATGACAAAACATTTATATGGATAACAAGAATAACCTGAATTTTTACAGTAAGGAATAAAAAAAACCGAAGAGCTTTCTATGGGAAGTAAAATATCAAGTTTTTAATCCAACCTCTAAATATTGGGGATTAAGAAAGTTATTCCTGTGTGGAAATTATTCCCAAACTGTCTATTGCTGGGTTTTCCTGAATCTTCCTCTGAAGCAGCTTGTACTGGCTACTGCTGGAAGTACAATACTGGAATAAGTGGACAAGTGGTCTGATCTAGCACAGCAATTCTATCTAGAAGGTGCTCAGTGATTTAGCCTGTCTTGAAAATACAGTTGAGTTTCCGGTAAGAAATGACAATTAAACATGGGCTAAATTAAGTTTACAAAATGGTGGTCCTTGTTTAGTGGGGACTTATTCCAACCAACTTCATATGGAAAAACCTCAATCTCACTATGTGCTTCGCGTTTCCCTCTAGCTTCCTTGTATAACCCCTTATCTCATGAAGACTGTCCAATAGTGTGGATTCTGTTTCAGAGTTTGCACACTGTGCTCCTTCCCTTTGCCATATATTGCTTTAACTACTTCAATTTCATTGGGAGTCTCTCTATAGTATAATGAATATTGTTTAGGCCTTTTATTGGTCTCCTGTGCTTTTTTTTGTGTGTGGACACTCCTGCTTCAAAATCTTTTCAAAAGGCACAAACTCTGGGTATTGGGCCCACAGTTTCCCTCTCCTGGCTTGTGCATTCCTCTTTCGTCCTGGGTATTCCTATTTAATACCCTTCCAGGCTGTATTTTAATGAGACCATCCTGTAAGTGACAATTTATTTTGGAAAGCAAATGCAAGAAATAAAATCAAGCAAAGCTGAAGGTTTCTCTGAATCTTGTTTTGAAAGCAATGAACTGCTTAGTGAAGTCCACCACATGCTGCCACCAAAATTCTATTATAGTCAAGGTGTGCAGTTCATAAAACTGTCAAAAATGTTAAACTGAAACAGCTCCATGGGTGGCTACAGGTTAATCTAAATTGCTGACAGAAAAGAAATGAGATAGCAAGAAAAATGAATAGTCAGACACCTGCAATCATTTTAGCAAGCAGAATAATCTCTAAGGATCATGATCAGTTAGATGAGAAGGAATGCTGTTTGTCATTTGCTACAAGTCTTTTAACATGTTGGTATAATGTACATCAAAAAGAGAACTTTGTGATATGACAACACTAGCTGAACACAAATGGCGAACTATCCAGCAGAAAGTAATCATGATCATTACTGGTCTTGCAACTAGTTCATTTCCTTAGCTTCCAATTTACTGTTTTTAAGGTCTGATATAAAACACATATAAACGGAGTTCACCTGAATAAATTAAACCAGCATGGAATAATCTGAAAGAATTGAATAACAATCCCAAAAGGTTGGCATTAAAACTTTCTTTCTAGTCAATTTAGAGTTGTTTTCAAATATCAGGCAGCAAGTATTCAAGTTAAAGCAAAACAAGTTGGCTCCAACAAGCAAAACAAGTTGGCTTCATCAGTATTATATTGGGGCAAAGAGCTGCCCCAGCCCAGGTTATAAATATGCACACATCCTTTTAGCGAAAGTACTCTATTAGTTTAATCCTGTTAATCAGTGGCAGGGTTATCTGCAGTATTCAGGGAATGAACAGAGAATTTCAAAGGTTTAACATTCTCATACTCATGATCCATATTGCAATAGATAACAAAAGACAAGTGCTTTCATATATGTAATATGCTTCACTGTTGGCAAATAGGAGCTGCAGCAATGGTTCAATACAGGAGCCATAAAATTATACAAGACCTTTCGTAATCTATTGCTGGCCCCACACTGTAATTTGTGTAACAGTACACATAGGAATGTACTACACTATTTTTCATTCGTCATTTTCAACAGCATAATCTTGTATGCGATCCTACATTCACCAGCAGAAGGGAACTATCAATCAGATTATACACTGCGAGATGGCAAGGCACTGCACTTACTTTTGGTGTTGGGCAGGACGCAGTGGAGAGACGAGAGGTGGCCTGGGCACGAGGAGATTCTGAAGGGGTAGTGCTGAGAGAGGCTGTGTCTCGTGGGAGCACCTGAACACCACGAGAAATGATGGAGTCTGGAATCTGAACAGGACAAGAGATGCAGTTAACAGTCCAAAATATATTGTACTTAAAAATTATTCAAAATCTTGCATCTGAATCCAAAACTACTTAAAATACCCCATGTCTCTCTGCTCAACCTTCTTTAGAATTCTGTTCTGGTGGCAAGAATTGCACCTTTGTAGTTCCAAAACAATCTATCAGCAAATATAAGGTCAGACTCTAACCACAGATGCATGGAACATACCACAATTTGTCTTGAAAAATTCAGGACTGCATTGTGATACACCACAATATAAACAAACAAACAATTCAATGGGGGAAGGGACTAAAAGGGTCAGGGGACTGGCAGCAAGACATGCAACTTTTGGCCTCTAGAACTAAGATTCAAATCCAACACAAGCCAATAATGACCGAAAGATTACCAACACACAACGGTTCTTTCATGGCCTGTCTAAAGGAGTTAAGACTCCGAATCCAGTTCCTAGTGGACTGTTGTCCCAATCACAAAACTAGAACCACATGAAGCATTAATTGATCACCCTATTGACAATCTAAGAACAGAGGTCAAGAACTGAATACATATTCCTTTTTATTCCATGTAGTGAAGTTATTGTTTCTTCTAAAAAAAAATTAAGTGAATTTGGTGTTGATGAAAGGTGCTGAGTTTATAGCTCTGGAACTTGAAGCATTATATTTATCAGAGAGAAACAGAGCAAGGGTAGCAGCACAACAAACTTTATCTTTACCAACCCATTGCTGTGCGTGGTCTTTTGTTTTTCATATGTCATTTGTTTTCAAATACTCTGGCCTGCCATTTATGAACTGCAATTTAAGGGCCAGATCCTTAGCTGGTGAAAATCAGTGTAGCTCCTTTGAAATAAATGGAACTATGATGATTTATACCAATTTATGAGCAAACCTAACTATTTAATTATGCATGCTGGGTTATGAAAGTAAATCTAGCCTTTACTTTTCTCCTTCTAGCTCTTCTGTTCAGTTTTCTATCCAATCCCAACGAAAAGCGGAAATACAGTGAATTTAAGAAACAGATTTTCTTGCTTCTAAAATAGTAAGCTTCAGAAAGCTTCTATCTTCCTATTACTGTAACACTTAGATCCAACCAACCAGAGATACAAAACTGTCTATTATAATTGGACTGCCTGTTCAAATTATTCATTCATTTTTCATGTTTTTTATAATCTTGTAAGACATATAAAAGTGTCAGAGAAGTGAGTTCTAAGAGCTGTGAGGGCTGGTTCTACAATATACTCTGTAATATATTTTGCCTATACCGTATAATGTTTTCCCTACAGCCGTCTTCAAAGTTGCAGTCCAGTATTTTAATCTCCTCCTTTTTCTGAGACCACTTGGCTATTTGGGCAAATTGCCCTTATTTAGTGGTATTTACTCCCCAATCACAACCGACTGTATGGTGTAGAGTTGATCATAGAACACCAGCTACAATACATTAGAGCTTTAGAATAATATTTTTTAAATTTCTCTCCTCAATGAGAGTTTCACAGTCTAATGGATCAATACAGTATCCTATTTTCAATTTCCAAAAGAATAATCATGAGTTTCCACTAGCCAGAGTACAAGACCTATGACTAGCCAAAGGCCAACATGAAAGATGTTTTGGTGGTGGGCACAAGTCAGAACAAGGGGCAAAGCCTTGGTGAGAAGCCAGATCTCAACCTTCAGGTGCTGTGAAAGAGGTGGGCTTGTCAGGGTGCCGCAATCTGGATCCTATTCAGGCATCTTTTTAATGAGCTTCTGGCTACTGCAGGGCAACCAATGAATACCCCCTTCACAACAGTTCTTGACATAAAGGGCATCTGAACTTGGAGGAGAAGTGGAAGCAGAGTAGGGATAGGGCAGAGAAAGAAACAGGTAGACTGGGGACAAGAAGCGGCCTGGTCAGGGTATTCTTACTGTCCTGGTGACTTTGCATCTGAAATGGAATATAGGGGCCACTGAAATGGGGGTGCAATTTGAGTAGCCTTGATGCCTGTCCTAGCCTGAACAATGGACCTTAATAGGAGAGGCATAAGCTGCCTCCTCTTACTCCCTGTGCTGGTACACACCCCACAGCAGGAATGAATTTAGCCCTAGGTGTCTGATAACTATGAAGCTTCCCTTTCCACTCCCACCCTCCACTGCTGGAAAGTAGAAGGATCTCTCTTTTCCTCACCGTGTTCTTGACAGTCTTCTTGACTATCACAATGGTAGGGAGCTCTTCATGAATGTGTTCCTCCTATCCTTTCCTGCCTTCTGCAAAGGAATAGTTTTCTCCAACTCTGCCCTTCCACCAGCCACCTTGCAGTTGCAAGGATGAGTTGTTTGTGGATATCTCCTCCTTTCCTAGTATCCTGAATGTTAGGTATATGAGTCTGTATATACCAGCTGGCCAGGTTCCTTCTTTGTATCCTCTAATGATTAGCTTGAGTGCCTGTCTTTTCTGTTGCTCACAACTTTCCCAGTCAGCAGGGTGATATGGAGATAATTCTGGCCCGTTTCACTGCTGAACACAGGATTATGAATTGGTGACATTGACTGCAGCTGAGTTAATTTCATTCTACTGGCATTTGTGAAAGCTATGAGCAGCTAAAGATGCATTGGAACCCTCTGTCTACAGATTGAGAAAGATATTAATGCGTCTGTTCACATTCAGAAGATTATTGTCACAGCCCATATGGCAAGATACCTAACTAAAATACCTAATAGAACAGATTCTCTGGAAATTAATGTCTGAGGACCCACTGGTTGGAAAAAGAAATAAATGAAGTAATGGGTTTTTCAAACCCTGAGTTAGGATGAGGGCCAGTGGGCCCAGGAACTACCTTTCATTATCCTAAAAATCTTTTCTTAGACCTTCCTGTGTTTATAACACATGCTATTGGAAATACATTTTATTCTTATTAAAAATCAGATTGTCATAAATGTGCAAATAGTATATACAGCAACCATATGGACATTAAGGTGATAAGTATCAGTCATCATGGATTTGTCAAAAACAAATCATGTCAAGTCAATCTGATAGCTTTCTTTGACAGGGTAACAAGCCTTTTGGATAGGAGGGAAGCAGTAGATATGGTAGATCTTGACTTTACTAAAAGCTTTTGATACTGTCTCGCATGACCTTCTCATAAACACACTAGGGAAATGCAATCTAGATGAAGCTACTATAAGGTGGGTGCAAAACTGGTTGGAAAACTGTTCCCAGAGAGTTATCAATGGTTCACAAACATGCTGGAAGGGCATAACGAGTGGGGTTCCACTGGGATCAGTTCTGGGTCCAGTTCTGTTCAATATCTTCATTAATGATTTAGATAATGGCATAGAGAGTACGTGTATAAAGTGTGCGGACGATACCAAGCTGGGAGGGGTTGCAAGTGCTTTGGATCAAAATTCAAAATGATCTGGACAAACTGGAGACATGGTCAAAGTAAACAGGATGAAATTCAATAAGAACAAATGCAAAGCACTCCACTTAGAAAGAAACGATTGGTTGCACATGTACAAAATGGGAAATGACTGCCTAGGAAAGAATACTGTGGAAAGGGATCTGGGGGTCATAGTGGACCACAAGCTAAGCATGAATCAACAGTGTAACACTGTTGCAAAAAAAGTGAACATAATTCTGGGATGTATTAGTAGGAGTGTTATAAGCAAGACACGAGAAGTAATTCTTCCGCTCTACTCTGCGTTGATTAGGCCTCAAATGGAGTATTGTGTCTAGTTTTGGGTGCCACATTTCAGGAAAGATGTGAACAAATTGTAGAAAGCCCAGAAAGGAGCAACAAAAATGATTAAAGATCTAGAAAACATGACCTATGATGGAAGATTGAAAAAATCAGGTTTGTTTAGTTTAGAAAAGAGAAGACGAGAGGACATGTGATAATCGTTTTCAAATACATAAAAGGTTGTTACAAGGAGGAGGGAGAAAAATTGTTCTTGTTAACCTCTGAGGATAGGACAAGAAGCAATGGGCTTAACTTGCAGCAAGAGAGGTTTAGGTTAAACATTGGAATAAACTGCCTAGGGAGGTTATGGAATCTCCATCATTGGAGATTTTTAAGAGCAAGTTAGACAAACACCTGTCAGGAATGGTCTACATAATACTTAGTCCTGCCATGAGTGCAGGGGACTGGACTAGATGACCTCTTGAGGTCTCTTCCAGTTCTATGATTCTATGATTATTGAACTGATGGCCCCAAAAGTTAGAGATACACCACCTTTCTGATAGTGATACAATCTTGAAAAATCAGACACATGGGATAAAAAAGTAACCAATAATTTGTTGAGACAATGTATTGACTATAGAGGGAAAAAAATACTACACAGTGTAATTACATGGAAGAAGACTGAAATGCTAAGAAAAACATTCTTAGGGATGCTTCAGGGGAATGAAAATAAGCAGTTTAATAAAAATGAATGGAAAACAAAAATGTATCAAATTGATGACTTAGAATCAAATGAAATATTAACACAATCATGCAAACTTTATTCAGATGAATAATCCTTACTCACAAGTGTAGTTTAGTAAAGTCACTTCCCATGAGGGCTTTCAGGGTCAGGCCCTAAAATTACAACTATCTTTTCTTTATAATCCCACTTGTGACCCTTCTATCACTAATTTTATCAAAACAAAATTTCTTCACCTGAAATTTCTGATGTGTAAACTCTTGCCAAAGGAGAATTTGGGGGAAAGTTTGAGATTAATTAAGAAACATATTTGTGAAATATGAGAGTCTGAAAAATAAAGGTAATCCAATTTTACATATGAAATATAATGGGAAGATGTAAAATAGCAGCTACTAAAGCCATACGTTGTAAAAATCAGAAAGTCTGGATAACTTGCATCCAAGAGTTTTAAAAGAGTTGGCTTCAGAGCGCACTGATTTTCAGTAAGTCTTAGAACACTGGAGAAGTCCCAGAATACTGGAAAAAAGCTAATGTTGTGCCAATTTTCAAAAAGGGTAAATGGGATGACCCAGGTAGTTATAGTCCTCTCAGCCTGACATTGATCCCAGATAAGATAATGGAACAACTGGCACAGGATTTGATTAATAAAGAATTAAAGGAGAGTAACATAATTAATGCCAATCAACATGGGTTTATAGAAAACAGATCTTGTCAATCTAATGATATCTTGTTTTCCTGTGATTCCAGATTTGGCTGATGTAGGTAGAAGTGTTGATGTAATATACTTGGACTTCTGTAAGACATTTGACTTGGTACCACATGACATTTTGATTAAAAAACTAGAAAGTAGGGCTGTTGATTAGTCAGAGTTATCTCACACGATTAACTCACAAAAATTAAATATGATTAAAAATATTAATCGCGATTAATCGCACTGTTAAGCAATAGAATACCAATTGAAATTTATGAAATACTTATGGATTTTTTTCTAGATTTTAAAATATATTAATTTATATTACAACACAGAATACAAAGTGTACAGTGCTCACTTTATATTATTTTTTATTACAAATATTTGCACTTTAAAAATGATAAATAAAATAAATAGCATTTTTCAATTCCCCCCATACAAGTACTGTAGTTCAATCTCTTTATCATAAAAGTGTAACTTACAAATGTAGATTTTTGTTTGTTACATAACTGCCTCAAAAAAAAACCAATGTAAAACTAGAGCTTACACGTCCATTCAGTCCTACTTCTTGTTCAGCCAATTGCTAAGACAAACAAGTTTGTTTACATTTACAGGAGATACTGCTGACTGCTTCTTATTTACAATGTCACCTGAAAGTGAGAACAGGCGTTTGCATGGCACTTTTGGAGCTAGCGTTGCAAGGTATTTATGTGCCAGATATGCTAATGCACATAATTCTTCATTTGTAAGTTCAACTTTCATTATAAAGAGATTGCACTACAGTACTTGTATTAGGTGAATTAAAATATACTACTTCTTTTGTTTTTTTACAGAGCAAATATTTGTAATAAAAATAAATATAAAGTGAGCATTGTACACTTTTGTATTCTGTGTTGTAATTGAAATCAATATATTTGAAAATGTAGAAAACATTCACAAATATTTAAATAAATGGTATTCTATTATTAACAATGCGATTAATTGCGATTAATTTTTATAATCAAGATTAATTTTTTCAATCACTTGACAGCCCTAGTATAAATTGTTTGGTATTCATTTAAATATTGATATATAAGGTATAAAATTGCATTTTTAAAGGGTCATTGTTTTAAATTCTCCAGAGAGGTGTGCAGTTATTATTTAATATTATACTGAATATTGATTAAGTGGAACAATGGAATCCAAATGGGGTTGTGACAGTCTTATGAATACTCCCCTCTGGTTCAAAACTCAGTCTCAAAGAAACCTTAAGAGGGAAGGTTAGAGTCTGAGATGAGTCACGATAGAGACTGAAAGGCTGCCATAAAGACTTTAATATAAGGAGATAAGGACTTTCCCTCTCTGCATAAATCTTGTCAGTTTCTACAAAGAAAAAAAAATCTGACACAGAGCCCCCCCCCCTTCTTTTTATATCCATCCCCCCATCACTCTTTCCTCTTTTGCCTCAGTCACAGACATTGCTTCCCAGTTTTTTTCTCTAACCCCTGCACCTGCTTCAGTGACTCCATCCCCTTCCATCTCTTGAGTTTCCTCATCCCACTCTGACTCCTACCTTTACCCTTCTCAACTTTTCATTCTCCTCAGGTGGCAAGTTGTGATTATTGACTTGATTAGTTAAGACTTGTGCATAAAGGAGCAGTGGCACAGGAGCCAGAAAACAGAGCTGAAAACAGAGTTTGAGTGGAAGTTTGGGGGAGGGGCTATGTGCTGGTCTGCTTTTGGTTTTTGCATTTGTAGGGTGTTCTTGTTTTTTTGACAGGCGGTTAGGAGGGAAGGCTATGACAGCTGCAGAAGTATAAATGGTAGGGTTCTGAAGAAGGGTAGAGACAATGAAGATGACTGGATGTGGTACCTGTGGGATGTACATCATTCTGGAGACGGTACCTGAAGTGCCACTTGACAGATCTGATGGAAGAGAAGATTTGAGGTACGGAGATGCAGCTAGAAACTAGAGCAGTGGTCCCCAACCTTTTCGTCTGGCAGGTGCCAGACAAAGGACCGTGGCAGCAGTGGAGCATCCGCTGAAATGCTGCCGAATTTCTGTGGCATTTCAGCTGTGACGCCTCTCGATGACGCCACTTGCCGCCGACAAGTGACGTCATTGAGAGGTGTTGCCGCCAAAATGCCGCAGAAATTCGGTGGCATTTTGGCAGATGCTCCACTGCTGGCCAGGATGTGGTCGCATTTAGATGTCCCTGTGGGCGCACAGGGACCCCGGAACTAGAGTTTCAAAGGGGAGTGGAGCAGATGATGGAGGGAAGGAGATAGAAGGCTAAAAGGAAAACTCAAGACTTGCAGATGCAAGCTGGACCAGAGGACTCTGAGAGCAGACTGCTGGATTAGGAAAGTGGCCAGCAGAAGCATGTGACTATGAGAACAAGCCAGAGGAAAAGACTGGCTAGTGAAGGAGAAACAGAGTTAAGGAGCAGGTTTGCTGAGTTGGAAAAGGAAGGGGAAAGGAAGACAGTACCAGAACATGAGAGAGCAAAAAAGAAGAGAAGAGCAGCTAGTCTTACAAGAAGAGAGGAAGAGCCAATGGAGATAGCCAGAGTTTGGAGCCCCAGGAAGATAGAAGATGAATTGAAGAAGATTGCAAATAACAACAGAAAAAAAGACTTGCAGCCAGAAAGAACAGAAAGGGGAAGGCTGGAAAATTGTACCAACAGGAAGGGGTAGCTTTGCACTACTTGAGACTCCCTACTACGAAGGGCAGACAGGCCTGTCACCAGAACTGATCTGGATCACAGAAGGGTGTGCTGTCTGCTAGGATCTAAGATACAGGATGTGGACCGGAAGCGGAAGAGGATCCTAATGGGAACAGGTAAGAATCCACTGATTGTCCTTCATATGGGAACAAAAGATACTGCTTGATTCCTGCTGGAATGCATCAAGGAAGACTACACCACGTTGGGGAAGATGCTTAAAGAAATGATCTTCAGGTGATCTTCAGTGGGATTCTACCTGTTCGTAGAGGAGAGTGAATGTGAGATAAGATTATGATGATCAACAGATGGCTCAGGCTATGGTGTAAGTGAAGGCTTTGGGATGATCAACTACTGGAAGGCATTCATGGACAGAGAATTGTTCTTTTGTGATGGACTTCACTGAGTAGGGAGGGAAATAGATATCTGGGATGGGAGATGGCCCATCTGATTAAAAGAGCTTTAAACATGGAAGTTGGGGGAGATGGCTGGGAGATGCTCATGTAATCTTCCCACTTGATTCTAATACAGAGCAGGAGAAAAATCAGATAGGAGAGGATACAGTAATGGAGAAAGGAACAATAGAAGGCAGTAGAAAGGACAACATGAGGAAAGAAAGTGTGAATACCACTGATAGTAACTGTCAGTTAGGCAATACTGGCAGTAAAATGTACCTGAAGTAAGGAATCTGGGCAAAGCCAAGCAGAAACAACTAAGATGTCTGTACACTAATGCAGGGAACCTGAGTACCAAAATGGATGAACTAGAATTACTGGTGCAGGAAGTAAAACTAGGTATTAAAGGGATAATAGAAACATAGTGGAATAGTTGTCATGACAGGAATATAGATATTGAAGGATATGTGCCGTTCAAGAAAGACAGAAACAGAGGTAAAGGTGGTGGAGTAGCATTGTATATTAACGATGAGGTAGAGTATAAGGAAATTAGAAGTGATAGAACGGATAAAATAGAATCTTGGTCAACATCACATGGGGAAAGAAAAGTAACAGAGGCTGCACTGCGACACTGTGTGGGGGCTGCTACAGACTTCCAAGATTTGATTTGGATATGGATAGTGACAACTTTATTATTTTTAATGAAAAATATTGGAAATTTTGTGATTATGGGAGACTTTAATATGCCAGATATTGATTGGAGAACAAGTACTACTAATAATGGTAGGGCCCAGATATTTCTGGATGTGGTAGCTCATAAATTTCTTCACCAAATAGCCCTGAAATGAACAAGAGGTGATACCATTTTAGATTTAGTTTTGGTAAGTAGCAAGGACCTCATAGAAGAACTGGTCGTAGAGGACAATTTTGGTTTAAGTGATCATGAGTTAATTCAGTTTAAACTAAATGGAAAGATAAACAAAAATAGATCTGCAACTACAGCCCTTGATTTCAAAAGGGAAAACTTAAAAAATATTAAAGGAATTAGTTAGAGAAGTGGACCAGAACTCAAGATCTGAATGTGGAGGCGGCTTGGAATTACTTTAAGTCAAAGTTGCAGAAGCTATCTCAAACCTGCATCCCAAACAAGGGGGAAAAATTGTAGGAAAGGGTTGCAGGCCAAATTAGATGAATAAGCATCTCAAAACAGGTTATTAAGAGAAAGCAGAAAGCCTGCAAGGAATGGAAGAAGGGATGGATCAGCAAGGAAGCTACCTCTTGCAGGTCAGAAAGCGTAGAGAAAAAGTGAGAACTGCCAAAAGCCAAGCAGAGCTGGACCTTGCAGAGGAAATGAAAACCAACAGTACATGTTTCTTTAGCCATATAAATAAAAAGAAAACATAAAGAAGTGGAACTGCTAAATACTAAGGATGGGGTGGAGATTAAAGATAATCTAGGCATGGCCCAACACATAAACAAATATTTAGCCTCACTTTTTCATAAGAGTAATCAGAAACTTGGGGGCTGTGGCAGGGTGGCTAAAGGGAAAAGGGATATGAGAATAGAAATTACCACATCTGAGGTGGAAGAGAAACTCAAAGAAGCTTAATGGGACCAAATTGAGGGGCCTGGATAACCTCCATCTAAGAATATTAAAAAACTTGGCACATGAAATTACAAACCAAATAGCATGGATTTTTAATTAATCCATAAACTCAGAGGTCATATCCTATGATTGGAGAATTGCAAATATAGTACTTATATTTAAGAAAGGGAGGAAAAAGGGATCTGGGAAACAACAGGTCGGTTAGTTTGACCTTAATTGTCTGCAATATCTTAGAACAAGTATTGAAAGAGAGAAAGTAGTTAAGGACATTTTTTGGATAAAATACAAATGGTTTCATAAAAGGTAGACTGTGCCAGACCAACTTGATCTCTTTATTTCATAAGTGAGTTTCTAGACAAAAGGAATGTAGTAGATCTAATCAACCTGGATTTCAGTAAGGCATTTGAAACAATTCCACGTGGGAAATTATTAGTTAAATTGGAAAAGATGGGGATTAATATGACACTTGAAAGGTGGCTCAGGACCGTGGTTAAAGGGGAGACTATAACGGGTCGTACTGAAAGATGAACTGTCAGGCTGGAGGAAGGTTACTAGTGAAGTTCCTCAGGGACTGGGATTGGTCTTGGGACCATTCTTAGTTTAACATTTTCATTCATGACCTTGGCACAAAAAATGAGAATATGCTAATACAATTTGCAGATGACACAAAGTTAGAAGGTATTGCCAATACGGAAGAGGGCATATCATACAAGAAGATTTGGATGACCTGGAAAACTGGAATAATAAAAATGGGATGAAATTTAATAGTGCAAATTCAGGGACTAAAAAGAAGAATTTTTGGTATAAGCTGGGAGCACATCAGTTGGAAGCAACAGAGGAGGAGAAAGACTTGGTGTATTGGTCAGTCACAGGATGACTATGAGCTGCAAACGTGATGCAGCCATGAAAAAGGCCTAATGTGATCCTATTATGCATCAGGCGACGTATTTCCAGTAGAGATAGGGAAGTGTTATTACCATTACACGACTCACTACTGAGACCTCATTTGGAATACGAGGTGCAGTTCTGGTCTCCCATGTTTAAAAAAGATGAATTTAAACTGGAACAGATGCAGAAGAAGGATACTATGATTGCTTCCTAAATACATCAAAGAGAGGAACACCAGGGAGGGAGAGCAGTTATTTAAGTTAATGGCCAATGTTAGCACAAGAACAAATGGATACAAACTGGCCATCAATAAATTTAGGCTTGAAATCAGATGAACCACCCGAGAAGTGAAGTTCTGGAACAGCTTTCTGTGGAGAATAGTGAGGGCAAGAAACCTAACATGTTTCAAGACTGGGTTTGATACATTTATGGCAGGGATGGTAAAATGAGATTGCTTACAATGGCACATGGCCCATCTGCAACTGCTGTTAGCAAATATCTCCAACAGCTGGAGATGAGATACTAGTTGGGGAAGGCTCTCAGTTACATCAGAGAATTATTTCACGCGTGGCTGGTTGGTAGGTCTTGCACACATGCTTAGGGTCTAACTGACCACCTATGTGGTGTCGGGAAGGAATTCTCCCCTCACTGAAATTGGCAGAGATCCTGGGAGGTTTTTGCTTTCCTCAGCAGCGTTGGGCATGGGTCACATGCTGGTTTGAGCTACAGTAAATGGTGGATTCTCTGTAACCTGAAGTCTTTAAATCAAGGTTTGAAGATTTCAGTAAATCAGACAGAGGTTGTGGGTCTATTAGAGGAGGGGGTGGCTGAGGTTCTGTGGCTTGCAATGCATATGAGGTCAGCCTAGATGATCATGATGGTCCCTTCTGCCCTTAAAGTCTATGAATCTATGAGTCTACGTGCTATTATTTTTGTTACTCTCTCTCCTCCAACTTGACCCACGTGTTTGTCTCATCTACCTGCTTTGCCTTGTCTTTAGAGTACAAACTCATTGGGGCTTATATGTTTGCACAGCACCTAGTACAATAGAATTCTGATCTGGTTGGTCTCTAGGCACTACTGCAACATAATGTTAAATAATATTAAATTATTAATTATTATTTACATGATATCCAAATAGTGCTAGATACTTTACAGATGTAGAATAAGGCTCCTCCCTTGAAAAACATATAATTAACTGAAAACATTCAACAAAATACAGCCAAAGGAGTAGGGGAAGGAAGCAAACAATTGACAAAGGGATACAGAAAGGAAGAAGGAATATATGGAGTATCAGAAATTAAATACTTGAGTACAAAGATATGAGGAAGGCATAGAAAAAACACTTGGATAAGGGAATGTCTGTGGTTTAGAAAATGAAACAGCAGTGGTGTGGGTGAGTAGAAAATGAGATGCTGATCAGTGGGAAGGACTTTAAACGGTGGTGGAGGTTGGCAACAAGCTTATTGAAGAACGAATGTTTTGAGGGAAGGGGAAGGGAAATAAATTCAACTAGAATGGCGTGCAGAGCAAAAATTAATTATGGAACAGTAGAACAATTTAAATGAAGGGGCTGTGAACTGATTAACTGGGGAGTGGTTCTCCCCTTGGCCAGGGGAGAACTCCTACCCCTTTCCCTTATCCTTTCTCTCTCTCATTCCTTTCCTTTCTATCCATCCAGCTCACTATCCATCATTTTATTATGCACATTTATTCTGATTCTGAAGGACATCTTTCTGTCTGACACCACCTTTTCTGGAAGTGGTTTTATACCTATCTTCTTACAATTTCTCTTGTTAATTTTGAGATCAAAGAATCAAGTGCTGACAAGAGAGGATAAAAGGCAAAGGGAAAAACTCCTTATTCTCTTTCCTCCAAGAGGATCTGAAGAGAGATTGACAGTAGTAGCAAGGTGTTAGTCAAGTGTATAAACTGCTGATTGCAATTGTCATGATTGTCCAAAATGAATAAAAAGAGCAGAAGCATCTTGTAGACAGAAAAGACAAAAGGCATGCATGCTAAAAAACTAACCAATTCGTATCCTGACCCATGAAGATCAAATTAAGGAGTGGGCGGGGATAACGATATCATCACGAGAGTCTAAAACAAGCTCGCCAAAAACCCTGGAACTAAGTTTAGATGACAATTTGTTAGTGTATTGCTGAGAGAGGTTGAATTCATTATTTTAATAATAATGAAGAGTGTACACTGGGGATGATAATGATATAGATGCTTATTACAGTAGCATCAAGCAGAGCGTCAGTACCCATACAAGTTCATATATTGGACACGGATTCATCATCTGCTGTGTTAACTCCAAAAGAGTCCTTTCTTCATTTTGTAAATTACATTTTTTAAAATATCATGTCATGTCTGAAACACAGACAAATTAGACTATTTGATGAATGGTTTGGCTTATCATTTGTCTGAGGAGACACCAAAAAGTGAAAAATTAAGTGCAACACTGTGCAGTCTCTGCCAATAAGACTAATGTTACAATGTCCAGAGAATTTTTACCGATAATAAATGAGAAAGCAGCTTGCTGTTTGATCAGATCAGCTAGTCCAAGTCTCTCCAAACCAACTGTTTTTCTTTGGGCTCACTAATCTGTGGCTATGAAATATGATAAATTATATTTTTCTGACGCCATCTTAGCTCATTCTTTTACCTTGGAATCTAGTCTGAATTTTTTTTGGATAAGAAAAACAGTAAATTGTATTGCCAGACTCTTAACTATGGCCCTCCGATCTAAATTGTCAGAGCAGCTGTCTATCCTAAACATGGACTTGCCATGTCACGTCCTTCCTCACTTTTGCCTGTTGATCATTGAAATTCAGCAATAGCTATAGTAAAAGTCCTTTTTATCCTGCATCCTCAATTTTTGCCCCTACATTGTGGGAAATCCTGACTCTAAACACAAAACATTAGAATTTAGTAGAATCTATAAATGATTAATGCATAAACAAGCAAAATATGAATGGCTAATACAAATGACACACTAATTTAATACACTCACCAATGAAAAAAGTATTTAAAGAGGCAATGCAACTTGATGGGGAAAAAGCCACCAAGATTCCAAAACTCCAAAGCAATAATTTTAAGGGATAATTTTAATGAGGTTGGATAATTTATTAAATATATGAGATGATGAAACAGACACAGGTTTCATAGCAATGAACATCTTGGCATCCAAATGAGGATACTCATTGACACAAACCCACAATATCTTAATCCTCAACTGAATATTTTGATATTTTGGCTATAGGATAGATCTTATTAAACTCTGTGTCCTTGATAGAATAGGCTCAGTGGCTTTTCATATATTTAATTTTTTTTAAAGAACCACTGTATGTCTGCTAGAATAAAACAAATAACATCTCCTCTTTACACGCTAGGAGAGGAGGCAGGCAGTATACCTGCAGATACTATTAATGCAAAAGCCTCTTGTAGGTGTGTCTTACCGGTTCTCCTGCACTGCCTGCTGCGTGATGGGAATAACAGATGAGACCCGGGATGGGCTGTTCACCTTTTGCCATGATAACAGCAGAACTGGTGTAGGATGGATGCTTCTAATGTACAATACATAACAGCTATGAATACAGTGACAGGAAAACATGAAACTATACAAGCAAAATGACTGAGAGGGAACAAGGGTGAATACAGGTGGGACACTGAAATGCCAAGTGCTTAGAAATTTATATGAGCACAATCAGTTTAGATCTCAGGTATTTTCTGCCCTTAAAAAATTGCACTAAATACTTAAGTCTTTGGCCATTTCAAAAGAACTATTTGACTTAATTAGACATTACATTTAAATTAATATTAACAAAAATTGCAACTTGCAGTTGATAATTTACATCCCTTTTTGCTTTTAGTCCTGCAAACCTATATGTAATCAGGAATTTTTTATTCATGAGAAAATGATATTAGGTTGGAGGCATCATGGAAACATAACGGCTCAGTCCTGAACTTCATCTTTTGGGAGCAGGAATGCTGCTATTGTGTTTTAAATAAAAAGTGGTACACTGTCTTTTTGATTTACTTAAAATGAATTCCTTATCTGGATACACCTGTCAACAGCAATTGAAAAACAGCAGTTTAGCCAGTTGTAGGGTGGATGAACTTAAATAACCTTTCACAAGCATCTAGAAACACACAAACCTTAAATACCTATAAATTGAAGGCATGAAACAAAGGCAAAAGATACAGTGCTGCAACTAAAACAATACTATCGATTTGGAAAAACAAAATTATAGAGAAAATAGTATTTCAACCATTTTGACATACTGAAATTATAAATTATTCCAAGTACTATTTTAAAAAATTATTGTAAGTCATTTTTCTTTTATACTCCAAAATTTCTAATCCTAGTCTTGGTAACATTTGCGTAATCAAACTGGCTAAAATAATGAAATCTAAATAGTAATGAGACCTATTTGTCACAGCAGAATTCCACATCACTATGTCCCCATAACATGGATGTATATGGGGGGAATACAAGAAGTCTGGGTAGAATATTAGCTATTCTACAACCTCCTTGTCATATTTTTTTCCATTTTAGTTTAGTCAAAATCAATATTGTCCTTTTTAACAGAACTTTGTGATAGCAGGAAATGAAGTACCACCTACTGGAGATAATACAGTCAGGCAGGGAAGGTGTTTTAAGTAAAAAAAAATAAAAATTCTAGACTTCAGAAAATGATATTGTAAAGTCCACAAAAGCATTAAGATAATAGCAGGGTATGTGTGGTACCTTACAAAGTTTGTGATAACTACCAAAACAGGACTCGCATATTGTTGTGGAGCTGAATGGTACTGATTTTTAGACTAAAATTCACCAGTTTGTAAAAACCAAAACCCAAACATGTTCCTAAAATGCAATTGGATGTTGGTGGAAAGTACCTGAGATAGAAACCTAAGTGCCCCTTATGCATATGGCTTAGACTCACCTTAGCTGCAATGGCTGCAGCAGTTATATGTGAAGAGGAACTGTCCTCCGTTGAGGCAACTCCACTATCCTTCTTCTCTTCCTCCTCTTCCTCGCACTGTACACCTTTGTCTTCTGTCTGTTTGTGTGGGCTGGTGGTTGGAGGAGGAGAAAGAGGAGGTGGCGGTGAAGGTAGGTCTTCAAGTTCGTCGTGTACCTCCTTTACTTTTACAATGGCATCCCGCAAAAGGTCAATGGCATGAGGTAGGGCTGGCAGTATAAACTGAAAACATTCCTATGTACAAGAAGAGAAATTACAATGAAGAGTTACCTACAGACGAAAATAGGGATTTGACTTCTCTTTCAGTAAGTAGTTGGGATTTAGATCAGATTTTGCATCCGATCAAAATTTAACACCCAGTTTCTGATGGGAGAAGAATCAAGTGAAAATCTAATAGATTAATCAAAGATGAAGTGGGCACTATACAGTATTATTGATCATAGGATCATACAGAAGAACACTTTGTTGTGCAACAGTTAAAACTGCTATAATTAACCAACCAATATTACAAACAAATAAATCTAGGACATCAACAGTTAAGTGCCATTGTACACACCATCCAGTAACCAATCCACAACAGTTTATAGAAGGAACAATCATCAGCCAAACCACAGAACACATATCACAAATATCATGTTTTAACAGAGATTAAAAACATAAACAATGTTTATTGTACCCCATAGTGACTTCTAGACTCAAACTGTCCCCATTTTGTTCCTTTCATACCTAGAGAAAGATTCTTTAAATCCTTATTCACACCATTAGGGGTTTCTATAATCATGCTTTCACATTACTTTTTATTCTTGGACTTTTCCTATGGGTTGGTAGAATGACAGACTATCATTAATGTCATCATAATTTTTTTCTATAACTCAGGATAATTTTACAGTGACCATATAAAATCTTTCCTCTAAACCTCCCATTGTCCTATGTTTTTCTAAAAGATTGTAAGAAGTTTCCATCCGATGATTGGAGACAGTGAAAAACTGCAGAAACCCTGTAACTGTACTCCTTGTACATATAATAGCAGTCATAAGCATGATGCATTGCAACAACACATATACAAACAATACCTATGTATTTAGGAATATTTTAATAAAATTAAAACTATCTAGTTGTCTCAGATCCACAGGACTGGTGCTTTGGCCCAAGCTTTCGAACAGTCTCGAGGAGGAACCCTTTCAGCATTCCAGGCCCTCACTTGTCCTCCAGGCTCAGTCACATGGCTTCACTGCCTCCTTAGACTGGACCTCCTGGGCTTCAGCACTCCTGCTTTACACCGTAAGCTCTGTTCAGCAAGTCCACCTGAGATAGACTCCTGGTAGAAACTTGTACGCTCTTTGGGGATTAATGCACCTCAACAAGCATTTGCAGTGACACTCAAAGAGCTTTGTCAAAACAGTATAGTTTCTTAGTCAACTGGAACATAGCATAGCAAGTCTTTAGGTTAGCACAGAGAACTGAAGGTTAAAGCATAGACCATTCTGGTTAGCCCAGCAAAGCTGTATTGAACCCCATTATGCAAGCTGTGCATGTGTCTGCGGCCTGGTCTACACTAAGTTATGCAACCTCAGCTACATGAACAACGTAGCTGAAGTCGATGTACTTAGATCTACTTACCGTGCAGTAAGTCGATGGCTGACACTGTCCCATCGACTCTGTCTGTGCCTCTTGCCCAAGTGGACTACTGGAGTAGACAGGAGAATGCTTGGCGGTCTATTTATCGCGTCTAGACTAGATACGATAAATCGACCCCTACTGGATCAATCGCTGCCTGTTGATGTAGACAAACCCTGAGGCTTGGTCTACACTACTTACTTACTTCAGTATAACTACATTGCTCAAGAGTGTGAAAAATCCACATTCCTGAGTGATGTGGTAATACTGACCTTAACTGCCCTTGTAGACAATGCTATGTCAGCAGAAGAGCTTCTCCTGCTGACACAGCTACTGTATCTCACGGCGGTGGAGTTATTAAGCTGATGGGAGAGCTCTCTCCTGTCAGCTTAGAGCATCTTCACCAGATGCACTACAGTGGCACAGCTGCACCAATGCAGCTGTGCTGATACAAATCTGTAGTATAGACCTGCGCTTAGTCTGACCTCCTTGGTCATACTCCAGGTGAGAGCCCTGACTCTTTCCAGCGGCTAACTCTTATCGCCTGCCTCACACCTCCTAACCCTTTGTTTTCAAGCTGGGGAATGTTGCTCAACTTCCCTGCTGAGAAATGGGGAAATCTATATTCCTCTGGATCACTGGTTGCTAGGTGTTAATGTTCTGATATTGTCTTCTCAAATGTTCCATTGATATGTGGACTAAGGGCCAGACAGCTAGATGACATCCATACCCATGTCTCTTAGGCTCTGTCTACACTACAAAATTAAATCGACTTAAGTTACATTTATGTACAGCCACTACAGTAATTAAACTGCTGCTGCATGTCCACACTCCTTGTGGCGCTGGTGTGCATCCACAGTAGAAGCACTTGCATTGATGCAGAGAGCAATGCATCGTGGGTAGTTTCCCACTGTGCACCTTGCCACCATCTAGCACGGGGTGGTTTATAAATGGTTTCCAATGCCTCATGGGTGCAAACGAGTTGCATACTCAGCATCCAACGTTCCATGGTGATGAGGAACCACAAAGGGCTGAAGTATGAGAGTCAGTCTGAAAACAAAAGGGGAACAAGATCTGGTATGGGAACTGATATAACACTCTTGGGTGCCCCTTCAAAAGTTCTGCTTGGGGCCTCCCAGGTATCTGTGTGGACCTAGTAGTGGGGATGATGAAGAAGAGGGCGGCTGCCTGTGCTTACAACTCCAGCTTTGTTTCTTAAACAGGTCTTGGCGCAGTGGTGGAGCTGAGAAGTAGACCTGTTATTGAGGTCTGAAGTACTTCCTCAAAGGTACCAGGGCATAGTGGCCCAGGGACTTGAGAGTGGCCCTAGAATCCTTCAGGCCATGGAATTTTGTGTCCATCTGTTCTGAGAAGAGAGATGTTCCCTCAAATGGAAGGTTCTGAATGGACTGCTGAACCTCTGGTGGTAGGCCCGAAGATTGGAGCCAAGAGCACCTTCGCATGATTACTGCCAATGTCATGATTCTAGCAGCTATGTCAGCTGCATCCAGGGCAGACTGGAATGAGGCCCTGGCTATAGTCAGGATTCCTATCTGAACTTCTGGGAGCAGCGAGTCCTTGGATATAGACACAAGGTCTCAGATGTTATAGTCATACTGCTCATGCGAGGCCTGCTATTTGGAGATGTGGAGCTGTAATCCACCAGTAGAATAAATTTTTCTGCCAAATAGGTCCAGCTTCTTTGAGTCCATCACCTTCGGGGTCACACTCTGCAGCTCTTGCCTGTCTCTTTTGTGTGTTTCTGCGACCACAAGGAACCCAGGAGGGGGATGGGAATAAAAGTATTCATACCATTTGTTGAGGACAAAGTACTTTTTCTCTGCTCTTTTTGAAGTAGTGCGGGGCAGGGAGGACAGAATTTGCCATAGGGATCTAACTGGACCTATAATAGCCTGGTTGAGGGGTAGGGCCACCTTTGAGAGGGCTGCTCTGGCCAAGATGTCAATCAGGCTGTGGGAGGATTTTTTAAGCACTTCCACTTCCAGCTGTAGGTTAGACGCGATCCTCTTCATTAGCTCCTCATGAGCTTCAAAGTCATCCTGAGGCGCAGAGCCACTCAACTCCAGCACAGCTTTTTCTAGGAAGGAGGAGGAAGCCGGAACCAGCAGGGGAGCTTCCTCCTTTTCTTCTGCCCCAACCATAACACGTAGCCCCAAATCCTGAGTATCAGTACCATGTTTGACACTGGAGTCGGGTGCCAGATAGTTCAGTGGAGGGGCCCTTCTCTTGGACCCCACTGAGTATGAACAGCTGGAAGATGTCCCAGTACTGGGGGAAAACCCCATGGATTCCAAAAAGGCCATTGGACCTGCACAGGCCACTGCCCACCGGACCAAGCACCTGGAGGGGCACCTCCACCGGGATCCAATGAACATAGGCCAGGTACTAGTATTGGCCCCTTGGCTGGGTGCATAGCTCCACCCCTAACTCCGATGACGTCGGCTTGCAGGGATCATGGGTGGAGGTACCCCTTGCTTTCACCGACCGATGCCGAAGGTCTGGGGAACGGTGCCAGAGCAGGGAAGCCTTTGCTGACATCAGCAGAGTTTGTTTCCTTCTGGTCAGTACCAGAGGATCCCGTGCCAGATAGGAGCTTGGGGCACCATGCCCCTTTCTGCTTGATATCCTCGCCAGTACCGGATCTTGCTCCGCAGGGGTCAGCGGTACCAAGACTGCCATCAGGTTCCTGGCTGCAGCGAATGCCTCTGGGGCGGACAGCACCATGAAGCCGCTTGTGCTACGATATCCCCCCAGTGTCAAGTGGTTGGTCCTGCACCAGACTCAACAGCACCTGTGAGCATGGAAGAGTTGAGGTTGCTGCTTGCAGGGTGGAGGCAGAGGAGTGGCTTTATGCAAGTCACACACCGCTGCACGCCCTGTGTTTGACCTTTCTCAGATCTGTGGAACATCCCCTCTTGGACTGCAGCTTTTTGTGTTTCTTCCTCAGCACTAATAAAGGGGAACAGTGCTCAGAGACGTACCGCCAGAAGAGCACTCCGCACTCATGGCGAGGTATTTGGTGCCAAGTCTGACCAGCTTGGCTCCAATGCCAATGTGAGTGCGGCTTCCATCAGGACGGACCTTGGTCTAGCTTCCCTGTCCTTTTTCATACGAGGCTTGAACTGGCGGTAGACCTGGCAATGCTCTCGTACGTGAGCTTCTACTAGACACTTCAGACAGCTGGAATGTGGGTCGCTCACCGGCATTGGCTTGCCACAGGAGGTACAGGGTTTGAAGCAGCATATAGGGGAACCCGAGGCACATGTGGGATTCATAAAAATATTACAGAAAATTCCCACTTTGTCACACTAGTACTTTTTGTAATTTGAAAAGAATGGGTTGGTGTGGGTATGTATTTGATTGGCAGTGTGATGGGGTGGCCACAGAGGAGAGCAGCCATGTGGTAGGATGGCCATAGGAGCAGGGCAGGGAGGGGAGAAGACAACACTGCATTTGTTATATTTGGTGCTCGTTTTCCAAGTTTTCTTTGTAAACAGAAATGCAAAAGCAAATCTTTTTAAAATGAAATCTCCAAATCTGAAGCATCCATTCAACAACAAATAGTTGCCAGGAAAAATGGTTAAAATAAATATTGCCAGGAAATAAAAAATGATCACATTAACAAAATAAAAAGTAGCCTATCCTTTTACATGATGCTAGACTCTGCACAAGAATCAATTTGCCAGAAAGATTTAAAAAGTCACAAATGGTGCATCTGAATTATAATTCAAGCTAATTAACAGGTTTACTTCTAAATTCTTTGAAAATTAATTCTGTACTCAATATAAGTGCTTTAACTTAGGTTAGAGCACAGATACGCTACATTAAACATATATACTAAAAAAATCTTTAAACTCTTGCTACTGTTTCTCCAAAAGTACTATTTTTTGAAAAACAGCCTTGGAAATACCAAAGCACACAACTCTCTTTCTTTAAATAAACTCTAAACCTCAAAAAGTGAAACAGGATATAAGTGGTGGACAAGGACAAGAAGTTGTAAGCTGGCCAAAATGAAAAGCAGTGAATCTTTGAGGAAGTACACAAAGAATTATTAACACATTAGAAAAGTAAACAGGCTGTTTTGGGGAAAACAAAGCAAGCAAACAACCAAACAAAACCCAGCTTGGTTTAAGTATTGACAAATAGGTTCCAAAAGAGAGTTCTAAATCCCACGCTATTTGTAGTATTCAGAACTTTTACTGGCAAACATTAAAAACACTAGGGGGCAGAATCTCTGCTAGTGTAAATTGTCATAGACCCAATGACATCAGTGGGCTTATGACAATTTACACTGAGTGTGTACCTCAGGGTGATCTGTCCTTCTGTAGCTGATACAGTGGTTTAAATTAAGAAGTAAGTTGAAATTAGGTTTTGGGCCTAAGTTAGCCTAAGTGTAGAGGAGTATGGGAAATTGAATTTGCTAGTGTGAGAAAGTTAAAGATAAGTTGGACACAGAATATAATAGGAAAGTAAGAGTTAGCAAGGACATGTCCCAGGGTTATTTTGCTCATTACGTTTAGGCTATAACTAAGCAAGGTTTTAATTAGTGTTTTTGAGAATTGTGAATGTTTATTAAAATGCTATTTATACTGATAGTATGGGAAGGACTTTGGTGCAGATGTTAATTGAAATAATGTGTAATGTAAAGAGCCAATAAGAAGGTGGTCGAAGTACAATTATAGGAAAGATCAGTTTAATGTTAATTAATATTATAATAGCTTATAAAAGGAATAGTTTTGCTAAATTGTCAGTGAGCTCCAATTAATATAAAAAAGTTACCATTAGGTTCTAAGATTATAAGTATTCGGTGTCAGTGGACTGATCATCCAACAATACAATATTTAATCTTTGGGCGCACATGTAATTGTTGTACAGTGTACGTAGCAATTGTATGACTGTTTAATTAATCATTTTTTTTTAACAGTTTGGTTGTATCATTCAAAGTGTCACTGCACGATCCTCTACTAAATACATTTTCTGCAACCAGCCTAGTGGTTCGAACCTGAAAACTAAGGGCTTGGCTACACTGGAGAGTTGCAGTGCTGGTGGTGGGTTTACAGCGCTGCAAATTAAGCTCCCTGGCTGCAGCGCTGGCTGTACACCTGGTCTGCTTGGGGTATAACGATTCCAGCGCTGGTGATGCAGCGCTGCTCATCAAGTGTGGCCAGCAAAAGCGCTGTTATTGGCCTCCAGGGTATTAGGAGGTATCCCAGAATACCTTTTCAGCCACTCTGCTCATCGTTTCGCACTCCACTGCCTTGGGCTCAGGTGACCCGCCATTTAAATGCCCTGGGAATTTTAAAAATCCCCTTCCTGTTTGCTCAGCCAGGTGTGGAGTGTAATTAGTCAATCATCAGTGACCATGCCTCCACAGGCCAAACAAGCCCCAACATGGAGCACTGGCGAGCTGCTGGACCTCATCAGTGTTTTTGGTGAGGAAGCTGTGCAGTCACAGCTGCGCTCCAGCTGTAGGAATTATGATACCTATGGGCAGATATCAAGGGCCATGCTGAAAAGGGGCCATGAACGGGACGCAGTGCAGTGCAGGGTTAAAGTAAAGGAGCTGCAGAGTGCCTATTGCAAAGCCCGTGAGGGAAACCGCCGCTCAGGTGCTGCCCCCACGACCTGCTGTTTTTACAAGGAGCTGGATGCGATACTTGGGGGTAACCCCACCGCCAATCCGAGGACCACGATGGACAGTTCAGAGCAGGGAGAGGGGGGGGAGGGGGAGCGGGTAGAGGAAACTGAGAGTGAGGGTACTGGGGTGGTGGGAGACACCCCAGAGTCCCAGAAGGCATGCAGCCAGGAGTTCTTCTCAAGCCAGGTGGAAGCTAGCCAGTCACAGCAGCTGGAACTTGTTGGTGAAGAAGAAGCAGAGGAGCGGGTTCCCGGTAAGCAGCTTTTATTTTAAGGATGGAAATGTTTTGGGAGAGGAGCGGGGAGTTATGGCTGCATGCATGCATGCCTAGATGTGGAATAGCCCATTGATGTGGTCTATCACGTCTCGGTAATCGGCCTCTGTAATCTCTTCAAAAGTTTCAGCCAGAGCATGGGCAATGCGCTTGCTCAAGTTTATAGGGAGAGCCACTGTGGTCCTTGTCCCAGTCAGGCTAACGCGTCTGCGCCACTGTGCCGTGAGGGGTGGGGTGGACCATTGCTGCACACAGGCAAGCTGCATAGGGGCCAGGGTGGAATCCACATTGCTGGAGAAGACCCTCCCGCTCTTCCCAGGTAACCCGCAGCAGCAAGATATCTGGCAGGATAAAATCCTGTGGAAAAGGTAGGGATAGTGTTCAGTGCAGGTCCCCCCCCACGCCCCCCGCAGCTCTCTGATTTCCCCAACACACAGAAACCCCAGTGCAGCCCTGACCCAAGCAGTTGCCCTTCCCAGGTGAGCCGCGGCAGCGAGATGACTTCCAGGAGTAACGCCTGTGGCAAAGATAGGGGTAGCATTCAGTGCAGTTTCCCCCCAGCTGCTCTCTGCTTTCCCCAAAGCACAGAAACCCCAGTGCAGCCCTGACCCAAGCAGTTGCCCTTCCCAGGTGAGCTGTGGCAGCGAGATGGCTTCATTAATCACTCATTCCCCATTACTCACCATGTCTTCGCTGCTGTGGCCTCTCTGTGCTATGTTTGCTATGTGTAAAGGATGCTACAAATGAGACTAAAAACTCCTTAACTGTGATTATAAACAATGCAGCCTCTGTAATAAATGTTTCTATTTCTGTTTATTTTCTAAGTGTCCTTGAATAGTACCAGTAATCCACCATGCCTGCTGAAAAGCTACAGAACCTCAGGAGGAAACCAAGAAAAAGCAAAGAAGATTTGGTGAAAGCAGTTATGAATCAGTCTGCCAGAGAGAGTAAGAGGCTGCAGCACTGGAGAGAAAAAATTCAGCAGTGGAGGGAAACAGAAAGCAGGAGAAAGGAATTGGCTAAGAAGAAAAGCACAAAGCAGCTGATAAGCCTCCTGGCGCGCCAAACAGAGTGTATGCAGTCACTCATAGCCATGCAGGCAGAGCACTACTGTGCTGCCCCTCCCCCATCCCAAAGCTCTCTCCCTAGTGCCCCAATGTCAGCTCAAAACCCCCTTCTCCAGCATCCAGGTTCTTACCACCACCAGCTGCCCTCAACACCTGTACGTTCACCTACCAGCCCTGAGAACTACGACCCTTACTCTCTGCACTCAACCCCCATCACCATGCAGCATTTTCATCCTGAAGTGCAGCAAGCATTGCACAGCACTCCAGGCAGGACATATTCAAACCTCTGACTGTACAGTTCACCACCTTACCCCCCTGTCCTTTTACTTACTGTCTTTTCAATAAATGATTTCTTGGCTTTTAAAACAGTTTTTATTATTGCAGAAAGTGAAAGATACTGTACCCCAAGGAAAAAATAGGCACTGCAAATCATTGTAACCACTGCACTTCACTCCCGTGCAAGGCACCAAACATTACTGTTGGCCTTCAGCCTCAAATTGCTCCCTAAAGGCATCCCTAATCCTTGCAGCCCTGTGCTGGGCCTCTCTAGTAGCCCTGCTCTCTGGCTGTGCAAATTCAGCATCCAGGCGCTGAGCCTCGGAGGTCCATTCCTCACTGAATGTTTCATCCTTCCCTTCACAAATACTATGGAGGGTACAGCACACGATATAACCGCAGGGATGCTGCTTTCCCCCAAGTCTAGCTTCCCATAAAGACATCTCCAGTGTCCCTTTAAACGGCCGAAAGCACACTCCACAGTCATTGGGCACCGGCTCAGCCTGAAGCTGAACTGGTCCTTGCTCCTGTCAAGCTTCCCTGTATACGGTTTCATGAGCCAAGGCATTAAGGGGTAAGCGGGGTCTCCAAGGATCACAATGGGCATTTCGACGTCCCCTTCTGTGATCTTGTGGTCTGGGAAAAAAGTCCCAGCCTACAGCTTCCTGAATAGGCCACTGTTCTGAAAGATGCGTGCATCATGCACCTTTCCAGGCCAGCCTGTGTAAATGTCAATGAAACGCCCCCAGTGATCCACAAGTGCCTGGAGAAACATAGAGAAATACTCCTTCCGATTAATGTACTCGGATGCCATGTGGGGTGGTGCCAGAATAGGAATATGCGTCCCATCTATCGCCCCTCCACAGTTAAGGAAACCCATTTGTGCAAAGCCATCCAGAATGTCCTGCACGTTCCCCAGAGTCACGATTCTTCTTAGCAGGATGCGGTTAATGGCCCTGCAAACTTGCATCAACACTATTCCAACTTTCCCACTCCAAACTGGTTCGCGACCGACTGGTAGCTGTCTGGAGTTGCCAGCTTCCAGATGCAATAGCCACCCGGTTCTCCACTGACAGGGCAGCTCTCAATCTCATGTCCTTGCGCCGCAGGGTGGGGGCGAGCTCAGCACACAATCCCATAAAAGTGGCTTTTCTCATCCTAAAGTTCTGCAGCCACTGCTCGTCATCCCAGACTTGCAGGACGATGTGATCCCACCACTCAGTGCTTGTTTCCCGAGCCCAAAGGCAGCGTTCCACGGTGCTGAGCATGTCCGTTACTGCCACAAGCAATTTATTGTCATACGCGTCAGGCGAATTGATATCATTGTCGGGCTCCTCACTGTCACTTTGGAGCTGAAGGAATAGCTCAACTGCCAAACGTGATGTGCTGGCGACATTCATCAGCAAAGTCCTCAGCAGCTCGGGCTCCATTTCCCACAGAAATCGCACTGCAGACTCACAATGGCGCCAAACTGCTGGGATGTGAAGCGATGCACCGCGGGGCATTGGGACAGGAAGCAGAATGACCTGCACCCTTCCGTCCCCTTCCCACAACCTACGGCGCCAAAATGGGACGAGGTGCTCTGTGGGATAGCTGCCCATAATGCACTACTCCCAACAGCACTGCAGATGCTGCAAATGTGGCCACACTGCCACGCTGGTAGCTGTCAGAGTGGCCACAGAGCAGCGCTGTCCCTGCACAGCTGTACGAAGACAGCTGTAACTCCCAGTGCTGCACATCTCCAAGTGTAGCCATACCCTTTGATGGATTTTACTGCACTCTTATCTTTAAGAACTTAACGCTAACTGAGAATATTTCAACATAAAGGTTATAAAATATTATATCTCTTTCTTTTGTTGGGGCCATATTAAATAAAGGAATGGGGCAGGCAAAAAGTAGGAGAAATCTCCCACAAATCTTAATTGTGAGGCACACTGTAAAAAAGTTTTCTGAACAGCACATCCCAGCACCACTTATATCTTTCCTTTTGCTCCCAGATCTTTTACATCATCACTGCAGAGAAGAATGTGCTCGGTTTTGGCATTCAGTCAAACACACTGTGTGCTCTCTAAAGCCAAGTGGAATATTCAGTGTGCCTACCATTACTTAGGCCTGGTCTACACTACGCGTTTAAACCGAATTTAGCAGCATTAAACCAATTTAACCCTGCATCCGTCCACACAACAAGGCCCTTTATATCGATATAAAGGGCTCTTTAAACTGATTTCTGTACTCCTCCCTGACGAGAGGAGTAGCGCTGAAATCGGTATTGCCATGTCGGATTAGGGTTAGTGTGGCCGCAAATCGACGGTATAGGCCTCTGGGCGGTATCCCACAGTGCACTATTGTGACCGCTCTGGAAAGGAATCTGAACACGGATGCACTGGTCAGGTAGACAGGAAAAGCCCTGTGAACTTTTGAATTTCATTTCCTGTTTGCCCAGCGTGGAGCTCTGATCAGCATGGGTGGCGATGCAGTCCCAAATCCAAAAAGAGCTCCAGCATGGAGCGTATGGGAGATACTGGATCTGATGGCTGTATGAGGAGACAAATCTGTTCTATCACAGCTCCATTACAGAAGAAGAAATGACAAAGCATTTGAAAAAAATCTCCAGGTTATGATAGACAGAGACCACAGCACAGTGCTGTGTGACAAGCGTAATGGAAAGCCAAAGAATCAAATGGACGCTCATGGAGGGAGGGAGGGGATACTGAGGACTCCAGCTATGCCACAGTCCCCACAGTCTCCGAAAAGCATTTGCATTCTTGGCTGAGGTCCCAATGCCTGAAGGGTCAAAAACATTTTCCCGGGTGTTTCAGGGTATATGTCGTCAATTTACAACCTTCCCCCCACCCCGAAAGAAAAGGGAAAAAAAACCGTTTCTCATCTTTTTTCACTGTCACCCTATGTCTACTGCACGCTGCTGGTAGACGGGGTGCTGCAGCGCTGAACACCAGCATCCCCTTCTTGGTGGCAGACGGTACAATATGACTGCTATCCATCATCATCATCAGCGTGTGAGTGCTTCTGGCTGGCCTTGGTGAGGTCGGCCGGGAGCGCCTGGGTAAAAATGGGAATGACTCCCGGTCATTCCCAGCAGATGGTACAGAACGACTGGTAACCGTCTTCATCAGAGCAACTGAAGGCTGAGCTCCATCAGCCCCCCCTCATGTCTAACAAAAAGATTCTGTACTGCCTGGACTATCATAGCAGCGGGAGGCTGGGCTCCTCTCCCCCGCCACCCTTTAATGTCCCGCCTGGACTATCATAGCAGCTGGAGGCTTCCTCCTCCTCATTTTATCTCACTAAAAACTCCGTGTTTCTTATTCCTGCATTCTTTATTACTTCATCACACAAATGGAGGGACACTGCCACGGTAACCCAGGAGAGTTGGGGGAGGAGGGAAGCAACGGGTGGGGTTGTTGCAGGGGCACCCCCCTAGAATGGCATGCAAGTCATCATTTCTGCGGGATCTCTGGGGCTCTGACACGGAGCGGCTGTACTCTCTGGTTCTCTAGTACACTTGCCCCATATTCTAGGCAGGACTGACTCGATTTTTAGACAAAACATAAAGAAGGGAATGACACGGGGAGTCGTTCCCATTTTTGTCCATGCACCCCTGGCCAACCTCAGCGAGGCCAGCCAGAAGCACCCATGATAGCAGCAGATGGTACAGAACGACTGATAACCGTCATCTCTTCGCCAATTTACAATGGCATGGCAGACGGTGCAATAGGGATGGTAACCATCTTTGCTACCTTGCAAAGGCAAATGAATGCTGCTGTGTAGCACTGCAGTACCGCGTCTGTCAGCAGCATCCAGTACACATATGGTGACAGTGACAAAAGGCAAAACGGGCTCCATGGTTGCCATGCTATGGCGTCTGCTAGGGCAATCCAGGGAAAAAGGGCGTGAAATGATTGTCTGCCGTTGCTTTCACAGAGGAAGGATTGAGTGACGACATTTACCCAGAATCACCCGTGACACTGTTTTTGCATTGCGATCTCAACCCAGAATTCCAATGGGCGGGGGAGACTGCGGGAACTATGGGATAGCTACGGGATAGCTACCACAGTGCAATGCTCCAGAAATCGACAGTAGCCTCGGTACATGGACGGACACCGCTGAATTAATGTGCTTAGTGTGGCCGCGTGTTCTTGACTTTATACAATCTGTATTACACAACCGGTTTATGTAAAATCGGAATAATCCCGTAGTATAGACATACCCTTAGAGTGTTCACAACCACAGCACAGAAATACTGGGTAAAGCCCAGCTTCTTGTGGGTACAAGTGATTGTTTCTTCCCCCACTATATTGCTCAGGCAAACATATGGTTGCCAATGTTGGTTGGACATATTCCTGGGGGTTTCATCACATGACATAATCTTTAATTTCTGGAAACTCCAGAACAATCCTGGAGGTTTGGCAACCCCGGTACAATAGAGTTTACCAAACAAATTGTTCCTCTTAAAAGATGACTAAAGCCATTTTATTGCACTAACAGTTTAATCTCTTTTAAAAAATACCTTTTGAAACATCACACTTCTTTTCATTTATCTACCAAAAAGTAACAATCAGTATAGTCGGAAAAGTGAATATAAAATACCATGGGAGGTCTGCTATTTATTTTCTCTTCATGATTTATTCTCCTTCCATGATAAATATGCAGAGTTTAAAAGTAAAAAAATAATTTTGTCTAATTGTCAGGGATATGAAATAAACAACAGGATCTAAAAATCCAGCTGGGTACTTTTTCTGTCTCATATCATTACCAGTAATAAAGATTCTGCATTTGGAATTTAGTTGCTCATTCTGTTGACAGTGAGACTTAAATTTACAGCTCTTTATATTGGTGTCCTGGTCAGAGCTAAGTACATTGTCAGTGCTTAAATAATTTATTAACTAAACCCAAGGTTAATTTATTAAAATAGACTCCAGGGTCTTCTCCTGTAGCTGTGCAACAAAGCTAAGAGGAATAAACACTTCCTTGCACAAGAAGTTGGCAGCTGTGAATCATAAAATATGAAGGAAACATATACAGAATAAGAATGAATGATTTTTACACATTTACTTTTTTGACCATGATGGCATTTTAACTTCTCCCTTTATTAGGGAAATTGCAGTCTTGAATGTTTTCCAGCTCTGAATGTTAACAACCACACACCCTCTTTTTACCTTCCAGTGATATTTGGTAAGGTTATTTTAATAAAATTAAAAGGGAAGTAACAGTTCATAAGACAAAGTAAATCCTCATTTGATATCTCTGTAACAGACTCATTCAATTCGGCTCTTCAGGTTCCTACATTCCAGAAGTATACCCTCTCTATCACGGGTCTTAATAATCTTTGCTGAAATCTAAGAGATCTTGACTTCTTAAACTACATTAATTGAGGGGGGAACAGAAAGACAAAGAAAGTACATCAGGTTACAAAAACATTTCCTTTATGAAATTTCACTACATATTTTTTCCTTTATTTTTCAGTAGATCTCGTACTTTATCACTTGCACATATTTCAGGTATTTGTTAAAATAACTATTTCTCAGTATGTTGTACCGTTTTTCATCATCCTTTGTCTATTTATTTGCCTATCCTTACATTGTGAGTAACTCAGGGCAGAGATCGTGCCTTCTTTTTGTTTGGATAACACCTAGTACATTGTGAGTCAACTGGAAATAGTAAATAAAAATTATCAAAAAAACAAACAATGTCACTCTATCTCCCCCATAGTTTAACACATGGGACATCAATCTCTAGAATCTAAAAAAGGGGCAATATAATATGTTGAAATAATGTTGTTTCTTTGGAATTACCATCTATAAATTGTCCAAACTTCTTAATATTTTTTAATTTTGCTTAAACAACGGAGGAGAGGGATAGCTCAGTGGTTTGAGCATTGGCCTGCTAAACTCAGGGATGTGAGTTCAAACCTTGAGGGGGCCACTTAGGGATCTGGAGCAAAAATCAGTACTTGGTCCTGCTAGTGAAGGCAGGGGTCTGGACTCAATGACCCTTCAGGTTCCCTTCTAGTTCTGAGATAGGTATATCTCCATATATTTATTTCATAGTAAATGTGGGTTAAAATTCTTATTTTGATGTGAATCTTTCACAGTTGTGACAGAAACTCTAAAATAGAACATAATTGGGGTAGTGTATTAGAATCAGGAAATGAAAACAACTTAAAATAGAAAACTGACCAGCTAGTTTCACTGTCCAAGCTGAGTGAAAAGCAAAAAGAAAACAAAGTGCATGAAGGGTGAAAAGTAACTTTGAGTTTTAAAATTCTTTCAGTTGTAATAACTCTGAAATTCAATAACGAAAGAAGAGATTGTTTAGAATATATTTATCTTCATAACAGTTTTAAAACTGTTGCCCTTCACCTTTTTTTCCCCTTTCCTGACCAAAATTTGTAGTATGAAAGAAATGAATTCCTCATACACAAGACTGAGCTGGATCTCTTATTTCACCCTGAGAATATGGCTGCAGAGAGCAATGTGCTTGATCCTGTTTTTGGCTATATTAACAATATATATACATGGATTTTGTAAAACTGGTTGTGCAGCTAAATTTCTGCCATGTCAAGCAATGTGAAGTCCTTCTTATAGGATGGCAGCAAGCTCTAAAGGTAGACTCAATATAAACATTTCTTACCTGTGACCCTTTCTTGCTGCCTGGCAGGTTAATTATTAGAGTTTTTCCTCTGATTCCACATACAGGTCTGAAAAGAAAGAGAAACGGTGAAATGTATGCAAGTGCCATCTTTCATGGGAAACCCCCATCATGAAAGGGCAATTATAACTAGTCACCAGTGCCTGCCAGTTCAGTTTGCCTGCTCTCAAAATGCCTCATGGTCACATTCTTATCAAGGGTTGAATTAGGACAGGGGTTGAGATGTGCTCAGAAGAAACAGGACCAGAAGCAACATCAGGTAAGGCAGACAATCAGATTTCCACATCGATTGGGCCAGAGCCCCATTTGGCATAAATCTGTTTAGTGACATTAACTTCATTGTTTAGCTACATCAGATAAGGATCTGGCCTATTTGCTCAAATGCTTTGGTTTGTTACAACTTGTTACAACTTGAGTAATGGTTCCAGAAAATTATTTTGACTAGGAGCTAAAAATAACAATAGATCACTCTAAGTTCCATTTGTTCTATTTTATGTTTTTTAATTACAGTATAAGAAAAGAACAAAAGGAAATAATAATAATTCTCATATATAAAAATGTAATCAGGAGGACTGTTAGTACAGCACCCTGGATAGTATGGTATCATATTCATTTCAAACCTAAAGGGCAATTTTCAAATCTTACTCTCCCCATGAGTCTGCTTTGCACTCCCAAGAGGCATATTCAGCAGTGAAAAAGCCAAGATGAAGTGATGATTCGCAGCAGAGAATTTGAGATTAGAGCCTATCACATCAGCATGGAAGATCAAAATGAATAATACTACTATTGCTAAGCAGTTATGTAGATGACTTAACATTTTCAAAGAGCTTCACAACTTTAACCATTTATCCTTTGGCACCCCAGATTACAGCTCCATTTTAAAGATGGGGGAAAAAGGAAAAGAGATAAGTTATTTGCAAAAAGACAAAGAAAAAGTTGGTTTCCGGACCTCGGAATCAGCCTGGATCAGGCTCTCAATCCTGTTCTCAGACAATGTCTCTACCGTACAATATAAAATATGGTATATATAATAAATATTACTTTTATATTTCAATACCACATTCGGTATGTCTCCGCTGCATTGTAATCCTGGGTCTGTGGGACCAGTGCTTGTGGACTTGGTGTTTCCAAGCTCATGCTTGAAAAAACCTGGGTTTACAGTTGCTGGACCTGGGTCTCACAACTGTGCTAATGCATCCATATTGCACTATGCAGACTTTCTGACTTGGATCTGTGGCTTGAGTTGTGTCCACACTGCAAAATGACAAGGCTTGGATGTGAGTCTCAGCAGTACTCAGGATCCAATCCCCAGGTGGGTCCTGGGACCAGGGTCCTGAGTGCTTGCTGACCCAAGCCAGACAGATTGTGTGTGGACAGTAGGAGGAGCTGGGCTAAAAACTGAGACTAAGCCTGGGTTTACAATGCAGTGCACACATACCTCTAGATGCCTGAGGTCAGGATTGAGGTCCTGTAGTGTATCTCTTTGCAGAAAGAGGTAGGCAGAATACCTACCCCTAAGAAAACAAGTGATATATAAAGGGAAAAAGAGATAAATACATCAAATATATATAGGTAATTATATACAATGTACAATTCTTTTTAAAAATATCCTGCATTATATCTATATTTATTCATTAGATATTTCTAACTGTCCCAACCCTAACTATCATTGACAGGTGAACATTTGCAGGCACTTATGTCAAAAGTGGGTTCTCAGAGGTATTTGAAAAAGGAGGGTAGTGGTCTTAAGGATCAGTTCAGGAAGGATGTTCCATGTGTAAGTGGTGTCATGGAAGAAAGTGATAAGGTGTTTTGGGCAGTAGGTAAGTGGGTGGGCAACAATGACATTATTAGCAAAGCAAGGGAACTACTCACATGAGTTGTCACTCATGTTTGTACATATTTACAGGATCAGTCCCTAAATTCAAATTTTACCATAGGTATCTATGAGTGGAGACAGTGAATACATCATAGGATGGAGTTTGCCTTGACACTGAAAGTAAAGAAACATTGTGAGCCTTGCACAAATGATGCCCTAGATGTACATCGGTAGCCCAATACAAAGTCCATTAGCATCACCAGAGTGCACTATGGGACCATGAAGCATTATCAGGAGAGGTTTTTTCCCAGAACTCAGCTAAAGAACATTTAGTCAAAACCAAGAGAAGAGGGAGAAAAGTTGCAAGTCCTAGAAGGTATTTGCCCTTCACCAGGGAATCCCAATATAGTGCAAATCAGTCTACTAGCAATTTAGATGCAATGATGTTACAGCCACTTCATCAGATGCATAGAATGGAACACATACTAAGAAGATATATACATACGGACAACATGAAAAAGTGGAAGTAGCCATACCAACTGTAAGAGGATAATTAATTAAGATGAGCTATTATCAGCAGGAGAAAAAAAAACACTTTTGTAGTGATAATCAAGATGGCCCATTTTAGACAGCTGACAAGAAGGTCTGAGGATACTTAATATGGTGAAATAGATTCAATATGTGTAATGACCTAGCCACTCCCAGTGAATTAATACTTTGCAAAGAATTTATGCCACAAGTTTTGCTTTTTTGTATTTGTTAAATATTTGAGAAGAGATTGAAAATTTCTTGTAATTTTAGATTACATTGTTTACAAATTACATTTATTGTATGCCTTGATATGCAACATCTTAAATTTTCAGCTACACAGCCAGGCTGAGATTGGTTTCTCTCCAGAGTGTATAAAACTTGTTTCTCTTCTCCGACTGAAAGATTGAATTTTGGTATAAATGCTTTCAAAAAGTAAATCTAAGTGAGTACTCAAGCGTGTGAACCTAAAGTTCACTTCCTACAGACATTCATACTAGTAAAACTGTTTTGCAGGAATGTCTGCAGAAAACAAAGACAAAAGGGGCATGAAAACAGCAAAAGCCAACTCACGTAAAAAAAGTAGGTGAATTGTATTGACTGCCTGATTGCAGCACTTATCCAGCTCTGAACATTGTTCATTAAAAAGATTGGACATATGATGTTTGCTTTTTACAATTTAGTTGTCTAAAATGTTAGAGTAGTAGCTAAAGGGCAAAAGTGAAGCCACCGTGAAAACTGCACACTGTAAATGCACCAGGAGTCCAGTGGCACCTTAAAGACTAACAGATTTATTTGGACATAAGCTTCCGAGACAAAAAAATCACTTCTTCAGATGCATATGAAGAAGTGTTCTTTTAGCCATGACAGCTTATGCCCAAATAAATCTGTTAGTCTTTAAGGTGCCACTGGATTGCTTGTTTTTGGGGATACAGACTAACCCAGCTACGCCCGATACTATCTCCAAAATGGAAGCACATAGTCAACCAATATGTGAGTAGTTTTAATTGTTCCTGTCATTAAGAATCACTGCTGTAGGCCCTGCATCAGGACAGCTCTTACATGTTGTTCTGAATAGGCATGCTTTCTTGAATCAGCGCCGTAGGGAGGGGTTTGCTTGTTCTTCTTTTTAGTAAAACATTTTTTAAAAAATACAATTATTAGATGTTGCCATGGAGTCATAAGAGTACCTCCCAATTTTATATAAAAAACAAGTTTTTAGTTAAAATCCCAGGGTGTGGTGGGAGGGAGCAAAAACCAAACACACCTAGGTTTAAGCATCATTCCGGAAATAATAAGGTGTCAGAATTTTTTAGCAAATGAAAAGGTAAGCCACAGAAAACGAGAGGAGGACGGGGAAAATATATTTCTTCGTGGGATGTTACTGAACATTTAGAGCCAAGGACCATAGCTGATTTATGAGGGAGGGAATTTCCCTGGCTTTCTTCCTGCACAAATAATTCACTGTCTTAATGGCACTTCGAGGCTGTACTACATTTTCTGGCAGGGTTACAAATTTCCTAGTGACAGGTGTCAAAATGTTCAGCATTAAAGGTCACAGTAGCTTTTCAGAGCCTCAAAATTAGCCTTTCATGTCATTGCTAACTTGACCCACAGAGAACCCGAGTCTTGCTGTGCAGTTCAAATGTAATTTATCTTATAGTCTCTGTACTGCTCATGTATTAGCATATTTCAGGTGCAATATTGCCTCAGTTTAGAAATCTCTTCCAAGGGAACTGAGTAACTGCTTAGGTTACTAGATATCTTTCAAGAATCAAGTGGCAATTTGTCACTTGACAACGTGAATTGCATGTTACAAGAGATGACAATATTTCCTTCCTCATCCCTTTTCCCTTCCTAGTCTGTCACAGGAAATGGCATGGCATGAAAATGAAGATTACATTGTGCATGTAAAATTACAGCATTTTCAACTCTGCACTTTTTCATCAATGACAGCATTTTGGGTGGAGGTGGCGCCAGTCTTACAATGAGTGAGAAAATATCCAGCCCTCCTTGAGCAGTGGTTCTCAACCTGCAGCCCAACCACCACACTGCTGCTGCCCATGTGATATCCTCAGGGCCACATAGGTAGTGTATATATGTATATGCCATATATGCAGCTCTCTATGTGTTATGTGAGCTGCATTCCAAATCATATATAGATGCATGCCACAGCAGTAGATTTAGAGGGCTTCCAAACAATAAGCCATACATCTCACCCTGGCACAAAAACTCTTTCTACAACCTCAGTTTCATGATTCTTGATCTAAATAATTCAACAATGAAAGTGAGATGACCAACACTGCCACCTCACAAGTTCAAAAGCAGACTAAAGCAGCAGGCAGCAAGAACTGCAGTGGCCTCTATTGGTGACAAGTGGAACAGCAGCCCAAAGCTTAAAGTTTAGGTTGCCAGTGTGGCTTCTAGCTGGTGAAGCCAGATCTGGACATCAATTCCAGCTCAGCCTGAAGTCCTGCGCTACCCATAACTTCCAGTGAGACCATGCAAGGCAAATAAAGTGCTCCAAAATTGCAGGACCACAAAAATACTGTGATAGTTGGCAACTCTAAAGCATACCAATTTCTATGGATACTGGTCGTTTTGGGGATAAATGAGTAATATCCCTCAGTGAGGCACACTTGAAAGATATGCAGTGGGCTACAGGCTACCTTCAGCTGCATGAAAAGGATAGCAAATTGTTGCAAAAAAAGGAGACACACTGAGGAGGGGATGGCCTGATACTGAGACTAGAATCTAGTGGTGGAGCCGGGGTGGACAGGTAAGTGAGAAGAAACAGCAGTACCGAGGATTGATTGGAAGCTGGAGGGAAGAGAGAGACAAATCATATGAGAGCTATGGAGGTCTGAGACAAGCTGGAGAAGGAGAATGGGAACAACCAAATCAGGGTGGGGAGAATTGTGACTGCTTGGACAAGGAGATGGACTGGGATGAGAAGTCTGAGTGGAGACTGGGACTGTGTATGTACCTAGCCAATAATATTTGGTGATTACCTATACAAAATCCTAACCCAGATGTTGGGTACATTTTTTACCCAACTAAATGAAGTTTTTTAGTCTCCCTGTTTGGATGTTGATTTTATATGGCCCTGGTTTAGGGTGACCATACATCCCGTTTTGGTCAAGAGAAGTCCCCTTTTTCAGCTCTGCCCCAGCCGTTCCTACTTTTTCACCAAAACTGGGCATTTGGCCCAGCTACAAGGCAGAGTGGAGAGTGGCAGCTGCTGTCCGGGGGTCAGCTGAAGGCAGCACTGCCCACCAGCAGCACCGGATAAATTTGCTGCTGGTGGGCAGCACTGTCTTCAGAACTGACCCCCACATGTGGCCCAGAGCTCGGGTGCTCAGCCCCATCTGCAAGCGGTGTGGGAGGGTTGTTCTGGTGAGCCTTGTGCACGGTGGAGGGGGAGTAGGGGAGGATGATGATATCATTGAAATGGTACGTGGTAAAACTGTGTCCCTACAAAGTGATCTGAATGTCAGAGGGTTGGGGGGAAGTGACTTAGAGGCAGGAGGGATGCCCCAGGAATTCTAATAAGGCACTGCAGGAATGGATACGGCACTGGGGCCCAATTATGCTGACTCCACTAAGTTCTCTCTCTTGACCTGGTTCTGTACCCGTTTTCATGGCAAGTTTGAGAGGATGTCCCCAAAGATTCCCAGCCAAGAACAGCAGATGACATCAGTCTCAGTGGTTTTGTTGACAGTACCAAAGTCGATGGTACCAGGGAACTTCAGTCCAGGGCTCAATCTCTATCTTTGGTACCCAAGCAATTCTGAGAGGGCTCTGATAAGGGGTGACAATGGTCTGAGACCTTTTTGCTGGAAGAGGAGCTCTTCTTAGCTCTCAATGGCCAAGCTGGAGTTTTATCTGTATTGCTCTGCATCAACCTTCCAAGTTCAGAGGCAGGTCTCAAAGCACACATTATAAGAAAGTCCCACAGCCTCACTTCTCTAGATTGTTCAGTCCTATTTTTGAAGGATCTCACATCTGGCATTTTTCTCTCTCCCAGACACTTTAAGAACTAGGAATGAGGACTGCTAACAGGCATTGTTACTCTGAAGATGGAATAGTGCTTAAAACTGGGTGACTTCAGCATGTTGAAGCCCTGGTACCAAGCTACTGCTCAGAACAGAAACCAAGACAAATTTTAAGTAAATTATTCTAAATGGGACAACAATAGTACTAGCTGACTAACAATTATATACAACTAACTATACACAACTAGAAAAATAATTCTTGATAGAGGTAAAAACTCTGTGAGCAAGAGTACATGTAAGGCTCCAACTACCAGCCCGGGCGGTGAGAAGAACTGAAAGTGACTCCCTCTTTATAACCTTGGCTGGGGGTGCAAGGAGGATCTGAGTGAATTCACTGCCCCAATGGGCATTACTATGGCATCAGTGCACAAAGTATGCATGTATTTAATGTGGAATAGACGTTAATCACTCGAAAAATGGGCTTTTGGTATAAAGGTGGAGGCTGAACTGACTTAGGGGCCCTCTGTTGATCCGCAGATTAACATAAGACTGTTACTAAGGCCATGGCTCCACTGGCGTTTAACAGTGCTGCAACTTTCTCGCTCAGGGGTGTGAAAAAAACACTCCCCTGAGCGCTGCAAGATACAGCACTGTAAAGCGCCAGTGTAAACAGTGCCGCAGCGCTGGGAGCTGCAAGCTAATCCCCATGAGAAGGTAGAGTATGTGCAGCTCTCTCCCAGTGCTGGTGCTGCGACCACAGTTGCACTTCAAAGCGCTGCCGCGGCTGCGCTTTGAAGTTTCAAGTGTAGCCATAGCCTAAGATGGAAAAACCCTGCTGCAAGAGTTGAAGGACTGGAGACACACCAGGGTCTCGATGTGGAAGCTAGTGACACCTGGTAAGCCTAACACGTGTGGAGACTGTATATTGTTTTACTGTATGTTTTCCCTGCAATGCTTTTGTAAATAAATGTACTGTGCTTTTGAAAGCTCACTGGTCATCAGTAAAGACTTTCATAGACCCTTAAGACAGCAGAATGGGAGGTTCTGCTAAAACAGAATGGGATGAGCACAATGAATGGCAGGGGGACTGCAAGACTAAATCCTCGGCCTGGAGGGAGAGGGATGCGGGTTCTGACCCACAGAGAGGTGATGGCTGGGATGCCCTTGAGCAAATCACAGAGGGGACCAAGAGTGCAGTTAACCCTGGAACTGACAAGAGGCATCTCAAATTGGGCACCCAGAATTACTGTATACCTTTGAATTTCATTTCAATATGCCCCAGTTCCCCATCTATAAAATGAGGATAATAATACCCCTTTATCTCACAAGTACTGTGAAAATAAATTCATTATGTGTGAAAAACTCAGATACAATAGCAATGAGAACCCCTAAAAAGCCCATGAAGAAATTAATCATTTTGCATTCGGAGCAGGGTTTGACTAGTGTGCAGTATGACCTGGGGCCATACACTGAATAAGGAAAAAACAAAAAAATAAATAGTTGTTCATTAGGTGATCATCCGTTATTGTGTGCATTGAATGAACCTGGGTCAGCTGAAAAAAATAGTATGTGATCATGTAATTAATGACTGTATCATCATAATGCATACACACAAGGGAGCCAAATTAAGGTTGTATACACAACCTTAATTCTGGCATCTTCTAACTTCTGAGTGCTTGATTTTGCAACCTTTATATTCTTTTAATATCATTTTTTTCTGTGTAGTAATATTAAAGGAAAACTGCAGATGAATTTTAGGGGGGAAACATTGAAAAACCTAATATGACTGCAAGTAATGATATCTTAGTGTAAAACATTTTGATGAAAAAATTATTTTTGGATTTCAACATTCCTTACACAGTGCTGGAGAGCCAAACCCAATCATGCTAGTGGATGAGAATCAGAGTGTGAAAGTGACTAGATCCAAAGTGAAATTAAACAGTCTAGTTTCACAGTCCAAGCTGAGTTAAAGAGAGAATACATACATTGTAAAAACTAACCTTGATATTTAAAATTATCCATCTTAATAATCCCATGTGTCACAAGTAACTCAAGGAAATATTTTTCAACAAAGAATATAATTCTTATATTGACAGTAATCCAAGGGCTTGTAAATTCCGTGCACAGTTCACAGCTTCTCTGTATTAATGTGAACCACTGCATGCTTTTTAGATTCTGCCTTAGTTTATGTTCTTTCACTGAGCAAGACACTTTGTATGGAGAAGCTTTATAAATTATTCCTGATATGTATTCATATTACAGTTTTGCCAACCCCAAGACTTCAAAAATCCTCAGTCAGGACCCCAAAAATCATGAGACTGACTTAAAAATAATTTTTTTTATTTGCCTTCTGGCTTTTGACCCTTTAGAGTACACATTGCCAAGCTTTCCTCTACAACCATAAAGTCTAGAAACTTTTATTTTTAAAAATGAAAGCTCAGATTCTGACATAATCATATGATTTCAGGAGGACGAGATTCCAGAAAACAACAAATATTGCAAGACTTGCAATAAAACTGCAAGAGCTAGCAACAGTTCATTTAAATAGGCAATTAAACACATTCGGGGCAGGCCTGTAAATGAGAAGATACAGTGATAGACTAGCACACAGGAACAGCAAGTTACCCAATGGAGCTCCTGCTTGGCAATCTATTTCGTTCCTCATTTATAGATATGGAAAAAAAGACTTAAAACTCTGCTGATCTTCTTTTCCATGAGACAACTACACCATAATAATCATATCTTACATTTATTTAGCATCGCAAAGGATCCCAAGTAGGAATCACTTTTTATATGGTACTTAAATGCAGCCAAGTCTAGGGTGGAATTCAGTAGCCAATTAACAGTACATGGAACCATTATACTACAGTTTATAAGGGAGCATGAAAAATAATACCATAGCCAGTCGGAATGAGAAAGGGGGGGGATTGTCTGGAGCAAGAGAGAATTGGTATTCTCTTTGAAACAATGAAGTACAATAATTGTATTTGAGACACCTAGAGATGTGTTAGTACAGAAGGGGCATTCCACCCTTCTCCCCCACAACACTTGGGAATGGCTGAAGTTAAGGGACACTTTCTCCTCTTCCACTCCATGTACATAGGAGAAAGGACAGCATGATGCGTTCTCTCTAATCAACATTAAACATTATATCCCTGCTTTTAGCCATGTTGTCCATGTGACTCACCAAAGCCTGACAAGCTGTGCAAAGTCAGCCCCACTGTAATTCCCACCTTACTGGTCAGAGCTGACAACAAAGGAGCTAAATTATCCCCTTCCTCTGCTGAAATCCATGTGTATCCAAAAAAAGAAAATTATTACTCCCAACAATATACAACAGCAGATATAACAGATATGGAAATGAAAACACTGGGTGTAGTGGACAGAATCTAATAATGCTAATATCGTGTTGCCTTTTTGGATACCCAAAATGGGACAAAGGTTTAAATGGAAACTCTCAAATCACTTGAGCCCTCACAATTGCAAGCATCTGAGTAAGAATTATCCTCAGATTTTAAAATCACTTTATTATTCATGATTACAATACTTGTTTTATCCATCGCTGTAATTGAGAATTAAATAAAATAAAAACCATTGCAGTCATTGTTTCTGAGTTACCCTGACATATTTTTGCTTTGCTGTTTCAGAGACATATAAACAGCAATCACATGTTAACTAAGGCTCTGTCTACACTACACAGCTTTTAGCAACAAGGCTGTGCTGCTAAAAACCACGCAGTGTAACTGCTGTTTGTCAGCAGGAGAAACTTCTCCTGCAGACAAAAAACTTCCACCCCTCAAGAGTGGCACCAGCGCTTTTCGTCCGTAAAAGGTAAAACTTTTGTCACTCAGGTGTGTGTGTGTTTCTTAAGACCCCTGAATGACAAATGTTTTGCCAATGAAGTTACAGTGTAGACAAAGCCTAACAAAAACTTGTTGATTCTATTAAAGCTCTGTCATTATAAAAAAAGATCAGTCACGATACTGAGAACTCAGGAGAATAAATGGTAAAACTTATGTTTCTTTTAGGGCACACATGCAAACATAGGATTGTGGGAGAAGTTGTTGTTTGAAGGAAAACACCAATAGGGAAAGAAAAATTATCAAGCATCAGATAGTAATCCAAAATTTAATAGTTAAATGACTAAAAACTAAGCACATGTGACAGTGCCACTTTTAACTTTCTGTATTTTCATACAGATGTTCTTTGCTTATGCTGGAACATGCTGGACTGTCAAAATAATACTTTTAAATTTATTGTACTAAAGGAAGTGCTTTGGTGCTTTACAAGCTACATATACAGGAATTACTTCACTCATCGCTGAAATGCAACTGCACAGGGTTGGAATCAAGCAGCTGATTAACAATACAGTTTTGAACAGGATGTACAGGAGGATACATTAACCAGCAGAAACTGCAGGGGGAATTTAAGGAGGCAGAATGCAACTACCAGACATGAAATTTGGCCACCCATCTGGGCTTGAGACCTCTTATTCTTAAGATATGTGCCAAGCATGAGTTCTTTTCTGTGCAGTCATTCCACCACCTTGAATATTTCTAGGGAAATAGTTCACTTTGTATTTTGTTGGTAACATTCTTACCTAGAGAGCATGCCCAGAGGAGTAACATTAAGTGATCCCATCAGCATTGCCAGGGCCATCCCTGGGGCCTCTCGCTCTATTACTTCTTTAGTGGCCTGTAATCAAAGATTAAACAGCAGACTGAGTGAAAACAACAAAAAGAAATTAAAAGAAATGTGAAATTAACTAAAGTTTGTATAAGAACATTCCCCTTTTTTCTTAAATGTGATCAGCATGAAAGTTTCAGCTATGAGTGTTACAGACTCAGAGCGGAGACAGTCAGCTTTCCTGAGGTCTTCCCCTCTTGCAATATAGAAGATGCCCATGACAAAGACTGGATTCAGAAATTAATTCCCTAAAGAATATTTTCTTGCTCATGTAAATAAAATAAACATAACATGGAAAATACAAAATCACTGTTAGATTCAGTGAAACAAATTATTGTAAGAATACTGAAAGCCTTGTGCTATGGGACCTTCATGTTTGCAGGGACTATTAAATTCCACTGCATGAATAATGACAATTTCCTCTATTAGGAATGAAATAGCATTTGGCAACTAAGCAAGAAGACTAGTTCTAAATGCCCCCTCATTATCATCATGTGAATTTTCCTGTTGGCTTTTTTCAGGGGAATAGGAAGGGGAAGTATAAAGCAATCTGAACAGGAGCAGGGAAAAGAACCTGCTAAATGAAGCCCTTGTAGCTAGCAGACAAACAGGAAAAATAGTGAAAATGAAAATGATAATGGCCAGGGGATGGCAGAAGGCTGCAGCCTTCCCTATCAATTACATCAGCAAAGTGGTGGTTCCAAACAAGCCAGTGGCATTTGTTCACAGGCAGCCCATATGTATTAGGCATCAGAGGACAGTGGTACAGTCACAACATTTTCACAATGTTTTGCATGTAAGGAAATGGGTGAAAAATTATTTTTAAGGGATATGCATACTTTTCTGCTGCCACTTCATAATTCAGGATTTGTCATATAGGATTAGATTTATCTATTCTAGTCTCTAACATCTAGCACTGGCCAATACCTGATACTTCCAAAGAAGTTTCCTTTCTCTCATTCCTTATACGTGGGGGATAAAAACCTCTTGATCCTTGCAGAGACCAGTTTATGATCTGAATCATGTTACTGGATTACCCTTTTCTTACCAAAAATAGTTATGAATGTTACTAACTCTCATAAAATGATCAAACCCATTTTTGAAAAATGCAACTAAACTTCTTTGTGCAGTGATCAGTAGAAGGGACAAGGAAGCAAGAAACTCCTTGTTAGGAAGGTCATTGTCAATATACTAAATATTCTTTGCAAAATACTTTGCATTTTGACACACTGAAAGAATTAAAATAAAAAATAAGAGGTAAACGATTGCATGGAAAAGTAATATATTACAAATCAATTACATTTACCCAGCACGTTTCGTTCAGAAGCAGCAGACCCCAAATTGCTTTGTAGGCTGTGGGCTCAAATCTCTCTTTAAGTCCCATAAGAGAACATGTTACAGGGCAAACCCTAAAAAAAAGAATATGCCTATTGCATATTGCTTATGCAACAGGTATTACCACTAGCAAGATCTTCCAAAGGTAAATATAATGCCAACAGACATAACATATAACCACAAAGAAAAGACCCCAATCTCTCATCAAGATGCAAACTGGTATGTGCACTCAGTCCTGGAATCTAGAAGCTTCGGCTTATGCTAAACTAAAGAATTTGAATGCAGTAATAGAAACAACATTTCCCTTCAATTCATGCATATACTATAAGTTGTACAATATCTGCCATCTTCCCTCCAGAAACAGAAAAGGCATAAAAATGCAGCTTCATGTTTTCATTGCCGCAAAAAGGAAATGGGAAGACATGAGTTGGAAACAATAGAAACAAAGCTCAGATCTCTATGTTAAATAAGATGTTCTGCCAAAAAAATATACCTGGTTTGATATAAAATTATCACTCACCCACTGAAAATCTAAATGATTTGGTGCGTTTTACAGTATGGAAGAAATATACATTACAGTATTGGGACATGTTACTTAAAGTGCACCTTACTAAGAATGAAGAAAGTAGGCCTTCTACTGAATTGTGTATATATGTGTATATAAAACCACATACTCCTGTATATATTATACACACATATGCCTTTTACCTTCAAGTAATAGATATTTGCTAAGTTATTAAAAATTAGTTTTAAACATAATTTATATATTGAGATCCCTTTTCTTTGCCCTTGAGCACAGTGACACTTTGAAGATGTCATTAGTTAATGTTTGAAAGAGGCTTCAAAGATAGTGCAAGATACAAAAGAACGCCACAAACAACGACCTTGCGATCCAGGGAATCCTTCAGTGAATTCAAGCACATTCTTTAACTTCGTAAGAAAAATTATCTCGACAAAAAGTTATTGCTAGCAGGCAGACTGATTATTAAATATGCATCGCCTACACAACGCCAAAATCTGAAAGGGCAACAAGTCCAGATAAACCATCTGACCTTTGTACAAGCCACTAAATATACTTCATTCTTAGTATGTATGTCTTCATCTATTATTAGAGGCATACTTCCGCTAACAGGCGAACACTGCCTGTTCTCACAGCACAGCTAGATGGATTTAATGAAAATGGCTGCTGCTAACATTCCTCCCAGTGCCATCTGCTGTTTAAATCAGCCACTTGAGACTCCACTCTTGGGATGTCTTTAAATAAAACATAGATACAATATGTACAAATCAGTGAGCAAGAAGAATTGCAATCTTCCTGAAACTGAGACGTATGCAACTTAAGTAGTTGTACATATCACTGAAATAACTGGGCCTGAGATAGTTTGCAGACCATTTTGTGTTCCTCTGTAACACTCTCTTTGTTGTTGTTTTCAACTAGTTATTTTATTAGAGAGCTTTTAGCCACCTTTCCTAACCCTTCTTCTGTGGATTGGAGCAGGAGGAGGAATGTCAATATAACATTTGCATCTGTGTCCAGCTTAAGAGCTAACAGGCAGATATATTTACTCTCTTGCATACAAATCACCAACAAAATAAGGAGACTCAGCATCTTGATATTAAACCAATACTCTGGGAGTTGCAGTGAGGCAGTAAAACTCTGTTTGATAAACTACTTTAGATAATTTCCTGAAAAGATCAGCAACCAAATATTAGGCCTAATGAAGCCCACTCCCTTATTTTACATCACAATTCATCATTTTCCTTCTTAACCTGACAGGATTGAAGGGCACTGGTTTTGGGACAATCCGCCAGAGGCAGAACATGAAGACATATTTATACTAGAAAAATTAGTATTCATTGTACAGCAACAGCCAGAAATAATGCAGTGGCACTGGCACTAAGCCACTCATGCAGATGGACTTTAGGTATTTTTACAATGTCAGAATTGTCAACTATCATGGTTTTAGTGTGAGTCTTGCAATATTTACTTTTTGAAATTTTAGTATCACATTTTCTCATGACTGCAGGCATTAAATTTGTGAATTTTACTTCATTCAGAAGGCCAATGTCTCTCATTACTTTCATTGGGGCTGAACCTCAGTCAAGGCAGCTACCGTTTCCTTCGTTCTCTGTCCATGGAAGTGAGTATGTTTGTTATGGTCGCAGTTGGGCTTCTGCAGTTGTGGCAGTACCGGGGGCACTCACCAGGAGGAAGATGGGGAGTATGAGGTGCTCACTGGAGGAGACAGGCACCTTTCCAGCAGATCCGCTGATCCCCGCGTCTGACTGCGCATGTGGGCGCATAGTCTCCTCCATCAGATACTTGCAGAGGAGAAGTTCTCTAGCTTCCCAAGTCCAAGGTGGGAACAAGAGGCAGATGGAGCAGCGGGAGATGATGTGGGCTTTGCTGAGGCAGCAGAGACAATGTTGGTGCTCATCACTCACAGAAAAGCTCACAACCTTTGAAGCCGGCTTGTTAGGGCATAATTCCCAGGAGGTTTGGTGGGGGAGGGGTGTCTCCCCAACAGGGGAACAAGTCCTAGAGGGGAGCCAAAGAATGTAGCAAAGCCAACTATATACAACTAAAACACAAGTAAACTATATACAATAGGTAGGAATGGGCAAGAGTTCTCTTAGCAAGCTAAGAGCACCAAGGAACAGGGGTTCTGACTCTGGCCAAGCAGCAGTAAGAGGGATCTAGAATGGCATTGACCCACATAGACTTGGACGCAACATGTGGACTATGCATGATGCATGTGTGGGTCAGTGGACACTACTGCAAACAGTTCCAGCTCCGGTGCATGGCAACACATGTGCACCCATGACTGGAATACATATAGGGACATACTCAAAGAAGAACGGAGAGGAGACAGTGGAATGTGGGCTGCAGGTAAGATGGCCACTTGTCTTGAATTTCATAGAACAGTTTCAAAATTGTAGTGACTGTCACACATCCCACAAGGCTGTTAATCAGGCATGTTGAAGTTCCAGTTTTGAGTGACAACAGACTCTCAAGATTTCAGACCCTGTTAGACCAGCATGGAGCTGGCAAAAGGCCTGGAATTAGCTCAAATAAAGTAATACATAGGGCAGTAAATATTGAGTGAGAGAGGAGGTTTTGGGTGGCCTTACCTTCAGATAGGTCTGCCTGCAGTACTTGTCACTGACTGAAAACGTGTCAGGAATTGAGTTTGTTCATCCCCAACTCCCATGTAACAATAATGGTGGCAATTCCTTGGGGACACAGAGTGGCAGGATAGGGGGAACAGAATAAGGAATGCAGAAGGGTGTAGGGACTTCATTCACAGAGCTATCAAGTTGAGGCCTTCAGTAGCATTACATATATACATATATACTTCTTTTTAAAGTATTGAAAATCATTGGCAAATACAAAATTTAGTCAATTTGCATAAAATGTTCATACAATAGGATTGTACGTCTCCCTAATTTCCCCCCCTAAAAGGTGGCAATGCCAGGTGCACAGGAGAAACAGAGGGAATGCAGGATGCAGGCAGGAGACAGAAAGGCACAGGAAATGGGTTGCTTGCAGGCTAATATAGGGTTCACGGGAGACACTGAGGGGCACAAGAATGTGGAGTGCAGGGAGGGAAGCTTAGAGGTTACAGTAGAATGTGGGGGCTGCAGACTAAGAGGGATGGGAATATGAGCAGGAGGGAGACTGAAGAGGTGCAGGGGAATGGAGAGTGGCAGAGGGGAAACATAAGGACTAAAATACTGTAAAGGCAAAAGGTTGGAATATGTGAATGAAGGGTTTGGTCTGGGAACAAGACACTATGAGGGAGCATGGAAGTCAAATGGGAATGGGAAGGAGACTGGGTGGAATAGGGAGGGACATGAAGAAGGGAGAGAGACAGGATATTGATAGGAGAGGAGGGAATGGAACGGATAAAATGATAGCTTCTCCTAACCCGGAGACTAGGAGGGGTTAAGTGGAGGCCAGTAATGTTTATTTATTTCAGAAAATGGGTTTTTTTATTTCAGTAATGGGTTCCCTAAAAGCAGGGGTGCCATTTAGGGAGAGGGGGCTCTAGACCCCCCCAGCCCACCCCAGTTTCGTACAGGAGGTCTACTCACCCTAGCCCCAGATGGAGCTTTTAAGTGCAACATAGCTTGAGCGTAATCAGTGATGAGTTCGGAAGCTGGGAGCAGCGCAGCCTTTGGGGCAGGCAATTTGTTTAGAAACAGAGTCAGGGTGATTAAGATAACAAAAGGCTTGCCATTAAAGTACATTAATGATCCTCAGATGATCCTGAAAGCACTGGCAGGCACTCCAGTTAAAAGATAGGAAACAAAGGGTAGGAATAAATGGTGAGAATGGGGAGAGGTAAATAGTGGTGTGCCCCAGGGGTCTGTACTAGGACCAGGGCTGTTCAACATATTCATAAATGATCTGGAAACAGGGATATGCAGTGAGGTGGCAAAATTTGCAGATGATACAAAACTACTCAAGATACTTAAATCCAAAGCAGACTGCGAAGAGTTACAAAGGGATCTCACAAAACTGAATGACTGGGCAACACAATGGCAGATGAAGTTCAATATTGATAAATGCAAAATCTAATCCCAACTACATATACAAAATGATGGGGTCTAAATTAGCTAAGCCCCATCAAGAAAAAGATCTTAGAGTCATTGTGGATAACATCTGCTCAATCAAAAAGCTAACAGAATATTGGGAATCATTAGGAAAGGGACAGATAGATAAAAAGACAGAAAATATCATATTGCTTCTATATAAATCAATGGTACGCTCATACATTAAATACTGCATGCAGATGTGGTTGCCCCATCTCAGAAAAGCTATATTGGATTTGGAAAAGGTAACGAGAAGGGCAACAGTTTTTCATGAACCCTAGTGATATCAACGCTCTGATGGTGAAAAAGACCTATAATCAGATGCACTCAAAAGTGGTGCCCTTTATAAACCAATTGTCCAATTGTCAAAACACTCTAAGCCTGCATAGGCAGGCCACAACTACTGGCAGGCATTTCATGAAAACATCAGGCACCAATATCAACCGAAAAGGCAAAACATGAAATCGATAGTGCTGTTTCTGTAAAATAAATCTGAGATACTCCCCAAGTACCAGAATTATTCCTATGTAAGTGTAGGGATCTTCAAAACCCAAAGGACAAAACCCAGTCACTTTCCACTGAAGAGGCATGATGAATCCCAAAAAAGTCACTTTGAACTTTTTTTTTAACCAAATATTAATTCCAAAAGTGCTTGAGATCCCAGATAGGCCAGAGATTGCTAGATTATCAAGAAGTATTTAGGATACTTTTTAATCCAATGACATTGAATGATGACCCTCTTTGCCAGGAGTGTTTGGATTTTCTGCAACATCCCTGTGATCAGAATGCATCTGAAATCATTTTCAAGCCAGAAGTAGCAGAGAGGAGCAATTTGGAGGGGTTTCTGAAATGTTCAGTATTCTTTGCTACTATCCCAGTGTGATACAAGCAGTCTTGCATCTTAACATTTTCATCTGCATGAACTACAGTCACCTATGAAAGCCTTCAGCTGAAAGGTCTGGCTACATCACTTTTACTGTTACTGAAAGAACCTTGTTTACTGTTATATCAAGATCAGAAATAGCTGGGTTTTCAGTTCCAGTGTAGTAAGGAAAAGGTTCATTCAGCAGCTTGATCTCAGGGAACTCGGACTTAGGGATCTAAATTTGAATGACCTAGTACTTTTAGTGTGTTGGACTGACAGTTACCAATTAAAGAAGAACTAAGAATAAGGGGAGGGGAGGTTGTACAAGGTAGTGTGAAGACGACAGGTTTGGGAAAATAATATCACATTTTAAAGAAATTCAGTTATATTTTAACCCAGTAATCATTCTCTCAGATTATTTAAATTTTCGTTAAAATCAGTAAATGGAAAAGCCAGCTAACAATGCTGTTCTTGCAAAACAGCCAAAGCCACTCAAGCTAGCTAAAAACTCTCACCTCCACCTTGCAATCAATCAATCCAATCAAATCAAATCAAAGGCTTTCCAACAGTGAAAAGATCTTTTCCTCCTTTATGCTGCTTCATATAGAACACTGTATTGCATCTTTATTCTTCTTCCAATGTAGTGTATGTGTAAAAGTCAGTTACTGTGTGCCCTATAGGAACAAAGCAATAGAAGTTTGCAGATTATGATGTCTGAAGCCAACAATTATCATCCACCTACAATCAGACCATGAAAGGAGACCTGTTCTTTTTTCTTCTTTTGCTTCTTCTCTTCTCTTTTATCTATGTTGTATGTCTCTGTTTTGCCAGAGAAACTGACTTCATAAAACCTGCAGTTTTGTAAGTAAGCTGTGAACAATTTGGTTGTAACTACACTAACATTTTCATCATTTAAGAAAAGGATTATGAAACAAACGTGCTTTTTACCATGTGATATTCCTGCACACTTAGGGGCTAAATTCACTTAGGCACACTTTAGTTGGCTAAATACTAGAGCTGTCAGTGATTAAAAAAATTAATTGCAATTAATCATGCTGTTAAACAATAATAGAATATGATTTAGTCAAATATTTTTGGATGCTTTCTACATTTTCAAATATATTTATTTCAATTACAACAGAATACAAAGTATACAGTGCTCACTTTGCATTTATTTTTCATTACAAATATTTGCACTGTAAAAAACAGAAGAAATAGTATATTTCAATTCATCTAATACAAGTACTGTAGTGCAATCTCTTTATAATGAAAGTTGAACTTACAAATGTAGAATTATGTACAAAAAATAACTGCATTAAAAATACAACAATGTAAAACTTTAGAATCTACAAGTCCACTCAGTCCTACTTCAGCCAATGGCTCAGACAAATAAGTTTGGTTACAATTTGCAGGAGATAATGCTCCCCACATCTTGTTTACAATGTCACCTGAAAAGGAGAACAGGCATTTGCATGGCACTGTTGCAGCCAGCACTGTAAGATATTTATGTGCCAGATACACTAAAGATTCATATGTCCCTTCATGCTTCAACCACCATTTCAGAAGACGTGTCCATGCTAATGACGGGTTCTGCTCAATAACAATCCAAAGCAGAGCAGACCGATGCGTTTTCATTTTCATCATCTGAGTCAGATGCCACCAGCAGAAAGTTGATTTTCTTTTTCCGTGGTTCGGGTTCTGTAGTTTCCGCATCAGAGTGTTGCTCTTTTAAGACATCTGAAAGCATGCTCCACATGTCATCCATCTCAGATTTTGGAAGGCACTTCAGATTCTCAAATCTTGGGTCAAGCCCTTAGAAATCTCACATTGGTGCTTTCTTTGCATTTTGTCAAATCTGCTGTGAAAGTGTTCTTAAAATGAACAACATGTGCTGGGTCATCATCAGTACTGCTATAACATGAAGCATATGGCAGAATGGAGTAAAACAGAACAGGAGACATACAGTTCTCCCCCAAGTTCAGTCACAAATTTTATTAATGCATTATTTTTTTTAACAAGCATCATCAGCAGGGAAGCATGGCTTCTGGAATGGTGGCTGAAGCATGAAGGGACATATGAATGTTTAGCATATCTGGCACGTAAATACTTTGCAACGACAGATTCAAAAGTGCCATGGGAATGCCTGTTCTCATTTTCAGGTGACATTGTAAATAAGAAGCAGTCAGCAAAATCTCCCGTAAATGTAAACAAACTTAATTGTCTTAGCAATTGGCTGAACAAAAAGTAGGACTGAGTGGACTTGTAGGTGCTAAAGTTTTAAAATGTTTTGTTTTTGAGTGCAGTTATGTAAAAAAAAAAATCTACATTTGTAAGTTACACTTTCACAATAAAGAGATTGCACTACAGTACCTGTATGGGGTGAATCGAAAAATACTATTTATTTTGTTTATCATTTTTACAGTGCAAATATTTGTAATAAAAATAATATAAAGTGAGCACTATACACTTTGTATACTGTGTTGTAATAGAAATCAATACATTTGAAAGTGTAGAAAAACATCCAAAAATATTTAATAAATTTCAATTGATATTCTATTGTTTAACATTGTGATTAAACATGGGATGCTTCGGAGAATGAAAATAAAGTTTAATAAAAACTAATCAAAAACAAAAAAGTAGTAAATTGATGACTCAGAATCAAACGAAATATTAACACACACAACCCAGTTCCCAAAACTTTAACATTTCTCAAATAGATATTTAAGAATTTTCAGTTGGAACCATTGCCAACATGCAAACATTCATCCCAGAAATTACATCAGATTGCCAACCACCTGTTCTCTCCCTATATTACAAATCATTTAATATTCTGCTGAATTTACTGACTCTAGTCTGTCAAAGTGGCAGGAAAAGGTGATAATAAGTCTGAGATTAGAGGAAAAAAATGTTAGTTTACAACAGCCATGAGGGGAAAAAAAGTCACATGGATTCTGTAATTTAGAGGGCAAAACAAGCTATTAGAAAGATCCCTCTGTTTCTCCTTATAATTTAATGTCTTAGTATCTGTGTTAGATTTAGTGGTGGCTTCTATTTTCAGGAACCACTGAGAGATGAAAGCATTATATTGGTGAATGGCTTGACAAGTAGTTTTTAAAAGAAATTGTGTCACTAAGCATGACTTTATATTTATTTAGCTGTACTGTACAGTAAAGAGCTCAGCCTGACTCTGGTGATGTGTCATCCTGATCCTTATAGAAATGCCTTTGTTCCCATTGACACTAAATAGTGCTATCTGTGCATTCTGCTTAAAGAAACAACTATTGCGAGCGAGCTCTAGTCTATATATACACATAAGGAAATTCACAGACTGGTAATTCAGTTCTGCACCAACACCATGTTCCCACTGTCACAAACCATGGCACATTTGAATGCAGTTGGGAATTTCCCATGTCCTTGACGCATGCACACTGAAAACCAGATTTCCATGGTTGTAGAGAGATGTTCAGACCACATTAATATCAGGGGTCCCTATTGATCTTATCCATGTAGGGAACAAAAGTATCATAGCAGTGACCATTGTTTGATAAATTGGAACGTGGGAAAAAATGCACTAGTATTCTTCTGCCTTCTCTTTCTCTTCCTGCATCCGTCACCCCCTGCTCACCTGACAAGCATCCCCATAATCCTCCTCACTCTGCCATATCTATTCATCACCCCATACACCCATCCCTTAGGCCTCCTGCATCAGACACAAAAGCAGGGAGCCAATCCAATGTCCTTCTTGTTTGTGAACCGAGAACTTTTGACATATGAGTACAATTCCCCTTACTTTGTCTACTCATTTCAATCAAATTACAACATGCAAATTAATTGAAGAAATCAGATGACTTGTTGAGTTACCACTGGTGTCATAATGATAATACTTGAGAATGACTTGAGCTCTGACCCAGTTCTGACTATAATCATAACAGTTAGAAACAATTATTAATAACTTTTCTTAATTAACTTTAATTTCTCCCAGTGTATTCTATTAATAAGTTTTCAATTAATATTAACTAAATAGAAAGTGTGAAGAATTCAGGGGGAATTAAAGGGAAGAAATAAGACTCAGAGCAACATTTTTTAAAGAGCCTATTTTTAAAACTAATTATTCACTTGATAATCTTCAAAAAAAGAAAAACAATCTTTACTCAGATTAAGATCACATGCTATAAATTTGAAGAAGATACACTGTATTCTTTATACAAAAGAAGGAGGCTGAACACTTGTTTTATGGGACAATGTCAAAAGAAGTTTAACTATGACATTGTGACCAGACTCTCTGATTCTCGTCGATAAGTTTTGGTTTAAATTCTTAGGTAGCCATGCTTGTGGATATTTGATTTGTATGCATTTCAAGGACTGAAGTCATGTCTGTTTCCTTTGTGTAATACAAGCATTACTGGAATAACTACAACCAGCTCTCACAGTGATATTCACCTTATAAATATTATGAATAATAAAATATTAAAATTAATTTTAATACTCATAACATTTGTCTCATTACTCCCAGTAAATTTGTCAGATTGTAAAATGTATATAATGTCTACACAAATTGTACATAATTTGATTGTATCCCGCACTCCCATCCTTTGTCATATAAAATAATAAAATAGTAATTCTCTTCATCAGAAAAAAATCAAGCAAAACACTTAATAAATGCTTTTATCCACTTGAAGAGTTGAATAAAGTGCATGCAGGCATTAGGAAGATCTATACAGCTTGCCAGATGTACTACATTACAGATCTGTGGGAATGTAATATACAGCTTGATGATGATGTGCACTAAGCCAGTGTCAAGAGACTTGGTATTTGCACAGGGAGAGATGTTAAGAGGATTTGCTTATTACACATAGTTAAAATAATGGTTGGAATCTAGCTACCACACTTGGCTCAAACAGATCAAATAAAAATATTATTTTCATAATCATATTTTCCCACTCACAAATTGCTGTGCTTCCCACCTCAGCCCCATTTTATGGCAGACTGAATCAACAAGCCCCTAACTTTTAAAAAACGTATTTCACTTAAGGGAGAATGAAAGGATAAAGGCAGTGGTGCAAGTGTAATATCGTACAAACATCTTTAAAATGTTATTTTATCTTTACTTTCTTACTCTCTCCATCCTCCACAATAGCTTTATTCTGATCACAATTTACCCCAAAATATTATTCATTTCAGCTTTTGAAAGATTCTTTTCAGTCTTTCTTTTAATGTCTGAATTGTTAAAGAGCAAATATAATTCACTTCAGGGAAACTTCCCTACCATTTAGTAGAGGAGGTAGAGAAACTGGTAAAAATCATAGAGAGTCTTTGCTCCCAGGCATGTATCCTGCTTTCCCTTAAAGCACATTGTTAACTGTGATAAATACAGAGTGGGGAGGAGAAATAGGACAGTGCAGTTTACAGGATTCAAAAAATTGAAGGATTTTTTTTTTAGAGGAAGAACAGAACATAATAATGGCTATACTGGGTTAGACCAAAGAACCATCCAGCCCAGTATCCTGTCTTTCAACAGTGGCCAATGCCAGATGCTTCAGAGGAAATGAACAGAACAGGTAATCAAGTGATCCATCCCATTGCCCCTTCCCACTTTCTGACAAATAGAGGCTAGGGACACCATCCCTGTCAATCCTGCCTAATAGCCATTGATGGACCTATCCTCCATGAATTTATCTAGTTCATTTTTGAACCGTGTTAATATAGTCTTGGCCTTCACAACATCATCTGGCAAAGAGTTCCACAGGTTGACTATGCATTGTATGAAGAAATACTTCATTTATTTTAAACCTGCTGCCTATTAATTTCATTTGGTGACCCCTAGTTCTTGTGTTATGAGAAAGAGTAAATAACACTTCCTTATTTACGTGTTCCACACCAGTCAAAATTTTATAGACCTCTATCATATCTCACCTTAGTTGTCTCTTTTCCAAGATGAAAATCCCAATCTTATTAATCTCTCCTCATATGAAAACTGTTCCATACCCATAATCATATTTGTTGCCTTTTTCTGAACTTTTTCCCAATTCCAACATATATTTTTTGAGATGGGGTGGCCAGATCTGCACACAGTATTCAAGATGTGGGTGTAGCATGGATTTATATAGGGGCAACATGATATTTTCTGTCTTATTATCTATCCCTTTCTTAATGATTCCCAACATTTTGTTTGCTTTTTTCACTGCCGCTGCACATTGAATGGATGTTATCAGAGAACTATCTACAATGATTCCAAGATCTCTTTCTTGAGTGGTAACAGCTAATTTTGACTCCATCATTTTATATGTATAGTTGGGATTATGTTTCCAAATGTGCATTACTTTCCATTAACAACACTGAATTTCATCTGCCATTTTGCTGTGCAGTCACCCAGTTTTGTGAGATCCCTTTGTAGCTCTTTGCAGTACAAAAAGCAACCAGAAGGCATGTAAACAATGGTGTGGAATGAGCATAGATCAGATTCTCGCAGGAGAGGAAAAGAAGAGAGAAAAGGAGAAGAGAGCAACTCAAGATTAACAGGTATTTATTTTTTCCTTTGCAATGTTACAAAGAAATACAGTAAAATCATAGATTGGAAATTAGATATATCAATACACTATTTTAGTGAAGTTGAATGAAAGTCCCAAATTGTTTCAAACATGTGCAATTTATAGTTTCAATTAGGATGAAACTTCTCTTACAGTGAAGTCATTTTCAGGGTGTGGGGATGAAAATGAGGCTCTTGAATGTATAATGTATATTTCACCTCTGTTAGTCCAACACAACAGCGAAAGAGGTGTAGATCATGCTGTGAAAACATCACTCATAATATCAATTTAACATCTAGTGAAGAGATGGTTCTCTCACCCAAGGTTTTCAGAGATAGTAACACTATGTAAATTAGGTGAAATAGTGGCTCCATTGAAGTTCATTGCAATATCCTGACTAACTTCAGTGGAGCCAGGATTTCATTCATTGTGTTTATTATTGGAGTTGTTAGATGATAACCACAAATTATCAGTTGATTATTTCTTGTTTGTTTTTCCCCTTTGGAAATAATTTTGCAAGTTCAAAAACTCCAAACAATTTGGTACTATCTCTGAAAATCTTGGATAACAGAATCTTCACTAGGTGTTAAATTGATGTTATAAGTGATATTTCACAGCATGATCTACACCCTACTGACCTTCTTTCACTGTTGTGCAACAGAGGTGAAGTATACAGTAGACACTGAAGAGGCACTGCCAAATTCGAGAATAGAGAATATTAGAAGTCTTTTTAGGTGTTTTTTTCTGTTTTTTTTTTTTTAAATCTTCTGTGGTGTTACTATTTCATGGAATCTTATGATAGGATTAAAGATGTAGAGGCTAAATAAAGTCCTTCTGAAATGTGTCATTCACAATTCTACAATGACTGTGACTGGTTTAATAATGAGTGGTATCTCTGAAAAAATACACACTCTTAACACGGGGTGCTCCATCTTAATTTGGTGCATTTATAGTCTGTTCAGACTACATTTACGTATTAGAGATAAATCTGGCTAGTTTGCTTCATTTTATACAAAATAAGCCCCACTCTTGGATTTCTGGATAATTACCAAAAGGGACCTCAGGTAGGTAAAAAGTGGGGACCCTGAGCCACATATTCCAGCTACCTCAACAAGAAAAGGACTGTCATTTTTGCTCAGTAGTGGCCTTAATTCTCATGAAAGGAAAGGACCTTGCTTTTTTGGAGTCTCACCTCTACATCCACACAAACAACCCACCAGTCAAGAGCGCTATACCAAAATATCCTTTCACGGTGGACACAGCAAAAATTAGTCACCATAGTGACCACTCCTCAGCCAGATCCAAGGATCTGATCTGTTTGCTAAGAGATTAAAGAGCTTGTCCCTTTATCTCTAAAAGGAGTTACAATGCCTTTTATATCCTGGGGCTCGTCTACGCTACTACGTCGACTCCCAAATGTCGACAAAACAAAAATCGTCAAAGGGTGTTCACACTTGCTCCCTCTGTTAACAGATCATGTCCATATTGGGGACACCATCATTGACAGGGTGAGCAATGCACTGTGGGTATGTATCCCACAGTGCAATGTTGTGGGAAGGAAGAGCTGATCGCTGCGCATCTTGGGATTCTCTCCCAGTTCTCCCACAGCCCCCTCAGCTGCTGAAAGCAGCATCATAAGCAGCTCTGTGAGCTCTCCATGCTGAGGAATGGCAAAGCAGCACAGCAGTTTGCCTCCTGCTATGTTCCTAGTGCAGGGCGGAACAAGAGCATTCTAATGATTTGCTCTTTCTTTGTTCCCCAAAGGGAGCAGCACACTGATACTTCCTGGAGCTTTGAAAGGGGAGGGGCATATGCCTGCAGGGCAGCAGAGATCAAAACACTAAGGGCAGCAATCAGGGCAGGCATTGTGGGATACTGGTGGAAGCCAGTTCTGTCAACAAAACAATGAGCAGCTTCTACACTGGCTCTTTGTCGACAATAAAGGGAGGGGAAAAGACAAAAGTCTCTTGCAGTGGTAGAAGTTTTTTGTCGCCAAAACTGGGCATTTTTCGCTACAAAAGTCCCATTATACTCTTGCTCTTTTGTCTCCAAAAGACAATTTTTTGGCAACAAAACTTGCCCCTGTAGAAAAGTCCCTCGTTGAAACTAAATTCAATCCACTTGTTATTGCACTTTTAAGCTAATGCAATTTTGAGCTGCAGACACAAGCTTGATTCTGGCATTTTAACTTCTGAGTGCTTGACTTTGCAACCTTAATGTTCTTTTAATCTTTTTATATAATACATATAAATACTATAATTTTCATTAACATAGTTACAATAATGCAGTTTCCAAGTGTATAAGTAAGGCCTTGTGCACTGTGAGGCAAGCTGGACCTAACTTCAGTAGTAAGGTTCCTGGATACTGGAGGGCAGCAGACTGCACACTGTGCAGAAGCTGCATTTATATTTAAAAATGTTACCTTTTTAATTAATGAAATATCTCCACATTTTCACTTTTCAGTATGATAATGATTTTTATTCTGAAGGAGCGTAACTACATCATTGAAGCTGTTAGGAGAAACTGATGTTTTTAACCCTTAAGGAGGAAGTACAGGATTGTGGGATAAGCACAGAGCAAAGTGATAGTCCTTCTCTCCACATACCTTGGATGTAAACACTTCTGGAATATTGCATTAAATTTTGGGGATCTTATTAACAGAAAGCTATTGACAATCTGAGGGAATTTCAGAGAACAACTGCAATGATCAGGGGTCTGGAAGGATTAATTTATGACAAAAATTAAAAGAGCAAAATATGTGTGTGTGTGTGTGTGTGTGTGTGTGTGTGTGTGTGTGTGTGTGTGTGTGTAATGAGGGCAATACCTGCATTATTTTGTATGAATACTATACGTACCTTAGTTTACCAGACTGACATTATTCAGTCTGACCATACAGAGTTAAATCAAAGAAGGCAATAAGAGAAAATCAAGAAGGAAACAAAATAACAGAGATAAGTTATCTCTGAGGAAAATACCAAGGGGTCTACAGGGAACAATGGGGGAACTATTAATTGGAAAATGCCCATAAGCCTGGCTCCAGCCAGATTAACAGGTTTACTTTTCCCAGGCCAGAACCAAAGATCACAAGGAAACTTAATTGTTAAAAACTCCTGCTTAAAGAGGGATGATGGAAGTGAAGCACTGCAGGAGAGACACTAACAGAGAGAGAGAAAATATTGTGGGTTTTTTTTGTCTTTCCCATAAGTTAGGGATGTTTGGGCTGAGTAGAACTTATGAAAACTTGCGAGAAAAAGACTCAGGTGGATAGGCCTTTTGTTGTTTCAAACCTCTTCTCTGAGTGCTTTGTACCTTTGGGTGAATGAATAATACTTTATTTTGAAGAAGCTGTTTTGAGTGCCTCTATTCAGCTGCTGGTCACATGTTCCCACAGAAAAGGTCTTGGAGGTGCCAAATACATGGGCCTTTTGTTTTTTCATGGGTATTAAACAGAGGGGCTGCAGCCCAGAGACTCAGACTAAGGGCTTGGCTACACTGGAGAGTTCCAGCGCTGTAAACCCACCACCAGTGCTGCAACTTACTCACTGTCCACACTTGCAGGGCAAATACAGCGCTGCATCTCCCTGGCTGCAGCGCTGGTTGTACTCCTGCTCTGCCTCGGGTATAAGGATTGCAGCGCTGGTGATGCAGCGCTGCTCCGCAAGTGTGGCCACCAAAAGTGCTGTAATTGGCCTCCAAGGTATTAGGAGGTATCCCAGAATGCCTGTTCACAACAACCGGAAGAGTCGCTGAACTCCGGGCTCCCCGGAGCTGCTTATCTAAAAAACCAAACACAGCTCCTGTTTGCTCAAGAAGAGGCAGGCAGGGGAATTGCTTTGGAATGTTCACAGCTGTTGCTTGAGCAGAGATGCCACGAGGGGGAGGGGGAAGTCCGTGTTGGAGCAGCTGCTTATGTGGTCTGAAGGCTATTTAGGAGTGCATAAATTGCATTTAGTGAATAAGAGAGGGGTGGGGAAGGGGTCAAAACTTTTAAAATGATTGAAGGTAGGTGCTATGTATCTTCCAGTCCTTAGAACTTGCAAGGCAGGGAGCTGACACAGTGTCTGTCTCTGTCTCCCCCATGCTCCCTGTCACACTCCACCCTGCCCCCCTCTTTTGAAAAGCATGTTGCAATCACTTGAACACTGGGATAGCTGCCCACAATGCACCACTCCCAACAGCGCTGCAAATGCTGCAAATGCGGCCACACTGCAGCACTGGTAGCTGTCAGTGTGGCCACACTGCAGCGCTTTCCCTACACAGCTGTACAAAGACAGCTGTAACTCCCAGCGCTATACAGTTGTAAGTGTAGCCATGGCCCCTAAGAATGATAGGACTGTGTGGTTCCACCCAGAATGGCTAAAGGTAGCAAAACCTGTCATCAGAGGCATGCACTTGAGAGGGACTGCAAACGGGTCTGTAACTGTGATAATTTGTCTAAGTAACCATTAAAGGAAAACATAACAATATTTACAAATATTTGAAGAGTATACAAAACAAGTATGGAGAGGATTAATTAAGGTGGCTATAAAGCACTAAAACTAGCAGTAAAACAATTAAATTAAGCAAAAATTCAGGTAGAATATCAGATAATCTTCCTGATCATGAAGTCTATTAGGCTGTTTTCAGTCTTCCAAGAAAAATGGTAGAAGTCCCATCAAATTGAAAATGTAAAATTTGACTTGACAAAACAACTGAAAAATGTGCTAAAGGGAACAATCCTATATTGGCCACTGGAGGTTAGACTAAATGACTATTAGGTCTTCTTCATTTCTGACTTCTCTAAGTCTGTTGTTTTAATTACCTGAGGCATTTCACCTACCTGAAGCCTCAAGTTTTATTTCAGGGGAAGGGAATCAACTCAAGACTCTACCATGATTATACTTCTTTCACACTTACAAATTTGAAAAAAACTTCACTTACTGTTCTAGCTACACTCAAAGAAGAGACATCTTTTATGAAAGGAGACAGAGTGTGTAAGGTTTTTGATATTTTTAAATCCTAATGTACAGTATATGTAATAGCTAAAAAGTAAAAGAAAAGGTGATAAAATGTGACGCTGATCAGAAAAGCAGTCATGTAAATATGGCACCTTCTTACTCAACAGATCTACCCACTGTCTGTGTTAAGAGGTATTTGCTCATTTTTTTCAGACAAAAATAGATTTGTATTCCTTTTTGTCCCACAGAATCAACAGAGGTGACAGAGAGAACTAAAGTCTATTCTATCTGGTGGATCAGCAACAGAATTGTTAAATAAGTTCTGATTGAAAAAAAATTTACTACTGGTGATAATGCACGAGTTATAGTTAACATTTTAGATGGAGACCCAAGGTACCAGCATTTAGAAAAAAACATCTCTCAAATTTGAGCTGGAAGCCATTGAGACATGGAATTCTACAATGCAACTTTTACAGAGTCAGTTTGCAGAGTATACAGTGACTTCTCTTCAAAAAAGGAGAGATTCTAGTGAAGGGGTTGGCAACCTTTCAGAAGTGGTGTGCCAAGTCTTTGTTTATTCACTCTAATTTAAGGTTTCACGTGCCAGTAATACATTTTAACGTTTTTTAGAAGGGCTCTTTCTATAAGTCTATAATATAGAACTAAACTATTGTTGTATGTGTAGTAAATAAGGTTTTTAAAATGTTTAAGAAGCTTCATTTAAAATTAAATTAAAATGCAGACCCTCCTGGACCAGTGGCCAGGACCCGGGCAGTGTGAGTGCCACTGAAAATCAGCTCAAATGCCACCTTCGGCATGCGTGCCAAAGGTTGCCTACCCCTGTTCTAGTGAGACTGAAAGCAGTGAATTTCCATGAAGGGGATCAGGATAGTGTTGTGCTTTCATTTCAGGTTCAAGAGGAAACATAAGTGACAAATAGTTACTTTATTTAGAGAGAAACAGGATGCTGGCCTGCATTAGTCCGGAATCAGTTTTGCAGGAATGACAGTTAAAGAAGCCAGGTGTTCAGATATTACAATGATGAATGCAGTATAAATGCCTAGATAACTATGATTCCCTTAAAATAGACAAAGCATGGGAGATTACAGGAAGCGAACAAAGCAACCAGAAAAGCAACAATGTAATTTAAAATTGTTGCTAGCTTTGGGAAAGATTGTGGAGTACTGCAAAGTAACAAGATACCCTTTATTTAAAATTATGGAAGTAAGAGACAAACAGGAAAGCTACGAATCCAAAAAGTTTAAAATCTTTTACTGTACGGAAACTCTCTGAGGATGTGTAGTACGAAAACACATGAAAAAACCCTTGCTGGATGACTGATAGAAGTACTCAGGCTTGCAAAGGAGATTTCAGTGGATGATGTACATTAGATATTCAAAAATCATTTGACAGATTCCCATTTCAGAATAAGTGGTGAAGGCAAAGAGCTCATTAATAGGAAATAAAATAGGGAGAAAAGTTGACTGAGTTAGGAAACACAGAGGTGCCACACAGGGAAAGTTTACAAGCTTGAAAGAGGGTGAGCTAAACATCTGAAAAATTAATTTTAAGACTCTTCTTGTTGCAAAGTGTACAGCTGCTCTAAAGAAGCTAACATATATAGGGGTCACTTTATCAGAGGGGCAGAATGCCAAAGCGCAAGATGATGATAGGACTTGATAATAGGATTTCTGCTTTCGTGCTTTCCATTGCTTTTGGAATTTTTATTGGCTCTTTAATCAAATTATAACTCAACGGTAGATGTGAAAATGACTGGATAAATATCTCTCTGAAATGAACACAAAATCTTTTAAACTAAATTGGTTAGAATTTTTGTTAATTTGAACATCACACCTGCAAGACTGACTTGGATTGATAGCTTGTTAAGAAGATGCCTGGGCAGTTTTGTCCTAGTTTTCTTGCTAATTAAAATTTTCAGTTGAAAAAACATACAAACCTCTTAACACTGAAAAAAATAGCAAATTCTGTGGCCTCTCAGTCAGTTGCTTTGGTGGCATTCTATTGGTAGTTGATTGATTTAGATGTTAGAAAATCTGAATAACATTTGAGAGACAGCTGTTTTCGAAGGGGTAATGGAGAGCCACTAGTATGCTATGCTAGAAGGAAGATTTCTGGTTTATTGGGTAGGAAATGAGTTCCAGATGCATCCAACAGTCCCTCTACTTTGTTGGAGGAAACCGGCTCTCCACCCTTCTAATGTTATGTTTCATTTTGATACCCATTCCCAACACCAGGCTAGGAATCAGCAAAGGGAGAAATGTCAAACTGGGAACTGAGACTGGGAGTTGGGGAAGAACTGCAATGAAAGCTGGCATTGAGATCAGAATGCCCTGTTACTAGGACCTCCAGCAATGCAAGGTTGATGGTGAGTGAGATGACATCAGCCTTCTACAATTGTGAGCTTGCAGAGTAAGTTTGGGTACTTGATAAAAGCGGTGGAAGGACTCTTGCGTTTGGAAAAGGGAGAGCAGGTGGAAGGAGAGAGGGGAAAAGAGGAGCAAGATTATTGTGTGGGAGTGGAAGTAATAGTAAGTGTAGAACAGTTTCTCAGTTTTCTAAGGGTCAAAGTGAAAACCAGAAAACTCATAGGGAAAGTCCTGGTTTTACATTATCCGAAATACTGTTTGTAATGTTGAGAACTATCCTACAAAAGGGAAGTGAATGTCGTGAAAAATCTGATATAAAAATTGTTTGCATGATCCCATAGTGTGCTGGGCTCTATCCCAGAGGACAAAGATTGTTGCCTTAAGGAATGTTATCCTCTTACTTTATAAAGCAATTGTTAGACCTTTTCTATAATAATTAGACTCTCTTCAAAATAGCACAAGTCCACACAGGTACCATCAAATCTGAAGAAACTAACTGATTAGGAAAAGTTAGGGGAGATCAGTTGGTTTTAATTGTAAGAAGGACGACTTTAATGTAACATAATTCTTTTCTATGAAATTATGACAGAGATGAAAGGAGTGCATAGAGACAGAATGTTCACTCTGGTACTGGGTTCAAAAAGCATGATCCAAAACCAAGAAAATCAGGAGTAACTGAGAACTCCAGTATGGCTGAGGAGAGGTGTGGTCTAGTAATTTGAGTCCAGGAGAAGGAAGCAGGAAATCCTTATTTCTATTCTAGGCTCTGACAATGACTTGTCTCATTGGGCAAATCACACAGGATTAGATCCTGGTCCCTGCTCTATGCAAATAGGCCAAAAAGCTGCCATAAGTGGGCAGCTGAAGATTCTCTCAGCATTGAGGATGTTTTAGGGGCACGACTGAGTGAGAGGGAATATGCTTTACTCTGACAATTTCCCACTGCTACAAAGGCATCTTTCAGCCAGTTGCAAGGAGTATTGTTCAGAGCATCAACCTCAGAATCAGGGAGCTGTAAAAGAATCTTTTTTTTAGCTTCTTTCCTCCATTGTAAATGGGGAATCATTGAGTGGGAGTCTTTCTAGTGGGGTCCCACATGGATCAGTTCTTGGCCCCACACTATTTAACATTTTTATGAATTACCTGGAAGAAAACTTCAAATCATCACAGATAAAATTTGCAGATGACACAAAAACTGGGGGAGTAGTAAATAATTAAGGGGACAGGTCATTGATACTAGGTGATCTAGATTTCTTGGTAAATTGGGTGCAAACAAACAATATGTGTTTTAATATGACTAAATGTAAATATATACATCTAGAAACAAAAAACATAGGCCATACTTACAGGACGGGGACCTCTATCCTGGGAAGCAGTGACTGAACATGAGCTCCCAATGTGATAGTGGCCAAAAGGGCTAATGCGATCCCTGGATAAACAGGGGACTCTTGAGCAGGAGTAGAAAAGTTTTTTACCTTGTGTCTGGCATTAGTATGACTGCGTCTGGAATACTGTGTCCAGTTCTGGTGTCCATCATTCAAGCAGAATTTTGATAAACTGGAGAATGTTCAGAGATGAGCCACGAGACTGATTAAAGGATTAAAAAACATGCCTTACAGTGATGGACTCAAGGAGCTCAATCTATTTAGCTTAACAAAGAGAGGGCTTGGGTTGACTTGATTACAGGTTATAGGTACCTGCCTGGGGGACAGGCAGGTACCTTTGATAACGGGTTCTTCAATCTAGGTATGACACAATCCAATGGTTGGAAGCTGAACCTAAACAAATTCAGATTGGAAATTAGGTGTAAATATTTAATAGTGAGGGTAACTAACCATTGGAACAATTTACCAAGGGTCTTGGTGGATTCTCCATTATTGGCAATTTTAAAATCAAGATTGGATGTTTTTTTCTAAACGATATAGTGTAGAAATTATTGTGGGGAAGTTCTATGGTCTGTGTTTTGCAGGAAGTCAGACTAGATTATCACAATAGTTCCTACTACACTTGGAATCCATAAACTTTGCCAAGTGCCTACTGGGCACAGCTGAGCATTCAGCCCTTAATGTCTCTGAGCCTCAGCAATATGTGGCTAATAGTTAATTACCTACCTTACAGTGGTACTGCAAGGATTTCTGTAGATAATGTTAGTAAAGTGATTTTAGACTGAACAGCATTGTATAAATGCTATGTCCTGAAAACTGTAATATATCTACAGAATAAGTTCCCAGATGAGGAGATTGCAGCGAAGAGTTTAAATTAGATTACTGCACCTCTCAGTCTTTTCTAGGAGGAGAAGGGATTGAGTAATCCTATGACAAAGCAGGATGAAGACAGAGAGGTCAATATTAAAGTGCTGGTATGTTGGGTTGAAGCAGGGCACATTGGAGCCAGATAATAGTCCTTTCCTGTTCCTCACATTTCCTATGATTTTTTTTTTTCAGATTGTGCTTATTTGGAAGTGAAATCTAAGCAGGTAGGCAAGACAGCAGGAGAAAAATGCTAGGAAAATACGCAAGTGGACAGCACAGCAAAAGGACAATGCCAGTATATAATCAGACTTAAAGGGCAGCAAGGGTATAATGTAAGCTAGAAAGCAGGTGGAAAAGCAGAAGGGAAATGCCAGACACTCAGCAAGTCAATAAAGCAGTATCAATAAACCAGCAGATGCACAAAGCAGCAGGACAGCAATTTCAGGAAGTCAACAGCTGCACACAAGGGAAGGAGGGCAATACCAAGCACTCAAGAAAGGAGGCAGGACAGCAGGAAGTCAATGTCCATGTGCAATCTCATGTAAAGGGCAAGAAAGCAATGCAAACCACTCAACAGATGGATAAGGCAAAGATAGTCAATGTCAGGGAATCAGGTGGTCAAGAGGGCATAGCCATACACTCAAGCAAAAGGCCAGGGCCTCAGGGAGCCAATGCTGAGCTGCCAGCAAGTAGACATAGCAGAAAGAGAGCAATGAATGCCAGCAATCCCTAGGTGGACAGGGCTAGCAAGAGGGCAATGTCCATTAATAATCAAATACAACTGCTGGCATGGAGAAAATGGAAGCCTGATAATAGGTTGGCAGCAGGTACTGGAGGATAGCGTGAGCAAAACACTCTCTAATAACACCATTAGATTAACACAGTAAACCATGAAAATCCAATAGAGAACAGTACATAAATGGAAATAGCAGATGAATCTGAGCCCTAGTGCCTGGGGTGGCCACAAGACTCTCCTATTAACAGAACTGTGCGAATCCACAAGGAAATCAAACAAATGGGAAAAATGAGCCTGAAAGCTGTTCTGATGATTTTAAAAAACAAACAAACAAACAAACAAACAAAAAAACCAGCAAAGAATTAGTTTGGAAATGATTGGCTGGAATTGAAGATGTTGCTTACCCCTCTCTGGAGCCCACAAAATGGGAATGTTGGGAATTTCTGCAGCAGAAAAACAGAAGAGAAAAGGGATTTCTGACTCCCTGTATGAGGAAAAGCAGGTCAATTTAGGGCTGGGTGAATTGTTTTGGGCAAAATAAGAACTGGTCTGAATCTCTGTCTCTCTCTGGAACCAACCCTTTACTGAGGTCTGAGAAAGGTTTAAGAAGTCCACACCACTTTCATCTCATGATATCCCACCTCTACTTCCAAGAACCATACTTACCTCTAGGGCAGGCTGTGCAAGCGGAGATAGGAGACAGCAGCAAGAGCTCACTCCCATATCCATTGGAAGACAGTTAGTGAGGACAGACACCAGCGCCCCAAGGCTGATGCAGGTATTTTATGGGATACATTAAAAAGGTTCATTAACCCTAACTCACCTCTAGCAAAGGCTGGTATTTGAAGTTGCCCAGATAATCACTTCCCAGTATTTGTGGGAATGGCCCTTTTCTTCTCCAAAAGCAGTTGCTGTGTTTGGGGAGATTCAGCAACACCTTCACTGTACCTTGATGCTGCTATTCTCTTGCAACTCAAGGGCTCTCTGGGGCATCCCTTATATTTGCATTTCAAAGTATGATTCAGATATCTCACCAGCTGTTTGGTTTCAAAAACACACTTTAAAATCTGAGACATAAGTGCTAAGAAAGTCACAGAAGCAACCAGAACCAGTGGAAATACAACTGCATCTTTTGATCTAGTTGGTGTTGTCGCTTGCCAGATTGGAGTGGGGATTTAACTGAGAATTATGAGGAGCTGCCTGGGGAGGGATGAAGGGGACCACAAATGTCAACCTGAAGACTGACCTACACTTCAGCAGGACACCTACATCCCCTTGAGGGTGAGCAGGCAAGTTGGGGTGAGGGACAGGCTATACCTGAGGGGATCCAGGAAAATTCTCACTATAGGCTTGAAGGTTCAAAGTAGCAGCCAAACTTTCATATTTTTATCCAAACCACCAAAAAAGACAATTACCTTTTCCGTAACTGGTGTTCTTGGAGATGTGTTGCTCATGTTCATTCCACATTATGTGTGTTTGCTTGCCACATGAACTGGTGCTGGAAGTTTTCCCCCTCAGCATTATCTGTAATGGAGCTTCTCTGACACTCTCTGGAGTGGAGCCCATATGGAGCGGTATAAGGGGCGCTGCTGGCTTCCCCCACCCTCAGTTCCTTCTTGCCGGAAATGCCAACAGTGGGGAAGGAGGGCGGGTCATGGAATGGACACGAGCAACACATTTTGAAGAACACCAGTTACAGAAAAGGTAACTGTCTTTTCTTCTTCGAGTGCTTGCTCATGTCCATTCCATATTAGGTGACTCCTAGCAGTTCCTGTGGAGGCAGGTTGAAGTTCATAGCTGGGCAGATTGTAATACAGCTCTGCCGAACCCAGTGTCATGTCTGGCCTGCTGAGTGATGGCATAATGAGACATGAATGTGTGAACTAAGGACTACATCGCGGCTCTACAGATGTCCTGGATTGGGATTTGCGCCAGGAAGGCCGCCGAAGACACCTGCACTCTAGTCGAATGGGCTCTAACGAATGGGTTGTGGGACCTTTGCTAGCACATAACAGGTCTTTATGCAGGAGGTGATCCAGTTGGAAATCCCTGCAAAGAAACCGGAAGGCCCTTCATCCTATCCACCATAGCGATGAAGAGCTGGGTCGATTTACGGAAAGGCTTGGTATGCTCCAAGTAAACAGTCAAGGCCCTCGGGACGTCCAGCACATGCAGATGCCTCTCCTCGGCAGTCTTGTGCAACTTGGGACAGAATACTGGCAGGAATATGTCCTGGCTCGTGTGGCAGGAAGGTTGGGTGGGGCCACAGCTAAACTTTGTCCTTACAAAACACTGTGTAAAGCGGTTTCGAGGTCAAGGCCTTAATCTCTGAGACTTGTCTCATCGACATCACCGCCACTAGGAAAGTTACCTTCCAGGACAAGTAGGAAAGGGAGCAGGAGTCCAGCGGCTAAAAAGGCAGGCTGGTGAGCCTTGAGAGGACCAGGTTAAGGTCCCACTGTGGGACAGGGGCCCGTACCTGTGGGAAAAGCCTCTTGAGGACCCTCAGGAACCTGACAGTCATGTCATGAGAAAAGACCATCTGACCTTGGATCAGCTAGTGGAACACAGAGATGGCCACAAGGTGCACTCTGATGCAAGAATGTGCCAGACCCTGGGTCCTGAGCTGCAACAAGTAGTCCAAGATGGACTGCACTGAAGAATGCAAGGGAGAAATGCCGCGCTCTGACACCCAGTGGGAAAACCTTGTCCTCTTGGCCTGGTAAATTAGTCTCGTGGATGGCTTCCTACTTCCGAAGAGGACCTGCTGGACCTCCTCTGAGCAGGTATGCTCCTCCAGGTTCAACTACCGAGCAACCACACCAAGAGGTGTAGAGACTCGAGGCTGAGGTGTAGGATCCTGTGACAACAGATCTGGATGGTAGAGAAGGGGCCAAGGAGGGGCCAACGCCATGTTCGTGAGCATGCCGAACCTGTGCTGACGAGGCCATACAGGGGTAATCACGATAACCTGTGCCTTGTCCGTCTTGATCTTCACTAGGACCCAGCTGACCAGAGGGATCGTGTACATCAGACCCTTGGTCCGTGACACCCTTCACTGGTTCCAGAGTCTCTACTTAGACAAGATCTGTGTTGTACCCCAATTTTCTGGGTCATGTCAGAGGCAGTAAATTCAAAGGAATGGACAAAAAGCCTCTGAAAAGACCCCAATGGATGCCAATCATTGGAATTCTATCCTCCTCCTTGAAGTTGTTTTTGTCACTCTGCATTATTTCTTCTATCCTTCCTTCTATTAGCCAAATCATCTTCTGCTCTCAATCTCCACCCCAGTAATGGAACCAGAGTCCTCTCCTTCAACTTCAATCCAAATCACAATATAAGCACTCTCCTTCTTTCTCAACCTCTGCTGGTATCAGGACTCTATTTCCAGCTATCAAACTTGCACTCACCTCCACAGTTTCCAAACTCCTTCACAATGATGGAGTAAAGCTCTCTCCCTGGTTCCCAATGTCTGTCCTCCACATCCCACAGTCCTGTAGTCCAGGACTTCTCCAAGCCTCCTAACCTCCATTACCAGAGCCTAAGCAGATTTGGTGCTTTCTTGAAGGCTCCTAACCTCGATTCTTGAAATATAATTGTTGCCTTTGCTTGACTTCCAGCTTGCATCCCATTCTCTGAATTAGGGTCTTTTCTCCTGTCAGCTTTCATCTCCTTTTATTAAGTGAGCACTCTTTCCCTAGTGTCATGGCTTCCCTGGCTTTCTACTTTATAATATCTCTTCTGGCAAAGTATTATATCCATTGTTTTATCCTGGCCATTGTAAATTCCAGTTCAACTGCTTCCAATACAAAGCAAAGTATTTTTTTAACATATAGTCAGCCACCTATGCATCAATTTTATACAGCAAGATTGAAAAATACCTACACCCCATTTTGGATAGGTAATATAACGCAATAAGGGGGCAATCTTTATCTCTTCCCCAAACTGCAGAGAAGTTCAGATACAGGAAAAAGATGCACTAGTTGTATTGTGTGGTGCTGAGCCAAGATTTGCGAAACTCAGAAAAGTCACAAAGCCAGAATCCACAGGGATTTGCTGTGCATCCTTGTGCAGCAGGGTTTGTGAGCATGGTAAGACAGTGACAGGCTGTAGCAGCTGGATCAGGGTCTACTGGCCATAGAAGTGGAATGTCTTTCTTATCCTCCCCAAAACAACTCCCCAATATCAAGCACTGTTACTTGGGTTTGGAAAAGTGCAGAGGAAAATTTAGCCCTAAGAAAGGAACCAAGAGTCACCAGTAATATGATATGGTAAGTAAGGGACAAAAACTAGTCAGTTATAGTTTGTTGTAATCAATGGACCAGAGTGGCCGTTAATATTGTACAGTAAAAAAAGATACTCAGACTACCTGCTGGCAACTTCAGCAGCTCATGTGATATTATGAAGAGATGTGGCCAGAGTTAGTTGCATTGCATCACAAACACAATGGCTAGCATCTTTTCTTTAAGGGGAAGATTCTACATAAGACTTCAGTGGGAATGAGCTAGAATAAATGACTCTCAGGAAACAATAAATGAACTTTCATATATGAAGCAACTGAACAGGGTTAAACAATGAAATGTAAGAAATGGAAAGAGGTTTGAAATGTGGATAATATAATAATAAAAAGAGTAATCTAGGATTATATACATCATGCTTAAATAATCATATTACTAAATATATGGGACAGAGTTAAGCTTTGATGGAAAAAGCCCGGAAGCTATCAGTCAGATCACAAGATGTAATAATGGGCACAAATGGTCTGACGGTTTTATAAAACATTTATTTTCTTGCCCACTATCAACAAGAGTTTCACAATTTGAGAAGGAAAGAACAGTCCCTGAGAGCACAATCACAAGTGCCTAATTAGCAGGAAACATTTTAACACATGACTTATTTTAGTATAATATTTATAGGGATTAATAAAGGCAGGGCGATTAATGACCTACAGCTGAGATGCTAATATTTCCTTGAACACAAATAGAAGCAAACTACTGTCTGTTCCCTGCCTAGTCCCTCTCCTCACTGTGGTGGGAAAAGAGTTCTGATGGGGCAAAGGGAAGGATTACATGAGCAAACAATAGTCTGATGCTGGAATTCTCCCCAAGGCCCAAAATAACAACAAAATACACAACCTAGGAGACATTTTGTAATGGGTTTGGTTCAAAATGTTTCACTTCTGTATTTTGTTTACCTTTCAAGTAAACTTTTGCCTCCTAGTCCTTATCTTTTTAATCTTCCATCATATGGAAGTCTTCTATGTCTCTGCTCTTTTTTGCTTCCTTTCTCTAGACTGTTTCTATTTCTGTTGTATCCTTTTTGAGAAGATGTGACGAGAACTGAACACAGTACAAGGGTGACATTTAATTACTTAGCAGGTTTTTTAGTATTATTCTCTATGTTTTTCTTAACACGATGTAATATCTTGTTCATGTCTTTGGCCACTGCTGTGCAATGAGCAGATGTTTTGACTGAACTATCCGCAATGATGTTAAGAACAAAGATCCAAAAGACCCATTCAAGATGAAAAGTCCAGCAATATGGTCTTTGTGGTAAACATCTTGTTCTTCCCCTTCTCCATTTAACTGTAAGAATCCTATCAAAGAGCTTTTAAAGTCAATATATATAAAAATGAAATAGATGGATTACTTTGCATGTATTATACTTGGTACTAAAATAAGAGAATAGTAAGTGAGGAGTAAACAGATTGTAAAATAAATTGCACTTGAATACACAGAGTAACAAATAATGTTATTCACTATCATAGAAACTAGAGAAGGAAAATTCTTGTCCATTCCCTTTGTCAGTACATATTGTTCCCTATAACATAGTTTTCAGTGCTTTCTCTAATCCAGTTGTAAAAGAGCAAAATAAAGAGGTTTCTAACATTTCCCATGGGAGACTATTCACAGACTAACAGAAAAGGTTTCCTGATATGCAATCCACATTTTCTTTTAATTTCATCCATTACTGTTTACAATGTCCTAGCTAATGACTATATATATCATGCTGAGGCTGCACAATCTACCAGGTAGAGCATACTAGGTAAAATACCTCTAGTGCTGTCCATTGTAGCTGGTATTGCTCTCTGAAGCACCAACATTCCAACATGAGGAATCACTACATTTTGTTATAAAAGAATAATAGAGAATAGAAAAAGCGTCTCCTGGAGTTCCACCATCAGGATTAACAGGATCCAAGCTCCTAATGTCAACTCCTCTACATTCTAGTCCTTCCCTTTTTGATAAGTAAGGAGGAAGAAAATGTGAAGAATATTCCCAAAATGCCACCTCAGGAGTTCAATGCAGCTGGGCAGTGTAGAAGAAGTGGCTGCCAGCATCTGGCTGTGGAAGAAGGTGAGAAATGCTCAGGAAACTTTGTTTTGGTTATTATTAGCAGTAAATATGCCCAATGGCCTGTGATGGGATGTTAGATGGGGTGAGATCTGAGTTACTACAGAGAATTCTTACCTGGGCATCTGGTTGGTAAGTCTTGCCCACATGCTCAGGGTTTAGCTGATTGCCATATCTGGGTCTGGGAAGGAATCTTCCTCCAGGGCAGATTGGCAGAGGCCCTAGGGGAGTTTTCGCCTTCCTCTGCAGCGTGGGGCATGGGTCACTTGCTTGAGATTTCTCTGCACCTTGAAGTCTTTGAACCAATTATTGAGTACTTCAATAGCTCAGACATCGGTTAGGGGTTATTACAGGAGTGGGTGGGTGAGAGTCTGTCCCCTGTGTTGTGCAGGTCAGACTAGATGATCACGATGGTCCCTTCTGACCTTAAAGTCTATGACTCCATGAAAATGAAAATTCACTGCCCCATTAGTGGTAGCAGTTGCCAGAGCATACAGAGCATGGGCCTATTTCTTCTGGGCTGGATAGTAACAGCAGAGACAGTATGAAGACCTGGAATCAGTGAGTCTGCATTCTGCTGCAGTATGTCTAGGGTGACCATATTTCCTTATGCTGAATACCGGACACCTCGTAAAATTACTTGCATTCAAGTGAATTCAACGGCAATCCATCAGAACTACGCAGTACAAATGTTCAAATTAACATCAAGTTTATTGAGCCCTTGTTTAAAAGAAATTGCGAAGTTGGATTCTATTTAAATACCTTCTTATCTTTAAGGTTTTAGGGTTCACACGAGGAGAGGTCACACACATGCACACTCCTGTCACCTCTCTCACAGGGGGTGACCGACCAACCCAACCCTCCCTGCTGGGTGCTCTCTGCCCTCCATGCCTAGCTGGGCTCCTGGGATGGACCCACCTCTCCTAGTAGCTGGAACTGCATCTTCCTGAGGCAACACATGAGGTGGGGGCATGCAGGATCACGTTCTTCCCAGATTCATGCCAGGATTCACCCCAGAATGTTGCCAGCAGCAGCCTTTCAGCACTGGGCGAGAGGGAAGGGACAGGAGCTGCTTCCAGCCGCAGGGGAGGAGGATGGGGTGAAGAGATGACCTGGCCCATGTCTTTGCAGAGGTTCAGACTGCTGCTGGCCACCGACATAACCCAGCCACCTATGTCCCCTGGCTACAGCATGGGTAGGAAAGGGTAAGCCCTAAGAATGCATTGTGCACCAGGGCCCAGGGAACCAGACTGCAGGGCTTCAGCGTGGCTCAGCAGGGGAGGGTGCCTAGGGGACGGAGCAATCCCATGATCCCTGGGGGGCAGGACCCAGGGCAGGGGGCTGGGTGAAAAAGGTGCTAAGCCCCTGCCTGGGGGTTACTGTGGAGTCTGCAGGATTGGGGCATGAACAGGCTGGAAATGCTTCCCCTCCACACCATTCCATAGCTCAGCTGAAGGCCAGAGAGGCTTCCCTGTGCCAGCGCTGTGTGGAGCTTTGGCACATTCAAGGGTTGGTACTCCTGGCCAGTGCCCCCTGGGTTTTCCTGGGGTGTCAGCCCAGCCAGAGGCAGTGGTGGAAGAAGGAGCCTGCCGGCAAGGCTGTTGATGAGCTGAGTGCACCAACCAGTCGCTGGTTTCTCCGCCACAGCACTGAGATTGGGGCACGCCCCACTGGGGGAGAGGCCGAATATGGAGGAACAGTGGTGCTGGAAGGGGCAAAGCAGAGAGAGGACAGGGAAAGGGGGAGCATGTAAAAGGCTGATGGATGGGCAGCAGAGGCAAAACAACTGGCTGCTGCCTGCCTGCACTTACCAACCACTGCAACACACAGAGCGCAGCCAGTGCCAGACGGAAACGGGACCGGGGGGCAGGGCCCTGCTGGCCAAGAGCTGGTATGCAGCAGGGTCTGCACTGACAGACCAGCCGCGGGAGCAGTTGGCCCCACGTGCTGCATCTTTGCCCCGCCATCAGCCTTGCACACCCATCCCCATCGTTGGCCACTGGACCCCCCAACTCACCACTGGTGGGCAAGCAGGTGATGAGCTGGGATCCAGCCAGCAGCAGGACCCACCAGTACTGGGAGTAGGGGGAAAGATGGAAAAAATGGGACACGAGACACCTGCAGGACAGCTTAAATACGGGACTGTCCCTTTAAAAATGGGGCTTCTGGTCACCTTGAATATGTCCCCCTCCACATTTGATTGCAGCAAAAGGAAGAACCCCTAGCAGCAAGACCCTGTAGCCCAGCAGTTTGATTCAAACTCTCCTGCACAATAGAACATCCACTAGTTTTGATGCTCCAGAAGGCACTGTCGGGATTCAGAAGCACAGTGCACTCTTACGGCACAAATACCAGGATAGCCTCAGATAGCATATAAGTATGAATGGAGGCAAAACTTACCCAAAATGACTGCTTCCAGACAACAGTGGCCATTTTAGTTATTCTTTTATTCATGTATATGAATACCTCAAAATAAACACTATAAATACCTTGGAATTTCAGGCTTTCAGTTAAGAAACAAATACAAGCAGAATAGCCCTGGTTCTCCATTGCACTGCATCTTGTGTAGTTATTTACACCTGTGCTATGTGATTGCAAAGAGGGAGTGAGACACAACCAAATAAAATAGTAGCATTTTACACCACTTTGCATTCCTGCAAGAGGCTGCACAAGGTGTAAAGCAGTGAAAAATCAAGCTCAATATTTTAATCTCCCTAATTCCAAAACAGCGTCACCACTTAAAGAATGTGGCTAATCACCAGTGCTTTGCACTGCAAGGGTTGACGGTTTCAACAAGCCAATTAAATCCTGTGCTAACCTACACGTTGTATACGTGAACACTGCAAGATCCTATCCCTTTTTCTATAATGTGCAAGCTTTTATGCAGGGTTTTACTCCCACATCCTCCCCATCAAATCAATTATTTATATTCTAATCCCTAAACATTCAGAGTTATGTGGAGATTTTAGCTTGACAACTGACACTGACTTTTGCAGTACACAAAATTTGCAGTGTACATGTTGATTATACTCCCATCCAGCACTGTGTTTTCCTGCAGGCACACAATCTCTCTGTGCATAAACAAAGAAACTCACCTAGAGTCCCCCTTTTGTCCTTGATATTTCAGTAAAATGCAATCATTAACATAACTCTGAAGTGCACAGTGAACTGAGTTTTATGTTTTTCATTTATTCATGACATAGCTATGAACGTTATATAATGAAAGTATCAACATATATCCATATTGTGGCAGAGCGTTGACCTTTCCCCCTTGGGTCCCTGTGCTTCTAGGCAGTTTATACTAGCCTCAGTGGCTCACTGTGACCCTCCATGTAGCCCTTCTCTCTCTAGGCCAGGGTTACAGTCTACTGAGCCCTTTTCATCACAGGCCACCAAAGAGGTTGGTGAGAGAACACCCACAGTCTCTGTTGTTCCTGGGGGCTTATTTCAGAAACAGTTTAGCCTCCTGTCCTGACAGGGGCCTGACTTCCCCTCCCAGGAGATGTTCCTGTAGTGGTGGGTTGGGGGGAACCCAGGCCTGCCCTCTACTCTGGGTTCCGGCCCAGGGACCCTAATGGTAGCAGCTGTTGGCAGCCAACCTTTCACTGCCAGAGTTGCTACATTTCCCTGGGCCACTTCCCCGCAGCTCTCCTGCTTCTCCCTTTCTTCATCCTTACCTTAGGGCACCCTTACCGACAGTTTGAGGGTGTCTTCATTAACCAGCCCTTCAGCCGCACTTCCTCTCCCCTGGCTCTCCTCTGCCTGACTGGAGTGAGCCCTTTTTATAGTATCAGCGGGGGCTTTAATTAGAGTCAGGTGTTCTCATTAGCCTGGAGCAGCCCCTGCTCTGGTCAGTCAGGGAACAGAAAACTGTTAATCCAGTGGCCAGTATATCTGCCTTCTTTATTCTGCTGTACCCAACTGGCCTGGGTCTATCACAATATGTAAAAGTGTCCATTTCCCATTGCACTGAAGGGTGTCATTTCCATTTTAAAATAGTGTTTTCTCCATATTTCTTGATTTTGCATAGTAGTTATAGTAATAATCCCTCCATGCATTCATTTTTTCCTCTCTCTGCAAAAACTATCACTTGAAGATGGGATTGGAGGAGCCAGATGACCTTGGAAGCTTGTGTATATACATTTCTGCCAAGTCCTATACATATTAATTGCTGGCATCTTATTATGCTAATAGTGCCTAAACTTTTTCCAGTCAACAGCATGGGTAACTTTTTTAAATACATTATTTTTCTCAGGTTTTAAATCTTTCATGCCAAAGATGTATTCAGAAATTCTGGAGATAGGAACTTTAAACACTATTCATGTTATAAAAGAAAAATATTCCTAAGGCCAGACTACTAGATGGTTCAAGAGATTGGTAGTGGGCTGTATGGCTTTTCACTGCTAAATTGCTAGTTCAAATCCCAGGCAGATCAATAATGACTGAAAGATACTAGCACCTCCCGACTATTTGATGGACTATTAGCAATAAGCTCAGTATTTATACACAAGAATCATATATGTATTTATTTCCATATAGGAAACTTCAGAACTTCAGCATTGCATTTTGGTACTAATAGTGTTCACTACATTCTGTGGATCAGCAGCGAATGAGTGCCTTGGGGAGCATCTCATAGCAGTTGGGCACAATGGGCAGCGTCAGCCAGAGCAAGGCTCCTTCAGGATAGAGGCAAGAGCGTGTCAGGGGTAGTTTGGAGCTGTGCTCCCTGCCTGCCTGGGGAATGCCAGCCATACAGAGGTAGCCCAGCTCGGCTCAGGGACCAGGGCAGGGAGGGCAGCAGAAAAGCAAGCCAGCGCCCTGGTTCCCGTTCTCACCAGTTTCTGATCTGCTGGGTCCTGGCAGGAAGTGATGCTTTCAAACTGTAGGGTGCACCCCTTCTGGGTCACACCTGCATTTGAAAAACTTGCTGCTAAATGGAAGGCAGAAATATGGGGAGGCACATGGACACTTGCTGAGAATCAAAAAGTTAAAATTTTATAACCATTAAAACACAAATTGTCAACATCACATGTGAAAATACGAAGTATCCTTACATCAAACGCTAATAGGTTTTCAAACAGCATTTTTCTTACTTTGCCTATCTTTGCGGAATGGAATGTGACACTTGCATAAAGTTTGCAAGGGGCCTCGTCCCAGAGAGCAAAAGTACAGAATGGGATCTGGCTCCAACACTAATTAAAATACAAGGGAAGGTTTTTTTGTTCTCACATGTAGTTTTTCAAAAAATTCCACAGCACATCTGTTCGAGCCTGATGGCACACCAGTGTGCCACGTTATACCAGTTGGGAAACACTGAGTTAACACATTTTTCAAGAGACTATTCAAAGTGAAGTGGTGTATTCATATCCCTCCAGTCGGAGGGAGGAAAGGAAAGGGGTGGTAGAAGCAGTCTGGAGGATTTGTTAGTGAATTACAGATTGTTGTTATACAGGGGCGGCTCCAGGCAACAGCGCTCCAAGCGCATGCCAGGGGTGGCAAGCCACTGGGGGCGCTCTGCCGGTTGCCGCTAGGGCGGCAGGCAGGGTACCTTCGGCAGCTTGCCTGCGGAGGGTCTGCTGGTCCCGTGGCTTGGTGGACCTCCTGCAGGCGTGCCTGCGGAGGGTCTGCTGGTCCCACGGCTTAAGAGGCAGGCACGCTTGTGGAAGGTCCACCGAAGCCACGGGACCAGCGGACCCTCCGTGCTTGGGCGGCAAAATGTCTAGAGCCGCCTCTGTTGTTATAGTGGGTTCTATATTTTAACACACTAACAACCTTGCCAGCTGCTTCCCTTCTTCCCTTCCCAGACCTGAAGAAGAGCTCTGTGTAAACCTGAAAGCTTGTCTTTCTCACTAACGAAAGTTGGTCCAATAAAAGATATTGCCTCTCTCACCTTGTTTCTCTAATATCCTGGGACTGACATGGCTACAAACAACACTGCATATATTAACCCATGATTGTCAATTAAGCCAACAACAGCAATAACATAGGTAGCAGGGGAACCATTCTTTTTCCTTTTGTGTAGAAATAAGTCAATTATAATCACATTACTCTTTCAGTATTAGCCTGGAAATGACCAATTATCTACTTATGGGATATGCAGAGTCTTCTTCCACTTCCATTTTTCTGGTGTTACCATGGAATAAAAATCTTATTCATAGAAGTCAATTAAATCTATTACAGGCCAGACAAATAGGATATCTCATGCTTTTATCTTTCAATGTACATGAAACATTCAAATCTTTGTAGTTTTTTTCTACTTTGAGCAGAGGATTGTGAATATCTTAAATACAATGGGAAGACAGACGTGTAAATTATTAGCTTGCTTTTTAATGTACCAGGGAAAGCTGTGGTAAAGCAAACAAACTGTTTATCAAAGGGGCAAAAATAAAATAAGCAACTGGACTGGTTGAGTATTCTAACCTAGGCAAAACACGGTACTATAAATATTCAGAATCTGGTATTCTGTATCTTTCAACCTCCTCATATTAACAGGTTCACAGAACTGATTAAAGATTTGAAAGATATTTTCATCATCACCTCCTGTGCAGATATTACCAGCTTTCTCACATATCCAAAGAGAAAAGATTTGTGACCATATCAACTTCTCATCCTCAAACAATTTCACTGGCTATCCAAAAGTCAGGATGCAGTTAAAAATTGCCCCCTGTGGATTTACTGCAACTGACCTCATAGATTTTGATTAATAGATTCATATGAGTTTAAGACCAGAAAGGACCATTATATCATGTAGTCTGTCTTGTATGTCACAGGCCAGTAAATTTCACCCAGTTATTTCTTCATTGATCCCAATTATTTCTGTTTGGTTAGATCATGATATAAAGACACCAAGAGATGGAGACTCCACCAGTCCAGTTGGCAGTTTATTTTGGTGATTAATCACCTTCACCGTTAATTTGAATTTGTATGGTTTCACTTTTTAGCTACTGATTCTTGTTGTGTCATTCGCCGCTAGATTAAAAAACACTTTAGTACCCAGTAGTTTCTCTCTGTGGAGGTATTAATACACTATACCCAAGTCACTTCTCAATCTTCTTTTGGCTAAGTTAAACAGATTGAGCTTCTTAAGTTTGACTTTAAAAGTTATTTTCTCCAGCCTTGGAATCATTTTTGTGCCTCTCTTCTGCACCCTCTCCAAATTTTCAACATCCTTTTAAAAACATGGACACCACAACTCTACATGGTATTCCAGTATCTGTCTCATCAATGCTGTATACAGAGGTAAAATCACCTCAGTATTCTTACTTACTAAACCCTTGTTAATTTGTCATATTCAGACTTGTCCATGTCTGGAAATCTGTAGAGAAGCTACTTGGAGTCATATGCACACCTTTCTATAGCATTACTCTCAATCTGGCCTCTCAGTCAGATATTCAGTTTGGGAGGGCAGTTTTACAATGGCTGTTTAACTGCAAGCTTTCAGCTTGCTTCCCAGGGTTTTATTGCTTGCTAAATTCCCAGCAGCAAGAATACGTGAGCCCATCTTGAAGAAGAAAGGTTGTTTACCAATAACTGGAGTTCTTCAAGAGTATTGTCTCTACATATTCATTTTCCCTCTTCCTCAGAGTCCTGCCACTCTCTGGTCAATGTCATTTCAGTAAATGGAACTGAGGCAGAACCTCCCTCCCTAATCCCATATCCTGCTACAGCTGCTTTGGAGCTCATAGGTGTCCCCAGTGCAGCGTCTGCTGCTGCTCTGATGGCAGCAGGGCAAAGTTTTTTAGATGTTCAGTGATTCTGGAATGCTGCCAAAATTCTCCTGAGGAACATAAATAAGAGAAGGAAAATTGCGATTTTTAAGCTTTACAATTTAGCTAAATCTGACTGGAGTTTCACAGGACAAAGAAAAGGCACTTCTTAGCCTGAGAAAATACCAAAATAGCAAAGGTTTTCTGCAAAGAATGGAGCAAAAGGCATTAGCAAGAATTCTTTATCATGAAAAGTATTAGGTAACCTAAATATAGGAGTCACTATCAGTTCCCCATAAAAAAATCTTGCCTTACAATTTTTTAAAAAGAATTACAAAATTGGTGGGCTAAAGGAACACAGTATACATATCATATTTGGATTTTTGATATAGTATGTATAAAATTTTTGATCAGTATCTCATACTCCTAATTGAATTTAATTAAAAAAACCCAGAAAATTGGCTTGGATAAAAATCTATTCATATTGATTGAAAACTGTCTACCAGTACTGATAATTACTGATGGGCTATAACAGGGTACTGTACGCATTAGGATTACTCTTTGTAACAGAATTGTCTGTGCCCTTTAAGGTAGTAATCATTTGCAGCAAAGTGACCATGTTTGCAGGCTTGGGCCCTTTAAGGGCAGGCATGAGGAGGGATGTACTTTGTTGGGGATCTGGTTAACCGTTGCTCCCTAAGGGCCAAGTGACAGTCATGTGACCAGCTGTCATATATAAGGGTAGCCTGTGGATCAATCACAAGAGGGACATTCACAGAGAGTGGAATGGTTGGCTACAGCGAGTGAGAAATTTTGGAGAGAGGCAGGAAAATTTTGTCTTTTTTTAAGGTATGCAGGAACCATGTATATTGCTATTTTAGGTGTATTTTGCAAGATAGTGTATGACAAAGAAGGTACATGGAGGTGGGAGGAGTACATAGAGGATGAGTCTATACTAGCACTTTTTACCTTAAATTATTTGATTGCCATAAGCAAAATATGTTTTTATATCGGAATGAACTATAATGACCTACAACAATTATCACATCAATGTTTTAAATGATTTCTAAAAAGTCTAAGGCAAAATATCATTAACTTTCTGTTAAGATTCTATCTGCATATCAATTAAATAAAAACATTACTATCTTGCAGTTCTAGAAAAAAGGGATTACAAGGCCGGAAATGTAAAACTGAGGTTCCACAAATAACCTAACTCTCAACCATCCACCTGACACCAAGCCACCATAAGCCAATAATTTCACACCACATTTCTAATATGCACTCAAACCCTAGTATCCTAGTGACCACAATAAAGATATCAACAACCAGAGGTTATATGATTATCTCAGCAATGCAATTCTGGCTTTTGGCTTCAGTTCATATTCGAAATATCATCAACTACCAGGCTGTGATAAGACCTACCACCCTCACCATCACCATTCAGGATCACCTACAAAGACAGACTGCTTCAAATTTAACCACCCAGCGGCAGTAAGAAACATCTAACTTCTGATCTCTCCATATGCAGTCCATAATTACTGTCTCACAGCCATTATTCCTTATAAGGCAATGAGCACAATCTTCATCCTTCAAAATATATATTGATTGGGTTACCTCTGATAATTTGCAATGACCTGATGTGATTAAGATACTGCTCCAAAAAATATATGGGTTATAGGTGGGATACATGTCACAGTAAAGGTTGTTTGTGAACCTTATTATGAATTTCCTATGTCACAAACTTTTATTTTTAATAACTCCAATATCTTAGTAAAATTATTTTAATTTAGTTGAGAATTTAGTTACAAAATTAAATACATCTTACAACTGTTTTTTCTATTATGCATTTGCCTTTCAGTTATCTTCAAGGAAAATATTCATTCTGGGCTAAGTACTCTTTTTTTTAAACATGCTAATGTCACTTAAATGCCAACAGACAGGGTTTTTTCCCTTCAACATTTGCTAAAATGAACCCTTAGAAATGACAATATTATGGAGGTGATGGCCACAATTTCATAGTAAGGCAGTTTCATTTTGCAATTAAAGTAGGGATTCAGCCTTTTTGTTATATATGAAAAATACAATGTATCCTTCCCAATTTACAGCTCTTTCTCTTTGAGTATATATTTTCTGAGAATTGTAAATGTTAAGTATCGGGGGTAGCCATGTAGTTTGTATCCACTAAAACAACAAGGAGTCCGGTGGCACCTTAAAGACTAACAGATTTATTTGGGCATAAGCTTTCATGGGTAAAAAAACTCACTTCTTCGGATGCATGGAGTAAATAAATGTAGTCTGTATTAAATTAATTAAAAACTGGGCCCTTGAGAAATGTATGGCAGTCTTTTCTTTTTTCATAGACTCACAGAATCATAGGACAGAAAGGGACCTCGAGAGATCACCGAGTCCAATACTCTGCACTCATGGGCAAGACTAAGTATTATCTAGATCATTCCTGATAGAGGTATATCTAACCTGCTCTTAAAAATCTCCAGTGATGGAGATTCCACAACCCCCCCGTGGCAACTTATTCCAGTGCTTAACCATTCTGATATTAGTTGGTTTTTCCTAATGCCCAGCCTAAACTGCCCTTGCTGCAATTCAAGTCCATTGCTTCTTGTCCTATCCTCAGAGGTTAAGGAGAACAATTTTTCTCCCTCCTCCTTGTAACAACCTTTTATGTATTTGAATACTGTTATCATGTCCCCTTTCAATCTTCTTGTCTCCAGATTAAGCAACTCTAATTTTTTGATCTTCCCTCCTGGGTCATGTTTTCTAGATCTTTAAACATTTTTGTTGCACTTTTCTGGACTTTCTTCAGTTTCTCCACATCTTTCCTGAAATGTGGCACCCAGAACTGGACACAATACTCAAGTTGAGGCCTAATCAACACAGAGTACAGCAGAAGAATACTTCTCATGTCTTACTTACAACACTCCTGTTAATACATCCCAGAATGTTTGCTTTTATTTGCAACTGTCTTACCCTGTTGACTCATATTTATCTTGTGATCCATTATGACCCCCAGATCCCCTTCTGCAGTACTCCTTCCTAGGCAGTCATTTCCCATTTTGTATGTGTGCAATTGATTGTTCCTTCCTAAATGGAGTACTTTTTATTAATCGTTATTGATTTTTTCCCAAATGATTTTTAATAACAATAATGCAGACACTTAAAACTTTCCATATAGTTATAATCAAATCAAATCTTATGAATAAGTTATATTAGAAGAAATTAGGTTGTTAATTATTTTTGTATCCAGCTGTCATGATTATATAGGATCAGGGACAGTCAGTTCAACATCTCCGATAAAGGGCCATTGTGGCCTCAGCGTAACTCAATCAATCGTCATTGCCATTCTATAACTAATTTAAATGTAATAATTCTTTTGGCTTTAATGACTCTGTGGTATGAGGAAGACTGCACATTTGTGTGAAGAGTTTTCACTGGTAGATTACTTGGCACAACTGCCACTGCCCTTTGAGGTTCCATAGCTCATTGTGGGCGACATTGCTTGAAAGGCTCCATGTGACTCTGCTGCCTCTACTCCACTGTGCACCAAGGCAGTATTGCCTAGGGAACTAGGCAGGAGCAGAAGTTAAGCCCTTAAAGTTCAGCAATATCAGAACCTGGAACTGGGCTCTCCCCTGCCCATCCTTTCACAAAGAGTTGTTATCTGTAATACAGTCCTCTAAACCGATAAGTCAATTGCAAAATGATGGCCAGATTCACCTGTACATTTTGGCTACTTTGTGGTGCTCTGACAATGCAAAGCAGGTGTAACTGGCCAGCATGCTCTGGTTGCTTTGCAGTGCTCTCATGTCCCAGTGAATCTGCCTTAAAAGTTTTAAGAATATATTTAAGTTGATACTACATATCTTTGAATCTTCAGAAATATCACATAACATTTTCTTGGGTTTCTTGTCAATTTTAATGACCTTTACCTAAAAAAAAGAAAAAAAAAAGGAAATTTCCAGACAAACAACTATGTTAAGATGGAGTTCAGGTGACAGTACATAACATTCTATTTAAGAGTAAAAAGTATTATGGAGATGTGATAATCCATCCAAAGTCAAGTGTACAAAACCCGGAAATTCAGAGTTACGTTATCACTTAAAAGAAATCCAAACATGCTAAATTACAGAATTACATATTTAAGGCACTTACGCAACCTTAACTCTGTTCTCTAGTGACACCGTGAAGGAAAAAGTGCCACCTCTTCCCTCGCCCCCAGCCGCCAGTGATTAAAATATCAGGTTAATTTAACTCTAACACTAAAATACCTAATCATAATCATCTAGTTATTGCATGGTGTCACTAGAATGCAGAGTTAAAGGGTTTTTTTGTTGCCTTTATTGTGACTTTCTTACCTTAACATATTGGATGTCTTTTAAAAGTAGCCTTAACTCTGAATTTCTTGGGTTTGTAATGCTTGGTCTGGAGACAATTACCACTTCTCTGTAATGTTTTTCCATTTAAATTACTGAACTATATTCTCAACCCTAACTCTATTTTAATTTCCATATCTGTCGGGAATTATATTGTATGATTCAAAACACTGGAGTAGACTGTGGTTTTACCATAAGCCCCAAGCCAGAGCCAGTATGTAGTTGTGCTCTCTGGGAGTAGAAGAGAAACCACATCGTGAATGTCATAGTATAGTTCGGATTCCCCACTTGCTCTAGGAGAGAAGGAAATGGTGCCAGCTTTTACCTGGTGCAGATTCCTTCCACCTCTCCCTTCTCAACACAGCGGAGCAGAGCATAGTGTCAATCAGAGATACTGCACAATCAGGTCAATGAAGCATTTCTAGAAGTCAGGAAGTTTATGTGCTAAAGGGCGACTGTTGTGCATCCAGGATATCTCACCTCTGGAGTGACGTCTCGTGGTGCAAACCCTGTTCCTCCGTTGTCAAAATCAAGTTAAGTTCCTTTTCATCACACCAGTCTATCAGTGTCTCCTGAAGAGAATATCAGCACTGTCAGATTTGGCATATAATGTTAATTACAGAAATCTGAAAAATGCCTAAGACTTAAAAATCTTCAAGTACCAATAATTAAACTCAGCTTCATATATTCAATGAGAGAATTTTTAAGACGTTCCACATGACAATGTTATACGAATACTTTTCTCTCTCTCTCTCTTTTTGAGTTTATGACCAATATATGACAGAGTAATTTGTGCACCAATACCAATGTGGTTTGGAATGAAAATTGATATTGATTCTCAATGAAAATTGAGAATATCTTCCCGAGTCCCAAATGAATTTTTTTTTTAATTTTAACACTTTAATAACTTCTCATTACAATTACTGAACTACACACACATATTTCAACATAGGTCTGAATACACACATAGACCTCAAAGGTATTTATAGGCTCTTACCGTCCATTGATTCAATAGAAGTTAGGAATCTAGATACCTTTGAGGATCTGTGCCTAAATTCCCCAGCATATGTCAATATTATTCCTCGCAGTGAATGTAGTTCCATGCTCTAATTTCAACTGGAATGGCCTGATGATTATCGGAGCAACACTGCTGTAAGCTCTCGGTGGAAAGAGTCAAGAATACAAATTAGTGAATGCTGTATGCCTAAAACAGCAGCAAAAAGGTGATCACTGCTTCTCGCTCACCTTTTCTCTGCTCCCTACTACATATCAGCACTTTCAAGGACCCAGTATGGTTCCAAGACTGGACTGAGAAACTCATAGCTCCATGATAAAATTCAATACTGACTTTTAGCACTGGATGTAAATTTCATTCAAATAAAACAGAATTTGTATTTTCTATCAAAACTGCATTTTAAACCAACACATGGACTGTACCACAAACTCAATATAGGCAGGAAATGGTTCAGGCATTGACCATACTGTATATCCTTCAAAACCTACAACAGGCACAGCAGGGAGCAAAATGAAGCCCTTTAACATGGTGTCTATTTAGAACGAGTATTACATGACACGTTCTCATGGGGTGTTCCCATCTAAACTGATCTTTATAGGTCATATTGTCCCTTTAATAAAATTTGTTAGTGTAGTTTTTTAAAGTGAATTTCTAGGCCAGCAGAGATGGTTTTATTTGTTAACAAATATTATTCAGCTATTTCTTCTCAAATTAAGTTGGACTGGGGGGCCAGTACTGAGTAATAACATCAGATGCTGCTACAGTAATCACATCAGACTTCTATGCAAGAAGTGGCCAAATACTCCCCTCTCATAACGTTATGCATCTATTTATCTTCAGTATGTCCTAAAGTGCCCATCATCATAGTATCTAGAAACTATTCAGACTAGCATTTCATTTAGTCAGATATCCCTACCCTAGCAGTTGGACTTGATTCTTCAGAAAAAGGTGAATGTATTGTCATTTTTCTATAATGTTATATGGGGAAAGGAAAGAACTATTTTTGTGACTGCTGGCAACAGATAAGGTGATGACTTGAAACATGAGATTAGATGTTGAATACTGTCTTGACTTTGAAAAAGGCTAAAAGAGTATTGATGGTCATGAAACAACCATAATGTTTTGAAAGAATGCCATCAATTTAGCTTAAGCCCCAGATATATGTTTAATATAACTTTATTAAAAAAGATTTTACAAATCCATGGTAATTTTTTCATGAAAATTCTTTTCCCTCAATTAAATGAAAATAGTTTCATTTGAACCTTTCCCTGTAATACTGGAAACCCAAATACAATATTACTATTAGAGCTGACTGGAAAAGTTCAGCAAACATCTTCTCATCAAAATTTGCCTATTTCTCAAAATTCAAAAATTTGCACAGATATTTTGATTTCACCAGAGTTCCAGTAGAACCCAGGTAAGGGTCCAATGGATCCCACCTACCTGATTTTCTGCCAGATCGTCTGACCAGTTCCTTAGCAGCCATGCAGACTGCCTCAAAGTTGGTAACTCTACAGTTTCCAGGGTCTGAGGTAGCCTGCCATGTGGACTGCCTCTATACCATTCCAAATCAGAAGGAAACCAAACTAAAAAGAATTAAATCCTCCAGAAATGGAATACCTTTCTCTTCACAGCTCTAATTGTCATGGATTTGCCTGAAAATCAGAGAGTGAAAGTGAACAATCTAGTTTCAGACCTGCAAAGTGTCATTCCCATGCATGATCCTTGCATTTGGCAGATCTATCAAACCTGCCCTCATCTCAGGTAAAATAGAGACAGAGATAGGACTCTCTTACACAATACCCTTTGGCAGATACATTAGACTGGCAGCCAGGAGACCACGGAATATGATCTAATCTCTTTGATTAAGTGCTGTTAATATTTCTGTGCAGCTCACAACCCTTATTACTGATCTAGGCCATGAGGCAGGCAACTATGATTCTCTTGTTTTACAACTAAGGTAACTTGGGAGGTTGTACAAGGCTACTTCATCCCCATACTTGAAAACTTTTTCCATTCTGGAGAATAAATGTGTCTGTTGGAATCCTTTTTGCTGTGAAGAGAATGTTTTTAACCCAGAGGAACATATTCTTTCTGATAAAACCAGTCAGCTAGTGTTCATGCTGTGAGATGAAGAGTGTATGTATCAGAATGCAAGACCTGGCCACAATTCTGATGTACCAGGTCTGGTTTAGAGATAAGTGTATCAGAGATGAATGGAGAGATTTCAGAGATATAGGTACCAAAATTGCCTTGGACAGGCTGGGGCTATCATGATCATTTTGTCAGATTCCTGCTTGAGCTTTCTGAGAATCCTGGGTATTATGGAATCAGGGGATATGTGTAACAGAAGGCCTAAGGACCATGCAATCAGGAATGCATTGAAAACAGATGGCTCTGACCCTTTCTGAAGCAGAAGCGAGACACTTCTAGTTCTCTCTGTTAGCAAACAGGTCTATGGTCAGGAGACTCCACTTGGAGGAATATAGTTTACAGAATCACTATCATATATGGACCACTCGTGGTCATCTACAATTCTCTGCCAAAGTGATCTACCAGTATGTTCTGTATTCCTGCAGATGAACTTCCCTCAGTTGCCCTCATGGTGGATGCAGAAGTTCCAAAGTCATACAGCCTCTTGACATGGTGGAGTGGATTTTGCGCCATCCTGATTATTTATATAAGACACGATCGTAGTGCTATTCATCATGACTTGTATAGTAAGACCCTTGATGGCTGGGAGGAAAACTGAGCATGTTTAATAAATGGCTTTTAAATCCAGGATCTTTATGTGAAGCGTTTCCTTTTGAGCAGTCCCATAACCCCTGTATTTGCATTCAAATGGCATTCATACTCCAGTCTTAGATGGAAGTGTGTGTAGGAGAATGGAATCTACTGCAAACTTTTGTGGGGTCTAGCCACACTTTAACGATAATTAATGGTAGAATATGAACTAGCATTTCCAGTTGATGTCTACTTTGCTGATATACAGCCTTCAACCACCCTTCCATGCAGCATATATGAGGTTTGGCATGCTGAGTCATGGAGGTGCATGATGCCATGTGGCCTAGCAGTCTGTAGCACACTCTAATTGATGTTCTGGAGTCTAGATCAAGAATGACTTGAATCTTTCTGAAGATAGATAAGACATCACTATCATGGAGTCCAGAATCACTCCTATGAATTCTGTTTTTCATGTTGGAGCCATCTGCACTGTTGGTTAGACAGACTGATCTTTTTTTAAGCAGAAGTTTATAGTTATATGCAAATTATTTCCATATAAGAACATTAAATAATGTGCATAACATGTCACACATGGAGCAGCACATAACTGGGCAGTTACGAAATTTGATTGTCCAAACTCAGTGAAATGTCGTCCGTCTCTTCTCCCCCCAGAAAAAAAAAAGCCCAGAAAATCAATAGTGACAGCAGATTAAACCTTAAAATTCCTTAAATTTTAATAATCTAAGATGTTCATCAGCAAAACAGATAGGAACAATTTGGATTTTAAAAAAATAGATGGCATTTTGTCAGAGCTTCTTTATCACCTAGCAACAGTATTTGTCTCAATTACTTTCAGTAGTATTAAGTCTCATATGATGACTCAACAGGCCTTCAGTGGAGTAATGTTTTTTTTGACAAGTTTTGTACTGCACATTTTCAAAAAAGTCTATCATGAGCAAAATCTGTCAGTATCAGAATAGGAGGAAGAGGAGTTTATATTAAGTTTTCTTAACACAGCATCTCCATTTCATTATCTTATTTAGACAAAAGAAAACCTGCCAACTACAATCAGCTTTATAGAATACATATTTCATGTGCTTCAGTTTTGCCATCGTTCAGGACACATTAGCTATGTCTATACTTGGAGCTGGGGATATGATTCTCAGTTTAAGTAAACATATGCTCACCCCAATGACAGCAAGAGTGCTAAAAATAATAGTATACCCATGGCAGTATATACAGAGGTGAGCAGCAGCACTAGGTAGCCACCAAGTATGTACCCACAGGATCTAGGTAGGTTTGTAATCAAGGTGGCTAGCCCATACTACCATTTACCACTGCTCACTGATATAGTGATTACACTTCTATTTTAGCCTGTTAGCTCAATGAGATATAGTGTGTGTATCTCTATTCAAGCTGAGAATCACACCTCCAGTTCCAAGTGTAGGCATAGCCAGGACCACATTTTAAGGCACTGCTAAAAAGAAAAATAATACATTTAATGTGACATCATACAATGTAGCCAAAGATAAATATTTTTTTAAAGCTGTTCTTTATATAAACTAAACAGTAAGTAACTAGATACTATAGCTGTTCCATAAGTATGCTGAGGTACAGTTATAATTCTTAACTACTGCCTACACTAAAGAAAAATCAGTTCCTTTATATCAGGCAGTAAACCAGAATTTCATTCTACTTTAGAAGCTTTAATTGGACCACATAGATCTTTAAAACCACAAGGAAATTTATCCTATGTTGATATTAAATGTATTTATTTTCTCATTTCCAAAATACTGAGAGAAATGATAACAGGTTGTAATTATGTGTTCATCCAAATTACAGTAAAAACACTTCATAGAATCATAGACTTTAAGGTCAGAAGGGACCATTATGATTGTCTGGTCTGACCTCCTGCACAACGCAGGCAACAGAATTCAACCACCCATTCCTGTATCAAACCCCCTAACATAAAGTCTGAGCTACTGAAGTCCTCAAATTGTGTTTTCACGACTTCAAGGTGCAGAGAATCCCTCCAGTAAGGACCCATGCCCCACACTGCAGAGGAAGGCAAAACCCCCCCAGGGCCTCTGCCAATCTGCCCTGGAGGAAAATTCCTTCCTGATCTCAGATATGGTGATCAGCTAAACTCTGAGCATGTGGGCAAGACTCGCCAGCCAGGACACCCTGGTAAGAATTCTCTGTAGTAACTTAGATCCCACCCCATCTAACATCCCATCACAGGCCATTTGGACTAGTTACCGCTAATTGACAAAGATCAATAATGCCAAATTAGGCTATCCCATCATACCATCCACTCCATAAACTTACCAAGATTAGTCTTGAAGTCAGGTATGGTCTTTTGCTCCCACTGCTGCCCTTGGAAGGCTGTTCCAGAACTTCCTCCTCTGAGGGTGAAACCTTCGTCTAAACTTCAAGTCTAAACTTCCTGATGGCCAGTTTAATCCATTTGTTCTTGTGTCCACATTGATAATGAGCTTAATAATTCTCACTCTCCCTGTATTATTCCTCTGATATTTATAGAGGCCAATCATATCTCCCCAGCCTTCTTTTGGTTAGGCTAAACATGCCAAGCTCTTTGAGTCTCCTTTCATAAGACAGGTTTTCCATTCCTTGGACCATCCTAGTAGCCCTTCTGCCGCACCTGTTCCAGTTTGAATTCATCCTTCTTAAACATGGGAGACCAGAACTGCACACAGTATTCCCGATGAGGTCTCACTAGTGCTTGTATAACGGTACTAACACCTCCTTATCTCTTCTGGAAACCCTCACCTGTTGCATCCCAAGACCACATTAGCTTTCGTCATGGCCATATCACACTGGCGGCTCAGTCATCCTGTGCTCAATCAATACTCCGAGGTTCTTCTCCTCCTCTGTTACTTCCAACTGATTCGTCCCCAACTTATAATAAAATTTTGTTATTAATACCTAAATGCATGACCTTGCACTTTTCACTATTAAATTTCATCCTATTACTATTACTCCAGTTACAAGGTCGTCCTGGTCCTTCTCTGTATTGGCAATACCTCCCAGCCTTTGTGTCATCCAAAAAATTTATTAGCACATTCTAACCTATTATCCTGGTATTTAGACTACCCCTTCCTCCTTATGTCCATTCTCCTACCACGGCTGTATCCTTTCTTACTTCCCACCTAATCCTGTAACTCCGAGAAACACAAACCAAGAACACCCACCACCACCCACAGCAAAACAAACCCCCAAACGAGCACCAAAACACTGCCAGAACACCACACACTCCTTTCACTAGCCTGTCTGTTCCTCTGCCTGCCTCTTAATCTTCCCCCCAAAACTCCCCTTGCAAACTCCCACTCAAACTCCCCTGTTTATAGCTCTGTTTGTTGGCTCCCATGCCGCTGCAGCTGTCTTTATACACTCACAGAACACTAGGGTTTAGCTAGCTAACCCTGGAACACTGAGAACTGGAAATTCTCATCCAAGAAGCACTTTAACCCTTCCCCCCAAACTGGTGATTTTACTGGTACTACTTTTAATATCCCTCTGCCTGTAAACCTAGGCTCCTTTAGTACCAAGCCCACTGCTGAGACCTTAGAGAGTGAGAAAAACAAGAAATCCATTTTAGAAATCTCTAAAAATTATTCAGAATAGTATTTCCAATTTAAAATTATAGCCCCCCCAATAATATTTTTAAAAAGTTGTAATAATCTGAAAACAAGATTCTCAATCTGCAGTGCAACTAAGGGCAGGAGAGACAAAGAGACTTACAGCCTCCTTTTTGCTTGCCCTGCATAGAATTGTACCTGCTGTGTTTTCAGACTATAGTCCCTCCAGGTCAGGAACATGGTATTTGGTAGAACTCTTTAGTGGAGCTATAAAAAAAATGTTATAAACCTCAAACAAACAAGACTCCTTGGAATAATATTTGTACATCTTTCATTTATGTTGTTTGACTTTGTTTACAATTCAGATGTTCCATACAAACTAAAAATGAGGGGGGTAAATTCACATATTATGTAAATCAATGTTGTTTCTTAGAAATCCATGCAATTATGATTTTTCATACTAGTGGAAGGATTTCGCTCTGGAAACATAATTGTAAAAATGACTATTACATTCAAAAACTGCAGCACATGTAGAAAAATGAATCCAATAAAAATCTTTGTCCTCTGTAAAAATTATGAATAACAAATCTATTTTTAATACTCATCTTTCCCCTGCTTCTGTGGTGGAAGGGTCAGGCAAAGAGAAATGTGGTTTATGTTTAATTCCTCTAGACTAATTTTCACTCCAGAAAATCAAATCACAATTGTGCTTCTGACCTGTTTAGTACTTCACTGAAGTGCTTGAATCACTAATTGTTGCTATATATTTGTGTTACACAGAAATAAAGCATCTACCCAGTTGTCCTTTTATGCCTCAGCTCAGAATTGGTGTATAATTTTATTAGTCCATTTCTTAGGGCTGCTTCCTCCACTTCAATAGCTACGTTGTGTGTCTAAGGTCTACCATTCCATTTTATTTCCACCTCACCTCTTACTCCTTTTGAACATACTGCTTGATTTCTTTGATTTCTCCTACATCTAGAGTACAATTTTTTTTCTCTTTTTTCAATGGCATTTCAAGAAACTGTTGATACTTTTCTACAGCTCAGTTTTGATCAATGGCATACGGAACTCCTGTGAGCATCACTGCTAAATGTATTCTGCATTTTGAGAGAATTCCCTATTCCAAAGGCTCTTGATGTATATGCATGATATAGATCAGTTTAATATTTAATTGGCACATGTTCATTAGTCATGCTTTCTGGCTTTTTTACATAATTTTCTCTTTGTGCTTAGTCATCAGATGATAATTCACTTTGCTCCCTTCATAACCTGAAATGACTTGCTGGGGTTCCTATCCATTCACTGTCCAGAGCTGAACTGATTTCAGTTTTATATTGGTTACTTAGGACTTCGCAACTCATCTGTGGTAGAATTTTCTCATGTTCAAGTTGCTGATTTCACTAATGCAAAGATATCTTCCTACATTCTTTGCTCCTCTTCTTCCTGATTATAAGTCACCAACCTGCTTTCACACCTATATTTACATTAATAGATTCACAGATTTTAAGGGCAGAAGGGATCAGCAGGTCATCTAATCTGACCTCTTGTATAATATAGACTATAGATTTTACCGAGTTTCCTCTGCATCAAGCCCAGTAACTTGTGTTTGGCTACTGAAGAACTAGATGATGGGTGTGTATGAAAATATCAAAACTCTTCTTGATACAGTTTTTCCACTTTTTTGGATCAGGTTGGACTGAAGAATGATTTGCCCAGATTGATCTTTTATGCTGTAGAAGTCACCCATGAATGGTAATGATATTCTACCTGAAGATTGATTACCCAAGATGTCAAAAATTGGGTGGGCTGTTACCTCCTCAGTGGAGGTAAGTAGCTTCAAAGTAGCAGCCATTCTCTGCTTTAGCTCTTGGAAAGCTATGGTATCCTGCAAAAGAGAAGTGGCTGAAGAAATCCCCGCATTCCTGTCTGGTGATGTTTACCACATCCATTTCAGGATCTAATTCTGGGAATTCCTGAATGACTACTTGCTCTTCATCATCTGAAAATGATTCTTGGTGAATTGCCAGAGATTTTTCACTTTGTCTGGTTAATAATATTGGATCACTGATCGTGGTGGGGTCATCAGCAAACTTAATCAGTGATGATTTTATGTCTCCTTCCATTGATAAAAATGTTAAATAATTCATAGCCAAGAACCAATCCCTGAAGGCCACCACTGGAAAAAGACCCACTTGATTATGGTCCCCTGTTAACAGTTACATTTGGAGACCTATCAGCCAGTTTTTAATCCATTTAATGTGTGCCATGTTAGTTTTATATTATTCTAGTTTTTAATCAAAATGTTATGTGGTACTAAGTCAAATGCCTTGCAGAAGTTTAAATATATTATGTCAACATTACCTTTATCAACCAAACTTGTAATCTAATAAAAAATCAAGTTAGATTGAGAGGCTCTATTTTCCATAAACCTCTGTTGAGTTGCATTAATTATATTATCTTCCTTTAGTTCTTTACTGAGTCCCGTAACAGCTGCTCCATTATTTTGATCAATGTCAGGCTGACAGGCTTGTAATTACTGGGTCATCCAGTTTACCCGTTTTAAAACCTGCACATTAGCTTTCTTCCAGTCTTCTGGAACTTCCCGAGTGCTCCAAGACTTACTGAATATCTAGCTGGGCAACTGGGTGGCTACAATTGCTGGAGGCAAAATTTTGTTCCTTCACTTTTCTGCTCTTCTTCATAGAAACCAGCTTCACTGGAACAGTGTTACTAGAAGACACTTCCTTTTCCCAGAGTCAATATTTCTGGATCCAACATGGAAAACTTTTCTGTCAGTTCTGAAGATAACACAGCTATACTAAGACTAAAATATCAAATATATTTACAACTATGAATCTATTCTATATAAAACTATTTAAAACTCACATAGTAACCATAGTCACTACCCTATAGAAGGGATTCAGGTTCTTTCTGGAGTAGTTGCTGGTTCATCATGGCTGGTAGTTGGAAGGAACCAAGGCAGATGAAATGCTCTCTCCCTTATCCTTTTATAGCTATACTGCTAGAATAATTTGGAACAGTTAGGGGAGATGTAGAAGGACATGTGCAGGCTTCGACACGTCTGCTAACTTAAGTTCCACTGTTTGAGCTGCATGCACTGGTGCATCTGAAGAAGGGAAATATGCATAGGCCACTATAAGAAGAACTGAAATGTTTTCTGCAAAACATTTTCATTTCAGTGAACTGGCATTTCCCAATGAAAAGCCATTGGTCCAAAAATTACCAGCTAACACTATTTATGACAGTTGTGTTGCACAGATATCACTGATGGCATAACTAGGCTTCCAGAATCTCTATTACTAGTGCTGATACAGAAGAACAAAAGAACCTACTTAACTCTCAGATCCCAGGTTGATTTTGTATGGCTCAATGTTAGAAAAACAAACCCTTTAATTTATAAATTGACCAAACACGTGCTATTTCAGTCTCTTGTAACTTTCAAAGACGCAACTTTCAGGATGAATTTTCCAGACCTGGTCTTTCCTATAAGATGAATATTTACAGAGCAATGATTATTGCCTCATTCATCTTTGAATGGTGCATAGTGAGGATCTTGATAAGGCACCCTTCACTCATTCACTTTGCTTATTGTATGTGTTTAAAAAATTACTTGATAATTCTGTCTGGTGTTTAAAGATCCTATAAATAGTATATTTGTATCTGAGGTTATAGAAAAGTGTATGAGATTATACTGTATTTTTAAAATAATTTTGTGATCATGTAATTAAAATTCATTTACAATTACTATGCACAAAAGATCCAATTTAAGGTTGTGCATGCAACCATTATATTTCTATTTCCTGACTTTTGAGTACTTAATCATACTCCTTAAAATTTTCTAGCATAGTTTTTGATTGATAGCAATCATTAAGGGTGAAATTCTGGACCCACTGAAGTCAATGAGATTCATCTTAAGAGAAAAACGAAACTCGACAATGTCATTTTTAGGTGGGTGAGGTAATAATGCTTTTTAGTCACTTTTCAGAGTAATATCACATTAAATTGTAAATGATAAAATGATAAAATTATCTGCAAAGTCACTGACATCTGTAAGGGACAGGGGTCCTCTCAGTTCCATCCACATCCTGGCTTCAAGTCCTTATATTTCTCTCTTCCCACCCCCCTACCCCATTGGATGTCCAAGGGGTTCCTGGAACAAACAAACAAAAGAGAGTCCTCTCTCAGAGTCCATAGGAAAATAAAGAGAGGTAAGGATGACCTAGATCTCAGGCAGTCTTCTTGGGTCAGCCCTTTGGGCTTAGTAAAATGGGGTCTACTTCCAGCCCCTCCTCATGGGACATACTGCTCTGAGCTTGGGTTTTGCAGCTTCAGGAGAGGTGAAGTTTGCTGCTCTCTCTCTCTCAGTGAACTTGTCTCGGCTGTCTGAAGTGGAACAGTCCTCTTCCAGTTCTCCGTCCCTTTCTGTGGCAGGTTTCCCTTTAGGCTCCCATCCCCACTATCCCAGGCAGAACAAGCCTTGCAGGTGCACCGTGTTGGCGCTGAGCAAACATAAAGGAGCTCATTAGTGTCCTCTCCACCAGTGAGAGGGCATGCCTTAAACTGGACAGACCATCCTGGGGTGGTTTTGTCACCATTCCCAATCTCCTGTGAAAATAAATCATTGTTAGCATGCTTCTTTTCTGCCCAGTATAGTATTCTGAAACTGCAGGGTTGTAGTGCAGGGTACCATCCCCTTATGCATGCTTTGTGTCTTTCATGGTGCGAATCCAGCAGAGAGGAGTGTGATCTGTGACCAGGAAGAACGGGCTACTCAACAGGTAATACCTAAGGGAATCCATAGCCTATTTAATTACTAATGCCTCCTTTTCAATAACTGAGTAATCTTTTCTCTAGGAAAGAGCTTCCTACTCAGGTAGAGGAATGGGTGTTTTCTCCCAAAGTCTTGTGAGAGTACGGTGCCAAGTTGGATGTCCGAGGCATCTATCTGCAGTATGAACTCCTGGAAAAATTAGGGCTGAGAACCACCTGCACCCAGCATAGTCGTGTTTTCAGTTCATTAAAAGCACCTTCATTTTCTCATCCCACTAGATCTTCTTAGAGTTGTGACACAATGTTAGGGCATGTACCTTGTTGACTACTAGTTTCATCAGGCTGCCTCTTATGCAGTACCCCACACAGGTTCCTTCACCTACGGTTAACTTACACTTTGCAGGGTTGGCTGTAAGTTCCACATCCTGTAGGGCTTTCAATATTGCCTTTAAGTGCTGTAGGTAGTCTTCCCAGGGAGAACTATGGATGACAGTGTTGTCTATGTAGGCCGCAGCATATTCATGGTGGGGGCTGAGGATCCTATTCACAAGCTGTTGGAAAGTAATGGCAGCTCTGTGGAGGTAAAGAAGTATAGCCTTGACTAGGGGATGTGCCCAAAAGAGGTGGAGAAAGCTGTTTTCTCTTGTAAAAAAAAGAGATAAAAGGACCAGCAAATACTCATTTGTTAAGGTTAGAGTGCTCAGGTGTTTTGCAGGTCCCAGTCACTCTAGTAACTCATCTATCCATGGCATTGGGTAGGCATAGAATTTTGGGATGGCATTAAGCTTTCTAAAGTTGATGCAGAACCAAACAGAATCATCTGGTTTGGGAACAAGAACTATGGGGCTTCTCCATTCTCTTTTGGATTCCAGAATTACCCCCATATCCGCATTGACCACATTCTCCTCAGGCTGTATTTCACATCCAACGTGGCAATGGCCTAGTGCTCTTCCTGACCAGCTGGCCCAGGGTAGTCTCCAGATCTTGTTGGATCACTATATTCTCTCTGAGTGGGTGGAGAATAACACTGCAAAGTCCTTGAACAATTGGAGGAGTGGCTTCCCTTGTGCAGGGTAGAGTCCTCCCTGGTATACTATTGTTGATTCTTGGCTGCTGGATACTTGGAGTCCTAAATCAGGTTCTGGCAGAGAGGTTGTTATCATCAAGAACTCCTGCGTCTTCCAAGGCTTGAGAAGATTCATATAATAGATCTTGGTTTCTTTTCTCCTCTTGGTAGTCCTATTTCATAGTCCACTGGCCCGATCTACCTCACCACTCCAAACAGATCCTGCCATCAGACTTGGCTGAGGGTAGTAGCAGCAGGCCACAGTCAACCAGGATGAAAGTCTAGTTCTGCCTCTCAATTATAATTTCTTTCCTGAGTGTGTTGAACCATTCTCAAATTTTTTCTATGTTTCTGAGTTGTTCCCTTAATTGCAAGATATATTGTGTCGTGCTTAAGAACCTTACATCTTGTTCCTCCCAACCTATGCATAGCAAGTCCAACATTTCCCCTGGTTGATGACCATAAAGCAATACTAACAGAGAGAACCCATAGAGGCTTGCAGACCCTCCTGTCATAACCTTAGTCCCAGATTTGGACCTTAACGTCCAAAATATGGGGGTTAGCATGAAAACCTCCAAGCTTAGTTACCAGCTTGGACCTGGTACTTGCTGCCACCACCCAAAAACTTAGAGTGTTTTGGGGCACTCTGGTCCCCCTGAAAACCCTTCCCTGGGGACCCCAAGACCCAAATCCCTTGAGTCTCACAACAAAGGGAAATAATCCTTTTTCCCTTCCCCCTCCAGGTGCTCCTGGAGAGATACACAGACACAAGCTCTGTGAAACTACACAGAGTGACTCCACCTCTCTGTTCCCAGTCCTGGAAACAAAAGTACTTTCCTCTTCACCCAGAGGGAATGCAAAATCAGGCTAGCAAATCCAACACACACAGATCTCCCCCCCTGATTCTTCCTCCCAACAATTCCCTGGTGAGTACAGACTCAATTTCCCTGAAGTAAAGAAAAACTCCAACAGGTGTTAAAAGAAAGCTTTATATAAAAGAAAGAGAAAATACATACAAATGGTCCTCTCTGTATTAAGGTGATGAAATACAGGGTCAATTGCTTAAAAGAATATTGAATAAACAGCCTTATTAAAAAAGAATACAAATCAAAGCACTCCAGCACTTATATTCATGCAAATACCAAAGAAAAGAAACCATATAACTTACTATCTGATCTCTTTGTCCTTACACTTAGAAACAGAAGACTAGAAAGTAGAAACTACTTCTCCAAGCTCAGAGAAAGCAGGCAGACAGAAAACAAAGACCTCAGACACAAAATTCCCTCCACCCAGAGTTGAAAAAATCCGGTTTCTGATTGGTCCTCTGGTCAGGTGCTTCAGGTGAAAGAGACATTAACCCTTAGCTATCTGTTTATGACACCTCCCTTATGGCAAACAGGAGAAGCCGGTCCAATTGTTTGGGGTTGTCACTGACAAGCTTTTCAGCATTTATTAAATTGCTTAATCTGTGAGTAGTATGCCAAAAGTATCAGGGACATGGCCTTCAGAAGGGAGAACAGTTCACTCATCACCTTGGAAGGGAAGTTGGTCCCTTGATCTTCTAATATTTCACAGGGAAATCCCACATATTAGAAGAGCTTCAAGAGTTCCAGAGCTATCACTGTAGCTTTCACTCAATGCAGAGGAACAGCCCCCAGGTACCTGGCTGCATAGTTAAGGATCACTAATACATATTGATGCCATGAGACAGTTTTTTCTAGGGTGTCTGACCATTTCCACATTGATTCTTTCAAAGCATATCTTGATCAAAGGAAGAGGGACCAAGGGATGACATAGGGGCTGCTTTGATGCTGGCTAGCTGACATTCTGGGCAGGAGGAATAGTATTCCCTTACCTCAGTATGCAAACCTAGCCAGTAGAACTGGCTAATACTCGAGACAATGTCTTCTTCCTTCCCAGGTGTCTAGCACACGGGATATGGTTTGCAAGTAGCAACTTCACCCTGTGGTACCTGTGTAGCACCAGCAACTGGGCCCTCATCACCTCCATTTGTTGATCCTTTTCAATTGATGCAAGCGTTCCTTGAGCACAAAATGTGGGGTACTGTTCACTCTGCTGAGGCTCTATTACCACACTTTTATAGTTGTTCATATATATGGCTCAGTATAGGGTTGTTCTTCTGTTCTTGTATTAAATTCCTGCTCTGTAGGATTGTTTCCAGGTCCCGACTAATTACCTCTTCTTCCCCGAGATGCTGGCAGCTGTGTATCTGGTTGTAGCCTGGATCCTCACCTGCTATCTATGGCTTATGCCCTAATGACTTGCCAGAAAAAGGGCCAGTAGTTGGTCTATGATTATGGAGTAGGTCAGATTTTCAGCTAAGGCTACTATTACCACTGCAGTATGCGCTACCATTGTCAGTTGTAGTTGCTGGCTGGAACTACTGTCTGACTACAACTAGAGTCCAAGAGTCCTTCTCTTGACCACCACCAGGAGCATCAGCTTAGGGGGGTCTTTTTCCATGCCAGGGTTTTCTGCCATCCAACCCTGGGCAAATTTTGCATTTCATAAGAGGACATTTCCTCTTTGTGGTCCAGTCTGCCCACAGCATGTTAACGGGCTGGCACTACCAGCATCTTTCCTAGATGAGGATGGGCCTGATTATGGGATGGCAGCTGGATTCTGGTCTGTGAGTTCTGCTCCTGTTGTCTGAGGTGCCTGGCAGTCCCTCTGCACCCGACCCCCTTGCCTTCCTGGGACTTCCCCGGTCCAATGGGTGGTCTGACCATCTGGAAGGACCCCTTCACAGCTAGGCCTCTCAGGTAGATTGCTGCTGATTCTGCCCCTAATGATCCTTTGCTCCTACAAAGTCCTTCATTAGCTTTACCATTTCTGGTAACGTCCCTGGCCAATGTTATAGCAATCATCCTTGGCTTTCATGAATAATATCTTTATGAATTGTTCTATCACAACGGCCTCAGCCACCTGGGCTTCTGATTGCTCCCCAGATGGAGCCACTTTCAACACTGTTGTCAATCTTTGCACCCTATCCAGGGTCTTTGCCCCCTGGGAGTAGCTCTCAGTTCTAACCCGTTGATGGAGGGTTTTCTTAGAATTATTCAAGTAATCCAAAATGTTGGACTTTACTTGTTTGTAGTCTTTTGTCCTCTCTAAGTCCAGCTATGATAGGGTCGCCTGGACCAGACTTTGTAAAGTATGGGGCCAGGATCAAAACTCACTATCCTGGGGACTACTGGGCTGCTAGTGTCACCCTCTCAAATATAACTCAAATATAGGAAGGCTTCAGGGTCATCGTCCGGACCCATCTCAATTAGCTTTACTGATACTGGCAGAGGAATCCCCTTGGCAGACACATGACCTCCTGGGACTTCCAGAGGGCATAGGGCTGGTACTATCTGTTGCATCATCTCCTTTTGAATGCCTGCTGCTGGGCCATCAGTTCTTCAGCAGCTGTTGCTGTGGTCTGAACTTGTTTCTGGGTAGTCCACTGCTGCAGCAATTTGCTGTTGGAATTGGCTGTTGCTGAGCAGCTTGCTGCTGCTGTATCTCTGCTAACCACTTACACCACTGCTCTGGTTCCAGCTTGCATGGAGCATCTGAACTGTATTCCCTCTAATGCTTTTTTTTTCTTAACCCCCTTGTATCAGATGTAGTTATGTCTGCATTCTCCATCATTTGTGGGAGGCAGAATTCCCCTCAAGTTCCCATCCACACCCTGCTTCAGGTCCTTATACTGTCCTTTCTCCCCGCCCCACCCCCCAGGCAGATGCCCAAGGAGATTCTTGGAGCAAACAAACAAAAGAAAAGTCCTCTCCCTCTTTCTTCCCTTATGAGACAGCTGAGTCCGTAGGGAAAGAGAGAGAAGTAAGGGTGACCTGGATCTCAGGCAGCCTTCCTGGGTCAGCCCTTTGGTCTGAGTCTAAATGGGATCTATCTTAAGCCCCTCCTCATGGGGTATACTGCTCTGAGGCAGAGTGCTTGGCTATACTTGCAAGTTAGACCTCATTAAAGCAGCCCCGGGCGCTGTAACTCCTGAAGTGTCCACACTGGCAAGGCACTTAGAGCAGCTGGACTCTGCAGCTGGAGCACTCCTGGTAATTCACCTCCATGAGAAGCATAAAGGGTGTCTGCTGCTGTCTGAACTTACAAACATCCATGCTGACATACTCTCTGCCCCCGAAAACACACTGTCCTCTCCCCCCACATACACAAAACACACTCCCTGTCACACTCCACCCTCTTACCCCTCATTTGAAAAGCACGTTGCAGTAACTTGCACACTGGGATAGGTACCACAATGCACTGCTCTTTGTGGTGATGCAAGAGCTGAAAATGTGGCCACACCAGTGCACTTGCAGCCGACAGTGTAAACACACAGCAGTGTTTTCCCTGCTGTGGTTTAACTCCCAGCGCTCTATATTGCAAGTGTAGCCAAGCCCTTAGTGTTGCAGCTGCTGGAGTGGTGAGGCTTGTTGCTGTCTCCCTCTCAGCAAGCCTACATCAGCTGAGCTGGAGCAGCCCTCTTCCTGTGGCAGGCATAGGTGTTGGAACTAGAGGTGCTAGGTGGGTAGGGGAGGGGTCAGGGGTGCTGCCACACCTCCTGTCCTTGAAGTGGTTTCCCATTATATACAGGGTTTAAGTTTGGTTGCAATGGCTCTCAGCACCCCGAGTATAAAAATTGTTTCAACACCCCTGTGGTGGGTTTTCCCTTTAAGCTTCCCTCCCTCCAGATAGAATGAGCCTTGCACATGCACCTCTCTGCTGTTCAACTGGCTCAGAGGACCTTGTTAATTTCTGTGAGGCCATGCCCCTTTACACAGTCTGATAACTTCTTGCCAGCAGGTACTTCTAGTATTTTGACATTTCATGACCAAAATGGATTTTCAAACTGCTCTAGGAGTATATTCAGGAATCAATTTGTAAAATCAGTAACTGGCTGTGTCTTGGTTACAACATATGTTAGCTATAAATAAGTCTCAAGTGAGTTCTTTTTTGGTATGTTTCACACACTTATCTAGCTTCTAGCTTGTCATTTTAATAATATTTTCCGGCATAATCAATACATTATGCAAATGTTCTGTTCTGAGCAGTGTTTCAGAGATCATTTCTTAAATGTGTCTTAAGACTACTTGATTTCTTTTACCTGAGATTCCTATGGAGCCTTTGTACCTATTTGAGAAGTAGTTTGCATCTCACAAGTAAATTAAGATATATGTATTGCTTTTATTCATCACAGTCCCAAAGTTCATACCTCCCTTTTTCCACAGAAAGAGAGAATCTATGGATTAACATCTTACTGCCTTTGAAGATTCTGAAGAGGGCTAAGCAGGGAGTATGACGGGATCCCTGGGGTTCAGCCTGGGACTGTGAGACCGCTGTGCCTCCTTAATATTCGAGTCTGGGCTGTCTCTCACAATGCTTTGCGAGTGATAAACAGCAAACCCCATGCACACGCTGTTATCACTCAGCACAACTGCATTTGGAGCCCCCACCCAGCTAGATTGCATGAATGCTTCCAGAGCCACTTATGAATCACACAGAAAAAGCCACCAGCCAAATCTGCCCCGCTCCCAGCACTGTACCTCAGGAATATACCATCAAGATGAGCAGTGCAAATTTATTAATTGGTTCACCAATTCATCAATGGAAAGTGAATATACACCAGCCTTTGCAAACCTGAGCAGATTTACCACAAGCTTCAGGCAAACCCACTGGTAAAGATAAGCAGCAAAAGAAGTTTATTGACTAAAAGATAGATTTTAAGTGATATTAAGTGATAGGCAAAAAATCAGAGTTAGGGCTGGTCTACACTATGCGGGGAAATCGATCTAAGATACGCAACTTCAGCTACGTGAATAACGTAGCTGAAGTCGAAGTATCTTAGACTGAATTATCTACCGTCCTCACAGCGCGGGATCGACGTTCGTGGCTCCCCCTGTCGACTCCACTACCGCCGTTCGGGTTGGTGGAGTTCTGAGATCAATAGGAGCTTGTTCGGGATCGATATATCGCGTCTAGATGAAATGCGATATATCAATCCCCGAGAAATCGATTGCTACCCGCCAATACGGCAGGTAGTGAAGACGTAGCCTTAGCTCCCAAAGAAAAAAGAGAACACGCAGTCTAAACTCTCAATCCTATTAGACTGAGCAACATCTTGATCAGGCAGTTTTTGTCATGCCACTGGATATTACAGTCTTTAATATACAGGTTTGTCCCTTAAACCTTGGCCAGTCTCCTCTGTTGGAGTCTTCAGTCTTCTGAGTCTCTTTGTTGCTTGCAGCATAGGTGGGGGCAGGAGAAAGGTCAAACATGAGCCTCCTGTATTCTGTTTTATACCTTCAGTCCATGTGCTTGGAGAACACAAGTCCAGGCATGTCCGGGAGTGCATTGTTGAGTCCCCAGGCAAGGCTGAACAATTCCCCTGGTGTGTCTATATGCAGGTGAGTCATTGAATTGTATCTCCCTTGCTGGACAATGACTGTTGATGGTTCTTTGACACCCCACCAGGGTGCTGGTTACTCTCCTTGCTGTTGTCTCTGTGGCCTGCATTGTGCAGGCGGTCAGACTAGATGATCGTAATGGTCTGTTCTGACCTTAAAGTCTATGAGCTAATATCTGGCTGATTCTCCAATGTACAGCATGTTTTAGTGACAACCATACAACACAATCTCATAACTTCATACATATTAAGATGACTTTCAGCTGATCATAAGCTTTCCCTGATATCTCTATGGCATGCTTTATACACAATATCACAATTATATAGATGAAAAATGTGGGGGTTACAAGATGCTCCCCCAAGATATAGTATGTCACAAGGAGGTTCAGTAGTTTTAGCACTATGCAGGTTAAAATGAACAGTAAGTCGTAGGTACATAGGTTCCAGCCAAAACAAGCATCTTCCCATTGTTGTTGCTGTGTTTGAATCAGAGAGTAAAGTTCAGCTGAGTGTCTGAAATTTCTGATGCTTCACAAGAATAGAAAGTTCCCTGCTCAAGCTTGAGTTAGTTTAAGAGATGTGAAACCATGGAAAGCACTCTGAGCTAGGAAGTGCTTTCTTTCTTCTCGTCTTTAAGAGAAAAAATACACACAGTAACCTTTAAAAGAATCCTAAACTATTTAGATACCTTAAATAACACCAGTTTTAGAAGTGGTGAGGCCTTTTCTCTAATATGTCATGCCATGCCATCTAATTTTCTATTATTACGTCTCATTTGTGTTCTGTTAGGTGATGTTCACCTACGTAAAGATCTCTAAAACTGGTAACAAAAACTCTCTCGCTAAATATATTACAATCTCATTATTTTTATATATATTTGCAAAATCATGCATTCATGTGGTTCAGAAACAAAACATCTTGGTAATAATTAAAAATATCATCCTATAAGTTGTATAATGCCTTTCACACCCAAAGCACTTCATATATTATATAGTGTATATCAAGTAGTTACTTCAGCCTGCTAGGGAATGCAACATTTTGGAGTGGAAGAGATTCTTGTAGTTTTGCTGCCATTGGGTGAAATCACAATGTTCAGTACAGACACTGAAAAAGTATACATTATTCCTTTTGGGAAGGTGGTCTATTGACTGCATCTTAAACTAGTAAGGATATAGATTAAACATATTGAAAGGACCATGCAACATCCATGTAGAGGAATGGGAAAGTGCTAATGTACCTTTGCTATCGCAAGTTAGTGTAAAGCTTTTTTTTTTTATTTAAATGCACCCACCATTTCAATATTTAGAAGTATGTTACCTTTCAGATAAGATGCAAAACTGAGGTCCTGACCATCTATTGTCATTAACAATCCTATGGTACTTTTTGTAAGACTAAGGTATTAGCTCCAGTGTCTTACACAACTTCCAACTTGTTTTCTTTAAACATGGCCTCTCCCCTGTACAGCTTCATCTGGAGTACAGTATTCTTAACTTCCTACCCTAAACTGTTGTGCAGTGTTGCTCTGCTTTCCTATGAAAGAGAGCTAAGATATTAAAAACTGTCCTCTTTTGTACCCTATTCAAAAGTGGTAAGTATCCAACTGCTCCCATTGACCTCAACTCTTATCCTTACTTGTTCAATACATAACCAACAGACCACCATCATGAACAGGAAGAAGCCAAAAGAACATTGAACATTACAAATTATTCCAGTGGAATGGTACATCGGAAGTAAGGATAATTGCTTCTCTCACTATAAAATGTTTTTGGAACACAGTGAAGCTGTTAAAATATTTGATAGTCTAAAAATTCAAGGCAACCCAAAGTAGTTATGGACAAAAAGGTTAACAGCAGTAAAACAGAAAAAAACAACCCTAGACATGTCAGTCTAAGTGCAAATAGTGAAAGCTAATATAAATATCACCTTTACAGAGTTACTAACAAAGTTGAAGACATTTCATCTACCCTTATTATCAATGAAGCCAGAGTAGGCACCTGAGACTGAATGCAAAAGTTTCTGATGGAACAAACCTAAATATCCCTGTATATCCTGTATCAGAGGGGTAGCCATGTTAGTTTGGATCTGTAAAAGCAGCAAAGAGTCCTGTGGCACCTTATAGACTAATAGATGTATTGGAGCATGCGCTTTCGTGGGTGAATACCCACTTTGTTGGATGCATGTCACATGCATTCGACGAAGTGGGTATCCACCCACGAAAGCGCATGCTCCAATTCGTCTGTTAGTCTATAAGGTGCCACAGGACTCTTTGCTGGCTGTATATCCTGTGAATCAACTATTTAAAAAGTAAAACTCAGCCACCACTGCACCTCTATTGATCTCTGATGACTCACTGGCATTATCTCCTCATACATTTCTCCAAGGATTATTAAGCCAAATCATTTCTGAAGTCCTACTGGTAATTCAAAGATACACATAAAAACATGGCCACAAGAAATCAAATAAAAAATATAGTTTTTTTTTACCATTTTATCACCAAGATAGTTTGTCTCAGTATCCCAAAAAAAAAAAAAAAAAATTATTGAATGCACAAATATCAGAATGCTGAAAATTAGGAGCATTGTATTCTAATCCAGTATTGCTCCATGTGAAAGGAGGCTGTGATGGAGTATACAAATCCTGCACTGGAAAGCAAGGGATTAAGGAACAGCTTTAGGCCCAGGCAGCCCCATCCAGCCCCACTTGCAAAGCCTGCACAAGCTGGAGGCAGGGCTTTAAAAAGGGGAGCAGAGCAGTTCAGAGGCAGGTGGTATAAGGGAGCTGATTGCTGCTCTGAGGGGAAAGTACTGCCTAGGAACTCACTGCCTGATGCCTGACACTACAAACCTGTGCAAACCCACAAAGAAGAGGTACATGACTGAGTGCGCATATCAGAGACTTGATTGGAGTGATTTACTCTGGGAAGCTAAAGGAGACTGTGGAAGGAAGTGACTGTAGGGGGGGAAAGGGGGCGCAGCGGCTTAGCACCGCAAGGTGTCAAGTGTAACTGCCCACCATTGGGCCCTAGACCACAGCCTGCTGGAGATGGTGGTCCTGGGCTCTGCTACCTGCTCCAGAAGGATGTTATGACTGCAACAGCCTCCAGCTAGGGTGAGGGGCCAACTGGAAAAGACTTCGACTGTTCACGGGCTCAGTCCCCAAAAATCCCTGTGCTAAAGGGGAAAACTGGAAACCACTGGGGTGGAGGTGCTGAAGGATGAGACTGTGTTTCAAGAGGACGATGACTTGACAATCCTTGCCTGATCTGTCAATGATTGTGCATCTTATATAGAGCCATATTGGGAAGAGAGACTTCCCCTAACTGGATAATTCCATGCATACCAGTGTCATAAACAGATAGCTAAGGGTTAATGTCCCTTTCACCTGAAGCACCTGACCAGAGGACCAATCAGGAAACCGGATTTTTTCAACTTTGGGTGGAGGGAATTTTGTGTCTGAGTCTTTGTCTGTCTGCCGGCTTTCTCTGAGCTTTGGAGAAGTAGTTTCTGCTTTCTAATCTTCTGTTTCTAAGTGTAAGGACAAAGAGATCAGATAGTAAGTTATATGGTTTCTTTTCTTTGGTATTTGCATGAATATAAGTGCTGGAGTGCTTTGATTTGTATTCTTTTTTAATAAGGCTGTTTATTCATATTTCTTTTAAGCAATTAACCCTGTATTTGTTACCTTAATACAGAGAGACCATTTTTATGTATTTTCTTTCTTTTTTATATAAAGCTTTCTTTTTAAAACCTGTTAAAGTTTTCTTTACTGGGAAATTTCAGGGAAATTGAGTCTGTACTCACCAGGGAATTGGTGGGAGGAAGAAATCAGGGGGAGATCTGTGTGTGTTGGATTTGCTAGCCTGATTTTGCATTCCCTCTGGGTGAAGAGGAAAGTGCTTTTGTTTCCAGGACTGGGAACGGAGAGGGGGAGTCACTCTGTTTGGATTCACAGAGCTTGTGTCTGTGTATCTCTCCAGGAGCACCTGGAGGGGGGAAGGGAAAAAGGATTATTTCCCTTTGTTGTGAGACTCAAGGGATTTGGGTCTTGGAGGTCCCCAGGGAAGGTTTTTCAGGGGGACTAGAGTGCCCCAAAACACTCTAATTTTTTGGGTGGTGGCAGCAAGTACCAGGTCCAAGCTGGTAACTAAGCTTGGAGGTTTTCATGCTAACCCCCATATTTTGGACGCTAAGGTCCAAATCTGGGACTAGAGTTATGACAACCAGGAATTACTTTTTCTGGCTCAAAGTTATTGCAGAAGTGCAAATATTTTGCCTTTGTACCACATTTCAACAAATATCATCTAAGTTCTCCCAGGTGAGAGTAACTTGAATACTTGTGGTCTTCATGTCTGCAAATTACTCAATTTGATTACAGTCCAAGAGTGAATTATTGCCTTATTCCAAATAATGTGGGAAGACTGGTTACTTACCTGACAGCAGGGGTCTCAAACATGCAGTCTGCAGAGCCATTCCCTGCCGCCTCCCAAGCTCCCTGTGCCCCCCGCCCAGTTATTTCCTGTCACCGCCAAACTCCCCTCACCTCCGCCGCCTCCAAGTTATTTTCTGTGACCGCTAGGCTCCCCGCACACTGCTCCTCAATGTTTGGGGCCACGTCACTCCCCCTACCCCGCCTTCCGCCCCCACGCACCTCTCCCCAAGTGTCCCCCGGCACCCACTTGCTTCCCCCCTTACTGCCCTGGAGCTGCAGCTCACGCTGACTCCATCCCTCTGCTGTCCGGCATCACCTGCTGTCGCAGGGTCCTAGTGCCCCCTCCACTAGGGCCAGGGCAGGCTGCCCTTCCCCTGCCCTTCTGCCCTAGTCCTGAGCCTCTTCAATGCCCTAAACCCCTCATCCTCAGCCCCAGTCCTCATCCTTGCACCCCCTCCTGTCCCCAAACTCCATCCCAGAACCTGCACCCCTCACCATCTCCTGCACCCCACCCCCTGCCCCAGCCTGGAGCCTGCATCCAGCACTCAAACTCCATCCCAGAGTCTGCACCCCAGACCCCCTCCCCCACCCAAACTCCCTCCCAGAGCCTTAGGCAGGTGGGGGCGGAGTTTGGGGGGGCAGGTTCTGAGCACCACCAAAATTCTACAAACCTGCCACCCTTGGAAGAGGCAGAGCAGGGGTGGACTGGTGGTGCAGCCCAGTGCAAGGGAGGGGGGGAAGGCTTTAACAGAAGTAAATATAACTAAGTGCGTGTTTTGTCCTTTGAGTGAGGTGCATTACTGAGTGTATATCTTTTCTTAAAACTGCTTGGAAATGACAGTTGAAAAAAAGAACACTCATGGAAGAAAAGAGTTTTCCAAGACAAATGGGAGAATTTATATTTTTTCACAGAGAGAAAAGATAAAACTCAATGCCTTATTTGTCAGCAAATGATTGCTGTTCTCAGGGAGCATAACATGCATTGGCACTACAACATGATACACCATGAAAAATATGATGCATTCACCAGAAAAATCCGAGTGGAAAAAGTTCAGCAAATTAAAGTAGCATTTGCCAAGCAAAGAAATTTCTTTTCAGGGATTAACAAGTCTAGCGAAGATTCAGTAAGAGCAAGTTTTGTGATAAGCGAAATGATAGCTAAATCATCGCGACCTTTTACAGAAGGCTTATTTGTAAAAGAATGTCTTATGAAGGCCAGCGAAATTTTATGTCCTGATAATGAAAAAGTTTTTGAAGGCATAAGCTTGTCTGCCAATACAGTTCCTTGCAGGATAATGGATTTAGCTGATAACGTGCAAAAATAATTGATTCAAATGGCAAAAGACTTCAAAGCATTTTCAATTGCTCTTGATGAGAGTACAGATGTATCAGATACCGCACAGTGTACAGGGTACCACAATGGGACATGACATATTTCAAGGACTGGAAGAGTGCATTGAAAAAACTACGCTGCCATGGAACAAACATGTATCTTTGGCTACGGACGGTGTGCCATCAATGTGCTCTGAAAATGTTGGTGCAGTTGGATTATTGAAAATTAAACTGAACAGCCTCAATATACCAGGAATTAGCTTCACCAGTATACATTGTATTTTGCACCAAGAAGCCCTGTGCAGTAAAAGTCTACAAATGAAGGAAGTTATGGATGTAGTTGTTAAAACTGTTAATTTTATACGTGCATGAGGGCTGAATCACAGACAGTTCACTTCTTTTCTAGCAAGTATGGACAGTGAATATGGGGAACTTCTGTATCACACTCAAGTTAGATGGCTGAGTCGTGGAAATGGTTTGAAGTGTTTTTTTGCACTTAGAGAGGAGACTGATTCCTTCATGAAAATGAAAAACAAGGAGGTTCCACAGCTTGCTGATTCCACTTTTATTTGCACCCTTGCTTTTCTTACAGATGTAACTGATCACCTGAATGCACTGAACTTGAAACTTCAGGGTAGAAAACAGGTGATAACACAGATGTATGACAGTGTTAAGTCACTCAAAGTCAAGCTTTCTTTGTGGGGGAATCAGCTGACTGCTGGCAATTTGGTCCATTTCTCAACTCTGAATTCCTCAGGAAAAGTTGAACGCAAATCCTTGAAGAATATGCAGAGATAATTTCGAACTTACACAGTTTGATGTGTGGTTTAAAGATTTCAAGGCACTTGAAACACATTTTCAACTTTTTTCCACACCATCTGCTGTTGAAATTGACAATGTTGCAGAGGAAATACAGATGGAGTTAGTGGAGCTTCAGTGTGACACCATTTTGAAGCAGAAGTATACAGATGTTGGAATTCCAGAATTCTACAGGTTTCTTTCACAAGAAAGATTTCCCATGTTATTCTCTGCTTCCGCAAGGATAATGGCAATGTTTGGAAGTACACATATATGTGAACAGTTTTTCTCTTCCAGGAAGATTAAACAAATCTGTGTAAAGGTCAAGGCTCGCTGATGAACATTTGAAAGCAACACTGAGACTGGTTTCATCTCAGGATATCAAACCTAATATTGATGCTCTGGTTGATGCAAAACACTGCCAGGAAAGTGGCCAAAAATGAAATTACTGTCAAAATTAGCACTGACTTTTCACATTACAGTTAAAGAAGTTAATAACAAAGTTAATAAATTGACTTTTAATAGCATACTGTATTTTAATACTATACTACTATATCACTCATCATTTTTTTTCTACCTACCTCCAGGCGCTTCCCACTGCCAATCCGCCAAACAGCTGTTGGTGGCGCTTAGCACTTTCCAGGAGGAAGGGGGGAGGAATGGGGAGCCGCGTGCTCAGGGGAGGAGGTGAATAAGAGATGGGGCAGGGCCTCATGGAAGGGGCAGAGTAGGGGCGGGGCCGGGGGCAGCGAGGGGGTGTGTGTCAGTGATGTGGCCCTCAGGCCAATGCATTAGTCCTCATATGGCCCTCGTGGTCGTTTGAGTTTGAGACCCCTGCCTTACAATAACTGCGGGTTTTTTTAGGTATTTTGTCTATGTTGATCCCACTTATGGTGCACATGGGCCAGTTTTTCTTAGAGCAACACCTAAGTCCTGCATGTCCACATGCCCCAACAGTCAAGGGCATAAAGGGCACCATAGCCCCAAGTGCCTCACTAATTCACAATCCCAGTAAAGATGGACTCCGACTATGGAATACGGATTGTGAGAGTCTCAGAGAAAAAACAATGCAAAGAATAGGAGTTAAGTAATCATTCTTTCTTCTTCAGGTCTTTATCTGTATAGATCCCATTTATGGTGACTAGCTAGCAGTTCCCAGATTAATACGTGGAAGAAATGAGTGATCCTAGCTGCAGCTAGTTAAATAAGATGGCAGAACTGCTCTCCCAAATTTGGCATCTGATGTAGTCACCAAATCCAGGCTGTAACGTTTGGTAAAGGTATGGTTTGGTTCAGATCCAAGTGACTGCCCTGCAGATCTTTGGTATAAGCATTTTCTTAGGCAAGCAGAAGAGTTTCCTTTCGTTCTAGCTCGGTGGGCCCTAATACCTGAGGAAAGGGGATCTCTGTTTGTTGGTAACAGATTGTACTGCACTTAATGATCTACATGAATAATCTCTGGGAAGAGATGACCTGACCTCCCAGTGTTTTGCAATGCCACAAATAAACACAATGATTTCCTAAATGATTTTCCCCTGACTAAATAATAAATAAGAGCTTTGGAAATATCTAAAATATGGAGCATAGTTTATTCTGGCTTTGACTGTGGTTTGGCGAAGAGAATGGGGAAGTTGATGGTTTCATTTAAGTGAAAATCAGATACCATCTAAGTGAGGAACTTAGAGTGGGGTCTCAGCACCACCTTATCCCTGCAGAAGAAAACATACGGAGGATCTGTGATTAGTGCTGTAGTATGAAGAAAGGCTGAGACATAAGCCCTTGTATCAGAGGCCTGGTATGAGGCGTGAGGCCTGGGTTAAAGGCAGTCGTCAAAACTTTACTGATATAAAACAAAAATAAGCTGTAAGCAAAAGGCAAGCTCTGCTCACAGAATCTGACAAGAACAGGGCTATATTGCAAAACACACATTCCTAAGAGGTGCTAGGCACAGAGCACTCATGCAAACACATTCCAGAAGGATGGTACCAGAACACCTCTATAACACCACACTCCCCAAAGGGAATAGGAACACGCTGACCCATGCTAAAGGTAAGGTCAGGATGACAGTGTAATGGATAAAGATATATAAGTAGATGGGTAGTAACCAGCTATGTCAGAGGGGCAATACATAACTTATTTGTATTAATGTATAAAATGGAGTCTCAGAGGGAATGTCTTTGTCTAGCCTAGGGAGGAACGGAAAGTCCCGCTGTTCACTGAACTGGTCCATTATTACAGGCATACACAAATTAGTGATCTGGTAGAGTCTGCGGGATGCTAGTACTGTGCTTCATCAACAATAAACCTGGCCTGCTGCCTTCGTTCCCTGACAAACCTTGCGGTCATTTTCTTGAGGTCTGCTGTGCTGTCTGTCTGCGCAGAGATGGGGCAGCACACAGGAAAAATTCACACATGCAGCCAAACATCTAACCACAAGTGCTTGAATCTAGTTTATTCTCCTGGCTAAGGTGATAGCTATCAGCAAAGTGAGATGGGGAAGAGAGCACTTGGGTAGGGGTTCGAAGAGGAGTTCCATAAGGCTCATAGGAACTATACAAAAGTCTCAGGACAGCAACGCTCCTGAATGGGAGATAAGCACGACCCAGACTTTTTAGAAAAAGTCCTTTGAAAGAACTGTTTGTATTTCTCTGGGAATCCCACAAGATTGTAACCTGGGTGCCCTTCTGATGGTAATATCTGTTGTTATGGAAGAGGGTGCTGTATCTGAAGTACCCAGGGCTGCTTAGAGTGAAGTCTTGGTTACTAGTTATCTCTCCAAGCGAGGCAAAGAATTGGCCCTGTTAGCCTGTCCAGGATGATCAGGTCTCCAGGATAATGGTTTGGCAAAGTAAAGTGGACTCTGACTCTTAAAATTTCTTTGATATTTCCTTTTCCAAGGAAGAGGAACAATTTTATGAGTTGCCCTTAGAGGGGAACTCAGTGCCTTGACGTGGTGAAGGCAGTCCTGGGCTTTGGAACTAAACTCCTAGCCAGTGCTGAATTCTGTTTGGAGGATCAAGGATGGCTGAGTAAAAGGGTTGCAGACTCCTTTTCAGTACCAGTAACAGGAATCTTCAAGGCAAATTCCCAATTTACACGGATGCTGAACGAGTGGGGTCTTTGAGAGGAGAGTTCTTTTCAGAGTTGAAAGAACTTTTTTCTGAATCTGATACACCCCACATAGATCACTCCAGCAGGCAGAACTTTAGTGAAGTAATAATGGTGCAGAAAGTTCTGGTGGAGAAGGGCTATCAGAGAGTACAATGGTCACACAGAAGGCCCGAAGGGAATAAGATGGCTAAATACCTGAATAGAGAACCCTGCATAGTGGGGAGCCAGGGATTAAATATGCTGTTCCTGCTCCCAGGCTATGGAAGTCACAAAAGAAAAATAATTGTGGGCTCTTGGGCCCCTTACTGGCCATTGTCTCAAGTATCTAGCTTTCCCTGGTTTTGGAGTGGTGTTTGGAATGGATGGGTGTGTCATAACCTAGTCCCAGATTTGGACCTTAGCGTCCAAAATATGGGGGTTAGCATGAAAACCTCCAAGCTTAGTTACCAGCTTGGACCTGGTAAAGCTGCCACCACCCAAAAAATTAGAGTGTTTTGGGGCACTCTGGTCCCCCCAAAACCTTCCCTGGGGACCCCAAGACCCAAATCCCTTGAGTCTCACAACAAAGGGGAATAAACCATTTCCCTTCCCCCCTCCAGGTGTTCCCTCCTTATTTCCAGTCCTGGAAACAGAACTGCTTCCCTCTTCACCCAGAGGGAATGCAAAGTCAGGCTAGTAAATCTAACACACACAGATTTCCCCCTGACTTCTTCCTCCCACCAATTCCCTGGTGAGCACAGACTCAATTCCCTGGAGTTCCCCACTAAAGAAAAACTCCAACAGGTCTTAAAAGAAAGCTTTATGTAAAAAGAAAGAAAAAATACATAAAAATGGTCTCTCTGTATTAAGGTGACAAATACAGGGTCATTTGCTTAAAAGAAATCTGAATAAACTGCCTTATTCAAAAAGAATACAATTCAAAACATTTCAGCAACTATACCATGTAAATACAAAAGAAAAAAACAATAACCCCTATTGTTTTATGATCTCTGTACTCACAACTTGGAAACAGAAGATTAGAAAGCAGGAAACAGAAATCCTCTCATAGCCGAGAGAGAGACAGGCAGAAGACCAAAGAACAAAGGACTCAGACACAAACTTCCCTCCACCCAGATTTGAAAAAGTCTTGTTTCCTGATTGGTCCTCTGATCAGGTGTTTCAGGTTATTTCTTTCCAGGTGAAAGAGACATTAACCCTTAGCTATCTGTTTATTACAGGGTGGGGACTCAAGTTGAGGAGTTTATAGGGAGATGGCATCTTCCAGCAAGAGCTGGAGACATTAGCCCAGATGCCTTAGAGCCTTTTTTCTCTGAGCTGGGGGAAGGCTTCTTTTTGGTCTTCTGCTCTTTCCTGTAGCCTGCTGCTGGTGGAGTGGGGAGTAGTGATTGCCTGCCTTGGCACAGCATTATTGACTATGATCCCTTGCTAAGTCTGATAAGCAGAGGGCTATTCCCCACAGAACATACAAAGGTCCTAGTTCAAACATTCCAAGAGAAGAGGTGTACCTGTGGCAGAATTTTTGCCCCTATTTCTGCTTCTATGCCATAGAGTAGACACATGGCTGGGACGGGAGATGCTCGGTCCCCTGATTAAAAACTTCACTGAGGAGGATAGATAAAATTATCCTATAGATCTTCCCTTGACTAAAATTCTGCACAGGATAGCCCCCAAAGCCACATTTAATGATTTCTTCTTCTTGCTGTTCTGAGCAGGACATCTGGTGGAGCTTGCCGGCCACTGCTTGAGGAAGAGTGAAAACCATCAGAGTCTTCAACTCTTCAATGAGCTGGCCATGCCCATCTGCCCTGAGTGACAAGTCTGCTTCTGCTTATCAGCAAGCTGCAATGGGAGAAGACCCACTGCAGGATCTGTGGACTTTCTTTGTTCAGAAGAAAAATCTAGGCAGTGTGATGGTTTCTCGTGTAAAGTTGGTTCTTGTCTGATGAAGTCTTTTTTTTTTTCCTTGGGAGAATGACTAGCATGTCCATTGCCATGTTCACCAACTTCAGATACGATGGATGAACTGAACAATTTAAGCCTATGCTTACAGAACCCCATCCTGAAGACCTGACAATTTTCTTCACTGGTCTTCAAGGTAAGGGAATACCTACTCCAGTCTAAAACCTATTTGTGCAATAAAGCAACTGTCCTTTGGTCCTGCTGAAAGAGACGGAGGTTCATCACACCATAAGTACATCTCATTGGACATCTCTAACTCATCTCTGCCCCATTCCCCAGGTTTCCAAATTAAATTAGTTCAGCCTATCTATTGTGTGTTTTTTGTTGCCAGAAATATATATGGCCCAAATTATATGCCATATCTCTGTTAACATAAACCTAACATTCTCTGTAAGCAGATGAGTAAGATTTATGGCTGAGAGACCCATTATGTTTATCTTTGTTTATGGCTGAAGTAGATTGGAGTCCTGATATTATCCTGCTGCTGCTGTCTCCATACATGTTGATATTTGTCGCAAGTGTCATGTTGCCTAGCTGTACCTTGACTGCCTTCCTCTAGAGAATGGACTGAACATCTAACTGAGCTCATTGCATTTGTTTTTAAGTTGCTGAACGGAATAAGTGAGGTACCCAAAGATAAAGGCATGCATCTGTGGTCATAATTTTTCACTTCAGTGGCACTAGAGGACAAACACTAGGGGAAAACTTCAGAAGGCCACTTAAGCCAACTTCAGTGCTACCAGAGCAGGACCAAGGATCTTTCCCACATACTTAATAAAATGTAAAGTCCACTGTCTTCTATTCTATTCTATATAGTGCTTATACCACGCTCCTCATTGTGATATCTCATTTAGCTAGATCTCTACCGATCAAGGCACCAGGGCAGTCAAAAGGCCTCCAACCACATGATTTGACTTATCTTTTTCTATTTTCAGACTCTCCCTTACTTTTTTACTTTCTTTGGGAAGCTCAAACCAAATAGGGTTTTCTGTTTGCTTTCTATTGGAAGTATCATGTATTACCTACTTTGTTTTGGTTAGCTGACTCTATGGATGACTGGACAGTTCATGGGATGATATCACAAAAGATTTTAAGCTGTGTGGTTGTGATGGGAAGGAAGGTTAGTCAGGCTGTTCAACAATTTGGGTCTGATCCTCATTTACATACCCCATTCCTGCACTTGGGGTAGGAGGGTGCATGAGGGGGAAGTTAACTTTAAACCACCTTTACACTTCTTGTATACCGGTGTTTACTTGGTCCATAGTGTAAGTTAGAGTAGATTCATGGTTTTATAGGGATATCTATCAATGAATCAATTTCAGCTCTTAAAAGTGAATAGCAATAGTGCTTAATTGCAAAGCTATCATCTTACATAGTGTTTAAATAGGGATACGTTCAGCCCCTGAAATGGGGTCAAAGAGATGTTTAATGAGTTGTAAAAATTGGGATGAAATTCTAAGCACCAGTCTATTACTAGGAAGCTGCCCCATATCAATTAACTGCTTGAATAACGTTATATATAATCATATGTCATTTAAAGACTTTTCCTACTTTTTTCTTTCAAAGGCTTCTAATTGGAAAAACAAATGTAAACACACATATAATGAGAGCAAATCAGACAAACAGCATTGTAGTTTAGGAAATAATCTAGCATCTTACAAGTTACAAACTATCACAAAAATACAATTTATTCAAACCATTTCTGATGAACAGATGACTCTGTTATAATCAGAGACTGTTTCAGCTTATCTTCCTATAGTAAATGTTTTATGCTTCTAGGTGATTGTGAATTTACTTTTTCTTACATCAGTGGATAAGAAAGCAATCAATGTAAATCCAAAGCCCCAGTGCCAACCTCCCAATTATTGTACATTTACTATGAGTGTATTTAAAACTTGCAGTAAAAAAATATGAAAATACATTGCTGGAATTCAGCCAAACTCCTGAACACCTCTATCAAACTTCCAGAGTCTGAAGCTCCAGTGTTGGCAGAAGCTACACAATGAAGTAATATTTTACTGTTGTAATTTGTAGTCAGAGTTTGTCTACCTGGCATGGCAAAGAGCTCTTACAGGGTGTGATTTATAGAGTGCGCTAACATGCTGCGCTGTAAGGGAATATCTACACTACAATAAAAGACCCACAGCACAACCATGGCTGGTCCAGGTCAGATGACTTGGGCTCATGAGGCTCAGGCTACAGGGCTAAAAATGGCAATGTAGACATTTGGGCTTGGGCTGATGTCTGAGCTCTGAAACCGCACAACAGGGAGTGGGTCTCAGAGCCTTGTATCCAGCTTCAGCCTAAACATCTACACTGCAATTTTTAGCCCACAGCCCGAGCCCCACTCACCGGACCCAGGCTCTGAGAGTCAGTGCTGTGGTTTTTTTATTGCAATGTAGACATTCCTAACTGCCCATGTAGACCCTGCTGATATGAACTAAAAGATACCTACGTTGCTTATGTTAATCCAAATTAGGTGCCCTTTTGTTCGTTTTAGCAGGGACTAAATAGAGCAGTTAGAGCATAGCACATTAGAGTGTGCCACAATACACACCCATCTAAAGCACTTTGCCAGCCATATAGACAAGCCCTCAGTGTGTGAAATGGAAATGCAAAATAAAAATAGAGGGAAAACTGGAAATGACCTCCAATCATAATTTTAAATCAGACAAAAGTTTCTAGGGATGGAACTGTCCATAGGCATTGCTGGCTTAGGGCTCAATGCTGTTAGGTGCCGATCATTCTGACTCTGATTCAGTGAAGTGCGGAAGCCTGTGAGTAGTCTTAGAGTAAAGCAAGTGCTGGAGTACTTTGTTGCATCAAGGCCAGAGTAATCAGCATCTTACAGGATTGAGCTGAACCCTTTAATCAAAATTGGTTGAAGCTGCACAATCCTATTAATCGACTGAGAGTGCATAAAATATTCACATAATATAGTATACATTGATTTGAATGGAGATTTATAGTGGAAAATTATTGTAGAAATGGCTGAACAGTGGGATATCATAAGTGCCCACTAGAGGTCACTTTTTCAACTCAATGGACAATAGATATAGTATTTTATAGGGAAAGCTCTAGCCTATATATGTTTTAATACTTCTTACACTTTATTTTGCCAATGCCGTGCACTTTTAATTACACTGAACTGACACCTTTCTGTTTTTTAAAATACAGGGTCATGTGAACCTGCTGAACTAGTTGGACAATACTTTTTATTGCCTAAAACTTTATTAAATGCCCCACAACTTCAATAATGCAGAGTTAAGTAAGGTTGCCCAGCGATGCTTCATGGCATTCCAGAATGTGGAGAGTGGGTATAAACCCCTGAAGACCAGGAAATACAAAGTTAAGACACATGCTACCCCTGAAACAAACCTTAACTTTGTCCCCTGGAGCTGGCAATAGCCACTGATAGTGGGTCAGGGAGGAGGGCCAGAATAAGGATACTTGAAGAAACTCTAGGAGAATGTGCCATTATTTGTGTTGTACCCCACAGATTTGAATCCAGCGTTTATCTACATGCACTCCAGCAGCCTTCACTGCGTTAGGTGTATCTGTATTGAATAGTGAAGGAATTAGTTGAAGCAATTTGGAGAGCTATGATTGTGTATGACAAGAGTTGCATTTGTACTCCAAAGGCTAAAGTATGGATCATTTCGGCACTGAGTTTTGTAAGTTGAGTCCACAGAGGTGTGCAAGGATGCCATGGGGATTGTCAGCAGTCTGGTTGGATACGTGATAGTGATCTCCAGGGCTTACTGAGGGGTTAGTGAAGGGAATGTTTCAGAAGGAATCCTTTGGCTAAGAGAGAAAGGGAGGTAACATTTAGCAAGTCTACCATGGTTTGAGTGGAGGAGGATCAATGCTTGAGTGAAGGCAGCTCTTGTTTGCTACACCTGACGTAAACTTGAGTTTCACTGTAGAAAAAGAATGTTAGACTTTGTCCTACAGTGTTCATATGTTCTGTTTCCAAGGTGTTTTATAGCATGTGTGAGGGTAGGGTGCTAACACTGGGGCACTGCTCAAAGATGGCAGAGTTAAAGTACCTTGAGGGGGTAACATATATTTTAACATTGATTTTTTGGCTTTCATAGGTTTATGTTTGTATTACCTTAATTCTTGAGTGCCTTCGTTTTCAGTGGTTTAAGTTTAGCCACTCTCCATGTTCTGGAAGAGCACAAGCAACTACTGGGCAATCTTAACTCTGTGTTAAAGTTTTCGTATCAGAGGGGTAGCCGTGTCAGTCTGTATCCACACAAACAATGAGAACTCTGGTGGCACCTTAAAAACTAACAGCTTTCGTGGGTGAATACCCACTTCGTCAGATGCACTACATGCATCTGACGAAGTGGGTATTCACCCACGAAAGCTCATGCTCCAAAACGTCTGTTAGTCTATAAGGTGCCACAAGATTCTTTGCTGCTTTTACAGATCCAGACTAACACGGCTACCCCTCTGATAAGTGATAACAAGGCCAATTCAGTTAGGGTGGATGTGGTCCACTCCCAATAATTGATGAGGAGGTGTATCAAGAGAGAGAAAAATGCTTTTGTAGTGAGCCAGCCATTCCCAGTCCCTATTCAAGCCCAAATTAATGGTGTTAAGTTTGCAAAAGCCAGTAGGAGAACACTTCAATCTCCCTGGACATTTGCAAACTTAACACCATTAATCTGGACTTGAATAGGGACTGAGAGTGGCTGGCTAACTAAAAAGCAATTTCCTGCTCTCCTCTTGGGTGAATATCATCTGGTCCCGGTGATTTATTACTGTTTAGTTTATCATTTTGTTCTAAAACCTCTTCTAATGACACCTCAATCTGGGGCAGTTCCTCAGATCTGTCACCTAAAAAGAATGGGTCAGGTTTGGGAATTTCCCTCACATCGTCAGCTGTGAAGACCGATGCTAGGAATTCATTTAGTTTCTCTGCAATGGCCTTATCGTCCTTGAGTGCTCCTTTAGCATCTCAATAGCCCAGTGGCCATACTGGTTGTTTAGCAGGCTTCCTGCTTCTGATGTACTTAAACATGTTTTTGCTATTACTCTATGAGTCTTTGGCTAACTGTTCTTCAAATTCTCTTTTGGCCTTCCTCTATGGACTCACTACCTTGCCCAAAATCTCTTCTATGCAGTTTTATTCCCAAACTTAAACCAACAAACAGTTTCTCCTTTCACCCATTGTATCTCAGGCTTTTACTGCCTCCACTCCCAGGTCTTTGGCAGTCTTGCCTCTCTTTGAGCCAGTTCCTTCTTGCAGCCTGTCCTCTCTCACTCAAACTCCATCTAATGCCTCAGGTCCAGCCCTGCCCCCTTACCTGGCCCAAGTGGGAGCACAGAGGAGCTGGAGCTACTTAAGTAACAGGGGCCAGACACCCTGTGACAGAATTGTAAATGTATTATTGCTAAAACTGATTCTACAACACAGAACAGACCAGCAACTTTGTAGACTTAGAATGTAAATAGTGCACACCACGTGAATACTTTTTTCCACTTCCAAAATGAAAATACCAAACTTTTTTTTTTGGCGGGGGAAGGGTTGAATGGATATTTAAATATATATAACACATATAAGGGAAAAACCTAAGACCAGCAAACATTAGCCAATGAAATTAAAGCAATTTGAATGAATTAATCCATCACAAACTTCATTCCAGGAGATGAGAGAGTCCAATCTAATATCATCATTGTCTCTTTTTGTGGAACATGATTAAACGGAAATCTGCTAAAACTGATATTTTTTATTAATCTTTATTTATTCTTGAGAAGTTAAAGGATAATCCTGTTCTGCAGAAGGGTCTTCTCATTTTTTTATTCTAAGTGCTGGACAAACAGGTAAACAATCTTGGCGGGTAGAAGAAATTGGGATTTGAGAGAAGCTAGCACATTTTAAATAAAATATTATGGTTTTTTTTAATCTACTTTGAAGAAAATTGCATAATACATACTGCTGCTGGCAAAGCAAAATTAACTGAACCATGTTTGATTGTATTACAATTGAAATCTGATAACTGACAGTCAACTAAAGTTATAAATGTGTTTCCAAACAGAACAATCCAAGCCTATTGAAGCTGATGATTTCAGGGAAGGACTCAGCACACATTCTCTCCCAGGAATACTAAAAGTACTTTTAGAAGGAGCATTTTCATGCTGTCATTCCATTACATACTGAATGAAGTAGGCCTTCATAAAATTATATATACAGGAACCCTGTGCTAAACAATAAGCTATTTCCTTAATAAGTCTGCTCCTTCTTATGGTCCCATATAGCATTAGCATGCAGCAAACTGAATTTGCACAACCTATTTAATGGATTGATAATTATGTGCACATTTCTACTGATAGGGTGAGCAGATTTTACTCTTTTAACCGGTTTGCATATTATATATATAAAACATTACTCATACAGGTTTAATAGGTACTTGTCAGACATGTTTCACCTGAATACCTTTCCCAGACCTGAAGAAGAGCTCTGGGTAGCTCAAAAGCTTGTCTCTTTCCCCAACAAAGGGTGGTCCAATCAAATATATTACCTCATCCACCTTGTCCTGGGACCAACACGCCTACAACAACACTGCAAACAATAAATCATCTATCACGTTCAAGTTCCGTCCTCTCCCAATACAGTAGGAAGTAGACATTAGAGATTTTGGTTATCTCTATGTTAACTGCCATAGCCTTGTGGTTCCTTCTCCCAGAGAAGCAATTTGGAGTTTTATTGCTGTTGAACCTCAAAATTAACAGATTAGGTATGGTCTACCCTGAGATTTCAACAGCAAATCAAAAACCTCAAACACATAGGCCCAACTTGCCTGATTTATTGACTGCTTACTTTGTGTGCTTAGACTTACAACTTTCCATTAACATTGTGAACATGCAGGGATGACATCTTGTTCTCTGACCAAGAGAGCGGAAGGCTGGAATCCCACTGTTGTGTCAGTGACCTGGTTCTTTTCTGACCAATAATGTAGGCTGTGACTGCAGTATTATCAATCATCACCAACATATTCCTGTAGTGCATTGATGCAGTCAGCTCCCTGAGGGCCATACTAATGATTTATACTGTCTGCTTTCTAATTTGACCAAATCCCTTGAACCTGAGCTCCCTTCTGTACAGGTTCTCCAGCCAGATTGATATATGTTGTAAACACAATTCTCTCTGAGTCAGATCTTTGGATCAGAGCGTTGTGCAGAGCCCCTTCCTTTACACTAGCACCCTGGAGTAGATACAAAGTCTGGGGCTCCCTGCTATTCCTCTTGCTGCCTCCAACTGGTAGATGTGCTCCTCAGAGCCTATCAGTTACCATCCTCCTTTCTTCCCAGGGCCTTTCCAGCCCTACTAGGGGCATGGCGGGGCCTGGAGGAAGGCAGAGCTGGTAGCTAATGTGGCAGATCATTCCCCTCCCACAGGTGCCTTCCAATCATGCCCCCTCACTGACACCTCTTTCTTAAGAAACAAGGGAAATTAACTGCTCAAAAACATGGTTAATGCAGGTCTTCTTTACACTACAGCGCCTTTGCCAGTATAGTTATGCCAGCTAGATTCACCTCTGCTTAGTACCCTCTTCAACTCAAGAAGCGTACTTCAGATTCCTGCTGGCACTGCCAGTCTGATATGCCTTCTCTGGCTTGTCAGATTGGGTTTATATCTGCTGGTGAAAAACAACATCACTCATTAGACTGCATCACGGGCTGATGAACCACCTGTGGTTCATTAATTTTATACCAGTGTAACTACACTGATTTCATTGGGGTTGCTCCTGATTTACACTGCTACAAGTGAGGAGAGAATCAGGCATAGGCACCAACTCAGGGGGTGCTCCAGCTCTCAAGCACTCATGAAAAAAAATAGTGGGGGTGGTCAACACCCACCAGTCACAGCTGTTCAGCTGGGCCACTGTCCAGCTGTTCGGCAACTGGCATGGGATCTCGGAGAAGAGGGCAGAATAGGGCGGGGCCTTGGGACGGAATAGGGTGGAGCACCCACCGGGAAAAATAAAAGTCAGCGCCTATGGGCATAGGCCCTGAACAAGAAGCACACTGTTTCAAGCCCAGTGACTGGCGCATACCTTCGTGCTGTCAGCAGACACTCCCCAAAAGGGGGAAAACAACAAATCCAATTTTTTTAAAATATAACTAAAATTTACTAATTTAACTACTAAACTAGCTCTATTATGATTAGATACAATATTATACAAAAGCTGAAAGAAAAAGCTGTTCTTGTGTTGAACGGTTCCAAATGACCATCCCTGGTAGTGACTAGGGGTTATGCTGTCCTTTGGTGTGCCATGGTGTGGAGCAGCAGAGGGAGGTCAAGACAACCACGAAGTATCTCTGAGGGAAATAATTTCTGACAGCTGTGTTATGGACACAGACACTAAGAATGGAATACACATACGCAATCATTCAAATATCAGAGAGGTAGCCATGTTACTAAAGGTAAAAAATCCACTGCTATCTACATACTACACAGACCACAGTGAGAGATTATGCTATACTCTATCAAAAAAACTGAGGAACCACCGGATCAGCATCCTATACAGCAAACAGGAAAACATCAAAAAAGAGCTCTCCAACCTGGAGACTCTCATTAATAACCAAACTTCTATACAAACGGACTTCACTAGAATAAGACAGGAGATCTACATTACTCACTTCACCTCTCTACAAAGGAAAAAGGACTGTAAGCTGTCTAAACTCCTACCTGCCACATGGGGCCACAACCGTGGTACCCCTAACCCAACCAGCAATATCGTCAATCTATCCAACTACACACTCAGCCCAGAAGAAAAGTCTGTCCTATCTCGGGGACTCTCTTTCTGCCCTGCCATCCCCACCAAAATGATACAGTTCTGTGGCGATCTGGAAGCCTACTTTCGCCGTCTCCGACTCAAAGAATACTTCCAGGACAACACTGAACAGTGCACTGATACACAGGTGCCCTCCCACCAACAGCACAAGAAGAAGAACTCCACATGGACTCCTCCTGAGGGTCGAAATGACAGTCTGGACCTATACATTGAATGCTTCCGCCGGCGTGCACAGGCAGAAATCGTGGAACAACAACATCGCTTGCCTCACAACCTAAGTCGTGCAGAACGCAATGCCATCCACAGCCTCAGAAACCACCCTGACATTATCATCAAAGAGGCTGATAAAGGAGGTGCCGTTGTCATCATGAACAGGTCTGACTACCAAAAGGAGGCCGCCAGACAACTCTCCAATACCAAATTCTACAGGCTACTTCCCTCAGATCCCACTGAGGAATACACTAAGAAACTACAGCATCTACTCAGGACACTTCCTACACTAACACCAGAAGAAATCAACATACCCCTAGAGCCCCGACCAGGGTTATTCTATCTACTACCCAAGATCCACAAACCCGGAAATCCTGGACACCCCATCATCTCGGGCATTGGCACTCTCACTGAAGGACTGTCTGGATATATGAACTCTCTACTCAGACCCTATGCCACCAGCACTCCCAGCTATCTCCGTGACACCACTGATTTCCTGAGGAAACTACAATGCATTGGTCACCTCCCAGAAAACACCATCCTAGCCACCATGGATGTAGAGGCTCTCTACACAAACATCCCACACACAGATGGAATACAAGCTGTCAGGAACACTATCCCTGACGAGGCCACAGCACAACTGGCTGCTGAGCTCTGTGCCTTTATACTTACACACAACTATTTCAAATTTGATGACAATATATATCTCCAGGTCAGTGGCACTGCTATGGGCACCCGCATGGCCCCACAATATGCCAATATCTTTATGGCTGACCTGGAACAACGCTTCCTCAGCTCTCGTCCACTCACGCCCCTTCTCTATCTACGCTACATTGATGACATCTTCATCATCTGGATCCATGGGAAGGAGACTCTGGAAAAATTCCACCACGATTTCAACAGCTTCCACCCCACCATCAACCTCAGCCTGGACCAATCTACACGGGAGGTCCACTTTCTTGACACCACGGTGCAAATAAGTGATGGTCACATTAACACCACCCTATATCGAAAACTTACCAACCGCTATGCCTACCTTCATGCCTCCAGCTTCCATCCCGGACACATCACACGATCCATTGTCTACAGCCAAGCACTGAGGTACAACCGCATCTGCTCTAACCCCTCAGACAGAGACCAACACCTACAAAATCTCAACCAAGCATTCTCAAAACTACAATACCCGCACGAGGAAATAAGGAAACAGATCAACAGAGCCAGACGTGTACCCAGAAGCCTCCTACTGCAAGACAAACCCAAGAAAGAAACCAACAGGACTCCACTGGCCATCACATACAGCCCCCAGCTAAAACCCCTCCAACGCATCATCAAGGATCTACAACCCATCCTGAACAATGATCCCACACTTTCACAGGTCTTGGGTGGCAGGCCAGTCCTTGCCCATAGACAACCTGCCAACCTGAAACATATTCTCACCAGTAACTGCACACCGCACCATAACAACTCCAGCTTAGGAACCAATCCATGCAACAAACCTCGATGCCAACTCTGCCCACATATCTACACCAGTGACACCATCACAGGACCTAACCAAATCAGCCACACCATCACTGGTTCATTCACCTGCACATCCACCAATGTAATATACGCCATCATATGCCAGCAATGCCCCTCTGCTATGTACATTGGCCAAACTGGACAATCTCTACGGAAAAGGATAAATGGACACAAATCAGACATTAGGAATGGCAATATACAAAAACCTGTAGGAGAGCACTTCAACCTCCCTGGCCACACTATTGCAGACCTTAAGGTGGCCATCCTGCAGCAAAAAAACTTCAGGACCAGACTTCAAAGAGAAACTGCTGAGCTTCAGTTCATCTGCAAATTTGACACCATCAGCTCAGGATTGAAGAAAGACTGTGAACAGCTTGCCAACTACAGAACCAGTTTCTCCTCTCTTGGTTTTCACACCTCAACTGCTAGAACAGGGCCTCATCCTCCCTGATTGAACTGACCTCGTTATCTCTAGCTTGCTTGCTAGCATATATATACCTGCCCCTGGAAATTTCCACCACATGCATCTGAAGAAGTGGGTATTCACCCACGAAAGCTCATGCTCCAAAACGTCTGTTAGTCTATAAGGTGCCACAGGATTCTTTGCTGCAATCATTCAAAGACAGTTTTTGGCCAGTTTCCTTATATCTATATAGATATCTATATATCTCCTTATACCTCTCTCATTCCACCCTGATAACATTCTCAAGTGCTTCACAGAAAGGGAAACACAGTTTCAGCTTCGACTGTGAAGGAAAATATTTCCATTTAGTCTTCTTAACTTTCCTGTACTCTTCCTCACATGACTCCTTCTTAGGAGGGTTGTCTGGGGGAAGGTCCAGTTATTACTATTCAAAATACTGTGGAGCAAGAAGATTGACTTTGGTCTCCTCTCCTAGTGATAATATACATTGGAAGGAGTCAAAAGACTGCTGTCTAGGTCTTCTGGGTATTTTTTCCTCTTTTGCTGAGCACTGCATGCATTAAGAAACAAGTTGGTGGAGAACCATAATAGGATGACTGAAGGAAGAATCACTCCCTATGACATCTGTTTCTTTTTCTCCTAGATATTAGAGCTCTGTGTATTTCTTTTGAGATCTGTTTTTCCTCCGCTCCTCTGACAGAATAGCTGATATGTTGTAGTGTTGCTGGTAGGAGAAATCTGATGATTTTTCCCCATCTTGAACAAGGGTAAAATGAGATTATTGTCTGCTTTCAGATTTTTTTTTCCATCCTTTAGATCAGTGGTTCTCAACTTATTACACATTGTGGGCCGCAGGGGCTGGGTGGCAGGGCAGCAGCAGCCTGGATCCCGACCCTGGCATTCCTCTGTGTGGGGCCAGCCGGCTCGCTGCCCACCCCAGACTTCTGCCACGTGGCTGCCCCAGACCTCGTGGGGCCACCAGGTTTCCCCAGGCCCCCCATACATACACACTCACAGAAGGAAGCACAAATATGTATGCAAGCCAGGGGTGGAACCAGCCTCATCCTGGTGGGGGGCTGAGGTGGGCCTTAGCCCTCTCCCCTGTGGTCCTGCCTCTGCTCCTCTTTTCCCCCCAAGGTTCAGCCCCTGGCCCTGTCGGACGCTGGAAGACGGGGCCAGGTAAGAGCTGCCCAGGCAGAGGACCGGGCTCCAGGGCCAGCAGAGCCTTCGGGGAGCAGTGACCACAGGGGCGGGGGGGGAGGGGGAGGCAGACAGGAGCCTGGGCTAGAGTGGGTTAGTCTGAGCCACTGTGGGGATCCCCAGACCCACCACCTGCACTGGGTGGCACGCCTCAGCAGGCAGGAACACAGAACAGGGGCTAGCACCCTTGCCCCCCCTGCCTAGGCTTACTTCTCTGTTGCTGCTGGAGCTGGGCACCTGGCCAGCAGCTGCCACTCTTTCCATTCCACCTTCAGAGCTGGGTGGCTGGAGAGTGGCAGCTGCTATGGGGTGACTACAGGGGGACCAAGGCAAATTTTGGGGTGGCTATAGCCCTCGCAACCCCCTCTCCACCCCCGAGTGCCACTCTAATGCAGACACACACAGTACATGGGAACTCAAATTATACACACTAAGAGAGATGGGTATACAGCAGTGATTCTCAAACTTTTCTATTGGTGACCCCTTTCACATAGAAAGCCTCTGAGTGCGACCCCCTTTATAAATTAAAAACGTCTTTTTATATATTTAACACCATTATAAATGCTGCAGGCAAAGCGGGGTTTTTGGTGGAGGCTGACAGTTCGTGACTCCCCACGCAATTGCCTTGCGACCCCGAGGGATCCCGACCCCTCTGTTTGAGAACCTCTGGTATATAGCATATAACATACACACTGTACACACATAAAGTATATGCACACACTAGATGGCCATTCACATACACCCCCACACAAGAGGATATGCAGCATAAATGCACTGTAAACACTCAAGGTCAGGCACAAAATACACAAACTATAAGCACACATGGGTACACAGTGAGCACAAACTTCATACATACACACTTTGTGAATTCTTTTACACTTCTACCATATTAACGCTTCTAGGAACATATATTATTACTAATTTCATAAAAATACTTTTCAGCATTGAGGATAATCAAGGCTGAGATGGCTTCTCTTCCTCCATGAAGTCAGTGACATAGTGGAGGTCACTGTTTACTATATCTGATAGTCAAAGGATTGGTATTTTCCCCACAAACTACTTTGAGCTGTGTAAGAGGTCAACCTAACACTTATACTGGAAAACCTGGAGAAGTTTTCAAGCTTGAGGCACACCTTCTGTAAGTTTTGTCCCCAATTTCTTCTTCATTTTTCATAATTAGTATTGTTACTGAGAAAACCCGCTTCTTTTGCCCATCAGGGAGCAGGGATCACTCTATAAAGCTAGTAAAGGGCAATCTGATTATTATTCAATTGCCCATCCTTCCCCCATCCCAGAACAGTCAATGGAAAACCATCAAAACACCTGCAAACAATCAAAACCACTTGGAGATAAAAAAAAGGAACTTTAGAGCAGACAAGGGATCACCCAATCTATGAATAAAGACAAAGGACTATTTCAGCATAACAGAGCAGAGAGAGGCACTCTGGATCTGTTCACTGATAGACAGCCTATTGAGCAGGGGTGTTTTTTCATGAAAGATTGGAGCCTGGTTTCTCTGAAGTCAGCCAGCTCTGAACTTTTGGGAGGAAGCTACTTTATTATGTAGGAAAGGTAAACATTCATAAGTGTGGCCCTAGTTCATGTGTTCTTATTTTGTTTTGTATTGTAACCACTTGTTTCCATCACTCTCTCTTGTTTCTAGTGGAATCGATACTCTTTCTTAAATAAACTTTCCTTTTATTTCTTTACAATTGTTGTGTGTTATACAGGAGGAGTGATTTAAGGTAAATATGGTAAAATGGAGTTACACTGCTTTTAGGATTTCTGTGAGTATTCAGTGTCAGAGGTTGGAAATCACAGGGGACTGATTTGAGGGGACTTGGGGACTGAGTCCACCTCTTGTTAACCTGCAAGGCAAAGAAAGGGCTGGTATAGCCCACAAGAGAGTGCTTAAGTGGCTGAAAAGCTGGTGGTTTTAGGGAGTCTACACCCAGTTATCCCTCAAGCAGGGATAGCAAGGGATGTCACAGACCCAAGTACTCGGAAAACCATCACAACTCTTTATATGTTTAATCATTTCTTTTTTTCTGTTCATCCTCTTATCTTTCTCCTGTTCTCTTCTCCTATTACCCTCTGTTCTCTGTCTCCTTTTATAGGAGGACTTCAGAGAGAATAAACTTCCTCTCTTTACTGCAAGAACACTCAGGCTATCAGTTTCAATGCTGATAGTGAACCGGTGAAAGAAAAGCGCTGATTTATGTACTCACTTCCACAGGCATCAGAGTGTGTTTACATTTGTAGCACTTCCATCACCACTGAGAGCAGCGCATTGAGGATAGCTATACTACAGCGCAGCCCTCTCCATTTTGACAATAGGTCTTGTGGGAAGGGGTGGGGGTGATCGTTTATTTTAATTATTTAATGGCAGTGGATGTCAAGATTCAAAATTAAAGCTTCATAGCCATTAAAAGAGAAACTGTCAACATCGCATGTCAAAATATACAAAATAAATATCCTTAAATCAAACTCTAATAAGTTCTCAAGCTGCATTTTTCTCACCTTTCCAATCTGTAAATTTTGATTATCAATGGAAATATTTTTCTTTGGTTTGGGAGTGTACAGTGAAATCAATGCTTACCGAATTTACTGATAAAAATCTAATCCTTCCAAGCCTACATATTTCTAAAATGTTAAAAAAATTAGGCCAACATTTTCAAAGTCAGATGTCTAAAGTTAGGCTCCGGAATCTGTAAACATAAATGGCGTGAATTATATAGGTGCTATTGCTAAGCATCAACACATCCTGCTAAAGTCAATGAGAGCTGAAGGTGCTTAGCACCTTTCAAAACCAGGTCAGTTCTATTAAGGCGTCTAAATATGGATTTCAGAACCTAACTTTAGGCAGTCATACTTTAAAATCCTGGCCACGAACTATAAAGCCTGATTAAAATTGTTGTACTATAAAATACCCCAATCAGTTTAAATAAAGGTATCAAGTCAGAAATTAGAAGGGAAAAACCTTACTGAGTTTTTTAGATTTCGTCAGGTTGATTTTGCCCTGTGGCAATATAGCTAGATGAATATAGCAAATAGCAAATATAATCTGTCATGCTCAGTGACAAAAAAGGACTTAATGTATAAAAAGGACAAAAATGCATTTTTATTTTCATGCTGTTTTTAATTTTAGAGACTGCTCCAAATGGCAGTCAGGTCATCTATTCAATATTTAAAATTATTTTTTACCATTTCCAGTATTTATCAGGTAGGGTATTAAGAGAAGGCCATACACACACTGTGCATTCCAACGCACAAAAGCAGGGAGGAGGGCTTTTTCATGTAACACCTTAGGAATTCTCCCCAGCAAAACACTTCCAGTGTTGAAAGACAATAGTAATACTGTACCTTGATTTCTTCAATTTCATCTGGCACTATCTTGTATGCAGATATAGTCCCACCCAACCTGAAATTGGGAGAAGAAAATATTCTCATAACCAGTATCACAAAGCATGGAATGTTCTTCATGTTGTCACTGTTATTTCTCAGTATATTAGTTCTGAATGTTAACTTGGTATTTGAGCAGTTCAGAAAACGTTTCTTTCATTAACCAAATAAAAACCTTTAAGTAGTTAAAATGAGCATCAGAAATAAGGTGTGCTTGGCCAGCCTTAGAGGTAAGATTGGTCAACCAAGCAGGAATTACCATCATTAGGGCTTTATTCTTTTACTTCAACTGTCATTTATTACCAGATTCTACAATTTTTTTTAAATTATAAAATAATAAAATATAATACACCCTGGGGAGTTGGCAAACTAATTTCAAACCAGACCTAAAAACGGGGGTAACAAGCTAGTAGGGAAGGAGGACCTAGGAGATATCAACAGGAACATGCAGTTGTTCAGCAAAGGGAAGCGGCACAACACGATGGAGCAGATTTTGGGGATGTAAAAATAGCTAAACAGAATGGACAAGTAAAAGATCTAAGGCTATGTTTTAGTCACAGATATTTTTAGCAAAAGTCATGGACAGGTCATGGGCAGTAAACAAAAATTCACTGCCTGTGACCTGTCCATATATACTATATACGGTACTATTACTATATATCCCTGACTAAAACTTGGGAGGAGGGGAGACAGCTCGGGGGGGAGGGGGTGCAGACCAGAGGGGGCTGCAGGTGCTTGGGGTGGGGTGCGCTGCAGGTGCTCAGGGTGGAGGATGCGCCACGGGTGCTCAGTGTGGGGAGGGCAACCGAAGGGGCACCACGGGTTCTTGGGGAGTGGAAGGGGAGTTTGGTGGGGCTGGTTCCCTACCTGGCTCCTGGGAAGTGGCAACCTCCGGCCCCAAGCTCTGTGTGTTGCCTCTGCTCTGCCCCAAACCCCAATTCTGCAGCTCCCATTTGCTGGGAACCACGGCCAATGGGAGCGGCAGGTGCAATGTCTGTGGGCTGAGGCAGCACACGGAGCTAGGAGCTGAGGGAAGGGAGTTCCTGTCGTCCATCCAGGAAGCCTCCCACAGGTAAGCATTACCCCAATCCCCAGTCCTGAGACTCCCCACACTGAAACTCCTGCTGCTGGGGGGGCTCGAGACTGCTCCAGCAGCAGCCGGTGTGACTACTCAGACAGCCCCTGGGCCAGGCACACCGGCCGCTGCAGAAGTCACGGAAAGTCATGGAATCCATGACTTCCGTAACCTCCATGACAAACACGGAGCCTTACTAATTAGTAAGTTTCTTATAGGTATTGTGGAAGACATGGATCTTCAGGAGGTATTGAAGAGCCTGATTCAAAGCCCTCTGAAGTTGGAAAGACAACCACTGACTTCAATGGACTTTGGCTGGTATCCCATATGAAGAGAGAGGGTAGCGGCTTTATGGACCAACCCAGGAAAGGCATTTCATATACAGGGACCAACATGGAAGAAAGTCTAGAGATAATTGTGAAGAAAGAGACAAACAGAACAACTCATTCCTCATAGACCATCAAGAACTACTGGATTGTAAAGCCTACAGAAGGTAAAAACTTCTGGCTGCTACAACTCTGAGCTAGATTTGAAAAAGCAAACAAATATTGAACATGCCACAAAAAAGCCCCTCAGCCATACACTCCTAAGGTAGCATTGTTTTGTGATGGCACTTCCGTGTTGATGTACATTACCAAATATGTGAGGCGGCGGTAGAGATTCATTTTGCTCCACATTCCTAGCATACAATTTGGCAGTAAAGGAGTTATAGCAATTCATTTAATTTAAACGCCATGGTCATGTAGTTATGTTTTTTTTAATAGTTCACATTTTTAAAAATCCTCCAAAGTTTGAAATCTCCACTTAGAAAATTGGAAATTAAATTTCATCTCCTTAATGATTCTGTGATTTCTTTTATAACTACTTATTTGGGAAGCTTTAATAGATCTACATGTAAATATTAAAAATGAAAAAATTAGTAATTACAACACTGAACTTATCATTTTGTTTAGAGAAATATCATACAGTAAAATAATCATAACATTTCTCTATTTAGCAGGGCCTTCCAATATTACAGAATGACCCTCTTTACATCACCTGGGAATGTTGTTTTTGGTTATTTTATTAAATGGAATGAAACTATTGACTCTACTCATATTTCTCAAACCAGGGGTATCTATCAAATGTTAATATTCAACAAAATTGCACAGGTCTGCTGTTTTTCAGGAGAAGATATTTTGAGTATTGAATAAATGGTAACCAAAGACCTGAGTATCTATTTGTCCTTTATTTTGCTGGGTACATAAATGTTGTGGCTTTGTTGTTTTTTTTAAAACAACATGTCCACCGCATATACATACAATCTTTTTTTCACAACAATTTCTCCAGTATTTATCCTCATTCAGTCTCTATTTTTTAACTGGACTGGTATGAGGCACCACTGAAAAAAATATGTTAAAGAAATTTTATTTTATTATACTACAAACTAAGGTTGATGGTCCTCATTTCCAGATCAAAGCCCATTTCTCTGGCATAATTTGCCTATCCAAATTCTTTCCCACCATATCATGCATTGCCATTTTTTTAAAAAAAGAAAGTTGTCTGGAAAGATTGATATGTTGGTTTTAACTTTTGTGTTTCTTAATCAAAGCTTCTATTAAAAATATCACTCTGTATAAAAGATACTTTTTAAAAAAGTTGAGAAACATCATGCCTAAGTAGAAGGTACTGGTACAAGGGGAGAGCGAGCCAGTTATAGTTTTAGTTTCCAAATAAATTAGAAGTTTCTTTGGTAAACAGCTGGCCAACTGTATGTAGTCTATGGCTTTCCCTACCCAAAGCCCCTCGAGTAGCCTTTGTAAAGGATGTGTATTTGAAGAATGTATACTGCAAGATCTTACTGTCATTTGCTGCTCCTGTTGAAGCAATGGGACTAAAACGCACAATAATAAGTACTGAGGCTGGTGGTATGCATTTGCAGGATTAGGTCTCTATTTTACAGGCACTGATATTCTCCCCCAAGGACATGCTACCCTGGTTCTGTTCCTACCATGAAGCACCATCACTGATAATGACAGTACAGCTCTAGGAATATAATTAATTAATATTCCCCCTGCTGGCTCAGCTGTAGAACAGAACTAATTATTTTCTAGGTCCTACAGAAGTGAAACCCATTTAGAAAAAAATGTAATGACAAAGCAGTGGAGAATTATCAAATATTTATACAGTTAAATTCTCTCTCTCTTACTTGGCAGAGATGTTTTTTTCTTTCAGCTAGAAAGATATATATGCAGTTAAAATATAATGAAACAGAGCTTTAATTTATTATATATTTGCTTTTTTAATAAAAACATTTTTTTAAACCAAACAAGATTTGGCTTGTGTGTTCTGGCTATACATCTCTCTACAAGCAAGTCACCTTTAAAAATGATTTGTTGCATGTGGAGTGAAACTGCTTTATGAAAAAATGTAGGCTATGTCATGGTAGGAAAAATTATTCCTATAATTCACCACTGGTGCACGTTCACTGGTGGTAGCAACAGTGGATACTGAGGCATAGACAGGACACAAGCATTTTCACCAACATGGTATTTAATTTATGAGCAGTTAGATGACATAGAGTATGTCTACACTGGAAAAAAAAATCGGCTTGCCGTAGGTTGCCGACCCCTGCTACAGCTAAACATTACCAATTCTTTCTGCAAAACATTTCTTAGATATGACCTTTCATAGAATCATAGAATATCAGGGTTGGAAGGGACCTCAGGAGGTCATCTAGTCCAACCCCCTGCTCAAAGCAGGACCCATTCCCAACTAAATCATCCTATCCTATCCATCCACAGAGCTAAACTCTATCACATCTTGAATACTGCAACAGCCTTCTCTCTATGTACGTCTACACTACGGGATTATTCCGATTTTACATAAACCGGTTTTATAAAACAGATTGTATAAAGTCGAGTGCACGCGGCCACACTAAGCACATTAATTCGGTGGTGTGCGTCCATGGTCTGAGGCCAGCGTCAATTTCCGGAGCACTGCACTGTGGGTAGCTATTCCGTAGCTATCCCATAGTTCCCGCAGCCTCCCCTGCCCCTTAGAATTCTGGGTTGAGAGCCCAGTGGCTGATGGGGCAAAAATCATTGTCACGGATGGTTTTAAAATGTCGTCAGTCATTGCTTCCTCCGGGAAAGTAACGGCAGTCAATCATTTCGCGCCCTTTTTCCCTGGATTGCCCTGGCAGACTCCATGGAGCCCATTCAGGTTTTTTTTTTTTTTTTTTTTTACAGTCACCCTATGTGTACTGGATGCCGCGGACAGAGGCGATACTCCAGCGCTACACAGCACCATTTGTTTGCTTTTGCATGATAGCAGAGATGGTTACTAGTTGTTCTGTACCATCTGCTGCCAGCGTAATTTGGCAATGAGATGATGGTGTCATAAACAGATAGCTAAGGGTTAATGTCTCTTTCACCTGAAGCACCTGACCAGAGGACCAATCAGGAAACTGGATTTTTTCAACTTTGGGTGGAGGGAATTTTGTGTCTGAGTCTTTGTTTTCTGCCTGCCTGCTTTCTCTGAGCTTTGGAGAAGTAGTTCTGTTTTCTAATCTTCTGTTTCTAAGTGTAAGGACAAAGAGATCAGATAGTAAGTTATATGGTTTCTTTTCTTTGGTATTTGCATGAATATAAGTGCTGGAGTGCTTTGATTTGTATTCTTTTTGAATAAGGCTGTTTATTCAATATTCTTTTAAGCAATCGACCCTGTGTTGTGTCACCTTAATACAGAGAGACCATTTGTATGTATTTTTTCTTTCTTTTTATATAAAGCTTTCTTTTAAGACCTGTTGGAGTTTTTCTTTACTTCAGGGAAATTGAGTCTGTACTCACCAGGGAATTGGTGGGAGGAAGAAATCAGGGGAAATCGGTGTGCGTTGGATTTGCTAGCCTGATTTTGCATTCCCTCTGGGGAATAGGAAAGTCCTTTTTGTTTCCAGGACTGGGAACGGAGAGGGGGAGACACTCTGTTTGGATTCACAGAGCTTGTGTCTGTGTATCTCTCCAGGAGCACCTGGAGGGGAGAAGGGAAAAAGGATTATTTCCCTTTGTTGTGAGACTCAAGGGATTTGGGTCTTGGGGTCCCCAGGGAAGGGTTTTCAGGGGGACCAGAGTGCCCGAAAACACTCTAATTTTTTGGGTGGTGGCAGCAAGTACCAGGTCCAAGCTGGTAGCTAAGCTTGGAGGTTTTCATGCTAACCCCCATATTTTGGACGCTAAGGTCCAGATCTGGGACTAAGGTTATAACAGATGGTTATCTGTCCTTCTGTACTGTCTGCTGCTATCATGGGTGCCCCCGGCTGAGATCGGCTGGGGGTGCAAAGGCAAAACTAGGAATGACTCCCTGAGTCAATCCCTCCTTTATGGTTTCTAAAAATAGAGTCAGTCCTGCCTAGAATATGTGGCAAGTGTACTAGAGAAGCAGTGTATCAGAGAGCACAGCTGCTCCATGTCAGATCCTGCAGAAATGACGAGCTACATGCCATTCACAGGGGGTGCCTCTGCAGCAACCCCACCCGTTGCTTCCCTCCTCCCCAAACCTTCCTGGGCTACTGTGGCAGTGTCCCCCCCATTTGTGTCATGAAGTTATAAAGAATGCAGGAATAAGAAACAGTGACTTTTTAGTGAGATAAAATGAGGAGGAGGCAGCCTCCTGGTGCTATGACAGTCCAGGCAGGACATTAAGCAGTGTGGAGGAGAGGAGTCCAGCATGCCACTGCTATGATAGTTCAGGTAGTACACAATCTTTTCTTTACACAAGAAAGGGAGGGGGCTGATGGAGCTCAGACCCCAGTTGCTATGATGAAGACAGTTACGAGCCGTTCTGCCCCATCTACTGGGAATGACTGAGAATCATTCCTATTTTCACCCAGGCGCCCCTGGCCAGCCTCACCTGAAGCCAGCCAGGAGCACTCATAGGTTGATAAGAAGGACAGTTACCAGTCCCTACTGCACCATCTGCCACTGGGGAGGGGAGAGGAGTGGATACTGCTCTTCACTGCTGCAGCATCGCATCTACCAGCAGCATTCAGTAGACATAGGATGACATTGAAAGAAGTCAAGAAACAATTTTTTTCCCTTTTCTTTCACGTGTGTGGGGGGGTAAATTGACGAGCCATTCCCTGAACCACGCCAGACAATGTGTTTGAACCTACAGGCATTGGGAGCTCAGCCAAAATGCAAATACTTTTCGGAGACTGCTGGGGACTGTGGGATAGCTGGAGTCCTCAGTACCCCCTCCCTCCCTCCATGAGCGTCCATTTTAGTCTCTGGCTTCCCGTTACGCTTGTCACGCAGCACTGTGTAGCCTGTAGATTTTTTTTTCAAATGCTTTGGCATTTCGTCTTCTGTAATGGAGCTTTGATAGAACAGATTTGTTTCCCCATACAGCGATCAGATTCAGTATCTCCCGTATGGTCCATGCTGGAGCTCTTTTTGGATTTGGGACTGCATTGCCACCCGTGCTGATCAGAGCTCCAAGCTAGGCAAATAGGAAATGAAAATCAAAATTTCGCGGGGCTTTTCCTGTTTACCTGGCCACTGCATCCGAGTTGAGATTGCTGTCCAGAGCAGTCACAGTGGTGCACTGTGGGATACCGCCCGGAGGGCAATACCGTCGACTTGCGGCCACACTAACCCTAATCCGATATGGTAACACCGATTTTAGCGCTACTCCTCTCGTCGGGGAGGAGTACAGAAACCGATTTAAAGAGCCCTCGTAGTGTGGACGGGTACAGCGTTAAATCGGTTTAATGCTGCTAAAATCGGTTTAAACGCATAGTGTAGATCAAGCCTCTGACTGTGCCAAATACAAACTTGCTCTGCTCTTTTCCATTCAGAATGCTGCTGCAAAGATCATTTTCCTGGTCTGTTGCTTCAATCATAACCATAACCCCTCTATTTCAATCTCTCCACTGGGTCCCCTTTCTCTACTGCATGGAACATAAACTTCTTGTATTTACTTTCAAGGCCTTTCACAGTCTGCCGTTTCTAGAGGTGACTCTCTCCAGGTTATCAGTAAGTCATACAGGGGGTGGGGAATAGTGGAGGGATTTACTCTTTTACTGTACTGTAATGTATCTGTTATACAAATAAAGAATGAATTTTGGTTTCCAGGACTGTCTACTTGGCACCTTTCACTAGTGTAAAATTTACATATACAGAAAATTAAAACAGTATCACTAGTGCACTTTCACATAGAGTATGAGTCACTACTGGGCAAAATGCAATACGCAATTCTGTGGCCATAGTGACCTTGCTAGAAATGGGCAGAACCAATCATTAAAATTCTGTGCACTTCACACAAGAATAGTAAAAACCTGCCTAGTCTGATCTGATAAGTGCTCCGAACAGGAAGTTAAAGCAGAACAGAAATTATTCACTTTTATTGGTGTTCGTTTAGCTATCTTACAAACTTCCCCCAAACAGACAGCCCCACCATGCGAGAATTGGAGGGAAAATGGGGGCTACACAATGTCACACACATACAGACAGAGGATGATTAAAATGTCAAGAGGAGTGATAAGAAAACAGCATGTCTGAAGAACATCAAAAGCAAACCAAGACTGCAGGCCAGCCTAAGAATCTGTGCATCTGATGTGAACGAAATTGAAAGATATGATTTTAAGATTTCTCTGAAGTACTTTCAGCTGTCACTGCCAGCACAACCTCTGTCTGGCAGTGTATTTATATTTTTTAAAACACTAATATTCTGAAAATAAGCCAAAACATGTCAGAATCTCTTTGTACACACTAAATTATTTTCTGTGTAGTTTGCAAGTTAGGATTGTGATGGGCTTTCCCTGTCATTATCACCCTTTTCAAATATCATTTAGAAATACATTTATTCTTCGATGAAATACATATACATTTTTAAACTTCTTAGGTGGTCTTGGACTGAGGCAGTGTTGTTTTGCTTTCATAATCTTAGCTCTGACCAAATATGTCTTTATATGCAGTTCTATGTTTAGGGAGTGTCATGAGAAGCTAAGCTATTGATTCATCTGTTAAACCTTAATAAATGAGTCACGCTGATGCAATGTAGTGTTCTAAAAATAACTGCAGACAGCTTGGCTGCTGTCATTTGCAGAAGTTCTCAGATGCCATTTTAATTAACATTAATCTTTTCTCAGGCAGATCATGCTGTCGAAATGATGCCAAGGCTTTCACTGCTATTAGAAAGCTACATGTCATCAGTGAAATTGTGCTTTCCTTTTTAAAAAAAACAACAAAAATCCCTCTGCTCATGTTTTTCCAGACGTATTTTACAATTACATTCATGCTATTTACCAAGAGGGAACTCTCTCTTCTGATGTATTTATAAACGATTCAGACTATTAAAGACCTGAAATGTTATTGGAGAATGAATGTGTGATTGTAAGCAGATCAGAGGACTGGGAATCAGCATTCTTAGGCTTTATTTCCAACTCTAACACTGATTTGTGCAACCTGAGGCAAACTCCCTTAGCCAAATCTTCAAGTCTTGCTGAGCCACATACAATGCAGGACTTAAGGGGGTTAGGCAGCAAAGGTATCCTAAAGAAAGGAAGCTGTGCTCTTCCCCAATCCTGGGGGCAGAGATTAAAGCAGACTCAGTCTGATCCAATTTATGCAATCATGTAAAGGCCCCCTAGTAACTGTTAAACCTTCCAGGAATTGTCATAGCACATCGTTTTGGCCATGCCGACTACACAACTGAAGGTTGAAAGGTACAGAGCTCATATAGATGGCTATATGCCAAGCCAGAATTTCCCTATGCAAAGGAAATGCCCACCTGCCCTGAGAAGGCAGTTTTACATCCACTTTGAGTTGCAGGATATATCAGATGCTAAGGATCTTCCCTAGCTTCACTCTAAAATGGCTATAATAATTAGGGATGTGACAACAATTTTTTTCTAATTTTGAGCCCTAGGAACATTTGGGAATCTAAATTAGGTTAAGAAATTAAATGATTTGAAGTTCATGTTCTATCAGTTCCTGTCTGTTGCTGACAATAGCAGATAGAGTTAGCTAAAAAATATGATTTTTTCCCTCATGAATTTTCATGAGAAAAATCATAATTCAAAAGTTTCCAGTTAGGAAAAATGGTTTTCCTTTGAAAACAAATGAAAATTAAGAAAGTGTGGAAAAACCTATATTTTCTCCCACCTTTCTACTGTTTTTCAATTTTTGATCATGGTAAAACAGTAACAACATGTGAAAATGGATTTCCCCCCACTTTCTGACAGCTTTCCAACTGGAAAAAATGCCAATATTACTTTGTTACTTTCGCTCACTTAAAGAGAAAGATAGAAGTAAAAGATTCCCCATTTTTCTCAGGGAAAAAGAAAAAAAAAAGTTAAAAACAGAAGAAGTGGGTATTTTCCCACAATTTCAAAATGGAATAGTTTAAAAGTACTGAAAAGTGATGTTTTCCCTCCCTTCAGAAGGGGAAAGGAACGTTTGATATCTTGCTCTTACTTCCTCCCATAGGGAGAGATCATGGAGATACAATCAACTCCACTTAGTTCCTTCTAACCCTAGAAACCTGTCCATTATACATCTTTGATATCTTCTGCAGTGATGGTGGGAGGCTGATAATAAAATAATAATAATTGGAGATATACCTATCTCCTAGAACTGGAATGGACCATGAAAGGTCATTGAGTCTAGCCCCCTGCCTTCATTAGCAGGACCAAGTACTGATTTTTGCCCCAGATCCCTAAGTGGCCCCCTCCAAGACTGAACTCCCAACCCTGGGTTTAACAGGTCAATGCTCAAACCACTGAGCTATCCCTCCCCCTTCTCTACTTTGGAGTAAGAGGCTGCTCCCTCCCTAATCCTGCATCCTTGGCAAAGATGTCAAGGAGGCCCATTATCCTCCTCCTAATGCAAATAACAATGTATAGGGGGCAGGTCGCCTTTGCTGCCCTGCATTTGGCAGCACGAGGACTAGGAATAACTCTTTCCTGTCTCGCTGCAACAACCCTTTAAGCATATGGACCAGGGAGGACCCAAACTGCACTAAGATAAAAGTCACCTTTATGTGGCTAAGGGAAACCCCACTTCTGTACAGATCTGAGTGTGGTTTTCCTATGTATGGATGATACCAGAGCAGAGTTTTCCTTAACAGAGGGTTACTCACCTTATGCAGTAACTGAGGTTCTTCAAGATGTGTCCTCGCCATGAGTGCTCCACTGCAGGTGTGGCAGCGCCTTTGTGTCTGGAGTCGGAGATCTTCAATAGCAGTGCCCATCGAACCATACATGCACAGCTCCCCTCCTTCACGCTGTGTGCGGGACGTATAATATAGCGCCCTGTGGTCCAACTGCCCTCAGTTCCTTCTCTACCAGAGCTTCATGTTACACTCCGAAGCAGAGGGGAGGACGGCATGTAGTGGAGCACCCATGGGGACATACGTCTCTAAGAACCTCAGTTACTGCACAAGGTAAGTAACCCTCTCCTTCTTTGAGTGGTGTCCCCATGGGCGCTCCACTGTAGATGACTACAAACAGTGCCCCTAGCTGGAAGGTTGGGATGTCAGAGCTCCTGATATGACTGACGATAGGACCTTACGTACAAGGACAGTGTCCGTGGAGGAATCTTGCATGATGGCATAGTGTTGGGCGAATGTATCTGAGGATGCCCAAGTGACAGCCTTGCATAGATCTATGATGGGAACATTACTGAAGAATGCAATGGAGGTGGAAAGAGCTTGTGTGACGTGTGTCCTGATAGAGGGAGATAGTTGCTTATTGTGAAGTTCATAAGCTAGACACATGCACTGTGAGATACATTTAGAGAGGCATTGTTTCAATAAAGCTGTACCCTTAGACCATTTGGTGGTGGATATAAAGAGATGCAGAGATTTTCCAAACGGCTTGGTTCTATCCCAGTAGAATGATAATGCATATCTCATGTCTAAGGTGTGGAGAGCCACTTAAAACAAAAAATAATTGGAGATATATCTATCCCCTGGAACTGGAAGGGACCACGAAAGGTCATTGACTCCAGACCCCTGCCTTCACTAGCAGGACCAAGTATTGATTTTTGCCCCAGATTCCTAAGTGGCCCCCTCAAAGATTGAACTCACAACCCTGGGTTTAGCAGGCCAATGCTCAAACCACTGAGCCATCCCTCCCCCGACTTCCTGTTAATTTTTGTGCAGTTTGGGAAAAAGGGAGGGGAGATATATGGGTTGATTCAGATGGAAGGATGTAATAACTTTGGGCAGAAATTTAGACTGTGGACAAAGAGTTACTTTGTCTCTACAGAACACCATATGTGGTGGGTATGCTATAAGGGCCGAGATTTCTCCCACACGTTGTGGGCTACAAGAAAGGCCATTTTCATTGCTAGATGTAGATGAGAACATGTTGTCATTGGTTTGAACAGAGATCTAGTGAAAGGGAAGAGAACTAGGTTGGAGTTCCAGGGCAGGATAGGGACACGTATGTGTGGGTATAGATTTTGAACACTCTTTAGAAATGCTTAACTAGAGGATGTACGAAAACTGAGCATCCATCCACAGAGCAGTGGAATGCAGTAATTGCACCCAGGTGTACGCACAGAGAACTATTAGTTAATTCATTCTATTTCAGCTGAAGGAGATAGTCCAGTATGAGAAACTATGGGGCATGAGCCGCGTCGACCTGCCTTGCAACACACTAAAGGTGGAACCTGGTCCACTTATGTGCATAGGTTTACCTGGTAGCGTTGCGCCTGCTATTTATTAATGTGTGTCTTACTGACTCTGAACAGGCTATTTCTGGACCCCGGAGCCATGAAGGAGACACACTTTTAGGTTGAGCAGTTGCAGATTGGGGTGGCAAATGTGTCCCATGTCTTGTGAGAAGAACCAGGATGCTGGAGCAAGGTTGATAGGCCAACATAGAGTCATGTGAAGCAGGCAAGTGTATCAGATTTGTCGTGGCCATGCTGGGGCTATTAGTATAACCCAAGCATGGTCTTCCTGTATCTTGCATAAGACTCTGAACAGAAGGGGAAAAGGAGGGAAAGCGTAGAGAAAGCTGCTAACAGGGAGTTTTGCAAGGGAGTTCTCCCGGTGAAGGAGGAGCACATACAGCATCTGTGGGGACCGTGTGCTGTAGCTGGCAGTTGGAGGTGGAGCTACTAGGAAGGTTTGAAAGCTAGAAGCCTCTGGTAATTGGCTGAGCCTTAACCAGTGGGCGGGGCATTCACTCAGGCCAGGGCTTTATAAAGCTGCGCACAAGCGACCAGGGAGCTTAGCGACCAGGAGCTGCTAACAGGGAGTTTTGCAAGGGGTTCAGAAGGGGGTAGGAAGGGAGGGGGGGTCCCTTGTTGGTCTCACCTGTGACCCATTGGTCCCCTGAACCTATGAACTGAGCCACATCCAAAACCTTTCTGTTTACAGCAGAGAAGAGCGGACAGGGAGCTGTAGATGGGAAATTGAGAGAGTTTGACAGAGGAAGGCTTACAATGGTGAGGAGTACCCGCAACACCTGTGCCAGCACTGCTTCTGTCTCCTCCACCTGCGCCTGTAGCCAGACAGAGCACCAAAGCATGGATGCTTTTACCCAGATTCTGGTGTGGGCTTGCAAAGACTGTAATTTGCAATTTCCACTTACTGATATCCAGGGTGGGGGTGGCATCCAATGTGAAAGGTGCCTACTAGTGGAATCTCTCAGGCAGCAGGTGGGAGAGCACAGGAGGAGGTGGCTAGGCTGAGGGAACCTCCTATACAGAGCAATTCCTGGACAATATCCATGTGGAGACAGATGACGGTGCTGTCCCAGTTGACAGGACTACCGACACACCAGTGGAGGAGGAGATGCCTCAGGGTGTGTCTGACACACCAGTGGAGGAGGCGGCTCAGGGTGGACACAGCCAGCTGGTCACTTCTAGCAGCAGGCAGTGCTCCACCGCTGCTGCGAACCCTCCTGCTGTGGTAAAAGATAACCGTTATGCTCTTCTTGATACAGGAGAGAAGGAATCACCCCCAACAGTTAAGGAGGTGAAGCCTCGTACCCCTAAGGTTGGGAGGTCTGCTGCCACCACTGATAAGAAACGTAGGGTAGTGGTGGTTGGAGACTCTCTGCTGAGGGGGACGGAGACACCCATCTGTCGCCCTGACCGTTCATCCGGGAGGTATGCTGCCTGCCAGGGGCCCGTATCCGAGATGTTATAGAGGCATTGTCGAGGATTATCCGGCCCTTCTGACTACTACCCCATGCTACTCATCCATGTGGCACAAATGATACTGCGAGGTGTGAGCACTGAGCAGATCAAGAGGGACTACAGGGCTCTGGGAGTACGGGTTAAGGAGTTTGGAGCGCAGGTGGTATTCTCTCGATTCTTCCTGTTGAAGGTAGGGGTCCGGGCAGAGACAGATGCATCGTGGAGGTGAATGCCTGGCTGCGAAGATAGTGTCGCCAGGAGGGCTTTGGCTTCCTCGACCACGGGATGCTATTCGAGGAAGGACTGCTAGGAACAGATGGTGTTCACCTTTCGAAGAGGGGAAAGGCCTTATTTGCGCACAGAATGGCTAACCTAGTAAGGAGGGCTTTAAACTAGGTTCGACCGGGACAGGTGAGCAAAGCCCACAGGTAAGTGGGGAACAAGACCTGGGAGATGGGTTGGAAACAGGAGGGAGCACAGGCTATAATGGCAGAGAGGAAGGAGGGTCAGGGCAAAGCTGGGAGGCAAGATCAAACCAGTATCTTAGATGCCTATATACAAATGCATGAAGTATGGGTAATAAGCAGGAAGAACTGGAAGTGCTAATAAATAAATACAACTATGACATTACTGGCATTACTGAAACTTGGTGGGATAATACACACGACTGGAATGTTGGTGTGGATGGGTATAGTTTGCTCAGGAAGGATAGACAGGGGAAAAAGGGAGGAGGTGTTGCCTTATATATTAAAAATGTACACACTTGAACTGAGGTGGAGATGGACATAGGAGACGGAAGTGTGGAGAGTCTCTGGGTTAGGCTAAAAGGGGTAAAAAACACAGGTGATGTCGTGCTGGGAGTCTACTACAGGCCACCTAATCAGGCGGAAGAGGTGGATGAGGCTTTTTTCAAACAACTAACAAAACCATCCAAAGCCCAAGATTTGGTGGTGATGGGGGACTTCAACTATCCAGATATATGTTGGGAAAATAACACCGCGGGGCACAGACTATCCAACAACTTCCTGGACTGCATTGCAGACAACTTTTTATTTCAGAAAGTTGAAAAAGCTACTGGGGGGGAAGCTGTTCTAGACTTGATTTTAACAAATAGGGAGGAACTTGTTGAGAATTTGAAAATAGAAGGAAGCTTGGGTGAAAGTGATCATGAAATCATAGAATTTGCAATTCTAAGGAAGGGTAGAAGGAGGTACAGCAGAATAGAGACAATGGATTTCAGGAAGGCGGATTTTGGTAAGCTCAGAGAGCTGATAGGTAAGGTCCCATGGGAATTAAGACTGAGGGGAAAAACAACTGAGGAAAGTTGGCAGTTTTTCAAAAGGACACTATTAAGGGCCGAAAAGCAAGTTATTCCGATGGTTAGGAAAGATAGAAAATGTGGCAAAAGACCACCTTGGCTTACCCTTGAGATCTTGCGTGACCTACAAAATAAAAAGGTGTCATATAAAAATGGAAACTAGGTCAGATCACGAAGGATGAATATAGGCAAATAACACAGGAATGCAGAGGCAAGATTAGAAAAGCAAAGGCACAAAATGAACTCAAACTAGCTATGGGAATAAAGGGAAACAAGACTTTTTATCAATACATAAGAAGCAAGAGGAAGACTAAGGACAGGGTAGGCCCACTGCTCAATGAGGAGGGGGAAACAGTGACGGGAGACTTGGAAATGGCAGAGATGCTTAATGACTTCTTTGTTTCAGTCTTCACTGAGAAGTCTGAAGGAATGTCTAGTATAGTGAATGCTTACGGGAAGAGGGTAGGTTTAGAAGAGAAAATAAGAAAAGAGCAAGTAAAAAATCACTTAGAAAAGTTAGATGCCTGCAAGTCACCAGGGCCTGATGAAATGCATCCTAGAATACTCAAGGAGTTAATAGAGGAGGTATCTGAGCCTCTAGCTATTATCTTTGGGAAATCATGGGAGACAGGGGAGATTCCAGAAGACTGGAAGGGGGCAAATATAGTGCCCATCTATAAAAAGGGAAATAAAAACAACCCAGGAAACTATAGACCAGTTAGTTTAACTTCTGTGCCAGGGAAGATAATGGAGCAGGTAATCAAAGAAACCATCTGCAAACACTTGGAAGGTGGTAAGGTGATAGGGAATAGCCAGCATGGATTTGTAAAGAACAAATCGTGTCAAACTAATCTGATAGCGTTCTTTGATAGGATAACGAGCCTTGTGGATAAGGGAGAAGCGGTGCATGTTATATACCTAGACTTTAGTAAGGCATTTGATACGGTTTCGCATGATATTCTTATAGATAAGCTAGGAAAGTACAATTTAGATGAGGGCTACTATAAGGTGGGTGCATAACTGGCTGGATAACCGTACTCAGAGAGTAGTGTTAATGGCTCCCAATCCTGCTGGAAAGGTATAACAAGTGGGGTTCCGCAGGGGTCTGTTTTGGGACCGGTTCTGTTCAATATCTTCATCAACGATTTAGATGTTGGCATAGAAAGTACGCTTATTAAGTTTGCGGACGATACCAAACTGGGAGGGATTGCAACTGCTTTGGAGGACAGGGTCAAAATTCAAAATGATCTGGACAAATTGGAGAATTGGTCTGAGGTAAACAGGATGAAGTTCAATAAAGATAAATGCAAAGTGCTCCACCTAGGAAGGAACAATCAATTTCACACATACAGAATGGGAAGAGACTGTCTAGGAAGGAGTATGGCAGAAAGAGATCTAGGGGTCATAGTAGACCACAAGCTTAATATGAGTCAACAGTGTGATACTGTTGCAAAAAAGCAAACGTGATTCTGGGATGCATTAACAGGTGTGTTGTAAACAAGACACGAGAAGTCATTCTTCCGCTTTACTCTGCGCTGGTTAGGCCTCAACTGGAGTATTGTGTCCAGTTCTGGGCACCGCATTTCAAGAAAGATGTGGAGAAATTGGAGAGGGTCCAGAGAAGAGCAACAAGAATGATTAAAGGTCTTGAGAACATGACCTATGAAGGAAGGCTGAAGGAATTGGGTTTGTTTAGTTTGGAAAAGAGAAGACTGAGAGGGGACATGATAGCAGTTTTCAGGTATCTAAAAGGGTGTCATCAGGAGGAGGGAGAAAACTTGTTCACCTTAGCCTCCAATGATAGAACAAGAAGCAATGGGCTTAAACTGCAGCAAGGGAGATTTAGGTTGGACATTAGGAAAAAGTTCCTAACTGTCAGGGTAGTTAAACATTGGAATAGATTGCCTAGGGAAGTTGTGGAATCTCCATCTCTGGAGATATTTAAGAGTAGGTTAGATAAATGTCTATTAGGGATGGTCTAGACAGTATTTGGTCCTGCCATGAGGGCAGGGGACTGGACTCGATGACCTCTCGAGGTCCCTTCCAGTCCTAGAGTCTATGAGTCTATTCCAGGTTATGAGAAATGCATCCCTGAGTGAGCCACGTCCCAGACCTGCTCAGGAGAAAAACTGAGGGCAACGAGTATTGCACTGAGTGGCAAAAGTGTCTATAGTAGGGTGACCCCATTGATGGAATATGAGTTGGAGCACTCTTGTATCTAGCTCCTATTCATGCTTGTGTGAAATAGTCCTGCTCAGGGTAATGTTCGAGGAGATATGCAGCCAACATGGAGATTTTGTTGCGGATACACCAATTCCATAATTTGATTGCTTCTGAGCATAGGAAATGGTATCTCGCTCCTCTCTGCCTGTTGATGTAGTACATGCAAGCGAGACTGTCTGTCATGACTCATAGAGTCTGATGTTTTAAGAGTGGTAAGAAATGAAGGCCAGCATTTCAGACCACCCTCTGTTCTAAGAGGTTGATGCACAGGCTGTATTCGATGGGTGTCCATCTGCCCTGTATGGTGTGTTTGCCGAAGTGTGCTCCCCAGCCAATGAGGGAAGTATCAGTGTTTAGCATCATGATACTTGAGGGCTGGAGAAAGGGGAGTCCGAAACAAACATTTTTGGGATGTGTCCACCACAGCAGAGAGTCCTTGACCTGACGTAGCATGGACAGAAGTTTTAGTATGCTGTGTTTTGGGGGGAGGTATAAAGTACAAAGCCAGCCCTGAAGACATCCCATATGGAGCCTTGCACGCTTGACAACAAACATAGCTGCAGCCATATATCCCAGGAGGTGGAGATTTGGAGATATGCATGCTGAGATTTGGGGGCATATTTGAGTGCTGGGTATCAGTTCTGTTCTGGCTCTGACCCTGTGAGGTGAGATAAAAGCCCCTGCTTGTATGGCATCGAGTAGATCACCAATGCACTCTAGCTTCTGCACATGTCACTGTGGATTTTTCAAGGTTGATGAGAAGACCTAATCTCGTGAAGAGTCATTGTTGTATGGACCGCTTAGAGCACTTCGGCCTCTGAAGGAGCTTTGACAAGGCAATCGTCTAGGTACGGAAAGATGGTGATGCCTTTTTTCCTTAAGAAGGACACGACCATTCCGAATACCTTGGAAAAACTCGCAGTGCTGTGGATAGTCCAAAGTGTAGCACCTGGTATTGATAATGGCCATTGCTGATGACAAATCGTAGGAAGCATCTCTCGGCGGGACGGATGGCGATGTGAAAATATGCATCCTGCAGATCGAGGGATGAGAACCAATCCCCCTGTTCCAGTACTGGGATTATGGTGGAGAGAGCAACCATCTTGAATCGTTGCAGCTTGACAAACTTATTCAGATAGCAAGGGTCCAGGATAGGATGCCAACCGCCACATTTCTTCTCAATAAGGAAGTAGTGAGAGTAGAAACCATGTCCCCTGTGTTGTAAGGGACAGGTTCTATGGCTCCCAGTTCAAGAAAATGTTTCACCTCCCCATCGAGGACGGAGATGTGAGAGTGGTCCCTGAAGGGAGTGGGGGTGGCAGGGTGGCGTAGTTGGGAAGGGGATAGAATATCCATGATGGACTATTTCCAGGACCCATCTGTCTGAAGTGATGAGCATCCATGATGGTAAGAATGGAGCTAGCAGGTTACCAGACTGTTGATGTGCTAGAGATGTTACAGATGGCAGAGATAGCAGGTTTGACTGGAGCTGATGAGAGGTTCTCGGGACCTTGACCACACCTTCAAAATTGTTGTTTAGCAGAAGATGTATGAGATGGTGCTCCTTGTGCGGATGGTTGTTTGCGCCTGGTGGGGGGTCTTTCGTGACAACGTTGGTTATCAAACAGTGGTTGTGGATAGTATGGTTGGGGTCGCAATTGTGGGGGAAGCTGGTATTTCCATGATTTCTGTTTTGGCTGTGGGGTGTATATTCTGAGAAATCGTAAGGTGCCACGGGAGTCCTTTAAGTAATGTAAGGCATTGTCGGTACATTTGTAGAAGAGTTTTTGTCCCTGAAAAGGCACCTCCATAGAGAATCCCAAAAGGTGTACCAGGATACGCATCTCATTACTACTGAGGTAGCAATGGATCGAGCTGCCATGTCTGCTAAATCTAGGGAGGTCTGCAGAGCTGTATGGGTTATTAGATGGCCTTCAGCTAATAGGGGAAAGAATTGCTCTTTTTTTTTGCCTCTGGTAGGTCTCAAGAACTGCTCAAAACTGGAGGAGCTTTTTATAGTGGTACTTGGCCATGAGGGCCTCATAATTAGAAATTCAAAATTGGAGGGTAGTGGACAAATAAGATTTCCTGCCAAATAAATAAAACCGCTTAATTTTTTTTTTCACTCTGGCAGACAATCTGGCATCCAAAATACTGTATAAAATACAGCCATATGAAACATCATCTGAAAATAGTCATTCTAGGACAGGGGTTGGCAACCTGCGGCACGCGTGCCAAAGGCAGCACACGAGCCGATTTTTACTAGCACATTACTGCCAGCTGGAGTCCCAGCAGCCTGCCCTGCTCAGCCTGCTGCCGGCCTAGGTGAACTGAACCCCCAGCTGGCAGCACACAGAGCAGGGCCGGCGGCCAGGACCCCAGCTGGCAGGAGCCGGCTGCTCAGCCTGCCGCCGGTTTGCGGTTCTGTCCGCTGGCCGTGCTCAGCCCACTGACGGTCTGGAGTTTGGGCCGCTGGCCCCTTGCTAGCCAGGTCTTGGCTTCCAGCCCCACTCAGCCCACTGCTGGCCTGAGTGAATGGAACCCCCGGCCAGCATCGGCTGAGCGGGGTCGGCGGCCAGGACCCTGGCTGGCAGGAGCTGGCAGCCGGAACCCCAGATCAGCAGCGGGCTGAGCAGCTCAGCCCGCTGCCAGTCTGGGATTCTGGCTGCCAGCCCCATGCCAGCTGGGGTCCCGGCCATCAGCCCCACTTACCTTACTGCTTGTCTGGGGTTCCAGCCGCCCGGTCCCCTGCCAGCCGAGGTCCTGCTCAGCCCTCCTGCCAGCCTGGGGTACCAGCAGAAAGCCCAGCGCTCTGCTCCTGGCCTGGTCTCAGGGCTCTACAGCACTTATCAAAAATTACTCTACAATTAGTTTAAAGACTTAAAAACTTTGTATATTACAGTAATCGTTAAAAATGTATAATGTTAATAAATACATAAGTTTGATTAAACATAGTAGTTGTACTTATGTGCCTGTGCTTAAATTGTGTTTTCGATGATTTACCTTCTAACAAAATCTCACGTCTCGCACCCTCAGAAAGGGCATTCTGCACCCCCAGGGGATGCATGCACCTCAGGTTAAGAACCACTGCACTAAACTGATAAGATCTGCGTTTTAATTTAAAGTGAAGTTTCTTAAACATTTTAAAACCTTGTTTGCATGCAACAATAGTTTAGTTAGATAATATAGACTTATAGAGAAAGACCTTCTAAAACCGTTAAAATGTATTACTGGCACCTGAAACTTTAAATGAGTGAATAAATGAAGACTTGGCACACCATTTCTGAAAGGTTGCTGACCTCTGTTCTAGGATACGAACACCATACATAAACTGCTCTTCAAATGTTTTCTTAGAAGGAAGATCAGTATTTCATGGTTTCTAGTGCCATGGTTCCAGTAGATTACAAAAAGAGAGGGTGGTACTGCATCTGAACTGGGCTGCAAGGATAGCTCTTTGCTCAGAGTTTCCAGTTTCTGAACAAAATATCATTTTCATCTGCTTTCAGATGCAGAAAGAATCTTAAAAATGTACTGCTATACAGAAGAAACAATTTGTGTGTTGGATGATTACATGTTTACAGAAGCGAGTAAGGATTTTAGACTGTTCCATCTGATTGCTAATTTAACTATGGAAGTCATACATTAAATCAGACAGATAGGAATGTCAACTAGGTTTAAGGAAAAATGTGCTCAGTGACTTTGAAAGTTCCCACTAGGGCATCATATACTTGACTGGCCAGCTCATTAAACAACATGAGCAGGATTTTAAGCTTCATGAAAGAAAAAATATGCAGAACCAGAAAAATCATCCTCATAAAAATAGCCATAAATTCACATGGTTTAGACAAAGAAGAAAAGCCTTTCAAAAGCCATTAGAGATTTAGGCCTGTCATAAACAGATAGGTAAGGGTTAATGTCTCTTTTACCTGTAAAGGGTTAAGAAGCTAAGTGAACCTGGCTGACACCCAACCAAAGGACCAATAGAGGGACAAGATACTTTCAGATCTTGGTGGAGGGAAGTCTTTGTTTGTGCTTTTTGGCAGGCAAGGCGGATTAGTCTTATGTTTGTTTTCTCAACTGGTAAATGTGTCTTTTTGCTGGAAGGATTTTTACCTCTGTTTGCTGTAACTTTGAATCTCAGGTGAGGGGGAGGGGGAGTCCCCCTAGTCTATCTGAGTACCCCGTAAAGCATTTTCCATCCTGATTTTACAGAGATAATTTTTACCTTTTCTTTCTTCAATTAAAAGCTTTCTTTTTAAGAACCTGATTGATTTTTCCTTGTTCTAGAATCCAAGGGATTGAGTCTAAACTCACCAGGAGTGGGGGGAAAAGGAGGGAGATGGTTAAATTCTCCTTGTTTTAAGACCCAAGGGGTTTGGGTCTTGGGTTCCCCAGGGAAGGTTTTGGGGGAACAGAAGTGTGCCAGACACAGACTTCTGGCTGGTGGCAGTGTACTAAATTTAAGCTAGTAATTAAGCTTAAAAGTGATCATACAGGTCCCCACTTCTTGAACCCTAAAGTTCAAAGTGGGGAAAAAACCTTGACAAGGTCATGTCCACATAGGGATAAAAAACCCAAAGCTGGCCTGTGTCAGTTGACTCAGGCTCATGGGGCTCCAGCTCCAGGGCTGGAAAACTGCTGTGCAGACATTCAGGTTTGGGCTGGAGCCTGAGCTCTGGATCCTGCAAGGGTGAGGGGTCCAGAATTTTTAGCCCTGAAGCCTGAGAGTCCAAGACAGCTGACCTAGGCCAGTTACAGTTGTGCTGCAGGGTTTTTAATCCCTGCGTAGATGTACCCTTAGTTTGTAGGCTGAAGACTCCAGAAAGCACAGTGGACTATTACAATGGCGGCGAAGGTAATACATTCTTCTCTCTTATTTTGCCTTACAGGAGGCACTTTTTCATTCGGTTGGGTATTTTTAAAGTAAGTATACTTCTATGAGGGGCACAGAGAATCTGCAGCAATACAGTCAGTACTGGATCATTATGGGGCAGTCACACATTGCCCAAGTGAAGGGAATTTGTTGGGTATCTGACAGTAAAATGAAGAGTACCTGAGACACCTTAGAGACTAACAAATTTATTTGAGCATAAACCCTGGCTACACTACTATTTTTAGTACGCTAGATCGAGAAAGAGGGTAAATTTTGTTCAAAGAAAGGTTAAAAAAAAAAGGTGTGTGTGTGGTATACTGGAAGTACACGCTTCTGAGTAAAAAGTCACAGATACTGTTGGTGTTGGAGGACAATCTGGAATGAATCATAATATTTAGATGGAAAAGATGTAGTCTATTCCTCATTAAGACACAGGGTCCATAAGCGGCAAAGAGTTCTGTGGCACCTTATAAACTAACAAACGTATTGGAGCATGAGCTTTCGTGGGTGAATACCCACTTCATGGGACGCATGTAGTAGCACAACGTCGGATGAATGTAGTGGCACTATATGCATCCAACGAAGCGGGTATTCACCCACGAAAGCTCATGTCCCAATACGTTTGTTAGTCTATAAGGTGCCACAGAACTCTGTGCCGCTTTTACAGATCCAGACTAACATGGCTAACCCTCTGATATAGGGTTCATAAGGTACCCTATTATCAGAAACTGTTTAAGGGTATGTCTTCACTACCAATGTTAAAGCGCTGTCATGGCAGCATTTTAACATGGCTACGTAGTCGTGGCTCCAGCTCTCCCAGCACTCTAAAAAACCCTCCCCCATGAGGGGTGTAGCTCCCAGCTCCCAGCATTGGTGTACTATTTACACTGCCACTTTACAGCGCTGAAACTTGCATTGCTCAGGGAGATGTTATTTCACTTCCCTGAGTGAGAAAGTTTCAATGTTGTAAAGTAGCAGTGTAGACAAGGCCTTAGGTAATTCCTCTTTAAAACACTTCCACACCTCAGTAATTACAAGGAGGATCTTGGACTCTCTTAAAGACTGGCAGCATAGCAATGATTTGGGGGATTTCACCCCTGGATGCTAATCCCAGCTGAGACTGACTTGCTGCGTGCTCTTGAGCAAGTTAGGTTCATGTCTGGTTGCCCTCTCTATTCTCTGCTCCCCATCTCCAGCCAAAAGTCAATCATCTGGAGTGTACTCACACACAATCCAAAACTATATGTGTACTTAACATGCAAAGTTAGTTTTCCTGCCTTGTCACTTCAACCATATAATCTCCTTTTTCTCTTTGCATCCTTCTACTGGTTCCCCCTTTCCCACTGCATCAAATAAAAACTACCTGCCTTCATTTTTAAGGTTCTTCATAGTCTATGTTCACCCTACCTATCGCTTCTTTGTACACAGTTGAAATGTTGACTCCCACCTCCATACTGCCAACAATGCTAGCCTTCATTATCTATCTGTAAATTTTCTAACCATCGCACTTTCTCCCCTGCTTCTCTTCTGCACAGGAAGAGCTCCCCATAAAACTCTACAAAGCCACCACACTGTCCTCCAAATCCTTAAAACATATTTCTGCCACAATGATCACCAAAAGCTTAACACCACAAAATTCTGAGAAACTCCATTAAATGAAGATTTGTTCAGTCTGTCTCACTCAGATATTTAAAGATTTAACTATGATAGACTGACTATCCTGAATAAACTTTACTGAATTAACTTAAGCGTTAGAGAACTGAGTTTGTCCTTGAAGGCTACTGTATTGAAAATGCAACTGTTTATGTGTTATTGTAGATTGTATGCGACTCTTTAAAGGACCTGACTAACTTAAAAGCTAAGAACTTCAAAAGACTTTTTGTGACAATGCGTGTAAAGTGGATTTCCTAGGAAATACCTGGGGAGTGAGGGGAATGCAAATAACACACTTCAAACCCACACTTTGGAAGCTAAGCCCTGGGGTGGAAAACCCATTGTCTATTAATTACCTCCTCCAAGAAGCTCCACATCAAAGACCCCTGAATGTATAAAAGATTGATTAAACATGTTAGGAGTGTGCGTGTTCTGAGCTGAAGCTGGAATGAACTTGTGATTACATAGGAAACCCTGAAGATGGGGTGCTGAAGGACTGCTTTTGCAAGAGCCCATGTTAGGATTGGGGGGTTCTCTGGTAAGTTATTAGTATGTGTGTAGGTTCTTTTATTGTTTTTAATCTGTTTTCTCTATAGTGTTTTTTTCCTTAAGAATAAAACAGGTTTGAATAAGAAGTTCTGTGCAGGTAACTTATAACTGTAACAATAATACCTGTTAGCCATCTCCAAGAAAAAGCAAGCAAGTGTGCTGAGGCAGACTGTCTCTGCTGGGAATAACATAGTGAAGAGAAGGAACTGCTGGGAATATCCTGGTCAGAAGGGAGTGAAATGTGGGTTTGCACTCAAGAAAGTCAATGAAAAGGGGAGGTAGAAGTTTGAGAAAGTATGCGCCCTTGCTGGTCCACAAAGGGGAAACACAGGTGCAGTTGCCCTGTACTGAGAGAGTAACTACTTCTCATTTGTAAGTAACGTGGATTTTGTTTGAACAGTGTCAGAAAGAAAACAAGATCTCTTACTTGTAGTAACAAATCACACACCTTCCATACCAGCTACTTTCACACGTCAGTTAGTGGGAAAGAACTGAAAATGAGACATTCAGAAATGAGAGGTAACCTAGGTGATCCTCCTCTAGCTCCAGTTTATCTATGTTTTTTCTTTCTTTTAAATGGTTATTATCTGTATTATTTGCATTTTTAGAAAAGAACAATTACACACCTTACAGTAATTATGGGTCTTGGAGATGTGTTCGGCACATGGATTCCACTCTTTGTGCGCATGTGCTCATGCACACCACACTGGGATTCTTTTTTGTTGCTAATGTCTGTTGGGGCCACACCTGTGCCCTACATGCGCACATGCTCCCCCTTCCCAACACCCACTCTTGAGAGCATAAATGGCAGAGAAGGCCCAAATGTTCCTCAGTTCCTTCATCACTACATAATTTGAAAGCTGCACGACTCTGTAATAGCAGCGAAGGAGACATGATCCCAGGTTGTCCACCGTGCAATTGCATTCTCCAGTCAAGCTCTTAGTAAATCTTTAACTACATGTGACTCGTGTAATCCAAGTAAAAGCTATATAAATGTAATGTTTTGAGCTGTTTATGTTGGACAGAATAAACAAAAACCTTATTTATTTTGTAAAAAACAAGCTGCAATATGTCAAGTTTAATTCTCGCAAGTACAATGGTGTGTTTCACTGCACAAAGTAACCTAGCAACGTACACACAGTCCGCCATTTAAAACTGTAAAAAACGGTAAGCAGTATTTCAATCTGACGTGGATCAATTTATTTTTTAGAAAAAAAGAAGAGTGCACTGGTAGAGAAGATAATGAAAGTCCTGGACCATCAACAGCTACACAAAATGAGCCAGTAAGAAAATATGGCAGATACTTGAAGTTTGGATTCCCCTTTACCGGACTGGATGATTACTCGTTGCCTAAGTGTGTTATAATATAACTGTTATTTTATATTTTTATCTGCAATATTTTATTCTTTTCTAATTAGTAGAGTGTAGAGTTGAGTCTTTACTTACATAGCACAGAAACTCAGATTTTATATTTCATTAAAAAATGAAATCACAATACAGTGTTAAAAGTTGGACAACTGTTTTGTTTTAAAATCAATTAATAGCAACACAATGGTTTTTCTTAATGATTTTGTTAACATTGTTGCTTATTGTTCAGTTTTGTACATTGTAGATTTATATAGTGTGTTTTCCCTGGTTGAACACCACATTTTGCTCTTAACGTTTTTTTAAAGTGTAGTTTTACTAAAACCGTTTTGTTTCAAAGCATTGAAGCATTACTTTAAGAGCATATTGCTAGGGATTTCTATCATTATAATGGTTTACAATAAAATGAAAAGGAAACATACGTTGTTTATTTACAGTATTATAGTTTATAGCTATGTAATCATTAAAATTAATCACTTTCTTCAAGAAGTGTTAATAGTGGTTCACACTGCCTATTGCAGCTGCAGAGGTGGACCTCAGGGAAAAAGTTTGGGAACCCCTGCTGTAAGGTATGTAACCATTCTTTCTTGTTTGAGTGATTGTCCATATGGATTCCACTTCGGTGACTTATCAGCAGTTGTCTGCATGGAGATTAGTAATAGGAATACAACTTAAAATAATGACTAGAAGACAGCCCTACTAAAATGGGCATCTGATCTGTCTCCCTTAGCTCCTCCAGTTCAGCCCATATATGGTCTCTGAGGACTAGGAGCTCCTTGCATCGAATGCATATATATGCCATCTGCCCATAGGGCAGGTATTCATACATGATGCATTGGGTGCAACAAACTCTGTTGCTGGACTTCTGCCTGCATTATCTTATTACTTCTCAAGCTTTTTCCTTTGTCGTTGTTTTGATTTTATCAGGGGGTGTTTTTGGTTGTAAGTTTAAAGAAGTTTAAGGAATGTCAAGTGCATCTAGGCCCCTCTGCACAAAACTTCCTCGCAACCCTTCCCTGTTCACAATCTTGCAGCATTGCTCAGTCAAAGCCAGCATCGTCTCAAGCCTGCTGGGTAGTGTGATGAGAATGTGTGGACGGACGACCAGGTGGCAGCCCAACAGATTTCTTGGACCGGCACTGGCACCAAGAAGGCTGCTGATGACATCTGTGCCCTAGTCAAATGAGCCGTCATGATCGCTGGCGGGAACACCTGTGCCAGCTCATAGCAGTAGCGGATGCAGGCCATGATCCAAGGCGAGATTCTCTGGTCTGACACTGGGCAACCTTTCATCCTGTGAGTGACAACTGTGCTAACTTACAGAACAGCTTTGTTCTATCAATGTACAAGGCCAGTGCCTATTTGATGTCCAGGGTATGCAGCATGTGTTCCCCCTCCACCACATGAGGCTTTGGACAAAGGATCGGTAACTAAATTTCTTGACCAGTCTGGAACTAGGAGATGACCTTGGGCAGAAAAGCCAGTTGCGGACGCAGCTGGACCTTGTCCTTATAGAAGACCATATAGGGTGGCTTCGTCATGAGTGCCCTGATCTCAGACACCCTACGGGCCCAAGTTATAGTGACCAAGAAGGAAACCTTCCAGGAGAGAAGCAGGAGGGAGTAGGAAGCCAAGGGTTTGAAGGGGGGAACACTTGAGCCTCAAAAGCAGAACATTCAGGTCCCAAGGGGGACCGGGGCCCAGATATGCAGGTAAAGGCACTCCAGACCTTTTAGGAACCATGGCATCATGGAATGGATGAAGACCGACCAGCCTTGAAACAGGGGGTGGAATGCCAAAATGGCTGCCAGGTGTACCTTAATCGAAGATAGCAACAGTCCCTGGAGCATAAAGTGCTGGAAATAGTCCAGGATGTCCTGCAGCAGTGCCTCTTCTGCACAAATGTGTCGGTCCGAGGTCTAACACATGAACCGCTTCCACTTTGCCACATATGTACCCCTGGTGGATGGTTTTCTGCTGCCCAGCAGGACACCAGCAGAGCACTCCCGTTCGTCCGTACTTAGTCACACAGCAGCCAGGCTGTCAAGTACGGCAACACCAGGTTTGGGTGCAGCATGTTGCCATGGTTCTGAGACAGCAGATCCGGCCAAAGAGGTAGCTGCCGAAAGACTCAGCAGCATGCCAAACCAATGATGGCGAGGCCACACTGGGGTTATGAGGATAACAGATGCTGTCTTGCTTCACCTTCAGCAGTACTTTGAGGATCAACAGTATTGGTGGGAAGGCGTACACCATTGCTCCCGATCGCGGAATCAGGAAGGAATCTGACAGGGAGCATTTGTCCCTGCCCTGCAGAGACAGAACATGTGGCACTTTCTGTTCCGCTTGGTCCACCTGGGGAGTCCCCCACTTGCAGAATATGAGGGTGACCACCTCCGGATGAAGTGACCATTAGTGGCAAGACAAGAAGTTCCTGCTGAGGTGATCTACCAGGACGTTCCTGGTTCCAGGCAGGTGAGCGGCCACCAAATGAATGCCATGCCACACACAAAAGTCCCAGAGACTGAGCACCTCCCGACAAAGTGCCAAAGACCTGGCGCCACCCTGCCTGTTGATGTAATACATTGCAACTGTATTGCACCACCCTGCCCTTCAGATGGGGCAAGAATTCCTGGCATGCCAGGCGAACTGCTCCAAACTCCCTGATGTTGATATGAAGGGCCAGATCAGTGTGTAGCCAGTGGCCCTGGGTGTTGACCTCGACACATGGGCTCCCCAGCCCAGGTCCAACATGTCTGAGACCAGGGTAAGAAACAGAGATGGAGTCACTAAGGGAACCCCCTGGAGCACCGACTTGGGATCCAGCCACCAGTCTAAGGACAAGAGGATGTGGCTCAGCACCATGACCACTCGGTCCAGGGTGTGCCTGCTGGGGAAACAGATCGAGGCCAGCCACATCTGCAGAGGCCGTAGATGAAGTTGGGCATGACTGACCACATACATGCACCACCCATGTGGCCCATTAGTCGCAGGCATGTGCAGGCTGTGGTGAGTGGATGGCACTTTATGTGGGAGATCAAGTCCAATGTGGCCTGAAAGTGTGCTTCTGGAAGGAAGGCCCTGGCTCATGCTGAGTCGAGAACTGCTCTGATAAACTCTATGTGTTACCCTGGCATTAATGTGGACTTCTCTGTGTTTATTAACAGACTCATATCATTGCAGATGGACTGCACCAGATCAAAGCTCCATTGCACCTGCTACGGAGACCTGCCCTTGATGAGCCAGTCATCAAGATATGGGAAGATCTGGACCCCTTGATGTCTCAGGTAAGCCACTATCAGTGCCATACTTTTCGTGAACACCCGGGGGGCCGAGGACAGGCCAAAAGATAGCGCTGTGAACTGGAAATGGCACCTGGACACTATGAAACGCAGGAAACAATTGTGGCTTGGGAATTTGGAGACATGAAGGTAAGCGTCCTTTAAGTCGACAGGAGCATACCAGTCCCCTGGATCCAGGGAAGGAATGGTGGAGGCCAGGGAGACCACGTGGAACTTCAACTTCTGGAGAGACTTGTTGAGGCTATGCAGGTCTAGGATATGTCTGAGGCCCCCTTTGAACTTTGGGATTAGGAAGTAACAGGAGTAGAATCCTCTTCCCTCCCTGTCCTGAGGAACCTCCTCCACAGCCCCAAGCTCAGGAGCTTCTCAACCTCCTGAATGAGGAGCTGCTAGTGAGAAGGGTCGCTGAAGAGGGATGGAAAAATGAGAGGGGGGGGGTCAGGAAGGAGGGGCAGCCAAGAAGTGTAAGGTATAGCCCCAAGCTACTATGTCCAGGACCGAGCAGTCTGACGTAACCCATGATCAGGCTGAGCAGTAGCCAGAGAGAGAGTTGAGGAAAAGGCAGGTAGGATGCAGCCAATTGACTGGGGCATCGCTCTCAGGTACATCCTCAAAACGATCGCTTCTGGCCTCCTGGGCTGGCGAGTGGGAGGAAGAACGGCAATGATTACTAAAATTAGCGTCCCTTCTCCTTGCAGATCCCTGACGGAGTTGCCAGGTCTTGGAGACATTGGTGGCTGGGCTGCTTGCGGCATGTGCATGCCCAACAAGCAAAGGGTAGCTCTAGTGTCCTTCAATCCATTAAGTCTGGCATCTGATTGAACCAAGAACAGATCAACTCCATCAAAGGGGAGGTCCTGGATTGAGGCCTACATCTTCTGGGAGAGGCCTGCTATCTGGAGCCAGGAGCTGTGTCGCATGACCACTGCCAATGCAACCACCCTTGCTGCCGAGTCTGCCACTTCCCATGCCATCCCCAGGGAACATCTGGCTGCCATAGTACCTCCTTCACCAGGGTGCCAAACTCTTGGGCCAAACCATGAGGAAGGGATTTCTGGAACTTTCTAAGACCGTCCCAGAGATTAAAATTGTACCGGTCCAACAGGGCCTGATGGTTTGCCACTGCAAATTGCAGACTGGCAGTTGAATACATTTTTTCCCAAATAAATCAAGTTTTTTGGCCTCTTTGTTCTTGGGAGTTGAGGAGGTGGGGACCTGCTTGTCTTTCTTGCTGGCTGCAGACACAACCAGTGAGCCCGGAGGCGGGGAGGTATCAAAGTATTTGAAACCTCTGGCCAGCACAAAGTACTTTTTCTTGGCCTGTTTCGAGGTGGGAGGGATGGAGCGCGGCATCTGCCAGAAGACCTTGGCTATTTTGAGGCCGATAGAACATTGAAGAGGGTGTACACTGAAGAGGATGTCCTCCTGCTTTGCCATCTCTTGCACCTCGAGCCCAAAGTTCTCAGCCACACACCAGAGAAGGGTTTGATTTTCCCTAAAGTCATCTGGCAGGCTAGCTCTGGAAGGTCCTGCCAGATGTTGTCCAGGGATGACGAGGAAGAAGGAGGTTTAGGGGTGGGCACAGATTCCTCCACCCCGACCTCAGAATGGGCTTCCAGTATCAGGCCCAGTGGGGTTGCTGACCAATGCTCCGCCACGGCCACCAAAGAGTGCTGCAAAGGAGGCATCGTCACAACCGGTGTGCCCCATGTGCTCCAATAAGGTCACTGCGCTGGCCGCTGGCCACTGGCAGTGCTGCCATTGCAGTGCTGTAGATGAGGAAGCGGGCTCTAGAGCCCGGTCATGCCACTGAGACCTTGGCAATGGGCTGGACTGGCCCTCCATACTGGAGGAACCACCTTCCAGTGACCAGGGAGAAGCTGTCAATGCCTGCGTTTGCTTACTGCTCGTGGCTAATGGAGACAGTTGCCCAGGCGTAACTGACCAGTAACTGTACCATGGAGAGTGGTACCAGTGCCAGGGAGACAGGTGCTGGGAACATTCCCACTGCTCCAATGATAGGGACCAACACCTAGAGAACGACTGGAGAGAGAGTGAGTGGCGCCAGGAATAACGTCAACTGCATGCCAGTGAGTAGCACTGAGGGGATATGGAAGTTTGCTGGGCGACTGATGACGTGACTGGGACCTGCCCTGGGATCCCAACATGGTGGAGAAGATCAACATCTTCTGTCTAGTTACCAGTGGTGTTCCTCTGTCCCCTGAGGAGTCTTAACGGTGGGCTTTCCCTCTTGGGGAGCCTGAGCTGGGTCCTGCAGCTCTGGGGTCATCATCAGAGCTGGTGGAGACCTGTGGTCTCTCTGTGCTTGGGGAGCCTGGGATGGCTATGGTGCAGGCAGGAATGTGGGGGCCCATACAGCTCCCAGGATTTGGTGCCAGGCCTTTAAGGGGGCTGGGAGTCCCAACCAGGGAAGAATGATCACGTGGCTCTAGAGCAGCCTGGCGGCCAGGCCCAGGTCCCTTGGTAGAGGACCCCTGGGCCTTCTTGCTCAGTGCTGGGGAGCACTTTCTGGCCTTCTTCTTTGGCACTGGTGAAGGTGAACGGTGCCAGGAGGAGCCAGGTGTCGGCGGTGCGCTGCGCACAGAGGCCAAGGTGCTTGGTGCAACCTGTCTCAACCACTCAGAAACTGGGTGGAGGGTGGACTCCATCAGGAGAGCCCTAAGGCGGATATCCTGCTCCTTTTGGGTACAGGGCTGAAAGTTTTTGCAGATCCGTCACCGCTCCTTAACATGTGACTTCCTTAAGCACTTGGGCAGCTGCTGTGGAGATCACTCTCAGGCATGGGCCTGCTGAAGTCTTACAACTATTTAAAACTTAAAACTATCAAACGCAAACTATGTACAAAGCCCCAAGGTATGTAGTTCAGAATGGAGAAACCGTTAGCTCTTGCTAAGCTAGAAAGGCACTCCAACTGACCACCACAGGTGGTAAGAAGGCACAGAGAGGGGATAGGGCTGGTAGCGCCTGATATACTGTGGCATGAGCGTGGCACTCCAGAGAGTGCCACAGCCAGCTCTACTGGTATCACTAAGGCAAAATCTCTGACACCTGCACATGTGGGTGCACGCACATTTAGAATGGAATCAATATGAGCAAGTACTCAAAGAAGCAGAGCAGTTCCAGTGGCAATTTTGGGCAGTAAGAAAGAAATGAAGGGGTTTGGGGTCAGCTAGGCCCTTTATATCGATGACAACAATGTGAAGCAGCAGAAGGCACTCAAGTTTCCCTGATGGGTACCACTGAAGGAAAAATTTCTGGCAACTGTGTGCAGGGTGTGTGCACACCAAGAGTGGAATGCACATGTGCAATCATTCAAATAATAATAATTAAATAGTCTTTGGAGCAGGGGCTTGAACATGGGCTCTCACATGCTAGATGAGAGTCCTAACTGCCTGGCTATAGAGTCATTCTTACACTTTCCCTGACCCAATGACTATTCCTTGTCATTCATAGTGGCAATTCATAATCAAATTTCTGCCAGAAAACATCTGTTTTTGGGTCAAATGTAACATGTTTTGTTTGACCCCAAATTGATTTTTTTTTCAATTCACTTAAATTTTTCACAATTTTTGGATTTGGTTCAACCTGAACCTATTTTTTGTGCTGATTTTTTAGAACTGCCAGCAAACTGAAAAATCAGTTATTTACCCATCTCTACTACGGAAGTATTTACTTTGTATCGGGGTTCCCTCTTCACTGAGCAGCTCTGCTCCTACCTGTTCTACTTTTAAAGAAAGAACAAGAAATATAAGGGCATGAAAAATCAATAACATGCAAGACACTCAAGCTACTGTTTAATTGAGATAATTGATAGAACTGCATATGCTTCATTATTATTAATGCTATTAGCTTTCATTCATATCCCACATCACCAATTTAAGAGTATTAATGCTATAAAAATATTTTAAAAGTATGACTGAGATAAGCGCATTATACAACTTTCCTGTTTTTCAATGCTCATTTCTGAAATTAGAACAAATCGCCTTTAAGAAAGAGTAAAAAAATTCAAGTAGGGTTTTGTTTACTTTTAACCATCTGAAGATTTTATCTGCCATTCTCATAATTGTAAACTTTAAGTTTTTACTATTATTCACTAGATATGAATTTTGCAGCAAATACATTCTGAATGAACACCTGCTATAAGCTGTAAAGATATTAAAGGTATGAGACATTTCTGGATGGAACAGCTCCAGCTGGCATGTTTTATTAGTAACATCTGACATTTCAAAACCATGTAAACTTTTCTATTTTATGCATATGTCCCATATGTTTACTATTTATATTTTCTAAACAAACCTCACATACACCATAATGGTGAGGGATTTAAGGCAGGAATATTAGTTCTTGAGACCTTTTCAATATTTTAAATAAAAATCTCTGCAATGTTCAGTCTATTCAGGATGACAATTTTAAGGAAGGGTGGATATGCCAGGCAGCAAAAGTTTACCAGAAACAATGCTTCTCATATAGACTGTTGGTATAAATCCACACTTAAAATGAGAGAAATATAAAAACCAGTGACCATCAGGATTTTGCACATGCTGCTTCATACACTCAAACATTCAGTGCAATGTTATCTTAGGATCCATGGTCCCAAGTACCCTCAGTTCCTCCCACATAATCAGAATCCATATAAATACACGGAAGAAGTAGGGCCAGAATGTGGTGGTGTGTGGATTTAGTCAAAGAACCACAGTTACGGATAAGTAAACATTCTTTTTCCTTCAAATACTGTCAGTATCCATCCCAACTCTTGGAAGATTCATTAGTTAAAATAAACCTCTAAAAAAGGTAAGTCTGAAGAAATCCTAGTTAAAGAAACAGAATTATCCTGAATAGACATCAGAACTAGCTACTAGGTCAAAAGAGTAATGGTTGTATGTAGGAACTAAGCTACACTGCAGCATTACACAGAAGACACGCTGAAGGCTGCTTTAGATCTGGTGGAATGTGTGCTAAGTCTTCAGGCACTGATTCACCTGCAAGGTCATACTTGGAATACAACAATCTGATTGGCTTAGCCAAACTATGAGCATAGATTACGTCCCTCCACACCAAGACTTTTCTCCACATACCACAAAATATGTGTATTACATTAGATCTCAAAGGCCCCTAATCAAGATTGTTGGCTGTATACACAGGTAGACACAGTCCTTGCCCTGAACTATTTACAATCTAAAGATAAAACGCAACAAGAGAATGTAACAAGGGATAGGATGGGGGAGAAATGAAAAGTATATATATAAAAGCCAAACAATATGAAAAACTTGATGATTCTCAATTATTTAATATTTTTAATTAAAATTTTAAAAATTCTCTACCAATCCAGGCAGACTTTTCTTTGGCTAAGATTTGATTAACTAAATTGTATGCACTATGTCCAGAAATCAGTCCTCTGAAAGGTATTTGGGATAGGAAATTGATGGAAACTCCTGTGAAAGTTACCACCTGACTTGGGATAAATGTTTCTTTTTTGTTGTTGATCCACTGACCTAACAATTGAGGGTGTCTTCACTACTGGGGAGATCGACGCTGCTGCAATCGAGGCAGCGGGTGTCGATTTAGTGGGTCTAGGGAAGACTCGCTAAATTGACGGCAGCGCGCTCTGCAGTCTACTCCGGTACTCCAGCTCCCCATGAAGAGTAAGGTAAATTGACCAGAGAGCGTCTCCTGTTGATGCAGCACAGTAAAGACACTGGGGTAAGTCAACATAAGCGACATCAACGCCAGCTATGTTATTCACGTAGCTGAAGTAGTGTAACTTAGGTCAACTTACCCCGGTAGTGACGACAAGTGATACAGAAAGCAGATTCCCTGAAGGCAGTGTGCTCCTGTGGTCTTATCAGCCAGTCAATCAAACAGATGTAGACATTTATCCACCGGTATCTTAGATTAACTGCTACTACAGCCAAGCATTTGATGTGCTGATCTGATGGGTATATTTGGGGAAGTATACACTGTTGAGGCTGGCAGCCCCAAACATCATTCCATAGACTTGAACAGCAATTCTACAACCTGCTCAAATTGTAAGCAATTTTTTCCCAACTGCCAGCCCTGCAAATTCTCTTTAGGATCTGAAAGCTGGTTTGCTTGTTTCTCATGCATTATCACCAGCACCAAAGGTTCTGACAGCCAAATACCTTCCTCATTTATACTTGTGCATCCTCACTGGATATGTCTAGATTAACTTAAAAAGAGTTTTTTAAGAACATGTTAGCTGTTATGTTTAATATGGCAAGCTGTGCTTCAGCACTTACTAGTTGGTTGAGTTGAAGTCTACGATGGGGAGAAAATATTGGTAATAGAATCTTTCTCCTGTACACCTATGAACTTATTGTATTACTCCTAACTGAAGGAGAGAAGCCACTTTTGTTCATCTAGACTTTCTCCTGAAACATTTTCTAGGAAATGGATAGGAAAAAGCATTTGGGTGATAATTTCACTTTTTAACATTAAAACCACATAGGTAGTCTTTTTTTAGCCTGGCCTGGGGTTGGGGGGGCAATGCTGCATGTCCACAGATTATCAAACACTGTGCCTCTAGGCCGCCAGAATCCTGAATTCCTTCCAAATAGGTTAGAGCCCTGTAAGTCTCAGGGTATGTCTATAATACCGTCCGGATCGACGGGTAGTGTTCGATGTATCAGGGATCGATTTACCGTGTCTCATCTGGAAGCGATAAATCAATCCCCAAATTGACACCTATACTCCACCCCGGCAGGAGGAGTAAGCAGGGTCGATAGGAGAGCCACGGCAGTCGACTTGCTGCCGTGAAGATGGCCAGGTAAGTCGAACTAAGATACATCAACTTCAGCTACGCAAATAGCTGCGTATCTTAGTTCAAACGCCCCCACTAGTGTAGCCCAGGGCCTCAGATAGCCCACTTCCAGAGCCCCACATCTCCTAAATGCCTCAATGTGTCACACCCACCCACCCAGGTGCTGATTTTCTCTTTACCTGGGGGATGCTCAAGCCCCACTCCGCTCCAGGCCTGCCTCCACTCTATCCCTTCCTCCAACCCCCCTAACCCCACCCTGCCTCTTTCACCCCAGTCCCTGCCCCATCTCTTCCCCCCCAACCCCTGCCCTGCCCCTTCCCACCTCTGCCCCCACTCCACCCCTTCCTCCAAGGCTCTGCCTCTTCCTGCCCCTGCTGCACCCTTGCCCCTCCTCTTCCTGGCCCCTCCCCTGGGCGTGCCCTGTCCCCGTTCCTCCCCCACCCTCCCAGCACTTTAGAACAGCTATTCACGGCATACAGGAGACACTTGGAAGGGAGGGGGAGGAGCTGATCAGAAGGGCCTCTGACAGGCGGGAAGCACTGGGGGAGGAGGGGAAGCTTGTCTGCCAGTGGGTGCTAAGCACCTGCTAAATTTTCGGGCGCCTATGCTCACCCATGTTCCAACCTGCTTGATCCTCCCTGCAATCCTCTAACCTCACCATAACCCATTGTTTACCACAGTCCTTCTACAGTCCCATTGTGAGTTTGACAGAAGATGCCCATAGATCAGTGACATCTGCAGACCCATGCTTACTGTACAGCCTCTGCATGGATCTGGCTACCTGACAGTAGTCTTCTTCAAGGCAGAGGACAACATAATACCTTTTTTCACAGAGTAGACAAAGAGAATGCTGGGCAAATGGCCAACTTCTGATGCAGAATTTTATTATTGTGTGTGTCAACAATTTTTCTCTGCTGCAGAGTGAGAAACAAAGACACATTAAGCCTATTCTTTTTCCTCATTGTCATGCATGGACGGATATTTGGAGGACCAATATAAAATCATCAAATGTTAGATCCATCATTAAATGTTAGATCCAAATTGGGAAAGTGCAAAGGCCATTTCTGTTCTCTAGCTCTGAGGCAAGCTAGGAAGTTTGAAACCCAGGTTTGAGGCTGAACATTTTGCTGAGTCTGTGTTAGGCTGGGCATAGACTTTAGCCTCAGTGCAGCAGATCTAGCTTTGCACCTATAAGAAAAGAGTTAGAAAGCCCATTGTAAGGCCTGACAGAGTGCAGGAGAACATGAATGTGATACATAAATAGGAAGATAACAGAAGTAATGTTAATAAAGGAGGATTACAGCAGATTATAAGAAAACTATTTTAACAAAATTATATATTCTGAATTCCGTGGGGAAAATCCAAAAGCAAAATTTACGTATAATAATACATTTCTCCTTAACATACATAGTAATAGACAATGAGAATAAGATTCAGTAGAATAAATTTGCAGCAAAAAGTACAAAATACACTATTTTTCTTAAGTAAGAGAATGAAAAAGAAACAGAAATCATGTTACAAGGATACTATCATATTATCGGGATTCTTATATTGTCTATTTTCTCTTACCAGGATATTGTTTTTGTTCTCGTAACATACAGTGTTAGGGTGACATCATCAGTGCAAATTTCAAAGAGACCCATCTGCAGACAGATATTTGGGGAGATAGAGGGACAAGAAAACCATGGAAAGCAAAACAGAATATTTGGGAGGAGGAAACAAACTGCAGAAATGGACTATTTACAGGAAATGGACTATTTCCGTGATCGCAAGGCATATTATAATCAAGTGGCAGATGATGATGTATTTGGCTTAGCCGGGGCAACTTAAAGCCAGAATTCCGTGCGATCCACAACCCTCAGTGGTCAACAGGTAGCTGCTACGAACGGCATCCTGAACGACAGACAAGGCCATCCATGTAAATCAGATAATGACATATTCTCACACTCAGTGGAACATTATCACAGTGCCCTAAACCACCCTCCAGCTGCTGCTTGCTCAGAGCTGGATGATCTGGTAGCCACTGCAGTTCTGGACCCAGACACTTATACTGATGCACCAACACTGGATAGAGTAAAGTGAGTCATCCATAAACTGAAAAATGGATGCCCAGCCGGCGCTGATGGCATCATCCCAGAGCTGCTAAAATGTGTGTTGACCCTATAGCAGAATCACTTCTGGCCATCTTTCATCTTCTCTGGAGAACTGGAACCTTGTCAACCTGCCTGGAAAGATGGTACTGTGATCACACTTCTAAGGGCAAGGGACTGTGCAGTGAACGTAAGAGCCATAGACCGATCACCTTGCTGTCCGTTACAGGGAAGGTGTGTTGCCACATGTTCTGCTGGAATACTTAGAACCTCTGCTACATCAGAAGCATCGCCCCCAACAGTCCAGGCTTTAACAACAAACAGGTCCACGTTAGATGCCATTTTGGCACTCCGCTTGTTATCTGAGATACAACTGAGTTCAGGAAAGCCCCTGCACGTAGTGTGTGTTGATCTTAAGGCTGCATTTGATTCAGTTGACTGTATCGGCTATGGAAGCCCTTAAAGACCACAGGTGTCCCTATCACTGTGCTGGACTGTATTAGAGAGCTGCATAATGGAACCACTGCTCATGTACATCTGAAGAATTCGATGTCAGCACCTTTGAAATCAGTATCTGATATCAGGCAGGACTGCATCTTGGATTCTGCACTCTTTTGTAAAACAATGGATTTAATAATGCAGCATTCCATCAGGCCCATAGGCATTACGATTGGTGATCTCTCACTCTCAGACCTTGGCTATGCTGATGACATTGTTCTCCTAGTTCTGAGCCCTGCAAATGGAGGAGGAGTCGGCTAAGATTGGCCTCCATGTTTCGTGGTCAAAGACAAAGCTGCAAAATCTAGGACAGTTCCACTCATGACTCCAATCTCTTTGAATAAAGAAACTGTCGAAGCAGACTCCAGCTTTTGCTACTTGGGTTCTATACTCACCAGTTCCTTCAACTCTTACCATGGAGGTTCTCCATTGGATTGGCATCACAGTATCTGCCAGGGGTTGTTTACAATGAAATGGAATCAACATCATCTCAGCACAATAACCAATTTCAGGACCTATTTGAGCTGTATCCTCCCCATACTGTTGTATGGCTGCAAAACATGGACACTACGCTGCTCAGACTGGGCAAAGCTGGAGGCTTTCCATACAAAATGTCAATGTCATATATTGGGCATAAAGTGGAATCACTTCACCTGTAATGCAGATGTTTTATGGTCACTCTGGTTTACAGACTACCGGGGCCATTGTCCACAGATCACGCCTACGCTTTTCGGACATGTCACAAGAATGCCACAAGATGTTTCAGAGAACACCGTTCTCTGGGTGCTTGTAACATCTGGGATAAGATTCCACAACAGAGGGGTGGGGCAGAGGCAGACCCCCTATTACATGGGTTCATTAAGTCTGTTCCAGTGTTGGACACTCTGGCCGTCAAGCCCTTGCAGCCATGCATGAACATGTCCAAATGGTGAACAATTTCTATGGCCAACTGTTCGGCTAAGCTGGAATGAAAGACAGAAAGAAAGAAGACAGGAGAAGCCTGTGGTAAAATGGAAAGAGAGTGGGAGTTCTGGGAATAGGGCAGACAGATTCCAAGAAATTAGAGGGAAGAAACCATGGATGTGTACAGGGGGACAGTGATTAGGCAAAAGAAAGAGAAAGAGAGAAAGAAAGAAAAGGGGTAGTTTTTGAAAGGAGAGATTCAGGAAACCTTTATACCCTTGATTTTCAGGCCACCAAGCCAATCCCGAGAAGTAATTTAGAGGAGCCTTCAAGTACTTTGCCCATATTCCTTTTCCCCAAGCAACAAGTCCTACACTTGGAGGGACAGAATAGGGTAGCAATGAGTGAGTTGTCACACGAGTTGTCACACTGGCACTCCACCATTTGGATATTTCCCTGTGCCACAATATCCCCAAATGGTTACGTATCTGGCTTTAACGCTGCTTTATGGCATTGGACCAAACTACAACATCCTTAATGTAGATGAGTATGTGGCCCACTGTCTCCCAATGACTAGATATCAAACTTGCTCAGTTTACAGTACACAGGTACAATTTTGTTTAGTAGGAGGGTGTCATCTTTACATAGTTACTTTTCTGAGCAGAAACACATTTTATGGTATTTTTCTGCACAACCACTCAATGCAATTCAGATAAAGTGTCGACAACTGAAAGCTAATTATATTACTTAAGGTTTGAATGTAATGATGAACTTGAAGTCTGAGAATACACAGTGGAAGGTTATGTGCCAATATACTTCCCACAGGACAAAGTTATCCGGAGGTACTGGGGTCCATGGACCCCCGTTTGAGAGATGCAGTCCTAAGTAACCTGCTTTGATTTGTTTGCTATCACTTATAATCACTTAAAATTAGGGCTGTCGAGTGATTAAAAACTTAATCGCAATTAATCACACTGTTCAACAACAGAATACCATTTATTCCAATATTTTTAGATGTTTCCTACATTTTCAAATATATTGCTTTCAATTACAAACACAGAATACAAAGTGTACAGTGCTCACTTTATTTTTGATTACAATTATTTGCACTCTAAAAAATAAAAATAGTACATTTCAATTGCCAAATCCAAGTACCCATGTAGTGCAATCTCTTTATAATGAAAGTTGAACTTACGAATGTAGAATTATGTACAAAAAACAACCGCATTCAAAAATAAAAACAATGTAAAACTTAGAACCTACAAGCCCACTCAGTCCTACTTCAGCCAATCACTCAGACAAACAAGTTTGGTTGCAATTTGCAGGAGATAATGTTGCCCACGTCTTGTTTACAATGACACCTGAAAGTGAGAACAGGCGTTCATGTGGCACTGTTGTAGCCGGCAATGCAAGATATTTAGGTGCCAGATATGCTAAAGATTCATATATCCCTTCATGCTTCAACCACCATTCCAGAATATATGCATCCATGCTAATGACAGGTTCTGCTCGATAATGATCCATTGAGGAACGGACCGACACATGTTCATTTTCATCATCTGAATCAGATGCAACCAGCAGAAAGGTTGATTTCTTTTTTGGTGATTTGGGTTCTGTAGTTCCACATCGGAGTGTTGCTCTTTAAGACATCTGAAAGCACTCTCCACACCTCCTCCCTCTCTAATTTTGGGAGGCACTTCAGATTCTTTAACTTTGGGTTGAGTGGTGTATCTATCCTTAGAAATCTCACATTGATACCTTCTTTGCGATTTGTCAAATCTGTAGTGAAAGTGTTCTTTAAAATGAACAAGTGCTCGGTCATCATCCGAGACTGCTGTAACATGAAACATACGGCAAAAGACATATAATTCTTCCCCAAGGAGTTCAGTCATAAATTATTAGCACATTTTTTTTTTAAACACGCATCATCAGCATGGAAGCATGTCCTCTGGAATGGCGGCTGAAGTATGAAGGTGCATATGAATGTTTAGCATATCTAGCACATAAATACCTTGCGATGCCAACTACAAAAGTGCCAGGAAAATGCCTATTTTCACTTTCAGGTGACACTGTAAACAAGAAGCAGTCAGCAGTATTTTCCACAAACGTAAATAAACTTGTTTGTCTTAGCACTTGGCTGAACAAGAAGTAGGACTGAGTGGACTTGTAGGTTCTAAAATTTTATATTGTTTTGTTTTTGAGTACAGTTATGTAACAAAACAATCTACATTTGTAAGTTATGCTTTCACAATAAAGAGATTACACTACAGTACTTGTATGTGGTGAATTGAAAAATACTATTTCTTCTGTAATTTTTTATAGTGCAACTATTTGTAATAAAAATAATATAAAGTGAGCACTGTACACTTTGTATTCTGTGTTGTAATAGAAATCAATATATTTGAAAATGTAGAAAACATCCAAAATATTTAATAATTTTCAATTGGTATTCTATTGTTTAACAGTGCAATTAATCACTGTTAATTTTTTAATCGCAGGATTTTTTTTTTAGTTAATCGTGTGAGTTCACGGTGATTAATCAATAGCCCTACTTAAAACCTATCTATCTGTAGTTAATAAACTTGTGTGTGTCTTTGAGTGAAGTGTCTGGAAATCAGCTCTGGTAACAAAGGCTGTTGCATATCTTCCCCACATCGAGGGAGAAGTGGACTAATTTAATTAGCTTGCACCATGCAGACTCCTGTGTAGTACAAGACAGTATAATTTGAAGGTTATACTCCAGTAGGCGTAAAAGGCTGGGGAGATGGGAAATTGGCTGGTGTCTTTACTGTTGGTCCATGAATGGCTCAGGTAAAGCACTCAATGACTCAGTTGGGTGTATGGCGCCACCTGCTGTCATGTTGGGTAATAACAGTCCCTGGATGGGCTGTCTGAGTCACCAGTAGGGCAGGCAGATAGGCCAACCCTGAATTGTATAGCTTCCAGGCTTCACCCCAGGGATGACAACCCATCACAGATTCTTCACTCAGAATGCCATGTCTTCAAGCCTCAGACATATTAACTTAGGTATAGTCATCTTGTGCACGCCAGCTGATCTTCATTATTGCAGTGTAACATGAAGAAAGAAGCAGTCTCTGATATTCACAACACTCATATCTCAATGAGTATTATACGGGAGGTTAAAATCAGCAACTTGAATGGCACACTGAAATGGAATGTAAGTTAGCACAGTTTAAGGAACCCTAATGTGACTGACTCCCACAACGAACTGCCGATGAGTAAGGAGGTAGTTCCATCCCTCCCTAGTTGAAGTTTTTGAGTATCTTTCAAGTTCTAAATAGAGCAGATCGCAATAATTCTGTTCGAAGGAGACAAAAAACAAGGACAACTATAGTGATACAAGAGGAACACTCACAAGATCAATGCCAAGAAAAAGATAAAAAAGCACTTTTGGTCACTGTCACTATGCAGTCAACCAGAAGACCCTCAGATTGTGAAAACTGGTTTTAAAACTGGGCAAATCATGCTTCTAGTAGCTATGAAAATGACTTTGACCATTAATACTTTGCACTTCAAAACCACTTTTGCACATCAAAACCAATCCTTAAAACCTTTGGTTCAACACAGAAGAGAATTGGAACAACTTAAAATCCTTTCCCAACTTCATTTGGGACTTCATCACAATTTTTTTTTCCATTTGAAGAGAAAACAAACATGCAAATTATATATTGTGAATTATTGTACTTTTGGCTATTATATAAACCTGAAAATGTCATAATACATTAAACCTACTACTAAAAAAAATTGACCCAGGCCTTAATAAATCCTCTATCGAGGACCCAACCTTCATTAGGTATCCCAATATCTTTAGCAACCACCTCAAAATACCTCCCAGGTTTTCAGTATAATTCTGTTCACCCTTTAATGACTAACCCTTGACTGGGGAACTGAATTTAGCTGATCCCTTCAATTCTTAAAACTGATTTAACTGTATTATAGTTTTATCTGTACAGACTCCCCATTTCCCAGAGATTAGTTAATCTAGTGGGTTGCTGCTCCCACTTAAATCAGTGACATTTGCCATTCATTTCAGTAGTAGAAGAACTGGGACCATAGTTAGCAACAACTGACTGCACAGTGAATACAAGTAAGGAGTCCAGTGGCACCTTAAAGACTAATGGAAGTGAAGAAGTGGCTTTTTACTAACAAAATCTTATGCCCAAATAAATCTGTTAGTCTTTGAGGTGCCACCGGACTCCTTGTTGTTTTGGTGGATACAGACTAACACGGCTACCCTCTGATACTTAACATTATGCAAGTGAAAACAGTATGCTAAGTCATTAGGGATGGGGAAGAAAATACTCAATATTCATTACCCTTGCTGATTAAAGAGAATAATTTATGGATTATAGGTTACTCAAGGGGGTTTACAGCTGCAAAAGTGGGGATCCTTAGGACATGGATGCGGTGACTCACTCCGGGTAGCTGGAGACTCAATATCATTAACCATCAACTAGACTGCCTACTCCTATGGTAAAACCCAAAGGATGGAGTCTAGGGTGGGGAGTGAGAGGAGTTTTTCAAGCAAAAAGTAAATTTTACATTTTCTGACTTTATGAATTATTTAGGTACGGTATCTTTGACTAGAGATTTTAATACAAATTAATGACATCGAAACAGACAGCTGTATTTAATCTAAGATTTATGCAGGCCATAAACAGTAATGCTATCACCTTGTAGCAGCAATCAAAGCCTGAGCTGCTGGTTCTCTAAGCCACCTCACCTACCTGAACTGCTCACTGATGCATAGTACTATCCTGGATAAATGTCAAGATACGTTTCATAACTGCACTCTTCCCATACCTTAAGCTGCTAAGAGTGAATGTTTCGCCAAACTCAGTATGGCTCTTCAAAGATGGCAAAAATGGTTATCAAGACGATTTTTTGGTCTGTGTACACCAGAGGATGCAATTACAATACGTCTTACCCAAAAAAATAAAAACAAACAAACAACAAAATCCTCACACATTTGGATGTTATATTCCCGATGTTCTAGTCTTATGGACAAAATTGCTCCCACCTCCCCTTTTTTGTCTTAATTAACAAAAATTATACAATTCTATGCATTCAGTGGAAAAATATGCTTTCAGTTTCTTTCATCTTTACAGAGCTGTCATTTATAATTATTAAAAACAAATTCTAGCCAATTCAGAGCTACTTGTGACAAATGAAAAGGTATGTGAAATATCAGTGGCAAAAGCCTAAAATGTGTGTAAGATGCAGTGGTAGTCAGCATAGTTGGCATATAGCATACCTGACATATGCCTTCCATGGTCTACTAAACTAAACCAAACCACATATTTACTCTTGTTAACTGTAGAAAAGCCAATTCACGCAGGGGGGAGAAAAACAGATTCTGTTTTGCCTCATCCATAACAAATAATTGCCAGTTTAATTCTCATTGCAGAACCTACAGTACTATGATGTCAGAGGCTGAAACACCACAGGTGGACTTTCAAATCCAGGTTGAATTTACAGTGGTGGCAGCTAGAGAATTTGTATTTTGATTTGTAAAATGGCAAAATGACTGTGTATGAGAACATAAGGATTAGGAAACTGAATGAGTCAGTCTCTCTCTCTCTCTCGAGTGTACAGTGACATGGAGCATTTCCCATTCAGGCTGCCTGAATTTGTCCTAGTGGTGGCAGTGACTAAGGGTTTTTCTACATGAACAATTAGTTCACGACAAGCCAGAGTGTGAATCTACCCTGAGCTAGCCCGCCTGGACTAACTATCCCTGTGGACTCTGCTGCTGTGCATTAACAGTTTGTTAATGTGTTTTGACCTAGTCCCGTTTCTTTTATTACTGGATTTGGTAAGATTCTCTGAGCTTCTGTAAATCACTGAACAGTTAAGTGTACTGTACTAGAGAGTATTTTGTGAATTGAGTGGAAGATATTTGTATATATATACAGTTATTGATTAAAGAGTTTTACATTTCAACAGTACAAAAACATGCTGCATGCCCCAGCAGTTAAAATTGAGCCATTGCAGATAATAGGCTAAATTGTCTTCTGGCAGAACTTTCAGTGAAGCCAATGGAGCTTTGGCAGTTTGAGATCTCCTGTATTTGGAAATCTTATGGAGTTGGATTACTAAGCTAGATGCAAATCTATCACCTTTATCCTTTAGCCCCTCTGCATTACTAAACACATTTTAATGGGGAAAACCTGAGAGAATGCTACAATGGACAGGATGAAGAACATATGCCATATAGTATTGGGCTCTAGAAGATCTCCTGGATACAAACTCCCTGCCTGTTCTGTACTTGGGCAAACCTCACCTACACACAGAATAATCCTCCTATCGTAGTTTCCCTTCTCCTTAACATCTATCACAGGGTTTTACACAAGAGAGGGCAATTAGACTTATGGTTAATGATACTGATCCTTCAGCCACATCACCAGCTCATTATCATCACAATCCTAGAAATCAGAAATGGAAAAGACCATTCAAATAAAATCTACATCATTGTCCAGGGGCAGTATTCCCTACAGTATATTTTAAGGTATTTTATTGCCTAAATGTCTGAGTTGTGGGGCTTGTGTCACTAATAATCCCACAGATTTTGATGGAATCTCATTAAGGAGTAGGCGTGACGTTATTGACATAAACGGTGACCATATAGATCATTGTTGCAACCAGGGTCCTATGGTTGCACCGGTTCTTGTACAGAGGAGGCCAAGTGGCATGTCTATGGAAAGGTTGTAGTTTGCTGGTTGTGACTGTGCTGTTTCTATGTGTGTATTATTTTTGTATTTGAAGTTGTGAATATTGATCATGTACTTGTTTGATTCTAAATAGCCTCAGTGAAGCATTTGGTCAGCTTCTTGAGAAAGGGACTATTCTCACTAAGTGCCCAATCAAGAAACAATTAACTGACAATGGACTTTGGGAGATGCCAAGCCACATCGGAGCTTTCCTGGCAATGTTCAAACTAACATGTAAACAATGGCATCAGCCTGCAAAAAGTTGAATCATTCATAGCCACCTGGGCAAGTCACATGTCTACAGACTCCATCTTGTTGCTGTGATTTTGCACAGGAGAACAAAGGGGTTTCCACCCACAAGAGAAGAATATAAAGGCCCTGGGAACCCCTCCATGTTGTCTTCAGCTAGCTCAAAAGATAGCCTCTCCAGCCCAAAGAGATGCCTGAAAGAAACTGGAACAAAGGACAATAACTACGGGGTGTGAGTGATTGCTGGACCCAGACTAAGGAAGAATCTAGTCTGTGAAAGCAGCTTATTGGAACATCTCTGAGGGTGAGATTTACCTGCATTTAGTTTCCTACTGTATTAGGCTTAGATTTGTGTGTTTGTGTTTTATTTTGCTTGGTAATTTACTTTGTCCTGTCTGTTATTACTTGGAACCACTTAAATCCTACTTTTTTATACTTAATAAAATCACTTTTTGCTTATTAGTTAACCCAGAGCAAGTAATTAATATCTGGGGGAGCAAACAGCTGTGCATATCTCTCTATCAGTGTTACAGAGGGCGAACAATGTATGAGTTTACCCTGTATAAGCTTTATACAGAGTGAAACAGATTTATTTGGGGTTTGGATCCCACTGGATGTCTGGGTGCTAGAGACATGAGCACTTAAGCTGTTTTCAGTTAAGTCTGCAGCTTGTGGGGGACATGGTTCAGGTCTGGGTCTGTGTTTGTAGCAGGCTAGAATGTCTGGCTCAACAAGACAGGGTACTGAAGTCCCAAGTTGCCAAGGAAAACGGGCTCAGAGGTAGTCTCAGTACATCAGGTGGCAGTCCCAAGGGGGTCTCTGTAAACCAACCCGTCACAGTAGGGAACTGATTTAAATGACTCTTGTTTTGACTTTCATCCTGATCATTCCAAAGTACTCAAACCTTGTTTACTCTGTCAGGCACCAAACTCCTACAGATTTTTTGGGAAAAAACCCTTAAATTTAAAAGAAAAAGGTTCCAATGGGTATATCTCATACTATAATACAGGTTCATGCAGCTTTTAAGCTCCCTCTAGCAGGTGGTTTCTAGGAAAACATCATCCCCAGAAGAGGCGAGCACTCTCTTCTTATGATTCAAGCTATATAATGCAAATATGGATGGGTAGACAGAAAAGTTCAGGATTCTTAACACAAATGATGTAAAGTATTATTGGTACTTCCAACGGGCATCTATAACACTCAGAGGTACTCATCTCAACAGATGGCTTGTTTAGCTGAACAGTTGTAGCCGTATACTTTAAACAGAATGCCTCTGCAACAGAATGGCTTTGTGATAACAGAGTAGTCTACTACAGCTATTTTGGTGGATCGGAATGATTTGGTGCTTTTTATATGCAAAATTTAAAAAGTTCTGCCACTATTTCCAATTAGGCTCCCCATTCTTCTCCTGGCCCCTTCAGGCCCTGACCATTATATCTCTCCGTCAGCCATTGTCCATCTCTCTGTTAGCCTATCTACTGTGTCCCACACCACTCGCTTACTGGGGAAGCACTGAAGCAGCTAGCCATTATTATTTCTATTACAGTAGTGTCTAGAGATCCCAGCTGAAATCAGGTCAGTATAGTACCGGACACTATATATACACATAAGAGACAATCCCTGTCCTAAAGAACTTACATTGTAAATACACAAAACAAATAAAGAGCAAGGAGGAAAATGGAGGCACAGAGAGGTGAAGTGTAGCCAACCTGACTGTCAGTAGTCAGGCCTGGTAGTTGAAACCAGTGTCCAGGAACAAGCCAAGGTTCAGTACCAGAGGGACAGTACCAGAGGGACTAAATACCAGAAAGCAAACTTGAGTCATAGACCAGAGGTAGGGTTGCCAGGTGCCCAGTTTTTGACTGGAATACCCGGTTGAAAAGAGACCCTGGCACCGCTGACCAGACCATTAAAAGTCTGGTTGGCAGGGCTCCCAGAAGCCGTGATATGTCCCTCGGCTCCTAGGTGTAGGGGCAGCCGGGGCTACATGCCACGGCTACTGGGAGCTGCGGGGTAGGGAGAGCAAGCAACACAGGGAGGGGGATGGAGTGAGCAGCGGTGGGGTACTCTGGCAAGGGCAGGGCAAGGGTGATCAGTTTTGTGTGATTTGAAAGTTGGCAACCCTAACCAGAGGCAGAGCTAAGGATCAGTAGTGGAGAGACAGAAGCCAAATGCCAGAGCATCAACCAGAGTCATAAGCCAGAGGTGGAGCCAGGGATTGAAGCCAGTGGGAAACAGGGGCTGGAGCAGAGTTAGAGCAGAGACTGGAAGGAGGCTGGAACAGAGCAGGAGCAGGGACTGGAACAAGGGCAAGTCCAACTGTAGGCAAAGAACATGTTGAGGCACCACTGATCTGCTGAGGGGGCCAGACTTATAAGCAGGGCTGCTAAACCAGCAGCCAATCAGGGACTGTGGCTACTCTGTCAGTTCCAAGGCAATGCAGCTGGGCTCATAAAGTTTCTTAGAAGTGAAGTTAGTCAGAGACCAGGCCAGAAGCTGGTCCTAGCTGGTCTGGCCCCTGACATGAAGTGACTTGCCCAAGTTGCCAGAACAGGTCAGTGGCTAAGTCACCCTGTACTTTTAAGAAACCATCTGATATCCTAGCTACTATCCCCTTTCAAAGTCTTCTCTCCAGTTCTGGCTGTCTTCTCTCCCATGCTAGCTTGGGATCAACTGGGGGAAACTGTGAGAACAAGAGACAAGCACCCTGGCTGCATGAAATCTGGTCACATAGCAACCCTCAGGGACCAAGAGGAAGAACTGCAGGGTAATCACTGGTGTAGTTCAACAGGCCTGCTGGATGTATGAGAATGCAAGAATGCATGACAGAACTGAACAATCTCCATGATTTTATGAGGGACTTCCCATGCAACTAGCACTGAGCTCTGGACCCATAGCAAGACTCATGAAGCCATTTCCTTAAAAACAATTTAAATTCAATTTCAGTTTTTGTAACTCCAGTATTTGCACCACAGGAATGCAAAAATAATAGGATAAACTATACAAATAGAGAGAGTAGGGAGGGAGGGAGTTCTGAAGTGCTAAGATTCATAAACAGTTTCACAAGTTTAAACGTTATTTCTAAATAGAAATTTGTCTACATGGTGTTTGACAATTTGTAGGAAGATTTCAAGGTGACAATCAGAAGTACCTGAGATCTGAATTTTGGAAAATTTACTGTTGTAATGGAAATACTGGCAGAGTCTTAACTCTACGAACATATCATTAAATAACTTCTAGATACCAACTCAACAGGGCAGTTGAATGACTGGATGACCATTCCCCACATGCAAGATCACTGGATATGATATTGCATACACAGGTGAGCAGCATAACTACATTAGACTGGGAGTTTGCACAGTCTAGCTACACTCACTTTGCATTTGCATTGTAATTGTCAAAATTCTTGGAGATTATAGTGATTGAGATTAGTGTTAAAATTTCTTATTTTATTTTGCTGTCTGCTGTAGTTTGTGCTATTTACAAAATAAAAGGTGAATATTTCGTTCATTTGCCTAAAGTCAGTCCCAGTCTGTTTTGCAACTGAACCCTCACAAAAGCATAACCATTTTTTTATATGCAAGTTAATGGTATTTTTAAACGAGGGCCTGGGAGAAAGCCAAAAGATACAGAAGAGCACAAGGATCAGACAGAGACATCCCATAGGGGAGATTTATTATAGAGGATATTCTTTATCCTAGTAAAGAGGAGAGGATAAAAGTTGATAAAGCACAGGTAGAAACTGAAGAGAAAAAGACAAACAGAAAAAAGAGTTCCATTCAATTACATTACATGAAGACAGTCAACTAAATATTGAAATTTTATGAGTACTTGTATACAAATGCTAGAAGTCTAAATACTAAGATGGGAGAACATGAGTGCCAGGTATTAAACAAGAATATTGATATAATAGGCATCACAGAAACTTGGTGGAATGATATATCAATGGGACACTAACACTAGGGTAAAAATATATAGGAATGACAGAATAGGTTGTGCTGATCAGGGAGTGCCAACGCAATAACATTTTTAATGAAACAAACTGTACCATAGAATTTCTATGGATAGAAATTCCATGCTTGAATAATAAGAGCATAACAGCAGGACTATATGAGCGACCCATCTGACCCAAATGGTAACAGTGACTGTGAACTGCATAGGAAGATTAGAGAGACTACAAAACCAGAAACCAAATTATAATGGGGGATTTCAATTATCCTCACATTGACTGGGTATATTCCACCTCAGAGAAGGATGCAGAGATAAAATCTCTAGACACCATAAACGACTGCTTTTTGGAGCAGCTAGTCTTGGAACCTACAAGGGGAGACAATTCTTGATTTAGTCATAAGTGGAGCACAGAGGTGAATGTAGCTGAACTACTTAGTAATAGCAACTGTAATGTAATTAAATTTAACATTCTTGCAGAGGGAAAAATACCAAAGAAACCTACCACAATACTATTAAACTTCAAAAAGGGGAACTACACGAAAGGAGGAAGCTAGTTAAATGGAAATTGGAAAGGAACAGTCACAAGAGTGAAATGCCTGCAAGTTTCATGAAAACTATTAAACACCACCATAACACAGACTCAAAGTAAATATACACCTCAAATTACAAAACAGAAAAAGAAACAGTAAAAGGATCAAAAAAAATGTCACAGTGGCTAAGCAGCAGTAAAAGAGACAGTTAGAGGCCAAAAGGAATCCTTTAAAAACTGGAAGTCAAATCCTACTCAGGAAAATAGAAAAAAGCATAAATTCTGGCAAGTCAAATGTATAGCCAGAGATGGGATATTAAATGGGGAGGGCTCTGAGTTACTACAGAGAATTCTTTCCCAGGTGTCTGGCTGGGGGGTCTTGCCCACATGCATTGGATCTAACTGATTGACATATTTGGGGTCAGGAAGGATTTTTTCCCTGGCTCAGATTGGCAGAGACCCTGAGGGTTTTTCACCTTCATCAGCAGAATGGGATACAGGTCACTTGCAAGTTTAAACTGGTGTAAAGGATGGATTCTCTGTAACTTGAAGTCTTTAAATCATGATTTGAGGACTTCAGTAACTGAACCAGAGGTTAGGGGTCTATTATTGGAGTGGGTGGATGAGGTTCTGTGGCCTGCAATGTGCAGGAGGTCAGACTAGATGATCATGCCCTAAAGCTTATGAGTCTTAAAGTATAATTAGGCAAGCCAAAAAAGAATTTGAAAAGCACTAGCAAAAGACCCAAACACTAACAGTAATTTTTAAAATAGATTGGCAGCTTTCTGCTTCTAATGTATCAGTTGGGCCACTGGATGATCAAGGTGCTAAAGAAGCACTCAAGGAAAATGTCATTGCAAGAAGCTAAATGAATTCTTTGCATCAGTCTTCACTGAAGAGGATGTGAGGGAGATTCCCACACCTAAGCCATTCTTTTTAGTTGACAAATCTGAGGAACTGTTCCAGATTGAGATGTTAATAAAGAAGGTTTGGGAACAAATGGGTAAGTTAAACAGTAGTAATAAGCCATCAGGGCCAGATGGTCTTCACCAATGTTCCCTCTAATTTTTTTCATCCGTGTGTGGAACAAATTGTATGTGCACTAATATGGTATGTGCACCACCAGTAGAAACAAAAAACTCAGATCTAATGTATATTTTTAAAAAGTTACCATAGGGATAATTATTCCAGCCAGGACAAGTTAGGCATTTTAGAACTCACTACTGAAAGAATTAAATTTAAGTGTAAGAGAGAATTAAAAATAAAGAAATGCACAGACCAATCAAAAAACTAAAATAACACACTTTGAAAGAATAAAATTACAGAGAATATATGTTCACTGCAGGAAGTACCAAGAAGTAACAACAACAGTAACAATACAAGTATGTGCTGGGAAGTGAGTGAGAGAGATATTTTTTGTGTGTGCGCGCGAGAGAGAGAGAGACGGACAGACAACAAATAGTGTGTGTGCTAGCTGCTAGGGAAGTTTCTGAGAGATGTGATGCACTGTCTCTATAACGCACTCACTGAAAGCTCTCCTGCTCTGTCCTGAGCCCTTGTCTCCTCTTCCCCGCTCTGCAGAGACGGGGTACATGGGCAGGGAGAGAGATAGAGAGATTGCGTGAACTGGCTGCTTGGGAAGTCCCAGAGACTGTGCACTGTCTCCCTCAAGCACTCACTCACTGGGAAGGGAAGGCTGGTTCAGATCTCAGAAACTCTCTTCTGCTCCGAGTCCTGAGCCAGGCTGTCCTCTCTCCCCTGCTCTGTGGAGATGGGGTACAGGGCGGGGGAAGGGGGACACCCAGACAATAGCACCTCCCTCCTTCCTCCCGCTCTGCACAGCCAGCAGGAGGGTCTTGGGAGCAAGCTGCAGGAACAACATGGCTGCACAGTGGGGTGGGGTGAGGGGGACACCTGGCCACACGCTGCCAGCTGTGCATGGCTCTGCTAATCAAGTGCATGGCACTTGACTCACTCCTGGGTGCCCACCCCACCGTGCAGCTTAGAAGGAACACAGGTCTTTACCCAAGAGTTATGAAGGAACTCAAATGTGAAACTGCAGAACTACTAACTGTGGTATGTAATGTACTCCTTAAATCAGCCTCTGAACCATATGACTGGAGAGTGGCTAATTTTATTACTATTTTTTAAAAAGGCTCCAGAGGCAATCCTGGCAATTACAGGCAAGTAGTCTAATTAAAGTACCAGGCAAATTGGTTGAAACTATAGTAAAGAACAGAATTATCAGACTCACAGATGAACACGATATGTTGGCGAAGAGTCAATATGGCTTTTATAAAGGGAAATCATGATTCACCAATCTATTAGAATTCTCTGGAAGTACTAATAAAAGCATGTGGACAAGGGTGAACACGTTTGTCTGGAGTGGTACAAACTAAAGAGGACAGCAAGTCCTTCACAGCCTTCTTCCAGGAGGAATGGGCTCCCAAACCAGCAGATCATTTTTGCTTGGAAGAGTGATTGGACCACCCTGGCGGTATTTGGAAAGAAGTTTCTTTGCCACAAAGGAGTCAAAGTGCAGAGAGGACTGATTCTGGTGCAGCTGAAAGTTTTATAAAGTCATAAAGTTTAAGGCCAGAAGGAACCACTAGATCATCTAGTTTGACCTCTTGTATATCACAGGCCACCAATACCACTGAACACTCCCACACTAAACCCAACAATGAAAAGGAGACTAAAGTAAATGAGACCCACAGAAGACTACACTATTATGTGCCACAGGAAGAGAACAGGTGGAACCCAAGGTGCACCAGTGCTCAAGTCCACTGAAATGGCAGGGAAATGATTAAATGAGATATACCCTGGTAAGTGACCTACACTTGCATGCTGCAGAGGAAAGTGAACCCCTCCCCAGGTTACTGGCAATCTGACCTGCAATTAAAGTGCTTGAAGATCACTCTAGAGTCTCTGGAAGAAGATTGGTTGGGTGGACTCTTGTTAAGTTCTGAGGAATCTTTTAAAGCCTTCTTGAAAGGTGCTCTAAACAGCTTTACTCCACTGGAAGTTGCTCCTAAAAGGGGTGGCAGTGTCCAAGGCCCTACACCAGTTATTGTACTTGGCTAAGGTATTGCTGTGGAGGGTTGTGGCGGAAAACTTCATAATATCACAAGTGGTGTCATACAAGAAAGCTAATGCTAATATGATAGATTTTGGCTTCTTCTTCAAATCTCTGTCCAGAACCCTGCACAATGTCTTCAGTTTCTAGTGTAGCAATAAGCAAACAATAGACAGTAGCTCAAGCTGAGACATCAGAAGACATGGTTGCCTGTAAGGAGATAGAGGAAGATTTGAAGCCTCTTTTTAGAGAGCTCTCAATTTTCTGGTCCACAAATGTCTTCGGAGCTTGCCCCCAATAACTAAAAAAATATATAGTACTTGTATCAGTTAGGTTCAATTATGCAAAATCAAGAAATACACACAATGCAGAAAAAAATGATAGAGTCTAGGTAAAACCACAATTAGGGGAAATATGGTGAAGAGTGGGTCATACAACACATCCTCTATTGCAGTGTAGGTCTGTAGGATACAGGGCACTAAAACAATATCCAATGTAGTTTAACTACAAATAGGTTGCATGTCATATATTACTAATTAATTGATTTAAAAAAAAGTTATAACAGAAGGATAATTTAGATTTAGATTTTATTAAATCCTAGATGTTTGCCTGAAATGACAGTTTATATTCTTTCTGGGAAAAAAACTAATATGATAACTAAGAGCAAGGAAACAAGAAGAAAAGATCTTTAATTGGTACCAGAGCATATAAATACTACTGTCAGTTGAATCTGAAGAGTCATATTCATTTTTTGCTTGTATTATGCCATTCTGGGCAGAATTGATTCGTATTTTAACCAAGTTTTTACTTTTTGATAATCCTTTAATAATGTTCTCATTTTATAAAAGAAGGTTACTCACCTTGCGCAGTAAGTGAGGTTCTTTGAGATGGTTGTCCCGTCAGTGCTCCACTTTAGGTGTCTTGGCACCCTGTGCTTGTAATCAGAGATTTGTAGTAGCAGAGCCACAGTTGGTTGTGCATGTGCAACAGCCATCTCTGCCACTCCGAGTGGCTACTTGACATGAGCAGCCAAACGTTCCCCAGTTCCTTTTTTACCCCGGAGGACTGGCCTGAAACTCCGAAGTAGAGAAGAAAGGGGGCGGGTCATGCAGCACCACCAAAGACAACCATCTCGAAGAACCTGAGTTACTGCACAAGGTGAGTAATTCTTCTCCTTCGAGGAGTATCCCTGTGGGTGCTCCACTTTAGGTGACTGTTGAGCAGTGCCCTTCAGTGGAGGGAGGGGCTCTGAAGTTGATTTATTAACAGCTGATAACACTGTGAGTCCGAACAAGATAACGCTTGGTGGTGTGTGAACTCGTGACGGAGCTAGAGGATTGCTGTTTTAGTAAAATAAATGGATACAGCCAGATATCCATATGGATAGTCTCTATTTCGAAATTGTTTGACCCTCTGAACATTCAGTTGTAGACACAGAGAGGTGAGATAATTTTCTGAATGTTTTTGTTCTTTCTAGATAGAAAGCTAGTGCTTTGGGGACGTCTAGCATGTGAAGGGCAGCCTCCCTTTTGTTGGCATCCAACTTCGGGGAAAAATACAGTAAGCAGATGGGTTGATTTAAATGAAATGGGGAGGCAATTTTAGGTAAGAACTTAGCATGTGGCCGTAGGACCACTTTGTCCTTAAAGAATGTAGTATACAGTAGGTATGCCATTAGGGCACCCACGTCTTGCTGACGTGATGGCAATGAGGAAAGCTGCCTTCACTGACAAGTGAATAAGTTGTGAGGGGTTCAAATGGTTTGCCCATGAGACTGCGGCACAAGGTTGAGATCCCACATGGGGAGAGGGTCTCTCAGTGTGGGATAAGTGTTTTCTATGCCTTTAAGGAAGTGTTTAGTCATGGGATGAGTGAAGATAGTGACTCTGTCCACTTTGCCATGGAAGGAGGTGATGGCAGAGAGATGCACTCTGAGTGAGATGGTGGATAGACCCAATTTTTTTAACTGTTAATATGTAATCAAGGATTCTAGATAATGGGGTCGACTGTGGAACAGAGAATGATAATGTGAAAATAAATGTCTTGAAGGTCGAGGGCTGAGAGCCAATTTCCTTTCTCTAATGCTGAAATTATTGTGGATACAGTCACCATCTTGAAACATTGTGTTCTTATGAATTTGTTGAGCTTTCGTAAGTCCAGGATGGGTCTCCACCCACCAGTCTTTTTCTGAGTAAGAAAGTAATGGGAGTAAAACCCTCTCCCCCTGTGTTGAGCTAGTATGGGTTCAACAGCACCTACTTGAACAAGATGGTTTACTTCCTGCTAATAGCTGCTCGTGAGAGGGGTCCCTGAAGACGGACGGTGTAGGGAGGATGGGGTAGGCGGAACAGAAATAAAGGGGAGGGAGTAACCCTTCTGGATGGTTTTCAGCACCCATTTGTCTGTAGTGATGTTGTTCCAGACTGGGTAATATAGTGACAGGCGATCTCCGAATGGTCTAGAGACTGGTTCTAGTTCTAGAAGTAAGGAACTAGACCACACCTCCAAAATGATTGTCTGGAGGTGGATGGCTGAGACATGGAAGATTGATCTTGGTTCTGCTGGCACCTCACCTGTCTCTGATTTCGTAGTTGGTCGTAATGTCTTTGGGTCTGGGAGTATGGGGCAGCCCGGAATCTTTGGTTGTAAAATCTGCCTTGTTTCTTTTTGTTTGCAGGTACACAGATGCCCAGAGTTTTCAAGGTGGCCTGTGAGTCCTTTAAAGAGTGTAAGGACACATCGGTGCTTTCTGCAAACAATTTTTGACCTTCAAAGGGCAGGTCCTCAACGGTGGCCTGAACCTCCCATTGGGAACCCTGAAAAGTAGAGCTTGGATGCCCAACACATGACTGCAGATGTAGCGCTGTACCGTGCTGTCATGTCTGCAGAGTTGAAGGAGGCCTGGAGCGCTCTCCTGGCGATGAGAGACCCTTGAGACCCTTCAGAAATGTTTGCTTTGTATATTTCTCTTTTGTCATCTGGTAGATGTTCAATAAAGGTTGACATTTTAGAAAACAGGTTGTGTGTGTATTTGGCCAGCAGGGCCAAGTAGTTCGCAACGCAGAATTGTAGCATAGCAGAAGAATAGGCTTTCCACTCGAAAGGGTCCAGTCTTTTCCCGTCCTTATCATAGGGGGTGGTTTTGGACTGATGTTTTCCCCTTTGATTGACCGCCTCTACCACAAGCAAATTTGGTGAGGGTGGGTAAATAGAAACTCAGCCCCTTTAGCTGGCAAATAATACTTTTTGTCTGACCTCTTGCAAGAGGAGGGGCCGTGGCAAGTGTCTGCCAGATTGTTTTCGCAGAGTCCACTATGGCAGCATTAATAAGCAGCACTATCTATGCTGTTTGGAACACCTGGAATATGTCTGGTTTCAGAGTGGTAGCTGTGTTAGTCTGTATCATCAAAAAGAACGAGGTGTACTTGTGGCACCTTAGAGACTAACAAATTTAATTGAGCATAAGCTTTCGTGGGCTAAAGCCCATAAATTTGTTAAGTCTCTTTTTGGAGTATGTCTGTGAGTTTATGTTGTGTCTCTGGGTAGCTCTGATAATGAATATCCAGGGGTTCGGCTACCCCCTTAAAGAGATCCTGAAAAGATTTAAAATCATCTCCCACCATGGGGTGTGGAGGCAATATTGTTTCTTCCAGAGATGAAGGCGAAATATGTATGGGCTGCAGAGTATCACCTTCAGGTGCATTTCAGGCTCTTCAGCCTCTTCATCCTGTGCCTCAGAAGGTGCAGGGTCCGTTGGCGATGGGGAAGAGTAACAGGAGGCGGTAGCCAATGTTGAGTCTGCCAGCCTCGCACTTCCACATGTGGTTGGTAATGAGAGGGGAAGTGCTAAGCCACTGGGAGTAGTCATTCTGCTTGGTCCCAGTCTCGCTGGGGTACCGTCAGTACTGAACAGAGGAGTTCCTGGTGTCAAAATAACTGTCAGATCTGCCTGTCTCATGAACTGGTGCGGCACCATGAAGCTCAGTGCTGGGGACAGCAGCGTGCTCTGACTAGGAATCAGGGCCAGAGCTGTTGGTGCCGATGACTTGCTCTGTTGTGCAGGTACAGCAGCTGGTGTCATTGCACTACTTGGTGCTGAGGTTTTCTTCGGCTCTGTCGGTGCCAAGCTGGGAGGTTTGGCTTTTGGGCGCATACCTCCATGACAGCTTGCTCACATCAGGTCCTTAGCTCCCTTGGGAAGTCTCAGTATCTCGCGGTTCTCAGTGCCTCGCAGTCTGACGCTCTTAGTGTTGTTTGTACGGGGGCAGATTTTTCACTCAGAGATCACTTTATTTTGGGCAAATCTTGTTGTGGGGAAAAGTGAGACTGGTTTTTAGTAGCCTTTTTGGGAGCAGGTTCTTAGCAGTCGTTTATGAGGTAGAACTCGTCAGATGCTGGCGACCGTTGGCCAGGAGATATCCTGGACTCAGCGTCGGAGGCTATGCTGAGGAATTTCTTCATCATCAGGAGTTTCAGCTGAAGATCCCTGGCCTTCCTTCTCCAAGCAGTTAATTTTTTGTAGTGTGGACACTTTTGAGCAATGTCTCTCACCGAGGCAGCAGACACACTGTGCATGGCCATCTGAGATACGTATTGAAAGTCTGCAGGTCAGGCAGCATTTAAAGCCAGGAGACCTGGGCATGCCTGAGAGGATACTTGTTTTGGAGAATGAAACGGGATAAGCCCATTTATATTTCTCTCATCGTTTTTCAAGCCAGGGACCCGCCGGCATGGCAGGTGGAGGGAAAGGTAAAAATGAAGGAAAAGGGATGTTTTGGGAAGAAAATTTAAGTAAATATAAAATATAGGGTCTATAAATAACAAATGGATAGCCTATTGCTATCAGGAAAAACAGAAAATATTAAGCTACCTGAAGTTAGAGAGGCGCTACTGTCGCTCCGACTCAAGACAAAGGGGTAGAAAAGGAATTGGGGGATGGTTGGCTGCGCAGACCATCCGGGCCACTACTACTAAAAATCTCTGATAAAAGCGCAGGATGCCAAGACATCTAAAGTGGACCAACCACAGGGATACTCCTCAAAGAATTATTAAATTCAGTGCTTTAACTATTATTTCAAATTTTCTCTTTGATAACGATTATCATTAAAAGCAGCAAAGAGTTCTGTGGAACCTTATAGACTAACAGATGCATTGGAGCATGAGCTATCGTGGGTGAATACCCACTTCCTCAGATGCATGTACTGGAAATATCCATTAAATATTCATTAAATATCCCATCAACAAAATGTCATCACACTTTCACATGATTACACTGCTTCAAGTAGAAAGTGAGGAAAGATCCATAGACTGGAAAATATAATTGTTAGCATCCTTACTTTCACTTGATTTCTTTGCTACATTATTTACTTCAGCCACTATATGTTAACATATTCACAATTTGAACACCACACGTTGGGCATTGTGAAACCTCATGACTTTATTTTGGAGTTTTTCTACCATATTTTGCTTCTCCCTACAATTCTCAGTGGAAGGTAACATGTTGTCCACTCTCTGCTTCTGTTAAAATACATTGAGTGAAATCTTGGACCCATTCAAGTCAGTGAGTTTTGCTAGGATTTTATTCATTGATTGTTGTTAAGAAAGTGGGAGCAGCAGTGCATGTATTTCTTTGATATATGGAAATTACTGCAAGTCTTTACATTAATATTAATTGCCTCTACTAAAGTACACTATTATAGCACTGTCAAATTCTGAGGTTCAGTCCAGACCAATGGAGGTTTTTCTCATCGCCTGCCCAGTCAGATTGGGTGACTTAAATGCTCTGCTGCTGGCTCACAGTGTGCACACCAACAGCTAGCAGATGAACAAGCACCGAGTGTCTGTGTGTTAAATAGCTCTGGTTCAGTAATTCTGATTCCAGCAGTCTGCTTGCTAAATCCCAGTCACACTCTAGGATCCACCGGCTTTGGTTACACATCGCAAGATGACCCCAACACTCTCCAATCCCAAATTTTCGCAAAACCATGTTCTCTGCAATATCCAATCCTTTCCTGGATCATTCAGAGGAATAATAAGGTTAGTTTTCTCCTCCAAAAACACAAAAATGCACAGCTTATCACTTTAAGTTATCATTTACTTCAATTCAAACAGAGCACTGGGTTGGGTTTAGATTAAAAGTAGAATAGGTTTATTAAGGAAAAGAGGATTTTTAGTGATACCAAGTAGAAGGAATAAAGCTTGTTTACTTTTGTTGCAAACAAAAGTAAAAAATACACTTTCTAATGCTAAGACTTTAACAAGCTATTGTCCAAATATTGTTCTTACCACACACTTCTTTGAGCAAGATGGCTGACCACCTCTCTAGTCAGGATCTCTCTCCAAAGACTAAATGCTTTTTTTGTCTTCTTAGGTGACAAAATAACTTGGGGTTCTTTGCCCCTCTTTTACAGTCCATTGAACCTTTGAAATGGATTCTTCTGAAGGCTAACCCGCTCCTCCCCAAATAAAGTTGATTCAAGCTGGGAAGGAGCAGACATGGCATCTGGTTTCTTCCTTCACTGGTGTTTGCTAAAATGCAAAGTGATCTGTTCCTGCCTTCTCCAATGCAAATGAATGGGCCCTTGACATGTGAATACTAATCGATTCTGACACATGCTTGGCGGCAATGGCTTGTCCTTTGTCTGGGAGAAACCTGCTTATCCTGTCCCCAGACTTTTCCTTCATATTTGTATGGTCCCTTGGGCATTTATCATATACATATCATGCAAAAATATTAATGATCAATGTGTTATTTTGTTTTCCAGTTTTACATGATACACTTCGGATACAGTTTAGGACATTAATGAATTTGGGTACACTGAACCGGTCAGGCCAGCTGAAATGCACTATCACATACCAATTAGTCCCTGGCCCTCTTGCACTTGGATGCTGTTAGTCACAAGCCCTACTACAAAAACAGATTAACAGAAACTATGATTATACTCTTATGTCTGCATACATGCATGTGTGGATTCAATTATTTATATTTAAGAAATGACTTTGCATAGAACAATTTTCTTAGAAATTAAGAGCAGACAAATGAAAAATAACTTGAGTTTAAGTAGGTCTTACAAATCCAGCCTTAAAATTCAGGGAAATCCAATACGCAATCTTCTGGTGACAAATCACTGACAAACTTGTAGCAAAGTCATATGCAAACAAGCACCCTGGCAAGCCTCAAGAGTTGATGCAGACCTAAAATTAGCCCGCAACAACGTAACAGGTTTGGCAAAAGAATTCTAATTTGGTTCTCAATGGTCATCCCATCTACAACTAAGACAGACCAGGAAATCATTGCACCAGGAAATCATTTTAGGGTTCTCTACGCACCTAAGTAGAAAGGTAACTTGTTGATAAGGCTGAGTGATTTTTAGAAGACTATTTCTTCCACCTTACCAAAAACAACCTGTGCGTATTTTAAATTATTAGCTTAAAGACATCAAGATGGAATGTTCTGCAAGTAACTTATATCTGCAGTATTTCATCTTCACTTATTCATCTTTCTGTTCTAAGGTGACTGCCATTAAAATATACAATAATTCACAAAAATACAACTATATTCAAGGTCACTAATTAGCCCTTGCTAAGGATCCAACTTTACAAGATAGATAGCTTCCTTTTAGTAGATGAAATGCTTTATTCATTTTATAACTGCAGTATGTCACTTAATATGAACTAAACCAAAAGAAATAAAAATCCACAAATGCACCTTAATGAGTCTAAGTAGGTTAAAAAGTTCTTCAAGAGCTTTGGTAGCACCTCTGCCCAAATGGAAACACTAGTCTTAAAAACATGAGTTTTCCTTTCATTTACACACAGAGAAAGGATAACTGCTCTTTTTAAATGTGCATTTCTGTACATTCGAATATTTGAATTTTTTAAAGTATTACATTAACTCTGAATTTCCTGGGTTTCTAATGCTTGGTTTTTTTATTACAACATTCTTATAAGGAGTTTTACCATTATGACAATCATATATACTCCCAATCTTAATGAATTTGTGTGTGTGGAGATCTCCTTACTTTTTTTAAAGTTTGAAATATTTATAGGAAACAGAACACCTTACCCTAAGGTGCAGATTGCAATAGGGCAAGGGAGCTTCATAACACACTACAAACTATGCAGAACCAGAGAGCAAGAAAGCACATGGAGCTTAGGAGCCCCACGTAATTATGGATCCATTACCAGTTTCTGCAAGTCAGCTTCCTACTACTCCCCATTCCCAGTATCATGCTGTCTGGAGTGGTTCACAACTGTGACTGCCTACCTCATAACAGATTATCATAAAATAGGGAAGATAGCCCAGCTTGTATTCTATCATTAGATTTCATCAAGCCAGTAACAAATTTGAACTCTTGGATCCCTATACCAGTCTTATGATGGAGTCACAGACAGTCCCCTAACAGTCTCCAGCCTACCTTGTCACCCTGACAAATTGGACTTTGTGATAAAAGGTCACTTAAACCAAAAAAATCACACCACATCAGGTTGCTCCCAGTCCCAAGAGACCAGTCACTTGCCACAGATCAACTGGTACTCTAGATCAGAGGTGGGCAAATTACGGCCCGCGGGCACATCCTTCCCAGCCCTTGAACTCCTGGCCAGGAGGCTAGCCCCCGGTCCCTCCCCTGCAGCCTCAGCTCTCCGTGCCGCCAGCACTCTGGGAGGCAGAGCTGCGAGCTCCTGCTGGGGAGCACGGCTGCAAGAGCCGCCGGTGTAGTGTATTAAATTGCTCCCCATAGGAATGTGCTATTTACAGAGCACCAGGACTGGCAGCTCTAAGTAACTAGCATATTCCTATGGGGAGCAATTTAATATGCTATACCCAGGTAGGGAAGGCTGTGGCTCCCCAAACAGCCTGGCCCCGCCCCCTATCCACCCTCTCCCACTTCCCGCCCCCCTCAGAACCTCTGATCCATCCAACTCCCCCTGCTCCTTGTCCCCTTATTGCTTCCCCGAGACCCCACCCCCATCCAATGCCCCTGCTCCCTGTCCCCTGACAGGCCCCCTGGGACTCCCACGCCTATCCAACTGCCCCTGTTCCCTGTCCCCTGACTGCCCCCTGGGATCTCCTTCCCTTATCCAACCCCCTCACCATGCTGCTCAGAGCACGAGGACTGGCAGCCTGTAGTACACCGTAAGTAGCACATTCCTATGGGGAGCAATTTAATACATTGCACCAGCCCTCCATACAGTTTCAGAACCCCGATGTGGACCTTAGGCCAAAAAGTTTGCCCTCCCCTGCTCTAGATCTTAACATCAAAGACAACATTGGTAGCCAATTCTATAGTAAAGTAACTAAAGAATTATTAGCTAAGAAAAGGAAATTATAGTTGTTGAGAGGTTAAAGCAAGTAAAGCATATGCACTTGTGCGTCACAGTTTATAATTCCAAATGGTGGCAGTGATGTAATAAACTGCCAGCTTCCCAAAAGTCTTTTCAGAGTACCCAGATTCTCTGTCGATTTCCACTTTGCATCTGGTACACTTCTCTGTAACAGTCCATACAGTCCAGGAATCAAGGGTCTCTCCCTGAATCCATATTTATAACTTCTGACAGAAAACAAGCTGATAGTGTCTCTGCCCAGATGGCCTTTTCTTTTATGACAGTGAACGAGGAAATGCACTTTGAATCTTTGACCTCCAGTCATCACACATGGTCACTTGCTTTGAAATTAGCACTATTCTGTTAAAATCCTTCATTAGCATTCCACAAGGTTTCTTTGATGGGTTATTTAGTAACATGGATATACACAATAAAATGTTTGCTGTTGCATTGTAACAGGGTTCAAATAAGTGAAAACAATGCAAGTAACATCCCGTTAGTTTTATGAAGTCTAGGCACGAAGTACACTCTTATACCTTTAACAATCACTTTGATCTAGACTAATACACAAGTGAATTAGCCTGAATACACTCTAGCACAGGGGTTCTCAAACAGGTGGTCGGGACCCCTCAGGGGGTCATGAGGTTATTACATGGTGGGTCGCGAGCTGTCAGCCTCCACCCCAAACCCTGCTTTTCCTTCAGCACTTATGATGGTATTAAATATATTAAAATGTGTTTTTAATTTATAAGGGGAGTCACATTCAGAGGCTTGCTATGTGAAAGGGGTCACCAGTACAAAAGTTTGGCCTGGTCTGCTAGCATCACATCCTGCTTTGCATTTTTCTGAATTCTGCAAGACTTTCTGTAGACCTTATTCAGTTAACAGGAACAACACACAATGTACACTCTACTAAAGAAGTCTGTGTTAGGTTTTGCTGATGCACTACTGGTGCCTCTCACCAAATCAATTGTACACATAGTGGCACTTTGTAATGACACTTACGGAAGTAATAAATTTAATGATTTGCCATCTTTTTCTTTAGCCTCATTATTTTCCCTTTCCCCCAATTAAATCAAAGTGGTTCTATTACTATGAGGTAAGATGCCACCACATGTATCACTGTGGTTTTCAGTGTGAGAGAGAGAGAGAAGATTCTGCAACATATCGTACTGGATAGGAGAGATATGGAAAAATTTTACTGCAACCTGTCTTTCTTATAGGATGCTGAAGACTATACAATCGCATGCTCTCTGCATGAAAGAGGCTGAAGACTCTACCACTGGAGAAATACAGTACTATCTGCACATGGTTTGCCTCTGAAGTGACTGACTGAGACAAGACTGCAGCTAAGAAGCAAATATGGGCTCAGCATTTCTAAAAATCAGAAACATCTTTAGGATGTCTTGAATTGAGGACCCAAAAACTGAAACACCCAAAATCTGTTAGGCACTTAACTCCCAGTAATATCACTAGGAGTTAGGCACTTAAACATATGGTATACAGTGACACTGAAAAGGACTTAAGATCATGGCAGACAATCAACTGATCATGAGCTCCCAGTGCAATGGTGTAGCTAAGCGGGGGAATGCAACCCTTGGATGAATAAGCAGGGAGATATCAGCTAGAAGTAGGGAGGTGGTATTCTGCATTCAGCCAAGACTATTACTGAAGTATTGTGTCTAATTCTGGTGCCCATTCTTCAAAAAGTATTACGAAAAATTGGAAAGGATTTTGCAAAGAGCTACAACAATAAACTGAGGTCTGGGAAACATGCCTTAAAATGAGAAACAAAAGAAGTTCAGTCTATGTAGTTTTAGTTTATCCAAGAGAAGGTTAAGCTCTTTAATCTAGCAGAAAACACACAAGAACGATGGTTGGAAGCTGAAACTAGACAAATTCATACTAGAAATAAGATGCAATTTTTTAATAGTGATGGTAATTCACCGTCTTTAAACTCTAAGGACATGTGTCATAAACAGATAGCTAAGGGTTAATGTCTTTTTCACCTGGAAAGGAGTAACCTGAAACACCTGACCAGAGGACCAATCAGGAAACAAGACTTTTTCAAATCTGGGTGGAGGGAAGTTTGTGTCTGAGTCCTTTGTTCTGGTCTTCTGCCTGTACTCTCTCGGCTATGAGAGGATTTTTTTCTGCCTCCTGCTTTTCTAATCTTCTGTTTCCGTTGTAAGTACAAAAGATAAAAATAGTGATTTATAGGGTTTTTATTTTGTATTTACATGTGTGTACTTGCTGGAATGTGTTAAATTGTATTCTTTTGAATAAGGCTGTTTATTCATATTTCTTTTAAGCAATTGACCCTGTATTTGTCACCTTAATACAGAGACCATTTTTATGTATTTTTCTTTCTTTTTACATAAAGCTTTCTTTTTAAGACCTGTTGGAGTTTTTCTTTGGTGGGGAACTCCAGGGAATTGAGTCTGTAGCTCACCAGGGAATTGGTGGGAGGAAGAAGTCAGGGGGAAATCTGTGTGTGTTAGATTTACTAGCCTGACTTTGCATTCCCTCTGGGTGAAGAGGGAAGTACTTGTGTTTCCAGGACTGGAAACAGGGAGGATGGCGTCCCTCTGTTTGGATTCACGGAGCTTGCTTCTGTGTATCTCTCCAGGAACCCAGGGAGGGAACACCTGGTAGGGAGAAGGGAAGGGAAATGGTTTATTCCCCTTTGTTGTGAGACTCAAGGAATTTGGGTCTTGGGGTCCCCAGGGAAGGTTTTTGGGGGGGGGACCAGAGTGCCCCAAAACACTCTAATTTTTTGGGTGGTGGCAGCTTTACCAGGTTCAAGCTGGTAACTAAGCTTGGAGGTTTTCATGCTAACCCCCATATTTTGGACGCTAAGGTCCAAATCTGGGAATAGGTTACGACAACATGAATAACTCAATCTTTAAGAAAACATTACTAAAAAAAAATTGAAAAATTATGTAAACATTAAAAACACTTAAATCTAAAAGAACTAAGACCCTTTCCACTCAATCTGTCCCTCAGAGAAAATGTAGATAAATATACAGGCCTTGCAATATGCCGTAACAGTCAAACGAGAACTCTGTCAGAACAAGTTAAGGAGGTAATACATTCCAAAGAAGAGGTCCTCCACTGAGAATGTCCTTTCTAAGCCAGGGAGAACAGATGGTTCTGTGGTCAAGGCAGTAGAACGGGACACAGGAACTCCAAATCCAGCTCCGTGCTCTGTACAACACTTCCTGTATGAATTTGGGCAATTCACTTCACGTCTCTGTGCCTCAGCTTCTCATCAGTTATATGGGCATTAATGTGAGTGAGGTGCTCAGATACTATCATGATGGGGGAAATTTCTATATAAATACCGAGATAAATAGCAGGAGTGTGCCAGCTGTTATCAACACATAGTGAAAATCAGAGGAGAAAGGCAGACTCCGATATTTTCTGTAAATTACAGAGCTTTGCCTACTTTTGTTTAGAAGGACAGAAACAATGGGAATTGTAACACTTCCCTTGGGAAATTATTCTGCAGTCTAATAGAGATTACCACTAGGGAAACATTTTCCTGATAATGAACTTCATTTTTCCATTTCTTAATGCAGGAAACCTAAATCTGTTTGCTTCCATGACCACAACTCAACCGAACAATATCAGAATTACAGAGCCAAGTTTTTAATTTTATTAAAGTGCCCATAAACCATTGATGCAGAAGAGATACTCACTCCTGGCTTAGAAAGAGAGTCTGTCTCTTGAAAAATCACACAAATCAAATATATAGAAATACTGGCCCCAATGCACACTGTTCTCTAGCAAAATCTGGCGGCTCATGATGAAGGTGTCTTGATCCCACAAGTGAGAAATAGGAGAGCTAACCCAAAGAATAATTATGACGACTCTATTAGCAGATTTAATCCCAGAAGAAGTGTCATACACTATGGCTTTGTGTCAGGTCCTGTTAAACGGTGGATCTCTGAGTAACCAGTCTCACATAAGTATATTCCTTGGAAGATATAGATGGAAATCTACTCTATTGTACCTCCTTCTCTTGCCCCTATTAGCATGGGATCCCTTCCAAAGGGTAAAAGACTCATCCAAAAAGGGTAGAATTGTAGGACAAAACTTCTACCTTCTTATATTTTACTATCTTAATGCTCAAAGCATGTGATTTTGTTCTCTGGAATTAATTCTACTACGCAATGAAGCTATAAGTTCACAGCACAGAGAGTCAAATTTCTTTTATTTATTATCTCATATAGTACTTATAATAAAATATCTAATTCCAGTAGAGTGAACCATAATAAATTGAAAATGACTATGTCACACCTTTATAAAAGCTCATTCAACACAATGCATCCAATAAAAGCAAAAGAAAAATATTTTAGATAAAGTTTGAACACTATAAATCTTTACCCCAAATTCAACCAAAACTTGTGCAGATTCACAAGATTTTGGGAGAGACAAAACTTCAAAAACAAGAGTATTTCAGTAACATTCACTGTGACTTAGATAATTTACTTTTAAAAGAGTTGTATTTGCTAATTATGGATGTAAATTGGGAGTGGGGGTAATATAATTTCATCTGTTGAATTGGGAACTGCAAGGACAATCGTAAATGGATTGATAATTTTTAAAATCTGCTTTCACTATAGTTAACTATGAGAGCCTTTCTATTCTCTGCTGAAATGGAGTTTAACTTTCTATAAATGACACTATTGAGTGTCCACCTCTTACAGTAATAAGACTGTCACAGAGTGACTGGCTCTCTGAGATGGGCCCAATCCCTTATTGTGCCTCCCCAGATGGAGAAATGAGCAAAGTCATATGACAGGTGGATTATGTGGCTAAAGCAGACCTTTGGGGGTGAGTAAAAGACAGAAACCTGTGAAAAACTAAAAAGAGAAGAGAGACACTGGGTAGGAAGCCCAGGGAGCTGGTGCTTGGTGGAGCCTGAAAGGAGCCCAGAAGAGGTTGAGAAGAGAAGGAGGACCTTCAGGAAGGAGAGACTGGGCCCAGCTTGAGACTAAGGCTGAAGAGCATTTGAAGTCTGAAATGGAAACAGACCCTTAAGAAGTAGGGGCTGATTCCCACCTGAGACTGGAGTGGAAGTCTCTTGTGTTTGTTCTGGATACCCTAGAATTTGATGACATTTGCATTAAACATTTAGTTAGACAGCCAAGTCACTGCAAAAGTCCCTGCAGCAAGTAAACCACAGCTCCAACCTGAATGAAAACTGAGGCATCAGCCAGATCAGGTAGACAGTGCTGAAACAAGGAGACTAGAGTTCACTATTTTTCCTCTGCCCCTAGCAGTGAAATAACAGTATTCCTAAAGCAAATGTGCTCAATAGGGTCACTATCTCTCTGTAAATACACCTCTACCCCGATATAACTGTCCTCAGGAGCCAAAAAATCTTACTGCGTTATAGGTGAAATCGCGTTATATAGAACTTGCTTTGATCTGCCGCAGTGCGCAGCCCTGCCCCTGCCCCCAAGAACACTGCTTTACCGTGTTATATCTGAATTTGTATTATATCAGGTTGCATTACATCGGGGTAGAGATGTAGATATAAAGAAGTTCTGCGCATGAAGTTCAGACTTACAAAGGCAAACACAATACTTGATATTTCAGCCTCTCGAAAGTCTAGTTTTTTCCTTGATGAAGGCTATAATTCACTTCTTAGATAGTTCATGACAAATCTTAGTGAAAATGATGGGATTCTTGAAAAAACTGAGAGGTAAAAGGGTTGAAGCAATTACAATTTATTTGGAAAGGCATCAGTAAAAATGAACCACAAAACAAACCTGATTTGCACTTTTGGACCTTGCTATAACTAAAGGTGATTCAAAGTACAGTCAGACTGATATTGAAACTGAAAGCTAGGAACCGCTCGTGCCGGGGGGAAATATGAATTCTTCAAGAATATTTTACTTGTGGAAATCCCTGACCCTTATTTCTCACTTTCCAGTGTTACACATACATAGTTCAGTATGTACTTTGGTCTTTCTGGTTTATTTTTTAACAGTTTCTTTAGTACAATGTATCATGTTATATAACACACAAAAGGAGAGCATTCATGACGTTTTTTAACAATTCAAGCTACAATATTTGGAGACTAATCTCGGTTAATGCATGGAAGAAGGCCTCTGGTTCATACCTCCAAAACTAGAAATCAAGGGTTTATCTACACCTGGAAGCTTACCGGCAAAACCATAGCAGAATAGTTATACCACTATAGCTATAACTCCCCATCTGGATACTCTATTCTGGAATAAAAGTGATTCTATTCCAGTACAATTACTCCAATTTAGATGTAGTTAGGAAGATCTGGGTTCCATTCTTGACACTGCCATAGTCTTGTTCTGGTACTTTTGCAAGTCATTTAACACCTCTCTATTTTAGACACTGTCTACACTTAAACTGCTAAAGTGGCACAGCGGTAACTGTGCTGCCGTACTGCTTCAGTGTAGAAAATACTCATTACAGCTGAAAGATGGCGGCTAGGTCACCAAAGAATTCTTCTATCAACATGCAATGTCTACAGTCTTGTCTAAACTACAGGTTACTTCAGTATAATTTATGTCACTCAGGGGTGTGAATAATCCACACCCCTGAGCAATGTAAATTACACTGACCGAAAGGCTGGTCTAGATAGGAGCGGTGCAAAGGTTTTTGGCACCCTAGGGGGGGTCCTTCCGTGCTCCAGGTCGTTGGTGGCAATTCAGCGGCGGGGGGGTCCTTCCGCACTCCAGGTCTTCGGCGGCAATTCTGCAGTGGGTCCCGCCGCAGAATTACCGCAGAAGACCCAGAGCACGGAAGGACCCTCCGCTGCCAAATTGCAGCTGAGAGCGGCAAAATGCCACCCCGCCAAATCCTAGTGCCCTAGGCAACCGCCTAGGTCACCTAAATGGAATCGCTGGCCCTGGGTCTAGACAGCGCTATGTCAGCAGGAGAGTCTCTTATCACGTCTTGCAGAGGCAGGAGTTATTAAGCCAACAAGACAGCTCTCACTAGAGCTCCTGTTAACTTAGAGCGCTTCACTAGAAGTGCTACAGGGCCACTGTAAGTGTAGATGTAGCCTATGTGGAAGGTTTATGTCTCTCAGGGATTTTTCACACCCCTGAGCAACAGAGCTGGATCAATTAACTGTTTAGTGTAGACCTGGCCTTAGTGCCTTAATGTGTAAATGCAGATAATAATAATAATGTATACTGAAAAAGTGCTAATGGTTATAATCAGGGGGTCTTGGATCCAAAAACAATTACAGAGTTCATTAAGGCCAATAGTTGTGCCTAAAACCTCTTTCACGATCAAAAGAAAGAGTAATCAAGCCCCTTTATATAGTAGAAACAATTGCATAGAAATAGGGGCTACAGCTCAAGAAACTAGGTTGCATGATCAGGGAAGAGCTAAACCAGATGATTAACAATGTAGACTGTGTGTGTTGGAAGGATAGGCCAGCAGGGATTATGAGCACGCCCCGCAAGGAAGTGAAATACAGAGCTTCTTGGGCACAGAGTTGTGAGAGGGGTGCATTTGAGATCTCTGAGCAAGGAAATTGCTTGCTGTTGTTTCTACTGTTTCATGGAAACAGAATTTTGTATAAATTTTTTGTGAATATGCTAGGACTGTATCTGACTCTTTTCACTGATTTCTCATCCATAAGGAAACAAACCCTTTACAGAACATAGCCCAAACAAAGCTTTAGCAAAGCTTTTGATACAAGTTTCCCATAGTATTTTTGCCAGCCAAGTTAAAGAAATATGGACTGGATGAATGGACTATAAGATGGATAGAAAGCTGGCTAGATCATCAGGCTCAACAGGCTTGATGTCTAGTTGGCAGCAGGTATCATGTGGCATGCCCCAGGGTCAGTCCTGGGTCCGATTTTGTTCAACATCTTCATTAATAATCTGGATGGATTGCACCCTCAGCAAGTTCTATTTCATCCTTAGCCATAACAATTTTATATTCAACAATCACTTTGTCCAAACACTGGGAACAGCCATGGGTACTAGGGTAGTTCCCCAACATGCCAATTACTTCATGGGCCACCTTGAAGAATTTCTAGCCAAATACATCATAAAATTAATGAATACATGAGATACATCAATGATTTTCATCCTCTGGACAGACAACTTCAACTACCTCATAGATTTCCACCACAACTTCAATAACCACCACCCCATACATTAACTCACTCAGGAACACTCCCACACTAGCACCATCTTCCGGACATCATGATCAGCTTCAACCAGTGGAACTCTACAGACAACTATATATAAGAAACCCTTGGATCACTACACTTACCTTCACGATCCAGTAACCATCCCAAACACACCAAAAATCTGTTGTCTACAGCCGGGACTCAGATACCACAGAATATGTTCCACACTCAGAACCACCTTTACCAAACAAAAGACACTCCACCAGAGAAGTAGATCACATCATGGAATGGTCCACCAAATACCTCTGCTTCTATTCAGAAATAAACCCTCCTGCAACCATATACCCTGAGTTGATACCTACCACCCCACATGGAACCCACCCAGAGTATCACTGAAGAACTACGACTCATACTCGATGGGGACCCCATCTTGAAGGAAGTCTTTCCTGAACCACTCTTCTGGCCTTCAAACAACCTCCCCGAGCTATCATCTGAAGCAAGCTCCCCACAGACCAAGACACACTAGCTCTAAGGGGCACCAACCCTGCCAAACCACAGATGCAAAATCTGCAAACATATTCCACAGCTACAATGATCAACATCCCCTATAGTACATCTTTGAAGATCCATGGGTCCTACATATGCCTATCACAACACATTATAAACCTCACTGAGTGCACTAAAAGCTCCAATAACAACTGTATGGTGAAACCAGACAATCACTACACTCTCGAATGAACTCACACAGGAAATGATGACAAAAACACTATCACCTGCAGCTGAACGCTTTTCACAAAGCACTATCTGAACTTTCAGTTCTCACGCTCAAAGGAAAACTGCACAGCTCTTTCAAAAGACGAGCATGGGAGCTTAAATTCATAACTTTGTTAGACACTAAAAAGCATGGTCTTAATAAAGACACTGGATTTAAATTTATTACAGCTATCTGTAACCCACTAGCCCCCCGTTTTAGTCCTATGACTGCAGGGGTGTTAGAATACATGCTCACTTCTTATGTAAACTGTCTGTTTGATCTTGTATTTAGTTGTGATACTTTAAGTACCTTCCTGAGACCTGAGGAAGAGCTGTGTGTGGCAAGAAGCTTGTCCTTCTCATCAACAGAAGTTGGTCCAATAAAAGATATTACCTCGCTCACCTTGTCTCTCTAAGATCCTGGTAATGACAAGGCTACAATAATACTGCATATTCAGATGTAGAAACAGTCCCATCAGAAAGTATAATGTACAACAGAAATTCCCAAATTGTTGCCTGTGGACAGCAGGGCTGTTGCCTCTGCCCACTTGATTCAGCTCCAGCCAGGAGCTCTGTGGAAGGGAAGAGCTGTCACTATAAAAAACTGCTGTTTGATAAACAGATGGTAGTTTGGCCAGAAGCTACAGAGCATGGAGCTGATACCTGAACACTGATACCTTGTTTCCCTCCAAATGGGTTCTGAAAGCCAGGCAGGCCAGGCACACCTTAGCTCGCTCGCATTGATGTTACTGAGTTCCAATATGATCCAGGAAGCTCCTAATACGTTGAGAGCTGACAATATCTAGAAAACCAATTATTCTGTATCCGTTTGTGGCTGGTGGGCTCTCTACCCAAGCTTCCAGACTGGTACGATTGAACAGAAGAACTGGATTTTAAAACAATTCATCTTTGATTCTACAGAAATTGATTACACTCACCTGGAAAAGATTCCTTCTTACTATATGTGAGTGATTTTTCAAACCCTGCTGCTACATACAGAGGCTTTAACAGTTGCATCAGAACACTGTACACTAATTTCTGAGGAAGAAAATGCAATGCACATACTTAAATATCACTAAAATGTGCACCAATTCTAAAGATATATATAGATATAGATATATATAATAGAACCTGCTTGCTCTAAACTCCGCTACAGAGCAAACTCCATTTACAGTTAAGTCCTTCAATACACAAAAAGCAATTGTGCTTGCAGTAAATCCCTCTTTCGAAGTTGCTTTATAAAATAAATGGATTCACTGTTAGAGAACCCAGGGGCAAATCTGACCATTAAAAATTGTTAAACATTGTGTGATAATAACTCAGAGTTAATTGAACAAAGTAGGATATGCCATTATGTGGAGTTATGCAAATGTTACACTGTTTGGGGGAAAATTATTAATCCTCTGTTGCCTGGAATTTAAAAAAAATGCATTTCACCATAAACGCCTGCCTTAACACCAACAGATAATGCAAGTTACCTATAGCTATGACTGTTTTCATGTTTCTCCCCGCCCTCTTCTACATAGTGTGTGATCCAAGAGACCACAACATTGCTCAATCAAGCAGACTAACTGGTAAATGCTACTGCAATCCCCAGACTATTGAGGGATTTCAGCTCTACCAATAAGGTCGGGTAGTTTCAGTCACTATCAGCAAACTGACTTGGGGGCAAAGAATCAGGGAAATTAGAATGAAATTGACTCAGATTTATATTTAGATGCAAATGTGTTCTCTTTTGTTGTCTTTCATTCCCTAATTCCAACCGACCAAATATATTCAGTCAATCCCATGTAATCTGCACTAGCAGCAAGGGTATGAATTAAGCAAATTCCTCCCTTCAGAAACCTGTCTCCTCCCCCAAGCCTCATATGTAAAATTGTATGTCAAGGGTGGTTTCTGCTCAAGTCTTTGAACAAACATCTATAAACCTCAGTGTAAAACCTATCAGTCTTAGTCCAGTGAAAAAGAAATCTCAAAGATTAAGTTTTGGCAGTAACTAAAGAGGAACACATGATATGCACTTATCAAGTATTTTGTTTTAAATGGATATATTCCTAAACTGTAAGCCTTTTGGAACAGAAATGTGTCTGTACAGTGCCTAATATGAGGGAGTCTCCTGATCCTGATGGGGCCTCAATAGCTGGATCAAAAACTTGCCAAAGAGTAAATGAGAACAGGGAGCCATCATGAAATGGGGTGTTTCCAGTGAGGGTTCTGCAGGTATCAGTACTAGGCCCAATGCTATTCAATATTTTTATCAATGATCTGGAAATAAATATAAAACCACTGATGATAAAATTTGTGGCTGACACAAAGATTTGGGGAATGATAAATAACGATAAGGAATGGGCAGTCAGATGAAGTGATCTGGATCAGACATAAGCTGAGCCCATTGAAACAAAATGTGTTTTAATACAGTCAAATGCAATGTCATTCATCTAGAAACAAAGAATGTATGATTGAAAAGGACTTAAGGGTCAGAGTGGACAAGCAACTCAACATGAGCTACTAGAGCTGTGGAGAAAAGGGCTATCCTTTAAATATTTAACCTGGGTATTACTGAAGTGCTTTTACCACTATATATTCGGCACCGGGATAATAAATACTGCATACTGTTATAGGATGTACATTTTCTAAAGGATATTGAAAAATTGGAGAGGATACAGAAAAAAGCCTAAAAATAATTAGAGGGCTGGAGAAAGGGCTTGCAGTGAGACTTGAAGAGCTAGATATATTTAGCTTATCAGAAAGAAGACTGAGGTGTGACTTGATTTGAGTGTATAAATACCTTCACAGGGAGAAAATACCAAGTACAAAAGGGCTCTTTAATCTAGTGAAGAAAAGTATAACAAGCACCAAAGGATGGATGCTGAAAATTAGAATTAAGGAAGATTTTTTTGTTTTTAACAGTGAGGGTGATTAACCACTAGAACAATATTACCAGAGAAGGGGTAGATTCTACAACTGTTGATGTTTTCAAATCAAGAATGGATGACTTTCTAGAACATATGCTCTAGTCAAACAAAAGTCATTGGTCTCAATGAGAGGCAAATGTGTGAAATTCTATGGCCTGTGTTATACAGGAGGTCAGATTAGTTGATCTAATGGTCCTTTCTGATTCAATTCTGTCAAATGTTTCAGGACTAAATTAAACTTCCAGTTGGCCACCAGAATTGATACAAGAACAGATCTTTGCCACTATTTTGACAACATGAGGATGAGAAACTAAAAACTCTCTTTTCTGGAAGAAGCTCAGAGAGCTTAAAATTCAAATCACTTGAGGCCTTAAGGATGAGGCTCAGTCCTTTAAAGCAGCCATTGAGCAAAAGGTGAAGATAATCTTGACCAATACTGATTTTTCACTGAGGCTGTGTCATCCCAGGGTTTGAAAACATGACAGATGCAGTAATAAGCCTTTGGATGGCGAATCTTGTAGAATCCTCTCTAGCTTGAAGGAGGTCATTCACCAACTGGTCAGGATAACTGAAGTTACAATGGTTCACCTGTTTCTGTCTGCCAATCGAAAGGTAGCAGCATGTCCTGGCTCCATGACAGATTACTAACCTATGCTGTGGCAGCAACTGGACTGCTCTCTGGGTGATCCAACTTTTTGTCTATATTAGAACATGATCAGAAGGTTTCCTAAATAGTGGAATACATTAATTCACTCCTTTCTCAGGTACACTTTTAGCACCACCAAAATTGTGACAGTTACTGTATTCGAAAAGGTGCTTCCCAAGTAATTGGTTGTACTCCCACTCTCTTTAGAAACCAGTCTCCAAGAATAGGAACCATGAGTAGAATCTCAATTCTGTGGGGAAAAGGCTACATCTCACTACAACAGCTACAAAAAAAAACATGAAGTAAAGTTCAGCTGAAAACAAGGCCCCTCGAAGTTGTCTCAAATTGGACACCCAAAACTGAGGCACCTAAAATCTCTAGTTATGTTTGAAAATTTAGTCTCCTGTTCCTAACCATTCAATAACTTCTCAGGCAATGAATGTATGCCCCACCAATTCTTCTTCTTATTTTTCTGTGGTATGAATGATCATATACTAAATACATTATGAGCTAGTTCCCTCAGTTTGAAACTTCAGGACTTTGATGTCGCTTTTTTGCTCTAGCAATGTGACAAATTAATTGGCGTGCTTGCATTTATCATTAAAAATCTTCCATGTTTGAAATAAGGTTTCAAACATGGCCTCTTCTTGCTGCTTCTCAATCAATATTGAAAACTTTTTACCTGTTTATGTTGATAGGGCCAATCATGTTCAATACCTATTATAAAAGGAACAATCAACTCTGCTAGAAAGAGAGAAGACCACATTTTGTTACAACAAGTAATACACTTGGGCGTTTATCTATAGCAATGGAAAAAGCATTTTTAATATTACTTCAGGAGGAACCTGGGAAAAGCCATGTTTGACACAATATTAAACATGGCTTCACTTCCTAGTGACAAGGCTTGCAAGGGGGAAATATGATTTATAGAAACAGACAGACAGTCCTATACTGGACTATGGCTGAATGGAAGGATGTGTGCATTGGCCTGGTCACTAAACAAGTAAGATTAGAAAGGATGACCACATAGTTTTGTGCTTCTTTGGCCTCTTGTCTTAGACTTTCAAAGTTTGTGTCTGTGTTATGGGATGAAGAAGGGACTGTAACTGACCTGTTCTCCTAGTATGAAGTGAAGTTGCAAAAAAATTGTTTGGCATAAATAAAAAGTACTGAAAGAAACAGGAGTTTTAAAAAAAAATCAGCTGGAAGAAAATCAGATCAGATATAAAGAAAACAAAGACTTCCAGGGTAAATAAAACTCTGAAGTAAATTCAAAATCAGGAGATTAAAATCTAGTTATATGATGTTTTGTGCGTATAAAAAATGAAGGAAGAGGACATGGGTACAATGTGTCTTCCCTTACAACAAGAATCCTACTGCTGACAAAGTGTTCCATTTATTACCTGTGCTCCCTGGAGTTAAAGCAATGATGCCGTTCTTTTTCCTCTGTCTCCTCAGAGAAAGACACAATGTGGTTCCAGTCACATCTGTCTGTATTATAGACTCAGCACATGGTATACAGATTGCTACAAAAGCAAAGTGTGCTTCATCATATGTAAATCTGTCCTAATTACAATCACACACACAGGATATAACAACATAGCTTTTCTATGCTCAGCTGTAGCAGCCAGATACTCACAAAGATGGGTCTTGGACCAGATCTTTAAGGTTATCCCACTGCGGGTCTTCAGCAAGGTTCCTGAAGCAACTGTCGCTCACTAAAAAAGAGAAACACAAGAAATGAAAATTTGAGAACAGTGTACAGTTTTTGTCAGGCAAATAATATTTGTTTGTTTGGCAGACTGTTTATTTAAAGGAAAGCTCAGAGCTCATCTATTAAATTACTTTTCAGTGAAGTTTCACCTAATTTAGATATGTTGACTAAAACACAAAAAGGTCAAAAAAACTTGTCATGAGGCGGATCATTAAGTGCCTCAGCTAGGTCCCTCAATATTCCTAAATCCCTTGTTCTGACAAGCCAACCACACAATCTCATCAAACGTGACATTGGAGGTGTTAATATACACAAATAGGACAAATTATAGTGTACTTGTGTCAATCACACAATTCAATACACTAAAGGGTTGGAAATATTGAGAATTGCTATATTTTAACATTTCATTTTAAGTTTTCAGTAGTTTACAGTATTAATTGTTTACTTGAATTGCAGTTAAATACAATAATTTAGACAGTATAATTATAAATACAACTTGTAAATGATAATAAAATTGTGTTTAAAACAGTTCCAGTAGAATAAGCCACCTAGGAGAATTACCATAATAATTCAAGACAACGAATTACATAGGAGATTAAGTTTAAAAGAACATTATTCATGTATTTTTGTTTTGTTTTCTGAAAAATGTTTGTTGTTTGAACCTGGAGCCCAAAAGCTACTTTTTGCATAATTCCGTCTTCATATATGGACCCTCAGTACTCTTTGTAGCATTATTATAGTGTAGTACTTTGCATTTGTACTTACTGAATTTCATCCCATGTATCTGAGACCATTTCTTCAATTTGTCAAGATTATTCTGAATTCTAATCTTGTCCTTCAAAATGCTTCCAATTTGGTATCATCCACAAACTTTGTAACTGTACTCTCTGTGCCATTATCTAAATCATTTATGAATACATTAAACAGTACTGGATCTAGGACAGATCCCTGTGGGACCCCACTCAAAATGCTCTTCCAGCAGTTGTGCACTCACCTTATAGTAATTTTGTCTAGGCTATATTTTCCTAGTTTGCTTATGAGGGGATCATGTGAGACAGCATCAAAAGCCTTACTAAAGTCAAGCTATATCACATCTACTGCTTCCACACCAAGTGTTGTTACCCAGTCAGAGAAGGATATTAAGTTGGTTTGACAGGAGTTGTTCTTGACAAATCTAAGGCATTACTTATTAACTTTTAGATGCTTACAAATTGATTATTTATTCATTATCTTTCTGGGTACCAAAGTTAAACTGACTGGTCTATAATTCCCTAGGTGAGCCTTATTCCCCTTTTTATAGATAGGCAGTATATTTGCCATTTTCCAGTCCACCAGGATCTCTCCTGCCCTTTATAAGTTCTCAAAGACAATCACAAATGATTCAGAGATCTCTTCAGTCAGTTTCTTAAGTATTCTAGGTTGTATTTCATCAGATGATACTTGGAATCATCTAACCTGTCTAAATAATTCTTAGCTAGTTCTTTCCCTATTTTAGCCTCAGATGCTACACCACTTACACCGATGTTCAGTAGGTTAGTCATCCGTTCACTGCTAACCTTTTTGGTGAAAACTGAAACAAAAAGGCATTTAACCCTTAAGCCACTGTTGCATTTTCTGTTATTGTTTTTCCCTACTCATTGAACAATGGGCTTACTCTGTCCTTGATCTTCCTCTTGCTTCTCATGTAATTGTAAAAAAAAAAAAAAAAAAAAAAAAAAGTTTAAATGCCCTAGCAAGTTTAATCTCATTTTGTGCCTTGGCCTTTTTAATTTTGTTCCTATATACTTGGCTTCTGTTTTTTGTTTTTTTTCCTAATTCAAAACCAGTTTATTGTGCTAGAAATTACTAAGTGAAATTATATCCTCTGTGTTATGCAAGAAGTCAGACTAGATGATCATTACAGTCCTTTCTGGCCTGAAAAATCTATAACTATCATACTGGTCTCTTAGGGCTATTGGTAGCCAATGCAAGTAAGAGCAATCCTCAATGCAGACAGACAGCCTAAGATCCTTGTGTTTAGAGTCAAGTTCTCAGAGACTTTGAACAGGATATTTATGGAAATGCATTCCCCAGGAGAATATTTGCCATCTTGATTCAAAACAGGGTTTTGAAGCTGTGCTCTGGCTCTGCAAAAACCTGCAGCTCCACTGCTCCGGAGCTGCTCCATGCTCCAGCTCTGGGCTCCGCTCCAAAGCCCTGATTCAAAATGTAATGTTTATTGAAAGATGCTGATTTTTGTTACAAATGCATGTAGAGTTTTAACTTAAGTGTTCTACAATACAGGTTTTATGGAGTATCACAGGATTATTAAGCTGCATCTCTCAAATCACTAATACAGTAATTAGCTAGGCTTCTGATCTGAACACAGCATAAAAGAACACCTCCTTGTACATTTGGAGAAAGCAAAACAAAGATAAATAATTAAAATGTACTTGCACCACTGAATATTGCACGCACATTAACCAATCAAAATATAAAACAAAATAAATGCATAAAAATAAACATGCAAAAACGAAATACCTACATAAATATTGTGAGCATAGATTAAACTTGTTAATCTTGACCAGGAAGGAACTAAATAAAAGCTTCACATTCATATATAGATTATCAGCCAAGGGTTTGTATGCTTACAAATCCTATCAAACGAAGCAATGAAACCTTCAAAGCTGAAACGCCACCACACAACAAGGCACCTGGAGTATATAGATAAATCTAGAGTCTTTTTCAATGAAAGAAGAAGAATATAACTGAAAGAAAACTCAAATGACAAACATAACATCGGTTCTGGAAAAGGCTCTGCTTCGGACTGCAGAGAGTAAAATCCCACACCATTGGAGAAGTACCGATTCTTCCAGCTGCTGTAGAAACATGCAAAGAGATAGTAAGTGAAGATGCAGCACAGAAACTTAAGGCCATACTACTTTAAAACAATACAGTTAGTAGGAGAATTGAAGAGCTTTCAAATGATGTAAAATGCCAACTAACTGAAAGTCTATGTACATGTGAAGAGTTTATAATTCAGCTTCACAAGACAACCGATATTGGTAATGCAGCATAATTATTAGTTTTTGTTTGTTAGGTTTGGCTGGGGGGAATTTTAGATGATTTTCATTTTTGTCAGGAATTACCAGAACAGACAACAGGTCAGGAAATAGTCAAATTATCGGATATTTAATGAAAGCTGAATTGCTGAATTGGGAGAAGTGTGTTGCTGTTTGCATGGACGGTGATGCTGCTACAGCAGGCAATAAGGGTGGTGTTGTTACAAGAATATGAGCCATAAACCCACAGGTAATTGTAACACACTATATGTTGCATTGCCGGGCCTTTGCATCAAAGAAAATGGAACCCGAATTACAAGATTTGCTAAATGCTGCTGTGACAGTTGTGAATTTTGTAAAGCCCTGGCCTTTGACTTCATGCCTTTTTGCAAAACTGTGTTTAGAAATGGGTGTCGGACATGACAAATTATTGTTTCATTCAGAAGTGTGTTGGCTATCTCACAGCAGAGTGTTGGAAAGAGTTTCTGAGCTTCACAAAGAGCCGCTGGATTTTCTGTCTGTGCACAATCACAAGATTGCCACACACCTTTCTGATCTGATATGGATCATGAAGCTGGCATACCTCACAGATATTTTTAACTAGTTGAATGCACTAAACCTGTCCACACAACGGGGGTGATACAACCATATTTGACGTGAGTGACAAGACTGCAGCTTTTCAGAAAGAAATGGAGATTTGGAAAACTAGGCTGAGCAGTGGAATCTCAGAGATGTTTCCACTATTGACAGAATTTCTGGATACTAATAGCATCACAACTGACTGCATGAGACACAGAATCATTGCTCAACTTTCAATAATATAAGCATGGAGGAATATAATTGAGTTCGGGATCCATTCTCAACTTTTGCTATGTCATCTTTCCATTGGAGTGGAAAAGCAGGACAGGAGCTGCTCGAACTATCCTGTGACTGAACAGTGAAAATTAAGTTTCAGGAATAGACAACTTGACAGTTTTGGCCAACTGTTGCTACAGAGTACCCAATTTTAGTTACAGAAGCAATGAAAGTGTCACTACCTTTCCCAATAACATATTTTATATATGAAGACAAAGTTCAGGTCCTGACTGGACAAGAAGAATGATTTATGAGTTTACTTGTCAATCATCACACCAAGAATAGACAGACTACAGTAAGACGTAGGCACACCCATCTTACTGATTACCTATAAGTACTCCAATACTCTTTTTCTTAAAGCATTATTAATAGAACATGTTTATATGAAGTAAACATATATTTTGTCAATCAGTTTCTCAGTTGGGGGGGTCCATGATTAACACTGAATTTGAAAGAGGTACGTCAACAAAAAAAGTATCAGAACTTCAGCCTTAGTATAAGAGTTTCCTTACAATAAACAGTATTTTATGAAGATTAAATTTTCTTATAAATTATTCCTTTTTGTTTTGTTTTTTTAAATGTCAAGTATCTTATATCATATTCTTTTTAGGAAATTCTATCTTAAGAAAACGTCTTGATCTTTTTTGGTCTAGCTGTCTCCATGGTGTTTTTCTCTGAACGTTCCACAGCAGAATTTGATTTCTTTCACCTTTATATAGAATTTTCTCTTAGAATCATCATTTGTATTACACTATTGCCCAGAAGTCCCAATTCAGATTCAGGTCCCATTGTTCTGGGCACTATTCACATATATAGTGAGAGAGAGTCCCTGACCAAATACGCGTATAGTCTAAAGTCCTGATCCAGTAAATACTTGTGTACATGAGCGGCTCCTCTTTAAAAGATGGGTACTCACCTTTGTAATTGTTGTTCTTTGAGATGTGTTGCTCATATCCATTCCAGTTAGGTGATTCCCAAGCCTTACCTAGGCGGTGGGGTTGGAGTGAGTTGTTGCAGAGTGCAACACGGCGGAAGCCGAAGGCTGCATCATCCCTAGACTGCTGAACCAGGGCATAGTGGGAGGCAAGGTGTGGACCAAGGATCAGGTCGCTGCACGACAGATTTCATGAATGGGCACGTGAGTGAGGAAAGCAGCCGATGAGGTCTGAGCCTGGTGGAGTGCCGCAGTCACGTGGCCCGAGGGGACGTGAGCCAAGTCGTAACAGGCGCGGATGCACAACGTTACCCAGGAGGAAATCCACTGCGAGGAGACAGGTAGCTCCTTGATACTCTCAGCCACCGCAACAAAGAGTTGGGGGGGTTCTGCTGAATGGCTTAGTTCGCTCGATATAAAAGGCGAGCGCTCTACGGACGTCTAGGGAATGTAGCTGCTGCTCCCTGCGAGACGAATGCGGTTTTGGGAAGAAGACAGGGAGGAAGATCTCCTGGTTAACGTGGAAGGCCGATACCACTTTGGGGAGAAAGGCCGGATGCAGTCGCAACTGCACCTTGTCCCTGTGGAACACAGTATACAGGGGATCCACCGTGAGGGCCCGAAGTTCCGAGACCCGTCTCGCGGATGTGATGGCACCAGGAAAGCGATTTTACCAGGAGAGATAGAGAAGGGAGCAAGTTGCTAATGGTTCAAAAGGAGGGGACATGAGTCTGGCAAGAACTAGGTTAAGGTCCCATGTAGGGGCAGGGCGGCATACTTGAGGGTAGAGGCGCTCTAGGCCCTTAAGGAACCTAGACACCATCGGATGAGAAAACACTGAGCAGCCATCCTCCCCTGGGTGGAATGTAGAGATGGCTGCCAAATGGACCCTCAGAGATGATACCGCCAGGCCCTGTTGTTTGAGGGACCAGAGGTAATCCAAGATGTTGGATATGGAGACCTCGGCGGGAAGGAAGTTCCGCTCCACGCACCAGCACGCAAAACGCTTCCACTTGGCCAAATATGTCGCTCTAGTGGAAGGCTTCCTGCTACCCAGGAGTACCTGTTGCACTGGGGTGGAGCAATGCAGCTCAGACTGGGTCAGCCACACAGGAGCCATGCCGTGAGGTGGAGCGACTGAAGGTCCAGGTGATGGAGCTTGCCGTGGTCCTGGGTGATCAGGTCCAGGTGAAGAGGCAGGGGAACACGGTCGGCTATGGATAGGTCTAGCAACATGGTGTACCAGTGCTGTCGAGGCCACGCTGGAGCTAACATGATCAAGCGGGCTTTGTCCCTGCGTACTTTCAGTAGGACCTTGTGAACAAGCGGAAATGGTGGAAAGGCATAGAGCAGGTGCGTCGTCCACTTCACAAGGGGAACCCGGTGAGAGGCCGCCACTGAACCCGGTGAGAGGCCTTGAAAGGAGCAGAATGTCTGGCATTTCCTGTTCCCGCGAGATGCAAATAGGTCTATCTGGGGAAATCCCCACTTCCGGAAGTGAGAAAGAGCAACGTCCGGGTGAAGGGACCATTCCTGGGAAAGGAAGGATCTGCTGAGGCGATCCGCCAGTGTGTTCCGAACTCCCAGGAGAAAGGATGCGATGAGGTGTATAGAATGGGCTATGCAGAAGTCCCATAGTCGTAAGGTTTCTGACACAGGGGTGAAGATCTCGTGCCGCCCTGCTTGTTTATATAGTGCATGGCCGTTGTGTTGTCGGTGAATACTGACACACAACGGCTCTGCAAGTGTTGTCGGAATGTCTGACAAGCGAGGCGGACCGCTCTCAGCTCCCGGACATTGATGTGGAAGTCCAGCTCGTGAGATGACCAACGGCCTTGGGTGCGTAGGTGCCCGAGGCGAGCCCCACACCGAGGGATGATGCGTCCGTTGTCAGGGACGCCGAGGGCTGGGACGGATGGAACGGGAGCCCCGCCCACACCATGGAGGGATCCAGTCACCACTGGAATGAGGTCTAGGACGGTCGAGGGAATGGTGACGACCATGTCCATAGGATCCCTGGCTGGACAGTATTGCGAGTTGAGCCAGGACGGGAGGGGCCGTAGGCGCAGTCTTGCGTAGTTCGTTACGAACGTGCAGGCTGCCATGTGGCCCAAGAGAGGGAGGCAAGTGCGTACCGAAGTCAACGGCACCACTTGCAGCCTCCGGATGATGGCCGTCAGAGCCTGGACCGTGGCAGTGATAGGCAGGTTTTGGCAATAGTCGAGTCCAGGGTGGCACCATAAACTCTATCCTCTGAGTGGGGATTAGAGTCGATTTTTCCACACTGATCATTAGACCTAGATGTAAGGAAAAGGTTCTTGACAATGCGGACGTGACTGAGGACTCGCGTCTCGGAGGTCCCGTGGATAAGCCAGTCATCTAGATACGGAAACACGTGTATCCGACTGCGGCGAAGGTGGGTGACGACTACAGCCAGACATTTGGTGAATACTCTTGGGGCTGTAGAGAGGCCGAAAGGGAGGACCGCGAACTGGAAATGTTGCTGGTTGACCACGAACCGGAGGAACCACCTGTGAGGTGGGAAGATGGCTATGTGGAAGTAGGCATCTTGCATGTCGAGGGCGGCATACCAGTCTCCAGGATCCAGGGATGGGATAATGGTCCCCAGGGATACCATACGGAACTTCAACTTTACCATGCATCTGTTGAGTTCCCAAAGATCGAGGATTGGTCTGAGACCTCCCTTGGCCTTGGGGATTAGGAAGTAGCGGGAATAAAACCCCTTGCCCTGCTCGTGCTCTGGTACCTCCTCTATGGCTCCTTTGGCGAGGAGCGTTTGCACCTCCTGTAGGAGGAGTTGCTCGTGAGAGGGGTCCCTGAAGAGGGACCAGGGAGGGGGATGGAAGGGGAGGTTGAAATAAATTGTAGGTGGTATCCAAGTTCCAACGTGCGTAGCACCCAACGATCTGATGTTAGCTAGGACCACGCAGGGAGGAAAAAGAAAAGACGGCTGGAAAAGGACAGGGACAGATCCTTTAAAGAAACTGGTATAACGTCCTCAGGTGCACCTTCAAAGGAAGGTTTTGGCCCGGAAGAAGGCTTGGAGGAGCTTTGGTTCTGGCCCCCTTGATTGCGCCGATTGCCTTCGGCGGCCGTTTCTGCCTCGCCTTCTGGCGAAGTCTTGCCTCTGCTGGGGTTGAGGGTAAGGGCGGTGCTGTTAGGGTCGGAAGGGCCTGCACTGAGTTACCGGCGTGTGCATCCCTAACGAGCGCATAATGACCCTGTTGTCTTTTAGGCTCTGCAGACTAGGGTCAGTTTTGTCCAAAAACAGCCCTTGGCCCTCAAATGGAAGGTCCTGAATAGTGTGCTGGAGCTCCGGGGGGAGGCCGGAGACCTGCAGCCACGAGATACGGCGCATAGTCATGCCAGAGGCCAGAGTCCTGGCGGCTGAGTCTGCGGCGTCCAGGGAAGCCTGGAGGGAAGTTCTCGCGACCTTTTTCCCCTCATCGAGGATCGCCGAGAACTCCTGTCGTGCGTCCTGTGGAAGCAGCTCCTTAAATTTGTCCGCTGCCCCCCAGGTGTTGTAGCTATAGCGGCTAAGAAGGGCTTGCTGGTTGGACACATGGAGCTGGAGGGCCCCCGCAAAGTAAACTTTTTGCCCGAGCAAGTCCATGCGCCTCGCGTCCTTCGATTTAGGGGCTGGGGCCTGCTGGCCATGGCGCTCCCTCTCGTTGACCGACTGGACGATGAGGGAGCAAGGAGGAGGATGTACATATAGATATTCATAACCCTTTGAGGGCACCATGTATTTGCGCTCTACCCCTCGCGCAGCGAGCAGAACAGAGACCGGAGACTGCCAGATTGTAGTGGCATTGGCTTGTATGGTCTTAATAAATGGGAGGGCCACTTTAGTGGGGGCATCTGATGACAATATGTCCACCATTGGGTCTTGGACCTCCGGGACCTCCTCGGCTTGCAAGTTCATGTTCTGTGAAACATGCCTGAGGAGGTCCTGGCGGGCCCTGAGGTCAATTGGAGGAGGGCTGGCCGATGAGGTTCCAGCTACAGCCTCGTCAGGGGAGGATGAAGAGGAGAGACCTGGAACGAGCGGGTCTGATGAGGGCTCCGCCTGGTGGATCGTGTCCGTCTCCCTGAGGAGCTCGGAGCCCTGAGGCTGGGTCAACCCTTCGTCCATAGGAGGAGGGAGAGCACAGGTAATCGTGGCCTCCGGTACCCTGTGCTCTGAGGCCGTCAAGCGCTGTGGACCTGGGAGAGGGCCTTGGGCCTGATGGTACGCCCAAGGCGTCCAGAATCCCCACTGCTGCGCTCCATGATCTTGAGGCTGGGGCTCACTGAACAAGGCAGCAGGCACGTCGGTGTCTGGGGCGTATGCACTATCCGCCTGAGAAGACATGGACGGCTGTCGGGACGGCCCTGGAGGAGCCGAACGAGGCTGGTATGAGTCCCTCACTCCTGTCGTTGGGGATCTCCTCGGTGCCAGGGATCAGTACCGGGAATCGTATTGGTGCCGAGACCGGGACCTGCAACCAGCGCAGTGCCAGGAGGTCGACCTGGATCTCGAGCGTCTGCGGTAGGACCGGCTGCGAGTATCTCAATGCCAGGAGCGGTGCCTAGAGCCGGAGCGGCATCAAGAGTACCGACCGGGATGAGAGGTGGATCTGTGCCGCGAGTACGACCGGTGCCGCCTGGGTGAGCGGTTCCAGGACTGCGAGCGGCATCGAGATTGGGACCAACCATGAGACCTTGAGCCGTGCCGGGACCTGGATCGAGACCGGTGCCGGCTCATCGACTCCAGCGAAGGAGGCCTCATAGCGGCAGGCTTGCCTCTGGAATGCAGAACCTGCACCGGTGGTGCCGGGGGTTGAGGCAGGGCAGACTCAGTCATCGCAATCAGGTCCCTGGCCAAGGAGAATGTCTCCGGCATGGAGGGGACCGTCAGCTCGACCATGGGTCTCACCGGGGAGCTCTCCTGGACCGGACTCGACGGCCCTCTCGAGACTGGAGTCGATGGTACCACGGTCATCGGTGCCACAGCAGGGGTAGGTGCCGGGCAATCCGAACGAGTCTTCACTGAAGGTGTGGAGGAAGCTGAAGGCCGTCGGTCAGGTCCCTGTGCTGGAGAAGGCCGGTGCCGAGGTGTGTTGGCGGAGCGGGCGTGGTCCGGGTGCCGGGGGAGCGCTGTCTGCGCTTGGTGCCGAGGATGGAGGGTTAAGGGCTGGCTCCATGAGGAGAGTCTTTAAGCAAAAGTCCCTCTCCTTTTTAGTCCGCGGCTTAAAGGCCTTGCAAATGCGGCACTTGTTGGAGATGTGCGATTCCCCGAGGCACTTTAGGCAAGAGTTGTGGGGATTGCTCGTGGGCATTGGCTTCTTACAGGCTGAGCATGGTTTAAACCCTGGTGAACCGGGCATGGGCCCGGGTACGGGGAAGGGCTAGAGCCCAAACCCTGCTAAACTATGTACAACAACTAACTAACAACTATAAATCTAATTATACTATGGATTAAGTCAACTATATACAATAAGAGATCAAATGAATGAAGAGAAGCTAGGGAAGTGGAGGACAGCTAAGCCGCGCTCCACTGTTCCAATGACCGACACGGGTGGTAAGAAGGAACTGAGGAGTGGTCGGGTCTGCAGGGGTATATATCCAGCGCCATGGCGGCGCCACTCCAGGGGGCAATCTGCCGACCCACAGGAGTTGCTAGGGTAAAATCTTCCAATGAACGTGCATGCACGGCACGCACACCTAACTGGAATGGATATGAGCAATCACTCGAAGAAGAACTTAAGGATGCACCCTTTTGTAACAAGAAGTAACTGCTTTTGGAACCCAGATCTTAGGCGCTAAACAGAGATAGCAGTAGGTTTCTTTTCCAAATTAAAAAATGCCTCTTCCAGAAAGGCTACTCTTCATCAGCAATAGCATTCCTTGTCTTATAGGTATGCCTTTACAAAAGAATAGCATGGGACAGGATAGTACGGGCAGCTGAGGACTCCTTCACCAGCCTTAAAGGATCAGTATATCTCATTATAGCAACTTTAAATTAACTTTGCTGACACATTTGTGTGACCACTGGATGCTAATCTGGCACCTGAAGGCTGCTTCTACATCAGATCAGCTAACTGCCCCACAGACAGTTTTGTCAGCCAGAGTTCATGCCCTGTCTATGTTCCCTTTCCTGTGGCATATATAGGAGTCATTATGCAAGCCTTATCCCATAGAGGACTGTCCCACATTCTTCACTGAATGTGGTCCATGGACATTAAAGTCAACAAAACCTGTTTTGAAAATTGCGCTGAACTACCTGTACAAGCAATCGCAATGCATCTCTTTAGATCCATGGAGGGACATAAGAATTGCAACGCTGAGCACCGCGGTACCTAACTTTTAGGTGCCTAGAGAGAGTCACAGAAACACTGCAATTCACAAAGCCTAAGTTCGACACTGCAGCTCCCTAATACTATGAATGGGGAGAAGTAGGCACCTAAGAATGCTACTAAAAAAGCCACCCAGCTGGGTGCTAATTAAACTAGCCAACGGGAGATACTAGTCAGAGATGTTTTTGCTGGTCAGAGGGATGTGTGCCAAACTCTCTCTTGGCAACATGTGCATAAGTCCAGGCTGCAGGCGGGGCACCTAGCTTCCCTAGTGATCCATGAACCAGGGGAAGATAGGTGTTCAGTCACCTAAGTTGCAGATGGAGACCAAAACAAAACAGAAGGGGGATGCGCGCAGTGAAACAAAACCAGGGGGAAGGAGGAAGAGCAGCAGCTCCCTTATAACTTTCAGTCTAAAAGACAGGATACTCACCAATCCCACTTGAATCCCCAATTCAAGTTCCCCCTCATCCTGAGGGGGAGAAGAGATTTGAACAGGGGTCTGCTACCTCTCGGGTGCATACTCCAGCTACTGGGCTATAGGATATTCAGATATGGGGCTTCCTCAATTTCTCCTATTAAAGTTGTTCCACTTTAAACAACTGAATAATTAAATATTAACTGGGCCACAGAAAGTTAGAATGACTCTAGAGTAATGGGTATGGCACTCACCTGAGAGATGCAATCCCTGGTTAAGATCCCTTCCCCCACTCAGGTGGAGGGATGACTTGAATCAGGTGTCTCTCACATCCTGGCTGAGTACCCTATCTATTAGGCTAAAGGTTATAAGGAAAAGTCCTCTACCTCCACGCCCTGCATATAACTTAGATGATCAAATGTCTATCTTTCCCAGTTTGTGAATTGCTTTTGGGCTTTGGTGGGAGATAGTTATCTCCAGATGCCTATCATGAGGCAGTAGTGCACATGCTCAGGCAGGAGATTGGCACCTCAGCACCTAGAGAGAAGCTGCAGTGCACATGTCCATAGAGGAAAAAACCAACAATAAAAAACCACCCTTAGGCACTGAGTGAGTGTAAGTGCCTACCTGGTTAGGCCGCAGCTGAGTGGGGGTTTAGTGGATCATGGTGGTGCCTAAAAACAGAACGTAGGTGCTGAAGTACTTTTGTGGATCCCACCCTGACAGACTTAATCAGAGAAATGTAGGGCTGAAAGGGCTCTTGAGAGGTCATCAAGTTCGGCCCTCTGCACTGAGGCAGGAACAAATATACCTGGACCATCTCTGACAGGTGTTTGTCCAGCTGCTCTTAAAAACCTGAAAAGAACTAATGTGCAAGATCGGCATGCAATTTTCAAATGTTCAGAATGGTTAAAGAAAATAAATTACTTTCAAACAAATGCTCTATTTATTTACTTTTGCTACAGGCCTGTCTAAAGAAGTTTGGCTCACATTTTTCAAATGGGAAAAAGCAATTTATTTTAATCTCACTCTACTAAAAATTGCTGTGTGAAAACGGAGCTAAAATGGAAACTTTTGCATCTTGAGGATACCAAACACCTGCCATAACAGAATTTGTCACATTGTCTCAAATATATTAATTAATAGGTACTGTCTGTAATATCTGATGGAAAACATTTCATAGCATACCGCAGCCAATTCAGAAAAACAGTTGAGTAACAGAAAGGTGTGATAGCTACAGTAATTAATCAGACATGTTATAAAAGCTGTTTAGGTGCGCACATAGTCAATTATAGAAGACATAATACTATCTTGGCTTCTTCCAAGTGTTTACATATTCTGACATGAAAGCTGTAGGAAACAGGACCAACTAAGGTTTGTTTTGCTTAATTGGACCCATTAGAGAGAATTATCCCTTTGCTGACATAGATATTAGATCACATTTATATGACTCTATCCCTCTTTTTCCAACGTGGTTTGGGTAAAGATGAAATCGAAGTAATCATTTTCTTTTTTTATCACTGATTACAAAGGAGTTCAAACAATGTCTAAGTAATATGCATGCACAAACTCTTGGTGACAAGACAGAACTAAAAATTCATGAGATGTTTTGCTTCTGCAATAAAAAGTTGCTTAAATATTTTTGTTAATAGAATTACAAATATTCACTATAGAAATTCTTGCTAAATTTACTTGCACTTCATATGCAGCAAAAACTCTGACAGGGAAAGTTTATGGCTCATTATATCAAAAACAGGCTCAAGCAACAAAGATAAATGTTCATAAATGTTAATGAATGTTTTAAACTGAAAAGAAATAATGTTTAAAATTCATATAATACAATACAGTGCTATTAATAGGACAATATTGTGATATTAAGTCAAAATATTATACTGTTTCTATTCAGATATTCACTTCATCTTGACTGTCAGAATATGTACAGTGAGCAGCAGTAATTCCAGGAAATTGAAAGCCTCTGGGGCAATGTTCTTGGTGAGTTCTCATTTGCCCATAGCTGGCAACAAGTTACTGGGCATAGTTTTCTTCCAGAATCAGCGTTTTCAAGTCCATACTGATCTCAGAAGCACTGCTGGTCTTTGCCAAATTGAGCAGAAATTTATTAGTCATTTTTCATTTCATCTTTTGAAAAGTTTGTCATGTGAGAAATTTAGAGGCTGAAGTCTGTGAAAGAAGGTGGAACAAAGACTAGCATAATCTCACATTGCTAGAGTTTTGTGAATAACTAATCCATAGTGAAACCTCTAAAGAGATCAAGTATTAGCAATGCCTCATCTTCCTCAGGAATGTACTGCTTAAGATTTATAAAAGAAAAATACTCATTGTACTCCATAGAACCATAGTTTTAACATCAGAAAGCAACATTATGATCTTCTAGTCTGACTTCCTACAAAACAAAGAGCACAGAATTTCATCAGTAATTTTTGTAATAGAGGGAAATTTTTCATCTCTACAATATAAATGAAAAATAAATCAACACAACTATTTTACCCAAATGGTTTGTATAATGTAAAAGTCTGATGGACCTACACAAAGTAAGAGAAATCACTGTTCTGCCTCTGTAAATTACCTGAGGACCAAATTAGCTCCCAGCAAGTGTGCAGGGAAGGATGAGGGGCACTCATCATTTAACACCACGCCAATGACTTCCACTTGCTTAGTCTTGTTTATTTTCATCCATCATTCTGAAGAACTGATACTAAGAAGAGATTTGTTTTAATAGTTTTTTAAATGAGCTCTGAGCTGAAAATAGCATTCATATTTAAAAACTTCATCCTCAGCAATGGAAATTTTGGTTCCCTTTTTTTAGATTAGTGCATTTGTCTTAAAAATATCCAAGCCGATTATATAGGAAGAAATATACTGTACTACCAATAACTCTATTGACAGTGAGCCTTACTCAAATCAAGAGCCACAACAAGAACTCAGATACTAAAATTTCTTTAAGAGCACAAATTGAACATAATTTTCTTCAATTAAAAATTGCCTCCTCCATAAATATTACTGGACATCACCTTTACTGGGAGAAGTGTGGAGTGAGTGGAGTTTGGGGGCTAATTAGTGAGGTTAGGAGTAATTATGTAACTTGTTTAGGAGGTCCAGTTTAAATTTACTGCCAATAAATACATTAACAGTTCATAGCAGAACATAACCCATCTCAAACCTAAGTTCAGCTGAATATTTATGGCCTGACTGTCAAAGGGTCCTGAGTAACCTAATGCCACTGATTCAATGAGAACTGAAGCTGTTCAACGTCTTTGAAAAATTAGGGATTCCCTTCTGTATTTTTTCTTGGTAATGGAGGTGGAGCGAGTAGTAGATTATAGTTATTTACAGAAGACTCAACCACTTAAATGGAAATGTCAGATGTATAAGAAAAATTACTGAGATCCACATCTATAAATGAACTTCCTGATTTAAGCTAATGCAATCACTTCAGAAGAAACATTTCTGAACAGCAGCAAGGTGATTGCAATTAACTCATCTCAAACATCAGCCTCTCATCCTCCACCCAGTGCGAGTGCTTCTGTGTTGCTACTGACATTTCAGTGTCAGATCGGGCTATGCATGCTACCATAATGAGAGTAGAAAGTAATACCTGTAGCTCATCAAACCCACTGCCCTGTGGGTAGCCCGGGAGGATGTAAAGCTAAGGGAGCAACCCCTGACAGAAAAGTCCCACTGCTCTGTGGGTGAATTCGGGAGAATGTAAGGCTATGAGAGTAAACTCGAGACAGAAAATCTGGAGTGGAGCCTCAAAGACAGTTAGGTACTAAGATCTTAGTATCTTTCTGGCAACTCCTGCAGCAGATCAGGTACCATATGTACTGGTTCTTCCTCTCTTCTGGATTTTACCAGTGACACCGAGAGGGGGATCCTGATGCATGGGTAACTCAGGACCTCCATATCATCTGCCCAGGCTTGCACCCTAGAGAGGTACTCCAGCTTCACCTCAAGCATCAACACGACACAGGAGGCTGCACTCACCAGTTCTAAGTTCTTACTCAATTGGTGTAGAGTTGGGTGGCGCAGGCTGTCTCCGACAGTGGGATAGATCATATCTCAAGGGTCAGCCACCGCCCACCATAAAACTGGGCAGCCCCCAGATAAGAGGGTGTTGTCCTGCCACAGTCTGCCTGCTTCAATGGGTGTTCGGAGCTTAGAGTTTTATAACCTGACAAGTGGACTGTAACCAACACACCAGGCAAATAAAGTAAAAGAAAGAAAACATCCTTAAAGACAGGGTTCTGGAACGTTCTCACCGTGACAACCAGATTATTAGAGGACCTTCAAGAAATCAATTATGTATGTAAAACGGCCGTGATCAATAACAAGCTGAAATGACTCAATGAGGATATTGCATCCTTCCAAGAAACACAGCTAGCATCAAATGGATCTCTCAGGGAAAAAGATTACACTTTTTTTTTTGGCAGAGAAAAAGTGCTGAAGAAACATGAGAGCACGGAGTGAGATTTGCCATCAAGAACTCACTTATGGGGATGACTGAGCCACCTATAAATGGACCTGAGAGAATTTTGGCACTACACTTGTTCACATCTGATTGACCAATCAACCTTGTGCGTGTGTATGTCCCAACACTCTCCTTGTCTTTTGGCATCAAGGACCAGTTCTATGACCAGTTGAACACCACTATCAGCAGGATTCCAAAATACAAATATTTTCCTGCATGGAGCAGGTCCTCAAGGAATCAATTCTGAAGCACTTAGAGGAGACAAAAGTGATCAGGAACTGTCAGCATGGATTCACCAAGGCCAAGTCATGCCTGATTAACCTAACTGCCTTCTATGAGGAGATAACTGGGTCTGTGGATGAGGGGAAAGCAGTGGATGTGTTATTCCTTGATTTTAGCAAAGCTTTTGATACGGTCTCCCACAGTATTCTTGCCAGCAAGTTAAAGAAGTATGGGCTGGATGAATGGACTATAAAGGTGGATAGAAAACTGACTAGATCATTGGGTTCAACGGGTAGTGATCAATGGCTCCATGTCTAGTTGGCAGCCGGTTTCAAGCGGAGTGCCCCAAGGGTGGGTCCTGGGGCCAGTTTTGTTCAATATCTTTGTTAATGATCTGGAGGATGGTGTGGACTGCACTCTCAGTAAGTCTGCAGATGACACTAAACTGGGAGGAGTAGTAGATACGCTGGAGGGTAGGGATAGGATACAGAAGGATCTAGACAAATTAGAGGATTGGGCCAAAAGGAACCTGATGAGGTTCAACAAGAACAAGTGCAAAGTCCTGCACTTAGGACGGAAGAATCCAATGCACTGCTACCGACTAGGGACTGAATGGCTAGGCAGCAGTTCTTCAGAAAAGGACCTAGGGGTTATAGTGGACAAGAAGCTGGATATGAGTCGACACTGTGCCCTTGCTGCCAAGAAGATTAACAGCATCGTGGGCTGTATAAGTAGGGGCACTCCCAGCAGATCGAGGAACGTGATCATTCCCCTTGATTTGGCATGGTGAGGCCTCATCTGGAGTACTATGTCCAGTTTTGGGCCTCACACTACAAGAAGGATGTGGAAAAACTGGAAAGAATCCAGTGGAGGGCAACAAAAATGATTAGGGGGCTGGAACACATGACTTATGAGGAGAGGCTGAGGGAACTGGGATTGTTTAGTCTGCAGAAGAGTAGAATGAGGGGGGGATTTGATAGCTGCTTTCACCTACCTGAAAGGGAGTTCCAAAGAGGATGGATCTAGACTGTTCTCAGTGGTACCAGATGACAGAACAAGGAGTAATGGTCTCAAGTTGCAGTGGGAGAGGTTTAGGTTGGATATTAGGAAAAGCTTTTTCACTAGGAAGGTGGTAAAGCACTGGAATGGGTTACCTAGGGAGGTGGTGGAATCTCCTTCCTTAAGAGGTTTTTAAGGTCAGGCTTGACAAAGCCCTAGCTGGGATTATTTAGTTGGGAATTGGTCCTGCTTTGAGCAGGGGGTTGGACTAGATGACCCCCTGAGGTCCCTTCCAGCCCTGATATTCTATGATTCTATGAGATGTCAATGCAAGGGTGGGAACCGATCATGAAGCATGGACCAACTGTCTTAGTCAACATGGAACTGGTAAGATGAACGGAAGCCATCAGAGACTGCTAGAACTTTGCTCATCTTACAACCTCCCTGTAACAAACTCATTCTTCCAGACAAATCCACAACACAAAGTGTCTTGGAAACATCCCAGATCTGGCCATTGACATCAACTGGATCCATCACAAGGCATCCCAACCTTAATACTGTCCTCATTACCTGCAGCTATCGAAGTGCAACATAGATCACTCTCTGGTATGCAGCAAGGTCAAACTTACAGCAAAGAAAATACAGCCAGTTTTCATATGCATTGGCTTCGTCAAATCTTTGGCATCTCCTGCAGGGACAGAGTCACCAACACTGAGGTGCTCAAGTGGGCCAGCATACCCAGCATGTAAACACTCTTCAAACAGAGACGCCTTTGCTGGCTTTGGCATGTGTGCTGAATGAATGATGGGCACATCCCAAAAGACACATCCTCTATGGTGAATTGGCATCCGGAACAAGACCCAAGGCGAGCCCAAAATTTCATTTCAATGATGAGTGCAAGCGAGACCTCAAAGAAATGGACATGGATGTGGACAACTGGGAAAATCACACTCAAGACCGCAGCCTTTGGAAACAAGAGCTTAACAAAAGGTCTCCAGAGTTACAAGAGGAAAAGGAGAACAGAGGAGAAAAGAGCTCGCAGAAGGAAGAGCCCAAAAGGTCAAAACATCACCTTTAAATGTAACAGATATGGCAGAGACTGTCTCTCTCGAATGGTCTCTTGAGCCATAGCAGCAGCTGCCATAAAATCAACTGAGTAAATTCTTTACCTCTCAGGGGTGCATACCCATGGTTTCTCGAGACTGAAGGATGCCTACTATTCTAATGACATGTCAATCAAAAGCATCACCATGCATACCTTCCACCAGTTATTTCCAACAAATAAAGTTAGCCCATAGGGCTAAACGATTCATAAATTTCATAGACTTTGGGTATGTCTACACTACAAAACAAAAAGCAAAAAAAACCCCAGACCCATAGCAGCATGTCTCAAAGCCCATCTCAACTGCTACAAGGCTGAAATTAGCAATGTAGATTATCCCAGGCAGGAATGTCTACACTGCAATTTTTAGTCCCATAACATGAAGCCTGTGAGCTTGAATTAGTTGACCTAGGCTCTGATACTCACTGCCATGAGCCTTTTTTGCAGTATAGACATATCCTTTAACGCCAGTGAAGACCATTATGATCATCTAGTCAGACTTCCTGCATAACACAGGTTATAGCTTTTGTTTGACTTACAGCATATCTTTTAGAGACACATCCAATCCAGATTTAAAGATTTCTAGTGCTAGAGAATCATCAACATTCTTAGGTACATTATTCCAATGGCTATCTATCCTTAAAAATGTACATGCTATTTTCCGTTTAGAGTTGTATAGCTTCAACATATAGCCATTTGATCTTGTTATATGTTTGCTAGTTTAAAGAGCCCTTGAATATCAGATATCTACTTCCCAGGTAGATACTTGTAGATGGTAGTCATGTCACCTCTTTTCCTTCTCTTTGGTAAAACAAATAGATTGAGCTTAAGATACAGCTTTTGCTGAACTAAATATATCAGGCATGAATATGACTGGTTTACAGTACTTTTGACTGATAATGATGACGAAGTATTGAAAATTCAATGAACCATTTGAAATGGAGAGAAATATATATAATAATGAAAATATAACCCCAGAAGAGAAGGTTGATCTTAGACACTAAAGAATGTGCAGTGCCATAGTTCCCTGGAATAACATTTTATTGGGGTTGAGGTTGATGAGTAAAACAATATTCATTTCAGTAGGATCCCAGTCCTTCAGTCAGATACATGAGGATGAACTCCTTGCATTCAGTTAGGTCCTCCACATATTCTGGGGCCTGTTCTCATGGATTAGATTGCAAGATCGGAGATTATTTTTTTAGTAACATGCTATTGTTGAGAAAAACCAAATAATCTGAAATCTAGGGATTTCCAACAGCTATTATTTTCAAGATCTGGTCAGGAAATTTCTGATAAAATGTTTTTTTTAAATCAGAAAATACCAATTCATTTAAACTGACTTTGTGGGAAAGTGTCAGTTTTGATTAATTTCTTGGTTTGAAAATTTTTTGGAAAAAAGTTTCAACATTTTTAAAGAAAAAAAAATCTGTTTCCTGGTTTGAAATGACTTTGTTTTGAAATGTAATATAATTCTAGTATAAAGTTTTAAAAGGTCAAAATAAAAATTAAATATTTTGAAAATTGTGTGATGATATAGGTTGATTCACCTGAACTAAAATAAGAACATAAGAACAGCCATACTTGGTCAGACCAAAAGTCCATCTAGCCCAGTATCCTTTCTTCCGACAGTGGGCAAAGCCAGGAGCAGAACAGGTTATCATCAAGTTATCCATCCCTTGTTGCTCATTCCCAGCTTCTAGCAAACGGAGGTCAATCCTGGCCAATGGCCAATACCATTGATGGACCTGTCCTCTATGAATTTTTTTTTTTTGGATTGTTGGCTTATAACGTTCGTTGGCATTTTGACTTTTTGTCCAGATTGGGATGGGATGATTATTTGAAGTTTCAAAAAGGTTCCCAGGAAGGGAAAAACATTTCCTACTGAGCTCTAATTTTCCAACTATGTGCAGCTTCATTTAGGTCTCATTTGCTTCTACAAAATGAAAAGAAAACACCCAGGCAAAAAATACCACAGGTTTAGTGGGCCAGCAGCTTGGTGCTCTCAGCCAACAACAATATGAAAATAAATAAATAAAAATCAAACATTGCTGACATTGTTACTTCCTCATTCAGCTGAGCCTACATACCCTTAACTGAAAGGGGTTACAAATCAAATGCGCGAGGTATTGCAACAGGTGAGACAGACACAGAAAGTCACAAAAGAGTTAGATGCAAATCTAAAGAACTCTCTCACTTCACAAAAAACAAAAATAAGTATCGTAAGTCAATAGAAAAAGAAGCAGAGGTAAGATTAGAAGAGAGGGAGATGGAGGAAGAGCAGGTCTGAAGAAGAGTTCATACTTCCAAAGTGATAGAGGTACTTAAAGGGGAGAGGATTGACTGGGGCCTATACAGAATCACCAACCACCTACCAAAGTACGAATTATTTGCTTCCTTGCTTCCTAGTAGGGGGAAGCACAGTGTCATCTCTGCAGAAAGTCTCTCTCTGACAGTACTTGAAAATAGGGACATATATCAACAAAGCATTAAAAAAAATCAAAACCAACAAGATGTATCCATTGTAAATGAAGGAAATAAGAGATCTTATAATGTCACAACCTTCAACCTCTCTCCTCCCTAACCTTGCTTACTACCACTCATGGTGCTACGTCTAAACTTAAACTGTTAGTTCTTTGGGGCAAGGACCATTTTCTTTTGTATGTATGTAAAGTACTATGCACTCTTGTGGCATTGTATAATATTCTCTTTTGGCCTTTTCTATTTATAGTTTAGGATCTCTGAAGAACGTGTGTGACATCTGTATTCATTTTCTCAATATCATGTATACCTCTGTTTATGTGATTGTTGTTTCAATATGATGGGTACACAGATGACGTGTCTGCAGGGTAGCAGAATGAAAACCAGTTCCCATAGGTGGGAATTCCAGGAATAAGTAGGGCCTGCCTAAGCTTTGATGGAAACAAAGATTAGGCTAAAACATGTTATGTCATATGGGCCTTTTATTGTTTTAATCTTTTCTCTCAATGCTATGTTCCTATGTTAAAATAAATACTTTGTTCTGAAGGGACTGTTTTGAGTCACTGCATTAACCTATTAGACATAGCTCCCAAAAGGAAGTCTCTTAAACATGCCAAACCCAACTGGACCCACTGAGGAAACACTGTTGGTAAAGAGAGATGCTGTAGTCTGTCAGTGCGATAATCACATGATTCCAATAGGGTTGCCAACTTTCTAATCGCACAAAACTGAACACCCTTGCCCTGTCCCTTCTCTTAGCCCTCGCCCCTTCTCCAAGGCCCTGCCCCCATTCACTCCATTCCCGCCCCCCCACCCCCCGTTGCTTGCTCTCCCTCATCCTCACTCACTTGCTCATTTTTACTGGGCTGGGGCAGGGATATAGGAGGGGCTGAGGGTCTCGGCTAGGGGTGTGGGCTCTGGGATGGGGCAAGAAATGAGGGGTTCAGAGTGCAGGAAGGGGCTCAGGGCAGGGGCACAGGGTTAGGGGGGGATGTGGGCTCTGAGAGGGAGTCTGGGTACAGAAGGGGGCTCAGGGCTTTCAGCCCCATCAACTGGAATTTTAACAGCCCAGTCAGCATAGCTGACCGGAGCCACCAGGATCCCTTTTGATCCAATCAAAAATCGGACATCTGGCAACCCTATATTCCACCTGAGAGGAGTGAAGGCCCAGGGCCTGTCACTGCTAAGGATACATTTCAGAAAGTCTGAAGAGGTTTCAAAGGTGCAGATTACCCTGTATCTATGACAGTCTCATTCATAATTCTGCTTCCAGAGCTATAAGTTAGAGAAATAAATCTAAGGAACTACTCTGTAAAAAATTATGGTTATCCATTATTACAGAGGAGCCCTCGGGTCATCATACAGATTTTTTACAAAACACTTACAACAAGAACAAAAATAACTTATGAAATAACTTTTATTGAAATTTAGATATCTCCTCCCTCAGTGTAACCTGAAAATGGGAAAAAACCCAACTGTTATCATGGGACAGATTCAAAACAGATAGTTGCCCAGTGGGAGATAACTTTTAGATGCAAAAGTCACAAAAAGTTCTGAATGTTCAGACAGTTTTATTTACCACACAATCCCCTAAATGCTATTGAATATATTTAGAAAGAGATAGTCTGCATATTCTGAAACTCTCAAAAAATACTCCCAGACTTCTTACATTCTAATATTAAGTAAATGAGACATTTATCCTTTGTACTCACTGATCCCATAGATTACAACTGTTTCTAATGATGTATGTCAAACCTTACAATGTTTATGTAGCCCAGGGCCACTGAACTTATTTGGTATTTCAAATCTCATATTCATTTACTGCATAACTCTCATTTGTGCATCAGTTCAACTGTTCTATCCTCTTAATAGTGGTCAGGCTAGAGTTTGAAAGGATATATTATGTCCATATTATAATAATAAGGGTGTTGTGTCTCATTCACTACATACATCATCTGTAACAAAGAATGATGCAGGGGTCCGGTGGAAAAAACTGTAAGCGATCATGTAATTAAAGACTATCATAGTGCATAGGCACAAAGGAGTTGAACTAAGATTGTTTGGTCAACCTTAATTCTGGCATTTCCTAACTTTTAAATGTTTGATTTTGAATCTTCAATTTTCATTTGATATAGCTTTAAAAAATAACTAGGAATTATATTCAAAAAATTAACTGAAAGTAGAAATTCTATCACATGCAACTATACTGACCCCCACATGGATTATAAGCAGAACTGGAACTTTTAGATTTATTGCACAGGCCTCCACCTCTCGAACTAGCAGAGTAACTGGTAGTAATAATACTAGCCTGCAGGTTAGACAGTAGAGGGGAATGAAACAGAGTGGGTTTGCCAGTGGGTTTCACAGATATTTCCTGACAGCAGAGGAACATTTGGACTCAGGGATCCTGAGTTCTAGCCCAGGTGGTGCCAGGAGTGTTTTCTAGTGATTTGCAGGCCTTTCTGCTCCTGATCCCTTCTGTCCCTGTCCCCACTATTTCTATCCCCTCAGCTATCCTATTCACCCTCTGTTTCTGATATTCCAACTTCTATACTGTCCCATTCTCCACCTGCTCATGTACCTCCTCACCAGCTTGTCCCATTCTCCCTACACTCTAGCTCCAGTCAGTCCCATTCCCCCTTTTTATATTTCAGCCTGCGCATGCCTATTCTTGGTCCTGGCCCCTATGAATCTGAGTCTGGCTGCTTCCTCCTTTTCCTCCAAGCCACCTGGATGCCAACAGGGACAGAAAGAAAGTCTCCCTGCTCTCAGTTATGGTGCTTGGTGCCACAAATATCAATTACAGAGACAAGATGAATGAGGTAATAGCTTTTATTGGACCAACTTCTGTTGGTGAGAGAGACAAGCTTTTGAGCTTACACTCATCACTCTGAACAACAGATGCTGGTCCAATAAACGATATCACCTCACCCACCTTGTCTCTCTAAGATCTTGGGACTGACACAGCTACAACAATGCTGCATATAAATGTAATTATCAGCAACTGCAAGAAAAAATCTGTTCGCCTTCTGGTTACTTGAATGTTTAATGAACTATAGGGGGCGGGGGGTAAAGCATATTCAGTGTGGTTAGTACAGAGCTATGTGGAGGTGGAGCATACTCATAGGAGATGAAGTGTTGAGAATTTTTCTGCCAGCCTCTAACAATCCTCTATGGACCATGTGCAAATAATGATTTTCAGAGATTTAAAATCTGGCCAGAGTTAGGTGAATTTTCACAAGGATAGCAAAAAGGCAGCTCTCTAACCTCATTTCCTTAGCTTCAAGTCCTTGCTTCAAAACATGTAGACATACTAGAACCTCTCAAAGAAACAGCTGTAAAACATTTTTATCATTGGCAAAGTAACGTTTTATCCTAATCTCATTCTCAAAAATGGATGAACCATTTTTGCTTAAACTTCCAAAATAAAAATTTAGCCTGAGGCAGACAAACATTAAAAATTTCAGTCTGGAATGATTAAAGTTTGTAAAAATTATAGCAACTGACTGGAATGGAAAGGAAATCCAAAGTTAAAAAAATATTTCTAGGCAGGTTGAACAAATGACCTATAAAGCAGTAAGGCACTATGGAAGTCACTGCCTCAAACTAAAAGGAAATTGTTTTCTCTATAACTTACAAATATTGTTCTACGTATGTTATAATACTATTAAAGATATATTTTTGTCCTGAATATTAACAGATTTAATTATCCCTGATAAGGTATCTATTTTACTTGAGAGCAACTTTCAACCAATCACAGACTTCCAGCAACAATAATTGCAGCCATATTACATAAAAGAGAAAAAAAAGATACTCTGCTTTTACAGTGTCACTAGCTTCACAGTAACTATAAAATTGTTTTAATTTTACATATTGCAGGATTCCTTCAGTGGTCTAGGAATGTTTAACACTATATATTCTCACTTACCGTCACACTAATTTTTGCTTATTTTTTCCCCAGGATTTATGTTTTTAACAATGTGTCTAATGCTATGTCTTCACTGCCCTGTAGTTCACATTATGGGGTATAAATAGTAGTGTGCACCAAAGTGCTGCCTATATGGACACTGTGGGCACGAAATAAAGATTCCTTGTTCACATTAAATTTAGCCCTCTTTTAAGGGGACTAAATTAATATGAGTTAGGAACCTTTTAGTTCACGCTCTCAAGGGAGTGTTACAGCACAGTGTGCACACTGCTATTCATGCTCCTTTAGTCTCAACTGTGGGGCAGTGTAAACAAGCACTAAGAAGCCTAAAAAATAGGGCACGAGCTTTTAAGAACATCACTAAACCTGTTCTGGACTCAGGCTTTTTTGATTCACAGAGTCATATGAATCAGCTCAGCAAACAGGTGGTCAGTTGGTTTGAATAATCTAGCAGAGTTAATCCATTTTTTTTGGGAAAACTGGCTATGAGAAACCTTGATCTTTTACCACAATCCAATATATTTATAGCGTACATAGAAAATAAGAACAGGATCTGATGCAGCATTGCACATATAGGCAGTGCAGTGCAGATATATATTTGGGGCACAGCAAGAAAAGGTATTTGAAGTGCTCAGTAAGATTATGCTAAATATTGCATATGCTAAATTATGCTAAATTCAGGAAGAATTATTTTGACAGTATAACCTTTTCCTTTCTTCTCTATGAAAACTTTAAAGTAAGTTTCTTAACAACTTTACCATAAACTGATATTCCTCAATATTATTCCTACATTCCTTCTCAATGTAGCATTAAGGGAGAGATGCAAGAGAACTCATTATATCAGAGTTTGCAGGGCCAGTTTCAAAGCTCTTCATACCAAAGATGGTATATGGTTAAAAAAGAATTTGCTGGGCTATAGTAAGAGTTCTCATGCATTGTAGAATAAATAAAAGTAAATCTCTTTCCTTTCTTAAACCATTTTCCAAACAAAGAAAACATATATTAATCAAAACATTACTGTTCAGAGTAGTATTCATATTCTACAGTCTCAGAACAGACACCAATCTAAAGCTGATGGAATGAAAGGTTAGTGACAAAAATACTAAACCCTTCAAATTGACAAAAACAGAATCTACACTTACAAGACACAAACTACAAATAACTGGAATGTACTGTGACAAACTCCCTCTTCTGCCTTGGTGGGTCCTGTGCTTATTGGTGGATTTGCTCACCTCAGAGATTCACGGCAGCCCTCAGTTTGGCCACTTTGCTAGTGTTCAAACCTGCCATTCACTCAGCTAACCTCATCTCTGGCCAGCATGCGGAAAAGGAAGGAGAACAATTCCTGCAGTTTCTGCTGATCCACCTAGTGGATCAGGGGACAGGCCAGGGACCTTCCATTCTGGTGGGACCCACAGTCCCGGTCAACTCCTCTTATATCCAATGGAGGAAGGGGGACCGGGGGGGGGACAGGGGACCCAGACCTACCCTCTACTCTGGGTTCCAGCCAGGGCACTGTGCATCACAGCTGTCTACAGCGTTTCTTGTAACACTGTGTGACAGCTAAAACTCACTGGGCTACTTCCTCATGGCCTCCTCCCAACACCTTCTTTATCCTCACCACAGGACCTACCTCCTGATGCCAGATAGCATTTGTACTCCGCAGTCCTCCAGCAGCACACCCTCTCACTCTCAGATCCTTGTGCACCCCTCACTGACTGAAGTGATGTCCTTTTTAAACCAGTTGACCTGATTAGCCTGCCTGTCTTAACTGATTCTAGCAGCTTCTTAATTGGCTCCAGGTGTCCTAATTAGCCTGCCTGCCTTAACTGGTTCCAGCAAGTTCCTGATTTCTCTGGAACCACCCCTGTTACCTTAGCAAGGGAAAAGGGACCTACTTAATCTGGGGCTAATTATCTGCCTTCTATCACTCTCCTGTACTCATCTGGCCCAACCCTGTCACAGTATATACATTTTTCTTGCATTATGATTACTAATCATGAATATTTAAACACTTTTGTGTTAATTTGAGTAGTCAAACTGGTGGCTAGGGCAAGCTAAGGGTTCTGTTCAGCTGGCCTCTTTTCTTCCTCCCACTCACAACATGAATTGATATGAGGTGTTGGGTGAGAAGAAAGCGTTAAAACCTACACTTCCCTGGTCAGTTTTTATTTTCAGCTGTCAGTGCTGGACTGTGTTGCCTTTAAAGGGACTTGTCTACTTGAATGTCCTTTTTTTTTAAGTGTTAATTTTAGGTCTTCCTGACACTAACTTCTTCTGCCAGTATTTTTGGATTTAGAAACATTTTCTATTTTGTTTTTAAATACTTTTTCCCCTTTCCTGTTCCTATCTAAAACAAAACAAACACCACCCACGCCCCAAAATCACTAGGGGAATTTATTTACAAAATGCCATCAAATGGTCAAAGTAATCAAACTGACAAAGTTACATTTTGTTTGAGAGTGGGATGATTTAATTCAAAGTAATTTAAATTAAGGGATATAATAATGATTTAAAAATCAGAAAGCAGGAAACTTTGGTTTAAATAATTGATTTTAATCTTGTTCTGCATTTGTACTTCTTAGTTATTTTCCTGAAGAAGGTTGACTCCCATTGATCTGTAACCATTAAAACATGTTGATTTTCAACAAATAAGCTTTTCACACTAAATGTAGTGCTTCTTTTGCTAACAAATGGATGGACTACACACATACATTTAAAACAATTATACACTTTAATTTACATTTATTCGGATTCTTACTTTTTTGCTTTTTAATTGTGTTTTGAAAAACGTAAATGGTGAATGATGCCTTTTTATTTTCACTAATTGATTACTTTTTACTTGTGATTTGTTTAAGGTCTAACTGGATGGAAATTCAAATTTAATTAAAAATGCACAAAAACAGCCTTTAATTTTTTTTTTTATTAAATAAAGCTACCTTAAACATGTTTGATACATATAACAACTTTCCCAAAACAAGTTTTGTATGTAAAACTAACTGATTTATTAAACAAAGGAAATATTACCTTTAGCAAAATGAACTGATCGCTTCTGGTCACCATGTCCTTCAAGATATGAGAAGTACTGGAACTCATCCTGTCACATCTAGTTCTTATTCATACATTGGAAGAGGAAAACAAGCCTTCTTACTTTTTCAACTCTCAGTTGGTTTCTTAACTTTGAACTGAACTAATCTCTCAGCACCTGATCTCAAAAGTTGATTTAGTTCTTGAACACATTGGTTTCAGATGCTTAGCCAGTGACCTTTCACCAGTTGAGCAGTTTGACTTTCTCCAAAATTTTAGCAGCAAACTGGTATTGCTTAATATCCTTTATGTATTTAATTTAAACACATTTAATAGATTATAATAAATGTAGGCCTTAACACAGGTTATTATAATTTCAAATTTAATATTAAAAAGGTATAATTTAAATAGAAACATATGATTTATATCCACCCTGTTCTGTTTTCTATAATATCTTCCAGTTACAGAAATCTTATATGTTTCTTGTAATAAACGTTGGGGTGGGGGACGGAATTCTGACAGAAATGTGATCCTGAAATTCACTCTATCACTTTAATACTATAGATATCTCAAGGGATGTCAGCATGGCCAAACATTTTCAAAGCTGATCAAGTTTATCTCCACCCAATGTTGTTTGATTCTATCATGCTGTACTGTAACATCAATGTCAGGTAAGCATAATCATTTTATTTGGGATTAGATTTATTGGGACACAGTACTGTTTTATTTATTGAACATTTCAGATTTGTCATTATTATTTAGACTGTTCAACATCATTAATACATTTGTGGTACTGTAGGTGTCTCCTCATTTTTTTTCTTTACCATTTATGTTTTGTGAAGCTCTCCACTTAACACTACAAGTGGAGGATTTAAAGAGATTTAAGCGCTCCCTATAAAATAGTATAATTAATGTCAGAACCTCCCCCAGGTTGTTGGTGTGATGTTTTATGGGGGAGGAATGATGTAGGATTAATAGGTGATTAGATTAGATTAGATAAAAGAAATTAATAGGCCCACCAGAATTAACAGAAACACACATTCCCCAGTAACTCTAGCAATCCCAGCACTTAAAGGATAGGTTCTTGCACACCACTGTAACACACAAGACTGGCCCAAAAAAAAAAAAATTCCAGCACCACTAGATATTCTGAAGAATCTCATGATAAAATACGGGGCTCTGGAAGATGCGGCCATTCAAAACTCAGCTAAAGAAATTAGTAATCAATTTTTTTGATATGGAGTATCAAAGCTCAAATGTTAATATAAAGATTAGGATCACCTGGAGGTCACCATGGGTATAGCTACACTGCAATGTAAGCCCAGGATTAGTCGGATTCAAGTCAGCTGACCTGTTTAAGGAACCCTTGGGCTTAAGCATCTATGTTGTATTTTAACTCTCTCTTAAGACATTTCTAACCCATGTTCGAACCTAGGGCTCAGGCATACACACTGCACAAACCTAAGTCAAAGTAATCATATCCCAGAGTCCCCATAGCCCTTCCCCCCACCCCAATGTGATCACTCTAACCCTCTTCAAACAAGATTGCATTAACGTGAACTAGGAACATTTTTGTTCATGCCGGCAGAGTCTGAAATAGAGGAGTTACTGCAGTTCACACCTCTGTAGTCTAGATTGCAGGGAAGTGTAGACATGCCCTATACAAAATACAGAGTATCCTCCCCAAACAGATGGCACTTTGGGCAGAGAATGGATTTTCTGAGAATTTACATGTGTTAATTAGCTTAAATTAAATTTAACTGAAAAATAGATGCTTTAAAAAACTTAGTATCCATGTCTTTTTAATTTGTCCCAAATGACCTTAACAAAACAATACAAACTCTTCAAATTTTCCACGTAAAGTTAACTGAAATCTTACGCATAGACTATATTTGAAGAAATTAGGTTGCAATAAGCTACATTATATTTAATTGTTAGATTACATACACTACAGATAGAGTCAGGAAATTCTTTAAGAGGAGTCATTATGACATCAGAGTAATTAAACAAACCCTCTCTCTATGCTAATTTGCATGCAACAATACTATGGGTTGTAAAGAATCCATAGTATAAGGGAGATTGGACAAGTATCAAGAATTCACATAGACAGATTACTTAGTCAACTGTCAGTGCCCTTTAGATTCCATGGCTGCTTTCTATCTTGAATATCAGTGCTTGGAAGTCTCCAAATGACACTGGTACTTCAGCTTCACTGTGCACCAACATATTCCAGGAACATGGGAAGTTCTTAAAGGACAGAAATATTAAGATTCAGAGGACTGGGCTCCCCACACCACATAGGGTTGGTCTCACTAACACAACTGTCAGAGTAGCAGCCATGTTAGTCTGTATCCGCAAAAAGAACAGGAGTACTTGTGGCACCTTAGAGACAAACAAATTTATTTGAGCATAAGCTTTTGTGGGCTACAGCCCACTTCATCAGATGCATGCAGTGGAAAATAAAGTAGGAAGATATATATATATATATATACACACACACACACACACACACACACAGAGAACATGAAACAATGGGTGTTACCATACACACTCTAATGAGAGTGATCAGTTAAGGTGAGCTATTACCAGCAGGAGAGAAAAAAACTTTTTGTAGTGGTAATCAAAATGGTCCACTTGCAGCAATTGACAAGAAGGTGTGAGGAACAGTGGGGGGAGGAGGGGAATAAACATGGGGAAATATTTTTACTTTGTGTAATAACCCATCCACTCCCAGTCTTTATTCAAGCCTAATTTAATGGCATCCATTTTGCAAATTAATTCCAATTCAGCAGTCTCTCGTTAGAGTCTATTTTTGAAATATTTTTGTTGCAATATTCAGACTTTTAGGTCTGTAATCGAGTGACCAGGAAGACTGAAGTGTTCTCCGACTGTTTTTTTAATGTTATAATTCTTAACGTCTGATTTGTGTCCATTTATTCTTTTACATAGAGACTGTCCGGTTTGGCTAATATACATGGCAGAGGGGAATTGCTGGCACATGATGGCATATATCACATTGGTAGATGTGCAGGTGAACAAGCCTCCGACAGTGTGGCTGATGTGATTAGGTCCTATGATGGTGTTCCCTGAATAGATATGTAGGCAGAGTTGGCAACGGGCTTTGTTGCAAGGATAGGTTCCTGGGTTAGTGTTTTTGTTGTGTGGTTGCTGGTGAGTATTTGCTTCAGGTTGGGGGCTGTCTGTAAGCGAGGACTGGCCTGTCTCCCAAGATCTGTGAGAGTAATGGATCGTCCTTCAGGATAGGTTGTAGATCCTTGATGATGTGCTGGAGAGGTTTTAGTTGGGGGCTGAAGGTGAGGATAGTGGTGTTCTGTTACTTTCTTTGTTGGGTCTGTCCTGTAGTAGGTGACTTCTGGGTACTCTTCTGGCTCTTTCAATCTGTTTCTTCACTTCAGCAGGTGGGTACTGTAGTTGTAAGAACGCTTGATAGAGATCTTGTAGGTGTCTGTCTCTGTCTGAGGGATTGGAGCAAATGTGATTGTATTGTAGAGCTTGGCTGTAGACAATGGATCATGTGGTATGGTCTGGATGAAAGCTGGAGGCATGTAGATAAGTAGAGTGGTCAGTAGGTTTCCGGTGTAGGGTGGTGTTTGTGTGACCATCGCTTATTAGCACTGTAGCGTCCAGGAAGTGGATCTCTTGTGTGGACTGGTCCAGGCTGAGGTTGATGGTGGGATGGAAATTGTTGAAATCATGGTGGAATTCCTCAAGGGCTTCTTTTCTATGGGTCCAGATGATGAAGATATCATCAATGTAGTGCAAGTAGAGCAGGTGTGTTAAATCAATGGATCATAATAAGGGTCACATTTCCCCACTATACTTCAACTGTACTGCATTGCTCTGGTCATGCAAAGCAACTGTAAACCCAGCTTAAATGGCCAATGTGCTCTAAGTGCTTTTATGTTGCTCTGGCATGCGAATGAACTTGCTCTTAACATTTAAAATACATTTTTTAAAAAGCTGATACTGCACAATTTCAAATAATTTCAAATATCACATGATAGCCTTCTACTTGGGTTACTTATTTAGTGTTAGTATTTAAAACTTTAATTATTTTTAAAAACCCAACAAAATATGGCCACTTCCAAGACAGAAAACTACATTAAAATGGCCTTAAGGTTGAGAGCACATATCAGTATCTTTAGAGTTAAATTTACACTTAGAAGAAATCCAAACATGTTATGGTATGGATATGAACATTACAGTACCTAACAACCTTAACTCTGTCCTGAATTGATATCATCAGGGAAGTATGGGAAAAAACCTTGAATATGTCTTCAAAAAGCAATCTAATCTAGAACCACAAACACTAAAATGCCTTAATTATATTTGTATTATTATTTTATTATTATATTAATATTATTATCATCATCATATGCTGTCATTACAGGTCAGAAGCACAATGGAGGTCCACCAGAACTCAATGTGGTGATGCCACAATGGTATAGATAAAACAATGTGCAATATCTAACTTCTCTTGTTGTCCAGTTATATTTCGAGAAACCAGCAACCAAAGAAGGCAACCAAAGAAGGAATGAGCAGAGAAGACATGGAAAAGAAGAATCATTAGCCTACCAAAGCATCATGAGCTGGGTGGGCTGAAATATTTTTCTAGAGTTCCAATACCAGCTATAGTAACAACAAAACTGACGTCCCAATGTTGAGGAACAGTGAAGGCTAACAGAGGGAGTTTGCCTGGGATCTGTCCGAGAGGAGGTATGCTAAGTGCTGCATTGAGGGGCTGTGTTGGTCAGTATCTTGAGTGTCTGTTGCAGGGACAGTTTGTCAGTTGACTGTGTAATTGATTGTTTGAAAAGTGTGAATTGGGAGTGTTTTGTTCCAGGTAGGCCTTGACTGGGCCTGACTGTTAAAAAAAGGCAGTCAGCAGCAAACCAGCTGAGCAGCAAACAGCGGAGGCTAACAGAGAGAGTTTGCCTGAGAGTTCACTTAGGGAGAGGACCCCGAGACTTTCATCTTGCAGGCTTCTCTGAGTAGTCACTGCAACAGCTGAGGAAGCTCTTAGAAGGAAGGAAATATGGATGGTGAGTATTCAGCTGTTGTTACCCGCACAGGATGTGCCATGTTTGGCTTTCTTCCACAGGACAGAAGTGACTTTGTCTGTACAAAGTGCAAGCTGGTCTCCATATTGGAAGACAAGGTTCGAATTCTGGAGAAACAAGTATCAACCCTGCATTGCATAAGAGAAAATGAAGGTTTCCTGGACAGACGTCAGGATTTGCTTCTACGGGCACAACATTCTCAAGAATCAGAGCAGGCTGCGCAGTGAGGATAGAAAGACGGTGAAGAAATCTGGCAGCATGTAACCTCCAGAAGAAGAAAGAGGAGCATCCATGTACCAGCAATGCAGATACAGGTAAGCAACCGTTTTCATGTTCTGTCCACAGGTACTAATGTGGATAGTGGACTAGATGATACATCAGAGGGAAGGGAGCAGAAGGAGACTCCACCGTTTGGAAGGCATGAGATGCACTGTTCAAGGATGGGGGTTCCACAACCACCACTGCCAAGAGAAGGAGACAGGTGGTAGTGGCTGGGGACTCCCTACTCAGGGGGACTGAATCATCCATCTGCCGCCCCGACTGGGAAAACCAAGAGGTCTGCTGCTTGCCAGGAGCTAGGATTCATGACGTGATAGAGAGACTGCTAAGACTCATCAAGCCCTCAGATTGCTACCCCTTCCTGCTTCTCCACGTAGTCACCAATGATACTGCCAAGAATGACCTTGAGCGGATCACTGCAGATTACAAGGCTCTGGGAAGAAAGATAAAGGAGTTTGAGGTGCAAGTGGTGTTCTCGTCCATTCTCCCTGTGGTAGGAAAAGGCCTGGGTAAAGACCGTCGAATCCCGGAAGTCAATGAATGGTTATGTAGGTGGTGTCAGAGAGAAGGCTTTGGATTCTTTGACCATGGGATGGTGTTCCAAGAAGGAAGAGTTCTAGGTAGAGATGGGCTCCACCTAACGAAGAGAGGGAAGAGCATCTTCGCAAGCATGCTGGCTAACCTAGTGAGGAGGGCTTTAAACTAGATTCACAGAGGAAGGAGACCAAAGCTCTGAGATAAGTGGGGAAATGGGATACTGGGAGGAATCACGACCAGGAGAGTGCAAGAGGGGAGGATTCCTGTCTCATGCTGAGAAAGCGGGACGATCAGTGAGTTATCTTAAGTGCCTATACACAAATGCAAGAAGCCTGGGAAACAAGCAGGGAGAACTGCAAGTCCTGGCACAGTCAAGGAACTATGATGTTACTGGAATAACAGAGACTTGGTGGGATAACTCATATGACTGGAGAACTGTCATAGATGGATATAAACTGTTCAGGAAGAACAGGCAGGGCAGAGAAGGTGGGGGAGTTGCATTGTATGTAAAGACCAGTATGACCTGCCAGAGCTTCAGTATGAAACTGCAGAAAAACCTGAAAGTGATCAGAACAGTCCATATGGATTCACCAAGGCCAAGTCATGCCGACTAACCTAATTGCCTTCTATGAGGAGATAACTGGGTCTGTGGATGAGGGGAAAGCAGTGGTGTGTTATTCCTTGACTTTAGCAAAGCTTTTGGTACGCTCTCCCACAGTATTCTTGCCAGCAAATTAAGAAGTACGGGCTGGATGAATGGACTATAAGGTGGATAGAAAGCTGGCTAGATCATCCAGTTCAACGGGTAGTGATCAATGGCTCCATGTCTAGTTGGCAACCGTTTCAAGCGGAGTGCCCAAGGGTTGGTCGTGGGGCCAGTTTTGTTCAATATCTTTGTTAATGATCTGGAGGATGGTGTGGACTGCACTCTCAGCAAGTTTGCAGATGACACTAAACTGGGAGGAGTGGTAGATACGCCGGAGGGTAGGGATAGAATACAGAAGGATCTAGACAAATTAGAGGATTGGGCCAAAAGAAACCTGATGAAGTTCAACAAGGGCAAGTACAGAGTCCTGCACTTAGGACGGAAGAATCCCATGCACTGCCACAGATTAGGGACTGAATGGCTAGGCAGAAATTCTGCAGAAAAGGGTTACAGTGGACGAGAAGCTGGATATGAGTCGACACTGTGCCCTTCTTGCCAAGAAGGCTAACAGCAGGCTGTATATGGAGGGGCACTGCCAGCAGATCGAGGACTTGATCATTCCCCTCTATCTGGCACTGGTGAGGCCTCATCTGGAGTACTGTGTCCAGTTTTGGGCCCCACACTACAAGGATGTGGAAAAACTGGAAAGAGTCCAGCGGAGGGCAAAAAATGATTAGGGGGCTAGAACACATGACTTATGAGGAGAGGCTGGGGGAACTGGGATTGTTTAGTCTGCAGAAGAGAAGAAAGAGGGGGGATTTGACAGCTGCTTTCAACTACCTGAAAGGGGGTTCCAAAGAGGATGGATCTAGATTGTTCTCAGTGATACCTGATGTCAGAACAAGGAGTAATGGTCTCAAGTTGCAGTGGGGGAGGTTTAGGTTGGATGTTAGGAAAAGCTTTTTCACTAGGAGGGTGGTGAAGTACTGGAATGGATTACCTAGGGAGGTGGTGGAATCTCCTTCCTTAAAGGTTTTTAAAGTCAGGCTTGACAAAGTCCTGGCTGGGATGATTTAGTTGGGGATTGGTCCTGCTTTGAGCAAGAGGTCAGACTAGATGACCTCCTGAGGTACCTTCCAAGCCTGATATTCTATGATTCTATGAACATTGTTGGTATTGCCTTTACTAAAGTGTAAGAAGGTGCTACAAGTACCCAAAAGGTCAAAATTCTTCAGGGCTGGAAGAAGAGGTCCAAGAATGAGAATCTTATGAAAGCATTTTTAAAGATGACAACCTTCCTGATAGTATTACTTGTTCCAAGACAATATGAGCTACTAATTCAAAGAAAAGTGCCTCCCAGCACCATGAACGCCTATGATGTCAGCCAAGCCTGTAGGAGCAACAAGAGACATCTAAGAGCTGTATGGCTCATCCAGACTGCTAATGGCAAATGTAATGTCTTTATCTATTGAGTCACTCAGAATGAAAAGTACAAACACATTTAGTACACAAAATCTTTTTGATTCCTTTGAGTAAAAGCAAAAAAAAAAAACTATGTTAAAGTATAGTTATTTTTAACCCTCACGACACTATTACTTTTGGAGGCGTCTGGATGGTCCCAGTTCCTCCCGGGAGTGGAAAGTGTCCACTTCCTAGGAGCAAGCCCTCAACTCCCATTTGAAATACGCATAAAAATGTAAAAGTAACGTATTTTTAAAAATTCTATTTATTTTAAAAGCAGCAAAGAGTCCCGTGGCACCTTATAGACTAACAGACATATTGGAGCATGAGCTTTCGTGGGTGAATACCCACTTGGTCGGATGCATGACTACCCCTCTGATACTATTTATTTTAAGGTCCTAAATTATTTTAGTAGCCAGAAGCCTCCCAAAATTTAAGAGTGTAGCTCTGGAAAATAACTACACTTTAAAGTTAAATTTGTTCTTACCTGGTGTGACACATGGCCAGAAAGGTTAAGCATCCTACAGGATAAATTATCCACATTCAACCTTTAGGGACATATTGGTAGATAACGTTTGTGTTTTTGTGTCTTTACACTGCTAATCTCTTAACAGTATATATATATGTAATCAAACAGTTCCTGTCTATGTAGTATTCTGTTAATTGAGAGATCAAAAGGAGATCTTAACATTTAAATGAACTGTAAATTGATCTCTGTTTGACATGTATAGCAAATCATCTGTGAATGGTGGAAAACAAACAATTGCCTTATGTTAATCCATGCAGTTAATTACTGGCGATGCTTAGGAATTGGGTCTACTTCAAAGCCTTCATGATTGATTGTTGTTCACCTAAAGACTCCGACTGCCAAGAGAAGGCCTGGAACTGTATTAAAAACCCTTGGGTCCTGATCCTTTTTATCTCAGATCTGCTTGATGATTTATGCAGGGGGAGCCTAAGTCGTAAGACTGAGATCTCCAGTCCCACGTGGATCATCTTGGATATGAACATTGGACTGAATCTATGGACCAGTTCTAAGAACTCTTTGTAACTCCAAAGCTCACCATCTCTACTATGAAACTGATCTCAGAACTATACTCATGTCTGTAATATATACTGATCTTTTAACCAACACTCACTCTTTCTCTCTTTTCTTTTTTAATAAATTTTAGTTTAGTTAATAAGGATTGTCTATACGTGTGTATTTGGGTAAAGTCTGAACTATTCATTAACATGGAAGGTGATGTGTCCGATCCTTTGGGATTGGTAGAACTTTAATATTTGACTTGGGTGTCTGGACGACTAGCCATCGAGGACCGTGGCCGCCGGACAAGCAGCTGCCGAAATGCCGCCGTGAAGCTGCAATGTCAAGAGGCATTGCTGTCGAAATGCCGCTGTGAATGAGCGTCATCAAGAGGTGTCGCCGCGGAAATTTGGCAGTATTTCGGAGGTAGCACTTCTTGACGTTGCCACTTCTCGGCATTTCAGCAGATGCTTGTCCAGCGTCCAGTAGGTGGATGCACATGGATGGCCCAGCAGGTGCCATGGTGCCCGCAGTCACCGCGTTGGGGACCCCTGCTATAAGGGAACAATGTATTAGCTTCTGTGCAAACCAATAAGGTATTGTAGAAGCTGTTTTGTGCTGGCTTGGTAAATCTAAGTATTGGAATATCCACCAGCTTTGGGGATTGTTTGCCCCACTCTTCGCAGTTTTCCCTAATTGAGTAACCTCAGTGTGGCTCCCTGGTCACACCTGGTCATTTCTTTTCTCTGAACAAACAAGTCCACACCACACCGGGAATAAGACTTAGGCCTTAGGGATAGCTCAGTGGTTTGAGCATTGGCCTGCTAAACCCAGGGTTTTGAGTTCAATCCTTGAGGGGGGCCACTTAGGGATCTGGGGAAAAATCAGTACTTGGTCCTGCTAGTGAAGGCAGGGGGCTGGACTCAATGACCTTTTGGGGTCCCTTCCGGCTCTATGAGATAAATATGGAGATATACCTATTTTATTTGCCTACACTACAGGGAAATTCGATCTAAGCTATGCAATTTGAGTTACGTGAATAACGTAACTCAAAACGACGTACTTAGATCTACTTACCGCGGGGTCCACACTACGCAATGTCAACAGGAAACACTCACCTGTCAACTCCCCCTACTCATCTCGATCCAGTGGCGTTCAGGAGTCGATGGGAGAGTGATCTGCGGTCAATTTAGCGGGTCTTCAGTAGACCTGCTAAATCAACCGCCAATGCATTGATTGCCACTCGTCAATCCCCCAGTAAGTATAGACAAGCTTTAGATCCACACTCTTTGTAGAAGTTGCCTAATGAGATTTACTTCAGGGAATCAACATAAGCAATCCCCAGACTTCCTGCCTGCTGCAATACATAAGGAAATCTTTAAAAATATTGCTTTGATTTTATAAATTTAAGCCTTTTGTCCTGGGTGAAAAAGCTCTTTGATTTTTAAGATCCTGTTCTTCTCTCACTGTTCTGCTCAGCTTCTGCAGAAAATCCTTCTTTCAGAATTACAAAATGGCTGCAATTCTTACTCAGTCTCCACACCACTTCCTTTCTCAATAAGATCCTAGTTCCTCTTTTTGCTCCCACTCATGATTTATATTATATTATATAATTTATACCACTACTAAAACAAGCGTGTGTATGTTCTCAAATTTATATTTGTTCCAATAAAACACTTTTACATGTCACTGTATATGCATAAAAAGGAATGAAATTCATATGATAATTTAATCACTCATCTCTGACAACCTCATCTGCACCATGTCCACTAATCCATCTCCCTGAGACCATTTTCAATCCTCCAAACATTTAAGCCTCTACATATAGACTCCCTTTGGGAACCCCTCACCTCCAAAAAGCAGACAGATAAATTTTTCTTTCTTTCCCATAACATTTCACTGGCCCAAGGTGAAGGATGGTCAATATTCAGTCTTGGTCCAGTGAAAAGATTTAATGTATGATATTTTGCAATCCATTATATATAGAAATTGGCTGAATACTGCACCATTATGGGTTCTGCATATTTTTGACACATACACACACATATAAAGGTGCTTTTAGATAGGTTCAAATGCCACACGAAAAAGATCAAACTCCAACACACAGAATCATAAAATCAAGGCTGCTGGTGACTAAAATTGACTCATCTTCACTGAGAAATGGGAAGGGACTCTGGGGTGACTTGTGAGAGGGTGGGCCCCAACAGAGCCAGTATCGCCATGGCAGCAGGTTGTATTGGTACTTGCCTGACCACACAGTGCCCATTACTGTGCTGTTGCTTGCTGAACTCAACCAATTGCTGTTGACATTCCTACATCTCCTGTGACAAGCAAGATTCTCCCCACAACCTCTTTGACTACTGAGGAGTTCCAAATGAAGCAGCAGGACTAGTCCTGCCCAATGAGTTAGAGCCATGAAGATACCCATATTAGTCAGTGGAGCTTTATTAAACAGGTTTGGTCATGCAGGTGTTCTGGTGCACTACCCTCCAACTCAGGAGGTGCTGAGACATCCCTACACCTGGGATCTGAATGATGAAAGAAGGGCCAACTGGAAATGAGGGTTGGCACGTCACCTGGAGGACAGAGTCAGAGAGATACTAAATGAATGAAGATCTAAACCAGAAATCCCCTATAGCAGTGCTTCTCAAAGTCTGGCCACCGCTGTTCAGGGAAGCCCCTGGCGGTCCGGGCCGGTTTGTTTACCTGCCATGTCCGCAGGTTTGGCTGAATATGGTTCCCACTGGCCGCAGTTCACCACTCCAGGCCAATGGAGGCTGCAGGAAGCAACATGGGCCAAGGGATGTGCTGGCTGCCCTTCTCGCAGCCCCCACTGGCTTGGAGCCATGATCGGACCGAATCTGCGGATGCGGCAGGTAAACAAACTGGCTTGGACTGCCAGGGGCTTTCCCTGAACAAGCGGTGGACTGGCTTTTGAGAAGCACTGCCTTACAGCATCCAGTGCTACACTGGGTCTGAGTTGCACATGGAACAAACGTTTCACAGACATTCCAGATTCCATACTGAGGAATGGGAGTCACTGGAGCCCCCTCTATTCCTCCACCACACAAGGGGAAGCTGCTAGGATTACTAACTTCCATGTCCTGGCTTCTGGGGGTGGCAGAGAGAAGGGAGTCTATGCCTTTGGCTGCCAGTACTTGAATTGTGGCGTAATTGAGGGTTGAGTCCTATGCATGAGGTGAACTGCAACCTGCAGGTGGCAAGCCTGATGACTCTCCTTCTCAGCACCTGAAAGCATGGGCAAATTTTCCAGCAGTGGTGTAGAGCAAAAACCAGACACAATTCTTTGCCCCCCTCCCTCCCCACCTTGTTTTTTTTTCCCCATTCATTTTTGAGTGAAGACGACCAGTGTGCTGACGTTTGTTTTTTTTAAAAACAGCTAAGGCAAAGAATCTGCTATTGCTATATAACATGGGCAGAGCTAGGCCAAAGGCTCCAAATCATCAAGCCAGTAGCTGCATGCTATATACTAGGGTCCGAGAAAGAACCCAGACATCATAATTTAGTGTCTCTAGCTACATAATTAATACTTATCTGTTTTCAGAATCTGAATATTGTACAGCATTTTCAAGTTATAAAGCATGACCTAAATGTTAAGAATTGTACAATTCTAATTAAATTTAAACTTATGTCTGAATTCTTATCATTTGCACTTAATATAAATACATTACATGAAGGGGACAAGCATCGTTCAGAACAACAAGTAAAACAGTTTTTCATTTTCAGACCATTCTCAGTGAAAAGTTAACAGTGAATTCATGTGACTTGCTAGGTCACCTCTACCTCCTGATCATAAATTCTATAGCCCAGCTCCTGCCCTACCTTGGGGAGCTTGAGCCAATCAACAAGTGCAATGCTGGTGAGGATTCTGTCACTATATGTGGAGACAGAGCTGCCATACTCCCTCTGACCAGTACAGGAAGCTTGGCTGGGAGAAGTAAAAGAATAGCAGTCAAGACTACTGGAGTAGTCAAGACATTATGCTGTCCCCAGATACTGGAACAGTCTCTCTGGTTTTGAGCATCTGGCATAAATTAGAGCAGCCTTAGGTTGCTCCAAGTTATATCTGAGTTTTGATGAGTTTAGGTTCCTCATCCTATCCCAAACCTATATCAAGTGCTGCTTGGCCATCACTCAGGGTCCTGGCCCCATATCTTCAGTAGAAAGAGAGAGGGGAAGACTATATGATAGTGTGATGTGGTGTAAAGGTTTTATCTGGAATTTAGGATTTCAACATTACTCCCAATACTGAAACCAAAAGTGAATAAATTCATATAATTTCAAGTGCATGCTAACAAAATTTTATGCCTAAGCACACCATCATGCATTCTGTGCATGCCACACATATTACAGAGAAAATATTTTAGGAATTTAAAGCTAATTGGGAACTACTTACATCCTTCTACCTGTAAAGCTAAGTACCTTTCGTATCATGCTTCTAACTGTTCAGGGCTCACAGGGAGAGTAAAATTGCAGGTATTAAGTGTCAGGAACCCATAAAAATAACATAAAATAGCTTTTATATAAATAAAAGCACCACAATACTAAATTCTGTTATCCCAGGACTCTACGGAGCTAGAAACATGTCTTGTGATTCCCTCCCTTCCTCCCAGTGAAAAGTTATGAATCTCCCTTTTCCAATCATATAAAACTTCTAGTTGAGAATTTCAAAGCAGCATAGGGGACCTAAACACCCTTCTTTCATGAAAAATATTGGAAGATGTGTGACTAAGTCCTCTGCAATGCTCTGAAAATTGTAATTCATTTCTAGTAATGGGGAAGGACAACAAACTTTAATGTTTGTGATAGTAAAGCTATCACTTGCGCAGAACTGAATCTTAGCATTTTGGGCTTTGGACAATTGGGGGAGAGTGGCATTTCAAAATAGGAGAAAACATTTAGCTAGCCAGTTAATTTTAAATTAAAAGCAGTGGCTGTCTGAAGCTGTTCAGTGGTTCAAAATCTTAGAAAAAATCCCAGGGAGATGGTTGAACGAGAACATGGTAGGTGAGTTGCTCCAAGTGCGTAAGTTAATTTATCGCATGGCTTGCAATTTATCATTACTCTACAAATCAATCACTTGACTATCACCTCCAGATATGTGGGGTGTGTCTGTACATACAGCGCTTATATTTTTGTACAAACGTTTAAAAAATAAAGATACAATGAATGTCATATTAGATAGTCCACTGCTATGCAACTAGTTGCATGCCATTTATCACAGCTTACTTTATTAACAGTATCTCATTAACTGGTAAAGGTTTACAGTAAATTATATTCTACTCATAGTAATCTCTCATCCAGCATACTTTTTATTTTCCTGATTTTCTAACACGGGTACCATACACTGGTAATCAGAACAGCAATACACAAGTGTCTGGGACAAAACAGAAGTGCTATAGAGAGGAGAAAGACACATAAAATCTTTGCATCTTAGCTACTCTTAGTTACTCATCCTGTGCAGTAACCAAGTTTTCTTCGAGATGTTTGTCTTGGGGTCCCCCAGGGAATGTTTTGGGGAGACCAGAGTGAGCCAGACACTGGAATTTTCTGGCTGGTGGCAGCGATATCAGATCAAGCTGGTAATTAAGTTTGGAGGTTTCATGCTAGCTTCTCATGTTCTGAACTCTAAGGTTCAGATCTGAGTAGAAAGTTATGACATGAGTGGCAGCGGTGTGGAAAGATAGAATCCAGAAGCCAGTAGGAATATTATTTCTTTTCTCTGCTAGGGCTTTTAAGCAGAGAGAAAGAGTTTGGTTTTAAAAAGAGCCAGAGAGAATTTTTTTTCTGTTCTCTCGTTGCAGTTTGGCTTGCATATTAAGCAAGAAACTATTAAGGTTGACAAAGGGTCTTTTGGTAAACTATAGCACTCCGATTGAGAGTCAAGTACCCAGCACAACACACATGCAAATAAAGTGGTTTTTTCTGGTTTACTTTACATTTAAAGATTAGCTAGAGGAAGAAAAAAAAAGGCACTGTTGCTAGGCAAACCCCAGGAGACAACAGGGAGCCAGCAGTTCAAACAATAAACACCAGAGGGCACCCCAACACAAGAAAACAGGAACCATGACTTCCAAGGCAAAAATGGAAGCAGAGAAACAAATCAAAGAAGAAGACCACAGGCGACAAATGGAAAAAAGAGGAAAAAGAGATGGAGCTGAAAGAAAGGGAAGAAATCATCAAACTGGCAGCCTACAAAAGAGAGCAAGCAGCCAAAGAGGAACCTACAAAGAGAGCAAGCAGCCAAAGATGCAGCCCACCAACGAGAGAGGGAGAAACACCAACAAGAAATGGAAAAACAACAAAAACAGAGTGAAGAGAGGGAAAAAGAGAGAAAGCATGAAACGGACTTGGCGCTGGCCAAGCAGGATGCTCCAGCCAATCCTAACAACCCTGCGCCAATGATTGTTCCACATCACAAGAAATTTCCCACCTACAAGGCAAGACCCTGAGGCCTTCTTAGAAAATTTGAACAAGCCTGCCTTGGGTACAGTCCCTGAAGACCAGTACATGGTAGAGCTGAGGTCACAGCTCAGTGGACCTTTAGCAGAGGTGGCGGCTTAAATGCCAAAGGACAGAATGAACGATTACAAACTGTTTCAAACCAAGGCCAGATTCAGAATGGGGATAAACCCAGATCATGCCCGTCGGCGTTTCAGAACCCAAAAGTGGAAACCAGATGTGTCATTTCCCAACACGCCCACTACGTTGGGAAAAATTATGAGGCCTGGATATCAGGAAACAATGTTAAATCCTTGGACGAACTGCACCTCCTCATACAAATGGAGCAGTTCCTGGATGGTGTTCCTGAGGACATCACAAGGTACATACAAGATGGAAAACCCAAAAATCTCACCGAGGCGGGGGAGATTGGAGCCGAATGGATGGAAGTGCAGAAAGCAAGAAAGCTACTGTCAAGGGGAATGAATACCCCAGGAGGCACACCGACAATAAACCCTAACACTGAGGGCAACCCAAGACCCCACCTACAACCCAAGGAAAGCCACAGACACCCTATTCTTCCACCTCACCAGTCTCCAGTAACTCACCTCGACCCAGTGACCAGTCACCTGGAAGATGCTTTAAGTGTAATTGAACTGGGACATATAAAGGCCAGCTGCCCAAAGAACTCCAACTGGATGCAAGTCATTACACCACCATCACCCAAAAGATCCCCAGGCCCAGAGGCCTCTCAAATACCCTTGGAGCGAAGGGAAAATTTGAGAGTGGGCGGAAAGAAGGTTACTGCTTGGAGAGACACGGGGGCACAAGTGTCAGCTATCCACAATCCTTCACGGACCCCAAATTCATCACCCAGAGGCCCAAGTGACAATTTACCCCTTCATGTCACAAGCTGTAGACCTGCCTACAGCTGAACTGCCTGTCCAGTACAAAGGCTGGTCAGGAAGATGGACTTTTGCAGTCCATGACAATTATTCCATCCCCATGCTACTGGGGGAAGATTTGGCTAACCAGGTGAAGCGGGCCAAGAGAGTGGGAATGGTTATACATAGCAAACCAGACAAGCTTACAGACCCATCCTGTTCCTGAGCCGTCCACAGGAAACCCGTCTGTGCTACCAGAGACCCAGACAGAGGTAGTGGACCCGGATTCTCTGCCAACAATGGAAACAGCCACAGCAACTCCAGTCCCAGGCCTGGAACTGGAACAGGCCCCCGAAACCAGAACCAGCGCAGCAATCACAACCACATCTTCAACCTCACCGCCTGAAGGCGCCAGCGAGCCAGAACTGGCAGAAGCATCAGACAACCATACCGACGAGGCTCAGCCAGAGCCTGAAATACCCTCAGGTGCACCAGCGGAGAGCGGTTCACCAGCAACGGAAACAACCCCATCACCTACATCGCTTCCAGAGGGACCAAGCCCAAGTCCACAGTCTGAGGAAGAACTGGTGTCCCCAGCCTCAAGGGAACAGTTCCAGACTGAGCAGAAGCAGATGACAGCCTTCAAAAAGCTTGGGCGGCACAGAGCACCCCACCGCCTCTCAGCTCCGCTCACCGATCCCAGTTTGTTGATAGACCAAGGACTTTTATACAAGGAAATTCTTTCTGGTGGACACCGGGAAGAATGGCAGCCGCAAAAAACAGTTGGTGGTTCCAACAAAGTACCGGGGAAAGCTCTTAAGCTTAGCCCATGATCATCCCAGTGGCCATGCTGGGGTGAACAGAACCAAAGACAGACTGGGGAAGTCCTTCCACTGGGAGAGGATGGGCAAGGACGTTGCCAAGTATGTCCGGTCTTTGTGAGATATGCCAAAGGGTGGGAAAGCCCCAAGACCAGGTCAAGGCCCCTCTCCAGCCACTCCCCCATAATAGAGGTCCCATTTCAGCGAGTAGCTGTGGATATTCTGGGTCCTTTCCCAAAAAAGACACGCAGAGGAAAGCAGTACGTACTGACTTTCGTGGACTTTGCTACCCGATGGCCGGAAGCAGTAGCTCTAGGCAACACCAGGGCTAAAGCTGTGTGCCAGGCCCTAACTGACATCTTTGCCAGGGTAGGTTGGCCCTCCGACATCCTACAGATTCAGGATCTAATTTCCTGGCAGGGACCATGAAAGAACTGTGGGAAACTCATGGGGTGAATCACTTGGTTGCCACCCCGTACCACCATCAAACTAATGGCCTGGTCAAAAGGTTTAATGGAACTTTGGGGGCCATGATACGTAAATTCGTCAACGAACACTCCAATAATTGGGACCTAGTGTTGCAGCAGTTGCTTTTTGCCTACAGGGCTGTACCACATCCCAGTTTAGGGTTTTCACCATTTGAACTTGTGTATGGCCATGAGATTAAGGGACCATTACAGTTGGTGAAGCAGCAATGGAAGGGGTTTACGCCTTCTCCAGGAACTAACATTCTGGCCTTTGTAAGCAACCTACAAAGCACCCTCCGACACTCTTTAGCACTTGCTAAAGAAAACCTAAAAAATGCTCAGGAAGAGCAAAAGGCCTGGTATAACAAACATACCAGAGAACGTTCTTTCAAGGGAGGAGACCAGGTTGTGGTCTTGAAGGTGCAACAGGCCCATAAGATGGAAGCATCATGGGAAGGGCCACTTCACGGTCCAAGGGCGCCTGAGAGCTATTAATTACCTCATAGTATTCCCAATTCCTCTCTAAAGCCCAGAGTGTACCATGTTAATTCTCTCAAGCCTTTCTATTCCAGAGACTTACAGGTTTGTCAATTTACAGTCCAGGGAGATGATGCTGAGTGGCCTGAAGGTGTCTACTACGAAGGGAAAAAAAGATGGTGGTGTGGAAGAGGTGAACCTCTCCACAACCCTGAAACGTCTGCAGCGGCGACAAATCAAGGAGCTGTGCACTAGCTTCGCCCCATTGTTCTCAGCCACCCCAGGATGGACTGAACGGGCATACCACTCCATTGACACAGGTAATGCTCACCCAATTAGAACCCCACCCTATCGGGTGTCTCCTCACACCCAAGCTGCTATAGAACGGGAGATCCAGAACATGCTACAGATGGGTATAATATGCTCATCTACCAGTGCATGGGCATCTCCAGTGGTTCTAGTACCCAAACCAGATGGGGAAATACGCTTTTGCGTGGACTACCGTAAGCTAAATGCGGTAACTCGTCCAGACAACTATCCAATGCCACGCACCGATGAGCTTTGGAAAAGTTGGGACGTGCCCAGTTTATCTCTACAATAGACTTAACTAAGGGGTACTGGCAAGTACCGCTAGATGAACCTGCCAAGGAAAGGTCAGCATTCGTCACCCATGCAGGGGTGTATGAATTTAATGTCCTTCCTTTCGGGCTGCGAAATGCACCCGCCACCTTCCAGAGGCTGGTAGATGGTCTACTAGCAGGACTGGGCGAATATGCAGTTGCCTACCTCGATGATGTGGCCATTTTTTCAGACTCCTGGCCCGAACACCTACTCCACCTGGAAAAGGTCTTTGAGCGCATCAGACAGGCCGGACTAACTGTTAAGGCCAAAAAGTGTCAAATAGGCCAAAACAGAGTGACTTACCTGGGGCACCAGGTGGGTCGAGGAACGAGGAACCATAAACCCCCTACAGGCCAAGGTGGATGCTATCCAAAAGTGGCTTGTCCCAAGGTCAAAGAAACAGGTCCAATCCTTCTTAGGCTTGGCCGGGTACTACAGGCGATTTGTACCACACCACAGCCAAATCGCTGCCCCACTGACCGACCGGACCAAAAAGACCCTGTCCCAGTGCGGACGATACCAAACTGGGAGGGATTGCAACTGCTCGGAGGACAGGGTCAAAATTCAAAATGATCTGGACAAATTGGAGAATGGTCTGAGGTAAACAGGATGAAGTTCAATAAAGATAAATGCAAAGTGCTCCACTTAGGAAGGAACAATCAGTTTCACACATACAGAATGGGAAGAGACTGTCTAGGAAGGAGTATGGCAGAAAGAGATCTAGGGGTCATAGTGGACCACAAGCTTAATATGAGTGAACAGTGTGATACTGTTGCAAAAAAAGCAAACATGATTCTGGGATGCATTAACAGGTGTGTTGTAAACAAGACACGAGAAGTCATTCTTCCGCTTTACTCTGCGCTGGTTAGGCCTCAACTGGAGTATTGTGTCCAGTTCTGGGCACCGCATTTCAAGAAAGATGTGGAGAAATTGGAGAGGGTCCAGAGAAGAGCAACAAGAATGATTAAAGGTCTTGAGAACATGACCTATGAAGGAAGGCTGAAGGAATTGGGTTTATTCAGTTTGGAAAAGAGAAGACTGAGAGGGACCTGATATCAGTTTTCAGGTATCTAAAAGGGTGTCATCAGGAGGAGGGAGAAAACTTGTTCACCTTAGCCTCCAGTGATAGAACAAGAAGCAATGGGCTTAAACTGCAGCAAGGGAGATTTAGGTTGGACATTAGGAAAAAGTTCCTAACTGTCAGGGTAGTTAAACACTGGAATAGATTGCCTAGGGAAGTTGTGGAATCTCCATCGCTGGAGATATTTAAGAGTAGGTTAGATAAATGTCTATTAGGGATGGTTTAGACAGTATTTGGTCCTGCCATGAGGGCAGGGGACTGACTCGATGAACCTCTCGAGGTCCCTTCCAGTCCTAGAGTCTATGAGTCTATGAGTCTATGAGTCTATGAGACCCAGCCAAATGCAGTTAAGTGGACTGATGAGTGTCAAAAGGCCTTTACCCAACTTAAGGCGACGCTCATGTCTGACCCTGTGCTCAGGGCCCCGGACTTTGACAAGCCATTCCTAGTAACCACGGATGCATCTGAGCGTGGTACAGGAGCAGTTCTCATGCAGGAAGGACTGGGTCACAACTTCCATCCTGTCGTGTTTCTCAGCAAGAAACTGTCTGAGAGAGAAAGCCACTGGTCAGTCAGTGAAAAGGAATGCTACGCCATTATGTACGCCCTGGAAAAGCTACGCCCATACGTTTAGGGACGGCAGTTCCAGCTACAGACCGACCATGCTGCACTAAAGTGGCTTCATACTGCCAAGGGGAACAACAAAAAACTTCTTCGATGGAGTTTAGCTCTCCAAGATTTTGATTTTGAAAATCAACACATTTCAGGAGCTTCTAACAAAGAAGCTGATGCACTCTCTTGTGAAAGTTTAATGTTCTTTTACCTGTAAAGGGTTAACAAAGGGAACCAAACACCTGACCAGAGGACCAATCAGAAAACAAGACTTTTTCAAAACCTGGGTGGAGGGAAGTTTGGATGTGGGTCCTTTGTTTTTTGTCTTGGTTCGGTGACGCTCTCGGCTCTGAGAGTGATCTCTCTATCTCCAGGCTTTCTAATCTTCTGTTTCCAAGTTGTAAGTACAAGGATAGTAAGACAATAGGTTTATATTGTTTTTTTGTATTTACATGTGTGTAGTTGCTGGAATGTTTAAATTGTATTCTTTTTGGATAAGGCTGTTTATTCATTTTTGTCTTTTAAGCAATTGACCCTGTATATTGTCACCTTGATATAGAGACCATTTTTATGTCTTTTTCTTTCTTTTTATATAAAGTTTTGCTTTTCAAGACCTGTTTGTTTTTTTCCCCTTGTTGAGGCTCAAGGGAATTGAGTCTGTACTTAACAGGAATAGAGAAGGGGGAGGGGGAGAAGGGTGGAATCCCTTGGTTTAGATTCACGGAGCTTGACTCTGTAGATCTCTCCAGGAACCAGGCAGGGAACACCTGGAGGGGAGGAGGGGGAAGGGAAATGGTTTATTCCCCTTGTTGTGACACTCAAGGAATCTGAGTCTTGGGGTCCCCAGGGAAGGTTTTGGGGAGACCAGAGTGAGCCAGACACTGGAATTTTCTGGTTGGTGGCAGCGATATCAGATCCAAGCTGGTAATTAAGTTGGAGGTTTCATGCTAGCTTCTCATGTTCTGAACTCTAAGGTTCAGATCTGAGTAGGAAAGTTATGACAGCTTTACATGATAATATTTCACCTGTCCTGTTTATGTAACACTTTAAAAATCAGCAAAAGGGTTATATAAATAAAATTTATTATGAAACAAAAGGCAAAAAACTATTATGTGCATAATTTAGTCCTATTCAGTGTCTACTCGGTGCTTCTTGGCTTGTCTCTTGTATTCATTAAATGGAGCATCTCTTGTCACTGTCCAGCAATAGTCTGCAAGCATTGAGGGGCTCCATTTGCCCTGATAGCCTGCCAGGAGATTCCACTGCTGTAGTCTGGAGCCCAACAGCTCTGCCTTACTCTTGGGTAGTTCCAAATCCCTGACAAGGTCATTCAGTTCACCTTGTGTTATGAGGTGTGGCTCAGAGGAGGAGGAGGGGAGAAAATGTGGGTCCTGTGACATTGATGGTTCAGGACCAGAAGTTTCATCCTCTTCCTCGTCTGACTCAAGTGAGAATGATTCTGGTGCATCAGGAACCGGCAGTCCTTCTCCGTGGGGTACTGGGAGTATAGCTGATGGAATGTTGGATAGTCCAAAAGTGCACAGTCCACTTTTTCTCTTGATACAACTTTCCCAACTGGAGGCACCATGCAGAAGTAACAATTGCTGGTATGATCTGTTGGCTCTCTCCAATCATTGGCACTGCAAAAGGCATAGATTTCCTTTTCCTGTTCAACCACTGGCGAAGATTTGTTGCACAAGTGTTGCAGCATATGTGTGGGGCCCACCTTTTGTCCTGATCTCCAAGTTTGCAGCCAAAATAAAGGTGATAGGCTTTCTTAACCATAGTGGTTAGACTGCACTTTTGTGATGCAAAAGTCGCTTCACCACAAACATAGCAGAAGTTATCTGCACTGTTCACACAAGTACGAGGCATCTCTGCTCACTTTGGCTAAACAGAAATGTGTCCCTTTGCAAAATCAAACACTGACAAAGAAGAGGGCACGACACTGTATGATTTCTAGAGCTGATATAGGGCAATTTGTTCAGCAGAGTGATGGAAGCTTCGTTATGATTGCATCATCTATGACTTCTAGGAATAATATGATGCAATTCATATCATGTATGATGCAATACCAGCTTCAGATTGCATCATTCATTGTTTTGCCTCAAAAGCAAGTACTGTCCAAACCCAGTCATAGATTTATTCACAGATCCAGTCAAAGATGTATTTTCGTCATTTCTGGTTTAAATTGAGATCCCTTCCCTTTATAACTCACTTATCCTCCGCCATTCCCAAGTCAAGGGTCGTATACACTGACCCAATAGCATATCTTGAAAACTAGAGGCAATCAACAGTTTTAAGCATCATTTTCGTTCTCAGTGACCCAGAATTAGTAAAGTTGGACTACATTTATTTCAGAAGCATTTTGGCTGTAGAGCAGTGTTATCATTGTTAGTATGAACACTGTCAATTGCTGGGTCTTCATGAACTTGTTGAATCATGAATGGGCCTCCATCCTCCAGTTTTTTTCCGGGTTTGAAAACTGTGGTAGTAGAAACCCTTCCTCTGTGTTGTGTTGGTACTGGTTCTACAGAGCCTAGGTGTTGGTTTACCTCCTGTCGCAGTAGGTGTTCTTGAGAAAGGTCCCTGAAGAGGGACGAGGAGGGAAGGGGAGGAGAAAGGGAAGTACTCTGGATGGAATAGCCAGTCTCGATCTCTAATGCCCATCTGTGTGACATGATAGTCTGCAAAGCTGGGTGGAATGGTGTTAGACAGTCTCCGAATAGATAGGTGACTGTGGATAGTTTCAGCACTTGAAAATGTGAGAGGTATCTCAGGCCCTCGACCAAACCTTCAACATTGTTGTTTGGAGGAAGGTTGCTGGGATGTCACAGGCAGGGAAGGGAGTGGTTGCCGTTCTGCAGGACTCTGCCTTCAGCTTTGACAGTCATATTGCCTTTGGGTTTGTGTATAAGGCATAGATCTAGATTTTTGTGTCAAGTAATACTTCCCGTTTTTTCTTCTGCATAGGTATGTATATGCCCGGGAATATCTAAGATTTGCCCTAGAGTCCTTCAAGGTGTGAAGGGACTCATCTGTTTTAGCTACAAACTGCTTGAGGCCTTCAAATGGAAGATCCTCCACAACTGATTGCACCTCCTTGGGAAAACCAGAGAGATGGAGCCAGGAAACTTGTCGCACCACTATGGCTGTAACGATGGAATGTGCCGCTGTGTCAGCAGACTCCAGTGAAGCTTGTTAAGCTGTGCAAGCTAGGAGCTGACCCTCAGATATAAAAGTCTTAGGCCTGGTCTACACTGGGGGCGGGGCATGGGATCAATCTAAGATACAAAACTTCGCGGGAAGGGCGGCCAGCATATCCCCGATCCATGCTACTTCCCGCAGCCCCCACTGGCCTGGAGCGGTGAACCGCGGCCAGTGGGAGCCACGATTGGCCGAACCTGCAGCCATGGCAAGTAAACAAACCGACCTGAACTGCCAGGGGCTTTCCCTGAACAAGTGGCGGCCCGACTTTGAGATGCACTGCATTAGAGCCTTGTTTACTGGGAACCTGTCCACCAGCTTATGCTGGGATTCTGCCACTTCTTCAAGGAAATCCACAATCTTCTTAAACAGTTCCTGGAACTGTTTAAAGTCAGCCCCTGTGGTGGGGGCATGATAGCTTTGTCCAAGGATGAGGATGAAAAGTTGGCAGCTGATGCAACGTCCTGATCTGAAGTCTCCTCTAATTCCTCTACCAGAGGTTCAGAGGGTCCAGGTACAGAGCGTGAAGAATGTCTCAGCCTTACCCTAGGTGGAGTGAAGGCTTAGGATAGTGTTGGCGGTATGCTGCTCATGGGTCCCAGTAAGGCAATTTGGTGGAAATGGCATGGGTGTCGGCATCCATGGGTGTCTGTACCTGCCTTGATTTTTAGATCCTGGATGGTGTTCATGTTGCTGTAGTGGACCTGGCCTCATAGCTGCATAGATATGCGAGGAGTGATGGGAGGAGTAGATTTCCCCTTCATCTGCACTGTTCTTGTCACTGGATAAAGGAGGAGCTGATGTGGGTGGTGTGGTGAGTCAGCTTGGTATTCAGCATGCTAGAGTGAGGTTGGTATCAAAGCGTGGAGATTCAGGTGCTGAAGAGACCAGAAGAGCCTTCTGGCGGAGAAATTGCTGCAATACAGAGAGCACTGGTACCAAGGAGGGTTTTGATGGTGATACTGATGCCTTTACCACAGGTGTTAGTGCTAAGGGTCATGTGCTATGCATTGTAGAGGCAGAAGGTGATGCCATAGCCTATAGTGCTGCCGAGGTGCTTGGTGCCATATGTTTGAGAGGCTCTGGCGGAGGCAGGGATTGCGGGTCTCCCTTTGATGCATTTTTCCAAGTGAGCCCTCTTAGGACCTTTGGATCACATGATACCCACAGTACCAGATGTTCCCACTACCTCAGAAGCGCACAGTTTCTGTGCGGTCAGTACGGATGGGGTCTGCCAAGTTGGGGTACACCATTTTTTGGCAGATTCCCAGGAAGGAAGGTCAGAGATTGCTTCTTCATCTCCTTTTCGGCAGAGCGCTTCTTATCCTGAAAGGGTGAAGGGAAACCTCTGTCAGATGCCGCCGTAGGAGACTGTTGCCCAGGAGGGGTCCATGATCTCGAATTGGACGCAGGGCGCAAAGACTTCTCCATCATGAGAAGTTTTAGCTGTATGTCTCTCACCTTCTTGGCATAAACTTTCAAACTGTGGCAGTGGGAGAACTTCTGGGTTGTGTGTATCTTGTTGAGGTAGCGGACACACTGTGAGCGCCCATCAGACACTAGGATTGAGGAGTGGCAAGTAAGGCAATGTTTAAAACCTGGGAAGCCATGCATGGCCATCAGAATAGAGTTTCTCCTGTGAGGGAGGGTAACTATTCTATACTAGGGGGTATTCTAATAACTGAAATTTAAAATTCTAAGATAAGAAAAAGGGGGGGTTGGGTTTTTTTTTTGTTTTAAAGAAAAACAGGGAAGAGGAAGTAAACTATTGAATAATTATTAATTAACTATTGATAAACTAACTAATATTCTAAAGTTAAAACTAGAGAAAAGATCAACTACAGAGGCAATGCTAAGTGCTCCATCTCTATGTCAAGCCGAGAGTGGTAGAGAAGGAACTGGTTGGTTGCAGATCACTATGTAACCGCCTGAGGCGGCAGGAGACAGGGACAATGCATGTGCATCTCAACTAAGCTCTGCTGCTAAAAATCTCCAATTACAACCTCAGGGGCACAGATTCACCTAAAGTAGAGCATGCACTGGGACACTACTTGAAGAACTTGATATATTCTGTGTATCACATAGCATCCACTCATTACAATGCTGTTGCTTGTTGAACTACCAACAAATCACTGTCAGGATTCCTCCATCCTCTGTGACAAGCATGCATAGATGCACCCTAAGCAAATGCCATATTCTTCTCAAGCCTCCCATTTGTGAAATTACATTTATTTTTCCCTATAACTCAGCAAGACCTTTAGACAATGCAATTGAGATCAGTTGCAGTATGGATGGCCTAGTCAAAGATTTGAAAGCAAAGAATTACTTGTTATAAAAACAAATAAAAGCAGGAAACATACACACAAAATGTTTCCTGTGAACAGCAGATTGCATCTAGGCACACGAGTCAAAACCAATAAACATATAAGCCCTAGTTATCTTTCTCTGATAAAAACCAATAATAAATGACAGATTAAAATTATATTATACTTAACTGTGGATATTTTATAAATTTCCTTCTTTTGTTCACTTTATACTATAAAATTTTCGATAATGTTGCTTAGAGGAAGATCTCTATGCAAAGAAGCAAGTATAATTCGTGTAAATAAGTTAAATGTTAGAAATGAATGAGTTACATTAAAAGATTTTACCTATATTAACTAACTCAACTGGAGCAAACCTATCAATTTCACACATTTCTTTGCCTATATATCACCAGCATGACAACACTGTCACAGTACAGTAGTTCAAATGCAATGCCTTACTGCATATCTAGGAAAAATTACCTAAAAGTACAACATGACCTAAAAGGAGTCCAAGTCCAATCATACGTGTACTCAGAATGGCCAATTACACAAATGATTCTTACTGGTATATTTTAGATCCCACTAACATTAAAGTGCATAAGAATCTCACATTCTAAAACGTGATGCAGATAATTCTATACAGAGGACGCTCCTGAAAAGTCCAATTTCATAGACTCCTACACTTTAGGACCAGAAGGGACCATCGTGATCATCTAGTCTGACCACCTGTATACAGATATGTGAAAAACCCCTAGGTCAGTGTGAGATTCATAGCAAAGATGATGAGGCTGCTGATTTGTAAAAGTCTTTCTGGAATCAATTTAAAAGGTGTCTGTCCAATAGACAGTCCAGGTGTAGAGTTTGCTCAAAATTTTCCATGAGAACTCCAGGGTAAATCCAGAGTAAACCTAGAGACCTCAGTCTTGTGGCTTAGACCTTCCCTGTCAAAGTTCAATCAGACGTGAGATAAAACGGACCAGGCCCGAAGCTTCCTTTAGTTGAAGCAAGCTGGATGTTGATAGGTAACTCTATCATGGGACACGTGCTTCCATGTAAGACAGCTGACAGTTTGTGATCTATATTCAATGGGTCCTTTCTCAGACAATACATTATGCAATAGCCATTCAAACTTATCAAAACAGTTCACAGGTAATTTACTATGTGGAATTACAAGTTTCAAGGAGCGATTAGGACAATAATATTATTATACTACAAGTCCCATCTAAATGATACTACCCCTTTTGATCTTGGAATGAATAGAATACAGTAATGAAGCATTATGAGAGAGGACCAGGATTAGCATGTACAAGCTAATTAGATCATACCTAACAAGATACAGGTAAACACAGACAGATAAACTTAGCATCTACCCTTGATTTCTATTATTACAAATAACCGAGTTAATAATTGCTGGTCTAGAACATCTTTTTGAAATTCACATACAAATAGACTGTCTTGATTACATTTCAATGCCTCTTATTAAGTTGTTATGGGTCACATCCAAGTTGACCAGTCTGTCAGTGTCACACTAACATTGACCAGTCCAGGGGCACAAGAAATGTTACATGACTACCTCAATGGCCACAACCTATGGGTGAGGACTGATGCGATAGAGCAAACTGTCATTGGGAAATAAGGAAAAGTTCTAGGAGGAAAAACAACAACAGTGCTTATTAAACAAGCTAGATTGGTTCTGCCTACCTGTGAAAGTTAAATTCTAGAGTCTGAACTGTTGTTATATAATAAAGAGAAAGGAAACAGCATCAGGTTGTTTGAGTCACTGTTAAAGCTAGAAGGAGGAAAGCCTGGCTGTCAATCTCATCTTCATAAAGCATTGCAAGAAAAGGAAGAGTCTAGGCCTTTTAAAGCAGGCTTTTCTAGCAAAGAACATCAAGAAGGGAGATGATGTCTGCTGAACTGAAATGGACCCCTGGAGATTACAAGTAGAGCTCTCCCACTTGAATAAGACTTTAACTGATATATTTAAGAAGACAAGTCAAATGAGAAATATCACGGAGTACCGTATATACTCGATCATAAGCCGGTTCGTTAATAAGCCGACCCCCACCCCTAACATGGATAAGTAACAATGGAAAATTTTTATAACCCATTCATAAGCCGACCCTATAATTCAGAAGTCAGCAAACTTTGGCTCCCAGCCTTCAGGATAAGCCGCTGGTGGGCTGAGATGGTTTGTTTACCTTGAGCATCCACAGGCACGGAGGTAAACAAAGTGTCCCGAAGTGCCAGCTGCTTACCCTGATGAGCCAGAAAAGCAACTGGTGCGGAAATTTTGGGAGGGGGGAGAAGCTGGGAGTCAGGGGAGTAACCCCTGTGACCACCCCCCACATGACCCCACCCCTAGCCCAGGACCCCCACACTCTCCCCATATGATCACTTCGGGACCCCACACTCTCCCCATCCCATCCCTTCCCACCTTATTGGGGAGGGCAAGGGGAGGATGTCTCTGACCTGGCTGGGGCTACTGCGGCAGGCTGGGCAGCACAGCCGCAGCCTGCTCCAGTGGGCCAGACCGGTGGCACGGCCGAAGCATGGTCCAGCACCCAGGTGGTGCGGCCACAGCCTGCTCTGGGGGGCAGGGCCAAGCAGCACGGCTGCAGCCTGCCAGTCCCGGAGCTGAAGCTGCTTTGGAGGCTGGAGGGAGAGCAGCGTGGCCAAAAGAGGAGACACTCTGGCCCCGCCTCTTCCCTTCTGGCTGAGCTGCCTCTCCTTGCTCCCTCTTTTGTGGGGAGAGGCTGTGTCCCACCTCTACCTCTCTATACCCGTTCATAAGCCGACCCCCTTCTTTGGTGCTTCCCTTTTTTACTAAAAAAATTCAGTTTATGAACGAGTATATATGGTAATTTTGAGAACTGGTATACGTGTAATCTGTTTTCTCTAATGATATAATAAGCAGTTTGTTTTTTAACAAAATCTCTTCAGATCTTTTCTTTACACTGACATTTCTGTTGTGAGCAAAGCATTCTAATAATATGGGCACTACTGGTAGTGTGACAGTTTGTAGAAAATGGATGAGGCACAGATTACAGAAGTGTCCTCCCACTGAAACCTTCCCCTGGTCTTTCAGTTTTGAATGTCTATACCTCCACTTACTTTCTACAGAACATTCTGATCCTATAGTTTTTGCTGAGTCACTGCTACACTAAAAGATAAAATGGAAATCCAGATGAGTTCAGCTCCTCTCCATTAAATTCTAAGATAACTACAAGTTATTTATATATGTCCATTGATCTCTAGGTCACCATGTTAGTGCTCATTTCACATAGGTTAAATATGAAAATAACTAGCCACCAGGTTCACCAATACTTGGTATTATGCTGAAATGGAATTCTCAGCTAGCAAGAGACCAAGAATGCTTTACAGTTTCTGAAGCATAATTCTATATTTTGCTTGCATTCTTATTGGTTGAAGGTGTCTAACTTGCATAATCAGTGTATATTTACTTCTGAATAACCACATATCATGGAAATCCCTGTATTCCACTTGGCTTATAATGGATGTCAACCAACCAGAATCCAGGTATTTACATAATCATTACAGCTATTTCACAATGTGAATATGCAGCTCTCTGTTTAATCACTATACTTCTCTACTAAACATTTGGACAGCACATTAGGTCTGTCAGCCCGAAGCCAATATAGTGTGCTGGCTAACAGGTACAGGGTAAATGTTTCAAGCCTTGTTTATAGGTACCTTCCTGTTAACTTGATGGCGAAAATATCCTTTGCTAATGGACTGACCAGATCTTGGCTTCAATTTATTCAGCCAAGGATACAATTGTTACCTCAAAAGAGGAAGCAGCCTTAAACTATTATCACAATACACAATAACTTCATCATTCCAATCCCCTCTTCACCAAGTATATAAATAAGAAAGCGGAAAGTAACAGTAACAGGAAATGCATGCAGTGTGCTTCCTGCTGTTCTAAGAGGAGGCAGGGCCAGAAGTACTGGTGAGTGCTTTGCACTGCCCATGCAACAGCTAAGAGAATATAATCTGTGTAAATATCATGGTCATTGAAAGAATATGAGATATTTGCACATACCAGCAGCTGACAGTCATCTGTGGTGTGGAGCTTCCATCTTGTCAAAATTTGAACTCTACACCACATCAACGGTGGGTTGTGGGTTTTTTTGCCTTCCTCTGACATTACCACCTTTGACTCAAGTGTGTCGAAGTTGAAGTATGTGGGTACAGGGCTGTTGCCAGAATTATTTGGCTATATTCCATTTAATAATTTCCCTGCCATTGCAGGCCTCAGGCATTGATGTACCTGGGTCCCTCCTATTCTCTGCCTGTGGCACACAGATTCATAGATTCCAAGGCCAGAAGTGACCACTGTAATCATCTAGTCTGACCTCATGTATAAGACAGAACAAGGAACTTCCCCAAAATAATTCCTAGAGCATAACTTTTTGAAAAAAAATCCAATCCTGATTTATACATTGTCAGTCATGTAGAATCCACCACGACTCTCAGTAAATTGTTCCAATGCTTAACTGCTATCACCATTATGAATTTACACTTTATTTCCAGTTTGAATTTGTCTAGCTTCAATTTCCAGCCTCAAATTTTAGCTCAGCCATGTCATAACCCGATTCTTGTTTACCTGAAAGTGAGAACAGGCATTCGCATGGTACTGTTGTAGCCGGCATTGAAAGATATTTACATGCCAGATGCGCTAAAGATTCATATGTCCCTTCATGCTTCAACCACCATTCCAGGGGACATGCATCCATGCTGATGACAGGTTCTCCTCGATAACAATCCAATGCAATGCAGACTAACGCATGTTCATTTTCATTATCTGAGTCAGATGCCACCAGCAGACTGTTGATTTTCTTTTTTGGTGGTTAGGGTTCCACAGTTTCCATTCTTTTAAGTGTTGCTTCTTTTAAGACTTCTGAAAGCATGATCTACACCTCATCCCTCTCAGATTTCGGAAGGCACTTCAGATTCTTAAACTTTGGGTCGAGTGCTGTAGCTATCTTTAGAAATCTCACATTGGTATCTTCTTTGCCTTTTGTCAAACCTGCAGTGAAAGCATTTTTAAAATGAACAACGTGCTGGATCATCTTCTGAGACGACTATAACATGAAATATATAACAGAATGTGGGTAAAACAGAGCAGGGAACATACAATTATCACCCAAGGATTAAAGTCACAAATTTAATTAATGCATTATTTTTTTTAATGAGCATCATCAGCATGTCCTCTGGAATGGAGGCCAAAGCATTAAGGGGCATATGAATATTTAGCATATCTGGCACACAAATACTTGCAATGCCAGCTACAAAAATGCCATATGAATGCCTGTTCTCACTTTCTGGTGACACTGTGAATAAGAAGTAGGCAGCATTATCTCCTGTAAATGTAAACAAACTTGTTTGTCTTAGCGATTGGCTGAACAAGAAGTAGGACTGAGTGGACTTGAAGGCTCTGAAGTTTTCAATTTTTTTGGTTTTGAGTGCAGTTATGTAACAAAAAAAAATCTGCATTTGTAAGTTGCATTTTCATGACAAAGATTGCACTATAGTACTTATACAATATTTTCATGGTGCTCAATAAAGAGCCCTGTGGACCTGACACTCCCTCAGTTCCTTCTTGCCAGCTACTCCGACTGCAGGGTAGGTGGGTGAGTATTGGAATGGACATAAGCAACACATCTCGAAGAACAACAATTACGAGAAGGTGAGTAACCATTTTTCTTCTTCAAGTGCTTGCTCATTTCAATTCCAATCAGGTGATTCCCAAGCCTAAATTCTGGAGACAGGGTCAGAATTTAAATATCCACTAATTGAAGCACCACTCTACCAAAGGCTGCATTGTCTCTGGCCTGCTGGGTGACTGCATAATGCAATGTGAAAGTATGTATCAAGGATCACACATCACTATTTTTCATATTTCCTGGGTTGGAACCTAAAAAGGAATGCTGCTGATGAAGCCTGCACCCTGGTGGAGTGCACGGTTAGCAGAGGGGCAAGCACTTCTGACAGGGTGTAGCACTCTCAGATGCAGGATGTGAGTCATGACGAAATTCTCTGGGAGGAGGCGGAAAGCCCCTTCATCCTGTCTGCTACAGCAACAGACAGCTGGACGACTTCTGGTTTCGTTCAGTTGCTGCAAAAGGATAACACCTTATGAACGTTCATTGAGTGAAGTCTCTGTTCCCTGCCGCTTGAGTGCAGCTTAGGATAGAAAACTGGGAGGAAGATGTCCTGGTTGATGTGAAATTGGGAGACAATGTTAGGGAGGAAAGCTGGATGTGGCCTGAGCTGAACCTTGTCCTTATAGAACATAGTGTAAGGAGGCTCTGATGTTAAGGCCCTGAGCTCAGATACCCTTCTGGCTGAAGTTATTGCTACCAGAAACGCCACCTTGTATGAGAGATACAGCAGGGAGCATGTCATCAATGGTTCGAAAGGTGGCCTTGTTAGCCTGGAAAGGACCAGGTTGAGGTCCCATGTCAGGACCGGATGATGGACGCTCAGATATATCCTGTCGAGGTCTTTCAAAGAACAACTGGCATGGGGTTGGCAAAGACTAACCGGCTCCCTACACCTGGATGGAAGGCTGAAATAGCAGCCAGATGAGCCTTTATTGATTACATGGACAGCCCCTGCTGTTTGAGGTGGAGAACGTAATCCGATATGACAGGTATGGATACGAGTTATGGCAACAGATGGTATAGCTCAGACCAGCTTAAAACTCTCTTCCATTTAGCCAGGTAGGTAGCCCTAGTGGAGGGCTTCCTACTGCCCAGAAGGACTTGTCTGACTAGGTCCGAACAAGTGAGCTCCATCAGGTTCAGACATGGACCTTACACACTGTGAGGTGCAGCAACTCAAGGTTTGGGTGCTGGAGGCGGCCATGATCCTGAGTTATCAAGTCTTGGAAGAGCAGCAAGGTGATTGGGGCTTCCATGGACATTTCCAGGAGAGATGTGTACCAGTGCTGACGGGGCCAGGCCGGAGCTATCAGTATCACCAAGGCCTCATCCCTCTGCACCTTGAGGAGCACCTTGTGAACAAGAGGAATGGGAGAAATGCGTACAGGAGGTGACCCTCCCAGGGGATGAGGAACGCATCCGTGATGGAACTCAGATTGTGATTCAGAAAGGAGCAAAACTGCTGGCACTTCCTGTTGCGTTGCGAGGCGAACAGGTCTATCTGGGGAAACCCCCACTTTTGGAAGATGGGGACTGGAAACTTCTGCTCCTACTAGAGCAGATGACTCCACTTCCAACTCCGAAGACTCCAAATAGGACGACCACAAAGGAGCGGAGTTCATCAGTGCCGGAGATTGATGCCGTCGGCCGGGGGACCAGTGCAGCTCCACTTCGAGGGCAGCAGGTGCCGGGGGACGGTACCTGGGGGTGGTGAGCATGGTCCCATCATCCCCAGCTTGCCCCTTGACTGCACTGAGGGTCGAACAGGCATCAGTGACTTCTCCCACCTCAAAAGGGAGGATGGCGCCATGAGTGCCAGAAAGTCTGTGGCTGCCTCAAATGCCTCCAGCATGGAGGGGAGCTGCAGCCTTCTACCATGGTGGGTTGGTGAGCAGTGGCAGTCCCGACTTGACTGACCCCCCCCCTGAGGGCAGGAGTCAACGTGACTCTTGGTAACTGGACTGAGGTGGCATGGCCTGACTGGGGTTTCCGTCCTTGGACTTGGTCCTTATACTTGGCTAGGGAACAACCCCTCTCCAGTCTCCTCTTTTTCTAGGGCACCAGGGATTGACACCAGTGCCTCACAGAGGTGTGTGTCAGGATTCTGTGGGCGGAGCCATGGCCATGAATAGAGTTTCCGTATGAGTCCTTCCTTGGTGCTGGCGCATTGAGGAGGAGCTGCTTGAGGCTGGCTCCATTGAGACATGGTCCAATTGTGGATGGGGCGTGGCCTCCATCAGCAGGATATGAAGGCGCTGATCCCAGCCCTTTATGGTTCTGGGGCAGAACCCTCTACAAATTTTGCAGCGCTCTTTGAGATGACACTCTCCTAGACACTTCAAATACAAAGTGTGGGTCGCTCTTGGGCACAGACTTGCCACACATCTCAGAAGCTCTCAACCCAGGGACCGAGGCATGCCCTGGTGCCGGGAGAGAATGGGGCAAGTGGTGACCCCAACTGAAACCTATAGACAACTAAATAACTATTACTAACTGCTAACTACTACATACAGAAACAGGAAAAAACCTCACTGCCAAAAGTGCGGACACTTGCCGAAGCAAGAGAATGAACGTTCCTGCTAACCGTCACTGGTGGTAAGGAGGAACTGTGGGAATGGTGGGTCGGCAGGGCTCTTTATTGAGCGCCATGAAGACGTGACTGTAGGGGGCACCCAGGACAACCCAACCAATACTGCTAGGGGAAAAGTTTTCCCGCTACCATGCACACAGCACATGCATACCTGATTGGAATTGACATGAGCAAGCACTCAAAGAAGAATACTATTTCTTTTGTTTATCATTTTTACAGTGCAAATATTTGTAATAAAAAATAATATACACTTTGATTTCAATTACAAACAGAATACAATATATATGAAAACGTAGAAAGCATGCAAAATATTTAATAAATTTCATTTGATATTCTATTAACAGGGCGATTAAAACGGCGATTAATCATGACTAATTTTTTTTAATCGCGATTAATTTTTTGAGTTAATCGCTTGCATTAACTGCAGTTGACAGCCCTACATCTATACCAATGCTAGGAATATGAGTAATTAGCAAAAGGAATGGAAATGTTTGTTGACTATATGAGATATAACTGGTATTACTGAAATCTGGTGGAGTGCATCTCATGACTGGAATATTAAAATCACTGGTTACAACTTTTTAAGGAAGGATAGAGCAGGTAAAAAAGGCAGAGAGTGGCACTCTGCATTAGAGATGATAAATCAGAGTCACAGGCTCATGAAAGCATACGGATCAACATGTTAACTAACATAGCCCAGGATGGGATACTGGTGGGGGGATTTTATATACCACCAAATTAAGCTAGAGTTGATCCTTAAACACATATCTGTAACATGTGGAATGAGGAATTGTGTTATCACAGGGAACTTCATCTGGAAGACATATAATAGAAGTCACACGTAACCAACACTGTACAAGCACATAACAAGAAAACAGTCTCTGGCCCCACCCCCAACAAACAACTTACAGTTAAGTCTGACTGTGACAGCATTGAATGAAAATACAGTGGGGAAAGGGTAAGCTTTCTATACAGTAAGTTGGTCACAACTGAAGACAGTTGAAAGCAGAAGCAGAGTAAAAATGGAGGGGCACTTCTTGCCCCTCTTTCCTGACCTCATGTTTTCTCTTCTGGATTCTTTTGGAAGCACCAATCCTTTAAGATAGTGGAGAACAAGGTGTCAGCTGCCTTTGCCCCAGCTGAGCCAGGAGAAGAACTGGAGAGATGAGAAAGACAGCTTGCAGAGGGAGAAGGAGCTAGCACCAAAAAAGCACATCCAGTTTTGATGCCACCTGGGCATCCACAGCGCACACACTGATGGGCAGTCGTATTTTTTTAAAAGTGTTCCTTAGAGTTTTTCTTTATGAGACAGAGAGACCTTCCTCAATGCTACCTAAATTCCCTGGATATGTCAGGTGATTAAAACTATACACAGTATTTCAATTGTAACCTTAATATCTTCTATTGAAGTATTATTTCTGTTGATCCTAATTTACCTCCTTATTTATACAACCTAGCACTCCACTCATTCTTTTCTGCAGTCATGCACTATGACCCTACCTGTGGCTGTGCAACCCACCATTCTAAAATAGGACATGCTTAAGCTAGGTGGGACTTTCCCCTAATAGTCTGACAAAAACAAGTTTTAATTATGATTATTATGCAAAACTGACACAGTCACAGAAAATCAAGTAGGATTCTCTTCAGCTTCATGAACCATCAAAAAAATGTCCAGCTACATTCCAATTCCTAAGTCTTTATTTTTGGTAGTGATGTATGAAGCAGAAACAGGTTTATTTTTCAATGCAAGCTCATACTGCAGTTAGAAATATCTGTCTTTGATATGTAAGCAGAGCAAAATAGATGTGGAAGTCACTGCAGAGGAATCAATATTCAAAGCAGATGTTATTTTTATTGAGTCATGATTCTTACAGTTACCACATTGTAATATAGCAAAATACAACCCAAGTTCAACTATCTATGTTCACTGTAAAATAATCCAAAGTCCATCAGTGCTGGTGGCAGTTTCTTAGCACATAGGGAATTTATGAAATTGTATGTCACTGTTAATAAAACACTCAAAATGTCACTAGTAATTGGTTTCCTACAAAAGCTTGTCTTAAAGTCAGAAGACGAGTGAAAGCAGTTCTTTCAGAAGGCTCTTTCTCACCTAAATTTCAGCTCCTCTAAGCAAAAAGAATTTTTACATAAAAAATGAAGGGAATGGCCTAAAAGGGAGTTCAAGTGCAAATTCAACAAAAGTTTCCACTTGTATATTGTCTTAAATGTTTTTTAATTAGCTCACATTCTAGTCATTTTTAATGAACTTTTTAGTATTTATCTATTGCTGGAGTTAATGCCATGCTGTCAGATGAAGAAGAATAACAATAAAACGAAGGTGATGTCAAGGGCCACAGGTCTTGAACCCTGATCCAAAGGACTCTGGAGCCAGTATGTTGTATCCCACTCCTTGTTAACAAGTTGCCAGAATTTGAAGCTCAACTTTCACAGAGAACACCAGTCCTGCTTGATTGGTTCCTTGATTCTATTGTTTCCCTGCTTGCGGCTGCCTCCCTTGTACTACCTTCTCTGGCTGCCTGATCCTGACTTCTTGCTATACTGAACCTGACATCCAGTCTGCTCTCTGGACTGCCTCCTAACTCCCAAGTCCTGCACCAACCACTAGGTCAGATCGCCCATGTCTCAGTCATGAAAGGCACAAATTAATTAAATTGCAAAGAAACATTATATAAAACAAGGAGCTACCTTAGCAACTAATGACCTAAGTTCCCTCTAAGCTGCATGGCCACGCAGCAGCCTACCAAGGGCTGCGCAGGTGCTCAGGGCTGCAGTGAGGAGAGGTGTGTGAAGGCGCCTCTCTTGCGGCCACCAGTCCAGGTGCTGTTGCAGTGAGAGAGGGCTGGGGGGGGGGAGTCCTCTGTCCCTGCTGTGGCCCCAGAGCAGGTTGCACTCTAAGCCCCTCAGCCCTGGCCCCAGCCCAGAGCCCACACCCTCAGTGGGAGCCCTCACCCTCTTGCACCCCAACCCCTTGCCCCAGCCCTGAGCCACCTCCCACTCTCCGAACCCCTTGGCCCCACCCCCACCACACATCACCTCTATATTGGTGCACATAACAAAATTCATTCTGTACATGCATGGGGAAAATTTGAGGGAACATTTCACAACTGTCATAGCATATAAACAGTCATATATGTTTTCTGTAAAAAAAAATTGGGAAGTAATTTATTATGTGGATTCTGGTTAACTTTTGATTGTTTTGCCTCCATTAGGCTGTTTTCTTGGAAAACTTGGAGGGAAAGCTGCTGTTATTTCTAAGTGAATCCAAATGAGCCTGCAGAGGAATTTAAAGAATCTTTTAAATATTAGACAGTGTCAAATACAAACTCCTCCACTAGTATTCTGATAGATGATTAAAATTGAGGAGGGAAATCTGTCTAATGAAGTCCAAGTTGCAAAGAACTACTTCCCTTTATTCTTTCTTCTAATTTTCAATACAGAATGATTATAGATAAATGCTTCAGTGTCCAATTACAGCATTTCATGTCTGATAAAAAGACTATCAAGAATGTTGTTTCAGTTATTTTCATAAACTTGAGAAGTTCAAAACAACGTATATCATATGTAAACATACTATATTATTATACAGGCTGGTGACAAAATAACTACTTACCTACTTCCAACTGTGTCCAGTTTGGGCACCGTACTTTCCAATTTGCCCACATCATTTCTAGACAGCTCAGGAGAGCTACAAAAATGACGAAAGGCTTAGAAAAGAGAAGGTTACTTACTCTGTAACTGGAGGTTCTTCGAGATGTGTGGTCACTATCTGTATTACATTCAGGGTTATATGCACAAACCATGTGTCCGGAGCCAGAGATTTTGAAAGTAATAGTGTCCATTGGTCTGCACATGCATCCTTGCTCTGCCTCATGGTTTCGTCCAAGGCAATAAAAGCCAGGTGAGACTGACCACGGCCTCAGTTCCTTGCCACCGCAAACCAAAAAATCCACAGCACAGGAAAAGAAGGGATGGATTAGAATATGGATATGGACCACACATCTCAAAGAACTCCCAGTTACAGATAAATAACCTCTTTCTCTTCTTCAAGTGCTGGTCTCCATTGTATTTCACTGAGGGTGATTAACAAGCAGTACCTAGCTAGGAGGAGGGTGAGAGGAAGATGATGGAACTATGGAATGAAGAACAGCCACATTAAACAAGGCATCCGTCGCAGAGTCTTGCACCAAGGAGTAATGGGAAGAGAAGGTAAATACTAAACTCCACCTGACTACATATGTCCATAAGTGGTAAATCGTGAAGCATAGCCTTGGTCAATGCTTGCACTCTTGTGGAGTGGGCTCATACACAAAGGGATGGAGATAACTGATAACATAGCATAACGCATCCCAAAACCCACTTAGAAATCCTCTGAGTGGCGGTCGCTTACCCTTTAACATTTTCCACTATAGCAATAAAAAGTCTCAGTGACTTCCTAAATGATCACATCCTCGGCAGGCAAAAAGCCAGTGCCGAGCAGATGTCAAGGAGATGAAGGTGCCATTCTTTTGGAAACAGATCAGGTAAGTGTATGGATTGTTTGAGATGAAATCAGGATACAAACATTGGCAGAAACTTGGGGAGCAAGCACAGTGAAACTCTGTGTTTATGGAATCATGGCCCCCAGTTCACCAACCCTTCTTGCAGAAGTAATAGCTATCAAAAAGGTGACCTTCATGCAGAGGAGAGACAGAGAACAGAAGGCCAGAGGTTCAAAGGGCAATTTCATCAAAGTCATGAGGCCAAGCTTGAGGTCCCCTTGGGCAGCGAAGGATTGAATGGGAGGTCAAGTCCACAGGAGACTTGTCCTTCCAAAACCTCGTAGTCAAGGGATGAGTAAAGAGGAGGAGAGGAGACAGTCCAAGAGAGGAGGGATGTCCACATCTTCAAGGGCAAGACCCCTTTGTTGGCCCCATATAGTGAAACACTTCCACTTGGCCCTATAGGACCACCTTGTGGTCTCTTTTCTGCTACTTGAGACAATGTCTTGTACTGCTCACAAACATTCTCACTCAAGTGAAGAAACCCATCCAAAAAACAAACTAGAAGGTGAAGAGTCTGTGGACCGGGATGCCAGATCCTTGCCACTGCGTTGCACGAGGAGTTCCAAGAAAGCTGGCAGTGGAAGCAGGGAACATATTGACACACAGAGAAGAAGGGGAAACCAGAACTGGCAAAACCAGAATGGGGTGATTAGAATGACCGTTGCTCTCTCCCATCTGATCTTCAATAGAACACGCAGCAGGAGCAGTAGGGAGGAAAGCTGTAACTGATCTTGATTGACCAGTGGATGACCAGGGATTCACGTTGAGAAAGGGCACAGAGCCTCTCCTCTTCCCAAAGCAGTACTGGATGCATTTGCTGTTGGCATAGGATGTGAAGAGGTCCCTGACTGGAGTCTCCCAGTGGTCAAAAATGTTGGTGACCACAGTATCGTGGAGATCTCATTGGTGGTCGGTCATGAATTTCCTGCTGAGAGAGTCTGAAATTACATTCTGAGGGCCGGGAAGATATGCTGCTGACAACAGGATCTTGTGGGCAATGCACCAATCCCAAAGATGAACTATCTCCGCACAAAGCGCAAGCAACCTTGTGCACCCTTATTTGTTGATGTAGTAAACAGTGGTGAAATTATGAGACCATGTCAGGACTGAAGGGATGGGAAAAATGCATGACATGCTCTCTGCACCACCCAAAGTTCCAAGTTGTTGATGGACATCTGGGATTCCCAACCGATCCATGTGCTCGCCCATGTGAGTGCCCCATCCAACAAGCAACGTGTTTGTGATGCTCATTATGCTTGGGAAGGACAGAAGAAATGGCATCCCGGTGCAGACCTGACCTGGGTCCATCCACCACTGGAAGGAGGAGAGAACCTTGTGGGGAACCGTCAAGTAGGAAGTCCATGATGTGGCATGTAGAGGAATAGGTCCCCTGGAGTCATAGCAGCAAAAGCAGAGATGAGCAAAGGCAGTAATGTAGGTGCAAGCCACCATGTGGCCAAGAAGAGAAAGACAAGTCCTGGCCGGAACAGGAGGACTAGAAATCCCCTTGAAAATCAGCTCTTGCAGGGTCTGGAATCTGGTAGGTAGGTACATGCCAACATCATGTCAATGCAGGCCCCAATGAATTCTAGGGACTGCGTGAGAATCAGAGTCGATTTTCAAAATTTACACTGACCCCCAAGGAGGAAAGGAGTGTGAGCAGCATAAAGGTCAAGGCGTGAGCCTCCCCTTTTCCTGTGCTGCTAGCAGCCAATCGTCGAGATAAGGGAATACAAGGACCCCTTGGCACTGGAGGTGGGCCACCACTATCAAGAAAACTTTGGTGAAGACCCATGGAGCAGCGGTGAGTCCAAATGATAGAACACTATATTGGAAGTGACGAAGGGACACCATGAATCTCAGAAAATGTCTGTGGGTAGGACAGATATCCATGTGGAAGTAAGCTTCTTACATATTGAGAGCCGTAAACCACATGAAGGAATGACAGCTGCTAGGGTGACCATATGAAACTTTGGCTTGTTTATGAAGCAGCTGCGAAAGCAGAGGTCTAAGATTGATCTCCCCCTCCACCCTTCTTCTTGGGGACTAGGAAATGGGTGGAATAGAATCCTGAGCCCTGATCGGTTGTAGGAACAGATTCTATCATTCCCCTGTGCAGTAGGGAGTCTACTTCTAGGGGGAAGATACTGACATGAGAGTGGTCTCTGAGGCAGGGCCAGGGCAGAGAACATGGATGAGGTAACCTCATGAACTCAATCATATAGCCATGTCCAGGGCTGGCTCTAGCCATTTCGCTGCCCCAAGCATGGCGGCACGCCGCGGGGAGCGCTCTGCCGCTCGCCGGTCCCGCGGCTCCGGTGGACCTCCCGCAGGCGTGCCTGCGGATCCTCCACCGGAGCTGCGGAACCAGCGGACCCTCCACAGGTATGCCTGCGGGAGGTCCACCGGAGCCACCTGTCACCCTCCCGGCAACCAGCAGAGCGCCCCCCGCAGCATGCCACCCCAAGTATGTGCTTGGCGCGCTGGGGCCTGGAGCCAGCGCTGGCCATGTCAGATGACATTCAGAACCCATTCTTCCATTGTTATCAAACTCCAAGCTGGTAAAAAGAGTGCTAGATGCCCCCCAAAGATGTTGGGTGTACAGCATGATCCAAGATGGATGGCAGCTCTCTAGGTGCACTCAGAAATATCCCTTCTGCAAAGACTCATGCTGCAGGTTGTGACAATGAACCCAGAGGGCTGGCCTGTTACGTCTTCTGCCGTTTGTAAGGAGGCTCATAGGACCGCTGATGGAAGAATTGGGGAACTCTAAAACATTGTGCCAGTAGTGAGCAGTAAAACTTGTGCTTGGGTGCTGGTGTGTAGATACCCAGTGACTGCAGAGTGGCTCTGGAGTCTTTGAGGGAATGGAATGAATCGTGAGTCTTCTAACTGAAGAGAGAAGACTCATTGAAAGGGACATTCTCTATGGTATTCGAGACAACGCTTGGAAAACCTGACTAGATGGAGCCATAACTCCCTCCACAAGACGACCCCCATAGCCATTGTGCATGAAGTGTGCCACATCCACTGTGGCCTAAAGTGTTGTCCTCACTACTAGTTTCACCTCCTGTAGGATAGCCTGGAAGCGGGCTTGATCCTGCTGGGGAAGTTTGTCTGCAAAGTTCACCAACTTGCCACAGGTAAAGAAGTTGTATTTAGCAAACAGAACCAAGTAATTGGTGATGCAAAATTGGAGGCTGGCAGAGAATACCTTGTGACCCAGAAGAGCCAGTCACTTGTCCTCTTTGTCTGCCAGGGTGGAACATGGGTGCTGTTGTTGGGCCCGCTCTGTCACTGCCTGTATGAAAAGAGAATTGGGTTGAGGTGGGTGAGAGAACAGAAACTCAGACCCCTTTGCGGGTACACTGTACGTCTTCTCCGTCACCTTGGGGGTGGGGTGTGCAAGTGACTGGAGTGTGCCAGACAGTCCGGGCCCATTGAAGAATGGCATTGCTGATTGATAGAATAACTCTGGCCAGTACTGAGGCATGCAAGATGTCAAGCAACTGGTGCTGTTTGTCCTGGACTTCCCCCAGTGGAATGTCGAGGGCATCAGCCACCCTACATAACAGTCCCTGGACCTGATGGTAGTCATCCGGGGGCAAGGAGCGAGTCAAAGACACTGCGGCATCTGTAGACAGCAAAGGGAACTACTCTGATTACGGCAGTACCATCAGAGTCGGACTAAGCAGAGTATTCTCCAGCACTGATTCAGAACACCTACTTGATGACGGCTGAAGAGGTGAGTCCAGGGACTCCTCTCAAGCGGAGCCAAAAGGTTCTGAAGGCAGATACTGTGGCCACAACCCCCTGTACAGCCAACCAGGAAGATCCAGCGGTTGCTGTGGAGGACCCTAAGGAGTGGGGTATCAATGGCTCCATTGCTGGGGAAATGGAGGGTACTGCCACTGAGTTGGTGGAACCTTAGGGTAGTCAAATCGACATTATGGGAGGGGCAAACTCTGCACTCCATCCGAGTCCTCTGATGCCAAAAAATCAGAGTCCGGTTTGAATGGCGGTGCCATTGCAACTGGCAGAACCACGAGAGCCAGAGGAGAACAGGTGGGAACATGCCCTGAAGGAGGCAAGTCTACGGTAGGAGAACATACCCCACTGCCCAAGAGGCGATGGCACTTGATGACATGGAGACCTCACCTCCTCCAAGTCAAAGAGTTCATGAGGCTCAGGGGATGACTCGAGTCTCTCCTGTCAATAGTTCGTACTCCGCAGTTGGAACTGGAGCTAGAAAGGAGGACTGCCTGAGAATCAAAGGTTCCCTTGACGTTGGTCGTGCTGACCTGGAAGGAGTACACGGCTCAGTGGATGGAATCAGTGGATCAAATGGTCTGTGCAACTTCTTATTGAACTTGGAAGCCTTGGAATGCACTGCTTCTCTGTGGCTGAAACTATGGACGAAGCAGTATCTTTCTTGAGTCTGGAGGAAGACTTACTGCCATGTTTATGCGCATGCTTCCTTGCTTCATGACAAGACCCTGGCACAATATCCATAGTATTAGTACCAGAACCACCAGACTGGAGCTCTGCAGTGGGAAGCATGTTCCTTGATTATTAGGTCAACGTAAAGCCTGTATATGGCTGCGGCCTCCTGGCAACCTTCATGAGGTGCTTCTTGAGACAGAGAGACCAGCTTTCTTGGGTACGGCTTGGGAAGGAGAGGAAGATACAGCACCTGGATGCAATGTGGGCTTCCCCCAAGCAGTAAAGGCCATGTTGGTGCTCATTGCTAACCAAGAACGAGCAAGGGCAGGAAGCGCAGATCTTGCTTCTTCAGCATAATCTAGTATTCAGGTGTGGGTACTGGGGGCAGCAGGAGGGAAGTGGGAGACTGGCAAAATGGCATCCCAAAGTCCTTAAAATCCTAAAAATGATTAATAACACTAAAACTACTACAAAAAAATAACAAAAATACTATTTACAAGAATATAACACTCTTTTTTCCTGTGTTTTAGAAAGTGCATCACAAGAGATAAGGTAGATTCCCCTCATCACAACAGCAGAGGCTCCGACTCACACCAGGTGAGAAGGAACTGAGAGTGCTGTTGGTTCACCCCACAAGTTATCACTTTGGACAAAACCATGAGGTGGAGCAAGGGTGCAAAATCTCTGGCTCTGGTCACATGGTGCCTGCGTATAACCCTCAGTGGAATACTACAGAGACTATCACTCAAAGAAGAACCTGACCTATGAGGAAAGTGGGCATGTTTAGTCTTGAGAAAAGATGACCGGGGGAGGTGGGAGGAGACCTGATAATCTTCAAATATATTAAGGTCTATTATAAAAAGAATGGAGAACAATTGATCACTGAACTGAACAAATGTCCACTGAAGGAAGGACAAGAAGTAAACAGACTTTATCTGCAGTAAGGGAGATTTAGATTAGATACTGGGAAAATATTTCTAACTATAAGGGAAGTTAAGTAATTGAACAGGCTTCTACGGGAGGTGGTAGAATCCCCATCATCGAAGATTTTTAAGAACAGCCTGAGGAGGTGCTGTTAATTCTCTATCAAATTCATAGTAGAAAACACTTAAAGAAAATCTACAAGTATTTGCACTGTTACTTCTAGGTCACACTTAGAAGAGGAGAGAATGGTGTTCAGAGGCTCATTTTACATATTTTGGGATAAGCAAGGAGAGGTTATTGTTAAAATACAACTCATTCACCCAGAAAATGCTGCATATAAAATATAAAAGAGCTATCCAATATGCTTGGATACTCAAAGCAGAGGTAGCAATCTGCTATACACGAACATCCACTGAACATTCGTTCATGTTCCTGTTGTATGATTTCCAACAGTAGTTCCGTTAGCAAATTGGTCACATGCCTGGAACAGATGCAGGTTGTGAACACTAATTTACTAGCTGTAATTAAGGCTTTGTCTATGTTAGTGACACTGCAGCACCAAGCATTACAAACCTCTAGTTACATTACCCTTAGGATAAACAAACCCTTTTCTAGTCAATTTTGAATATTATGCTATAATAACCAATGTCTGTAGAGAATAGTAGCACACAAAAAAAAAGCTGATCAGAATAAAGCAGAATAGATTTAGCTGCCAAAAGTTACAGCATGCCCAAGACAGTATTAAGTTTTGAACACCTGTCTTAGGACTCTGGCATTAGGTGGGCAACTCAATCTCTACTCTCCCATACCAGAAAACGTCCCAACCCACCATTCATGGCTCCAGTGGACTTTACATCCAGGTAAGCGCCCCACAGGTAAGCACCGCCCAAATCCCGCCTTCCCCATCCCATGCCCCAACCCTCTGTCCCCTCCCAAACCCAAACTTTGCTGCTGCTGGGTATGGGAGGCACCGAGCCAGGTAGCGAACCTGCTGGCCCCACCAATCACCCCCTAAGCCGGGGTCCCAGTCCATACTATCATGTAGCCTTGGCATCGTAGGCACAACACCTGTCTGTCCATCATGGTTCAAATCAATTTTCTTGTAGTACTTGGTAATCTGCCTCTTAGGAGAAGCTCCATTTTGGACTAGTCTGACCTAGAATTATGTTGACTGCCAAGGTAAGGTCAAAATTCTCCCCAAACTGTCCTATATTCCACCAGCCCCTAACAAGCTTTTTTGCCTTAGCACAACAAGCAGAACAGTGTAAGCACTGCCTTATTATAAATCAAGTATTACATTCCCTTTTAACTCCTGATAGTGGTTAAGGTTGTCTTCAATTTTTCCAAGGATTCTCCTATGACCTTACCCTTAGGATTCAGGCTCTTTCCTCCATGGCTGTTGATGGAGAAAGAGGCTGGAGTCGTTAAGTGGTCAACTATGGCATTCCAGAAGGCTGCAAGAACCAACCTCTGGAGTATATGACCACTTATACTACATCCCGTTTCCCAAGAACTGCATACAAGCAGTACTTTCCCACAGCAATGAGACAAGCAAACTTTGACAACAGAAACTTGTTCCACGACTGCTAAACACAAGTGCAGAGATCCCCATCTCCCAAGTAGAGTAAGTCATGAATGTAGATCATAAGTTAGAGAGCCTCCAATAAGAAGTGGAGTGGAGAGGGCATAGGATCAGGTGATAGAAAACTGCCACTCCCAGAATGAGAGAAATTGATGCCTTATAATAGAAGTCTCTTTCCTCAAAACTGATCCCTCACAAGCAACGAAGTGTGCAATCTTCTAGTCAGCTCAATCAGAAAAATGGTATTAAAAGACTGTGTGAAATCCTGGCCCCATTCAAATCAATGGTAAAATTTCCATTGACTTGAATGAGGGCCAGGATTTAACCCCATTTGCTGCTACTGTCAATAATAGACAGTCTTGTACCTGCTCTACAAAACTTTAAAGTACAGTATTAAAAATTTGTATTTATATGCATAGAGTATTCTCTCCTTTACAAATGTAAATTGCTGCATAAACTATATATATATGTTAAGCTGCTGGGATCCATCACTGTAAGTGAATGGAACTGGAGATCAAAAGGTGGAAAATAGAGGAAAGGAAGAAAAGAAAAAGTATGGGAAAACCAGAGACATTTCCAATCCTTCCTGCTCTACAGCCTCATTTATTGAAATGGAAGTTTATGACAGGCTGCCAAATTTCAGATCTATACGCACCATCAGTCTTTCCTCTTACAACATTCACAAAACCCTGGCTGGCGCACTCTAACACTTAATTGACCTCAGAATTACTTCTTTTTAAATGTCTATCTTCTAGGCAGCGTATGGTGAAGGAAATGATAGTTCATAAAGTGTAGAAGAGCAACTTAACATATTTAGAAAAGGTTTTCTACTATTTATAACAGACAGTTGAAAATGCTGCTTGATGTTTTCTGAAAATAATGCAGTTTGCTTACAAGCAACTTGGAAGCAGGTATTATTTTTACTGCTCAGAAAGTTAACAACTGTAGTTATTATTTATATTACATTAATACCAAGAGGCCCCATCAGGGTCTGGGCATGACTGTGGGCTTGTCTACATCAGAAAGTTGCAGCGCTGGTGAGGGAGTTACAGCGCTGCAACTTTGAAGGTGTACACATCTGCAGGGCACCACCAGCGCTGCAACTCCCTGTTTGCAGCGCTGGCCGTACTCCCGTTTTGTCTCGGGTGTAGAGGATCCAGCGCTGGTGATCCAGCGCTGGTAATCCAATGTAGACAGTTACCAGCGCTTTTCTTGACCTCCGTGGAAGGAGGAAGCCTCTGGTAATCAAGCTGGTTTCCTTTCCCGGTTTGCTCTCTCGGTCCCGGAGCCACCCAGCAAACCGCAGGGAAGGAGACCTGCTTGCTCGGGGTTCCGGGACCGAGAGAGCAAACCGGGAAAGGAGACCAGCTTCGCCGCGGTTTGCTCTCGCGTTCCCGGAGCCAGCCAGCAAACCGCAGGGAAGGAGACCTGCTTGCTCGGGGTTCCGGGACCGAGAGAGCAAACCGGGAACGCCGCGGTTTGCTCTCTCGGTCCCGGAGCCACCCAGCAAACCGCAGGGAAGGAGACTTGCTTGCTCGGGGTTCCGGGACCGAGAGAGCAAACCGGGAACGCCGCGGTTTGCTCTCTCGGTCCTGGAGCCAGCCAGCAAACCGCAGGGAAGGAGACCTGCTTGCTCGGGGTTCCGGGACCGAGAGAGCAAACCGGGAAAGGAAACCAGCTTCGCCGCGGTTTGCTCTCTCGGTCCCGGAACCCCGAGCAAGCAGGTCTCCTTCCCTGCGGTTTGCTGGGTGGCTCCGGGACCGAGAGAGCAAACCGCGGCGTTCCCGGTTTGCTCTCTCGGTCCCGGAACCCCGAGCAAGCAGGTCTCCTTCCCTGCGGTTTGCTGGGTGGCTCCGGGACCGAGAGAGCAAACCGCGGCGTTCCCGGTTTGCTCTCTCGGTCCCGGAACCCCGAGCAAGCAGGTCTCCTTCCCTGCGGTTTGCTGGCTGGCTCCGGGACCGAGAGAGCAAACCGCGGCATTCCCGGTTTGCTCTCTCGGTCCCGGAACCCCGAGCAAGCAGGTCTCCTTCCCTGCGGTTTGCTGGGTGGCTCCGGGACCGAGAGAGCAAACCGCGGCGTTCCCGGTTTGCTCTCTCGGTCCCGGAACCCCGAGCAAGCAGGTCTCCTTCCCTGCGGTTTGCTGGGTGGCTCCGGGACCGAGAGAGCAAACCGCGGCGTTCCCGGTTTGCTCTCTCGGTCCCGGAACCCCGAGCAAGCAGGTCTCCTTCCCTGCGGTTTGCTGGGTGGCTCCGGGACCGAGAGAGCAAACCGCGGCGTTCCCGGTTTGCTCTCTCGGTCCCGGAACCCCGAGCAAGCAGGTCTCCTTCCCTGCGGTTTGCTGGGTGGCTCCGGGACCGAGAGAGCAAACCGCGGCGAAGCTGGTTTCCTTTCCCGGTTTGCTCTCTCGTCCCGGAACCCCCCTTGAAGCCGCCCAACAGCGCTGCAGTGTGGCCACATCTAACACCACTTGCAGCGCTGGTTGCTGTAAGTGTGGCCACTCTGCAGCGCTGGCCCTATACAGCTGTACTAATACAGCTGTAACAACCAGCGCTGCAAAATTTTAGATGTAGACATGGCCTGTGTCAAAGTAAAAACACAAGGTAGATAAGGTCCCTGTCTTGATCTTAAAACCTAATTTTAAAAAGTATATAGTTCTGTCTCAAATAAATGTAAGGAAATTATACAAGTGGAAACAACACATTTTGTACAATTTATCAAACTACCATTCATCTTTTTAAAAAAAAGTGTTTGTTAGTTGAAGTTTAATATTATGTCCTGTCAAGTTTGTTCAAGCCCCATTAGAAATATTTCATATGGTAAGAAAAGAAGCTGCAAAATGACTAGACATTTACAAAGAATAGCTTTCCAAAAGTCAAGTGGTTCAAGAAGTTCAAATATTACAAAATCAAGGTGTGCATGCTAGCATAAGAAAAAATTACATATTGCATGCATGCAGGTAGTCTTAGGTTGCCTTTAAATACCAGCTTCCTGGGTCAATTATGAAATACTTCAGCATAATACCAACCTGCCAGCAGAATACAGTGATTTGTAACCAATACCATTATTATCTGCAGTACAAAGCATATCATAAAACTTAGAAATCTGTGTTAAATGAGGTAGATGCTTCCACAATTAGGATTCATTTGTGTTCTTCAGTGGTTGTTAACTGGAAAACAAGAAAATGTAGTGATAGCTTCAACTTTTATCTTTTTAAAAATGTATGTCATTAAGATATCTAAAGAGCCACTTTGAAGATTTTTAAAAGGGCTGAGAGGGGTGCAACTCTAAGGAAATGAAATACTACATATTTTAGAGAATGTCCTTAAAATGAAGATTTACTCTGAAAAATTACTGTAAAAATAGCACCTTCTCACTCAGCAAATCTGCGCACTGTGTATTCATGGACTATTTACCTTCATAACAAGGTATGGCATTTTCAAAGGAGCCTAAGAAAGTTAGGAACCCAACTATGAAATTCTTTGGGAGCTGCGTTCCTAACTCCCTCAGGCTCCTTTGAAAGTCTTAGTCAAGAGTAATATTTTTCCAAACCAGCCCTGCAAAGATAAACAGAGTTTTAGGAGAGTGAACAGGATTCTTTTCCAGCATGTGCATCGTCCTTAAAATTGTTAAATATGAACCAACTGCAGAGGCATCAGAGCAACCCCATTGTTTTCAAATGATACCCTAATAACACCTGTTCAACCTCAAGTGTAATTAAGGGGAAAAGATGAAGATAGTTGTGTTATATAGATAAAACTGATGGCACGGGACCATTTGGCCTGAATTTTCATTACTGTTGAGGATGTGCAAGCTAGAAGGAACAAAGGTAGGTTTTCAGAATCCAGGCTGAGTTTGCAGGCTGGCAGTTAGAAGAAATATTTTTTTTAATCAATTGATTACATCAGATATTAAGTCATTGAGACACAAATGCAGAACTCTGATGCCATATTTACCAAGTCATTGTCAGAGCTAAAACTGATTTTAATACTATGCTCCCACCAAATACACTTCACTCAATTCCAGAAAATAATGTAAGTCTCATAGCAGTTTATCTTACTCCAAAAGTATAGCCAGATAAGGCTGAGGGCAGAGGGCAAGAAGAGAACATGAGCATTTGTTACCTATAAAATCGCACATATTGTTGCTTCTGCAGGTGGACTTCACTGCAGATATTAAGGGCTACTTGCATCATTCCATAAGCTCCCTGTGTGCTACCTTCCCATCTGCCTTTATTCCAAGGACTCCCTGTACCCCACTCCTCAAACAAGGGGTTCTTTGTCCTGACAGCTTACAGTCAATTATTTATCAAACACCTTTAAACCAAAGCTTTTCTTCTTTTAAACTGATTACTGTAGTACAAAGAACTTTAAATTATTTCATTATACAGTAAAGCTAGACACTGTATGACAGATACCAACTACAATGCAAAAAATACTGACGCTATAGAGTTTTCGTTAACGTCACAGGAACTCCAAATCACAAGGTCTGAAAATCAAGAAGTTCAGCAAAATACCAGGTATGAATTCACATACCACTAGTTGTCCTCAGTGATTTGTTTCACAGAAATTAATCATTAGCATTTTTTCCCTTTTTAAACTTGTTAGAACATTTTAGCACCCAATCATATACCACAATTCTAGCACAGAAGCAGTTGATTAAGCACTACACAATTAGAACAGCAACTTTCAAGACTACACTGGAATGTTTTTCTTAATAAACTGGAAATGCCTTGCACTAAAATGAAACAAACTATTTTTTCTAATAGAAAGGACTTCTTGGAGTATCCTATCACAACTAACAAACGCTGCTAATTTCATGCAGTGAAAAATGGAATACAATAATGTAGGTGTCATGGTCAGAATTTCCAAAACCAAAATTGATAGCTTGGACAGCTAACTTCTTCCTTTTCTCGCATGGGGGAGGGGAGTCTCCTGGTATGCATAGTATTTTCAAAATATAGTACACCCTCACTTTAACACTCCTCATTATTATGAACCTTTGGCTATAACGAACCCGGTCCCTGGGTACCAACTACATGTACAGTACAGTTGGAGCCCTGCCTGGAGCTGACAGACCCCAGGCAGCGGGGCTGGGACTCAAGGTGCAGGAAAAGGAGAGGGATGTGCAGCAGATGTTTGAGCCTCTCAGACAGCAAACTGAGATCCTGCACACTCTGGGAGACCTGCAGGTTTAACAATTCCATGCTCGCCTCCCTCTCCATCCCATAGAGAACTCAGTATCAGGACCTCCCTATATAGCCTCCCTTCCCAACATTCCACGTGGCATCAATACCCTTACCACTCCACCCAGTGGGATATTAAGAACAATCACAGCTTCATATACACTGACCTGTGAAAGTTATGGCTGGTGTACATGTACCTGAAATGTCAAATTCTTCCCTCTTCATTAATTCTGTTCCATTAATTTATTAAGTTTTAAATGTTTTTTTTTTAGTTGCTTGGTTCACGTTTCAGATTAAAATTCTATTTTTTGGAACAAAACTCATCTTTGTTAGTTCACAGCATATGCTATCTGTTGCTGAGCAGGTCTGATGCTAACCAATTTCCTATTACTTCACTTTGTCACAGAATGGATAATATCATTCACAGACAATATTAATAGGTGCACTGACAATGTTGTATTCCTACCTACAGAGCAATCACTACGAGATTCATGCTAGGCTGCAAAAGAGCAAGGCCAGGAAGACCACATTGCAGCAACACACACTACTCCGACTCATTATTAATATGGTCTTTCAAAGCCTCCCTGAGCCTCATAGCTCCCCACTGAGCTCTTCTAATAGCCCCTGTATCTTGCAGTTCAAAATTCAGCAGACAGCAACTCGACCTCCACGCTGGCGGAAATTTTTCCCCCTTTGCTTCACAGATATTACGCAGGACACAGAAGGCAGCTATACCACTGGGACATTTTTCTCATAGGGGGGCAATCTTGTAAGTGAACAATGCCAGCTTCATGAGCCATGGAAACAAGGGGTTGGCTGGATCTCCCAGGATCACTATTGGCACTTCAACATCCCAAATGGCAATCCACTGGTCTGAAAAGAAAGTCCATACTTGCAGCTTTCTGAACAGTCCTGTGCTCTTAATGATGTATGTGTCGTTGACCTTTCCTGACCAGCCAACACTGATGTTGGTAAAGCACCCCAAGTGATCCACCAGTGCTTACATTACCACAGAAAAGTAGACTTTTCTGTTAACGTACTCTGTGCAAGGTGGTCTGGTGCTAAAATAGGATATGTGTGCCATTTATCATCCCACTGCAGTTTGGGAAGTCCACTGTTCCAAACCATTCACTGTGTCCTTTATATTGCTCAGAGTCATATTCCTCTGTAGCAGGAGACAATTAATGCCATAATTTTGAAATGTAGACATGGACTTGGAGGGAGAGTGGACAGACACTCTAGGTAAAGATGTGCAACTGATCAGTCACAAAGTAATGGCTCCAAGTGCCATGCAGTGATTGTAATCACTATGAAAGGATTTGTTTGGGCAAGTCATTAGATCAAGCATATTATCAAGTATTTTTATGCTTTTTTTCTTTTTTGTACCCACATAACTGCCCCTACTCGCATGCTGAAAAGAGGATTGAGTAAAGAAAATAGGAAGTCAGTAGGAACCAGATTGTTTAGATAGAATCTTTATTCCCTTGGGTAATTATCTTTTATCAGTGAATTGCAAATTAAATACAGGCATAAGGGCTGGAATGGTAAACATATAACCAGGGTAACTCCTCTTCCTGTCTTCTGTTCTCCCTATATTTGTTAAACAAACGACTGTCTGAAAAAATAAAACAACACGCCATCATATCATCAGTTCAAACCCAGAGATGTATGCTATGACATATCAATAAAAAAGCAAATAATGAAAAGATTAGCAATGATTTTACAGATGCTGTCTGCAGTGGTGTATATGCTCACATAATACTGTAAAAGAGTTGTGATTTTTATATTATAGATAGACTGGGGGAACAGAGGAACCACTTAAGAGACCTTGGCCTGGTCTACACTACATGTTTAAACCGATTTTAGCAGCGTTAAACAGATTTAATGCCGCACCCATCCACACTACGAGGCCCTTTATATCGATATAAAGGGCTCTTTAAATCGGTTTCTGTACTCCTCCCCGATGAGAGGAGTAGCGCTAAAATCGGTATTACCATATCGGATTAGGGTTAGTGTGGCCGCAAATCGATGGTATGGCCTCCGGGCGGTATCCCACAGTGCACCACTGTGACCGCTCTGGACAGCAATCTCAACTCGGATGCAGTGGCCAGGTAGACAGGAAAAGCCCCGTGAACTTTTGAATTTCATTTCCTGTTTGCCCAGCTTGGAGCTCTGATCAGCACGGGTGGCGATGCAGTCCCAAATCCAAAAAGAGCTCCAGCATGGACCGTACAGGAGATACTGGATCTGATCGCTGTATGGGGAGACAAATCTGTTCTATCAGTACTCCGTTCCAGAAGACAAAATGCCGAAGCATTTGAAAAAAATCTCCAAACTACACAGTGCTCTGTGACAAGCATAACGGAAAGCCAAAGAATCAAATGGACGCTCATGGAGGGAGGGAGGGGGGACTGAGGACTCCAGCTATTCCACAGTTCACAGCAGTCTCCGAAAAGTATTTGCATTCTTGGCTGAGCTCCCAATGCCTATAGGTTCAAACACATTGTATGGCGTGGTTCAGGGCATAGCTCGTCAATTTACTCCCCCCCCACACACATGAAAGAAAAGGGGAAAAAATCGTTTCTTGACTTTTTTTAATGTCACCCTATGCGTACTGAATGCTGCTGGTAGACGCGATGCTGCGGCAGTAAAGAGCAATATCCGCTCCTCTTCCCTCCCCGGTGGCAGATGGTACAATATGCTCGATAGCTGCTGAGTACTCCTGGCTGACATCAGGTGAGGCTGGGCGGGGGCGCCTGGGTAAAAATAGGAATGATTCCCAGTCATTCCCAGTAGATGGGACAGAACGACTGGTAACCGTCCTCATCATAGCAACTGGGGGCTGAGCTCCATCAGCCCCCTCCCTTTCATGTGTAAAGAAAAGATTCTGTACTGCCTGGACTATCATAGCAGTGGGACGCTGGGCTCCTCTCCCCCACACCGCTTAATGTCCTGCCTGGACTATCATAGCAGCTGGAGGCTGCCTCCCCCTCATTTTATCTCACTAACAAGTCAGTGTTTCTTATTCCTGCATTCTTTATAACTTCATGACACAAATGGGGGGAACACTGCCACAGTAGCCCAGGAAGGTTGGGGGAGGAGGGAAGCAACAGGTGGGGTTGTTGCAAGGGCACCCCCCATGAATGGCATGCAGCTCTTCATTTCTGCGGGATCTGACACGGAGCGGCTGTGGTCTCTGGTTCTCTAATACACTGGTTCTCTAGTACACTTGCCCCATATTCTAGGCAGGACTGACTCTATTTTTAGATACCATAAAGGAGGGATTGACTTGGGGAGTCATTCCCATTTTTGCCTTTGCACCCCCGGCCGACCTCAGCCAGGGGCACCCATAATAGCAGCAGACGGTACAGAACAACAGATAACCGTCATCTCATTGCCAATTTACAATGGCAGCAGACGGTACAGAACAACTAATAACCATCTCTGCTATCATGCAAAAGCAAATGAATGCTGCTGTGTAGCACTGCAGTATCGCCTCTGTCAGTGGCATCCAGTACACATACAGTGACAGTAACAAAAAGCAAAATAGGCTCTATGGTTGCCATGCTATGGCGTCTGCCAGGGCAATCTAAGGAAAAAGGGTGCAAAATGATTATCTGCTGTTGCTTTCCCAGAGGAAGGAATGACTGACGACATTTACCCAGAACCACCCACGACAATGATTTTTGCCCCATCACGCACTGGGATCTCAACCCAGAATTCCAAGGGGCAGGGGAGACTGCGGAACTATGGGATAGCTACGGAATAGCTACCCACAGTGCAACACTCCGCTAGCCTCGGACAATGGACGCACACCGCTGAATTAATGTGCTTAGTGTGGCCACGCGCACTCGACTTTATACAATCTGTTTTACAAAACCTGTTTATGTAAAATCGGAATAATCCCGTAGTGTAGACGTACCCCCTAACATGGCCCAGCGAATTAGAAAGAGAAGTTACATTACTATATTGACACTGAGGAAGGATTCAGCCTCTTCTTCAGGAATATATAACTGGTGAAACACATGGACCCCTTCCTCTCTGAGAATTGTGACACCAACAGCATTTTATAAATATTTGCAGTGATTTTACAAAACTAATTGGCAAGGGCCTTTATTGGTAGTGTCGTGATCTGAAAAAAACGCTTAGCAAGCACCTGTTTGACTGTCAAACTGGGATACGCAGATAGGTGGCCTAAAATCTACTGATGAATGGAGTTTGTTGTTTTTACAGTGACTAGTATGGATTTTAAGGTCTCCATTTTGAATTTTGATTTTTTCATATACCTACAGAGGTACTTGAAGCAGAGGACTGCACTGTAGCCTTCTGATCTTTTTTTTTTTTAAACTCAATACAATATGAAGTAAAGGGCTTGTTCTGTAGAAGAGGGACAAGTTCTGTTGCTCCCACTTGTAAATCTAGGACAGCTGTCTGCATGCCTTGATTGTTCTTACTTAGGGAGAAGCCCTTACACCATGTGATTTTTCATTTTTGGTAAGATGAGGGACCATATTTGCAATACGGTCCACTGATGACAGCACTGCTTGTGAAAGCAAATGGAGCATTTAGGGTGACAGATAGCTCATACTTGTTGGTTTGTTTATTCTTGTTGGCCTAATGCTCCCCAGTAGTTTTCATGACCAACAGAGGGGGCTAAGACCAAAAACACCTCTGAAGGACCTGTATAATGAGGAAGTCACTCTTTCTAACTAGGCGAGATTTTTATATGAAACAACTAGCCCTTGACCATCAGGAAAACAAGCACATTTATCTTTGTTTAATGATAGAAGGATACACTTTGATTGGTGCCTGCTGAAATACCTTCTGGCCCTATAAAACAGAGACCTGCGGTGGGGTGGGAGGGAGTAGAAAGAAAGAAATGATGAGCCAAGAAGCCTCTTACTTCTGGCCAATTCTTCCATTTCTGGACCGCTATCCCCCTTATCACTCCATAGCCATCTGCTGGGAGCAGGAGATGGTGGCAAGACATGTGAACCTGCAACAGAGCTGGGAGCAATAACCTGGATATGAGGGCATAGTGACCCACAGAGACAGCAGGAAATGACAGCCTGATACTTTCTCAGTCTTTTAGGTGAGGCAGGAAAATCCCTACCCTATTATTACACTCTCAGGGTGCTTAGCTATAGTTTGTCTAGGAAATCTGCAGGAATCATAATAATAGTTTCCAATACTCAATACACTCTCTATTCTCTATATCATGTTCTGTTTTTTTTGTTTAAAATATTTTACTATTTGATTCTGTAACTCTGATTTGGAGTGCTGGCTTTACTATTCTAACAGGGAAGAATTCACAGGGGGCGGGAGGGAGAAGAATATGTACACCATAAGAATCAGCACATGTCCATGGCCTGGCTTTTTGTGTTTTGTTAGGGTTGTTTTGCATTGATTTTCCATGCTGCATTCCAGGAAGGTAAACAGGTGACCCAAGCACTGAAGATTACCTGCCCTGCTGCACTCTGCAGATTCACGCAGCTTCAGAAAAAACAGATTTCATTTTATGCCTCTTCAGAGAGACTCCTAGAGGAATTCCCTTAATCAGAGTCTTCTGAAGATGAAGGGAATAAGGGGGCTTTTTCTCTTCCCTCAGTGTTTTTGTTCAGGCAACTAGATAGCTCTGAACATCTGTGGGACCTCTTCTTATGCCTCCCTGGATCTTCCTCCTCCTCCCCAGAAAGGAAGACAGAAATTTTAGACTAAATTCTCTTGGGAGGAGGAAATCTTACCGTTACTCTTCTGGGAAGCTATCTTGCCCTAAGAGTAGGTTCAGGCTGGAGATTTGTGCTGGACTGGAGTCAGGAGGGGACTTCCTAGTATCCTACTTTTTGTCCAAGGGAGATTCATGGACGTGGCCTGGAAATAGGCTGACCCAACGCTTGGGGTGCCATGCTCCAAGCCAGGAAGTTCAAAGGGGTTTCTTAGACCACCTGCTGTGCTGGAAGACAGAGTGTGACAGGCTGACATTGGTGACAGAGAGTAGCCCTGAGCCACTGAAAGACTGAGAATGGGGGAGGCATGCTAAGGAATGGAGGGTCCCTTACCAGGTTCTCCCTGCTCTGTCTACTGTGGATCCCTGTCAGTGACATCACTGAGTACATCTCTACTGCATGATGGAAGGCTGTTATAGCTGCTAGGTGGACTCCGACATCTCAGAGACAGTTCCAATCTTTTTAAGGCCAGAGTATAAACTAAGATGTGTGGAAGAGTCACAGATGACAGGGAGATCTGTTGGGAAGTATACCAAATTCGAAACCTGGACAATTTTTGCAGGTAAGTACAACATGTTGAGGACTTTCTACTGTGTAACAATACCCTCTCACATGTCCTTTAAAACAGGTGCTTTCTAGGTGTTTGAACTAAAAAGGAGCTATGCCTTGAGGCAGAGAACTCCCAAGTTGGCATTTAGAGTATCTTGAGTATTAGGAAATAATGAGCGTAGAACCCTTTGCCTTGTAAATATTGAGTTAATGGTTCTATAGCTCCTGACTGGAGGAGACGATCTACCTCTTTTAGTAAACTCTCATGAGAATTGTCCCTGAAGAGGGACAAGGAAGGGTGTTGTGGAGGGGGGTAGGGAGGTAAAATGGACAGAGTACTCATTAACAATCTCTAGGTCCCATCAGTCCAATGTTATGCATTCCCAGGTGCTGCAGAACACTGCGAACTGATGGCCAAATGGGTAGGTAGTGGTGCTCAGTTGTAGCAGTTGAGGGGGATGGTCTATCGGCACCTCAACCAACACGTGAAAACTGGTGCTTGGACATGGATGGCTATGATGAGGAAGATTGCGGGCTAGATAGTTTATGCCTCAAAAATTTAGATCTCTTCCTCTGTGGCTCGTAGTAGCGTTGAGCTGGGTATTGGGCAGTGCGTGGCTTATGTTGGGGCTGCAAACTAAATTCTCTCTTCTGTCCTGGAGTGTAGATGGCCAGCAAATGGAGAGTGGCCTGAGAATCCTTCAGGGTGTGAAGAGAGATATTGGTCTTTTCTGCAAAGAGCTTAGTGCCCTCAAAGGGAAGATCTTCAATGGCTGACTGTAACGCCTTCTGAAAACCTGACAGATGGAGCTAAGATGCATGTCACATCACCACCACCGTGGAGATGGACCAGGCCGCAATGTCAGCTGCATCGAGAATAGATTGTAGCATTGTCTTTGCTACTAACTGTCTCTCCTGAATGATGGCCTTAAATTGGTCATGATATGACTGGGGAAGCTGTTCAATAAAATCATTCAGCTTTGAATAATTTACATAGTCATATTTCGCCGTGAGGGCTTGGTAGGTGTCAATTTCGAAACTGAAGCATGGCTGAGAAGTATGCTTTCCTCCCAAAAAGATCCAAACGCTTCTAGTCCATCATAGAGAGTGGACCTCATCTGATGTTGATGGCTGCAGGAATTAATGGCATCCACCTCGAGGGAGTTGGTTGGCGGATGGAAGAAGAGGGATTCAGTCTCTCTTTCTGGGACATATATTTTATCTGTCCACTTGCAAGTAGGAGTCTGCCAGATGGCTCTTGCCAGGTCTATAATGGCCTCATTTTTTAGGAAGAGGATGAGTGGAGTATGTCAAGGAGACAATGGTGGGTGTCTTTGACTTCTTGTAGCAGTACTTGGAGAGCATCTGCCACTCTCTTTGCTAAGTCCTGGAAGAGGCAAAAGTCATCTGCCAGAGATGTCAGAGAAGGCATAACGGCCTCGTCGGGGGGAAGGAGGAGGAAATGGTCCTTGGGGTCACTTCTTCCTTAGCACCACCCTCCTGTTCCTCCACAATTTATTCAGGATCTTCTGAAGCCCAGGACACTGTGGCCAAAGGGGTGTGTTTCAAGGGCTCTTGAGTGGGGCCAGAGGCTCGAGAGGCATGATAGTGAAATACAGCCCAAGTGTCCCAGTATGGCCACTGAGGTTGATGGTGGTGTCCATGGAAGGCCATACCAAGATGGTGATAGCAAGCCATTTGAGGATATCCTCAAGGGCTCTGCTGATATCGGGTACTGTAAAAAGCCTGTGAGGAGTACTGCAATACCATCTTCTCAGGTTCACTGTCCAAGCCCTCACTGGACAGTGGAGGAGCACGACATGGCAGCGTGCAAGGCTCCCTTCCTGAGCAAAAACTTGGCGCGGAGGTCGCAGCACCAAGAAGAACAGACCCCTATACGTCTGTTATGCTGAGGTCCCTGCAGTGTTGGAATTCCAGCAGTGCCAACAGACTTGGTGCCGTTGACGGAACCAGAGGAGGGAAGGAAATGCGGGGGGCGGAAACTTGCCTATACCGGTCGCTCTGGTGCTGGATGAGGCGTCAAGGATAGTACCATTACGGGGTCAAGTACCAGTAATGTCTTCTTAGAGGAGTGCTTACTCTGGTTTTAAGACTTCCATGAGCCATGGGTACTGGACTGAGAGGGTCTCAATGCCAGCGGTGCTAAGGATACTGAGCATGCCAGAGAATGTTTATGGCTATCTCTTGGCTCATTGTGGGGACGTCTCGCTGTCTTTTTTGATGATTTGTGAGATAGGTCAGCAACTTGTTTCTTCAATTCACAGCCTTTAGATGCTGAAGATTGTGAGGAAGACTCACATGTACCAGGTGACTTGTGGCACAAGTCTGGAGCGGGTCGGAAAACAACCTCCATGAAGATAATCTTCTGCCTGAGCTCTCATAAGGATAGAGAAATAGGCCTGAATTGCAGCCAAAGACCACACTTTTGTCGCAGATGGCCTTCCCGAAGCAGCAAATGCACTATAAGTGCTTGTCTGAAACAGGTACTGCCTATTTGCAAGAGAGGCACTATTTGAAGTCCGGTGTGCCAGGCATACTCCATTGGGGCAAAGGTCCCCAACAAGCAAAGAAGCAGGAAAAGAAACTAAAGGGTATTTTTATTATTCATTTTTAAGGGGAAAAATAAGAAGAAAAATACCGTACAATTAGGACAACAAATACTCCTGGGTGAATTCTGCACAACTGCGCACGTGCAGAATTTATGTCCCCTGCAGATTTCACTGCTTCTCAGCAAAAAAAGGACTTTCTGACAGGGAAGCAAAGGGAAGCAACAAGAGCAGTCATATGACCCTCCCCAGCAGTATGTTTGGGTGCCCAGGGCGGGCACCAGAGAGCTAAATGACTGTTGGGCAGAGGGAGGGATTCAGGGAAAACTCGGCTGGTGGCTTCTACATTGTGCCAGGGTCAGCTGATAGTCCCAGCTGGGCTGGGGAGGATGGGACTTCCTTTTCCTCTGCACGGGATCCACGGCCTGGTCAAACCCTCCCCCAAATTTCTCCCCAGCTGCAGGGAGTTCTGCAAACTCCTGCCCCTCACACTTGCGGCACTTATTGCTCCTCAGTTTCAGGGGGAGAGATTGCTGTACAGGAAGCTGCTCCCCCATCTGCCGAACCCCCGTGCACTCAGACCACCTCATACCCAGACCCTCCCACCGAGCATCACCCCCCGCACCCGGATCGCCCTCCCCCATGAGCCACCCACCCACAGATCTCGACCCCACAGAGCCCCAACCAGCTGCACCTGGATCCCCACCCCACTGAGCCCCACTCTCCCAGCATCTAAACTCACCACCACTGAGCCCTCCACATCCAGACCCCCACACTGAGCCTCAACCACCTACACCGGGACCCCCCTGCAGAGTCCAATTACCGTTGCACCCAGAAGCCCCCAACAATTCCCTGTGCATCCAGATCCCCCATTAAGCCACCCACACCCAGATTGCCCCACACAGAACCCTCTTAACTCACACCTGTATTCCCCCACACTAAGCCCCTCCTGCCTTGCTAAACCTACCTGCCCACCCACACCTGCTGCATCTACCATGGAGGGGCAGGGCCCTGGAGTGTTTCTGGGACAGGCCCAATCCTTGCATTGTGTCACAGTTGGTTGCAGCCTCACTGCTGAGTCCGTGTCCAGGGGGGAAAATGCACAGTGATCTCCCCTCTCTGTGCAGCCAGTGGCCTGTGCTCCCCAGTGCCAAGCTGGAGCCTCCATATTTATTTGGCAAATAACATTTGCAAAAATTTGCAATATTGTGCACAAAAAAATTATTTTTTTGGTGCAGAATGCTCTCAAGAATAAACAAAGAACTCAGTGGTTAACTGAATTCAAATTGAAGTAATGATCCTAACAGACTGTGAATAGCTCCATCTCTAGCCAGGGGCAGTTGAGAAGGAACTCAGCAGGGTTAGTCCGTGCGCACTGACTAACATCGTGGTATAGCATAAGGAGAGAGAGAGAGCGTGCTGCCCTCACCCCAAGAGCCACTCCACAGCTCCCACTGGTCAGGAACAGTGGCCAGTGGAAGCTGTGGGTGAGGCACCTGGGGACAGGACGGCATGCAGAGCCGCACCTCTGCGTAGGAGCTGGAAGGGGGACATGCTGCTTCTTCCGGGAGCTGCTTGAGGTAAGCACCACTCGGAGCCTGCACCCCAACCCTCTCCCATGACCCAACCCCCTGCCCCAGCCCTGATCCCCCTCCTGCTCACCGAACCCCTCAGTCCCACCCAGGAGCATCCTCCTACACCCTAAGATCCTCATCCCCAGCCCCATCCCAGAGCCTGCACACACTCATGCACTCCAGCCCCCTGCCCCAGCCCCAGCCCCCTCTCGCACTCCGAAACCCTCAGCCCCAGCCGAGCCCCCCTCCTGCACCCCAAATCCCTCATCCCCAACCCCATCCCGGAGCCCTCACCACCACCCCCTGGAACCCCAACCCCCTGCCCCAGCCTAGAGCCTCCTCCCACACCCTGAACCCCTCATTTTTGGCCCCACCCTGGAACCCACACCCCCAGCCCAGAGCCCGTACCCTCTCCCACACCCCAACCCCCTGCCTCAGCCCGGAGTCTCCTCCCATATTCCGGAGCCCCCTCCTGCACTTCAAACTGTGCATCCCTGGCCCCAGTCCAGAGCCCACACCCCTATCCGGAGCCCTCCCCCCGCCCCTCAACTCCCTAAACCAACATGGTGAAAATGAGCAAGTGAGGGAGGGTGGGGAGAGCAAGCAACAGAGGGAGGGGTGATAGAATGAACAGGGTTGGGGGTGGGGCCAGGGCGGGGCCTTGGAGGAGGGGCAGGACAAGGATGTTCAGTTTTTTGCAACCAGGGGCTGCTAACAGGGAGTTTCGCAAGGGAGTTCTCCAAGTGAAGGAGGAGCAAATACAGCATCTGTGGGGTAAGTGACTGTCTGTAGTGTGTGTTTGGGGATTACTTGCTGTGTACTGAGCTTGTGTTTGTCAGTCTGTTTGTTTGTTTGCTTGTTTGAAGGACCGTGTGCTGTGGCTGGCAGTTGGAGGCTGTGAGCTTCAAAGGAAGGTTTGAAAGCTACAAGCCTCTGGTAATTGGCTGAGCCTTAATCAGTGGGCGGGGCATTCACACAGGCCAGGGCTTTATAAAGCCGCACACAAGCGACCAGGGGCTGCTAACAGGGAGTTTTGCAAGGGAGTTTGGGAAGGGAGCGGAGGTCCCTTGTCAGTTCTATCCGTGCCTCTTTAGTTCCCTTAAAACCTATAAACTAAACTCCATTCAGAACTTCTTGCTTTAAACAACCCTTTCATTAACTAGGAGGCAATGCAGGCAGAAGCCCAGCAGCAGAGTGGGGGCTATCCAGTTTATTGCACTGAGTGGAGCATGTATGATTACCTGCCCTGTGGGTGGGTGGTGTATGTGTGCAGTCGGTGCAAGGAGCTCCTGGCCCTCAGAGATCACATACGGACTTTGGAGGCCAGGGTGGCGGAACTAGAGGAACTAAGAGAGGCAGAGAGGTATACTGATGAGGCTTTCCGGGACACTGTAGAATTGTCCCACCTCCAGTCAGACAACCCCTGCACTGTCGAGGAGGATGAAAGGCCCAGGGAAGCAGAGCAGTCAATGGGAGCAGAGGGAAACCTTCCCATAGATGGGACCCTCCTTCCAGATGGCGCTGGGGTTGCCTCTCGCACTGAGGTTACCCCTCTGGGGGAGGGAACTCCAGTTGCTAGCAAAAGGCAGGTGTTAGAAATGGGAGATTCAATCATTAGAAACGTAGATAGCTGGGTTTGTGATGACCGGGAGAACTGTATGGTGACTTGCCTGCCTGGTGCTAAGGTTGCGGATCTCTCAAGGCATCTAGACAGACTTATGTTTAGTGCTGGGGAGGAACCGGTGGTCGTGGTACATGAAGGTACCAGTGACATAGAGAAGGGTAGGAGAGATGTCCTGGAAGCCAAATTTAGGCTGCTAGGGAAGAGACTGAAATCCAGGACCTCTATGGTGGCATTCTCAGAAATGCTCCCAGTTCCACATGCAGGGCCAGGTAGGCTGGCAGAGCTTCAGAATCTCAATGCGTGGATGAGACAATGGTGTAGAGAGGAGGGGTTTACGTTCATTAGGAACTGGGGAAACTTTTGGGATGGGGGGAGCCTATACTGGGGAGATGGGCTCCACCTAAACCAAAGTGGAACCAGACTGCTGGCACTAAACATTAAAAAGGTTGTAGAGCAGTTTTTAAACTAGGAGATAGGGGAAAGCCGACTGCTACAGAGGAGCATGTGGATCAGACACAGACTTCTCTTAGGGGAGAGTCTAATGACAGAGAATCTCCAGGTTATAGTCAGGAGCAGAGGATGGAAGAGGATAATGTAAGGGCCAGATCAGATTATAAACAGTCACATAAAAAAAGAATCTGACACATCAGAAAAGGGCAGACAAATAAACAGGGACAAGTTTTTAAAGTGCTTGTACACAAATGCTAGAACTCTAAATAATAAGATGAGTGAACTAGAGTGCCTTGTGATAAAGGAGGATATTGATATAACAGGCATCACAGAAACCTGGTGGACTGAGAGCAATCAATGGGACACAATCATTCCAGGGTACAAAATATATCGGAAGGACAGAACAGGTTGTGCGGGGGGATGGAGGGAAAAGTGGCACTATATGTGAAAGAAAATGTAGATTCAAATAAAGTAAAAATCTTAAGCGAATCCACATGTTCCATAGAATCTCTATGGATAGAAATTTAATGCTCTAATAAAAATATAACATTAGGGATCTATTATCGACCACCTGACCAGGACAGTACGAGTGATGATGAAATGCTAAGGGAAATTGGAGAGGCTATCAAAATTAAGAACCCAATAATAGTGGGGGATTTCAATTATCCCCATATTGACTGGGAACATTTCACTTCAGGACAAAATGCAGAGATAAAATTTCTCAATACTTTAAATGACTGCTTCATGGAGCAGCTGGTACGAGAACTCACAAGGGGAGAGGCAACTCTAGATTTAATCCTGAGTGGAGCGCAGGAGCTGGTCCAAGAGGTAACTATAGCAGGACCACTTGGAAATAGTGACCATAATACAATAGCATTCAACATCCCTGTGGTGGGAAGAACATCTTAACAGCCCAACACTGTGGCATTTAATTTCAAAAGGGGGAACTATGCAAAAATGAGGGGGTTAGTTAAAAGGTACAGTGACTAAAGTGAAATCCCTGCAAGCTGCATGTACGCTTTTTAAAGACACCATAAAAGAGGCCCAACTTCAATGTATATCCCAAATTAAGAAACACAGTAAAAGAACTAAAGAGCCACAGTGGCTTAACAACCATGTAAAAGAAGCAGTGAGAGATAAAGACTTCCTTTAAAAAGTGGAAGTCAAATCCTAGTGAGGCAAATAGAAAGGAGCATAAACACTGCCAAATTAAATGCAAGAATATAATAAGAAAAACCAAAAGAGGAGTTTGAAGAACAGCTAGCCAAAAACTCCAAAGATAATAACAAAATGCTTTTTAAGAACATCAGAAGCGGGAAGCCTGCTAAACAACCAATGGGGCCCCTTGATGATCGAAATACAAAAGGAGCGCTTAAAGATGATATAGTCATTGCGGAGAAACTAAATGGATTCTTTGCTTCAGTCTTCACGGCTGAGGATGTTAGGGAGATTCCCAAACCTGAGCTGGCTTTTGTAAGTGACAAATCTGAGGAACTGTCACAGATTAAAGTGTCACTAGAGGAAGTTTTGGAATTAATTGAAAAACTCAACATTAACTAAAGTCACCGGGACCAGATGGCATTCACCCAAGAGTTCTGAAAGAACTCAAATGTGAAGCTGAGGAACCATTAACTAAGATTTATAACGTGTCCTTTAAATCGGCTTCGGTACCCAATGACTGGAAGTTAGCTAATGTAATGCCAATATTTAAAAAGGGCTCTAGAGGTGATCCTAGCAATTACAGATCGGTAAGTCTAACGTTGGTACTGGGCAAATTAGTCGAAACAATAGTTAAGAATAAAATTGTCAGACACATAGAAAAACAAACTGTTGAGCAACAGTCAACATGGTTTCTGTAAAGGAAAATCGTGTCTTACTAGAGTTCTTTGAAGGAGTCAACAAACATGTGTCAAGGGGGATCCAGTGGACATAGTATACTTAGATTTCCAGAAAGCCTTTGACAAGGTCCCTCACCAAAGGCTCTTATGTAAATTAAGTTGTCATGGGATAAAAGGGAAGGTCTTTTCATGGATTGAGAACTGGTTAAAAGACAGGGAACAAAGGGTAGGAATTAATGGTAAATTCTCAGAATGGAGAGGGGTAACTAGTGGTGTTCCCCAAGGATCAGCCCTAGGACCAATCCTATTCAATTTATTCATCAATGATCTGGAGAAAGGGGTAAACAGTGAGGTGGCAAAGTTTGCAGATGATACTAAACTGCTCAAGATACTTAAGACCAAAGCAGACTGTAGAAGAACTTCAAAAAGATCTCACAAAACTAAGTGATTGGGCAACAAAATGGCAAATGAAATTTAATGTGGATAAATGTAAAGTAATGCACTTTGGAAAAAATAACCCCAACTATACATACAATATGATGGGGGCTAATTTAGCTACAACGAGTCAGGAAAAAGATCTTGGAGTCATCGTGGACAGTTCTCTGAAGATGTCCACGCAGTGTGCAGAGGCGGTCAAAAAAGCAAATAGGATGCTAGGAATCATTAAAAAGGGGATAGAGAATAAGACTGAGAATATATTATTGCCCTTATATAAATCCATGGTACGTCCACATCTCGAACACTGTGTACAGATGTGGTCTCACCTCAAAAAAGAAATACTGGGACTGGAAAAGGTTCAGAAAAGGGCAACTAAAATGATTAGGGGGTTGGAGAGGGTCCCATATGAGGAAAGATTAAAGAGGCTAGGACTCTTCAGCCTGGAAAAGAGGAGACTAAGGGGGGATATGAGAGAGGTATACAAAATCATGAGTGGTGTGGAGAAAGTGAATGAGGAAAAGTTATTTACTTATTCCCATAATACAAGAACTAGGGGTCATCAAATGAAATTAATAGGCAGCAGGTTTAAAACAAATAAAAGGAAGTTCTTCTTCACGCAGCGCACAGTCAACTTGTGGAACTCCTTACCTGAGGAGGTTGTGAAGGCTAGGACTATAACAGCGTTTAAAAGAGAACTGGATAAATTCATGGTGGTGAAGTCCATAAATGGCTATTAGCCAGGATAGGTAAGGAATGGTGTCCCTAGCCTCTGTTTGTCAGAGGATGGAGATGGATGGCAGGAGAGTGATCACTTGATCATTGCCTGTAGGTTCACTCCCTCTGGGGCACCTGGCATTAGCCACTGTCAGAAGACAAGATACTGGGCTAGATGGACCTTTGGTCTGACCCGGTACGGCCATTCTTTTGTTTTGTGGGAGCAGGAAGTTGGCAACCCTAGTCTCAAATGTGTTTGTTACTGGGTAACACCCACAAGATAGCTTACATCCAGTCTAGCAAGCCATAGTGCATGGATCAACCAAGTTTCACGGCCTACTGAAGACACTTAGCTCTCACAATGGGTTACAGAAGAAACCCATTCCATGCAGATATCAATTCCTGCTGTCAACTCAGCCTCCAAGCAGCCAATGGAAACCCTTCTGAGGCATCAAGCCTTGTAAAGACATGTGATATGTTCATGTGACCGTGGACTCCATCTTCTGTCATTAACTTTCCACAAACTGGGCTGTATACTTTGTATGAAACATAAAATTTCCAGACACATGCCAAAGGATATAAAAGACCCCTGGGATGAGTACATTTTGCCTCTTTCCTGCCCTGATTTTCTGGACTGTGGATTTACAACTGAGGATCTTCCAATCTTTTGGAAGTTACCACAGAGACTTTACAACTCAGCAGTCTATAACATCACTGCTATAAACCTGATATAAAGACACTGCAATTACTGTAAGTAAATGATCTATTAACCACTTTAATTCCCTTCTTTTCTTTTATTAATAAAACTTTAGATTTTAGTTACTAAAGGATTGGCGGCAGCAGCATGATTATTGGGTAAGATAAAAGTTATATATTGACCTGACTAAGTGGCTGGTCTCTTGGGATTAGAAGGACCCTATATTTGATTAAATTGGTTTTCAATAATCACTTATCATAAAGTAGAGTGTCTGCCTGATAAGATAAGAGCTAGAATGCCTAAGGGTTAATAAGAAGTCAAAAATGCAATGTGGTGAGAGAGTTTATTTTGGTACTGGTTTGGTATAACCTAATGATGGAATAACCACCAGTTTGGAGTGAGTCTGCTCTATTTCTCAGCAATTTTTCCCAAATCTGGTATTCTCAACTGTGATGCACTGAGGCACGGTGACACCTTCATGAAGAGAAAAGACCAGGTACTAAAGAAGAATATAGAGAAAGGTATAATAAGAACCAATCACTGGAACATGAAGCCAGACAAAGTCAAATTGGAAATAAGACACACTTAACAGTGACAGTAATTAACCATTTCAACTACCACAGGAAGTAATGGATTCTCCATAACTTGATGTCTTCAAATGAAGACTGGATGATCTTCTGGAATGATGCATAGTCCTTTATTGCACCCAATAACTAATAGTGTAAAATGTAATGGCCTGTGATGTACAGAAAGCCAGACTACATAATCTAATGGTGCCTCCTGGTATTAATTAAAGTCTATGACTGGACACTGCTTTTCAAAGTATTTCTACAGCTCAACACCGGGGGCACCATATCCCATAAGAGGAAATGACCAGAAACCCTTGAAGTGGCATCTCAACCACTTGAACTTCCACAAGAGGAGTTTTGAACAAATTATTTAACTACAGGATTAGGGACAAACTATGAAAACAATGATGGGAAAAAATAGGTGATATCACTGCCAAAGAAGTAAAGATAGAAGTAAAGAGAATATACTGAAACCTACTTCCATTGCCTAAGTTAAACTACAAACAGATAGCTCTGACGCTGTTTAAATTTTGAAGTGTTTCATGAAACACCACAGGAGTTTATTTTAGGATAAGGTTAAATTGCAGGCACTGAAGAAACACATTAAACAAAATTATTCTCTCTTTACCTGCAAAAGAGGTTACTGTTATCAAAAACTTCTTTAATACTTCAATAAGCTCTAGTTCCAGGTGCACAGCCAGTGACATCCACCAGTTCTGTGGACTGACTTTCTTTAAAACTTTGACTGCAAACATGTACTGCTTCAATATTATTTTTTTGGAATCTAAACTATTTGACAGTTGAAAAATGAACAGGTACTTTAAAAAGAAGGAAAAAATGTTTTCCAATCTATTAATAAAAGCTAGGTGTGACAGGATAAGATCTACCAGTTACAAAATCTTGAAGGATATGGTGATCAGAAACAATCAGTTCAAAATACTTTTTGGTTAATAAATCAGTCAATTTTAAATAAAACTATTTTGATAAGAAAAAAGTAAGTTTATGTACCCAATGAATTTAAGATTGTTTTATTTAACTAATAAAACTATTGTAAAATGGTGGGTTTTTAATTCAATTCCAATTTTTATCTCAATGCAGCCTGACTCAAATCATGAGTAAAAAATTATTTTGTCATTCTCTATTTTCTAACATAATAAAAATGTAAAAATGAACAATCTGAATAAATGTTAATATAATTATTTAAATAAGAGTATAGATGTAGTGTATCCTCCTGGCTAGCAAAAAGTACAATCAAATTATACCAAACAAACAATGAGAATCAACCTTCTTGGGGGAAACTAACTAAAAAGTACAAATGCAAAACAATATTAAAATCAATTTAAATATAGGCTCTCTCTTTGCTGATATAAGTCAAGACTAAAATAAGTGATTTACGTCACTCTGATTTAAATCAATCTACATCCTGCCCCCTCTCCCCTTACACACACACAAAATTACACTGGTCCAGGGATAAGACAGGGACTATTTCATGTCCCTTTAGGACTAGGAAAAGGTGTTATTCACAACTGGAGAGACTTTTAGCTTTCCAATTACACAAAGCCCTTATTTATATGTCATAGTATATCCTGAGTCAGCAAACCTTAAAGGTGACATTACTATGTATGAAAAAGCTATTTTTGGTAATTTTAAGTTTCTAAATATTTTTCCTCTCTCTCACAGGTTGGTACAGCTGGATTCTGATTCTCATGAGTGGCAAATGCAGTCATTCCAAAGTCATCATAGTAAAATATTTAAATACGCACTCATTCCTGACCCACATTAAACAGGGTATATGTGTATGTATAAGAGTTCCAAATCTGCAGCAAAAGAATGTGAAGACCTAAGAATTCCCCTCTGCACATTTTCTAAAAGTGCAAAATGAATCGGTTTATCTGTGGTGTATTCACACAAAAAAATCTTGCTAAACCACCCCAAAACTCTTAGGGAGGCACTGCCCTTAGTAGTGTGATAGTGATGGACAGGAATCACTTACCTTTTATGAGGGGTTCTGAGAGTTGGGTGGGCAGGATGACCATATTTCGCAAAGTGAAAATGGAATGCCATGCAGGGCTGACCCTAGCCCGTCCTCCCACGCCTCCACATAGGTTGGCCTGAGCCACCTAGCATCAACACTTGTGCCCCAAAACATTCCTCCATGCCCCCTAGGGTTCGCCACCCATCTTCTGCCAAACAAGCGGGGATGTCCGGGACAGGGCTTAAAAAGGGGACCATCCTGGCCAAAACAGGATGAATGGTCACTCTATGGGTGCAAGATGAGGGGTATAAAATTTAGTGACCTGCACAAAAATGCTACTGCTTTTAATATATTTAACCGTCTCTGGGGCTTGTCTTCTATCATTATTACTTTTTTTATTGCAGTAGTGCAGAGGCACAGCAGTATACAGCAGCCCCAGCACTAAAACATTGTACGAAAAATGTAACAATAAGGTCTTTACCACAAAGAATTTACAATCTAAGGGCTTGTCTACACTGGCAATTTACAGCGCTGCAACTTTCTCGCTCAGGGGTGTGAAAAACACCCCCCCCAAGCGCAAGTTTCAGCACTGTACAGTGCCAGTGTAGACAGTGCACCAGCACTGAGAGCTACACTCATTGTGGAGGTGGTATTTTTAGAGCGTTCGGAGAGCTCTCTCCCAGCGCTCTGCTGCGACCACACAAACTACGTTAAAGTGCTGCCGCAGCAGCGCTTTAACATTGCCAGTGTAGACTAGCCCTCAGTGAGTACATAACTGTCACTAGACTTTTGTACTTTCAGTTGATTGCCAATTAACTTGAGGTATTTAACACAGGCTACCTTCCCTGTTAGTTCCATGCTAAAAATGTTTGTTCTTTAGGGATCAGCCTAAGTACAAAAGTGTAGGTGGAGACATACCCTCTGAGACTCGGACTGAGGTGATCACCATTCCAGTAGGCTGCTCCAATGGGTATGCCCAGCATTACTGAAGCTACACAGCTGCTCAAAAGGCAGCTCCTATCTTCTGTCATCCACCAACAACATAGTCCCCACAACCCATCACTAGTGTTCCAACAATGCAGCAGGAAAGAGGAAAGGTGGCTGGGCCAAGCTGCTGCTGATGTACTGAGTGAGTGGAGAATTCTGTCACTGCTGTAACCTGCTTCTCTGTAGGCCACTAGCTAAATGTCCACTCTAGTGTTTGAAAAACAGATTCCAGGAGACAGCCTATATAGCCCAGTTTTGCTCTAACACCCAGAGGGGATTTTTCTTGCCTCTCAAAACCACCACCCCTCCATGTACACCAAGCAAAGGATGATCTATTGCAAGAAAAAATAGAAAAGAAACAGGCACTGGAGTTATTCACATGGAAGGTGGATTCAAAGACATAGGCTTGGGAAGCATTGCTACTTCTAACAGTAAATCATGAGTTTCATGATACTTAGTCTTTTTCCCTCAGGAGTCATTTGTTTACATAAGAATCTCAGCTCTCATTTTAAAAAAAGTTTCTAGCCCTCATGGTTGCAGAGAAAAGTTTGAAAACGTGACCCCTGTGGTCCATAATATTCATTTCCATAGAACCTTGGTAAAACTGTGGAAGTTGGACTAATTTCATAGCATGTCCATAAACCTCACAGCACATTCTGAATACTGTATAAACAACAGGAAAAACATGGAAAGATGACCAAATTTAAGAGATTTTTTTCTGAACCTATCATTTTATTTTCTTTGAGCTCTTCTATGCCTGTCAGACATCTGGGACCTTCCAAAGCAATGCAGTGCAGGAAGCAGTAACTTCTACTCCTCAGCTGCCTGCAACATCCTTTTACCAATGCCCAAACATTGAACTGTTGTGTTTTAAAATTAAAATGATAGAGAATATGTAAACCAAAGTGGCTACCTTGCACATCTCCAGCAGCAATTCAGAAACCCTCTCAAGCCCACATAACAGCTAGCATTTCAGCATAGTGGGCTTTGGAAGTATCTTAAAAAACTTCTTTGCTACACTAAAGCAAACGTATCTAACTACCTGGTTAGAGTGATTTAACTTACAGCAATTTAAAAATCACACTGTACATTTGCATGCAGGATTTAAATCACTGATTTTAATCTTATTTTGCATTAGTACTTTTTAGTTATTTTCCTAAAGAAAGGTTGATAACCATTAGAACATGCTGATTTGCAACTACACAGTAGAACCTCAGAGTTACAAGCACCTTCGGAATGGAGGTTTTTTGTAATTCTAAAATGTTTGTAACTGAACAAAACGTTATGGTTGTTCTTTCAAAAGTTTACAACTGAACATTGACTTAATACAGCTTTGAAACTTCACTATACAGAAAAAAAATACTGCATTTAACCATCTTAATGTACATGAAACATGCACAGAAACAGTTGGGTTTTTTTTTTAAAGATTTGACAAGGTAAGACACTTTCCCCCTTTTTTTAAGTAGTTTATGTTCAACACAGTACTGTACTCTATCTGCTTTCTTTTTTTCTTTCTTGTCTCTTCTGCTGCTTGATTGCATAATTCCGCTTCCAGTTCATAACTCAGTTCATAACTGTGGTGTTCGTAACTCTGTGATTCTACTGTATACAGGCTTTATGCTAACTTGGTGCTTCTTTTTGCTAACCAGGAGGATACACTATATCTGTACACATTTATTTAAGCAATATATAGCTTAAATATTAAAAATCTGAATAAATGTAAGTTATCTTGTTTATTATGTTAGAAAATGGTAAATGATGAATTTCTCATTTAATAGATGCTAAAAAATTTTAAACTTGTGATTTTTCAAACTCTACTTTGATTAAAATTAAAATTCAGTTAAAATGCAAGAAATTTTATTTTTTTAGTGAAATACTACTTTAAATGTGCTGAATACATAAAAACTACTTGCTCAAAACATGTTTTGTATTTAAAAATAATTGATTTATTTTAAAAAAAAGTATCTGTAGTTAGTGAACTGAACTGACTTTCTGGTTATCGTGTTATTCGAGGTTTTAGAACTAGTAGATTTCACCTTGCCAAACCCAGCTGTTAGTCATCAATCAGAAGAGGAAAACAAGCATTTCATGCTTTTTCAACTCCCAATTAGTTTCTTAACTTTGAATGAACTAGTCACTGAATTAAACTAAAATGAAGAAAATGTTCTCTATGAACCTGCAGAAAAGGCCATTACATTCAATCAAAATCTGGTTTAACACTCCAACAAACTCTGGTTTCAGGTGCTAAGCCAGTGACTTACACCAGTTCAGTAGTTTAACTTTCTTTAAAACTTGGCAACTGATTAATAATATTCTTTAAATTAAATCAGTTTAATAGATTAAAGGTGAATTTATCAGCAAATTTACCTCAAAGTGCTAACAGTAATTCCCATGTTCATGCAATTTTGAAGGTATTTCAGCTATGGTGGAAAACATCTGCAACGCCAATAAGAAAATGCTGTCCTGATCCTTGTATCTGGGGTGGATATGGACAGCTTGTAGGAGTACATCATGTAATTACCTTTCCAAAAGACCTTCCTTTTAGTGACTTTCCTTTTTCAATTATTATGCCTTAAGCCTGAAGTAAATCAGATCTTTGTGACAATTGGGCCCTGTGTCAATAGATCACCTGTTAGTAGATGAACTGGATATTCTACTATTCTAAAGAACTGCATTATAAAGATCTGCTCTACATGCTGCCATTTGTAACAATCAGGTCTACACTTAATGGCATTTGTACCATTTAAAAGAATAAACCTATACAAAGCTTTTACTTAACAAAAAGTTCACATTTCATGGCAGAGAAAATATTAAAGACTTCTTGAAAGAAATAAGTCTGTTACATGGAACAAAACTATATTATAAGCATGATCAGTACCATTGTCTCAAAGAGAGATCGTTAAATGGTATTGTTTTCCTTCTCTCTCTCTGACACTTTATCTCTCAATGTACAGATTAGAGAACATCACAGAAAAATTAATTCTATTTTTGAACTCCAGAGACTGTTGGTTTCTTTGTATATTTTCCTTGCTACATTCCAGTACTCTTTGTTCAAAAGATTAATTATAAGAAAGTGTTTGTCATTTCTGAAAATAAATTCCGAGTGGGAATACTTGCCATCATGATGCTGTAACTCACCAGAAAGGTGTGAAATAGCACTGTTTTATTCTAATAGCACCCACTAGCCTAGATATTGTCAAGGATATATCGGCATCTCTGTGAAATACTCTTTGTAATTTCAGAGCTATCTTACTCTTAGCTACAAAATTCCACTCAGGTTTCTGATTTAGTTCATAGGGTCTCCGTTTGGAAATAATTTTCTTAAATAGCAATAGTTGGTGGGTTTTTTTTAATAAAAGTATCAAATTACTTATCACCTACATAGCACCTTTCAATTTTAAATCTTCTATAGAAGTCTCACTGCCAAAATTAAGATACAAATTAAGTTCCATGCAAAATTCAAATGGAACTACTTATAAAGACACAACCAACAATTCACCATATAAATATGAGGGCGAGGGAAAAGAATGAACTACAAGAGGGAAGTGAAAGTGGCCTTTTACCCGTTTTTGTTTGTTTGTATCATTACAAGAAGGCTTTAAAGATTGTTGTGTTTTTGTTTGTTTAGTTAGGGGTGAGGGGCGGGATTTTATCCAGATTAGATATTCAGGTTCTACTTAGCCTGTTTTTCCTGGAAAACAAAATTTATGAAATCTGAGATAATCATGCAAGTGAAACCTGATTAAATGAAATGGAGATTTTTTTTCAAACTTTGAAATATGCTGTTTGTTTGAAGTGTTAAAAATTGAAAGAAAGTCTGTCTTTGTTAAATTATCAGCAACTCCACCCTTTCAAGTATGCACTGATAAATCCACAGTCATCCAAACGTTTCTAAAGAATTAAACTATTGAAGAAGTTTAAAAACCCACAAAATACCATCATTAGGCCTTTCAAACACATCATAAAGTAGTACAAAAGTGTAAGTTCTTTGGAGCAGAGACCATCTTTTTGCTCTGTTTGTACAGAGCCTACTGCAGTGGAGTTCTGGTCTATGTCTGGGCACTCTTAAGTGCTACGGTACTAAGAAAGAAAGAACGAAAGAAAGAACGAAAGAAAGAAAGAAAGAAAGAACGAAAGAAAGAACGAACGAATCCACTTTTCCTCTTTTAATAGGAATAGAAGTTACGCACTACAATTCTGTAATAGCACTTGAGGAGGCTCACCCAATTTCCTTGTCAGACTCAGTCTTCTGGCCCCATGAGGAATTATATCAGTTTTTAAAAACAGTTTCAAGCCCTCTCCTTCTGAATATAATCTTAGAACTGTAAACCAGTATAAACTGATTCCTTAGGATTGAAATAAAGCAAGAGGCTGAACAGACGTAAAGACTCCTTGCCTCTCCTAAAGGGCTTCTAATGCTAGAGAACAACAGACACACAGTGGGGTAGGCTATTTATACATTTGTTTGAGGAGCAGAATAGTTCAAGAGACTTTGTGCACTCCCACAACCACTCAATGTTTCTAAATAGTTCCAGACTTGTGTAGCTAGACATACAACTCAAAGCTGGATTCTGTGGAGTCAATGTCAAAACAGACAATAACAAACAAGATTTGCCTTAAAAAATTTAAAAAAAAGATAATTGCTTCTACTGTTATGTTTAAAGAACAAATGCTAACATTCCAAAACAAATACTTCCAAAACTGATGAAACAATTTTTTTCTTACTATAGAGTTCTTGTCTCATAACATGAAGTCCACTACTCTGGAATACTCTGATGGCATTCAGAATGCTATGAATATACAGAGGCAACTCACTAGTGAAGAATTTTGGTACCATCTAACTCTCTGAAAAGGATGCAAGCACAGGCAAGCCAAAACAAATATGTCCCCTTGAAAAAGGTCTCAGAGAAAGAGCAGTCTTAACTAAATTCATAAGTCCCTCAAGACCCTGGTTCAGAGCTCCCAAACTTAGCAAATGAAGTCTCTGGGCTAGTCCCCTAGAGTCTGAAAGACTGACCACAACCCATAGCAGCCTGCATGGCTTATAATCCCCTATCTCTTTCTCAGCTTCCTCTTCCTATTTAAATTACCCAGCCCAAAGCAAGGACAAGGGGATCCTTCATTATGCCCAGGCTTGCTTCAGCTGTAAGCTACAGATTCCTTAAAGCAGGGGTTGGCAACCTTTCAGAAGTGGTGTGCCAAGTCTTCATCTATTCACTCTAATTTAAGGTTTTGCATGCCAGTAATAAATTTTAACCTTTTTAGAAGGTCTCTTTCTGTAAGTCTATAATATATAACTAAACTATTGTTGTATGTAAAGTAAATAAGGTTTTTAAAATGTTTAAGAAGCTTCATTTAAAATTAAATTAAAATGTAGAGCCCCTCGGACCAGTGGCCAAGACCCAGGCAGCGTGAGTGCCACTGAAAATCAGCTTGCGTGCCACCTTTGGCACACATGCCATAGGTTGCCTACCCCTGCCTTAAAGAAATAGTACACTACACCACATTCTTCCTAGCATCCCTTCTGCTATAGCCACTACAATCCACTGCAGCACAGGAAGCATGCAGGGAGTGAGAGAGGGCAGATTAATGTACATGCTGGTTGTTGAGCAATTGTGGCTAGCACCACCTCCCACAGACAGTCCCACAACTCACTTCAGTTAGCAAATCCAACCTCTGCTACCTCAATCCTGCCCATTTTAAGTACAAATTATGTTAAATGACTACCCATATTCCCCAAATGCATTCAGCGTTGTACTTCAACAAAACAAAGAGCATGGAAATGAGATATAACTGTGCTTCCCGATATACAGGTATTAAAAGGGCTTACTTTTAATTTTTTGTTTTTAAACATCAAGTTGTATGTTGTAAAATAACAGAAAATCTGAAACAGTCTGCTTAATCAATTTGGAAATAGTTTATTTAGAAACTTTACAGCATTTATGCCTCTCCCACATAGAATCAATAAGTATTCCATTTTTCTCCTCCTATTGGCTCTGTGTAAATAAAACGTTAGTAGCTCATACCACATTGAACATATGTAGATCTCTGGCAGAGGGAATAATGAGATTGTTCCCAAGAAGAATACAGCATCCCATCTGAAACAAAAACCAGAACCAGTTTATCACAGGGAAAAACTACACAGTAGAAAGCCTCCACCTGAGAAACCCGCCTTTATTCTCAGATAATATAGAGAAGAGTCTGTTTAGGGTTTGAAAAGAAGATTTTATAAAACCTTGAAGAATCAGGTGAATACACCACGTTTCACTGGATTTCACTGAGAGCAGGTCTTCACTGACGGGGAGCGGCAGCGGTTGACTCGCCTCCATCCTCACGGCCAGGTAATTCAATCTAAGATACGATGACTTCAGCTACGCTATTCACGTTGCTGAAGTTGCGTATCTTAGGTCAACACCCCACCCCCAGTGTAGACCAGGGCTGAATATCTGAAATGTAAAGCTTCTTTTAGGAAGAGAGAAACGTAACTTGAACGAACAGCTTGCACTGCTCCTGGAACCAAGAATTTTACTTTGAGGAGCTCAGGTCTATGGAAACCCCCAAGGGAGAATTCCAGGTGAACAAGCACAGGAAGATTTATCTGTTCCCCTGCTCATCAGGCTGAAAGTTCTCCAAATCCTTTTATATGCACTCTGTCCACGAACAGCTTCCTGAATTTTAAGGGAAAGTCCATGAGCGTGCAGGAGCATCCATATTTTTATTTTCCAACTCCTATCACCTGTAAGTCCAAACAATGATCATGTATTTTTCATCACCTATTCTAGCACTACATTTTAAGGTAATATTCTAGTTACATTTACTTTAGAATTTTTTTTCTTCCTTTCCAAATATTTTGTTTTCTATTTGGCAACTTGCAACACTTGGATAATGTAGAATTTATTTCCTCATTCAGGAACTATATATAATACTTATCCTCCACTGCCCCCTCCCCACATGTAATGTCATGATTGCAGAGGATAACCAATAAGAGAATTAGATGGAAAGTATTTGCCCATCCCACAGTTCCTATTCCAGCACTTAGAAGTAAATTATATGATCACAGAATCATGGAACTACAAGGCTGGAAGGGACCTCAAGGTGTCAATTAGTCTAGCCCCCTGCACTAAGACAGAACCAAGTATCGAGGAGGAGTATAGATACTGGCATTGTGGTAGTCCTCCCCACTTTCAGAGGGAATGCCCGAAGAGGTAGGGTTGTTCAGGAAGGGAAACTGAAAAGGGCAGTGTATAAGGGCCCATCCACTGTCACAGAATTCTAGGGCTCAAAGGAAGTGGTGATGATTTCTGGTGCAGTAGGGCTGGGATACTATCTGAAAGGAGAGACTGGAGAAGTCCAGTGCTAGTTTCTCCTAGACTGAAGTGACCAAGTATCTATCGCACATAGCTAATTGTGTGAGCAAGTTACAAATGAAAGAGGAATCCTTAACCCTATTCGGTACCTATTGGAGCAATGCCTCGAATTCTGGGAGTGTGGGACACATTCATCAACCTCCAGCATTTACAACTGATTTGTGAATTCCTTGTGGTAAAAGAGGCCATTCAAGATGCTGTGATTGGGACCAACTTTTTTAAGAAACACCAAGTCACTGTGTTTCATTAACTCTGCATGTTCTTGGCTGTGAAGGCATTTCCCCCCAACCACTATGGATGACCATATGAAAGTACGTGAAGTAGTGGTGGAAAAAAATTGGGTGGAGCCCCCTTGAGGCAAGAGGTTATCCCCAGCCAATTGAAGGGCTGGTGCCAGGAAGATGAGGAGGGCCTATTTGAGCTCAATCCCTAAAGTAGGCTGGAGCTCGTGGTGGGACACTCAGTTGGTAAGAGCTGCTAGGCAAAGTTCTGGTGCAGGAAGCCAACATATGTGGAACCATTGGCCACTTATCCGGGAATGGTGACTGGCACATTCGAGATGGGCATGTTGTTCCTGCAGGAATATCCCAAAACAGAGAATCCAGTTGATGTAAGGACTTGAGACCAGACAAGGATCATGGTAGCAAAGGGACAGAAAGAAAGGTCCAGTGAGATGCAGAGAAATTGGGGCTTGAGTTTAAGTTAAACCAACACAGACTGGAACCTGAACAGGGGCGAGCAGTGCAGGATGTTTTGATAGAATATGGAGACTTAGTTAGTCACGATGACCATGATCCAGGATACACTGAGGTAAAAAAACCACTGGATTAATACTGGGAATGCCAGATCTATCAGAAAGGGACCTTGGAGAGTCCCCATTCATTTTGTAGTAAGAGTTTATGCAGCACTTGCAAGAGATGAAGGATAAAGAGATCAATCAGCTCACTTCTCTACTCTAGTGGTGCTGGTGCAGAAAAAATGTGGAGGAATGCAAGTCTGCATGGATTATCATAAACTGAATGATGTCACTGTAAAAAATGCCCATCACTTGCCCTGGATTGACAACACATCGAATCTCCTGGATAAAGCTTGATGGTTCTCCATTCTTGACCTGGCAAATGAGTACTGGCAAGTGGAAGTGCACCCAGAGGACAAAGCTAAACATCATTCTACACTAAACAGGAATTTTGTGAGTTCAACATAAATGTTGTTTGGTCTGTGTAATATGCCTGGTACAGTCAAAAGGCTCATAGATACCTTCGTAGCAAACTTTCAGGAAACATCCTGCCTAGTGTAACTGGTGATATGTTAGGCCAAACCTTTGAAGAACACCTGAAGAAACTGATATGAGTACTCAAAAAGTAGAATGGATTCAATTTGAAAGTTAAGCCTGCTAAGTGTCAGTTTTTCTGCAGGGAGGTGAAATATTTGGGGCATGTGATTTCTACAGTGGGAATAGGCCCAGATCCAGAAAAGGTGGAGGCCATGCATGGCTAGTACCTTCACACATGACTGAAGTACACTGTTTCTTGGGTTTGGCCTTTTACTACAAAAGAGTCATAGAATACATTGCTTTACACAGAATTTTGGACAAGGTAAAGTGCCTCTGGATTGAGGAGTGTCAAGATGCCTTCACAGAGCTGAAGCAGTGGCTGATGTCAGCTTCCCCCCCCAGGGTATCTAAATCCTCAAGTGCCTTTCTTGCTGGATACTGACGTAAGTGAGGTTGGTATTGGGGAAGTTCTGTAACAAATGGAAGACGGCCAATAGAAGGTGATAGCTTATGGTAGCTGAGCCCAAAGTAGAGCACAACTCAAGTATGTGATGATAAAGAAGGAGCTGCTCATTGTGGTGATCTTTATCAAACAAACGCTTTCAGCATTTTCTTCTAGGGAGATAGTTCACATTGAGAACAGATCACAGTTCTCTCCTACACAATTTCCATTACCTGGAGAGCAGTTAGCCAGACTGTTGGAACAGTTGGCTCAGTTTGACTATCAGATTATATACTGCGCAGGGAAGCAACACCCGAATGCCAATGCCTTTTCCCAGAGGCCTGATTTGGAAGAAGCTGAACCAAAGACTGAGGTGGAGGAGATGCTGCGTGCATGTCAACCAGGGTTGTAGCACTCAGAGATTCAGAAAAGATCAGTGGGTCAGTAGATTGGCATTGGAGCCAGCAGGAAGATACTGACATTAAAAAAAAATGATTAAAAAGAAATGGTAGCAGAGAGCTCCCAGAGGAAATTCAGCATCCTCCCCAACTCAAAAGGTATCAGACTGTGTGGCCTGAGCTGAGAGTTAGACAGGGGATACTAGTGTGGACACTGTCAAGATCTGGGCAAAGGTCAGAACTTGTTCAAGTAGTGATGCCAAAGGAGAAAGTGCCAGGAATTTTGAGGACTCTTCATAATGTAAATATGGGGGTACATCTGGATATAAAAAAAAAAAGTTACTCATAAGGTCGTGTCCCAGTATTTCTTGCTGGGATGGAGGAAGTCCATGAGGAACTGGTGTAGGTTGTGCAAGATGCTGGGGTCTCAGAAAGAAACAGAAAGTAAACAGAGGGCTCTAATGACCTCCACTCAGGCCAAGCATCCCCCTGAACAGGTAGAATAGGATATCCTGGGTCCTCTTCCCATTAGACCTCAAGGAAACAAATATATGTGCTGGTTGTGGATGACAGTTTTTCAAAATGGGCAAAGGCATACCCCATTCCTGATGAAAAAGTTCAGACAGTAGCAAGGGCATTTGTCAAGAGGTTTGTGTGCTATCATTGGGTGCCTCAGCCTTTGCATACTGATGAGGGGAAAAAATCTTAAATCCCAATTGTTCCAACAGTTGCATAACCTTTTAGAGATCCAAAAAAAAAAAAAAATCCACACTACTCCTTATCATCACCAATCAAATGGGATCATCAGGTGATTCAACCGCAGGTTCGTTAATATGTCTTCTCTGATCAGACAATCAAAGGAAGTGGGACATTATGATGGCATATCGGAGCAGTGTCCAGTCTTCTATGGGATATATACCCTATAATACAGTGTTATTCGGGCAGAACTGCCTACCTGTTAAGCTTATATCTGGGATAGATATATAAGAAAAGTTCAGCAATCTATCCGCGTATGGCACATGGATAGCAGGGTAACCGAGTACCATGAGACAGACTGTTAAGAGGCATCAGGCTAGAGCCACATGCAAAAGGAAGGAATACTATCACCTCAGGGTCGTCAGGACGTGTACAAGCCAGAAAAGTTGGTGTGGGTACAGGACCAGACTAGAAGAAACAGGCAATGTAAAAAATTTACACAAAATATTTAATGGTCTCTATATAGGCCTCGGAAACTGTCCAGAGAGGTGTATGAGTTGTAAGTTGAGCCAGGTGGACAACCTTCTGTGGTTACTAAAACTGGCTGAAGGCTTATGTGAATTCACAATTCATGGACAATGATCGTACACTGGAGCCCTGGGTGGTACCACCCAACCTCAGCCAACATATTTTCGGGGATCCCATATTACATCCCCCTGCAATTCTAATACGCAACCTGCACGGAATGTTCCTGAGTCAGAAAGCTTAGCTTGGGTACCCTGGCATGATAAGATGGTAATGGTAAGGGCAAGGAAATGCTCAATGTGGTGGCAAAGCAAGCTATGGCTGAGGAGCATTCCTGAAATTCACCTCTGCCACCTTTGGTTCCAGTCTCAGAACCCCAGGGCAGATCACAGTGCATGCACAGACAGGCCAGGTGGCTTAAGGACAACCTGAAGTAACTACAATAGGATGTGGGGATGCAACCTCAGAGAGGGGATAATATAATAAGCCAGCAGATGGCACCTAAGTTCTGGATCAAGCAATCAAGTCCTGGAGGATCAACTGCCTAGAGGGGCAAAAAGGAGGAGGATCCCATGACAGCTGGAAGGACCTGAAGGGTAAGTGCCATCTTGGCTGCAGTAGTGTGTATATGAGACCTCTGTGAAACAAAAAGCTGAATGCTAGACAGACTTGTGAGAATTTTGGATTTAGACTCACCTGTGTCCCAAAGGAAGATAAAGGCAGAGGAGCGGAGAAGCAACATAACCAACAAGGCTAGATATCCAGACTGAGCAGCCACCAGAGGTGCAGCTCACCAGGCTAGTGCATCTCAGTTTTATGTGCTGGTGCGATAAAAAGGCCTCAGGTGGGGACTAAAGATTTTGCTCACCTCCAGAGGTGGTGGAAGGGACTGTGCTATTGTTCTTTTCTCAAGACTAAATATGCCCTGTTTTTTTTAATCTGTCCTTATAGATCAGGTTTTCTAAACTTCTGTTTGTCGTTGCTTTCCTCTGGACTCTCTCCAATTTACCCACATCTTTCCTAAAGTGTGGCACCCAGAATTGGACAGGGTACTCCAGCTGAAGCCTCACGAGTGCCAAGTAGAGTGGAAAAATTACCTCCCATGTTTTAAATATGATATTCCCGTTAATACACTCCAGAATGATATTAGACTTTTAATGGACATTTAATCTGAGATCCGCTAAATTTCCCAAATCCTTTTCATCAGTACTATTGCCCAGCTATTCTCCATTTTATATTTATGCATTTGGTATCTAAGTATTGTACTTTGCAATTGTCTCTACCGAATTTCATATTGTTGATTTCAGACCAATTCTCCAATTTATCAATATCCTTCTGAATTCTAATCCTGTTCTCCAAAGTGCTTGCAACCCTGCCCAACTTGGTGTCATCCACAAACTGTATAAGCATACTCTCCACTCCATTACATGAATCATTAATGAAAATGTGAGTAATACAAAACCAAGGACAGACCCCATGTGGGATTCCACTTTGACAGCAAATCACTGGTAATTAATATTTTATCATGATCTTTCAACCAGTTATACACTTATCTCATAGCAATTTCATCTAGACCCCATTTCCCTAGTTTGCTTTTAAGAATGTCATGGGAGACTATGTATTAAGCCTCACTTAAGTCAAGCTATATCATGTGTACTGCTTACCCTCATCCACTAGGCCGGTTACCCTGGAAATTGGATTGGTTTAGTGTGATTTATCAAAAGCTATTGAACAAGTTACTTTAAACTGTGCATTGGTCCATTAATTGTGCCTTGCAATAACACAAGGAAAACCAAAATTCAATTTCCAGTCCCAGACTCCTATTTCCTGAGGCCAGAAGTGTTATAGATAGTATAATTAGCTCCCCTAATGGTAAGGAACAGAGATGGAGGAAATACATCTCTACCCCAATATAACACTGTCCTCGGGAGCCAAAAAAATTCTTACCGCATTATAGCTGAAACCGCGTTCTGTCGAACTTGCTTTGATCTGCCAGAGAGCGCAGCCGCCCCCGGAGCACTGCTTTACCGCATTATATCCAAATTCGTGTTATATCGGGTCACGTTATATTGGGGCACAGGTGTACCTCACATTACTCAATGACACTTGTCGCTGACTACAGAGAGAAAAGTACCCCAAAATGTCAAGAAGTTGTGGGCCTAATCTTAGAAGGCATTAAAATCATCATGAGGAGAAAGACATAGAATACATATTTGAACAGACACTGGATTCTTTGAAGAAGAAAGAAGGGTTGGATCACATAAGCACTGAAGGAAATAAGGCATATATGTTTAATCGTGAGAGGAATTAACCACTGGAACAACTTACTAAGGGTCGTGGTGGATTCTCCATCATTGACAATTTCTAAATCAAGATTAGATATTTGTCTAAAAGATATCCTCTAGGAATTATTTGGGGAAAGTTCTTTAGTCTGTGCTATACAAGAGGTCATACTAGATTATCACAATGGTCCCTTCTGGCCTTGGACTTTATCAATCTTAGAATCTGTGAAAAGTGTAAAGGCCAAGATCTGAGGACTGATTTGAAGATGACAAAACATGACTGCTTGTGTCCTGAATTCCCAGAGATAACAAGAAATCCTGTTACAGATCCAGGACCAAATGTACGGTGATACTGACCACAAAATCGAATTAGTCATCTCTCCCTTCTCCAAAAAGCCCATAAGCACCATATACAAATACTTATACAAATCTCTGACCTTTTAACCCACTGCATAATTAATTCCATGTGCCTGTGAAGATTCTCAGCACCCAGAGCTAATAAGCACAAATCTAAGATTTTCTACTTTATTCTCCTACATTAGGATCAGGGAAGTGTACTTTTTTTAGACCTGAACAAACTGATTTCCTTCAGTGCCAATGGGCACATCAAATAAGGTCTGCGTCAGGATGATTACTGTCAGCCTACTATTTTTACTAGAAGCAAGTGCTTGGGTTGAGTGAATGTGATAGATGAATAAATGTCAGGGAGAACAACAGCCTTTGCTCAGGAAGGTGAGACATGGATGCATTGATCATGATAAGTCCTTTTTATTCATAATAGCTTTTTGATACCAGAGCACTTTTTAAAAATGTAAATATTAACTCTGTTAAAGATAGAACTGTACAATCGAAAGCAAAATGTTACGTGTTTGTGATACATAAGAACTAAGTACAGACAATACTGTTTTTGTCACCAGAGTATTTCTTTGAATTAGCTCAAATGAATAGGCTGATGAATGGACATAAACCGTTCTGCAATAAACTATAAAACTTTACCTACAACTAATACAGAATCAGCAATAGAGAAAACTAATAAAAAATGCTAAACAATCCAATAGTATGAGAATCTGCTGTGACGATACTATATAAACAATTCATAAAAGCACTATGTTGTAATTCAGTTAAGAATGGACTACGCATGACATACAAAATTGAAATCAAGAAAATGAAAACTTAATACAAGCAACAATAGATTCACTCTTCTCTCCCTCTCCCACAACATCCAATATTACCAGCACAACCACTACAGACACCAGAAAAAATACCAGAGCCTTGACTCTGTACCAGTGTGTATGCCAAGATTCCAACATACCCTTCCACAAATACAACCATCCCCACCACTACAGACAGACTTCTTCCCATCTTCTCCAAATCCCTTTTGCAGTTATGTGAAACTGTGTGCACTAAGGCCTAAGAGGGCGCACAAGGAACAGGAAAAGTTACTGTGTTAAAGAGTCTGTTCCTCATGAAACTGTTCAGCAGCTCAAGAGCTCCACTCCAAAAACTGGCTGAACAGCAAAATCTTACATTTTCTAAGAAAAAACGGGAGGGCGGGGGTCGTGATGATTTAAAAAAGGCTTAAAAACAAAAATAATTTTGCAGTAACAATTAGATTTTTCTGCAGTTTCTGGTTCTGATAATATTGGACTAAAAATTTAGCTTGCTTTTCATTTTGGTAGTGTTTTGGGCTTCATAGGTCAGATATTGTCTTTCTCTTTGATTGTCATTTGTTAGGGACCATCACAGGAACTAGTTAGCCTGTGTGCCTGTGTTCATTTTTTGACCATGTCCCTAGAGTAGCAAAACCCATTTTCCATATACTGTGTTAGCCCTCAGTTTCAAACACTGGGAACATTACTGAGGACAATGTTCTATGCCTCTTCTAAATGATTCAGAAAGATTTCTGTACACAGCACAGAACATAAGTAGCTTACAAATCATATTCTCCAATGTTTAGGTAACGTGCATAAGGATTCAGTTATGGTGACTAATACTAATAAACCAAAAATTACCACACTGAACAACAAACTCCCACTATGTGGAAAGTATTATAGTTTGTAAGTTTTTAAGATGCTGGAAATCGCAAAAAATCATGAGTCTCACAATATGGCCTTTTTTAAAAGGACAGTTTTTCCACTGATTAGCACTAGTTAAAATTCCTTGAAAATCTTCAGAAAATTCGAGTTTTACTTAGAGATTGGTGGAAAATTTCAGACAGTTTCACTGTGCTGTTCATACAAAACAAAGTGATTGAACTCCTGTCTTATATGCAAAAATAGTTAACTATTCTGAAACTGCCACCCTCTCATAAGAGGAGAACCAACACCTTCTTAAACTAGGGCTTGTCTATAAACAGACTTCATGTATGACAAGCCAAGGTCGAACTCTGCAACCACCAGCTCACTGTGCACCAGCCAGCCACACGGACTCTACTACCTCACACCAAGTACACAATACAGAACTTTTAGTACACAGCAGCAGGGTCCATACAACCAGAAGTGTGTGGCAAGCCAGTATGGTGCAAATTCACACCCTGACATGCCACATAAGTCTCCATCCAGACAAGCCCTTTGACAGTTTCTAGTCAATGATAAACCTTTTACTTGAGACCACTAATATTCATCAAAAAGTTATAATCAAGTAAAATTCCAAAGACCTTAGGGCCAGTTTCAGATGCAGTGACTGAGGCTATATATACACTGCGTGCCTTACAAGGACGCATCTCTGCCACTGCAGGCTCGCCATTGTAAGGTGTGCTGTGTGGCTGCTCTTTATCACTGGCAGAGAGTTCTCCTGGAGACAAAATAAAACCACCCCCAACAAGGTAGCTTCATCGACTGGAGTGCAGTTTCTGATAATGAAGCGCTGTACACACTAGCACTTTTCCTCGCTAAAACTTTTGTCATTTGGGGTGGGGGTGTTTTTTCACAGCCCAGAGTGACACGTTTTAGCAACGAAAGTGCCAGCGTAGACATAGCCTGAATAACCGGGATCTAAGTCACTATGGATGGTAACAACTCCTTTCTCAGATCATTAGCAATTATTGGTTTTGCTGTTGCTCCTAGGTTTTATCACTTGGGTGCAGAGCAAATGCATATTGCTTTTGTCCTATGCACCATCTCATTTTTTGAAAGGAAATAAAATAGCAGCTTTTTGCATGAATGGCTGGGGACAGTATAATTATGTTGTTGTTTCACTAATTGCAAGTCAAAAATACATTGATAAACACTGTCAGATTTAATCATTTAAAGTGTGGGAGGGTAATTATTTTGACTGATTCTGTGAAAAACTCTTAATTTGTCCTATATTTTTTAATGTTCAGGTTAGAACTGATTTATGCACACCTTACATGGATATATAACTAGGTCTTGGCCTGATATTTGTATATGTTGCTCAGTTATATTTTAACTGAAAGGGACCCAAAGTGGGTATTTAATATTTAAAGCAATTGGAAAGTAATCTTCCAGAATTAGCAGTCCTATTAGTACTGCAACTGATTTTCTTGTTTAAAAGCTTCTTGCCGTAACCCAACCAACCTTCACACCACCACCACTTTACACCCTCCCTGCCATGTTTAAACCCAGATAGCTAGAAAAAATACTCTTCTTCTTCCACGGACAAAGAGAGCCTCTGCGTTAAAACTTCAAGTATTTGGATTAGGGTGAACTTGCCTTACTATGTAAGTGGTTGCCGCCATACGTCCTAGTAGTCGGAAGCAAGTCCTGGCAGATGTTTGTGGGCTGCTCATCATGGTATTGATCAGGTTCACTAGGGCAACAAATCTCTGAAATGGTAAAGAGGATTTTGCATCTAACAAATGGCGCTAACATTGACTTTTGAAAGTTTATTTGCAGGCTGAGGCTTGTGAAGAGTGACATCGTGGCTTTGCTGGCTTCTTTCTGAGTGGGAGCCTGGAGGAGACAGTTATCTAAATATGGGTATATTATGATCCCCTGCTTGTGTACCTGGGCTGCTGTCACTGCTAGAATTTTGGAAAACACTCAGGGAGCCATGGAGAGACCAAAGGACAGTACCATGTATTGATAATTCCTCGGATTTGTCTTTGGGAACTATCTGTGTACTGGATGAATAGTGATGTAAAAATAAGCATCCTGCAGATCAAGGGCTGCAAATCAATCCTCTAGTTCTGGAACGATTGTTGCTAAATTAACCATCTGGAATCGTTGCGTTTTGCCAAATTTGTTTAGACTTCTGAGATCAAGAATAGGTCTCCATCCCCCAGACTTTTTCAGGGTTACAAAGTAACAGGAATACCCATTCTCTCTGTGTTGTAGTGCCACTAGTTCTACTGCACTGAGTTGTAGAAGGTGCTCTACTTCCTGTCTCAGGAGGAGCTCATGAGAGGGGTCCCTAAGGAGGGACATGGAGGGAAGGTGGGTAGAGGGGATGGAGAAGAACTGGATGGTGTATCCTGTTTTGATGATTTCCAGTACCCATTTGGCGGAAGTGATAGTTTGCCATATTGGATAGAATGGTATTAGACAATCTGTAAATGGATGGTTGAAGGAGAGTTGTTTCAGCACTGGTAACTGGGGAAGTCTTCAAGCCCTTGACTAAACCTTCAAATTTTGATGTTATGGGGTAGGTTGTTGTGGTGCAGTGGGTTGAGAAGAGTTTTTTCTATGCTTGGATGGTCTTTATCTGCGCCTCTGGGAATCGTATTGTCTCTGGGTCTGCATATAGGGAGCCTGTCTAGGACAGGTGAGGTGTAATACCTGTCCTGTTTATGTTTGGTTGCTGGTGTATATATGCCAAGAGATCTGAGAGTGGCGCTCAAATCCTTTAGTGAGTGGAGGGATTCATTGGTTTTACCTGCAAACAGTTTTGCACCTTCGAAGGGGAGGCCCTCTACTGTGGATTGCACCTCCCTTGGAACCCCGACAGGTGAAGCCAGGAGGCTTGGTGCATTACAATGGTGATAGTGAGGGACCTAGTTGCCATGTCAGTGTGGAATCCAAATATGCCTGATTGGCCATATGGGCCAAGAGGCATCCTTCTGAGATGTGTGATATAAATTGTTCTTTTTCTTCTTCAGGTATGCAGTCAATAAATTCAGATACTTTGGAATAATTCACTGTTTTTCCATTAGGGCTTCATAATTGGTGATTCTAAATTGTAATCTCGCTGATGAATAGGCCTTGCAGCAGTCTCATCCACTCTTTGTCATATAGGCTGGTCCTGGAATAATGTTCCTGCCCTAGTCATTAACTGTGTTCCCACCAGAGAGTTTGGCTGGGCTGAGAAAATGAAAAGTCCAGCCCTTTCAAAGGGACATGGTATTTTTTATCTGCCCTCTTACAGGTAGGTGGGATTGGGTGGGGAAGACGACACTGCCAAATGGTTGTGGCAGGCTCCATGATTGCAGCATTTATCAGCAGGGTGATCTTAGAGGAGGTGGTTGTGTGGAGTACATCCAAGAGCTTGTGCTATGTTTCAGTGACTTCCTCGAGGGGTATTTGGAGCATGTCAGCTATCCTTTTAAATAGATCTTATAACTGTTTGAAGTCATCTCCAGTAGTAGGCGGCGGAGGCATGATGGTCTCATCAGAGGAGGAAGGACGGTTGGTGGCAGGAATAGCCTCCTGGTGCACAGCCTCCTCTGTTTCCTCAAAAGATTGCATTTGAGAAACATTGGGAAAAGCACTAGTGGACATCCCCACGGATATCTGGTCTCGGGGGCGATGCCTAAGCTTCACTTGTGGCTCAGATCTGAGACTGCCTTGCAGAGTGGCTGGGATGAAAAAACTTCCTCTTCCTTATCCTCCTCACTGGAGAAGAGAGGGGCAGATGCAGCCAGTGGCAAGTGTGGTGGTGAAAACACCAAGAAGAGGCAACTCAGGTGCCAGGGCCAGTCAGGTCTGTAGGTATAAGGAACTGTTGCAAGTTTGGTGCTGGCAGAGACGCCTGCATTTCTGCAGTGGCAAGAATTGCTGCCATACCGGGAGGTATTGCAGCGCCTGGGGAATAGGTGCCAACATCAACTGCACAGAGGAGGACACAGCAAGCTTCAGTGCCGATGCATCCTTGCTATGCGGCAAGAAGCCAGGAGGTGATGTCAGTGCCGTAGAAACTGCAGAGGCACGCGGCACCAAGTCTTTATTTGTTGCTGCCAGTGCCATGGTGGAATGGGCAGTCTCTTCTCTGCCTTCCTTTTTAGAGCTTGCCCGCTTAGAGTCTGTGGCTTTAACAGTACCGAGTACGGAAGTCCCTTCTGACTTGTAGGTTCTTTGCTGCAGTGCCCAAGTTGGGGAACACTGCCTCTTTAGACATGGACTTGGTAAGAAAGGTAGTAGCTCTCCTCTTTCCACATCCTTTAGGAGACAAGTCCTTCCCATGCAGGATTGAGAAAGAGGGAGCTCTGTCAGAAGCTGTATTCAGCAGTCAGCCACCGGGAGAAGCTTGTGGCTCTGGGTCCAAAGCTGGACAGAGGGGCTTCTCCATAAACTTTAATTTAAGGTCCCTTGCCTTTCTTATGCAAGCCTTGAGGTTGTAGAAATGGGTGTACTTTTGGGGTACATGTTTTCCTGTGGCACCGGACACATTGAGAGTGTCCATCCGAAAGTGGAATTGCCTCACAGCAGGACAGGCAATGTTTAAAGTCTGGAGATCCTGGCATTTTGAAGAAAATATGCCAAGTAGGATGAAATGGTAAAAGGTTTTGTTTTGCTTTTTAAATGGGGAAGAAAAACAGAGAAAGGGTTTTATTAAACTAATCTATTATAGACTAACACTACTCTAGCTGTTATGTACTACTAACATTAAGGTCTGAGGTAAATCAAGTAAGGCACAACCGGAGCGCCAACCTGGACCAACAGCGGTGGAGAAGGAACTGAGAAGAGGGGGCATGGCCACATAGCGCTAATTAATCACCACTGCAGGCATGAGACAGGGAGAGCACATGTGCAGCCCAGCAAGGTACCACTGTCGGAATTCTCCAAATAGCGGCATAGGTGCACACAATCACCTAAAGTGGAGCACCCATGGACTCCACGTGAAGAAGGCGATAAACTTCCACTTACTTCAACTAGTACAGCATAAGTTTCTGAAACCTTGATGTGACATACCAGGATACAATCCAGACTAATAAGTATCTGTGTCCCTCTGGCTCTGTAACCAGAGTACCCTTTACAATGCCTTGCTGCTGTATTCTCCAGCCTGGACGGCTCACAAATGGCCTCCAGCATGTAAGTCACTCCCAGCTATGTTTGGGCATGTGCTGCAGCCAGCCAGCCACAACCTGGCTCTTACCAGCTTTAAAAATTACCAAAGGGTGACCCCAACACACTCCAAGTCCCAGATTTTCCCTCAGAAACATATGTCCTGTACTGCACAGCCCTCTCCTGGCCAGTACAAATATACGGAATCTGTATTCCTTTAAAGGGGAAATGCACACAACTTGTTACACAAAATGGAGTTACCCAGTCACTTCAGCTTGAACACACTGGATTAGATAAAACAGTAAAACAAGTTTATTAACTTTAAAGAGGTAGATTTTAAGTGAGGATGAGAAACGAGACATAAAAGTCAGAATTGGTTACAAGAAAAATAAAGATAACATGTTTACTAATGCCTAACAAACTACAGCAGATTCCAGCAAAGTTTCTCACCACACGCTTTCAGCAGTCTTACTGATCAAACTTTTTAGGTCAGGACACCTCTCTCAGAGTCCAACAGCTGCTTTCTTTGTCTGTTCAGGTGCAGTGAATGCAATGGGTGGGAGGAGGATCCTTTTGGGTGTTTGTCCCTCCTTTTTAAAGTTTCAGTTTCCCTCTTGAGAAATATTTTCAGCTGAGATCAAGGAGACAAAAAGTCCATGAGGAAGGATATTCTCTGTTAGTTTTTATTTTGAACTTCCTTTGTTTTTCATTTCTGCTTGATGACTCTGTTTATTGCTTAAATGCAAATTAAGGTAAGCATATATTCTTTCTTTTGCTTAGGACAAACCTGACTTCTGCCTGGGCAGGGCTGAGAGGTATGAAACATGTGTAAACAACATCACACAGGGGAATCTTAAAACTTCACATACAATGTTGCCACACATTTTACCAGGACAATACTGACAGCAAATTATGAGTTTCAAATTATACCTTACAAGGTATGCTTTGGACAAAGATTATTACAATAGTGTGTAGGGTTTGAATACAGAGATGTGTTACATCACATTTGGTGTCAATTAAATCTTGATAGCAAATGTAGTAAAAGTAGCATAAGTGCCATATGGATAATTTAATGAGTTACCTCATCAAAACATCTCTACTAATACGTAGTTTAAAGCAGTATAAATTAAAGACAACTGTTAATTCTCACTTTTTAGCCTATGATTCTATATCTTTGTAGAACTTGCTTATCAAGAACTGGTTGACTACAAGAGGTATTTATATACTTTGACTTCTAGGAAGTGATGCAATTTTATATTGCAGCAAAGCTGAAGTAATTCCTCCCTTTTATTCAAATTCCCCTATTGTTTCATTTTTGTCCTGGAAAGTTCAAGAGTTCATCTTACCTTACATTATTGATAATGCATCCAATACTCTATATCTGTATTTAACCTGATATTAAGAAAATAGTTACACACAGCTCCCTGCAGCAAAGTGAAAAAGAGTGTCCAATTGTGTATTTCTATCTATTTTAGCAAAAGATTGTAAAATGTTTTTGTATAATCAAAATGGTGATATAAATATGAAATGAGTACAATACCTTTTATTCAGATTAGTTTACTTCAAATAAAAAAGACTCTTAAAATGTAGATGCTTTGATGTTAGCATCTCAGACTTCCTTTCACATTCCCAAGGAGAGTGTCACAATTTTTCCTTCTTTGTGCAGACAATTCTGAAGGCCCTGCTTCACAGCTGACAACCTTCTAATCAAGGACTCCTGCTGTTCCTTTAGTGTAAATGTAACAGGTGAAACCCACCTCTTGCGAGAGCCCCCCTTCGCCCCTAGTCAGGTGTGTATGAGGTCTTTAAAAGAGTCCCAGGCCTGGTACTGGGCTGTACCCCCAGAGCTTCCTCCTTGGAGGCAATGATTTTGCCCTCTTGCTCTGTTCTGGCCCCAGTTCAGAGCAAGAGGGTAAAATCAGCTGGGCCTCTTAACAGTTCAGTTCCCCTTCCAGGGGTTTATCACTGTCCGATTGTAGGACTATGGAGGGGACCTGGGCCCGCCCACTACGCCAGGTCCCAGTGCAGGGACCTTAAGAATAGCAGCCACGTGCCACCATGCTCCTTTAATAAAACTGCCTTCAGTTACCTGGGCGACTTCCCCATGGACCCAACGTTCACTGATGCTTCACCCTTAGCTCAGGGCTCTTCTGTGTTCAGGCCCAGAAGCCAGCCAGGAGCTTTTACTCGTTCTCCTGGTACCTGCTAGCACTCCCCTTTGGCCAACCAGGAGGACCAGCTGTACTCCTCTGGCTCTAGCAGGGACCTGCCTGTCTCTAGCTCTGCAGCTCCTTTTATTTTGGCCCTCCCTGGCCCTGACAGGCTGCTCTCTGCAGCTTCTCTAGGTCACTCAGAGTACTTAGCTCCACTGCTCCTCTCCTGGGACAGGTATGGCAGGACCTGAGGGCTTCAGCAGGGAGCCCTTGGTTCTAGTCCACCCCATCACAGTAATATTCTAATTCATTTAGCTTTTTTTGGCCCCTTGTGATGTTGTATAATTGAATAGGACCAATTGTATCATTGTAGCTACCACTGTTATACAATTGCAACAAATCTTGTACAAAGTATATCATGTAAGGTATCAATGGAAAAGTTATGATTTTCTAAGTATGATTATCCTGTTTATATGCATATATCATCTTTGACTCTGAAGTTATAAATATTGGCTACACACTGGTATCTTCCATGTCTTATATTCCTTGGTAATACCACCAATGGAATGTGCATTAAGGCCAGACAGCTATGTACTGATGGCTCATCAAGGACACGGCATTCACAGTTGGCCATAGAAGAAACTCATTCTGCCCAGATAACTCTTCCTGTTGGACGCCTTAGCAAATATGGACAATGGCTTCCCCTGTGAGTCAAAGCATGTATGGACATAGGATATGCTCATGTGACCCTAGACGCCATCATGGGCCAGTAACTTTCCACAAACTAAGGCTGACACAGAGAGCATCTATTTTAATTTTCTTTCTCCACCTCTGTCCTGCCTAGTGAACACCCCTCTCCCACTCAAAACCTCATTTGCCTGCTCAAAATGACAGCCAGCAGCATGGTGCAGCTCCAACCGCAGCTCCAACCTCAGTCCCACCTCCTCTCCCGCAACATAGTGAAACAATGAAAACATTCAATTGTGCAAAATTTACTTGGACAGTGGTCACAAGAAAAAAGGTTTGGTTGGTATTCTCAGTTTATGTGAGGTAGACATCGGCACTGAATGCCATTAAGGTAATAAGACTACAGCTCCCTACAGGCTTGCATTAAAAAAAAGACTTTGAAACCTTAACTGCTCCCCATCAGTGCAAAACCAAATCCATTTTTCTCTATACTTTCAGCTAACCCGGGGCGGGGGGACAGAAATCAGAATAAGATGTTTTCAGAAACCACACTGAAGAATCAAAAAACCTCACCAAAAATCAACAGATGGCTAGAGGTTGTTTTTGAAGTCCGAGAAGGAAAAAGACAGGCAGATATCCAGAGAGAGCACTGAAGTGGCCAGAGACAGTCATGGCCAAAAACACTGTAGAGCAATGCAAGGACATGAAAAGGCAACTACTGAATGCAATACAGAAGCAGATGCTCTTCTGGAGTGTCTGTTGCAAGCTGGCCTACCAACTATCTTGTCATCTTAAATGGGACCCAACCATATTCTGCAATACCAGATGCCCCCCAAATGTACCCCACAACTGTGCTCCAACATGCCATTTCCCTCCTTGGCCCCAACTCAGGGCAGCAAGAACAACCACACCTGAAAACCTAGCTCTTTTGAGCTATCAAAAACTCTGAGCCCTGACACAACACCAGAAGGCAGAAAAAGAAATGCAGAGACCAGACACATACTTGCCTGTAAATTGGAGCTTCCTCCCCCACTATTGTGTGCTGTCATCCACTGCACTGTTTTACTTTACACTTGTGTTTCATTATTGTTTTAATCAAAGATTTATTTCTGGCTGATTTATTTTAAATTTTTTTAAAAGACAAAATCCATTAGAAATACATTCATAAAGAATCTGTAATGCATGATGTGACATGTTCGCCTCAGAGTACCACCTGGAACTGGGGTACCACTGAGCCCCCCGACCCATCAGCCTGGGCTCCCTATACACAGTACTGCTGTGACCAGCCTGCCAAACCCTCTCCCAGACTCCAGCGCACATATACAGGTAGGGACACACCCAGCTGCAGTTACATATACATAGCTCTTGCGTAGGAAGCCCTTTAATCAGCCCTTGCATAGGAAGACACAGCTAAGGCACCTCCCAGTTCCTAAGGCACACCTCCACCCCTGGACTGTAAACCCAAAATTACACCATCTTGCACTGCACAGTGATCTGTAATGCGTAAGCTCATGAAATTCACCACCTCCCTCAATGTAGAGAGGAAATGTACAACAGCTTTTTGCCCCAAGTTATGACTCTCACACACTGGTTTGTGATAAAGCAAAAACAAACTTATTAACTACAAAAGATAGATTTTAAGTGATTATAAGGGACAGAAAATGGATCAAAGCAGATTATCTAGCAAACAAACAAAACACGCAAACTAAGCTTAATATACTAAAGAGATTTCATATGAGTAGCAAATTCTCACCCTAAATGATGATTTGAGCAGCCTGCAAAAATTCTTAAGGGGCAAGCTGCACTTACAGCTTAAAAACCCCAGGTGTTCCTTTCACAGGCTAAAAGTCCCTTCAGTCTGGGTCCAGCACTTCTCCCCAGTTCAGTCCTTGTTCCTTAGAAGTTTTCAGGAGTCTTCTTTGGGAGGAGAGTCAGAAAAATCTTGATGATGCCATTCCCTTGCCTTAAACTGCTTTTGCATATGGCGGGAACCCTTTGGCTCCAAGCTTCGTTCCCACGTCAGTCAATGGAAAAACAATGGCATTCCAAGATAGAGTCCAGTACCAGGTGACTTGGTCGCCTGCCCCTGTAGGGTCCCAGCAGCCAGGTGTCAGAGGCTGTTTATAGCTTCCTCAGAAAGGCTCCTTGGTGGGAGATTATTTTGTTCTAAAACCTATTGTTTTCTCCTAATGGCCTTGTAACTTGAATGGGCCCTTCCCAGCCAACGATCTAGACTGATAGTCTTTTGCCTAATGGGCGTTCCCCAGCTGTAAACACATTTATGATACAGATACATAGTCAATATTCCTAATTTTGGATACAAAAATGATATATGCATACAAATAGGATAATCATTTCAGTAAATCATAACCTTTCCAATGATATCTCACATAACTTGCATGAAATACATTATGGTTATATCATATCATAATATTACTGTGAAAAATATGGGTTGCAGTGTCACACATGGTACACACAAAAACCATGAATTTTCATAAATCAGATTTCTACAAAGAAAAAAAATACATACACACAGACAAAATAAGGACTCCCATCCCATAACATGCCACTTCTACAGTCCACAAAAAAAATCCTGCAGTGTTCACAGTCTGTCTCCCTCCCCTGCATTTTCATGCCCCAGAGTCAAAATGAGGACAGTTAGGCACCCTTGATGGTACTGCCCTGGTCATTTATAATTTCTAATGGACGCCTTGCTGGCTTCTCAAATGGCTGGGCAAATCTCAACATCACACCCTCCAAACCTTGATTAAAGCTTTCTTCCTTACTCTCACAAATATTGTGGAAAATATAATAATCAGCTATCATCTTAGGCAATTATTTTTCTGTGGCTTCCAACCTAGCTCATAAAACACCAACTTCCTTTAAGATGTCCAAAGGCACATTCCACTGTCATTTTGCAACTACTGATGCAACAGTTAAAAAATTCCTTCTTTTTATTCAAGTGGCCTATGAATAACTTCATTAGCCAAGGAAGCAGAAGATAAGCCAGGCCTCCTAGGATAACTGGACTACTGCCATAACACTAATGTCCATAGTGATCCTGACGGCAAAGTCTCCTTTATTCATTAAGGTTAACCAAGCTGAGTTCCAAAAGATCCTAGTATTGTAGGCCTTTCAAGACCACTTTGTATTTATGTTTGTGAAATCTGCTGCAGCAGTCTGCCAGGCCTTGGAGAATCATGGAGAAATACATTTCTGTTTACAAATTCCAAGCCTGGTGCAGGGAGCACACCATAGGCACATAGGTTCCATTAACTGCCCCCATACAGTTTTGGAATCTCGCATGTGCAAAGCCATCAATAACCCACCTCCAGAGCACTACCAAGCTTTATAAACCATTTTATCAGTACCTTCTGCATGTCATCACACATCTCCATGACAATGGCATCAACAATCAATTTCCCTCTGCCAAACTGGTTGGCTATGGAATTGTAACATTAAGGAGTGGACAGATTCCAGATGAGAATGGTGACTGGCTTCTCAACAACTACAGGATGCCACATGTTGGTATGCTGCCACTGCACCTTTGGGGCTAGTTCAGAACCAATTTCAAAAAAGGTTGCCTTCACCATCCTGAAACTCTGTTGCCTCTGCTGTCTGCTGAACAGACCTTTCCCCCCAGTCAGCACTGGTTTCCTAAGCCCCGAACTGACACTGCACTGTATAAAGATGCTCCACAAACAACTCGTTTAGTAGCGGTTGCTTGATGTTGCCCTCCTCTTCCTTGTCCTCACACCTCTGCTGCTGCTGCAGGAGCAGAAGCCACTACTGCAACCATGTCATTTGCTATAGAGTGAAGTCCAAAACCAAAGCCACCTGGCTCAGAGAGCTCAAATGAAATGAAAACGGCCTCTGCATATTCATGGTTGCCAACAGAGTGGTGTACAGAATTGTTGGATCCATGCTGGTCAACAACAGTTCAAAAATGGCACTAGCCTGCCAAGATAGAGAGGATCCATGGGGCAGAGGGAGTGGAATCATGGGATTTTTGGAGTTTGACCCCAAATTCCAGAATTAAGATGGTTTTTGCCTGGCTTCTACTATGCATCCCACAATATGCAGCTCAACAGCAAAGCAAAGGACCATGGGATACCCTCCCACAATGCAATTTGCTTAGAGTGCACCAAGCCCCTGCCATCTGTACACAATCATGAGAACTGAAAGAGGGCACAGCTGTCCTGTGTGCAGCTTGCACATTGTGCACCAACTAGTACATATCAACTCAATACAGACTAAACCCTCTGTACAGAGCCTACATCTAGCAAACTCACTTATATTATCACCTAAAAAAAACCAAAACTAACAGGGTTTCATTCCAAGCTAGAAAGTAGTTTTATCTGTTGTTACAAATCAGACAGTTGGACTTTCTGTACCCATACATTCTATGTATTTTATTCTAAAGTAAAGATCAGAAGTTATTAACTAAATCTTTAGATGTAATTTAACTCAGCGAATGTATGGAACACTGCCACCAAACATGAGAACTATAAGATTTTGAAAAGTTGTTGCATTTTGGAAATAATAATCTTCTAATAGTGTGAACTGCATTATACAGAGAAGGAAGGAAATATTGTAAGATATAAACACCCAACCTGGATGCAGTTTTAGGACATTAAAAGGCATTGAGTAAAGAATTCTTTATTAATAATATGGGTTAACAAAGAAAACAGTCTTGAAATGGATAAAACCTAAAATCATCTGGAAAAAAAGAAAAAAAATCATAGAAGATGTTAGATACACTGACACTATCTAATGCACATCAACAGATGCAGAACAAAATCTGAGGATCAGAAATCTGAGAGCCAATATCCAATAGAAACAAGGGTAAGCGCCCTGTCAAGGTATTATTCCCACTTTGAACTTTAGCGTCCAGAAAGTGGGGACCTGCATGTACCCCTCTAAACTTAATTCCTAGCTTAGATCTGATAGCGCTGCCACCAACCAGAAATTCCAGTGTCTGGTACACTCCTTGTCCCCCCAAAACCTTCCCTGGGAAGCCCAAGACCCAACCCGTTGGGTCTTAAAACAAAGAGGAATAAATCATTCCCCCTCCTTTCCCCCTCCCTGGGTTACCCTGAGAGATCACAGTGATTTAACTTCTTGAATCTTAAAACAGAGAGGAATTAACCTCCCCCTCCCTTTCCCCCCACCAATCCCCTGGTGAGTTCAGATCCAATTCCCCTGGGTCTTGCACAAGGAAAAAAAATCAGATTCTTAAAAAAGAAAAGCTTTTAATTAAAGAAAGAAAAAGTAAAAAATCATCTCTGTAAAACCAAGATGGAAAATGTTTACAGGGTCTTCAGCTTTACATAGACTAGAGGGACTCCTTGCCCTCTAGCCTAAGTACAAGTTACAGCAAACAGAGGTAAAATATCCTTCCAGCAAAATACACATTTGCAAATTAAGAAAACAAACATAAAACTAAGTCGCCTTTTCTAGCCAGTACTTACTATTCTGAACATAAGAGACTGTTTGAAAGAATGGAGACAGATCTGCTTGCATGTCTGGTCCCTCTTAGTTCCAAGAGAGAACAAAGAACAAAAAAAAAAAACAGCACAAAACAAAGACTTCCCTCCACCAAGATTTGAAAGTATCTTGTCCCCCGATTGGTCCTTTGGTCAGGTGTCAGCCAGGTTCACTGAGCTTGTTAAAAGAGACATTAACCCTTAACCATCTGTTTATGACATGCCCGCTCCAGCCTCTTCCCCAAAAAGGCTATAAAAGCTGAGGTGTCAAGAAAGAGCCTCAAGGGATGCTGAATCCAGCAAGAGCAACAAAATCTATGCAAAATTTAACACTACACTGAGAGCAGCCTAATCCCTCATCCACTGACTGCCAGGAACCAAAAAAAGTTGTGAGATTTCATTTAAAAGACTGGCTCTCTTTTTCTTTTATTAATTATCTCAAAGTTACCTTGCTGGATCTTCACTCCTTCCAGTAAGATCCTAAGGAACTGAATGTTGGGTTTTACTAAGGCTTTGTCTACACTACAGACCTTACAGAGGCACAACTGTACCACTGCAGCTGCGCTGCTGTAAGGTCTCCCCTGTAGTCGCTCTCTGCCAGCGGGAGAGAGCTCTCCCACCAGCATAATTAAATCATCCCAAACGAGCAGCAGTTTCATGCCAACACAGCGCTGTCCGCACTGGCATTATTGTAACTAAAACTTTTGTCGGCTGGGGGATTTTTTTTTACACCCCGACCAACAAAAGTTTTACTGACAAAAGTACTAGTGCACACAAAGCCTAAGTAATTTAATATACAAGTTTTTTCTTTATAAATCCAAGCAAGATAGCTTAAGAAAAATCCTAAAAATATATGTTAGAGGATAGCTGCCCCACCAAAGAAGTGAGGGGTTCTGCCTACCTGACAGGCTCCATGGGGGGGGCGGGAAATGAGGCAACTCAGGTTCACCTAGGACTAATTACCTCATAGAGTAATTGGGAGGCAGTAAATTAGGCAGGGAAACACACAGACATGATCTCCTGGGAGGGGTGTGGGGGTGTTGGTTAGAGAACAGAGGTTCCTGAGAAGAGGAACAGTTTTCAGAACAAAGAAAGAGAATGTTTCCAAGGGGAGGTCTTCTCAGGAGGAACCTGATGAAGGGAGTTCACTAGGGAGGAAAACCAAGGAAAATGCTCCTAGATGGGAGGGGCATTGAAAGGGAAGAGATAAGGCTGCCAAGTCTCAGTGGAACCTAGTCCCCCATGGAAGGACTTCATCTGGTAGCAGCAGAAGCCCCAGATCAGAGGAATTATATGCTGTTCCAAGGATGGGTTGTTGTGGTTTCACTGCTGTGAGCGTCTTAACGCAGGAGGAGAGACCCTTCCTCATCTGATAAGAGACTCTGGCTCCAGAAGAGGGTTCTGGGTCAGGATGGCCTTTCTAGTAAGGGATCTAGGCATAAGTGGAGTTGATGAAGTATGGTTAACTCAACCCCCTCCCACTCCAGATAGAGATAGTCGAGTGGACACCTACTGTATGATATTCCACATCAGAACATTAGAATGGCCATACTGGGTCAGACCAATGGTCCATCTAGCCTAGTATTCTGTCTTCTAACAGTGGCCAATGCCAGGTACTTCAGAAGGAATAAACAGAACAGGCAACCATCGAATGATCCATCCCCTGTCATACACTCCCAGCTTCTGGCAAACAGAGGCTAGAGACACCTAGAGCATGAGGTTGCATCCCTGACCATTATGGCTAATACCGATCGATACTCCTATCTTCCATGAACTTATCTAATTCTTTGTTGAACCGTGTTATAGTTTTGGCCTTCACAACATCTCCCAGTTGACTGTGCATTGTGTGAAGAAGTATTTCCTTTTGCTTGTTTTAAACCTGCTGCCTATTAATTTAATTGGATTTAACCTTTGGGTTAAATAAACAAGACTTCTGAAGAGCTACTGTTCAATATACATCAGCCTCACCGGGCACACTGAAAGTTCACTAGGGAAAACTGAGGCACAGATGTAATGACCACCAAAGAGCATTCCTTACAGCAAGTTATTTTGCTATTATAAAAATAGTGCTTTCAAAACAAAGTAATAGAAAATCTCAGGAACAACATTTATATAATATGGTCAGTCAAAATGTAACCGTTTCTCCTTTGAGAGTTATTTTGGTGTGTGTTCAGAGTATTTAAAATACTAGAGAAATTTAGTAACTCATTTTATAAATTTTAAAAGAAATTAGCAGTGGTTAATTTTCCTGTATAAGTGCTTAGCCTCAACACAAGTCTATGTAGAATACCTGAAAGATGGTACGTTGTGAACTTATATACCTAGAATATTTTGTGCATCCAGACTTGATTTATAGATCTTTTCCAACTGTTGAATACATATAAAATTGCCTGTGGTGAATGCATAAAAACAGCCATTAAGAATAATTAAATGTCCGCATGCAAGAGTGCTGTCCAAAGAAAAAAATACTCAGTGTAAAGAACTCAGTATTAAAAATTAGTAAACTAATGCTTCATAAACTCAAATCAAAACAAAGTTATAATACTGCCAGTCAGTATTGGATATTAGCATTCATCAAACTTGTTAAACTGTGTTTGTGAAATTTGAGCTAATCTAACAGGCACTATGGCAAATAAATAAATTTGAACCCCATTCATGCTTACACTATGGAAGAAAGGTAAAATGTCCTATTTTCTGACACTACCTACTATTTTGGTAAAGTAAAGCACACTGCAATTGGTATACAGTATCTGTTACAAAGAGTGGAGACTTTCTCCATTATGAATCTGTATAATCGGTTAGCATATATCCAGAATACACCAATTTTTTTTCCATTTTATAGCATAAAATAACTACATGCCCTTTCTAAAATTAATTTATAATTGGCAGCATGACTTACAGTTCTATAGTTTTAATCATAATCAAACTGCTTATTATAGCTTTTAATATTTCTAGAGAGTTATCGATTAGCATTACAGTAAAATTCCTGGCTACAGTCTGGTCCTGCTTTGCCAAGCAGTCTAACATTCACAAAGTATTGTTACAGAAAATAAGTGAGACAGCAGACTGAGTTCCCTACATACCACTTGTTTCAGATAACTTTTAGAAATTTTCTGTGATACATTAGCAACTCAAAAAAATGTGCTTTGAAATTGTAAATGATCGATTGCTTTTATTAATGGCTAGCAGAAGCCAGTCTCCCAATGTTTATTAATATTGTTTCATTCTAACTGAACATTTATTAAGGGGAATTAGTATTGAAACAAGACACCAAGAAAGCATCTGAACAGCCAAATCAAGTTTTAGGTCATAAACATTTCATGTCTATGTACTCCCAAGCACAGATAGGATTCAAAATGTTTTGTTTTCTGAGTTGGGAGCAGGGGCAGGACATGTACATGTGTTTCTTTCAGTTATTTGAATTTATAGCCAAAAAATAAAAATCCTCACTTTAAATTTGCTTCTTAGTGACACCCACTATATCCTCCATCTCTCATCATGTTTTCTCTGGTCCACTGTTTGTCTCCTCACCTACATACATTTTGCACATTTTCTTTGCTGTCCCACAATCCTACTTGACCTCTCCCCACCCATACCCATTAGAATGGGTTTTCTGACAATGAAAGGAAGAATGCTGTCTCTCTTAAAGCACTCAGTTAGCACTCCAGAAATCTCACTGCTGTTCCCAGCTGCGCCACATACTTCCTGTATGAAATCTCTGTTTCTCAGTTCCCCATCTGTAAGCAATGACTCTCCTTCTTCACAGGGGTGTCCTGACGTGCCTTAAAGACAGGGACAAAATAGCCTGAATTTGATACAGTGGAAAACAAGAAGACAATAGATGCAGAGCTATGTAAAATCCTCATCACCCAGCTCCTCTAGCGAAAATAACTCCAACTAACCTCTTGTATACAATTTTGAACTCACTCTATCTCAAGTATTCTGTATTCTTTGCACTCAAATATTTTCATGAAGATAGAATATTTGAAAGGTTAAAACAACTAGAAAAAACATTAGGCTTAGGGCTGATCGGAAAAAAAAAATCAAAAAATTTTATGAGTTTTCACAGAAAATATTCCAATTTTTCAACTACCAGTTCTTATTACGTTATCCTTTAAATTACCTAAAAAGTTTAAAAGGATGCAATAAGAACATCAAGGTTATGCCTCTTACAAAACAAGAAGAAAGGTATATAGGCCTAATGTTCAGAAGTGATCAGAGACTTTGTATGGCTCAATTTCTGGGTACCCAACTTGAGATACCTTACAAGGTGCTAAATTTTTAGAGAGTAGGTATACTTTTTGAACACTTAGTCCTTTTTAAAGTTATCTCACAATGGGCACCAAAAAAGGTGAGCAACCCAAAATCTCTCATCACTATTAAAAATCTAGGTAATAAAACAGTCTGTACACCTAAAGATAAAAGGTGGAGTTAGTGATGACTGGGACATGGGGTGGTAATTAGTGACTGGAATCAACTGTCACTGGATGACTAAAAGAAGGGAGTGGATGGAATTGTGAACTCTTAGTGGGCTTGGTTTGCTCAAATCCAGCAGACGCTCTAGCTAAAGGAGGCTATGTCATCTTATCTTTGTCTTCACAATGTTAAATTCCATTAGTTAGTAAATGTCTATGATCAATATTACAAACAGGCAATTGGTGTTTGAGTATCAAGCATCAGTATTAATGTATCTGACTCAACATGATAAAGCTTAAGGAAGTGAAAAGAGCAAGCGATTTAAATAATGAAAATGGATAATTGTTCTAGAGAAGTAAACAGCAAGAAAAATTAAAGTAGCAAGACTGAATAGGTTACTGAATAGGTCATCTCCAGAAATGCAGAGAGTCAGTTTCTTCAGTCTTTAAAAATAAATATGCCATTAAATTAAACTTTACTGATGTAGAAAAATCAGGACATTGAAGAGTTTGAGAATTCTGCTGATCCTGCGAGAGACATTTTTGATATTGTGTTGATTATTTAAGTCGCTGTTCCAAGTTTTCCAGTAGCTCCTTCACCATAAGATTCATTCAGGAAAATTCTCTATTTTTGACTCCCAAAAAATGGCAGAGATCAATTGGTGATTATACCATTAAGAAAAAGTGAAAGGCAAAGACTTGAACTTGATAAGACAGTTATAACCTTTTATGCCAACATCTCCTTCAAACATTTCTTTCAATTTCTCATTTTGTTCTACATTAAAGCACTTCTCTCTGGATATACTCCTCCAGACAGTAGGTAGCTTGTAAGTCCACTAGTAGATGCTGCAAAATGAACAAAAGGACAAATTGAAGAAATATTCAGAAGAATCAAAACTGACAATATGATCAAACACAATAATGTTTAAAGCAGCCATACAGAGAAAAATATATTCCTTTTTAATGCTATTGGGTCTATGCCTGAAAAGAAAAAAGTCACAGACTATTCTATCCAAGTTGCTGATGATGCCATTCAAGAATGCAGAGAAAAATATGACAAGGAGGTCTTGTCATTGGCACAGACAAGAAAAACAAGAACACTTCAAAAGCAACCATGGAAGTTTAAAAGTTCCATAACCACTATCAGCCTCAAAGTTAGTTGACAGAAAAAAGGATTGATGCCCTAGTTTCCCAATGATATGCAGTAGGAACTCTGAAAGAAAATTTCATACCTATTTGCATCCAGTATTGTAATTTGCACTGAGCACCACAACTCGATCAAAACACAGCATGCATTTCACACAAGGGACTCTACAGAAAGGCACAAAAAAGTTAGAAAAGCAAATGAAGATTTGTAGGTCCTGTCAGATTACAGGCTCATGACACTCATGTCATAGTTTCAATGGACATTTGGCTTGAACTAATTAAAAAAAGAACTGGAATTGCACAATGAAAAGAAATTGAGAAGGTATGGAACCTTTCCAATACTTAACCAACATGGGTGAGCCTGAATGCAAAGATGTTAAATTGAGCCTAAAACAGGAAAGAGACTGTGTGTGGCTAATGAAACATAATCCTGAAATTTGTTTACTCTTTTCTATTATTTAGAATGGGAGAACCAGATTTCTATCCCCAAACTTACAATTGCGAACTTTCCCTCAGGTCAGTGTATAAAATTATGGAAGTAAAATGCATGGAAGAGAAAATAATTTAATTCAGAATTTTGCCAGTTTTTATGACGCCCATAACACTCTCTCTGTCAGTTCAAAAATCTGTCAATTATTTGTTTTTAACTGCATTCATATTAGTTTGATCAAAAAGCAAGATACCGAAAAAAATAGGTTGGTAAAAGTATATTGGTAGCTAAAGATAGATAAGAGTGGTAGATCTAACTAATCAGCAGACTGATGCATTCAATTATGGATTTTTTATTTACTTAAGAATTGCAAGCTTTTCATTTTTGACAGTAGCTCTGCCTTTTTATGTTTTGGGAATAAATATACTTACAAAGCAAAGTATACTGTACACATTTTATGGTTCACTTTGTGAAACTTATGAGTATTTTCCAGGTTTTTTCCCCTGGAGGTGAGGGTTTTCAAGTGTGGAGAAAAAAATATTAGCCACATTAAATAATGGGATCCAAAGGCACAAAATAAGTAGCTATTTTACTCTTTAAGCTAGAGATTGTTAGAAGCTCCACTTAGTGGGACTCCAGCCACACAATCTGCCAATGTAGATTTGGGGGAGTTAAAAACAAGAGCCACATATGCTTGATCCCAATGCCTCTTCTTTAAAATCTGATGTGCAGAATTCAATGTAGTACTCCAAAAGAGGTCTAATTAATCTGCAGCACAATCAACTAGTTAGCTTAATTTTACAAGGAGTTCTTCTGTTAAAACAACTCAATATAGCATTTGACTATTTGAGATAGTGTTGCATTACTTATTCATGCAACTTGTCCATTATAATAAAGTCCATTTTTGTACTTGTAACAAACATTCTTATCTAACCCAGTGTTGCTTCAATTTTCATATTCTACAGACCACTTTTCAAGAAATCCTCTATGAATTCACCTCTCCTTCCAACACACGCTTGGCTCTCAAAAAGTTTAATTATGTAGACCACCAATGGACACAGATCAGTTTGAGATATACAGAAGCTAGCCAATATTCCTCTAGTCTGTATTTGTACTTTTGATTATTCCTTCTCTAAAAGAATTATTTACTGACTTAAGTTTTAGTAAATTATTTTGGTTTCAGCCCAGTATTCTCAGTTCATCAATGCTGACCTGAATTTTAAATAAAATTGTTCAAGAATGTGATTTCTCCCAAGTTTATATCATACTAAAATTTCATTTGCAATTTCACATAATCTCCCCTACTCCCTCCTGCAAGTCATTCACTAATAGTGAAACTCATCAATAATCTTTAAGTAACATTGGATCCAGAATAGTCCCTACATGACTCTCTCAACATAAAACCTTTATTAATCACTTTGTGTCAGACTTTTGAGGCCAACTGTATAAACGGTTTTAGCTAATCCCCATTACTTGTTTCCTCTATGAAAGTGTTGTGCAGAACCATATCAGTGATCTTACTAAAAATCAAGATATACCAAGACTACTGCATTTCCTTTATCAACCAAGCTTGTTATCCTAACCAAAGAAAAAAATTAAGTTTGGCGTGAAGAACTCAAAAATGTCAGTTTGACATTCTTTGTTTTTGATAAATCCATGTTGTCTATTATTTAGTACCTTATTTTCTTCTAGATGCTTACAGTTACTGAAAAAGTCAGCAGTCAGTTTGTTCCAGCATTTTACCATGCACTGAAGATAAAAAAAAATATTGGCGCTTAGGAAGTCCTTTTTTAATTCTCTACTTAATTATGATATGTGATGTGTATTCTTGACCAGTATTCTGGAATCTCACTTGTCCTCCAACACTTATCAAAAATAAATAGTTAATGGTTCTGATCAGGCAGCATGGTCAGGTGGACTGAGCGGAACTGGAATTCAGGCACTGCTACTTTTACTTAAGGCAGATGACAATTTTTGCACACCTAAGGGTAGGTCTACATTTCAAGCTGAGAGGGTAATTCTCAGCTTCAGAAGACACACTCTCATTAGCTTTCACAGAGCTAGTGAGCTAGAAGTAGAACATGGCTCAGTTCATCTGAGACACAAGTGGTGTACTCAGGGCAGCGAGCCCTTCCATTGTTCATGCTACCATGGCTATAGTCTATTTTTAGTGCAACAGTTAGCACCAGTATGTCTCCTGGACCTGAGATCCACACTCCAAGTTTGAAGAGTAGACATACCCTTAATTTCACCTTCTGCAAAATATTTACCGCAGAGAGTTGCCAGGGTCAGTATTCATAAAACATTTGGAAGATGAAAAGCTCAATATATTAAATATTAAGGAGAGCTGACTATGACTAGTTGCTTTTACTACATTCAGTTTACTTCAACCTTTCTTTCACCTATTCCTTCCTCACTTTGTCTTTTTGGTTACTTAGTGCATGTTAATTATCCTGCTACTAGACTTCCTAGTGAAGGCTTTGTAAACACTAAAGCATACCAATCTCCTTTTCATTTTCAGAAAATCCGTACTTTTCAATATCATCCTCTTGCTTCATTTTTATAAATCTGTGTCCCTTTATATTCTTTGTTAAAACTACTTTATGCAACAACTTTGCACTTACATAGCATTACTATAAGCCTAGACTCTCCTGTAATTTCTCCATTTCATTTTCAATGATTCCCTTTTTATTTATCTTAAAAAGTCCCTGTGCAATCACACTAACCTTTTACATTTCCTATTTTTTATTTGCATGTGACTATTACGTGTATCAAAATTCCAAATATCCCGAACTGCATGTTCTCCTTACTTTTGCTTCATGCTGGGCCTTTGGAATTGAGATTCCATCTTCACTACACCTTTATCATTAATTTTAAATCAGGTCATGACCTGATTACCACCATACACTATTGGCGTCCACAAACAAGATGGTTAATACATAATTAGAAACCATGGAAGCTAACTGTGTACCACATTTGTCTGCAGGCTATGATGGCACACAGCTGTCTTCTGGTAAATGCATCTAACATTTTGTTTGGAAGACAGGACCCTCTAACTGTGCCAGTGTAACCAAGCTGAGCCTTACCCCTACCTTTTATTCCCTCTCTTTTTTTTTTGCAGGCCACTTCAAGCACACCAGTGTTCAATTTACCTGATTAGGGGAAGCCTGTGGCTGGGTGTGCCATCCACATCTATCTCAAAGGTATAACCCTAGAATGTATCCAGAGAGAGATCAGGACTCTGCTCAGCATCAACAGTGAGGAAAGTATTCAGGCCAAAAGGATTTTGCAAAAAGAAAAAATTAAAAATTGGGATAAAAGGTCCAAACAATTTGCTAACATGATGCTAACTATGACTTTCTGGTCAGTGCATACAAGGACAAAATCAAGTTCAATATAGCACATCAGCTAGCATTTCCTAGAAGACGACAACTGTACACCAGCCTAGCTTCCAAAAGGTTACTCATTCTCTTCTATGCAGACCAAAAACTCATCGTCAACATCATCCTACCTAATTTGATTGATGAAACCCAATTAACAATTCCCAATGTTAACAAGGCCATGCCAGTCACACACTCTGTGTAGTCTGTGGAAAGAGTGAAAACAAGGGAGACCAGAGCTGGTAGTGTTAAGTAACAGAACAGGGAAGAGCTCTTCTTTCCCAGTATCCCTTAAAAACCAACAACCGAAGCAGTTTTTGTGATAGCATAAATTTCCTGACACCATCTTCAGTCCATCCCACTACCCGCTATTAGCCACATTTGCAGAAACACATAATCCCAAATATGGTGAAACAGGTTTCCTGACCTTGATGTTCAAAGTACACCTCTACCCCAATATAACGCAGCCCGATATAACAAGAATTCGGATATAACACGGTAAAGCAGTGCTCCGGGGTGGGAGGGGAAGGGGGGAGGGGCTGCGCACCGCAGCGGATCAAAGCAAGTTCCATATAACGCGGTTTCATCCATAACACGGTAAGTTTTTTTGGCTCCCAAGGACAGCGTTATATCGAGGTAGAGGTGTATAAAATTCTAGGCCAACTTTCTCATCCCTAACAAATGTGCATTTTGGTTTGCACCATAAACCTTTCTTAAGGCAGAAGCAGTTGCCATTTTGAGCAACGCTGACAATATACCCTGAAGCAAACCTATTTAGTTCCCAGAGTGGCACCTGAACACTGAAGGTTTCTAAAATTCTAAAAACAACAGAAACAATAAAGCAAATCACTGGACTAGAGCAGATGTCACCACTATAAGCAATTAGTACTGCATATCTCTGTTCTTTATCATGGTTCAATTTAGCTGAAGTGAGAGAGATTGTCTTAATCTAGATCTTCTTATGTTATTCTATTTAAATTGACAAACATTTAATTGTGGTATACAAATCTACAAAGACCCATTCATGCATTCTCCACAAATGCTAGATCCAGTATTCACTTCTCCCCATTCCAAGACAGTTTACCTAGCCAGACCAAGTATTTTTATCTCTGTTTTTAGCATAAATTTAATTATTTCTATAGCATATCATGAAGCTTTTCCAGCTGCTTACGCCTAGATAAGATCCTGGATTCTTGGCTCTATGCAGGGCACAAACGTCTGGAAGAGACTATATGCTGACCTAGCTATTATGCATGTGAATCAGAAAATATACATGTGATAACAGGAAAATGTATCTTGAATTACCCAGAAAATTTCTTTTCTTCTAGCAGTAAAGTCTGTAGATACTTTACAGTGGATTTCCCCTTCTTGCAATTCACTGAAAGCAGAGCCCTAACTTGTCAATCACAGCAGGCTGGGAACAGCCACATCCTAGGGTACCCAGCCAGTTTGAGATTCTTCCAAAGTTGCTACGTAGAGTTCAATTCTGCTAAAACTCCATGTAGTGCGGCTTTGCCATGGTGCATCCCTCAGCAGGGCTGTGGGGTATCCCACTGCCTCGCTCTAGTCCGCTGGCAGTCCAGGCTCTGCGGCAGTGTGGGACGGCCAGCACATGGTCAGGGGCTCAGACCTTTAAGCAGGTGGGCTGAGCCAATAGTTCAGATAGCCACCCAGGCCCTAGATCAGGGCAGAGCAGCAAACAGTCGGAGACTCAGGCCTTTAAGCAGGAACTGAGTCAGCAGTTAATAGCAGCCCGGGCCCTAGGTCAGAGCAAATAGTCAGAGATCCAGGCCCTTAGGCAGGGGCTGAGTCAGCAGTTCCAATATCGGGAGGCCCTAGCCTCTCCAGGCCAGGGAAAAGGGGGAGTCTGCCACCCAAGGAGTGGGTGGCATGGGGACACAGGCCGTCCCACTCCACTGCGTCCCAGCCTGGGGCCCTAGCAGCGGCAGAAACTCGCTGCTGTCAGTGGGGATCCTGGCCGCAACACACTGACATAGGCTCTGGCTGCCCCCAGGCTACTTCCACACTCCCCCTCGTAGGGTACCTGAGTCGTCGTAGCATCGCCGGCAGTCTCAAACACCATCGGTTCCTCTGGGTAAGTAGCGGATGGTAGGCTCAGCTGCTCCTCAGGGTAGCTGGCAAGAGGCAGGCTCGGCTCCTCCTCGGGGTAGCGGGCAAGAGGCAGGCTCGGCTCCTCCTCGGGGTAGCTGAAGCAGAGTAGTCTTGGCCAGTCCTCCTCGGGGTAACGAGCGAGGGGTAGGCTGGGCCAACCTAGTGTGATGTCAGGCCAGCCACGGCCTTCTGCTGTCTCCCCAAAGGAATCTCGGTCGCAGATGTCTGGCCTCTCTGGCAGCTGGTTCCCAACTGAGCTCTGCCGGTGAGCTTTTATACTTCTGGGTCTGCGCCGTGACCTCTGAAGGGCAGGCGCAGGACCCAGTGACTCTGCCCACGCTGGTGTTAGGGTAGGTTCGTCCCTTAGCGGGGCTGTGGGGTATCCCACCGCCTCGCTACACTCCACTAACAGGTAATTAACATAGCAAAAATAATCACAGAAGAAATGTACTGTAATTTTATATCTGCTTCAAGTATCAGCAGAGTATAGAAAGAAACTGCACTTAAGAGGGAGAAGAAAAAAAGCAATAAAGGCACAACCAATTCCTCTAAACTGCAAACTTGCCTCATATGGGATGGATCTGCAAACTGTTCCATGAGAAGGAAGGACATTTTCAGGTAGGTTAAAATATATTATCCTATTCTGTGCAAGGAAATTCTACAGAACCATTAGAATGGGATTTCCAATAAAAGTGTATAGCCAAGGAGGGAACCAAAAGTGCATAAAACAACTATATACAATCTGAGCTTTATTTACATGGCTAACAAGTGACCAAAGTATGCAGAAACCGTCAAATGCAATGTCAGCTGAGGCTAAAAAATCTAACCTATAGCAGTTAATGTGTGTGGATGGACAACCAGGCAGCCACCTTACATATCTTTCAGCACAGGATGCTTCTGAGCAAGTAAGCACAAATGTTTGAGGGGGGAAAGGCAGGCTTCTGGTCTTACACATCTCAGCAATACACCATTTTACGCCTTTAGAAATGAAAGCCTTAAAAGCTTTTTCCCCTCTTAACTCTTTGATGGGTTGTACAGAATGATCAGGGCCAAAAACTTTCTGAAGGGGTTAGTGCATGCGACACTGGTTTTTAACATTCTCCTGATATTCAAGGGGTACCATAGTTTCCCAAGGAATGTTTCAAATGAGAGCACAAAGGTAGAAAGAGAGTTTCCTGTGACCTGACTGAACTTACTTTATGTATGAAGGCCACATTAATTGTCAGCACAAACTTTATTTTTATGAAAAGTACAGTACTGCAGTTCTACTGATAATGCCCCAAGCTCTAAAACCTTTCTACGATGGAGAGTTCCAACTTCACACTGGCCCAGAAGGGGTTAGTGAGAGCCTGGGGCCTTAATTAGCCTGCAGCAGGTGTCAAGTCTGGAAGGAGAAGTTAAAAGGACTGAACTGGGCACAGTTGGGGGCTGCTCAGGAGGGAGAGCATTGCTGGCTCTCTCTCAGTGAAAGATGCCTTTCTGGAGTCCAGAAGCTGAGCTGGCAGAAGTAAGGTCTCTCTTCAACAGGGAGCCCAAGGTAGTTGTGAAGGAAAGCAATGGGAAACAAGCAGGCTCTGGAATCTCTATGCTGGTGGAGGGGTCTGCAGGGAATAGGAAAACTCCAACAAAGTTAGGGACTGCCCTGCTAGGAGAGTAGAGAAAACTCTCCAGCAGCAGAACTAGCTGGATGGCAGAAAGTGCGAGAAAGCTCTGCATCAAGCCTGTGGAAGAAGTTTAGAGAGGGAAGAGTCAATATACTGTGAGCCTGCTGTGACAAAAAGGCTCAAGAGAGTGCAAGGTAGGACGTGATCCAGGGAAGTGGCAAGGGGTCTGTGTCAACAGGCCTTGACTACTTAATAAAGGGTCCTTGGACCAGAATCCAGTGCAGAGGGAGGGTCAGGGTTCCCCTACTGGCCCATTGAAAAAAGTGGAGTGGAACCCCCCCTGGCAAGGCACAGATGTAGGGATCGGTCCTGGCTGGCAAGCCACCAGATGATTGTTCCCTATAAACCCTTTATCTAATCACAAGATGGGAAAGAAAAGCACATCCCCGTAGGATGGAAAAGTACAACACGCGCTGCGCTTCTGCTTTTCCACATGGGAGGAAGGGAAGGGGAGAGTCCCAAGGCCACCAATAGAAGGATAGTAAATAGAGTTGTGAATCATGCTAATGCTGTAGGAATGCTGTAACTGAAGATAATAAAAGGGCTGCCACGTCTGACGACGGGGCGCCTTCCTGAGCAAACAAGCTGTCTCTGTCTGGTTCCTTCCCGCATCTGGTGACCCCGACGTGATTCCAGCCCTCCGTACCCACCGGCTGGCCGAGCCGTGGTGCACCGCAGTGCGTCTTCGCACTCCTTCATGAGTATGGGGGGGGGATTTATCCGTGCAACAGAAGGCTCATGCGAAAGAGCTGGTTCAATTACTCAAGGTAACCGGTCGCACGACAGCATCGCAGCGACAAGTGGAGGAATTGCTCCATGCAATAGAGGTTAAATGCCCTTGGTACCCCGAGAGAGGGTCTCTCGAGGTTTCTGACTGGCAGAACGTGGGCGAACGGCTCCTAAGGGAGCCACGAGCGCCCATCCAACATATCTTGCTGTGGCAACATTGTGCAGAGGCAATCGGGCGTTTGCGGAAGGAGGCGCCCCCGCTTGCCTCTCCCACCCCTACTCCACCTCCTTCCTATGCCACGGAGGCAGGAACCCCTTGTTCTGCGCCCGTGGCGACGGCCCCCAGCCTCACCCCCCCCGACTCCTCGCTGCCGTCGCCACCCCTCCCGCCCTCGCCGGCTCAGAGCGCGGTGCAAGCAGCCCTCCAGCAGGCAATGGTGGCAGGCGCTTCTCCCTTGTTGGAGGAATGGGAGGGCGAACTCCCAGCCCTCTACCCGGTCACTTATAGCACAAACGCTCAGGGAGAGGCAACCGCCACCCATCACCCATTGCAGTATGCGGTTATTAGTGAGCTAAATAAAGGGGTCCGCCAATCTGGCCTCCGATCTACTTATGTGGAGGGTCTTATTGAAGGGTTAGGCAATACTTAAGTTATGTTGCCAACGGACTGGAAACATCTGTTCCGAATGATTTTATCCCCTGCCCAATATGTTGTATGGAACAGCGAGTTCCAGGCTGCGGCATTGGCCATCTCCTCTGCGGATAACATTCCCGACCAAATATATGGGTCGGGTGCATTCGCGGAGGTGATGGCACAACTGCAGCTCCCGGCAGCGTCCTTTAAACGCACCGCACTCTCCGTTATGCGGGCGTTTCGCCGGGTCCCCATTACGGGTAAGCCCTTATCATCCTTCACTAGCATCAGACAGGGGTCTTCTGAGCCTTTCCATCAATTTGTGGATCGGTTAAAAGAAGCCATTGCCCGGCAAATCGACAACCCAGAAGCCCAAGAGGAACTACTCCGCTGACTGGCGGCTGAACAAGCCAATGCTGATTGCCGCCGCATCCTTCAGACAGTCATTCATCGCGCGCAGTACTCTCTGGCGGACATGATTCAGGCTTGCGCCGAAGTGGCGACACAAACCCACACCATGGCGTTACTTGCCGGCGCCTTGCGCGCCGGCAGCAAGCCTCTAGGTAATTGCTTCAATTGCAATAAGCCGGGTCATTTCCACCGCGAGTGCCGGGCGCCGGGAGGAGGGGCCAGCAGAGACCGAGGGCGACCACCGGGAGGAGAAGGTGGAGGACGCCCAAATAAAAAATGTCCCAAGTGTAACAAAGGCTTCCACTGGGCTAATCAGTGCCGCTCTGCCCCCTCGGGAAACTCCCAGTCGGGCCCCCCTCGGGCCCCGGTCTAACCGAGGGAGGAGGCGGTTCCCCCCCCCCGCCACCTCTGGCAGTGCGGGCATCGATTTGGAAAACGCACAGGACATGAGCTCTCAGCTCCCCGGAGAAGTACTCCTGATGCCCACTCAGCTTCGGGGCCCCCTCCCTCCCGGAACGGTGGGGCTCGTGCTCCCCCGCTCCTCTGCCCATTATAAAGGCATTATGACTGTCCCAGGGGTAATTGACGCTGATTATAGCGGCATCATCTATGCCCAATATTGGGGGCAGCTTCCGCTGTCCCTTAAAAAAGGGGAATCCTGGTCCCAACTGTTGTTGCTCCCTTATTATTGTCCTGAAGTGTCCCAACAGGAACGGAAAGGGGGATTTGGTTCCACGCGTGCCGAGCCCCTGCATCTCCGGACTAACAGTGAAGTGGCGTTCGATACCGCGACTTATCATCCCCAGGTCGCCGCCGTGATTCAGCACATACACGTCCGTAAGCCCACCTGCCTTTATCAGATTCACGGTAAGGTCTTGGCAGGGCTCTTAGACACCGGGGCTGACGTCTCCGTGATCGCAGGCAAGGAGTAGGACCCCTCCTGGCCCTCCGAGGTGGCCCCCTCGGTATGGGGTGTCGGGGGCAGCCAAGCCTCTAGATGGAGTAGCAACTGGCTACCAGTGGTAGACCCTACGACGCAGCAAACAGTGGCCCAAATTAAACCATGCATTCTTCCCATAGAATTTAATTTGTGGGGCCGGGATCTCCTTTCTCAACTAGGGGCTACGCTTGTTTTACCCTGAACTTATGCACCCATATCATAACCATTATTATAGCGAAAGCTGGACTGAGTCTGATATTTATGCGGCCTTTGTTACTCCCCTCCTTAACAAAGGGGTCCACTGTTCTGACTCCAACCCGGGAGCACAATATGCCTATAGACTAATATGCCACCCCAATCATCGTATCCGGTTGTTTGTCTGGCGCTCCCTTTCACGTACCTCCTGCCTTGCGGTCTTACGCCCATTTCTCTGCATTCGACAAATAGGAGGCCGTTTTGAAGTATATTTTGTAACCACCAATTCTAGCCACCCGCCTGCGGCGTTTTATGAGGCTGAATATAGCGAGGACCGTAACTGGTGCCTAGCCTTAACTGCCTTAAATCCCAACTGGGAGCAGCTGGACCACCTATATCGTGAATTTTTTCAATTTTTTAGTTAAATTAATCTAGTTTGTTTTTATATGGCAACTACTCCCACTGCATTAGCCCTCACCTGGAAAACGCACTCCCGTTTGGGTGGAGCAGTGGCCCCTGCCCGCCGAAAGGCTGACCGCACTCTCCGCCTTAGTTCAGGAACAGTGCGAAGCCCAACACTTTGAACCCACCACCAGTCCCTATAATACTCCTGTTTTTGTGATAAAAAAGAAATCAGGAAAATGGCGGCTATTACACGATTTGCGAGCCATTAATAAAATCCTAGAACCCATGGGCCCCCTACAATGTGGTGCCCCAAATCCCAATCTTATCCCACAAGGCTTCCAACTGGCCGTGATTGACTTAAAGGATTGTTTTTTTTCCATCCCTCTTCAGGAGCAAGACAAAAGGTACTTTGCCTTTACTGTCCCCACTCTTAATAATTCTCGCCCAACTCATCGCTATCAATGGACCGTTCTTCCCCAGGGCATGCTTAACAGCCCCACCCTGTGCCAACACTATGTGGATACTGCTCTGTCTTCTTTTCGACAATTTTTCCCCTCTCTCCTTGTTTACCATTATATGGATGACATTCTGGTTGCTGCCCCAGTCCTCCCACAAGATTGGCTTAACCAGCTAACCTCCTCCCTTCGGACTTATGGATTGCAAATTGCCCCGGAAAAGGTCCAACTCCATGAGCCGTTCCAATATTTGGGCCATAAGCTTCAGGCTGCCTATTCCACTCCGATCCTTCCCTCGCTACAAATACCTAACCCGGTCACCTATGTGGTCCTACAACAACTTTTGGGGGCTATCAATTGGTTACGCCCCTATTATCAAATTACTACCAGTACCCTGCGCCCCCTCTTTTTGGCCCTTACCCAGGGCACTCATCCCTCTGATCTCATCGCCCTCTCCACCGAGCAATTGGCCGTTTTAGCCATGCTTAACCAGCTCCTGGCCCGCCATTGGGTGGACCGTGCCTGTGACAATGTACCACCGAAATTAATTTGTCTCTGTGACACCCTACAACCCTGCGCCATTGTGGCTCAAGATCCCGGTGTTTCCCCGCTGTGAATTCTTGAATGGCTCTACCTCCCACATTCCCCTCCCAACACCTTGTCTCCTCTGGAGCTCATGATCGCCCAATTAATTACCAAGGGCCGGCACCACTGTCGTGCCCTTTTCGCATTGGATCCCGTGGAAATTGTTCTCCCGCTCCCGCTGCGCGGTACCGAGTTAGCTCTTGCTTTCGCTGATGCCCTCCAACTGACCCTGGCCGGTTTTGTGGGCTCCCTTTCCTAACACACTAATAAAGACCCTCGCCTGCATGCCATTCGTCACATTCCCACTGTGTTTCGTAATCTTTGCCAGCATACCCCGATTGTTGGTGCTCTTACGGTCTTTACCGGTGGCTGTCCGACCCGCGGTGTAGTCTCTTGGCGTAGTGGTACGCAGTGGCATTCGCGTTTTACCACTCCCCAAACGAGCCCTCAATGGGCAGAACTTGCTGCCCTTTGTTTAGCCTTTTCTCACTTCTCCACTGTCCCCCTTAATGTTATTACAGACAGCCTTTATGTTGCTAATGTTGGTACCGCTATAGCTGGTAGCTACGTGACCCCACTCATGGAACAACCACTCCTTGCCCTCTTTCTTACTCTCCAACAGCTTTTGCGCTCCCGGTCTCACCCGTTTTTTATTGCACATATTTCTAGCCACCTTCCCCTCCCCGGGGTCTTGTCTGAGGGCAACGCTTATGCTGATGCACAGGTGCGTATTTCCTGGGTTCATTCCCCTACCTCCAGCCACGCCTTTCATCATCAAAATGCTAAAGCCCTCGCGCGGGAGTTCTCCATTCCCTTGGATGAAGCTAAGGCTGTTGTCCAACAATGCCCGCAATGTTCCTCCCTCCGCTCCTACCCCCCCACCGGCATTAACCCCCGCAGTCTCGGCGCCAATCAGCTTTGGCAAATGGATGTCACACGTTTTCCCCCCTTTTCCCCGTGGAATTTTCTTCATGTTACTATTGACACCTATTCCGGTTACCTTTGGGTCATGCCCCACAAAGGTGAACGTGTTCGGCACGTTATCAACCATTTTGTCCGTTGTTTTTCTGTTATGGGCATCCCGGCCAAGCTAAAAACGGATAATGGGCCAGCTTATTGCTCTCAGCAATTCGCTGCCTTCTGCTCCCGTTGGGGCGTCGTGCACACCTTTGGCATCCCCTACAATTCGCAGGGCCAAGCCATCGTTGAGCGCGCCAACGGCACCCTGAAAACAGCTCTCCTCCAACAAAAAACAAAAGGGGGAATCCCGCCCACACTGCTGGACAAGGAGGAGTGGTTAGCACATGTGCTCTATACAATCAATCATTTAAATCTTGTTTTTGATGGTACCCATTATATATCCCGTTTACAGAAACACTTTCGGTGCAAGGAAGAACTCCCCGCCCCTAAAGTAATGTATCGACAACTCCCTGGAACAACGTGGAGTGCCCCAGTCCCCTTGATTACCTGGGGGCGAGGTTACGCAGCCGTCAACACACCTGAGGGGCCTGTGTGGGTCCCAGCCCGTTACATCCGTCCGTGGAAAGAGGACCCCACAGGCGGCCCGCAGCATGGCGTGGCACCAGGGTCTTAACAATCCCATTCCTGATTTCAATCAGTTATTAACAACAACAGTTACGCTGTCTCAAGGATGGCGCCGCGGTACTCCCAATGCACCAGTGACGTGGGGACAAATAAAGTCCCTCTCACAGCAAGCTGAGCGTCTGCTGGAACAGCAAGAAAAGGAGAAAACCCCAGAGAATTTGTTAACTGCTCTTATTGCTTGCCTGAATGCTAATTCTTGTGTGATGTTATGTATAATGATATTTGTCTCCTATTGCACCACTATGGGTGCAAAAAGGTTAATAACATGTGTTATTTTAACATCTCTGATCATTCTCACGCTGTAAATAATCAGCTTGCGCTGATAAAAAACCTAACTGCTCAAATTCAAATTCACAACGACCCCTTCTCTTCCTGGTGGGATTGGCTGTCTAACTGGCTGCCAGGATGGGGCTGGTTACACCAATTAATAACCTATGGGGGACTCTGCCTTTTACTTCTCATATTTACCTGCTGCAGTATTCAATGCGTCCCCTCCCTGGTTTCCTTGTGTACCCAGGGTTGTCCGTGGGCCAAACAAAAATATGTTCCTTATCCTTAAAAACTAAAGGGGGAGATGTAGGGATCGGTCCAGGCTGGCAAGCCACCAGATGATTGTTCCCTATAAACCCTTTATCTAATCACAAGATGGGAAAGTAAAGCACATCCCCGTAGGATGGAAAAGTACAACACGCGCTGCGCTTCTGCTTTTCCACATGGGAGGAAGGGAAGGGGAGAGTCCCAAGGCCACCAATAGAAGGATAGTAAATAGAGTTGTGAATCATGCTAATGCTGTAGGAATGCTGTAACTGAAGATAATAAAAGGGCTGCCACGTCTGACGACGGGGCGCCTTCCTGAGCAAACAAGCTGTCTAGTGTCTGGTTCCTTCCCGCACACAAACACTGAGTCCAGAGTTGGACAGAAGGCCCAATATGAGGGAGATGGACTGTTATTTGTTGGAATATTGATTTACCTCAGAAGGTGCAGGACTACATGTGACCTGGCCCATGAGGAGAGGCTGTCAGCAGCTGGCGCCAAAGGCGAAAAGCCTGCTATGCAATACTGTGCCACCAGGGGCACACTGGTCAGTTAGATACATGCTTACAGCTTCCTAGCTGGATGACTCATAGAATCATAGAAATGTAGATCTGGAAGGGACCATCTAGTCCATCCCTGCATGTTGAGCCAAGATTAAATATATCTAGACTAGGGCTGTCAATTAATCGCAGTTAACTCACACGATTACCTCAAAAAAATTAATCACGATTAATTGCACTTATAACTATAGAATACCAATTGAAATGTATTAAATATTTTTGGATGTTTTTCTATGTTTTCAATATTGATTTCAATTACAACAATATAAAGTGCACAGTGCTCACTTTATATTATTTTTGGTTACAAATATATGCACTGTAAAAATGATAAACAAAAGAAATAGTATTTTTCAATTCACCTCATAAAGTTACTGAACTGCAATCTCTTTATTGTGAAAGTGTAACTTATAAATGTAGATTTTTTTTAGTTACATAACTGCACTCAAAACCAAAACAGTGTAAAACTTTAGAGCCTGCAAGTCCGCTCAGTCCTACTTCTTATTCTGCCAATCGCTAAGACAGTCAAGTTTGTTTACGCTGACAGGAAATGCTGCTGACTGCTTCTTATTTACAATGTCACCTGAAAGTGAGAAAAAGCACTTTTGTAGCCAGCGTTGCAAGGTATTTACATGCCAGATATGTTAAACATTCATATGCCCCTCCATGCTTCAGCCACTATTCCAAAGGATGATGCTTGTTTAAAAAAGTGTCAATTAAATTTGGGACTGTACTCCTTGGGGGGAGAACTGTATGTTTTCTGCTCTGTTTTACCCACATTCTGCATATATTTCATATTATAGCAGTCTCTGATGATGACCCAGCATATGTTCATTTTAAGAACACTTTCACAGCAGATTTGACAAAATGCAAAGAATGTATCAATGTGAGATTTCTAAAAATAGCTACAGCATTCGACTCCAGGTTTAAGAATCTGAAATGGATATAGACAGATATATGGATCTGATTTCGATCCTGGGCAGAAATACATATTTGACCATGGCCCTGCTGCACATCTTCTCCACCTCCTCCAATGTTTCCTTTTTTGGGTGAAATCATCCAGCAGGATACCTAGTCCCTTGACTAGCTTCTTAAGAATAGTTTCAAAATAGTCCTCCTTGCGACACTTATTTTGGGGCTTATCTTCCTCTGAAACAGATTTTGAAAAAACCCTAATGGTTTCTTAAACTCTTTTTGTCCCTTTTGGGATTCTTATGAGACTTGCAAACAAGGGAATCAGAGATGGTGGAAAGAAAGGAAAATGAGACATGCCTACACTTCTTGCTCCTGGCTTTTCTGGAGACTAGTTATAGGAACACCCTTGGAGAAGAAGGGATCTCTCTCACACACACCACCATTTCCTCCCCTTATTAGATATGGATGCAGATGAAACATTTTTATTTCCTGAAATCTTTTATTTTTATTTCCTGAAAGTGGGAAGGAATGGACCTTGGGCCTTTTGGTCTATTAGCAACTGCCTGGCTTTTGGGGGCTGGTCTGGCTCTCTGTTCTCAAAGTAGAAATCCTGTGAGAGGAAGAAGAGAACATTGATTAGTATAAGTAGAAGGGACTTGTTTTCCACAGCCTCAGCTACAGCCATTTATTCAGGTGATCTGATGCCCTTTCAAGAGGCTATGCAGGGAGGATTCTTACCCTTGTGGTTCTTGTCCTTGTGCCTTGCCTCAATCCACTCCTATGCAGCCTAACTGACAAGCCACCGGTTCCACCTGGCCTCTGCCCACACCCCAACTTGTTCCTGTGTCATTCTGGGGACCCTCCTGGGTCAGTTCTGCAGCAGGAGATAAAATGTGATCCTCAAAGGCGCATCCATACACTACCCTAAGGTGTGCAGCACTGCAAGTAGAGCCTTCCTATCTCCTACTGTACCAGAATTAAGCTGATCCAGTTCTAGTTGGACACTACTGCTCCTACTAAGCCACAGAAGCAGCACTATTTCTAAGAAACATCAGTCACACAGCTGTGATCCTCTGCTGCCACATAGGCACAATATGGGAAGAATGCAGAAAGGGATAGTAAAGATCACTTCCCCATCCTTCTACCAACAAAGTATCATGCCGGTGATACACCAACCCAAAAGACTTCTGGGCACACACAAATTAACCACAATGACTTTACTGCTATTGCTGACAAATGGGAAAGCCCTGTAAGGACAAGAAAGTAGTCATACTGTAATTCTACTTGCTTAAATAACCTAGCTTCCTACTCGTCAATAAAATAGCCCTGAAGTTACCATTTTGGAGGTAACTTTTTAAATGTTTCTAACGTAAATTAGTATGTTTGCATGACATGACCCTGATACTAGCAAATTACTTAGTGGTACAAGCAAGTTAGTCATGCAAGTGTTTTTCCACCCTCCCATTTCATAAAATTACTTCTTAAAATATGGCAATTTAAGAACATAAGAATGGCCATAGTGGGTCAGACCAAAGTATCCTGCAGCTCAGTACCCTACAGACAGTGACCAAGGCCAGGTGTCCCAGAGGGAGGGAGCCTAACCGATAATGATCAAGTGATCTCTCTCCTGCCATCCATCTCCACTTTCTGACAAACAGAGGCTAGGGACACCATTCCGTACCCATCCTGGCTAACAGCCATTAATGGACTCAACCTCCATGAATGTATCTAGTTCTCTTTTAAACGCTGTTATAGTCCTAGCCTGCACAACCTCCTCAGGTAAGGAGTTCCACAGGCTGACTGTGTGAAGATATTTGTTTTAAACCTGCTGCCCATTCATTTCATTTGGTGTCCCCTAGTTCTTATATTATGGGAACAAGTAAATAACTTTTCCTTATTCACTTTCCCCACACCACTCATGATTTTATATACCTCTACCATACCCCCCCCTTAGTCTCTTCCTTTCCAAGATGAAAAGTCCTAACCTCTTTAATCTCTCCTCATATGGGATCCGTTCCAACCCCTAATCATTTTAGTTGCCCTTCTCTGAACCTTTTCTAATGCCAGTATATCTTTTTTGAGATGAGGAGACCATATCCGTATGCAGTATTCAAGATGTGGGCATACCATGGATTTATATAAGGACAATAAGATATTCTCTGTCTTTTTCTCTATCACTTTTTGAATGATTCCTAACATCCTGTTTGCTTTTTTGACTGCTGCTGCACATTGTATGGATGTTTTCAGAGAACTATCCACGATGACTCCAAGATCTCTTTCCTGATTAGCTGTAGCTAAATTAGCCCCCATCATATTGTATGTATAGTTGGGGTTATTTTTTTCCCAATGTGCATTATTTTACATTTATCCACATTAAATTTCATTTGCCATTTTGGTGACCAATCACTTAGCTTTGTGAGATCTTTTTGAAGTTCTTCACAGTCTGCTTTGGTCTTAAGTATCTTGAGCAGTTTAGTATCATCTGCAAACTTTGCCACCTCACTCTGTTTACCCCTTTCTCCAGATCACTTATGAATAAGTTGAATAGGATTGGTCCGAGGACTGACCCTTGGGGAACACCACTAGTTACCCCTCTCCATTCTGAGAATGTACCATTTATTCCTACCTTTTGTTCTCTGACTTTTAACCAGTTCTCAATCCATGAAAGGATCTTCCCTCTTGGAAATGACAACTTAATTTACATAAGAGCCTTTGGTGAGGGATCTTGTCAAAAGCTTTCTGGAAATCTATATACACTATGTCCACTGGATCCCCTTTGTCCATGTTTGTTGACCTCTTTAGAAAACTCTTATAGATTAATAAGACATGATTTCCCTTCACAGAAACCATCTTGACTTTTGCCCAACAATTTATGTTCTTCTATGTGTCTGACAATTTTATTCTTTACTGTTGTTTCACCTAATTTGCCCCGTACTGACGTCAGACTTACTGGTCTGTAATTTCCAGGATCACCTTGAGAGCCCTTCTGAAATATTGGCATTACATTAGCTATCTTCCAGTCACTGGGTACAGAGGCCGATTTAAAAGACAGGTTATAAACCACAGTTAATAGTTCCGCAATTTCACATTTGAGTTCTTTCAGAACTCTTGGGTGAATGCCATCTGATCCTGGTGACTTGTTACTGTTAAGTTTATCAATTAATTCCAAAACATCCTCTAGTGACACTTCAATCTGTGACAATTCCTCAGATTTGTCATCTACAAAGGATGGCTCAGGTTTGTGAATCTCTCTAACATCCTCAGCAGTGAAGACTGAAGCAAAGAATTAATTTAGTTTATCCGCAATGACTTTATCGTCTTTAAGTGCTCCTTTTGTATCTCAATCATCCAGGGGCCCCACTGGTTGTTTAGCAGGCTTCTGATATACTTAAAAAACATTTTGATATTACCTTTTGAGTTTTTGGCTAGCTGTTCTTCAAACTCCTTTTTGGCTTTTCTTATTACATTTTTACACTTAATTTGGCAGTGTTTATGCTCCTTTCTATTTACCTTACTAGGATGTGACTTCCACTTTTTAAAAGATGCCTTTTTATCTCTCACTGCTTCTTTTACATAGTTGTTAAGCCAGGGCAGCTCTTTTTTAGTCCTTTTACTGTGTTTTTTAATTTAAGATGCTGCTTAACATACATGCATACTTTTTCCTCAATCAGTACAAGCGCAGAAAGTACATTATATTGTCTGTATTGCATAATATACACTGAAACAGTAATCTTTAACCAGTGGACCAACAGTTTTAACTATTAAAACACAGACCACAACTGAATCACCCTGAAATAGTACCTTATGGTTCCACTTCCCTTGCCTTTTGTCATTAGCTACATTTGTACACCTGTTTAATTTAGTTACATTCTAGTCTCGTCAAAATAAGATCACAAATAAAATTTTAAAAATCTGTATTTCCAAGTATTGTATAGTTTTCAAAATTCTAAAAATATACAACCATTATTTAACAAAATATTAGAATATTAAAATCATGCAGTTAAGTACCTAAAAGTCAAGGAAATGCCAAAGTTAAGGTTTCATGTGCCTCCTTGCCACTGTCCTCTTCTGCATTATCACAAGACACTTTAAAAAAGTCTAAACAATCACATTCTATTTCTGAAATATACAATTTTTCTTCAACCTAAGATACATATACAGCATGCTGTAGTAGTATACTACAGGTTTGCTAAATACTTCAATGTCATTTGTATATGAAATATATTTACACATTTTGTAGAACACCAGAGAGCAACACTGAAGTTTGTTGGCATACATAGGCCACTTACATTTGCAGCTAAATTAGGTTTGTAGTTAGTAACTCCAACCCCTAGACTGCAACTACAAATGTCTCGCTGCTGCTCTCTGAAAATAAATTTTATAGTATGTAACTAAGCTTATGTCTACGCTATGCTACAGTGTAGATTATGAGTTTGTGAACTGCAGAGTGCACCGAAGTATTGCACTATAACTAGCCCGTGTGGATGATGCTGGCATGAACCTAATGTGAACTAGATACTAAAGGTATGTAGTCCTCTTTCAAACAGGATTACATTAACTTGAATTAGGTATCTTTTAGTTCGTGCCAGCTGTGTCCACACAGGGCAGATAAAATACAACACTTTGGTACACTCTGCGATTAATACCCCTGTCGTCCACACTATAGTGCAGTGCCGACAAGACCTATGAGTTACCAATGAAGTCCATGGAAGTTTTTCCCTTTATCCCAACACCAGTAGGAACAGGCCCTACAACACATACTTTTAAGACAAGAGAACTTTAGTCTAAGTCAATCATAATAAACCATTACGACAACAAAATATTTTTTCACTCTTACTTTACTTGGACTTTTCAGTGATTAATCATGAAACCTAAGACTCGAGGTATGGGAGGGGCAGAGTGAGAGGAGTTACGTGAAAGTATTTCACTACTTGAGTAGATACCGGGTATGTCTACACTACCCACCGGATCGGCAGGTAGTGATCTATCTATCAGGGATCAATGTATCGTGTCTCATCTAGATGCGATACATCAATCCCTGAACGCGCTCCCCATCGATTCTGGAACTCCACCACGACAAGAGATGGAAGCGGAGCCGACGGAGGAGCAGCGGCCGTCGATCCCGCACCGTGAGGACGCAAAGTAAGTCAATCTAAGTCTATCTAAGATACGCAACTTCAGCTACTTGAATAGCGTAGCTGAAGTCGACGTATCTTAGATCGATCCCCATCCCCCAGCGTAGACCAAGCCACCATGGCATCACTTAAACCCACATTCTTCATGCTTTTGTTAACTTTCTCACTTCACATCTGAACTTAGCAGTACATTCCATGAATTTAGCAAGACCCCTCTGCAAAAATGAAGAAGGGCCTAAACCCTACTCTTTTAGCAGAAAAGATGGATACAAGGAGCATTCTTTTAAAAATCTGTAAGTCCATGGAAATCTAGACAATTAGTTCAGGGGAGAACAAAGAGCTTTCAAGACTAATTTGAGGCCTTGGGAGGAGCCACTGACTTGAACCTAGGTTTCAGATAAATGGCTGCTCAAATGCATCTTTTTGATAAGAGGAACTATAATGAGAAGCCACCAATTTTACCATTGACAGTAACTAAGGATGCAACTTGAAACTGAAGAGAAGACTGGAAAGACAAACCAGAGTCCAGGTGTGCTCTTTTTGTCAGAAATATTTCTAAGAGAAAAATCAATGTGAAAAAAGTTTACCATACCATACCATACGCTGCTGAAATGAAGGTGAACCTGTCTTTGAGAGAAAAAGGGTATAATTAAGGACTCAATGGGTTAGTCAGAGCAACAACTGTTTCTCAATCTTCAGGTTTCTAGGGATAGTATTCCAGGGTGGTAATGAGGATCTGGCCACTATAGTAAAAAAGATAGGGACAGAACAGCTGAATCTTTAGCTCCAAAACCAGTAGCATGAGATTTATGTCTGAAACAGCTGCAAAATTTGGAGATGTTCTGGTTGGCACAGGTATTAGACAACTTACCCATTTGTTGCACACAGGTTGAAATGCAGCTTGATTTAAATAGCACTTAGCACTTACTTCAGTGAAGCTGATTCTTGCTCAGGTACTCTGCTTGGAGGCTGAGGGTTCCTGCATCAAGTGAAGAGATGGGATTTTGCTCATTGACTAAGGATTCCTACTTCAAAGTAATAGCCCCAGCCATGGTACTACTTTTTGTTAGGTCACAGGATAAGACTGCCATTGCCAAATACAATGCAGAATGGGCTAATACTGATTAGAGACTTCAGAACATGATCACATTCTCTCTAGGCACTGTGTGTATTGTTTTCTTTCCTTTTTCAATCAAGATTCTTGCATTCAAAAATTTTCCTAGGACTGAGGCCCAGAATGACATTCTGACATCATTGGTAACTGATCTACTACTTATATCAGGCATGAAGATCAGGAAGATGAAGGTGAAAACTTTGGTCTATGCTGATCTTTTGAGGGGGTTGTGGAAAGGAGCACATTTTCAAATAAGCAGTTCTATTAAAAATACATAAATGCAATCTTTGCCTAAAATTGATCAATTTCACTCCATTTCTCCTACATATTATTTTTATTTTTCCAAGGGAAACCACCTGGCGAGCTGAATGTTAGTGAAGCCAAAGCTCATGATCAACAGAACTACACTAGCCCATTCTCCCCGAAAAGGATTCTCCTGCTTGGACAAAGTTAGAATCATTCCAGAACACTGGAAAAGGGCAAATATAGTGTCTATCTATAAAAAGGGAAATATGGACAACCCAGGAAATTACAGACCAGTCAGCTTAACTTCTGTATCCAGAAAGATAATGGAGCAAATAATTAAGAAATCAATTTGTAAACACCTAGAAGATAATAAGGTGATAAATGACAGTCAGCATGGATTTCTAAGTACAAATTGTGCTAAACTAACCTGATATCTTTCTTTGACAAGGTAACAAGGCTGTGGATAGAAGGGAAGTGCTAGATGTGGTATATCTTGACTTTATAAGGCTTTTGATACTGTCTCGCATGACCTTCTCATAAACAAACTAAGGAAATACAACCTAGATGGAGTTACTTTAAGGTAGGTGCATAACTGGTTGGAAAATCGTTCCCAGAGAGTAGTTATCAGTGGTTCAGTCATGCTGGAAGGACATAAGTGGGGTCCCGCAGGAATCAATTCTGGGTCCGGTTCTGTTCAATATCTTCATCAATGATTTAGATAATGGCATAGAGAGTATACTTATAAAGTTTGCGGAGGATACCAAGCTGGGAGGGGTTGCAAGTGCTTTGCAAGATAGGATTAAAATTCAAAATGATCTGGATGAACTGGAGAAATGGTCTGAAGTAAATAGGATGAAATTCAATCAGGACAAATGCAAAGTACTCCATTTAGGAAGGAACGATCAGCAGCACACATACAAAATGGGGAATGACTGCCTAGAAAGGAGTACTGCAGAAAGGGATCTGGGGGTCAAATGAGTCAACAGTGTAACACTGTTGCAAAAAAAGCAAACGTCATTCTGGTATGTATTAGCAGGAGTATTGTAAGCAGACACGAGAAATAATTCTTCCGCTCTATTCCACACTGATTAGGCCTCTGAAGTATTGTGTTCTGTTCTGGGCCTCACATTTCAGGAAAGATGTGGACAAATTGGAGAAAATCCTGAGAAGAGCAACAAAAATGATTAAAGGTCTAAAAAACATAAGCTATGCAGGAAGATTGAAAAAATTGGGTTTGCTTAGTCTGGAGAAGAGAAGACTGAGAGGGGACATGATAAAAGTTTTCAAGGATATAAAAGGTTGTTACAGGGAGGATGGAGAAAAATTATTGTTCTTAACCTCTGAGGATAGGACAAGAAGCAGTGGGTTTAAATTGCAGCAAGGGCAGTTTAGGTTGGACGTTAGGAAAGACTTCCTGTCAGAGTTGTTAAGGACTGGAATAAATTGCCTAGGGAGGTTGTGAAATCTCCATCATCAGGGATTTTTAAGAGCAGGTTGGACAAAAACCTGTCAGGGATGGTCTAGACAATACTTAGTCCTGCCTTGAGTACAGGGGACTGGACTAGATGACTTCTTGAGGTTCTTCCAGTTCTGTCTCTATGATTCTATGAGGACCTTTTAATTGCTGTATTATCCTCATGAGAACACAGCAAATATAAAGACTTATTGTTCAATGTGTACCATAAATACACAGATGAAGTAGGAAACTGAAAATCTGAAATTAATCTGTGTGATCACTTTCTTTAACTTCAACACTGCATTAACAGTAGGACACTATTTGATATTTTCAAAGTTGCATACTTTTACACTGAGAAACATCTTGGAATGCATACTATACAAAAACTAGAAAGCAATTATCTATCCATTAGCTAATGAGGTTTCCTATCCATATTGGAAATACTGCCCTAGTTTATTAGTTCTGTATTTTATCAATAGTGTTTAGACTTGTCCATATTTCTGTGAGTAGGGTCAAGACTGTAGCTTTTTTAATAAAAATATAGCAATAAATGTGAATGAAAATATGAAAGTCAGCTTTCAAATATTGTACAATGCACAGTATACTTCTACATTTCAAAGAGACCCTTTCTGGATTTTGAGACAGTGGCTTCTGTATACACCCACTTCTTAGTGACCCCAGCTAACAAAAAGTTTGACAACTCTGGTATATGCTGCACTAACTGCAATAAATAAAACTAAGATATCAAGACATCATTTTCTGTATATTTTTGAATGTCAATGTGAAATATGCTTTCACATATACAGACAGCAGAATCTTTTTACATTCTAAATTTCTATCGTAATAAATTGTTGCAGTACTCAAACTAAGAACAGAGAGGTGAAAAGTAACATTTATTTTTAAATAGCACTGTTAAAAGTAGCAATACACACTCTTGAAGATATATAAACCATGATCACTTTCAGAAGTTATTCTAAAAGCCTATTTGAACATAACCGATTCACGTTACAAGGCCGAAAATATTCACTTGACATTAATAATTTATTATTGAACCATCAATATCTACAATAAGCAAAACAGGTAGGACCCATGTAAAATACATCTATTAGTAACTACTACATAAAAATCAATCATTGAAATGTAACCTTTTTTCCTCACAAATCAATATACACCAGTTAGAATTTAAACGTACTGTAAAAAGTATTTGATTACCATTCTAAAGGAACAATAACTATTTATTCTTTATGCAATATAGCATTTCTGAATGTACAGTTCAAAGTGTGGCAGGAATATAAGTCTATATGCCTGTACTGATAAGACATATACATATGTACTTTTAGTGATAATGAAACAAATATATAGATATATAATCTTAATCAGAAAGCTAAAAAGCCCAAGCTAAATTAATTATCTGATTTCTAATTCCTGAATGAATTTGAAAGACTAAGCTAGAAAAATAGTGCTTATGTTTAACGTTTCTCTTCCTACTCTTATTATTTCAGAAATTAGCCAACATACAATTATTAGTTCATTTTTATGAGAAATTTCAATAGATCGCATACCATATTTGCTGAATTCACAGCTGGAGAGAAGATAACAAAAACCATCCAGAGGATAAAAACCCTCATAGTGCAAATATTAGCTTTCAATGGATAAACATAAACACCACAGAGAAGAGAATGAAGCTCAGCCAATGATATTATTTTCAAATAATATATTTGTATAAATTCTGACTGGAAGTCTGTAAAAATTCCACTGGCTAAACTACAATGGGCTATTAAAAATTAAGTACAGAAACTATCTCATCACTTGAAAGAACACTTTAGTGCAACCTTCAATATTTTAATTCAAAATTATGAATTTAAGGAACAAGGACAGGTGTGTTTGCTTTTTAAAGACAGGCCTTGTACTCTTCTCAATGGAAACACAATTTATGGTAACAAGTACAAAATGTAATAATCAGACAGGAATTATAATCACAGATATGTAACAGAGAACAGATCTTAGTGATATCAGATGGTTATTTCAAGCCACTGAAACAATTGTTTAAGAGATTGTTGCATCACTTATGGCCTACATTGCATTTCTTTAAAATGTACAAGAACTAAAAACTTTTAGACTTTTAGTTTCTAAAAGAAATATGCCAGCTACCAGAAATCTCCAATCAACATGGAGAAAAATCCAAGCTACATAAAAATGTACAAAACATGCAATTAATATTCTGTAACTGCCATACTTCTCCCCCCCATACTTTAAGTTTTATAAAATTAAATTGTGTTTGTGACCTAGGATACGTCAATAGAAAGGTATAAACTTCTGCAATTTGACTTTCACACTTTGTCAAACCACTTATGCCATTATGAATGATCTGATGGTTAAATTTTAAAACCAACACTACAGATTTACTTTTCTATTACTACTACTGTGGCATTTTCTAGAGGTTTATATTCTGTCACAATAATCTTGCAGTAAGGCTTGAAATTCCTGTCCCTGTTCTAACCCTTTCATTCTATTGGTGGGTACTTCTGGTGAAAGTCAGTCAGCTGGCAATTTCAGCACCAGGAGGAAAGAACAGCGCACCATCAGACTGGAGGGTTTCCCTCTACGGCCACGTCCAGACTAGGGTATTAAAATCGATTTTAGACACGCAACTTCAGCTACGTGAATAACGTAGCTGAAGTCGAATTTCTAAAATCGAGGTACTCACCCGTCCAGATGGCGCGGCATTGATGTCCGCGGCTCTCCATGTCGATTCCGGAACTCCGTTCGGGTTGATGGAGTTCCGAATCGATGTAAGCGCGCTCAGGGATCGATACATCGCATCCAGACTAGACGCGATATATCAATCCCCGAGCAATCGATTTTAACCCGCCGATGCCGCGGGTTAGTCTGGACGTGGGCTATATGTCACATTCAGTCTCGCTTCCCTACCCAAGGGAGCTTCCAGTAGGACATTCATAGGCAGAACACATGCTCATCCAATATCTGGGACCGACAAGAACACAGACAAATATAATCCATTTTTAAATAGAGATGAGGTAGGGTTGTTCTTATTTAACATCACCAAGCTCAATAAATAACTCTAATTAGCGCTCCCCCGTCTGCTAATTTATCCCTTTCCATCCTGAACACCTATGGACTCGTCAATGTGGTTATAATACGGTTTTTCAACATCTATCCCTTCTCGAACTCCTGCTAAAAGCTTTCTGAACTGGACGTGAAATAAATGTCTCAAGTATCTTTGCACCCACAAATCCAGATTTATTCTCCATAAAGAGGCATAACCCCATGGGCTTTAGGCATGTGTCTCCCACTCAGGAGCCTGAATCTCCACACTACATCAAAACAACCATACAACCTCAAAAGCCGAACAAACCCCGAAGCTGCAACACATACTATATGGATCTAGAAATCATTCTTTACAGCAATAGCATGTCATGTGCCATGAGTTTACTACAAGATCATCCGTGCGCTATGAGCAGTGGCACCACACATGCCCACACACAGGCGCGCTCCCCCTTCCTGGAAGTAAAGAATACAGGAGGGAAGGGAGAGAGTCACTGCAAAGGTGCCTCCTCTGCCGTGCGTGCCACGCTCAGAGGCATTTTCCCGGGGGCGTAAGCTTAGCTGAGCTCGTCTCCCGGCCGGGTGAGACCTGCAGGTCCGCTCCCCTGAACTCGGCTTGGCCGAAGGGACTCTTAGCCCAGGCACCGCTGCACCTGCAGCAATCCCGGGGCCCGGCCATCTCCGGCTCTTACCCCCTCCCCCACCCCACGGCTCAGGTTATTTACGGGCCAGTTCCCAGTGCAGCGCGGAGCAGCCCGCCCGCATGCGGCAGCGGCGCCCAAACCAGTACCCAGGTCTCACGCGCACGGCGGCGGCAGCTGCCGGGACCGCCCTTCTGGCCGGAGCCCCCAAGCCCAGGCCTCGGCCCAGAAACACTGGTTAGTGGCTGTGGCGCCCGCGCGGCGGCGCCGTCACGGGAGACGAGAGCCGTTGGGACGCCCCGCGGGGCGGCCTAACGGCGAGCGCCGACCCTCTGCCGGCTCTTCCCCACACACACACCGGGCCCGGCCGCAGCCCGTTACCTGTGAGGACCCCGACGCGGATTTGATGGTCGTGGTTGGTTAAAATCATTCCCTCCGACGCCATGTTTCCCAGCGCAGCCACCGCACTGACGGGGAGGCAAGAGGGGGGAAGGGGAAAAGGGAGCGCGAGAGCGGCGCGAGCGCGAAGAGGAGGAGGGGAGGGGGAAGGGAAGGAGCGCGAAGCAGAGGCAGCGGGGGGAGGGGCGGAGCGCGCCTGAGGAGGCGGGAGCCAGCGTGAAAAGGAGGAGCGAAGCTAGCGTGAGGCGGAACCAACGTAAAGAGTAAGCGGGGAGCGGAGTAAACGCGGACGAAGGACTCGAGACTAGCCACCGCGGTGCCGGACTCAAGCAGCGTAAATCTGCCGCCGAGGCACAGATTGGCAGTAAACTGTTGTCAGCGGGCTGGCTTGACTCCGCGCTGCGCAGGCAGAGACCGATTTCATGCGTGTCACTCAGGGCAGCCAGAAAGCGCCACTGTTTACATGTTTGCAGAGTATCAGTGTATATTGGCTGACCTGTGCAAATAATCCACTTAAGCACTCGCCTGTATTGTACCCATCGGGGTTCCGCTACATACACCTGCACTGCGCTGCACTGCACATGCGATGCTAACCATAATGCACCACGCTCACCAGCACTCCACTTCCACACACAAGCTGCACCGGTGTGTACTGCTGGCACCTGCATTGCACCCTTACGAATTCATTTTAGGTTAATTCACTGAGCTTTTATTTGCATGCCAACCGATACTGGTTTTTCCTTTTCCAAATGGTAAAAAAAGAGAGACTCCCATGTCTGTTTACTTCCTTTGACCTAGCTGCATCTACACCAAGGGCTAGATCAAACTAACTCCAGCCCTTGGCTTTACATTTTTTACAGCCTTGAGCAATGTAGCTAGATTGATCTAAATCAGGAGTTGGCAACCTTTCAGAAGTGATGTGCCGAGTCTTCATTTATTCACTCTGATTTAAGGTTACGCGTGTCGGTCATACATTTTAATGTTTTTAGAAGGTCTTTTTCTATGTCTATAATATATAACTAAACTATTGTTGTATGTAAAGTAAATAAGGTTTTTCAAAATGTTTAAGAAGCTTCATTTAAAATTAAATTAAAATGCAGAGCCTCCTGGACCGGAGGCCAGGACCCGTGCAGTGTGAGTGCTGCCTTCAGCACCCGTGCCATAGGTTGCCTACCCCAATCTAAATTGTAAATGTAAACCAGGCCTTGGAAAGCAATACCTCACCATCCAGGGCTGACAAAAATGAGGCACAGCTATGTATGATCCACAGCCAAAATTGTCTCACTGTTTCCCCTAGCATACACACACACTGGCACAAAATTAACTTTATAAATAAAACTAAACTTTATTTTTTTTAAATTCAGTCTAATTACATAAAGAAAGACACTACCATCCATATGCAGCCGAAATGTGGCACACCATATACTTTGACTAGTGACTTGACTAGAAAGCCAGATCCTCTAGCTCTTTTTCCAGATTCTTATTTCATCTAAGTGTGAATGCTGAGAGATCACCAGTTTCAGTTCCATTACCTTAAGAAGGTCAAGCTACAATCATATAAATTAATAATGATCTAAAATTAATATGGGCGTAACTATCCTTATGCCTGTATTAAAGCTCTGAAACTATCCAGGGTTTCCAGAAGCTTGACCCCCACAGACTGAGCTATGTACTCATGCTGTTAATAAAATGTTTTACCTACCTTCCTGATAAACCTGAATCCAGAGTGTACATTAAGCCTTTCTGTTTTGTTACTGCCAATTCTTTTTCTATATATAAGCCAGTTTTATGTGAACATTTCCCAGAATGCTGGGCTGCCATTTTCTCATGCTGCCTCCTCCGCCTCTTCTGCCTCTGATGCCATTCCAGAAGGAGAGATGGTAGCTCAGTCAGGAAATGCACGGTAATAAAATGGAAGGAAAAGGGAAACCCCTTACATGCACATGCCTCTCGAAATGCAATGCGTTCTTAAGATGGGATCCCACTAACCTCTGCTACCTGGCAGGTAACCTAGACCCCCTCCTAGGGGGAAGTGGAAGAACCCAAAAGGTATTGAGAAGACTGATTTTTCTTGTGACACAGACAACAAGGGGACCTGCTAGGACCCTTTTGTAAGATCTAAAGTACGGACATATACTTGGAAGATCCTAAATGTTCCCGTATCTTATGCCCTGGAACTGGGTACATGTCAAGTTGTATATGTAACACTGACAGACCCTGGTCTCTGGCAGGCAGGATCAAACCTGGGATCTCTAGAACTAGATGCATGACCCTCTACTGCATGAACTAAAAGCCATGTGGCTGTTAGCTAAGGTTGTAGCAGACTCATTAATCTTGCTGTAAGTCAGTGGTTCTCAAACTTTTGTACTGGTGACCCATTTTACATAGCAAGTCTCTGAGTGCGACCCCCCTTATCTAACACCATTGTAAATGCTAGAAGCAAAGCGGGGTTAGGGGTGGAGGCTGAAAGTTCACAACCCCTCATGTAATAACATTGTGACCCCCTCAGGGGTCCCAACCTTCAGTTTCAGAACCCCTGCTCTAAGTGGTCTTGGTGCCACTAGATGGGACAGAGCACCACACCCAGGAGGTGTGTGGATTATACATAGACTTCTAAAAAGTTAGTTCAATGTGCTTCTGTGAGATTGCATTATCGGGCTTTTGGACGGAACAGGTAATTATCAAGTGATCCATCTCGTCGACCATTCCCAGCTTCTGGCAACAGAGGCTAGGGACACTTCAGAGCGTGGTTTTGCATCCCTTCCCATCCTGGCTAATAGCCATTGATGGACCTATCCTCCATGAAATTATCTAGTTCATTTTTTAACTCTGTTATAGTCTTGGCCTTCAGAACATCCCCTGGCAATGAGTTTCACAGTTAGACTGTGTGTTGTGTGAAGACATACTTCCTTTTGTTTGTTTTAAACCTGCTGCCTATTAATTTCATTTAGTGACCTCTTGTTCTTGTGTTATGTGAAGGAGTTAATAATGCTTCCATATTTACTTTCTCCACACCAGTCATGATTTTATAGACCTCTATCATATCCCTGCCTTAGTTGTCTCTTTTCTAAGCTGAAAAGTCCCAGTCTTCTTAATCCCTCCCCATATGGAAGCTGTTCCATAACCCTAATAATTTTTGTTGCCTTTTCTGTACCTTTTCCAATTCCAATATATCTTTTTTGAGATGGGGTGACCAGATCTGCACGCAATATTAAATCTATGGTACACTCACAGCTTGATATAGAAGCAGTATGATATTTTCTGTCTTATCTATCCCTTTCTTAATGATTGTTAGCTTTTTTGAGTGTTGCTGCATGTTGAGTAGATATTTTCAGAGAACTATTCACAATAACTCCAAGATCTCTTTCTTGAGGTAACAGCTAATTTAAACCCCAACATTTTATATGCATAGTTGGGATTATGTTTTCTAATGTGCATTGCTTTGCATTTATCAACGTGGAATTTCATCTGCCACTTTGTTGCCCAGTCACGCAGTTTTTTGAGATCCCTTTGTATCTATTCATAGACTGCTTTGGGCTTAAGAATGGCTGCAGTCCTCTGAACATAAGCATTTATCATCTGTTTAGCAATTTGAAGGTGAAATACTGGCTCCACTTAAGTCAATAGCAAAATTCCCATTGTTTTCAGTGAGGTAGAATTTAACCTTGTGTATAAAGACTGTGAGTCCAAAACTATGCATTACCTTAATGACTGTAGTATAGCTGGCTGCAGTGGAGTATGAGGGTCAGTAATTTGGCCATTTCCATTACAGTGTTTTCCCCTTCCTACCAAAATCACTTCCAGTTTTGCCTCGATTCAGTTTTAGCCAACCGTTTATCCTTATGCTGATTTCATGCAGGCACTGAGACATCTGAACGATAGCATGGATTGCACTTTTGAGATTAAAGCTGGGTGTAAACATAGAAGTGGAACAGAAACCCATTGTGGCTCATTAACTTCATAGTTTTTGCGTGGAGAGGGGATAGGATGGAATTTTTAAGGATTTCCTATAGGAAGGTTTTCAAGGAAGGCGCACTGTTGTCCATCATAATTTTCAAGGATCTGCCAAAGAAGACAGAGCAAAGCAAGTTTAGTGTTATACCACCCATTTCTACTAGATCTTGTATCCATGATCTTCCTATCACTGGACTAGGGATTGTCAGCATTCTAGGCAAATGCAGGCATGCAATACCTTCCTCCTTGATGGTAAATACTTAATTACCAAGGGAAACTCATCAGGCATGCAAATGAAACAGAGACCCAAGAGTGCCAATGCCATAATTGTATACCTTCTGAAAACAAGAATGACAGGAATATATATTTTTTGTAGATAGAAATAGTGTACAATGTAACAGCTTCTTCAGGAAGTGAATTTTTTATTATTAGTCTTTATCTAATACAGCATATGTCATGGTGCTTCTTTTTATTTGGTGCCAGTTTCATTACTACACCAATGCACAACCATATCATCATATGTATAGATCAGTGAAGAAACATAAGGGATACAGACAAAAACTCAGAATTAATTTCAAGAGAAAAAAATAATTTTTTAAGAAGATTGAAAGCAAAAGGAAGCCTCTGGTTTTAAACCTGATAATAACCACATTTAGCAATTCCTCAAGTACTTTTTAGTCAATAAGGTTGGCACTTTTTTCTTTCTTGATCTATATAACCTGTCAGTTTATAATAGTCCATGAGCCATCTGATTGCATCATAAAGCTCACCTGAGTCACAGTTCAGCCAGTACTGGAACAAAGAACCCAGTGTGCTCCGCATCTGATCTCTATGGGTATATCCACATTGCAATGTAAGCCCAGGGTTCAAACTCAGATTCAAGCCTAACTCTGTGCTTACTCAGGGTACCAGTATCCATCTGGGGGAGGAGGGTCTGAGCCTGAATCAAACCAGGATCCAGATTTCAAGCCCTGTTCTTTTGCAGTATGGCACAGTCCCACTGAACTCATCCTTTAGAAGTTCACCAGAAGTCTTCCACAATCCCATGGCCTGACTTTTTTTGTCCTCTGGACAGCCAGGCTTTGTTACTCCTGGGGGAATTCTGTGCTAAAAAAATTAAAAGTTCTGCAACAAAAAAAATTCTGTGCACAATATTTTAAAATTCTGCAAATTTTATTTGTCAAAACAATATAATCACACCAGTTTCACTTATTTTTGATCATTTATTTTAAAATATCTGTCAGCAAGTCTCTTCTGTAACAATACAGACAACAAAAAGATTCAGGAAATGTTTTTTGACAAATAGATTCCTTACTAGGTATATTAATACAAAACACTGAGTAATCATTTAAACTACAATACAGAACCGTATTTCCCACACGCCTTAGAAGCAGTAAAAAGGCTTGGAGGAGTCAGGGGTAACAGAGGAGCTGAGGAGAGGAAAGTAAATTGCTGGGAAGGAGCCTGGGTGTGAACTTGGAGGGTTGTTGGGTATGGGTGGGAAAAAATATGGAACAGTTTGGGTTTGAGGGGAGAGGGAGGGAGCGGGGGCAGGGAGGGATTGTTAGGGTGCTTCCCCCATGCAGATCCTGGCTGACCCATCACCTCTTCCATTCAGTCAGGCACATATGTCCCTGCACCCCTCCCTCTGTGGCTCCATACCACCTCTCCCATTCCCATGTGTCTCTATGCCCCCACCCAGCAATTCCCCAGTCCCTATGTGTCCCTATACCCCCTGCCCCTGTCCCCATGTGGCCCTGCACCTTCCTCCACCCTCTGGTTCTGTGCCTTCACTCCCATTCAGCCCCTGCCCCAGCCTGTCCTCCCCCACTATTACTTATGAGCCCCTCTCTGACAAACACCCACCCCTAGCATCCCATGCTGTCTGTCTCCCCATAGCCCCTGTCTCCTGATCTCTTCCCTCACTTGTGGGGAGCTGCTGCGGTTCTTGCATCACATCACCCTCTGGTGGACAAAAGCAGAACTGCAGCAACATTCTGACAAGTTGTTTTCCATGCCTATATATATATACACATATGCAGGGCTCACTAATTATGCAGACACACAGCAGTGCAGAATTCCCCCATGAGTAAATTTGGTGCACAGGCAAGTTTTCCCATACTGCACCATAAACAAATGGCTGGAGCAGCTACATTTAAGGAGGGCGCCAGGAAGTCTAAGACTAGTCTAGGTGTTTGGACTCAATCCTGTATAATGCGATTTAGACAATGGAGCCTCACATTGGGAACCAGGGTTCAATAATTCCTAACCTGGGTTACAAATGACTATAGACACTCATGCTGTAGGTTACCAAACCCATAGTCTGCAAACTCAAGTTCTCTTAAACCTGGGTTTACATTGCAGTGTAGACATACCTTGCAAGATTGTAAAAAAAGAAATTCCATAGCATCTGGATGGTTATTTTTCCTCATTTATGAAAGATCTCAAAGAGTTATACAAACATTAATTAATTAATCCTCACACATCGCTGTGTGGTATGCATACCTAGTGAAAAATGGGGGAAATTATGCAGATTTTTGCTTATTTGTAATTGAATTTTTGAAATATTCAGATTCACCAACCAACTCTAGTGTAAGGTAAGCATTATTACTCCCATTTTACAGATGAGGAAATGGAGGCACAGAGAAATCAAGTGACTGTGCAAGGTCATAAAATGAGGGTATGTCAGAACTGGTTATACACCATCAAAATCTTGATTATTAAAGCATTGTTCTCACCATACACTGTTACAAGGAGAAAGAAAGGTCTGTAGGATCAGAGCTTCAACTGGGGGAAAAATGTGATGAGCCCCACAAAGCCATAGTATGCTCATCCTTCCTTCTACCGCTCCATAAACAAGAAAAAAAAGTTACAACATATTCCAGCTATTTCTAAATACAATGTTTATCTATTTTCTCCTAATCAGTAGCAGTGAAAAATGGTGGTATGTCATAATCACTTGTTTTCCCCAGCAATTTAAGCATAGTATAGTACTGCATAGAGTACCAAAACTATCTCCAAGAGCTTCTACACTTTTGTGTGTGATTTGATTTTCCAGTATGGTAGTCTTTCTTCTGCAGCCACATTCCTTTTCAGTTTTATTATGAACGAGGTTATTTGATTCACCATTTTAAACTCTCAAGTGCTGGTTTTCAGCATTAGCTTCTAATATTAGCAGTCTATTTTCTATATATTTGTCAGCGTATCTGTCATGCATTTGCTTTTCTTTTATAAGGTATTATGCACAATGTCACTTTTCTCTATTAAGACTTCAAACATCACTAGTATTATTGGGGTATCTCCAAATTTTCTTTCTTCTAGTGTTGCTGGAAGACCCATGTTCCCACATCTGAAGAAAAGTCTGTTTTCTTTATTTTTTCTGTATTTTTAGGCATTTTGCCAGCATTTCAACTCACTGTCAGCAGAGTTAATAGCACACATGTAGGTACTGATTTTGAAAATGAAAGAGAATTTGTAACACTTCCAGAATGGAACTTGGCAGAGCTGTTACCAGTCTGTACAGGATCTGGCTCTATCTACCTCATACAGTATTTCTGACGGTTGTACAATTTTGAAACTGTTTCTGTAAATTGGCAGATTGTCCTATTCTGCATTGGGACTCTCTTGCCCAAACCAGTTCTCCTTTATAAGTGTGAGAAGTTACCTTTAAATCACAGTGAGCTTTCTGTGTCTCTCCCCAGCTCACTCTAAATGAGTCTTTACAGCCTTAGATCTTACATATCCCAACACCTGATATACACTGATAAAATGTTATACAGTGGAAGGAGAACTGTATAGTCTAGTAAATTTACTTCATTACCAAAAATGTTTGTACAGTGCCTAGTACAATGTGTTCACGACTGGGGCTCCTAGGCAGTATGATGATACAAATAATAAATATAAAACAATATGGAAAAGTATAAACCCCAAAGAAGCTTGCACACTGCTTTGGTATGCCAACTTGGTAAAAGGTCAATGCTAGTTCCAGTTTTCTTTATCAGACCTCATAGTCTGTCTGTCTTTTATCTAAGAGTGTTCTAGTAAACTGTTCAACTAGTCCCTCTGACCATTAGGTGGTTTGGGATCATCCCTGTTTTGTTCACTTGCAACAGGGCACAGACCTCTGAAGCATGAAGTTCTCCATCCTGGCCCACAGAACTGGGTTAATGCTTTAGCTATGAGATTCTTTCCCCAAGTTTCTCATAACGGAGCATTTGCAACACCAGGGGCACTAATGCAAGGTCAATGGACAGTCCCTTGCCCTCCTTGTCTGCCAGAGTGGAGTGCGAGTGTTGCTGCTGTGCCCATCCCTGCTGTGCCCATCACTGCCTGACTGATGAGGGAACTAGATGGGGGGTGAGAGAAGAGAAACTCAGACCCCTTCAGAGGCACATAATACCTCTTCTCTGCCCCCTTGGGGGTGGGTGTGCAGGTAGCTGGTGTGTACTGTACTGTCCATGCCAGTTAAAGAATAGCATTGTTGATCGGTAGAGCCACTCTGGCTGGTACTGAGGCATGCAAGATGTCAAGCAGCTGGTGCAGTTTGTCTTGTACTTCCTTCAGTGGAGGTCATCAGCCACCCTACATAGCAATTTTGAAATTGGCAGTAGTCATCCGGGGGAGAAGAGAGAGTCAAAGACACTGTGGCATCAGGGAACGATGAGGGGAATTGCTCCGTTTCTGCCAGTACTAAGTGGCACATCCTCCAACAGCAATTCTAAATGTCTACTTGATGACAGTTGAAGGGGCAAGATTGGAGACTCCTCACAAGAGGAGTGAGAGAAATCTGACAGCGGATACTGTGGCCACAACTCTCAACTCCCGGTGGTTGCTGTAGAGGGCCCCAAGGAGTAGAGTATCAAGGACCTGGGGGCTCATCAAAGGAAGGATATTGCCATTGAGTCGATGGGACCTTAGGCTAGTCCTACTGATGGTACAAAAGTGGGGGGGGATCCTGTGTTCCATCCAAGTCCTCTGATACAGAGAATCAATTCAAATGGCAGGAGCTGTTGGTGACCGAGTGGGAACATGGCCTGAAAGAGGCAAGTCTAATGTAGGGAGGCAATGGCATTTAAAGGCAAGGCCAAGGCAAAGAGTTCATGAAGCTCAGGGGCTGACTCAAGTTTCCCTGGCGTCAGCAGTACACGCTCCACAGTCAGAACCGAAGGTGGAATGGGAGCCAGAACAGAGGTCTGCCTCTGAACTGAAGGTTACCTTGACTTTGGTGCTGCCGACCTGGAAGGAGTTCACAGCTCCGTGGACAAAACTGATGGATCTGCTGGTCTGTGTGGCTTCCTTATCGTGCTTGTGAGCCTTGGAATGTATCATTTCTTCATGGCTGGAACTGGTGGACGGAGCAGTATCCTTCTAGGGCCTGGAGGAAGACTTACTGCCATCTTTATGGATCTGCTTCCTTACCTCACGATAAGGCCCTGGCACAGGATCCATAGCACTGGTACCAGCAGAACTGAACTGATGCTCCACAGTAGGAGGCATGCTCTTTGGATTGCTCAGGCCAATGTGTGTGTGTGTGTGTGTGTGTGTGTGTGTGTGTGTGTGTGTGTGTGTGTGTGTGTGTGTGTGTGTGTGTTCTCCAGCCTGGATCCAACTGCAGCCTCATGATGACCTCCATGAGATTCTTCTTGAGGAGGACAGCCCGGCCTTCCCAGATATGGCTTGGGAAGGAGAGGCAGATACTGCACCCAGATGCAATGTGGGCTTTCCTCAAGCAGTAAAGGCGGTGCTGGTGCTCATCGCTGATCGAGAATGAATGATGGCAGGAGGCACAGATCTTGAATGCTGGCATCTTCAGCACAATCCTGTACCAACATGTGTATGCGCGTGGGGGGGGGGTTGCTGGTAAAACGGTGTCACAAAGTCCTTTAAATCCTAAAAACTACTGCTACTAACACTAAAATTATAACAATAATAAAATATTAACTATATACAGGAATAAAACTGACTTTTTTCTGTTTGTAGAAAAGTGCCTCACAAGAGAAGAGAAAACAGAAGAGGCTCTGACTCAGACCATGAGATGGTGAGAAGGTATTGAGAGCGCAGTTGGTCCACCCTGCTCTTTACTGCCTCAGACGAAATCATGAGGCAGAGCAAGGGCATGTGCATGGATCAACGGACACTACTAATTTCAAAATCTCCAACTCCAGACGCATGGCACATTCGTATAACTCTCAATGGGATGTAATATGAAGCATCACTCAAAGAACTATATGGTTATTTTTTGTATATGGGAAACTATAACAACTTTCAGCTAAGGAAGACCTCCTTTAGCTGGTGTGATAGAGGCCTGTATTTTGGGCACTGAAAGGTAAAGTTCTAACTGCAGCTGTCCAGGTTTACAGATAGAACAAGCCCCGCATACTTTTAGTCTAGTAGTTCTGTATCATCTGCAGTACAGGAACTTGTTACATGTGCCTGGACTGGGGGATTGTCTGCTGTAAGAAGTAGTAAAGTCAGAGTGTGCCTGAGATGGGAATAATTTCCCTCAGCTATAGTTAGCCAAGAATATAATGAGATAATGGAGTCTTTTCCATAGGAAAGAGTAAATACAGACAGCAGCTGGGTTGATGGTTTCCCAGATTCAGGATGGAGCAATTGCAGAAAGTGCCTGGGTTGGTGATTCCTTACCTGAAGAATTATTTTTGACATGGATATCAAGCTGTTAGAAGCTGAAAAGTTTTAATTGCTAGAATAGCCTTGTTCTCTCACTGAGCTCCAGAATTGTTCTGTAATGGTGTATTCAGTATTCTATATTTAGTAACCAGGGGACTTGATCAATCTGATGGCCTCCATTCATCATTCTTACTATCCAAGCCTAATTGAGACAAAGCTGTCCATGGTAGAGATGAGGTTCCTACTCCCTCTAGTGCAGCAACTGTGCATGCAGGCATTTCATCAGACACAGTTTAAACAGGAACTTAGTGGTCAGTCACTTGGTGAATAAAATTTATTAGAGAATAGCAGAGTTTGTAAAAAGATAGAGTGCATCTGTGTGCTGTGTTAGCAACTGTGTTCAAACGGGAACTGAAAGAACCCAACCTTTGAATGAGATGTAAAACAAAGATATTAAGTGCATACGTGGTCACTAAGGATACCATGGCACTTCTCTAAAGAATGTGTCAATCCTACTATCCTAGCTAAACTACTATTTATAACTTCTCCTTTGCTGTGGTGAGACAAATGACTCTTCCCGCAACACCAAGCTAGGCAAGGATTAGAGAACTGTGGTCACAATCAGCAGTAAACCACTGCACCCATGGGGTTTGTCAGGCTTTCTAGGTAAAAATTAGTCATCTCATCTTGCTCCACATTTTATTTCTTCTTACCATTTCATCTGTTCCTTTCCCACACTCCCAAGCACATATTTTCCTCTAGCCAGGTCCTTCTTTCTCCTGCTCCCCTTCACACTTCTCTCCCATTTGAATTTCCTCATAGTAACTGGCAGTTGCAGTCGTGCTGGTGTTTGGTAGCTTGGGTCTTGCTGTTGGCTCTGTCTTCAAATGTGGCTACTCTCTCTTTTTCTTTAATAACAATCACTTAGTGGAGGTAATTAGCCTGGCTCCTCCTCCTCATTTCCAGTTGCTTTTACAGGCGTCCAGGCTTGTCTTTTCAAATAAGTGCCTGGACACGTGTGGAAGCAACTGGAAATGAGCTGACGCTATCACTCTGTGACCTATAATAATTTGAAAGCCACAATTTTATGGTAGGTATAGGGTCACTTCACCCACCACTGAAATTCAACTACTTTTGGGGTGGCACAGGACAGCCAATATAAAGGAAAGAGAAGTGGAGGGAAACTAAAAACTACTTTAAATTATCCAGCTGAAACTGCACAGCGAATTTTGATGGGTAGAATTTTTCCTCTGAGTTGGCAAGTAAATTCTTTATCTCCTGAGTCACCTGAAAATTGCACGTTTTCATATCTGATGATTATCATGATTTCTTTTAATCACTTGAACAGCCATTTATGGGGAAAAATGGATTAGCCCTTTGCATAATTAACTAAGAACATCAATATGATCCATGATTAGTTTAAAAATCCCTCTGATTAGCAGCGGATTCCACAGCACAGAACCGAACCCTTAATAACTTGCACTTTGAGAGCATTATACATAGTTTAGATATTAATCTGTTTATGGCATTTTTTGTCAAAGCAGGAAAGGGCAGTGTTGTTTTTAATTAGGGCTGTTGATTAATCAGTTAACTCATACAATTAACTCAAAATTAGTCTCAATTAAAAAAATTAATCATGCTTAATTGCAGTTTTAATTGCACAAACAATAGAATACTGATTGAAATTTATTAAATATTTTGGTTGTTTTTCTACATTTTCCAAATGTATTGATTTCAATTACAACACAGAATACAAATTCTACAGTGCTTACTTTATATTTTTATTAGAAATATTTGCACTATAAAATAATAGTATTTTTCATTTCACCTTGTGCAAGTACTGTAGTACAATCTTTTTATCACAAAAGTGCAACTTACAAATGTAGATTTTTGTTACATAACTGCACTCAAAAACAAAACAATGTAAAACATTGGAAACAAGTCCACTCAGTCCTACTTCTTGTTCAGCCAATTGCTAAGACAAACAAGTTTATTTACATTTACAGGAGATAATGCTGCCTACTTCTCACTTTCAGGTGACATTGTAAATGAGAATAGGCATTTGCATGGCACTTTTGTAGCTGGCATTGCAAGGTAATTACATGCCAAGTATGCTAAACATTTGTCAGCTACCAGCACTGCAGTGCGGCCACATTTGCAGCGTTGTTGAGAGTGGTGCATTGTGGGCAGCTATCTCAGCATTCAAGTGGCTGCAACATGCTTTTCAAAAGAGGGGGGTGGGGTGGAGTGTGACAGGGAGCGTGGGGGAGAGAGAGAGAGTGGATTTTTGGAGCTGACACTGTTCTCAGCTCCCTGCCTTGCAAGTTCTAAGGACTGGAAGATACACAGCACCTACCTTCAATCATTTTAAAAGTTTTGACCCCTTCCCCGCCCCCTCTTATTCACTAAATGCAAATTATGCACTCCTAAATAGCCTTCAGACCACATAAGCAGCGGCTCAACACGGACTCCCCTCTCTCCTCAAGCAAACAGCAATGAACAGTCCAAAGCAATTCCCTGGCCTCCGCTCATTGCTCACTAGAACAAAGAGCAGCTGTGTTTGTTTTTTACATAAGTAACTCCGGGGAGCTCGGGAGCTTGGAGTTCAGCCATTCTTCCGGTTTGTTGTGGACAGGAATTTTGGGATACCTCCTAATACCCTGGAGGCCAACAACAGCGCTTTTGGTGGCCACACTTGATGAGCAGCACTGCATCACCAGCGCTGCAATCGTTACACCCCAAGCAGACCAGGTGTACAGCCAGCGCTGCAGCCAGGGAGTTGCAGCGCTGGATGTGCCTTGCGGGTGTGGACAGTTACTAAGTTGCAGCGCTGTAAACCCACCACCAGCGCTGCAACTCTCCAGTGTAGCCAAGCCCTAAGGCCTGGTCTACACTTTGCGGGGTCGGGGGGGGGGGGAATTGATCCAAGTTTCACAACTTCAGCTACGTGAATAACATAGCTGAAGTTGACGTACTTGGTCTACTTACCCCGGTGTCTTCACTGTGGTAAGTTGACAGCATGACAGCTGATGCTCCCCCTTCGGCTCTGTGTCTCTCGCTCCAATGGAGTATTGGAGTTGACAGGAGAACACTCAGCAGTTGATTTATCGCATCTAGACTAGATGCGATAATCGACCCCTGCTAGATCAATCGCTGCCCATTGCTCAGCAGGTAACGTAGACAAGCCCTAAGTGATTGGCTGAACAAGAAGTAGGACTGAGTAGGCTTGTAGGCTCTAAAGTTTTACATTGTTTTATTTTTGAATGCAGGTTTTTTGGTACTGTAGACAAGCAGACTCACCCCTGTGGCACCTCCTGCTGGTGTCTTCCAGGAATTAGCTCAATTCAGCTCTGGAGCACCCTCTGCAGGCCAGTGATCCACCTGTTCTCTGGTCCCCATGTCCCTCCCAGGACCCAGTGCCCTGTTACATGGGGTGCTGCCTCCTAGCAGTAACCTTTCTCTCAGGGTCTCCCCTCCCTGGGAAACCTTCACCCTCTATCCCCACCTTGCCTCAGTATATGGCTACTGCCAGTCATTGTCTAGCCCCACTCCCTGGGGCAGACTGCCATATCAGCCTACTCATCACCAGCAAGGTTGGGTTTGGACCTGCTGCCTTAGCCTACCTCTGGGCTGCCCTCTGCAACCCACCCAGTACCTGTTGGCCTAATGCGAGGCCACAGCCTGGGGCTTTCTAGGCTAGAGCTCCCCAGCCTTTCCCCAGCTCTGCTTCACTCAGGTACCTTATGTCTAACTCCCTGCAGCCAAGCCCATCTCACTCTACAGCTAGAGAGAGACTGCTGAGCTCCTAGCTCCCAGCCTCTTTATACAGGCCAGCTGTGGCCTGATGGGGCATGACCTAGCTGCAGCCACTTCCCAATCAGCCCAGCTTAATAGCTCCCAGGCACAACCTTCCCCTAGGGCTGTTTTCACCCCTTCAGGGCAGGAGCAGGGGACCACTCTGCTACAGGTACATAATTCTACATTTGTAAGTTCAACTTTCATAAGAAAGAGATTGCACTACAGTACTTGTATTAGGTGCATTGAAAAACACTTTTTTACTGTGCAAATATTTTTAATCAAAAATAAAAAAAAGTGAGTACTGTACAATTTGTATTCTGTGTTGTAATTGAAATCAATATATTTGAAAATTTAGAAAGCATCCAAAAATATTTAAATAAATTATATTTTGTTATTTAACAGTGTAATCAATTTTTTAAATTGCTTGACAGCCCTATTTTTAATTAAAACAGCTAAAGCCAAATTGTGACCTGACCAGCACAGGTTTGAAAAGCCAAGTTGTTGCCCACCATTTCCTCTGCTAATGGACCCCTGGCTAGCTAGAGCAGGAGTCCACAGAGACAACTAGGAAGATGTTCTGCTCTCTTTTAGCAGTATCAGAGTGCAACTAGCTAGTTCTCACTAACTACAATATACCTGCAGAGGGCTAGACATATCCGTACAATCTACAGACTATGATGTACAATACAGCTTTGATTTGTAAACCGTGACTTGCTGTGTCCTATAGGAATCTCAGTCTTCCTGTACAAATTACCACTTCCACATACTCAAAGCATAAGCAACTGTCTTCCTGACCACCTGGAATCACCTTTTTCACCTTGCACGTTCTAATCTTGCAGTGGTGCAACTGTAGCTAATAGGTCAGTAACCATGGAAATATCGCTCCATCAACTGGATAACAGATGGTGTCCTGAGAAGGACACAACTTGAATGAGTTTTCTCCTCTCAGATAAAAACAGTCACCCAGACACTCTTATCACTATAATCTATCTAGGCTTTAATATCACGTGAATCATCACAGAATGCATGCTTTACAGAGTAGAAAAATAAGACTGAATGACATACTCTTGATATGGAGGCTCAGCAGCCTGAGTAGTCAGGTGAACTTATCTTCTGAGATATGTAAATATAAAAATTCACCTTGTGAAACTAAAGAGGAGACCTGTGGCATTGGGTCTGACACACTTTTAAGGGAACAAATCATTAGGGTGCTTTAAAAGACAAACTTTATCAAATCACAGCAATACTGTCAGAGGGCAAAGTGGTGTTTAATGTTCATCAGGTGTGCCTTACCTGGTTCATCCAATGACTTGGTGGCAGGTGAGTGAGCCAGGGCCGTAGCAACAAAGAACGTGGCTCCCTCCGAACATATGTCCGGGGCCCCTTATAATGCAGAAACTGGAATGCGGTATTTATTTTATACAATATACAGGGTTCATATTATCTATACATAGGCCTACAGTGTACATGTATTCCGTATTTACGCAAAGTGCTTCTTTCGAGCTTTGTTCTCCGCAAATTGGTTAATCAATGTGTCATAGTCCAGAGATCTGGCAATCTTGTTTTCGATTGAGATAACTGCAAGCGCAGAAAGCCTGTCATCTGTCATGGTTGAGTGCAGGATATTCTTGATCAGTTTCATTCTGCTGAAGCTCCTTTCAGCACCAGCGACAGTAACTGGTGTGGTCAGAAGAATTCTGATGCAAATGCAAAGATTCAGATATATCTCCTGAAGGCTGTTCTTGTATATGTACGTTAAAAAATTGTTTGCCATGACAAGTCCTCTCTCTTTCTCAATGACATAAATAAAACGATTCAATTCCATTATGAGTTCGTTGGCATCAATGTCTCCCATTTTTCTTTCAAAATTTTTGCTGTGATTCTCCAGTTCATTTTCTCTGTGACGCTGCTTCAGGCTGTTAGCGCTGTACAGAAATCCAAACAACTTATATCACTCCACGAGTTGGTCAAATCGCGACGAAACAGAAGATATGGCCTGATCAGTGAGAACAAGAATCGCGATTTGAATTTTTCTTCGGCAGAAAGACGACTCGAATCATCAGCACATTCGTAATCAAACATTCTCCTCTTACGTCGCACCCTGGTTTCTGGAAACACCTGCTAAATACCCATATGCTCTGCTATTTCACGTGCATTTGTGACCACAGAGTTATACCTGTATTTCGATAGTCTTCCAAAAACTTCATCGTAGCACCGACTTCTGCCTGCAGTAGGTCAATTGATACATCTGGTGACTGAATTAATTTGCTGGTTTTATTGACGTGAAATAGTATATCGTACCACGTGTACACAGTCAAAACAAAAGGCCATGTAGTAACATGGTCTAAAAGCACACCGGCTTCTGTTGCTGTATTGCCATCTTTCTTTTCGAGCGCATATTCTCGCAAAGATGACAAAGCATTGCACAATTCTTCAAGGTGATAACGCAATGGCTTCACAGCATCAATTCTCAACTCCCAACGAGTGTCCGATAACCCTTTAACAGATATTGGCATATGTTCTTGAAGTATATCCCAATGTGAAGGTGAAGAAGAAAAGATAACGTATATTCTGTTAATCAGACCGAAAAAGTCAATGGCATATTTCAATGACTTTGCTGCGTCTGAGATCACAAGATTCCAAGTGTGAGCTCCGCATGGTACATACAAGGCACAGTCATTTATTTCTAGCATGTGGGCTTGAACTCCTTTATTCTTTCCTCTCATATTTGCGCCGTTATCATAAGCTTGGCCTCTCATGTCAGCAATGTCTATTCCTAAGTTGTTTGCCTTTTCAAGAAACGCTTCCAATAAGCCCTCGCCAGTTGTATCATGAACATTAAGAAAACCAACGCTTCACGAATATTGACACCATCTTCACCGTTGCATTCAACAAAGCGTACCACCACAGACATCTGTTCTTCATGTGACACGTCGGGAATACAGTTCAAAATAACTGAATAATATTTTGCTTTTTTAAGTTGCGCTATGTTGGCCTCTTGAATGTTACTGGCAACAAGTTGAATCAGCTCGTTTTGGATCTGTGGACTGAGGTACTGAACATGTGTCTCTGCCTTCTTAATCCTCTGTAAAAGTTCACTGAGGACAGTATCATACTTTGCAAGCAATTCAAACAGTCCCAAAAAGTTGCCATTTGAAGGATCGCCAAGCTTTTCATTACTTCCTCGAAATGCCAAGTTTATTTCGGACAAGAAAATAATGATATCAACCATGCGTTTGACAACATTTCTCCAGAAATCTCTTCCTTTCAGAAAAGCCTGCAATTCGAGTTGGTCAATACATGTACGGTTTACTATGCCTGACCGAAGGTCAAACCATTTCACCATACACTCTTGATGACCTTTGCCTGTTTCATGCTGCTGAAGTCTTTTTGACAGTGCTTTCCAAGCAGATGTTTCACAACGTAGCGGTATGTCGCCAGTGCCAAATAATTTACAACAAAAACAAAAAATGGCATCTTTCTGAACTGAGTACATTAACCATGAACGTCTTATTTTCTCGCCATTTGCCATGGTTCGATAGAAATGAGTACTTGTGAACCTCCGTCTTTCCTCGTTAAATGGAAATTCGTAACTTTCATTCTGCTGTGGTGGGCCACGTGCAACAATGTCACACACTTGCCTGTCCGATATTATAGATGGCCGATCTCCTGGATCATCAGTCAGTGGTTCAGATTCAGATACTTCTTTCCCAGCAGCAGCTGGAATATCTGTCACAGTTTGTTTGGTAGAACAACTGGCTTCACCTTCGACCTCACTTGAAGCACTTCTGGATACTTCTGGATACGATTCGTCGCTGCTAGAGCTGTCCGTTTCATGTGCCTGTACCTGTACGTTGGATTGCAGCGCAAAATACGTTGACAACTTTGGAATTTTCTCAAGTTCCTTCTCGGCATCTTTTGCTACCTTTCATTTACTAGCTCCGCTATTATACATTCTCTTAGACATCACAAAGCATGCTTCTGCGTTGGAAACGATAAAAAACTAAACAACTAAATTAATAACATTTATCCGCCGACCGCCATTATGAACGCAAATACACATTCTTTGAATGGGTCCAACTAAAATTCAAAACTGACCGACAGACAACTGATGTAGCCAATAGCATTATGATGTATCATAATGACTTCATGGTTTTGTCAGTAAAACCGACATGGATTGTGCAATAGCGTCAATAAATGTCACTTACCTAGTTATACCTTACTTTTTTTTGCCACTTTTAGGGGGCCCCCTTCCTTGCGGGGCCCCCTCCGGTTGGAGGGTACGGAGGGCGCTCGCTACGCCTCTGGAGTGAGCTCATTTCCACCTGCTAAGGTAGTCATCTCCCTGACATAATCAGGGCAGTAATTCTGCTAGGCATGTGGGCAGACTTTGCTCCCATCTGAAAAATCAGTGTGAACACTCTACCCTCCACCACCCATCCAACCCACTGATTACCCAGCATGTTTAGGGGATCTGCCTTATCATCACTTTCTGGAAATGCCATCTGTTCCTTTGGTGTCTTTTTCAATTTAGGCCATAGAGCATAAAAGGTATAGAAAATGATATCCTCAATTTCCAGATGTCAACAGGAATTGTAGGTAGTCATTATCTTTCACAATTTGGTCCATCGTTTATCCATTTGTAAAGCTTCTCAGACAAAACTAATCTGACAGTAAAACACATTTGATTTTGTCATCAGAATCCATTGAGATAGAGATAAAGCATTATAAAGTTTCTTTGTGTATCAATATTGTTTGTAAACAAGTATGCAGTTCATTATAATTGACAGGAGTAGATTGACACAAACTTAGATTCTCTGTCCCGATGGAGAGGTACTACTTGCTTGTGAGAATAAGAGTTTAAGGACAGAAGGAACCACCAGATCACCTTGTCTGACTTTTTGTGTATCAGAGGCCACCAAAAGCACAGAGCACCTGGACACTAAATCCAATAAACCAACATTACACTGAAGTACTACAGCCACAGGAGACTACATTATTATATGCCACACAGAGAATAGGAGGCATGGAAGTGCACCCATGTCTCAGGGCCATGCAGTGGCAGGGAAATGATTAAATGAGATATACCCAGGTAATCCTGGCAAGTGATCTGCACCCACATGCTACACAGGAAAGTAAAACCCACCCTTAGGTCACTACCAGGAAACTGCTTCCTGACCCCACATATGGAGATCAGACCCTGAGCATGTGAGTAAGAACAGGCCAACTAAGCAGATGAGAGAGAGAATGTTCAGTTGCTACCATAGAGCACTGGCCCACCCCATCCACTGCCTGTGCCATCTCTGAAGCTTCAGAGGAAGGAGATAAAACAAAACAAAACACCCAGAATATGATGGAGGGGAAATCCCTTCCTGACCAGTGAAAGTAACCAGCTGAAGCCCTGAAGCATGAACTTTCGGAACATAAAACACAAGCCAGAAGGAATCTCCAGGGCTGCCAAGCCCACCTCACCTCCATTGGAAGCAACCTCATCAAACAATCCCATTCAAATTTTGTCCCATCTCTCTCTTAAAATTAATTAAGTTGTTTCCCCTCACAGTTCTATTGTGAGGCTGTTCCAGAACCTATTTCCTCTGATGGTTAGAAACCTTCTTCTAATTTCCATCTTGAATTTGTTCATGACCAGTTTATAAACCATTTGCTCTTGTGCCAATATTGTTCTTAGCTTAAATAGCTCTTCCCCCCACGATGTTCAACCCCCCTCACCCCCTGCCCCTGCCTGTTGTATTTAATTGCAGACAAATCTTAGCCATACATTGTTTACCTGCTGAGTCAACAGGGTTGTCTTCAACTCCTTATTTATAAACTTTCCCCCACTGTGCTCTGATTGATTCAGCTCTCAGATGATGAATGTGCAGAACCCACTAGCTGTTTTGCCCTTAATTGGAACTATGTGCTTAGCTTCAATGAGAGCTACTGGGCATATGTCCAGTAACTTACCACCCCCACCCCCTTTAGATTTCTGTGGGCCTTTCTAAGTAGGTGCCCTCTGCATGTGTGATGAGACACACAGGATTCAAGAAAGAAATCCATGTCTTCCCCACTGCTTCTTTCCCACAGAACTAACATAAGTAACAGTCCCTGCCCTGAGGAAACTGCTTGTTAGGATTTGTCAGTGCTTAGATAATAATGACAGACAATAGAAGGGTAAGGTAATGGAAATGATAATCATAGGCTGTGATTAATTATGCATGTTTCATGATTGCTCTCCCAACTTCTTTTCCATACTTTGGATCCTCTTTTCCTTCCTCAGCATTGTATTCATTAATTTAAAAAATGCCTTTTTCAAAATCTCAGATTTTCCCCAACTCTTGCTTTGATTCCACTGCTCTACAGCCAAAATGCTTCTGAAATAAATGCAGTCCAACTTTACTAATTCTGGGTCACTGAGAACAAAAATGATGCTTAAAATTGTTGATTGGCTCTAGTTTTCAAGATATGCTATTGGGTCAGTATATACGACCCTTGACTTGGGAATGGTGGAGGATAAGTGAGTTATAAAGGGAAGGGATCTCAATTTAAACCAGAAATGACGAAAATACATCTTTGACTGGATCTATGAATAAATCTATGACTGGGTTTGGACAGTACTTGCTTTTGAGGCAAAACAATGAATGATGCAATCTGAAGCTGGTATTGCATCATACATGATATGAATTGCATCATGTTATTCCTAGAAGTCATGGATGATGCAATCATAACAAAGCTTCCATCACTCTGCTGAATAAATTGCCCTATATCAGCTCTAGAAATCATACAGTGTCGTGCTCTCTTCTTTGTCAGTGTTTGATTTTGCAAAGGGACACATTTCTGTTTAGCCAAAGTGAGCAGAGATGCCTCGTACTTGTGTGAACAGTGCAGATAACTTCTGCTATGTTTGTGGTGAAGCGACTTTTGCATCACAAAAGCGCAGTATAACCACTATGGTTAAGAAAGCCTATCACCTTTATTTTGGCTGCAAACTTGGAGATCAGGACAAGAGGTGGGCCCCACACATATGCTGCAACACTTGTGCAACAAATCTTCGCCAGTGGTTGAACAGGAAAAGGAAATCTATGCCTTTTGCAGTGCCAATGATTTGGAGAGAGCCAACAAATCATACCAGCAATTGTTACTTCTGCATGGTGCCTCCAGTTGGGAAAGGTGTGTCAAAGAAGAAAAAGTGGACTGTGCATTATCCAAACATTCCATCAGCTATACTCCCAGTACCCCACGGAGAAGGACTGCCGGTTCCTGATGCACCAGAATCATTCTCACTTGAGTCAGACGAGGAAGAGGAAGAGGATGAAACTTCTGGTCCTGAACCATCAATGTCACAGGACCCACATTTTCTCCCCTCCTCCTCCTCTGAACCACACCTCATAACACAAGGTGAACTGAATGACCTTGTCAGGGATTTGGAACTACCCAAGAGTAAGGCAGAGCTGTTGGGCTCCAGACTACAGCAGTGGAATCTCCTGGCAGGCTATCAGGGCAATGGAGCCGATCAAGCTTGCAGACTATTGCTGGACAGTGACAAGAGATGCTCCATTTAATGAATACAAGAGACAAGCCAAGAAGCGCCGAGTAGACACTGAATAGGACTAAACTATGTACTAATAGTTTTTTGCTTTTGTTTCATAGTAAATTTTATTTATATAACCCTTTGCTGATTTTTAAAGTGTTACATAAACAGGACAGGTGAAATATTATCATGTAAAGCAACCATAAACACATGAAAAGACCTAGGTTTACAATTTATGATTAAAACTTACTATCTACACAATATACATAGACATAAAATGTAAAAACTTAAATATCTTAGAAACAGTAGCCAATCGTTTGTTTTAATTGTCATATTTGAATTCAGCACATCAAAATACATAATAAATATCACATTTATCTCTGAAGCAGACAACTTCTCAAAAATTGTAGACCAATGTTCTTTTTAGTTTCCTTGCTATCAGTTTCAGGTACCTTGGAAAGAGTGCTCTATATCATTAATTGTGGATGCACTATAATAGTCCTTCTTATTCAAGTTCTCTGTATGTCAAGTAAAGTTGCAATTCCAACTTTGCTGATGCAAACATTTTTCTTGTTAGCCCTGCAGAGCCAATATAGTTACAGTGTTTCAGGTGTCCTGCACTGGACAACAAGAAAGGACTCTAATGGCTCTTTATTAAGAGAACTCTATTACAAATATGCTGCAACTGCAGCTAGCATTCAAGTCATGTGCACACAGATCGACTTCCTGGCACCTCCTCCAAACTCTTTCCTTTTGCAACCTGTGTTTCCTCCCTCTAAGTTCCATGCATGTTGCTAAAGCTTTCTTTTACAATGTCTGTTGCTGTCTCTTTATGTGAAAGTGTTTGCTGGCTTATAATGGCTGGAGGTTACTAGTAGCGCAGCTCACCCAAGGGACATGGCATTTACCACTGGCCCATTACAGCCTGTTAGGCCTCACTCACTCCCTCTGGGGCACCTGGCATTGGCCACTGCGGTAGACAGATACTGGGCTCGATGGACCTTTGGTCTAACCCAGTACGGCCGTTCTTATGTTCTTGTGTTCTCATAGTGTTTCAGCATGCTAGTCTTTGAATCAGTCTCCCATTTAATGTTTGTGTTTTCACTGGTGGGGTAGGACTTGCTTCCACTTGTTGCTGCTTTCTGTCTGTTGGGTGGTATCCGGTTCATCCTCTGTATTGCTTATACACTTGTTTCTTACAGATCTTCTATGTGAAGCCATCCAATAACTGAGGCTCTTCCTAAGCTTTCCTGGTCTTGGCTTCGGTCCTGTTTGTGCGTGTGTGCTGGTTCTCAGTTTCATCTCCACTGCTGTCCTGAGTCTGTAGTTATCTCACATGACCTGTGTTCCACTGCAGCTTGGAATGTTGCCTTATGGCATTGTTTTTGTTTACCTATTTGTGAATTGGACCCAGACCTGGTCATCCGTGAGCAGTGATCTTAGATCAGGGGTTCTCAAACTGGTGGCTGAGATCCCTCAGAGGGTCGCAGGGTTATTACATGGGGGGTGACGAGCTGTCAGCCTCCACCCCAAAACCAGCTTTAAACACCATAATAAATACTGGAGGAAAATATATAAAAGGTGTTTTAATTTACAATGGGGGTCACACTCAGAGGCTTGCTATATGAAAGGGGCCACCAGCATAGAAGTTTGAGAACCACTGCCTTAGATTCTTGCTTCCATTGTGATAGTGAGCTGCCTAGCTTGGTGTTCTCTTAATTGCTTCTGTGTCCAGTCTACTGTTCCTCTGCTAGGCAGTAGCAGACTGCCCCTCATGGGAAGCGGTCTTAATTCGCTGGCTGATCAGTCTCTGTGTTGGGTTTCTACCTCATCCCCGGGATGTCGTATTGCTGTGGTCCAACATTGCCAGTAGTGATTGCTTCCTGTCTATTTTGTTGCCATAAGTCTCTTGGCTGTCTTAACTGCTGACTCTGCCTTCCTATTGCTTTGTGGGTAGATGTCTTGGGAGGATGTCTTGTGCTCATTTGGAACTGAAGCATTTGAATTGTGCTGTGTTGTAGTCAATTATCTGAGCATAGCATGTAGGTATACCATACCTTGCAAAATACACCTTCAGTTCCCTGAACATAGATTTTGGCTCACCTCACACAGTTCCATTTACCTGCTCACAGCTGGGGCATTCATGCTTGGCTGTTTCTTGATTTCAGCTTTAAGTCTACTGGAATTATTGCTTGGTGCCCTTTAAACAAAATCCCATCTTGCACACACAGCTCATCCCTCAGCTGGCAGTAGGGTATAACCTCATGTGGTACTTGCTCCTGGCAGTTTGGCCAACACTGTAACACTCCATCCTATTTAGTGCTTTGTTGGATTGCCTGGAGTCCTCCTATCGAGGTATGAAGGCATTGTAACTTGTTGATAGGATCTTCTGTTCCTCAGAGCTATCTATGTTGTACTCAGGAAGGTATGGCTTGCCAAGCGTATGCCATCAATAGTGACTTTCTTGGGCAGTACCTTATCCTCATATCATTGTGCTGGAGTCTCAGTAACATGTTGTAGTCACATTTGTGCATTCAGCAGTGTCTTCTTCATGCTGCTCTCTAATAGCTTATGATCGGACTGCAAGTCCACCTTGTGGCCAATGGTTAACAGATGGAATTGTTCATTCCAAGGAACACAGCCAGGAGCTCCTTTTATCTGAGCATGTCCCCTCTCTCTGTCTGTCAGGGCTTTACTAGCAAGTTCTATGAACTGCTGGTCATAGATCTCCTTCTGAAACCTCATACTGTAGCCCTAGCTGCTCCACAGGGTTGTAATACTTTAGGATTGGTGCCATCCATGCTTGTGCAAGGTTTTTCAACTGCCTGTTCCTTGGATCTTTGACTGCTTCCATGCCTGCATCATTCAGATCTTCTGACAGGCACGCATAGAATCTGGAAAGATAGTTGGCCATCTCCATAAATCTCTGACTTCCTTCACATCCTTGGTCTAGGCATTTCCTTATGGCTCTCAGTTACTAAGTCTGCTAGAGTGCCTCAGAAGTCAACAGATGTCCAGCATAGGGGACCACAGTTCTCAACTTCACTTTGTTTGTATTCAGCCTAATAGTCCACTCCCAGCAACCAGGAGCTGTTGTGCTTGATATCATGGTTCGGATCACTTCTTCCTTATCCTCTCTTCCTACAATAGGAATGTCATCCAGCCTCAGTCTTGTTGTCCTGGAGTCCCCTTAGTCCCTCTGGGGTCTGGGTGATGCATTTTGGTAATCTCATGTGCTGCACATGGAAGGTCTGTTTTTTAACTTAGCTTGCCTTCTGGATGTCAATCTCTTTGAAATATATCCTTTCATTGTTAGATTGCTGGACAGAGCCAATGGTGACTATTCACCGCTCCCTCTTTCATGCAGAAGAGGTTCTGCTCATGTACGACAACCAAATCCATGGCTTGCACTGCCCTCTTGACCAGCAATGGTGGTATTCCAGTATGTCAACTACTAGGAAACTCCAAGTGACAACATCTCATTTCATGGGTTTCTTATTGACAGCCTGCATTTGCCCACTGGCCTCAGAATGGATCTATTGTACATCACCAGCACTTGGTCACATTTTTCCAGTCCAATATTGTTGCTTATCAGTGTTGCTGGGATTACCATGTAGCTGACTCCACAGTCCAGTTGGAATAGAATTAGTCAATGATCTAACAGCATATTTGCAAATATGGCAGTTGAAAGGCTGGAAGCTTTCGTATGCTGTGTGTGTACATTGAAGGTGTCTGAATCTACTAAAGTCACACTGTAGATATGCTTCTCTTCATTAAAAGTCTCAATGTCCTCCAAACAGTGCATGCACTGCTGCACTTTTTCTTCCTAGGGTAGTGGCAGGATTGGGACATAAAGTAGTTCTGTTTCCTATCTGTCTCCATCCTGTTTCCTGGATTCCTTTCACTTGAGGCTGTAACTGATATTGTTTTGATCCTTTCCCTGAAGAATTCAGCTGTCCTTGCTATTTGGAGGCATTTCTCTAGGGTTAGATCTGTTTGTCAACAATCTCTCCCATAAGCTGGAATCATGTTTCCACCAACAACTAATTAGGGAATTTTTAATCTCTCCAAAGTTAGCTGTGGATGTCAGAGTTCTCATTTCTGTAATATAAGAATCTATTCCCTCTTCTACTTCTTGGTTTCAGATAAATAAACTATCTCATTCTGTCTTGAAGTCGCAACACTTAAACACTTATCAGCTGTTCCAGTATTTCAGGCATTATCAGCCACAGTGCTTTCTCTGACTTCTCATCCTTTCTCCTCAATCAGATAGTAAAAAAACATTGCCTTTATTATCTCATCTTTATTCCTTGATCAGCCCTGTATACAGACTCAGTTCTTCCTTCCATGCTTGTGCAAGGCTTTTTTGTCTGGAAGTCTAGAATTCTTGACTACCACAGTCTCTCCATGCTGCCTGCTTTGCTCTGTTTCTGGGCGCCGCTTTGTTTGCCTGTTAATCACACCCTCTTCCTTGTTGTGGGTCTCACTAGGTTGTCTGCTGCCACCATGTTTCATGTGCTGTGTGCTGGATAATAATATGAGAGGACTCCATGCCTATAGAATTAAACACACTTTCTATTAAGAGAATTATTTACACAGATACTGTCACGGGAGCTAGCATTCAAGCCATATGCACACAGACTGACTTCTGGGTGCCTTCCAAACACTTCCTTCTCCTACAGCCTGTTTTCCTCTCTCCAAGTTCCATGAGGTTGCTCCATCTAAGAGAATGAGTAGGGCTCTATTCTGCTTTGTGTACAATTGAGATCAGAATTTATCCCTTCATCTACATTCTGAATACAGAATATTTGAGACTGATCACCCAGTTCTCACTCATGTTACACTGACAAATCATAAAGAATCTATTGTCATAAATTAGACTACTTATGTAAGTAAGGGCTGCAGGATCAGGTTCTTTATTGTTGGTGATATAAAAGTCAGAAAGGACATAGCTAGAGTCTTCAGTGCCAGGTAGAATTTGTGCAATGGGCAATTAAAAAAAAATAATCTTTTGACATGTAAACTGTCATTTTGAACTGGAATCTGTGAAAGAATAAAAATGGGCCCCACTGTGACATTTTTACAGAAAGTTATTTTTCTGATTTCTGCATTTTAAGCTTTCATTTCCATTCTGTGTAACTGTCCTGCTTGGATTTGGCAGTTCCCCAGAAGCCTGAGTCTTGGGATTAGCAACAAGAGCCCATAAAAACATGATACTTCGGACACTCAGAATAGCTAATATCTTTGATTGAAATGAGTTTCACATTGCTCTTTAAACTCCTGCACTTCTAAATCACACACAACAGGATTCTCCATGGCCTTGTATGGTTATTTACATCTGTGCAATGTGCATGTGAATGCTACTATTCAGATTTGCTAGCACTTCACACAAACAAGGTCAAGGCAGTGGAGAATCAGGCATACAGAATTGTAAGCTTATGATTATAGAGCTCAGGGGAGGCCAAGTAGTTGGTGGACTTTTACCTTTAGAAATGTGACTGCAAAACCTAAAGTCTTATTACAAGGTCAGGATTGTGGTGCAGGACTATAATAAAAAGACAATGCTGCAAGACAAAGGAGATTTAGATGCAGAGGCAAGCTCTGTGGGAGTCCAAGTCAAGGTACTGCAAGTCAGGGCTAAAATACATTGGCAAGACTGAGGGTATGTTTACACTACGGGATTATTCTGATTTTACATAAACTGGTTTTGTAAAACAGATTGTATAAAGTCGAGTGCATGCAGCCACACTAAGCACATTAATTCGGCGGTGCGCATCCATGTACTGAGGCTAGCGTCGATTTCCGGAGCGTTGCACTGTGGGTAGCTATCCCGTAGCTATCCCATAGTTCCTGCAGTCTCCCCCGCCCCTTGGAATTCTGAGTTGAGATCCCAGTGCCTGATTGTCGCAGGTGGTTCTGGGTACAGCCTCACCCCTCCCTCCGTGAAAGCAGCAGACAACCGTTTCGTGCCTTTTTTCCTGGGTGAACTGTGCAAACGCCATAGCACAGCAAGCATGGACCCTGCTCAGATCAAGACCGCAATCATGGACGTTGTAAACACCTCACGCATTCTCGTGCAGTCTATGCTGAACCAGGACCTGCAAAGTCAGGCGAGGAGGAGGCGACTATGGCAGAGCGATGACGAGAGGACATGGACACAGAATTCTCTCAAACTGCGGGCCCCTGCGCTTTGGAGATCCTGCTGGTAATGGGGCAGGTTCTAGTCATTGAATGCCGATTTTGGGCCCGGGAAACAAGCACAGACTGGTGGGACCGCATAGTTTTGCAGGTTTGGGACGATTCCCAGTGGCTGTGAAACTTTCGCATGTGTAAGGGCACTTTCATGGAACTTTGTGACTTGCTTTCCCCTGCCCTGAAACGCCAGAATACCAAGATGAGAGCAGCCCTCACAGTTGAGAAGCGAGTGGCAATAGCCCTCTGGAAGCTTGCAACGCCACATAGCTACCGGTCAGTCGGGAATCAATTTAGAGTGGGAAAATCTACTGTGGGGGTTGCTGTGATGCAAGTAGCCAAAGCAATCATTAAGCTGCTGCTAAGAAAGGTTGTGACTCTGAGAAACGTGCAGGTCATAGTGGATGGCTTTGCTGCAATGGGATTCCCTAACTGTGGTGGGGCGATAGATGGAACCCACATCCCTATCTTGGCACCGGAGCACCAGGGCACCCAAGACGTAAACTGCAAGGGGTACTTTTCAATGGGGCTGCAAGCACTGGTGGATCACAAGGGACGTTTCACCAACATCCACGTGGGATGGCCATGAAAGGTTCATGACGCTCGCGTCTTCAAGAACACTACTCTGTTTAAATGGCTGCAGCAAGGGAATTACTTCCCAGACCAGAAAATAACAGTTGGGGATGTTGAAATGCCTGTAGTTATCCTGGGTGACCCAGCCTACCCCTTGATGCCATGGCTCATGAAGCCATACACAGGCACCCTGGACAGTAGTCAGGAGCTGTTCAACTACAGGCTGAGCAAGTGCAGAATGGTGGTAGAATGTGCATTTGGCCGTTTAAAGGCACGCTGGCACACATTACTGACTCGATCAGACCTCAGCCAAACCAATGTCCCCATCGTTATTGCTGCTTGCTCCACAATCTCTGTGAGAGTAAGGGGGAGACCTTTATGGTGGAGTGGGAAGCGGAGGCAAATCACCTGGCCGCTGATTACGTGCAGCCAGACACCAGGGCTATTAGAAGAGCACACCATGAAGCGGTGCGCATCAGAGAAGCTTTGAAAACGAGTTTCATCATGGACCAGGGTACGGTGTGACTGTTGTGTTTGTTTCCCCTTGATGAACCCCCCCACAATCAACTCATTTCCTGTAAGCAACCCACCCTCCCCCTTCGATTACAGCTTGCTTAAGGAAATAAAGTCACTATCATTTAAAAATCATGTATTCTTTATTAAAAAGTCTTTATAAAAAGAGGGAGAGAACTGACAAGGTATCCCGAGTTTGGTTTGGGCAGAGGATAAGAGGGAAGGAAAAGGCCACTAAAAATATTTCAAAGTAATGACAGCCTTTTGGTTGGGCTGTCCACGGGGGTGGAGTGGGCGGTGCACAAAGCCTTCCCCCACGCGTTCTTACACGTCTGGGTGAGGAAGATATGGAACATGATGAGTGGTGAGGGTGGCTACACAGGGGCTGCAGCGGCACTCTGTGACCCTGCTGCTGTTCCTGAAGCTCCACCAGATGTTGGAGGATGTCAGTTTGATCACGCAGCAGCCCCAGCGTTGCATCCCGCCACCGCATATCTTCCTGCCTACACTTCTGATCTTCCTGATGCCACCTCTCATCTCGAGTGTCCCTCCTGTCCTCACGTTCACTGGCATCTTTCCTGTAATTTGATACCACGTCCTTCCACTCATTCAGATGAGCTCTTTCATTGCGGGTTACTTCCATGATTTCCGAGAACATTTCGTCTCACGTCTTTTTTTTCCTCCGCCTTATCTGAGATAGCCTTCAGGATGAAGTAGGGAGGCTTGAAAAATTTGCAGCTGCATGAGGGAGGTAAAAAAGGGAGAGAAGTATTTAAAAAGATACATTTTACAGAACAATGGTTATACTCTTTCACAGTGAACAACACTATTCACCTTACATAGCACATGTGATTTCACTACAAGGTCGCATTTTGCATCTTGAGTGCCTGCGGCTCTGGTGTTAGAGATCTCACAGATGCAGGTCCGGGCAGCAGAATTCAGCTTGCATGCGGCCATGGTAAGCCGTTGTCTTTCGGCTTCTGCAGCCTTCATATACACAGTGCCCTCCTTTCCCAAATACCAAGCAAATCTTGTTCAGTGCTGCTTCTTTCCTGTTAACATGCAGCAGCAGAAACCACCCCCCAATCCAATTCTCTGGGATGATCGCTTTACCCCTCCCCCCCCACTGCGTGGCTGGTATCATGGAAGATCACTGCTAATCACCCCCCTTCCCCCGCACCGCATGGCTGGTAGCAGGGAAGATCCCTGCTAGCCAAATGTGAAAAAGCTCAGCGCCATTCCCCCCGCTTCCCTTCCCCCACTTGGCTACCTTGCAAGGAAGGATTTCTTTTAAGCAGCAGGCAAACAGCCCAATAGGAATAGCCACCTCTGTCCCCTTAATTAAATTCCTGAATTTCAACCAGGTTACTATGAACGATATCTCTCTCCTGAGGATAACACAGCGAGATAAAGAACGGATGTTGCTTGAATGCCAGCAATCACCGGGACCATACGCAGCTAGGCTTTGTCATGCAATGATACCAGATTACTTGCTACATGCATGGCGTGGTCAAGTGTCCTACCATGGTGGACGGAATAAGGCTACCTTGCCCAGAAACCTTCTGCAAAGGCTTTTGGACTACCTCTAGGAGCGCTTCATGGAGATGTCCCTGGAGGATTTCCGCTCCATCCCCAGACATGTTAGCAAACTTTTCCAATAACTGTACTGGCCGCAAATGCATCCCAAGTCCTCAGGGCAAATTAATCATTAAAAAACACTTGCTTTTAAACCATGTTTTATATTTACAAAGGTACACTCACTAGAGGTCCCTTCCATGGCTTTATTCTCTGGGATAGTGGCTTGGGAGGGCAATTCCGTCTGGGTGAGAAAAAGCTCCTGGCTGTTGGGGAGAACGGAGTGCTGTGTGCTCTCTGCAAGCTCGTCCTCCTCTTCCTCCTCCTCCTCATCTTCCCCGTCTGCAGAATCCTCAGGCATGGCTGAGATTACCACCCCCACCTCGGAATCCACAGACAGGGGTGGGGTAGTGGTGGCAGACCCCCCTAGAATTGCATGCAGCTCAGCGTAGAAGTGGCATGTTTTTGGCCCTGCCTGGACCTTCTGTTTGCTTCTTTGGTTTTCTGGTAGGCTTGTCTGAGCTCCTTAACTTTCACTCTGCACTGCACTGAGTCCCTGGTGTGGCCTTTCTCCATCATGGCCTTGGAAATTTTTTCAAATGTTTTTTCATTTCATCTTTTGGAATGGAGTTCTGTTAGCACAGAATCACCTGTGCTGGTGAATTCTCCACGCTGGTCAAACAGGAAATGAAATTAAAAAGTTTGCGGGGCTTTTCCTGTCTACCTGGACAGTGCATCCGAGTTCAGATTGCTGTCCAGAACGGTCACAGTGGTGCACTGTGGGATACCGCCCGGAGGCCAATACCGTCGATTTGCGGCCACACTAACCCTAATCCGATATGGTAATACCAATTTCAGCGCTACTCCTCTCATCGAGGAGAGTACAGAAACCGGTTTAAAGAGCCCTTTATATCGATATAAAGGGCCTCATTGTGTGGACGGGTGCAGCGTTAAATCGGTTTAATGCTACTAAAATCGGTATAAACGCGTAGTGTAGACCAGGCCTGAGTGGAATTCCAGGACTGTAAAGAGTAGGGGTACCACAGATAAGGATTGAAGAGCATGGGCACTGAGGTATGGAATGATGAAAATTATAATAGCAAGAGGGGAGGGTGCAGCTGAGGACAGAAGTGCTTTGTCAGAGCAGTATAAGAAGTAGTACTGGAATACTTGGGTTGCAAGTACTGGAACAACAGGACTGAGATGCTTTCAGAGCCTAGGATTGGCATATTGGGGGTTGCTTCAAGTTCTGAGTGAGACCCATTGGTAAAGCCATGTAGAAAGCCCAAAATTGAAAAATCATGGATGCAACAAGCTAGACCCAGATTTTCAAACTTAGGCTCTTAAAACCATATTTAGACACCTACTAAGAGGTGGCCTGATTTTCAAAATTGTTAAACAGTTGCAGCTCCCATTGAGTTGAGTGGGAACTGGAGTTGCTCAGAACTTCTGCAAATCCGTCTCTTTCCATGTAGTTGCCAAAAATGGATTTAGAAAACCTGACTTTAGGTACCTAGGTCTGAAGATTTTAGCTGCAGGCCCTAGATAGAACTTCATGAGGGGCCCTAAATTAGAACATCTATAGGTCAGAATGTAGTTCTATGGACAAAGCTTGCACAGTTCCTTTCTGTACTATATCTGCCTTATCTCAGTGTTGGCTTTTATCAACAGTAAAATCAGCCGTAACATTTTATTTTTAAAACAAAATAAGCCACTTGTTAAATTAAATCTATTTTAAAATATGCCCCCTTTTAACAATAAAAAACTGGCAAGATATTTTGGCAGATTTTTTTTACACTAACCATATCTAATTTGATAATATGCAGGGCTCCTTTTTGACTTGCTTGCAGAAAAGGACATATGCAAGAGATTTTTTGTTGTGGTGTTTTTTGAGCAAAAATTCACAATTATCACGAACCCGTGCCAGAGAGAGCAGAAAAAAAAATTCTCTCTGGTTCCCTTTTAAAACCAAACTGTTTCTCTCTGCTAAAAAGCCCGTAGCAGAGAAAAGAAAAATATAATATTCCTACTGGCTTCTAGATTTTGTCTATCCCGTAACCGCTGCACACCATGTCATAACTCTAGTCCCAGATTTGGACCTTAGCGTCCAAAATATGGGGGTTAGCATGAAAACCTCCAAGCTTAGTTACCAGCTTGGACCTGGTACTTGCTGCCACCACCCAAAAAATTAGAGTGTTTTGGGGCACTCTGGTCCCCCTGAAAAAACCTTCCCTGTGGACCCCAAGACCCAAATCCCTTGAGTCTCACAACAAAGGGAAATAATCCTTTTTCCCTTCCCCCCTCCAGGTGCTCCTGGAGAGATACACAGACACAAGCTCTGTGAATCCAAACAGAGTGACTCTCCCTCTCCGTTCCCAGTCCTGGAAACAAAAGCACTTTCCTCTTCACCCAGAGGGAATGTAAAATCAGGCTAGCAAATCCAACACACACAGATCTCCCCCTGATTTCTTCCTCCCACCAATTCCCTGGTGAGTACAGACTCAATTTCCCTGAAGTAAAGAAAAACTCCAACAGGTCTTAAAAGAAAGCTTTATATAAAAAAGAAAGAAAAATACATACAAATGGTCTCTCTGTATTAAGGTGACAAAATACAGGGTCGATTGCTTAAAAGAATATTGAATAAACAGCCTTATTCAAAAAGAATACAAATCAAAGCACTCCAGCACTTATATTCATGCAAATACCAAAGAAAAGAAACCATATAACTTACTATCTGATCTCTTTGTCCTTACACTTAGAAACAGAAGATTAGAAAGCAGAAACTACTTCTCCAAAGCTCAGAGAAAGCAGGCAGACAGACAAAAGACTCAGACACAAACTTCCCTCCACCCAGAGTTGAAAAAAATCCGGTTTCCTGATTGGTCCTCTGGTCAGGTGCTTCAGGTGAAAGAGACATTAACCCTTAGCTATCTGTTTATGACAACCCGGAATTCTTAATTCCCTCATTCTCTTTTTTAAAGAAAGCAGTAAATAGATCTCAACAGATGGGCAGGCACTCTAGTCAAAAGCATTCCTAAGGCTGTTACTGCTTGTAAAGTTTGTCATAGATATCCATGGGAAGTAAAATACTTACAGATAAGAAGTACCCTACATTCCCCACAGAAATTTATAAATAACACTTTACTTTATTATATTAATGGGATTTATTTATAATATATTATCAGAATTAAAAAACAATATTGAAATGTTTTTGAATTAAAGTAAAATAAAGCACCCTACTAACACTAGTTATCAGAGGTGGCATGTGTGTGTGTCTCCTATCTGTGTGCTGTCCCAGCTCTACACAGGTAGCTGGTTCAGCAAACCTTGATAGAACTGCCCAGAAAGACCACAAACTTGTTTCAGTGGCAAAAGTGCTTGACCGGGTTTATTGCTGACAAAGCATAGTACTAGCACAGCTGTGAATGACAATTCAGAACAAATTGCTTAAAGCAGGGCAGTTGCAGCCCAAGGCTGGAGTTCCTTTATTATTAAGGCAAACCAAACCAGCCAGAGAAGACTTCGGTTTTACCCCACTGGCTAACCACAAGTCACACAAGCAAGTCCCTTAGACACTCCAGTTTCCCAGTATCACCCACTCGTTATGAGGACAAATGGTTATGAAAACCAATACCCCAGTAAAAGAAAAAAGGTTCTCTCGATCCCAAAGGACCAAGCCCTACACCCAGGTCAATATACAAATCAGATCTTACCCACAAATCACACTGTTGCCAATCCTTTAGAATCTAAAATCTAAAGGTTTATTCATAAAAAGGAAAAAAAGATATAAATGAGAGCTTGACTTGGTTAAATAGAATCAATTACATACAGTAATGGCAAAGTTCTTGATTCAGGCTCATAGCCATGACGCAATAAACTGCAGGTTCTAATCAAGTCTCTGGAATACATCCGCAGCTGGGATGGGTCATTCAGTTCTTTGTTTAAAGCTTCAGTGTAGCAATGTCCTCCTAAAGGTATGAAGCAGATTGAAGACAAGATGGAGGTGAGGCAGCTGCCTTTTATAGTCTCTTCCAGGTGTAATAACACCTCTTTGTTCTTACTGTGGAAAATTACAGCAAAATGGAATTTGGAGTCACATGGGCAAGTCACATGTCCATGCATGACTCAGTTCTCTACAGGTGGCAGCCGTTGCTCACATGCTATCTTGCACGTTCCCAGGAAGACTTATGTGTATTGCAGTCTTCAAAGATCCATTGTCAGTTAAGTGTTTCTTGATCGGCACATAATTTGCACATTCTTTTCTTAATAGGCTGACCAAATGCTTTATTAAATCTACTTCAGAATCAAAACACATGGATATACAAGTACATAGCCAATATTCATAACTTTAACTATGAAAATGATACACACATACAGATAGTATAATCATACCCAGAAAATCATAACCTTCCCATAGACACCTCACATGACAACCCATGTACAATATTTGCTGCAAATATAACAGTGGTTGCAACAGTGATCTATATGGTTACAGATTATGTCAATAACATCACAGCAAGGTATCCCAACATTTATAGACTGAGACAAACAATATGAGATAAACAACTTACACATCTCATGACATGTTACTTCCTCTTCTACTTTTCCCCTGATATTACAAACAAAAATATTCATTGTATCTTGTGCTAGGTTGGGATGTACTTGTGTTAGCCTGCTGGAATGCGTTTACATATTCAGTGTATTGTAGCAATGCTAAAAGTACCTATGCCAAATTCATGTACCAGATATTGAACTTATAGGCATTTGCTTTAATGCATGGCCTGACTTTGGTTCACAGTCTCTGGTTCAGGCCTCAGGCCTTGCACCAGGCTTAATGATCTAGGCTCTCTCTACTACAGCTTGATGCTCAATTTTATTGTGTACTCTAAATATTACAATATTATTCCAAAAGCAGTTTTACATAACCAAACATTTTGATTAGTTATAAAGCTTGAAATTGGCTTCCATTTTCATCACTCTATTTTAGCTTGACCTCATACATTAAAGGAAGGAGGGTGATCAATATTTCAATGGTAGCAAGCACGTGTTATCACCCAGAATATGCCAGGAACTGTCCAAACACAGCAGAAGACATCCCCTGCCCTGAAGAACATACAGTCTAAGGTGGTCAAACATTTTACGTCAGTACTGTCCCAGTGAAGGGTAACATTTGTTTAGGTGAATACTGTCCCAGTGCAGTGGTAGGGATGGTATTCAATTAATTAAATGAGGCTGGGGTGCTGTACTGTGCTGATTTTTAGATTAACTGATATTTCAGTTCAAAACAATTGCAGAAGTGATATGCTAATATTTGTGGTTAAGGATCCCATGATGTTTTCTAGAAGAAAAAGGTTGTTCTCTCTTGTATTCTAGCTAGTTTCAAGGTTGTATAATCAGAAGATGAAAATGAACTAACTATTCCTAATAGGTAATGGCTTCAATACATTCCATCCCTTTTTCTGTTCACAAAATGTCCAGAATAATTCTCATTTTGATATGAAATTTGTGAATTTCTTTGGAAAAATGTTTTCACTATATGTAGCTCATCAACAATTTGTTGTGAATATTCATTATTCATATTTTTAAATTCATTCTGTGTTAATTACATAAGCGGTAAAGTTTCTGTATCATGACTGGGTGACTTATGTAACTAACCAACACACTGCAAGTTTCAAATATTACATGTGAATATACAATTTCAAACAAATTTGGTGACCATTTAAGTTTTCATATTTAAACTCACTTTTTGCAAGTATCAATAAAGCTTGACTGTTTTTGACTTTGAATTAATATCAGTGGAAAATTATGTTCTGCTGAGCTAGATTCTCCTTGCAGTTTCAGTTGAATACAATATTCTTCACTTCATGTTCTAAACTGTTTTGTAGTGTTGTTGTGAGCTGTGAAACAGCTGTCACAATCCACCCCAGAGATGGCTACATTTCAGTAGTGGGTGAAGTGATTGTACAGCTTATAAATCACTTTGGGACCTTTGATTAAAGGTGCTGCTGAAATGTAAGGTTTTCATATTCTTTCTAATGCTAAACAAAAGTCAATCACAGTTAAGCCAAAATTGTCAACATTCAGGGTTTAAAGTTAGGCATTTATGTTTATATTCATGTACCAAAACATAAGTGATTTGATGCTTCAAAAATACAGAGACTCTGCTAACTCCCACTGAAGTTAGTGAAATTTCAGCACATTTTAAAATCAGGCCACTTATTTAGGTGCCTAAATATGTATTCGGATTCCCAACTTTAGGCACCCATTTGGCAATTTGGCCCTGGCTTCTCGGTGCCCAAGTTTTTTTTTCTTTTTTTTTTTAATCTGTAAAGTCTGCATCATCTTTCTTATGGGATTTTGTGATGTTTAATAGTGGTTTATAAGGTCCTCAGATACTCAGATGAAAGTATGACTTTGAACAGACATATTGGTCCAGAAAAGTCAGAAAAGCAGACTTTGACTCCTGCAGGGAACTGATGGGCAGGATCCCCTGGGAGAATGACATGAGGAGCAAAGGAGTCCAGGAGAGCTGGCTGTATTTTAAAGAATCCTTATTGAGGTTGCAGGAACAAACCATCCTGATGTGTAGAAAGAAGAGTAAATATGGCAGGCGACTAGCTTGGCTTAACAGTGAAATCCTTGCTGATCTTAAATGCACAAAAGAAGCTTACAAGAAGTGGAAGATTGGACAAATGACCAGGGAGGAGTATAAAAATATTGCTCAGGCATGCAGGAGTGAAATCAGGAAGGCCAAATCACACTTGCAGTTGCAGCTAGCAAGAGATGTTAAGAGTAACAAGAAGGGTTTCTTCAGGTAAGTTAGTAACAAGAAGAAAATCAAGGAAAGTGTGGGCCCCTTAGTGAATGAGGGAGGCAACCTAGTGACAGAGGATGTGGAAAAAGCTCATGTACTCAATGCTATTTTTTGCCTCTGTCTTCACAAACAAGTTCAGCTCCCAGACTGCTGCACTGGGCAGCACAGCATGGGGAGGAGGTGACCAGCCCTCTGTGGAGAAAGAAGTGGTTTGGGAATATCTAGAAAAGTTGGATGAGCACAAATCCATAGGGCTGGATGCGCTGCATACGAGGGTGCTAAAGGAGTTGGTGGATGTGACTGCGGAGCCATTGTCCATTATCTTTGAAAACTCATGGTGATCGAGGGAGGTCCCGGATGACTGGAAAAAGGCTAATGTAGTGCCCGTCTTTAAAAAAGAGAAGGAGGAGGATCTGGGGAACTACAGGCCAGTCACCCTCACCTCAGTGCTGGAAAAAATCATGGAGCAGGTCCTCAGGGAATCAATTCTGAAGCAGTTAGAGGAGAGGAAAGTGATCAGGAACAGTCAGCATGGATTCACCAAGGGCAAGTCATGCCTGACTAACCTAATTGCCTTCTATGAGGAGATAACTGAGTCTGTGGATGAGGGGAAAGCAGTGGATGTGTTATTCCTTGACTTTAGCAAAGCTTTTGATACAGTCTCCCACAGTATTCTTGCCAGCAAGTTAAAGAAGTATGGGCTGGATGAATGGACTATAAGGTGGATAGAAAGCTGGCTAGTTCGTTGGGCTCAATGGGTAGTGATCAAATGGCTCCATGTCTAGTTGGCAGCCGTTTTCAAGCGGAGTGCCCCAAGGGTCGGTTTTGTTCAATATCTTCATTAATGATCTGGAGTATGATGTGGACTGCACTCTCAGCAAGTTTGCAGATGACACTAAACTGGGAGGAGTGGTAGATACACTGGAGGGTAGGGATAGGATACAGAAGGACCTAGATAAATTAGAGGATTGGTCCAAAAGAAACCTGATGAGGTTCAACAAGTGCAGAGTCCTGCACCTAGGACGGAGGAATCCCATGCACTGCTACCGGCTAGGGACCGAATGCCTAGGCAGCAGTTCTTCAGAAAAGGACCTAGGGGTTACAGTGGACAAGAAGCTGGATATGAGTTGACACTGTGCCCTTGTTGCCAAGAAGGCTAATGGCATTTTGGGCTGTATACATATGGGCATTGCCAGCAGATAGAGGGATGTGATCATTCCCTTGTATTTGACATTGATGAGGCCTCATCTGGAGTAGTGTGTTCAGTTTTGGGCCCCACACTGGAACACATGACTTGTGAGGAGAAGCTGAGGGAATTGGGATTGTTTAGTCTGCAGAAGAGAAGAATGAGGGGGGATTTGATAGCTGCTTTCAACTACCTGAAAGGGGGTTCCAAAGAGGATGGATCTAGATTGTTCTCAGTGGTACCAGATGACAGAACAAGGAGTAATGGTCTCAAGTTGCAGTGAGGGAGGTTTAGGTTGGATATTAGGAAAAACTTTCATTAGGAGGGTGGGGAAGCACTGGAATGGGTTACCAAGGGAGGTGGTGGAATCTCCTTCTTCAGAGGTTTTTAAGGTCAGGCTTGATAAAGCCCTGGCTGGGATTATTTAGTTGGGAATTGGTCCTGCTTTGAGCTGGGGGTTGGACTAGATGACCTCCTGAGGTCCCTTTCAACCCTGATATTCTTTGATTAATTACTTTGAAATAGTTTTCCACAATGAGCTGTTTTAAAAAGCCTTAGTGACCTAGCTGGATTCTTGGAAAGATAGATAGCATGTGGTAACAGGGAATTCCTAGGAGTATGCGGAGGAAAGGCAGGATGAGCGGTAGGTAGCAAGAGGTCAGGGATGTTCTCCATCACAGCAGTGGTGGGACAAGATAGGACTCTAGTGATGAACCATCCTGCATCCCAACTACCTGAAACTTCACTGATCTCTGATTTAACATGTTTTCCTGCAACTGGGAAACTCAAGTCTTGGGACAAGGTGTGCTTGGAGCATATCTCCTGCAAGTGGAGAGGGAACCAATATAAGCCAAAGTCGGTAGTACAAGACAAGTGAGCAGTAATGGGTGGGTAGTCAGAGAAAGGAAGAAATTCATGGGGGGAAAAAAAAGTCTGGGTTGTCATATTTAAAGGGAGGAATGCTGTGAAAGTACTAGGGAAGTGGATGGTAATCTGGAACATTGTTTTGGGGAGAGAAGATGACTTCTGGAATTAAGGGAAAGCCTGAAGTACCCTGCAGAGGAGGGGAGAGAAAGAGCTAAGGAACTATATTTAATTTAATAATATCTGGATTTATCGATTACCTTATTTGAAATGTTGTCAGTAAAAACAGTGGAGTGTATATTGCCAGCATCACTTTTGAGACTAGAGAGTAAGTATTTTGCATCCCTGATCAAGTTCTCATCTTCATCTGCCATCTCTATTTACTGCCTCTTCTTGTTTTGGAAGATTATAGAATTTTGATGAAATATCCCTTTATGAATCAATCTGCATCTCACGCATCTACTGGAGAACAGGGTATTTCACCAAACTTTTTTCCACATGAGTGTGTGATTTCACCCCTTTGAGTTGGCTTAGTATTTATTTTTCAACTTCAGCAGTGATTTCTCTCTCCTAATTCATTCTGCCTACACAGTAGGTATATATACTCCTCTTGGCCTCCATTGCTAGCAATTTGCTGATGACACCCAACTGTACACTTCTTTTTCCAGAGACAACCAACATCACCAGGATGCCACAATCCCTGCAGGAGGTCAACACCAGGATGAAAACCAGCTGGCTCAAACACAACTTACACAAGACAGAAAAGATTCTAATCATTAACCTCACCTCCCATCAAAGGTACTTGTTTCCCATTTGTCAAAATGATGCAAAGGTGAGGAGGGGTCCTGTTCAGCTTGGACCTTTGCAATTATCCTGTGAAACCAGGTAGCATGAGTTTATGAATTATGTCTTCTTCCCTCTTCAAGTTGCTCCAGAAAACTTCTCTCCTAGGTAAAGATCTGCCAATGGTGATCCAGAGTCTGATTGCCTCCAGGCCGTATTACAAAACTCTCCTCTTTGACAACTTTTTCCCAACACAGCTGTATTTAATGGTGGAGAGGTGAAAAAACAAACAACCTCCTTGCTTGTTCATACACGTATATCCTAAGCACCACCTGTTCTGCCAGGGCAGAGGGCATAGCAGAAGATTCTCAAAATCTACCATAGACCTTATCAGAGTAACCTTATCTGGGAAATGCTTAGATACTACAGTGATGGACTTCTGTAGCTTCCAGACGATGGCTCCCTACCTAATTTGCCTATGTAACTATTATGTTAGTACCAAAAGAACTCTTCTTCCTACTTATTGGAAGGGCATCCATAATCCTTTAAGAGAAGCTATTCAACTGGCTAGTTTTTACTTCGTAGCAAATACAAAATAATTTTGCAGAGTTCCTTACAGGTGAAGTTTGAGCATTGAGGTTCTCAACCTGTATCCTTTTATGATTCTAGTTTTCCATTCACAATTCCTCCTCACATGTTGTCCAGAATCCGCTGGTTTAGGTCTCAATGCTCTTTGTAAGATGCACGTGGAAATTGGTGTAAAGATTTATGAGGAACTCCTGACATCTAAGAGACTAATAAATCTGAGGATATCACCTTAGTTGCTGGTGTGCCGTGCATCTATATCTCAGTTAGATACTCATGTTATATGAATCAATTTTCATGACTGGAATGCCTGAGACTTACTGAGTATGGAGATTAGGTCAATTCTTAGTCCTGAAGTTGGTGATTCCTAACATGACCAAGAGGATAGAGGTTGCACCGTGGACATTGGAACCATATTTGACTCGCGTGTTAATATCTGAAGGGAGCTTTATCTTAGTTTTTCCACCATACTTTTCCCCAGAGATTACAATCTATGGGCATAACTTGGGCATATTGCATGGTTTTATGTTGGGAACTGTAATTATTTTTATTTCTTACCCTCTAGTTTCAGTAAAAATTCATCCAAATACTCATCATCGCTTGCTGATAGAGACTGATTCAAACTGGGGATTCTGTTTCTCACCTGGCTGAATCTGTTTCCTGTTATGTACCAACTGTAAACTTGTCTTAGATCATGACACCTTGCAGACCAAGGGTGAGCTGATAAACAGTCCAACAACAAAGGTTTGGATCTACAAAACATTTCCATGATCTGAACAGGATCTGTACTGCGTCTAGCTTTTGGATTGTGTTTGAGCCAGACCTCAAGCAACAAATGACACATGCTCACCCACGATTTGATCATTGGAAAGCTTTTTATAATATCAAGCCTGAAAGCCAGAATATCATTCAACTAAGTATATACAATGATAGAAATTAGCAATGGTAAAGTCTTATTTAGTCATTAGAGAAAGGCCAGGTCTTGTATTCTGTACACAGCACTTTCTTGGCTCCGATATTAACTTCCTATGTTAACTTCTCTGCCTTCATTCCCTTCTGAGAATAAAAATAGTTCCCTACCTCACAGCTGTTAATATTAGGGCTTGTCTATACTAGACTTAAAATGCAACAGTGGTGCTTCCGTGTAGACACTACCTGTGTTGATGGGAGGGATTCTCCTGTTGGCATAGGTAATCCACTTCCCTGAGAGGCAGTGGCTAGGGCTTAGTGCTGTCTACACAGGGACTTTGGTCGCCTTAATTACGCTGTTCAGGGGTGTGGATTTTTCACATCCCTGACTGACCTAGCTAAACCAACCTAATTTTCCAGTGTAGACCAGGACTAAGTGTTTATAGAACACCATGAAAATGAGAAGCATGATACAGTCCACCCCTTTTAGGACGCAGATATAGGATTGTTCGCTCCAGCATATTCTCCATTGCTTTCTCAAGTCCAGTTTTGAATGTCTCTGTTATGAAGCCTTCATCATTTTCTTTGAGAAACTATTCCAAAACCTAGTAGTTTTCTCCATTTGAAAGGATTTTCTGATACTCAAACTAAATTTTCCTTTTCTTAATTTCATTCTATTATTCCTGTGCAAATCTGCCTCCCCCCTGCCCTTTGAAAACTGAAGGCCTGGAATGAGGGCTCAAGGAGTTTCCTGCTTCATTTTGTCCTGAGGCAATCCCATCCTGATGCCTGACTTCACAGGGCAAATTGGAGGAATATGAGAGCAACCCTCTGATTTCTCAAGAGACTGGAGAAAAGATTCTAGACTTTCCCATCTGTCTTTGTTTAGGAAATAAATTAAGGTCTAAATGAGAAACGTGCTAATCAGCTGCAACCTATCTTGTTAGCAATTAAGAGAGCTGGATGAATAATTGATTTTTAGGTTTGCTGTCCAAACCAAAAAACCTCTACAAAATATTTGGTTTGGTTCCAAAAATCTTTGGGTTTTATAGCAAATTGGGAAAGTCCATTTCACACCAGTGTAAGTTTTGTCTTTATCTGTCCCAGTTAGAACCTTTAGCCAAGGGGATAGGGCGCTTGCCTGAGATGTAGGAGACTTAGATTTGGAGCAGGGATTCAAACCCAGATATCCCACATCCCTGGACTGATAGCTGAACAGAGTTTGCTGACCTGAAACTACTGGGTCACCTGAAACTTCATTTTTTGGCGAATAAGCTATTCATCTGAAAATTTCATCCAGCTCCAGCAGTTACCATTGTGGGAACGGATAGATGACGCATAGGGACATAAACTGCTCAACAATTAAATCTACAAAAGACAACATGTAAAATGTAAGATGACGTTTCCTTATTTATGTTTAACCTCTTGACCCTACTGTTCATTTTTCTCAATCTAGTCCCTGGCAGGGCAGATTTAGCATATTTTGAAATAGATAATCTTACAAATATTCAGTCAATAAAAAACTAAGTCAGGAAAAGTCAGTGGGGCAAGCCAAGAAACAATAAAAATTGTGGCAGTTAACAAAATGGAGAAAAAAAAGGAAGTAACCATAGAGATAACGTGATGTGGGCCACTCACCTCTGTTTTGTACTGTAACGGCATGCATTCACCGCCGCGGCACCTCCTGCTTGTCAGTCTGGGAATTAGCTCTTTCCAGCCTCGGCGCATCTCCTGCTGGTTGGTTTCTCTTCCTTGGTTACTGGCCCTGTTGTCTCCACCACCTCTGGCCCTGTATCCCTCCCAGACCCCAGTGCCCCTTACCTTGGGGTGCTGCCCGCGGCAATGCCCCCACACTCAGGGTCTCCCTCCCAAGGGAACCCCTTCCCCCTATGCCCACCTTGCCTCAGTGGCTACTGCCAGTCATCATCTAGCCCCCTTTCTCTGGTGCAAACTGCAGTCTGTAATGGCCACTCATCATTGGCCAGGGGGTTGGACCTGCTGCCTTTCCCTGCAGCCCCAGTACCTCCTTCAGCCTTCCTGCCAGGCCTCAGCCTGGGAGGTGGCCAAGCCTGAACTCCCCCGCTCAGCCTGCCCCTTCCCCAGCACTGCTCTGTCTAAGATACCCTGTTTCTCCTAGGCAGCCAGGTACTTCTCACTCCAGGGCTGGAGTGAGACTCTTGGGTCCTGACTCACAGCCCTCTGTGGCCAGCTACTCAGCCAGCCTCCCTCAGCTTCTCTCACTCCTTTTATCCCAGGAGCGGGGTAACTTCCCTGTTACATGTACCTTGTATCACTTTCTTCCCCTCTCCTTTCCTCTGTCTTTGTCTTTATAGTGTGTCAGCTCATCAGGGCAGGGATTATGTTCTCTTTTCTTCTTTGAAAACTGCTGTAATAAATAACATCAACATTGTACAAAGTGTAAAATTAAGACTATCTTTGCCCCAAAGGTCCTACAGCTTAAATTCCTGTCATTTTTACTGAGATACAGAAACATTGTTTCACAGAGTTTTAATGATTATTTTTTTTAAAGTGACCACCTGTATAGTTATTGACACTTGGCATCATCTGTGCAGTTCCCATTGGAGTTCACGGGAATTGTGCCTATTCATCAAGGGGTAGAACATACTTCAAGCTACTGGCAATGAAACAAACAAAAAGAGTTCCTTTCAGGCTGTTAACTTTACAGATTGCATCCATTCATTCGTTACATCTTAATTATTGCCCCTGGGCCTGTAGCAGTATGCATCCAGCAAAGGGCAAAGAGACCCTCATTTCACCCTATGGAAGCGCTGCACATTGTACATCTCACTGCTCAATGGAAGGGAAAGCAGAGACTATTTATAGGTGTGGCCTAGGGCACACACACAGGCTGCACGCAAGCACAATGATGCTAATCAGAAGCCAAATAAAGCTGCTGTCTGAGTGAATCAGTTGGTGAGTCAGCAAGGCATCTGCGGAAGCAGCAGCAGACACAGCTGTTGCTAGGATACAATGGTTGCAATACAGAAATATAGCCCACTTTGCTTTCTCCTAATTGATAAATTTTTGTTGCATTTTTATCAGATCTAAAAAAAATGAAGAAATTATATATTTAAATTGCTTAAGTGAATTTATATTCTACCAGGTGGGAAATCTTCAAGGACTTAAAAAAAATCCTTATAAAAATATTATAGCACAACTAGTGCCTGAGCAGTTACTGTGATTTTTTTTAAATAAAGGAAGATGAGAGATCAACACAATTTATTCAGAATTTCAACTTAATAATGGAGACATTTGAGCAAGCTCAAGATTTTATAACGTCAGAGGGACTAGATCTTTTAAACTCGTGACAACAAGCTGTGGGAAAAATTAAAAGCTGGGGAGGGAGGGATTGGGAGTGTGTGTAACATTCAAAAACCAGTAAGAGAGCACTTCAATCTCCCTGGACACTCAGTAACAGACTTAAAAATGGCAATTCTTTAACAAAAACACCTTCAAAAACACACTTCAACAAGAAACTGCAGAACTGGAATTAATTTGCAAACTGGACACCATCAAATTAGGCCTGAATAAAGACTGGGTGTTGATGGGTCTCTACAAAAAGTAATTTTCCCTCTGCGTCTGACGAAGTGGGTATTCACCCACGAAAGCTTATGCTCCAATACTTCTGTTAGTCTATACGGTGCCACAGGACTCTTTGTCACTTTTTACAGATCAAGACTAACATGGCTATCCCTGTGATACTTTCCCTCTGCTGATACTCACACCTTCTTGTCAACTGTTGGAAAAGGGTGACATCCACCTTGACTGCATTGACCTCATTAGCACTACAAAAATAATCAGCTGTTGAGAACAGGCAGTTATCACCTTAATTAAATTGGCCTTGTTAGCACTGACCCCCGACTTGGTAAGGCAATTCCCATCTTTTCATCTATATACTGCTTACTGTATTTTTCACTCCATGCATTTGATGAAGTGGGTTTTAGCCCATGAAAGCTTATGCCCAAATAAATTTGTTAGTCTCTAAGGTGCCACAAGGACTCCTCATTGTTTTTGCAGATACAGCTAACATGGAGAGAGCAGCAAGGTGTCACAGACAGGTTGAATTAGGTTGAGATGGAGGTGCTGATCTTTGAGGGTGTAATGGGATCCTGGAGTGGAGGGTTCATTATCCTGACACTGAGCAGTGGCTAGTACCTAATGCTTCAGAAGAAAGTGAAACTTCCCCATAGTGCACCTAACCATTCTGCAAATCTGTGCCAACCTATGGAATCCTGCCATGACAGCAGGGGTTGGCAACCTTTCAGAAGTGGTGTGCTGAGTCTTCATTTATTCACTCTAGTTTAAGGTTTCACGTGTCAGTAATACATTTTAATGTTTTTAGAAGGTCTCTTTCTATAAGTCTATAATATATAACTAAACTATTTTTGTATATAAAGTAAATAAGGTTTTAAAAGTGTTTAAGAAGCTTCATTTAAAATTAAATTAAAATATAGAGCCCCCCAGACTGGTGGCCAGGACCCAGGCAGTGTAAGTGCCACTGAAAATCAGCTCGCATGCTGCCTTTGGCATGCGTGCCATAGGTCGCCTACCGCTGATCTAAATGGACGGTCCATATAGATTTCACCTTTTCTGGCTCCCATCTCTCCTTGCAATATTGATCCACACAAACACCCCAGATACTTTTCAAGTTCGGAAGATGGTAGCATGTGCATTTAAGAGGAAAAGCAGTGACTGTACCAGTAACAGGGTGGAGTGTGTGTGTGTGTGTGTGTGTGGGGAAGCGGGACACTGCTACCACATAAAAGAGCATTAGGAGGTTCTTTCAAATGAACCTGTGCACTGAATACTCTTATTGACACAATGCCCAGGGGAGTTTCAGCTTCTCCCTTTTGGTGATGCCAATGGCTCAGAGAAGCAGCTCAGCTGCAATTCCTGACATGAAACTGACACAGCAGGGACTGGAGCCCTCAGAAGTGGTCCTTAAGACCCTGGTCCCTACTGCCCAAAAAACTCATATGGCTGCTTCTAGGGACCACTGCGCTCCCCACTGCCTTCCCCTTTGAGATGCAGATCCCCTGTGATGCAAGACCTACCCAGATCACTACGCAGTTTGCGCATGTTAAACCTGAACTCTCCTGGGGGCTGAAAGCTGCCCAGGCGGGGAGCCACTCTCGCCCGAGCTTAAGTGCCACTGAATTAGGATGCACAGACATAGCAACAGCCTCTCTGTCTCCATCTGCTCTTTCCAGAGGCTGCAAAACCCATCTAACCCCACTGCTGCCTAGCCGGGCCAGGGGCACGGCCCCCTCCTGGGCTGATGCAGTGCCAGAGAAGGGGAGAGAAGAGTGGGAGCATGAGGCAGCAGCGGGGCCATGCAAAGAGGAGGGCCAGTTGAGACTCTCGGCACCTTGCACCAGTCCAGGCCCCCCCTTTAAAGTCCAGGGGCCAGGAGAGAGTCGCACAAGCTGCTCATGCAGCATCTGGGAGTTGTAACGTAGCTGCTTCCCAGAGCCTAGTCCCCCCATGGGCAGGGACAGGGCTGGTTCTGGCTTTTTTGCCACCTCAAGCACAAAAAACAAAACAAAATACAAAACCCCCAAAAATGCAGGGTGCAAACTGTCGGTGCCACTTACTTGGCGGCTCACGACTGCCTTCCCCAGCCTCTGGGCTGCACTCTGGCTAGCGGGACTCCATGTACTACAAACATGCCCCAGGCAGCGGAGTGCGTGCCTCGGCTAGTGGGGGGGAAGGGAGCGGCGCGAGGAAGAGAGAGAAGAGGGGCAGCCAGGACTTCCTTCAGCCGGGGCACTCACCGCTTGGCCCCTCCCGCCGCACCGCCTGCCGGGAGGGCTCTGCGCTGTTCCCACCTGCAGGTGAATTGAAAGTTGTCGGTTGGCGGGGAGAGAAGGACACAGGCTACTGGGCTTGCTGCAGACCTGGCACCAGCTGGGTCAGACTGAGCGCGCAGCCCACTCCCAGCAGGGTGCTCCCCTTCTCCGCGCCACCGCTCCCTACAGTGGTGCACTGAAAGTCGTCGGCGAAACGAAGGAACAAACAAACAAATAAAAACCACCAGGGCGCCAGGAACGACGAACCAAAAAAGGCAGCAGTGCCACCCTAGGATTGGACAGAATGCCACCCCTTAGAATCTGCCACCCCAAGCACGAGCTTGCTCAGCTGTTGCCTAGAGCCGGCTTTGGAACTCACATCCTAGATCACCGAGGTGCCTTTCCGCTGCCCCGCGGGGAAGAATCCCTAGCTGGAAGCTGCCTGCCCTTCCTGGAGGAACTCCCTGTCTGAGAGCAGCATGCTTGAGTCCTGGCCGCTGGTCCCGCTCAGCCCGCTGCCGGCCTGGGGTTTCTTTCACCCAGGCTGGTAGTGGGTTGAGTTGGGCCGGCAGCTGGGACCTCAGCTGGCAGCAGCGTGCCATTAAAAATCGGCTTGCGTGCCACCTTTGGCATGCGTGCCATAGGTTGCCAAACCCTGTGCTACAGTGAGACAACTGATACATAGAAGCATGAGACCTGTTAACCTGATTCAGCTTCCTGTTTGGAAAGGGTAACATCAGAAGTGAACTATGAACTACATTTTGTACAAAAAAATCACACGGAAATTGGCTGTACTGTAAAATCCCCTGTGCCAGAATATATTCTTTATTTTTCTTCAGTTCATACTAGAACTTTCCAGCCTAAAGTTTACCATGGAGAAACCTCTCTAGTTGACCTAATATACAGTGCCTTGCAGTGCCTGTAGGCCAACTTGCTCCAGTTTTCACAAGAAGCAGACTTTACTGGGGATGGAATCTGAATGCATTTTATTTGTAAAAATACTTTGAAAATGTAAAGTTGTTTTGCTTCCATCTCTTGTAGTTACCAATACTGCTTTGATACTCTCTATTCTTTCTATACGGAAGAAAAAAGAATGCATTAATGTAAATTTTGTTGGTATGATAAATATTTATAATCATGAATTTAAAGAACCTTAGAACGCCAAAGCCACACAATGGTGCTATGCACAAGTCACATGCAGTGTTGGCAATCTGTTTTGCCCTATCAATGGCCTCAGGCTTGGTCTACACTAGGAACTCATGTTGGTATAACTACATCTCTAAGGGGTGTGGAAAATCCGCCCTGCTGAATGACATAGTTACACCAATCTAACCCCGGTGTAGACAGTGCTATGTCAACTTCTCTCATTTACGTAACTACTGACTCGGGGGGGAGGGTGGAGTACCTTCACTGACAGGAGAGTTTTGTAGGTAGCATCTTCACTAAGCTTTATGTAAGCAGAGTCAGGATGAGCTCTACCCTGACATCTGGTGGAAAGAATTTCAGAGAGTGTATTTGCATAGGCACGCCTACCCCATCCCAGGCTGCCAAGTTGTGGGACTGCATTGTGACAGAAATGACTCAACCTCAGTTGGGTGGTACTTGCTAGACAAGGGACATGGGTTCCAAAACCCAGTGAATTGAGAGAGGCTGGGGACAGGTATCTGTACTTGGTGGTGCAGTCGCCTTGTGGAGCCAGAAGCACCAGTTCCACCCCCTCCTCTCTCCACTGTGGAATGTCAGAGTTGATTTTTTTATTCCTTCAAGAATCTAGATACAGGTTACTGAGCGGAACTCACTTTGGGCTAATGGTGCACTAGCACTGGGGCTCCCCTACTAAGAGCTGAGATCACTAAGAGTTGAAATCACTAAAGAGCTGAAATTACTGAGCTGAGAGCACTGAGTACTGTGCTAACTAGTGGGGGAGCCTGAAGCTATACTGTGGAACAGAGCAGCTGACGGAGTGGAGCAGTTTGTGGGGATGGCTGGAGCGGATCACAGGACAGCTGGTGGAGCAGAGTGGCTGGCAGAGCGGAGTAGCTGTGGGACGGGTGGAGCGGCCCACAGAGCGAGCGGAGCCGAGCAGTTTTCAGGGAGAACTGGAGCAGCTGGTGGAGTGGAGCAGTTTGTGAGGACGGCTGGAGGAGCAGAGTGGAGCGGCTGGTAAAGCGGAGCAGTTCGTGGAGAAGGCAGAAGCAGAACCCACGGAGAGGCAGGGCAGTTGGCCCCGGACCACGTAAGGTGCTCCTTTCTTCCCAGGCTAGGGGGAGGGACCTCTACAGATAAACTCTCAAACTCTGGGGTGGCATTGACCAGAGACTTTTGGGTTGTGGGACTCTGGGGTGATTGGACTTAAAACCCTAAGGGGAAAAAGGACATTGCCAAATGTACTTGGAGGTGGGTTTTTGTTTATGGTTTGTGTTATAACCCTGTTTGTGGTGTTTCTCCAATGGGATGCCGCAATGATTCCTTCCTTTATTAAAAAGATTTTGCTACACTCAGACTCTGTGCTTGCAAGAGGGGAAGTATTGCCTCCTAGAGGCGCCCAGGGGGGTGTGGTATGTAAGTGTCCCAGGTCACTAGGTGGGGGCTCGAGCCGGTTATGCATTGTGTTGCTGAAACGGAACCCCTGGATACTGAACCCGGCCCTTGTTGCTGCCAACTCAGAGGGGCAGAAGGGTTACATTTACAATGGCACAGCTGCACCGGTGCTGCTGCAGCACTATAAATGTAGACAAGCCCTTATATATGGAGGGCAGAGAGAACAATATTCTAGTGGAGTGTGATGAGGTATACATGTTCCCTTGCTGGATGAACTGTGAAGGAATTAAACACCATCACAGAGCTAAGAAGAAAAGCCTAGCCCTTAAGTACTGCTGGAGATGCTAGACCTGAAGAAAGCAGCTCATAGCTGTGGCCTATTAGGATGCTGTCACACTATAATGATAGTAAAATAAATGTGGATCAGACTCAAATACAGGGAAGAAAGGTAGGACAGAAAGTAGTCCTGAGTCCCTTATAGATATATTAAAAAAGGATTGTTAAGATCCTATAAAAAGTATATTTTAAGTTAAAGTTCCAGTAACAGCAGCCACATGAAAATCACCAAAACATCTATTTTTAAAGACAAGAAGGCATCTAGCTAAAAAACATTAGCTGAGATCTAAGCAGTACTGCATTCTAATCTGAGCAGAGTTTCTAAACTAGACTGTACTTCTTATCTGAACCTAGCATCTACACTGGAAGTGTACCCTAACTAGTGTAAATTGTCATATAACCATTGAAGTTAACAAATCTGTGACAGTTTCCCCCAGCTGAGCATCTGTCCAGAGCTTTATAGTTTCTTGGTTTCAACACTTTGGGTACATCCACACTACCCACCAGATCAGCAGGTAGCGATCTATCAGGGATTGATTTATCGCATCTAGATGAGATGCGATAACTCGATCTCTGAACGCGCTCCCATCGACTCCGGAACTCCACCAGGGCAAGAGGCGGAAGCGGAGTCGACGGGGGAGCCGCGGCTGTCGATACCACGCCGTGAGGACGGGAGGTAAGTCGAAATAGAATACGTCGACTTCAGCTACGCTATTCCTGTAGCTGAAGTTGCATATTTTACATCGACACTCCCCCCCTAGTATAGACCAGGCCTTACTGTTTTAGCCAATCAGTTTCTCACTCCCAAAGCAACTAATACTCATCAGATTCAACTAACTCAACTAATTCCTCCTCTTCAAAGAGTAACTGTTGTGCTGCCTTATACACAAACACTGCATTCTAACACCACATAATGCTGTACAAAGATACAAATAGCAGAATGTATAAGCCCCACTTCCCCCCATGACCCTAAATGAAGTCCAATACTCAGTCTGTGGTTTTTCCCAGCTCTAGAGAAAGCTCCACCAAAAAATTGCTTCAAGGTAAAAATGCCTAGGCCTCTACGCTCTAAAATCAGGATAATTAGAAGAATGAAAGTAGAGGGCAACTCTGCAGTGTGTACTCTGAAGCTGGATTCTCCTTCCCTAGCTCTTCTTTACAACTTTAAATATAACTCAGTATAAGTAATACACACTGTTGAATGAACCCTTTCACAGATACTTTTTGGGTTTTTGCTCTCTGGGGGATTGAACTGTTACAGCTGCTGAGAGAGAGAACTAATAAGTGTGCCTCCAAAGGAGGGAAACTATAAAAAGAAATAAAGTCCTTCCTTGTACATACATATGTGTAGTCTCTCTCCTGAGTTGTGGCTTAAGCCTCCTACCTTTTTTCTCCCTGGTGCTTGCTGTTATCAATATCTGGAGTAGCTTTTCCTCTTTCCTTGCGTGGGTCAGGTATTGGGAGAGTGGGTTTTAGCCTCCAATCAAAGTGACTCCTCACTATCCCAGAAACACAGGGGTGCTATCTCTTGAGAAAAATCCATAAGACTTCTACCAGGCAAGAAATGTAATACCCAATACACAGGAGACAATAAAGTAAGTAAAATAAAGCTCAGCAAAGGAATGGCACACCAAATACAATGACGTAACAAAATGGGTGACTTTAGTGGGAACAGGAAAACAGGATCTGGATAAGAAAAGGATTAAGGCTAATAAGTAATAGACATTAATAAATAATCCAGATACCCACCTGCTAACACTCTCAAACTCCTGCTCCCTCCATTGCACATTCCCAAAGCAGATAGCTCAGCCTTGTTTATACAAGATGACTATCCTGCTCCCAGAAATTCAAAGCATGGTAAGAACTGTCTGCTTTTGTTTGAGCTTTTGCCTGCAAGAAACTGCCCTGTATGTGTTTGTTCCCATTTGGTCTAGGCTGACAAAAGCCACCCTATATTTTGTTTTGCTTTTCCTGTGGGATGTGGCTGCAGGAAGCTGCTACTGAGGTTTGCTGAAAAATTATGTTATGTGGAAATATTTGAACATTGATGTTCAGGGCCTCATCTTCCCTGATTGAACTACCTCATTATCTCTAGCTTGCCTGCATATATATATACCTGCCCCTGGAAATTTCCACTACATGCATCTGACGAAGTGGGTATTCACCCACGAAAGCTCATGCTCCAAAATGTCTGTTAGTCTATAAGGTGCTACAGGACACTTTGCTGCTTTTACAGATCCAGACTAACACGGCTACCCCTCTGATACTATGTACTAGTAGTTAGTTGCCATCATGCTGCTGCTTACATTACTGCTCAGATCATGAAGACTGGTTTCAAAGAAAGAATTATTTCAAATTGTAATAACCTAATCCTCAAGATTTCACAGAAGCATTTTTTACATTTATTTAAGGAAAAGAAATTCACTACTAACCACAATCCCTCAGTTTTTCCACATGCTCTTCTGTAATTTCTGCTTGGTTCTACTTTGGATAGTCTGCTACTTGTTAGGTATGTGTCAGAACTGGACTTTATATATTAGCTCCCTTGGCTTCTAGAAAATGATGTGCTCCAGCAGTCTGAGCACAGGTGTGGGAGTCACAAATTCCTGTGTTCTAATTCTGTTACTGACTCACTGTGTGATTTTGTGTTGGGAGGATGAGTTCACGTTAAAAAAAAAACCTCGAGAACCTTGCAATGATGGAAGGCTTTAGAAAAGGGCATAAAACTATTCTCATAAATGAAGATCTCATTTATTCACTAGTTTACTAGACATTCTCCCCCACGGATATTAATCCTAACTGGTCACCTTCATTTTGGCATCAGTGTTAGAGATACAAACATTTTTTACAATTTGCCAGACTCCAACCTGCTGGATGTGTCTCATTCTTTATCCCATTGTTATGGGGGAGCTATGAATTTTAAATCTAAATGGGGAATGGCATTTGCAATGCTTGTGTTTTAAGATCAACCTTACGAATATCTGAGAACCTGTGTGCATTCTATACACTGCTAAACACCTGAAAAAATTCTGCTGCCAAAATGACAGCTGATGGAATAAGAGTTTCAACTTCTTACAACTCTATGGCCATGTCCAGACTAGGTATTAAAATCGATTTTAGATACACAATTTCAGCTACGGGAATAATGTAGATGAAGTCGAATTTCTAAAATCGAGGTACTCACCCGTCTGGACGGCGCGGCATCAATGTCCACGGCTCTCCGTGTCGATTCCGGAACTCCGTTCGGGTTGATGGAGTTCCGGAATCGATGTAAGCGCGCTCGGGGATCGATACATCGCGTCCAGACTAGACGCGATATATCGATCCCCGAGCAATCGATTTTAACCCGCCGATGCCGCGGGTTAGTCTGGACGTGCGCTACTTAACTGTATGCTTAGGAGTGACTCATTAAACAGCGAGCAGCCATGAAGAGGTATGTCAAGGATTAAAGGAGTCTTATGTTGATACATGCTTTGCTTATTATCTTCCAATTGACAGTTCTCTCCCAGCTTGGTAGGAAGTCAGTGACAACTCAGCAATAGCCACAGCAATTTAAACAGGTGATTGCTAGAAGTAGGGCCTGATTTGAAAACAAAACTCTGCTCTAGTAGTGATTGTACTCTGTGAACCCTTTCACAGACTGCAGAATATTATCCAAATGAATATTATATATTAATATATACAAATTAAGATCGTTCTAACCATGTATGTATAGTTTTGTACAGATATAGATACAAATAAAAGAGATTGCTGCTGTTGGCTGCCACAGAGCTCAGTGCAGGCAGCTGGACTCCCATGAAGTTCCTAAGATCTTCAGAAATTCCCTATGTACCCCAAGCTTAGTGTGCCTTCAGAGCGTCTAATACAAGCAGATCCTGCAGCAATCCTGGACCCACTATATCCCAAGCTTTGGTGTCTTTCCATATTGTTATGCTGGAGGGTGCTGGTGGCTGCCAGCAATCAGGTCTTTGTTTTATGGGCAATCACAGACCTTGCTGAAGCTGGTGGGTGTACTAGCTACCTTTCATCCAGGCTAAATGAGGGATCAATTAAATTCCCCTTTGTTTAGTGATTGTTTAGCTGAAACAATACAAGCTACCACCCAAGACACAGACCAGCATGGGAAGGCCTAAGTAAAAACTGAGGGGTTTCCTTGAAGACTGATAGCAAACATAGGGCCAGGGCATTCACTACTGGAGCTTTGTGCATCTGACAGAGGCAGACAGAAAGCCAGACAGAAAGCAATAGAAAGCAATAGAAGCTGGTAGGGTGGCCATAGGAGAAAGCCAAGAGAGCAAGCGTCTTTAGGGCAGAGTACTAAGTGGAAACTGGCTTGGATTTTTGAACAAGGAGACTGCCTCCTATTGTTAGTTCCTATTGTGGCCTGCACCCAAGAAATACCTGACTATCATAAATTTCTCCTCCTAATGGAAACAACCTAGCAAGATTTCAAACACTGGCTAACTGCTCGGACCAAAGGGCAACAATACTTTGATTCCTGTTCTCAGTTCAGGTAGACATATTTACATGTTATTTAAAGTCCACAGGAGCTGTTATGGAACCCATGCTCCAGATCTAAAAAAAATGCTAGAATGTACTCCCAGGACTTGCTGTAAGTGATAGTAAATTAAAAAAAAGATAGTCAAGGTGCTGGAAAGGTGTTCTGGAGCAGTCCAGCACCACTTGACCCCTGTGTGGAATTTAAAGAGAGTCCACATTAAGCTTAAGTATCAGAGGGGTAGCCGTATTAGTCTGGATCTGTAAAAGCAGCAAAGAATCCTGTGGCACCTTATAGACTAACAGATGTTTTGGAGCATGAGCTTTTGTGGATGAATACCCACTTTGTCGGATGCATCCCAGAAGGTTATGTGGACCGTAGATCAGAGAGGCACAGCTGGGAGGAGAAGCAGAAATCAAGGTATGGAACCTGACATAGTAGAGAAGGCTGGAGCATACTAGGGATTTGAGAAGCTAGGAGCCATGCAGAACTCCAAAGCCCCCAAATTTCCTGCTTCTTCACACCTTGTGCCCTGTACAGATCATTGCTCCCAGTGCTGTGGGGAACTTAGGAGCCCCACAGAATATCCTGCTTCCTGGGCTCCCAATTAATTTAATAAACATTTAAATGAAACAGACAAAAGTGTTGCTAATCTGGAGTTCAGGCTGAAAACGTGTATCAATTACTTATGGGTAAAGCCTTGCCAGATTTACAATTTAATAAATACAACAAAACCCAAAGCATTAGAAATCCAGGAAAGTTGAGTAAAGATTAAATTTAAACTAACCCTAAATGCTCTATAGTTATGAAAATGCATGGTTAAGACAGGGAAGCACCCTTAACTCTGCCTCCACAGTGTCAATCTGGAAGGAGTGAAAAATAGAACCTTGTCTCATTGGTTGTGTCTAGTGCTCAAAACATGGCAAATACTAGGACTATGGGTACCAGAGCCACTCCACATCTCTTTCCCTGTTTCTAATTTTCCCTAACCTCCCCATTCAGTTAACCAGACTTTCAAAGCAAAAGCCTGGGCTCACTGTGCTAGATGCCACTGGGTTGGAGGAGTTTAGGGGAACTAGTATCCCCAATCCCGCACTCCTGCAACACTCAACCTTCCTCTTTCAATAATTTCCAGAGCCCTCCATGTTATTTTCCACACACTGTAAAACACATGGCTAGAGCCTTAGATTACTTTTATTTTAGTTTAAAGAATACAAGCAAAGACCAAATGTCTCCCGCAAGAAAGAATTTTTACAGTGGGAACATTAGGGTAAACAAAGTATTTAGATGGGAAACATCCAAGGAAGCCCAAAGGTCCTACTGGAAATAGTTTTAGTTGCTCAATAGAGATCACGCATCCCTTTGAGTCAGGACAGAACTAATGTCCCAACCTGAGTCTACAGAACAATGTACTGCTCAATGTGAGAGCCTGTGCATCTTTTAGATGAGATGTACAACTGATCCTGATTGCATGTGATCATTAAAGATTCTCACTTTTTTTGTAATAGGGTGTTAGTTCTGCTATCCTTGCCAAACTCTGATGTGGATACTTACATTTTGTCTCTCTAGATTCCCCAGTATTGTTCACCATTTGCCATAAACTAATATGCATTGTATGCCCTAAACTATTATGCACTGTTAAACCACTACCACTATCCATCTGAGAGCTAGTTGCACTTCAGTGATGGTCATCATTTCTAATTGGCACTGTCACCGGGGCAAGTGTGCCCCATTCACTTTTGGAGTGGGCTAAGGGTTGTTATAGCAACATGGCTGAGTGTGCCCAATCACCTTTAGTCTCAAGACAGTGGGGCCAAGGGACCAAAATCAAGATGGCTGCCCTCTCCCTCAGTGCTGTGTGGTGTAGTGGCCAGTCGGAGAAGTGGACTATCACCTAGGTGTAGGTTGTGGCCAGGGTAGGGGGATCTGGATCCTCCTTATTCCACTAGGTCTCAGCCCAGGGCCCTGTCAGCGGCAATTGTGCTTGTTACTGAGTCAGCAGTGATCTGACCAAAACATGCTAATGCCACCTGGCACAATGGCTAGTCCCCTGGATTACTTCCTACTGTGTACCCAGTGCAGTGGCCCAGGCATCTCTGGGCAATTTTGGCCTGTGCAGTTCCCAGCAGTTCCAGCCTTCCTTGGGCGATTGCAGATGCTTGGATGTCTGCCTGGGTCCTGGCACCTCTGGTTTCCACAGTTTGGGGAGTTCTTGGGCTGGAGCCTGCAACATGCATCCTCCCTCCTCAGCAGTCAGCCCCAACTGAGCTGAGCTGCTCACTTTTATACCTGGTTTCCAGCTGGAGCATGCCCAGCAGAGCCAAGGCGGCATGGCCTCCTTGGCCCATAGGTGGAGTTAACTCCAGCAGGATGAGTGAGGGGCAAGCATTATCTGCTCGCAGCACTTCCAGTAGGAGATGAGCACACAGAATGACTGCACGATCAGGATATATACAAATGTCCTACAGGCCTAATTCTTCAGAAACATCCTCCATTTTTCTGAGTGCAATCTCAAACTACCTGTCTGCACCTGGAAATCAGGTAGGTAGACATCTAACTGGGTTCAATGGCAAGCACAAATAATTGTACCCTCAGGCTCATGCCCACATTTCATTGTTGGAGCAAAATTGGGTCTGCAGTATTTGAGGCCCAGGTAAAAGATAAAACACTGTTTGTAAGGCAGCTGGGCATCCTTTAGGATGAAGACACAAAAACACCACTGTCAGGGCTGTCCTTACCCATATGCAAAGTATGCAGCTGCATAGGGCACCAGGAAATTTGGGGCACTAAATTTCCTGGTGCCCTGCGTGGCTGTGTGCTGCTCCAGCCCCTACCCTGCTTCTTCCCCAGAGCTCCAGCCCCGCCACTTCTCACCCCTACTCTGCCCCAACTCCACCCTTTCCCCCAAGCCCCTGCCCTGCTACGCCCCCACCCCTTCCTGCCCCTGAGGACTGCAGCAGGGCTGGGCCTGCACTCACCGACGGTGGGAAGAGCAGCGACCCGGCCCCAGCTGCGCCGCCGGTGAGTGCTGGCGGGCGGTTCTGCCCTGCCTCCCAAGCCAGCCAGCCCCACTGTGGGACCTGGGGCCAGCCCCTCCTCCCCCAGAAGCCTAGCCCCACCCCCGTGGGGGGGCTGCATAGGGACCCAGAATAGCTAGAAGTGGCTCTGACTTCTGTGCTTATTTCACATCACTTAAGAGCTTTACCTGTCTCATTCCCATTAAAATCAGGAGAACACATTTGAGGAAGGATTCTGAGATTTGCTGTAACTCCAGTTTTACTCAGAGAATTCAAAGCTACAGTGGCTAATGACTATCTCAAAAATATAAAGCTGGAAATTATATTTTAACATCAATTTCTTATCCTGTTTGTTTTCAAATCCTACTCACCGACAAAGTCTGCCAGTCACAAATTGCTGTTATTTATAAAATTAGACTACTTTAAAATAAGAGGCAAAACACAGTTACAGAATAACACAAATTTGGGAGTGATAATTGCTTTGTAGTCTTGGCATCAGTTCATTTAAAGGAAAATCTCTTTCCATCCATCTTAAATATTTCATTTCCTCGGATGCGAGAATGCTTTTGCATTGTGTACACAATGGAGAGAGAAACCTGCCAAAATCATTATAAAAGGAGACAAAAATGACCAGAAACTGAACTCTTTAAGTGAGACAGAAATAAATCTGTTAGATGCCAAAGATAAGTCAGTATCTAGGGAGAGTCACTAGTTAATTTGTCTAGATTCCTTTTATTTTACAGGACAGGAAAGGATAAAATTGAATAATGTAGATAGAATTCTTTCATTCAATCTCTACAAAGGCAATGTGACTTATCTCCATACCTTTCACCCCACTCACAAAATACATATATAGTGGGGTCATGCCTGAAACTCTCAAACCCTGGGATTTGACTTCATTATTTTTAATTCCAGTAACAAAGCCCTAGAATAGCTCTGACAAACAAATCTTCCTGAGTCCCAGGACTTCTGTCAGGATTTCCTTTTCTTCCTTTAGTTATTTTGTTTCAGAAATGCTAAGCCTTTTATATTCCAGAGTTGTAGCTAATGAGACTCATCTGGTCTAGCGGCCTGTCTGAGTCAGCAGAATAGGTTAGTACTTTGTCCTAGAGTCCTAAAGCCTGACACCTTGTTACAGGGCTCCATTTATGCATAAAACATACTCTCCAGCCTTAAGTGTCCACCATCCTCCTTCCCCTCTGTTTCTATCACTTTTCCCTCTCTGTCGCATGTGCCTTATGTACCCATCCAGCCCCATATCACTCCTTGAGTCCTCACAAGATCACAACTCCCTTTGGCTCCAGTCTTGGGCCAGTGTGACCCATCTGATTGTACAGTAATCAATAGCGATCACATATGGTCCCACGCATCCTCAATGTGTATCTTCATATTCACAGGGTGGACCCATACACTCTTATATCAGGCCTACATGCCCCCATGAAACGCACCCTATATGTCACATCCAATTCTTCTTCTTCCCCCATCCTGAATTAATTCCTACTTTATTCATTATCTGATGTATTCTTTATAAAAATACAAGTTTGGCATATAGGCACCTGAGCATTTATAAGGTCAGTATTGAATGGGAGTGCAGAATATTCTCATGCTGTGAAGCAATCACATCTCTCATTGTATAGTAGAAGTTCAAACAAATTTGTTTCTGGATCAGATTTACAAAACAAGTACTTTGGACTAGTTTGATCTTGTTTTGTAATACTAGAATTATGCTAGCAGGAAGTGCATAAACTATCAAGAGGCAATTGTTAGCTAGGGTGAATAGTAGTGCTGATTACATATCCTGGACAGTATGGCATAGTCTGTGTTTTTTCAGATCGATTTTACAAAGTGCTAAGTTGTCTGGCCCTAATCCAGTAAAGTCTCTGCATAATGCCCTTATCTTCAAGGGAATGATTCTGAAAAGGATCTGGGGTTATAGTGGATCACAAATTGAATACAAGTCAACAATGTGATGCAGTTGCCAAGAAGACTAATATTATGGGGTATATGTAAGACATGGGAGGTAATTTTTCTGCTTTATTAGGTATTGGAGGGAATCCACAGGAAAGCAACAAAAATGCATGAGGAAACGTTAAAAAAAAGGGAGCATGTTTAGTCTTGAGAAAGAAGGCTAAGGAGGGACCCACTAGCAGTCTTCACATTTGCTAAGGGCTGTTATAAAGAGAATTGTGATCGATTATTCTTCATGTCCATTTAAAGTAGGATAAGAAGTAATCAGTTTAAGCAAGGAAGATTTAGGTTAGATATTAGGAAAACTAACTACAAGGGAAGTTAAGTTATGAAATAGGCATTCAAGGGAAGTTGTGGAATCCCCATCACTAGAGGTTTTTAAGTACAGTTTGAACAAACACCTGTCAGGGATAGTCTAGGTTTATTTGGTCCTGTCTCATTGCAGGGGGCTGGACAAATGACTTCTCCCTTCCAGCCTTACATGTCTATGATTCTGGTGAAATTGCCATATATTGTGCCAAATTCATTCCTGATGGTATTCCATTGACTTCAGTGGAGTTACACCATGAATAAATTTGTCCTATTGGGTCCATATGTGGATGGGACATTTGCAAATGCCATTACAGACTCTGACACATTGTGATTTCTGATGCATAAGTTACAGATGTGTTTCCTGCTTTTAACAGGCTCAGCAATAAAGCATGAAAATGACATTAAGATGAGGCCCTGCAGATGGCAGCAGTACTTTAAATTTCAGCAGTGCAGTACAGGACTTTGTATGAACTGAGCCAGAATTCCATAGTAAAAATACTGTGGATTACCAAAGACTTTTAAAGTGGCATGTTTTTAGCTAGAAATCTAACCAGATAACCAGTCAGATCCACACTTTGTTACTGAGCCTTTTCCAATTTAGAGTTAAGAGAAAAGTTTCAGTATTTTGTTTAAGTCTAAATGCTTCCTAAACATCTTATCATGTAGCAGGACAGTGGTTCTGAACCTTGTGGAATCCCACCCAGTTCCTGGAGTATCCTACTCCCTCCTGCTCTGTTTCTAATACCACAAGTGCTATTTTTCAAAACACTACTCATTCATCATGTCTAAAACAGGGATTGGGTTTGTGGCAGTATGATATAGCAGCACTTCTACAATAGCCAAGGCAGTTGCTGCAAAATTTAAATGGTCCTTTAAAAAAAGTTTCTAATCTTTTTTGGTAGCTTAGATCTCATTCTGAATAAGGCTCAGTGTAGAGCTGACTCTGGTTCTTAGGGTCATTCTCTCTATCTACAAATGCCTCCTCTGCCTGAGTGGATCAGAAAAGGCTCTAAATGACACATACCTATAAAGGCACCTCTTGTTACTATTATCCAGTCTGCAGCAGGCACAGAAGGGAGCAAGACTTCACAGCCTCAGGTGACTCCTGAAGGAATTGGTCCTAATTCTGTGCACCTTAGATTTTGCTAAATTTAACAATTATCTTATTGGCAGTGCAGAACTGCGTACCACACCTGCTGCCAGCTCTGTTGCTCTACTGTGTTCTGCCTTGCCTACCATGCCTCATGCAGTCCTGCTTGGCCTCATGACTTTCCCTGCTTTCCCCTCTTAAACTCTCAGGAATCCCACTTCTTTCTGTTATCCAGTATATTACCTTTATCTGTCTAACATCCCTACTTCGTCCAGCCCCGAGCAAATACATAACTCACATCTGTAATGTATAGATGCATGTGTACCAAAAGAAAAATTAATCAGAACCATTGTGACTCAAGAAAACCTACCCAATACAGCCCCCATTTCTACAGTAGTAGCTCAGATGCACTTCAAACAGGGATGAGGACCCCATATGCCAGGAACTGTATCTCTTGTCTGGCCTTCCTCTCCCCACTTAAAAAGCTGCTGTCTTGACTAGTGCTGTTATGTAGAGGAATATATTATAGTGGCACAGCTATGCCACTGAAGTTAAAGGTACATCATGCCTTCTGTTTAATGGTCTACTTTTATAAAAAAAAATCAAGTTTTTCAAAGAAATCTAACTACATATATTGGTGTGCCTCAGGACAGTGCAGCATAGGGTTTGTGGAAGTAGAGAAAGAACTGACAGGAATTTGAAGGGGATTTCAATGCATGACAGTCACTATTAGACAGAGTCAGGCTAACTGTAACTCTAATAACGAGAGATTTGTAGAAGCGAGGATTGTGTGAGGCGAGTGGGAAAGAACTGTGTGAGAAGTTGTTGTGACCTTGTGTAGATAAATATGGAATGTAGACTAGAGTCTAAATCAGTGAGGAAAATAAGATATCAAGATGACCTATGTATAAACAAAATGCAGCTGTTGCTTATTATTGCATGTAACAAAAGGTATAAATGCTTGCTGTAATTGTTTACCTGTAGAGAGACCTGCCCGGGGGTGGAGGGGTAACAGATGGATGACCCTGTGTCTTAGTGCAAACTCTCCCTCTATGCAATTGCTTCAGAATAAAGTATCTGACTTTGCTGCACCCAACCAGAGAGTGAGAACTATGTTTTTCTCCGAAAGGTTATTGACCCAAATGTAGGGTAATTTGAACTAGAGGTTGAGGAGACATTAGATTGGAAAAATAGCCATTTTTTCAAAAAAGGGCTACATTTTTTTTTGCACAGAGCTAGAGATGAAGTTATTGATGCAGTGCAGGTCAAAATGGTCTCAATCTGTTAAGTTTTTACCCAAGGTAGTGCATGACACCTACTAAATCAAAAAATGAGAATGCTATTTAAGCACCTTTTGCCAGTGGTAAAGTTCACTCAAACAAACAAACACCCACATTCCAGTTTAGTTTGAATATTGGATTCTGTGTGTTCCATGTCCTGTCCTATACTATTATGTAATGTTACTGTGCATTTTTTAAAGAATTCTATATTTCATTGGTAGGGGAAATTATTTCCACATTCATGTAGCCTGTGAAGCATTTTGGGATCTGTTAGAAAGATAAGATATAATACAAACCTTAGATAAGCAGCTGCTTAACTGATTACCTGTTCTTAGGGTTCTTTTATTTTCTATTGTTTAATTAATGAAAAAAGATCAGAGAGCTGAAATGAGTTTTATAGAGTTTACTAAAAATATCCTTAACAATAGGAACACACAGTACCAGATATAAGAAGGCAAAATATGTTATTGGACTATGATTTGGCTACATAAATTTAAAAAAAAAAGGTTGATATAACCAATCAGGTCCGCAGAATCAAATCACACAACCACAATAGGAAGTAATACTTATACTCAATTACTGTTTTAGGAAGGTGACTTTGTTTACATTTTGGACTAAGAGTCCCTCAGACTAGGGCCTCACTTGCACCAACTGGTTATCAACTGCAGCATTGCTAACACAACACAGGAGAAACAATCCAAATCTAGATCACAAAACAATTTGGTCAATTACTTACATGCCAGTTTACCAAGGTCTTCTTTCCAATGGATCTATAGTAGTCAATCCCCTTTACTTATTTCCCAAGGAATATTAGCCCCAGGATCTGACTGACACTCCTAACATGAATGCCTATGTTTATGACAGACTGTACAGACTGAGTGCAAAAACCGTGCATGCTTAGTCTCACTTTGTCTATATACATCTTCAACTTGAAAGCAGGGTGAAAATTATTAACTATGATAGACACATACATGTAGTATCCTAAATCCTAATTAATTAGAGCAGCTTGTTCAGTTTTAAAGCTACTTTACAGCAATCTTGATTGGAATCGGTTACCAAAAAAAAAAAAAAAGATATACAAACGGTGACAATCTTAGGTAACTAGTTTCAGGAAGTGGTCAATTGATCGATTGATTTGGGTAGTTACCCAAGAGAAAGTCTGTGTTACTTATTACCAGATCTTTGCTCAGCTGTCAGCTTTCAGCTCCCACAGCAGGAGTTAACACTGCAAACACATTAGTGGAAAATAGAAAGATAGTTATTTATTGCCTCTTTCAGCACAGGTGTATTTCACTAACTAGTTTGCATAAACATACTTAATTGAAAACATTAACCTTCTTCACTTTATCTCAAACCAAAAGAAATCAATGTGAATGCAATCTTTCTTTTCAAACAGGATTACCATAAGGTAAATCCTGTCATTAAAGTTTGCAATGTCTTGTCCAAAGCGGTAAAACTTATAGTTGATTTTCCTTTTATACACATTTTAATAATTAGATTCCATCAAGATCCCTATTTTAGTGCTGTATGAGGCAGCTCATATAATATCAATATTTGTCATTAATTTAATATTCTTTTAAATTCATTTACTTATTCATAGACAGGGAATTCTCTTTAGCTGCCCAAGCAGTATGCTCTTGCAAAAGGCTGCAGCAACTCTGCATTTCTTCAGACTGTTGAACAAAACTAGCTATTAGACTTTGGGTTTTCAATCTCTCAGCCCTCTCTTCTTTCTTTCTAAAAGGTGTTTATGCCTGGGCAAGTCTTAAATATTAACAACTCGTAATGGTGGGGTTTTAGTTAACTGTAGATCCTTCAGGATATAGGTGCTATGTAAATGTAAATTATTACTTATTTTACTATTTAATCTACTGTGAATTGATGCTGGAAAGCAAAGGAGTGGCAGTTATGCCTCAACACAATATAAAATTTGCCATAAATGGAAACACCACTTACTGAACACTCCATTCTCTCCCAGTGGAAAACCCAGGATGGCAGCTTTTATTTTCATAACAAACTGAAGATAATGTTCTGACTGACAGACTGGTTACACCCTGATGGCTAAGTAACCAAGGAGAAGTAATGTGAGAAGCAAATCTGCTGAAAATAACTCCAGCCATCATCACTGAAGCATATGGATTTGTTCCCGGTATAGAGGTCTATTCCCCCTTCAGCAACTCCACCTTTCCTCACATCTTACCGTGGTGGAAGTCAGCCTGAGCTCTCTCATGCACTTCTGGGATGTTTTTGTATGTGTTTTGTTTCATGTTTTTCCCTCCACCAGATGGGTAAACGAGGGAGAGAGAAGGCAGGAGGCAAGGGGCGGGAGCTGGAAAACATGACCAAAATAGCCTCCAGCTCTGGGACTGAGCTGCTTTTTAACTGGGATAGTAATAAGGAAAAATCAGGATCCTGGAATGCTTGAGTTCTAGGATTCAAAGAATATGAAAACTGTTTAGTGTGTGTGTGTGTGTGTGTGTGTGAGAGAGAGAGAGAGAGAGAGAGAGAGAGAGAGAGAGAGAGAGAGAGACCTTGGAAAATAAAAATCCCTTGATTTTAAGCTTTTTTAAAGCTCTAAAGTGTTTGCTTTACATAATTTCAAAGGAAATCCACAATTTTCCTGGGTTCATCCAGTGTCCTTTTGAAACTATGCACAGGGTTAGCCTTTGCTAACTGTTCTCCACTCAAAATTCACTACTGTGGCATTCCAGGGATCCCCCATGGAATCAGGTAAATTACAGATGAAAAGATGCTACAATAGGTCACATGTAGTCCATTCTCAACCCTCCAGTGATCCCTGCCCCCCGTGCTTTATTCAGGCCAATTGATGGGGTCTCAGCTGCTTCCTTTATATGAAACTGGAGATGTCAGGATGAGTAACTGGTATGCTTGAAAGTGAAGCAAGTTGTTTTATCAGGTATATTTGGTCAAAGTTTCATGCTGATTAGGAACCATAGGTCTTGCTAGCTCTGTTGGAGGGGGGAGGAAGTGAAGGGCTGTCTCTTTTAGCCAGTCATCAGCTGCTTGTAAAATCTGCAAAGGACACCTACTAGCTGAGATGAGAGCACAGCACCTACTAGCTCATCCAGAAAAGGGACCTTTTGGATTACCTGATGGAGCTGCTGCTTAAGGAACCCATCAGGCTCTGGGTTTGATTCTTGGCTTGAGTAACACGCAGGATGCACAGAGTGAGTGAGTCCAGGCACTGAATGGGGGCTCCTGTAGGGAGAATGTTACAAGATGTGTACTATCATCCAGTGTGTGGAGCCACCAGTGGGCATTACAGATTACACCATTTATTTCCGTTCCATATTCAAAATTGTTGTTTCAAAAGATCTGCTGAAATATGTTGCCAGAAGTGTTGTGTGGACTTTTGTATATTTAAACCACAGAATCGCACTCCCACCTAGTAAAAACTGATCAGCTTTTGAGCCTGAAGATTCAGTAAAGGTGAAGAGAGGTTGAACTTGCTGTATGAAAGCTTGAGTGGGAGTTGGGGCAGTGGTGGTGGGAAATGGGAAAATGGCTGCTAACAACTTTCCAAACTGCTCTCTCCCCACTCCCACCCCACCCGGAATGCAAGGGAGACCTGACCGCTAGTGTTTGTATTTCAAAATAGGCAGACTACAAAGCTACAACTGAGCTGAAATAGAAATATCCTAAAGTATGGAGAGCTTCCTTACATTCAGTAGTGGTTAACAGACTGCTGCCAGTATCTCTCACTATCTGAGGTAGAAAAAACACAGGATGTTACAAGGACCCATGAAGAACTGGAGAAACACTTCACTGTCCACACTTTACTAGCACTGAGTTTGCAGAGTTTGGTAATCAGTGAGAGTTTGAGTAGCTACCCTCATCACTATCACAATCAAACAAATACCGGGCCAGCAGTCAAAATAGCAAAAATATTTAACAGGTACGAACAATAGTAAAGATCTCTAAAAAGCAATAGCTGACTGGCAGAACTGCCCACCACAAGGAACCATCAGCAGCTCTGTACAACAGCTATTGTCCAGGAAAACCTGACCATTGCTCCAAACAGCCAGTAAACTACATCTGAAGTAGTAAACCACAGTTCAATACCATTGCAAAACCAGAGTATATTGTGATCAAGGAACCAAAGAACTGCCAGAGTGGAAAACAGGTCAGAGAAAGGGTAAAGGCATTTCCAGCTGAAAGAGATGGAAAACAGAGAAAAGGAACCTGCTTGGATCATGGAGCTCCATATTAATTCATACACTGTGGAGGCGGATAGACAGAGGTTCCTAAGGTAACAGACAATTCCTGAGATGTATCAAAGAAACAGGCCACAGCAGGGGCGGCTTCAGGCACCAGCCCAGCAAGCAGGTGCTTGGGGTGGCCAATGGAGAGGGGCAGCACATCCGGCTCTTTGGTGGCAATTAGGCAGCGGGTCCCTCACTCCCTCTTGGAGTGGAGGAACAGCCGCTGAATTGCCGCTGAAGATTGAAGCAGCGGCGGTAGAGCTGCAAATCGCGATCGTGGCTTTTTTTTTCTTTGACTGCTTGGGGCAGCAAAAACCCTGGAGCTCCCACTGTATCTTCTCCTAATCCTGAGCCAATGGAGAAACAGGCAAGTGGGCTGAACAAAGATGCAACGTCTAAAGACATACACATGCACCGCAAGGTTGTTTGATGAGTAAGAATGATTAAATCACCAACAAGATTGGAGACAAACTGTTCAGTAGCTTACCCAGTCATATCTAAATGTGGGCCATCATCTGTTGGCATTCATGGTATTTTTGAAAAGTAGCCTTAAGTAGCCACAAAGGGCCTGAGCTATCTGTTGAGATCAGGGAATATAGAGGCAGGACAAGAGCAAGGTTTACCTGCTTACATGTCATTTTCAAAATCCCTAATAGGGCACTCATATGCCCAAATAGGGGTTGCTCTTCTAGGTAACTACCTCAGCAGGCACATGTTAACACACTTATTTCACACACACTGATTTTGTTAAGTGTGTGCATTTGGGGGAGGAGAGTGGCATTATATTTGTTTAAAATGTGTTTGTGTATTGAAATTTGATTTTTAATTGGCTGGGAAACTGTATGTGGAGTCAATTTTCATTTTGTGAGGTGGCCTACGTGAGTTAGAGAGGGAATCCCTGACCTAAACTGCCTTGAGGGTGTGTCACAAACTGAGAGACAGACTTGGAAGACTAGAGCCCGTCTAGAATGCTGCAGGATCTGTGAATATAAAAAAGGGCAATGGTGGGTCTGAATAGCAGTTCTGCATGGCCATGTGACTTCTCTAAGTCCAAAATGTTACTAATTATACATTTTACCAACTGGTTAGAAGGAGAGAAGCCCAAGCCACACTGCTGGAATCAGAACCTGATCAGCATTTTAATTTTTTCAGAGTTTGAGGTGTTGGGTCCAGGGTTTTGTTCTGGTTCACTACTGAGATGGAAGCACCTGTGAAGTCTGGATTCAAACTCCCTCAAGGTTTGTGGGTGCTCAGATTTGGAGTTTTGGTTCAGTACCAATCTGTACGTAGAAGCAAATACCTACGACTTGTGAGACAGCAAGATTTGTCCAAACCACATAGCTGAACTGCTTCCTTATTGCCATTATGGCAGTTTGCATCCTCTACATTCCACCTCTCCTGGGCCTTCACAGGGTATCTTAAATATCAACTAGAAAAAGCAATAACACACACATTTATGCTATCCTCTCTGGAGGAAAATATGGGAAGGGCAGGTAGAATAAAGTGAACGGATTGGAAAATAATTTCTGCTCAGTCATTCATTTTATTTAAATTAACTTAAAGAAAATGCACTCAGGATATCAAAATGACAGCTAATACCAAGTTAGCCTGAAAATTATTTAAGAGAAGTTTGGTGGGAGGAAAAAGGTTGCAATTCCTGGAAAGCCAAATCTGATACAGAAATATTTGAAGATGAAAAAAGCTGAAGAACCTTGGGCTGATTGCCCACTGTCACTGCCTTATACCTTGTGTACCATTTATGCTAGTGCAATGAGGGCATAAAATGTTACCAAATCAGAATAGTTTGTTAGACCCGCAAGGGAGGTCTCCCTGTGGGATGGGGAGCAAGCGGATACCAGACACAGGGCTGGTATATAATAGTTTAAATGCTCTTTATTGATTACAAAACAAATCTTACTCACTCCACATTCACACCCCAAACATACTATACCAGAGTCAGAATGGTCCTGATGGCCAGTCGAGATTTCTTCCATTGGGATAAGATCATAAGATGCGGGGAGCTGGTGAAAACCGCATCTATAGCCACATGGGACTCTGGATCAATAAATGACTCTGACTTGCAGAAATCATAGGCAACCATTTATAGTTCATTCTGTCACATCATTGGTTCTTTGCCTTTGTTTACTAGGCCTTCTACCCACACAATTCCGAAGATACAATCCTGGGCGTGCCATTTCCTCCAATTCCTATACAATTTTATATTAGTCCAGCTGGTGTTATTTCCTTGTCTGATGATTTTCTGTATTTTTCTCGGCACACAAGATTATTTTTGCACAAATAGTTCTAATAGTCCTTGACACTAAGTTCTTGCTTCAGTTGCTAACTTGCAATGCACGCGTTCATGTCAAGCATGCATCATTCATACCAGGCCTCAATGACCATAACATATTACATGGATGTATGAATCATTATATATCTTCCAACAAGTTGTGTTTTACATCAACTTCACACTCAGTTTGTACAGGTTATAGTGACTACAAGGTGCAATGCAGCAAAGAATCTTTTTATGCAAAACTGTACAATGGCTATTAATTACAGAAATCCGTATATATCGGACCAGAGTGTTGCTGATCCCTGCATGTGTGCACAAGAGGGGATTTGAGGGAGGGTGGGGGGCAGCAATAGGGAACAAGGAGACAGCTCCTTGTGGACCTTCACAGTCATCAGCCAAAATACCAGTCTTCTGACTCCCGAAGTACAACCGCCATGGAAGTCTAGTGCCTCTGGATGTGCTAGACTTCACACACAGCACAGAGCCATGGGCTGTCCCCAAGCTGCCTCTCTTCGCCACCAGTCAGCCAAAAGAAACCAGCGCAGTGGGGAGCAGGCAGCTGTAACTTCCAGAATTTGACAATTTCACTTTCCAACCATAATATTTCTTTAGTTGCTTTTTCTGTGTTGAATTATAATAGAGCCCCCACGAAGTCTCAGTGACATGATCTCAGAGTTGTGTATAAAGCTCCTTTCACACAGAACAAACTGAGGAATTTGTCTCTGTCAGTGTTATGAAAGCACTGACACTCTGACTTTATGCCAGGAAATGCTGGTATTTTGTCACCTCTGTGAAATGAGTTTATCCCTCCGTTGTTTGATAGCATTCAGTTAATTAAAACGTTATGTTGCATAATAATAGATACTACAGCGAATCCTTGGACAAAGATGCATCCTTTCTCTGATGACATTTTATTCTCACTGACATGTTCATAGAAAAATCCAGAGAACAGCTAATTACACCTCTCAGCGCTCTCATGCTCTCTCATTTTCAGGGATATAGTCACCAGAGGGACTTGTACAGTATCTTTTATTCTCCTTAGTTGAACAGGATTTTGGAATAATCATAAGAAACAGGGCCATGAAGAATTAGTTCCAGGTTTACAATATATCCAGTGCAGGCCTAAACAAGACACTGAGTTATGTAGTTAGTTTATGGAGATCCCCTGTAAAGCTGCATTTGTAAAGAACTAGCAGTTTTATCTTATGTTTGAGTCTTAGTATTTAATTTGAGCAGAAGGTGTGATATGCCCCTCAATTCCTTATTCACAGACAAACAGGCAGTACAGGGTTGCTTTGTTTAGTGAGGGTAGAATTTTTTTGCCCTGCCAGGTTTGCTTTTGCTTGTTTATGTCCCATTAGAAACCATTTAGCTGCAAAGCTCTCTCTCCATTTCTGTTACTTCAGGATCAGTTATGCTCAGTGAAATAGAAATTGTGCCTAACTAAAATATGAAAGCAAGTCACCTCAGGCACAATGCAAATTTAAGCTCAATGAATTCATTGTATGAGAAACCAGTTAGCCCTGAAAACGTGGTTAATCAATGTGCTTTCGCCTCTCTCACTTGGCACTTTGCATCAATCAAACAAAAGCCACAACCCCAGCCCGAGGTTTGAAAGCAGAATCTAGGGGCTTTTCTATACTTACAGTGCTGCCGTGAAGACACTACCACCTATGCTTACTGGAGAGCTTCTCCCATTGGTGCAGGCACTCCATCTTCCAGAGAGGTGGTAGCGCTGCTGATGGGAGAAGCCCTTCCATCAACATAGTGCTGTCTACACTGGAGGTTAGGTTGGTATAACTCTGAGATGGGCAAACTATGGCCTGCAGGCCACATCCAGCCCGTGGGACCGTCCTGCCTGGCCCGAGCTATTGCCTGAGGAAGCTAGCCCCCGCCCCCTCCCCTGCTGTCCCCCCTCCTCCACAGCCTCACCTGTCTGTGCCATCAGTGCTCTGGTCTGCCACTCCTGCCAGGATCAGTGGGTGGCATGGCTGGATGTGGTGAGGCTGTGAGGTTCTGCTGCTCTGAGCAGCATGGTAAGAGGGCGGGGGTTGGATAAGGGGCAGGGAGTCTCCGGGGGCAGTCAGGGGACAGGGAGTGGTTGGATGGGATGAAGGTTTAGGGGGGCAGTCAAGGGACAAGGAGCGGGGTTGGATGGATCAGGGTTTCTGAGGGGGGCAGTCAGGTGGCAGTAAGTGGGAGGGGGCAGATGGGGGCAGGGGCCAGGCTGTTTGGGAAGGCACAGCCTTCCCTACCCAGCCCTCCATACAGTTTCACAACCCCGATGTGGCCCTTGGGCCAAGAAGTTTGCCCAGCACTGTTATAACTGCATGATTCAGGGGTGTAGATTTTCCACACTCCTGAGTGACATAGTTAGACTAGCATGACTTGGTAGTGCAGACTAAGCCTAGGTCTAAGGCAAGTTACTGCTCCCCACAAGTGACATTTGTTTCACAGGATGGTTACAGAATGCCCTCTGGTGGCACAAAAGAGCCCTAAAGTCTGTATCACTCTATGATCTAAGCAGTGAGTTAATGACTTGCTTGCAAGAAACTAGGGAGGTCCCTACCATTGCCCAGAACTGTGCCTAGTTATAAACATTCTATTGGTGCTTCAGAAATTATTATAAATGTGATGTTGAGTTCCATATGATTTTATGAAAATATTCTAATAAGTGTGATTATAACGTAACTAGAATATGCTTCATGCAGAAGGTCTCTTGTAAGGTAGCATACAAAGCTTATAATCTACTGAGTATGGTCATCCTGTTTGTATAATGTATCATTCTTGTATCTGAAACTAGAAATATGAAATAGAACTTGATGTCCTATTGTAATTATGCAAACTGTAGGCCATTAATGGTAGTTTAGAATCTTGATGGCTCCCATCAACTAGGACAGTTGACTTATATGGCTCTGTTTACCTGCAAAGCCTTCCTGTGAGTCAGGCTGGGAAGAATGAAGGCTTGGGGTCACACAGGACATGTGAGCATATCACCTGGCACTGGAATCCATCTTTAACTTGGTGCTTTTCCATTTAGAAGGAGGGGTGGGGACCCAGAAACACAAAATATTCCTGCCTGGTGCCAAAGCTATGTAAGGGGGTGGAACAGAACAAAGGAGGGTGCAGTCATGAGAAATCCCCTAGCTACCACCTGAGCTGGAACGAGGATTGTACCGGGGAAAGGATTGGGCTCAAAATAAACCAGAATCTAGTCTGTGAGAAAGCTTATTGGAACATCTGAGGGTGAGATTTACCTGCATTTAGTTTCCTATTGTATTAGGCTTAGACTTGTGTGTTTGTTTTATTTTGCTTGGTAATTTACTTTGTTCTGTCTGTTATTAACTGAAAGCACTTAAATCCCACTTTTTATATTTAATAAAATCACTTTTTGCTCATTAATTGACCCAGAGCAAGTAATTAGTTCCTGGGGGAGCAAACAGCTTTGCATATATCTCTATCAGTGTTATTGAGGACGAACAATTTGAGTTTACCTTGTATAAGTTTTATACAGAGTAAACAGAATTTATTTGGGTTTGGGTCCCATTGGGAACTGGGTATCTGGATGCTAGAGACAGGAGCACTTTCTAAGCCATTTTCAGTTAAGTTTGCAGGTTTTGGGGGTCGTGGTTCAGACCTAGGTCTACCTCTGCAGCAGGCTAGTGTGTCTGGGTCAACAAGACAAGGTACTGAAGTCCCAAGCTGCCAGGGAAAACAGGCTCAGAGGTAGTCTCAGCACATCAGGTGGCAGTGCCAAGATGGTCTCTGTGACCCAATCTATCACAATATACATTGTGTATATATGCGTGCGCGTGCATGTGTGTTATACTGTAATAATTATTCTGGAATAGCTATTTTGGTAAATGTCATGGGACTTAAACTCAGGTCTGGAAAGCTACAGGTCAGGTGATACTTCCATTCTGCCACCAGGCAGCCATGGCAGAGCTATGGGCAACACACTCATACATCCTGGGAGACCAGTCACTGCAGGAAGTGCTGCCCGCAGTAGAGATGAATGGCAGCTCCCCCTGTAACTGCTGACTGGCACAGGCCTACTATGTAAGCCTGGAGAGAGCATCAGGTAGTTGTCTGTGCAACGAGGCAGATCACTAACCTGCTGCTGAAACCAAACCTGCCTTGTTTCTGTTCCCTTGTCTAACTCATGGTTCCTACTCCCTTAGCCAGCTCCCTAGGCTGGCTATTGACTTCATCTTGGCTCTGGTTCCTGGCTATTGACTCTGGTTTGACTCCTGGTTATAATCTCTGGCTTGATTCCCTCTGACCTAACAGTCTACAGCTCTGGCCACTGGTCCTGCCTGCCCAAGCCCTAGTCACTGAAACAGTGGAGTGCTGGCTATGGAATTCAGTGGTGAATTCTACAGCCACATCAACATTGCTGTAGAAGATTCAAGTAAACTCAAAAACAGAAGTTTATAATTAAATATGAAAATGAACAACCCAGTATAATATAACTTGTTATTTATTTTAATATTACATGTGATACAAAGCTTAACTGATTGTTTCTTAATTTTGCTTTACAAAATTTTACAGTACACTGGGGTTATCAGTAACTGCTTTTCTAGGAACTCTAGCAGTTGAGCAAGGGGAATTTGGGGCTTTTAGCATCTAGGAACAGGCAACAGGTGGCTTGGGGTTTAGATAGCCAGGAAGCTGTTCAGGTTTTTGGCACTTGGGAGAAATCAGAGAATTTCAACCCCACCCTCCATGGTCTCCAAAACACCACCTGCCCTATGAGGTTGAATGTCTCATGGCAGAAGACCAAGGTCCAGAACCTCAGAGCTGTGGTGTAGGTGTGGTTGAGTACTGTGAAGAGTGCTGACAGGTTCGTCTACCTAGGTTGCAAGTAGAGTTCAAACAGTCCCAGCAAACTGGACATTCTTCAACATATAGATCTCATTATCTCCTGCATTAAGTTCATGTCTTGCTTATGGATGCAAAAGAGTGTCTTTGCACTGAGACAAAATTCAAGATCTATCAAACCTATGTACTGCTCATATTGCTATACGAGTCAGAAACCTGGACCCTCCTATAGGCAGACTTGGAGCAGCTAGAGACATTCCATATGTGCTGTCAGCACCAAATCCTGAGCATAAAGTGAAATGTCAGAGTCTCACAAAGATCTAGCCTTCCTTCAGTTGCTAATTATATTTGAAAGAGGAGTTGTGTGCTCTTTGGCCACGTTACCAGGATGGACAAAAATACCCCAGCACATTGTGCTCTGAAACTCTCCAAAGATGGACAAAAGGGTGCATGCCCTGACCCATCTGGTGCTGCTTATGGGCTGCTCCAGAGATTTGTGGATTTGCAGGATTGAGCCAGATCTGGGAACCTTGTTACACAATGCTTGGTGCGACACCATCAACTGTGGTAATTCTGGCTGGTACAATGCACCTTAGTAGACTATTCATATTTGAGGAGGAATGGGGTGTATTTCTTATTACTTACCCTGAAACTGAGAAGGACTGAAGTGATTCCAAATTTTTGTTCTTAATTCCCACTCCAGCAATCATTGACAACGTTCAGTTACTCCCTCCCACCTCCCAATATCTGCCACTGCATGCAACAGCAATAAACACATTCACGACATTATTTTGCTTTGATTATCAATGAAATAGTTACCAAAGTTATCAGGATTAGAAGAGCTCTGTGTAGCTTGAAAGCTTGTCACTCTCACCAACAGAAGTTTGTCCAATAAAAGAAGTTACCCACCCACCCTGTCTTTCTAATATCTTGGGACCGACCTGGCTACAACAACCCTGCCTACAGCATTAGGTTTGACAGTTAACCCTCCCATTGAGATTGATTGGAAACAGTTTATGCCTCTTACAGCTGTTGTTTCAGACTGCCTAAAGAGTGGAAAAAACAACAATGTATTGGTTTATTTTCAGCTCACATTAGGAAGCAAACTGTTTTACACCAAATCAATATTAGCCACTCTATACCAATTTAAGAGAGCTCACGCAAGGGTGATTGCACCAAACCAACTAAATCAATTCAGAAAATAATGTTACTTGCAGAAATTGCACTGGATTTACAATGGGCCTAATTAGATGTGAGGCAAAAAAGGGGGAGAGGGTAATTGAACAAAAAAAGGATCAAGGAAACATCCATGTGATTCTGCCATCATTCAGTAAGTGCTGGCCCAGAGTAAGAGGTGACTTGATCATGGCGTATAAGTACTTCATGGGGAGAAGATTTCTGATGATAGAGGGCTCTTCACTCTAGCAGGCAGAGGTCCAATGGCTAAAAGCTGAAGCTAGACACATTCAGACTAGAAATAAGGTTTTAGCAGTGAAGGTAAATAAACATTAGAACAATTTACCTAGGCATGTGATGGATTCTCCATCGCTTGAAATCTTTAAACCAAGACTGGATGTCTTTTTAAAAGATGCTCTGGCTCAATTAGAATGTATGGGTTTGATGCAGGAACCACTTGGTGAAATTCAAATGACAAATTATCCAGGAAGTCTGACTACATTATCATGGTCCCTCTGAAAACAAATCAAATTTGCTGTATCATTGTAAGGTATTATGATCTCAGAACCTGTATTTAAATTCATTTTGCTTAAAAACAGTCATACTGGATCAGAACAATGACCTATCTAGCCCAGTATCCAGTCTTCTGACATTGGCCCATGCCAGATGCTTCTTAGGGAATGAACAGAACAAGTCATTTTCAGTGATCTATCCCCCGTTGTCCAGTGCCAGCCTCTGGCAGTCAGAGACTTAGGGTCTCCCCAAGCATGGGGTTGCATCCCTGACCATCTTGGCTAATAGTCATTGATGGACTGATCTATCCATTAATTTATCTAAATTATTTTTGTACCCAGTTATATTTTTGGCCTATACAATATCCCATGGCAGTGAGTTTTATAGGTTGACTGTGTGTTGTGTGAAGCAGTACTTCTTTTTGCTTTAAACCTGCTGCCTATTAATTTAATTGGGTGACCCTTAGTCCTGTGTTATGTGAAGGGGTTAACAACACTTCCTTATTCTCTTTCTCCATAGAATTCATTATTTTATAGACCTCTATCATATCTCCACTTTTCCGTCTCTTTTTTAAGATGACCAGTCCTAGTTTTTAGTCTCTCCTCATATGAAAGCTGGTCCATATCATACCATAATCCTCTTTGTACCTTTTCCAATTTCATTCATCTTTTTTTGCAATGGGGTGATCAGAACTGCATGTAGTATTCAAGGTGTGGGCGTACCATGGATTTATAAAGTGGCATTATATTTTCTATTTTATTATATATTCCTTTCATAATGGTTCCTAACATTGTTAGCTTTTTTGACCGCTGCCACACACTGGGCAGATGTTTTCAGAGAACTATCCACGATGGCTCCAAGATCTCTTTCCTGAGTGGTTACTACTAATTTAGATCCCCATTATTTTCTATGTGCATTACTTTGTACTTATCAACACTGAATTTCATCTGCCATTTTGTTGCACAGTCATCTAGTTTAGTGAGATCTCTTTGTAACTCTTCACATTCACCTTAGAACGTAACTATCTTGAGTAACTTTGTAGTCTTCACATTTCCCGCCCTCCCTCACTCTTCACCCACTTTTCCAGATCATGTATTAATATGTTGAACAACACTGGTCCCAGCACACATCCTTGGTGGACCCTGCTATTTACCTCTCTCCATTGTGAAAATGGACCAATTAATCCTACCCTTTATTTCCTATCTTTTAAACAGTTTCTGATTCATTATAGGACCTTCCCTCTTATCCCATGACTGCTTACTTTACTTAAGAGCCTGTGGAGAGGGCCCTTGTCAAAGATTTTCTGAAAGTTCAAGTATGCTATATCCACTGGATCACCCTTTTCCCCATGCTTGTTGACTCTCTCAAAGAACTGTAGCAGATTGGTTAGGCATGATTTCCCTTTACACAAGCTGTGTTGACTCTTCATCAAGATATCATGTTCCTCTGTGTGCCTGATCATTCTGATATTTACTATATAGTTTAACCAAATTGCCTGGGACTGAAATTAGGCTTACTGGCTTGCAATTTCCAGGATTGCCTCCAGAGTCTATTTTAAAAAACAAACAAATAAATAAATCAGCATTACATTAGCTACTCTCCAGTCATCTAGTACAGAGGATGATTTAAGTGATAAGTTACATACTGCAGTTTCATATTTGAGTTACTTCAGAACTCATGAGTGAAGACCATCTGATTCTGGTGACTTATTGTTTATCAATTTGTTTCAAAAACCTCCTCAACTGACACCTCAATCTGGGACAGTTCCTCAAATTTGTCACCTAAAAAGAATGGTTTGGGTATGGGGAATCTCCCCCACATCCTCTGCAGTGAAGATTAATGCAAAGAATTCATTTAGCTTTTCTGCAACACTCTTGTCTCCCTCGAGAGCTCCTTTGGTCCCAGTGACTGTTTGGCAGGCTTCCTGCATCTAATGGACTTAATTTTTTTGCTGTTAGATTTTGAAAAGCAACTAGCTAAAGACACATTTTCTTGGCCTGCCTCATTATACTTTTACACTTGACTTACCAGAATTTATGCTCCTTTCTATTTTCCTTACTAGAATTTGACTTCCAATTTTTAAAGGATGCCTTTTTGCCTCTATCAGCCTCTTTTACTCTGCTATTTAGCCATGGTGGCACAGTTGTCAGGCAGCTGCTTGTTTCAGTTATGTTTTATCTACACCATGTGCTCATGTTAAGACTATAAGCCATGGTTTTCAATCTAAAATTTGTTCTGAGTAAAATGTAGCCTCGTTCTTTCAGTTTTGTGTAGGAGGTTCAAGCCTTTAGTTCTATAATAAGCTCTGTGTTTTATTACAGCAGAGTGAGAGAGACTCCTAGAAATCAACTTGTATAGAGCTCTCAAAACAAAATATTGACACTAAATTTTTGATGAGATAACAGGGAAACAAATAGGATAATCATACCTAGTTATGATTTAAATACAAGATAATAAGAAACTATACTAACAAACAAAAAGAAAACAGAACAAAGATGTTGAAATGAGGTCTATTAGTAAATGGCACAAACCTCTGAGTTATATATTATACTGTATCCAGTGCTCCAAAAATGAACACAATAATTTGTAACTACAGTACTAATTTTTTTATGACTATGCTTCACTGGGAAACCACAGAAAAGACTCAGAAACTTAGATTTGTGTATTCCATCCAACACAAACCTTGATGCCTTCTTCCATGATACTACCCATCCACTGTTAGAAAAACAAAATATCTGCCACATCACTGGAGGAACAGAGAATAGAATCTAACAAACTTTAGCAAAGATCAAAAGCACAAATTGTAATGAATTGACTAAAGATAAAGAAGTTGTCCCACAAATCACATAAACAGACACTCTGGCCTTCCGCTAACTGCATACGGTACCTAAAGGGGACAGAGTGGCCCAAGAGATCAGCAATAGAATACTGGATGTTTTTATCTCTAGGATATAGATTTCAACCCATTTCAGCTCAGTAGTATTAAGTATAAATAAAAGATGATGGCCGAATGGCCTGCCTGAGGTATCTACAATGGACAACACTCAGATATCCACCCCAAACACATCGCTACACTCATCCATTTCATCCTCATCCAAAACAATTTTACTTTCAACAAACACTTTGTTAAATCCATGGGAACAGCCTGGGTACAAGGATGGCTCCCCAACATGCCAACCTCTACATAGGCTACCCTGAGGAAGATTTTCTGAACGAATGCACCACAAACCAAGGATGTACCTGAGATACATTGATATTTTCACCCTCTGGTCAGATGACCTGAACTCCTGCCTAGATTTCCACCACAACTTCAACCATTACCACCCATCTAGCCAACTCTAGTACACTCCTGCACTAGCATCAGCTTTCTGGACACCACAATCAGCTTCAACAATGGAACCCTACAGGCAACTATATACAAGAAACCCATAGATCACCACACTTACCTCCACAGATCTAGTAAACACCCCAAACACACCAAGATATCTTACCTATAGCCAGACCTTTAGATACCATAGAATATGCTCCAAGGAGAAAGCCTGGGATACATGTCTTAATACAGTCAAAACCACCCTCACAAAGCATGGACACTCCAGAGAAGTCGATTGCATCATGGAACAGCCCACCCAAATAACCTGAGAGTCTGCTTCACTACAGGGGGAAGAAAACCCTCTGACTGCATACCTTTAGGTGTCATCTACTGCCCCAGAGTGGAACCCTTAGGGGATATCATTAAACAATTACAACCCATAATCAATCATGAAAAATCATTCCTGAACCCCTTCTTCTGGCCTTCAAACAATCCTGCAACCTCTTTTTTCTTGTTGATTTTGGTTTTGATGTACATGCTTCTAGGTTACAGCCTGGTACAGGAAACACTACATGCTGTCAGAAAAGCTCTTCTCTTGACTTCCGTTCCACTCCTGAGAAATGTGAAGTTTGGACAAGCATCCAGACTGCTAGATGTTTATATCTGATCAGATGCCACAAACCTTTTAACATCCATCCATCTCTAACATGCATATACACAGGTGCAAGTACAGGATCCAATAGGTGACTGTCCCCAATAAATTTTTGACCATTGGTTTGGAGACAGACTTAGGTTATGTGGGAACACTTTATCAGTATATAAATACCAATATACTATACCAGCAAAGCACTTCTAATGTGGATGCATCTTATGCCAGCAAAGCTGCACTTTGTACCAGCGTAGTAAAAATATCCCTCACAAGCAAAAGAAGTTATGCCAGTAAGTGTAGTTTTGCCAGTATAATTGCATCCCGCCCTGCCCCCCCAAAACTTCTACCAGCACTGCCATGTCAATCAGGGATCTTTATACTGCTGACCATTATAGCTATGCCAGCAAGGGTCTGTAGTGTAAACATAGTTTTATCTATGTCTTGTTTTAGCTGCTCAATCTTTCCTTGGATAGTGAGTAGTTTAGTTGACTGTTAGGTAAGGGGTTTGTGCTTGAGGAAAACTGCTTGGAGTCCAGGTCTCAAGTTGGCCAGGTTTATACTAGGAGCACTTTGCTGATATACTATACCAGAAAAGTGCTCCTAGTGTGGACAAAGCTTATGCTGGCAAAACAAAACAAAACGAAAAAAAGCCCACAACACTTTTTTCCAGTATAGAGTATTCCAGCTCCCCACGAGCCAAATAAGCTATACCAGTAAAGGTGTGGTTTTCCAATATGAACTGCATCTATAGTAAGGGCACATGTCAGTCAAAGATTATACCTTAATACACTCCTGCCTGTCACAGCGGTGCTGCACAAGTTTATAGTATAGACCTGGCCATTGTTTCACTTAATGAAGCTTTTTAAGAAACTAAAATTGGGTTGTGCTAGAATATCAAATCATAGATTCAGTCACTTTTCTTACCAAGGTTTTACACACTCCATAGTCATTTCAATGGAATTTGGATTGGAATTAGTGGAAGCCTCCCCTGCATAACTTTAAAAAACAAACAACAACAACTTTGTGTCAAGCCTGCAAGCAACTTATAAGGGATGTACACTTAGTTTCCTGTTTATACAAGAGCTTGAATCGGTTAGAAGAGGACTTAATGGTTCAAATTTGCAATACTTAAAACCAGTAAGGGCCAGTCTCCCTTGTGAATGCATTACTTTTTTTGGAAACTTGACCTGAAATCTCACATATCCCACTGTTTCTTCAATGGCATTTGCAGAATCTGTTGCCAAAACTATCCATACTCACTGTTGTGGAATGTGTAGTAGATGGCTGTCTTTTTCAACCCCAGAGGTAGCTGTACTTCTCTGGCACTGTATAGCATGTGTTGTAGTATTTCAAGTAATTTGGAAATTTGAGAGGAAAATGATATATAGATAGCAAATACTTTAATCCAGGCCTGATAAAAATATGCAGCATCTGAAAATTGTATGTAAATAACTGATTGTTTATATTTAGCTTACATCTTGCTTTGTCAGTGACTTTTTTTTTTACTAGCTACTTCAGGTGTTTTCAAGTGACACAGATTTGGAGAAAAGGGTAAAGATTCTTCATCATGTTATGTTCACTTTATACTTCTCTATTGGCATAAATGTAGTGCATAGCCAGCAGATATGGTTATTGGGGATTCCCTAGGTTGTGTACATCTGGAGTAATGGTTCTACCATAATGCTTTGCATCCCATTGTACAGAGGGTTCATGGAGGCGTGACTGGGAATGAAACTGGAGCACTACTGTGTTCCGATTATTCTCTTCTGCTTGGGACCACAGGTAGGAGAGTGTAAGTTACATGTAAGGATGCTCTGATTTATATATCAGAGGGGTAGCCATATTAGTCTGGATCTGTAAAAGCTGCAAAGAGTCCTGTGGCACCTTATAGACTAACAGACGTATTGGAGCATGAGCTTTCGTGGGTGAATACCCACTTCGTTGGTTGCATCTGATGAAGTGGGTATTCACCCACGAAAGCTCAGGCTCCAATACGTCTGCTAGTCTATAAGGTGCCACAGGACTCTTTGCTGCTTTATATGAGGCTGGGCCAAGAATATCAGATGCACAAAGGTGACTTTAAGGCACCATTGCTGCTACCCTTTTGTTTCTGTGCTACGCATAGTTTGGCTGTAGCAGAATCAGAGCCAAGAACTCTTCTTGCTGCACTATATTAAAATCTCTATACTGAATAAGTTTCATCCCTCACTGTCACTGCTCAAAGATCTCAGATACTCAGTGGAGAAGAGAATTCTTAGCCAGGAGGCAAAAAGGATCCAAAAGATTCTTAGTAATGAGAAATATTTCCCTTTTTGTAGGATATTTTCTCTACAATCTTCTACATGACCAATAGTTGTGTCTAAAGGTGAGTGGCAGAGTGGAGGCAACAGGTAGCATGAGACCTGGGTTAAGGAGATTTCAGTGAAAGCTGAGAGTCTGGCGGCAAAGGTGGTTGTTGCTGGCAGGGAGCTAACAGTATCAGGATAGAGGCAAAGGATGAAGCAGGAGGTGACTGCACATGTAAATGACAGAAGGACAGTATAAACTGTTGGTGAGGTTGTTATTACATTAGCATGCCCGATAACTTGCACCCAGAAGTTAGCTGAGTAACTCTCCAGTCCATTTGTCAACTTTGAATAAATATTGGAAAATTGGGGATGTTCCTGAGGGCTTGAAGAAAACCCAATATCATATCAATATTTCAAAGGCGCAAATGGATGATCTAGGTAATTATAGGACAGTTAGCCTAAAGCTGATTTGGGGAAAGATAATACAATAGTCGATACAAGACTATCAATAAAGGATGCAAATACAATTAATGTTTTATAGGAAACAGGTCTTCTTAAATGAACTTTGTTTCATTCTTTGAGATCACAAGCTGGTTAATAAAGATAACTATGTTGATATGATATACTTAGGACCTGATTCTCATTGACATCAAGGCCCTGTTTACATAGCCGGAGTGGTATAATAGGGCCTTGGTGTAAATGAAAATCAGGCCTTTAGACCTCTGTGAGGCTTTTGACTTAGTACCTCCTGATAGCATGATTAAAAAATTAGCAATATAAACAAAAGCCAATACAGCACATATTAAACAAATGAAAAACTGGATAACTGATAGATCTTAGAAGGTAATTATTCCTGAGGAAGCATCAGCTAGTGGGTCCACTCAATATTTTTAGCAGTGATCTGGAAGAAAATATAAAATCATTGCTGATAAGTTTTTAAATGACACATATGTGGTGTGGTGAATATTGACAAGAACAGGACACTGACAGAAAATGATCCTGATCGCTTGGTAAGCTGGATGTAAATGCAAGTAGAAACAGACTATATCTCATATTTATGGGATGCTATTAGCTGATAACAAAGCTATTGGCTATTCTATGGTGGGTGACTCAATTTCTCCTGTTGAAACTGTTCCACTTTGAATAAGTAATTAAAATAGTCAGTGGTGCAGAGACTAGAACCCCAGTCTGTGAGCAGGTTGTGCTAACCACTAGGCTACAGAGTCATTTTCACTTCCTCTCTGGCCCAGTGACTAGCTATCTGCTACATAGTAGAACAGCTTCAACAGGAGAGACTGAGATAGGCCTCACCCTAGAATAAGCACTAGCCCAGCAGTTAGGGTATTTACCTGAGTTCCAGTCCCTGTTCCAATGACGATTTAATTATTTATACAGAGAGAGATTGAGAAAGACCTAGACCAGAATACCCTGCAGCCTGGTGGTCAGGACACTTACCTAGGAGGAGAGAGGTGGGTTCACATCTCTACTCCAGAGCAGGGACTCAAATAAGGGTTGCACACCTCTCAGGTGAGTGTCTAACCATGGAATAAAGATTATAAAGGGCTTCTCCTCCATTTTTATGAATCTAGCCCTTCATTTCTTTTGCTTTTATTAAAAATACACTAAACACATACTTTCATCCACATGGGTGTTTTTAAAAACTATTATATATTTTGGAACTGCCAGTGAATTGAAAAATCCGTTATTTGAAAAGCTCCACTCATGGATCATGGTAGATAACAAATGAATATGAGGTCCCAGTGCAATGCTGTGGCTAAAAGGGTTGACACAGGCTTTGCACATATAAACAGGGGAATATCAAACAGGAGCAGGAAAGTGATTATTTATCTCTGTATATGGCTTTTGGTGAGTTCTCTTCTGGAATACTGTGTGCAGTTTTGGTGTCAATTTTAAAAGAATGTTTTTAAAAAAGGGCAGGGATTCAGAGAAGAGCAACAAGAATGATTTAAAGTCTGGAAAATATACCTTAGAGAGAGCGACTTAAAGGAGATCATTTGTTAGCTTGCTGAAGAAAAGCTAAGAGACAACTTAATATCTAAGTACTTACACAGGAAGAATATATCTGACAGACTGGGTCTATGTAATCCAGCAGACAAAGCCATAATAAGACCCAGTATGGGGAGTTGAAACTAGAAAAGTTCAAACGAGAAATAAGGTGTAAATTTTTAACAGTGTGTTTAATTGCTGGAATAGCTTACTAAGGATTCTCCAACACTTGGAGTCTTTAAATCAAGATTGGACATCTTTCTAAAAGATCAGTCTATAGTTCATGGTTTTGAAATGTATGTTTTTATAACTTGTACCAATATAACCATCTTCTGAATAAATTATATAAGCAGAATAATTAATCCACTCTCTGAAACTGTCTCCTCCAGCATTTTCCTTGTAAGAAAAGAGGTGACCAAATTGCAAAAGACTCCAGAACAAAGCCCGTTGGACTAAGTATTATTGAAACTCCCAGGAGAGAATGACAAGTTTGACAAACTGCAGTGTCCTCGAAGAAGCAAGAAATGCCTTATGTTGCTGAGTCATTGACTCTATTTCAGGTATGGATTGCCAGAAAGTGAATTGGCTTTTGACAGCTTCCCTTCATCTGAACATATGATGGCCTGGATTTTACAGAAGCACAGACTGCTTTCTAATTGACCATTGAGAATGCTAGCCCAGATATCTGAAATGCCTCTCTGTATCAGCAACAAAAGAATTGTCCAGAATTGTATTTTCTTGGCTCTATCTTTGAAGTGAGTTATGTACAGTGTGGCAAAGCTCTGTACTTGTCTTTGTTGGTCCCACATTTCCTGGCAGATTTCGCTAGCCTCAGAGGCACACTGTGACCCTCCACATAGCCCTTTTCTCTCTAGAGGCAAGGGTCACAGCCTACTGAGCCATTTTCATCATAAGCCAGCAAGGGCAGTGAGGAAAAGCTAACCTCCCTTGCACAGTCTCTGGCCTGGTCTACACTACGCCTTTATACTGAATTTAGCAGCGTTAAACCGATTTAACCCTGCACCCATCCACACAACGAAATCCTTTATATCGATATTAAGGGCTCTTAAAACCGATTTCTGTACTCCTCCTCGACGAGGGGAGTAGCACTGAAATCGGTATTGCCATGTTGGATTAGGGTTAGTGTGGCCGCAATTCGACGGTATTGGACTCCGGGCGGTATCCCACAGTGCACCATTGTGACCGCTCTGGAAAGCAATCTGAACTCGGATGCACTGGCCAGGTAGACAGGAAAAGCCCCTCTAACTTTTGAATTTCATTTCCTGCCTCCCAGCGTGGAGCACTGATCAGCACGGGTGGCCATGCAGTCCCAAATCCAAAAAGAGCTCCAGCATCGACCGTATGGGAGATACTGGATCTGATTGCTGTATGGGGAGACAAATCTGTTCTATCAGAGCTCCGTTACAGAAGATGAAATGCCAAAGCATTTGAAAAAATCTCCAGGCTATGATAGACAGATGCCACAACAGGGACTCAACACAGTGACAACCGTAATGAAAAGCCAAAGAATCAAATGGACGCTCATGGAGGGAGGGACGGGGGACTGAGGACTTGAGCTATCCCACAGTTCCTGCAGTCTCTGAAAAGCATTTGCATTCTTGGCTGAGCTCCCAATGCCTGAAGGGTCAAAAACATTGTCGCCAGTGGTTCAGGGAATATGTTGTCAATTTACCCTCCCTCCTCCTCGGTGAAAGAAAAGGGAAAAAAATTGTTTCTCGCCTCTTTTCAATGTCACCGTATGTCTACTGGATGCTGCTGGTAGATGGGGTGCTGCAGCGCTAAACAGCAGCATCCTCTCCTCTCCCCTCCCCGGTGGCAGACGGTAGGTACAAAATGACTGATAGCCGTCTTCGTCATCATCCTGTGAGTGCTCCTGGCTGGCCTCGGTGAGGTTGGCCGGGGACGCCTGGGCAAAAATGGGAATGACTGCTGGTCATTCCCTTCTTTAAGCTATGTGCCCTGGAGATTCAGTCCTGGCAGTTGGTGCAACAGGGCTGGTAACCGTCCTCATCATAGCAACTGGAGGCTGAGCTCCTCCCCCCACCCCTTCATGTCTAATGGAGATTCTGGATCATTACCCTGAGGAACTGCCAAGCCTACTGTTTGCCAGTTACCCTAAGGAGCTGCCAAACCAACTTCTTGCTAGCTACCCTGAGGAACCCATGGTGTGTGACCCTGTGGAGGATGCCATCTGGACCCAGGTACCTCTAGAGGGGGAGGTAGGAAGTAGCCTGGTGGCAGCCGATCCAAGTCTGGCTGCAACACTGCCAGAGCCAATGTCAGTGTGACACAGCAGTGGGACTTCTGCTGCTGCTAGGGCCCCGGGCTGGGATGCAGTGGAGTGGGTGGGCCTGTGTCCCCCCTGCCATCCACCTCACGGGTGGCAGTCTCCCCCTCTCCCTGGCTGCTCAGAGCCAGAAGCCTGGGGATTTGCTGTTGAACCTGTTTGCTCAGCCCCTGCCTGAAGGCCAGAGCTGCTGACTGTTTGCCGCACAGCCAAGTTAATTCCCTGACATACCTGACCCAAGTAGTGAGGTGATATGGTTCCCCGTCACCCTGGAGGGGGAGAAGCCCTGACCAAACCTCCCTACAGTGACAGAACCTTGAAATAGCAATTTCTCAGATTTAGAAGCCAAGGGAGCATTGGTGGCAAATTTTGTTCCTACTAAACCACCCACCTTATAAAGACAGGGTTGCACAACTAATGAGCAGCGGTTATTAAATGTTTATATTACAGTTGCACAAATAAGCCTCAGTTAAGATCAGAATCATATTACATTAGGTTCTCTACAAACACATAGTAAATCCTTGTCTAGGAAAGTTTATAATCTAAGCCATGGGTGTCAAATTCTTGGCCCATGCGCTTGATCTTGTACACTTGATATAGTTATGTCACTGACATGACATTCAGAACTAAATTTTCATTGAAAGAGATGGTGTGTGTGTTGGGGGGAAACTAAATTTCTCATCCTCATCATTGAAAGGACAATCTTTTAAATGCTAATTAAATGTAAATTGATGCAGTGTTGTCTTCCTGAATCTGCAGTCTGCTTGAAACGATGACTGAGAGCTGTGAATCCTCTCAGGCCCCTATTTATATAATTGGAATGTTAATGCTAAAGCCTAGTAATAACACATTAACATTACATAAAAAAGAAATAAGACCCCACTTATGTTAAAAGAACATTCCAGTTAGAAAGTGAAGTACTCAAAAGTTAGGAAATTGAGAATTAAGGCCCCTTTCTGCGTATGCATTATGCTATAGTCATTAATTACATGACCACATTTTTTTTCCCACTGCCTCATTCAGGCACAGGATAGACGGGAAGAATATGAAGAAGGAAGGAAAAAGGGGTGGAGAACGAAAAGGGAATGAGGTGGGATATCAGGAAGAAGGGAGAGAAACAGAAATATTGTTGGTCCTAAAAGGAAGCTCATTCTCTCACTGAGTGATGTTGAGTTTGAGAATAAGGGCATGTCTATACCAGAGAGCTTACAGCAGCATAGCTGTATTGATGCAGCTTCACCGCTATAAGATCGCTCGTGTAGCCACTCTATGCTGACAGGAGAGAGCTCTCCTGTCAACATAATTAAATCACCCCCAAGAAGCAGCAGTAGCTATGTTGGTGTGAGAGCATCTCTCACCCACATAGCGCTGCCCACACTGGTGCTTCTATTGCAGTCATTTATGTTGCTAGGATGTGTTTTTTCACACCCTGAGCAACATCAGTTATACTGACAAAAGTGCTAGTGTAGATATACACTTAGGCACTGATTAAAATAAGTATCTAAAAATTTAGCTTCCATGTGAAGACCCAGATTCACTCTTGAACTCAACAGATATGCTGTGGATTCAGGGCCTTAAATTTATGCCACATCCAACAGACACCATAATTAAAAATGAAATTTGACATACCTGGTGTAAGGGCTCAATTGTGCTCTAAGGCACTGCCCTGAGTAAAGGGCATTGCATCAGTGCCAGTAGGAGTGGGAAGCACAATTCACTACCTGCTTCCCTCTTCTTAGTGATTTGCTACCGCAAAATGCAATGCCCTGGCCAAGATCACACAAAACAATCATTACCCACTGGATCAGATTCCTACTCTGAGAAATTCAAGACAGCCTTAAGAAGGGCCAGCAAACTAAGTGCCTCTGACCAGCTTCAGCAACCAAATCTTGGAGCTGTTAAGGTCCATTCCCATCTATTAAGGAGGCAGAAGAGAATTCCTGGATCAGCATGATTTACATGCTAAAGTGAGACTACAGACAGGCTCACTGGCTGCCCTGATTTTACTTATGCACAGAGGATCACACAGTGCCCTTAATTTGCATTCATGTCTCCTACTGATATCAGCAACAGCAGGGATTATTTTATTTATAAAGCACTAAAACACCTCCTCTCCACCACTGTGCAAGGGCACTGCACACCATCATAAAAACAAAACAACAACAATTAATACCTAGCTGCTCTTCTGTAATGCTTTTCATCCACAGATCTCAAACCACTTTTAAAAAAGGTTGGTATCATCCAAATGAAACCAAACAAGGTACAAAATAATGGGGAAAATGAAATAAATAGGGGGTAAGAGGGGATAAAATAAAATTTCTGGAAAAAGAAATCCTAGAGTTGTTGTTAGTGAAGAGAGGTGGACATAGATGGATGTCAGCAAGGAGTGGGTCATACCCTGGGGCCACCACAGCAAATGCTCAATCCCCTGTCTCAGCATGAAAAATACCCCTCCTTTTTCCCTTCCTAAATAAATAGATAAAGAAAATTGCAGGTGTGGGGGATGTTTTACATTTGCCAAATGGATTTAAGACCTCAGCATGTCTACTGTACTCCATTGTTATGGCCTCTGGCAATCTAAAAATGTGTACAGTAGTTTGGGGAAAATATCAGTATTGCATCCATGCTAATATTGCTCTAATGCCCTTATATAATTCATCTGCTAGCTCTTCTGACTCTGACAGAATGAAAGGGCTTTGCAATTTCCTCTCTTTGATATAATTAAATACTAATTTTTAAGATGAGAATTTTACATTCTGAACACTCCACTCCATTTTCACTTTATTTGGTCCACTGATACTTCTCTCCTCCGCTCCCTCTTACTTATTCCTTTTCCATAATCTCGCCTAAATGGAATGCAAACCCAATAATATTCACCTTGATGTTCATCTTTAATTTCTATCCTTTGTTTGTTTGTTTTTAGGCTGAGTATTCGATAATTCAGCTCCTACCCATAAAAAGATGCCATTTAGTTAACAGGGATGGGGATAAAATTCCAGCTGTGACAGAAGGCAAGGGAAGAAAGTCCATGATGGTAAAAAGATTACCATGGAGCAGAGTAGTATTGGTCAGACATTACCACCACTGCTAGGTGGGGTGGTCTATAAATAATGAAATGCCCATTATGGCCACATCGATAACAATATCACTTCCTACAACGAGGAAGGTGGCACTTAAAATTAAGATTTAAATATTTTGTTTTATAAACAGGTTTAAGATTGGTCTTTAGCTGACTGTCATGTTTTTGAAAAGTAAGTTCCCTGAGTACAAACATGCTCCCCTCACTTCAAGCAAAATAAACAGTCTAATAAGTTATTGGTTTTCATAAATACCAAATACACAAGTATATACTATATAAACTAAATAAATATGTGATTCTAATGCAGTTGTAACACCAACAGACCCTGGTTGTCGGTGGGCAGGATTGAATCTGAGATCTCTAGAGCTAAATGCATGAACCTCTACTGTATGAGCTAAAAGCCACATGGCTCTTAGCTAAGGCTGCAGCAGACTCATTAATCTCTAAATGGTCTTGGTACCACTAGAGGGGACAGAACACCACACCCAGGAGGTGTGTAGGTTACATAGGTGTTCAAGATAAGTACACTGCTTAAGCAATATCATCCTTAATGGCTAGTCATAAAAATGCAATTACCGGGTTCTATACTATGCTATGATTTCTGCATCTATTTTCTCATATGCATAATTAAGTGTGTCGCATACGGACACTGATCTAATGTAAAGTCTAATGCTTTTTTTAAATGAACAAAATTGTCTGGATCCTGAATATATATTAATCACTTGCAAGTCAACTCTTGGACATTTTCAGCGTTAGAAAACATTTCCTCATTGTGAGGATTCTTGATGATTACTCAAGGAAACTGTACAAGCCCAATTGCTTGAATAGTTTAAAATTGGATCAGACAAGACACTAAACTATCATAGGGAACAACCCTGGGTTGGTTGGGTGAAGGGATTAGGTGTTACCCAAAATATCTTTGCCATCTCTAACTTCTGTGAGCCATCATTTGGATTGTCTGAAATGCCTAAATGCTGAGCAGGGGGAGAAGGAGAACACTTTACTTCAAAATGTGTTTTAAAGACTAATAATATAAAGTCCCCAGAGGGGAAGATTATGTCTTTGTTAGTGATATAAAAAGTTTAATTCCACAGACACAGAATTCTGAGATCTTACTGCTCTGTTTATCCTTGTATCCTTCGTTATGTTCTAGTGCCAGGGGCCCCATTCACACTGTTCAGAGGATTCCCTGTTCTATAGAAATACATGCACTGACTAGATCATGCAGGCTAATGTCAGGCAAATGATTTATTAGCTAAGACAGGAGTTTAAATTATAAAACAACTAAACATGACAAGCTATTAGGAAATTATTCTTCCCAGACTGAACACATGACAAATAAAATCAGCCTTGTGTGTGTTTTTTGTCTGTTCTCTTATTATATCCCAGACTGAGTATTATTAAACTGGGCAGATATCCTCAGAAACCCCACCTACAATTTAAGCAAACTCTGGCCTTGCCAGGAGGAGTCTCATGCGGTGAAGCTTGATGCCTTCTTTAAGAGGTTAAAGTCTGCCATCTAGTGACCATCATCTGCATCTTAATTAAACTTAGGGTTATCTCTGTTTTTAGTTTTATTTTATTTAAGTTTTCCTGGGAATTTATCAGTGTTTATTACCACAACAACAAAAACAGGTGAAAATCTGTGCAGAAACTATTAATAATTTTTCTGGATAAATAGCGGGGGGAGGCGGGAAGTATTCACTAGATTAATGCTTTGAATTCCCTTCATCAATGTGGTTTGCTGCAGAACTCAAAACACAATGCCACCTCTCAGTTTAAGAAAACAATACATCTCTAATCTCCAAATAAAACTTTTCATTTGAATAAACAGTTTACTGCTGTAGACTTAGAAACATTAGCCTATAAATATTTACATTTAATAATTGGGCCACACCATTTTCAGTGCATACACTCACCTCCATCTTTTTCTCCTGTTTTTTTTTTACTTTCAAATACTTCCTTGTGTTCTGAAATGTATTTTGATACAGATTTGTTTTCTTCCCATTTTAATGTGTCAAATTTTTAATTATTACCTGCTAACAGCCTGAAATCTGTACAACTTGGGCGTGAGATTAATCAGTACATTCAGATATGCATGCACTTCAGAGCTTGAGTACATGCCTGTTTGTTTAATGTGTGTATCTTCTACTAATACCTAGCCTTACTTCCAACAGGCAGCTTTGCGTATACACACAGACCAATGTATTCTTGTAATACATAAATCTCACATAACGGATTGTGTTTTCCTAATAAAAGAAGTTTATTTTTTATATATTTGCATGATCTAAAAGTAGGGTGAAAATCAAAGAAAACCTGAATAATAGTTTTTGTAAATCCCAGGACTTTTCCAGTAAAACTTAGTTTAAACTGAAAATAAAGAGGCTTAATAATACTAAAGCAGAGACAGTCTTTTACAGTTACCATAGAAGACTTGAGATCTGCCGGGATTTGACATAGAATCTTCTTAAGGAAAGGGTTCCTTCATATAGCCTTAGGTGAATAAATGATCTGTTTCTGATTAGTTTCAAATTTGAAAATCTAGAGGAAAAGAAATACAACTACAGCAAACCCAGCTGTTTCATCCATGGCTCAGCTGTGCTTTGAAACAAAACCTCTGGCAGCCATTTATCTTCAAGCAGGGCCGGTGCAAGGAAGTTTCATGCCCTAGGCAAAACTTCCACCTTGCGCTCCCCTCCCCACCAGCCCTGTGGCAGCTCCACCCAGAGGCCCCCCCCGTGGCAGCTCCCCCTCACTGCGCTGAGGTGCCCCCCCCGGCAGCTGCCCACCAGGGAGCCGTGCAGCACCTCCCCACCCCAGCTCACCTCTGCTCCAGAAGCCCTGCTGTTGTGCCCATCACCGGGCTCGTGCCACGTGCGCTAAGCAGAGCTGTGGAGCTCTGCCCACCCGCCAGCACCACTGCCGGCAATGAGAAGAATCACATGGGATGGAGCGGTCGCTGCGCTGGGAGGGAGAGGGATTCTGAGCCACCCGCAGCCCAAACCCCTGGGCTGACTGCCGCTGGCGGCGCACTAACCCAGGGGAACCCCTGGGCTGGCTGCCGCTGGCGGCGCGCTGACCCAGGGAAACCCTTGGGCTGGCTGCTGGGGAGATGCGCTGTGCCAGGGGAACCTCTGGGCTGCCTGCCGGTGGCTCAGACTCCCTCTCCCTCCCAGCACAGAGGCTGCCAAAACGCTTAAAAAAAATTGGGAGCGCCACTTTTTGGTTCCCCAAATCTTGGCGCCCTAGGCAACTGCCTAGTTGGCCTAAATGGTAGCACTGGCCCTGTCTTCAAGGCAAACTGAGGTTGCTAGTGCCTTTGAGAATATATTATTGTAATGTTGCTATTCTCAAAGCTCTGTCACTATTTCCCATTGTGTGTGGCCCCAGGCTGAGTCCACCCTAAACATTTGCAAACATGGTGACTGAGAGGCTGTGCTCAGCCTCAGAGCACAATTGAATTTAACAGAATATGCAAGGCAGCACCACTGGGGGAAAATCAGACATTTGGCGGACACTTCTGATCAATTGTAGAAAACTATTCTGTAGCTACTCAGATTGTAACGTGTCTAGTTTTGTTTGAGAAAATTAGAGAACTTGCAGCAACTGCAGTAGGTGATGGTGTTCTTCTGCTTCAAATGGCTAGTCACAGTGGGTAAATACAAGTGATAGGAAAAGTTGAAAAAGACGTAAAAAAAGCAAAAAGATAACAAAGCAAACAAATAAGATATAATGAAACCAACACTGTTATTGCAGAGTCAACAGCATTTATCAAAGAGAACATAGTATCTGGTGGGTTTATTGGGGGCTTTTTGTTAGGCCTTGCATCTTAAAGACATGTTTGGCAGGAAGACACAATTCAATCATAGCAAAGCATAGTAGTAGTGATGCCCTCTCTTAAAGCTGAACAGCATGGGTAGAAAAATCTGTCCAGAGCAAGAAGAATGGACCAGACAGACATATTAGCATGTTTGCCTGCTGAAGCTGAAACCTCCCCACAAAATAACTATGCAGCATATTTATAACATTTCTGGACAAAACTAGTTAATTCTCATTGTGACTCTAGTCTATGACTATTCACAAGTTAGCATCTTAAAAATGTAATTCTAGAGATATGAATTTTGGTTAACATTTTCTATTCTATTACTATTTTTATTGTATTTTATATTGGCAGTTGCTTCTGCATTTCCTGTATTTGGAAGGGTTGGGAGTGCCAAAATACCAGCAAGGTGTGGGAAGCTGCTCTCAAGGTCCTCCCAGTTAGTCTGGAAGCAGAAAATACTAGAGATCTCATTCATTTGACAAATGCAACACTGTTCCCTACAGAACATTCTCCCGTGCTGTGTCTAGTTCACTTTCCAATGTCTTGTACGAGGGCGTTTCCAACACTTCCCTTGACAATCCAGTAATTTCACTGACGGGAAATTTTTTCCTCACCTGTAACCAAAATTTTCTCTTAATGTCATACCATCTCCTTACAAAATCCCTTCTCCTTCTCGGTGTCAAATACTAGTCAAATACTTGGAAAAGGAGAGGGGGCAGAAAAGATGTGGAGATGGAAAAAAGGGAGGAAATTATTAAGAGAGAAATAGTTAATATGTCCATTTAGGCTAGTTTAGGTGGAACTAATGGGGAGATGGAAAGGTAGGAAAAATAAAAAAAAAATGGAAGTACAAGAGGAACATAAGGTGAGAAAGGGGCGCAATCTTTGGGTTAATTTTAAACTAGTTTCAGATGAAATCTCACAGTAAATTTTTTAAAACTGTATTAAAAGCAGAACATGTGATGCAGGAGGTGGGGGAGATGGCAGCTTCATGTTAAGCAGCACCGTTCTTGCTCCCAGTGAGTATTTTACACAATAAAAGTTGGCCCACTTTTCTTTGTAAGCAACAAGATTTTCACTTGAACCTCTTTTCCCCCTGCTTACGTTTTTCCTCACAAAGATTTTTATCTGTGATTGTTTGTGTCTGTTGCACCAGGCTGACATGAAAAATGTCTCCACCTGGCTGCTCCACATAAGGGCAGGAATTTAAAAAAAAAAAGTTCTTTCTCTACCTCCTAGAAGCTGCCTAGGGGATGTATATAGGAAACGGACAGAACTTGAAACACATGAAAGGATCTGCTGGACAATGTTGCAAATCCATAGGCTGCAGCCATCATGATTGCCAGTGAAGACAGGGCTGTAGGACCTTCATCCCCCAAATGTAGGTCTGTGCTGTTTTTGCTCAGAGAATCTTCCTCCCATATGAGTAGTAGCAGGGCCTGTACCTTCTGGGGACTGCAGCTACAACAGGGCAACACACACTTATGGCCAGACTGTGAGATTTAGCCACTGTCTCCCATGGGGAATGGTATGGAGTCATACCTCATCAGGTGGAACTCAAGAGGTAACATCCTTCACTGTAGTCAGGAGATGCACAAAAGCAGCACTATCCCTTTGAATGGTGCTGCCTCCTCATTCTCATGGCTTGACCAGTTCTGTAAGTGGGTGGAGAACCCAGCCATCCCTCCTCTGGAGCAGTTTGTACTTCTGGGGCTGTGAGGGGGAGCAGCTACACACGCTCCTTCCATTCACCCCACATTCTGGCCCTGGCTGTAATCTAGTCCTTAGCTAACAGAGCTTCCACAGACTCAGATAACCACCCAGCCTAAACAAAACATATGCCCGAGTTAAATGAGAAAAGGTGTATGGAAAATAATCTGTATGAAAAATTTCTTTCCCTCTCACTCTTCTTCCATGGAAGGTTGACTAGAGCCTAGGCTCCTCTTGTTGCTAGGTAAAAACATCAGTGAGGATAATGACATCAAAGAGTCTGTCCTGTCTTTTGCATCTCACACAACAATCACATGGAGGGACCACACTTGCACAGCTGGATCCCAAATAACTGTATTTACTAACTACATACACAGGCAGGGACAACCTGTGTACATACGCTTGCTCTGACTGGTTTCTAGCAGCTTCTAAAACACAGAATACAGTGAGCATGAGCAGGAGTCTCTCGAATTATTTAAAGAGGGTACTATTTCATACTTATATGCAACAGAGACACTAAAAGAAAAACAAGATTTGCTTTTTTGGAGAAGTTCCTGTGCTCAAAATCTAAACATGTAACAATATGATGCGGGGGAGGGAATAAAGTTGGGGGAATTCAGAGGAGAAATTCTGCCTGTATTGCACACTGGATGGTGAGACTGGTGGAACAGTGAGTGATTCAGCACCTTTGGAAGAGATCCTGCTACTTTCCTTCCATTTTTAGAAACAAGTTATTAATAAACTTAGTTCTGATATCCAGCATTTCATTCATCAATCCTAAAGTGCTTTGCAAAGAAGAGTATCATGTCATCTCCATTTTACAGATTGGGGAAACGGAGGCAGGAAAGGTGATACCCCAAGTTTACACAATAGGTCTTTCTAGCTAGATGTTACACGTCGGAGGGCTTCAAATACTGTGCTAATGGGAGCCAAACAATAGCAGTGGGATTTCTTCCTTCCCTGCCAGCAGGTCTGTTCCCCTCACTCTTTAAAAAAAAAAAATCTTTAGAGGGTACCTAACATTAAATCTGGACATTACAAAAGCATGGGTCAGGGTAGGACTTCAGATTGTTAGGTCAATGCCTTTTGACTATACTTGACTGCCTTCAGTAGAGCCCTTAAGCTAAAATTTGCAGCAAAAATAGATGTCTATGGACCTCCTGTCACTAATTTAGATTAAGAAATGGAAACTGTTGAGGCTAGTTAGCTCTCAGGCCAAACAAATGGACGCGTGTAGCCTCAAGGGTTTATCTGTTGTGCTTATGAAATAGAATGCCATTCTGCAGTACAAAATGGAATGTATTTGTTTATGTAGTACTGTAAATGTACATGGCACGGTACAGTAAATAAACTGTACAAAATAGATTCTTCTCAAAAGATCTTAAAGCACAGTATATCTAATTTCTAACTCCAGCTATTTCAAGTTCAGCAGAGCCCAGCCTTCGTATAGCATATCACTGGTTTAACTAATTTGCAACAACTGACCCAGCGCCACTAACTTGATAATCCCTGCATGCAGGTTATGCAGCTGTGGTCTTGCATGTATTTAGGGAGGATAGGTGAGAGGAGGATTTTTTTTTTCCTTCCAGTCTCTAGATGGGAGGGCTGAAGTATGTGTTGTTGCAAGACCATTAGAGAGAGGCATGGGTTATGAGGGTCCTATATTTCAGTTTAAACCATCTCAATTTAATGAAATAGGACAACTTTCTTGTGGGAGCTTGGGTGCAGGGTTCATCATGCTGTTCATTTAATTATTTCAATTCTCCATTTTGTTAGCTACATTTATTTTGGCAAGTGAAACAAATCTCAGGATTATGGGGTCCCCACTGAGAAAAATAGCCTGGCTCCAACCCCTCCTCCCATTCAAATCAGGGGACTTAACTAGAAGGACATTACAGATTATCTTAACTGTTGTGGTGACATACAAGGAGAGAGGGGATGAGGAGGAGGTGGCAGATTTTCAGTTGGCGTAGCTCATTTGAAATCAATGGAGCTATTCTAACTTCATGCCATCTGAGAATCTGGGTCCTACAGTCTCTATGCTCACCAGGACCCAAATCATAAGGCTTTACAGAAGGAAAAAACAATAAGGAACCACATATAAGGATTTGTGGGGTTAACAAAGGAGATCTTTTTCTCTTGGCTTTTCAGTTTCTGGATGGAGGAAATACTAGCAGAAGGGAAGCTCCCGTTACTTTAGCCCCAGCAATGGTTCCCTAGAGACAGATAATAAAAATACATAAATATAAATGTCAAGGTATTTGGAGTTTAATTAATTTACCTAAATGCTGAGATTTAGAATTTATTCAGATGCCTGTGGACCTTAAATGTGTTACTGCAGGACATACCTTAGGCCCCAATTCTATATTAGCTCCTTTAGGCATGAACAGTATGTCTTCATAAATCTTTTCTAGCCTCTTTCATCTCTGTGAATCCAAACCAGAGCACACTGGGTGGTGGAGCACTGCTCTAGTTTTACCAAAGAATGGACAGATTTGAATGAGATTCCTGGGCCTTCCTGCCACCAATCCTTTCAGAAGAGTATCGTTCTGTACTTAAATACTAATACTTTCCTGGGTAACGAGGCACCGCACGGGAGCCTCCACGTGACAGCTAGAAGAACCCCCCCACCATCTTTGTTAAAAAACAACCTATCTTTATCCTCACTTGCCCCATGAAAGGAAGGGTAAGGCAAAAGAATTGCATTGCTCTTTAATATACTCTCTCTGTAGCTACAGTGTCGCTTCAGATCTCTTTTCATTGAACATCCCTAAGAAGTTTTAGATTAAAGTGTTCCAAGCAAGCATTTTTTTTATTATAACGAGGTAGTTCAAGTATATTAATTCGCTATCCACCGGGCTCTTCAAAGAACTCAGCATGGCGGTTAAGTACAGAAGACATACCTCAAGCTGCTATATAATTAACTCAGAAATTATAAAGGCAAATGCATGATTGCTCTTTTTAATACCACATTAAAAAGGAGATGTGTAATTGGCATTTTAACAAGTTGGCAGAAGCAAATTAGATATTAGCATGATTATGAAATGACAATTACTGTTGACAATTAATTGGCGTCACCTTTCTGAAGGCCCATTCACTGGACTTTTGAGAGCCTTATATCAATGGCAATGTAATTAGTTTTTAAATGTTTGGAAATTGAAGTTATTCATAAAACTGTACAGTACCTCTTTATTTTCTGAACAATGTACTTGGGTGTTTTTATTAAGTAACAATTAATATCTTACATTGCTACTGCACCTTTCATCCTAAAAGATCCAAAAGAGCTTCCTTCACAAACACTAGGGATTGCTGCACCCGCCACTGAAATGCAACCACATCTAGGATAAAATGGGACAGCTGTTTAAGAGTGCACCACTACAGAACAGTTTAGGGCAGGAATTGAAGAACAATTTAAACAGAAATTGGGGGAGATGGGAAGAAGAGGAAGATCTTTAGGTTAGCCGAAGGCAGTTACTGCAATAGGAATTTTGGCCAAGACACTGAAGGTGACATGCCTACTTTTGTCATCTTTAATTATCAGAGATAACCAGGAGCTCGGTTTTACATGTAATTTAATAGACTTCCTGCACCAAGTGCATCCTAATACTACATTGGGGCATTAGTTCAATGACAAAAATATCACTTCGAAGCACTCTTGTTCTTGGGGCTACAAATACTGGCCAGTATAGACCCGTGGGTCCAAAACTTTTTACCAAGACAACCCACCAACTGCACTGTGTCATTTTTTTGTGACCTCCCATTAGGTATGTGCACCTCCACCCTGGCACCACAACCCTCATCCTGGCCCAGCACAGAGGGGAGGCTTCAGGGGTGGCGGGCTGGAGAGAGAGACTGCCCCACATTCACCTTGCTGCAGTGACTCCTGTCCTGCAATGCTGGGCCCAGCTCAGTGTTCTGGCAGTTGCAGCCTGGCACTTGGGAATCACAGCACCACTCAGGTTAGACCCAACCCCCCCCCAACCATGACTGCGGTGGGGCTGGGCCAAACCAGAATGATGCTGTGACCCAGTGCTCCAGGTTGCACTTCCTGGATTGGGGAGCCAAACTCATCCCTGGAGGACAGAAACTGCTGCTCTTGGGTGAATTAGAGATAGGCTTGCTCTGCAACTCCTTTCTCACCCCTCCACTCCCAGGGTCTCCTTCCCACCATAGACCAGGAAAAATGTATGTTTGATTAGGGCACTATGACCCATCAAAAGCCTTTCTTCAAAGTGGTTCAGGACCCACCATTTGAGAAACACTGGTCTAGATCATGCTTAGCTGGTGAGCATAGCAACCTGCATGGATCTTGGAGTCCTCAAGTTGTTATCCAGTATGTGGTAGATGAAAAGGTGATATCTGATATAATCACAGTCCAAGCCACTAGCAGGATTGGGATGCTGGACAACAGGGTATTTGCGTGATGGGCTGACCTCTAAAATGGCCTGAGAGTCTCATGTAATCACTTATTTCCAGAAGCTGGAGCTCTGAGTCACACACCAACTATCTCAAGGTTCATGATAAAGTCATGAGAGTTGGTAATACTGAGGACAAGTGTCCATGAAGGGGCAGGTGTGTGTAAATGTGTACAGAGTGAGTGGAGATGATTAGACAAAAAGGAGGAGAGGTTTAAAAATATACATTGGAACAAAACAAATTTGGGAAATCAATGGGAGTCAGGTGCCTATGTATCTTTGAGGATCTGGGCCATACCTTTTGAAAGTTAATCCTACCAGTAGATCCTCCCTAAACCAGTGTTTAATAAAGGTTTGAGTCTCTGTGAATCTTATGATACTCTAAATAGGACAATCTGATGATATTACTTGGGCTGGCTGTGGCCATCAGTCCAGCTCTGCAAGGTGGCATGTTTGCAGAAAGTTGGTTAGCGTAGACCCTAGTAACAGAAGTCTTTCATGAAGTATAATTGTAAACTTCTCTACTCTGTGCTGCAGAAGTATTTCTTTGGGCTTTTACTTTTCTTCTTTATTCCACAGAACTAGACAGATCTTCACCCAATAGTATTAGCCATGGAGGGATAACTTGGCACACTTCAAGGAGCTCACTTACATTCTCACTGCAACAAAAAGATATGGGGGTTAATTGACAGTGGACTTTCAGGGGGTGAATTAAAAATTAGCACCTTTCCAATGAAGGATAACACAGGCCCTTTGGGGAAAAGGGAAGGAATAAAATGAGACTGTTTCAGGAATTGGATGTAGAGGAGAAGAGATTTAATGGCCCCAAGGAATGGATTGATGCCTTTTCTTATCCAAGTCCTTAATGGCTGCCATGGAAAACCATACCATATCAGGATATCCCAAATATATTCTGTAAGGCCGGAGGTGCATGTTCAATAGATAACTTTGTCAGACACACCTGCTGGGCTAACTAGTTAATCATCAACTACTTTACAACAATCAATTAACACCATATTCATCAACCTGAAATTGGTGAATTCAGGAGAGGTCTCTAGAAATGTCTGCTGGATTTGGACAGGCTAGCAAGTCCTACTTCCTTTTACTTCTCAGTTTAATCACCTAGCAAACTTGAGAATCTTCAGCATGTTACATAAGAGGATGCTGGTTCCCATCTGATCTGCTGGTTGATTGCTTCAGTTCGCTGCCCTTTTTCTAATATTTTCTACCTTACTAGAGGCAGAAGGCAGGATACCATGAAAACCCTTCTGACAGTTTATCCTCCAGGTGTTTAATTTTTTCCGTTTCTTGCTCCTGACATTTTTATTATTTTTTGTTCTGAAGGACAAATGTCACATTCCTGTTTCTTATTTCTAATACTCATTAATGGGGTGGTACCAGGATAAAGGAACAATATTAATTTCTTATAAGCTAGGGTGACCAGACATCCTGATTTTATCGGGACTGTCCCGATATTTGCTTGTTTGTCCTGCGTGGGACACTGGACAAACAAGCAATTTTGCCCTCCGCTCCCGCGCACAGGCGGAGCCCGGAGTGGCTCTTGCCCCTCTCTGCCCCCAGCTCCGCCTCCTCCTTCCCCCATTGGATCTCTCCCCAAATCCCCACCCTGGACCCGCCCCCATCCCCACCCCTCACTGCCCTATTGGATCCCTCCCCAACTCCGCGCCCTAGCCCCGCCTCTTCCCCAAGCATGCGGCGTTCCTCCTCCCTCCCAGGTTTGCACACAGGCCATGGCCAGAGCCTAGAGTGCAGCATGGAGGCTGCTCTAGCCCTGCAGCGCGGTGGGGCCAGGTGCAGTGCGGAACAGGCAGGGTCCGGGCCGGGGGTGGAGATACGTGTGGGGTGGACACGCTCCTGCCGGGAGGAGCCGGGCCCAGCTGCCTGGTTCGCCCCCTGCCCAGGGGGTCTCCAAGCTCCCCACAGCTGGAGCGGGGTTGTCCGGGGCGAGTGACCTGGGCAGGGTGCAGTGGAGCAGCCTCTGCTGTGGGGCCTGTGCAACGAAGCCCGGGAGTGGCAGGGCCGGGAGCTGCAGGAGGGGCCTGAAGCGCAGCTCAGCTGCACAGTTCGGAGTCCAGGCTGGGCCCAGAAGCGAGGGGATGGGGGAGATGGAGGTGTATTGGGGGTCGGAGCTGAGATTTGGGTGAAGACGGGGCTGTGCCACTGCTCCAGCTTTTTTTTTGCTCCCCCCCTCCCCATGTCCCGATATTTCATGTTTGTCATCTGGTCACTCTATTATAAGCCCACTAATATTCCTGGACAAAAACCTTTTAAAGATAGATGTAAGACTGCAAATACAAATCCATTAAAAAGTGAGGAGGAAGTATTTAAAAGTGAAAAAATATCAGGCGTTTCATAGTTAGGATTCCACAAACAGCCTTAACTCTAACTTATGCCTATCCACCAACCCTCCCTTTACTCATAATGGAGCAAGTTGAAACACTGAAAGATTCTCAGTGAAATTTCAAATTTTGAAATCAGCTCTACCTAACAACTCTACTGCAATACCGTCTGTGTTTCCTATAGGGACCCCAAACCTTCTTCATACACACTCTAATTACATATCTATAAACCACATTTCACTCATCTCATGTGGGTCAATAATCCAAACACGTACTCCTCTGCTTTTCCTGGCCATATATTGAGATTCTCTCCCTACTCCTCCATAAATATCCCACAAACCAGAGTATCCAGATATGCACTTTCACTTTCAGTTGGATAGCCCAATTGCTCATTCACTCTCCAAAGTATGTTGTAGTTCCTGACTCTCCAGAATGTCTCTGATACAAGCTCCTGACTTTTTGTGGCACCTTCCCAGGCAGTCCTCTGTGTTAATAAAAATCACAGACCCCAGCATGATTCTGATTTTCCATGCTCTGGAGGTTCTTTTGTCAGGAGAGCCTCCCTGTGCATTGTAACACATTAACCTACTGAATACCCAAGGCTGGGCAGAAGGCTGTTATAACTGCTGGAAACCCACAACTTTATCAAAACAGGCAAATATTAAGGTTCAACTTTTCACCTTACTGCTAGGCATAAGGGAACTTCTCCTGTTAGAACCAATCTAAACTTTAAGATTTGCATTTAGTTGGATAAAGAATTGGACTGCTATATGGACCAGTTTTGACTCAGACTGGTTAAGCCCATTGCCAAATATGGCTCCAAAAGTTTTCCTATTAGCACTTTGAGCTTTTCTGTAGAGAAATTCCAGCTAACACATCTCAGTAAAATACCATTTGTGATTAAGCTGGGTTCTACAGGTCTAGGATATTCTAAAGGTGACATGCAGAGGTGGTTGTTACAAGTCTCCAGAACACATTGCTGAAATCTTTTGGGCTGAGTTTTTGAATGAGGACTGGCAGATCATTGGAACTGATTGTTTGGAAGAGCAGATGGAAGTAAAGATAACCAGTATACTAGAGGTTGGATTTGAGCTTTTAGTTAGGGAGATAAGCTCTAGAAAAGGAGGAGTGGAAAACTCTGGGAATACATAAAATCCGCAAGGTGATTTTTCACCTCAAAAGAATTGTAAGGAAGGTCTGTATGTCAGGTACAATTATCATTTTAAATTATTTTATGTGGCTGTAGTGAGGGGGCCCCATTCCTCCGCGCTCCTGAGGGACATAGGCCAGAGAAGGTGCGGCCACGGGCGGAGGCCCCACCACCTGTCCCAGCCCCCCGGGAGCCAAGGGGCGGGACAGGAAGTCCAAGGCCCGTCCCGCCTGTCCCCGCCCCCCGGAAGTCAGGGAGCGGGACTGGAAGTACAAAAGCCCGGCCCCAGCACTCAGTTAGGAGGAGGCTGCCAGAGAAGGCAGACGCTAGGGCCCGAGCTCCTGCTGGGCCCGGCCTACCCCGTGCCCGGTACCCGGAGGGGTACCGGCCTGACCTCCCCTGGGGCCAGTACTCAGAGGAGCCGACTGAGCGGTCCGATGCTCGGCCTGTGGAGGACCTCCTGACGCCCGGTACCCCGAGGAGTGGACCGGACCTCCCAACACCCGATACCCCGACACTGGACACCCTGAGGAACCCATGATCTGGGACCCCCTGGACTACGCTGGCAGAGGGCAGGTACCCAGTGAGGGGGAGGTTGGAAGTGGCCCGGGGGCAGCCGACCCCAGTCAGGCTGCAGGCTCACCTGAGCCGATGGCAGTGTGTTTCAGTCAAGATCCCCCACTGACTGCTAGCGGTGTTGACTGCTACTAGGGCCCTGGGCTGGAACGCAGCGGAGCGGGAAGGCCTGCGTTCCCCCTGCCACTCCTTCAAGGGTGGCAGACTCCCCCTCCCCTGGCCTGTGCAGGCTATATGCTGTTCCCTTGTGCTCAGCCCCGCTGACAAGGCCTGAGCCTAGACTGTGTGTGTTGCCCCATCCTGCCCAAGGGCCTGGGCGTACTTATATACTGTTACCTTGTCGCTCAGCCCCGCTGAGAGGCCTGAGTGTAGACTGTGTGTGTTGCCCTGCCCTGCCTAAGGGCCTGGGCCACTTGCTAACTGTTGTGGGTTCACTCCGCCCCGCAGCAAGGGACAGGCCCCGAGTCGACGGAGCGCGGCGGGCCGGTGTGGCTCCCCTCCGCCCGCAAGGAGGGTTGAGCCCCGGTGCCGCTCTACTACAGTGGCCAAAACCATCTTAGGCACTTCACAAAACAAATGAAGATATGATTCTTCTGTGAGGAGCAGGTTGCATACCTTTGTAAATATGGAAGCTGTGTGGGAGAGTTTATTCATAATAATTTGGTATTAGGCTAGTTTCCATCTATGATTAATTGGAGATTGGTATTTGTTTCCTGTACATATTATTTCAATTCTTTTGAAATGTTCAGTAGTGTGTGTAAATAAATTAATCTTTTGCTCTGAAATCCAGTTAGAATGTTATATATTGTGAAAGGATACCAAATAGGATAAACAGTGTAAAAAAAAGTCTGCTCTCAAAACATGCTTTTTGTTAAAACAATAGGGTGGAACTCATAGATTCCTGTTCTCTGAAAAGCTATAAACACACTGTATGGGGGCAGTGGTAATACAAGAATTTGAAAAAGGAACCCTCCTGATTATTGAAGGATTCAGCAGTTGTGGAGACATCTGTATTAGCTGAAGCCAGCAGGGCACTTCATTCCCTCAATATGCCGTCGCTGCCTCTTAGAGCTGTACAGACAAGCTGAGGCACACCCACAGCAAACTGAAATGCAGTACTGTGGGAAAACATACTTATCTATGATGATACTTACTGATCTCCTTCTGGCAATAGACAAAAATCAAGTGTTCATGATGATTTTATAGTTCTTTCAGCAACCTTTGATACCATTGTTCACAAAGTGCAGATTGATAAGATGTGGACACTGGCAGGGATAGACAGTTATGCTTGATTGCCTCCCTTCTCTTACCCCTGAGAGTTCCCAGCAGATTATACTGGGGAACTGTTCATCTACTCTGAGCTCTTGCGTGTGCAATTCTGTTACCCCCACCTTCCTCACTCTATGTTTGGCTGTTAGAGGACAGACAGTTTGAGATTCTTTGGGCTATGACTTCAGCAATAGAGCTGGTCAGAACTTCATTTCCAGTTTGTGGGACTTTTACCTTTTGAAAGTTGGTTTAATTCTGATTTGGAAGAAATCCAAATTTTTCAAAATTTCCCCACAAACTAGAAATTAAAAATAAATTGTTTAGGAAACAGACACAGTGTTCCTGAAATGAATGTGTTTCACCACTGCTATTAAGTGATGGGCAATGACAGAGACAAATTCTAAGCACCTAAGCTTCTGGTTCTGAGGCAGGAAACCTGGAATCTCTATGGTCTCTGGACTTGGGGCAGTTTGCACGAATTCAAGTAACAGACCTCAGAAGCCCAGAGTCCCCAATCTCAAGGCAGCTACATGGTGGAGTTCTCCAGGGCTGTGGACCCTGGAAGCCCTGGGGTCCCTGGGTCAGTTCACGTGGCAGATCTGCTCTGGAATCGCGCACTCTAGATGAAAGCAGCAAAGAATCCTGTGGCTCTTTATAGACTAACAGACGTTTTGGAGCATGAGCTTTCGTGGGTGAATACCTACTTCATCAGATGTATGTAGTGGAAATTTCCAGGGGCAGGTATATATATGCAAGCAAGCTAGAGATAATGAGGTTAGTTCAATCAGGGAGGATGAGGCCCTGTTCTAGCAGTTGAGGTGTGAAAACCAAGGGAGGAGAAACTGGTTTTGTAGTTGGCAAGCCATTCGCAGTCATTGTTTAATCCTGAGCTGATGGTGTCAAATTTGCAGATGAACTGAAGCTCAGCAGTTTCTCTTTGAAGTCTGGTCCTGAAGTTTTTTTGCTGCAGGATGGCCACCTTAAGGTCTGCTATAGTGTGGCCAGGGAGGTTGAAGTGTTCTCCTACAGGTTTTTGTATATCGCCATTCCTAATATCTGATTTGTGTCCATTTATCCTTTTCCGTAGCGACTGTCCCGTTTGGCCGATGTACATAGCAGAAGGGTATTGCTGGCATATGATGGCGTATATTACATTGGTGGACGTGCAGGTGAATGAACCGGTGATGGCGTGGCTGGTCTGGTTAGGTCCTGTGATAGTGTCACTGGTGTAGCTATGTGGGCAGAGTTGGCATTGAGGTTTGTTGCATGGATTGGTTCCTGAGCTAGTTACTATGGTGCAGTGTGCAGTTACTGGTGAGAATATGTTTCAGGTTGGCAGGCTGTCTGTGGCCAAGGACTGGCCTGCCACCTAAGGCCTGTGAAAGTGAGGGATCATTGTCCAGGATGGGTTGTAGATCCCTGATGATGCATTGGAGGGGTTTTAGCTGGGGACTGTATGTGATGGCCAGTGGAGTCCTGTTGGTTTCTTTCTTGGTTTTGTCTTGCAGTAGGAGGCTTCTAGGTGCACGTCTGGCTCTGTTGATCTGTTTCCTTATTTCCTCGTGCGAGTATTGTAGTTTTGAGAATGCTTGGTGGAGATTTTGTAGGTGTTGGTCTCTGCCTGAGGGGTTAGAGCAGATGTGGTTGTACCTCAGTGCTTGGCTGTAGACAATGGATCGTGTGATGTGCCCAGGATGGAAGCTGGAGGCATGAAGGTAGGCATAGCGGTCAGTAGGTTTTCAGTACAGGGTGGTGTTAATGTGACCATCACTTATTTGCACTGTGGTGTCTAGGAAGTGGACCTCCAGTGTAGATTGGTCCAGGCTGAGGCTGATGGTTGGGTGGAAGCTGTTGAAATCGTGGTGGAATTTTTCCAGAGTCTCTTTCCCATGGGTCCAGATGATGAAGATGTCATCAATGTAGCATAGGTAGAGAAGGGGCGTGAGTGGACGAGAGCTGAGGAAGTGTTGTTCCAGCTTGGCCATAAAAATATTGGCATATTGTGGGGCCATGCGGGTGCCCATAAGGGTGCCACTGATCTGGAGATATATATTGTCATCAAATTTGAAATAGTTGTGTATGAGGATAAAGGCACAGAGCTCAGCAGCCAGTTGTGCTGTGGCATCATCAGGGATACTGTTCCTGACAGCTTATATTCCATCTGTGTGTGGGATGTTTGTGTAGAGAGTCTCTACATCTATGGTGGCTAGGATGGTGTTTTCTGGAAGGTCACCAATGCATTGTAGTTTCCTCAGGAAATCAGTGGTGTCAAGGAGATAACTGAGAGTGCTGGTGGCATAGGGTCTGAGTAGAGAGTCCACATATCCAGACAGTCCTTCAGTGAGAGTGCCAATGCCCGAGATGATGGGGTGTCCAGGATTTCTGGGTTTGTGGATCTTGGGTAGTAGATAGAATAACCCTGGTCGGGGCTCTAAGGGTATGTGGGATCTGAGGGAAGTGGCCTGCAGAATTTGGTATTGGAGAGTTGTCTGACGGCCTCCTTTTGGTAGTCAGACCTGTTCATGATGACAACAGCACCTCCTTTATCAGCCTCTTTGATGATAATGTCAGGGTGGTTTCTGAGGCTGTGGATGGCATTGTGTTCTGCACGACTTAGGTTATAAGGCAAGTGATGTTGTTTTTCTACAATTTCTGCCTGTGCACATCGGCAGAAGCATTCAATGTATAGGTCCAGACTGTCATTTCGACCATCAGGAGGAGTTCATGTAGAGTTCTTCTTCTTGTGTTATTGGTGGGAGGGTACCTGTGTATCAGTGCGCTGTTCAGTGTTGTCCTGAAAGTATTCTTTGAGTCGTAGACGGCGAAAGTAGGCTTCCAGATAGCCACAGAACTGTATTATGTTGGTGGGGGTGGCAGGGCGGAAAGAGAGTCCCCGAGATAGGACAGACTTTTCTTCTGGGCTGAGTGTGTAGTTGGATAGATTGACGATATGCTTAAGTTCCCCAGAAGCCTGCCAAGCCAGATGGCAGGAATCTATCAGAACCCTGCCTGTGGTTCATCAGAAGTTCATTGAACTTGACATTTTTCTTCCCCCGCCCCCCCCCCCAAAAGTTAGGTTTCATGAATTTTCTGACAAAACAAGGTTTTATCAGAAAATTTCTACCCAACTTAAGTCATCGGTCTTATGACCTTGCTCAGCTGTATGCTACTATTTCACTGGACCCATTTGATTTAGTAATTTGGCTCTCACTGCCTACCAGAGATGTGGGACTTCATGAGTGCTATTTGACTGAATCTCAGTCCAGGTCAGTTACAAGCAGGGCCAGCAGTTGGCAAAGAAAACAAGCTGAGGAAATGGCAGAATTAGTTTTTTCCCCTGCTGCTAATTTTGTCCTCCTTTTGCTGTCAAGTTTCATAATCTAGGGACACTATTGGATCATTCTGAAGACACCACTGAAAAAGAATGTTTCTTTTCATCTGCACCTGGGTAGAAGTTTCTTACTATTTGTAGCAAGATCCACATCTTTTATCACTTCCAAACTGAACTTCTGTAATAATGTCTACATGCTCCTAGAGCACAGTGGACTGCTCTCTCCTTACTCAGCAAAAACTTCCCAAAGGAAGCATATTATGGCTGTATTCCAGAATTTGCATGGGCTTTCTGCTATCCCTTGATAAATGACTCAACTTTTCTCTTAACTGCTTGAATAATTGTGAACCTCCTGCCAACTGTGCGCTAACCAGAGTCCCTTCCTGCTCCCAATCCTCCTAGTTACCTCTACGAGCACTACAGATTCTTCCTAATGTTCTCTGCAACATATCCTGTGACCCTCCAATCTGTAATTTCTCACTAGTGTGTGATTACAAATTCCAAGTAGTTACCTAATACACCATAAAACCTTGTCAAACTAGTGCCACCCAAGCAGCTGCCAAAACCACCTCCTACCCTAGCTCTCTCCCCCAGCTGCTGAACTTCAGTACACACCCTTGACAAAATACTCTTCCTCATTGGTTCCTAAACTTCATTATTTTATGTACTGCTTTCTTAAAAAAACCTGATGTCTGAAGTACCACCCGTAAACATCTCCTTTTTGTATGCATTTTAGACCTTAGGTTTAGCTTCAGTATTTCTGTACTCTGAGGCATATATTTTACTAAAGAATCCTAAAATGTTTGATTCTTATACCATTTGTAAACATCTCAGGTTATTACATTTGTGTTTTTTGATTCGTTTGATGTAAAGTTTCACCAATTGTATGAGGGTTTCCAGTTTGAGCAATCCTCAAGCTTATGTGGTATGATGTTTCTAACGCCTTCACATTAGTGCCAGTGAGATGCGTTGTTGTTTTTTGGATGTCTTGCTGTACATTTAACTCCCTCCTTAAAAAAGGTTTGTCCATGTAAAAGGCTGTGCATTGTATTAAGGTGATGTGGGAGTTGTGAAGGCTTTACTGAATGATGGTCCATAGAAAATAGAGCACTGAAGAGCTGGTCACAGTCATCACTCAAAGTAAATCCAAATGATAAGTAGTTGGAATCATACCATCGAACAATCTTACACTTATTACTTGGAACAGGAAACCAACCAACAATACCTAAAATCTGTTTTTTTCCACACTAGGTCTTCATTTACACTCCTGCCTATATCCTCAAGAGGATGAGTTTTTGTGGGTTTTTTTAAGCTACTGCTAGTTAGCCACTTATCTGTAGCTGAACATCACAATTATATTTACAAATCCAAACAACTTCCACAATCGAGTGAAAACTGAAACAAGTGATACCAAAGCACTCAGATGCGTGGGTCAAAGGATTTCTGAGTACACACAAACTCATTGAGCCAAGGCCTAAGCCACGTCCCCAGAACATGCCTGCCTGGGGGAAATATGCATAGGGGAAGTTAGAGGAGAAGGAAAGTTGACTGGGGTGTATGATGGGAAGGTAAAAGGACATGGGACTAGAGGATAGGGGTTCTGGCTAGAGTTCCAGCATGCTCTGTGGCATGTATACCAACTGGCAGAGGGCTTTACCTGGGGATCAGGCAGCTTCAGCTACAGGAGGCCTCTTGCTCCTCAGCAGCGGCCCTGGATGCTTTTAAATGCTGGGGAAACTGCACAGGGGATCCTTCCCCACTTCTAGAAAGAGGTTCTGATTGCAGCCAGTCATTGTTCTGCTGCTGTAGGGCCAGGTGGTTCTCCTTACTCCTGTAACCAGGCTTTTATCCTCTGGATCCAACTAACCACCCCACCCACCAACTTCCCTGCAGAGAAAGGAGTGAATTCCCCAGGTGACCCCTGCCTCCCCACCCTGCAGGGCCAGACTGTAGCCTCTGTGGGGTAGGAAGAGCAAGGGGTGCTCCTGCTCTGCAGCAACTTCCTTGGATGAGGGGAGGGACTTTGATCTTGGGGTTCCCTGAGGCTGCAGATTTTTCAGGCACTCTGAAGCAACCCTGAATGAGAGGTGCTCTGGTAGCAGCGATATGGAGCTTTGTGATTCCTTCAGTGGTCAAGCTGTGCAGCTTGGGCCAGGCTGAAGGCTAGGCCTGGCACAGAGCCAGCCAGCTGTGCATCAGCTGAGAGTACAGTGCCCATCTACATAGCCACAGTGCATAACACACCACTAAATAAAACTACTATGGCACCATGACTGATGAGTGTTATTCATCATTATACCTGACAGTGGCCAGAAAAGTGCATCTTGGTTCTTGTACATTTTCTGGTGTACTACTGTGCACATAACTGTTCATTTGAAACTGAATTTTTTTTTGGCATACCGCTTCCAACAGGCTCATATGCCACCACTGGCACATGTACAATTTGGAAACCCTTGCTCTAGCTGCAGCAGCCACCTACAACCATACTGGCTAAGAATCTGCTACCCCCATGAGCTGTTTAATACTTCTATCTAACTCTGACTAAAGCGAAGCTAAAAACCTTGAAGAAACTGTCTCTTCTCGTTATATTTCTAGTATGTCCTACTTCTGGGTTTTTTTCCTATTGAAGCCCAGACGAAAATAGTGTTCAACAAAAGTTGAGATGAAAAGCTTCCGTATTGCACAGAACAATTGGTGACAGCCAGGATGTAACATGCTCTCAGCGTTTAAAGTATTTGCACTACAGTTAATTACTTACTGTGCTATTCACTTTGCATGAAACTCTTGTCTCAGTAATTAGACACATCACTGGGTGAGTTGAAGTTGTAATTTGCTGCTGCTGACTATATTTGCTATGTGTAGTCTGTTAGATTCAGTCTATGACTCATTAGGATCTAGACTGGTTTCTTCTATTCAGAGAATTTCCTCTGCCTTTGTCCTTTCTCAGCATGAATGTCTCTGATTTTGCACCCTGTATTTTTAGTCTGAACACTTTGCTCTTACTCTGCAGCTTCATTACCTCTTTAAATGACTATGGGCAGGGTTCAGAGATTTTGATGGTTTAACAATTTTGGGGTCTAGCCTGCTGTTGATGCATGTGTAACTCATGTTACTGTTAATAATGAAAGTGAGCTTACATTTCTATAGCACCTTTCATCCTGAAGGATCCCAGAGCACCTTAGGAATTATGGACCAGATCTTCAGCTGGTGCAGACCAGCATTGATCTGTCGAATTCAACGGAGCTACACCAACTTACAACAGAAGAGGACCTAGCCCTATATGATGTAGACAGGAATAATTTCACCTATCATTATAATACAACCACCCTGGAGCAAAATGCAGAAGCTGTTTGACAGCACACAGCAACGCAACATAACAATTTAGGACAGAAAGTGAAGAGGAAGCCCATATGTAATTAAGGGGAAATTAGAGATGCATGATGATTGTTTGGCCCATAAGAAATGAGGTGATGGTCTCAGTTAGAAGAATTTTGGGAGAAGGCAGTGTAGGGGAAAGGTGCATAGCTGCAGCTTGTGCTGGACTTCCTCTGTGATTAGATAGAGAACTTCATTCTTCAGGGCTGACCAGCTGGCTCATTTGATGAGCAGTAAAGTTTCTTCAGAAATAAAAAAGCTGTCTAGTTCAGTTTTATTCTTCCTGGAATAATCAGGTGGTGCCGTATTTTGGGGCATGCTGGATTTAATCCATAACATGTTATCTTTAAGAAATCTTTTGTGGATGGCAGGCTAGTACAGTAGGTTTTTTTTTCTGGGTCAAGAAATAAAATTTGAATAGTTTTAAAAAAAAGAGAGAGAGAGAGAGAAAGTGTACTGCAGCAGAAATATAATCAGGCTTCCAGCCAAATGGCTTAGTAGACTTGAAATGCTTATACCACATATGCATAATTATTCTTCAACTCCTGTTAACAGTAAATGGAACAGTTGCTACTGATCATTTTTTTGTTTGCAAGATTTGCAGTGAGTATTTGTACTCTAGAAAAGGCAAACAGCTGAAAGGGCTTTGGGGTTTCAGGATCCTTTTGCCATTCTAGGTATAGACAGATGGCCCTCTTGAAGGGGTTAGACTATCTTCTGGACCTTTGTCCCTTGATTTTGCAAAATCAGCCTGATTTTGGGTTGAGTGATGCTTCCACCTGGAGGGTAGTTCCCTATTTAGACACTTGTTAAGCAGGGACTGCCCACTGTGCCAGGCTAGAAACAGAAAACATCTAAATATTAAGATCTACCAATGCCCCTTCCCATTAGAAGCTTAATGTGTGTGATAAAACCATCTAATCTTATCAGATAATCTCTGGTAAAAGCTCTAGAGAAAGAAGAAAACACTCGTCCTTGCCAATATAATCTGAAAGATGAAGTGCTTCTTGCCCCCATATCTGCTCATCAGTTTAGCCTAGCGATTCTGAATAACAATCACTACCATTATAATACAACCACCCTGGAGCAAAATGCAGAAGAAGTTTGACAGCACACAGCAACGTAACATAACAATTTAGGACAGAAAGTGAAGAGGAAGCCCACATGTAATTAAGGGGAAATTAGAGATGCATATTCTCCTGAGTGCAAGGACTGCTGAAAACCTATCTTCCATGCCCCTCCTCTTCTAGCCAACACTTCCAGTTTGGGGGACTTCACTGGCAGAGGGTAGGTCCTCTCCTCCCCCCACCCCCACACAACTGAGGGTTTCAGGGTGCCTTGTGTTGCCGAAATGCCCTATGAACAGACTTCTTGCCACCACAAGCTGTGGGCTGATCATTGACATAATCCAAAATCAAATCTAGTCAAAAAATGTATTTCATGTCATTCTCCCATTAATCTTCTTCACTTGTCCCCGGTACCTCAAGTAGGGTTTATAATTTAGAGAGCACAAACCTTGAAGAAAATATTCATTGGTTCTGAGTCTGCAATTCTGAGCAGTGTTATAAGCTACTTTTGATATCAACATCTGATCCTTCTCCTTCAAAGAAAACTGCCAAGTTTGTGTAGGGTATAAATACCAAAGAGAGGGAATTGCTGACTTGTCTCTAAGGAGAGCTGCAAAGCGCAGAGAGAGGAAAGTGATCAAATGAAAACTGAGGAATTTTATCCTGATATTCAGCCTAACAATGAGGTCTGCTAGCTTATGGAATAACCCTTGAGAGAGGACTTGTGGAAGGGTTATTCCATAGGCTAGCAGACCCTTCACTTGGGTCATTTAAAATTGCACTGCATAAAATAAATGCTGCACTCAAGTCTTCACTAGGCTTCAGTGCAGTGAAATGACTGATTCCATAGATATTTTCCACCATTAACATCTACAGACAAGGCTTGGAAACAGCCAGTGTGCACATGTATGTCAGAATGGCACTTCTCTAAACAGCAGTGTTTTGCACCACCCCTTTTTTTCTGCTCCTTTTCACACAACTGACCAATCAGCCACTGGTGTATTCAGAAGTGCAGCTTCCCGAGACTTGCATAAGAGCCCAAGCTTTGGCAGCTGCTTCCCTACCAGCTGGCAGCAGAGGAAACACACCCAGAGAAGGAGCTGCAACCACAGGAGAGCTGCTGTGGGTGCCATTTCCTGCCAGCAGCTTCTGAGTACCTGAGAATAGCGGCAGCTGCCCAAGAAGGGTAGTCCACCCTATTGCATGACTCCAGACCCCAACAAGGTATACTAGCATGCCTCAGTGACAGCCTAGTAAGAGACCCCAAGATCCCACTACAAGGCCCCTGACCCTAGTGCACTCTACTGCATGGAATCCCAGAGAGGGATATGAAGCCCAGTGAGTGACCCTAGTACACTGTCACTGGTATCTATGAGTTCTGGCATTCCTATTCTATTTTGTCTAGATGCTGTGCTCACAATGGTATCTGCCCACTGCTACAATATCTTGAGCATGCTGGTGGTGAGTGGGCAGAACACCATCACCTATTTTTTTCCTTAATTTAGTCTCTGTTGACACGGTGACTATATCAATATAGTTAGTCAGACTGAAAGTACTCCAGCGAAGAGGATGAGAAATAGCTATTCCAGAGACATTGGAAATTAGTTTCCTACAATAAAGAAAGCAGAACACAAAATGCTTTGGCTAGACTAGTGAGAAAACACATATCATAAAAAGCTTTAAATTTAGGGCCACACACTGGGTTGCTTCCATAAGAGGAGTATATTGCACTATGATGAGGCAACTGCCCCACCCCCATGTGAGATGGGGGCTAGAGTAGGCCAGAGAGGCTACACAGGCTGGCAGCCAATCAGGGAAGGGCTTACTGAGAGCCAATCACGGCCAAAATTAGAGCCAGCCAATGAGGACTAGGCTAGGCCCTATATAAAGGCTGCCTAAAAGAGCAGCATGTAGTCTGTCCCAGGCCTTTGATAGGAGAGGGTCTGTTTCCAGAGCTGGGAGAATAGCACCTGGGACTGTGCAGTGCTGGGCAAGTCTGGGGGAGCAGAAGGGAACTCCAGCCTGGTGTCTGCCAGGCTGCAGGCTCTGAGTGGAAGGGCCTAGCTGGTATGAGGGGCCAAAGGGGAAGTGGCCCAGGAATGTGGACAGATGGAGGGAGAGAAGGATATCTACCACTAGAGGGTCCCTGGGTTGGGACCTAGAGTAGTGGGCAGGCCTGGGTTCCCCCCTTGCTTACACCCAGCTGATGGGAGTGGCTGTCTAGGGCTGCACCAATCCCCTGCCAAGAGGGGTGTGACTTTGGGGGTGCAGTTGCTCACATTGGCTGGGGTGCAGAGAGACAGCTGATTGACACACACCTCCATGCCCTCTTCCCCCCTGCACCCAGAAAGGGGTAAGGATAGACTAAGGGATACTGCTGGAGGGCAGTGGCTTGAAGAGGATATTGCAAGTTTGGAGCAATGTGGGTCCACACACCAACTGAGGGTGAGACAATGGACTGGATACCACCAGGAGGGAGTGCTCCACTGGACTGAGCTAATTCCTGGAGTCACCAGTGGGAGGTGCTGTGATGGTGAGTCCCAACCCTGTCACATGCACACACCAGAGGCTTCCCATATCCCCCTCACAAGCTTCCTATGTGCCACCTTCCCATCCCCTCTATTTCAGGTATTCCCTGAAACTTCCCCCACTGTCTCCATTGAGTGGATCAGGGCTTAAGTTTTGCTGCTTTCAGCATATTGTGTTCTGGGATAAGTGAAGGAGTCTTTTTATTTAAATGCATATTTTAAGAGATTATCTAGGATGCCCACAGGTAGGAGAGGAACTCATTTTAGTAGCAGTATAAATCTAAAGTATGAGGTTGGAGACAGTGAAAACTTTTACAGCGTCAGCTACTGTTGTCACTTGGCAAGTCTACAGAGTGGTGTTAAATGCCTATGCCGTGGGCTAGATCTACCATGCCTGATCAAGACTTCCTTTCAGTAGGATTTTAGCCTACATTGTTGTGAAGAAAACCTTCCCAACATGAATGGAGTGTGAATTAATGGCTGTGATGTTGCACTCCATATGATTTATAAAAATATGCTTATGAATGTGAATGATGTAACTGGAATATGCTTTATGGAAAAGGTCTCTTAAGGTATCATTACAAAGCTTATCTACTGTGTGTTCATCCTATTTGTATGCATGTATCATTCTTCTATCTGAAGCTAGAAATATGAAGTATTACTCTGAGGTCCTATTGTAATTATGCAAAGTGCAGGCCCGTAATGGTGGTTTAGAATCTTGATGGCTCCCATTGACTAGGACAATTGGTTGTGGATGGTTATTTTACCTGTAAGCCTTCCTGTGTACATGTGGGCCAGCCTGTGGGTTACAAAAAGGAGGTGTTAGTGACAGGTGACCATGTCACCTGATGAAATCCATCTTAAATCTGGTACTTCTCCATTTAGAAGGAAGGGGTGGGGACCCAGAGTGACAAGAGTCCCGCCTTGTGCCAAAGCTATAAAAGGGGGTGGAGCAGAACAAAGGGGGCTACTGGTCAAGAGAGCCCCTGCTTTCTACCTAAGATGTCTGCTAGAACTAACAAGGACTGTACTAGGGGAAAAGATTGGGCCCACACTACGAAGGAGTCAAGTCTCCGAAAGAAGGTTTATCGGACCATCTGAGGGTGAGATTACCTGTAATCTGTTTTTTAACTTATTAGGCTTAGACTTGTGTGTTTTTTGCTTTATTTTGCTCTGTCTGGGATTACTTGGAACTACTTAAATCCTACTTTTTATACTTAATAAAATCACTTTTTGTTAATAAATCCAGAGTAAGTGGTTACTGCTTGGGGGAGCAAACAGATATGCACAGCTATCCATGTCAGAGAGGGCAGACAATGGATGAGTTTACCCTGTATAAGCTTTATACAGAGTAAAATTTATTTTTATTTGGGGGTTTGGATCCCACTGGGAACTAAGTGTCTGGGTGCTGAAGTCAGGTAACCTGCAGAGCTGTCTTCACTTAAAGCCTGCAGTTTTGGGTGCATGGCCCAGACCCTGGGTCTGTCTTGCAGTAGACTAGTGTATCTGGCTCAACAAGGCAGGGTTCTGGAAGTCCCAGGCTGGCTGGGAAGATGGGCTCAGAGGTAACTTGAGCACATCAGGTGACAGTCCCAAGGGGATCTCTCTGGCTGAACCCATCACAGTGGCATCTGTCACAAGCAGCCTGAAACAGCAGCTCAGGACTGCTAAACTTCCCTTCCTCTCCATTTCTTTCTTTGTGGTATCATCACTACTTGTGACACTTTACATTTAAACATTAACAATCTAGTTGCCAAACTTCAGGAGATGGAGGAGGGAACTGGGAGTTGCTGCCAGGAAGGAAATGCAGAGGGAAGAGTAGAAGAGGTAGTGAGACTAGAGAGGGGAAACAAAATAAACCAAAGAGGAGAATGGGTTAAGAGGAAAAATGAAGAAGTAGAGAGAGGTCATAAAGGGGAGCACATTCTGAGTGCAAGAAATAAATGTGTAGTTTCATTTTTTTATTTAGTTGCTACATAAAAGGCATTCTTTCTTAGAATTATTTAAACCTCCCATTAACATCAGTAGGAGACTTGCTGTGGACTCAAGGTAGTCTGTAGTCCTAAATTTATATCACAGCCCATAGAATATAAGTATAAGAAACTTGGCCTCATCAACTCAGTGACTTGAATTCTGGCATCATCTGCTTTGGCTGAAGTTTATCTCCTGTTGCTTTCCAAGCAGCTCCCACTGAAAATACTAAAGGACTTGGGCATTTCACTTGGACTGGGAGTCTTTAATTATAGTGAGGAATGAAACTACAACATGGCTAACTAGAAGGTCAAGAAGTGCCCAGTAGAAAAATGGCCTGCATAACTGTTGTACTCAGCGTTAAGCACCCTGGATGCCAGAACAGATCTTTTGTCACTACCCACAGTGAAGCATTAAGTATTGCTTTTCTGATTATAATCCAGGCTAAAAAACAGGGCCGGCTCTAGCCATTTCACCGCCCCAAGCACGGCGGCATGCTGTGGGGGGGCGCTCTGCCGCTCGCCGGTCCCATGGCTCCGGTGGACCTCCCGCAGGCGTCCCTGTGGAGCGTCCGCCGGTCCAGCGGACCTCCCACAGGCGTGCCTGCGGATGCTCCACCAGGACCAGCGGACCCTCCACAGGGATGCCTGCGGGAGGTCCACCGGAGCCGCCTGCTGCCCTCCTGGCAACCAGCAGAGCGCCCCCTGTGGCATGCCGCCCCAAGCACGCGCTTGGCGTGCTGGGGCCTGGAGCCAGCCCTGCTAAAGAGTCTTTCTCCACTACAGCATCTTCGTGTGAAGCTGTAAATTGAAATGGGAAGGAAAGGGAGAAATTAGCTGAGTTCAAATCTTCTGTAAACAAGACCTGGTGAGCTCATTTTGACATTCAAAGGATTAACACTTTCAGTTTGTGTAGTGATGTTACACTGGTATCATGCAAGTATCCCATCAACTAAAGCAGAGACTCAGGCTCTTCCCTGTGTACAGCATGGGGACCTTGTCTCCTGAGACTAGATAAGAAAGCCAGTTGCTGATAAGGTTATGGTCAATAACCTAATCCTAGCTTCTCCAGGCCAATGCATTCATACTTCAGAATGAAAGGAGAACTAGCCAAATCATCTGCATGGCTGAGGATTACTGAAAACTGTCTCCACTGATGTACTGAAGGCAAACTGCAATGCACAACTGCTTGAAACATTTTTATAAATGTTTGCTCATGTCCCTGAAGGTGATCCCCATAGCTATATTGGAAATGAAGAAATACATGAGAACATGAGAATGGTGCTTAGGGGACTTCTATAGACATGCTTTTTGAGCAGAGGAGGGAGGCAGTCTCATTTATAGGACTTCTCTGACACAGACTGACTTGTTGGATCTCAAAGCATACAGCCGAGTGGGGCCTGGTCAATGCTTGGCTGGGAATCTCCAAGGAAATCCAATTGTCCTGCAAAACATGATGCTGGGGAGTCAGAGGGACCTCTTTAGTGCAGCTTCAGCCAGGATTTACAGGACCTGGCAAATAGAAGCAGGGCCCTTTGACTTGAAATTTGCATGTGCCATTTTGCACCTGTAATTATTCATGAGCTAAATTAACAAAACAGCATTCAGACACCTAACTACCTGTAATTCATTGTGGGTGCAAAACTGAAGGTCTTAAGATTCTGGGCTTGTGTATCCAGCCTTCCTTAGTGTGAGGGAGAATCACTAGAGGGCATTAAAAGTGAACAGTAAGAAAATTAAAATAGGGAATCCCGTGAGACATTTCTCCACCTAAATTTCTATCCAAAGCAGGAACGTAAAGGGAGAGTCTGCCAACCAAGTATTTCCAGGAGTGGAGTAAACTGATCAAAATGCTAACTCCCTTGATGTGGGTCTCAAGCCTTGCAGATTACAAATCACAGAAGGATGGACAGATGGAATAATGCTTATTCTGAATGCTTCACTAGTCTGATGCCTTCAGCTAAACCCCCAGGAAGTCAGAAATCCCTCTGTCATAAGACAGTGCCATAATAATTCAACTTAAATGACTTACCATATTAAAAAAGAACTGCAGAACACAGGAGCTTTGGAAAAATGCACTTCCCTCTTACAGTTTGACTTTGTTCTTGTAGATGGGTGGACTCACCACCACAGCGCCTCCTGCTGGTGACTTCAGGAATTAGCTCGATTCCAGCCAGGAGCACCCTGCAGGCCAGTGATCCGCTTGCTGTTTGGCCCCCATGTCCCTCCCTGGACCTTGGTGTCCTTTTAACTTGGGTGCTGCCCCCTGGCAATACCCCACCAATCTGGGTCTCCCCTCCCTGGGGAACCTCCAACCCACTATCCTCACTTTTCCTCAGTTTTGGCTACTGCCTAGTCTCCACCTAGCCCCCATTCACTGGGGCAGACTGCAGTATCAGTCACTCATCATAGGCAAAGGGGTTTGGACCTGCTGCTTTGGCCTAACCCTGGGCTGCCCTCTGCAACCCCCAGTACCTGTTGGCCTTGTGCTAGGCCACAGCCTGGGGCTTTCCAGGCAGGAGCTCCTGGCCTTTTCCCGGCCCTGCTTCACTCAGGTACCCTGTGTCCAGCTCCCTGCAGCCAGACCCATCTCTCTCTACAGTTGGAGAGACTGTTTGGGCTTCTGGCTCACAGCCTCTTATAGGGACCAGCTGGGCCTGATTGGGGCATGGCCACAGCTGAGCCTACTTTCCCCAATCAGCCCAAGCTTCTTGCCCCAGCCACAGCCCTCTCCTGGGCTGTTTTAAGCCCTTCAGGGCAGGAGCAGAGGACCACTCTGCTACAGTTGTTAACCCCAGAAACCCAATAGGCACAGTTCTGTTAACAGCCTGCACTTGTACACTGTAAGTGCTGACTGAAGAATACCATTCTAATACAGGCATAGGAAAGCCAGAGGGTGAAATAGAATAACTTATTTTACTGAGTGTAGTGGTCTGGAAAACCAACATAATTTTCTTTAGGAAGCCTAGTCATTTGGGGTCACCTTGATAGGATGACGGTTTGTACGGTATGTTTTTTTTCTTGATAGGGGTTTTAGGCACAACTAGAGATCCTAAGAATAGAAGAGACTAAGACAACATATGGAAGCTGCAGAATGTACATATATTTTGGAGAGGATACCCGAAAGATGCATTGTTTGTATGACGTGTCACCTGATCTCTTCTATAAGGAGATTGCAGGTTTGGAGATGCAGCCAGAAACTATGGTTGGATTTAGAAAAAATGGGATTCGAGCAGATAGAGGGAAAGAGGTGAAGGCTGAAGGAAAATCTAAAGACATGCAGATGCATGCTGGGCAAGAGTACTGTGAGGCTAGACATCTGGATGAAGAAAGGGGCCCGTAGAAACATGTGACTACAAGAACAAGGTGTGTGTGTGTGGGGGACTTTCTAGCAAAGAAGAAATAAGAGCTGAGGAACAGGTTAGCTGAAGTGGAAAATGAAGGTGAGAGGCAGGCAGTAAGAAGAGATGACGGAGATAGCCAGAGTTCAGAGCCTTAGGAGGATAGAGGGTGACTCACAGGACACTGCAAGTGACAACAGAAGACAAGACAACTTATGGATAGAAAGTACAGAAGGGGAAGGCTGGAGAATCATACCAGACCACATCTTCCTGGTGTTATGTGAGTGGGGACACTTAAGAAGAAAAGCACAGAGACCTGTCACTAGAGTTGATTTGGAAAATAGAAGGGTACATTGTCTGCTGGGAGCTAAGATATGGACTGGACCAGAGGCTGAAGAGGATCCTAATGGGAGCAAGAAAGAATCCATTGATTAAGAGATGGAAGCTCAGGTGATCCTCAGTGGGATTCTACTTGTCCCTAGAGAAGGACTGCAAAAGCAAAACAAGATTAGGCTGATCAACAAATGGCTCAGGCAATGGATGTAAAGGAGCTTTGGGATGTTTGACTACTGGGAGGCATTCACAGATGGAGGACTGTTCTCATGGGATGGAGGTTGGTACAACAGATTAAAACAGCTTTGAACTAGGAATTCAGGGGAGATGAGGTGTGTTTTTTGTTTGATCCTGCTCAATATTAGAACCAGGCATGAAGACTACCTGAGACTCTTCCACCCAAGTAAAAAAGGATATAGTCCTACAGGCCTCTTAGTTTGACCTCAATTGTATACAAGATCTTACAACAAACTTTGAGATGAGTAATTAAAAACCAAAATAAACAGTAATCAGGATAAAATGTACCATGGTTTTACTAAAGATAGCTCTAAGACTTCATTGATTTTTCTAGACAAGGAAAATGCAATATATCTAGTCTACCTGGATTTCAATAAAACATGATCCATGGGCCACTGAGCATTGGATTAATAATGAGGTGCAATTTAGAACAGCCTCTGTGCACTGAAGCATAGAATGGACCCCTGGAAACAAGCCTTTTCTCCATGGTAGTTCAGTGTAGTCCCTTTTACAGATGGATAATTTGCAAAATAGTTTTCAACAGAGAAGAGCCAATAGCTGATGAGTCATTCTGTGACTGAGATACCTGCCTACTTCATGTACCTTCTCCTGGAAGCTTGGTTTCAGTAGTCTCTGCCAGGCCAGAAGGAAGACAGACTGGAAAATGAGAACTCTAATCCTTGTGCATACATACACACTAGCTTGCAGAGTGCCTTTAAGAGGAAGAATTGCTCCCCATGAAATTGGAGAAGGCGGCTTGTTGTCATGCCAGCACAGCATCATAGTGCTATAACTGCTTCCTGGTGTTCCTCACTTCCAGGAGAACAGGTCAATTCTTTCTGATTTGAGGTTCTTAAAGAGCTGAGGCAACATGAGATAACAGTGGTGCTACTGATGAAAAGCTGAAGTATGCAGCCCTACTGGATCCACCATCTGTGCCTCCACAACTCAGTTTTCCCTGTTTCTCCTCACTCTTTCCGTGCCCCCACATCTTCTCTACCATCACTTTGTGACCTCTGCCACCATGTTTCATGTATTTTCCCCACCCACCCAAATGCTCTCTGTGCATCTGCCTGGAGCGCCTTATACCACCAACCCTCTCCATGTCTATTGCACTTGCCCTGCCCCCTGCATTCCTGGCATCCACAGCACAGTCACACTTCTGTTTTCAACTCCATGGTGGACATTTTGCTGAGTTCAAAAGTACAAAGTGCAGTCAGGGATGGATAAAATCCCTGAAAAGGTCAGGGTGGGATTAATAAAGAGCTGTTGCTAGAGTTTTTGACAACTCTGCATAAGAAATAAACGACAGTCTGGCTAAACACCAGCATGAGTACCTCTGAACATGCATCCCTTACACCGGAATATCACAACTCAAGGTCTCATGATGAGAAATACAAATAGTAGAGGGCTCTTGGTTCCATTTCTCCTGACATACAAATCACTTTTCTGCTGCTGCTGAAGCCAGTGAGTAGTGACCTTTTCCTGTCTTTGTTCCCATCTACATACCAGAAGAACTGCTAGGTTGATTACTGCTTCAGAGTTTTACTGTAGGCCTTCCCCAAGGGAGAATTTCAAGCAAAGAACAAGGATGCAGCAAGCAACTGTACCAAACCATCTAGGTGGATACATACCAGGCTAGGATTCTATCATGATGTAACCTGATTACAAATTTTCTTAAATTCTGTAACATAGATGCCCCCTTCTTTTTATGTGCCTGTCTCTTGTCTACTTTGCTTATTTGTCTCTCCAGGTCTCCTGCCCCATCTTCTTTCCTTCCATCTGTCAGTTTTTCTGTTTCTCTATCTGCTGCATTCTGTTTCTATCTTGTCTTTTAGGGCTCATCTACACATGGAGTTATTCCACAACACGTATCATGCCATCTTAATCTGAACCATCTATAAGTACAGACAAGTCTCTTTCTCCCTAAAGACATTACAGAGCACAATGACTTACATGACTTGAAACAGCTTCATACAAGCATTCTCTCTCTGTGCTGTGAAAGGCAATAAGATGGACTGGTTTTGGTTGAAACATTTCCCCCACCCTCTTCTTGCTCCATCATTGAAAGCAGGACATAACCCCCTAGACATCTTTCAAAGGAGAAGTAGGCAGCTTCATCTGTGCACCAGTAATTGTTTTCTTTTGTTCACCATCAAAGTGAGGCCAAGAAAAATGTAGGGTGCTGCAGGCATTGGTGTGATGCAACAAAGCACTCTCTCCTCACGGCTTGCCTACAGGGAAGTTAGTCCTCAGCAAGCTACAGCGCGCTAGCTACTCTGCAACGACACTGTACATGATTAAACTCAAGTGCACAAAGGCACTCTTAGCACACAGTTAGTGTTCCCATAGAAGAGTCAATGCAGAATAGCTAGCACACTGTGGCTTGCTGAACTCATCTGTGATCCCTCAATTTGAAGATGATCTCTATCACAGATTTACATTGGGTCCCAAGATGACTCAGGAGTCTGATCCTGGAACCACAGATCCACCCACTGCTTGCTGGCAGAAAGTTCTTTTTCCTTCCTTCTCCCCCTTTTCAGCTTCAAGGGCTTCCTTTGGGAAACTGCTCCCATGCATTTTCATGGATCATGATCTATGCAAGGACACAAAGATCCAGGCCTATAAGACAATTGTTGTTCTCGCATGCCTTAATGGATGTAAAACCTAGGTGACCTACGGACAGCACCTGAAGAGTCTGGAGAGGTACCACAAATGATGCTCTGAAAGATCCTTTGCTTCAAGTGGGAAGATCAATGCTCTAATGCGAGCATCCTCATTGAAGCCAGTAATACCAGCCTTTCTGAACTCTAACTTCCTTGTGTACAAGAGCAGGGCTTTGGAGCAGAGCCCAGAGCTGGAGCCCGGAGCAGCTCTGGAGCAGTGGAGCTGCAGGTTTTTGCCTCCCCAAGCATGGCAGGCAGGCTGCCTTCGGTGGCTTGCCGGCGGGAGGTCCCCAGTCCTGTGAATTCGGCGGCACGCCCACGGGAGGTCCGCCAAAGCCATGGGACCAGTGGACCCCCTGCAGGCATGCCGCCGAAAGCAACCTACCTGCCGCCCTCGCAGTGACCGGCAGAGCGCCCCCCGTGGCTTGCCACCCCAAGCACGTGCTTGGCGTGCTGGTGCCTGGAGCAACCCCTGTTTGCCTGGAGCTGGAGAACAACTCCAAAGCCCTGTACGCAAGCCTGGTCACTCCTTGCCATGAGGATCCTATGGCAGGGGTGAGCAAACTCTTTGGCCTGAGGGCCACATATGGGTGGGGAAATTGTATGTAAGACTGGGGCAGTGGGTTGGGGTGTGGGAGGGGGTCCAGTGTACAGGAAGGGACTCAGGGCAGGGGGTTAGGGTGCAGGATGAGTTTGGGGTGCAGGCTCCGGTCTGGCACCACTTACCTTGAGTGGCTCTGGAGTGGCATTGGTGTGCAGTGGGGCTAAGGCAGGCTCACTGCCTGCCTTGGCCCTGCGCTGCTCCCAGAAGTGTTCAGCATGTCTGGCAGTGGCTCCTGGGGGTGGGGTGGGGTAGATGGCTCTGTCGCACGCTGCTCTTGCTTGCAGGTACCATCCCTGAAGTGCCCATTGGCTTGGAATGGGGAACTGTGGACAATGTGAGCTCTGGGGGGTGGTGCCCGCCAGCAAGGGCAGCATACTGAGCCCTCTGTGTGCCCCCCTCCACCCCCCGGGGCCTGCAGGGACATGGTGCCAGCTGCTTCTGGGAGTGGCGTGGGAGCCTGCCTTAGCCTCGCTGCATCATGGGGCTGGCAATCCCGTAGGCTGGATTGAAAGCCATGATGGGCTGGATCTGGCCCGTGGGCTGTAGTTTGCCCTCCCCTGTCCTATGGGCATTTCTGCAAGATACAGTGTGATCGTGGAGGGGCACTCCACCTCTCCCTCCCTCCCATCACAGCTAGCTCACTTAGGGTGTCCAGTGCACATGCTGTCAGGGCTTTGGAGCTGTGCTCCTGCTCTGCTCCAGGCAAAACCCTGCAGCTCCACTGCTCTGGAGCTGCTTAGTGCTTCAGCTCCAGGCTCTGCTCCAAAGCCCTGCATGCTGCTGAGGTCACTCCTCAGACACAGATCTGAAAAATCCTCCTGGGTTGAGTCCAGTCCCTTGCTATTGCAGGCAACCGTATCAGACAATCCTGTTCATAAATTTATCAAGTTCTATTTTACCATTACATATGTCCTGCTGTATCCTAATGTGAACAGAAACACCTGATCCCTAATGAGGGCAAAAGCCCGAAGTTAATGGGGAGCCATTCCAGGGCTGTAGGGACACAGGCATGGCCTGCACTCTAAGCAAACCCCATTTGATGAAGCCACATCAGATGTTGGCAGATGTGAGTAAAAGCCCAGATCCCTGTAAAACCAAGAAGGGTATGAGGATGCTGGTGGTGGAAGTGTTAGTGTCTGATATTTTATTAGGAAGTGATGTAACAAGGTTGAGCCAGAACGCTGTTCTGCTACCTAAACAAGCTAAGGGGAGGACAGACATAAGAGGCTCTGGTCTGTGGCAAAAATAAATGAAGTTGCTGGGAAAAGGGAGGGGGCTCTTCTCACCCCTGACCATGACAAGGCAAAGCACAGGACACCTTCCAGGTGTGACGGAGAATATAACTGGATCTGACTTGGGAGGAATTCTGCCTAATTCCCCTCAGGTTGTTTGAGTCAAAACTGTCTTAAGTGCAAACACAGAGAGGCCAGATTCAGTATAGAGAGCCAAGCCCCCAGCCTGTCCTTACCATGGAGTGGACCACTGCTGTGGACCCTGACTCCCAACCAATCAAGTGGTAGGTTAGAGAGAGGAAACAGTCCTGGGGGAAAAGAATGAAGGATTGTCCTTGAAGAGGGAATTGGTTCCTCCCATACAGCTTAGCCCAGGGGTGGGGACAGACACAGAGAAGGCACCAGAGGTGGGGTACCCGAATCCCTTCCCCACTTAACAGTGAGTAACTGGAGTCCAAGAATTATTGCTTGGCTCAGACCAGCTTTTGCAAGGGGCCAGGCCTGATGACCCAAACTATTCAAGAAGGCGCTGATGACACCACCACCCCTGGCACACAGCCATGTGACCAGCACATTAAGAAATTAAAAATAAAGGGATCACCACCCTTCTCACTCCCTAGAAGTGAAATGGGAAAATGGGGTAAGTTCAGATCCCACAAGGTCTGGGTTAATGGAGGCATACGAAAGCTTCCCAGGTACAACTGTGAGCATACCCATCCTGGTTGATCTAAAGTGGGGAGATGGCAGATTTGGAGCTGCTCAGTGATGATTTGTGAATACTGTATTCTGGCTTGAGTATTTGTATTTTCTGTATGACTGTTATGTCTAACTCAGTCTGGAAAAAAGACAGGAAGAAAAGGAATGGTTCAAGATTGACGAGGGGTGGCTAACGCTTACAAAAGTTTTTAAGAGGACAATGCCAAAACAATTAGCTTGGATGATTTCAGCTCTGTCTTGAGTCAACCTGCAAAGTGGTTTGGATCAGGAAGGGTCACAACCTAGGAACAAGAGCAGGGTTTAAAAGGGGGACACATTCTCAAGGCAGCAGTTGTTTGGGGAAACCTTATGGATTTATGGAGAAGCTAGGGCTGCCTAGCTCACCAAAAGATGGTAGGGCTTCATGTATGTTTACATTACCTAAAGATTTAAAATCCTTTCCCTCTAAAGCTTTGTTCCTATGCTTAAAATAAAAAACAATAAGAAGGCTGTCCAGTCACTCTATACCTCTGATCACAAACTCCCAAAGGGAAGGACAGCAGGTATCCAAACGCCTGTTGGACCTACAAGGTAAAAAAGGTTGATACACAGGCGCTGTAGCCCTGGTCCTGCTCTAGGAGTGAGGGAATTGCAGAATTCCACTCTAGGCTAGGTAAATCCATGAGGCTTGTTATCTGAAGGGTTCTACTGAGGACAACCAGAAAGGGGGTAGAGGTGCAAGTAGCCCTGTAATGAGGACACTTCGTCTTACCAAGGTGCCTTCTGACTCAGCGGTACATATATGGTTGAAGCTGATTAGTCACTTTGAAGTGGATTTGGGGCAGACAAGACTACAGTCTTTGCTGGTGGCAGTATATTTATAGACTGTGGGCTTGATTTTTCTGAGGTCTTGCACCTTCTGTAACTTATACCAATGCAAAGTGGGCGTAGAACTATCAAATCAGAATGGAGAATCTGACTTTCCATCTTCAACCCACACAGTGAGTTTTATTGTTTTAATAGGGACAGGAACCCCTACTCCCCATCCTTCCAAACAATGATGACTTACACATTTGCACTGACCTTCTCTCGGATGGATCCTGGAATTCTATCAATTTTAATTCCTCATGATCTTCCTGTAACTTTCTGATACTGCCAACTGTAGGATTTTTCTGCTGCAATGCTTGAAGCACATCACGGCCTTTCAGACATAGCTCTCTGCTGCTTTTTTACTCCTAGCTGTTTCAACAGTGTCAGGTTGTCACCCTGAATAAGGGCTTTTGTAACACCACACTGAGGAGGTGGTTTCTGCCTTTAAGTTTCAGTTTTAAAAAAGTTTTACAGGAGGTTAAATCGGGTAACAACTTCAATAGGAAAACAATTTAACAAATGGTTACACAACTGTTTTTCCAGCGTGCTTGCAAGATGTCAACTGGCTCCATACTGGTCTTTTAATTGATCTCCGTACATATAGCCACCCCCAGACCATCTGGAAAAGATACTGCACTTTGCATATGATTTGGTTCTATGACTCTTTGCCTTCAAATAAAGCCATTAGAATTACAGAGGCACCAGAGTTCCTTTCTGTGCACTAAACTGAAGCAGTTGCATCATTCCTGTTTACTTGTGATGAATATTTTGAGACTGTATGTGAGATTCTCATTGTTACACCCTAACTCTTCTAATCTCCCTTTACCAGATGAATGACAACTCCTTTACCTCTCCCAGCTTTAGGCCAGTTGGATACTGGCTCTCCATTTAGAGACACTTCTCAAAGGCAGGTCTTCCTTTTAGTTTCACCTCAGTTTATATAACATGGGCCTGGATCTAATTCATGGCTCTACTGATCTTCAATTCTCTTGTCAAACTGGTTACACAACAGATCCTCATCCAGCACAGGCACTGAGAAGAGGTGGCTGGTGACCTTGCTCTTCAGGGGCTTCGAGAAGCCACCCTCACAGCCTTCCAGACTGCTCTATCTTGCACTTTTATTGCAATGACTTCCATGGATCTTTGCAGCAGCACAGAAATCAGGGTACAAAGGACTGTCCTGATCATCCCCCAATCATTCCCAACACACACCTGCCTATCCCAAAATGCTCCCCTTGTGCCAGGGCCTCCTGCAAAAGCAGAGGCCATAGAGCCAGCTCTGGCAATGCTATGAGGCCTGCTGTAGGGTCCGGACACCTTGCACTCTCTTTGCAATGGCTTAGCCCTGCATGGCTTGTTTCTGCTACAGCTTCAAGGCAGAGACCATCTCTCTCTCTCTCTCTCTCCTCTCTCTCTGTGTCACACTGTCAAGTTGGGGGAAGTTTCTCACATTTGTTCTCCAAAGCCTTTTCTACATTAGTGTGCCATACCACTCTACCCAGTGTGGACTGCCTAGCATATTTGTAACATACATACCTTATCATTTGCAGTAAGTGTGGTGTGTTTTTTTTTTCCAGCAATGAGGAAGAGTTTTAAGAGACTTTTATTAAGTATAGTGAAAGGCCAGTGTTTACAGTATTGCCAGCCCCAAATATTCAGGAGTTAGACCGCCACACCAAACATGCAATTTGGTTTTAAAAGCTTTTATTGTACTTTTTGATCTTTATAACTGTCCCTTCCTAGTGCGAGAGAGAAATTATTGTTGCCAACTCTACCAAATATATGAAATAGGCTTGCCAACTTTCTAATCATACCAAACAGAACACCCTTGCACCACCACTTCGAGTCCCCACCCCTGCCCCATGGCCCCACTCACTCCATTCCCCCTCCCTCCATCAGTAGCTCTCCCCCACCCTCACTCACTTTCACCACACTGGGGCAAGGGGTTGGAGTGTGAGAGGGGGCGAGGGCTCCAGCTCAGGCTCTGAGGTGGGGCCAGAAATGATGTGTTCAGGGTGCAGGAGTGGGCCTTGGGCTGGGGCAGGAGGTTGGGGTTTATAAGAGGACTCTGGAGTGCGTGAAGGGCTCAGGGCTGGGGAAGGAAGTTGGGGTGCAGGCTCTGGGGTGGAACAGGGGATTGGGGAGCAGGAAGGGGTTCTGACCTGCAACAGGGGGTTGAGGTGTGGGAGGAGGTTTGGGCTCCGTTGGCAGCACTTACCTCAGGCAGCTCCCAGAAGTGGATGGCATGTCCGGCTCTTAGGCAGAGGCATGACCAGGCAGCACTGTGCACTACATGGGCAGCCCCCATGGCTGTCCCTGCGCCTAGGAATTGGACATGCCAGTCACTTCCAAGAGCCGTGCAGAGCAGAGAGTCTGCCTTAGTCCTGCTGCACTGTCGACCGGACTTCTAAAACTGGACACCTGGCAGCCCTATTAAATCAGGTTATTTTGGCGCTAGCTGCCTGAGGGAGAAGAGCTTCTAGCTTCTCTGCAAACCCAATATTCTAGCTAGTTCTATAATCTCTCACCCCAATATCTGTTGCCCCCCACCTCACCTCTGTTCCTCTTACAGCTCCTGGGGTTCTTCAGGCCCCTAGCTCAGGCTGGAGGTGGGAGGGAAGCTGCAGTAGGGTGCTCTTCCCAGACCTGCTGTTGTAATGAGGGAGAGGTGGAAGACAGAGGAGTCATCTTATGGCTCAGAGGAGGGGAGGAGAAAAGAGCAGAGCTACACCTAGCTGCTGGGCTTTTTCTACTCCTTCCTCTGAAAATGGCATAGGCTCTTGAGGGAGGAGAGCTCTGCCAGCTTTTCACAACAGCTCTGTTTAGCTGCTCTTTCCCAGGAGACAGGGCAGTGCAGCAGCCAGTCACAGGACAGGGCTGAAATGCAAGAGAGAACTGTCACCAGGTGAGCTCCAGCCCCAGCCAAAATCCTGCCACTCTTGAAGAGACTGAGTGAAGTGGCAAGACCTCTTCAAGCTCTGCTGTTTGTTCCTATACCACACCAAAGAGCAGTAAGTGGGTTTCTAGCCCTGTACCAATACATGCCCCTCCTGAAACCAGATTCAGTTTTTCCAGTTCTACACTCACCATGCTATGTAAGAGTGCTCCCAATAGCACACAGGCATTGCACTTGGTCTGAGAGACTAACTATTGTGTGTTCCTTCACCAGGCCAGTCTCCACCAATTCAGTGCCAGTGTATACAGCAAGTAATGGAGTATCAGCTCAGGTTGTACAATTAATCCTCCCACTACCAAGTGACAGTGCACTACTCGCTTCCTAGGGGATATCTGGGGCTGAGTTTCTGTATTATTGGACCAAGGTCAAGTTTTCAGGAAGCCTAAGGTGACCATATTTTTCCCAAAGGGAAAATGGGACACAGCTCAGGCCCAGCCCGAGGCTCCCCTCCCTTCCACAAGCAGGACCAGCTTAAGTCCCTCTGCCCCTGCCTGTTTGGGGCTAGCCCAAATTCTCCCCCTCCCCCAGTCCCCTACATGCAGGGCCAGCCCAAGAACTTCTGCTGTCTGCCTGTGCAGGGTTGATCATCAGTTGGTAACAGCAAAAGGGACACATACCCAGTTTTGCCAAAAAAGTCAGGATGGCCAGACAGGGCTTAAAGGGATTGTCCCAGCCAAAACGGGAGATATGGTCACCCTAAGGAAGCCTCTCATCAACTATGCTGCACACACTTCAGATATCACTGTGTTTCACCAGCATTCAACTCCCTTGAAACTGTGGAGTAATCAAATTGCTTTTGGAACATGTTTCAGAACTCCCCCTATGGACATGCTGCAAGCTAGTTTGAGGCACAGATCAGAGTGACTGTGAACTTCTGGAGTGACCAGAAACTACAGCCACAGCTGACCTCCAGTTTGGAATACCCTGTAGTATGGCCAATATTCAAGTGTCTTGCCCACTAGGCACTCACTTGCTCCAGGAAACACTACTAGGAAAGGATAAAAGGATCTGAAGGTCTGCAATAGGGTAATCCACCTATTAAGCCCCTCCCTTGTGGCAGGCAGCAGAGGGGTTGGGGGAGAGCCTTTATAGAGCCTTGTATCTCTTCCCTTTTTCAGGGCCCCTTAAAACTGCACACAGGTTTTCTTGTAACTAACCTCACCCCTCCTTGGGGCTGTTTAATAACAGAAATCATTCAAAAAATTCCCCAATGATCCAAAATAAAGTTCATCACCACAACTCTGAAGTTCATACTTAGCTCGGACATCTTCTATCACAGCTGGAGCACTTCTTCTATCCCAGTCTGCTCATCCCAAAGCTGCTACCACTCCCAGCTTCCTAGTTAAAGCTCAGCCTTCTTGCTCTGGTTTCCAGGTCCCAACCTTTCTCCTGCTCAGGATCTTCTGCAGACGCCTACAGCTTATGACAGCTCCCTTTTACTACATCTTATTGGGTTCTAGGCCAGAATCAGCATGAGAACCAGGATATAATTATATCTATGCTGGAATCCCAAAGCCCCATTATAGAAGTAGAAAGTCTAAAGCAGTGGTTTTCAACCCATTGGTTGCTTGTGCACACAGCTGCAGCTCATGAGACATCTTCAGGGCAATACGGGTAGTATATATATTGTGTGGATGTGGCCAACATAGCACACAGAGTGCTGTATATGTGGCCCACAATGGTAAACAGGTTGAGAACCATTGGTCTAGAAATGAATTTTGGATGAATCAGACTCAGGAAATGTGTTTTTTGTGAACAAGTTACTGTAGCCTTTCAGGAGGGGAAAAGACCTCTTACAAAAACATAACTGGGGGAAGGGAAGTAGCATCTTCCTACTCCGTAGGTCAATACCTGCTATTGCTTCTCAGATGCCACCAGGTTTGGTAGCTGCTTCCATAACCAACCCTGTCTCTGTTTCTCTCCATAGTCAGCTAAATGGACCATGGTTTCAAGTAAAGGGAAAGTACCTTTCAAACAGATGCCATGTGACCAGATTCAAAATAGCAGCAAAAGCCCAGAAAAGTTAAGAAGTTTATTTTAAAAATTACAAGAGAGAGATATTGAAAATGGTCAAGTAGGGGGCATGTGTTGCAGTAAGCTGCATAGTCAGGAGCGTCACTTGAGTTTATAGTATACCTAAGATAAGAAGTACATTGTCATCAGCTGACTACACTGATTCAGTAAAACTTCAACAGAAACTCTACACCTGCACTTCTGTGAACAAATCCATGTTTACAGGAATTCCAGCAAAAAGAACTGCAGAACAGAAGTGGGCTGGTTCCCTCTGCTAATCAACATACAGAAAATTATATTCTATTCCTGGAGCTGTCTCACCTTCCAGAATGAGCCTCTATATATATCAAAGCTTTTGAGAATTTAGTTTGCAATGCAAACTTAACTGCTAATGCACGAATGTACACTCCATTGATTGTTAGGCATGCATTTAACCTTAGCAAAAATCTCTATTATATGTGCTCAGTGGGCAATTTTCAAAATGTTCATGACTTAGTCAAATAAAAACCAATTTGAGCTCATTCTGTACCTCACTGGGGGAATATTTCCATGCCATATTACAATTTTGAACTAAAGCAATTATGGCTGTAGCCCTACTTTTTAATAAAGTCACATGAACATTAATGTTATGAGCATCTGAAAACAGGAGTTATAACAAACTGTTTTGCAGTTTTCAAGGGAATACTGTCCAATTTATTTTTGGTCTGAAATTTAAATTTTGAAAAGTAAGCTTATTTCTCAATAGAAAAATGGAATGGACAAATTTAAAATAAATATCCAATAAAAATAGGGGTTTGTAAACAAATAAACACTCCACTACAGTGCTCCTAAATCCAAACATTGCAGCCAGAAGAACCTTAAAGTGAAAATGGCTTTTAACAGATGTGAAAGTGAGTGATTGAGTTTCATTGTCCGTGCTGAAATAAATGAAAAATATAAACAAATGGCATAAATAATGAGTTATATTGGATTTTTTTAAGTCTAATCACTTTTAATAATTCCAGCTGTTAGTAACAAAAAGGCAATTTGTTTTTACAATATGATTTTTGAATTGACAATATCACTAAATATAGCAGTTGCAGCAAAACACTCACTGGAATATACAGATGGCTTAATTCTCCACTTATTTGCACTGCTGTAAATCTGGAGTAACACCAGCAAAGAGACAGGAATCACACTGTTGTACACTGTGATGGGTTTTGATGGGTTCAGTCACAGAAACCCTCTTGGGACTGTCACCTGATGTGCTGAGACTACCTCTGAGCCTGTTTTCTCTGCCAGTTTGGGCCTCCAGAACTCTGCCTTGTTGAGCCAGACAGGCCAGTCTGCTCCAACACAGACCCAGGGTCTGAACCATGCCCCCAAAGCTGCAGATTTAACTGAAAACAGCTTAAGAAGTGCTCCTGGCTCCAGCACCCAGCTCCCAATGGGATCCAAACCACAAATAAATTCGTTTTACTCTGTAGAAAGCTTATACAAAGTAAACTCATAAATTGCCTTCTATAACACTGATAGAGAGATTTCAGAGTAGCAGCCATGTTAGTCTGTATCCGCAAAAAGAACAGGAGTACTTGTGGCACCTTAGAGACTAGCAAATTTATTTCAGCATAAGCGTTCGTGAGCTACAGCTCACTTCTTCGGATGCATAGAATGGAACACACAGACAGGAGACGTATAAATATCTCCTGTCTCTGTGTTCCATTCTATGCATCCGAAAAAGTGAGCTGTAGCTCACGAAAGCGTATGCTGAAATAAATTTGCAAGTCTCTAAGGTGCCACAAGTACTCCTGTTCTTTTTACTGATAGAAATGCACAGCTGTTTGCTCCCCCAATTATTAATCACTTACTCTGGGTTCAATAATAAACAAGTGATTTTATTAAGAATAAAAAGTAGAATTTAAGTGGTTCCAAGTAATAACGGACAGAACAAAGTAAGTCACCAAGTGAAATAAAGCAAAAACACGCAAGTCTAAGTCTAAGCCTAATACAGTAGGCAACTGAATACAGATAAATCTCACCCTCAGAGATGTTCCAATAAGCTTCTTTCACAGACTAGACTGTTTTTTAGTCTGGGCCCAATCCTTTCCCCAGTACAGTCCGTGTTCCAGCTCAGGTGGTAACTCGGGGATTTCTCATAACTGGCAGTCTCCTTTGTTCTGTTCCACTCCCTTTTATAACTTTGGCACAAGGAGGGACTCCTTTGTCTCTCTCTGGGTTCCCACCCTTCCTTCTAAATGGAAAAGCACCAGGTTTAAGATAGATTCCAGTTCAGGTGACATGATCACATGTCACTGTAAGACCTCCTTCCTAGCCTAGTAGCTGGAAGACCCCTACATAGGAAGGCTTGCATGTAAACAAACCCATTCACAGTTCATTGATTCTGAAGCACCCTTAATGGCATCCACTTAATATGTTTACATTAGTAATATAAATTTATATCTTATTCTCCTAACTCCAGACATAGAAATAATACATGCAAACAAATAGGATGAACACACTCAATAAATAAGTTTGTAATGATACCTTATGAGAGACCTTTTGCATAAAGCATATTCCAGTGACATTATATTTATACTCATAAACATATTCCCATAAACATATGTGCAATGTCACATATCCCAAGAGGAAAATAAAGATGAAACTGTCCAAAGCATTGGTGTAGATTGTGTTCTCCTGCACACAACCTGATTTAAGATTGTACTGTATTGGCTCTTTCCTGTACTTAGAGAGAACTTTCCTTTTTAAAGAGCATACAGAGCATTTTGTTTTAACATACAAGAAAAATCAACCTTTCTGAGAAGCATCACTGGGCAGAAAAATAAAAATTCAATACCAATTGAAGTTTGCTTGCACAAATCCTAGAGATTCCTCCTCTATATTTTATTTTATTTACAAAATTTGTTTCCAGGCAAAATAGAAAGCCCATTCATTTCTATCTTTACTGGTGTGTAAAAATTGCTGCAGTACCTCATATTGCCAAATAAATTTACTGTTGAAATTGGAAGGTTACTGGTACTTCAGGCAGATCATAAATCTATGCTGGCAGCAGTGTATCACTCACAGTACACTGATTGCAAAAATTAGTTAATTCAGGATGACTATTATATTCCTTAAATCTTGGCATAAATCTCTCCAAATCTTGCATGCATTACTGCTAACCAGTTAAACGATAAGATATTTATCAGCCGTGTTGCCTCTGTGTTCCTGATTTAGATGCTCATCTTTCCAGAGCCTCCAATAAAATGGATATGTATTGCCTATTAAACCTGCCAAAAGACACTCTAAATGGCAGCTTTCAATAATATTGGGGTAATCTGTTGCTTTTATTTACTGATCCTCTTCTTAGGGTCATAAATCCTCAATTACATGGTTTTGCCTGCTTCATTATCTATGTGAATGAAAACTAAGGAGGCTATCTACTGGTGATATTCTATCTAGGTACTTACAGTACATTCATCATGGAGGTTCCTGTTAGGGTAGTGAAATTCAAAACTTTAAAAAAATAGAGAACACCTGCCATCTCAGGGAGTGAGGGATGCTCTTTGAAGCTGCTATCAGATCTCCTGATGGACTGGCCCTATCAGATTGTATAATAGATATTGCCAACTTTTTGCACTGCAAGCATCACTACAAGCTCCTACGCTTGTAACACACCTCATGTTAAGACAAAAATGCTTGCAGGATGCACAGGTATCAGGTATCCCCAGTGCTAATGCAATTTCAATTTGGGGCTGGAGGCCAGTGAGATTGCTGTTGAGGTGGTGATGTGTAAGCCAATGCATGGTGTTTTGCAGTGATTTGTGCTCCAGGAGGCTAATATGTCAGAGATGCATTTAAGCAGTTATTAATGTCATAGTGGTGGGCTGTTGATGTATGTTTCTCTTTGATATTGTTGTGCTTTAACAAGTTTGTTTCTCTTTAACGTGGAAGGAGTGAGAAGAGGAAATATTTTTGTGGTTAAGGTTGTGTGTTTATTGCTTTTGATACTGAATTTTGTCACACTGAAGAGGGAGTGAATACCTGGAGGAAAAGTAATTGTGTACTTTACATATCAAAACCAGTTTATATTATAACAGGGGAGTTTTGCAAGGGAGTTCTCCAAGTGAAGGAGTAGCGGACTCTATGACCAGGGCCGTCCTTAGCCATAGGCAGAACAGGCAGCCACCTAGAGCACCACTAGGTCTGGGGGCACTGCTCTGCTGGGAGCCCGGACAGAGGGAAGCAATGGAGCATGTAAGGGCATGGCTGCTGCGTCCTAGAGAGAGCCGAATGCAGCACAGTCTGAGGGAAGGGATTGGCTGCTGGGGTCTCCCCCGGCGTGAGGTGAGGGAGGCTCGGTGGCTCTAGCAGTATCCTTTGTTGTCCCCCATAACATCCATTCTTTGCCCCCCTGCCCCACGGAGCACCCCACCTTTCTCCCTCCCCCCACTGAGCACCCCTTTCTCTCCCCTCCCCTCCCTGGCTGCCTGCTGATGAGTGAAAGTGAAAGTAATTCACTTCCTCCCCAGGCAGCCAGGATTGGAATTGTCACACAGGACTGCGCTGGGGATAGCCAGATAGCAGCATGTGCAAATAATCAGGACACAGGGTTGGGGTAGGGTGAGCATATGTCCCACTTTTATAGGGACAGTCCCAATTTTGGAATCTTTTTCTTATACAGGCTCCTGGTGCCTACATAAGACAAAGCCCTGAATATCAGGACTGGGCCTATAAAATCAGGACATCTGGATCTGGTCACCCTAGCTGGGGAGCGCGTCTCTCTCCCAGGCGGAGCTGCACAGGGCAGGATGAACTGCTGTGGCTCCGTGGGTGCCCTGTCCCTGAGATCAGATGCTGTGCTAACTTCACCATGGTCCATTGGGCTGGCGGTGGTGCACATTGGCGTGTGATCGGACCTGAGGGTTTGCTGCTGCTGTTGCCACTCTGCACCCCAAGAGGTGGATTTTGGGGTCCTGCAGTTTTCCACCTATTTCCTCCCCTCCTGCAGCTGTTGGACCAGTAGGCTGGGGGGTGAGCCAAGCATGAAAGCAGTGCTGTGTTGCCATTTAGACTGTCATTTAACAAATTTATTTGCCAAAAATGCTTGCTAACAATTCTGAATTCAATTTCAATTAAAAAAAATCAATATCCTTAGCCAAAAACAGAAAATTAAGTTGTTGACAATTATTTTTGACAAGTTTGATATGGGGAAGGGAGTGGGCCAGTTTTCGTTAGAGAAACAAAAAATGTTGACTGACTTTCCTGTAGCACTGTTACTGCTAAATAGAACCCTCCAACAATTGTAATATGCTCATCTCCTTACTAGTGTATAGAGCAGGGGTTCCCAAACTTTAACAGCCCGCAAACCCCTTTCACTAAATTGTGAAATGTCATGAACCCCCTCCTAAAAATGAATATTTTCAGGGATTTAAGTTTAAATTTCGTCAGTGTGATGGATGCCCCAACTGCCCGCCCCGCATATCCTGGGGCTCAGGCTGGGGTTCGGGCTGCCGGTTCCCCTGCTTACAGGGGCAGGGCTCAGGCTGCCAGCCCCAACTGCCCAGTCCCACTCTTCCTGTTACTCAGGCTGCCAGCCTCGCACAGAGCACTGGGGTTCAGGTTGCTGGCTCCCTTGCTAACTGCTGGGACTTGGGCTGCCAGCCCCAACTGCCTGGCCCCACTCTCCCTGGGGCTTCGGCTACCAGCCCCATGCGGAGCGCTGGAGTTTGTGCTGCCGGCCCCCACGCTGACCGCCAGAACTCGGGCTGCCAGCCCAAACTGCCTGGCCCCACTCTCCCTGGGGCTCGGGGTGTCTGCCCTGCAACCGGGTCCCACCTGCTGTCTCCAATGCCCGGGGTCCTCTGGCCGCCATTAGTGAAATTTTTCTGGCGAACACCCTGTAACGTTCTGCAAACCCCCAAGGGTTCACAAACCCCAGTTTGGGAACCATTGGTATAGAGCAGGGGTCGGAAACCTATGGCACACGTGCCAAAGGTGGCATGCCAGCTGATTTTTGATGGCACACAGCGGTGGGCTGAGCAGCTCAGCCCGCTGCTGCTCTGGGGTTCCGGCTGCTGCCCCATTGCCAGCCGGGGTCCCGGCCACTGGCCCCACTCAGCACCCACTGCTGGCCTAGGGACCCCCAAGGAACCCCAGGCTGGCAGCGGGCTAAGCAGGCTAGCGACTGAGACCCCGGCTGAGCCACTCAACCCACTGTCGGCCTGGGGTTCCATTCAGTCAGCTCGTAGGTGGGCTGAGTGGGACTAAATTCAATGAAATAGGAAAACAAGAGCAACTAATGACAAAGTGCAAGAACCCAGAGAGCCTCCTGAAGCATGGTGATAGTTTTGATTTAAATGGACTTGAACTGTACGAAGAATTGAGTACATTGTCATCAGTGTTGCCACATGCAAAATCAGTGATGGACATTGTACAGTTTATTCATACCAGCAAACTTGTTGATATATCCCCTAATGTGTACATTGCCACTCGTATTCTACTGACAATTCCTGTAACAGTAGCATCAGGACAATGGAGTTTCTCAAAACTAAAGCTCATTAAAAACTATCTCCGCTCTACAATGGGTCAGGAACGCTTGACTGGTCTTGCTAGTCTTGCAGTCAAACAAGACATCACTTTGTCTTTGTCATACGGTGACATTACTGATGTAACCCTTCTGCCCCTCTGAGTTGGCAGCAACAAGGGCCGGGTTCAGTATCCAGGGGTTCCGTTTCAGTAACACAATGCATAACCGGCTCAAGCCCCCACCCAGTGACCTGGGACACTCACATACCACACCGCCCTCGGCGCCTCTAGGAGGCAATACTTCCCCTCTCGCAAGCACGGAGTCTGAGTGTAGCAAAATCTTTTTAATAAAGGAAGGAAGCAATGCGGCATCCCATTGGAGAAACAACACAAACAGGGTTATAACACAAACCATAAACAAAAACCCACCTCCAAGTACGTCTGGCACTGTCCTTTTTCCCCTTAGGGTTTTAAGTCCAATCACCCTGAAGTCCAACAACCCAAAAGTCTCTGGTCAATGCCACCCCAGAGTTCGAGAGTTTATCTGTAGAGGTCCCTCCCCCCAGCCTGGGTAGAAAGGGGCACCTTACGTGGTCCGGGGCCAACTGCCCTGCCTCTCCGTGGGTTCTGCTTCCGCCTTCTCCACGAACTGCTCCGCTTTACCAGCTGCTCCGCTTTATCAGCCGCTCCACTCTGCTCCTCCAGCCGTCCTCAGAAACTGCTCCGCTCCACCAGCTGCTCTGCTCCATGAGCTGCTCTAGTTCTCCCTGCAAACTGCTCAGCTCCATTCGCTCTGTGGGCCGCTCCACCCATCCCACAGCTACTCCGCTCTGCCAGCTGCTCTGCTGCCACCAGCTGTCCCGTGATCCGCTCCAGCCGTCCCCACAACTGCTCCACTCCGCCAGCTGCTCGGTTCCACAGTATATCTTCAGGCTACCCTACTAGTTAGCACAGTACTCAGTGCTCTCAGCTCAGTAATTTCAGCTCTTTAGTGATTTCAACTCTCAGTGATCTCAGCTCTTAGTAGGGGAGCCCCAGTGCTAGTGCACAATTAGTCCAAAGTGAATTCAGCTCAGTAACCTGTATTTAGATTCTTGAGGGAATAAATAAATCAACTCTGACATTCCACAGTGGGGAGAGGAGGGGGTGGAACTGATGCTTCTGGCTCCACAAGGAGACTGCACCACCAGGCACAGATACCTGTCCCCAGCCTCTCTCAATTCACTGGGTTTTGGAACCCATGTCCCTTGTCTAGCAAGTACCACCCAACTGAGGGTGAGTCATTTGTCACCAAGCAGTCCCACAGCTCGGCAGTCTGGGATAGGGTAGGCGTGCCTATGCAAATACATTCTCTGAAATTCTTTCCACCAGATGTCAGGGTAGAGCTTATCCTGACTCTGCTTACACTGATTTTGCAGCCAAACAAGCCAGAAAGATTGCTTTTAATTAAAAAAAATCCTTGTTTCAATACCTCTTCATATACATTTCCAATAAAATGTTGACAAATTAAAAAAATTATATGATTTGCATAATTCTGTCAAATCAGAATTTTTTCTATAGTGCTACCTCTTTAGTACTAGTCCATCAGCATTACAGTGGTTTAACTACATTCAACTGGTGTTAATAACATGCATGTGGCAAGTTTTCCAATACCGTAAGCTTATGTTTGTGTTGCTCAGAGCAAGTCAGGCACAGGGGCACCAGTTTAATAATCCCACTTAGGGCACCATAAATCCTAAGGACAGCCCTGTCTATGACCCTTGGAGTGAGTTTGTGGTCTTTGATGTGTGTTTGTAGTGTGCTTGCTGCTTGACTGAAGTATATAGTGTGGTCTCTTTGTTTGGGGGAAGGATGGGTGCTGAGTTTAGCAGCCTGTTGGGTAAGGCTCAGAGCTTCTTAACAAGGCTTTGACAAGGCTCTTTAACATCCATTAACCCTCAACTTGGGGGTGGGGCTATTCTGGGAGCGCAGGAGTTTAAAAAGCCAGCTCCTAAGTGACCATTGGAATTGGCAAACAGGATTAGCCAATGAGAGTTTTGCAAGGGAGTCTTTAGAGAGGGAATGGAAGAGCTAGCTGCCCGTGATTAACATTTCTAAACTTAAGGCAGTAAACACCTTGTCCCCCAATAAACAAAACAGAAAAATGAAACACAACAATAAAAAAAGATGCAGGGTTTTAAAGAGAATGCAGGCAGAAGTCCAGCAACAAAGTGGGAGCTATCCAGGTTATTGCACTGAATGCAGAATGTATGATTACCTACCTTATGGGTAGGTGGCATGTGTACTCATGGCCCTCAGAGACCAACTACATGCTCTGGAGACCAGAGTAGCTGAACTGGAGAAGCTAAGGGAGACAGAGGTACATAGATGAGATTTTTGCAGGACACAGTGTAATTGAAAAACATAGTAAGAGGACCAAAAGATTGCCATTGTGGCTAAGCAACTAAGTAAAATGGAGTTGGATGCAAAAAGACATCCTTTAATAATTGGAAGTTAAATCCTCTGTGGAAAATAGAAAGGAGCATAAGCTCTGGCAAGTCAAATATAAAAGAATAGTTAGGCAGGCCAAAAAAAGAATTTGAAGAACAATTAGCTAAAGACTCAAAAACTAATAGCAATTTTTGTAAAGTACATCAGAAGCAGGAAGCCTGCTAAACTGGATGATTGGGGTGCTAAAAGAGCACTCAAGGAAGATAAGGCCATTGAGGAAAAAGTAAATAAATCCTTTGCATTAGTCTTCACTGCAGAGAATGTGAGAGAGATTCCCACATCTGAATCATTCTTTTTAGATGACAGATCTGAGGAATTTACTGTCTCAGATTGAGGTGTCATTAGAGGAGGTTTTGGAACAAATTGAAAAATTAAACAAGTCACCAGGACCAGATGGTATTCACCCAAGAGTTCTGAAGGAACTGAAATGCGAAATTGCAGAATTACTAACTGTGGTATGTAACTTATCAGCTTCTGTACCAGATAACTGGAGCATAGTTAATGTGATGCTAATTTTTACAAAAGGCTTCTGAGCCGATCCTTGTAATTACAGGTGGGTAAGCCTAGTTTCAGCACTAGGCAATCTAGTTGAAACTAGAATAAAGAATAGAATTATCAGACACATAGAGTGAACATGGCTTTTGTAATGGGAAATCATGTCTCACCAATCTATGAGAATTCTTTGAGAGGGTCGATGAACATGTAAGCAAGGGTGATCCACTGGATATACTTTACTTGGACTTTCAGAAAGCCTTTTGACAAGGTCCCTCACCAAAGGCTCATAAGCAAAGTAAGTAGTCATAAGGTCCTCTCATGGATAAGTAACTGGTTAAAAGACAGGAAACAAAGGATAGGAATAAGTGGTCTGTTTTCAGAATGGAGAGAGGTAAATAGTGGTGTCCCGCCAGGGGTCTGTACTGGGACCAGTGCTGTTCAACATATTAATAAATGATCTGGAAAGAGAGGTAAACACTGAGGTGGCAAAATTTGCAGATGATACAAAATTATTCAAGATAGTTAAATCCAAAGCAGACTGCTAAGAGTTCCAAAGAGATGTCACAGAACTGTGCGACTGAGCAACAAAATGGCAGATGAAATTCAATGTTGATAAAGGCAAAGTAATACACATTGGAAAACATAATTCTAACTATACATACAAAATGATCCCTACACCTGCAAGTGGAGTGGTGTTCTTGAAGAAGACTGATAGCTCAATGGGGTTTATTTAAATACATCATTGTGAGCTCAAAGGGGAGGGAGCAGGAGTTGTAATTTTGCTTAGCAACAGCTGGTACTGGAACACCCTGTGGAGTGCAAAAAGGAGACTGGACAGGCCAACATGGCCGTGAGTCGTGCATTGTGAAATAGCAGTGAGAAGAATATTAGCACCATTTGTGCCAGCATGCCATTAGCCTCCATACACACTGGCACCAAAACAATTAAGCCTCACTCTATATTACACCCTGAAAAATAATCAGACTGAAGAGATTTTTGTGCAGTTCAGGTGTCTTTTACAACAGTGCTAGAGGTAGCAAATGTTGTTTAACATCATAACTTTTATCAGAGATTAAGATTCTTAATCATAGAAGTTAGAGACTGGAAAGACCTATTAGGTCACAAAGCCAGTCCATCCATCCAGGAACTAGTGAATGATTGTTTGCTACAGTACGATTTCTAGTGCTATAGCTGGTTCAGTTTTTAATGGACCCTGTGACCCAGTCTTAGTTTCATCATTTGAAGTGATTTGCTGATAACCAACCTAAATTTCATCCCCTTAATTCCAGTTCTACCCCTCTGGAATGCCCTAATGTTCAATTTCCTGAAATTTGGCAGATGTTCTTCCAGTTCCTCATTCCTGAAACCTGTTCAGACAGTGCAGATAACATGTACATACCTAGCATGAAGTAACAGTCTCTGTGCTCCTGTAGACAGACCCTGTTCACACATGTAGACTCCTCAGGGCAGTTGAGGAATGGCCAAGAGACCTGTGTGAAATTGGATTGGTACATGCCTCTGTCTCTCTACTCTCAGATCTGTCTTATTGTGTGGACTGTGGCTCAGTGGAGTGAGAGGAATGCCCTTGTGACTGGCGTTCTACAACACACAAGAGTTTTCCTGTGGCTCAGATTAAGCCAGTGAGCAAACATGTACTTCAAGGTAAACAGCATCTCAGCAAAGATATGTCAGGTTTTTCTCTTTCATTTGCAGAAACCAGAATGAAGTGATAGATTAGCTAGACATTCAAAATGCATTGAATTTCTCAGCAACCTGAAACAGCAGGGTCAGGCAGAAGGAAGAGAGGAGCCAGTCACGTAGGTCCATCATGTGTCTCCATTAGGACTATGTCACGTTAATTTTAAACATACACCTCCTCAATAATGTAATAATGAATCAATAGTATCATACACTTCAGTAGTGCTTTTCATCCCTAAAGATCTCATAACACCCTTTACATTCAGGAACCACTTTACCAAATGCTGGAATACAACCTTTTCTGGAGGGGAAAACAGCTGCTTACGGCAAGTGGAAAGTGCTGTATCTAACTGAAACTGCAAGGGATATTTAGTACTTATAAACAACCCTGCAATAACAAATGTGCATTTGTATGAAGGAGAAAAATAGTAGAAAAATACATTTTACTTTCAAGAAACTATTATCAACAGTGAAGGAATTATACTTAGACAGATGTGAAGATTCTGCTGAGAAAGGCCTTTTCCAGAAGACATTTCAGAGGAATTTTGCTTGGGTTTTGGTAGATCTGGGGTTATTTCCAACCACTTGTAACTATCAAGACTGGGAGAGTCTGGCTGATCTGGACAAGGGGAGAAAAAAGTGAGGGATAAAAATTTACAGAGAATACAAAATTATTCAAGATAGATAGTTAAGTCCAAAGCTGACTGTAAAGAGTTACAAAGGGATCTCACTAAACTGGGTGACAAAATGGCAGATGAAATTCAATGCTGAGACATGTGAAATGATGCACATTAGAGAACAATCCCAATTATACACACAAAATAATGGGGTCCAAGTTAGCAGTTACCACTCAGGAAAGAGATTTTGGAGTCATTGTGGATAGTTCTCTGAAAACATCTGCTCAATGAGCAGTGGCAGTCAAAAAAGCTAACAATGTTAGGACTGGGTGCATCTGAAGAAGTGGATTTTTACCCACTAAAGCTTATGCCCAAATAAATTTGTTAGCTTTTAAGGTGCCACCATTGTTTTTGTGGATATAGACTAACATGGCTACCCCTCTGATACTCACCTCCCTATTGTTGACTGTTCATGCAGGCCATAAACGGGCAGACGGGTGGAGGTAAGGCTGGGTTTGAAAAGAACTGGCTTGGGGCCTAAAGTGCCTTATTTGGGGGGATGTAGCAGCACCAATGCTTTTCAGTGGACTGAAAACATGAGGCTTTCTCCTTCACCCTAACCTTGTCTAAAAAGCACATGTGTGCACACACTCATTTTTTCTAGTTAGCAACTTGCATAGACAACGTTTAACACTGTTATGATCTGCGTGAAACCTTGTTATGGATTGAGTTAAAATACCATTGAGATGGACAGGCATGAACTCATCCTTCAATTAGCATAACTGTAAGCATAACCCCTCACCTAAAACAAAAGGTGTGTGTGAACCTGCCCAGGAGCTTTTGCTGAGTATTGTGTTGAGCAGAGGTGTGTGTATAGGAAGAGAGATCTAATGGAAATTGAGGTCAGACAAGAACAGAAGAGACTAAGGCCTTGGCTACACTGGCGCTTTACAGCGCTGCAACTTTCTTGCTCGGGGGTGTGAAAAAAACACCCCCCTGAGCGCTGCAAGATACAGCGCTGCAAAGCGCCAGTGTAAACAGTGCCGCAGCACTGGGAGCGCGGCTCCCAGCAGTGCAAGCTAAACCCCATGAGGATGTGGAGTACGTGCAGCGCTGAGAGAGCTCTCTCCCAGCGCTGGGGCTGCGACCACACTCGCACTTCAAAGCGCTGCCGCCTTTTCAAGTGTAGCCATACCCGGAGTAAGAGAGACTGCCTGGAGGAACAGCTAAAAGCATGTGGCTGACTCTGGGAAGAAACCTAGGAGAGGTTTTTGGGTCAGACGTGCAGGCTGAGAGGAGTGCTTTTGCTGCTGTGAGCAAAAGGAGCTGTTTTCTGCTATTTGATTCCTTCTGTGTTTAGAGACACAAGACTGTACATTCTTTGTAAATAAACAAAACTGCAACAAAGAAATACTTGACTACCACCAATTTCTATTCCCAGCTGGAAGACCCACGGGACTTCAAATGTTGAGAAGCTGTGTGGGTTGAAAAGTGATAAGACTTTTATACACGTGTGATCTGGACACAATCAGCTCTGGGCTGCTCCAGTAAGAGCCACTTGTGGAAGCTGAGCTCTTTAAAGAAGTGATTTTTAGTTACTGCTCAAATATTTTGCATTGAAGTTCTTCAAATCAACAAGTTATTTAATTTCAATAATTGTAGCAAGGGGGCATGGTCTTCCTCCTTGATGGATGGGGAGAGCTGCAACTGCTCCCCCCTGGTGGGCAGAGCTGGGACACCCATTATCGCCCTGCCGGAAGCAGCAGGGTGGGACAGGAATCGGAAATATAAAAGATAGGCACTCCAGATCAGTTGGAGGAGAGCTGGGGAGGATCAGGATGTCTCCCCACCCCAGCTACTGGAGCTTGGACCCAACAGAGGCCACTACTGCCCCAGAGACCTGGAGGGATTGCTGGCACTACCAGGCACTGGGGACACTGAGGAGCTATTGGGGCTGTCACTAGCTGTTTATCCCAGTGAGATGAATGACAACCCCAGAACCCAGGTACCCCTTGAATGGGAGTGTAGAAAGGAGCCCAGGGAAGCCGAATAGGGTTTGGCTGCATTACTGATTGCAAGCGTGTTGCAGCTGGATTCCCCACTGACCTGGTGGTGGCCCATTCTGCCGCTGTTAGGGGCTCGGATGCAGTGGAGTCAGATGGGCCTGCATCCTCATACCCCCTGCCAAGGGCCGCTCAGAGGATTCCGGGGGCCTGGGGTCTTCGGCAGCAGGGGACCCCTGCTTCTGTGGTAATTCGGTGTGGGGGGGTCCTTCTGCTCCGGGACCCGCTGCTGAAGTGCCCTGAAGACCCGCGGCGGGACCCCCCCACCACCGAATTACCGCTGAAGTGGGACCCACCGCCAAAGTGCAGCCGGGTCTTCGGGGCACTTCGGCAGCAGGTCCTGGAACGGAAGGACCCCCCGCCGCCGAATTATCGCAGAAGATGTGTCTGTACTTCTTCGGCGGGTCCCGCTTCGGCGGTAATTCGCTGGCGGGAGGCCCCCGCCATGGGTCTTCGGGGTCTCCGGCGAAGACTGGGAGCAGAAGAAGCTCTGGGGACCTGGGATCTGTGGCCGAAGACTCTGCTCCAGGGGCCCTGAAAAACTCTCATGGTGACCCCTGCGGGGCCTGGGGCAAATTGCCCCACTTGCCCCCCCCAGGTGGCCCAGCCCCTGCCACCCTAACCCTAGGGTGGAAGCCTCCCCAAATTTAGGCCAAGGAGACCTGCATTGGTCTGTCATCCATCTGAGCTAGGATGCCAGATGGTTTTGCTGTCTGCCCTTCCAGAGAGCTGATCCCCTAGACTGCTGTGTTGCTTGGCCTGACTGCAGGTCAGAGCCATTAACTGTTTGCTGCCCTGCCCTGATTGAGGGCTGTGGCTCATAGATTCAATTGCTGCCTGGTCTGGACTTCAGGCTTGGGCTACTAACTGCTGGTTGTTCCAGAGGCATGGTAGTGAGGGGGCGTGGTCTCCCTCACTGACAGACAGGGAGAGAGCTGTAACCACCTTACAATTATGAACATTTTATATACAAGAAAACTTTGTTAAAGTCTTAACAGCCCCACTTCTTCTGAGGCCCCAAAATGGTCCTTCAGGAAAACCTTATTAGATATTTTGATATCTTTATGGTAAAATACAGAGGGGGAAAAAACCAAACCTTTTCATACCTCCTTCCCCCATTATAAAGAAGCACAGAAACTGCACCAGACACTTTTAAATTCATTTGCAGATTATTTTTAAACTGTCTTAATATTCATATAAAAACAGCTGCAGTATTCTGAGAACCAGTTCAATTGTTCTTTGTGTGATACATGAACTCAAGGAACAAGGTACAATAATATGTTATGACTACTGATCCTGGCATTGGATGGCTTATTAATTAAAGCAGCCACAAAAACTCAACCTTGAAAAGACCCAGTGACAGTCTGTCAGTGAATGGAGCTGCACAAATTAATAACAGCATGACAACTGGCATTGTGTTGCAGTACCTACAACAGTGTCTCACAATCAAAGCTCAATCTACTAACATTGTTCACTATATCACAAAGAAAACACTGCCACAAAATGTCAGGCTCTACCTCTGTAGATCCATTTGACCATCTCCTTGTTTCCCCTTCTGCTCCATACCTTCTTGGTTTTCTGGTGGGATGAAGGTGGATCCTGGTAGCCCATAGCATGTGCTCATTGTGACCCATGCTACCTCCCATGGTGAGCATTCCCGTGATCACCACTCCACTGAAACCATGCAGAGCATTTAGAGCTCCACACAGATGGCTAGAATCCAGCTGAGCTGCATTTGGCTATAGAACTACAAGATGAGTTATCGCTGAAGTAAGGTATTATTAAAGGCATTGATGGCTAAGGGTGATTAATGGTTGGGGTTTTGTAATGGCCTGGGGTTCCTCTTCCAAGCTTTAAAGATATTTAATTCTGATTACAATCTATTGCCGCCTAACTCTGTACAAGTGGAAACATTCTACCCTCTTGTGGGATGTGGGTTTCAGTTAATTGGAAGCCTCTAAAGGTGCTCTCTTACTCAGTCCCCAGGCCTAACCCTTGTCTAGTATGTGGTCTTTATCACTGTCTTGGTTATTCATAGCCAGATTATATTCAGATTAAATATACAGTACAGATTAAAAACACACACACAAACACATACACAGAGTCCTTCACTACCATTCTTTGAATGGCTTTTGGGTACTTTATAAGTGAACCATCAAGGGAATCATTTAGCCAGTATTTATTTAGTTATCTCTCCTATTTCTTCTCTCTGGTCTTTGCGGAGATGGATTTACTCTGTCACTTAGAAGTGTTCCTCTTTAGATGCTAGAAAAACCTATAAAACATTGCTTTGATTCCCATTGTACTGGCTATGAAGCACTGTGTTATGTAGTGCAAAGGGTTCTGGGGCATATCTGAAGAGGACTGAGTCTGAGGTGTTAAATATAATCACATTGGGAAAGAGGTTGAAAAACTTCAGATAAACAATCTCAGTTAGAAATGGCAAGGATCTATTAGATCACTGAGCCCAACCCTTGAAAGTGCAGTAGTTGAATCAACAGAGGATTTAACAGATATTAATCTGGTGCTACAGGTGGATTTAGCCAAAAAGCTGAGAAGAAACCATTACTGGCATTGCAGAAAGGGGTCATTCTTGAATGTTGTTTTCTTATACCTGTGAAGTTTTATTAATATACAGCCCTATGAATATACTATAGAATCGCAGGCACTAGAGTAGGAAGAGATTACAGGATTGATTCTGACTATATATCATCCTTTGCATTGTCTAGGCACGTGGATTCTTTAAATCTGGAAATCACTTCTCTTGAGGGCTATTTCACAGTCAAAAGCTTTCACAGTCAAGATGCTTTTTCTCAATATTCAATCTCAAATTTCCTTTGTTTTAGAATAGAGGGTTTTGAATAAATTTTAATCTGGAGAAAAACAATTAGAGTCTAATTACATGATTCCACATCATTTGCTAATTGAACTAACCTTTTGAAGAAACCTTTAAAAATCTATTATTTCTATATTTTTACTTGTGCTAAAACAATTAAGTACTTAGCAATAAATTGCAGGAGAGACATAAGTTTTTCTTAGAATAAATAAATAGTTTATCACATTTCCCCCCTTAGCATGTACACCGTAGTCATTCATGTGCTCCAAATCATGTTAACCTTGCCAAATTCCTTTTGCAGTACAAGGAGTGCACTCAGATGAAATGGCTTAATTAGTCAAAGTATTCAAAGTAAAGCCCTTACAAAAGAGCTAACTGTTCTGTGGGTGAGGGGGATGAAAGCTGTTATCCTGACTGCTGGGATTCAGTTTATTTTTCTTTTGTCTCTGCTGCCATATCACACTACACACAGCTGCTGAAGTTCCATTTAAGTCAATGTTGAGATGAATAGAATCGCATTTTTTCGCATTTGGCACACACAATGTCATTAGGACAGTTACCTCACATAGCTGTGTGTAGGAACCCCAAAATGGTTGGAGTTCCAGCTAAGAATCTGGGGTGACTGGCCTTAATGTGCAAAATGTTTCTAATCTGAAACAGGCAAAATCTCCCTACCTTGGGGTTTTATCACAAAGCTGAAATGTGGGTCAGGTCCACAAAACTGGGATAGGTGAAAATAGGGATAGGTGAAACCTGGGATAGGTAAAATACTAATGTGGTGTTTACTGCTTATGTTCTTGACATGGTGACATATGAGCTGTCCATGTTGACATATGGGCTGTCCTGTGGTGATAACATGAGCAGAGGAGAATCAAAATGTCTGCCTTCTTATTGCAGCCCTTGATAAGGCACAGTCCAGATTCCTTCTTCCTCCTGTTTAACAGGAAATCTCCCTTCACAATCTTTAACTTCCTCTGCAAACATATACTTCAACTCGGGGTGCAGTTCTTATTCTGCTACACACCTCTGAGGGAATGAACATCTGACAGGAGTTTTTGTGAAGGGGGGAAAAGTTATACACTGAATCTTGGGCCCTAGTGTTGGGGGAGACAAGAGATGTCCCAATGAATGAAGTCATTCGGGACTCAGATTTCCTCGATCTGTTCATTTAATTTTACCAGTGTTTGTGAACCTTCTGAGCAAATCTGGGTTGAGTCTTATGTGAGCCTGGGATAAGTTGTAGTTTAGGATAGGACCCACATGAACAAAAACTAATAACTCAGAATGAAACTTAACGCACGAAGTGCAACCCCCATCCTGCCCATTCCCAGAAGAAAATGTTTTTCAGGAATCTCTGTGACCAAAAATTATGGCTTTATTAATCATTTGGCAAATGCCACTATTTCTGGATAAGGCATTCTTTCTGAGGGTCCCCTAACTCTGGAATTCTCCCCCTTCCCGCATCCTTACTTTGAAATAAATGTCTAGGACATATTGCAAAAGCATCAATTGGACAGGCTTCTGAAGAGGGCTGAGGGGTGTGGGGCTTTGGGTTGATTAGAATGGGGGAGTGTTTGGCTGCTGCATTTGCTGGCAGAATATTGATTTTTATGTTTCACTACACGGTGATCTCTGTGGGGATATGATTTTAATTGCTGCCAGCTAGTCTAGAACTCGATATAGGTATTTTATTTTATAATAAATCTAAATGAATGCATAACAAATATTCCTCAGCAAAGACCAGTGTTTCAGGCAGCACATGCACACACACATACAGGTCTGATTTACATCAAACAGGAGACAATACTGATCAGATTTAAATTTCAATAGAGAAGCAGGTATAATTCTATCCAGTTAAAGGCAGTGGTGATATGGAGAGGACTAGTGTGACGTTCTGTACCTCGGCAGAACACCAACACTTGCATGTTCATCCTTATAATATGATTGTGTGGTATCTAATGCAAAGTTTGTCATGTCGGGTGTCTTCGGAAGGCTCATAATGCACTGACCATTGTTGTTATGGTAATTGTTGTTATAGTAATATTATAGGTTGTAATTTCATGTACATAGTTATGAGGCTGAAAATATGTCCTTATCAGGGTATGTATGGGACAAACCCAGCCCAGCCTCACAGGAACAAAGGACAATGGCCTAGGCAACAACAAAGGATTTGTTGGACTCTCAAGTGAGTCACCTCCCTTCCTTTGGTCAGTTTGGGACTGCAATGAGGTAATGCTCACCTGAGTCTGAAGCAGGGGAGCAGAGCCAAGAGGGAAGAAAAGACATGATAAAAGGGAGAGATGTTTGCCATGCTCTTCCTCTCTCTCCCACTTCCATCTACAGACATCACCACTGAGCGAGTGAAGCACGGATCAAAGGGGAGAGCCTGGCTGAAAGGCAACCAGCCAGCCTGTGGTGAGAAGCATCTAAGTTTGTAAGGGCACTGAAAGTGTTAAGATCAGTTTAGAATGCATTTTGATTTTATTTCATTTGACCAAACCTGACTTGTTATACTTTGACTTATGATCACTTAAAATCCATCTTTGTAGTTAATAAAGTTGTTTGTTTATTCTACCTGAAGCAGTGCGTTTGGTTTAAAGCATGTCAGAGACTCCCCTTGGGATAACAAGCCTGGTACATATCAATTTCTTTGTTAAATTGATGAACTCATATAAGCTTGCAGTGTCCAGCAGGCATAACTGGACACTGCAAGATGGAGGTTCCTAGGGTTGTGTCCGGGACCGGAGATACTGGTGTCATTTGGTTGCACAATCCAAGGAGCAGCTTACATGCCAGAGGCTGTGTGTCAACAGCCCAGGAGATGGGGGGGGTTCTCACAGCAGTTAAGGATTGGAGGGACCTAGCAGATCACTGGTCCGGATAACACCAGGGGAAAGTCATAACTAGGTCTGATTCCATCCATATCAGGTTATATTTAACATCTATCTGGACATTCTGATAGATTCTTATGAGTAGGGGGGTAAATGGTGCTGCAAGAATATTTAAATGAAAGAGCCTGAAGTCCAGCCATAGAACAGTTCATCTTAAAAAAGAGATGACTAAAAGGGGATATGATATATGTCTATTAAATCACAAATAGTATGGAGAAAGCGAATAAGGAAGTGTTATTTACCCCTTCACATAACACAGGAACACAAGAATTTCACTCAATAAAATTAATAGGCAGCAAGTTTAAAAACAAACAAACAAACAGAAGTACTTCTTCACAGAACGTACAGTCAACCTGTGGAAATTGTTGCCAGAGGATGTTCAGGCTAAAAGAATAGGATAAGATTGATGGATCCATCAATCACTATTAGCCAAGATGGTCAGGGATGCAACCTCATGCTCTGGGTGTCCCTAGACTGTGATTGCCAGAAGCTGGGAGTGGATAATAGGGGATGGATCGCTCTGTGATTGCCTGTTTTGTTCATTCCCTCTGAAGCACCTGGCATTGGTCACTGTCAGAAGACAGAATACTGGGCTAAATGGACCAGAATGGCAGTTCATATCTCCAGACACCTATCTCCTGCTTAAGCCTTAGAACAAGTCATGAACCAGCAGAAGGCAGACATTCTGCCCCCTAAGTTGCATGCAAGGCCTGATCCAGTAAGCATGCTCAGAAGCTGCCTCTGGTTTGGAGTCCATTCTAAATCTGGCCGGAGGAGGAGGTGGGGGTGGGGCCTATCTTATAATTTTTAACCCAATCGATACAGCACTCAACTGTAATGTGGGAGACCCAGGTTCAGAAGGGAGAGAGGATTTGATACCTCTGAGTGTCCTAACCACTGGGCTATTCTGATGTGGGCCTACCTTAATCTCTCCTGTTGAAGCTGCCCTAACTGGGGACCATAGCCAACTAGCAGGGTTACCAATTTTGGTTGGATGTATTCCTGGAGATTCCATCACATAACATAATCTTTAATTAAAGACTAATCTTTAATTCCTGGAGACTCCAGGCCAATCCTGGAGTGTTGGTAACCCTACCAGCTGGCACAAATTAGAGTGCACCCCAGGCAGAGTATACACCTAAAAGAACATCTCATGCCCACAACACTACCCAATAAGCCATGCTAAAGTATAGCACTAGGCCTATATGAAGAAAAGTGGCATGTCTAGCTGATTATTTTTCTAGATTAGTAGAAAAATATTATTATTTTTATTAAACCCATGAGTCATCAAGTCACAGAAAAGTTGAAGACAACTTTGTTTGTTTTGGAAGAAATAGACACTGGCAACAAGCTGCAGTTTGCCACCCACAAATACTGACATTTTGCAATACAATATGAGTCCAAACATCTTTCTTCCAGTGCCCAGCACACATGAGAGAATGAAATGATGAAATGAACATTACAGATGGCCCAGAGAATTTTACAACAAATAGATTCCATATTCGCTCTGGTGAGTTATAGGGCAACCCCTACATTAGTCACCAAAGAAAACCTATCTCAGCTATGTATAGGTCCATTCATTAGAAGAACAGGTAGCATGGCTAGCATTCCCGTGATCGCCACTCCACTAAAACCAAGCAGTGCATTTAGAGCTCCACACAGATTAGACAAACACAGTTAAGCCCTGGAATAGGTGACCTATGGAGGAGATAGAATTCCTGTCCCAGGAGGTTTTTAAGAACAGGTTAGACAAACATCTGTTGGGGATGACCTAGCCATACTTAATCCTGCTTCAGCACAGGGAGATGGACCAGATGACCTCTTGAGGTCCTCTCTTGCCCTTCATTTCTTGACTCTGTGATTTTCTTTATTAGAATAAAATCCCCTGTTCAGTATTAGAAGAAAGTGGCTCTTTCTTGACTCTACTATCAGTACGATTGAGAACAGAGGCCAGAAGTGACAAGAACAGGAGACTCAGACGTCACAAACTGTAGACCCCTTCTCCACTCCTCACAGTCACACATGGAAGGAGAAATGGATAGAGAGAACTTATGGAGAAGAAGAAGAGTAGGAAAATGAGGTCTCAGGAGACAGTGAGAGATAATGGACACCTGAGAGGTATATGTTGGCAGATCAAAGTTTGATATCATGAAACTAGGGTTGGATTAAAGCATGAAAACCAGGAAGGGTTTGAACCTTGAAATGATAGAAGCTGGGGGAGGAGAGGAGATGAGAGCTCCTTCCCACTACCAAGATGATTCGCCTTAGATTTGTAGTTGCTATAAATAGAAGTGGGAACCAAACCAAATTACTTGCCCTGTCTTCTCTGACATGTAATATACTGAGTAGTTTATATGTATGATCACTGCTTACTATTTGGATCAAATGTCTCATACCTGCTTAACACATTTTAATTGTCTCTTCTCAGTGGCTGGAGCTCACAGAGGCTATAAACCCCAAATAATACTGACAGATAATGCAGATTTTCCTTTGTTTCTCTGTCTATCTTAGACCTCTGGCACCTTGGTATCTAAGGCACTGATCACAATTATGTGAAAAAATATCAAGAATATAAAAAGATGTGTTCGTCTCACTGCTGCCCCTTTAGCTCAGTGCATTCTATACTGTAATTTTGGAACAGGAGGTCCTGGCTTCTCTTCCTTGTACCATATATATGCATCGGAGATCTGTTTTTATACACCCACATGCCCTTTCACATGCCAATAGAAAATTTTCCATGGAACACAGACAAAGGGAAGCTTTTTTTCAGTTAGCAGTGTGACAGCTAACTGGAGGAAACTCTGTTGGTTTGTGTCCTTCTGATAGAAAAAACAATGTCCTAACATATCTCTCTGATGCTTCATTTATAGCTGAAAATTTTTTCTTTCTTCTAAACTCCTCCCCCCAAAAACATTTATTATTGTTTGAAAGTGTTTAATATCTATTTATTTGAATTTTAGGTTTTACAGCATCTGACATTTCATCGGCATCTTTGTCACCCATTATTGTTTTTTTCCCTAACAGTTTTATTCTTTTAAAACAATTTCATTGGTACTTTCCCTGATCTTCAGGGGGTATCTCCTTTGATCAAGGATCTTTCTCAGAGCAACCATTAGATTTTTGACAGGATCCATGCATATCTTTTAATTTACCAGCCAAGTAATGAGCTACCCTTCTTAATTATTTTTTTAAAAAAGCAAACACAAAGGGGGAAAAAAATCTCTGAACATTTTGGTTAACATTTCTGTGGGATAAATTGGAAAACTAAGTCTTTGTGGATGGTTGGGCAAAACTTATTAATCATAACTGCGGCAGTCTACAGATCTCTAATACAAATATTTGCACTTCTGTCACAGCAGCTTATCTGATCTATGCCAAAAGCTGACAGATTTTAAAGACAATCATATTTAGTATTAATCAAGCTTGAAAGATGCAGCTGAGTAACAGCATACTAAAGAGACACCCGTCTCCAAAGACAACTTCACACTCCAAATTCTGAGACTCCCGTCATCCTGAATCAATGCTTAAAATCTGTCTCAATCCCGCACTGTTTTCTAGATTCTTTTTTTCCTTTTTTTTCTGATTTATCCTCCCAAAGCTTTAGCAATCCTATGCTTTGTGACATGATTAATTCCTCAGACCGTGACTTCTGTTTCAGGGGTTCCACTTAGTTTACGCTGTCACTGTGTCCCTTAAATTAACTGGAAGTGTTCTATTGAAACATCTATCTGCCCCTGCCTATATCATTGACCTAGTTTCCTCCTAAACACCCTTCTCTCCCCTCCATTCCCCCAGCCCCTTGATCCTATGTATCTTTTCTTATTATTGCTCTCATGGTGTATTTCTGACTCGCAGTTTCATGTTTTTCTTCTGAGCATCTCTTATGCTAGGAACAGCCTTCTATAACCTGTATACCAGCACCCATGCTCTTCTCTTTCAAATCCCTCCCTAAAACTCCTTTTATGAAGCCTTCCCAAATTGAGCTCCTCATCAATGATGTCTCTGAACTAATTACCACCCAAACTGTTGTCTTGGTTTTATTGTCAAAGTAAGACTGAACCTTCTTAGGGAAGGATCCTATGTCTTCTTTGGGACTGGCTTTGCCACTCTTACTCTCAGTGAGTAGTATCTTACTTTTCAAGTAGTCCATTGATTTCAATGAGATTACATGAGAAATTAAGTACTAAACATGAATAAGGGTGGCAGAATCTGGCCTATTTATTTTAATAAGGTTACAACTGTAGCAAAGAGTGTATGAACCTTTTTTTGTTTAAGTATCCTGCATTGTTATAGCATAAATTAAATGATTAAAAAAACAGTTAACAGACCATTCTTGACTGGACTCTACAGATTATAAGAGAAAGTGTCCAGGGTTGTGGAATCGCAGCAGCTGGGAAGGAAAAGAGACAGTTAGTGACTATGTAAAGTCTAAAACAATCTTAAGAACAGCACACTAGACTTTGAGGGCCAAAGGGAAAAAAAGGGGTGCCACAGCAGCACACACAAAGTATATACACGACTGTGTAAACAGGTTCATACTTTTACAAAATGGATAACTGTGCACATGCAGGTATTTGTATGCTAGCCCCTATTTGCACACTAGTGCAAACTATTTTCCTATGCAATTACCTGATCGTGTGCACATGTGCATATCTCACAGGCAAAACTTTGGTAGCTACTATTCTTGAGATGAAACACTCGTGACATTTAGATTAGGACTGCCTACCATTACCCAGTCTAACACCCTGCTTTCAATTGCATTTAACTACTAAAGCTAAAACTTTCTGTTTAGTGTTTGCATCAGGTTGATTTTCTTTAAAGTTTAAAAAGAGTATATTGGAACTGCTTTCAGTGAGATGGTTGGAGAAAAACAAGTAGTTTTGACGACAGTAAATATTTTTCTGGATTTGGAACAGCTTGAATGTCTGAGTGGCTTGGAGCAAGAACTTGAAATGTAGTTGGAGTCAGTTGTGGGGCCAGAAAAATGTGTGTCAGTTTAGTTGGGGGGCCAGAAAAGTACCTCTTGCTATATCTGTGAAAATCTGTCTAGAACAGGTCAAATTATAATCCTCTGAAATTGTGCCTATGCACGGTTGACTGGAGGGGCTTGGATTTGTTTTAGTTATTTTAATGTTCCAACTGCATTGCACATATTTCCAGTCCCTCTCCATCATTTTAAAGCCAGGCAGAATTAAGCCTTTGGATAGTTTAAAATTAAAAAACTCCTGCTGCTACTTTCCCCCATCAATATAATCTTTGGTTTATGGGACAGTGCACTATGTGCTAGGTACCAGGACACCATGAGCTGTAGTCTTAACCCTCTACTGACTGACATAATAATTCTATGTTCATCACAGTCCTTGCTATGCAGAAAGATCTACCACTCTATTCTAAAAAGGAGACAGGTATCAGCCTCTCTCCTCATTTTACAAGAGTGACAGAGAGATTGCACAAAGTTACTTCTGTCAGAGCTGGGAAACCCACTCTCTGTTATGGAAGATCCAAACCACTTTCTCTTAGTGCCTTTCAGAAAGAATTGGTCAAACTACTTGTTTTGCTGAACTGTCAGTCCATAAAGTAGGGCTACTGCTGCATTTGTAACCAACTATTTCACTATTCCTTTCTAGTGGCTGGTCCATAGAGGAGGACAACCTACTACTACTGCCTGCTGATGCAGTTACTCCTTTAGCTCAAATGGTGGAGGTTTCTTGAACTAGAGACCTTTTGAAAGTTCTCCCAAAATTACGAGGCAAGAAAGGCCTTTTTTGGTTTTAATAAGAGTCTATTCTCCTTTCTAGTAGCAACTAATTTGCTAAACTAGAAATATCTCCTTACTATTTAAAAAGTCTGCAAAAATGATTTAGTATTTGCTTTTTTCTCTAGCATTCATCATCAAACCAGAGTTGTGAATTATTAATAGGTCTGGTATTAGCTGTTGATCTAATGGAAAGATCTGCTTGTAGTTCACGTAAAATAGCTTCAAACTGACTGACTGTATCCAAATCACTGGAAGTCAAAAGGTGATTCCTTAAAAAATGAATGTGAGATGTTTCTAGTTGCTAGGATAATCAATGGGATACAGTAATACCAGGGTACAAAATATATCGGAAGGACAGAACAGGTCATGCAGTTGGAGGAGTGGCATTATATGTGAAAGAAAGCATAGAATCAAATGAAGTAAAAATTGTAAATAAATCAAACTGTACCATAGAATCTCCATGGATAGAAATTCCATGCTCTAATAATAAGAATATAGCAGCAGGGATATATTACCGACCACCTGACCAGGATGGTTATAGTGACTGAGAAATGCTCAGGCAGATTAGAGAGGCTATTAAAATAAAAAACTCAATAATAATAATAATAATGATGGGGGATTTCAATGATCCCCATATTGACACCTTAAATGGTTGCTTCTTGGAGCAATTGGTTCTGGAACTCACCAGAGGAGAGGCAATTCTTGATTTAGTCCTAAGTGGAGCACAGGATCTGGTCCAAGAGGTGAATATAGTGGACTGCTTGGTACTAGTGACCATAATATAATTAAATTTAATATCCCTGTGGTAGGAAAAACACCACAGCGGCCCAACGTTGTAGCATTTAATTTCAGAAAGGGGATCTACACAAAAATGAGGAAGTTAGTTAAACAGAAATTAAAGGGTACAGTGCCAAAAGTGAAATCTCTGTCAGCTGTGTGGAAACTTTTTAAAGATACCATGATAGAGGCTCAACTTAAATGTATACCCCAAATTAAAAAACACAGTAAGAGAACCAAAAAAGAACCACCGTGGTTAAACAACAAAGTAAAAGAGGCAGTGAGAAGCAAAAAGGCATCCTTTAAAAAGTGGAAGTTAAATCCTAGTGAGGAAAATTGAAAGGAACATAAACACTGGCAAATAAAGTGTAAAAATACAATTAGGAGGGCCAAAAAAGAATTTGAGGAACAGTTAGCCAAAAAGTAATAGCAATTTTTTTTAAAGTACATCAGAAGCAGGAAGTCTGCTAAACAACCAGCAGGGCCACTAGATGATTGAGGTGCTAAAGGAGCACCCAAAGACTATAAGGCCATTGCGGAGAAACTAAATTAATTCTTTGCATCGGTCTTCGCGGCTGAGGATTTGAGGGAGATTCCCAAACCCGAGCCATTCTTTTTAGGTGACGGATCTGAGGAACTGTCCCAGATTGAGGTATCATTAGAGGAGGTTTTCGAACAAATTGATAAATTAAACAGCAATAAGTCACCAGGACCAGGTGGTATTCGCCCAAGAGTTCTGAAGGATTGCAGAACTACTAAGTGTGGTTTGTAACCTATCATTTAAATCAGATTCTGTACCAGATGACTGGAGGATAGCTAATGTGATGCCAATTTTTAAAAAGGGCTCCAGAGATGATCCCAGCAATTACAGGCCTATAAGCCTGACTTCAGTACCAGCTATTGCAGGTCTCTGGGCATCAATCCCATTGCAGAAAGCATTTTCAGAAGGTTAGTAACAAGTTAATTTTTTAGTCATATCTTTCTGCTCTGAATTAAATACATCTTTAGTAATCTAATCAACCAGCCAATAATTAGCCTGCAAGGATAAAAATGAAGACAATGACTTAGTTTCAGGTTCAGCCCTTTCAAACACTGTTGCACAAACTCCCCCATGCGAACCTTTGCAGCTGAGAGCAGTAACAGACCCACATCCTTTGTGCACTGGACACACACAGGGGTCATGTAACACACATTGAACAGGGGATTATACGTTAGATCTCCAGACTCTGTACTCGCAGCGCTCAATGCTTTGGGAGGACTCACCGAAATAAACATTGTTACTTGGAAATGTTGAAATTACATTTGAAGACAAATAAAAAGTTATTTTATGCACATTATAAATTGTTTAAGAACTCTTGCTCATAGCAAGCTTTGACTGAGCTCAGCTATCACTGTCTGGATGCCAGTGGCATTGGAGTGAGACTTTGTGAGGAAAGGGAAGGTTGAAATTATCACCAACTACCAGGTGGTCACCTTCCTCCTCCTCATCTGCTTCATGGAGAAGAGTCCCTGCTAGAGCCTAGCAGGATGAGGGAGGATGTGGAAAAGGAAGCGTTGGTGGATTTGGGGCCTGAAATGTCTGATAACTGAGAAGCACCAACAAACCAATCATGCGAGAGACCTGTAGCCCAGTTTCTGGCTCCTGATGAAGACTATGCCTCTCACTTGTACACAGTCCCTGTATTCATGAGATTTTCAGACGCCAGAAGTCTGGTTAAGACTAAACTTAAGCTTTTTGTGGTTTTCCCATATATAGGATCCGGGCCAGCATGTCAAAGAGAATCTTGGGAAACCTTGGTAGAACCTCCAGATTTAAAATATATAAAAAATTGTGGTGAGGAAATGGTACTAATGATCACGTTAAGTTGAAGGTAAATGCCCAGAATGATCCAACTTCCCACTTGGATACAATGAACTGCAACTGGAAGTGAATTGTCTCAAAGACCAAAACTTTGTTTTTTAATATCAGATAAACTCATGGTAAATGGTTACTTATCTTACAGCTGCAACAGGTGCAGCAGTTGGGGCAACAATATTAGTTTTATTTGCTGGATGTCAGACATGGAAAAAAGTTCATATGCAGCACTCTCCACCCCTCTTTCTCCCCCTTACAAACAGACGAACCCAGAAACCCTCACCACTCTTGATCACCAGCCATTAATAACATCAGAATGGCACCCTCCCTGTTCAATATTCCTCATTAAAATCCATGGTTGGTAGAGCAGCTGTTCACAAATCACAAAATCCAGCACACAGAAATGAAGTGTAAAGAGTATTGATGGCAAATGTACACAGTTTGTTAATGACATAATGAGATGATGCGGCACCCTTCCCCCCACCTACTGAGAGCCATGCGCTTTTGTTGCACATATGTTCCTTCTCAGGATATCGTTTGACAGCTTAGAATCCTTTTTGGCTGGCCTTCTTTGGGGGGTTTCTGAAGCAAGATGCACTTACCTCCTCTGATTGATTGTGCATTGCTCTGATAAATATATAATTTCACACCTGCACTAAGTCTTATTTCTCCACAGAACAGATGCAGTGAAGTTCAAGCTTCTCCATTGTAACTTGTCTATCTGCTTCAGCCCTGACATGGAGGAATTCTAGTCTATGTAGGTTCTTATCACTTCCAATAGTGCATTAATATCTGCAGATTTGTTCTCTCATTCTCTCCCCAGGAAGAGAACTCTGTTCAGCAGAGTGGTTTTCTTTTGGATTTTTTATAGTATAAATTATATAGATACATTGCTATGTGTTCATGTTAGAGAAGGCAGGTCAAAGAAATGCACCTTGAGCTTAGAGAAGAAAGTAGTGAGGCTTGTGATGATTCTTTGTTCTTGGTGCTGTTCATTGCAGAGTCTTGGACCAGCCCTGAGAAAGCTCTGCACAGAACAGCTTTATCCTTATTGTAATGAGTGCCTTTGTGCCAGGGGAGTAGAGTTGTTGACCAGAGTTTCTTCTCCGAGTTTTAGTCTGAGTGTTGCTCATCATTTGCCAGGATGGGACAGAGTCTCCTAGCCAACCAGAAATAGTAGAAAGCATTACTCATGAATGTTGCTAATGAGAGCTTAGTGTTGGTTTCTATGGCTCCAGTCCTCTTAGCCTCTGTGACCTCTCTGCTAGACTGATAACAGTACTTCCAAATATATATGAATTACACCACTGTCTTTCAAGATGGACAGTTGCCAATGCCAAAGAAGTTCAGTTTCTGTGTGTCATGCTGCAGCATCGTAAGTGGCTAAAAAGTCCAATTCTTGAGGGACAGTCCTTGCCACAGATAGTGCTGGCATAGGCACAGGAACAGAGGATGAAACTAGTGCACTAGTAGTACTTGAGGCCTGTAGCACTTTCCTCTTTGCTCTCTTTGCCTTCCTGTCTCTCCACAACCTCTCCAGCTAATCTGACTGCCTAGTGCAGCACAGCCCTCCAGTGTATCCTATTGCTAGTTGCATCTTCCCAGCTTGTGGTGCAATGTTGAAAGTTTAAGTTCCTCTTGCAAGCATCCTTGAACCTGAGCATTGTCTGGCCCAAAGGTTTTGGCACACCCACAAGTTGTCCATACAGGAGATCCTTTTAGGAATTCATTCATCGTTCAGCCAGTACAGATGACCAGGCCATTGGAGACATCTGTGCTTGAGGATAGTGCTTAGACTTGGTAATTTTGCTTTCTCAAGTACTTTGGTGTCAAGAACTTTGGTTTTCCACTTGAAGTTTAGAAAGTGGTGAAGACAGCAGGTATGGAAGATGTTTAACCTTTCTTGTGCCAGCTATAGGCATTCAGGTCTCACCATCGTGCAGCAGCATGCTCAGAATGCACATCTTGTAAACCTGTAGCTTGGCTTTATTGTTTATTATACCACATACATTTGTTCAGGTGGCAGAATGTGGCAGCTGCTTTTCTGATGTGAGAATTAAGCTTTTCATTTAGACATAAATTATGCGATACAGTTGATACACCAACTTCTAGTGAGATACTAGCTATTAAAACTTCTGGTGCAGTCAAGTACAGCTTGTATCATAATCATTGTCTTCTTTAGGGGCTGGTTAGTCCAAATTCATCTCAAACTAGCAGAAAGCTATTGCAAAGTTGCTGAAGTTCCTCTTCACTATGTTCAATGAGCACTGTGTCACTGACAAAAAGAAGTCCTCCTCTCAGCAGGTATTTGACTTTGCTTTTTGTTCTGAGGTGTGCAATGTTGAAGACTTGTCTATCTGATCTTGTGTGGCAAAGAACATCTTCAAAGCTAGATGAGAAAGCAGTAGATACAAGGCTATACTAAAGAGTGTTGGTGCCAAAACACACCCCTGTTTGACACCACTCTGGATTTCAAAGCTGTCAGAGTGATCACCAACATGCTGGATTGTAGCCTTCATGCCATCATGGAAGAATCAAATCAGATTGAGGAGGATGGAGGTGTGTGTGCAATCAATTCTCTCTAGCAATTGGAAAAGGCCCTTTATGCTGACCAAGTCTAAAACCTTTGTAAGATCTATGAAGGCAATGTAGAGAGATTTTTCTTGTTCTTTAAACTTTTCTTGCAGTTGCCTTAGTTTGAAGATCAAATTGATAATTGATCTGCCATTACAGAAACTGCACTGACTCTGCATATACGTGGTCAGCAAGAACTTGCAATCTTTTGAGAATGAGCCATGCAAATGCCTTGCCAGCAAAATCAAGGACAGAAATTCCTTTGTAGTTGTTGCAACCACTGCAGTCCCCTTTGTTTTGTTTTCTATGATGTGGCATTTTTCATGTCTTTGGGTATCCTCCAGCTGGTGAGGGAGACATTATGCAGATGTCTAAGCATAACCTGCCTTTGTTTCAATACGTCATCTGGAATTCCACCTTTTCCTGTAGCCTTTTCTGGTGCTAGGGAAGGTGATTGCCTTTTCAAGCTCATTTACAATTGATTCTATATCAAACTCTTCAATAATCTGGAGCTTGAGGGTCACATTTAACACTGTTTACTGAATCACTGGTTTCACATGAAAAGAGCTTATTATAACTCAGTGTTGCATCTGTTTGTTGCTGTCACTAATGTCTCCATTAAGAGATTTGAGTGAGGCAACCATGTTGGCTGCAGGACAATTTGTTCTTTTGATTCCATCATACATACTTCCTAGATCTCCATTCTTAAAGGACATTCGTATCTCCTAACACAGATCAAGCCAATATGATTGAGCACATTGCCTTGCTGTTTGTTGCAATGGACACTTGGCTTGACCAACCTGAGGTTAAAGCTCAAGACTCAGGAGAGGAGTTCATGTTATAGTGGAGACATTCTATGTGTTTTGCTTCATTAACTGGAAGCAATTTTTCAGAACATGCTGCAAGCCAGTCTTTATCTTGTTCAGTCTTTTTACCAAATGCTAAGGTTGCAGATATGGATATTTATTCTGAGTGTGTTCCTTGCTGCATCAGCATTCAGGGAGGGTGCAATCTATGACACAGATTCCCTGAGATTTGTAATAAATTGGAGACCCTTTCCTTGGCCTTTTGTGTTGTTGATGTTAATGTGTGGGCAATAGTTTTGTTTGGCACCATGGAATTTCCATAGTGAGAGCCTTATTTTGAATCACACAACCACATGGTCTGGGTCACAATCTGCACTGTGAAAACTGTGAGTATGGGGAACATCCTGTAGGGTTTGTTTTTTTTTGTAGATGACAATTAAATAAACACTATATATCATAGTTCACTAGACTGAACCACCAATTCATTCCTATAGGCAACTGAACAGCTATCAAATGGTAATGCCTTTTGGTCACATCTAACCTGGTACAATTTAGAACTGGTACCTGCGAATGATAATGGGCGGCAGTGTCTTACTCTTCTGAAGCACCTATTCTACATCTGAGTAAAGCCTCCACATCCATGCACTCTGGTGGCATGTCTCCCTGTAATTTTATAAAATAAGGGCTAAACTGTGCCACGTAGAGACAGCTTTGAATAGAAAGTGTGTGAAACAACTGCTGAGGATCTTAGGGATAGATTGTGCCTCAGGGAGGAATGTATAGGCTCATGCTGGTAGTAAGCCCAGTGGGGCAGAGACTGTTTCTTACTGTGTGTTTAAACAGAGCCTAGCACGATGGGCCCTAATTTTGGTTGGGGCTTCTTGCTGCAAATTGTACTAAAAAGTAATAAATAATGATAATAGTATCCTACTCTGCCAGACGTTCCATTGATTTAAAATGGACTAAAGGTGGAATGAAGTACTATTTACTGTGTGGGTGGTAAATCCAGGTTCTAAGGGCCAGATCTTCAAAAGGTATTTAGGAGCCTAACTCCCATTGATTTCAGTGGGAATTAAGTTCCTAAATACCTTTGAGGATCTGGGCCTTTGAGGATCAATGGGAGTTAAGCTTCTATGAGGATCTGGGCCTAAGCAGCTTGATCTAGTTGTTTATTAATAATAAAAACTTTGAGTCTAGTTTTGGTAGGTGTGGGGCAAGTACACATTGAATGTTGAGGCTAATAGTGAATATTAAACAGCTACATCCTGCACTGAGCATCACTCATCTTTTGCACTAAATGAGCCAGGGGTCTGTGACTAGTCAGTCTGCCCCACAACTTGCCATGGCTCTTTAAGAGTTAAAAGGTCTGCTATAGACACAAGGACCTTGGAAATATTGGGTGAGAGGGAGTGGTCCTGAGAGTAAGTAGGATTAGGCAGGAAAGCTTAGTACTGCTTTTTTAAGAGCCCAAGGCCTGGAGCCTTGCACAGGGTGGTGCCAAGGCTCCCCTCTCTTGCAATCAATTGGAGATGAGCTGGGAGAAGGGGACCAGTACAAATGCTGCCTCCCTCCTCGTAGCAGGGCAGACGCATGCAGACAATGAAGGGAGTAAACAGGCTTCTGCAGGGCCCTGAGTTAACAGGGAATGGATATCAACAGGAAAAGTCTGCCAAACCCTCTGATCTTGAGGACTAGTCATGGCCAGCTCAGGGAGATAAATTGCAGCTCAGCTTCAGGAGGAGAGCTGGGGGTTCCAGCCTTAAGCCGAAGACAGACTGAGGAGTAAACAATAACTGCTTGAATTACCCAGCTCCAGGAGGAGGACTGGGGCTCATGCCATAAGTTTACAGAGACTGAGAAGGTAACCCTGAGGAGACTGGAACAGAGTTTAGAGGGAAGGCTTCAGAGGAACCTTAGAAACCAGAAACACATTTTGTTTATTTGGGACTTTTGTTATAGACCCTTTTGTAAGAGGTTTTGTAATAAACAAGTCCCAAGAATGGTATTAAGTCAAATGTCGAGACTGCTTCAAATAGAGTTATTGACTTCCTGAGAAGGGGGACCCGAGGCAGGAAATACGTCCAGTGCCTACTAACTTATCAAGGGGTGCTACAGGCCAGGTATGTCCTATCACAGGGTCCTGTGGAGAAAATGGTATGGGGAGAATAAGCTTTGGTATGATGTCTTCAAACTGAAAAGCATAGCCCACTTAATAACATTCAGGACCCACTAGTCACGCGATGCCTGTAAAAATTGGACCAAATAGTCTCCAGAAAGAGGGATAAGAATAGAAGAACAACTTAGGACAGGCTGTAGGTCCTATACCAAAACTCAGTAGACCAAAAGCAATCTGAGAAGAATGCCCGGTGGCCGAAATTTTTTTCCCTAGTGCTGAGAAACTTGTTTGGTTTGAAAATACATTGAAGCAGCATAGGGTAGAAATATTGGTCTTTTTTAATAATAGATAGAGGATTTGTATCAGGGTGGCTTGCCCTTGAGCTGGAGAGCCTGAGGCCAAGCCAACCCTGATTACACAATGACCACCACCTCAGGGGAATCATGCAATTTCCTAGAAAGAGTAGAAAGTGGCTGCAGTAAGGGGGAAGGCTCAGGTGGCAGTAGTGAGGCTGCAGATAGTGAGGGATCATAGAATCATAGGACTGAAAGGGACCTTCGGAGGTCATCTAGTCCAGTCCCCTGCACTCATGGCAGGACTATATTACCTAGACCATTTCTGACAGGTGTTTGTCTAATTTGCACTTAAAAATCTCCAGTGATGGAGATTCCACAACCTCCCTAGGCAATTTATCCTCTTGCAAGCAAGACCTGATACGTGGGTGTAGTGAAGGGGTGTGGCCTCCCTCCCTGACAGGTGGGGAGAGAGCTGTGACCACACCCTGGTAGGCAGATCCAGGACACCCGAAACCGCCCTGCTGGAAGCAGAGGGGCGGGACAGGAACTGGAAATATAAAATGCATGCCCTCCAGCTCAGCTGGAGAAAAGACATCCAGAGAAGCAGGATGTCTTCTCCCCTTCCCCCACCCGCTGCTGGAGCTCAGACCTGATGGAGGCCACTACAGTGCCAGAGACCCAGAGGAACTGCTGGAGCTGGCAGGCACCAGGGACACCAAGGAGCTGTTGGGGCTGCCACTAGCCATTTACCCTAGCAAGACAAACTACAAACCAGAACCCAGGTACCCCCTGAATAGGAGTGTAGGAAGGAGCCCAGGGAAGCTGAATATGGTTTAGCTGTGTTACTGACTGAAAACCGGCCAGCATGTTGCAGCCGTATTCTCCACTGTTAGGGTCCTGGGCTAGAACGCGGTGGAGTTGAGTGGGTCTGCATCCCCCTACCTCCTGCCACCCCACCCTCAGGCCAAGAGGCCTGCATTGGTCTGTCGCCCACCTGAGCTGAAATGCCAGCTGATTTTACTGTCTGCTCCATCAGAGAGCTGATCCCCCTAGACTGCTGTGTTGCTCTGCCTGACTGCAGGCCAGAGCCGTTAACTATTTGCTGCCCTGCTCTGGCTGAAAGTCGAGACTCACAGACCCAATTGCTGCCTGGCCTGGACTGCAGGCTGGGGCCTACTAACTGTTGGCTAATTTTCCCCTGAACTGAGTTGCTCCAGAAGCATTTTAGTGAGGGGGTGTGGTCTACCTCCCTGATGGACAGGGAGAGAGCCGCAACTGCGTAACAGGGGAGAATTGCTCCAGCAGGGAGTGGCGTACTAAGGCAGGAAGAAGAGATCAAGGGATTTTAGACTGTACACAGCAGAAGGCTGGAAGGGAGACTTTTGTGTTTAGTTTTGAACTCAATGGCTGTTGTGACTGGATTGGAAAAATCTTCTGAGGAGCTTATTTGGGGATCCAAGAAGGGAAACAGAAGTGAAGGGCTGTGAGCAAGGCTGCTCTGAGGCCACCAGAAAGTGCCATGGGGCAGCCACTTTGCTACGGGATTTCTTCTCATGCTCACACTGACCAGTCCCAGAGAGGAGTTAATCTAGTAACTTTTGTGGTTTCATAGATGCTAAGGCCAATAGGGACCATCTCCTCTGGGGTATGCTCCAACCATAACAGGATTTAGTCCAGAGACTAGGAATAATATGTTGAAACCCATGGTACTTACATGGCTAGGACCAAAGAAGAATATGCTTTTCAAACTGATCCAGTCACTTTGGCACCATATCAGCATGAGAAGATGGAAAAAAGCCTTTCCTGAACAGAACTCTTGGGTGCTGCTATGATTGGAATGAGACGTTCCTTCCACAGCTATCTGGGAAAGGAAGTCTAATTTTCTGTCCAGTGAGGAAACTGTAACAGGATGCTTCCACCACTGAACAGTCTCAAGAGGTCCTTCATTAACCAGAAAGGTTACCTTCTCTCTTTCCTTTAGTTCCAGTATGTCAAACAACTTGCGTAACTGGGACTGGACAAAAGCTAAGGGAATTTGAACGCAGATGCCATTCTGTCTACCATGTCAATGAAGGCCCTGATGTCACCAGGAGAAAAGGATGCCAGGAGGGCGTGGTCAGTATAGGAAGATGCTGAAAAATGGATTCCACCTTCTACTCTTGTCTCAGTCCCTCAACTTCCATGGATGTGACAATGATTCTGCTGGTCTAGGAGAATGAAACCTGGATCTTGAAACAACCGGGTGCTTTTTAACTCAGTAGGTTCTTCCCTGATAGAACCTAACTGGAGAGACTGGTGAGTGCAGGCCCATAGACCACATTTCACAGGAGAACTCTAAGGCCTTAAATTCCCGAGGCCTGTTATATTGGGAAGAGTTTAAGCTTGTGGCTTTTTTTCATGACAGGCCTTTGCAGAGAGAGAGCCAAATCTCTTAAACCTTGACTTCCTTTCCCCATATACTATAGCAATGGCAACACAATAGTGTGACCTTAAAGATGACTAAATAATGAGACAAAAATTCTAATTGAGGGCCCAAATCTGACCCCTTTACTTATATTAAGCAATACCATACTCTGAACAGCTCCATTGAAATGAATGGGACTACTTTTGCGGTAGGGTACAGCTCATTAGAAGGGTGACAGAATTAGGCTCTAAGCAAACAGAACATACAAAAAACTAATCACATTTTTAAAAATATGAACTAGTATTGAACTCCATTCTCAACACTAAAGATGGTTGGACTTTGAATTTGCTAGGTTAGCAGAAAGAAAGGAACTGAAGGATGGTTTGGAAGTATGAGCTTTTATTGCATTGGTTCTAAAATGCCAAATCCAAGAGATGTGTGTGTATTCCTTAGCTGTTGAATGCTCCAAGAGGTTCAGTGGTCACATAGTAAGGTACATATCTCCTATGGGGGAGGGGGAGGGAGCTCTGCAAAGGTATTTTCATAAAGAAGAAATACTACTTATTGCATTTCATCTTTATTTAATCATTTCTACTGTTTGTTGGTTTGTTTGTTCTCTCATGGATTGGTAACTGGTGAAAAGATAGGAAACAAAGGGTAGGAATAAATGGTCAGTTTTCAGAATGGACAGAGGTAAATGTGGTGTCCCCAAGCGGTCTGTACTGGGACCAGTCCTATTTAACATATTCATAAACGATCTAGAAAAAGGGGTAAACAGTGAGGTGGCAAAATTTGCAGCTGATAAAAACTACTCAGGATAGTTAAGTCCCAGGCAGACTGTGAAGAGCTACAAAAGATCTCACAAAACTGGGTGACTGGGCAACAAAATGGCAGATGAAATTTAATGTTGATAAATGCAAAGTAATGCACATTGGAAAACATAATCCTAACTATACATATACAATGATGGAGACTAAATGAGCTCTTATCACTCACGAAAGAGATCTTGGAGTCATTGTGGATAGTTCTCTGAAAACATCCACTCAATGTATAGCGACAGTCAAGAAAGCGAGCAGAATGTTGGGAATCATCCAGAAAGGGATAGATAATAAGACAGAACATATCATATTGCCTCTATTTAAATCTGTGGTACGCCCACACCTTGAATACTGCATGCAGATGTGGTTGCCCCATCTCTAAAAAGATATATGGGAATTGGAAAAGGTTCAGAAAAGGGCAACAAAAATGATTAGAGGTATAGAATGGCTTCTGCATAAGGAAAGATTAATAAGACTGGGACTTTTCAGCTTGGAAAAGAGGTGACTAAAGGGGGATACGACAGAGGTCTATAAAATCATGAGTGCTGTAGAGAAAGTAAATAAGGAAGTGTTATTTACTCTGTCTCATAATACAAGAACAAGGGTCCACCAAATGAAATTAATAGGCAGGAGGCTTAAAACAAACACAAGAAAGTATTTTTTCACGCAACACACTGTCAACCTCTGGAACTCCTTGCCAGAGGGTGTTGTGAAGGCCAGTACTATAACGGGGTTCAAAAGGGAGCTAGATAGATTCTTGGAAGATAGGTCGATGAATGGCTATTAGCCAGGATGGGCAGGAATGGTGTCCCTAGCCTTTGTTTGCCAGAAGCTGGGATTGGGTGACAGGACATGGATTACTTGATTATAACGTGTCTGTTCATTCCCTTTGAGGCACCTGCGATTGGCCACTGTCAGAGGACAGGATACTGGGCTTGATGGACCTTTGGTCTGACCCAGTATGGCTGTTCTTATGTTCCCTTGATAATCTGTATTTGGCATCTTCTCTATTAAATGACCAGACCTTAGAATATCATGCTTAATTAATACATACTTTGGTATTACAGTCACTTGACACTAGCATAATGTATTTTTCTCTTCTCCTTCCCTCCATTAAGTAAAATTTACACTCAATACTCTTCCAGTTAGGCAGTGCCATTTACTGTCATTAGGCTAAATTGGTTCCATGGGAGACATCCCAATAAAGTGACTAGCCCAGTTAGGTGGCATAGCCTGTACAATTAAGGGAATGCACACTTCCATTCAACAGCTTCCTCTCATCTGAATTACAGTCCAGAATTTGGTGTACACTGATTCATGACTTCCAGCAGTATTTCTATTAAACCATCCCTTTCATTAGAAAAATCATAACAATTACTTCTCACATTAAAAAAGTATACACAAGGTGGGGGCTCTTACACCTGTATCCAAGATTTCTGAGGTCTTCTTTCCTCAGCAAGTCTATTATTATGGTTACACAAATGTGCAACAGATGTTAACTCTCCAGCTCTGATTAGAGTAAACCCCTTAAAATGCTGCCTTGCTTCAAAGACTCCCTATAGTTTTAAACCAATCACTTAGCTTTCCTGAATATTATCAGGAAAAAAATTCTTATTTATTCAGAACCCACAAAAATAATCATGGCAGCAGAAATCTACCCAAAACAAAGTGGTACAAGAGAAAGATAAGAAAAAACCCAGGCAACTAAAACCCAGGCAACTAGAAGAGAACACACACACACACACACACACACATACACACACACACACACAGTATTGTGGGGGTGAATAGGATACTGGACTGGAAGTTGGGCGATTTGGGTTTTGTTCCCTGATATGCCATTTAGTCACAGTGTGATCTTGTGAGATTCCCTTCACCTATCTCTGCTTCAGTTTCCCTGCCTGTAAAATGGAGATAAGTCTCACTTTCCCTTGTAAAGTGCTTTGAGATCTGGTGAAAGTGCTTTATAAGAGCCATGTATTATTATAATGGCAATAAACATGTCAACTGCACTGTATACTAATGCAGCACAAACACAAAGGAAATAAATACCAGAGTAATGCAGGCAAAGTAGTAGAGGCCACAAATACCTAAATAGATAACATTCAACTCAAAACAGCTTTAAAAAACAAAAAGGGCATTAAATGTATTGGCCCAATCCAGACTTGTTTCTGTTCCAAGGATCACCCTAGGCCAGGGGTGGGCAAACCTTTTGGCCTGAGGGCCACAGCTGGATGGGGAAATTGCATGCAGGGCCATGTATGTAGGGCTGGGGCAGGGGATTGGGATGTGGGAGGAAGTGTGGGGTGTGGAAAGGGGTGCAGTGTGCTGGAAGGGGCTCAGAGCAGGGGGTTGGGGTGCAGGAGGGGTGCAGAATGGAGAAGGGGAATCAGGGCAGAGGATTTGGGTACAGGGTGCAGGAGGAGTGTGGCGGGGGCTCAGGGTAGGGGGTTGGGGTGCAGGAGGGGTTCGGGATGCAGGCTCCAGCCCAGCGCCCCTTACCTGGAGCAGCTCCGAAGTGGCAGTTAACTGCCTGCCTTGGCCCCGTTTCGTGCTGCTCCCAGAAATGGCTGGCACCACATCCCTGTGGCCTCTGGGGGAGGGGAGCCAGAGGGCTCCGCGGGCTGCCCTCGTCTGTGGGTACCTCCCCTGAAGCTCCCATTGGCCATGGATCCCTGTTCCAAAGCCAATAGGAGCTGCGTGGGTGATGTCTGGTGATGAGGGCAGCGATGGAGCCCTCTGTCCCCCATTCCGCAGGGGTCTCAGGGATGTGACACTGGCCGCTTCCAGCAGCGGCGCGGGGCCTGTGGCACCAAAGGGGTAGCAATCCCGCGGGCCAGATCCAAAGCCCTGATGGGCTGGATCTGGCCCACGGGCCATAGTTTGCCCATCCCTGCCCTAGACTATAGCTTCCATAGCTCTGCTTCTTCTCATGAGGCAGTCATCTTGCCTCCTTACTTGATCCCATAGGGGGGCAAAGGAACAGTATAGAGACTTCCCCAGCAGACTGTGTAAGGATCTTCCAAGGAAAATAATGGAAACCCCATTTCAGGAGGCATTTGAAACAAGACTAAGCAAAGCACTGGCAGAAGACTGTTGGGAAGAATCTTGCACTGACCCCTGAGAGGAAGATGAGAAAGGGTGGCCAGATGACTAAGATGTTTCCCTTCTGTAATTTCTATAAATAATATCAATGATAAACCTGACGTTCCTGTTGTCACATCTGAGATACCACATGTCACTCGTAAGTACAATTTGAAAGAGCAATGAAGCTTACTGAACAGTCCCTTCAGGTCAATGTTTACCTCTCAGGCCTTAACAGTCTCATCAATAGCAATGGGTATTTTCTTATTATCCTCAGCTTATTCATTAATAAATTAAGATATAAAGAAATTAAATGACTTGTCTGGGGTCATACAGTGAGTTGATGGCACAGACAAGAATAGCACCCAGAAATCTTATTGTGCACCCCCCTGCTACAATCACTAGACCATACATGCACATATATAAAGATTTTTTTCTAAAAATATACAAAATTAAGGAAAACATGCACAAGGCATGTTTCTTTGTGGGATTATGTTGATTATCTATTCTAGTATTTTGTAATGGAGAAGTGTTGCTTAATATAATAGGTTGTAAAACTAAAGAAATCCCCTGGAGAGTGTGCTATTTCTGGCTAAATCCAGATTGACTAGAGTTTAGGAAATGATAATTATATACCCTTTCAGACATTGTTGTAAATCTTCACTTTGTTAACAAGTGAGCAATTACAACATCACAGTGAAACTCTATGGAAGCAACATATACAATGGATGTTAGTTGAAGAGTGTGGCTAATGAATACCACATTGGCTCCACACAAAGAACACAGCACTGATGATTTGGAGGTTTGGTTCAGATAAGCACCTAAAACTTTAGGTCCTTATCCAGAGCTAGCAGAAGTCTGTATTCTTGATATTGGCAGATGGAAGTTAAAGGGAATAGTTCAAATTTAAAAAAAAAGAGAGCGAGAGAGAGACTGATCTTAAAATTAGAAATGAATCTGAATTAAAGACTACATTTTGTCCCCATTTATGCCTAGGCAACCAAGTTAAAATTAAGACAACTAGGAGCAGAATTAGTCCCCAAATATTCTTTGGAGATTTTTTTAACTGAACTCTGTTTTCATTATTTTTTGCAGCTGCACTTCCAGATTCAAGCTAGAACTGGAGGTGGAATTTCTGAAATACTGCAAGAACAATTGTTCTTGCATAAGACACTCTGATCTCATGTATTTTTCCAACTTAGGTTCTAGAGATACAGGAGGTTAGCTTGGGTGAAAAAGCTTGAATAAGTATCCAAACTTTGACATACTTTTCCAAACCAAACATTATGGGGTTCAGCAATCACTGGAAATCCAGCCAGAAATCTCCTATGAAAAGGGTGTCTTTCAAGAATTTCATTAATCTCTAGTTCTTCTATGTGAAGAACTTCTGGACTTCAGTATGACTACCTGTGGTAATATAAGGTACTATTTATTCAGTAAAAGAAGAGACTCCAGTCCAGCCCTCTAGCTGGCCAGAAGTACTGTCACTGAGTCATTCTTTTTGATCTTTTTACCTCTGGTGCCAAATGAAAACAGAATATGAAAGGAAGCAAAAGTTTTTGTTGAAAATATCACTGACATTTTATGAACTTCAGAATGAGTTCAGCATTTTAATTCAAGTTTTGAGCAAATATTTGGAAGAACTGTTCTTAGCTAAATTAGTTTACCCAGGTCTAGTTTTAATAATCAATCTTAATAATTCTCAGGATTCCTAGTATAGTAATATTTTGCATGTCTATAGCACCTTTAATTCAAGATCTGATAGTTCTTTAAAATGTTAATTAATCTTCACAACTCTCCTGTGAGGTACTGTTTGTTTACGCATGTTCATGAATCAGGTTTTAAGGTTGCCGTTAAACCAATTTATGAAACTTTAGCTTGTGGTTTCCTCAGTTTTTAATGTTTGGAGCTTTTTAAATTGTGTGTGTCATGATTATTCTATTTTTTTGAATTGCACTTAACCTCAGCTAAAGTCAAAGTGGTTTGGTTTGGGGGCGGGGGGAAAGGGCATAGAATTTCCAACGTTTTAAAAAAAGGAAACATAGGGATTTGTTAAATGTTTGGTCAGGCTGTGCAATGAAAGAGAGAATAAGTGTGTGTGTGTGTGTGTGTGTGTAAGTAAAAAACAAACAAAACCCAACCCTCTGTAGGGTAGGAGAATGGGCAGGTCTGTTTTAGCAGGGGATCTCCTGTCCTTGCCCATCCCATTCAGTCCCCTCTTATACACTGCCACACAACAAACTACAAAGGTCCTGAATTCTACACAGCATGGTGCCTAGTGGGCACACCCTACAATCCTTCCCCACATTTACCTCTGTTTGGGTAGTGGTATTACATAGACCAGGAATGGGCTGGGGTTTCCCTTAATGCCTGATCCTAGCCTATTGAAGTTAGTGGTAGATTTGCAATGGATTTAGCTAGGAACAGGATTGGGTCTAGAGTTTTTTCCCCCAGGGTTGGGGTGCACAGAGTTGTGCTACTGCACTCCTATGTGCAGGAGAGGAGATATAGTAAACGTGCAGTTTGACCTTCCAAAATTTAATTCTGAACATTATTCGTGTTAGAGAGAGAAGATGGGTGAGGTAATATTATTTACTGGACCAACTTCTGTTGGTGAGAGAGTGAGAGAGTCTTTTGAGCAATAAAGAGATCTTTTTCAGGTCTGGGAAAGGCACTAAGGCCTGGTCTATGCCTCAGAGTTAGGTCCATGTAAAGCAGCTTACGTTGACCTAACTATGTAAGCATCTACGCTATAACATTTCTCCCATCAATGTAACTCACCCACTAAGATGACCTAATAACTCAAACACATACAGGTAGTCACAGTACTTGTTAGTAAGGCTAGGTTCTGGCCTGGAACCGCTCCTCTCTGGCTAGCCACCCATGGTTCCACTTCCGGGGGTGTCCTCCCATCCTCGGGCCCTGGGTCTGGGTCACTTGGGGTTTGGTTGCTTTGTTGGAGGCTCGCTTGCTGACAACATTCAGAGGGAAAGCTAATGCTTCTTTGCTGCCAGGGGATACATGGGTCATGCTGCACCAACCAAGGAATGCCAAGAATGATCACATTAAAGCATATTGTTTATCGGTGCTCTTCTGTTATAGCCTCTAAGGGCACAGTCTCTTGAGTAACCAGTCCTGACGATAGGGGCGACCCATCGATCGTCTTCACCAGGTCTGGTGTAGGTTTTGGCTGAAGAGGAATCTGGAGGGTTTTGTCTGCCTCAACATCTGCAAAGTTGGCAGGAGACTCAAAGTCTATTACTAGTTATGGTTGTGAGGGTGGATCTGCTGTGCCTTCCCCAATACCTGCAACAGCAACTGGAAATGCAGGGAGACATCCTGGGTCCCAGGTCAGGTTCTTCTTGAGGCCAGAGGGTGGTTCTGAAGCATGCAGCTCTAGTTGTGCGGAGGCTGTACCCCCTACTGGGCCTGGACTGGTCTGTTTTCTGAGTTCTTCTGAGCTGGGCAGGAGGCAAGGACATGACCCCCATAGTAAAAACAGAGGTTCAGCTGTTGTTGACACTCTGTCTCCTCCGTTGGCCCTGGTTGACCTGCATGGGTTCAGGACTTACTTCTACAGGCTGTGGTGCAGACGTCATGCTACCTCTCCTTTCCTCCTTCTGCTCAGAGAGCCAAGGGTAGATGCACGGGGTGAGGTCAACAAAGTCATCTATGCAAGTGTGGTTTTCAACATGAAATGGCTCATCTTTTACCTCATCATTCTTCTACCTCATCATTGAGTCTCCACTGGAATTGGTGAAGTTGGGCTGCCTCATTCCATTCAGCATCAGCCACAAGCCATCAGAAATGGGCAGCGCAGGTAGTGTCTGGCCCTTGTCCCAGTGAAGGTTCTGGAGAGCAGCTTCTGCAGAGTGGACATGATGTGGGCCATCAAAGATGGTTGTGAAGGCTAGCAGGAAGGCATCCCAGTTGGAGAACACTGGGCTGCTTTGCTCCAACAGTGGGGAGGCCCAATTGAGTGCTTCACCAGAGAGTAGGCTGACTACTAGCCCCACCTTAGTTTGGTCTGTGGGGTATGGTTGGGGGCATAGCAGCTTGCATTGGATTAGGAAACCCTGGAATTTCTGACAATCTGCGTTGAACCATTCGGACAGTGGCACTATCGCACTGTGGGGGCTGGTTCAGGTGATGAATGGTCTGTTCAGGCACATAGTGCCACTGCTTCTTCCTAGCAGTGAGCTGTGCCACCTGAACTATGATTGAGTTAGTTGCTCCTGCAGGGTCTGTGCTTTGAGTGCACACTACATAGCATGAGCCTGTAGTGCAAGGTTCTCTGCCTGCAGACAGGTGACTTGGTCCTGCAGGTCCCGGGCCCTAGAGAAGCCACTAGTTGGAGGGCATGGTGTCTCTCCCCTTTCATCACTGGTGGAGATGTTGGATGGATTGAGGGGGGCTGGTGCAAAGGTGGTCTGAGGAAACTGTCCTGATGAGGGCTGTCAGAACTTATGGTCGAAGCCAAGTTGGGTACTGGGAGGTCAGAATCCAAGACAGGCCAGAGGGCAGACTGAGAGTCAGGTATCAAGCAGGCAGGCAAGGTCAGATTACCAGGAGTCTGAGACTGGCCAGAGGGAAAATCAAGAATCAGGTGTCAGGAGGCAGGCAGGGGCAGGTTGCCAGGAGACTGGGATCAGGCACCAGATTACAGTCAGCAGTTGAAGAACACAATCAAGGACAAGTTAGGGTCAGAAGCGAGAGTCTAAGGTCTATCACAAGCAGGATGTGGACCAGAGACCAGCAGGCAGTCTATGTTGTTACTCAACTCCTTATCATGGCTTCCTGGCTTAAGTATTGGTACCGACCAATCAATGGTTTGTGAGGGGTTGCCATTTAGGTCCTACTGGTCTGTACTTCCTGCCAAGCCTAGCCTCCTCGGGGAGCTTAATTTAGCTTCTGGTTGTGATATGGTGGCATCAGCAGGCTAGAACCCCTGTAGTCCTAGGTTCTAGCCCTGTAGGTTCTTACAGCGCATGTCCAAGTCTTTTCAGGATTGGGGCCCAGAAAATATTTATCAGCTGTTAATGAATAATCCATTATTTGACCGTCTCTGGTATAAACTGAAGCAGATATTGATAATAATAATAATATGTAGCTCTTATATAGTGCTTGTCATCCATAGAGGTCAAAGAACATTAGAAAAGAGGTCAGTATTTTTATCCCCATTATAGAAACAGGGAAATTGAAGCACAGAGAGACCAAGAGGCTTGTCCAAACTCAAGTAATTTTTTGTCAGATTATTGTATTAAAAAAAGTGGGAAGCCTTAGATTTAAGTTAAAAATCAACCAGCGAGTCAACTCTCAGAATTCAGTTGTTTCTTAGTTTGAGAGATTAAGAGAAATAGGTAATTAAAAATACATCTAACTCCTGAATTAAATTATATGCATACTTTTTAAATTTTAAAAAAATTGTTTACCTATGAATAAGTGCTGCAAGTTTGGGGAGGATATGGCCTGCTATGTTGTAAAAATAAATGTAATCCTTGCTTTAAATGACAATCTGAACCCAACTATAACTATGAAGCTACCACAATGCCTTCATGAGTGTGATAATACTACCATAACTCACTGGGTTGTGAGGATTAGTTAGTTGGTGTCACACAATGTGATACTAACAGTACTTCTGAGTTCAAATATTGAACACAGTGAGTAGAGCGTTTGCTACCCTCATGCTGTTTTCCGAGAAATCTAGGTAAGCAAGCAGCAGAAGAGAAAGAGACCCTGTATCTTGTTGACAAGTGAGAAAAGTCTTTTACATCTAGGTCATGATAGAAATAATTTAAACTGAATATACATATTTAATATACACATACATAATATACTCTATTCACACATCTATTTCATCTTCCCTCTGGATAAAGTATAGGAAAAATCAATTATACTGTTTAATCTCATTTTACTGATGTTGAAAGGCTCAAGTGACCTGCTTTTCCTCTGAAATGTTTGTATTAAGGAGCATATTTGAATCTGCTTAAGATTCCCATGAAGTCCGTGTGTATTTTAATTGTGTTGCCTCCCTGCATTTTTCACTCAAAAAGCTGTAGCATTTTGGCAGTGATTCCATTTCACTGTTTGTAGGAATGAATTTGAATGTAAAGGAGAAGAGTGAGAACTGAATAAGCAAGATGTAGAGCAAAATTCTCCCGTATCCTAAAGGTTCATCTCCAATCAAGCATCCACTCTCCTAAACTGGGAATTTCAGGATGTAGGGAGAGCAATATGTTATCTGTCATCTAAATGGTGGTCATCATCCTGTTATCTAAGTACCTATTAGATCTGGATTTTGCTCCAATTTTGGAAGCCATACAAACCCTTTAAAAAAAGGGTGTGGATTCTATGCAGAAACACTGGATGTGCAAGTGTCTGGGGAGAATATAAACCCTTTGCATAATCCATTCACTATCCTCAAGAATCTTTATAGAATTCTCTTTTACTTTTTCTGCAGGATTAAAGCAAAAAAAAAATTGATGTTCTTCACAAGACTGATGGCCACTGCTGCATCACTGAGATGTTGAGTATTGTAGGATGGGTCTCTCTCAGTCTCTCCTGTTGGAGCTGTTCCACTGTGTGTAATTAATTCAATATTTATTAGATGAGCTAGAGTGATTGACCGACTGTGTAGTCTGATTGTTAGAGGACTCACCTAAGCTATGGAAGAATTGGGGTCTCCAGTGTGTAGAACTAGTTAAATATTCAGTGGAAAAGCTAACAGGAGACAGAGAGCTACAGCCCTCCATCCCAATTCCCTGGTGGTGAGGGCACTCATTTGGGAGGTGGAAGACCTGCATTTAAGGCCTTCTTCCCAATCCAACAGAGCAAAAACTTGAACCTGGGTCTCCTACAGCCCTGAGGAGTCCTGCAACCACCAGGCTTTTGGCTGATCTGAGATGGGAGTGGCTCTCATTTTTCTTGAAAACATTTTGGAAGGTTTCAGTTTCATCTTGGTACAGAGCAGGAAAGCTTTAGAAATTGCAACTGTTTTTTTGCAGGACGGGAAAGCCATTTCATGCCCAGCTTTCACTGCAAGCAATAGTTGCTGCAGCCCCCCTGTTCTATCCTGGAGCTCTGCCCGTCTCCTGTCATGCACCTCTTGACTTGCTTCTCCTCAAAGCCCAGTAACAAGTGATGGTTGTTTCATCTTTGTCTCTTAAATCCTTGCTGTCCTGTGTGTTCATTAATTTAGGAGTATGCGTTCCTTACGTAATTTATCAGACACAACCAATGGTGTGTACACAGACACAAGCTCTGTGAATCCAAACAGAGTGACTCCCCCTCTCCGTTCCCAGTCCTGGAAACAAAAGCACTTTCCTCTTCACCAAGAGGGAATGCAAAATCAGGCTAGCAAATCCAACACACACAGATCACCCCTTGATTTCTTCCTCCCACCAATTCCCTGGTGAGTACAGACTCAATTTCCCTGAAATTTCCCAGAAAAGAAAACTCCAACAGGTCTCAAAAAGAAAGCTTTATATAAAAAGAAAGAAAATACATACAAATGGTCTCTCTGTATTAAGGTGACAAAATACAGGGTTAATTGCTTAAAAGAAATATGAATAAACAGCCTTATTCAAAAAGAATACAAATCAAAGCACTCCAGCACTTATATTCATGCAAATACCAAAGAAAAGAAACCATATAACTTACTATCTGATCTCTTTGTCCTTACACTTAGAAACAGAAGATTAGAAAGCAGAAACTACTTCTCCAAAGCTCAGAGAAAGCAGGCAGACAGAAAACAAAAACCTCAGACACAAAATTCCCTCCACCCAAAGTTGAAAAAATCCGGTTTCCTGATTGGTCCTCTGGTCAGGTGCTTCAGGTGAAAGAGACATTAACCCTTAGCTATCTGTTTATGACACGCCCCCCAAATTGCAGACAGTGGGGAAGCTCACTGGCGGCGATTTCCGTCTAGAACTTTAAAATAAACAGATTACTACAACACATGTACCTTTACATATACCACTAAGTATATAACTAGCAGACTTCTACATTTTAAGAACACTGTTTAACTACTGAATTCTGGGAAACTCTCACGGGAGAGTGCATCAGCTACTTTGTTAGAAGCTCCTGTGATTTGCTGAATTTCAAAATCAAAATCTTGGAGAGCTAAACTCCAACGAAGAAGTTTCTTGTTGTTCCCCTTAGCAGTATGAAGCCACTTTAGTGCCGCATGGTCAGTTTGTAGTTGGAACCGCCGTCCCCAAACATATGGGCGTAGCTTTTCCAGGGCGTACACAATGGCATAGCATTCCTTTTGACTGACTGACCAGTGACTTTCCCTCTCAGACAGTTTCTTGCTGAGAAACACGACAGGATGGAAGTTGTGATCTGTTGCTTCCTGCATGAGCACTGCTCCTATACCACGCTCAGATGCATCTGTGGTTACTAGGAATGGCTTGTCAAAGTCCGGGGCCCTGAGCACAGGGTCAGACATGAGCATCGCCTTAAGCTGGGTAAAGGCCTTTTGACACTCATCAGTCCACTTAACAGCATTTGGCTGGGTCTTTTTGGTCAGGTCGGTCAATGGGGCAGCGATTTGGCTGTAGTGTGGAACAAATCGCCTGTAGTATCCGGCCAAGCCTAAGAAGGATTGGACCTGTTTCTTTGACCTTGGGACAGGCCACTTTTGGATAGCATCCACCTTGGCCTGTAGGGGGTTTATGGTTTACGACCCACCTGGTGCCCCTGGTAAGTCACTCTGTTTTGGCCTATTTGACACTTTTTGGCCTTAACAGTTAGTCCAGCCTGCCTGATGCGCTCAAAGACCTTTTCCAGGTGGAGTAGGTGTTCAGGCCAGGAGTCTGAAAAAATGGCCACATCATCGAGGTAGGCAACTGCAAATTCTCCCATTCCAGCTAGTAGACCATTTACCAGCCTCTGGAAGGTGGCGGGTGCATTTCGAAGGCCGAAAGGAAGGACATTGAATTCATACATCCCCGCATGGGTGACGAATGCTGACCTCTCCTTGGCAGGTTCATCTAGCGGTACTTACCAGTACCCCTTGGTTAAGTCTATTGTAGAGATGAACTGGGCACGTCCCAACTTCTCCAATAGCTCATCAGTGTGTGGCACTGGATAGTTGTCCGGACGAGTTACCGCATTTAGCTTACGGTAGTCCATGCAAAAGCGTATTTCCCCATCTGGTTTGGGTACCAGAACCACTGGAGATGCCCATGCACTGGTAGATGAGTGGATTATACCCATCTGTAGCATGTTCAGGATCTCCCGTTCTATAGCAGCTTGGGCATGAGGAGACACCCGGTAGGGTGGGGTTCTAATTGGATGAGCATTACCTGTGTCAATGGAGTGGTATGCCCGTTCAGTCCGTCCTGGGGTGGCTGAGAACAATGGGGCGAAGCTAGTGCACAGCTCCTTGATTTGTCGCCACTGCAGACGTTCCAGGGTGGTTGAGAGGTTCACCTCTTCCACGCCACCATCTTTTTTCCCGTCGTAGTAGACACCGTCAGGCCACTCAGCCCCATCTCCCTGGACTGTAAACTGACAAACCTGTAAGTCTCTGGAATAGAAAGGCTTGAAGAATTAACATGGTACACTTTAGGCTTTAGTGAGGAATTGGGAAATGCTATGAGGTAGTTTACAGTTCCCAGGCGCTCTTGGACCGTGAATGGCCCTTCCCATGATGCTTCCATCTTATGGGCCTGTTGTGCCTTCAAGACCATAACCTGGTCTCCTACCTTGAAGGAACGTTCTCTGGCATGTCTGTCATACCAGGCCTTTTGCTCTTCTTGAGCATCCTTTAGGTTCTCTCTAGCAAGGGCTAAAGAGTGTCGGAGGGTGCTTTGTAGGTTGCTTACAAAGTCCAGAATGTTAGTTCCTGGAGAAGGCGTAAACCCCTCCCATTGCTGCTTCACCAACTGTAATGGTCCCTTAAGCTCGTGACCATACACAAGTTCAAATGGTGAAAACCCTAAACTGGGATGTGATACAGCCCTGTAGGCAAACAGCAACTGCTGCAACACTAGGTCCCAATTATTGGAGAATTCGTTGATGAATTTTCGTATCATGGCCCCCAAAGTTCCATTGAACCTTTCCACCAGGCCATTGGTTTGATGGTGGTATGGGGTGGCAACCAAGTGATTCACCCCATGAGTTTCCCACAGTTTTTCCCTGGTGCCTGCCAGGAAATTAGACCCTGAATCTGTAAGGATGTCGGAGGGCCAACCTACCCTGGCAAAGATGTCTGTTAGGGCCAGGCACACAGTGTTAGCCCTGGTGTTGCCTAGAGCTACTGCTTCCGGCCATCGGGTAGCAAAGTCCACTAAAGTCAGTACGTACTGCTTTCCTCTGGGCGTCTTTTTTGGGAAAGGGCCCAGAATATCCACAGCTACTCGCTGAAATGGGACCTCAATTATGGGGAGTGGCTGGAGAGGGGCCTTGACCTGGTCTTGAGGCTTTCCCACTCTTTGGCATACCTCACAAGACCGGACATACTTGGCAACATCCTTGCCCATCCCCTCCCAGTGGAAGGACTTCCCCAATCTGTCTTTGGTTCTGTTCACCCCAGCATGGCCACTGGGATGATCATGGGCTAAGCTTAAGAGCTTCCCCCGGTACTTAGTTGGAACCACCAACTGTTTTTGCGGCTGCCATTCTTCCCGGTGTCCACCAGAAAGAATTTCCTTGTATAAAAGTCCATGGTCTATAACAAACCGGGATCGATTAGAAGAGCTGAGAGGCGGTGGGGTGCTCCATGCTGCCGCCCATGCTTTCTGAAGGCTGTCATCTGCTTCCTGCTCAGTCTGGAACTGTTCCCTTGACGCTGGGGTCACCAGTTCTTCCTCAGACTGTGGACTTGGGCTTGGTCCCTCTGGAAGCGATGTAGGTGATGGGGTTGTTTCCGTTGCTGGTGTACCGCTCTCCGCTGGTGCACCTGAGGTTATTTCAGGCTCTGGCTGAGCCTTTTGGGTATGGCTGTCTGTTGTTTCTGCCAGTTTTGGCTCGCTGGCGCCCTCTGGCGTTGAGTTTGAAGATGGGGTTGCAATTGCTGGTGCTGGTTGCTGTTCCAGTTCCGGGCCTGGGACTGGAGGTGCTGTGGCTTTTTCAGTGGTTGGCATGGAATCTGGATCCACTACCTCTGTCTGGGTCTCTGGTAACACAGACGGGCCTCTGTGGACGGCTCAGGAACAGGAATAGGTCTGGAAGCTTGCCTGGTTTGGCTACGTGTAACCATTCCCACTCGCTTGGCCCGCTTCACCTGGTTGGCCAAGTCTTCTCCCAGTAGCATGGGGATAGGATAATTGTCATAGACTGCAAAAGTCCACATTCCTGACCAGCCTTTGTACTGGACAGGCAGTTGAGCTGTAGGCAAGTCTACAGCTTGTGACATGAAGGGGTAAATTGTAATTTTGGCCTTTGGGTTGATGAATTTGGGGTCAACGAAGGATTGGTGGATAGCTGACACTTGTGCCCCCGTGTCTCTCCAAGCAGTAACCTTCTTTCCACCCACTCTCAAATTTTCCCTTCGCTCCAAGGGTATTTGAGAGGCATCCGGGCCTGGGGATCTTTGGTGTGATGGTGGTGTAATGAATTGCACTCGCATGGTGTTCTTTGGACAGTTGGCCTTGATATGTCCCAGTTCATTACACTTAAAGCATCTTCCATCTGATGGGTCACTGGGCTGAGGTGAGTTACTGGAGACTGGTGAGGTGGAAGAGTAGGGTGTCTGTGGCTTTACTTGGGTGGTATGTGGGGTCTTTGGCTGTCCTCGGTTGTAGGGTTTATGGTCGGTGTGCCCCCTGGGGTAATCGTTCCCCTTGACAGTAGCTTTCTTGCTTTCTGCCACTTCCATCCATTTGGCTCCAATCTCCCCCGCCTCAGCGAGATCTTTGGGTTTTCCATCTTGTATGTACCGTGTGATGTCTTCGGGAACACCACCCAAGAACTGCTCCATTTGTATGAGGAGGTGCAGTTCTTCCAAGGTTTTAACATTGTGTCCTGATATCCAGGCCTCATAATTTTTTGCAACGTAGTAGGCGTGTTTGGGAAATGACACATCTGGTTTCCACTTTTGGGTTCTGAAGCGCCGACGGGCATGATCTGGGGTTATCCCCATTCTGTATCTGGCCTTGGTTTGAAAAAGTTTATAGTCATTCATTTGCTGCTTAGGCATTTCAGCTGCCACCTCTGCTAAAGGTCCACTGAGCTGTGACCTCAATTCTACCATGTGTACTGGTCTTCGGGGATGCTGTACCCAAGACAGGCTCTTTCAAAATTTTCCAAGAAGGCCTCGGTGTCATCACCTGCCTTGTAGGTGGGAAATTTCCTGTGCTGTGGAGCAATAATTGGCGCCGGGTTGTTAGGGTTGGCTGGCACATGCAGCCCAGCTTTTGCCAAGTCCAGTTCATGTTTTCTCTGTTTTTCCTTCTCTTCATTTTCTTTTTGTTGTTTTTCCCTTTCTTTTTGTTGTTTTTCCATGTCTCGGCGGTGGGCCGCCTCTTCTTCTTCTTGCTTCCTTCTGTGGGCCACCTCTTTGGCTGCCTGTTCTCTTTGGTAGGCTGCCTCTCTTCCTCTCTATCTCTTATTTCCATCTCTGTTTGTTTTATTTCCAGTTGTCACCTGTGTTCAGCTTCTTTGAATTGCTCTTCGGCCTCAATTTTTGCCTTAGAAGTCATGATTTCTGTTTTCTTGTGTTGGGGTGCCCTCCGGTGTTTCTCTTCTGAACTGCAGGCTCTGTTGCCTCCTGGGGTCTGCCTAGCAACAGTGCTTTTAGCTAATCTTCAATGTTAAGTAAACCTGAAAAACCACTTTATTTGCATGTATATAGTGCTGGTAATGACTCTCAATGGGAGAGCTATTGTGTGACAAAAGATTCTTTGTCACAGCTTAATGGTCTCTTGCTTATTATGCAAGCGACAAACTGCCAGAGAGAGCAGAAAAAAAAATTCTCTTTTAAACCCAAACTGTTTCTCTCTGCTAAAAAGCCCTTAGCAGAGAAGAGAAAAAAATAATATTCTAACTGGCTTCTGGATTTTGTCTATCCCGTAATGTCTCTTTCACCTGAAGCACCTGACCAGAGGACCAATCAGGAAACCGGATTTTTTCAACTTTGGGTGGAGGGAATTTTGTGTCTGAGGTCTTTGTTGTCTGTCTGCCTGCTTTCTCTGAGCTTTGGAGAAGTAGTTTCTGCTTTCTAATCTTCTCCTTCTAAGTGTAAGGACAAAGAGATCAGATAGTAAGTTATATGGTTTCTTTTCTTTGGTATTTGCATGAATATAAGTGCTGGAGTGCTTTGATTTGTATTCTTTCTGAATAAGGCTGTTTATTCATATTTCTTTTAAGCAATTAACCCTGTATTTTGTCACCTTAATACAGAGAGACCATTTGTATGTATTTTTCTTTCTTTTTTATATAAAGCTTTCTTTTAAGACCTGTTGGAGTTTTTCTTTACTTCAGGGAAATTGAGTCTGTACTCACCAGGGAATTGGTGGGAGGAAGAAATCAGGGGGAGATCTGTGTGTGTTGGATTTGCTAGCCTGATTTTACATTCCCTCTGGGTGAAGAGGAAAGTGCTTTTGTTTCCAGGACTGGGAACGGAGAGGGGGAGTCACTCTGTTTGGATTTCCAGAGCTTGTATCTGTGTATCTATCCAGGAGCACCTGGAGGGGGGAAGGGAAAAAGGATTATTTCCCTTTGTTGTGAGACTCAAGGGATTTGGGTCTTGGGGTCCCCAGGGAAGGTTTTTCAGGGGGACCAGAGTGCCCCAAAACACTCTAATTTTTTGGGTGGTGGCAGCAAGTACCAGGTCCAAGCTGGTAACTAAGCTTGGAGGTTTTCATGCTAATCCCCATATTTTGGACGCTAAGGTCCAAATCTGGGACTAAAGTTATGACAAGTGGGTAAGTCTATTAACTTGCACCTCCTGATTTAGTCATGCTGCTACCAGAACTAAAGGTGCAGCACCTAGATGAGGATATGGGTGGTTTTTTTTGGAGGGGGGGAACGAAGCACTTCTGAAAATTCCAACAGACCAACTGTTCCTTTGGCCATGCGCTGGAGTTGTCCATTTAGGTCGTTTGCTCCTGGCGCATTTGGCCATAACTAGCAAGCCTTTTCTGAAAATTCCTTCAGTGGCCAAAGAGATGCTGCCGAGTCCCGTTTGGGCTGCTACCTGGCCAGTTTCACCCATTCAAGCTTTCTGAAATTTCCAGCAACAGAGTCTGAATTGAAAGATTAAATTTTAGGAAAGTTTCTGTTAAGATTTGAACACCAGCCTAAGCTCAGCTTTCCATCCCCACCCCCTCTGCCTTCCAGATTCAAGCTAGAGACCCTGTCACAGGGTACTCTATTCACTACCAGAGTGCCTGATTAAGGCTGTGGCTGAGGATTAGCTCTGCCAGTCTGATGCCCCTTCCTGCAGGTGCTCACTCCATCTTTCTCGCAGGACTTGATGGCTCCTTCTTTGTGGCTTGGCCCCTACTGCCAGGTCACTGTAGCTTTTCCCTTCTGCGGGTGGGATGTGTGTGTGTTGTGTACCATAGTCTCTCTGTATAAACTGTCCTGGGCAGTCTTCTAGTTCATTACCCCTCAGTTGGTGCCACTTCCCCAGTGGCTGGTATGGGAACCCAGGACCTCCCTCTATAGTGGGTTCCAGGCCAGGGACCCTACAACCAGGAGCTAAGGTCTGCATGGTCCCACACCTTGCTGCTGTTTCCCAGGACTGCTTCTTACATTGCTTCTGCCAGGCTCCTTTTCCATCCTCTTTCGGGTATGCCCATTTCTCCAGATCAAGCTCTCTTTTCTCCTTAACCTCAGAGACAGTGACTGCAGATCTCCTCATTGTAGCCCCTTTCTTCCCTCAGCTACCTGGCTCAATACAAGCCCCTGTTCAGGTGAGCTTCATCCTTTTATTAGTCCTCATTGCTCCCTGGCTCCTCTTCCAGGTGCACCCTAGGCAATTAATTGGCCCACTTAGCCACCTTAATCCCTCAGGGGCTGGTGTGGGGTGAACACCACATCACAGACCACCACAAACCTTAACTGTGTCCCCATAATCCAGTCCACCCTCAACTAGCCAGAACACCCTTTGTATTCCAGCCTATTTATCTCATAACAACTAAAGATGATTTGATATGCCTGCTTATCCTCTATATATCAGTCAGAAACTCCCATCCCTACCTCTAGCCTCCCAATATGAACTACTGGCCCCCACCTTTCCTAGCTGCATTCCCACTACCACCACTCTCATGTGCCCTCACTGAAGACTAAAGACCCACTGCCCCTTTATACCTTCTGCATAAGAGTCTGTTTTGAAATACATGTATTTGAAAGAAATACAGTATATGGAGAAGAGAAATTATTCTTTGAAATGCCATGCAGGAGCATAAAGGTTTGTAAGAGAAAAAGGTTCACAGAATATTTTTGAATAAAATATAACAGTCACATCATGTTTCTTCTATTTAAATGCAATGAGGATAAGATCCTTATAGGGAATTGGTGTGTGTATTTTCAATGCACCAGGAAAAGAGAAGGAAAAAAAATAAGTTACAAATATTCCAAGTATCCCACTGCCCTTATTGTCCTCAATAATCATGGAACAGCTGGAGAACTATCCCATTAAAGCCAGGGAAGGACAATTTCCTGATCCAGCATGGGGCATAAATGCACTTTCCCTGCCTGGCTGCCTGATTGTAGCAACCTCCTCATGTTAAACTGAAGGAGCTCTTGCTGGGGAGCTCAGATTGAAGAAAAAAGCCCCGCAAAACTCCTTCTCAAGCTGCATAGAGAAGAGAAAAAAACCTCTGCAGAGCCATGGGATGGCAATTAAACTGTGGGAGGACAATTACTTGGCAAATGCTTTTTGTATAGCAAACAGGACATGTCAGAGTCTGTGTTATACTGCCTGCCCGCCCTCACCTGCTGCTCAAGGATACCTGTCAGCGTATTGGAGAAACAATGAACACATGATTTGTACAGTTAATGAGACTTTCTGGACCTTCTCACTATAGTCGATAGTGTTAGAGTAATGTTCACGGTTTTTTGGTAATGTGTCAGTGGGAAGTTCTTGGAACCACAAAGCATCATCAACATGTCTCAAGAGGTGCCATAACAAATGGACAATCAAAGAATTATCTGAACTTAGGGAAGTTTCTTCCAAACCCCTGATGATCAGGTGGCAACTTATGCCTTGAACCATGGGATTTTATATCCCTTCTACTTTTTTATCTTGTCTGTTGTGATTTGGAATCACATCTGATGCTCTGTGCCTGGCAATTGCATGCACTCTCCATCCACACCCAAATGTATCTGGTGAAAGCGATGCCCCATGGCTCTCAAACATGCTAAGTGCTATGTGTCTGGCAGAGGTCCGCCCTGTGCCTTTAAATAGGCTAGGTGATATGTGCTTTGCTGTCACGGCTTTCCATTCCCAAAATAAGTTGAATGGTGTGTAACTGGTAGATAAGAACGTACTGAGCTTCCCAGTGTGCAAGGTGTTCTGTGATTGGCAGCTGTCCTTTCAATAACCTTGAATGTAGGAAACAGTGCATGCCAGGTGGACATGCTCCCACCAGGCCCCTGCACAGACTGGATGCTGTGTACTTAGTGGTTTGCCTCCAGCTTCCCAGAGGCTAGGTGCTGGGTATCCAGAGGACAGATCTGCGAATTTGCTGGTGTCAGGAAGAGATTCACCCTCATTCCTCAAATCTGCTGGGTGCTCTGTTCAATGAAAATGAACAGTCTAGATCCATTAGTCCAGATGGTTATTCCCTCCTTGCCCTGGACACAGAGGAGGCTGTGTATTTGCTCTATTTTATCCGATTGGTGCAGCTGGAGTTACAGTAGCTGGAGATCTGCCCCCAAGTCTTTTAAGTGTCAGTAGAAAAGTGTGAACTTTGGTCCAGCATAAAAAAGTTTAACTACAGCAGCTTATCCCAAAGACAAATAGCCAATACAAAGAGCATTAATTTGTGCATTTCCTAGCAAAATTAGGAAATTGCATCGATGCAGTATTGGCTGCAAAAGCTGCCTCTCGGTATTTTTGCTCCTTTAAATTAGGGGCAGAATAAAATTCCCAGAAAATATGGTGATCTTGCCCACTAGGGCTTAAAAATGAAGGGGAAGTAGTGGTGAGTAACCTCCATGAGTGCTTTGTTTCCTCAATAATTAATCTTGGCACTCCATCCCAATGGTGATGCATAGAAAGGAAGCACTTGGAATCCATTAGTAAGATTCTACTATGTTTACAAAAATGTGGCAGAATCAGTTCCTTTCCCTCTGTGAAGTCATTCAGTGCAACTCAATTTTTCATTTAAATTAAACAATTTTAATTAAACTGAACATATATGCTGTGTAAAATGAAACGGGATGATTCCCAGATATACTACAAAGATATCTTTTATTGCTGAGCAAAAAAAAGTGTAATATCACAAGTGTATATCACAGCTGGTGCCCTGTAACCTTATTCCAGAGAAAACGTAGATTAGCCACAACTTTCACTAGCCCTTGCCTGGCCAGGGGCAGAAGTGAAAGTGGGCCAAGATTGGCTGGTATAGCCTACCGGTAAGAAGTGGCCGCCAGTACGGGCCCATACACAGCTGACATTAAAGCGCTGCTGCAGCAGCACTTTAATGTTGCTGTCCCTTTTGTCCCACCATCAGTGGCCTTGCCTCCAGGGCTGCTGAGAAGGGGAGCAAAAGGGGCAGCTGCCCTGGGGCCCGGTGATTTAAAAGATTACAGCGCTCCCAGCTGCTACTGTGGCAGCGGCTGGAGCCTCGACTGCTTTAAATAGCTGCTGGAGCCCTGGATGGCACAGGCCAGACAGCGCTGTAGGGCTGGCTGGGGGAGGCTTACCCCGGCCTGCCCCTTCTGCCCGAAGCCCTGCCTCTTCTGGGGGCCTAGAGCCGGGCCCCCGTACTGGTAAGACTTTTATGTTACTTTCACCCCTGGCCAGGATTCACAAGAACCATTCACTTTTATTAGTCCTCACCAGTCTCCAATTCTGTTCAGTCCTTGATCTCTTTTAGCGCCAATTGTAGTGGCATATTACACCTCTACCCCGATATAGCGCTGTCCTCGGAAGCCAAAAAATCTTATTGTGTTATAGGTGAAACTGAGTTATATTGAACTTGCTTTGATCCACCAGAATGCACAGCTCCACCCTCCCCGGAGCACTGCTTTACCACGTTATATCCGAATTCCTGTTATATCAGGTTGCGTTTTATCGGGGTAGAGGTGGATTGTGATATGGACACAAAGAATGGGGCTAAGATGACAAATTTACTTTACAACATGACTATTCAGTGCCCTGTGTAATAACTCTTACACTGCTGACATGGACTAGATTCAAACTAATGACCCAGCAATGACTTTTATAATGTTGATACTCAGCTATGCATATCTTTTGACACCTTTCATGATTTCTAGCTGTCCATTCTCTCTCTTGTTGTTTTGTTTCAGTCTCTTTCAGCTATATGTCTCAAAGACAAAAGCGCTTCTCCTCAGCAAGAGGAGTACCCACCAGTACTACTCCGTCACATCTATTTCCCTTTTTGACCCAGATTTCCTGTTTGGCTGCCACTGTTTCTAATTCAGGTGTCAATCTAAATACTCTGCTTATCCTCCCACAGCTCCTGAATCCCTTACTCCAACTGCATAACAACATTTCTGTATACTACTGCCTAGATTTCACCTCTGCTGAAATCCTTCTCCAAGCCTCCATCTTGTCTTCTACGTTGTATCCCCCTTCTCAATGGCTTTCCTGACTTCCAACTCTTCTGACTCTGGAAGGTACATCATTTTGCTACTGGTCTTTTTATAATTAACAAAAGGCACTACCCCTGCCCCAAACAATTCCAGTAGCTCCCCATTTATTTTAGTTCAAAATAGGCACCTATGTTTTATAACCCTTCATGAACTTGCTTCAAATGATTTCTTTTCCTCCTTTCATCCAGTGCTTGCATCCTCTCTGACCCTTCATATAATATAATTTTTTCACTCTTGGTCCTCCCTTGCAGTGTCTGCCATTTGTTACACTCTTCCTGTCTCTCTCTGCCTCATTGACTCGCTATCTCATTTTAAATCTCATCTCAGAACAAAGCCTTTCTCTCTTTCCTTTGCCTCTTAATTTCTCTCTCCCATTGTTAATGAGCCTTTTGACTGAATATTTTAACTTATTCAGCAATGTCTTTAAACCCTGATTTCTATAATTTAAACTCTAGACACAGTACTTTCTTGTATTTTTTGAATTGTTAGGCATTTTGCAATAAAGATTTATGAAATACTTTTTTAGACCTTGTCTACGCTTGTGGCAGTGTTCAGGGCACGTATAGCCACATGCCACAGTAAAAACCAGGTTGCATCCACGCTAACTATGGTGTATAGCTACATGAGACAGCAAAAGGCCCTGGCAAGGAGGAGGCAACAGGGAAAGGTTCTGGCAGCAGGGAGGCAGAGGGACACTACACTGCTAAAACTAGCAGTGTCGTTATGGGAGGCATTGCTTGGGCACGTAGAGAGTTGTGTAGGACACATCTTCTACTATATGCTAGGGTTCAAGCATGTAGGGCACTCTAATCTACTCTAGTCACGTAAGCCATTCCTCACTGTGTATGCTGCTATTTATACCCGTGCTAGTTCATGTGAGGTCTGTACTCTACGTGCCATCCCAAGTATAGACCTATCGTTATATAGGGCTGTATTGTAGTGTATTATTGTTTTGTAAACTTCTTTATCCTATTCCCAATTCCCAGAAACATCCATTCTGTCTTCCTCTTATGTTTGATTTGGCATAGTATAATGAATCACCAAGGAGTTCTTATATGTATTTATTTAGAAGTTAGGCTGATAAAGCTAATAGTGTTGATGTAATATTCTTCTATTTCTGGAAGGCATTTGACTTGGTACTGCATGGCATAAAAAATCTAGAAATATATTAAATTAATATGGCACACATTAAATGGATTAAAAATGGATAACTGATAAATCTCAAAATGTAATTAATTGTAAATGGGGAACCATCGAACAGGCGTGTTTCTAGTGGGGTCCCACAAGGATCAGTTCTTGGCCTTACGCTATTTAAAACTTTTATTAATGATCTGGAAGAAAACATAAAATATGAATAATCACTGATAAAGTTTGCAGACAACTCAAAAATCGAGGGAGTGCTAAATAAGGAAGAGGACATGTCACTGGTACAGAGCAATTGGAATTTCACGTAGGAGTAGAAAGGTCATTTTCTCCTGGAAATTACCGTTGCTGGAACACTGTGTCCAGTTCTGGTGTCCGCAATTCAAGAAGGATGGTGATAAATTGAAGAGAGTTCCGAGAAGAGCCACAAGAATGATTAAAGGATTAGAAAACATGTCTCACCGTGACTGATTGAGCTCATAAAGTCTATTTAACTTAACAAAATTAAGGTTAAGGAGTGACTTGATTATGGTCTATAAAGTACCTGCCTGGGGAACAAATGAATAACACAATCCAATGGCTGGAAGTTGAAGCTAAACAAATTCAGACTGGAAATAAGGCATACATTTTTAACACAGAGAGTAATTAACCACTGGAACAACTTACCAGGGGTCATGGTGGATTTTCCATCACTGACCCTTTTAAAATCAAGATTGAGTGTATTTTTAAAAGATATGCTCTAGGTCCAGGAATTATTTTGGGAAGTTCTATGACCTGTGTTATACAGGAAGTCAGACTAGATGATCACAGTCATCCCTTCTGGACTTGAAATCTACAAATCTATCATAAAATTAGGACATTCTCTTTAAATAGACAGCTCCTTCCTGAATAGCTTGTAGAAGAAAATTCAATATTTTCAATATTCTGACTGCCCATTTGCACAAATGCTAAGGGTGTCAAACAAAAAGCCAAACACAGCAGAACCACTACAATGACTAATCTTTTTTAACCTCTCAAGGAAACCCTTTGCCCCTTTGCTAACAGTATAGACACTTCATATTGGGTCCTAGTTTATTTGAATTCTGGTGAGGGAAACTACAGACTCCAAGTAATTAGTGAATACTCAATCTTTCTGCACCCATCTCTAGCTCTAGCTCTTCCTCCTTCTCACCCCCCTCACTTGTGGTACTAATATCTTCTCTAAAAGGATAAAAACAAATCAGCTTCTCATCTATTTGCTCAACCGTCAAACTCATGTGACCTGAACCCAGCCCTCCAGAAACAAGAGGTCAGATAAAAAATTTGCTCTGCCATTCAGCCCCTCCACCCATTTACCTAATTTCCACAGGTACCTCACCCTTCTGAAATGGTTTTATCTGCTGGTAACTGAGCTTCTCATTGCTGAGTCAGTGAAGCGAGGCCCTGGCCTACACTAAGCTTGATGGCATTTCTCGGTCCGTCTGTGTGTATGTAGCATGATAACTTTTCAACACCAGATCTGATCAATTCCAAAATTTCAGGAAATGCTCAAGGCATCAATGGGCAGAATACTATTAATTAGGGTGAAGATCTGAAAACTGGAAAGGGGAAAGAGGAAACACAGAGACCCTTTTGCAGCTGGTTAGCAGAGCCCACAGCTTTAACCATCTCTCCAATTATATATAGGTCAAAAAAACTGGTTGAAGACAGTCATTAACACCTGCAGCATAATAACCTCCCCTGTCTCAGCCCAGTCTTTTGTCCCAATTGAGTTTAAAATGTTGACACCTTGAATGACTACTCTCCCAGGCTATTTCTACACTAGGAGTGCTTTACTCAGGGCTAGTCTACACTGGCAATGCTAAAATGCTGCCACAGCAGTGCTTTAACGTGGCTTGTGTAGTCACGGCAGACCGCTGGGAGAAAGATCCACCTTCACTAGAGGTGTAGCTCCCAGCACTTATGCACTGTTTACACTGGCACTTTACAGTGCTGAAACTAGCTGTCCTTAGTGGGGTGTTTTTTCACACCCCTGAGTGAGAAAGTTGCAGCATCATAAATTGCCAGTATAGACAAGCCTTTATATAGGAATACAAGTATACTCTAACAGCAAAGTACTCCCAGCATGGACGCAAAGCTGTACCACGACCCGACAAGTGAAACAGGCTAATACTTATAAAAGCAGCCCAGTTTTGCCAATATAGTTGTATTTATACTATAGACTTCTGCTGGCATTTCTATGTTAGTCTGGGATCACACCTCTCATTCACATGCTATGCCAGCAGAAGTCTGCAGTGCAGAGACACACCCAAACAAAAAGAAAACAAATATTTTAACAAATTATACAATCTTAACTATTATACATGTTCCTGAAATAGACAAAGAAGGGGAGGGGGGTTGGCACATGGAGTTTGTGGGTGAATGGAGGACTGCTAGGAGTTCATGGGTTTGCAGTGAGTTTGGCCTACAAAAGCAATTAAAGCATGTGGCCCTGTAGTTATGTTTTCATTTAAAAAACACTGTTCCCTCTGTAACCCAGAGCTTTACATGATCTGAAAACAAGACAGACCATTAAACACACATTTCCATGCTCAGGGAGGTTAGTCTTCCAGTTAATGGAAAAACAATTAAATAAATTTGTCATAGAATCATCTTCCAGAAAAACTGCACTTCACCCATTGATGTAAACCAGGGGTAGGCACCTATGGCGCGCGTGCCAAAGGTGGCACGTGAGCTGATTTTCAGTGGCACTCACACTGCCCAGGTCCTGGCCTCCGGTCCAGGGGGCTCTGCATTTTAATTTAAATGAAGCTTCCTAAACATTTGAAAAACCTTATTTATTTTACATACAACAATAGTTTAGTTATATATTATAGACTTACAGAAAGAGACCTTCTAAAAACATTAAAATGTATTACTGGCACGCAAAACCTTAAATTAGAGTGAATAAATGAAGACTCAGCACATCACTTCTGAAAGGTTGCCGACCTCTGGTGTAAACTCTTAGCATCTGGACAATGCAAAGGGAAGGGAATGGAAGACCAATAACGTTGTAGAACAATCATTATTACAAGTATTTACAGTTAGGAGATCTGAGTTCTAGACATGGGTCTGCCACTGACCTGATGTGTGACTGGGCAGATCACTTCATATCTCTGTGCCCTGCTCTTTCCATGCTTTCTCTGTGTTTTCTGTTTAAACTGTAAGCTTTTCCAGGCATAGAAAGCCTCTAACTATTTGTACAGCACCTATCACAAGGGAGCTTCAGTCTCATTTGAGAACCTCTAAACAGAAAAACAAAATGAATTACAGTGACATGGCAACCCAATGTGTTGGGGCGGTGGGGTGGTGAATGAGTTTCATTTATAGTAGTGGGAAGGCATTAAATGCTCTTGAAAACTGTGAAGGACATTACAAAACATAACAAAAGATACACTGGAAGGATTCCTGGAATTTCCAGTTCTTGAATCCCAAGGTAAAGGAAAGATATTTAGGAGGGAGAAATTCCTAAAATAAGGTCTGAGAATTAAGTCAATAGCCTGTCATTTCAACTCTCATTAACTCTGGAGTAATTCCATAAGGTTTTTTTTTCATTCTAAGGTCTCCAGATAGCAGGAGTAAAATCCTGTACATTTTTCATGTTACCTCTTTAGATAAATGCACATTAGCTCTCTGCCTATTTAACTTTAATACTTGAAAACTGTGAGGAAGAAAATTACAACTCAGAGAGCTTGGGAAAAAAAACTACTTGATGAGCTAGTGCCCAGTCTCTTCCCGCCCTTCCATTCCCTTTTTCTCTCTGCGTCTCCTCATCTTTCCTCTTTCTTTTTACCGTCCTTATGATGGTTCAATCAAATGCCAATCAGGATAGAGTATTGGGGAGAATGGATGCCTTGTGCCATTAGTATATTGCTAAGACTCACCATGAATTACTGAACAGTGGCTGTAAGCTAATTATCTCCAGTGGAAGAACAGACAATATGCATGTGACTGATGCTCAGAAGCACCACCCTGGGTCCAAAATTAATCAATATTACTCTGTATTTTTATAAGTAAAGTATCTGTGATATTTTTATCTTTATCTTTAGCATACAATGTTTTAACAAAAGAAAAAAGGCCAGATTTTATCTATGAACAGGAATTGGCATAATGGACCACACCAGTGAGTCATCTGTCTGGTATTCTGTCATGGGTAGTGGCCAATACCAGATGCTTCAGAAGATTGTAAGAAATCCAAAAGTGAACATTTATGGAATAACCTGCCCACATGGAAAGTTTCTTCCTAACTCTAATCAGTTAGTGATTGACTTGTCCCTGATGCATTAAAGCTTATAAATCACCTAAACATTTTTCTTATTGTGTATGTTTCGATATTTTCCATGTAAATGTAAAGCCCTTTTCTGCATCCTACTAAGAGGTTGGCCTCAATAATTTCTTGCGGGAATGAGTTCCACTATTTACACCATTGTGTAAAAAAAAAAAAAGCTTTTGTTACCTTTCAGTTTCATTGACTGAGATTATTGGTAGTCCATCACTGACAATAATGACGATATTGTCACAGGTCTCATCTATGGCTACACATATCACTCTGAAGTCCGAAACCTAATGCACAGAGTCAGCTACACTGAGGGCATGGGAAGTCTATATCGATGATGTTTGATGATACAACTCTATGGCATCTTTTACATGCAGCCTAGAGATCAGGGCTGGCACTACCTTTTTTGTCTCCCCAAGGGGTGAAGCAAATTAAAAAAAAAAAAAAAAGCAGCCGCAGCAGTGCTGTTGAAGAAGACGAAATGAAAAAGCTGCCGTTGAACTGCTGCCAAAGAAGAAAAAAAGAAAAAGCTGCTGCTGAAGAAGAAAAAAAATTGGAGTGCCGTCCTAAGAACAGACGGAGCGCCGCCCCTTCAGATTTGCCACCCAAGGCACCTGCTTCCTTAGCTGGTACCTAGAGCCGGCCCTGCTGGAGATGATTTTGTCAATCCTGCTCAAACTCGATTTTGTCAGAGACCATCAGTAAGTCCTATTCTGAGCCATTTTCTTGAGTTCTTTGATATTGATGCCAGCACACTGGAGACTGCTCTTCAGATTATCTCTGAAGCACTTATATGGACAACGCTTCTTTCTTTTGCCCTATCTCAGCTCCCCATACAAGATCTGTTTTGGGAGATGGTGGTATTCCATTCTGGGGACATGTCCGGTCCACCTAAGTTGTGCTCTCAGTAGCATTTCCTCAATGCTGGCTATGTTTCCTCTTTCCAGGACCTTAATATTGGTTTCTTTCCTGCCAGTGAATGCTCATTATTGAGCGGAGGGAGCACATGTGAAATTGCTCAAACTGTTTAATGTGACATCTAGAAAGAGTCCACATTTCAGATCCATTCAGGAGAGATGTTAGAACCACTGCACTGTAGATCTTCAATTTGGTGGAGACACGAATATTGTGTTGGTTAAGGACTTTTGTTTGGAGTCGGCCAAGGGTCTGGCTTGCTTTACTAATTCTGGAGGAAATTTCCTTATCAAGGAAACCGTCACTTGAGATGCTGCTGCCCAAATTCTTGAACTTATCCACATTTTTCATCTATGAGAGAGATTAAGAAAAATGTTATTGTATTAATTTTGATGGAAAAAATGGGCCCCGAAAATCAAAGATGTTACTATGACCCTGTTACTGCACAACATTAACAGTTTTAAACAAAGTTCGGGTGTTTGCATACAGAGACCTTGGCCTGCTTAGTACCATGGCAAACACACCCAAACCATTTTAACACCCTAGCTATTTAAACTTTTATTAAAGATACAGAAAAGAAATAAAATCAGCTAAAGCATTTGAAAGTAAGGCTTTCAGTTTAATAATGTTCCTTAGTCTCTTTCCTTTAACTGTAGAGTTTTTAGAAGGAAAAAAAAAACCCTGTCTCACAGTCTCTTAGACAGACAAGATGGGTAAGGTAATATCTTGTATTGGACCAACTTCTGTTGGTGAAAGAGACAAACTTTCAAGCTACATACACTTCCTCTTCAGCTCTGTGTAGCTCAAAGGCTTGTCTCTTTCACCAACTGGGTCCAATAAAAGATATTTACTCATCGACTTTATCTCTTTATCTCCTGGGACCAACATGACTACAACAACAGTCAGGTAGATGGTATTAAATATGGCAATAACTATCCTTTTTTGGGAAAAGAAAAAGTTAGTTGAGATAATCTGGAGCTGTCGTTGTTAAAGTCCAATCCTGTTGTTTAGAAGGCAAAACAAGCTAAATGCACTCAAGGGGAGAGAAAAGAACAGCAAAGAAAGAAGATGTAACTTTGATTTGTGGTATTAGCACTCACTTGCAACCTTACTGTTGGCACAGGCATAGCATACCTGTGGCATAGCATAGCAGGTCTTACCAGCCACTCTGAGACTGGGCAAATTTGTACTAGTTTTGGGCTGTTCAGAGTATTACTTTTAGCTGCCTCACTGGTCAAAGGCTTGCAGCGGTACTGCAAAACATGCAGTCTTGGCCCGCTAAGCCAGACCTATATTAAACAGAAGGCATAAAGAGAGAGATAGGAAAAAGAAGAAATAAGGTCAGGAAAGTAAAAGGACACATGAAAGAAGAGGTAACAACATGAACCAAAGTCTCACATCCCAGGTGGTATTCAGGAGTTAGCCAGAACCGCTGGAGGTGGTGATATCATCTGGGTCCCTCTCTCTGGCCCAATCTGGTCAAGACATTCCTCAGGATCAGGATGTCAAAGACCCAGTACTGTCCTGGTGATTCCCAGAGTCCCAGGAAATGGTGGGGGTGGCAGCCACAATGGTGAAGCTCACTCCTTCCAGTGCGTCTATCTCACAGCCAGTCAGCAGCTGTGTCCCCAACCCCCACTTTTTTTAAAGACTCCAGAAGGAAGTGATAGGTGGAATATTATTTTGTTCACCAATTAAGGATAATTTTTGACACACCAGTATTGGTCTTTTGGAATCAAGAAGCGGAATCCTGTTGAATCCTCAGACCTGCACTTTAACCTATAGACTATTCTTTTCTCCTCTCTCTAATATAAAATAATGTTACTGAAGTGTTTTGGATCATTTGTGTAGTATCCCTTTTTTAAGAAGAGGTTGGAAGTTAATTTTCATTTTAATTAAAATAGATAAAAAGGTTTTACCCTAGGCCAAACAGCCAGTCCTGTTGAGCAGCTAGTCTGGAAACAATTTCCCTGCGCTTAAGCAATGCTTAGGTCTCCTCTGTTCAATCATAGGATCCAGAGATGAGGGGAAAATATGAAATTACATAACCATCTAATGCAAGATTGTTCATTCATGTATTTAGAAGTGCTTTGTCCAGTCTAGTTTTAAATTTGTGCAGTGATGGGACTTACCTAGGGAGACTCTTCCATAGCCTAATTAATCTAATTTAAAAAAAAAATCCCTGCTATTCAACCTAAATTTTTCCTTTCTTGTTTTCATCCCATTGCTTATAGTTGTACCTTATTATACAAAGTATTTTTTCCTTCATTGTTCCTGTTTGCATAGCCCCCAGTTGTCACACTGAGGTAATTAATAGCGTTGGATGAACCGAATCAATGAAATAACTGGTCTATACAGTCAAGATAAATCCAAACCAGTTTTAAGGGTCACAGAAAAGTTTGATCAACTTCCATTTTTTAAATAACCTCAAGCCTTTTGCCTCTCAGTTCCTGTCTGTAATTCAGTGCACTTTGGCTATGACTAGCAGTTGTTTCTACCCAAATCATGTCTTGGATTGGCCCTTGTGAGACTGGGTGGTGGGAAGGCAGGACAGCAGAAAATGACAGCAGAGAAATCTAATGTACAGGGGGTGTTCAAACATCTTCAGTTTTGCCTGAAATTGGTTTTCCCTCACAAAGCTTAACAGTTCTTTTGCAGGAACCCTGCCCCCAACTTCCTTTTCAGTCAGAATAAAAGGGCTGTGTAAGCTCCCCTTCCACTTAACACGTTTTGCAGAGGCACTTCAGGTTTGGTCATCAGGGACATGTGAGCAACACTCAGCACTCTTGCTCCTTTCCTCACCTTATGAAATAAAGAATATAAAGTAACATTGAAAGAACCGAAAATATCTCTAAGCTCTCATGAAAAGCCCAGAACACATTATATCCAAAGACAGAGAATTTCTCAAAATCACCTTTGTTCATTTCATTGACAAGAATATGGAAAAACCATCCTTATGCCAGTGCCACGCATGGCACAAAATAGTCTTATTTCTGCAGACAGCAGTTTGTGACTTGTTGAAACAAAACGACAACAACAGCACTCTGTGAGGATAGGGGTGAAGACAGGCAAATGGGTTTGTGAGGGGCTGCAGGAGAAAAACTGATGGCTTTAAACTGTCCCACCTGCAACGTGCCAGTCTGTAGCATGTAACCCTTTTCACCACTTAATTTTCTAGTGCAAAAGCTAAGCTTGGAGTTCTTCAACATCCCACATTTAAAAGCTGCTGAGCGTGCCCATATTCTACACCAAGGGCTAGATGTGCAAAAGGACATAGGTACCTAACTGCCACTTTCTGTACCTAATTCCCAGAATCAGGCCCCACTGAAATTTGCAAAACTCTTGCTCAGCTGCCCCTGAACTCTGTAAGTGACTAAAATTGCTCAGTGGCTAAATTTTTGCAGTAGAAGTTCTCTGAGTGCTTATGTTTCTGGCTCTGGGCATGCACACTGCAGCCCCACACCAGGTATTGGGCACCTAAGCCCCAGCGCAATGCACAAACTGAAAGGAGATAGGCGTTTCTCCACCTAACTTGCTGTGGGGCCCAATCCAGTAATCATGCTCAGACCTCGTCTGTTGGACCGGGCCCCTATAGACAAGCTTATGTGTTGCTGAGTGTCACCACACTAGATTTCTTTGTAAATTTATCCCCAATAGTCTACTCACACCCTAGTTAGCTCTCTGTCTGAATGGTCAGTGATTGAATGGATCCTGTGGACTGAACTGCTCTGATTCCCAGAAATGATTCTGCCAGGCCTGGTTTGAGGAGATGACGCTTTCCATGGGTTTTGCCAGTCTATTTGGGTATACAGTAACTCCTCGCTTAACGTTGTAGTTATGTTCCTGAAAAATGTTAAGCGAATCCAATTTCCCCATAAGAATTAATGTAAATGGGGAGAGTAGGGGAGGGGTTAGGTTCCAGGGAAATTTTTTTCACCAGACAAAAGACACACACGCACACACTGTATACATTTTAAAAGACAATTGAATACTGTACACAGCAATGATGATTGTGAAGATTGGTTGAGGTGGTGAAGTCAGAGGGTGAAAGAGGGTGGGATATTTCCCAGGGAATGCCTTACTGCTAAATCCAGCACTCCATGAGCCCTCAAAGATTAGCACATTGTTGTTAATGTAGCCTCACACTCTACAAGGCAGCACAATGGAGGGAGGGGAGGCAGCATGGCAGACAGAGACAGAGAGACACACCCTGTGTTTGAGAGAGAGAGAGAGGCGCATTGCCCCTTTAAGTACACTGACCCCACTCTAAGTACATTGCCTTTTTAAGTAGATCAGCAAATTGAGACAGCAGCTACTGCCTGCAAGCTCTGTCTGTCCTGAGCCCTGTTGTGCCCCCGCCCCAGCTCTATGGGGGGCAGGAGCAGGGGGGAGGGGGACACCCTGACATTAGTTCTCCTCCCCTCCTCCCCTGCATAACAAGCGGGAGGCTCCGGGGAGCAGCTCCAAAGCAGAGGGCAGGAGCACATGGCAGTGGGGGGGAGGGACAGCTGAACCGCCAGCAATTGATAGCCTGCTGGGTGGCTGCTGCACAGGGAATTTAGGAGAGTGGGGAGCTGATATGGGGGCTGCCAGTCCACCCTGGTTGCAAGACCCCACCAGCTAGCTCCAACGGGCTGCTCTTCCTGCAAGCAGTTGACAAAGCAGGCAGCTGCCAAACAACATTATAAGGGAGCATTGTGCAATTTTAAACAAGCATATTCTCTAATTGATCAGCAACGTTACAACAAAACAACATTAACCAGGGTGAGTTTAAGTGAGGAGTTACTGTATCTACACTGTAAAAAAAACCCAAACCCTGCAGCACAGAGTCTTAGAGCCTGGGTCTGTTGACTTGGGCTTGAAGTGCTGGGCTAAAAATATCAGTGTAGATGTTCCCACCCAAGCTGGAGCCTGGGCTCTGAAACCCATCAAGGGGGAAGGATCTTGGAGCCTGGACCCCAGTGTAAGTGGGAATGTCCACACTGCTATTTTTAGCCCCGTAAGCTCAAGTCAGTTGGCCTGGGATCTGAGACTCGGTGCCATAGATTTTTCTTGGCACCTGTCAGTATCATTCAATTGACTAAACTAAATTACTAGCACCAGAGTAAATTATGTTTCCAAGTTCTTCCTAATACAGTGGCATTGCGGAAGAGCTGTTGCTCTAGCATTAAGTCTAAGTGGGCTGAAAGAAGGAAACACCAGAAGTGCCATGAGAGATGCAGCTTTCATGACACTTCCAGACGCATTTTGCAAACTCGGGTGGTTCTGAGAGTATGAGTTAACTCCCATGTCAGCTGGAACCTGCCAGTTCCCAGGTCTTGCTATTATTGAGCTTATGCTGGAGGTCTGTTCTGCTCAATGCTATACTGCAACTGGTACTGATGCGTGCTAAGGCTAAGGGGCCCTAGTGGGTCAGAGAACTTTTGCTGAATGCTTTACTACCTTGCCAATAAATCTAGCAACAATTCAGCTTTTCACATATATACATCTCTTAGCCTCATCTCTGTCCCATTAGGATAGATTACCCCTCTGATCCATCATTCAGACACAGAATCACAGCTGCATACATCATCTGGGAAAATTGGATCAAGCTGGAATCAAATTCATTGCACACATTAAGGAGAGTTTTCACCTGATAAAATACATAACATGTCAAAATTGATATAACATTCATGGAGACAAACACTCCAGCCTATCCATTTACTAAATGGAACAAATCAGCAGAGGGAAGAGAGAATAAAACAGGGACTTGCAGTATGTGTAATGGAACCAAAGTGCTCTAAATGTTAGGCCTCTGACAGAGAGAAGAATGCCACCACTCCTCCTGGCTGCTAGTGTAAGAGGTATGGACAGGTTTTCCTCTCTGCCTTGGTGATCCCTGGCTCCTAGAACAGCCTATTATGCCAGCTGTCAGTGGCCCAAATTAGAGAGGTCTTAAGCCTGCTCTAACCACTGATAGAAGAAGGGCAGAACAGCCCCAGAAGGAGATTCTTTATTCTTCTCCAGGAGCAGTGTTTCTTGTATGGAACAAACTACTGTCTTTCTGTCTCTCTGAAGCAGGATAAGGAGATAAGGGCATATGACCCTGTACTATGTTTCCACTTCTGCAACTGATATGATTCCACTCTTGCTTTGTAATTCTCACCTGAACTACATCTGTTAACATTTCAGTTTTCACTGATTGCCCATGTCCACTGACTTTAAATGACAGTTTGACACTTGATCACATTGCTTCCCCAAACAATTGATTTATTCATTTAAACCACTTCCCCTGCTGAGTACTAGATTACCTTGTCACTTTTGACTGACACCTGGTCGAAATGTCTAATTTACTAAATACCTATTCTCCTCTAAATGCTTTAGCTATTTGATGGTGTTTCACTTTGCCTAGTTGATTGAACTTTTGGATTATCCTGAACCATTTTATCTGTCTATCCACTTCTTTTATCCCAGCACACCACTCACCGAAATCCCAGCCACCAGTTCTAGTCTTTCCTCCGCATAACTGTCAAATATGGCTTACATTTACTCCTCTGCCTACCTCTTTGAATGATCATCTTCTCTCCCCTTTTCCATCCATTCCCCCCTCCTCCACATCCCCTTTCCCCTTACCGTCCTCACGTCAGCTGTTCCCATCTGCTGTTTGAGGGCCTGACCCTGTGAGTTGCTGAGCCTCCCCAACTCCTACTTTAATGAGCCTTGAGCACCTAGCAGGATGCTCAGCACCTTGCAGGATCAGGTGCGGGGACTGTCTCTTAGTTTATATTTGAAAAGCTCCCAGCTCAATGGGGACCTGATCTTGATTGGAGCCTCTAGTAGCTATCGTAACACAAATAGTAATTAAGTCACTTTCATACTCCCTCTCTTTAACTGAGCTGAACACTCTTTAGCTGTAGCTGAGGAACCAAGTTTGTAACTCTATGACCAGAATTGCTACAATACATTTTAGGGGATGTAATTACAACCGGTAGAATTATTGGATGCAAATAAATTATCCGAAATCACTCCGTTTCTATTTGCGAACTGTTCACTAAAAGCTCCTGATTTCCACAAATGTGTTTGTTTTCAAGTATTCATCACATAATTTATGCAAACAAATTTCTGTTTCTGGAGTGTCCTCAAACTGCTCGCTTCAATGAATCATGGTATACAACTGGGCATTTAAATCACATGGTATTCTATCTACGCCCTCATTAGAAGACTGAAACTTTATAAACAGGAAAAAATTATAATCAATGACAAGCATCTCATAATGAATGCTCTTGTTTGTGCATGAATAATTCCCCTTCTATTCCCCAAATAGTCACACAAATAAAAACCATTTGCAAGTATGTTTGTGAATAGCAAATAAAAAGTGTACTGTTGAAAGCTGTGCTGACCCCTTACAGGCAGCCCAAGTCCAGCACATTTTTGTTTCCAGCTCTAGCTCAGAATTGAAAGATTCTGGAGAGTGTAGTCCAGAAGAGGTCTAGGAGCTGGAGTCTGGGTCAGCAAGGAATGCTGGGAAGGTTGACAGAGTAAAACAAACAGCTTTCCCTCATAACAGAGAAACACGGAGGGAATAGTAAAAGCTTCTGGGTTTCTCCAGGAAAAGGGCCTGGGAGGAGATTATATTGAAAGATTCCTGGGAGGAGGCCCAGAAGAAGGCTATAGAAGGCCTTTGGAGATGGTACATTTCATTTGATCAAGACTTTGGGACCCCTGGATCAAGAGTGATAAACCCTGCATCAAAGGGTAAAGGGGCTTGGACGTTTATTAAGCCCTCTGTCCTCTGTAGGACTCTTATTTGCCTCAGAGAGGTTTATAGACTGGTAGACCCTCTAGAAAGATCTGCATTTTGGACTTGACATTTAAATGTTTGGTTTTCTTTGGGATTATTATTTGGAAGGGGAGGATCTTGCAGAATTTGCTGGAGGGCTAAACTTCCTTAACATACCAAAAGGAGAGGGAAATTGAGGCAGCAGTCTCCTCTGATGATGGAGAGGTGAGATGCTAGCATAGGTATAGACATGGACAAAGCACTGAGTCAGAGTCTAGCGATGTGTTCTGAATGAGGAGAGGAGGATGAAGAAAGATTTCTTCCTGTTTGATGGCACAGAGAGTTCACAAGCCCAAGAATCAGACTGCTCTGAAAAGTTTGTGATTTGATTCCTGGGAATCATTCCATATATTATATAGGTCTGCAGAATTTTGTGCAGGAAAAAGATATAGTAAAAAAAGTAAGGAGGAACTAAATACTGCCCTTCTACTGTCCCAGTAAGGTCAACATAAATGGATGTCACATAGCTTGGATGATTACCCATCCTGGGGAGCCATTATAGGCAGCAGCCTGGTTTAGTCTTTCAGCAGAGACACTACTTCTCAGAATGGGAAAATGAGGGATTATTTAGGTGAAAAGATTATGGCTGTAAATGCATTATGAAACCTAAGAGTGGAAGGAAAGAAACTAGGGCTAGAGAGAGGGAACTGAATAGATTAAAAGGAGAACAGGTAAAAAATATAATAAAATAATCCTTACCTGTGTTATTAAAAGCATATTAAACTATTTAAACTGAATGCATCTTAAAATATACTTTTCTCTTTCATTCAGCTTGGATAGTTTAATTTTCTGTTTTTCAAGCAATAGAACAAGGTTCCTGTGTTTCACTTTACAGAACAGGGCAGCATATAAATATTTTCTTAAACTGCTTCCATTTAAACTTCCTAATTTTTTAAAAAATATTTCCTTTAACACATTTAAAACATATTTTATGATCAGACCTAAAATCCATGCATCAATTAAACCGAGTGTCCCTTTAAACAAAAGCCTCTGCGGATAAATTGTGAGTGTATTGGAGGGCAGGAATTTGCATATGTCACTGGCACTGAAGATGGAAATGAGATGATGATTTGCTCCTTTTTCTGACTAGCTCATTAAGTGACTTTACAGAGAGGATTTTTAAAAATTATTTCTGCAAAATATAAAATATAAGTACTATTCTTAATGTACACCATAAGATTAAATCAATTATTTTTCAGGGCTAGCAGTGATAAAAGAGGAAAGCTGAGCTGAAATTGAAGAGAGAAAAGTCGTGTCTAATCTCACACCAGGCAAAGACATTTTGTTCTCAAGCCTTCTCTCCTATATATAGGAACGGTATTTACTGAAGCCAAAGGGAGCCACATCTGAATGTCTGAGGGCAAGACCAAGCTCCTTAGGAGTCAAAAGTGCTAGAGACAGGGAGGGATGGAAACATTAGACTTGGTCTCAGTTGTAATAATTTATAATAGTCCCATACATTTCACTTGTGTCATAGGAGAGAATGTCCCTCACTGACTTGTAAAGGACACTCCATGGGGTCCAGGATGGGGCCATGGAGGTAGCTAGTCCCATCCCATCTAGGGATTGGATGTCTGTCACCTTATGAGTCTTTTTCTTGACATTATTGTTCCTGGTTTTTGGTGATCTTTCTTCTAGGTTTGACTAATTGTCAATCTTTATTTTGGTATGCTGATTCAATGTCTGTGTCCTCATAGGAATCTGGATTGCCTTTTATTAGGTTTAATTTTTTGAGGGTCCTAGTCCCTTCTCTTTTTTTACTCTGATATCATAGGTTTGTCCCTGGTGGGTAAAGAGCAGCTTAAAGGGGAAACTCCATCTGTATCTTATATGAGCTTCCTTTAATGCTGGGGTGACTTCAGCTAGCTCCCCCCCCACTTTTTTTTAAGAGTGGTGGCCCTGGATCCTGGAAGATAAGTATTACTTTAGAGAGCACCCTGCCTCATCTTAAAATTTGCTCTTTTTGCACAAAATAATGAAGTCTCAAAATCATGTCTATTAGAATTTAAGAGGGGAGTGTACAGGGCTTTGTGAGCTCGGTCTATCTCAATCTCATGGTCTTCTTAGCACTAAGTAGGTATATAGAGCCTGCTTTAGAAATTGCACCTGATGTCCTTTCTCCACTCCTTCACGGAGACCCCTGAACCATAGGTTATTTCTCCTTTCACGATTCTTCATGTTGTCCACCTTCTTTCCTTATTCTAGGATTTGGATCCTATTCTGCAGCTTAGCCTCTGTCTCCACTCTCTCCCCCATGCCTGTTTCCAGACCAGTCACTCTCACTCCCATTTTGCTGACAATAGCCTTAATTTCATCCAATTTGGAATCTAGCGAGGACTTTCGGGATGTAAATTTGTAAATTAGCTGATCAAAATCTTCTTCCTCCCCTGAGGCACCTGAGCACGGCTGACACCTTCTTGGATTTTTCGAGTTCAGCCTGTTCTAAAATCTCACTGCCTTGTGAGTTCCTTTTCTGCAAATAATTCTTCAGATTCATCTCTATGGAAAAGATAGAGTATATGGAGTACCTATCTAAGAAATAGGAGAGGTTTTTTTGGGAACTCACAGAGGGCTGGGGTGCAGCAATGTCCATGGATTGTGTCATGTTCAGCACACAGCTAAAGGCTCAAACAGCGATTCAGCTCTGATTCTATCACTTCTCCCTGCAACACCTACCTTTTAGGTGTCCAGCTGCCTAGTGGAATTCACAAGTTTGATGCCCAAGCTCCATATACAATGTGTAGGGAGACTTAGATGCCTAATAAAGGTATTGACAGAGCCAGCACACTGAGCAGGGAGATACTTACCCTAGCCGGTAGGAAATGCTGAGAAGGAGCCCCCTCAAAGGGACTTACGCATTTAACTCTGGGCTGGAGGAAGGCACCTTTCTCCACTTGGATTCACAACTGTGAGTCCTCTCCTTGAGTTAGGCACCTAATCCAGCGCAGCCTTTTCACAAGAGGAGGTTGTGCTGCTGCTGTTGTGTACCCAATAGTCAGCACAGTCACCCAGGCTGTGGAAAGCCCCGGTTCAAATCTTCACTCTTCCTCATTCAAAGCAAGGAATTGAACCCAGGTCTCCACATCCTCAGGGAGGGCCCTAACCCCCCTGAGCTACAGAGTCATTCTCTCCCAATGAATATTTAATTATTTCTTACGAAGTGCAACAGCTTTAACACGAGAAGGACCCACCCAAGACTACCCAATATCCTGGCTGGAGCACTCCCCTGGGTGATAGGAAGCTGGGTTCAAGTTGCTGATCCAAATCATGCCAAGGAGTATCCACAGATGGCCATTAGGGCACCCAAGAGCCTCAAGTGTTTATGGATACTTGCCTATACTCACATGCACATAAGCTTGTTCACCTACACCTGTGTGCCCACAAATGCTAATCCAATTCCATCCAGCATGGAGCAGCAATGAAATTCATACCTAATTTATTCCATCTAGTAGGGATGGTGAGCTGGACTGCAGAGGGCAAAACTATGGTATAAAGTGTATTCCTTGTCCTGTGTAACATTTATTGCACATCAGTGGTGCAGACCCATGAAAAATATCACCTTAGCCTTGGAAATGGTTTATGGAGGGCAATGCAACTGACTCCACAGCAGAATGCGATTCTGTGAGCTATGAAGAATCTTTATAGCCCAGAAAGAAGACAACAAAGAGGCAATTTCATTGAAGTATGTAGACTTAATGGCATCTCTATTGTCAGCCTGAGTTATTAGGGCTATTCTGGCCTTGACGGCAGTACAGGAGTTAGTAGGGGAGCAGGAGGATAGGAATGTAAAATGAATTAAAAAACAAGATCTGGGGAGCCTATCCATCACAGAGTGACAGATTTGTATGGAAATGCCTCTCTGGCACATGAACATTTGCCAGAGTCCTGAAAAAAACATAATTAGACAATTAAGAGCAAGAGCAAAATGGCATTTTAGAAAAGGGAGAATAGGAGTAATATTTCTCCCAAAGATGACTGCCTGTTTGGCAGCCTTAGATTTAATACTGCTACTGTGCATGTTGGGATTCCTGGAGAAAAGACTGACATGAGATGTTACTCAAGTGCTCTTGGATAAGTCATCTGTAAGTCCGAGTACATGATCTGCAGATCCCTTGGGACTTATGAAGCTAAGTATTTCCATCTCCTTCCTACAGATGAGGGAACAGAGGCACAGAACGGTGGCATGACTTGTCCAAGATCCCATAGTAAGTCAGTGGTAGCACTGGGAATAGAAGTCAAGAGCTAGAACTAACAAACCTCTGCTGTATCCACTGGATAATGCTTCCATTCACAAATTAGAAATTATGACATGAAGTGCTGGAATGGAGGAATTAAAGAAGAGTCTTCTAGCATTTACTGTTCATTTGACATCTTTAAAGCTGCCAGGAAGGAAGAAAAAATGATGATGGTGATTTACATACAGCAGCATTATCAGGAAACATGTGGGAATTTTTACTTGCATAGAGCTGGGAAGGACTTCTGCCTCATTTCACATTGGTAGGGATGTTGCAAGATTTTTTTCCTTCCTCTGGAGAACTGACCTGGAATGAATTAGTAAAATCAATTGGGCCTATCTTACATGTTCTATTTCTTGCAATGGCTGATGGCAGGGACAATAATAGTATTGGAAATTGGTCCTTCCTGTCATCCACTATATTTCTGGGATTAGATGCTATCTAGGTGATTGAATGGGGGCAACAATATGTTAAAAGTAAAAACATAAAGGATTCATCTGCAGACTCAAAGTCAGATTGCATGCAGTGCTCCCTGAAACATCTTTCTGCTTTTGCCATGGAAGTGCAGGCTATTGGACACTTCACCAATACGCTATAGGAATTAAGTTTTAAACAAAACATCCATGCCCAAAATGTTTAGAATAAATAGATTTCACCTGATCCCCAGTATAAATATTTTGTATTAACAATAAAAGTTAATGTTTAGGGAGAGGTGGATTAGATAAGCATAAATCACAATGGTCCCCAAACGTTCTTACAAACTGTTTGTACTTTCCTTATATAATCCATGGTATCATAGCCACCATCAAATTGATTTATAGATGGGTAATCAATCTGTCCTCAGTCATTACCATGCATAAACAATATGCTGAGAAACATTAATTACATGGATACAGAAATTCTATAAAAATGTTCCAAGCAATTTGATTTTACTTCAGAAAGCCTGGGAACTGGCTTCTTAATTTAGGGAAGGTTCCAGACCTATGGACAGGCCACTAAGACTACTCCCAGGGAAGAAGACATTCTATCATCTTAAATCTTAAACAAGACAAAACCTTTCTCTGATGTCACAAGAAACGTCAAGAAGAAGGAAATCTCCAACAAAGGTGTCCTGGAGGTTTTAGATAAAGTGCTATAGTGAGCAGAAAATGCCAGATTGATGAAAGAAATTAGAGACCAGACCATTGCATGCAGGTTAGTTTGAATGTGATTCAAAGTAACATTTATTAAAGTTGGTGAGCTTTGAAAACCAGGGCCTATATGTTTTATGTGAAGTGTAGGGAGTGTGGGCAGGAAAAATCACTGAAACCTTTTTTTAAAATGTCAGTCTGTAAGACACTTCTGTGGCATCTGTTCTTGCCTTAAATCAAGTTCTGGCAAAGCCATGGCTATAGTGGACATGATTGGGAAGAGGTGCCACAGTAAAATTATTGTAAAAGTTCTCTGCTGTAAAGCCTACCTCTGCTGTCATTTTATAGTAGCTGCTGCTGCTGAATAAACACTTGCACTTCTGAGAACCAAAAGGGAAAAAACAAATTTAAAATAATCAAAGGGCAGCTCTTATGAGTACTGTGTACTCGTAGGAATCTACTGGGTCATCCATTAGAGTCATAGTTTTTCAGTGAACTCTTTCCAAATTGGTAGGTATCGTTCTTGTAATTTGGTGCCCAAAACTGAATGTAGTTTTACAGGGATGAACTATTATCTCCTGGATCGAAGACCTTATGCCTATATGTATATATAGCCCAGAATTGCCTTAGCCTGTTTGGCAGGTTACAAACGATTTAGACATTTTTCTTGAAAATGATAAAAGTTTTGAGTTCTAAGAAAGGTTCACATCAGTTCTTATTTTCTCCAAATTAATTTCCCCCATTCTCTGCAATACACTAATCAATTTCATCTAAAGTTCTGGGGGAGGATTACTGGTATATACTACATTTGTAACCATGGAAGAACTTGAGGGTTCGCTCAGGGGTGTACACAGTGCCCACTCAGAACTTCACAATTAACTCTGATCCCCTAACTCTAAAAGAACAGATTCCCAACATTTAAATTAAAGAAGAACCCTATTATTCCAGTATTTACCTTAACTATCTATTAATAATACACCCAGGTATAAGGTTTATATCAAACAGTTTGAGTTGTTCTGATTTTATCCAGTAGAGGGCAATAGTACATATACACTAGCCACTTCCAAGGGAGAGGTGAAGGAATTATGCAAACTATCAACAATAGAATTAATGTCTAGAACTGACTGAAACTGTTACACTTCTTTTTCTTTTTTTTTAAATGGCTTTGCAACTCAAACAAATTTTCAGTTAGATAAAAATTTTCTGAACTTTCAATAACAACAAAAAGAAAACTATTCATTTTTTGTAAAAGCAGCAAAGAGTCCTGTGGCACCTTATAGACTAACAGACTTATTGGAGCACAAGCTTTTGTGGGTGAAGTGGTTATTCACCCACGAAAGCTCATGCTCCAATATGTCTGTTAATCTATACGGTGCCATAGGACTCTTTGCTGCTTTTACAGATCCAGACTAACCCCTCTGATACTATTCATTTTTTTGGTTCAGTTTTCAGTAAAAAAATTGGTTGTGGGTTTTCCAAAATCATTTTTGGTACAATTTTGTACTTAAAAAATGGGATCTTTATAATTTTGTTCACAGGGAATTTTTAAAAAATAACTGGCATTTTTTTCAACAGCTCTAATAGTTTCTCAGATTGTGCTGCTTGACACAAAAGGAAACATTGGCCTAATTTGTCAAAAGTGAGTAGCGATGTTGGTGCCTAATCTTTTGGGTGCTCAGCTTTGAATACCTTAGTGGGGGGCATCTTTCACAAAGTGTTCTGCACTGACTCTCTATAAATCAGATCCCTATACTATGTTAATTTGGGCACTCAAAAACAGAGGCTCCCTAATCACCAGTCATTTTTAAGCATTTGGTCATTAAATATTGAAGGAAAAAGGTTAGTGCCCTTTCACTCAAGTATATGAAAATCTTCTTTAGTGTTTATAATACTAGCTGATAGCTGGCACATAGAATATGCCTCTCAGGTGCCAACCAACGAGTTTAGAGAAAGCAAACACCTTTTGGTAAATATGGTATATTGAACACTTGTGGGTTTTGGGGTAAGGAAAAACTTGTATAAGAGATTTACTGCCAAGAATCACTTTATTTTTAATGTCCAAAAAGAGACACACAACTTCCTCCTAAGGATTTTGGGCATTTCATTTACTTAGTAATATAATTATGAATACTATGAGAGGGCATTCCTAGCAGTGGGGGAAGGGCGTATACTGTGATAAGGTGCTTGGAGGGCCAGGAAGCCTAGCTGTTAGCATACCTGATCTCCAGCCCTTTGCTTCACTGGCAGAGGTACCTAGTTCTTGACCTTAGGCCAGGAACCTTTTGGCCTGCAGTTGCATCGGGACCTCAGCCCTCAAGGGACATGGCAGGTGTACACAGGCCCTCCCTCTCCACCAGGTCTCACTCTCAGCCCAGGGCCCTGTGTGAAGCAAAGCCATCAAGGTCCTCCCAGCAGAGGGTACGTCTTCACTACCCACCGTATCGGCAGGTAGCAATCGATTGCTTGGGGATCGATATATCGTGTCTCATCTAGATGTGATATATCGATCCCCGAACGTGCTTATATCGATTCCGTAACTCCACCAACCCGAATGGAGTTGTGGAATCGACAGGGGGAAGCTGCGGACATCGATCCCGCGCCATGAGGTCGGTGAGTAATTCAATCTTAGATACTTCGACTTCAGCTACATTATTCACGTAGCTAAAGTTCTGTATCTAAGATCGATTTTCCCCCGTAGTGTAGACCAGCCCAGAGAGTCTAGGTCCATTGCTCTGGTCTGCTTTCTGCCTATGTCCTTTCAGGTTGGGGCATGGCACCGAAAGTCCAAGCAGTTGGCAGTGTCTCACTTGGAGTTGTGCCCTCCTGTGCACCTTTTGCAGCATCCTGCCAATGCCTCAGGTGGGCAGGGGTGGATATCAGTTTGGAGCGGCCTAGTCCCACAATGTTCTTATAGTCAAATAGTAAAGTTCACTCACTACTGGGTACTCCCCAGTCTCCTCAGTAGTGTCTCTCTGTCAGGGAAACCACACTTGTCCCCCCATGGCTGTCCCAGCTGTCAGGCTTTTGGAGATGCTCCCCCTCCCCCCACACACATAGAGAGATGCAGCTGCCTCTTCACCAGTCAGCCTTGCGCTGAGCCAGATTCTCTCCTTTTCTTCTCCCTCCAGGTCTGGCATTGGCTGCACATATAGTGGGGCAGGTCTAGCTGGGCCCATACATTCTCTTTAACTCCTCTCCTGCTGGTTTGAGGATTCTCTGCTCTCTCTCTCACACACACAAACACACACATATTATAGGTCATCAGGATTAAAGGAGTCATTAATGTGTAAAAAGTTCAACAGGATGGACAATGTCCTTAAGCAGGTCAAGTCCAAAATCTGTTAATGATGGTGACAAAGCTGTTAGTAGCAACAGCAGTCATGGAAATGACAGAAATAATGTCTGAGGTAATGATTGTTATGCTGGTGATTTTGATTATAGATTATGGTGATGCTATTTGCAGGAGTGAAATGGAGTCTGATGGTGGGAGGTTTCTGTAGGGCATATTGTTTGTGGAAGTGATAAGAGTTATGATAGTAGGGAAGTGGAGGTTTTGAATGCACTGGATGTTGGTTGTGGTGGCAATGATGATTATGATGGATTCCAATAATGGATCTGGTTACTGAGATTGTGACCGATTTGGGTGATTATGGCATAAATGCTGTGGCTGGTGGTATTGATGGTGGCCATGGCAGTGATAGTGGTCAGGTTGCTGGTTGTGGTACTGATGGTTGCTTTGGCACTAACTGTGCTTAGGACAGTGCAGACTGTGATGTGATGGCTACTGCTTCTTTTTCTTTCTTTCATTCTTTCATTTTTTTTTGCCGCACTCTCCTCCACCTGCCCCCTAATGTCACTGGAGGAGGTTCTCTTTACTTTTCTCATTAATCACCTCTGATGTGCACTTGGCTTCTTATCGGAGAGAATGGATTTCTTAGGGGACTTGCTGACTCCTGCCTGCAGTAGTTTTCAAAGCATATTCACCAAATATCTCTTAGACAAGAGAGAAATTTGACAGCCTAAAACTATAACCATTTTTCTTTGCCACTTGAAGCCTTTAATCTTTACAATGGGGAAAATGTTTAAAACATTTTAATGATCAATGTGATCCTCCTTTTATCAGCTTCTCATCCCCATTCTGAACTTATGCTACAGAGAGATTCCACTAAAACAAACCAGACTCTTCCCACATAGTATTATTTTTCCTTTAAGGATATTAGTTTAAAAAGATGATTCACCTTATTTGACTAATGCAAAATATCTCATTGCCTTCCTGTGTGTACTAGAATACCAAAATAACTACCCCCCAGAAAACCATTACAACTGTGCTGGGTACCCACTTACAAAATGAGTGTGCCTCAACCTTTCTTATTACAAGGGTTAGTTTTGGCTGGTATATGGGACCAAATCAGATTAAGAAAAAATCAAAACTTGATCTCAAAACTAAATGGCCAATCTGAATTTTAAATATATCAATGGAATTTTATTCTACCAACATGTTTAACATTTAAATAAGTTTGTGTAATTTTGAAAAAGAAAACCAGTACAACAACAATTATAACAGGGTTAGATTTCCACAGCCTTTTGTATGGGAGATCTTTGAGGAACCCACAAGCCCTATAGAAACTAATACAATGCTGCAAGTTCTAGTAGTATTTGTCTTAAAGCTTTCATTAAAAAAAAAGTTTTGGGTTCTCAATGTTGTGGAGAAAAGCTTAGCGATGTGTACCCTAAAGGCACCAAAAAAAAATAATAAAAAATCCAATTTTTAAAATTTATTTTAAGTCTCATGATTTTAAAGCAAACCTCATGATTTTGGGGGCCTGATTCATGATGCTTCCTGCAGTGAGGACATTTTGGTGTTTCTGAAATGAAATACGCTCCCTGGGTTCTTAGGCTGTTGGCAGCCTCTGCTGCACAGTAATTGATGGGCTGCCAGGGAGCTGGGAACCTGGAACCTGTCCACATGTGTTGCCAAGGAGCCAGGGAGTCTAGGCACCTGGGGAGACAGGCAGGAAATGAGGCAGTTTCTGATGGAAGTTTTGTATCGACATCCTGACAGAACATACTGATTTAAATGAATCAGCATTTTACAACAGAAAAATATTTTTGGAAAATTTCTGATCACCTCTAGTTCTGATCACTTGTGGTCATTAGCAATCCAGTGGTCATTCCTATGAAAGCTGGTATGTCTGTCCTGGTCTCCTGACTGAATTCCAACATTCAGCCTCTGCTAAATCTCCCTGCTGACAGTACTTTCCATAAATCCCATAAATCCCCAGCTCCTTATTCTTTCTCAGGTTACGTTCTCTGTCCTTTATTGTACTGGCTGTAGCCTGCATACAGGAGATGGGAGGATGCAGTCCAAGAAATGTGTTAACACCTAGAAGTAGTTTTGATTGATTTATCCTTCTTGTTGCACTTTTATACAAGATGAGTCCCAAGACAGGTTGTTAATTGGTTTGCCCTTCACTTTGGGATAGCTAGATAAATGATGTTATATAAATGTCAGTCATTCAATATTTATCAAATAGTGATGCAATGAATTTTAGGATCAAACAATTTCTGACTCTGATTGTATGAAAAACCTGTTCCCATTTTAAAAATGAAGTCAGTCTGATTTCTTCCCTTCATCAATCTTACATCAAAAACTGGTTTGTTGTTAGACTCTGATGGCCAAATTATGAATCTCAGAGGCGGTGTGACATTAGGGTCAGGGAGGAACTACAGCAACTGAGTGATGTAGCAGGTGGCTTTATGCCCATGTGACTTACTGGTCAGTGTGTTAGAAGTCCCCCTCTGTGCCTGATCCACAGAGCATGTGAATCTCTTACAGCCCCAGATACAGAGTCTGGCTCTTTGAATCAGGCTATAAAGATTTATGCTTATGGCTCTGGATGTCTCCAACACAGCGTTGGCCACACCTGCCTAAGGGATAGGGTGCTTGTACTCTTACTGCAGTCACTTACAATCAAGTAAGGGAAAATGCTACCAAATCACAAAGTTCTCACCCCTGCTGTACGTTCTCTTTGCACTGGTGTAACTGGCTACATAAGGTGCAAGGCCGTGAAAAATCAGACCCAGTGCTGCCAGGGGCACTGAGAGGAACATTTGCCACAGCAGCACTTTCTGCATGAAATGAATATTCCCTTGCACTGACCTCATAGTATAAACTGGTCTACAGGTGGATGGGACTGTAGCCACACCTTCAGCTGCAACCTATCTGCTCCTTTTGGGCTATGCAGTATCTCCAGTAGTTGTAACGGATCAGATACTCAGCTGGAAGAAATTGCCACAGCTCAGTTCTTCAATGGAGCTATATCAAATTACACCAGCTGAGAATCTTGCCCATAGTGTTATTGGGTATATTATAGCTGCCTCCTGTCTTAAACTGCTGATGGGAAGGGATTCCCCATTCTTTCTCACCTCCCATTGCACAGCCATTGATGGGCTGCAGTCATTTAGAGTCCTAGGTATTCCAGAAAGCTGCATACAGTAGAAGTTGTTCCATTTTATTACCATCTTTGTTCAATGCACAATTATTGATTTTTCCTTCTGGGCATCGTAATTCCTGGTGCCTTCATTTAAAGTTGCAGAATTACAGGAAATAGATACATTCCCTACTCTGCAGTAATGGCAGGATAATTTGTCAATTAAAAGAGATCAGTTCTAGAATGCCTTTTATATCTGAGTTATTTCTGAAGTCTTTTAATTAGATCCAAGCCCCTCCATATATCTTCTGCGGCAAAGATATTAACCTGACTATGTCTGTATGTAAGGTTTAGATGAAATACAAATTGTACCAGAGTTTAGGAACTGGGAAATTCTGATTTTCGTGGCCAACATATGTATCTCTATGTTATTTTGGTTGTTAAGCTAGTATTTGAAAGTGAATTAGGTGCTGGACTGCCAGCCCTGGATACTGCAGCCCTCTCTTTACTTGTTAAATAGGCACAGAATGAATTCACAGCCTGACAGTCTGTGCCCCTTGCCAACATCCCTCAGGCCTGACCTGGAAGGACCACATCTGACAGAGGTAAGGGGAAAGAGGAAGTTCATGTTCAATGTCCATTCAGGCCTTAGCTTCTATGCTGAATGATATATTACATTGGTCATCTTAACAAAAGCCTCTATAATAGACCTGGCCAAAGAATGGTAATTTTTGCAGGAACAGTTTGCCTTCAAAATTTTCCCATTAGGAACATTTCAAATAGGGATTGTTCCTCAAATATTTGAAAAAATGAAGTGTAGAAAATCTTATTTTCTAGCTGTTTCCAAATGGAAAATTTCAAAGTGTAACTTTCTCTCACTCTTCAAGTGAAAAGTAACATTTTAATTTTTTTTTAACTTTCTCCTCACTTCTCGAGGGGTGATTTTTTTTTTACAATGTGAGCATTTACCCACAATTTTAAAACAAACTATGTTGAGAATATTGAAAAAAAATTAGTTTTTTTCCCCCAAAATTTTCATTTTGAATTTGTCTTTTAAATAAAAGTAAAAAAATGATTTTTTCATAGAAAGTTTAATTTTCTATGAAACCCCATTTTTTACGTAAAAATTGTCAATATTTTGACCAGCTTTATCCTACAACAATAAAGCCAGTCACAATAAAGACCATTTAAAGCAGTTCTTGTGGATAATGAAGGACTGGAAGATAGGTGATTTGGGTTCTCTTCTTAGCTGCCATGTATCTCTTTTGTCAAGAGTGGGCAAGTCACTTCTCTTCTGCTTCAGTTTCCTCATCTCTAAAATAGGGTTGATCATATTTGCCTACCTCTAAGGTGTGGTGAGAGGCTTAATTAATGCTTCTGCCTCTATCTAGGCTGTTGTGCCATACCCATCAACAAGGTATCTGAATGTCTTTAAAATCCTAAAATGTAAGTTCAGGGGCGGTTCTAGGTATTTTGCTGCCGCAAGCACGGCAGGCAGGCTGCCTTTGACAGCTTGCCTGCGGGAGGTCCCCGGTCCTGCGGATTCGGCGGCACACCCGTGGGAGGTCCACCAAAGCTGCAGGACCAGCGGACCCTCCGCAGGCATGCCGCCTAAGGCAACCTGCCTGCTGCCTTCGCAGCGACCGGCAGAGAGCCCCCCGTGGTTTGTCACCCCAAGCACGCGCTTGGTGTGCTGGTGCCTGGAGCCGCCCTTGTGTAAATTGTTATTATTATGGAAAACAACATGTGGCAGGATTTTCAAAGGAGGCCTTAGGAGTGAGCAATAGGCAAGATGAATGTATCACAGTGGATTAATTTCTATATATTCCCAGTAAAAAAAAATTATTTCCTTCTACTGCCACCATCCTGCCATTGGGCACATGATATTGCAATATAATCTGGATATTATTAGAACATTGGGAATGCACTAGGATTTACAAGGAATTTTGTAAGACTAATTTGGATATTAAGATGCCCTTGATCCTTCTGGTTATTGGTCTACTGGAGATAAGAAAGAGTCAGGACTGCTACGTTCTATTTCCTTTTCTCAGCTGACTTACTATACAGCCTTGGCCAAGTTATTCAACTCTCCCTTTACCTATCTGTTTAATGTAGATAATAATTACCTACTTTTTATTTGAGTGACTGGGATTATGATACTTGAAGTAATTAATCTTTGTAGACCACTTTGTGATTATTGATGAAAGATAGTACAGAAGAACTGTATTAACAACTCTACAATCACTTCCCCACAGAAAGAACTCTTAAAATCTGACCTGTTGATTCAGTGGCTTGGTACTCTGTTTCAGCATTGGCTTCCAGTTTTACTCCTGGCGGAATTCTGCGCCACTTCACAATGCAGAATTTGTGCAGAATTAATGTTCTGTACAAAATTGAATTTTTCTCCACAGAATTGTTGCTACAGAACTGCTGGCTGCCACTGGACCCAGCATAGCCTGGCTCACCAGCTCGCAAATACAGGACACTTGTGCGTGGCGGGAGAAGAGGAGGAGTGGGAGGTGGAGCATTCTGGGCAGCTGTGGTTCCCAGCATGTTCTGAAGGAAGGAGGTGGCATGCAGGAAATCGTACAAATCCAGGACCCAGCATCAAGCTGTTTCTGTCTCTGGATCCCTGGGCTCTGGGGAGGGTGGGGGTAAGGGGTGCAGGTGCCTGGGCTGGGGGGTTGCCCTATGGCTAGGCACTGTGGGTAGGGGATGCGAGTGTCTTGGCTGGGGGGGCATCCCACAGCTGGGTTCTGGTGTGCGTATGTGTCTGAGACTGAAGGGGAAGAGTTTTCCTCCAAGATGTGTCCATCTGGCATGTGTGACACCCAGACTGAGGCGCTCAACAAGAGCATAACAGAGAAACAGGAACTGTTTTGTTGTAGGGGTTTCTTTAACTCTCTACTTCTGGGGGAATCTTTTTCCTTGTCTTTATTGTTACAGACATACTTGCTGACAACAATTTTTAAATAAATTACCAAAATAATTGAAACTGATTCAGTTATATTGTGTTATTTTGACAAATAAAAATGCTGAATTTTAAAATATTGTGCATAGAATTTTTAATTTTTTAGTGCAGAATTTCTCCAGGAGTACAGTTTCAAAACTTAGGATCTGATTCTCTTGTCAGGGTGATGTAACACCATTGACTTCATTGGAGTTCCACTGATGTAAATCTGAGTAAGTAAAAGGCAAATAAGGGTCATAGTCTTGTCAACTCATACTAGGATATCAAGGGGGATTACTGTGTTACTGCAGGCTACTGTTCTGACATATGGGGCCTTAATATAGTTAATTTTAAAATAAATATTTTATTACAGCTCTCTAAATCCCATCCTTTTCCATCCTCTGTGCGCTAAGCCCTCTTTGTTTGTGCATTACTTCCTTTTTTTGTGTGTGTTTTTTTCCCTCCCCCTGTAGCCTGAGCATTTTCTCACCCTTTGCTTGAAGCACTGCTTCTGGGTCATCCTGTGGCCTTTCCCAACCAAGGATCTGTGAAGCCAGCATGCATTCTGAGAAGATGGTCATGTCACAAATGAAATTCTTATGAGGTTATGTAAGATAGTGTGTAAAAACTGGGGCAGGGATGTCTATGCTCTGCACCATGACTGGTATGAGAGGAAAGGAAGCTTTGCCTGTAAAAATGCAATTACACAATACCTCGGCAGAATTGAAGAGCTGCTGCAAGGGAGAAACTTGTTTATCTGGGGATGGAAGGTGCTAAAATCTGAGAGCTTTGTTTGCTTTCTCGTGAATGACTGACTGACCTCCTAAATCCCCAGTGCTTCCCTTCAATCTCTTCAGCTTCCCAACTCAATCTCCTCAATCTGTCCCTGAAAATAAAAATGTGGATTTTGCTGATGATTCTTTATTTTCTCAGAACTTTCTGCATGTATCAGGTCCTCTCAATTGTGAGTTCATAGTCTATTAAAATGTGGGACTCCCTGCTTCTGACCACTGGAAGTGGGAGGTTTCTCCTCTCTTTCTGTCCTTTACCCGAAGGAACATCTCCCCTCAGAAGGGAGCATTTTCTTTCTTGGGAAGTAGGGCTTCCTTCGCCCACATCTTCCAGCTCCCACACTGCTGGACCTAGTTGAGACCTATTCTAATTTGGTCAGGACTACCACCCACTGTCCTTATTTTGGAGATATTCAGAAAGTGGTACCTGTTTTATTGCCTAGTTACATCTACATTGATCATGCATAATATTCCCTCTTTAATGCTCCTCTACAAAACCTCACACCCTCTCTTCTTGTCGCAAGGTCCCAACAACATGAAGGAAGGAGTTTGGTTCTGTACGGAGATAGGAGAAAATAACTCCATGCAAACTAATCCAGCTCTGATTTTATTGATATTAGTACATACTGCCCAACATTTCAAGTGGCTAAAGCAGGATATAGGTGGAGAGAGATGGCCAAGCTGGAGCAGTGCTGTGATATGTGTCAAGTCATAACACTTGGTTTGGGGGTCTGGGGCAAACTGCCCTTCAACTGGGGCAGGAGCTCTTGGGGGTCAAAATGGACAAGCCTTGTGAAACCTGGAACTGTGGGGAGGTATGTTACTATGCGACTGTGTTCCCAGGACATTGCCCCAAATGTTTTTCTTTAGTGTACTATACAACGTTCATACATTGTATTCATCATGCTTTCTTAACACTCGCTGCTTGTAAAGTGGTGGGTAAATTTTTTAAGCTGTCTTTGTGGATGATAGAACTAACTACATTTGAGACCTCCACCTTGAACCTGGCCCTGCCAGGTGACTCATCTTCTAAGGTTACACCATAATACTAGTATAAGTCAAAAGCTGTGTAATAGTCTCTAGAATGTGGCTGTTGTTCCTCCTTCACCTACATCTCAGCACCTTGTTTTTCCATGTTTTATTAAGCATTGCAAGTTTTGACTATGTGGTGATATTTTGTTTTGCTCATGATTGTATGTGTCATCAAGGCAGCACACTGAGCTACCCTTTTGTGGAGCAGTAGGGAAGTGATATGGAACAGCTTAGAAATACTAAATAAACTCGGTTAACTTGTAGTTAAGGTTGCTTTTTTAAATACAAAACAAGACATTCCTGTACTATTGAAGAGCTGCTCTAAGATGTCCTCTATGTGCTGTCTGATAATAGCTATCTAAGGGTTGCTGTGATGCCACAAAAAAGCTCAAGTGCAAGTACATAGTATCCCCACCTCCTTTATCTCCAGAAACACACCCTTCTGAGAGGGGCAGGAAAGGGGGCTGATGCAGAGATGTTCTCCAGCCAACACAGAGCTGTTATAACAATTCCCTTTACATCACTAGAGGAGTGTAAAAGAGCCACATCATGAGGCAGAATCTGGGTAATTGTGTTTCGATGTCTGCTAGTGATAATTTTATTACATTACTTCTTAATACTATGCAGGAAATATTTATTGGACTATACTACTCAGAATCCTTAGCAGGAAACTGAGTGTGTGTTTGCAAAGTGCCAATCATAATGGATTGTTAGAAAACCTCAATGTAGCTGTCTTTCTCTACTATCATATAAGTCCCACATATATACAAAATTTTGCAGATGGCGCCTGTTACACACTACAGTTCTGTTTTGGGTATTAGCCCAAATACTGTGGTACAACCTGGATCAGCCACAGGAGTGCTACAGATTGAGTGCTACACATTGCAACTCCAGAAGGATTTAGATATAGCGACTAAAATCTGTTTGGGGTGGGAGATGGTGACAACTGAACCCAGAAAATTTAGGTGTAAGAAAGCCCCTTAAGAGTACAGTCTCTGTGTGATCTTAGGGAATTGGACAACACAATGTCCAGTAATGACAATTGCAGCCAGACTGCTAAAGCTTCATATCAAGTTTTGAAAATGTTTCCCTGGGAGATCACATGCAAGGTCAGATTGTGCTTAGCTTAATTCTTTCAGCTCGGATGGCTGAAGCCCTCAGGGTAAAGGCAGAGAGAAAGAAGATTGATTCCAGCTGTGACCAGAAGCCCAGGGGAGCCTGCTGAGGTCACTCAATTAGGGTGAACTGCAAAGAATGGGGCAGGCAATCCCCAAAGCTGGTAGATATCCTAATACTTAGATTTACCAAGGCAGCACAAAAAAAGCTTCTGTTATACCTCACTGGTTACTCAGAAGTCAACAACAGTTCCCTTAAAGTAATCCAGCCTCAGGCCTCCACCTAGACACCCAAGTCAAAATGACGAGGATTATTGAAAATCTTATCCATCATATAAAAGAAGGTCTATCAATCCCAAAGGACTTTGGGATTCATTCATTAATCCCAGGTTGATGAATATTCCAGACCTTTCCCAAATAAACACTTACAGCCAATTCTTATTAACTAAACTAAAATTTATTTAAAAAGAAAAGAGAGAGTGTATAGGTTAAAAGGTCAGTCTACATACAGATAGTAGTACAATCTTGAGCTTCAGATTCATAGCAGAGATGGTAAGCTTTGTAGTTGCAGAGAGTTCTTTTAGAATTTAGTCCATAGGTTATAGTTCACTGTCTAATATCATATTCAGAGTGTTCCATTTTAGGACTGGGATCTCAATCTTGTGACGCACACTTCCCCTGATGACGCATAAGCAGATCTGAGATAAAAAAGGATTGGGACCTAAGGGTCTTTTATACAGTTTTCTAGCATCCACTTGACCATACAGTCCTGGGTAAACAATAGGCTTTTGATGTAACCTTCTGTTTCCTAAACCTCACTGGTAGTCAGCTACATGGATTAACATAAGATAATGTATCCATTTTAAGCAGTTTAATCACAAACTTTAAGAGACATATAGACAATGACATTATTGCACCCAAGATTAAACTTAATGTTAATATTCCCTTTTGATCTCTGGATCCATAGCTATAGTGACAGACAGGAACTATCTGTTTACATGGCTAGCATCTAAGATACAAACAATTAGTATCACCTCTAATTCTCTAACAATACAGGTTTGCACTTCAAAGTTCTAGCCTATTTACCACAGAATGGCCCAAATTACCATTCACATATTTTCCTAACATGACTTTAAAGGTTGACTTTGGATTAGTTAGCCTGCAAGCTGTTTTACCCTTTCTGGCCATGTGTCACACCAAATAAATGGGAAGATGAGTTACAGGGGGAGAGGTTAAGAATGTTAACCTATTTGTGTTGGAAAGCCAGGCAATGAAGGAGGATTCTAACTGAGGTATACAGAATCTTAAATAGTATAGATAATGTCAGTGCAAAATGCTTTTTTGAAAATAGCATAAGATTATTAGTGCCCAAGGCAGAGAGGGAGTAAAGACAAGGCTAATGCAGAAGGAAGTGAAAGAAGAGACTTCCTTCTGTGTATAATAAACATTAGCAAAGGGCCTTTCTGGAGGATATTAAAGAGATAAAGATGTTGCGGCCGTTCAAGAAGAAATGACATATTGTCCTAGGAAAGAGTCTTCAGGAAAAAGGATATACTCAGAATGGCTTTGGTGACACTCAGTATCTGCAAGACGCAGGGCATGTCTACACTTAATTTTGGAGCAATTGATCTAGCGGGGGTTGATTTATCATGTCTATTGAAGACACGATAAATTGGCTGCCAAGTGCTCTCTCGTTGACTCTGGTACTCCACTGGGGCGAGAAGCGTAGGTGGAGTCGATGGGGGAGCATCAGCAGTCAACCTACCGCAGTAAGTACGTTGACTTCAGCTATGTGAATGAAGTTGCGTAACTTAGATTGATTTCCCCCCTATTGTAGACCAGGCCACAGAGTCCTAAAGAGCATCTGCTATGATTTCGCTCTATAAGGAATTTGAGAGTACAGCAGGAGAGCTCAAAGGACATCCTAATGCAACTATCCTCTCTCTGGGGATTTAGCATGCAGGCTTCTGTGTCTGATTAAGTTGTAAAAAGGCCAATTTTTATTTGCTTTTGCACTTATTTCTGCAAGCTGAGCAGGGTCACCACTAGCTAGTACTTTGAGTTTCTTTGGAGTTAGAATGAAAGGTGTTGCAAAAACTCTATTTAAAAAAAAATTCTATTTCTCTCCTTTGTAATATTGTCCCATCTCTTCCTCAATGTCCTCCTATCACTTTCCTCCTATCACTTTCCTCCCCTCTTACTCATCTGTCTCTCCTCCATTCCCTCACACCCTCCCACTTCTGTTTCTCTTTCCCTCACTACCATTCCTTCCCCAATCTCATTGTTCCCCAGCCTCTTTTTTCTTCTCTTCCAGCTCTTCTGTTTTTCATTCTCTCTCAATAGCCTCTGGCTCTGATCACTTTCTTACTATAGATCCTTCTCAACTTTTTTTTTTTACTTGATGCAGACACCCCCATTTGATTTCTTTCTAACACTGTCTGGCTTAAGCTTGCCTCTTCTCCTATTGCTGCATGGGGTGGAAAAAGAGCTTCTCGTTGTGGCTTTTCAGCTGGCCTACCATTATCACAGTGCCATCATCCTTTGAAAAGTGACTGTGTAGAAATGACACCTTCCTATTCAGCAAATCTTCTTCCATTGTATCTCACTCGTTGACTTTAGTGATAAAATGAATTTCCTACATTTACATGTTAGCCTTTCGGAGCTAACAAAACAGTCAGTGAGATAGATTTTATTTCTTCTTGTGTAGCATCAACAGAATTATTTACTAAGCCTTAGCTACAGGGCTTATTAGGTACACCTGTGCAAAAACACTGAAGGCAGTCAAAATACACACATTACTGAGGGCATAATTTGACCTATAGAACATTTATTACCAGGGTGATGCAAGAGGAGAAGGAAATAACTTGTCTTAATGAGACTTAAATTGCAAGGAAGCTGGTTAGGGAAAAAATCTTTCTAGTTGTAAATTGAGTACATCTGATCTGGTGCTAATCGGTACAGGAGTTTCTGGAGGCTAACCGTTCACTCATGGGCTAGCTCACATGGAGCATGAACAGCAAAGTCCTCTCCCATTAATGTATAATGCAAAAGGCAAACCTGGGAAAAGCTGAAAGGCCAATGAGGGATGTGAGCTGGGGTTGTACAGGACAAAGCCACTCTGAGCTGGCTGCATTGCTGCTGTGATGTAACTGCACAAATGCTATCATGCCATAATTGGCTCTATTAAAGAAATTATATATAAAGTATGAAGCTTTCTTCATTTCTGTGGTATAAGAATACATAAAAGATGTTTGGGGCAAATATTACCCCCAGTTACAACTGTGAAACCTATATGACAGTCATTCTTTAGAAATGTCCAGTATAACCAAATATTTACTGTGCTGGAGGTAACATGGATTCCACACACACACACACACACACACACACGGGACCGCTCAAACCATAAAACTAATCTCTTCCTTGCTGCTGCAATTTCTCTCTGCTCTCCCCAGAGCTCTGAAACTTCACAGGCTACATACAGTGTCAAATCAGCACTATCTCTGCATTTTGCACCTGTTGCCTGCCCTTCACTTATGTTTGACTGGGTTAAGTCTTCTCTGATTCAATCAAGACTTTGCTTGGGGCAGATCTTTGTCAGCTGAAAGCCTTTGGTTGTCAGACTGCTTCCCAAAGAGGATCTACTGGAGTCTCTTGTTGGTAGGTTTTAGGGCATACTACAAATTGCATTAACAGCAGAGGTACATTTTTTAATCATGTTTAGGCTCCTCCTTTGTTTTTATATCCACTGCCCTTTGTTCTTCTCATTGCTCTGTGGGTGGGGTTTACCAGACAGCAAATGATATCCTGGTGCAAAATATCTTTCTTTGTACCATGTGATTGGCTCTTTAAATTTTTAATGTCATGAGTTTAGTTTGTATTGTATGGCACTTAGATGACTTTATAAAGGGACTAAATGAATAAATCATCCAGAGAAATTTCATATGGGCAGAAACATTGATGGAAGGTGATGGGAGGAATGTTGACTTTCTGGGGTTATGCTTAAGAGCCTTAGTTCCTTCCAGACAATTATTAGCCTCCAGGGTGTGCCTTGCATGTTAACAGTTATAGGAAAAACAATGCATTTGCTATGCTCTAAAAACACCCCTCCAAAATAGTCTGGTGCTGTCAACAGATGCTAGCTGTAATTATGGAGGGGAGTAGAACTCTAAGAAAAGTCACTCATCTGGGTAGTGTAGAATAAAAAAAGTATTGTGACTAAGTTCTGTCCTTGACTCTGTGGGTCCTGCATTTCCTGGCAGATTTTTGCTAGCCTTAGAGGCTCACTGTGACCCTCCATGTAGCCTCTCTCTCTAGAGGCAAGGGTCACAGCTTTTTGAGCCATTTTCATCATAAGCGAACAACAGAGGTGAGAAGAAGCTATCTTCCCTCACAGTCTCTGTTGTCTCCCAGTCTCAGTGATTAATCAGGGAGGGGAGGGGGGAGCCCAGGCCCATCTTCTACTCCAGGCTCCAGCCCAGGGATCCTAAAATTAGCAGCTACGGTAGCTGACTTTTTGGAATATTACATGTACAATTCCCTGGGCCACTTTCCCAGAGCAGCCCCAAGTCAATATCTCCTTCACCATTACCTCAGGACCTCCTGCCTTACACCCAGTATAGATTCCTACTGCTTCATTCCTCCAGCAGCATAGCTCATTCCTGGCACCCACTCCTCACTGAGTGACTGGGAGGCTTTTAACTAGATCTAACCAGCCCTTGATTGGCTTCAGGTGTCCTAATCAATTTAGCTATCTCCACTGCCTTCTAGAAGGATCTTAATTGGCCCCAGGTGTCTTGATTAACCTGGAACAACTGCCATTTGGTTATCATGGTACCAGGGATTTGTTTAGCCTGGGGCTAACATACCTGTTCCTCACTACTTTACCGTAGCCATCTGACCTTGCCCCATCACAATTATAAACTCAGAAGGACTAAACTAACTCTTGGTAGCTTATTGCTAGAGATGACCAGCTACACTACTTTAAACAGTTATACAGACAAATCACTCTATGTATTATTTAATTTACAGAACAAATTTATTATAACATACATGGGGTAAGTATCTGGCTCAGTATTTGCATGGAGAAAAACAGCAAATCATTACAGGCACTAATGCAGACTACGTAGAATTTTACAGTGGCTGTGATGTGGGTGCAATACCGGCTCAGGAGAGGTATCTTGCTTCTGTAGATTTAATCAACATTCACCTATTTCACACACAATCCTTTTCCATTTGTGCAACTCTCCAAATTCTCGAACCAGCAGTGATAGGACCACCAGTTTGCATAGGTGCTGGAACTAGGGGTGCCACACCCCTTGACTTGAAGTGGTTTCCATTGTATACATCGTTTACAGTTTCGTTCAGTGACTCTCAGCACCCCCACTTAGAAGTTGTTCCAGCACCCCTGCCAGTTTGGGAACTATAGTACCCGTGTAAGCTGCAGATGTAAGAGAGTGAACCAAGAAGAAGGAAAGTGTGGATGCAAGGCCCACAAATCTGTTTTCTCTCATTACCCAAAGGAGCTTCTGTCTCCACTGGTGCGTTTATGATGTAAAAGTTATTGGAGAATAAAGATGGTATAATTTAGTTATGCTACCACTGTTGTGACACATGTAGCCAAGAATGAAGCCCCTAATAATCATAGACTCATAAATTTTAAGGTCAGAAGAGACCATCATGATAATCTAATCTGACCTCCTGCATATTTCAGGCCACAGAACCTTGCCTACCCACTCCTGTAATAGACCCATGACCTCAGGCTGAGTTAATGAAATCCTCAAATCATGATTTAAAATGTCAAGTTACAGAGAATCTAACATTTACATTAGATTAAACCTGTAAGTGACCTGTGCCCTATGCTGCTCTCTTGATTAGGAGCTCAGCCTAATATGCCCACAACCACCAGGGTCAGCTGACTTGGGAGCGTTGCTGGGCCTCAGTCCCCCATGTGCTCACTTCCATTAATGACTGTCACGGATCCACAGAATTGGTGCTATGGCCCCAACTTTGGAATGATCTCCAGGAGGAATGGTGCTCACTCTTCCTCCAGGTTAACCATGCAGCTTCACTGCCTCCTTAGACTGGATCTCTGGGCCTGCAGTGCTCCTGCTTCACACCGTGAGCACCATTCAGTGAGTCCACCTGAGAGACCCCAATGCAGATTTGTACACTCTTCAGGCATTAATGCACCTCTCCAAGCATTGGCAATGACACTCACATGACATTGCCAAACAGTAGGATTTATTAGTCAACTGGAACACCACACAGGGAGTCCTTAGGGTAACATAAAGAAATGAAGATTAAAGCATAATCCATTCTGGTTAGCTCAGAGCCCAGTCAAGCTGTAGTGACCACCTTAGTTTAAGCTCTATCTGTCTCCATCTGACCTCCTTGGTAAACTCCAGATGAGAGCTCCAGCTCCTTCCAGTCACCCACTGTTATCCCCCACTCATACCCGTCCAGTCCTTTGATCTCCTGCTGTGATATTGTTGTTCAGTTTCCCTACAGAGAGGCAGGGAAGTCCATTGGTTGCTAGGTGTCAGTGTCCTGGTGGTTGGATTCGCCATTGCTTTCTCAGATGCTTCATTGATATGGAGGCTAAGGCCCAGACAGCTAGGCAACACCCATACAGATATCTCTGCCTGCCTTGAGAATAAACAGTCCCTGTCCACTCACTGGGTAACAATGCAGATCATTCCAAACTGAGCCATAAAGAGAACTTATAAAATATTACAAAATATTCCCACTTTGTCACCATGACAAGCTCTCATGGCAGCACACGCTGCTCTTTGAAGAACAGCAATTATATGTGTGGGAGTGCATGGTGTCCTCAGGCCCTCTAAGTCATTTTATTTTCCTCTCTGCCGATATCACTTCTTCTCCCACTCCAACAATCTCTATTGTGATGGCAGAATCTTGCACTAATTGTGGGAGGGTTTCCTGGGATTGCACATTATTTGTGTTACAGTAAGCATCTTCCGTCTCTGTGCTGAGTCCTGAAGTTCCTCAGCACACATGAGGTCAGGGCCGGTTCCAGGGGTTTTGCCACCCCAAGCAGCAAAAAAAAAAAAGCCACGATCATGATCTGCATCAATTCAGCCGGAGGTCCTTCGCTCCAAGCAGGAGTGAGGGACCCTCCACCGAATTGCCGCCAAATACCTGAATGTGCCGCCTGGCTCTGGAGTGGCCGCCCCAAGCACCTGCTTGATAAGCTGGTGCCTAGAGCCGGCCCTGCTTGAGGTAAAAGTCTAGGGCTTAGTGGACATATTTATTCAACAAACAATAGGAATTTTAAAAAGTATAATCTCCAATTTATCACAATGGGACTATCAATAATTCAATCTTTCTATTTTATTTCATGTTTTATTCTGATGTTCATGATAAGCCACAGAAGGAGTGAACGTAGACACTCCAAAAGAGCCAAAACAAGGGAAATCTGCAAAGAAATTAGGTGACTTGTCACAACTCATCAAGGAGAGGAAAGGGGCTTGGGCGCATGACCACCTCTCTGAATGTTTGGCATTTTTAACACATTATCTAATTCTTATCTCAGTTACACCAGGGTAAATGTGAAGATTCCAACCTCTGCCTTTTTCTTCCCAGCTTCTCTCTATATCAAACACATTTCTATCTCTCATTTACATGGATTCATCTACACCTTGCTCTCATCTCTATGGGCCACTGTGTGCTTGGCTCTGCATGGGTGTGCAAGGTCGTGAAAGCACAAGGAACTTCATTTCAGTGTGCAAGCGTCAGTCAGAATTGCAGTCCCTGTAATTTGCTAGCAAACTGTTCTGTACAAGTCACCCCAGAGAGGGTAGGGGGATGAGGAGAATGCAGGATAGTGCTCTCTAGTTGTTGATGGCCAGTCATGAAAGGAGATTGCATATTATATTCAATTACCATAAATTTCAATGGGCATAGTGTCCTTTCATTCCAGGAAGCTCAAGGAGACATTATGTCTTCCTGAAGTACAATGGACCTGATTCCTTTGTGCCCTATAAACCTTTGCACCAGCTAGACAGCCACAAAGAGGTAGATGTAAGACCCACAGCTGTAAAACTGTCAGACTCTGCCAGCCAGGGGCGGCTCTAGGCATTTTGCCGCCCCAAGTGCAGCAGGCAGGATGCCTTCAGCGGCTTGCCCGCAGGAGGTCCACCAAAGCCGTGGGACCAGCAGACCCTCCGCAGGCATGCCGCCGAAGGCAGCCTGCCTGGCGGAGACCGGCAGAGCGCCCCCAGTGGCTTGCCGCCCTAAGCATGCGCTTGGCATGCTGGGGCCTGGAGCCGCCCCTGCTGCCAGCTCATGAATAGAGGAGGTACAGGCCACCACCACCATCTCTCCTTGTGCTGGGGAGTGTGTGTGTGGGGGCTTCACACTGCTTCCAATGTGGGCATGTGGCTTAACAGCATAGTCTGCTTCCATATAGATTAGCCCTGCCCAGTACATATTCAGTCCTTCTCATTCCTTCAGTTTGTGTTCACAGTCATCTTGCTCTCTTATTTACATTACCTATGTTTCTCTCTCTCATTCCCAGTATCAAAGCTCTATTCATCATCACCGACTCGTACTCTCATATGTGATGTGGAAAGTCTGAGCCTTCGTTCCACAGCATGAGGAGCTGTCTGCTTGCACAACACAATAAAGTATTTAAGAGCCGTTACTCTCCCTGAACTTCCTTACTTCTCACTAATTAATGGAAATGCAAATGAATGAGTAAATTACAAGCCAGAGAGATTTTGTTCTGAGTCTATGCTTTAAAACAGTCCCAATGGCAATAAAATCAAGGGAACAGTAGAGCACATGCATCCCAAAAGCAACTCAGAGGTGTGCAGTGCAAGTAGTGATAAGAGAAATAGGAAAAGCTGCTGTCTTCAGCCATATCATTGTCAGATGTAAAATAAAAATGATACCATTGGCCCTGGGAAATTTTCACTGTGTGAGCCAATTTTGAACAATTTGTTTTAAGGGAACCTTTCACTTCTGCATATAATGTCTACTGAACAGAAGTAACATAAATCTCTCTGCCTAGTACTTTAGCAAACACAGTATCATATCTCATGGCTATTGGGATTGGTATAAGGGACAGCAAGCAAGTGAACGAGATCATGGCTGGATTAACATATAAGTGCTACAGGCTTAAGGCTCCTGTTCCTGAAATCATGGGATTACATCACAATCTCAATTTACTTTCTTTACATTAAAGTTTCTAATCCTCATAGTTATGAGGAGGGGAAAAAGCCTTGAAAATGTGATCCAAGTTGTACCTGAGTCTGCAGATAGCCTGAAATAACAGCTCTGAGAGATGTGAACTGACTCAGACACTTCAGTATGGTGTTAACTCCAAAACCCACTGTGCTGGAGGGCCCTGCCATCACCACTGCATCAGGGGACTCTGGATAGCAGCAGGAGAAGAGTGCAGCAGGGCTTGCCTCGCCACCCAAGCAAAATGCACCTTGATGGTTGGATAAGTAATGAGAAGTCCCCTTCCTGCCACTCCTGCTTCCCCTGGGGACTTAATGGATCACTGCTGTTATCTCTGTTGCACCCAGGGGGAACAGGATCCCTTATGCCATTCTGAAGAGGGAAAGAATGGGGTCCCTTGCCTCTCTGTGAATGAAGGGGGCTTCCTGCTACGACTTCTCCTTGTTGGGGCAGGGCCATGGCATGCAGGTGAATCCACAGTGTGTATCATATTGTGCCTGGAGCACCACATTGCCATAATCCAGCCCTGGAAGTTAGTGGTATCCAGTGTGAAGGTGTACCATCAATTTTTTAATAGCCATCAAGAATTATCTTTCACCCCTTTTCACTATGACACAGCTTAGTCACCCTTTGGACTGCAGTTTCACATTGTGCCAACATCTTCACTGACTTGCCCATGATAACATACACCACCATTTTTCCTGAAAGGTTACAACTAATTCCCATGCCATGTAGCTTTTCCAGTCTCAGAGTTTCTTCACTCTCCTTCTAAAAATTGCTCTTGTGACCTTGTAACACTCCCTCCATTTCTACCCACATGGTTTGTTTAATTGATGTTGGGAAAGAGATTAATTCTGCAGTGGAGGCCCCTCAAGGAAAGAGTAGGTTGCCTTTGTCCACCTTGAACTGAGTCAGATAAAATGAGATCTTTACCTGCTACTAAGAAATGACTGAGTGCATCTTTCTGAGGCAGTTTCACCTGCATGCCGTCAGATGTCACCAGTCTTCACTGGTATTTCTACATGGACAGGGTAATGGCCTCAGCTTGCAGATTAGCCAGAGAAAAGGCAATTTTGAGAATCCAAAGAAGACATGAGGAGATGAAAGGAGAGAAACAGCAGGATTAGGATCACAAATTAAATGGTCAAAGCCAGATGCAGAAGATTATCCTAAAAGCTTCATTAGAGGATTTACAAGCCAGAGCAAGCCTGCAATGGAGAAAATAGACAAAGCAGAAGCAGCTAATAGCAAGGCAACTATTAAAAAACAGACAAAGTGAAGAGTCTCAGATGATTAGTAAACCATAAAATCAATTTACGTGTGTGTACACACAGACACACACACAAAATTTCATTGGGGGTGGGGCGACTGGGTAGTTCAGGGTTATAGAGAAGGCTACAAAACCTTTCAAATGTAGGTATCTGCTGTGAGTCTAGCTCAGGCTTGGACATGGAAATTCTGAAATACAATGAGAAAGGCTGTTCTTGTTTTCCTAGCCCAGCAGGAAATATTGGGATGTTGTAAGCTTTCTAGCCAAACTTTATAGTCAAGCAATCTATATGAGGGTTCATCAAGCAGCCAGACTTTCAGATGCTTATGCAGACTAAAAATCTTTTGAGATTTGCTTATCACCAGACAAAGTTCTCCCTGTCACCCAAACTGGGGATGAGTCACCATTTTTGTAGGTTCAACAAAAAGTTAGATGGTTTTAATTCTCACTGGCAAGCTTCTTCTTGAGGGAAATTCATAGGTTTCTCCCAGCCTCCACTTGATTGTTTCCCCTCTTTCCAGTCCGGTTATAGAGTTGTCTTCTCACCCAGCCCTACAAAGGCTGTTCTTTCTCATCCCAGCTCTCATGAATTCTGAGACTGCCATCTAGATTCATAGAATCATAGACTTTAAGGTCAGAAGAGACCATTATGATCATCTAGTCTGACCTTCTGCACAATGCAGGCCACAGAATCTCACCCACCCACTCCTGTATCAAACCTGTGTCTGAGCCATTGAAGTCCTCAAATCATGGTTTAAAGCAGGTGTAGGCAACCAAAGGTGGCACGCGAGCTGATTTTCAGTGGCACTCACAATGCCTGGGTCCTGGCCACTGGTCCGGGGGGCTTTGCATTTTAATTTAATTTTAAATCAAGCTTCTTAAACATTTTAAAAACCTTATTTACTTTACATACAACAATAGTTTAGTTATATAATATAGACTTATAGAGAGAGACCTTCTAAAAACATTAAAATGTGTTACTGGCATGCGACACTTTAAATTAGAGTGAATAAATGAAGACTTGGCACATCACTTCTGAAAGGTTGCCGACCCCTGGTTTAAAGACTTCAAGGTGCAGAGAACCTTCCAGCAAGTGACCTGTGCCCCATGCTGCAGAGGAAGGTGAAACCCCCCCAGGGCTTCTGCCAATCTGCCCTGGAGGAAAATTCCTTCCTGACCCCAAATATGGTGATCAGCTAAACCCTGAGCATGTGGGCAAGACTCACCAGCCAGAATTCTCTGTAGTAACTCAAATCCCACCCAATCTAACATCCCATCACAAGCCATTGGGCATATTTACTGCTAGTAGTCAAAGACGAATTAATTGCCGAAATTAGGCTATCCCATTATACCATCCCTCTATAAACTTATCAAGCTTAGTCTTGAAGCCAGATGTGTCTTTTGCCCCCACTACTCCCCTTGGAAGGCCGTTCCAGAACTTCACTCCTCTGATGGCTAGAAACCTTCATCTAATTTCAAATCTAAATTTCCTGATAGCCAGTTTATATCTAGCCCTACTACCTGACCCTCTGTCCTTATCCGGCTCTCAAGCTGTTTCTTCTAGCCTGCTGCTCACATCTAATAGACCTCTATCTCTCTAGCTGCATGTAAAATAAATGAAATCCCTTTTAACTCAGAAGCCTTGGGAAGAGCTGAGCACAATGTACAGGAGTTTGTGTGACAACTTTGCTTTGGTTCCATAGGATTTGCTTATCTTGAGCTTCACCTTGAGTTTAGGATTGAGATTAATACAAGGAGTGAAATCTTGGCCCCTGTGAGATGATAGAATCATAGCATATTAGGGTTGGAAGAGACCCTCAGGAGGTCATGTAGTCCAACCCCGTGCTCAAAGTGAAGACAGGATTTCACCCAGGTACTCAAAGGAAAACTCATCCAAAACTGCTAGGCTTTTTTTTGGTTTCACATTGAAACCAGTAGAATTTACCAGATGCCTGATGGTTTCCATCCAAATACATAAATTAGATTAGGGGTGCTTTTAACAGCCCGAGTTTTGTGCAAAATTTAGACCCAGTATGTTAAAAGGTTTGTAATCATTTCAGCACACCAGGGCTAAGTTTACGGATTCTAACGTATTCCATTGCATTATAAAAGCCTTTCAGAGCTCTAGTTAACCAGTCAGATTAAACCAGAAAATAAAACCACTCCCCTAAAACATACTGAACTTGGGCTCAATATTCCAATAACCTCCTCTCCTAAGCATGTGTGGAAGATGTGTTACTAACATCAAGTAGGTGGAGAAAACATACAGCGGGAGAGGAAATTATCCAGCAAGGAAGATTGGTTAACATGATCTCTAATCACTCTAGGTAACTTTCATCTTAAAACCGCATTAGATCTGAGACTACAGCCTGTTAGATGCCTTGAGATAATTTGAGAGGTAGTAAGGTAGCCAGAGAGATTTCTAATGAAGTTTACCCCACCACCACCTTCCTCCACTCAACTGACACATCACTCATTTCCTCATGACGCTTCCCGACCACATTTTACTGGATTTTTGATCAGACCTCAACAAAAAGACACGTTTTCATCATCTGTTTAAAAAAAAAAACCCACAAAACAAAACACAATTGTTCCTTAATTACCTGAAAGGCAAGCCTTCAAATATAGACTCAGCCTGCAGTGAAGAGTCTTTCTGATTCTGATTTGCCTGGAAAGGATTGTGTGTGTGTGGGGGGGGGGCGGGAATCTTTGGAATATGAAGGGGATGGATCTGCAAAATACAGAGGGTCAAACCTTGTTCTTTGTTTAGTCTGCTCTGTGTTGCTCCAGTGGAGCAAAGCAGAGACTTAAATAGCTGGCTAAGGATTCCTCATTCAAACCAGTGGGAGTGGCCATATGCCAATCTCTCTCCCACAGCCTTGCTGAAGGAGTTGTGGTTTATACAGTCATAAATAGTTTTAAAGGTCAGAAGGGACTATTATTATTGTGTAGTTTGACCTCCTTCAGAACACAGGCCATAGAATTTTATCCTACATTAAGCCCAATAACTTCTGGTTGAGCTAGTTAATATATTTTAAAAAGACATCTAATCTCAATTAAAGATTTCAGGTGACTGAGAATAAACTACAACTGTAGGTAAATTGTTGCAATGGTTAATTACTCTGACTGTTAAAAAATTGCACATTATTTCCAGCCTGAATTTGTCTAGCTTCAATTTCCAGTTATTGGATCTTAGTGGTAATGATTCTCTATAATCAGTAATATTCTCCTTAATTGATACCTACTGACGGTGACCAAGTAACCTTCTCTTTGTTAAATTATATAGATTGATGTCCCTCAGTTTCTCACCACTGGCCTGTTTTCAGACCTCTAATCATTCTCATGGTGGGGAAGAACTGTAGCCAGAGTGCTGAAGTGCTCCAGTGATCCACAGAACTGCCGTTGGCAGAGGACTTTTCTAAAGTATGCTGCCTGGCTGTGGCCCCAAAGAGGCCATTTTGGCTGTGGAGACTAGCCAGAGATAAGTAATGTGCTAATATCCCAACATGCCCTATATGCCTGGGAGATCATGTACAGTTGAATGAGATGGCTCTGCACCAGTTAGGGACTTTTACTATCCGGGGGAGTCCCAAGAGGGGAGGTCCGGTGTCTCTCCAGACTTCTTGTATCATTAGAGCAGTACAAAAGGGTTGCATTATAGGACAGAATTTGGTCCTCCGTATTTACAGATTTTACCACATTAAAATTCAAAAGGTAAACACAGGGGCGGCCCTAGACTAGCTGCCAGCAACTGGCACCCTAGGTGAACCATGCAATCAGTGCCCCCACCCTCAAGCCCCAAGGGCAGATCTAGGCTGAAGTTTTTGGTAAACTGGGAAACATTTTACCCCTTTTTTTCTTTTAATTTTTTTTACACATTTTTTTTAAACAGAGACTTAATTATTCAGTTTGTCCATCCGTCCATCTGTCCAACCAATGTTTCTGAGATCAGATAACATAGAGACACGAAATTTTCAGAATAGATTTGTACATGACGGCTAGATGATATTTCAGTCCTATTTAAAAAAATGCATTAAAATGTTAATTATAATTTTTATTATTACAAATCCAAAATCATACATTATGCTATCCTGCTTTAACTGCCATTACCACCACATCCAATATAGAAAGAAGTAAGAAAACTCTTCAATGAACTTTAACCTGTATTTACAAAACACTCTGAATAAAAAACACTCTGTGCTCTTAAAACATGACTTTTCTTGCTTGAAGTTTTGAAAATTCAGTCACCAGTTCTTTTAGATCCAGTTTTCCAGCTATTTCATGCTCTATTGATATTTTGGCAAGTCCAAAAAGTCTCTCTTGCACCATTGCTGAATGCAGATACGTTTTTTATCAATTTTAACTTTGAGAAGCTACCTTCCTCACTAGCTACAGAAACTGGCGAAGTTAAAAGAATGCGTAGAGCTATAAAAATGTTTGGAAAACTACCTGTGAGTTTATTTTCACCAACTAACTTCAGTACTTCTTCAGGAATAGAATGTTTCTTAAGTTGTCTTGAAAAAGCCTGAACCTCACTACACAAATTTGTAGCATCAATGTCTTTTGAATTTTCATGAGTCAACGCCAACTCCAGTTTTATACAAAATTCTCTTATCCTGTTTTGCTGTTTTCTTTTGCAAGATTTGGAGATCATTTAGAAAGCCAAATACTGACTCTGGCTGCTGCATCTGTTGAAATCTTTTGTCAACCGAGTGAATAACAGTATCAAGAACTGCGAAGCAGAAATTCACTTGTAACCTTGTTTTGAGTTCTGAATGGGTGTGTCTCATCCTTCATACAAACACTGCTGTTTCTTTTGCCGAATGCGAACTGGGTCTGGTTCAAATTCTGTCAGAAAGTCTATTTCTTCAGCAGGCTCGAGAGAATCTACCAGTGTTCTTTCGAACCCTTCATCACTTCGGAATTCCTCCAGAATAATTTTAGTTTGCTGCAGTTTTTGAACAGCAGAATGTATGTTCAAGTTCTTTTCCTGAAGCAGCTTACTAGTGAGGTTAATCTCGAAAACGATATTATACCACAAAATGAGTGAAGTCACAAATTTGAAATTGGAAAGGCCATTTGCAAGAGCTTCTGCATCTGAATGTGCCTTATTGCCAGATGATCCAGTAAAGATAGTATCATCAAAAATTTCAATTAGGACATCATAAATGTTTCCAAGTTCATAGCGAAGAGGTTTCAAAGCATCAATGCAACTCTCCCATATTGTTTGACTAAGTAGTTTCACAGTTAGAGAATTCAGATGGCAAGTCAGAATCTCCCAATGGCATTTTGAGCCTGAGAAAAACATATAAACACATTGCACCAGGTCAAAGAAACTGCTTGCCTCCAAACAGCATCTGGCAGCTGTCCTCAGATGATCTTGGTGTGGTGCTCTGTTCTAGTCAATGTTGACGTCAATCAGCTGCGTGCTTGCGTTCCCTCTGTGTGCTGCCCCAGCTCTGCACAGGTAACTGACCCAGCAGACCCCAGGAGAAACCCCAATGACCATAGACTCTAGTAAGGTACGAAGGCACTCGGGGCCAGGTTTATTGTCGAAGAGAAACACAGTCTCCAGCTTTCCCTGGCATAGAAGGCCAAGGTGCAGCTAAAGTGCTGCTAGCTAGTACTTATGTGCTCCCTGACAATGGACCAGCTCAGTCAGTGGCGGGACTTTCCACTGCCCATTAGACCAGACAAAGACATCCATTCAGGGGTGCATTCTTATACAGAGGTACAAACAAGTTACACATCACTCCTGACATACTGACACATCACTCCTGACATCAACCCCTCTATGTAGCAAGGTACAACCCCTCTACGTAGTAAGGTGCCGCCTCTCACCTTGTACATGTTGGTTCAAACAAAACAACTCTATCCATCATATTACCCTTTTGGCCCTGTCATTGGGATGGGTCAGCTTGTTCCTTGTTATCTGTGTGGAGTGTACAAGTATGCAAATGTTCTTATTTCTGGTGTCCAGTACCTTTTAGGTATGTCTCTTTTTGCAGCATCAGCCCTTTCCTTGCCAGCTTCTGTGAGCAGGGCCTGCTTCTGACTCACAGCTTAACTTTGCTTTATGTTAGCAAAGTCTTGACCATTACTTTAGTTCAGGCCTTAGGCCTCATACTGGGCCTCAGATAAGGGTTTATGTTTCAGGGCCTCATCTTACTACAGCAGCATCACTGACAACGAAATTCAGAGAATGCACACTGCAAGGAATGAAAAAGTCCCTAGGATTGATTTCCATCATTCTCCTTTGCACACCGTTGTCTTTACCCTTCATATTACACCCATTATCATAACCGTGGCCACACAAATTTTCAACAGATAATGACATTGTTTCAAGCTCTTGTAGAATAGTTTCAGTCATAAATGTTCCAGTCTCCTTCAGTGGTACAAAACCCCAAAAATGTTCCTTTATGAGCACTTCAACATTATCTTCATCTGCAGACTTTTCCATATCCACAAAACAAGTGATCATTGTAATTTGTTCAATGTGACTCACATCTGGTGTACAGTCCAGTATTATTGAAAAGTGTTTTGCAGAATGGGCAACTTCTACAGTTTTCTTTTTAATGGCATTTACTAGGATTTGAATCAGTTCATTTTGCTTATTTTTTCCTACTAATGAACCTATGTTTCACGATCAGTTATTTTACGTAGATGCTCCTTCATGACTGGATCAAACAAAGCTAGGTATTCAACAAATTTTTAAAAGTTTCCATTATCTGGAGTGTATAATTTTTCATTTCTACTGCAGCTGCAGAATGCTAAATATTGGCCACCGAGAACTCTCACTAAAGCAGTCAGACGCTCTAATATTTGTTGCCAATATTATTCTTTTTCCTTGATCACATGTAAATTTTCTTCATCAATAGCTTTTTCTTTTTTTTCAAGTAATTCAAGTTCTTTCCAATTTTGAAAACATTCCAAATGTTCTGTACTTCTTTCATGTGAAGAGAGAATTGAAGATAGGTTTTTCCAGTTCTTTGAATCATTTTCAGTAAGTGACATATCAGTTGCTTGATTTCTAAACAACTTGCAGCAAAAGCAAAACACAGAGTCCTTTGACACTGAATATTGTAACCAGTTTTGATGAATTTCTTCCCCATTAATGAGTTTCCTCTTGTAATGCTGAGCTGAGAATTTTCTTTTATTTCCATCCGTAGGGAAGGGAAATTCATGAACTTTTTTGGGTCCATGTTCCATGAGAATTTGCCACACACTGTCATCACATCTGGGACATGAAGCTGGGTCCGTATACTGTAACTTGTTTGTAACTTCCTCATCCTTTCTTCCTTCTACTTCATTCACTTCAATTTCTGCATGTGTCTTTGAAGGTGAATAAATTTTCTCCACTTCCATATCAGTGTGATGCCGTGAGCTGCCTTCATCTAGAAGTAAATTTCCATCATCATGAGTTTCCAAACTGCTTTTTTGTGGATGTGAGCTACCCTCATATCGAAGTAATATACCTTCATCTTGATTTTCCAAACTGCTTTCATGCAAATGTGAGCTAAGCTCCTCACCAAGTAAAATTCCTTATTCTGGATTCTGTGAACTGCTTCCATCTTTATTTGGATTCAAGAGAAGATATTTCAGGAAGGATCCCTGCCATTTTGCTTGGTCCTTTTCCTTCTCAGCCTTTCGTTTAGGATACTCAGCTCCTGAAGCTTTTCTTTTTCCTCTTTCTGCCATGGAGCATTTCAATATTGTTATGTACTGTGCTCCCGACTGCAAGCATTATAGCGTTAAGGATGGCTGACACACCCACAACCATATGGTTGGTGATTTAAACCACATTGCAGCCATCCCAACATGTCTTTTCACTGCTTAAAGGTTCAATGATTAGTAACATACACTCACTTACCTATTAAAACAGTTAGTTACAGTGTTTACACGGGAAAAACGACATTTTTCGACACTGTAACCCAACACCGGTTGTCTGGAAGTAATCCCCTTCCTCAGGGTTACCCGCTTGGAGTGTGACGTCATTGCTTTCATAGTCTATTAAGCGTTAACTCTGTTACTTTTCTTTTATGGACCTTATTTATTACATATGAACCAGTTATAAAAAAGAAAAGTTCATAATTATACAGCCTGAAAATAATGCTATGGTTTAATAATGCTTAAAGATACTCACATTTTGGATTTATAATGCTGAAAGATGTTATTCTTTATTCTTTGGCACCAAGAAAAACGATTTTCCACAGTATTCGCTTGATTCTTAACCATCTACCTGTGATGTATGTTAAAATGACCGTTTGACATGTATCAACTCGTGATATCTCCGCTCTACATGAATTTCCAGCTATGCGACCTTGATGTATATTTGAGTTAGGTGTCACTAGCATTGCAGCTCTTGCCGCTAGCGGATGTGTTTCATTGTGGCCGAGTTATTGCTTATCAAAAGTGTGGAATGGGTCATCTTGACCCCTGCATCACAAATTGAAAAAGAAATTGCTAACACATTATTTATTTTTGCAGTAAATAAAAGATTTGACATCTTAATAAATTCTCAGAAATGTATAGAAATGAATTGTAATTCACATTCCCTCCATACATGCACAGAAATTGAAATAATGACATCTTCATTATTTTATGAAATAATGAAGACTGTCTGGATATATGGACTCTCTACTCAGACCCTATGCCACCAGCACTCCCAGCTATCTCCGTGACACCACTGATTTCCTGAGGAAACTACAATGCATTGGTCACCTCCCAGAAAACACCATCCTAGCCACCGTGGATGTAGAGGCTCTCTACGCAAAAATCCCACACACAGATGGAATACAAGCTGTCAGGAACACTATCCATGATGATGCCACAGCACAACTGGCTGCTGAGCTCTGTGCCTTTATACTTACACACAACTATTTCAAATTTGATGACAATATATATCTCCAGATCAGTGGCACTGCTATGGGCACCCGCATGGCCCCACAATATGCCAATATCTTTATGGCCGACCTGGAACAACGCTTCCTCAGCTCTCGTCCACTCACGCCCCTTCTCCACCTACGCTACATTGATGACATCTTCATCATCTGGACCCATGGGAAGGAGACTCTGGAAAAATTCCACCACGATTTCAACAGCTTCCACCCCACCATCAACCTCAGCCTGGACCAATCTACACGGGAGGTCCACTTTCTTGACACCACGGTGCAAATAAGTGATGGTCACATTAACACCACCATGTATCGAAAACCTACCAACCGCTATGCCTACCTTCATGCCTCCAGCTTCCATCCCGGACACATCACACTGTCTACAGCCAAGCACTGAGGTACAACCGCATCTGCTCTAACCCCTCAGACAGAGATCAACACCTACAAAATCTCCACCAAGCATCCTCAAAACTACAATACCCGCACAAGGAAATAAGGAAACAGATCAACAGAGCCAGACATGTACCCAGAAGCCTCCTACTGCAAGACAAACCCAAGACAGAAACCAACAGGACTCCACTGGCCATCACATACAGGCCCCAGCTAAAACCCCTCCAACGCATCATCAAGGATCTACAACCCATCCTGGACAATGATCCCACACTTTCATAGGTCTTGGGTGGCAGGCCAGTCCTTGCCCATAGACAACCTGCCAACCTGAAACATATTCTCACCAGTAACTGCACACCGCACCATAATAACTCTAGCTTAGGAACCAATCCATGCAACAAACCTCGATGCCAACTCTGCCCACATATCTACACCAGCGACACCATCACAGGACCTAACCAGATCAGCCACACTATCACTGGTTCATTCACCTGCACATCCACCAATGTAATATACGCCATCATATGCCAGCAATGCCCCTCTGCTATGTACATCAGCCAAACTGGACAGTCTCTACGGAAAAGGATAAATGGACACAAATCAGACATTAGGAATGGCAATATACAAAAACCTGTAGGAGAGCACTTCAACCTCCCTGGCCACACTACAGCAGACCTTAAGGTGGCCATCCTGCAGCAAAAAAACTTCAGGACCAGACTTCAAAGAGAAACTGCTGAGCTTCAGTTCATCTGCAAATTTGACACCATCAGCTCAGGATTGAACAAAGACTGTGAATGGCTTGCCAATTACAGAACCAGTTTCTCCTCTCTTGGTTTTCTCACCTCAACTGCTAGAACAGGGCCTCATCCTCCCTGATTGAACTGACCTCGTTATCTCTAGCTTGCTTGCTAGCATATATATACCTGCCCCTGGAAATTTCCACTACATGCATCTGAGGAAGTGGGTATTCACCCACGAGAGCTCATGCTCCAAAACGTCTGTTAGTCTATAAGGTGCCACAGGATTCTTTGCTGCTTTTACAGATCCAGACTAACACGGCTACCCCTCTGATACTTGATTATTTTATTTGTATTTTTTTCCATCTTTTTCATTTTTTTTAAAATTTGATTTTTTTCCTCAAATTTGCCCCATTTAACTTGGCACCCTATGCGACTGCCTAATTCACCTATATGGATGGGCTGCCCCTGAGTAAGCAAAAGAAAATTACAGAAAAAAGACAGATGGTTATTAGACAGAATAGCAAGAATGTAATGTATTAGCCTACAATGTTCAATGTTTATTAAAAAACTAATACATTCAACAAATATAACTCATAAAATATAAGTATTATACTAAAGTGTCAATTTTACTCAACCCTAGTCTAGGAAGGTTTTTTTTTATCTTAACATAAAAGTCTATAATATAGATCCTTTCAGGTCAATCGATCTTATTCCAAGTCGGTGTCACTGACAGTCAAATGCATTCTAAAATAAGAATTTCAAATAATCTAAATAGCTTTGTTATAGAAATGTCAATTTAAGACAAACTTGTTTTCCCAGATATTAATAAGAGTAAACGAACAATTTCTCACAAAACAACTTTAGGTAATGGGTCAGTTCCACAGCTGTTGTAAATCGTTATGGCTCTATTAAATCAATGGAGTTGCTCTGATTTACATAGCTAAGGATTTGGTCCATTATCGACTGTGAACCCCAAATTATAATGTGTTGGAGAAGCACCTAGGAGCCCTGTCCTGGACCAAGACCCCATTGGAGTAGGCACTGTACAAACAACAGAACAAAAGGGCAGTACTTGCCCCCAGGAACTTACAGTCTAAGTAAATATGGACGCTAAGTGATTTTAAAACTGCTTTCTAATCTCATTCTACAGTCTGGTTTACACAAAGGTAAAATTTGGAGGATTCTAATTACATACAAAGAGATTTTCAAAAGGGGTGCTAATGGGGCATGCAGTAGCACAGATGAGAACTGATGATTGGGCGGTCTTGAAATCTCTGGAATTTCCAGAGCTGAGGATGAGTGGGGATAGTTTGGAACATTCAACTACTTATCCAGGAACTCACGCTTCTTTGGTGCTCTGGTTCCTCCTGCTGTATGCTCAGGTTTCAGAATTTTCAGCTGAGTCTTTAATAGCCAGCTACTGCTGTGCCCACTAGTCATCAAAGGCCAGAATTTTCCTACAGTGTACTGGACCCAGCATGCAGCAGAAGGCTAAGCTTGGGCTAAGTGATGACCACTGGGTTACAGGCAGAACCCAAGAATGCTCAGGGACCATGAAAGATACCACAAAGGGACAAGGGGCTCAGAGGGATAAGGACAAATCCTGTCTTTAGTTATAAGATGCTCACTCATATTAGCTGCAGGAGAAAACTTGTAGAAAAGGAACGCTCATCAAATATCAGAGTAGCAGCTGTGTTAGTCTGTATCCGCAAAAAGAACAGGAGTACTTGTGGCACCTTAGAGACTAACACATTTATTTCAGCATGAACTTTCATGAGCTACAGCTCACTTCTTCGGATGCATAGAATGGAACACACAGACAGGAGATATTTATACATACAGAGAACATGAAAAGGTGGAAGTATGCATACCAACAGGAAGAGTCTAGTCGATTTAGATGAGCTATCATCAGCAGGAGCTAAGCTCTAAGATACAACCGTATTTGCTCCAATCCCTCAGACAGAGATAAACACCTACAAGATCTCTATCAAGCATTCTTAAAACTACAATACCCACCTGCTGAAGTGAAAAAAACAGATTGACAGAGCCAGAAGAGTACCCAGAAGCCACCTACTACAGGACAGGCCCAACAAAGAAAATAACAGAACGCCACTAGCCATCACCTACAGTCCCCAACTAAAACCTCTCCAGCGCATCGTCAAAGATCTACAACCTATCCTTAAAGATGATCCCTCACTCTCACAGATCTTGGGAGACAGGCCAGTCCTCACTTATAGACAGCCTCCCAACCTGAAGCAAATACTCACCAGCAACCGCCTACCATGCAACATAAACACTAACCAAGGAACTTATCCTTGCAACAAAGCCCGATACCAGCTCTGTCCACATATCTATTCAAATGACACCATCATAGGACCTAATCACATCAGCCACGCCATCAGGGGCTCGTTCACTTGCACATCTACCAACGTGATAAATGCCATCATGTGCCAGCAATGCCCCTCTGCCACGTACATTGGCCAAACCGGACAGTCTCTATGCAGAAGAATAAATGGACACAAATCTGACATCAGGAATCATAACATTCAAAAACCAGTGAGAGAACACTTCAACCTCCCTAACTATTCAGTGACAGACTTCAAGACGGCAATTTTACAACAAAAAAACTTCAGAAACAGACTCCAAAGAGAGACTGCTGAACTCGAATTAATATGCAAATTAGATACAATTAACTCAGGCTTAAACAGAGACTGGGAATGGTTGGGTCGTGACACTAATTGAATCTATTTCCCTATGTTAAGTTCTCCTCACACCTTCTATGGGTCATCTTAATTATCACTTCAAAAGGTTTTTTTTCGCCTGCTGGTGACAGCTCATCTCAATTGATTAGACTCTTCCTGTTGGTATGCATACTTCCACCTTTTCATGTTCTCTGTATGTATAAATATCTCCTGTCTGTGCACTCCATTCTATGCATCCAAAGAAGTGAGTTGTAGCTCACGAAAGCTCATGCTGAAATAAATGTGTTAGTCTCTAAGGTGCCACAAGTACTCCTGTTCTTTTTGCTCATCAAATATGTTCATGATGGCTTCTGGGAAGAGCCTGACCTTCTGGACAGCCTGTGCCTATTAGAATAAGAAATGTCCTCCCTTTATTTGTTTGTTTATAGATTCTGTAAGAAGGTCAGGGAAAGACGGTTATTAAGGGCTAATAGGACTAATTGACATCAATAATGTTATGCCTGTGTAGGATGGCTGGTGTAGGCTAGGAGAAATTACTACAAAGTAGATGTGCAATGGTTGAAAGATCATATTTAAAGAGCAGTTTATTAATGATTTGCTGTCAAACTGGGAGGACATATATGGTGGGGTCCCATATGGTTCAGTCCTGGGAAAAGTAGTAGTCAATATTTTCCGTAATGACTTAGATAGCAGAGCAGAGAGTATACTTAAATAATTTGCAGATGACACCAAGTTGACATGGGTTGCAAGCACTTTGAAGACACAATTAAAATTCAAAATAATCTTAACAAATTGGAGAATTGGTCTGAAATCAACAAGATGAAATTCAATAAAGAAAAGTGCAAAGTACTGCATTTAGGAAGGAAAAAACAGACGCACCAATACAAAATGGGGAATAGCTGGTGAGGCAATAGTACTGTAGAAAAGGAACTGCGGGTTATAGTGGATCACAAATTGAATATGAGCTAACAATGTGATCCAGTTGCTAAAAAGGCTGATATTCTGAGGTGTGTTAACAGGAGTATTGTCTGTAAAACTTGGGAGGTATACTCCTGGTGGAATTCTGCACCAAAAAATTAAAAATTCTTCAACAAAAAATTCTGCATACAATATTTTAAAATTCGGCTAAATTTTGCATATTTTATTTGTCAAAATTTGACAATATAATCACACCAGTTTCAATTATTTTGGGTCATTTATTTCAAAAGAAATGTCAGCAAGTATGTCTGTAACAATACAGACAACAAAAAAAGATTCAGGAAATGTTTGACAAATAGATTCCTCACTAGGCATATTAATACAGAACTCTGAGTTATAATTCATTTAAACTACAATACAGAACCATATTTCCCGCACTCATCAGAAGCAGTGCAAAGGCTTCGGGGAGTCAGGGGAAATGGAGGAACTGAGGGAGAGGAAAGTAAATTGCTGGGAAGGAGCCTGGTGTGAACTTGGAGGATTGTTGGGTATGGGTGGGAAAAGTATGGAACAGGGTTTTTTTGGGAGGAGGGGGGAGGCGGGGAGGGATTGTTAGGGAGCTTCCCCCATGCAGACTCTGGCTGACCCCTAGCCTCTCCCAATTAGTCAGGAACATTTTCCCCTTTCCCCATGTGTCTCTGTGCCCTCACCCAGCCACTCTCCTGTCCCTATGTAGCTCTGTACCCCCCGCCCCCTATCCCCATGTGTCTCTGCACCTCCCTCCCCTCTGTGGTCCTGCGCCTCAACTCCGATTCAGCCCCTGCTCCAGTCTGTCCTTCCCCACTAGCCCTTATGACACCCCCAGCTCCCCACGCTGTCTGTCTCCCCATAGCCCCTGTCTCCTGACCTGGCCTGAGAGTCACTGCAAAGAAGGCAGCTCTCTCTCTTCCTTCGCTGGTGGGAGCTGCAGCTTTGTTCTATTGCCACAGCACCCTCTGGTGGGCAAAAGGCATAACCACAGCAACATTTTAGCAGAAATTTTTTTCTGCGCAAAAATTAGAAATCTGAAGGGCTCATTAGTTATGCACATGTGCAGTAGTGCAGAATTCCCTCAGGAGCAGAGGTAACTGTCCTGCTCTACATGGCACTGGTGAGGCTTCAGCAGGAGCATTAAGTCCAATTTTGTCCACCACACTTTAGGAAAGATGTGAATAAACTGGAGAGAGTCAAGAAGAGAGCTACAAAAACGATTTGTTTAGAGAACCTGACCTCTGAGGAAGGTTAAAAGAACTGGGCATGTTTGGTCCTGAGAAAAGGAAATTAAGGGGTGGTGGACCAGATAATATTTTTCAAATATGTTAAGGCCTGTTATAGAGAGGACAGTGATTGATTATTCTCCATATCCACTGGAGGTAGGAAAAGCAGTAATTGGACTTAATCTGAAGCAAGGAAGATTTAGGTTAGACGTTAGGTAAACTTTTAACTATAAGGGTAGTTAAACTCTGGAATAGGATCCTAAGAGAGGTTTGGGAAATCCCTCTGGCTGGAAGGATTTTTTTACAGAACAGGTCAGACAAACACCTGCCAGGGATAGTCTAGGTATACTTGGTCTTGCCTCAGTGCAGGGGGCTGGATTTGCTGACCTCCCATTGCCCCTTCCAGCCCTACATATCTATCATTCTATGTACTGCAGTGTGTAGCACCTTCTGTTGCCACTCAAGGACACCAAGTGAAGGGGGCTGGTCCAGTCCTTGAAGGTGCAGGATATCCGAGTACCTGTGTGTGTGTGTGTGTGGGCTTCTGACCCTAGAGCACAGACTGTTAGTAGCAGAGCAAGGAGGCACAGAGCAAGGAACAAAGAATCCAAGTGTAGCATGGTGTGATGGGGTGCTGAAGCCACTAACTGATATGAAACCCCCCACCCCCCAACCTCCTCAGATGCCCTGGACTTACCCCATGCACTATGCCATGTAATTCTGTTTTTCCTCTCCCATGCTTTCCTACATGTGTTTGATTTTTTTTTAAAGCTTCATTTGAGAGTACCGTGTCTGGGCGCTATGTTTTGAACAATGAAAGAGTGAGTGGTGGCTTAATTTGTATCGCTGGTTTAGTATGGAGACCACAAAATGCTTTTGAAATCTCAGTTGAGTGGTCCCTGCCTTAACCACATCCCCAAACTGCCCTCCTAGACTATTTACCTCATTGGAGTCCTCAGGAGACTAAACACTTGTGTTGAAAGCCCAAGTGGCCAACCATATTCTGAAGCAAGATATATGGTACAATATCACTTGTACTTGCACAGACTTGTGAAAATTCCAGCATAAATCACTGTCAAGTTATTGCCTTTCTTCCTCTGAGCATCAGATGGTATCAGGCCACTAAAGTATTCAAATTTTTAGAGCAATGTTTCTGCTTTGGATGTGCTTCCTTCTATTTTAATCTGCAGGTTGGCTACAGATTCCTGCTTAAGCTATGCTCAATTAGTATGAGTTGTTGCACATTGAATGCAATAATTTTCAATGTCTCAGCTTTCTTAACAACCACTCACTTAAGAATGAATCCATATCCCTACGTACCTGACAGGGAGATTTGGTACCATATGGCAAGGGCTATGGTATGTAAGTGAACAACAATTAGGAAGAAAACACTTTCATTGGTATAGTATACTCCCAATTATCTGAACAGGATGGAGGGACATGGATTTTATTTGGGCAATTGGGAGTTCTGATAATCAGGAGGGCAGGAGCCTTTCAGCAGCAGGGTGGCCTTTCCCAGTGCTGGGGGCTCATCGTCCTCGCCAGGGCCGACTCCAGGCCTCAGCGCGCCAAGCGCGTGCTTGAGGCAGTATGCTGCGGGGTGCGCTCTGCTGGTTGCTGGGAGGGCGGCAGGCGGCTCCGGTGGACCTCCCACAGGCGTGCCTGCGGATGCTTCACCGGAACCGCGGGACCAGCGGACCCTCCGCAGGGACACCTGGGGGAGGTGCACCGGAGCCGTGGGACCAGTGAGCGGCAGAGCGCCCCCCACAGCTTGCCGCTGTGCTTGGGGCGGTGAAATAGCTAGAGCCGGCCCTGCTCCTCGCACTCTGGGTTTGGGCCTCTGCTGTACCCTGCTCACTCACTCCCATGACAGCAGGGCTGCAGAAGGCTCCCTGCATTGCCACAGGGCTGGTGACACCTGATCCATGCAAGTGCAAGGGTCAGGGAGAGCAGAGACCCAAAGCCAGGACTCTGCTTTGCCCCCCCTCCGAATGGCAGCCTTCCCTGCACCTTGCACCTCTGCTGTCATGGCCCTGCTCTCTTGCTCCCATCCCAGTGGGGCTGCAGATGCTCCCTGCACTGCTGCAGGAGCCATTCAACAGCAGGGTGCCCTCCCCCATGGCCGGGAGTTCATCCTCCTTCTTGCAGTCCTGGCCTGAGGGTCTCTGCTCTATTATCCGAACTTCCCCCCTATCCAAACCTATTTGTTGTTCCCCCAGCAGGAGATAATGTGTATTATAGGGTTTTGGATAAATGGGAGTATACCATACTCTATGGCAGTGGTTCTCAAACAGGGGCCACCGCTTGTGTAGGGAAAGCCCCTGGCAGGCTGAGCCAGTTTGTTTACCTGCTGGGTCCGCAGGTTCAGCCGATCGCAGCTCCCACTGGCCGCAGTTCGCCGCTCCAGGCCAATGGCAGCTGCAGGAAGTGGCGTGGGACAAGGGATTTGCAGGCTGCAGCTTCCCACAGGCCCCATTGCCCTGGAGCAGCAAACTGCGGCTGGTAGGAGCCGCGATCGGCCGAACCTGTGGACCCGGCAGGTAAATAAACCAGCCCGAGCCACCAGGGACTTTCCCTGCACAAGTGGCGAGAACCACTGCTCTATGGGCACTAAGTCTATATTACACGCTAAAAGGAATCCTAAGGATGTAACAATTGGGAAAGTAAGATAACATTATAGTACAATGGGGGTCCTGGTCCATGAGCAGGGCTCTTAGGCATTACAGTAATACAAATAATAATGGCCCAGTTAATACATCTGAACTAAGGAATCAGATTATCATCCTCATTTATGTTTGCTTTTTAATCTGAGAGATGGGGGTTGACATTTTCCATTTTTAAAAAACTCTCTTTAGCAGAGAATGATTTTGCAACTTTAAGTGATTGAAGCAATTATTTAATAACTGAGGAACTTTCTAGTGTGAATACTTATAAATGAAAAGATAGTAATGCTACACAGAATTTTAAGCAACAAACAGCATGGCCTTCAAGTTCTTTCTCTGAGGACTTGCTGGTGATAAACTGCATGTGTTAGGAAAACATCTAGACAGGCTTTCATTCTGCCTGTGGCTTACTTCAGCTGAGCTGCCAGCCAAAGGCTTACTACAGGCATAGCAAAAGCCTGCCTAGATACTTTTATAATGCATTCAGTAAGTAATTTTGAGGACTTAGAAACATAACTGTCTATAGCGAGACTGTCGTTGGCTGCTCAGCAGCAAGCCATAGCCACAAGGCTATATATTTATATATGTATGCATATACATCTGCAGTTGTTTTTCATATAACTAATTTATATTCATTGTCTTCAAAAATCCTTTCAGATACAAACAAGGTATGTAAAGCACGCCCAGGAAACACTGATTGCACAACACTCATCATAGTTAATGTAGAACTTGTTATTCAGATACAGGCAAACCCACAGTTAAGTTGTTACACGTATGTTTTCATTAGTACAAATACACTTTTCTGGTTAGCTTACAATTAGGAGATCATCACCTGGATAATACACATATATAAACGTCTTTGATAAGTATCAAGTTAAAATTGGCATTAGATGTGAGTTCTTCAGCTCTGTTTGAGTCCTCAAGCTCTATTAACAGTTTGTGTCTGGCTGATATCTCAAGAAATAATTAGAATCTTCAGATCAGGATACTATGATAACTTTAGTCTTTTGTAGTAATGCAAGTGGTCTCCTCCTTCATGAAATGAAAGAAAGCGAGAGTTATAGACTGTACTTCTTTTCCAACAGGATTGATTGTGGCTGAAAGGGACTTTGGGCCCAGGCCGGAGGGTCCTAATCCTTCAGGGAGACAGGTAGAGCAACTCTCAGCATTGGCCTCGTGAGGGAACTGAGTTGACCTGATGGCCAATAGAGACTTTAGGCCCAGGGCTGGAGGATCCTAATCCTCTGGAGGAAGCATTAAGGTTGTGGGAAAGGGTTCTGGCTACCTCCCCATCTTGTGGGGGAATGGGTTGACCAGGTAGCCAAAAGGAACTTTGGGCCCAGGGCCAGAGGGCCCTTATCAATGCTGGCCAACTTTGTTTGCTCTTCAGTCATTTGATCTGCCCAACCAGGATATTGGTTATCTGGGTGCCAGGGAATGTGAATCTGTAAAAGAGCATGCCTGCCCTGTAGCATCCCCTGCTGGCCAAATATGGCTCTGCTGCACCATGCCTCAATTTCCTTTCTTTCAGGGCCCCTTAAGAACTGCTGGTGCTCTATTTATTAAGCCTAAATATATCTGAACTAAAATTTACCTGATCTGTGGTCTCTCCCCTGCGGTTCAGGAGGATGTCCAGCCCTCCTTCCTTGGGCCTGTGTTTTTGGACTTTGAGCAGCTGGTTTATCAATTTTCCCATCCACTTTCTTCAAGAACCCTTTCAGCAGCAATCTCTGTCATTCTTTCCCAGAGCTATGAGAAGTCCACAGATTATAAAAGTCCTCCCCCGTTCTGAAGGAAGAGACAAAATATATACTGCCTTCTTCCCAGACCTTGTCCCAATTGGCTGCCCTGCCTACTCTATAAGGCTTCTAATCCCAGGTCCTTAAAGAAACTGTATCCTGGGTTTTCCCCAAGCCTTAACTGTTCCCCTGGGACCATCTTCCTCTCTGACAGCCCCTTGCTCTGCCTTCTCTAGATCTTCATCCACTCGAAAAATCTCAGGACTTAAAGGGACACACCACAGAACAGGTGTTGACTGACTTCTAGTGATTACTACTGTTAAGGGGACAGGCACCAGGCCAGCTCCAGGCACCAACATTCCAAGCAGGTGCTTGGGGTGGTAATCTGCAAAGGGTGGCCGTCCATGTGTTTTTGCCCCCAAGAAGCATGCTGAATTGCTGCCGTGGACGGCGGGGGCAGTCCTTGTGCCGTTAGGGCGGCACGCGCATTTCCGCGGTGGCAGCAGCTTCTATGTTCAGCTGTCCATAGCAGCACAGTTTCTGTCTTCTGGCTGAAGACAGAAACTGCCGCCAAATTGCCTGACAAGCACCCTGTTACAAAGGCATTTTTCTGTAAGATGTATTCGTTGTTGTGCAGTGTGTTTGACATAATTGGCAATTTTCTAGTTTAATGGTTAGTGTTTGCTGTACCTCAGCAACCTTTTCTGTTGTACAACCTAGGGGGAGATTTTGCAAAGAGACAAATGCAAATCAACAGGACTTGGCCATCTAACTACCACTGAAAATTTTCCCCATCGTGAATTTGTATTGGATATTATTAAATAGTTATATATAGAATGGACCATTTTAAGTAAAATTGAATGCACAAACCTTTGATTACACTGTTGTGTTTTTAGTTTCAAGAACAGCCTTTTTTATGGTCTACTTATATTCTTGGGAGCTAATGTTTCCCAGTGTTACAAAAGGATGCCACTTCTGGGAAACATGATGAACTTCTGTGTCACTGGGAGCCAAAAGAAAACAGTGAAGGGACAGAAAACCTTGTACCACTGTACTGATTTTGAAATGCTGTGGAGCCCTCTGTATGATGCTGAACTTAATATAGCAATTCAAGTTGAAGCTAAATGCTGCTCAGCTTTCCAAGATTCTGTCAGTCTTTGAATTCTCATTCTCAGATCTCTAAGCTCCCACTTTGACTGTGCTAATCAAAATTGAGAGCATTTTTGCTATTCCTCTATGCAGCCTTCCAGAAGGATCTGAACAGTGGTGAGCTGGAGCTGGTTCGCACCTGTTCTCAAGAACCAGTTGTTAAATTTAGAAGCCAGTGTAGAACCGGTTGTTAAAGAGGCCAGCGGGTGGGCAAACTCCAGTGTGCGGGCCACATCCGGCCCACAGGACCATCCTGTCCAGCCTGCCTGAGCTCCCCCGGCCCCTCCCCCCCTTCCCCTTCCCTTTTCCCTTCCTCCCCCTCACAGAGCCTCAGCATGCTGAGACACCGGCGACAGCGCTCTGGCCAGCTCTGCAGCTCCTGCTGCTTTGAGCGGCATGGTAAGTGGGTAGGGCTGTGAGCTCCAGCGGGCCACGGGGCATCCATATACGGTGCCCTGAGCAGCATGGTAAGGGGCCTTGGCCAGGGCTGGGAGGAGGGGTTGGATAAGAGGCAGGAAGTGGTTGGAGGGGGAGGAGGTTCTGGGGGGGCGGTCAGGGGAAGGGGAATAGGGGGGTTGGGTAGGAGTGGAAATTCTAGGGGGTCTGTTGGGGTGGTGGTGGATGGGGTCAGGGCAGTCAGGGGACAAGGAGCAGGGCGAGTTAGGTGGGGGGTGGGTCCTGGGGGGGTCAGTTAGGGTGGAGGGTCTTGGGAGGGAGTGGTCAGGGGACAAGGAGTGGGGTGGGTTGATGGGGGACAAGGAGCAGGGGGGGTTGATGGGTTGTGGGTTCTGAGGGGGGCAGTCGGGGGCAGGACGTAGGTTGGAGTCAGATGGGTGGGTGGGTGGCGGGGAGACAGGCATATGGGGCTTGTACTCACCATGCAGTTCCCTACTGGACCTTCGGTGGCATTTCGGCAGTGGGTCCTTCACTCATTCCGGATGTTAGCTGTGGCTCTTCAAGACTGCCATGTCCTTCAATATTCAGGATGCCTACAACCACACATGACAGATACTAGTCATGTTACTTAATGCACTTCAGAAATGTGCTCAGACACTCTGATAAAGAGGGCTGTAGAAGACCTTTGAACAGAACAGAATAGAATAGAATCAAAGTCTTCTTGACCTTTTGCCTCCTCCTCATGTCTCATTCTCAATCAGTACATTCCACAGGCAGCCTGAACCTCTTGGGCTTATATGGAACCAGGGCTCCAAGTTAAAGCTCCCTTCTTGAGTGGCCCTCAATGCTGCAGGGAGAGACCTTATGCATTTTGCTGCACATGCAGAGATGAATCAAGCCCAGGATATGAAGATCAAGTTGAAATTTCAAGAGATTTGAGGGTGGCATAATACTGTAGATCTGTGCAAGTTGTATTTTGGCCAGGAAACCAGTCCCAAAAAATGTGGGATAATTAAGAATTTTGCATCTCATCTAAAAGATCACATCTCCGGTGTTACAGCACCCTAGTACTTTATTGGTGCACTCATTCAGTTCTGACTCAGAGGAAGGAATATCATCTACTATACCACGGACATGATATCTGCTGCTCTGCTATATTGAAATTATATCACAAGACATAAATGATGGGAGTTGCTTCTCTCAAGTAATTTAAAGACAAATTGGACAAAGAATAGGAATATATTTCATAAGAAATAATCCTGCATAGGTTTTCCCCCAAAGGGGAACTAGATGAACCATATGTATTTTTAATCTCTAATTTCTATATTCTTTCATACAAATAATGTTAATAGCTGTACGTTGGGAGTACGGACCATTGTTGCAGGTGGGAGTCTTAGAGACTGAGAGGGCAGATGGAGGACTGGTAGGGAGAAGGTGGCAAAATGGGTGCAGGATTATGAGGCTAGAGAGAGGACTGATCCCCAAAAGAATCTTACTGCTCTGCAAAATAAAATATTGGAGAAGCATAATTCAAAGGGACCAAATCTTTAAGTGGACAGCAGTACCTACTACAGTAGAATCTCAGAGTTATGAACACCTCGGGAATGGAGGTTATGTATAACTCTGAAATGTTCATAACTCTGAACAAAACGTTATACTTGCTCTTTAAAAAATTTATAACTGAACATTGACTTAATATAACTTTGAAACTTTACTATGCAGAAGAAAAACGCTTCTAACCATCTCAATTTAAATGAAATCAGGACAGAAAAAGTTACCTTACCTTGTCCAATCTTTTTTTAAAACTTTCTATTTATTTTTTAGTAGTTAACGTTTAACATAGTATTGCACCGTATTTGCACTTTTTTGGGGTCTCTGCTGCAGCCTGATTGCGTATTTCTGGTTGCAAATGAGGTTTGTGCTTGACTAGTCAGTTCGTAATTCTGGTGTTTGTAACTCTGAGGTTCTACTATAATAGTATTCCAAAGTTTAAATGCACTCATTGTGTAATGAGTTGTCTGGCGGGCAAGGCACCTGTAGTGGAGAGACTGCGGTGCATTTTCTTTGGAATCAGCTATGCCTTGTGCAACAGATGCAGTCACTACTTTATTAACCATGAAATATGGGCATCATTTTAACACAATTTTCCTTACTCTCTGCCTCTAGGGAAACTACAGCCCAGTATCAAACAAGTTGTCTTCTAATGTGTACCATTCTCATGGTTAATGTTTCCACTGTTTAATTTGAAAACTTTCTAAAGAAAACTTTGGAGGAGAGGCACACGTTGTACCCAAGTGAAAGCTCTACTTTCCTCTCACTTTCCTCATGCCCTTCCTTTCATCTTTCCTCTCTCTTTCTTTCATAGGTTTAACATTCTTTGTCTAAATCTATTGGACCAAATTCCCATCCTGGTTTCACACAGTGCAACTCCACTGAGTAAATGAAGTTGCTCCTGATTTATCAGTGTGAGACCAGAATCTGGCCCCATGTCATTAAAGCAACCAGAGTCTTCATGATGCGTTTCTATGGTTCAAGAGACAGCATCTCATGAAGAAAATGAAAATACTGATAATCGATTAATAGCTAATTCAGACTAATATGAATAACCCAAATAACAAACAAGCCAGTAGAAAAATAAATTTACAAGATCTGTGGGGACAGATTACTTCTCAATGTCTTTCAGGAGTGCTGAGAGCATTAGACCTACTTTTAGTATAGATTTACTAGATGAAGATGAAGTATAGATGAAGTTTCCATTAGAACTTCTATTTAGCCTCTTATATCACATTCACTTTTTTGTATGCAATTATGATTATGTTGTTCATTGACATGCAAGGCATGGAATTTTTGATTGTTTCCAATATCTAATTTTAATTTTAAAAATTGGACATTTTCAATCTGCTGGTGATAAAATAATGTTTTCAGTGTAAATTGAATTGTTGGTCTTTTAGCATGGAATCAGAGACAGACTAGAGCCAGAAAAAGCTTCCCAAATGTTTGGGTGTTTATCCAAACTAAAACAGTGCAACTTTTGTGGCTCCACCTATCACTAATTATTAAAGGCCAACTTTCTTTGGAAAAGAGATTCGTAGCGGTTCTGTACTGCTCAGGAGATTGATAGAATATGGAGCCTTTCATGCTTAAGTCACTGGTTCAGATTTAGCTTCAGTTGGTAGTGATCAGAAATCATTTCCCTCTGGTTTTCTGGCCCATTTAAAATGATGGGGGCTGGATCAAAACTGTGGTCCATCTAGTCCAACAGTGGCTAACAGTGGCCATCACCAAATGATTCAGAGGAGGGAGCCAGTTCCCAATGAACAGGTGTCTATATCACAAAAGCCACTACCATAATTGACACTTTGTGGCATCTTTACCCCATTGGCTCTCAGGATTATAAATTGAATGGACCTGATTTTCAAAAAGTGTAAGAAAATGATTGAAGGATTCCCTAAAGCAGAGGTGGGCAAACTTTTTGGACCGAGGGCCACATTTGGGTGGGGAAATTGTATGCAGGGCTGGGGAAGGGGGTTGGGATGTGAGAGGGAGTGCGGGGTGTGGGACAGGTTTCAGTATGCAGGAAGGGGCTCCGGGCAAGGGATTGGGGCAGAGGAGGGGAGCAGGGTGTATGAGGGGACTCAGGGAAGGGGTTGGGGTGCACGAGGGGTGCAGAGCGCAAGAGTGGGCTCAGGGCAGGGGTGCAGGGGGGTGCAGACTGTGGGAGGGGTTCAGGGCAGGGGGTTGGGATGCATTGGAGTTGGGGTGCAGCAGGGAGCTCAGGGCAGGGAGTTGGGGTGCAGGAGGGGTGCAGAGTGTATGAGGGGGCTCAAGGCAGAGGGTTGGGGTGTGAGGTACAGGCAGGAGGCTTAGAGCATGAGTTGTGGGGAGGGATGAAGGAGGGGTTTGGACTCTGACCCGGTGCCGCTTACCTAAAGTGGTTCCGGGGTGGCAACAGCATGCACCAGGCCAAGGCAGGCTCCCTGCATGCCTGCCCTGTCCCTGTCCCGCATTGCTCCAGGAGGCACTGTGGCCCCTGGGGGAGCAGGGGGCCGAGGGCACCGTGTGTGCTGCCCTTGCTGCACCTCCAGGTACTTCCCCCAAAACTCCCATTGGCCACGGTTCCCTGGTCCCTGCCAATGGGAGCTGCGGGGGACAGTGCCTGGAGGCAAGGGCAATGCATGGAGCCCTCTGCCCCCCTGCCCGGGGGCCACAGGGACGTGGTGCTGGTTGCTTCTGAGAGCGGTGCAGGGCCCACAGCACCATGGAGGCAATCCTGTGGGCTGGATCCAAAGCCCTGAGGGGCCGGATCTGGCCCATGGACCGTAGTTTGCCCACCCCTGCCCTAAAGGGTACACACATCCATAAGGCATCCATCTATATCCACCATACACAGTATAAAAAGGAAACAATTATCAGCTGCATGTTTACATTTTGGACAGTTTTTCATTCCTGCAGTTGACACCCATGAAAAACCTCACTGTTTCTATCTTCAGCAATTCTGCTGTATTATTCAACCATTTTTTTCCCATCAGAAAAAAAAAATCAGTTATTCCTCTAAATCCCATGAGCAATTCAGCCCCATATAACCAGTTCAGTCTTCATCCTTATCAAATCAATTTAGACACCCCTCATAAAATCAATTCAACACTGCCAATATCAGCCTCCCAGTTTTCAGATTAATTCAGCCCTCCCATCATCACTGAATGAAGGGCTAGAGAGAATGAGGGAAGGAATAGAACAAGAACAAATGGGGCTGGGAGTGGGAGAGATCACCTTTTTCAGTTTTAACTTTGAACTCTGGCAGTAATTTATTACACACATACAAAAGGGGCAGAAGGAACATTGGTCTCGCACAACCACACGTCATTGGAACAAGTGTTCCTGTGTATGGTGGTAGGGAGGCTCCTGGCACAACCCCTCCCATGCTAGCAGAGAACTAGGTCTCATTGCTACAACCACATAGTGGTTCTGCTGAGGTCATGTCAGCCTCCCCCCTCGTCCCACCAACACACACACCAAGCCCTCTGATGGGGGAAGAGACAAGGGGAAATCTAAGTGGGGGGGAGGGAGAGAGAGAGGGAGGGAGGGAGGGAAAGGCGATGATGATCCTGAAGACGTTAGGGAAGCAGGCTTGCCATGCATTCTAGGGAAGGTGACATAGAGGGAGTAAGCCTCCTGACGATACCCAGTCACATTGAATGATCCTTGCCTCAAGAAAATGTCAGATATTGGAAGCCAAAGACTCCTATTGTGTGGGAGGAGGGAGGTTGTATATCACAGTTCGGGTGAGAACTTCCACAAGTTTGCATAAGTATCCATGTGTTAGGATTCTTCTCCAGACTACAAACCCTTGGGGAAGGGGGTTTCTTTCACTGGTTTTATATGTAATTTTGCATTGAATGTAGGGTTTAGTGGGTGTGGTCTGGCAGGAGAAAGATCTTTGATGATAGCCTGAAAGCTGAATTTGTTTTTAGGCCTTGATAAATAAGATATGAATACAAGAATAACCTAAAATTCAACAGAATGTGCACACAGGCCTCCAGCAGTTCAGGGCTTAGCAGCCCCAGTACCTCACTCTTATTTCTGGAATTATCCCTGAGGGAAATATCCACTAGCACTTCACAGTGATGCAGACAGATGCAAAGACAAACTTTTCATTTACCCAAAGAATCAGAGCAGAGCCTTTCCCCTTATATTCTTTCCAGACAAGTACAAAAAGTATATAGTAGGTTCCCTATTTGTTATTTCTTTTAAAAGGTGACTGAAATCCAGGAGAAAATGTCATCATGTACTGTATGCACAAATGTGTCAGAGCAGTCATTGTTACAAATGTAACTTTATGGAACAAATATGAGTTTAGGAACCATCTGAGCTGCAATTTTCTCACTTCCAATAATAGGCAAATATCAATTTCAATTGAAGTGGAAAAACAAACTTATAGACACTGTCTTTTCTAATGGAGCAATTTCACAGGTAATACATTCTGATAATCATTTTAAGATTTGAACATCTTTGTCCTCTAACTTCCTTCTTCCCTGGCTCCCTGTTCCTACAGCCTCCCTGCAAAAAATCCTTCCAAGTGCCTTGTGAAGACTCTGCTGATCAGTGGACTGCTGTGCTACTAGGTGATGGCTTCCCATGCCAATCTTATATAGGAGCAGTCGTGTCAGATCAGACCATTGTTTCATCTTACCTGATTTCTTGGCTCTAGCAATGGCAAGCCCCACCCACAATTAATGACTCAGCCCTAGTAATTAACCAAGCTGGAATTTTCCCAGAACACTAAAGTTAATGTTCATCTGGCAGAAAGTGCCTTGAGCCAACTGGATCAGTTGGACCTACTGTTCTGTGCTAAGCTCCGTCCCCATTGGTAGAGGGGTTGGGTCTGGGAGGGCCAATGCCTGAGGTGCTAGTTCTGGTTCTTGAGGGGTATAGTGCTATCAACAAACTCTCCAGGGCTTTAGGAAGTTCATGTGATAGATCTGCATCTCTTTCCATCTCCGCAGGCGCTGGATTTTGTAGTTCATGGGTCATAGAATATCAGGGTTGGAAGAGACCTCAGGAGGTCATCTAGTCCAATACCCTGCTCAAAGCAGGACCACACCAACTAAATCATCCCAGCCAGGGCTTTGTCAAGCCAGGCCATAAAAACCTCTAAGGATGGAGATTCCATCACTTCCCTAGGTAACCCATTCCAGTGCTTCACCACCCTCCTAGTGAAATAGTATTTCCTAGTATCAGAGGGTAGCCGTGTTAGTCTGGATCTGTAAAAGCAGCAAAGAATCCTGTGGCACCTCATAGACTAACAGACGTTTTGGAGCATGAGCTTTCGTGGGTGAATACCCACTTCCTCAGATGCCACAGGATTCTTTGCAGTATTTCCTAATATCCACCCTAGACCTCCCCCACTGCAACTTGAGAGCATTGCTTCTTGTTCTGTCATCTGCCACCACTGAGAACAGCCTAGCTCCATCCTCTTTGGAACACCCCTCCCCCCGAGTTCAAGTAGTTGAAGGCTGCTATCAAATCCCCCCTCATACATCTCCTCTGCAGACTAAACCCCAGTTCTCTCATCCTTTCCTCATAAGTCATTCATTTGCTTCAGTATGTCGAGATCTGTATTTTTTCACCTCTCTCAAAACCCATAATCTCTTAAATTTACCCTTTGGACCTGTCTCTCTCTTTAATAATTCCGATATGAACTCCACTAGTGACATGGGCTGTCAGCTTAACTCTCATTCTGGCCTGTTGAACAAACAACACTATCTAGTTCATTCCACAGTGTGAAGATTCTGCAAGCACAGAGACAAGAAAATATTAGGCAAGAACGTATTTGCCCAATTCATGTGGAATTCACGCAATATAGAGACAATGGTGCTGATGGCAAATAAGGGTAAGACCTAAGTTCCTCGTAATGTCTTAAATTCCTTGAATATACATATACTCAGACTCTAGGACTGGAAGGGACCTCGAGAGGTCATCGAGTCCAGTCCCCTGCCCCCATGGCAGGACCAAATACTGTCTAGACCATCCCTAATAGACATTTATCTAACCTACTCTTAAATATCTCCAGAGATGGAGATTCCACAACTTCCCTAGGCAATCTATTCCAATGTTTAACTACCCTGACAGTTAGGAACTTTTTCCTAATGTCCAACCTAAATCTCCCTTGCTGCAGTTTAAGCCCATTGCTTCTTGTTCTATCATTGGAGGCTAAGGTGAACAAGTTTTCTCCCTCCTCCTGATGACACCCTTTTAGATACCTGAAAACTGCTATCATGTCCCCTCTCAGTCTTCTCTTTTCCAAACTAAACAAACCCAATTCCTTCAGCCTTCCTTCATAGGTCATGTTCTCAAGACCTTTAATCATTCTTGTTGCTCTTCTCTGGACCCTCTCCAGTTTCTCCACATCTTTCTTGAAATGCGGTGCCCAGAACTGGACACAGTACTCCAGTTGAGGCCTAACCAGCGCAGAGTAAAGCGGAAGAATGACTTCTCGTGTCTTGTTTACAACACACCTGTTTATGCATCCCAGAATCACGTTTGCTTTTTTTGCAACAGTATCACACTGTTGACTCATGTTAAGCTTGTGGTCTACTATGACCCCTAGATCTCTTTCTGCCATACTCCTTCCTAGACAGTCTCTTCCCATTCTGTATGTGTGAAACTGATTGTTCCTTCCTAAGTGGAGCACTTTGCATTTATCTTTATTGAACTTCAACCTGTTTACCTCAGACCATTTCTCCAATTTGTCCAGATCATTTTGAATTTTGACCCTGTCCTCCAAAGCAGTTGCAATCCCTCCCAGTTTGGTATCATCCGCAAACTTAATAAGCGTACTTTCTATGCCAACATCTAAATCGTTGATGAAGATATTGAACAGAACCGGTCCCAAAACAGACCCCTGCGGAACCCCACTTGTTATACCTTTCCAGCAGGATTGGGAGCCATTAACAACTACTCTCTGAGTACGGTTATCCAGCCAGTTATGCACCCACCTTATAGTAGCCCCATCTAAATTGTACTTTCCTAGTTTATCTATAAGAATATCATGCGAGACCGTATCAAACGCCTTACTAAAGTCTAGGTATATCACATCCACCGCTTCTCCGTTATCCACAAGGCTCATGAGCCACAGCTTCTCCCATACCAAGATCTTTAAAAGATATTTAATTGAATTGACTAGCAATATCTAATTTTGTGGCTCTGAACAAAAACAAATTGGTTCTAGGCTATGCTCATCTGTTTTTATTGTTTAAAAACACTTCCTTTTTCACTGTGTACTTCACCTCTCTTTAATGATCTCCTATCTCACTCACGTATATGATACAGGAATCTCCAGGTCCATAAACTGTTAGTACAGGCTCTTGGATAACCTAGAAATAGCCATGAGTAAATGCTGCACAAACAAGATATTCAGCACTTTAAATTTAGCCTCTGCAGATCCTATGAATGAGATGAGAGCTTCATCTGCTGAATAGTGATGCGAGGGGTAAGGTGGGATTGTTGGTCTAGGCAAAATGGAATATCTTACCATTCCAAATTGGATAGGACACTTCTCAGTTTCCCCCTCTGCTCTTGATCCCTTTGTTTTCCCTGACCAGCTGGGCCTCTCCAGGGAAATTCTTTCTTCCCCTGAGGTTCTCTCATTTTGCCACAAGAGACAGATGCCCCACCATAGCTGTGGCTGCCAGAGGTTACCACTCTTGTTCCTTTTCCTGCCACTTTCTCTCTCTCCCAACTTGGTTTCTTACTGCTGGGAAGAGGCAGTCATTCATCTCTTTTTGCTATTCTGAACAGTAAAGATGTCTCTGTGTCTGTTACATTTTCCACTTACAGTAGTGGCTGGAATAAATCTAGCACTTCATCCTATTGTAAATTATTTCACTGTAAAATATATTCCCTTGTGTTCTATTCAGGAAAGAGCCACTTTTAGCATTAGAATGACACAGCCAGTAGAGTTTCAATGCACTACTAGAGGGAGCAGTAACACTAACTTATAGAACGTTGCTTTAAAATAAACAAATGTGACAACTAATTATTTTTAACCATTCTGTCAGGTGGTTAATGGCTTCAAAAAGGCCCAGGTTCACTATATCTACAGTGCCTCTTGACAAATAACTAAACCAACTTAAGCCCCCACTCAGAAACCTGGGAAAACTAAATGCTTCCCCTGCACTCCTGGGTGCCATTAGCAGGCAGAACTGCCCCCAATCACAAAGCATTATGACAAGTATCAGAAGGGTAGCCGTGTTAGTCTGGATCTGTAAAAGCAGCAAAGAGTCCTGTGGCACCTTATAGACTAACAGACGTTTTGGAGCATGAGCTTTCATGGGTGAATACCCACTTCGTTGGTTGCATCTGATGAAGTGGGTATTCACCCATGAAAGCTCATGCTCCAAAACGTCTGTTAGTCTATAAGGTGCCACAGGACTCTTTGCTGCTTTTACGAAGCATTATGAGACACAGTACAAACAAGAAAAGGGAACACAGTGATAAACCTGGAAAAGTATGCAAATAAAGAGTAAAATACCTCCCTTCCAATAACTTTGGCAGTAGTCATTCTAAGTCCCTTCCCAGCCACTGTGGAGAATGTCCTACATTTTATAGTCCCGTGACTGCTCCCATCCACCAAACACCACTCACAGTTTGGATCAGCAAGTAGCAGTTACCCAAGGGTCTTGCTGTGGATCCATCTCCAGTGCCAAAGAAGGGAGTTACATGCCTTGTCCCACCTGGGGGAGGGGAGAGGGGGATGGAGAGAGAGGTTTCTTTACATCCTGAACCATGAGGATTGATAGCTCTTGAAATTTATCCACTTTATTTTAAGTGAGGATGATATTCTTATTATTCTCATAAAATTTAGTCATTTTTGAGTCCCGTGAAGTTCTTTCTTCAATAATTAATGGCACTGAGTTCCATATGTTGTTTATGTGTGTTATGAACAAGTATTCTCGTGTAGCGTTTTCTAACAGAATCCTTTGCATTGCTTCCAGTAGGGGGTCTAAAGAGGGAATAAAGAAACTGATGCAGGGGTCTGTTGGGAAGACCTCGTTGTAAGTAGCAAGCAACTCCATTTCAATAATTGACCAGAGAGTGAATGTCAGAAAGGTTTTTGACTTCCTGAACCCATACTAGACAACTGCACCAACAGGCTGAGATCTGCTGAAGCTTAGTACAAGAGAAAATATCATGCAGTAGGTTGCTCTGCCCTCAGGCGAGGTTGGCTTGGCTACTGCTTTCTTACACAGGATTAATAGAATAAATACAACTTTAAGGACCAGGAAGCCCAGGGCTGGCCAACCCTGTTTAATCAGCCCTACCCTGCCACAGTTGTGCTGGATGTAGGACTTAAAAAGAGAGAGAGCCCAGCAGTTTGGTGCTGTGTGTGGAGGCAAGCAGTCAGTGAGCAGAGCCATGGGATGGAGCAACTCCTGTGGTAGGCCCCTGGAATGCAGTCTTGGAGCCAGTGTTGCACAAAGAACCAGGAGCTGAAGAGCAGTCCAAGAGGGATGAGAGGCTCAAGTTTGGAGCGAGGCAGAAGATACTTCAGTAGTGCTCGATTGTGTTGTAGTTTTGAGCTCTACTGAGGGATCCAGAGAGAAGCCATATGACCTGCTGCTTTGGAAAGAAGAATGTGACTTTTATTAATTTCTAAGGCCTTTTCTGCTAGCCCAGGATGGAACTGGGCAAAGAGACTTTGAAGAGGCCAGCTGGGGACCTGACCAGTTACAGCTGGACTTGGATATCTTGAAAGGGGATTGAACTTTTAAGTGACTTGGCTGGAGGGCTAGGCCACAGAAGACTCAGCTGGAGGTCATCAACAGAAGGCAACCATAGGAGAGACCAAGCAATCCCACATTCAGCCACAAGGAGGCACCACCTGTTGAGAGGCCTCTATGTTCATGAGGCTCGCTCTGGAGTGGGATCCTGTAACAGGACCATATAATATACTGTGTGTACCTTCACAAAAGTCCTATACAAAAGGTAAAGGAACAAATTAGAATAATTTCTTGCATTCAGAGGGTACTTTACATCATGGCCAGCCCTACCCAGGTGCACCAGGGAGAGGAAGAGAGGGAAAAGCCTTCCCATTGGAACCCTGCACAAGAGTAAGGCCCAGAGGTAGTGTCTAGAATGGTGGTAACTTCCTGAAAGTCAGAGTGTTGGGGAAGAGTTGAGGCATGGCCCCACTACTTTTCCATTTTATCCAGGGGAGCTGGACTCCCACATTATGATACAGTTTTCCATATATGATCACTGTGACATTGCACTCTATATGATTTTATGAAAGTATGCTAATGAGTCTGAATATAATGTAACTAAAATATGCTTCGTGCAAAAGGTCTCTTGTAAGATATTGTTTCAAAGCTTATAATCAACTGAGTGTGGTCATCCTATTTGTATAAATGTATCACTCTTGTATCTGAAACTAGAAATATGAAATATAATGCTGAGGGCCTATTGTAATTATACAAAGTGTGGGCCATTAATGGTGGTTTGGAATCTTGATGGCTCCATTTAACCAGAACAATTGACTATAGATGGCTCTGTGTTACTTGTAAATCTACCAGTATATGTGTGTGCCGGCAAGTGGTAATGAAGTCTTACAGTGACATGTGATCATGTCACCTGCACTGGAATCCATCTTTAACCTGGTGCTTTTCCATTGAAAAGGAGGAGTGGAAACCCAGAGAGAGACATAGGATTCCCGCCTTATGCAAAAGATATATAAGTGGGTGGAACAGAACACACTTGGACTGAGGTGGAGATGGACATAGGAGATGGAAGTGTTGAGAGTCTCTGGGTTAAGCTAAAAGGGGTAAAAAACACGGGTGATGTCGTGCTGGGAGTCTACTACAGGCCACCTAATCAGGTGGAAGAGGTGGATGAGGCTTTTTTCAAACAACTAACAAAATCATCCAAAGCCCAAGATTTGGTGGTGATGGGGGACTTCAACTATCCAGATATATGTTGGGAAAATAACACCGCGGGGCACAGACTATCCAATAGCTTCCTGGACTGCATTGCAGACAACTTTGTATTTCAGAAAGTTGAAAAAGCTACTAGGGGGGAAGCTGTTCTAGACTTGATTTTAACAAATAGGGAGGAACTCGTTGAGAATTTGAAATTAGAAGGAAGCTTGGGTGAAAGTGATCATGAAATCATAGAGTTTGCAATTCTAAGGAAGGGTAGAAGGGAGTACAGCAAAATAGAGACAATGGATTTCAGGAAGGCAGATTTTGGTAAGCTCAGACAGCTGATAGGTAAGGTCCCATGGGAATCAAGACTGAGGGGAAAAACAACTGAGGAGAGTTGGCAGTTTTTCAAAGGGACGCTATTAAGGGCCCAAAAGCAAGCTATTTCGATGGTTAGGAAAGATAGAAAATGTGGCAAAAGACCACCTTGGCTTAACCACGAGATCTTGCATGACCTACAAAATAAAAAGGCGTCATATAAAAAATGGAAACTAAGTCAGATTACAAAGGACGAACATAGGCAAATAACACAGGAATGCAGAGGCAAGATTAGAAAGGCAAAGGCACAAAATGAGCTCAAACTAGCTATGGGAATAAAGGGAAACAAGAAGACTTTTTATCAATACATTAGAAGCAAGAGGAAGACCAAGGACAGGGTAGGCCCACTGCTCAATGAGGAGGGGGAAACAGTAACGGGAGACTTGGAAATGGCAGAGATGCTTAATGACTTCTTTGTTTCAGTCTTCACTGAGAAGTTTGAAGGAATGTCTAATATAGTGAATGCTTACGGGAAGAGGGTAGGTTTAGAAGATAAAATAAAAAAAGAGCAAGTAAAAAATCACTTAGAAAAGTTAGATACCTGCAAGTCACCAGGGCCTGATGAAATGCATCCTAGAATACTCAAGGAGTTAATAGAGGAGGTATCTGAGCCTCTAGCTTTTATCTTTGGGAAATCATGGGAGACGGGGGAGATTCCAGAAGACTGGAAGGGGGAAAATATAGTGCCCATCTCTAAAAAGGGAAATAAAAACAACTCAGGAAACTACAGACTAGTTAGTTTAACTTCTGTGCCATGGAAGATAATGGAGCAGATAATTAAAGAAATCATCTGCAAACCCTTGGAAGGTGGTAAGGTGATAGGGAATAGCCAGCATGGATTTGTACAGAACAAATCGTGTCAAACTAATCTGATAGCATTCTTTGAGAGGATAACGAGCCTTGTGGATAAGGGAGAAGCGGTGGATGTGATATACCTAGACTTTAGTAAGGCATTTGATACGGTCTCGCATGATATTCTTATAGATAAACTAGGAAAGTAAAATTTAGATGGGGCTACTATAAGGTGGGTGCATAACTGGCTGGATAACCGTACTCAGAGTAGTTATTAATGGCTCCCAATCCTGCTGGAAAGGTATAACAAGTGGGGTTCTGCAGGGGTCTGTTTTGGGACCGGCTCTGTTCAATATCTTCATCAACGATTTAGATGTTGGCATAGAAAGTACGCTTATTAAGTTTGCGGACGATACCAAACTGGGAGGGATTGCAACTGCTTTGGAGGACAGGGTCAAAATTCAAAATGATCTGGACAAATTGGAGAAATGGTCTGAGGTAAACAGGATGAAGTTCAATAAAGATAAATGCAAAGTGCTCCACTTAGGAAGGAACAATCAGTTTCATACATACAGAATGGGAAGAGACTGTCTAGGAAGGAGTATGGCAGAAAGAGATCTAGGGGTCATAGTAGACCACAAGCTTAACATGAGTCAACAGTGTGATACTGTTGCAAAAAAAGCAAATGTGATTCTGGGATGCATTAACAGGTGTGTTGTAAACAAGACACGAGAAGTCATTCTTCCGCTTTACTCTGCGCTGGTTAGGCCTCAACTGGAGTACTGTGTCCAGTTCTGGGCACCGCATTTCAAGAAAGATGTGGAGAAATTGGAGAGGGTCCAGAGAAGAGCAACAAGAATGATTAAAGGTCTTGAGAACATGACCTATGAAGGAAGGCTGAAGGAATTGGGTTTGTTTAGTTTGGAAAAGAGAAGACTGAGAGGGGACATGATAGCAGTTTTCAGGTATCTAAAAGGGTGTCATCAGGAGGAGGGAGAAAACTTGTTCACCTTAGCCTCCAATGATAGAACAAGAAGCAATGGGCTTAAACTGCAGCAAGGGAGATTTAGGTTGGACATTAGGAAAAAGTTCCTAACTGTCAGGGTAGTTAAACATTGGAATAGATTGCCTAGGGAAGTTGTGGAATCTCCATCTCTGGAGATATTTAAGAGTAGGTTAGATAAATGTCTATTAGGGATGGTCTAGACAGTATTTGGTCCTGCCATGAGGGCAGGGGACTGGACTCGATGACCTCTCGAGGTCCCTTCCAAGTCCTAGAGTCTATGAGTCTATAAAGGGGGCAGCCATCATGAGAAATCCCCTAGCTACCACCTGAGCTGGAACAAGAGCTGTACCAGGGGAAAGGATTGTGCCCAGACTAGGAAGGCATCCAGTCCATGAAAGAGACTTATTGAAACATCTCTGAAGGTGAGATTTTATCTGTATTCGATTTTATTACAGTATTAGGCTTAGATTTGCGTGTTTTATTTTATTTTACTTGGTAATTCACTTTGTTCTGTCTGTTACTACTTGGAACCACTTAAATCCTACTTTCTGTATTTAATAAAATCACCTTTTTAGTTAATTATTAACCCAGAGTATGTATTAATACTGGGGAGAGGGGGAAAACAGCTGTGCATATCTCTATCAGTGTTATAGAGGGTGAACAATTTATGAATTTACCCTGTATAAGCTTTATACTGGGTAAAACAGATTTATTTGGGGTTTGGACCTGACTGGGAGTTGGGCATCTGAGTGTTAAAGACAGGAACACTTCTGCTAGCTGCTTTCAGTTAAGTCTGCAGCTTTGGGGCACATGGTTCAGACCCCAGGTTAGTGTTGGAGCAGACTGACATGTCTGGCTCAACAAGACAGGGTGCTGGAGTCCCAAGCTGGCAGGGAAAGTGGGGGCAGAGATAGTCTTGGCACTTCAGTTGGCAGTTCCCAAGGGGGTTTCTGTGATCCAACCTGCCACAATCATATACTAATTTTTCCCCACAGGAAGCCTCTCCTGTACAGTACAAAGGTTTGATGGGGGGGTCAGTGAATGAAGCAGCTGTTTTATTTTGTTTATTTTTATCCTCACTGTTCCATTCCGTGAATGGACCTCTGTTTTCATACGCTACATACCATCTGTTCCCTGAGGGACTAAACCTGCAGCCTTTACTCTCCTGTGGAGTCTCCTTGAAGTCAGTGGGACTATTCACATAAGTAAGAGCCGCAGGATCTTCACTTATCCCATAACACATCAGATCTTACTCTTCCAGAAAGGATACATTGGTAGGAGAGGAGGCAGGGTGGCCCCCAAGGTAAAAAATTTCAAGTAGGGCATTTAGATAGAACATTTTTGATTGTGAAGAGGGGAGGGAGAGATGATGGGATAGACTGTAGGAATCCTGCATGACTCCACAGAAATGTTCTGTTCATTTACCAAGTCATTAAACTGGAGCTGATTTTATTATCATAATTTCTTCCGCTGGCATGGGAGAAAGTTTTATGGCCATCAATAAAGCCTTGTCTCTACTTAGAATCCAGTTTGATTTTTATAATAGCATCTTCTGCTAAGATTTATATTTTTGTTTTGCTTAAGATTCACATTTTAATGTAGTTATAAAAACAAGTTAGATTTGCTTATTTCAGGGAATCTTATTCATTAATTATTGGACACTGTAAGCCGGTTGTGTCGGGGCTCGTCCCCCTCAGGCGCGGCGGGGAGCCAGGGCGCCTCCTTACACACTGCAGTCCGGGTCGGCTTAGCTCCTTGGCAGGTGTTGAGCGGGGTATAAGGTCTGTAAACAGGGTAGAGCCCCGGCCCTCTAGCCGGGGTCGGGGCTCTCAAAGTCAATAAGCCCCAGCCCTTGGACAGGGCGGGCAGCAATAGTTCAGGCTCAGGCCTCCAGCGGGGCTGAGCAAACACAGTATCAGCCCAGGCCCTTGGACAGGCCGGGCAGTAATAGTTCAGGCTCAGGCCCCTAGCAGGGGCTGAGCAAACACAGTATCAGCCCGGGCCCTTGGCTCGGGCGGGGCACCAAACACAAGTCTAATTAGCTCTGGCCCTTTGGGTCAGGGCAGAGCAGTGGCAATAGGCAGGAAGAGGAGGAGTCTGCCACCCGGTTACAGGTGGCAGGGGGAACGCAGGCCCTCCCACTCCACTGCGTTCCAGCCCAGGGCCCTAGCAGCGGTCAAGACCCGCTGCGGTCAGTGGGGATCCTGGCCGCAACACACTGACATGGGTTCGGGCTCTTCCGGAGCCAAACCAGGGTCGGCTATCCCCGGGCTACTTCCAACCTCCCCCTCTCTGGGTACCTGGTTCTTGCCGGCGTCGTCTGATGGGTCCCAGACCATAGGTTCCTCCGGGTACCGGTTGTGGGGAAGCTCAGGCCACTCCTCGAGGTATCGGGTACACGGCAGGTCAGGCCGACGTTCCTCCGGGTACCGGGTCTGAGGCAAGTCCAGCCAGCGCTCCTCTGGGTAGTGGGCACGGGGCAGGTCCGGCCAGCATTCCTCTGGGTAGTGGGTGCGAGGCAGGTCCGGGCAGCGCTCCTCCGGGTAGTGGGCGCGGGTCAGGCCAGCGCTCCTCGGGGTAGTGGGCACGGGGCAGGTCCGGCCCGGCGGGAGCCCGGGCACCAGCGTCTGTCCTCTCCGGCAGCCTGCTTCCAACTGAGTGCTGGGGCTGGGCTTTTATACTTCCTGTCCTGCCCCTTGACTTCCGGGGGGCGGGAACAGGCCGTGCTGACTCCTCCCACTGAGGCGCCTGCTCTGGCTCGTCCCCCTCAGGCGCGGCGGGGAGCCAGGGCGCCTCCTTACACACCCTCCCCTCAAGGCTGGCTATCGGGCGACGGGGCCAGGCTCGTCCATGCCCCCCCCAGGCAGGAAAGGAAGTCCGCGCTGGCATGGTGAACGCGGTCTTCTCCCAGGAGGCCGGATCCAGGGGAATCTGCCAATACCCCTTGCTTAAGTCCAGGGTCGTAATATAGCGGGCCTCTCCCAACCGGGCCAGCAGCTCGTCTATTTGGGGCATGGGGTAAGCGTCAAATTTGGAGATGGCGTTAACGCGCCTAAAGTCTATACAGAAATGCTGGGAGCCATCGGGTTTAGGCACCAGGATGATGGGACTATGCCACTCACTTTGTGACGGCTCAATTACTCCCAGATCTAGCATTGCCCGTACCTCGTCTTCGACGATTCGCCTTCGGTGATACGGCAGGGGTCTGGTCGTGGCCCGGATCACCACTCCCAGCTCCGTCTGAATCTGATGATAGGCCAGGGAGGTGTACCCGGGCTTGGCCGTAAAAGTGCGAGGGAATGCTTGAAGGAGGCAGTGGGTTTGCTCCAGCTGCTCTTCTGTCAGCGTTTCCCCGAGCTGGGGTCCCTCGGGGTCCTCCGTAGTGTGTACCTGAGGCCCGAGTTCGGGGTCTGGTGGACAGGGATTGATCAGCAATCCTTCTCGCTCTCGCCAGGGTTTAAGGAGGTTAACACGATATCGTTGAAGCTTTTTCCGCCGGCCAGGCTGAAGAATATTATAGGTGATGGGGCCCTCCTTCTGCACCACCTCGTACGGGCCCTGCCATCGAGCCAGGATTTTGGACTCGCTGGAGGGGAGGAGGAGTAAGACCCGGTCTCCAGGTTGGAAGTCTCGGGTACGCGCATCCCGGTTGTATGCCTGGGCCTGCATCTCTTGGGCGGCTTTTAAGTTTGCCTGTGCCAGGGTCCCAGTCTGCTTGAGACGCTCTTGGAGCTGGATCACGTATTGCAGGAGACCCTGGGCGGGTGAGGGGGTTTGCTCCCAGGTTTCCCTCATCAGGTCCAACAGGCCCCGCGGTTGGCGGCCATGTAATAGCTCAAACGGCGAGAACTTGGTGGAGGCCTGGGGGACCTCTCGCACCGCCAAGAGCAGGGGCGGGAGTAGTTGGTCCCACCGGCGGAGGTCTTCTGGGGGGAATTTTCGCAACATATCCTTTAGGGTGCGATTAAACCTCTCTACCAAGCCGTCTGTTTGGGGATGGTACACCGAGGTTCGCAGTTGCTTGATCCTCAGGAGCCTGCACACCTGCTCCAACAGCCGCGAGGTGAAATTGGTCCCCTGATCCGTGAGGATCTCCCGGGGCAAGCCAACGCGGGCGAAGACCTTAACCAGCTCGCCTGCGATGGTGCGGGCAGTGATGTTCCGGACCAGGATCGCCTCGGGGAACCGGGTGGCGTAGTCCAGCATCACGAGTATGTACTGGTACCCCGCAATACTCTTAGGGAGGGGTCCCACTAGGTCCATGGCCACCCGCTCGAAAGGGGTCTTGATTAATGGCATCGGGACCAGAGGTGCCTTGGGTGTCCTTGCTGGCGCGGTCAACTGACACTCCGGGCACGAGGTACAATAGTCCTTCACCTCGCGCTATATCCCCGGCCAATAGAAGCGCCCCAATATTCGGGCCAGGGTCTCTTCAGTACCCAGATGTCCGGCAGCTGAGACGTCATGGGCCAGTTTCATGACTGCCCGCCGATGACAGCGGGGTACGAGGAGTTGTGATCGGGGCTCCTTGGTGTGTGGGTCCCTCTCGACCCGATACAGGCGGTTCTGGCGCAGCTCGAAGTGTGGCCACCGGACAGCTCGCCCGGGATCGAGGATAGTGCCATCCACGGCGGCGAGCTGTTCATATGCCTCGCCGAGGGTGGGGTCCGCTCTTTGGTCGCGGCAGAAGTCCGTGGGGGCCGAGGGATCCCTGGCCTCGCCCGGGGAAGCATCGTCCCCATCCTCGGCGGAGGGGTCCTCCGGGGGGTCCAGCTCATCCTTCTCCATTTCTGGGCGCCTCGGCTCCTCGTCCTTCCCTCCTGAGGCTTCTCCCTCCAAGGCTGGTACGGGACCCAGGCTGCCCCCGGCATGTCTGCGTAGGACGGCCGGAAACCCGGGCCAGTCCCGGCCCAGGATTACTGGATAGGCCAGACTCGGTGCTAGACCTACCACCATCCATCGGGTCTCCCCGTCAATTGTCAGTTGCGCCCAGGCGCTGGGGTACGGCCGTACATCGCCGTGGATATATTGTAATCGAATTTCCCCCAGGCGTGCATCCACTGGGGGACCTAAGTGGTTGCGGATTAAGGTCTGTCCGCAACCGGAGTCGAGGAGGGCCATGGTCGGGTATCCCTCCACCATCACAAGTGCTGTAATCTTGGCGGGCTGTCGGCGCCGGGCCCGAGCCTCCCCGGAGCAGACTTGGCCAAAGGTACACTCCATTTGGGGGCAATCCCTCTGGAGATGTCCCGACTTGCCGCAGGAGAAACAAGGCCCTAGGTCGGGTCGTCTGACTCGGGGTCGGGTCCTCGGGGAGTCCCTGGTGGGGTTCCAGGGCACCTTCCGGGGAGCGGGCGTTGGGGCTTGGGCCGGCTGTGCTGGTGGGGCTGCAGCCCGGGTGGGTGTCGCCTTCTTCCCGGGGTCGGGGCATTCTGGTCCTGGTGGGGTTGGTCGGCCTGTCGGGCCCATCGGGGCTTCTGCCGCCAAGAAGTCCTCCATCAGGGTGACAGCGGCGGCCAGTGTTGCTGGTCGATGACGGAGGACCCAGGCCCTTCCTCGCGGTGGCAGGATGTGGGTGAACTGTTCGAGGATCACCTCCTCGGCTAGCTCTTCCAACGTTCGACGGTCGGGCTGCAACCACCGCCGGCAGGTCTCCCGCAGTTCCTGGGCCACCATACGAGGCCGGGCCCCCATGGGATACGTCAGGCCCCTGAACCGCTGTCGAAACATCTCCGGGCTCACATCGAGGGCGTCCAGGATGGCGGATTTCACCTGCCCATAGTCCTGGGCGGCCTTGGCAGACAGGCCTCGGTAGACTGCCTGAGCCACTCCTGTCAGGTACGGCGCCAGGATGGAGGCCCAGTGGTCAGGGCTCCACCCCGCGATGGTGGCCACCAGCTCAAAGGTGACCAGGAAGGCCTCCGGGTCATCACCCTGGCCCATCTTGGTCAGTCGGATCGGTGGGGGGGGCCCCGGGCCGCCATCGGTGCCCCCCGACTGGACCCCCTCTCGGGGCCCCCTCTCCGCTGCCAGGTGCTGGAGGCATTTCAGCTGGAACTCTTGCTGCTGCTGAACCAGGTCCTGGATCAGCTGGTGTTGTTGAGTCCCCAGCTGCTCAACGAGCTGCTGCTGCTGCTGAAGCTGGGCAGCCTGCTGCTCCTCTTGCTGTCGCGCCTGCGCCGCCTGCTGCCGATCCTAGTTCTCGGTCAGAAGGGCGGCGAGGTGGGATAGGTCCATCTCGGGGCAGGGGGCTCCTTCTCCCGCGGCCCCCCCGTTCACCGGCATTAAGGGTCCACGCCCACATCCTGGCGCTGTGTAACTCCCAGTGGTGCTTCCACGTGTAAGCTGGTTGTGTCGGAGCTCGTCCCCCTCAGGCGCGGCGGGGAGCCAGGGCACCTCCTTACGCACTGCAGTCCGGGTCGGCTTAGCCCCTTGGCAGGTGTTGAGCGGGGTATAAGGTCTGTAAACAGGGTAGAGCCCCGGCCCTCTAGCCGGGGTCGGGGCTCTCAAAGTCAATAAGCCCCGGCCCTTGGACAGGCCGGGCAGTAATAGTTCAGGCTCAGGCCCCTAGCAGGGGCTGAGCAAACACAGTATCAGCCCGGGCCCTTGGTTCAGGCGGGGCACCAAACACAAGTCTAATTAGCTCTGGCCCTTTGGGTCAGGGCAGAGCAGTAGCAAAGTCAACGGGGCCCAGCCCTTGGTTCGAGCGGGGCACCAAACACAAGTCTAATTCGCCCTGGCCCTTTGGGTCAGGGCAGAGCAGAGGCAATAGGCGGGAAGAGGGGGAGTCTGCCAACCGGTTACAGGTGGCAGGGGGAACGCAGGCCCTCCCACTCCACTGCGTTCCAGCCCGGGGCCCTAGCAGCGGTCAAGACCCGCTGCGGTCAGTGGGGATCCTGGCCGCAACACACTGACATGGGTTTGGGCTCTTCCGGAGCCAAACCAGGGTCGGCTATCCCCAGGCTACTTCCAACCTCCCCCTCTCTGGGTACCTGGTTCTTGCCGGCATCGTCTGATGGGTCCCAGACCATAGGTTCCTCCGGGTACCGGTCGTGGGGAAGCTCAGGCCACTCCTCGGGGTATCGGGTACACGGCAGGTCAGGCCGACGTTCCTCCGGGTACCGGGTCTGAGGCAAGTCCAGCCAGCGCTCCTCTGGGTAGTGGGCGCGGGGCAGGTCCGGCCAGCGTTCCTCCGGGTAGTGGGCACGAGGCAGGTCAGGCCAGCGTTCCTCCGGGCAGTGGGCACGAGGCAGGTCAGGCCAGAGTTCCTCGGGGTAGTGGGCACGGGGCAGGTCCGGCCCGGCGGGAGCCCGGGCACCAGCGTCTGTCCTCTCCGGCAGCCTGCTTCCAACTGAGTGCTGGGGCCGGGCTTTTATACTTCCTGTCCCGCCCCTTGACTTCCGGGGGGCGGGGACAGGCCGTGCTGACTCCGCCCACTGAGGCGCCTGCTCTGGCTCGTCCCCCTCAGGCGCGGCGGGGAGCCAGGGCGCCTCCTTACAGACACCAAATGGCAAACCATTTTATTTGGCTTCTATTATATGACTATAATTATTTATATTCTTGGCTCAGTTCACAATGGGGAGAACTAACATAACCCAAAATGCTGTGGAAATCACTGAACAACAAAGGGATCTCCCTTGCATTGTCTGGAAGATATATGTATATATATTTTAGTGATTGGTGGGGAAAATTCTTTTGGATAAAATAAGGACACTCCCTCAAATCCAAGCATGAACCCTGAAGCCCTGGATCTCTTTTTACAGTTAACTTTTGTCATTATGTTCTCTTGTTGTTTGCCACTGTTCTGTATTTCTTGTTCCATTCGGAACTAGAATCATGAATGACAAATAATGGGTGATAAGATGTTTTCATGATATTACTGACCCAAAGAGTGGTAGTAAACACTGCGACTCTCTATGGAGAAAGCTTGATTATCTGAGTTTCCTTCCAGAGCCACTTTGAAGACCCTAAATGTTTGGAAAGTTGGAGTAAAGTTATAACAAACTCTTGGATGACACCAAAGCTCTAAACGTAATATTTTTGCAGTATGAAACTTCTTCTGTGGTCCCAGTGAGTCCTGCTTCAAAGCAGTTGGCAGTATTAGTAAATATTCCAGTGAGTGACTTCCTGACAATTACCTCTTCTGGCTGCTGGAAAGAAATCTTTGACTTGTAGTTTAAACAAAGATGGATATAAAACAATCCTTAATCCTTTCTTCTCTCCCTTCAGCATTGAGTCATTCTCAGAAAAGAGCCTTTTCATATTATACAAGAGCACTGGGCCCTCAGTAGTCTCCTGCCTCAGGCTGTCTCATCCATTCATAGAAATTAGGTTGGAGCTATAATTTTGGGGGGCTGGGGGAATGCAAGTGTTTGTGTAATGCCCTTACATAGTCTAGAAAGGAGATTAGAGAGGTGAGGCCTGAACACCAGATAGGTAGAGAAAAGATAGGGTGAGGGTTTTATAACAAATAAATGGTGGCTAGAAGGACTAGCTGGAGATAAAGGTACAGAAAAAAATCTTTTCTGCAGTGGCAGAAACTGCATTGTGGATAGATGGGAGGTGTCACATCTTCCCTCCCCCCACCACATCCCAGGATTCAAAGACCCCCTTTGTGAAAATGTATTCTGAACATAGTTCAGTAGTGAAACAGGTATAACTATTTCTGCAGGGCATTAGTTTTCTCCACTTTTCATGTACATTTCCCTGTCTACAAGCTCTAGGAAAGTGCACTGTGGTATTCGTCTGGGGACGGATAGGCTTGTGGATAAATCAAGGCCTGGGAGCTGGTAGATCTGGGTTAGTTTGTCTCAGTTACCCTTCCTGTGTGATCATGAGCAAGTCATTTAACCTCCCTATGCATCAGCTTTCCCATTTTTTAAATGAGGATAATAATAATGCTGTCCCACCTGTTATGGAGGTGGTGAGAATTACTTCAGTAATGTTTCCAAAGTGCTTTGAGGTCCTTGAATGGAAGGCTACTATAAAATGTAAGTGCAAGGTCTTATTTTCTGACAATCTCACACATAGGAATTGCCACAGTAGCACAGACCAATGGCCCATTTAATCTGTTCTCATATCTCTGACAGTGGCCAATGTCAAATGCTTCAGAGGAAGAAATTGCATAATGCACCTAACTGAAATAATATCCCATGAGAGAAATGACTTTTAGACCCTGGCTTGCAATCAGCAAATGCCCCAATGAATGAGGATTGACAGCTCTTAGTTTTTTATAAATAGCACACCACCACACAGACTCTCTCCTCCCCGCTATGTGGATTTATTGCAGTTCTCTCTCACTCCTTTTCCAAAGAAAATATACTGCTCACATCTTACACTCACCTCAAGGTCTTCAGAAAAAACAGAAGGATGTAGGAGAAGGAAATGTCAGTGCATGAAATATCAGTCCATGAAACACACAGTTCAGGCTGCAGCTTTTCAATATTTGTTAAAATGGAATCAAACTGTTGCTGAATGTTTTCCTAAAGTCTTCCCCATAGCAGTGATATGACCAGCAGTATCTCACACACGGCATTGAACCTGTACTAATGAGAGAGGAAGTGCTGACCAAAACGTGGAAGCTACTATGATAGGTGTACCTACCCCACACTGGGCCAACAGGGCCTGGCCATGCCCCCGACCTCTGCTGCGCATGCTCCAGGTGAAAGGAACAGATAAAAGGAAGCAGCCCAGCTCAGTCTGAGCTGGCTGAGGAAGAGGAAGGACATGTGCAGCAGGCTCCTACAGAGACACCTGCAACTCCTCAAGAGGTGGGAAGCATGGAACAAGACTGAGGACAATCAGGCAATTCGGAGACTGACTGGGACACTGAGATGCTGCCAGTTGAGGAGGTGCCTGAGATGAGCCTTGTGGTAGAAAGTGACTCAGGGAATGTAATAAAGGCTGATACTTAAACCCTTAACTGGGAATTTCCTGGATTGTTTTTTGGCCAAAAAATGTAGATTTGGTTTGACCAAAACAATTAGTTAGTTCAGGTTGATTTTGGCTAATTGTTTTGGTTGGAGAGAAAAAAAATTTGAAACAGTTCTGAAACAAAATCTTTTGACTTTTTTTGTTTTGGAATTTCCCTCAATTGTATTTACATTTAAAAAAAATGTTTAAAATCTTTAATCAAAGTTTAATTTTGGATCAACATCAATGTTTTGGTCGACATGAAACAACACTTTGACATTTCAGTTCACCAAAATTTTTGAAATGTATCTGGCTGACCAAAACCAAAAGTAATTTGTTTCCATTTTTTGGACCTGCACACAAACTGAATATTGAGTTATTTTGACATCTCTAGTGGAAGGTGGCATACTAGTAATCCCTAAAGTCAGTAGATGATGATTTCTGACATGTGCCTAGAGGAGATGCCTTTGGAATTTTGCACCAAGTCATGTACTGGAGCCAGGAAACAAAAGTTCTGTTTCATGATACCATTCCTTCATGTTAGGCATTTCTTACATGGTGTTGGAGGTAAACCAAATCTTTCATAAAAATGGAACAAGAGGTGCATCCTCAATCCCTTCAATTTGAAATGAAGCCATGCAAAGAACTGGAGGAGGGAGTTACAAAAATTCCTAATATTCCTGGAGGCAGGTGGTAGAGAAGCTGGAGAGAGAGAAATCCACCACACAGGTGTATATGACAGGCCCAGGGTGACTGCACATCTACAATATGTTCCAGTGGGAGCATGACAGATATTGTAAACTACCAGACAAAAGGCAAAATTTTCAAAAGTGCCTAAGTCCATTTTTCAAACATGACTTGGGACTCTAACTTTCACTGATTTCCATGCCCATGAGACATGGGCTTCCAAACGTCAAGTCACATTTGAAAAACAAGAGTTAGGCTCCTAAATCACTTAGGCACTTTTGAAAGCTTCACCTAAAGTTATTTTAAAAATTCAAGAATACTGTGATGCACACAAGAATGCCATTTGGAAACAGCACATTTTCTTTACAGGATATCAGCTGCCAGGTGAGATGATTGACCCCTTATTTTACATATCTAGGACTTAGCTTTATTACATGTGAATTTGAACAGTTAACAGATGGAGTAATTAGAGACAATTATTTGCAGTATAACTGATAATTAGGTCAAAAAGATTATTGCTAGAGAAGATCTTGACATTGCAAAGGACAGTGAATATTTGCAAGGATACTGAAAACTGTTATCCAAATGAAAGCACTAACAAGCAGGGGGAAGACCTGCCATGTACATCACATCTAAACTGCATACCTAGGCATAATGGGCTTGATGCAAAACCCACTGAGGTCAGTGGGAGATTTTCTGTTGATGTCTGTAGGCTTTGATCAGGGCCAAAGACAGACTACAATAGGAAACAAATGACACAAACCAGACTTATTTGCAGTAAATATGTAAGCACTTTGTGCATATGCAACATAATGCAGAGGTGTCCAGCCCAAGTGGTCTCTCACTTTCAGTAAAACAACTATTTTAAGAGTGTTTTTCAGCATAAATTGCAAAGAAATACAAATGCAAAAATGCATTCAGGAACATACAGCTGCAGGTCAAATGCTCTGCTGATGATAATACAGAAATGTGTTTGTCACAGGCACAAGCTAGCTGCACCTTTATCTCCTCTTTTGGTCTCTTAGAGCCTCCCCACCCCCAGGGGAAATATAAAAGCTACATTTGTTGATTTGTATATTTGTTTTGTGCTTTGAAATTTACTCTCTGAAGTGCTGCATGGAAGCAATACAGCTGGCAACATTTGCCACGCTTGTATTATTTGGGTCAAACCATAACTCCTGAAACATACCTAAAACTGCATACCCACAGAAGGATTATATTTTTAAATTTAGACTCCTTTAACCTTTTTCTAGTTATTCAGACCCTGGCCCAGCCACAGACCACAGGTTATCTGTCCAAATCTATCATGTCCAAAATGATGAATACCTAGATCAGCAGAGTGTGTTCTAGCACTGCGGTAAGGAATTAATTCAGAGAGAGGGTGCTGCTAGTTTTGTCACTTTCTGTAGCATCCTCAGCTTTTCTCCAAGAACTAACCCCTGCCTGATCTTATTCAGCTTGTGGTATGATCTAGCCACGCTTACACCCCAAAGCTGCTTGGCAGCAGACATAAATGTCCGACCTGAATCTTGTTGCTCTTATAGTGAACAATGTTCCTATTACCATTTAAATTTAACAAGAGTGGTTCACTGCTTCTTGGGTTCATCATCACTGCCTGAAAACTTAACACTATCTCAGCCAAGGAATATTTTATTCATTGTACTGACCCAAATTTCTTTTTGCTACAAAATGGTTATGTAAATATTCCAAGAGTAAGTGCTTTCAAGAATCAAACCTTGACAATGCATCGATTGTGCCAATATCAGGAAAATGACCAAACCTATGCAGAGGTTTTAAGCTTTTTTTTAAAGACACTTCAGTGTACTGATAGGAAATCATTGTCCTAAGCATATAGCTTTCTAGTATCTCTTTCCCTGGCAAGATTCCATTCATTTCTTCTTAAGAAAAGAAAAATAATTCTCTCCAGCACTAAAGAGGATTAATTCCAGCAAAGAACGACACTTTGACAAGGAGAAATAAGATGGGTTAGGAATCAGGAATGTGATACGGGCTCAAAATCCTTACTTGAACAATCATTAAGTGAAATAAATATCTCAGCTGCTTCAGAGTGGGGAGTCTTTTCGTTAATATGAAGAGTGTGAGTGTGAGAGAGAGTTTGCTATTGAAATATGCAGTTAACAATAATCATTTTTTTAAAGTTTTGGCTGTTTAGCAGGGCTGTTTGCTTTATCTTTATTCCTAATGTATTGTTTACAGTTCCTCAAACTGAAGTCATGTTACTTTATTCTGTTAAATACAAAAAAGAACCTACATTGATACAGTATTAATTTTGCACAGTGAAAATGCCCCCCTCCTCCAGACACACAAGGAAATACAAAAACTAAGGTTTCAACAGCAACATTAATGTAGCCACATTTCTACTTCTCAATATTTTATTGCAGGGGTGGCCAAACCATGGCTTGTGAGCCACATGTGGCTCTTTTACAGTTAAAGTGTGGCTCATGGAGCTCCCTAGACCCCCCCATTCTCCACTTACCAGACTGGGGGTGGGGGGAGAGCTTGGGATCTCTGCCTTGCAGCCGAGTGATGGGGTAGGGGCTTCTGCCCAGCAGGGAGGGAGGTCTCGGGTCTTCAGCACCGCAGGACACACCTGTTGGGGCTTGAGGTTTCAGCAGGAGCAGGGCTGAAGCCCCAAGCCCCAGCAGGTGAGCTCCATCTCTCAAACTTCTGAAGGCTGTCGTATGTGGCTTGGAGTATCAATAAGTTTTGCCACCCTGGTTTTATTGTATACATGTTATGGCATGAATCATATATTAACTAGGGCTGAGTGGAAAAAGTCCATTGCAAGAACTTAAACTCTTATAATGTTTGTGGAATGTCCTAAAATAAACTGAGTTACCTGCACTTTTTCAGCAATATTTTTTTTATTATTATTCATGATCAGTTTGCCATGACTATTCAAAATTTGAGCAGCATCAGCTAGTTGTGATTGGTCACATATATCTCATGGTATTTGTTATGCTAGAAGGTCTTAATGGTAGCTATCAAAAAGGTCTTTGAGCTATAATCTTGTCTACACTACAGAATTTTGTCAACACAAGTTACTCTGATAATCAAACATCAGTATAATTACATTGCTTCTGCATGTTCACACAATGCAGGGCCGGCTCCAGGCAGCAGTGGGGCAAGTGCTTGCCTGGGGGGGGGCACATGCTAAGGGGCGGCATTCTGTCCATTCTTGGGGTGTGTGTGGGCTGGTGTGGCTCCCCTTCTCCCCGAGGGTCAAGCCCTGGCAGAGGCCAGAGTGGGCTGAGCTACGGAGCTCTGAGCCCACCCCTCAAAGGGTCAAGCAGCTACCCGGAACTATAAAAGCTGGCCCTCAGAGCTCAGTCAGGCCCCAGTGGCCGGAGAGAACAGACGTTCCTCCGGGAGCTCGAAACTGGGAGCCGCCGGCGACCCAGGGGAGCCGCCTGGACTGACCGGAGCTTCCCAGCGCCCACTACCAGGAGGAGCTACCTGAGCTTCCCCGCGCCCGCTACCAGGAGGAGCTGCCGGAGCTTCCCCGCGCCTACTACCCAGAGGAGCCGCCGGGGCTTTCCCGCGCCTGCCGCTACCCGGAGGAGCCGCTGGTGCTACCGTGACCCAAGTATCCCGAGGAGCTCCCGGACCTGCCACCCAGCCCCAGTCGTGACGAGCCTATGCTCCTGGACCCCGCTAAGGCCGACGTTAGGACCCAGGTAAGTCCTGAGGGGGAGTACGGAAGCAGCCCAGGGGCAGCCGACCCCAGTCAGACTGCGGAATTGCTGGAGCCTATGTCAGTGTGTTGCGGCCAGGAACCCCACCGACTGACCAGCGGAGTGACAGCCGCTGTTAGGGCCCCCGGCTGGGATGCAGTGGAGTGGGAGGGCCTGCCTCCCCCCTTCCACCCCACTCCAGGGTGGCAGACTCCCCCTCTCCCTGGCCTGAGGAGGCCGACAACTGTAATCACTGAGCTTACTGCTTCAGCGTTTGCTGCCCGCCCTGCCCAAGAGCTTGGCCTCTAAACTGATACTGCAGCTCAGTCCTGCCCCAAGGCCTGAGATTCCTGACTCAGCGTTTGCTGCCCGCCCTGACCTAGGGCTGGGCCTTAAAACTGCTACTGTTGCTCAGCCCTGACTAAGGCCTGAACCTATTGACTCAGTGTTTTGCTGCCCCGCCCTGACCAAGGGTTGGGCCTTAGACTATTACTGTTGCTCAGCCCTGACCCAGGCCTGAGCTTACCGATTCTGTGTTGCTATCTGTCCTGACATAGGAACCGGCGCCTCGCGATTGTTACGGCTCAGCCCTGCCAGAAGGCCTGAGACCCTCGCCTGTCAGGCGGACAAGTACCACAAGGACTGCTGGGCTAACTTCCTGGGTCAACTGGAGCAGAGTGGGCCGGCATGGCTTCCCTCCTCCCCGGAGAGGGACAAGCCCCAGCACCCCCACGTTTACACACGGCAGAGTCTGGGCAGTTTTTTCTTTTTCTTTTTCCTTGTTGTTTTTGCGCTTCGGCAGTTAGGGTGTTGGCAATCCGAGCGTTTTTTGGGTTTTTTTGCTTGGGGGGGGGCAAAAATGGTAGAGCCGGCCCTGACACAATGCTCCTTCTCTTGGCAGAATGAATCTACGGTTGTTGCTAGAGAATCAACTGTGAGAGCAATGTACTGTAGGTAGCTATCCCACTGTGATACTCACCACCTTCTGCAGCTAGGAGTTGTAGGAAGGTGGAGTGGATCACAGTGCATCATGGGTATGGGCTCAATGTTCCATGATGCAGTTATTTCCATCCTAGCATTCCATGGGCTTGCAGCTGCCTTTTGTGTCATTCACTGAAAAATGACCCCTATTCAGTGACCTCTATTTACTGTGCACCCACCATATCTGTCTGAAAGGATGGATCCCGCTTTGCTCTCTACTGTTATGGTCACAGGTATGAGCACATTGTGGATGATCATGCAAGTATATCATGAGCTCTGAATCCAAACAGGAATCTGAGGTGCCTGACCTGCTGTGTGCCATGGAAAGAAACAACACTAGATTACTTTTGGTATTTATGGAGCAGCTGAACACAGTGGACTATCACTTTTGGCTACGGGAAACAAGCACTGAGTGGTGGGATCACATCCTTATGCAGGTCTGGGATGATGAGCAGTGGCTGCAGAACTTTTGGATGTGGAAAGCCACCTTCTAGGAACTGTATGTGGAGCTTGCCTCAGCATTGTGGAGCAAAGACACCAAAATGAGAGCTGCCCTCTTTGTGAAAAAGTGCGTGGCAATTGCTGTGTGGAAGCTGGCGAATCTGGACTGCTACTGCTGAGTCGCGAATCAGTTTTGAGTCAGGAAGTCAACTAATGGAGCTGCATGAATGCAAGTGTGCACGGTCATAAATCGCATCCTGCTATAAAAGACTGTGATTCTTGGCAGTGTGCATGAAATAGTGGATGGTTTTGCAGAAATGGGATTCCCTAACTGCATTGGGGCGATAGATGGCATGCATATTCCAATTTTGGTCCTGGATCATCTTGTGACGGAGTACATCAATAGAAAGGGGTAATTCTCTATGGTATTGCAGGCGCTTGTGGATCACCATGAGCATTTCACTGATGACAATGCAGGGTGGTCCAGGAAGGTGCATGACACATGCATCTTCAGGAACACTGGCCTGTACCAAAAACTCCAAGCAGGGACATTCTTTGCAGACCAGAATATTCCAGTAGGGAATGTTGAAATGCCCATAGTGATCCTGTGAGACCCAGTGTCATTGCTTGTGAAGCCTTACACAGGAAACCTGGACAACAGCAAGGAGTGCTTCAACAATCAGCTGAGCAGGTGCATAGTGACCATAGATGTGCCTTTGACAGATTAAAAGCACACTAGCGCTGCCTTTATGGCAGGTTACAACTAAATGAGGAAAATGTTCCCATGTCATAGCAGATTGCTGCAAGCTTCATAATATTTGTGAGGCTAAGGGTGAGATGTTTCCCCTTGGGTGGAGTGTGGAGATGGATCACCTGGCTGCTGAATTTGAGCAGCCAGATACCGTGGCTATTGGAGGGGCACAATGTGGAGGGAAGGGGGGCTATTCGAATCAGGGAGGGTTTGAGGCAACATTTTGACAATAAGCACTAGTAATGTGTCTTTCTATATTGCACTTTGCCATGCTTTGTTAACTTGCCGCCTTGTGTGAAAATTGTGATGATTCCTGATTGGGATTTGTAGTCAGCAAATGATGAAATTGCCCCTATGTACTACTACCAGCAGCTACCACCACATGTAGGAGACAAATCAAGATTACTTATCTTCATTAAATATCAGTTGAATACGAATGCAGTACAGATGGCAGTTCCTGCTCTTCACTGTGCACTCTCTTGTCTCAGTATCAGCCTGATTTCTCATCTCCTGGCTGGCATGGGTATTTTGATGTTGGGCCCTTGTGAAATAAGATGTTAGCAACACATCAGTAGGAGCCCCTCTGTGTGCCCTACTGCCATCTGGGACTTTAAAACAGCCCTCTCTGTCTCATCCACCACTTCCTCAGAAATAAGGGACTCAACTGCAACACTCATTTATTTCATAAAACTGGAACTGTCACATGCACCCTGAGATGAGCCCTTCTCTCCAGGTCATAGTTCACTGAGATCGTTTGCATCAGCATCTGACAGGATGACTTGTACTACCTCCTCTAGGTTCAAAACGTAGACCCTGCAGTCACAGCAGACAAGACGGACTGATATTTCTTTTCTGCAGCTTGCTGTATTTGAACTAGCAGAAATACCAGGTTGTGAAGGTGATGCTATCCTGATGATGATGTTAGAAGTGGTCCCTTGTATCTGCCTAGAGTCTGAAAGTGTCAATTTGGAAGACAAATTTCCTCCATTCTCTACTTCTTTGACTATTTTTCTTCATTGTGTGCTGATGACTAATACAAGAAGTTAGCATATCTCATATGGGAAGCTATTTAACACAACACAGGGACAGGATCCGGCCACAGAGGCAATTAAACAAGCCAGGCAATGATCTGACTGCACCGTTTGCAGATAAGACTCGGCCCACATATGCAGTGAATGTAATGAGAAAATTAAATTTAAACCTTGCACCTAGCCAATAAGTCATACAATAGCCTGCCTTTCATTGTGGATGCATGGGTAGTAATTCCATAGCTGAGGTTGCATTGATTTCTACTTAAACAGGATTTCAGTCTCTATTTCATACTTTAATTATTGAATTTAGTCTCCAAATTTGTCACAAGTCACCAGTGGACAATTGAATTTTCTGCATAAAAACTTGCAGAGTTGCTAGCAAAAGCATTTTAAAATCTCTTACTTAAATTTACACCAGAGTGTCACACCTATTGTTGCTCCTCTGTGACCTCTACAATGTGTTTTTTGGGGGAAATCTCAAATTGACATTTGGCCCACTTGTTTCTTTTTTGTTCAGATTTATGTTACATTCATTAACATTCTTATATTCCAAGGAAAGCCAACGGAAACATCAAGTACAGAACTACGCCTTCCCTCTTTCAATCCACAGTGAAGACTCCATGGACTTTTAGTCATTGACTCACCACTACATGCACTTAGTTTACCTCGTGTTAGTGTGCTGTGAGCAAGTAAAGGAAGCAGCACAGATGTTGCAGTTGATGTTGTTATGGAACATACTGTCAAAATGAGCAGCTTTCTCCCAGGGACGGCTCTAGGTATTTTGCCACCCCAAGCATGGCAGGCAGGCTGCCTTAGGTGGCTTGCCTGCAAGAGGTCCCCGGTCCCGTGGATTCGGCGGCATGGCTGTGGGAGGTCCGCTGAAGCCGCTGGACCAGCGGACCCTCCGCAGGCATGTCGCCGAAGGCAACCTGCCTGCCACCCTCACAGTGACCGGCAGAGCACCCCTCACGGCTTGCCGCCCCAGGCACGCGCTTGGTGTGTTGGTGCCTGGAGCGGCCCCTGCTTTCTCCACAGCATAGGGAAATATGTCCTCAGTCAAATGCCATTTACTTTACTTAATGAGGTCACCATGGGTAGAAATGCATACAGACACCTTCCCTGTTCCCAAACAGGATGTATTCAGCGGTTTTAGCAGCACACCAAGAGCTGGGAGAGATTTATTCATGAGGCTAAATTAAAAGAATTAAATGGGTATAACATAGCTGCAAGCCAGTGAAGTGGGGGGAGGGGCAGGGAGGCACGAAATCTGCCTACAAATATCAAAAGTGTGATATTAAGGAGATGAAGGGTGTTATTTGGGAATGCTCTAGGGGAAATAGCTATAAATATTAGGAATGAAATTGAGAAAGGGGAAGTTACAGCTGGAAAGTAAGAATTATTTGCCTAACAAAAAGATAAATTACGCTATAGTAACCTCCTGAGGGAAGCAGCAGAAGCCCCTTTGCTAGGTAAGGCACTGGGGAGTGTTCTATAGGGAACAATGCTTCACTGACCAGTTGAATGGGCGGAAGGAACTAATATTAATACAATTAGAGTTTGAGGTGGCGTAACCCACGTGCCTAACAGGGAGATATCTCTTTAAAAGACCCATTTGGGGGGAAGGTAGAAGTGAGTTGTCTGGGTCATTGTTCCTAGACAGGTTTAGCACTCCACACCCAGCTTCTGGAATTGGGTGTGGTAGTTTTGGGTCTGATCTAACAGGGTCCCTATTTTCTCTAATTGCCTCCCATGAGGGCAAGCAGTCAGGACAGCTGCTTTATGAAGGGCTATCTGCCTTGTGTGAGTTGGAAGAAGCTGAGCTTTGGAGCATAAAGTTTTCCCTAACTCTGAAGCATTTTGCATCAGATTGGTGATATTGTTAACCTTCTAACAGGGAAGCCTGGGCAATGTTAATTATAGCAAGGGGAAACTGGGGAGGAGGGAAATAATTTATTCTATTTTAATTGTATGCTTTGAATGTTTTAGTTAAATGGTCTCAACTAGTATGATTCACCAGCTTTTCTTTAAATGTAGTAATGGGGAAAGAGTCATTTATATTTTGTTATTCTCAATTTTGCATTTTCTTGTAAGTGTGTTTTTTTTAAAATCTATACACCTAACTCAGTGATTGGTTAATCAGATGGGTGATTGGCTAACACTGATTTCAGCAGAGGAAGAGTCTGCATGGATTCCAACAAGCAAATGGAGGGAAGATGTTGTTTTAGACTCAACAAACCCTATAGATTTGGTGGTCAAAGATTCTGAGACTTAGGTGAACTCAGCCTAAGCTTTTGGGAACTCTCAGTATCTTCTCACGGTGTTTCTGTGGGGACTGAACTATTCAAATTTTAATTTTTCTTTATATTTGTGAAGATAATATCTGTGGATTATAAAATAACCATGTTCTGCAGTAAAAAAAAATTTGTTCCTTTATTGTAAGATTTTATAAAGTTATTTTAATTAAATTCATTCTTTCTTTCCTTTTGGGACTTGAATGGGGAGAGGTATTTTTAGGCACTGGAGAAAGGCAATGAAGTAAACTCCATCCCACCCAAAGGTTACACTGGGATGAGGTTAGCAAGAGAGACCAGGGAAACACTGAGGCCAAGGCAAGGCAGTTGTATTTGAAGGGATTACAGACCATTATTGGTGTGAAAACTTGAACACTCTTACTGATATTCTACAAAACTAGAGAAACTGGATCTTCTAAAGCTTTGGAATCTTTACTCTTTTCTTGGCAGCCTTTTCTAAGTTTACTGTGACTGATTTAAAAACGTTTAAAAAAAATTGATCCTAGTCTCTGAGCAGCATTAGACTGTGAACTTTCACACCACCTGACAGTCAGGCCCACTACCTCTCAGCAGTCTGACACAGGCCTCATGACCTACAGTACTTCTCTCCCAGAGAATGAGAGGGATCGCACCAGAGGAGTCTGATATTTTGTTTCTGCTCTCAGTAATAGTCTACTGCCTGGGGGAGGGATAGCTCAGTGGTTTGAGTATTGCCCTGCTAAAGCCAGGGTTGTGAGTTCAATCCTTAAGGGGGCCACCTAGGGTTCTGGGGCAAAATCAATACATGGTCCTGCTAGTGAAGACAGGGGGCTGGACTTGATGACTTTTCTAGGTTCCTTTCAGCTCCATGAGATAGGTGTATCTCCATATACAGAATGGAGGAAAGGCCAAAAAATTCAGTCTGAACAATTAAAAATTGTTACTGAACTTCCAGGATGTGATGAACACTGTGCTATATGTTGCCCATCTTCACAGGTACTCTGTCAGTGTCATAGATTTAAATAAAGGGAGAATTGGTGTTCCTCATTTAAGAAAATGGGAACAAGACTATCTATTCCCCTTTAAGGGCTCAGTTGCAGCTCTGTCATGAGCCTAGATTAAAGGACTGCAGGTTGGCACAAACATCTGTTTTCCCTTGCCTCTGCCTCTAAACTTCTCCTTCCCTCTGTTATTTATCTACCTTTGTTAACCTTAAAGGCATTTGGGAATATGCAGTTTGCATTAGATAGAACATTAAGAGTTAATTGGATTATTTTTACTATCTCTCACCTTTTTTTCCTTTTGATTTTTCCAGGCAGAAATAACCTGTATGGTTTCATAAAGTGACTTTTAGCCTAAACCATGTTTACTTGGTTTAGTTTTACAGCTCTGAAAAACAAGAGGTTTTTAATTGCTAGGCAGACCACATCTTAATTATTGCAATCCAAGTGCCACCCCAAGTCCTACAAAAAGTGGAAACTTGGTCAAATTACAAAGGAGGAATGTAAATGAATAACACAAATATGCAGGGACAGAATTAGAAAGGCCAAAACACAAAATGAGATTAAATTACCTACAGGCATAAAGGGTAACAAGAAAACATTCTACAAATACATTAGAAGCAAGAGGAAGACCAAGGACATGGGAGGCCTTTTACTCAATGGGGGAGGATAACAGAAAATGTGGAAATAGCAGAAGTACTAAATGACTTTTTTGTTTCAGTTTTCACCAAAAAGGTTAGTAATGATTGGAGGTCTAACATAGCGATTGCCAGTGAAAATGAGGTAGGAACAGAGGCTAAAATAGGGAAAGAAAAAGTTAGAGGTTTTCAAGTCACCAAGACCTCATGAAATACACCCTGGAATACTCAAGGAACTCACTGAGGAGATATCGGAGCCATTCATAATTATCTTCAAAAAGTCATGGAGACAGGAGAGATTCCTGAGGATTAGAAAAGGGCAAATATAGTACCAATCTATAAAAAGGGGAATAAGAACAACCCCAGGAATTATAGACAAGTCATCTTAACTTCAATACCTAGAAAGATAATGGAGCAAATAATTAAGCAATCAATTTACAAACATCTAGAAAATAATAAGGTGATAAGTGATAGCATAGCTTTGTCAAGAACAAATTATGTCAAACCAACCTAATAGCTTTCTTTGACAGGGTAACAAGCCATGTGGATAGGGGAGACAGCAGTAGATATGGTATATCTTGACTTCTGATATTGTCTTGCAAGGAGGAGGGAGAGAGATTGTTCTCATTAACCTCTGAGGATAGGACAAGAAGCAATGGATTTAAATTGCAGCAAGGGCAGTTCAGGTTGGACACTGGGAAAAAATTCCTAATTGTCAGGGTGGTTAAACACTGGAATAAATTGCCTAGGGTGGTTGTGGAATTTCTGTCATTGGAGGTTTTTAAGAGCAAGTTAGACAAACACCTGTCTGGGATGATCTAGATAATACTTAGTCCTGCCAAGAGCACAGGGGACCAGACTAGGTGACCTCTTGAGGTCCTTTCCAGTCATACAATTCTAGGATTCTATAACCAGGTACTGGGCTAATTAAATGCCCTCTTTTCACTTTTCTTGTTTATCTTCAATAAATCTGGTTAACAGTGGCACCTAGTCTTAAGTAGATGTATGGGGAGGGGAGTATATTAATAAAAATATACTTAATCTATACCCATGTAATATGTTTTCTCCCCATGTTTGTGCCCAAACAATGGCAACTTATTTCATACCTATTGTAATTCAGAATCAATTCCTTGCTACACAGTGTCTGTAGCTCTGTGTTTAAATATTCCTTAAGGAGCTAGAGCTGAAAGATTGTGCCCATATTACAAAATGGATATATAATTAAATTACTCAATCTCGTTGGCTTTGGGGATAATTGTTTTTGGTTTATTTTAAACAGCAATCCACTCCTCCTAGTAAAACATCACATATAACTAAAATGTTGATCCTTTTACGAATGTTGTCAACGCTACAGTTGAATAAGCAAACAGAGTCTGGATCCAAATTTACCACCTTATGCCTGGGGGAAGAGGGTATGATAACAATGGTCAAGTATACAGATACCAAGAATAATAGAATTTATGTGTGAGAATCCAAAGGAGGTATAACTGGAAGTAATGACCAAAATCAGCAACAGAAAATTGAAGGTAGATATCTGGTTCTGTATTCAATCAGCTGCCACTGTAGGGGGAACCACTCACACTTTGGATCCTTTTATTAAAGGGTTAGATAATTTCAGTTTTCACTGCCACCAAATTGTCCCTTAATTTAATTGTGTTAAGTACTTCAGTGTTAAATATAGCTCCCTGGGAATGTCTCTTTTGAATAATGAATAGTGTTTGTGGAAGGAAGTCATTTTAGATGCTATCCTTTCCTTTGTTATGTCTGTATAGTTGTCTGAACTAAAGCAAACTCCACAAGGTAAAGGAAAATAGATAAAGTGTATTTACAGAGTTTAATACTATTACTGGCCTACAGTGCCTACAAGGACAAAACATAGAAACTGGCAACTTGAAACTGGTTGGGAAAATACAGGCCTGGAAGGGACCTTGAGAAGTCATTTAGTCCAGCCCCCCTGTGCTGAGGCAGGACCAAGTAAACCTAAAAAATCCCAAACAGGCATTTGTCCAACCAGTTCTTAAAAATCTCCAATGATGGAGATTCCACAACTTCCCTTAGAAGTCTATTCCAGAGCTTAACTATTCTTATAGTTAGAAAGTTTTTCCTAATATCTAACCTAAATTTCTCTTGCTGCAGATTAAGCCCATTACTTCTTGTCCTACCTTCAGTGGACATGAAGAGTAATTGATCACAGCCCTTATCAGATCCCCCCTCAGTCTTCTTTTCTCAAGACTAAATATGCCCATAGCCATAGCAACATAAAACAATAATACATCTATGAAAAGACTCAACACATGCTAATATCAAAATAAACTTACATGGAGCTAGAAGTCTTAGCTATTTTCTTAGGGCTAGACTCACGCTTATTAGTATTTTACTTGGTGAGTAGTCCCATTGATTTAGGTGGGATAATTTGAGGAGCAAAGTGACCCTTGACAGGAGTAAGGGCGGCAGATGTGGCCCTCTTTTTAAGATCCTTGGGTTATTTTACTCTCAGTTCTTGGACTAGAAACCTAAAGATGATGGGCCAGATCCTCTGCAGGTGTAAATCAGTATAGCTCTGATTTCAATGTATACACCTCCTGAGGACCTGGGGTGCACTACCTGTCAGCAGTCCAGCGCAGGCCTCTGGCCTATCTTTCATCCTCTGAGAGGGACAACTGAGCTGTACTTGAGGTCAAGTACTGTACCCAGTTAGCTATTTATTCCACTCACCTGAGGAGTCAGAGTGTATTGGAAACTCCTTTATTGGTCTTTATTTATTTTTATATCTAAACTATTTTCCCAAGCATTTCACAGCAATGTGCCTTTAGACAGGATTCAGAGCTGGGAGAAACAGCTATTTTCCAAATTACTAGCTGTTCACAGTTAAGCTTATAGTATTTTTAAAACCACTCAGATGCATTAATATACCTCAAACCATAATATCACATGGATGGCACAATGTAAATCACAACATCATTAAGAAACAGAATTAATGTATGAATGATAGTCTCCTTGTAGCTATCCTGCCACCATTAGGGGTTCCTTAAATCAGTTGAAGGGAATGTGGTGGGTTTGAGGATGAAGTATTAGAAGTTCCTGAAATGAGCTGGGAGATGATAGCTCTGGGTTGCAGAGATGTGCAAGGTGCCAAATGTGAGTGGGCAAGTTATTGGGGTACACAGTCCCATCCCCAATTGCTCAAAATACTGCCCCAAAACTTTTAGGGACTAATTCTGCCCTGCTTTGTGTCTTGGGCAGTCAGTACACTTGAGCAAAATTGGTGTAAATGCAATTGTCCTGATTTGGTAATCTTTTATACTTTCTTTGCATTCATTTTGCAGAGGTGTAAATTACTCTACAAGGTACAAGGCAGTGAGGAATAAAGCCCAGGGAATGTCTGCTTAAAAGTATAGGAATCCTTGATCTATATAAGGACATAGAACATAGACAATTTTGATCATATAGCACTAAAAAAACCTCAAATTGAACAGTAGGTAGGTAGGATTAGGGGATTTCCAAGGCTATGGAATGCAGTCTTGATATTTTGTCAAAGAGGCAGTTTAGCAAACTGGGAAAAAAGAGACAAATTAAAGACATGAGCATTTCAGCATCTCCTTAGCCGCCTAAGATGTTTCCTTAATTATTTATGACTTGAAATGTTAACATGCTTAATGGTTTTGTGGTTAATGAATAAAAAAGCTCACATCATAATCCTTCACTGGGAGGTTAGCATTGTCTGATAAACTGTAACAATCGCAAATTCAGACTTTAGTCTAAGAAAAAAACTCTGCTGTGTGAATGCCATGGTAACATGACTGTCTCCAAGATCAAAATGTTTAGAAACGTGCATGGGAGAGGCTGGCATTTAAATGTATTGGGGAAAATGTGTTGTTTTGGTTTTGGGGGGGGGTTGGTGCAGGGGGAGCTCCTCTGGGAGCACCAAAGCATTTTAAAAAGGAGTCTGCTACTTGATCCCACTACTTCTGCATGCCCAGGGGATGGGATGGGCAAAGGGCCAGGTCTGGTTTAGGTTGAGAACTCTTGTGGGATTTTCAGAAGCATGCACTGGTCCCAACATGCACAGTAAGGTACCTCTGAAACAATTGTGCCGCAGCCCTGACTAGAGGCTATGGCTACACTTGAAACTTCAAAGCGCTGCCACGGCACGTAAACCACCTCCTCATCGGGTGTAGCTTGCAGCGCTGGGAGCCGTGCTCCCAGCACTGCGGCACTGTTTACACTGGCGCTTTACAGCGCTGTATCTTGCAGTGCTCAGGGGGGTGTTTTTTTCACACCCCTGAGCAAGAAAGTTGTGGCGCTGTAAAGCGCCAGTGTAGCCAAGGCCTCAGTATGTACAAACAGCCACTCTCTGTCCCTTTCCCAAGCCACTCCTACAACCAGACAGACAAGACACAGGGATAACAAATTTAAATCTCGGGGGGGGGGGGGAATAAAGGAGGAAGTTGGAAACTTTCCCACAGAGGTTTGTCTGCAAAACAAATACATACAAAATTACTTAGTGGACAAACTGAAAGACACAAGCACACGTACATGCATGAGTAGGAGCCCCTCAGAAAGACACTTCAGCCTGGGGAGAAATGGTTGGGTGTGGCCCTCTGGAGGAGCTTCTCTAGATGAAACAGAAAAGATAGAAAGGGCCACCAGTGAAATGACAGTGTTGTCCCCTCTTTCTTGTTCCCCTCTCAGTCATCCCCAAGGAGGGACACTATCTTTCCTGAAATCCTCAACAAATCATTGTTATCATCCTTTGCCCCCTAATCCCAGCAAGGATTAATGTGTTCCCCCACATCCCAAGGATTATTAATAGTGTTCCTGGAAACATGTAGGAACATGATAGGAAGAAGTGTATGGGGACCTATGGGTAGGGTTACCACCTGGCTAGTATTTATACTAGACATCTATACTGCAAAGGCTCTGTGCATTATGCAATGGACCAAGAAAGCGCTCCGGGGCAGCGATGAACGGGCTTTATTTCAAGATAGATGTGCTAGATATCTAAAGACAATGTAGAAATTCTATGATGTGGAATCTGGGGAATAGCAAGAGGACTAGCATTAGGAAAGTTGATGCTATATGGATTGCCAGGATGATAGAGCAAATCCTGCAGCCATGATACACCCTCACTTGCCATAGCTATCCTTGTGCTCCTACAAGTTGTCCATAGATCTGCATCTTGGAGGGCTGAGTTAAGATTATTTAGGTGTTTTAGCAAAAACATTTCCTGCTGGCAAAACTCTCTCTAAAATGGCTGAACCATTTTGTTCAAGCATATTTTAAAAATATCAACTATAGGAAGGGATGAAGCATGGAAAATGTCAGTCCAAACAGTTACAAGTTGCCAAAGTTATATGCAACTAAAAGTAGGGAGTTATAATAGACAATGTTAGGCATCCTCAATTATAGGCAGCACTACTGCGCTCCCTATAATAAGAACATATAAAAAATGCATATAAGCAAAATTGGGGACAGCTCTGTGACAGGGTGTACCAAACCCGCACTGGGCCAATAGGGCCTGATCAATCACTGTGGGCCCAGGAGACCACACCCCTCATTCCTGCAGTGCATGCTCTAGGTGGAAGGGACAGATAAAGGGAGGCAGCCCAGCTAAATCTGGGCAGGCTGAGGAGGAGGAAGGATGTGTGTTGCAGGTTCCTGCAGAGGCACCTGCAACTCTCTGAGTGGTGAAGCCAGACTATCCTGTGAACAATCAGCCAAATGTGGAGACTGACTGGGATACTGAGCCACTGGCAGCCAAGGAGGTGCCTGAGATGAGCCTTGCAGTAGGAAGTGACCTAGTGAATGTATTAGAAGCTGATGCTTGAATCCTTAAGTGGGGATTTCCTGGCTTCATAGAGCCCTGGGTCAGAACCTGGTAGAGTAAGGTGGGGCTGGGTTTCCCTACCCCTCTGCACATGCTGCTGGGTGTGGCTACTGGGGACTCCAGCTACAGACTGGTTTTCTCTGCCCTGCCCAGAGGATCAGAGCCCACTAACTGCTATTGTTTGCCTTAGCCAGGAGTCTTGGGAGACTAGACACGGAGCATTTGTTCTGCCCTGCCCCAAGAGCTGCTGACTGTTTGTTTGCTTTGCCCTGCCCAGGGACTGCAGACCATTTGTTGGTTTTACCCTGCCCAGCAGGTCTGAGCCTTAGGGTATATCTACATTACAGGATTATACCGATTTTACAGAAACCGTTTTTTTAAAACAAATTGTATAAAGTTGAGTGCACGCTGCCACACTAAGCACATTAATTCGGCGGTGTGCATCCATATACCGAGGCTGGTGTCGATTTCCAGAGCGTTGCACTGTGAGTAGCTATCCCATAGTTCCCGCAGTCTCCCCCGCCCTTGGAATTCTGGGTTGAGATCCCAGTGCCTGCTGGGGCAAAAAACATTGTTGCTGGTGGTTCTGGGTACAGCCTCACCTCTCCCTCCATGAAAGCAGCAGACAACCATTTTGCGCCTTTTTTCCTGGGTGAACTGTGCAAACGCCATAGCACAGCAAGCATGGACCCTGCTCAGCTCAAGACAGCAATCATGGACGTTGTAAACACCTCACACATTATTGTGCAGTCTATGCTGAACCAGGACCTTCAAAACTAGGCGAGAAGGGGGCGGCTACGGCAGAGCGGTGATGAGAGTGATGAGGACATGGACACAGAATTCTCTCAAACTACGGGCCCCTGTGCTTTGGAGATCCTGCTGGTAATGGGGCAGATTCTAGCCATTGAATGCCAATTTTGGGCCCAGGAAACAAGCACAGACTGGTGGGACTGCATAGTTTTGCAGGTTTGGGACGATTCCCAGTGGCTGTGAAACTTTCGCATGCGTAAGGGCACTTTCATGGAACTTTGTGACTTGCTTTCCCCTGCCCTGAAACGCCAGAATACCAAGATGAGAGCAGCCCTCACAGTTGAGAAGCGAGTGGCAATAGCCCTCTGGAAGCTTGCAACGCCAAACAGCTACCGGTCAGTCGGGAATCAATTTGGAGTGGGAAAATCTACTGTGGGGGCTGCTGTGAAGTAGCCAAAGCAATCATTAAGCTGCTGCTACGAAAGGTTGTGACTCTGGGAAATGTGCAGGTCATAGTGGATGGCTTTGCTGCAATGGGATTCCCTAACTGTGGGGGGCGATAGATGGAACCCATATCCCTACCTTGGCACCGGAGCACCAGGGCACCCAGTACATAAACCGCAAGGGGTACTTTTCAATGGTGCTGCAAGCACTGGTGGATCACGAGGGACGTTTCACCAACATCCATGTGGGATGGCCAGGAAGGGTTCATGATGCTCGCATCTTCAGGAACACTACTCTGTTTAAATGGCTGCAGCAAGGGAATTACTTCCCAGACCAGAAAATAACAGTTGGGTATGTTGAAATGCCTGTAGTTATCCTGGGGGACCCAGCGTACCCCTTGATGCCATGGCTCATGAAGCCATACACAGGCAGCTTGGACAGTAGTCAGGAGTTGTTCAACTACAGGCTGAGCAAGTGCAGAATGGTGGTAGAATGTGCATTTGGCCGTTTAAAGGCACCCTGGCACACATTACTGACTCGCTCAGACCTCAGCCAAACCAATGTCCCCTTTGTTATTGCTGCTTGCTGTATGCTCCACAGTCTCTGTGAGAGTAAGAGGGAGACCTTTATGGTGGAGTGGGAAGCGGAGGCAAATCACCTGGCCGCTGATTACGTGCAGCCAGACACCAGGGTGATTAGAAGAGCACACCAGGAAGTGGTGCGCATCAGAGAAGCTTTGAAAATGAGTTGCATCACGAGCTAGGGTATGGTGTGACTGCTGTGTTTGTTTCCCCTTGATAAACCCCCCCCTTTGATTGACTCATTCTGTGTAAACAACCCACCCTCCCCCTTCGATTACAGCTTGCTTAAGGAAATAAAGTCACTATCATTTAAAAATCATGTATTCTTTATTAATTCATTATAAAAAGAGGGAGAGAGCTGACAAGGTAGCCCGGGTGTGGTTTGGGAGCAGGATAGGAGGGAAGGAAAAGGCCACTAAAAAAAATTTCAAAGTAATAACAGCCTTTTGGTTGGGCTGTCCACGGGGGTGGAGTGGGCAGGTGCACGGAGCCTCCCCCCACGTGTTCTTACACGTCTGGGTGAGGAGGATGTGGAACATGGTGAGGGGTGAGGGTGGTTATACAGGGGCTGCAGCGGCACTCTGTGATCCTGCTGCTATTCCTGAAGCTCCAGCAGACGCCAGAGCATGTCAGTTTGATCACGCAGCAGCCCCAGCGTTGCATCCCGCCACCGCTGATCTTCCTGCCTACACTGCTGATCTTCCTGACGCCACCTCTCATCTTGAGCGTCCCTCCTGTCCTCATGTTCACTGGCATCTTTCCTGTAATTTGATACCACGTTTTCCACTCATTCAGATGAGCTCTTTCATTGCGGGTCACTTCCATGATTTCTGAGAACATTTCGTCTTGCGTCTTTTTTTTCCACCATCTTATCTGAGATAGCCTTCGGGATGGAGTAGGGAGGCTTGAAAAATTTGCAGCTGCATGAGAGAGGTAAGAAAGGGAGAGAAGTATTTAAAAAGATACATTTTACAGAACAATGCTTATACTCTTTCACGGTGAACAACACTATTCTCCTTACATAGCACATGTGATTTCACTACAAGGTCGATTTTGCATCTTAATATTGAGTGCCTGCGGCTCTAGTGTTAGAGATCTCACAGATGCCGGTCCGGGCAGCAGAATTTGGCTTGCATGCCGCCATGGTAAGCCATTGTCTTCTGCAGCCTTCATATATCCAGCACCCTCCTTTACCAAATAGCAAACAAAGCCCATTCAGTGCTGCTTCTTTCCTGTTAACTTGGAGCAGCAGAAACCACCCCCCTATCCAATTCTCTGGGATGATCGCTTTACCCCTCCTCCCACCACGTGGCTGGTATCATGGAAGATCACTGCTAAACACCCCCTCCCCCCCCCCGCGTGGCTGGTAGCAGGGATCTTCCCTGCTACCTAAATGCGAAAAAGCTCAGCGCCAATCACCCGCCCCTCTTTCTCCTGCTTGGCTACCTGCAAGGAAGGATTTCTTTTAAGCAACAGGCAAACAGCCCAGTGGGAATGGCCATCTCTGTCCCCTTAATTAAATTCTGGAATTTCAACCAGGTTACCGTGAACGATATCACTCTCCTGAGGATAACACAGCGAGATAAAGAACGGATGTTGCTTCAATGCCAGCAAACACCGGGACCATACGCAGCTAGGCTTTGTCATGCAATGATGCCAGATTACTTGCTACATGCATGGCGTGGTCAAGTGTCCTACCATGGAGGACAGAATAAGGCTGCCCTGCCCAGAAACCTTCTGCAAAGGCTTTTGGAGTACCTCCAGGAGAGCTTCATGGAGATGTCCCTGGAGGATTTCCACTCTATCCCCAGACATGTTAACAGACTTTTCCAGTAACTTTACTGGCCACGAATGCATCCCAAGTCCTCAGGGCAAATTAATCATTAAAAAACGCTTGCTTTTAAACCATGTTTTATATTTACAAAGGTACACTCAACAGAGGTCCCTTCCATGGCTTCATTGTGTGGGATAGTGGCTTGGGAGGGCTGGGAGGGTAATTCCGTCAGGGTGAAAAAAAGCTCCTGGCTGTTGGGGAGAATGGAGTGCTGTGTGCTCTCTGCAAGCTCGTCCTCCTCTTCCTCCTTCTCATCTTCCCCGTCTGCAGAATCCTCAGGCATGGCTGAGATTACCACCCCCACCTCGGAATCCACGGACAGGGGTGCAGTAGTGGTAGCGGACACCCCGAGAATTGTATACAGCTCAGCGTAGAAGCGGCATGTTTTCGGCCCTGCCCCGGACCTTCCGTTTGTTTCTTTGGTTTTCTGGTAGGCTTGTCTGAGCTCCTTAACTTTCACACGGCACTGTACTGAGTCCCTGATGTGGCCTCTTTGCATCATGGCCTTGGAAATTTTTTCAAATGTTTTTTCATTTCGTCTTTTGGAACGGAGTTCTGTTAGCACGGAATCCTCTCCCCATATAGCGATCAGATCCAGTACCTCCCGTGCGGTCCATGCTGGAGCTCTTTTTCGATTCTCAGGAGACTGCATTGTTACCTGTGCTGATGAGCTCTGCGTGGTCACCTGTGCTGGTGAGTTCTCCACGCTGGCCAAACAGGAAATGAAATTCAAACATTCGCGTGGCTTTTCCTGTCTACCTGGCCAGTGCATCTGAGTTCAGATGGCTTTCCAGAGCAGTCACAATGGTGCACTGTGGGATACCGTCCAGAGGCCAATACTGTCGATATGCTGCCACACTAACCCTAATCCGATATGGTAATACCGATTTCAGCGCTACTCCTCTCGTCGATGAGGAGTACAGAAACCGGTTTAAAGAGCCCTCTATATTGATATAAAGGGCCTCGTTGCGTGGACGAGTGCAGGGTTAAATCGGTTTAACGCTGCTAAATTCAGTTTAAACGTGTAGTGTAGACCAGGCCTCAGCTGTAATTGTTTGCCCTACTCAGGAGGCTCAGGAGGCATAGACCAAGTGTTTACCTAGGCCCACCAGGGGTCCCAAATCCCCGTACCTGTAATTGCTTAATGCAACAGGGAGTCCAGAAGATTGTGACAGGGTATACCAACCATGCCCTCGGCCACTTGACACGCTGGACCCCCCTGTGACTGGCTCAATCTTGAGTGTGTTCCTTTTTTAACATATCTTAAATTATAGAACTTAACACTGAGTTGCTTATCCTGAGGTTTGTGCATTGTTCACCAGATGTTATCAGACATGTATAATAGCAAAAAACTGCCTGCTTTAGCATTAGACAGTCAAGTCATGTCAACCTTCTCAGCTTCCTGTAGTTCCCCTACATCAACGATAGCTACATGACTGGGAAAGCATCTTCTGATGGGCATGTGCAAACTGTTGGAAGGACTGTCTTACCAACTGGACTTTCGCAGCTTGGCAACAAGTTTCCCATTTCTGGGAAGTCTCCAGAAGAATGACTGATAACTAGAAAACACTAACAAAGGAAACAACCATATTCTTTGTCTGGACTTGACTGTTCATCTTTCTGAGGCAGCAGATAGCTAAGAGCTGCAATCTGTGCACTTTCGCCAATCACAATGGGCCAAAATCACCTCTGTTGTAACTGTCCTTAAGCCAAAGGTTGAATTTGGTCCAATATGATGTGTAAGCGAGAAAAGCAAAGTCCTAAAACAAATCTTCCACCTTGCACTGCCAGTATAATCAAGGCCGGTGCTTCCATTTAGGCGACTGCCTCTAGGATTTGAGGGGGGCAGCATTTTGCCGCCCTCGGTGGCAATTCGGTGGGGGGGGTCCTGTGCTCTCGGTCTTCGGCAGCAATTCTGCTGCGGGTCCTTCACTCGCTCCGGGACCCACCACTGAAGTGCCCCAAAGACCAGGAGCGTGGAAGGACCCTCCACCACCACAGAATTGCCACCAACGACCAGGAGGGTGGAAAGACCCCCGCCTAGGGCACCAAAAACCCTGGCGCTGCTCCTGAGTATAATCTCTATTGCAGAGATCAGAGTCAGTTAGCTTCCTATGTTGGAGAAAAGAACGGTAGTTAAGAATGGCAATAAAAATATAAAGTTAGAAAGATGTCCAATGACATACAGTCAGAGTCTCATGTAGCTAGTTTCTGCTAGGAATACAAATGATTGGCTGTTGACCAGTTCTACTCAGTACTTTGTGCCAACCTCAAGCATATTATATACTATTTTGTCTTCTGTTCTCCTTTTAAAAAGAGCCTAGGATCTTCCCTAAAGTAATGGGGCTGCAGATGCAGATAGAGTCAATGCCAGATTAAATATTCACAGACAAGCAGATTTCCTCCCCAAGTGGAAAAGATGGTTTTAAACTGAATAATTAACATATGACAAAAAGTCAGCCCGATTTCAGCCATGTTCATACATTAGGTCTGTCTGTCTACCTGCCTGCCCAATTGTCTCTTCCGCTATAACTGAGGAGGGGAGCCAGATCAGGTAGGTGGAGGCCATGCAAGGAGAGGAGCAGCAGCTTCATGGTATGCTGTTCCCTTTCCTCTGATCCTGGAGACGTTTCCTTGGAGGTGCATTCTGGGGTCAAAGCTTTGCACAGCAGAAGAGTGCATGTTGGAGAACAGCCACTGTCCATAGATTCATCCTGCCTCCAACCCCACAGGGTCTGTGAAGTGTGAGACTCAGTCAGTGTTATCTTATATGATGTCTCCCTCTTTGAAGGGGATTTGGGAGCTAGGGCTAGTGGGGACAGTAAAGGAACACAGCTGAAAAGGAAGAAGGAGGTGACCTGGGGAGTGTTCAGACAGTCTCAAGACAGGTGTGATTTCGAGGGCTGAACCCACTGCCTATGCCAAGGGGTGAAGAGGAAACAATTCTGTCCATTAATACTTCAAGTTTCTTGTCTTCATCCTCCCCATGCAAGTTTTCCCTTCTGCCTTCTGGTCCAAATTAATGTCTGGAGGAAGCAGGCACAATTCCCACTGAAATCAATGCAGATTTTGTGAACACAACTGGCAAGATAGCCAGACATGAATTGCTTAAAGGGGAGTTTTCAAAGCAGAAGAAGTGTTTGGGAGAAAAGAATGATTGTTTGGACTGCACTGAATAAAATATGAATTTTCACCGGGCAGTGAAAGTGCAAGAGGGGAGTTGAATGCTCCCAAACAGCACTGCCTGCTCCAGCTAATTATTGTCACCCTCTTCAGATTTCAGAAAGAGCAAGTCTGGCAAGAAAGTGGTGCCCACATCCAGGAATGCGCACAAGGGAGGTTACTGTACACAGCATTCTTATTGTCATATGCTGAAATACAGCAGCTCATGCCCCTGGGCAGTGTACACACTGAGATGAATGTAAAGTGAAATAAATGAACTACAGAGAAGTCATGAGCGAAGCAGCTGGCCCTGACACTAAACGACCACTACCTGGTCTCACATGGATGGTCATGCTGCAGATGCCAGAAGTCAATTACACACTTCTGCCTCTGCTATTAGCAGTAGCAAAATTATGTTATGGCACCATGCTCAAGTACACTGGCCTTCGGATTTGGCAGTAGCAGCAAATCAATACAAGAGAAGCCATTAGCTCTGAATTATACTCAGTTCATCACTGGCAAAGTCTGGGCTGCAATTTTAAAGTGGAAGAGCTCCCTATGCTTTGTTGCTGAGCCAACACTGTGGCTCCCACTTAACAGTCATCATATAGCATGGGCAATGAGGGTGGGACTGGGAACGGCCTGCACTGAACACATGTCATTTTCAGAACAAATGCTGCTACTTACTGCATGGTGCAGGAGTGCGTGACCTTACCCTGACCTTCCTTAATGCCAAAGGGAAATCGTGTCTTACTAATCTATTAGAGTTCTTTGAAGCGGTCAACAAACATGTGGACAAGAGGGATCCAGTGGACATAGTGTGCTTAGATTTCCAGAAAGCCTTTGACAAGGTCCCTCACCAAAGGGTCTTATGTAAATTAAGCTGTCATGGGATAAAAGGGTAGGTCCTTTCATGGATTGAGAACTGGCTAAAAGACAGGAACAAAAGGTAGGAATGAATGGTAAATTCTCAGAATGGAGAGAGGTAACTAGTGGTGTTCCCCAAGGGTCAGTCCTAGGACCAATCCTATTCAATTTATTCAAAAATGATCTGGAGAAAGGGGTAAACAGTTAGGTGGCAAAGTTTGCAGATGATGCTAAACTGCTCAAGATAGTTAAGATCAAAGCAGATTGTGAAGAACTTCAAAAAGATCTCACAAAACTAAGTGACTGGACAACAAAATGGCAAATGAAATTTAATGTGGATAAATGTAAAGTGATGCACACTGGAAAAAATAACCCCAACTATACATACAATATGATGGGGGCTAATTTGGCTACAACGAGTCAGGAAAAAGATCTTGGCGTCATCATGGATAGTTCTCTGAAGATGTCCACACAGTGTGCAGAGGCGGTCAAAAAAGCAAACAAGATGTTAGGAATCATTAAAAAGGGGATAGAGAATAAGACTGAGAATATATTATTGCCCTAATATAAATCCATGGTACGCCTACATCTCGAATACTGTGTACAGATGTGGTCTCCTCACCTCAAAAAAGATATTCTAGCACTAGAAAAGGTTCAGGAAAGAGCAACTAAAATGATTAGGGGTTTGGAGAGGGTCCCATATGAGGAAAGATTAAAGAGGCTAGGCTTCTTCAGCTTGGAAAAGAGGAGACTAAGGGGGGATATGATAGAGGTATATAAAATCATGAGTGATGTTGAGAAAGTGTATAAGGAAAAGTTATTTACTTATTTCCATAATACAAGAACTAGGGGTCACCAAATGAAATTAATAGGTAGCACGTTTAAAACAAATAAAAGGAAGTTCTTCTTCATACAGCGCACAGTCAACTTGTGGAACTCCTTACCTGAGGAGGTTGTGAAGGCTGGGACTATAACAATGTTTAAAAGGGAACTGGATAAATTCATGGTGGCTAAGTCGATAAATGGCTATTAGCCAGGAAGGGTAAAGAATTGGTGTCCCTAGCCTCTGTTCATCAGAGGATGGAGATGGATGGCAGGAGAGAGATCACTTGATCATTGTCTGTTAGCTTCACTCCCTCTGGGGCACCTGGCATTGGCCACTGTCGGTAGACAGATACTGGGCTAGATGGACCTTTGGTCTGACCTGGTATGGCCGTTCTTATGTTCTTATTTTAAAATTGCATATTAATTGTGATTTATTTTTTCACCTGGAGATTTATGCAAAATAGCTATATTTTGAGTTATGTGCTCAGCATCACATCCCAGCCATGACGAATTCTTCATCTGTGCTGCATGGGGGCATGGCACCGGCAAGAGGCAAGATGAGGAAAAGATAAGAAAACCATGGAAAAAATACTGAATGAAAGGGCTAGAAAAAGGAAGAGTAGGAAAAGAAAGAGTAACTTTTCAGACAGGAAGGCTGATGGGCTAAGTATGGAGTCAGTCTCAGGGGAAGCCTCCAGAAACATCTGCCTCTGTAGTAACAAAGATTGTGGCTGGAATGATGATATTCTGGGTAAAGTGAAAGAATTTATGTGCTGGCCATGAATATGATTCTTTTAAAATGGTGGCTGCAGCCATTTGCACCTGCAACTTTACAGCCCTTCCCTTTTATCTCAGCCTCCAACAGCTACACCTAGTGCCCAGTAAATGTCAAAGGGGAGATCCCAACTGCCTCCAAGAAGCAAACACACGAGTTGCCTTTGAAGAAGAAGGAACATTTTTACTTTTCCTTGAGGCTCTTGGCCTTCCAAAGACTTCTCCACAAAATGCAATTCTTCCTATGGGCTTCTTTAGAGGTGATAATCTAATATGGTAAACCCACATGCCCCCTCATTCTTTTCCCTATGGATGCCCTATTTCATACGAAGTGTATTTGAGGGTCTTTGTCATCAATGTGTAATGAGGTCCCTTAACCATGCCCTCTTCCCAACTTCTACTAAGGCACTCAGGGGCCTTAGGGTCATTTACACACATTTTTTAAAAATACTGTGAGTGCTCAGAGGGGCTAAGAACCTCTTATAGCCACCCAAACGGTCACTTTTGGGTGTGCAAAGTTTTGAGAATACTGGCTTACTTTTTAAAGAGAAAATTAAATCTATTCTTGTCCCAGGGTGTTGTCTCTCTTGTACAGGATTTCTTAAAGTCATCCAATGGCTCCAAACCTTCAGGAGGATGATTCCATACTAGGTCCCTATTGCTCAAAGCAGGGAGTCTGGAACAATTTTTATAGTGAGGGTGCTGAGAGCCATTGAACCAAACTGTAAACCCTGTACATGATGGAAATCACTTCAAGCCAGGGGGTGAGACAGCACCCCTAGTATCCCTAGTTCCAGCATTTATAGCTCAAAGACCCTAAAAGCCAAACCAGATAGCTCCCAGAACCCCAGCTGCCCTTTCAGGTGACATTGGAGCTGAACCGGCCAGTGAGGGAAAAAAGTCTCTTGACTCCTCATTTCTAATATTAACACAAACACAATCCCATGGCAGCTGATGGTTACAAGCTGAGTACCTCTTGCTTTTCCCAGTAACCAATGAACAGAACTGGCTTTAAAGAATACCTGTGCCAGTCAAGCTAACTGATTTCTATTTTATCTGAAACATATCTGGAGGCAGAAGAAAAGAATCTCTTGGACATTAAACTCTTTTTTTAAGATTAATTACTTCTGCAAAGTTAGAATGGGAAATATTTCTTACCTGTTGCTCTCTAGTGAATGTCTCTCTGGACTTCAAATGCAGGGCTTTTTTTTTGTTTGTTAGAAGAATTTGTTTTGATTGGCATGTAAGTGCCTCAGAGCAGCCCAAGGTTTCTGATAGCTGGGAAAAACTGAGAGAAACCAACTGAATCAGCCTATATATGTAAACTGTTGTGGGACAGCCGCTGCATGATATTTCTTTCTTCTCTTCCTCCCCCTTCCCTGCCCTCTGATTCATTGGACTAACTCTCCAAGCACTGCAATTAGAAGATGAGTGAGCTGGGTTTCTGGCCTCTCATAGTTACATGGCATAAAAAGGCCCACAGGTATTCTGTGAAAAGTGAGAAAGATGAAATGATCTCCCTGCATGACTTCTTTTGTGTGGGGAAAAAAAAAACCCTTGATGTTAATTCCAGATAGGCTGGCTCATTATAATATTGTTCCCCTTTCTTTCTGAGAAGTAGCAGATGCTACACTCTGTCTGTCTGTGCAGGGACTTACATGACCCTTTTCACTGTAAACCCCTGCACCAGAAGAAATCATTGCATCTTTCATTTAAGGGTCTGAAAGTATTTTTCAGAAGTTAATTAGTGAAGCATCATGACACCCCATTGAGGCAGATAAATATTGTTATCCCTGTGTCACTGATATGGAAACTGGGGTGCTGATACTTAAAGTGATTTGCCCAATGCCACACACGGAGTCCATGGTAAAACTGGGACTAGAACCCAAGCTAGGGTATGCTTGAAAGCACTCCCGCTCTCTGCCTGTAAGCTGTTCAGATAGCCGCTGTGGGAGAGAAACATCAGTTTAAGAAGCATAATAGACCTCTCAAGTAACCTATATAGGTGCAGCCACTATTCCAGCCTATTGGTTGGTGCATCAACTGTGTAGTCCTGCATGGCAGCCCCACTCTTTGGCCTTCTGGTGAATTTCACCTTTCAAATATACCATATAAAGTCTGAATACTCTGGCTTTACACAAAAGCAGTGAATTTGGTCCACTGAATAGAGCAAGGGATTCCAGTGGTGTCAATTGCATAAAATTATTTCCAGGGGCTTTATTTGTCTGAGATCCAGTAGTACACATTAGAAGAAGACACTAAATATGCATATATGTCATAGGAAAAATATATAAGGTACATTTTACTGTATTTTAAAAAAATAATGTGACCATGTACTTAAAGGCACCAAGCAGCAAAGTTAAGGTTGCAGAGGCCAGTTTAACTTCAGCATTTCTTGACTTTTTGAGTGCCTAATTGTGCAGCCCCGATATTGTCTTAATGTAGGTTTTTATGTAGCTATATCAAGGGCTCTGAGAACCATGCTGCAGAGAAAACCAAGTAGTCCTACAGTAAATGTATAGATAACGTAAATGTACATTACAGTTAATACTCATTGGCAATCACTACCTTGCTCATTTTTCTTGTATGGTGAACACTTTTTCCCTATACGCAGTCTTACTGTCTGTCTTGTATTTTTCAATAATAAGCTTTTTGTGACAAAGACGTCTTTTTTGTTTGTACAGCACCTGGTACATTGTAGGTATCACTGGAAAAAAGAGAAAAATTAGAATAAGAATAACGAAGCTTAGAATCCTTTGAAGTTCATCCATCATTACTTATATCTGGTCTGTGTTTCACAGATGTAAAATGTAAGTCAAAATTTTCTGAGGCAGAGATGAATAATTTGGGCCTTTTGGTCCAAGGTGTTGTGTCTGCCCCAGCTTGTCAGGATGAGGAGAAATGGTTCACAGTTGAATGGCAGCAATTTATGTGAGAGAAAATCCAAAGTCAAATGTCACTCTCACTGTATATAAATATTCACCAGGTCTACAGTCTCTTCCAGGCAAGCTGTGTTTCTATTGCAGGGCATTTGCTCGCCACATATTTCTCAACAATTGCAAAAAAATAATAAAAACAAGTAGAAATTTGATAAATGATTCCAAAAACCCAGTCATGACATTCACACCATGTTTTCCCAGCTGAAGATTTAGTGGTATTTGTCACAGTTCAGGGTAGCCACACCTGTATTTTCCCTTAGTGGTCCAGCAAGGGTGCTCACTCTCAGGCTTCCAGAGCCTCTGCCATTGCCTTTCAGGGTGGAGACCTGAACTTCTCCCCTCTGGTCAGGGTGTTTCCAGGTTGCACAGTTCCCTGCCTTCCTGTGTTATTCCCAGCAGACAGGCTGACAAGGACTCCTGCTTGCTTTCTCTTCGGAGATGGTTAACAAGTGTAATTGCTACAGTTATAAGTTACCACACAGCACTTCCTATGCAGCCTACTTTATTTTTTATTCTTAAGGTTAAAAAGCATTACAGTGAAAATATATTTAAAAACAATAAAAAAATCTACATGCATGCTAATAAACTCACCAGAGTTAACCCCAACCCTAACATAGTTTCTAGCAGGAGCAATCCTTCAAATCCTCGCCCACAGGGGATTCCTTGTAGGTGCTGGAACTAGAAGTGCTGCCACACCACGAGGCTTGTAGTGGTTTCCATTGTATGCAGGGTTTAGAGTCTGATTCAATTGCTCTCAGCACCCCCCACTATACAAATTGTTCCAGTGCCCGTGCCTGGTAGTTACAAGTTCATCAGTTTCAGCTCAGAACAAGAACTCAGTCTTTTGTGGCCTTATCAGACCCAGTTCTTTCATCCCTTCTGAAAGGATTGGGGCCTCCATGGACCAGAGGTCCTGTCCTTTCACTGGATCAGGAAGAAGGCCATGAGCCAGTTTAAAATGAGGCTATTTATTCAACAGACAAATAAAGCTTTTTTGGTCCTTGAAGAATCCAGTTTGAACTTTCCTGGGGGTGGCTTCTCTGTGAAGTTACAACTTGCATGAATTTGCCTAATCATCCCCTGCTGTTCCCAGGGAGTAGGTGCTTCTGGAGAGATGGGGCTCGTGAAGAGAGGAGCAGTCCCAGAGAGCAAGTGTTCCCAGGGAAGGGATAGAAGCAACCCAGGAGAACAAATAGTGCATGGGACTTTCCAGGGAGCTATTAGGGACTTATTCAGCAAAGAGCTATGTACTGGGGAAGAGTGACAGCTGGCAGAACACCCTGCAGGGGCCCAATTCTAGACAAGAAATTCAGCTAGAGGTGAAGCATGGTGGGGGGCATGCAGGGTCACATGTCCCTCCTGCCCAGATTTGCTGCATGGCTTGTCCTGAGTATGCTCACATGGACTGAGCATGCTCAGTTACACTGCTGAAGCTGGCTGCCCTCACTCTGCCCCCTCCCCCTCATCAGCAGGCATGGAGCCTCTCTGAGAATAGCCTGTAGCTAAAGGGCCAAGATGTAAGACTGACTAACCCAGAGGTGGAGGGTTTTCTGGTGGAGTAGCTTGTTTTTTGTTCAATAAATGAGACTCCTCACAGAGCCTGAAGGCCTGCTTGGACTTGTTTATACCTTGCCTGAGAGGAAACTGAGGAAGGGTTCACTTGAAGCACCATGCCTGACTGGGTGCTCTGGAAAGACATGAACTATGACAGACTATCTATGAATATATCAGTAAAGAACTCTTTCATGAATGAAAGATTCCTGTATTGTTTATGCTTGTTGCAGTTTATCACCAAGTATGAAGTGCAAATATAAACATGTCCCTTTTTTTTTTGGTCTGTTTTGCATTTGAAGAGGCAGACAATTTTTATTATCCCAATTCTTGGTCTGTAATGACAGAGCAGAAGTGTGTGTCCATTTTTCAGTTGTTTTGAAGAAACATTGTTATTATCTTGGGCAAATCAGTTAACCGCTCTGTGCCTGAGTTACCTCATCTATAGAATGGTGATATTTCTTACTCATAGCAGTGATCTGAAGATGCATTTATTAATATACGTGATGCACTTGGAAGCTGTGATGGGGGACATCTAAGACCCCAGTTAGAAGCTAGTCTTTATTTCATCAGCAGGAGAGGAGACCTTGGGAATCCACACAGCTTCTTGGTAACATTTTAATGAGAATGTGCCATTGTTCCCATTAGCCAGGATCTTTACTACTTCTGAATTCTTCCTTTGTCTTTGAAAGTCTTTTAAACCACTTTAAACTGTATACATCTTATTATGTTCTTTTATGTTATTAATACTGAATTCCTTATTAGGAATTCAAAACACTGCCTTTGTGATTATTTTACTATCTTAGAGGGTTGTTGTAACACTATTTCCCTATGATGTATCAGAGGATTGTTATTTTTACTTTTCAAACATAATGTCATTGAAACGTATTATTATCATTATTAATACTCACTTTTGTGACTGCCTCACAACCTGTCTGTTCAATTGGCCAACCCCTCCTGAGTCAGTCATGAGTCTTGGGAAGGCAGATGAGAAGGGGAAAGTCTACTGAGGCCATTAATAACCTCTCTGGAACTAGCATTCAATCAGCAGCCACAGTAATTGACTGGTGCAATGGAATCTCTTCTGGAAATAGTGTTTTAACTGCAGTGCTGTCCAACGTGAGGGCAGAGAGAATGGGATTCATGGTCAAGTTTTTTTGATCTTTGCACATAGTTTCATGTTCTTGTGTATCCCATGTTGGTCCTGCCTCCTGTGAGCACCCAAAAATCACATTAAGGTTCTGTTCTTCACTACAAGATGCTAGTAACTTGCACTGAAATGAAAGGAAGTTGTTTTCTGCATCAGAACTATAGGTATTAATAGATTAGAAACTAATAAAAATGAATTTTACATAGTGGAGTGCCATGCATATTTTTCAGTTCCTGTGCAGTTTAAAAATTTTATCCTAAATGTAACAGTGCAGATTTCCTTTATAAATGGCCTGCCTGTAAATTCAATCACATCCTCTCCTGTGGCTCACCCAGTGGACAATCTGTACAAGCTGGTGCCCACAGAATCTAGCTTTTGCATGCTGGTGCAGGCTAGGTGCAAAAGCTATACATGAGGATGCATTCAGCTGACTTTTCAAGCTGGTGTATCTGGTGCAGAAACTGCCTGCATGCTAGTCAGAATGCTCATCCAAGAGAGTACAGTGAATATTACACTGCGGTGATCTTGAGCATCAAATATTGATACTTAGATGTAACCCAGCTCTGTCTGAATTATTCAGCACTGACAAGCAGCAAGGAGAGAACTAGGCAAGTCAGACATCTCTTCCAAATGCCCTTTAAACTCTCATGCAAGACTAAAGAAGTTTAAAAGAGGAATCCAGGTGCTAACTACTGCCAGGTCCCTTCTTCCTTCCCTCCAAAGTCGTTAGTAAACTTTAGGTCTTGTTTTCCAGCCATATTTCCGAAGCTGGACAATATAAGGACTATTTAATAATGTTTCTCCAAACCAATAGGTGTGTAAGCACTTGACCATTGAATTGTTGAGTCCTTTGGTTTAATAAGGTGAAATATTTTCCCCCCCAAAAAAAAGAATAAACAAAACAACCCCAAAACAAAAAAACCCTTCCCAACCATCCTTGCATTGCTCTAAAACACAGAGGTCAAAGTCTGCTAATAACTATTTCTCCACTTCCCACTTTACTCTAAGAGTTCACATACCATTGTAGGCAGACCTTTCGTTGTTGCATACACATCAGAAAGACAGCAGGAGAACTTGGTTGTGGGAATCTGAATTGCATGATTTTCCATTATGGCGTTTTACACCTCCGGTGAAGCGTCTAATAATAGCAACTGTTAGAAACCAGCTGCTGGATTAGATGGAGCAAGTGCTGTGAATGTGAACTCGTACCCCTTTTATCCTCTGAAGAAGATTATGAAAGCAACAGTTTTTCCTTTAATCAGACCTCTTCATGGATCAACAACCTGGGACAAAGAACAATTTAATTTTCACCATATTCCTTTTGCCTGTCCTTCAGGTGTTTATTATCATTGTAAAATTCAGCCTTGAGAAACTATTGCCGTATCTTATTAAATGTATCAATGCCTATTTGTTATGCTGCTCAAAGACTGACCTCTTTGCAATAAAGGTATTTGAAAAAAATCATTTCCATGGATGTTTAAGTATCACCTATTGGGGGCAGCAGCTTCTTGATGCAGCGGCCAGTGAGCAATGCATTTATGACTGAAGTGAGTTGCATGCAAGTGTCATATGGAACTCTATGATAGCTTAAACCTAAGTCTGGTCAGGCTAGAATATCATTTTTTGGAACCAAGATCTGACTGTAACTGGGTAATTGGACTGCTCCATAGTTGACAGTGGGAGGATAAAAAATGAAAAGCTTCTTTGAGCATAAGATCTACCACAGATGCCTGACCTCATTACAGGAAATGTCAAACACAGCAGCTGATGCATCAGGGGCTGAGGAGAGGAATGTGGCTCAGCTGCAGCTAATTGCTCCATCAGGGAGAAAAACCAGGAAGGGATAGTTCTGGCCAACCACTCTTTGGCAAGACCAAACTCAGTCTATGCAAAGGTAAGAGAGAGGCTCCAAAGCTCTTCTGCCTTTGTTTATTGAACTCTGGCTGTGAGAAGCCCAAATGCCTGGGCCATTTCAACCAGCTCTGGAGCCCAGAACTTTGAATTGTTTCCTCTGCACCTGCCTTGGTCTCCCTGACTGGTTGCAATGACCTAACAGCAACCAATCCTACAATGCATAGTTAACACACAAGTCAATGAGAATGACTGACTTCCTACTGAGAAATTGTTTAGTTACCTCTCGCATGTTCTCAGCAATTGCTCAGAGAAAATGTCACTCCAAATGTAAAACTGCTTCATTAAATGCTCCCTATTTATCAGACATTAAAAAGGCCATACTGTTCTTCAAAAAATGAACCATGATTACCTGTAGTGCAGAATGTACCTTGTAGTTACATGGTGTGCTCAAGTAATTAAACATCAACTAGGAGTGTCTACATTTTGCTCAGCCAAGAGTCTATGTTCAACTAGTTTGACAGGAATCCAAATATTGTATGATGGTAACACAAAGACCCCAATGTAGATCCTTGCTCCATTGGGTTGGGTGCTGAACAGACAAAATAAAGATGTCCCTGGCCTGAAGAGCTTACAGTCTACATTTAAGACAAGAAAGAACAAGTGAATTTAAACAAATGGATGGAGGAAAGGGAAGAATGCCAAGGGAAAGAATGTTAACATAGTTACACAGGGTACCTAGAGTACAGCCTCATGATCACTGATTCAATTAGTCTTTTAAAAACAAACACAGAAATTACCTCTGTCTATGATTTATTTCCAGTTTCAAGTGTGTGTGTGTATAAAGTTACAAAGTTGCAGAGGGAGTGTGTGTGTATATACACACACATGCTCTCACACATATACTTAAACCCCTGCAACGTCAAAACTTTGTAGGATAATAGGATAAAGTAAAAACATCAGCCCAACAATTCCCTAGCATTAGCTCCCCCCCCCCTTTTTTTGCTGCTAAGGGTCTGAGGTGTTGCCATCTTCCTCAAAGTCAGATAATTCTCCTTTAAGGAAAACACCTCTAATCCACAATGGCAATATCACAGGTCAGTCAAGGCCTCTAGCTGTTTCCTTTCTCACCTTAGTCACCTCTAAGCAAACTATTTCTAAGTCAACAGCAAAAGCCCACAGATTATACACTCCAATGATGTCACAGGGTAGTAAAGGTACTGTTCAAGTCCAAAGGAATAGCATTAGGGGAGGTACTGACTGAAATGCCCATCATCATGGCGCTGTGGCCCTGAAGCCATTCCAGTCTCCCCCACAGATGTGTAGGAAATAAACACCATTAAAATTACAGGAGTACTTTATCTCTGTAAATATTTAATATATTAGGTGCCAGGAGATGGCGCTCAAGAATATGTAACTTAGTTTATGGGATTTGTAGGACCAATAAAACTTCCTTTTATGTGCTACAAATTGCTTCTCCTGGCAGCTATTTACATCTGCTGTTAACACAAAGATGAAAGAGAGGTATAGTTTAGTGGTCTGTGCATAGGGCTAACAGTTTGGAATTTCTGAGTGGCCATAGACAAGGAATTTGCAGCCAAATTTTCAAATGTGATCACTGATTTTGAGTGCCTCCATTTCTGATTTTCCAGCATGAGACACTTTAAGGTGAAAGCTTTCTGTTTGTATTCGTTTTGTTGTGGTTTTTATTGACTTGGCTTTCCACACATGGCACATAAAGAATATATTTGGTTATGGATAGACACATGCATTACAGCATAACCAGAGGAGGAATTTTGTCATTTCATGTTCCAATATCTTGGTCATGAAACCTGCAGAATGTTGATATTTTTACTTTGAGGAAAGGGACCCTGAAGGCAAGAGGCTGGCCTTTGCTTCATTTTTCTGCCTCTGCTAGGTTATTTGGGAACATTTTCTCTGAGCATGCTGAGAGCCATGCGAGAAGTTCCCTTTAGTCATGCCAAGTCTGTGCTCACAGACACAAGTCCATTATTTGTGCTGGATGTTATTACTTCAAGCAGGGTATACAGCTGCACAGCAGGAATATTTAATCAGGAACAAGACAAACTTTTGTAAGCTGCTTAGTCTGATTTGGGATTGCTCCTCCATGTCAATTGATATTGGAAATAATTACTTTTTAGGACCTTTAGAGGAAAAGATGTGTAAAGAAAAATTAAAATCTAATTAAACTGAGGCAGAAAGTCATGTCTGAGTTGACAAATCATAAGCTTTCTCAGTGTTAAAAGGTTACAGTATCCTTTTATCTCTGGAAGTCGTTCATTCTTTCTTGCTCTTGGTCTTGTATATTTAGTTCTTCAGTGGCAGAAGAAAGCGATGCGTGTAGATTTATCACACAAAAATAATTGAGCTACAGAGACAGTGCCAATGAGTGCGAAAGACAAGGGCATCATTGCAGATCCCAAGGCAGTATTCTCAAGAGTAAGGATCTTAGTTTCAGAGATTTAGTGAAATTCTAGTTTGGATAACTACCTTCTGCTTCCATTAAATCCTTCTGCATAAACTGTTTAGCAGTCCTCCTCACTATTAAACTGCTGCTGCATTACACCACAAAGGTGGTGGGATTTTGATGGTTGGTGAAGTGATTCTTGAATGTGTCGGGCCAGGTTCCCCATCCCATTATAGCAGTTTTGTGTCAACGTAACTCTATTGACCTTGATGGAATTACATCAGTGTATTGGAGTGGAGAATCAGATGCATGATATTCCCTGACAAAAGCTTTAATATCAGTTAAGAGTACTTATTAGTCATTTAAGGGTGAAAATACTTACAAGAACATCAACATTATACAAAAACACAAAACAAAAACAAAAACCCCAGCCACTAAAAAGACATTGTTAATTGTCAACTTAAAAGCAGTTGAACCACTTGTAAATATGGAAAATTGCTTTTCCATAATATAAAGCATTTTGGGATCCTTCAGTGTGAAAAGCACTACTATAAACAAACGATTATTATTGCTAATGGAAAAATAGCCTTATCAGATCCATAAGGATGAAGTCAGAGATCTATGGCAGAACTGACAACTTACCTGGTTTCTAAGCAGAATCTTTTTCCTGGTGCTCCTGTGCTCCAAACAGGACCTGGTACCAGCTGCCCATCACATTTATGACACTACTGGGAAAAAAAAGATACAGTTTGGTCAAAGAGGAGTGATTTTTGCCTTAATGTTAGTTGTGGGCAAGACAGTGTCATATTAAAAAACTTCTTAATTTTACTTTTTTAATGGATTTTTGTTGTCACTGAAATGCTCCAGATTCTGCAAAATAACATCAATTTTGTGGGGCAGAGTTTTCTTGTTCAAGGATAAGACTATATTGGGGTGAAAAAATAACCCATTTTTACTCCTGAATATCCAATTTTTGAATGAAACTCACCTGTCCCCACAAATTCCAATATGTTGAAGTTAGCAGCATTGTTAAAATGTTATAATTTTACATAGTCCTACACCATGCATCCCTATACTGACTTCTACTGTCCCAAGCCTACATGAAAATTAAAATCATGTTGGGGTAAAATAAACTCCAAGCATGGGAGTGAATATCTGATGCATAACACCTACTGAAAAGGGAGAAATCCTCAGGAAATCTAATGGGCAGATATGGTCATATACAGACAGATCTTCATCTGATGCGTACCAGCATAGTTCCACTGACTTGAATGGGGTTATACTGATCTACACGAGCTGAGGATTTGGTCCATCGCAAACATATCTTCTAGTAGAAAAGTTACAAAGCACAGATGTGGCAATCAAGGGGCTAGAGCCTTAGCAGCATTTAGAGAGATTTGGTCCATTCTAGCAGTGCTGGATGCTAGAACGGGAGGTAGGCCAGAGGCATCCCTATCCTCTGATGAGCTCCATTATTTGGAACAGCCTTTAGGCAAGCAGGAATTTTATGTTGCATGATCTTAAATTTAGAAGCTGATTTTGCAATCTGGGTGAAGAATGGGGTCCACCAGCTGCCTTTGATGTACTCAAAAAAAAATCTAAGAGATAGTGAGTGGAAGAAGAATGAGGGATGAAACATCTTGACAGATATTTAGCCACCTATTATGATATCTTTTTGCACCTGCAAGTAGAGGGCAGTTAGGTGATGTTTAGAGCTTGTTATAGATTTAACAATGATTCTGGGATTTCTAAAGTCCTCCCACACAAAGATTCAAGATGGAGTCACTGGTGGATTCCAAAAGAGAATCACTGGATTGCTGGAGTGCAGAGATTCATGGGAAATTGAGATATACTTGAGTAGAATTCTTTGTGAGGAAGATTTCACACATAGGGAAGTGGCAGGGCTAACCTTAGTGTGTTAAAGTCCCCACTCACAGCATGCATGGTTGCATGAAGGGATAAGTGGGATAGATTTTCACTAATTGAAAGGTTTCTGATTTTTCTTCAGAAATCTTAGAAGATGCTCAATTAAACCCAACCTCTCTGTGTTATGTTGAGGTAAAGAGAAGCTATTAATATCACTGACTTGGAGGCAGAAGAATCTAAGTCTGGAACTCTGCCTTTGTCTGTTTAAAGCTTTAGACACATAGACCATTCTGTTTTAAATGTAAAGGGGCAAGTCATGATTTGTTTTGTGGGAGATGAAAAGCTATGATTTCCCCTTCTCCCTTGATATTAGCGGCCCATGAAACCTCTTCCTTCAAGTGGCCCTGATACTGGTCCTGGAGAAGTGTAGGAGTGTTGTTCTTTATAAACAGATTGTTTCTCAATGGGATGCCAGCTGGTAATTGGTTGGTTTTACAGTTAAGGGGGCAGTCTAGGAATTATAAAGTGTTGTCAGCAGTGGGAAATCAGGGTGGTGTGATAATTTTGGTGGGAGTAAGTCCCCCCCCGCAACTTGTGCCTCCTCATATGGGCTGAGCACAGTTGCTGCCTCTGCATTAAGATGAGCTGAAGACTGAACAGATCTAGCATCACCAAAATACTAAAGGCTGTAAATGCCATGGCCTACTCCCACTGCACCAAACAGAAACACTGAGTACACGCTGCATCCTTTTACATGTGGTATGAGAAGCCATATTCCCCCTGTGTGCCAGAGAGCTCAGGAGGTATTATTTTGCTTCATGGAAGGACATTGCTTTTTGGAACTCCATTATGGTTGAGCAGCACCAACCCCAATACCTGGGCAGTGCATAAAAGGTACCTTTATCTTTATCCTGCCCTTTATCTTTATCTAGCCCATAATGTATCTTACAGTGGGTTCATGATGCCCACAATTAGAGCACACAGCTCCCCAGGACCCTATGAAGAGAAATCAAGCAGGATAAGGGTGTATGTTCTTCTTTTGCTTTTGGTGGCAATAGTCAGCTTCTCTTCTAGTGCAACTGGTACATGTAAGAGTCAGCCTATGCTCTCTGTTACCTTAGGATGCATGAGCTTCCTTGTGGAACATACAAATGGACAATGATGCATATCACTCCAATTCTCCCCCTGCTTCATCCAGGTCTGCCCCCTCCCAAGTTTTGGATCAATTAGCCTACGTTAGGGCTTTCCATGGGGCCCATGGAAAAAGGGGACCACACTGTGGAGGCAGCTGATTTCCTATCCTCTGCATGTGGGGGACCCAAGCATGGATAGTTTCCTGTCTATGCAGAACCAAAAGGCATAATCTTGTCCCAATTAATCCTAGCGTATAAGGTTTTTTATTAGATTATACCTAACATCACCCTCTCTAGGATAATAATCACCTTCCTTTGGGATGGCAACCAACTAAGCATACAATACTGCAGATAGGTTAACAAACACCTTATATAGTAAAAATATACAGCACTGTTCTCTGTAATGATCACAAGGGAAAATTATGCAGCAGCAATTTCAACCAGGCTGTGCTTTAGTACAAAACTGTACTCCTACTTCAGTCTTTTAAACCCTTACTTACAGAACATCCTTATCTGTGTATTAACAAAAACAGCAGAACCAATTACTTGAAAGTGTTATCCTCTAAAGGATCCTCACTGAGGTCAGGTAATGGCCAGGAGAACTTGGCGAGATGATCTGTTACTTTTGGGCAGCAATGACTAATCCATTGGTCTATGTGGATGTATTTAAATTAGATATATACAGGCAATGCATTATTTATAACCAAAGGCATGAATAATTCAACATTCCCACGTTTAGCAGGTATCCAGTCTGTGCCAAAAGTCTAAACTAAATACTCGCTCTCAGAAGTATAGAGAGACTATCAGATGACAGTCTTGTATTTATACTTAACCTGTTTTTCCCCTTATGTTTTAACATCTTTACCTTTGTGTATCTCAAACTCAGCTGTGTATCTTGTTTTGGAAAGTGGATCTGGCCAATAAACTCTGCAATGTTCTCTTTCTCAGTCCCTTCATCTGAAGAACCCAAAGCATATTGCAAACACTAATTAAGCCCCCCAACACACCTGTTGCTATCATGTCTATTTTAGAGTTATGGAAAAGAGGCACAGGGCAGATACGGTACTTGCCCCAGGTTATACAGCAAGTAAGTAACAGAAAGGGGTAGTAGAATACCCTTGTCCTAAAACACAGTCCCTTGCACTCCACTAGATGATGTTCTCTTCTATACATTAATGGAATTAGGGCTCATTTGTGGTAGTACCTTAAAGTCTGTGATAGATGATGGTGTAGATGCTCAGTATACTAACATCTATCTACTCCTGCATGTCTGACCCCAAGGCCCAGGTAGCCTGTGGGGGTGGGGAGAGAGAAAGTGTCCTTACTCTCTGATTAGGTGTGTAGTCCAAATTCCAACCTAACTGTTGTGGTTATTTAGGAAAATCATGGTTGTCTCCTTATTCTGGCTTTTCACTCACTTCTCTGGCCACAGCTGCCAACCTCTATTCTATTTTATTCTATTCTATATAGGATCTTATGCTGTCTTCACCACTGAGGTATCTAAGTGTAGCATATTAAGCAATGTGCCTGTCATCTGGTATGAATGGTTTGTTCTTTTTCTCCTCCTCTTCCCAAGCAGAGAATTGTGTGTGCAGTGAAGTGTTTTGGTAAGGGTTTTTTTATGTACATGCTGCTCTGTGCTCATGTTAGAGAAAGCAGGTTGAAGAAGTGACTCTTGCATTTAGAGCGGAAGGTGGTAAGGTTTGTGATGCTCTTTAATTCCTGTGGAGTTCCAACAGCTGGGACCAGCTTTCTAGAAAGTTTTGTCTCCTTCATGGATGAGCTTTACGCTTATTGTAGAGAGTTCCATTGTGCCTGAGGAATGAAGTTATTGACCTTGTCTTCATCCTAGAGCTTTAATTGATCTTTTAGCTATTCTGGACTCAGGCCTTGGAGCACCTTGAACCTGACTCAGTAGTTTATGAGGAGCCCAGTGTAAAGAGCATCAGACAAGGCTGATGTGTCATCATAGCTCATGTTGCTGAGGAAAAATGCTGCAGTGTTCTGTAATAGTTGGAGTTTTCCAATGACTTATGTGTTCATGCTCAGGTATACTGCATTGCTGTAATCTAGATGGGAGGGGACAAAGGCATGCATAATCATGGCCAGGTCATTGTCCACCAGGATGAGACAGAGTCTCCTAGCCAACCAGAGACAGAGGATCCTTTTTACCAGATCCTGTTTCTCAGACTCATTAACATTGTTCTAGGCCACACTGGAGAAATTTAAGGGACTCACTGAAGAATGAACACATATACATACATCTGCCCACAGTCCCAATTTTGCTTGGACATTCCTGGGTTTTTAAGGGAAGCTGGTGTCCTGACTCCTGGGCTCTCAGTATATACAGGGAGCTTCTCTTCCACTCCAGGAAAACAACCAGAAGCTCCTTTGCTAGAACTGAACTACTAGTTGTTTTCTTGGAGGTGAAAAGATTGCTGCTACAAAACAGCTCCTCCTCCAGCTTCCAATTGGGCCTTCCAGGCTGGGACAAATAGTTCCTCCATCGTATCTCTGCCAGAGCTTCCCAATCTAGCAATTCTCCTCCTGACACTCACCAAACCTCTCTCTCTGCCACCTGCAGATCCCCCCAAACCCACTGAACACACTTATATCTTCCCCATACTTTCTCCCACCTGGTGACACCCACTCATCCTCCCCCAACACTTCCCTAGACCAACCAAAGCCCCGTCATGTCCTATCAAAATCCTTCTCCTCAGCAGTTTCCAAAGCCCTGGCCTCTTCACAGAATTGTCCCAGGATAAAATGTTTAAAGGATATAATGTTGGCAGCTTAGTCCTTGTTTATGCTAGGGGACTGTTACAAAAAACCTCTACCATTGCTAATACTGGTACAGCTGCAGCACACGCCGCTGTCCAGCTCTGGCAGCTGTTTTCAGCACCATGTCAGTTAAACCTGTTCAGAGCAAGTCTAATTGACAAGGTGCAGAAAAGAGCTGCCAGACACAGTGAGCCATCTTCATGAGAGCTCCCAGTGCTGCTAACACTGGTGCAGCTGGTTACAATTTCTGTAAAAATTCCTTAGCAGAGAGACAGCCTATGTGTGCAATGGAGGCAGACTGAACTTGGAACATTGCCAGAAAAGTGATAACGCTCATACCAAACATGCTGCAAAGGCACAAAGTGCAGTTTTCAAAAGCTTCTAGCTCAGTCAAATCAAAATCAATTTTCATCCGGACATTGAAAGTCACTTCGGTTCAGTGCAGACTAGTTCCCCTCCAAACTTTATCTTTCTTTCCCCAGTCCCTGAACTGTTCAAGATTCAGACAGTCCTAGCATTTTTGGGTGCACTTGTGAAATATTATTTACTGCTATCCCAACCACAAGTGTAATCAATTGTATCTGATTACACCTGTAAGCACGGGACATCCTGAAGATTTTGGAGAGGGTAATGAATCTTTGGGGCACATCCCATATTGGATGCACAATCATTTTATATGAAGTGTATGCAGGGGAGATCTTTCGTTTCCCTACAAACTATGAAAGTGAAAGTGGAACCCATTTCCACAAGCCTTTCAACATTAAAAGTTTCCAGAGGAAATTAGATTAATCCAGAATCCCACAACCTTAACAAGAGGAAGGATAGCTGAAGGTGCTAGCCTGGGGCTTGAGAGACACGGGTTCAATTCCCTGCTTATCCACAGACTTCCTTTGCGACCTGGGGCAAGTCACTTAGGCCCAGGTTCACAAAGTCATTTAGTCTCCCAACTTCTACTGATTTCCGTGGAAGTTAGGTGCCTAAATACTTTTGATCTGGGCCTTAGTCTCTCCGTCCTACAGGTCTCAATCTGTAAAATGGGAATAATAGCACTGCCCTACCTCACTGGGCTGTTATGAGGACAGATACATTTAAGATTGTGGGGCACTCAGATACAATGATAATGGCAGCTAAATAAACAGGATAGATAGATATGACACCTTTCATCCTAAAGCATCTTACAAATATGTATTATTACAGAGATCACTACCGTAAGACTGAAACTCAGGAGCTGTGTTACACAGCCATGGTATAATGGTGCACAGCAACACTACACAACAATTTAAAGTAGGAATGGGAGTAAAAAACTTCCTACAGAAACTACAGATACATTGTAGGTAAAAAGAATGTAACTTTTCAAGTTGGAATTTTGGAATTTGGCAAGGACATGAGGAGCCTGTATGAAAAGTGACAAGAGATTGTAATGGCCACCAAGCAGCAGATCCTAGTTTTATATCTCTGCTAAAAGATGGTTTTTATGAGGGAAGAGGTCAGTGCACTTGTGACTGGTCAGCTGACTCCCATTCGGGCTATAAGAGAGGTACCTAGGCCCTTCATGAGCCAGGCCTGAGAATCAGTCAGGAAAGGGGCAGAGAGAGCAGACAAGGGGCTCTCATTGCCTGCTTCCTTGGAATAGGAGACAGGCCAGGTAGCGGGAGCAGGAGCAGCCAGAACTTCCCTGAGTGTGGTGCCAGCGTCACCTGGGAGGCAAAGCAAAGGGAATCTTCTGGGGAAATGAGTGTCCAGGGAGAGAGCCATGGGAGGCAGTGCTCAGTTAACAGAGTATGGGAGAATCTTGAAATAGGCCCTGAAGCAGGAGGAATTGAGAGAGGCAAGGGGAAAATCCCCTGGGAGCTATAGCCCAGAGCGGGCTGAGGAATTGTGTTTGTTTTTTGTATGTTTGATAAATAAAACTGTATGGAAAAGAGACTCCGAGTGTAGGATTGGATTCTTTGTGGGCTGGGGACAAGCCAGCACCCTACAAGTGGCCCTTCAAATGACACAGTCCTTCCTAACACCATTCTGGGGTATTGCTTCAGGACTGATTAAGAGGGAAAACATCATCTACTAAGTTACCTACTAAGTCTTGCCTGCATACTTATACCTGCCTCTGGAAATTTCTACCACATGCGTCTGACGAAGTGAGTATTCACCAACGAAAGCTTATGCTCCAATGCTTCTGTTAGTCTATAAGGTGCCACAGGACTCTTTGTTGCTTTTTACAGATCCAGACTAACAGGACTACCCCTCTGATATACTAAGTCACCAAAACATTTCCTGATGAACCCTGGATTTTCCTGAAGATATCTTATCCGAGTATTGATCCTGCCTGACCTGACTTAGGAAGAGAAATCTGACCAAAGGAAAAAAAAATCACAGCATGAAGTGGAATGTGCAGATGAAAGAAGCATTTCTCTGGTAGTACAGCAGTTTGTGTCCTTAATGAGGGATTAAGGGATAAGAACTGTTTCAAATCCTAGGTTAAAGTTCCAGAGAAAACAGCATGAATTGAGGCCTCAGTCATATGTCTCATGATCAGTTTTTCCTGTTTTGGCATCCTAATGACTGCTCATAATTCCTTAGTTAATATACACTCAATCAACCATAGAATCATTTAATGATCTCTCATTGTGTGCTCCATCAAGAAAGACAGTTTCTGAGCATCAGTGTGAGAGTTAAGCTCATTAGGAAAGGAGGCAGGCAATAAGATGCTCAGAGATTTCTGTGTGATCTCTGGATCAGCTCTCTAGCTCTCTTCCTGATAATGTTATTGAGCTGAGAATGGAAAAACTCTCCCAGATGCAGAAAGCTCAGTGTCAAAGAATTTGTGTCATTCCAACATGTTATGTGATATTATGAGGATGTGCTGTCACATGGTGATAGGAATTTTTCTTATGACATGGTAACAGTTGTCGTAACATATGACCTTGAATCATTATACGATGATAAATAATAAGGCATCATAGTGTAGTCAATTTTGGGTAGTGATCCAAACACATTGCTTGACACAACAATGTTTAAAAAGTGATGACTACAGTGGTTCTGCTGTCTTTGTGATGGGGATGACATCTATATCAAGGTGTTCAGCAACTCAGTAGGGGGATCCTGATAAACAAGAGGAATCTAAATTAAGTGTTATTTAAAATATTAGATTGAAAAAGATAGTTCTGGAATCCCTCTAGAAAAAAGAACACATCGTATTTAGTGAAAAGTGACAAAATCACTGTGTGAGCTCCAGGCAAGCAACTCAGAGAAAAAAAATAAAGTAAAAAATCAGAGGCAGATTCTCAGCTGATATGGAACTACACTGATGTCAACTGTAGAGGCCAGATTCTCAGCTAGTAAACCAAGCTAGTTCCCAGCCCCTTGTTTTGGTTTCTGTTCCTTTCAGGCACCTCTAGATTAAAACATAAAATGCAATAATGTGTGTCAGCCAAAATGATTGTGAAATCCTCACTTCATTACTTGTTTGTAAGGGGAGAATTTCTTTCAGAGCTATCTCCAGACAAGATGTTCATCTCTGACAGATTAAGCCACTTGGATCTTACCAGCACATTTTATGATGGAATTGTGTGGGAATATTAGCACCATAAATCCAAACACAAACAGAATGGAAAGAGCTTTTCAAAGAGAAATGGGGCAGAAAGGGGATATAGGAAGGAGTATGCATCTTTCCATTATATCTAAGTTACATATACTTATTTGTCTTGCCATCTCCAAAGAATCACAGCGTCTTCCTATTGATGGTAAATATCCAAAAGCATACAGCACTCCAGTTAATCAGAGAAGTATTATTATCTTTCTTTTATAGATGGGAAACTGAGGCACAAGGTGATTAATGCCAGATGTTGCAAAATGTTGCATGCCTCAAGATGCCAATTGTACAGCTCAGATAGGTCTTGGCACATGTTTTTACTATCTCAGATTTCCAGACAGTCCTTTAGACATGAACAAATCCTCAAGTGCCTTCTGGGGTAAGCAGTGCAAGGGGCTGTTCTAAGGTGGGGAGTCACTCAGTCAGGATTTTCAAAAGTGCTCGGTGATTTCCACATATTCACTTAAGTGCGACTGGTCTAGACATGCTAGGGATATGGACAAATCAGAAGGTACTGATAAGCCTCTCACTCCCAAGCAGTGGGAACTCCAGAAAAAGCACAGTCAGTGACCTCACTCTTAAATGAATAAAACTCCTCAGAACACAAGGCAGCACAAGTTTGAGAGAACGAGAGCAATTCAAATGATAGTGAGGGGTGACAGAAGGAGGAGACTTCTGGAGTTTTCCACAGTGAAGGGGAGCTGCAGCAGTAGCTCATTGCAGAAACTATCATACATCTGTGTGGTAAGCAAAGGGGACGCACAAAACCACATCCGCTCTGTCCCAGTTACAGTGACCATTGTCCTGCGCATTCTAGCCACTGAGTACTTCCGTGGGATTACAGCGGAGAGCACCAACCTCAATCCGTGCTGTGTCAGACTTCCTATGCGACTTCCAGAATGCCAGGGTGAGGTGGGTTACCGTGCTCATAGAAAAGAACAGGGAACTCCAGATTAATTCCCTCAGTTTGGGGAAATAATGGACAGGACTCTGGGATGGGGCGCACTCGCCCTGCACTGGATGGGAATGGGGGCTGTGGAAACATTGTGAGCTGAGGAAACCACCCCCCTACGCTCTACTGAGTATGTTCCAAGTGCACCAGTATAAAAGGGAGCAGCTCAGCTCAGTTGGGGCTGAGTGCTGGGAAGGAAGGATATATGCTGCTGGCTCCAGCCAAAGGTCAGCTGAAGCCTGAGGCCATGGGTGCTGGAGACTCTGCAACCCAGGCAGACGCCAAGGTACCCATGGAGGCCCCGTAGAGTCCAGATTTGCTGGGGACAGCGGAGACCAGGGACAGCAGAGACACCCAGACTACAGCAGTTGGAACTATGGTAGGAAGTAGCCCAGGTGAATTAGATAGTGGCACAGTTACTGAACTGGAATTTTGAGTCAGCATGTTTTGATTGGAACCCCCGCCCAACCTTGCTGACTCAGTGGCATGTGCTCTAGCCATTACCAGGCCCTGTACTGGTGTCCAGTGGAGAAGGAGGGCCTGGACTCTTCTATTTGGGCCACCCCCCGTTTTGTGCATAATGGCCCCCATCCTGACTGACCCTGGCCACTAGGCCTTACTGCCCTGCTGACAAGGGTGAATATACTGACTGTGGCCACTTACTGCCCCACTATGAGGAATGACTCTATGGAATCTTGCCACTATGCCTTATTGCCCTGTCTCTTTGGGGGTGAATTTACTGACTGTGGCCACTAGGCCTTACTGCCCTGCTAAAAGGGGTGAATCTGTAGACTGTGACCACTAGCCCGTACTGCCCTTCAGAGAGGGGCAAGCCTATTGACTTTGGCCATTGGGCAGCACTGCTCAGCTGTTAGAGGCAAGTACATTGACTTTAGCCAATAGGCCTCAGTATCCTGCTAAGAAGTGTGAGTATATTGACTGGGGTTTAGGAGGCCATGTGGGGAGAACTTGACCCACAGTAGATGGGGTTTCCCACAGCCCTGTCACAGACTCATAACTCCCTGAGGACTAGGGTTTCCAATCCTTCCAGTTTCGCTTTGAGTCTCCTGGAATCGGGCTTGATCTCCCAGGGGCTCCTGAAGCCAAGCTGGGAGATCGGCCCATAAAAGTCTAGCGGTGCAGTGGAACTAAGGCAGGCTGGGAACTGCGGCCAATGGGAGCTGTGGGGGCAGTGCCTGCAGGCAGGAGCTGTGCGCGGAGCCACCTGGTCCCCCCGCCTAGGGGCTGCAGGGACGGGCTGGCTGCTTCTGGAAGTGGCGTGGAGCCAGGCCAGGCAGGGAGCCTATGCCACCAAACAGGACTTGGAGTTGTCCATCCTGACCCCCTCCTGCGCCCCAATCTGCTGCCTGAGTCCCTCCTATACACCCAAACTCCCTCCCAGAGCCTGCACCCCTCACCCCCTTGTGCATCCCAACCCCCTGCCCCAGCCCTGAACCCCTGCCACATCCAAACTCCCTCCCAGAGCCTGCACCCCCTCGTGCACTCTAAACCCCGGCCCCAGGCTCAACCCAGAGCCACCTCCCACACTCCAAACCCCTCAGCCCCAGCCCAGTGCCTGCACACACCTCCAAACCTGGTGAAAGTGAGTTTGGGTGGAGGAGAGCAAGTGACTGAGGGAGGGGGGATGGAGTGAATGGGAGCAGGCCTTCAGAGAAGGGGCAGGGCAAGGGTGTTTGGGTTTGTGTGATTAGACAGTTGGCAACCCTACTGAGGACTCCCAAGGTAGATAATACCAGCTGCAGAAAAAGGAAGTATTTCTATTCATTGAATATGCTGTGATCCCATAGAGGATACAGTTCTCAGAAGTGCGAGCAGATTTCTAGGAAAGACATGAAGAAGCAGGGGCCTGCTGGAGAAGAGGAGGACTGAGGCAGAGAGATTGAAGTTCACCTGTACATCTACCAATGTGCCATATGCCATCATGTGCATACATAGCTCCTCTGCCATGTACATTGGCAAAAGCAGACAGTCTCTACGCAAAAGAATAAATGGACACAAATTTGACATCAGGAATCATAACATTCTGAAAACCAGTAGGAGAATACTTCAGTCTCTCTGGTCACTCAGTAACAGACTTAAAAGTGGCAATTCTTCAACAAAAAAACTTCAAAAACAGACTCCAGCATAAAACTGCAGAACTGGAATTAATTTGCAAACTGGATATCATCAGATTAGACCTGAATAAAGACTGGGAGTGGTTGGGTCATTACAAAACCTAAACTTAATTTCCCCAATGCTAATTTCTCCCTACTGTTACTCACACTTTCTTGTCAACTGCCTGTAATAGGCCACTCTCTACCACTTCAAAAGTCATTTTTCCTCCCTTGGTATCCTGCTGTTAATTGATTTATCTCAATAGACTGACCTCACACTTGGTAAAGCAACCCCCATCCTTTCATGTATTTATACTTGCTCCTGTATTTTTCACTTCATGCATCTGATGAAGTGGGCTCTAGCCCACAAAAGCTTATGCCCAAGTAAATTTGTTAGTCTCTAATGTGCCACAAGGACATCTCATTATTTTTGCTGATACAGACTACCATGACTATCACTAAGAAATTCATTATTGTCTGATAGCTGGTTAGGGGCCTACCTGAAATAATTTGAGGGTCTCAGTCCAATTTCTAGGGGAGAAGTGTCTCCTTCAGAACAAAAAGCACAGCCACATTTGATACTAATTGTTCATCTTTTAGCAGTCTCAGCAAAGATGCCAAGGACACAGTGGGTTCTGGACAGAACTGGATGAATAACAGATTATTCAGTTTGCTGGCAATTACAAAAACATGGGAAAAGATTATTTTGGGTCAAACCAAAAAGTAAAAAAAAAAAATCATTTTGAGTAAAAAAAAAAAAAGGTTTTGTTTAACCCGAAATGAAACATTTTGTTTCAACTTTGAGCATTGTAGTACATTCTTAAAGTTTAAAAAAAAATAAAGGAAATTTTGAAATGAAGTCATTTAGATTTGAAAAATATAAGAATTCCATTTCAAAAATATCAAAACAAAACTTTTCAATTTTTCAGGTTTTTATTTTCAAAATAAATAAGTGAAATTGACATGTTTTGAAAAACATTTCAGTGTTGCCAATCTTCATTTTGTGCTTAAAAAAAGATTTGGTCAAAACATTTCAGGATCAGACTGCAGCACGTTAGTAGAGTGGTGTAGGGAAGTTTGCACTGCGATGGTCCATGCTTTACCTGCCTTTGGGATTGATAAAGGGTTTCATTTCGCAAGGCTTTCAATTTGGCACCTTTCACCACCACTAAATTCACTGAAGGTTGAAGGAAAGTGATAAAGATAATTCTTAAATTTATAGACTCTCCCTCTGGTGAGACTTCTTTCTGTTGAATGTTTTTTGCACTAGGATATAAGTTAGAGATGTTATGATCATGCAACACATCAAGCCTGATCTTGTGGTATAAGGTCTCTCTTTATTAAAAGTGCATGTACCAGAATAACTCTTACCTTGGGCAATTACACTGAAGCTTTTTAAAGTTCAATATTCTAGTCCTTCTCCACACATTCCTCTTCCCCCCAATCCCCACAACTCTGTTCCTTCCAGTCCTCACAGTTCTCTCACCTAATTACTCTCTTTTACTCCTTTTGACACTATAAACTTTATACCTTATTTCATGCCACCATATGATTAACAACCTTCCATTTCCCACGTGCCAAGCATCTTCTCTCTCTCCAGTCACAGCCTTCTATAAAATATACCTCTTTGGCAAAGCATACCCAGTCTAATCACTACACCAGGGATTCTCAAACTGGGGGCTGGAACCCCTCAGGGGGTCACGAGGTTATGATCTGGGGAGGGTTGCGAGCTGTCAGCCTCCACACCAAACTCCACTTCGCATCCAGCATTTATAATAGTGTTAAATATAAAAAAGTGTTCTTAATTTATAAGGGCGGGGTTGCACTCAGAGGCTTGCTGTGTGAAAGGGGTCATCACTACAAAAGTCTGACAACCACTGCTCTGCACTGACAATTAGAGGTAGGCAGCAAACTGCTTTCCTGCATGGCAAAGTTTTTCAGATTTTGAAAAATTTTCCTATTTTGAACTGAGATTAAAAAGTTGAAAAAAAATATAAATTTGGGTCAGCTGACAGATTTTGTTATAATTTAAAAATGTTTCATTTGGACTTTAACCCTTTATTATTTAATTTTTTAAACTAGAATTAGCTTAAATTTCAAAACATTTGAACAAGTGTCATAACATTTATACAACTTTGAAAGTATTTTGAGTCAAACAATTGGTTTAAATCAACTTTGAAAGTATTTTGAGTCAAACAATTGGTTAAAATATGCAAAAAGTTTGTTTTGATGAATCTGCATTTTCTGATGGAAAAACTTTTTATTAAAAAGATTCCCAGCCAGCTGTGCTAATAATATTGTTGACTGCCAGTATAAACCTGTAGTACAGATGGGCCTGAACCAAAAACCCAGATCCTATCTTGCCAAATAGTTGAGTTCATATCTGGATCCAAACTTTGCCTTTCAGGGCCCCACCACCCCCACATTAGGTGATTAGAAACTTGCATTGAAACACCTTGACATGTACAGGAAATTTGGATTGGAATCCAAACTTTGTTGTTCAGGCATATCTCTTGTTTAAAATGTTATTCTAAATGTCACATTTTCAGAGTTTCATTGTCAGCTTTTCAAGGCAATGACCATTTTTGTGTGTGTACTCTTACAGTAATATCCAAGTACTAACGTCATAAGATTGATGCAAACTTCTTTTTAAGTGAAGCAACTGTCTCACATTTCAATTTGAGATAAATGCCAGAAAAACATTACAAGTATGCAGGGGATATTAAGGCGCAAGCAGAATAGCAGGGAACGATTGTCCAGGAAAAGCAAACAGCAGTAAGACTCATATGCCAATAGCAACAGAACAAGAGGAATGCCCAAGACCCTGTCAGCACAGCATCTTTGGAGGGGTGATAAACTGCTTAGTATGATGGTACTCGTTCCAATCTGACTTTTTCAGCAGCAAAATGAATGAACACTGAGTTGGGGGGAAATATTCCTTTTGCACTAAGTGGATTTCAGGCCCAATTTGTGCCACGAATCATTATTTTCCCATCTTTCTTCTACAAGATACAGTGCAACAGCCTTTTCAAACTACATAAGAAAGTTTTAGTTGGCAGGATTCACAAGGCACAGAAGGGATTCATGACAGACGGAAACAAAGCCAAAAGGTGTGTGATTAACAGTGAAATAAAAATGTTTATATTCTTAGTCAGTGTTTTCCACACAGCAGACATCTTGGTTGTGTCACACTAAAATATCTTAGGAGAATCATGAAGAGTGAGGAGAGCTCCTTCTGTAAAAGATTAACATGGCCCCATTGTGAGCTTGTTGAGCATACACTGTTAGGAGCATGTATCCGGATCCCTACCAGCATCGTGCAAAGTTTTCTTTAAGGTACAGTTCTGTACAAAAGGGGTTCTCTGGCCAATCATCTTATCTAGCTGCTGCCTTTTGGTATCATCTAATGGACTTTATGTGCACACAAGATGTTGTGTGGGTCGGCATATGTGTGTGTTTGTTGGTGTTATCTGTGTGGGAGAGAAAGGGGAAGGGATCTGGAAAAAATATTTTCAGATTATTTACAAATAGATTTAGGCCACATACACTGGGCCTAATTTTCCATCATATTATTCCAGTTTTATACATTTGTAATTCTACTGGAGTCAATGGATTTATACTAGCATAAAACCAATGTAAAGCATTGCATAATCAGGCCCACAGATTCTCCATTTGTATGTAAAGTCTGTTTGCATCAGCAAACATGAGAGATTCTCACACGCACACACATTAGCAGATATTGTTGCCAGTGCAGCTCATTGGGATACTCCAGAAACCTGCAAAAGGTACTAGTGATTAATACGATTCATTTGTTATATGGATGTTGTACTAGTCTTATACTGACATGGACCTTTTATGCCTGGGGTCTGATTCTACATCATGCTGAGCTCTATCAGACCTAAGTAGACTTTTTTTTTTAGTAGGTGCTCAGCATCTTTCAGGATTGGGTCCATAAGGGAACATGGAGACTGATTCCTGATGCTGGATTGAAATAACTTCGGCAGAACTGGGGTGTTCACAGAATGCCACCTTTTTCCTTGACCTTCACCAGATCTGTCCATGACCCCTGCACCTGGTAACACAGGTCAATCTGGATTAAGAAATTTATGAAATGTAAAAAAACACCAGTGATCTCCGTGGCTTGAGCCAAGGATTTCTGCTGATTCCTGGCACCTTCTAGTTTTCCAAGTGTCATCTTTCCTGCCAGGCCCAAGTGTGAAGGGAGAATTCACTTAATCTCTTCAGAAGATACAGGGCTCCTGGACAAATTTACTTCCTTGAACATATTTACAGAGGAAGGAGGCGCAAAGCACTATGTTGATGTTTCTGTGATGAACGTATAGATAAGCTGCTCCAAATGATGTCGCTTCATGCCTAGGACTTTGCTATTCTCTGAGCCATGGCTTCATGCACTGATGCTCTGAGATGTATCCTCATCCTTTCTGAGTTAATACCCTGGTATCAGTGTTCCTGGAAATATCATGACTGTCTCAATATGTCACTTCACAATGGTATCTCTATTCAAGGCAACCACTTGTCTCAGAAAAGGCACAATAATTTGTGTCAGCTCATTAATCCGCATGCTGCTGATTCAGGTATTGAGCTCTTTAATGGCCCCGCTCTTTAATGGCCTTTCTACTTTATCCTCAGGGGACATTAATAATAAGAACCTGGAGGGAAGGGTCAGAGAATAGAGGTTGATGTTAATTTGAATGAAAATTACAATTGGAAATAAATGATTTGAATAAAACTAAGGTAAGTTTAAAAATTTGGAGAAAAGGGCATATACCACTGAGAGCACAATGAATATTAGCTGACATATCCTGCTTAGGTAGTTACATACAGCCATTGCCTAGGTATATTTCCCATTCCCCATGGTGGGAAGGTTTAGTGGGTTAGGAATGGAACTCATTCATGACTCCATTCATGGTTGTGAGTGGAAATCTTTCTCTAAATGTTCATAAAAAGGAAATGGTATGTGGCCAACGTGTTGAGTGCCCAATGCAGAAATATTAGGACAAAAATAATTTTTAAGGAATGAGGGGAGTAGAGAGCGAGTATGTGATGGCAACTGGAACAAGTCAATAGAAGGTTTTAAAATGGGGCAGTTTTCAATCACATTGTGAAGTGAGCATCTAGTGGAGGTGTTTGAGGATTGTCAGTGATGTGACTGTGTGTCACCATATGAGTGAGAAGGCAGGTAGCAGCATTCTGCATGTTCTTTGTATCGAAAATAGCTATTTAGGGTCTTCTTATATGCACACTTATCAAGCTCTGGAATCTGGAGAGCTGAGACTTGGAGAAAGGTCAGAGAAGACGGTGTTCGTTCTTCCTGGGCTATTCAAGAGCTAAGAAATTTGCAATGGGGTGTTCAATTTGCACAGAGATCACAGACTGTCACAGCAACATTCCCTTTGATCTGTTAGTGTTAAACAAACGAACTTATCTGGATGGAAACTGGAGCATGGAGCATTATGCTTAATTGGATGAAGGACTGTTATAAGGCTGCACATTTTACTTCCTATCTCTGCCACACACACTTCACCTCCTTTTCCTCCTCATTTTAAATGGTTACAAACACTGCTAAACAAGCTTAAAAAAATCATTGAGTTTTCCTGATAACTGGAAGAGAAAATTGCTTGTACTGAGTGCTGCATTTCTGCTGAATGCTTACTTCAATTTGGCAAATTAAAAACATTATATGAAACCTTCCAATCAGTAATATAGGTAGTAATTAGTTAGTCACACCTGTATTTTCTAATCTCAACAACAGATAGGGTGTTTTGAGCTGTAATTGTATGCAGGCTTATGCAAGGTGTTTTCTTTCATGATCCACAGACAATAAGATGGACTCTTTTGGGGAAATTAAAAACAAACTATCACAAAACCTTGCAAAAATATAGTGGTCACTCTAAATATAGGCATACTCATGATACAAAGGATAATATTTTATTTATCACACTTCTATCAATTCAGATAAAGTAAGAACTGACCCTTTGTCCCAAATGCAAAATGAATCCTAACTAAACCTTTTTTGAAATTCAAAAGAAAGTGGATAACAGCTCTTCCCCATAGCAATTATTTTCATTTAATATTTCACACCGCCTAGTTCATTCTGGAACTGGAAGTGCCACAATAAGAAAGGCTGATCCTGTGATACTTTCAGCTTTATTAGAAGGATGGATTAGAAGCTTAGTGAAGGAGTTATATGATTTCCAGTGCAATTTTGCAGACTAAAGTGGTCCAAAGGAGGTTCAACTAAGTACTTAGGGGCAGATTTTCCAAAGTACAAACTGAAGTTAGTTACCCAACTCCCTCTGACATTAAATAGGTGCCTAACTGCCCTTACATGACTTTGGAAAAAAAATTGGGAACTTATACAAAGTGAATGTTTTGATCATTTTCTATAGATACCGATTACACCACCAGTCACAAAAGATTCCTTGGATTATTTCTGACAGTGACATGAAATATTGGAGGGTCTCCAGCTGTTGTAGATTTTCTCAGACTACCTGCGAGAAGCTGACCATTGACCAAATACAGTGCAGTAGGCAGGATGTCTTGGTTCAGTTCCTACCACTGTCATCTCTCTTTTTCCAGCTCCTGTCACAACAGCAAAGCAAGAATTTGGGCAGGTGTGCTTTGTTTTCTTATTAAAAACGAATAGGCATATCCTGAGGATCCTATTCAGTTTTTAATTTAGTCATTGCTTGTCTTCAATTAGTTTTTCCTTAGTTGAGTCAAAATATAAACCAAAGAGGAGCTGGAACCCAGTATTTGGGGTGCTTTCTACAAGGTGAACTTCTAAGCATATTAGCAACATAGGACAAAGAAAAAGCCAATTAGATCATCAGTTCGGGAATCTCTGCCCAGGCAGTATAGAGTCTCCCCTTCCCAAAGGAGGATGTACAAATGCCTAATAAAGATGAGCAAAGAAGGTGATGTTCAAACCCAGATCAGGCTTGGGCCAGGGAGGTATTTGGATTTCAGGGCTGAAGCTAAAGCAGTGCTAAATTTGGACTCATGTTTGGCAGCATTAAATGTAATGAGCTGTACTTGCAAGATTTTGTCCTAAAATGGCACAACTCCTCAGAGCAGCTCACCGTGTGGGATATTTCTGCTTTTCCAGAAACTAGATTTCTGAGATCAAGGAAACAGTTTGTTTGTGGTTTTGGATCTGGCCCAGCGCTAAAAACATTAAGCATGGGTTTGGATCCTTGGTTCTGAAACACACTATCCCTGCAACTTATGTTTGGGGAAGGAGTTAGATTTGACATTGTGGTTTGGGCCCATCGCTAGTGTCTATGAAATAGCGTATGGTCATGTGGAGTATATAATTCAGTTACATTTTCAGCACTGCTTTGTTGAATCAATTCCCTTCCTTAAGTCATAACACTATTCTGTTCCCTATTTTTATTTGCAGATGTCCATAAAACCATTCAAGTTACATTCAGTTCCGGAATCAATTTATAATAGTAAGGAACAGATTTCTATCTTCTTTGTGTTGATATGATTTAGGGAATGGAAATTGCCCCAACAAGGGAGTGCTGGGAATAGCTATAAAAGTAACTTGATAATAGAGTTTTGTGATGTAGTTCCTACTTTGCAAATCTAACTCCCATCAGTCCCCTTCCCACTATAGGTCCTTAGGCTTTAGAACTCACAATGGCGGCAGAGGATAGAATTTCTTTTTTTCAGTTGTCTTTTTAAATAACTGGTTCATTTAATTCACACATTGGCAAAAACATCCTTTAAGCAGGTATTACAGTTAAAAAACCATAATCCAGGGGTCAGCAACCTACGGCATGCCTGCCAAAGGTGGCAAGGGAGCTGATTTTTGATGGCACGCAGAGTGGGCTGAGCTGCTCAGCCCACCGCTGCTCTGGGGTTTCCACTGGCGGCTCCTGCCAGCCGGAGTCCCCTCGCCGGTCCCACTCAGTGCCCACTGCTGGCCTGGGGTTCCTTCCCCCAGGCTGGCAGCAGGCTGAGATCCCAACTGGCAGGAGTCGGTGGTGGAAACCCCAGAGCAGCGGCAAGCTGAGCTGCTCAGCCCACCGCCACTCTGGGGTTCCCGCTGCTGGCTCCTTGTCAGCCGGGGTCCCGTCGCTGGTTCCCATTCAGCACCCACTGCTCGCCTGGGGAAAGGAACCCCAGACTGGCAGCAGACCCACAGACCCAGTTATCTCCTCATAGAAGGCAATTAGGTTAGTCAGGCATGACTTGCCCTTGGTGAATCCATGGTGACTGTTCCTGATCACTTTCCTCTCCTGTAAGTGCTTCAGAATTGATTCCTTGAGGACCTGCTCCATGATTTTTCCAGGGCCTGAGGTGAAGCTGATTTGCCTGTAGTTCCCCAGATCCTCCTTCTTCCCTTTTTTAAAGATGGGCATTACATTAGCCTTTTTCCAGTCATTCGGGACCTCCCCCAATCACCATGAGTTTTCAAAGATAATGGCCAATGGCTCTGCAATCACATCCGCCAACTCTTTTAGCACCCTTGGATGCAGCGCATCCGGCCCCATTGGACTTGTGCTCGTCCAGTTTTTCTAAATAGTCCCGAACCACTTCTTTCTCTATAGACTGCTGGTCACCTCCCCCTCATACTATGCTGCCCAGTGCAGCAATCTTGGAGCTGACCTTGTTTGTGAAGACAGAGGAAAAAAAAGCATTTAGTACATTAGCTTTTTCCACATCCTCAGTCACTAGGTTGCCTCCCTCATTCACTAAGGGGCCCACACTTTCCTTGATTTTCTTCTTGTTGCTAACATACCTGAAGAAACCCTTCTTGTTAATCTTAACATCTCTTGCTAGCTGCAACTCCAAGTGTGATTTGGCCTTCCTGATTTCACTCCTGCATGCCTGAGCAATAATTTTATACTCCTCCCTGGTCATTTGTCCAATCTTCCACTTCTTGTAGGCTTCTTTTTTGTGTTTAAGATCAGCAAGGATTTCACTGTTAAACCAAGCTGGTCGCCTGCCATATTTACTATTCTTTCTACACATTGGGATGGTTTGTTCCTGCAACCTCAATAAGGATTCTTTAAAATGCAGCCAGCTCTCCTGGACTCCTTTTCCTCTCATGTTATTCTCCCAGGGGATCTTGCCCATCAGTTTCCTGAGGGAGTCAAAGTCTGTTTTTCTGAAGTCCATGGTCCATATTCTGCTGCTCTCCTTTCTTCCTTGTGCCAGGATCCTGAACTCAACCATCTCGTGGTCACTGCCTCCCAGTTCCCATCCACTTTTGTTTCCCCTACTAATTCTTTCTGGTTTGGGAGCAGTAAGTCTAGAAGAGCTCTGCCCCTAGTTGGTTCCTCCAGCACTTGCACCAGGAAATTGTCGCCTACACTTTGCAAAAACTTCCTGGATTGTCTGTGCACCGCTGTATTGCTCTCCCAGCAGATATCAGGGTGATTGAAGTCTCCCATGAGAACCAGGACCTGCGATCTAGTAACTTCTGCTAGATGCCGGAAGAAAGCCTTGTCCACTTCATCTCCCTTTGTTGCTCACACTTCTAAACTTAATCCAGAGACTCTCAGGTTTTTCTGCAGTTTCATACTGGAGCTCTGAGCAGTCGTGCTTCTCTCTTACATACAATGCAACTTCCCCACCTTTTCTGCCTTGCCTGTCCTTCCTGAACAGTTTATATTCATCCATGACAGTACTCCAGTCATATGAGTTATCCCACCAAGTCTCTGTTATTCCAATCACATCATAGTTCCTTGACTATGCCAGGACTTCCAGTTCTCCCTGCTTGTTTCCCAGGCTTCTTGCATTTGTGTATAGGCACTTAAGATAACTCACTGATTGTCCCCCTTTCTCAGTTTGAGACAGGAGTCAAAGTCTGTAGTGTCTCTAGATTTGTTACATTTGAAGTATTTAAGGGAATGGGCTGCAGTCACAAAATTTGGATCTGGATCCAGACTTCAAGTAGTCCAACATCTGAGAGTGTTTGGATCTGAAATTTTGCTTCATTCAAATGTAGGGAAAGGCACCAACCAGGAACTCTGTATTTGAATCACATTAAGAGTCTGTCCTCATCTGCCCGTCCTCACCATAATTCAGGGTGTTCACATATAGGGTTTGTTTTGGACCAAGCTCTGTATTAACAAACAAAAAGTCATGCTGAGAGCTAGTTTACTTAGCCTATAATTTATTTTTTTAAAATCTTTATTCTTAAAACGAAAACATTGCTATCTTTACTTTTAAATACGTATTTTATAACCACACCAAGATACTTGCAACTGTGTAGTGATGCTGATCAATCCATGTATCACTTAGCTTTACCCTGTGGCTTGTTATCCAAGATGAGCATTAGTCAGCACTGGCACATGGTTTGTCATATCTTGTTGCTTACACAGAGATTCATTTCAAACAATAAAACAAAGCCATAATAGCTTCAAAAATGTAGTATTTTGGCCTATAGATTGTAAAATTTCCAGATTAACTACATGATTAACAGCTAATACACTTTTAAAATATCTATAGAGCTCTAAAAAATCTTGTTCACTGAAATGCATTCCCACCCCCATCCTCACTAACTGTGCTGGAAGCCTTAGAACAACACTTCCTTAACTCTCATCCCCTAACACCCCTACTCTACTTGTGCTACATTGATGACATCTTCATAATCTGGAACCATGGAAAAGAAGCCCTTGAGGAATTCCACCATGATTTCAACAATTTCCATCCCACCATCAATCTCAGCCTGGACCAATCCATACAAGCTGTCCATTTCCTGGACACTACTGTGCTTATTACCGATGGTCACATAAACACCACCCTATACCAGAAACCTACTGATGGCTATACTTACCTACATGCCTCCAGCTTCCATCCAGGACACACCACATGATCCATTGTCTACAGCCAAGCTCTAAGATACAGCTGGATCTGCTCCAATCCCTCAGAGACAAATACCTACAAGATCTCTATCAAGCATTCTTAAAACTACAATACCCACCTGCTGAAGTGAAAAAATAGATTGACAAAGCCAGAAGAGTATCCAGAAGTCACCTACTACAGGACAGGCCCAACAAAGAAAATAACAGAACGCCACTAGCCATCACCTTCAGCTCCCAACTAAAACCTCTCCAGCACATCGTCAAAGATCTACAACCTATCCTGAAAGAAGATCCCACACTCTCACAGATCTTTGGAAGACAGACCAGTCCTTGCTTACAGACAGCCCCCCAACCTGAAGCAAATACTCACCAGCAACCACACAACAAAAACACTAACCCAGGAACCTATCCTTGCAACAAAGCCTGATGCCAACTCTGTCCACATATCTATTCAAGTGACACCATCATAGGACCTAATCACATCAGCCATGCCATCAGGGGCCTGTTCACTTGCACATATACCAATGTGCCAGCAATGCCCCTCTGCCATGTACATTGGCCAAACAGGCCAGTCTCTACACAAAAGAATAAATGGACACAAATCTGACATTAGGAATTGTAACATTCAAAAACCAGTAGGATAACACTTCAACCTCTCTGGTCACTCAGTAACAGACTTAAAGGTGGCAATTTTGCAACAGAAAAGCTTCAAAAACAGACTCCAAGGGAGACTGCTGAACTAGAGTTAATTTGCAAACTAGATATCATTAACTTGAGCCTGAATAGAGACTGGGAGTAGTGGAGTCATTACATAAATTGAATTTTTTTCCCTATGTTAAGTATCCTCACATCTTCTTGTCAACTGTCTGAAATGGGCCATCTTGATTATCACTAAAAAAATTTTTTTTCTGCTGATAATTAAGATTAATCTTAATTAATTAGCCTCTTAGAGTTGGTATGGCCACTTCCAGCTTTTCATGTTCTCTGCGTGTATATATATCTTCTTACTAAATGTTCCATTCTATGCATCGGATGAAGTGGGCTGTAGCCCACGAAAGCTTGTGCTCTAATACATTTGTTAGTCTCTGTTCTTTTTGCGGATACAGACTAACATGGCTGCTACTCTGAAACCTGTGCTGGAAGCAGACATGCCAAACCCATGAAAAAAATGAAGAAATTGGGCTTGTTTTTGGCTTAGTTGGCTTGTGAGTTGTTTGTTGGCTAGTTTTTGGCTTGTAGTTTGTTTGGCTTGTAGCTTGTTGCTTGTTGCTGCTTTTTTTTGATCGGCTCCCAGCAAGGGGGGGTCAAGCAGGGAGCGGTGGGGGTGGGGAGAGTGCCAGGGATGCACAGCGAGCCCACCACAGTCCCAGACTGCAAGCCAGGGGGATCTAGTCACATAGAGTGTTGGGGTTCTTAGGAATTGCCTTGTTTGGGGCTTGTTTTGGAATAAGATTAGCTTGATTTTTGGCTTATTGTGAAAGTCGAGGTGCTTATTTATCACATGAAAATTGGCAACTGTGGTTTGAAGGTATTAAATAGTTAATGTTGGAGGTCTCATTAGACCCTGAGGTAGTACTGACTATCATTAATAATGCCTGGTTTGGAACCATACTTGCCCCTCTATGCTCCTTACTCCCCACCACTGCAAAACACAAAGTGAAGCCTGCCAATATTTCCCATCTAACTGAAGTCTATTCCCCACTGGTGTGCCCTTATTCCTATTAAAATGGTCCTTTCATTATACCCACTAAAATGTACTCTTCAGCTGAAATGTTCTTCATGCCAAAGTTGTTCACATCAAAATTTGTCCCCACAATTAAATGTACCTCACTATTGTTTCCCTACCCACCAAAATACTCACCACACACTAAGATAGCTTTCATGTTGAAGTGTCTTCCCCAGACTGAAATCTCACACTGCACCAGAATTCCTCTCCTAAAAGAAAATCAATCAGTCTCTCTCTCTCTCTCTCTCTCTCTCTGTCTCTTGGTAAGAATCCCATCTCAGACATGTAGATTATATTTTTTTAAAATAACATTCTTGTTTAAGGAACTGAAGATTTATTGACACAATCCAGACATTAATTAGCTGTTAATTACTAATCCTGTTTTATTTTTCGCTATCCAAGTTATCACTGTAAATTATATACAAATATTTGTGTGAGGGCCAGAGGCAATCAAGAGTTACAGTTTTTGTTGTGTGAGACTGCCATGCGGGCAGCTCCATGGAAGTACAGACTACCTCTGCTCTTTTCGCTGACCAAATAAATCAGTAGGGTTCTGTATCTTTTTGAGTTCTGCATTGTATTGGGTTACTGCTGGGCTGCTTCTCAGCTACAGAATCTTGGTCACCAGAGCCAGATTTACAACTTGCACACTCCTCGACACAGCATCTTCAGCCCCCCTCTGCCTACAGCTGACCTTCGTGTTGCACACAGTTTTAAAGAGGTAAGGTGCCCCTAAAACACTGACACTTCTAGGCACATGCCTACTGTGCCTAATTGGAAATCCGGCCTTGTTGGTCACCAGGAATCAATTCACCCCTTTAGTTTCTGTACTGAGTACAATGGAGTCATATGGGGTGTGTGTGTGTGTGTGTGTGTGTGTGTGTGTGTGTGTGTGTGTAGTGAATTTGGCCACGAGTCTTCAGTGATAAAATATAACAAAGATGAGGACACCATTTTATGAGCCCTCTTCTAATAAGGTGACATTCACCCCATTGCAGAGCACAAGTATAAAGTCTTTACACCACTTGAATCTGTTCACCCTCTGCACTGGAGCAGATTTCACCCCCATGAGGAATCATACTGGTTTATATAGTAAGGGAGACTGCATTGCCTACATCTCTGAGCCTGTCAGTGTGTGACAAAACCTCACACAGAGAAAATATTAAAGAAAAAAAGGCATGGAGGAGAGATACCGCTTACCTAATCCCCTCTAAACTAATCCCAGTTCCAGTTGATTTTCATGATAGCTGTGATGGAGTGTGTATGCAGGGATGACTCAGAAAGCTAGTAATCTATCACTTCAGACAAACAAAGGCTGTAAACAAAAGTATGTTTAAAACAGAATTAAAAGGGTCACTCTCTAATTTGTATGCTGAATGCCCCATTTACACTCTGCTATTTGGGGCGTTCATCATGTACTCCACACAGTTCCTGCAGTCCATTTACAAAAAATAGTTCTATGTATCATTTTAAAAGATTTTGGAATATTTGTCCCCTACTTTAGGCCAAACAGAATTAATCTTTTGAAAGAAAGACATCTTTTATAGCAGGGTGGGTAATACAAAAAATTCCAAATGAAGTTGAAGAAATGCACTATGGACAGTTTGCAGATTAATAGAGGGCTATGGATCCTCTTTCTGCTAGGTCACTGGCTCAAATGCAGCCCAGCAAAATAGTGACAAAAAGCTGTTACCATCTCTGATGGATGTTCAGAGATTAAATGGGGGTTTCAGTCAAATTCCCAGTGGACAACTGGGAATTGGACTGCAACTGCAGAAAATCATCCTTGTGATTGGCACTAATTGGTAACTTTGGGCTCTATTCACCCCTGTGAGGGAATACACTATATAGGGGACAAGAAACCGCAAGTTTTCTGCAAATTCCTCTGACAAGGTGAGGAGATGGGCGTTCTTCTCCAACAGGAAGGAGCAAGGAGTACAGCCAGAGACCCAATGGGTTCTCCTCAAGAGCACCAGAGATCTCAGCGATCCACTGGATGCCAGAACAATCTGTGCCTCTTCACTGCTCCCAGGGACTCTTGATCCATCTCCCAGTTCTTTGGAAACATGAAAATGCTCTTCCCTCCTACAACCACTGGAATCTCTTTTAAAGCAGGTGTTCCACTGCCTGGGGGAAGCAAAGTGTTTGCAGTTAATACAGCTTAACCTTGGATCTCAAATCATGGTGCCCAAATCTGCATTCAGATCAGAACTTTAGTAACTTATACCAGGGTAGGCAACCTATGGCATATGTGCCAAAAGCGGCACATGAGCTGATTTTCAGTGGCACTCACACTGCCTGGGTCCTGGCCACCGGTCTTGGGGGCTCTGCATTTTAATTTAATTTTAAATGAAGCTTCTTAAACATTTTAAAAACCTTATTTACTTTATATACAACAATAGTTTAGTTATATATTATAGACAGGGGTGGCTCCAGGCATCAGCACGCCAAGCACGTGCTTGGGGCGGCAAGCCACTGGGGGCTCTCTGCCGGTCGCCACGAGGGCGGCAGGCAGGCTTCCTTCAGCGGCTTGCCTTTACAGGGTCCTCTGGTCCCGCGGCTTCGGCGGACCTCCCGCAGGCGAAGCTGTAGGACCAGCGGACCCTCCGCAGGCAAGCAGCTGAAGGCAGCCTGCCTGCCATGTTTGGGGCAGCAAAATGCCTAGAGCCGTCCCTGATTATAGACTTATAGAAAGAAGCTTTCTAAAAATGTTAAAATGTATTACTGGCTCATGAAACCTTAAATTAGAGTGAATAAATGAAGACTCAGCACACCACTTCTGAAAGGTTGCTGACCCCGGCCTTATATTGTACAGGCTGTGTTATTTTCTGCTGTTTTCCTAGTGGATATGGGTGGGGAGAATCTGCAGGAGCCTACCCTACTACTCCTCCCATCCTTTCCAACTCCATGAATCCTATCTGTTGAGCCCTAGAATGCAATGCAACCACTTTCCCAGGCCCAGATTGTATGATCTTGGAGGAGACCTTTTATGGGCAGGCTTGGTAGAGTGGCCTAGGGCTAAATGGATTATTGAGTATGCACTCTACTCTTTCTCCTATAGAGGGTCCCTCCAGGATAGGGCTGTGGCAGATTGATGGAGCATGGGGTGAGCTTGTGCATCTGCTGCCTCTGCTGTACCTGATCAAGGACTATAGAGAAGGTTTCAGCCTCTAGAACTAGATACACACGCAGAAAATCTGAATACAGCTTATTTTTAAAAGAACTGAAAAAATCTTGAATTGACTGTGTTTCACTTCTGGCATCAATCTGAACCTGAAGACTACAGTGCTGGGAAAAGACTAGAATTATTATTAGCAAGAACATATGCCACTAGTACTGACATTGTGCATTAAATGAGCTTTCTAACCCATGTCTACCTTTATTAAATAAATAGGCTTGGGCCCCACTGCCACATTCCTCATTTTTTTTAGTGTGAAATCAAATAGATTAAGACTTATAAATAAGACTCCAGAGAAAGGAATGATCAATTTTGTTAGCAGAAATTAGTTCAAGAGTAAAGAGCTGCTGCCATTCTGTTTGTTGGTTAAGGAGGCCTGTTTGATTTAATCTGTTTAGGGAAAAATCATTTCCCTGAGACAGAAGCCTAATATTACTTTAGAATTTTTAAAAAAGAGACCGCTGTGTCTATTATATTTTGGATCCATAACTAATGTTCAAGTCAAGAGAGAAAAGAGGAACTGTGTGATTAAATCAAATGTTTGCGGAGACTAAGAGGAAAATATGTACCACGTACAGGAGCAGAATTACGGAGTTTGCTTCTAAATGGAGGGATCTTGTTAGTCCAAATGGAGAATTCTTAAGGGATGCTCATGACATTGGGAAACTGCATCTATTGGGCGAAATGACAAACAGAAGCTTCTCAGACTCTCCTGAGGCAGCAGTGATCTCTGGTTTAATGCTTTGCCAAGTTGGAATTTGAACATATTCAATGACAGTCTAATGCACAGCTCTCTGCATTTATCCTTCTCACCTTGACAAAGGGATATATTTACCATCTCCATGATTCTAACAATCAGGGTGGTATCATATTTACAATGATCTCTTATGTCCCTTCTACAGTTCAACACAACTCCAAAGTCAGTGGACCCAGAGAAAACTTGGCAGTTCCCTGATCCAATTAATGATCTGCACTGCCAGACTGAACTGTATTTTAAACATGCTTAGATATTTCCATGTTGTTACCGAGTTACCCACAATGACAGTTATAATATTATAGCCTTTCAACTTCAGAAAAGGTGGGGAACTAAAACATGCTCAGCAACTGTGTTCAGTTCAGCTAAACATTCAAAAGTTCGGGAGCCAGATCCTCAGCTGATGTAAATTAACATTTACACCAATGGAGGATCTTGATCCATTGCTTTTCCAAACTGAGTCTCTTGGAGCTGAAAAATTGGATTGGATATTTTATAACAATGTCCCATTAGATTTCCAGTCTTATGACTTCCAGCTTCTGATCAGGCCAGAAACAGTATGAGAACACCCTCTTGCAGTATTTTGGTGCTTTTGCTTCCGGGCCCAGACAGGTTCTAGAGCAACAAACAAAACCCAGACAAATAACTTGACTTAAGCCCAAAATCTGGAGTGATTTTGTATCTCAAAATAGCTTCAATGTTTATATTGTGTTGGATTTTTTTTGGCCCAGGTTTGGAAGCTTCTTATTTTTCTCTCATTTGATATACCTATCTCTTAGTCTCAGGTATCAGAGTGATCAACAGACTGGCCTGCTGGGCAGTAGCATATCAATTGTTCTGCAATGGGGATGGGTGATTAGGGCCTCGGGTGTAGCTTGATATGCAAATTAGTATACACATTTAGCATACATATATCATTATAAACAAGATGTCACACTGTTTGGAGCCAAAGAATCCATTTTTAAATAAACAAGCCAATTTTCAATGAAGCTATATGAGGGAGCTGTAATTTTTTTTAAAAAAACTTTAAATAAAGCTAGCTATATATAATATTTAAGATCTCTGCTAGCCTTATAGTTTTCTTAAAATATGTTTCTTCCCATTCCCTTGACTTCATCCTGTTTTGTCTTCTCTTGTCATATATATGTATATAGAAGTTTTATGCTTTTTGGGGCAGGCACCATATCTTTCTATTGGGCTAGGAAGTGCCAGGCATACTCTCTGTTGTCCAAAAGGAATATGATTTCCTCCCACCAGGTGCCCATCTCACCAAACTCAAAAATCCTAGTCCTTATGTATTATTATTTTTGATGCAAAGCTCCAAGAGAGAGAGCCCAACAGGATTGCATAGATTGGATCAGATGTTAAGTCAAGCAGCAATACCAGCCATTCACAAGGTGGCACCATTCATAGTCTCTGAGATACTGGATTTCCTCAGCTCCATCAGAGTTTCCACATGTGCACATACTGCTCCACAATGCTTTTCTTGGTCCATATTAGGGTCCTCTAACAGAGTGAAGCCAGCAGAGCAGAAAAAGATGAAGCAGGTACTGCTGAACTGAAGAGAGATGGAGTAAGAAGGGGTCCAGCTAGGGCTACCCCTTCTTCTCAGCACTCACCAAGGGCCAGAACTGTGCAGGTTGAGTCTTCCCATCTGGGGATGCTAGGACCTATGCAGTGCCCCCACTTCCCCAGCCATGTGGCCTTGAGGAAAGAAACCACAGGGAGGAGTCAGCCATAGATCAAGGCAGTTACAGAAGCAGTTAAAGCAGAAAATGATCAGATACTGATGACATCATCAGTCCGCTTCCTGCACTTTTCATTCAGAATATTCTCTTCCCTCTGCTGAATGGCTGTTCACTCCAGTTATGGCTCCAGTCTTCACCTCTTCCCTTCCTTTGTTTTACTCTCTAGCTAATCCCTCTCCTAACAAACCCCACAAACAAAACAAAAACAAAGTTACATCAATGTGATGTTTCCAAACTGTCACTCTTCTCTCTACTTGGGTATTATATATCCCTTTCCCTTACACTTTGTCTTATCTATTTAAATTGTGAACTCTTCTCAGCAGAGACAGTCTCTCTCGCCCTGTCCACACAGGGACACTTCGGCTATGTCTATACTGCAATTGAGCTAGCAGTGTAGTCATGGCAGCATGGGGTGCACAACAGGCTATCTGCCCAAGCGCAGTCCCATCTGAGACCCTAAGTAGCTAATTGATGGCTATCCTGTGCTGCAGCAAGCTATTTTTGGAAATGTAGCTTGATCAAAATATAGGTGCAGTTATCCAGAAAAACTTTTTTGCTGGTGTAGCTTAGGCCTGGTCCACACTTAAAACTTTTGCTGGCAAAGCTATATTTCCCAGAGATGTGATTTTTTTATTGACTAGCTGTGCCAGCAAAAAAGTGCTTGCATAGGTGCAGTTATACTAGCAGAAGAGTCCTTCTGCCAGCTGAGCTTATTTTGTTTAGCAAATTGATTATAAGCTATATTAGCAACAGTTCTTTTGCAACTATAAACTGTCTCTCCACTCAGAGAGTTTGCTGCTATAGTTATACTGGCATATTTATACCAACAAATCTCTTCTGGTATAAAGAAGGCATTGGTTCACTAGGGAGGCTGCAGGGAAGGAGGAAGTGTTAGAATAAGCTATACAGAAAAAGCACAGTTTTGCTGATATAAACTGCGGTACAGTGTAGTGTACTGTTCTAGTTATAAGGGCAAAGCCTTCCAGGTTAGACCTGGCCTTAGTTAAAGCACATTAAAACCCTGGGTAGACACTTTTCATTCTGAACTAAACTAGCCTTAACTCACTTTAGTTTAATTAATTAAGCTAAAGCAAACTGAATCCACCTTACTTCTGAAGTAGAGCATCTACACAGGGGTTTAACATGTTTTAAATTCACACCTTCAGTTTCCTGAGCATCTCCTTGCACGCACACTGGAGTTTGCACGCTGGAGGCCCATTGTACGTTGGCTCTGAGGTAACTAACATCATAAACAGCAGAGGACAGCAGAGTTCTGGGCTCTTGAGGATGCTGAACTATTTAGAAATCCATACTCATTTATCTCCTTCCCCATCAGGCAGGCACTGCATGGACAATAGACTCAGGATGCACACTCAGCAAGACTTAAATCTCATAGTAGAAAACAAGATACTCTACACAGGTTTTATTAACTGTTCTGTTGATTGGGCTATTGTGTCAGGTAATTTCTCTGGGAGTTCTCTTGCCTGGAGCTGCTATACCAGGGAATGTATGTGTTTGTGGACAAGGGAAGGAAAACATGGTTGAGTGCATGCAAACCAACTGAAGTTTCATTTAGCTATGTTTCACTCTAGTCACTTAATTATTGTAACCTCAGGCCTTCTCTAATAAATGTGTTTTTGTAACCTACAGCCTCTGAGGTATCAGTCTATTCATATTAATTATGACTGAATAGCTGCTGGGAACACTGTGACCTTTCTATAGCTTTCACTTCAAGAAGGGCATACTAAGAATGTGCTGTCATCTTCACAAAGTGTGAGAAAGATGAGACGCTTTGTTGACAGCCCACAATCAATTCAAAAAAACATTAACAAGCTGAAACAATCTCAATCTGAAATGTTCACACAGCAGTGGGCTTAAAATGTGTGAGGTACATGACAGCTATCAATAAAGGACACAATACCATCTAAAGATTAACTATTAAAGCAATTCAGAAAGGTTTGTCCATCATGATCCATCATTTGTTTCTTCTTCAAAAAATTGGAAAAGTACTGAAGCAATAGTTCGCAAATAAAGCCAGCTAGCCCTCGGGGTGATTTCATTTTTGACTTCTGCGAACACCATCATAGTCTGTATCATTTAGAAAGATATTTTAGTGCATGAACACAGTGTTTGTTTCTTGCCTTAGAACCCTAAAAACTGTAAATTGTCATTCAAGAAAGATACCACTCTGGATGCTGTAATTGAAAAGCTTTCTATTGTCAAATAATCAAAATTGGACATAGATATTAAACTGTAAAAAACTGGTTACTGTAACATTAAGGATGAGAAAACAAAGAAAAAAATTAGAAAATTTTAAGTGTTACTGATTCCACCACAATTAACTCAATCATATTGCAAACCCTGTATGCCTGATGATATTACCTCTAATACGTTTACATTTAATAAGATTAAATAGGAATAGAGAATTCCATGTGTGTGTAACTTGGCCAACTTAGTTTGCTATTGGTACCATAACAGATGGAATTTCCTGACTTGAGTGCTTGATTTCAAAACCTTTATATTACAATAAATAAAAAAATCTGGAGGTATTCCATTGCAGAGTTCACAAGCTCTTGTAGCTTCAGTATCAAAGCTTTAGATTTTTCAGGCTGGAGCTATCTGCCTTTTCAGATGGATCTTACGAGTTCCTTAAACTAGAGCAAGGTTGCTGTCCTATTTTGTTAAGTCTTGTGTTTATTCCACAGAACTGAGAATACAAAGAACTGGGTTAAATTCCTGGCTCTGGTCCAGACTTTCATTTAACCTTGGGCAAGTCATGTAGGGACTGATCCAAAGATTCCCATTGACTTCAGTGGGCAATGGCTCATTTTTATTAATTTATTATTGTAGTGCCAAAGGGCCAAGCAAGATTGGGCCCCTGTTGTTTCAGGCACTGCACAAACAGTAGTAGATGGTCTCTGCCCTGAAGTACTTGCAGTCTAAAGAGACAAGACAGATACAGGGTAGTGGAGGGATGCAACAATGTGATGGTAACAAACATATTAGTTCCACGAATTTTTTTGTGGTGGGGGCAAAACATCCTTTCTCTTGTCTATATAGACTGTTAGCTCTTTGGGGAGAGAATGTCTCTAAACAGCATCTAGCCCAGTGGGCCTTTCATCTCATCTGGGATTTTTGCAACGCTAAGTTAAATATAATATTTGGCTTTCTCTAGTGGACTTTTAAAATGTTCCTTGAATTATCTGGGCTTCTGTCCTGCGTAGTTTAGGAGCACTAGACCAAATTGTATTAAAAATATATCCTTCAGCCATCATTAACTAATGTCTATTATTGAGCCTTTCCAAATCTCATGTTTTTGTCCTAAGACAGGCAGCATGGTGGTGTTCCTTAAGGCGCTGATTTCACAATACTTTGTCAACATCCAAAATATCTTAAGTAAGTATCCCAGAAAAGAGACTAAGAAAACATCTCTCAACTGTACTCACAGACTTCTTGTCCAGGATCTACAGTCTGCAGGAGAGGAATGGCTTCTTTCAGGCCCATCTGCCTTGACCTTGCTGTCTCCTTTGCTCCTGGTACTAGCCAGCTGCTGTATGGATATTATGGAGTCTCTCTATATTCTTCAAGATATAGCTAGCAGAGATGCTGCATGCACTACATAGGAGCTGGCTGGTATTAGGAGGAGGTAGCAGAACAGTCGCAGCCATGCCTGCAGAGAGCTGTTTCTCCCATGCAGGCTCAAGGAGGGGGATCAAGGTGATTACAGTTATGTGAGTAAGTGTAGACAGGAAAAAGGGAGGGGAGTGCTAGCAGTAAAGCATAGCTGCCAAGTTGTATGCTGGTCCTTGTGACATGCAAATTATTTAATAGAGCTAATATTTGAATATATTAAAATAGTTTGCATAAACCCAAAACTTCAAAATTAAAAAGTTGTTTGTATTTAATGCTGATGAAAGGTACTGACTGTAGAGCTCTGGTGAATGAAGGATGCTGTTGTCAGGAAGACAAGTTCTCCAACACATTGCCATGGCACCAGGCCTCAAATCTGATCTGGAGAAACTTCCTGTAGGTTTACCAGTGTAATTCAGTTTCCAGGACCCAGGCAATTCTTAGCTTCTGTGCTGAGTTTGCCAGTTAGTATAAAGAGTGGTGATGAGTTTGTGCTGTGGAAGTTGGAACCCAGACTCAAACTCATCTCATGTAAAGGCTACTGAACATTCATTAGTGGGACCAACTTTTACTCCTTACTGACCTGGGCTGAATTCATACTGGTAATTGGATACTCATAGGTGAAAGTCTCTGTAGCTCATTCTGGCTTATTACTCATCACTTGGGAGTCCATATGCTGCAGACTCCAGGGAAGATTCAGATCTTTAAAAATATATATATATTACCCCCCTCATCCCAAATGTAATAAAAGTTATGAAACAAACTTTATCTGAAATACATATTCTATATATCAAACATGTAAAACTTAATACAAAATAAGCATTTACAAAATTCAAGCTATTACCAAAACTGTATAGATTTAGCTGTTAAATCTTATGCTATATACTTGGTTTTAAGATTACACAGAAGTTTAACCCCTTCATCCCTGAGCTGTTTACTGTTATATGTAAAATACACCTTAAATAGTATATGGTTTTTAGAGCTTGTATATAGTAGAAAATGTTACCTAAATTGCATATTCAGTTGACAGTGATGTGTCCCACCAAATAAGTGATGTGTATATTGGGTCATATAATAGGCACAGACCTTTGTCACCTAGAAGGGATATATATTTAATAAGTAAAAATTTTAGAAACTAATAGAATTCTAAATAGTTTATTGAAAAGCTAGCATATATTTAGTGCTTTACACATGCTTAATTTAGCCTCACAAAAAGCCTTTTGAAGTAGGAACTGTAAGTAGTAGTAAGCCCATTATTAAATGAGGATGGAAAGACAGTAACAGAAAACCAGGAATGGCCAAAGCATTAAATGCCTTTTTGTTTCAGTTTTCACGAAAAAAGTTAACAGTGATCATAGAATATTAGGGTTGGAAGGGATCTCAGGAAGTCATCTAGTCCAACTCCCTGCTCAAAGCAGCACTAACCCCCAGACAGATTTTTACCCCAGTTCCCTAAATGGTCCTCTCAAAGATTGAACTCACAACCCTGGGTTTAGCAGGTCAATACTCAAACCACTGAGCTATTCCCCTGATTGTTCTCTGTTAGTCATCCATCAGTGTAAATGGGGTTGAATCTAAGAGCTAAAATTGGGAAAGAACAAGCTAAGAATTACTTAGACAAGTTAGATGTCTTCAAGTCATCAGGGCCTGATGAAATACATCCAAAAATAATAAAGTAACTAGCTGCAAAGACCTGAGCCATTAGCTATTATCTTTGAGGACTCATGGAGGACAAGAGAGATCCCAGATGACTGAAAAGGGGGGTAAACATAATACTTATCTATTAAAATAGGAATAAGGACAACCCAGGGAATTATAGACCAGTAATCTCAACTTCCATATAGGTAAAGATAATGGAGCAAATAATCAAAAAATCAAATTGGAAGCACCTAAAAGAAAATAAGATAATAAGCAACAGTCAACATGGATTTGTCAAGAACAAATCATGACAGGCCAAACTAATATCCTTCTCTGACAAGGTAACAAGCCTTGTAGATGGGAGGGAAGCAATAGAATCCTTTGAGGGGGCAACAAACATGTTGGGTGATGAAGTGGAAACAGTGTACTTAGATTTTCGGAAAGTCTTTGACAACATCACTCAGCAAATGCTCTTAAGCAAAGTAAGCTGTTGTGAAATAAGAGGGAAGGTCCTTTCATGTCTCAGTAACTGGTTAAAAGATAGGAAACAAAGGGTAGGAATAGATGGTCAGTTTTCAAAAGGGAGAGAGGTAAATAGTGGTGGCCCCCTGGGGTCTGTACTGGGACCTATATTGTTCACCATATTCATAAACGATCTGGAAAAAGGGTAAACAGTGAGTTGGCAAAATTTGCAGATGATACAAAACTACTCAAGATATTTAAGTCCAAAGTAGAATGGAAGAGTTACAAAGGGATCTCACAAGACTAGGTGACTGGGCAACAAAGTGGCAGATGAAATTCAGTATTGATAAATGTACAGTAATTCACATTATAAAACATAATCCCAGCTATATATGTAAAATGATGGGGTCTAAATTAGTTCTTACCACTCAAGAAAGAGATCTTGGAGTCATTGTGAATAGTTCTCTGAAAACATACACTCAATGTGCAGTGGCAGTCAAAAAAGCTAACAGAATGTTGGGAATCATTAAGAAAGTGATAATAAGACAGAAAATATCATATTGACTCTATATAAATCCATGGTACGCCCACGTCTTGAATATTGCATGCAGACCTGGTCACCCCATCTCAGAAAAGATATATTGGAATTGGAAAAGGGCAACAAAAATGATCAGGGGTATGGAACAGCTTCCATATGAGGAGAGATTAATAAGACTGGGACTCTTCAGCTTGCAAAGGAGATGACTAACGGGGATATGATACAAGTCTACAAAATCATGACTGGTGTGGAGAAAGTAAATAAGGAAGCGTTATTTACTCCTTCTCATAACACAAGAACTATGAAATTAGTAGGCAGCAGGTTTAAAACAAACAAAAGGAAGTATTTCTTCACACAAGGCCAAGACTATAACAGCATTCAAAAAAAAACAACAACAAAAAACCCCCCTAGATAAGTTCATGAGGGATAGCTCCATCAATGGCTATTAGCTAGGATGGGCAGGGATGCCCTGAAGTGTAACCAGCATCTGTTTGCCAGAAGCTGGGAATGGGTGATAGGGGATGGACCACTTGATGATTACCTGTATTGTTCATTCCCGCTGAAGCACCTGGCACTGGCCTCTGTCAGAAGACAGTCAGGGCCAGCTTTAGGAAGTGTGGGGCCAGATTCGATGGGGCTCCAGCAGGGATGACTCACCCAGCAGCACTCTGGGTCTTTGCTCCGGGTCTTTCGCCGCACTGAAGGACCCGCCGCTGAAGACCTGGTAGGGAACCACCCGATGAGTACATCCCCCCTCATCCGACCCCCCACCCATGTCCTGCCTCCGACTGCTCCCCTCAGAAACCGCAACCCATCAACCCCCCTATTCCTTGTCTCCTGACCACTCCTTCCCAAGAACCCCCCACCCTAACTGTCCCCCAGGTTCCCAACTCGCCCTGTTCCCTGTCCCCTGACTGCCCTGACCCCATCCACCACCATCCCAACAGACCCTGGGAACTTCCATGCCTACCCAACCCTTCCCTTCCCCATCCCCTGACCACCTACCCAAAACCTCTGCTTGTTCCAACCCCCCCCCACCCGCTCCCTGTCTCCGGGACTACCTGCCCCTGCCTTATCCAACCCCCCACGCTTCCTGGCCCTGGTCTCTTACCATGCTGCTTAACCCTGCTAGAGCTGGGCTGGGGTCAGGGCCCGGGCCAGAGCTGCACCACTCAGCCAGAGCCAGGGCTGGGGCCGGGCCGGAGCCACACCACGGGGCTGGAGCCGCTTGGCCGAGGCCGGGCTGGAGGGAGCTGCTTGGCTGGGGCCAGGGCACTCGACCGGAGCCAGGCCGGGGCCGCACTGGGCCGTACTGCGCCTCCCTGGAGCCCTCCTCACGCCCTCCTGCCCCAGCTTACCTGCCGCTGCTTGTTTCCAGGCTTCCCGCGCAAACATCTGATTCACGGGAAGCAGGGGAGGGGGAGGAGAAAGGGGTGGAGCATTCAGGGGAGGAGGGAGAGGGGAGGGGAGCTGGGGCTGGGGGTGGGGCGGACAGTTGCTGGAGCTTGAGAACCAACTCCAGCTCACAATTGGGCATGGGGCCCTCTTAGGCACGGGGCCCAATTCAGGGGAATCAGGGGAACCGGCCTAAAGCCGGCCCTGAAGACAGTATACTGAGCTAGATGGACCACTGGTCTGACCCAATATGACACCTCTTAACTCTCAACTTTAGTATGTTTTTTTTAATACTATCTCACATGACCTTATCAAACAAACCAGAAAAAATATAATCTAGACAAATCTTCTATAAGATGAGTGCACAACTGGTTAGAAAAACATTTGGAGAGTAGTTATAAAAGGTTCACAATAAACTTGAAAGGCATATTGTGTGAGGTCCTGCAGGGATGTGCCCTACATCTGATTATATTTGATAGCTTCATAAATTATTTGGATAATGGCATAGAAAGTACACATAAAGTTTGCAGATGACACTAAACTCTGAGGTGTTGCAAGTGTTTTGAAGGACAGAATTAGAATTCAAAATGATCTTCACAAACTGGAGAAATGGTCTGAAATAAATGGGATGAAATTCAATATGGGCAAATGCGAAGTACTACACCGAGACGGGAATACTCAACTGCACAAATACAAAATGGGAAATGACTGCCTAAGAAGGAGTACTGCAGAAAAGGATCTGAGAGTTATAGTGGATTACAAACTACATAAAAGTCAACTATACAATACTTGCAAAAACCCAAACCAAAACAAAAACCATAAACATCATTCTGGGATGCATTCACAGGAGTGTTGTAAACAAGACATAAGTAATCCACTCTACTCAGCACTGGTAAGGCCTCAGCTGGAGTATTTTGTCTAGTTCTGGGCACCACATTTTAGGAAAGATGAGGACAAATTTGACAAAGTCGAGAGGAGAGCAACAAAATTGATTAAAGGACTAGAAAACATGATCTATGAGGAAAGATTGAAAAAATGGGTTTGTTTAGTGTGGAGAAGAAAGGACTGAAAGGGGGGAGGGGCATGATAACAGTCTTAAAGTATGTAAAAGGTTGTTATTAATCTCCCTTGCTTCAATTTAAGCCCATTACTTTTTGTTCTGTCCTTGGTGGTTAAAGAGAAAAATTTAGTTAGACATTAAGAAAACGCTTCCTGACTGTAAGGGTAGTTAAACACTGATCTAGTTACCTAGGGATGTTGTGGAATCTCCATCATGGAGGTTTTTAAGACCAGGTAACACAAATACCCATCAGGGATGGTCTAACATAATACTTAGTCCTGCCTCAGTGCAGGGAACTGGACTAGATGACCTCTTGAGGTCCTTTCCAGTCCTATGGTTCTATGATTATATTTTCACCATTTCACAGGTGGGGAAATTGAGACATTCAGATGAGGAGTCCGTCAACGTCAGAGCCAACATGAGAACTCAGGACTTCCTGGAGGTTGGTAGGCAAAACAGACAAAAAGCAAGTTGACAGCAGAGCATAAAGATCACATTATATCTAAGTAAAATGTCCACCTTGGTTCCCTTGAAGATCTTCTAACATTTCCTGAAATCCAGTCCCAGGCTCAGTCAACTATGCCCATTTACACTCATTTTAGCCTTGTACATTATTAAAGTTTAGCAAATAAAATTTCATGTTTATTTGCTTCTGTATTAGCTGTATAGAGAGCCTTAATATCATGGGACTTGATGTATCTGAAGTCAATTCCAGATCTTGCTGCAAATATATGGAAATTTACCTTCCTAGTGAAATGTGGCATAACATTTTCTCAGAGTCCATGTCAATCAGAATGACCTATTATACATTTAATGTTTAAAATTATTAATACAAATAAGATGACATAGAAATTGATTTCCTTTTTTTTAATCTTTATTAATGGAGTTAGCATCACCCTTTATCCATGCCAGTCTCATGATTCTTATCTGACCCATCCTCTTCGGTGCCTTAAACAAACCCTCTCTTTCTAATGCCCTTGCTCTGAAAGCAAAGTTAATGCAAGCTTAGGTCAGATGTGTTCATTCTTCAAGTCATCACAAGGTGGGTCAACTATAGTTCTGGGCTAAGCAAGTGCCCTCTGTAGCCCCTCTGATCTCTAACACAAAGATTTCTAATGTCCTCTTTTTCATCACATTGCAACTCCCATGGGCCTTCACCTTTTGTACCTATTTTTTCTACACACAGCTGTTTTACAGCTTCATTTTCAGAACCCTTTCTACAAATACAACCTCACTGTTACTTAGACTGCATTACTGGAGCCTTCACTGAAGACTGCTACAAAATAGAGAGCTGCGTTTCCTGCTTCCGGTAGTCTGTATTGGAGGAGGATGGGCTTATACTGCCGAAAAATACAGTACAGGCCTTATGTAGCCTATGTAGCAGGAGGTATTACTCTGAAGTCCAGTCCCTTCTCAAAGGATTAGAGAGAAAAATCTCTTGTGTACACTTCATAATTTTGGAAGGCACTTCAGTATTGTGCCAGGGTGATGGGTGCCATGCAAGAACATGATCAATGAGGTAAAAGGCAATAAAATCAAGACACAAGGTTCTCTTCCTTGGTAAAAGGATGATGCCCGAGAAATAAAAAGACACTAGAAATGTTAGGCATAGGCAGAGAACTGTTCCTGGGTTCTGTTTCCTATATCACCAGTGCTCATTTCCCCTATACACAGTCCTAAATTGTGTATAGTGAGATAAACTCAGTACTTTTTGTAGCAAAATCTTCCAGTCAAAAAACCACAGTAATGCTGGAACAATTTTTATAGTGAGGGTGCTGAAGGTGGAAACCATCTCTTTGGGTTTTTATCACTACTTCAAGCCAGGGGGTGCAGCAGCACCCCCAGCACCCTGGTTCCAGCATCTATGAAAAAACACCACAAGTTTATGCAGGTGCATCTTAAAATCCAGCATTTTATCCCTGCATTTGGGGTTTGCTAAGATGCAAGGAGGCTAATTACCAGGATGTCGCCAGCCACCAGAGCTTGGTGCAAATATAGATATGTGCTGTTCATTACGCATTAGCTTATTACCATATAAGACATTAAAGTCTCTGATTCAAACCAAACAGATAGACACGCAGTACAAGCATTTTGTGAGAAACAAGGAGAGGAAGTTCTGAGAACTTTGCTGTGTGTGTGGGTGGGGAGAGGGTAGCTGCTCACAACCCAGTGGCGAGTCCTGCTTAACCAGTAGCTCTTGACAGATATAGTAAACCAGTAAGAAGGAGAAACCCTGCAAATGGGATTGCCAGTACTCTCTGCCATAGCTCTCAGATGAACCCTTTGCATTCACAGAAACAATATTTAGCCTTTAGTTTGATGCTAACCACCCCAAATTTTAGCCCATTAGGAACTGAAATTCTCCCTCCCACACCTCTAATTTCTGGAGAATTTGGACTGAGATTACTTGTTTTAACTGAAAGTCGGAGGTGCTTACCAGCTGCACAGTGGGGAAACCTCTCTCCCTCTCACCACCTTCAGCAGTGATATTACTTTCGGCACAGATCTCCAGCAGGAATCAGAAAGAACACCCCCATGAATTGGGCAGAATTGCAAAGTTAATTCCATTATAAGGTTTTACACTTTCCTTTGAAGAATTCAGCATTGGTTACTGGTAAATATAGGATACTGGATTAGACAGTCCATTTTTCGACTCTAATGTGATATCATCTATGTTCCAGTTTAAATAATCTTTCTCCTAGATATTTTCTAGAGGTTGGCAGGCCACGAGGGGAACAGGTCCAAATCAGAATGGGGCAGAGGTTGCAGGGAGTTGTTGCAATGTATTCATTCAACATGATCCCCTTTTTTTAAAAAGTGTGCTATTCAAAAATATTCAAAAGCCATCAATGATAGTGGAGTTATAGTCAGAAAATTAACTGAAAATACATCACTGTGGGATTCCTCATTCATCTTCTCTGTGATCTGAAATCAGATATGATCCGTTTACAAGTCCAAAGATCGTTTTCTAAGTGCTGGCACCACATATTCCAGCTGGGTTCTCAAAATGCAGCTGTCTGTTTCTGGCTCTGACTCCATCACTACAAATAAATATGCTGTAACTGGAAATAACCCAAGAATTGTGTAGCTGATAAATGAGACAGAATACATTCTCCATCTTACTCTCTTGTACCTGTATTTCCTCTCCACAGTTAACAGGAAGAAAAATTCATTTATGTCTATGAAGGGACTAGGTCTGATGGGCAGACACACAGAAAACAGCAGTTTTTTGAAGTTTGAAAGGGCCAGTTTTTCTGGATCTTTTTTCTGAGCATAATCAAGTCTCTATGTTTTGTAGCAAACAGGATTTAAATACTGCACAGCAAGGCTAGGGACTGTTGGTGCTTTTGGTCCTGGAGAGCTGTGTGAAGCAGTTTAGGATTCAGGAACATGCTCATTTGTTGGATGTTTCTGCTAAAATGATCAGAAGTAAAATCATAAACAACATTGACATTTATATTGTCATCTTTAGAGACTGGAGTCAGTAACCTAGTCAGGGCCGGCTTTAGGAAGTGGGGGGCCCAATTCGAACATTTTTGGTGGGGCCCTGGCAGGGATGACTAAAAAAAAAAAAAGTGTAAAAAAAAGCCTTTCATTTCTTCCATGTATTATTTACTTTCCATAACTATATAAATAATACAATTATATATTATGCACATTGCATCATATATGCTGTTGATTGCTTATTAATGACTGCCATTTCACATGTGTGGGTCCCTGCCACTCCCTGCGGGTGTGCACATGTGTGGGTCCCAGCTGCTCCCTGCCCCCCTCATTGAAGCAGCTGTGCAGAGTTACTGCCCTGGGAATTGCAGGGCAGCAGTGGACATGGAGCTGGTTGGAGGCAGGGCAGGGGCTGACTGGAGGTAGGGTCTAGCTGCAGGCAGGGAAAGGGGTGCAGGGCTGGCTGGAGACGGGGGTGTGGGGTGGGCTGGCTTCAGGCAGGGCCGCAGAAGGATGCAGCAGGGGTTGTGAGGGCTGGAGACAGAGGAGTGCAGAATTGGCTGGCTTCAGGCAGGGGAGTGCAGCGGGGTTGGTTGGAGACAGGGCAGGGGGTTTGGGGCAGGGGTGTGTGGGGGCTGGCTGGCTTTGGGCAGGTCCACAGGGATGTGTGGCAGGGGATGGCTGGAGACAGGGCAGGGGGTTTGGCAGGGGCTGGCTGTGGGCACGGAGCGCAGAGCTGGCTGGGGGCAGGGAAAGGGGTGCAGGAGAGGCAACTGGAGCCCCGGTCCTTTAAATAGCCCCCAAGCCTCCTGCTATCCCAGGGCTCTGGGGGTTATTTAAAGGGCCTGGGGCTCCTCTGCTTCTACCCCCCCCCGGGACCTTTTAAATAGCGGCGAGAGCCCTGGAGAATACATGGGGGTGGCGGGGCTCCGGCGGCTATTTAAAGGACGGGGCGGCAGGGGCAGCTGAGCCCCGGCCCTTTAAATAGCCCCTGGAGCCCCCTGCTATCCCAGAGCCATGGGGGCTATTTAAAGGGCCCGGAGCTCCAGCAGGGAAAGCGGGGCTGCGGGGCAGCTTGCCATGCTCCGGCCGCGGCTCCAGCCGGGAGAGCCGGGCTGCGAGGTGGCTTGCCACTCTCCGGCCGGGGCTCCAGCCAGGAGAGCCGGGCTGCTTGCCGCGCTCTGGCCGGGGCTCCGGCTCTCGGTGCAGGGCCCGATTCCTGGGAATCGGCTGAAACGGCCTAAAGCCGGCCCTGAACCTAGTGACAGAAATGTTGATCATGACTAACAATATTTTCCCCAAATGCTCTGAATGCTTAAACCTGCATTCCACTGCATTTGGGCCATACACTAAGCCACTTGCACCTGCATATGCTTTTGAAAATTCTGGCACTAACCGTGCCTGTGTGACTCCTCCACCACATGCCCCAATACGTACATGTGTCTCTCGAACTGGGTTTGCCTATGTTTTATATAGCATGAGGAATGTCCTGACTCTATGGGAGAGGAGACACATGGAGGGGCTTGTGCTGACTGTGGCAGGGCCTGTGTCCTATGGTGCCCTCGACTCCTCAATAGGCAGAGGAGAAAGGAAAGGCCAACCCTCTTCCGAGGTTGCCAGCCTGAAGAAGGAGAACATCTGGCCTCCAGGAAGGGGCCAGAGGAGAAGGCCCTGCTGTGGGGAGAGGGACAAAAGTTCTTCTGAACCTGGTAGAGGCATCTGCAGGGAATGAGATATTAAGAGTCTGATTCTCCATTGCTCTGCAGCTTGTGTAGCCATTTACACCAAAGTGGGTACCATTTTGATTTGGTAGAATTTTGCACCCACTTAGCACTCATTCTGCACTGGTGTAAATGATTACAAAAGGCTCAGGGCAAAGGAGAATCCGACTGTGGGTGATTGGGGAATATGGCGGAATGAAGTGTCCATGACCAGGTTGGCATGAGATGGGGTGACGGGATATCTAGGTGATTCTAGGCCAGGGTCAGCAACCTTTGGCACGCGGCTTGCCAGGGTAAGCACCCTGGTGGGCCGGGCCAGTTTGTTTATCTGCCGCGTTGGCAGGTTCGGTGGACCACGGCTCCCACTGGCTGTGGTTCACTGTCCCAGGCCAATGGGGGTGGCGGGAAGCCACGGCCTGTACATCCCTCGGCCTGCGCCACTTCCCACAGCCCCCATTGCCTGGAACAGCGAACCGCAGCCAGTGGGAGCCGTGATTGGCCAAACCTGCTGATGTGGCAGATAAACAAACTGGCCCAGCCCGCCAGAGTGCTTACCCTGGCAAGCTGCATGCCAGAGGTTGCTGACCCCTATTCTAGGCAGATTGTTGCGAAAGCAACTAAATGAGGAAGGGTTGAGAAAAAGTGGGAGCCTAGAAGGGGTTGATGGTGAGAAACAGTAGATAAATGAGGGGATGACTTAACAAGGATGATAACCTTGAACATCTGAAGTTTGAAAATGCCAAGGAGGAGAAGAATTAGATGGACTAAGGGGATTACCAAAAGTAATGAGATGAAACTGACGAAGAGTAGAATTTAGGCTTTATACTGGGAAACATTTCCTAGCAGTGGTTTCTATTTGACTGTGGAAGAGTCTCCCAATGGACATGGAAGAAGGGTTATCAAGTGAGTCATTTAAAATTCAATTGGACAGGGTGCTGGAGAATATACTTTAGGGAACAAACCTGCCTTGTTAGGATAGGGTCATTAACTATCTCAAATTAGCTGAGAGGTATGGTTTGGGAAGAAGACTGGAAGAACGATATTTATATTAACTGAGTATAGGCAATATTTTACTGTTTAACTTTTTAAGAAAATGGATGAGTTGTTAAATTAAAAAAAAAAAAGCAGACCTTGGTTTGGCTGATCATTAGTCTAAGTCCATTAACTTTATGATAAACAAGAACTTAATTAAATATGCTCCTTTTACCATTATCAGCCTATTTAAATAACAAAAAATACCATGAAGCCTGTGTAGTTGAAAGGAACACATTGCAGAATCACTGGGGGAATTCCAGGAAAGCTATTAAATGCCAGCAGTAAATGGAAAAGCATTTTATTAATTTCACTTGAGCAAGAAAGTGAAAGTGCTTAATTGCAACCTGTCAATAATATCTAATTTGCCTTCCACAGTGAAGTTTTCCCCTGCAAAATTTGGAATATTAAGGAGATATATTAAAGGGTTTTTTCTTTCTAGCTGCTTTAGGTCAAATTCAGATGTGGTATAAGTGAAGGCCAATTTTTTTTTATTTAGTAAAATTGCATTGATGTATAGTAGGTCTCAATTTGATCTTTGGAGAAGAAATTTGAAATTAATATATGCTGGAATTGGGTTCAAACTAGAAAGACTGGATATAGATTTCAAACTATGCCCCTATGTTTTGGGAGATTTTTGAATCAAGATTTTGGTTCATCCTTGCATAGCATAAGAGCCATTTGCAAATTTTGGATCTAGGATTGGGTTCTTTTTTGAACCCCCCAGATGACCAAGGACATTTAGATCCACGTGTTTGGTTCAAGCCAATCTCTATTATATTTGTTAAGCAGACCTGGGCCCAAGCCCTAACGTTAGGATCCAGCTCTGAACATTCCACAAGAGTCATAATGGAGATGGACTCAACCTGTGAAATCTAATCTGAAATTCCTTAATGTTTGAGGGCAATTGAGATCACAATATTGTCACTGGGGTCTTGCTCTATGGTTACGGTATATGACTAGATTTATGTGGAACCTAAAACACAGTGAAGCACAAAGACATGAAATTAAACTGCTTTGGAGTTTCATTATGAATTCAGCTGATTTTTGTCACAGTTTCAACTTAGGGTGACCCTTTTGAACATTGAAGAATAAATCTGTGATTGGTTTCCATAAATCCTCAGGCTAATTCATGGCTTCACATCAACTCCAATGGTTTCATGCAGTTTTTATGTGAAACCAGGTAAAACATGGCAGTTTCAGCTGAATTTTGCTTTTGGGTTTGGATTTCTTTGAAAATAAAACTAGAGTTCTGCAGTTACAGGCAGATAATAGTCAGAAAAAGCATTCCCCATCCCACAAACCCCTGTAACCCAATAACATCCTGCTCCATGCAGCTCTAGTCTTGAATCTCAGTTATGTGTGAGATCAGCATGAGCCTGTCACATTAGAATATTCTGTGGGACTAATTCCTATCTCACTCAGTTTAAATCCATTGGTTTCAGTGGAGTTATTCCTTATTTGTACTGCTGTGACAGCACAATGGACCCATTTTGTTGTCTATGCAGGATATTGGTCCTTTCTTTGCAACAAATACAACAGGAACCCATTCAACCCATTATAAACCAGAACCACTTGTCTTGTTTTAATCACTCTGCTTCTGGGCTGTATCTTCGGTTGGTCTGTCTATACCTGTTGTTCTTGTGCCACTGTAAGACAATCATACATTTAAAACAAATTCTTACCTGTGTGACTAACGGAATGGATTATTATTAATAATAATAGTTAGTGGTGAGGGTTATTTCTAATAACACATTACAATCTTAAAAATATTATTCAGGATTCTGTCAAAACCATCAATCAACTGCCAAGAGTATCTGTAAATGGCAGTAAAACTAATCCCAAATTCAGCCACAGTGGATTCTGGTTTTGAGATTTCATTGGTAACTATAGTGGCAAGGAGAAATGGATAGAAGTCTGGAAAAGCAGGAAACAAGAGATCCAGTGGCTCCTCACAAATGGCCTAATTATGAGAGGTTCTGAACACCCAAAATGCTCAAAGTCAATAGAAGTTGCAGGTCTTTAGCAACTCTCAGGATTATGTCTGCTGTATCTGCCCTCAGTGCAACAGACCTGAAGGGAGGTGGGATGGATGAAGAACAAAAGTTCTTATTTGCCTCATCTCATTGACTCTCCCAGACTGTTCAAACAGACACAAATACTGCTGGGTTGCCCTATACCTTATTTCTATGGTGTATTCTCCAGCCCAGAATATCACTGGGAAGTTAGAGAGGCAGAGTGTAATTACCTGAGCTGGAATTATTGACTAAGACTCCAGTGTTAACACAGATAATAACAAATGTGTAAGCCCATCTGAAACCCTGGGAGCTAGCTCTGGGAGCTAGCTCTGGCAGCTAGCCCACACTGAGACATGTGTTGCCATAGCTTCGCTGCTCCAGTACCCAAGCTAACTAGATTAAAGCTAGCTTTGATATGTCTACATGCGCTGCAATCACACCCTGTGATTCCAGGATTGATATACTCTAAGGGTATGCTTACATAGCAAAGAAAAACCCACAGCTGGCCCATGCCAGCTGACTTGGGCTTAGGCTGGAGCTTGGGCTCTAGCACCCTGTGAGATGGGAAGGTCCCAGAGCTAGGGCTCCAATCCGAGCCCAGAAATCTACCCAGCAATGAAACAGCCCCACAGCCAGAGCCCGCTGGCATGGACCAGCCACAGGTTTTTCTTTGATGTGTAGACATACTTTAAGTGGGCCAGGGCAGAGACCGGCCAGGTCCACAGTGGGTTGAGATAGCCTGAATAGATGTAAATGAATGTGAGGTCAGAAAAGTGATTCTGTACAAAAAATGCTTTGCTCCAACACAAAACCTTAACCCTGCCCTCATAGTTACTCCTTACATATTACTCATCTTACATCTAATCAGTGCACATATCATGTGGTAATATTGCCGAGGTCAGCATTAAGGTTTTGTTTTGGACCATAATTTACAGGATTTTAAGCTGTGCACTCCGTTCCACACATGCTAGAAGTGGAACAGGGTTTTGTGTGGCAGTGTGGAGTCTGTTAGCACTCCTGATTAATGTGAGGAGTGTGGGTTAAACTATGTTAAATAAGGTTGCTTTACCAAGACATTTCATTGTTTCTCAAGGATTGCATAGCTAGGTTTTCGCAGGCAGTGTTAGCTGTAATATAACAAAGATTTCAGCGGTAGAAAGTTATTTGTATGACAGTAGCATCTATTATTAATTATTATTATTAATTAACAAAATAAATTTTCTCCTTTCAGGGTGATCTGACTGCATGATTGTACATCCAGTTTCAGAGTTGGTTTAAGTTCTTTGAAGCATGATATCAGAGTGAGAGAAAATGAGACCTCAGCAAATCAGTTACCTCCTATTTCACACAAGTTACCATAAAATGGTTACTAAATTGTGCCTGGAAATCAATATGTTATGGTTTCCTAATTTCAGAAGTTTTAAAAGCATATTTAATCTATAATTAAAAGCTCTATCTAGCATCCAGGACTTGAAATCTCCCACTGCCAGCACTCTGACCTACAGTAGGTGTCCTAGCTCAGTATGCTGGGCAGATGCTCAGGTTTGTAATCACTATTATACTCCAAGGATTGGTTTTAATTAACAAGAGCACAATGATTTTAATGAAAAAGGGGGGAGTGTATTTAAACAGAAACCATTAATCTGGAAGGGATTCAGACACTTGGTAGTCCCAAGGGGAGGTCTTCTTTCATTTTCTTAAGAAAAATAATAATGAGAAAGAAAGGGAACAAAAAGAAGTAGAAATTAAAAAAAAATCTGTTCACTGAATTTTAGCGCTAGTGAAAAGAGAGGGATTGACAGCCTTGGAAATTGAAGTCCTTTACTTATTGTCCTTCAAATAGGTATAACATTTTTCTACATCCCAGCACTCTAGGGACCATCTCTCAGCACAGAAGAAAGTTTAGTCTTCAGGGTCTTCTCAGTCTGCAAAAGCTGCCAACATGAAGGTCAGCCAGTTCCAGCTGTACTACTGGTTTTATGATTTGGACATTTATTAAAGAAGTATGGTCCATGGAATTTAGCACCTGGCTAAAAACTAGGCACAATTTACTTCTAACCCCAGTTTTGGCTAGCATTTAATCTCTCTGCCTTAATCTTTCCATCTACAAAGCCTACTTCACAGGGATGATGTGAGGTTCAGCCACTGTCTGTAAAGCATGTAGTTTCTACAGATTATATTATTTGCTAGAAACTGGCCTAGTCAATTCTCATACCGATCATCAGGTGCTAACGATATTCTATTGCTGTTGGATGGGTTAGATTCAAGCCTTGGCCAGTACACAAATGTGTTGGCCCTTGTGAACGGGTCCGGTGTACCCCACCTAGGAGGTCTCAGTCTCAGGCGGTCACCTGGCCAAGGGGTTGTAATTGGAGGGGTAGGGGAAACCCGGGCCTTTCCACTCCACCAGGTTCCAACCCAGGCCCCTGCGAGGCCTGCCCCATGCCTTTTACCCTGGGGTGCCTTAAAGCAGCTCCCTAGGTCACTTCCTAGCTCCCCCTTTCCTGTGGCAAGCTGCAGTTTGCTCCAGCAAGCACTAGCTCATGAGTTGCCTACCCATCTCCAGCCTGTAAGAGCTGTTTCTCACGGACACTCCTCCTCCCGGTCTGGCTGTGTCCTCCAGAGCTCCTGGAGCAGGTCCTTCTCTCTCCCCTGTTCACCCTCAGCTGAGCTGGCCAGCTCCCTTTTGAACCTCACCTCCAAATGGAGTACGCGCAGCACAGGCAGAGCCTCCTGAGGCCACAGCCGCTCTTCGACCCTTTGCTGTCCTATGAGGGGTTTGTACATCCCATCACAGCCCTGCACACAAGAAGGAATAAGAACATAAGAATGGCCCTACTGGGTCAGACCAAAGGTCCATCTAGCACAGTATCCTGTCTTCCAACAGTGACCAGTGCCAGGTGCCCCAGAGGGAATGAACAGAACAGGTAATTGTCAAGTGATCCATTCCCTGTCACTCATTCCCAGCTTCTGGCAAACAGAGGCTAGAGACACCTTTCCTGCCCATCCTGGCTAATAGCCATTGATGGACCTATCCTCCATGAATTTATCTAGTTCTTTTTTGAAACCTGTTATGGTCTTGGCCTTCACAACATCCTCTGGCAAGGAGTTCCACAGGTTGACTGTGCATTGTGTGGAGAAATATTTCCTTTTATTTGTTTTAAACCTGCTGCCTATTAATTTCATTTGGTCACCCCTAGTTCTTGTGTTATGAGACGTAGTAAACAACATTTCCTCATCTACTTTCTCTACACTGGTCTTGAATTTATACATCTCAATCATATCTCCCCTTAGCCATCTGACCTTTGGGGCACTCTGCTTGATACCGGCTGCCAACTAGACATGGAGCCATTGATCACTAACCGTTGAGCTCCACGATCTAGCCAGCTTTCTATCCACCTTATAGTCCATTCATCCAGCCCGTACTTCTTTAACTTGCTGGCAAGAATACTGTGGAAGACCGTATCAAAAGTCAAGGAATAACACGTGCACTGCTTTCCCCTCATCCACAGACCCAGTTATCTCCTCATAGAAGGCAATTAGGTTAATTAGGCATGACTTGCCCTTGGTGAATCCATGGTGACTATTCCTGATCACTTTCCTCTCCTCTAAGTGCATCAGAATTGATTCCTTGAGGATCTGCTCCATGATTTTTCCAGGGACTGGAGTGAGGCTGACTGCCTTGTAGTTCCCCAGATCCTCCTTTTTCCCTTTTCTAAAGATGGGCACTACATTAGCCTTTTTCCAGTCATCCGGAACCTCCCCAATTGCCACGTAGGTATACCATAACTTGATTTAATATAATTAGATACTAATTTGGACAGTCTTTGAGCAAATATTGCCTGAGCCATATCCTAACTACAAATACAACAAACAGTGTTGGGAAGCTCCTGCAGGGTCTTGTCCTTTCCAGGTACTGTAGTATGAAAGAGCTGTGATCACATCAGGGGTATGCAGTCTGGGTGTCCGTCCCGCACCCCCACCTCCTGGTTTGAATGGGAATTGGGGAAGAAAACCTGCAGGTGAATCAGTTGATTTAAATTAAAATCTGTCAGTTTTGGGCAGGAACTTGGGATGAAACCTAACAGTAACTTTGTCTTTATTGAATAGCACGTATGGTGGACCAGCGATGAGAGTCTGAATTTCCCCTTCTCCCTGAGCTGATGTTACAGCTATCAAAAAGGCAGTCTTCATGGGCAGTCGGCATAAAGTACAGGTTGTTAGGCTCTCACAAGGGAATCCTATGAACCCAATTAATACTATTTTGAGGACCCAAGAAGGAGAGAGCTCTCAGACCAGGGAAACATATTAATAAGGCTCTTGATTAATAGTAACTGTCAGCTGGGAAAATATGGAATGACCCCAAACAGGATGATGTGCAGAGATCACTGCTAAATGTATCTTTATAGATAGATTTCAGAGTGGTAGCCGTGTTAGTCTGTATCAGCAAAAACAATGAGGAGTCCTTGTGGCACCTTAAGACTAGCAAATTTATTTGGGCATAAGCTTTCATGGACTAGAGCCCACTTCATCATATGCATGAAGTGAAAAATGGAGGAGAAGGTATAAATACATGAAAGGATGGGGGTTGCTTTACCAAGTGTGAGGTCAGTCTAATGAGATAAATCAATTAACAGCAGGATACCAAGGGAGGAAAAATAACTTTTGAAGTGGTAAGAGAGTGGCCCATTACAGACAAGAAGGTGTGAGTAACAGTAGGGAGAAATTAGTAATGGGGAAATTAAGTTTAGGTTTTGTAATGATCCAACCACTCCCAGTCTTTATTCAGGCCTAATTTGATGCTATCCAGTTGGCAAATTAATTCTAGTTCACATTGGAGTCTGTTTTTGAAGTTTTTTGTTGAAGAATTGCCACTTTTAAGTCTGTTATTGAGTGACCAGAGAGATTGAAGTGTTCTCCTACTGTTTTTTTAATGTTATGATTCCTGATATCAGATTTGTGTCCATTTATTCTTTTGCGTAGAGACTGTCCGGTTTGGCCAATATACATGGCAGAGGGGCATTACTGGCACATGATGGCATATACACCGCTACCTCAATATAGCACCATCTAATATATCACAAATTTGGATATAACGCGGTAAAGCAGTGCTCCGGGTGGGTGGGGCTATGCACTCTGGCGGATCAAAGCATGTTCAATATAACACGGTTTCACCTATAATGCAGTAAGATTTTTTTGCTCCCAAGAACAGCGTTATATTGAAGTAGAGGTGTATCATATTGGTAGATGTGCAGGTAAATGAGCCCCAGATGGTGTGGCTGATGTGGTTAGGTCCTATGATGGTGTCCCTTGAAAAGATATGTGGGATTGTAGCAGTTTGGTTCCTGGGTTGGTGTTTTTGTTGTGTAGTTGCTGGTAAGTATTTGTTTCAGGTTGGGGGGCTGTCTGTAGGCGAGAACTGGCCTGTCTACCAAGGTCTGTGAGAGTGAGGCATAGTCCTTCAGGATAAGTTGTAGATCCTTGATGATGCGCTGGAGAGGTTTTGGTTGGGGGCTGTAGGTGACAGCTAGTGGCGCTCTGTTACTTTATTTGTTGGGCCTGTGTTGTAGTAGGTGACTTCTCAGTACCCTTCGGGCTCTGTCAATGTGTTTCTTCACCTCACCAGGTGGGTATTGCAGTTTTAAGAATGCTTGATAGAGATTCTGTAGGTGTTTGTCTCTGTCTGAGGGATCGGAGCAAATTCGATTGTACCTTAGAGCTTGGCTGTAGACAATGGATCATGTGATGTGGTCTGGATGAAAGCTGGAGGCATGTAGGTAAGTATAGCGGTCAGTAGGTTTCTGGTATAGGGTGGTATTTATGTGACCATCGCTTATTAGCACAGTAGTGTCTAGGAAGCAGACCTCCATGCTGTCAAATCTAATGATGCTCCTTCTGCTCTGTTACCAACATGAGGATGTGCAGGGCTCCTTCAGAGATGGATTCCCAGGCTCTATGTGTGTCCTACAAATCCTATTCCCATACAAGTAACACTAATTCCACTGCATCTGGGGCTCTTTGTGGCTGTGGAAGAGAGGACATTGAAAATACTGCTTCCTTTTAAAGTCTCTTAGCTTTTAGTCATAACAAGCAGATTTTGTTCAGTCTTTTAATGGAGAATTATCAGCCCCTACTGACATCTCTGCATAATAACTGTTGAAGTCATGGCACCAGTACTTTTCTTTTTAATTATGAATAGATTACACAAGTACTTCAATTTTGTAATTTCTTGTGTGAATGAAAGATCTAATCTTGAGCTCCACATTCCTTAACTTTTTAATAATACAATTGGCAGGAAACTGGAAATTGCTTCCAGACTACAGCAGGCTGTAATGTCTATAGCAAGTATGTTGTATGTCTGGAATTTGTTTGCCTCCACATGTACACAATCCAGATATGAGATATTTTAATGCACGATAATTTATCTTGTCATTTTGCAGTCCGTAGAGAAGTGGGCACAATATCAATGTGTTTATTTCCTTGTAGCTCACCAAAATGAATTCTTTGTCATTTATGTTTTAAATAAGACTTAGAGGCTGCCAGTTGGTGGTGGTTTGACAAGACAAATATTTACCTGCAAAGAGACTTGGATGTTGTAATATTAACTGGGAACAAAATTACCTAAAGAATATTCAGTGTTCCACTGAGACTCCACACTCCCATCATCTCATTCTAAAGAACATTAGCAGATGGGGAATTGTGGAAAAGATCTAACTGATATCTGCTCATTTCCAAATTCATACGTTTATTCTAGGGTCCAAAATTTCCTAAGAACCTTGACTGGCCATCAGATGATGCTGTTTAGTAGGTAAAATGCATGTTTCATGATTAATAAAATATGTAATTCAAAGCATTTTAATATAATTCAGTTCTAACCAGGGACATGTTTAAGAATGAGGATTTTGAAGGTTTTCTTGAATACTTCTTATTTTTATCATGAAACAACTTTCACATTTTCAGAACTGATTCAAATTCCCAGTGTTACTGAAATGGAATTTGTCTGGCCCTCCCTGTGCAGAGAGGATACAAGGAAACTTCCCTCACCCACCTCTGCTCAGGGGAAAAAAACCTACAGCTGAAGTCCATATGTGGATTGCTCCAGACTGTTGGCTGCCACGGTGATAGTCATGCCAAAGGGCAAGGAAAAATGAGCCAAAGGTGGATCTGTGGCCCCTGTCCCCCTCCTGTGTCAGCCAGTGGAAAAGAGACAATGGAAGGGAAGCACCCCATCAAAGGGTGGCAAAGGTGCTGTTCCAGCATGAGCTTCTCAAGAGCCCAGGAGGTGTAGCATAAAGGACCATAGCTAACAGGATATAGGAGTCATTCAGTTACCTATCCTTACCCTGGTGTCTTGAGTCTCGTGGGTTCAACTAGAGCAGTGGTCCCCACATTTATTCTGTTGCCGCCCCTTTACCAGTAATGGAATCTGTCTGTGCCCCCCCCCCCCCAAGAGCCTTTGTCCAGAGCCAAGGCTGGGGCCGAGGTTGTGAGCCAAAGCTGACAGTGGGCCTAGAGCTGGAGGCCAGGAGCCAAGGCCAGAGGTGGAGTTGAGGCCAGGGAGGGGCTGGAGTGGAGCTGGAGGAGAGTGGGGCTGGGTGGTGCTCCCTTCCTGCCCCCTCTCGGGGCTGACACCCCCAGAAAGTTTGGGGACCACTGAATTAGAGATATTTTTCCAGGCACTCACACTATAGTATGGCTCTTCCACTCTTTACACTTGCAAAGCCATTATTTAAAGCTGCAACTTGTGCCCAGAGGTTTACAGTAAGGTAGAAAATCCCCAAACAGTGGTTGAATAAAGTGCAGGAGATATTTCTGGCAAAAGATTGAGAAACACACACTCTAAAGCATAATTTGGAGTAATGCTTATTTCAGAACTATTTACTAGATTTATTTTGATTCTTTGCCACAAACAAATCCTGCAAAAGCAAAACAGTTGTTCTTTTGTAAATAAGGAGACTATAGCTCTTGAACTAATCTATATTCCCATGGGACATACTTTTAGCTGCAGGCACATTTACTCCCACCTGTTCCGACTGTACCTGTTGTATCCATATAAACCCAATTAATACATACTGGTTAATGGCCTGCCTTCTGTTTTGTACATGCAAATAACTGAAATAATCTTCAAAACACCCTGGGACGTAACTAAATATTATTCATCCCAGTTTACAGATAGGGAAGATGATCAAGGGAACTTAAGTCACTAGCCTACGGTCACAGAGTAAGTCAGTGGTAGAGACAGAACTAGACTCTACGTGTTCTGATCCCTGCCCCCTGTTCTATGACACTCTGCCTCCCTGATTTGTCATCAGTTTTGCCAGAAGTGTGAATCTTTGACACACAATTCCACTCATAATGGGAAGTTACTTTTACAGAAGGAACATTTTGCCCCTTAAAAACCTGAACAGATATACCCTTCATAAAATTGTATATAAATAATCAAGATGCAATTTGAATGTTTTCATTTTTGCAATGGAATGTACACAATGTATAAGCTCCTTCCTTTTTTCAGGCCACATCAGAATTTATTAGCTGTTCCTTGAAGCAAAATTGTACAAACTTTGGTTTTGTTTCAATTAATATTTTGTCTCTGGGGTGTGTGAATCTTGATCCCAAAAGTAGTATTTAGCACAACATCTTTGAGGTAATTAACATTGCGCCTTTGATGTCATAATTAAAGCTGTAACAGTTTTCATGATTAACCTTACATTTTTAAGAGTCGAAAGTTTAGGAAAACACATTCCTTTTCTACATAAGAACATAAAAATGTCCCTACTGGGTCAGACCAAAGGTCCATCTAGCCCTGTGTCCTGTCTTTCGGCAGTGGCTAGTGCCAGGTGCCCTAGAGGGAATGAACAGAACAAGTAATCATCAAGTGATCCATCCCCTGTCGCTCATTCCCAGCTTCTGGCAAACAGAGGCTAGAAACACCATTCCTGCCCATCCTGGCTAATAGCCATTGATGGACCTATCCTCCATGAATTTATCTAGTTCTTTTTTGAAACTTGTTATGGTCTTGACTTTCACGACATCCTCTGGCAAGGAGTTCCACAGGTTGACTGTGTGTTGTGTGGAGAAATATTTTCTTTTATTTGTTTTAAACTTGTTGCCTATTAATTTCATTTGGTCACCCCTAGTTCTTGTGTTATGAGATGTAGTAAACAACATTTCCTCATCTACTTTCTCTACACTGGTCATGATTTTACACACTTCAATCATATCTCTCCTTAGCCATCTCTTTTCCAAGCTGAAAAGTCCCAGTCTTATTAATCTCTCCTCATATAGAAGCCATTCCATACCGCTAATCATTTTTGTTGCCCTTTTCTGAACCTTTTCCAATTCCAATATATCTTTTTGAGGTGGGTCGACCACATCTGCACACAGTATTCCAGATGTGGGGGTACAATGGATTTATATAGAGGCAACATGATATTTTCTGTCTTATTATCTATCCCTTTCTTAATGATTCCCAGCATTCTGTTTGCGTTTTTGATTGTCACTGCATACTGAGTGGATGTTTTCAGAGAACTATCCACAATGACTCCAAGATCTCTTACTTGAGTGGTAACAGCTAATTTAGAAAAAAGAACAGGAGTACTTGTGGCACCTTAGAGGCTAACAAATTTATTTCAGCTGAGCTTTTGTGAGCTACAGCTCATTTCTTCGGATGCATAAAATGGAACACACAGACAGGAGATATTTATACATACAGAGAACATGAAAATGTGAAAGTATGCATACCAACAGGAAGAGTCTAATTAATTGAGATGAGCTATCATCAGCAGGAGAAAAAAAAACTTTTGAAGTGATAATTAAGATGACCCATAGAAGGTGTGAGGAGAACTTAACATAGAGAAATAGATTCAATTAGTGTAATGACCCAACCATTCCCAGTCTCTGTTTAAGCCTGAGTTAATCGTATCTAATTTGCCTATTAATTCGAGTTCAGCAGTCTCTCTTTGGAGTCTGTTTTTGAAGTTTTTTTGTTGCAAAATTGCCACCTTCAAGTCTGTCACTGAGTGATTAGAGAGGTTGAAGTGTTCTCCCACTGGTTTTTGAATGTTATGATTCCTGATGTCAGATTTGTGTCCATTTATTCTTTTGCATAGAGATTGTCTGGTTAGGCCAATGTACATGGCAGAGGGGCATTGCTGGCACATGATGGCATATATCATGTTGGTAGATGTGCATGTGAACGAGCCCCTGATAGCGTGGCTGATGTGATTAGGTCCTATGATGGTGTCACTTGAATAGATATGTGGACAGAGCTGGCATCAGGCTTTGTTGCAAGGATAGGTTCCTGGGTTAGTGTTTATGTTGTATGTTATGCGGTTGCTGGTGAGTATTTGCTTCAGGTTGGGAGGCTGTCTCTAAGCAAGGACTGGCCTGTCTCCCAAGATCTGTGAGAGTGAAGGATCATCTTTAAGGATAAGTTGTAGATCTTTGACGATGCGCTGGAGAGGTTTTAGTTGGGGGCTGTAGGTGATGGCTAGTGGCGTTCTGTTATTTTCTTTGTTGGGCCTGTCCTATAGTACATGGCTTCTGGGTACTCTTCTGGCTTTGTCAATCTGTTTTTTCACTTCAGCAGGTGGGTATTGTAGTTTTAAGAATGCTTGATAGAGATCTTGTAGGTGTTTATTTTTTGTCTGAGGGATTGCAGCAAATATGGTTGTATCTTAGAGCTTGGCTGTAGACAATGGATCGTGTGGTGTGTCCTGGATGGAAGCTGGAGGCATGTAGGTAAGTATAGTGGTCAGTGGGTTTCCAATATAGGGTGGTGTTTATGTGACCATCGCTTATTAGCACAGTAGTGTCTAGGAATCATAACATTCAAAAACCAGCAGGAGAACACTTCAGCCTCTCTAACCACTCAGTGAGAGACTTGAAGGTGGCAATTTTGCAACAAAAAAACTTCAAAAACAGACTCCAAAGAGAGACTGCTGAATTCGAATTAATAGGCAAATTAGATACGATTAACTCAGGCTTAAACAGAGACTAGGAATGGTTGGGTCATTACATTAATTGAATCTATTTCCCTATGTTAAGTTCTCCTCACACCTTCTATGGGTCATCTTAATTATCACTTCAAAAGTTTTTTTTTCTCCTGCTGATGATAGCTCATCTCAATTGATTAGACTCTTCCTGTTGGTATGCATACTTCCACATTTTCATGTTCTCTGTATGTATAAATATCTCCTGTCTGTGTGTTCCATTCTATGCATCCGAAGAAGTGAGCTGTAGCTCACGAAAGCTCATGCTGAAATAAATTTGTTAGTCTCTAAGGTGCCACAAGTACTCCTGTTCTTTTTGCGAATACAGACTAACACGGTTGCTACTCTGAAAGCTAATTTAGACTCCATCATTTTATATGTATAGTGGGGGTTATGCTTTCCAATGCATTACTTTGCATTTATCAACATTACATTTCATCTGCCATTTTGTTGCGCAGTCACCCAGTTTTGAGAGATCTTTTTGTAGCTCTTTGCAGTCTGCCTGGGTCTTAACTATCTTTAGTAATTTTGTATCATCTGCAAATATTGCCGCCTCACTGTTTACCCCCTGTTCCAGATCATTTATAAATATATTGAATAGTACTGGTCCCAGAACAGACCCCTGGGGGACACCACTATTACCTCTCTCTGTTCTGAAAAATGACCATTTATATCTACCCTTTGTTTCCTATCTTTTAACCAGTTACCAGTCAATAACAGCACCTTCCTTTTTATCCCGTGGCAGCTTACTCTGTGTAAGAGCCTTTGGTGAGGGACCTTCTCAAAGACTTTCTGAAAACCTTAGTACGCGATAGCCATTGGATCCCCTTGGTCTACATGCTTGTTGACCCCCTCAAAGAATTCTACTAGATTTCAAGCAGAAACTTGTTCTGCATCTTATCATTTTAGAAAATATTTTTGTTTATTGTTTTCATTAATTCATTGCTAGCCATTTTTATTAGCTGAGCATACAAAAATATAAGTTTGAATCCTCCACTAGGAGGATTATTTTATATTACTACAGTGATACCGCCTTTAAAGTTAAGTTTAATATATTGGAAAGATAGAAAAAATAATCTGACTTCTAAAAAGAAACAAGATGTTAGAATACAGAATAACTGGTCAATGGGTGAGTGGAAAAAGGGAAGAGTGATATTGATGTTACAAAAATACTACAAATAAGGCCTGCTTCTCCTCATCTGGGTCATGTATCTGTGGGATTTGTGATCAATATGTTCAATGTTATTTTTGTATATAGTGCCACATATCTACAGTGTTTTACTGACAAGTAAAAAAGCCAAATTACTTATAAGATAAGAACCAAATTATACCCTGCTCCAGAGAAACCTGTACTTGAAGTGGAGTGTTTTGGTTGATGGGCATTTATAAAACTGCTTCAGCAGACTTCATAACCAATGTGAATCTGGGCAGTTCAACTGACAGTTTACAAACTGTGATGAGCCATACTCCAGAGGAACTTCTAAACTCTGCTAGACCCATTGGCTAAGTTTATGTCATATTTGATGGAACATTTAGAGGCTCAAAATTATACAGTAAATAACTCCATAATTTTACATCTGAAATCAGAAATAGTCCGTTGCGCTACATTTCCTCCTGGATTACTGAATAAAACATATGTAGCTTTAATACACAATAAAGAAGTTAGATCTACTGAAATGCTAAGCACCCTTCATATTCCAAATTCGTATATTTCAGCCGCACCTTGTGTGAATCAGCTCAAAAGTTTCCCCCCCAGATTCTGTCTTCAGACCACACATGCAAAATTTCATGATGTGGAAAGGAGGAGTAGGGTTTTTTAATAAGACTTTTGGGGGCCGGGATGTCAAAATAAGCCTTATTGACCCCCTTGCTTGCCATCATAACATACAGGCCAAGCAGCTGATAATGGAAATGAGCTTACATAAATGAGTGGATGGAACATGGCTGAGGTTGAGACATTGGAACGTCCAAAGCTAGGTTAATCATTCCTGAGCATCATAGCCTTTTCAGCTAGAATGGCCCAAACAGAATCACTGCTGCTCTATGCTTCCTACCTTTTGTATGTTCTGGGGGAGCAATGTAAGAAGTGAGAAGGCAATAGCAGAGATACTCACCAATTTGAGAGAAGTCATTCACTTTTGACACTTGGAGAGGCCACAGGACAATTCATTGCAGTTTCCAGAGTCTAAGAAGTCAATCACCAGCCCACCAAACTAATTTGTAATGAGGGAGAATATTTCTGAGTACAGATTTCATCCTGTTTAGTTTAATTTCTTCAGTGTAAATTTTGGTGTTCATCTCCCCACAACGAGATGGGCCCAAAGGCCCTTTTCCACATTCTTCAGCCTTCCATTTGTTGCACTGCCCTTCAGACTTCACCTCTCTCATGGAAAAGAAGGAAGGCAACCTGCTTGCCTCTGGAGAGAAGCTTCATTTCTGTCTAGGGGATGGGGGCCTATGTGATGGCACCCAGCTTGGGGGGAGCTGCACTCTGCCCACAGAGCTGGCTAAGCTCCATATGTGACCTACAATAAAGGGATGAGCCGAAGACACAGACATTTCCTTATGCCTCTGGCTTTTCTTGGTCTGGCTTTCTCCTTGAAGCCTGCAGGGGCCCCAGCCAGTGCAAACATCACACAAGGGCAAGTAGAGCTAAAGGGAAAATCTCCCACAAAAGGCAAATAGAGTCCTCAGAAACAGCTGGGCATTAGACTGACACATTATTGAGCCAAACTGTCAGTCAGAAATCTGAAATCAAGTTTGGAATTAATGTCAGAAAAGCCCTGCTCAAGGAGGCCAAGCTGAGCTGCTGGTCACTGAGGAGGCAGAGAAAACTGGAGAGAACTTTAGGGCAAGGAGATTCCCCTGCTGCCAGCAACTGATTCTTCCCACAAGCTGCAAGCAGGCTCAAGTATTCATTATAATGGATTTGTGAACCTTAGCATGATGAAGACACATAAGTGAAACTGCAGAAGAAAGTAGATTGGCAAGATGTAATGACCCAAACTGGAATTTGTTTTGAAAATTTGAGGTAAAACTTCTGGTCTTGGACAAAGTACTGTGAAATCTGTCTTAATGACATGAAGTCAGGTCCTTGATTTTACATCTCATCCAAAAGATGGCATCTCTAGTAGCATACACCCTACTCAACATAATGCTTAAGCACTGAGTCAATTCTACTCCAGAAGACAACTGCCATCTTCTGAATCACCAACATAATTTCCAGCAATGCCTTGGCTTCCACTTGGAGGTCCCCCAACCAGGGGCGGCTCCAGGCACCAGCATGCCAAGCGTGTGCCTGAGGCGGCAAGCCACGGGGGGTGCTCTGCCGGTCGCTGCGAGGGCAGCAGGCAGGCTGCCTTCGGCGGCATGCCTGCGGAGGGTCCACTGGTCCTGCAGCTTCGGCAGACCTCCCACAAGCATGCCAACAAATCCGTGGGACCGGGGACCTGCCGCAGGCAAGCCGCCGAAGGCAGCCTGCCTGCCGTGCTTGGGTCAGCTCTAAGTAGAGTGTGTGTGTGTGTGGGGGGGGGGGGTGATAGTTAGATTTAACTTTGAAGAGTGACAATGTCAGATAAAAGGTGCAAGGCAGTGATCCTGTGCAATTAGAAGTGGTTAAACACTATCTATTCCCTTGGAACCCCATGACTGGAGAGTCTGCTTCTCTCCCCAGCTGAAGTGCAGACTAGTGCATTCTGGAAGCGTCGTAATTTCAATTAAGATTCCTAGATACAGATTAGAATGTGGACATGACAAAAATTGTATTCAATTACTGTAAGAAAACTCTTAGTAGTTAGTTAAATACACCCAGGGAAAGTAAGGGCATTTCATTTACAATGTAAATGCTTGCATTAGAATTCAGAACAAGGAATACCAACAAAGCTGGAGTTGTTCTGGTGTCAGAGTTCCTAACTAACCTGACGTAGCTGTGGAAGGCTTTATTTTCTACCACATTTTGCATGGGGAAATCCTGAGCTGATTTCTTTTGCAAGACTCTCAAACCTCCAGGTAATAAAGCCTCTTTAGGCTGTGATCTCGGATAGGGAAATTTTTGTTTTTCTGAATTGTTTTTATTTTAGAATAAGTGCAACAGCAACATCTAGCATGGGACTGGGGACTTTAAGCACTACTGTAATGGAAGGATTTAAACCTGCCAGGGTCTCCATGTGGAAGATGGCTGACCCCTGGTAAGATGGGCATGCATATTACCTGTGTGTTGTTTTTCAAGATATGTTTTCTCTGTAACACTTTTGTTCTAAATAAATACTTTGTTTTATGAAGGCTGGCTGGTCACTACACAGCCCTCTCATACCTCCTGGAGATAGCAGGACAACAGGGGCTGTGCTAAACTCAGACTTACTAAGGTGATCACAGTGAATTGCAAGAGGAATTGTAGTCTAAATCCCCAGTCTGGAGGGAGAAGAATGTTGATTCATGTCCCAAGAAAGATGTCAGGCAAAGGCCTGAAGCCTATTTGGGGTGCTCTCAAGGAAGCCACAGAGGGGTCAGAGGTGCAGTTACTTTGAGAACCATGCATCTGAGGAAGTGGGTATTCACCCACGAAAGCTCATGCTCCAAAACTTCTGTTAGTCTATAAGGTGCCACAGGATTCTTTGCTGCTTTGAGAACCATGATACTAATATCAATCTCTCTCTCCTGTTATCCCTCCATATAGAAGTCAGAATTAACACTGTCTCCCAGGCACAATTATATTATTAGTCAGGAAGTTCTACCTATATTATTAACCCTCCAAAATATACACTTACTGGAATTTCCTGATACAACTTATATTGAGCTAGAAGATAAGTAGGTGGTGGGCAGGCATAGATGGTCAGAGGAACAATTATTTATGGAATCTTGTTTTTTAGTTTCCTGACTTTCAAACACTTGTTGGTAACCTTAGAACTGGATTTCAAAGATTTGTTTTCTTTCATAACAATAACATTTTGATGTTTTAATTTAACTGGTATCTACTGACAGCCTTAACTGTTTCTTAAAATTATCTGTCTCTAAAATACAGCTTTGGTATCTTTGATTTTGAATCTTTGAGGCTGAAAGTACTATAAAAATGTAAGATAATAAACACCTTTATTCCATTTATATTTTGATTTTGAGGATAAACTTCTGCTATGGTGTCCTTGAGATCTGTCCTTTCTCTTCTGCCCTATCAAAACAACATAAATTTAACACTCGCAAATAGATATAAATGATGAAGAGATAGTTCCTTCCTTTGAGCCACTGGGCTATTTTTATTTTAATCGAAAACATGAAGATTCTTGTTCTCTCTGCTAGTTCAGGGAAGAGACTGCAATTCATTAGGGAAAGGAAAAAATATTAACATGATCAACAGAACTCCATTTGACCTTATCAAGTTGCAAAACCTCCTTGTCATGGTATAATTCCCCACTCTGAACCTTAGCATCCAAAAGATAGGGTACCAGCATGAATTCCTCTAAGCTTGATTACCAGCTTAGGACCTGTAACGCTGCCATCAACCAGGAATTCCAGTGCCTGGTACACCCTGGTCCCCCCAAAACCTTGCCCGGGGACCCCCAAGACCCAGACCCTCTGGATCTTAACACAAGGAAAGAAAACCCTTTCCCCCACTGTTGCCTCTCCCAGGCTTCCCCTCCCTGGGTTACCCTGGAAGATCACTGTGATTCAAACTCCTTGAATCTTTAAACAGAGAGGAAAATTCACCTCCTCCCCTCCTTTCTTCCCCCCCTCCCAAACTCTCCCTGAGAGAGAAAGTAATCCTAACACAGAGAGAAATTAACCTTTCTCTCCCCCTTCCCTCCTTTCTCCCCACCAAGTCCCTGGTGAATCCAGACCCTGTCCCCTGGGGTCTTACCAGAATAAAAAAAAAGTCTGGTTCTTAAACAAGAAAAGCTTTTAATTAAAGAAGGAAAAACAGTAAAAATTATCTTTGTAAATTTAAGATGGAATATGTTACAGGGTCTTTCAGCTATAGACCACTGGGAATACCCTCCCAGTCTAAGTATACAAGTACAAATTAAAATCCTTTCAGCAAAATACAAATTTGAACTCCTTCCAGCCAAATACACATTTGAACTCTTCCCAGCCAAATACAAATACACATTTGCAAATAAAGAAAATAAACATAAGCCTAACTCGCTTTATCTACCTAGTACTTACTATCCTGGACATATAAAAGAGTGTATCAGAGAGATTGGAAAGAAACCTGGTTGCACGTCTGGTCACTCTCAGAACCCAGAGAGAACAACAACCAAAATCTAACAGCACACACAAAAACTTCCCTCCCTCAAGATTTGAAAGTATCCTGTCCCCTGATTGGTCCTCTGGTCAGGTGACAGCCAGGCTCACTGATCTTGTTAACCCTTTACAGGCAAAAGAGATATGAAGTACTTCTGTTCTATTAACTCTTACTTATCTGTTTATGACACTCCTCTCAAGGGCCTACACCAGCAAAAAGAGGGAAGAGGGAGAAAGAGCGGAGAAGGAGGTAGTAATCACTAAAAGTAGAGGAGAAATTAAGTAGGCAGGGAACTGACTGAAGTAGGCATTAATAGGGCTGGCTCCAGCTTTTTTGCCTCCCCAAGCAGAGAAGCAGAAAAAAAAAGAGATAAAGCTGCGTTCGGTGGTACTTCGGAGGCAGCTCTACCACACCGCTTCATTTTTCGCTGCTTGAGGGACCTGCTGCCAAAGACCCAGATGTGCCTCTCTTTTCCATTGGCCGCCCCAAGCACCTGCTTTTTTTGCTGGTGCCTGGAGTTGGCCCTGGGCATTAATATGTTGACTGAAAACAGTCCATCAGGGAAGATTCTAATAAGAGTGTTAATGAATAAAAGTTCTGGGGGGGAAATAGAAGATCAGTTGAGCAGTGACATGAAGAATCTGCTCTGGGGGATAAGGGAACTCAAGATTAGATGAACAATACAACTCTGATTTATGAGCCATGAAAACACGCAAAGACTGACCCCAGCATCCAACCCATCTCTGCTCAGGAACTCACTGCTGCTACTGCTCCCCCAGCTGTGTTCCAAAGAAATACAAGTGTAGGACCACTTGATGACTGACATTGAGGTTCATGGCAGTGGAGAGTGTGACAAAAATATGTGACAAAACCTGTGCCAGCCAGTCCCTGGCAACTTTATATTATAGATTCCTATACAGCATTGAGCTCTGGTCTGAGGTAGACTTATAGTATGCTTACGCTAGAGCTAGAAGGTGTAAATTAGCTTTGATCAAATTAGCATGAGTATGTCTCCTCGAGCTGGAATTTACTCCTTCCAACTCTAGTGTAGACATAAATGAAATGGTTCTGGTACTCATATAATCCAGAATGGAATAAAAATACCTAGGGCTTTGAATCAGTCCCCAAACTGGTCTAAGTGGTCTAAGTTTTGCATTTTAAATGTGTAAGTTCCTAGATCCATAGCTTCACATATTTGACAGAGTTTAATTCTGCATACTTCGAGATGGGTAAAATGAGTCCCCTGCAGTTTGCTGTGATGGTAGTGGGGAATGTTTTTCAAATGAAACAGTGAAAAGCAAATTCTTGTGACGATATTAAAGAGCCTAAGAGAAACAGTCTAGTTCGGTGTCTTTGTCGAAAAACTTTTATCCGCTCTGTAGTGTGCCCTGGTGCCTGGCAGCTGCTCTCAAGCCTCAGAGATGGCTGCAGTTTATTGGTGGTGTATATGGAGTACATTACTTGTGAAAAACTTTAAGGTCTTTTTGGATAAAATGTGCTGTAGAAAATAAGAATATTTAATTTTACCCATTATTCTAAAGCACTGGCCTGGGACTCTGGAAGACTGAGTACAGTTCCTAGCTCTGATACAGATTTCATATGTGACCTTGGGAATGTCTCTTCTCTCCTTGTTCCTCAGTTTCTCATCTGAAAAATGGAAATAATATTGCCATATCTTACAAGTTTATTGTAAAAATAAACCCATTACCATTTGTAAGGTGCTTATGGTTTACAAAGATGGAGGGCACATACACAGATAACTGCTCTCTTTACAAATTCACAGCCATGGCTGCTTACTTAAGTGGAAAACACAGGCTTTTATTGTTTTTTACTCCTGTTAGCAATGCTGAGCCAACACAGCTAAGAGGAGTGAGCTGAGTCCATTCTTTCTGTACATCACCACCATAAATGTTTATTCTGTGGAACCTCACTAGAGGAAATGGGGTTACAAAGGCGTCACTGGCCTTGTCTACACTAGGAACAAAGGTGGTTTTCAACATATGTTAGTGAACTCCTGTAAAAATCAGTGTGGACAGTATTTCTATTTTAACACATGATATCTGGTAGGGTTTAACCCTAGGGATCCGAGAGTTTACCTCAAGCAGTTAGCATGTGAAAACAATAAATTGCTTTGTCTACACTAGGATTTTAACATGTTAGGGCACACTGCAGTCATAGGGTGTGACTGTGGCTTGTGTAGAAATTAAAGCTAGTTTGGGTACCAGAGCAGTGAAGCTGTGGCAATGCACGCTTCAGCACAGGCTATAAAAGCCTACCCAGCAGCCTGGGTAATTCTTCACACATTTTACTACAGCTTCATTGCTCCCATAGCTGACCAGACTGGATTAAAGCTAGTTTGGGTATGTCTGCACAAGCTGGAATCCCACCCAGGGCCGGCGCTACCATTTAGGCAGCCTAGGCAATTGCCTAGGGCGCCAGGATTATTGAGGGGGCAGCATTTTGCCAGGAGGGGGGCGGCAGGTGGCTCTGGTTGTCCACCGGAGCCACGGACCAACGGACCCTCCGCAGAAATGCCTGTGGCAGCTCCACCCGAGCCGCGGGGTCAGCGCGGGGGGCGGCGAAATGGCCATGCACCTAGGGTGCGAGAAACCCTTTCGCCGGTCCTGATCCCACCCCATAACTGAAGTGTAGACATATCCTTAATCAACATATGTTAGCTGACACATGCTATGCAAGACACCTTTTTTTTCCTAGGCCAGAGGGTCTAATCTGGGCTGATAAACCTTTATGACTGGCAATAATGAAAATGAATGAAAGACCTTGGTTTTCAGCAGAGGTATTTAGTGGGAAAACCCATCATTTTACTTATAAACTAAACACATTTAATTTGGAAGCCATCGAGAAACAGTGAGCATGGAACCCTCAATGCCTTTTTAGTCAGTTTTCAAAGCAGAACCACATTTTTAAGCCTCAACACGCCTAACTTTCTTCTAAACACTCCTCTTGGCTTGTAATCTCTCATAGTAAGTCTTAGACAAGAGAACAACGTGCAAGGGAATGTTTTTTAAGTGGGGATGGAGATGGACAAGCCATTTTTAAGCTTTTAAAACTTTTTTGCCACCCAATAACTCAAACACAGATGCTTTTGCTGCTTTATATATATAGATACACTTAGTAGGAATGGGTGAACCTTTGGGAGAGGAGAATATGCAGACCTGTCAAACAAATGAGTTCACTAAACTAGCATGAGTTTACAAAACTTTCTTTCTTGTCATTTAAATCCATTTTTAAGGAAGAACATGTTTTTCTAGCTAAAGAGAAGCCAGTGATGTGAACATGAAATAAGAGAATTCTCCCTAACTCTAGGCTGGCACAAATAAATATCCTAGGGTCACATTCTCAGCTGGCGTAAATCAGCATAGTTTCATTGACTTCAGTCAAGATGCACCTGTTCATACCAGCTGTAGCTCTGGGCCCTTGTTTCCATACCGGGCAAAAAGATTCTCTTAACTTCACTGCAACTCCATGAAAGTCAATGGAAATACACGACTTTAACTCAGAGTCCAATTTGTCTCACTGGCACTGGATTTATTTTTCTATGTTCTTCCTTCCCATCTGTGCTTATAGATCACTTTATTTTTTCAGTGGATTTTTCTTTTTCTCCCTTCAGCAACACTTTTAAAAAGAAAGTATACTCACTTCTAAACAGAACCTGAACCCATCAATGTTTGAATTCAAGGTGAACTCTCAAACTGATGTTGTTTCGAGTGGGGCTGAAACTAGGCCAAACCACATTGCCCAGCTTTTGTGCTTAGCTGTCAATGAGCACTCCATCTTTGACAGGTTAGAAACAATCAAGTTCAAATTTAAAATTTCTTTTTGAAATGCAGAAATTGATTTATAGAAGAGACAGCTGATTATCAGGCTGCTCCTCAGCCGTCCTTGGCCGGCCAGGGAGTAGTTCCATAATCTGTCCTTCCCCACAATTCTGCTGGCATTGGAGCAAAACTGGTCATTAACTGAAACAGGAATAAATCTTCCCCCATGATATAAAATGCACAACTATTTATCAGCATTATGGGCTCTATGCCTTACTCTGATGCATTTAGCAATGTACGTTATCAGAGTCTGGATTATCAGACTAGATGGACCATTGAGCGATTGTACTAATTTCCTTACAGACTATCTCATCCCTGGCAATTCACTCAAGTAGGAAACAGATTCAGCAATCATCATAAACCAAATGTTTACAAAGAACAAAATGTTTCTATCAACACATACCTCCTTCTCACAGCATTGCCCCTCCTCCTCCCCCTCTTCTGCCCAGATCACTTGTACTCACTGCTAGGACTTGTGCTGTTAGTGACTAACCGGATGTGTAATAGAGAAGGAGTTAAGATGAATAGTAGCTTTGCTGCCACCATCATTCAGTCATCTGGAAATCTAATTTATATCTTGTTTGGCAGACTAACAGCCATCTGCTCCAAGGATATGCTCCAAGGCAGCTGCCAAATATTGAGCAGGCTCTCTACTGTAGGGAAACTAATTGCTTTTATTGTATTGACACAGGCTGGGGAGCTAATGGTATAGGTTATTCCTCCACTAAAAAGATAAAATAAAAGTTACAACTACTCTGACTTCTATCAGTGATGAGAGAGAAAACACATTTCAAGTTACTAGTGGCTATATGGGTCATCTTGGCCAGAGCTGCAGAAGAAATGGCTGTCAGCCCCTTGAAGGGGGACAGGAGTGTTTCAAAGCTGCATGGACTGGTGAATGTTTGAAATGATGCTAAGTGTAACAACTGGATTTATTACACAAGTTGAATTTATTGTACACAACACTGAGTCAGCTGTGCCTGGAGTCCAGGGAACCCAATCACATAGTACCCATCCTGATATGCTCCCTTCTGCCTCCTTCTGGAAAGTCCTATCACAGCAAAAACAGTCCTACATCTTAAAGTTTCCTATTGGGTTAAAGGGAGAAACTCATATAGGGTAATCCCACCAGTAATCTCCCCCATACATATACATCCCCATATATACTTCCATCAGCTTCCCTTCAGTGCTCTCTCCAAATACACTGTCACCCGCTACTCCCTGCATCTGGGGAACATTCAAAGATATAAGCAACTAACAGGCAGCATTAATGGAAACACTGTAACTGTTACTGTACATTTATCCACAGTTTTGACATAGACCCAGTGCACTTTTCAACTTGGAATAAGCATGAGGGTTACAAATCACAGCTGAAGAGCCCGGCTTCCTTGTATGCAAAACAACATGCTGGCTGGGCCTATTTTTAATGATAAATGGATAAACAGCTTCTAAGACAACTTAATTCTGCAGCCAATTAGGAGCCTGGAGCAGGATTTTCAGTTATGTAAGCACCTGTTTGTCGGGGGCAGCCAGTCCAGTTTAGCGAGGTTACTGGATACATGATGGTTTTAGCTGCAATTTAAAAATAGAAAGAAAAAAAGTCATAGACGGTAGTAGAAATAAAACTACATACTTTTAGCATTAGCAAACTTTGTGGAGAAGAAGGTTGGCACAGTGGCTAAAGCACAGACCTAGGAATGAGGATGCCTGTATTTTACTCCCAGCTTGGCATAGACTTCTTCTCTAACTTTGCATGAGTTAAACAGGTTGTAATTTTCAGAAGTGTGCGCTGGGGGAAATTGGCAGTTTATGCAACTAAAAAGGTCTTTTCAACTTCTCTGTACACGTACGTCATTTTTTAAAAAGGGTTGTACATGGCCAAAAAATGTCTCAGCATTCACTAGCATGAGGCAACAAAGTAGTGTGAAGGAGATGTGATGGAAGTCATGGCCACTCATCTCAGATTTTCAAAAGTCCTAACACAGGTTCCAGCTGTCCAAACATCTAGTGCTCCTGTAATTGTGACTCAGCCATGACTTAGTCATCAGGAATGAGTTAACATGTTCACCTCACACAGCCAAAGCTCACAAAGATCCAGCAGACTGAGCTGCTTAAGCTTCTCATTGTAAGCCATTTTCTATAGTCCTCACATTATTTTTGTGGCACTTTTCTACACCTTCTCCAATTTTCCAACATAAGAAGATAAGAACAGCCATACTGGGTCAGACCAATGGTTCATCTAGCCCAGTATCCTGTCTTCTGACAGTGGCAAATGCCTGATGCTTCAGACAGAATGAACAAAACAATTTATCGAGTGATATATCCCCTGTTCTCCAGTCCCAGCTCCTAGCAGTCAGAGGCTTAGGGATACCAAGAGCATGGGGTTGTGTCCCTGACCAGCTTGACTAATAGCCTTTCATGGACCTATCCTCCATGAACTTATCTAGTTCTTTTTTGAACCCAGTTATACTTCTGGCCTTTACAACATCTCATTGCAATGAGTTCCACAGGTTGACTGTGCATTGTGTGAAAAAGGACTTTATTTTGTTTGTTTTAAATCTGCTGCCTATTAATTTCATTGGGGGTACCCCAGGTTCTTGTGTTAAGTGAATGGGTAAATAACACTTCCTTATTCACTTTTTCCACACCATTCATGCTTTTATAGGGCACTATCATTTCTCCCTCGCTCGTCTCTCTTCCAAGCTGGAGAGTCCCAGTCTGTGTAATTTCTCCTCATATGGAAGCTGTTGTATACCCTTCACCATTTTTGTTGCCCTTCTCTGTACTTTTTCTAATTCTAATATAGCTTCTTTTTTTAGATGGGGCAACCAGAACTGCACACAGTATTCTAGGCATGGGTGTGCCATGAATTCATATATTGGCATGATGATATTTTCTCTTATTATGTATCCCTTTCCTCTGGGTCCTAGCATTATTAGCTCTTTTTTACTGTTGATGCACATAGAGCAGATGTTTTCAGAGAACTATCCACAGTGACTCCAAGATCTCTTTCTTGAGTGATAACAGTTATTTAGACCCCATTATTTTGTATATATAATTGGGCTTATGTTTTACAATGTGAATTACTTTGCATTTATTAATGTGGAATGTCATCTGCCATTTCTTTGCTCAGTCATCCAGTTTTGAGAGATTCCTTTGTAATGCTTTGCAGATTGCTTTGGATTTAACTGATTTAAGAGACTTTTCCATTACATAAGGAAAAAGAAATATATAGCATCCAATCTAAGACAGAAATGGTGATATTAGAAGTCTCCTCTAATGTACTCTTTGCCTTATGTGCTGCCTTATGTGTAGCTCTAACCACAACCCTTGACTCTAAGGTGCTGGGGCCAGGATATGGCAACAAGGGATAGTCAAGAGAGGAGGAAGGCAGAAAAGGTGGCCTAGGTCAGAGGACTGGGAACCACTGAAGATGGAAAGAGAGTGGGTGAAGGCGGATGGGTGAAAGTGACCTAGGCCTGCAGTGTGATCTACGGGAGTAAGTCATACAATCCCACATACCTGCTAAGGCTTGCTCATATGGAGCTGCAGTTACACACTTGTCCCTGCTGTCATTATCTGTTATCCCAGCTGAAATTCCACTCATTAGCAGTGCTGCAGATAGTGAGCAAGGTTTCTCCTTCAATTCCTCTTCCCAACTATTAGAGGCCACTCTGGGAGCTTCTGGGGAGGGAACCGAGACTTCCTCCTCTTTCTTCCCTTTTTAACTGACTCCCTTGTACATAGAGGGCCATAACCACAGACTGCAGGTTAGAGCTTCCACTGGAGACCACTCTGATGCCTGGCTGGTCCAAGAATCCAGGTGGTAGAAAAATGGTATAAACCTACCTTGGCTGACACCACTGTGCACAAACACAAGTAGCATTAAGGGAAGGTGCACTGCTACACTGTGATGTGCCTCAGATACTCCAAACTATGGCAGGAGATGCACTGTTGTTAGTTTCATATGAAAGCCAAAGACTCAGTGAGGTACAAACCATACCTGCCTGGGCCTACTTCCTCTTTGTTTTATGCTGATGGAAAGTGACAGTTTGATAGCCTTTTATCAGCCCACGGTAGGACACAGATACCTGTAGTACAAGCTACCTCTACTCTGCTTTGTCAGTGTGGCTCAAGCCTCGCAGGGAGGAGAAAGTTGTTCACACTTCACAGACCATTCAGTCCTTGGCCTCTCGTCTAAAAGAACTCATTAAATCAATCATCCCTGATATTCATTATATGGACATCTGCCCAACGGAAACTGTACTGAGATCATCAACTTCTTTTACATAGGGCACCAAACTAGCCAAATAAATGAGCAATAGATGAAAAATCTGAACTTTTAGAAATACCTGAAGCAATTGAATGCCATGAGTGTCTATGGGGAGTGAGAAAGGAAGAGGAAGATGTGTGGGAGAGGTGAAAAGTCAGTCTGCAAGTGTGGGGGTGCACTGTCATGATTTGCTTGGGGAGAGAAGGCTGTGAACCATCTCTTGAGTGTTGTGACACACGCATAGTACTTAGACTTCTTTTATTTGAAGTTGAACAACACAGAGAGAACCTTTGGTGGCTCAGTAGAGGAAAGGGAGTTTCTAGGTAGAGGACATCAAGGTAGCATAGAAAGATTACACACACGCTAGTGCTCACGCAGAATAGCTGATGCTAATGGTGACCCTGCAACCAGTAATGATGGAAAGGCTATAAAGAATTAGAGTTATTAAAGATGTCAGGGAACTGTTTATATCAATAACTCTTGGAAATGTGTGTTCAAGAGGACAGATTTTCATCTTGTTTTGATGATTTGTTCCCAGGGGCAATGTCACCAGAGGCCCACTGAAGGCTGATATATGTGAGCAAGCAGACACTGACAGACTAGGGCATGCAGTCCAGAACATGGAGAATGCAGCTGAGGAAAGTACAGTCCAGGAAGACATGAAGGAGGGAATGAAACAACCACTTCAAAACTGAACAGAAATTAGGGAAAAAGATGTTGGAGTGAGAGGGATCTTTCCTTGTTCCCTTCCTGAGAGGGAAGTACAGTATTTTCTGACTAAGATACATTTTAAAAAATCTGGAAATAGATCAAGTCATTTCCATCACTTCTAATATCACCGTATTCCTCTGTATCCAACAGAGGATCTTGAAGCAATTTGCAAACAGATCTGATTTGGTACAAACACCCCATGTGATAGGTCAGTATCATCCACATTTTATAGAATGGTGCAACTGAGGCACAGAATGGTGACACTAGTTTTAAAAGATCACACGGGTTTGTTGACACAGTTGGGATCAGAACACAGGAGTCTTGTCTTTCAGTTGCCTGCATTAGACATTATACAGCACACATCAACAAATGGGCTAAGTAATGTATTTAGCAGGTTTTATTGTAAAAACCACTTATCATTGACAACATTAAAACCCAACATTGGTCACTTTGCAGTGCTTGCAGTACCGTAGTTTCTCCTATTCTAAGTATAGGTAAACATACTAAGGTTATTGTAGATATGTCGGGTCAATGCATGTTGAGCCCACTTTAGCGTGATTTTCTGAAAACTGCAGTTACTCACATGATGAGTCCACTGTTTTTGTTAAGCTCCTTGGAGTAGACCATGAAGGATAAATTATTCAATGATTTTTAAGATAGATTTTCGAAGTGCCTTTCTGATTATTCACTCTACAGGTATGAACATGGCAAATTTGCAATAATGTCTGGACAAGTGCTGTATGTTCTTGGTGGTATGAGTCACTAGCTACAAAGGCATAGTTAGTTTTCTTGAATATCTGGTCAGGCACTATAAATTCTTGATGATACCTGTCCCATGTATACACTAGGGGCACTACAGCACCATAGCAACCCCATGGTGTAGATGCAGACTACAGCAAAGAAAGGGTTTTTTTTCCCTTATCGCTGTAGCAACTCCACCTCCCTTAATGATGGTAGCTAGGTTGGCAGAAGCATTCTTCCCCAAAAGCAGGCAGGGGGAGCAGGGGAAGTGTGAGTGAATCTTGGGTAGATTGAGCACTAATTGGGTGGATCATGGCCCACCCAGGCCCACTGGTGGCTACACCCCCAGTTTCTAGCTTTTATGGTTGCACAGAAAAGCGAAAAAACCATGAACCACAAAAGATCAAAAGGCAAATAAAGAATGCTCCATGTTTATCCTTTTTTTCCTCAAATCTAATGATTTTAGGGGTCTGACTCATGATTTTTGAGTGTTTAGAGTTGGCACTGCTGTAAATTACTTAAGAAAAATCATATTAGAATGTTATAGCCATAAAAAATCAAGCATTTGAAAATCTAGAAGTTGTAAATTGAGCTTCAGTTAACCATCAGCCTTAAAATATACTCAGAAGAAATAGTCCTAATTGAGGAAGTGAATAAAAGAAATGTAACCATTCTCCAGTCAAAAAATGAAACATAAAACATTGGAGGATTATTCAAAAGAGAGCTCAGACCTCTCATTTTCAGACTCTCATGTCTTCAACAAATTGTTGTCTAATTCTCACACATTTCTCCTAAAAATTTTCTTTGGCACAAGACCAGACATGAAAAATTTCATTTGGAAAAGGTTTGCTTTGAGGAAGTTGGGGTGTGTGTGTTAAAATTAAATTAACAATGTAAAGCCAGTTACAATCCAAAATACGAAAACAACGATGTAGCTTCATAATCCCAAAAGAATGAGCATTCTGTCAGACAAAGATATTGTATATGTTGGCAGGTAAACAGGGAAGTGTCATGTACAATAAGCTGTGAAACTTTTCATGTGCTCATTGTTATGTGAAGTGTTTGGGATATCAGGAGAACATGAGACAGCACATTTTTCATAAAAACAAGTCGTTAAACAATTAAAGGTTGTATTCAAAGTTTATTATTGTTGTGCTTAATTTCTGGCATAGGTATCTCTGAAAAAGCAATTTCAACCTGGATTTCTACAGTTCTTCAAAGTATTTCTCCTTGAGAGCCCAATCTTTCTTGCAGTTGATGTTGAATGGTTTTAGTACGTTCCATTTCAAAGTCCTGTGTATGTAGTAGCAGCACATTTTAATGTGCTTTTGAAATGCAGATTCTGTCTTTCATTCTCTTTTGTAACGAGAAATATGTCTCGGGTAAATTACTCTGGATTATCCCATTTAGTTTATCTACACCAAAGAAAACTCTGTAGGCACCAGGCCTGCTTTTATATCCGCTGAGCACTTGGCGCTCCTATTGACTTCAGTGAAATTTTAAGTGTTCACGTCTTAAAATCAGGCCCCTAACATTTTAAAACTGTTCACAATGGCTGAACATTGTGTTGCGGGCCACCTCTGGAATGTTGCATTGTACCCATAAAGAAGAGAGGGTGTGGCTAGGACAGTGCATAAGCAAAAAGAGCCTTCGTACTTGTCAGGGTACCTAAGAGAGCTAACCGTGTCTGTCCACTTAAAACTTAGGTCGTCAAAGCTACGGCGTTCAGGAGTCCAGCCAAATTTCCACTTCTAGCTATGCCACTACTAGAAACTTACTTTTTTTTTAAATGGAAGGTGAGATTCTCACCTATTCATGTGATGCCAGGGGCTGAGGCTTTAAGAAATTCACCAAATTTTGTGCAAGCTGGCAACATTGAATGTACCTGTTTTTCAAAATGAGAGATGTGCTGAAATCAAGACACCGGATCTTCACACCTGCTCTCTTTCCCGCCTTGCCCTCGTTCCCCCGCTCCCCCTGGCTCATTAGCCTTCCATAGCCCATCTCCACCTGGACCTTTATTCCACTGGCCTATATTTTATCTATCGATTTTTTCAAAATAAAACCTAGCAAGATGCAAATGTAACCCTTCCGCCCCTCTGAGTTGGCAGCAACAAGGGCTGGGTTCAGTATCCAGGGGTTCCGTTTCAGTAACACAATGCATAACCAGCTCGAGCCCCCACCCAGTGACCTGGGACACTCACATACCACACCTCCCTGGGCACCTCTAGGAGGCAATACTTCCCCTCTCGCAAGCACGGAGTCTGAGTGTAGCAAAATCTTTTTAATAAAGGAAAGCGGCATCCCACTGGAGAAACACAACAAACAGGGTTATAACACAAACCATAAACAAAAACCCACCTCCAAGTATGTTTGGCACTGTCCTTTTTCCCTTTAGGGTTTTAAGTCCAATCACCCCAAAGTCCAACAACCCAAAAGTCTCTGGTCAATGCCACCCCAGAGTTCGACAGTTTATCTGTAGAGGTCCCTCCTCCCAGCCTGGGTAGAAAGGGGCACCTTACGTGGTCCGGGGCCAACTGCCCTGCCTCTCCGTGGGTTCTGCTTCCGCCTTCTCCACGAACTGCTCCGCTTTACCAGCCGCTCCGCTTTATCAGCCGCTCCACTCTGCTCCTCCAGCCGTCCTCAGAAACTGCTCTGCTCCATGAGCTGCTCCAGTTCTCCCTGCAAACTGCTCGGCTCCGCTCGCTCTGTGGGCCACGCCACCCATCCCACAGCTACTCCGCTCTGCCAGCCGCTCCGCTGCCACCAGCTGTCCCGTGATCCGCTCCAGCCGTCCCCACAACTGCTCCACTCCGCCAGCTGCTCTGTTCCACAGTATATCTTCAGGCTCGCCCACTAGTTAGCACAGTACTCAGTGCTCTCAGCTCATTAATTTCAGCTCTTTAGTGATTTCAACTCTTAGTGATCTCAGCTCTTAATAGCGAAGCCCCAGTGCTAGTGCACCATTAGCCCAAAGTGAGTTCACCTCAGTAACCTGTATTTAGATTCTTGAGGGAATAAAAAATCAACTCTGACATTCCACAGTGGAGAGAGGAGGGGGTGGAACTGGTGCTTCTGGCTCCACAAGGAGACTGCACCACCAAGCACAGATACCTGTCCCCAGCCTCTCTCAATTCACTGGGTTTTGGAACCCATGTCCCTTGTTTAGCAAGTACCACTCAACTGAGGTTGAGTCATTTCTGTCATAATGCAGTCCCACAGCTCGGCAGTCTGGGATAGGGTAGGCGTGCCTATGCAAATACACACTCTGAAATTCTTTCCACCAGATGTCAGGGTAGAGCTCATCCTGACTCTGCTTACACAAACATAACAATAAACTTCTCACACTCAACTGCCACATTCCTTGCCTGCCTAAGCACTCTCCTCATTTGGGTTTTGTTATTGTTCTTGTCATGCCACGCTGTCTTATGTCTTAAGCCCTGATTTTGCAATGAGCTCTGTGCATTCAAACCCTGAGACCACAGAGACTTCCACTGACTTCAGTGTGGCTGTGCACAGGTGCAAATGCTGCCCATGTGGAGCCTAATGTAGGATCAGGGACTCAGATTGTTAGCTCCTCTGGAAGGTGACCTATTTTTTTTAATTGTCTGCAAAATCCCATGCACATTTGTAGCTTTGTATTAATTCATAATAATAATAAAATTGCTGCTCCAAGGGAGAAAGGTATGAACTATCTCTTTAAAAGAGCTGACAGCTCCATTGTCATAAGGGGTTAGTTAAGGATACAGGGTTTTAAAATCAGTAAATGTCACAGAGATATTTGCAGGTGCAGTCGTGTAAATGTTATTTGTTGTGCCAAATGCATTTCCAAAGCACATGTCTTCCCCAATCTATTTACCCAGCTATATCAAAATGAAACAGTTACAGTTTTAGCCTCCTGGGCAGTATTACCATTCATGGGTCTGACTAAGGCCAGTTCATTACAGCACCAGAATAGTAACTCTGTTCACTCCTCTCTGCTGCCTTTCAGCTTTCTTTCAGTTACTCAGATGGAGCTCACATGTCAGCTACAGACACAGCCTTCTGGGGCACTGAACACAAGCAAGAACATGGGGCATTCTAAACTGCACTCACAGGTACAGACTCTTCGAACTAACACAACACCTCACATGTGACACTGGAAGCTGATATTATTTAGGGAAACAGAAGCCCTGAGCCTGGATTTGTCTTTCGTGTCATAACATTTCTGCTAGAGATGAACCAAGCTCAGAAAGTTCAGGTGCAGAAGTTCAAAGATTTATCTAAAGTTTGTCCAAATTATTCAAACCTTTCTTTAAAAATAAAAGACCCATGAAGTAGCAAAGCAATGCCAAATCTCCATCAGCTTCATTTGCTTGTATGTTGTATCCTTATTCTCTATTCTTCATCTGTTTGTGTCTTTAGATTGTAAAACTCTTCAGGGCAGGGAATTTCTCTTTTCTCTGTTCATAGAGACCTGAGCACAATAGGGCCATCACCTTGGTCTTTTAAGTGTTTCCAGAATATAGATATTTAATAATAAAGCTGGTTGTTTTTTTTAATGAAAAATGCAGTTTCTGCAAAATGAATTTTTGTGCAGAAAAATATTGGCTTTCCATCAGGAAATGCTAAACAAAATACTGCATTTTGGGCCAGGTTGACCTGAATCAAAACATTTTAGTTTTTGAACCAAAACAAAATGTTTCATTTTGGGTCCGTTCAATATTAAGCTATCTGAGCTGCCCCGGTGCCTAATGGGCCGTGTAGTTCAGGTGCCTCCTGCCCCTTCAATGGATTGCACCCCATTCCTCCCTTTGGCTGAATCATTGCAGTGCAACATGGAAGTGCCATGATCACAATGCATCATAAGAACTACTGTCCAGCTAAGTGCCCTTTCTATAGAGGAGAATAGAAGCATGAGGCACCTGAACCCAAAATACAATTTCTTTGAAGTAGCCCAGTACCTCAGGCAGATACATTTCAATGCCAAACCTTTGCTATTGCACATTTTTATTTCAATTTGGGATCAAAAGGCGAAATATTTGAATTCCTCACAAGATGGAAATTCCAATTTTCAGCCAGTGCTATTTAATTATAATTCACCAGGTGACAATACCCTTATGTCAGTTGCTAACTTAGCTTGGCTCCCCCATACCTAAAGTTTTGCCTCCTTGCAAGGGAGTTTGGCAGCCATCCTCATACAGGATTGGAGTTGCCTCTGAAAGGGTAACTAAAAAGCTCTCTTGCGGTTCTACCCCAATCGTCAATGCCTTCAAAAACCCATCCAGGTAGCTTCACTTCTTCCCAACTCACTTAAGTATCATCTTTTGGGATAGCTAGACAGCCTGTTCCCATCACTCTGGAGCATCAAGACTCCAGTAACATTTTTTCTGGATCCTATTGCTTTGCCCCTTTCAATTTTATAAAGCACTCCAGAGTTTATAGCACACAGGGAATAGCTGGGCTGAAAAAGTATCAGTAATGGAATACCCCCTCCATTAATACCCATGGGGCCTGCCCCACAGCCCTCCCCTAACCAACTAACCAGCCAAAAAACCAAATCAGAACCTTTTTTAAGGTCTGAAAAAAATCTGGCTACTTTTTTATTCAGCTGTTATTTTTCATTGCTACTAGTATGTCAGGGCTTCCGAATCAGGTCAGCTGGGACTAGAAGCAGAAGTGCCATAATACTGTATCCTGTGAGAAGGGTTTTTTCATGTTATTTCCAATACAATACACAGCAGAACATATTGAGAATTCCCCCTCTTCCTCCCGAAAAACTTTGCTCGTGTGATTTCCAGCAGAATTTTACAAACTCCCAGAGGATACAAAAAGTTTGGACAAGTTAGGAATAAGTATCTGGGACCTGATACTGCAGACTTTTCCCAGTGGGAGTTTTGCTTGAATAAGGCCTATTGGATCCTGAACTTCTGGATGCTTGTTTGCACTATGTAAACTTGAAAATGTTTAAAATGTGTCCAGGAGGCTGGACTTTTCCCTTCCTCTGTACTCTTGCTCCCAAAGCAGAATAAATGAGTCTAAGGGCTTTTCATTTATAGTAGCTCCTAGGCTTTATCCTACTCAGCATGTTGGCTGTTGAAATACCTGGTTTCCTTTGTAAGTAGCTGTGACTGAGGAGCATACAATGGAACTCAGAAGTGGGGGGCATGCAAAGGCAGTTTTAAGCCCCCTTTGCATTCTCAAGAGCCTGAGCTGAACTATGTGCCATTCTGTGTTCCTTAATCCTAAATCCACTCCTGTGAAGTAAAACAGCCTGAGGACTGCTCTAATACATGTCAGCTGCCACTGGCCTCCAGGGGCCATTACAGCAGCTAGGGAAACACTGGGGCATTGGGAAACACTGGCTGTGCCCTCTTTTCCTTAACCACATCTCTACATCGGTTGTAGGGATGGGAGGTGGTGAGGGAGTTTACAATAGCTCTGTGCCACATGCTCTTTCTTTGAGGCACTGCTCTTGTGGCTTACTATGTAACTTTAGGACCATTAGACCCAGTACAGCCAAGGATTAGAGCCATTTATCTCCAGTGAAATCTATTAACTGTAAGTTAGTCCAGGGACTGAAATCTTTCCCAATCTGACCAGACTGTTTTTCATTCTTTGCTCTTGAATGCCTTCTCTTTATCTTGATATTATTCCCTTCAGCCTTGTGCAAGCACATGCGTTTAGACTGTAATTTCCATTTCATAAACCTCCCTGAATTTAGTGCTGGGGAGAGATGCTGGGCCGAGCCCTCTGTTTATACCCAAAACAGTGCAAGATCCACCTAACACCAGTGTGCCTCAGCCTGGACCTGGATGGGTGAAAGGGAAGTTCAGTATCTGTGGTCAGTTCAGCCCTTGGCCACTGTTCACTGTACCTGCAGGGACAATTAATTAACTACTGCGATAGGTTTTTGCAACATGAGCACCTGTCCACTGGCCTGAAGGCATCCTGTCACTTTACATAGATGGCTGAATGGTCATCAGAAGGTAATGACTGGATTTATTTTAATAAAAAATGCAACTATCTATCATGCTAAGTGATGAGTACAATATTGAACCTACATAGACAGACATATGCAAAGTTTACAAAAAAAGAAGAAAGCTATCAAGAGCAGCTCCCTCTATTGCTCCTACAGCTGCAGTTGAGCAAGCAACACCCTATGGTCAATCTAGCTGTCTATCCATAGTTATATTCTTCACTTATCACCAATGTATCAGAGACTTTCAAAAAATAAGCAAGTGCTTCTTGTCATATGGTTCTCTTCTCCGTGTCCATCTCATGGTTGTGAGGAGTAATTTGTATTAGCTATTGGCAAAGCTTTTTATTATATTATTGCTAAGGGAAAACTAGTGTGCTGAGATAGATTTTGATTTCAGAGTGGTGAGATTTAGGGTCATTCTTATCTCAGGAAGAGAAAGTTCCACAGCCACGAGCCAGCTGTCAACAAAGCTGTTTCAAGATCTCTGGGGTCTTATTCTTTTTGTAGAATCATCATTTCTGAGGAGTGCAGCTGTCAAGCTATATCTTGATCACAGAAGGAAAGGTGGTCCCTCAGGTAGCTCAGTCCCAGCCCATGAACAGCTTTAAAGATCAGGATCATAACCTTGAATAAGTGGTCGCTGGGGAGTCAACATAGTTTCTGAAACATAGGGGTGATGTGCTCCCTTCGGCAAGTGTTGCTTAGTAGGTTGGTTGGTGCATTTTGGATCTGTCTGAATTCTTTTGGGGCTTTAAATGTTCATTCCCAGCTACAGAGAATTGCAATAATCTAGTTTAGGAGGTTACAACAGAATGGAAGAGTATAGCCAAGGTAATACAGTTTCCAGGACAGCTGTAGATGGAGGAGACCTATTTGGTGATTTGGGTATCCAAGACTGGTGGGGAATCCAGGAGGCCTTCAAAGTTGACCATTATCTTGAAGATCTGAAGGCTCAATTCCTTACTGATCGGTGACATTATGGTGCTAGCCAATTTTTCTGTAAAGTATACCAGTTCTCACCATCATTATCTCCAGCTTGCCCAGGCTCAGCTTCAATCAGTTACACTTCATCCATATGCTTATTTTACTTAGGCTTGGACATAACTGAGAGTGAGTATTTTCTTCTTATGCAGTCAGTGGCATCAGAAACAGCTGATAGACCTAAAAGAATCAGCAGGAATACTTACAGTCTCTTTCTCTACTGACTTGCAGGCTGTGTAGTCATGTACAATGGCATATAGTAAATATAGATTGAGAGTAAAATGCTATCACTGAAATGGGTGAAGACAGGGCTTGCTCTAGGCACCAGCAAACCAAACAAGTGTTTGGGGCGACACAATTTCAGGGGCGGCATTCCGGACCCCCTTTTTTTTTTCTTTCTTTTTTTGCTTCGGCAGTTGCACTTCTGGAGGTTTTTTGGGGTTTTTTTGCTTGGGATGGCAAAAAACCTAGAGCCAGCCCCAGGTGAAGAATTTTGATGTGGTAGCATTTTGCTCTCAATTTACTCTTGCTTTACACAGCCACCTGGTGTCACTGGCCCAAGCTGCCTGGTGTCACCACTATCTCTCTCTCTCTCTCTCTCTCTCTCTCACACACACACACACACACACACACTCACACCATAGAATGTTCCTCCACACCCCCTCTAGGGGGGGCATTCCTCACAGTTTGACAGCCTCTGTGGGGTGGTCATGTGTCCCCTCAGAACCTTTAAATTGTGCCTCCTCACTATCAAGACTTATGTGTCGCCTCTGTCCAGCTATCTCCCACTTCTTCTACCACTGTTATACTGCTGTTTTGGGCCATCAGTAGCGTCTTCCATTCCGTTGACTCTCCCTCAGAACCTCTGAGACCCAGATGATTCTGTTTTGCCTTTGAGGAATAGGTCTTTTGCCCTACTAGGAAAGGTGTTTCTTGTCCTCATAGTGAACTCAACTCTCCATCTGTAAAATGGTGATACTACTCCTCCCTCATATCACATGGATTATGTGAAGATTGCTTCACAATCATTAATTAATTAAGTGATAAGCACCACAGAAAAAAGCCCCTGAGAAAACTAATATTTTGCCTTCTGAGCAGGGTTTGCATGGTGTGCAATAAAAAAGGAATAGAGCCACCAAATCTACAATGGGGAGAAAACAAACTATTGAATAACTACTTGTAATAGGGAGGGTTGGGGCTAGCCAACCCCTATTACAGAAAAAGCCACATCTGGGAGAGATCAGGTTGTTTGCCTATAAAGAGCAGCAGGTGCCCTTACTGAAGGGGAAATGTTCAGAGACTGCTAGAAGTGAGCAGGCTCTAGTAGGAAGTCAGGACTGAGACTCCAGCCAGGTAGGGTTGGAAAGGCCCTAAGTCTGGGAGGAGGAAGAGAAATCTTTGTTCTGTATGGACTTGTGATCTTTATTTTGAATGTTTGTTCACCTAATGAAAGCTCAACCTGAGAAGGGATGGGAATGGACAAAAGTGTGGTGGTGTTTTTTATTATACTGAACAGCCCAAGAGGGGTAAGTGAGGCAACTGCCTGTTGCATGAGTGTAAGTGATGAGGAGGCACACAGGAGGTGGCCAGCCCTACTACACTACTTATTAAGTGAGCACCCTCCTTTTTGTGGACTGACTGAGGCAGGGGTCCTGTGGAAAAAATGTGATCATGTAGTTAAAGACTGTATCATAATAGATATGCATGAAGGGGTCAAAAAAAGGTTGCACAGACAACCTTAACTCTGGCATTTCCTAAATTTTGAGTGCATGAATCTGCAACCTTAAGACTTTTAACATAGTTTTGTGTGTGATGCATTATCATATAGAAAGTTCTGTACTTTATCATTTCTGCCTACTACTGATTCATATGAATTTCTACCTTTTTCCATACAAACATCCAGCATTTTTCATCTGCTTCCTGGCTCTAGGATTATGTGGTTGGAGGATAATCTGGCCTCCCTGGTGGCCTGTATCTTGCTGGGGAGCTTAGCTGATGCTCAGAGAGTTGTCTTGGCAGCACATTGTAGTTTTGGGGATTCTGCAAGCTTCTGATGTAGATTTTTTTTTCCCCCTTCAGCACATCTTTATTGATCTTTCTTTCCCCTCTTCTCTTTCACAATAGGCTTCTAAAAGACAACTTTTGGAGGGCTAAAGCCCAGACTCCTTTCTTATGTACACACTTTGTTCATGCACTTCCAAGGCTGAAATTCCATGGAGGGTATAAATCACAGCTCAAGCACCTTTCCTACATGATTTCTACCTGAAATCAGGTAGGATGCTATGCAGCTACTCTGATTAGTGCCTGGAATTCAACTGAAAATGTAAACATGCAGATGAGTTTTTGCAGGCAAAGTTGTGCCCAGAAAAAGCAGGGCTGTGCCTTTGAAAATGTGGTCCAAAATGTTAAGTAACTCAGAATCCAAACAAGTAAAGTAAAAATATAGTTACTATAATGTGCCTGCTGGCTTATTACTGTGTATTTCCCCCAGAGGTCCTTCAGTGAGGGGCAGGGATCTAATTCAGCATTTAACCTGTGAATTACTCCATAATCCCAATGAACAGAAAAACATGACCTCCAAAGGTGAGGGGGAATCGGGTACAGATAGAAAAAGGGCTGTGTGTGAAGGTGAGCTGCCTGCAGGCACCAGCCTGGGAACTGGCTGCAGAGGAAGGCCAAGTAGCAGGCAGTCTGAGAGCTGAGCAGTGAAACAAACTTGCTAGAAGAAGCTCAGAAGTAGCTGCAACAACCACAGCAACAATATGCAAGGGGAACTGTCTATCAGAAGGAAGCCTGAGGCACTTACATGTCTTCATGACAGAAAAGAGAGGCTCCTGACAACACCACAGACAACAGAACTGGATTCTAGCCAGTGTAACTTATAGACCAACTTTCCAAGAGATGGGTGGAGTAGAGGATCACCCCCAGGTACTAGGATTGGAGAGGGATACAGTTACCCTTGTACTGTTTCACTGGATGGATCACAGGGAGAGCAATCCATCTTTTATTGTAACTGCTTGAGTCTTGTACCTACATCGTTTGCAAACTTACTTTTTACTAGCTAGAGCAGAGAATCCTCCTTTACTTACTAGAAATGAGTATTTATTGGGGATTCATCAAGGCTTGAGTCTGCAGATACAAATGCCTGGAGTGCCTACAGTACTTGTCTCCAAACTTGTGAGCAAGCTACCAAATATCTAAAAATGACTATTATGTCACACTACTGACAATGACCTCCTGCAGTGGGATTGATTAAAATACATTAGAAAAGTGCCATACAGCTGCTGCCAGTTAGAGAACCACTATCTGCCAGCTAGAGGCTGAAAGAAATCTGTGAATGCAAACAGACACAGGAGAGAATAGCTGAACTCCACATATGGGATGTTATGCAGAACTTTCTGTTCCAAAAACACTGGCTTCTAGCACTTGAGCAAATTGAGTAGCTCCATGGCCTGACACTAGTATTAAGACTGTAGCAGAATTAGAGCCCTCCTTCAACTAGAGGGCAATATAATCATACACACATGAATCACACATCTGATTCTGTCCAGCAGGAAGCACATTCAGAAGCTAATCTATTTTACCTAGCCTGGGTCAAGGGAGACAAATCTACAGATTTGTCTGATCCTGTTTAAAAGGATGCAGTGGTGATACACACCAGAGCGCATCTGATTCCACCCTGCTGCAGGCACCAGTGACATAAACAATAACCAGTAACCTAAAAAGTCTGAGAGGCCAACTCTGGCATAAATATGAATAAAAAGTAAGATAAAGTAAAAGGTTAAGGATGTAGGGAAACAGGCTTGAGTGGGTTAGGGTTCTTAAGGGTAGAGCACTTGGAGATAGGGTTAAGGTTCTTATGGATAGGATCCCCCGCCCTAGGGTTAGGGTTCCTATGGGAAGGGCACTTGGAGCTAGGGTTAGGGTTCCTGTGCATAGGGCTTCCCACCCTAGGGATAGGGTTCTGAAGGTAGGGCACTTGGCGTTAGGGTTCTGATGGGTAGGAGGCCCTGCCCTAGGGTTAGGGTTCCAAAGGGTAGGGCACTTGGATCTGGGTTAGGGTTCTTATGGATAGGATGCTCCACCCAAGGGTTAGGGTTCTTATGTGAAGGGCACTTGGAGCTAGGGTTAGGGTTACTATATGTAGGGCTGCACGCCCTAGGGTTAGGATTCCTAAGGGTAGGGCACTTGGAGCTAGGGTTAGGGTTCCTATGGGTAGAAAGCCCCACCCTAGTGTTAGGATTCCTATGGGTAGGGTTTCCTGCACTAGGGTTAGGGTTCCTATGGATAGGGCACTTGGAGCTAGGGTTAGGCTTCCAATGGGTAGGGTTTCCTGCACTAGGGTTAGGCTTCCTATGGATATGGCTTCCTGCCCTAGGGTTAGGGTTCCTTAGGTTAGGGTACCTGGAGCTAGGATTAGGGTTCCTATCTATAGGGCTTCCTGCACTAGAGTTAGGGTGCCTATGGTTAGGGTAATTGGAGCTAGGGTTAGGGTTCCTAAAGGTGGGACTTCCCGCCCTAGGGTTCGGGTTCCTCAGGTTAGAGCACTTGGAGCTAGGATTAGTGTTCCTACAGGTAGGGCTTCCCGCCCTGTGTTTAGGGTCCCTAATGGTAGGGCATTTGGAGTTAGAATTAGGGTTCCTATGGGTAGGGCTTCCCGCCAAATGGTTAGGGCTACTATGAGTACGGCATTTGGAGCTAGGGTTAGGGTTCCTTTTGGGTAGGCAACTTGGAGCTAGGGATAGGATTCCTATGGGTAGGACAACCAACCTTATGGTTAGGGTTCCATTGGGTAGGGTACTTGGAGTAGGGTTAGGGTTCCTATGAGTAGGGCTTCCCGATCTAGGGTTAGGGTTCCTCGGGGTAGGGCACTGGGAGATAGGGTTAGGGTAGCTATGCGTACGGCTTCTCACCCTAGGGTTAGGATTCCTAAGGGTAGGGGACTTGGAACTAGGGTTAGGGTTCCTATGGGTAGGGATTCCCACCTTGTGTTACGGTTCCGATGGATAGGGCACTTGTTGCTAGGGTTAGGGCTCCCATGGGTAGGGTAACCCACTCTAGGGTTAGGGTTATGATGGGTAGGGTATTTGGAGCTAGGGTTAGGGTTCTTATGGATAGAGCCTTCTGCCCTAGGGTTAGAGTTCTTAAGGGCAGGACACTTGGAGCTAGTGTTAGGGTCCCTAAGGGTAGGGCACTTAGACAGGTTTATGGTTCCGATAGGAAGGGGATTCTCACCCTAGGGTTTGGGTTCCTATGGGTAGGAAACCTGGAACTAGGATTAGGATTCCTATGGGTAGAGCTTCCCACCCTAGGGTTAGGGTTCCTAATGGTAGGGCAATTGGAAGTAGGTTTATGGTTCCTTTGGGCATGGCACTTGGAGCTAGGGTTAGCGTTCCTTATATGTAGGGCTTTATGCCCTAGAGTTTGGGTTCCTAAGGGTAGGTCACTTGGAGCTACGGTTAGGTTTCCTATGGTTAGGGCAGTTGGAGCCAGGGTTAGGGTTCCAACGGGTAGGACACTTGGAACTAGGGTTAGAGTTCCTGTGGATAGAGCTTCCATCTCTAGGATTAGGGTTCCTATGCGTAGTGTACTTGGAGCTAGGGTTAGGGTTCCTATGGATAGGGCAGTTGGAGCTAGGGTTAGAGTTCCTATAGGTAGGTTTTCCCACCCTAGGTTAGGGTTCCTAAGTGTAGGGCACTTGGAGCTAGGGTTAGGGTTTCTATGGATAGGGCAGTTGGAGCTAGAGTTTGAGCTCCTATTGGTAGGGCACTTGGAGCTGGGGCTAGGGTTCCTGTGGGTAGGGCTTCCCGCACTAGAGTTAGGGTTCCGAAGGGTAGGGCACTTGGAGCTAGGGTTAGGGTTCCTATAGGTAGAGCTTCCTGCCCTAGGGTTAAGGTTCATTAGAATTGGGCACTTGGAGCTAGGGTAGGGTTTCTATGCATAGGGCAGTTGGAGCTAGGGTTAGAATTCCTATGGGTAGGGTACATGGAGCTTTGGTTTGGGTTCCTATGGGTAAGTCTTCCCTGATACGGTTAGGATTCCTAAGGCTAGGGTTTACCACCTGAGCGTTAGGATTCCTAAGGGTAGGGTACTTGGAGCTAGAGTTAGGGTTCCTATGGGTAGGGTTTCCTGCACTAGGGTTAGGGTTCCTATGGATAAGGCACTTGGAGTTAGGGTTAGGGATCCTATGAGTAGGGCTTCTCGCCCTAGGGTTACGGTTCCTCAGTTAAGGACACCTGGAGCTAAGATTAGGGCTCCTATCAATAGGGCTTCCCACACTAGGGTTAGCGTGGCTAAGGTTAGGTTACTTGGAGCTTGAGTTAGGCATCCTATGGATACAGCTTCCAGCCCTAGGAGTAGGGTTCCTAAGGATAGGGCACTATGAGGGGTAGGACAGGGCTATGGTTAGGGCTCCTATGAGGAGGTCTTCCTGCCCTAGAGTTAGGGTTCCTAAGGGTAGTGCACTTGCAGCTAAGGATAGGCTTCCTATGGGTAGGGAACTTGGAGCTAGGGTTAGGGATCCTATGAGTAGGGCTTCTCGCCCTAGGGTTAGGGTTGCAAAGGGTAGGGCACTTGGAGCTACGGTTAGCATTCCTATAGATAGGGCTTCCTGCCTAGCATTAGGGTTCCTAAGGGTAGGGCACTTGGAGCTAGAGTTAGGGTTCCTATGGGTCAGGCTTCCCGCCATTCGACTAGGGTTCCTAAAGGTAGGGCACTTGGAGCCAGGGTTAGGGTACCTATGAGTAGGACTTCCCACCCTAGGTTTAGAGTTCCTAATAGTAGGGCACTTGGAGCTAGGGTCAGGTTTCCTATCGGCAAGGAGCCCCACCCTTGGGTTAGGGTTCCTTTGGCTAGGGAATTTGGAGCTAGGACTACAGTTACTATGAGTTGATCACCCCCCTCTAGGGTTAAGTTGCCTAATGGCAGGGCACTTGGAGATAGGGATAGAGTTCCTAATGGTAAGGTACTTGGAGCTGGAGTTAGGGTTCATATGAGTAGAGCTTTCCAACCTAGGATTAGGGTTCCAAAGAGTAAGGCACTTGGAGATAAGCTTAGGGTACCTATGAGTTCGGCTTCCTGCCCTAGGGTTAGGATTCCTAAGGGTAGGGGACTTGGAGCTAGGGTTAGGGTTCCTATGGGTAGGGCGTCCCAACCTTGGGTTAGGGTTCCTATGGGTAGGGAAGTTGGAGCTAGGGCTATGGTTCTTATGGGTAGGGTACCTCGCCCTGGGTTAGGTATCCTAACGGCAGTGCACTAGGAGCCAGTGTTAGGGTTCCTATTTGTAGGGCAATTGCAGCTAGGGTTAAGGTTCCTATGGTTAGGGCAACCCACCCTAGGGTAAGGGTTCCAATGGGAAGGGCACTTGGAGTAGGGTTAGAGTTCCTAAGGGTAGGGCACTTGGAGCTAGGGTTAGGATTCCTATGGATAGGGCTTCCCGCACAAGGGTTAGGGTTCCTAAGGGCAGGGCACTTGGAGATAGGTTTAGCTTTCCTAGAGGTAGGGCTTCTCGCCCTAGGGTTAGGGTTCCTATGGGTAGAGCACATGAAGCTAGGTTAAGGGTTGCTATGGGTAGGGCTTCCCATCCTAGGATTAGGGATCCTAAGGGTAGGGCAATTGGAAGTACGGTTTGGGATCCTATGGGTAGGGCACTTGGAGCTAGGTTTACAGTTCTTATAGGTAGGGTTTAATGCCTTAGGGTTTGGGTCCCTAAGGGTAGGGCATTGGAAGCTAGGTTTCGCATTCCTATGAGTAGGGTCCCCAGCCCTAGATTTAGGGTTCCTATGGGTAGGGTAATTAAATATAGTGTTGGGTTTCTATAGGTAGGTTTTCCCACCCTACGTTTAAGGTTCCTAAGGGTAGGACACTTGGAGGTAGGGTAAGGTTTCCTATGGTTAGGGCAGTTGGAGCTAGGGTTAGGGTTCCTATGGGTAGGGCTTCCCTCCCAAGGGTTAGGGTTCCTAAGGGTAGCGCACTTGGAGCTATGTCTAGGGTTCCTATGGGCAGGGCAGTTGGAGCTAGGGTTAGGGTTACTATGAGTAGGGCACTTGGAGCTATGATTAGGGTTCCTATGAGTAGTGCAGTTGGAGCTAGGACTAGGGTTCCTATTGGTAGGGCCTCCCGCACTAGAGATAGGGTTTCTATGGCTAGGGCACATGAAGTTAGGGTTCCTAAAGGTAGAGCTTTTTGACCTATGGTTAAGGTTCGTTAGGGTCGGGCACTTGGAACTAGGTTTAGGGTTCTTAAGCATAGAGCCTCCCACAATAGGGTTAGGGTTCCTTTGGGTATGGCACTTGGAGCTTGGGTTAGAGTTCCTATGGGTAAGGCTTCCCCGCTACGGTTAGGATTTCTAAGGGTAGGGCACTTGGACCAAGTTTTAGGGTACGACACTTTTAGCTGGGGTTAGGGTTCCTATGGGAAAGGCTTCCCAACCTAGAGTTAGGTTATGTAAAGGCAGGGAACTAGGAGCTAGTTTAAGGATTACTATGGTTGGGGACATTGGAGCAAGTGTTAGGGTTCCTACAGGTAGGGCAGTTGGATCTAGGGCTCAGATTACTTCCCGCACTAGAGTTAGGGTTCAGAATGATAGTGCCCTTGGAGCTAGGGTTACAGTTCCTATAGATAGGGCTTCCCATCCTTGGGTTAGGATTCCGAAGGGTAGGACACTTGGAATTAGGAGTAGGGTTCCTATGGGTAGGTTTTCCCGCCCGACGGTTAGTGTTCATAATGTTAGTGCACTTGGAACTGGGGTTAGGATTCCTATGGGTAGGGCTTCTCACCATAGGTTAGGGTTGCGAAGGGTAGTGCTCTTGGAGCTCTGGTCAGGGTTCCTATGGGTCGGGCCCTTGGAGCTAGGGTTAGGGATCCTTAGCGTAAATCAGCTGGAGCTTAGGTTATGGTTCTTATGGGTCAGGCAACTGGAGCTAGGGTGAGGTTTCCTATGGGTACGGTTTCCTGACCTAGGGTTAGGGTTCCTAAGGTTAGGGCACTTGGAGCTAGGGTCAGGGGACCTATGAGTAGGGCTTCCCGCCCTAGTTTTAGAATACTTAATGCTAGGGGACTTGGAGTAGGGTTTGGGTTTCTATACATAGGGCTTCCCACGCTAGGGTTAGGATTTCTAAGGGTAGGACACTTGTACTTGGGGTTAGGGATCCTATGGGGATGGCTTCCCACCCTAGGGTTAGAGTTCCTAAGGTTAGGGCACTTGGTACTAGGGTTAGGGTTCCTATAGTTAGGGCAACCCGCCCTAGGGTTAGGGTTCTGATGGGTAGGGAAGTTGGAGACAGGGTTAGGGTTTCTGTAGGTAGGGCTTCCTGTCCTAGGGTTAGGGTCCCTAAGGGTAGGGCACTTGGAGCTAGGTTTAGGGTTCCTATTGTTAGGTCTTCTCTCCCTAGGTATAGGGTTCCAAAGGATAAAGCACCTGCTACTAGGATTTCTATGGGTAGGGCTTCCTGCCCAGGGGTTACGGTTCCAAAGAGTAGGGCACTTGGAGCTAGGGTTAGGGTTCCTATGAAAAGGGCTTCCCTCCCTAGGGTTAGGGTTCCTATGCATAGGGCACTTGGAGCGAGGTTAGGGTTCCTTTCGATAGGTCTTCCCACCCTAGGGTTAGGGTTCCAAAGGGTAGGGCTCTTGGAGCTAGGGCTAGGGTTCCTATGGGTAGGGCACTTGGAGCAAGGGTTAGGTTTCCTATTGGTAAGGCACTTGGAGCTAGGGCTAGGGTTCCTATGGGTAGGACACTTGGAGCTAGGGCTAGGGTTCCTATGGGTAGGGCTTCCCACCCTAGGGTTAGGGTTCCTTAGGGTAGGGCACTTGGAGCTAGGATTAGGGTTCCTAAGGGTAGGGCACTTCGTCCTAGGGTTAGGGTTCCTCTGTGTAGGGCACTTGGAGCTTGTGTAAGGGTTCCTATGGGTAGGTCTTCCCCCCCCATGGTTAGGGTTTCTAAGGGTAGGGCAGTTGGACCTAGAATTAGGGTTCCTTGGGGTAGGGCGCCCCACCCTAGGGTTAGGGTTCCTATGGGTAGAGTACTTGGAGCTAGGGTTAGGGTTACTATGGGTAGGGCATCATGCCCTAGGGTCATGGTTTCAAAGAGTAGGGCACTTGGATCTATGGTTAGGGTTCCTAGGCATAATAAACTGGGAGCTAGGGTTAAGGTTCCTATGGGTAGGGCACTTAGTGCCAGAGTTAGGGTTTCTATGTTTAGGGAACTTGGAGCTAGGGTAAAGGTTATGGTGCATAGGGAACTTGAAGCTTGGGTTGGGGTTCCTATGTTTAGGGCTTCCCCCCCCCTAGCATTAGGGTTTCTAAGGGGAGGGTATTCGAGCTAGGGATAGGGTTCGTATGGGTACAGCTTCCCGCCCCTAAGGATAGGGCACTTGAAGCTAGGGTTAGGGCTCCTGTGGGTAGGGTGCCACGCCCTAGGGTTAGGGTTCCTAAGGGAAGGACACTTGGATCTAGGATTAGGGTTCATATGGGTTGGGGGGCCCCCCATTCCAGGGTTTAGTTTCCTATGGGTAGAATGCTTGGAGCTAAGGTTAAGGTTACTATGGGTATGGCGTCACGCCCTAAGGTTAGGGATCCAAAGGTTCAGGCACTTAGAGCTAGGGTTAGGCTTCCTATGATTAGGCACTTGAAACTAGGGTTAGGGTTCCTATGTTCAGGTAATTTGAAATTGGGTTAGGGTTCCTATGGGTACGACTTCCTGACCTAGGGTTAGGGTTACTATTGGTAGGTCACTTGGAGCTAGAGTCCGGGTTCCTATGAGTAGGGCACCCCACCCTAGGTTGGTTGATAGTTCCAATGGGTAGGGACATGAAGCTAGGTTTAAGGTTCCTATGGGTAGGGCACTTGGAGCTCGGCTTAGGGTTCCTATTGGTAGAGCTTCCTGCCCTAGGATTAGGGTTCCTAAGGGTAGGGCACTTCGAGCTAGGGTTACTTTTCCTTTGGTTAGGACAGTTGTAGCTAGGGTTAGGGTTCCTAGCGGTATGGCACTTGGAGCTAAGGTTAGGGTTCCTGTGGATAGGGCTTCCCTCCCTAGGGTTAGCGTTCTTATGCGTACTGCGCCCCACCCTAGGGTTTGGGTTACTATGGGTAGGCCGTCACGCCCTATGGTTAGGGTTCCAAAGGTTCAGGCACTTGGAGCTACCGATAGGTTTCCTATGGGTAGGGCACCCCGCCCTCGGATTAGGGTTTCTATGGGTAGGGCACTTGGAGCTAAGGTTAGGGTTAGAGTTCCCATGAGTAGGGCACTTAGAGCTAGGGATAGTGTTTCTATGGGTAGGGCATTAGAGCCAGGGTTAGGGTTCCTATGGATAGGGCTTTCTGCCCCAGGGTTAGGGTTCCTAATGGTAGGGCACTTGGAACTATGGTCAGGGTTCCTATAGGTAGGGCTTCCCGCCCTAGGGTTAGGGTTCCCATAGGTAGGGCATCTGGGGCTAGGGTTAGGGTATCTATGGGTAGGGTACTTGGTTTTAAGGTTCTGGTTCCTATGAGCAGGTCTTCCTGCCCTAGTGTTAAGATTTCTAAAGGTAGGACACTTGTAGCTAGGGTTAGTAATCCTATGTTTAAGGCTTCCCGGCCTAGGGTTAGGGTTACTAAGGGTAGGGCACTTGGAGCCAGGGTTAGGGTTTCTATGTATAGGGATCTTGGAGCTAGGGTTAAGGTTTCTGTGTGTAGGGAACTTGGAGTTTTGGTTAGGGTTCCCATGGTTAAGGCTTCCCGCTCTAGTGTTAGGGTTCCTAAAGGTAGGGCATTGGAGCTAGAGACAGGGTTCGTATGGGTGGGGCTTCCCGCCCTAGGGTTAGGGTTCGTTCGGGTAGTACACTTGGAACTAAGGTTAGGGTTCCTAAGAGTAGGGCACTTGGAGGTAGGGTTAGAGTTCCTATGGGTCAGTCACTTGGAGCTAGGTTTAGGGTTCCTATGGGTAGTGAACTGGGAGCTAGGGTTAGGATTCCTATGGATAGGGTGCCACGCCCTAGTGTTAAGGTTCCTAAGAGCAGGACACTTATAGCTAGGATTAGGGTTCCTTTGGCTAGAGCGCCCCACCCTAGGGTTTGGGTTCCTATGGGTGGAATACTGGAGCTAGGGTTAGGGTTACAGTGGGTTGGAAGTTACCCCCTAGGGTTAGGGTTCCAAAGGTTCAGGCACTTGGAGCTAGGGTTAGGGTTCATATGGGTAGGACCTCCTATCATAGCATTCCTTCTCAGATATGAATCTTAGAGTTCAGAAAATGAGATGCTAGCACCTGAATCCTCTAAGCTTAATTACCAGCTTAGATCTGATAGCCCTGCCACCACACAAAAATAGTGTTTTGGGGCATTCTGACCTCCCCAGCCTTCCCTGGGGACCCCAAGAACCCAGATCCTTTGGGTTCTTAAAACAAGGAGAAATAAGCCATTCCCCCACCTTTCCCCCTCCCAGAATTTCCCTCCCTGGGCTATCCTGAGAGATACTGATCCAACCTCTTAAATCACCATACAGAGAAGCATCTCCCTTCCCTTCCACAAAGAGGCAAACAGATTCAAGGAAAACAAAGAGAGATTCTATCTCTCCCCCTCCCGTCTCCCCCCCACCCGGCCTGGTGAGTTATCACAATCCCCTGGAATAACACAAGGGAAACAAGAAAAAAAAATCAGTCAGGTTCTCTAAAAAAAGAAATCTTTTAATAAAAGAAAGGAAAAAGTAAAGAATTATCTCTGTAACTTCAAGATGTAAATATTACAGGGTCCTACAGTTTACAGACACCAGAAAGACTTTCCCCCCAGTACCAATACAAATCAAAATATTCCCAGCAACTACACATATAAAAGTTAACCAGCCAGACCCACAATTGCAAATAGAGTAAAACAATCAAAAAGCCTAAACCGCCTGTCTTTACTTACTATTTGAAAAGAAACTTAGAGAGCCTGTAGTAATGTCTGGTCTCTCTCAGACCCTCCGAGAGAAGAACATACAACGGACAAAGAACACACACACAAACTTCCCTCCACCCGAATTTAAAAGTATCTTGTCTTCTGATTGGTCTTCTGGTCAGGTGTCCAGTTCCCTACTTGTAACCCTTTACAGGTACAAGAGACATTAACCCTTAACAATCTGTTTATGACACCTCCCGCCATAAGGTTAGGGTTCCTATGGTTAGGCATTTGGAGCTAGGCTTAGGGTCCCTATGCTCAGGGAACTTGGAACTAGGGTTAGGGTTCCTATCGTTATAGCTTCCCGACCTAGGATTAGGGTTTCTTTTGGTAGGTCACTTGGAAGTAGGGTCCGGTTTCCAATGGATAGAGCACTTGCAGCTTGGGTTAGGGTTCCTATGGGTAGGGTGCCATGCCCTAGGTTTAGGGTTTCTAAGGATCGGACACTTTTAGCTAGGGTTAGGGTTCCTATGTGTAGGGCTTCTCGGCCTAGGGTTAGGGTTCCTAAGGGTAGGGCACTTGGATCCAGGGTTAGAGTTTCTATTAGTATGGAACTTGGACCGAGGGTTAGGGTTCGTCTGGGTAGGGCACATGGAGCTAGGGTTAAGGTTCCTATGGGTAGGACATTTGGAGTTAGGGTTAGGGTTCGTATGGGTAGGGCTTCCTGCCCTAGGGTTAGATTTCCTAAGGTTTGGGCACTTGGAGCTAGTGTTAGGATTCCTATGGGTAGGATACCCCACCCTTGGGTTAGGGTTCCTATGGGTAGGGCACTTGGAGCTAGGGATTGTGTTTCTATGGGTAGGGCATTGGAGCCAGGGTTAGGGTTCCTATGGATAGGGCTTCCCGCCCTTGGAGCTATGGTCAGGGCAGGGCTGTCCTTAGCCATAGGCCGAATAGGCAACCGCCTAGGGCACCACTAGGTCTTGGGGCACCGCTCTGCTGGGAGTCCGGACAGACGGGAAGCAGTGGAGCATGTAAGAGCAGGGCTGCTGGGTCCTAGAGAGAGCTGAATGCAGCACAGTCTGGGGGCGGGGGGATTGGCTGCTGGGGTCTCTGGGAAGGGGTGGGGGAAGGAACTCACCTGTAGGGTGACCAGATGTCCTGATTTTATAGGGACAGTCCTGATTTTTGGGTCTTTTTCTTATATAGGCTCCTATTTCCCCCCCACACCTGTCCCGATTTTTCACACTTGCTGTCTGGTCACCCTAGGTGTGGGTAATTGGTACCTATATAAGACAAAACCCCAAATATTGGGACTGGCCCTATAAAATCAGGACATCTGGATCTGGTCACCCTAGCTGGAGAGTGCATCTCTCCCCCGGGCTGGCAGCGATCCATCTCATCCGGGTGGAGCTGCACAGGGCAGGATGAGCTACTGTGGCTCCATGGGTGCCCTGTCCCTGAGATCAGATGCTGTGCTAACTTCACCATGGTCCATTGGGCTAGCAGTGGTACCCATTGGCATGTGATTGGAGCTGAGGGTTTGCTGCTGCTGTTGCCACTCTGCACCCCAAGAGGTGGATTTTGGGGTCCTGCAATTTTCCACCTATCTCCTCCTTTACTGCAGCTGTTGGACCAGCAGGCTAGGGGGTGAGCCAAGCATGGAAGCAGTACTGTGTTGCCATTTAGACTGTCATTTAACAAATTTGTTAGCCAAAAATGCTAACTAACAATCCTGAATTCAATTTCAATATTTAAAAAAAAAAATAGAAAAAGCAGAAAATTAAGTTCTTGACAATTATTTGTGACAAGTTTGGTATGGGGAAGAGAGTGGGCCAGTTTTCAACAGAGAAACAAAAAATGATGACTGACTTTCCCATAGCCCTATTACTGCTAAACAGAGCCCTCCAACAACTGTAATATGCTCATCTCCTTATTTGTGTATAGAGCAGGGGTCGGCAACCTTTGGCATGCTGATTTTTGATGGCATGCGGCGGTGGGCTGAGCGGCTCAGCCCGCCAATGCTCTGGGGTTCCATCTGCTGCCCCATTCCCACCTGGGGTCCTGGCCGCCAGCCCCCAAGGAACTCCAGGCTAACAGCGGGCTGAGCAGGCTGGCAGCTGATACCCTGGCTGAGCCACTCAACCCGCTGTCGGCCTGAGGTTCCATTCACTCAGCTGGTAGCGGGCTGAGCAGGACTAAATTCAACGAAATAGGAAAACGAGCAACTAATGACACAGTGCAAGAACCTAGAGCAGTGGTCCCCAACCTTTTTCGTCTGGTCTTCACCAGATGAAGGATCGTGGCAGTGGACGAGCATCCACCGAAATACTGCCAAAATTCGGTGGCATTTCAGCGGTGACGCCTTTGGATGACGCTGCTTATCAGCAGCAAGCAGTGTCATCCAGAAGCGTTGCCGCCGAATTTCTGCAGCATTTTGGCAGATGCTCGTCCGTTGGCCAGTACGCAGGTGCACTGAGAGGCCCCTGTGGGCGCCATGGCACCCTCGGGCACCGCGTTGAGGACCCCTGATCTAGAGAGCCTCCTAAAGCATGGCAATCGTTTTGATTTAAATGAACTTGAACTGTATGAAGAATTGAGTACACTGTCATCAATGTTGCCACATGCAAAATCGATGATGGACATTATACAGTTTACTCATACCAGCAACTTGTTGACATATATCCTATGCCACATTGCCACTCGTATTCTACTGACAATTCCTGTAACAGTAGCATCAGGAAAACAGAGTTTCTCAAAACTAAAGCTCATTAAAAACTATCTCTTCTCTACAAGGAGTCAAGACTTGACTGGTCTTGCTATTCTTGCAATCAAACAAGACATCACTTTGTCTTTGTCATACGATGACATTATTACTGATTTTGCTGCCAAAAAAGCCAGAAAGATTGCTTTTAATTAAAAACAAATCCTTGTTTCAATACCTCTTCATAGAAATTTCCAATAAAATGTTGACAAATTAAAAAAATTATAATATTTGCATCATTCTGTCAAATCAGAATTTTTTCTATAGTGCTACTTCTTTAATGTTAGTCCATCAGCATTACAGTGTGCTTCATTAAGTTTAAACTGGTTTTAATAACATGCATGTGGCAAGTTTTCCAATACTGTAAGCTTATGTTTGTGTTACTAATAGCAAGACAGGCACAGGGGCACCAGTTTAATAATCCTGCCTAGGGCACCATAAATCCTAAGGACGGCCCTGGGTCAGGGTTCCTATTGGTAGGGCTTCCTTCCCTAGGGTGAGGGTTCCTAAGGATAGGGGACTTGGAGCTAGGCTTAGGGTTCCTATGGGTAGAGCTTCCCGCCCTAGGCTTAGGGTTCCCATGGGTAGGGCACTTCGAGCTAGGCTTAGGGTTCCTATGGGTAGGGCGTCCCGCCCTAGGGTTAGGGTTCTTAAGAGTAGGGAACTTGGAGCTAGGCTTAAGGTTCTTCTGGGTAGCACACTTGGTGCTAGAGTTAAGGTTCCTATGGGTAGGTCTTCCTGCCCTAGGGCTAGGGTTCCTATGGGTAGAGAACCCCACCCTAGGGTTAGGGTTCCTAAGGGTAGGGCACTTGGACATAGGGTTAGGGTGCCTATGATTAGGGCACTTGGAGCTAGGGTTAGGGTTCCTATGGGTAGTGCTTCCTGCTGTAGTGTTAGAGTTCCTAAGGGTAGGGCACTTGGAGCTTGCGTGAGTATTCCTATGGGTATGGCACTTGGATCTAGGGTTAGGGTTCCTATGGGTAGGGCGCCCCACCCTAGGGTTAGGGTTCCTATTAGTTAGATATTCCCACCCTAGGGTTAGGGTTCCTATGGGTAGGGCACTTCGATCTAGGGTTAGGTTTCCTGTGGGTAGGGCACTTGGAGCTAGAGTTAGGGTTCCAAAACGTAGGGGACTTGGAGCTAGGGTTAAGGTTTCTATGGGTAGGTGTAGTGAGGCAGTGGGATACCCCACAGCCCCGCTGAGGGACGAACTGCCCCTAACGCCAAAGTGAGTGGAGCCACCGGGTCCTGCGCCCTCCCCTCAGAGGTCACAGCGCCAACCCTGAAGTATAAAAGCTCACTGGCAGAGCTCAGTGGAGAACCAGCCCCCCGGAGAGACCAGATGTGGTGACCGAGCTCCCTCTTGGGAGATAGCAGCTGTCCCTGGCCAGCCTGAGGTTACACCAGGCCAACCGAACCTACCCCTCGCTCGTTACCCCGAGGACTGGCTGAGCTACCCTTTGCAGGTACTCCAAGGATTAGCCGTGCCTGCCCCTTGCCAACTAACCCGAGGACGAGACGAGCCAGCCCCTTGCCAACTATCCCGAGAAGCAGCTGAGTCTACCCGTCGCTGCCTACCCGGAGGAACCGATGGTGTTCGATACCACCGAGGACGCTAGCCCGACCTAGGTCCCCTACGAGGGGGAGTGTGGAAGTAACCCAGGGGCAGCCAACCCCAGTCTGGCTGCAGTACTGCCGGAGCCTATGTCGGTGTGTTGCTGCCAGGATCCCCACTGACAGCAGCAAGTTTCCGCCGCTGCTAGGGTCCCGGGCTGGGACACAGTGGAGTGGGAGGGCCTGTGTCCCCCCTGTCACCTATGGGGTGGGTGACAGACTCCCACTTGTTCCCCGACCTCAGTGGCTAGGACTGCTATTGAACTATTGACTCAGCCCCTGCTTAAAGGCCTGAATCCTTGCTTGTTTGATTGCTGCCCCCCACCCCCGACCTAGGGCCTCGACTGTTTTTGATATATTGACTCAGCCCCTGCTTAAAGGCTTGAGTACTTGCTGGTTTGGTTGCTGCCCCGCCCTGACCTAGGACCTGGGCTGCTATTCAACTATTGACTCAGCCCCTGCTTCAAGGTCTGAGCACCTAACAGTGTGCTTGCCATCCCACACTGCTGCAGAGCCCGGACTGATGGAGAATTAGAGTGAGGCAGTGGGATACTCCACAGCCCCGCTGAGGGACGAACCTCGGCAAGCCACTCTACAATAGAGCACTTGGAGCTAGGGTTAAGGTTCCTATAGGTAGAGCTTCCCACCCTAGGGTTAGTGTTGCTAAGGGTAGGGCACTTGGAGCTAGGGTTAGGGTTAGGTCTTCTTGCCCTAGGGTTATGGTTCGTAAGGGCAGGGTACTTGGAGCTATGGTTAGGGTTCTTATGGGTAGGGCACCGAGTCCTAGGTTTAGGGATCCTAAGGGTAGGGCACTTGGAGCTACGGTTAGGGTTCCTATGGGAAAGGCTTCCTGCACTAGGGTTAGGCTTCCTAAGTGTAGGGCACTTGGAGATAGGGTTAGGGTTCCCATGGGTAATGCATTTGGGTTTAGGGTTAGGGTTGCTATGGGTGGGGCTTCCCTCCCTAGGGTTAGGATTCCTAAGCGTAGATCACTTTGAGCTAGGATTAGGGTTCCAATAGGTAGGGAACAATGCCCCAGGGATAGGGTTCCTATGGGTATGGCACTTGGACTAGTGTTACGGTTCCTATGGGTAGGGCACTTTCAGCTAGGTTTAGGGTTCCTATGGTTCGGGCACTTGAAGCTAGGGTTAGGGTTCCTTTGGGAAGAGCTTCCTGCCCTAGGGTAAGGGTTCCTAAGGGTAGGTCACTTGGAGATAGAGTTAGGGCTCTTATGGATAGGGCTTCCCTCCCTAGGGTTAGCGTTTCTTACAGTAGGGCACTTGGAGCTAGGATTAGGGATCCTATGCGTAGGGCTTCCCGCTCTAGGGTTAAGGTTCCTAAGGGTAGGGCACTTGAATCTAGAGTTTGGTTTCCTCTGGGTAGCGATTCCTGCCCTACGGCTAGGGTTCCTAAGGATTGGGCACTTGGAGATAGAGTTAGGGTTCCTATGGGTAAGGCTTCCCTCCTTAGGATTAGGGTTCCTAAGGGTAGGGCACTTGATGCTAGGTTAAGGGTTTTTCTGGGTTGGGCACCCCGCCCTAGGGTTAGGGTTCCTTTGGGTATGGCACTTGGAGCTAGGGTTAGGGCTCCAGCGGATAAGGCGTCCCACCCTAGGGTTTTGGTTCCTAAGGGTAGTATACATGGAGCTAGGGTTAGGGTCCCTATATGTAATGTTTCCCACTCTACAGTTAGGGTTCCTAAGATTAGGGCAATTGCAGCTAAGGTTAGCATTCCTATGGGCAGGGTGTCCCGCGCTAGTGATAGGGTTCCACTGGGTAGGTCACCTGGAGCTAGAGTTAGGGCTCCTATGGGTATGACATTCCATTCTAGAGTTAGGGTTCCTAAGGTTAGGGTACTTGGAGCTAGAGTAAAGGTTCCTATGGGTTGGGCACCCCACCCTAAGGTTAGCATTCCTTTGGGTAGGGCACTTGGAGCTACGGTAAGGGTTCTGATGGGTAGGGCTTCCTGCCCTAGGGTTAGGGTTCCGAAGGGAAGGGCACTTCGAGCTATAGTTAGGTATCATATGGGTAAGTCTTCCTACCCTAGTTTTAGGGTTCCTATGGGTAGAGTACTTGGAGCTAGGGTTAGGGGTCCTATGGGTGGGACTTACCAGCCTAAGGTTACAGTTCCTTAGGGTAGGATATTTGGAGCTAGAGTTAGGGTTCCTGCAGGTAGGTCACACCGCCCTAGGATTAGGGTTCCTATGGGTAGGGCACTTGGAGCTAGATTTAGGGCTCCTATAGGTAGGGCACATGACGCTAAGGTTAGGGTTCCTATGGATACAGCTTCCCGCCCTAGGGTTAAGGGTCCTAACTGTAGGGCACTTGGAGCTAGGGTTAGGTTTCCGATGGGTAGGGGATTGGAGTTAGTGTTAGGGTTCCTATGGGTAGGGCTTTCCTCATTAAGGTGATGGTTCCTAAGGGTCGGGCACTTAGAGCTAGTGTTAGCATTCTTATAGGTAATGCTTCCAGCCCTACGGTTACGGTTCCTATGGCTACGACACTTTCCCGCCCTAGGGTTAGGGGTCTAAAGGGTAGGTCACTTGGGGCTAGGGTTAGGGTACCTATGGGTAGGGCACTTGGAGCTCGCGTTAGGGTACCTATAGGAAGGGTTTACCGCCTTAGGGTTAGGGTTCCTAAGCTCCAAGCACCCTACCCTTAGGAACTCTACTCTAGGCTGGGAATCCCTACCCATAGGAACACCAACCCTAACTCCAAGTGCCCTACCCATAGGAACCCTTGCACTAGGATGGGAAGCCCTACCCATCGGAACCGTAACCCTAGGTCCTAAGGCCCTACGCTTAAGAACCCTAACCCTAGCTCCAAGTGCCTTACACTTAGGAACCCTAATCCTAGTGGGGGGGAAGTCCTCCCCACCAGAACCCAAACTCTAGTTCCAAGAGCCCTATGCTTAGGAACCCTAACCCTAGGGGGGAGCGCCCTACCGGAGGAAGCCTATCCGTAGCTCCAAGTGCCTGACCCATAGGAACCCTCACCATAGTGCGGGATGCCCTACCCATAGGAACCCTAATCCTAGGGTGGTGCGCCCTACCCATAGCAACCCTAGCCTTAGCTCCAAGTGCCTTACTGCTTAGAACCCTATCACTAGCGTGGGAAGCCCTACCCATAGTAACCGTAACACTAGCGCCAAGTGCCCTAACCTTAGGAACCTTAACCCTAGGGTGAGAATCCCTACTCATAGGAACCTTAAGCCTACCTCCAAGTGCCCAACCCTAAGGAACCCTAATCCTAAGTCCAAGAGCCCTACCCATAGGAACCCTAACCCTAGGCCGGGAAACCCTGTGCCTAGGAACCCTAACCCTAGCTCCAAGGGCTCTACCTAAATGAACACTAACCCTACCTCCGCATGAACTACCCTTAGGAACCATAACCCTAAGGCGGGATGCCATACGTACAGGAACCCAAACAATAGGACAGGGTGACCTATCCATAGGAACCCTAACCCTACAGCGGGAAGCCCTACCCATAGGAACCCTATCCCCACCTCCAGATTCCCTAACAAGAGAAACCCTAACTCTAGGGCATGAAGCCCTCCATATAGGAATCCTAAACCTTGCACTAAGTGCCCTACCCTTAAAAACCCTAACCATAGGGTGGAAAGCCCTACCCATAGGACTCCTAACTCTAGGACAGAATGCCCTACCCATAGGAACCCTAACTCCACCTCCAAGAGCCCTACCCTTAGGATTCCAAACCTTATGAAGGGAAGTCCTACCTGTAGGAATCATAACTGTAGCTCCAAGTGTCCTACCCTTAGGAACTCTATCCCTAGGGAGGGAAGCCCTACCCATAGGAACCCAAATCCTACCTCCAAGTGCCCTACATATAGGGACCCTAACCCTAGCTCCAAGTGCCCTACCCTTAGGAACCCTAATCCTAGGGCAGGAAATCCTACCCATAGGAACCCTAACTTTAGATCTAAGAGCCCTGCCCATACAAACCCTAATGCTGGCTCCAAATGCCCTATCTATAGGAACCCTTACCCTTGAGTGGGAAGACCTACCCATATGAACCCTAACTCGAGCTCCACTTACCCTACCTCAGGAACCCTAACCTTAAGGCAGGAAGCCCTAGCTTTAGGAACCCTAAACCTAGGTCGGGAAGCCCTACCCATAGGAACCATAATCCAAACTCCAAGATACCTACACTTATGGACCCTAGGGCGGGAAGCCCTACCCATAGCAACCCTAACCCTAGCTCAAAGTGCCCTACCCATAGGAACCTTAACCCTAGCTCCAAGTGCCCTACACTTAGGAACCCTCACCCTAGAGCGGGTAGCCCTCCCCATAGAATCTCTAACCCTAGATGCAAGTTCCCTACGCTTAAGAATCCTAACCCTAGAGCGTTAAGATCGACCCATAGGATACCTAACCGTATCTCCATGTACCCTACCATTAGGAACCCTTACCTTAAGGCGGGAATCTCTGCCCTTAGAAATCCTAACCCTAGCTGCAAGTTCCCTATGTTTAGGAATCCTAACCTTCGGGTGGGAAGACAGACCAATATGAACCCTAACCCTAGGCCGAGAAGCCTTAAACATAGGAACCGTAACCCTAGCTCCAAGTGTCCTACCCTGCGAAAACCTAACTCTAAGGCAGGAAGACCTATCCATAGGAACCTTAACCTAAGGACCAATTGTGTCCTACACATAGGAACCCTAACCCTAGCTCAAAGCGCCCTACCCATAGGAACCTTAACCCTAGCTCCCAGTTCACTACCCATAGGAACCTTAACCTTAGATCCAATGTCTTACCCTTTGGAGCCCTAATGCGTGACGCTCTACCCATAGTTACTCTAACCCTAGCTCCAAGTTCTCTACCCATAGGAACCCAAACCCTAGGGTGGGGAACGCTACCCATAGGAATCCTAATCCCAGCTCCAAGTGCCCTCCCATAGGAACCCTTCCCTAGGGCGGGGTGCCCTACCCATAGGAACCCTAACCTTAGCTCTAAGTTCTCTACCCATAGGAACCCAAACCCTAGGGTGGAGCACGCTACCCCAGGAACCCTAATCCTAGCTCCAAGTGTCCTACCCTTAGGAACAGTAACACTAGGGTGGGAAGCCCTACCCATAGTTATCCTTACTCCAGCTCCAAGTGCCCTGCCCATAGGAACCTTAACTCTACCTCCAAGTGCCCTACCTTAGGAACCCTAACACTATGGCTGGAAGCCCTGCCCAAGGGAACCATAACAATAACTCCAAGTTCCCTACACATAGGAACCTTAAGCCTAGCTCCATGTTCCCTACCCATAGTAACCCTAACCCTAGGGCAGGAAGCCCTACCCATAGGAACCCTAACCATAGGGTGGTGCGCCCTACACATAGGAACCCTATCGCTAGCTCCAAGTCTCCTACCCTTAGGAACCCTAACCATTGATCCAAATTCCCTATCCTTAGGAACCCTAACCCTAGAGTGGGAATCCTTACTTATAGGAACACTAACTGTAGCTCCAAGTGTCCTACCGTTAGGAATCCTAACCCTAGGGCAGTAATCCTTACCCATAGGAATCCTAACCCTAGTTCCAAATTCCCTATGCATAGGAACCCTAACTCTATCTCCAAGTGCCCAACCATAGGAACCCTAACCCTAAGGTGGAAGCCGTACCCATAGGAACCCTAACCCTAGCTCCAAGTGCCCTACCCTTAGGAATCCTAACCCTAGTTTGTGGCACCCTATCCATGGGAATCCTAACCCTAGCTCCCAGTTCTCTGCCCATAGGACCCCTAACCCTAGATCCAAGTGCCCTACCCATAGGAAGCCTAACCCTAGGGCGGGAAGCCCTACCCATAGGAACCCTAATCCTAGCTCCAAGTGCCCTACCCTTAGGAACCCTAACCTTAGGGTGAGACACCTTACCTATAGGAACCCACACCCTAACTCCAAGTACCCCACCCTTAGGAACCCTAACCCTAGGGATGGAAGCCCTCCCTATAGGAAACCTAAACCTTGGGCGTTATGCTCTACTCATAGGAACTCTAACCGTAGCTCGAAGTGCCCCACCCATAGGAACCCTAACCCTAGGGCATGGCGCCCTACCCCTAGTATCCCTAACCCTACCTCCAAGTGCCCTACTCATATGAACCCTAACCCTACCTCCAAGTGCCCTACCATTACAAACTCTATCCCTAGGGAGGGACATCTTACCTATAGGAATCCTCACCCTAGTTCCAAGTACCCTACCCTTAGGAACCCTTACCCTAAGGTTGGAAGCCCTGCCCATGGGAACCCTAACTCTAGCTCCAAGTGCTCTACCCTTACAAACCCTAACCCTAGGACAGGAATGCCTCCCTATAGGATCCCTAATCCTTGGGCGTTAAGCTCTACTCATAGGAACCCTAACTCTAGCTCAAAGTGCCCTACCCTTAGGAACCCTAACCCTACCTCCTAGTGCCCCACCCATAGGAACTCTAAACCTAGGGCGATGCACCCTACCCATAGGCACCCTAACCCTAGCTCCAAGTGCCCTACCTATACGAACCCTAACCCTACCTCCAAGTGCCCTACCCTTATGAACCCTAACCCTAGGGCAGGAAACTCTACCAACAGGAACCCCTAACCCTAGCTCCAAGTGCCCTACCCTTAGGAACCCTAACCCTAGGGTGTCACGTCCTACCTATAGGAACCCTAACCGTGGCTCCAAGTTCCCTACCCTTAGGAACCCTAACCCTTGGATTAGGCTTTCTATGTCATCAAACTGAAGATACAGATTCTCAATACTATTTGTAAATCCATACTTTGCCCCTCTGTTTCCAGAGAACTCAACTAGATCTCACTCTGATGGCAGTTGCCGTGTGGACTGATGCTTCTGTTCATGCTTTTTATCTCACAACCATTAATAAGCAGCTTTAATGGTACTCGGCTTCCATTCTTGTCCCTGAACTGCATCCACTGATTAATTAACTTTAAACTTATTCGGACCATTTCCAGAGACCAACTGAACAGATAGTGACTGTATGGAACAAATTAGTGACACTGTGCTTCTGGCACTGACATATGCAACTACCAACACAGGTTTGTTTGATCACTAAATGCAGAAAGAAAAATAAAAGGTGTATTTGGTTCAGCACCTCGGGAAACACAGGTTCAGCTAATAGCAGTAAATTAAAAACAAGATGACATAAAAGCTAAATGCAGTTTTGTTTCATTCAGCGATGGCTCTGTACACACAAGGAAATACAGAAATTATATGGAGGGAGAGGAACACTTTAAGAAAACTGCTTCTTGGTGCTTCCTGGTTTACCAATTAAGGAGCTAATTCACTGAAAAGCTCCCTTGTTATGGGATTGGATGTAGACTTTAGATTCCCTTGTTATGGGATTGGATGTAGACTTTTTGGCTGACCGGTTTATCTTGCTGGCTCTCAGCATTTTAATCTCATTACTCTGGGCACTCAAACACTTTCATTATGCTGCTCTTTGGCATACCTCTCTCCAGCACCCCATTTCTATTAGAACCCAGACATCTCTCTCCTACTGCCTTTGGCATTGGTCTAATACTCTATTTTCATTAGTAGCCAGACACTTATACCACACTAGAAATACCAAGTGTCAGAATAACAAGCATTTTTAGGTTTGACAATGTATTATGCCAGGTTGCTTGTGAAGCAATTCACGCACAACAGGGCATGTGATGCTTAAAAATATATATAGACCTAACTTACAAAGACATGGGTTGATAGAAAAATGAGACCTCCATGGGAGAGAGACTTTTTCCTCCTTACCTGGTTATTTCCCATGACAACTTCTTTTTAAAATGCCCAGATGTGGTTTGTGTTTTCAGGGGTTTTTTTTTAGTTTTCTTTCCATTGACATTAACACAAAGACATTCCTTCTGTTTTCCTAAGCAAGTCTTTAGAATGGTGGTTTTCAACCTTTTCCGTACCAATACCCCTTTGGAACCTCCTTCCCCTCTTGCCATGATCTAGCTGGTAAACCCCCCATTTATCAATATGGAAAAGTCAGGGTATTCATGATTTGGACACACCTGTTTACATTGCTCAGGTTGAGAACAATGAAAGCAGACATCCATTCCTAATACCCAAGTAATCCACCACATGTTCTGTACAAGACCTAGTGTGGCAGAGTGGAAATGTGAACAATAAAGAAGAAAACCATCCTCAGGATCACTTTCCTTGATAACTTCCTGGTCCCTTTAACTCACTCTAGAGCAGAGTTGTGTTATTATAGGAACTTTGTTCCCAGCATGTTTCTCTGAATCTAACTCTTTACATTTGGCAGACACTAGCAGTTGCATCCCTATGGTGGCCATTTTTTAACTGCTACCACATTCTGTTACCAGCTGATTAAGAATTCTTAATTCCTTTAATTCCCTTTCCACTTTTCTCATAGGAGATTTCACATTCGCACCCTGGTTATATACTTGGCCAGAACAAGACCTAAATGAATTTTGCAATATTCATTTGAATAAAGGATGTGAAATTACTGTGATGGTATTTGTGCCTCCTTTTCATTTGATTCTGGAAGTATTTATACAAGTGAATTTTTGTTCACAGGTATGTTTGGAGGGAAAAGAGACATCATATATATATATACTTGTGCTATGTATCTGCTATCTTGAAAAACTGTTGTGGGTTGGATTCATCCAATCAGAGAACAAAAAGTTTCATGGGATGTATTGATTTAGGGCTTGTCTTCACTATAGTGTTAACTTAAGGTATATCTCAAAGTTTTCCTCTAATCCAACTCTCATCCTCACACAAAAATCTCTAGGCTGAGGGTAAGAGGCACTTTTTAAGCTCAAGGTCGCTGGCTTGAGTGGCATAACTTGAGTTAACTATTACAGTAAAGACAATACCATAGAGCAGGGCTAATCAATTATTTTTTGTCAAAATCCAAATTTCTTGGTCAAGGTCCAGAATCCAGCAGAAATAAAATAATGAAGATAATAAGTAAATTAGAAGATTTAGGGGGGAGGGATAGCTCAGTGACTTGAGCATTTGGCCTGCTAAACCCAGGGTCATGAGCTCCATCCTCGAGGGGGCCATTTAGGGATCTGGGGCAAAAATCTCCATGGGGATCCCTTTGAGCAGGGAATTGGACTAGGATCCTGAGGCCCCTTCCAATCCTGATATTCTATGATTTCAGGGTCCATTCAAAAGTGGTCCACCTATTGACTACTCTGCCTTAGAGCATAAGCACTTTAGGACTGGTACTGTCTCTTTCCATGTATCTGCACCATGCACAGCACATTTTGGACATACAACAGCATGAATAAAGAATAAACAACTTAAGACTCCAATCACACAAAGAAAAGAAGTTGCACATAGGGAATGCTTAAAGCAGTAGTGACAGCAAATAGCTTGTGATTAGTCAATAGGCAGACTGTCAAATATTTCAGGAAACAAACAAGGAACTATATCTACATTTATCAAATAAATTGCGTGCTGTGAACAATTCACCCAGATCTAGGAAAGGAACTTAGGGAGCTTTAGACAGTTTGATTCAGACCTTCAGCAACTGTCAGATGTATATAAAAATACTACAGGTTCTCCACTTTTGTCAGGATTTGTATTAAATATGTTAATATAGATGAAATTAAGAAAGGAGAGTTTAAGATGAATATCAGGCACAACATCCTAATGGTGATATCAGTTCAGCTGTAGAATAATCTCCTGAGGGAAGCACTAAAATCCCCATCATTTGATTCTGTAATAAGAGATTGGCCAAGCCCTGGAGAATACATAAAAGGGGAAAATCCTGCACTGAACTCCAGGATGAAATTGATGTGACCTACTACTGGGTACAGCTTTTCCATCAGTAACTTGAATAATTGTCTGATAAGGTACCTTGATAAAAAAACCATGATAACAATGTAGGCATATAATGGGTACAGAAATTAAACACACAAGGAAGACCATGGAAGACTGTTTATTAACTGAATAATAAACATTTGTTAAATGAGATCATTTTGATCATAAGGGAATGTAGTGAACACTCAGGAGTTCACTAACTCATTACCTAATAAATGATAGACATCATCATCCAGAGTTCAGGGGGAAAAAACACACTTTAGTCACACACAGATGCACACACTAAAAGATGCCATCTTTAGCCTTTATGAGTAATTCCACGAGTGCTCAAGTTGCAGAGACTGAAATCATAAGGTCCAAGATCTTAAAAATAAGAAACTAACTGTCAGTTCTTAAATACCTATGTAGGCAGTTATGGAAGTAGCCTGATTTTCTAAAGTGCAAAGCACTCAGTAGCTGTCGCTGAGGCAGATCTAGAAGCCTATCTTTAGGGACCCATGGGGAACTGGAAATCTTGGCCTAGATCTACTTTGAAAGTGCCAGAGGTGTTTGTCTACAAAAACAAAACAAAGTAAAATGATTGCTCCTAAAATTCACTATAGTATTCAGTGTAAAGTTTTGGGTGGAAAAAAGGAAGATTCCTGGCATGCTGACTGAAAATCTGGGAGAGATTGTGTGGAAAATGTCTGTTTGTCCCAACCAATTATTTAAAAAATACCTAGAAATGACAGACAGTCAGGAGAGCTACGTTCTGGTTCCAACTCTGCCAAAGACTTGTTGCATAACCTGTGGTTAATCGTTTGGCTTTTCTGTGACTCAGTATCCTCATTTGTAAAATGGGGATAACATGTATCCAGGAGGGACATTCTGAGAGCCTAATTTTCCATGGAAGAAGCTGTAGGCTACATCTACACTACAGCTGAGATCGATGCTCTGTCTAGTGAAGACCCACCAAATCGACAGCAGATCGCTCTCCAGTTGACCCCTGTTCTCCACCCCTGACAAGAAGAGTAAGATAAGTCAACGGGAGAGTTTCTCCCATTGACCCCCCATAGTGTAGACCCCACAGTAAATTGACCCGAGGTACATCGACTCCAGCTACATTATTCACATAGCTAGAGTTGCATAGCATAGGTTGACTTACTGCAGTAGCGTAGACATAGCCTAAGTCAGCACAAACACATGTAACAAGACTAAGGAGGAAGTAGTGCATGAAATAGGCAGTGTGGGGCACAGCAAAGAAACTATGAATTGGCAGGAAGGTCGCAAAGTTAGAAGTATTGCCTAGAACAGGACCAAAGATTTGTGGGAATAACTTTTGCCAGTGTTTTTCTTGATTTATTTAGCATTTAAACAAAATTATACATTATAAGTTGGTTTAATATCAAAGTTTTAAAAAAAAACAACAACAAAAAAATGGGGGAAAATGTAACTATAAATAATCAAGTAGTAACAAAATTTATAGCGTTTTTACATGTGATGTTGAAAAATACCAGGACATCACACTACTGATAATCATTGATCATTGGATTCTGGAAACCTGAACAAGAATTGCTCTGGTAGTATTTCATTTCATGGTAACCTAGAGCAGCAGAGATATGCATAACATACTGAGAATCTGATCCAACAACCATTAATGCCTCCAGAAAGGCTCTCACTAATTTCAACAGAGCTAGATCAGGCCCTTAGTGAAGAATATAGTATAAACAATGTAATATAAAACTACAACCAGCACCTCTCACTTTTATTTTGCAGTAAAGAAAAGAGCAGCAATGATAAGTCAGAGCTGAAATTGTATCATTAAAAACACAGCCCACAGATCTGGGGTTTAATTCTGACCCCACTGATGTTCGTGTGAAAACTCCCATTGACTTCAATGGGTCCAGGATTGCACCTCTTATTTCTTACTTTTTTCTCCCTCGTGCAGAATATAAATTCCCCTTTCAAGATCTAGATTAAGTTGCTTCGTAAATAGTTGCCTCTGCAGGTGAGCATGTGGATTTAGGATCAGGACAATCCAATACAATGTGAGAGATGAAAGTTCACCAGTGATCTAGCCAGAGCCATTCCATTAGCCTCTTCCTCCCATTATGGAATTTACAAACTTAAAAGTTAACATCGATAGCAAAGACCCTTCAGCTGCTTTGTGCCTCTCCTGCAATTAAAAAAAAGCTATAAACTAGCCATTTACAAGAAGATTATGGCTGTTTTGCATCATTTCAGCTGCACAAAGCAACTAAAGTACATTGGTGACTCTCGCCCTTAATTGCCAGGAGGGGAAAGGATTCAAGGAGAGTGCACTCTGTGCTCCAGTACACCATAGGCCTTGCCCATCACCCTTTGCACCTTGTCAGGGAGCAAAGTACCTCAAGGCATTCAAAGGATTAAAGAGTAAACAGAGCTGGCTTTGGAAAGAAGTTGTGATTAAAAACAAACATATATATAAAATCACCCATGTTCAGTAGCTACTGAGACTACCTGAAGAAACAACAAACCTCAGAAACACCTCCTATTCCATGCAGCTGGAGTGAGCTATCACTCCTCTGGTAGTCATCCTATTAGTTAATTGCAGAGTGCCAGCAAGACAGGGGAACCCCTAGAGCTGATGTTGTCTTCTGGTCTTGAACTGGAGGATTGTAGCAATGAGAAAGCAGAGAGAGGTTAATGTGATTAAGCATGAGAAGCAGATATAGAGGTTGGCAGGTCCCAAAAAGGCTGCAAAAAGCAGGTTATCTTTTCTTCATTAAAATCCAGTTTTCCAAAGTACCAGCACACCTGCCACTGCAGGAGCACGGTGAGCAGTTTTCACCCTCTGCACCTAAAGTCTTAATCTGGCTCCTTGATTTTGAATTGTGCAGGCTGGCTCTTTTCTCTCTCTCATCAAGGCACTCACTGCATTTTTCACTGTATTGATTTTTGGAGCAATATTGATCTGCTGGTATTTGTAGATTTATCTTTCCATGCAGCCTGGAGGAGATTTCCCTGCATTTTAAATGCATATTGCTTTTGTTCTAAATGATCTCCTGTGAGATACACATTTCCTTCTGCAGCCTGTTTTCAGATTATACTGTTCTGCTTCCTGATCAATGTTTTTTAAAGGTGACATGAAAACCTTTGTACTTTCCAGACTCAAACTCTACATTCTCTCTTGAGTTGAGGACCTCACTTACCCCTAAAGCAGAGCCCTGCTGCTCTAGAATGATGTGAGATGGTTTACTATGAAAAAGGTAGAGGAGATAAACTGAAAGAAAATCAAAGTGCTCAGTGACTGATGATTGTTTTAAGAGTAAAACATAAACTGACCAAGGACAGCAGAACAAAACTAGATATTGCCCAGTGGCAGATATGGATTCACACAGAGATGATATTTCAGGCTTCACAAGTATTACACCACTTCAGTGGAGTTATCAAAGTTTTAAAAAAGGGATAGAGGATAAGACAGAGACTATCTTATTGCCCTTATATAAACCCATAGTACGCCCACATCTTGAACACTGCGTACAGATGTAGTCTCATCTCAAATACTGGTATTAGAAAAGGTTAAGAGAAGGGCAACTAAAATGATTAGGGGTTTGGAATGGGTCCCATATGAGGAGAGATTAAAGAGGCTAGGACTTTTCAGCTTGGAAAAGAGAAGACTGAGGGTATGTCTAGACTACCCATCGCATCGGCGGGTAGTGATCAATTTCTCGGGGATCGATATATCGCGTCTCATCTATATCAATCCCTGAACATGCTCCCGTCGACTCCGGAACTCCACCAGCGCAAATGATGGTAGCGGAGTTGACAGGGGGAGCCGTGGACGTCGATCCCACTCCATGAGGACAAGAGGTAAATCGATTTGAGATACTTCAGCTTCAGCTACACTATTCATGTAGCCGAAGTTGCGTATCTTAGATCGATTCCTCCTCACCCTCCCAATGTAGACCAGCCCTAAGGGGGGATATGACAGAGGTATATAAAATCATGAGTGATGTGGAGAAAGTGAAAGTGATTTACTTGTTCCCATAATACAAGAGCTAGGGACCACCAAATGAAATTAATGGGGAGTAAGTTTAAAAAAATAAAAAGAAGTTCTTCTTTACACAGCTCACAGTCAACATGTGGAACTCCTTGCCTGAGGAGGTTGTGAAGGCTAGGACTATAAAAGAGAACTGGATAAATTCATGGAGGTTAAGTCCATTAATGGCTATTAGCCAGGATGGGTAAGGAATGGTGTTCCTAGCCTCTGTTTGTCAGAGGGTGGGGATGGATGGCAGGAGAGAGATCACTTGATCATTACCTGTTAGGTTCACTCCCTCTGGGTCACCTGGCATTGGCCACTGTCGATAGACAGGATGCTGGGCTGTATGGACCCTTGGTATGACTCAGTATGGCCGTTCTTGTGTTCTTATGTAAAAGTGAGATTAGGAAGTGGAGAACTAGGCCCTGTGGGCTAGAGCTTAGAAGATTGTTTTGTGATGCTCCAGTGGTACAAAACAGAAAGTCAGGTCTACCCACCACCACCCTAATCTGAGCTCTAGTATGTGGGAAGGGACCGTGTTGAGAGAAAAAAGACATAGCTATCCTCTAATGATCCCGAGCAGCTTCAATGGCTCTTGGGTAGCTGTTGCCAATATGTGAAACTTGGAACAGCACCAAGGCTGATGTAAGATGGAACCTACCCCCACAAGTTTGTCAGATGCAGCACCAGTGCAACCAAAGGTCTGGGAGACATAATGGGCTTGATTCTCCATTGCCTTTCATCTTGTGACATCTATGTAAAGAGTGTCATAAACAGATAGTTAAGGGTTAATGTTTCTTTCACCTGGAAAAAAAAGTATCCTGAAGCACCTGACCAGAGGACCAATCAGGAAACCGGATTTTTTCAACTCTGGGTGGAGGGAAGTTTGTGTCTGAGTTCTTTGTCTTCTGCCTGAATCTCTCTCAGCTAGAGAAGGATTTTTCTATTTCCTGCTTTTCTAATCTGTTTCCAAGTTGTGAATACAAAATGGTTTGTTGTTTTGTATTTACATGTCTATAGTTGCTGGAGTGCTGTAAATTGTATTCTTTTTGAATAAGGCTGTTTATTCATATTTCTTTTAAGCAATTGACCCTGTATTTGTCACCTTAATACAGAGAGACCATTTGTATGTATTTTTCTTTCTTTTTTGTATAAAGCTTTCTTTTAAGACCTGTTGGAGTTTTTCTTTAGTGGGGAACTTCAGGAAATTGAGTCTGCAGCTCACCAGGGAATTGGTGGGAGGAAGAAGTCAGAGGGAGATCTGTGTGTATTAGGTTTACTAGCCTGACTTTGCATTCCCTCTGGGTGAAGAGAGAAGTGCTTTTGTTTCCAGGACTGGAATTAGAGAGGGTGGACTCCCTCTGCTTAGATTCACGGAGGTTGCTTCTGTGTAGCTCTCCAGGAGCACCTGGAGGGGGGAAGGGAAAAAGGATTATTTCCCTTTGTTGTGAGACTCAAGGGATTTGGGTCTTGGGGTCCCCAGGGACAGTTTTTGGGGGGACCAGAATGCCCCAAAACACTCTAATTTTTTGGGTGGTGGCAGCAGTACCAGGTCCAAGCTGGTAACTAAGCTTGGAGGTTTTCATGCTAACCCCCGTATTTTGGACGCTAAGGTCCAAATCTGGGATTAGGTTATTGACATGGTGGCAGCGTTTGTGGGAAAGATAGAATCCAGAAGCCAGTAGGAATATTATATTTTTCTTTTCTCTGCTAGGGGCTTTTTAGCAGAGAGAAACAGTTTGGTTTTAAAAGGGAACCAGAGCGAATTTTTTTTTCTGCTCTCTCTGGCAGTTGTGGCTTGCATATTAAGCAAGAAACAATTAAGCTGTGACAAACAGGTCTTTTGTCGGACAATAGCACTCCCATTAGGAGTCATATACCAGCACTATATACATGCAAATAAAGTGGTTTTTCTGGTTTACCTTACATTGAAAAAATTAGCTAAAGGAAGAAAGGGAAAAAGGCACTGTTGCTAGGCAGACCCCAGGAGGCAACAGAGCCTGCAGTTCAGACAATAAACACCGGAGGGCACCCCAACACAAGAAAACAGGAACCATGCCTTCCAATACAAAAATGGAGGCCGAAGGACAAATCAAAGAAGCTGAACACAGGCGACAACTGGAAAAAAGGCAAAAAGAGGTGGAGCTGAAAGAAAAGGAAGAAAGCATCAAACTGGCAGCCTACAAAAGAGAACAAGCAGCCAAAGAGGCAGCCCACAAAAGAAAACAAGAAGAAGAAGAGGTGGCCCACCGAAGGAAACAAGAAGAAGAAGAGGCGGCCCACCGCTGAGACATGGAAAAACAGCAAAAAGAAATGGAAAAACAACAAAAAGAAAATGAAGAGAAGGAAAAACAGAGAAAACATGAACTGGACTTAGCGCAAGCTGGGCTGCATGCGCCAGCCAATCCTAACAACCCTTCGCCAATTATGGTTCCACAGCACAGGAAATTTCCCACCTACAAGGCAGGTGATGACGCCGAGGCCTTCTTGGAAAATTTTGAAAGAGCCTGTCTTGGGTACAGCATCCCCGAAGACCAGTACATGGTAGAATTGAGGTCACAGCTCAGTGGACCTTTAGCAGAGGTGGCAGCTGAAATGCCTAAGGAGAACATGAACGACTATAAACTTTTTCAAACCAAGGCCAGATACAGAATGGGGATCATGCCCGTCGGCGTTTCAGAACCCAGAAGTGGAAACCAGATGTGTCATTTCCCAAACACGCCTACTACATTGGGAAAAATTATGAGGCCTGGATATCAGGACACAATGTTAAAACCTTGGAAGAACTGCACCTCCTCATACAAATGGAGCAGTTCTTGGATGGTGTTCCTGAGGACATAACATGGTACATACAAGATGGAAAACCCAAAAATCTCGCTGAGGCGGGGGAGATTGGAGCCAGATGGATGGAAGTGGCAGAAAGCAAGAAAGCTACGGTCAAGGGGAACGAATACCCCAGGGGGCACACCGACCATAAACCCTACAACCGAGGACAGCCATAGACCCCACATACAACCCAAGTAAAGCCACAGACGCCCTACTCTTCCACCTCACCAGTCTCCAGTAACTCACCTCGGCCCAGTGACCCATCCGATGGAAGATGCTTTAAGTGTAATGAACTGGGACATATCAAGGCCAACTGTCCAAAGAACACCATGCGAGTGCAATTCATTACACCACCATCACACAAAAGATCCCCAGGCCCAGATGCCTCTCAAATACCCTTGGAGCGAAGGGAAAATTTGAGAGTGAACGGAAAGAAGGTTACTGCGTGGAGAGACACGAGGGCACAAGTGTCAGCTATCCACCAATCCTTCGTTGACCCCAAATTCATCAACCCAAAGGCCAAAGTTACAATTTACCCCTTCATGTCACAAGCTGTAGACTTGCCTACAGCTGAACTGCCTGTCCAGTACAAAGGCTGGTCAGGAATGTGGACTTTTGCAGTCTATGACAATTATCCTATCCCCATGCTACTGGGGGAAGACTTGGCCAACCAGGTGAAGCGGGCCAAGAGAGTGGGAATGGTTACTAGTAGCCAAACCAGGCAAGCTTCCAGACCCATTCCTGTTCCTGAGCCGTCCACAGATACCCCGTCTGTGTTACCAGAGACCCAGACAGAGATTGTGGACCCAGATTCCATGCCAACCACTAAAACAGCCACAGTACCTCCAGTCCCAGGCCCGGAACTGGAACAGCAACCAGCACCAGCAAGTGCAACCACATCTTCAAACTCAACACCAGAGGGCACCAGCGAGCCAGAACTGGCAGAAGCAAAAGACAGCCATACCCAAAAGGCTCAGCCAGAGCCTGAAATACCCTCAGGTGCATCAGCGGAGAGCGGTTCACCAGCAACGAAAACCACCCCATCACCTACATCGCTTCCAGAGGGACCACGCCCAAGTCCACAGTCTGAAGAAGAACTGGTGACCCCAGCCACAAGGGAACAGTTCCAGACTGAGCAGGAAGCAGATGACAGCCTTCAGAAAGCGTGGGTGGCGGCACGGAGCACCCCACCGCCTCTCAGCTCTTCTAATCGATCCCAGTTTGTTATAGACCAAGGACTTTTATACAAGGAGATTCTTTCTGGTGGACGCTGGGAAGAATGGCAGCCGCAAAAACAGTTGGTAGTTCCAACTAAGTACCGGGGGAAGCTCTTAAGCTTAGCCCATGATCATCCCAGTGGCCATGCTGGGGTGAACAGAACCAAGGACCGGTTGGGGAAGTCCTTCCACTGGGAGGGGATGGGCAAGGACGTTGCCAAGTATGTCCGGTCTTGTGAGGTATGCCAAAGAGTGGGAAAACCCCAAGACCAGGTCAAGGCCCCTCTCCAGCCACTCCCCATAATTGAGGTCCCATTTCAGCGAGTAGCTGTGGATATTCTGGGTCCTTTCCCAGAAAAGACACCCAGAGGAAAGCAGTACGTACTGACTTTAGTGGACTTTGCTACCTGATGGCCGGAAGCAGTAGCTCTAGGCAACACCAGGGCTAACACTGTGTGCCTGGCCCTAACAGACATCTTTGCCAGGGTAGGTTGGCCCTCCGACATCCTTACAGATTCAGGATCTAATTTCCTGGCAGGGACCATGGAAAAACTGTGGGAAACTCATGGGGTGAATCACTTGGTTGCCACCCCGTACCACCATCAAACCAATGGCCTGGTGGAAAGGTTTAATGGAACTTTAGGGGCCATGATACGAAAATTCGTCAACGAATTCTCCAATAATTGGGACCTAGTGTTGCAGCAGTTGCTGTTTGCCTATAGGGCTGTAACACATCCCAGTTTAGGGTTTTCACCGTTTGAACTTGTGTATGGTCACGAGGTTAAGGGGCCATTACAGTTGGTGAAGCAGCAATGGGAGGGGTTTACACCTTCTCCAGGAACTAACATTCTGGACTTCGTAAGCAACCTACAAAGCACCCTCCGACACTCCTTAGCCCTTGCTAAAGAGAACCTAAAGGATGCTCAGGAAGAGCAAAAGGCCTGGTATGACAAACATACCAGAGAACGTTCCTTCAAGGTAGGAGACCAGGTTATGGTCTTGAAGGCGTAACAGGCCCATAAGATGGAAGCATCATGGGAAGGGCCATTCACGGTCCAAGAGCGCCTGGGAACTGTGAACTACCTCATAGCATTTCCCAATTCCTCACTAAAGCCTAGAGTGTACCATGTTAATTCTCTCAAGCCTTTCTATTCCAGAGACTTACAGGTTTGTCAGTTTACAGTCCAGGGAGATGATGCTGAGTGGCCTGACGGTGTCTACTATGACGGGAAAAAAGACGGTGGCGTGGAAGAGGTGAACCTCTCAACCACCCTGGAACGTCTACAGCGGCGACAAATCCAGGAGCTGTGCACTAGCTTTGCCCCATTGTTCTCAGCCACGCCAGGACGGACTGAACGGGCATACCACTCCATTGACACGGGTAATGCTCACCCAATTAGAACCCCACCCTACCGGGTGTCTCCTCATGCCCAAGCTGCTATAGAACAGGAGATCCAGAACATGCCACAGATGGGTATAATCCGCTCATCTACCAGTGCATGGGCATCTCCAGTGGTTCTGGTACCCAAACCAGATGGGGAAATACGCTTTTGCGTGGACTACCATAAGCTAAATGCGGTAACTCATCCGGACAACTATCTAATGCCACGCACCGATGAGCTATTGGAGAAGTTGGGACGTGCCCAGTTCATCTCTACAATAGACTTAACCAAGGGGTACTGGCAAGTACCGCTAGATGAACCTGCCAAGGAGAGGTCAGCATTCGTCACCCATGCAGGGGTGTATGAATTTAATGTCCTTCCTTTCGGCCTTCGAAATGCACCCGCCATCTTCCAGAGGCTGGTAGATGGTCTACTAGCAGGACTGGGAGATTATGCAGTTGCCTACCTCGATGATGTGGCCATTTTTTCAGACTCCTGGCCCGAACACCTACTACACCTGGAAAAGGTCTTTGAGCGCATCAGGCAGGCCGGACTAACTGTTAAGGCCCAAAAGTGTCAAATAGGCCAAAACAGAGTGACTTACCTGGGGCACCAGGTGGGTCGAGGAACCATAAACCCCCTACAGGCCAAGGTGGATGCTATCCAAAAGTGGCCTGTCCCAAGGTCAAAGAAACATGTCCAATCCTTCTTAGGCTTGGCCGGGTACTACAGGCGATTTGTACCACACTACAGCCAAATCGCTGCCCCACTGACCGACCTGACCAAAAAGACCCAGCCAAATGCAGTTAAGTGGACTGATGAGTGTCAAAAGGCCTTTACCCAGCTTAAGGCGACGCTCATATCTGACCCTGTACTCAGGGCCCCGGATTTTGACAAGCCATTCCTAGTAACCACGGAGGCATCTGAGCGTGGTATAGGAGCAGTACTCATGCAGGAAGCAACGGATCACAACTTCCATCCTGTCGTGTTTCTCAGCAAGAAACTGTCTGAGAGGGAAAGTCACTGGTCATTCAGTGAAAACGAATGCTACGCCATTGTGTACGCCCTGGAAAAGCTACGCCCATATGTTTGGGGACGGTGGTTCCAGCTACAAACTGACCATGCTGCACTAAAGTGGCTTCATACTGCCAAGGGGAACAACAAGAAACTTCTTCGTTGGAGTTTAGCTCTCCAAGATTTTGATTTTGAAATTCAGCACATCACAGGAGCTTCTAACAAAGTAGCTGATGCACTCTCCCGTGAGAGTTTCCCAGAATCTAGTAGTTAAAAAGTGTTCTTAAAATGTAGAAGTCTGTTAGTTATATACTTAGTGGTATATGTAAAGGTGCATGTGTTGTATTAATCTGTTTATTTTAAAGTTCTAGAAGGAAATCGCCACCAGTGAGCTTCCCCACTGTCTGCAATTTGGGGGGCGGGTCATAAACAGATAGCTAAGGGTTAATGTCTCTTTCACCTGGAAGAAAAAGTAACCTGAAGCACCTGACCAGAGGACCAGTCAGGAAACCGGATTTTTTCAACTCTAGGTGGAGGGAAGTTTATGTCTGAGTTCTTTGTCTTCTGCCTGAATCTCTCTCAGCTAGAGAAGGATTTTTCTATTTCCTGCTTTTCTAATCTTCTGTTTCCAAGTTGTGAGTACAAAATGGTTTGTTGTTTTGTATTTACATGTCTATAGTTGCTGGAGTGCTGTAAATTATATTCTTTTTGAATAAGGCTGTTTATTCATATTTCTTTTAAGCAATTGACCCTGTATTTGTCACCTTAATACAGAGAGACCATTTGTATGTATTTTTCTTTCTTTTTTGTATAAAGCTTTCTTTTAAGACCTGTTGGAGTTTTTCTTTAGTGGGGAACTTCAGGAAATTGAGTCTGCAGCTCACCAGGGAATTGGTGGGAGGAAGAAGTCAGAGGGAGATCTGTGTGTGTTAGATTTACTAGCCTGACTTTGCATTCCCTCTGGGTGAAGAGAGAAGTGCTTTTGTTTCCAGGACTGGAATTAGAGAGGGTGGACTCCCTCTGCTTAGATTCACGGAGGTTGCTTCTGTGTAGCTCTCCAGGAGCACCTGGAGGGGGGAAGGGAAAAAGGATTATTTCCCTTTGTTGTGAGACTCAAGGGATCTGGGTCTTGGGGTCCCCAGGGACGGTTTTTGGGGGGACCAGAATGCCCTAAAACACTCTAATTTTTTGGGTGGTGGCAGCAGTACCAGGTCCAAGCTGGTAACTAAGCTTGGAGGTTTTCATGCTAACCCCCATATTTTGGACGCTAAGGTCCAAATCTGGGATTAGGTTATTGACAAAGAGAGTATAAAATGCTACCAGATCAGAATGGGTGTGTGTTTATTCTTGCTTTTCACAGTGCTTTGCACTTTTATGTGAGCATTGAAGACTATTTTTTTTTTTAAGATGAAAGCTGAGGATCTGGAGAATAATAGTTTGTTCACACTGTCCCCTGGCTAGACCTTCCCTTTCTCCTCTTTGCCACTTGGATCCTACCTGAAAACATGGCCTGGGGCAAAGGTTTGGGACCTCTGGATCCAAAGAGTTACAGATATAGTGGTCCCTCTCCAACCTGCCCCAAAACTTCCATACATACCAGCGCAGATTTTCAGTCTCTATGACTAATTTACTCAAAGTCCAACCCACATGGGGCAGAGGGCTTTGTGCTGGCTTTCTACACCACAGGTAAATTTCATCTTTAACTTATTTACTGTATTTATGGCATTTGAAGTGCTCTCTTTTCTTAATATTTTAGAATTGTTAATTGTTTCCCACTAGTTCTTGGCTGAACAAAGGCTAGGGGAGAAAACCCTGAACTGAATCATTGTGAAGAAAATGTCAGGAAGTTGGCACTGGAACCCAACTCCGCTGGCCGGCATTTCCTGAAACTGTGCTGCTTCCAAATGTCTTGGTTTCCAAGCAGTTGGGCCTAGTCAGTACCACCAAGAGGGATGTTTTGGTCCAAGGAAATCTACCATCCTTGACCAAAGAGCTGCAGAAGGTTGACATTGACATAGCTACTCTCTTTGGAACCAGACTAGCTGACACGGACTCTGTATGTGAGATATATTGATTACACCTTTTTGGGGCATGGAAGAAGCAAACAATGCTGCCATGAACATGAGGTGAGTGAAAAATTCATTACCACCCTGTAAAGGGGAACATTCACCACCAGTACTGCCTAATGGTCAGGCAGGGGTGCAGTAGGTTGTCACCCTTCCTGATGTCTCTCCTTTTCAGTTATAGTCCTGTCTTGTTAGATCTGTTCCTTCTTTTGTGGCTTAGCTAACCCCACCCCCAGATGGGTCATCCATTTCAATCCACCCATTTTGGGGTATACCAAAAGAAAATCTGATCCCAGAGAAGTTTTTCAGTGTCCACAAAGGCTTCAGGGCTTTTGCCTTTGTTCAGGGATACCAGGTCTGGGCCTTTGAACTCCAACTGGCGTGTGCACTGAGATAAAGACTCATATTATTGTCCTATCTTTTGGAGTTGGTAGGGGAGGCCAGGCTCACACTCTCCATTGGGCTCACATCCATGGGCCCAATTATTGGGAGCTAAGTTCTACACCTTAGGACACTAAGCATCTATCTCCCTCGATCAAGTCTCCCCATAGTACCCTTTTTTCCCCATGGTACATTAAAGAACTGCAACATCAGTAACCAGTCTCTCCTTTGAAGAATTAATCAGGTCCCTGTTGCCGGGACTCAGGCAACAAGAGCTCCTGATTCCTATGGATAGGGTCCCACACTCAAGAGTTAGGATTCCTATATAGGGTACTTAGAGCTAGGATTAGGATTCCTATGATTATGGTACTTGGAGCTGGGGTTGGGGTTCTTATGGGTAGTGCTCCCCACCAGCACCATGGTTAGAGTTCATATGGGTAGGGTTCCCCATCCTAAGGTTAGGGTTCCTATGATTAGAGTACTTGGTGCTAGGGTTAGGTATCTGATAAGGCTCCCTGCCCTAAAAACAGAGTTCCAGTAGGTAGGGCTTCCAGATATAAGGTTATGGTTTCAACGGGTAGGACTCCAAACCCTAGGACTAGGGCTCCTATGGGTAGCATACTTGGAGATAGGGTTAGGGTTCCTATGTTAAGACTTTTCTACCCTAGGATTAGGTTTCTATGTATTAGAATTCCCACTCTAGGCTTCAGGTCCCTATGAGTATGGCACTTGAAGCTAGGATTAGGATTCCTATGGGTACAGCTACGAGCCCTAGAGTTAGGGTTCCTATGGTTAGGGGTCCACGTCCTAGGACTTCATTCCCATAGGTTGGGGTCTTGGAGTTAGAGTTAGAGTACCTATGGGTAGGCTCCCTGCCCTAGGGGTAACATTCCCATGGGTAGCCAACTTGGAGTTTGAGTCAGGGATCCAATGGGTAGGCCACTTGGAGTTTCAGAGTTCCCATTGGTAGGAAAGCCTGCCTTGGGGTCAGGGTTCCCATAGGTAGGGCTGTCCGCACTAGATTCAGGGTTCCTATGGGTAAGGTTGCCCACCCTAGTGTTACAGTTCCTAGGAATAGGGCTCCCCACCCAAGGGTTAAGTTTCCTGTGCATAGGGCTCTCCATTCTAGGGTTAGGGTTCAGTGGGTAGAGAACTTAGAGTTAGGGTTAGGATTCATATTGGTAGGGTTCATCGCCCTAGGGTTAGGGGTCCTATAGGTAGGCTCATCACCCTAGGGTTAGGGTTCATATGGGTAGGCCACTTTGAATTAGGGTGAGGGTCCCTATGGGTAGGGCTCCCTGTCTTCAGGTTAGGATTCCTATGGATAGGGCACATCTGGTTAGGGTTAGGGTTCCTATGGGTAGGGCACATGGAGTTAAAGTTAGAATTCCTATTGGCAGGGCTCCACCCTATAGGATTAGTATTTCTATGCATGGGGCTCCCTGCTCTAGGGTTAGGGTTCCTTGGCATAGGCCACTTGGAGTTAGGCTTAGGGTTCCTATTGGTAGGGCTCCCTGCCCCAGGCTTAGGGTTTCTGTGGGTAAGGCACTTGGAGTTATGGTTAGTTTCCTATGGGTAGGCCCCGTGGAGTTAGGGAAGGGTACCTATGGGTATGGCTCATTACCATAGATTAAGGGATCCCATAGGCAGGACTCCTCACAATAGGGTTAGTGTTCAAATGGGTAAGGCTTCCCACACTAGGGTTAGGGTTCCTATGGCTAAGACTCCCTGCCATAGGGTGAGGGTTCCTATGGGTTAAGGTTTCCAGGCCCGGTCCTTCACTCCAAACTCCTCATCCCTGACCTCACCCTAGAGCCCACAACCCCCACCCGCAGCCCAACTCCTTGCCCTAACCCGGAGTCCCTTCCCACACCCAAACTCCCTCCTGGAGCCCCCCCACACTCCCAACACCTGCACCCTCTTCCCCAGCCCCTTCCTTCACCCCAAACCCCATATCCCCTGTCCCACCCCAGTGCCCACATCCCCAGTTGGAGCCAACATCCCCGCCCCCACTCCAGAGCCCTCTCCTGCATTCCAAACCCCTCATCCCTGGCCCCACCCCTGAGTCTGCACCCCTAGACGGAGCCCTCATTCTCTCCCACACCCCAACCCCCTGCCACAGCCTGGTGAAAGTGAGTGAGGGTGGGGGAATGTGAGCAATGGAGCAAGTGGTGGCGGGGCCTCAGAGAAGCAGCAGAGCCTCAGGGAGTGGGGGCAGGGGTGTTCGGTTTTGTGTGATTAGAGAATTGGCACTATGGGAGGCCAGTTGGAGTTAGCATCAGGGTTCCTATGGATAAGGCTCCCCGCCCTAGGATTAGTGTTCCTCTTGGTATGACACTTGGAGTTAGCGTTAGGGGTGTTATGGGCAGGCCACTTGGAGTTATTGTAAGCGTTATTTTGGGTAGGGCTCTCCACCCTATCCTGAGGGTTCCTATGGGTAGGTCTTCCCATGCTGGTGTTTGGGTCCTATGGGTAGGGCAGATGCGGTGAACGTCCGGGTTCCTATGGTTACAGCTCCGTGCCCTTAGGGTTAGGGTTCCTATGGGCAGGGTGGTTGGATGCAGGTTTAGGGTTCCTGTGAGCAGGTCTTCCCATATGTACCTCCCAACAGCAGTCTACTCCCCTGCACTGACTGCCTCGTCTGTGCATCTCTGCTTCCATTTTTAAACTCTGACTTCAGCATGTGCAGGCTTTGGAGGTGCAGCAGAATATTACTGCCTGGGCCCAGTGCTGGTCCTGATCCCCTTTTTCTCCAGTATGGGGCTTGCATACTCCATAACTGCTGTGATTGAATGTGTCATTGCAACATCAGAATGTGTCATATCACTAAGCCTATATACCACGTGTGGCTTTGCCAACATCAGCTATTCACCTGCCCCCACACTTTTCTCCATCTCCGAAGAGAATAACTTGTTCTATCATCAACTCAACAGCATCATCAGTAAGTTACCACCAGGTGTCTAACTCTGTGTACTGGGAGGCTTCAGTGCTAATGTTGGCTCCAATCATCATATCTGGCAACTATGCACTGGCCACATGTGATGAAAAATGGGAGTAGGAAAAAGGAATGACAATGGGCAAAAACTATTGGAGCTCTGAACCCACCAAGGATTGTGCATTACTGACACCAACTTCCAAGGCTGTCATCACTGGAAGGTCTCTTATCTGGACACTGGAAAATCTGGATTTAACTATCACACACAGAAAACATCTAGACAATGTTCCCCATACTTGCACTTTTCACAGTTCAGACTTTGACAAAGAGCATGTGCTTGTATGCAGGAAAATACAATGGGGTCATTTTCAAATACAGTAAGTTCTCACTGAACATGTGTATCCATAGGATCAGTGTAGCTTCTGTGCCAATAGATCAACCATTGATATGGTCTTTGTACTAAGGCAAACGCAAGAAAAGTGTCAAGAAAAAGGAAAAAAATCTATATAGCCTTCATAGATCCTACAAAGACTTTTGACTTGGTCAGCAGAAAGGGCCTTTTCCAATTGGTAGAGAGAATTGGTTAACCCCCAGTTCCCCTTAGTCTGATTTAATTCTTCCATGATGGCATGAAGGCTACAGTCCAACATGGTGGTGATCACTCTGACAGCTTTGAAATTGACAGTGATGTCCAACAGGGATGTGATTTGGCACCAACATTCTTTGGTATATTCTTCCCTCTATTGCTTCATCATGCTTTCCCAGCTAGTACCAAAGGTGTACACTTTCATACAAGATCAGATGGAAAGCTTTTCAACATTGCATGTCTAAGAGCAAAAAGCAATGTCAAATATATCTACTGATAAGAGAACTTTTTGCCAATGACACAGTGTTTATCAAAGAGGAGCTCCAGCAACTTTGCAATACATTTGTGCTAGCTTTAGATGAATTTCAACTAACCATCAGTTTAAAGAAGACAGTGATTATGGGCAAGGTGTGTGGACTGCACCCGAAGTTTTAATAGCTAGCACCATGCTAGAGTTTTGCACAAGTTCTGCTGTCTAGATCAACTGTATCAATTAATGTCTCTATAGATGATGAGCTTAATTCTCAGATCAGAAAGGCAGCCAGCTACCTTCAGCCAACTGACCAAGCATGTGTGGAATAATAGGAAACAGCTACTGAAGACCAAGATAATAGAGGTCTACAAGACAGGTGTTTTGAACATGCCGCTATATGATGCCAAGAACTTGACCACCTACAGCAGGCATAAGAGAAGGTTAAACACCTTTCATACCCACTGAATTCCAATTATCAAGTGGGAAACCAAAGTTCCCGATACCTAAGTCCATGAGAAAGCAAAATTACTAAATCTAATCACTATTCTCAAGTGCAGACATCTCCATTGACTTGGTCATGTGCACCAGATAGATGACTGATGCATTCCAAAAGATCTCCCATTTGGAGAACTTGTGAATGCTCCAAGGCCTCTTGTCCAACCTAGGCTCATGTTCAAGGACATTTGCAAGAGGCACTAGAGGACTTTCAATATCGACTCTGCAAGCTGGGAAGATGCAGCTAGCAACAGGCTACCTTGGAGGGCTGTGGTGCACCAGGAAGTCAAAGAGGCTGAAGAGAGGTGGTTAAGAAAGAGGAAAGTGAAAAGTGCAGCAAGCCTCAAGTGTTAGTGCACCAGCTTTATCCTCTGGCCCTGTGTCTTATGCCTGCATTATAAGGACAAGGACTGTTGTGAGAGAATTGGACTTTTTAGCTACTCATGGTGCTGTAGCATGCCACACAGTAACTGAACTGCTTCAGTGCTTACTCCATCATCCTTCCAGATGCATGTTTGGCATTCATTTAAATACATAAATAATTTTCAAAAATTGTGTATAATTCTTAGTTAAACACAAATATATATGTTCGGGGTACTTTGTTTTTTATCACTAAAAAAAAAGTTTCAAATTTATCCTCTTTGTCTGAGGGACCAACATTTAGCATTGAACTAAAATATGAGCCATTTGGAAAATGTTATTCTTAAAGCGTTTAATACTGTGTGTGTCCAGGTTCCATTTATCTCTCATGGAAAACCAGAAATGCTCAAAGGCTATTTCCTGTTTGCAAAGGCTTGAATGGTAAATAAAATACTTAATCCAATTCATTCCAGGCATCCTTCTCTCTCCTTTCAGTTATAATACAAACTCTAGGGAACTCCCCAGTAGGGAAATAACACTTAAAGAAACAGAATTAAAGGGAATTTTTAACTTCCCTGATTTACATAATTGTCTGATAGTATTTAAGTGTCTTTGGCTGTACTTGCTTTGCCTCTCCTGGTGTCTTTGTTTCCAAACTCCCAGCTCAGCTGAAGTAACTATTGCTAGTTTCTTACTCATTCTCACACTGGATTCTTATCTTTTAGAACTCAACATTCACATTCAATATCTGAATTTTGGACACACCTGGTATTTGGCTTCTACATGTTGCCACAGTGCATGGTTCCTCATCCTGGCACTCCTCCCCATGTGAACAGGAACTTGAGGAGAGAAAGAGACAGCAGCAACTTCCTTTCTTCATACGTTTCCCTGGTAGTTGGGGGTGAAGTGTAGAGGGGCTGTATATTTCTCTCCATCTTCATAGATGCTGGAACTAAGGTACTGTCTCTGACCTGAAGTGGTTTCCATCATATACAGGGTTTACAGTTTGGTTCAATGACTCTGTCTCTCCACTATAAAAATTGTTCCAGCATCGCTGTCCATCCTCCTCCAATATGTATCAATGGTGGGGTGACTGATGACCACTTTTCCCTTTCCTTTCCCCATGAAGGAACCAAGAGATTCTTCTCTCCTCTCCCCACAGAGATCAAGAGACAAGGCATGGCTATCTTCTCCCCCATTCCCACAAAGTTGTCTGAAATAGCCTCTAGGGCTTTCCTCCTCCCAATCAGCAGCACCAACTTTCTCCAGCACTGGTGGGTGCCTGCACCGTCCATTTCCCCGCCCTTTTCCCCGCCCCTGGCCCCACCCCTATTCCAACTCCATCCCCAAAGTCCCCACCCCCTCCCTGCCCCTATTGGATCCATTCCCCAAATCCCCACTCCAGCCCCGCCTCTTACCCCAGCACGTGGTGTTCCCCTTCCTCCCACCTCCCTCCCTGCCCCATGAATCAGCTGTGTCGCGGTGCAAGGGCTGGGAGGGAAGAGAAGTAGGATGTGGCGGCAGAGGTGAGTTGGAGCAGGGCGCGGAGCAGGGCCACAGGGAGCTGCCAGTGGGTGCTCAGCACCCACCAATTTTTTTCCATAGGTGCTCCATGCACCCACGAAGTAGGCACCTATGCTCCCAACAAAGGCTGGGAGAAGCCTGACTTGGGATGTTCGTCACCTTTCCCAGGCAGCGAGGCCTTCTTTTTGCTCCTCTTACATGACAGGGAGCAGGGAGAGTGTGACCACCTCCAAGTGTGATGTCCCAGATATCGAATACAGGCTGGGGAGCCCCCAGAGAGCTGCCACATCCTGGCTTCCACCCAGTGGCTACTGAAACTGGGTGGGCTGAGATGCTACTTGAGCTATAGCCCCAGCCAAGGCACCACCCATGGGAGCTCTGATTGGAGGATCACCTGGCTCCACCTATTGGTTCAAATATACTATTTAAGCCAGGAGGAGAAACCAGAAGTTTGTCTGTGCAACAAGGTGGGTTTCTGTTGTAGCTGCATTGGTTTTGCTTGTGCCTGCCCAAGGCTTAAATTCACCCGGAGCCCACCAGAGCAGAGCTCCAGTAAATATTTTCAAACTGACAGGAGCCCTGGCCCCTCAGAATTTTCTCGAACAAATGTCATAGCAATATTATTCTGGCTATTCATGGGAATATGAATATCACTGAAGTTTATGATACAGTATGTAGGAAACACATTCAGTTCAGTCTCACTTGCGAACATCTACCACCAGTCAGTTTTACACTCTACATGTTGCTCTAAACACAACTGCAGTACTAGGCCCTGTTTTCTTAATCAGGATTTTTTCCTGGATTCTCCCCTGAAAGTATGTCACCAAGAACAGACAATGTGTTGATTGATTGCTATGGTGATAGTAAAATCTCACTATTGCCTTGCTTTCAAACAACTTTTGCAAAACTGCTGTTTTCTAATGGAATCTGGGCATTCTGAGCTGATGCTAGCAGTCATACTTGTTATAGGTCACAAATGTCATCTTTCTTAAACTTGATCTGACTTGGCTACTTTGCCCTGTGATTATAGCAGCTCAATAAAATAATTTTAAAGGAACATCCAACTGTCTCTGAAGTTTAATTGGGACAACACCCAGCAGGGCATTCAGTATATTACCTCTTGGCCATTGTGAATTTGCAGGGTATTTTGTCTAAAAAAGATCACTGTGGACAGACAGGAGGCTTTTTCTTCTCCTTTCCTTTTAGAAGAAAGAAATCTGAAACATCACAACAACCCTCCTCCTATAATTAATGGAAATCATTAATGGTGCTAGAATGACAGGAGGACATAAAACCAGCAAGCTGTAAGCTGGCCTTGCAAAAGTTGAATATCCTCCCTCTGTAGTGACCATGGATCCAAGGAGTGAGGGATGCTCTTATGACTTCCCTTTGCCCTGCCTCCTGACATAGTCTGTTTCTGCTAGCTTGCAGACCAGTCCCTAAATATATTTGTTGAACTGACCTATTCCATTAGGGAACTGACATCTCTTGCTTGAGAGTTTGCCTCACCAAAGGTCATATATCGTTGTCCCCACTTTGTTAATAGCAGCGGCTCTAACAAGTGCCAACCTAACATTAACCCACACTGAGATGTTAAGACATTATGGTTCATTAATTTAGGGCTAAATACTGGCTTCTTCCAATCCAAGTGCTGTCCTATCTCGTTAGTAAAAGGCAAACAGTGAGCTATAATATTTAACCATGACGTCCCAGGCAAAAAATGTTTGCACAAAGATTTTATCACATAGCCATCTCCAATTGGAACAATTAAAAAACAAGAGAGCCGTAAACATCAGGGTAGGTTATTAATGTGATCTACACATGCAAAGCCTGTCAGGCAGGCCCTGTTCATCCACAGCTTTCGAAGAATTATTGCTGGATTTCTAGTAACTACCAGTTTTTGCTACACTTTCTGCTTCCCCGCTTTTTTGTCAGTGTTCCTGCTGTACCAGGAAATTAACAAGGTACGCTGCCTCCTCCCCCCAAAACAGTGAAATTACAGTAAAATATGAAATACACAAATGTAACAAAGATTCAATTTAACACAGGTCAACAAATGCAATAACCTTAGCTGAACCTCTCTGGAAAGTAGCTTTCAGAGAAGGCGGATGAGCTTACAGTTAAAACTGCTTGGAGAAATTTCAACAGCACCATATTCCATTGGAAAATGTCAATTTCAAAAACATTTCACCGAACCATACTGCGTTTACCGCAATTTCATTTTGGAAGAAAAGCAGAAAAAAAAATTCTGATAATGTTGAGAAGTCCCATTTTTGACATTTTCAGAACAAAACATTCTTTTTTTTTATTCTAAAGTGACTTTTTGTTTTGGTAGTTGTTTATTTTGTCTAATAATAAAATACAAAATTTAATAAGACTAAATCAAAACAAAACATTTAGATTTACCTTAAACAAGAAAAATGGATTTTTTTTCTTTGTGGAGAATTTTGAAATTTAGGGGCATAATTCCAAATCAGAACAAAGCCATATTGTGAAATCTCCTAATCCTTTACAAAACAGACCTTCTGTCCTCCAGAGCTCTGCCTGGGGTTAAGAAAAAGAGGAGGAGTTAAAAGACCCTCCCTCCCCTTTATGCCCATGCAGGGCTGACCCAAGAGCATGACAGGTATGTTCATGGCTCAGGTCATTCCTATTCCTAAACCCCAAGTACACAAACTGTGCTGAGGGTCCTTTGGATTGTATGAATGGGAGCCCTGGTTTTTTTTCTTAAGGCTGAGTAAGGTACTGTGAAGTATTGAGTATCTCTTTAAGAGGCAGAGTAAAGACTGTAGAGTTGCCTTAAGTATCACCTCTCTCCATTTCCTAGTTGTCTAAAGTTTGTGTTTTGCATTTTATTGTAGTGTTAATGCTCTTTTACAGCTCTTAACTCTGTATTTGCTGGTTTTCAGTGATTGCATTTTGGGAATGATATTCTCACATTCAGGAAGTACTAAGCATTATTGTGTGGCAGTGACCTTAACTCCACATTAACAAAGATTTTTTGCATGTGAGTTAAGCATTAATGATGGGGTTTCATATCTCAGAGGTCTGGGTCATCATCCCAAATTTTAACTGCTTATCTGAAACTTAGCCGAACTTTTTGAGCTTGTCTCTCTTCTCTGCATCCAGGAGTAGTTATTAAAGCATAATAGAAAAATATCTTTTCTTTGCAATATACTTTAAAATGTATTTTGTATTTAAATAAATCACTGACTTATTATGTAAATTATGCCAGCCACAGAAAATTAAAGGAAGCAGTTTGATTTTGAGGAATGGTTTTACTCAACAAGTTTTAGATGTGAAAAAATGAAAGGTTCTGCAGAACATTAATATACCCATATAATATTTATTAAGTTCCTACTCTACTCAAAATGCGTCTTAAAGTTACTACTCAATGGATAATAAAATCTGCAGTTTAGTGGCAATGATTTTCTTGTAATAGGGGGGCAGAACCGTACTGAATACATTTTGGAGCAGTTGTTAGGATAGAGGATTGCCTAATAAGGAGGGACTCTAGTACAGCTTTCATTGCATTTGCTACTAGTTTTCCTGTTGTTCATATTGTCTCCTGTTCTGCTTTAATCTTATAGCTGTAAATTAATAATTTATAAAGTTCCAAGCTTATTCTTCCAGAAAATGGAAAAATCACAGTTGTGGCCGTATCAGTAACTAAAAGCAGGTAAAGCAGATCTACTAAAAGAGACATTTAACAGAAACTAACAGCCCATACCAAATCACTGGCCACCTAGCACTTCACAGCTGTCCTGTGCTGTATACCACAGCCACTTGGGATGCCACAAAGGGAGCAGGGATATAACTCAGATCTTCCTGCATGAAAGGTATAAGCCCTTCCTAGTTGAGCTAAAGGAAAATCTCTGTCAGCTGTCTAGGGATAATGACAGAGTGAAATAGTGGAGTACACACACACACACACACCATTTGACTAGAATATTTTCCAAATAGAGCTTTTTGTCAAACTGGGCTAGTTCTAAAGGCTACATGGTTAAGATGGTGCAGAATGCTACCGTTGTGCAGAGTAAGGGTAGATGCCATGACCCTGCCTCCAATCTACCTTTTTGTTGGCTGGTACACTGGTGCCAGTCACTTTTTACACCGGTGCAGAACATCTCATCTAGGAGCTCACTCCAGTGCAGCTATATCAGTGCAGCTACACTACCCTCAAAAACCCAGTGTAAACAAGCAAACATGTAATTGGGGTTAGAAAAACCCTCTCCCATACTTGCTTTGTGCAGGGTTTCTTGCACCTTCCTCTGAGGCACCTGACGCTGGCCAGTGTAAGAGACAGGATACTGGACCTTGGGGTTGATCCAGTCAGGTAATTCTTGTCTCCTTAAACAAATGTACGGTTTTAAAAAAGAATGGTCAGCCTAGTTCATAAACACACAGCAGAACTTCCTGTAGAAAGCAGAATGACTGGAAATGCATTTAATTAAACTTTGTGTATGACAGTAACACCATTTTTATTGGTACTTTTAAGTAAATTTATTTTTAAAAGTAATTTCTTTAGTGACTAATTTGATAGAAATGAAGAGCTAGTATCTGTATGTCTCTGGGTGGCTGTGCAAAAAGAAAATGTATAGAGTGCCCCCTTCTGTGTCTTCCATTCCCACACAGGGGGCATTCACTCCCTGAATGTCAGGGGAACTTGGGTTAGTGCAAAAAGAGACACTCCACATCCCAAAGGGGCATGGCAGGGTGGAGTTGGCCTGGCCAGCACACTGCGCAATGATTAAAAGATAGTTCAAAGGGATCAGATACTACTTCTCTCTAAAGGAGACATAAAAAACTACTTCCAGGCATAGTTGTCACAGCACATGTGGAATCATTCCAACAGTTTATTTCACTGTTTGATGATAATATTGAGATACAATTGCTGGTGCTTTATATTTTAGTTTAAAAGACATTGAAGCCTGCCCTGAAATATTTATTCCAGGCAAGGATTTATTAATTGTGTAAATTTTGTTTCTTATCATACTGTAGACAAGTGAGCGCAGATTTCACCCACATAGTGCTCCCAGTGCTCCTTAATTCTGACCCACAATATCTCCTGGGCCACATAGAGATCCATCAAAGCATTTCAATCTGGACATGCTTCCTGTCTTGCTATACTAGTTTTGGATCCTGTTTCCTCACCCAGCAGTCTACTAATTGTCCGTAATCCTGGCATTTCCGCAGCTTGTTATTCCAGTGCAGGGACCTTTAAATACAACCACGTGTAAATTTATACAGCTAAGACCAATGATTGTAAGCGACACTTAAAGAATGGGCGGACTCTATCCTAAGAAGCTGCGAATCTGAAAATGATTTGTGGGGTCCTGGTGGATAAGCAGCTGAACATGAACTTCCAGTGCAACACTGTGGCCAAAAGCCTAATCCCATCCCTGGATGCATAAAGAGGAGAATCTCAAGTAAAAGTGGAGAGGTTAGTTTACCTTGTATTTGGCTCTGCTGTGATCACTGCTAGAATACTGTGGTCAAGTTCTGGTGTCCACAATTCAAGAACAATGTTGATAAATTGAAGAGGATTCAGAGATGAGCAATGAGAATAACTTAAAGGATTAGAAAACCTGCCTTATAATGATAGACTCACAGAGCTCCATCTCTTTAGATTAATGAATAGCAGGTTAAGGGGTTACTTGATTACAGTTTATTAAGTACCTACATGGAGTATAAATGATCCAATAGCTGGAATTTGAAGCTAGGCGAATGCAGATTGGAAATAAGGCATACATTTTTAACAGTGAGGGTAATTAACCAGTGGAACAATTTACCAAGGTTATTGTTTGATTCTCCATCATTGGCAATTTTAAAATTAAGACTGGACGTTTTTCTAAAAGCTCTGCTCTAGGAATTTTGGGGGGAGAAGTTCTATGGCCTGTCTTGTACTGACCAGACTAAATGATCACAATAGTCCCTTCTGGCCTTGGAATCTGTGTGCGTCTGCTAGTGTACTTCAGTCATGACCTGCAACACTCCCTGCTATTGTAGAGCTAATCAATCCTCTATTGAATAGAAACTGCCAAACTTTTTGATGTTGATAAATGGAGAGTATAATGAAATCACCAATGCTCATTTCAATGGTAACTGCTGAAAATCTGTCTCCCTGGGTGGAAAAGTAAATAACACCCTGTGCACAAGCCAAGATCAATGACCCTCACCAAGGATTCCCATCTCAGCAGGTATGTTCTTCTTCCAAATATTTTTACCACTAATGCCTGGGAACTAAAAAGTAGCAATATTGTGACAAGGGAGCATCTCACTGGAATGAGGTAAGGACAGGCTTTGACCCAGAACCTACAACTGCACCATGCACATAGGAATTCTTGATAAGGTGTGACGAAGTGGGAATGTTCTTGATGTGTTATTTGAATGCTGAGTGGGGAGTATTGTCCTGGGAAGGTTGCAGGGGAGTTTTGCTGGGACTGCCTGCATTGGGGAAGGGAGGATACCTAAGCATGTAACATGAGACCCCAGGATGGGGGGTTGGAGGCCAGGTAACACCTCTGCCTGGGAAACTGGACAAAGGACACAAAGGCTGGGGGAGGAGCCGGGGGGAGGCTGAGTGAGAGGCTGGAGGGAGTTTCAGTTTGGAGCTGGCTGGGAAATGGAGAGGGCCACCCCAACCAACAGGGCTTTAGCCTCCCCGGGACCCCCAGATGGACCTAACTAAAGGGTGTCCTGTTGTCTGTATTGGCAAGACCTGTTCTGGACTGCGTTCCTGTCATCTAAATAAACCTTCTGTTTTACTGGCTGGCTGAGAGTCATGGTGAATCGCAGGAAGCTGGGGGTGCAGGGCCTTGTCTCCCCCCACACTCCGTGACATAAGGCAAACTCAATTTTAGGTAGACTGGATGCATAACACAGACACTATCCATAGAAGTTACTCATCTAGATGGCAAGGAAATGGTGGGACTGCAGCTTTGGGAAGACCTAAAGCTGGTGTCAAATAATCTTCAAGAATGGCCAGGGAAGTAGTTGATTCAGAGGAAGGTGAATTAGAGTGCAAAAATGCATCATTTTAGACTTCTACTTTAGGTTCCTTGATGTCACAAGAACTTGCTGTAATTGTCTTATGAGTAGGCAGCCAGTAGATAAGTAGGCAGTCAGTAGGCAGCAGGAGGGATGTGGCTAACATGTTGCAGAGAAAGTTTGACATAAGTATGACCTGGGCCTGTTGCAATCAATGGGAGTTTTGCTGATGACACCAACATCTGGCTCAAGCTTCACAGAAGGCTGTGACTGAAGAGGTTTTTATTTATGAAGGGCTGACAGGTTTGGGGGAGCCTTGTGATACTTAACGGATAATACTGTTAGGTTGGCCTGCTTATTGGGATGTTTAGTATTTGAATGTTTGTTTAGCTCAACAGGAGTCAGTCAGAAAAAACTGACAGGACGGAAAAGAATGCCTCGAGATAACCATCTCACTACACACACCTAAGGGACAATGCCAGGATTAAATAACTTGAATGATTTTGCTTCTTCTCCAGCGAGCTTACAAAACTGATTTTGACCAGAAGGGTCAGCCCAGAAACTCTGAAGAATTACAGCAGGCTTACCAAGGACCCTCTCTCAAAAAAGGGGCAGTAGTTGTTTGGGGTAGGGGGGACACACCAGACTGAGGACAGGACTCCGTGGGAGTGTCTGAAGAAGTTAGGCCTGCCTAGGTTACCAGCAGGGAATGGTAAGCCATTAAGTAAAATAGACATTTGTGTAGATTTTTTTTTAAATCTTTTTTTCTCAACAAGCTCTGTTTCTACTATGAAAATAAACAATACTTTTGTTTTAAGAAAACTGTTTTGTCACACTATTCACCACTAGTCACAGACTCTGAAAGGGAAGAATCACAGGTGCCTGAACTCAGACCTGCAGCATGGATACACAGGGTACTGTAGCCCAAGGCCAAATTTCAAAGTGTGAGAATTCCTAATTCCACCCCAGGAGATATACAGGCATGAGGCCTTACATCTGATGGCGAGCACTTAGAGGGACCCAGAAGTCTGTAATCATAACAAAAGGCTGCCTCATTAATGGGAGTATTGGCCATTTACTCTAATCCTAATTCTTCTTCTCAGACCTATTGGAAATAGGAGGAACAGCCTTTAATATCTATTGTGACAAAGTTCCTCCTCTATCTTGGTGGGTCCTGCGCTTATTGGCAGATTTGCTCACCTCAGTGATCTTCCCCACAGTCTGGATCATCTCCTCCTGTATCTGATCAGGAGTTGGGAGGTTTGGGGGGAACCCGGGCCCGCCCTCTACTCCGGGTTCCAGCCCAGGGCCTTGTGGATTGCAACTGTCGATAGTGCCTCTTGTAACAGCTGTGTGACAGCTACAACTCCCTGGGCTACTTCCCCATGGCCTACTCCAAACACCTTCTTTATCCTCACCACAGGGCCTTCTTCCTGGTATCTGATAATGCTTGTACTCCTTAGTCCTCCAGCAGCACAACCTCTCACTCTCAGCTCCTTGTGCCTCTTGCTCCCAGCCCCTCACAAGCACTTCCTCTCCTCTGGCTCCTCCTCACTTGACTGGAGTGAGCTCCTTTTTAAACCCAGGTGCCCTGATTAGCCTGCCTTGATTGGCTGCAGGTGATCTAATCAGCCTGTCCGTCTTAATTGATTCTAGCAGGTTCCTGATTACTCTAGTGTAGCCCCTGCTCTGGTCCCTCAGGGAGCAGAAGCTTGCTTCTCCTGGGGCCAGTACTGACTCTTCCTTCAACTACTCTGCTGTAGAGGAAGGAGAGAGAGGGCTGCTGCTGCTGTTCCTGCTGGGCGCTGGGCCCTCGCTGCTGCTGTTTCTGCTGCTGTTCCTGCTCCTGTTGCTTCCCTGGCTGGGCTAGACACCACCACCTACCCCTCTCTCTGCTGTCTGTTTGCTGGCTGGCTGGTGTCCCCCCCCCCTCAGTTACTGCTGTTATTCCACCTACAGCCCCTTGGGGGGGGCTGCTGGCCTGCTTCCCAGAGAAGAGGGGAGTAAGGGACCCCAGCTCTTGTTGCTGAGACCACCACCCTCTGAGCGGGGTCCCTCCTGCCTGGACGCCAGACCACCACCACCTGGAGCTGCTGGGCCTACTGTGGCTGTTGCTGGGGAGCTGTTGGTGCCCGGAGGAGGAGAGGAAGGAGAAGAGGACCACCTGCTGCTGGAGATAGTATGAAGACCACTGTGGAGGGGGCTTTTCTGGACTGAGTCTTTTTCAAACTGTGCTCTTGTGGTGGGGTTTAGACTGTGTCTGCTGGGGCACCGGGGGTGTGGCGTGGAGCCTGCCCCCAGTCCATCCGTGTCCCCTTCGCCCCCACCACCATCGTTGCCCCCTCCACAACCCCCGCTGGCTGTTTTCCTTCTGCTTTGGACTCCTGCCTCTGGGACTGAGCTGCTCGCCTGGCTCACCGCGCCCACTTCCACCATTTGGGCCTGCAGCAGCAGCAGCCAACCATTGACTTTTTGGCACAAGTGCCTGTGGGTGCCCCACCTCCCCCCTCATACTGGACTGACCCCCTCCCCTTTGCCACATTTGTCCACCCCACCTATTTCCCTCTGCTGCCTGATAGTTCTGCCCCGGCCCTGTAGCTGTCCCCGTGGTCCCTCTACCCCAATCTCAGCTCGCCTTTTCCCCCCACCCTGTGCTACCCCAGCCCTGATCGGTTCCCCCCCATGCGCCCACGGCCCCTCTCAGGCGCTTGTGCCCTTCCCCATTTGGTTTCCCCTTGTTCACTGCACTCCCCCCTCTGCCGTTGCCCCCCCGCTCCCCTAGTGCATCTGGAGGAGCCGGAACCCCCCTCTGCGTTGGTGCCCTGCAACAATCCCACCCTTAGCCCTTGGTTGCTCCCTACGCCCCTTTAGCCTTCCCCTTCTGGCGCCCTCCTCTCCTGCCTGCAGCCTAGCGGGGAAGGGTGGCTGCCTCCTCTCCTTCCCCTCCCCTCGCTGTTTGTCCCCCTCCCCGCTCTCGTTATGGCGGGGGATGCGGCGGGGGAGACCCCTCGCGATGCTCCCACTACCCCTCCTCCACCTGCCCCCGTGTCCACTGCCCAAGCCTCTACCTCGACCGCCGCTGCCGATCCACTTACCACCGCCCCTGCTGGGGCACCGGCGGCGGCGAGTACTGGGGAGACCTCCGTTGCTGCCACTTCTCTCGCCCCTTCTGATTCGGGGGGAGCCCCCCCAGCCGGTGGGAAGGGTCGGGGTGGGAAGAAGGGTAAGGGCCCCGCTAGAAAGGCCAGGCCCTCCATGGCAGAGACTGCCCCGGCTGCCGCAGCCCCGCTACCGGCTGCGGCATCCCTCCCCGCTATTCCCTCCACCAGCTCTGCAGGTGTCCCTCCCCCGGCCCCCAGGGCGTACGCCCAGGTGGCGGCGGCCCCCCCGCCTGCTGCTGCTCCTCCGACCGCTGCTTCCGCCAACATCTACAGCGGCCGGGGCCCCTTTCCCACTTTGACCAGGAAGCACGGCGTCCGTTGCCTCCTGGTGCCCGCCTCGCCCCACGTGGAGACCTACGTGCGGGCATTGGCCAGGGTAGTGGGGCCCACGGCCATCGTGGCGGCCTCCAAAATGTACGGGAAGGTGGTCTTCTTCCTGGCATCGGAGGCTGCCGCCCAGGAGGCGGTAGAGACGGGCCTGGCGGTGGGGGGCGTGTTCGTCCCCCTGGAGCCGTTAGAAGACCTGGGGGTCCGCTTGATCTTGACCTCCGTCCCTCCCTTCCTGCCCAATGCCGCCCTGCTGCCCGCCCTTTCTGCCCTGGGACGCCCCGTCTCTGTCATCAGCCCTCTCCCCTTGGGCTGCAAGGACCCCGCCCTCCGTCATGTTCTCTCGTTCCGCCGGCAAGTGCAGCTTCAACTGCCGCCGGCGGCACGTGGCGGAGAGGCGCTCGAGGGGTCCTTTCTGGTCCCTTACCAGGGAGCCCACTACCGGGTGCATTATTCAACGGGGGAGGCCCGGTGCTACCTCTGCCGGGCGATGGGGCACGTCCGGAGGGACTGTCCCTTGGCCCAGCACGGAGGAGCATTCGGGACCCCCGAGCCCCGGCAAGGCGCCGGCCCTGTCATCGCCGGTCCCCCTAGCTGCCCGGCACCCGAAGCTGCCCCTCCTCCTCCTTCTCGGTCCACCTCTGTGGAGGAGGGTGTGGCGGGGCTACCGCCAGCCGTGGGAGAGGGCTCGTCCCAGGGGGAGTCCTCCCCGGTTTCTTCTGTCCCACCACTGCCTCCTCGAGTCCCTGAGCCATTGCCCTTGCCCCCCGAGCCGACCCCTGTTAGCCAGCCCCCGGATGATGCCATGGAGGGCTGGTCCTTAGTGCAGGGGAAGCGGGGCAAGCGGAAGGCTCGAGTTTCTTTACATACTTCGGATTCGGAGGCCCCTCGGAAGAGCAGGAAGGGGGGCGCCGATGTCGAGTCTTCTGCCTTGTCCCCTGATGACTCCCAGTTTGTGGTGCCGGCTGGGGATGCCGTGGCAGCAACGGAAGGTGACACCGCCCCTCCTCCGGGGTCCCTTCCCGTGGATGCCCCCGAGGGAGCCTCTCTCGCCCCCTTCCCACTTGGCGCCTCTGAGAGTGCCGCGGTGGGTATCGCCTCGGGTGCTGGCGGGGAGGGCCCTGGGGTGGTGGACTGTGATCTCCCTCCCATCTACGCAGAAATCGAGGCCCTGGGTTTGACCCCGGTCACGCAGGGGGAGGACGACCCTCTGCCGGCGGGCCTCGATCTGGGCGACCTCACTACATCCCCCCTGTCCCTGGGTTCCCTTCCCCTACCCGCTGTTTCTGCTCCCACCTCTGAGGGTCCCCTGGAATCTTCCCTCGACTCGGCTGTGAGTGGCACTCTGTTGGCAGCTGCCGAGCCCCTTGGGGCGACGGCCAGTGCCCCGCTGCCGAGACCCGCTTCCCAGGGGGTGTCCCTCTTGGGTGTGGAGGACCCGCCCTCCTTCCTCAGCGGGGACCCCATTGACCACCATCTCTCTCTGGGTGCCGAGGCTGCCGCACGTGCCACAGTGGCTGAGCCCGGCATCGTTCAGGGTCCCCTGCCCACTTCCCAGATCCTTGAGCCTGGCCAGGAGGAGCCACCTTCCGGCGTCTCACCTATGGAGGCTCCGGATCCTGCTTCTACCTCCTTCCCGGATTCTCTCCCTGATCCACGCCCTACTCCTGTTGGCCCTGTCCTTATCCCCCCCACTTCCTGTGATGTCAGTGCCGCCCCTGGCAATCCCTCCCAGGGAGCAGGTTCACTAGTTCTTTCCTGTCCCGACCCCCCAGGGGCTGCTGTTCCCCTTCCACCGCCCCTTCTTGATTCTGGGAGCGGGGCGGGTCGTGTGGCGTCGGTCCATCTGCTGCCACGTTGGGGATCTGCCCCCTGCCTACCCGCCTCAGTGGGCCACGGGGCTGTGACAGGGGCCCCACTGGGGGCCAGTCATCGATCAGTGACCCCACCCCCCCATGCGCTGAGAGAGGAGCTGCGGGAGTTCCTCGAGGACGTCCGTGGCTCCCGGAACAAAGTCCATCTTGCGCTCCAGCGGTGGGGGGATTTCCATCAGGTCCTCCGGGCCGCGAGGGCCCTCATGGGGGAGGGTAGGAGGACCGGGAAGCAGACCGCCGCGGCCTACCGGCGGGTCCGTGTCTTCCGTGACTCCTTACTCACCTTCGGGGTTGGTCACGGATTGCTGCGCGGCCTGCCGGAGGCCGTGGGCGTGTCTGCCAGCGAGGATCACCCCCAGCCCTCCTCATGGCGCCGATCATCCTTGCCACCTTAAACACCCGAGGCTGTAGGATGGGTCTCCGCAGGAGCCAGGTGCTCTCCTTCCTCCGGGAGGGGGGGTACTCTGTGGTTTTCCTGCAGGAGACCCATATGGATCCTGCCGCTGAAGCTAGCTGGCGGCTGGAGTGGGGGGACGGGGCCTACTTTAGCCACTTCTCTGTCTGCGCGGCTGGAGTGGCGACCCTGTTCTCCCCCGACCTACGGCCCGAGGTGCTAGGGGTCGCCGAGGCTGTGCCGGGTCGCCTGCTGCACCTCCGGATCCGTGTGGAGGGGCTTGTGGTTAATCTCGTCAACGTTTACGCCCTGACATCGGCCCCGGAGAGGCTACATTTTTATCAGCAGGCGTCCGCCTTCCTTGGCTCCCTGGATCCTCGTGAGTGCCTGGTCCTGGGAGGGGATTTTAACACCACCCTCGAGGAACGGGACCGCTCGGGGACCGAGCAGTGCCCGGCAGCTGCGGATGTCCTCCGGGAGATTGTCGACCGCCACTCCCTGGTGGACGTCTGGCGCGACCACCACCCAGACGACGTCTCGACGTTCACCTTCGTCCGGGTGGAGGCCCATCGGTCGTGCCACTCCCGGCTGGACCGTATTTACCTGTCACGTTTCCACCTTTCACGGGCCCACTCCTCCAGCGTTCGGCCGGCCCCCTTTTCGGATCACCACCTTGCCACCGTGACGGCCTCTCTCTGCGCGGAGAGGCCGGGGCCGGCCTATTGGCACTTTAATAATAGTTTGCTGGAGGATGCGGGCTTTGTGGCGTCCTTCTGGGAGTTCTGGCTGGCCTGGCGAGGGCAGAGGCGCGCCTTTTCCTCGGCGCGGCGGTGGTGGGATCTGGGGAAGGTGCGCGCCCGGCTCTTCTGCCGTGACAACACTCGGGGTGCCAGCCGACGGAGGGATGCGGCGATAGGGCAGTTGGAGCGGGAGGTCTTGGAGCTGGAGAGGCGCCTGGCCGTCAACCCCGAGGATCCATCCCTCTGCGGAGCGTGCCGGGAGAAGCGGGAGGAGCTCCGAGCCCTCGAAGACCATCAGGCCCGGGGTGCTTTTGTTCGATCCCGCATCCACCTCCTTCGGGAGATGGATCGCGGCTCCCGCTTCTTCTACGCCCTGGAGAAAAGGAGGGGGGCCAAGAAGCACGTCACCTGCCTCCTGGCGGAGGACGGCACCCCCCTCACGGATCCGGCGGAGATGTGCCAGAGGGCCAGGGCCTTCTACGCCACTCTTTTCTCCCCGGATCCAACCGATCCTAACGCTTGCAGAGTGCTCTGGGACGGGCTCCCGACGGTCAGCACGGGCGACCGGGACCGGCTAGAGCTGCCTCTCACTCTGGCCGAGTTCTCGGAGGCCCTCCGTCACATGCCCACCAATAAATCTCTGGGCTTGGACGGGCTGACCGTGGAGTTCTACCGCGTGTTCTGGGACGTCCTCGGCCCAGACTTGGTCACCGTCTGGGCCAAGGCTTTGCAGAGCGGGGTCCTCCCTCTCTCGTGCAGGCGAGCCGTGCTGGCCTTATTGCCGAAGAGGGGGGACCTCCGCGACTTACGGAATTGGCGTCCCGTCTCGCTCCTCAGCACGGACTACAAAATTGTTGCGAAGGCCATCTCAATGCGGCTAGGGTCCGTGCTGGCGGACGTGGTCCATCCAGACCAGACCTACACCGTCCCGGGCCGCACCATCTTTGATAACTTGTCTCTGGTCCGGGACCTTCTGGAATTGGGGTGTAGGGATGGTCTGTCGTTCGCCCTCTTGTCCCTGGATCAGGAGAAGGCGTTCGACCGGATGGATCACGGGTATCTCCTGGGCACTCTGCGAGCGTTCGGCTTCGGACCCCTGTTTGTGGGTTTTCTCCAGGTGCTGTACGCTTCTGCGGAGTGTCTGGTCAGGCTCAACTGGACCCTGACCGAGCCGGTCAGCTTCGGGCGGGGAGTGCGGCAGGGGTGCCCCCTCTCGGGCCAGCTGTACACTCTGGCGATCGAGCCCTTCCTCTGTCTCCTCCGCAAGAGGTTGACGGGGTTGGTGCTTCGGGAGCTGGGGCTGCGGCTGGTCCTGTCGGCATACGCCGACGATGTGCTCCTCGTGGTCCAGGACCCGGGCGACTTGGCGCGGGTGGAGGCTTGCCAGGCTGTGTACTCGGCGGCCTCCTCCGCCCGGGTCAACTGGGTCAAGAGCTCTGGCCTGGTGGTCGGGGACGGGTGGCAGGCGAGCTCCCTCCCACCTGCGCTTCAGGCCATCAGGTGGAGCGCGGGTCCGCTGCTCTATCTCGGCGTTTACCTTTCTGCCACGCATCCGTCTCCGCCGGAGAACTGGCAGGATTTGCAGGGCAGGGTGACGGAGCGGCTCCGGAAATGGACAGGACTACTCCGGTGCCTCTCCCTTCGGGGGAGGGCACTGGTGCTTAATCAACTGGTCCTGTCCATGCTCTGGTACCGACTCAACACCCTGGTCCCGGCCCTGGGTTTCCTGGCCAACCTCCGGACTGTGATTCTGGAGTTCTTTTGGCCAGGGACGCACTGGGTCTCTGCAGGGGTCCTCCACCTGCCCCTGGAGGAGGGGGGGCAGGGCCTGAAGTGCTTACGCGCTCAGGTCCATATCTTCCGCCTCCAGGCCCTGCAGAGGCTCCTGTTTGGTGCGGGTAGTCCGGCGTGGAGCGTATTGGCGCACGCCTTCCTCCGCCGCTTTCGAGGGCTCCGATACGACCGGCAGCTCTTTTACCTCCATCCGAGAGGTCTTCCGCGAGACCTCTCTGGGCTGCCGGTCTTCTACCAAGACCTCCTCCGGACCTGGAAGCTCTTTTCAACGACCAGGTCCGTGGCGGCCACCGTGGGGGTTGACCTCCTCGCGGAGCCCCTGCTACACAATCCCCAGCTTCGTGTGCAGGTGGCGGAGTCCCCCACGGTGTGCCAGAGGTTGGTCTCGGCGGGAGTCACCAGGGTCGGAGACCTCCTGGACTACGACCGGGGAGACTGGCTGGATCCCCTGACGCTCGCTCAGCGCATGGGGCTCTCCAGACCTCGTACTCCCCAGCGCGTACTTCAGGAGGTGAAAGCCGCTTTACTGCCCGCTGCTCGGGCTTACCTCGACCGGGTCCTGCGAGAGGGCACGCCCCGCCCACCCTCCACCCCAGGCCCCGTGGACATTTTTATCGGGCCCCTGCCCCGTGGACCCAATCGGCCCCCTCACCCTTTCACTGCCAGCTGGCTGCATGATCTGCAGCCGGTTTTGTTCCAGACCGCGCCACGGAAACATCTGTACTCGCTCGTGCTCCATACCCTTCACTACCTCACCCTCGCATCCCGCCCCGATACCAAATGGCGGGACCTCCTGCCGCCTCTCGAGGGTGAGGAGCCCCGGTGGGCAGCTTGTACTCTGCCCTGGTCCCGAGGCCCGCCGGGGATATCAGTTGGAGGCTCCTTCACGGAGCCGTGAGCACGGGCGTGTACTTGGCGCGGTTCACATCTGTCCCTAGCACCTGCCCTTTCTGTGGGGAGAAGGAGACCTTGGCGCACGTTTATTTGGAGTGCGCCAGGTTGCAGCCCCTGTTCCGGCTCCTCCTGAATATTTTCCTGCGTTTTTGGTTGCACTTTTCCCCTCACCTTTTTATCTACACGCTCCCCATCCGTGGCCCCACGAAGTCGCGGGATCTCCTTCTCAACCTCCTCTTGGCCCTGGCCAAACTGGCCATCTACAACACCAGGGAGAGGAGGTTGGCCGACGGGATTTCCTGCGACTGTAGGGCCTATTTCCGTTCCTCCGTCTGCTCACGCATCCGGGCTGAGTTCCTCTGGGCGGCGTCCACTGGCTCCCTTGACGCCTTCGAGGAGCAGTGGGCGTTGTCCGGGGTTCTCTGCTCGGTGTCCCCATCGGGTTCCCTTCGTTTAGCCCTATGACCTCACTCCCGATCCTGTTTTTTTCATTAGTTGTCCCCCGTAATTATTTGGTGTCCCAGACCTGTGGGTCCTCCCCTTAGGCTGGGGGAGGCCCTTTAGAAGTGGGCGGGCTTCGCCCGCCCACCCCCGCTGGATGCCAATAGGACCAGTATATTTGCCCTCTACCAGACTTCTGTACCCCATTGGCCTGGGTCTGTCACACTATATACTATTTTGTCAATTTTGCATTGCCTAGAGTTTTATTTGTTTTACCTGGATTTCAGATGATCCCTTTAACAAATCCCTTCCATCACATGATCCAGGTGTGAATAATCTCCCTCTTTAAATGTCTCTGAAATACTGTGGATGAAAATACTTATCCCACCTGTAGCTTCCTTGCAAGCACCCAACCATCTTCCTTCTCAGATGCTTACCTTCTCACTCCTACCTCCCTGCACTTGCCACACACCCTAACCACCTTCCCAGCTGCTTAAGCTTCCCCCTACATTCTGCTTTCCTCTTGTTAAGTAACTTCCCCTACTACCTCCCCATCACTTTCAGCTACTTGAATGCCCTACCACTTCCTTCACATCACAAGATTTGTCTCCTCTCCAAGCAGCTTGCAAACCCCAACCATCATTCCAAAGCAATAACCCTGCTCAGCTCTGGTGAAGTTGCACGTTATGTCAGTTGCCACCACCAAACAATATTTTTTCTGGCTCCTAATCCCCCTTTATCAAATGCAACAAAATCTGAGCAACTTCTGCAACCCCCCTCTGCATTTGGCACACACTAGGAGTTACTGAGCTGGCTGTAAAGTCTTAAGACCAGTGAGCCCACTATTCATCCACCAGCACATACTGGAAGGCCAGTGGAATTTTGAGGTTTGGTTTTTGTTTTATTTTGGTTAAGGCTTTTTTTTTTAATGTGAAGATGATTAATGATCAAATTTCAGCCACAAAGATGTTCCAGCTGGTTTGTGCTGATTTTCGTCAGACATAGGCTGGAGAATCCCCTGGATTATTTAGGTTTATTAGATGTTTTTGCTGCAGATAAGATGCAAAGAGTTTTATACATCTAGAGTCTAAAAGGTTAATTGCTTAGATACAATCTTCACTAGCAATACTAACAGAGCACTCAATACAAATTTCTACTCATCCTTCCCTGAAAAGGCTACAAGTAGTAGTATAGCTGGTCCAGGGCATTGGAAGTAGGATATGGAACTTTTTAAACTCTACCTCACTAGCTCAAAGCCCGACCAGTTTGGTAATAACTGAACATTCCTACCACCCACCACAATGAAGCCTCAGGCATTTTTTGCCTTTAATTTCTTTTTTTTTTTTTAATGCTAAGGAATTACTATCTTGCATCTCTATCACACCTTCTCTATCCAAGGATTGCAACATGCTGTGCAACTATGAATGAATTAAGCCTCACATAGTCCCTGGGAGGTGGGTATTACTACCCCCATTACACAGGCAGGGAAGCTAAAGCAAAGAGAAGGTAAGGTGATTTTCCCATAGTCACAAAGGGTGGTTGTAGCAGAGTGGGGAAAAAAACTTAGATTTCTTGCCTCTTAGCCCTCTGCTTTAGTAACAAGGCCATCCTGACTCTAGAATTGGGGTCTCTGTGATTGTGTCTGTTCTGGAACTGCATGCCACTCAGAAGTGCACTTTTCCACAGAGAGAGTAAAAAAAAAACACCCTTAAAATAGGCAATATCAAGCTCCAGCAGAAAAGCCACTAGTTCAGCGGTGCTCCTCCCATAGCTGTTTGCCATTCTCACCCAGACACTTAAGATGGTATTAGAAGGGCCAGTAGCTCTTACAACCTTTCTGCTGGTTTCTAGCACTGAGCATTTCAAATGGTGCTCGCTCTCCAATGCACAGTGCATTCTTAGGTGCACGCTTCCCAAATTCCCAAAGTTTGAGGTGAATAAGCAAACTAAAGATAGACAAGAGGCAGTAAGTCACAGCTTGTGAGATATTACTACAACACTGAGAACTCAAATAATCTGGAAAAAAATTAAAAAACGAGAGAGTAAAAGTGGAGTAATGGGAATGTAAAATGAAGGCTTAGAAGACTACGTTTTTCTCCCGTTTTTCTTACTCTGGATTCTAGTGTACACAAGAAGCACAGATTGAACTGCTGGGACACCATTCTCATAGTAGACAATTTAAACGGATCAACTTTTCACTAACAAGTACCAAGGCAGCCTCATTTGAGCAAAGGTTGTGTGGCCTGGACTTCATCGCCCAAGTCTGTGTGTTGCTCACCTACAACGTATATTCTTCAGATCACAGAATTTGTCTTCTTGTGCTTGTTGGTAAAGCTCTGTGAACACACATGATGTTATAAAGTAATACATAATCATTTTCCAGCCTTGTGATCATGTTGTCATTATTAACAGAGATTTGCTGCCTGCACACTAATCACTGACTACTTACTCCCTCTGTGATGGAACATTAAGCTGGCAATGTCCAGTATCACCTCCATGATTGTTATCCAGCTGTTGTCCTTGCAAGAGGAAATGTTTGCAATCTGCCACTCAGGACAGCTCAGAAGAATACAGAATCACGCTGACAGCGTGCAGATCAGAATCCTGCAGCAGCTGCTTGCAGACATTTACAAAAGCATACACATTTTAAAACTGGTGCTCAACAATTTTCATGTTGTGTCTAAACATCTGGGAAATTCATGTTGGAATCATAAATTCTATCCATCATCATTGAGATTGTTCCTGAAACTGAAATGGTCCTTTAATAGCTCATTTCTAGAAAAGCCTAAAGGAAAATGGCAAATAAAACCAGCAAATCTACAGGCTGTGCTTTCTTCTGCGCTGAGAAAGCATGCACAGAACAGTTAGAGGAGGAAAAATAGAGGGGAGGAAGGAAACAGAAGAGATAGGAAAGGTAAGTGGGAAGGAAGGAGAGAGAGAGGGAAAATTATACAAGGAGGAGAAGAATTACAGCTAGGGTGATGGAAGTGGCTGAGAAAGAAAAGAATAGAAGATAAAGAAAAGTTCCTTTTGGAAAAAATCGCATCCCATGAAGCAGCTATCCCTATTGAAGAAAGTGGCAGTGGTGTAGATGAAGCTGCCCTGTGAATGGTTGCGTGCTCTTTTGACTTCCCAGAGCCTAACTCGTGAAATAGGCAGAGTGTGTCCCAAAAAACAGATAGCATGAAAGAATCATTAGAACCTGTTGTGTCCTCAAGGGCATATTTGATGGAGAATTTTAACCAATCTTTCTGTCCCAAGAACAACTGTTCAAAAATTTTCTGACAGAACATTTTTGTCAGAAAATATTGATTTATCAAAAGGCTAAATGTTCTGTGAGAATGAGTAAATCCTGACAAAATTTTGTTTTGAAAAAAAATAAAAATGAAGTATTTTGATAAGGTTGAAATATTTCATCTAGCCTTTCACACCAGTGCAGGCATCCCCATTGCCTCCCTGTGTGATTCCATTTTTTCTTGAAAACCTCTATGAGGAGGTTTCAGCAGAGCTCAGGAACATTTGCTTTACCTGATTTTTTTTTCCATCTCCTTCTTTTGAAGCATCAGAAATGGCCATGGCTGGAGATGGGATGCTAGTCAGAGTGGGCCAGTGTGCTGCAGTTGCTAATAATTCTCTTCTCAGGTGGGTCTTGCACATATGCTCAAGATTTAACTGATTTTCACATCCAGGGTATGGAAGGAATTTTCCCTCAGGTCAGATTGGCAGGGACATTAGGTATTTTTGTTTGTTTTCCTCTACAGCATGTGGTATGGTGGACTTGTTGGGATTATCTGGATATCTCTCACTAAATTACTCCCCAACAATTGAAGGAGGCTTGGGCATTGGTATCACTCGGCCCCTTCTATTCCCTGTCTGTGGCATGTAATAGTTTAGTATTCTGTCGGCTGTAAAATGTTAGTTTAATTCTGGTTGTTGGTTTGGTAGTGGGTGGCTGGGTGGTATTTAGCAGCCTCTGAAATACTGGAGGTTTCACTAAATGATCTTGTGGTCCCCTCTGGCCTTAAACTCTATGAGGCTTCGCCTGCCTCCTTTGATAGATTGTTTCAATGTGCAGAATTCATTCATTCAGGTCATTTTCACTAATACCACAAGAAATCTTGACAGGGAGCAATGGTCTGATCATCTCTGACAAAAAGAGGTGTGTGGAAGAGCTGTCTGAAATGTTCCCAAAGCACTTTATAAACACTTATTAGTGAAGCCTCACAAATCCACTGTGAGGCAAATAGGGTCACAGAGAGATGGAATTACTTACACAAGGTTATGCAGTGAGTCATTTGTAGAGGGGGAATAGAACTGCAGGCACCCCAGCTCCTAGTCCCTAACTCTCACCATTAGACAATATTTCTTGTCTCTCCATGTTGGCATAATTTGAGTATCCTGCAAGTTCCAAAATTAAATGAATAGCTGAATTGTTATTCCATTAAAAAAAAGCAGAGAAGAGGGCTGAACCTCTTTAAGTCAGTTCTGTTTGCTCTCTGGTGTACGTATACAGGTTACCGGATGGACTGTAATAGGCAGAGCAGGTATTTCAATACATATGATTGATATCCAATTTTAAACAACACAGTCTTTCTTGAATCTCTGACAAAGCCCATGCATCATGATGAATTGCTTCTTGTCATACAGTCTGACTGAAGCCAATCCAGTGCATTGCTCCATATCAGAAATGTAAGCCATACAGTGTCCTTTTCAGAGTGTGGAAGTAGAGGAGAATTTTTCTTCTCCTTGTGGGGACTTTCAGTGCAGTTTGAAATTTGTATTGTTGTGATATCATGAGACATGATCCCCTGACACAGCTGAGATTGCATAGGCAAAAACTGAAAGACAAACACTGCTTTGATTCACAGATGAGGAAACAGCTCCAAGTTATGTTCCTTACTTGGTGGAAGTACATAACTAAAAATCAACAATTCAAGATGACTACACAAAAAATATTTTTACACTGTTGTCTACTGCTGTCCTACCACATGATTTAATGTAATAATGATACTTTATGCTGATGTTAGTTTTCATCTACAGATCTGAAAGCACTTTACAGGTGTGAGCATCTGTTTATACATGAAAACTAACACACATTGTGTCACACTGGGTGGAATCAGTCTTGTGTACATGAGGCAGAGGTGACTGTGTTGTTCAGCACACCAGGAATATCCTGCTAATGTTTTTGGGTGCGTAGCATATTTTGTATCACCAGTTTGGCAAAGACTCTGGAATCTGATTTTGAGAGGTCCACATGCCTCCTCAGTTACTTAAAGTGCCACCAATATGCATATCACACAGCTCTACTTATCCTTCATCACATATGAACATACCACTAGCAGCAGGATGGACCAGTGTTTAGATGAGATTACTACATGGAAGAAGAACAGCTGGTTAAGCAGAACCTGATCAAGAAGGAGATGATAATGCTGAGCAGAAGAAAAGGACTTTGCATTGTAGTTGCCGACTCTTCAATCTCCTTTGGTTGAAAGCATACACCCACAATTGGTCAAATTCAGCCCATAGTTTAGGAGTACTCCTGGATTCCTTGCTAATGCTAAACTCTTGGATGGCATCGTCTGCTAGTAATGTTTTCTACCATCTTCAGTTGGCTAGAATACTCTCCTATGTTGGTGTGATTATCTGTCCTTAATTGTACATTACTGTCATCTCCCATCTAGAGTATAACAATGTAATATACATGGCTATGAAACCTTTAGCCCTTAGCAAATTCCACCAACTACAGAATGCTACAGCACATTTCCTCATAGTTACATAGACTGCCCCTTTGTCTTGTGCAAAAATCTGGAGTTTAGTGGCATTGATGGCATACAAGATAATTTTAGTGTCAGCCTCCTCATTGGAACTAAAAAGAAACTCCACAGAAAGCGTGAGCAGCTGCTTCATTTTGCCATGCAACTATGAAATTCTTCAAGCAATTCTTTGTTGGAGCATTTTTCCTGAAAAGCATTTGGTTATCTCATCCTTTGTGCAAGAATGAGACAGTAGCTTTTTCACTGTAACACTGGAGATGTTCATGGAGTCATTGATTTTGTACTGAACAGGTGCAATATTGTGGAATCTCTTCTTTCTGGTAATATTTTTAATTGTTTCGTCGGCATATATGTCAGACATGATGTGGACTTCATCTTAGGTGAAGTATTTTCTCTGTAGCCTTGTAATGAAGCATTCAAGTCAAATCTTAGCCTGTTTTAACAGTTTCTGGTTTGTTGAGAGCTTGTACTTCAACCATATTATCTATAATTGATACGCTGAAAAGCTTCTGCTGCATAAGGTTCTGATGATGTGGGTGCTGGCTAAGAACATGCAAGTTATACATTCATTTGCTTTTTGCCTGGCATATATGCATTGTTCCAATGCATTCAAACTTCCACAGTGGTGCCATGGAGAACTTGTACTTTCTCAAAGTCTCACATAGATTAACATGATGCTTAGATATGGACATGACCAGGAGACGAGGTAACAATGATCTGCATGTAGTTAGTTCTGTAATAATCCTTGGCACCTTCACTCTGATTTTCTTCTTTGCATTTAAGCACAAATTTAGTCTATTCTTGATTAAAGTCCACATATTGACAGAGCTTTGGATAATTCTTTGGCCTTCGAAGGTTTCTTATAAGTCATGACCCAAAGTATCCATTTGACTGATATATTTAGCTATCTCATCACTGAAGACTGCTTTAGTCATGCTATTAATGAGCTCTGGTCTGTCATACACAAATAGGTTGCCAGTGTGAGCAAGCTCATCTTGTAGCTTTAAAATTGCCCCTTCTTGGCATTTAACAGCACCCAATGAGTCTAAATGGTGCTTGGTTACTTCTAGGGAAGTCATCCCAACCATGCTTAATGCTTTGTTCAAAATTCAATAAAATTCTGGGGTTGAGAGGAAAGAGTGTTGGGATGCCGTGTTATGCCCACTAACCCCCAATGACTTTATTGCTCTGTTTTTGTGTTCTAGGACTTTGTCCGAAACAAGTACACAGAAAGGAACTGGTGACCTTTTAACAAATCAATTTCCTTTTCAAAATTCTTCTCATATATCAGGGTCAGACTTTTCTGCACTGCTGATTTCAGTGAGGTACCAGGCAATCATTGCAGAATAGTGGTTAAATCTGAAGTAAAAAAGTATTTCACAAAGTCGTCCAGTGCTGTGAGGTGCAAATTCCAATTAGCTGCCCAGACGAATTGAATAAAGAGTAGCAAAAACTCAACCATCTTCATGAATCACCGTACCATCCCATGTGTTTGTCACCAATTCAACTTCATCAAATTGTTTGGTCCAGTTTGTGATATTGCAGCTCTCCGTTGTGCTCAGTAGATCATTAAGAACTACTAGTTGGTACTCTTCTCTCCCCACTGATGCCTAAAAATGATCAATGCCAAAGTAAAATGAGGTTTTTATACTAAATAACTTGGGGACTGTACTAAATTGTCATGTTATGATGTGCATACCGTTTATGGATGGATTCCAGTAATTTGTGGCTGGATGCTTATGTCTTAATCAGTGCCCCTTACAACTCTTTCGGCATAATGAACAAAGCTGAGAATCAATATCACTGAACTGTTTCTTTTTTGCCAGTGATGGCAAATCAACTTGAAGCACTCCTTGCATTGATAGTAATGTATACCATTAAAAAATTAATCAGGTATCATGTTCTGAGAATTAACTGATACCACAGTACTGTCAATCAAGAGCCACAATTTAACTTTGTGAGGGCTGCATGCTTGACATGCCTGTGTTAAAGTACAGTTACAGTTTTCAAAAAATATTTACTCAAGTATATAACTACATAATTGTTGTAGGTTTGTCATGTGTGGTACCATTATGTTCATGGGAGAAAGGGCTTTCACTTGACACCCAATTTGACCCATTTCTGACAAAACTGTATTTTCAAAATTTCCACCAACCAGAGGATCCAGAGTGGCAGCAAGTCCCCACCTGCCATGTGCAGAGGGTAATACAATTGAAATTAAGATTCTGTTGATTTTTACAAATCAGTGCCACCTCTATCATTTTTCTATCATTAACTTGCCAACAAAATCACACATGCTCTCAGCTGTTCAGTGGAAAAGCAGAGCCTAAAATTCAGCAATCCTGAATTTCAGTTCCCTGTGTCAAGCAGTAGAGTATGCTGCTTCCCTATCATGTGATAAATCTTGGAGCAGATTTATTGTGGTGGGGTGAATTATAGGTTACCATACTATGTTAAACTCCTGAACAATTCTACTTTCAGAGAATCTTGTGCACCAAATTGCTGTCCTCATTGATAGATCCTGGTCTGATCACCAACCTATTACCTACCTAATATTTAATAACTTGCCAATTACCTTGGCATTATAATGGGGAAGCCCAGATGTCAATAGCAACTATTTATATCTCCATATCACAGCAGCCCCATAAAACAGGGAAACAATCCTGCAGAGACTAAATATCAATGTTAAGATATAACATAAGCATTTGAACTTTGACAACAGAACATCTATCTGGCAGACAAGGTGAGGAAACATGTTTTAGCTTTTCCATTCCTGAATCACATGGTTCACCCTCAGGCACCTATTTTACTTTTCATAATAGAGGCTATCTGGACATTAAAAGACTATTTTCAAGGTTGTTCATTTTGGACTATAATAAAAAATGCCACAGTCCCATGGCCAGAAGTATCAAACTGTGGCAAATCTCTCAAAGGAAGCAGTAGAAATCCTGTCACTTGAGTTATTGAAAACTAGATTGACAAAACACTGGAGACCACAGTGTAGGGAACAAATCATTCAGTAGCTCCTAAAGGTTGGATGCGGAGTGGGTCTTTTTCAGCCCTACTGAGTATGATTTTATGATTCAAATGGCTACTGTAACAGGATGCTCTCTGTGAGCAAACATGGAACAGATGTCAGAAGAAAACCCATTTCTTTTCGCATAATAGCAGATGCATAATCACAGCATACACTCAAAGAGGTGGGAGATTCACTATAGGTGCGCTCATACTTTCTGTTCAGGCTCCTCCTTCCCTTTCCTCGCTCCCCCCACCTTCTTTATTTCTTTGAGTTAAAGTATGAAGTCTCTGAATGCTGTAATCTCCTAGAGATAACAGTATATTGTTACCTGAATAGGTTCCCATCACTAAGTTATGGACACCACTCTGTCTGGAGTTCCCAATAGTGGCAGTTTCTAATTATTGGGGAATCTTTTCCTCTAAGGATGAGGATCATTATCTGATATTATACAATGGAAACGACTGATGAGAATATGATTAATCAAGAAAAGGCCGGAGAAGTTAGGCTCTTGGTGAGAGACTCATAATAAGAATATGCACTAAATCAATTGTCTGATTAGTATTTTTCTGGACAGTTCTGCATACAAAGCAAAATGTTGGGGATGAACAGGAGTACAAAAGGATAGACATTCTTCTTTTCACAACCTTACTAACATCATTCGATCTTAATAGAAACAAAATTCCAATCTCCTCCCTGCCTTCAACCAATGGAAACTCCAGATACTACACAACAGTGAACTTCCCTTTCTCTCCTTGCTGAACTACTGAAGCTCCGATTTGCTCGGTGCACTCTGCTGCTGTACCAGTGGGATAGGTGTTTGTGGGAGAACACACACACTCTCTTGCTTAAAGAAGTTGGGAGGGTTCCAGAGGCACTCTCCAGTCACCTAGTCTGACTGATGCTCAATGATAAATTCCAGCAAGAAGAGGTGGTTTATGGAGCTTTGAGAAGCATGGCAATAGTATATGATTACTGCCTCTTTTGTCATCTGGAACATATGGTGCAGCAGAGCTCTGAAGCTTTGTTCATCAGCAGTCAGTTGCAGCTAGAGCTAGGCTGGAGACTGAACCTAGGAACAGATTAGATGAAGCTTGCAAAAAAGATCCTCATTGTTCTAACTTGATTACTTTGCTGTTATTTTATTTTAGTTATTTAGTTGTTGTTGTGGTTAATTAAGAAGGCATATCTGTCTTACTGGACATCAGGAAACAAAACAGAGGGTCCCAATGAAGTGGTGTTTCTAGAGACTCATCAAAAAGGGACATCCTGGAAGATCTCCAGAAGACACACATTATTGGTGTTTCAGCTTCCAGAGACTCCTGCCATAAAGGAAGGAAATGTATCCATGTGCAGACAAACTAAAAGTCAGCAGTTACAAGTTCTACCAATTGCTCATGGGGACTCCCACAAGTTTTTGAACTCCTCTGTGCCTCATTTTCAGTAAAACTAGGATACACGGTGATGTAGCAGAAGTGGCAAAAACATGAAGCCAGTAAAGCTATTGAAATAAATATCTGAGAAGGGAACCTACAGAAATGGCCATTACAAATGCCTTCACTCAAGGGTCAATAGTTCTGTGCTTAAAAACAGTTGGTTTGAAAACTCTTTGAGTCAGATTCTTTATTGCCCTGTACAATTTATCCTGGTGCAGAGTGGGTGTAAAATGTCATTAAACCCGAACAGTAGAAATTTTAGCCCCACTTTTCACTGGTATAAATGACTAACAAGGTAAAGAGCAATGGATAATCTGTCCCTTTATAAATATTAATTCATGAAGCCTCACAATGCTTCTTTGTGGTAGCTAAGTATTATCTGCCGCATTCTACAGATGGTGTAGAGGGCAGTGAGAAAGGTTAATCTACTATAATCATCTCATTTTTTGTTTGAATTACTTTGTTTGTCCCCAAAAACAGCTGAAGTGACACAAAGTTATCATCTCTTCACCTAGGGAAAATGAGGCTCCCGAGGTCTAGATTCCCTGCAGCAAAAAGCTGTCAATGTCACATCACAGCATGATCAGCCAGGGAAAGTTTCCCTTGGGACAAGAAGCATGACAGCCAACAAGCTAAACCAGAAGCTCTGGAGGGGTTTGTTGATGAAAGGTTAGTTTAAAAATAAACATTGTTATGTTAATCATGACATTTCAATTGAATCCCCAGAATTAAAAAACATAAAAATGCAAGCCAGTAACTGAGTGAGAACTATTACAAATTGCTGACAAATCTTAAAAGGTTCAGAGGTTTGGTTAAGCACTGAAGTCTGGATACTTTGCTGAACCTTAGCTAGACTTTTGACGTTTGCAAAATTGGGCTGAATGGATACCTCATGAGAACATGTTTGATCTCTGCGCCTTCCTATTTCCAGTCTGGCCAGAAATACCCCATTAACAGGCTCTTTCGTGTTATTGGGTACTCTGTCTCATCTAGATGCCAAATGAGAAGAGGAGAGACAAAAATTAAAAGTAATAGGACAAAATGAAATTACCTGAGCATTTTGAACGTCTTCTCAACCCCTCACCCACCAAAAAAAAAAAAAAAAGATTATTACCATTTTGGTGAAGATTTGGGCCAGTTTTTATTTTGTCTGAACTGGTTGAACCAGACCTACTGGCTAAAATTCAATCACCATTGAGCAGCAATAGCTGGAAGAGCAAAAGCAGAGTAGAGTGGTGGCACAGGCGTTACCCGAGGCTTTGCTGAACCCAAAGCTCTTGGTGAATTTACTCTTTGCAAGGCGACGGCAGGAAATAGATCAATAGGGACATGCCATCTGGCCAACTGTTGATGCAAGCAGGCAAACAAAAGTGCTTTCACTAAAGGCTTCCACATTATTTAGTATCCAGCACTTACACACGTCCGTAACCGGTTAGTACAGAACCCCAGATGAAACTACCCAGAGTAATATTTACTCAAGGTCTTGAAGAGGTCTTGAATGGATTTCTGTAGATGTCCAGTGGCCAGCTTTCCATCTGCAGGGGAACTTGAGAGGTGTTCAAGTATCCACTGAGCTCAGATTTTTTCCTCTTTTTATACCTAATTTGTTAGTATTACATAGCTTGTTCATAAAAAAACTGCTGAGCAGAAGCTGAGTGAGTGTGGAGTTTTACAGCCTGTAGTATGGCGTTTTCCAGCCTGTCAGGCATGGAATTTTCCATCAGTTAACCAGTTGTATTTCACATATCCATAGTTAACTATTGTCAGACTCTCCATCTTGCAAAACCACATTCTTCAGGTAAAAGCTCAAGTCAAGAGGGCACAGGGTCATGTTTACTCTTTGTTGTCACTCACTTGCACCCCTTCCTCCTGGTCTGTTAGTTGGGCTAAGGTAGGGGTTCTCAAACTTTTGTACTAGTGACCCCTTTCACATAGCAAGCCTCTGAGTGCAACCTCCCTTATCAATTAAAAACACATTTTAATATATTTGCATCTGATGAAGTAGGTATTCAGCTACAAAAGCTCATGCTCCAAAACCTCTGTTAGTCTATAAGGTGCCACAGGATTCTTTGCTGCTTTTAATATATTTAACACTGTTATAAATGATGGAGGCAAAGCAGGGTTTGGGGTGGAGGCTGACAGCTCGCGACCCCCCATGTAATAGCCTTGCAACCCCCAATTTGAGAACCTCTGTGCTAAGGCTTCAGAAATGGCCTTTCTAGCTGCTTTCAGTGATGAGTAGGGCCCTATAAAATTCACAGCCATGAAAAAAACACCATGGACCATGAAATCTGACTCTTGTAGAGGGGTCTGCAGAGCTGGGTGGCTGGAGAGCAGCAGCTGCATATTGCCACCCTTACTTCTGCGCTGCTGCTGACATCAGCGCTGCCTTCAGAGCTGGGTTCTTAGCCAGCAGCTGCTACTCTCTGGCCACCCAGCTCTGAAGGCAGTGCAAAAGTAATGGCAGCAATACCACAACTCTCCTGCTATAGCCTTGCCCACTCCGTGACCCTTCTTTGAGTCAGGACCCCCATGGTTACACCACTGTGAAATTCAAGATTTAAAGATCTGAACTGTGACATTCAAGATTTAAAAAATGTTCTGACTGTGAAATTTTCCAAAATGGACTGTGAATTTGGTTGGGCCCTAGCAATGAGCATAACAGTTGGTTTTCCAGCTGCAGGCAATGGCCTAGGTTTGTTATTGGGCTCTGGCTATCCAAAATTCCCCCCTCCTACACAGGACCTAGGACACCAGGATTTATTAGCTAAAGGTTTTGTGCAGCAGAGCTCATAGCCACGGAACTCTGTTAGAAGCACCATGGTGGTTGATTTCTTTACACCAATTTTCCAACAATCTCCACAGCAGATCAAACACCAGAATGTCCCTTGGCACAACTTAGAGTAGCCTCAAGTAATGGTGACTTGCAGTAGCCTTATGGAAACCTTTTTATTAGCCGGGGATTGTTGGAGCTCAGCATCCATCCATGCCCCACCCATCCTGGACTCACCCTCTGTACTTGAAGAATCCTCAGATGCTTTAACCTATGCTAGGGACAACTCTAGTGCCCCGCTGGCCACAAAATCTGGGAGATGCAAAGGTAGGATGATGACAATTTTTCTCCCCAACCCCAGTATTCCTATGCTGAGCTAGTCTTGGCCTGGAACAGAAAACTGGGTTCTCAGCATTTAGTGGATTTGTGTTGGCACAAAGAGCCTAATTCTGCTCCTTGTGAAATAACAGAGGGTCTTTCAACTGGTTTCAGATGGTATTGAATCAGTCACTGAACTTCTAACTGAAAGTGTCTTTTTCAAGACATTGAGCTGTAGTCAGAGACTTGGTGGACTTTTGGTTCTACAGATTTGCTTGTTATTTGAACTAGTTACATTTGCCTGAATACACAGCAAACAAAAACAAAAAACACACAATAATAGAGTTCCTGCCTGAGACTATTTCTTTGGAAACAATAGAAAAGTCTTCAGAGGGGCTGTGTAATTGTTTCATGACAATGTTAAGAAGTTAAACATCTGTTGAAATATTAACATATTGTCGATAATAGTTAAAGACAGCTTTAGAGAAGGATGGAAAGTGGTTTACAATCCCAAACAGCTTTTACTTGTAAGATTCATAAAATGAGTCATTACACATTCATCTGAAAAGCAGTTTGTGGCACACTGAAGTCTTGCCTAGACAGAGTTCTTAACACAAACAGAAAAAATAGCAAGAAAGATTAAGTTTATGCAATGCAAGCTAATTCTCAAAGAAATATACATATCCCCAACTTTTGTCCTACATCTCCAATGTTTGCTTTATCCAGGTGTGTTATAACCTTATTCCCAGATTCTGGACCTTAGCGTCCAAAACTTGGGGGTTAGCATGAAAACCTCCAAGCTTAGTTACCAGCTTGGACCTGGTACTGCTGCCACCACCCAAAAAATTAGAGTGTTTTGGGGCACTCTGGTCCCACTGAAAAACCTTCCCTGGGGACCCAAGAAATTAGAGTGTTTTGGGGCACTCTGGTCCCACTGAAAAACCTTCCCTGGGGACCCAAGACCCAAATCCCTTGAGTCTCACAACAAAGGGAAATAATCCTTTTTCCCTTCCCCCCTCCAGATGCTCCTGGAGAGATACCCAGACACAAGCTCTGTGAAACTACGCAGAGTGATTCCCCCTCTCCGTTCCCAATCCTGGAACAAAAGCACTTTCCTCTTCACCCAGAGGAAATGCCAAATCAGGCTAGCAATCCAACACACAGCTCTCCCCTTGATTTCTTCCTCCCACCAATTCCCTGGTGAGTACAGACTTAATTTCCCTGAAGTAAAGAAAAACTCCAACAGGTCTTAAAAGAAAACTTTATATAAAAAAAGAAAAAAAAATACAAATGTTCTCTCTGTATTAAGATGATACAACACAGGGTCAATTGCTTAAAAGAATATTGAATAAACAGCCTTATTCAAAAAGAATACAAATTAAAGCATTCCAGCACTTATATTCATGCAAATACCAAAAAAAAGAAACCATAGAACTTACTATCTGATCTCTTTGTCCTTACACTTAGAAACAGAAGACTAGAAAATAGAACTACTTCTCCAAAGCTCAGAGGAAACATGCAGACAGACAAAAGACTCAGACACACACTTCCCTCCCCCCAAAGTTGAAAAAATCCGGTTTCCTGATTGGTTTTCTGGTCAGGTGTTTCAGGTGAAAGAGACATTAACCCTTAGCTATCTGTTTATGACAAGGTGATTGAGCATTGGCTCTCCCAATATACCATATTCAGTATTGACCTAAAGTAACCCCTACTATTTAACTCCTGTGCCTTCATGTATCTCAAGTCTAACAACATAAAAGTACAATAATTTCATTTTGTGAAGTATCTTCCAGCTTTTAGACAAAACAGCTGCAGAATTTAAAAATAAATTATAACCCAGGGAGAAAGATAAGAAAGGTTTGCTTTACTATGAAAAGTGACTCTAAAAATAGCCTGGTGGGGTTGCATTTTTACTGCATCTCAATGACTACATCAAATGTGCTCAGTTTACCAGTAAAAAAGTTGCTCTTTTCTAATTGACATCACCACCCCTACTAAAGGTGTCAAAGGACCCAACCAATAATCATCACCAGAAAATTAGTTTGGACAAAGCTCTAGAATGTATATGCATATCCATGAAAGAATCCTGACCTTGTGAATGGGGAATTAATGAGATAGGACTTTAGGGCAGCTGTGAGTTTATCCTGGCTGCCTATGGCCTCAAAGCTAGCTCTGGAAGCCAGGGAGTGCAAAGGCACTTTGCCCATGCTGCGGACCAGGAGTGGGGATGCCACACAATCACTATGCCAGCTCTATGACACCCAGGGATTACACTGATACCAGCACACTGCACAATAGTCGGAGTGGATAAGAAATTTTGGCCAAGGGTACCAGGGCTAACTCCCACAGTTGCAATAAGTGTGAGGGGATTTTTAGTGCCTATTCAGGGCTGACAGTGCATCCAATTTTAAAGTTTAATCTGAAAGATAAACTGGAAACTCATGGAGCTCTATTTATCTACTTCAGAAAAATGAAGGACTAAGTAATCTCTTCCAGGATTTGAATCAGTGGTACTACAAAATCTAGATATTTCAAGGCAGAGATTTCAAGCCAGAGACTGGGGCCACTAAGGGTTACTTAGCTATAGTGGTCACCAGTGAAGTAAACATTTACCTATAGTTACCACACAAAGACCTCTAATGTGGACCTTTCCACTGTGACCACTAATTACAAGTCATGGGGCTTTTGTGTAGCTTAATTAACTAATAACTGTAAAGCACTGTGAAAATACAATGTGACCTTCCCCGTCCCCTTGGCCTGCCTTCCCATCCCCCTGCCTCACTACAAACTATCTCTACCTTTTTTTTTTTTGTCACAGGTGCAGAAGTTTCTTGTCTGTGCTCCTCCTCTAAGCCCTCCACTTGCCCAAGTGACCCCATCTCATCCATCTAATTTCCCTGGCATCCATGCTCATCTCCTCCCTTACTCTTTTCCTTCTCCTTACTTCCGTCAGACTCTTCCCCTCACAATAAAGAATAATAAAGTTAATAATTAATACCACCTTATTATATAGTGCTTTACATCCACAATACAAGCATCTCTGTCATATTAAAAAAGATAACATCTCTTGCCTCTCCATCTCCCCCATCTCTCTTACATCTCTAAGCTCACTGAATGCACTGTTTACAATTTCTGTCTGGAGTTTCTCTCCTCCATTCCATCTAGATCCTCTCCATTCCAGCATCTGTCTCTTGCACTCAACTGAAAATGCTCTCACCAAAGTCTCTAATTACCTTTTCCTTTCCAAAGCTCAAAACCAGCATTCTGTCTTCATCTTCCTTGACCTGTCAGCCACCTTTGACATCATTGACCATGCTCTTTTGTTTGGAAGCCAAGGGAGGATAAGATTTTGAGGCACCCGGTTATTGTCCTCTCTCTCTAATTTCTCCTTCAGCTTGTCCTTTGGAGGCTTCTCCTCATCTCTCCTTCACCTTTTTGTGGAGGTTCCATAGTGTTCTGTCCTTGGTGCCCTTATCTTCTCCTTTTATACGTTGTCTCTGGGTAATCTCATCTGCAAAGACAAATTCAACTACCATCTCTGTGAGGACGATTCACAGATCTACCTCTCTACTCCAGACTTGTTTCATTCTGTCCAAATTACAATCTTATCCTGTCTCTTTGACATCTCCTTGTGGATGTGTATCCATCAGCTGAAGCTCAGCATGGTTAAAACAGAGCTCTTAATCTTTCCCCTAAACCTTCCCCCAGAAATGCCTCTTCTCCTGCAATCACTCTGGACACCACCACCAACCTGTCTGCCACTCACACCCATAACCTTGGTGTCATCTTCAACTCAGACCTCTCTCTTGGTTTTCACATTCATGCTATATCTAAAGCTTGCAAATTCTTTCTGCATAACATCTTAAAATACAGCCTTTCCTATCCATGCACACAACTAAGACCCTTGTCCAGGCTCTCATCTTCTCAATTATTGAAATATCCATTTCTCGGGCCTTGACAAATGCAATCTTGCTCCACTTATATCTATTCAGAATGTTGTTGCAAAGATCATTTTCCTAGCTGTCATTTTGACCATGTCACTTCTTTCTTTGCATCTCTCCCCTGGCTTTCCCTTCTTGAACACATCTAACATAAGCTACTTGTCTTCATTTTCAAGCCCTTTCACAGCCTATCCCCACCCTACCTATCATCTCTCATTCACTAGTGAGATATTGACTCCCATCTTAACTAGGCCAGTGATGCCAGCCACTATCACCCACTTGTTAAATTTTCCAACAAGCACCTCTGTGCTTTCTCCCATTCTGCCACTCATGGTTGGAAGAAGCTCCCCACAAACATCTGCAAAACTAGCTCATTATCCTCCTCCAAACCCTTCTTTGCCATGATGCCTACGAAAACTTGACAACAGTTAGACTGGTTTCATATTGTCTCCTTGTACTCCCCTGTCTATATTCATCTGTTGTCTCTTGTCTTATACTTAGATTGTAAACGCTTGAGGCAGGGGCTATCTTTTTGTTCTGTGTCTTTACAGTACCTAGCACAGTGGGGTAATGGGTCAATCTCCCCACAAATCGAGTCCTGGTCCAGGACTAGGCTTCCTAGGTGCTACAGTAATACTACAATAAAATAATAAGATCTGGGGTTGGAAGATGCTGTATAAGTACAATGGGTATTATTGAAATGGGGGGTGGGGAGATGAAGAAGGATGGAATTATTTGTTTTATATTTTACTCCCAAACACTTCTGTCTTGTCTTGTTTTGAGTTTGAAAGTAAAAAGTTATGATTAATTCTTGCCAAGTAGTAAAGTTATATAAGATGTGAAAATTAGTTTGCGTGGTAAACAGTTTGACACACAATTCACATCTGTATATTATTTCTACCCATTTAAAATTACTTTTACTGCAAAAATGTTCAAAAATGGAGCCTATTGGGAGCTAGGTGTCAGGAGAAAGAAGTTCTTTGTAGGTTCTGTAGGTACCAGATAATTCAAACATTCCACAGATGCAGCTGACCAATAGGAAATTCAGTGCAATCCTTGTGATCGCATGATGTTACAATATCAAAGTGTTATCACTCTAAAGCTATTAGTGCTAGATGACACCATTGCCCCTGTGATGTCAGATAAATACATCAAAATGTCATCACTTTTCAATATATTGCCTAATGGGGTATGGGTCTCTAGTCACCTGGTCCCCAAGGCTGGTTTTGTCCAGCTAAACCCCAGCACCCCTGTCAAGGTTCTTCCCCCACTTTGAACTTTAGGGTACAAAAAGTGGGAACCTGCCTGAACACTTTTAAGTTTAATTACTAGCTTAAATCTGGTAACGCTGCCACCAGCCAGAAGTCTGTGTCTGGCACACTTCTGTTCCCCCAAAACCTTCCCTGGGGAACCCAAGACCCAAACCCCTTGGGTCTTAAAACAAGGAGAAATTAACCATCCCTCACCTTTTCCCCCCAGATTCTCCCCTCCCTGGGTTGCCTTAAGAGGCTTACACAGATCCAAACTCCTTGGATCTTAAAACAAAGAGGAATTAACCATCTCCCCTCCTTTCCCCCCAACAATCCCTGGTGAGTTCAGACTCAATCCCTTGGATTCTAAAACAAGGAAAAATCAATCAGGTTCTTAAAAAGAAAGCTTTTAATTAAAGAAAGAAAAGGTAAAAATTATCTCTCTAAAATCAGGATGGAAAATGCTTTACAGGGTACTCAGATTTATATAGACTAGAGGGACAACTCCCCCCAGCCTGAGATACAAAGTTACAGCAAACAGAGGTAAAAAATCCTTTCAGCAAAAAAGACACATTTACCAGTTGAGAAAATAAACATAAGACTAATCTGCCTTGCCTGGTTATTACTTACTATTTTGAAACATGAAAGACAGATTCATAAAGATTGGGAAAACCTGGGTGTACGTCTTGTCCCTCTCAGTCCCGAGAGCGAACAACGAACCAAACAAAAAGCACAAACAAAGACTTCCCTCCACCAAGATTTGAAAGTATCTTGGCCCCCTATTGGTCCTCTGATCAGGTGTCGGCCAGGTTTACCGAGCTTCTTAACCCTTAACAGGTAAAAGAGACATTAACCCTTAACCATCTGTTTATGATAACCCCACTCTGAAAACATCCCGTTAATGTCCACCTAAAGCATCTTTACTCGGGTGGTTGTTTTGGGGTTGGATTGTACTGAGACAGTGTTTGGCTAATGACAACAGTGTGAAGGTAGGAAGCAACGACGTGTGCCCCAGTGACACAGAGAAGATTCCACATATTAATCAGTCCTGGTTGTGAATCAACGTGCAACTTTTTTGACAATTGTTCATCTGCTGAGGGTAATATATTCCCCAGAAAACACACATCTCAGCACATTCACAGAGCTCTGTGCATGGTGAGGAAGTGGGACTGTCAACTTCTCAAATTCTATAAATTCCTGCTAGTGGGTTGGGAAGTGCAAAATCTGATGGCTCTTACAGGACGCTAACTGGACAAAGCCCTGGGGACAATTATTAACTTGTATGCAGGATTTCTCTCTTTCTTTAATGCAGACATTAAAAATCACACACTGGCTGCCGATCCACTTTCATGTAAAAAAAAAACACACTTTGCCTTAGCACAGAAGAAGGCAGATGGTAACCCTTGTATTAATATCTCACAGCATAGGCAAAATTCCCACTGGCACAGAGGGAGCCTCGAAATTGCAAAGAGCACACAGGATTTCATAAATAAGAATCGTTCAGAACATCCTCCCAATGCATTCTTCAGAGACACTAGCAAGGAATATTTCAACCTGGCCTTAATTCTCTGGACTCAATGAAAAAGTCTCTCTCAGTTTCTGTCTCTATCTTTTTCTCTCATTCAGAACCTTGGCAAATGGCTGGCAGCAGGTGCATTCTGAGACTCAAGCCCAACTGAACAGCTTTATGCTAGCATTTGGTCCAAGAATAAATTGCTAGGCCTGTGGATCTTGCAATGCAGCTTAATGGTTTTTGGAAAAGCCGAGATGGGAAACACAACAATCAATGTGGAGAATTAAAATTAAAATGCTAAACCAACTGTGCATATGACCGTCAGCACTGTGAAAATGGCACACACATATAAAGAGACAGCATCAGCTCCTTAAAAATTAATTCTCTTTCCCATTATTGTCTGTTACTGAAACCAGCAAGCTCCCTAGACTGTACATATTTTTAATATTTAGTGGATTGTGGCAGGATCCAGTTAATAATCTCTTCCCATCATGTGTGGGGAGACAAATAATCTTGTCTACTATGTTCCCCATTCTTGAGTCCTATATCACACTGACTCAATATTGCAAACCCCAAATATTCAAATATCATGAGTCAAACCCCAAAGGATCATGAGATTGGTTTCAAAATAATGTGACTGTAAAAAATAATAAATGTGGGTGGTTTTTAATTTGCCTTCTTGTGGTGAGACATTCAGGATTCATGTTTTCAGGCTTTTCTCTGCAGCCACAAGGGCTAGAAACTTTTTTTTTTAAATGAAATCTGAGATTCTCAGGAAATAACCTGATTCCAGCAGTAGGAACTCTAACAAAAATATCAAATATTGCAAGACTCGCAATAAAATCACAAGTGTTGGCACTCACAAGGCTCCCACCCAACAGTGTTCTAGCAATAATCCCAATCTCACTCCTCCTCTAACACATTCTACCCACTTCCTTGCTGACCCTCCCTTCCATAGCGAAAGACTGCACATGGTTTTCCCCTATGTCCACCAGTAACATTCCCAAGATGTCCAGAAGAGGGACTGCTAAGTGATGCAGGGCCAATGGAGACCACCAAGCTCCTTTGACGTGAGAAGCAAGGCCTTTTGAAATAAAATCAACTCAGTACCTACAGCTGCAGCCATACCGAATGGAGCTGTGAATCCGTCAGATCTCAGAATCCCACCCCACAGTGTCTTAGCAATAATCCCAACCTCACTCCTCCTCTTGCAGCGGGGAGTGTCTAACACATTCTACCCACCTCCCTCCTCCCCAGCTTTCCCAGTCAGTTTGTTGTCTAGGGTTGGAGGAGTCCAAGGATTCTGGCAGGACAGTGGCCAGCTCCCAAGGGAAGTGCTGCCCAGGGTGCTCCATGGCTTTACCACCTGGCCCAGCAGAAGTGATTTTAGCTTATATTGCTGAGTACAGAAGCCCACATTGGAGTCTCTCAAGTAGGCTGCTGCTACCAGTGACTTCACCTTAAGCCTTCTCAGTGCCATTCACCACCCCACAGCCACCTCAGCTCAGCTCCATCTGCTGCTTCAAAGCCATCCACTATCTTGAAGTTACTTCTGTGCTGAGCCTTTAGAGAGGAATCAGTGGTATATAGACCCCTTAACAGGATCCTTATAATCAGAGAGGCACTTCCAGCAGAAGGTAGGAGCCCTTCCCCTTACCTTCCTTTATCCCTGTTCAGGCTCCCTTACCCAATTGTACATGACTGAAATCTTGGTCAGGGTGATTATTCCCTCCAGGCACGTTTGGTGCAGTTCTCTTGTCCTTGCATTTCCCAACACAAATAGTAGTATTTTATTGCTCCCAAACTCAAAACTTTAAGTGTATTTTATGCAAAATGCCCCCAAACTGTCACATAACAAACACAAATGAGGCCTGTGCCATCAGTCATTTCCTTTTGCTCACCAACAGGTGCTGACAGATAATACCCTCCCCTATGGAGTCCCTGCCCATCTGGAGTTCTCAAGCAGCTCTGGGCTGCTTGTTCCCCTATTCATCAACAGGTCAGTAGTGAGGTCTCTACTCTTCAGGCCACAGAGTTTACACAGATGAGATTAAAATAGATGGTCACTAGAGATCCACTGGCATTTTGTCAAGACTAGAGGAATTAGCCCTAGTTTCCAGGTTAAATTGCAATTTAGGTAACCATATTCTGTATATTTTTAATTAGATGTAGGTTTCTTCTTTACTTCCTGTCTAAACTTATGTAGCATTGATATGAGCTGTTATCCAGCTATCCTGTTCCATCCCAAGGTAGCTGTATTTTAGACGTGGGTGAAGTGAGATGTGTGTGTGTGTGTGTAGTTTGTAAAGTACCTTGGGGTTTCTCTGGATGAAAGTTGTTATAAAAATGTAATAATCCAATCCAAAGCAGAAGAATTGTCCTATGGGTGTCTACTGGAATGTTCTCGAGACAGCAGCAGTGATAACCCCAGCAAGAACATACTTACCGGCAAAGCAGAGCCTTTTGGAAGGATCCTGTGCTGTGCAAACTCTAACTAACTAATTGCATGTTGATGAAGTTCAGAAGTAGAGTATGAATAAGAGGCAGCGGGGGCTGGAGGAATTCTTTCATTGCAATTAGATATGCTAGCAGTTAGAAACAGCAATCTTTACCTTGTTCCAGTCCCCAAAGCACCAGGACCAGATGCTCTGAACACATGTAGCTCTGTGACCTCCTGCCAAGGAAAGAATAGAACTATCATTTGCTGAATATGGTTAGGGTGCCTGCTGATAAGATGCACTGCTGCATAACAAGTGGCTTTACCATCTTCCTCAAAGCTCTAAATAATTTCTTAATTAAAAACACTCTTACTTTTTCATGCAGATTGTCCCACTTGTATGTGATTGTGCAAAGCTGTGAATGCTAAGAGGGAAACAGAGCCAAGCAGCAGGAACTGGACTGACTTGAAGAGAAAAAAATCCAGTCTAGCCATGAGAGGTAAGAAAAATGGAGGTTACTTGCCTATAACTAGAGGTTCTTTGAGATGTGTGGTACGTATCTGTATTCGCATGTGCACTATGTGCCTGAGTTTGGAGATTTCTAGCAAGTTGTGTCTGTTGATCCACACATACAGAGTTGTGCTCCTTGTGCTCCAAACCAAGGGAATAAGGGGCAGTGTGGACCAACACTCTCCTGTATCTTACTATGAATCAGATAAGATCCAAAGCAGAGAGGAAGGAGGGTGGGTAGTGGAGTATGGATAGGGACCACACAGCTCAAAGAACCTCCAGTTACAGGTAAGTAACCTCCATTTCATCTTTAGAATATACACAAAGATCAGCACTGACACATGATTAACAAGCAATATTTAAAACAGGCGTGAGGTGGAAAGATGCAGTTGCTATGGATGCTTGTAGTACTGCAGTCACAACAGCTGAATCTGCAGAGGATGTTTCAATTACTGGATAATGTTTCATGAATGTATGGATGGAGCTCCAGGTAGCTGCCCTAAAGATTTCTAGTATAGGTACCTGTCTAAGAGATGCTGTTGAGGTGGCTTGTGCCCTAGTGGAATGGGCTCTCACCCCATCCAGGGGAAGAATATGCACCAGTTGGTAACACATGGTGATGCAGCCATAGATTCACATACAGAATCTTTGAGCAGATAAATGTTTGTGCTTTGGACTGTTCCAATATAGTCTTGGTGATTGTCTAATTGGTTTTGTCCCATGCAGGTAGAACACCAGTGCTTGTCTGATGTCCAGAGAGTCTGACATTCTCTCCTCATTGGAAACATGAGGTTTTTGAGAAGAAAAATGGTAAGTGGATAGATTGATTGATGTGAAACTCAGAAATTACTTTCGGGATGAATTTTAGATGAAGGTGAAGGGAAACCTTTTCCTTATGAAAAATATTATATGGCAAGTCAGCCACAAGTACTCCCAGTTCACTTACCTTTCTGGCCAATACAATGGCAATGAAAATGGAAACTGTTATGGAAAGATGGAACATAGAACATGTGGCAAGCATTTCAAATGTTAGTCGGGTAAGTACTGACAGTATGCGATTGAGATCCCCTAGTGGTGAAGATTTCATCACCAATGGGAATATCCTAACTAGACCCGTCAGGAATCTAACTATTGTTGGGTGAGTAAAAACGAAGTGTCCCTCTACTGGAGCACAGATGGCACTGATCACTGCTAGATGGACCCGCAAAGAACCAAAGGAAAGCTCTGAAGCCCTGAAGCCTTTCAAGGACAGAGGTAATCTAAAATCTGTAGATACTGGAGATGACCGATTACTGTTGGAGAAATGCCATTGTTACGCTGTCATGAGTGGCTCACAACTGTGAGTGCCTACCTCAGGGCAGACTGTCAAAAACAGGGCAGATACCACAAACTGGTGGTATTTTCTATAATTAGGTTTCACCAAGCCAGCAACAAATCTGAACTCCTGGATCACTATAACAGTCTTACCATGGACAGTCCCCTTACACTCTCTAGTCTATCTTGCCACCCAGGCAAGCTGGACTGAACGTAAATGGTCACTTACATTTAAAAAAAAAAATCACAAAATATTCAGGTTGTTTCCAAGAGACCAGTCAGTGCCCCAGATCAATAGGTACCCTAGAACGTACATCAAAGACCAATGCCTATAGCCAATCTTGTAATAATCTATCTAGAGGTTTATTAATTAGGAAAAAGACAGAGTTATTTACAGGTTAAAGCAAGAAAACCTATGCACAAATGTGTTGCAGTCTAAATCCCAAGAGTGACAGAGTTGTAGTGATCTGTCAATTCAAAGTGTCTTTCAGGACAGACCTAGGAGGTAACCCCTGGTGATCACTGGGTTCAGTTTAGTGTCTCTGGACCTGAGAGAGTTCAAACAGCAAAGAGATGGGAAATTTCCCTGTGTCTTTATTTTATTTCCCTCATTTAGGTTCCAAATCCATAGGATGAGCTTCCTTGCATGTAGCATTTCCAAGGTGTGATATGGTCATTTGTCAGTCCTTTGTATTGCAATGTTCATTGATAGTCCATCTGATTCTGATAGTTCTTCTGGATGGGTGAAGGGACACATTCTTCCCATTTGAGTTCACAAGTTTAGAGCAAACTTTTTCAAAGTCACAAAGCAAAACTTACATATTTCCTTATAGCATGGAATACAGGTGTTACAAATAAGATGAATGCATGAAGGACTTATAAAAATTTTATAGAGTCTAACCACTAAACACATTCTTATAAGACTAATACCTATTTTGAGCAAAACTAACACATAAGTGAACTGGTCCGGTTGGCAAAGCTGCACTGGATCAGTGAAAGGTGAATCTCTTGCTCATTTAGAGGATGCAAACAGATCCCAGTGTTCCCCACTGAGTAAGATCTCATTCAGGACAGAATTGTGTGTCTCCCACTCACAGTCTGTGGAGAAGTGCCTGCTGAGATTGGCCGTTAGAGAATTCTGGGCACCTACCTGGGTAGGCATGTAGCTGAGACCATTACGTGGTTTCTGATGCACAAGTTCCATAAATTGATGACTTCCATACAGAAAGGAAGGGATTTTGCCCCATCCTGTTTATGTAAATGGAAGCGGTCATGTTGCCTGGCTGATTTGGACATGGGATATTGAATAAGTGGGAGAAAAGCATTGCAGGCTATACGGACTGCTCTCAGTTCTACTCGACGTGTCTTCTGTTTTCATGAGAAGGCCAAGTGCCTTGTGTGGTGTGGTGTCTACAGGGACACCTCATCCAGTAAGGAATACATCTGTGACAATGGTTCCATCAGGTGTGGGAATGATGAAAGGAACTCCCATGCATACTTGTTCTGGGTTCATCCACCAGTTGAGAGAAGCAATGACCCTGATGGGAATTGTCACTCTGGTATTTATGTGGTCTCTGTCTGGTGAGTAAGTGGACTGGAGCCAAGTTTGCAGGCAATGTAGGTGAAGTCTGAAGAATGATGTTACATAGGTACATGATGCTTGATAGCGTAGTAGGGGAAGGAAGACCATGACAGTGGTTCATGGATTGAAAGTGTCTTGTCTTATCAGAATGTTCATGGCCTGAAATCTTTCCTTAGGGAGGTAGTCTTTGCTGAGATCAAATATAGGGTGACTCCTATAAAGTCTGTAGTCCTTGTGAGACTTAAAAATGAACTTTGTTTACACAGATTCCCAAAACTTCCAAAAGATGGAGCAAGAACAGAGTTGCCAACTGGGTATCCTGGACCTCCTCTAATGGAATCTGGAGGTCATTGACACTCTTTGCAGAAGCTCCTGATGTTGCCTGTTGTCATCAGACAGGGATAGCAAAGATGGGCCAATTGCCTCATCTGGTGAGGAAGATGAAATACTTGTTGGCACTGCTGGTACCTGGAGATCCAGCTCAATCTTCTCTTTCTCATGCTCTAACAGAGCTGGTATGTTTCACATGGAAGAGGTGCATTCGGACTCATGGATAGATCCAGTACATCTACCGTAGGGATCTCATGAGGCCCAATAGGGCCAAGATGAAGGGTCAACCATTTGAGGGGGACCCCAAGGCATCAGGTACCATTGGTCCCTGGGGTAATCGTATCAGGGTGGAGGACAGGCGCTAGATCTTCTTGAGCATCTGTCTGAACTCACTTCCCTCTACTCAGGGATGAGGAATTGTCTGGAGTCTCCCACTTCTCTGAAGAGGTGATCAGTTCCCTTTCCACCAGTGGTACCATTGGTACTGATGATTGAATGTTCATGCCTAAAGGCCGAGGAGGGAAACATTCCCATTTCCTCAAAGTGTCTTCCGCTCCTGAGCTCATGACTGGAGGGTGCTGCTCATCGGTTGAGGCTGGTGTACAATCTTCCTATCCTGGATCATATTGATGTCTCATAACCTTCACCGTCGGATGCTTTCTCAGCCAGGGCTCATGAGCCTCATGGGATCATGGGTGAAATAAGTGGCAAATGCTGAACTTAGCTGAGATATGTGCCTCCCCTCGACAATAGAGGCAGAGCTGTACTCATCACTCATGGATAAGGAGTGAGGGCAGAAGACACATTTCTTGAACTCTGATACTTTGGCCATAGTCTCTGTCCACAGAGAGAAATTCCCTGAGACAAGGGGAATACTAAATGACACTAACCATGCTAAGACTAAAACTTTAACTACACTAAAATAGTAACAACTAGTTTTAATATATTTACAGGTTTGTTAAGAGAAAGAAGCACAGAGACATTCATGAACACAAAGAATTCCAATTCAGGCCAAGCAGTGGTAAGGAGAAACTGAAGAGGTGTCAATTTGCTCCGTCCCTTATACCCATAGGTCAGAGCACAAGGAGAATAACTGCACATATGCAAACCAGTGAACCCTACTTGCTGAAAACTCAGGTGCGTGGTGTAAATGTGGAATATATATAGGGACCAACAATGGAAGAAAAACCTCTCTTTACAGCACCACCTCCCATGTTTGCATGAGAAACACCTGCTTATCACATCAAACCCCATGACACCTCACTCATCAACTATCCTGCCACACTTTGTGGAGAGACAAGTTCTGCTATCTTCTACCCATCCACACATTCACTCCCCTCCACCATGTCCCTTCCTGCCCAACCCCACAGATAAAGGCTAAACACTACAATTTCTACAGAAGCGAAATCTCCAAATGCTTTACAGAGTTAAATATATAGGCCAAAGAGAAATTCCAAAGCCAGGGCAAAGGAGAAAAGACCTTTTCTGAAGAGATGTGAATTGAGATGGAGAGTCAATGAAGCATAAGGAAGCACAGGGATTCTGACTATAGCTCTAACACAGTGTCGAGACATTGTGAAGGGACAGAGATGAGGCAGGTTCTATCTAAGAGGAATCATTGGTGGAATAAGAGGAGGTATAAGCTGTCCAGAACACTGAGGAAATCCAGACTTACTTGGCACAAATCTGGATGGCTCAGGTCTTTAAACTCTTCCTCTATCCTCTTCTAACTGAGGATATGATCTTAGACAGTTATGATCTCACCAGATCAGCACCAGAGGATGTAGAGACATAAAAGGTGAGAAGGATCAGTCTGGTGATCTGTAGGCTTCTTAGGTGGAAGAGGGAAAGATGGATCTGGAGAAAGACGCAATAGTTTCTTTTCCACCCTTCTTTTCGGGTGAAAGAGGTGCAGATCTCAGAGCTGATGAAACCTTTCTCTTCCTCTGCCCCATTGGTCTCTCATTCATATCCAAAGAATACTCAGAAGCTGAACTGTGAACATCAGCCATCACAGTAATAGTCCTTTTTGGATCTGACAACAGCATTGGATTGGGAATGGACAATTAATACAGATATCATTTACTTCTTCACACCAGTATAGGGCAATACATGCAGAAAGAACTTCCTTCGCCCTCTGAAAGAGAAGAAAATAGCAGCAAAAGACAGCCTGTGTCCTAGAATCATAAAACAGAACTCAAAGGGATGACTCACACAAGAGCTTGTGCCCCTCCATTGAAATACAATAGATAGCCGAAATGGCAGCTGGAAAAAGACACAAGGAACTGAATGGAACTCAAAACAAAGCAGTAATTGCTCCAGCACATGTCCCATGTATCTGGACATAAGGGAAACTGCAAACAGGATATTTTCCTGCTCTAAACCAAGGATGTGCTAACATATTGCTGGTGAAGATGGAGGGAGTGATCACCTCTTGAAGTAAGAAGGAAATTTCAGCTCCATTCAGTCCTCGGACTCTTTGCTGAGACTGCTGATAGCAATTAGTGCCAATTATGTCGATGCTTGTCTAGCAGGAACCAGATTATGACTCTTCAAATCACTCCATTTTAGACACCAAGCAGCCATCAAAGTAATGTCTAAGTCAGAGTCAACTAAAGCTAGATTCAAAGTGGGGAATTGAAGTAAAGGGCTGTGTGTGTCATTTTCAGTCTCCTAAGCTGTCTACCTAAATACTCGGAGGGAAATTTTTAGCTATCCAGTAGACAGGTGCCCTATTTAGTCATCAGCTACCTGCCCTGAAATCTTCCTATTGAAAAGTCAGTTGACCTAAATCAGGTACAGAAATGTTCCTGAAGTGAGGAACAATATTTCCATACCGTTGTGATAAACACCATACAAATACTTAAGAGATAGATAGACAGTGGCTACCAGTCATTAAAGCAATTCTGAGTCAAGTCATCAGAGACCTCATTGGTGAGATCTTTGAGAAGGGCTGGCTAAAACCCTGAGAGGCATACACTGCTAACCTGTGGTGCTCCCCTAGTCAAACACTTCTGAAAGGTGATTCTGAAGAGTCCTTCATCTCACAGTGAGCTACGAATGGCTGATATTAATGGATGGCGAGGAACAGCAGTGAAAGTACTTTCTCCCTATTTTTGGCTACAGTTGGTATCATGAATAGATGACTAAGAGCAGCATGGAAGGGGCCTTCACTCCACACTGGAACCACAAACAGCTGATACAAACAAATAGTCAGGAACAGACTGACAACTTAGCATTTATATAGCGGGTCCTATTAAAAGGTCAATGTTCAGCACTGCAGAAACCTGCAAGCTGTGCAGGCTTTTCTTACACTTAGAACAGGAGATAACATGATACATTAATCACAGCAGGATGGCAAATATTGTGTTTGCCTGGTGTACCTTTTCAACATATTAACTAATTAACAGCCAGCAAGTATAATTGATGTATTAGCTAATTGGTATCTCATTTAGGGTCTTGAGCCCATCTTTACAAATGTCCTACCATTATATCTGCACTTTCCTGTGAACATAGACATCATTAGTATATGCTAATGAGCGATTTCCATTGGAAATGCTGGTTGATAGACGAGATTTTCAGCTAATGATATGCTGATTGCTGGAAATATGTGGAACCGCATAACTGGTTCATTTGAATATCCTTTTTTTGAAGATACCCTTTCCTCTGCATCCTATGGCATGCACTGTGCACCTATAATCACACAGACTTGGCTCATCCTGACCATGACCATTATGGCTGTCCATTACATCACAGTAAGAGGATACTATGCCACCCAGTCCTCCTGCTGTGCTTAAAAGAAGAAGTGTCTCCATTCCAACTGTATTTTTGGCTCCTTCACCATGAGGTACTGTGTCCTGGTGGTCAAAAAGCAGATTGCTATGGCTACAGCTGCCACTGGGTATCAGTGCAATCTTCATCTGCTGTGAAAGTCTCTTACATCCACATCCCTTTCCCAAAATGGTTTTTGCAAGCTCCAAGCAGCCTGCATGGACAAGTGTTATATTCTATTTTCAAAACCATAATTCTGACTCACATGAGCTTTCAAAATTCCATTAAAAAACAGCTCTGACAAAACTGAGTGCCAAATTCCTACTACGAGATCTTCATGATTTAACAAAGTAAAACTCCTGACACACAAGGGCATTGTAAATATTGATCTTGTCTCACACACAATATATGGAGCAGCAACAGAAGCCATCTGGGATAACTGCATGCAGTCTGACTCTAGCAGGAGTAGTGGAAGTTGCATGAGACAGCTGCACATGGCCTGAGTCCCAGAAGTGACGTCAGCCAGCAGCCCTCTATAGGGCAGATGTTCATTGTCCAACCTCTATATCAAGTGGAGGTCTGGAAATGATTAGGAGACCAATAAACAAGGGATTCTGAGAGCTTTAAGCAGCTAATTTGAGGATCTTTCAACTTTGACTGTTCCGTTTAAGCAACAAACCACTTCCCTCTTGCATTCCTAACAGGATCAGTCCAGGAGCTTGGGCAGATTTGCATATAGATCTATGAAGCATTATGCATCTGCAGAGACAGCTGGAAGTCCATACACTCCTAAATCCAACCCTAAATAAAGGGATTGAGAGAGTGGTTAGTCCACAAATAGACAAGCAGATAGCTGATCCTGGGAATGGGTTTAACTTGTATGAAAGAATTAGCAGCAATTTTTATATTGCTACTCAGGGAGTTTCTGTTAATCCAGTGGGTGCTAAGCAATGACTAGAATGATGGATTCTATTAGAAATAGCAATTCATTCCATTTAAATAAAGTTGCCGTGTTTATCTCCCCTGAGAGAGGAGGTATGGAGGCATCTATATCACTTATTTTGGTAGAGATTCAAATTACAAAGAACTCTCTTTAGCTCCCCTTGGTGTGGATCTGTGGTAGATGGCGGTAGCCAGGAGAAACGTGGAGTGTTTCTGATACAGAAATTATTATTTTAAAGAACTGTTTGGGGTAAAAAAATCATGCTGATGAAAAGTGCCAGACTGAGATCCCTGAAAACTAAAGCCTTCTAATTAATGGAACAGGTATATTATATTACAGGTTAATAGGCAGTAGGTTTAAAACAAACAAAAGGACGTATTTTTTCACACAACATACAGTCAAGCTGTGGAACTCCTTGCCAGAAGATGTTGTGAAGACCAAAACTATAACAGGGTTAAAAAAAGAACTAGATAAATTCAGGGAGGAAAGGTCCATCAGTGGCTATTAGCCAGGATGGGCAGGGATGGTGTCCCTAGCCTCTGTTTGCCAGAAACTGGGAATGAGCGAAAGAGAATGGATCACTTGATGATTCTGTTCTGATGAACCTCTGGGGTACCTGGCATTGGCCACTGTCAGAAGACAGGATACTAGGCTAGATGGACCTTTGGTCTGATCCATTATGATCATTCTTATGTTCTTATCTACAAACAGATAGTAGCCATACAAAACACTGTCCCACCAACATGCCTCAACTTGACCTCTAGTTTCATGGTCCACTCAGTCTGTGCTTTTTGCAGAGACTGCCAGCAAGGGTCAATAAAATTTAACTGTGATGATGATTCTAGTGATCTACACACTTGTCCACAAGGTACTGGATGAGACCCATTAAACTTATTTAATATAAGCCACTGACCAGCCACAAGAAGATAAAAATTTCAATAAGTACTGATCTGTGTATCATTTTTACACCAACCTCATCTCCATAGTATCTGAACTCCCTATAAGTTTAAACATATTTTTCCCCCAGGATGAGATATTTTAAGTTTATCTCCTTCCCTCCTCCCAGATAGTATTTTTTATTTAGTTTGTTTTTACTTGGGGGGATGCTGAATCAAATAAGTGAGTTTTGAATTTTGCTCTGAAGATGGTGAGGTATGTAGTCCTTCTGATGTGTCCTGAAAGTGAGTTCCACACTCTTGGGCTATCTGCCAAGAAAGTTCTGTCCAAACCACTCAAGAGTCTCACCTTTGTGGCAGACAGTTCCATTGTACCAGCGGAATATAATTGTTATGGGAGGTCATAGTCACATAAATGAGGAAAATCCTCAAGCGGTCTGAGCTAAATTTCATGGAGGGCTTTTAATACTGGAATCAGAACCTGGAATTTGATTCTGTATTCCATAGGGAGCAAAGGCAAAGAGTGGTGCACTGGAGTGATGTGCTCTCAGAGGTCTATTATTGGGTAGGTGTGCTGCTGCATTCTGAATCAGCTAGAGATTTTTCACTGTCAGCTGCTTCGTTCCTACATATAATGAATTTCTAGAATCAGCGCTAGAGGTTACAAAAGTATGAATTACTATGCTCAAATCAAGATCTAGTAGGGTAGGAAGCACACTGATGGATGACCTACTTTTATCCATAGACAAGTGGTACACATCCATACAACAGAAAGGGCTGACGTTTGAAACTCTAGATTTGACCTGGGTGTAGAATATCTGCATTCACTGAGGACTAGGACCTTTGCTTGTTTTGATTTCAGAATAGGACTGTTTGAAAATTGTGCTAGGAGAATGTCCCATAGAATTTTTTCTTTCCTCTATAGGTGTACAATAAAACAGATGGAGTGCAGCTAGTTATATGCACAGCTGATTAGATGCACCCTTGTTGATTCAAAGGTCTTAAAGCAGGGCAAGACAAACAGCTGTGGTACAAAGAAATTGCAAGCTGATTACATCCAGACTTTTTCCCTTAACTTTTTCTTTTTTCTGCTTAAAAAGCTAAGTAGTGACAGTGTAATATTAACACTGAGAGATCCAGCAATCAGAAGTCAGGTATTAACTTTTTTGCTAGTTAAACATAAACCTTTGATACACACCATAAAATTTACAGGACATGCAAGAAGGCAAATGTAACGTTAAACATTTCTCAGCTTGTGGGTGTTGGAGATTGCAACTATGTTGAAAGCACTACGTTGGCACTATAGAAGCTGTTTAAAAATATATTCTGGGCCAGTTCCTCAACTACTGTAAATTATTCAGTGAAGCCATACCCACTTACACTAGCTGAGGGCATGGCCCTTTATTTCCAGAGCTCATGTACACAGAAGGAAGCAAACATGAAGAGTTTTGTTGTTTTTAGCTCATTTGAATATGAAGGGGAAGAGTCAAATCAGAAAGGAAAGTGCTGATCAGGAATCATCTGTTAGTTTCTAGGTTCTTAAAAATCTAAAAGTGAAGCAGCAATAGTGGGATGATGGGAGGAAACTGCAAACAGTTAAGAATAAAAAACCCCTATAAATTAATGTCATTTTTTCTGAAATGCCTTTTGAAAGTTGGCCTAACTGCTATAGACAATTGGAAATTTGAAGAATCTGTTTGCTTCTCAATATCCTCCTGCTTTAGCTCAACATCAAAAACACTTCCAAGGCACAATAAGAAAGACAGTTCTACAAATGGTGCCTTTTAAGAAAGATTAAATGGACATGGACAAAAATGCACTTTCCAATTACCCAATTCCACATTCTATTTTAATTAAATTGGGACAGGTAGAGACACAATAAACAGAGAACAAGAAAGAGCATGAGCAAAAGGAGAGAGGGAGACAAACCGTGATTAATCTATCATCACTATGCCCCACATCAGGTGTTTAAGTACAACATTATATCAGTATTAAGCACCTATTATTTTATAAAGTATTGTGACAGCTACCAACATTTAACTTTAAATGTTAAGAAAAAAGAAAGCAAAAAAGGAAAAAAAGAGCTACATTCACAAGAGATTTTCAGTGCATTAGACATGAAAGGCTCAGAGACAATCTGACACTAGCACTTTGTGAGGCATATCCATCAGAACTGGTGTTCTCAAATCCACCCTAATGGAATTGACATGCTGCTTTTTATTTTTTCTCCTACCAAAGCACAATTTACAATTGACCGGAAGAAACTGACTGGCAATGTAGCAGTGGATGATGCATCAGGCACAGGTAATCGGTGGTGTTTATTGCGTCACTGTTCTTCCACAATCCATTGAACTTTCACATTTACAGTATTGCAGATGGAAAAGGATCATTCCTGACATGCACAGAACAAGCTAGCCTCTGTTTTGAGGCCACTACAGCTGCTTTACATTTTTCAAAGATGTAGTAATTGAAAAACAAAATCACTAGTCTTTGGAGTAAACTGGCATGTTCAGAAGAGATGTTTCTTATGCATTTAATACAGAAGGTCAGCTGATTCCAAAAATCAAAGCGGAATAATTGCATAAATCTGAATTGTAGGGATTGGAACCCTGAGGAATTCGTCAGAAACAGAGAAAAAGCTCTCTCCCCTTCATTTCAACCAATCCACCAGACATTCCTTTCCACTTTCCATCATCAGGTTTCGAGCTGGCTTAGAGCTGAAAATGACCATTTCCATCATTGCTTGGTTTGTCCTGTGTATAGGGAATGACACAAGAGTCATTCCTGTTCTGTATTTCAGCAAACGCCCACAATAAGGGCCTGGCCCATCCCATGGTTTCTAGTTACATCGAGATTCTAATAGATAGGAGTGAGGGGCTCATGTTGGGATATTCCTCACTATTTCATTCCAGAGAAACTGCTGGTTAGTGTTCCTGTCACCTTTGCTAAGATACCCATCCGAAAAAGTCTCATCATTCTCACTAGAAGAACCCTTGAAAAGTTTTCCTTTGCTGCTCCATTCAGAGTGAACACCTGGAGTGAAATCCGCACCCTTTTGAAGTCAGTGGGAGCCTTACTATGAACTTCTATGGGACCAAGATTTCAACCATGGTGATTAATATGAAATTAATTTTTTTCACACAAAAAGACTATCCAGACTTTCAAGACTATCCAGTATTCATATGCCTTATCACCATGCACATGTACAACAGTAGGAGATGAAGTCTTGAGACTAGAGTTGAGACTGTCAAATGGGGATACTTACCTATCTCATGAAAGGGTTTTAAGGCTATATTCATTAATGTTTGAAAAGCACTTTGAAATCCTGAAGTGGAACAGGAAAGTATTATATTGTGTTGTGTAGAGTGAGTGAGTGTGTGTTATAAAGAGGACCGTGATAAATTGTTCTCCATGTCCACTGACCATCGGACAATAAGTAATGGGCTTAATCTATAGCAAGGGACATTTTAGTTAGATATTAGGGAAAACTTTCTAAATATAAGGGTAGTTACTTTCTGGAAGAGGTTACCAAAGAAGGTTGTGGAATCCCCATTACTGGAAGTTTTTAAAAACAGTTTGGGCTAGCATCTGTCAGGCATGGGCTAGGTTTACTTGGTCTTGCCTCAGAGCAGGGGACTGGACTTGATGACCCTTCAAGTTCCTTTCCAGCCCTATATTTCTATGATTCTATGTCCTCTATACCTTCCCCTCCACAGCTTCCTAGTCCAGAGTGAAAATATTGTGACACAAATCTGTTTCTTCCATTTCTTTTTAGCATGTTCACGTTTCAAAGTACTCCTACTTTGTGTTCTTGGGTTCTCATCACCATTTGCTGGGGACTGAGATTTAAAGTCAGTACCTATTGCTATTGTTTCCCAAGTAAATGTGTTACTTTTTAATTTAACTGAGTACCTCCAGGAGAGAGAAAAACTGGCTACTCTTTTCTATCATTTTCATTATTATATATACTCTCTCAGAAAATAGAAGGAATGGGCAGGGAAGACCTTTCTAGCAAATGGAACTCTATTCTCTGCATTTTAATTAAGTTTAATGTTTTTGTCCCTCAAAAGGTCCAATATTTCTCCTTCAAGGTAATGAACATTCAGCAAATTCTTATTTAAAAAATTAAAAACTGTTCAATTAATAAAGTTACTTAGGCCATGTCTACACTACAAAGTTAAGTTGACTTCATGTAAGTCGCCATTGAGCCTTCAATTTAAGCAAGTCAATCTTCCATGTCCACACTACACTTATTGTGTCGGCGGAGTATATCCTCACTAGCAGGCCTTGCATCAACGCATGGAACACTGCACTGTGGGTAGCAGAATTTTGGGTTGGGCTTGCCATGCCTTATGGGACCAAAACATTGGAGTGGGTGGTTATGGGGACATGGTGTTAGCCTCCCATGATGCACTTACCTCCCTTCCTGAAATCATAAGCCTGGATTACTCGCATGGATGCCATGGCACCATAAGCATGGATCCCACTCAGCTGTACACTGTTGTTGTGAGCATTACAAACACCTCACACACACCTCACACCTTATCCTGCAGTATTTACACAACCGATGGAGAAGCTGCCATGCCGAACAATGTGAGGCCACTCAAGCAACTCTTATGGGAGACAGAGTGGAGCAATTCACAGCTTCTGGTAACAGTCACACATCACCTTGACATAGTTGAGTGCCGTCTCTGGTCTCAGGAAACAAGCACTGACTGGTGTGACCGCATCATTATGCAGCAATGGGATGATGAGCAGCGGCTGCACAACTCTTGAATGTGTAAGGCCACTTTCCAGGAGCTGTGTGAAGAGCTTTCCCGAGCCCTGAAGCACAGCAGTACTAAAATGAGAGCTGCTCTGATAGTGGAGAAATGTGTGGCGATTGCTCTATGGAAGCTTGTAATGCCAGACTGCTACCAGTCAGTGGGGTGTCAATTTGGAGTGGGTAAATCTACTGTGGGAGCTGTTGTGATCCAAGTTTGCAGGGCCATTAACAGACTTCTGCTAAGAAGAGTAGTGACTCTGGGAAACATGCAGGACATAGTGCATGGTTTTGCTGCGATAGGGATCCCTAACTGCAGAGGGGCTATAGACAGAATGCATATCCCTAACTTGGCACCAGACCACCTCGCCAAAGAGTACATAAACCAAAAGGGTTACTTCTCAATGGTGTTGCAAGCACTGGTGGATCATAGGGGCTATTTCATTGACATCAATATGGGATGGTCAAAAAAGGTGCATGATGCACACATCTTTAGGAACACAAATCTTTTCAGAGAGCTGCAAGCAGGGACTTTCTTTCCAGACCACAAAATAACCATTGGTGATGTTGAAATGTCATTGTGATCTTGGGAGACCCAGCCTTCTCCTTGCTCCCATGGTTCATGAAGCTGCACACAGGCAGCCTGGATAGCAGTAAGGACTGGTTCAACCATAGGCTGAGCAGGGGCAGCTCCAGGCACCAGTGCAGCAAGTGTGTGCCTCAGGCGACAAGCCGTGGGTGGTAGGCTGTGGGTTACTGTGACGGCGGCAGTCAGGCGTTTCTGCGGGAAGTCCGCCAGTCCTACGTTTTCAGTGGTAATTCGGCGGTGGGTACGCTGAAGGTGTGGGACCAGCGGACCTCCCCTAGATCCACCAGCGAATCCGCGTGACCAGGCGGACCTCCTTCAGAAACGCTGCTGAAGGCTCCCTGACTGCCAGGCTTGGGGTGGCAAAAAACATAGAGCGGCCCCTGAGGCTGAGCAAGTGAAGAATGGTGGTGAAATGTGCCTTTGGACATTTAAAAGGTCGTTGGCATTGTTTGCTTACTAGGTTAGCACAAGGGTAGCACTGACAGCGCATAGATTGTTTCTGGTGCAAGATTAATTCTTTTTTATAAAAAAAAACACCCCTCAATACACTTCACTGCAAGCCACAACATAATCACAGCCGCTGGCCATGGAAAGACTCGGTTTGCTGCTCCAGCCATGGTGAGTAAGGCCAGGAGGCATGGGCGAGAGGTCATGAGCCGCTGCTTTTGTGAAGACATCCTTGAGGATCGCAGGTTGGAACTTGAGAAAAGCCCCCTTTCCTCTAGCAACCTGAAGTCTTCAGGAAAGACCTGAAGAGTGCTTGAGGACAGGCACCAGTGTAAAGCCCCCTCAAATAGTTTGCATTTTACAAAAGCAGCACCAGGTTGGGGGAAGGGAAGGGAGACAAACAGGAACCTGCTGCCATCCCCGATTTTTTTTCCATGCTGCTTGCAATACACGGTGATCCCTTCCAACCACAACCATGGCACATTTGGAAAGCGTGGTTGTGACACCCAGATTTCTCCAAATGGGGGGCAGATTACTTGTTGAATTTTTTGTGGTTTAAGGACTAGCATTGAAAACTTTCCCCATTTCCCCTTAGGTGACCCTCTGCAATACTATTTTCCTAAGAGTAACAGAGGAGGAAAGGGAGCAGATGCTCCAAGCCTCTGGGTACAGGCCTGGTCCTTGTGCTGCAATGATGCCAGCAGAGTTAATACTGGAGTGGCATGGGAAAGAGTCCTACCACAGTGGACAAAATAAGGCAGCCCTTCCCAGAAATCTTCTACAAAGGATTGCAGAGTACCTGCATGAAAGCTTCCTAGAGATCTCCGCAGAGGATTCCCAGGCCATCCCTGTGCACATAAACAGTCTTTTTCAGAGAGCACCCTTTGCATAGCTGGAGTGGCCACCGATACCCACTACACCTACTTTTTTTTTTTCCAGATTAAACATAAAAACATAACATGAAACCGCTACAGTTTGATTGGAAATGTGTACTCACCAGAGGTGCCTTCCCTGGTATTGTGCTCTGCCATCAACTGGTCATGTGAAGGGATGGGATCCAGGATTAAAAACAGTTCTTAGCTGTTGGGGAGAACAGATCCTCCGCTTGCCCGCCTCACATTCTCCTCTTCCTTGTCAATAATGTCCTCCTCATTGTTGCTTGAGGTTGCCCAGGACTCCTAGAGGTATCCACAGAGTGTTTTGGGGTAGTGATGGGGACACTATCAAGAATTGCATGCAGCTCCTCATAAAAGCGGCATGTCTGTGGGGCAGAACCAGAACAAGCGTTCACCTCCCTTGTCTTCTGGTATGCTTGCCAAAGCTCCCTTATTTTCACGCGGCACTGCTATGTGTCCCTGGTGTAGCCCGTCTCCCCCATTCCCCACGCAAAATTGGCATAGATATCAGTGTTTCTTCTGCTGGATCAGAGCTCTGCCTGCACAGACTCTTCTCCCTACACAGCAATAAGATCCACCACTTCCTGTGTTCTTCATGCTGGAGCATGTTTGCAGCCTTGTGTTTCCATGATCAACTGTGCTGGCAAGCTCTCCACGCTGATCAAACAGAAAATGAAGTTTCAAACATTCCCAGGGCTTTAACAGGGGGGCGGCTGTTTCCTGTGTAGCTGGCTGACACGCAGTGGAGTTGAAAGTGCTCTCCACAGCGGTCACAGTGGATCACTGTGGGACACCTCCTGGTGGTCAATTCATTCGAATTACACAACACAGTGTCTACAAACTATCCCCATGTCAACCCATGGCTGTCGAATCAAGCTCTACACCTCTCGCAGAGGTGAAGTACAGAAATTGACTTTAGAGGCCACTTAGGTCAGCAGAAGGGACTTGGTAGTGTAGACACATACCTTATTAGATCGACTTAACGCAGCTTTGTCAACCTAAGTTTGTGGTCTAGACCAGGCCTTAAAAATAAACATTAGCACTTGTCAACTATTAAAATTAAATTAGAAGTAGAATAAATGTAAAAGATAAAAGCAAAAACCCATTAGAATCCCTCAATTATTAAAACGTGTCAGTTATATGACATGACATGATATGATATGCAACAAAGCACAGGTATCCCTTAATTCAGTTATTTGTTACACATTTTGAATACTCACGTCATGCATTGGCACGTTTGAAAGTTGAGAAGCAAACCCAAGGCTGCCCTAAGCTAAACCAGGACAGGGTGAAGCCAGGAAGAGAATCAGGAAGCTGTAACTGGCTCCCTTTACTACAATGAGATCTCAGTTGCAGCAGAGAATCTTGCTGTCTATTAACCCACATACACAAAACAATGTAAAGCCACAAGAAGGAAGAAGCCTCTAGATCTGAAGGATGTTTAGGAGTTGCAAGCATCTATTTAATCTCCTAACAGATAATGCACATGTGCATGGCCTCTCCATAATTGCAACTGGACAGAATACTGGTTTGATAGTGATTTCTGCACTTTGTGTTCTGCGTTTATTGCCAGATACAGATCATGTTTCCTTCCTCTCCCAGAGATGCTGAAACGATCAGTGTTGGAATAGGAGAAGAGAGTGGAGAAACACCCAGTGAATCTACATATTTATACTGTGCTTATCACCACGATGTCTGACCTGGATTTCTTGGCTTCTGAATATTTCACACACTCTGCTTCACAACAGCCCAAACTGCCAGTTTGGGCACTAAACACTTCACCATGTTCTCCCACTTTCAGTTAGCACATTTAGATCAAGCACTCCTAGACTCTGCCCGCAAGGAACATGCCAACTTGGGCTCATTTCCCTTGTCACTTCAGCCTCATCGCTTTCATTTTCCAGAGACCGATATGTTTCCTGTAGAATGGAGAAATGAAGAGAGAACCACTGCATGAATAAGTGATAGTTGATGAATTAATAAACAACACTAGGAAGGCAGGGGACAAAATTGAAATAATTGGAGCATCAGAGAGCTTTCCTACAAAGTGTTATAAATGCAGGAAGGGGACTGAAGTGCGGTAGTGAAGTGTTAAGAGAGCCCCTCTGCTAGCCTGAATAGCTCAGTAAATGTAGACTTTATACATTTTTCATGTAATGTTCACAATTTATTTTAGCTACTTTTATTCATTGTGGTTTCACAATTTATTTCAGCAACATTGAGTTTCAGTCACTGGAATGCTGTGCTATGCTCATTCCCTCCTCCCCCCCCCCCACTTTTTAAAAATAGGACAGAAATTTGTTTGCATTGTCACTAGGTCTCTCTCACCTCCTGTCCCTTTATCCCCATTTTTGAACCGAAATAATCTACCAAAGGTTATATTTTGATTTTAGACCGGTTGGTAAAACTAGCATTGTTGGTTGTCAATGGCTGTGAAGTTTAAGGATCCCACGTATGGTAACACCCATTGTTTCCTGTTCTCTCTCTCTGTGTATCTATATATATATATCTTCCTACTGTATTTCCCACTGCATGCATCCAATGAAGTGGGTTTTAGCCCATGAAAGCTTATGCTCAAATACATTTTTTAGGCTCTAAGGTGCCACAAGTACTCCTGTTCTTTTTACACAGGGCTGGATATCAGCTGCCAAAGCAAGGAGAGGGAAGACACTGCATTAATGCAATCTGATCTTTCATCATGAGATATCAGGGTTCTTCCCTTGGGGCCCTCTGATTTAACTATCAGGGCTCCGCCCTACCATAATTTCAAGGCCACATACACATACCACAAATATTAGTACCAGCCACAGGGCAAACTTCTTTGCAGTCTTCTCTAGTCAACTGCATTTATGTGACTGAAATGGCTGTCCAATTTGCAAAGAAAGATTTGTATTTGAACCATGCTTAGTACAGCTCTCACCAAGTTGACTAAGGCAGAAGCTCCATTTTATCTGTACCTGGTAAAGCTGCTACTGCTGCTTCCAGACCTCACAAAGATAATGGTTTAAATTTTGTTAACATACGGGGTGCCCATACTGTCCAGCCACTGTAGTAGAGTCCATGAAACTTGGCAAAGTTCAGTCTACTATCTCAACCTGCGCACATCACAGCAGTTTAGTCTAGCTACTGACTGGAGCTCAATGTAATGTCTCATCTGAAAGTCAGCATTTCCAGTAGCATAGATCTCCCTAACACCATGAAAGGGCATCATTTCTGTATTGACAAAAAGGAAAAAAGAATGTTAAATTGCTAATCCTTTTTTCTGCAGCATCTTGGTGTTCCCTGGTAATAAGTCATCCAGCAATAAGTTGATCAAACTCTGCTTGGTATGTGACCTCTGATAGATCAAAGCATAATGCAGGAAGGCTACAGACATGAGAGGTATGGCAAAGTTAGAGTGGTCAGGGATTTAAACTGATCATAACTGGTACTGAGCATCTGCCATTCACATTGACATGCATGGGAATAGAAAGTAATCAGCAACTCTCAAGATTAGGCCCTTCATTAGTAAGTGATGTTCCTAAGCTTTACTTATTTACTTGTGACTTTTAGAAAATATCCCCACTGACCCAGCTTCTATATTTAGAGAAAAAACACAGAGTTCAATACAGAGAAGCAATTATCCATGCAAAATTCTTTCAAATGTAAAAGTAGATTAAGACAGAAATGTCATTTTTGTTACATTTAAAAGTCCATGAAAAATATCCTCTCCCCTTGTTCTTCCTTTGCTGAATATACACTTGTTTACTTCTCTTAAGTTCCTTGTAAAGTGATTAAGGTACAGCAGCAACCACTGAAAAAAGCAATTTAGGAAGAGGGAAAGTGGTGCAGGTGAGCAGCTTTGGTTGCTGAAGTGAATGGCAAACCCTTATTAGGAGCTAGAAAGCTAGTTTCCAGTTAGTGATGAACTGATGAAATTTTCTTCCACATAGAGCCAGAAGCTTGTTAGGGAAGAGGAAACATTTATGGCCAGATCCCACAAACATTACTAGACATAACACCCTCAGGGGCATGTGTTTGCAGGACTGGGCCTTTAAACTTTGTACTCCTAGAGAAAATGAATGGTTTCAGAGTTACCAGTTGAGCTAGTTACAAGAACTGAATAGAATGAGATACCCCACTTCCTGTACAAACACTACTATTAAATACATAGGATTCTCTGTCCCACGAGACATCAATCTGAAGCTTTCAGTGCTGTTAGAAGATCTTCACTCTTCACTGAAGAACTATTCTGGATAGATTCATTTCAGTTCATGGCCTCTTTAACTATGCAATGCCTGTTCTTATTAGCCGTTGAGGAAAGCTGACAACGAGCAGCTGGTGTTAAAAGAGAGTTAACAGTGTGTGCTCAACCTAATTATTGACAAGTCATGCTTCTCTGACCAGGAGCTGTGCTTGCACACATTCTGTTCCTTTTCTAGTTGGAAACAGTTCTTATTTTTCCTATTTTGTGGTGCAGACCTCAACTGTAACCTAATCAAAATAAAATGTGGCTGTGACAGTGTTGTAGCCTCAAAGCCTGATCACAGGCTCATGGTTTTGTTTTTTATCAGAAATCAGAATACTGCTGTAATTAAAATACGTGTGTGTGTGTATATCTACACAAGTGAACAATACATCTCAACCACCCAGCTCAACATTGGGCCTTTTCTTTAGCTAGAGACTTCCATAGATCAATAGCCTGGCATGTGAAATTCAAATGCAAGTGGGTTTGAGATTTTTGGCGAAACAGTTATTTCAGATGAAGAAACAAAAATGCTACACTCAGACTCTCGTTCAAATTATATATGGCCACTTTACAAATGTAATTTGGACAGAGTTTTCAGTTATAACCTAAATGTTCAGTATCGCTGCCCTGTAATTCTCTGGAGTGTACCCCATGAAAATTGTTTCTGCTCAGTCAGATGATACAACATTTGGAAGGAAAGCATCTCTGCCACACATTGCCTGCTGTATTATGGGTTTGTTTTTACAGCAGTTCAAATGGAAGTTTAAGTATCAGGTTCATTTTAGTACATAATCAATGTAAATGTGTAAGCACTGCTGAGCTGAGAGACATACAGTTTACATTATAGGTACTGTGAGTAAGTGTTGTATTCTACAAATGAGCAACAGCCAACAGGTGTGAAATTATAATAAAATATGGGTCCCAGATTTGCAATGGACTGCCACTTGCCCCAGATAGTCCTGATCCTAATCCCATGTTAGCAGTGGTGCATTGAAATTGGTTAGCATTGGTAGGCAGGAGAAATGCCCCATACACTCTGAAGGAAATGCTGTGAATGTTCCAGTTATTAAGGCTATGTGCACATCAGACACATGGTGAGTTCACCCAAAGAAGGACATTCACCATCTTCAAACATACAAGGATCTTTACTCCCAATGGGAATGAGATAAAGTAAAAGACATGAACTACAGTGAGTCAGTGAGATACATAAGAATCACAGCCTTAAATAAAAATAAGACAGCACATAGAAGCCTAAATTACCCATTAAGCTTGTCCCACTGTCTACTACAGTTTCTTCAGTTGCCTAAGAAAGATTTTATTATTTCCTCTGATTATGGTTTTTTTAGTGAGGACAGTGTGCTCAGGGCTGTACAATAGACAAAACAAAGATATCCCCCGCAACAAACACCTGACAATCTAAAAGAGAGACATACAGAATAAAGAATGCACTGGGGAAAAAACTGATGGAAAATTTAAATATATATGCTGCCCTCTTTTTAGAAGATTTGAGTGAAGAAAGAGCGGTGGTTCAGCACACAAAGGCCAGTTTGGAATAATGCATAGATACAGGAGTGAGGCAAGGAAGTAAAGTGGGAATTGAAGTTGGTGTCACTGACAGAATGAAGAAAGTGAGAGGTAGGTGTAGCAAAATGTGGGAGATCGTGATACACTATGGTGTCCAACACCAGCCACATGCTGACAAAGCCCAGCTCTAAATGGTTTTCATCTCAAGTATAGAGAACACCATCTCCCAGCTATCCCAGCACCTGTGATAAGAGAAGCTCCTGGATAAAGTACAACTGGTTAAAACACACCTGGGCAATGTTGGTAGAAAGAGGAAAACATTTTGCAGAATTAGCCATATCTATAATGTCAGGCCTCATTTGAGGACATTTGTCCTCTATCAAGGTGAATACACAATCTTGGGCCATAATCAATTCTATTACTCTCAGATACCCAAATAGTAACAGTGGCAGACATGGGGCTCCCCATCTTTGGTTCATCTCTTCCTACTAGATGTGGAAATGACCATAGTGATCTGTACATTTGCTACCTCCAGGATAGACTGTTGCAAAATGCTTTGCCTGAGAATGAAAGTGGAGGCTTTGAGTAAACTCTAGCTAGGTCAACACATTCTCTATTAAGAAACAGAGGTGACAACTGTATATCCCCCCCAAAGCTCCACACACTGGCGCCCTGTCCAGTAATCTATTTCCTAGTTTTGACATTCAAAGCCCTCAAATAGCTGAGTCCTAGTGACATCAGGCACTGCTTTGCTTACCACAACAGATGAGTTCAGTAGGGGTTCTGAAGCTGATGGTACCAGGCTGAAGCTCACAGAACAGGACTTCTTCAGTTTTTGGCCCCTGGCAATAGATTGCTGCTTTCAGAGCTGAATGAGCCACTTATATCTGTTCTCAGTAGCCTTTCCCACAACCTTAATAGAAAGGTCTGGCACCACTTCACTCAAAACGTATGTCACATACTCCAAAGCTTAGTTTTAAAAACACAAAAACAAACTAACCAAGTTCTCAGGCATAACAAGAAGAGACAGAGCTCCTGAGACCAACTGTTTTTTTACAATTTTGTTGACAGCCACCTACCATAGCAAAGGGTGCATTATAAATACCAGATTTATAGCTAGGTAGAATATTAACCTAAGGGAAATAAAGCAAAATACTGCAAAATAAAATTATGCTTCAGACTTGTCCCCCTGTATCTTAATATGTTTGTGCCTGTTTTACAGCTAAAATGGCAGAAAAACCGCATACATCCATATAGGGAACCTCTTGGTATTTTTTAATTTTTGTAACATTAGAAAATGTCTCTATTACATAAACAAAAGCCTTTCAAGCAAAAACTCCTATATTCAGGAATCCCAAACCCTCAATGTAAAGGTTTATTAATTCCAGCTACTGTATGTCACAGATAGGCCTGCTCTGCATCATGGTACAGAAGGCACTCCCTGCCTTGGTCCACAAGTTTTGGCTGCCTGCTTGGAGCAGGGTGGCCACTACCAGTGTTTACACAGTTAAATAGAAATTAACTCAGAATTTGGCTGGCTGAATCTATAAACGAAGAAAACAAAACAAAACCTTAAGGGGAGGTGCTTAGTTGCAGCACTTAAAAGGCAAGGCCGTGACATTCTGGACTAGCCCTGAGCAGCTCCTTCTCTGTCCCAATCTCACCCAGCCCTGCCCCTGAGAAGTAGCAGGCAAGCCTTCTTAACTAGCCTGCAGGGTCCCAATTGATTAGTGTTTCCTCCCGGCCCCTCTAGGCCTCTGGAGGACTAAGTCTAGTTGGTAGTTGGCTTGAACAGGTGGGTGTAAGGGTGCTGATGGCCCAAGCAGCAAGGAAGCCTGATAGACCCCATCACATCATATAATTTCCAGGGAGGCACAGATGAAAATTCAGGCAGTTAACTCAGCCTTGAGGAATTTGTCTAGTTTTACAGAATTGATATTAATTCACAAGCAAAAATTATCAAAAAAAATATGCCAGAGCACTATAAACTCCTTCTGAGCCAGGAAGAATCACTGTCTGTGTCAGTTTAATTCCACATGCTTTAACTTGTCGCTTCGGTATACTAACTCTACTCTCAAGTAAAATCAAATACAAATTTTATAGATGTTACAAAGTAACTACATATTTAATGTTATCAAATTGCCACAGTCCATTCTCCAATAATATGCTCAAGTGGCTAGACAAATTATATTCCCACTTACTAATTAGTTGTCTGTGGCTTGGTTGAGACAGCATGAATGCTGGGTGCCTCTTCACCCACTGACAGACAAGGGAGCCAAAAACCATCCAGGCACTTCTCATTTTCTAGGGCTCCCTCTTCTGCTTCTTCAGTTTGATTTCTGCTGCTTGCAAAGATATCCGTTAGCCTACTCTGCTTCCCTATCTTGTGGAAAGCCTGGGAGTCTGCACAATCATCGCTGAGGTAGTAGGGGATGGGATTTCCATTACCCCAGACACTGAGGTCTATATAGCTGTATCCCGTGAGAAAAAACTGTGAGGCGGGAGAACAAGAACACTGAGGGTGACTAGACAAGGAAGCCTAAGTTTGACAGAGGGTGAAGAAAGGGAATGGGGATTTCTGACACTTTGTCCACCCCCCCGAAAGGAACAGCCTCTCACTGAAGTTCTGTGATAAGCACTCTGCAATCAAGGACTGTGTCCGCAGACACCTGCACAATAAACTGATAGTGGAGGGAATGCTAGGTAGTAGCTCTGCAAAACTTGACCAGTGATGATCTCTCCAGCCCAGCAGCTGTCTATGGATCTAGTGGAATGGGCAATAAGTCTCCCTAGACAAGGAATTTCTATGGCCTTGTAAATCTCATGGATACTGCACCTGACCCATTTGATCATGAGGCTTTTCCTCAAGCCTTGGAAGAGAGTGAAAAAGGGGATCAATTCCCTTGAAGGTTTCTGATCTAAGTACATTTTGAGGGCCTTGTGAACTTCAATATGTGCCAAGCTTTCCCCTTTCTAGCTAAAGATTTGGATAGAAAGAAATTGAGAAGGTAGGTATATTGGTTAGATGAAAGCAGGAAAAAGTCTTTTGGAAAAAATTAGGACAGGTGTGAACCTCCTTGTTGCTCGAAGAAGCCAAACATGGACAACTACTGGAAAGCATGAAGCACATCTCACTTTTCCTGGCCAAAGTGATCACAACCCAGAAACTACCTTCAGAATGAGGAACTGCAAATCTACCAAGCAGAAAGGCCTGAAGGGAGGATCCTAACATGGAGGAAGACAAGGTTCAGATGTCCTGGATCAGGGAACTAATTTGAGGGCAGAGAAGGTCACAGTTTTCAGGAAACGTAACACCACCATGGAGGATCCCACTGAGGCCTGCCACTACTGGATGCCTTAAGATGCTTGGGGCAAAGGTCTGAACTACTGGAGCAAGAGGTTAGTTCCTGTACATTTCCTGGAGGATATCTAAAATAGCTGGGATTTTGGCTTGTCTAGCTGGAAAAACAACCCAACAAAAACAAAACCTTAAAACCAAATTAAAACAAACAAAAAGCCCTTGTCATGCAAGAGGTGGGAAAAAACACCAACATCCATAACTGATCAAGAATAGAACAAGGTACTGTTTTTGCAGGTGCAATATGTCTGGCCAGCCCTACAGATGATGCCCGCCTCCTTCTGGAACTCCTGAAGCAACTTTGGGCACACAGGTCTAAGAGCATCTTTGAACCATGCTAAAGAACATCTTGGTATACAGGTAAAGGGATTTTTACCCTTTGGGAGAGCATCAGCAGGTCTGCATATCAAGCCTGTCTCAGCCAGTCTAGGGCAATTATTATTATTAGAGGACTCTAGTGGGAAGCAACTGCAATGTGAAGGAAGGAAAGTTCCACGGAATAGCAAACATGTCCCAGCCCAACATTACTGGGTTCGGGTGGCTGCTGCCAAAAGGGAGCAGTAAGTTCTGTTGGAGGACCTCAGTCTTTAGGAACCATTCTCTGAACAATTTTGGAGCTCCTTAGTTGCGCTGTTAAGAGGGCAGAGTAGGCCTTTACCAAGTGGGGGATCATCTCATTCCAGGCAAACAAAAGAGGCAAATTCCATAGCAGGCCTGGAAATTTTATGCTACTTTGATGGTTCAATTACTGCAGTGTCATCAGACTTTATGAAAACATGTTTTGACCAGATTAGCCTTCAGAATACTATGAAGGATAACCCAACTGCTTGCATTTTGGGTATTTTTGTGGATTTTTCTTGCCCTTAAGAGACCATGCTCTCTCTGCTGCATGGGCTTTGGGGTAAGTTCCTTACAGACTGGCATCTGAAGTCATCTGTACTCTATTGGTGTGTTTCTTTTAATTATATTTATTTTTGTTCTATATGAAAACAAGTAAATTGAACAAAGCTGGTGTTCCCCAGTACTACTGCTGGTCCCAAGAGTGTCCTGTCCAAAAAAGCAGTCATCCAAATAAGGAATACACCAAATTCTCTTGTGGGAAGGTTGCTGATATGAGCAACATTACTTCTGTGAACACACTTGTGGCAAATGTTATGCCAAATGGAAAAGAGCTGCATTGAAAATGGATTGCGTAGACTGGCATTCACAAGTCCAATTGATGCCAGTAAAACTCCCTGTCCCTCTGCAAGTAGAGTGGATCTAAAGGATTCTGTTTTCATTTTCTGAGGTTTAATAAACTGGTTCAGCTATTTCAAGATTAAAAAAATGCTTTTGATCTGGGATAACGGGAAAGTTGACCACTATCGTGGGAAGAGCTGGATGCTGGAGGAAATTGAGAAGATAACGACAAGAGACAATGGAAAAGAATCCAGGAGTCCAAAGAAAACTAGAACAAGTTTTAAACATGGGAGGGAACTTCCTGACCACCACGGAGTAACTTTCCTCAAAAAGCAAGCTTATGCTTCTTTTCTGAGAAATTGAAACAGGAAGACAAAATTTGTCTGGCAATCTAGGGTTTTCTCCTGGAGAGGGAAATATCTTCTCATATGAACAAATCCATATTGCCTAACAATTCACTAGGGAGGAGGTGAGGGCACTGGCAGAAAAGCGTTGGAGAATCCCATGCAATACAGTTCTGGGTATTAGCTGTCAATGGGACTAGAACAGCTGAAGGTGAGGGTGCAGTTCGGTTCCCTATATACCTTAGAGAAGCCTCAGGACTGCAGTCTTTGGCAATACATAAGGCTACATAAGTGAAAAATATGTGAAAAGTTTGTTAGCCTACCTGGAGAGAAGATTCCCTTTAGAAAGAAATAACTATAACTAGGTACAATGGAAAATAAATTATTACAGAAGATGTAATAAGTAGAGCTGTGTGAATAACTGATTTTTTGGTTTACTGATTGTTCTGAAAAAAAAATCATTTTAGGTTGAAAACATTTTGTTTCAATCAAACTTTAAAATTTTTTAAAAATTTTTAAATAAAATTCAAGTAAATTTTTAAGCAAAAAGTTGTTTCAAATAAAACTGAAACATTTAATTTTCAAAAATGTTGCAAAAAATTTTTTGATTTTTTTCAAAATTGTTTTTTCCTCTAGTGAAACAATTTAGCAAAATCGGCACAAATTCACAAAATGTTTTGGTTGATCTGAATCTGCATTTTTTGAGTGAAAAAAGTTTTGGCCAAAAAACTTTTCCCAATTCTAATAATAAGCATATTATATGTATAACAGGAAAGAAGGAAATTATACGGTTATATATTAAAATAAATTAAAAGGAGAGGAATTAAAACACTAGTTTGTATCAAAGAGTACATGAACTATAACTAGATGGGGGATACCAACAATTCTGTCTTTATAGAGATATGTCAGACTTGGAGCTCTGAAACAGAGAAACAAAATGGACTTCTGCAAAACTAAGACTTTATCGAACCAAGTAAAATTTATAATTATTATGTAACTTAACTAATCACTAGTACCTTCATGAGATGCTTCATTCAAATTCCTTTCAGGAATTTAATAGATACAATCTATTTATTTTCTGTTTTCTCTCTATTCTGTAAGCTACAATATTTAATATAGGGCCTGATTCTCATTAACCCCTCGGCTCTTTACCACTGTGGTAGTGTAAAAGGGCTTTACGGCAACTGTGACTCAAGTCTGTAGTATTTATTTTGTTTAATCTAAAATGAATTGAGTTTTTGGCTGTTTTATCTGGGGAACTTATTAATTGGTACTCTTGAAGGAAATCGATCTCTGGAAAGCATATGACTGGGGCAGCAGGGCTGGTGGCAGGGGACCCTGCAGCTCCCAGCTGGCAGTGGCTCAATTCACGCAGGTCTTTGGAAGTCACGGAGTCTCAGCTGCCTTGTCCTTTGGTTGATATTTTTATTTGACTTACCTCTCTCCTCAGGTTTAGTTCATTTGTGAAATTATTTCTGCACCGATCTCCCAAGTGATGAGTAGGAAACTTATAAAGTCTGCATTGGTAAACAAAGAGCTTAGAACTTTTCATAGCAGTATACACTTATTTTACAAAATCTAAAAATATTGTATAGCAATGACAATATTTTATTGAGAAATAACTAAAAAATAGGGATTCCAAAAAAATTAAAACTATAGCTATTTACTAATTTTCACTTTGAGATCAAAAGACAAAGGAGTTATTTCTGAAAAATTCAAAAACTAACAATTCTTCCGTCTTGTAATTCCACATGGCTTTGTTCATCTCCCTCAAATTTCAGTAAAAAACTTCTCCTTTAGCCTCAGACTGTGCATGTGAAAAACCAGGCCAGAAATTTTGCTAAATTAATGGGGAGACTATCATAATCATCTAGGAAACTGCCTAACATAGAATTTATTCTGTGGCTCCAAAATAAAGAACTGTTAAATGAGAACAGGCCAGCTTAATTCCACAAACCCATTAGCTTTAGGATTTCTCTCAAACACACTAGAGCAAAAGGGAAGTCTGGCTCTGAGTAGATACGGAGGAGCCTAACCTTTTGAAATAATATATTTGCTGACAAGTACTATAAGCAATATGTCATATTTTACTTACATTTCAAAGTGATTGCATTCAATGCCAAAATAATAAATTAATGTTTATAATTTCCAAACAGAACTTTATATTTCAGAAGAGAAATACATAAGATGGAGTGTTGGAGACTTGGAGAAAAAGATATCAACAAGAAATTCTGAACCACTGAAGCCTTTCTGCTGAAATCCATTCTCCGTAGAAGTCCTTGAGAAACAGTGACCCATTGGCAGTTATTCAACTGAGCGATGAGTATTTAAAAATATATAAAACTCCAGCTACGCATTTTTTAAATTTATTTTTTGTTATCAAAGACAATGTCCAGAAACATACAGTACTAAAGAATCTGTTCATGGCATTGTTTACAAAAGTTCCTAACAGACAATGAATATTTTATTGTTTGGATGTATCCTTTATTATTAATGAGGTGGGCAAATCAATGGAATTGTTTCTTTTAAATGTCTCCTGTAAAGAAAAAAGACCTAGTTTGATTTTTGAATCTGTTGGTTGGAGCAAGTTCACCGCTCGTGACAAGACCAGTTAAAGATCAATTCTTGCCTATCAGTGGAACTGGGCATGGCTCTTCTGAAAAGGTCACAGATCTTTCAAATATAGGCACCATGTTGTAAATTCCATACATACAAAATATGTTCAATGTCGCTCAAATTACACAATATGGCAGTGTTGTAAGTCTGAGTATTATAGTCAATTAATGGCAAAGAAGAGAGCACAAAGCTCACGCATGACTAATGATAGGGACAAACCTTGAAAGAGACAAATAGTATAAAATAACAGTTGTCCTGGGAGGATGTGTGCACGCGCATGTGTGAGTGTGCATATTAAAAAAAAAAAGTTCAACACGAAGTTCAAATAATGGCCTGTCCATTTGCTCCAAGCTTCTTATTCAATCTGAATGCTAAAGGCTTTCATTTTAACTACATGTTAAAATGTGAATTCAAATCCCATATAAGCCTTCTGTATGTTGGTTGGTTCAAACAAATTAGAATTAAGAGTGAGTGACAACCCTCCTTCTTTTGTTCTATTTGTCAGCCTCTGGGTATGTAGGGTACTTGACTGTTTCGATTTTCTCCTTTACTTTGTAAGATGGGTACAGGCCTGTTCTCCCTAATTTCCTATTGATGCCTTTAGAGTAACCATCCCAATGGTTTCCAGCCACACCAATTATATCTTCAGCTTCCATGGGGATTTCATCAGCAGTTCGTGGATGGTGGGCATAAATGGCAATCTGGTTGTGTGCATTTTGTCCTCCAAAATAGTAGATATCATCCAAAGAGTGGAAATGTGCTGAAGCATCTGGATGCAAAGTCTGCATGATTTCATAGGCAACTCGACAAACCTTGGAAAAGAAAACAGAAAAGAAGCCATGAGTGCAGTATGTCTCGAACTCAACACAACATTCAACAGTCAACAACTTACACCCCACAGCTACACTGTACACAAAAGTTCAAGCACTGGAATTTCCAGCTTAAACTCCCAAGTTATTTAAATGGTATATTTGAAAAATACTGTACACTTGCTAACAAATACCACGTAACTCTGCTGTTAGAATTCTTAACATCACATTTGTGAAAAAAGAAAATGAAAACTTCGCACTTTTCAATAAAGAGTTGAAAGCCGAAAAAAATCACGGATTAATAAATAATCACAGATTAGCTTTGTCTTTTTTTTCCTTTTAACAATAATTTGAAATAAAGCAACAGGTAAAATGCGTCATCTCTCTACATAGAAAATCTTGGAAATCAGCTTTCCCATCCCCCACAGGATTTAGAGTTTTTACTGAAACAAAACATTAATCAAGGGCTTTACTTATCCACTGTCAATGTCCTGGACCCCTCTCAGTTAGGTTTCAAGTCAGGTCCTGGAATAGAGTCAGCATTGGTAGTGCTGATGAATGACATCTGTCCTGTCCACAGACGATGTCCATGCCTACACTCCTGGGACCGTCGCAGCTTTTGCTATCACTGAATACCACTGTTTCATCTCAGCGACATAGTAAGGAATAATGGAAACACACTTCATACTTCTAATCCTTTCTTGCAATCACTAATGACTCCACATTCCTTCACCTCCAGAGCATTCACCTCTGGCACACCACAACGCTCGATTTTCTCTCCTATCTTTTTTAACTTCTGATTGTAACCATTGGGCAGGATTGTAAGATAAGATGTTCTACATGCTAGCAGCATGCAAATGACACCCAGTTCTCTCTCTTTTACCTCATATAAAAATATCACCATCTCCCAGCTATCCCAACACACGGCCAAGATCAGAACCTGAACAAAAAACAGTTCGAGTTCCAGTGCATGTGGCTCTCATTTATGATGGGGCAACACCCCTTGCAAAGGAGTTTAGAAGTTAACTAAGTTATTAATTAGCTATTTAGTTAAAAAAAAGAGACAGTTGTTTTAGTGTAGTCAGTGAGGCTAGTCAGTTACCTTGTCAATTTCAGGCTTCAAAAAGTCCTGTCCTTCTTGCAGGAAAGTTATTTCCCTCATGGATGGACACAACCATTGTCTTTTTTGCTTAGAAGAATCTCTCATCCCCTCAAAGTGTACTATCTGTAGAGCTTTTAAGAAGAGCACTCAGGGGTCCAGAGAACATAGACTGAGAATCTTTCTAATGGAAAACCTGTGAAACCTCAGTCAGACTCTGACTTATTACAGTTGCAAGGAGTCCCTGACCTACTTTTGGTGACCCAGTCAGTGAGTCTTCCAGCAATGAGGGAGGTAACACCGAGGACTCAATGGCTGGAGCGGTCAGACACTTCTGCCGCCCAGAGAGTCAAGGACTACTTTGGCAGTTCTTCAGCCAGACCCAAAGGTGTGACAGATATGGCAATTTCCTGCAATATCCTATTTCAATATCTCAGGAGTTGTATTGTATTGTATTAAAAATGCAAATGTGTGTGTAATATTATGGGATTGTATGTAACCTCTCTAGGGAAGAGACACGGCTAATGTAATACCTGGGAAGTGTTATGAGCTTCCAAGGACTCTCAAACAGTTTGCTAGACAAAGTTAAGTGCAATTTCTAAGAAAAGATGATCATCTGTTATATGAGGACAAGATCAGAAGCTCAAACTGCATAAAAGAATGACTCAGGTTCATGGGGGTGCTTATTCTGAGCTAAGAGCTGTTATGAACTTGTGATCACAGAAAAACATCTTGGTGGGGTTTGAAGGATTGATCACCTGCCAGAGCCCTTGTTGGAGAACTCCCAGTGTAGGCAGAGAACTCTGCAGTCTGGAAATTCCCCGGTTAGAAGGGAGAGAAATGCATGTCTCCACCCTAGAGAGGTGATGTCTGGGGAGCTGGAAGCCTAAGGGTGGGTGCCCTTGTTGGATTATATATCCTGTGCAAATACAGGTGCAGTTTCTCTGAACTGTGACAGTGGGTACTGAAAGAACCACTTAAGACAGCATCTAGGAGGTCAGCATTAGGACTGATGGTGGCACCACCAGATCCTCACCCTGTAACAGCTCCGACTTTGAAGAGATCTTGGACAGACTCTTCAGCATGGGCGTCCTCAGTACAGCAACAGCACCACATGCATTCCATGATGCAGTCAGGGGCTCTAGCATTGGAATGTATACAGTCTTATCCTGCCATACTGGCTGAGAGGATGCCTGAAACCTCATTAACCCCTGGAGTGCCAAAGTGATTTTCTGCAGATATGGAGGACCTGTCAGATTCCTCTCCCTCTCAATTAGCGAAGGAATCATCTACAATCATTACCTTTAGAAATGACATCAGAGTTACCCTGGAGTTATGGTCTCCGTTGCTGGATTATTTTTTTTTTACCAACTACATCACTGACTTCATGGGAACATCCCAGGGTTCCTGTCATAAGAATTTATCTGGATTCCAGAACCCATAGTCTGGTCAAAGTGCCTATTCCAAAAAAACTGGTAGTACCCTCAAGTGCAGATCCACACTTGCAGGACTCTTCATCCTCCTCTCAAGTACCCATTCAGGAACAATCATCAGATCGTCATCCACCTTCAGTTCTCCCTCAAGCTAGGGACTATTACCGAGAAAATTACCTCATTGACTCTGTGCTTAGAGCCCCTTCTTAAGATTCAGACGTTACTCCCTGGGGTCCTTTATCCATACAGATTTCAGCCATGGCCTTATTTGCCTCCCTGGCCTCAACATTCAAGACCAGCAAGTAATTAGTTGGCTTCCCTTCAAGTACCTCTTCAGATTAACCATCCAATTTCTGTTCTTCCTCTGGCGACTCTGAGTACCTAATCTCGACCTCTACCTGAGGAAGAGGATGGAGAAACACAGGATAACCCTTCTCCACCTGCAGATTTCTCTATACCAAGTGAAATGCTGCACCTTCATTGGGAGATGAGTTTAAAATATATCAGGCATTCTTAACAAGAATGTCAGAGGCTCTAGAACTTCCCTTGAAGTTAGTTCCAAGAACATGCAACTTACTTAACATTTTACAACTGTCCACAGACTAGACTAGCCTTTCCACTTAATGAAGGAATTACTGAACCCCACTAAGTTGTTGTGGGATACTCCAACATCTATTTCAGCAACTTCAGAAAGAGCTGAGTATAAGTATCAGGTCCTCTCCTTTGGGATTTGAATATTTCTATTCACATCCATCACCCTACTTCATCCTGCAGTGAATGAACAATCCAAACAAAGTGTACACTTCTGCCCCTTGAGATAAAGATAAAAAAAATTAGATCTCTTTGGGTGGAAAGTACATGCTCTGGCTTGGCTTAAAGTTAGAATCACAAACTACTTAGCCATGGTGACCAAATATAATTATATTCAGTGGGACAAAGCAGAGTTTTTTTCTTCTAACAAGGTACCTCCTGATTTAGAGGAGTTTAAATCAATTTGATCAGAGGATCATCTCACCACCAGAACCTCTCTTCAAGCTACCTTACACTCTGCAGACCCAGGGGCTAGAACAGAATCAGACTTAGGACTGAAAATTAACCTAAAGAAATCTCAACTAACGCCGTACCAACCCCAGACTCAGACTCAAGGTGATGCCAACTCCAACTCTCCTAGAATCCAAGTGATGCCTTTTGCCAGATTGAGACTGAGGCCTCTTAATTCTTGGATCAGACCAGTTTATCATCCAATCACTTACAGCATGAACTGGCAAGTCACGATCCCTCGGTCAATGTTTGTAGATGTATCTCCCAGATAATGTTTGTAGATGTATCTCCCACTCAGACATTAGTCACCAGATGGATCCACAAGCTGATGGGGTGTGCATTTGGTTCAATTCCAGACATATGACCTATTGAACTCTGCAGATCGATCAGCTCATATAAATGTGTTGAAGCTCAGAGTGATTTGCTTCACTTGAAAATCATTCCTATCACTGCTGAGAAACCAAGCTGTGCAGCTTTTGAATTCCACAGCCAGGGAGGAGCAAAATCAGACTCCTTTGTCAAGAAGACATTCTGCTCTGGGAATGATGCATCAATCATTGCATAGATCTCATAGTGATACATATCCCAGCGGAATAAAATGCTCTGGCAGATCAACTAAGCTGATCCACTCACAAATGGTCTTTAAAGGAGTCGGTGCTGAAAGACATCTTCGAAACATGGGGATTTCCGAAAACAGATCTCAAAAAACACCCTCTGTTTTGCTCGAGGGGGTCAGAGTAAGGGTGCATTAGCAGATGAATTTCTAATCTCCTAGTCACATCACCTGGACTATGCATTTTCTGCTTTTCCTTTAATTCTCAGGTTTCTAAGTAAAGTGAAGCAAGACAGTACTCAGATGATCCTTGTGGCCCCAGCATGGCCTTGTCAGTTTTGGTATCTCTCCAATAATCAGTTCATAGCTCTCCTGTTTCTACTGGACTTAATTACTCCAGACTCAGGACCCAGACTCCATCTGGACCCAAAGTCTCTTCACCTCACAGCTAGGAGACTCGGTGGTTAACATTAATCAATGTTCCAATGAAGTCCAAACTAGGAAAGTGTATTTGGAAATATTTTTCCTATGAATACAGTCAAAACAATCTGATCCTCTTCGGGCATCTACTCCATTAATCCTGGACTATCTTCTATTGCTAAAACAGTCAAGACTTTCATTGAACTTGAATAAAGTTCACCTGGCAGCCTTTTATCCTCCTATTCAAGGGTCTTTTGTGTTTTCTTATGTAACGTATGAGATATCAAAAGATTTCTTATGGGCTTATTGCACATGTATCCACCAACAATACAATTTTCTTGGGACTTAAACTTAGAGCTCCCATCTGAGTCTCTGCCATCTTGCTCCCTCCATCATTTATCAAGCAAAATGGCATTTCTGGTAGCAATCATTTCTGTGCATAAAGTGAGTGAGATCTAGATGTGCATGTCTAATCCACCAAATACAATATTTCATGCAAATAGGATAATTATACAACCGCACCCTACATTTATCCCTAAAATTGTCTTGCTCTTTCATATTAATCAAATATACACATACTTATATTTATTTCCAGGCTCTGCTCATCCCCAGATGAGGCAAAGTTACATACTCTAGATGTCAGAAGAGTCCTGTTGTGCTATCTTAGTAGAAAAAGATCATTCAGAAAAACTCCTACACTCTTCATAGCATATGGGAATGCATCAAAAGGTAGATCAATCTCCTCTACAACATTATCCAAATGGATCATATATCAAGATTTCTTACATCATCAATAAATTACAACTATCAAGTAGTGTGATTGCTCATTCTACCAGAAAGGGGTGGCTCTAGCCATTTTGGAGCCCCAAGCACGGCGGCACACCGCAGGGGGCGCTCTGCTGGTCGCCGGTCCTGTGGCTCCAGTGGACCTCCCACAGACGTGCCTGTGGAGGGTCTGCTGGTCCCGCAGCTCCAGTGGACCTCCCACAGGCGTGCCTGCGGATGCTCCACCGGAGCTGCGGGACCAGAAGACCCTCCGCAGGGACGCCCGCAGGAGGTCCACCGGAGCTGCCTGCCACCCTCCTGGCGACTGGCAGAGCGCCCCCCGCAGCATGCCGCAGCAAGCATGCGCTTGGCCTGGAGCCGCCCCTGCTATCAGAGCCCAAGCTACCGTAGCAGCCTGCTTCAGCAGAGTTGCAATCACTGAAATTTGTAGAACAGCAATGTGGTCCTCAGTTCCCACATTTACCAACCATTACTCTCAAGTATCAGCATCTAGAGGAGATGCTCAACCATTTTATATGAAAGTCTTTTCCCTTTATAAATGAATTAAATGTTTTTGATATTTCCAGCATGCTAGCAATTGTAAAATCAGTAGCCCTACAGTGTAAACTAGAAGAATCAATTTGCTGAAAAAGACTGATGTCTTCTTGCAAGATCTTCATGCAAAACCTCATGCTTGACAATGAAAGTTGACACATTTGCTGCAGTATAAAACTGCCATTTAAACAAATATTGAAATAAATGGCCATACCATTTTGTCAATTATAATACCTTAGTAGCAGAAGCAAACCTTTCCACCCCAAGGAAATGTTAAATACACAGCAGATGATGTGCATATATGTAATGGGAAGCTTGGAATTCCATCCCACAGCTTTTTATATTCTGTGCAACTCATCTATCCATCTCTAGCTGTTAAATTATATCTGTTCATTCATTTTGGAAAACAACCCATTTTATGGCTATTTTTTAATAGAAATATTCTGTACCAGTACAATATTCACATATTACAGAATGCTCACTGAGTGGAGCATCTAGCAGGGAGCACAGGGCACTGAGATTTGCACTGTCTACCTGTGGGCCTCTGTGTAGCATTTAAGATGTTTGTCATGATCTATAATGCTCAGAAGGGCCTGGGACCTATCTAACTGAGGACTGCCTCTCCCTCCATGACATACCATCACAGCTGTAGTCAATGGAGACACTCAAGCTGGATCACCCTTTTTATAAAAGAGAGAGCACTGATGACAGGATATTCTTGGTTAAGGCTCTGTGAGTTCCTCCTGCCTGGGTCTGAAATAGCCTGAATATGATGACTTTCAGAATAGGCTGAAAAAAAAACATTTGTTTGCCCGAGTTTTGGGGGAGGTATGAGGGTATGTTATGGGCTATAATTTGGGGATTAGAGGCTTTTCTGTATTTAGTTATTGTTTGCTGGCTCTGATAAATTGTTACCTCCATTTCATTATTTCTGTCAGAGCTAATTTATTTTTATATTAGTATTAATATTGATATGTGGCTATTGTATGTTTAATTATTGTTAGGGTGCAGAAGGTGATCAGTATTTTGAGGTTGTGCAGCATATTCACCTCCTACAGTGATTTCAGCACTCATTAGTATTATGCTTACGTATCAATGTAATAACACAATCATGTTGGCCTATGTGGCCAACATCCACAACTGAATTCTCTCCCAATCAGCACTACCACTTAAGAGCATAAGTGACAGCAGTAGGCCCTTTGTCTGATTTTAATCACACCTTTTAGCTTTTTCACTATACCCTCCATCTGCCTGAACTGATGTCTTTTGGATCAGATGGAGCATCACACCAGTGAGAAAACACTGCTTTTACTATACTAGTTGTATTTTAAAATCCTTAAGAATTTATCATTAAATTATATCTACACGTAAGAGAACAGAAAATGCCACAGTAACTATTGTATTATTCATATTCTCACTGGACTGAACTGCTTCATAAAGCTACTCAAATAGTATGTAATTATTTGCACAACAAATCTGAGTGGATTACAATGGATACTGTAAATTTACTGTACTGCTTCTGGTCTCATGGAAATGTAATTGACCCTGAAGAGGAATTACATTTCTTCCTTTCCCCTCCTCTGAATCCTATAAAGTAATCAACTGAGGCCAAAGGCTGAGGTGTTTAAACCTCTCAATATCAGTGCACTGAAGTGCAGAAAAGGATAGATTTGGGTTATATACTGACTGTATGCAAAATAAGAGTGTATTATACAAGCCTAATTACCTTCTGCTTCTTTTAAGTGCCCTGACTAAGCCAAGTACATCAAACAACTACGATGGCTGACTTCAGCGTAGAAAGTGTAATCAACCAGTGCTAACAAACAGTTCAATATGCAGATAATATTATACAGAATCTTGTAATTCTTTTATGAAATTTTCACTACAAAACATGGAGAACACGGTACTGTAGATGCACTAGCTAGTATTCAGTAAAAAAACCAACAACTCAGACTTCTAAAATAATTGACTGATGAAATGTATATTTAGATGTTACATTGCAGTTTACCTGTGAGGAAAATGTACAGACCAGGAAGTCTGCCTGAGACAGAAAGTGAATATCCAGAATAACACCCCGCAGTGAGTTTTCAGTGTATCGATTATGTAGTCCAGCTGACCAAGATATGGAGTTATCACTGATAAATTCATAATTTGGATATCTGGAAAAAATATAATCTACAATTAATATCAAAGCCTTAAAATTAAAATTTTACAAACCAGAAGCACCAACCTAATCGTAAGAGCAAGTAGTTTTAAGTCACAATTCTCATTTACAGGGAATTTACCACTGCCTTTTTGACCATCTAGGATTTTAGCCCTCTGGACTCTCTTTTGCCCCCTCACAAGGCCACCTTCTCCCCCCTCACCACCACCAAAAAAGCCCTTCACCAAGCAAAGTTTTGACCCTGTAAAGGGAGAAGTGCCAGAGACTTCATGTGGTCGACTAGAGACTTTGTTATGTCTATTGATTGTATGTGTTAAGGCACTCTGATACTACACTAATGGGCATCAGCATGAAATCCTAAGACAGACAGATAGTATGGCACTGTCTTGATTTTAATATACTTTTACCCATATTTACAACAATACTTTCTTGGGGGCTTTTAATTAGACTATTCCATATGGAAATCAATTTACTGGTGATAGTGTCTATCAAATAAACAAATGAGAAGAAACTGAAAAAAATCAGTTGCACTTTATAACAAAGTGATTTAAATTACAGCACTGTTCAACCACAGTTACACTGTAATTATGAAGCATACCCCATAAAGTTAAAAAAATCCAATAATTGGCAGGTTAACTAAGTGCATTTATCAAAATGTATAATTTTACAGTAATTACAGGGTAACGTATTAAGTATGATACTAATAGAATAAATAATGAGTAATTCAGTCATATACTTAACAATCTAGTTATATGAATTAATGGTACCTGCAGTATCAAGAGTTCATAATTTAGAGCAGACCCTAACACTGGGGCCAGAGCAGCTACTGGTCCAGAATCAAGGTGCTGTAACTGGCTCTCTGAGTACCTTCCCTTCTCCTGTGCTGAGCACAGCTCAGAGTAAGAGAGATTAGCTCCAAGTGCTTGGATAATGACTGAAGTTAGAATCTTCAAACACACTTTGTTTTGTACATCGGAGGACGCTTAAATATCAAGCCCTATTTGGTGGGAATATGCCTAATTTAAACCCTCACAACACAAGAACTACTGGAGTAATTTTCTTCAAAGGTGAAACAGGTCATATACAAGTAGGCTTTTCTCTCTGAAATTAATTAGCTGTGGCCACTGAGATAGGGAAAACCCCTTGTCTAACGACAACAGCTGGGATTGCACAAAACAAGAGAGTTTTATTTGCTCTTAAATACTTTGAAGCATCTGGCTTCGGGGGAGCTTTAATGAGAATTTTGTGGCTTGAAGGAAACATTTGTTTCAACATAAAAATGAATATATTAATGGAAAACACTCCAGAGTTAATGACTCAGTTTTAAAGTAGAATTGGTTATACATAGAACATGGAAGCAGAGGTTAGATGAGAAAAGGAAGAAACTCTCAATTCTGAGAAGATGCTGCTGCTGTTACTGAAGAGAAATAGACAGGGCCATGCGTCACAGGATATAGGGGTCATATCTATGTCAGAGAGAGAGGAGCTGTAACTAGCAATATTTTTCTTCTTGTCTTCCCCATTGTGGCCAATAGCTTCTGCCAATGTTGCATTACTGCTCAAAATAAAGTAGATGATAATACTAGGGCTGTTGATAAATTGCAATTAACTCATGTGATTAACTCAAAAAAATCAATTGTGATTAAAAAAATTAATTTGTGATTAATCTCACTGTTAAAAGACTGCCAACTGAAATTTAGAAAAACATCCAAAATATTTAATACATTTTCACATATTTTATTCTGTGTTGTAATTGAAATCAAAGTGTATGCTATTTTTAATTATAAATATTTGCAGAGTAAAAATGATAAACAAAAGAAATAGGATTTTTCAATTCACCTCATACAAGTACTGTAGTGCAACCTCTTTACCGAGAAACTGCAACTTACAAACACAGATTTGTTTTTGAGTGCAGTTATATAGCAAAAAAAAAAAAAAGGGTAAAACTTCAGAGTCTACAAGTCAACTTTGTCCTACTTCTTCTTCAGCCAATCACTAAGACAAACAAGCTGTTTGCATTTATAGGAGATGACGCTGCCCTCTTCTTATTTACAATGTCACCAGAAAGTGAGAATAGGTATTTGCATGGCACTTTTGTAGCCAGCATTGCAAGGTATTTATGTGCCAGATATGCTAAACATTCGTATGCCCCTTCATGCTCTGGCCACTATTCCAGAGGACATGCTTCCCTGCTGATGACACTTGTTAAAAAAAGAATACGTTAATTAAATTTGTGACTGAACTCCTTGGGGGAGAATTGTATGTCCCCTGCTCTGTTTTACCCAGATTCTGCCATATATTTCATGTTATAGCAGTCTTAGATGATGACCCAGCATGCTGTTTGTTTTAAGAACACTTTCACTACAGATCTGACAAAACGCAAAGAAGGTACCAATGTGAGATTTCTAAAGATAGCTACAGCACTCGACCCAACATTTAAAAATCTGAAGTGCCGTCCAAAATCTGAGAGGGATGAGATGTGAAGAAGCCATGCTTTCAAAAGTCTTAAAAGAGAAACACTCCAATATGGAAACTACAGGACCCAAACCACCAAAAAAGAAAATCAACTTTCTACTGGTGGCAGCTGACTCAGATAATGAAAATGACCATGCATCAGTCTGCACTGCTTTGGATTATTATTGAGCAGAATCTGTCCTCAGGATGGACGCATGTCCCCTGGAATAGTGGTTGAAGCATAAAGGGACATATGAATCTTTAGTGCATCTGGCAAGTAAATATCTTGCAATGCCGGCTACACCAGTGCCATGCGAACACCTGTTCTCACTTTAAGGTGACATTGTAAACAAGAAGTGGGAAGCATTATCTCCTGTAAATGTAAACAAACTTGTTTGTCTGAGCAATAGGCTGAACAAGAAGTAGGACTGAGTGGACTTGCAGGCTCTAAAATTGTACATTGTTTTATTTTTGAATGCAAGTTTTTTTGTACATAATTCTACATTTGTAAGTTAACTACCATGATAAAAAGATTGCACTACAGTACTTTTAATAGGTGAATTGAAAAATATTATCTCTCTTGTTTTTTACAGTGCAAATACTTGTAATGAAAATAAATATAAAGTGAGTACTGTACACTTTGTATTCTGTGTTGTAATTGAAATCAATATATTTGAAAATGTAGAAAACATTCAAAAATATGTAAATAAATGGAATTCTATTATTGTTTAACAGCGTGATTAATTGCAATTAATTTTTAATCACTTGACAACCCTAGATAATACTATTATTGTTTAAAATATATTTTATTTGTTTTCCTAATGCAAGTTTAGCTTGCCAGCATGCTTTTATACAGAAAAATAGCAAGAGCAATAATTTTTAATTTTATTTGTCAGGAAAAAAAAGAATACAATTTCTCTGTTATCTGAACTTTTTTGATGTATATAGTACATCACCACACTTTTGTGGTACTTATAAAAAGCCAAATCTCACAAAATCACTTTTGAGAATCCAGATAACTGTAATGATCAATCCTTTCTTATACAGCATAACAAGGACATCTTGAAAAAGAACTGCGGAAAGTTGAATATCCTGTAGTTGAACATACATTCTGTGTGATACATTACTATGATATTATGGCGATAACATGATGATACTGACACATCCAATTGCAAGTTCTTGTCACCAGGAGCACTAAGAACAGGTGACTTTCCTCAATCTATTCTAGAACTAAGTCCACATACCATGTAAAGTCAAAACCTCACCTCATTTCCTGGGAACTGGCTTTAGTTACAAACAAAAGTAACAATAACTTAAAAGTTCAGCTCAAGCCTTCTCCCCAGGGTTTTACTTTAGTACTACTTAGGCCATATCCTAGATCAGTGGTTCTCAAAGCCTTTCCGCCGCTTGTTCAGGGAAAGCCACCAGCAGGCTGGGCCAGTTTGTTTACCTGCCGTGTCCACAGGTTTGGCCGATCGCAGCTTCCACTGGCCACAGTTCACTGCTCCAGGCCAATGGGAGCTGCAGGAAGGGCAGCCAACACATTCCTCAGCCCGTGCCACTTCCCGCAACCCCCATTGGTGAACTGAGGCCAGTGGGAGCTGCGTTCAGCCAAACCTGCAGATGTGGCAGGTAAACAAACTGGCCCAGCCCGCTGGGGGTTTTTCCCTGAACAAGCGGCAGACTGGTTTTGAGAATCACTGTTCTAGATTCTATCTTTCTACAGAGTCAGCTCACTTTTGTCAGCATAGGGTAACCTGCCACCTATTTCAGAGATTTAGAACCCATTTACTCTTTCACAGCAGGATCGACACTTTTTAAGAAGGTGCGTTCAAGCGGAAGAGATTCCAAATAACTTGTTGATTTTCAAAGGAACACTTGTGAGTTTCTGTAAATGTTCCCAGAAATCCTACCGTGTTCAACTCCACCACTGTAAGCTCTATATACCACAGAGAATTGTGACTTTAAACAGAAAGACGGCATTTCATACTTTAAATCTATTTAAATTTCTGGTTAACTTGAGCTTCACTGCACACAGTGGAATCTTCTAGCCCCTTGTATTTACATAACATAAGTTTATTCAGAAGAGAACCTCTCATTTTTTTCTGTCTCCATCTGTTCCAGAACCCCAGGCTTCTAGATGTTTCTGAATCTGGTCAACCTCCATTTCACGAATTTGATTTTGAATCACCTTATAGTATTTTGTCACCTCTTCAATTCAATCTAGGTCATATTCTGGCTAGTTAAAAAAATCAGAATATAATACAGGATTCCTTAGGTCTCTTTATCAACCACTCCTCTTCACTATAATGCCAAAGGACCAAATTGTGAAAATCAAGCAAAATAATTAAAACTGGCATCTCAAAGCTTTCTTCATATTGAATTATCTGTAAGCATTATTTCTTCCCCACTCATAGTTATCAGTTTCTGGTAGTTCATTTAAACTTCATTATACATCTCCTCGCACGGCATTCAGAAACAGAGGGTTTTATTTATTTTGGGGGGAGGGGATACTTTTTAAAATATTTTCTTCCTTCGGAGACCATTATCTTGGATGTGACAAACTACAGCATAGTTGAGGGACTAATTCAAGGTTCAATGTGTTGGAACAGAGTGGCTTAATGGATTTAGAAGTTTCTAATGCTGATGTTTTTGCAAGACAAACTACAGCCATTACATAGCAAAAAAAAAAGTTTTAAATTTATGTAGCAGGAGTAAGGAAGCAAGAGTGAAGTGCTGTGGAAATTCTCCAGATGTGCTGAGGAAATTAAAATTAAAAAAGAGAGAAACAGTTTGTGTAAAGCAATAGAAGTTGAAAATTAAAAAAAAAAGCATAAAGTGCTCAAGATTCTATTTATTTTTAAATATTTTCATCCTCTTTTTCTGCTTTACAATACTAAAAATATAAATTATATTGGCCGAAGAGATTATACTCAATCTACAAAGTCTTACCGATGAGCTGAGGCCAAACATGGAAAGAATCAGCCCCAACTAAAGAATTTCTGAGAAAATGACCAACAAATTACAAGAAGGGCAATAGTGAAAGCTGAACTGTAATCCCAACTATAAATTAAACCACAGATACTAAGTTGAAATACCTACATTAAGAATTGTACCCACAAAGGTCAGGAATTGTAGGGCTCTTCCTAACTGACAAACACTTCCATTGCACATCTATGTACTGCAAATGTAATTCATCTTACTTCGATTTTGCCTCTTGTAGTAGCGAAGGGTCATCCGTAGCCAAATAAACTCGTTTTTTGTCTATATGCATTCTGCGGGCAAGAAGCTGGAAACGTTCTTCAACATGTACCATGTACTCTTCAATGGGATGAAATGCTGCCTCCGTTCCCACTTTGTCTGTCCTTCGGACATGAACACTGAAAAGAAAGGCAGACCGTTGGGATTCAACTTGTAAATGTTTTATATTTTTTATAATAGTTTGGCAATTGAAATTTAGATTTTATCTTAGAATAAACATTTTTGCCCCATTATAGTGTTCAGATGAGCCTTAAAATGAAGCAATAAATAAAATGAAAAAGGATTAAAAATCAATAGTGTCTACAGATAAATATTCTCCAAATGTGAAATTACTAATTGCAAAGTCTGAAATATGCCAGGAACCACAGGACATACTAGATTTGTTATGTAGCACCATGGGAGGTAACTTCCATCCTGCACTTGAAAACAGAATATAATTATTATTTTTGGAGGCCAAATGCTAATATGCTCCACATCTGTCAGAGTGGAATCTTCTGCAAAGTCTCTGCTACTCAGTAGGCTGAGGCTGACCTTCCTTTGTTCTTTTCTACATACACCTGGCAGGTTTTATTTAGTTGCCACAGTGTAAAATTTAAATTTCTTCAGGAAAACTACATATGAGCTGTCAGGACTAAAAGTATTAATTTTCTCTGGCCTGCAAAGGAAGTGTATTTTTAAGATATGCTTGTCTCCTCCTACCTTTTACTAAGTCAAAACACTGCCAAGTAATTCCAATTTTCTGTATAGTGCTCCAAGCATTTCTCTTTTGGGTTTTAAATGGAACCTTATTTGTCCTCATCAGAACTGCATCAATTTTAACACCGTTTAGAATTTGTCAGATAGAAAGTGGGTTCGCATACAACACGGTAAAGCTCTGACACGCTGTTCTGAGAAGCGTGTTAAGGATGTCGGGCCAGGCTGGGGCTGAGGGGTTTGATAAGGGGCAGAGTGTCTCGGGGGAGGTCTGGGGCTCCCCCCCATGGTCTGGGGGGCAGGAGCTGTGGGAGGGCACTTTTGGGGGCCCCGCAGTCCCAGAGTGGCCAGTGGAATTAGCAGGGGGCCAGGAGCAGCCTGCTCTGCTTCCCTTGCCCTGGCCCCAGCCGTATCGCTCAGGGGAGAGGGCTTGGGGGAAGGGATCCCCCCCGCACTCACCAGCAGTGGCAGAAGAGGAGCAGCCTGGCCTCAGCCCGCTCCACTCCGCCAGCTCCCAGCCGCAGCGCTCCACTTCCCGCTGCAGGTGAGTACGCGGGGAAATCCTTTCCCCAACCTCCCTGCACTCACCTGCGGCGGGAAGTGGAGCACCATGGCTGGGAGGTGGCAGAGTGGAGTGGGCTGGGGCCATGTTGCTCTGCTTCCCACTGCCAGTGAGTGTGGAGGGCGTCCTTTCCCCAAACTCCCAACACTCACCGGTGGCAGGAAGTGGAGCAGCCCAGCCCCAGCCAGCTCCACTCTGCCAGTTCCCAGCCGTGGTGCTCCGCTTCCCGCCACAAGTGAGTGCAGGACCTTTCCCCAGCCACCCCCCAGCGACATGGTTGGGGCCAGAGCAAGGAAAGCGGAGCAGGCTGAGGCCGCGTTGCTCCGCTTCCCACCACAGGTGAGTGCAAGAGGGCATCCTTTCCCCAACCTCTCCGCACTCACCGACGGCGGGAAGCAGAGCACTGTGGCTGGGAGCTGGCAGCGTGGAGTGGTCTAGAGCCAGGCTGCTCCACTTCTGCCGCTGCCGGTGAGTGCCCATCATGGGGTGGGGAGGGGTGAATAGGGGTCGAAGCAGTCAGGGGATAGGGGGGTTAGGTAGGGGGTGGGGTCCTGGGGGTGATTAGTGATGGGGATCTCTGGAGGGGGCGGTCAGGGAACAAGGAATGGGGGGGCAAAGCAAGTTTGATATAACGCAGTCTCACCTATAACACAGTGAGATTTTTTGTCTACTGAGGATCACATTATATCAGGGTAAAGATGTACTTCCATTAAAAATCTATGGACATTATATTCCAAACAAGTGAGCTATATCATGACAAACAAATGGCTTCAGATACTGTTCAGGAATTCAAGGAGATTAAAACCAACAGGTGTGGCATGAAAAGGTACATTCACTGCCCTCATATGGACTAGTTAGTTTACTCCACAACAGACAATATTTCTTTTCTTGCTCAATATTTTAAAAAAGATCATGTATTTACAGATTTCCTGGAAGCTGACTATGCAGTCTGCATGTCAAGTCTGATGGGAAAATCTAGAAAGAGCAATTCACGGGCAAGGAGACATTTCAGCTATTAGCATAGGTGTAACAGAACATGCTTGTCCTTTAGGGTCAGGTGCATCCTAGCACACCTGCTACAGGGCCATAACCCTTTGAGAGCAGACGTTCTGGTACTTCTAGTCTCCAGGAAGTCTGCTGAAACCAAAGCCTCCTCGGAGACGAAGCAGGTTATAAAAGTCAAGCTATGGTATCAATGGGAGAAAGATATGGAGTCTCTCTCCTGGAAGATCTGAAGGAAAATAGGTGTGGTTTTTAGGTCTCTCTTGGCAAGGGCCTGGGGAAGGAGCTTGAGTGACCTAGGGTCAGAAGACAATGAGCAGGCCAGGGTTTGCCTTCAATTGGTGAGGACCCCTAGAGCCAAGAGGAGCAAAGAAGACTATTCAGACCCTAGTGAGAAGGCTGTAAAGGACATCTGTAGTCAAGGGGTAAAAGAAATGTTGTGAACCCTGATAAAATGGAGGGGAAAAGTATTTGCAGGCCCTAGCAGAAGGGCTGTGGACACCTAAGTAGAAGACATAGATGGGAAGATTATAGGAATATAGATTCGATTGTAAATTATTGGCATATAATTTGTATATTAATAAACCAGACCAGAGAATTGGAGATATTATCTTTAAATTCTATTTGTATGAGATGTGATCACTAGAGCCATTGAAGAAGGTAGGAGATAACTGATGCTCAGCTGTGCACCTAACATCATAGAAGTAAGCAACTGTAATACAGTGTAAAATGATTGATGAGAGATTTCTAAATATGTGGAGTCTAGTTTTGTATCTATCAAATTTTGGAAATTTATTTATAGTTAACATTTACGATGTGCAATAACACATGTACAATTTCTAGGCTAACACCAAAATAAATTTCCTACCCAATAACTGGATGTTTGAAACCAAGTTTCCTTGTTGCTTCTTCGATTTCCTTTTCTAGCCATGGTTGTGGGCGAATCAAATATTTGACAAACTGCGAGACCCACCACACCGCAGGATCCCCATGGACACGAATTAGTCTATCAGCCAGGTCTTCTGGGACACCCAATGGCAAATAAGGTGGTCGTGGGTGTAGGCTGTCAACGATGGGAAGTTCCACCACCTGAACATTCTTATCATTTGCCTCACCTGTACCAGAATACAAATAGGATGAACCAAATGTTTCAGTTCAGTAACAATCTAAATATGAGCTATATGCAGGGTTGGCTCCAGGGTTTTTGCCGCCCCAAGCAGCAAAAAGGAGAAAAAAAAAAAAGCAACCGCAATCACAATCTGCAGCTCTACCACTGCCGCTTCAGTCCAAGAAGGACCGAGGGACCCGCCGCCGAATTGCCGCCAAAGAGCCAGATGTGCCGCCCCTCTCCCTGGGCCGCCCCAAGGACCCGCTTGCTGGGCTGGTGCCTGGAGCCGGCCCTGGATATACGAGAATACATAACATTCCAGATGGATCTCCAGAACAGCATTTTCAACTTAACAATGAGGTTTTTGTTGAAACTTTATTTATAGTAATGGATTAATATTATGCCATTTTTGTGTTTTTAACAACCTATGCCACTAGAATGCCTCTTCATTGTTATTAGGTGGATTATATATACAATAGACCAGAGGTTCTCAAACTGTGGTGGTCTGCGAGCTCCGTTCAGGTGGCCCACGGATAGTTCCCTCTAAGGTGCGCGCCTGGGTGACCACACACAAGAGAACAAAGGGTCACATACCTAATTAGTGGAGCCATGCAGGCGTGACTCCATTAATTAGGTGCCTGGACCCTGGAGAAGATGCACCTGTAAGGTGAGGTGGTGGCCTTGGGGGGAATATGGTGTAAGTGGGAGGGGCAGTGGGGTGAGAAGAGGGGATGGGGGGAATTTGGGATATGCAGGGCTGCAGCAGCCAGAGAAAGAGCTAACTTTCCCCAGCTCCAGGGATGCAGCCGCCAGGGAGAGATGACCCTCCTTCCCAGCCTTTGTGGCTGCTGTGGTGGGGGAGAGAGGGAGAGATCCCACTCCTTCCCAGCCCCAGCTCGAGAGAGGGAGAGGGAGAGACCTCCCTCCTTCCCCCAGCCCCAGCTTGGGAGTTGCTGCGGTGTGGAAGAGAGGGCACATCCATTGCATTAGAATGGTAAGACTACTGATATTAAAATGAGTTGTGTGCTTTCATTTGTAGAACAAAAAAACAATTATTAAGCTTTTTTTATATAGCGCTTTTATCCAAAGTGCTTTACAATAGTTAGCAAACGGTACAAACAACATTTGGAAAGATCATTAAATGGTCTGCCAAGACTATCAGCAATTTTCAAGTGGTCCATGAAAAAAAAAATTTGAGAACCACTGCAATAGACCAATAAACCCTCTTAAAATATCACTACTGTGCAGCTATGTCTACTTGGACATGCCTTACAATTCTGAATGCTCAGAATGAAGTTGAGTGTTTAAAAATAAATCAAAAACAGTATTTCACACAGCAAGAACTGGATGACAGAAAAATGCAACCACATTGCATGCGGTGTTTCAATGTGGGGACAGTTCTCAATGAAAGTCACTTATCAAACTTTTCCATATACTATTATTTAACGTTTATATTACAGTCGAACTCAAAAGCACCAGTCATGATTGTGGCTCTGTTGAGCTAGTTGCTGTACAGAGGTAGGAGAGAGGGAGACAATCAAATTTACATTGTTAATATATGCATGAATTTGCCTTTTAAATATTAGTTATAACAGAATTGTTTGTACACACAATGGGTTGCACCACTGACAGCTAAATGCCATGGCAAAACTAGAGATATTTTAGATCTCAGGCACTACTATTAGGACAAAACTAGTTCCATTAAATATTCCCTTAGACTAAATTTTCAAAAAAGAATAAAAATGTCCATATTTCTGCTGCTCCCAGAGCTCATCTCACATGCTGAACATAAGCAATGATGATCAGACAATTAGAAGTATCAGAATACAGTACTATACATTTTAATTTCTAAACATGCATTTCTAGTGGGTTGAACAACTCAAAAAAGATGTTGTCATTGTCTGCAATGGATGCCAGTGCAGCACAGTGAGAGCTGACCACTGGATCACTAAAGAAAGAATGCATTATGAGTGGCTCAGTGGATAAGTATATTTTCAATTTAAACCATCAGAAACAAACATGGTAAAATATTTTTCTGTACTAAGAATAAAGTATTCTACAAAGGTTTGAAGTTAAAATGATCAGAGAATAGTTGTCAACTATCAAGAAGGCTAATTGGCTGACAAAATCTATTTGGTGTAAGTAAGAATAATGAACCTGTGTCTTATTCAGTAAAAGGGGCAATTAGAAAATTCACGTGGTTGCAACTGCTCTGTCTGTATGTAAAATTCATTTCAGTACACTTGTAAAACAAAGCCCATGAAACATGACATTTATGATTAAAAACAAGCTGCAAGAATTTTTTCACTGGTTCTGTACAGTACATCAAAGCTGGCAGTCAAGGTTCAGAAATAACAGCAATAACCTCTATGAGATATAGAACTTTAATTAGGAGCTGGGTGGTTAAGGTGAGGCAATTTAAAACTATGTTTTCTGGAAAGAAGCCTACAAGTTATGTAGCTGCATATAATTATTACTCTTGACTTTTAGAGATGAACCTGTATCTTCTTAGGATACGAGTCTCATACTGTATAGAATACATTTAACTTGTATCTGATCCACTTATTGAACTGATAATTGAAAATAGAATGATAACTTATGACTTGCTACCGTAGGAGGGTTTTGCCAGTACAGTTATTCTGGTTTAGCTAAACTAGCAAATTGTCCCAGGGTAGATGCAGTTATATCACTATAACTGGGCTTACACTCATATACCTTATGCCAGTTTGATGTTGTTATAAATCAGTGTTTCACCCTCACCTGGAACACTGTGTTCAGTACTGGTCACCCCACCTTTAAAAGGATTTTGCAGAAGTAAATGGGGTTGAAAAACGAGCTCTTATATGAAGAGAGACTGAAAAGACTGATATGTTTACTTTAGAGAAAAGATCAATAACTGTTCACTATTATAAAATATACAAAACATTGAATTTTGAATGATATTGAGCAGATGGATCTCAAAATACAAGAACAAGGGGACATTAAATAAGATTGAAAGGTGGCAAATGGAAAACTTATAGAAGGAAATACTTTTTCTCATAATACAAAATTAGACCGCGAAACTCACTGTCATTATAATAGGAAAGTTTTAAAAGGCTATGAAACCTCATGCTTCAATCTCTATTGAGGTTAGGAGCCTAACAAAAGAGTGTTGTCCTCAAAACAGTGCTGAAGCGCATTTTAAAAATAGTGCAGCCTTATACAGGCACCCTGCAGAGCAGTGACTTGCACCTGGAAACACACCATAGTTTTCAGATTATGGCTTTCTGGTGTACTGGCAGGTGAGTACAATACCCCCCTCACATTCCATCACCACTACTACTACTGAGCTCTCTCTATAACATTTCCTATCAGTCTTCTCTGAGAGGTCAGAAATGACTCTTCAGACAAAGATGCCATCAGAGAACCCATTCTGGTAGTAGTGCAGAAGCAGCACTTCAGAGATAAGATCAGAAGAAGAAGGGCTAAAAGATGTGTCCACAATCATTAACGTCTACTCACTTCCCAGGGAATTTGAACTCTCCCCTCCCCATCTTTCTGTTCAATGTATATATTGTGGTTAGGCATCTCCCTCGCTTCAGGGGCTCAGCGTTTCCCTTTCTGGCAGTGGGGGGCCTGGAGTAAATCAGTCCCACTCCAGAGAGTTTTTCATTTCTCATTCGGGTTTTATTTTTCAGTATTTACAAAGTGGGCTTCTGAGTAGGCCCAAGGAGTACTCTTCAGCCAAACAAAAAAAAATTCATAACACGCATCTGGATTTCTGAAATGGGAGTGGTCTGGTGCTGAAGGGTTGGTGCAAGCTTCTCACACATCTTGATGAAGGCCTGCTTCCTCACGCTGAAGTTCTGTACCCACTAGTCATCATCCCATGTTTCCAAGATTATGTGGTCCCACCACACCATAGTGGTTCTCTGGGACCAGAAACGGTGGTCAACCCATGGGCATACCATTGTAATCTCAGCACTTGACTCATCTGTTCCTTGGGACCACAGTAGATTTTCATTCCATCTCTGGATCAGCCACCTTCATCATCTCAAAGTTTTCTGGACCAATTCCATCCTGTATCCAGTAATGTACTGCATGAACATTTGTCCAGCAAGCAGTAGCAGACCCACATCATCATATATTTGCTGTGTGTCTCCAGTGTTGTTTGGCAGAATGGAGATCTGAGTGGGAGCTGCAGCTGCCAAATGCGTGAAGGTGGTATATAGTACCAGCAACATGCGAGAGCATCTCCTATGACACACTGGACTCTGTGATACCACCCCTGAAATGGTAGTGCTAAATGTCACATACTGAAAAAGGGATGTGTGTACAACAGGATGTGCTTGTGTACAACCAATATTGATGCCCAGCTAAGCAATGTGGACAGAACTGCCACCTGCTTCAGTGTCTGTCTGTTCCTCACACAGAGGAGAATCTTCTCCCTCGTTACATCATTTTGTTTTTCTGAGTCTATCTGCCAAATGATTTTTTAAAAATTGAATGAAAACCAACAGCTAGTTTCTCTTTCATTGCCTACGATGATGGAAGAGAGAAATTTAAAGTAGAATGTTATCAACAGGATACCAGTACTGCACATTCCTCCATTTTATTTTTCTTCAAGTTGTTCTGATGATTTCATTGAGGAATGTTTCAGGCAAAGAGCTATGATTCTGAATTAATTGGCTTATGTATTTTGCCTAGCCTTTGAAAAACCTAAAATGACATAACACATACACCATTAAAAAAAGATTGCATTTTGAAAACTGACTACTGAAATAATAATGACCTCATTTATTAAATTTTAGTTTTGCAGTTGGTTATGTGCATTGTATCTTTCAAAAAAGCACTGCTCTATATCAGGAAAATAATTTATATTATAGACTCATAGACTCATAGGTCAGAAGGGACCAATATGATCATCTAGTCTGACCTCCTGCACAAGGCAGGCCACAGAACCCTACCCATCCACTTTTATAACAACCCCTAACCCAGGACTGAGTTATTGAAATCCTCAAAATTGGTTTGAAGACCTCAAGCTGCAGAGAATCCACCAGCAAGTGACCCATGCCCCATGCTGCAGGGGAAGGCGAAAAACCTCCAGGGCCCCTGCCAATCTGCCCTGGAGGAAAATTCCTTCCCGACCCCAAATATGGCGATCAGCTAAACCCTGAGCATGTGGGCAAGGCTCATCAGCCAGCACCCAAGAAGGAATTCTCTGCAGTAACTCAGTTCCCATCCCATCCAACATCTCCCCGCAGACCACTGAGCAGACCCATCTGGTGATAATCCAAGATCAATTGTCCAAATTAAACTATCCTATCATAACATCCCCTCCATATATTTATCAAGCTTAGTCTTAAAGCCAGAAAAGTCTTTTGCCCCCACTACTTCCCTCGGAAGGCTGTTCCAGAACTTCACTCCCCTAATGGTTAGAAACCTTCATCTAATTTCAAGTCTGAACTTCCTTATATCCAGTTTGTACCCATTCATCCTCGTGCCTACATTAGTACTAAACTTAAATAATTCCTCTCCCTCCCTAACGTTGACCCCCCTGATATATTTATATAGAGCAAGCATATCCCCCCGCAGCCTTCTTTTGGCCAGGCTAAACAAGCCAAGCTCTTTGAGTCTCCTTTCATAAGGCAGGTTTTCCATTCCTCGGATCATCCTAGTAGCCTGTCTCTGGACCTGTTCCAGTTTGAATTCATCCTTCTTGAACATGGGACACCAGAACTGCACACAATATTCCAGATGGGGTCTCACCAGCGCCTTATATAACGGTACTAACACCTCCTTATCCTTGCTGGAAATACCTCGCCTGATGCATCCTAAAATCACTTTTGCTTTTTTAACAGCCGTATCACATTGGCGGCTCATAGTCATCCTGTTATCAACCAATACCCCAAGGTCCTTCTCCTCCTCTGTCGCTTCCAACTGATGCGTCCCCAACGTATATCTAAAATTCTTATTATTAATCCCTAAGTGCATGACCTTGCACTTTTCACTATTGTATTTCATCCTATTTCTATTACTCCAGTTTACAAGGTGGTCCAGATCTTCCTGAATAGAATCCCTGTCCTTCTCCGTGTTAGCAATACCCCCCAGCTTTGTGTCATCCGCAAACTTTATTAGCACATTTCTGCTCTTTGTGCCAAGGTCAGTAATAAAAAGGTTAAATAAGATCGGTCCCAAAACCGATCCTTGAGGGGCTCCACTAGTGACCTCCTTCCAGCCTGACAGTTCACCCTTCAATACGACCCTCTGGAGTCTCCCCTTTAACCAGTTCCTTATCCACCTTACAACTTTCATATTCATCCCCATCTTTTCCAATTTAACTAACAGTTCCCCATGTGGAACCGTGTCAATCGCCTTACTAAAATCTAGGTAAATTATATCTACCGCATTTCCTTTATCTAAGTAATCCGTCACCTTCTCAAAGAAGGAGATCAGATTGGTTTGGCACGATCTACCTTTAGTAAATCCATGTTGCAATTCGTCCCAATTACCATTGACCTCTATGTCCTTAACTACTTTCTCCCTTAAAATTTTTTTCCAAGACCTTACGTACTACAGACGTCAAGCTAACAGGCCTATAATTACCCAGATCACTTTTATTCCCTTTCTTAAAAATAGGAACTACGTTAGCAATCCTCCAGTCGTACGGCACAACCCCCGAGTTTATCGATTGCTTGAAAATTCTCGCTAACAGGCTCGCAATTTCACGCGCCAGTTCCTTTAATATCCTCGGATGGAGATTGTCCGGGCCCTCCGATTTTGTCCCATTAAGCTGTTCAAGTTTGGCCTCTACCTCAGTTGCGGTAATATCCACCTCCATATCCACATTCCCGCTTATCATCCCTCCATCATCACTAAACTCCTCACTAGTCTTATTAAAAAGTGAGGCAAAGTACTTATATGTTAGACTGTAACACATGTGAAGTGATAATTGGATTTGTCCAATGTTCTATACAGCATTCTAAGTTTAAAAAAAAATATTCAAGGATATCATTTGCACAGGATTCCCTGTCTTGGAACTTGTGCTTTCAGGAACTAGGAATTTATGTGCATTCTAGCTTAACAAGAATGTGGAGGGTGCTGCAAGTATATCTGACATTCCTTGTGAAGGTCACTTTAACCAACCAGCTTCTAATTAAAGTTCTACATCTCATAGACGTTATTGCTGTTATTCCTGAACCTTGATCCCTCACCGAGCCTAACACCGCCCCCCCCCGCACCTAGACCCTCTCACACCTAGTCCTCCCCTCCCCCAGAGCTTCCTGCAGACAGGTGAAGTTTCTGGGGGTTGATCTGACCCAGCCCTGGCTGCTTTGTGCAGGGAAGGGAAGAGGAAGGGAGAGGGGGAGGGAGAACTCCATCTCCATCCTCCTCCCTTCCCCCAAGCTGGGACCAATGTCCTTGGGTGCCCCAGGGCATCCACAGACCCCCCTCCTGCAAGTGATTTCTCTCTCCCCTGGCTGCCTGAACAGAACATCTGAACTGCCAGGAGGGCTGAGTGACCACCGGTGCAGTTTCTCTTTGCTTCTCCAGAAAAAACATTTTCTGCAAGGAAGCAAAGGGAATCTCCAGGCAGGGGACATTTTCTACTGCACTGCAGTGGCACAGATTTTCCCCATGAGTGATAGTCAAAATTTCTGTATTTTCCAAGGAGATTCTCAGTATCCAACTTGGAGTCCTAAAGATCCCTTCCACCCTGAAGAGATCATAACGCAGCAAACCATCTTTCTGGCTGAGGACTGAGTATTGGAGCTGTCAGTATTAGTCAATCTTCCAAAAATGGTGCTATCAATCCCACCTCCTTTTGCCATTGAGAACAAGAGACTTGAAACTGGTTCTCCAGCACTAGTCAGGAGAAAACCAATAGTGTGTGAAGTAATGTCCAATAGGCAATTTCTGTCACAAATCCGAAACTGACCTCTTGTTCATTTTCAACAGATTGGTTTCAATAACTTTCATGTAATTCTACGTAAAGTGTGATTTTATTTTAGTTGATTGAAGAAACAGGATTCAAACACCATATCCTGAGTTTTCTCTCATTGACCCCACCAGCAATGACCACCTTTCCCAATGCAGGGATGCAGGATATATTAGAGAATAGGATTTTTATCCATCGCTTCTATTGGAGCAGCCAATTTCCAATGTAGACCCCAGCTGACTTTCTGTATACAGTACTTACACTATGCTGTGCTCAGAAACCATTAATAGGTTCTTCTTGTGCCATGTAGAGTTAAATCTGCTCAGAATACCACTGGTCCTGAATTGTGTGGGGAGCAAGAGTCCCAAGATGGGTCCTACAGTAGAGAATTCACACCTCAGCCAAGCCAATGGGCAGCCAGAGTCTTTTGGAAAGATTGAGCCAAATTGTTTGCTGATATAAACTGGTGCAACTCCAACTGAAGTCAATGGAGTTGTACCAGTTTACATCAGCAGATATGATTAATGAATTATTTGTATTTGAAAGAAAATATAACTGACAAATTACATTGTTAAAAATTACAGTATCACAATATGTTAAAGCAACCAAACTAATATTTAAAGAAGCTTGCAAATCAATGGGTTATCATCTAAGGGGATCCAGCTAAAACCAGGAAATTATACAATTAATTCTGCACAAGCCTTGAAAGAAAACGCCACAGAGAAGAAATCTCTAAATAAAACTTTATTTGCAATCTGTAATGCCTTGTGAGAGCATGATTCTGACAGGTGTTTAGTATCTGAATGGGCCGTTGGCATCAATAGAAGTAACAGTTGCTCAGCATCTCGCCGAAAAGACCCCCATTATATTAAAAAGAAATGTATGAAAAAAAATCTGATTTTTGAATGTGTGTGAGGAAAACCACGAAAAAAGCTGAAACAATGATTCCTGTCCTAATAGATGGCAACTATTGGGTAAAACTTAACAGATTGGCTAAATGACCATTTCAACAACAGTGTACTTTCATAAATATTTACTCAACACTGAATATATCACATCCTAATATGGAGGGGAATGCCTGTAATAGAAATCCTGCGTGTTCATTACTTTATTAGATTATTAGGACAAGCAACATAACTCCACAGAGAAGGCAATAGAAATAACCCATGATGTTTTGATACTTTGATTGCAATTTGGACATTAAAAAAAGCACTGTCAATACGCTTGATTACATATAAAAAGTGGGATAGACTCCCTCTGCCCAGAGGAGTTTATAAACCATTTCAGAGATAGATGAAACAGTTCAGATTACAGCATAATACACCAGAAGGTAGTTCAGTGTCAAGTGGTGGGACTCTATTCTGAGAGATCAGCATTGAAAGGATTTTGATAAGTGACTCTTGCACTCTAGCCAATAGTGTTGGCAAAAAATTCAGTGAAAAATATTGTATACTGTCCTAAAAGTTGGATAGCATATGCTCCATTATTCTTGATGAAGACAATGGGTGGCTTATCCATGACAAGCGAATCAGGACAAAGCTGCCCGAAGATCCAGGAATGGAATATTTAAAGATGATATCACACAGGCCAACACTAATTCAGTAAGGTACTTAGCATATGCTTAACTTTAAGAGCATCAGTAGTCTCACTGAACTCAGTTGGATTACTCAGGTGCTTCAAGTACATAGCTGGATCAGAGCCTAAATGGCTCAGTGGCTCTCCATTTCCACTCCATACAGTCTTTTCACAAAAAGAGCCATGAACTGAAACTTTTAACCCTAAACATGAATATAGTGCTCCGAGCATGAGGACATACTCCAAGCAGAGGGTCAAGAGAAAACATTATTTGGGTTCCACTGTTGGAACTATATGCACTGAGAGCAGATAGGAACAAGAATTGCCATTAAAAAAAATCAGACCACATCAATTCAGTTCCAGCTTCCTGTCTCTGATAGTGGCTATATACATAAGTATATACTTACTTATTTTGGGATAAAATACCAAACATCGTATTGCAGGTGAGGATTTACATTGATTTACATGAAGGCTTTTGAACATTTTCAGTATTATTTTTATTCCATTCTTTACGAATGTGAACATTTTACTTTTTTGACTGTTGCTTCACATTGAGCAGAGGTCTTGTCCATAGTTACACTGTCTTCCTCCTGAGTTGTTACAGTTAATTTAGAAATCCAGTTAGTTGTATGCATAGGTCAAATTTTACCTTTCAGTGTGCATTATTTTGTGTTTAAAAATACTGTTTCATCAGCCATTTAATTGCCCATTTATCTAGCTTTGTTATGTATTTGAAGTTCTTTACAGTCTGGGTTAACCTAAATAATTGTGTGTCATTTGAAATGTTGCTACCTCACTGCTTATCTCCTTCTCAACAGCATTAATATACACATTTAAAAAAAAAACAGTCCTAGTACAGAACCTTGTGGTGCCTAACTCTTAACTTTTTGCCATGACGAAAATTGCTAATTTATTCTTACCTTTGTTTTCTGTATCCTAGCCAGCTTCTAATCCATGACAGAACTTTGCCTCTTACCACATGACTACTTGGTTTCCTCTTGTAAGGGACTTAGCCAAAAGCTTTGAGAATCCATGTATATTATGTCAACTGACTCTTCTTTTTTCATATTTTGGTGATTTGTCCAAATAATTATAAGGCATTAGTGAGGCATAGTTTTCATTTGCAGAAAAAATTCTGGTCACTTTAGATCATATTATGATAAGCTATGTGTTTTATAATTGTCATAAACAGATAGTTAAGGGTTAATGTCTTTTTTACCTGTAAAGGGTTAAGAAGTTCAGTAAACCTGGCTGACACCTGACCAGAGGACCAATGGGGGACAAGATACTTTCAAATCTTGGTGGAGGGAAGTCTTTTTGTTTTGTTCGTTGTTCGCTCTCGGGACTGAGAGGGACCAGATGTACATCCAGGCTCTTCAAATCTTTCTGAATCAGTCTCTCATGTTTCAAACTTGTAAGTAATTAGCCAGGCAGGGCGTGTTAGTCTTATGTTTGTTTTCTCAACTTGTAAATGTTTCTTTTTGCTGGAAGGATTTTTACCTCTGTTTGCTGTAACTTTGAACCTAAGGCTGGGGGGGAGGCCCTCTGGTCTATAGGAATCTGATTACCCTGTAAAGCATTTTCCATCCTGATTTTACAGAGATGATTTTTATCTTTCTTTCTTTAATTAAAAGCTTTCTTTTTTAAGAACCTGATTGATTTTTCCTTGTTTTAAGATCCAAGGGGATTGGATTTGGACTCACCAGGGATTGGTGGGGGGAAAAGAGGGGGGATGGTTAATTCCTCCCTGTTTTAAGATTCAAGGGATTTGGATCTGTGTTCACCAGGGAACTGGTGAAGCCTCTCAAGGCAACCGAGGGAGGGGAAAGTTTTTGGGGGACAGAAAGTGCCCCAGACACTGAAATTCTGGGTGGTGGCAGTGTTACCAGATCTAAGCTGGCAATTAAGCTTAGAAGTGTTCATGCAGGTCCCCACATTTGTACTCTAAAGTTCAAAGTAGGGGAAAGAAATCTTGACAATAATGCTATCTTTAAATTATTGTTTCAATCAACTTACCTGGTACTTAAGTAAAATATGATTTTGCTACTCTGTAATGCTGTTATCTTTCTTAACTGCTTATTTTATTCACTGGTAGCCCAGAGGACTTACTCATCCTCTCAAAGAATTTATTCTTGTATACTTAGAGAACTTTCTTGTTATTTGTTTTTATTCTCTTTGGCTATTGGCTTTTCAAATTCCATTTTAGTCCTCTTAATTTAATTCTTATCTGTTTATGCTCTTTTCTACTGACTTTGTTTAAGGAAGAAGGATATCAATTTGGCTCAAATAACCTCTTGAATATTGTCATTTAGCCATGCTGTTTCACTTCCTGACAGTTGACCACTGGTTGAGAGCTCTACTCAGTTAAATGCTTCAGTTAGCACTCTATTCACTTCCTCCATATTTGTAAGTACAGCACCTTGGAGTACTTTTGCTGGAAGTTTTCTTATGGTATGCTGCTTTGGATTTCCATAAGAAGGACATTAATATTGCATGAATCTAGATTTTGATTCAGTTTTAGGGTTTTAGGGTTTTTTTGGTTAGAAATACAACCAAAATATATTCCATCTGATAAGGCTTTATGTGAGCTGAATGAGCAGCTGTCACCTTCCATATGAATCTCATCACAGTTCTACTTAAGTAACAACAAAAAAAACTATTATTCCCTGTTTGAAGCCTTAACTCAACAGAGTGGAAAGCTCTAAATTCAATCACATGAACACAGCACAGTGTTAAGAATGTTGTTAAGAATTAGCTTTAGCATCTTACATATACAGTAACTCCTCACTTAAAGTCATCCCGGTTAACGTTGTTACGTTGCTGATCAATTAAGGAACATGCTCGTTTAAAGTTGTGTAATGCTCCCTTCTAATGTCATTTGGCAGCTGCTTGCTTTGTCCATTGCTTGCAGGAAGAGCAGCTCGTTGCAGCTAGCTGGTGGGGGTTTGGAACCAGGGTGGACCAGCAGCCCCTTATCAGCTCCCCGCTCCCATAATTTCCCTGTGCAGCAGCTGCCTGCAGTTCAGCTGTGTCCCTTCCCCCACTGCCATGTGCTGCTCCTGCCCTCTGCCTTGGAGCTGCTCCCCGAGCTCCTGCTTGCTGTGCCAGGGAGGGCCGGGAGGGAAGGAAGAGGGGCTAATGATAGGGTGCCCCACTCTCCCCTGCTCCTGCACCCCACTTACCCCATCTTCCATAGAGCTGGGGACACACACCAGAGCTGCGGTCTCAGCAAGCTGATCTAATTAACAAGGCAGTGTACTTAAGGGAAATGCACATATCTCCCTCCATTCCTGCTGCCTTGCAGAGTGAGAGAGTTAACCCTTGAGGGCTCGGCCAATTACTAGTTCATCATTTAACAATAAGGGAAATATCCTACCCTCTGACTCCTCCACCTCAACTAAGCTTCACAATCATCACCACTGTGTACCAGTATTAAATTGTTTCTTTAAAACTTTGTGTGTCTGTGTGTGTGCGCATGTGTATTCACACACATATATATACACACACACATATATATACACACATATAAATAAATACAGTCTTTTGTCTCGTGAAAAACATTTCCCTGGAACCTAACTACCTCATTTACATCAATTCTTATGGGGAAATTGGATTCGCTTAACATCGTTTCACTTAAAGTTGCATTTTTCAAGAACGTTAAGTGAGGAGTTACTGTAGTTATAGACTCATAGACTCATAGGTCAGAAGGGACCAATATGATCATCTAGTCTGACCTCCTGCACAAGGCAGGCCACAGAACCCCACCCATCCAATTTTATAACAACCCCTATCCCAGGACAGAGTTATTGAAATCCTCAAAATTGGTTTGAAGACCTCAAGCTGCAGAGAAATCACCAGCAAGCGACCCGTGCCCCACGCTGCAGGGGAAGGCGAAAAACCTCCAGGGTCCCAGCCAATCCGCCCTGGAGGAAAATTCCTTCCCGACCCCAAATATGGCGATCAGCTAAACCCTGAGCATGTGGGCAAGAGTCACCAGCCAGCACCCAAGAAGGAATTCTCTGCAGTAACTCAGTTCCCATTTCATCCAGCATCTCCCCACAGACCATTGAGCAGACCTATCTGGTGGTAATCCAAGATCAATTGCCCAAATTAATGATCCTATCATAACATCCCCTCCATATACTTATCAAGCTTTGTCTTAAAGCCAGAAAAGTCTTTTGCCCCCACTACTTCCCTCGGAAGGCTGTTCCAGAACTTCACTCCCCTAATGGTTAGAAACCTTCGTCTAATTTCAAGTCTAAACTTCCTAATATCCAGTTTATACCCATTCGTCCTCGTGCCTACATTAGTACTAAACTTAAATAATTCCTCTCCCTCCCTAACGTTAAACCCCCTGATATATTTATATAGAGCAAGCATATCCCCCCGCAGCCTTCTTTTGGCCAGGCTAAACAAGCCAAGCTCTTTGAGTCTCCTTTCATAAGGCAGTTTTTCCATTCCTCGGATCATCCTTGTAGCCCGTCTCTGAACCTGTTCCAGTTTGAATTCATCCTTCTTGAACATGGGACACCAGAACTGCACACAGTATTCCAGATGTGGTCTCACCAACGCCTTGTATAACGGTACTAACACCTCCTTATCCTTGCAGGAAATACCCCGCCTGATGCATCCCAAAATCGCATTTGCTTTTTTAACAGCCGTATCACATTGGCGACTCATAGTCATCCTGCTATCAACCAGTACCCCAAGGTCCTTCTCCTCCTCCGTCGCTTCTAACTGATGCGCCCCCAGCGTATATCCAAAATTCTTATTATTAATTCCTAAGTGCATAACCTTGCACTTTTCACTATTGTATTTCATCCTATTTCTATTACTCCAGTTTACAAGGTGGTTCAGATCTTCCTGAATAGTATCCCTGTCCTTCTCCGTGTTAGCAATACCCCCCAGCTTCGTGTCATCCGCAAACTTTATTAGCACATTCCCGCTCTTTGTGCCAAGGTCAGTAATAAAAAGGTTAAATAAGATCGGTCCCAAAACTGATCCTTGAGGGACTCCACTAGTGACCTCCTTCCAGCCTGACAATTCACCTTTCAATACGACCCTCTGGAGTCTCCCCTTTAACCAGTTCCTTATCCACCTTACAACTTTCATATTCTACCTTCTGAATTTTCTATGTATTTTTGTTGGGTTTCTCTTCAGAAATGTTTTATTAGGAAGTCTTTGAAACTGGGCTTGGACTAAACTGTTAGTGACAATCTTATTTTTTTTAATTGTTGACCAATATATTTATAGACATTATCTACACAAAATTGGTGGATCCTGAATAAATCTGCTGCAATGTGCAGCTTTTAAAAATGGATTTAGAATCATTTAAATTTGTTACTCAAGTTATAATGAAGTTTATGTGCTGTGCAGCTGATGGGGTTAGATATGGACATAACACTTGGCCCATATGCATATAAAATCATTTAAAGATGGAACGTAAAGGGATGATGGGGGGAAGTCAAGTTGCTGGCACGAAAAGTGTTCATGCATAGCTGCTGTCAGATAAAATCTTCTGTCAGCAGCTGTACTTGTACTACACACTATGTCTGAGGTCACGCCGCATGAAGGATGCCATTTTGCTCTACAAAATGGAGTCCTCTGCAAAGTGTGACCTCATACATATGGTGCGTGCAAGGTCACGCTGTATGAAGGATGCCATTTCATAGAGCAAAATGGTGTCCTCCCTGCATTGTGACCTTGCATGCACTGTACGTAAGAGATAATGCTGTGTGGAGCACACCAGGGATTGCTGCAACTCCATTTGCTCATGAAACGACCCCACTTGTGATCATGACCCAAAGTTTGGAAACTGCTGCTGTACTAGTAATGATTCAGACCTACAATGAATTGAAGGAACCTCCTGTGTGCAGGATGGATGTCTACTTGGAAATACGTGTCCTTTAAACTGAGACCCAAGAACCAGTCATCTGTGTTTAGGAAGGAGATTACAGAGGCCAGGGTGATCATTCTGAAGCTCAGGTGGCAGATGAAGACATTTAGTTGTCTGAGATTTAATATGGGTCGCCAGCCTCCTTTGTTTCTTGGGGATGAGAAAATATCTTGAGTAGAATCCTTTTCCCATATGCTGAAGTTGTACTGGTTCTATGGCTCCCAGATGCAGCAGGGAGTCTAACTCTTGTCTGAGAAACAACTTGTGACAAAGGTTCCTGAGGACGGATGAGGAAGGGAATTTTGTGGGGAGAAGGGGATAGAGAGGAACTCTAATGTATAACTTGTAATGATAATCCAAAAACCCCATCCATCTGATATTACATGTTGCCATGCCAAGGAAAACTGAGCTAGGCAGCCGCAAGCAGGGTGCAGGTGGATATGGCAGGGCGAGTGATTCTTGGCTCTGGAAAGTCCCATTGTGAAAAGGATTTCTCTGTCCCCCTCTCCTCACAAAATGAAGAGGCTCTGCTTACTATGCCACATCCTTTGGCATTTCCTAGGAGGCCTGTAAGCCCTTTGAGGTAAACTGGTTGAGGCGCTGGTCATTGCCTGTAAGACTGACACTTGAGAGATTTCCTCTATAGTACCAAGATACAGCTATCCAGAGAGCAAAGAGTTGTTCTCAAATCTTTGAAAGTACATAATGATTCATCAGTTCTCACTGAATAGGTTATTTCCCTCAAAAGACAGATAACAGTGGATTGGACTTCTTCGGCAAATCCAGAAGATTGGAGCCACAGAGCCCATCTCAGCAGATTTTTGGTTTGTTTTTTTTCCTTTTAATGTTATACATACATACATACATACATACACACACACACACACACACACACACACACATATCCAATCATCAAGGCAACTAAATATATATTTTCCTTTGCATGCAATTGGTAACTTTACTTCGAGAGGCTGCACTTGACAGTTTTTTTTCCATTTTGAGAGAGATGACTAGTTTCAGTGGTATTCCCCATTTTAAGTACAGAAAATCTCTCTAAAACTGGTAGACTCTTTCAGTATGGAACACATTTTTAAAAAGTGTGACCAATCTACAGAACACTTTATAAGAAAAGCTAAACAAGTTGTCTTCCTACCACCTAGCTCTCCCCCAGTCTGTCACTAACAGAATCAAAAAGCATCTTTAATGAATGCTAATCCTTTATCAAGAATGACTTCAGCATAATTCCTCATAGCTATTAAAAGGGCATCAGTTGTCCACTTACACCTATATAAATAGCTTGATCTGTTTCTACTGCAATAACGCAGACTTCACATTTCATTACAGCCTGACAGGGCACAGAGATTTATTTCATGCTGAACTTATTAAAATACAAATGGATTCAGTCCAGGTGTCAGCATGCTCGATTTCAGGTGGCATTGTGAGCTTTGTGTTGGGGGGGGGAGGGGTGTGATAAGAATATATTTAAAATTTTAATACAATAAAACCAAAAGCCCAAAGTCAAACATGCTACTGCATAAAACTATGACAAAACAAAGCTATCTACAGAAAGTTGCATTTCTTGTGATTATGATAGCATTCTCTTTATGAAATATACATAATTAAACTGTATAGTTAATTGATTTTAACTCGGATAGAAATATGAAACTTACCATACTCGCTGAGAGAAATGAATAGCCATTATTAATGCACTTTGCATATGTAACTTTTTTCTGAAAATAAATTATATGCTCACAAAAGTTACCTGTACCAAGGGAAACAACTCTCTGCCTTTTCTTTTCTATCTACTCTATTTCTAACATTCCTATCACTTAAGAATCTAGGAAACAGAACATAAACAAGGAAAACCATTTGATTGCTGTATTGTAGTCCTTTCAAATGAAGCGGAAAATTTTTACACAAACACACACACACACACACACACACAGCATGAATACGTAGCAGAAGATACACACAGCAATATTGTTACAGTGGATTTAAAACTGTATTGAAAGGAGAGGACTACATCACTTGAATACTGAGACACCCCCATTTTAAAAATGTTTTTGCTAAAATCATCTTCCTGGCCTGCTTTCTGACCACGTTACCTCCATTTTGGAGTCCTTCCTGTAGCTTCCTTAACCCTATTGTACATATTCAGGTTTCTTTTTGTCCTCATCCTCAAGGCCTTTACAATTCTGTTCTATCCTTTTTCTCAGCTCCTGTATCTTAACTGTGTGGCTTTACAGACCCATCAACTATACTGGTCACAATCACTTGTTTGTTGTCTATATCCTCCTCGAATGTCTTTACTCTTTTTTCTATGCCACTCCATATGCATCGAACATGGTCTCTTTGAACTAAACTGTAAGGCCAACAGAATGCCTAACAGAATGTTAGGAACCATTAGGAAAGGAATAGATAAAAAGACAGAAAATATCACAATGCCACTATATAAATACACAGTATGCCCACACCTTGAATACTGCCTGCAGTTCTGGTTGCTTCATCTCAAAAAAGATATATTAGAACTGAAAAAAGTACAGAGAAAGACAACAAAAATGATTGGGCAATGGAATGGCTTCCAGATGAAGAGAGATTAAAAAACTGGGACTGTTTGACTTAGAAAAGAGAGGATTGAGGGGAAATATGATAATAATCTATAAAATCTTGAAGGCCGTGGAATAAATAAATAAAGTGTTATTTATCCCTTCACATAATACAAGAAGTAGGGGTCACCCAATGACATTAATAGGCAGTAAGTTTAAAACAAACATAAGGAAGTACTTCTTCACATAATGCAGAGTCAATCTATAAAACTCGTTGCCAGGAGATTTTGTGAAGCCCAAAACTACAACTGGGTTAAAAAAAGAATTAGATAAGTTCATGGAGGATAGGTCCATCAATTGCTATTAGCTAAGATTGTCAGGGACATGATCCCATGCTCTGAGTGTCCCTAAACTTCTGACTGCTAGAAGCTGGGACTGGATGACAGGGGATGTATCACTTGATAAATTGCCCTGTTCTTTTCATGCCCTCTGAAGCATCTGGCACTGCCCACTGTCGGAAGACAGGATACTGGGCTAGATGGATCATTGTCTGACACAGTGTGGCCATTCTTATATTTTTACTGGTCCTCATTCAAGATGCTCCTCAAGACTCATTTCTACAATGATGCCTACAAGAAAATGCAAACTAATACATGGTTAGGCAGGTGGCCAGCAGGAATTACCTCTATCATTAATATTTTTGTCTATTATATTTTAAAACAATAAAAAAGATTAAATGACTTTAAACTATCTCACTGTCTACATAGCTAATCTATATAATCTTATGTGCCCAACTTTGTCACCCTCATCCTTCCTGTCCCCTTGTTTTGTTATTCCATCTTGTTTTGTCTTTTCTTAAATTAAGCTGTAAACTTTTCAAGGCAGAAACTCTCTCTTATTATACTATTTGTCTGTATGACACAATGGGGCCTGAATGAGCTACTATAAGACAAATAATATAAAAATTAGGGTTGTCGATTAATCTTAGTTAACTCACATGACTAACAAAAAAATTAATTGTGATTTAAAAAATTAATTGCAATTAATCACAGAATAGAACAATAGAATAGAATAGCAACTGACATTTATTTAATATTTTGGAGATTTTTCTACATATTCAAATATATTGATTTCAATTACAACAAAGAATACGAAGTGTACAGTACTCACTTTATATTATTTTTATTACAAATATTTCCACTTAAAAATGATCAACAAAATAAATAGCATTTTTCAATTCACCTCATACAAGTACCATAGTGCAATCTCTTTATCGTGAAAGCACAACTTGCAAATGTAGATTTTTCTTTTTACATTGTTTTGTTTTTGAGCTTATGTAAAACATTAGAGCCTATAAGCCCACTCAGCCCTACTTCTTGTTCAGCCAATCACCAAGACAAATAAGTTTGTTTATATTTACAGGAGATAATGCTACCGTCTCTTATTTACAATGTCACCTGAAAGTGAGAAAAGACATTTGCATGGCACTTCTGTAGCCAGCACTGCAAGGTATTTATGTGCCAGATATGCTAAACATTCGTATGCCCCTTCATGCTTTGGCCACCATTCCAGAGGAAATGCTGCCATTCTTATGATGCACGTTAAAAAAAGAATGTGTTAATTAAATTTGTGACTGAACTCCTTGGGGGAGAACTGTATGTCTCCTACTCTGTGTTTTACTCACATTCTGCCATACATTTCATGTTACAGTAGTGTTGGATGATGACCCTGCATGTTGTTAGTTTTAAGAACACTTTTACTGCAGATTTGACAAAATGCAAAGAAGCTACCTATGTGAGATTTCTAAAGATAGCCATAGCACTCGACCCAAGATTTAAGAATCTGAAGTGCCTTCCAAACTCTGATTGGGATGGGATGCAGCGCATGCTTTCGGAAGTCTTAAAAGAACACTCTGATGCAGAAACTACAGAACCTGACCCAGCAAAAAAGAAAATCAACCTTATGCTGGTGGTATTTGACTCAGATGATGAAAATGAACACGTGTTGGTCTGCACTGCTTTGGATCATTATCGAGCAGAACCCATCATCAGCATGGATGCATGTCCCCTGGAATGGTGACTGAAGCATAAAAGGACATATGACTCTTTAGTGCATCTGGCAAGTATCTTGCAACGCCGGTTACAAGAGTGCCATGTGAACACTTGTTCTCACTTTCAGGTGACATTGTAAACAAGAGGCGGTCAGCATTATCACCTGCAAATGTAAACAAACTTGTTTGCCTGAGTGATTGGCTGAATAAGAAGTAGGACTGAGTGGACTTGTAGGCTCTTAAGTTCTACATTGTTTTATTTCTGAATGCTGTTATTTTTTGTACATAATTCTACATCTTGAAGTTCAACTTTCAAGATAAAGAGATTGCACTACAGTACTTGTATTAAGTGAATTGAAAAATACTATTTTTTATTTTTACAGTGCAAATATTTGCAATAAAAATATAAAGTGAGTACTGTACATTTTGTATTGTGTTATAATTGAAATTAATATATTTGAAAATGTAGAAAACATAAAAAATTTTGATATAAACGGTGTTCTATTTTTGTTTAACAGCACGATTAATTGCGATTCATCTTTTTAATTGCCCGATTAATCACAAATAATTTTTAATTGCATGATTCATTGCGATCAATTTTTTTTAATCACTTGACAGCCCTAAAAAAATTATAACTATCTGGGTTAGTGGTAATTTTTGTGTATTATTTATGTAGTTCCAAAAATGGAGCCAAATTGTAAAAGAGTCAGTTAATTTCCCTTTTCTCAGTCATTTCATTTATCCATTATCTAGGGGTCTTCCATTTTGAAACAAAGCAATAGAACATAAGATTTCCTTCTTTTCCCAGTAATCCACTAAAGAACATTTTCCATTTTTATTGGCCAGCTACATTTTAATAGCAGGCACATCCACTGACGCAAAAGAGAGTAAAGGCAACTTGGCCCTAGAAATGTCATGTAGTTTAAGATTTAGGTCTATAATCTACATATCTTTGGTCTTTAAAGGACCACTGGGTCTCCACATTCCCTACAGTCTATCCACTACAGATTTATTGTCAGGAGAGAGTGAGTTACCATTGCTACTTTGTAATGATTTACTTTTATTGTCACACAAAAAGATGTTGCCATTTATTGCCATTTTAATGCCTCAGTTCAAAACCACTTCTAGTTTATTCCCACTGACTCATAAAACTACCTCTATTTGGATTCCATTTTGAATTTGATTATTCTTTCTTAACTCTAAAGTGTAGTGTACCTGAAGTTTAAAAGTGAGAATGTGAGTGCATCTGTATTAAAAGACAGCCCCTAACGCCTTACTAATGAACAATGAAAAGTCATAGCAGTTAACCTGAGACTACAACTTTATTCACACTAAGAAAAAAAGATTTATAGAAATAGTTGTAAAGGGCACTGAAGTATCTAGAGCCTTTTTAAGTTTGGTTTGGTAGAGATCCTCCATTTCTAGAACTTGCTCCCCACAAAAATAAGATTAAGCATGAATTTGGCTACTTTTAGAAGAAAGTACAACTCTCTGCCCATGTCTTCACAACTGATTAAATCACTATCTTCTAAATGACTGCTAAAGCTGCAAGGAAGCACGGTGCTTGTTCTCTCTTAATAAGATCCTGATTGCATCAATTTTAGTTTTTTAAGGTACCTATATACCATGAGGAGAGGCACCAAATACTCTTTCCTATAAGTCTCTGTATAGTACTGTGTACAGTAAAGTAGAAAAAAAGATCTGGATTGCTGGTAATAACATTAGCATAAGGAATATTAAGAATGAAAAAGAAAGCCATTTGCTCTACCAAGTCTTATCTCTTACAATATATGATTTCTGCCAGAGAAGAATGTAATTGTTTTTTGAATACTCTCAATTCTTGCTTCATTACCCCTCCCTGGTAGACCACAGTAAACATTTATTGTTTTCTCAGTTAAATGTATTTTTTCTAAATGTGCCTGAGTTTCATTTTTACTCCCTATCCTCTCAGAGTTATGTCTTTAACTCGATAGCCTAGATTCAAAATAGATTCCCAAAATGTCACAATTACCTAACTTTTTAACAATTCAGATTTTACCACCGTGCAGTTCTTTTCCAGCCTTTGTGATCTTCTCTGTCCCGGGCTAGTGTACTTTGAATTGCCTTGACATTTTTATGAGTGAAAGAAAAGTAGCATCAAGAATGCAAGTTCTGCTCTACATAGCTACAAAATCCCCTTCCTCATTTGTAAGATCAATTAGATAAACCAGGGTGAATTTAACTTGTCATGCTAATCCAATAATTAGTTTTTTTCTTTGGTTGACACCTTATGAGCAAAAGTTATAGGTGAGTAAGATATAGTCAGAGGCACGTGAGAGGTATTTTCTTGGCATTCAAAGACACCTATTTTTGACAAAAATGTTTAGAATATAGGATACTTGGCTTTTTGTACACATTGCTAGAAATCCCAACAGCATAAATAGTAAATAAAGGATGTGTATGTCTAGGCAACAGTTTGTGTTTCTTATGACTCGTACCGAAACAAACACCAATAAACCCCACACAAATGTAAATAGTTTAAACTATTATTTTTAAAATTATTTTAATGAATATTCAGCAAAGAAATGTTTCAAACATTAAACTTCAAAAGACAAAAAAAATGTGTAAGTTTTAGTCAGAAAAAAGTTTCATAGCTGTAAAATAGAACTTGCAGTCTCTCTCTCTTGCTGGCTTCAGTAAGAAACCACTACTACCAACTAATCATCATACATCAATGTGAGCGCATGCAAAGGCAGTGGATATGCTAATTTGCAGAAAGTTAGCAATGAATTTCAAAAAACCTATAAGGATCTGGAATTCTTGGAGATTCAAGTAGAACCCAATGACCAGACCAAGCAAACAGATAGTTGACCATCACTTAGGCTTCTTTCTGCCAGCTGGACTGTAAGATTCACAAATTCTAAGGCCTCAGAGAACATTATGATCATCTAGCCTGACCTCCCATATATCACAGACCAAAGAATTTCACCAGAAATTCCCGTGTCAAGTCCACAACATCTGGTTGTGCTACAGCATATTGTTTCATCCCTGGCTGAGTCCCCCAGTGGATTGTCACCAGTATTTTATAATCAGACCCAGCCTTTAGATTCCACATGCATACAAGTCAACTGGGTCTAGGCAGAGCCCAGAAATTGCCTTTGGCTCTGGGTCTCTAGGGCACAGAGACAGAGACAGACTCCTTCTCTGAAACCTTTCCATGGGATGTGACACTCCAAGGTTTAACTCCCCTAGTCTCCAAGATTACTACTGAACCTCCTATGCCTGCCCAGTTGCTTATATACACTTTCACTAGAGATCCACTGGCAATGGCACTCTGGTTTATAGTTTAACTCTTCATGGACACGTGTTAAGTAAGTAAAAAATACAGGAAATTGTACAACACTCACACGCAACTGTTAGCACAAGAGGGTTATAGATTTATGCAAAAAAATAACCCCCTGCATGCAATCCTCACCACTTCTGATAGTCCCTAATGTTGGTCTGTGTCCTTAGGGGCAGGCAAAGCCAATTCTCCAGCTGTATCTTCTGTTTTTCATGATGAACTGCCTCCCCTTATTCAAAGAACATGTCTCTTTTTAAAAGCAGTCTGTACCACATTTTCTCCTCCTCTCCATCTTCTGGGTATTTTCCATGCTTCCAATTCCATGTGAGATTGCTGGGCAAAGAGTCATTAAAAATCAGTGGTTCCGCCAGCAGCAATCCAACTGTTTTACCAGGGCATAGCAATTCAATTGTTGATAGCCCTTTGAGACTTCTGTTACACCTTTCCAGGCATAGCCTGTTCAGTGTGTGTCATGTTCCTGTTACCAAATGGATCAAATTCACGATTGTTACAAACATAAATAATATTCCACAAATCACAAAGGAACTCAAACTGACATGGACGTATTCCTCAAAGGAAGACATCCGATCTTAATTAAAGGACTTCAAGTGATGGAGAATGCACCACATCCCTATGTAAGTTGTTCCAATGATTAAGTACTTTCACTATAAAAATGGATTTTATTTCTAGTCTGAATTTCTATGGCTTGATCTTTCAGCTGTTGGATCTTGTTATGCCTTTGTCTGCTTAATTAAAGAGCCATCTACTATCAGAAATCTCTTCCTCCTGTAGACAGAATGTGATCAAGTCACCTCTTAACCTTCTCTGTGTTAAAACTATGTGGATTGAGCTTCTTTAGTCTCTCACTGTAAGAGAGGCTTTCCAAAATGCAAATCATTGTGGTAGCTTTTTACCAAACCCTTTCAAATTGTCAATGTGTGGACACCAGATCTAGACACAGTATTCCAGTCTCACTAATGCCCTATCCCATGGTAACATCACCCTCCCTTACTTTTGTTTGATAGTCTCTTGTTTATACATTCAAGGACCATATTTGCTCTCTTGGCCACCGCTTTGTTCTGGGAGATCACGTCCAGCTAGTTATCTACCATGACCATTAAGTCCTTTTCTGAGTTATTGCTTTCCAAAAGAGATCTTTATGTTTACTTTCATAGAAGGTTTTCATGAACCAAACCCAGATTACAAAAACCTAGGTAAAAAAGTTTCAGTAGCCAGACCTTAAAAGTCAACCAACCTCAGATGGAAGGCAGAACAGAAGCCAGAAAACGCTTACTTCTCAGACCACCTATTCACCATTTTGTCAAGGTATCTCACACACTAGCATCTACCAAGTGCCTGCTCTTAAGACTGTATGTTTCATCAACACTCGCATTAACAGATGTAAGTAACAAAATCCAATTTCTAATACAGATAAAAAACATAAAAGCTAGAGCCTGACACTCTTTTTTTGTAAACTGCCACAAAGGACAGTGAGGATAGTGGGTGTGAGAAAGAGAAACATTAAACCTCATACAGTAACTCCTAAAGCGAGATTGCTTAATTATAGTAACTACATTTAAGAGCTTTATTGGTTTAATACAAAATCTTTAATTGAATTCTGTGCTTGAATAATTCTAATCATTTTGTCAGGAATGACTTGTTATTTCTATGAAATGTATACTATCTATGTAAAATGCAATTTTGTTGATTTCTTGCAGTGAAATCTACAGAACTGGTTTGTACGAATTAAGTTTGTATTGTTGATTTATTCTGATTTCTTGCTGTCTGATTAGTTTCTACTTCTGTTATTGCCAATCTGGTATATCTATAGAGTCCAAAATCTTTCATCTTGGATTATACATATGAAAGAGAGCTAGTTAGTTTGCATTTTAAGTGGTAAAGTCCAACAGAACTTCTGAAAACTTTGTTTTGTGTAACTATTTTTTCAAGAGATCGTATTGAATTCCAACCACTGGCGTGGCGCCTACCCTTTCACTCATAATGTACCAATGTCTCACTCCATTTCCCCTTGTACCACCATACTCGTGTGGATGTCAGTTCTCATCTGTTTTCGTGCACTATACCTCATCCTCCTTTTTCTGTCCTTTTATTTATTTGCTTTTCCCCTGTATTTTTGTAGATTTTACTGTCCATTTTTCACTCAAATTTTCATACCACCATTCTCTCCCTCCATACACTGTTTCCTTCCTACTTCTCTGTCTCTTATCTTTTCAGGGGCAGGGTAAGAGAAAACAGGGAAGGATTAAGGTATAAGCCCTGTAGACCTGTGCTAGATCCCGTGCTCCTGAAATCATTTGATTACATCACAAGTTATGTTTTTATTTTTTTAAAAACAAGTTTCTGGCTGCAAGGGTTGTAAATAAAACTTCGAAAATGTGATCTGACCATAACCAATGTAGGGGTATCTGCCTGAGATTACAGACAGTATGAAACATTGACTCTGAGAAGAGTGAACAGATATCTTCATCTTAATGGGTTCTTAATTCCAAGACCCAATGATCTGGGGACTTCCGACCATCACTATCCCAGCAGAGGATGCTATGTGTTGCAGGAAGAAAAAAGCAGACCTAGCCTATCCAACCAACCAGATAAACGCTGGCTGGGTGTTCATTTGTTGCCACCTCAGTCTCTCTATAAAGCTGAGAATTCCCCAGTCACCTCTCCTTTTGCTCTGGAAGGGAGGGGAATCCCCATGTCTCTGCCAATGCCACCACAACTCAAAGGGGATCGGGCAACTGTGGTTGCCATCACATGGGGAGGGCCCTGAATTACCTCAGTTGGCTCAGATAGAAAGACAAGTGATTAGGTAAGTAGGTAAGGTAACAATCTAACTTACGCAAAATTTTGAAACTACTTTGGAAAGAATTTGGGATGGGGACAAAAGACAGCTTTGTCTTTCAGAAAAGCTACAAAGGGTGGGTCAGCCATGAAAACCTTAAGGTCAGTCAATCACTCTCTTTGCAGATGTTAAGGCTATTAGATTTATGTTTTTAAACCAAAATGTACAATAATGAGCACTCCCAGACAGCTGTTCAAAAAGTGCTTCCATCAGTCTTGTGAGCACCAGACTTGCTGGTGGTCCAAGGAAACAAGATGACCTTGGTTATAACTTATCTGGAAAATCAGAAAAAACTCATATAATCAAAGAATCAGGTATAGGACAGGCTTTTGATCCTATCCAATAGAAGTGCATCTGTGATAGATTTACTAATAACAGAATCTTCGGCACTGTGTATTTGAGTTAATTGTGAACAAGTTAACTTCAGGATGGCCCCACTCCTAGAACAATGAATTTACTATTGATTGTTTGAGAAACCATTCAAGTTAATCTTGAATCATGCAGTTCCACCATTCCGTCAAAGTGTTGTCTTTCTCCACTAGACAAAGAACAGGAAAGATCATATGGTTTATACATAAGTGTCACGTGATTGTCTTTTTGCAAAGTGATTTCAAGTGGACTTCTCCCTCTTTGTTGACATAGAACACTGCAGTAATGTTGTTTCTAATTACCTAGACTACTTGATCTCAGAAATGTGGGAGGAAATATCCAGAAGCCATTTTATAGTACACATCTCTAATACACTGATATGGAGCTGCAACTCCTAGGAGTTCCAGCTGCCAAGTATGCAGGTTTTGCCAGTGAATTTCCAAGCCTTTGTTTAAGGCATCTGACTTGATGACTGCTGCTCAAGATAGAAAAGAGAACAGCAGCATTTTCAGGACAGTCAGTCAGATTTTCAACCAGTGAAGTCACTGAAGCATGTTTGGAGGCACAGTTAAAAGAATCACAGAAATATAGGGCTGGAAGGGACCCTGAGAAGTCATCAAGACCTACTCCCTGAGCTGAGGCAGGATCAAGTAAATCTAGGCCATCCCTGAGAGGTGTTTGTCTAACCTATTCTGAAAATCCTCCAATAATGAGGATTCCACCTCCCTTGAAAGCCTATGCCAGAACTTAATTACCTTTACAGTTAGAAACTTTTCTAATATCTAACAGGGACATCCACATTTGGTGTGTAACTGAGAGGTATCCTCAACCAGGCAAATGGAGATACATAAATTGCCAAAGCCATGAGGGCTTATCAGCTTGAAGTAAAATATGACTGGCTGACACAAGCGGTTTCTTAAACTTTGAATGGTTTGACATAGTTTCCAACAGTCTTTCCTCTGAATTAAGGGCTTTGTCTTGCACAGAATCCAAGACTGCTCTGATGTTGAAAATCCTTTGAAATGGAATGACAGAACATTTCTGCTACCTGATAAGAAGTTTTAGGAGGTTTAATCTTTGGCACAGACTTCAGCCTTGGGCACAAAGATGGATCCTGCCTTTGGAATTGGAAGTATGATATTATCTGGATTTTCTTCTTCTGCAATAGGTAATCTAGCCTTGTTTCTCTCATTTTCTCCCAGCTATCAGTGGGGGAACTAAAAAGACCTTGCCCATCAAAAGGTAGATCCTCAACCATAGTCTGTGCATCGTAAATCAGTCAGGAAAATTGTGTAATGGCTGAGCCTTGCTAATAGGTTATATTGATAATGTGGCATTATAGTCTATTAGTTAACAATATGAATGCATAATGTCCCAGACGAATTTTTACAGGACTACTGATATATTTAAAGTTATGCACATGCATTAGCGCTTATGTTATTTGGGCCCAAATCGTTATTTCAGGCCTAAAACAAAGTTAATAGTGTCCCTTTAGTAGTACAATCTCTGTATAGATTATTTGTAATTATTTGACGCTTTATATCAATATAATTAACTGCCCAGTATAGCCCTGAATTATCCTGTCATGGACAGTCATCTGTTCACAATATATCTGCATATAATGTGTGATTTTAAAATGAAAACAATTTACATTAGGAAGTCCTTTCTTTTCCAACTATTTAGAGAAACTGTATGTAGAATGATAGTATAAGTAAGTTTGAGAGAAATAAAGGAAGAAAAGAAAAATTAAAATTGTAATTGGGTATAAGGTAACTACTGTATTTGGCACAAATGCACAATATAATTTCTATTCTTATAACATATCTGAGCTAGAAAAACCCAGATCCACTTGCAGGCATATCATGTCAAGTTCATAAGAACAATTTTAATTCATAGCACAGATGCTAAGGGAAATATCCCAAGATTCACTGCACAAATCAGAACAATGACAGATGTAGTTAATTTATTGTAACTAACAGATTAATGTCAAACAGCTTATTAGAATTCATTCTATTTCCCTTAATTTTAGAAACATGCAAATTAGTTTGCTGAAATATGCACACATGGATAGTATACATAAATAGAAAAAAGACTGCTACTGTGCTTTAAAAACAAAAATCATCTTAATTCACATATAAATGTTAATTATTCTGGCAGATTACTATCTAAATAGTATCAGTCACAATAGGCTTTAGAAGTATTAAAATGATTATTAATATAAATTAAAGGTGTTTAAAAGGGATAGTCCAATTCATTAGCATGAAGATAAATTACAATTTTAAACAGTACTTCTAGTGATTGGAAGAAGCACAATTTAATAAAACTATAATTCCATGTCATTTACTGTAAATTATGAACATGGTCCTATACAACACTGTATGAAGAATACACATGGCTAGAAGAATATAGTTTATACAATTTAATGCAATTTGTTTTTTTTTGCAAAATAGAGGATGTGTGTGTCCGTTTGCATATAATCATACTTTTCTCCATGATTCTGAATTTCAGTCTTATGCGATCTTTACTTGAAAAAAGGAGATGGATGAGTAAAAAAATGAAACTAGAAACACAGAAATTTGGAGTAGCATAAAATGAGAACACAGATTTTTGGCAATCCAGTGAGGTCATCCTTCAAATTTACTGGTAATTAAGCACCCACTGAAGATTCATATTAAAGCCAAAATTGGAAACAGTGTAATAGACAAGCATCTGTGACAATCTTCCTCAGTGCTCTTGCCTTCTCACAAGATTAGAATAGGATGTAGTCTAAAATGTGACAGTTTGCCATAGGCCATCCTAGAAGGTCTGTCTTTCATGGATGGATGTGTTGCATGCCCATAACCTTGAAACTCAAGCTGATGAGAGCAGCCATGGTCAAATGGCAAGATACATATTGATATTACAGCCCACAAGGGGCTTGATAAGTGCCACAGGCAGAGAATAGGAGAGACCTAGGTGCACCAGAGTCCAAGGCCTGTGCAATGGCAGGGAAATGATTACGTGAGATATAGACAGATAATCCTGGCAAGGGACCCCCATCCACACACTCCAGAAGAAGGCAAAACCCCCGCAAAGTCACTGCCAACCTGACCTGGGGAAAATTCCTTCTCAACGCCAAGTATGGGCCATCAGTTAGACCCTGAGCAGGTGAGCAAGAAACAGCCATCCGAGCATCTGAGAGAGAGAATGCTTGGGGTCATCTCAGAGCCTTGGCTATCCTGTCCGATGTCCCATCTCCAACTGTGGCCACCTCTGAAACTTCAGAGGAAGGATATTAAAAAAAAACAACACAGAATACTGCGGTGGTGGAGTCTCTTTTTTACTCTCTGCAGATGACTGGCTGAAAACCTGAAGCATGAGACATAAAATGGGAGTGAGCCCCAAGGCTGCTGAGCCCTACCCCCTTCCATCACAAGCAACCACATCATACAATTGCACTAATAAATTTGTCCAGCACTACCTGATAATAGGAACTACTGGCAAAAAAAAAGTGCTGGAATCAGGGTACTGGGAGACCCCTGGAAGGGGCAGAGGGGAGCCGAGAGGAAGATAGCGGCAGTAAGGGAGTTGAGAGAGGCCAAAGAGAGCAGGGGGTGACTCCTTGCAGAGCCCATCCCATCTCTGCCTCCCACACCTGTGCCTTGCGCCTGCTCTCCGAGGAGGGGCTGCTCCTTTATCCTGTTGTTCCCAGTGGCTCCAGCCCCTGTGCTCCCCCGCCTGGTCCTGGCAGAAGCATCCTGGCTCCCTACACGCTGACCCATTGCTCAGCACCTCCCACTCAAGCTTGGAACTGACCAGCTTGGCAGACCCTCTACAGCTGGGGAAGGAAAGGAGCCGCCTGGGCTGGGACTGGCAGAAGTCCATAAAACACTGTTCTGGCTCCTAAAAAAAAGAGATTAACGGTATTTTGGAGTGTTCTAGCATGACGTGAGTGCTGATTACTGGGCAACATTAGTAATAGGCCATGGTACCAGCCCTGTATATACTAAGTAATAAAATAGTTATAAGGTAGCTCTACATAATTTTATATAATGTATACGCACATTCTATGTACATAGTGAGTGTAAACACATTTACAGCTGTGATCATTCTTTTGTATCTTTCCATGGTATATTTAGAAAACTCCTTAAAAGCTAAATAGTGTCATATTAGTTAATGGAAAGAGGAGCTGGTAGATAAGAATACCCAGTACCTGCTTTAACTAATAGGGTACTGGGTATATTATCTGAGTATTCAAGGTACCTGCAAGTGATCATGACCTAAATATGTTTTGGGGAATTGTTTACATATTTCAGAGTAATTGTGCACAAGATGTCATTTGTTCTAAGGGAGACATTATCTTTGTAAATCTAAATATCTTTAAAACATATGTCATTTCAACACCGGTAGATTTAAACTGGAGCTTTTACAAGCAATCGTCTTATCCAAATACTTCCTATTGCGTTTTTGTAAATGTTTTAGCTGGAACAGGGTATGTCATTAGAGAACTGAAAAGACAAGGATTCCTAAAACATTTGGAGTTCTTTTCTGTTAACTGAAAGTCCCTTTTCTTATTGAACACAACTGGTCAAATATGCAGCACATACATATTTCCTAGGCTAAAATAAATTATTATAAATAGCACAATTTATTCCAAAAATCCAAAAAGCCTATGCTTAAGAATTAGAAAGAAAAAGTACAAACTCATACCCGGTTGACCATGGACCTTATCCAATATGGCAATTGTCACGTTTCACCCCTCCTTGCTTAAGTTTTCACAGAAAGCTGATCATCAAGCTGATGTTATTGCTCAGGCACTTAAAATATGGGAAACACAGATTAAAAACTGTTCTAAAAACTGTTATAAATATGGGAAACACAGATTAAAAACTGTTCTATATTGTCCACAGTAGACATAGACTAAGTTCCTAATCTACAAATTTGTGATTTTTTTTTTTTGCAAAAGTACACCTACTCCTTGCTCTTTTGTACAATGCAGGGTTTTTTTGTTTTTAATTTCTCCTTTCTTTTCTTTGCCTCTCACGCTGGCAAAATAAAGAGATACATTTCAACCCCATTCAAAGTCACCAAGATGACAGGTCGCTTGCAGGCAGAAAAACATTTTGAAGTCCTTTTCCATGGAAGGAACAGTAGGAGCAGTGACATCCATATCATATTTATTCCTGTACAGAATACATGTGCACAAGGCCTATCCTCCCCTTAAATCCTATTTATGTCTGGATTGACATAGGCCTTGTGCTGAACTTCTGCATAGGCAAATTCTCCAGATCAGAGGCTGCCTAACCAACTTAATTACCAACCAGGGTAATTACCTGCAAAGATTTTCAAATGTTACTAGTCAAAATTCAACAGGCAATAACTGTTTCATCTGTGGAAAAATAGCAGATCTCTCAAAAAATGTCTATAGTAAGCCAAATAGTCACAGAACATTCACTTCGTACCTCTCACAGTGAGGTTTGTATTGATGTTGTAGAGATGTCTGTGCTACCCTAGAATTGACATTCCTGCATGTACCCCAGTATTTGACAGTACTGCACTCAGCAGCAATTTCGTGTGTTCAGCACTGGCAGCTGAAAACCAAACATTACATAGCAGTCAGGCGGAAGGAGGAGCCCCTTAGAAGTCTGGCTGCTGATCCCATGGAACCATTTCAGACTCCAACCACAAAGTGAGTGAGTGAGTGTGAGAGAGAGAGAGAGAGAGAGATCTAAAACTACTTTTTCATTAGGTGAAAGCACTTCTGCTTGTGCCAATTATTTATTAGATGGATGACCTGTGCCCACGTTGATTTATTCCTTACACCGCCTGGAGAGAAACAGTAAAGTTACCACTGCTTTGGGTTTCTGTAAATCTTGTGTACCATGTTATCACAGACCACTGAGAAAGTCTTGCGACTTATGGACTCTGCTTATAATAGAATCAATTTAGAAATAATCTAAGAAAACTATTATGCACATAATTAGTGTGCTTGGGGGCAGTGATCTGGAACACTTGTAGAACAGTTAGTTAATTCTTGCCTCTAAATAGTGTTCTCATAACAGAAAATCTGTTTGTCTGGAAAACAAACTATTGGATTGACCATAACCATCAGCACTCATGTAGGCAGCTCGCTGGTGAAATTTGACACCCAACTATTCCCACGTAAGAGCCTACAAATTATGTCACAAGCCCAGCAAATATCTTCCAGAGCTTATCATCCTAACATAACTCAACTATATTTACAAAGAAGGGAATGATGTCTGGTTCTGTTCTACTCATTTCAGAGATTTGAAGACACAAGACGTGAGGATGAACTGGTTGTTCGAAGATTCTGGCTGCTGAACCTCTAATGAAAGGAGGAATGCCTGGAGGTCCTTCTTATGTAGGAGAACCTACTGAACAGTGTCTATTCAGGAAATCATCACTCTCAAAAGATCTCAGGTATCTCCCCCAGACTGTAATCTTTGAGTTCAGTGGTTGGTTCAGGGACCTTCTGAAACATACAGCACTGCTTGTTGAGAGGAGCTGGCATAGGCCCAAGTGTCCACAGGCCCAGTGCCAGAGGAGACAAGTACTGGCAGACAGAACTAGCCATACAGTAACTCCTCACTTAAAGTCATCCCGGTTAACGTTGTTTGTTGCTGATCAATTAGGGAACATGCTCGTTTAAAGTTGTGCAATGCTCCCTTTCTAACGTCATTTGGCAGCCGTCTGCTTTGTCCACTGCTTGCAGAAAGAGCAGCCCGGTGGAGCTAGCTGGTGGATGGTTGGAACCAGGGTGTATCGACAGTTCCCCATCAGCTCTCCCTATCAGCTCCCCACTCCCCTAAGTTCCCTGTGCAGCAACTGCCCAGCAGGCTAGCAATTGCAGCTGTCCCTCCCCGCACTGCCATGTGCTGCTCCTGCCCTCTGCCTTGGAGCTGGTCCTCAAGACTCCTGTTTGCTATGTGGGGAGAAGGAAAAGGGGAGCTAATGTCAAGATGTCCCCATTCCCTCTGCTCCTGCACCCCCCTTTCCCCATCTTCCATAGAGCAGGAGGGAGACACGACACAGGGAGCGTCCAGGAAGCAGCAGCTGCAGTCCAGTCTCAACTTGCTGACCTAATTAACAAGGCAGTCTACTTCTGACCCCACTCTTCATACTTAAAGGGGAAATGTACATATCTCTCTCTCTCAGAGACACAAACACACTGTGTGTGTGTGTGTGTGTGTGTGTGTGCGTGTGCGTGTGCGTGTGTGCGCGCGCGTGCCCTCCCTCCTTTCCTGCTGCCGTGTACAGTAGAGAGTGTGAGAGTCCCTTCTGACCTATGAGTCTATGAGTTAACCCTTGAGGGCTCAGCCAATTGCTAGTTCATCATTTAGCAGTAAGGCATTCCCTGGAAATATCCCACCCTCTGACTCCTCCACCTCAGCCAAGCTTCACAATCATTAAAACTGTGTGTGTGTGTAGGGGGGGGGAATTTTCCTGGAACCTAACCCCTCTCATTTACATTAATTCTTATAAAAGCAGCAAAGAGTCCTCTGGCACCTTATAGACTAACAGAAGTTTTGGAGCATGAGCTTCCATGGGTGAATATCCACTTCGTCAGATGCAATTCACCCACAAAAGCTCATGTTCCAAAACTTCTGTTAGTCTGCAAGGTGCCACAGGACTCTTTGCTGCTTTTACAGATCCAGACTAACATGGCTACCCCTCTGATACTTGATTAATTCTTATGGGGTAAATGGATTCGCTTAACATTTTTTCGCTTAAAATCACATTTTTCAGGAACATAACTACAACATTAGGTGAGGAGTTACTGTACTTGCCTGCTTTCAGACCACTCCCCCACCAAGATCTGTGGGTCAGGAGCCTGACAGAAGAGGAGAGAGTGTGGAGAAGGAGAGAGAGAGAGAGAATAAACGGAAATGAATACATGCAAATGCAGGATCCAAAGACTTTCCCTATGAACATGGGAAAAGAGATACTGTGAGCTGCTTCTGTCAGACACTGGTAGAACACTGGCCTTGTGATGCAGGTCATAAATTTATACACAGGGAATTGTTGTGCACACAAACTTCTCACCAATGAGCTGCCTCTATGAGTGTTGGTGTATGTACTTCATCCAAAAGTTTACGCAATAAAAATGGGTTGGCTGTGCATGAGAAAATCTTTTAAAGGTTCTAACTGGATCTGAAGCCTTCATTTCAGGAACTGCAAGTACCTGCTGTTTCACAGACAGAAAGAGGTCAATCAAGTCCTATACTGGCCAAATTATTGAACTTCTTGACAAAGACATCATCTTGAGAAAATCTGGAATCTTGGCAACAATAAGAAGATACATTTATTTCAATACTTCTGTTCTGAATTCTGTTAACTAGTATTTTTAGAAGTGAAATGGATATTAGTTCAGAGAGAGATCCCTGATCCATCAATGTATCCAGATAAGCTTGAAATGTAGTCAAAATAATTTTATTTGTCACCCCAGCTAATGTAATATCTTTTCAAAAGGATAATGATATATGGGAATGAAATTCAACAATAGTGACTGCAACGGTGGGTCCACAATCCTTTTGTGGGTCTCTAGAGCTACTCTAAAATAGATAATAAAAATATCAATCCTTCTTTTCTGCCTTTGAGCAGATGGTAACTGGACCAAGACTCCTTACTTGGACATGACTAATGTACCATGTATGTATCAACAGCCAAGTTCTTTATTAATGCTAATGAACCTAAAGCTTTGGCTGAGATGTGGTACAATGCAGGACTGTTTTTATCTCCCTTGTTTATTCTTACTATGGAATATCTGGTCCAGCAATCATATTACCTGAATAAAAGTTAGGTGTACTGATCTATGGATAGCATCATATGCAGATGATACCTTACTCGTGTTCATCTTTACGGTATTCCCTCCTAAAGAACTGAAGCAATGACAACAATTATTTGGAGCTATTTAAATTAAATGATGTCCCTTTTGCTATTCATTTTAATAAACATTTGCCTAACTGGCATATCTTAAACCTGTCATTTTCTCAGTTAAACACCGTTAACATGAACCTTTAAGTGCTTCGATTATCTTTTCCAATTCTACTTAACAAAACTCCAGAATCTCATATTAAAATATATGTGGACAGGTAACAAATTCAAAGGTAGTTTGGCCTTCCAAATTTAAGGCTCTACTATTCAGCACAGCTGGGTGCATCAGCTGACTGGTACAGAAATTGCCTCCCAAACATTAGATCTCTATAGAACAACTACAAATCCCAGATATAACATTTGAATATATTTTCCTTCTTCCATAGTCTAGGTTTATCCACTCTTTACTCACTCAGTAATTAACCTATTTACTCACCACCATGATTAAATGGACAATAATTTCCAAAATTATTTAATACCCTCCAGTCCCTTTCCCTTTGTCTCCCTTTTGTAATACTCCACTGTTTTCTCTGGAAATTGTACATCTTTGTATAGCACCTGAGACTTTTTGGATCTCACTAGATTAATCTAGTTGATTATATCAGAATCATAAGCTATGTTCCTTTGATCTGTTAAAGACACAGTGGGCCAGATTCCAAAACTGTGTGTCTCATACATTTATTCCAATATTTCCAAACTCAAATGCATTTACAAGACAACAGTGCTTAAATGATCAGATAACCAACTCTGAAGAAACAATATTTAATATATCTAACAATAGAGAAAGATTATCTAAAATCTGTTAAAATACTTTTGGAAACAATCATTCACATAAAAGATACTCAAACAACAGGGAGTTGGATGTTAAAATTCCTGCCAATATTCAGCCAGACTTTGAGGAAAAGGCTGACATACTTCCAATCATCTGCAATAGACTCCTTCATACTAATTTGATGGGACTGTACATTTATACAAATATTTTGGCAAATGTGATTTTGGAATTTTCTGTACAATTATGTTCATAGCTCAGCTAGGTGTTGACAGTGAGGTTTCACTAGAAAAAGTGATTCCACCCCCTCAGTTTTCTGTATATATGTGTCAGACTATCTATTACTGCCCAATGACAAAATCCCCATATTCCTTCTGTAAGCATTTGTTTCAATAAAATAATGGATTAATTTCCTGCCCTAAATAATAAAAATACACACATTATCTTGCCACATGGGCACTAATTACTGTTTTTACTAGTCTATTTGATTCATAATAAGAATTTATGTTTTATTATTGTTTTCGTTGGTATATGAATATGTATTATATGCCTTTTTTGTATTTATATTTCATACTTCCTTCAGTATGATTATATACTTTAGCACTTGCCTCTCTTTATTACCTTCACTATTCCCTCACAAAAATGAGATCCTAATCTGCCACCCAATGTAACTTGATATACTGTTCAAGGATTCTGGTCTGGATTTGGAACTTGTTTTGCATAAAAATTCCTGCTGATGTAGCAGGATCCTCTAAGAGAGGATACTAGTGTTCTATTAAAAGACAATGAAGGGAAAAATGATGACCCATAAATTGCAATCATAGTTATTACTCAATACTTAACAGTCAAGAAATAGGTTTTGATATAGTCTTCTAATGTAGACACAGCAAAACGCGAAAGGAAAATTATTTATTTGAGAATTGTTCACTGAGTCTTACCTGACCAGTGCCCAGTGGTAGTGCCTGATCTGTCTGTGCATGTCTCACTTACAGGTCTAAAGACAGTCTCCCAGCCACCAGTAGCATAGCGCCAATTCTGAGACTCCAAAATGAGTGTTCGTTGTGTTCCATATGCAATCATGAAGCAGTAGACAACATGATGAAGTTGACAGCCATAGCCACAGCCTTTGTTGATATTACACACAAGTTTCTTGGCTTTGCTGCAATCCTTGGGGTTCTATAAGTAAAGACCAAGAAGCACAGTTGAAGACAAGATATACACAAAGGCATATTTCTGAGTTAATAAGTGACAAGTGTCATAAATCACACACAAGTCATGTCAATATAGTACATCCCACATTAAAACGAAGGCGTAAGCACCAGCTGAAAGAAAATTGTGCACTCTCAGCAGTTAACATGAACAGCCACCACATATATTTCACTACTCCAATGTAACATAATACACCTTTAAGATATTAAATTATGTTTTCATTTCTCAGGCTGTCAGAATATGCTAACATTCAGTCTCAAGGCTCACATTCAAAATAGTTCTCAGTGTAAGAATGCTCTTTCTTGATTTCCTGTGGCTCTTTTCTAACTTTGTTAGCACTATTTCAATGAACATGCATGAATTATTTAAAAAGAAAAATTCAGTCTGTCTAGAGAGTAAAACAAACAATTAATAGACTATTTTCCAAACTAGCTTACTACAAACCAAGTATAAAACATATTACATGGCTAAACAAAGTGGTAAAAGTCAAGGTTTTAAACTGGATTGTATTCTTGAGAAACATAAAATCCAGTTATTGAAATAGTCCAGTTCTGCACAAAAAGTTTATGCACTGAAAGCTTGACAGAATAATTTTAAAACAATTTTCTGTACTTTTAAGACATTATATCTTACATCATCTACACTAAAGGCTATTTATAGTATATAATAATTTCTTATACAACTACTGAATTTAACTGCCATTAAATAAGCTATGCCAAGCATGTTTAAAATTATAGAGCATTAAATACTTTTCGGGTTCATAAAGTCCGGACAAGATTTTTTTTTCTGTATCCATTATTACTTACATATTCCCAGACCTTTTTTCCCATAAATATAATTTTTATATGAAATATTTAGTATGAGAAGTTATTTTTGGTTGTTTAACTGCAAGAGGGGAGTAACTGTGCATCAATACAACCATATCTTTTCCTCTTTCCTATCCAACACTCTATAACGGATTTTTCCCTATCCACTCTTGGAAATAGATAAACTCTGATGAGAGGAGGCTAAATATCACCCTCCCTCCTGAGAACTATTCAGAACTATCTGTCTCTACAGCTGCAGTCCTCAGACCTCTATTTCTTAAGAGTATTTCAATCTATTTTATTTGGCTTTCCCACTAATTTTTCCCAAAACAATCCATTCAAATTTGACCTTTTGAAATTTTGGCCCAAAATAATTTTAGGAAGGGCAGATTGTCTGAAGCCAAGCATTTAAGGGACCCAGTGCAGATAGCTTATCCTTATGAGGTTGCTTTGTCCAGAGAACCCAAGTCTGCCAGTTGCTCAAGCAGTTGGGCACAGGCTTAGGCCTGGTCTACGCTACACGTTTAAACTGAATTTATCAGCGTTAAACCAATTTAACCCTGCACCCGTCCACACAACGAGGCCCTTTATATTGATATAAAGGGCTCTTTAAACCGGTTTCTGTATTCCTCCTGGACGAGAGGAGTAGCGCTGAAATTGGTATTGCCATGTTGGATTAGGGTTAGTGTGGCCGCTAATCGTCGGTATTGGCCTCCGGGCGGTATCTCACAGTGCACCATTGTGACCGCTCTGGAAAGCAATCTGAACTCTGATGCACTGGCCAGGTAGACAGGAAAAGCCCCGCGAACTTTTGAATTTCATTTCCTGTTTGCCCAACGTGGAGCTCTGATCAGCACGGGTGGCGATGCAGTCCCAAATCCAAAAAGAGCTCCAGCATGAACCGTACAGGAGATACTGGATCTGATCGCTGTATGGGGAGACAAATCTGTTCTATCACAGCTCCGTTACAGAAGATGAAATGCCAAAGCATTTGAAAAAAATCTCCAGGCTATGATAGACAGAGGCCACAGCACAGTGCTGTGTAACAAGCATAACGGAAAGCCAAAGAATCAAATGGACGCTCATGGAGGGAGGGAGGGGGTACTGAGGACTCCAGCTATCCCACAGTCTCCGAAAAGCATTTGCATTCTTGGCTGAGCTCCCAATGCCTGTTGGGTCAAACACATTGTCCAGGGTGGTTCAGGATATCTCTAGTCAATTTACCCCCCTTCCCCTCGTGAAAGGGAAAAAAAATCGTTTCTTGACTTTTTTCAATGTCACCATATGTCTACTGCATGCTGCTGGTAGACATGGTGCTGTAGCACTGAACAGCAGCATCCTCTGCCCTCCCCGGTGGCAGACGGTACAATATGACTGCTACCCATCGTCATCATCAGCCTGTGAGTGCTCCTGGCTGGCCTCGGTAAGGTCGGCCGGGGACGCCTGGATAAAAATAGGAATGACTCCCGGTCATTCCCGGCAGATGGTACAGAACGGCTGGTAACCATCTTCATCACAGCAACTGGGGTCTGAGCTCCATCAGCCCCTCCCTTTCATGTCTAAAGAAAAGATTCTGTACTGCCTGGACTACCATAGCAGCTGGAGGCTTCCTCCCCCTCATTTTATCTCAATAAAAAGTCAGTGTTTCTTATTTCTGCATTCTTTATTACTTCATCACACAAATGGGGGGACATTGCAACGGTAGACCAGAAGGGTTGGGGGAGGAGGGAAGCAACGAGTGGGGTTGTTGCAGGGGCACCCACTAGAATGGCATGCAGCTCATCACTTCTGCGGCATCTGACACGGAGCGGCTGTGCTCTCTGGTACACTGGTTCTCTAGTAGACTTGCCCCATATTCTAGGCAGGACTGACTCTATTTTTAGATAAAACAAAGGAGGGAATGACTTGGGGAGTCATTCCCATTTTTGTCTTTGTGCCCCCGGCCGACCTCAGCGAAGGCCAGCCAGGAGCACCCATGACAGCAGCAGACTGATAACCGTCATCTCATTGCCAATTTACAATGGCATGGCAGACGGTACAATAGGAATGGTAACCATCTCTGCTACCTTGCAAAGGCAAATGAATGCTGCTGTGTAGCACTGCAGTACCGCCTCTGTCAGCAGCATTCAGTACACATACGGTGACAGTGACAAAAGGCAAAATGGGCTCCATGGTTGCCATGCTATTTTTACTGTAAATTTAATGGATTTACATAATTATAAACAGAAAATTTTAAATTTTTTTTGTATATTTTTGTCAATTTACTATCCTTCTCATAACTGATTAGTTGTTGATTTTATGCTGATTTCTTCAAAATCTTTCTTAAAAGCACTCTTAAAATTGTGATGAATGCCTTAAGAGTGTGTATTTCTTTCTGCTCATAAGAATTCTCACAGAGCTTATTCAGGATCAACAGTTTTAAGTTGTCCTTTAAGTATGTTAATGTTTATGTTTTCAAAAGAGCATTTAATACTAGCTCTGTTAGACCACAAAGCAATGGAGTGTAGTTAAAAAGGAAATGATTAAGTTAATTTTTTTTAATAACTTTTACAACTAGTATGTTAGATATCTACTTACTAATTCCCAAACTGTGATTGAACAAACACTACTAAACACATATATATGTGCACCACTGTATCACTTTACTGGTGGGTTGAGGGCCCTGTTCACGCACTACTAAAAGAGTGGGCCTGATTCTCTTCTTTCTTACACAGCTTTTACATCATGGTAACTCCATTTATTCCAACTGAGTCACTCCAGAATCAGGCCCAGTATTTGCTGCTCCTTAGTTTACTAAGTAAAAATAATTTTTCTTCCTTCTGTTTCTGAAAATGAAATCCAGAATTTGAAGGCAGTTATCACCTCAGAATTTAAAGTACATAGGCATGGATCATTACAGTATCAAGGAGGTAAGCTTTAAGTCAACTTACAGCTTGCAAACAGTTTACATTGTAGATTTCAAAGGCAAGGGTGTAGCCATTGATAAATTCAAATAATTTAGTAAAACTGCAATCAAAATGTATTGTAGATATCTAGTTTTCTACTGTTTGATCAACCTTCTCTTCATCCATGTTTCTAAATGTATCCACCCATAAAGTTTTATACTTAAATACATTCATTTTTTCTTCTCATGTCACAATTAGAAATATATTAAAAACATATATTAAATATACATAGAAACAGAGTTTTTTTCTTATAGATATTAATTTTTGGGTTTTAACTATTGTTATGCTCTTTGGATCAGATTCAGCCCTTGACAAATGCGTAGACTTAAGGTTAGGCTGAATATTTGGCACAACATATGCAATTTATAATATCAAAATAACATTGCTCAAGGAACTGTGGTTTTCCCTTTCACAGGAAGGGGACTGACTACATATCTCAAGCTTCAACAATCTAAAAATAATAAAGTATACAATAAGCAACTTAGCTAAAAAAGGAAGTAAAGTTTCCATTTATTATTGGGGTTTGCAGTTGCTTATAAACTGCTTGAGTAACTATATCAACGGAATACTTCAAACAAATTGCAGATGTATAATGCCATAACAAATACTGTCCTTAATAAGCTGTAGTTTATATTTACTTTATTTCCAAGGTATGCAGAAAAACAATCATACAGCAGTCTCAGCTCCAGCAAGCTCATGTAACAAATGATTAATTTGAATTGTATAAAAATAGCCCACCAACAAAGCAGGTAGGTTATCTGCCAGCTGCTATTAAAGAGAGTAACAGAAGTCATTAATGTAATAATTACAGATTAACAGATGGGTTCTTTACTGATCCTTTCATTTTAGTTGGCTCCCTTTTCTTTTCCCTTCTTTTTGTTTATTGTCTGTGAGTTACATTTCACCACCCCACTCCACCCCGTTTCCTTCTCTTTCTTTATTAATTAATTCAGTTTATTTAGGATAGATTGGAACCATGTATTCCTCTGGTTCTTTTCCTTACACCTTTCTTACCTGTTCGTGGTTAATAGATGGCTTGCAGAATGTTGTTGGAGTCAGAGACAGATCAACATTTTTTTTGAGGGGGCGGGAAAAGGGGAAGGGGAATGAAAATTTCAAAATACAGCAAAATTCCCCTTCTCTTTTGAAAATCCAGCTTTGTAATATAATTAAAACATAAAAAAAGAAATGAGAAACTTTGCAAAGTGTTGTCTGAAAAAGCTCAAGTGACAATTGAAATGAGTTTTGAGATAAATTAAAACTTTACCAGGCGCCAGAGTATTACTTATGTTACTCCCCTGACAAATGCCCATATTTCCATAGGAATAGGTAGCATTGTATAACCCATTTGTATAGTCAGGTTATTCTAAACATAAAACAAAATTCCCAATGGCACTGAATCACAACTATTTTTACTCTCATTTTATTCCCTTTCCTTGCTGCTGGTGGATGACTGAACTCTTTAATGTACAGGGTAAGTGTACTCTATGTAGAAGCCATCAGGACATATTTCACAGCAATGTCACAAACCACTACATTCTGTTTTGGCAATATAAAGTACAGCCCCAAAGTATTTAGTTTATGGTGTGAGATGAGGTTAGTAGCACAACACTATAGTGGGTGGCAGCTCTATATCTGACCTCAAGTCAAGTAAATAAAGCCCAAATAGTGTTTGAAACATAGTTGGTTAGAATCAATCAGTCTCAAATATACAGACATAGGGTTCAAGTCACTGTCAGAAGAACCATGATTACTGGCTCCCAGCTGTGGAAAGTCCATCTGGAAGGGACATGGGTAACACAGTACAATTCAACAGGAACTCCTCTTCCTTTGGGTCTTGTCCAGTGCACTCAAAAAAGTCAGTGGGGTAAGTTGTCAAAAGTGCCACTGGCAAACCACTCAACCTTCTAATGCAGCGGCGGGCCAAATTTTTGGCCTTAGGGCCACATTTAGGTATGAAAATTGTATGGTGGGCCATGATTGCTTACAAAATTGGGGATTAGGATGCAGGATGGGGTGAGGGTTGGGTGTGCGGGAAAGTGCTCCGGGTTGGGACCAAGAGGTTCGGAGGGCAGGAGGGGGATCAGTGCTGGGGCAGGGACTTGGGGCAAGGGAGGGAGTCAGGAATGCAGGATCTAGGCGGTGCTTACCTCAAGCAGCTCCCGGAAGCAGTGGCATGTCCCACCCCCCCGACTCCTACATGGAGGTGCAGCCAGGCGGCTCTACATGCCACCCTGTCCACAGATGCCATCCCTGCAGCTCCCACTGGCCATGGTTCCTGGCCAATGGGAGCTATGGGGGTGGCTCTTGGGGCGGGAACAGCGTGCAGAGCCCCCTGGATGCCCCTACACATAGGAGCTGGAGAAGGCACATGTCGCTGCTTCCAGGAGCCACAGCAAATGTGGAGTGGGACAAGCCCACGACTCTGCTCCCTGGAGGGAGTTTGAGAGCCAGATTAAAATGTCTGAAAGGCTGGATGTGGCCCCCAGCAACAAATTACACTGCTTTTAATTATAAAACATGTTTTTAAAGATGTTTTTCCATTGTGTGAATCAAATAAGCTGGCTTTGCCATCTGTAACAGTTTAATTGGCATGGAGTGGGAGGGTGGCCTGCTACAGATGGCAAAACTGGCTTATTTGATTCACACGGTGAGAAAACAGTCTTATAAATAGCTTTTCTACTTCTAAAATATAATTTTTTGCTTATGGTTTGATGTACAACAAAACACACGTGCTCCACATTTGGGACCAGATCCTCGCTCAGGCTGCTAGGAAGCTTGAAGGAGGTAGTCCTTTCCCACGCTTCTCACAGGATGCCAGAAGGAGGGGAGTTCTCATCCCAGGCTACCCCTAATTTAATTCATACAGCCCTCCTTCAACCCCCTACGATTCATATCGTTTACGCTATACAATCTGTGCCAGGTCCTTGCTTTCCACACAAAATTAATGCTGATGCTCCCCACCCACCCACTTACCCACAGTTAATATAGGCCAGATCTTCCTCTATCCCACAATTAATGATGGCCACTTTCCCCTTTAACGCAGGCCCCCGTCTTCTAAATCTATTGCTGACTGCCCATACTTTAAGGTTGCTATCTGAAAACTTTCAGCTCCTCCTGGTCAGCCCTCCTTCCCACACAGGCTTCTCTTTGCTCCTCGGAAGGAAGGTGAGGGAGGAAAAGGAGCTCAGAGCTGCTACTCCCCCAGCCAGCAGACTCAGTCTTGCAGACCACTGAGTATGTATGCAGTGCAGTAGAACACACAGCCTGATCTTGCTCCAATGTAGCACAGTTGAGTGCTCTGGCAGTCACCTACCCTCCTCCAGGAAGGGATTTCACCTTGAGCACAGTCACCTCATGAATGCAAAGTGGCTGCAAACTATTTCCCTCGATCTACAATCCCCTAATGTTAAACTAGTCCTGACTTTAGAGAGCTCCCCCTGTAGGTATCAGCTGGGTTCATCTTTAAGGAGATTATTGCCCTTATAGATTAGATGTTTAGATAGTGAACTACAAAAGAACTTATGAAGCAGAGCCAAAACTTGATTTAATATTGTAATAGGCTTTCTCCAAGCTTATTCAATTTTCATATGTTCACTACATTTTCCCTTGTAAAAATGTAAGTATAGAAACTTATGTCATCTAATTCCAATATCCCTCAAAAACATCAATTTAAAAACATGCTTGCCAGCTGCTATTTTCTGTTTTGCTCATTTGTTTTATTTTTAGGTAGCCTTTTTATTTTTCCTAAAAGACTGTATTTTAAACATGCTGAGTCCCATTCACATGCCTAAACTTCTTTTAAGGTGTTTTTGGAAAGGGTATCTATTCACTAATTCAATATTGTGAAATTAATTCAACAATGGTTGAGGAACACATTAAACGTACATTGTAAAATACTAGAAAAAGGGTAAAAGATATTCATTTAAGAGAATAAGACTATCAGAACAGAAAATGCCAAGTTACATGTAGAGTCACAAAAATTTGAATTAAATAGATATAAAAGATTTCCAGATACTATTATAAGATTTTTGAAATCTATGTTAGTGAAACAGAACAAAGAAATCCATAGTGAATTACATGCATGGGTGAAAGTAAGTTAAAGGACTTACCAGTACGCCAGAGTCCTGGGCAGAGGCGTGGTCTCAACCGGAGGAGGCGAGCCTTTAAATCAAGATTTAAAGGCCCCAGGGCTGCGGCTGGGAAAGGCAGCTGGGAGCCCTGGGGCACAGAGGTGATTTAAAAGGCCCGGGTTCTGGCCGCCACCACTGCAGCAGTGCTCCAAGCCCTTTAAATTGCTGATGGAGTCCTGCCGCCCTTACCCTGGGGCTCTGGCACCTGGGCTTGGGCAGGGATTTAAAGAGCCCAGGGCTCTGGTGGTGGGGAGCCCCAAGCCCTTTAAATCGCTGCCCGAGCCCCACTGCCTGAGCCCCAGGGTACGGCGGCAGGGCTTGGGTGGTGTTTTAAAGGGCCGGGGCTCCCCACAGTGCTGCCGGAGCCCTGGGGTAGTGGCAGCAGGGCTCGAGCAGTGATTTAAAGGGTCAAGCACTCCAACCACAGCTCATCATTCCATGTGGATGGTTATACATGACAAACATTAAAGAGACACTGTCAACCTAAATTTGGCCTATTGCATTTCATAGTAATATTTTATAAAAAGATAAGAACTGATAGAAATGTTTCACAATTTTAAAATTCCAATCAAAAACAGTTGTTGTAAGACAAACATTTCACTGTATTGTCTGAATCACTACAGCACTAAGAACCTGAAAGTGAAACAGACTATAAAAAAAGTAAAGCTGACTTCATTGATGTTTTTTTACCAAACTCAGATAAATACATAAAGTAAACAAAGAGCAAATATACTGGATTTTAAAAATTCTTTCACTCGGAATATTGTGCAGTATTATGAGTAAATATAAGAATTCTTTTTTAAACAACATATTTTTAAGTTAACAATGTCACTAAGACATTGTTATAATCACCTGGAGTTCCATTTGCTGCAAATCTAAATCAATAATAAAGGGAGAAACAGTAGATCCCATGGTGTTATCTCCAGTTCTTTTGTATATATTCCACAAGGAAATATCCACCAGATCTAAAATATTATCCCTACCATATATTAGTTTTAGCTTCTAAATATCAGAGGCAGAGTAGCAGAAACAGATTTTTGCTACTTTAATTAACAGTTTTACAAAAATTACGTTAGATAATGGCAATACATGTAAACCAGCCAAAATTTCTTCCTTCCCAATCTTGTTTCCTTTCATTTTATAAAACCAACAAGTGCTTAAGTTTTCCCAACATCATTATGTAAAGCTCTTAATGTCAGGGGCAGCTCCAGGCACCAGCACACCAAGCGCGTGCCTGGGGCGGCAAGCCATGGGGAGCGCTCTGCCGGTCGCCGCGAGGATGGCAGGCAGGTTGCCTCTGGCGGCATGCCTGTGGAGGGTCCGCTGGTCCCGCAGCTTCGGCGGACCTCCCGCAGGCGTGCCGCCGAATCCACGGGACCGGGGACCTCCCACAGGCAAGACACTGAAGGCAGCCTGCCTGCCATGCTTGGGGCGGCAAAATACCTAGTGCTGCCCCTGCTTAAGGGACATAAAAGCAAAGATTAGTAGTTTGTATTTGATGTAGTGGAGCAGGGGGAACCAGAGGAGGGAACCAAAGAAAGGGGTGATGTGGTCAAAGAGATGAGCCAGAAACATGATTTTTACAGCATAGTTTCGAATGGACATAAGTGAAGCAAAATGCATTTGCCATGGTGAGACAAATGTCGAGATGTGAGATTGTTTGTCCAGAGCCTCACTATTTACTTTGGAGAGGAAAGACCAGATTTTAAAGATGCTATGCAGAGAAAAAAGAAGAAGCAGGATTTAGGCACAGCTTTGATGTTAAGATCTAGAGAGAACCATGCTGAAGGTAACATCCAAGCTATGGGCTTAAGTGACAGGAAAAAATGGTGGTGTTCCCCATAATGACTAGGAAAAGGGAAGACAGAAGGACAAAGTGGGGGAAAATAGCTCTGTTCTAGCCACATTAAGAGTAAGCTGATGGTTGGACATCCACAAGGAGATGTTGGAAAGACAAGCTGTGATTTTAGTTTGGAAAGAAGGAGACAAGTCAGGAGTGGAGAAGTAGATCTGTGAGCCGTCAGCATACGTGGTATTTATTGACATATAGAATGAAATATATAGGGTATGTTAGACACAGATAGCTAACATTCTCTGCTTAAAGTCCTTACAACATATCTAGTATGAGTGTCCAATTAGTTTTTTCAAGGATACTAAGAAGAAAGTTTCTTCAGAGTACAATAACAATGAGGGAAAGAGCAATTATTACAGAAATATTAGAGAAATATAGGAGTACAATTTGATATATTAAAAATACTAGATATTTCTATAAGTTCTATAGGATGTATAGGGGACTTTTGGGGACTTCAAAACAAAACACTGAAAATTAAGAGATTGAGGAACTCATGAAGAACTAGAACAGGTGGTAAAGCATGTGTTAGAGTCAGAAGAAGTGGAACTAGAACATGATCAGATCAGAATTTAAAGATATCTTTATGGGAAAAAATTTAATGAACATGTGAAAATTAAATAAGCTTAGAGAGAGCTATTACAATTTTAAATGAGAATGATAGTTCTGCACATCAGCTGTTTATGTTTCAGTGAGTGACACTGTAATTGATAATGGATAATTACATTCTTTATGTAAAGTACAGTATCTTCTCTTTCACTTCATAGACACCACTGATGAATTGAGGAATGTGTCTGTGGGAGAACTCCCAAAAGATATTGCTACTTCTTGTAATATACCAAAACAAAAGCTATTTTTAGCTTTTGCAGACTTATGGAGTCTGAATGAAAAGGCAAACGTATAGCCTACTAGCAATCATGGATCCAGCACACGAAAACACCCCACCCCTAAAATATATGTCAGGAGATTACATTATTGCACAATTACAATTAAAACAGCAGTTAAACCCTTTTCTGTTATTGTCCTTTTGTGAATGAAAATACTGGCTCACTTTACGCATAAATACAAAGGATATATTACATATGTACAACATAAATCCTCTTGTTTTGCTGTCTGCAGCATTTGCACCTATACTTTCACTTAAATTATATTAATGTTTTTACTACATTGGCATATTTTAGGGGGCTAAAATATTTTTTCAACAAAATCCATTTTAAAATTTTCCTCTTGATTTAAGTGCTATTATTCTACCCTTCTTACCTGAAGGTACGTTATTCTCCTCTGTACCAGCTCTGTCAGATCTTTGGCCTCTTTTTCTCGCCAATCACCTGCTCCATCTGTTTGACTGAGGTAGTACAGATCTGTCATTATCGACCTATAAAAGGCAAGCAACATTAGATAGCTACCTTAATAATACTAAATTAGAGGGTTAGGCAAAGCCACAAAGAGAAATTAAATAGGCCTTCTGATTACACTGATCTGCTTAAACACTTTTAGTGGATATGGTATGTAATTAAACTAAGAGGGGACAAGTACAGAGGCACTGTACAGCACTAAATTAATTTGACTGTTGGTATGCCACAGCATCAATGCAGATTATCTCTCTCTGAATGTATCCTCCAACACAAACTAGCAGCCCAGGATGGGTGTGTATACATTATCTGATTCTGTGTCCTCCATTTACCATATTTCTCTTATCCATATATAACTGCAGTATTAAATGTCTGTGGAGTGGAAAAACTCTAAAGCCCACTAATCAAAATTTTTCACTGAAGAAAAGCCCCAAAAGCATTAGCTCCAGGATAGATCTGAAATTCATTGGACCAGGAAAAGAGACAATTAGGGGGTGACTCCTAATGTGGCTTCTCTGACAACGTGATGTTGCTATGCCATCAGAGATCAGCTTACTGTCTTTATATAAATGTATCATTGTAAATGTCATGGTGCAGAGATTCTACTATGTTCCCATAGTCCTTATTAGTACACCAGCAAACCAACTGTAGAACATTATTAAAAAATTTGGGATAAAGAAGCATCTCTTTATTTATAATTAAAAAATAATGTTATTATGGAAAAGATAAGTAACAGCATAGGAAGAGTGACATGAGATGTGAGTATGATGTAAATCTGGATTTAAGTCACAATAGTTCAGCTTTCATATCAATGCACAAGGCCATACTTTTGTAAATCTCTGTATACAGCAGTTATATTTAAAATGTATAATCATTAAATACAAAAAAATTTACATTAGTATCACATATTTAAACTAGAGAATATGGAGAGCATTTTTTAGGATATGTCAGATCCTAAATGAAGACTATTGGAGTGGCTAGTCATAACTGAATGTCCAGGGAAGGGTGGTGAGAAACTTCTGGCCAACAGAAGGGAACAGAATATGGTAATATACTGGGGATGTGATAAGGCATCCTGACCAGCAGGAGAGAATTTGGGTAGAACAGCAGCACATCAAAGACGGCCACAACCACATACCACAGGCTTTTTACAGTATCCAAGATTTTTTGAGGGGAGGGGTTTGGAGAAAGAAAGCAATCTGAGGCAGACAGCATGTGGAAGGGGGTTTTCTTGGCAAAATCCAGTATTCGTAGTAGAGTGGGGTTTGGATTCCTACTCACTCAATACCCAAATTATGCAAAGAAGAGTCAGTAAATGAAAAATACTGTGTTACTCATAAAAATATTACCTTGTCTACTCTGCAAAAACTATAACTTTACATTTAATAACCTAACTAATAATCCAACATTATAGGCAGAGAATGGAGCTGCTTAACACTTATGATTATAGTACCCTAGTTGCTTGTAACTTTGACAGACTTTAACTATTTGGGATGATACCCAGTTTATTTGGACTTGAGGGGCTGTGATTTACCAGCTGAGAATCTTGATGAACCACACATGAGAATACCAGAGCAGAGGGGGGAAACATAGCAGTGGTTGGGGGATAGAGGGAACCAGTGGGGATACAGAAAGAGTGAGGGCCAGGGAACATGCCTTTTCTCCTAGGACCCCCTGGTAATGCCCTCTCAGGGTAAGGGTGGTATAAGAGACCCTACCTTGCAGTAATCTATGGCACTGGAACTCCTTGGCTGTTGATGAAGTGGGGAGCAGGCTCAGCATGCAAGTCCACTCTGGCACTATGTACCCACCTACTGATTGCCTCCTATGACGAAATAATTGGCTCTGTGGATATGGGGAAAGCGGTGGATGTGATATACCTTGACTTTAGCAAAACTTTTGATACGGTCTCTCACAGTATTCTTGCCAGCAAGATAAAGTAGTATGGATTGGATGAATGGCCTACAAGGTGGACAGAAAGCTGGCTAGATTGTCAGGCTCAATGGGTAGTGATCAACAACTTGATGATCAGTTGGCAGCCAGTAGCAAGCAGAGTGCCCCGGGGGTCTGTCCTGGGACCAATTTTGTTCAACATTTTCATTAATGATCTGGATAATGGACGGATTGCACCTTCAGCAAGTTCATGGATGACACTAAGTTAGGGGGACAGGTAGATGCGCTGGAGAGTAGGCATAGGGTACAGAGGGACCTAGACAAACTGGAGCATTGGGCCAAAATAAATCTGATGAGGTTCAACAAGGACAGGTGCAGAGTTCTGCACTTAGTACAGAAGAATCCCATGCACTGCTACAGACTGGGGACTGACTGGCTAAGCGGCAGTTCTTCAGAAAAGGACCTGAGGATTACAGTGGATGAGAAGCTGGATACAAGCCAACAGTGTGCCCTTGTTGCCAGGAAGCCTAAAGGCATATTGGGCTTCATTAGTAAGAGCACTGCCAGCAGATCGAGGGAAGTGATTATTCCCCTCTATTTGGCACTGGTGAGGCCGCATCTGGAGTATTGCGTCCAGTTTTTGCCCCCCCCCCCACTACAGAAAGAATGTGGATGAATTGGAGAGAGTCCAGCGGAGGGCAATGAAAATGATCGGGGGGCTGGGGCACATGACTTATGAGAAGAGGCTGAGGGAACTGGGCTTATTTAGTCAGCAGAGAGAACAGTAAGGGGGAATTTGATAGCAGCCTTCAACTACCTTAAGGGGGGTTCCAAAGAGGATGGAGCTCGGCTGTTCAAAATGGTGGCAGATGACAGAACAAGGAGCAATGGTCTCAAGTTGCAGTGGGGGAGGCCTAGGTTGGATTTTAGGAAAAACTATTTCACTAGGAGGGTGGTGAAGCACTGGAATGGGTTACCTAGGGAGGTGGTGGAATCTCCATCCTTAGAAGTTTTTAAGGTCTGCCTTCGACAAAGCCCTGGCAGGGATGATTTAGTTGGGGTTGGTCCTGCTTTGAGCAGGGGGTTGGACTAGATGACCTCCTGAGGTCTCTTCTAACCCTAATCTTCTATGAATTACCTGGAATTCCTTGCTTTCTGTCTGGGTCTCTTTTACAAAAGCTTGACCACATTACAAAAAGCATTAGAGGCATTCCCCATGATTCTTGAGTGTACTGGATGACATCTTCAGACAAATTTCAAATTCATGGATGTCATAGGAGGCTTCCAGGCACATTATATACTGCATATGGTATTCTGCACTGAACATTGTTATGCCACAAGATTGTGACTTGAAGCCAGAGACCATCCTCCTTCAAATGGCATTTGGAATGGAAACATGAGAAATTGCTGAATAAACTAGAAGCACAGAAGAAACAAGAAAATGTGTGGAAGTGTTGAACACCAGTATGTTTTGAAATAGATGTGCCAAGCTGTTACAATTTTTAATCAAGGTTCTGGAAACTCAAGCTTCTCTTTGGTGTCTATAATTTCACCAGAAATGCTCAATAAAAATGTAGTTAGTCTTTCTAATCTATATAATTTACAATCACAGGGCATGACTGCAGTTACCTTTAATCATGCTAGCTTGGTTCATGGAACAGTGATGCTGCAGCAGGGCAAACTTCAGTGTGGGCTATACCCACCCAGACCTGGGTAATTATTCGTGAAGCTAGTCCATGTAGATGCTTACACTGCACAGATGTAATACACTTAAACATGTATAAGGCATTTTCCTTAGTACCACACAACATTCTATTAAAAAGTTAGTGCTAAACAACCTCAATAAAGCCCACGTTAAATTGTTTAAGGGCTGGCCAACTGACAGATCTCAAGTAGTTATTAACTGGGAATCATCATTAATTGGTGATTTTCTAGTGGGGGTCTGCAGAGTTGTTAGTAGTCTCAGCACTATTTAATCTTTTTATTAAAGATCTGAAAATAACTGCTGATAAAATTTGCAGATGACAGAAACTGGTTGAGAGTTAAACAACGAGGACCTGGCAGTCACACAGAACAATCTGGACTGCTGTTAAACTGAGCCCATTCAGATAAAACGCACTTCAATATAATTAAATTCAAAGTTATACATCTAGGAAGAAGGAATGCAGGCCATACAAGAAGAATGGAGGAATTACATCCTGGAAAGCAGTGACTCTGAAAAGCATTTTGGAGTCATAGTGGACAAGCAACTCAACATGAACTCCCAGTGGGATGCTGTGGCAAAAAGGCATAATGTGGTCCTTGGAATGTATAAACGAGAAGTAGTTAGTAGAAACAGAGATCTACCGCTATATATGGTATTGGTGAGACTGTTACTGGAAAACTGTATCATCCAGCTTGCATGCAGAAAAGAACCACAAAATTGTTTGAGGGCTGGAGCTCAATCTGCTTAATTTAGGAAAAAGAAGATTCTGAGTTGACTTGATTGACATATAAGTACCTTCACAGGAAGAAAATACTGGTTATGAAGGACTCTATCTGTTGGAAAAGGAAAAAGACGTAACAAGAACCAATGGCAGGAAACTGAAGCCAGACAAATCAAAATTAGAAATAAGGCACATTTTTTTTAATAATGAGGGAGAGATTAACCAAGGGAAGGGGTGGATTCTCCATTTCTTCATGTCTTCAGTGTAAGACTGGATACCTTCCTGAAAGATGTGCTTTAGCCAAACACAAATTGTGCTTTAGTCAAATACAATTTAATGGGCTCAATGCAGAAATAATTTGGCAAAATTTAATGTCCCACAAGACACAGAAGATAAGACTAGTTGATCTAATGGTCCCTTGCCTTAAACTGTATGCATCTATAAACTGCTGGCTCTGAAGGATCAAATTAAAAAATTAGTAGACCATATCTCTTTCCGCTCTCGTAATACTTTAAATTCATACTATTTTTATTTGAAAAATTTAGCATAATCATGATTGCTAAAACGAATTTCAAAGAAAAGAAGATTCTTTCTTTATTCCTGTAAGACTAGATAATTTTTCAGAACTCCTTTTAACACTGCTATTGATGTTAACATGTGAGGATCTCTTAGTTTAGTTTAAAAAAGAGGGGTTGGGAGGACATCACAGTGGCAAGTTGTGTTAACAAAACAATTTTTCTTTTATTGTTCACTAATGAGACAGTAATTGCAACCAGAATCCTACTGGGAACATAAGCTTCTACATATAATAGGACTAAGGACAGTTTTCACTGTATTTATAATTATTCTTGGATTCATTTTGTTCTGCATGAACACACTAGCACTAAAATGTTTTCATTTCACATGAAACACAAATTTCAGATTAAAGACACTTTTAGTAATGGGAAAGGCTTAGAATCAGCTTCAACTGCAAACACAATTCAGGTTTCTCTGTACAGCACTATGATGGTAATGCAGTTAAAGGAAAGTTACATTTTTATCTTAAATGTTCTGTTAACCTTTAATTAGGAGGAGAAATATAGCCATTTAAGAAAAAGCTAAGTCCTGACATTATCAGAACATCTTCTCGTCTTAATGTAATTCCAGTTATACTGTATGCTGATGAACAATATCATTCATTTCATTCTAAAATACTGAAAAAAAAGGTATCTTAAATTAAATGTTTTATATGTTTTGTTAGGTGTCATTGAAAGACAGAGAGAGAGAAGTAACTATGAGTAGGCAGCCATAATAAATGATGTTAGGTTTCTCACTGATAAATACACATAAAAATATCCAAGCAGAGAGTTTCCATCTTCTGTTTAAGACTTGATGGACAAAACAGAAGGTTTACTCAATGACCCCTAACATACAGATATAATTTGATGCTCATGTCTCAGTCATGACATTTCAATCCAGACAGTAGCAATTCTTGCTTTGCAAGGAATCTAATTAATGTCCCAGTACCTTAATCAGTTTGTAGTCTTTAATACAATAAAAATGTAGTAGCAACTAGCACTAGTACCTTTCCTGGTGACCCAGATCAGACAGAAATTCATCAACATGTCTTTGGAGTTCACTTCCTTCCAAATTTTTCAACTTCTTCAATTCACTCTGAAGAAAAAACCAAAGTTCCTTGGCTCCATTTTCAATCCTTCTTCTCAATATTTCATGGTCTTTCCCCATGCCTGCTATTAAAAAGCATAAACATATCAGCATTTCCAATGAAGTTGTACATGACGAAATTGAAACATTTGTGATATGGTATATATGAGTTTAAAAAGAAAAAGAAAACATCTCTCTACCAACCATCTCCTGTTCGCTTCTTATAGCTTTCTATCTGTTCTTTGGCCTTTAAAAGCTGCTCTTCTAAAGCATGTACTCTTCCTGCAGCTGGCCCCTGATCAATGGGACCATCCGGTATCCTAGAGCACAGGGAAGAAATTAAAGCAATAATTAGGTTTATAAATTATGTAATATTTGCTTACTTCACTAAAAGTAGTTACTGATAACACTTCAGATAATGTAACACACATAGAACCAACAAAACTCCAACAGAAACTTCTTCCCAGGTCAGCAATAATTTATACAAACAAGATTACTGTTCATTAACTAAAAGGAAAATTTCAGTGTAACACAATATACTCTAATTATCACAACTGCATTAGGATAACTTAAGATCTCATAGCAGCTAAGGTAACCAGTGGTGGTTTCTGGGCAGATATCTGTATCAAGAACAAACTTTAGAGGCGGCTATTAGGTTAGTCTTGGGAGACAAGGGTGGGAGGACAAATAAAATGTAATCCCTTCTTATGAACTCAATGACTTGAGGTTAGGGCATGCTTTTCCAAGATAATAAAATTATTTCTGATGATCTGTCATTCTTTGGCAATTACAGTTTCAGATTATTCTGGGAAAGTATACTCTGCAGCCAACACCCACTGTCTGGCCTGTTAAGATGTTATCTTTATAATAATCTTTTGTCCTCAACTATCTTTACAGTGGCTCTTAAAACTTTTTCTTCCCTGCCTTCATTTAGGAGATGGGTACAGAAAAATAATGTAGAACTGAAGTGATAAGTCAAGGCAACAAGAGCTACATTGCCAATCTTGGGCAAAAAGGCACTTGCTGGAATGTGGAGGAAAATGGTATTGGTAGTCTGAAGATAAATGGTGTAAAACAGTGAGACTTGAGCTTCGATAGCTCTGTCCAATGCTAGAACTACCCTCATGAGTGAAACTTCTAGTCCCGAGATTTCTGTCAGTCTCTATGACACAGAGGCCCATGGTGGTTCACCACTTTGTGACAACAACTCCTGTCAGACCTGACATAATCACTACACTTAACACACCGTTGTCATGGTATATACCCAAAAGGTGGCATTTAATATATCATTGGAAAACTAATGACTCACTAATCATCATTAATATTCTTGCATAATATATGTATGGAGTAGGTTTGAAGAGTTTTAGGAATTGTGTTCTTAAAAAAATGTTTGGAAAGCAATGCATAAGCACAGTCTGCCTTAGACAAAGGAATGTGTATTTGTTTGTCTGACCAGCCTGGTCATCAGGAAGAGACAAAGAAGATACATTTACATAAAAAGTAAACAAAGCCAAGAACCTAGTGAGTGGGGGAGATAGCCTCCTGCAGGGGTCTGAACCTCAAATGATAAGCAATGGAATTAACATATTGTATACAATACTGCTGTATTATAAAAGTGTATCAAGTAATGTATTTTATGGAAGCCTGTAACACACTGGTGATGAATATCATTGTGAAGTGTATGAATTAACACTATGTGAAGAATTATGGATACTTACTAATATTATGCTTTAAAGTCTGTGACCAAACACAAGGAGAAACAGATTTCTCCCCAGCCCCAAAGGTAGCATTGTGGAATCAAAACAATAGAAGCCTTATTTACATACAAATCGGCAGAGGGGTGAGAAACATACAGGCAGGGAAGAATAGCATGAAGTCATCCTGCTTCTTGAAGCAGGTTAATGAACTCAGAGATATTAGGGGATACATAGAGCCATTTGGGCATCTTTCACTTAGGAAGACTAAGGAAACTAGCACCTTATACTTCTGTGGAAAGACCTGACTCAGAGAAATCAGCCCTGGCTGGAAAGAAGAAAGACTGGTACGGAATCTACACTGAACCAAGACTGTAGCTTTTTAAGACTTAGCCACTAGAAAGCATATTTTAATTTTACTTGCTTGTAACCATTTTGTTCTTTATCCTTTGTACTTGAACTCACTTAAAAACTCTCTTTTTGTTAGTGAACTTAATTTATTTTTAATGTAAACCAAACTAGTGTTCTGTTTGAATTGAAAGCATTGTTAACTCCAGCTGAAGTATTGAACCCCAAAACATCACAGTCTCACAACAGGAAGGCTGACAGCATACAGAACACCAAAATATATCTTCTTCATTGCAAACATCAATTAGCTGCACAGTTACCTCTAATGAACTGATAAAATCAAGAAGGGCCAAATCAGTATGAATACTGACTCTATAATCTCAGTGAGTGATTTCAACAAAACATTGGATCTAAACTTTAATTTAAAAATAAATTAGCTCTAGACAAGCCATCAGAAGTATGCATTCATTATACTGGGATAAAGCAATATATAACAACATCAACGTTGCAGAAAAAGGCTACACAGAGGTCTTGCTCTGAAATTCATAAAAGATATTCAATAAACAGGGCCAGCTCCAGGTTTTCTGCTGCCCAAAGCAGCAAAAAAAAAAAAAAACCCCAAAGCAAACAAAATAGCTGCGGCAGCGCAATCGTGCCGCTCCATTCTTTGGTGGCAATTCGGTGGCAGGTCCTTCGCTCCGAGAGGGACTGAGGGACCCGCTACCTACTTGCCGCCAAAGACCAGGCTGTGCTGCCCCAACAGCAGACGTAAGGCCGCCCCTTGGCATTGGCTTCCCCAAGCACCTGCTTCTTTAGCTGGTGCCTGGAGCCAGCCCTGTCAATAAATATTTCTTTAGTCCAAAAAAGATTCAAAAACACTTTTCAAGATGCAGTTGGAATAACAAATATGAATTATTATATCTCTCTTTATTGAACACATGTACAAAGGTTCAGAGTAGAAATGGCAGGATATTCACCCGGGGCAATAGCATCAGCACATTCCCTTGAACTATCCAGTTAAGCGTACAATGGCTGCACAGGAACCCTCCCACTATTTTTTTCTTTGTTGGGACATGTGGACTATAATCCTTCCAAACTGCACGTCTACGCAAGCAAAGATGTGAACATGTTCTTAAATGCCATTCACGATTTGGGTCCCTCAAAGATTCAGTGGCTGTCATGCACTCCCTTGGGTAAAAACTGACCAATTGAGATCATTTTGGCCAACATCATAGCAATAGTCTGATCTCTAGCTCCGGGGGTTGGGGGTGGGGGGGGTAAGTGCCATCTAGAACCTTTTTGGGCAATGGCTATTTTTACAGGTCTTATATCTCCAGAACCCCTGACTCAAATGAGTCTAAATTTGGATCACTAACTACCCACAACTCCCATTACATAAAGCAAATTTCAGTGAAATCTGTGAAAGTATGCACATTTTAGAGCTTTTATAAGCATCATTCTTTAAATAGGAAAGATAGAGAGAAAGCACTCCTCTACGCATCTATCTGCAGCATTGGGATCTCTCAAAGGTTTGAAGTGACCCATTCATCTCAATGTGATGTTTTCAGATGAGAACACCTCATGGAGATGAATACAATCTGAAATAACAGTTGGAACACGTGAATTGCTCCATTCACCTCAGTGGATGTTGTCATCCCACTCCTGCTTTACAACTTGTGATATGCATAAAGTACTCCTGATCTTATCTCCCCACCCAAAGGGGTAGGACTTCCCCAGATCTTGGCTCACATGGGGGGCAGGTGGAGGGCCTCAGCCCCTCCCAAAAGGGCAACACCCCCACCAGAGCCCAGCTCACAACAACACGGTGTGGGTGATTCAACTCCTATAGATAGTCATGAGCCCCCAGATCCTAGAACATACAGCAGTGAGCGGTGCTCAGACACACCCAGAGTGCCACAGCTTCCCATATGCCAGCTCATATAAGGGGAGCACCAAGTGGGTTCAGACCCTCAAAAGGAGCAAGAGCCCCCCCCCTCCCCAAGACCTGGGCACACAGAGGAGGTAAGATGTGACGTTGAAACGTGTCCCTTCCCCTATTTTCCTCCAGTTTCACTGTCCCATCCCTCTACCCCCAAGCTCCCACACCTCCCTCACCTGAGCCTTCTACCTCTCTCCTCTCCCCTACCACCTCTTCCCCATGATCCCCCTCACCTCGCTGCAGCCTAAGATTCCTCTCCCCCTATACCCTCACTCCTCCATCCACAAAAACGCCTCCCCTCTCAGGAAGTATTCATATGTCTAATTTTCCTCCCGAAGACTTGGATTATGTTCTCCCCAAAATAAATCTGTCACCCATGACTCAAATTGCAACAGTTCCAGCCACTCAGTACAGAACTACTTCTGTTTTAGGTGGGGGCTTGTGATTAATGTATCCTTAAATTATGCTAATTGAACGGTGAGTTCTCAGTCTCAAAGAGGTGATTCATCCAGTCATTTCATCTCGAAGTTTAACAGTACACGGCAGCAGGAATAAAGGTTTTTGGGGTCCTGTAATTTAGGAACTCCTTAGTAAAATGATCCCAAATTTGGATCACTAATGCTACTGCAAACTCCCATGCAGCACACCACATTTCAAAAGCAAGCCAAGTAACCATCTGGATTTTAGATCACTTACAAAAGTCAAGTTTTAAAGTATATAAAACGGCAGGAATGGAAACCCTCTAGCTGTTTTCTCTATTGGCACATGCACACTGTAAAAATGTACATTTTCTTAAATACCGTTCTCAGTCTGGGTTCTTCAAAGATTTAGTGGGTGCAATGCACTATCCTGGGTAAAACTAGACAGATTGAGACCATTTTGACCTGCATCACATCAGCAGTTTGATCTGCGCAAAACGCAAAAATCCAGACCTAGACACTTTTTGGGGGAAAAAATGGCTTTTTTGGGGGAGCTTATATCTCTACATGACTCCAGATTTGAATCACTAACCCTGATCTGCACCTTCCTCAGGCATACTAAATTTAAAAGGAATCCAACTAAGCATGCTGATTTTAGAGGATTTAGAAAGGTCTACCTTTAGAGTTAGTGTTGTGTCATGACTTCTGTTTATAGTGGTGCTACCAGGCCACTGTAATATATAAAATATATATATTTAACATATATAAATAGTTGAGGAAGGGGGAGTTTTGTGAAGTGTTGTGGGGTATGCCTGCACTATGGGCACCTCCTGCTGAGGTATGTGGCACTGCATGCACTTCCCTTTTCTCAGGGTCCCTTAAATCCAAACTCACGTAAGATTAAATTCCATGATATGGTTCTACTTTAATTAAATTCAAAATAAACTTGAAACAAAATCTTTCCCCTTGGTTTGAGGGGCTGCAAAGTCCTCCTCCTTGGTGTGTGGTTCTCAATTCTGGGAGCTCCTCTCCCTCGGGAGAGCTTCTCTCTCTGACCATGTGCCTGTAACCGAGGGCTTGTTTACACTACAAAATTAAGTCAACATTATCTAATTCGACCGTGAGCCCCCTAATTAATTGAACCATAATCCCAGAAGCATGGAGCTCACTCAGCTGTGTACTCTTGCTGTGAGCATGTCAAACACCTTGCGTTTTCTCCTGCAGTACCTCCAGAGCCAAAGTAGGGGCCACCGCATAGAACATAGCCATGTCCTGCAAGCATGGCTGCAAGCCATTAAAAAAACAAAAACAAAAAAACAAAAAAAAACACAAAACAGTTCACAGTTGCTGATGGCAGTCATAGAGCAGTTGCAGTCTGTTCAGAGCCATTTCTAGCCCCGTGAAACAAGCACTGACTGGTGAGACTGCATCGTTTTGCAGGTATGGGATGATGAGCAGAGGCTGCAGAACTTTAGAATGCAGAAGGCCACCTTCCAGGAACTTTGTGCAGAGCTTCCCCTGACCTGCAGTTCAGCAACACAAAAATGAGAGCTGCTCTGACAGTGGAGAAATGTGTGGTGATCACTACATCTCTACCCCGATATAACACGATCCGGTATAACACAAATTCAGATATAACGCGGTAAAGCAGTGCTTCGGGGACGCGGGGCTGCGCACTCCGGTGGATTAAAGCAAATTCGATATAACGTGATTTCACCTATAACACAGTAAGATTTTTTGGCTCCTGAGGACAGCATTATATCGAGGTAGAGGTGTATTTGGAAGCCTGCAATGCCAGACAGCTACCCATCAGTGGGGAATCAATTTGGAGTAGGTAATTCAACTGTGGGAGCTGCTGTGCTCCAAGTATGCAGGGCCAATAATCGACTTCTGCTATGAAGGGTAGCAAAATTAACATTGACGATGTTGAGATGTCTACAGTTATCCTGGGGGACCCAGTCTACCCCTTGCTTCCATGGTTCATGAAGCCATATACCAGCCATCTGGACAGCAGTAAGGAACAGTTCAATTATAAGCTCAGTAAGTGCAGAATGGTGGTTGAAGTGTCTTTGGTCATTTGAAAGGGTGCTGGAGAAGTCTACTAACAAGGTTGGACCTTAGTGAGAACATCCCCATGGTTATAACTGCCTGCTGTGTGCTCCATATCTCTGAGAAAAAGAGGGAAAATTTTCCGCAGGGGTGGACAGTTGAGACAGATCGCATGGCAGCCATGTTTGAGCCGCCAGACACCACGGCAATATGAAGAGCATAGCAAGGGCTATTGCATATCCATGAGGCTTTGAAAAGCCGTTTCAATAAGTTAGAGCAATGTGAGCTGCTTGTCTGCAATGTGCTTTCCCAAACCTTCACCTAGCTTGTATCACTGTCCCTGTAAAGCCGACACCTCACCCAAGCCCACTGCTTCTACTCAGTAAAGAACATTTATTTCTCGAATCCATTTACTTTATTTAAAAAACACAAGTAAAGAGGGAGAACAGAATGAAAAGGTAACCTTAGTTAAAAAGGGTTGTAAAGTTAGAACAGGAGAAATATTTTCAGCTGTGTAACATAACTGCATTCCAGACAATCAAAGTTCCGTGAATGGGCACCTTCTGTTCCTTGTACCCTTCCTTCCCCCCAAGTTAAGTGAAAGGGATAATAGACTTTTCATCCATGCCTCAGGGAACGCTTGGGGGAGGGTGATTCTGCACCAAGTAGTGCTGTTCTTTCCTCTAATTTTGTCTCCTCTGAATCTGTTACCTCATCAAACTTGGAATTGCTTTTTTTCCCTCATTTCTCAAAATCTTTCCTCAACAGCACAGCCAGCCTGTAAGTGACTTCCACAGATACATCTGGTGAACTGCATGTGAGACACAGTGGCAGCTCACCAGTGAGATGTTTATCTTTGAAAACTCAAGGCAATTGGGGGAGGTCCCAGATGACTGGAAAAAGGCTAATGTAGTGCGCCCATCTTTAAAAAAGGGAAGGAAGAGGATCCGGGGAACTACAGGCAAGTCAGTCTCACCTAAGTCCCTGGAAAAATCATGGAGCAGTTCCTCAATGAATCAATTCTGAAGCACTTAGAGGACAGGAAAGTGATCAGGAACAATCAGCATGGATTCACCAAGGGCAAGTCATGCCTGACTAACCTAATTCCTTCTATGATGAGGTAACTGGCTCTGTGGATGAGGGGAAAGCAGTGGACATGTTATTCCTTGACTATAGCAAAGCTTTTGATATGGTCTCCCACAATATTCTTGCCAGTAAGTTAAAGAAGCATGGGCTGGATGAATGGACTATAAGGTGAGTAGAAAGCCATCTAGATCGTCAGGATCAACGGGTAGTGATCAATGGCTCCATGTCTAGTTGGCAGTCGGTATCAAGTGGAGTGTCCAAAGGGTCAGTCCTGGGGCCGGTTTTGTTCAATATCTTCATTAATGATCTGGAGGATGGCGTGGACTTCACCCTCAACAAGTTTGCAGATGACACTACACTGGGAGGAGTGGTAGATACTCTGGAGGGTAGGGATAGGATGCAGAGGGACCTAGACAAATTAGAGGATTGGGCCAAAAAAAATCTGATGAAGTTCAACAAGGACAAGTGCAGTGTCCTGCACTTAGGACAAAAGAATCCCAGATAATGCTACGGACTAGGGACTGATTGGCTAGGCAGCAGTTCTGCAGAAAAGGACCTAGAAGTTACAGTGGGCGAGAAGCTGGATATGAGTCAACAGTGTGCCCTTGTTGCCAAGAAGGCTAATGGCATTTTGGGCTGTATAAGTAGGGGCATTGCCAGCAGATCGAGGGATGTGATCATTCCCCTCTATTCGACAATGGTGATGCCTCATCTGGAGTACTCTGTCCAGTTTTGGGCCCCACACTACAAGAAGGATGTGGAAAAATTGGAAAGAGTCCAGTGGAGGGCAACAAAAATGATTAGGGGGCTGGAGCATATGACTTATGAGGAGAGGCTGAGGGAACTGGGATTGTTTAGTCTGCAGAAGAGAAGAATGAGAGGGGATTTGATAGCTGCTTTCAACTACCTGAAAGGGGGTTCCAAAGAAGATGAATCTAGACTGTTCTCAGTGGAAGCAGAGGACAGAACAAGTAGTAATGGTTTCAAGTTGCAGTGGGGGAGGTTTAGGTTGGATATTTGGAAAAACTTTCTCTAGGAGGGTGGTGAAGCACTGGAATGGGCTACCTAGGGAGGTGGTGGAATCTCCTTCCTTAGAGGTTTAAGATCAGGCTTGACAAAGCCCTGGCTGGGATGAGTTAGTTGGGGATTGATCCTGCTTTGAGCAGGGGGTTGGACTAGATGACCTCCTGAGGTCCCTTCCAACCCTGATATTCTGTCTTTCCAAGAAACAGCTTCCACATATGCCTGGTAACACTACTACAAGCTCCATCAGATAATTTGGATTATAAATACTATATGCTGAGTACATATTTATATAAATTTTCTTTAACAGTTCCACTTGCTTGAAATTTTCTAGATGAAGTTAATTTTAGAGCTTATCACCTTTTCACCTATTAGTTTTTTTAATCTTTATCAGTATGATAATATAATAAACTAAAGGGACAAATTAAAAAATAAATAAGAAAGCCACAAACTTCTTGACATATGCTTGACGTACCATATGGGTTTTTTTTTTCTGGTACAAAATAAACTATTTTACATATGCTGTTTCCTGTCAGCTCATAGTAAACAGAAACCATTTTTTCAATATGAAACCATGGCAACTTAAAATATTTCAGTCAGATTTTAAACAACTAACAGCTCTCACAAATTCTCCATAATTACGTTTACTTGATATTTTGTGCCTTGTTTAGTGGTAAAATTGCACATGCAAGCGACCGTGCAAGCAGAAAAAAAAGTATTTTGTTCAAAACATCCATTTTATTACAAAACCATTTTCACAATCTCCAGGTGACACAGATGGATGTCAGTAAAGGGAACCAAATGAAAAGTGTAATCATAGTGACATCAAGTTTAGCTGCGGAGCACTGGTATGACATATACAATAGGTCCAAAATTTCTACATAGTAGGTATTAACACTGGAGACCAAATTTCATTGAAGGAAAAGAAACTGACAAATAACAGAGACAAATAAAGCTTTTGCCTAGGATATACGTTTGTGTTTTTTTTTTAAAGTAAGACCACGAACTCTATGACTCATAAAGAGATCTGAGATATACAAAAGATTACCTCAAAAATCCTAGAACAAAAGTAAATTCTGAATAAACTATTCCAAGTTCCTCTGGTTTTAAAGAAAATTTCGCAGCGGAGTAGAATATTCCAGGTTGTATAATCTCACTTTTAAACAAAATACAGATGTTAACCAATTTGATTTATTTATTTTTGCATATCAGACTTACCTGGGAAAAAAGGTTTAAGTGCCTATGGCATTAATTTTCTCTCAGCTCCTGGGTACTTTAACAGGTTACAATGAAATTCTCTCTACAAAGAAATGTGAAAAGTTCCTAAAAGCAATCTATTGAATCTGTTGATTCTTTTTATTTGGCTCTTTCTCAGCTACTTGCATGGAGTTGGAAGGTCTACTAACTGACTTCACCAACATTAGGATTTGTTTTTCTTTGATACTTTTCTTTAATTCAATGGTTTTTATAATGGGAAGGAAACAATATCTAGTTACTGAGGTAAGAGGACAACTGGCCGTAGCAAATAAGCGTAAAGAACACAAACTGTAACTTTACTCTTCCACAAGATCAACCTTAGAAAGAGGACAGTACCAATGAGACAATCCTCAGGTAACTAAAACCAGAAGGGAAATATTAAAGGTGACCTGCAAACAAATATTGGGGGCTTCATCCTCAGCTGATGTAAATCAGCACAGGGCTATTGATTTAAATGGATCTATATCATTTTTTACCAGCTGAAGATCTAGCCCTTAGCTTTTAGAATTATATGCTGAACCAGTAATGTTTATCCTATAACTATCAAAAAACTCCTCCCCAGCCCCTCATTTTACACACACTTGCTCTCTGTGACAGCCCAGTGCCACACCCAACTTCAGACCGGAGCCACCTACAGGGATATAATAGAACAAAAATATAAAAATTATATTAATTTGCTTTGTTTCTCTTTAAAAATATCCTTATATACATAACAAAGGCTCTTTTGATACAACACTAAGCTCTACAAGTTAAGTCCTCACTGAGCAGTTGAGGGGGGAGCCACAATGGAGCTGTTGTTCTTTGGCAGCCTCAGTCCAAAGTAGTTTAAGGTACGCATAGGTCTCTCTCTCAAATTAGAAACCTTTCTGTCCTTTATTAACAAATGTTTAGAGCTACTTGAGTTATGTCTAATATTGCTGATGTTTGTAATAGGTTTGATTTTATTTTAGCCTTTTCCCTCCCTTTCTTAAATAAGAACATAAGAACAGCCGTACTGGGTCAGACCAAAGGTCCATCCAGCCCAGTATCCTGTCTACTGACAGTGGTCAATGCCAGGTGCCCCAGAGGGAGTAAACCTAACAGGCAATGATCAACTGATCTCTCTCCTGCCATCCATCTCTGAGAGGACAGGGACGGCTGACGGGACGGCCATGGAGGAGCCAAGCAAGGCTGGTATGAGTCCCTCGCTCCCGTCGTTGGAGATCTCCTCGGTGCCGGGGATCGGTACAGGGAATCGTATTGGTGCCAAGACCAAGAGCAAGACCTGCAACCAGCGCGGCGCTGGGAGGTCGACCTGGATCTTGATCGTCTATGATGGGACCGGCTGCAAGAATCTCGGTGCCGGGAGCAGTGCCTGGAGCTGGAGCGGTACCGAGAGTACCGACCGGGACGAGAGGTGGATCTGCGCCATGAGTACGACCAGTGCCGCCTGGGTGAGCGGTGCCGGGACTGCAAGTGGCATTGAGATCGGGACCAGCCGCGAGACCTGGAGCGGTGCCGAGACCTGGATCGGGAGCGGTGCCAGCTCGACTCCAGTGAAGGAGGCCTCATAGCGGCAGGCTTGCCTCTGGACTGGAGAACCCGCACCGACGGTGCCGAGGGTTGAGGCAGGGCCGATTCAGTCATGGTAATAAGGTCCCTGGCCAAGGAGAATGTCTCCGGCGTGGAGGGGACCGTCAGCTCGACCACGGGTCTCACCGGGGAGCTCTCCTGAACCGGACTCGACAGCCCTCTCAGGACCGGAGTCGATGGTACCACAGGCGTTGGTGTCACAGCATGGGTAGTTGCCGGGCGATCCAGGTGAGTCTGCACCGAGAGCGTGGAAGAGGTTGAAGGCCTTCGATCAGGTCCCTGTACTGGACAAGGCCGATGCCGAGGTGTCTTGACGGGTCCGGTGCCGGAGAAGCACTGTCAGCGCTCAGTGCCGAGGACGGAGGGTTAAGGGCTGCCTCCATAAGGAGAGTCTTTAACCGAAAGTCGCTCTCCTTTTTAGTCCGCGGCTTAAAAGCCTTGCAAATGCGGCACTTGTCGGAGATATGCGATTCCCCGAGGCACTTTAAGCAAGAGTCGTGGGGATCGCTTGTGGGCATCGGCTTTTTACAGGCCGAGCACGGTTTAAACCCTGGTGAACCAGGCATGGGCTCCGGCACCAGGTGTGGGGACGGGCTCAAGCCCAAACCCCGCTAAACTATGTACAACAACTAACAAACAACTGTAAACTATAAAACTAAGGCCTGGTCCACACTACAGTGTTAAATCGATATAAACAGCATTAAATCGATTTAACGCTGTACCCGTCCACACTACAAGGCACTTAAAATCGATTTTAAGGGGTCTTAAAATCAATTTCTGTACTCCTGCTCAACAAGAGGAGTAACCCTAAAATCGATATTACTATATCAATTTAGGGTTAGTGTGGACGGAAATCGAAGTTATTGGTCCCATTCTTTTACTGAGCTACCCAGAGTGCACCGCTCCGGAAATCAATGGTAGCCTGGGACCATGGATGCACGCCACCGAAGTAATGTGCCCTAGTGTGGACGCGTAAAATCGATTTTATAAAACCTGTTTTATAAAATCGATTTTATTAATTTCGATTTTACTCTGCCCTCGTCCAGACTACCCTGTCATATCGGCGGGTTAAAATCGATTAGACGCGATATATCGATCCCCGAGCGCGCTTGTATCGATTCCGGAACTCCATCAACCCGAATGGAGTTCCGGAATCGACATGGAGAGCCGTGGACATCGATCCCGCGCCGTCTGGACGGGTGAGTAATTCGATCTTAGATATTCGACTTCAGCTACGTTATTCACGTAGCTGAAGTTGCGTATCTAAGATCAATTTCCCCCCCCCTAGTCTGGATGAGCCCTCTGTAGTGTGGACGTGGCCTAAGATACTAAGAACTAAGTCAACTATTCACAACAAGAGATCAGATGAACGGAGAGAAGCTAGGGAAGTGGAGGACAGCTAAGCCGCGCTCCACTGTTCCAACGACCAACATGGGCGGTAAGAAGGAACTGAGGAGCGGACGGATCGGCAGGGGTATATATCCAGCGCCATGGCGGCGCCACTCCAGGGGGTGACCTGCCGACCCACCGGAGTTGCTAGGGTAAAAATCTTCTGACGAGCGCGCACACCTAACTGGAATGGATATGAGCAATCACTCTGTCTGTTACAGCTATCCCCCTATTCCATTTTGTTTCTTACAGCTGTCCCCATACTCCGTTTTGTTTTTGTTCTCCTCCTGTGGCCGCCCTGTGGCTGTTAAGTTGTTTACCAGGGCCACTGCCCTTCTCAAAGGGAGGGCCCCTTAAGTTGTTTAACACGAGCCATTGCCCTTCTCAAAGGGATGGCCACTTGTGCTGCGTGCTAAGTGGGACCACTGCCCTGTTCAAAGGGTTAGTCCTGTTATCACCTTGTTGAACCTGGGCTTGGTGTAGGGCAGGCCATGTCCAGAGCTGCAAGACCTATTGTGTTTTTAAGATCCTGGGCATGAGTCATAGGCCTCATGTGCTTTTGAGTCACCTATTGCACAGGACTCTGCCCAGGCATGTCTCTGTGCTCACCTACAGTTTTTCCCTGTGCCTCCTCCCCTGTGACAAAGGGAGCCTATCAGGATCACTGGACGGGAAACTGCCTAAGTTTGCCTTTAAAAACAGACATTTTTGAAACAAGCATCAGAAAGGTTCCTGCATTGCTGCCTGGTCTGATCAGCCAGGGGTTTTGGGGGGTCCTTTCTCTGCTCTCGTTTTATTTTTGAGCGTACCCCCGGTTTTAAAAAAAAAAACCCACAAAGAACGAATTGCTGCCTGAGAGATCTCCTGATTATCAAGACCGTACCAAGCCCTCCTTGCTTCTTCTGATGTTACTGCTGCTTCTGCCTTTGCTGCTGCCTTGGGGACTGGTAAGAATCCCTCGGTAAAACTTTCCATACTTTTATTTTATTACTTTAGCTGCTGGTTCTGTTTCCCTAGCGCACAGACTCCAGCTAAACCTTGGTCTGTGTCTTAAAACCTCTCAAACTCCGTGGTGCTTTGCTGCTAAAAATAAGCTTGTGCCGCTGCTAAGCTCTGCTCCCTGCTTTCAGCTGTATCCACTGCTGCAGCCACCATCCTTTGGCTTCCTTGGGGGCTGCCTTGGGAGCTGTATCCTGGGCACATACCACTCTGCCCTCTGTGACTTCGCCATAGCATAAGGTGCACCGTAGGTTTTGCTTTTAAGTTTAATAAGTCATAGTTTGCCAAGATTGTAGAGCTTGTAAGTTTCACCTGCCTTGTTACAGTTTGCTGTTTTGTTGCTCTGCATAGTTGCTTGACACAGTTTGCTTAGAATTGTGATATTTGTTGTTTTGCCTAGTCGTTGATTAAGATAGATTTAAAAAAACCATTGCCTGGTTGTATTCTGTACCTGTTTTATTACTTTGTATAACCTGCTTGTAATTTATATAAGTTTAATTAAGTTAAAGGATAGATAAGGTTTTTACTGCTTGAATTCGTCTTCCCGCTGTCCCAATCTCTCCCTGAACTTTCCCGTGTCTGTTTTTCCCCCGCTTCAATCTCCCCCTCTGTGTACTTCTCCATGTCTCCCTGTGGTAACCCCTTGCTGCTCCCCCCCCCCCGTGTAACTTCCCAAACCCTTTGCCGCTTCTTTCCCTTTTTTTTTTTGGGTGTCCCTCTAGCCCTTCTTTACACCTCTCTGCTGCCTCTCCCTGTATCCCCTGTGTTCGTGCCCCCGCTCCTCCGCTGCCCCTCCCCTACCGAAGATCACCATCACACTGCTTGGTTTGTCTTCACACTGCTGCTCTGCAACTTCCCTGAAGTGCTCTCCGCTGCTGCAACCTGCTTCCTCCCTCAGCCGTCTCCCCCATTCTCCACGTGCCTTCCCATCGCTTACATGTTCAGCGTCCTCCCCTCTTGCTGCTCCCAGACTCCCCTTAAGTGCGCTCTAGCTGCTCTCGTCTCCCGTACCTCCAGCCCGCAGGCTCCTGAAGACTGCTGCTCTGGGCTTCACCCCACAGGGCTTCAGAGTCTCTTGCTGCTTGCAGCTGCACTCTCCTCTCGTTAGTTACCACTAATCACTCACTCCCCTCCCCCCTCCCGCTTCTTGACCCAGCTTTTATGTACACTCTTGCTATCACAGCCTTACAAATTAAGTCAGTAATTTTCTACATTGCATAATTTTACTTATCACCTATATTGTATTATTGCACTGTGACTTACATTTTACTTGTGGTTATAACACCCCATTAGTTGCCTCCATTTTTCTAATATACTTTATATATCATTTTTATATAGAAGCTACCATTTTATTTTGCATTCCACACTGTATCTAGAGTTGTTCCTATATAAAGTTGAGTTGCTTATTGACTGTACTGTATCCCATTGTGCTGAACCCCACTTACTGTACCCCACTGTTAAAACTCCCTACACTGTTCAGTAAGAACCCCCCCTTATCATTGTCTATTGTAAACACCTTCTACACCCGATCCCATTGCATTTCATTGTTAAATTCCCACCACTTCCTTTTTCCTTTAATAAAGAAATTAATTGGCACCCCACCTGTGTGGTAATTGCTCCCCACGATCCGATATACCTGCAGGCAGGGACACACTCGAAGAAGAAGAACCTCTTGCTGAAAAAAGTAAACAATGACTTCCCTATACTTAAACATAATCGGATTAGTACTATTAATTTTAATATTAAATATTGAACAAATTAAATTTATAACATTTTGCATCATCTTTGGTTAAAATCTGATGGCATCTTATTAAAAGATAACTTTCCACATATCTCAGCCTCACTCGTAGTTATATACCCAACAGAAGAGTCCCTGGCTTGCCAGTTACACAAAGGATGATCTGGCCCTGTATCTCTGTATCTTTAGATTTGGATGATACAGTTGATAGGCTGTATCAGCATCTAGCAGAGACCAGAATTTGGAACTGTTAGCTGACAAAGTGAAGAGAGAAAATGTTGGTAACTGGGAGAAACAATTGAAGGAAATGGCAGAGATAGTGGGTGAAATCCTAACCTCACTAAAGTCAGAGGGGCCAGGAATTTACCCAATATCTTTACCTTCATTTTAAGATCAACAGGCCCAGTTAAATTGCACCCAAGAGTATGAAAAGAGTGGGCTGAGGAGCCCTCCTGCACACTGATGTTAATTTTTAATAAATATTGGCATACCAGGGAAATTCTAGAAGACTGGAAAAGTGCTATTGCCATACTGACATTCAAAAAGGGTAAGCAGGATGACCTGGATATTATACGCGAGTTTCCCTACGGTTGATGTCAGGGTAAACAATGGAAAAACTGATACATCATTTAGTCAAAGGATGGGAATACAATTAATGCCCGTCAACATGGTTTCATGGAAAATACCTCACATGAAATCTCATTTCTGATACGATAATTTGGTCTGTCTCCCTTTTGCACCTCTTCCCACCAACATATATCATTGATTGGAACATTCTATAAACTTTTCACTCACTTCTTACAGCTAAGCTCACAATTAGGGTAACATTTCTAGACCCAATCACCACAACAAGGCCTGTATGGAAGACTGATCAAATGTTTCAGAAATCACTGATAAATCAAAAAGTTGCAGGCAGATGAAGTCCAAAATTAGTCCTGGAGCTGGAATCAGACTAAGAATTTAAGAACGGTCATATAGGATCAGACCAAGATCCATCTAGCCCAGTGTCCTGTCTTCCAACAGTGGCTGACGTCAGATGCTTCAGAGGGAGTAAACAGAGCAGTTTCGAGTCATCCAGTCCCAGCTTCTGGAACTCAGGGGTTTAGGGACAACCAAAAAAGGAGACAGTCAGTCTTCAAGAGGAGCATGAAAAATTATATATGGAGCCCTGCTTGTACCACATTACAAAACTCCTCTATTTGGCACTGAGGATATAAGCATTCATTCCCTACAAAAGGCACCACTGGGACTTTGAAGTACCAATGACAGAACTCAGCTAAGTGACTTAAAGACTGAAATGAGAATATTCTTCATCAGAAGAACCAAAGCACTGACACTTTCTAGAGATCAAACATAAAACTACTATAAAGTGGGTGCACAACTGGTTGAAAAATTGTACTTAAAGAATAGTTGTCAATGGTTTGCTGTCAAACTGGAAGGGTGTATGTGGCTGAGTCCAGCAAGGTACGTCTGAGGTCCAGTATCATTCAATATTTTCATTAATGACTTGGATAATGGAGTGGAGAGTATTTTTTATAAAATCTGCAGACGACAAAGTTGGGAAGGGTTGCAAAAACTTTAGAGGACAGGACTAGAACTCAAAAGGACGTTGATTAATTAGAGGATTAGTCTGAAATCAAAAAGATAAAATTTGGTAAAGACAAGTGCAAAGCTTTACACTTAGGAAGAAAAAAATAGATGCACAAACACAAACTAGAGAATAACTGGGTAGGCAGAAGTACTGATGAAAAGGATCTGGGGGATTATGGTGAATCAAAACTTGAGTATGAACCAACAATCTGATACAGTTGTGAAAAAGGCTAACATTCTGGGATGTACTAACAGGAGTCATATCTAAGACATGGGAGGCAATTGTTTTACTCTGCTCAGCACAGGTGAGGCTTCACGTGGAGTACCATGTTCTGTTTTGGGCACCACATTTTAAGAAAGATGTGGACAAATTAGAAAGAGTCCAGAAGAGAGCAACAAAAACTGTAAAAAGGTTTTGAAAATCCAACCTATAAGGAAAGGTTAAAAAAACAAACAAACAGGCATGTTTGGTCTTGAGCAAAGAAGACTGAGGTGGGACCTGATAACAGTCTTCGTAAGTTTAGAGTTGTTATAAAAAAGGATGGTGATTAATTGTTCTCCATGTCCACTGAAGGTAGGACAAGAGGCAATGGGCTTAATCTGCAAGCAATCAGAGATTAAGGTTAGGTATTAGGAAAACTTTCTAGCTATAAGGATAGCTAAGCACCGGAATATATTACAGTCAGGCCCCATGGGTCTTGAATGTGGGTCTGTGGGGGTACTGGGAGCCATCATACTCCAATCCTCCACCTCCTGCTCACAAACAGCAGCTGGGACCGGGGTCCATGAAGCCCAACTGGGGTCTGTGCTCTGATTGAGAGACCACCTGCTTGGGCCACAGCCCCTATTTAAGCCAGAGGAGAAAACAGAAAGTTGTCTGTACAAATGTGCTCTGCTCTGCTGGTCTGTGGTTACCTGTTCCTGTCATCTGATCCCTGACCCCCTGGTATTCTGACTTGGCCCGACTCTTGGTAACTGATTCTTGATCCCTGACCTCTGGTTTGTCTCTCAAATCTGACCTCCTGGTATTCCAACATGGCCTGAATCCTGGCATTTTGCTCCTGGACCTTTGGCCCTCACCTGACAAACCCCTAGGCCAGGCCACCTACTTCACAGCCCTGACAATTATCAAGGAAGGTTGTGGAATCTCTCACCAATCACCACTAGCATTAAGGCTCTGAAAACTCCAGATACTGCTCTGCTCTGTTCAAAGGCACCAGAGAACCTAAGGTGACAAAGCACTCAATTCTGGATGTTCCAAAAAGCTGAGGTCTCAGGCCATCAAGGTGCCAAATTTCCAAGGCACTAAGGTATGAACCACCCATATTACCAGGTTCAAATCTCTAGTGGCACAAAAGACAAAATCTCAAATAGACACCAGGGAACTCAAGGCACTTGAAGCACTGAGCCCCTGAAGAATGGAGTCCATGGAGCATCAGGATTCTCCATTCCCCATAAGTGTTACTACAGCACCCGATGTATATTGCTAAATTATTACAATTTATAATTTAAGTACTGACTGTGGGTCAGTGCTGTACAAGATCTCTTTTTTTGCTTATATAAAAGCTAATTGAAGTGGTTTTTTTTTCTGCTTTTGTCACTGGAAGGGAGGATTCATAGCCACCTTATTTATTAGTAGTAATACTCACAACAGTAGTTTCTAGAAATTCTACAACGAACCAGGATGCAACATTTCACAGAAATCAACTGTCTATACAAGAATACAAATAATTTCCTTTTGGACATCATTCAGATGACCTCTTCGAATCTCTATCACAAGATTTGAAATGTCAAAAAGCAGCAAATCCAGGCATTACTGTTAATAGTGCAAATGATATCTACTGTACAAATGTTTTAGAAACAAACTTACTTCAAACGAAAACTGAAGAACAGAGTCAGCCACAGACTCAGAAAATAGGCACAGAACCAGCCAAAACAGGAACTGTTGAACTGGAGGGGAGGAAATAAAATGGGGCCAAGCTGGGGCCACTTCTACTCCTACGCCCACCCCCGGCACCTCTCTGAATCGAGAACTGTGCAAACGAAACACACCGACACACACACTGATGCTTCCCCTCTCACCTGCCATATGTACTTGGGAGAAAACTGTAGCGAGGAGCCAGCCACAGACTCCAGCCAGTAGGGGCAGACACAGCCAAAGTAGAGGCCTTTGATACTCTGGACTTTTGGCAAATGTACAGTTTTGACTGGACTTTCTCTGCCCTTTGGTGACTGGTTGTTTATTCCAACCCTCTCCTTCCTCCCGGTCTCTTCACCTCAGCTTCACTCCACAGCTGCTTCTCTTACCTCTTCTCCTCACTCTGTCCCTCTCACTCACTTTCCTTCCCTATCCTAAGTAAACCCACTCCAAATAAAAATCATGGAACTAATATGTCTGGCTTAAGGAATACAATCTATTCAGAGGGTAAAAAATGTGGCAGAACAGAAGAGAAAGAAAAGCATTTGGTGACAAAATGGAGGAAGGAAAATCAACATCAAATATATTAGAAAGATTAGATAACCTCACTCTTCACATTACCTTTCTAAACTACATACACATCTTCCATGGTTCAACTTTAATTGATTTCAGTAAAAAAATATTTTCTCTGTAGCTTTCTTGAATATTGCTCTCCTCTCGTTGCTTCTCTGTTCTTCCATTTATTTGTCACTTAAGTTCCTCTAGTCTCCCTCTGTCCTCCCCAACTTGTTTCCCTGCTAATAATAAGTTATTATCAGTACTGAGGGAACCATAGCATTTAAATGATCTTCTACAATAAGGAATTAAGAGAATTGCTATTGAGTGATCAAATAAAACTTTTGAGTTGCAAAACTGACTTGAAAATATCATGAGAAAAGCCTCTTGGAGTTTTAGTACTTCCATTTCTGGCAGGAACTAGAAAGTGTAGAAAGGAGCAAAGATTAAATAACGAAAAACAATGTATATAAAACTTTTCAAACTTTACAAATGTCTTGATTTGGACAACAGGATAAAGTTCAAGTTAATTTTTAATTTTTGTCCAATGATACAGCAAAAAATAATTGGTAAATAATTAAACAAGCTAAGTGGTCAATAAACATGTAAACAGGACATGCTGGAACACTTTACAATGGATAGAAGTGTCCTGAAGACTGTAGCTTGTTGTTAAATGCATATAAATATTAAATGTTTTTTATCTTGCAGGATTAAAAACAAAGTGTAAAGATTTTTAAGCCATATGAGAAAGGAAGATTTAGTCAATATCTCAGTGAGCATTAAATATGAACATAAGTGAATACTAATTTGACCTTTAAATTTCTAATGCTTTTTAAAATTTGATTCAACAGCTAGAACATTTTCAAAAAATGCAGCCAAAAAAACTGTACTTCCAAAAATTTGGGATAGCATCACATGCTTTTAGAAACTGTTAACTTACAGTACAGAATTTTACACTAAATGTTGATGTTACCAAGAGCATAATAAATAAACTTAAGATATGCACCCTTTTCTCTCTTACCTCATCCTCTTAACAGAATACAATTGGTAGTAGAGAGCAAAGTACACATGATGAGGAAGTGCAGAGCAAGATAATGTTTTATTGTCTTCAAATGAAAACTGGCAATGAACCACTCAGGAGATAAAATTAAGCTTCAGAACTGTGTTCTAACTTGCCAGCTTCCAAAAACATTTTTCTGCTTTGAAGCTTTTCAGTCTTCTACTGTACCCACTCACCCAATTATTTTCCCCATGATGAATCGACTTCTGATACAGTAATTTTCCTCAGTGATCAAAAGAATAATCTTGAAAACATGCTTATATTGTACATTCAGGGACTGGCAGCCAGTAGGACTGGTAAGATGGCTGTCAGTCCTTAACCAAACTCTGGTAACAGATGTCTGAAGCCTCAACAGATGTTTTAAACAAAGCTTCAAAACCAGGCAATCTGTTAAGGTTTGATAAAACTTCTCTGGCACAAACAGTGACATTCACTTGACCAACATCTCAGACCACTCTGGATGTCTATTGTTCTTCAAATGTTCTGTTCAATGTCCTGTATCCAAATAGGAAAAAAAATTAGAAGCAGAAAATACAGATTCCAAGTACAAATTCTTCTAATGTTTTATTAGAAGGCCATTATCTGCTAGTGATTTATTTGAATTTATTAAATCTGTTTGGATTGACTGTTGAAAATCTGAAGATCACCACAAATAAAAGCATTGTATGTTGATGTGCACTCCCAAGAACCCATAATTTCAATGGTTCAGTAGTCTGCTTCTTCAGTTCAGTCTTAATTTTTGTCACAGATATTTTTCTTAAAAGATACTGCTGTTCCAGCAACATCATCAACTGGAAACTATGGCTCACTGATTATAAGACAAATGCATAACATGACTGCAGCCGACTAAAGGTTTTGATACATAATAAATAAAAACAGTACTTTTACAGTATTTTTCATAGATAGCGCTCAAGACTTTATAAAAGAGTTGTATCATTCCCATTGTATAAATGGTGAATTGAGGAACATAAAGGTTACATGACTTGCCCAGGATCACTAAGCATGTCAGTGACAGAACCCAGAATAGAATACAGGTCTCCTGACTCTCAGTCCTACATGCACTATATGCTTCCTCCATAAGGCAAGTTCTCCGAAGAAAAAGTCTACTGTGTATTTTCAAACTTTGCTAGAATACAAGTGACTAAATATTTCAGAAAGCTGCTGAGTAGAAGCATATGTCATCAAGTAATGTAAAATAATCATTATGATCATACCACCTATAGCTATCTTCCATTATAAAAATTGTCTTTTGGTTTATCATCAAATAAATAAGACCATTTTACAATAAGGATAAAAGTGGTGCCAGAGTATTTTCATCAAAAACTTTAGGCCCAATATCTAGACAGTGTGTTATACTTGGTGCAAATATAATTTGTTATAGTGACAATATAAAAGGAAGGAAGGAAAAAGTCCAAGACGACCTTAGATATACCATAAGATGCACTTGAAGCATGCATGGCAAAGCTGCTATTACCAATGTGGAGCCAATTCCTTACATTTCCGGCTGTGATGATTACTGGTCCCTGACAATCCAGGAAAGGCACCCCTATGGAAAGATCATGAGAATGCTTCTATCATATTAGGAAATCCTGGACTACTGAAGTTGGGATGCTCTTGGCCTGTAGGACCTTCATGTGGGGCTCACTGAGCCAAGAGAAGGAGAAGCAGGACCAAATGTGCTTCCTAGCCTATCAACCAAATCTACGAAGGATGACATGACACAAAGCATCTGGAGAATCTCTTTGATCAGATAGTCATCTGATTTCCCAATGTGAGCTACTGAAACAAAAGCTTTCTTAATTCTAGAGACCTATATCTGGGACGGGACAAGTTCACTCTTCTTGATGTTTATTAAAAAAACTCCCAGGCAATTAAGCAGCTCCACTGACTTCCGAACCTTCCCCCCTCCAAGCCTCCACAATTGATAGCCTTTCAAGACACTTTCTCAGAGTCCTTTACAAAATAAGACAGGACTTGCTCTATAAGCAAGTGAGCTGGGGAGGCTCTTCCTCCCTTGGAAGCACTCACCTCAGAATTTTCTTGCCACAGAAAGAATCAAGGTCACGTCATAATCCATGCAATGGATTGTTTGCTACTTCAGTCCTATTGTCACTGGCCACAGCTGTAGGAACCTGTCTCACCATGAAGGTTTCAGTGGTGTTGTAGCCCTGCTAATTTCAGGATATTAGAGTCAAGATGGTTGAGATAATATGTTTATTGGACCAACTTCTGCTGGTGAAGAGACAAGCTTTTGGGCATTCACCTTGAAGAAGCAGATAACTGAGGCTAAGAAAGTAGGTGCTGTTGGCAGGAAGGATTCTGCCAAAAGTCTAGAAATCAGGCAGAGGGTGGAGCTGCCTGCAACAATGTAATAAAGTGCAACAGCTCAGATTTCAGTATGGGCTCCTCACACAATGCAAATTTTGATAGCAACTGTACCACAGCACAGCAAAAGAGAATACAAGAAAACTGTGTGTGCCAACACAACATTATATTGCAAAAGGGAACTCAAGGACAGGATAGGAGGCAGGGCGATTGGGAAATACTTATTCACTCTTATGAAAATTAGAAATTACAGAAAAGTAATCATGCAAGCTTTTCTCCTCCCATCACCCCTATATTATGTAGTCTAGATAACACAGTGGCAGACTTATTTGCCATTCTCCAGTCATGTCATGATCCTCTTTACTGAATCAAATAGAGTTCAAGGAATACTATAATCTTTGCAACCTAATAACGATGTAATGTTACACACAGTTTTGATTATTTCTCACTCAACTTCCTTTGAATAGCAATACAACTAACAGCAACTTCATTTTTACCTACAAAAAGGGTCTATGAAACTTACACTACTAAAAATAATATAAGTGGTCATGATCTGGCAAGTGTCCATTCAATTCTATTGAATTCTTCCTGGAAATAGAACAGTAAGAACTCAATTTATAAGGAAGTCAGTTTGGCAGATATTTTGCAGTATGGTGATTATCTGGATCACTTTACAGATAAAACCAGATTTGCCCATACCATTGTTATCTATAAACATGTAAAATTGTATATCTATCCAAAGTGCTACAGATAATGAAATCAAGTGTGTGCATAGTTTCTGACAGACAGAATAAATGCCTTTTGTATTTACCTTCTGCCAGGCTAATATGCTCTTGTAGCATTTTAGAGACCCACAAACAGTCTTTATTGAGCACCATATTGATAGAAGAAAAAACACAGTAACTTTTAACTCAGGTGCTTCCAAAGGCATTGAAGCGATGCAAGTGCATAAAGCTGCATGAACCTATTATAAATTGTAAGAAGAAATGCCACACACAGGAGTGCAAACTATTCCTAAAGGGGACAAAGAACCAGCAAACTGGGAAGATCTGACACAAACATGAAAGTCACAGAACTACACAAAAACAAATATGTTAGAAAACTATAAAAAAGAGAGGATTGTTTCATCTTGTGCTACCACATAAGCACAAATGAACCTAAAGCCAACCTCGCCAACACTACCAACCAAATTTTAAAAAAAGTATGAACCATTCTTGATTGATCTCTATAATAAATTACATACAAAAAACTGTGTTAGAAGAGTGTTATTTAAGTTGCCAAGTTAGGAAATGCCATTTATGGTTGTCTATGCAACCTTAATTTGCCATTACACATTCTACCTGCACACTAAATGAGGCAGCGTTCCCAGGGAAAAAAATAATATGTGATCATGTAATTAAAGATGACAATGCATATACACAATGGGGTCAAATTAAGGTCACCGGGACAACTATAAGCTTGGCATTTCTTAACTTTTGAGTGCTTGGCTTTATTACCTAAATTATGTTATTTTAATGTAGTTGTTTTGTATGTAATTTCCTAGGGCTCTTTAAAAGACAAAAGGTAAAAATCAAATTTTATTATATACAACTTCCTATCATGAATTATCAGCAGGCTTTGAACTCTGCACCTTCAACACTATGGTACTGATTTTTAGACTTCAGCTACAAGACTAACTCCACTGCATTGGCAGCTGGGGAAAGATTGCTTTCCCAGAGTGACAGGATAAGTTGCTGACACAGTGTACTGGGTTCAAGGGGTGGTCACAGAATCTGATTCAGCTCTCTCTCATTTCCCCACCCCAACACAATGGAGAACTCTTGCCCCATGTGGTGCCTTCAGAGGGGGAAATAAATAACTGGCGCCAGGTACTGGGACAGGGAGGGGAAAGAAAAGGAGGGATAGAAGCAAACCTGCCTTGACTTTGTCTCTCCTCACCTCACTAGTAGAGGAGGGAGCTTCTGTCCCATATGGTGCCCTAGGAAGGGAGGGAGGGGCCCGTATGCTGGGGTCTCAGAATGAGGTGGGGGGTTGTTAGTGGAAAGTCCACCTTGGCTCTCATCACTCTCCTTTCTCCCCGCCAATCCACTTACAGCTGTTGTGACAGTTCCCAGCATTCCCAATACAGTGGCTGCTGCGTTTACAACTCAGCTAAATTTGCATAGAATTTCACAAGACAAAGAAATTTTACTGCTAAAGCCTCAGAGGTTTCTTCCTTCTGAATATCAAAGACCTTCTGCAAATAATGGAAGTGTCGAGGTTTCTCAAAGAAAAGGTCACAAGAACCCTTTATAATGGAAAATGTTAGGTAATCTAAATATAGGGATAACTACCAGCACTAAGCCCCAGCTTTCTTCAGTATCCAAATGTATACCTTCTTGTTCCAACCACCACCAATCTCTGGGGGGCCCCGCTCAGTCTCTTTTCATATTGAGAATAAACCTCCGACATCTACTCTCTGCTTCTTAGCTTTTAAATACTTTCAAAACTCCTTGACAAGAACTTACCTCTCACCCCATGGCAAGCAAATTACCTTCGGACCTTAACACATGTATGAAATAAATTATATCTATGTGACATTACCAAATCACCAAGATAAGCTTCTATGATTCTGCAAAATATTATCCAGGAACCTTACAGGACCTAAGGCCAGAAAATCAAAAGGGCTATAGAAATACTGTTTTGTATATTCTGTTATTGTGTTATCTTTTAGGCTACAACATATTTCCATATGACTATATCATACTATTGTTTTAGTATTCAACCGGTGAACTGGAGAATAAGAAGGGGATGCGAAATATAAAAATAAAGAACCCTCTCTCAGTTAGGGTGACCAGATATCCTGATTTTACAGGGACAGTCCTGATATTTGGGGCTTTTTCTTATATAGGTGCCTATCACCCCCTACCCCCTCCCGATTTTTCAAACTTTCTATCTGGTCGCCCTACTCTCTCTCTCTCTCTCTCTCTCACACACACACACACACACACACACACACACACACACACACACACACACACACACACACACACACACACACACACACACTACAGAAAAAGAAAAATGAGAACAAAGAGGTCAGTGACAGAAAATGACAGAAGAAAAATATGAATTGAAAAAACTTTTTTAATAGCAACTGTGCTAGGCACAGTACAAGGAGAGACAGATGTTCCACAGAATGCCAGACTATCAGCGAAAATTGTGGCAACTAGACAAATGCAATCATGTCACCTTCCCCACCTCTCACTATCGTGAATGGCACCGCTGGATACAATACTAAGGGTATGTCTACATCTACAATTTTGCAGCGCTGGTTGTTACGGCTGTATTAGTACAGCTGTATAGGGCCAGCGCTGCAGAGTGGCCACACTTACAGCAACCAGCGCTGCAAGCGGTGTTAGATGTGGCCACACTGCAGCGCTGTTGGGCGGCTTCAAGGGGGGTTCGGGGAACACGAGAGCAAACCGCGGAAGGAGACCAGCTTCGCCGCGGTTTGCTCTCGCGTTCCCCGAACCCCCCTGCAAACCGCAGGGAAGGAGACCTGCTTGCACGGGGGTTCGGGGAACGCGAGAGCAAACCGGGGAAGGAGACCAGCTTCGCCGCGGTATGCTCTCGCGTTCCCCGAACCCTCCTGCAAACCGCAGGGAAGGAGACCTGCTTGCTCGGGGATTCAGGGAACGCGAGAGCAAACCGCAGGGAAGGAGACCTGCTTGCTCGGGAGTTTGGGGAACGCGAGAGCAAACCGGGGAAGGAGACCTGCTTGATTACCAGAGGCTTCCTCAGGTATGCTGGGATACCTGCTTATTCCACGGAGGTCAAGAAAAGCACTGGTAAGTGTCTACACTTGATTACCAGCGCTGGATCACCAGCGCTGGATCCTCTACACCCGAGACAAAACTGGAGTACGGCCAGCGCTGCAAACAGGGAGTTGCAGCGCTGGTGATGCCCTGCAGATGTGTACACCTCCTAAGTTGCAGCGCTGTAACCCCCTCACCAGCGCTGCAACTTTGTGATGCAGACAAGCCCTAAATCATCTACAACCCTGGAACCCTCCTCCAACAAATTCACAATCCTCCTGACTAAGCGCTTGTCTACACAAGAAAGTTTTACTAGTTATAATGTATAGTTAAACAGATACAGTTATACCAGTTGTGACCCAAGAATCCCATAATGCTACCTTGCAAAGGGGTTCATAGTGGTTATAAGGGTCTCCTCAGTCTGGCATATACATTCTAGATCAGCAAATAATATCATGTGATGTCTCAAAATAAAAATGGTGTCACACTAGTTGGTCATCAATGATTGTGAACTCACGTCTGAATGTTATACAAGGAATTATTCATCACCCTGGAGCCAATACCCTCCCAACCCTCCCAAGGCGGGTTCCCATACCATGAAGCCAGAGAAGGAACCTCTGGTGAGCGTACCTTTGTAAATATAATATGGAGTTTAAAAGCAAGCGTGTTTAATGATTAATTTACTGTACGGCAAGCCAGCAGCAAGTAGTCTGGAATCATTGCAGAACAAAACCTTGCAGCAAATGGGCCCGGGGTTTGGTTGTTTGCCTTTGGCTGAAAATAAATGATCCCCTATTAGCCATGCAGTGGAGGTAGGCCCGTTCATGGCTGCCTGGGATCTTCCCTGATACTAGCCATGCGATGGGGGGGGGGGGGTGTGAAGCAATCATCCCAGAGAATTGGGCTGGGGGTAGGGTTTGGATTGTGCTGCACATTCACTCTAAAACCGCAGCCCCTCCTTTTAAATGGCCAACCTAACGGGCTTGGCTTGGTATGAAAAAGGAGGGCGCTGCTGTTTGAAACCATTCTCACATTATGAAGGTTGAAGAAGCCGAAACCCTTTGCCTTACCATGCCTGCCTGCAAGCCGAATTCTGTTGCCTAGCTGAGCACGTGATGTCTCACACCAAATCGGCAGGCACTCAATATAAGAAGCAAAATGCGACCTTGTAGCAAAAGCACATGTGCTATGTAATGTGAATCACTTGATTCAGTGTGAAATAGTCTTCCCTTTGTCTCTAAAATGTAACTTTTTAAATACTACTCTCCCTTTTCTCCTCCCGCAGCTGCAAATGTTTCTGTGCTCCCCCATCATCTCCGTCCCAGAGGCTAGTGCAAATTAGAAAGCGAAAAAAATGCACTTGCGATGAGATATTCTCAGAGCTCACGCAGTCCTCCTGCACTGAAAGAGCTCAACAGAATGCATGGAGGCAAACAATGACAAAGTCCAGGAAAGCTTTAAATGAATGCGATGAGACGAGGGAGGAGCACGCTGAGAGGAGGCTAATGGAGGAGCAAACTGACATGCTCACACTTCTGGTGGAGCTGCAGGAAAGGCAGAAGGAGCACAGACTGCCACTACAGCTCCTGTATAACCGCCTGCCATCCTCCCCAAGTTCCATATCTTCCTCACTCAGATGCCCAAGAAAGTGGGGTGGGGTGGGGGTGGGAGAGGGAGGCTACAGGCACCCAGTCACTTCACCCCAGAGGATTGCACAAGCAACAGAAGGCTGGCATTCAATACGTTTTGAACTGTAATGTGTCCTTCCCTCCTCCACCACTCCACCTGGTGCTTCCCTCCTCATCCACTTCTCCCACGACCTTGCAAGTTTTCCCCCATTTGTGTGATGAATTAATATTTGAAAACAATAATGACTTTATTGCCTCTGAAGCAGTGACAGAAGGGGGGAGGTTGGTTGGCTTACAGGGAAGTAGAGTCAACCAAGGGGGTGGGTTTTCATCAAGGAGAAACAAACAGAACTGTCACACCGTTGCCTGGCCAGTCAAGAAACTGGTTTTCAAAGCTTCTCTGATGTGCAGGGCACCCAGCTGTGCTCTTCTAATAGCCCTGGTGTTTGGCCGCGCGTAATCGGCCGCCAGGCAATTTGCCTCAACCTCCCACCCCGCCATAAACATCTCCCCCTTATTCTCACAGATATTGTGGAGCACACACAGCAAGCAGTAATAACAATGGGAATGTTGGTTTCACTGAGGTCTAACCTAGTCAGTAAACTGCACCAGCGAGCTTTTAAATGTCCAAATGCACATTCTACCACCATTCTGCACTGGCTCAGCCTATAGTTGAACAGCTCCTGACTACTGTCCAGGCTGCCTGTATATGGCTTCATGAGCCTTGGCATTAAGACGTAGATTGGGTCCCCAAGGATAACTATAAGCATTTCAACATCCCCAATGGTAATTTTCTGGTCTGTGAAGTAAGTTCCTTCCTGCAGCTGTTCAAACAGACCACAGTTCCTGAAGATGCAAGCATCATGCACCTTCCCTGGCCATCTCACGTTGATGTCAGTGAAACATCCCTTGTGATCCATCAGCGCTTGCAGCACCACTGAAAAGTACCCCTTGGGGTTTACATACTGGCTGTCAAGGTGGTCTGGTCCCAAGATAGGGATATGCATTCTATCACCCCACCACAGTTAGGAAACCCCACTGAAGTAAAGCCATCTACTATGACCTACACGATTCCCAGAGTCACTACCTTTGATAGCAGCAGCTCAGTGATTGCATTGGCTACTTGGATCACAGCAGCCCCCACAGTAGATTTACCCACTCCAAACTGATTCCCGATTGCCCGGTAGCTGTCTGGTGTTGCAAGTTTCCAGAGAGCTATCACCACTCGTTTCTCAACTTTGAGGGCTGCTCTCATCTTGGTATTCTTGTGCTTCAGGGCAGGGGAAAGCAAGTCACAACTGTCATAAACAGAGTGTTAAGGGTTAATGTCTCTTATACCTGTAAAGGGTTACAAGCAGGGAACTGGACACCTGACCAGAGGACCAAATCAGGAGACAAGATACTTTCGAATCTGGGTGGAGGGAAGTTTTTGTGTGAGTTCTTTGTTCTTGGGCTCTTCTCTCGGAGGGTCTGAGAGAGACCAGACATTACTAAGGCTCTCTTAGTTTCTTTTCATATAGTAAGTAAAACAGGCGGTTTAGGCTTTTTAATTGTTTTACTCTATTTGCATTTGTGGATCTGGCTGGTTAACTTTTATATGTGTAGTTGCTGGGAATATTTTGATTTGTATTGGTACTGGGGGGAAAGTCTCTTTCTGGTGTCTGTAAGCTATAGGACCCTGTAATATTTACATCTTGAAGTTATAGAGATAATTCTTTTCTTTTTCCTTTCTTTTATTAAAAGATTTCTTTTTAGAGAACCTGATTGATTGTTTTTTCTCTGTTTCCCTTGTTTTATCCCAGGGATTGGGATAACTCACCAGGATGGGTGGGGGAGACGGGAGGGGGAGAGATAAAATCTCTCTCTGTTTTCCTTGAATCTGTTTGCCTCTTTGTGGAAGGGAAGGGAGATGCTTCTCTGTATGGTAATTTAAGAGGTTAGATCAGTATCTCAGAATAGCCCAGGGAGGGAAATTCTGGGAGGGGGAGAAATGGCTTATTTCTCCTTGTTTTAAGAACCCAAGGGATCTGGGTTCTTGGGGTCCCCAGGGAAGGTTTTGGGGGGACCAGAGGATATCAGGCCCTGGAAAATTCCTGACTGGTGGCAGCATATCAGATCTAAGCTGTACATGAGTATCATAGATTATTAGTGTTGGAAGGGACCTCAGGAGATCATCTAGTCCAAACCCCTGCTCAAAGCAGGGCCAATCCCCAAATGGCCCCCTCAGGGATTGAACTCACAACCCTGGGTTTAGCAGGCCAATGCTCAAACCACTGAGCTATCCCTCCCCCTGGTAATTAAGCTTAGGGAAATTCATGCTAGTATCTCATTTTCTGGACTCTAAGGTTCAGATTTGAGAAAGAATGCTATGACAACAACATTCCATGGCCCTTATGCATGTGAAAGTTTCGCAGCCACTAGGAAACATCCCAGACCTGCAACACTATGCGCTCCCACCAGTCTGTGCTTGTTTCCCGGACCAAGAATTGGTGTTCCAAGGCATGAATCTACCCTATTACCACCATGATGTCCAAACTGCCAGGGCCCATGCTTTGAGAGAAGTCTGTGTCCATGTCCTCATCGCTATCATGATTGCGCTGTTGTCGCCTCCTCGTCTGCTTTTGCAGGATGTGCACATACTGCAGGATAACGCGCAAGGTGTTTACAATGCTCACAGCAGCAGCGGTGAGCTGAGTGGGCTCCATGCTTGCCATGGTATGGCGTCTGCAGGAGAGCGGCGTTGCAGCAGAAGAGGTGGAGGACGATGGTTAGCACTGCACACGTTTCCCGAGGAAGAACACACATACCCAGGAGCCCATGACAGACAACATGGAGAAATTCGCTATTGAGGCAATAGCAGCAGAGCAGAGTTGCAGCGGAAGCAGTGTATGATGATGGTTTGCAGACCTACTGCACCGTCTGCTGCCAGCATCACCCAGGACACAACAGCGGCGGTGTCAGTGAACTGAGCTGAGTGGGCTGCACGCTTGCCATGGTATGGCGTCTGCACAAAAAAAAGGTGCAAAAAGATTGTCTGCCGCTACTTTCACGGAGGGATGGGAGATTGACGATATGTACCCAAAACCACCCACAACAATGTTTTTGCCCCATCAGGCATTGGGAGCTTAACCCAGAATTCCAAAGGGCAGCAGAGACTGCAGGAACTGTGGGATAGCTACCCACAGTTCACTGCTCTGTAAGTCGATGCTAGCCCACAGTAGCGAGGACGCACTCCACTGACTTAATGTGTGGACATACGCAATCCACTGTATAAAATCGATTTCTAAAAATCAGCTTCTATAAAATTGACCTAATTTCATAGTGTAGACATATCCTCAAAGAGGTTGGCTTGTTTAGCCTAACCAAAAGAAGGCTGATGGGAGATATGATTGCTCTCTATAAATAGATCAGAGGAATAAATACCAGGGAGAGAGAGGAATTATTTAAGCTCAGTACTAATGTGATCACAAGAACAAATGGATATAAACTGGCCATCAGGAAGTTTAGACTTGAAATTAGATGAAGGTTTCTAACCATCAGAGGAGTGAAGTTCTGGAACAGCCTTCCAAGGGCAGCAGTTGGGGCAAAAGACATATCTGGCTTCAAGACTAAGCTTGATACATTTATGGAGAGGATGGTATGATAGGATAGCCTAATTTTGGCAATTAATTGGTGTTTGACTATTAGTGGTAAATATGCCCAATGGCCTGTGTTGGGATGTTAGATGGGGTGGGATCTGAGTTACTACAGAGAATTCTTTCCTGGATGTCTGGTTAGGGAGTCTTGCCCACATGCTCAGGGTTTAGTTGATCGCCATATTTGGGGTCAGGAAGGAATTTTCCTCCAGGTCCAGGGCAGATTGGCAGAAGCACTGGGGGTTTTTCACCTTCCTCTGTAGCATGGGGCACAGGTCACTTACTGGAGGATTCTCTGCATGTTGAAGTCTTTAAACCATCATTTGAGGACTTCAATAGCTCAGACATAGGTTAGGGGTTTGATACAGGAGTGGGTGGATGAGATTCTGTGGCCTGCATTGTGCAGGTCAGGTTAGATCATCATAATGGTCCCTTCTGACTTTAAAGTCTATGATTCTATGAAAGCACTGGGGACAGCTTTGGGTGAGAAAATCTTCTTTAGACAGTAGGGTAACTCTTTAGTTATGACTCTGTTTTGTATGTAACCATTTGTTTCCAATATTCTTACTCAGTATTACTTAAAAATAAGTTTATTATTAAAGAACAGAGATTTGTTTTCATTATTAGTGCCACTGTGTTAAACAAATTGGTGATCGTGAGTTGAATCTTACAAGCTGGATGTACTGTTCCTTTGGAACAGCAGGCCTGGTAATTCTGCGAGTGTCCAATGGATAAGAGACTGGACACTACAGGAAATGCTCCAAAGACTCAGGAGTTAGTGAGTGCCTATCGCTACCTGTTAAAAGAGGAAGGCCAGCTGAGACTTGGAAGGTGATTGTGTTGCTTGAAACTGGTGGTTTCAAGAAGCTGGTCCACAGCAGGCACCTCCAAGAGCTCCTCATGCCAAGGACACATGGTGGAGCCATGCCTCACCACTGTGGATACCATCACACTACTATAACTCGCCACATGGACACTGCGGTGAAATAAGGGTGGTGCGCGTGTGTGTGGATTAGCTTAAACCTCTTGCAAAAACTGAAAAAAAACCCCACTCATACCTGAATATAAGTGTCCTCATGCGGAGTTATACCACTATAAGTACAATGGTTTCAATTTATAAATTTCCTGTGAAGACAAGATCTCAACTCATGCTAAGTCTTTTTTTTTTTTTTTTTTTTTTTTTTTTTTAAATGGAGAGAGCTAATTCCAGTTGGTGCTTTCAGTGTAAAATCATCATGAGGACAAAGAACTGTGGTTTTTACTAGGGCTGTCAAGTGATTTAAAAGAGTAATCATGATTAATCACACTGTTAAACAATAACAGAACACCATTTATTTAATTATTTTAGATGTTTTCTATATTTTCAAATATATTGATTTCAATTACAACACTGAATACAAAGTGTACAGTGCTCACTTTATATTTTTATTACAAATATTTGCACTGTAAAAAACAAAAGAAATAGTATTTTTCAATTTCTCCATTACAACAATGGTAGTGCAATCTCTATCACGAAAGCTGAACTTACAAATGTACACTTATGTACAAAAAAACCCCTGCTTTCAAAGATAAAGCAATGTAAAACTTGAGAGCCTACAAGTCCACTCAGTCCTACTTCTTCTTCAGCCAATTGCTCAGACAAACAAGTTTGTTTACATTTGCAAGAGATAATGCTTCCCGCTTCTTGTTTACAGTGTCACCTGAAAGTGAGAACAGCATTCACATGGCACTGTTGTAGCTAGCGTCGCAAGATATTTATGTGCCAGATGCGCAAAAGATTCACATGTCCCTTCATGCTTCAAACACTATTCCAGAGGACATGCATCTATGCTGATGACTGAGGCCCTACCAAATTCATAGCCATGAAAAATGCATCACAGACTGTGAAATCTGGTCTTTTGTGTATTTTTACCCTATACTATAAAAACTTCACCGGGGAGACCAGGGTTTTTCAAACTGGGGGTCCTGACCCAAAAGCGGACGTGGGGGGGTGGCACACAAGGTTATTTTAGGGGGGTCATATTGTCAACCTTACTTCTGGAACTGCTGCCTTCAGAGCTGGGTGGCCAGCGGCTATTGGCCAGGCGCCCAGCTCTGAAGGCAGTGCCTGCCAGCAGCAGCGCAAAAGTATGGCAATACCATACCACCCTTACTCCTGTACTGCTGCCTTCAGAGCTGAGTGGCTGGAGAGTGGTGATTGCTGACAGAGGGTCCAGCTCTGAAGCCAGCAGCACAAAAGGAAGGAATACCATACTATGCCATCCTTACTTCTGCGCTACTGCAGCGGCCACTTTCTGGCCACCCAGCCCTAAAGGCAGCACTGCCACCAGCAGTAGCGCAGAAGTAAGGATAGCAGTACTGCAAACCCCCGTACAATAACCTTTCAGGACCCCTACAATTACAACACCGTGAAATTTCATATTTAAATAGCTGAATTTGGTAAGGCCCTACTGATGACAGATTCTGCTTGTTAACAATCAAAGCACTGCAGACCAACACATGTTCATTTTCATTATCTGAGTCAGATATCACATGCAGAAAGTTTATTTTCTTTTTCAGTGGTTTGGGTCCTGTAGTTTCTGCATTGGAGTGTTGCTCTTTTAAGACTTCGGAAAGCATGCGCCACATCTCGTCCCTCTCAGATGATGGCACTTCAGACTCTTAAACCCTAGTTCAAGTGCTGTAGCTATCTTTAGAAATCTCACATTGGTACCTTCTTTGTGTTTGGTCAAATCTGCAGTGAAAGCTTTCTTAAAAGGAACAACCTGAGCTGGATCATCATCCAAGACTGCTATAACATGAAATATATGGCAGAATGCAGGTAAAACAGAGCAGGGTACATACAATTCTCCTCCAAGCAGTTCAGTCACAAATTTAATTAACACACATTCTTTTTTTAACAAGCGTCATCAGCATGAAAGCATGTCCTCTGGAATGGTGGCCAAAGCATGAAGGGGCATACGAATGTTTAGCATTTCTGGCACATAAATACCTTGCAATGCTAGCTACAAAAGTGACATGTGAACGCCTGTTCTCACTATCAGGTGACATTGTGAATAAGAAGTAGGACTGAGTACATTTGTAGATTCTGAAGTTTTACACTGTTTTGTTTTTCAGTGCAGTTATGTAAAAAAAATTCTACATGTCTAAATTGCACTTTCACGACAAAGAGATTACATGACAGTATTTGTATGAAGTGAATTGGAAAATATTTTGTCATTTTAACAGTGCAAATATTTGCAATGAAAAATAATATAAAGTGAGCACTGTACACTTTGTATTCTGTGTTGTAATTGAAATCAATATATTTGAAAATGTGGAAAAACAACCAAAAATATTTAATAAATTTCAATTGGCCTTCTACTATTGTTTAACAGTGTGATTAAAACTGCGATTACTCACAATTAATTTTTGAGTTAATCACATGACTTAACTGCGATTAATCGACAGCCCTAGTTTTTACGTCACTGTAGCAAACCTCAGGTACAGCTGACATTGATGAGCTACATCAAGGTAAAAAGAACTGTTCCTTGTATCCTCTAGGATTTTATATCCAGTTGGCTAACCTGAGATAACTATCTTAATGTAAAAATACACCACTTTCTACTGTGAAGATACAGCATTTTGGGGTTTTTTAGGAATAGTTGTTATAGCCTCTTCTATCACTGATCACAGTGATCTAAAATAAATGTCTAAACCCAGACGTTATTTTGTATAACAATAGTTTTCTCTCTCTAATTCTAATTTAGACATCTCTGAAATTGGGATGTATTTTTTGTTTAATCGATGTTTTAATGCACCTGCGATCAATCTCTTTCAAATACAGATGCTGAATCCACTAACTCTTGGCTACTGCTTTATTTTAAAGATCAGCATAAATTATCATAAAAATATAATCAATGTATTCTAGGACAATTGTTTTAAATATTATTCTATTTAGAGAAAGATGTGAGATACTGAAAGCCCATGTCACATTTATGGCTTCTTAGATATTTGTTATATTTAACTGGTTGTCCAAGTGATGCCTCCTGCATTCTTCAGGAGTAACCACCCTTTTCTCCCCCTCCCCACTACAGTCTTGAAAATGCCCCACATCTGATCTCAAGCATAAAAGAGAAATCAAAAGTTATAAAAAAAATATATTAAATGTGAATGCATGCTACCGGGGAACAGCAGAGCAGTGGGGGCTGCCAGGAAGTCATGTTAGTTTACCTGGTTCTGTTTCTCTGCTTTTTCATTGGTATTAATGGATGCAACAGATAGGCAGTTGTAGTAAAAAAAATAACTAGTACATTAGCAGCCTTGTCCTGGTTTCCTTTTTTCAGCATCTGGTGCCACACTAAATTAGATTCCTCCTGACGCCTGACTCTTTCTCCAGTTCTACTCAGACTACAGCCTTCCTGTTTTTTAAACAAATTAAAAACAAAATTTCCATCCCATACAAAATAGTCTGTTTTATGTGATTCATGCACCGGGCATAGCTGTTGAAGGGAAGTCTTGCAGGGCAGATGAATCCAGTCAGGCACACCGAGCAAACGTTTGGTAAACTCTCTCCTGCGCCCTGGAGAGCAGGAGAATCATGGGATTCTACCCTGAGAAAGGTGAAAGCAAAAGACCTGTAACCTCAAGGGATTACACTCAGACACAAAGGGGTCAAAGGTGTAAATAGCTCTTAGATGTGACAAACCATCTCAATTCTGCAGTGCCCCACTACTTCAGGCTGCAGTAGATTTCTCCTCAGCAGCAGAGTTTTGGTTCGACATTTCATCATCAGAAGCTGTACTGGAATACACAGGCACCCCTGTGACAACACATTCTTGTGCACCAGTAATAGTAAGGATACCATTTTTATAGTAGTCTCTGATGCTTTCACCGGCGACTCCACATTCTCATTGCTTCATGGGAATGCTGGAAAGGATGTGTGATGGTCAAACAACCAATGACGAGAAAATGTTCTGAATTCTTCAGAAACAAGCTAGGGTCTATTGTTAGCAAATACAGGGTCCAGAACCCCATATCTTGCAAAGTCTTTCATTTGCTAATCATTTTCCTAACTGTCACATCAGGCAGAGTATTCCAGAAATTGGAATAGTAATATAATGTCATAAGACACTGTTTTTCCTTGATGGTAAATAAATTCACTGCAATCACCTTCCACACCCTGATAAGACGCTCATGTAATGAGAGAGCCCTGCTGTTGGTTGCCACAAGTGTGACATATCTCACACTTTTATATATATGACCACAATTGCGCATTCATTCCCCGACTGTAAATAAATCTTGAACTTGTCCTTTTCTTCCCACAAAGAGTCTGAAATTACTCAGATGCCACATCAAGGTCCCTCCTTGAACATTCTGTGGTTCCACTAATCAATTCTACACTAGTCCATGGCAGATGCTTTAATGCAGATAACAGCACGGTGGAGGCAGCTCTAACCTGAGACAAATGAGTCTGTCTCCAGAAATCCTTATGTTGGTTGGGGCTAGCCAGAGCACAGCAAGCTCTGGGTACATCTCCTGACCTTCCCTGCCCCCTGAATTGAGAGTTGCGGGAGGAAGACACAGGAGCCAGCTACACCAGCCTGTGCTGATTGGGAATCTTAAGAAATCCCAGTAGGGGACTTGAAGGAATTAAATGTAGCTGTAGAAGTGGGAATCTGCTCTGATAGCTATAGAAAGATTTTGCCAAATTTTTGTGCCACTAATCTGGATAGAAGAAGGCCACAGAAGATAACTGAGGGATTTTAATGGACAAATGAACAACTGGTTTACCTTGTTTTTCCTGATGACATTGTCATGCTTAGTGCAGTACATGCCTTAATGGATGAAAAGACCCAGCTTTTTGCAATCATAGCAAAACAAGTTGGTTTGTTCATCAATAAGGGGGAGACAAATATATATGGCTATCAATATCTCCAAAGCAACTATGAGAGTAGACAGAGAAACACTAGAAGTCAGTCATTTTACCTACTTAGAGAGTGAGATGTGCAATGATCGCTGCACCATGCTAGATGTCAAGCAACAAATAGCAAACCACTTTCATCAACCTGAAAAGTAACATTACTGACATTTACACAAATATATACATTTTTAACACCAGCATCATGTGTCTTCTCTTTATGGAGCAGAATCATGGAACTGTGCAACAGAAACTGATAAGAACAACTCATTCCCAAGTAAATTCCTGCAAAACATCTTCAGTGTTCACTTCAGAATTTCTTGCAACATCAGAAATTCTAAGGAGAGCAAAGCAACCAATAGCATAAAACATGGTAAGAATATGATGATAGACATTTAGGATATGCTTTAAAAATGCTACCAACATCACTTTTAGATCAAGTGATAATATGGATACCATCTGGAAAGAGGAAAAAAGGTAACCTAGAGAAACATTTCACAAAGAGAAAGAAACCAAATTCATCAACATGACATTCAGAAGTCTAAACAGACTAATAAAAGACTAAAATAAGTGGCAGAAACTGATGGATACCCTGGGCATCTAAGGTTGCAGGAGGATAAAGAATAGAATATAGATAGTGTTCTCAGAGTACTTGCAAGATTATAATCTATTTTAGACACAGTGAAATGGAAACAGTTTAGGTATATCAAGGTACTGTATTGAGAAGCAAAGAAAAAGGAAAATGTTATTCTTGTGTAATTTTAAATGCTATGAGTTACCGATCGGAAAGGACAGTACTATCATCACGACTAGCCATCGGTCACAACACTAAAACCTCATAAATTGAGATCTAATAGTTTGCAAGAGGGAAGAAAAAATATTTTATAAGTTTATAATTAACACTGATATATTTCAGTGGCAATCAATGGATCAAAGTAGTGAATTCTAGCTTTGACCAATATCAGACAGAGAGGCTATATTTCAGAGTTCATACATGGAGAAAGAATACTGCTCCTTCAGCAAGGCTAATGGTTTTTCCATACATAATTCTGTTGAAAGGACCAGAGGAAACATAACTACAGTACTTCTGATTCTTTCAATCCCACTTTCCCTTCCTGCTCTCAGAAACAAATTAAACATTTTAGGATATTTTTCCAAAATGTATAATACTCTCAGAAGCATTAGGAAAAATGTCAATAGGTTAAGTAGTTGCCTTCAAAATCAGTGTTTTTAAATGTAAAAGTGACAGCTTCAGGCTTCTGGACTTTCCAATTCTAGTCTATATTCCTTTTCTTCAAAAGACATTCTTACAACAGATTGGTTATCTGATCTAATTATACAGATATTTGAAGTCATATTAGATAGTCTAGCACATGCTATGATTAGCTCATAAAATATATACAATTAACTAATACAATCAGATTATAGATATCTGATTGACATTGATGGGGAAGACAAACTACACAATTGTCCAGGTCAGGAAGGTATAAATGGTCAGCCCTGGAAATGTGAACCGTCAGTCCTGCCCCACAAAACCTACCACCAGTATCAATGCTTTAGGGAACAAAAAAGGCAGCAATAGAGCCTCAGAGCAGAGCTCTCTTGACACAGGGATATTGGATCTGAAGCAGAAAAGACCTGGAGTGTGCCGTGAGGAGCCCTGAATTGGGAAACCTACAAGAAATCAAGCCTGGGGAGAAGGCATGGATTGCATTAACTGATCAGCAGACTAGAAGCTGGTGGTTGCTGAGGGACCAGTTATCATAGCCCCATTATGGGCAAACAGAGGGAATCCTAACTAGATATGTGCATACTTGGTGCTTCAAAAGGGCTAACTTTCCCAAAGCTGATGAAAACTAAGCGAAATTAATAGGGAGGAAAAATTTAGACAAAATCTGAATGAAAATTGGGAGGTGTTTAAGAAGAGTTTATTAGATGGCTAAAAAGTCACAATTTATAATAATAAAAAAGGACAATTCTAATACATAACAAATGGAAAAAAGGGAAGTAGACCAATCAACACATTCAGATTTATTGAATGTATAAAATTGGTAAGAATAGGTAAAGACACTATGGAAAAAATCCACGGCTGGCAGGGCCAAGGACACAAGAAGGAGCTTTTTAAGTATATCAAGAACATAAGAACTAACAATGGTATAGTCCCACTACTAGATGGAGATAGTAAAATAAGTAATAATGAAGAAAATAGAGAAGTGTTCGATAAATATTTGTCCTGTCTTTGGTAAGAAAAAAGATGATGTACTAATATCACATGAGAATGATGATACTTTCCAGTCCATGAGTAAGGAGGATGTTAATCAACATCTAATAGGAAGAAACATTTTAAAATCAGTAGGCCCAGATAATTTACCTCCACGAATCCTAAAAGAAATGGCTGAAATCTCTGGCCTACTGATGTTAATTGTTAATAAATCTTAGAATTCAAGTCTTCTCGACTTAGACAGTCAAGAAGACTAGAAAAGTGCTAAAGTTCTGCCAATATTCAAAAAGGGCAATCAAGATGATCCAGGTAATTATAGACCAGTTAGCCTGATGTCAGTCCAGACCAAAATAACAGAAAAACTGATACAGGATTCAATCAACACAAAATTAAAAGATGGGAAAGTACTTAATTCGGGTTGCCAATTTTGGTTGGACATATTCCTGGAGGTTTCATCACATGCCATAATCTTTAATTAAAGACTAATCTTTAATTAAAGAGTTCAGGACAGGAGGGCTGGCAACCCTATAATTAATGCCAATTTTCATGGAAAACAGATCTTGCCAAACAAATCTGATTTCATTTTTGATGAGGTTACAAGTCTGGTGAAAAAGATAACCACACAGGTTTAACATATTTGAATTTTGTAAGGCATTTGACTTAGTACTGCACAAGATTTTGATTAAAAATTTACCCTACACCCCTTCATAAAGTATAAATTAAATGGATTAAGAACTAGCTAAGGAGCAGATCTCAGAAAGCTGTATTCAACAGGGAATTATAACTGAATGGGGGTGTTTGTAATGGGGCCCCACAGGGATCGGTTTTAGCGCAACACTAAATATTTTTATGAACTATCTGGAAGTAAATGTAAGCCTGTGGTCGGAAGCTGTAGAAGGAATGAGCTTTCTGCTGCCATCGATTGCTGAAGTATAAGAATAAACAGAATAAGATGGACTTTATATCCATATTAATTATGATCTCAGCATGAACATTCTACTTGTTTTAATTAAACTTCATTTAAATTTTGGGTATAGAGGTAAATGAAATGTTACTATCCTTATTATGTGACAAAAAGGCAACTAAAACTGCCTTTAAATGTACTCTGAGTGATGAGGCACCAAAACCAAATCTCCAGTTTTGCAAGACTGAGGAATGGAGTTTGGAGTTTCTATCATGTGGCAAGGAGTGAATCTCTGGTGACAAGCACTCTGCTCAAGGGTTCTATGCGTCACCAAACCCCCTCCACAACTGGACCTTTGCTGAAGTTGCAGAGTACCATGATAGAGCCGAGTGAACTCTGTTAAAGACCCCCTATTCAGCATCACCAGGAAGGTAATTACTATAGCTGGATTAGGTGGCACAACCTCTGGACCAGATCCAGAGTAGGGATGGCACTGCAGCAGTGTGACAAGAGATGGCAAAGAGGCAAAACTGTGGCAAAAGAAAATGCAGAGATGACACCTACCCAGCACCAGCACAGCTGAAATCACTTTAGCTGGGCTAGGCAGTGGACCAGTCCTAAGGTTTGTTCTCTATGGGCTGGATGGGTTATCTTTCAGGATAGCGAAATTAAGCTGACTGGTTTATAATTCCCTGGCTTGTTTTTGTTCCCCTATTTATTGATAGGCACTATATTTCTGCTTTTCCAGGCCTCTGAGATCTTGCCTGTCTGTCCTCTAGGACTTCTCAAAGACAATCGCTAATGGCTCAGAGATCTCTTCAGCCAGTTCCTTAACTATTCTATGAAGTATTTCATCAGACCCTGCTGACTTGAAGATTTCTAACTTGTCTAAGTAATCGTTAACCTGTTCTTTTCCTATTTTAGCCTCAGATCCTACCTCATTTATGCTGAGATAGTTTGCTTGTGCCCCTTATAATGTCCCTTTGATAAACTGCCAATTCTCCTGCATTCTTTTTTCCTTAGACTAGTTTCCCACAGAATTTTACCTACCAATTCTGAGTCTGCCATCTTGAAGTCCATTGTCTTTATTCTGCTGCCTTCCCTTCTACCATTCCTTAATCATAAAAACTATCATTTTGTGGTCACTTTCACTCAAACTGCCTTCCATCTTCAAATTCTCAATCAGCATGAAATTTAGAATACCCTCTCCCCTAGTCACTTTCTCCACCTCTCGAATAAAAATTTGTCTCCAATACACTCCAAGAACTTGTTGGATAATCTGTGCCCTCCAGTATTACTTTCCAACAAATGTTTGGGTAGTTAAAGTCCCCCATCACCAGTAAGTATCCCGTTTTGGATAATTGTATTTCTTGTTTTTTTAAAAAAACAAAACCTCATCTTCCTCTTCTTTCTGCTTAGGTGATCTATAGTAGACATTTACCATGACATTACCCTTGTTTTTAACTCCTTTTGTCCCTACTCTGACACTTTCAACAGCTCTGTCTCCCACTTTTATCACAACATCAGTGCAAGAGTACACATCCTTTGATATACAATGCATAACCATTTTTTCCCTGCCTGTTCTTCCTGAACAAGCTGTATCCTTCTATACAATATTCCAGTTATCCGGATTATCCCACCAAGTTTCTATGATGCCAGTTATGTCATAATTGATTACTCACTAGTATTTCTAGTTCTTCCTGTGTATTCCCCATACTTCTTATGTTAGTATACAGATACCTATGATAGTCACTAGATTTCTCCTCTATTCTGCCTCATCTCTCCTTCGCCCTGCTGTGATTGCCCAGGTTCTCCCCAGATTCTGACCCTTCACCCAGGTTTCCACATTTTGGAATTACCTGTAGGCTTTTGTCTCCCACCCCAGTCAAACCTAGTTTAAAACTGGTCTCACTAGGTTAGCCCATCTGTATTGGAAGATACTTTATTTTCCAATGTGGAATTTTAATTCATGAATAAAAATATTTAGCCATCATAGGTCAAGAACAGATCTCCATCCTCCCTTTTTCCTGGGAACTATTAAATGGTTGTAGCAAAATCTGTAGTAAGAGGAGGCCCTGAGATATAAGAGGTGTCAGAGGCCTGGTATGAGGCCTGAGCTAAAGTGATGGTCAAGACTTTGCTAACATAAAGCAAAGTTAAGCTGTGAGCCAGAGGCAGGCCCAGCTCACAGAAGCTGGCAAGGAAAGGGCTGATGCTGCAAGAAGATCAGTACCTTTTAGGTACTTAACACTAGAGATCAGAACACCTTATACTGGAACATTCCACTGATAACAAGGAACAGACTGACCCATCCCAATGACAGGGGCAAAAGGGTAATATGATGGATAGAGTTGTTTTGTTCGAACCAACATGTACAAGGTGAGAGGCGGCACCTGACTACGTAGAGGGGTTGCACCTCAATACGTCAGGAGTGATGTGTAGCTTGTTTGCACCTGTGTATAAGAATGCATCCCTGGGGCGGTGTCTTTGTCCGGCCTACGGGGCAGTGGAAAGTCCCGCCACTGACTGAGCCGGGTCCATTGCCAAGAGGCACTTTCTCGTAGTATGCCCTGAATTAGACTAAGAAACCTACAGAGAACTGCCATTGTGTCCAAGATCGCAATAAACCCGGCCAACGTGACTTTGCACCTTACTAGAGTCTGTGGTCATTGGGGGTTCTCTTCGGGTCTGCTGTGTCAGCTACCTGCGCAGAGCTGGGACAGCACACAGAGGGAACACACGCAGCCGAGTGATATCAACACAGAACAGAGCAGAGCACCACACCGGTAGCATCTGACAACAAAATCCTTTCCCTTGATGCTGAGTGGAACTTGCTCCTAGCACAAGGAGAGAGTACACCTCCTGTCAGTGGATTTCCCCTTAAGAGTGGTTCTGGAAGAGGAGCCAAGAAGAAGGTTTTAGAGGAGGTGGAGAAAGAAATTTGATGGTGTAGCCAAAGTGCATGAAATCTAGTATCCACTTGTCCATTGTGATAGAACCTCCATTTGTAGGCAAAGTAAGCTAGGCAGAAATCAAAGAAGAATTCGGAAACAGGTGCAGATGGCATCATTGTTAGATCGCAACTCTTGAGAGTCCTGGTCATGCAAATCTCCCCACTAGTTTTCAGTAATATCAACTAGGTGAAATTTATGCTCATAAAAAGCAAGTTCTGTTATTCTTGTTTATTACCAAGGCAACTAGCATCGGTGTATAGGCAATTACAGCTACTTGATTAGTCTATAAATACCTACATAGCAAGATGATATCTGACATAGGGAGGCGCTTCAATCTAGCAGCAATAACAGAATCCAATGGATAGAAGTTGAAGTTAGAAAAATTCAAATTGGAAATAACTTCTTAAGTGAGTTAATCAAAAGAAGGTTTACCAAGGTCAGTGATAAATTCATCATCAGTTCGAGTCTTTGCATCAAGATTATAGTCTTTCTAAAATATAACTCTGGTTAAAGCACAAGTTATTGGGCTCAACAGTTACTCACTTATATGATAGGGATGAATAAGTCTCTCCATTGCAGGAATTACTGAGTAAAATTCTATGGCTTGTGCTATGCAGGAGTTCAGACTAGATGGATATATTGATCCTTTTTTACCTTAAAATCTATTCTTTATTTCTTCTCAGATTCTCATTCTGGCACTACACTTTACTATATATACACATTGTAACATAGGACTAATAGAAAGTCTTATTTAATTAAGCTTGTTTAGACAATATTTAAAATGTGGCTGACGAAAAGGTCTTTCCTTTTTCTCTAACATGGGAAGATACTCCTAATATATGTCAATATTATGTCAACAAAAATATACTAAAACATTTAGCCAATTTATTTATCAGCATACATTAGCAGAGTTTAGAAAAATATTACAGATCATTTAATAGACTTTTATCGGATGACTGTAGATAGTCCAATTTAAAGTAACTGTGAAATATAATTGTCAGGAGGATAATGCCTTTGCAGGAGTGCAAAGAGGCATCTTTCCTTTGGAAAATATTGTGAAATGACAAATGCTGTTTGGCACAATCTGCAGGATTTGAAAGTTGAAAAGCTACATCTCATAATTCTTTGTGATTCAATAATAAGTTATCCTTCATAGGACCAGTTTAGCAGTATTCAGTGAGGGGGAAGAACTTCAGAGGCAGGGAAATCCTCCCTGTTTCACTCTAAACACTTATCTATCAAGTACTGGAATTTCTCCCTCAATGCATGTATAATCTCTTAATATTAATAGGGTCTGTCTGTGCCCAGTAAAGTGAAGAGGTGTGCAAAAATATCAGATGATAGTTTAACTGCACTATTTAAAAGTATTTGTTCAAACTTAAAGCAAAATTTTCCCATCCACAGTTCAGCTCTATCAAGGTTAGCTAGGTGTCTACTGTAGACATGTCATTGGCTGGTGTTACTGTAATCATCATAACAATTAGATTTACCTGAAGAAGATCTAACTGACAATGTTAAAATGGTGGTAGCCAGCAGTTAGTCTTCACTAGCATTCTGCTCCATATGGTAGTAACAGCTAGACATTAATGAAAAATGTCCCTGGGATAAACAGGGCTTAGGGATAGGAATATCACTTCATTTCTTTAACGCTAACAGCATGTTGCACATATTGTTCCATTCAATCATAAAGATGACCAAAGTATTGAATTCTTCATACTTTATGTGCTATGCACAATTTGTTCACAGATTAATAAAATTACAAATGAATTCTGCTACTTTTCTAAAATGTGAACACTAAGGTTTCTTCAGTATAGTACATCTTGTCAACGTCAATTACAAGCAATCCAAATGCTTAGGAAAATATCTTTAATAGAAAGCATCTTTGTTATAACAGTTAACATTCTACATTTTAAAATAATTAATTTTCTACTGTACAGATGTAAGCAGAGTTTGGATGAGCTCTCCCGACATCTAGTGGTGAGCTGTGGAAAAAGACTTCAGAAGTTGATCTCGTTTGCATGGACACCGGCACCCTGCATAGGTGCTCAGCATGATGGGACTGCTTGCCCAAATGATCACTTGTGCCTGGTATTAGATCCCCAGTCTCCTTGTTATTAGGGCAGGAGTAATAAAGGGTTGTTATCCTTGTTGTGTGGACTGAGGACAGCAGAATTGTACCTGGCATACCCCAATGGAGGGACTCACCCTCAACTGAACAGCACTCGCTAGGCAGGGGACATAGGTTCCAAAGCCCAATGAGCAGAGAGAGGCTGGAGACAGGTATTTGTACCTGCTGGTGTGGGTCCTGTTCAAGGGTCTTAGACACCATTAGATCTTTCCTCTCTCCATGGCATAATAAAAGAGTTAATTTAGACTCAATTGAGAGTCTTGTTACATGCTGCAGAGCTGAAATCACTGATACTTAGGTCTAAGTATTAGACCTACTTTGGGACAATGTCTCTATTTTGAGAGATTGCCCAGTGTGCACTAGCAGTGAGACTCCCCCACTAACAGCTGATATCACTGAGAGCTGAAATCACTGAGAACATAAGAACATAAAAATAGCTCTACTGGGTCAGACTAAACGTCCATCTAACCCAGTATCTTGTCTTCTGACAGTGGCCAGTGCCAGATACCTCAGACGGAATGAACAGAGCAGGTAGTCATCAAGTGATCCATCCCCTGTCACTCATTCCCACCTTCTGGCAAACAGAGGCTAGGGACAAAATTCCTGCCCATTCTGGCTAATAGCCATTGATGGACCTATCCTCCGTTAATTTATCTAGTTATTTTTTGAATCCTGTTATGGTCCTGGCCTTCACAACATCCTCTGGCAAGGAGTTCCACAGGTTGACTGTGCGTTGTGTGAAGAAATACTTCCTTTTATTTGTTTTAAACCTACTGCTTATTAATTTTATTTGGTGACCCCCTAGTTCTTGTTTTATGAGAAGTAGTAAACGACACTTCCTTATCTACTATCTCTACATCACTCATGATTTTATATACCTCAAATCACATTTACCCTGTGCTGTCTCTTTTCCAAGGCAAAAAGTCCCAGTCTTATTAATCTTTCCTCATACAGAAGCCGTTCCATACCCCTAATCATTTTGTTGCCCTTTTCTGAACCTTTTCCAATATAACTTTTTTGAGATGGGCAACCACAACTGCACACAGTGTTCAAGATGGGGTGTACCATGGATTTATATACAGGCAACATAATATTTTCTGTCCTATGATCTATTCCTTTCTTAAAGATTCCCAGCATTCTGTTTGCTTTTTTGACTGCCGCTGCACATTGAGTGGATGTTTTCAAAGAACTATCCACAATGACTCCAAGATCTCTTTCTTGAGTGGTAACAGCCAATTTAGACCTCATCATTTTATATGTATAGTTGGGATTATGTTTTTCAGTGTGCACTACTTTGTATTTATCAACACAGAATTTCATCCGTCATTTTGTTGCCAGTTTTGAGAGATACTTTTGTAGCTCTTTGCAGTCTGCCCGGATCTTAACTATCTTCAGTAATTTTGTATCATGTGCAAATTTTGCCACCTCACTGTTTACCCCTTTTTCCAGATCATTTATGAATATGTTGAATAGGACTGGTCCCAGAACAGATCCCTGAGGGACACCACTCTTTACCTCTCCATTCTGAAAACTCACCATTTATACCTACCCTTTGTTTCCTATATTTTAATCAGTTACCAGTCCATGAGAGCACCTACCTCCTTATTCTGTGGCAGTTTACTTTGCATAAGAGCCTTTGGTGAGAGACCTTGTCAAAGGCTTTCTGAAAATCCAAATACAATATATCCACTGTATCCCCTTGGTCCACATGCTTGTTGACCCTCTCAAAGAATTCTAGTAGATTGGTGAGGCATACTTTCCCTTTACTAAAACTGAAACCTGAGAACTGTGTTAAGCATTGGGGTGCATCTTGGAGAGCAGGCAGCTGGCAGAGAGGAGTGGCAAGCGGCTTGCAGGATGGCTGGTGGAGAGGCATGACCAGCAGGGCAACTGGCAGAGAGGCGTGGCCAGTGGCTAGCAGGGCGGCTAGCAAAGAGGCGCAACCAGACGGGTGGCTGGTGGAGAGGCATGGCAAGTGGCCAGCAGGGAGGCTGGTGGAGAAGCTGGCTAGCAGAGAAGCTGGTGAAGAGGGCCAGAGCAGAGTCCTGCAGAGGTGTGGCTATCGGCCATTGGGGAGATGAGCGAGTGCCCAAGCAGTGCAGCATGTAAGGTGCCTCCTTACTTCCCCCCACCCCGCCTTCCACACAATATGGGAGGTGAACTCTGCGAATGAACCTTTGAACTCTGGGGCTGCACTGGCCACAGACAGCAACTGTTAGTGGCGTACAGAGAAGGAACAGACACGTTAAAGGGACTTTGGGGTTGCTGGACTTAGGACCTTGAGGGGAAAAGGACACTGCCCCACTTACTTACGGGTGGGTCTTTTGCTCATAGTTTGTGTTTATGAACCCTAGTTGCCGTGTTTCCCCAAATTAATGCTGAGTTAATTCCCTCCTTGTATTAAAAGATTTTGCTACATTCAGACTCAGTGCATGCGAGAGGGGAAGTATGGCCTCTTAGAAGCACCCAGGAGGTGGTGTGTAATTGTCCCAGGTCACTGGATAGGGGCTCAAGATGGTTTTGTGTTGTACTGTTGAAAAGGAACCCCGAGATACTGAACCTGGCCCTTGTTACTGATGGCTCCACCTGGCAGAAGGGTTACATATATAGTCTATGAAATGCCCTTCTGGGGCAAACTCTGCATTAAGATAGATTATATTTGTCTCTATCCTGTCAGAAATCATCATCGTGTATAGTAACTGTCATACAATTAATTTTTTTCAACATTCACTCACAATAAATCATGCTACCATGTGCATAGAGGAATAACTAGAAAAAAATGTTTGTAAGAAATCTGTTTTAATCTTGCAAATGTGTATAAACAATGGAATAAAAAAAACTTCAAAAAACTTTGAGACATCACCCACAGGTTTTCTGAATAAATTTTTTTAAACCTACCTGAGAGACTCTGCCATTCGCCTTAAGTCTTCATTTTGCTGTTTTAAACGTTCAAGCTTCGCAAGTATCTTGGATAGTTCACGGCTGGAGTGATCTGGGTGTTCATTGTCTCGTACCAAGTGTCCGCCTATATAAAATAGCAAAGTCCCCCAGGCAAAGAGGATGAGCATAATCCAACGCCAGGAACCAGTCCATGGCCGCATTTTCAGATGCTCAGTTCACTGCAAAACTGTTTTAGCTCACAAAATAAACATTGTAATTCCTTAGTTGGCACAAAGAGGGGCAACTTCTGTTCCTCTGTTTCACCACATTATGCCTAAGGCAAATTATAATCAGTATTAGTCCTACAGCAATTCTTTAAGAGAGATCCTTAAGATGTATGTAGAAAGCTTTAGTATCATGTGCTTCTTCGTTTTATATTCTGTAGAAAGAATAAAACAAGTGTAATTAAGTAACGTGATTTATAAATAATGGAATATATTGGACTGCAATTAAAGTAAATATACATTCATGAAAAAACTGGCAGATTACATTTCTACCCCTTCGTCAACTAAAGAAAGAAAACCTTTTAAGTTTTCACAGTAAATAAACCGTGTTTATTAGAAATATATGTCATGTGACAAAACAATCTGCTCCAGAACTAAAATAATGTGAAGCATCATCAGCTCTTCAAAATAATAATGCTCACTAATCTGTCCAATACCATTTCACACACTGCAAAAGATTAAATCATTGGTTTAATCAATAAATCAGAATAGGTATTCTGCAGTAAATTTTGTATGATCTCAAATGGAAACATAAGCATAGTTATTTTTAAATTATACTATTTTTTCATCTTCTATCCTCTCTCATGTTTATGAACTCTCACTACTAGCTATCATTTTATTGTACTTGCCTTAGTACACAAGAGGTGGGTTGCCATTTTTATAATGGACTCCACTACTGACATGTAGATGGGCCAAGCAGCATCTATATCAGCAATTAAGCATCTTACAAGCACTCCAAAGACTACAAGCAGTAATTTATAAACTAACTAACTATCCTCCATATGTATTCATCCTTAACTAGGTCAACCTGCACTGGCTTCAAGTATGGAAACATAAAATTAATCACAAATCTTTATTTCTCATTTAAACTGCAACACAATCCAGCTTCATTATTAGGCCTTCCAATACTACTCACTGTTTCTTTGTAGAAAACATCTGTGAACTTTCAAAGGAGGGGTGGGGAAGGGACTTCAAATAAATTAACACCATATACTTAAGCACAGAGGGAAACCTTCTGGTTTCAAATTGAAAGAAAAAAAGAAAATCAACTAAGCGTTTGAATAGTGTGAAGAATGCACAAGTACTTCATGTAATGCTAAAACATATGCAACGATGCATACCCATGTATCTCCAGACAAAACCAAGTTTATGAAGCCAGCTCAAATTGTTAAAACTTATATATAACTTGTATATAAATAAACATAGGAGTTACTTTTAATTTGGTCTTAACAGTTGTATATGTACTACATTTGACATAACAAGGACTAAAACAATTTTATCCAAAGTGACTTTTTAAAAACATCTTTCAGTTAATTTTCTGCTTAGCAAAACACATCGCCTCCTGGTTCTAACAATTTCCTTTGTCTCACTGTATCTAGAACTGATTTTAAAGTACTAATTGATAAGAAAGGCACGCTATCATCTAACCCCCCCATCTTACTCTTTCCTCCTTGTCTGCAACTGAACATCTGTGCAGATTGTCAGGAATCAGTATTTCCTATGCAGTTGGGAATCTTATTTTGCCCTCTTTTCTGTGACGTTGCAGTCTATATGGTTTTATAAAAATATGCTAATGAATGAATATAATGTAACTGGAATATGCCTTATGCAAAAGGTTTCTTGTAAGGTATCATTACAAAGCTTATAACCTACTGAATGTGATCATCCTATTTGTATAAATGTACCACTCTTGTATCTGAAACCAGAAATATGAAATATAACTCTGAGGGCCTATTGTAATTATGCAAAGTGTGGGCCACTAATGGTGGTTTGAAATACTCACCAGCACCACAGACCACATAACAATAACACTAACCCAGGAACCTATCCTTGCAACGAAGCCCATTGCCAACTCTGTCCATGTACCTATTCAGGGGACACCATCATAGGACCTAATCACATCAACCACACTATCAGAGGCTCATTCACCTGCACATCTACCAATGTGATATATGCCATCATGTGCCAGCAATGTCCCTCTGCCATGTACATTGGCCAAACTGGACAGTCTCTACATAAAAGAACAAATGGACACAAATCAGCCGTCAAGAATTATTACATTCAAAAACCTGTTGGAGAATACTCAATCTCCCTGGTCACTTGCTTACAGACCTAAAAGTTGCAATATTACAACAACAAAAAACTTCAAAAACAGAGTCCAATGAGAGAGTGCTGAATTGGAATTAATTTGCAAAATGGACACCATTAAATTAGGCTTGAATAAAGACTGGGAGTGGATGGGTCATTACACAAAGTAAAACTATTTCCCCATGTTTATTTCCCCCCCAGCACTGTTCCTCATAACTTCTTGTCAACTGCTGCAAATGGACCATTTTGACTACCACTAGAAAAAGTTTCTCTCTCCTCTGCTGGTAATAGCTCATCTTAACAGATCGCTCTCATTAGAGTGTGTATGGTAACACCCATCGTTTAATATTCTCTATGCATACATATACACATCTTCCTACTGTATTTTCCACTGCATGCATACAATGAAGTGGGCTGTAGCCCTCGAAAGCTTATGCTCAAATAAATTTGTTAGTCTCTAAGGTGTCACAAGTACTGTTCTTTTTGCAGATACAGACTCAGGGCTTGTCTACATCAGAAAGTTGCAGCGCTGGTGAGGGAGTTACAGCGCTGCAACTTAGGAGGTGTACACATCTGCAGGGCACCACCAGCGCTGCAACTCCCTGTTTGCAGCGCTGGCCGTACTCCCGTTTTGTCTCAGGTGTAGAGGATCCAGCGCTGGTAATCAAGTATAGACACTTACCAGCGCTTTTCTTGACCTCCGTGGAATAAGCAGGTATCCCAGCATACCTGAGGAAGCCTCTGGTAATCAAACTGGTCTCCTTCCCCAGCTTGCTCTCGCGTTCCCCGAACCCCGAGCAAGCAGGTCTCCTTCCCTGCGGTTTGCAGGGTGGTTCCGGGAACGCGAGAGCAAACCGCGGCGAAGCTGGTCTCCTTCCCCGGTTTGCTCTCGGGTTCCCCGAACAAGCAGGTCTCTTTCCCTGAGGTTTGCTGGGTGGTTCCGGGAACGCGAGAGCAAACCGCGGCGAAGCTGGTCTCCTTCCCCGGTTTGCTATCGCGTTCCCCGAACAAGCAGGTCTCCTTCCCTGAGGTTTGCTGGGTGGTTCCGGGAACATGAGAGCAAACCGCGGCGAAGCTGGTCTCGTTCCCCAGCTTGCTCTCTCGTTCCCCGAACCCCCGAGCAAGCAGGTCTCCTTCCCTGCGGTTTGCAGGGTGGTTCGGGGAACGCGAGAGCAAACCGCGGCGAAGCTGGTCTCCTTTCCCGGTTTGCTCTCTCGTTCCCCGACCCCCCGAGCAAGCAGGTCTCCTTCCCTGCGGTTTGCAGGGTGGTTCGGGGAACGCGAGAGCAAACCGCGGCGAAGCTGGTCTCCTTTCCCGGTTTGCTCTCTCGTTCCCCGAACCCCCGAGCAAGCAGGTCTCCTTCCCTGCGGTTTGTAGGGTGGTTCGGGGAACGCGAGAGCAAACCGCGGCGAAGCTGGTCTCCTCTCCCGGTTTGCTCTCGCGTTCCCCGAACCCCCCTTGAAGCCGCCCAACAGCGCTGCAGTGTGGCCACATCTAACACCACTTGCAGCGCTGGTTGCTGTAAGTGTGGCCACTCTGCAGCGCTGGCCCTATACAGCTGTACTAATACAGCTGTAACAACCAGCGCTGCAAAATTGTAGATGTAGACATGGCCTAAGGGCTTGGCTACACTTGAAACTCCAAAGTAGTGCTTTGGTCATTGTTCCAAAGAACATGCTTCCATGCTTATGATGCTCGTTAAAAAAAATAAGTGTTCATTAAATTTGTGACTGAATTCTTCAGGGGAGAATTGTATGCCTCCTGTCCTGTTTTACCAGCATAAATAGTAAAACAGCAAAATTCTTATTTCACCAACTATGTACACCTCCCAGCCCTAAATTTCTATAATTCTTTTATATTGATTTTCTACGGACTTAAATGAAAAAGTGCCCCTACTGAATATCTCTCTGCACACCACTTCTTCAGTATTATCAACAATAGTGAAAGTATAAAGTGTCTTGTGATATCTGGCATTTTTCATACAGTTCTAGCTCTCAGAGTCATGTTGTTATATGAGGCTCTCAGCCTTGTGTTTTTTTTAAAAGGAAGTTTCTAACTCTCATGGTTGTGGAGAAAATCTAAATGCAGAGGGTTTAAAACAAGAAAGCAAATAAAAAATGCTCAATTTATTATTTTTAAAAACTCATGATTTTTAAGAAAATCATGATTTTTGGGACCAGATTCATATTTCCTGCAACATCCTCTATTTTCCTTGAAGATCTCCCAACCATGTAAGTTTGCAAACGTATCAGGCTTATGAAAACTCAAGATTGTAAGAAAAATGTCAGATGAAATACTAAATGAGCAAACAGGAAAGGTTGGGAAACCCTTCACTGTAGTTTTCCTGAGGCTTGTGCAATTAAAAACCCTAGAACTTTTAGATATACAGGTTGGGAGACTAACTGCCCTTTGAATACAGCAACATTTCCCCAAGCACACCTGGGGGAGCACAAAGTACTAGCTGGGGACTGGGGTGCAGATAGACCTGTTAATTCTTCTCCTGAGTCTTCATTTTTTAAGAAAAACTAATCTCTAAGCTCTTACAATTCCAAAGAAAACTTTCAGAATAGGACCTAAGTGTAATCGATAAAGCAATGTCTGCCTGAGTTTGCAGTACACCTGAGAATTACTTTGAGGTGTGAATTGCCCCATTCATTTCAGTAGGTACTAACTCTGATGCTAATGATGACAATTAACAATGCTGACATTTAAAGTACTTCACTAATACTTTATTCTATTACTTCTAGTTACATCCCTTAGGCATTGTCTACACTAATGTGGTAAGTCAACCAAAGTTATGCTACTCCAGCTATGTGAATAACATAGCTGGAGTCAACATAGTTTAGGTCAATTTACTGCGATGGGAGACACTCTCCCATTGACTTACCTTAATCTTCTCGTTCTGGTGGAGTACTCTGCAGACGATTTAGCAGGTCTTCACTAGACCTGCTAAATCAACCCCCCGCTGCATCAATCACAGCAGTGTTGATCCCTAGTAAGTGTAGATATGGCCTTAGACAGCTCTAATTCTTATCCATTCTTGATATTTATAAAAAAAAATTCTTCCAAATACCTGAAACACCTATGATGAAATCTTTGCCCCAATGAAAATCAATAGGAGTTTTGCCACTGACTTTAATGAGTCTGGATTTCATGCTATGCCTATCACCCAGTTACTGGAGTGCAAGAGAGAGAACAACAGTTAATGATACAATCAGTGTTCTTATAGAAATATTGTATCTTAATTTTAAAGAGAAGGTTTATTAAAACCAAGGTTTAATATCTTTGTTTCCACACACATAAAATCCAGTCAAAGTACTGAAGTAAAAACCAAATTATTTTGTGGCAGTATGGAAACAATAAGAAATATCATTTGGTAATTTTTTTTGTTATTTTTTGTTTTGATTTGGTTTGGGGTTTTTTGGTTTTTTTTTTTTAAACAGAAAAGGCTTGCCACATTTTCAGGTGGTAAAATTAGCAAGTTTTACAGAAAATGTAATGCCCTATTGCCATACGGTTTAGACAATTCCATTAATAAAGAGAATGCTCATTTTAATAAACAGTTTATATAAAACAGCTAAAAAGCATGAGAAAATCTATAAATAGCTATATTGACCAAAAATATTTAAAGCTGTACAGTAATATATCAGTTTATTTTTAGGATAAATAGCAAAAGTAAAGAAATAACCTATTTGAAGCTAACCTATACTAACTAAACCATTAACAACTACCAGAAGAACAAACTAGAATTAAATTAACTAGCTCGAAGACCTTACAGACAAGTTCCATTAGCTCTCTAAACTGCAGCAAAGATACTGAGGCAGTTGGGTGGGAGGTGCTGCATTTCCTTACATAGAGTAGAGCAGTGACATCGTCCTCATATGAAGCTATTCAAACACCACACCAATGGATATTCAACAGAGATGACGGAAAACCATTTCAATGGTTTTATCTCATTTTTGTAAGGTCAAAATATTATGAGAAGATGAAAATGTTCTGTTTCTACTGTATTGTTTTGATTTCATTTTAAATTTTATATTGAAATAGTAATATATTTGATACGCTATGTTCAATAATATTTTGACATTATCAAAACAAAACATTAAGAAAGTTCAAAAAAAACCCTTTCATCTCAGAGTTTTCATTTCACTGAAAATTCTGGCTTTTCATTCCAATTTGGAATGAAAATTTTGGTTTCCTACCAGCTCTATCATCAAGCTAGTTCTGCAGGTCCACACCACAGCTCTATTCACAAGTGGTAAAGCAAAGACAACTTCAAAGAAGAAATTGCCATTTCTTTTGTGTTCATCATATCTCCAAATTGCAACTGCTATACATGTAATGTAATCCAATGGGTCTCTCAAAATGAGGTCTGTGCAGCAACACTGATTCAAGGAGTAAATGCTGACTGTGAAAGATATGACAAACACAGGCATATCTTGAGACTATTACATTAACTTTATGAATATTATCTGTATGTTTGAGTCAGCCCTTGAAAGCATGAAAAACTTCAATGACTATTATATCAAGATGGGCCAGATAATAGGTACCCATAAAATATTCATAGACATTTGTATCAATAAGTTTTTTGTGTGTTTGTGTTTCTGGCTCAGTGGGTGGGGTCCCTGTTGAATCTGGAATCATTAGGAGACAATTAATGCAAAGTCCCAAGGCTGATTATGCAGACGGCCAGCCTTTGAAGACTTATCCCCGGGAGAACAAGAGTAGCAACTGGTTTTACCTCTTTCAGGAAGCCTGGAAACAAAGATGGGGATTGGGGGTTTAAAAGTTGGGCTTGAACTGACTGAAGGGGGTGCTTCTTTGGCTACAATCTAACACAGCCTGATAACCAAGAGAGGCAAATCCTTAGACAGTAGTTTGAAAGACTCTGAAACCTATTAGCAAGTCCCTTAAGGATTGATGAGGGAGGTCTCTGGTAAACTTAAATATGTGTTTAGATCCTTTGATTGTTTTATATGTTCTCTCTGTATACTTTTGTCCTTAAAAACATTTACTCTGCTTTGGAAGAGCTGCTTGGTTACAACTAACCACTGGCATATATTGGCCATAGCCTTTGGAAAGAACACAAAGCACAGGGGTTGGACTTGAGTCAGACTTGCTGGGACAAATGCTGTGAAGTGCAAGGCAGCTGCAAGACTAAACCCGCGGTCGAGAGGGGCCTGAATCCCTGCATAGAGAGGTGACAGCTAGAGGCCTAAGATCTGAGGGGGCATTCCTTCAGGAGACCATGGAACAGTTCAAACATTGATACCCCAAAACTGTGAAAACGATAATTGACAGATCATACTGGAAATTGAAGAGTTGCCTCTCCTTATGTTTCCAGCTGTGCAGTCAAAATTAAAGAAGTTAACAATAATTCAGGGATTTCTTCATATTACTTTCTTGGACTTCACACACCAAGTCACAAATGGCAAATATTTCCCGTTCCCAAAAGAATGATACAACAAGGTACTGGAGTATTCCAGAGGGAGCGTGCAAGAGAGCTCTCTCTCTCTAAATATACACATACCCACACTTTACTCCCCCTTTTCGCCCACCTACCCAGTCCCTTCTTCCCTCTACACCTTATAGCCTCTATTGAAAAGAAAGCTCAGCAAAAACTTTATAGCTTTACATCAGAGTTGCTTAAGTGTAAATCCACCTAATGCAATCTTTGGAAAACAAGGAAACGTCCAGTGAAGTAAACCTTATTTAAGATACCTAGATACACACACATCTCATTAACTAGGTGTAATGACAGACTACATACCTTCATCTCCTTTTCACTTTTAACATAAAAAGGAAAAGAAAAAAGAAAAAAAAGTCTACATGATGCTCAAAAGTTTTATTTTCACCTGACAAATGACTGACCTACCATATCTCCTCCTTGGTAGTTGCCAAAGTCTCCTCCTTTCTTTGGAACATTTCCAAATCCCTTTTCAACAGCAGAAACCTTTCTAGGCTTTAACAAAAAACAAACAAACAAAAAAGGACAAATGTCCAGTCTACTACCCAGCTGCCAAAACTTCACATCTCCCAACCTATGAATTAAAACACTTAACATAACTAAGCTGCAGAAAATGCCCAAGAACCTGGTTGCATAAATCCTTTGAAAACAGATTGACCCAGTACCCAACTGTGAAATCTTCCCTGGAGCCTTTTATTGGAGACACAAGAGACCTGTGACAGGTTTGGTAGCACATGATACTTCATATCTCAAAGAAGATAAAGACACTTATGAAGATTTCCTGTCCATCCTTGTAAATTATTTTGGTTATTACAAAATGTTTTTAAACTAACGAGAAAAACTAAGAAAAGTTTTTAGGTTCAGAATAATTGTACTAAAAATAATGGATAGAATATTGTTAAAAGCAAATTTGTAATTGAAAACAAATTTTATCTGTATTTAAGCCATCATTTTAAAAGTTTAACTTGATCCTGAATGTATTGACCTGTTAAAAAAAAAATCAGCATAGGATATGCAGTAACATTTAATGAAGCAGAAAAACACTGAAAAGTATCTGCTATTATCATTCATTAGAAGTACACAGCCTTTACTATAATTTGTCCATTGAGTGGCAACTAATATTGCAGGAAAAGAAGCTCAAATAATGATTTACATACTGCTACATGTGGAGAACAAAAAAAGTAGTTAGTGGCACAAATTTAATTTAGACGCTATTAAAGAGAAGGCAGAACATTTACATTAAAATTATGCTAGGACTCCATTCAGGATCTGCTTGGATGCATCACCCAGGAAACCACATACCTCAAACTGAAAGCTACTCTACATTAGAGCAATAAACCAGGCTGGATAAAAAACGATTTTGACAAAAAAAATTAAAAATTGGTTTTTATTTAAATCACATATTTTTGATAAAATGCCTTTTGAGGAAAAAACCTATCTAAAGATAGTTTTAATTAAGATACATTATAGCTCAAAGTTATCTCATCATGGAATAGGGATTATAAATTCTAATTCTATAGCATGAGATAATATATTCATGTAATGTTTAAAAAAAGTTTTGTAAATGAGTTCCAATAGTTTATGAATTAGGGACCCAATTTTATGGGGTTCTAAGGGCTTCTGTATAAAAAGATCGGTCTGTTACAGCTATCCCCTATTCCATTTTGTTTCTTACCACTGTCCCCAGACTCCATTTTGTTTTCTGTTCTCCTGTGGTCACCCTTCCCTGGCTGTTAAGTTGTTTACCAGGGCCACTGCCCTTCTCAAAGGGAGGGCCCCTTAAGTTGCTTAACAAGAGCCATTGCCCTTCTCAAAGGGATGGCCACTTGTGCTGCGTGCTAAGTGGGACCACTGCCCTGTTCAAAGGGTTAGTCCTGTTATCACCTTGTTGAACCTGGGCTTGGTGTAGGGTAGGCAATGTCCAGAGCTGCAAGACCTAATGTGTTTTTAAGATCCTGGGCATGAATCATAGGCCTCATGTGCTCTTGAGTCACCTATTGCACAGGACTATGTCCAGGCATGTGTCTGGATTTACCTTCAGTTTTTTCCCTGTGCCCCCTCCCCTGTGACAGAGGGAGTCTATCAGGATTACTGGACGGGAAACTGCCCAAGTTTGCCTTTAAAACCAGACATTTTTGAAACACACCTCAGAAAGGTTCCTGCATTGCTGCCTGGTCTGATCAGCTAGGGGTTCTGGGGGGTCCTTTCTCCGCTCTCGTTTTATTTTTGAGCCTACTCCCGTTTTTTGAACGCCCCCCCCCCCACAAAGAACAAATTGCTACCTGAGAGATCTCCTCATTATTGAGACTGTACCGAGCCCTCCTTGCCTCTTCTGATGTTGCTGCTGCTTCTGCCTTTGCTGCTGCCTTGAGGACTGGTAAGAATCCCTCTGTAAAACTTTCTATACTTTTATTTTATTATTTTAGCTGCTGGCTCTGTTTCCCCAGCACAAAGACTCAAGCTAAACCTTGGTCTGTGTCTTAAAACCTCTCTTAAACTCCAGGGCTCTTTGCCGCTAAAAATAAGTTTGTGCTGCTGCTAAGCTCTGCTCCTGTGGGCTTTGCCTTGGGGCTCTCTGCTTTCAGCTGTAGCCACCGCTGTAGCCACCATCCCTTGGCTTCCTTGGGAGCTGGGTCCTGGACACATACCACTCTGCCCTCTGTAACCTCCCCATAGCATAAGGTGCACCATAGGTCTTGGTTTTTTTTAGTTTAATAAGTCATAGTTTGTTAAGATTGTAGAGCTTTTAAGTTTCAACTGCCTTGTTATAGTTTACTGTTTTGTTGCTCCGTATAGTTGCTTGTTATAGCTTTGCTTAGAATTGTGATATTTGTTGTTTTGCCTAGTCGTTGGTTAAGATAGGTAAGGTTTTTTGCTGCTTAAATTCGCCTTCCTGCTGTCCCGATCTCTCCCTGAACTTTCCCATGTCTGTTTTTCCCCCGCTCCAATCTCCCCCTCTGTGTGCTTCTCCGTGTCTCCCTGTTATAAACCTTTGCTGCTTTTTCCCCCGCATCTGCACTCTCTCCGAACTTCCCAACTCTTTGCTGCTTCCCCCCTCCCCGCGTCTGCATCACCCTCTGAACTTCCCAAACCCCTTGCTGCTTCTCCCCCTGTATAACTTCCCTAACCCTTTGCTGTATTTTTTACCTTTGTTTTTGGTGTCCGCTTGTTGCTTAAACCTCTCTCTAGCCCTTCTTTACACTTCTCCGCTGCTCCTCCCCTACCGAAGATCACCATCACACTGCTCCGTTGTCCTCACCCTGCAGGGCTTCAGAGTCTCTCGCTGCTTCCAGCCGCTCGTCTGCATACCACTAATCACTCATTCCCCTCCTCCTGTTTCTTGACCCAGCCTTTATATTGATATTGTATTGTTGTACTGTAACTCACATTTTACTTGTAATTATAACACCCCATTGGTTGCCTCCACTTTTCTGATATACTTTGTATTTACATTGATGCCACTGTGTATCTAGCTATTAACTCATATAGAAGCTACCATTTTATTTTGCATTTCTTTTGGGTACGCTTTGCATTTCCACACTGTATCTAGAGTTGCTTATTGACTGTACTGTATCCCATTGTGCTGAACCCCACTTGCTGTAGCCCACTATTAATACTCCCTACACTGTTCAATAAGAAGAACTCCCCCCCATCATTGTCTATTGTAAACACCCTATACATCCCATCCCATCGTATTTCATTATTAAATTCCCACCACTTCCTTTTTTTTCCTTTAATAAAGAAATTAATTGGAACCCCAGCTGTGTGGTAATTGCTCCCCAAGATCCCATATACCTGCAGGCAGGGACAAGATCAACCTAAAAAAATCTATCTACCCAATGGGACTCAATGCTCAGTCTAGAAGATACCAGAGATCCTTAGTTTTGTGCTTCTCAGAGATAACATGCTTCTTAACAGCAAAAATGTTTTAAACAAAAGCAAAACACTATCTGAGGCATGTGTTCCATTCATATTACCTTTTGTATAAAGGCAGTACAAACATTTAACCAGTGCATCACCATCTTCAGGATTCTGATCACTGGCCTCAGAGTTGTTACCTCAAATGGGAGTTACAGATGTTTAAGTCAACATTCTTGTGATCACTATCTTTTTGGATCAGTTCACACTGAGGTTTGATCTTGTAAAGTCAGAACTTTCATGAGCAAATCTCCTCTGAACAGCCCTTAGAAAATCAAAATCTCCAGTTCCATAACACAGTAACCAAAGTATTGATAGTTATGTATTTCCAAGTACAAGCACAATTTTTTTTTACATAGCTGCTTAATACTCCTGAATATTTAAATGCAAAATGAAACTAATCCAGCTAGTAGATCACTGAATGACTGGTAAGGATGTCACAAATGGGAGATTCTATGGTCCCAATGCTGCAAAGATTTACATCCATGGTCACTCACGAATGTGAGTTATCCCACTATTTTCACTAGAGGCTACTTAAGGTTTAAAGTTAAACACCTGAATAAATCATTGCAAGATCAAGTAAAAACAGCAACCAGAAGGAGAAAGGGAGGCCCTGAGCCAGCAACAGACAAAAAAAAAAAGAAACATTAAAAAATAATGGACTCTAAATATTTTTGATGAAATCACCAGCTGAAAAATCACAAATAAGATTTTTAAAGCCCATTTAATTTTTTTTTAAAGAGTATGGTATGTTTTGGTTTATGATAGTGATTAAATAACGTCTTTGAAAATCAGTTGCAGGCTATAAATAAGTGTTAATTACCCATATGTTCATTGGACTAGCAAAATTCCACTGTAAAGAGAAATCTTGCCTCACCAACCTACTAGAATTCTATGAGGGGGTCAACAAGCATGTGATCAAAGGGGGATCCAGTGGATATAGGACACTCGAACTTTCAGACCCTACATCAAAAGCTCGTGCACAAACTAAGCAGTCATGGGATAAGAGGGAAGGCCCTCCCATGGATCAGGAACTGGGTAAAAGATGGGAAACAAGGGGTAGGAATAAATGGTCATTTTTCACAATGGAAAGAGGTATACAGCAGTGTCCCCCAAGGATCTGTACTGGGATCTGTGCTGTTAAACATATTCATAATTGATCTGGAAAAAGGGGTAAACAGTGAGGTGGCAAAATTTGCAGACTGCTGATTAATATATGTTGCCTAGCATATAAATACATATCATTAATATGTATTATCCACACTACACACACACACACACACACTTTTTTTTGCATTAAGCCAGCAGTCCCCAAACTTTTGAGGGTTGTGCCTCCCCATCCCCCTTCCTGTGCCCCAGGAGCTGGGGCCAGAAGTGGAGCCATGACTCCAGGGTGGAGGACGAGATATGGACAGGGGTACGGGGGCCGAGGCGGTGGCTGCAGCTGGGAGTTGGTCTGGGAGCAGGGCCACAGCCAGGGGCCAGAGCTAGGGGCAGGGGCAGGAGTGAAGCTGCAGCTGGGCTGCAGTGTGGGAGGGCCCACAGCCAGAGGTGGCTCTGCTTCTGGACTTGCCCCCAGCCTTGGTCCCAGGGTGGGAATAGAGCAACAGCCTGCTGCTGAGCAGGGCAGGCCCACAACATTTTGGCACCTGAGGCAAGGAGCTCAAATAATGCCCCCTTGCCCCCTCGCTTGGGTCAAAACTTTGAAAGGTCTCAATTCTGCCTTCTTCCTGTTCTACTTCTCTCATGGTACTGCTCTGCTACCTACCCCAATAAAGGAGAACTGACAACTTAAAATGCCTTGTTCAAAAATTTAAAGTAACACTTAACTTTCAAACACCTGAACAACAAATGTAACTTTTCTTGTTTGCATAGTAAACACTGGCATTTTTATCTGTTTGAATAATCAAAGTGGTGCTTTCCGTGCCTTCTTGGTTGCAAAGATTTGAACTGCTTCCTGCTAAAGGTCCACAGTCTGGGCCAGCTCATGCTCTGTTGAGCTGGTTGCAAGGTTGACTAGCCTCTCCTGTGTCATTGCGGAGCATGGATGTATTTTTATTAACTTCAGCTTGGAGAAGCTGCGTTCTCCACTGGCAACTGTTACAGGAAGTGTTAGAAGTATGTGCAGAGTAACAAAAGCATTTGGAAAGAGAGTGGTCATCTTATTTGTGCACATATATTCCAGAACAGCCTTTGGAGTTGGATCCTGCTGAAATGCATCTTGAAAGGGCTATCAGTTCGTTACCGAAATCACTCATATCAATATTGCGCATATCATCGTGTGTCAACACTGTCTCTAGTGCCCTGCATTGCTGGTGTAGGTCTTCTTCAGGTATAGTGAGGAGTTTTGGAATATACAACATCCCAAATATACTGCTGTGTTCCTTGAGCTGCATGAAACCTTCTTCAACTGACTGCATTGCACAATCTAGCAATTGGTTAAAGAATTTAACTTTGAATTGTTGTTTGGGGTCTCTTATGGGATTATTCTGTGCCTCGTAATCAAAATGGCGTCTTCTTCGGTGACTCTTGTACTCTTGAATGGGTGGGAAAATAGCTTCAGTGTGAAGTTCCTCTGCCAACTTCCGTGCACTCTTCGGCACGTTTTGAAATCCCTCATCTGACTAGTAAGACTGTAGGTAAGACTTTGCTTTGTCCAGTTGTTCCACTGCTCCAGATATCTCAAGGTCAACACCTAAGAGTCTCTTGCTTACAACATTTATTTCAAACAGTATGTCATGCCACGACACTAAGCCACACAGAAATTTGAAGTTATGTATGTTTCTGGGGATTCCATTTCCCTCTGCTACTGTTCTCCCACAAACGGTTCCTGTCATAGCATTAACCTCCATAATGGCAACTATGGCATAATCTGTCTTCCCAATCTGGTGTTTGATAGGCTTTATCACCTCCACTCAACTTTCCCATCGTGGGGCACTCAGTGGTTTCAGTGTCAGAGAGGATGTTCCCAGATGTTGCTTCAAAATCTGCCATTAGTTGATGCAGAGCAAAATATTTAGACACTTTGAATTACACCTCTACCCCAATATAACGCGGTCCTCAGGAGCCAAAAAATCTCACCATGTTATAGGTGAGGACACGTTATATCAGGGTAGGGAGAGGAACCGTTCCTCTCCCCAGCTCACCTCTGCTCTGCCTCCGCCTACTCCCTGAACAGCTGATTGGCACAGCAAGCCTGGGAAGGAGGAGAAGTGGAGCTGCGGCATGCTCGTGGGAAGAGGTGGAGTGGAAGTGAACTGGGGCGAGGGAGGCCCTGGGGAGGGCCACAGCAGGTAATGGGCAGGCGCAGAGGAACCGCCTGTGGTAACATGAATTCAGATATAACTAGGTAAAGCAGCCTCATCCCCTGGAGCGCTGCTTTACCATGTTAAATCTGAATTCACATTATATTGGACCGCATTATATCAGGGTAGAGGTGTACATTAAAAAATTCAGCAGCCTCACTAGAAGCTGATGCTGCCTCACTGACCACGAAGTTCAATGAATGAGAACTGCATGGGACAAAAACAAAAACAAAAAAACTCAAGGGTTTAACTCTCGGATCTGTGTCTGCACTACTGTGTTCTTTCCTCTCATGTTGGCACCATTATCGTAGCCCTGACCTCTTATGTCAGCTATCGCAATTCCCGTATCTTCCAGCTTTTTAAGAAGCATAATTCTCAGACCAGCTCCTATATATCATCAATGATAATGACAATAAATTCTAGAAAATGCTCTCTGACCATGACCACTGCAGGGACATTTTCACTAGGTTTTGTTGTTGTTACAAAACGCACCATTAGTCATTTGTTCCATATGGCCAATGTCAGGTGTGCAGTCCACAATAACAGAGTAATGTCTTGCTGACTTCAGATGTACCACAATCTTCTGTTTGACTTTTGTTGCCAGTAACTGTATGATCTCATTTTGAATTGTTTTTCCAAGGTAGTGATGTGTGTACATTTCTTGGGTGGTGACTCTTCCCAGATGCTCCTGGAATACAGCATCAGACTCAGCCATCAGCTCCACAATTTTAAGGAATTGTTTGGCACATACAGCTGATGTGAAGTGCGATGCAGTGCTAGGTTTTGGGTAGCAAGCATTCTCACAATGGCAATGAGCCTTTTCAGAACATTTTTCCAGTAAAGAGACACTGATGCAATCTTCTCTTGATGCTGATCATCTATGGTGGCCTTTAACCTTAGTCTCATCTCAAGCTCTTTGCACCTATGGAATGCTCTCTGGTGATTTGCTGCCTTCTCGTGGCATGCCAGATTTCTAGCCAGATTTTTCCAGTCCTTTGTTCCTGTGGAAACTTCTTTTTTCATTGTCTTTGGGGAACATGAAGTTTTTCACTTGCTGCAACTCATGCAGTACAAGGAAGTCCCTCAGGCTACTGCTCAAGTGCGTCCACAGTCCTGGATCATCTAGACTCAAGGAACGAAACTCAGCAGCAGCTGTTTCTTGCACTTCCACCACTCTTTTCTCTGATCTACACTTTTCTTCAGGAATGTGCATGGTTACATCCATTTGAGCCAGAGATATGGATGCTGCAATAGCTTCCAGGTCACCTGCACTCTGACTAACTGGAAGATCAGGCATCTCCTCACCATTCATGTCTCACTGGGTCTGAAAGGCTCACCATGAACATTTGTGTCTATGTATCTCAGGAGAGTTCCTTCCTGCTTAGATAGAAAAGCTTCCTTTGCTTTCTTTCTTTTTCTAAATGCTGTCCAAGAGGGGCGTTTACTTCTTTCACTCATGACTGCTGTTCTGTGCCAGCTATAGTGGCTCTCAACACTCATTTGAAGGGGACAAATAAGCAGGATGGTAGCAGGGCCTGAGTGAGGGAAGATATCAGCATCTTAAGGGCCTAACTGGCTCCTGCTACTTCAGTTGACTGCCTGTTCTCCTCAAGTGGGTTCAGGGAAGCCGTAGGAAACAGGAAGCTCCCTGAGAAGCTGGTGTTAATCAGTCCAGGCTCCTGGAGGTGCTAGAGAAGTACATAAGAGGCTCCTCCTCCTCTCTCCTCTGCAGCTCCTGCTGCTTTCTGTTATTTCCTCTCACCTTTTCTCCTGCTTGCCTGTTATGTCTCTTGTGCCGTCCTTCCTCTAGTACAGCACTCCACCATCTCTGTGCATCTAGAGCAGAGAGAATACATATGCACCAGCAGCAGACACAATTTTCTATACTCTGGGTCCTAGTGGTGACCCCCAGAGTCTGGCACCTGAGGCAGCTGCCTCAGTTCACCTCATGGTAAGGCCAGCCCTGCTGCTGAGGCTGGGGTCTGGGGCAGGGCTGGGGGTGGAGCCATGCTGGGGAAGTGGCTGGAGGCGGGACTGGAGCAGAGCTCAGGGAGGAGCAGGGAGCGGCTGCGTGATGCTCCATCCCTGCCCCCATGGGGTTTGGCACCAGTCCCACCACACACGCTCCTTCCACCAGATGTTCCTCTACACACCCCTAGAGTGGCATACCCCACCCTTTGGGGACCTCTACATTAAGCACAAATATTTTAACAGGGATATAGCCTAAACTGGCCTATACCATAAACCTGTTCACTTATGCTAAATACCTCATAACACCTTATATTTGCTGAAATAAGCATCTGGCACAAGCAGATAGGAAACTTGTCAAAATCAAGATACATACATACATTGTCTTAGTACAATCTAGGGAAGTATCTTCAAAGATCAGTACCTGGAATGCTAACATCCAAAATAAAGATAAGGAAGGAACAGAACACGTTAGGGAACTGGAATAAACTCAGTGGTTGGATTTTAGTGACATGTAAAAAATGCTTAACTTGTAAAACCATAAAAATAATACCAGCCAAAATGTGTAATTTGGGGAGCAAACCTTCTGCGTAAAGTGAATATAACATCACTGCATGGGACTGCTCTTCAGAGATTAGTACCATATAGAATCTTTCTCCTGTACCATATTAACAAACCTCACTGACATTGGTTATTTGGTCTCTTCAGTATATTTAATAATGAAACAAAGAACCAAAGTGTGGTCGATTAACTGACTATATAAATTATCAACAAGATTATACTAAATTGCTAAAGCCAGTTAAGTCCAAAGCCGACTGCCGAGAGTTACAAAGGGATCTCACAAAACTGAGTGACTGAGCAACAAAATGGCAGATAAAATTCAGTATTTGAGAGTGTAATGTGCATTCGAGAAAATAATCCCACATAAAATGATGGGTTCCAAATTAATTGTTACCATTAAAGAAAGATCTTGGAGTCAGTGTGGACAGTTCTCAGAAAACATCCACTCAATGTGCAGCAGCAGTCAAAAAAAGCTAACAGAATGTTAGGAACTATTAGGAAAGGGATAGATAATAAAATAGAGAATATCTTAATGCTACTATATAAAAGCATGGTATGGTATCCAAGCTATACCTTGGATGCTGAGTGCAGTTTGGGTCACCCCATCTCAAAAAATATTAGAATTGGAAAAGGTACAGAGAACAGCAACAAAAATGATTAAGGGTATGGAACAGCTTCCATATGAAAAGAGATTAAAAAGACTAGGACTGTTCAGCTTAGAGAACAGACAACTAAGGGGGAGGGGGATATGATAGAGATTGATAAAAATCATGAATGATGTGGATTACATGAATAGCCAAGTGTGTTATCTATCACTTCACACAACACAAGAAGCAGGGTTCGCCCAATGAAATTAATAGGCAGCAGGTGTAAAACAATCATAAGGAAGTATTTCTTCACACAACACTGTCAACCTGTGGAACTTGTTGCCAAGGGATGTCGTGAAGGTCAAAAGCTCAAGTGGTTTAAAAAAAGAATTAGATAAATTCCTCGAGGAAAAGTTCATCAATGGCTATTAGCCAAGAAGGTCGGGGATGAAACTCCCTGCTCTGGTTGTCCTTAAACCTCAGAGTGCCAGAAGCTCTGATTGAATGACGGGGGAATGTATCACTTGATAATTGCCCTGTTCTGTTCATTCCTCCAGAAGCATCTGGCACTGGCCACTGTTAGAAGACAGGGTACTGAGCTAGATGGACCATTGGCCTGACCCAGTATAAACGTTTGTATGTAATCATGGCATAGGATATTTTAAGCCCATTTTACAATATATATTTATTGTACAACCTATTTATTAAACCCAAGAGATATTTGTGACAGATCCAGTGGAGTCACAGTGCTTCTAATAAATAATACACAATCTATGAATGGTCTGAAGTCTGAAAAATGTATCTAGCTTAACATCAAACTCTCTCAGACACAAAAGAGCTAATTATGCTGATTCTTCTTTATATTGCTACTGAAAGCCGAAATTGTTTTACTGATCTTAGCACACAAAGAACCAGGATTTTTAAGCATACACAGTCTGTTCCACAAGATAAAGCATTGTTTTCCATACCAACACCAAAGGTGGAGCTAGCAAAGATCTTTCAGATCACCATTCCCCAATCCTAGCATTAAGTAGAATCTTCCCCTACACTAATTCCACTGAGAATTCATCTAAATTAGCTTTGAACATCTCAGAAAATTGTTAACAAAGAGCTCAAGAGCCCAGTCATCCACAACTGTTCTATTTCTTTTACTATTTCATATCTAACCTGATTTTTATTTTCACTTTTGTCCCTTTAGCAAGAGAATACAGTCCATTCAACTCCCTTTAATTAATACTGTTCAAATATTTGTACAGTTTTATTATATCCTTTATTAATCTCCTTATTCCATGGCTATCCAAATTGAGTTCCCTCAGCTGTCTTTGTAAATTTGCTTCCCTAGTTGCTGTATCATTTTAGGAACCCTTGTGTAATATTATCACTTCCCTACCCTTTTTATAATGAAACAGCTAAAATTATGTGCAGTGATCCACATGCACTCTTAATTACAGCAAAATTATTCCTTCAGCTCTCTTATAAAAAAATCCCTTCTATGTGTATACCATGAGGGCATGTTTCATTTGTAATCATGCTGTACTGTGAATTGATATCCAGTTTTTAATCCACTAAAACATTCAGGTATTTGCTTTATAATTGTTTCCATAGTAGTCTCATTTCATATCTGATTATTTCTTGCTAGGTGTATTGTCTTCTATATTTGATATCATATCTCAATTACATCTACCCATCTTGCTAAATTTACAAAATTGTTCTACAATTTTGATTATTTCTCTGTGGGCTTCGTTATCCTTTTGAGTTTGGTTTGAAACGTGAATTTACTCAATACAAACTGTCCTTCAGATTAGTGAATATACAGAAAATCATAGATCTGTAGTGTGATCCCCAGCAGGACCCCCACAAACTACTCCCCAATTTAAAACTGGTCCATTAACTATTGACAGGCTGTGTTATTTAGCACTAGATTGTACTTATACAATATACACTGAGTATAGAATGATGTGTATTTGTACCTCTCCATGACCGAACCTGGGAAGAAACTATGAATTTGGGACTTATCCTATGCAGCATGCAGAACTCTACACAAATCACACTAGGAAAATGGTTTAGTATTGGCTCAGAGGAAGAAGGGCCAATTATTCTATTGCCATCACCATTTCCTGTAGTACTTGGAGATCTCCCACTCTGCTAAAGACCTAATCAGACCTGATTCAGTGAGTAAGATCTGATGGGATCACAGCCAAGTTGGTATGGTTGCAAGCTGGTACTACTCCAACATAAAATGTAGACAAATCCAAAAGTTTGTATTAAAGTTAAGCTATTTCCTGATTAGCAATGTTCTTTCCTTAAAAGAAAAATAATAGTAATTTAGAGCTGGTGAAAGATGACAAACTGAAGTTGTCTGATTATCCACTGAACAGACAGAAGTATGGACAGCAACAGTGAAATTTGTTTCTGTACTTCCTAACCAACGTGCATCACCTCTGCACAAAAGGGAAACACCCTCTTGAGGCAAGAGGATAGTTCAGTCTCTGTAACTTTAATATCTGCAAAGAATACCAACAAAAAGGTGGTGATCATGATGTAAATGTTTTTAACTAGATTCTAAGATCACACTGAGTCATCAGAAATGAACACATTGTTCCACTCTGGGCTAATTTCAAATCCCTGATTTAAAATGAACGGTTCCATAATCCCAATACAAATTCTCAACTACCCAGTACACCAAGCTTGTTTCCTTTTTTGTGTTTATTGTTATGATGGAAGTTGAGTGAAAACTAGTTGAAGCTGGTAAATGTGATAGCTGTCCTTCATTCTGGATAGAGGCAAGAACTCACTAAGCTCTTTTCTGGAGTAAGATAGCCAAAACAATTGGAGCCACCATCTAAAACATAGGTCCATCAGAAGATGTGCTAAGTGAGAGGAAGGGTTTTCCTGAATGCAAATGGGATTGGTGTGATTTGGTGGAGTTGTGTGTTTGTGTGTCTGTGGAGACAATGAGCCATGAACAGCCTGCAAGAGAAGCACTGGTAAGGTAGCCCTAAGACAAAGCCAAGAGAGCTTTATGGGCAGTGTGATGACTAGAAAGGCTTGGAGTTGTGAGCAAAGAAACTGCCTCCTGTTTGATTCATGCTGTGTTCAAGGAAACGGGACTTTAAGTACATTCTTTGTGAATTTTCAGGATTGGATCAAATAAGTTTGTAACTCCATCATATCATAATTTCTCTTCCTAATGGAAGCAACTGCAAATCCATGAACACTGGCTAATCACTCAGAGAAAAAGGGGTAACATCATGTATAACTTGTTAATAAGTCTAATACTTAACTGTTACTGGCATCAGACTCTTTGTTCTTTTTAAATAAAAACTTACGAAGTCTTCTTTTCTCTCTCCTGCTAATGTTCAAGACTCGAATGACATTCAAGCATTTTTAATTAACATTTCAAAGACCAGTTAGCTCTTTTAAAAACAGGTAAAGAAAGCATATTTCCTCTTCTATTTCTTTTTTGACACTTACATATATTACTTTACTGCTCTATGTGTGCTGTTAATTTGGGCTATGTTCAGTGATCTATAAAGTAAGATCATATACTGAATATGATACATATATTTTATACTCTCTCTTCACCTATAATTGAGACATAGCCCAAAATAAACACACACATTGATCAAACACTATGAACTGTGGCTACAGGTATCATATCAGACTGCATGACTGAAGAATTTCCAGGTTCCCATCTTTGCCCAGTATGCACAGGGCATAGCTTTATTTGCAACTCCCTGATCCTGGTGCTGGTTCTACACTGGCCCAGTCCTTAATGAGGGTGCTCTAAACTCTGCCACCTACTTATGGACTCAGGGCTTGTGTATGCCATCTGAGAATACAAAAGCAAAGTAGCATTTCGTCCTTCCACCAACACACACCTTATTCCAGAAGTCAAGAGGCAGGATGTAGAAGGTTGCTATCTCAGCTCTACATCACCAAAAGGATTCTCTCACAATAGGACCCTCCTTAAGTAGCTATTTAAGCCAAATGTTATAATTTGCCAAATATAATCTTGTTTGTGTGTTTGTAACACCTTTGTATTATGGGCAATAGATATGTATGTATGTCTATATTTCAAAATTTGTAGTATGCTGCCGGGTGACACCCTCAGACAGTTTGGCATCAGCACTGCCTAGCCTGTCTGATGGCCCATTCAGGACCCTCAGCTATAAGTGACCCATCGAGAGAAGGCAAGGGATCCACCTTTTGACTCAGCAAGGCATGCAGAGGCATGCCTATGGACAGAACTCTAAGGCTTCCAGGTCATGTGCTCAGCAGCTTGGGTTTGGAACAAAGGAAATCAAGCTGCATAGCAAAAGACTATGAAAGGCAGCTGCACCTTCTGCTTTTTGTATTCATTCTTGCTTCTTACCTCTGGAGTAACCTTTCTACAAATGAAGCTCTGAACAAAGGACTCAATGACCCATCCAAGCTGTGGATGTGTTCCAGAGGGACCGATTGGGGAGTTTAATCAGTGTTACCCACTAGTCTTTGGAGTATCTGCTCTCCTTTTTGCAGCCTGCCTTGACTTTAGCATTTCCAGTGAGGGCACACCAGGTCAAACAGTCATCATGCTGTCTGACACTATTTGGACACAGGGGGATTGAATAATTGAGAGAAATGCACTGAAAGCTGGACTATATTCTCTCAGCTCTAGTAGGTTGATATGCACCTGGCCTCCAAAGCTGCCAGAAGATGGAGCAAGGATAGAGTCACTGACTGGATCTTCTGACTGGAACAACCCATTAGGAGTCACTCATCGAGATATGGAAAAATTGTATGGCCCTGAAATCTCATCTGGGCCCTCACTCCTGAGAAGACCTTCGTAAAGATCCTGGGTGCTGCACCTAGGCTGAATGGGAGAACTTTGAACGGATAGTGTTATTGTCCTACCATAAACCTGAGGAACCTTCTGTGGGACAGATGAATATCCACAAGAATATAAACATCTTGCATGTCAAGAATCATGAACCAAATTCCCTCCTGGAGGGAGGGGATCCTGGATGCCAACATAACCATTCAGAATTTTGATTTGTAAAGAAAAACATTTAATTGCTGAAGGTCAAAAATGGGTCTCGATCCTCTATTTTTCTTGGGGACTATGAAATATGGAAAGTGGAACTCTCTCCTTTGGTGCTGATTTGGCACTTGTTCTATGACTCCTTGTTGGAGAAGAGAATCTGCCTCCTGACAAAGAATCTCGCCGCTAGAGCAGTCCCTGAAGAGAGGCTGAGAATTTTATAGAATAGCCAAAGTGGATGATTAATAGTACCCACCTGTCTGCTGTGATTGTCCCCCAATTATGGGCAAAAAGGCTGGGGCAGACAATAAAGGTTGAGGGGGTAGCAGACGATGGTATCAGTAGGAGTAGGCGGTTCTTGATCATCTCAGGAAAACACTCCTGGATAGTGGATAGGGCTGGATAGTTGTAGTTGTATATCTAGGCCTTTGTACACTCTGACATTTGCATGGTGGCTGGAATGATCGCTGGCAGTATGACGGTTGGGAAGGCAGTCTTAGCTTGTACATCTGTTTATGGTGGTTTTGGAGTCGAGATTTAAATGCTGAAACAGCAGAGAATTGGTCTAAAGACTTTCAATGAGTGTAGAGACTCGGTCTTCTTGTTAAGACCAGATGAGGCTGATGAAACATCCATCGGCACCTGTGGATCCAGTTCAATCACTCCTGCCTCACACGCCAATGAAGCCAGTAGGTGTTGCATGAGGGAGGTATGGTGGGATTCCTGAATGGATCCAGGGTGTCTAGTGTAGGGATTCTATGGTCCCCAAAGCCAATATAAAGGGTCAGCTGGCTGAGGTGTAATGGGGCACACCCTCACTCTGGTGGAGGACAGAGTAACAAGCTCTTCTGGGCTTATTCAGCCCTAAGGGGAACCTCTCAGGCTTGCTCTGCCTGGAGTGGTGGAGCTTAAAAAAGGGAAGTGTCACAGGATCACCTACCACAGGAAGGATCAAGTGAACAAGACAACTGCTACACCTCAGAAACAGATCAGCCATGATGAAGACAGCCACAGGACTCACCATCTTGGAAACTGCATGAACCAGCTGTCAAGCAGAGTGCCCCAAAGAAGAGGGCCTAGAGGTAGACCCTAATTAAATACTGTAGAGCAGCTGCTAAGCCAAGCCCTAAAAGACAAACCCCAGAAAGACTTCCTCAGAGACAGGCCACCTTTATCTTTATTTTCTTTTACAGTAAGTCTCATTTCTTGCAAAGGGAAGACAGAGAAAAGAACCTCTTTTTTGTCTGTCTTTTTTGGAGAACCTCTGGTGTGCTACAAACAGGGGGAGGACTTTATAAACAACTTAGATTGTCATATGGTAGAATCACAGAACCACAGGGTTAGATGGGACCACAAGGGTCTTCTAGTCTAACTCCCTGTCAAGATGCAGGATTTGTTGGGTCTAAACTATCAAAAACAGATTGCTATCCAGCCTCCTTTTGAAAACCTCCAGTGCAGGAGCTTCCACAACCTTCCAAGGCAGTCTGTTCCATTGCAATACTGTTCTTACAGTTATGAAGCTTTTCCTGAGATTTCATCTAAATCTGTTATGCTGCAGTTTCAAGCCATTGCCTCTTGTCCTGCCCACTTTGTGGTGAGAGAGAGAGAGAGAGAAAACTTTTCTTAGGGTTGCCATTTTTAGTTGGACATATTTCTGGAGGTCTCATCACACAACATAATCTTTAATTAAAGATTAATCTTTCATTCCTGGAGACTCCAGGCCAATTCTACAGGGTTAGCAACCCTAACTTTTCTTCATCTTTTTTATGGCCGTCTTTCAAGTATTTGAAGATCATCATCATGTCACTGTCCCTCCCTCTGTTCCCTTTTCCAAACTAAACATACCCAGTTCCTTCAGCTTTTGCTCATACAGCTTGCATTCCATCCCTTTTATTATCTTTGTTACCCACTTCTGGATCCTTTTGATACATTGGTGACCAAAATTGAACACAGTACTCCAACTGAGGCCTCACCAGTGCTGAGTAGAGCGGTACTATCACCTCCGATGACTAGCAAGCTAGGCCTCTGTTAATGCAACCTAAAATTGCATTTGCTTTTTTGCAACCGCATCGCACTGTTGACTCACGCGGAGGTTATGATCCTCCACAACTCCCAGATCCTCTGCAACAGAGATGCCTGTGTTTGAGGCCATAGTGCTTGTAGTGCCGCTGCCAGGTCTCTGCAGGTGCCTAGTCAAGTAAAGTAATGGCTTTTCTAAATTGTCAAAAAAGTAAAATGTGGATCCTGAAACTACTGTAACATCAGCAAAATCCCCAAAACATTATTTCATCAAAAAAAATCTATACATGAGAGCGGAACGATGGTTTTGCTGTGAAGGAACTGGACTGGGACAGAGAAGAGAGAGATTCAATTATACCATGGATTTCCTAGGATACCTTGGGCAAGCCACTTAAGGCCAGAGTTTAAAAAAGTGCTCAGCACTCACAAATGAGGACAAATCTTCAGAGGAGTTCAGCATGTTGTGTGCTGGGCTCTTGAAAATCTGCCCATAAATGTCACAGGCAGAGCTGACCACGTTTGGTCCTTATTTTACATGCCTAAATGGGAGCAGAGCTCTTTGGAAAATCCAGACCCAGTCGTCCATGCTAAGTGCTTGAAAGCTTGGCTTTGATTTGGTGAAATCTCAGCTCTCTCTATGCCTCAGTGTCCCCTCTGTCAAATGAGGATAATATTTCCTCTTTTTCACTCATAGAAACATAGGACTGGAAGGAACCTTGATAGATCATCTAGTCCTGTCCCATGCATTGAGGCAGTACTATTATCTAGACCATCCCTGACAGGTGTTTGTCTAATCTGTTCTTAAAAACTTCCAATGACTGAGATTCCACAACCTTCCTAGGCAATTTGTTTTGGTGCTTAACTATCCTTACAGTTAGGAAGTTTTTTCTAATGTCTAACTTAACTCTCCCGCTACAGGCGACAATTTAAGCCCGTAATTCTTGTCCTGTCCTCAGAGGTTAAGGGGAGCAACTTTTTACATACTTGAAGATTGTTATCATGCTTCCCCTCAATCTTCTCTTCTTCAGACTAAACAAACCCAGTTTTTGCAATCTTTCCTCACAGGTGATGTTTTCTAGACCTTTAATCGTTTTAGTTGCTCTCCTCTTGACTTTCTCTAATTTGTCCATATCTTTCTCAAAGTGTGGTGCCCAAAACTGGACACAATACTCCAACTGAGGCCTTATCAGGGCTGAGCAGAGTGGAAGACTTACCTCTTGTGTCTTGGTTACAACACTCGTGCTAATACATTCTAGAATGATGTTCACCTTTTTTGTGCGTAACAGTATTACATTGTTCACTCATTTCATTTCTGATCCACTATTACCCCCAGATTCTTTTGTGCAGTACTCCTTCAAGGCAATCACTTTCCATTTTATATTTGTGCAGATGACTATTCCTTCGTAAGTGTAATGCTTTACATTTGTCTTTATTGAATTTCATCCTATTTATTTCAGACCATTTCTCCAGTTCGTCAACATCATTTCGAATTCTAATCTTGACCTCCAAATCACTTGCAATTCTTCCCAACTTGGTATCATCCGCAAACTTTACAAGTGCTCTCTATATGCCATTACCCAAACATTTATGAAGATGTTGAATAGAATCGGCCCCAAGACTAATCCCTGAAGGACCCCACTCAATATGCCCTTCCAGCTTAACTGTGAACCATTGATAACTACTCTCTGAGTACAGTTTTCCAACCAGTTGTACACCCACCTTATAGTAGATGTATCTAGGATATTTTTCGATAGTTTGTTTATGAGGTGGTCATGGGAGACAGTTTCAAAAGCCTTACTAAAGTTGAGATATAACATATGTACTGCTTCCCCACTACCCTCAAGATTGTTACCCTGTCAAAGAAGGGTATTAGGTTGATTTGACATGATTTGTTCTTGACAAATGCACATTGACTGTTACTTACCACTTCACTTTCTTCTAAGTGCTTACAAATGTATTTATTATTTGCTCCACTATCTTTCTGGGTACCGAAGTTAAGCTGATTGGTCTATAATTTCATGGCTTGCCCTCATTGCCGTTTTTATGATAGGTGCTATACTTGCCTTTTTACAGTCCTCTGGAATCTTGCCTGTCCTCCACATGTTCTCCAAGATAATTGCTAATGGCTCAGAGATCTCTTCAGCCAGTTCCTTAAGTATTCTAGGATGTATTTCATCAGGCCTTGATGACTTGAACACTTCTAACTTGCCTAAGTAATTCTTAACTTTTTCTCTTCCTGTTTTAGGTCAAGTCTATATGTACAGCATTTCAGCAGCACACCTGTACTGGTAGAGCTGTGCCACTGCAGCATATCTGGCCAAGACTATGCTGACGGGAGAGAGCTCTCCTGTCAGCATAAAAACTCACCTCCACAAGCAACATAAGCTATGTCAGCAGGAGAAGTTCTCCTGCCGACATAGCCTTGTGCACACAAATGCCTGTGTCAGTGTAACTTATGTCACTCAGAAAGTTGAATATTCACACACTTTGCCAACATAGGCTGTAATGTAAACGTAGCCTACCAGTCAGATCCTACCCCTGCTACACTGATGTTCATTATGTTACTCATTCAACCACTGCTAACTTTTTTGGTGAAAATTAAAACAAAACAAGGCATTTTACAATTCTGTCATTGCTGTGTTTTCTGTTATTGTTTTTCACTTCTCAATGAGTAATGGACCTATCCTGTCCTTGGTCTTCCTCTTGCTTCTCATGTATTTGTAAAATGCTTTTCTTGTTACTCTTTATATTCCAAGCTAGATTAATCTTGTTTTGTGGCTTGGCCTTTCCTCTAAATCCTACTATAATACAATAATAATGTCAAAGATTCCTTCCTTTAACATAAACAGACTAATTGAAATGCATAAGACTACTGTATATATTTTCCTTTAGTTTGCTGTTTTATATGCATCATCTCTATACATTTCAAATGCTGTGAAATGCAGAGGTTACTACATGCACTATAACTGGACTTTGAGATGTTTTGTACCTGTGGGTATTCCACTTTGCACATCCAAGCACTTTTGATCCGAGTTTTTGCTAGAGTACCTACTGGGTCCATGCCTGTGCCCTATATATCCTTGTACTCCAATCAGAGGTCCTATGGGGAAGATAGACCCATCACCACTCTAGTTCCTTCTCAGCTATGAAACCCAACCAAGGCAAGGACTCCAAAGAAGAGGGTAAGGAGGAAAAGCAGTAAAGCACCCATAGGGACAAAACACTTTGAAGAACTCTAGTTACTGTACAGATAAGTAACCTCTCCTTCTTCTTTAAGTAGCAGTCCCTATGGAAGCTCCACTTTAAGTGATTCTCAAGCAGTGTCCCAACTACAGAGGTGGGTGCTAAGAAGATGGCTCTAATACCGATTAGAGAACAGCCACACCAAAGGCTGCATCTCCACTGGGAAAAAGTGTACACAGACAACTAGGTGGCAGCCTTACACAGGTCTGACATGGGTATGTGTTTAAGCAGAGCAATGGAGATACCCATTCCACTAGGGTAAGTCACCTTTGCTGGGGAGGTACTCCAGAAGCTTCATAACATGTCAAACACACTTTCAAAGTCTGAGTGTGAAGAGGGGCTCCCTTCATTTTGTCTGCAAGAGAGTGAATCTAGGAAAGGCTCTGAAGAGCATGGTGTTTTTGAAGTAGAATGCAAGGGCTCCTCTCAGGTCCTGAGTATGAAAAATAGCTTCTTGCCTTAAAGTGTGAGGTTTTGGGGAAACCACTAGCAACTGAATGTCCTGACTGAAGTGGAAGTCCAAGAAGATCTTGGACAGGAAATGAGGTTGGGGACATAGAATCATCCTGTCCCAGTCACATACCATGTTGGATAGATCTGTCACAAGTATCCCAAACTCTCCTAATCCTTATGGCCACATGATGGAGAACAGAACATCTTGATGGCTCCTCAATACATTGAGAACTAGATTAAGGTCCCATGGTGGAGTAGACTCTCTGATGTGAGGAAAGTTGGTCAATCCCTTAACAAACCTTGAATTGAATACTGAAGGGTGCCTAAATATGAAAACCCTTCAACTGATAGGTGAAAGGCTGTAATGGCAGCCAGTTGGACTTTGATAGAGCTCAGTGTCAAGCCCAGAGTTTAATTCAGCATGTTTTCAAGTATGTAGGTGATGTGTGACTCGGAGGGAGAAAATGCCAACTGGATGTTCCAGCAATGAAATCTCTTCCACTTTTAGGATAAGACTTTCTCTTGGAAGGTTTATGACTATTCAACAGCATATTCTGTACTTCAAAAGAACAATCTTTTTCTACACCTAACAGCCATCAAGGAGCCAGGCCTTGAAATATAGAAGGAGAGATTGAGATGAATTATTGTGCCTGATTCTTGGACTAGTAGGTCTACTGTCAAGGTGAGACAGAGGTGGATGCAGACACAAGGAAATCAGATCCAGGAACCATACTGCCTCAAACAGGCTGGTTCTATGAGGATAATTACCAATTTTTCTTGCTTTAGTTTGTTCAGAACCCTGAGGAGCAATTGTGTTGGAGGATGGGCATATAGCACAATTTGACATCAAAATTTTAGGAAGGCTTCTCCCAAAAAGAGTTGCAACTGTGACTTCCTCCTCAAGCAAAATCAGCAGCATTTTATGTTGAATCATGTCCCAAAGAGGTCTATCTCTGGGAAGCCCCAGGTGAGAAAAATCTTGAGTAGCATAGCATCACATTTACCATTTTTGATCCTGTCAGAAATGTCTGCTCAGCATGTCTGCTATAGCCTTGTGTAGACCTAACAGATATGCCACTAAGATGTTTATTTGGTGGGTTATACACTAGTTCCAAAGTTTTATTGCCTCTGTATACAAGGATTGGGATCTTGCTTCTTGTCAGCCCTCTTGCAAGTAGGTGGGATAACGGCTCGTGTTTTCCATATTGCTTGGACTAGTGACAGCAGGAGGTCATTTATAGGTAAGGCTACCTTGCTTTGGAGAGATGTGCATAGGTTATCTGTCAAAGCATATTATGGTTCTTGCACCTCTTCCAAGGGGGTCTGTAAGGATTCAACTACCGTCTTCATGAGTTCTTGGAAGAAATTCATGTCATCCTCACAGGAGAAGGGAGGGAACATAACTGCCTCATCTGGTAAGGAAGGGGTCTTTGATAGCAGGGCTTCCTCCACTCTCAGCTCTTGTTCTTTTAAAGGGTCCTTTTAAGAAGGGGGTTCTGGGGTACCAGTGGTTGAAACTCTTGGGGGATCCTCAACAGGCCTCTGTACAGGACCCAAGGATTACAGAAGGCCCAATAACATGTCTAAAGCCCTTAAAGACAACATAAAGGAATGGAGAGGGGCCCCAAGGTGCTCCTACTATGACGGTTGTTGGATCAGTTGTCAACTGGTATCTGGGGTCTCTGCCTTAGAATACATTTCAGGAGAGGGAGGTTCAAACAGGAAGGTAATGGAATCTTGGATGGAGATCTCTAAGTTCAAGATGTTTTTCCCCCATTTCTAGTGAGGGGGGCAGAAGTGTTGGTACCAGTGGCTGTGTTGTATTGGTGGTTGAGTTAGTACTGGCAGAAGTGCCTTCATCTGAAGTTGCGGCAGCAATGAAGGGTACATTGAAACCAGCAGAAAATCCCTCTTGATCCTTCTCAGCAGAGGAGATTTAAGTTTTTCTGACAATCTACTTGAGAGGGGAATCTAATCAGTACTACTGAGATAGGACACTGAGTGATTGCAATGCACCTGACAGTACTGACGCTGGTACAGCTGGATCCATACAGTCCTTACGTCCATGATATACTGAACCACCTGCCTGGGTCAAAGGCTATTTCTTCAAGGAGTCTCTGTGTTTGGAAGTCTGCAAGGAGAGTACCAAATGAGACTGTTTGCCAAGAGATTTCTCAATGTGCGACATGCTGGAGGTCTTCACTGATGTGAAGGGGAGCTCAGTAGTGGAGGAGGTAGAAGTATCAGCAGTATCTATACCAGGACATGAAGTCTCCTTGCTTCCTGACTTTTGCAGCTACTTTTCCCTTCTTTTAGGTTCTCTATCATGGGATCTAGTTCTTTTCTTCTTAAAAGAGCTTTGAAGTTGTCCTCTGGACTCTTCTCATTGGAGCTGAAGCTGTGGGACTATCTGAGACAGTGGTTGCAGCTAAAATATCCATCACTGAAAGGAAAATACTCATTACAGGCCTGGGGTTTGGTGCATACAAAGAGAGGCTGCACACACAGAGGCCAAACTGGGAGAGGAGAGGAGGTCCTGACCCTGAAAACAGCAAAGAGGAAGGGAACCCCAAAAGCACTGAGGTGTGTGTGGAATTAATAAAAATAATAAATAAAATACATTTAAGTAAAATATAAAGTTTAAAAACAAGTAGGCTAACTAAGCTTGAAACTAACAGACACCAGAACACGCCATCTCTAACTGCAGGTAAAGGCAACAAGGGAGGCAGTAGCACAGGGATACGCAGATGCAAACCAAACCACACAGACATTACTACCAAAAATCTCTCATTGGAAGAACACAGGCTCATGCACACCTAAAGTGGAGCACTTACAGAGACCACTACTCAAAAAAGCCAAACTTAGATTTGTTTCAGCTAATATCAGTACTAATTTTATATGCCATGGAAGTTATACTACATGCTTGACATTTAAAACCTAGTTTTGGAAGAACACACATTGTTTTGCAACTAAACAAAAAAATCCATAAAACTTCAGAACATACAAGACAACATGCAGCAAATGCATTCTTCTGTTTGGGGCTATTAAAAACCTCCACCAAGAGTTAACACTTAAACGGTTTCATAGTTCTGTTTTATTATACCGAGTAGTCATGTAAACTATGGTTTCACTATAAAACTAAGGTTTTCATAATAAAGCATGCAGAAATCTAACTGAACACATTAAAATTAGGGAAGTCTTAATTACAACCCTCAAATTGCAAATCCTCAATAACTATCTGCAATTATCTAGGAAGAGGAGCCAGGATCATTCACACATTGTGACAGACTTTGCCATAGACCTAAACATTGTATCACTTGCATCTGGGTGGCGGAGTGATGTTCTAGCCAACAGCTGACCTTCAGCTACAATGTATTTGAACTCCTCTGAACACCTCGCTGCCTGAGACCTGGTAACACTGGTCTGCATGTTTTGATGAGGGTGTCACTGATACTGGTGTCTGCCATAACATTTTAATGGGGTCTAACAAGGGCTGTCAAGCAATTAAAAAAATTAAATAATAATAGAATACCATTTATTTAAATATTTTTGGATGTTTTCTACATTTTCAAAAATATTGATTTCAATTACAAACACAGAATACGAAGTATCCAGTGCGCACTTTATATTATTTTTATTTCAAATAGTTTCAATGTAAAAAAACAAAATTAGTACTTTTCAATTCACCTAATATAATTACTGTAGTGCAATCTCTTTATCATGAAAGTTCAACTTAAAAAATGTAGAATTATGTACAAAAAACACTGCATTCAAAAATAAAACAATGTAAAACTTTAGCATCTACAAAGTCCACTCATGCATGTCCCCCTCTCATTCTGCCATATATTTCATGTTATAGCAGGCTCAACTGATGACCCAGCACATGTTCATTTTAAGAACACTTTCAAAGCAGATTTGACAAAATGCGAAGAAGGTACCAAAGTGAGATTTCTAAAAATAGCTACAGCACTTGACCCGAGGTTTAAGAATCTGAAGTGCCGTCCAAAATCTGAGAGGGACAAGGTGTAGTACATGATTTTAGAAGTCCTAAAAGAGCAACACTCTGATGCAGAAACTATAGAACCCGAATCACCAAAAAAGAAAATGAACTTTCTATTGCTGGCATCTGACTCAAATGATGAAAATGAACATGCATCGGTCCACTCTGCTTTGGATCATTGTCGAACAGAACCCATCATCAGCATGGACACATGTCCACTGGAATGGTGATTGAAGCATGAAGGGACATATGAATCTTTAGTGAATCTGGTACATAAATATCTTGCAACGCCAGCTACAAAAGTGCCATACAAACACTTGCTTTCACTTTCTGGTGACATTATAAATAAGAAGCAGGCAGCAGTTTCTCCCGTAAATGTAAACAAACTTGTTTGTCTTAGCAATTGGCTGAACAAGAAGTAGGACTGAGTGGACTTGTAGTCTCTAATGTTTTACATAACTACACTCAAAAACAAAACAATGCAACAACAAAAAAATCTACGTTTGTAAGTTACACTTTCACAATAAAGAGATTGCACTATAGTACTTCTATGAGGTGAACTGAAAAATACTATTTCTTTTATCATTTTTACAGTGCAAACATTTGTAATAAAAATATAAAGTAAGTACTGTACATTTTGTATTCTGTGTTGTAATCAAAATGAATATATTTGAAAATGTAGAAAAACATCCAAAAATATTTTAAAATTTGAATTGGTATTCTATTGTTTAACAGAGTGATTAATTTTTTTATCTTGATTTTTTTTTTTTTTTAGTTAACCCCATGATGGGGAGGGCGAGGTGTCCAGGTACTGACATATGTAAGATGTGTAGCAATTTATGTGGCCTGTCCTGAACTTCCTTGGCTGGGATCTAAAGAGTTGAGTCTATCCTCATGAATGCCTGAACAAGGCTCTTCATTTTTGTTTTTTGTTTTGTTTTTTATGCTTAAAATTTTTGAGGAATTTTCACTGCAAAAACACAGGTGAATATTGGTGCAAAAAATTAATTTCAGTTTTCTGGGTAAATATCGGGAGCAGAAGGACAGTAAAAAAAGAAAAAAAGGCAAAAATATAAAGAAAAGTAGGAGTACTTCTGACCTGACTCCTTGCTCTCGAAGGAGGAGACGGCAGCTTGCTAACCTTCAGTATTTCTTTATTTAGGACTCAACATTATATTGCCTTACTATAACAGACAGCCTCACATATACACTCAGATTAACCAACCACTAACACATACAAATCTACCTACCATAATGCATTGGATTTTCTTAATATAATGAGTATTTTCAGGTACCTGAGTGGTCCAATTTTCCAGTGGAAATTGGTAAGAAACAAATTAATTATGAATTACTCTTTTTTTTTGGAATAAATAAAAAATGAAAGGCCCTTCTTTCTTGATAAGTTCTCTTTAAACATGTGAATTTATCTTGCAGATCTAAAATGGTCTGCAAATGTCATACCTATCAGAGATGTGTGCTTCCTTAAGGCAGATCAAACATCTTATATGACCAACAGTGAGCAGCATGACAGCTTCCCAGGATGGGTAATTTTTGAATCCCAAGGACTTACGGTTTATCATGGTGAGCGAACTGATACCAAGTACTTCTCGGCGGCAAAGAAATATTGTTCAACAAGAAAAAATAGAAACTACACAAAAAAATACTAAACGAAACTACTGCTAACTAAATAATTGGACTATTTAAAATGTATTTACTAGGACTATAGAGGGCATGCGTGATAAAAGAGGAGAGCTCAGACTCATAGCCATAGGCAGTGAGAAGGAATGAAGGGTAGTTGTGATGGCCTGATCGTTTTGTCCCTCAGTTGGAAGCACAATAACATGCAGGGTGCAAGCGCTGTCCCAACTGGTATTGCTGATTGAAGTCTCTATTTTGAGTGCACTGGGCATGCACTTATCAACTATGGAATATCTATATCCATCTATCTATCTATCTATGAACAATCACTTGAAGAATCACAACTCATTGAGTTTCAAATTTCCAGATGTCAGATATGAACAGTAATCAATAAATCTGAAAAACAACTTACCTTCTCCATGACAGTAGGAAATAGGAACAGTTGTATGATGGGCTTCTAGGGAAATAACTGTTTCCTCTGATCCAGCAGTCGGTGAAATTAACTGCTCAAAAAAACCCAAACAAACAAATTAGTCATAATTTCAATGACAGCATTTTATTCTGTAGTATAGCAAATACTGCCACAGCCCAAAGTGCAAATGTAAAAACATAATATGGCATATTATTGAAGTAAAAAGTGATATATCCATTGTCTTCAACTCTACTAGATTTTGTTCAACATGTATATTGCCAAAATGGCATCAAATAACAGAAAGCACTTAAATATTGAAGAACTAATGCATCAAAAAGATTATTCTGACAATACATGTTACAAATATACTAGAAAGCCGATACCTGAGAATAGATTCATTAATAAATTTTAACATCTCAGAAACCATTCTAAGGTGATCCCAAAAAAATATAAGATGCTCTTCACTGGAAACACACATTTATATATTTCCTAGATAAAATTCTGTCAACATTAATCTACCAAAAAAATCAAGTTTAGTAAATTAAAATATCTAATTTTTGATGTATATATCTAGTGGGTGCACCCACACAGAGGGCTTGTAATGCCTGTAACACTACTGTTTTGGATCACAAAACTCTGCATTATCCCCCTTATCCATCCCTCATTCTTGTCTCCATTTTAATCCCACCATTCTCAAATCCTCATAGCACAGCTTCCTTCCTTCCAGATAAGACGTTCAAAACAGAAAAATGATGCACCAAATCAGCCAGATGTGCATTGGTCGAACCATTGGAATACAATCAGACACTCTTCCATGTCACCTTAAAAATTAGGACAAAGCCTCTGGGGTGCTCCAAAACCCAAATATTGAGATACTGATATCTCCTACATACAAAAGTATAGTGAATAACCACCATAACTTTTGGCTAGCTCAATTCTACTTATTGTAATGAATGGGATTTCCAGTAGCCAGTGCAAGTCATAGCTAAAGAAATAAGAACATGGTTTTGAAGGACATTTACAGGAGATATAATATACAGCTGATAATTATTTGAGATTATATACAATTCTCTTTTAAAATATAATCTTGAATGTTCTGAATTCAGTATTTTCCCAAGTTTGGTCTACTTTCTGCTCATAGATCAAAACTACTTAAAGATGTGATGGATTGTTCTTATAAAAGTCGCCCATTTTTAATAGTAGGTAGCAATCATTTGCAGGTCAGTTAAAGAAGAGGATGCAATAGTATTGTAGGTTATCTATTCTGTTTGTAATCCTAAAGGCTCTGAATCCCCCAGTTATTAGGCCCTATTTGAGGAAAATACTTAAGCATGCATTTAACATTAAGCATGTGCTTATGTCCCAATAAACTCCAATGGGACATAAGGACATGATTATGAATTATCCTGATTTGGGGCCATAGTCCCTGAACTTTCTATAAACACATTTTTCTGTAATTTTCTGTTATGCAATACAGCCAAAAGAGTATCTGATTTCTGTCCTTACGATGCCTTCAGTTCTGCTTTTCATTCATCTACTGAAGGATTTTTGAGATTGATTTGCCATCTTTAAAAGCAGCTTACTTCAGACAACAGATTTAAAACTCACATTTCTTTAAATCATAAATTAGAAATCACCACATTTCATTTACTGTCATATTTACAACAGGGAAAACATGGTCTAGTGGTCATAGAATGGCTGATGTCAAACTCTGCAAAAGTTCATACTTTGCACTGACTCACTGAGTAATTTGGGCAAGTCATAATGTCAGTATGCCTCAGTTTTCCACCAGTGAAGAATTTAATACTTACCTACTTCACTGTGATGTCTGACGCTTAATTCATTAATCTTTACTATGCACTTTCAAATCCTTAGATGAAAGATGTTATGGAGTATAAAATATTCATATTTTACACAAATCCAGAGTAAATTAATGTGTCTTTACCAAATTATTTTGATATTCTAACTTTATGATTAATGTTTAAAAAATCATAACTCTTAGTAAGACGAATTAATGAAAAAGGCATTATGGAATAATGATTTTTAATCATCTCTCTGATAAATTAAATACCAGACTACTCAATTTATAAATAAATATAAGGGTTCCTTATAAAAAACATTACTTCCTTTAAATATTTTTATCCAATTACACAGACACACACCCTTGAATATATAAGATTAAAGGAATATAAAGATCAGTGAAAAAAACAAAATGCAAGAAAACTGAATATGTTTTAAATTGGTGAGGTAATGTACTAAAACACTCAAAAATTCAATAAATTCCTCGTCAATGCCAAAGCAAACATCAACAGCCTCCTTCAAGACCTACTAGACCAAAAAACATAATTCAGACAATCAGAAAACTAAATTTTGTTAATCCTAGTTCTCTTTCAAGAAATAGCACATACATTGCTCCAAGCCCTCTCTTTTAGTGTATTTCTCCTGGCTCTACAAAAAGATTTACATTCCTGTTTATCCATCTTTAAAGGATAAAACTGAAATGTCATCCTTACTGTCCTCACAATATTCAGTTTACTTGCAGAAAGAATAAGTAGTCAGTCACATAGCCATGGATCTAAATAAGTTGTGTACAGGGTGGATAGCAATATTTATAAAAAAGTTTATTTAAATTGGATTTTTCTTTTCTAAAATAAACCTATTTAAAAGTGAATTTCAAATCATGTGAAAGCCAAAACTTACTGTAATCTATTTGAACTATTTAAATTAAAATAATATTCAAGCAGTACAAAGTTTTACAGAAAGTCACACCACTGAACTGGTGGAAGTCACTGTCTAAGAACCTGGAACCAGAGTATGCTGAAGTGCTCAACCAGCTTTTAACAGCAGTAATCTCTTCTGTAGGTGCAGAGAGAATAGTTTCTTCATTTCAGTTTATTCAATCAGTTCAATTCAATGACTGGCTCTCATTCAAAGCTAAGCGACTGACTGGGAGCAGAAAAAGCTTGTTTTCCCTCTTCCAACCTATGTATAACTAGGTGTGAGAAAGCGAGATCCACTACTTCTAAAAATTTGAATGACATTGGGACAATCAGTTAAATTCAATAAACACGGTTAATATTTCCTTTGTCTAATAAATCGTTTAGTTTTAAATTGCAAAACACTGTTTGATAGTTAATTTTTTCTTGTGTATTCAACACATTTAAGGTAGTTTTATTCAACTAATAGATAATTTTGAAATGCTGTGTTTGAGCATTTTTGACTGAATTCCAATTTCCATCCAAATGTAATCTTACACAAATTGCAAGTAAAAACAATCATCTAGTAAATAAGAAAACCATCATTTGCCATTTTCTAACACAAAAAGTTGTAAAAATTAAGACTCAGAATAAATGTATACTAAGCTATACAATTGCTTAAACAAATATGTATGGACACAGTATCTTCCTGGACAGTAAAAAGAAGTACCAAATTTAGTGTAAAGGCTATATTTAGTTGCAAATCAAAATGTTTTAATCATTACTAACCAATGAGAATCAGTCTTTCTTTAGAAAAGATAACTAAAAATGTACAAATACAAATAAGACTAAAATCAATTATTTAAATCAAGGTTTCCTGCTTGCAGATTTAAATCATTAATTTAGATTATTTAAATCCATCCCAAACTGGTTGTGTAAACACTAATATTATTACTAAATAATTTTTGGCAAAGATACAGAAAAGACTGTGCTTTAATACCATAGGCCAAAGACTCCCAAACTGTGATCCTTAGACTAGTGGTTCTCAAAGCCGGTCTGCCGCTTGTTCAGGGAAAGCCCCTAGCAGGCTGAGCTGGTTTGTTTACCTGCCACATGCGCAGGTTCAGCCAAGCGCGGCTCCTACTGGCCACGGTTTGCCACTCCAGGAAGGGTGGCCAGCACATCCCTCGGCCTGTGCTACTTCCCGCAGCCCCCATTGGCCTGAAGTGGTGAACCGCAGCCAATGGGAATTGCAATCGGCCAAACCTGCAGACATGACAGGTAAACAAACTGGCTCGGCCCACTAGGGGCTTTCCCTGAACAAGTGGCGGACCGGCTTTGAGAACCACTGCCTTAAACAATTAGTGGTTCACCAATCACATGCTGGTAATTCACAGAGAGAGATTGTCAGTTACATGATTTTGGTTTCTTCTGATTTACAACTACTAAATTGAATTAAAGGACAGATAAACAACACTGAACCTGGACTAGTTCAGAAGGAAATGGGAAACAATTATTTAAAATAAATAAGACTCACACCTATCATGTGTCTTTCTATATTTTGATACTGTGATGAGAATAATGCCACCCTTGTTTATATTTTAGATATGCTATTAAAAAAAGATGCATAGAATTTCTATAACATATTCAATAAAAGAGGTGGAAAATGAACATTATTTTTACATTAAACAATTGCTATAGTTTCAACAGGGATGACATGCAATTGTGAATGAAACGGAAAGTGATTCCATCAAAATGAAAAGGAAAGAAGATGGTCCAGAGAGAACAGTTATTAAATGTGATCCACCCTATAAACAAGTTTGAGAACCCCTGCCAGACACCCTAGACTAGAAATAAATTTAGTTTTTCTTTTCAACCATGTAAATACTGATCAGGGTTAGAGAGGCAACACACTGTCTCATGAAGGAGGAACACAGAAGCAGTGGAGAAAGCAGATACAGAAGTATCAGAGGGGTAGCTGTGTTAGTCTGGATCTGTAAAAGCAGCAAAGAGTCCTGTGGCACCTTATAGACTAACGGACTTATTGGAGCATGAGCACATGCATCCGACGAAGTGAGTATTCACCCACGAAAGCTCATGCTCCAATACGTCTGTTAGTCTATAACGTGCCATAGGACTCTCTGCTGCTTTTACAGATACAGAAGTTTGCACTTAAGTTTTCAGTGTCTCAATAACACCTTTTAACTAGGACTGTCAAGCGATTAAAAAAAATTCATCTCAATCACACTGTTAAAAATAGAATATTGTTTATTTAAATATTTTTGGATGTTTTCTACATTTTCAAATATATTGATTTCAATTACAACATTGAATTCAAAGTATACAGTACTCACTTTATATTTATTTTTATTACACATATTTGCACAAAAAACAAAAGAAATGGTATCTTTCAATTCCTCCATTACAAGTACTGTAATGCAATCTCTTTATTATGAAAGTTGAACTTGCAAATGTAGGACAAAAAAAAATTGCATTCAAAAATAAAAAGATGTAAAACTTTAGAACCAAGGAGTCCACTCAGTCCTATTTCTTAATCAGCCAGTCACTCAGACAAACAAGTCTGTTTACATTTGCAAGCACATCCCTGGAATGGTTTCCAAAGCATGAAGGGCATAGGCATGTTTAGCATATCTGGCATGTAAATACCTTGCAGTGCTGCTGGCTACAAAAGTGCCATGCGAACACCTATTCTCACTATCAGGTGACATTGTGAATAAGAAGTGGGTAGCATTATCTCCCATAAATGTAAACAAACTCATTTTTCCTTGTGATTGGCTGAACAGAGAAATAGGACTGAGTGGACCCGTAGGCTCTAAAGTTGTACATTGTTTTGTTTTTGAGTGCAGTTATGTAACAAGAAAAAAAATCTACATTTGTAAGTTACACTTTCACAATAAAAAGATTGCGCTACAATATCTGTATAAGGTGAACTGAAAAATATTTCTTTTGTCATTTTTACAGTGCAAATATTTATAATAAAAATAATATAAAGTGAGTACAGTATGCTTTGTATTCTGTGTTGTCATTGAAATCAATATATTTGAAAATGTATTAAATTTTTTTGGATGTTTTTCTCCATTTCAATTCATGTTCTCCTATTAACAGTGCAATTAAAACTGTGTTTAATCACGATTAATTTTTTTAATTAACCGCATGAGTTAACTGTAATTAATTGACAACCCTACTTTTAGCTATTAAAAATGAGACTGGTGTAGGTCAGAAACACACCTGGGTGAAAACTACCAGTATCTATTCTGAGCTATTCTAATGTCTTTGGTAGATGTATTTATTTGCATGGAACATATGGGCCCGAATAGTCAAAGGCGTTAACATAACCCTATCACCAAAGAACATTAAACACTCAAACAATGTTCGGGGTTTGGTATACAGAAACCTTAGCCTGCTTAGTACCATGGGAAAAACATTATCAAAATCCTCTTAACATTTTATTAAAGGATACAGAAAAAGGAAAAACAGTTAAAGCATTTGAAATGTAAATATTAAATAAGGTTTTCATTTTAACAACATCCTTTGCTCACTTTAGTTGGAGAGAGGTTTCAGAAGGAAAAATCCCTTGTTTGACAGTCTTTAGATTGTATTAAAATGGCAAAAACTGTCCTTTTGGAGAAAACAGAAGTTAGTAGAGACGGGCTGGAGCTGTTATTGTTGCTGTTAAAGTCCGATCCCACTTCCTAAGAACACAGAACAAGATAAACACACACAAAAGAGGAGAAAAAATAAACAGCAGAGATAAAAATGCAACTTTTGTCTGTGGTGCTGAATTTCACTTGCAACCTCACTGGTGGAAAAACAGAGGCCCAATACACAGTCTTAATAGCCACTCTGAGAGCTGACTAATTTGCACCAGCTTCAGGAAGCTTAGATGCTTTCAGCTGCCTCTATGGTCACAGGCTTAGAGCGGTGTTGCAAAATATACAACCTTGGCTGGCTAAGCCAGACACTTATTAGACAGAAGGAAAAAGGAGAGAGAGGAAGTAAAATATATAAACTGGAGAAGGAAAAGGACATGTGGGGTGTGGGAGGAAGACAGATGAAGTCTCACAACCCTGGTGATGTTTGGGATTCAGATGGAACTGGTGAAGGTGCCATGTCATCTGTCTTCTTCTCTCTGGCTTAGTCTGGTCAGGACATCTTTCAGGATCAGGATGACGAAGACCTGAGATCCCAGGAGATGATCTGGGTGGCAGCCATGATTCATAGATCCATAAATTACAAGGCCAGAAGGGACCACTGTGATCATCTAGTCTGACTCCCTGTATAACACAGGCCATAAAACTTCCCCTAAAATGATTCCTAGACCATATTTTTAGAAAAAACATCCAATCTTGCTTTAAAAAATGGCAGTCAGTGGTGGAGAAGCTACCACAACCTTTAGTAAACTGTTTCAATAGTTAATTACTCTCACTGTGGCAATGCTTGTGCAGCTGAGGTTGTTGACTACATTCTTTTCACCCTTTCCAAGTGAACGAGCAATGGGTCACCTGATTCCAAATGTGCCATTCCCACAGATGGATACACAAGATGATAGACTGAGCTATTCTCTGTTGAGGTAGTACATAACCACATTACCCATGAGAACCTAAACAGATTCCTGCTGATTTGAGATTGGAAAGGCCTATAGAGTCAGTTCAATGCTCTTTTGTTCTAGTACCAAATTCCCCAGGGTGTCAACCCACATGGCACTGACCCAAAATTCTTCAGCAACAAGCCTGGCAGCAAGGCAGAGGTATATGATCCAGTACCAAGGTCAACACTAGTCTTCCAGAGTGGAGTACAGGGTATCATAACTGCACCAATAAAAAAATGTTTAACTAACATTAGGGTCTAGCAAACACACTAACCAAGAAAATGCAAAGATAAGGCTCCTACTATGTCCTCAATTTTCCCAGATTTTACAATACCTGAAATCAATAAAATGCATGTCATACTTGGAAAACATGCCCAGCCCTGTGAGCCATATCTCTATGAGCAGATGTAGATGTAAAGGGACCTTAAAATCTTAAAAGACAGACCTAAGCCACAAAAAGCATTTAAGACTGAACTGAACCTAGAAACATTTTTTTAATCTTAAAAATGAAGAATACACATAAAAAGATATACAAGTGATAGTAGTAACACACTGCCTCTCCAACATGCCTCAATCCTAATCTGGAAGGACCAATTCCAGGCAGTAGAGGGAACTTGAGAACTGGTACCTGTGACATAACCCAGGGTACAATCTGGATGGTTGAACAGTAGCGCCCCCTCGATTCTCCAACCTGGGGTTACTTTTACATTGCTTCATTGTGAGAGCAACCACTTCTGCCCTGCTCACAGGCAGCCTCCGGCATGTAAATTACTCCCAGTTATACTGCAATAGTATTACAGCCAGCCACCCTTGAATCACACTGCAGAGCAAGACCAGCAAATTCCCAGTCCCAGACTTTCACCAAGAAATGTGCATCTTATGTTGTCCAGCCCTCTCCTGGACACTACAAGTTAAAGTCCATCTTTTTATTAACAGAAAATGATATGGACAAATCCTGTTATCTCAAATGACGTTTTCCAAACACTTCAATCCAAAACACACTAGTTTAGTTAAAACAATAAAACACATTTATTAACTACAGAAAGATAGATTTTAAATCATTACAAATAATGAGGCATAAAAGTCAGAATTGGGTACTAAGAAATCATAGGGTTAGAAGACTGCACCAGTTATCTAGTCTAACCCCCTGTCAAGATGTAGGATTTGTTGAGTCTAAAGCATCCAAGATAGATGGCTATACAGCCTCCTTTTGAAAACCTCCAGTGAAGAAGTTTTTACAACCTCCAGAGGCAGTCTGTTCCATTGTCTTACTGGTCTTACAGTTAGGAAGTTTTTCCTGAGATTTAATCTAAATTTGCTATGCTGTAGTGGGAACCCATTGCTTCATGTCCTGCTCTCTGTGGCAAAACAGAACAACTTTTCTCAATCTTTTTTATGGCAGCTTTTCAAGTATCTGAAGACTGCTATCATATCCTCTCATTCTCTTTTCCAAACTAAACATAGCCAGTTCCTTTCTCCCTTTGCTTGCATTCCATCCCTTTGATAATCTTTGTCGCTTGCCTCTAGATCCTTTCCAGTTTCTTTACATCCTTTCTATACATTGGTGACCAAAACTGTACACAGTACTCTAGCTGAGGCCTAACCAGCACCGAGTAGAGTGGTATTATCACTTCATGACTTGCATCCTATGCCTCTGTTAATGCAACCTAAAATTGCATTTGCTTTTATTTCAACATCATCGCACGGCGGGTTCATATTGAGGTTGCGATCCACCACAACTCCCAGATCCTTCTTAGCAGCGCTGCTGCCAAGCCAGTTCCCTCCCACATTTTCTATTTGTCCACTTGTTTTTTTCTTTCCTAAGTGTAGCACCCTGCATTTATTTGTTGAATTTCATTTTGTTGTCTAAGCCCCAGTTCTCCATTTTTCAAGATCCCTCTGAATTTTAGCTCTATCTCCCTCCCCCGCCAAGCTTTGTCTCATCTGCAGACTTGATCAATATAATCTCTATTCCTACATCTAGGTCATTAACACTGGATCCAGAACAGAACCCTGCGGAACCTCACTTGAGCCCATCCCTCCAATCCAACACCATTCCATTAATAGTTAATCTTTGTTCACAGTTGTTTAACAAACTATGTATCCACTTAATGATAGTTCTGTTGAGCCTGCATTTCTCCAGCTTACTTATCAGAATGTCATGTACGACTACGTCAAAAGCCTTGCTGAAGTCCAGGTATATTATGTCCACCGCATTCCCTATACCCATCAAATCAGTTACCCTGTCAAAGAAAGAAATCAAGCTAGTTTGGCATAATTTGTTCATGGTAAATCCAGGCTAGCTGCTAGTCATTACCCCTTAATCTTCCAGGTATTCGCAAACTGAATGTTTTATATATTGATCTAGTAGCTTCCCAGGTATCAAAGTCAGGCTAAGTGGTCTATAAGTTTCCCAGCTCTTCCTTTTCCCTCTTTTTAAAGATGAGCACTATGTTAGCCCTTCTCCAGTCTTCTGGGATCTCTCCTAAGTAAAATGCAACATCTAACTTAATAAGCTAAGAGAATTCAAAGCAAATAATCTCTCACCACCTGCTGCAGCAATTTTACTGATCTCCTTTCAGACAGGATCTCTCCCCAATTTAATGATGCCTCCTTTGTTCTTCAAGTGTAGTCAATGCCATGCGTAGAGATAAAGGGAGAGATGATTTCCCCACTCTTTATACTTTTCTTTGAAAATTATCTCCAGTTGAGGTTCAGGAGACAGCAAATCTGTGGGTACAGGAACTTCCAGCTGTTTCTTTGCCAAAATGGAAATTTGTCATTCACACCCTTTTTCCTGCCAAATAATGGCTGCTTAACCAGGTCCATTTGATTTTGCTGACACCTGGCTGAGATGTCAGTTTGCCTTTTGTCTCTAAGGAATGAATTTGTGCCTGCTTTACTAAACATGGAACATATCTAAGCAATGTTATACACAATATAATCTTATAACTTTACATACAACACTGCCACATAGTTTCCCAGCACAATAATAAGCAAATTATGAGTTTTCAAATGATACCTCACAACGCATAGTTTGTACAAAATGTATCATAGTCTTGTTAAAAGGGTGAATATAAGTATGCAGACTGTCACAGTACCTGTTTAATCTTTAACTATCACTGCCAGACCAAGGCCAGACACCAACTAATTGTGAATGTGGATTTTTTTAAGTCTACTGCTATACACTTATAACTAGATTTAAAACAATCGATTTCATATAGTGTGCTAACAGACACCTAAGTGTAATAACTTAAGTGACAAAGAGTCCTGTGACATCTTATAGACTAACAGACATATTGGAGCATAAGCTTTTATGGGTGAATACCCACTTCGTCGGATGTGACAAAGTGGGTATTCATCCACGATAGCTTATGATCCAACATGTCTGTTAGTCTATAAGGTGCCACAGGACTTTGTCACTTTTTACAGATCCAGACTAACATGGCTATCCCTCTGATACTATAACAACTTAGTGAGTACTGGATTGGGATAAATTTTAATTAGTAATCTGGCAAGGTAAGAGTCTCTGTATCCCACAGCCAGAACTCCATGTTACCTGTGGTTCAACAGACATGGAATTCAACACTTATCACAGAACTGTAATCCAGAAGCTCTTTTTAAAAATCGATGTTTCTGGCCCTTATATGGTTGCAGAAATAACCTAGAAAATGTAAGAGGAAATCTGAGGCAATAGCTGAGTAGGTGTGTGCTCAAGTGCCTGAGAATAGTGGGGCAGCTAGAAGTAACGGAGGTGTCTGGAGTTGCAGTGGGTGGATGTTTGTAGGTTGCCTGAGGCTGCTGGAGCAGGGTAGAGAGTACTCAAGAGCATAGCTGTTAGAAATTAGTTTCTCATATGGCCGGCGGCTGTTGATGGTGGCAGGAATAGCTAGGTGTTAGCAACAACTGGCAGGATGCTAGGGAGGTGGGAAGAGGCTGTTGCAGCTGGCTGCAAGGGAAAAGACGAGGGAGCTAGGCCAATATTGGGCCCCTCACTTTATGTTGTAGCTGACACTCCCCTCTGTGGCTTCTACCAACTCTTGCCTCTCACTGCTCCTTAATGGCTGGGATCCAGCATGGGAAGCAGTGAGAAAGACGACACTGGCTGCCTTTTTAGCTGCAGCCAGATCAGCCGATGGAAGGTGCAACTTCAGCCTGGCCAAAGCTCGGATGGATGTATTAGGATTCAGGGTGACAAATGTGTAACTGCTATACAAGATGTGCAACACTTGGCAGCCTTGAGGAAATCTGAGTCACACTTACACCCAGGAAGTTAAGAGAAGCCAGATGCATAGGCAGAATCACACAGCACCAAAACCATTGGAAATGAGCCAGTGAGGTTGCCTACAATCTCCCCACCTTCCTTAGTGCACGTGGAAGGAAGTAAGTTCTGGGCTGAGCTGCCTGGACAATTCCATGGTGTCCAGAGTCCAGGGACATGCACAGAATTGAGAAAACTGAAGGGAGTAAGGTGAGAGGAAGGAACAATGTCATGATTGCCAAGGTGCAGGGACAGGGAAAACATGGAGGGAAGGAATGGGAAATGGAGAACACTGAAAGCATTCCCTATTGACTTTTTTTTACATCAATTACCGTTTTAAGTTTAAACCACAGTTGTGTGTGTTTGTGGAGCCTGAAGGATGAGATTGAAGAGTATTTCACAAACAATAGAAAAAATGAATATTACCATAAAATTTAGGGGTGAGTGCTGTGATATTTCGGCCCATTGTGCCACAACATACACTTGTTTAAGCCTATAAAAATTCCTTCAGCTATTCAATGTCCACACAATATATGTTACAACTTCAAAGAGAAAAGTTTTTACTTTTATTTTAGAAAAGCAAGGAAATTAAATACACAAAATATCTAAACAATATTAAGGTGAATAAACCAAACCTGAAAACACAGGAAGCTCAAAATTAAAGCTGAAGCTGTTCTGAATGAAGTCAGTGTCTTCTCCCCATTCCTCCCTCCTCCTCTAAACAATGGTATGAGATACTGTAAGAATGCCCTATTAGCCTTATGTCTGAATTTCACGAGCTTTGATATCTTTTGTCATAGCTTTAATGGTATTTTAGTTTTGTTTTTTTAACTCTTCTTATAACTAAATCACGAATGTCAAGTGCTAAGATCAGTACATTAATCAAAATTTCTCTTGAAATTACAATGTAATTACCATTAGCTCAAACTTCCTACTATAGCACAGATTTGAATGATAATAACTGACTGACTATCTGACTTTTAATATAATTAGCTCTTCTTAAAAAAAAAAGTTGATTAGAATACAGTTCTTTAACATACAAGCAAATTTTCTTGGCATATTTTTGTCACTGGGGATCAATTAGGCAAAAGCATTCCCTTTAAGAACATTTTATAAGGTAAATATTCTGAAACTAAAGGAGGAATTAACTTTCCCTGTACTACACAGGACATCATATACATTTTAAGTAAGTTATTTTTTTAACACTTTTCTCTTTTTGCCTGTTTTTAACTCAATACTACAAGTGAAAGATGTCACTGTATTGATTAACTACATATTTTACTAAGGACTCTGAAATGTTATATTTAATTAGATATACTCTCTCAACCACAGAGGTATTCACATTTTAGCTAGGTCAATGGTGCACAAACACATCTTATAGGATTTGAAATAGCTCCTTCAAATGCACAAGGACAATCATTAAGCAAGATCTAGCATCTATCACACAAGAGCAACTCCGCTATTAATTTTATTTAGATTTTTTTCTAGTTAGTGAATCAGTACAATTATTTGTTGTCTACGAACAATGACAAAACAGGTCCTATGTATCACTCCCTTTTCATCACTTCCACACCTGGCTTTGGTATACTTAGAGAAATGAAACTGTTCAGAAGGCTGGAGCGCCAGAATTTGATCCAACTCTGCTGCTGCTACTGCAGCAGGGGATAACCACCGCTGCTCCAGCGCAGGGGGCTGACCCAGCCCCACTGCTGCTACAGCCCTGGCCGCAGACCACCAGCTGCTGCTCTAGCCCTGCTGCTCCTCCTGTGGCAGGGGTAGACGGCTGCTACAGTCCCACTGTTGCGGTGGGGGCTAAAGCCAAAGAAATAACAGAGGTCCATTGAAGTCACAGAATCCATGACCTCCAAGACAACATCATATCTTTACCAATGGGTTACAAAGTTTTAGACATATCAGGCCACTAAAGCTAGAATAACGTTTTGGTCTTCGTATAACAGAAGTGGTAATGCCAAAATACAGAAGAAAAGATTAAGAGTATATAGAAACCTTAGAAGAAAGCTGTTAACTACAAAAACCTATGAGGACATATTAAAAATCACAAATGTATAGAACTTGTAGAGATGATTAGAGAAGGATTTAATTTATGGGCTATGAGTAAAATATTAATAAGGCAAATGTCTTATTTAAGAGCTCTATTAAGGCAAAAGGTAACTACAAAAATTAATATATCGAGTCATGCCACTGTGAATCAATTAGTGAATAATGACAGACACAAACTATTCAACACTATGTTTCTGCACCATAAGGTGTTTAAAAGCTGAATTGACCTTTTAGCTAGATATTTTCAAAAGTAACTATATTAGTTGCCTGGAACATTCATATTTAAACTGAAATACAGAAAAAAATAACAGATCTGATTTCAGAGACTCTGAGACAGATATAAGCCAGCGGACGTAAATCAGCATAGCTCCACTAACTTCACAGAAGTCCTCAAGCAGCACTGCATGGTGCACTTCCTCTCAATACTGCCTCCCAACACAAGGCTAGTGAAAGCAGAGCCCAATCCCAAGCTGAAGCTGGGTGCTATAGAAGTATAACCCACGTGCCTAATACGGAGATCTCTCTTCAAGAGATATATAGGGAGCAGGTAGGAATGAGTTGTCTGGTTCATTGTTGCTAGGTACATGCACAATTAGTGCTCTATATCCAGAAGTTTCTGGAATTGGATGTGGTAGTATTGGGTATGCTCAGTAGGTTCCTTGTTGCTCAGGTCAGACTTCATGAGAGCCAGTAGCCAGGGCAGCAGCTTTTCAAAAAGCCATGTGCCTTGTGTGGCTTGGGAGAAGCTGAGCTACAGAAGCAGAAAGCAGGCTGTTTTCCTTAACTCTGAAACATTTTGCAGCAGGTTTCTGTGGGGATTGACCTGTTTAGATTTGTTTTCTTTATTTATATTTATGCATAACTATGAAGATAATGTATGTGGATTATAAAGTAGCCATGTTATGTTATAGAAATTAAGTTGTAGTTATTATTATTATTATTATTATTATTATTATTATTATTATTTAATGTTTCTTTATCATAAGACTTTATAAAGTTGGTACTTAAGAATTAAGTTAGACTTATAGACTTTAAGGTCAGCAGGGACCATAGTGATCATCTTGTCTGACCTCCTGCACATTGCAGACCACAGAACCTCACCCACTCACTCATGTAATAGACCCCTAACCTCTGGCTGAGTTACTGAAGTCCTCAAATCATAGTTTAAAGACTTCAAAAGTTACAGAGAATTCACCATTTACAGTAGTTTAAACTTGCAAGTGACTCCATGCCTACATGCTACAAAGAAAGACAAAAACCTCCCCTTTTCTCTGCCAATCTGACCTAGGGGAAAATTCCTTCCCAACCCCATCTATGACAATCAGTGAGACCCTGAGCATGTGAGCAAGGCCCACCAGGCAGATAACTGGGAAAGAGTTATCTGTAGTAACTCAAAGCCTTCTCCACCTCCAGCCACTGGGGATTTTTGCTACTGGCAGTCACCGATGGGCCACATGCTACCACTGTAGACAATCCCATCATACCAACCCTTCCCTAAACTTATCAAGCTCAGTCTTGAAGCCAGTTAGGGATTTTTGTTATTTTGGGGACTTGAATTTGAGTTAGACCCTGCAGACCTTGCGGAATGTCTTTAGAGACTGAATTCTGGGTTTCAAAGTTGCTCTTCTATGGGAGATGGTTTTTTTAAGGCTCTGGAGAAAGGCAATGAAATAAACTTTGGCTCACCCAAAGATTACAGAAGTATTAGAAAATTTCCAAGTGAAAAATTTCTACTCAAATGTCAAAGGACATTACAGACCACAAATGTTCAGTTAAATGAAGAGGTTAAAATTTCCAATGCTTATTCAGGCCCTCATCTCCCTTTACTTTCTCTGAATAACTGGTTTGAGGCTCTCCATCTGAAAGATGCTCATTTCCATATCAACATCAGACAGTCGTATAGCAAGTTGCTATGCTTTTGTTTGGGATATGACCATTACCAATACAAGATATTACCCCCTTCAGGCTCTTCACAGCACCTATAGTTTTACCAAACATTTAGTTATTTGAGATTACAAAGTATCTGTTTTTCACCTTGTATGACTGGCTGGTACAGGCAGCATCTTATAAAATCTTTAAAGGTTCAGTGCAAAAGAACTCCAGTCTTGTTCCAGACCTTAGACAGTCTATTAATCCCCTTAAAGAAAATTATTTCATCAGGAAAGTTCTGGACTCCATAGAAAACAAAAGTTCCCTCCTGGAATAAGGATTATTAAGCACATCTCAAACCATTGGTACTCAGAGGGAGAATTTTTGTCAGATGGGGAAATTCTTCCTCATCAGGCTCATGCAAAATCATACTCCAGAATCCCAGTTTTCATTTAAAAAGTCAAGTTCCTATCCCTTTTCATTGCAGAGCTATCCTCAAAAAATAAGAACTGAATTTAAATCAATGCTTGTACGAAGTGTGAGTTTAAGTAAGTTGGAGCAGCACTGCACCTTTAGTTAAAGCAGAGCAACTTTTGTATAGACAAGCCCTGAGTCTTTAAGGAACCCGAAACAACAGCTTTTAAATGTGCACACTGCCCCTGTCATCTCACTCAGAGCCTCATGAACTCAGCATAACAGCTTGGCCATGGAATTTGGCATATTATTTCAAAATACCACAGAACTCAGCATTTTTTCCTGCAGAGTTCATTATTTTGCTGAAAGGAGGCACCCAACTTTGTGTTTCCTATCTCCTTGCCCTGCTGGGATCTGCCTGCAGCTATCTCTTCTTGCCTCTTCTGGAATTGGATTACAGTGTACACTCCCTTCATTGTTCTAAAGGACCAGACAGGAGAGGTCAGAAAGCCAGAGCTAGAGCTCATTTTCAGCCAGGGAGAAGGGGAGCTAGAAAGACAAACTGGGCAACTAGGCTGCATGGAGAATAGAGTAGCAGACAAGGCCTGTGGAACTGAGAGAAACTGCTGAAACTGACTACAAGAACTTCTCTGGTACATAAAGAGCAGAAAGAAAATGATTCCAAGCCAAACCATCCAGATGACATCATTAACTTATGCAGGTCATAAAGCCAAACTGTTAAAAGAAAAAAACCATAAAAAGATACCCATCAAAAATAATCACTGCTAAAAATCATTAAAGAATTATACATCAATGAGTATTTTCAACAATGAGACATAACCATTTATGTGTTTAGGCACAGGAAGGATAGGAGAAAAAAAGGATGTTACGGAGATACAATAAATTAACACTGCTATACAGTTTAGGATTTCTTGCCAAAGAATTTGGGGGGTGCTTAATGCAGAATTTCCCATTGGGCTATGGGGTATATGGAACCCTCCCTATAGATTTTAATGATTAGAATTGAGGGGGGAGGGTTTTTTAAAATGTTCCCTCACTCTGTGAGACTGCTACTTATATTTAGAGAAACAGTGAACTGTATAGGTAAAGTAGCAGCCTAATAGGATCACAGTTGTAGATGCTACTATAAGAACATAGATTGGGGACAACACATAGCCCTAAGCACTTTATACAATAAAAGTGATGTGTAAGTTGTTTCAGTGATAGAACAAAATATTCAATATACTTCTATAAAAAGTCACCTTACTACAGCTAAGTTTTTGGGCCTGCAGGAAACAGCTGAAAGACACAAGCACTAACAGTTTGAAGCTCTTCATAGCATATTGATTGAAAAATCATTCCCTAATAATTGTTTGTGTGTCTGCAGTGCCTTCCATCATTATGCTCTCTTGCTGGGAAAGTTTCTTTAGATTTTTAGTAAGAGATGTAGCATATTACTAAGACAATCTTAATTAAGGATCTTTAAAAGCAGGCTGTTTAGAAGACAAGATAGCACAAAATGACTAAGTTATAAATGATGAACTACTTCTGTTCAATTAAATTTGCAAGGAAAAAAAATAATTACATAACAGTTTGGGAACAGATGTTCTTTGAGATTCATTACACATGTCCATTCTACTTCAGGTGCATGCATGCCAGTGAATCAATGCCAGAGATCTTTTTCCCATAGTGGAATGTGTCAGGGCAGCACATGCACCTTCCACATACCCATGCTGCTAGCCAAGGGTATAAAGGGCAGAGCTGCCCCGACCCCGTTCAGTTCCTTCACACCAGAAACATGCGTTATCTTTGACTCCAATGTACAGGAGGAGAGTGAGTCATGAAACGGATATGTGCAACATATCTCAAAGAAAAACAGTTACCGAACAGGTATGTAACCATCTTTCCTTCTTAGAGTGCTTGCACTCTTTCTACTTCAGGTGACTCATGAGCAATCCCAGACAGAAGAGGGTATCAGAGTCTACCTGAACAAGAACGCCAATGCCACTCTTCCAAATCTAGCATCATCTCCTGATAATTGAGAGAGCGCATAATGAGTGGCAAAGGTATGAACAGATGACCAAGTTGCAACCCTGAAAATGTCACTGATGGCTACATGACTTAAAGCAGACAACACTGCTTTTGCCCTTATAGAGTGTGCTAAAACACTTTAAGGGGAAGGAACCTTAATGATGATATAGCAACGATGAATGCAGGACGGTATCCTCTATGAGATGACCAGTTGTCCTCTCAGCAAAGGAGACAAATAGACTGCTTAGATGTTACTGATTTGTTAGATGTAGCTGGATTCTCTGATTCTTATGGTACATCCTAGAGACTGGTCCAGCTACCTGGGTCATTAGTACAACCCTGGTGGACCGAAGAATGGAACTGCTTTCTCTCCAGGGCTAGAGTGTAAATGCCTAGTGATTTAAGGATTGCCTTAGAATCTTTAGCAGAATGCAAAGCTTCATCTATTTTCTCAGGGAATAAGTTTAGGTACAATTGACCTGGGGTTAGCGACTGGTCCTTTGGGACTGGAAGTAACCTGAATATTGTCGTGGTTCTTGGCATAAGGGGTCATCTATCACAAAGGTATGCTCACCTGAGCAGAGAAGCAGATCAGCGTACCCAAGGAGAGCACCTATAACTCCATGTTTAGCCAGGTATAGAGCCCAAGGCATGTACACACTTGACAATTGGTTGCTGAAATCTAAATACAGAATTCACAGCCAATTTGGGGTTTGTACCCTGGTTCCCAGCAGCCTGTCCTGAGGTTGGCATTCACTCTTGAAGCATTACAACTGCAGCCAAAAAGCATAACACAGTGACTGCCATTATCCTTACCTGAATTGCTGAATCCACCTAATCTAAACCAGCCTGTAACGATAGTCTTGATTCCCAGAAGCTTTCACTCACAAGTGCTGTATACTTCTCCTTAGAATCATCTAGCAACTTGTCTATACATTTCAACATTTTGACAATCATAATGAACTATGAGAGCATGATGATTTCCAATTCTAAACTGCAATCCTGGTAACAAATAAATCTCTCTCCAAAACAGATCCAATATTTTATATCTTTCTCGTTGGCAGTAGATTTAGATCCCCCTATCTCACCTTTTGATTCACAACCATCACTACCAAAGAAGCTGGGGTTGGGTGTGAATAAAAGTACTCCTGTCCCTCAGAGGGGACTTAGTACTTCTCTGTTCTTCTGGCAGCGGGCCTCAGAGATGAGGGAGTTTGCCAAAGGATTTTGGTAGACTCCAAGATGTCCTCATTAACATGTAATGCAACTCCAGCAGGCCCCGCAATATGCAAAATATTCCTAACTTCTGTGGGTTGTCCTCAGACCAGTTCAATTCGTACACCCAGGCAGGTAAGGAGACAAAAGTGGGAATTTTCTGAAATAATTTTTATGGATGTTCTGCACAGTAGTGAAATATTTGACTTGGTACTGTACCCAATGTGTGCAGAAGGGTTAAAAATGCTGCTACTGGGTCAGAGCCTTTTGAAAAGGCTGTGTGAAGTCCCTGCAGATACTTCTGGGAATGATCTGATCACTGAAGAGGGTAAAAGGCTCTGAAACAAAAGCGCTCCTCAGTGGGACTTGCTGGACAAAGCTCAGTGAGAAGCAGCAATGCTGGCACCCAGAGACTCAGTGTCGCAGGCACAGAGGAAGCGTGGCCTACCCTTTGAGGTCTGGCACACCGAAGGAGTACTCTAATCTAAGGGAATGTTTAAAGCCAAGGGAACAGTGCCTTGGGGGAGATTTAGTAGTGTAAGATCTAGAAGACGAGAACCACCTGGAGTCCGGAGGAATTCCCCATGGATTCCAAAAGACCTCTCTTTTACCTAGTACAGTACCAGGTCCCAACCCCAAGACATCCTATTCCTGGACCCACTCTTATAATAATCACAGTGCTAACACCTTGACCTGCATGAAGAGGAATGAGGAGATGCTCAAGACCTTCTGCAGTGGAATCTTGAACCATAAAACCCCACTTCCAATTCCAACTCCGAGGAAGAGTAAGCATAGTCTAAAGGCCAAGGAGGCAGGAGACTGGGACCAGAGGAAGCATCCAAGATTTTCCTGTACATCTGGCTGGCTCCACACAAGACTTTCAGATCCTACTGGTACTGACAAAAGTTCAGTCCCAGATGGCTGCTGAGGAAGATACCAGTACTAGTGCTTGTATGGCAGGAATAGTCAATAGCTGGAGCTCACCTTGCATCGGTGGTCAGCACCAATAGTCACAGGAGATCCCTGCTGCACTGTATGTTTCAAGTGTTATTGGTACCAATAGAGTAAGATGTATCGTATATGCCATAGAAGGTACCAGCAATGTCTCAGTGGTACCACATGAGGTGCCTGTGTCAACAACTCTATAATGCTAGAATGCAGTACCAGGGAGTGCCTAGCAGGAGTTCCAATTTCTGTGCTGGTCTTTTAGTGAGAGTCTGTTTGGGACTAGCACTCAAAGATGAAGAGGGCTTCTTCTGGCTACAAGAGGTTCAAGTGTTAGACTTCTGATGCTGCTTGCAAGATACCAGAGACAGAGAAAAGTGTCTTCTCACCAGCTCTCTCCACCAAAAGATGTCACCAAATTTGGTGGCATGCTCTGAGACCGAGTCAAGTCCAAACCCTTATGTACCAAATGGCTGGGTTTCAAAGGGGGTCACAAAGCTGCTTCCATCAGGATAATCTCGAAGTCAAACATCCATCAAATTCTGAGTTCTGGTCTTAAACCCCTACAGATATGACACTTGTGCCTCACATGTCCTTCTCCAAAACATTTTATGTGGAGAGAGTGAGGATCACTCACTGGTTAGATTTGAGACAGCCAGAATATCATTTAATCCCCAGAGACTTAGGCAAATCTCGATAGTAAGCTAAAAGCTCAATGAAAAGTAAAATAAAAATCAATACTTTTTCCTAAACAAGTATCACTAACTAAAACTATAACTATAACTATACTAAAACTATTTACAATAACAAAACGTTTAGGAAAAGATTCTCTACAGACAAAATGGGAAAGTGTGAAAGAAGTTCACACATGCTCCAGATACCAGCCAGGGTCAGTGCAAAGGAACTGAGGGGGATCAGTGCAGCATCACTCTTCATACCCCTGACGAGCAGCATGAGTGCACAGGGGTGGGTGTGCCACACCACCCCAAAAAGTAGCACTATGAGAAAAAAGATCTCCAGCTTCAGTGCACTAGTGTGCACACATCTGAAGCGGAACGAACACTTGAAGATGAATAATTGACTCTGGATTAATAGATACACTTCTCTGTTTCAGTATTTAAATTCATATTTTCCATTATAAATTAATTACTTTAGAAACACTAAAATTCTAATATATTTTAGCCATGTATAACATTATATGAATCTGTTTCTTATTATTTCTGTTCAAACAACTGTGAATGTCAGCTTGTGAACTGCATCTCAGCAGATGTGCAGTTCCATGTACAATGTACATCACAAACAAAATGTACATATTCCAATGTGGCCTTCATACAGGCTTGTGCCACTATTCACACCTTGCTTTTGAAGCCACAATCCATCATTGATAATCCTGCCTCCCACCTAGAAAGCAGGGAAGCAGCACTTATAAAATAGATTGAGTCTGTTTGATGGATTAAACAGGATATGTTCAGATAACAAGCACTGAGACAAGCATGTCACCCACTGTACATGAGACAGTACCAAAAGTCCCCAACTGCTGGAGAGGGGACACTAGATAGGGAGGGCTCTGAGTTACTACAGAGAATTCTTTCCCAGTTATCTGCCTGGTGGGCCTTGCCCACATGCTCAGGGTCTCACTGATCACTATATTTAGAAGGAATTTCCCCTTGGGTCAGACTGGCTGAGACCCTGTGGTTTTTTCACCTTTCTCTGTAGCATGGGGCATGGTTTAAACTAGTGTAAATAGTGAATTATTTAAAAGCAGCAAAGAATCCTGTGGCACCTTATAGACTAACAGACATTTTGGAGCATGAGCTTTCATGGGTGAATACTCACTTCGTCAGATGCACGTACACCCACGAAAGCTCATGCTCCAAAATGTCTGTTAGTCTATAAAGTGCCACAGGATTCTTTGCTGCTTTTACAGATCCAGACTAACACGGCTACCCCTCCGATACATGAATTCTTTGTAACTTTAAATCTTTAAACTATGATTTGAGGACTTCAGTAACTCAGCCAGAGGTTAGCGGTCTATTACATAAGTGAGTAGGTGAGGTTCTATGGCCCGCAACATGCAGGAGATCAGACTAGATGAACATGATGGTCCCTTCTGATTTTAAAGTCTATAAGGCTATGTGCTCAGATGACTAGCAGTGAGACAAGCATGCCACCCACTGTATGTAAGACAGCTTAGTTCTTCAGTGTTCAAAGGAATTATTTTCCTTACTCTCTCCCTTAATATAGACCCTGATCCTTTAATTGACTCCATGTAAGCACAGGGGCCCCTTAGAGAGTCAGTTGCAGGACTGGTGCCCAGTTGTTCTCTGTCATGGCATAATTCCCCCCTCTGAACTTTAGCGTCCAAAAGATGGGGTACCAGCATGAATTCCTCTAAGCTCAATTACCAGCTTAGTACTTGTAGCGCTGCCACCAACCAGGAATTCCAGTGCCTGGTACACTCTGGTCCCCACAAAACCTTGCCCGGGGACCCCCAAGACCTAGTCCCTCTGGATCTTAACACAAGGAAAGTAAACCCTTTCCCTCACCGTTGCCTCTCCCAGACTTCCCCTCCCTGGGTTACCCTGGAAGATCACTGTGATTCAAACTCCTTGAATCTTAAACAGAGGAAAATTCACCTTCCCCCCTCCTCCTCTCTCCGCCTCCCAGACTCTCCCTGAGAGAGAAAGTAATCCTAATACAGAGAGAAAATTAACCTCTATCTCCCCCTTCCCTCCTTTCTCCCCACCAATTCCCTGGTGGATCCAGACCCCGTCCCCTGGGATCTCACACCAGAATAAAAAAAACAATCAGGTTCTTAAACAAGAAAAGCTTTTAATTAAAGAAGGAAAAACAGTAAAAATTATCTTTGTAAATTTAAGATGGAATATGTTACAGGGTCTTTCAGCTATAGACACTGGGAATACCCTCCCAGCCTAAGTATACAAGTACAAATTAAAATCCTTTCAGCAAAATACAAATTTGAACTCCTTCCAGCCAAATACACATTTGAACTCCTCCCAGCCAAATACACATTTGCAAATAAAGAAAACAGACATGAGCCTAACTCGCCTTATCATCTAGTACTTCCTATTTTGAATCTATAAGAACCTGTATCAGGGAGATTGGAGAGAAACCTGGTTGCACGCCTGGTCACTCTCAGAACCCAGAGAGAACTACCAAAATCTAACAGCACACACAAAAACTTCCCTCCCTCAAGATCTGATTGGTCCTCTGGTCAGGTGACAGCCAGGCTCATTGATCTTGTTAACCCTTTATAGCCAAAAGACATATGAAATACTTCTGTTCTATCAACTCTTACTTATCTGTTTATGACATCCTCAAAAGATAAATAACATACTGCACCTGTACTATATATCTGTATTTGTACTTAGTGCAAAACTATGAGTCTTCAGTCTACTCACAACATCCTGCTTCCTTCTCTTATATGAAATCAGGTCACTTTGGAGGGGTGACAAGGATTCACTTTTCATCATGCATTTGTCTGCATCTGTGTAAATTATCTCAAACTCAATATTTTTGTCATTTAGTAAAACTAACTAACTATATAATAAGACAGACTGAACAGCAACACTGCATTTTCATTCCATTACTGGCTAGCCCATTTTCTGGTCATATTATGAAAGGGATGGAGGGAAATGAACCCTAAATCATCTTGAAAATATTCATGTAGCACAAAGAAGGAAAAAAATGTACCCTTCTGGTTACAATTTCAGTAATCACAAACCATTTATTTGAAATCCCTTGGAAGAAAGATTAAAGTACATGATCATAGTACTTTGGGCTGAAAATTTAGATTTGTTTAATGCAGTTTTTGTTACAAAGTATACTAATAGAAACTTTTTATAATCGTAATAAAAACTTTGTAGTTTGGATTTAAACATTCCTCTGCAGTGTCTGAAATCCAAACATCCCAACAGTACAGCAGAACGAGAATCAGAAAGTGAAATTTAGTAAACAGCTTCAGTGGTAAAATGATAAACATGTTTTTTTAAAAATCCTCATACTCAGATTAAAGTGAACACTTGGTTGTGTGTTGGGTTAAATCGTGCTGTTATGAGTTGGCCATACTGCCATTTTTCATTCAGGATTAATGTAAAGAGGTGATTGAAATAACAGCCATCAAATGGAAAAATCAGTTATTCTTCAGTCACTTCTACGCACAACATCCCAAATCTGGCTAGCCACTTGGGTCAAAAGGGGTAACGATATTTTTAGACATCCTAAACTCAGACAATTCTCAATTGACTTGCACCTTACAAAATCACTTACACTTGTATAAAGTGAGTGTAAAATACAGCAATGAGTATTTTGGTAGTGTTTTTACACATGCTCCCTGCACTCAATTTGCAGATGTGTAAATGATTACACTAGGTGGAGGAAAGCAGTAGAGAATCAGACCCACTGTATTTCAATTTGCAGCTGATATTTGAATGGATAATCCTCAACAACTTGTTATTCAAAATTATGAAGAGAAGCAGTCATGATAAAACAATCATTTTGTACAGTTTACAAAACACTGCAAAGGTTTAATATTTAAAATCAGAATATGTAAGAGTATAATGAAAGTATATGTCTCAATTATGGTACCAACCTGTGTCTTTCTTCTTCCATGGAAGGTAATGAGGATTTTCTACCACATGAGCTGTGTCACATGTATCTGCTTCTTTCCTTGGATTTTATGACAACAGTGACCTGAAACAAAACAGTAATAGCTTGAATATACAACCCATGAAAACATTTTCACATAGAGCCTGATTTTCAGAAGCACCAGTAACTCCAACTGAAGTGAAAACGAGCTGCAGATGCTCAGGATCTCTAAAAGCCAGGCCCATAGTTTCTTTAGAGTAATAAATCACATTTTTCCATCGTAAGTGCTCAACTATACCATGAAAAATCTTTATAAGACTATTAGTAGAAGAAGCATCACCTGTGTGAAGTAGGAACTGACTTTTCACTGCATATTTCAATTGTTTGCAAAGGTAGAGAGTTCACAACCTCAATTATCTTCAGAAAATAAATAACTTTGTGAAAATGTTGCTTCACTTTAAATTTCTAACTACAGGGTTAATCAACGTCTGGTGATAAGTGTTAAATTCCTTCCCTTTCTCTAACATGTAGGAGTTCTCATTTGACCCAGTGAGCTATTATTGCTGTAGCCATGTACTTTCATCTATACCCCAATATCAATGCCATTACATCACCAGCACTAGCCAGCAGAGAAGCAGACGGTCTACTTCTGCCACAGCATTTACCTTCACCCGTCAGCATACAACACATCCTTTAGAGCATTTTGCCATAGTTGTTTTGTCATTTTCACTGCACAAAGTACAATTAATTGCCTCTAGTATCGTAACTGTTTTGCCCTATGATTATCATTAGTCTTCAGAAGTCTAGTTGTCGATGGATGTCAGCACAAACGTACCAAGAATTGAAAATGAGTTAAGCTTTCTAATAGAAAAGGTCAACTGAAATTGACAGTTTCATAATTCTTTTTCCTACAAAGACATTACAAAGTAATTCTTGTATATAATAATTGGGACTATTTTATGGCTATCAGTGTCATGGATTACATAACTTTTATGCTCTTTTAAAAAATAGGTGACTTGACATTTTTGGAATTTTCCATATAAGTAGGTAGATGTGACAATAAAAACATGAACCAATCTAAATAAGAAATTTGAGGACTGCCATTTTAAAAGTTCACAGATTTTAAGGCCAGAAGGGATGGAGCTCACTAATGTGGTATACAGAGGTAACAGTTCCCTACCTTTGCTAAGTATTCCCCTGCTTCTACATCCAAGGATCATGTTTGTCCTTTCTGCCACAGCATTGTGCACTGGGACCTTATCTTCACTTTGTTATCCACAGTGATCCTCAAATCCTTTTCAGAGTCACTGTTTCCAAGGTACAGACCTTGCCTTGTAAGTATGGACTGCACTCTTTGTTCCTCAATGTATGAGCTTGTTGCCTAAAGACTGTTTCTAAGTACAACTTCATAGTAAAAATAGGGTGTTTTTGCATAATAAACAAGAGTCTCACTTTGTGACTGTTGCTGGATAATAGTGTTCTGTAGACAAAAGAGAACAGTTGAATCTTACGGCGATTTGACGGCAGCTACAATGGTGTTTTCAAATGGATTTTGGACAGGGAGTTCTCCCCTGCATACAGAAGGGATGGCATGGAAGAAAGTCTACTCTCAAAAATGTTTTTGCACTAACAGGAGGTAAAAAGACACATACTGCTAGCAAAAGCAAAGAGCAGTTGTCAGCACAATAATTAGAGCAGCCACACAGAGCTCATAAAGCATCTTGAAAGTAAGGCAAAGAAGCTTGTGTTTGATACAGTGGAGAAGACAGAGCTAGTAGAAGGATGCAAACAACATATGATGTGGTAAGAACAAGCCAAAATGATCTTAGCAGGAGCAATTTCAAGGGATTTGTGTCGTGCGGTCAATGTTGCAGTAGTCAAGGCCAGAGGGCTATATCAAAGATACTCACATTATGGGCCTGAGTGATTGGGAAGATGGTGGTGATGTGACTGAGGCAGTGATTCTGGAAGCTGAGAGAGCTTGTGAGGAAAAGATCAAAACTCAGTTTTGGCCATGTTAATTATAAGTTAATGTCCGGTCATCCATGAAGAGATGTCAGAAAGAAAGGCTGCAACCCATATTGGAAAAAGGGAGACAAGTTCAGAGTGCAGAGGTAAACGTGTGAGCCATCAATGTAAGACGTATGCAGTGTTGTTGTAGTCATGTCAGCCCCAGGATATTAGACAGACAAAGTGGATGAGGCAATATCTTTTATTGGACCAACTTCTGATGGTGAGAGAGACAAGCTGATGAGTTACACAGAGCTCTTCCTCACCCACCTTGTCTCGTCAATGTAAGATGATAGTCAATGCCATGCAAGACCACCCAGTGATAAGATGTGTAGTAAGATGAGGCCCGGAAACATAAACCCTTATCAGAGGCCTGGTATGAGGCCTAAGGCCTGAACTCAAGTAATGGTCAAGACTTTGCTAACATAAAGTAAAGTTAAGCTGTGAGCCAGAGGCAGGCCCTGCTCACAGAAGCTGGCAAGGAAAGGACTGATGCTGCAAAAAGAGACATACCTAAAAGGTACTGGACACTAGATATCAGAACATTTGCATACTTGTACACTCCACACAGATAACAAGGAACAAGCTGACGCATCCCAATGACAGGGCCAAAAGGGTAATAGGATGGATAGAGTTGTTTTGTTCGACCCAACATGTACAAGGTCAGAGGTGGCACCTTACTACGTAGAGGGGTTGTACCTTGTTACGTAGAGGGATTGCACCTCAATACACCCTCCTGCTGCCTCCACTGTATTGCCATGCAAGAGTGAGTTCCTTCTATCTCACCAAGCATCCCAGCATCAGATTGGCAGATCGCTTCCCTTAGTCTGCCAGTGATGTCAGTCTTTACTATCTATTACTCCATTTCTCCCATAAATACTTTTGTACTTCCCAGCCTCTTATTCCCACCCCCTTCCTGTTGTTGCCAAATTCTGAAGGACCAGGCTTATGGCAACAACAACTTCCCTACTCCCTATCTCTACTAGTTAACAGAAACCTAATGGAGAGAAACCTCTAAAAAAGTGGGAAGACAAGAGAAGGAAGGAGGGATGAGAAACTCCCCAGAGAGAAGGAAAGTGAGGGTGACAGAAGAGACAAGAAGAATGTTTTTTTATTCTTGTATATTAACATTAACTTCATTGTCATAACAGTCCAGGATACCTTTATGGACTTGCAACTTATTTAAAAAGCTATCTTCTCTCTTTAACACATACTATAATAATTTTGTCAGATAAATGAATTAAACATTTAACACAATATTTTTGCTTTCCTCTGGAAACAAAAGAGGCCTGTGTACAGTAATTTGTATTTTCCACATGGCCTCTTTACAAACTTTCTTAATATTTATGTTCAACTTCTTCAGGTCTGTCTGAAAAATCCAGAGAGTAATTAATAGAATTCAAGTTACCTAATTTAAGGGAAAAGGTCTGAACTAATCTTGCCTAGATATTTACAGGTGTGACTCAAGAGAGAAACCAAATATTTCAAATCTGGAACCCAATTATCCCATTAGCCTAAAAAAAGAATTTGAGAGTTTATCCTGTCACTTAACCTTCAAAAACAACACACATACAAAAGAATAACTTATCCCGTTTCTTATCAGGCAGCTTAGTAATACAGCCACTTTATTTTGTGTAACAGGGAGATCATGACACATTACAGCACTATTTGAAGGCATATCCCACTCTCATTTCTATTTTTTAAAAGGTAATAAATAATTGATTTGGTTTAAACAGAATCTTTAATGTCACCCAAACCATAGAAGAGATACCTTGGTAAAAGTTAAGAGTCCTGGTGTTAGAGAAAAACAATGCCATAATGCCAACCAGGGTAACAAGTACTGGAGCAAGTTACCTTCTGCTTTGGGGTATTTAGGTTAAATAATTATATCTAGCTCTTAAAAACAAATACTGAATTTAAAACTGTTACAAAAATCTGACAAAACTATTTAGGTGTCACTATGACATAGTTTAGAGTTTTAAAAATGTGTACCGCAAATGAGTTAGACTTGCAATAATGTGATTAGAAACTGTACCTGCAACAAACTGCAACAATTGCTAGATAAAATAGCAATATGTCAAAGTTTATTTTCACAGTACACACTAAAATCATAGTCAAAAGCTTGTGATTTCCTGCGGGTGTCTTATTTTTTTGTTCTAAATCATAGGTTAAAGGCATGCTGTCAAGCATAAAACAAAACTAATTCAGAACACAGATTAGTCATTTCTCTTTCACCAGCCTCAATCCTGAAAACATTACTTGAGCCATATGCCGAAGGCAGTGTTGTACTCCTTTCCTAAACTGTTCAAAAAGACTTTCACGTACTACACTGAAGAACAGAAGTAATCAATGTAAGCCATATTCTCCATCGGCTAAACATTGTGCATAAGAATTAATTTTAAAAAATCTTTTTTTTTTTGTTTAAAATATTACATAACCCAGGGAAATCCCAAAAATCTCACTACGTACAAATCTGACTTTTCATAATCTGTGGTTCTCAAGTTAAGGAGGCCTAAAACATGAGACTCAAAATGTGAATGTTTTTAAAAGAGCAATTAGTAACTGATCAAAGGGAGACGTTACTAATCTTGTGCAGTAACTGGAGTTCTTCAAAGCTGATATGAAGGAGTCACTAATGGGATGACAATTTGCTTCGGATTGTGACAGACCCCAGATGTACCTCTGATCCCAAGAGGAATGCATCTGATGTTATGATGATGGAAGGTAGATCTTGAATAAATGAGACTCCTACCCATATCTCTGGGCCCTTCCACGAGATGAATGACTGTAGAACATAGCAAAGAGCAGACATCTGTTTGTCCAGATAGCGCTTGTTTAGTATATAGACTGTCCTGAGCCATTCTGGAGGCATCAAAGATGTAACTTGGCATGCTGAGTTACAAAAAACACAAACTGCCATGTGCCCTAACAGTTAGTGAGAACTTCTTGCTGAGGTTTGAAGACTGAGCTGAATCCTTGAGATGAGAGTCTAGGTGGAAAAATCTGTCTATAGGTAGGTAAGTCCTAGCTGTCACCACATACAGAGAAGCTCCTATGAACCCCATCCACTGTACTGTCATCAAAGTGGACTTCTCAAGATTGAATTGCAGGCCTAAACTATGGAGTGGAAATCTTTTTGCTTGTACTGCTGACAATGCCTCTTGATAATATCAACATCTAGACAATTAATCATTGAGTTAGGGAAGATGTAGAAAACAGGAAGATGTTGTGACGTTACTCTCCATATTCTTCATAGAAATTTGTTGTGATATGAATATGTCATGACTAAGATACGTTTTATGCAAGAGGGGTCATGTAAGGTATCATTGAAAAGGTTATGATCTACTGAATGTGTTTATCCAATTTGCATGCATGTATCATTTCTGTATCTGAAGCTAGGAATACTGACCCTGTATTCAAATGTGCTACTTTGGGTGACACCCACAACTAGTGCTTCAAGTACAACAAAGAAAAAGCCAGACAGGGCTGATGGCTCATCAGCAAAGAAAATAGACTGTGAAAAAGCTTAGTCTTCCTGTGTACACGCCAAACAGCCTGCGAGTAATGGCTGCAGAGACATGTGACTGAGTTACCTGCTACTGGACCCCACCTTGGAATGCCAGTGTTTTTCCACTGAAAGAAAAAAGGGTTCCCGCCATGCAGAAAAGCTATATAAGGCAGGAGAGTGACACCATCATGGTTCTCCTCTGCCTCCCCACCCAAAGAAAAACTGGGAAACACCTGGAAACAAGAACTGAACTGGGGGTGGGGGGAGAAGAGCTGAGCCCAGGCTAGAAGGGTGTCTAGCCTGTGAGTAATAATACCTGAAGTTTCAAGCTGCACACCAGTGCAGCTGGTTTAAAGAATCTTTGCAATCTGCTTGAAACAACACTTAGAATGAGAAATTACAGTACTATTTGTAGTCAATTTCTTTAGTGTAATAAGTTTAGTTTGCATGTTTTGTTTTATCTGCTCAGTAATTTGCTTTGTTTCCGTTTGCTATCTCTTAAAATCTGCCTTTTATAGTTAATAGATTTGTTTTGTTTATTATTAAACCCAGTTTGCGCAATTCCAAACGGGGACAGGGGGCAAGAAGTTGTGCATCTCTCTTCACATTGAGGGAGAGGGTGAATTTTTTTGAGTTTGCTCTGTGCAGATCTTTCTATATCGCACAAGACCGTATTATTTCAGCTTTTATGGAATAAAGGGGTGTCCACATGGTTGCTGGCTGAATCCTCTCACACAGCGCTGACTTCAGTCTGTGTCTGCAGCTGGATGTGGCCGTGTGTGTGCGCACTGCAAGAGGCCAGAGAGCCTAATTCAGCTAAACTGGGAGAAGGAATCCAGGCTGGCAGTGCAGGCAGTGCTCAGTGAAACCCCAGTACATAAAGTGGCGTCTCAGAAGAGGGAATCTAACCCATCACAGACATATCTTCAGATGACGTGAGTGGGTGGCTAAAACCACCACAATCTTTGAGTCTACTCTTGAGGTAGAGGAGAGGCTGAAAGGGAATATGCTGTACAGGTCGTGGTTGACTCTGAAGCAAAGAAACCTATTGTGAGAGGGATAAATCATGACATGAAAATAGGCATCTTGAAGGTCAAAAGTCACAAACCAATCCCCTGAATATAGGAAGGGAATTACAGCTGCAAGGGTCACCATCCTGAATTTCTGCTGTTTCACATAGTTGTTCATGTATCTGAGATCTAATACTGGCCTCCATCCCCCATTCTTTTTGGAAACCAGAAATTACTCAGAATAAAATCCTTTCCCCCTGTGCTGAACTGGAATTGTTTCTGTAGCTTCTAAGCATAGAACACAGGTGACTTTCTCTCTCACCAACTGATCATGAGATGGTTCCCTAAAAAGGGATGGGCCAGAGGGGTGGGAAGGATGGAAATGAAATGGATGGAGTAACTGGACATTATGACCTCTAAAACCCATCTGTTGGATGCTATGGTCTCCCAGACAGGTTGGAATTGGGGAGGTAGTATCCAAAGGAGGTAAGAAGGATTGGATAGTGCAACAGTGAATCCCTGTGGATCAAGTGGTTCAGATTTTTGACCAAGTCATCAAAACTGGTGCTGGGATGATGTGGGTGGCTGAAATGGCAATCCACTGTGGCAGTAGCTAGTCTCTTTTTGGACTATCTTGGTCTCTTGGCTGGAGGTTCAGGTGGTCTACAGAAAGTAGAGAAGCGGCCTGGGGGGGAGATCTCTGTCGTATCTGAGACTTGCTAAATTTTCTTTTATTCATAGGTGTATAGATCCCAAGGAAGCTAAGTGTTGTCCTCAAATCCTTTAACATGTGAAGGGAGTCGTACACAGAATCCCAAAATAACTTGTGACCATCAAAAGGAAGGTTCTTTATAGTAGATTTTACCTCCCTAGGGAAGCCAGACAGCTGGAAGCAAGATGCTCATCACATCACAATCGTGGTGGAAATGGACTGGGCTGCAGTATCAGCTGAATCTAAGGATATCTGTAAAGATGTCTTTGCCAAGAGCAGACCTTCATATATGATGGCCTTAAATTGTTTACGGTACTCTTGCAACAAATATTCAATAAAAGTGCTAAATTTGGTACAATTGAGGTAATCACATTTTGACATGGACATCTAATGACTTATGTTGCAAACCAGTAGGTTTTTGTGACAAATGATCAAGATGCTTCTGGGCCTTGTTGTGCTGTGCTGCCTTACAAATTCATTAACTGCATCCACAACCAAGGAATTCAATGCTGAATGTGAGAATAAAAATTCCAAATCCTTGACTGGGACACATTTTTGTGGGCATATTTGCATGTAGGGGGTGTTGTGCCAGGAGCTTGTCAGATCACCCTGGCTAGCTCTAGAAGAGCCTCCTTAAACCAAAGTGCCACGTATGTAGACACTGATGCATGTAAGAACTCCAAGAATTTATGATGGGAGTCCTGTACTCCCTTAAGAGAAATCTGAAGCATATCTGCAATTCACCTCCTAAAGCTGCTGAAAGCAATCCATGAAAGAAGGTGGTGAGGGCATTGCAGTCTCTTCTAGAGATGAGAAAATATTCATGTAAGATGTTACCTGCAGTTCAGCCCTTCCCTCTCTCTCTTTAAAATGTCCTCTATTAGTTCTGGTTGCTGAGGAAGGAGAGAGGCATGGGAGAACAAGACTGTTTATGCTCCCAGCAAGACAGACTTGGGGTCCTTAAAAATGATTGGTGATATTGGGCCTATGGACCCCAGTAAGTCCACTGAGGCACAGGAGAAGGTAGCCACCATTGGTCATCCCAGCTGGTCGAAGATGGTGGTCATTTATCCTACCTTCTTTCTGTATGTAGAGAAGAGTAATGTCTCCTCAAACAAACAGGAGACACTAGAACAAAGATCTGTGAGGCAGAATCAAAGTACTCCTGCACATATTAATCTAATGGTCATGAAAATTGTTCTCCCTGTATGGAGAATGTCAGAGAAGTAAAAGGGTCTCAATGAAAAATTAATCAGTGACCCAAAAGATCTTGGCACCAAGAGGTGCAGAGTCCCAGTAAATGGTGGAGACTCCAGATCACTGGAAACTAAGAGGCCTCCAGTATCTGAACTCCTGTGGTACCAGAGGAATGCTGAAGACTGGTATAAGTATCAAGATAGGTGCCTGGCTCGTCTGCATCCAAGGATGAGCATGCACAGACACTCAGATGTAACAGTCCCGGGTGCCAAAGTAGGTACCAAGGGTACCAAAGAGTCTGATGACACTTATCTCCTGCTTGCATAGACATGACCACCAGAAGCAGAGGAGGTATTCAGTAGAGGCATGACCCTTAGAAGCAGCCTTTGGCATCTTTACAGTACTGGAAACACTTGGCACCTCAAAGGGACTCCTCTTGCGACCACAGGTCTCCAGTGAAGAAGATCTAACGTTTCTGTTCCTCGTCATTACGCATTGACTTGGAGTGCAAGACTCCCAGTACCGCTAGCATAGACACAGACACCATGACCCTGGAGGCTTTTGGTGACTGGGATCTTGAGGTTGCTAGGATAACAGCTGGCCTTCTCCTATGGAGCTTTCAGTGACTGAGATTCTAAAGTAGATGGAGTATCAGAAGTCTTCTAGATCTTAGTGACAGGGATCCTGAGGATGCCGGAGCACTGTATACAGGAGGTTTCTCAGAGTTCTGGTCTGAACATGGTTTTAAGGCTTGCTCCATCATGAGGAACCTGAACTTTATCTCCCTGTTCTTACAAGATCTGCTTTTGAATGAAGTGTAGATCTCAATTTGAGGGAATATGAGTACCAAACACTTCAGACACCAAGAGTGTCCATTACTAACCAGAATAGCATCCCAACAGGAAAAACAACATTTAAAGCCTGGTGGTCCCATAAAATAAAAGTCCAAAATGCCCTGGCAAACAGGAACAAGAGAAAAGATAAGAATCCCAAAAGGAACTACCTATATACTATAGCTATATACTATCTATCTAACAACAACAAGACACTCAGCAGAAGCAAGCATGCTTGATGCTCTGTCTCATGCCAAAAGGCAGCTGAGAAGGAACTGTGGGAGGTCCATCTGTGCAGTTCTATCCAGCCTTGGTACAGGGCACAAGAACGTATAGCGCATGCAGGGGCTGAATGGGCACTGCTATCAAAAATCTCCGATCAAAGGCTCAAGGGTGCACGTGCACCCGAAGTGTAACACCCACAGGAACACTAAAACTTTCAAACTTACTAAACAGATTTTACTTGAAAGCCATCAGAAAATTCAAGCTTCTCTGTGAAATTATATGCTGAAAATCTGGGATAGATACACTATATTATTTATACAGTGATAAAAATCAGTGATTGAATCCTTGGCTTTAAGAGCAACATTGAATTCAACCTTAACTATGAAATCACTACTAGTCCTCTTTAATACTGCCTTCACGGCTATATCAAAATGCCTTAGATCACAAGATATACAAAGAAAACCTTCTCACATAAATTGTTTTTATAACATTTGGCACCCAGTTCTCTGAAAAATAATACATTTTAAAACTTAACTACATCTCACCCTTTTTTTGTTCATTTATTTGTTCTGGAGTGGAGGTTGGGGGTGGTTTTCCTAGTCTCCCTCATTCTTTGCTTGAAAAAAGTTTATTCTGGATTTAGTGGGCTAAGTTACTGATTGTTAGAATAAAAATGTGTGCATCAAACCTTATAAACCACCACCATTATACACTTCGTGTGCACCCCAGTTAATTCATATGAAAATCAAGAATATATAAAATATTGGTAAGACCAGAATCAACATGTTAAAAAAAAACTAAACTCAAAGCAAAATAGTTCCTTCACCATAGATAGGAACAGTGGGCCTCCTCCACCCCGCTAGCCATTCACGACTAAGTCCATCCACCCCCAAATCTATCCCACAGAATCACAGCTCCTGATATTTTATAGCAAACAAAATGCAGGTGGTTTTTTTTTTTAAATACTTTTCCTCCCTAACTTGCTATAAAATAATACAATAAGAAAATCATAGTTTGTGTTCAACTCTCTTTCTCTACTCAGTACTTTCCTTCAATTCTGTCTGTTTCTTCTCTTGGCTTAATTTTTCTTTCCAGTTCACCCCAGGCAAGCATATTTTTTGAACTCAGCCCTTGAATTTTTTAATTTAAAGTTCAATGGCAGAGAATAGACTGGTGAAATGTGAAAAACTGAATTATATCTGGAATCCACCCACCTAGAGTGAGAGTAGTCCAGGAGAAAGAAGAGTGCTTATTTTATTTTATTGTCTTAAGGAATCCTGAACAGGCAAAGTCACCTTATGTGTTTGAGATGTTGATACAGAAAATCAGGTTATATTAGATATAAAGGAAAGAACAGACAAGCAAGAAACACATTTAAACATTTTTTACTGTTTGGTTAGATTACCTACACCTAGGATTCTGCCTTTAAGAGGTATAGCTTTGATTCAAGCCCTAGACCTACATATCTTACAAGGAGGCGATTTCTGAAAGTGGACTTCAATTATTCAAGTTATTTCCACTGATCTTTTCCCTGTCCTGAGGCAGGGCCAGTGGGTGCTGCTCCCAAACTTCCTATGTCTGATCTTCACATCCTTTTGAGGGATCATTATCTCAAGCTTTTGGAGTTAAGGGCAAGTCAGTTATTTCTACAAAATGGCTGCCAACTCAGAACACAAGCGTAAAAGAAAAAGAAAGACCAGAAGAGATGAGCAGGAGACTGGCGGCTAGGTCTCATTTCTTACTTCAAATTGCACTGAATGTTGATCAGCCTGGTTGTACAAACTGTCATACTATGCCATATGGGGACAGGGGAGAGAAAAACATCCCTATTTCTACCCTCCAGGGTTGATCTTTACTACTGGATTACAGTCAAGGTGACTGAATGAACGACAGTATGACGAGGTGACTAACCCACACACACCCGGCAGGATCTAATGCAGGCCAGATAGGTCAATTAGCCCATTAGGCAGCTGACTAATGAGGCTCAGCTGGACAGGAATAGGCAGGGCCTACAAAGCCCAAGAGATGAAAGCAGGAGGAGTGCTGGGAAAAGGCAAATACTCCCAAGAAAACAGGAGGAGTGAATGGAGACTGCAGTCATTCCCTGGGAAGACAGAGGAAGCTTTTGGGAACTGGTAGGCCTAGGAAGAAAAGGGGAACCAGTAGTAGGAAGTAGCCCAGTGATAGAGCAGTGAGGCCAGAGAAAGAAGGCCCAGACTGCTGAGCTGAGAGTCCCTGGGTTGGAACCCAGAGTAGAGGGTTCCCATACCAGCCACTGGGCGAGTGGCACCCAGAGGACTGCCTAGGGCTATTGAGGGCTAAACCTGCCCTGGAAGGGGGAAAACACAGAGAGCGACGTGGCCAGAGGGTTGAGCCATGAAGAGGACACTGTGGTTCCTGAGGCTGCAGGACGAGCTGCAGGAGTTATGAGGTACAAACCACAGACACCGGGGGTGGAGGGTAGGGGAGAAGGGTGTTGGCCTCAGGCTAATTCCTAGAGTACTAGGAGGAGGTGACAGTCCGGCAGTGAGTGGTGTGCCCAGTGACAGACACTAATAGGGTAGCGGTATGCTAGAACACTCTGTTGTATAACCTAGAGTACTGTTGGTAAGGACTAAACAAAATAAATTAGGCCACTCCAGTAAAAGAGGCCAGGCTGGGAAAGGGAAAAATAATTGATTTATTAATATTTTGCTATTAAAATTAATTCAGATTCACCACTCAAAACTGAGCTAAGGGGTAACAGTTTTGTTTTGCTTTTTAAAAGGAAGAAAAGGAGCTTGCTAAAGAGGAAGGAGAATGTTAAGCTCTTTCCTGAACATAGGAGATTAACAGAAACAACTCAAGTGACTACCTGTGGAGTCCTAGCTGTTGCACTCTTGAGGCGAGATTTGAGAGCAACATACAAGTACAGGAACACTAATCTGAGAACATGAACAGAACTTTATTGCAATTAAACTATAAGAGTCAAACTTACTTCTGGAGCTTCTTTACAAGCTGCTTTGAGCCTAAGTACATGAAGACCTTGGACAGGTTTCAGGGACCCAGAGCTCTGGAAGTTCTTCTCGGACTCTGCACCACTGCCCTACCCCTAACTGACTGCATTACAGACAGTTAGTAAACTGTCATTCTAAGACAAGGAGCACATAGAGCAGGAAAAGCTGCAAGTGCAGACAGTTCTGTGGGATTGTGCAGGGAACCATTATGAGAGTTCTAAGCACCAAAGAGTGAAGAAAGATGTAAAGGAATAGAGAAAAAACAGGAGTCGACATCCAGATTGTACCTTGTGTAATGTTAAACCCTCCTAGTTTGACAATGAACCATTGATACCTACTCTTTCATACCAATCTTTCAACCAGTTGTGCACCCACCTTATAGCAATTTCATCTGGACCACATTTCTCTAGTTTGTGTATGAGAATGTCATGTGGGACTGTGCCAAAAGCCTTACTAAAGTCCCTACACACCAAGCCCGTAATCCTGTCAAGGAAGGCATTTAGTTTGGTTTGGCATTATTTGTTCTTGACAAATCCATGCTATTCCTTATAATCCTATTATCCTCTCAGTGCCTACCAACTGATAGTTTAATAATTTGTTTTGAGTATCTTGCCAGGTGTCTAAATTAGGCCTACTGGTCTATCTTTCCCTGGGTCTTGTTGGCTCCCCTTTTTAGATATAGGGTATTATGTTTGGCCTTCGCCAGTCATCTGGGGCATCATCTGTCCTCCATGAGTTCTCAAAGATAACTACTAACAGTTCAGAGATTGCTTCAGCTGGTTCCTTAAGTACCCTATGATGAATTTCATCATGCCCTGCCAATAGGGTGACCAGACAGCAAATGTGAAAAATCAGGAAAAGGGGTTAGGGGTAACAGGAGCCTATATAAGAAAAAGACCCACAAATCAGGATTGTCCCTATAAAATGGAGACATCTGATCACCCTACCTGCCAACCTGAACACATCTAACTTACCAAAATATTCTTTAACCTGTTCTCGCCTTTTCTGGCTTGTGCTCTTTCCCCTCGTCTTGTGACTATTAATTCTGTTGAATACCTTGTCACCATTAATCCTTTTAGTGAAGACTGAAGCAAAACAGGCATTAAACATCTCAGCCTTCTTGATGTCATCAATTAGCAGCTCTCCTTCCCAGCTAAGTAGAGGACCTATACTTTCCTTCATCTTTCTCTTGCTCCTAATGTATTTAAAGAATCTTTTCTTATTGCCTTTTATGTCTCTTGCCAAGTATAATTCATTTTATGGCTTAGCCATTTTGTGCAACCCTAATGACACTGTCTGCTTCCTAGCAGTTCAATTCAGTCTCTGTCTTTTATCCTGAGACAAAGATTTTGAATTCAGTTCAAAAAGAGCTTTCACTATTAGAAAATGCCTCATATGGCAAAAGTGGCAGTCTCTTAAATTATTACTATCCAGCGTGGATAAAAAAAATTTAAATCAATACCGTATATCAATACTTTTTTTTAACTCATTTAAAATTAAATTTGAAATTATGACAACCTATTGTAAGGCCTGAGCTCTCTCTAATCTAATAAAATCATTAAATAAAAAAAAAATATACACAAGCAGTACGTTTTCTGCCAGAATTTTAAAGAAAGTCAAACTACTAAACTGGAGAAAGTCACTGGCTAAGCACCTGAAACCAGACTGTTGAAGTGATAAACCAGCTTTTGACAGCGGTACTCTCTTCTGCATGTTCAGTTCAGTGAGTAGTTCATTCTAAGTTAAACCAATTAGGAGTTGAGAAAGCATGAAACGTCTCATCCCCTCATACATAGGTTTTTATTTATAGATGAAAAAGATCTACATTTAAATTTTTTAATTAATGTTTGTTGATGTTTATATAAAAACAAAATAAGCAATAACAGTACAAAAAGATCAGTAACTTACAGCTTGCATATGTTTCCAAATATTAATCTTAAAGGACATGGTAATCAGAAACAATCCGTTCAATTTACCAAGTACAGATAATACTTCCTTGGTTTAATACACTGGATAATATTAAATGCAAAATATGTTTTGATTAACTTTTTTTCTTATATATTCCTCAAATTTAAGGCACTTTTAACTAATAAAAAAATAAAATGCTGGTTTTGTGCATTTTTAATTAAATTTTAATTAGCATCCAAATGCAGCCTGACAAAAAAATGCACTTACCATTTTATAACAATAAAAAAATGTCAAAATTAAAAATCTGAATAAATGGATGTTAAGCTACATAATTACTTAAATACATCTGTATAAAAACAGCACATCTTCCAAGTTACCAAAAGTATGAAATCAAATGTAAATGCTATATTTAGTTGCAAACTAGCGTGTTTTAAGGATTACCAATCAACGAGAATCAAACTTTCTTTACAAAAATAACTTAAGTACAAAAGCAAAACAAGATTAAAATAAATTATTTAAATCAAAGTTTCCTTTTGGCTGATTTAAATCATGATTAAAAATCAGTGATTTTAATTAATTGGTCCTGCCTCTATCTTGTACGGTTTTCTTAAAACCAAAGTAGTGATTGTTTCATGAACACTATAATCAGATCTAACATTATTAAAATATGATTCAAAAATAATGCACAGTCTGGATAACATGGGTCACACTTTAAAACAAGTAACATGAAAGGAAGAAGATGCACTGAAAACACTGACCATGATCAAACGTTATTTTCAATTTTACCACAATACTGTAATCTATTTCACTATCCAGAAAAAACTTCTATTAAAAAAAAATAAAAAATCACAAGAAAAACATGTTATACACCTTAAAATATTTCAGCAAAATGTTAGTGTCCATATTTAGGCAGATGTGTCAGTCATATAAACTCAATACAAGCCCCTAGTAAAAAACAATTTATTTACGCTAATGAAGAATCAGTTTCCTACCTAGTTTCATTTTAAGTAATGGGATTTGGAAAAGTCACTAGTGAAACAGACAGACACACGCCCTTATAGCCCATCAAATCCTTTAAGCCACAGCATTTTTATGCCCATTAAACAGAGATAGCTTTACTAACATACTATACAGAGTAAATCTTCAACATTCATTGAGACTCAGAATTACATTTCCTATAGTAAGCCTTGAAAATGAACCAGTTAATCAGTTAATGTGCTTATAAATCAATTGTCAGAAAGCATAGCATATACATTTACCCAAATGTACAGTAATATTTAACACTCCTGCAAAAATATTAAACATAATAGATTAGAGAAGATAGCTTAAAAAATAGAGATTCAGAAGTCTTATCTCCATGCATATGGGTACTTACATTCTTAACTCCCACTAATACTCGTGAGAATTACCTATAAACTTGCCTCATAATCCATCACTGACTTCTCTTTCTCCTTCAATTAAAATTACATTTATAAATATAAGCAGATTTTTCTCTGAACTCTAAATGATTGTGTTGCTGTGGTCATTGTTGGGTGGTAAAATAAGAGGTCAAGATGAATTTGATATTTCATTAAGAGACAAAGTACTATGAATGCTCTTACAGAAGTGTTTCTCCTTCAAAACTATCTTTCCACGATGCTTACAAAAAAAGAAATGGTTACTCATCCTGTGCAGTAAGCATGGTTCTTTGAGATGAGCGTTCCTATGGGTGCTCCACTTTAGATGCCTTACATCCCTTGTGCCCTTGATCGGAGATTTCTCATAGCAATGTCTGTTCAGCACACCCCTGCATGTTACTCAGTCTCATGTTCTTTGCTGTTGTTCTATAGCACTGCCCAGGCAAACCACTCTCCCAGTTCCTTCTCTATTGCAAAGTTCCACAGCAGAGAACTCCAAAGCAGAGGCGAAGGAGGTCAAGTAATACAGCAACCATAGGGGAACACGTCTCAAAGCACCACAGTTACTGCACAGGGTAACCATTTCTTTTTCTTCAAGTAGTGTCCATATGGACACTCTAGGTCAGGGGTTCTCAAACTGGGGGTCAGGACCCCTCAAGGGATCGCGAGGTTATTACATGGGGGTCATGAGCTGTCAGCCTTCACCCCAAGCCCTGCTTTCCCTCCAGCATTTATAATGGTGTTAAATACATTAAAAAGTGTTTATAGTTTATAAGGGGTGGTGGGTGTCACACTCAGAGGATTGCTATATGAAAGGGGTTACCAGTACAAAAGTTTGAGGACCACTGTTGTAGAGTGGGGTCATATGTTCCAGGGTCCTTCGAGATTACAAAGGTTGGTAGCAACAATTAATGCAGTAGGGTAGCCACTTGGAAAGCCTTTGTTTAGAGAGTACAGACCCTTTTGACCTGTCTGAAATCAGGACAAATAATTAAGAGTCTGTTTGAAAGAATTATCCTGTCAAGCTAGAAGGCCAGGGCTCTCCTGACATCAAGTGTATGCAACAGTGCCTCTTCCTTGCCTAGTTGAGGTTTAGGGTGGAAAGATCTGGAGGTGAATGGGTTGGTTAATATGGAACGGAAGATAGTTTTGGTAAAACCTCGGGGTGTGTTTGTAACGTGACCTTGACTTTGAAAAATACTGTGAAAGGGGGAAAGCCATGAGAGCTTTACCCAACTCGCCAAGCAGACATGATGGTTACCAAAAACAGTTTTCATTGATAAATGGCTACCTGCTCACTCCTCCATCAGTTCAAACCGCAATCTTGTAAGGCATTTAAGAACCAGACTGAGGTCCCAAACCAAAAGGATGACATCTGACTGGTGGAAAGAGACTTCAGAGCCCCTTGAGGAACCTCACTGTTGCTGGGTGAGCGAATACAGAATAACCTTTGTGATACAGCAGGGCCAAAGGGAAGCAGGAGAGCATTAGATGGGAAGTATATTACGATCAGAGCCTTATTTCCTGTGGAATAAAGAGAGGTTACTACAGGTTAATTAGAGCACCTGGAGCCAATTAAGGCCTCGTCTGAGACCTAATAAAAAAACCCTGCTTCAGTCAGACAAGTGGAGGGAAGGAGAGCTGACTGTAATTGGCGGCATACTGGTGTTGACCAGAGAATCAAGAGTATCAAGGGAAGGGAGACCTTGCCCAAGCAGGGCAGAGGGACTCTCCCAGTACAGAGGGCCAGGAGAAACCCTGCCGAAGTGGAAAGAAGGTAAGAAGCAAATGAAGCTGAAGAGGCTGGGACCGGAGTTGGGGGTGGACCTGGGTCCCTTGCCCGCTCCTTTCTCCCCCTCCAGGGCACTAGCAGAGCTCTAGAGGCAGGGGCGGTGCCCTGACCCACTATACCAGGGGTCGGCAACCTTTCAGAAGTGGTGTGCTGAGTCTTCATTTATTCACTCTAATTTAAGGTTTCAGCAAGATTGGGATGAAGTATCTTCCCACCTCGCTGGGAGAAGAGAGGCCTCGAGAGTGATCGGTGAGTGAAAGGTCAGTTATATTCCATATGGAACTATGTTTCTCTGTGTCAGGTAGGAAATATTAAAATAACTCTGGCTTTGTCCTTTTTTTATTTTGAGTAGGACTTTGGCTATTTGAGGAGTCAGGGGGAACCCGTACAGTCAGAGGCAGATTAGGAGTTTGTGGGGCTGTGGGCCAGAGCAAGTGGAGGCCCCTCCCCATTCCTTCTGCCTGCAGTCCCCCTTCTCTGTTCCCTCCCCCAGCGCTCTTGTCAGGGAGTGGGATCGGGCCACAATGGCTTCCTCTGCCCCGGCCGCCCAGCGCTCCTGCAAGCCCCCACATCCCGACCCCACTCCCTGGAAAGAGCACCAGGCGGGCAGGCAAAGTGGGTGAGGGCATGAGGGTGCCCATTTTTTCAGGGGGGACCCCTAATTGCCAGGGCCCCCAGAGGCATGGGCCCAATTGGCTAACCCACCACTGAGTACAGTAGATCCAACAACCACTGAAAGTGAAAGGTATTCCCCAAGAATCAATGACCAAGCCTGCCTGTGAAGCGGAACTGAGTACACTTCTTGTTTGTCACCATGGCAAACAGGTCTACTTGAGGGGTGCACCAATGCCGGAATATGCGGTAAAGTATGATTAAATCTATCTCCCATTTGTGGTCTTGTGAGACGTTCCTACTGAGTGTTCAGTTATATTCATTATAGGAGCTTACCTATCAGGAGTTCAGACTGTGCACCAATTCCAAAGCTTGACAGCCTCTGGACAGAGAGAGGGGGAATCTTACCCCTCCTTGCCGGTTGACACAGAACATGCATGACATGTTGTTCATCATAGACTCATAGACTCTAGGACTGGAAGGGACCTCGAGAGGTCATCGAGTCCAGTCCCCTGCCCTCATGGCAGGACCAAATACTGTCTAGACCATCCCTAATAGACATTCATCTAACCTACTCTTAAATATCTCCAGAGATAGAGATTCCACAACTTCCCTAGGCAATCTATTCCAGTGTTTAACTACCCTGACAGTTAGGAACTTTTTCCTAATGTCCAACCTAAATCTCCCTTGCTGCAGTTTAAGCCCATTGCTTCTTGTATCTATCATGACCTTTTTGTGTTTGCCCTGATTAGTGGTATAAACTGGAGACAGGCATATCTGATTAACTTGAGTTCCAAGAGGATGATGTGCAGAGTGGTTTACTGAGGCATCCGCCTACCCACATCCCAGCGCTCAAAAGGACCATGTGGGTGTCTAGATGAGGGATGGAGCACAACAGGGATGCATCCATCATTATGACAATTGTTGGGGAGTGGCAGACAAAAGGAACTCGTGCTCAAACACTGTGAAAGTATTTCCATCAATGGAGAGATTCCTTTACGAAGGTGGGTATGGAAAGCAGCAAATACAGACTGTGTCCATTCGATGAATAAACATCCCTGAGACACCTTAAAGGCAACGCATTCAAAGTCCTGCATGGTCTATAACGAAAGTACCAGCTGCAATATGCCCCAACAGCTGAAGAAGGGTCCAGGGTTTGAGGGCCGATCTGGACTGCATTGATTAGAGCCACAAATCTGTGCAATGGGAGGTAAGCTCTTGCTGCTAGTGAATCTAGATGAGCACCAATAAATTATAATTTATGCACAGGGTCATAGTGGATTTTTGAATGTTCAGTTGTAGGATCAATTTGAGGAAGAGGGCTATGGTTTCACAAGTTGCCCATAAAATTATGTCTAGGGAGTGGCCTTTCAGAAGCCAGTCGTCTAGGTAAGGGAACACACAAACTATTCTGCTGCGGAGGTGTGCTGCCATAGCCTTTGAGAAGAACACTGGAACAATTCAGCAAGCGTCCTGGTGGAATTTAGGCCACTAAAAAGGCCGTTTTAGTGGATCCACAAACCAAATATTTTCTGCCCCAGATACTAATTTTATTATCCTTTCTGGAAGGCATATTGGAGGACTCTACATAGCAGGCAAACCAGCCAAAAAACTGTTAAGATGGTCTCTTTCTGACCTGCCTGGCAAAATCCCTGCAAATGGATGCAGCAAGCAGGGACCAACTCAGCCACCAGTAGGAAACCAATGGTTCTCTGAAGTTCTGCTCTGAGCTGCTGCTAACAGCTACTGGAAGAAGAATGCTTGGAGGGGCCAATGAAATAAAGGAAACACTTTTCTGTCCTCAATGCCAATCAGAGCAGTCTCTGCCCAGGCATATTATATCACAAATGCTTCAAAGAGCATGGATCTCAAAAAGCCCACAGGAAAAAGACCACTGGAAAGTTAGAAAGGAAATTCCTCTCTTCAAATCAGTCGTTGAGCAATGCTACAAGCTAGCTCCCACGGATGATGCAAATTAAACTTTAATGCAGCTGCCTCTATTAACAGAAGAAACTAGCACAATATTGCAGCAAGGACTAAAGCAGTGTTACCTACATGTTCTTATGTCTAATACTGTACATATTCATGGCATAAAATAATTTTAATCAGCACTGTTGATGAATGTAGCATCCATAAGATTGTAAGTGGTTTACATTCAAACAGTTGGTATAACCACAGTGAGTTTCAAGTCCTTGTAACATATGCAAAATTAACAAACTTATCAAGTTTTCAGTGTCAGCTGTACAGATGAGATTTTTAGTGTGTGAACAGTCAAGCAATTTAGATGTGTATGCGTACCTGTTCAAATATCTGTTTTATCAGTAATGATCTCTCAGCAAAACTCTGCCAATGTGCAAATGTTACTTATTAACCTACCGTAAGCCAAGTATAGAGAGTTTTGTCAATTTTACCAATACAGCTTTCACTGGTATACTTAAACTTGTGTCACACTTTCACTATAAATCCCTTTCTCACAGTATTAAAATTAGTTAAAATTGAAAATTAGCAAAGGAGTTGCCCAGGAGAAGGTTCATTCTAGGCTATGGGTTGCACAGTCAACATTTTTGCCTTGACATGACCGAAGATGAAAATCAAAAAACCATGACTGTGAAGACATTCAGTGTGCTATGAAATGCTTTTCTAAATACAGAATAATGTAGAAAAAGGCATCCTTATAGAACACACTGAACAATACAGTCAGAGAAAGCTGAATATAAGCATACATCAAAATATTTGCAGTTTTTAGTTTCTCCTTTAAAAAAAGAGTTATTTAGGAAAACTGAGCAATTTTATACATCATTACAAGTACCAGAAATATCGTATGAACCATTACAAAAATGAATTTAACACTTTTGTTTAGAGAAACATTATGCAATAATACAGTCATCAAGTTTCTCTCTTTAGAATGATAATAAAGAGATAGGATGACCCTCTCTATGCACTTTGGGCTAGATTCACAAAAGGCCTTAGGTACTGCTACTTTAGGCACCTAAATCACAGAACCAGGTCCCACTGGGATTCACAAAACCCCTGCTTAGCGGCCGCTGAATGCTATAGGAGCCTAAACTTGCTTGGTGCCAATGTTTTTGCAGTAAAAGTTCTCTGGATTTCTTTCTGGCTCTGGACATGTGCACTGCAGCCCCCTCATCAGCATCCAGCACCTAAACCCCACAATGATTCATGGACCAGGGAAAAAAAAGACACTCCTCTGCCTAAATCATCTGCGGGGCCCAATCCAGAAAGCATGCTCAAAGCTTGACTACTGGATCAGGCCACTATAGGTGAATTATTTATTTATTTATTTATTATTATTTTTTTTTTAGAAAAGAGCCAGGGAGAAGGGTGAGGATCTTCTTCATAATTTCTAGCCCAGTGGTTAGGGAACTCATCTGGGATGGGAGAGACCCCAGATTTAACTCTCCACTGCACCCAAGTGGCAGAAGGGATTTGAACAGGGATCTACTACCTCTCAGATAAGCGCCCTAGCCACTGGGCAATGAGATATTCTGATGTGGGGCTCCCTCACAGCCTCTTCTGTTGACAGTGTTCCATTCTGTATAAATAATTTTTAAAAAGTAATTGGAGCAGAGGAAATGGACACATTATCTTGCAACTACAGAGTCATTCTGATGCTTGCTCTCACTCTGGCCTAATGATTATTTCATTATTTATCCATAGTGGAACAGTTTCAATGGGGGAGACTGAGGGAGCTCCACATCAGAATATCCTATATTGCAGTGGTTAGGGTATTCACCTCTATTGTGGGAGAGCCATGGTTAATAACTTAACCACTAGGTTAAAAGTAATGAGGGAGGTTCTCCTCTTCCTCCTCCCTCTGCCCCAGCTTCTTGCTAAAACAGCACAAGGCACCTAAGTCCAAGAGAGTTTCCAGCTGAGATCCCTAACAGAGAGAGGAGACTCCTTGCAACCCAGACTCAGGCACCAGTGAGGGGCAGAGTTTAGTACACACCCCTCAGCTTGGTACCTTGCACTGGTTAACTTGGGAAGCTCTCCACCTAGCATGCTGGCTTTTGTGAATCCCATTTTGAGGAGCCTCTCTCATTCATTCATCCCATTCATTGTATAGGGAGCCTAGGCTTCAAATCCAGGCTGTGTGAATCAGTGATTTTCTAGGCACCTAAAACTCACGTGTTGGAAGTCAATTGCAAATCAGTCATTACAAATGCAGGTTTGAGTTTACATCATACTCAAAAGAAATCCAAACATCTTAAGGTAAGAAATGCACAAGGCACCTGTAAGAAGGCAGCCCACTTCGCGCACACACCCAACAGCAAGCCACAATATAACAGGTGTGCCTGCTTCTGTTTCCCCTCAGTCCAGCAATAAAGTTAACAGCCTCTCCCAGTGTCCACTTGAAATCTCACCTCTGGACATAATTTATTAAAGTATACATACAATCTACAGAGCCATCATAGTAAAAACTCTTCTCCCAATTCCCACAATAAAACACAAAATTCTACAGCGATTTTCCAAGCTTCTCACCTAGGAATCCACCAGCACTCCAGTCCCAATTCCTTTCTGCTGTTGTTCCAGGACCCTACTCTCCAGGCCAGCCCTCTGAGAGTGACCAAACTGAAAACATCCGTTAAATGTGCAACAGTAGTCAAAAAGCTAACAGGATGTTCGGAACCATTAGGATACGGATATATAATATTAAAATGCCTCTATATAAATCCATGGCATGCCCACATCTTGAATAGTGCATGAAGATCTGGTCATACCATCTCAAAAAAGATACATTAGAATTGGAAAAGTGCAGAGAAGATCAACAAAAATGATTAGGGATATAGAACAGCTTCCATATGAGGAGAGATTAAAAAGACTAGGACTTTTCAGTTTGGAAAAGAGACAACTAAGTGGTGATATGATAGAGGTATATAAAATCTCGACTGGTGTGGAGAAAATGAATGAGGAAATGTTATGTACTCCTCAGAACACAAGAAAACTAGGCGCCACCCAATTAAATTAATAGGCAGCAGGTTTAAAAACAAACAAAAGGAAGTACTTCTTCACACAATACACAGTCAACCTGTGGAACTCTTTGCCAGGGGACATTGTGAAGGACAAAACTATAAGAGTTCAAAAAATAACTAAATAAGTTCTTAGAGGATAGGTCAATGGCTATCAGCCAGGGTGGGCAGGGACGCAACACCATGCTCTGAGCATTCCCAGCCTCTCTTTGCCAGAGACTGGGAGTGGAAGACAGGATGGACCTTCTGCTTAAAACACAGTCCCATTCATCATCTCAGCCCTTTTCTTCCTGTCAGCACAGGTTCTTTAGTTCAAGAAGGTCCAAAAACTAGCACCTCTGCTGACCTGCAGGCCAATTTTTCCCTCTTCCCAGGAGTCTCTGCAGAACTTTCCCTGTCTATAGTCATTTCCAAATAGCTCTCACTTGCTCCACTGCTTACTCCTCCAGTCTGTACTCAGGCAGCCCTGACTCACTCATCTCTTTCTCTCACTCGTTCCAGGTGCCTTCTTTTAAACCCAGAAGAAGTGAGCTGATGAGGCACAGGTACACTGGCCCTCCTCCCTCTTAAAGAGCCATTATCATTCTGTGACAACACAAACAACCTGAACTTTGCCCTGTAATGATGATAGGAGAGAAAAAGGAAGAGACAAATTTTTCTTTTAAAATAGTTTAACATAAAACACAAACACTAAAATTCCTTAATAATAATGGCATCATTACTACATGGCATCACTAGAAGATATAATTAAGTTTGAGTATCTACTGTGCAGTTCTTACCTTGGCATTTTTGGATTTCTTTTTAACGTAACCTTAACTCTGACTTTTCTGGGTTTATACTACTAGTTTTGGGGATAATTGCAACATTTCTGCAATGTGTTTTACCCTTAAATTATTGATACAGACTCTCAACCTTAACTCCATTTTAACATAGCTTTTTGTCTGGGAAAATATAATTTTAATCTTGCTGGTATAAGGTACAACTGAAAGTACAGATTAAAGAATTTTCCTGCTGAAAAGTGTGGCGGCCAGTCCTTGCTGAATCAAAGCCCCTTCCCTCTAGGATAATTTGTCCATATATATTATACGAAGGAAAGAATTTGGAACTACTCATGGTAGTAAAGTCAAGCATTTGTATGCTTGTAGGATTGGGACCATAATGTCCAAATTTAAAGCAGCAGTATCATTGAAGGATGGGCCAATTAAAGTTGTCATTTACAGAAAAATTTCATTAGTAAATACCTGACCAATTATATATTCTCCTTGGCTTTTCCGATCTTTCAAACTTTTTAAATTTATTATTTGGATGTCACTGGTGATGGAAAAAAAGTCTTCATTTCTAGTTCCATATCAAACCCAAATTGCAGCCCTTTCTAAAGGGTGAGTACAATTATAATGCATAATCATTTGAAACTGTTCACATTACCTTAATTTTCTTGATTAACAAAGATCAGTGTTTGACTGGATTAGAATGACCCCAATCCATTACCACTTTGAGTTACCTGGACTGATAATACCATATAATATTTGGAACAGCTATCCCATCCTGATTAACGGTTCTATATAAAGCATGTGCACATACTCGTAGTATTTTTGTATTCCAGGTATGCTTGCTAGAGTTTTATCTGGAATGATGTTAGGAAATTTTTGAAACTAGAAAGATACTCTGACCTAAATGCTCAGTTTGACTGGCTATTCTCCCTGCTCTGTTCTCCTTGGATAATTCCCTCTGCACTCTTTTTTTTTTTTTTTTAATTTGCTGGAATAATGGTTTGTCATTTAAAATAGCAAACATCTTCTAGGGTGAGATTTGAATTCCCAGTTACCTTAAAGAATGTAATGCCCATTTATATCCAAAAGATTTCTAAAGAGATTACTTCTGAGTTTCCCAAATTTACAGCAAGCATTTCAGATACAGCATATCTGATTTTAAAGCAAGATGCTTTCTCATAATCATGACATTTAGATAATAATGTTATGAGAATGTTTAGGATTGATAAAAATAACAGTCATATGCTAATAGAGATATTTTGTTCTGTGTTTCTGCCACTGTTTCTTATAATAAATTTGTTATAAATCCGATCCATTTCAGATACAAAAAAGGTGAGGCGATGCCCAAAAAGAGTCTAGTCCTCTCCAGACAGAATGTCAATCATCATCTCAAAATCTAAGGAATGAAGACACTGTTCATCCACATTTGAGTGAGACTTAGGAAAAAAAATAGGTACATATATTGTTTGGTTAAGATGAAATTGCGACACTACCAAAAAACTAGGGAGTGGCCTCAAGAACCCCTTGGTCTTTGCAAAATTCAATACATGCAGGATTGCCATTAAGGCCTGGAATTCACTAACTTTTGACATAGCTGTAAAACTAATCTGAAAAATTTTCAAAATAAATCACTTTAAAAAGTATAGTGTGTACCTTCTAAAAATGAAACCTACATCTAACTGAGTTGTGAAAAATATGTATTAAGCTTATATCAACCAACAAGAATGCACTTATATAGAAATCCATAATTAAATCGAGCCTTCCTCACTAGTGATTTAAATCCACCCTGCTGATAGCCCACAAGGGAATCGATTCCTTTATAGCCAGAAAGAAGTGAACATCGCCATTTCTCTTGGATCGGAGGATGAAATGCTGAAATCATTACTAAGTGGACCCTCAATGAGGTAAGTGAGAGGCCTGAGGACTTAAGATGTAACACGTAATCCAAAAAGACTTGAATATGTGCTAGCATTGGCTGAATTCCTTTAGTCAATGACCAAACCAAAAAACACTTCCACTTAACCAAATAGGTAGACCTACTAGAAGGTTTTCTGCTATACCTCTACCTCGATACAACGCTGTCCTCAGGAGCCAAAAAAAAAAAAAATCTTACCACGTTATCGGTGAAACTGCATTATATCGAACTTGCTTTGATCCACCAGAATGCGCAGCCTCACACTCCCAGAAGCGCTGCTTTACCATGTTGTATCCGAATTTGTGTTATATCGGGTCGCGTTATATCGAGGTAGAGGTGTATTAACTAGAACTAACTGCTCTGCTTGCAGACGCTGTTCTTTCTGTACATCTACCCAATTTGGGCAATAGACCAACTTCAGCTAAGCCTGAAGAAGAGGAATATGCAATCTTGCATACCACACAACAAAGGTGCACAAAGCCATATAGCTTAGCATACATTGGCCATAGCTGAAAGATGTGAATGGAGGAACAGAGATAGGTGACAAATTGTTTGGAATCACTCGTGCAAGTGACTCACATAATAGGGCCAATTTTTTTGTGTTGAAATTAACACAGATTTTGCTGTGTTCAAAATCAGCCCCACCCAATTGAAGAGACCCAACATAAACTGGTCATGGTGGATAATTTTCAGACTCATCCCTCACAAGCCAATCATATTGATCATATTGGATGGGAAGACATGGATTCCCATTGTTCTGAGAGGACTGTAGTAGCAGCCTGCATTTTGTAAATGTGTGTGGGGCTGATGACAGGCCAAAGGGGAGAACTATGTTAACCTACCACTACAAACCGCAGAAACTTCCTGTGGGTTTATAAAATTGCTACATGGAAGCAGGCATCATACCACTTATTGTGCTCCAATACAGGAAGAATTGTAGCTAGGATTACTATATGGAATTTCATATATTTGTTCAGACCTCAATGATCCAAAATAGGTCTCATGCCCACCCTTCAACTTCAGAATCAGGAAATATCGTCAATAGAAACCCTTTCTCCGGTGCTTCAGAGGGATCTCTTCTATCGCTCCCAAAGCAAGCAGAGTTTGGACCTGCTGAAAGGGTTATGACTCATAAGAGGGCTCTGGAGAGAAGGAATGGAAGGAATTGGATGGTACCCAATCCCACAGTGCTTAGAATCCACTTGTCTAAGTTTATTGACTTCCAAGCATTGTGGAAGTGGGACAGTCTGACCCCAAAATGGAGCGGAAGTGGACTGGATGTTGGCAAATGGTATGCTGCCCTCAAAAGGAGACTCAAATTAACAGCTTGCCAGCAGCTACTGGAGGACAGGCTGAATGGGTGAAGTGGAATCAGAGGGCCTTCTCCTGTGTGATTTATATCTCCTCTTACAGTAGTCCTGTCATCTACCAGAATAAATTGACTCTCTGAAATACTGCTAAGAGCACTGGTGGAATTGCTGCTGCCCCACATGATGACACTTTTTAACTGTTGGGGTATAAATCCCTAAAGATGGTAAAGTGGCCCTGGAGTCCTTAAAAGAACATATCATCTCATAAGTTTTTTCAGAAAACAAAAATTAATCATCAAATGGTAAGTCTTCTATAGTCTGCTGAACTCTGGTATTACTCCTGACATACATTATCCAAGAAGCCCTCCTCATTGTTACAGCTGAATGCATAATCTTAGATGAGGTGTCAGCCACATCAAGCGCCAATTTGAGTAATATTTTAGCCAACAGACAACACTGGCATCCTTAGGAAACTTTTCTGTAAAGTTAGACCTATTCCAATTCAAAAAGTCAGATTTTTTCTTTACGTGTTAACGTATATCTGCCCTGGTAAGTTTTGGAGTAGGAGGGATGAACACTGGCATGTGCCACAGGGACTCTAGCTCCAAGAAAGCTACATTTATAGGGAAGACTACATTTCTCAGGGACGAAGGTTGCAGAATATCCACCAATTTATGGGTGTTCTCTTGGACAAGCTTGGTTCAGATATCTAAAGTTGCAGACATCCTCCTTATAAGGTCACAATAAGCCTTCAAGTCTTCCAGAACCAGGGAGGATGAGTCCAGGACAGTGGAATCATCTGATGAAGAGGATGAGAGAGGTGGTTAGGCAAAAACCTCCTCCAGAGGAACGGCTTGTTCCTCTTGATGCACTGAAATTTAATGAGAGCAATATCAGGTTGTTTCCCCCATCTAGGAGGGACAGGAGGTGAAACAACTGGACAATTCTGTGATCTCAGTTCAAGTGTGAGCAAATTGACTGGGATCTTGAAGTATGTGGGACACCCCATAGATTCCAAGGATGCCAATGTGGAAACGAGTATAGTACCATAGGCCAGTAAGCACAAGGCCAAACTCTCCTCTCTCCCAGTCAATCTTGGTACCAATGACAATCCTCCACAGGAGAGCTGGAGGACTTCCAGGACTGATCCCTGGAAGAAAACAGGGAGAAATAAGCGAATCCCAAACCTGAGCATGAAAAGTCTCTGAATAGCCTGCAGGTAACAGAGGGGCAAAATCTTTCAGCACTATAAAGCGCTCTGATGAGTCCGAAGTCCAGTACTGCATTGACAACTCAAACGGTACCATAGCCAGAGGCATCACCAACTGGGAACTTGATGCTGCAACAACATTCAGTATTGGAAAGATCATTGGTATCAGAGCAGAAATGTATACTTGCAGCAGAAATTAGCCCTGCAGGTTCCAAGAGTTGAAAAGGATATTGATATCGAAGAAGGACGTCTCAGTGCTGATAATGAGACCACATTCACCTCCCTGGCAGGTCTTCTAGCTGGTACCAAGGAAGACAAAGTTCATAGTCTTAATCAGTCAATGCTGACTATGCTGAGACCGCCAATAGTACCTCTCTAGAGGAGGACTCCTGAAATCAGTGGAAAGTTAGAGACAGAAAGGTGAGCAAATCAGCTGCTGCCTGACAAGCCAGTGGGAGGGCCAGACGGTCGATGCTGAATAACTATTAGGATACTATTTTAAAAAGCCCACAGACATTCTCACTGTCGGTAGCCATGTGGTAAAATCTACACAGGAAGATCCAATTCGAGCTGTAGGGAATGAGAAGAAACTGAGGGGGGTTGGAGAGCACTGCCCTTCAACACCCATGGGAGGGACTACGAGGGCTGAAGGGGCTATGCATGCACACCTGAGTGGAATACACATCTGCAAATCACTCAGAGAAGAATTCTGGATCGACCTAAGGTGAAACCCTATTTAGAGCACAACTCAGTGCCTAAGGCATGGATCACAGAACCAAAGGGTACATCTAAAAAAAGAATTGGTCTCCTGAATAGGTAAGGATAGTAAAAAGTGTTCCAGCATACTATTGCTATATGACCATCTAACAATAGCTAGGACTGCAATATAAATCCCAGATTACGAACATGAGCAACAAATGTCAGGAACTCACCTTCAGCCAAAGGTGGAAGAAATCAGTCTCAACATACCATCCAGTTCTTTCCCCAACGCAGCAGAAATCACCTTAGTCTTATCCAAAGTGAGCTTCAGCCAGCTGGCTCTCATCCTTGCTTTATACACTGGGCCAGAAGTTCAAAAGCACTGGCTGAGTCAGGTGTAACAGAGATACAGAACTGCGTGTCATTAGCATACTCAAGCCACTGCATCTCATACTTCCTCACTAGCCCTCTTGATAGTCTCCTATATGCTTTGAAGAGGAGAAGAGACAAGCTAGATCCATGCAGAACTGCATAACAGTATCTTAAGTGAAAAGGATCAAATTCCCTAAAACATTTTCTAGGATCTGTCAGCCAGAAAAGAACGTCACCTAACAGCAGTCATAAGACCTAGATGACTCATGATACATTCCACAGGCAAATCAACATGTCATAATGAACAAAGCAGTATAGAAGAACGCTTTAAGTAAACACACTACACATACATTCTTATGTTTCAAGAAAACATCACTGAACAATGTTTGGATCATCACAACCCAAACAATTTTATTAAGGATCCAAAGATTTATTAAAACCTTTACTAGCATTACATCCGTCTAGGGGAACATCTACAAGGCACACTCCTTATGGCTGCATGTATAGTAAATACACTGCACACTCCCTTAGCATGGGTATACATAACAGTGTTGATGGTAAGGCACTGCTTAGCCAAGTAGAGTTAAGACAGGACTGAACCTTTAAGGCATGAATCCTACACAGCTCTACACACAGACAGGCAGTGCCTCCCTTGTCTACACTCTATTTTGAGCAGGGTAGTGTCCCACTAGCTCCCCGCTGACTCTCCCAACAGCCTTTCATGGATATGTGTAGCTACACATGGCACCATGGATGCAGCCGGCTTTTCACTGATTCATGTAGCCACACACACCCTGCATGCTGCTACCAACAGCATGCAGAAAAGACATAGAAGTAAATCCTTACAATCAAACAAAAATGTAGACCAACTGATGTATTCTCAACTTGGTGTGTGAAAAGTTACACAGAAATCCCTTGTGAACAGAAAAAAAGATTGGACTTCATAGCTAAGGCTGCGTGTCTGTCACGGAGGTCACAGATTCCATGACTTTCCACGACCTTCGTGACTTCTGCAGCGGCCAGTACAGTTGGCTCCGGGGCTGCCTGAGCAGCTCGGCCAGCCCCTGGGCCAGCAGCAGCAGCCTGGGTATAGAAGTGGGCTCAGGGCTAGGGAAGGAGATTGGGGTGGGGGTGCGGCGCTTACCTCTGTGAGGATCCCCGGAAGCGCTGGCATGTCCCTGCAGCTCCTAGGCAGAGGGCCCAGGGGGCTCTGTGCGCTACCCCTGCCTGCAGCACTGCCCCCACAGTTCCCACTGGCTGTGGTTCCGAGTCAGTAGGAGGTACAGAGCCAGTACTTGTGGAAGGGGCAGCATGCGGAGCCCCCACAGCCTTCCCTCTCCCTAGAAACTGCAGGGACATGCCAGCCCCACCAACCCTCCCCGCCAGCACAAACAGGGGTCCCAGGCTGCGCATCGCTGTCCGCGTTTCCTCCCCCCCACCCCGAGCACCAGCAAGGGTTCCAGGTAACGCACCCCAACACCCACCTGCAGACCCCAGGCCCAAGTTTTAATTAGAGGTATATAGTACAGGTCACAGGCTATAAATTTTTTGTTTACTGCCCAGGACCTGTCCATGACTTTTACTAAAAATACGCATGACTAAAACTAGAGTGACCAGATGACAAACATGAAATATCAGGATGCGGGGGGGAAGGAAAAAAAAAGCTGGAGCAGCGGCACAGCCCCGTCTCCACCCAAATCTCGGCTCTGACCCCCAAGGCAACCCCAGCTCCCCCATCCCCTCGCTCCTGGGCCCAGCCTGGACTCCAAACTGTGCAGCCGAGCCCCGCTCCAGGCCCCTCCTGCAGCTCCCGGCCTTCATCGCACCGGCCCCGCAACAGAGGCTGCTCCACTTCACACTGCCCAGGACACTTGCCCCGGACAGCCCCGCTCCGGCTGCGGGGAGCTTTGGCCCCCCCCGGGGGCAGACCAGGCAGCCAGGCCCGGCCCCTCCCGGCAGGAGCGTGTCCACCCCACGCATAACTTCACTCTCCGCCCGCCCGGCCCCTGCCTGCTCCACACCACCCCTCGCCCCACTGCGCTGCCCCGCAGGCTGCAGGGCTGAAGCAGCCTCCGCGCTGCGCTCCCGGCCCCGGCCATGGCCCGTGTGCAAACCTGGGAGGGAGGAGGAATGCCGCATGCTTGGGGAAGAGGTGGGGCTAGGGCGGGGAGTTGGGGAGGGATCCAATGGGGCAGTGAGAGGCGGGGCTGGGGGCGGGTCCAGGGCTAGGATTTGGGGAGGGATCCAATGGGGGGAGGAGTAGGTGGAGCTGGGGGCAGAGGGGGGGCAAGAGCCCCTCTGGGCTCCACCTGTGCGCGGGAGCGGAGGGCAAAATTGCTTGTTTGTCCAGTGTCCCAACCGAACATCGGTCAGGACGCAGGACAAACAAGCAAATATCGGGACAGTCCCGATAAAAATCGGGACGTCTGGTCACCTTAACTAAAACATAGCCTTATTCATAACTAATAAATGCTTTTCATATGTATATCTATTTCCAGGGCTTGTAAAACTTAGATATCCTAGCCATACTGTGAGAAATAACTGTGGAAAGAATACTACTAGACTTTTCATAGTTATACATACTAGTTCAGAAAAAAAATCTTTTTTAAAAAATATTTTATTAATCGAATAAGAAACAATTGGAAGGCTCTCCCAGCTGCACTATATGCCACACAATTGGACATTTTAAGCATTTGGCATTGTGATTTGAATTTGCTTACTTTGTAGATTAGTTCAATGCATTTTACAATTACAGCTCTTAGGACCTAACTAAAAGCTAGTTAATTATAGCATGCACCAGCAATGCTATTGTTATGGTTGAGGAAGCACTTTATTTATAAAACTCCTATTTTCAGGTAATCTGTTTTTGTGAGGTAGAGACAAGTACTTTACCTAAAGAGTTCTCAAACTTCTCAGACCAAAAAGTTCTTTTTAAAATCAACTTCTACCTGGCAGTTTGAATTAACCAATAAACAAACAACTAACTAACTAACTAACATTGGGTAATGCGGCATACAACAGACGACAAGCCAAGAGGCTTTAAATGGACACTTCTCATACCTTGAAGACCTGGACTTCGCAGATGACATTGCTCTCCTATCACATATCCATCATCATATACAAGAAAAAAAATTGACTCGACACATTCAGCCAGCAAATTGGACTAAAAATCAACTGCAATAAGAGATATCATGACCTTTAATATTGCCTCACCATCACCAGTATGAATACAGGATTATGTTCTCACCAATGTAAAATCATTCACATACTTGGGCAGCACAATCAGCCAAGAGGCTGGAACAACAGGACATCCAGAACAAAAATCAATAAAGTCAGGAACACCTTCAGGAGCTCAAAAACAAACAGAAATCAAAACACCACACCAAAACCAAACTCAAGATTTATTAGAGCTGCATACTTTCAACACTACTTTATAGTGCGAAATGCTGGGGAAATGAGAAAGTCTGACATGTCCGAACTGTCTTGGTTCCATACAACCTGCCTCAGAAAAATTCTCCATATCTTTTGACCCAGAACAATCTCAAACCAGGATCTATTGACACAGTGCAGCCAAGAGGATCTGAGCACCATCATTGCCAGCAGGCACTGGAGATGGATTGGTCATGTTCTTCGGATGGAAACTGATTCCATCACCAGAGTAGCAATAAGATGGACACCTGAAGGCAAGCGAAAACGAGGCCACCCAAAAACAACATGGCGAACAGCTGTGGAAGCCAAGCTGAAAAACCTGGGGCACAGTTGGGGAACCATTGAAAGACTTGCCAGAAAACAGACGGGAATGGAGGAGCTTTGTCACTGCTCTAAATACCAGAGGCATATTAGGAACATCATGATGATGATGATGATGAATTAATAAAAGTTAATGGTTAAGAAACTGTTCAAACGCTTGTTGGGGGGAGGGTGGTTCGGAAGGCGCGTGCTGAGGAAGAAAATTTGCACTTAGATTGATACCAAAGTAATTTTTTTTTTAAATCTCAAACTTGTCACAGACCTCAGAGATGACTAGTGCCTTTTACATTGACAAGCCTAGCTTAAAATAATAAAACTAAGTATTTGAAAATCATATCCTAGAATTGCGCATGTGCAGCACACTACTTTCTACTAACTATACTAAAAGCATACATACACACACACCCCCTTCAAAAGAGCTAGACATTCAAATGCATGCCTATAGTGTTTTCTGTTTGTTTTTTCATTAAAAAAGCAAGAATCTGAGATGGGGAATAATATGGGTGAGATTTTAAATGTAAAAAACAAATTTCAAAGCTATATTCCACGCCAAACATTACTCAACTGCACTGCACATAAAAAATGACAATATTTAGAGTGCTGTGTAAGCATCTCTCTCTCTAACCGAAGCTGGTCCGAAAAAGATATTGCCTCACTCGCTTGGTGTCTCTAACATTTGTAAAAGTATATATAGGAGAAAGCATCTGTTTTACTTGTATCATAGATCTGTGCTTTTTGCGCCCACAAAGCAGAAAGCTTTGCATGCCCACTGCTGTAGTATGCTCAGAAAACTAAGGCACAATTATTACTAAAAAGTTCAACAGCACACGTGCAAATGACACTTTTCTTTAGTTTGTAACTTGACCAAATACAGTAAATTTTGCCTAAAGACATTAGAAGGCACTTTTCTAACCTCAGGACTATCCTTCTACCAAATTCGAAGTTGTTCTTCTAACCTACGGAGGTGCCAGAGCTATTCAAAAAAATTGGGGGAAAAAATTGGAAAAAAATTTGAATATTGGCATAGTTACCTATTTTGTTCTCAAAAACACAGTTAAGTCATTTTTCTTAAACTTAAAAAAAAAATTAATTCATCCTGAGACACTGATCAAGCTTGAAAAATTTCAGCCCAAACAGTTGAAGATATATACAACTGAACACAGGCAGGTCGGCCAGGACAGTGGTGGGAACGGTTATAACAAGAGTTGTTAGGTGACCTTAACCAGGGGTTATGCTGCACTTACAGGTGTACACATAAGTGCTGCTACACTTTAATACATATTCAGACACACACACACACACACACTTTGGAGGAAAGGATAGTAATCTTACAGAATCAATTCAGAGAAAACGTGAAAGCACAAAAAAGTCTGTGGGAGAAGCAGATAAGCAGGCTATCATCATGGCAAAGTGTATGAGAAAGAAACTTGATTAGAGGAAAGAGTGGATAAGCAGAGAAGGGCAGAACTGTGAAGGGCCTCAGTAGTTAGGATATGAAGCTTGACTGTGATTTGATGGATGATGCGGGAATAAGGAGAGGAACTCAAAGAAGGGGTGATGTGCTAAAAAATATCAATTAAATTTATTTTCAATTATTCTATAATGTATAGTTTATATACAGTGAGAAATGCTTCTCACTCTGGAAATTTTCAGACTGACAAGCTAAGCAAAATAATTGCTGCTTTCTATGAAAAATGCACCATACTTCATAGGTCTTACAGAGTAAAAAGAATGAAATGGTAGTGAAAAAACTTAATCTGATCATCATAAAGCTACAGCGTCAAACAAAAGAAGCCCAGTTATACTTATTTCTTGAAGCTTCAGAATTTAACCAAAGCTCTTCTAGGAAATCCAATGTAAAACACTGTACGTCCAAAATTACACAAATCATCTACATGACTTGATAAAAAGGGACACCAATTAATCATATCTAAAAGTTCACTTGTGCAATTTTGCCACCATCACCTCATCAGCCTGCTATCCAGGCTGATTTCTATTACATACAGAGGAGCAAAGAGAATACAAGATTTGGAGAACTTAATTTGGCAACAATTGTTGTAACATTAAAAAAAAAAAACTTGTTAGTGAGATTTTTTTAGTGTGAGAAATCTGCTAAACAGTAGGTACGCGCTGCCTGTCACTAAATTCAAGGAAGCGCCTATGAAATCTAGATGTTGTAGCAGAGTCAAAATGGACTTTTCGAGTTGATTTGAAGGCCCAGGCTGTGAAACAAGGAACATGTGATCTTTACTAATTTCAATACTTCCTAATAAAATCTACCTCTAGTTAACCAATCATCTAGGTATGGGAAAATGATTATACCCAAACAGCACAGGTGAGTGGCAACTACTGCGAGAATCTTTGGCCAAAGATAGGCCACATGGAAGCTCCCTGCATTGGCAGTACTCATTGTTTATTAGAAAACAAAGAAACCTCTTGTGTGAAGGATGAACAAGGATATGAAAATGTGTGCCTTGTATAACAAGAGTTGCAAATCAAACTCTTACTTCTAATGAAGCAATTATTGCTGCAAGTGTCACACATCCTGAATTTTTGTTGGTTTACATATTTAGAGACCTGAGGTCTAAAACGGGTCTCCACCCTCCATTCTTTTTGAGAATGGAAAAATGTTTTGAATAGAATCCCCTTCCCCTGTCCTGCACAGGAACTGGTTCTATTGCTCTTGCTCTAACAATTGATCATGAAAGGAGTCCCTGAAGAGGGACAAGGAGGGGAAATGGATAGTATAACCAGATGTTTTGGCTTCCAAAATCCATTTGTCTGACATTATATGCTCCCATATATCCTGAAAATGGGAGAGGCAGCAACCAAAAGGAGGGAGGGGATAAGATGTTACAGCTGTAAGACCTTGTCAGCTGGATGACTGAGACTCTCGACCATGCCATCACAACTGTCACGTGGAGGACATGGATAGCTTAGAAGATGTAGTTGCAGCTGAAAGAGGTTTCTTTTTTGAGTATCTTGGTCTTTCGGCAGGGGTTTCAGAGGATCTACAGTACGTTGAATACAAGATTGAGTGTGCTCTTTTTACCACCAAAACCTACTAAATCTCCTTTTATTTACAGCAGTGTAAATCCCTAGGGATTGCAGCATGGCTCTTGAGTTCTTTAAAGGGTGTAGAAATGTATCTGTTGAGTCACCAAAGAGCTTGTGACCGTTAAAGGGGAGATCTCAGACAATGCTCTGAGCCTCCTTGAAAAGCCCAACAGCTGTCGCAAGGATGCTCTTCTCATGACCACATCGCTGGAGACAGACCATGCTGCAATATTTTCAGCATCCAAAGATGCCTTGAGTGATATCTTGGCCCAGAGGTGACCCTCTTGTATGATGGACTTAAACTGGTTCCAATGTTCTTCTGGCAGATGATCAATAATATAATTGAATTTGTTATAATTTAAATAGTCATATTTGGCCATGAGTGCCTGATTGTTTGCTAGCCTGAACTAAAGTGTGGCTGAAGCACAGGATTTATGACCAAAAAGATCAAGTCTCCTGTGGTCCTTATTGTACAGGATGGACTCAGTTATGTTGTCTGCCTCGTTCGTTAACTGTCTTCACTACTAGTGTATTTGGTGCTGGGTGAGAAAATAGAAAGTCTGATTCCCTAGATGGAACAATATCTTTTGTCTGCCCTCTTGCAGGTAGGCAGTGCAGTAGCAGGGGTTGGCCAAACCACCTTAGTGGGCTCTTTCAGAGCTTCACTGATTGGAATGGCAATCTTCATAGATGTCGAAGTGTATAAAATATCTAGCAGTTTATGGTGGGACTTCTGAACCTCCTCTAAGGGAATCTGCAGCTCATCAGCAATCCGCTTCATTAGTTCCCTTAGCTGCCTGAAGTCATCTGCCATAGAAAGTGGTGGAGGCATGACAGCTTTACCAGGCAATGAGATTTATTAGTAAAAGGTGTCACCTCCTTATGAGCCCTTGCCTCTTGCTCCTCAAAGGTCTCTTCCTCTGAAATAGGTGGTAGTTGAAGAGAATGGGCTCTTCTCTGCTCCCTCCAGTGTTGCAAGGACCTCAATGTAAACCTAAATGTAAACCACAGATCCCTGCAAGGCCACTGAGGGGGCCCACATGGCATAGGTGGGGACAGCCATCTGTGTTCCTGCCATGCAAGGTCTATAGGAAGTAGAGTGATGTGTTCTAGATAGGCAGGGGAACCCTGAATCAAAATTTGAGATGAGTCCTCTTCCACTTACTCTAAGTGGGCAGATAGCTGTTTGATGCAGAGTAGACAAGGGTGAGTGTGCTGCTCTCAGTGCTGAAGGGGTCAGTGACCAAGTCAGTCTTGACATTGACAAACCCTCAGCACTTGTTGACAAAGGGGGCTCCAGCTCAGAAGAGATTATCAAATTCTTAGGGTACCTAAACTCTTGCTGTATCAATGGTATTCAAGACTGCTGAGTGGAAACCTCTGGAGGATGGTTTCAGCCCCAATACAGCTGGTACCAAGCACTGGTGCCACCTTGTTACCAGAGGTAGGTGAGTGGTCTTTGGTACTGCTCATTTTCTTCTTATTGGTAGCAAGGGCTGTTCAGGGATGGGCTTCATGTTTTCAACCCTGTCTCTGCTGCTCCGCATATGGGTATCCAAACTTGATAGCAATGACTCCTTATATCACTGACTCCTCTTTACCTTTGTGGTACCTGCTTCACACTGAGCTTTCATGGAACTCCTCTTGGAACTTGAGGTCTCAAACTTCTTGTGATATAGTGACCAAGAGCTTCTTGGAGATTTACTCCTTACCTCCTTCTGCAGAGGCAGATATAGAAGAGGACTTGGGTACCATAGACGTACGTGGTGCCAGGGAACTGCCGACCTCTCTACCAGTCTCCAGTCATCAAGATGTTCATGTGGACAGGGCACTAGTTGTACTGGGAGGTCTATGTATGAGTGGTCCTCTGCTTCTAGACTGAAAGCTGGATGTAAAGCTTGCTACACTATTAGGAGTTGAAACTTAGTTTATCTATTTTTTTAAGGATCTACCCTAGAAGGAAGGGCAAATCTAGTACTTACTGGGGATACAAACATCACCCAGATGGCAGAGGCACTGGGAATGTCCATCGCTTACCGGAATAGTCTCATGACAGGAAAGGCAACTCTAGAATCCCAGGGAGCCAATCATTCCCAAGCAAAACTAACAAAAATTTACCCCCAGAAGAAGAAATCTAACTATATAAAACTATTTCTATGAACAAAAAGGGATTTATTTTAAGAAAGAAAAGAACAAAATAGTTGTTCTAATAACTATATTATAAGGTAACTACAAGATAAATATTTGAGAAAAAGCTGAATAATAGAGCACAGTCCCCACCAATGCCAATATTAGACTCTCTCAGGCAAAATGTAGTTAAAAAGGAACTGAGGGAAGTTCACTCATGCACTCTTATAAAGCCTCAGCACAGGGCATGAGTATGTGTGGAGCGCATGAGTAGGCTGAACAAATACTGTTATCAAAAATCTCTGCTCAAAGGACGGGTTCAGGCACACCTAAAATTGAGAACCCACAGGGACACCACTCAAAGAAAAATGAAATATTTTTCAGTATGAAAAGCATTGGTCACAGCAAACCAGATACCTAACCATTGTCAATAAAACTGAGCAAAAAGTTAGAGTCTTCATCTGACAGCAATAAGTCACCAGGACCAGATGGTATTCACACTAGGGTTCTGAAGGAACTCAAATGTGAAACTGCAGAACTACTAACTGTAGTCTGTAACCTATCATTTAGATCAGCTTCTGTACCAGATGACTGGAGGATAGCTACCATGACACCAATTTTTAAAAAGGGCTCCAGAGGTGATCCCAGCAGTTACAGGCCTCAAGAAAGAGATCTTGGGAGTCACTGTGGATAGTTCTCTGAAAACATCCACTCAATGTGCAGCAGCAGTCAAAAAAGTGAACAGAATACTGGGAATAATTAAGAAAGGGATAGATAATAGAACTGAAAATATTTTGCCTCTATATAAATCCATGATTTGCCCACATCTTGAATACTGTGTGCAGATGTGGTCACCACATCTCAGTAAAAGATACATTAGAATTGGAAAAGGTTCAGAAAAGGGCAACAAAAATGATTGGGGTATGGAATGGCTTCTGTATGAGGAGAGATAAATAAGACTGGAACTTTTCATCTTGGAAAAGAGACGGCTAAGGGGAAGATATGATTGCGGTCTATAAAATCATGACTGATGTAGAAAGAGTAGATAGGAGAAGTAGTAAACAGCACTTCCTTAACACAAGAACTATGGGTCACCAAATGAAATTAACAGGAAGCAGGTTTAAAACAAATAAAAGGAAGTATTTCTTCACACAATGCACAGTCGACCTGTGGAACTCCTTGCCAGAGAATATTGTGAAGGCCAAGACCATAACAGGGTTTAAAAAAAGAACTAGCTAAATTCATGAAGGATAGGTCCATCAATGGCTATTAGCCAGGATGGGCAGGACTGGTGTCCCTAGCCCGTTTGCCAGAAGGTGGGAATGAACGACAGAGGATGAATCACTTGATGATTATCTGTTTTGTTCATTCCCTCTGGGGCACTTGGCATTGGCCACTGTCAGAAGACAGGATATTGGGCTAGATGGACCTTTGGTCTGACCCAGTAGGGCCACTCTTATGTCCATCCCATGGGAAGTTCCAATATTTCATACATTTGTTTTCATCTGAAACTAGACAAGGTCAAAATATCAAAAAAATTCACAGAACAAAAGGTTCCAATAAGTTTTAATTTGGAAATGCTGAACATTTCATCTTCAGTTAGACAGACACTAAACTGCTGTGGCGCCTCATAGGAGTTTTAGTTCATATACCACATCTCCTGTTTCTTCCCTAATGGCTGGGGTCCCTGGCTGGACTACAGCTCCCATGATGCACTGTGTGGCTCAGTCAGAGGGGAGATCACAGTATATAATAAGACATGTAGTCTAGCCAACGAGCCCAGGCCCACAGGAAAGAAGGGAACACGAAGTACCTGAACTACAACTCCCATGAAGCACTACGACACTCTCGGCAGTTGCAGTTTAATGGCAAACTGACCTGAAATAATATTTTGTTTCAATTTTCCTGCAGTAAATTTCAATTTTGTGGAAACAACATTTTCCATCAAAAAATCATCAACTGAAAATTCTCCATCAGCTCTAATTATTAAGATTTATGTAGGCACTGCAACAGTGAAGAGTTTTAAAGAGGGATTTGAAGGAGAATAATGAAGTGGCACTGCAGCTGTCTGTCTATGGGAGCTCCTCCCACGCATGAGAAGTGGCATGAGTGAAACGGGGTGGATAAAATCAATGGTAAAAAGACAAATACATTTTGTTCTTTAAAATAAAGCTATTTTAAATTAAATTTAAATTGTCAACATATGTTAATGCCTAAATTTACTACAATCATTTAAATTCAATTAAAAATAATGCTGAGTAGTACATATTTTCTGCTAAAGTTTTACAGACAGTCAAACCACTGGGCGAAAGTCACTGGCTAAACATCTGTAAAGTGCTAAACCAGATTTTGGTAACAACAGACTCTTTTGCAGGGAGACCATTTCAGTTTATTCATCTAGTTGAGTTCAATTACTAGTTCAAATTTAAGAAACCAATTGGGAGTTGAAAGGGCAGGAAATCTTGTTTTCCTCTTCCAATCTATTAAGAACTAGGTGTGAGAGGACATGACCTACTAGTTATAAAATCTTGAGGGACATGGTGATCGGAAATAATCACTTCAGTTCACTAACTACAGATACTTCCTTCATTTAATAAATTAGTTAGCTTTATATGTATAACATGTTTTGGTAATCTTTACTTCCTATGTATCCAGGAAATTTAAGATCATTTTATTTAACTAATAAAAAAACTTTCAAATGTTATTTTTCCAAATTTAAATGAATTCCAATTACTATCCAAATAGAGCTTGACAAAAGTCACAAGTAAAAAAATTAAATCTACTAAATAAGAAATGCATCTTTCACCATTTTCTAGGATAACAAAAATGTAAAAATTAAGAATCTGAATAGCTTTAAGTTATATAATTGCTTAAATAAATGGGCAGAGATAAAGTGTATCCTCCAGGTTTGCAAGACGCAGTCCCAAATTTAGTGTAGAAAGAAGTATCTTTATTTAGTTCCAAGCAGGGCTGGCTCTAGCCATTTCGCCGCCCCAAGCACGGCGGCACGTCACAGGGGGCGCTTTGCCGCTCACGGGTCCCGCGGTTCCGGTGGATCTCCCGCAGGCATCCCTGTGGAGGGTCCGCTGGTCCCGCGGCTCTGGTGGACCCCCCACAGGCGTGCCTGCGGATGCTCCACCGGAAGCGCGGGACTGGCGGACCCTCCGCAGGGACACCTGTGGGAGGTCCACCGGAGCTGCCTGCCACCCTCCCAGCAACCGGCAGAATGCCCCCTGCGGTATGCAGCCCCAAACACGCGCTTGGCGCGCTGGGGCCTGGAGCCGGCCCTGGTTCCAAGTCAACATGATTTAATGGTTAAAAACCAATGAGAATCAACTTTTCATTACGAAAATAACTAAAATGTACAAATGCAAAACATAATTAAAATTGATGATTTAAATCAAGGTTTCCAGCCTACTCATTTAAATTATTAAAACAGACTATTTAAAACAATTCATCCTGGGACAAAAGCACAGAAAGTACTTTAAAAATGGGAGATCAAGACTAGCATCAATATGTTAAACAAAGGTGCAGATGGACATCTCGATACAATGTAAGAGGTGGAGCAGGGATAGACCATCAAGAGCCTTAAAAAATGAAGACAAATATCTTGTGTTTGATTTGGTGTAAAAGAGGGAGCCTGTGGAGAAATACAAAGAGAGGAGTGATGACGTGATTAAAGTGACAAGCCAGGAAAATAATCTTTGCCGCAACACTGAGTAGATATAAGTAGAGCAAAATGGGATTTGTCATGGCCAAAGAGGAAGATGTCGCAATAGTCAAAACACAAGATGATGAGGGACTGAACAAGACATTTAGCTGTGGGAATGAAGAAGAAAGGTCAGATGTTAGAGATGTTACGCAGGATGAAATGCCATTATTTAGACATAACCCGGTTGTAGGATTTTACAGATTGTGCGGAGTCACCCCTTCTTGACAATGGGCTGAAATCACGGTCCAGCCCTGACCATTGTCCCTCCAGTGACAACGGCAGGGCTGTTGAGACCTGGGTTTGCCTACTGACCCTGGTGGGAAATCAGCTGAGAGTAGCGCCGCCTGCTGGAAGAATGGTACCAGGGCAAGCGCCAATGAAACTGAGATCCTGAACGACCCCTCCAGGACAGTGACTGATGAAAAGGAGACCTTCTGGTAGAAGGTGACTGGCATCTAGTTGACCTATGGCCAGATGATCACTGGTATTGGGGGTACAGGAAGTGGCACTATGAGTATGGAATCGTTCATCTAGTAGAAGGGGAGTTCGACGGAAACCTAGGTCTTCTGGCCGGGAAGTTAGGTTGTGGTGCCGGGGTCTGAGGTCACAGCGACGGGGACTTGCGCCTGCAGTCTGGCGACCCAGGGTTCTCCAACAGTCTATGTTGCTGCAGTACCCCAGTGGTTTTCCCCTTCGGTGTTGCAAGCAAAGCCATTTCGATCCCCTGGAGTAGCACCTGCGGAGCCGGTAGGCTTTGCTCTTTAGCTGCCACAATGACTTCAAGCACCAAAGGCCCCATAACTGGCTGGGAGCCCTTGCCACTGCCAGGGTGGGAGGAGGGGGGGGGTCTAATCTCAGTGGTACCTCCATGAGACCATGTAGCAGGCGCATAGCCTGACATAGGTCCTTTGCCAGAGGCCACTCTGTCCTTCGGGGCCAAGGGGTTTTGCTTCTTCTGCCGCTTCTTCGATGTAGGCGAGAAGGAACGGAGTCAGACCAGGTCCAGTGCCGGCGGTGCACTGCACGCCAAGGCTGAAGTGCTGGGCATGGGTGCTACAGTGGAGGGCTCAGCTGCCGGACAAAGAGTGGTCTCCATCAATAACGATATCCCGCTCTTTCTGAGTCCAGAGGCAAAAGTTTTTACAGATGCAGCACCAGTATTTTCTATGGCTTTCTCCCAGAAACTTCAGACAGCTGTCGTGAGGATCGCTGATCAGCATCAACCTGCTACATGACACACACACGTGGCTTGAAGCTGGGGGAGCAGGGCATGCCCCACTCAGGGCAAAGTTCCAACTGGGATTTCACAGACTAATACTATCAGCTAACTGCAGTGAAACTATGTACAACAGGGTGGGCAAACTTTTTGGCTCGAGGACACATCTGGGTATGGAAATTGTATGGTGGGCCATGAATGCTCACAAAATTGGGGTCAGGGTGCAGGAGGGGGTTCAGGCTCTGGGGTGGAGCCAGAAATGAGGAGTTGAGGGTGTCGGAAGGGGCTCCAGGCTGGGGTAGGAGGTTGGGGTGGAGGGAGTTGACAGCTCCAGCTGGAAGTGTGGGCTCTGGGGTGGGGCTGAGGGGTTTGAGGTGAAGGGATCAAGGAGTTTGGAAGGCAGGAGGTGGATCAGGGCTAGGACAGGGGGTTGGAGCCCCGATATGAGATCAGGGATGCAGGCTCCAGGCAGCACATAGCTCAAGCAGCTCCTGGAAGCAGCGGCATGTCGCCCCTCCAGCTCCGACACAGAGGCCCCTCTGCCCCTGCAATTCCCATTGGCCACAGTTCTTGGCCAATGGAAGCTGCAGGGGTGGCGCTTGCGGTGGGGCAGCATGCATAGCCCCCTGTGCTCATAAAATTATATGAACAGCAATCCAAACAGTACCGCAGGCTTGAAGGACACATTTACAAAAGAATTAAAAGCTAATTTTCAACCTTTCTAGAAGTTCAGTGGATGAGTTTCATCTCTTTAATTACTTTCAGTATAACAAAAAATGCCTCCAAGCTAGCACTTTGCTTGAAGTTTTTTATATATAATCCAAAGGCTGGGACTTACCAGTATGTTAAGACCAGAAAAATTTACTAAAAAGTACTATTGTAATGAAGGGGCAGTGACAGTTTTAATGTCTGATGATATCCAAAATATCAGGGCTAGAAAGGTAAAATTACTTTTCTTATCTTGAAGAAGTAAAATTAAAGTAGGTATCTGTTGCTCCACTACTCAGTGCTGACAGAGTTTCAACATTTTGCTCCCCATTTCAGAGATAGACACAAGAGATGAGATCCTCACCCCTCTGGCTCCTTCATGCCAGTTAAAAAGGCTGAGACAGTTTAAGAGAGCTTCTTTAGAAGTCCCAGATTTGGCCAGGGGATGATTTCTGCTAGAGCTCAAAGGGAGCTGGAAGGCCGCCTTTCAAGGACCCCCTCATAAGTCTTGGCATAAGGTGGCATGCTGGGGCAGAAAGGGCAAGTCAGGGGAAGAGCTGCAGCACACACCATTGCGAGTTTCCACTGTACTGTGGCCCACAGGCAGCCAGGGACAGGCTACTGTAACTTAGCCTCAGAGCTGTCTAAATTATGCTGGGGGCCATAAAGCAGGTCAGATTCAGGAGGGCACAAAGGTGCCTTAAAGCCAAGTTAGACCATACAAACCCTTGGGCTCAGAGTTCTATCCTGTACCTTTAAGAGCAGCATAGAATCTCATCCAAGATGCAACATATAATTGTTTTCACCACACACACATCTCAGTGCTGGCTGCCCTGCTGATATGCTTGAAGCACTACAGCCACACTGAAGAGGTGGTAAGAAGAACTGAGGGAGTCCGAGGTGGCTCTGTCCTTTATGCCTGCATGCAGCGGCGCATAGCTGCAGAGGGTGCTCCAGCCACCCCGATGGGTATCGCTGAGGAAAAAACCTCTGACAACCGTGCACTGGATGCTCACTCACCTACAATGGAATGGATATGTGCAACCACTTTAAGAACTCCAGATTTAATCAGAATGCCATTATTGGGCAATATCAAGAGGACGCAAAGCCCCTTGTTACCTCTTCATCTCTTGGTCAATAAAATCATTTGGGGCTCCCGCTCCAGCCACTAGAATTAGTATCTTTCTGTGACAGTACTGGGACTGAATAAGATGGAATATTCAAAGACCACAATCTTCTCCAGGGATTCTGGTATTGAGAAGATCACTCTGCCTTTCTTCCTTCATGTCACATTGAAAGGGTTTCAAGTTAAGGAAACATGAGAGGAAGGGTTGTCTATTTTAAAATCAGAATGAACAATATCCACCAGCTCATCAGTTTCATCCTACTGCAAGAGATAACTGGAGTTGTACTGGTCAGAGGATAATCAGGAGAGTTCTGCCTTCCCTGATAATAATGATTTTGGCAATATTAGTGGTGATAAAGGAAAAAATTAAAGAAAATGATTGGGCCCCTCTTAGTGAAGGCTTCACCTTTATTGGTACAAGATCTGGAGGAGGGCTGAGGGACCATAAGGTGTACCAAGAAAACAGAAGGATCCAGGACCACTGGCAATCACAAGACCCTGAACCCACTGCTAGAGCGAGGAAGGTGGAGCAAGGCACCTAGTTGTTCTTGAGGACTTGGAGCTTTTTTACTTGAGAAACTGTGTGGGGTCACTGTCAGCATCAAAAGAACATTTAAATATAGAACCACTTGAGGATTCTGTGCTGGGATTGAGAACAACTTCTGAGTGGCCTTAAGAAGAGTAATCAGGAAAGTCAAAAGGGGACCAAAAGCCACAGCAAGTAAGAGGTCCTTCCTTTCTAACCTATTACTAGGGTCTTGCAGTCATGCTCAGCACTGGCTGGAGACAGTACAATGAGATCAACCACGTGTGGATCTCTGTAAAGCCAGGTCCTGGTTTAAACCAGCCCAAACTTCAGGTGTCCAGAAGCAGTGCTTCTGCAGAGTGGAGAGGGGCTGCAGGGGCATTGAGCTGAGCAAGAATAGGAGTGGAGGCCCCTTTGATCTGAGCATCCACTTTAACCATTAGCAGTGTAGAAGTAGCACTAAAATGAGAGTATTTACTAGTTCTCCTGAAATCCTGATAAAGGACCCCTCTCCCTCCCAGAATTCATGCTAAGCTGGAAGGAGAGGGCGAGAAAAGGCAGAAAAAAATATTGTTCATAGAAAGGGTGACCCATAAAGAAAACCTTGAGGAATCCTCTATCTGCCAACACCCACAATATTGAGTTCTGAGTGTAGTTGTAGTACCACAACAATAAAAGCATTCCCACTTGAAAAAAAAAATTGCAGGAGGGATCTCACATCTACCTCTGAAGTAAGGAACTTAGGAACAATGTCCATGAAGGCTAACTGACCAGGGGGTACTTACTCAGGAGATAAGGGTGCTATATTCCACTGGAAATATGGGCATCTCTAACCAGCAGATCTTGAAATAGATATCAGCTGCTAAAATAATGATGTAACAGTTGGGGGTCAGAGAGAAAGAGGAAAGCAAGATGGTAAACATATTTTAAGGCTCTATACCCTGCAACCTACTATGGACAGAAATACTTTAGCAGACCAGCAAAAATGTAGCTCAACATCTCCGAAGTTAAAGTGGCCCCATACTCTGCCACTTCTTCATTCACCTATCAGATGTCCATTCTTTTCTTATGACTCAGTCTTTTATTTTTCATTTCTCTTTATCTTCTCCTTCAGTTTTCATTTCATACAAATCAACAAGGTGTTAACCTACACTCCAATACAGTGACCCCTCACTTTTTTTTTTTATCTAAATGATGACTAAAGTTCAAATTGTAACTTTGGAAAACTTTAGCAGAAAAGCATTTAATCATTGCTGGTTTTGAACACAGAATGAATTTTCTCCGTATGGACTCTATCCATTCTGCTCTTTCTGTAAGTTAATATACTGTTGTAAGTTTTTAACAAGGTAAATATATAGTATTTTAAAATGTTAAATAAGATTAACATTAAATAATGAGAAAATAAGAAGGGATGCCAAAGGCCAAAAAAAAAAAATTAACACGACATAAAATGTGGATTAAGTTTGAAAACATGGACCATTCAATTCGAGACAAAAGTAGAGCAACAGAGGAGTACTAGTACCAGAGCAGTGAACATCTGCAGAAAATCAGCCAAAAGAAGAGGGTTTTAAAGGAGTGATTCAGAGGTGAAGAACTCCAAATAAGGACAGGGAGGTTTTTCTAGGTGCAGCAACAGCATGAAAAAGAAAGGGAGTAGATCAAGTTGAGAACAGTTGGCAAATTGTAGGCCAAAGATGAGAAGCAATAGAAACTATGGCAGAAATAAAGACATGGTGAAGCTCTGCAGTGCTCCTGAAAGCAAGGAAAAGGTGTTTGATGAGGAAAGAACCAGCTGGGGGATAAAGGAGCAAAGCAGCAGCTGTGGAGTTATCAAGACAAGGAGAAGGACCAAGGTATGAACAAGGAACTTGGACCAATAATCAAAGAACAAAAATGTTGATCCCTGCCATGGCTAAAGGGAAACTCATCAATTCCCTGCAATTCACAAAAAAAAAAAAAAAAAAAAATTCTACCATTACCAATTGCTTCATCTCCTACAATGAAAGAAAGGATTGAACAGTACAAGTCAGAGAGAATATGTATGGTAAAACAAAACCAAAAGTAGCAAGGGCCTTGAGCCTAAGAATTTCCTTTTAATTTTTATTTACATAATATCAGTGGTTTATAACGGGTGTCGGCAACCTTTCAGAAGTGATGTGCCGAGTCTTCATTTATTCACTCTAATTTAAGGTTTCACGTGCCAGTAATACATTTTAACCTTTTTAGAAGATCTCTTTCTATAAGTCTATAATATATAACTAAACTATTGTTGTATATAAAGTAAATAAGGTTTTTAAAATGTTTAAGAAGCTTCATTTAAAATTAAAATTAAAATGAAGAGCCCCCCCGGACCGGTGGCCAGGACCCAGGAAGTGTAAGTGCCACTGAAAATCAGCTTGTGTGCCGCCTTTGGCACCGGTGCCATAGGTGGCCTACCCCTGGTTTATAACCTTCAGACTACAAAGGATTATTTTAAAACTGCAGTATTTGAGCTCTATTTCTGGGTTCTAATCAGTTTAATAAAAAAGGAAACAAATTAAAATTACACACCTTACTAGTGGCTGCAGTTATCATGACAATGTCAAATCCCAGCTTGCTTTCTCCTTCTAAAGTCAAAGAACTTTGGGGAGGGAGGTTCAGAAAAGACCATCCCACAGAGCTACTTAAAATTTTAAGTACAAAAACAAACAACTCATACTTTGGCAGGTACAAAATCAACACCAAATTTAATGCCATACAGACTTTTGTTATACTATAGCTTCCAGATAAACCATTCCCCCATCCCCTAAAAAAAAAGTGTGTACACAGAACATGAAAATTACACTTTTTTTTTGTTTGTTTGTTTTTTAAAACTTACCTCAGATAAGACCACAGGATGATCTGGCAAATGAGAGGCACCTATGCTATCAATTTCTGCAGCACTTAAGCTTTAATTTTTTTTTTAATTTCTTTAAAACAAAAATCAAGTATAAATCTATATAGTATCTTCTTCCAGGGTCTATAGTCACACAGCACTGATGTTTCTGCTTCTACTCATTACTTTGCCAAACAGCAGTAAGATTACATTAACAATACTCTGGTCAACTTTAGTGCTGCCAGTCAGAGCCTGGTGAACAGCTTTACAGCCTTCACAGACCATGTCAATTTCACATTGTAGCTGTCTCTGGCAGCAGCAAACAGCTGCAAGAGTTATTCATGAGGGAAACAGAAACCAAAACACAATCTAAAGATGTGGTGTGGCAAAAACCTCACCCTGTTTTTATAGCAATCAGGAGTGCAAGGTAGAGAAGACACTTCCTCCACTCAGTAGCCAGGAAACTGTGGAGGCAGAAAAATAAAATTCTTTCTCCCTTCTAGAGCCTAAACAGAGGTGCAACTTCAAGTTTCAGACACCTGTTAACCAGAGGCAACCTGAAAGAAAATCCTCACCCCAGGTTCAAGGAGAGCACCCTGCCAAAAATTTCAGCATTCACCCACCTCCCAACTGCTCTTGTGGCTTGCTTCTCAATAGAGCACTGCCCCAGACCTCCTCACTGGGGACCCCATTTTCATCTTTCAGATATCTCTGGCCAGTAGGGGTCTGAAAGAAATTTCCATCTTTCAGCATTCATGAGAAGCGAAGCTTCTCAACACCAGATGAAAAACTAATACAGGAAAAAAGACATATAAATGTCTGAAAAGTTATTACTAGGGTCATACCAAATTCAAGGTCCATTTTGGTCAATTTCACGGTGACAGGATTTTAAAATTCATAAATTTCATGATTTCAGCTATTTAAATCTGAAATGTCACATTGTTGTAAATGTAAGGGTCCTGACGCAAAAAGGTGTTGTGGGGTGGGGGTCACAACGTTATTGTAGAGGTGAGGGGGTTGCAATATTGCTACCCTTACTTCTGTGCTGCTGCTGGCAGTAGTGCTGCCTTCAGAGCTGGCCAGCCAGAGAGCAGCAGCAGCTGCTGGCCGGCCAGGAGCCCAGCTCTGAAGGCAGAGCCACTGCCAGCACCACCACAGAAGTAAGGATGGCATGGTATTGTATTGCCACCCTTACTTCTGCACAGCTACCTGCAGAGCTGGGCCCTCACTCAGCAGCTGCCACTCTCTGGCCGCCCAGCTCTGAAGGCAGCACAGAAGTAAGGGAGGCAATACTGTGACCCCACACCCTGCAACTCCCTTTTGGGTCAGGACCCCCAATTTGAGAAATGCAGTTTTTCCACCATGAAATCTGTATAGTTTAGGGTAAAAGTACACGAAAGACCAGATTTCATGATTTCAGGGGGATGGAGAAGAGAAGAGATGTCCTGGTCTGTTACATGTTTTTCATGGCCACGAATTTGGTAGGACCCTAAGTATAACATTCAGCACACCAGAAAAGGCCTTCATGAGTATTGCCCACACACAACTATACACCTATTTTGCATAACTTATGCACTACGGAAAATAGAAGACCTAATGGTCACATGTGCTATATTGATTGTCTCTAGATCTGATAAGTTGCTCCAGTACTGAAGCATCTTGTTATGACTCTTTCTCTTTGAGTCATTGTCACTATAATAAAAGGACTAAATAAGTGCTGAGATTAAGAAGAATCCACTGCTAATTGGCCCTTTAAGCATATGAAGGTTTTTCATGAAACAGTTATGCTTGCTCACTTATCTTTCACCTTGATTACCCATTAGGCAATCTCTGCTTACTCTCTTTTTCCTCTGATTTTTTTTGTTTTTTTAAATATTTAATTAAGAAAGTATTAACAGGTTTATTAATACTTGCCATGTAAAAATGAGAAACAAAACAATCACTACAACAATAAGCTTTTGTTTAAAGAGACATAATACAGGAATATATTGTATGTCTACACTACAATTAAACACCAGCAGCTGGCCCATGTCAGCTGACTCCGGCTCACAGGTCTCAGGCGATACTGCTGTTTAATTGCAGTGTTTGGGCATTCAAGGTTGGGCTGGAGCCCAGATTCTGGGACAAAATCCAGCCCAAGTATCTACATAGCAGTTTTACAGCCCTGCAGCCACAGCCCAAGCCAGCTGACCCAAGCCAGTCACAGGTGTTTAAATTGCTGTGTAGATGTACCATAGTCACCAGATTTATTTAATATAGTGTTACCATATTACAGAAAGCATCATTACAACACCTATGACATGATGTTTCTAGTGATTCTATTAAATTGAGTGAAATCTCCGATTACACATATTTCACAGACCAAGCACGTCTATCAAATGTTAATACTGAAAATAACTGGACATAGTGCTGGGTTTGGTTTTGGGGTTTTTTTTTGCAGGTAATGTACTATGGGTATCAAATAAAAGGTAAACAAATATTTAGTTACTTTCTGCCTATTTTGCTGGGCATGTAATCTGATGCTTCTTTTATGTGGGGCTCTTTACAAATTAGTCATTTCTGCCCTACTTAATGGTGAGAGAGGAATACCTTTTTTTAAAGTTACACACTGATTTTAATCAGTGTACAACTATCAGGACATTATAATGAAAGACAGCTTATAAAAAGATGTAAATGGGCTAGTTCAAATGGATGTAATGTTGATTAAAGGAGCCAGACAAAGCCCTGGAGAGTGCCATCCTGTGTTTAGCCCCCAAATGGATACATATTGACAGTTACTTTGCCTGTTTCTCCACACTGACCCTTCAGCATGCCTCAATCTGACCTTGACAACCACCTTCTGATTAAGGGCTAGTTTAGCCTCCATGGAGTGAAAGGCTCCATCACTAAAATGATTCCATCTTCTTTAATCAACGTAGATTTATTAAGCCATTCATCAATACAGTTATACCACTAATATTTTCAAGAATGGAACTCTATTCCTAAATCTGTCCCCAGATTTCCACTTAGGCTGTGTAGCGTTATAAAATTAGAGAAGGATTTTAACTGCTCAACTAGAGCTTAAATTTGAGACCTTCATTTCAGATGAACTAGGAAAATGTTATGATCAGAATTTTGAGAGACATTTCAAGAAACATTTTGAACCTCTAGCAAGCTCTTATACTGCAAAGAAAAACGTATTACATTTGGAATTCACTCCATTATTATTACTTCTAAATGTAAATATTCATCTGGGACTTCTAAAAAAAAGTGAGTGGTCATTTTAAAAGGACCACTATCAACTTGGAACCCCCATGAAAATAAATTTACAGATCATGATCCCAATACTGCAATTGGATTCACACAGACAGACTTCTGGGCCAATACAGAGCCCTAATGAAGTCAAGAGTTTTGATCCTAACTACAGTATTTGAGTATAGACTCATAAGTTATAAGGCCAGAAGGATCATTGTGATCATCTAGTCTGACCTCTTGCAGAATATAGGCCACAGGACTAGCCTAAATTAACTTCTGTTTGAACTAGAGCATTAGAAAAACATCCTATCTTGGTTTTAAAATTGCCAGTGATGGATAATCTACGTATGTTGTTCCAGTGGATAATTACCCCAACTGTTAAAAACCTGAACCTTAATTTTTGGTCTGAATTTGTCTAGCTCAGGGGTCGGCAACCTACGGCATGTGAGCCAATTCTGAGCAGCACACAGCTGCCTGCTGTGATCCTGGCCCCCAGCCCCACTCAGCCCCCTGCCCCCTTCCCTGCTTCTTTCCCCAGCATGGTGCTTTCCTGCCCCGCCCTCTCTCCTTCCCTGCGCCAATCAGCTGATGGCCCTTGCGAGGGGGAGAGGGAAGAGCGGCAGCATGTACACAGCTCTGTAGAGCACGCTGAGAGAGGTAGGGACAGGGCACATCCCTTCCAGCCACCCTGCCATGAGCCGCTCAGGGCAAGGGGTGGGAGCACCCGTACGAGCCAAGCACCCCAGCCCTCTGCCCTGCAGCCCCCATACTCCCAGCCCTCTGCCCTGACCCTTGAACCACCCACACACCCAGCCTTCTGCCCTGCACACCCTGCACCCTCATCCCTCTGCCCTGAGCCCCCCGCCACACACACACAGCCCTCTGCCCTGACACACACACACCCTTCTGCCCTGCGCCCCCTACACCCCCAGGCTCTCTGCCATGAATCCCCCCCACCCCAACACACACCCAGCCTTCTGCCCTGCATCCCCACAGCCCCATCCCTCTGCCCTGAACTCCCCCACACGCACCCAGCCCTCTGCCCTGACCCTTGAACCCCACACACACACCTCTCCCCCAGCCCTCTGCCCTAACCCCTGAACCCACCCCCCTCCAGGTCTGGGGTCCTGGCTGCAGGTCCTGCTCAGCCCGCTGCCAGCCTAGGTGAACAGAACCCCAGGCTGGCAGCAAAACTGAACAGGCTGGCGGCGTAAGATCAGCATTTTAATTTCATTTTAAATGATGCTTCTTAAACATTTTGAAAACCTTGTTTACATACAATAGTTTAGTTATATAATATAGACTTATAGAAAGAGATCTTCTAAAAACTTTGGAATGTATTACCAGCACGCGAAACCTTAAATCAGACTAAATAAATGAAGACTCAGCACACCACTTCTGAAAGGTTGCCAACCCCTGGTCTAGCTTCAACCTCCAGTCACTGGATCTTGTTATACCTTTGTCTACTAGACTGAAGAGCTTTTTGTTATCAGACTGCTGTTCCCATATAGATACTCTTAAACAAAGATGAAGTCACCCCTTTGCTTTTTCTTTGATAACTAAATAGACTGAACTCTTTGATTCTATCACTATAATGAACGTTTTCCTAGCCTTTACTTATTGTCATGGCTCCTCTCTAATTTATTAACAACCTTCTTGAATTATAGACACCAGACCCAGATAATATTCAAGGAGTAATCGCACCAGCATCATACCTCTACTCCTACTCAATATTCCTCTTTTTATACATCCAAGGATATTAGCCTTTTGGTCAAAGCATCGTACTGAGAGCTTATGTTCAGCTGATTATTTACTATGATGCCCCCAAGTCTCTCTCAATCACTACTTCCCAGGATAGTATCCTCCATCCTACAAGTATACCCTGCATTTTTGTTCCTAGATTCATGAGACTATATTTGGTTGCACTGCAATGCTTATTGTTTGCTTCCATCCAGTTTACCAAGCAGCTGATGTTTCAGTTGCTATTGCAGTACAAATGAATCATGGTAATGTTTTCACTCCTACCAAGGGATAACGGAAACAATTAAAGAAGAGAAGGAAACAGCAAAGAAGTTTTACATCCATCTTCATCAGTGAGGATGTTGAAGAGATAACTACCAGAGTATGCTGGCTCTGTTAAAAACAGGCACCACCCATCAGCCTTTTATTGGGGATTTTGGCCTTTACAGCAGAGGAATTCTGAGAGATGTTTTTCCAAGAGAGACTAATGGGAGATGTAGTCCTAGACCAATCATATGACCGAGGAGCCATGTGACTGTGCCAGAATTATATAATGTGTTGTTCTTGGCTCAGAAGGACAGAGACCAGGATTGGATCAAGATGTTGGGGGAGATTTTCTGCAGAAGCCAGGAGGAGTTCGGAGACATCAACAGAGAGCAGGTGGTGGTACTGAAAGACCAGGGGAGATAGAATCTGTAGAGCAGCTCTCTGCCAAGAGAGCTTAGGAAACTCTGACCCCAATAATAGGGTTGTTGAAAAGGCCTGTGACAACAGATTGTGAAAGGATGCAAGGCGGTATGATGGAAGAAGGAAAATCTGAGACAATATAGTACGGGGGTAGGATGGAGGCTCAGTTGCTGTCATAAGTCCTTGTTTAGGAGCGTTGAGCTTCTGCTTCCAGAGAAAACTGGAGGAACGCACCTTCAAACCGCTGCATCAACAGGATAAAGAACTACTGGAGCCCAGGGAGAAAAAAGAAGGCATCTGTAGCCCAGGGAAGATGAAGACATTGTTTAGCAAGGGAGGGCAAGCCTGCATCAGCAAGAGTGAAGAACTGATTCTAGAGGATACTTCTTTATTTTAGGCTTTTTCACTTGGAAGGGGTGTCTTTTTCTTTGGCTGAAAGGCAAAAACAATGAAGACTGTAGAACCAAAGAGTAAAACCCAGGCACCAAGACAGGGATGGTGAGGTAACACCACCAGAGATATAAGAATCCATGTGTTACTCCTGAGGTCGTCTTGAAATAAAGATGAGCTACTGTCAGGAATTTAAGTGCTTTTTAAAATAAAAGGAGGATGGTGGTACAAGCTGATAAACTGAAGAGCAACAAATAACCAGAACCAGACAGTATTCCTTCAGAATTTGAAGATATTTGAGAGTAAAGTAACTGATGACAATCATTGGTTGGTGGCATTCCATCAGTAAAACCTGCTACCATACGGGAGGGCCGGAAAAAGATGGCAGGCAAATGTTTTACCTATTTTTTTTATTTATTTATTTTTAAGTGCTAGGGATAAGCCTAGAAATCATGGACCAGTAGAACTTTCCTTGTCGAGACAAGGTAAATTGTCTGAAATAATCATCATTAAAAACAGATTTAAAAACACATTAGTCATAATGTGGAAAGGACAAGCAAACAGTACTTTGGCAAAGGAAAATTATGTTTCTCTACTTTAAAAGAATTCTTTGAACATATCAAGTGGGTGAACAGTGAAGTGACAAAACTTTCAGATAGCAATAATTTAGGTTAGTTAGGATTAAAGAAGACTATTAAGAACCTTCATCTGAAATACCATAAGTCCCAATTGCCCTAATTACTGGGGAGAATTGGAAGTTGTTTTCACGATGGGCAGTTATGTAATAACCTGTCCACAGTATAATTCCTGCCACATTACTCTGCAGCAGCTGGTATTGGCTACTATTAGACAGTTTACCTGACTAGAATACTAGTCTGATTTACCATGTATAGGGCCCTACCAAATTCATGGTCCATTTTGGTCAATTTCAGTTATAGCATTAAAAAAAAAAAAATCACAAATTTAATTATTTCAGTTATTTAAATCTGAAATTTCAGGTTTTGTTATTGTAGGGGTCCTGACCCAAAAAGGAGTTGTGGGGGGGTCATAAGGTTATGGGGGGGGTTTGTGGTACTGCCACTCATGTCTGTGCTGGTGCTGGCAGGGTGCTGCCTTCAGAGCTGGGCAGCCAGACCAACAGCCACCGCTCTCTGGCCACAGAACTCTGAAGGTAAAGCAGAAGTAAAGGTGGCAATACCATGACCCCCCCTAAAATAACCTTGGTACGCCCCCCTCCGCAACTCCCTTCTGAGCCAGAACCCCCAATTTGAGAAACGCTGGTCTCCCCCATGAAATCTGTATAGTACAGGGTAAAAGCATACAGAAGACCAAAGACCAGATATCATGGTCCTTGACACATTTTTCATGGCCGTGAATCTGGTAGGCCCCTAGCTACAGGAATTCCTGTGCTGTTTGCATTATTATACATTATGCAAAAATTAAGAAAAAAAATCTTATTGTAACTTTATTTTTAAGTACTTAATATCACAAATCAAGGTCTAGCCATAAATGTTTAGTTATGATCCTGAGTCTCTTGTGCCCTCTCCAAGCACAGCTGAGGTTATCAGAAGCTCTGGCTCACTGAACTGCTTGTCTCAATGATTTTTCAAGTATGTTCCTTACTTATGGTGATGTCAAAACAAAAGATAGGAAAGTTGAAGAGACACCTCCAAGGCTCTTGTCAATTTTAATACTTCAACACAGTTTTGCAACAAATCACTTTTTTCTTATTCAGCAAAAGCATTTTTATACTCACCAAGCATGAAGAAAGTTATCATAAGTTAATGTGCCAATTTAATTAATTGGGGTTTTTTTTGACAGGCGTTTATGTGGAGGCAAAAGCACTTGTGTACTATCTGCTTTTCTGAAGGGTCACAGCTCAGCAGTAGTACAATGAATTTTTAGGCTTTTGTATATAGAGTTGGACCATTTTTTTCCCCATAGCAGATGCATGTTTATTCTATTACAAAGTATTAAGACTTATGCTCCCAACCACTCTATTTTCTGGAGAACAGTTGTTAACTATGGAGGTTAAAAAAGTAATCTTTGCATGCTCACCTCCTACATGCAGCTCATGCTATTGATTTGTTCATAAAACCTGCTTCTATGTCTGAATACAAATATGTATATATACAAAACAACAGGTTTAAGTCTTCAGATCTGAAAGAGTTTAAGGATAGCCACTATTTTCATCATAAAAACACTGATAGAATTTATATAACAAACTAAATTATAGAAAAAAGTTTAATCCAAGTCATTCAAAAGGCTAACGAAAGATATCAGGAATTAGCTGCAACAGCACTAACCTGTATTGTTACAGTACTTTTATAATATACAAAATATTAAAAAAGATTAGCAGAAATATCCTGGGCAGAAAAAATCATGCAACTAACCAGAATCATCTGCCACAAGATATGCACAATAATATTCCAAACACTTTTACAAAATTGTTAATTCTACAAAGTAAAAATTGTCAGGGTAACATTCTTCACTATTAAACCTCTCTCCAACTATACTACCTTTAAAAGAAACTAGGGCTGTCAAGCAATTTAAAAAATTAATCATGATTAATCACTGTTAAACAATGGTAGAATACCATTTATTTAAATATTTGTGGATGTTTTCTACATTTTCAAATATATTAATTTCAATTACAACACAAAATACAGAGTGTACAGTGGTCACTTTATTTTTTATTACAAATATTTGCACTGTAAAAAACAAGGGAAATAGTATTTTTCAATTCACCTAATAGAAGTACAAGTACTGTACTGAGCCACCATTCTAGAGGACGCATCCATGCTGACAATGGGTTCTGACAGATAACAATCCAAAGCAGTGCGGACTGATGCATGTTCATTTTCATCATCTGAATCAGATGCCACCAGCAGAAGGGTGATTTTCTTTTTTGGCGATTCCGGTTCTGTAGTTTCTGCATTGGAATGTTGCTCTTTTAAGACTTCTGAAAGCATGTTCCACACCTCATACCTCTCAGATTTTTGGAAGGCACTTCAGATTCTTAAACCTGAGGTCAAGTGCTGTAGATATCTTTAAGAATCTCACATTGGTACTTTCTTTTCATTTTGTTAAATCTGCAGTGAAATTGTTCTTAAAATAAATAAGATGTGCTGGGTCATCATCCGAGACTGCTATAACATGAAATATATGGCAGAATGCAGGTAAAACTGAACAGGAGACGTACAATTTTCCCGCAAGGAGTTCAGTCATAAATTTAACACTTTTTTTTTTTTAAATGAGCATCATCAACATGTAAGCATGTCCCCTGGAATGATGGCTGAAGCATAAAGGGACATACAAATGTTTAGCATATCTGACATGCAAATACCTTGTAACGCCGGCTACACAAGTGCCATGTGAACGCCTGTTCTCACTTTCAAGTGATATTTTAAAGAAGAAGCGGGCAGCATTACTTCCCGAAAATGTGAACAAACGTGTTTGTCTTAGCGATTGACTGAACAAGAAGTAGGACCAAGTGGACATGTAGGTGCTGAAGTTTTTTTATTGTTTTGTTTTTGAGTGCAGTTATGTAACAAAAAAGAAACAAACCTACATTTGTAAGCTGCACTTTCACAATAAAGAGATTACACTACAGTACTTGCACAAGGTGAATTTTAAAATACTATTCCTTGTGATCTTTACAGTGCAAATATTTGTAATCAAATATGTAAAGTGAACACTGTACACTTTGTATTGTGTTGTAATTTAAAATCAATATATTTGAAAATGTAGAAAAACATCCAAAATTATTTAATAAATTTCAGTTGGTATTCTGTTGTTTAACAGTGCAGTTAAAACTGCAATTGCGATTTAATTAATGCAATTAGTGGACAGCCCTAAAAGAAACTAACTACTTTCACCTTAGCACTACAAGGTTACCAAGCAGACAAAGAAAGAATGCTGTAGAACTGCAACTCCGATTTTGAGGAAGGATACCAACTTTTTTTCTGAATGTGCATCACAGGGTAATTAGTGTCAATGAAGACCTCAAATTCTAGACTTGAGAATTATCGTGCATAGCTCTGTATTCAGCTGTGAAGTATTCCATTTTATTTTGAAAGCTATATATTTTGACAACATTTTGTTGGCAGGGGGCTAAAACACCACCCCTTGCCCCTGCTCTTGGGGCACGAAGGTGGTAGAGAAGGGAAGAAGGGGAGGGGTCTGGGTTTGCTCCTCACGCTGAGCCCCAGCCCCTCTCAACCCTGTGCGTTTCCTACCCACTTCCCCCTTTGGTAGGGTTACCCTTGGTCCTTGATGCTAGGGGAGAAGTCTCCTTCCTTCAGTTCTCTGTTTTTACAAGTCTCAGCAACACACCTCAAAACTCCAGTCCTCTCTCCTTCCTTACACCCCTGACTGCCTGAAAGGGGGGGAGGGTGTATTAGGTTCCTGACAGGGCCTTAATTCACTACAGGTGCTCCAATTAACCTGTAGCAACCCTCCTTAGTCTACAGGGAACCACACCTTAATTAGCCTAGGGTTTATATATCTCCCTTCTACCACTGTCCCACTGCTCCCTGGCCCTGCCATATCACAATATGCAAAAAAGTAACTATGTAGATCACATTTTCATGTTGGCTGATATTAGAAGGAACTAGGTAAAATGGATTCTTGTGGATCCCCTGGTAATTCACTATGCTTTGTTACAGAAAACACCACTTACAAAGAGATCTTGGGATCCCCACTTACCAACCACCCGAGGTGTTGAGATCTTCAGTGAAGTATCAGTTGAATATCTCTGCTGATGGCAGCTTGCATCACAATTAAAGCACCACCTGATAATCATTTAATAATAGGTAATCATTTAATCAGGCATGCTTATGATTTAAAGACTTGAGGCGAGATATTTAACAAAAATGTTGTGATCAGACTAACAACATGGGAATATCCTCTTCTTCTTCCCCCACAACCCTGTATTTTATGTTCCTTTTAAGATTGCTAGTGTGAGTTAAAAAGATTTCAAACAATGGGACAATTTTAACACAAATGTTTTAAATTGTGAGTTTTCAACTCAGAATTGACCACCAATTCTCAACAGTATTACATCATCAGAAAAAGGTTCCCACTGGAAATTAAAATGTTACAAGATCAAGCACAGGAGAAGAGCCCGAGCCCCAGTGTGAGAAGGGGCAGGGGATCCAGCACCCACCGTTGCAGCAGCCAACAGCTCCGGGGAGAGAGGCCCACCCACCATCCATGGCAGCTGAGAGCTTCAGGAGTTCCTCCCGGACACACTAGCTGAGAGTTCTAGGGTCCCCACACCTGCTGAGAGCTCCAGCCCTGCCACCCTGGGGCTGAAGCTGAAAACATCACAGAGGTATCTGAAAGTCACAGAATCTGTGACTTCTGTGACCTTAGTGACATAATCTTATCCTTAATTATAGAAGAGGCTGGCAGTACCACCTATTATTAAGGTTAGCAGACATTCCTTATTATAAAACAGTTTTTAGGGAATATAACTTTGCCATTCCAAGTGTACACCCAAGGCTGAACTGTTTTGGAAAAAATCAGGAAACACAGTTCAGATGTTTTCAAGAATACAGCTAGGGAAAAATACATTGTTTTGCCCAGGCTGAAAACAAATGGCAACCTTTTCTTTGAGCAGCTCTAGCACCCCAATGCATTTGATCAGGGACCTGAAATTTGTCAGCGGAGGAGTGGCCTTTGTGTCAGGGATGTGATTTTTGCCATTCCTGTGAAAATCTGCCCAAATTTGGCTTTTTTAAAAAAAATAAATCAGTTTGCACAGTAGAGACTATATAATTTTAGCAGATAAATTCCTTGAATCCATCTGCACTGAGCTTGCTCCAGCCCTGGGCTGCAGGGGACTGAGTAGGACTTCCCCTGCAATTACAGCTCTGGGAGGCTGCAGGCTGTGCAGGGTCCTGGTGCAGGCACCAGAAATGAAAGCAGGGAGCTGATCTCTCCTATGTACTGCTCTCAATGAAACATGGAAGAAGAAGCTGTCCAATATGAACACAGAGGGATGAGCTATATCTGCTGAGATTGGGGGGGGGGGGGGAGACAGAAGTAGGAAACTGGGACTGGGGGGCAAGGTCTAAGAGCCAGAAAAGGAAAGGGTATTAGGAGAAGACTGGGAGCCAGTAAGTGGGATGGGGGAAGGGGACTAGGACTAGCTGGGCAAAGAGAATGGGGCTAAGAACCAGTGACATGAGGGGAGAACCAGTGACATGATGATGAGTTGTGGTATCGGGGGGAGAACCGCGGCTGGCTGGGAGAAGAGATTGGGACAAGGAGCTGCGGGGAGGGTGCAGGACAATTAGATTGGCCAAAGAGCCTGGGAGGAAGATTGACACTGGGATCCAAAGGGGATGGGCAACCAGGATGCAGGACAGAAACAGACTAACTGGAAGCCCAAGAGGGAGGGAATTGGAACTGGCTTGGCAAGGGGATTGGGATTGGAGGTGGACACTGGAACTGGGTGTCTGAAGAGGTGAGACTAGAACTCTCTGGTCAAGGAGACAGGCTGGGATGAAAAGGTGAGGAGAATAAGATTGAGATGACAAGCCAAAATGGGGAAGAGACAGGAAGGACAGAATGTAAGGGATAGATCAGAAGGGGGTCACAGTTTGGAGCAGGGAGAAGGAAAAACAGAAGACTCTATGGCCACCAGAATACACTCCTCTCCATAACTTGGAATGGAACCCAAGATTCTTGCATCTCACCAGTCCTCTGCTGTCAGCAAACAACTGTGAAATCTACTGGCAAAAAGCATGTCTCATCCCTCTCTAGCACTAGTCCACACAGATGACAGCCTAATACTGCTAGCATTTATTCCATCAGCACAAGTGGCAGAGGTCTGCATGGTTGATCTAAAGGTTTAAACCTGTTGATGACTCATGTTGGTGTCTATATGATGAACATTCTTGTGGTTTGTTTTTTTTTTAACCTAGGAAATTAGATAATACAAACATTTTTAAGGTTACAAGCTCAACTTAGAAAATGCCAGAAAATTAATGTTGCCTGTGAAACTTTAATTCAGCCCCCTTGTGCATATGCATTGTGAAACAGTTTTTAAATATATGATCATATACTGTTTTATCCACAGAACCCCCATCTCATTCAGTGCAAAGGACGAATGGTGCTTGCTTCACTATTTGATATTTTGTTTTTTCCACACTGTTCTAGGTGTTGCGCCATACCGTCTTTATCGCATACTATTCAAACCCTGCTCTAAAAACAAATTTATCCGATTCCTCATGGGCTTTTCTATGATGCTCATCATTACAGTATCTGAGTGCTTCATGAACATTAATGAATTTATTTTCACAACAGCCCTTTGAAGTGAGGGGCTATTATTATCCCCTTTTTACAGATGAGGAATTGAGGCACAAAGAGATCAAGGTCAAAAGTATCCACTAAATTTGGGTGCCCAATCTGATTTTTTAGGATTATTTAGCACTATATATGTTCGAAGCACAGTTTCCATTAACTTCAACTGCAGCTGTCAACACTTCTGCAAATCAGACCCCAGGATCTCAAGTCAGGCACCCAGAAAATGAGAAACACATAATTAGTAACCATTTATACTGTAAAAAGTCTGGTTTAAGTGAGTTGCTTAGCATTACACAGAAACTCTGTAGCAAAGAAAGGGATAGAATCCAATTCTCCAGGGCAACATTTATCTGCTTTAACTATGAAACACCATTTTTTCTCTTCTTACAAACCTTTGCCTCATTTGTTACATATGTTCCAAATTGTGCAACAAATGAAGATGGGATTCTACAAGACAAGAGTTTACTTTCCTACTCAACCTTGATTTATCCCCAGAGCAGATTTATCCCGTGCACTGAATGAGGCAGGGGATCCTGTGGAAAAATAGTATGTGATCATGTAATTAAAGATTGTATCATAATGCATATACACAATGGGTCTGAATTAAGGCTGTACAGTCAATCTTAATTCTGGCATTTCCTAACCTGTGAATGCTTGACTTTGTAAACTTATGTTAGTAGAGGAGTTTGGGCTTGTCTCCCTATACTCGCGCACAAGCACATATAATATATGTGTGTATATAATACATATGTATAGCTTTTTTTACATGATGTACAGTAAACATTAGTACAGATACATTATAAACATTCAGCTATAGTATGCATTAGCTATATTTCTTTATTGTATTAGATTGTATTGTACTGTCCATCCTGTGATCAAACTGGAAAGAGATCTGCAGTTTTTTGAATGGTCTACCATAAATCAACTACATTTCTTTTCTTTATGGTATAGGTATATCCCAGGGTCAAACTGGAAACAGATCTGCAGGCTTTTGAATGATTCTAGCATAAATTAATTTATATTTTGCTTTGGCACTAGCTCCCCCTCCAGACCAGCCTAACAATATTGTAATTACTTCTTATTTTAAACTCTGACTGTACAAAAAGTTTAAGTACTCAAATTCAGCTATTTCTTTCAGAAGGTATCACTGAATCCCTGAAATTATGCTGAAAAGAATGATTACAAAATGAATATCCAAAATCCACAAACAAGACTTTGAAATTCATTCAATCTAAAATACAATGGGTAAGCAGGGCACTCATTTATACAGCTACAATAGGTCAGAACAGATTAAAAACTCTCCTTAATCAGTTGGGTATTTCAGGAACTGTCTAAAATATTTCTCATCAACACAATTCCACTATATAAACAAACTAATCTCTTTGTTTGAAAACTTAATACAGTGATCATAAACAATTAAAATTAATTAAAGAAACTAGTAAAACCCTATGGATCTTAGGTTTCAGAGTGGTAGCCGTGTTAGTCTGTATCAGCAAAAACAATGAAGAGTCCTTGTGGCAACTTAGAGACTAACAAATTTATTTGAGCATAAGCTTTCATGCGCTAGAACCCATTTCATCAGATGTATCTGAGGCCCAAGAAAGCTTATGCCCAAATAAATTTGTCTCTAAGGTGCCACAAGGACTCTTCATTATTTCTGTGGATCTTAGTATCCTTGCTAATTTTATTAATTAATCCATTTGTTCTTGAGCAAGTATAAAGATGTTTTACATCTGTTGTTGTAGTCATAAAGTTTCCTTTCAGTTGCTTAACTAATTTACTCAGACAAGATTCTAAACAAAACAAGCAACAAGAGAAAAAGCAGTTACAACTTTAAGACCCCTTACATTTTTCAGCTGTCAGATACACATCTCCATTTGTCTGTCTGAGATACTGAACTTGTGCAATTCAGCATTCGTGTTGCTTCTTACTTTATCCTCATTATTGAATAGCTTGCTCAGAAATATGAATAATTAATTACACTTTACACATGGAAAAATTGGTTGGTTTGTTGTGTGTATGGGGAGGGAACTTAGCAAAACACTGCTTCACTGCACAATGATTTTATCTTGAAATTATTTTAGGCAAGTGCTCATACAACTTTGGCAATGTACAAACTTGTACAGCTGCAACATCCAAGCAAATACAGATTATTAAAAATACAAGTCCGTCATTCAAATTGTAGTCACCAATATAAATACTGTTGATTGTGAACTTTAATACATGTAAAAAGATCCCTGTAAAATCTGTTTTTAGTGACCACACAGGGAACCAGCAAATATCAACTGCCTTTATAGTTGCCCATACAGTTTACAACTTTCGAGTTTTTCATTACTTAAGATAAAGATGATTTTCAAAAAATGGACCTGATAATATTGTGAAACCCAAAAACCACCTCACTTCTAAATGGCCATTCTGAAGTATCCCCTTGACCGTTAGACAATGCCTAGAAATTGACAGAAAATTATTAAAAATGCTACTATAACATAACTAAACATAATTGTAAATTCTAATTTAAGCAGAACAAAAGTATGTTCCCAGCCATAAATTTATTATTATATAATATCTGTATTTGGAGTAGCACCAACAGGGTAACGTGGGCCAGCCATGGCCCCACTCTACTCTGCACTGTACACGCATAGGCTTGGTCTACACGAGTTATATGGGCATAGTCAGTCAGGGTGTAAAAAAAAAAAAGACATACCCGACATAGTTATGTCAATATAACTCCGAATGTAGACACAGCTATATTAACAGAAGAGTGCTTAACATAACTCATGTTCTTTAGGGTGGTGGTGTTCCTACAAAGACAGAAAAAATCCTTTGTCAGCATAAATTGTGTCAACGCTATAAGGCTATGCTGACATAGCTATGTCAGTATAATCTGCATAGTGTAGACAAACCCAAAAACTGTCTCTGTCTCAAAGAGTTCACAGTCTACAGCCCAATCCTACAACATATAGCATGTCTGGACCTCTGCACTCAAGTGCTGTATGGTATCTAAATAATGAGACAAGGAGGTGCCATAAACAAACAGTTTCATGAGAGCACAAGGCAACAAGATGACTGGATAATAAATTGTAAGTAATATGACTACCCTAGTCCCCTTTCCACTAACCCCTGTTTACTGGTCTGTCTTTACATCATTGTGTGTGTTTTTTAAACAAGGTCCATCCTTCCTGAATGTTTGGAAAGCAACTAGCACACAGCGGGTGCTGCCATAAACAATCAACTGCCACGGCATCCCTAGAATTAGACGTGCCTAGGAACAAGCACCAGTACCTTGTCTAGACTACAATTCAAACTCCTGTAAATTAATACGCTGTGGAACATGGTTAAAGATCCTCGTGTGGGCAAGCGCCCGGCAGTAACTGACTTCGGAGCGGATTCGTGGGGCAGTCACTCCTCTAGGCTCCCCGGGGCCCTTCACGTTAAGGGGACTCATGGGAGATCCACGACCAGCATTTTCTGCTCGTCATTTCACCCTGCAGAGACGGGCAGTAGGGCCGGGGCATCTGCCGGGCGAGTGAAGTTTGCCGCCACCTCTTCACTCGGGCTGCGGCGCGCAGAACGACAGCGGCGCTCCCCTCCCCGACTCCCGCGGCAGCCCGAGCCCGGAGCGCCGCCTCCGCCCGCGGACCCCGCTCCGCTCTCCCCCTGCGACCCGCTGCTGGAGCTCGGGACTCGCACGCGGCTCCCCGGGCTCGGGCCAACCGCCCCGCCGCCCCCCGCTCCCGAGCGGCTCAGGCCCCGGCCCGTGCCACCGCGCGGGGAGCCTGGCAACCGGCGGGGGTCGCTCTCCCCTTCCCCCACCGCCCGCAGCCGCCGAGCAGCGTTCGAGCCTCCGCAGCCCAGGCCCGGGGAGGGCTGGGGAGCGGCAGCTGGAGCAGCCCCGAATCGGCTCCTCGCGCGGACCCCGCAACCCCTTACCCGAGTGGCAGCACCGGCCGCCCGCGGGCTCCCCTCCGTGCCGGCTCTGAGGAGGCGCCGGCGCGCGGATGCGGATGTGCGGGAGGGAGGGGAGTAAAAATACGGAAACAGGAGCCTGCAGTGGCTTAACGGAGGCTCCGACTGACTGAGCGAGGGGGCGCGAGAGACACAGCGCGGAGCGCGCGTCAGGGAGCGGGAGCGCGCTCCAGGAGTAAAAGTGCTGAGCGGGTGCGCGCACCACAGCCTGGCAGCCTGTGAGCGCGCTCAATTGGCGAACGGCGCTTCTCGTGCAGGGGAGAGATTCAGCTCAGCTGGGCAAACGGCGCTAGCTGCTGGCAGTGCGCATGCGCTATCCATGACGCTCTTGCGACTGGCCCAGACTCAGCGAGCCGTGCTTGGTGGTGATCGGCGCTGGCTCTCACGGTGCCGCCGCGGCTGCGCGGGGGAGACAGGCTGGACCCGGGACACGGCTTGACTGAGCACCCGCCCGCCAGGGCTTTCGCCCCGCGTACAGAGCGGAGAGGGGCAGCTGCGGAGTGGAGCGAGGGTGTGATAGTGGCCCCTGCTGGGCGGGGCGCCTGCCACTGTATGTGAGTGCAGCGGGTGCAGGCTCGGATGCGGCTGAGTCATAGAATATCAGGGTTAGAAGGGACCGCAGGAGGTCATCTAGTGCAACCCCCTGCTCAAAGCAGGGCCAAGCCACAAATCGTTTCCCACAGCCCCAGAGCTGCCAGGTGCTGCACTTTTGGACTGGAGCCCAGTAGAGCAAGAGGAATGGGGTGAAGGGAAGGGAGGACTCTTCAGGAGCTTGAGGGTGTGTGCATCCTGCCATCGAGGTTGCCAGTTTTTGTTGGCCCTATTTCTGAAGCTTTCATCACTTGACAATCTTTAATTAAAGATTCATCTAATTCCTTGAGATTCCAGGACAATCCCTGGAAGGTTGGCAACCCTACTGCCATCCCAGGCAGCAGGAGCAGTGCAGGGAAGGGCAGCCCATCACCTGTTGTTTAGATTGTATCTCCTGTGAAATCTGCAAATTTTATTCAGATACGTTTAGCTTGCCAGCAGGAGGTGGATGTGTACATTCTCTTCCTTCCCTAAAATAACCTTAGTTGCACCTTCAGCAACAGTTCGTGGTCCAATAGCCACTTCCAATTACCTTTTTATTTTAAAGTTGGGATCCTAGGTTAGTTTGTACAATAGAAATGGAGCATGAGAGGAGTCAGAATGACAAAAAATACTGAAACAAAAACAACTAATTTGCTCTTCTGTTTATGGGGCATGCTGTTCATTCACAAATTTGATAGTCAGCTGGCAGGGGTATGAGAGAGGTCTATCCAGTTATGAATGGTATGGAAAAAGCTAATAGAGAAGTGTTATTTATCTTTTCACAAAATACAAAACCTATGGGGTTCCTGATGACATTAAGAGGCAGTAGGCTGAATACAAACACAAGGAAATGCTTCTTTGCACAATTAACCTATGGAACTCATTGCCAGGAGATGATGTCATGGTCAAAAATATAACTTCATTCAAAAAGAACCTGATAAATTAATCTGGCTATTAGCCAAGACATCCCCATGTTTGGGACAACCCTAAACCTCTGATTGCCAGAAGCAAGAAGGGGAAGACTGGTGGATGGCTCCATCTACCCTGTTCTGTACAGTTTCCCTGAAGCTCTGGTACCAGCTACTGTTGGATAACAGGCTAGATTGACCATTGGTCTGATAAACTGTGGCAGGTTCTTATCATCAATTTTCTGACAGGTGCAAATTATTCAGTTTACAAATAAAGGTAAACTACACTTTGCTTGATCAATTCAATAATTGCATGGACATATCACACTACTATGGTAACACAGTTGGTTCAAATAGTCTTCCACTGCTATCCCACAGTGCACAAATTGTAGAAGAAGTAGAATTTCTACTATGTATTCAACTGTCAACTTGCCCAGAGGTCTTATCAGTTGGATTCACTGGGAAAGCTATCCGTTCTATGCGCTCCTTTCTTCTCCCTCATCCCAATAAAAAAGAACAAAGGCTTTATCTGCACTAGAGAAGTCAATCAGCAGTATAGCAACTCATTATTTTACACTCATTGTTACACCACTGCTTGATAATATGTTGCACCAGTTTAAAGACTTCATTTTTTCCTACATCCACCCTAGTGTTATGTGCATTAATGGAGGTGCAGTGCCCTCTAGAAATATATTCTCAAGTTCTCATTACTGCTCCTTGGAGCAGTACATTCTTACTACAGTAGGTTGGGCTGCAGATTTTTTAAACAAAAATCATGAAGCAGTCAGAGTAAATTTAATCAAAGTCACAGATTTAGGTCAAAACTGTGTAAAGTCATGGGGTTACGTGGGGGGCCTGGTCCTGCCCCCAGGGGTAGGAGGCCCTGGGAGAGGGCTGGAGAGTGAAACCACAGTGCACTGACTTTGGGCAGCAGGAACTCCTAACTTCCCTAGAGCTGAGCCCAGAGGTTGAGAGCAAGACCACCCTGTGCTCACCCTGGGAAGCAGTAGCTTCTATGTACCACAAGGCTGGGCTCAGAGGTTGACAGCAAACGTGTCTTGCATTCACATTGGGCAGCAGCAGCTCTTTGCCATATCGCAACACCACTCATTCAGATTTGGCCTGACTGCCACCCTGTCCTGGAGGAGGGACAACCAGGCCAAACCTGAGAGGTTCCATGACCCTATGCACTAAGTCACAACTCCGGGAGCAAGGAGCCAGGCCCAGCCCCACAGGACTGGAGCTTCTGTTGTGGGGTGGACTTGGTCTTCAGCACCCCTCCCAGGCTTTGCCCTTCACCTAAGTGCTTTATTAAAATCATGGACAGAGAAAAGTCACAGATAGAGAAATCATGGTATCCGTAACTTTTCCATCACCACAAAAACCCATAGCCCCAACAATAGGCAGTGTGGGAAGAAGGGTCACACTCCCACTATATGCTGGTAAATTTACATAGTTCTCCAATGGATGTCCTCATGGGTCAGTGGGTGCTGCCATTTTTACAACACCAAGACCAGTTGGAACATTCATATCCTGGTAAAAGAAGTTGCCTGTTAAGAGATGTCCATAATGGAGTTTTAAAAAATGCAAGACAGTTGTCAAGTGGTGGTAAATGATTTTCTGGGCCTTCATTATAAGTGCTGGAAAGCGTTAGAAGTGGTGCACAGACATCAGTGAAATGCTCATTCAAGCTGCTAGTCTGATGGATCTTCTGCTTCCCTGGCCACAAAACAATATCCTGGAAATGCAGATAGAGGTAGATGAACATTCAGTTACACTCTGGGCAAATGTAGAATGGCAGTAGAATGCATTTTAATAAATCCAAAAAATGATAAATATTCCCACATCAAAAAACTTACTGAAAGATATATACATCACTTTTTCAAAATATTCTGCAATATATAACACATATAGTCACTTTTTCCTGGTGGGAGATAAATGGCAGAAACGAGGATGTGTACATGAAGAGAGAATTCCAGTCTGAGTCAGTTTCTATATTTTGTAATGCAGGATACTGGGCAAGAGCAGGGACTAGCAAGGGATATATACTCTCTGTAAGCCTATTGTTTAGCTCCATGTAGTCCCAGAACAGTAAGACTCTAAGCACCTAGGGCAGGTCAATCTCCTGTTTTATGTATCTCCATAGATGCCTTGCCCTAACTTAGTATGTAATTTATCATGGAAATCAGCCACTCCACCAGGCAACTGGAAGGTAAATAATGTAATGCCGAAATTTCAAAAGAGCTCCAGAGGAGATCCTGGCAATTACAGGCCCTTGAGACTGTACTGGATAAATTGGTAAAAACTATAGTAAAGAACAGAAGTATCAGACGTGTAGATAAAATACAATTGTTGGGTAAGAGTCAACACAGCTTTTGTAAAGGGAAATCATGCCTCACCAATCTATTAGAATTATTTGTAGGAATCATCAAGTCTGGGAATAAGAGTGATCCAGTGGATACATTCTACCTGGAGTTTCAGAAAGATTTGACAAGGTCCTGCACCAAAGGCTTTTAAGGAAACTAAGTAGCTATGGGGTAAGAGGGAAGGTCCTCTCATGGATCAGTAACTGGTTGAAAGATAGGAAACAAAGGGTAGGAATAACTGTTCAGTTTTCACAATGGAGAGAGGTGAACAAAGAGGTTCCCTAAGAATCTGTACTGGAACACATACTGCTCAACATATTCATTAATGATTTGGAAAAGACAGTAAACAGTGAAGTGAAAGTTTGCAGACAATACAAAATTACTCAAAATAGTTAAGTCCAAAACAGACTGTGATGAGTTACAGAGGGATCTCACAAAACTGGATGACTGGGAAACAAAATGGCAGATGAAATTCAGCATTGATAAATGCAAAGTAATGCATATTGGAAAAATAATCCCAATTGTACGTATATAATGACGAGATCTAAATTTGCTGTTATCACTCAAGAAAGAGATTGTGTAGTCATCATGGGTAGTACTCTGAAAACTTCTGCTCAATGCACAGCACTGGTCAAAAAGTCTAACAGTATGGTAGAAACTATTAGGAAAAAGATAGAAAATATAATGCCACTATATAAATCCATGATGCGCCCATTACCTTGAATACTATGTCCAGTTCTGGTCACCCATCTCAAAAATGATATAGCAGAACTGGAAAAGGTTCAGAGAAGGGCAACAAAGATGATCAAGGTTATGGAATGACTTCCATAGGAGGAGAGACTAAAAAGATTAAGGCTGTTCAGATTAAAAAAATAAATAAGGGGGGATATGATAAAAGTCTATAAAATCATGAATGGTACAGGAAAAGTGTAATTTATGCTTTCACACAATATAAACAACAGGTGACCCAATGAAATGAATAGGCAACAGGTTGAATACAAACAAGAGGAGCTACTTTTTCACACAATGCACAGTTAACATGTGGAACTCATTGCCATGGGATGTTGTGATCGCCAAAAGCATAACTGGGTTCAGAAAAGAATTGGATAAGATCCTGGTAGACAGGTCCATCAGTTGCTATTAGCCAAGATTGCCAGGGATGCAACTCCATGCTGGGGGCAACCGTAAACCACTAGCTACCAGAAGCCGGGAGTGGAAGACTGGGGTGGATAATTCCATAATTTCCCTGCTCTTTATATTCCCCCTCAAGCTCTGGTATATGCCACTGTCAGAGACATGATAGTGGGTATGATGGACCATGGTCTGACGCAGTAAAGCAGCTATTATGTTCACATGCCATGCATCGCCAACGTCAGCCATAGCCTTTTCTCCTTGTATTAGCGAACGCTCTCTGATGCACCCATCAGTCTTGCAAAATGTCCTTCTTGGTCTTTCACTTCTGACTTGATATGTTGAGGCAATTGTTTGCTACTGCGGGCAAAGACCAGTGGCCTTTTCAGCACAGCTGCTGAGCCAATGTCAAAAGGAGAAAAAAAGATAAAATCAGTATCTATAGCAACCTTCTACTGGGGCCTAGGAATGATAAAGTATCTATTTTTCCCTAGTTTTGCATTCCAAACTGGTGTTATTACAGACTGGCTCAGACACTGAGATGATAAACAGATCGCCAGTGGCTCTCCAGTATTGGGCTGCTGCTGCTACTCCCTTACCATTATGATTATTAAAGATTTGTATTGCAGTAAAACCTGCAAACCCTAGTCAAGGATCGAGGCCCCCATAGTTCTAGACACCATATACATACATAACAAAACAATCCCTGCCACAAAAGAATGTATAATCAAAATAGATGAGGAAAGTAAAAAAGTGGATACAAGCAAATGGATAAGGGAATACAAGGTAATGTTCAGGTGATCAAGGGAATTGTGGGTTCCAAACATTTCAAAGGGCAAATGTAATAATAGTCCTTAGCTTCAGGCAGCTCTAGCCTCGGATGATCTCACCTTCAGTAAGATTCCCAAAAGGGAAAGATGAAAATTGTTCCAGAGAGTTATCTGAAAGTTGGGGAGAGAAACTGCAACGTTATTTGCCCATATGGTCCCTTTGGCTGACCTAAGGCAGCGGTGAATCATTGTTATCTATTATAAAAATAGATACATCTATCCAGCCACCAAGGTACATGTCAAAGCATTCAAATGTCTTTAGTGTGACTGTTTCTCAAACAAAGTGGTGGCAGACTGAAGAAAAGTCAGGGCTGAAATAAACAGAATATTGTATTAGGATGCCTGTGGGCCATACAATTGTACATACTATTGTGTGAAATTAAATGAACTGTAAATATTTGCTTAATGCCATAATGATACTACTGCTAGTTTTCATGCCTTCAAACATACTGCCTTAAAGAAAACCATACAGCACTGGAACTGACTTTGCATGCATTGCAGATGTTGCTGGACATGGGATGGCAGATAAAATACTATGTAAATACTTTGGCCAAAGTGCCACAGTTTGTGCTTTACAATTCAATACTCCTGTTTTTATGTTGTGGTCCATTTGTGCCTTTGGTATTTTTTTACCTGCACTTCAGGACTGGCCATGTGAAATAGCTCTGCCAGCTGCTTGGCAAGCTGTGCTAGTGGTTTCTGTTCTGACCTGGTGGGTTTAGTACCAGTGAGGGTGAAAACCAGGACAGTGATGGAGGAGAGAGAGAGAAAATGGGGAATCCACACATTCACCCTTGTGTAACTATAGCAGCTGTGTGAATCCAGAGGCAAGTTTCCCAAACCAGCATAAAAGGACCACAAATAAGTACCTTTTACTATGAAAAGCAATTCCTAAGTGTAGAGGCTCCCTATCCAGGGCCGCCCAGAGGATTCAGGGGGCCTGGGGCAAAGCAGGGGAGCAGACATTAAAAAAGGTGCCATCTGCTGCGGTGCTTGTGCTCACCGGGTGGCACTCTGTGTCTTCGGCAGCTGTGGGTCCTTCACTCGCTCTGTGTCTTTGGCAGCACTGAAGGACCCGCCGCCAAAGTGCCGCCGAAGACCCGGACCACTGCCAGGGGAGTAAAAAGGCACCTCTAGCCAGGGAAGGGATTCTTGGCCAGGGCTTGTGGGGCCCCTGCAGGGCCTAGGGCAAATTGCCCCACTTGCCCCCCCCCCATGGCAGCCCTGCCCTTATCACCCCAAGAACTCCTCCACTGGAAAATAATCAGTAGGTGTCACCCCAGGAACTTATAAAGATACGCTTCAGTTGGTGCAAGCTGAGTTCCATGTGGATACATCCCACTATCATGGTCATGCATTCAGCACAATCGTCCTCCCTTGGAAGTCACTTGAAACTACAGGTGCTCAGCACTTCTGGCAAAAATAGATCCTAGGTTTCTGAAGCTGGGTCTCCTGAAAATGAGGAGGCAGAGCACACAATTAGTGGACACCTCTGAAAATTCTGTTTTAAATGACTTGCTTCATGTCACATAGGAAGTGTGTAGTGAAGCCAGGACTAGAATTCAGTTCAGTACCTTAACTACAAAACCAGTCTCTCTCTTTCCACAGCCTTCTCCTTCATTAACTACACACTTTTCAACTCTTGAAGCAAATGAGTTGGTGTCCTGTAACAACTTCATTTACTACACACTCTTCCTTTTTCACTGTCTGTGCCCTGAATAAACAGAAATTCCATCACGTGAAACTCAATCACCCCAGCGCAGAATCTCAGTAAGCAATGTTGTTGTAGCTGTGTCCGTCCCAGGATATTAGAGAGACAAGGTAGGCTAGTGATTGATAGGATTTGGGACAAAGTTAAATATCACCCCAGAAAGCCTCGTATCCCTTCACAAAATAAAAGTATTTCCCATTGAAACTTATGCCAGCAAACAGGTTTTTTTCTTCTCCCCAAAGTGCTGGCTCTGATTCTCGTTTACTTTGCGGCCCCTTTGTACTAGTACAGAATCACAAAAGGTCTTAAATGCCGCATAGCCAATTCTTGAGACTTACTGCAAGGTTCACAATATTTGGTGTTTTTCTTAAAGCTCAAGACCCTGGAGTCAAGTGAATACACCAGAATGTCAGCTTTCATTCAAGCCCTCATGGTTATGAAGATAAGCTTGAAAATCACCAACCTGCACAGTTCACAGGTCAGAAGGCAAATAAAAATAATACATTTGGAGATCTTTTTTAACATCTCCTGATTCTGAGGGGCCTGACAAATGATTCTTCAACATTTGAAGTTGGCGAGACAATAAATGTTCGTTGCAAAGCACTGTTATAGAGGAGTTTGGTTACTGTCATAACGGCACTAACCCAGTACTCACCTGGCTTCTGTGATATGCAGTATGTTGGGGATGGACCAGAGCTCATTGCACTCTACCTGTTCTGTACTGGGGTAGCAGCCAGCCCCTAGAGGACCATTATAAACTGGCATAATTTAAAGCAGCCCTGAGAAAAAGGCCAGAATTATGGGGGAGCAACTACGACTTTTCCTAGGCTGGCTGCAGAAAAGTAAGAATGCAGAATTTGACCCCCTTTCTTCATAACTTGAGTCCTATTCTCCCATACAAGACTGGAGTAAGGCAGGGTGAAAACGACCTCAGATCTCGATCTGGTGTGATTTAAGAAGCATGCAAAAAAGTTGTGTCTGTCCGAGAGTTCTGAAAGTGCAGAATTTTTGCTGGTTTTGATGTCTTTATCTATTTTAAATAAAGACTGCGTACAACTGTGGAAACAAAGACTGGGAAAGAAATTAAAAGATCTGCCCTCACTTATTTGTCTTCCCATTCCAAGAAATCCAGACCTCTTACCAGGCAGAAAAAAATATAAAAGATAGATACTAATCTCTTGGGGGGCTGTTATGTAAAACATTTTCATTCATAGCCACTTAACTTTCATATAGGAATATTATCAATGTCACAATAATTGGGGAACTAAAATAAACCCTCAGTTTTATACAAAACTTTTTTGTTTTGCATGTTTTTTAAGTGATTGTTAAAATGTCAATTATTCAGCATCTGTAAAATAAGATTTTAAAATTCTAAAGAATGCTTTAGAAACTCTAAAGAGCCTTTGAAAGATAATTTCTATATGTTCTTTTAAAAACATTAGAATTTGCAATAAAATTTCCACTGATTTAAGACCTGATTTCAAACCTGTTAGAAATCAATAAATCCCAATCAACCAAATTAATTTAAACATAAATTAGTAACATCAAAGAAAATGTTTTTAAAAATTTAAAGTAATATCCACATGTATGCACAGCAAAGATTGTAATGGATCAGCAAAATATGCATTTTTATGTTTTCCCAGTGCATTTTCTTAAACTGCTCTTTAGAAATGCCTTTTGGTACATCTGCATCAGTATAAGCAAAGAAATTGCTTGAGCTTCCACCTCTGGGAAAAAATAGATAATCTGTTGTGATTGACTGAGGAGTACTGCTCATACAAGATATAAAATAGCACTTCAGCAGAGGATACAGAAGCACTTAAAAGAGCTGCAGTGAAACTAAACAAACTTATCTGTCCCATTTATCAAAGCACTTGCAGTTTCCAGTTCAAAGCAGGAGAAACAAAAACAAATATTGCACAAGAAATGTTATCTGTATCCAAAACATTTTAGTAAAGTGTCTTTATAAATCTGTGTAGACCTGTTCTCTCTTGGCACTTCCACTTTTGCAGTGTTTTTCATTTGAGTTTTGGCCACTTTTTGTTGTGTCATTGAGCTTTGTGCCTTACTATGCAGTGATTTTATAGTAAGAAGAGATTTGTGGGTCAAGGAAGGTGGTAAAATTATTATTAAAATTAGGTGGACAGGTTGTGGAATAAATTATCTCATGGATACTCCATACATATGAGCTGTCTGTATTTAAATGCAAGATACAGCTATTCAGTGGTCTCTTTTCTGAATGGATGAAGCAGAGACAACTCCACTACCAAACCAGCTTTCTTGTGAACTCCAGCTAAACAGAAATGGTCTATTCCATAAGGTTGAATTGATATACATTAAAATGTAAAGGTACAGGGCTTCAATATACAATTTTAAAACTTAATTTTAAGAAAATCCAACTACATATAATATAGCCATATAAATACAATAATTCTAACAAAATATACATACAGACATCATAAAAATACACAGACCTTCCTTTATAATCAGTAATGCTTCTGTAAGATTAAAAGTAGTCAATTAATCAATACAAATTATAGGTGGGACTAGTAGCACTGTCCATTATTAAAGCTGCGAACCCTTCTCAACATAAGATCCTATTTTCGGTTGTTTGTAACTCTGCCAAACTTTAACCATTTGGACTGAAATTAACCATCCTGGGTGTCTTCATTGGGCTGCGTTATTCTAGCAAATTTCAGCCACAATGGTCCAACTATTTCTGAGAACAAGAATAGGGAAAAAATATATTTTGTCCATGTTCAAAAATTATGTTTTCTTTGAGAAGCTCTAATGCCACCATGTTTTGGAACAGGGACTGGACATTTAGCAGGGGCTGGCTTGTGTGTCAGATGTGTCTTTTGCTGTTCATGTGAAAATCTGCTTAAATGTGGCCAAGTTATAGCCTTTTGGGTGGGAATAGTAGCCGTTTGCACATGATCAGTAGAGATTTATTGGCGCTTCAGACCTGGTCTACACTATGAGTTTAAGTCAAATTTAGCAGCATTAAATCAATATAACCCTGCACCCATCTACACAATGAAGCCATTTACTTCAACATAAAGAACTCTTAAAATTGATTTCTGTACTCCTCCCCGAACAGGGGAGTAGCACTGAAATCAACATTGCTGGTTCAAATTAGGGTTAGTGTGGATGCAATTTGACGGTATTGGCCTCCAGGAGCTATCCCTCCGTACACCATTATGACCGCTCTGGACAGCAATCTGAGCTCGGATGCACTGGCCAGGTAGACAGGAAAATCCCCACAAACTTTTGAATTTCATTTCCTGTTTGCCCAGCATGGAGAGCTGATCAGCACAGGTGACCATGCAGAGCTCATCAGCACAGGTAACCATGCAGTCCAAGAATCAAAAAAGAGCTCCAGCATGGACGTATGGGAGGTACTGGATCTGATCGCTGTATGGGGAGACGATTCCATGCTAGCAGAACTAAGTTCCAAAAGACTAAATGCCAAAACATTTGAAAAAATCTCCAAGGGCATGATGGAGAGAGGCCACAATAGGGACTCACTACAGTGCCACGTGAAAGTTAAGGAGCTCAGACAAGCGTACCAGAAAGTCAAAGAAGCAAACGGGCGCTCCGGGGCAGAGCCACAGACATGCCGCTTCTACACTGAGCTGCATGCAATTCTAGGGGGGGGCTGCCACCACTACCCCACCCCTGACTGTGGATTCCGAGGAGGGGGTATTCTCAGCCATGCCTGAGGATTTTGTGGATGGGGAAGATGAGGAGGAGGAGGACGATGAGCTTGCAGAGAGCACACAGCACACCATTCTCCCCAACAGCCAGGATCTTTTCCTCAGCTTGACTGAAATAGCCTCCCAACCCTCCCAAGGCGGTATCCTGGACCATGAAGCTGGAGAAGGGACCTCTGGTGAGTGTACCTTTGTAAATATAAAACGTGGTTTAAAAGCAACCATTTTTTTAATGATTAATTTGCCTTGAGGACTTGGGATGCATTCACAGCCAGTACAGCTACTGGAAAAGTCTGTTAACGTGTCTGGGGATGGAGCGGAAATCCTCCGGGGACATCTCCATGAAGCTCTCCTGGAGGTAGTCCAAAAGCCTTTGCAGAAGGTTTCTGGGCAGTGCAGCCTTATTCCGTCCTCCATGGTAGCAGGGTCGGCTCTACAGTTTTCACCGCCCCAAGCAGCGCGCCGAATTGCCGCCTCGGGAGGCGGGGGCAGTCCATGTGCCCTTAGGGCGGCAGGCGCATTTCTGCCGTGGCGGCAATTCAGCGGCAGCTTCTATGTTTAGCTGAAACCACCCCGAATTGCCTTCACCGCGGAAACGTGCCTGCTGCCCTAAGGGCACATGGACTGCCCCCATCCTCTGTGGTGGCAATTCAGCACGCTGCTTAAGGGCAAAACAACAGGGACTGCCGTCCCTTGCAGAATGCCACCCCAAGCACCAGCTTGGAATGCTGGTGCCTGGAGCCGGCCCTGCATGGTAGGACACTTTACCACACCATGCTAGTAGCAAATAATCTGGTATCATTGCATGACAAAGCCTGGTAGTGTATGGTCCCAGCGTTTGCTCGCATTCAAGCAACATCCGTTCTTTATCTCACCGTTATCCTCAGGAGAGTGATATTGTTCATGGTAGCCTGGTTGAAACACGGGAATTTAATTAAGGGGACATTCAGAGGTGGCCGTTCCTACTGGGCTGTTTGCCTGTGGCTGAAAAGAAATCCTCCCCGCAGTTAGCCAAGTGTGTGTGTAGGGGGGGCATTGGCGCTGAGATGTTTGCTTTTGGCTTGCAGGGATCTTCCCTGATACCAGCCACGCGGTGGGGTGAGGGGTAAAGCAATCATCCCAGAGAATTGGATGGGGGAAGGGGGTTAGCTTGGTTTCTGCTGCTGCACGTTAACATGAAAACTGCAGCACTCAACGGGTTTTGCTTGTTATGGGAAAGGAGGGCACTGCTTTTATGAAGGTTGCAGAAGCTGAAAGACAATGGCTTACCATGGCCGCATGCAAGACGAATTCTGTTGCCCGGCCCTGCATCTGTAATCTCTAACACCAAAGCCACAGGCACTCAATATTAAGATGCAAAATGCGACCTTGTACTGAAATCACACGTGCTATGTAATGTGAATAGTGTTGTTCACCGTGAAAGAGTATACCCATTGTTCTGTAAAATGTATCTTTTTAAATATTTCTCTCATTTTTTTCCCTCCCACAGCTGCAAATTTTTCAAGCCTCCCTCCTCCGTCCTGAAGGCTATCTCAGATAAGGCAGTGAAAAAACGCATGCAAGATGAAATATTCACTGAGATCATGCAGTCAACCCGCAATGAAAGAGCTCTTTGAATGAGTGGAAGGACACAGTATCACAGTACAGGAAAGCGGCCAACGAATGTGAGGACAGGAGGGATGCTCGATATGAGAGGTGGCGGCAGGAGGATCAGAGGAGGCAGGATACAACGCACATGCTCCAGCGTCTGGTGGAGCTTCAGGAAATGCAGCAGGATCACAGAGTGCCACTGCAGCCCCTGTTTAACCACTCTCCCCAGGTTCCATAGCCTCCTCACCCAGACGCCCAAGAATGCAGGCGGAGGAGGCTCCATGCACCCTGCCACTCCACCCCAGTGGACAGCCCAAGCAACAGAAGGCTGTCATTCAACAAGTTTTGAAGTGGTCTTTTCCTTCCCTACTCCCACACCCTACCCAGGCTACCTTGTCAGTTCTCTCCCTATTTTTATAATCAATTAATAAAGAATACATGGTTTTTAAATGATAGTGACTTTATTTCCTTTGCAAGCAAACTGCGATCAAAGTGGGGAGGGTGGGTGGCTTACAGGGAATGAGTCAATCAAGGGGGTGGGTTTTCATCAAGGAGAAACAGAACTGTCACACCGTAGCCTGGCCAGTCATGAAACTGTTTTTAAAGCTTCTCTGATGCGCAGCGCTTCCTGGTGTGCTCTTCTAATTGCCCTGGTGTCTGGCTGTGCATAATCAGCAGCCAGGCGATTTGCCTCAACCTCCCACCCCACCATAAACATCTCCCCCTTACTCTCACAGAGATTGTGGAGCACACAGCAAGCAGCAATAACAATGGGAATATTTGTTTGGCTGAGGTCTGAGCTACTCCGTAAAGTGCACTAGCAACCCTTTAAACTTCCAAATGCACATTCTACCACCATTCTGCACTTGCTCAGCCTATAGTTGAACAGCTCCTGACTACTGTCCAGGCTGCCTGTGTATGGCTTCATGAGCCATGGCATTAAGGGGTAGGCTGGGTCCCCAAGGATAACTATAGGCATGTCAACATCCCCAAAAGTTATTTTCTGGTCTGGGAACTAAATTACTTGCTGCAGCTGTTTAAACAGGCTAGTATTCCTGAAGACGCGAACATCATGAACCCTTCCTGGCCATCCCACGTTGATGTTGTTGAAACATCCCTTGTGATCCACCAGTGCTTGCAGCACCATTGAAAAGTACCCCCTGCGGTTTATGTACTGGCTGCCCTTGTGGCCCTGTGCCAAGATAGGAATATAGGTTCCATCTATTGCCCCACCACAGTTAGGGAATCCCATTGCAGCAAAGCCATTTACTGTGACCTGCACATTTCTCAGAGTCACTACCTTTGGTAGCAGCAGCTCAGTGATTGCTTTGGCTACTTGCATCACAGCAGCCCCCACAGTAGATTTGCCTACTCCAAATTGATTCCCTACTGACCAGTAGCTGTCTGGTTTTCAGTGGCCTGACGACATGTACCCAGAACCACACACGATAATGTTTTTTGCCCCATCAGGCATTGGGATCTCAACCCAGAATTCCAATGGGCAGGAGAGACTGCAGGAACTATGGGATAGCTACCCACAGTGCAACACTCCAGAAGTCAACGCTAGCCTCGGTACTATGGATGCACACTGCCGAATTAATGTGCTTAGTGTGGCCACATGCACTCGACTTTATGCAATCTGTTGCCAAAAATCAAATTCTGTAAAATCGGATAATCTCATAGTGTAGATATACCCTCACAGTTAAATTCCCAATGGTTCCATCCATACTGGGCATGCTCCAGCCCAAGGATGAGCAGGACTTTCCCTGTAATTACAGCTCTGGGGTGCTGAGGGCTCAAGTGAGGCAGCAAGGAGGTGGAAACTGCCTGATTTGAATGCAACGAGGCAGCTCTCAGGTCAGAGGGAGTAGATTGGGACAAGGATTTGGGGAGGCGGAGAGAGAGACTGGGACTGGAGGGGGAAGGAAACTGAAACTGGGAGTTGGGATGGGGGCAGACTGAGACTAGGATCTAGGGGGAGATTAGCTGGATAAGGAGAAATAGTGTGTCATCATGTAATTAAAGTATCTGATAATGCATACTCATAAGAAGGCTGAATTAAGGTGACAACCTTAAAGTTGCCATTTTCTAACTTCTGAGTGCTTGACCTTTCCGCTTTAATAACATTCTTTTAACATTATTTGTGTTTCTATATACACGCACACACCATGAGAGCTGTTGGAAGTTCAGTACTTCTGAAAATCATCTCACTTATTTAGATTCTATTTGTAAAAACTTGGCTTCTTGCATTTTCTCCTCTAGGTTTGGACTCCTCTAGGTTGTTAATTCCCAAAAGTCCATTCCAGGCTTAAAGAATTGTGTGTAAAAATAGACAATATTGTTCTTACCTGTATATTTGTCTTCTCATAACAGGAAATCCATACTGGATTTTTGTTTGAGGACTTTAAGTGTTTGATTTTATCTACTTACAAGGCAGTTCTTAGGTTTATATAGCAGTTGGGCACCAAAATCCCTCACCTAGAGTTACCATATTTCAGGTTCCCAAAAAAGAGGATGAGGGGGGGCAGAGCTGGGGAGATATAGTTGGGGTGATGGAAGGGTACATACAGCCAGGGTACTCCCTGGAGGTGAAGAGCAGTGCCACTCCCTGTCACAGTGCAAGGACAGCTGACACAAGCCCAGGATGTAGCAATAGCTGTCAATCATCGCCTCCCTGCAGTACCTCCCCATCCCAGGGCTAGGAGCCAGGGCCTGAGTGGGTGGGATCTGGCAGCTGTGGCTTGCAGGAGAGTGGACTAATCAACTGTAGATGCAGGGGAGGGACCAGTCAGGAGACAGACCAGTTGGGGCTCTTTCTGAGCTGCAGCTTCTCTGCTCTGCAAAAACCTCAGACATTTCCTGTTATTTGAAAAATCTGTCCAGACAGAGAAAGGAGGTTCAAAAAAGAGGCTGTGTCCAGGACAGCTCTCACCAGTGAGCTGCCTCCATGTGTGCGCATAAGTGTGGCGGGAAAGTCCTTTCCTGACCAATGGCTTTCCTATTGAGAAAACAAATTTGCACGTGAGAACAAAATTATCTATTTTACAACATAAAGCAATACAATGGGAAAGACCACTTTATCCATAGCTTGGGTGGACAATATAATCACCTATTCTCAGCTATACATATAATAGCCCCTGAGTGCCCTCTTCCCTTAGATTGCCTTCCCATGTCATACATGATCATACTTTTCAAAGATGATTAGCTAATGACAGTTTGTATTGTTGTTTTCTGTTTCACTACCTGAAGATGTTTTCACATGATATCCTGCTGGAGAGTTTTGAGTATAAAGTTTTTTAGAAACAAACCTAAATCCAGCACATGCAATTTCGTTAATCTTTTATTAAACTCAGTTATTTTGTAATTTGTCTCTCTACAACTAATTACTATTGCTCCAAAAACAGCCAGAACTGCTCTAAAAATCTCTTTCAAGCTATTAGTTGCTGTTATTGTATTTATCAATATTTGGTACAGTATAAGCACAAAAACCAACAAAACAAGGAAAGTCAAAAATTGACTAGTACAAAATTGGATGCTTGATGGAGTCTGATTAGACCACGTGGAGAGGCTCAAAGTGATCAGGAATTAATTTTCTTCTCAGTCCATCCCACAATCACATGTTTCAGTAGAAGACTGTCCTAAGTTAAACTTGAATGACCTGTTCTTCTTTTCATTAACAGCTGCACAAGGAAAAAGATTAGCCTCCCACTAAGAAACAAGAAAAACTAGCTTCTGTATCCAGAAAGAAAGCTTTCAAAGTTCCATCCAGGCAATTAGTTCCTCCTTCCTTCTAGCAGCAAGAGCACAAAGGAAAGGATGTGACCATCAAGGTAGTAGCATCACAACTGCTACACATCTTAAAGTCAACCTCCATCTAAAAATCAGGCACCCCGCAGAAAAGGAACACTGACCTCACTTTTAACATCAGAAAACAGAGCTGGTCCCTACCCAGCAGCCAGGAATCAGTTCAACAGCTGAGCTTTCTACATTCTGGATCCCTGATTCAGGCAGTAGCACCATACTCTGTCCCTATCCCTGTCCCTAGGAAGAGGCAGAGTGGGAGCCTGCACTGCTGGTAGCTGCCTAGATAATTATTAAAGTAAATCACCTTCTTTCATTAGTAGCTTCCCAGAATTTTGTTCCGCTCTTTTCAGTCGGGCAGAGAAAAAGCTCCAATTGGTTCAAAACACATCAGACTGTCTGCTTAGCAACACAGGTTGTTGTAGACTCTTCATTCTGGTTCTCCACTCTGTGCACTGGCTCCTCATTGAATACAAGGGTTGTTTCATGGTTTCTGTCCTGATATCCAGAGTCCTCATGAAGCCAGCACTCTCTCCAGGAAAAATATATAAAGCTTTGTTAATTTATTTTTATTTATGGAGTGCTAGCAGAATGCGGAGAACCTGCTCAAATGGAGAAAAATGAGGATTCCTATCTCAAGGGATCTCAAATGAGAAAGCCTGATCCTGCAGCCAATCCTTTAACAGAACGCCCATTAACATTAATGAAATATCTGCATGCGTAACAACCCTAGATCTTATGGGCTCTTTTGTGGCTTTTAGTCATATCCCTGCACTGGAGGTGGAATGGAGTTGCTCTGCATCAACAGGAGCAATTGGAAGCATTATGGATCAGGGAGATATTGTACAGTGCCTTCCAGAATGTCCAGGAACTCAAAAGTAGTGTATTCCCTGCGCCATCTGTTATGTGGATGCAGTGTATGTTCCCCTGCATGAGTCACCAACTCTGCTAGCCACTGTATGCCCCCCACTTTAGGATGACTTATCAAAGGCAATAGCAGGGTGCAGTGAGACTGTAGCTATGACCGGCTCTTGCACAGGGGATTCCAGATGGCAGTGAGTCTTTTTGCACTCTCCCCCTTCCCTGGCACACCAGAACACACCAGGAGCCAAATACAATCTATCTGAACCCATGTTAGATAACGCAAACAAAAATGGTACTTGAATTACCACTCACTGTGCTTAAATTAATTTACCTGGTCATGGTATCCATAGCAGAGCTAATACACTGGAGTTTAGATGGTATGTCCTATCAGCCAAATTCAGAGATGATATGGTAATGTAAGTTCCATGACAGTAAGATGGTGTATATTACTGCAGACATGGTGAGAGATCAAGGAGTGGGGTTATAGCTTTATTTTATACCTCTCTACAGTCTTCTTCTGATGGTTTGGTTTGTTTTCTGCTTCAAACTTCCTTTTTTGCCTTTTCAGAGTCTAAACTATGCCAGTTTACGCCAATTTACTGACACGTAACCCATGCCTCCATTGAATCAAGGCCATATCCTCCCAAGGTATTTTACTGGCAAAATGGCAGCCTTTAGGGTTGAGAGGAGGAAAATTTAGGCAGCAGGTTTTGAACAGACAAATGCTCCTCTAAAGACACTGCCTAAGTGCATATCGTCATAATCCACTCTGGCCCCAACCAGGATTACTCCAACTCTGTCATAATAATATTAATTTTATATAGTGTCTTTCATAATGATACAATTACAGAATTAAATAATAGGTAGTAGTATAGTTACAGGGTTACATAATACGTTGTGTAACACAGAAGAGAAGAAAGAAAAAGAAATTAAGAAGCACAGGAAAGGGAGAAAAGGGTGCTTTACTAGAAGTAGCTAGTAAATTGCCCAGCAGCATTTCCTGGAAGAAATGAGCTTTGCTCTTATTAAACTTGCAGAACACATTGTAGAAGTAGGAACATTGTACCAACCTAAGTTCCATCCAAAGAGAAGACATTGGTCATTTCTTTACCTGCCAGTACTTTTCTCTGCCCCCCGCCCTGCTCTCTGCATCCAGCTGAACTTCAATACAGAGAGGGATGCCTTTTGAAACCTCTGTTCCTGAAATGGTAGGGCTGGCATGTTGAAAGTACAAAAATCACTGAAAGTTTTCCTACCTCATTAAACATTCTTCATCAGAATATTTAAGTTCTACAAGGACAGACATTTCAAATCACATTTAAAAATATGTAAAAAAAATTTCAAAATCTCTATTGATATGACTGGGCAGGTACTATTACTAGAAATTATTTGTAGTTATTTAGTGATCAAATGATAAGAAACTTTAATTCGATTTTGTTTTGTAAAGTCTCTCCAGTCTCATACCCACAGAAAAGACAAGGAAATGAGAAAGTGGCTAATGCTAGTTTTGGAGGGGTGCAAATTCTGTCCTTAGGTATAGCTATGTGCTCCGTCCAAGTAGGTGACTGCACGCTGAGAATCTCAATCATAAGATTGATCTAGAAGTTCTGAATCCCAACCCTATATTCTAATCCATTGTTTCTCAATTTGGACCCATATCTATTTTCAAAATCACTTTTAGATTGTTTTAAAAACTCTGTGGACTTCAACTTCATTCCCACAGCTGCCAAGTTTTATATCTAGCACAAGTTGATTTGACAGAAATAGTACATGAGTGAATATATAGCTATATTGGACAATCATACACCTCAGGGAAAGAAATAGCACAAAAACCTGGTGTGTAGTTATTAAGATATCCACGTATTTTGGGGTATATTCCAAGGCACAAAACTAAAGTTGAAGGGCTTTAATGACCTCTAAAAGTGCAACTACCATATTCCTATGCCTCACTTTTTCATATGTCTTACTGCTATTATAAAACCTTTAAGTAATGTGACTTGGTTAATAAGACTCACTCCAACATTTATACTAATTACCTGCACAATGGGGATCCCCCACTGGCCAATTAGACACCTTTTAATAGCCACACTTCATAGAATAATACATAAAATAGAAGAGAAACGAAATATAAGAAAAAAATCACATGGGAGAGTGATCCAATTGCTAGAGCAGATGAGTTTTATGGCTCTGTTAGTGTGCTGGTTTCTTGGATTATATGTTCGGAAGCCTTTTTCCTGATGTCCTGAGTTTTTTTTCAACCTTCCCTTTTTAGAACTGAGATGAGCTACATCCTTTTTGTAAAGTTCACTGACCTCTCTCACACACTGGGTTCCTGGGGATTCTTTCTCATTGTTAACAGTTCCATTTGCTCTGTCTTATACTGTATCTGTAGCTTTTGCAGTAGTCATGCCAATTCTCATTCAGCCTTTTCTTCAGACCCATAATAGAGTGGCAGTGGCTTCCGGTTTCATTGGACATAGGCAACATGTATTCAGTTGCAAAGCTACCATACATTTCTTTAACCAAACTAGTATAATTTAATCAAACAAATACTTCCAGTAATTTGTTATTTCATCCAATTAGCATTTTCTTGTTATCTATAGCCTGCAGCCGTATTGCCTTCTGCTGTGATTCCATCAGATCTCACAAGCTAGCAGGTGCCAGTATTTTGATAGGACATCTTCATGGATAACCAAGCATGTCCCAGAGAATGCTGCCCACTCAATAGGGTGTGGTTTCCCTATGAGTCAGTACAGAACCAATGATTGGAATAACAGACTTGGTGGGGTAGCTCACATGACTGGAGCACTGTCATGGATGAGTATAAACTGTTCAGGAAAGACAGGCAGGGGAGGAAAGGTGGAGGAGTTGCACCTCATGTAAGAGAGCGGTATGATTGCTCAGAGCTCCAGTATGAAACTGGAGAAAAGCCTGTTGAAAGTCTTTGGGTTAAGTTTAGAAGCGAGAGCAACAAGGGTGATGTTGTGCATATACTATAGACCACTGGACCAGGAGGATGAGGTAGATGAGGCTTTCTTCGGACAATTAACTGAAATTTCCAGATCACAGGCCCTAGTTCTAATTGGGGACTTCAATCACCCTGACATCTACTGGGAGAGCAATATAGCAGTGCACAGACAATCCAGGAAGTTTTTGGAGAGTGTTGGGGACAACTTCCTGGTGCAACTACTGGAGGAACCAGACGGGGGCCATTCTCCTCTTGACCTGCTGCTTACAAACAGGGAAGAATTGATAGGGGAAGTAGAAGTGGGTAGCAACCTGCGCAGCAGTGACCATGAGATGGTTGAGTTCAGGATCCTCACAAGGAAGAAAAGAGTAGCAAAAAACAGACCCTGGTCTTCAGAAAAGCAGACTGACTCCCTTAGGGAACTGATGAGCAGGATCCCCTGGGAATCTAATATGAGGGGGAAAGAAGTCCCAAGCTGGCTGTATTTTAAAGAAGCCTTTTTGCAGGCACAGGAACAATGTGCAGAAAGAACAGCAAATATGTCAGGCGACCAGCTTGGCTTAACAGTGAAATCTTCAGTGAGCTTAAACACAAAAAGAAAGCTTACAAGAAGGGGAAACTTGATGACTAGGGAGGAGTATAAAAATATTGCTCGAGCATGCAGGGGTGTAATCAGGAAGGCCAAAACACAACTGGAGTTGAAGCTAGCAAGGGATGTAGAGGGTAACAAGAAGGGTTTCTACAGGTATGTTAGCAACAAGTAAAAGGTCAGAGAAAGTGTGGGACCCTTGATGAATGGGGAGGCAATCTAGTGACAGATGTGGAAAAAGCTGAAGTACTCAAAGCTTTTTTTGCCTTGGTCTTCACAGACAAGGTCAGCTCCCAGACTGCTGGACTGGGCAACACAGTATGGGGAGAAGTTGAGCAGTGGTGTAAGAACAGGTTAAGGACTATTTAGAAAAGCTGGACATGCACAAGTCCATGGGTCCAGATCTAATGCATCCAAGGGTGCTGAAGGAACTGGCTGATGTGATTGCAGAGCCATTGGTCATTATCTTTGAAAATTCGTGGCGACTGGGCGAGGTCCCAGACAACTGGAAAAAGGCTAATGTAGTGCCCATCTTTAAAAAGGGGAAGAAGGAGAATCTGGGGAACTACAGACCAGACAGCCTCACCTCTGTCCCTGGAAAAATCATGGAGCAGGTCCTCAATGAAACCATTTTGAAGCACTTGGAGGAGAGGAAGGTGATCAGGAACAGTCAACATGGATTCATCAAGGGCAAGTCATGCCTGACTAACCTAATTGCCTTCTATGAGGAGATAACTGGCTCTATGCATAAAGGGAAAGCAGTGGACGTGTTATTCCTTGACTTTAGCAAAGCTTTTGATACGGTCTCCCACAGTATTCTTGCCGGCAAGTTAAAGAAGTATGGGCTGGATGAATGGACTATAAGGTGGATAGAAAGCTGGCTACATTGTCAGGCTCAACAGGTAGTGATCGATGTCTAGTTAGTAGCCGGTATCAAGCGGAGTGCATCTTTATTAATGACCTGCATGATGGGATAGATTCAACCCTCAGCAAGTTTGTGGATGACACCAAGCTGTAGATACACTGCAGGGTAGAGATAGGGTCCAGAATGACCTAGACAAATTGGAGGATTGGGCCAAAAGAAATCTGATAAGTTTCAACAAGGACAAGTGCAGAGTCCTGCACACACGACGGAAAATCCTATGCATCACTACAGGCTGGGGACCGACTGGCTAAGCAGCAGTTCTGCAGAAAAGGACCTGAGGATTACAGTGGATGAGAAGCTGGACATGAGTCAGCACTGTGCCCTTGTTGCCACGAAGGCTAACAGCATATTGGACTGCATTAGTAGAAGCATGGTCAGCAGATCAAGGGAAGTGATTATTTCCCTCTATTTGGCACTGGTGAGGCCACATCTGGAGTATTGCATCCAGTTTGGGCCCCCCACAACAGAAAGGATGTGGACAAATTGGAGAGAGTCCAGCGGAGAGCAATGGAAATGATCAGATGACTGGGGCACATGACTTACGAGGAGAGGCTGAGGGAACTGGGGTTGTTTAGTCTGCAGAAGAGAAGAGTGAGGCGGGATTTGATAGCAGCCTTCAACTACCTGAAAGGGGGTTCCAAAGAGGATGGAGCTCAGCTGTTCTCAGTGGTGGCAGATGACAGAACAAAGAGCAATGGTCTAGGTTGTGGAGATCTCGGTCGGATATTAGGAAAAACTATTTCACTAGGAAGATGGTGAAGCACTGGAATGCATTACCTAGGGAGGTGGTTGAATCTCCTTCCTTAGAGGTTTTTAAGGCCTGGCTTGACAAAGCACTCACTGCCACAAGTACTCCTCATTCTTTTTGGGATGATTTAGTTGGTGTTGGTCCTACTTTGAGCAGGGGGTTGGACTAGATGACCTCCTAAGGTCTCTTCCAACCCTAATCTTCTATGATTCTATGAAAGCCCAAGCTGAATGACACTACAAGGTGCCATCTTTCAAATGGCACACAGAACTGAGGTCTGACTAGCCTTATTAACACCCAATTAGACTTTCTGTACTAGAAATACAGATGTTAAACTGAAGTTTTCTGGTCAAATTTCATTCTGCCAACTTAATTTATTTCTGCAGTTTCAAATGAATAGAGTATTCTTCTTCACTTCCCATCCTGAACAGCTGTGTAGTGTTGGGTGAGGTTACACTGCTTCTACATTTCATCCCACAGATGGCTTTTTTTTTGAATACTTGTATATTGTTTCAGCAAAGTTTTGGGATCCTTTGGGATGAAAGGTGTTAGAAATATAAACTATTATGTACAGATAGTGCATAGTACTCCGTGTGTCAATTTAGAGGCTACAGAAGAATTCAGAGCTAAACTCTCCACTGTAGCTGCCATTGCAGATGCAGTGGGGAGAAAGGACTGGTGCAGCATCTGATCATCAGTTCTCAGAAAGAAAAATGCAGGGTAAAAAAATAAAAATGACAAAATACGAGCACAGAAAAATGCAGGTACAATCACATCATATGGACAAAAATGAGAATTGCACCGATCTCTGTACAACTGATTGCAACTGGCATGCCAGGTGCAATTTGAAAAATGAGCTCACAACTGGAGATACTAAGTACCTCAACAGCCAGTTACAAGAGGCTTCCCAACTTTGCTCCAGCTAATGTGGAGCATCTTGCATTACTCATCCTGACCAAGGATTTGCTCCAGTTCTCTGGCACCAGGAGGGAGATGTCCTCCAGAGTCCAGCACCAGATTTAGGGTGCAGCTGGAAATACTTAACAAAAAGTTAAATGTCCCATGCTCAGTGGCAGAACTGAGGGAAAAAAATGGTGGGATATGAGAATGGATAGTCTTCCCCATCTGTGGGAACAGCTGAGTAGAAGTATCACCAAAGTTGTCCACTGTCAAATAGTATAGAAGTACTGCAACTATCCACAGTGTGTATGTCTACTAAGATCCATAGCACTACACACACTGTGGCCTGCATCACTCTGTTAATGTTTTCTGCATTTGCTCAAAATGCCTAAACCCGAGTAGGCACTTCAGTCCCCTGTGGAATGAAAACCAGAGAATACTTTAAAAATAAACTATTGCATCTCATATGTTTGAATGACAAACAAAAAGGAGTGCCACTATGGAAGTGTGACATGGTGCATGGAACTGGCAGTGCTTAAGCAGTATTATATCACCAAGTACTCACAAATGCATCCAGAGAGCCATTGCTGTCTTTACATCTGTCACCACATGATATACAGCCTTCTCATATCATCTAGCTCACACTGTACAAAGGCAAACAAGGAGAACATCAGGAATCAAGAACACATGCACATAAGATGTGGTGTATCTGTCACTCTGGCCTCCAGAAAATGTTACAAAAATGTAAACTACCACATCAAAAAAGGCTCATCAGACACATGTAGTCAACATTCACAATCGACTAATTATGTCTTTTTTCACAGATCCTGAGGAATCCACAGACACTACTCAGCACCAGAACAGTGAGGAGGAACCCAGGGGACAATAGCCCTCTGTGACGTTGCAGTCTATATGGTTTTATAAAATATGTTATTGAGTGAATATAATGTAACAGGAATATGCTTCATGCAAAAGGTCTCTTGTAAGGTATCATTACAAAGCTTATAATCTATTGAGTGCGATCATCCTATATGTATAAATGTGCCACTCTTGTATCTGAAACTAGAAATATGAAATATAACTCCAAGGGCCCATTGTAATTATGTAAAGTGTGGGCCATTAATGGTGGTTTGGAATCTTGATGACTCCCATTAACCAGGACAATTGACTGCACATGGCTCTGTTTACCTGTAAGTCTTCCTGCATACCTGTGTGCTGGCAAGTGGGCAATGAAGTCTTGCAGTGACATGTGATCATGTCACCCAAACTAGAATCCATCTTTAACCTAGTGTCTTTCCATTGAGAAGAAAGGGGTGGGAACCCAGAGAGGGACAAAGGGTTCCCACCTCACGCAAAAGATATATAAAGGAGTGAAAGAGAACAAAGGGGGAGGAGCCATCATGAAGAATCCCCTAGCTACTACCTGAGCTGGAACAAGAGCTGTACCAGGGAAAGAATTGTGCCCAGGCCTGGAAGGTGTCGAGTCTGAGGAAAAAACTTACTGAAGCATCTCTGAGGGTGAGATTATCTGTGTTCAGTTTGATTAGACATAGATTTGCACATTTTATTTTGTTTGGTGACTTACTTTGTTCTGTCTGTTACTACCTGGAACCACTTAAATCCTACTATCTGTATTTAATAAAATTACATTTTACATGTTTAGCCTCTGTTCCTTATCCTCAGTAAAACTAGTATGGGTGTCAACACAGAAAAGTCTGGGAACCCGCTTCCACAATTCATCATAAAGGCTGAATACTTACTTATTAATTAACTCAGAGTATGTATTAATACCCAGGGGAGCAAACAACTGTGCATCTCTCTCTATCTGTGTTACCAAGGACAAACAATTTATGAGTTTACCCCGCATAAGCTTTATACAGAGTAAAATGGATTTATTTGGGTTTAGACCCCATTGGGAGTTGGGCATCTTAGTGTTAAAGACAGGAACGCTTCTGTTAGCTGCTTTCAGGTAACCTGCAGCTTTGGGGCAAGTAATTCAGACCCTGGGTGTTTGTTGGAGCAGACAGGAGCGTTTGGCTCAGCAAGATGGGGTGCTGAAGTCCTAAGCTGGCAGGGGAAGTAGTAGTCTGGGCATATCAGGTGGCAGCTCCCAGGGGGTTTCTGTGATCCAACCCATCACACCTTCAGCACCACCAGCAGCCCACCAATCTCCATCATCAAATACTACCACTGAAACTGATGTTGCTGGTGGATTTACAGGGAAGCCAGTAGACTGAAACCCATCTTCCTTTCCCCTCATCTCCTCTGTAAGACCTTTCAACTTCTTGCATCTCTGGACCCATATAATCACCGCAACCCCTTAGATCTCTTACCTGGGTCCAATCTTCCTGTCTACATTACCTGGGGTTTTCAGTGACATCTCTGAAATTGTGATTTTGAACCTCATTCCAGAGTCTCTTATTGCCCCCCCTTTAACCATCCGTTGAAGGTGAGGCATTGGTCTCTACATTGGAGCTAGGTAATGCTATACAGGGTGTGGGCACCAGTATACAGTCTGCCAGTGCAGAGTTTGCTGTTTAGCCTCTGTTCCTTATCCTCAGTAAAACTAGTATGGGTGTCAACACAGAAAAGTCTGGGAACCCGCTTCCACAATTCATCATAAAGGCTGAATACCAGGTAGGAAAGTTGGAGTGTGACACTCAGAGAGCCAGTGACTTTTCAACAGTCATGGGTATACTTGGGTATGGTTCAGGGTCTACTCTCAGAAAAGTTAAACCCACACGACAGCTGAAGGCTTATACTTCAACAACTGTGCAAGGAGACTCCCCTCTCCCTGCTGGTGCAGGGTACCTTCCACAAATACGATACACAGGAGATGAGATGAAGCATTGGCCTAATTGCTCCTTTTCCTAATTTAGGAATATACCTTTTCCAGGCTTATGATAATGAGCATGAATGGGGAACTTTTATTAGCATACTTAACTTCCCTGTCCTATTTACATCTGAAACTCTGCACAGGCATATACCTGAACTCACATTTTCACCAAGCATATCCTCATCAAAAGGGCACGGTTGCCAGGGCAAGAGAAGAAGTATATTCTGGTGGCTTGGTATACAGCATTATGCATTCCCTCTGTGGGAAGGAGGGAATTTGGAACAGGAGTTGTGAGCTGGGTCTCTAAGGGATTAGCTCTCCCTCCTGCAACATAGAAATATTTTTTCCAGGAAACATGGGAATTGCCTGCCAGATGCAAGAGCCGTTTATGGGATAGCCTGCCCCCAGAGAAAGTTTCCTCTTAATTCCTGATAGCTAGAGATCCCAACCAAACTCTTTTATTTATTTTAGGTGCTTGGACAAGATCAGCTCATGGATGAAGAACAGGTGGTTGAAGCTGAATCTGAGCTTCCTTCAACCAAGGGAAACTGAACTGTAGCAGCAAATTCTTTAAAGTGCTATCTTCTGCCCAAAGGTGTAGGGAAGCTGTCATAAACAGATGGTTAAGGGTTAATGTCTCTTTTACCTGTAAAGGGTTAAGAAGCTCAGTGAACCTGGCTGACACCTGATCAGAGGACCAATGGGGGGACAAGATACTTTCAAATCTTGGTGGAGGGAAGTCTTTGTTTGTGCTGTTTGTTTTGTTCGTTGTTCGCTCTTGGGGCTAAGAGGGACCAGATGTACACCCAGGTTTCCTCCAATCTTTCTGAATCAGTCTCTCATGTTTCAAAATAGTAAGTACTAGCCAGGAAAGGCGGATTAGTCTTATGTTTGTTTTCTCAACTTGTAAATGTGTATTTTGCTGGAAAGATTTTTACCTCTGTTTGCTGTAACTTTGAATCTCAGGCTAGGCAGGGGGAAGTCCCTCTAGTCTATATGACTCTGAATACCCTGTAAGCATTTACCATCCTGATTTTACAGAGATAATTTTTACTTTTTCTTTCTTTAATTAAAAGCTTTCTTTTTAAGAACCTGATTGATTTTTCCTTGTTTTGGAATCCAATGGATTGAGTCTAAACTCACCAGGGATTGGTGGGGTGAAAGGAGGGGAGAGGGTTAATTCCTCTTTGTTTTAAGATCCAAGGAGTTTGGATCTGTATAGATTCCCAAGGCAACCCTGGGCGGGGAAAGTCTGGGGGGGGGGAAAGCAGGGGGAATGATTTATTTCTCCTTGTTTTAAGACCCAAGGGGTTTGGGTCTTGGGTTCCCCAGGGAAGGTTTTGGGGGAACAGGAAGTGTGCCAAACACTATATTTTGGCTGGTGGCAGCGTACTAAATTTAAGCTAGTAATTAAGCTTAAAAGTGATCATGCAGGTCCCCACTTTTTGGATGCTAAAGTTCAAAGTGGGGAAAAGACCTTGACAGAAGCACATACTCTCAGAAATGCATGACATTTTATCTGAGAAGCAGGTAGGTGTGAAAGGGCTACATAATACATGTGTCACACAAAATGATTGATATTTGGCAAGTCTGGATGTAAACCAGAGATGTGGCACTCCCTCTCTATTAAATGTGCTTTTGGTTTGCTGTTTGTGACCAAAGTCTGTATGTATTATTGCCCTGGGCAGGGCCAGCTCCAGGTTTTCTGCTGCCCTAAGCGGAAAAAAAAAGCCACACAGTGCGATTGCGCCACTCCACTCTTTGGCAGCAATTTGGCAGCAGGTCCTTCGCTCTGAGAGGGACTGAGGGACCTGCTGCCAAATTGCTGCCAAAGACCTGGATGTGCCACCCCAATAGCAGCCAGAGGGCCACCCTTGGTATTGGCCACCCCAAGCATCTGCTTCTTTAGCTGGTGCCTGGAGCCGGCCCTGGCCCTGGATGATTCATCAAACTTATCTAAGAAGTTAGCCTACGTAGGCGAGTTAATATTTATACACTGATCTAGGACTGACATTTCCAATCAGTAAGGGTGTGATGCAGATCAGGCAAAGTCAAATAACCAAAGCCTAACATTCCATTTGAAGACTCATTTACTGGTGCCTGGATTGTTGCAACACTGACTGCATTGTCACTATTACTTCAAGCTCTTGCTCACAGTAGGAAAGCATGATGTAATAATTGTAAGAGGGAGTGCTACACGGATATGAATTATTTGGCTTGGTTTAGGTTCTACCTTCCTTGTGCTTTAAACACAGTAATTGTATGTTCATTTTTTTAAATGGTATTTCAGAAGACAAGCCACTCCCACTCCTTATCCTATTTCCTTCAAAGAGTCCTTGTGAGTGGTATTTAGAGAAGTTGTAATCTTAGCAAAGTGGAGCTCATTATTTGTTTTTTAAGTTCATGGAAGTTCACATTTTCATGTCTCTCCTATAATCCCACAATTAAGCATTTGTTCACACAGAAAAGTTGTACCATTCAAACTGATAAAGTTGTACAGCCCCCTAATGTGGATGCAATTGTACTGATATAAAAAATTCCTAGCAGTTTAGCTTATTCCTGTACAGGAAGGGGAATAAGCTATAGCAGTATAAGGCACCTTTATACTGGTACAGCTGCATCCACAGTAGGGTTTATATCAGAGTATAATCATTTTAGTTTAAAAAAAACAAAACCAAAACATAACCAAAATAATTATTACAGTTAGGATTCTATAACAAAAAACTTACTTTCACAATTTAGTTGTGTGGAGATAATAATTCTCAGCATTTTAAAACATATTAAAGGAAAAGTGAAAAGCTTTGTAAGAATGTTAAACTAATTACTAACTGTAATCAGTAAGGATAAGAAATTATGCGCCAGAGCCTGAGCTGGTGCAAACTGGTGTCACTACATTGCCTTCAAAGGACCTTTGCTTATTTATACCAGCTGTAGGGCCAAATCCTCAGCTATGTAGGGATGTGTAGAAATTAGATTTATTGAAGGGCTGAGGATGATGGGGTCAATTGTTCCAACAACTAATTAGATCATTTAAATGATTATAGGGCTAAGGTAACTGACTTATAAGTAACTAATAAAGAGAGAGAAATCCTAACAGTCAAGGCATGTCTAGACTAGAATAAAGGGTTCGGGTTCTGATTTTTTTCTTAACTGTAGTTAAGTATCAGAGTAGCAGCCATATTAGTCTGTATCCACAAAAAGAACAGGAGTATTTGTGGCACCTTAGAGCCTAAACAAATTTATTTGTGCATAAGCTTTCGTGGGCTACAGCCCACTTCATCAGATGCATAGAATGGAACATATAGTGAGGAGATATATATACACATACAGAGAACATGAGAAAAGGTAGGAGTTGTCCTACCAAGAGGCTTAGCCTCTTAGAGTTGGTAGGACCACTCCCACAGGTCAGGCTAGTGTCCTGGAGCGTGAGGGCCCTGCAACCCCACAGCAGGCAGCATAACTTCTGACCCCTTCTCTCTCTTAGTCATCTTCATTTTCCTGTTTATAGCCTCAGCATGAAACAGGTTACTCCTTGATTACTTCCTTGCTTTCTGGGCCCTGAGCACCAGGCTGTCTCATAAGTGGTAGCACACCTCCCCATATACTGAAATAAGGGCATCCAGAGAGAGACTTTCACTGAAATAACAGTTTTAGGAAACAAATTTCATTAAATTAGTGCAAGCTTGTGTGCAGACCCAGCCCTAAGATTCAGGCAATTAAAAGAGGCTTGGATAGCCATCACTTGGAAAGCCTAGACAGTCTGGCAAAATTGACACAGTTATGATGTAATTTTAAAAAACTGATCTTTTAGATTCCTTTTTAGCACAGTGTTCCACTGCTGTATTTCACAGACTCTCAGGGCCCATAACATGATGCTCTGAGCAACTGGAAGTCATGCCAAAAGTCAAAGCCAGATTTAGAATCCAAAGCTCCATTGAGGGTCAATCCAGAATCAGGTCCCACAACTAGGTCAGTACAGGGTCGGAGCTGGTAGCCACACCAAGGATTAAGCCAGAATCAGAGTTGAAAGTCACACCAAGGGTCAAGATGGAGTCAGTCACCAGAATTAGGTCAAGGAACCAGGAACAAAGAGCAGAAACCAGGTAAGAAGGCAGGAACTTGGTCTCAGGGGATCTGGTCATCATCATCAGGCTAGCAACAAATTACTTGGATAAAGGGTGAGCTAGGAACAGGAAGCTTTATGCCTAGTTGTGTCCAATCAGTGCCTGCTGCTTGTCATCTGACCCAGCTGAGCCAGTGGATGTAGCCTCTGTCATGAGGGAGGTGGGGTACTCGCTGCAGTTCCCTCATTTACCTTCGAGTGTGGTGGCACCGAAGGTAAGGCTCTTGCTTGGCAACCCCATGGGACTAGGATTGAGCTATATGGCACCTACTCCAGACAGCTTTCCAAGATCTAGTCATATACCACTGGCAGGAAATCTCATCTTATTAGAGCTCTTAGTATGAGCGTGACTCTGAGAAACATTTGCTATTAAAGAGGCAAGTAGCATGCAAACAGGGTTGCACAAAATATTAAGGGCTGCGTGTTAGGTGTCACTATTCACATCACATGGGACAGCATCTCAGCAGCTCTGTCTGGATCATAGATGTAGCCATGGTAACTAGACAGGGATTTTGGTTTCCAGTGGGTACCAGATGGTTCACTGTCAGAAAGTGTCAGTGTGCATGTGTGGTAAGGCAGAAAGAAGAAACGGAGAAGTACTCATTGCCAGAAAAGATGTACAAAGCAAAATTAAATCAGTGACCCTGCCAATACTGCTGGGTCAGAGAAAGCATGGATGAGATGCAAACACAGGCAGCTGATTGTGTAAAGAGACAGGGAATCAAGAAGGAGAACGATAGCAAAGAATGATTAAAAATCATGCAAACAGTCAGTACGACTTCTTGAAGTCCCACTCACTGGAAAAAAAATTCAGTCTCCCAACCCTTCTTGTGTTTACTCTGTGCAAAATTGTTTGTTTAATATTAATTTGTTATTAAACAATTTCTTACTTCCAACTGCACTTAATATTAATTATAGTATGTGGCACAAATGTTTTCAGCTAATCACATCTTGCCATTTCAAGATTATTCATAAATTTTAAATCTGAAATATGCCCTTTTATAAAACGGTAATTGAATGCTACGGAACCTTAAGCTTTCCAACTACTGTAAGACCCAATATATAAAAGTTGTGTTCCGTTGTAATTTACTGTTTGGGGGGTTGTTGTAATTTTGTGTAAACAGGCAATCAGGGACCACTAAAATACAACTAGTTCTATTGGAAAAGCATGAAATGAATTTACATAATGGTCTGTTGCTCTAGTGGTAATTTAGTGTGGCCATAAACTGTAAGCAGAAACAAATTTTAAATGAGAAAATGGCAGAGTGCTACACTATTTTTATTTTCTAGGACTGGAGAATTTGGGGGGGGGGGGGATTTCACCATACAGATCTGATTTTCGTTTGATTTCCTTCTGATCATTTATTGAAAAATCCTACATAATTAAAAAGAATTGTTAGCAAATTGGAACAGACAATAAACTGGTTTGATGACAAACCAAAATAAGCAGTGAGGAAGATTTTGGTCACTAAGCAGGAGGCAACTGAGGCTTTTGGCACCTGAAAAGGCACAAGAAGTGATTTGGGATTACAGGATGAGCTAACATTAAAATTAGAATTTGCCTTGTCCACCCTCAGATTTCAAACAGGGGTAAGATAACATGTTAGACACGTTTTTTTCTAGAGCAGACATGGCCTTGAGACTAAAAAGTGAGATTTTTTTTTTTAAATAAGCATTTCATTGGTCAGAGTTAAGTTGCTGTGTTGTGGCAATATTTGCAGTTCTTCATGCTTGTTAAGTAAAATGTCCATATTTGGTTCATGGTTACTATAAGATTTATGATGTCCTTAAGTCATTTCCTGCTCTTATTTCCTTGGTTTTAGCTTTCACTCATTCAGAAAGCAGTGGATTCAACAGTGGAGGAGAGGCTGGCATTAAAGATGAAGATCAGAGAGAAAAGGGAGCATTCAGAAGGGGCAGCAAAGCCTAAGAGCTACAGAGAATCATAAGTTAAAAAACTGAAGGTCATTAAAGGAGTAGGTGATCAGATGGATGAGAGAGGGGAGTAAGCAATATTAAGGGAGGGTGACATAATAAAATAAAGTGCACATGGAGATTGGAAGAGCAATTCTTGGTTAAGACCAGGTCAAGAGACAGAGGGAGTAGATAAAAAAGATGACTGTTAAATGAGGAAGTTGAGGGGCTGAGAATTCAGGGGGGCTGTTGTGCAAGTTGAAGTCACCCTGGATAAAGTGGAAGCTGAGATGAAAAGAAGACAGATGTCAAAGTTAAATACGACAATGAGGAGCCAGGTCGGTAATAGATGATGGCCGCACAAAGGAAAAGGGAGCAGAAAAATTGGATGGGAGCAACTTCAGAGAAGGAAGGTGTGTGGCACCTGAGCAGAGGGGAGGTGAATGAGAAGAAGAGGGAGAAAGGGAACTTGATTCTGCTATAGCTTTAGGTCAAGCGGAGAGAAAGAAAGAAAGAAAGAAGATAATTGAGATAGCATTAACAGAAGCTGAGTTGGGGGGCGTGGATTTCTGTGAGAATAAGGAGCTAACAGGAGATAAAGAGATCATGGCTTGTAGAGTTTTAAAGAAGGAGCACAAATTGTAGAAGGAGCATGAAAGGGGAAAAATGAGAATGAATCATGGCTGCCTGTAGACAGGCAACAGAGAAAGGAAAGTCTGAAAGAGCTCTAGGATGGGAGAGAGGTCACTAAAGTAAGACTGAAACAGAGCAAATGGAGAAGTAAGAAGAACACTGAGAATGAGCAATGGTGGGAGAAAGACTGGTGCCATAACAATGAGAAAAGAAGGCAGTAGGGCTCATGTGGGGGTAAGAAAAAGTGGAGTTAGAGGAAGGAGAAGTTGGTAGAGGGATGGAATATAGAGAGACTCAAGTAAGGAAGAGGATATAGGATAGAGTCCTGAAAGTACAGGACACATGGTGAGAAACAACAGTTTGGAGTCATTATATATGACAGATAATGTGGCAGCAATAATAAATATAGCAGACAGCTTGTATAACAGAACAATTAAAATAGCAGGAGAAAGTGAAATGAAATGAAATTAAATTAAATCGGCATATAAGTAATTTCTGGGCTGCCTCTGTGAGCAGGAGCCAGGCAGTGGGGAGTGAGGGAGACTGGGGGGAGTAGTAGGATCTTCTGTGTTCCTGGAGCAGCCCCTGGGAATAGGCAGAGTAGAACTCAGATAAATGCCCTGTTTATAAGTGGTGTTTTAAGCCCAAGAACTAGACCGCAAGAGAGCCTAGTTAAGTGGGAATCAGAGTCTTCGATACTCCCAGAACAGACCAATGTAAATATTGTCCCACCCATATTATCACTTTTTCTTTAGCCATGTTGATTTGTAACTTACTTTTGGCATGTAATATTTTCAACAGTCATATATCACCCTCATAATAACAGCTGAGGTTTGATCATGGATATGTAACACTTCTGTTACACATGAAGCTCTCTGACATGAAAGCATTGTACAAAGGAAGAACTCTACATCTGTCTCCAGTGAGGTTTAGTGGCTAACGCTCAGAATGGAAGCTAGGACTCCTGGGTTCTAGCATTGACTAGCTGTGTTGTTTAAACCTAAGTGACCTGGCCAACATTTTCAGGTATCCATTAATTGTGGGTATCTAACTTCAGTTCTAAATGGTGCTGAGCAGCCATAACTCCAAATGAAGTCAATAAGCGGGAAGTGCTCATCACCCTGATGATCAGGCTCTAGTTTATTGAGTAGGGACAACTTCAGAAAATGTTTGTCCTAAAGCTTTCTATCCCTTCATTTCCTCATCTGTAAAAGGGGAATAAAATCACCTACCTTAGAGAGGTGTTAAGATTACTTTATAATGTACCTGGAGTCCCTCAGCTGACGAGTGACTTGCTGCCTACGACAAATGGGCCTTTCCTTGGAAAAAACATGTATAGCAGAGAGAAAAAGTGTCCTTCCCCAACTAGACAACTCCATCCACAAACTTTCTGAAGATTCAAGAAACAACACAGAAAGAAGGGACTGCTTCCCTTTTCCCCCTTCTAAAAGACTGCTTCAGCCAAGACATCCCTAACTCTCACAGTATTTTATCCAGTTGTTACACTGGCCACAATGAAAAATACCCCTGCTCTAAGGTTATTGGAACATTCTGTTCTTATGACCTATTCAGAAGTTACCCACAGTGAAGCTATAGGAGCCTACCTGATAGAGAAAGAATCAAATCCGTTTCTTCATAAGACACCAGTAAAATGTAGAAGCTGAATATGGTTTAAAATTACAGAATCAGTTTCTTGTTCTGGTAGGCTGGGAGAAGTTAGATTTCATTTCCCTTCTAAGGGAAATTGTGGCAGTTTTAATACAGTATTTCCTTGCTGTTGTCTGAACCGTGATTTTTTTTCACCATTTCTGTGGCAGATCCAAAATCCTTCTCACAAGCCACAGATTGTGCTTAAGAAACAAAGAACTCTATTTTAAGAGAGAGGCCTGCTTATTTATTTTAGGAGAAATAGCACAAAATATAGTCTCTCCTGTTTTCCAGAGAATAGACTGCTAGAAGAACCACCTAACTTTAGCAGTGATCATGTCAGTCCTCCTAAAATAAGTAGCATTGGATTGGGTAATCCTCCAAGGAAACTGTACTGAAAATTTAGTAGGTTGCACTCTTCCATCTTATTTAATGCTCAAGAACTGAGATAGTGGGATGCTTCCTGCAAAGGGATGCTATCTCTCAACTGAAACCCAAAACTGGGGTCCTGAATACGTTTCCTTATTAGAAATATAGCTTCACTCTTTGTAAAAATAGGAGTGTCAGGCCCAGTGCCCTGGCCAAATCTTAGTGTGCGTAATTACATTCCACCCATCTACTACAGTGGAAAGTAGAAATATATTCTGTAACAGCAGCAAGAGCACACTAAACTGCTTCTTCTATAAATGGTCTCTTCAAGTTTGTTCCCATGTGAAAGTTCATCCTATATAAGTTAAAAGAGCTCACTTACCTCAAGAATATTTTTTTAAAGGGCACTTCTAATAGAGAGTGTCTGTGATACACGTATACAGCAAGTAGAAAGAGAGATGCAATGGGCACATATGGACTAATGATCAAGATGTTCCACCTCCATTCTCTGCCAGATGTGGAACAGTACAGAGACATAAGCCAGCAGGAAAGATAATTACAACCAGGACTTCAGCAAATCTGACATTTTGACCAGCAGAACCTTGCAAAGCCTGAAAAATAAGGTCAAGGAGTCAGAAGAGACCAACGACTGGTAGAAAAATAAAAAAGTTATTTTGTGTGACTAGATTAGTTTAATTATACTAAAGGATGTTTGACAGGCAATTGGTTTATAAATTTAAATCAGAAGTGTCTTTCACCTGCTAGGGTCTTTGCTGCTCTTCACCCTGTTTTCCAGATTTAAATTATTTAATCAATAAATAGATGCAATAGTATAAAGACTCTTTGGTATGAAGACATAACAGAGAGAAAAAGAAACTGACCTTGGCACTTGGGTGTTGTCTTTCAGGTATGCAAGCTTAAAGGATCACTCCCCCATTGTGCTTTCACATTATCTCTGTTTCAGAGGGCAGTTTTTCTGTAAGCAGTGCACATTGTTCTGCAGACACTGTCTTGATTACACAAGACTGAACAAAAGACATGATATATTTTATATACGTGGAGACAGTGGTGGTGAAAGTAAATAGCTTGACAGCTTTGGACATTGAAGTATGCTGTTTATCAAGAAAACATGTACCCATGTGGGTACCAACGTGAAAGTCTTCCTTCCATAATGTCTTCTTATTGTTCTTCAGCCTTGATCTGCATGGACCACTTCTGCAGAAGGAAGAAGAGTTCAGTCTCTCTGATCCACTCATTCCTGAACCTTTTATTAGCAGCTGAGATCTTGATACTAGTCCATTAGGAAATGAATTGACACCAACTAATTTCACATAAAGACATATAGACCAATAAACATCATCAGCTCCATTCATCAGGTGGAGTGAAGTGGAACAGGTGAGTAGGACTCTGAGAGACAACATGTTACCAGCTGGTCCATGAGACTTCTCCTTGCAATCAGCAAAAAGTCACTGAGAAAGAGGCAGGTCTTGCCTGCTCCCTATCACAGCTTTTTTGTAACAGCTCCTGAAACTCCTTTTACTCGTTCTTTGTTTTCTCTGGTCCATTTGGCCTCACATCCTGCTCCCAGCAAGATCATTGGCCCCTATCCCTCTTAGCATAGTTTCCTCTGCTAGATGCAGTGAGTCTCTGGGAGTCTCAGGGGAAACATTGCTCTTTCCCAGAGTCCTAACAGAAAATCTGGGACTGCCTTTCACCTATCTGCGGCTGCATGGATGAGTGCTGTCTCCATCAAAGCAGCGACAACAGCTTTTTCCTCTTACCAGAAACTGAGTCAATCAAGACGTTTGCTCTGTTCTCACTCCCTTTATCCTTTCATGCATGCTCAGCCATCTCTTGACCTCTTCCCCTTAGTGATAGCAGGCATAAACATCAGCTCAAATAGTACAATCAAAGGCAGGCTCCTCTTTGTTTTTCCATTCTGTGGCAGCCCTGGAAGAGCTTCTTATCGATCACAGATAGAACCTCTCGGTGCTGCCAAACGAAGTGAAAGTAGGGAAAACACATTGTGGGTTTTATGGAAGCTAGACACAATTGTAAAGGTATCATAATAATATAAATGTAATTTTAAAATATTGTAATATATCATGACAGTATAATGAGCTTTAGTGGAATAATGAAGTCTTATCCCAAGAATCACACCTTCACTAAATCTAAAGCAGTAGTATTGTAAACTGTCCCAAGAGATCAAGGAGCTAATTCATGACTTAACAAATTTTGTGAGAACAGTGCCAGGTAAATTCACAAAAAAGCATACAGTAACAGTATACCTTCCACAGGAAAACAATACACTAGAAATACTGAAATCATCAAGACACTTTGATGCAGACAGAGTAATTGTATACTTACAGAATAGGCAAGAAGGGTGTTGTGACATTGTTTGGAATATGTAGGACATTTTCTGATATTGTTGACACCAATATTATAAAATTGCAAGGAATCTGATCAGATATGCCATGTGAGTTATCTGTGAAAATGTTACAATTTGCCAAGTATGATAATCTTGTTTATATGTTTGTATCAGCTTTGCATTATATATTCGTATTATGAAGGGAGATCTCTTCCTGATCCCTGCTGGTGGCTGGCTGAAACCCTGAAGCATAAGCTTTAGAAATAGAAGACATAAACAAACAGTGAGCCATGGGGCTGTTGAGCCCTACCCCCTACCATCACAAGCAACAACGTCATACACTTGCACTCAAATTTGTCCAGCTGTTTTAACAATTATTAGTTAAATTAGGGAACATGGGGATCAGTACAAACCTTATAAGCTTGACAAGGAATTGGCTAAAGGAAATGGGTTGTGCTGAATGGTGGATTATCTGACTGAAAGGAGTTTACTAGGGGAGTTCAAGGATCTGTCTTGGCACCAATCTTATTGACTATGAGCCACCAAGGTGATGCAGTAGTGAAAACAACAGATGTAATCCTACAATGTGTTAGGCGAGGCATTTCCAGTAGAGATAGAGATGTATTAGTGCCTTGGTGCATGGCACTGGTAAGGCCTCCTTTGGAATACTGTGTATGATTCTTGTCACCCATGTTCAAGAAAGAATTCCTTGTGTCAACAAAGCCCCTTGTAACCTAGTGAGGATTCTCCCCAAAGGAAGGCAAATGGTTGCATTGTATCTTGAGTTCCAATGGAGTTTTCAATGGGAGATGGTGGCTTTAATTCCAACTGATTTTATGAACCCAGCCAGTAGCAGCTACTGAGGAGCTGTATTGAATCAGTGCAGCTTTTGGTTGGCCTGGCCACTACCCATTCTCAGTGACTACTGTGCACTTTTTGCTTTGTGACTTCTTACTACAGCCCCCTGACCAGGGAAGTTCCATGCACTTTACACCTCTGCTGCTTCCGCTTCTGATGTGAGACTTTGCTGCCTAAGCTATACTTCCAGGGTTTAGCTGGCAGAAGCTGGTGCAAACAAGGACTGAATCCAGTCCATCTTCTATATAACTAGCAGATGTGACAGGGAAATTGATGAAAAATAAATGAAAAGTGAATGGCTTTCTTTTTAAATGCTGAGCTCTTAAAAAGTGTTCACCACTCTGAGAATCTTGTTGAGGGCTGGGGCTAATTCTCACCAGCCTTGCACCTTGTGCAGTCATCTACACAGTGGGTGTAAAACACTACTGTGACAGTTGTTGGGGCACTTAGAACTGTGATTCACCTTGTTACACCCTGCCACTAGTGTGAGAGAGTGGTGTTTGTGGTAATTGGGTATTAACTCGATAACACTGCCTGCCGTTCAGCCACCCACGCACTTTCGTCTGGACTATGCTAGCATAGTCTTTGCCTTGCAGGTTAACAGCAGGTTCACATCAGTCCCTGAGTCCCTTTGAATTGTTCCCCTGTGACATCCAGCCCGACAGTGGCTACTCACAGAAATCTCAGATCCTCTGCTTCCAAAGGAGCAGGGTACCCCAGTTTACCTTAAATCTTGCACCTGTAAAATCACACTGCACTTGTGAGCACTTATAATAAAACAAAATAGGTTTATTTAAGAAAGAATTGAGAGTTAAATAGACACGTGAGAGTGGTGGAAACAAATGGTTGCAATACAAAACAAAATCATAAAAAATGAATCTGGGTCTAAATTTAATAGTTACCTTTATTATCTAATAAAGTAGGGTCTTCCCCCAAAAGTTCAGTCTGTAGTAGAGCTGGCTAGCTTCACAAAAAACATGATCCAATTTTTCATGAGAAGATCCCTGCTCTCCAAGATGTTTCCTCTGGGAAAGGATGCAGAGGGTCGTCACCCTTTCCCCCTTATACTGAATCAGTCTTTTATCTTTCTTCATAGAAAGGGAGAACTCCTGTTTGTTGTAATATTCCTCTTTTACATCCAAGTGGTTTTAGTTGTTTGCAGTTGTCTTTGATGGTTTTCCATTGATAGTCTTGGAATGGAACTAGGCTAGACAACTGTGCTTTGCATTACATTACTTGCTAAGCAGGGTGGGGTGATAACTTCCTCATGTTTGAATAGGCCATCACTGAAACATACTGGGTGCGTCTACACTGCAATTAGACAGACACCTGTGGCTGGCCTATGCCAGCTGACTCAGGCTCACTGGGCTTGGGCTAAGGGGCTGTTTAATTGTGGTGTAGACATTTGGGATCACCCTCCCATGTTGCAGATTTTGTAATTGAAGTTTAGATAGACCCATATTCCCCTGGTCACTAACTTTTACTCCAAGCCCTTAAAGCATACTTTCGCTATGAATACATTATTACTTAAATATTACCAATACACCGTCTTGCAATGATTACAAATCTTGACAAGTTATGAGCTTTCTGTAGATACCTTACATGCTAACTTTACGGATAAATACCCTGCAAGACGTGTAGGGTGCACTGAGTTTGTTAGGTTTAAGAACAGGGGGCTCTTTGCCAAGGAACCTCTGCAGGGGTGCTGGAACAGTTTTTATAGTGGGGATGCTGTGAGCCACTGAACCAAACTATAAACCCTGTATATAATGGAAACCATGTCATGCCAGGGTGTGTGGCAGCCCATCCCACCTCCCTACACCCTTGGTTCCAGCATCTATGAGCCTCTGTGTCACAACTATTACTCTGATTTGATAGCATTATACATCCAGTTTGAACTGGTATAAATGGTTACACTAGGGGAAGGGCTTAGGATCTGGCCTGCTAGGCCTGATTCTCAGGTGGCGTAAATCAGTAGCTCCATTTATGTCAATCGAGATGCATTGCCTTATAACAGATGAGGATTGGGAGTTTGGTCTTTACTGCATGCTTAATATGTGCTTTATGTTTGAGCTTCCCAGGCATACTGGGCCCACATAACCGAACCACTTGCAACTCTAATGTAAAACTGACACGTTGAGTAAAGCAAGTTCCTACCGTCAGCTGCCCTGACTGGGCACAGATAAGTTTATAAAGGAACTATATACATTGTAGGGCTGTGTCTTCATTTTCATGAGGGTGTGATTAGCAAACATCTTCCTAGATAGCAGATTTTGCTACAGACCCACACAACTGTAACTTGAGGGCAAAATAATGTTTAACCCTCACTGCAGTGATTGCTGATTAGTGCTAAGCCTTTTCATTCTAGCCTCCTGGATACCCTTCAGTAGTCTTTGCCAAATGTGGTTAACAAGAAATTGATTCCATAATAATTATCACCATTAGAACTGAGTGCTGCTTCTTCCATATCCACTTATATTTCAAGAACTGTTTCCCCAGTCAGTATTCACAAAGGATCTCAGTTAAATAAAGCTTCACCATTATATTATACATAACAATTTACAAAAATATAACCATCCCGATTTCAGTGCATTTCATTAACCGATAAGGATAAGGTAACATTATAGGGCATGTTTAATTTCAACCTAAAATATGTTTTGGTGTTTTATCTTGTCTGGGGCCTCCCACTATCTTTCTCCCTTCAAATGATCTTGCTGTTGTTTTCATGAGTTTCTTCTCCTCTGAAGCTCTTGCTCTCTGGAATCGACTTCCTGTACCCAGCCTTACCAATTCTCCTTCTATGTGGGGTCACATGACTGTCATAGTGGAGTAAGGAAAACAGATTCAGTGAGCTCCCACTTTCCTCTTTCTTAATTACCAGCAACATTGGCATCAAAGACTCTAACTAGACCCCATACTCTAGCTTACAATCTGGGGGAACCCAGAAGAGCAGAAGGCAGGTGAGAATAAGGCGGGGCAAGCAGTATCAGAGAAGATGAGAGCAGAATGAGGGCCTCTCCCCCACCAACATAGGTAAGGAGTCAGTAGTGTTGGAGGGGTGAGTGAGAGGCCCATCTGCCTTACTGATAATACAAACATAGTGAAAGGCAGTGTTTTCACATGTGCCCTGGCTCCCTCCCACCATTAGCTCACTGAAATAACAAGAGACAAGTTCTCCTCAAACTCTTTGAAAAGGAGAAAATGGGTGGCCTGGGATTGGAGCAGCAGCTGGGGGCTGGAGCAGCGGCTGGGGCAGCAGCAGGGCTGGAGCAGCCTCCTGTGCCCCTGACTGTGAGTACTCCCCCCAACCCCCCATCAGTATTTTTAGTAAAAGTCAGGGACAGCTCATGGGCTTCTGTGAATTTTTGTTCTACCTATGTAGTTTTGCTTTCTACCAGAATCAGAACTGCTAATATACCAGGAGAAAGGCTATTCTTGTAGTATCTCCATCCTAGCTAGAATTAGCAGATACCAGAAAACTCAGTTTAAAAAAAAAAAAAAGCTGTTCTCACAAGCTTGATAGCTGAAGGAGATTTTAAAAAAGCTTCCAAACTCTTCGAGTCTTATCTGAAACAAGTCTTGTGAGGGCTTCATCTCAATAGTTTTCTTACATGCTGAGGGATTTATCCCTGCGCAGACTAAGTTACCAGTCAAAAGTATAACCAATCAAAAGTAAAACAGATGGAATCAGAAAGATCATGAGAGTGCAATGTATTCCCCAGCTAAAGCACACAACTGATCTTGCTGCAGGCAATGGGATGCCTGCACAGAAGTCACATCTCTCCCTTTGATGATGGGTTTGAGCAGGTGATAGGGACAGGGAAAATTGAATCTAAGTGCAGACCTGTATCTCAGCTTTATATCTCATATTATATAGCATATGAATCTGTGATGCTGCGAAAAATACTCCTTCTCTGAGTGCCTGGAGACTAGATGTGACAATAGCTTTCCTATCTCTAATTCTAATATTTTAATGCCATAACGTTAAGAAAACTCGAGGCATCACTGCTTCTGAGTATGGCCATACTCACAGTTTTAGACTTTGCGGCCCATCCCCATCAGTGTTTTTTGATGAAAAGTACATAGCCCTTTGCAGGTATTCTGTTTTGTAGGTTTTTATACCATGTTCATTACTGTAGTATGTCTGTACCTTCCAGTAGTACATTAAGCAATATGATTACACATCTGTCATGTGTTGCTTGTTCTCTCTCAGTTCCCAGTGGAGTTCATTCCACAGCCTCAGGCTGGACTCCAAGAAATCTGTCTCCTGCACAGATGAGCTTTACCTCATTACAGAACGTTTAATTGAGAGTCATATTTGCAAGAGGAGCAAAACTGTCCACCGTGGTCTTCATCCCAGAACTTTACATGGTCTTGTAGCTATCCTGGGCCCAGGCTTTTGTGCACCTTGAAGATAAGGACCAAGACTCTGAACTTAATTTAGTATTCTATGGGGAGCCAGCGTAGAGAGCAGAGAACATGTAGCACATGTCACTGCAGCATCCGTACTAGTTAGCTTCCTAGGCGCTTCACTCTCAAATATACCGCATTGCCATAGTCCAGCTGAGAGAGAACAAAAGGTGTGAATAACTGAGGCCAAGTCATCATCAAGATGGGACAGTTTCTTAGCCAACTTGAATTTAAAGTGTTTAATGGGGCACACAAACCTCCATCCAAGGCAGGAATGGGTTAATGGGCTACTGAAGGCCCAAGTCAGACAAACTGAGAAACCTGGAGCAGGAGAGAGGTTCCCAGTCAGAGGGGCTTAAAAAGAAGAACACATCTAAATTAGGGATCATAAGGCAGAGAGCAGACATGGGAGCTTGTTTAGGATCTATTGATCTCCCCTTCACGAAAGGAGGTATAAAGGAAAAGATGGCGCCAAAATTTTCAGAAAGCTTTTTTGGCATAGTGATGTTTACTCTCCCAAGTTGGTATATGGAGGAACAGCCACAGACATCAGGGGTTCTGTTCCGGTTGCAAGAAGCAGCCGGGCAGGCAAAGCAGATCTGGGCTTTCCACCTACTCCTGCTCCTGGAACAGCAATGAAAAGTGTGGGAGTGCAGCTGGAGCTGCAGAAGCAGATTCATAATGGAGGGACAGTAGAAGACAGTAGAGTCTGTTGGAGAGTTTGAGAAAATCATTCAGTGGACACAGGCATTGGTAAAAAAAGGTTATTCAGAGGCCTAGAGCTCTAAGGCCCAACCAAGAATATGCTCTGCCTATGGGCAGGGCCAGCTCTAGCCATTTCGCCGCCCCAAGCATGGCGGCACGCCATGGGGGGCGCTTTGCCGCTCGCCGGTCCCACGGCTCCAGTGGGTCTCCCGCAGACGTGGCTGCGGAGGGTCCGCTGGTCCTGCGGCTCCGGTGGACCTCCCGCATGCCTGCAGGAGGTCCACTGGAGCCACCTGCCACCATCTCGGCAAGCGGCAGAGCGCCCCCCGCGGCATGCCGCCCCAAGCACGCGCTTGGCGTGCTGGGGCCTGTAGCCGGCCCTGCCTATGGGCAAGCTGGGGAAGTAAAAAGGGCTTACTCCACATGAACTATGCTATAAAGGTTTGTTTTGAGGAGGATGGAGGCAGACCACTGGAGAACCCATAATAGACGCTCATTGCCCAAGTATGGACAGGAGATAGATGTTGTATGTGTAGAGAAGTAGGGCATTTAAGAAAATATTGCTCTCAGTGGAAAGTGAATTACAACCAGAGAAAGGACAGAGGACCCAGCAGTGGTAAGTAAAAGGAGCAGGGGTCCCATGGCATCCTTCCGACAGAGATCAATAACAGTTGAGACAGTGGCTCTCACAGATATGCAATGGATGCAAAATAGTTTGTTTTGGCTCAGTGCAACATTAAACACACACTCTGTCTCCCTCATATTTACCCTTACAACAAGTTATTAGTCCTTATGAGCAGAACAACTCTCACTGCAGGAATTTTTCAAAGTCCACTAGTTCTGTGGTATGTTTCTTTAAGGCAGCAGGGAGTGCCTGTCCAGAGGAAATAATATGCTGAGAATACAAAGCAGCACCACCTTCCATATCTTAGGCCAGGTCTACACTACGTGTTTATACCGAATTTAGCAACCTTAAACCGATTTAACGCTGCACCCATCCACATAACGAGGCCCTTTATATCGATATAAAGGGCTCTTTAAACCGGTTTCTGTACTCCTCCCCGACGAGAAGAGTAGCGCTGAAATCGGTATTACCATTTCGGATTAGGGTTAGTGGGGCCGCAAAACAACAGTATTGGCCTCAGGGCAGTATCCCACAGTGCACCACTGTGACCGCTCTGGAAAGCAATCTGAACTCGGATGCAGCGGCCAGGTAGACAGGAAAAGCCCCGCAAACTTTTGATTTTCATTTCCTGTTTGCCCAGCATGGAGCTCTGATCAGCACAGGTGGCCATGCAGTCCCAAATCCAAAAAGAGCTCCAGCTTGGACCGTATGGGAGATACTGGATCTGATCGCTGTATGGGGAGACAAATCTGTTCTATCAGAGCTCCGTTACAGAAGATGAAATGCCAAAGCATTTGAAAAAAATCTCCAGGCTATGATGCAGAGTCCACAGCACAGTGCTGTGTGACAAGCGTAACGGAAAGCCAAAGAATCAAACGGACACTCATGGAGGAAGGGAGGGGGGACTGAGGACTCTAGCTATCCCACAGTCCCCGCAGTCTCCGAAAAGCATTTGCATTCTTGGCTGAGCTCCCAATGCCTGAAGGGTCAAACACATTGTCCGGGGTATCTCTCGTCAATTTATTCCCTCTCCTCCCCCCGTGAAAGAAAAGGGGAAAAAATCGTTTGTTGACTTTTTTCAATATCACCGTATGTCTACTGCATGCTGCTGGTAGACACGGTGCTGGGGCAATGAACAGCAGCATCCTCTCCCCACCCTTCCCCAATGGCAGACAATACAGTGCAGTAGGACTGGTAACTGTCCTCATCATCAGCCCGTGAGTGCTCCTGGCTGGCCTCAGGTGAGGTCGGCCGGGGACACCTGGGTTAAAATAGGAATGACTCCCAGTTATTCCCGGCAGATGGTACAGAACGGCTGGCAACCATCCTCATCATAGCAACTGGGGGCTGAACTCCACCAGCCCCCCCCCGACTTTCATGTCTACAGAAAACATTCCGTACTGCCTGGACTATCATAGTAGCGGGATGCTGGGCTCCTCTCCCCTCCACCGTTTAATGTCCTGCCTGGACTATCATAGCAGCTGGAGGCTGCCTCCCCCTCATTTTATCTCACTAAAAAGTCAGTGCTGCTTGTTCCTGCGTTCTTTATTACTTCATCACACAAATGGGGGGACCCTGCAATGGTAGCCCAGAAGGGTTGGGGAAGAAGGGAAGCAACGGGTGAGGTTGTTGCAGGGGCACCCGCTAGAATGGCATGCAGCTCATCATTTCTGCAGGATCTGACATGGAGCGGCTGTGCTCTCTGGTTCTCTGATACACTGGTTCTCTAGTACACTTGCCCCATATTCTAGGCAGGACTGACTCTATTTTTAGATACAACATAAAGGAGGAAATGACCCTGGGGGTCATTCCCATTTTTGTCTTTGCGTCCCCGGCCGACCTCAGTGAAGGTCAGCCAGGATCACCCATGACAGCAGCAGACGGTACAGAATGGCTGATAACTGTTATCTCATCGCCAATTTACAATGGCACAGCAGACAGTACAGAACGACTGGAAACCGTCTCTGCTACCTTGCAAAGGCAAATGAATGCTGCTGTGTAGCACTGCAGTACCGCCTCTGTCAGCGGCATCCAGTACACATACGGTGACAGTGACAAAAGACAAAACGGGCTGCATGGCTGCCATGCTATGGCGTCTGCCAGGGCAATCCAGGGAAAAAGGGCGCGAAATGATTGTCTGCTGTTGCTTTCACGGAGGAAGGAATGAGTCATGACATTTACCCAGAATCTCCCACGACACTGTTTTTGCACCATCATGCATTGGGATCTCAACTCAGAATTCCAATGGGTGGGGGCGACTGTGGAAATTATGGGATAGCTTCGGGATAGCTACCCACAGTGCAACGCTCCAGAAATCGACGTTAACCTCGGTACATGGACACACACCACCGAAATATTGTGCTTTGTGTGGCCGCGTGCATTCGACTTTATACAATCTGTTTTACAAAACCGGTTTATGTAAAATCAGAATAATCCTGTAGTGTAGACATACCCTTAGAACCATAGAAGTGTAGGACTGGAAGGGATCTCAAAAGGTCATCTAGGCCAGTCCCCTGCACTCAAGGTAGGACTACATAATAACTTGACTATTCCTGACAGGTGTTTGTCTAACCTGTTCTTAAAAAAATTCTAATGATGGAGATTTCACAACCTCCCTAGGCAATTTATTCCAGTGCTTAACCATCCTGACAGTTAGGAAGTTTTTCCTAATGTCCCAACCTGAACATTCCTTGCTGCAATTTAAGCCCATTTCCTCAGAGGTCATATTTTCTAGGCCTTTAATCATTTTTGTAGCTCTTCTCTGGACTTTCTCCAATTTGTCCACATCTTTTCTGAAATGTACTGTGGTGCCCAGAACGGGACACAATATTCCAGCTGAGGCCTTATAAGAGCAGAGTAGAGTGGAAGAATTACTTCTCCTGTCTTGCTTACAACATTCCTGCTAATGCATCCCAGAATGATGTTTGCTTTTTCTTGCAACAGTATTACACTGTTGATTTATATTTAGCTTGTGATCCTCTATGACTGCAAGATCCATTTCCGCAGTAGTCCTTCCTAGGGAATTATTTCCTGTTTTGCATGTGTACAATTGACTAAGTGGAGTACTTTGAATTTGTTCTTATTGAATTTCATACTGTTTATTTCAGACCATTTTTCCAGTTTGTCCAGATCATTTTGAGTTTTAATCCTATCCTCCAGAGCACTTGCAACCCCTCCCAGCTTGGTATCGTCTGCAAACTTTACAAGTGTACTCTCTATGCCATTATCTAAATCATTTATGAAGATATTGAACAGAACTGGACCTATGTCCGATCTCTTCTATAATAAATCTAGACTGGACCTAGGCGTATTAGCACTCAGTGCAAAAATGGGTGTTGGTGCCTCTCTTGCCAGAACTTAACATACTTGAACAAGTAAGAGGTCTGCCATTGTGTGATGATGGAATTTCATTCATTTGTAAAAAAACATCTTAGGGCTCAGACAGCTTGTATAAATACATATTAAGGTTATTTTTTCCTTTGATGGGACAGAGCAGAGATTTTAGTACTAGAGAAGAGCTACAGAATGGACACTAATAGGAAATTGTGAGTTTGTCAGTGACTTGAGCGTGGGATAATGACATTGGCTGTATAGAAGCTGATTGGTTCATTTAAGATTTTCACGACCCAGACCCAAACTGTACCATGGAATCTCTGTGGATAGCAATTCCATGCTCTAATAAGAAGAATATAGCAGTAGAGATATGTTACTGACCACCTGACCAGGATGGTGATAGTGACTGTGAAATGCTCAGGGAGATTGCAGGGGCTATTAAAATAAAAAACTCAATAATAGAGGATTTCAGCTATCCCCATATTGACTGGGTACATGTCGCCTCAGGATGTGATGCAGAGATAAAGTTTCTTGATACCTTAAATGACTCCTTCTTGGAGCAGCTAATCCTGGAACACACAAGAAGAGAAGCAGCAAAGAGTCCTGTGGCACCTTATAGACTAACAGATGTATTGGAGCATGAGCTTTCGTGGGTGAATACCCACTTCGTCGGATGCATGTAGTGGAAATTTCCAGGGGCAGGTATATATATGCAAGCAAGAAGTAGGCTAGAGATAACGAAGTTAGTTCAATCAGGGAGGATGAGGCCCTGGCAGTTGGCAAGCCATTCACAGTCTTTGTTTAATCCTGAGCTGATGGTGTCAAATTTGTAGATGAATTGAAGCTCAGCAGTTTCTCTTTGAAGTCTGGTCCTGAAGTTTTTTTGCTGCAGGATGGCTACCTTTAGATCTGCTAATATCTGATTTGTGTCCATTTATCCTTTTCCGTAGGGACTGTCCAGTTTGGCCGATGTACATAGCAGAAGGGCATTGCTGGCATATGATGGCGTATATTACATTGGTGGGTGTGCAGGTGAATGAACTGGTGATGGTATGGCTGATCTGGTTAGGTCCTGTGATGGTGTCGCTGGTGTAGATATGTGGGCAGAGTTGGCAACGAGGTTTGTTGCATGGATTGGTTCCTGAGTTAGAGTTACTATGGTGCGGTGTGCAGTTACTGGTGAGAATATGCTTCAGGTTGGCAGGTTGTCTGTGGGCGAGGACTGGCCTGCCACCCAAAGCCTGTGAAAGTGGGGGATCATTGTCCAGGATGGGTTGTAGATTCCTGATGATGCGTTGGAGGGGTTTTAGCTGGGGACTGTATGTGGTGGCCAGTGGAGTCCTGTCGGTTTCTTTCTTGGGTTTGTCTTGCAGTAGGAGGCTTCTGGAGAAAGAAGCAATTCTTCGTTTAGTCCTAAGTGGAGTACAGGATCTGGTCCGAGAGGTGAATATAGCTGGTAAGCTTGGTAATAGAATATAGAATAATAGAATATAGCTTGGTAATAGTGACCATACTATAATTAAATTTAACATCCCTGTGACGGGGAAAACTCCACAGTAGCCCAACACTGTAGCATTTAAATTTCAGAAAGGGGGTCCATACAGAAATGAGGAAATTAGTTAATCTGAAATTAAAAGATACAGCACAAAAAGTGAAATCTCTGCAAGCTGCATGGAAACTTTTTTAAGACACCATAATAGAGGCTCAACTTAAATTTATACCCCAAATTAAAAAACATAGTAAGAGAACCAAGGAAGTGCCACCACGGTTAAACAACATAGTAAAAGAACCAGTGTGAGGCAAAAAGCCATCCTTTAAAAAGTGGAATTTAAATCCTAGTAAGGAAAATAGAAAAGAGCATAAACTCTAGCACATGAAGTGTAAAAATATAATTAGGAAGGCCAAAAAAGAATTTGAAGAACAGTTAGCCAAAGACTCAAAAAGTAATAGCAAAAAAAATTTTTTAAGTACATCAGAAGCAGGAAGCCTGCTAAACAACCACTGGGGTCACTGGACAATCGAGATACTAAAGGAGAACTCAAGGACAATAAAGCCATTGTGGAGAAACTAAATGAATTCTTTGCATCAGACTTCATAGCTGAGGATGTGAGGGAGATTCCCAACCTGAGCCATTCTTTTTAAGTGACAAATCTGAGGAACCGTCCCAGATTGAGGTGTCAGAGGAGTTTTGGAACAAATTGATAAACTAAACAGTAATAGGTCACCAGGACAGGGCCGGTGCAACCATTTAGGCAAACTAGGCGGCCGCCTAGGGCACCTAGTGGTTGTGGGGGGGTGCCTAAAAGCCTGCTCAGGCGAGGAGGTGGAATGGAGGTGAGCTAGGCGCGGGTAGGAGAGCCCGCAGTAACAGGCAGACTGCGAGGAGCTACAAAAGGATCTCTCAAAAGTGGGTGACTGGGCAACAAAACGGCCATAATCATAATCCCAACTGTACATATAAAATGATGGGGTCTAAATTAGCTGTTACCACTCTAGAATGAGATCTTGGAGTCATTGTCGATAGTTCTCTTAAAACATCCACTCGATGTGCAGCAGCAGTCAAAAAAGCAACAAACAGAATATTGGAAATCATTAAGAAAGGGGGATAGATAATAAGACAGAAAATATCATATTGTCTCTCTATAAATCCATGGTACCCCCAGATCTTGAATACTGTGTGCAGATGTGGTCATCCCATCTCAAAAAAAATGTATTGGAATTGGAAAAGGTTCAGAAAAGGGCAACAAAAATGATTAGAGGTATAGAACAGCTTCCGTATGAGGATAGATTAATAAGACTGGTACTTTTCAGCTTGGAAATGAGATGACTAAGGGGTGATATAATAGAGGTCTATAAACGCATGACTTTTCTGGACTTTCTCCAATTTGTCCACATCTTTTTTTAAAATCATGACTGGTGTGAAGAAAGTAAATAAATAAGGAAGTGTTATTTACTCCTTTTCCTAACACAAGAACTAGGGGTCACCAAATGAAATTAATAGGCAGCAGGTTTGAAACAAACAAAGGGAAGTATTTCTTCACACAACACAGTCAGTCTGTGGAACTCTTTGCCAGAGGATGTTGTCAAGGCCAAGACTATAACAGGAACTAGATAAATTAGTGGAGGATAAAAGGAACTAGATAAATTAGTGGAGGATAGGTCCATCAATGGCTATTAGCCAGGATGGGCAGGAATGGTGTCCTTAGCATCCCTCTAGACATAAGGTCTTCACCATCTCTAAATAATATTTTCTTACCTGATAAAATGCCAGACCTATGGAGAATAGGATAGCATGCTTCTTAGCTGTTTCATATTCTTAAATGTGTCAAGCTACTGACACAGGTGAGATTCAGATTTTGCAGTTGTCTGGGTGCCCACTGGAAGGACTGTTGTAGTGATGAAGAGCCATCATTGACCCCCCTCCCTCTATGACACAGGTCTCTGTGGGTTGGTCTTGTATCATATTAATAAGGCATGTGTCTACAGTACCTGCAGGCCAGTGCTGAATTGCAGGCTCCACGCCTGCGCATTGGAATGTTATGCTAAGGTCACTGTGGCTCTGACTAGTAACTGGCCATGTCAGTGATTCTTACAGCAAGATTTTCTATCTAGTATCATCCAGAAGAATAAATACCTAGGATCAGGTGCAGAACAAAAAGTAATAGCCTTGCCAAAATCTGGAAAGGCTACTGACTTGCAACAAGTTATCTGAAAGGCTCAGCCTTCAAAGAATTGCTCCCACCATTGATAATATCCAGGGTGTTGATCAAGTAGGTTTCCAACCAAATCTCATAACCAGGACCAAGTGCTGGCGTTGACCATCTACCTCAAGAATGGCTTTGAAGCCAGGCAGAAGACAGGCGCAGTATTCGTAGATCTCACTGCTGAATATGATACCATCTGGCATACAGGCCTGCTGTATAAATTGTCATTAGTCCTACCCGAGTGGGTTGTCAAGACTGGATCTGTTGCTGAGAGGCTGCCAGTCCTGGAGATACCGAAACAACTGTCCACTTCAGGGCTCAGTTCTAGCACTGACACTTTTCAACCTCTTCACAAATGACCTTCCCAACATCACTGCCAGGAATTTTGTTTATGAAGATTACATCTGTCTGGTAGTATGGGACCAGGATTTCAGTCACAGAAGAAATCCTGAATGCTGACATGAAAGTGATGGCCCACTATTGTAAATAATGGAGACTTAAACCTAGTACAAAAAAAGACAGTTTCCAACTGCTTCTATCTATACCGCTTCTATCTATACTAAACAGCTCGACTTCTTCCTGAATTAGTACAGGCTGGACCACGACCCAAAACCTGTGTTGGTAGGTGTTACACTAGACCTTATCTTGATTTTCAAGAAATCCCTTACTAAGACATCACTGAAAATAAAAAAGACAGGAAATAGCCTGATCAGCAAACTAGCTTGTTCCATCTGGGGAGCCAGTGCACAGACTAGCAGGTATTCAGGTATATAATAATAGGTGCCAGGAGAGTGACCAACCTGGCCCACCTGCTGGTCCTGTCCAGCATCACCCCTCCTGAATCAAGGCATCTTGCAGAATCTGATCCTTAAGGTGCAAGACATGCCACATCGATCCCTGTTTAAAGATGTGTTTAATCCACCAAGCCACTTCTCTGCTCAAGGCATCTCAAATGGACAGTTCCCCTAAGGAACCTTGATATCACTTCCAGGTGGTATAGTATGTGGAAAGAACAAGCTCAAATTTAGCTCATAACACATCCAGCAGTTCAGCCCTCTGGTTTTGACTTTCCATGACACCTTTAGGTAAAGCTTCAGATGTGGAGTGATCAGATTGTGGCTATTAACTTTTGTGACTTCCTGCATTGCCACTACAGCCAGTTGAAAGGTGTAGAGCACATACATCCAGGCTGTACCTTTTGGCAAGGATTCCCTGGTTCCCTTATGGACTTTCACAGCTATTGAATGATTAAGACACTTAGACTAACATGTGTGATTTGTCCATCCATGTCAGTGACATCACTATTTATACAAAAAATACACATACACACAACAAGATTGATAGCAACTTTATTTGAAACTTGTTTGGTGAAGCTCAAAGTGAACAAACCAAGAAATACACATTGATAAGTGAGATGTGTCAAGTGCATCTTCCACACATTGTCACAAACAAGTTAGGTGCTTAAATATGTTTTTTAAAAAATCTGGGCCACAGTGATTGGCACAAGACTTGCTGCATGCATTTTGGCAAAGATGATGCGTAACTTTTGATAACGGGGGCACAACTTAAAGGTTCTGGCGGTATGCAGCGTGGTTCAGAGCAGGGCATATAAACCCTGGCAGAAATTGGGGGAGAATTTGACCCCACCTATCTCCCCCACACACACGCACGTCATTTCTGGGTTTTGGTTATATTGTCTTTGTTTCTATATGAATCTCTGTTTTTGTAAAAAAAGACAGCTTGTTAAAATAATGGGCAGAATAGGTTTTATAAGTGCAAATCTTTGAGCTCAGCCAAAAAGACTTGCCAAAGTACCATAAGCGGTTACGATAGGAACTAATGACAGATAAGGGATGATGAAGGTTGTTGCCAATGTGCACAATGTGCACTTAGGAGATCATTAAATATTAAGTAGTGCTTTCATTTCTTCTAATGCAATCATGCCCATAGGCAGCCAACAGGCCCAGTGTAGTGTGCAGCCACCTCATGTTTAATACAGAGGAACAGAGGATGGAGATTAGAGATGCTCCATTGTGATCTAAGGAGCCATCTCTTGGACGAAGATGAAGCATTCATTGCACACTGGGAACTATAGTCTCCACAAGCTGCAGCTCTTTATTCGAGACAAAGAATACTGCCATCTGCTTTAATTAAAAAAAACACACAAAAAAACCACACAACCTTCAATTTTATAAAAGAGACTTGTCAGTACACAAACTGCCTGCCAATTTGTGAAATGGCAAAAAGAGGAAAGCTTTCACACAGGACATCTTATAAACAATTCAGTGGGAACACGCAGAAATGCGCAAATTGGCAAGGCATGGCCTAAAAGAAATCCCTTTGATCCTAAATCCGTGGCCAAGAATAATGAACTGATGTGAGGGGAGAGGAGGCTGAAGAATCCTAGACAGGCTGTTACACAGACTTCTATGAGTTTATGTCCTTTCAAGTGAATGAGGGAAACATACATAGCCACCAGCTCAAAAGCCAGGCCAACCAAAAGATGAAGGATTGACCAGCTTTTCCAAGAGTGGGAAATGCTGTATCAGCAGCAAGAACTGTCATGAGACATAACAGCTAGAACTTCTTTCTTAACATCATCAGTGCCTGGTTCTCAATTGCAGTAGCCTGAACGCTGATCTTGTGTGTCTGTAGAAGAGCCCGTGGCATGGCCAAACCATTCAATGAAAGGGCTAGTATGCTATATATGGATTGAAATGTCCAATTCACTTCATGAATTCCAACAAGCCATTGAATTAATTCAGATATAAAAAAGGCAGGGTGATAATCTGCTATATTTTAATTCACACTGGATGCAACCCTTGGGACCCTGGATGTCGCCAATGTAGCTGTTGACTGGGCAAGGTTGGGGGCATATTTAAAGCAATGAAATCTGATGAGTAGACTGGACTATAAATGAGGAAAGATTAAAAGGTAGAAGAACAAGGACATGGAGGTTCACCCACAATGAGGGAAAGTCCTGAAGACTACAGGAGTGGGAGCTGTCAAAGTTTTTAGCACCAATACTGTTGCCTACTGATTACAGGAGGTGACTGGAGGCTATGTTTCCTGGATTCCATTCCCACCTCTGCCATTAATCTGACCTTAGACAAGTCACATACCATCTCTGTAGCTCAGTTTACCCATCTATGAAATAGGGATAGACTACAGTAACTCCTCACTTAACGTGGTAGTTATGTTCCTCAAAAATGCAACTTTAAGCAAAATGATGTTAAGCGAATCACAGGGTCTGGCTGATCCTTCGCTTAGTCAGTCCTTTGTGCTGGTTTTCTCCCCTTCTGGGGACAGGATGCAGCCTTCCTTGCTGGAAGGGTTCAGAGCCTTGCTGCACCTAACTTGCTGGCAGATTATCTCACTCTCCCCCCTGCTTCCACACCAGGGAGGGTTTAAAAAGGTCTCCAGCAGTTGGGGCCAGCTGAACCTAATTAGTTCTGTGGTAACTCCTTTTCCAGCTGAACGTTATTTCCCCATGGCTTTCTCTCCTCAGTGGAGAGGGAGAGGCCTTTTAACCCTCTGGGACTAATTACTACCCCTCCCTTTGTAGCCATTTGTCCTGGGTTTGCCACAATACACACACACACAGTATAAGTTTTAAACAAACAATTTAATACTGTACACACAGGAGCAGCGCCAGGGTTTCTGACACCCTAGGCGGTCGGCCATTTTGCTGCCCCCTGTGGGTCTGGTGGACCTACCACAGTCATGCCGGCAGACAGTCCGCTGCTGGAAAGGCTCCGGTGGAGCTGCCGCAATGATGCCGGCGGGCAGTCCGCTGGTCTAGAGGCTCCGGTGGACCTGCCGCAGGCATGACTGCGGTAGGTCCGCCGGAGCCTTTAGACCAGCGCACCATCCACCGAAATGACTGCGGCAGCTCCACTGGAGCCTTTCCAGCAGCGGACCGTCCGCTGGCATCACTACGGTAGGTCCACCAGACCCGCGTGCCACCCCCCTGGCAAAATAGCACCCCCCCAAAATTCTGGCACTCTAGGCCATTGCCTAGGTTGCCTAAATGGTAGCGCCGGCCCTCTGTACACATCAATGATGATTGTGAATCTTGGTTGAGGTGATGAAGTCAGAGGGCAGGATATTTCCCAGGGAATGCCTTAATGCTAAATGATGAATTATTACTTGGCTGAGCCCTCAAGGGTTAACACATTGTTAATGTAGCCTCACACTCTACAAGGCAGCACAAATGGAGGGAGGGGAGACAGCATGACAGACAGAGAGAGAGATGTGCATTGCCCCTTTAAGTATACTGACCCCACTCTAAGTACATTGCCTTTTTAAGTAGGTCACCAAGTTGAGACAGCAGCTGCTGCCCGCAAGTTTCCTCTGTCCTGAGCCCTGTTATATCTCCTCCCCCGCCTCTGCTCTATGGAGATGAGGTAAGCAGGGGGCAGGAGCAAGTGGGAGGGGGACATCCTGACATTAGCCCCCCACCCTCCCCTGCACAGCAAGCAGGAGGTTCCTGGAAGGAGCTCCAAGACAGAGGACAGGAGCAGCACATGGCAGTGGGGGGAAGTGACAGCTGAACTGCCAGCAATTGATAGCCTGCTGGGCGGCTGCTGCACAAGGAACTTAGGGGAGCTGATAGGGGGGTTGCTGATCCACCCTGGTTCCAAGCCCCCACCAGCTAGTTCCAATGGGCTGCTCTTTCTGCAAGCAGTGGACAAAGCAGGCAGCTGCTAAACAACGTTATAAGGAAGCATTGCGCAACTTTAAATGAGCATATTCTCTAACTGGTCAGCAACATAACAACAAGGCAACGTTAACTGGGAAGACTTTAGGTGAGTAGTTACCGTACTTCTTTCCTTCCTTCCCAATTGCATTGTAAAGATTAATTAGTGTTTGTAGATCACTTTGTAATCTTTAGATAGATGGTGGGCTAGTCATGGAGAGAGTTGTTATTTACGCATCCATCTTAACATTAGTTTAAGTTGATCCCCATCTGTGTAAAAAATGAGGTAAAAACTTCCCTTCTCCCACCCTCTTTGTATATCCTAAGTTCTTCCAGACAGAAACTGTCCTTTATCACCTAGCGTAATGAGGACCCAAATTCTGTTGGAGCCTCTAGATGCACATTAAGTTCTAGAGAACATATTCTCCTTTTCCCTATGTAATTACAATTTGTTAATGAGTCTTGATATGCGAAACATTAGTCTCTTGCACTGACATCTCCTCCATTTCCTACCAAACATTTATTCTGTCTCATCCACCCTCACTGTCATCTTCTGGGGATTTTTCCTCTTTCCTTTAGTATAATATGGTACAATTCAAACCCTTTCTCACAGCTTTTAACCCAGATCTAGAGAGAGGAATTCAGGAGATCAGATCACCGCAGAAATGCTATAGAAAGTACCTTGGCTATATTTTGAGAGAAAGAAATGGAAAGCAGAGGTCTCTGTCCCTCTGGTAGCAGCTGTGATGCTGATGTATATTTATTTTATCAGCCTTTAAAACATCTCAGAATTGAAATAGCCAGTATCAAAAGGCACTTTTGAAATTTTTGTCTTCTGCCCTGGTAGAAGTTCTCACATCAAAGAGACATATAAAAGATCCCATAATGTACCACGGTGGCATGATTTCCTCCTGACCCCAGCTGAGGATCCATTTACATTCAAGTATGAGGAATCAGAGTCTTGGCAATTTTATCAGTTTTTGTCCCTGCAGAATAAGTGTATAATTCTTATAATTAAAAAGACTGCCTGAATCCTCAGCTGTGCAGATCTCCTACTTGGGGCAGCTGGGCATAGGAAACAAAGGCAAATAAACCTCTTTCTCTGTTTTTTTAATCCTGGGACTGGCTGAGAATCAAACCAACCATCTGCACAAGTTAAACTAACCTTGGGGCATCTCTGTGTGGTGCCATAAGGACTATTCTGCCAATCCAGGATTGGCTGAGTGCATTGTGCTCCAACTCCATCCACTCTCACTTTCAACATGTGCCTATGTCAGAGATGGGAACAGGTGGTGTAAAGCCTACTTTGCAATACCGTACCCCCATGTCAGATGAATCCTCAGCTGTCCAATTACGGGTGTTGGTCCCTTTACGCCCCTATGACAGTGCTAAGGACCTAGCAGAGACTAAAAATCTGGCTCGTTGTTTTGAAGTATTTCATATTTGATTCCTCATTGGAAGGATTTCTTACCCAAATCAACCTCAGGGTGCTGGGCCTAGACAAACAAGGTTCCTGAGAAGGGCTTATTTCCCCAATGAACTTTTTCAGGCTGCTGAGCAGAGCTGACATTATTCTATAGTGCCCCCAAATGGGCTGGACATCTCACAGTATAGATAACTTGCACCAGAGAGCGTATAAGCCAATTTTACACATGAAATAACAAAGGATCAAGAAGACAGTGGGGTGGAATGGTGTAGGAAAGAAAGCGGTGACAATAGTAACACTGAAGTTGCCAAGCAGAGGCATATGTACACAATATGGCTCAACAAATTATCTTCTAAAAAGAGGATCTTACCTGATGCCCTTCTTATGGCAGAAGTGGTTCTTATGGAGGGATTGGAATAAGGTGAGTGATACTGATCATAGGAAAAACTTCTGGCCTCAATGAACATTCAGACTGCTGGGTTTAGACACAAGGGAAAAGATGTCTTCTGTTCTTACACAAATATATCTTGAGAAGGCTGCCCCCTTGGATTACTACAGATCACTCACTTTATGACATATTACTCTGGCATGTCACACATATACCTGGAATCTCAATTATTTTAATACATCTTCAGAGGGCCTTGCAGGGACAAAGGATACCCAGCTAAATGGATGCTAACTTAACCATGATAGATTTCTCTGCAGAGGGTTTACAGGCTCACTCTGAGTGCACTTCATGCAGCAGGCACAGTCTCAACATCCCATAGTTTTCATACATTCCCCAAAGAAGCAGTCAGGTGTGAGGGGTAGCGTGAAAGGTTATATATTCCCTTCAGTTATTTGGGCCAAGCTCATTGGTTGCTTCTACACCAGGGCTCAGTTTACCAGACCTGTCACTAATGGCAGTTCTACCTGTGAGGAACTGCTCCACTAACACAAATGAGAAAACATAAAAGCAAAAAATATATTTTAGGCCAACATTTCCAAACCTAGGTGCCTTGTGTTAGTCTTTAATCTATATTAGGGTTCCTAAACAAAAAACAGCCTGATTTTCAGTGATGCCAAAGAAGTCTCAATATTAATTTCAGAGACCAACATCAGGCATCCAAGTTGGAAAATTCTGGCTTTAATCTCCAATTCAGCTCCAAATTATTAATTTAGGGGAACTGCGCTTGCATCCATCAGATGAAGGTTCCATGCATAGACACTTTCCCCTGGCCACAGTATTTCCATCATAGACATTCTTTAAGATTTTCCTATGCAGCAGGACTACAGGAAATTTGTCTGCATTTTACTGGTTGGCACAGCAGAGATCTGAAGGACCTTTTCAAAAAAAATCATAATAGTTACATGTGTACTCACATCCAGACTGTCTCTTGGCCAAGGGAGGATTATTGTCTTCATTACAGTTTCTGGGGTTTTGGCTTTTCTAGTCTTAAGTGGATGACAGTGTCACATTTTTATAATAAGAGCCCTAAATAACGTGTGTATAGCTAAGAAGGGTTAATTTCAATCTGCCTCTACAGGACTGCTAATGCCTCTCAGAAAACTCTGAAAGGTTTTCAGACTCAGAAGCAATTCTGCCTCTCTGTCTCAAATATTCCCTCATATTATTTGCTCCCTTCTTCTTTATCACTGTTCCAGTTTTCATTAAAATAGTATCTCTTATTCAGCAGTTCATCTGCTTCCTGCTGCATAATCATCTATGATGTCACCAGTGTCAGTTGTGGTGATCGTTATGATGTGACAAAAAGAAGATTCTGGCATCAAGTTATGCCTAACGGGCAGAAACAAGTGAACTTAAAAGGAAGAGATACTCTATTTCCATGTTCCTCCTATAAAGAAAAAGGATGAGAAATTGGGGTGGGGGGGAGGATAGTCTTTTGAATTAATCACAGACTTTAGAGGCAGGTTGTTTTCCCAGCTCCGCCGCAGATTGGCTGTATGATTTCGGAGAAGTCAAGTTATCTGTACCTCAAGTTTCCCTAACTGCAAAGTGGAGATAATAAAATTATGTGCCAGCGCTGTTGCGAGGCTAAATATCTGAATGCTGGCAAAGCACTTTCACACCCTCCAAAATAAGTTTAAAATGTTATTAAATACAGACGACAGACAACTGAAATACAAGAATTGCTTCTAAACTGAATGTGTTTCCAAGAAGACTCAATGGCTCCTTATTAAAGGGGCTTTGTATGGTAATGTGACATTTTGCAGCCTACATGCAGCCAATTATCTTTGAAAGAAAAATGACCAAGTTATTTTGATGAAAATAGGCTCTAATTGAAAAATTTCTGTGGGAGTTGAAATCCAAGGACCAAATGTATATATAATGCTGATGCAGGAGCAGTTATTAAAAAGTACTAGAATAAAGGAGTCTCAGCAGACAAGAGGGATTCAGACATCAGCCCTGTTCCAGACTAGTTTATAACACTAGCTGGAGCCTGTACCATGTTATGCTAGTAATATTTATCAGTGTTTCCTTATACTTCCCTTATGCTCCCTCCTGGACCCCATGTGAAATGTAGTAATATTACACTGAGGAAGATAACTGGAGCTGCTTAATGTCTCAAACTCACAAGGTCTATGGCGTAAAAAAATTAGAGAAGAATGATATATCTACTCGTCTAATAAGTGTGCAAATACACCGATGACACTCAGGACGCACAGGAAGGGGCCACTATTGCTTTGATCCTGCAGTATTAAGTCAGTGAGAGTTTTACCACTGACTTCAGTGGGAGCAAGAGTAGGGCTAAAGTGCAGAAAAAGTTGCACCTGCACTCAAATACATACAATAAGTACCTATAATCACACCCACACCTAGCAAAAATCTACCTGTAGTCCACCCACATGTCACCATCACATATACAATCTGCATTCACCCACAATCCAAACTATTATATTATCAAATGGGGCAATTTTAAGGCCACCCCCACATGCCCTGCTCCCGATTCTACTTTTGGGCATTTACATTTTTATGGATGAGGACTATTGGAATAGGGGTGGACAGGTAGAAAGGCAGGCTGGGCAGCAGACTGAGGAGCTGGCACATTCAAGCAAATGCTCAGGCTTCAACCCTTCACTGCAACTGTAAGCCATTCTTCATTTACTTCCCTTGTCATAATAGCTTGATTTATGCCAAGAGTCAACTTCATTAAAACACATCTAGTGTATTTCTGACATTTAGGCCCAGTTACAAAGCCAATTAACAGGGATGACCTCTGCTAGTTTTAGGTAATCTTTAAATTTGGGATAGTGTTATGATCTAGTCAAAAACGGAGTATCAGTCTACCCTGAGTAAGGGGCATCGCCTAGCTGCGCCACCCCAGGAATAGACATAAGAACCAATGCTGATTCAGTCATGATGGCTTTCCTGAGCTGGGAGCGTTTGGTAGGTTGCACTCACTTCTTTGAGGATCCCCAGTGTACAGGCACAGGGCTGCCATTTTCTTCTGCACCCTGTACTCCCTGCAGGCTATCAGTCAGCCTCTGGGGTCTTTCTGTGGCTCAGCCCTCTGGGCCAGGTCACACAGTTCAATCCCCTTTTGATGAACAAAGTCAAAACAAAAGTTCGTGGAGCTTCAGGGCCAGTTATAAATAAAATAGCTTCTTGTTGCTTTAGTTATGGTCTAGGGAGTATCCTTCCTCACTCCAATGGTTCGAGCCAGGAACTGTCTTGCTAGCAGCAGGCAGCTCCTTTTATTTTGGCCTGCTGAGTTGTAACTGGATGTTGCTGGTCCTCAGCTCTTTTAGCTGCTGGAGGGCCAGATCTCAAGGGTTCCCAAAATGGCTGCTCCTGGGATGCCTCGAGGCAAGCCTGGAGGTCAAATATTGGCTCCTCTTTTCCCCTCAGAGAATTATTTCCTGGGTCAGGGTGCATCAGAGTAGTGGAGCCTCCAGCACTGTGCACTTGCCACTGGTAAATCTATGCAAGACTGCTTCTCTGTCTCTTTGGGAATAGCCGTCCATGATACATTGCATGCACAACCTTCAGACACAAGGTCATTTTTCATCCAATCCAACTCCCTTTTTTGTGTAATCCTATCACATCTATTTTCCATGATGGCCTTCAGAAGAACGTTTATGAAGACCCATTTTGAGCCTCTTCGACCCACATCACATGTGTCATGTTACCTGTTGGAGAATCATTTTTGTTTTTCTCCTTTACTTGTAGGTTAGTCTTCCTTTCAGCGTAACTTTGATTAAGGCTTTGCATTGCTATTTCCAAATCTCTGGTCTCTGAGATGAGCAGCTCTTCCTCTTACACTCCAGCTCTTCTTGGGCATACCTCCCCGCATCTGCTGGCCTGGTGGTTTCCCTTTCCAAGGTTTTGAGGTACTGCCTCAGTCTGTTTGTGTTATACCTGAAATTCCCTGAACCTCAATTCCCTTGAGGGATACTTCTCACTTTCTAGTAATTCAATTCTTATTTTGGTTCTTGATAACCTGGGACTGTTGAAGGACTTTCACAAAGCTCTAAGCTCCATCTGTAACAAGTAGAACTGTTGTTCATAACCTGCTTGAGGATAAAGGTGGAAGGCAAATTCTTGCTCTCACTTTATGGCTTGAGCCATGGTCCAGTCCCTTGGAAAGCACATTTCCCCTAGCTCCTGTAAGGCTAATGCCTTTTGGCCCACTAGAACATTGAGTTGTGCCATGACTTCCTCCTAGACCTCATCAGCTGCAGCTACCTTGTCTTCTAATTGTCTCCAGTCTATTAGTGCTTGGGTTTGTTGGGTAGTTGTCTACTGCCATCACTGCAGCCACTACAGTTGACACAGCCTTGCATATTTGTGGCTGTTGATACTAAGTCCTTCACAGAGTGGTGAATCCAGGCCATTGCAACATCTTCTGGAGTGCTCAAATCCTCACTCCACTTTCTTGTGAGGATGAAAGCTTCCTGATCAGGTGTCACCAAGATTTCCATTTCAGTGGCAACATGGAGTCTGAGGGTATGGGGGAAGGTGCCCCCATGCTCTCTCTTCTCCCTAGTGTATTCTGAAATGCAAGTTTGCTTTCTTTCTTGCTGTCTCAAGGACCTTATTTATTACTTGTATGTAAATGGAGGTAAACATACATTCCTTTGTTTAAGGTAGACCTGCTTAGCCACTCCTGTCTAATCAGGGCTACATGGGTTTGAATGTGTGCTACTAACATCATAGAAGGGGAATTCCTAACTTTACATATAATGTTGCTACATACCTTTCAGCATGATATTATTGACCAGCAAGTTATTAGTTTTCAAATGATACCTCACAAGGCAGTAATCTTTGTACAAAATATGCAATAGTGTGTAGGGTATGAACAGAATGCATTCAGTCACACTTGGTTCCCTGCCAAGGTGCTCCTGGAGTCATCACTTCTGCTCCATCTGACATCTCATGCTCAAGCAGGGCATTGCTCTAAGTCATCATCCCTCCTTGACACTAGGGGGTCTTGCACCCCAGTTCTGATAACAGTGTGGTGGGTTGCCACAAAGGCCTGGTATGCTCGATCACAGAGAGAGAAAGTTGTTCCACCTTTTTCACGGAGCAGCTTACTCTTTCCTGAGCACCTGGCCACTGAGTATGGGTAACAGAGCCAGGACTCCTCTCTGCTATTTGTTTGCAGTGGGGGTAACAGGTGAATACCCCTACTTACTTTCCCATGATCAGAGTCTATCTGAGCAGGGAGACATTTCTCCCATCGCAGCTAAGGTCAAATAAATCAGGTAACAATCCAGGCTATGTTCAACTCATCCCTTGCAAAAGGGTGCACTTTTTCCTTATAACCTTTTTTGATGTTGCCCTGCTGTTCCAATGTCAAGTGAGAGAAGTCAGCTGGGAGATCTCAGTCAGAGATAGCAGAGGATGTGGATTGTTATGTGCACCTGGCTGTTGTGTTCCCTTGGGAGAACTGGCTATATTATCCATCCAGTTATTTGTACGGCCCTCACTGTAGTATGAGCACCTCCCATGTTTTAAGAAATAGAAGGTTCTCTCTTCCTTCCCTGCTACCAAGGAACAGGCTTGTGAGGATTTAGTTTATTTAAATAAATTAAGCAGCAATAACGAGGATATTCTTGTGGGAAAGCCTGGGTGAAGAGGTGGGTTTTACATTAAGAGCCTAATGTATGAGGTTAATGGCCATTATTTCTTCTAGCAACAATTTCCATGGTCTTGGTGATGCTCCTGTGAAGGAGCTGTCTTCCACAGTCACAAGCTTCCCACACTGGTGGACAGCAGCAGCATTCCAGTGAAATGCAGCTGGAATAGGAGGTTGTCGTCACATAAAAAGACAGCCAATCTCTCAGGTGGTCAGGGATAGTCCCACATAATGCTTTGAAAATTATGACAAAGGTCTTCAACTGGACTCTCTTTTCTTTGGGGGAGACAATGCAGAGTGATGTGCTCTAAGTAGACAGCGTTGCTGAGTAGGGCTGCTGCATTCTGAGCTTGCTGGAGATTTTTCAGGACTTGGAGATTCATTCTTGTACATGAAGAGTTGCAGTAGTCCAGACTAGATCTTACAAATGCATGAATCACTGTGGCCAGCCCTGCATTAGATAGGCTCAGGTGCAATCTCCTGGCCACCCTCGGATAGTGGTTAGCATTTTTCATTGCTGTAGCTACTTGGATGAACAGTGCAAAACAAGAGGAACCCATAGCTATGGGCCAATATGTGTTCAAGGGAACTGATCATTATGAAGGAGGAAAGTTCCAGCAAGGTGCTTCTTTCCACTAGCGTCAGTTCAGTCTTATTGAATACAGCTTATTGCTCTTTTTCTGGGTGCTGATCTCAGAAAAGCAGTCAGAAAGCTTGTTGATAGTATTCAGTTGATATAAAGGCAATCTAGAACTGGGTGTCATCTGTACAATGCAAATATTTCAGCCCATACTGTCTCATTAGCTCTCCGACGACTTCATATAGATGCTGAAAAATGGAGAGAACTGAGCTTTGAGAGACCTTGCATGAGAAAAGGGATGGGGGGCACACAGGAGAAAGTTAGACACCTTTCTGGCCCCAAACTCAGAATCAGCAGCAGCACTGCTGCTGTATCCACACTCTTTCAGGTCTTGAAGAAGAGATAGCAGGTGCATGAGACAGGAAATACATAATTTGTGTTTACTGCATTTTATGTACAGTCGGTTTCGCTGAGTATACTAACTGAATAAATGGAGAAAAGTTTTTAAAATTCTCTAGCTTTTTTTCAATTCTAAGAAACTTTGGGGTTAGCTGTAACAATGTAAGTAAAGTTTTCCCAGTCACAACTGTGATTTTTAAGTTGATGACGACCTTCTAACTATAGGTTTCATTATAAGCGATGTGGTAGAGCAAGAGCATTCAAGATGCCCTTGCCAGAGGATTCAGGGGGCCTGGGGCAAAGCGGAGGAGCTCCAGTGCTTGTACTCACCCAGCAGCAGTCCGGGTCTTTGGAGGCATTTCGGCGGAAGAGGGCCCTTCAGTCGCTCCACGTCTTTGGCAGCACTGAAGGGCCCCCCACCACCGAAATGCTGCTGAAGACCTGGACTGCTGCCAGGCAGGGCTTACAGGGCCCGGGGCAAATTGCCCCTCTGGGGGCCCTGGAATTCTACAGCCAAATGGCCGGGAGGGTTAGGTAATCTACTTTCTAGTGACAGCATTCTTCTCACTAGATACTTATCATTCTTGCCAGAGAACTTATTCCTGAGGTTCACAAAAATACTTCTAAAGAGGATCATTTTAGCTACTTTGGGCTAGACTGCACTGACAGCAGGTATTTTCCAAGAGTTTCCCAGAAGGAACATATAAATGTTTCCCTAAAAATGGTCTTAAATCTCCAGCTTCTGTTTCAAGTCACTGAAGTTGAACACTTGGCTATACTATAAAATGGCAGATTCCATATTTCTCAGGCACAAACTACAAACATTCCAGCAAAGTGCCCTTTAATGTATATTTGTTTGACAGGTGCCAAGGCTGTCTTCCTTGGATACAGCTTTTTTAAAATGGGAAAATAAATTAAGAGATTCCCCACTCCCTTCCCTAGTAAATGCAGCCTCTGGAAGCCAGAGATTAACACTGGAAAGTGGGGAAATGTTTGCTGAAGTTTATCACTATGAGCGGTTGGGGCTGGATCATATTCAGATATTTACGAGTTTGTTACTGCCTCCAAGATAATGGAATTACCTTTTAGTTTAAGTGAAAGATGCTTATGTTTTTAGATTTGTATGTTTCAGGTTCAGTCCCTGCAGATGACCTAGTTCAAAAGGCATCATTACAAATAGAATGCTATAATACACTACAGGGAGCAAGACATGTTGGCATAATGCAAGATGGAATGTTGTGAACTGTGTGTAGTTACATAGAGATTGTTATATGTATGCCACATAATATGATCAAAAAGTCTACCTCATTATCTCTGAGAAATGAATGAAACAGATCTGCAACTTCCACAAAACCTTCCAACTTAACTCTGCAGGAAAGGATGATTAATATTTTACATTTATACTATCTTTCTCTTGGTTAGTTATTCAAAAGCATAACTGACTAAAACACACAGGAAGCCCAGAGTGTCAGGTCAATTGGTTGTTTTTGTACTAGGTTGGTTTTCACACACTTGTTTCAAATATCAGTACATGGAATGATGATAAATCACAGGACCAGAAGGATAGTGAAGGTAAAGGCTGCACAGAATAGCAGAGTTTGGAAGTGGGGTACATTGCAGATAAATGATCCTCTTTATAAGGCAAGTCATAAGGCAAGTTATCTAAGGCAAGTCAAACATTTTAGGATTGGTACCCTAGGAGATCAGTCTTCTTTCCAGCATTAAGTTAGTTTCCATAGCAATGATAGAGCTTACCATGTGCAAGAAGAGACTATATTTTTGGAGGTAAGCTAGACACACAATTGAGGACCTAATTTGTGTACACACTTACCATGATTATATAGGCAAACTGAATAACTATATAAACATGTAATTAATTGTGGCTTGTTTAATAGTCTGCCTCCAGATTAGCAGTCTGCAATTTTTGGAAATGATAAAAGAGCAAGTAAGAGATGCAGTCCATCTTCCTGACAATGCTGGATTGTTCCATCGTGCATTTTCTAGTAATTTGTCCAGTCTAGTATAGCTTTAGAAGTCCCACATATAGGGGCTACCACTTCTTTTGGGAGTCTAGCCTACAACATGATAGATCTTATTGATCAGGAAAGGTATCCTGAGCTTCACCCAGTTTCTCTTATGCCCCCGATACCATCCTAGATATAGCTCTACTCCATATTTGGTATTTACATCCTTGAAGTATCTGTAGATTATTATCATACTCCCTCTTGGTTATTTTATAGACACCCTAGACATACTTACCTCTTAGTCTCTCCATCCCTTTGAGCACTTGTGTTAATGATCTGAAATGCCTCCAGTTTTCAGTAGCAAAAGGGTATGTAAGTATGCATCATTTTCCTTAATGACTATAACCGTGGCCTTCTCCTCATCCTTCCCAAGTCCCAGATTATTCTTTTGCTAGGACCTATATCCATGCTTTGTAGAAGGGCCAAACAGCAGCACTGGGGACATCAGCAGGAATGGGGAAGGTTAAATCCCCAGTACCATTGTCAGAGTCAAATCTAGTATTAAGTAACAGAGCTGAGAGATTATCAAGTCCCTTGCTCGGGAGGATAATTATCACCATACCACACAGCAGGTACTATTCCCTTTCACTGGTTGTGTTTGTGCCATTGCCCACCTCCCCATGGGGAACTCCAAAGAAGCCCAGCCGAAAGAGTGCACTGAATCACCACATCTCCCAGCTGGCTGCCCAGCCTGGCACAACTGCACACTCCCTCTGGGTGGCCTACAGCTTACTGCACCAGAAGCCAGCACAAATCAGAGCTCATTTGAGCTCTGTATTTTCCATAGTACTTTGTTCAGTCCAGTTGCACGTGCCTGAATACGCATGACCCTCCCAATCCTTAAATGCAGTGACAGCATTCCTTACAGCCATGTGCTCCTTCTGCAAGGAGCAAAGAGGCACAAGTGCTATCTCTTCAAACATTCCTTCTTTCAGTGTTACAAGAAAACTGTCTTTTCCATTAAGGAAGCTTTCCTCCACGTCAGTATTTTAGTTAAGAAGGCCAGGTGCCACTTTCCTCCTCAGGGCAAGGGCGGGGGGGGGGGGAGGGGGGGAATCAGGGAAAGGAAATGGCTCAGATTCATAGATTCCAAGGCCAGAAGGGACCATTGTGTTTCAAACCAAAGCTGAAACTAAATGCAAGATATTATTTATTCTGTGTGAAACAGATAAGATGTAAAGCGTACCCAAAATGAAGGCTCCTCAGTGGGTGTCAACATAAAGGCAAGCCAATAAGATCATCCATCAGCTATAAGGCTCTCAGCTCAAGAGATGGCTACATCTTGGTTAAGAGAAGCAAAGAGATTTCTTACTCCTCTCCACCTCCATTTATAACACTTTAGAGTTCATCTTCTTCTGAAGCATGGGCTATAGCTGGTGGCCTGATGTTCAGACTATTGACCTGCTACACTAACTCATGTAATAAGTGTTAGTACTTTGCATTCTTTAGTAACTTTCTTGAGGTTCTCAGAATCCTTTAAGAAAAAAATAATTACAATAACCTAATAAGGAATCATTATCCCCATAACACAGATGGTAAAACTGAGACACAGATAAGTTATTAATAGGGCTGTGTGAATAACATTGTTTTGGCTCTCCAGCAGTACTGAAGAAGGGGAAAAAAAGAAAGTTTTGCTTGATTCAAACTAAATATTTTGTTTGGGGTACTGTGAATCTTTTAAAATAAAAGCAAAGGAAATGAAAGGCTAGATTCACAAACAGTGCAGGAAGTGGTGCTCCCATTGTAGCCTAACGGTTAGGGTACTTACTTAGGGGATGGGCGATCTGGTTCAAATCCCAGTTCTAGAGAAGGAATTTGTATGTAGGTCTTCCCACACCCAAGTGAATGCCCTACCTAGCAGGGTATTCTGGGATGAGTGCCTCTCACACTCTCCTGTTGAAGCTTTTACTTTATATACATTAAATAGTCATTGGAACAGAGAATAGAACCCAAGTGGCCGCCTTCCCAGGTGAGAGCCCTGATCACCAGGCTATAGAATCATTTTCACTCACTCTCTTTCTGGCCCAATGATTAACCAAGTATTTTATACATTTGGTCATCCACAGCCACATCATGGAAATATAGAGCGCTGCAGGCAACTGTTGATTACTTGTTGGGAGCAAAGCAGAAAACGTATATTTAACAGACCCGATAAATTTCTCAGAAAGCCCTGGCACTCCACAAGTTCCCTGGCAGAGTGCTTTCTGTTTTGCACTGCTGTGAAATGTTTATATTAATGTTTACTACAAAGAAGGTTTTTCAAAATATGAGAACCCCAAAAAGGTACAAACTTCAAAGCTCAACTTTGTGGAAATACTCTGCCTCCACCTGCTGACTGGAGGTGAAAGTAAAGCTCTCTTCAAGTAAGAAGACACTGTTCCCTCTAAACTCCATCCTCTCCTGTTGTGACTGTGCAGAAATTCATAGGTCTGACAGCTCTGATCCTGCAAATATGGTCTGATTTCCTGCAGTGCTGTGCCTGCAGAAGAATACACCCTGATGAATCATTTAATGGTATGTAGTTTAGTGCTTTAAAGCATTATCCATTTTCCTTTCTGGCATGTGCAATATAGCACACTTCTCCATATGCTGATTCAGTAGCTTGGCTGACTACCAGATAACCATTCTTTATATCATCCTCTTTGTTGCTTTGTGGGATTGTAATGTAGCGAGACTCACCACCGCAGTGCCTCCTGCTGGCCATTCTGGGAATTAGCTCTCATTTCACCAGAGCGCCCCCATCTAGTGGTGTTTTGCCCATTGTCATTCTCACCTCCACCTCTAGGACCCACGTTACTTCCTAGACTGCAGCGTCCTCTTCTAGACACAGCCCTCTGACTGTGCCCCACACTGTTCTCTCCCCGCTTCCAAGGGACCCAACAGTCCTCAGTGCAGCCACTTACCTCCATGGCAAACTGCAATATCTGGTCTAGCCACTCACCTCAGTGGCAAACTGCAGTTCATGCACTGGCCACTCCCCTCGGTGGCAAGTCGGGGCGGGGGTGCAAAGGAGGGGACCTGGGCCAGCTGTCCCACTACTTGGGGTCCCAGCCCAGGGACCCTACAGCCAGCAGTCATGTACTGCCCCTCCTCCAACTCCTGTCTGTTCCCCTGCAGCCTTAGCACCATCTCCGCTCTTATATCAGGGCCTCAGTCGGAGTTCTCTCTTGCTTCCCTGATCCTGCCCAACACTGCTCTGTCCATCGTGCTGTCTCTCTCAACCCTCCTACAGGGCAGACAGTCCTCCTCCCTTGGCCTCCAGGGAGACACTGCCTCTATTCTGCTCAGCAGCCCTTCTTATATGGGCCAGCCTGGCCCTGATTAGCTGCTCCACTAAACCTTCTCCCTATTGGCTGGCTCAGTAAGCCCTCTTGGCTGGGTTCTGCACAGCCTTCCCAAGGCTGCTTTGACCCTTCTTCTGCCTGTGTGGGGCAGCCGCTCAACCACAGAGCCACGTGACATCTCCCTTAAATGAAAACAGTTCTTAACCTATAACCAAGCATGGAACATTCAATCTGAATGCAAGAAAAAAAAAAGATGTGCAAAATGCTTTGTCTACGATGTGTAGTATCCACAGCAACCATCCTGGTCCATGAGTTTGAGTGTACTGTGTCTACCTACACACAGCATTCTCTACAAGCATTGAAGAGTCTGGATTTTTGTATCTATCCTATAATTCTCGGCCCAATTACCTGGACCTTCCCAGAAAGAAGACCATGATATCTACAGTATAAGTGTCTGTTGATCCCTGTTCACATCTGCAGTTTGTTTGTTGTTTTGTCCTACATGCGCATAAGTGTCAAATTTTGTACAACTCCACGACACTTCTTGACATTGACTTATTTTCCTCTGCAGGGTTGCCACACACACAGAAGGACCAAGTGTTGGGGAGGCAGGAGCCTCTTCCACACACAGCTTAAAATCAGAAGGGCTTAGTAGGAATTAGGGACAGGAGGCGGTACTGAGGTTACCACTGGGGAATCAGTCTATTGGAGCAGGACCAGGACTGTGGATCATGCCTGGAGGGACAGTCTGGAAGAGGGTTTTTTCACCCTTAATTCTGACATTTTCTATCTTTTGAGTTCTTGACTTTGCAACTTTAACATTGTTTTAATGTCAGTTTTCCCATCTTAAATAAATTCTGTTCTTATATATATACTCTCTCTCTCTCACACACACACACACACCCACCCACACACACACACACACACACACACACACCTCTCTTTCTCCCAGTGAAACTGCAGTACAGTATTATGGAAAACATAAGTGAAGAGAGGCCAAAACCAAACCATTTGTTTAAAATAACCTACCAAACTTTGAAGGGTCTGCTATAAAAGGACCCAGCTCCAAACTATTGCATGCTTTTCATTTTTCAAGATCAAAAACTGACCAAGATTTTGCAAAAGCCAAAACCACAGTCTCCTCTCCCTGCCAGTTCTGAATGCCCTTAAAGGGACACTGACACCTAATCAGCTTCATGTTGCAAGTTTAATGTAATTTCAGACACTCCTCAATCTCTTTGTCAGACGTGTGGTTTTACCACTTTGGGTTTTTAAGTTTATTTGTTTGTTTTGTTTTGTAAAAGAAAAGAATCATGTTTCTCTATCCTGTGATAGGCCTACACAAGCAAAGGGGGAATGGAGCATACGGGGCAAACTATAAAGATTATACACAAAGTGCAGTCAAAACCAAGAGGAAACTAACTGAAAAAAGAATCTATTTTTGGTTTAGATATCTCCTTCATAGTGATCTTAGGAGTTACTTGTAACAATAGGTAAAAGCCTTCAGAACGAAATAGAACTTTTAATCTGTTGTTCCTTTAAACAGAAATGCACAAATCATGACAAGTTGAGTGTCTGTAACACAGAAAATGGCAATAGACATTTAGCTGTTCTTCTGGCTCTAGACCAAACAATTATGTGGTAAAACGTTTCCATCATTTGGAGGAATTCTGGCACTAAATTTGCCAACACACCTCAGCAGGATGGTCATCATCAGTATGCGTCACTGGCAAACTGATCCAAGAACAATAGCACTCAGTTTCTCATTATATCAAATCCCCACAGAACTCTTGGTACAGAAACCGGCAGTCTCTATGCAAAAGAATAAATGGACACAAAGCAGACGTCAAGAATTATAACATTCAAAAACCAGTGAGAGCGCATTTGAACCTCCCTGGACACTCAGTTTCAGACTTCAAAGTGGCCATTCTTCAACAAAAAAACTTCAAAAACAGACTTCAATGAGAAACTGCAGAACTGGAATTTATTTGCAAATTTGACACCATCAAATTAGGCCTGAACAAACACTGGGAATGGCTGGGTCACTACAAGAAGTAATCTCTCATCGACTGTTGAGTATCAGCCATCCACCCTGAGGAATTGGCATCGTTAGCACTACAAAAAGTAATTTTTACTCTGACATTCATACCTTCTTGTCAACTGTTGGAATGGGACACATCCACCCTGATTGAATCATTGCCCCCTCCCCCACACTTGGTAAGACAACTCCCCTCTTTTCTTGTGCTGTATATTTATGCTTGCCTACTGTAATTTTCACTCCATACATCTGAATAAATGGGTCATAGCCCACAAAAGCTTATACTCTAATACATTTGTTGGTCTTTAAGGTGTCACAAGACTCCTCGCTGTTTTTGCTGAAACGGACTAACATGGCTACCCCTCTGAAACTTGGTACTATGTTCTTCATAAGACCAAAATGTTAGCTATAGCTTCTATGCATCTGTTACGAATTTTCTCTAACAGGTATCTTAAGTGTTTTTCCTTCTTTAGCTTCAGGCTACTGCTTGTTGTCCTTTCAAATTTAGTTATGCTAAATAACTCACTTTCACTTATTATTCCTTAACACTCAAGCATGTAAGTGAACATGATGTTTTACAAACAAATAAGACATTATCCCTTCTTCTTAGTGTAGTTCAGATATGATGCACTGGAAAACAGTTTCAGCTCAGGAAAGAATGGAGATATGGTTGGGGGAGAGGGTATCAACACTGGAAGCCTTAATGGAAGTTATGGGTTTTAAAGACGATAGGGATGGCACTTGATACATACAAAGTGGAAAACTATTTTAAGCATGGGGGCAGTGTGAAACGTGGCACAAAATTCAATGTGGGAGAAACAGAAAGGGAGCAGTTAGAGAGGATTGGGAGAAAAAGAGCATGCAAAGAAATATGTGGGCAGCAGTGTTTAGAGCCTTGAAGGCAAAGAGTATGAATCTGTGGAATTGGAGAGGAAGTATATGAAGGAATTTTATGCTTACTTTGCACATACTTTTGGACTATTCCTTCTCGCTCTGTAGCCTTTGCTAGGCTGTATAACTTTAGGATCTTCTGATTCTTTAATATTGAGAATATGAGTGAGAGCAAGAGGAGACATGATCAGAACACAAAGCCACCTTGTCTGCTATGCAGAAAACCTTCTCAGGGTGAGACCACACAGCATGCACATTGACTCCATTTTTTTTTTAATATCAAGTGATCGAAGATTTGCTTTTCTTACTATTTCACATGTACATGGGTGGCCATTTTCAGTGGCCAGTAGTCATATGACATGTAGATATGACAGGTGGCAGTAAATCATTTGCCAGTGAAGAAGATCTTTGATAATATTCCTAAAAGTGCTGCCATAATTTTGTGTAGAACGGTGAAGAATTAACTCCTGATACCAGGAAGATGAGAATTAGCCAAGTACCACACAGTGCAGCTTGCACTCTTATTGCTGCTGTTCTGCTCTGCTTATGTGAAAGTAAGCATTTTAAAAAATTAAGACTTAAGCAAGAGATTTTGTGACCTTAAGTCAATCACCCGTATTTCTAGAGGAACCTGGTTCAATCTTAATGAGCCCCTAATATTAAATTAGCCATAAAAAGGAGAGCACAAGGGTGATGAGAGAAATATTCACTACAGAAGTCACCTCATTTACAAGCTGTATGTGAAAGCAAGAAGCTAGAAAAGGTGCATGGGTGACTAATGCATGTGAAGGATGTATGTTGTGTACAGTACACCACTGCCCTCTGATGGAACAAAATCAGATTTGTTCTAGTATGTGTGTGAGTTTGCAGCTTTGTAGACATGTTGGTCTCAGGATATTAGAAAGAAACAAGCTTTCATCAACAGAAGTAGTCCAACAAACAATATTACCTCACCCATCTTCTCTCTACAGTATGTGTATGCGTGTCGGTGGAAGACACATTTTCCCTTTTTTTGCTGACCTCTGAGGGTTTATTCTCATGAGATAGAGAAAGAAAGGAACAGAGACCCAATTTTTTCCTAACCACTGTTGTAATTATTGGGCCTTGTCACACAGTATCCTACTCACCACTGGAGTGCCTCCTTTTGGTGATCTGTGGGGATTAATTTTGCCAGGCCAACATCCCTTTCTATAGTTTCACTCTAATCACTCTCTCTGTAGCTCACTCTCTTGGGGCTCCACGGCTCCCAGCCAGGTCAGTGTAGTCTTCCCTTTCCAGGGTAATCTCCAGACCCACTGGCCCTGGCAGTTCTTCCTCTTTCACAACCCCTTAACAGTGCCACTTCCCTAATGGCTGGTAGGGGAACCCAAGACCACCCTAAATGCTGGCTTCCAGCTCAGGGACCTACAACAAGCAGTCAAGCTCCACACAGTCCTGAACCTTACTGCTGTATCCATGGACTACTTAACCTTACCTTCTTTTTCCCCCTTAGAACCACTGCAATTTCTCTTTGCCACACATTCCTAATCTCAGCTCCTGGTCTTTATACAGGATCCACCTGTTCCTGTCCAGCTGAGCCTTATGTCTAATTAGGCCTGGCTCCTCTTCCAGGTGGAGCCTACGCTGTTAATTGCCCCCTGATCCCCTTCAGCCTTGTGTGGGATGGACACCCCATCATAGTCATACACATTTGTGCCTAATTGTGAGCTCAACTGTAAAAAGTACTTGAAAGGTCATAAGATAACACAATAACCTATAATAAAAATGGTGATGGAAAGAGGTCCAAAAGAGGCAGAAAGACTGAGTTAGTTCAAACTAAAAGGATTACTGATGTAATTCAAGGACTGTGCTAAGATCATGGTTGTAAACAAGAAAATGTGGGACAAGAAATTAATGAACCAAAATTGGTTTGTTGGATATTAGGCCTAACTGACTGACCAACTAATGAGCAGATGGGCTATTCCACCTATCACTCCCTTTGTGGGTCCTTCAAGAAAGCCTGGCTACTGGGGCAAGCTTCACCATCATGGATACCACCCCAACCATCTCCTAAGAACTTCAGCCCTCTTCATCCTGATCCCAAGAGAGATCCTGACTAGACCAGGCCAGAGAAAAGGAAACAGATAACACCTCTCCAGCTCAGTCTGAATCCTGAATGCTATCTGGGATGTGAGACTTCATCTCTCTCTCCTATTCCCATGTGTCCTTTTCCTTCTATATCTTATTCCTTCTCTTTCCTATCCTCTCATTTTTCCTTCTCTCTAATGAGATCTGGCTTAGCAAGCCAAGACTGCATATTTTTGCAACACTGCTGTAAGCCTGTGACCAAAAAGAGGTATCTAAAAGCAATGCCTTAAATGGCCCAATGCTGGCACAAGTTGACCGGGTCTCATAGTGGCTGATAAGATTGGATGCTGGGCCTCTGTTTTTGAGTAGTCAAATTACAAGTGAGAATCAATACCAGAAACAGAAGCTGCATTTTCTGTCTCTGCTGTTCGCGTGTGTGTGTAATATATGTATTCATTCCATCTAAATTAATACAATACTGCTTGGGTCAAAAATGAGCAACATTATTTTTATGCTTTGGGGATCATGAAGTTGAGTCTTCAGGAGGAAACTGAATTGAGATAAGGTAATTTGCTGAACTGGGGTTGGGAGAGAATTCCATGCATAGTGGGTGGCATTGAGGTTATCAGTTATAAAAGTTTCAGCTTAGAGCACAGGGGTGATGTACTGATGCTCTCTTGAAGTGACTATACAGTATGTACACAAGTTGTTCTTACAATGACTGAGACTGTACACAAAGCTAGGTAATATAAAATCCAAATGACCAGGTTAATGTGCACATGTAATTAATTAATGAGTAATACTGATAGTAACTGTGCATGTAAATTAGGCAAGCAATTGTGTATGTCTAAAATTTGAAAAATCAGACATTTAATTGTTGGACATTTTATTATAATTTCAGGTCATTTATATTAACTCTGTTAGAAACTATAACATATCATTGACTAATAATGTAGTACCAAAATACTGCAAAAAAGACTTCTCATTTAATTGGAAATAGAGTCAGAAAGCTAGTCAAATGGATTACAAGTCCCTGGCTCCCAGATGTGCTTAATCCATTAGACTACACTGCCTCTCTAAACATTTCACATCTTTATTTTAAAGATTTCTTAAAATGAATGTAGGGCTAGTGAAAGATGTGGACTGGCTGCCTGGAGACCTATACTTGCTGGGGACAATTCTCATTTACACTAGGACCACTTTGGTAGCATAAAGAGGCAGAAGTGGACCCTGCAAGAATGCTTCCTCGGTAGAGGGCCACCATTTCCAGTGCAGACCCAGCATATGAATTCTTCACCAGCCCTGCTCCCAGCACTAGGGCTAGATCAGGGATATGGCCAGCATGCACGGCACTACGGCTATTCTCTACTTCAGGAGTACCATAGAAAGCACACTAAGTTAGAATAGCCTAAATGCCAGCCAGGGCCAGGAAGCCTCCTGCATGACCTCAGAACAGGAAGGCACAAATGCAACTCAAATCCATCTTTGCCCACACCTCTCATCTCTTCCCCCTCAACATCTGCCATAAGTACAGGAATAAAATAACTGACAATCAGGCCCTCTATTTATACCCTAGTGAAGGTACAGCAGGGGCAATGGAAATGTAAGCTTCCCTCTCCCAAGCCAGGTCTACACTACGCGTTTAAACCGATTTTAGCAGCATTAAACCGATTTAACGCTGTACCCATCCACACAATGAGGCCCTTTATATCGATATAAAGGACTCTTTAAATTGGTTTCTGTACTCCTCCCCAACGAGAGGAGTAGTGCTAAAATCGGTATTACCATCTCGGAGTAGGGTTAATGTGGCCGCAAATCAACGGTATTGGCCTCCGGGCGGTATCCCACAGTGCACCATTGTGACCGCTCTGGACAGCAATCCAAACTCGGATGCAGTGGCCTGGTAGACAGGAAAAGCCCCGGAAACTTTTGATTTTCATTTCCTGTTTGTCCAGCGTGGAGCTCTGATCAGCACGGGTGGCAATGCAGTCCCAAATCCAAAAAGAGCTCCTGCATGGACCGTACGGGAGATACTGGATCTGATCGCTGTATGGGGAGACAAATCTGTTCTATCAGAGCTCCGTTACAGAAAACGAAATGCCAAAGCATTTGAAAAAGCTCTCCAGGCTATGATACAGAGTCCACAGCACAGTGCTGCGTGACAAGCGTAACGGAAAGCCAAAGAATCAAATGGACTCTTATGGAGGGAGGGAGGGGGGACTGAGGACTCCAGCTATCCCATAGTCCCCAGCAGTCTCTGAAAAGTATTTGCATTCTTGGCTGAGCTCCCAATGCCTGTAGGGCCAAACACATTGTCCGGGGTGGTTCAGGGTATAGTTTGTCAGTGTACCCTCCCCCCCGCCCGTGGAAGAAAAGGGGGAAAAAATCATTTCTTGACTTTTTTCAGTCACCCTATGTCTACTGAATGCTGCTGGTAGACGCGATGCTGTGGCAGTGAAGAGCAGTATCTTCTCCCCTCCCCTCCCCGGTGGCAGACGGTACAATATGACTGCTATCCGTCACCATCATCAGCCGGTGAGTGCTCCTGGCTGGCCTCAGGTGAGGCTGGCCGGGGGCGCCTGGGTTAAAATAGGAATGATTCCCGGTCATTCCCAGTAGATGATACAGAACGGCTGGTAACCGTCCTCATCATAGCAACTGGGGGCTGAGCTCCATCAGCCCCCTCCCTTTCATGTGTAAAGAAAAGATTCTGTACTGCCTGGACTATCATAGCAGCAGAATGCTGGGCTCCTCTCCCCTACACTGCTTAATGTCCTGCCCAGACTATCATAGCAGCTGGAGGCTGCCTCCTTCTCATTTTATCTCAGTAACAAGTCAGTGTTTCTTATTCCTGCATTCTTTATTACTTCATCACACAAATGGGGGGGACACTGCCACGGTAGCCCAGGAAGGTTTGGATAGGAGGGAAGCAACGGGTGGGGTTGTTGCAGGGACACCCCCTAGAATGGCATGCAGCTCATCATTTCTGCGGGATCTGACAGGGAGCAGCTGTGCTCTCTGGTTCTCTTATACACTGGTTCTCTAGTACACTTGCCCCATATTCTAGGCAGGACTGACTCTATTTTTAGATACTATAAAGGAGGGATTGACTCGGGAAGTCATTCCCATTTTTGTCTTTGCGCCCCCTGCCGACCTCAGCCAGGGGCACCCATGACAGCAGCAGACAGTACAGAACGACAGATAACCATCATCTCATCACCAATTTACAATGGTGCAGCAGACGGTACAGAACGACTGATAACCATCTCTGCTGTCATGAAAAGGCAAATGAATGCTGCTGTGTAGCATTGCAGTACAGCCTCTGTCAGCGGCATCCAGTACACATACGGTGACAGTAAAAAAAAGCTGAACGGGCTCCATGGTTGCCATGCTATGGCGTCTGCCAGGGCAATCCAGGGAAAAAGGGTGCGAAATGATTGTCTGCTGTTGCTTTCACGGAGGAAGGAATGACTGACGACATTTACCCAGAACCACCCGCGACAATGATTTTTGCCCCATCAGGCATTGGGATCTCAACCCAGAATTCCAAGGGGCGGCGGAGACTGCGGGAACTATGGGATAGCTACGGAATAGCTACCCACAGTGCAACGTTCCAGAAATTGACTCTAGCCTCGGACCATGGACGCACACCGCCGAATTAATGTGCTTAGTGTGGCCGCGTGCACTCGACTTTATACAATCTGTTTTACAAAACCGGTTTATGTAAAATCGGAATAATCCCGTAGTGTAGACGTACCCACACAGAAGCGCCTTACCCCTCCTCACCTGGCACAACCAGCTGTAGAGCTATAAAGGTGTGAAGAGGGACACTCACCTCTCACGTCTCACGTCTCTCTTTCTCTGCTCAAAGTGCCCTGTCGGTAGTTACCCTCATCAGGTGGGTCTTCAGTGGCTCAGCCCTCCGAGCAAATGACACACACTCGATATGCATGAAAGCACAAAAACCCCTTCCTGGGAAATAGGTTCAACTGGGCCTGTCCCTGTGCCCTTTAGTGATGTCTGCAGCCCTGTCTCTGGGCTCAGTTATCAAAGGTCCAACAGGGCCTATCACAGTGCCCGTTGGTAGTGTCTTTAGCCCTGTCACTGTGCTCTGTACTCAGCCCCTTCTGGGCTAGCTTTAAGTCAGTGTTTCTGCCCTGTTATAGAGCAGTGCTCCCAGGGCTTTCTCTCTGGGGGCTCTTTGCCTTGAAAGTCTAGCCTTGTGCTTAGGCTTCTAAATGAAACCTATCCCCTGCTTGTGGCTTTGGCCACTCTTCCAGTGGGGGGACCCAGGCCCATCCACTACTCCGGGTCCTCCTGGACCCTACAAATAACAACTACATGATGCTCCTTTAATAATTGCTACTGCTATTCCCTGGGCCATTTCCCCCATAGCCCCTTTCTCTTCACCCTTACCTCGAGGCTGAAGTTCTTCCTCGTGGAATGCCAGTGTCATCAGAACTCATCTTCTGGTTCTCCCTGGAACTCCAGCAAGGAACACCTGCCTTGCTCCTCTAATTCCTGCCAGAAATTGGTCTGTTCTGGCTCTGCAGCTTTGCCTAACAGAACCTGCTAGACTCTGATAAGCTGCTTACCTGCAGCCTTTCTAGGCAGGCCTGGAGGACTCACTTTCACTGCTCCTTTTCTGGGGCGGGGTGAGGTAGAGGGTGTCAAAAGGCCTGGTCCACCTCATCATAAAGGTATTTTCTGCTCCAAAACATATTAATTCTGTCAAGCTGTTTGGAGTGGCTCATGAACATGAGTGCCAACTTCAGGGCAGACTGTTACAAACCAGGACACAAATCCTAAACTGATTATGTCTTCTATAATTAGATTTCACCAATCAAGTATCGAGAGTGAACTCTTCAAATACTATAACAGCCTTAACATGTAGTCACAGACAGTCCCCTTGGTCGCAACTATCTTGCCACCTAGGCGGTACTGTATCCCAAAAATCACAATATTTAGGTTACTCCCATCCCACGGGACCAGTCACTTACCCCAGGCCAGTTGTATTTTAGACCATTTTCTCAAAGACAATGCTTGTAGCCAGTCTTATATTAAACTAACTAAAGTAACTAAACAAACTAGGAAAAAGAAATCAGAGGTTCTTAAAGATTAAAATAGGTAAACATACACACACCAATGAGTTACAGTGTTAGGTTCCAAAAAGAAATAGAAGCTGCTATAATGTGCAAGCTCTATATGTCTTTTAGGGCTAACACAAGCTAAGCAGTATGTGTTATCCTTGCCTATGCTTGGAAATATTGCCCTCACCAAAATCCAAGCAGCACAGAGATACAAACCTTTCTGGTCAAGGATTTTTATTGCCTTCCCCCAGAGTTCAAACTGTGATGAGATGAGTCTTTGTGCATGTCCCCTCTTCATGGATGTGGGGAGAGCAATCAGCACAGACTTTTGTCCACTGATGTTCCACAATGTGCAATCTGGTATCTATAGGACTTCTTTTGCTGGGCAGAAAATGACACCTCTTGTAGTAGCTGATGCAGCAACTCATGGTTTTGGATGCCATCAGATGTCAAGGGACATCTACATAGAACACATCACTGGAAACCGGCAATAACAAGAGGGATGAGCTGGAGTGCTGAGGAGAAAAGCAGTCAGGAAAGTAACTGAAATACTTCCCTGATGGATTGTATTTTCTAAATGGACAACCTACCCTAAATGCTCAATTACTGAGGGATAATCTATGCTCAGTCCTATATTTGCTTTCTACAACCAACTCTCTGTATAACTTTTCATGAGTGATGTACCTGAGTATTCAGATACTAATATCTAAATGATATTTTTAAATTTATTCACCTTAATTTGGGTTATTGCTGATTATGCACTATATGCATCTTATGACTTTTAAAACAAACTTTGTGGATAATCTAAGCACTATGCCCAAATGTACAGACACTCTTTCCTTAACCTGTTTATTATATAATTTTTTAACATTAGTTTTAATAACACTTTTTAATTAGTATCTCACAGTTGGTAATGCTCCTCTCCTGTCTATGGTGGTTTCTAGTGTCATAGCAAACACTTTTATAGTGACAAAGTAAACACTTAAATTTTATGTTATAATATGGGATACAGATATTATAAGTGAGATCAATGCATGCAGCAACTCACAAGCATTTCATAAAATCCAAAACCTGAACACATCTCTAGAAATCTATTTTAACAGTACAGTACTAACACAGGTGAGCCAGACTAGTTTCCAGCTATGCATTTGTCAGTGTTCAATGATTTCTTCCTAAAACTGTTGCCCTCAAGGATATAACAAGTGAGACCTACGGGCCTTGGCGTGAGCTGGCATCTGGTCTTCCAGTGTCACAAATTCCTCAGAGTTTGTGCAGTGATTTCTAACAAAGGGACTAATTTGTGCTAGATATGGTGGTTTTGTGATGAGAATACCTATCAACAGAATCTTCAGTGAGATCAAACAAATGATGTTACAGCAGGCAAACATCCATATGTACTACATCCGCTCTTCCTTTCCGCTACTAAAAATAAGAAATCTTTGCCACGTTTGTATCATCTTGCTTGTAGTTTGGTTTGGCAATTGGCAGAATTACTAATAAATCTGATTTTATTACATAATGGAAAACCACAACATTTTTGCAAATTGAAATTCTACCATGCAATAGAAAAGATACATAAAGTTCAAACCATGTAAACCTAACATAACGCCCTGTCTTTTTTGGCTCTGCATTGTTACAGTAATGAAGTAAATGATGTAGTAATGAGGCCATTATTCTGGCATCATCACCTAAACTGAGAGGCAGATCAGATCGTTAACTTTAAATGGTGTCTGTCTCTTTCTTATGAAAGTTTGAGTAAAGAATGGAAAGCTGAAGCCCCTCTCACAGTCTGCAGGACCAGGCTGCGAGGGTGAGGCTGCTGAAATTCAGTACACTGAGAAAATGCCTGAATTTATGTATTAGAACATTTCACAAGTCTTCTCTCTTCAGAAGCCATTCTATAGCACAAGCTTCTCCAACTCCACTCTGCTCTCTTGTATTTTAGAGATAACCAGAGCAAGTTTTAAACAACAAAAAAAATATTTAAACAAGAAAATACTTAAAATAAATATAGTACTGATGCTCCTGTAATGTAGCTTGGCTGAACTCTCTTCATCCACCACTGCTATTGGTTCCCGTCTATTTGTTGCCAAGTCGCACATTTAAAAAAAAAAAAAAAGCAGCTTTCCCTTTCAAAATAAGCCCAAAACAAGCCCAACTCATTTCAGAGGGAGGGAAGAAGGGGCATTGCTTCATTTGTAATGAAAGAGATGCCCTGGCACAAATTAAACACAGCACACACCAAAAGGGACAGGAACACTGAGAGATTTTCCTCCTGAGGCCTGGAAAGGAAAATACTCAGGCCATGGCTACACTAGAGAGTTGCAGCGCTGGTGAGGGGGTTACAGCGCTGCAACTTAGGATGTGGCCACACTTGCAAAGCACGGCCAGCGCTGCAACTCCCTGGTTGCAGCGCTGGCTGTACACCCGGTCGAGCCTCGGGTGTAGCGATTCCAGCGCTGGTGATCCAGCGCTGGTCAGCAAGTGTGGACCTGCACCAGCGCTTTTATTGACCTCCGGGGTATAAGGAGGTATCCCAGCATACCTTTTAAGCCTCTCTGGTAATCCTGCACACTCCACTGCCCTGGGCTCAGCTGATCCCACCTTTAAATGCCCCGGGAATTTTAAAAATCCCCTTCCTGTTTGCTCAGCCAGGTGTGGAGTGCAATCAATCAATCAATCAGCGACCATGCCTCCACGCCCCAGACGAGCCCCAGCATGGAACAGCTCCGAGCTGCAGGACCTCATCAGTGTTTGGGGTGAGGAAGCTGTGCAAGCACAGCTGCGTTCCAGCCGGAGAAATTATGATACCTATGGGCAGATATCACAGTCCTTGCTGATAAGGGGCCATGAACAGGACACGTTGCAGTGCAGGGTAAAAATTAAGGAACTGCGCAGTGCTTACTGCAAAGCCCGTGAGGGAAATCGCCGCTCAGGAGCTGCCACCATGACCTGCCGTTTTTACAAGGAGCTGGATGCCATACTTGGGTGTGACCCCACTGCCAATCCTAGAAGCATGGTAGAGAGTTCAGAGCAGGGAGAAGTGGGGGAGGGTGTAGAGGAAGCCGAGAGTCAGGCTACTGGGGTGGAAGGAGACACCCCGGAGTCCCAGGAGGCATGCAGCCAGGAGCTCTTCTCAAGCCAGGAGGAGGCTAGCCAGTCGCAGCAGCTGGAAGTTGCTGGTGAGGAAGAAGCTGAGGAGCGTGCTCGGGGTAAGCAGATTTTTATATTTTGGGAGAGGAGGGTTTGGGTTATGGCTGCCTGCATGCATGCCTAAACGTGGAATAGCCCATTGATTTGCTCTATCACGTCTCTGTAATCTGCCTTGGTAATCTCTTGAAAAGTTGCAGCCAGAGCGTGGGCAATGTGCTTTCGCAAGTTTATAGGGAGAGACACTGTAGTCCTTGTCCCGGTCAGGCTAACTCGTCCGATCCACTGTGCAGCGAGGGGTGGGGGTACCATGGCTGCACACAGGCAAGCTGCATAGGGGCCAGGGCGGAATCCACATTGCTGTAGAAGACCCTCCCTCTCTTCCCAGGTAACACGCAGCAGTGATATATCTGGCAGTAGGAAACCCTGTTGAGAATTTAGGGATACTTCAGTGCAGGGCGCCAGGTTCGCGGTCTCCCCCCCCCACCCGCTTCCAGCAGGTAGCCAGCCCCGTGGTACGTTCCGGTCTCCCACCCCCCTTCCAGCAGGTAGCCAGCCCCGTGGTGTGTTCCGGTCTCCCACCCCCTTCCAGCATGTAGCCAGCCCCGCGGTGCATTCCGGTCTCCCACCCCCCTTCCAGCAGGTGGCCAGCCTCGCGGTGCGTTCCAGTCTCCCACCCCCTTCCAGCACGTAGCCAGCCCCACGGTGCATTCTGGTCTCCCCACCCCACCCCCAGCAGACCGGCAGTTCTGCAGACCGCCCCCCCCCCCCCGCCAGCAGCTCGCCAGCTTCATGTTCACTACTGTCCCCTGTGCAGGCCACCAGCTACCTCCTCTACCCAGTGCAGATAAACCCCAGTGAGCCATCAGTCAGTTCCTCCTCCCAGGTGAAGTCGAGGCAGAAACACTCACCCCATTGCTCGCCATGCCTTCGCTTCCCTGGCCTCTCTGTGTTATGTTAGGTATGTGGGAATGATGCTACAAAAAGTCTACAAACTCCTTCACTGTGTGATAATAAACAATGTAGCCTCTGTGTATTACATGTTTCTATCTGTGTTTTTTTTAGTGACCTTGACTAATGCAGCCGGATCACCGGCCTCACGTCGCTTGCAGAACTTGAGAAAAAATCCACGAAAATCAAAAGAGGAATTGATCAAAGCAGTTATGAATCACTACAACAGAGAAAGTAGGAAGACGCAGGAATGGAGAGAGAAAATGTATGAGTGGAGGCAAACAGAAAGCAGGAAAAAGGAATTGGCTACCAAAAAAACCTCAAAGCACATGCTAAGCCTCCTGGCTCGCCAAACTGACTCTTTCGAGTCTCTCGTAGCCATGCAGGCAGATCTGTACCGTGGTAACCCACAACCCTCCCAAAGCTCTCTTTCTTGTTCCCCAGTATTTGCACAAAACACCTTTCTCCAGCAGCCAGTTTCTTATTACCCCCAGCTGCCCCCAACACCTGTACGATCACCTACCAGCCCTGATAACTACAATTCTTACCCTGTGCACTCCACCCCCATTACTCTGCAGCATAGTAATCCTGAAGTGCAGCAGACATTGAACAGTAATCCAAACAGGACATATTCAAATCTGTGAATGTACAGTCCACCACCCTAACCCCCCTGGCCTTTTATGTACTGTACTTTGAATAAAGGATTTTATGGCTTTTACAATACTTTTTATTATTGCAGAAAGTGGTAAATACTGTACCCCAAGGTAGAAAGGAGCACAGCAAAGGCACCAAACATTACTGTTGGCTCTCAGCATCAAATTGCTCCCTTAAGGCATCCCTAATCCTTGAAGCCCTTTCCTGGGCCTCTCTAGTAGCCCTGCTCTCTGGCTGTGCAAATTCATCCTCTAGGCGTCGAACCTTGGAGGTCCATTCCTCACTGAATCTTTCACCCTTCCCTTCACAAATATTATGGAGGGCACAGCACGCAGATATAACAGCGGAGATGCTGCTTTCCCCCAAATCTAGCTTCCCATAAAGACAACGCCAGCGGGCTTTCAAACGGCCAAAAGCACACTCCACAGTCATTCGGCACCGGCTCAGCCTGTAGTTGAACCGGTCCTTGCTCCTGTCAAGCTTCCCTGTATACGGTTTCATGAGCCAAGGCATTAAGGGGTAAGCGAGGTCTCCAAGGATCACAGTGGGCATTTCGACATCCCCTACTGTGATCTTGTGGTCTGGGAAAAAAGTCCCGGCCCTCAGCTTCCTGAACAGGGCACTGTTCCGAAAGATGCGTGCATCATGCACCTTTCCAGGCCATCCTGAGTAAATGTCAGTGAAACGCCCATGGTGATCCACAAGCGCTTGCAGAACCATGGAGAAATACTCCTTGCGATTAACATACTCCGATGCCAGGTGAGGTGGTGACAGAATAGGAATATGCGTCCCATCTATTGCCCCTCCACAGTTAGGGAAACCCATTTGTGCAAAGCCATCCACAATGTCCTGCACGTTCCCCAGAGTCACAGTTCTTCTTAGCAGGGTGCAATTAATGGCGGTGCAAACTTGCATCAGCACCATTCCAACGGTGGACTTTCCCACTCCAAACTGGTTCGCCACCAATCGGTAGCTGTCTGGAGTTGCCAGCTTCCAGATTGCAATAGCCACCCGCTTCTCCACTGGCAGGGCAGCTCTCAATCTCGTGTCCCTGCGCCGCAGGGTAGGGGTGAGCTCAGCACACAGTCCCATGAAAGTGGCTTTTCTCATCCAAAAGTTCTGCAGCCACTGCTCGTCACCCCAGGCTTGCAGGATGATGTGATCCCACCACTCAGTGCTGGTTTCCCGAGCCCAAAGGCGCCGTTCCACGGTGCTGAGCACGTCTGTTACTGCCACAAGCAATTGAGTGTCTTGAGCGTTAGGCGTTTCAATATCATCGTCTGACTCCTCACTGTCACTTTGCAGCTGAAGGAATAGCTCCACTGCCATGCGTGATGTGCTGGCAACATTCATCAGCAAGGTCCTCAGCAGCTCAGGTTCCATTTGTAACAGAAATCTCAGAAATTGCGCTGCAGACTCACAATGCCGCCAAACTGCTCGGAATGTGTAGCAAAGCACCACGGTGCGTTGGAACAGGAAGCGGAAAGACCCGCACACTTCCTTCCCCTTCCCACAAGCCACAGCGCCAATATGGGACGAGGTGCTCTGTGGGATAGCTGCCCACAATGCACCACTCCCAACAGCGCTGCAAGTGCTGCAAATGTGGCCACACTGCAGCGCTGGTAGCTGTCAGTGTGGCCACACTGCAGCGCTGGCCCTACACAGCTGTACAAACACAGCTGTAACTACCAGCGCTGCAGAACTGTAAGTGTAGCCATGGCCTCAGATGTTTGCAACAGGGTTTAACCAGGGCAGTGGGGAGAGAGGGAGGAGAATAATGACACACGTCTCTGTTTTTCCAAAATCAACAGCCAACACTGACTAGGCAAGGTCGACCTTCCCCTTCAGACTGCAAAACCTGGCTGAGGACAAGTGGGGCAAGCACTAAGCTTTGCTAGCACGTGGCGGAGCGCCAGGCAGTGAGTGAGGGGCAGGGGACGGCACTAGGACAGCCAAAGGAGGGAGCAAAGCTGGGAAGTGTGAGGTGGCGGCAGGCGCCATTTACTGGGTGACTAACTTCGACCAGAGATGACTCACCTCCTGCAGCACAGAGGAACAGAGGAGGCCATGGCGGGAGGTGGGGGTGGCAGTGGTGTCCCAGTTAGCAGCAGCTGGAGGCTGAAGCAGCTGGGTGGCAAGCTTATGGACCTAGAGGTGGCTGGCCAGGCCCCTGTGTTCTGCCCACAGCACAAGAGCAGGAGCAGGGATCATAGCAACAGAGCTCTCCCCTAAACCTCATCTACACTACAAAATGTTATTGTAGAAATGTGCATGGAACTTGAGGAAACGAGAACAGGCTGCAGGAAGGAGGAGTTTGGAGAAGGCATCAGGAAGATAGCCTGTGTACCCAGGGTTTGAATGCTAACTGCTGTTGAATGCTATCACAGATAGTGACAAGCAGAAGTGAAGACATCACTCAACCACCACCCCTCTACTTCAGGGGCAGGTGGTGAACCCACCTAAATGCACCCCTGGTTTCTAAGACATTGCTGACCTTGGACAACCAACTGTGAGTGGGGAGCAGTAGAGGGAAACATGCAACAGTGACTTAAAAGTATGTAAACAATAAGTATTTGGGGCAGTGTCCTTTGCCTCAGTTTCCCAGCTTGCATTGTGCAATTAGACTTAAAGAATTAATTGTTTGTAAAGCAGTTTATAAGTAATGATAAGTGACTCTCAAACTGTTTAAATCATCATCCCAGTAGCTTAGTAAAGGGGAAATGGCCCATTTCAGAGAGGAACAGCCATAATGAAAATCAGTAAAGTTCATAGCAGCATTGGCATTGCCTTTTTCAGTGTCATGAAAAGGCTGACTACACGGTATGTAGCTCCCACTAGAGAATTCCTTAGATTCTTGACATATATTGTAGGAGAAGCAGCTGAAGGATACCCACTGACTATGAATGTTATTTAACATCCTACATTTGCTCCTCTACTCATGCCTTCAAAAAGGGGCTATAGAAGCTTAACTAACATTTATAGTCAGCTTTTTTTCAATGATGTCGGAGTGAAAAATTATCTTTTGGCAAGACAAACATGCCATTGTTGCTTAATATGGCATTTCATGTAGTTATGGCACTTTAGCAGTTGCTTCTACAGATTATTTAACAGGAATTCTGCAGTGCAGGCTACAGTTTCTGCTCTTACATTTAGGAATCTTGGGAATTAGGCACCCATTCATATAGGTGATGATCCTAATATTTCAATTTTTTTTAATTCTACAGAGAGGAGATATAGCCAACGTACCTAATTCAGGAATCATACAAAGGATGATATAATATGCTCCTGATATATCAGGAATTTCTCATTTATTCAGTGCAGGAAATCTCATTGAACCATGATTCTGTTCTATTTCATACAAAACAGCAGTGGGTTGTCACAGGGTTAGGTATTCCTTCATTTAGCTGAAGTATAAATAGTGATAATCAATTAACTCAAACACTTTTTAAAGTACATGATGGTTAACTATTTTGGCACTTGGCAGACGTATTTGATTGAACTGAATAATTTGAAAATCTTTCTTCAAGGTCTAGAATAAACATACTATGATTTCAGAAAAAATATACTGCATTCAAGAAGAAAAAAATATCATCCTTTGAAAAAACTTGTGTGAAACTGTTAGTGCAGAAGTATTTTAGCATGAATGGATTCCTAGAGAAAATTAATTAGAATATGAAGATGTAAAATTGTTGGTCTTGACTCATCTCAACAGTCTTGAAGCTCATTTTCAAACGTGTGATTTCAAATTGTTACACAGACCATGGGTGGTTCACTACTCTGTGTCAGTAACTCTTGTCAGGCCTGACATACTGACTACACACAACTGTTGTCATAATCTGCATCTAAAAGGTGTCATGTAAAGTATCCTATATAATCTGGTAACTGGCTGGTCCTGAAAAACCATTGTGTGGTGTGTGAATGGAGTGTATACAATGAGATAAAAATATGCACTAAAGTTGTTTTTGTGTTTGGCGAGCAATGCTTAATCCCAAACTGCCTAGACAAAGGAATGTGTATTTGCTTGTTCAACCAGCCTGGTCATCAGGCAGAGACAAGGAAGGTAAATTTACTTATAAGGTTAACAAAGTTATCAAGTGACGGAGAAGACAGCATGGTGTCTATAACAAAAACTTTATCTAGGCTTACTTTTTTAAAGAATACATTTCAAAGGTTTTCTGGACAATAAAAGGAAGGGGAGATAACCTCATAGTTATCCACTAATAGGCAGATACAAGAGGCCAGGGCTCTTGTAGATCTAAGGAAAGTGGCTCCTTCAACCCAGAGGGTTGAAGTCTCTGGGATATAGGTGAGAAACCTGCATAGGCAAAGACTGTAATTTGCTGAAGTTAAGTTTAAGTCTTAGAAGCATCATTTTACTTTCGTTTGTCACCATTTCTATCCTTACCCTTTGTACCTGGTATCACTAAAACCTATGACTTTGTGTGTAATAAACTTGCGTTACTTTACTAGAAATCACTTCAGTGCTGTGATTGAGATAAGAGTGTTTGTCAAACACCAGTTAAATTAATGAGCTGCAGTGTATCAGCTCAATATCTTCTGTGAATGCACAATGGTAGGGCTGTGCATTGCAGAGAGACATCTCCGAGGATCTCAGGGGCTGGAGTTCACTGACTGATGCCTGCTAGGCAAGGTTAAGACTGGTAGACTCTCGAGGAGTTTGCCGGTGAAGAAGGCAGACAGGCATGGCAGGGAGCTGACATGTAGTCCCATCTCCAGCAAAGCTCACTGTAGCTGAGGCAGAGAGGTAACACAGTGGTTTCAGCAAGCGTGTTACACAGATGCAGACTTTTCAGAATATTATTGGACTTTAAACCCAGTCAGAAACTCAATAAGCTTTACTCATTTTCCATTCACAGCTCAAAAACCTCTTTCAGAATTCAGAAGCAACAAGACTTAGCTCAAAATTCAGCTGAACTCCTCTTAATGAGTTTCTGCATTAATATCCTCAATTGTCCCAACAGGCCATAGGAAAATTAATTCCATCCACATCTGTTTACGTCTGCAAAACTGTATTTTACACCAGGCAGTAAATAGAGACAAATTCATCTTCAAGTAGGAGATCTACAAACTAGCAACAAAAGATTTTCTCTGTTTGAAGGTGGAAATTTATCCTTCCCTCTAAATAAGAAGTAAACCCATTTTGTCAGTAGTCATTTAAAAGTTAAAATTAAAGCCTGTAATAACTACACTATATTTGCAGTAAATTTGAGAAAGTGCTGAGGTAAAGACATTTAGTATTTACTACTATATAAGGGGCTGTTTATGAAGGTTTATGCCTTGCACTGGCAAATAAAGGGTTAACAGTGAGTCTATGGTACCTAGAGGAGAGACAGCTAATTAAGGATTGATGGAGAACCAGACTCTAGGGCCACTAGGAGAACTGAGCTGTAGCTAGGAGTTCAGACCCTAGGATTGGCACCAAAGGTAGAGGATAGCAAAGATGAAGGGGTTTCAGGGAGCTGCCAGGCATCTGGGAAAAGCTTCTTGGGAAGACAAAATTCCAGGGAGGGTGAGGACTGAAGAGCGCAGCTCCACAATAGATGCCTGCAAGTAGGCAAAGGCCAGAAGTAGCTCAGAGAATCAGTGAAGAATTGCAAGGAACAGACCCCAACTGCTTATGGATTGTGAGCATTGCAGTTTCAATTATGGGCACTAGACATGGCATGGCACAGCACTCATTTTGTGTCTCTTTTTTCTACTCTTTTGAAAACCCATGACTTATGTAAAAATTAGTTTTTTTATGTATCATGCATTGCAGATTCTTTATGAATGTGCAATATTTCTAATTTATAATAAAACAAGTGAAACAGCTTTAAAATGAAAGAGCGCAAGTGGAGAGCAGTATATAATGATTTCGAGGAGGGGGCTCCAGTTCACTGGTGAGTATACACCTTGCTCTTGTTCTTTTGCCTTCTGGACCTGAATGTTGTCAGAGGCATTTGATGGGTGGAAAAAGCTGCGATCCTGGATGAGCTGAGGTGGGAAATGGTGAGAGCATGGCTGTGGGGATATAGCAGGGAATATATGCTGGTGTTTTCAATACCCTGTATCATTTCAGGGGCTGCAGAACATGGAGAGGTCCTGGTTGAGGGCACTGGATTGGCTGTAGGCCTGCTAGCAGCATACACTCCAGCAGAGCATTCTGCTTCTGTATTTTCTCCAGGAGTTGCCTCTGCATGTCCCTGTCTTTCTCTGCAGTGCTGTTTCTGCCCACTTTGACACTCTGGATAGCTGCCTGTCTTTTTCCCTCTCAGATTGCAAACAACTTCCAGCTCTCAGTTTTATTTTTCTGCGGGACCCTGCAATAAGGTCTCTGAAATATCATCCTGAGTTTTCAGTTTCTTCTCCCTCAGGTTAGCCAGCCACTTAGCTGTTGATAAAGGCCCTGTCCTTGAAGTTCTGGCCCTGCAGATGCCATGGCTGGGGGAGCATGAAAAAAACAAGTGGATGAGCTCTACCCTGACATCTGGTGGTGAGTTATGGCAAGTGTGGAAAAGAATTTCAGAGGCTGATCGTGTTTGCATAGGCACACCCACCACGCCTAGCATAGCCCACGGCAGCCTAAAATGGTTACTTTCACAGCTGTGGAATCCCCAATTTCTTTGTTATTGGGGCAGGAGGAATAAAGTGTTGTCACCCTGATTAAGTAAATGAGGAACTATGAAACTGTTTTATGATAAAGGGTTTCATCATCAACTAAATAGCACTTGCTAGACAAGGGATATGGGTTCCAAAACCCAGTGAATTGAGAGAGGTTGAGGACAGTTATCTGTACCTATGGTGTTGGTCCTTTGTGTGAGCCAGATGCACCAATTGTACCCCCTCCTCTCTCCACTGTTGAATATCAGAGCTGATTTTTGATTCCCTTAAGAATCTAGATACAGGTTACTGAGCTGAACTCACTTTGGGCTAATGGTGCACCAGCATTGGGGCTCCCCTACTAAGAGCTGAAATCAATAAAGAGCTAAAATTACTGAGCTGAGAGCACTGAGTACTGTGCTAACTAGTGGGGTAGCCTGAAGCTATACTGCGGAGCAGAGCAGCTTGCAGAGCTGAGTGGAGCAGTTTGTGGCAGTTGGCCCTGGACCATGTAAGGTGCCCCTTTCTACCCAGGCTGGGAGGGGGAGGACTCTTGAACTGCACTGACCCGGGACAGAGACTTTTGGGTTGTGGGACTTTTGGGACTGTGGGTGATCTTTGGGTTGCTGGACTCTAGGGACATTTGGAGTATTGGACTTTGGAGTCTTGGGGTGATTTTGGGGTTGCTGGACTCAAGAGCCCAGGGAAAAGGACACGGCCCAATTTCCTGGGGTGGGTCTTTGTTCATGGTTTGGTCTATGAACTCTAGCTGAGGTGTTTTCCCAATTTAATGCTTGTTGTTTATCTCATGTTGTTAAACATTTTCTGCTACACCGAGACTCTGTGCTTGCGAGAGGAGAAGTATTGCCTCTTCGAGGCGCCCAGGGGTGTATGTAGGATTTTCCCAGGTCACTGGGTGGGGGCTTGAGCTGGTTTTGCACTACGTTGTAGGGAAGGGACCCCTATATATTGAACCCGGCCCTTGCTGCTATCAATTCGGCCTGGCAGAAGGGTTACATTCATGTTCCAGAGAGGCAATTATACCTTTTTAAAAAATATGTATTTGACTTCCCCTCCCTGAGCTTCTTCCCAGTCTTGGGGAGACCTCAGAGATGGAAAGTGGTGTGTTCTAGGGGCTAGATGGGGAATTTTGGGTGGGCAGTATTTGCTGTTCATGTTTGCAGTTGTCTTTGGGGCTTTTGGGCGAGGGCTGGGAATTATGTTCCTAGTTTGGGTTAAGAGCCTGTCTTGGGTACAGCATCCCCGAAGACCAGTACATGGTAGAATTAAGGCCACAACTCAGTGGACCTTTAGCAGAGGTGGCAGCTGAAATGCCTAAGCAGCAAATGAATGACTATAAACTTTTTCAAACCAAGGCCAGATACAGAATGGGGATAACCCCAGATCATGCCCGTCGGTGCTTCAGAACCCAAAAGTGGAAACCAGAGGTGTCATTTCCCAAACACGCCTACTACATTGCAAAAAACTATGAGGCCTGGATAACAGGAAACAACGTTCAAACCTTGGAAGAACTGCACCTCCTCATACAAATGGAGCAGTTCTTGGATGGTGTTCCTGAAGACATCACACGGTACATACAAGATGGAAAACCCAAAGATCTCGCTGAGGCGGGGGAGATTGGAGCCAAATGGATGGAACTGGCAGAAAGCAAGAAAGCTACTGTCAAGGGGAACGATTACCCCAGGGGGCACACAGACCATAAACCCTACAACCGAGGACAGCCAAAGACCCCACATACCACCCAAGTAAAGCCACAGACACCCTACCCTTCCACCTCACCAGTCTCCAGTAACTCACCTCGGCCCACTGACCCATCAGATGGAAGATGCTTTAAGTGTAATGAACTGGGACATATCAAGGCCAATTGTCCCAAGAACACCATGCGAGTGCAATTCATTACACCACCATCACACCAAAGATCCCCAGGCCCAGATGCCTCTCAAATACCCTTGGAGCAAAGGGAAAATTTGAGAGTGGGCAGAAAGAAGGTTACTGCGTGGAGAGACACGGGGGCACAAGTGTCAGCTATCCACCAATCCTTCGTAGACCCCAAATTCATCAACCCAAAGGCCAAAGTTACAATTTACCCCTTCATGTCACAAGCTATAGACTTGCCTACAGCTCAACTGCCTGTCCAGTACCAAGGCTGGTCAGGAATGTGGACTTTTGCAGTCTATGACAATTATTCTATCCCCATGCTACTGGGGGGAAGACTTGGCCAACCAGGTGAGGCGGGCCAAGAGAGTGGGAATGGTTACCCGTAGCCAAACCAGGCAAGCTTCCAGACCCATTCCTGTTCCTGAACCGTCCACAGACGCCCCGTCTGTGTTACCAGAGACCCAGACAGAGGTAGTGGACCCGGATTCCATGCCTACCACTGAAACAGCCACAGCATCTCCAGTCCCAGGCCCGGAACTGGAACAGCACCCAGCACCAGCGATTGCAACCCCATCTTCAAACTCAACGCCAGTGGGCGCCAGCGAACCACAACTGGCAGAAGCAACAGACAGCCATACCCAAAAGGCTCAGCCAGAGCCTGAAATACCCTCAGGTGCACCAGCGGAGAGCGGTTCACCAGCAACGGAAACAACCCCATCACCTACATCGCTTCCAGAGGGACCAAGCCCAAGTCCACAGTCTGAGGAAGAACTGGTGACCCCAGCCTCAAGGGAACAGTTCCAGGCTGAGCAGGAAGCGGATGACAGCCTTCAGAAAGCTTGGGCGGCGGCACGGAGCACCCCACCGCCTCTCAGCTCTTCTAATCGATCCCGGTTTGTTATAGACCAAGGACTTTTATACAAGGAAATTCTTTCTGGTGGACACCGGGAAGAATGGCAGCCGCAAAAACAGTTGGTGGTTCCAACTAAGTACCGGGGGAAGCTCTTAAGCTTAGCCCATGATCATCCCAGTGGCCATGCTGGGGTGAACAGAACCAAGGACCGGTTGGGGAAGTCCTTCCACTGGGAGGGGATGGGCAAGGATGTTGCCAAGTATGTCCGGTCTTGTGAGGTATGCCAAAGAGTGGGAAAGCCTCAAGACCAGGTCAAGGCCCCTCTCCAGCCACTCCCCATAATTGAAGTCCCATTTCAGCAAGTAGCTGTGGATATTCTGGGCCCGTTCCCAAAAAAGACGCCCAGAGGAAAGCAGTACGTACTGACTTTAGTGGACTTTGCTACCCGATGGACAGAAGCAGTAGCTCTAGGCAACACCAGGGCTAACACTGTGTGCCTGGCCCTAACAGACATCTTTGCCAGGGTAGGTTGGCCCTCCGACATCCTTACAGATTCAGGGTCTAATTTCCTGGCAGGGACCATGGAAAAACTGGGGTGAATCACTTGGTTGCCACCCTGTACCACATCAAACCAATGGCCTGGTGGAAAGGTTCAATGGAACTTTGGGGGCCATGATACGAAAATTCATCAACGAATTCTCCTATAATTGGGACCTAGTGTTGCAGCAGTTGCTGTTTGCCTACAGGGCTGTACCACATCCCAGTTTAGGGTTTTCATCGTTTGAACTTGTGTATGGTCACGAGGTTAAGGGGCCATTACAGTTGGTGAAGCAGCAATGGGAGGGGTTTACGCCTTCTCCAGGAACTAACATTCTGGACTTTGTAAGCAACCTACAAAGCACTCTCCAACACTCTTTAGCCCTTGCTAGAGAGAACCTAAAGGATGCTCAGGAAGAGCAAAAGGCCTGGTATGACAGACATGCCAGAGAACGTTCTTTCAAGGTAGGAGACCAGGTTATGGTCTTGAAGGCGCAACAGGCCCATAAGATGGAAGCATCATGGGAAGGGCCATTCACGGTCCAAGAGCGCCTGGGAACTGTAAACTACCTCATAGCATTTCCCAATTCCTCACTAAAGCCTAAAGTGTACCATGTTAATTCTCTCAAGCCTTTCTATTCCAGAGACTTACAGGTTTGTCAGTTTACAGTCCAGGGAGATGATGCTGAGTGGCCTGACGGTGTCTACTACGACGGGATAAAAGACAGTGGCGTGGAAGAGGTGACCCTCTCAACCACCCTGGAACGTCTGCAGCGGCGACAAATCAAGGAGCTGTGCACTAGCTTCGCCCCATTGTTCTCAGCCACCCCAGGACGGACTGAACGGGCATACCACTCCATTGATACAGGTAATGCTCACCCAATCAGAACCCCACCCTACCGGGTGTCTCCTCATGCCCAAGCTGCTATAGAACGGGAGATCCAGAACATGCTACAGATGGGTATAATCCGCTCATCTACCAGTGCATGGGCATCTCCAGTGGTTCTGGTACCCAAACCAGATGGGGAAATACGCTTTTGCGTGGACTACCGTAAGCTAAATGCTGTAACTCGTCCGGACAACTATCCAATGCCACGTACCGATGAGCTATTGGAGAAGTTGGGACGTGCCCAGTTCATCTCTACAATAGACTTAACCAAGGGGTACTGGCAAGTACCGCTAGATGAACCTGCCAAGGAGAGGTCAGCATTCATCACCCATGCGGGGGTGTATGAATTCAATGTCCTTCCTTTCGGCCTTCGAAATGCACCCGCCACCTTCCAGAGGCTGGTAGATGGTCTACTAGCTGGACTGGGAGAATTTGCAGTTGCCTACCTCGATGATGTGGCCATTTTTTCAGACTCCTGGCCCGAACACCTACTACACCTGGAAAAGGTCTTTGAGCGCATCAGGCAGGCCGGACTAACTGTTAAGGCCAAAAAGTGTCAAATAGGCCAAAACAGAGTGACTTACCTGGGGCACCAGGTGGGTCAAGGAACCATAAACCCCCTACAGCCCAAGGTGGATGCTATCCAAAAGTGGCCTGTCCCACGGTCCAAGAAGCAGGTCCAATCCTTCTTAGGCTTGGCCGGATACAACAGGCGATTTGTACCACACTACAGCCAAATCGCTGCCCCACTGACCGACCTGACCAAAAAGACCCAGCCAAATGCCGTTAAGTGGACTAATGAGTGTCAAAAGGCCTTTACCCAGCTTAAGGCAATGCTCATGTCTGACTCTGTGCTCAGGGCCCCGGACTTTGACAAGCCATTCCTAGTAACCACGGATGCATCTGAGCGTGGTATAGGAGCAGTGCTCATGCAGGAAGCAACAGATCACAACTTCCATCCTGTCGTGTTTCTCAGCAAGAAACTGTCTGAGAGGGAAAGTCACTGGTCAGTCAGTGAAAAGGAATGCTATGCCATTGTGTACGCCCTGGAAAAGCTACGCCCATATGTTTGGGGACGGCGGTTCCAACTACAAACTGACCATGCTGCACTAAAGTGGCTTCATACTGCCAAGGGGAACAACAAGAAACTTCTTCGTTGGAGTTTAGCTCTCCAAGATTTTGATTTTGAGATTCAGCACATCACAGGAGCTTCTAACAAAGTAGCTGATGCATTCTCCCTTGAGAGTTTCCCAGAATTCAGTAGTTAAAAAGTGTTCTTAAAATGTAGAAGTCTGTTAGTTATATACTTAGGGGTATATGTAAAGGTGCATGTGTTGTATTAATCTGTTTATTTTCAAGTTCTAGAAGGAAATCGCCGCCAGTGAGCTTCCCCACTGTCTGCAATTTGGGGGGCGTGTCATAAACAGATAGCTAAGGGTTAATGTCTCTTTCACCTGAAGCACCTGACCAGAGGACCAATCAGGAAACCGGATTTTTTCAACTCTGGGTGGAGGGAATTGTGTGTCTGAGTCTTTGTTTTCTGTCTGCCTGCTTTCTCTGAGCTTTGGAGAAGTAGTTCTGTTTTCTAATCTTCTGTTTCTAAGTGTAAGAACAAAGAGATCAGATAGTAAGTTATATGGTTTCTTTTCTTTGGTATTTGCATGAATATAAGTGCTGGAGTGCTTTAATTTGTATTCTTTTTGAATAAGGCTGTTTATTCAATATTCTTTTAAGCAATTGACCCTGTATTGTGTCACCTTAATACAGAGAGACCATTTGTATGTATTTTTCTTTTTTTTTATATAAAGCTTTCTTTTAAGACCTGTTGAAGTTTTCTTTACTGGGAAATTTCAGGGAAATTGAGTCTGTACTCACCAGGGAATTGGTGGGAGGAAGAAATCAGGGGGGGAGATCTGTGTGTGTTGGATTTGCTAGCCTGATTTTGCATTCCCTCTGGGTGAAGGGAAAGTACTTTGTTTCCAGGACTGGGAACAGAGAGGGGGAGTCACTCTGTGTAGTTTCACAGAGCTTGTGTCTGTGTATCTCTCCAGGAGCACGTGGAGGGGGGAAGGGAAAAAGGATTATTTCCCTTTGTTGTGAGACTCAAGGGATTTGGGTCTTGGGGTCCCCAGGGAAGGTTTTTCAGGGGGACCAGAGTGCCCCAAAACACTCTAATTTTTTGGGTGGTGGCAGCCAGTACCAGGTCCAAGCTGGTAGCTAAGTTTGGAGGTTTTCATGCTAACCCCCATATTTTGGACGCTAAGGTCCAAATCTGGGAATAAGGTTATGACAGCTGGGAATTATGTTCCTAGTTTGGGTTCACAGTTCAGGCTGTGCCTTGGCAGTACTTACATGATGTCAGAGGTTATGGGGCAGCATCTGGTGGCAAGCTGGATAATAATGGCCTCTTCATTCCCCTTAGGTTGTCCTGATTCTCCATGCAACATTACACTGAGCTGGGTAACTAGGGGCCAGAGAACTGTAAGGGCAGACCAGCGACATATGTTGTGAAGTTATTCACCAAGATGTTGAATAACACCCCGTCCCCCAACAAGATGCTTTAGAAGTGGAAGGGACTTGTGAGTTTTGCTGCGGGCAGTGACTCTGCAGCTATCCTGCACAATGTCCACACTGCAATCAAGCAAGTTCTCAGTCTTAGATTCTATTGTATCTCCCCTGAAGACATGCTGAAAGTGCATTAAAAAAAAGATTGGGGTCTGTATTGATTGTTTGAAATCTCCCAGGTTTTTCTATGTAAGCTTGTGAAAAAGCCATTAAGAGCTGTACAGCTGTGCTATCCTGACGGTAAACTTGTCTTCTCAGAATCCCTGCTCCAAGCCAAATATACCTCACCAGGGAGCTGTCATGTTACTACCTTTATGGCCCATGTTTACGTCATGTAAACAGAGAACACTAAATTGTCCTATGTCTTTTCTGAATATCCTCCCAAATGGAATAAGATACCTCTTCTCATTTGCTAACATTTTCAATTCCTAGATGACTGATCTATATGTTAATGATCATTTATTTTCTCAGGGCTGCTGGAACAGTAAGTCTTGTTTCTCTTAGCCAAATGTGCTCCTCACTAACTTCTTCTTTAAAAAACTGATCTGGTCTCAGTTTGGGGTCTAAATCTGTGCTTTCTTTGGGCCATCCTTTTAAAACAGTTACTCTCAGTTTATGCTAAAAGTTCTGTTTTTCAGTTTAAAATTCTCCTTATTATGAATTAATAGGAATATGCCTCACCACATGAATTCCGTACTCATCAATAATACTTTCATGTGGTATTGATCTGTTTATCACCCTGTTCAAGACATCTATATTCTTTACTCCTTTTATATTCTACACAGAAATAATATCTCTGCACTCTCAACATCATACATTAGATCGGGGTAGGCAACCTATGGCACGCGGGCTGATTTTCAGTGCCACTCACACTGCCTGGGTCCTAGCCAGCAGTCCGGAGGGCTCTACATTTTAATTTTAAATGAAGTTTCTTAAACATTTTAAAAATCTTATTTACTTTACATATAACAATAGTTTAGTGATATATTATAGACTTATAGAAAGAGACCTTCTAAAAAGCGTTAAAATGTATGACTGGCACGCAAAACCTTAAATTAGAGTGAATAAATGAAGACTCGGCACACCACTTCTGAAAGGTTGCCAACCCCTGCATTAGATTGTAATTTGGTGCTGAAGACCAAGGTTTTTAAAAACAAACTAATACTAATTTCTACATATAGAACTTTCTGTCCTGTATAAATGGTGTATAGGGTTGTTGAACCGAAGATGAACAAAACTAAAACAGAGTTGGTAATATCTCCTCTTTAAGCTTGCCATAGTTTCTTTCTGCCTTCTAAGCAATTGCTTTCCCTTCTTGCATAAGATTTGACCTCGTTCTCTGGAAGACGCACCTATTGACAGTGCACCTGACTCAGGTAACTCACAGTATTTTAAAATGGATAGATTAATGAACAATGTTTTACACTGCTCTTTATGTCTGTTTTCCCAATGCCAGACAATGTTATTTTCCAACAATTTCCTTAAGGGGAAATTTGAGGCCCTCATAGCATTCCCACAATATCTCCATTTCATGACAGAATGTGTAGAATTATAACTAAATGGATCCCAGTTCTATACAAACCACCCAGCTCTCCAGTGCACTTACAGTACGTATATCTCATCCCATAAGATATATCAGGTAAGCACAGATTTACATTTACATACCCCTGGGGGAATTCTGCACCACTGCGCTATGCAGAACTTGTGCAGAATTAATGGTCTGCACAGAATTTATTTTTTTTCCTGCAGAATTGGATGTTGCAGAGCTGCTGGCCCCCACTAAGGGCCACTGGACCTGGCAGAGCCCAGCTCCCAGATTGAAAATAGAGGACACTGCTGCAGAGAGGGTGTGAGTTACCAGCATACCTTGAAAGAAGGAGGCAGAGTGTGGGCCATGCCCCTGTAGTGAACGGAAGGTTCAGCCCAGCCTAGCAGGGATGGAGGCCCTGCACAGTGTCATCCCTGAAGATCCAACACTGAAATCACCACAGGAAACTCCATACAAGCCCATTCTGACCTGCATTAGGCTCTCTCTCCTTTTGGTTCCCTGGGCTCGGAGAGCGAGAGGGTGCAGGTGTCTAGCCCTGCAACTGGGCTTGGGGAGGGAGGTGGTGCAGGTGTCTGGGCCGAGGGCACCCTGTGGCTGGGCTCTGCAGGGGAGGGGTAGCAAGTGTCTGGGCCGGAGGGACCCTATACAGCCCCTTCAAGCACCCCCAAATACCCCAGTATACACACCCCACCAACATCTCCCGACTGTACCCCCTACAACTTCCCTTCTACCCAGCAGTGTCCTCTATTTGGGATCCTCTATATAGTAACCCTACAGAGTCAGGGTGAAAAAACGAGAGTCAACTAAAAGACCTGAGGGGCAGAGTTTCCCCCTAAGATATGCCCAGCTGGCATGTATGATCTGACTGAGGTGCCCAACAAAAAGCATTACAGAGAAACAGGAACTGGGTTGTCATAGAGGTTTCTTTAACTCTCTACTCCTGGGGAAATCTTTTTTGTATCTGTATTGTTACAGACATACTTGCTGACAGGTATTTTGAAATAAATTACCAGAATAATTGAAACTAACCTGATTATATTGTGTTATTTTTACAAATAAAATATGCAGGATTTTGCAGAATTTTAAAATACTGTGCACAGAATTTAATTTTTTGGTGCAGAATTCCCCCAGGAGTAAAAATTTACAGTACCCCCGGCCCCAGAAAGTGAGAATACACCCCCGATGTACAGAAGAGCAAATTGTATTAAAAACATTGAGAGAGCTTTGAAGCACCCATCATTGCCTGTGTTCATGACATTGGCAGTAGACTAAGTCTGTCCCTGCTAAGACAGTTCTATTTCCATATAAAAACAAAATTCATTAACATTATTTTTCAGTTGCCACTCATCCCAGCAGCCACTTCCACTCTTCTTGTGAAACTCAGCTTTGCTTTCTGGATCCCTAGGCAAATAGCATTGTTGTAATATAATCGAGATGATTCAGCATGTTTAGAGATCTGCTATCCAGATTGTAGAGACCAATGCATTGGTCTGAGTTGCAGAAAGGTCAAGGTCAGCTGGAAGGCAAGATGGGAAGGAGTGGAGATACTGCACAGAACTAATGAAGCAGGAAAAAAAAACATTTCTGGTGTTACCTTCTCCTTTTACCCACAGCTCTCTCCGTTCCTTTTCCTTAGCAACATGCAGAGAGCCACCAGTAGCCCTGAGATACAGTTCTAGACAGCACCTGACAATTAATTTTAGACCAGACCTTGCTCTGCTTCAGGGACCTTTCTGTTTCCATAACAGCAAGGCAGTATTTGCATGCACAGATATTTGAGATGCAATTTTATAACAGCCTGAAACTCTCACATGTTGCAGTCACTGGGTCTGCAAGGCTGTCTGGGCCCCCTACTAAACAACAATGTTGATTTACAAGCAGGTCTCCTGGCTCAGTTTTTTGCAAGCCAGACTGAAGTTGTAGAAAATGGGAAGCTGTATTGAGGCACAGAACTCTGAATGGATATATAAACTTGGATTAACAGCAGGCAAAGTGAGTGAAGGCTTCTCACACAGATACTCTTTGAAAAGCAACCTAGGTGTGTACATGAGGTCAGAGGGAGTTTTAAAATACACTTACAAATGAACCATCCTGCAAGATCAAGGATCAAAGATTTTTCATTACATTCCTCCTCCCCACCCTCCATGATGAAGGGACCTCCCTGGAAACAGTTCCTATCAGCTACATTTTTGAGGGAAGAGGATATAAAAATGCCTCACAAGGAAAAACAATCTTCTCTTTGCTGTTTGCATTTTCACTCAGTCAGAGGCTCTAAACTGAAGCAATAGATCCCGCAGAGTTATCCCTGGGTTTGCCCTGAAAGACATGTTGAATTGACAGATCACTACAAGTCTGTTGCAACTTATTTGCATGACATGCTTGCTTGTGTTAGCCTGTAAATAACCAGTGCTTAATTTATGCCAGGGCTTGCCAGAGCTCAGCCCCTGCGCTCCTGGGCTTGCCATGTCAGTTATGAAAGTGAAAAAATGTTTGAGCCTCAACACCTAATTGCTTGAGCCACAGCACCTATTTCAAATTAAGCACTGTCAATAACTTTTATTTTCCTAGTTAATAAACCTTTCGATAGTTTATTACAGAACTGGCTGCAGATGTTGTCTCTGGTGAGATCTAATATACAAACTGATCTAAGGGAAGTGACTGGTCTCTCGGGAATGGAAGCAACCTGAACATTTTGTGAGTGTTTGTGTAAGTGACCATTTGTCACCAAGACCAGCTTGCTTGAGTGGCAAGATAGAAGAGCCTAAGGGGACAGTCTGTGACTCCATGGTAAGACTGGACTGATCCAGGAGTTCATATTAGTTACTGGATTGGTGAAATTTAGTTATAGAACATACCACCAGTCTGGAATGTCTGCCCTGTTTTTGACAGTCTTACCCTGAGGTAGGCACTCACGGTCCTGCGCAACTCCAGAGAGCATGACAAATCTATCTTAGAAACTTGCCTTTATTTTGACCCATCTGAAATGGGAACTATCCAGCCACAAGCAGTAGACATTGGCTTTGAGCTAATTAATACTTTAAAAGGACATGTTTGGAGGCGGGGGGGAGAGAGAGAGGTAAATTTCAAGTTTTGTAAAACCAGGTCCAATAGGAAGTGGCACTGGGAATTTTTTTTAATTCCACTGAGAATATGAATATAAATAAATTTTTTATATATGTATAAACACTTTCTGCTGTGTTTACAACCTTTGTAATACCCTGTGTTTGCAGGTTTGTGCTAGTGTATAAGAACAGGAAAGTGAAACTGACTGTACTTCCAGTCTATTTTCAGTGTACTATGCTCCAAAATGAGTGAAATGCTAAAACTGTACATTAATACTGAAAATTAAATTAGATTATTTTCATTTACAGGGTTATCTAAGGTATTAATAATTTTAATTATTTTTACAATGGAGTCTCTTTAAAATAAAATGATTGTTTAATTTTTAAAGGAAACAATTGTCTATAAATATCTATTTAATTTTTTTTTTTAACTACCAGATCCCCTCTCTTTCTGTGAGGGTAAGAGAGGAAGAAAAATAATATAGAAAGCAAGATGTTTGGTTATACCAGTGTGCCACATGGGACTGTGGCACACACTCGCTCAGTGTATCGTGTGCTTTTATACCAGCCCCCAGGAGACTTCGGGTGGACAGTAATTCGTAGCAACACATTCACTTGAACCAGATCCTCATATTGCTAGGGTTAACGCATGCAAGATGCACATCAGATCCTTTACATCTTGTAGGACTGAGGTTATTCTTGGTCTCTCTCCTAGATGGGAGCCCCATGTGTCCCCCTTTTCTATGTCAATTTCATTGAAGTTGCCCTCATTGCTATCTTGTTCTATCTCATTACACTGGATCTTGTTTCCTCTCCCTGTGAAAAAGCACTGCACTTGCTCCCCAGGAACCCTTAAGAACAATTAGTGTTATTTCCTTTATAATGACTTTCAGTTTTATAGAAGCTGCTCATTCATTCTGGCTCATCTGTTCAGACTGGGGAAGGAAAAATCCACCTTTTCCCATTTAATAAAACTTTTTCCTGATATAAAGATATCATAATGATCTGGAAAAGGGTGAACAGTGAGTTGGTAAAATATGCAGATGATACAAAATAACTCAATATAGTTAAATCCAAAGCAGACTGTGAAGAGTTACAAAGGTATCTCACTAAACTGAACAACACTGCAGATGAAATTCAGTGATGATAAATGCAAAGCAATGCACATTGGAAAACCATAATCCCAGCTATACATACAAAATGATAGAATCTAAATTAGCTGTTATCACTCAAGAAAGATCTTGGAGTAAATAATGGATAGTTCTCTGAAAACATCCACTCTGTGCAGTGGCAGTCAAAAAAACAAAAACAAAAAACTAACAGCCAGGGCCATAACTAGGGCAAGGCAAGCAGAGCAGTTGCCCAAGGTACAGAGACACCAGAGGTGCAAAAATGGGGTGGCATGAGCCCCTTCCTCCTCCTCCCCACCCCCGCAGGATCGGGCCCAGCAGCATCCAGCGAGAGCCCAGGGTGCTAGGCCCCCCCACGCAGGATCGCTGGCCCAGTGATCCTGGCCAAAGCAGGCTCCCAGCATTAGGACCCTGGCAGGGCAGTAGATGGGCAAAGTGCTGAGTGCTGCTTGACTCCTACTGAGCATGCTCATTGTTCACATCTGCTGAAGCTGCTGTCCTCGCTGGGGATTGAAAAGGTTAAATGGGGACAAAGGGGCCAAATCAGGGGTGGGGATGGGCAGTGTCTGAGCAGGGAGGTGGAAACTGACTGCATGGGGAGGGGTCAAACAGCTGGAGGCAGGGGCAGGGGAGGGACTGAGGAGCAAAATTGGAGGCAGGGGGTAGGAGCTGGAGTTCAGCTCTGGGGTGAAATGCTGCCAGATGTTGGCAGAGGGCAAAGCCCTGCCACGGGGCAGGGCAAAGGGGGTAACAGATACCCCGATAGGGCAGGTGGCTCAACCTAGTCACAAAAATAAGGGGGGGGGGGTTCTTATGAGGAAGTGTTCAGACAAGAAAAAATGAAGACATCCTGGGCTGCTTATGACTTACAGTTGGGGAAGCAACAGTAGAAACTAAGTACTGTGTGTCTTACAGAGACCCAGCTGTGCTGCTACAGCTGTGCCACTGTAGGGTCTCCCGTGTAGCTGTTCTTTGCCAGCAGGAGACAGCTCTCCTGCTGGCAAAATAAAAACCACCCCCAAGGAACAGCAATAGCTTTGTCAGCGGGAGAAAGAACTGTCCATATTGCGCTTTTTGTTGGTAAAACTTTTGTCAGTCAGGGATGTGTTTTTTTCCCCACACCTCTGACCATCAAAAGTGCAGTGTAGACATAGCTAAAGAAAGTAAACACAGCACAAGTAAAACAGGGCTTTTTAGTCAACACTCAGTAAGGGTAAAACATGCCCTGCTCCCTCCTTTAGCTGTTTTGTCCTGTTATTGTGACCTACCCTTACTTGTTGCTGCCCCAGCCTGATTCAATCGTTATTAAAAGAACAGAATAAGGAGCCTCCTTCTGAGCCATTGTTATAATGCTCCATTAACTTGCCAGCAAGGTGCACTCACGCATCAGGGAATTGACACCGTCAGAGCAGACTGGCCCAGGATGCTGAACACACTTTGGCTTTTTTTTTCTTAAAAGCTTCTAATCTTGGGCTAGGGCCAATTTTCAGTTGTGCCCAGACAGATAAGAATACAGACCATTTACTGTACAGGTGAAGAGACCAATAGGGAAATCTGCACTACGTTCAGATCTGGATTGGGGCTGCTGGTGAGATACGAACCAGTGAAGAAGCATGTCTACTGTGACCTGTGCTTGTAGCGTTCTGGGCTGTGACCCAACTAGTCTGTTCCTGACACCCTTCTCTACGAGACCAGGGTCATCAACTCAGTGATATGCACATCTAGCCACTAAACCAAAGGCACTGTCTCACACTGAAGCATACACAGTCTGATTTCACAATCACCACAGCCATATACTTTCTTCTGTCTACATACTTAGGTGTGTGGGGCCTTGCCTGGCCAGAAGTCAAAAGTCATAGAACCACAGGGTTAGAAGGGACTGCAAAGGTCATCTAGTCTAACCCCTTGCAAAGATGCAGGATATGTCATGCCTCCTATCAGCTGTTTCAACATAGCTTCCCCAGCTGAATGATACTTCCCAGACTGGCCTTATACAAACAAGCCATACTGTTATAATCAGAGGCAGATTATGGGTTTGGAGGGGCCTGGGTCTGTGCAAGTGGGGGCCCCTCCCCACCCCTTCCACCAGCAGTTTCCCTCCCAGCATGCCTGCTGGGGAGCAGGTGCTTCCCCTGGTCCCTGACACGAGCGTTGGGCAGGTGAGGAGAGCAGGGCAAGCTCCTATGCCTCAACCCTGCCCCCCAGCAGGAGCATCAGGCAGATGGAGCAGGTTGGGGCATGGGGCGCCCCAACTGTCCAGGGCCCCTGGGCTAATCTGCAACTGGCTATAATCCTTAATCCCAATTTGCTTGGCAGGATTCAGCGGGAGAAATGATCAGGTATAAGCCAACCATAATATTGTGCCAGGAAGTAAACAATAATCAATACTCTTCTTAGAAAAATAAAATCACAATTCAAAAGATAAAAAACAGAAATCTTACAACTCCCCCCGGCCCCCACAACCCAAAATGGCCGTCTCCCTCAAATAAAGGCCAGAGAAAGGGTGACTTCTGCTTATACAGAGACAGATGGTATGGCTGTAATTCAATTGCTAGGGAATCCACTTCCGTGTTAAATTCATTCTTTGTGTACTCTTGAGTCCCTTTTATTCTCCCATGTGTCACTGAGAGAGATGGCTGTTTATTCTAGCCACAGTCTCACTGTGGGGTGATGGAAAACCACCAGTATCACTTTAATAAACAAAAATGCAATTCTATGTCTTTCTGAATGTTTCATACTATTAAGTCATGGCAGTATCCATATTTATGTTACGATTATTTTCAGATCATTTTTTTTTCAGTGCTTACCAATGAGTTTACTCAAAGTTTATAAAGGAGGATACTATGCGAATGTTAAAGGATTGTGTGAAAATTAATGTGACACCTAAAGGAAGCATACAATAGCTTTTATTGTCTATGGACTGTACCAATACACAAAAATAAATGCATTATCATTATTCTATAATATCCTAACTCATATCATCTAAAAAACCTGGTAGGGGGTGCAAATATGCTTGCTTGCCCAGGGCGCTAAAATGCCTAGTTACAGCTCTTCTAACAGAGTCTCAGGAATCGTTAGGAAAGGCATAGAAAATAACTATCATAATGCCACTATATAATCCATAGTATGCCCACACCTTGAATACTGCGTGCAGTTCTGTTTGCCCCATCTCAAAAAAGGTACATTGGAATTAGAAAAGGTACAGAGAAGGGCAACAAAAATGATTATGGGTACGGAACAGCTTCCATATGGGGAGAGATTAAAAAGAGTGGGACTGTTCAGCTTGGAAAAGAGACAGTTGAGGGGGGATATGATAGAGGTCAGTTAAATCATGAATTATGTGGAGAAAGTGAGTAAAGAAGTGCTGTTTACCCTTCACATAACAACAACTACAGGGCTACCCAATGAAATTAATAGGCAGCATGTTTAAACCAAACAAAAGGAAGTACTTCTTCCACAAGTCAACCTATAGAACTTATTGCCAGGAGGCCAAAACTATAATGTGGTTCAAAAAAGAATTAGATACATTCATGGAGAACAGATCCATCAATGGCTGTTAGCCAAGGTGGTCAGCGACGCAACAACATGCTCTGGGTCTCAGTAGCCTCTGATTGACAGAAGCTGGGTGTGAATGACAGGATGGATCATTTGATGATTACCTGTTCTGTTCATTCCCTCTGAAGCACCTGGCATTTGCCACTGTCAGAAGACAAGACACTGGGCTAGATGGACCATTGGTCTGACCCAGTATGGCCATTTTTATTTTCTTAAAGAGAATTATTTTGTCAGTGAAAGAGAACCGGGAGACAGCTGCAGGAAATTGCCCTGGATGATAGAATAATGAGAGAGATATGGTGCTATTTCTTTCTGCTGGTTTCAGAAATCAAGTGGATTTATATCTTCAGAACTAACTGCCAACATAAAAGACTAGGGGCCCAGTTCTGGTTCCAGTCAAGCTATGCTTGGCACTATAACAGAGAGGGCAGGAAAATATGGCTTCATGCTGCCTTTACGCCTTCCCATATCCTGGCAATGTCTGAGATACTGACCACCTCCTGTCATAAATTAGAGTAGCCTTGGAGCTGCTCTAACTTATTCTTGGTTGCCCATAGCCTCCAGAGCAGTGGTTCTCAAACTTTTTTTGTTTTTTTGCAGACCACTGCAGGTCTCGGCAGACCACTTAATGATCTTTCCAAATTTTGTTTGTACCGTTAGCTAACTATTGTAAAGCGCTTTGGATAAAAGCGCTATATAGGAAATGGATATAAACTGGACACTAGGAAAGTAAGACTTGAAATTAGACGAAGATTTCTAACCATTAGAGGAGTGAAGTTCTGGAACAGCCTTCCAAGGGGAATAGTGGGGGCAAAAGACATATTTGGCTTCAAGACTAAGTTTGATAAGTTTATGGAGGGGATGGTGTGATGGGATAGCCTAATTTTGGCAATTAATTGATCTTTGATTATTAGCAGGTAAATATGCTCAATCATCTGTGATGTTAGATGGGATGGGATCTGAGTTACTACAGAGAATTCTTTTCTGGGTGCTGGCTAGTGAGTCTTGCCCACATGCTCAGGGTTTAACTCATCGCCATATTTGGGGTCAGGAAGGGATTTTCCTCCAGGGAAAATTGGCAGAGGCCCTGGAGGTTTTTTGCCTTCCTAAATTCTCCCCATCCCCTCTTCTCACCCCACTGCCCCCTCCCACCTACCCTCTATTTCCTCCAAGGCTGCTACCTCACATGTACGTCTTCTCCGGGATCCAGGCATCTATTTAGTGGAGCCATGCCTGCACGGCTCCACTAATTAGGTGAGTGGCCCTTCATTTTCTCACGTGCAGCCACCCAGGCATGCACCTTAGAGGGAGCTATCCACGGATCACCTGAATGGAGCTCGCTGACCACTGGTGGTCTGTGGACCACAGTTTGAGAACCTCTGCTCTAGAGGATTTGTAGCAGCTGAGAATAACTGGGCACACCAGGAAGGGAGGCTCCAGGATGGATACAATATAGTTGGCTCTGTCCCCACCGGAGAAGAGCCTGTGATTGGGGTATGATGACCTGTTGGCAAATTCATTACCTTTATGGCCCTCTTACAACAGCTTCAGTGGCACAAGATAGGGGTTAAAACAAATGATAAAACACCTCTTACCATCCTTGGCTTGGGTCTCTAGATTTGGTAATTAAACAGGTGAGCTGGAGAGAACATTTGTTGCAACAATGTATCATCCTCCTATTCATTCCCAACAGAAATACTACACACACATGCCTGGAATTCAGTTGAGTTATTCCCAGAATATATTTGCATACAAACAACCTTAACTCTGCCCTGTAGTGACACCAGGAGGGGAAATATCTAATGTGTTTTTAAAGAGCAAACTCCACCAGAGAGGTCCTTTGGGGCCATCTGCCTGTCCCAAGTCAGGATAAAGGAGGAGGGTTGGGCGTGGGGCTAGCAACTCCACCTCGTAAAAAATCAACCTGCTACAGAAACGCCAACAATAGAGACAACAGAGACTTTTACCCTAGAAAAAGAACGGTCTTCAACTCGAAGATGCATGACGCTGGGTGGTAAAAGCCATGAGGAAGCCACTAAGCCGATTACCCTTCTTGCAACCAGGAGGATTACCATAGGCACATGGAACATGAGGACCATGTACAAGTCAGGAAAGATGGCGCAGGTTGCAGCTGAGATGAGGAGCAACAACCTGACCCTATTAGGCATTAGCGAGACAAGATGGACGCAAGCGGGACAGAGACGACTGTTGACAGGAGAGCTGTTGCTGTATTCAGGACATGAAGAGAGCGACGCACCGCACACACAGGGAGTAGGCTTCATGTTGTCCAAGCAGGCACAGAGAGCACTGATTGGTTGGGAGGCACATGGTCCCAGGATCATCACAGCATCCTTCAGAACTAAAATGAAGAGGATTAAGATGAATGTTGTTCAGTGCTACGCTCCAACTAATGACAGCGAAGAGGAGGACAAAGATTATTTTTACAACAGACTCCAGAAAATATTAGAGATTCTCCCAGACAAAGACATCATCATCCTTATGGGAGACTTTAATGCCAAAATTGGACCTGACAACACAGGATATGAACAAGTCATGGGGACCCACGCTCTGTGAGAGATGAGTGAGAATGGAGAGAGATTTGTGGATCTGTGTGCACTTAACAACCTGGTCATAGGAGGTAGCATCTTTCCTCACAAGCAGATCCACAAGAGTACCTGGGTATCACCAGCAGGCATGATAGAAAATCAGATCGATCATGTCTGCATTAGCAAGAAGTTCAGAAGATCCTTGCAGGACGTTAGAGTTAGAAGAGGAGCAGACGCGGCATCCGACCATCACTTAGTGGTGGCCAGATTGAAGCTGAAGCTGAAAAAGAACTGGATAGACGCGTCAGACAGAAGAGTGAAGTACAACGTCAGCCTTCTGAAGGACCATAAGACCAAGGAAGATTTTGGAATGACGCTGAAGAATACGTTTTCAGTATTACAGGATCGGTCTGAGGAAGAGGAAGACAGTGTACTAAACAGATGGCAGAAAGTGAGAGAGACACTTAGGTCAGTATGCCAGGAAGTGCTTGGAATTAAGAAACACCAGCAGAAAGAGTGGATCACAGCAGAAACCTTGATCAAAATAGAAGACAGAAAGAAGAAGAAGGCAGCAGTCAATAACAGCAGGACTAGAGCAGCAAAGGCCAAAGCTCAAAAGGAGTATGCTGAAGCCCATAGAGCAGTGAAGAGGAATATCAGGAAGGACAAGAGAGAGTATGTGGATGAACTGGCAGCAGAAGCGGAGCAGACAGCATACAGCGGTAATATGAAATAGCTGTATGATACTACCAAGCGACTGTCTGGAAAGTTCAGCAAGCCAGAACGTCCTGTTAAAGACAAGCAGGGAAAGTCTATAACAGGAATAGAACAACAGATGAACAGATGGGCGGAGCACTTTGAGGAACTCCTGAACAGACCAGCACCACCAAATCCACCAGATATCAACCCAGCCAACGAGGACCTCCCAATTAATTGCGATAAACCAACCAGAGATGAGATCAGAAAAGCCATCACCATGATGAAGAATAGGAAGGTGGCTGGACCTGAAGGCCCTGAAAGCAGACCTGGATGCTTCAGTGGAAATGCTGTACCCCCTCTTTGAGAAGATATGGGAAGAAGAAGTGATTCCGGTAGACTGGAAAGAGGGATATCTCATCAAAATCCCCAAGAAAGGAGATCTTAGCAACTGTGCCAATTATAGAGGAATCACACTCCTGTCGGTGCCAGGGAAGGTCTTCAACCGAGTCCTCTTAGAGAGAATGAAGGATGCCATCGATCCACAGCTACGAGATGAACAGGCAGGTTTCCGGCAGAATAGATCATGCACGGACCAGATAGCAACGCTTCGCATCATAGTCGAGCAGTCTATGGAGTGGAACTCCTCGTTGTACATCAACTTTGTTGATTATGAGAAAGCGTTCGATAGCGTGGATCGAGAGACCCTCTGGAAACTCCTTCGGCACTACGTTATCCCAGCAAAGGTGGTCAACCTGATCAAGAACTCATATGACGGTATACACTGTAGAGTGATCCATGGAGGGCAGCTTACTAACAGCTTCCAGGTGCAAACTGGAGTCAGACAGGATGCTTGTTGTCACCACTTCTCTTTCTCCTCGTCATCGATTGGATTATGAAGACATCCACTTACGAGCGTAGGAACGGAATCCAGTGGATGTTGTGGACCCAGCTTGATGACCTGGACTTTGCTGACGACCTTGCGCTCCTTTCGCACAGTAAACAGCAGATGCAAGAGAAGACCAACGTAGTGACAGCCACGTCATCCCAGGTTGGCCTCAACATTCACAAGGACAAGACCAAGATCCTTAGGATTAACTCCATCAGCAATGACCCAGTCACACTGAATGGAAGCCCCCTGGAAGAAGTGCAGTCCTTCACCTACCTAGGTAGCATCGTCGACCAGCAGGGCGGCACAGACACAGACATCAAAGTAAGGATTGGTAAGGTAAGAGCAGCCTTCTTACAGCTCAAGAACATCTGGAGCTCCAGAGAGCTGTCTTTGGCAATAAAAATTCGACTGTTCAACTCCAGTGTGAAATCAGTCCTACTGTATGGAGCTGAAACCTGGAGGACAACCAAAACAACCATCAGGAAGATCCAGACCTTCATTGATAGCTGCCTCAGAAGGATTCTCCAGATCCACTGGCCAGACGCCATCAGTAACATCCACCTCTTGGAGAGGACCTGTCAACTCCCAGCAGAGGAAGAAATCAGAAGGAGAAGATGGGGTTGGATAGGACATACATTACGTAAGCAGCCAACTAACATCAAGAGACAGGCACTGCAGTGGAACCCCCAAGGCAAGCGGAAAAGAGGCCGTCCAAGAAACACCTGGCGACGCGACCTGCAGACTGATAGCAAAAAAATGGGCTATACCTGGAACCAGCTAAAGCGAATGGCCCAGGATAGAGGACTCTGGAGATCTGTGGTTGGTGGTTCATACCCCGATTGGGGTGACGGGCATGAGTGAGTGAGTTTAAAGAGCAGTTTAATTTAATCTGGGACTACAAACACTAAAATTATTAATCATAACTGTACAGTTATTCCATGGTATCACTGCAGGGCAACATTAAGTTTTTTTAGGTTTCTTATGTGTGGATTTCTTACTTTAACGTGTCTGGATTTAAGTGTAAACTTACCTCCGAATTTCTTGGGTTTGTGATTCCTGATTTTGGGATAATTGCAATATCCCTGTAATGGTTGTTATCTTTAAGCAATTGACATATACTATCAGCCTTAACTCAATATTAATTTAGTTTTTGTTTTGGATTTAATATCTTACATGTCTATAAGACTGAATCTCAATTAATTTTACAAACAAGAATCACTTCCTCCCAAGCATGCAGGCCCCATGACCAGGAGGTGGAAACCAAAATCTTGTAGGACAGAGTAGTGTGTTTCCATAAAGTGACAAAGTAACCCTTTGATCAGGCCATGGCTAAGGAAGGATCTCATGTAGCTGCCCATGGAGTGGAATGTATGAGCTTCTGGAGCCAAGTCCAGGTTTTAGAGATTGACAGGTGAAGAAACCCAACCCTTCCTCCACATGTCCTGTGCTGCTGTTTCTCTTGCAGTAACTAGGAGAACTGAATCCCTCCTGCTGAATTCTAGCAACAAACTTGGGGTGTACAATCCTTCACATGGGTGATGAATACCATTCTGGAGGGTGATCTTAAGCACTGTCCTTTCTTAGCCTTTGCCTGATCAAGGGGTTCCTTTGTCACATTGTGGAAACTCACTGCTTTGCCCTACACAAATTTTGGTTCTCATCTTATACAGCCTTCAGCTGGCAGATAATTTCCACTTGTCCACAATTTCTGGTATGGAGCAGGTGCACAATAGCCGCAGATGCCACTTTCATGGAACCTTAAGCTCTCCTTCATACACACTTTCCATCAGGTATTAGGGCCGAAGCTGAGTCAGTGTCTGTCTTCATTACTGTTATGCTGAGTGTTTCACTTTTCGGATTAAGGATATTTGCAAGTGTAAGAGGGCAGTTTGTCCGTCCCTTTTACAGGTAGGTGTGGATAGGCATCAGCCAGTCTTCTTCCAAGGCTCAGTCCTTCTAAGAAAAGGCATTCTGGGACTTGTAGGTCCCAAAAAGGATCATATGGCCAAACTGAAGTTAGCATATTGTCAAAGGGGAAGATAGATGACTGTCATCTGACCAGTCACAACATCTAAAAAGTCTATGGCTCCATATGGAGAGGTAGACTCAAGGGAACAGGATAAGTTATCTAGCGCAAGTAGCAATAGCAATGAAGACAGGACAGCATGGTCTTCAGCACAGGTAGTACAAGCCTGGCATGGCCCATTGGTATGTACTTGGCTTGCTAGCGGATTCTTAAGCCTTTGCTACACTATCTTCACTGCTGTTGTTACCTGAGCTAGCTGAAGTAACACTAGCTCCAGATGGCTAATTTGTGCACAGCTTTTACTGTGTAAACAAACTCCTAGGGAGTTAAAAGACCAGCTGGGAAAGGGTCTTCTGAGGACCCGTAGGCTGGTCTACAAGAAAGATGCTGTGGGAGGAGGAGTGTATATAACTGGAAAGAAGCCAGACAAAAGCTTGAATAAGAAGGTGAAACATGACAGGGCTGTTTGGCTGGTGAAGGGCAGATTGACAGATAGGGCCCCAGGGCTTTCAAGTATTAGCTAATTACTCTTCCCTACTCATCTACTGATAGGAGAATAGAGGTTCAGAAATATTAAATGATTAAGATCCCAGCATAATTGGCCCAAAACTAGAATCTTGAGTCTCAAGTTCAGACCAACAGATAATGTTGCCTCATTGGTATTAACTCTTTAGTTACAAATTCAAAATATTTTGGGGACTGTTCCATTTAAAATGAAATTAGTGTTGAACAAAGAGTACAGCTTCACAGCCCAGGTGACTATAGTTCTTTATGTACAGCACAATAGGTGCCAGGGCAAGCTTCCCCTACTCTAATCCTTGCCAATGTACCTTTCCAGGAGTCTACAGAGACCACCTAGTGGAGCAAGATAAGAGTTTGGTCTCTGGGGTCCATTAAGTCCCTGGACTCTGTAAGGGTTGTCAGCAACAGAGCTAATTAGTACCAGCTGTGATGTTGGATATCACTAGGAACTGATAGGTCACCTGTCAGAACACAAGAGTATGGAGATTTCATGAAAATTTCTCACCTAGTCCTTGGTCTTCTGTACTTATCTAATATTAGCTTGGCCTTTCCAGCTTTCTCAAAGGAAGTGTTCAAACTTGCACAGACTGTTATTACTGCTGAAGCATGACCAGACAGATTTTTTGAAGCCTCGGACAATTAAGAGAATAAATTAAAGCACAACATGTGCATTTGTGCTCTTGGCATATGAAGCTGAAAATACAAAAGCTTCATGAAATGCACAAAGCATTATCCTCCGGTAATGGTGGTGTTAAAGTTAGTGCTGAAGTGAAAAAAAAAAACAAAGATCCTAAACCTACCAACTGCTGGGATGAGAGAGAGAACTCTGAGGTGAATAGGAGAACAATGAAATTGTGACATTTTAATGCTGCTTCAGAAGTAACAATGTCTGAATTATAGTCAGTCTTCCATTCATTATCTTTCTATGTGAACAGCTGTTCTGTAAGAGATAGAAGCATCTGGTGACATTTGTCTCCTAGCCTTTCACTTCGGGAGTCTTGGTGTTAAAAACTGTTAGGTCACAAATCATTATCTGAAAAAAGTTTGGTGGCCTTTTAGCTTTGTCTCCGTGGAACAGGTATCCACATTCAATGTTCCAGACAGACTTAGAGAGGCCATTCAGCCAATTTTAAGCCAGAGATGATTTTGCCTGGTATCATGGATGAGGGATGCTATTTTGAAGGGCATGCTGCTCTATCCCCAATGGCACAGTGTACATGAAGTCACGCTGGCAGGGATCCGCAGCATGCTGTTCAAAATAGCATCCATCGTATGGCATGACCTTGCACACCAGGGCAGCGAGGTGTCACACTATTCCCACAAGTACCAGATGTCCTGTATTCTGGGGAATATGTGAATGGTCACCTCAGACACACCCTATAGAACCTGGCACAGTTGGTAGCCTTTTCTCTTATTTTTTGCAACTTTCTTCCTCTCTGACAGCATACTTCCTGACTTTGCCTGCTGTACGTGGGCGGGAGATAAACATGAAAAAGCGTCTCCACCTTTGCCTAAAATGTGCCACCATGCTGTTGCTCCTCCACACCTAATGCTTCCTGGGCCACACCATTTTCTTCCTTTTCTCCACCCCCAATCTAGCTCCTGTTTGGTGCTGCAGTATTTTCCCCTCCTACATTCCAACACGAGTCTCTTTCCCTCTCCTAATGTAATGGACTGGGAAGTACCATGGGTAGGGCCCTACCAAATTCACAACCATGAAGAATGTGCCATGTACCATGAAATCTGGTCTTGTGTGCTTTTTCTCCCTATACTATACAGATTCCACAGGGAAGACCAGCCTTTCTCAAATTGGGGGTCCTGACCCAAAAGGGAGTTGTAGGGGGTCACAAAGTTATTTTATTTGAAGAACAGCTAGCCAAAAACTCAAAAAGGTAATAACAAAATGTTTTTTAAGTACAGCAGAAACAGGAAGCCTTCTAAACAACGAGTGGGGCCACTGGATGATCGAGATACAAAAGGAGCGCTTAAAGACGATAAAGTCATTGTGGAGAAACTAAACCATTTCTTTGTTTCAGTCTTCACAGCTGAGGATGTTAGGGAGAGTCCCAAACCTGAGCTGGCTTTTGTAGGTGACAAATCTGAGGAACTGTCACAGATTGAAGTGTTACTAGAGGAGGTTTTGGAATTAATTGATAAACTTAACGTTAACAAATCACTGGGACCAGATGGCATTCACCCAAGAGTTCTGAAAGAACTCAACTGTGAAGTTGCGGAACTATTAACTAGGGTTTGTTGTAACCTGTCCTTTAAATTGGCTTCTGTATCCAATGACTGGAATATAGCTAATGTAACACCAATATTTAAAAAGGGCTTTAGAGGTGATCCCAGCAATTACAGACTGGTAAGTCTAACGTCGGTACTGGGCAAATTAGTTGAAACAATAGTAAATAATAAAATTGTCAGACACCTAGAAGAACATAAATTGTTGGGCAAATGTCAGCATGGTTTCTGTAAAGGGAAATCGTGTCTTACTAATCTATTAGATATCAGAGGGGTAGCCATGTTAGTCTGGATCTGTAAAAGCGGCAAAGAGTTCTGTGGGACCTTAAAGACTAACAAATGTTTTGGAGCATGAGCTTTCATGAATGAATACCCACTTCGTTGGATGCATGTAGTGGAAATTTCCAGAGGCAGGTATAAATATGCAAGCAAGAATCAAGCTAGAGATAACGAGGTTAGTTCAATCAGGGAGGATGAGGCCCTCTTCTAGCAGTTGCGGTGTGAACACCAAGGAAGGAGAAACTGCTTTTGTAGTTGGCTAGCCATTCACAGTCTTTGTTTAATCCTGAGCTGATGGTGTCAAATTTGCAGATGAACTGAAGCTCGACAGTTTCTCTTTGAAGTCTGGTCCTGAAGTTTTTTTGCTACAGGATGGCTACCTTTAAATCTGCTATTGTGTGTGCAGGGAGACTGAAGTGTTCTCCTGCAGGTTTTTGTATCTTGCCGTTCCTAATATCTGATTTGCATCCATTTATCCTTTCATGTAAGGACTGTCCAGTTTGGCCAACGTACATAGCAGAGGGGTTAGAGTTCTTTGAAGGGATCAACAAACATGTGGACAAGGGGGATCCAGTGGACACAGTGTATTTAGATTTCCAGAAAGCCTTTGACAAGGTCCCTTACCAAAGGCTCTTATGTAAATTAAGTTGTCATGTCATAAAAGGGAAGGTCCTTTCATGGACTGAGAACTGGTTAAAAGACAGGGAACAAAGGGTAGGAATTAATGGTAAATTCTCAGAATGGAGAGGTGTTCCCCAAGGGTCTGTCCTAGGACCAATCCTATTCAACTTATTCATAAATGATCTGGAGAAAGGAGTAAACAGTGAGGTGGCAAAGTTTGCAGATGATACTAAACTGCTCAGGATAGTTAGGACCAAAGCAGACTGTGAAGAACTTCAAAAAGATCTCACAAAACTAAGTGATTGGGCAACAAAATGGCAAATGAAATTTAATGTGGATAAATGTAAAGTAATGCACACTGGAAAAAATAACCCCAACTATACATACAGTATGATGGGGGCTAATTTAGCTACAACGAATCAGGAAAAAGATCTAGGAGCCATCATGGATAGTTCTCTGAAAACTTCCACACAGTGTGCAGAGGTGGTCAAAAAAGCAAACAGGATGTTAGGAATCATTAAAAAGGGGACAGAGAATAAGATGGAGAATATATTATTGCGCTTATATAAATTGATGGTATGCCCACATCTTGAATACTACGTATAGATGTGGTCTCCTCATCTCAGAAAAGATATACTGGCACTAGAAAAGGTTCAGAGAAGGGCAACTAAAATGATTAGGGGGTTGGAATGGGTCCCATATGAGGAGAGATTAAAGAGACTAGGACTTTTCAGGTTGGAAAAGAGAAGACTAAGGGAGGATATGATAGAGGTGTATAAAATCATGAGGGATGTGGAGAAAGTAGATAACTTTTCCTTATTTACTTATTCTCATAATACAAGAACAAGGGACCACCAAATGAAATTAATGGGCAGCAGGTTTAAAACAAATAGAAGAAAGTTCTTCACGCAGCGCACAGTCAACCTGTGGAACTCCTTGCCTGAGGAGGTTGTGAAGGCTAGGACTATAACAGGGTTTATAAGAGAACTGGATAAATTCATGGAGGTTAAGTCCATTAATAGCTATTAGCCAGGATGGGTAAGGAATGGTGTCTCTAGCCTCTGTTTGTCAGAGGGTGGGGATGGATGGCAGGAGAGAGATCACTTGATCATTACCTGTTAGGTTCTCTCCCTCTGGGGCACCTGGCATTGGCCACTGTCAGTAGACAGGATACTGGGCTAGATGGACCATTGGTCTGACCTGTACGGCCGTTCTTATGTAGAGGGGTTGCGGTATTACCACTCTTACTTCTTACTTCAGAATTGTCTGGAGAGCAGCAGCTGCTGGCTGGGTGCCCAGCTTTGAAGGCAGCGCCCCACCAGCAGCAGCGCAGAAGTAAGGGTGGCAATACCATACCATACCATGCCACCCTTTACTACTGCTGCTGGCGATGGCTCTGCCTTCAGAGCTAGACTCCTGGCCAGCAGCCACTGCTCTCCAGCTGCCCAACTCTGAAGGAAGAGCCACTGCCACTGCCAGTAGCAATGCAGAAGTAAAGGCATCAGTACTGCAATCCCTCCTATAATAACTTTGCAACACCCTCCCCACACACACACAAATCCTTTTTGGGTCAGGACCCCTACAATTACACCACCATGAAATTTCAGATTTAAATAGCTGAAATCATAAAATTTATGATTTTTTAAAATCCTATGACTGTGAAATTGACCAAAATAGACTGTGAATTTGGTAGGGCCCTAACCATGGAGTAAAGAGAAACAGGAAAAAAGAGATACTACTTGGGGAAGTGTGTGTGACAAGGGGTTGGAGGGAGGGGAAGAATCTGGTAATGTGTCAGGAGAAGGAGAGAGCCAGGAAAGAGGGTGGACTTGTCTACACAACACAGGCTGGACTGAATTTAACTACAGGTATGATGTATGACATAGAAAAAGGTCTTTTTAAATTGTTGGATGCCAAGTAATTTTCTTTTAAAAATGTTTAGTTCAAAGAAACAAGAAATGCTAGGCCAGCTCTTACTAATTGTTTCTCTTACTCCCAGCTCAAGGGTCTAACTCCCCCTGTTTTAACCACAGTGGTTCTTTTATGCACCTTAGGGGACACCTTCAGAAAACTAAACAAAATAATCACAATTATTAACCATGGTTATTTTGTTATTAAAGGAAAAGAAACATTGAGCAAAATAAAATCACAAATGACAGAACACAAACAAAACACTAGCTACTTCAGTAACAATCTCTGTTGTATGCCTCTCCGAGGAGAGCTTTTAGCAGAGATTACACCTTTCAGAGTGGGTCACCTCCAGAGGCATTCTTCATTTGGTAAATTCAGACAAAGTATATGGTTTCCCAAATTTATTGTAAGCCCATTTTAAATGGGCTTACAATAAATCTCAAATACTTTAAACTGTTTATTATTGGGCAATAGAATTTGTTTAAAGGAAGTTGGGTTCCAGTTGGATACATTATTCATAATTTAACACTTTATAATTGAGCTAAGTAATCAAAGAAAATATTTATATCAGTTATTCAGAAGAAGCCATTTAAGGACCTGTCTTGAGCAGTCCTGGACTGACCAGTGTGCACCTGGTGCACTTGCACAGGGCACCCCATTTCAGGGAGCTTCTGACCACTGAAGGGAAACAAAAAACAAACAAACAAAAAACTGAGCAGCACTGCAACCCCATGCACTAGGTCACAACACCTCTCTCAAATTTGGCCTGGCCGCCCCTCTTTCATGGTGGAGAGATGGCCAGCCCAAAACAGAGTGGTGCAGGGCGGTGTGAGAAAAGGATGAATGACCGGAGTGAGTGGAGCTGGGCAGCCAGGATTCAAAGGAGCTGCTCTTGCCTGGGGCAGGAACAGACCACTGAGCTGGATGAGTGCTGGTGAGTAGCCAGGAAGGTCCTGGGAGCAGTGAGTGAGAGGCTGGGGGCAAGTTGTTGGGCTATTGGGTAACTGGGAGATGTTGGGGGCCAACATGTAAGCTATATCAAATGGGACTGAGATGCTGGGAGCTGCAGTGAACAGGATGTATGTCGCAGCTGTTGAGAGGTGTGCTGTGGAAGTCAGGATAAGTGGAGCTGATGGAGGGTTATTGGGGTATATGTGCGGTAAGGGGGGCATTCTGGGGTCTGTGTATGGTGGCATATGTTTAAGGCAGGGACGCTTTAAGGAAAGGGGGAAATTTCCATAGTGCCCAGGGCCCCAACATTCTTTAATCTGAGTCCAGTTTTCAGTCAGGCCAATGATAAATATTAAGAATCTTTCATCCAATTTCTTTGTTTAGCTCATGTCTCCTCTCCAGAAATACAAGGCCTAACCATTTGGTGATTAACAGAAGAGATAGTTAGTTACAATATCATTTCCATACCCCAATAAAATCATTACAAGACTTTTAAATCTAATATCCTGGCAGTGTTTTATGGTATGTCTACACTGCAAAATAAATAAATAAACCCTGCAGCAGCAAGTCTGACTGCCTGGGTCAATTGACTCAGGCACCTCCTATGGGCTAAAAATAGCAGTGTAGATGTTCCCACTTGGACTGGAGGCCAAGCTCTGACACCCACCTCTTTCACTGGGTTTCAGAGCCTGGGCCCCTGCCCAGGCAGGAAGGTCTAAACTGTTATTTGTAGCCTCATAGCACAAGCCTGAGTCTGTTGACCCAGGCTCTCAGACTTGCTGCCATTTTTGTTTTTTTCCCCAGTGTAGACGAATCTTTTGTTAAGGTCCTCTTGCCAATCTATATGCTGAAGTTCTGGCAGGACATGGATTTTTATTTTCAAAATATGATCACTTTAGGATTCAAGTGTATTATCAGAGCTGTGTGGAGGTCCAGGCTCGAATAGTCAAGCGGCTGCAGGTCAGGACTGAGGCATTTGCAAAGTTGGGTGGGAGATGTTTGCATGCTGCCTGCCTGCACTACACAGTACCTTGCTGTGGTCATTCAATTCTTCAGTTTCAATAGTCATTCAAAAATTTAAAAAAGAAAAGAAATTAGCAAATTAAATGGACCAAGAAAAATGCTAGCATGACTATCACTGGCTGTATATCTCAAGAGAAACCTGTTGAGTGTGTTTGAGCATTTCCTGAGGCTTATCTGCAACTATATTCCCTTGGCGTTATGCTGCTATTGTTGACAGTCTCCAAGGATCACTTCTCTCCAAGAAATCAAACCCTCCCTAGATAATTTTAATAAAACACTGGAGCTTTAGTAAGCTCATAACATGAGGCATATAATAGGAGGCAAAACCCTTCAATTCCTCAAACAAGAAGATAGAAAAAAAGTAAACATTATTCCAGTCACTGATCTTTTGCTTCCTTTTGGCCAGAACAAGTGATGAAATCTGTTACTGCTTTGCTCCTAAACAACAAAATATCATCTCAGTCCAAAACTGTATTGGAATTCTGGCCATAATATCATGTGGTCCAGGATTTCAGTTAGTCTTGTAGGTTTCATTGATTTTAATCCTAAAGACTAGCTTTCCTAGCAGCATCTTCTGTTTTTCATTAACAGAGGCTCCATCAATAGTGGAGCTAGATCTATGTTAGGAGAAGCGATTTCTACAATGGTTTGAAGTTCAATATGAGAATAACTTGTGCTAAATATAGCTTAAGTTATTAGCAATTGCTGCTTTTGATAATTAACAAGAAAAATTGTATCTCAGTATCACCCCAGAGCACGCCACTCAGGAAGATTATTGAGGGAAGCTGCTCAGTGCCCAGATGAGGCCTGTGAGGTATTATAACATAGGTCTGGTTTAACTAAGGGTATGTTTTTAAGCCAATGTATTTAAAGGTGCAAAACCCTGGTTGTGCACTCTTTAACGCAATGAAAACCTGATTTATCATCTTAGCTTGCACTGATAAATTTACAATAGCAGTCCATCTCCAGGTATGGGAAGTTACATTTTTCCCAAACTAAACAGAGACAGTGGAGGTTGTTCCTCCTCATCGTTTGGTTGAGACCTGTTGCATCATAGGGCATTAATAATTCTGTATCCACCTAGCCAGTTACAGTGAAAAACAAGAGCATCATAGGACACTGAGATTCAGATAAATCAAACCCAATTTTAAAATCGGTTTAAAATTCATGTTTACCCATAGTAAAATACCTCTGGTTTAAAGAAGCAAGGAATCCTCTCTTGCTCATTTTGTATGTTTGTTTCTCTTCCCCAGAGGATAGCACTGTGGCCTCAACAACCAAGTCTGAGGAAAGACTATTGTAGGTCTTAAATTTTTGGGCCTATTCTCTGGGCTTTTAAAACCAGCATACACTGGTTCACTCCCCAGAGGTCTTTTGGCTTCATTAAGTCATCCATAAAATCAATAAAGAATCCTGTGGCACCTTATAGACTAAAAGACGTTTTGGAACATGAGCTTTCGTGGGTGAATACCCACTTCCTCAGATGCATGTAATGGAAATATCCAGGGGCAGGTATATATATGTGTGCTAGCAAGCAAGCTAGAGATAACGAGGTCAGTTCAATCAGGGAGGATGAGGCCCTGTTCTAGCAGTTGAGGTGTGAAAACCAAGAGAGGAGAAACTGGTTCTGTAATTGGCAAGCCATTCACAGTCTTTGTTCAATCCTGAGCTGATGGTGTCAAATTTGCAGATGAACTGGAGCTCAGCAGTTTCTCTTTGAAGTCTGGTCCTGAAGTTTTTTTGCTGCAGGATGGCCACCTTAAGGTCTGCTATAGTGTGGCCAGGGAGGTTGAAGTGCTCTCCTACAGGTTTTTGTATATTGCCATTCCTAATGTCTGATTTGTGTCCATTTATCCTTTTCCGTAGAGACTGTCCAGTTTGGCCGATGTACATAGCAGAGGGGCATTGCTGGCATATGATGGCATATATTACATTGGTGGATGTGCAGGTGAATGAACCAGTGATGGTGTGGCTGATCTGGTTAGGTCCTGTGATGGTGTCGCTGGTGTAGATATGTGGGCAGAGTTGGCATCGAGGTTTGTTGCATGGATTGGTTCCTGAGCTAGAGTTATTATGGTATGGTGTGCAGTTACTGGTGAGAATATGTTTCAGGTTGGCAGGTTGTCTGTGGGCAAGGATTGCCACCCAAGGCCTGTGAAAGTGTGGGATCATTGTCCAGATGGGTTGTAGATCCTTGATGATGCGTTGGAGGGGTTTTAGCTGGGGGCTGTATGTGATGGCCAGTGGAGTCCTGTTGGTTTCTCTCTTGGGTTTGTCTTGCAGTAGGAGGCTTCTGGGTACACGTCTGGCTCTGTTGATCTGTTTCCTTATTTCCTCATGCGGGTATTGTAGTTTTGAGAATGCTTGGTGGAGATTTTGTAGGTGTTGGTCTCTGTCTGAGGGGTTAGAGCAGATGCGGTTGTACCTCAGTGCTTGGCTGTAGACAATGGATCGTGTGATGTGCCCGGGATGGAAGCTGGAGGCATGAAGGTAGGCATAGCGGTCGGTGGGTTTTCGATATAAAGTGGTGTTAATGTGACCATCACTTATTTGCACCGTGGTGTCAAGAAAGTGGACCTCCCATGTAGATTGGTCCAGGCTGAGGTTGATGGTGGGGTGGAAGCTGTTGAAATCATGGTGGAATTTTTCCAGAGTCTCCTTCCCATGGGTCCAGATGATGAAGATGTCATCAATGTAGCGTAGATAGAGAAGGGGTGTGAGTGGACGAGAGCTGAGGAAGCGTTGTTCCAGGTCGGCCATGAAGATATTGGCATATTGTGGGGCCATGCGGGTGCCCATAGCAGTGCCACTGATCTGGAGATATATATTGTCATCAAATTTGAAATAGTTGTGTGTAAGTATAAAGGCACAGAGCTCAGCAGCCAGTTGTGCTGTGGCATCATCAGGGATAGTGTTCCTGACAGCTTGTATTCCATCTGTGTGTGGGATGTTTGTGTAGAGAGCCTCTACATCCATGGTGGCTAGGATGGTGTTTTCTGGGAGGTCACCAATGCATTGTAGTTTCCTCAGGAAATCAGTGGTGTCGCGGAGATAGCTGGGAGTGCTGGTGGCATAGGGTCTGAGTAGAGAGTCCATATATCCAGACAGTCCTTCAGTGAGAGTGCCAATGCCCGAGATGATGGGGCGTCCAGGATTTCCGGGTTTGTGGATCTTGGGTAGTAGATAGAATAACCCTGGTCGGGGCTCTAGGGGTATGTTGATTTCTTCTGGTGTTAGTGTAGGGAGTGTCCTGAGTAGATGCTGTAGTTTCTTAGTGTATTCCTCAGTGGGATCTGAGGGAAGTGGCCTGTAGAATTTGGTATTGGAGAGTTGTCTGGCTGCCTCCTTTTGATAGTCAGACCTGTTCATGATGACAACGGCACCTCCTTTATCAGCCTCTTTGATGATAATGTCAGGGTGGTTTCTGAGGCTGTGGATGGCATTGCGTTCTGCACGACTTAGGTTGTGAGGCAAGCGATGTTGTTGTTCCACGATTTCTGCCTGTGCACGCCGGCGGAAGCATTCTCAAAACTACAATACCCGCATGAGGAAATAAGGAAACAGATCAACAGAGCCAGACGTGTACCCAGAAGCCTCCTACTGCAAGACAAACCCAAGAGAGAAACCAACAGGACTCCACTGGCCATCACATACAGCCCCCAGCTAAAACCCCTCCAACGCATCATCAAGGATCTACAACCCATCCTGGACAATGATCCCACACTTTCACAGGCCTTGGGTGGCAATCCTTGCCCACAGACAACCTGCCAACCTGAAACATATTCTCACCAGTAACTGCACACCATACCATAATAACTCTAGCTCAGGAACCAATCCATGCAACAAACCTCGATGCCAACTCTGCCCACATATCTACACCAGCGACACCATCACAGGACCTAACCAGATCAGCCACACCATCACTGGTTCATTCACCTGCACATCCACCAATGTAATATACGCCATTATATGCCAGCAATGCCCCTCTGCTATGTACATCGGCCAAACTGGACAGTCTCTACGGAAAAGGATAAATGGACACAAATCAGACATTAGGAATGGCAATATACAAAAACCTGTAGGAGAGCACTTCAACCTCCCTGGCCACACTATAGCAGACCTTAAGGTGGCCATCCTGCAGCAAAAAAACTTCAGGACCAGACTTCAAAGAGAAACTGCTGAGCTCCAGTTCATCTGCAAATTTGACACCATCAGCTCAGGATTGAACAAAGACTGTGAATGGCTTGCCAATTACAGAACCAGTTTCTCCTCTCTTGGTTTTCACACCTCAACTGCTAGAACAGGGCCTCATTCTCCCTGATTGAACTGACCTCGTTATCTCTAGCTTGCTTGCTAGCACACATATATATACCTGCCCCTGGATATTTCCATTACATGCATCTGAGGAAGTGGGTATTCACCCACGAAAGCTCATGCTCCAAAACGTCTGTTAGTCTATAAGGTGCCACAGGATTCTTTGCTGCTTTTACAGATCCAGACTAACACGGCTACCCTCTGATACATAAAATCAATGACACCCTCCATGTGCTATCTGAAGAGGAAAGAAGATATGCTGTAAGAATTTTAATTTTAGTTACAGTGCATTTGATGATCAGTATGGACATGAAAGGAACATAACTAAACTTTGCAAAACAATATTCCTTGGAGTGTGGAAATATTGTCAAAAATACAATCCTTTGTTGTTAATAAAGCATGACTTTATCTAATCTAAACATTTTCTATCTTTTATGAACACTTAGAACTATGCCTGATATTACTAATGCTTGTAATAAGTTTAATTTATTTCACCTTTTCTTTCCCCAAACATGTTTCTCTTCTAGTGTTTGTTGCAGTATGAACAATGGAAAATAAATCTTAAACAGCACAGAATTAAAACATTTCACATGTCACAGACTTTGTATATGTAAAATGTAATTTAAATTAAGCTTGTCCACCAGACTTCAGAACTTCAAAGAATTCTGATTCTGACAGATTAGTCTTTCAAAATTGTACCAGTCTTTTAGTAACATGAACTGTATTAAAAACAAGACAAACGCTGCAAAATGAAAAATGTATACTTATGTCCAAAGACTTAAAACATTGTTGAGAAATTGTTTTAAATTAAACATGGGGAATTTAACAAAAGATATTTTTAATCAGTCATTTGTCTTTCAAGTAACATTGAAATTAGAATGATTTGTAATATACCAATGCCATCTATTTGATATAATAGAAAATGCAGTTCAGAAATTTGAGTACTAAACTGATAATCTGAAATGCAGATGTTAGCTGGCATTTCAGACAGAGCCAGGGTACCTCCCTTTTTCTAATGCCTCCAAAACCTTAAGCAACTCCTATAACATCGGAGCAGAATCAGAGAATTGTTTTGCAGTCTCTCCTCCAATCTGTGAGTCAGGTGCATTCTCTTAGCAAAATTAGAATCCTAGCCCTGGCACACAGTTCTCTCAGCTCTTAGGGACAGATAAGGACAAAGAAATTGACACCTATTTTCCCAGTGTAATGGTTTTGAGTGGATCCTCCCTGTCAGCATCACAGGGAGGCCACTCTACCTTGCTACATCACCTAATGGCAGAGAGCTGATCAACAGCTGATTAACACAGTAAGTCAGTAGAGTCTAGGACCCTGGCCCCTCAGGACAGGGCAATTGGCAGTCTCTGGCTGGGGCAGACAGCAAGCACTGCCAGGCTCAGTCCTTGGGGCAGGGCAGAGCAATCTGTAGCCAGCCCTCTAGCTGGGACAGACAGCATCTAAACACAAGTCATTCACTCTAAGGTGAATTGGCTGTCACCCCAGAGGTGGGGTTGGCAGCAAGTGGAAGGGGAACTCAGGCACACCCTACTCCACTGGGTCCCAGCCCCGGGCCTTAACAGTGGCAAGGAATCCCATCACTGGGTCAATAGGGATCCTGCCAAAACATGCTGACCATGGTTTCAGCAACACAATCGGACTAATGTCTGGTTTCCCTGGTCTACTTCCTCCCCCTACCTGTCTGTAGGGCTTCATCACTCGCAGGCCTTTGGAGTACTCTGCCACCAGCAATTGCAGCAGCTCATCAGCATATTCCTCCAGAGTGAGGGGTTGGTACAGCTCAGTCCCTGGTTCAGGGGCCAGCAGCAAGGCAGAGGCATCTGACTCCTTTCCCAGCTCTCCCTCAACTAAGCTGGAGGCCCCCTCTCTTATACTTCCTGTTCCACCCCTCTGCTTCCAGTGGACAAGGTGTGCCAGGCCTGGCCATGCCCACCAGGCAGCAGGGATAGTGTCTCCTGTCAGAGGAAGGCCACTCCACCTTGCTATACCACTTCATTTGTAATTCCCTTTCCTTACCTCTAAGTTCAGATAGATTTTTATGCTAATTTTTTGGCCAGTTAAATGACCTCCCAAATGAGTCTAATGCAATAAGGCCAAGTGAATTATTTCTAACATCCAAGCTTTCAAGGTCATCCGCAGGTTACAATTTACCAGATGTAATTATTGTGATGAAAAACTCTCCCCTGGGTTCTGTCCATGAAATGTCAGCACTTCAAGCAATTAATCACATTATAAGTCACATTGGCCCAACGTTATTAATGACTCAAGATGTAATGATTGCACTTTATGTAATGGTCAGTAGAAGGAATACACCACTAGTTCTGTGAAGACCCACTGAAAACCCAGCACCATTGTAAAGAAAGAAAGTCCATTAATTTATAATAGTCTGAGACTGTCTTTTTTAGCAAGAGATGGGAATGTCTCAGAGCTCGGGCTGCAGCCCTAGCCCTAATGTCTACACCACAGTTAAACAGCCCTTTAGCCCAAGCCATGTGATCCCAAGTCAGTGGGCATGATCCAGCCACAAGTGTCTAATTGCAGTGTAGACACACCTTGACTGTTTTCAAGCCACAACAGTGGTAAATCACCAGAGGATATAACATGCTTGATGTTTTCATTCTCTCTTTTGCAAAAAAGGGCCCTCCAGGTAAGAGATCTCTGAACCAGCTCTTGGATTATCACCTATTTAGAAAAAAATCAAGAATAGTCACTAATACTTAGGGTTTATTTTAGTGGCTCCTAAATTATGCCATATTGAAATCTGACTCAAACGCAAATTTTGAAGTGATTGACCTACTCTCAGGTCTCCAGTTCTCCCATTTCAAGCAACTTTCAGGTAGAAGTGTCACAGCATTTTTAATTTTTCCAGCTAGACAAAGCTTTGTGTCTATACTTCACCATGTTCATGAAACATAATTTTGAGGATGTTAATAAACTCAAAATACAGTAGTAGGTTCAAGAAATTACTTTTCTTGTGATCTCCCCATCAAAATTGGAACAACCCCAGGAAATCTAGGACAGAGGCCAATTCTAACTACTCAGTCACTCTTTGGAAAAAACTTTTGTTTTACAACTCATTTGCGTGCCTGTACAGTCCATACAGAACTAAATGCCTTGTAGGAGTAGTGATGAGGGTCTTTAAGGGGCTTTACTTGTAGCTGAGGAATTCATATTTAATTTAGAGCCAGGTTGTAGCCCAGTTTGTGCAGTCATGCAGTGCAGTAAAAGGGTATCCCTTTAGTCCTCTGCATAAGCTACCCATAATAGGTGTAGCAATACTGAGGGATGCATAGCCTCTGCAGACGTAGATCTTTCCATCCACCCCAGAGCAATGGGTGTGGAATAAGTGGAATCTTGGCTATTCTCCCATAGTGCACCAGAAGAAGTACCTTGTGCCCGGTAGAGACCTGGACAGGCTACTTTCTTCCCAAAGCAAAGGGAAACCAAGGGGCAAACTGTGACCCTGAATCACAATCAGCCTCCGAGTCTACTCTTGGGATAGAGCAAGAGTACTAGTGCAAGAGTACTGCCCCTTGCTTGAGGTTCATCAGAAAGCCACAAATGCCTTTCAAGTGAAGGGCTAAGTTTAGTTTAGTGAAAAACCAGCATCTGCTATACCTGTTTTTCCACTTTCCTGCTGCATTTCACTTCAGACTGCTGTATACATAGACTGCCCCTGTGTTGCTTACTGTAGGGTTAGAAGGGATTGCTGGATTGTGAATTTTGTCTGACAGATCTGCATCCTGCAAAATTACTGGGTGACTACCGGATAGAAGAGATGGAAATAATTTTCCTTTGAGAGAGTGTGTATTCGAATCCACTTCCCATTGAGAACTGCTGGAATCTTTAATCTCTAGGTTGCTGTCTCCATTTCTGAGGGAGTTTCCACGGTGGCAATCTAATAAAATAGCACGGGGAGATCACTTAAACTCTGCAATATCACCTTCATTCTCCAAGATTTTCTGTCTTATTAATGGGGTCCACTTGTCAGACGTCTTGGGCCTGATTTTCAAATGTTATGAACACCCAAAATTCCTGGAATCTGAAATCAGTGAGAGATGTGAACACCTCCGAAAATCGAACTCCTCATCCCTACAGCTTCTCTCTGTCTGTGTAGTAATATAAAGATAAGGCTATGCACCTGTGTGGTAACACCACACAGACGATCCAGATTCCTGCTGCCAAAAGAATCTATGAGAGCAGCCTCTAGATCCAGATGTGCATACTCCCACTGGCAGGAAGAATCCTACAGTTATGTTTGAGGGTTGTGCTCACCAGAGTTATGACTCTGGCTCTCTGTTTTACTTCAATAGATTTGTTTCCATTCTGGTATTCCATCATGTTAGATTTATTTCTGGTGCAGTTTTTGTATTTTATTAAATACAAATTCAATTTTTAGTTCTCTCAGACATTAATGAGTTAGGCTTCAAAACCACTGTGAGGTAAGGTAGTATGATTACCCCATTTTGTAGATGGGAAGTCAAGGCACTGAGAAGTTTAGGATGCCTCTTGGAAAGAAGATATGATGTAGAATCAGGAATACAAGCCTGTATCTCCCAAGACAAGTTTGTGTGGAGAATTGGATGGTGGCCTCACTATGCTTTAAGGGCTCCAAGCCCAAATGCCCTGTGTCTCAGAAGAGCTAAGTCTAGGTCTAGCCCTGCACCAGCCTGCAGCTCTATTTTTGTGGTACTATTTTTTTACCTCAGCACAAGAGCCATTATCTCTCAGTGATATCTGCCCTCTGTGTTCCAGTGTGTGTGGAAACAAGCATGAAAGCTTTTTCTCTTCATCTGTTGACTATGAAAGTAATTGCTAAACACCAGGCTCAGCCCGTTGAAGAAGTAAGCTCAATAGTTTAACTCCCTGGTTATACAATTTAACTCTGGCAGTAGGAGCTCCTCCTTAAGTGGTTTTGGACTTCCACATGAGTGAACCAGTGGTCTCCTGATCCTCTAACCTAATCCTCTCTCCTTTTAAGATGAGATGTAAAGAAAGACACTAAGTTTTACTCCCATCGTATGTAGCCCTTTAGAAGAACGAAGTGCCTGTTTGTCTGTTTCCAAGACTGAAGTAAGGTATAGCCATTGCCACCCTATCAGTCATTGGCTAAAGGCACTCTAGTGGGGTATTTCCACCTCCTGGACTGAGAAGTCCAAGGGAATCACACTGGAAAATTGAAATACCACTACATCACGTGTCTTGCACTTTCATTACACTTTACCAAGTGGACATAAATGCAAAGGTAAACTTAGTACCTAATACACTGGTCTACAATTTTTGAGAAGTCGTCTGCTTCAGAGATAAAATGTGATATTTATTATGTATTTTGATGTGCTGAATTCAAATATGACAATTAAAACAACTGATTGGCTACTGTTTCTAAGATATTTAAGTTTTTACATTTTATGTCTATGTATATTATGTAGATAGTAGAGTTTTAATCATAAATTGTAAACCTAGGTCTTTTCATGTGTTTATGGTTGCTTTACATCATAATATTTCACCTGTCCTGTTTATGTAACACTTCAAAAATCAGCAAAAGGGTTATATAAATAAAATGTATTATGAAACAAAAGGCAAAACACTATTATGTACATAGTTTAATCCTATTCATTGTCTACTCGGCGCTTCTTGGCTTGTCTCTTGTATTCATTAAATGGAGCATCTCTTGTCACTGTCCAGCAATAGTCTGCAAGCATTGAGGGGCTCCATTTGCCCTGTAAGTTGCCAGGAGATTCCACTGCTGTAGTCTGGAGCCCAACAGCTCTGCCTTACTCTTGGGTAGTTCCAAATCCCTGACAAGGTCATTCAGTTCACCTTGTGTTATGAGGTGTGGTTCAGAGGAGGAGGATGGGAGAAAATGTGGGTCCTGTGACATTGATGGTTCAGGACCAGAAGTTTCATCCTCTTCCTCTTCCTCGTCTGACTCAAGTGAGAATGATTCTGGTGCATCAGGAACCGGCAGTCCTTCTCTGTGGGGTACTGGGCGTATAGCTGATGGAATGTTTGGATAATGCACAGTCCACTTTTTCTTCTTTGACACACCTTTCCCAACTGGAGGCACCATGCAGAAGTAACAATTGCTGGTATGATCTGTTGGCTCTCTCCAAATCATTGGCACTGGAAAAGGCATAGATTTCCTTTTCCTGTTCAACCACTGGCGAAGATTTGTTGCACAAGTGTTGCAACATATGTGTGGGGCCCACCTCTTGTCCTGATCTCCAAGTTTGCAGCCAAAAGAAAGGTGATAATGTCAGGGACTCTAACCCCGACGGCAAAGTTCGTTGTCTGACCGCAAGAGAGACAGGCAACACCAGCAAGGTCCGATCAAAAGCTCTTTATTGACAAGTGCACGCATCAATAGAGAGCAGCTCGTCTCCAGAGAGAACCAGCCCCCTCTTACATCTTAGTATAAGCCTATATAGACAGTTTCATTGCATCATAAATTATTCACTGGAGCAACCCACCCCCTTCTTTTAACAACTAGAAACTAGACACCTTTAGTATACATGCATGCCTAAAGTTAGAAATGTAGGGGAGTTAAAAACAAACAAAGAACAAAACCAGGGAGTGAAAACAAGGAGGCTGGGAAACTAGGGCTCTTATCACTTCTTCGAAGGAGCTGCCCGAACACAGCACATCTGGTACTATGCCAGGAATGCAGCTTCTCTTTTATCTCACTTTTTTCCAGCGCTTGTGAGACATGCTGCTGCTTTTCAGTGTTTTCCACTCAGGGATTACCCACAAACCTCTGTTAGCCTGACTTTAGTCAGGTTGGCATACCTGGTTTTGTCTGCTATATCTTTATTCAGGCCTAACAATAGGCTTTCTTAACCATAGTGGTTATACTGCGCTTTTGTGATGCAAAAGTCACTTCACCACAAACATAGCAGAAGTTATCTGCACTGTTCACACAAGTAGGAGGCATCTCTGCTCACTTTGGCTAAACAGAAATGTGTCCCTTTGCAAAATCAAACACTGACAAATAAGGGAGCACTGTATGATTTCTAGAGCTGATATAGGGCAATTTGTTCAGCAGAGTGATGAAAGCTTTGTTATGATTGCATCATCCATGACTTCTAGGAATAACATGATGCAATTCATGTCATGTATGATGCAATACCAGCTTCAGATTGCATCATTCATTGTTTTGCCTAAAATGCAAGTACTGTCCAAACCCAGTCATAGATTTATTCATAGATCTAGTCAAAGATGTATTTTAGTCATTTCTGGTTTAAACTGAGATCCCTTCCCTTTATAACTCACTTATCCTCCGCCATTCCCAAGTCAAGGGTCGTATATACTGACCCAATAGCATATCTTGAAAACTAGAGCCAATCAACAATTTTAAGCATCATTTTCGTTCTCAGTGACCCAGAATTAGTAAAGTTGGACTACATTTATTTCAGAAGCATTTTGGCTGTAGAGCAGTGATATTTTGCAAACTGCCTCTTAGTTATGTTTTTCATCTCTTATGGGACTGCTTTCTATATACACTGGCTTTCTGATATTTTCCTCAAAATGTTTCTTGTGGTTGGGAGAAAAGGAGGAACAAATTACACATACCTGAATACAAGAATCTAAGCCCTATCTCCAGATAAGTGAAATCCAATCCCATTCAGTCTGAGAAAGGGACTGTTACTCACTGGAATTCTTCCTTTCCACTTCCTCCCCTCTCATGTTATGGCAGCAAAGGTGATATCCACTTCCGCGGATATCACCCATGATAGCTCATGCTCCAATACGTCTGTTAGTCTATAAGGTGCCACAGGACTCTTTGCTGCTTTTACAGATCCAGACTAACACAGCTACCCCTCTGATGCTATAACACTGGTTGTCTGGAATTTTCCATGGGATGGGAGAAGGAGGCCTATGAATTTACTGTGAGTAATATTCTCTCTCATACTGGATGGAATTATATTTTATTTATCAGAAAATGAAGACTGAAGGGAGATTTTCAAACCTATTTCAATGCCTAAAGATGCAGATGGGTGCTTTTGAAAACCCCAATAATACACATCTTTAGCTGTAGGCACTGAAATAACTTTGAAAATCTGACTCTAATGGTCTTCACTTCAAGAAAGTGGTCAGGAAGTAGGAGGAAGTGGCAATGCGAGTTTTCAGAGTCATTCTTCATCAGTCTTCATGTTGAAACCACACTGGAAGCTAGCAGTGCTTCCAGAATAACAAAGCAAAGAAACAGGCTGCACTAATCTCTCTGTCTTTACCAAATGTGGTTGCTATGACAATAGGAATACATTGTGAGCTTTAAGGGTTGGAATTTTCTATGATTCACTGTATATTTTTAGCCATTTTTCCTCTTGTTCTCAACTGACAACTGTCTATAATGCCTTTTATGAGACTAAGATGGACTAAATGGCCAGGCCTCAGCATGGGAAAAGGTTAATGGTGAGTTGTCCACATAATACATACTAAGCTTAGTGGCATTCATTAAATATCCTCTCACTAAAGCCTTAGATGACAACTTCCCGGCCAAATCTCATGACTTCTAACCATCCTCATCCTTCTTGACCTCTGAGCCTTTGACACCATTAAGCACTCCCTACTTCTTGAAATCCTAGCATTCTCTGGCCTTCATGACTGCACCCTCTAATGGTTCTCTTATCTCTCAATCTTCATATGTCATTTGGTGGATCTTCCACTCCTCTTCCCCTTTAAAAGGGCATCCCACAGGGTTCTTTCCTTCGTTGCCTCCTTTTCTCCCTCTATAGCATATCCCATAAACCAGGCCAACTGCAAGTGTCTACAAAAAGAACAGGACTACTTGTGGCACCTTAGAGACTAACAAATTTATTTCAGCATGAGCTTTCGTGAGCTACAGCTCACATCCAAAGAAGTGAGTTGTAGCTCACAAAAGCTCATGCTGAAATAAACTTGTTAGTCTCTAAGGTGCCGCAAGTACTCCTGTTGTTTTTGTGGATACAGATTAACACAGCTGCTACTCTGAAACCTGTAAGTGTCTAAATATAGATTTAGGAACCTAACTTTAGATGTTCCTTTTTGTTCACCTAGGACTACATAGCTAGGAGAGATAAGAGTGAGAAAAGGTAAGACAAGTAACTGCAAAATGAATGTTATAGGGAAGGTTTTGTCCTTACCTATAATGATGTACAAGAACAAGGAAATATTTGGTGAAATAAAAAGGAAGCAAACTTAAATCTTAAAATCAAACTATTTTCTTAACACCCAGCAAAATTAACCTGTGAGGTTTCCTGTTTCAGGCAAGATTCAAGAAAGGATTAGACGTTGAAGTATGACATACATTTGCATCTGCAGGTAAAATGCAAGGGCACTCAACCCTGTAAGCTTAATTGCCAGTTGACGTCAGGAAAAAAAATCTCACCAGTGGGACAGTGTTATATAATTGGGTATATTATGTGACATTCTTCTGTAGTAACCCTCTCTCCCATCTGTGATGCTCTCCAGGGGTACCCAGGGTTCTGAGGCAGCTCACTATCTGTGCAGAGCATGAAGCAGTCTTGCCTTTGCCTGCTGTGGATAAGCTTCCTGAAAGCAAGAGCCTCTGACAGCACAAGCACTACCTTCCAGGCCTCCGCAGGCTCCCCTCTCTCTTTGTACAGGTAATGATAGGCACACACCAATCCCCAGATTCTTGGAGCATTCCCTGCACTGTCCAGCTTCTTATCCAGTGGACATTGACCAGGACTCTTATTCCCAAAGGAACAGTATACACTAGTTTGTAAGTTTCAACTCAGGAGATCAATTGCTTAATACAACTGCACTTAGATATATGTATGGTGAAAACAAGAATAAGTTTTGAATTTCAAAGAATAGAAATTCATGTGATAGTGAGTAAGAATATTGGAAACACATGATTACGTATACAACAAAATCATAACATGCTTTCTAGAGACTAAACTTAACTAACAAGTTACTCTTTTGTCTAAGTAAGTTTATCTCATTCAAAATTCTCTGCATTTTCAGTCACGCCTGGTTGAAATCCCACTTTCATGAAGGAAATTCTCTTTCCATTTACTTCTTAGGAGAGGGATGTCAGGGTATCTTCTTTGCTTCCCAAATATGTAGAGCAAATCTTTGAAGTCCACTTCAAGATAAGGTTCTTCTCCTACACCCACTCCCCCATTTTTCTCTTTCTGTTAGGTTTTTCCCTGAAGTTCTCACAATCCTTCATCAACATTCAGTTCAGTCTGGTGCTAGGAAAATAGTTGTGAATGAGATAATACTTGATTTACATATAAACAGATAGATGGATAAAATTTCTTGTCTGAAAGAAAACCTGTTTGTCACTTTTGTTGGTGACTGCTACCTATACATAGACTTTAAGAACATATTTTGGAGATATGGTCTGAAGTTAGTAAGATCAAATTCAATAAGGACAAATGCAAAGTACTTCACTTAGGAAGGAACAATCAGTTGCACGCACAAAATGGAAAATGACTGACTAGGAAGGAGTACTGCAGAAAGGGATCTGAGGGTCACTGTGGATCACAAGCAAAATATGAGTCCACAGAGTAACACTGTTGCAAAAAAAAGTAAACATCATTCTGGGATGTATCAGCAGGAGTGTTATAAGCACCACACGAGAAGTAATTCTGATCAACCCTGTGCTGAATAGGCCTCAACTGGAGTATTGTGTCCAGTTCTGGGCGCTACATTTCAAGAAAGATTGAAAGAAGAAGAGCAACAAAAATATTAAAGGTCTAGAAAACATGATGTATGAGGGAAGATTGAAAAGTTTGGGTTTGTTTAGTCTGTAGAAGGGAAGACTGAGAGGGGACATGATAGCAGTTTTCAAGTACATAAAAGGTTGTTACAAGGAGAAAAGAGAAAAATTGTTCTCTTTAACCTCTGAGGGTAGGACAAGAAGCAATGAGCTTAAATTGCAGCACGAGCAGTTTAGACTGGACATTAGGAAAAACTTCCTAACTGTCAAGGTGGTTAAGCACTGGAGTAAATTGACTAGGGAGGTTGTGGAATCTCCATCACTGGAGATTTTTAAGAGCGGGTTAGACAAACTAGATAATACTTAGTCCTGCCATAAGTGCAGGGAACTGGACTAGATGACCTCTCAAGGTCCATTCCAGTCTGATTCTATGAATAGTCCTTTTGAAATGAAATATACTACTGTCAGAAGAGGAAGGGATGTAAATCACTTCTAGGCAGCTTGCATAGCTGTTAGTGAGGTGTTACTGCATATTTAACAGGACTCAGATCAAGGGCTAAACACAGCTTCTTAGCTTTGCTCAGCCTTTAAATGGATTCATTGATCCGTTTTGTGTGTTGTGATCTTGGTTCTGGAATGCATCTCTAACTCAGAGGTTGGAGTAAAGACTGCATAACAGTTCTCTGATCCTATTCAGATGGGGAGCCTCTTTTACAGGAGTTGCTTCGGGCTTTGGAGGTATGCTAGGAAAAAGAAGTGTGTGGTGCTACTCCTATTCTGACTGTATTACCAGTGTAGACTGGTATTTCATGTTAATATTTTAGTACTCAAATTTCCAAACTGCATTCCCTGCAGTGTCCAGTAGATGATGCTGGTATGTTACAAATACTACTCAATTCAATGTTAGTCAGAAGAAAAATGTCTGATTCAAAAAACATAGATTATCTAAATTCTTGTTTCATTTAAAAGCCTTTCACAATCCCCTCTTTAACTTTGAAACTAAGTTTCAGAAATTCCTTAACTGAAGCTACAATTTATTCATTTAGATTCTATGACGTGCAATAGTTTTTCACCTTCCTCTCCAGCATGGGGCATGGCTCACTTGCAGGTTTAAACTAGTGTAAATGGTGGATTCTCTGTAACTTTAAATCTTTAAATCATGATTTGAGGACTTCAGTAACTCGTCCAGAGATTATGGGTGTACTACAGGAGTGGGTGGGCAAGGTTCTGTGGCCTGCAATGTGCAGGAGGTCAGACTAGATGATCATGATGGTCCCATCTGACCTTACAGTCTATGAGTTGGTTTCGTGCTATGTAAAATTTGTGTACCTTTGTTCACACTGCAATAATTCTGGGCTTGATACTTACACTAGAATTTAAAATATCCAGAATTAAGAGGAAATAAAAGATTCAGCACATATATAAAAGGAGAGAGGCAAGAGTGAGCCCTGTGAATCTTACAAGGTAAAGAATGGCCTGTGTTCCTTTTCTCGGTCTTTCTAAAACCATCTCCATGGTTAGCATGCCTAAATTATAAAATATTGGGGATGAGTTTTAAAATAATTCTTACTTTGGGACAGATTCTGATATACTCACTTGCTCAGAGTAGCAGTTTACTCCACAAGTAGCTTCCTTTAAAGACAGTGTAACTACCCATGGAGTAAAGTGCTACCCAACATAAGTATCAGAATCTAGCCCTTTTCAGAGAGAGGGGGTGTGTGTCTCAGTGGCCTTTACTTAGGGATTCCTCATGTTGGGGAGAGAGAGGTATCGTTTTCTGTGGTGGCATGTGCCTGGGAAGAGAGTGAGTACATTAGTTTTTTGAAAGAAGTATGAGAGAGTTGAGTGCATGGATGGTTTCAAGCAAGTGCTTGAATTACCATTTCTGTCTGAATACAGAAGAAGGTTACAGTGAGGTTGTTGTGGGATGGAGATTACTGTGTGTGTATATGTAAGATTGGATGTGGAGTGATAAGAGTGAGTTGAAAATTACTTCACTGGAAAACTGGTGACACAGAGAATGGAATAGTGTTGTGTAGTTTCTTATATGGAATAGGGGATTTCTGGATGAGGTTAAGATCTGCAAGTTTGATAGAAATATTGCCAATAGTCAACAGGTCATGATAGAAGGTTCTGTTTTTCTATGCAGTGTTCTGAGGAAGTGTTTTTGATGGGAGTTAAAAACATTCAGAAAGTAATTATTCTTTGAGTGCTTGTTCACGTCCATTCAAATCAGGTGTGTGCACGCGCACATGCATGGCAGCTGGAGGATTTTTCCCATAGCAGCCTCTGTCGGGTTGGCCTGGGTGCCCCCTGGAGTCATGCCTTCATGGCACTCAATATAGAGCCCTACCGACCTGCCACCTCATCAGTTCCTTCTTACCACCAGTGATGGTTAGCTGGAATGTCCCATAGCTCTCACTTTAAGAAGCGCCTCTGTCCATTTTGTTTGTTTATAGTTGTTCTGCAATTAGTAGTAGTAGTTTTATAGTTACTTTAGCATGTGTTTGGGGATCCCCCCACCTTCCGACGGCCCAGAGCCTTGGCATGCTGCAGTCCCAGAGGTTCAAAAAGTGTGAGTTCTGTGCTAAGTGCATGCCAGAAAGTGACTCACACACCGCATATTTAAGCTGCCTAGGTGAAGGTCACCAAAAGGACCATTGCAGAATCTGCCACAAGTTTCGCCCCAGAACTTTGAAAGACAGGGAGCAGCGGCTCAAAGTTGTGCTCATGGAGGCAGCTCTGTGCCCCCACTCAGACCTGGGATCAGAGGATCCCACGCCCAGCAACTCCTACTCAGTGCAGAGCACCCTGGCGCTGTCATCCCAGGACCCAATGCTGAGAAAGGACTCTTTGCAAGACTCTCAGCACCATTATGGCTCCTCCTGAGTCCACTCAGCAGGTAGGCACTGGTCTCGATCGCCGGTGCCTCAAAAGAAAGAGAAGCCGGAGGGGGATATTTCTCCCCCAGCCAAGTCTAAAGAGCCGATGACCATGAGACCCCAGTTGAGCCACAGCACCTTGTCACCCATAAGGGTCGTGTCAACTCCTGCCCCAGTGGGGCAGTTGAGTCCGGGCCCAATCCACTTGCCAGAATCGAGGAGTCAGCAGCTGCAGCTTCCATCGACCCCGGAGGCATTTGAGTCAGCTCAGGACTTATTATGCCCCATGGCGCCGTTCTTACCTCCAAGGAGAGATGAACTACTGGCACCGATAGCACCAGCCTGCCCCACAGCATAATCAAGAGGGAAGCTGGCCATGCTGTCCAGGTGCTCACCTTCTCCACAGTGACCCCTGCCGCCAGTATCCCCGAAACGAGAGCACAGATAGTCCCCTAGCTCCTGACGCTCAGTGCCCTGCAGCACAGCTCCTCCGTAGTCTTCTTTTTCTGAGACCTTGGAGTTGGAGTCCAACTCCTATTGCTTCAGCAGAAGTAGGAGCAGGAGATCCAGGTCATGGCAGGAGACATGAGCCTACCCAGCACCGGTGGCCTCCGCAGTGGCAGAACCCGATGCAATGGCCCTTCTGGATGTCCTGAGCCTTCCATCAAAGCCAGGGTCGGAGCCAGGGGTCGAACTCAGCAGCAACATCTGTAGCTTTGGCTACCTTCGTGCCACCTTCTGCCCCTCATGGACCCACAGCTCCGGTGCTCCCTGAGGCACTGCGTCAAGCTACTGAGGCACTGCCACCACTTACTTCAATAACGCTGGCTGCGGCACTGTTGCCAGCACCATCGGCATCAACATCGCACTGACGCCATCAGCAGCACCTATATCGGCACTGATACTTCCTGCGCAGGGCCGGCTCCAGGCACCAGCACAGCAAGCAGGTGCTTGGGGCGGCCAACGGAAAGGGTAGGCATGTCTGGCCATTTGGCCATCAAAGAGGGAATGACCTGCTGCCATATTGCCGCCAAAGAATGAAGCGGCGGCGGTAGAGCTGTCGCTGAAGTGCTGCCGATCATGGCTTTCCCCCACCCACCCCCCGCCAGCAAAAACGCTGGAGCCGGCCCTGCTCCTGCGGCACCTACAGTGATGCCTACAGCCCCAGCATGGGTGTCTTCTGTCCCGGCACAGAGAGGCACGGCACCATCCAGGTAGGCAACAGCTTGGGATCCCCAGGATTCACGTGACCCTTGGGCACTGATGGAAGTGAACAGCCACCTTTTATAGGGGTTTCTTCCTCTTCTTCGCCAGATGAGGTGCTGAGAGGCACCGCTATAGCTGCAGCCCTGGAGGACAACAGGGTGTTGCAGTAGTTGCTGCACTGAGTTGCACAGGGCCTGGGTATTCAGGCAGAGGTAGTGGAGGACATGGATCCCATGGTGGATGTCCTCATGCCCTCCAGACCTGCATGCATTGCCCTGCCTCTTATCAAGACCATATTGGACATGACCAAAACTTTATGGCAGACACCATTCTTGTTGCCCCCCACAGCTAAGCACAACAATAGGTGCTATTTTGTGCCATCTAGGGGCTACGAGCATCTATACTCACACCCACTGCCTGATTCCCTTGTCCTGAACACTGCCAATCAGCACAAGCTGCAAGGTTACCAGGGACCCTCCCCTAAGAACAGGGAGGTGAAAAGACTTGACCTTTTGGGGAGGAAAGTCTATTCTACAGGTGGGTCATCAGGCCATTGTCAGCAGGTAGTGCTATAATACATGTGGGGCAATGGCAAAATTTGCAAAGCTGCTGCCACAAGACTCCCATGCCGAATTTTCGGCCTCTCTCAACGAGGGCAAGTTCATTTCCCAGGCTTCTCTGCAGGCGGTGCTGGACAGAACTGATGCTGCATGAGGGTGATGGCTACAGGGGTGGCCATGACAAGAGGTGCCTGGCTACAGGTCTCTGGTCTCCCTTACGAGGTCCAACAGGCAATACAGATACAGGATCTTCCCTTTGATGGTGTGACTCTGTTTTCTGAAAAGACGGATAAAAGGCTTTACAGCTTGAAGGACTCCAGAGCCACCCTCAAATCCTTGGGCCTTCAAACCCCTGCCACACAATGGAAACACTTCAGGCTGCAACCTCCGCCATGGTTCTTTCAACAACAGAACCGACAGGACGATTCAAAGAGGAGGAATAGGAGCAGCAGGAAGAGGCTGTGCCCGTCCTCAGGCCAGGGCTCTAGCCAATTCAAGCCACCTTCGGGCCCAAAACAGGCCTTCTGAAGGAGTGATTGAGGACAGTGTACCAGCACAAAGAGTGGATCCACTCCATCTTACCCTTTTGTCCTGACTATCCCCTTTCTGCCCTGCACGGTCCTGCATCACATCGGACCACTGGGTGCTCCACTCGGTAGAGAGGGGATACTCCATCCAATTCTGTGCCATCCTGCCCTTTCACCCCTCTTTCCCATCCCTCTTCAGGGACCCCTCTCATGAGTAACTCCTTGTACGAGAGGTGCACTCACTCATCACTAGGGGCAGTGGAAGAGGTTCCTCAGGAGCAGAAGGTTAAAGGCTTCTATTCCCAGTATTTCCTAATTCTGAAAGCCAAAGGTGGGCTCGGGCCCATCCTAGACCTGCGGGAGCTCAGTAAGTTTATAAAGAACTCAAGTTCTGCATGGTCTCCTTGGCCTCCATCATCCCTTCCTTGGATCCAGGGAAATGGTATGCCGCCCTCGATTTGAAGGATGCATATTTTCATATTGCAATCATTCCGTTCCACAGAAGTTACCTCAAGTTTGTGGTGAACAACAGCCACTATCAAATTCACAGCCCTCCCGATTGGCCTGTCAGCAGCACTTCAAGTGTTCACCAAGTGTATGGCAGTTGTGACCGCATTCCTGCACAAGTGTGTTCCCATACCTCGACAACTGGGTCATCAAGGGCCGCTTCAGGGCCCAAGTGGAGGCACAAGTCGACTTCATAATAATGATGTTCGACGAAGTGGGCCTTCTCCTCAACATGGGGAAATCGACTCTGTCCCCGGTTCAGCAGATAGAATTCATAGGGGCAGTACTTGACTCGTCACAGGCCAGGACATACCTCCTGGAAATGAGGTTTCTGGCCCTTGCCGACATCATTTGAAGTCTCAGGCAGTTTCCCACCACCACAGCAAGGAATTGTCTGAAACTTCTAGGACACATGGTCTCTTGTACCTAACTGGTGCAACATGCCAGGCTCAGACTCTGGCCACTCCAGTTGTGGCTAGCCGTGGTGTATCGGCCGGCTCAGTACAATTTGGACAAGGTTGTGACTCTACCTCACCAGGTCCTCGACTCCCTCCAGTGGTGGTGTGAGCAGGTGTCCCCTTCACTGGTCTTCGACTACCCCTCTTGCTAGTGACAGATACATCAGCCTTGGGCTGGGTAGCACATCTGGGAGACCTCAGGACACAAGGCCTCTGGTTTCAGGCAGAACTCACTCTACACATCAATGTCAGAGAGCTGAGAGCAGTGCGCCTGGCATGCCAGACTTTCCAAGCCCACTTGACAGGGAGATATGTGTCAGTCATGACAGACAACACAATGGCGATGTTCTATATCAACAAATAGATGGGGGATGCACACTCCTCTCCCCTGTGTCAGGAAGCCCTCATGTTGTGGGACTTCTGCGTAGAGCATTCAATATACCTGCAAACATCGTACCTTCCTGAGGTACAGAATGAGTTGTTAGATTATCTCAGCAGGTTGTTCCACTACCACGAGTGCTCCTTATGCCCAGATGTCGCAAACTCAATCTTCCAATGGTGGGGGGCTTTCCCCAGACAGACCTGTTCACCATGTGACACAATAGGAAATAACAGCAGTTTTGCTCCTTCCTGAATCACAGCCCGGGCTCCATCGCAGACATTTCTCCTCCCCTGAGGAGGCCATCTCCGCTATGGGTTCCCACTCTTTCCTCTCCTTCACAAGGTGCTCCTCAAGTTACGAAGGGAAGAGACTTCAGTGATATTGACAGCTCCAGCCTGGCCCCGCCAACACTGGTACACATCTTTCCTGGAAACGTCCATGGAAGCCCCAGTCACCGTGCCACTCCTCCTGAATTTAATAACTCAGGATCACAGCTATTTCCAGTACCTGAACCCAAAGTCATTGCACCTCATGGCGTGGAAGCTCCGTGACTGAACCCCATGGAGCTCTCCTGCTCCGACCCAGTTAGACAAGTTCTCCTTGGCACTAGGAAACCCTCCACCCAGGCTACCTACCTTGCCAAGTGGAAAAGATTCCAATCTGGTTGGCGCAGCATCATTCATCCCCAATGCTTGCACTTATACCACTTATACTGGATGACCTTCTCCACTTCAAGCAGCAGGGACTATCCATGTCATCAATAAGGGTTCACCTGGCCACCATCTTTGCCTTCCATCCAGGCACAGATGGGCAGGTGGTCCTTGCCAACCCTATGGTCAGCCATTTCCAGAAAGGTCTCGACAGTCTATATCCACACGTCTGACAGCCGGTGCCAGCCTGGGACCTCAAACTTGTCCTTTCCAGACTGATGGGGCTGCCCTTTGAACTACTGGCAATGTGCTCCCTACTCTTATCTCTCATACAAAGTGGCATTTCTGGTAGCAATAACCTCAGTCAGGAGGGATTCTGAGCTCAAGGCCTTAACATCAGAGCCTCCTTACACCATGTTCTGTAAGGACAAGGTTCAGCTTGGGTCACACCCAGCTTTCCTCCTGAAGGTTGTCTCCCAGTTTCACATCAGCCAAGACATCTTACTCCCAATTTTCTATCCTAAGCAGCACTCAAGTGGTAGGGAGCAGAGACTTCACTCATTGGATGTCTGCAGAGCACTAGCCTTCTACAGTGAGAGAACTAAACCATTCAGAAAGTCCATTCAACTGCTTGTGGCCGTGGCAGACACAATGAAGGATCTTCCAATCTCCTCTCAACTAATTTCATCGTGGATCACGTCCTGCATCCGGGAGTGCTACACCTTGCCCCTCCATTTATGGCGCACTCGACCAGGGAGCAGGTTTCTTCAGCAGCATTCCTGGAGCAAGCTCCCATCCAGGAAATATGCAGAGCATCGACATAGTCCTCCATACGTACTATCACTGCACATTATGTGATTACCCAGCAGGCCAGAGATGATGTGGCCTTCGGTAGAGCAGTGCTCCAATCAGTGGATAACTCCGACTCCACCTCCAGAATTTAGCCTTGGGAGTCGCCTGATTGGAATAGACATGAACAAGCACTCGAAGAAGAAAAAACAGTTACTCACCTTCTTGTAACTGTTGTTCGCTGAGATGTGTTGTTCATGTCCATTCCAATACCCCCCTCCTACCCCTCAGTCAGAGCTGCTGGTAAGAAGGAACTGAGGGGGGTGGTGGGTCGGCAGGGGTCTGTATTGAGTGTCATGAAGGTGCGACTCCTGGGGGTGCTCAGGTCGACCCTACGGATGCTGCTGTTTTCCGGCTGCCATGCACATGCGCAAACACACACCTGCTTGGAACAGGTGAACACACCTCGAAGAGAAGGTGAGTAACCGTTTTTTTTACTTAAATGAACAATTAATGGATTGATTACTATAATCTGCAGAGTTTGAGTGGGTTCCAGACACTCCGAGAGACTGGCTTGTGAATGTTTTGGGTTGCAGTGTTTTGTGAAATAGAGTTTGAATGCAATACTCATGGAGTGATATTAAAATTGCTTTTTTGATTTTTTTTTTAGGTGCTGCTTTACTTTTCAGGAAGTAGCTAAAGAAATTATTTGGAGAATGCTGTTTATTGAGAGTTGAGTGTCTAGCTTGCTATTCTGAGATCAAAGTAGTTTTTTCCTTGTAACTGCTACTGAGGATTTAATTTTAGGGCAGTTAAGATTAACCTGGAAGTATACAACTGAAGTAAATAGACATTGATAAAAGATTTGGTTTTCCCATGCAGTTCTGAGGAAGTGTTTGGGGAGGAAAGGATTAATGATTTTTTTTTTAGAAGGTGATTTTTTTTAATGACTTTAAAGCTCTGGGCATCAATTTAGGGAGAGGGGGAAGTGCAATAATTTTGGCAGTGCTCAAAAGAGGATTAATTAGATACATCTGAGGGTTTTTATTTGTGGTAGATATCAGTGATTTTAAAAATCCCAACAGGAAGTGTTTTCTACTGGGTGCTGCAGTCTGAAGTGTTTGGGTTTCGCTGGCTGCCAGCTCTTTCCCAAGAGGCAGGCAAGTAGGAAAGGCAGCCAGAAGGAGTCTCCCACCCTATTCCCTTACCCTGCAGGCAGGGCTGAAATTTGTTTAGTAAAACATTGTGTAATTTTGCATTGTGTATTCACCAGGATAGATTACATTTAGAATATGTTGATGACTAGGAAGAGATTTTGCAACATGTTTGTATAAACCTTTGTTTGGTTAGTGCATCATTTGTACAGTGTAATTTTGGTTATGTGGTTCATTATCATAGTATATATGTGGATGGATTTCTTGTTGTGTTTAGTAGAATAGATTTACCTTGAACAGGCAGATTACATTGTGAGTATATACAGTTAGGTCCCAGGGGCCAAATCCCTAAAGTCTGACTGAGCCTTCAGCTACAAGAAAGACAGAGATGATGGGCAATTGAAATGTAGAGGGTTACAGAGGGAAAGAATGAGCGAAGATCTCCAAGAGACTTCAGAGGGGCACGCCATGAGCTCTGTAAAAGGAGGAAAATTTCATTAACAGAAATTGCTATAAAATAATTTGACGTTTTACTATATAAAAAAGGCTTAGAGCAAAGCACACGTATGATATGAAGGAGTATATAAAGTGTTAAATGGTCATGCTGTGGCATGTTTAAGAGATGGACAGAATAAGAACAAACTTTGTTACTTATGTCTCATGGTCCTACACTATCCCCGTATGTGTAGGTTGGTTGGAAAATTTTATGGCTCAAGCTCCAGCTAGAGATTTGGGGCTGTTAGATTCATATTTGGTATATAGAAGTAAAACTGAGATTTCAGCTTTTTGGGTGATTTTTAAATAGATACTTTCAGGGAAGGAAAGATTTGGATGGGGAGACTTCTGAAGTTTGACCATAATGGTGGTAATGAGTTAAATGTGAGGGAGAAACTTGGTAAAGAGTTGTCTGTACTTGAGGCTGCCAAATTTGAGAAATTAGATCAGATCTCTGGTTGCTATGAGAAACTTTTATGTGGAGCAAGTGAAAAATTATGGCAGGAACAGAAGTATGGCATGATGTCAATGTCTGTTTTCTTATACTGCACATTTGGAGAGTGAATGGATTAATGATGTGCACTGTGCTATTTTTGATTTAATGAGTAACAAGCAAACAGGACTCCTCATAAAAGTGTAATGAATGGAATGTTAGGGGATAAAGTTCTTGTAATTGTAATTAGAGATCTGAACATATATTAAAAGTTTTTGATTCAATTTGTGAAACCACTTCAGAAAGTTATTTGTTTGCAGACTGAAAGAGGTTAGCAAGTTTCAAAGGAGCAGGTAGATGGTATAAACAGCAAAGTGATGTGTCTGTTTTGCACTTCAGGAACATACTTATAACTTACCATTTGATAAGAGTGATGGAGGGAAAATTGGTAATTTTGGCTAATGGAATACTAACAACAACAACAAAAGAACATTTGGCAGGAGTTGGGCAGTATGTTTGTGAAGGGAAATAATTCTTTGTATGCTGAGATGGATATGGATGTAGATGCCCTAGTACAGAAAATGCAGATTGGACCTTATACTTCCTTCAAAAGTGGGAAATATATCTGATCAATATGCTATTCATTTTTTTTTATAGCAAGGATGTAGTTGGGGAAAATACTGAGTTATATCAAATGCATCAAGTGATGGATTCCCCAGTTTCTGTAATAAAAATCTTTTGAAGCATGAAGCTTCCTTGATCTTTTCTCTTTTGAATGTGGAGGACAGTTGTAAATATGAAATTTCAAAGACTGAGTACAGAAATTCACCAACTAAATTTCATGATAATAAATGTAATAGGACAGTTCAGCATCTGTTTAAATTACAGTGGACAAGAGAACTTAGTTCTTTAGGTCGTATTTGCCATATTCTTCAATAGGTCGAGGTTATAGGAATTAAGAGATCATGACACTGCAGCAAATGATGGAGAAGATTTTTGAAAAAGATAAGGCAATGGAAGTTAATCTTCAAAATATCTTAAGTAGATCTGGTCAAAAACTTTTGGTTGAAACTGTGTTTTGATTGAAAAAATAAGTTTTTGTTTAAATAAGACTTTTTGCAGGATATCTCCTTTCTGTAGAAATTTTTGATTTTGTTGAAAAACTGAACACCCAAAAACTGAAATTTTCAGCCAAATATTTTGATTCAGAAATGCCAGCACTGTATCTCATGGGAGTTGTAGTTCAGGTGTCTCATTCCCCCATTCTCTTCTATGGTCTGGGCTCCCTTGTTGGACTACATCTCCCATGATCAGCAAGCATGGAGTTCATGGTGCATCATGAATGATGTAGTCCATCTAGGGAGCTAGGACTGTAGAGGAGAATAGGGCATAAGGCACTTGAACTACAATTGCAATGAGGCACTGCTATAGTACTTCCAAATCAAAAATTTGGGTGTACAGTTTTTTCACCAAAAAGTCAAAATTGTCCATGGGGAATACAGAACATTTTCTGACCAGCTCTAATCTGAAGTAATATGCATGGTATCAAGAAATACTGGTATAGACAAAGTCGTGAATTGTCTTGTATGCTAAGGTATTTCGGGACTCCCATTTGACTTCTTACTGGGGTGTGCAGAGTACAGATGGGAAGGAATGCTGATGTGTTGAGGTGGATAAATAGCAATTAAGAAGGTACTGAAGTAGAGTGTGGGGGCAGAGCTTTCTCTTCTATTAATCTCTTGGAATTTCCACCACAGACTTCAGGTTATGTTGCAGTTTATCTATTTAAAGAGTCCTCCTCTGGGAGAAGTAGAAAAGTACTTTTGGAGAGTAGAATATCAGAATTGAGATATATCATATATTCATATGCTTCTTTGGATAAAACGTGCTTCATAACAGATAGCAATGAATCAATTGAGCTTAGTTTTATAACTAGTTGTGGAGAATACTAGTCTTCAATCATTGGCTGGTTGCGTGAAAAGCCAGGATAAGTATTATGCATGTTGTCGGTTTCAGTTTCCACGGAAGATAGCTCCACTGGAGAAATAAATGAGTCTTTAGTTGTACAGCACCATTTGAAATCAAGATCGATGCCACACAAATCAGAACATCTTACTAATAATTAAAAAGCTGCTGTGGATATGAAGTTTATTGCGGACAATTCTGTTGTATCAGCTTGGTATACTGCTTCATGAGTCTGCTGATCAGTTGCCTGAGGCAGATTTGTATGGGAAGTTTCTTGAGATTCGTTAGTAAATTTTGAGACGGAGACAGGGAAATATGCAACCTCATAAAGATGCTGAAAGAATTACAGCAGCAGATCCAGAGAGCACTGTTGTCTTGTGAACAGACCAGACCTAATTGACATTAGCAGGAGGATGTTTTTTTTGTCAGAGGTAGCAGAGTTGAATGATAGCAAGTTTGACATTTCTGAAGATTGTGAAAAGGAAGATTTGGTCTAAGTTGATGGAACTTTGATGGAAGTTCTCTGAAGCAGATTGAATCATGGTGGATTAATCATGGAAAATTGCAAGAACATGCATCAGAAAAGATGCATTTGTATTGCTTTTTAAGCTAGGTGAGAGTAGGATGAATTGGTAGGTGATTACAACACACATGAGGAGTCACAATTAATCAGTTAGTTGGCTTGTAAAGAGGGTGAAACACGTTGAAAAAGTAATTTAGAAGAATTACAATAAGTTTGAGAGCTGGTATAGTTTACCAGACAATCAAAATTCAGAGATGTTGTAGATTCATTAGGTAAGCCTTTCGCTATTACTGAGGCTGAGGTAGCTGAGTATGGTTAAGATCATATAAGTGGTATATGTTGCCTTAGTGATTGGAGGCTATTACTGACATATGTTAGTAATGAGGCTGGGATTGGGATTTTTTTTTTAATTCAGATGATTTCTGAGTTTGCACAATAAATGATTCACTCTCTTATATAATTGTGGCTCCAACAGGCTTAGCAGTTTATAGTGAGGGTGAGGTTAGCCTGTCACTTGTTATGGTTGCCAGTGAAACATGGGAAGAATTTACAATACAGAAGGCTGTCAGCAGAAGCGGATTTTGAAGTTAGGTATTATGAAGGAGTGTATTACCCTTTTAAGGGTCAGTCAGGAGCTCAAAATCAGAACAGCCTGTGTATAATCAAGGAGACACCCTGTTCCACTCTAGAACTGACATATTTGAACAGAGAGATGAGCAGGAGAGAGGAGGTTAGAAGCTGCCTAGCTTGCAAGGGTGTTGAGCTATCTCTCCAGCTCTGGAAGGCTAGCCTGACCAGGCACAGAGACTTTGTTTTAGGATGCTAAGTTTGGGTACTCTAAACCAGGGTTTTGAGTAAGGATCTTTGAACAGGTATTCCAAGTTCTCCTTCCATGGGGCTTCATTAAAGGTGATGTACTTCTTTTGATTGTCTGTTTTGACTTCTCATCCCCTCATCTTTGCAAGCAGAAGTTTTGATGCCTAATTGGGGAAAAGTAAGGTGGGCCCTACCTGCAGTGCCATACCTGACCACAAGGATGTGCATAGTGGAGCCCACTCATTTACTGGTCTGTTTGTATGATGATATTGATAGTGGATGAAGTTAAGATGGCCTCGCCTCTTATGCTCGTTTTCATTCAGTTACATTTGCAGGAGGTTTTGAAAACTGTAAAGCCCATGATGGTATTTGGTGGGATGTTGTTTTCAGGTGATCTTTCTTTCAAGAAGGGATGAATATCAAGAGAGGAAAAATTAGTTTTGTAGTGCTTCGCTTCTTGTCAGCTGTTGCAAATAGGTCACTTCCATCTTAACTGAACTGGCCTTGTTAGCACTGACCCCCCACTTGGTAAGGCAACTCCTATCTTTACATGTGCTGTAATATTTATACAGCTTACTATATTTTTCACTCCATGCAGCTGATGAAGTGGGTTTTAGCTCACGAAAGCTTAGGCCCAAATAAATGTGTTAGTCTCTGAGGTGCCACAGGGACTCCTCCTTGTTTTTACTGATACAGACTAGCAGGGTTACCACTCTGAAACTTGAAAGTGTTAGTTTCATGCCTGTTTTAAGTCAGTTTCTAGTTATTATTTGTAGTGAGGTAACACCTCTAGAGCCCCAGGCAGGTGCAGTATAAACTCAGGGGGTCTTGCCCTAGTAGGATGTTTCCAAAGTTAAATGATCTATTCCAAGCTCGGCGAACTGCATAGAAAGCAATCTAGATTTTTCTACAACTGTTTCAATTGTTATATTCAACAGTTAGTAACAAAGTAAGAATATACATTAAAATTTTAAACCTAACCAGTGTCCCTTAAGTGACTTGACACAAGATGTGAGAATATGTTTGTATTAGAGCTGAGTGGGACTAATATTTATTTAATTCTCTTTTTTATATAGGAATTAGATACAGGTCTCCTATTGACTAATTTCTAAATTATCTGGAGAGAAAAAAATAAGAGTTTTCAGGTACCTAAGTAGCCCCTGGAGTCAGTTAATGATTTCCCCCCCACACACACAAAAAAATCTGAAATGTGCCATTTGGAACCTGTGTGCCACTTAATACTAGAGACAGGAATTCTTTCCTGGCCAGCTGGTGAACGCCACATTAAAATCTGGAGTCCCCTGTAGTTTTTTTCCTAACTGCTGTCAAAAATTTTTGACACACCAACCGCCCTATGGGCAGCCAACATAAAACCAGGAAAGACTGGGTACTGGTAGGTAAGGTACACTCAACACCTACTCAGGCCAGGGCTGTGCAGCACATTTTGGGATTTGTTTCTCTGGTATCCATTGATCTTGATGGGGATGGCTGCAGATGCTGTTGTCATAAGGCTCTGAGTGGTGGTGCAGTGTCAGCCCGGTTCCTCCCGAGGAAGGTGACTGGAAGCCCAGCGGGGCTTCCTGAGATTGGCTGCATTGGCCTAGCCCGCTCGCTCCCCTGTTCACATGCCGATGCCCCCACCCCCGAGGCCTTCGGAACCCTGTGGCTGTAAAGCTGGTGCCCTGCCATGAGCGGTGCTGAGCCAGGTCCCCCCGCCCCCCTTCCGGCCCCTCCTCCTGTCACTGATTCGGTGCTGGAGCCCGGAGTGTCTGAGCTCCCCTTGCCCAGTCCCCCTCCAGCAGCGGCGGCGGCTCCGGAGCTGTCAGTGCGCAAACATCAACCGGGGCTCCGGGCACAGACACTTACACGGCCAGGTCCAGCCCGCGGCTCCAGCGGAGTCAGTGCCCAGCAGCAGCAGCAGGTACAGTCCCGCCATCTAGCTCACCCTGCGTAGCTGCCCCCTGCAGGCCGGGGGCGGGGGTCGGCTGGGGTAAGCCCTGAGGAGCTGCCTTCGGGAGGACAGCGGCTCACACGGGGTTGGCGTCTCAATGGAGGGTTTAGCCCTGGGGGAGGGGGCTGTAGGGTTATCTGGCATTATCTTACGGTGGGGCTGTAATTACACTGCAGGCGTGGAGAGTGTCTGTGGGGAGAGCAACATGGAGTATTATGGGGGGAGGGGGAGACCCTGGGAGGGTTAATCCCTGCATAAATCTGGGAGAAGGGGAACAAACTGTGATTATTATTACCTAGATCTCCAAACTGTCATCTTGGTCATGGTCTGCCCCCAGCCCTGCTCCTTCCGGAGGAGCAGGCTCCACAAACACTCCGAGAAAGAGCCACTCCAGGCAACCCCCTCCTCAGGTGCAATGCTTCCCTGCCCTTTTCCCAGGTAATACTGTAATACTCCTGTGGGCAGGCAGGGCTGGCTTTAGGAAGTGTGGGGCCCAATTCAAACAGTTTGGATGGGGCCCTGGCAGGGATGACTTAAAAAAAACCACACATGTAAAAAAACATGTGGGGCTTCTATTCCCTGGGCGGTGCTGTGAGTCTTTGGTGGCACTTCGGCGGTGGGTCCATCACTTGCTCCAGGTCTTCAGTGGTGCTGAAGAACTCACTGCCCAAGTGTCGCCGAAGACCCAGAGTAAGCGAAGGACCCACCGCTGAAATGCCGTTGAATACCTGGAGAGAGTGAAGGATCCGCCACTGAAGTGCCTCTGAAGACCCAAAGTGCCGCTAGGTGAGTAAAAAATAAAAAGGTGCCTCTAGCCAGGGAAGGGATTCTCACTGGGCATGGGGCCCTCTTAGGCGCAGGGCCCAATTCAGGGGAATTGGTGGAATAGGCCTAAAGCTGGCCCTGTGGGCAGGGCCGGCTCCAGCCACCAGCGCAGAAAGCAGGTGCTTGGGGCGGTCAATGGAAAGGGGTGGCACATCTGGGTCTTCAGCAGCAATTCGACGGCGAGTCCCTCGGTCCCTCTCAGAGGGAAGGACTGGCTGTCGAATTGCCGCCGAAGAATGAAGTGGTGCAGCAGAGCTGCAGCCGATCATGGCTTTATTTTATTTTATTTTTATTTTTTTGTGCCTCTTGGAGCGGCAAAAAAGCTGGAGCCTGCCCTGTCTGCAGGATGCAACTTGCCATAATGCTCAGTGCCTTGGGGCTCTCTGCCTCCTCTCTTTGTGGGGCTGGATCACTCCTTATCCTGAGTAAGAGGTTAGACTTGCAGATAGATTAAAATGACATACCTGACAAATCCCAGATTTTCAGTAGAAAATGGTTAAGGTTTATGTGGAAGATGCAAGGATCTATGGGTCCTGGCCCTGCTCTCCATGGGGTTACACCTCAAAGTACTTCCCTGAAGCCAGTTTCTTGGAGAGAGGGAGGGAGGGTTAAGCCTGTATGGTCTCTCTCTAGTTGGTTTCCTGAAGGATTTGAACCCCATGGCTCCTCCTGGGACTAGTCTGTGACTCCATTGGACTTCTGAAAAGTGTAGTTTTGTGCTTGGTATTGTGAACAAATCTCCCTTGTGTGTTTGACAATCCTATTGTCACTTCCTCTCCCCTCCACCCCCAGCTCCTAGGAAAATAGGTCAGCCTCTCCAGCTAACTTATCCCATAAGACAATTTGTGAGTTTCTGCACTGCCAGCTGGTTAGGAGGCAGCATTCTGGTCCTTCTGTTTCTGTGCATACTGAATATGCCTTGCTTCAGTTATTCATCCTGGTGCCATTGCAACTTCCTGCAGCTTGTTTCCTCAGGAGCTGAATGTGTAACAAGGTTTTAAAATACTTTGTCTTTGAAACTATGATTCCATCCAGCTACACGGCAGCTGTCTGCTTGCACACCCATAGTCAAGAAGCTAATGGCTAACTGATACCTGAGAAATTACCGTGTCTGTGTGGAGGCGGGTGTCTGAGTACATCAGGGGTGTCCGTCCCATTCCCCATAGTCCATCCCAAAGAAACATGATGGATTATGATGGGGTAAATGGGCAGACTCACCCCCACAGTGCCTCCTGCTGGTCACTTTAGGAATTAGCTCAGGTTCCCGTGGAGCACCCTCTGCAGGCCAGTGATCCACCTGTTTCCTGCTACAGGCCCTGTGTCCCTCCCTGGACCCCAGTGCCCCTTTTATGTGGGGTTCTGCCCCCTGGCAGCAACCCCTTTTCCTTAGGGGTTTCCCTTCCCTGGGAACCCCCCATCCTCTATCCCCACTTTGCTTCAGTGTAGGCTACTGCCAGTCATTGTCTAGCCCCACACCCTGGGGCAGACTGCAGTATCAGCCACTCACCATCAGCAAAGGGGTTTGGACCTGCTGCCTTGGCCTACCCCTGGGTTGCACCCTACAACCCCAGTACCTCCTTGCCCAATTCTAAGCCACAGCCTGGGGCTTTCCAGGCAGGAGCTCCCCAGCTCCACTGCCTTTCCCCAGCCCTGCTTTACCCTAGGTACCTGCTCTAGTTCTCAGCAACCAGACCCTTCTCCCTCTACAGGCAGAGGAAGACTGTCTGCCCTTGGCTTCCCTGGCCTTCTTATTAGGCCCTGTCGCTCAGTTTGGGGCGTGGCCCCCAACTGCAGCCACTTCCCCAAACAGCCTAGCCTAAAAGGCTGCTTTCTCCAGCCCCAGCCCTTATCCAGGGCTGCTTTTAACCCCTTCAGGGCAGGAGCAGAGATCCACTCTGCTACAGATGGGGTTGGGGTCTTAAATATGAAATCATATTTCTGGAACTTGGTTTGATGACCACTCATCTTCTAGCAAAGTTGGTCTTTCCCAGGTACAGTTGGTCTCAATTGAGGAGAAGTTGGGGACTGACTTAATCCTGATAACACATCATGGATATTATCTGTATTTAACAGAGAAGGAGGAGTTGGGCACAGAAGTGGGAAGTGAGTGAGTCGGTGGTGAAATGGAGAACCTTATTAGATATTATATGTATTTTAGTTTGATCAGCTAACATCTGGACCACCCTCACTACTGTGGGAGCTGGACATTTTACTAAAATGGGAACTATTCATACTTCTAAATATCTGGACTCAATAAGCCAGATAAACCCATTGCAGCCAGACAGCTCAAGTGTAAAAGGGATGCTCTAATCAGGCAGGTGTTCAAATATCCATAGTTTAGTTATCCTAGGAAAGTCTGGAAAAGTTGTATTGCAGTTGTTTCTAAATTCAGTCAGGTTTGCAGTTAAACATAATCCAGAAAGGAGCAAACTCCAGCAACAAGAGCCATGTGTTGATTTCCAGCTTCTATAAGACAGGTGCACAAATAGGGAAAAGCTATTTCTAAGGTAAAAAAGATCTAGACCATTTAGGTCTCTTGTAGATAGTAACCAGTATCTTTAGTTTCACCTGGAAATGAATTGGCAGCCAGTGCAGAGCAGAAGTGTAATGAGCTCTTAGGTAGCCCCCTGAACTGTTGGTGGTGCTCTAGCCAAAAAGTGTGAGCAGTTAGACACAGGTACAGCACATTGCAGTGAACCAGCCTCAAGGTGACAAAATCATGGATAACCAAGATGAAGTGAGCATCTGAGAAATTAGAATTCAAAAGTTCTTCCTCCCGCTCTCTCCTGTGTTCTTTCCTCTACTACACTGCCTTTGTTACAAGATGAGAGGAATGTTGTCCACAAAACGGCCCTGGAGCCTGCTCCGTCTCCTCTTGGACAGGGTCTGGATGCCAGATGCTGAGGTCTAATATTCAGAGTTACTTTATAATTTATTCCTGAAAACCACAAAAATCTTTTAATTTCTCAGAGTCTGTTTTCTAATGTGAGTTGCACATTGTCCCCCTGGTGCAAAGTCCTCCCTTACAGGATCAAATCCCCATTGCACTGGAATTAAAAGGGCAGATTTCTAAGTGGTGTTTTAAGGATCAGGGTTATGGCCTGACAAACTAACATTCCATTATTAATTGTTCAAACAGAGCCTACCCAACTGAGCTCCCATGTTTTCTCCAGCTCAGACAGGAGATGCCTCAGTTCTTCTCTCCTGATTGTCATCCAGGAGTTTAGTATAGATCTCATTAATCCCTTGGTTTTTGATTCATCCCTTGTGACTGTCCAATTCCCAATTGACTTAATCTAGTAACATACAGCATCCCGGCTCCGCATGCTCTTGTAATCTGTCTCCCAGAGTGCTCTGTTGCCCTCATCCACCCACTGAAGATTGCTCATTTCTTCCAGTCAGGTTAGAGAACAAAAGAGGAATTCCTGCTGCATCTAATCAAAGAGCTGAGACTTCCAGCAGAGAGAACCCAACCAGGAGCAGGAATTGATCACAGAACTGAGCAGCAGAGAAATCCATCCAGAGGCTGGTAATTGATTACAAAGGCTCCATGGGGGAAGTTGTACAGGCTAGACCTCACTCTGTCCCCCAGCACTTTGTTCATCCATCCCATACATAGCTGTTACTGTGGAAGTGGCTCAGGCTGCATATGCACCTGCCAGAAAACCCTTTGCTAGTTAAGTGAAAGGGAATGTAGAGACTGTGGGCAGCAGGAGCAATAACTTAACCATATAGCTTCAGTCACCTAGTGGGATGGCACCTTTGAAAAAAGTGGGTAAAAGGAAGGCAGATGGATTCCCCTTTGGCTAGAGTGCTTGCCTGAGCTACTAAGGCTTGAGGTATGTGGAGGGTGGCTGGAATGGTGATGATAGATAGGAATGAACAGACTCTCATAGATGCTGGAGATGGAAAAGCAGGACCCATTACAGCCAGCCTAGGCTCCCCTGCAAAACCTTTTTATTGCTGCACCTGCAATGCCCAAGGTTCAGTGTGTTACTCCTTCCCACATGACTTCCACCTGCCTCACTTTTGCAATATGGGAGGGGAAGGAAGATTCCCTCTCCCTGGGGGAAAAGGATAACGGGGTATGTATCAATAACTGCTGTGTGTTTGGAGAATAGTGGATGGAGACTTCTTGAAGAGGTGAAATCTGTTATGTGCTCTGGCCAGGGCAAAAATAGAAGAGATGTGCTCAGAGCTCTCAGCACATAGCAGATTGGTTCCACAGCATGCAGCACTGGAGTTTTCATAGAAAATATCACCTATTCTTGACAGGATGGGGATGGGCTCCCACCCCAAACAGAGGCCTTTCTCCCTTCTTGCCCACCATTTTCCCAAGGTTGCAGGTTTGGCAATGTCATAGGGCAACCTACCTGGAGTGCTGTCCTGCAGCAGAACAGGCAGGTGGTGCCTGCCTCAGTTTTACTCCTTCAGAGTTCCCAGTAACTCCATCCAACCTTTCTTGCCTCAATAATACCCCTTCTTTGGGCCAGTTTATTACAGAAATGATAGTCTATAATAAAAGTCCCAAAACATAGTCCACCTGCAATGTACGTAGTCCTCAAAATCTAGTACCTCAGCACCCCACATACCACACTGCAGTGTTTTTAACCACACTTGGCTTTTTGTCAGTCCTCTCCTGTCCTTCTGCCAGGACAGTCATCCCGACCCTTCCAGCTGGAGTGCAACCCTATTCTTTCCATCAGGAACCCCCCCTTCCTCCAGTGTCTCTGCTGGGAGCTGTTTCTCACAATGGAAACATCAGTCACTCCCCCTGTACATTTAACCCTTTTGTCTCAGGTGGGAACTTCCACTGTCCCCCCTGGTTACAGCTCTCCAGAATGAAGGCCTTAGCAGGAAGGTCTCTCCACTGCTTCCCTATCTTCAGTGCTCTCCAGTCCTCACTCTCTGGCTTGGGGAGGTCAGCTGGCAAACCTCTCTGCTGCCTTCAGCCTTCCCTCAGGAATCTCCTACAATCTCCTAGTCTCTGGCAGCTCTCACTTGCTAGTCTGACATCTGTAGAGTCCAAATGCCTTCTTTTTAGATCAGTAGGGGTCAGCTGACCAGTCTCAGGGGCACTGGCCTCTTCACTCGTATAAGGCGAGTGTCACCCTGTGACAGGCAGATTTTCTAAACCAGCTCTAAGCCCTGCTAGGTTCTATCTAGTCCTCCCTTCTTTGAATCCAAAGGAGACATGTTCCCTGCAGTCTGCTCTCCAGGGATATAAGAATCATGGGATTCTCCAGAACTAAACTGTACAGCAAAGACTATCATTTTGCAGCACTGTCCAGTCCCTTCAGCAGGCTCTGTCTTCCTCATTGCCCACTGGGCTAGCCAGTACAGTATCCCTTGTGTTACTGATGTAATTTGATATTAAAATACTTTTATTTTATGCTGACTCACATTTTCACTATGTGGCAGATCTTTTTATTGAGGAGGAACTGCATCATAGACGTTGTTGGAGCAAAGCTGGAGGTTCTAACTGCTAAGAGGGGGACAGATGGAGCTTCTAGCATCCAGGAATGCATAAGAGTTGGTTTTAGCTTTTGGTATCAAGGAGGCAGCTGAAGAGTTTATTCCTAGGGAAGGCTTGGACCAACTTTCTCCCACTTCTCTTCCCAGAAGAGACTAAGTCTGTGGGGAGTGGAGGTTTAAAGTTCTCAATCCACACCCCAGAAAGCTGAAAGCAACTATCTACCTTGCTCTATACTTCCCATTACTACATCCAGTATTGACAAATAAGCATGTTACCTGGATGTTTCTACTAGAATAATCATCAGTGAAATAATTGTCAACATTTTAAACTGACATCAAGGAGAACAGTGTTTACATGCTATAGAGATGAATGGGGCTGTTGGCAATTCTCTGAGCAGTTGTTTCATGTTGCCTGTAGACTCTTGCAGAAATCATTGGATTACATTAACTTTATGTTTTAAGATTTTCTTTGCAACATAAGGGCTGCAGACTTAATTTCTTTTAAATGAAATCTGAGATTCTGGACAGTTGTGGAGCAATTAAAAAATTTGCAGTGGTGGGCGTGCAAAGCAGGAGCCAGAAGCGACAGACTGGGTAAACTTCGTTTTCTGAACAACTGAAACTCCTTTAAACAAATAGAAATGCAAACCTCATAACTCTTTGATATTTTTATTCTGAGCCACTACCCCAGACAAGGGTGATAGTCCTTAGTGGGAGCAAGACTAAACAAAATCTACCTGATGGATTTATTAAAATCTTGGCCTAATACCTCATACGTAGTGCAGACACAGTGCAGCACTTATGGAAGAGGAGCTAAAAGAAAGGGAGCCACTTAGAAGAAGAATATTGAAAGAACTCCTTTCTGGACAAGGCATAAACAAGAAGCTTCTCTGATGTCCCTAGAGCAGATGTTTAAGTCTGTGAATGCTAAAAAGCATGAAATGGGAGAAAATAATACATGAGAGAGAACAACCAGAAAATCAGTCTGAACTGACGACACAGCCTCTACCCTATACTAGTGTCTATCACAGCTCAGAGTAAAGCCCTCGCTAAAAACAACGCCATGCAAGAGAGACAAAAGAAACTACTATAAAATGAAGTCCAGTCCCACAATAGACATTTTTAGGCATTCCAGCAAGGAGAAAAAACCTGGATTATGTAGCTGTTATGGAAACAACAGTGCTCAAATGTGTAACATAAATAGTATGGAACATTCTTCTGTGTATGATGAAAAGCTATTGGATCCCAGTGAGGGGACAGGTAGAAAAAATAAGAGGAATCATGATCCTTTCTTTCAGATGCCATGGTGATGAGCTCAATATAAGATCCTGACTAGAATAGATGGAGCATGCTCTGAGCTCAGCCAAAAAGAATTTTAAATCCTCTGAAGGGAGAAAGATTCTTCTGTCCCTAGGCTTTTTATGTTTCCACTTAGACAAAAGAAAAGCTCTAAGAGAAGGTAAAGATCATCATATAGCAAAAGGAGTTGAAACAATTTTTACACGAGCCAAGCACTGGGGAATCTTTAAAATGAAAACAGGATGCTCTCTGGGACCACAATGCTACAAAGTGACTGCTGGAAATAATCTGTTTTGAATGCACAGGACAAGGAGAAAATGGAAGAATTAGACTCTGATATTTAAAAGGCTGCTTTCACTGAGACTTCGCTCAATGAACTGTGGCATATTAGCATTGAAATCCAGTGTGGTTGAAATATTCTTACAGTGGAATTATCCACAAAGTGTTTAAAATCTTTGTACTTTGATATTCTCTGGGACTTGTGAGCACGAAGTATGACAATGAGCAACAAATTCTGTATAAGCTCTGACTGCTCTTCCCCCTCGTCTCCTTTCAGTGGAGTACTTTGTGAAAAATAAGAATATATTTAGAAAACTGATCATTTGGTGCCCTATGTGCTGCAGAATTTATTCACTCCGTCATCTCCTACCCCTGTCCCTTGAGGACTGACCGTTTCAATAATCAATGCTAATTCATTGCTGTGTGTGTGTGTGTGTGTGTGTGTGTGTGTGTGTGTGTGTGTGTGTGTGATGTTTTTTGTCTCCTCTCACTACCCACCATGTATGTATAGTACTGATGTTTCCCAACACAGTATTTTAAGATGGGGTGCTGGCCCTTTAAAGAGACTGTAGGTCAACAGCAGCGTGCTTTCAGTTCTGGCTCCAGAACAAAGAATTCTGGAAGGCATAGGCAAAGCAGCCAGGCATTTTGGAAAAGGATATAAAAGAACTCCCTTTTCTCTCAGTACGAGAGAGCCACCAGGGAAGTGGCAGGATCTGCAGTGCTGCTTCCTGTTAAAATGGCCTGAGATGAAACATATGAGGCAGATGGACAGAAGAATAAGGAATTGAGTCTATTTGCATTTCTGACCTCTTCATTGGGGCTCATACCAAGCAGATTTTCCTTATTGGTCGTTAGTGCAGAACTCTTTCTGTACCACTTCTGCCTCTGCCCCTCTCCCCAAAGGAAGCCTGAAATTTGGCCTAGTTTTAATGTGGTTATTTGACTGGCCTCTTCGTGTACGTCTACACTGGAGGTGGAAGGTATACTTTCCACCTCAAGTAGATATACTCTCACTAGCTCTGATGGATCTAGCATGCTAATAATAGAAGTATAGCTGCAGTGATGCAAGTGGTGGCATAAGCTAATTGCCCAAGTACATACCTATGGTCTCAGATGGGCTTATACCTCTGGGGGCAGCCTCCCTGCCACTTGCACTACCACAGCTAGCCACCCCACTCTTTGTGTCTGCTGCCGTGGCTACATTTCTATTTTTAGCATACTAGCTTGATCAGAGCTAGCATGGGTATTTCTGCTTGAGCTGGAAATTACACCTTTCCTCTCCAGTACAGATATACCCTCAGTTGTCTTCCATGCCTGTAGTGTCTTCTGTCCCACTGCAACTCAAGTCACAGCTGCATTTGTGCAGAGCAGGTCCCACTGCCATATACCCCAGGGAGCTCTGAATCCTGGTGTAGTGTGATTTGTTATCATGGGGGGAGGGACAGTTCAGTGGTTTGAGCATTGGCTTCCTGAACCCAGGACTGTAAGTTCAATCCTTGAGGAGGCCATTTAGGGAACTGACATAAAAATCTGTTTGGAGATTGGTCCTTCTTTGAGCAGGGGGTTGGACTAGATAACCGCCTAAGGTTCCTTCTAGTTCTATGATCTAGATTTTGGAGGCCTAGATTCAACTACACACTTAGCTCTCTAGGAACCAGGGCAGCTAGCTGTCTCCAGGCAGGCAGGCCATCTTAGTTCTTGTGAAGAAAGTTTCTCTTTTTCCCTCCCAAACTTTTATTGAAAACTTTACCAGAAAAGGCTGTGGTGCTGACAATTATCTCCACTCTGTCTGTGTTCCCAGCCTTTCCACCCACCAGCCAATTTCTCTCACAGACACTTTCAGGTTTTCTCCCTTGCTACCCCCTTATGCATGGGGAACAGGGGAAATATCTCTCATATAATCTGTACAGCCACTATCTTATCCTCCTTCATATTCCTCCTTTAAAACTTGCCTCTGCTTTGATGCCAACAAAACCTTGCCTGATGATCATAACTAGGCAGGTGATGAAGAATGACCCTTCCCCCCCACACTCATTTAGTCTTACTAACTTGTTCTTCACATGATTGCACATGTCTGTTCCACTTCAGGTGTATGTGCACCCAGTGCACCAGAGCTGGAGATTTTTTCCCTTAGCAGTACCCATTGCAGTGGCACATGTGCTCTCTTCTTCCTCATGCTGCTACACAATGGTGTAAGGATTCCCCTCAGTTCCTTCTTACCACCTCTAATCGGTAGTCTGAGCATGTTAGCTTCTTGCTGATAATGTTCTTCCTTTCCAGAGACTTTGTTTATCTCTTGTATGTAGTTAGTGGTGTTTGTTTTTCATGGTTGTTAGCAACTTTAGTGTAGGTTTCATTTGTTGCTTTTCTTAGGGTCGCTTCCCACTTGTCTTGGGTACTGATGCCTGGTACTGGGGTGTGCTTCAGTCTCCAGGCTTTAAGCCTTAAGAAGACTATACTAGTAAATGACCCTCATTCCAGGTGCCTAAAGTGCCAGTGTCACCTCCATGATCGTTGTCAGATCTGCAGAGACTTTAAGCCCCAGATGAAAAGGGTTAGGGAGATGAGACTGATAGAATTTATAGGGGAGGTTTTGGATTCTACAGTAGCCAGAGCTTTCCTCCTCAATCCAAATTCCAGATAATGTTAACCACTTCCACACACCTAAAATCTCATCCAACCATGACAGTAAGAAACCAGTGATTCCTTGTCCTACTTTATAGTAGTATAATTACAATAACAAAGCTGTGCCCGTTCTTTGCTATATTCGTTTGATTTGTACATTCTATCCCTGTCGTCAACCTTTTTGACTTTTAGGTTATAAGTCTTCCAGCACAGAGATGACCCTTATCTGTGTGTATTTGTACAGCACAATGGAGTTCCAGTCCTGACTGTTTTTTTCGGGTGCTCCCATTATATAAATATACAATTTGTTTACTGATATACATTTTCCTTTTTCATATCAAATCTAAACAAGCTTGGTAGTATTCCTTTATAATATAAAATAGATACAAAGGCATATATGAGTGCTAAATCTTAGTTATTTTGAAATAATTTATGCTTCCCATTTTCTCTTTAAATACTGTGAGTTGATCCATTATGAGGTTTATCCAGATCAAGTTCAGCAGTGCCATCTCTTTGTCAGCCCCCGAGATCAATCATAATGGCATGGGTTATATTTTTAAGCTAGTGTTTAACAGTGTTTTATAACAATTTCATGAAGTTCTAGGATGTCAGTAGTTTGAAGGTTACCAATGGTATCATAGGAACAATTTCCAATATAACCTTTATTGCAGGAGTAGGAAACCTATGGCACGCATGCCAAAGGCGGCACGTGAGCTGATTTTCAGTGGCACTCACACTGCCCGGGTTCTGGCCACCAGTCTGGGGGGCTCTGCATTGTAATTTGATTTTAAATGAAGCTTCTTAAACATTTTAAAAACCTTATTTACTTTACATACAACAATAGTTTAGTTATATATTATAGACTTATAGAAAGAGACCTTCTAAAAATGTTAAAATGTATGATTGGCACGCGAAACCTTAAAATAGAGTGAATAAATGAAGACTCGGCACACCGCTTCTGAATGGTTGCCAACCCCTGCTTTATTGTGTGTTTTACTTCTGCCCACAAGGCTGATGTTAATTACGTGTAAATTACAAGGAATTTCCTATTTTCCTCTCTGGTTTCAGTTGTAGCCACTACTTCACTTACCTCTCGCTGGCTGGTTTAACCCTCTGGCCAAACCAAAAAGTCCTCCTCAGAGGAACAAAAGTACTAGGAAGGAGTCTTCTCTCTACCAAGAGCTCCAGTCCTGAGCCCTACACAATGGAGTGGCCAGCTGCTTCAAGCCTCTAACATTTCTGCTTCACTCTTTCTCTTGTAACTGCCCTCTAGGCTTGCCTGCCTCTTGGCCTTCTCCCTGGCTTCCTTTCAGCTGGGAGCCCTACTGTTCATCTTGCCTGGGTCTCAGTTACTGGCAGCCGTCCCAGTTAATTCCTTTCATCTTCCTGCACTTCCTGCATATTCCCAACACCTTCAAAATGCTCCCTCCATAGAATCATAGGGCTAAAAGTGACCTCAAGAGGTCATCTAGTCCAGTCCCCTGCACTTATGGCAGAACTAAGTATTATCTAGACCATCCCTGACAGGTGTTTGTCTAACCTGCTCTTAAAAAGCTCCAATGATGGAGATTCCACAATCTCCCTAGGTAATTTATTCCAGTGCTTAACCACCCTGACAGTTAGGAAATTTTTCCTAATGTCCAACCTTGCTGCAATTTAAGCTCATTGCTTCTTGTCCAACCCTCAGAGGTTAGAGAGAACAATTTTTCTCTTTCCTCCTTGTAACAACCTTTTATGTACTTGAAAACTGTTATCATGTCCCCAATCAGTCTTCTCTTCTCCAGACTAAACAAGCCCATTTTTTTCAATCTTCCCTCACAGGTCATGTTTTCTGGACCTTTAATATTTTTTGTTGCTTGTCTCTGGAATTTCTCCAGTTTGTTCACACCTTTCCTGAAATGTGGCACCCAGAACTGGACACAATACTCCAGTTGAAGCCTAATCAGCGTGGAGTAGAGCGGAAGAATTACCTCAATGTCTTGCTTACAAAACTTCTGCTAAAACATACCAAAATGATGTTTGCTTTTTTGGCAACAGTGTTACGCTGTTGACTTATATTTAGCTTGATGCACTATGCCTCTCAGATCCCCTTCTGCAGTACTCCTTTCTGTACAGTCCTTTCCCATTTTGTAGATGTGCAACTGATTGTTCCTTCCTAAGTGGAGTACTTTGCATTTGCCCTTACTGAATTTTATCCTGTTTACTTCAGACCATTTCTCCAGTTTGTCCAGATCCTTTTAAATTTTAATTCTATCCTCAAAAACACCTGCAATCCCTCCCAGCTTGGTATCATCTGCAATCTTTATAAGTGTACTCTCTATGCCATTATCTAAATCATTGATGAAGATATTGAACAGAACTGGACCTATGAAGGAATTGGACTTATGAAGGAAGGCTGAAAGAATTGGGTTTGTTTAGTGTGGAAAAGAGAAGACTGAGAGGGGACATGATAGCAGTTTTCAGGTATCTAAAAGGAGGAGGCAGAAAATTTGTTCATCTTAGCCTCTAAGGATAGAACAAGAAGCAATGGGCTTAAACTGCAGCAAGGGAGGTTTAAGTTGGACATTAGGAAAAAGTTCCTAACTGTCAGGGTGGTTAAACTCTGGAATAAACTGCCTTAGGAGGTTATGGGATCTTCATTTCTGGAGATATTTAAGAGTAGATTAGATAAATGTCTATGAGGGATGGTCTGGACAGTATTTGGTCCTGCCATGAGGGCAGGGGACTGGACTCGATGACCTCTCGAGATCCCTTTCAGTCCTAGAACCTATGAATCTATGAACACAGAACTGATCTTTGCTGGACCCCACTCAATATACTCTTCCAGCTTGATTGGGAGCCACTGATAATTACTCTCTGGGAATTGTGAACCCCTGGGAACTACTCTCAGCCAGTTATGCATCCTCCTTATAGTAGCTCCTTCTAGGTTGTATTTCCCTAATTTATTTATCAGAAGGTCATGTTCTAGACAAGCCTCTCCCATCTGATTCTACTCCCCAGAGTGACCTTCCCTGTGGCCTATCACTCAGTTCCTTGTTTAGTGATGGCTACTTTGGCAAGGCTTGATCATATTGCCATAGCAGCCCCCACACTGGCTGGGGGAGAGAGGGAGTCTAGGGAAGAGAAGTGCATGCGCACATGGTCACACACATGGATCAGAATAGAAGTGAGGCTTTTCTAACCTTGTGAGTGGAGAGGATGTTTTTGTTTTTGCACCAATGTAGCTACACCAGTCCAAAAAAACCCAATCTAGACACCACCTCAGTCTTTCATGTATACAAATGGGAAGTGCGATAGCATTAACTAAACTTCACGTGGTAACAGATGCATCTGACTTTCTCAGGTTATGGCTTATAACCTGTTTGGGGCAGTCTACACCTGCATCTAAATCATGCGCCCCTGAATTGGGGTTAAACCCATTGTCAGCAGTGGGTAACCTTTTTTTTTTTTGCTACCTATTACTGACAGTGCGTTCAGCATCTGATCAGCTGTGTGTGGTTTAATTGCAAGTGCAGACAATGCAACAATAATTCAGCATCATGTCAGAAACAATGGTTAAAACATCTCTGCTTTGATAGCCTTTTCCTTCTAGTCTTCAAGACTGATGGGTATGAGCAAATTCTTGTTCTCATGTGCCTGAGTTTAGAGTCTCTGGTTATGTGTAGACTAAGATTAAAAGATTGAAGGTAATGTCTTGTTTGTTTTGTAAGCTAACATTTTGAAACCAATGTAGACAGGGCAAGCTGTAGTTGAACTCATGTTAGCTGGTTGAGGTGAACCCATGGCTCCCACTTAAGGTTTACCTCTGTCAGTGTGTTTAAAATGTAACTTGCCCTGTCTACACTAACATGTTTGTGTTTTTAAAAAACAAACAAAAATCATCATCATAGTCTAGACACCCCTTTGGGACTCTGAACTGAGGTGTCAGAGGTTTCATTAATATTCTGAAATGCAACGTCACACTAGAGGTGTAATGACATTTCTGTCAAAACACAATCTCTCCACTTCCTTTTCCTAACTGGGGCTGCAGTTGGGGAACTTCAAAGGGTTTGTTGTCCCTCCAGGGATATTTTAGCATATGGAAGCCAATATATCACACTAACGGACTCCCTGGACTAAAGTAAAGATTTGAGGTGAATGATTCCCTATCTTAGCTCACTGTAGTTTCTGCATTTCAAAATGTTATACTTCCCTGAAAGCATCCTAGGTAGTTCACAGAGAAAGGCTTGGTAATGTCTCTCCAGTGAATATTGTCCCAGAGCAGGGCTGACAAGAGGAGGGGAAAGCCGGTACAAAGTATAGGGGCCCAGTGGTCCAGAAGGGGGCCTGGGGCCTAGCTTCGTCGGCCCTGTTTAGCTGGTCCGCCCTTGCTGGAGGGCCTGAAAAAATTTTTTCACTGGGGTCTGAACCTGCTCTCAGCTGCCCTGCCCAGAGTTCAGTAAAACCTCATCCATCATAAGCAGAAAAAATCTGAAGTCAGGAGTGGGTCCCTAGGCACTTCTGCATGGGACCCTTTGCACAGTTTCTGCTTTTAAGCAAGTGATACAATTAATATTTTCCTTGATGTTGTAAGAAATGATGAGTTTGCATCATTATCTGATTCTCATTTTTCTGGCCAATGAATGGAACAGAAAGTATATCTGGGCAAATCAAAAGAAACAGCTTCATCATATCCCTGCTAACCACAGGGCAGGCAGGCTGCTCATTACACAGGCTTCTGATGATTCAGATAATTGAGACACTTGCAGCTGTCTTTTAATATTAGGGTGAAAGCAATGTGTTCCAGGGTAGTCAACTAGAAAGTGCTAGTCATCTTTCTTGCAGCTTGCATGATTCTGTAAAGCTTTTATTATATTTAATCCAGCAGCAGTGTGTCATTCGAACTCTGTCTGATTCTTCATCTCTCACTTGAGTGAAATTCCCATTGAAGTCAAAGGGGATTTTTCTTGAGTAAGGGCTGCAGAATCCAAATCTTACTAATATTTTGAGAAAAATCCATATCTGCCTAACAATCAAAAAATGGGGTCATATTTCTATCTCTACAGAAGACGTTTTAATGTTATGAATATCAGTGCAAGGATAAAGCTAACTTTTCTTCCATTTATAGGTTGATGCTCTTCCCAGGTCAGAAAAGTCACCTCCAGCCAGTACTAGGCTATTGATGACATTTCCCAGGTCAGGCAAAGGGTGAAGTGTGTCTCATTCTTTTAAAAAATGGTTTGAAATGCCTATCTTGCTGTGTGAGTCACTACCACTTTGGTGCCTTTCTTTCAGATTATTAATTTAATGTCAATAATTCAGTTGCATTTGGGAATCATCTGGCTGCTCCAGCCACATAGAAATAACCTCCTGATATATCCTTCTGACTGCTTAACCTCAGTCAACAACCTCTGAAAACTCCCATTCATATATACCAGTCACAGATGGTTCCACAGCAATGCCCATCTCCCCCTTCCTGCTGCTCTTGGCATCTAAAATATGAGACCAGGATAGCATTGAATGTAAAAGAGAAGAATGGCCATACTGGGTCAGACCAGTGGTTCATCTAACCCCATATTCTGTCTTCTGACAGTGGCTGGTGAATAGAACAGGGCAGATTCCAGTCCCAACTTCTGGAAGTCAGAGGTTAGGGACATCCAGAGCATGGGGCTGTGTCCCTGACCATCTTGGTTAATAGCCACTGAAGTACTTATCCTCCATGAACTTATCTAATTCTTTTTTGAACACTGTTATAGTTTTGTTCTTCACAGCATCCCCTGGCAATGAGTTCCACAGATTGACTGTCTCTTGTGTGAATAAGTACTGCCTTATGTTTGTTTTAAACTTGCTGTCTATTAATTTTATTGGATGACCCCTAGTCCTAGTGTTATGTTAAGGGGCAAATAACACTTCCTTATTCACTTTCTCCGCACCATTCATTATTTTATAGGCCTCTATCCTATCTCCACTTACTCGTCTCTTTTCCAAGCCAAACAGTCCCAGTCTTTTTAACTCTCCTCATATGAAAGCTGTTCCATACCCTGAATCATTTTTTTTGCCTTTCTCTGTACTGTTTCCAGTTCTAATATGTCTTTTTTTGAGATGGGGTGACCAGGACTTCATGCAGTATTCAAGATCTGGGTGTACCATGGATTTATAGAGAGGCAATATGATATTTTCTGTCTTATTATCTATGCCCCTTTCTTAATGCTTTTTTGACTGCTGCTGCACATTGAGCGAATGTTTTAAGAGAACTATCCACAATGATTCCAAGATCTTTCTTGAGTTGTAACAGTTAATTTAGACCCCATCATTCTGTATGTATAGTTGGGATTATGTTTTCCACTGTACATTACTTTGCATTTATCAAAATTGAATTTCATCTGCCATAACTGTTGCCCAGTCATCCAGTTTTGTGAGAGCAGCAAAGAATCCTGTGGCACATTATAGACTAACAGACGTTTTGGAGCATGAGCTTTCGTGGGTGAATACCCACTTCGTCAGATGCATGTAGTGGAAATTTCCAGGGGCAGGTATATATATGCAAGCAAGCTAGAGATAACGAGGTTAGTTCAGTCAGGGAGGATGAGGCCCTGTTTTAGCAGTTGAGGTGTGAAAACCAAGGGAGGAGAAACTGCTTTTGTAGTTGGCAAGCCATTCACAGTCTTTGTTTAAACCTGAGCTGATGCTGTCAAATTTGCAGATGAACTGAAGCTCAGCAGTTTCTCTTTGAAGTCTGGTCCTGAAGTTTTTTTGCTGCAGGATGGCCACCTTAAGATCTGCTATAGTGTGGCCAGGGAGATTGAAGTGTTCTCCTACAGGTTTTTGTATATTGCCATTCCTAATATCTAATTTGTGTCCATTTATCCTTTTCCATAGAGACTGTCCAGTTTGGCCAATGTACATAGCAGAGGGGCATTGCTGGCATATGATGGCATATATTACATTGGTCGACGTGCAGGTGAATGAACCGGGTGATGGCATGGCTGATCTGGTTAGGTCCTGTGATGGTGTCGCTGGTGTAGATATGTGGGCAGAGTTGGCACCGAGGTTTGTTGCATGGATTGGTTCCTGAGCTAGAGTTACTATGGTGCAGTGTGCAGTTACTGGTGAGAATATACGTTAGGTTGGCAGGTTGTCTGTGGGCGAGGACTGGCCTGCCACCCAAGGCCTGTGAAAGTGTGGGATCATTGTCCAGGATGGGTTGTAGATCCCCGGTGATGCGTTGGAGGGGTTTTAGCTGGGGACTGTATGTGATGGCCAGTGGAGTCCTGTTGGTTTCTTTCTTGGGTTTATCTTGCAGTAGGAGGCTTCTGGATACACGTCTGGCTCTGTTGATCTGTTTCCTTATTTCCTCGTGTGGGTATTGTAGTTTTGAGAATGCTTGGTGGAGATTTTGTAGGTGTTGGTCTCTGTCTGAGGGGTTAGAGCAGATGCGGTTGTACGTCAGTGCTTGGCTGTGGACAATGGATCGTGTGGTGTGCCCGGGATGGAAGCTGGAGGCATGAAGGTAGGCATTGCGGTCCATAGGTTTTCGGTATAGGGTGGTGTTAAAGTGACCATCACTTATTTGCACCGTGGTGTCTAGGAAGTGGACCTCCCGTGTAGATTGGTCCAGGCTGAGGTTGATGGTGGGGTGGAAGCTGTTGAAATCGTGGTGAGGTCTCTTTGCAATCAGCTTTTGGACTTAACTATCTTAAGTAATTTTGTATGGTCTGAAAACTTTACCACCTCACTGTTTACCCCCTTTTCCAGCTCATTTATAAATGTGATGAACAGCACTGGTCCCAGTACAGATCCTTGGGGGACTTCACTATTTACATCTCTCCACTGTGAAAACTCACCATTTGTTCCTACCCTTTGTTTGCTGTCTTTTAACCAGTTACTGATCCATGAAAGGACCTTCTCTTTTATCCCATGACTGCTTACTTTGCTTAAGAACCTTTGGTGAGAGACCTTGTCAAGGACTTTCTGAAAGTTCAAGTACACTATATCCACTTCATCACCCTTGGTCACATGTTTGACAACACCCTCAAAGAATTCTAATACATTGGTGAGGCAAGTTTTCCCTTTACAAAAGCTATGTTGACTCTTACCCAACATTGTGTTCATCTATGTGTCTGATAATTCTGTTCTTTACTGTAGTTTCACCCAGTTTGCCTGATACTGAAGTCAGGCTTACCAGCCTGTAATTGCCAGGATTGCCTTTGGAGCCTTTCTTAAAAATCAGCATTAACTATCCACCAGCCATCTAGTACAGAAGTTGATTTAAGTAATAGCTTATGTACCACAGACAGTAGTTCTGCAATTTCATATTTGAGTTCCTTCAGAACTCTTGGGTGAATACCATCTGTCCCTGGTGACGTATTACTGTTTAATTTATCAATTTGTTCCAAAACATCCTCTGTTGACACTTCAATCTGGGACAATTACTCAGATTTGTCACTTAAAAAGAATGGCTCAGGTGTGGGAATCTCCCTCAGATCCTCTGCAGAGAAGATTGATGCAAATAATTAATTTTAGCTTCTCTGCAATAGGTTTGTCTTCTTTGTGTCCTCCTTTAGCACCTAAATTGTCCAGTGGCCCCTCTGATTTTTAGCAAGCTTCCTGCTTCTGCTATGTACTTACATTTTTTTTGCTCTTTAAGTTTTTGTGTCTTTTGCTAGGTGCTCTTTATATTCTTTTTGTACCTGCATAATTATACTTTTACACTTGAGTTGCTAGAGTTTGTTTCTTTCTATTCTCCTCACTAAGATTTGACCTCCAATTTTTAAAAGATGTCTTTTTGTTTCTAATCACCTCTTCTACTCTGTTGTTTAGCCAAGGTAGCATTTTTGATCCTCTTACTGTTTTTTTACTTGGGGTATACATTAAGCCTCTACTATGATGTTTTTAAAATTAGAAATTGGAAATTAGAGCATGTTTTGTGCAGTTTAGTTTGTCTCCATGTTCTTCATTCCTGTTGCTGCACTATGGTGTCTCAAATCTCTTCTCCCATTCTTCCCCATCAGCCACTGTTCCTTAGTGGGATAGACTGCTTCAAGGCAACATTGTATCGTTGTCTCCTTGTATTTGATTGGTTTTCATAGTGCGCTTCTATAATGTAACCACATATGCCAATGCTATCGGTGGTAAGGGAGGGTCGAGTGGGTTTGCCAGAATCCTGACTGGTGCCCAAATGCAGTGAGAGTACTGCAGCAGATAGCTTATGTGGCTCTGGAGCTAGAGCTTGTGTGGTCTATTCTGGAGACCTGGGTTCTAGTCCTATTCTGGATCTCTCACTTCACTCCTTAGTTTCAGAGCCTATATGATGAAGTGACTGCAGTGCCTATCACTAGCTGCACGTGCTGAAACTATTGCTGCCATGGCAATTTGCTGGAAAAGTTCAGTTATACTGAAAGAGATACCAATGTGGGTTTAAATTTAACAAACACCAGAAGACCTATTGGAATAGTGGGTGGGCATTCTAGTTGTTCCTAGCTGAGAATCTTGCAACGACAGCATCCAAGTTCAAGAAAGGATGCAGTGTACTTCTGTTTAGTGTGGCATTGTGGCTGGCTGAGCACTTTCTGATTGTGTTATGGTGATATGGTGAGGTGTGGTCTAGCTGAATTGGCCATTAGTATTTTGGTATCAGTGCCCCCCAGACACTTTCTAAATGATTTTAAATAGAAAAATAACCTAAATAATCCTGAGAGTGGTGAGTGGGAGTTGTCACAGAAATAACACATGCTGTTGGAAACACAGCATAATTAACTACTTTATTTAAATAATTTACTAGTGAGTTATTGGGAAGAGCTGATAAAGTGAAATCAGAAACTCTGCTGCAGCTGGTTATGTCCACACTGTGATAAAATACCTGTTACTGGCCTGGGTCAGCTGACTTGGGCTCTTGGGACTTGGTTTGAGGGGCTATAAAATTCCAGTGGAGACATTTGGGCTTGGGCTGGAGCCTGGGCTCTGAAACTCTTTCCCCTCGTGTCCAAAGTTACCTTTTTACAGAGAAATCTGCTTTGGAATTGAAATTGGGCAGTTGTTTGAGGCAACATAAGGTCAGAATTCACTGAAGAGTTTAATAAACTGATAAAGTCCCTTTGTGTGTCTTTTGCCAGAGGGGCTGTCACTGGCCGATCCTCTGACTCCCAAATGAACTGAGTCAGCCGTGGAGTACAGACAGCACGTTAGAACCATGCTGGTTAATGTAGTTGATGACAGAAAAGGATTCAGCGTTTCTTTCATTCCCATTCCAAATACAATGCCGCAGTCGTCATGGTACTCAGTGCAGTCACCCTTATACACAGGTTGTGTATGTCTACACTGCAATAACACACCCCCAACTGGCCTTTGTCAGCTGACTCAGGCTCACAAGGCTCAGGCTAGGGAGCTATAAATTTGCAATGTAAACATTTGGTCTCAGGCTGGGGTAGGAGCTCTGGGCTCTGCCTCTCCTGAACTGGTTCCCACAGCTACTACATTCAAATCTCTCACTTGAAACTAACTTCTACCATGATGCTTACAAGGAATAATCAACCAATGGCAAGTCTGGGGGGCTGCTCGGGATAATTTTTATATATAACAAATTGATACAAGATAAATGAATATATCTATTTTAATAAAACCATTTAACCCTGGCCTATCATCAGTTTAAGCATTCTGCAGTACACGGTCTTTCTTTCACCTCCCTTTGTCTGTTAATTTGTGAGTTCTTCAGGGAAGGGAGTGTCTTTTCTTCTATGTCTGTAGAGCACTCAGGTGGTACTGCAGTGTAAACAACATTAAGGGTATATGTAGACTGCAATGTAAGCCCAGGGTTAGTAGAACTCAAGTTAGCAGACCCTGGGTTTGTTACCATAGGATTTGAGCATCTATACTTATTTGTAACCCTAGGTTAGGAATTGTTAAACCCTGGGTCCCAGCTTAGGGCTCCAGTGTCTACATTGCATTATATGGGCCTGAGTCCAATCACCCATATCTCAGACTTTCTAGTGCCCTCCCAAAGTGTGGCTGCTATAACCCTATGTTTTGATGCAGTGTGGGAAAACTTGACTGTCTGCTAAGCTTGACTGTCTAGAGCAGTGGTCTCCAAAGTGGGGTGCGCAAGAGGATCCTTGCGAGTGCACGGCAGAAGGAGCATTTTTTTGTGGTTTTTTACCACGATAAAAAATGTTTGAAGGCCACTGGTCTAGAGGACAAAGAAAATTGGCCTGCGAGATTGTAAGATGCTTTTGGTGGACTCCTAGAGCATGAATCCAGTGTGGCTGTCAGGGGCGGCTCTAGGCTTGGCATGCTGGGTCCTGGAGCCGCCCCTGGTGGCTGTGTCTACACTGCAAAGCAATAGGGTTTGAACCCTGGGTTCTGGCATGAATCAGGCTCAGACCCTCCACCCCATGGGGTCCGAGGACTTTAGGTCTAAGCCATGGGCTAGTGCAATTTGTGTGTAGAGAATGGGAGTTAGGGCCTGAGTTTGAACCCTGTGCTTACATTGCAGTGTAGATATAAGTAGGATCTCTAATTAACAGCGTCCACCAACTTCCCTGGCTTACAGTTCCCACGCCCAGGGCTGTCCTTAGGATTTATGGGGCCCTACGCAGTATTATTAAACTGGTGCCCCTATGCCGGATGGCAGCCCAAGCTCACAGCCTGGTGGGGGAGGGGGAGGAGGGACTTGACAGCAAAGGATAATGAGATGCCTGGCCTGCCTCATGGTGGCAGAGAGTCACAGTTCCCTGCAGAGACTTCCATGCCCTCTCCCTCATGCAGAATGGACATGAAGAAAGTACCTAATTAAAAGCACTAAAATTTGGGAATAAAAAATGTCAGTCACAGGTTTTTTGATATGCCCTGAAGTTTGTCAGAGATTTATTTGCAAAAACTTCATAGTAAGGGTGAGTCAGCTGTCCTGCTGAATACAACATTACATATAATGGAATACATGATGCAGCTCTTCTCTGTTTTACATTTTCTTAATCAGTATTTCTAAGCTGAATTTATATTTTAAATGTACTCAAATATTAAGCCAGCATTCCAGATTACTACATATTTAACTCACTGAAACAAAAACATTCTTTTAAATTAATCAGAGAGGTTTAGTGTGTTCATAACAATGTTCACTGCTTTTAGAAAAAGGGAACAGTAATTTACTTTGTGTGATCACAACAAGAGACATGGTTATGAAATTTCAACAACTTTAAAAAAATATGTTTCCAAAGATTTTAGGTCTAACAAGGATTTTGTCTTACTAAGGTACTGATTTTGCTGGAGGATTCTTTTAAAACTAGTTCGTCGGATAGTCAGAAGTAAAGAAAGGGAAACTCTTTGTCCAGCTATCTGGAAGGGAAGGACTGTTGTCCCTTTAAGGACTCTCTTCAGTGGGGAGTGGGGGGAGAGGTGGTGAAGGGATGGACAGAAAGGACACAGTAAGACTTGGAAGCACTTTTTTTTTTAACTATAGTAATTAAAATGTGTATTTTAGATAAGGGAGGTCTTTGAAGGATTTATTTAAAAAACTGTATGTCTGAAGATCCACGCATTTAAGGCTAAAGATGATTGTGCATCTAAAACTCTATGCAAGCATTTTTTAGAAATGTGATTTTATAATCTTCACCAGCTCACTAATGAAATATTTTTAAAGCAAATTTTAAACAAAGGTCCTGTAGACTGACATGTTCTGTGTAAATATTACATTAATGCACAACTGTTTTTGTCAGTAAAGTCAGAAACTGAAAGTATAAAAATTTATTTGGGGATAAGCTTTCGTGGACATCTGATGAAATGGGTTCTAGTTCACAAAAGCTTATGCCCAAATAATTTGTTAGTCTTTGAGGTGACACAAGGACTCGTCCTTGTTTTTGCTGATACAGACTAACAGGACTACCACTCTGAAACCTGTCAGTATATACCTTGGGGTTGGCAAATGCCTGTTAAATGGCTTTATTACCCCTTGAATGTCTCTTTAACAGTTTCAATGTCGTGCTAATAGGTCTGGCAGGCTGGAGGTTTTTTCACTTTTAACTACTAGATTCCCTCCCAAGGAAGACTCACCAGGCTAGAGCAGCCATCTGTGGGAGCCTGCAGGAAGGGTCAGAACAGGGATAGGAAAACAAGAGGGTGGACACTAAGACCCAGTGGTGCCCCAAATTTTCAGGTGCCCTACGCAGCTGCCTATGTTGCCTATGCCTAAGGACGGCCCTGCCCACACCCTTTGAAGCAACTAGTGCTGTATCAGGCCCTTAGGCTAATCTTGCATAGTGACATCTGCATGGTAATCTCTAGACCATATGTTCCTCACCTGCATTTTTAGCATAGTACAAGGCTTATATTAGATAATGTTGCTTCCTAGTCATAGAATTTCAATCCTGTAAATAAAAGTGTTTCCAGAAGGAGACCTCCCAGAATCCTGATGAGGGTTGAGATTTCTGTGCACCGTGAGCTGCAGGGCTCCATGTAGTTACCCCTGAAGGCTGCCAAGCTCTCAAAGCAAAGGGATTTTTAGGCCTCTGAGCACAGGACTAGAAGCTCCACCTCTGGCTGCAGACAGCCCTGGGATCTGAATTGAGTCATGGTCTCAGGTCTTAGTTAGAGCATCTGTCTTCAGTCACACTGATCAGAGATGGGACTCAGGACTCGTCAAAGCCTGACACAGGCACTGGAGTCTATGTAACAAGGTACAGTTCTGGGTTTCACTTGGTGTATAAGTTGAAAATACTTACGCTAAAATGTGTTCCCTTTTTCTTTTCAGATATGATGATGGCCCTGAAAGCTAAGCTCCTGTTTAGCTTCCTTTGCCACGTGGCCTGTACCCGTGTGTATGGCTACCCCACTGATCCTGGGACTGAGTTCCGCTCTGCTTTCTCTGTGGCTAGAACCAGCAGCATGGAAGGGAGCGTTGAGATGGTCATCACCTTTGACAAGGTCTATGTGAACATAGGCAGTGACTTTGATCCCAAAGCTGGGTTGTTTAGGTGTCGGATCCCTGGAGCCTATTACTTCTCCTTCACAGTTGGGAAATACCCCAAGAAAAACTTGTCTGTCATGCTGATGAGAAACAAGAATGAGGTGCAAGTGATTGTGTATGATGAGCATCACCGTAAGGAGCGGAAGGTGGCTAGCCAGAGTGCCATGCTGCAGCTGGACTATGGAGATATAGTCTGGCTGCGTTTACATGGGGACCCTAAGTATGCCCTCTACAGCAATGCTGGCCCATACACAACTTTCAATGGGTATCTTATCTATCCAGATACTTCTGCCTACTTCCAAAATGGTGTAGTCTCTCAGGAGCTGGGGGGAGCTGCAGGGCTGCCCCATCCAGCTATACATCAGCTTTCAGGAGAGCAGAATGAAGCCTCAGAGGGACACATGTTGTCTGATCAGCCTGCTAGAGAACGAGATCCTCGCTCTGCATTTTCTGTTGCTCGCTCACAAAGCCTCCTGGGAACAGATGAGATGCAAACCCAGCATGAGCCAATCACATTTGACATAGAGTTTGTGAACATTGGAAGGGATTTCAATTCCTCAAGTGGCATCTTCTTGTGCCGTGTGCCAGGCGCATATTACTTCTCCTTCACTATTGGCAAAATGCCTTTTAAGACCATGTCAGTGAAACTTATGAAAAACCACAACGAGGTTCAGGCCATGATCTATGATGACAACCATTCCAAGAGGCGGGAGATGCAGAGCCAGAGCATTATGTTACCTCTGCACTACGGAGACACTGTCTGGCTCTACAGCCACCAGCATGATGGCTATGGTGCCTACAGCAACCATGGCAAGTACATCACCTTCACAGGGTTCCTCATCTATCCAGAGGCTCAGCCAAAGCCACCCCCAAGTCCCAGTTCCCCCACGAGGTCAAAAATCTAAATGCAGGTGTGAAAGGAATGTAAGAGAAGCCAAGATACAGTGGACTTGGGTGCAGGTCCTGGTTGGATGTCACCCTCTACGTGACAATGTTAAAGAGCATGCTAATGTGTGTCCAGTGCTTTCCTTATGCTGCACGCTCATGTCCTGGCTGCAGGGCCATTGCTGTTTCTGTCTTTTATCTGTAGAATGATCTTTGCAGGGGGTAGTGTGTGTCCAGTGTTGCCGTTCAATTTAAGCATAAAGCATGAGGTAGTTTGGTGGCAGGAGCAATTAATGAGCTGTTGTGATTTAGGGAGCCACTGCAGAAATGCGGGGAGACCTACTGAAGACAATGCCACCAGAAGGCACAGCATCTGGTGACATTCCTTGCACATCCAAGGGAGGCCTGGGGGAGAGAAAATGTAATTGAAATGAATTTAATAAAAGTAAAAAAATAAAATGTGCAGGGTTTGCGGAAACATCCATTTTTTGTTTAGATGCTGGACTTGTGTGTATAGAACTGCCTGCGACACTGATTCTGGGCAGGAGAGGCTCTGATATTGTGTGAACTATTGCATGTGTTTGTGCTGTGAAGACTGTTAAGCAGAGTTAGATTGTATGTCACTGTGCCAGAGTGTATGTATTTTGTGGGAGGTCAGGGAATTGCGGGAGGAGGTATCCAGTGTTGCCAACTCTTATGATTTTATTGCAAATCCCATGATACAGTGTCTGATGTTTTGCTTAAAGTCTCAGCTGCTGAAATCCACAGATTGTGTCTGTCTGTCTGTGATTCCCAGCTTTCATAACAAAACTCCCCACTAAGTTTCTAGCTCTTGTGGTTATGGAGAAAAGTTTGAAAACATGAATCAAGCATACCCTAAAGGCTCCTAAACAAGAAGGCAAATAAAAATAACCCAAAATGTGTATTATTTTTTTAAATCTCCTGATTTTGTCGGTGCCTGGCTCATGATTTTTGAACATTTGGGGATGGCAGTGGTCTGAATGTGTATGGCAATACTGCCTGTATTGAACTCTACCATTGCCAAGAAATGGGCACTCTTAACGTTATAGTGTGACTAGACTTCATAACACAACATTTTGTTTCCTTGTTGCTCTACCTTAACCCTGCCTTAGGGGGAAGCCACCACCATACTTCTAAAGTATAGGAGGTGATTTCAATGTCCATGCAGTCATAGTCCTTGCCTTTGCTCCACAATGTGTTCCAGTGAGCCCCACTCCTGTTATAGAGGGACCAGTGTGGATGGCACTAAGATTGCAGAAGATTGGGGGCAGTGGCAGCACAGCAGTATGAGAGGTTGTGGGAACCCAAGACTTCAGTGGAGCAATGGATATTAGGGGGCTCCTCAGAGCTATGGGATTAATGTCTTGTGTGAGATCTGTGTTCAAATGTTGGCTTGGATCCCAAATTCAATAAGGTTTTATAGGTCTCAGCCTAAACTTTGGCTGAAACTTGCCATCAACTTGGCTTCATTCACAGTCTTTGTTCAAAAGAAGACAAAGCCTCTAACCTAACCACCCATGAAAATTCTAATCCCAGACAGTACCTCCTTATCTGAGGTCCTCATATCAAATGCCATAGTCTCAATCAAGAAAGATGCACCTCACCTAGGGTCCTTACTTAAACCTTAGCAATAATGTAGTCTCAAATCTTTCACCCTCTTGTGAAACCCAAACCCAGCCTTATATTCATTTCAATTTCTCTACCTCAATCTATATTCATTTGCAAGACCCCCATGGAAATCTTACCCCTAAAAGACTAAGTGACTTGCATAAATGGGTGAAGGTTTGGGATTAGGGGTGTACAAAAAAGTGTAGGATTATAGCGTGAGGAAGTATTTACATTTTATTTCCAGTTTCCAGGAGTTGGAATGCAAATAAGACCCTGGTCCCAATTTCTACACTCTTTGCAAGATCTATGACTTGCAAACTCCCTGTTCTCCTGTAAAATTGTAACTCTGATCTTTAAAATCATTCTCTGTGCCCCAAAACCTTGCTTCTGGGCCTGGCATTATTGGGTTACTGCTTCTCATCTCCATCTGTTAGATAATGAGAAAAATATAAACTAGGTTCAAAGTTAATTGTTGCTGTTGGGAATATAATTTTCTGCATGCATTTCTGAAAGTGGCTCCTCTGTGGAAGTTGCGAGTCTAGTAAAACTGTGTGGGAAGTATGACCCTAACCATCAAAGCGCAGGCTGTAGAGGCTCAGGATTAGTGCATCTACAGTGTAAATGGGAGGGCCAGCACAAACCAATAAACCAATACCAAATAAAACTCACCTGGACTAACTGAATGTATGTCACTAATACCATGCTGCAGGGAGTATTACAAAGAAGGATCATTGAGTTCTACATTGATTAAATTCCTGATTATAAAAATCATGATTGCACATATACAGTACTGTTCCAATTACTTTATTTGTAAAGTACCACAGATGTAGAAGAAAACTCTCTACAAGAGGTAAAATCTTCTGAACAAATAACTGGATCCCTGTTTAGTAGATGAGAGACAAAAAAAAAGTTTAGTAGATGAGAGACAAGCAAATACCCATTCTGTACTAATACAAAGTGGGGAATGATATCTATACCAGAAGAGTTCATGGAATCAGTACATTTGCAGGAGTTTTTCGAAGGAAATGGGTGCATATTACTTGGGAAACTGTTCCAGGCACCTGGTATGGGATGACAGATAAAATGAGTCAGAACTTAATATGAATCACCACAGAGTGTAGCCACCTATAAAGTGGACCACAGCAATTGTATGAACAGCACAGCTATGCTGTACAGTGAGTTACTGTAGTAAGGGAAAAATACTGTATCCAACTGGGAATTTAGGGAGGCAAAATGGAATTACCTGAGATGGAATTCAGCCATTACATGCTAATACCTGGACTTCTGGAAAAAGTGCTGTGACATCTCTAATGGCCATCAGTGATCAAGGCAGAAGTGCATCTCAGAAGTGTGTTTTCTATGGAGATCCTAGGGAGACATCCCAGGCCTTGTTTCACATTTAAAGATGGGACAATAGCTGGTTGGATAAATGCCTGGAATGTTGCCAGTATAATACAGAAAGCAAAAGAGGAAGAATGGTGGCACTTTTGCACAGTAACCAGCATAATCTGGGATGACTGGCAGCATTCTGAATAACAAGAATGCAATTGAATCTCGTCTTGTCAGTCTCCTTACTCAGTGCCTCTCTTCATCATGGCCAGGTTGGAATGATATGACTTTTTCAGTGAGGTTAAATAAAAAGGCTTCTCCTTCCAGGGCCAGGAAGCCAGGAGAGTGGAATTTGCAGGGCAGAATCCCTTGCAGAGATCATGGAGGATTTCATCAACTAGTTGAGAAAAGAAACTGATCCAGAGATTTTTGTCCAGGCCCTGAATGGAGCGAATCTGATAAGCGCAGTAAACGCTGGTGAAGAGAAGCTGATCGAACTCTACTGGACTCAGAGGGGCATCTGCCTGTGAAAGATGTTTCAGCTGCTCCTTGATTCCTTCTGATGTCTTGGGAACCTGGTGCTGGAAGATCTGGAGAAATCGCTTTGCTGAGCGCAGAGAGGCCAATTCCTCATCCTGCAGCCTGATTGTCTCGTTAGCCTCAATCTCCAGTCCTTCCCAGAGCAACTGAAAGAGAAGGGCAGTATGAGAGCAGGAAGTCTAGGGCCAACCACTGTCCTGCAGCTGTGGGTCCCCTGCAGGGATTATGAAGAGATCTGCCACCCCTAACAAATCCAGGATTGTAAAAATGAAGTCAGGGTAGGGGGATGTGTAGGGTATGCAATACAATATGCAAACACGATTGCTAAAGGTAAAACCATGTACATTTGAACAAACAAATGAAATTTTGTTTTCAGGCTCCTGCGTGTCTGCCTCCCACCCTATCCTTGACTTCCCCACCCAGTTCCTCTCATCTGCCCTATTCTTCCTTTCTAACAGGACCGGCTCCAGGCATCAGTGAAGGAAGCGGGTGCTTGGGGCGGCCAATAGAAAGGGGCAGCAGTCCTGTTCATGGGGCGGCACGTCCGAGTCTTCGGTGGCAGGTCCTTCGCTCTCTCTCTTCCTCTTCGGTGGCACTTCAGCAGCAGCTCAGTCGGGTTTATCTTTTTTTTTTCCTTCACCGCTTGGGGCGGCAAAAAAGCTGGAGCCAGCCCTGCTTTCTAATCCTGTAGTTGCCTTGCCTCCTATAGTGCTGTTCTCTTGCCTCCCCTCCCCACATTCCCCTGCACCCAACAACATCTCTGTCCAGCCTGTATATGTCTGACTTCTTCTTGGTCTCCCTTCTGGGCTTCTACATTATCCTCTTTATCCCTCTTCCTCATCCCTCACTTCATTTCCTCCTCGTAGCAGCCTGCCTGATCATATTAGCCAATGGAAGCCTGACTTCCAAACCATCCAAAATAAGGAGAGAGGGTGGCTAATTTTATTATGAGGGGAGAAGGGAAATCACAGAGAAGTTATTGCTAAGAGCCTAAGCAGCTTAAAACCAGACCCTAAAATCCTGAGTTGGGGTAGTATCACAAGGGCTGGCAATGCTTTAGCCCTATCTGACATCTCTGGGGAGCACCTCCTCTTCCCTCCATCTGAGGGCCAGCTCCCCTCCTTCCTTCCCTAACTTGCTCCCTGACGTTCCCTGTTTCTGTCTCTTGCATGGCACTTCTCTGTGTTTGTCAGTGACACAGACAGGTTTTTTCATATGGGGGAGCAAGAGGAAAAAAAAACCGCAACTGTTGAATAATGCTTTAATGAGTTTTGTAGCGATTAAATTTGTCCACTGTTAATAAGCTTCTGTTCCAAACTCAGAGTTTCATTTGTCAATGCAATCCCTACATTTGGGGGTGGAAGATGGATGCCTCTCCTTAAGCTTCCAGTTTCTCTGTTCCATGTATCCTCCTCCTCTCCACCTTGTATCTCCTCCACTTTGTATCTGGCCTTTCCCCTTAGCTTTGGGGAAGCCAGGCAGCATCTGCTGCTTTCTCCTGCATCCTGCACAGCAGGCACTGCTGTTAGCTCCTGAATGTTCTTTATATTGTAGCTGTGTCTTCTCTCCCTGGGCAGAGGCAGAGTTCAGATCTCCCTGCCTTTCCTTCGTCCTAGGGAGAACAGCAGGGCAGGGTGCATCGTGCTGGTCTGTGCCCCTTCCCTGCTCTGGGAGGGAGCGGGACTGGCTCTGTCCCCGTGGCTGGGGGAAAAGTGACACCAGAACATGCTGCTTTGGGCAGGGGACAGAATTGGGGCTTCTGCCTATCTTGCAGCTCCACCCACAGGCTGTCCCACCGGGAAAGGCCAGAATTCCTGCCCCCCTTGCCCTGCCCACAACAAGATGCCTTCCTCTGGTGCATCCCCCTGGCTCCCTGCTCCTGGATGACTTCCCCGAGGGATGGGGCGAGGGGGGGCTCAACCCTGTCATGAGGGAGGGAGAGCAATGGATGCTAAAGTCAGAGACGGAACAATTCTAGTGGGGGAGGTATTGTCTCTGTGGGAGGGAGCCCAGCCCTACACGCGGGGGAGGGCAGTGTGGGAGGGAGCTGCAGGCCCCGCACACTGGGGGCGGGAGCTGCATGGCCCCATCCCCTTGATCTCTCCTTACACACTCAGCCTGTCCTCTCTGGAACAGGCAGCACAGGGCAAAGATCCCTGATCCAAGCTGTGTCCTCGCTGCGGGATCCTCACTGCCCAGTACCCCGACTCCTGGTGGAAAGTCTGCACTTCGCTACAGTGCTGCCCAGAGCAGGCCAGCCTCGAGGTTAGTGACCGCCCTTTGGGACAATCATCACTGGAAATACGGTTCCACTCGTGGCAGCTCTGTGAGCCGTTACTCTCCCCGCATGCTGCCCCGGCAGAGACTCCACCTGGCCTCCGTCCGAAGCGCACAGTGATTTTATCCATCTGTCCACCATCAGCCCAAAGGTGCTACCTTGTGGGACATGTTGTGATGACTGGAGGCTTTGCTTTTGTGTACACCTTATTAGAGAGAGAAGGAGGGTGAGCTAACATCTTTTATTGAGCCAACTTCTGCTGGGGAGAGGGGCCTGAAGAAGAGCTGTGTGTGTATTAAAAGATATTATCTCTTTAATATCCTGGGACCAACACTGGCTTCAGCAACATGGGGTATCCCCTATTGTCCCATCAGGAAGTTCAAGGACTGTGCTGACCAGGAAGCCAGGTAAGTCTACCCCTTAACCCTGGCACCAAACTGGCTACCTTCTGTCCTTGCTCAGTGGGCTCCTTTCTATTTGCTTTCTCTCAGTTCATTTGAAAAAGCATTCCTACTGCAGTATGGCCTGTCCCATTCACTTATTACTCCCCTACTCACCCCTCTAAAAGTGCCATAATTAAACCTACCTTCCTCAGAGCATAAGCCAACCAACAACTGACAGGGGTTAAGGAAAGTTATTCCATAATTATCCATTGTGGGGTTTCCTCTGAAGCATTTGGTGCTGGCTACCAACAGAGACGGGATGCTGGACTAGTTAGACCTCACTTGTGGGGTGACCAGACAGCAAGTGTGAAAAATCAGGATGAGGGGGAGGGTAATAGGAGCCTATATAAGAAAAAGACCAAAAAAAACAGGACATCTGGTCACCCTACTCACTGGTCTCATTCAATGGCAGTGACTTTGCTGAGATGTATACTAAGGCATCTTCTACAGTCTCCTGAAATAGAAAACCCTGAGAACTAGCAGAACATTTGGGTGTTTAAAGGTAGATTGGGCAGGATCCCTCACCCCTCGTCCTCACAGGAGCTCTCACACTCTCATCCTTTCCCATGGGCCCCACAACATAACCCAAATAACCTCTAGCATGACGTTGGCATCCTCCAGCTTGTTATGAAACACATTCACATCAGCATGGTCCTCCGTGTGAAGTTGCCCATCTGGAAAACATTAAACAGCCACAGAGCTTCAGAGAGCAACAGCTTAGCACATCTTCCCTATCGTCTCTCACTAATCATGTCTGTCTATCTTTGATATTTCTGAGGTGCCTATGCCTCTGATATCTAAGGGTATAAATATATAGCAGCTGAGAGGTGTAATTCTCAGCATGTGTAGACACATACAGCTGATAGTTCTCTGAGCTAGTGCTTAAAAATAGCAGCATGGCTGCAGCAGCTCAGGCTAGCCATCCCTGATACCGCCAGAGCCACACCGCTAGTTTTAGACAGTAGCTTGAACAAAGCTTATGTGTATGTCTAATCACCCTGGGAATTACATCTCCCAGCTGCTTCGTAGATGTACCTTAAGTGCCAAAGAGTCTAACCATTGGATTTGGGGGAGCAGAAGTGGGGTTTTATCAGGGAGATAGAGCAAGTTCAAGAAAGTGAAGGGAGGGTTTCAGGACATTGACCCCTTACTCCCAGCCAGTATCATTCTGGAGCTGGGATGTTAGGGAGCAAAAATATCTGCTTTGGTAAGCCTGTGGGAAAACCCTCCGTGCTGGGATTTGTATCTGTCCCATTTGGTCCGAGAAGGATTCTGAACTGATCTCCTTCAGTGACTGTTTTGTAGCATCAGCTTCCAGGAATTCATATTGTGCAGGGAAATGATTAACCATTAGGACACCAGCTAATTCCTGGGTGGATGTCACCTGAGGCCTTGGCTCATTTCAAAGGGATTTAAGCTAAGGGAAGTGAACACTGCATCAGGGAGGGAGAGTTTCTGACTACTGAAAGGTAGCACTAACCTAGGATTCTGAGGCACAGCCCTCCCTCTTCTCTTGGCCTGTGTGCTAATGGATACTAGCTCCCCTCCTACCAGTTCCAGACTCCTTCAGGCCAGGGAGGAGGAAGCAGGGTCATGTTGGGTGGGCCAGAATTGGAAGACAACTAGCATGGAACACAGAATTTCTCTGTGCAGAAAAGCGGTGCTGGCAGCAGGGGGAGAGGGAATGGGAGGCTGGCTCCCTTTTTGGAGTGAGGGAATCTTCTGGTCCTCATGTGAGGAGGGAGAAGACAGAGCTGATGTTGGGTAAACTAGCCATAAGTACTCAGCATATCTTTCTATGGGATCCCAAGTGTTAAAATTAGCAGGTGCACATAACAAACAGAAATGTGATTTAATCTTTTAGTTGTATGGTGTTGCTACCAAAACCAGCTTCCAACTTTCCATTCTGGAGGAAAGCTCCCCCTGGGGATGGTAGGAGCTGTTCAGAGATGGATACTGCTTTCCCTTCTGCCTGAGGGAAGGTTCATTTCTCTACACAGCTGCAGACTCCCTGATCAAAGCCAGATGTGCTTTCAGAATGTTAACTGGGATTAGAGAGGCTGTTTCCATCTCCTCAATGCACATTCCAGCAAGGCTTATGGCTCAGGTAAAGATACTGCATCCTCTGAGAGCTGCTTTTCTGGATTTCTCCTAGTGGTTACTTGATTCCCATTTCACCTTCTGCCTATTCTGACCACAGCTAAGTGCACAGATCTCTACAGTGGGGATTTCAATGAATGAACAGGGTTTCAATGAATGAACAGAAAAACCCGCAAACCACTCTTACTAATATTTAAAAAATACATTCCAGTGTCAGTGTAGAAGGTAGAGTAAAACATACATAAAACAAAACATAACAAGAAATGTATGAAAATAATTGGCCCAACAGAAGCTGTTCTCACAAGGCTTCCCTCACAGTATTTCCTAATAAAGAGCCTTGTAAAGGCACCTGGAAAAGTTTTCTTCAGCAGGGGCCAAAGGAGTCTCTCCTCCTGCCTCCAAGTGGTCTGCCTCACACTAACAGGCAGTGGGTTTCTCACCCAGGGGACATCTGGGTATTTCATAGGAAATAATTCAGCAGGTGATCCTCTGATTTTGAAGGATGTAGTGTCAACAAAAACCGTAAGGGCATAAAAGGCATTTGGGGGGACAAATAAGTAGTATATGTCAGGAGTAGAGCACTCAACTTCTCTGGAAACATACTCTGCCATCCCTCTCCCCTCAGTCAGAATAGAGTCTAGCATAGAGCACAGTTCATTTGCTCTCTATCACAGAAAGTTGTTTTGTCAGTACAGCCAGCCCACCGGCCTATTTGGGGAATTAGGTAAAACTCAGCACCCGTGGAACTGCACAAACACATTTGTTTTGCAGAGCAGCCTCCTCCCTTGCAGGTGCACCTCCTACCTGTCTGCTTCCAGGATCCAGCAAACACATAGAGGACCAGTGCTGTCCACAGCCAGGCTCTGAGCTGCAGCTGGAGCAGGAGCGCCATGCCAGGTAAGAGTCCTCACCGGTTCTGTAGATAAATGTCTTGGGTGAAGCGAGAACTGTTTACTGTGGCGTCTCTCCTCCCTTTCTCTGATCACAGCAGCCTCTACTGGAATGGATCCTCCCTTCTCTCTCTCTCTGACTCCAGTCCTGGGAAGGGCCTGTTGTTGAATTCTCTGTTCCCAAAGGGTATTTTCCATTGCAATCTGGAAACTTAAAGACTTTGTTGTTTGGTTTTTGGCAGAATTCTTAAAGCCTCTTTTCCAAATTCTGATTTTTCCACCTAAGTATTTTAATGGGAAGTTTCTAATTCCAAGGGATTTTCCATTTAAACACATGTGACAAACTGGAGTTTAATCTAATTTCTCTGTAGAGTGTGGATACAACCCTCTCCTCCCTCCCTCGCCCCTCCCATGCTTCTCCTAAGCTCCTTGGCTTTCTTTTAAATTTTCCATTTACTGAGTTTGGAATTTTCAAAACAATCTTGAAATGTCAGAGCATGATGGGGCTGGCAGTCTGTATAGGCTCCACAGCAGGACAGCAGCATCCAAGATATACAGGCTGACAAAGGAAAGGTCATTCTTTCTTTCCAGAAGAAACACTCCTGGAGGGAAAGTTTAGTACAATGATCAGTCAGACAACAAAGACAAAAACCAATCAGCCTTCAGCTAACTCACTGCCCACTTGTGTGACTGACTTCTGCATCACAATAAACAAAACCAGCCTTCAGTTTTGTAGTTATTTATACAAAATCCCACCTAGATCCCTCCCCAGCTATTACCAAGTCTCCACCCCTGCACGTCCGTGACAGCCCCTTTCCTCATTTACTGTCCCACTCAGGCTAAAGCTATGTGGCCTCTGGGAAAAAAACAAACCCTCTCTCCCCTAGATTAGGAAGACAGGAAGTAGAACTTTCTTAGCAGCAAGATGGAGGATTCCACTCTGCTGTAGATGCTGCCACCAGAATCAGTTAAACTATTGTTCTGAGGCTCAGAACTAATGCTCTGGCTGATGGTTTGGGTCTGAGCATGTAGCGCAGGGCCTTATGCGCTGCATGGCCCTAGGGCTGCCACTGGCAATGAATGTGGTTGCATTTAACTACAAAGGTAGATACCACTCTATGGAAAAGGTATTTGCGATCCACAGAAAATCCAGTGGCTTAGGAAGTGGGAGGCTCAGAATCTCTCTCCTGAGGGAACTGTTTTGGATTTCTGAAGTCAGGCTATTCTTCCTCACTTCCTTCAGCTCCAGTTACTTCTCATTAAACCCTTTAATCTATGATGGAATCTCTCAACCTTTTTTGGAGAGTGAACATTGTAGTAGAGATGGTCTTGTGCACACCTCCCCTTCACCATTACATCTTCTGCTTGCAATAACTACAGCAGTTGCTGGCATACAAAATTATGTTAGGAAAATATTTAGGTGATTTTAATGCAATTTAGCACTAGGGAGGAAGTTGGCAGTATGTGACCAGGTAGTTCCCTGTGGAGCACCAGCAAATTCTCCACGTAGCGGTTTGAAAACCACTGCCGCAGGAGGGTATTCAGCTATAGTTTATATTTTTTCTTTGTTGATTTCAAGACAGAAGCTCAGGTAAAGCTAAAAGCGTTCTCTGGCTGCTCCTCTTCTGCACATCTGTAGATTAGAGTTGACCAGATCACTGCACTGGGACTTGCTCTGCTAATTCATGCTAGAATATGTCAGGTCAGTAGCAATCCCAAAGCATTTCAAAGTTAGTTGTTGTGAAGAAAGTTGGTCTTTTCTTCCAGTGGGATCTACCAGTGTCTACTAGGGCTTTGAAGACACTTGAGCCCTGGACAACTTTGGGTTCATGCTCACCAGTGGAGGAAACATGTACATTTCCCACAGAACTTGAAATATTTCAAGGCAATGCAAATCCATCTCTCACTGGTCCAACCAACATTAGGTCAGGACTCTTCTCCCTTATTGTTACATAGTTCCCCTTCCAGCTCCACCAGCACTTTAGCCTCTAGTCTGAGTAGCACTAAGTGAGGCCTTGTAGGCCAAGGATAGTATGGATGAGTGAGTAGGCTGCAGCTACAAGCATGGTTTCAGTTATAAACCCCCAGCTTTCTCTCACCAGAAGGGATTTGGCCCCAGTCATAACACTAGTTTCCTCAGTAAATACTCTGGATAGTCATGAGCTTTTCCTTAAGCCAAGTGCTGTGCTCTGACTCCATTAGGATAGCTGTTTGGACTCTACCACCGTCCTTTAGCAGTTCTAGCATTATGTCTTAGCTTGGCAGGGCCCTTCACTTCTTATTCATTTCACTCAAGCTCCCCACTCCCACTTATGCAAAAGTTTTCCTTCTGTTTCACTGACCACCCCTTATTTTTCTGGCTTATCACAGTAGTCTTTTGATAATGTTACATGTACTATTATTCATGGTACTTTGACCCAAGCAACTTTGTGGGGTTGCAGCAGGGAGCGTGCTTTGTGAAGTGCTATCTGCAATAATGGATAAATTGCTGAAAACTACTACTTACAGCACAATACATGCTGTCCCACAGCTTTCTATATTCCCACCATACAACAGCACTGGATGTGTTTTATATGTCATGTTTCTAGCTGTGGCCACAAGAATATTTTCTACCTAATTGGTGGGATGCATAGGCTCAAAGCGAAGCTGGGAATTGTATAAAACCTAGAAAGCCTGTTGACTGCTCTGACTACTGCTTCCCTCTCACAAGAGAAGTCATAACTTTTCATGACTATGCTGAAGATAACTGTCCTTCACTAGAAAAGGCAGCTCTAAGTCAAGTCCCAAACACAAGGATTTGCAGCAGCTTAAAGAAAGCCAAAACAAAACCAATGCTGGCGAGCACAGAGTGAGGAAGAAAGCATATCCTCCCTCTACATATTTTACCTTTAGGCTTTTATTTCATAGATTCTGAGGCCAGAAAGGACAGTCACGTTTGTGATCATCTAGTCAGACCTCCTGAATAACTCAGGCCATAGAACTTCCCTGAAGTAATTCCTGTTTGAACTAGAGCATATCTTTTAGAAAAACATCCAATCTTGATTTAAAAATTGCCAGTGGTGGGAATCCACCACAACCTTTGGAAATTGTTCCAATGGATAATTACCATCACTGTTAAACATTTGCACCTTGTTTCCAGTCTAAATTTGTCTCGTTTCAACTTCCAAATTTTAAATTGAAGAGCCCATTATTGTATTTTGTTCCTCACATAGGTACCTATAGACTGTAATTAAGTTACCCTTTAACCTTCTCTTCCTTAAGCTAAACAGATTGAGCTTGAGTCTGTCATTATAAGGCATGTTTTCTAATCCTTTAATCATTGTCACACTGGACAGAGTATTCCAGCAGCAGTTCACCCAGTGCCAAATAACGATCTAATAAAGCCTTCCTACTCAATATTCCCCTCCTTACACATCCAATAATTGAATTATTTTTCAGTCACTGCTTCCCAGGATAGAGTCCCCCAACCTGTAAGAAAGGAACAGAGAACATAACCCAAGGTGTATAACTTCAAATTAATATTATGAGTTTTAAAACACAATAGTTTGCTTGTGCCGTTTACCAAGTGATCCAGATCACTCTGTATCAGTGACCTGTTCTCTTCATTATTTACCACTTCTGTCTCATCTGCAAACTCTGTCAGTGATGATTTTATATTTTCTTCCAGGTCATTGATAAAAATGTTAAATAGCATAGGCCCGAGAACTGAGCTCGGCGGGACCCTACTAGAAACTTACCCGCTCGATAATTTGTAATTGCATGTTGAGACCTGTCAATTAGCCAGTTTTCAATCCATTTAATGTATGCCTTCTTTATTTTGTATCATTCTGGTTTTTTAATTAAAATGTTTCCCTGTAAACAGGTTAAGTTCTTGCCACACCAGTTAAATAGAAAGCGGACATTTGAGTTCTGCATTATCTGCTCCCCTTTTCCTTTCTATGCTCTGATCTCCTCCCTAGTTCTTCCTCATAGGAGTCCCACACCCAGTTTATGATTTTTTTTTTCCTGTTAATGATTTTACAGTTTACAGTTAATGAAAGGCTTAAACAACCCCAGGTGCTTTTCAGCCAATTAGAAAACTGCATTTTCCATTCACGAGTTCACAGACAAGGTCTCATGTCAGGTTTTATTCATATAAATATTAATGTAGAACAGGAAGGTCAGTGCCACACAGGAAGTTCCCAGCATCCTCTCTGTCCTGCTGCTATTTTGTATCTCCTTTCTTTTCTCCTGCTTCTAGTTTCAAGGTCTCTGGAGCTGTACGATAGGCAGGAAATGTCTCCCAGGGACTATTCAGATCAAATTTGCGGAACTCCTGAGCCAGCTCCACAGGCTCTGCCACCACCCGTTTCACCTCATCATCATAGCGCACCTGCAACAGGGCAAAAACAAGCTGGTCACCATTGCTTGTTCCCAGCCACTGAACAGCTTCTTCTGTTAGCCAAATAGAAAAAATGACAGGCTTGCAGACTGCTCACTCCAATATTTTAGTTCAACACTCATGAGAGCTCAGGACACATGGCATAAGGAGAATCCGGCAATGTGCAGGCGTGTACCATCCAGCTCTGTCACACACATCAAGCCTGATCCCTTGCTAGGGATTCCAGTCCTAATTTCCGAACCTCAGCTCTGCAGATGTCATTTTGCCCTTTCCTACAGCAGCCTCTGCTATTCCAGTTCTGTTCCACCTCTCAAAATAAAGTTAATGCACCTAATCCTGTCCTGCAGTCCCTTCTCTTCTAGTCTCCAGATTCAATTGTGCAAAAATACTAAGCTTTGTGATGCAGTCACTTAGAACTAGGTGGAGACCAAACAAACTCATTTAATTTGTGTTTTAATCTAGATTAAAATCTATGTTAGAGGAATGGGATATGTGAAGAAAGCTGAGGCAGCTAAAAGTGATGGCTTTGTAGTCTTGCCATTAGATTTGAAACACCTCCTCCAGAAAGATCAACTCAATCATTAAATCCTCTGAGGGAGTTAAACCAAGTCTCCAGCAATTCAGTGGGAATGAGTTCGATCTTCTGGATGGGACATTAAAAAGTAGATGGTCCTGTCTTCTTTGTCTGGAAAGCAAAACTTCTTGCTGCTCTTGTGTAAGAGGAAAGGTTTGCCCTGTGTCTCTGGCCCCAAACTTCTCTATTATGCAGGGTGCTGTGTGTTGGCTAAATTCCAGGGGGAATGTGTACAGTGCCTGAAAGGCACTAAAAAAATGTAAATGATTATTAAGCAAACATTTTACAGTTCCATAACAGCCATGTCCCAGCTCTGAAGCACAGATGGGTTTCTGAATGCAGAGTGAACCAGAATTCTTCATACCTCTACATATCCGGAGAGTGGAAAGTCCTTCCGGAATGGGTGGCCCTCAAACCCATAGTCTGTTAGGATTCGCCTCAGGTCAGGGTGGTTGGCAAAGAAGATTCCATACATGTCCCAAACCTAAAAGAAAGGAAACCAAACAAGCCACATCACCCCATCCTAGAAAAACCCCTCAGCGTACCTCAGAAGCTTAAAACTTCCACACCTCATTTAAGAGGGGCCAACCCAGCTAAGAAAACCTCTTTCCAAAGGGGCCTGCCCAGCCTCCTTTTTTTCTCTCATCCTAGAAGGAAGCCACCCCTCGCATATACTGTACCAACAATGTGTAGGCTGGATGCCTGGACAGTGTAGTGGCTAGGCAGTTGATCTGGGGCACTGCTCATAGATTCAAAGGCCAGAAAGGACCACTGATCATCTAGTCTGACCTCCTGTATAAAATTATGGGTTTTAAGGAGGCTTGGCAGAATTCAATTATTTATTTGCAATTTAGATGTTTATTTTAAGCATTCTCCCCCCCATTTAAATTTCCACAGTTGTGCAAAATTATGGGCTTTAAGAAGCATTTTTCCAATTTTTAATCTATTTAAATTTTCACAGTTGTGGTAAATTATAGGGGGGACAATTACTTAATGATAATAGACACTGAGATTCAAAAAGTCAAAGCTTTAACTCCGGTAAAATACAAACTGTCAACATCACGTGTCAAAACAAAGTAAATATCCTAAAATCAACCTGTAGCTTACAAGCAGTATTTTTCTTACTTTGCCTGTCAACTTCTATCATCATCGGAAATATTTTTTCCACCAGTTTGTGTGTGTATGGCAAAAAATCAACATTTCCTGATAAAAATCTAATCCTTCCAAGTCTATATAACACAGGCCTTAGAACTTTCCCAACAGAATTCCATTTGAATTTGAGCTTATATTTAAAAAAACCTAAATCCAACCTTGATTTAAAAATTATCAGTTAGACAAATTCAGACTGGAAATAAGATGCAAATTTTTAACACCGAAGGTCATTAACCATTGGAATAACCACCATCCTCACTACTCAACCTGTGGCCCAATCAGCACAGAGTTGTGGCCCATGTGACATCCTCAGGGCCATACAGGTAGTATTCAATGCGGTTCACATAACATATTATGGGCTGCATACGTGACCCACAATGGTAAATAGGCTAAGAACTACTGTCCTAGAAGATAACAACATTATAAGGCAGTGGTCCCCAATGTGGTACCCTCGGGCGCCATGGCGCCCGCCGGGGCATTTATGTGTGCCCGTCTAGTGCCCAGCAGGGGACCTGCCGGGGACAGAGAACTCAGGCTGCGGGCGTGGTGTTCTCTGTTCCCAGCAGGTGCGGGGCCTGCCTAGTTCCCAGTAGGGGAGAGAAGCTGCAGCCCCATGCCTGCCAAGGACAGAGAATTCTGGGGCTGCAGGGACCGGTGTTCTCGGTCCCTGGCAGGAGCAGGGCTGCGGCTTAAGCCGGAGAGAAGCCGCGGCCCCACACCTGCCGGGGACAGAGAACTCTGGGGCTGCAGGAGCTGGTGTTCTTGGTCCCCGGCAGGTGCGGGGCCCACCTAGTGCCCAGCAGAGAAGAGAATCTGGGCCCCGTGCCTGCTGGGGACAGAGTACTTCAGGGCTGCAGGTACCAGTGTTCTCTGTCCTCATGGCTTTTCTGCGGCTTCTCTCTGGATTCATATATTATGTAATATTAAATATGTTTTTTTTGTATTATTTAATGTACAAATACAAAATAAGCCTTGTAAAATTGTTGGTGCCTGCCACGCTCTTCTGAAAACATGAATGTGCTACTGGTCACAAAAAGGTTGGGGACCACTGTTATAAGGAATAGTGAGCATGGATTTGTCAAGAACATGCCAAACCAACCTAATTTCCTTCTTTGGCAGGTGGGAAGTAGAAGATGTGATGTATCTTGATTTTAAGAAGGTTATGACACAGTCCCACATGATATTCTCATAAGCAAACTAGGGAAATATGGCCTAGATGAACTTACTATGAGGTGGGTACACAACCTGGCTGAAAGACTGTACTCAAAGAATAGTTATCAATGGTTTGCTGTCAAACTGGGAGGATGCAGCTAATGAGGTCCCATACTATTCAATATTTTTATTAATGACTTGATAATGGAGTGGAAAGTATGCTTGTAACATTTGTAGATGACACCAAGCTAGGAGGGGTTGCAAGTACTTTGGAGGACAGGATTCGAATTCAAAATGACCTTGACAAAATTAAGAATTGGTCTGAATTCAACAAGATGAGATTAAATAAAGAAATGCACAGGACTTCACTTGGGAAGGAAAAAATAAAATGCACAACTACAAAGTGGGGAATAACTGGCTAGATGGTAGTACTACGGAAAAGGATCTGGGTTATAGTAGATCACAAATTGAATGAGTCAACAATGTGATGCAGTTGCAAAAAAGACTAAAATCATTCAGGGGTGTATTAACAGGTGTCTCGTGAATAAGACATGGGAGGTAATTGTCCTGCTGTACTCTGCACTGCTGAGGCCTCAGCTGAAGTTCTGTGTCCAATTCTGGGCTTCACACTTTAGGAATGATGTGGACAAATTACAGAGTCCAGAAGAGTGCAACAAAAATGATAAAAGGTTTAGAAAACCTGACTTATGAGGAAAGGTTAAAAAAACTGGGCATGTTTAGTCTTCAGAAAAGGAGACTGAGAGGGGAACCTGATAATCTTCAAATATGCTAAGGGCAAGAAGAGGATGGTGATCAATTGTTCTCCACGTCTACTAAAGGGAGAACAAGGAATAATTGGCTTAATCTGCAACAAGGGACATTTTAGGTTAGATATTTGGAAAACTTTCTAACTATAAGGAAAGTTAAGCACTGGAACAGGTTACCAAGGGAGGTTGTGGAATTTCGGTCCATGGAGGTATTTAAGAACACATTGGACAAACACCTGTCAGGCATAGGTTTACTTGATCCTGCCCCAGCACAGGGGGCTGGACGTGATGAGCTTTCAAGATCCCTTCCAATCCTATGTGTCTGATTCTAAATTGTTCCAATGGTTAATGATCCTCACTGTTAAAAAAAACAAAACTACATCTTGTTTCCAGTCTGAATTTGTCAAACTTCCACTTCCAGCCATTGGATCTTGTTATACCTTTTGCTCAAAGCCCTCAGAAGAATGTCAAGTGCCTCTTCTCCCATTCCCAAGGGCAACACCATTCCCTCCTGCACAGTTCCCAGAGGAATAGAGTTTCATTCAAATATTGCCTCCTCCAACTCCCATATGGATCCTGTTCCCAAGCACAAAGCCCTTGGGAAAGCACACTGGAGCTCACCTCTCTTTCATACCAGTTTGCTGCCTGGTGCACTGACACTGCTGAATCAACAGGTGTCAGCTCATCTGTGTACGTCTTCACACGGATCCGAGAATTGAAGCGCAGAGACAGGAGATTATAAACAATCTAAAGGGAATTGAGAAAAAGCAACCAATTTATTGTGTCCTAGCTCATGTACAAACTGTCTCTTGGAATGAACTGAGATTTTTATAGTAAGATACCGGCTGAAGGGTCAAGGGCAAGGAAGACGACAGGTTTTCAGATGAGTTTTCCAGTGAGACCATGATAGCACTTCATACCTATAGAGCAAGGGTAGCCACTCCATAGTTAAAATTCAAGCTAATTTTTCTACTATTAGCCTGACTTATGAAAAAAACAAAACCCACCACCTCTAATTGCCCCAGAAACAAACCAATTCTCCTGAAACTTAGCTGGTCACATGTAGTGTTACAGTCTATACCAGGGGCCAGCAACCTTTCAGAAGTGCTGTGCCGAGTCTTCATTTATTCACTCTAATTTAAGGTTTTGCATGCCAGTAATACATTTTAATGTTTTTATAAGGTCTCTTTCTATAAGTCTATATTATATAACTAAACTATTGTATGTAAAGTAAACAAGATTTTCAAAATGTTTAAGAAGCATCATTTAAAATTAAATTAAAATGCTGATCTTACGACACCAGCCTGCTTAGCTCGTGTCATAAACAGATAGTTAAGGGTTAATGTCTCTTTTACCTGTAAAGGGTTAACAAACAGGGAACCAAACACCTGACCAGGGGACCAATCAGAAGACAAGATACTTTCAAATCTCGGTGGAGGGAAGCCTTTGTTTGTGTTTTTTTGGGTTTTGCTTTGTTCTCTCTGGGCTCTGAGAGTGACCACACGTACCTACAGGCTCTCTAATCTTCTATTCCAATTTTGTGAGTACAAAGGTAGAAAGGCGGTATAGTCTTTTTATTTGTTTTCCTTTATTTGCAAAAGTGTAGTTTGCTGGAAGTATTTTAAATTGTATTTTGCTGGGAGGGAGGCTTCTTTCTAGTTTCTATAAGCTGACAGACCCTGTAACTTTTTACCATCTAAATTGCAGAGATAAACTTTTACCTTTTTTCTTTCTTTTTATTAAAAGTTTTGCTTTAAGACCTGTCTGATTTTTTTCTCCTAGTTAAGGCTCAAAGGAACTGAGTCTGTACACACCAGGGAATTGGTAGGGAGAAGGGAAAGAGAGCAGGGGGTAGAAGGGAAAAGTGAATTTCCTCTTTATTTTAGATTCATGGAGTTTGAATCTGGATTGCCTCTGGGTGAAGGGAAAAGAGGAGGGGGGAAGGTATCATTCCTCCCTGTGTGGTGATTCAAGGAGTTTGAATCACAGTGATCTCCTAGTGTACTCAGAGCGGAAAGGAGCTGGGAGAAAGAAAGAAGGGGGAAGGGAAATGGGTTATTCCCCTTTGTTGTGAGACTCGAGGAATTTGGGTCTTGGGGTCCCCAGGGAAGGTTTTGGGGGAGACCAAAGTTTATCAGGCACTCTACTCTAAGTCCTGATTGGTGGCAGCACTACAGGATCTAAGCTGGTAATTAAGCTTAGGGGAATTCATGCTAGTACCCATATTTTGGACGCTAAGGTTCAGAATTGGGAATTATATTATGACAGCTCGCTGCCAGCCTGGGGTTCTGTTCACCTAAACCAGCAGCGGGCTGAGCAGGGTCTACGGCCGGGACCCCAGACCTGGGTGGGGAGGTTTCAGGGGTCAGGGATGAGGGCTGGGGTATGTGGGGGGTCAAGGATCAGGGCAGAGGGCTGGGTGTGTGGGGGGGGTGCATGGCAGAAGGCCGAGTGTGTGGGGGCTCAGGGCAGAGGGATGGGGCTGTGGGGATGCAGAGCAGAAGGCTGGGTGTGTGTTGGGGTGGGTGGGGTTCAGGGCAGAGGGCTAGGGGGCGCAGGGCAGAAGGCTGTGTGTGTGAGGGGGTTCTAGGGTCAGGGCAGAGGGCTGGGGGGGTATGGGAGCTTCAGGGCAGAAAGCTGAGCATGTGGGGGGGTCAGGGCAGAAAGCTGTGGGGGGGTTCAAGGGTCAGGGCAGAGGGCTGGGGGAGGGTGCAGGGCAGAATGCTGAGTGTGTGGGGGGTCAGGGCAGAGGGCTGGGGGGCGTAGGACAGAAGACAGTGTGTGTGGGATTAGGGCAGACGGCTGGGGTGCTCAGCCCGCAGGGGTGTTCCCAGCCCCCCCCCCTGCCCTGAGCGGCTCAGGGCAGGGGGCTAGAAGAGCTATTCCTGTTCCACCTCCTTCCCCAAGGCTCCGTCCCTACCTCTCTCTGTCCCCTCTAGGGGATTGCCTGCATGCTGTTGCTCTTCCCCTCTCCCCCTCACTAGAGCCATCAACTGATTGGCGCAGGGAAGGAGAGGGGGCGGGGCAGGAAAGCACCACTCTGGGGGGAAGAAGCAGGGGAGAAGGAAGTTTGGTTGCTGCAGAACCAAGCTTCTGCCTCCTGCCCCCGCAGGGGAGAGCAGTGGGCGAGGGGGCTGAGTGGGGCTGGGGGCCAGGACTGCGGCAAGCGGCTGCGTGCCGCTCAAGATTGGCTCGCATGCCATATGTTTGGCATGCGTGCTGCAGGTTGCCAACCCCTGGTCTATACCATAGATTAATATCTCATATTGTCCAAAGGGGGTGAAAAGTAATAAGAGTTTAACTTGACGAGTTTATAAAAAGAGCAGAAATTGGAGACAAAAATACTATTACAACTTGGATGCATTTAAACTAAAAACTGATCAGGGAGTTGCAAAGCTTTTGGCTAGGTCACCAATTGTTTTAGTAACAGATTAAGGAGGCTGGCAAACTTTTTGGCCTGAGGATCACATCGGATTTCCAAAATTGTATGGAGGGCCGTTTAGGGGAGGCTGTGCCGCCCCAAACAGCCAGGCATAGCCTGGCCCCTACCCCCTATCCAGCCCCCCCTGCTTCTCACCCCCTGACGCTCCCCCCCGGGACTCCTGCCCCATCCAACCCCCACTGTTCCCTGACCACTCAGACCTCCTGCCCTCCCATCCAACCACCCCTTCTCCTTGACTACTCCTCACTGCTCCATCCACCCCCCTCCTTCCTGACTGGTCCCCATTCAACCCCACTGTTTGCTACCCTCTGACCACCCCGCCCTCTAGCCATACCCCCACCCCCGATCACCACCCTGAACTCCTCTGCCCTCTATCCAACCCTCCCTGCTCCCTTACTGCGCTGCCTGGAGCACTGGTGGCTGGCGGCACTACAGCCACGCTGCCGAGAGCACCAGGAAAGGCAGCCCTGCCGCCCAGCTGGAGCCAGCCACGCAACTGCGCAGCACAGAACACTGGGTCAAGCCGCAGCTCTCCTGCTATGCTGCCCGGCAAGAGCTCGCAGTCCCGCTGCCAAAAGCATTGCGCTGGCAGTGCAGTAAGCTGAGGCTGCGGGGGAGGGGGAACAATAGGGGAGGGGCCGGAGGCTAGCCTCCTGGGCCAGGAGCTCAGGGGCCGAGCAGGTCCCACAGGCCAGATGTGGCCCACGGGCTGTAGTTTACCCACCTCTGGAGTAAGATATTACTAGCATGGCAGGAAGTGTCAACATATAACACTAAATATGTTTTGATTAGTTCTGATGGGATGAGGCTGTCCTCTCTTTCTGGATATTGCATTATTAAGTGTCACTTAGCTACTAGCTTAACCTTACAGGAAGGAAGCTGTATTACTGTGTGCCAACCAGTCTTGCCAGCATGGTCACGTGCTAGGAACCAGGATCTACCATCACACTGATTAGCCTTCATTGTCCACCATCCTGAAATATGTCTTGACCCGAATGGGCAAGAAGCAACCAGGTGACATCTCCATGTCCATAAGGTTAGCTAAACCCAGAACGATACCTGAAGTGTGAAACTTAGGTACTGCTATTCCCTCCCTTGTGTGTAAGTTACCTTCCCTGTTCATCCCTCGCCCTCTAATTCTCTTCTATATAGGTTCATATGCCACACTCATCTGCAGTAGCTGAGTGCTTTCCAGTAGTGCATTAAGCAATGTAACTACAGAGCTGTTATGTGTGGGTTACTCTCTCATCTTCTCCCCACAGCAAGAAGTATGTGCAGTGGCATGTCTTGTTTTGGTAGCTTTACTTGTTTGAATATACCTATTGCGATGTATTTACATTACAGAAGGTACGGTAAAAGAAATGCGCTTGGCATTTGGAGTGGAAAGTCATGAGGTTTATGAGGGTCATTAGTTCCTGGGGAATTCATGCCAGTCTTGGACCGCCTCTCAGAGGAAGTTGTGTCTCCTGCACAGGTGAGCCTTACTCTGATTGTTGAGAGTTCCACTGTGCCACAAGAGCATAGTTGTCAACCACAGTTTTTACCCTGGAGCTTTAGGAGGTCTTTTAGCTCTTCGGTGCCCAGACCATGGAACACTTTGAAGATAAGGACTAAGACATTGAACCTGGTTCAAAATTCTAAGGGAAGCCAGTGTAGAGGGCAGAAGACTGGTTTGATATGTTCAGAGAAGGCTGTGTTGCCGAGGAGACGTGCTGCAATGTTCTGTACTAGCCGGAGTTTCCTAAGGGCTGAAGGTTTCGTCCCTGGGTGTACTGCAGTACTCCAATCAAGAGGTGCCAAAGATACAAATAACCAAGACCAGGTCTTCATCCACCAGGATGGGATGGAGTCTCCAGATCAACTGAAGATGGTAGAAAGCCATATTTGCAGGTGGTGCCATGTGAGACCTCGGAGTCAGTGATGAATCTAAGGTTACTTCTAGACTACAGACTGAATTGACCAATTGTGGGTGTGTGCCTTCAACCAAAGGAGGCTGCACTGTGGCTGCAAACTCTTCAAAATTCTTTTCTCTGCCCACTAGCATCACCTCTGTCTTGCTTGGGTTCAGCTTCAGCCAGCTGTTCTTTTACCACTCCCCCTGCCTCTCTCTTTTTGCCTTACAGACCAGTTTAACCAAGACATGTCCATCCTTGCATTATTGCTGTGAGTTTGTGGCCAAAAAGGCAAAACAATGCATTAACATCCCACCGCTGCCACCATGACATAACCTTATTCCCAGATTCTGGACCTTAGCGTCCAAAATTTGGGGGTTAGCATGAAAACCTCCAAGCTTAGTTACCAGCTTGGACCTGGTACTGCTGCCACCACCCAAAAAATTAGAGTGTTTTGGGGCACTCTGGTCCCCCTGAAAAACCTTCCCTGGGGACCACAAGACCCAAATCCCTTGAGTCTCACAACAAAGGGAAATAATCCTGATTTCCCTTCCCCCCTCCAGGTGCTCCTGGAGAGATACACAGACACAAGCTCTGTGAAACTACACAGAGTGATTCCCCCTCTCCGTTCCCAATCCTGGAACAAAAGCACTTTCCTCTTCACCCAGAGGAAATGCCAAATCAGGCTAGCAATCCAACACACAGCTCTCCCCTGATTTCTTCCTCCCACCAATTCCCTGGTGAGTACAGACTCAATTTCCCTGAAGTAAAGAAAAACTCCAACAGGTCTTAAAAGAAAGCTTTATATAAAAAGAAAGAAAAAATACAAATGTTCTCTCTGTATTAAGATGATACAACACAGGGTCAATTGCTTAAAAGAATATTGAATAAACAGCCTTATTCAAAAAGAATACAAATCAAAGCACTTCAGCACTCATATTCATGCAAATACCAAAGAAAAGAAACCATAGAACTTACTATCTGATCTCTTTGTCCTTACACTTAGAAACAGAAGACTAGAAAATAGAAAGTACTTCTCCAAAGCTCAGAGAAGCAGGCAGGCAGACAAAAGACTCAGAGACACACTTCCCTCCACCCAAAGTTGAAAAAATCCAGTTTCCTGATTGGTTCTCTGGTCAGGTGTTTCAGGTGAAAGAGACATTAACCCTTAGCTATCTGTTTATGACACGCCCCCCAAATTGCAGACAGTGGGGAAGCTCACTGGCGGCAATTTCCTTCTAGAACTTGAAAATAAACAGATTAATACAACACATGCACCTTTACATATACTACTAAGTATATAACTAACAGACTTTTACATTTTAAGAACACTTTTTAACTACTGGATTCTGGGAAACTCTCACGGGAGAGTGCATCAGCAACTTTGTTAGAAGCTCCTGTGATGTGTTGAATTTCAAAATCAAAATCTTGGAGAGCTAAACTCCAACGAAGAAGTTTCTTGTTGTTCCCCTTGGCAGTATGAAGCCACTTTAGTGCAGCATGGTCAGTTTGTAGTTGGAACCGCCGTCCCCAAACATATGGGCGTAGCTTCTCCAGGGCGTACACAATGGCATAGCATTCCTTTTCACTGACTGACCAGTGACTTTCCCTCTCAGACAGTTTTTTGCTGAGAAACACGACAGGATGGAAGTTGTGATCTGTTGATTCCTGCATGAGCACTGCTCCTATACCACGCTCAGATGCATCTGTGGTTACTAGGAATGGTTTGTCAAAATCCGGGGCCCTGAGTACAGGGTCAGACATGAGCGTTGCCTTAAGCTGGGTAAAGGCTTTTTGACACTCATCAGTCCACTTAACGGCATTTGGCTGGGTCTTTTTGGTCAGGTCGGTCAATGGGGCAGCGATTTGGCTGTAGTGTGGTACAAATCGCCTGTAGTATCCGGCCAAGCCTAAGAAGGATTGGACCTGTTTCTTTGACCTTGGGACAGGCCACTTTTGGATAGCATCCACCTTGGCCTGTAGGGGGTTTATGGTTCCTCGACCCACCTGGTGCCCCAGGTAAGTCACTCTGTTTTGGCCTATTTGACACTTTTTGGCCTTAACAGTTAGTCCTGCCTGCCTGATGCGCTCAAAGACCTTTTCCAGGTGGAGTAGGTGTTCGGGCCAGGAGTCTGAAAAAATGGCCACATCATCAAGGTAGGCAACGGCAAATTCTCCCAGTCCAGCTAGTAGACCGTCTACCAGCCTCTGGAAGGTGGCGGGTGCATTTCGAAGGCCGAAAGGAAGGACATTGAATTCATACACCCCCGCATGGGTGACGAATGCTGACCTCTCCTTGGCGGGTTCATCTAGCGGTACTTGCCAGTACCCCTTGGTTAAGTCTATTGTAGAGATGAACTGGGCACGTCCCAACTTTTCCAATAGCTCATCAGTGCGTGGCATTGGATAGTTGTCCGGACGAGTTACCGCATTTAGCTTACGGTAGTCCACGCAAAAGCGTATTTCCCCATCTGGTTTGGGTACCAGAACCACTGGAGATGCCCATGCACTGGTAGATGAGCGGATTATACCCATCTGTAGCATGTTCTGGATCTCCCGTTCTATAGCAGCTTGGGCATGAGGAGACACCCGGTAGGGTGGGGTTCTGATTGGGTGAGCATTACCTGTATCAATGGAGTGGTATGCCCGTTCAGTCCGTCCTGGGGTGGCTGAGAACAATGGGGCGAAGCTAGTGCACAGCTCCTTGATTTGTTGCCGCTGCAGACGTTCCAGGGTGGTTGAGAGGTTCACCTCTTCCACGCCACCGTCTTTTTTTCCGTCGTAGTAGACACCGTCAGGCCACTCAGCATCATCTCCCTGGACTGTAAACTGACAAACCTGTAAGTCTCTGGAATAGAAAGGCTTGAGAGAATTAACATGGTACACTTTAGGCTTTAGTGAGGAATTGGGAAATGCTATGAGGTAGTTTACAGCTCCCAGGCGCTCTTGGACCGTGAATGGCCCTTCCCATGATGCTTCCATCTTATGGGCCTGTTGCGCCTTCAAGACCATAACCTGGTCTCCTACCTTGAAGGAACGTTCTCTGGCATGTTTGTCATACCAGGCCTTTTGCTCTTCTTGAGCATCCTTTAGGTTCTCTCTAGCAAGGGCTAAAGAGTGTCGGAGGGTGCTTTGTAGGTTGCTTACAAAGTCCAGAATGTTAGTTCCTGGAGAAGGCGTAAACCCCTCCCATTGCTGCTTCACCAACTGTAATGGCCCCTTAACCTCGTGACCATACACAAGTTCAAATGGTGAAAACCCTAAACTGGGATGTGGTACAGCCCTGTAGGCAAACAGCAACTGCTGCAACACTAGGTCCCAATTATTGGAGAATTCGTTGATGAATTTTCTTATTATGGCCCCCAAAGTTCCATTGAACCTTTCCACCAGGCCATTGGTTTGATGGTGGTACGGGGTGGCAACCAAGTGATTCACCCCATGAGTTTCCCACAGTTTTTCCATGGTCCCTGCCAGGAAATTAGACCCTGAATCTGTAAGGATGTCAGAGGGCCAACCTACCCTGGCAAAGATGTCTGTTAGGGCCAGGCACACAGTGTTAGCCCTGGTGTTGCCTAGAGCTACTGCTTCTGGCCATCGGGTAGCAAAGTCCACTAAAGTCAGTACGTACTGCTTTCCTCTGGGCGTCTTTTTTGGGAAAGGGCCCAGAATATCCACAGCTACTCGCTGAAATGGGACCTCAATTATGGGGAGTGGCTGGAGAGGGGCCTTGACCTGGTCTTGAGGCTTACCCACTCTTTGGCATACCTCACAAGACCGGACATACTTGGCAACATCCTTGCCCATCCCCTCCCAGTGGAAGGACTTCCCCAACCGGTCCTTGGTTCTGTTCACCCCAGCATGGCCACTGGGATGATCATGGGCTAAGCTTAAGAGCTTCCCCCGGTACTTAGTTGGAACCACCAACTGTTTTTGCGGCTGCCATTCTTCCCGGTGTCCACCAGAAAGAATTTCCTTGTATAAAAGTCCTTGGTCTATAACAAACCGGGATCGATTAGAAGAGCTGAGAGGCGGTGGGGTGCTCCGTGCCGCCGCCCACGCTTTCTGAAGGCTGTCATCTGCTTCCTGCTCAGCCTGGAACTGTTCCCTTGAGGCTGGGGTCACCAGTTCTTCCTCAGACGGTGGACTTGGGCTTGGTCCCTCTGGAAGCGATGTAGGTGATGGGGTTGTTTCCGTTGCTGGTGAACCGCTCTCCGCTGGTGCACCTGAGGGTATTTCAGGCTCTGGCTGAGCCTTTTGGGTATGGCTGTCGTGTGCTTCTGCCAGTTCTGGCTCGCTGGCGCCCTCTGGCGTTGAGTTTGAAGATGTGGTTGCACTTGCTGGTGCTGGTTGCTGTTCCAGTTCCGGGCCTGGGACTGGAGATGCTGTGGCTGTTTCAGTGGTAGGCATGGAATCCGGGTCCACTACCTCTGTCTGGGTCTCTGGTAACACAGACGGGGCTTCTGTGGACGGCTCAGGAACAGGAATGGGTCTGGAAGCTTGCCTGGTTTGGCTACGGGTAACCATTCCCACTCTCTTGGCCCGCCTCACCTGGTTGGCCAAGTCTTCCCCCAGTAGCATGGGGATAGGATAATTGTCATAGACTGCAAAAGTCCACATTCCTGACCAGCCTTTGTACTGGACAGGCAGTTGAGCTGTAGGCAAGTCTACAGCTTGTGACATGAAGGGGTAAATTGTAACTTTGGCCTTTGGGTTGATGAATTTGGGGTCAACGAAGGATTGGTGGATAGCTGACACTTGTGCCCCCGTGTCTCTCCACGCAGTAACCTTCTTTCCGCCCACTCTCAAATTTTCCCTTCGCTCCAAGGGTATTTGAGAGGCATCCGGGCCTGGGGATCTTTGGTGTGATGGTGGTGTAATGAATTGCACTCGCATGGTGTTCTTGGGACAGTTGGCCTTGATATGTCCCGGTTCATTACACTTAAAGCATCTTCCATCTGATGGTTCACTGGGCCGAGGTGAGTTACTGGAGACTGGTGAGGTTGAAGAGTAGGGTATCTGTGGCTTTACTTGGGTGGTATGGAGGGTCTTTGGCTGTCCTCGGTTGTAGGGTTTATGGTCTGTGTGCCCCCTGGGGTAATCGTTCCCCTTGACAGTAGCTTTTTTGCTTTCTGCCAGTTCCATCCATTTGGCTCCAATCTCCCCCGCCTCAGCGATAGTTTTGGGATTTCTATCTTGTATGTACCGTGTGATGTCTTCAGGAACACCATCCAAGAACTGCTCCATTTGTATGAGGAGGTTCACTTCTTCCAAGGTTTGAATGTTGTTTCCTGTTAACCAGGCCTCATAGTTTTTTGCAATGTAGTAGGCGTGTTTGGGAAATGACACCTCTGGTTTCCATTTTTGGGTTCTGAAGCGCCGACGGGCATGATCTGGGGTTATCCCCATCCTGTATCTGGCCTTGGTTTGAAAAAGTTTATAGTCATTCATTTGCGGCTTGGGCATTTCAGCTGCCACCTCTGCTAAAGGTCCACTGAGGTATGGCCTTAATTCTACCATGTACTGGTCTTCGGGGATGCTGTACCCAAGACAGGCTCTTTCAAAATTTTCCAAGAAGGCCTCGGTGTCATCACCTGCCTTGTAGGTGGGAAATTTCCTGTGCTGGGGAGCAATAATTGGCGCCGGGTTGTTAGGGTTGGCTGGCACATGCAGCCCAGCTTTTGCCATCTCCAGTTCATGTTTTCTCTGTTTTTCCTTCTCTTCATTCTCTTTTTGTTGTTTTTCCATTTCTTTTTGTTGTTTTTCCATTTCTTTTTGGTGCTTTTCCATTTCTTTTTGGTGCTTTTCCATTTCTTTTTGGTGCTTTTCCATTTCTCGGCGGTGGGCTGCCTCATCTTCTGCTTGTTTCCTTCGGTAGGCCACCTCTTCTTCTTCTAGTTTTCTTTTGTGTGCTGCCTCTTGGGCTGCCTGTTCTCTTTGGAAGGCTGCCAGTTTGAGGCTTTCTTCCTTTTCTTTCATCTCCATCTGTCGCCTGTGTTCAGCGTCTTTGATTTGTTCTTCGGCGTCAATCCTTGCCTTAGAAGTCATGGTTCCTGTTTTCTTGTGTTGGAGTGCCCTCCGATGTTTATCTTCTGAACTGCAGGCTCTCTGTTGCCTCCTGAAGTCTGCCTAGCAACAGTGCTTTTTTCCTTTTCTCTCTCTAGCTAATGTTCAATGAAGGGAAACCAGAAAAACCACTTTATTTGCATGCATATAGAGTGCTGGTATGACTCTCAATGGGAGTGCTATTGTGTGACAATAGACTGTCAATAGTCTGCTAATGGCTTCTCGCTTAACATGCAAACCACAAACTGCTAGAGAGAGCAGAAAAAAAAAATTCTCTCTGGTTCCCTTTTAAAACCAAACTGTTTCTCTCTGCTAAAAAACCCTTAGCAGAGAAAAGAAAAATATAATATTCCTACTGGCTTCTGGATTCTGTCTATATCCCGCCACTGCCACCATGACATAACCTTATTCCCAGATTCTGGACCTTAGCGTCCAAAATTTGGGGGTTAGCATGAAAACCTCCAAGCTTAGTTACCAGCTTGGACCTGGTACTGCTGCCACCACCCAAAAAATTAGAGTGTTTTGGGGCACTCTGGTCCCCCTGAAAAACCTTCCCTGGGGACCACAAGACCCAAATCCCTTGAGTCTCACAACAAAGGGAAATAATCCTGATTTCCCTTCCCCCCTCCAGGTGCTCCTGGAGAGATACACAGACACAAGCTCTGTGAAACTACACAGAGTGATTCCCCCTCTCCGTTCCCAATCCTGGAACAAAAGCACTTTCCTCTTCACCCAGAGGAAATGCCAAATCAGGCTAGCAATCCAACACACAGCTCTCCCCTGATTTCTTCCTCCCACCAATTCCCTGGTGAGTACAGACTCAATTTCCCTGAAGTAAAGAAAAACTCCAACAGGTCTTAAAAGAAAGCTTTATATAAAAAGAAAGAAAAAATACAAATGTTCTCTCTGTATTAAGATGATACAACACAGGGTCAATTGCTTAAAAGAATATTGAATAAACAGCCTTATTCAAAAAGAATACAAATCAAAGCACTTCAGCACTCATATTCATGCAAATACCAAAGAAAAGAAACCATAGAACTTACTATCTGATCTCTTTGTCCTTACACTTAGAAACAGAAGACTAGAAAATAGAAAGTACTTCTCCAAAGCTCAGAGAAGCAGGCAGGCAGACAAAAGACTCAGAGACACACTTCCCTCCACCCAAAGTTGAAAAAATCCAGTTTCCTGATTGGTTCTCTGGTCAGGTGTTTCAGGTGAAAGAGACATTAACCCTTAGCTATCTGTTTATGACACACTGGTAAAAGTCTTTCAGGTCTCAGAGGAGGTACAAGTGAAAGACAGAAGCTGTGACTTCTTATCTTTTCTCTCTGTGTGTGCATCTGTGTTTTGGAACAACTGAAGAGCTACTGTGTAGGATTTTCAAGAGCACCTAAGGGAGTGAGGTGCCAATTCTCATTGAAAGTCAGTGGGAGTTAGATGCCTAAATCCACTAGGTGATTTTGAATATCCCACCTACCATTTATAACTAATTATTTCCTGCAGTTTTAAAAAAGCTATTAATACAAGGAAGGTGCTTCAAGTAAAAACTATTAAAAAGAAATTTGGTAAATTAAGGTTCAAATGCTTTAACTTTTTTATGTGGTTAAGAAGAGATTTTAAAATATATTTTGTGTTGTTTATATGCAATAGGAGTTTAGTGTTTCTATATAAAGGGTTTTCATTGGTGTAATCAGATCTACTTTAACTAGATTTAGCTACCCTGTTGCAATTTTTTTTAAACATAAACCAAGTTTAAAGAAAAGGTAATACTGTTTTTAGGAGTTTGATACCAATAAAACAGTTTCAGCCCAACTCTTTTAGTTTTTTGTTTTAGAATACACCACCTTTCATCTGATATCGAAACCCCATGAGGCAAAAGAGAAAGATACTGTACCAGACTGTGTGAACTGCAAAAGAGAAACTGCCAGATCCCATGGAGGGACAGAGGCTAGTTTTAGAAAAGTGTGTTTGAGAGAGACAGAGATCAGGCCTAAGAAGTTAAGTGAAGCAAGGCCATGAAGGATTTTAAAACAAAGAAGGCACCTTCACCATAGATGGAGATGCAGCTGGGTAGGAGTAGAGCCAAGACATGAAACTGTAAATATTTTGGGGTTGAGACTGTCTCTTTGATGTGTGTGTGTGTATGCTGCTTAGCACAATGGTGCCTCAAATCCTGTTTGGGGCCTCTGGGTGCTACTTCACAACTAGTGCTAACTAACTAGAGAAGTCTGCCTAGGTACAGAGGCCACCCAGGAGAATGGAGCTGTTCAGAGTTGAAGGCTGCAAGGAGGGCAAGGAAGATGAAGCAGAAGGAGCTGACATCATCAGAAACAAGATGGTTGGTGAATACATGGAGGAGAAAGGTTTGTGTGTCATAGTCAAAGTAAATCAATGGCTTCAGATCCAAAGAGTAGTGTTACTCCTGGGGAAATTCTGCACCCCAAAATTAAAAGTGCTTTATATTTTGTCAAAATAACACAATATAAATCACACCAGTTTCAATTATTTTGATAATTTATTTCAGAATACCTGTCAGCGAGTATGTCTGTAACAATACAGACAAAAAAAGTTTCCCCCAGGAGTAGAGAGTTAAAGAAACTGCTGCAAGAACCCAGTTGCTGTTTCTCTGTAATGCTTTTGTCGGGTGCCCAGTCTAGATATCACACATATCAGCTGTGCACATCTTGGGGGAAAACTGTGCCCCTTCAGTCTCAGACATCCACATCCCCAACCCCCTCCAGAGCCCAGCTGTGGAGCACTCCCCTCCCCAGCCCAGACACCCACACCCCCTAGAGCCTAGCTGTGGGGCACACACCAGGCCAGACATCTACATCCCCTAACCCCTAGAGCCCAGGAATTCAGAGAGAGAAACAGCCTGTTGCGGGGTCCCATGCGTGTATGGAGTTTCCTGCACGCCGCCTCCTTCCTTCAGGACGAGCTGGGAACTGCAGCAGCCCAGAACCTCTGCCTTGGAGAGAAGAGGGGGGTTAACTGCCCCCTGCTTACCCCATCTCCATAAAGCAGGGGGTGGGACACACGACAGGACTCAGGACAGAGGGAGCTTGCTGGCAGCAGCTGCTGTCTCAACCTGATGATCTACTTAAAAAGGCAATGCACTTAGAGTGGGGTCACCATACTTAAAGGGGCAATGCGCCTCTCTCTCACACAGAGTGTGTCTCTCTGTCTCTAGCTGCTATGCTGTCTCCCCTCCCTCCACTCTCTGTCTCTAGCTGCTATGCTGTCTCCCCTCCCTCCAGTCATGCTGCCTTGTAGAGTGTGAAGCTACATTGTGTGTGTGTGTGTGTGTGTGTGTGTGTGTGTGTGTGTGTGTGTGTGTGTGTGTGTGTGTGTGTGTGTGTGTGTGTGTGTGATTTGTCTTGTGAAATATTTTTTTTCCTGGAACCTAACACCTCCCCCATCACCACCATTTACATTAACTCTTATGCGGCGATTGGATTCGCTTAATATTGTTTTGCTTAAAGTCGCATTTTTCAGGAACTTAACTATGTTAAGCAAGAAGGAACTGTATTTGGGAGCCGGAGAGCAGGGGCTCTGCTGAGTCTAGTGGCCCTAATGGTGGCCAGTAGCTCTGCATCACTAATTCTATGGAGAAAAGTGAAATCCTGCATTGGGCAGTGGCACAGAATTCCCCTAAGAGTAGTAGTATGCACTTGTCTCATGACACCCAGATGCAGACACCTCTCCTCAGAGTGCCTCGGGCTCACTATTTAATTGGGTATATTAATATGTCAGTGATACAACTGATTCTATGCTCAGTGGATTAAGCAAAACCCAAAGCTCTCAGAGCAGATAAGCATAACTATTGCAGAATGCAAAGGCCATGGTCAGAGCTGTAAACAATTGCTTTATCTTAGTATTCAACACCATCATGTTCTATAACTCTTTGCAGGTGTGTACCTCCAAGGAATAGTTCCTACCTCAAAACGGTATTGTCGAGTTGGGACATCAATAGCAGTCAAATCAGCCAGGGATTTAAATTGGGCATTGGTGTGATCTCGAAGAAAAGTCAGAATTGGAACAATCCCATCAGGATGGATAAATATCTCCAATTCATTGAAACAGGTCACCTGTGGAAAAGAACAGAAAGCGAATTAGTATAGACGCTGAAGGGATTGAGCAATGCATTGAATAAAGCAGGATACTCAGATCAGGAGGGTTTGAGGTCACATGATCAGGTATATCACATCAGACCAAGAAACTCAATAGCAGAAATGGTTTTTAGCCAGCTCTATCACTCTCTCCCACCCAGAGTCCTGTAAATCTGCGGATATCCGCAGACCATGTTTGCGGATCATGGATTGGATGCAGATACAAATTTCGTATACACACCTGGCTCTACTAGCCAGCTCCTCACTACACATACCAATCAAATTATTCTAGCTTGGGGTAATACCTACCTGGACTTGCTGGATATACTTGGGCAGAATTTCAGCCACATACTCTCCAAAAGCACATAGCTGGTTCTGGGCCACTTCATCCTTTGGTCGAACGGTGGCTGGAAAGAACAACAGACTTCTCGTGGCTATTGCATCATAAACCACAGAAAGAGGAGCAGTAACTCCCAGCCCACACTAGTTCAGCATGACTCTAGTCAGCTTGGTCATAGGTCTGTCCCCCAGCAGGGAGCAGCTAGGCAGGGGGAGACAAGCCATGATTGTAAAGATCAACTCAATGAGAGGGAGGCACCTCACAACATGGTGAACTAAATGGCTATCTACCAACACCAGGAGGAATATATAGAGTCTAATCTCTGGTAACGTACACGATGCATAGCACATTTAGGAAACAGACTTTGGTAAGTGGCTGGGCACTGGAGTAGACTTGCCCATCAGATGTCAGACAACAGAACACCCTGTCACCATGAATATGAAACTACTTGCATCACACTGAGTGGAATCAGAAGGTAGGGGGATGTTATAATTCAGTAAAAGGAATAAAGTGAGAGAGAAGTTTAGAGTGAACATAAGCAAACATTTCCTAAGGAAAATAACAGACTGATTCCTGATAAGAGGAAAGCAGTTTCTCCAGCACATAATGTCTTATTTTTAAGAGGACAATCCCCATTTTCCATATAATGTTCTAGCATCTCAGCAACTTCTTTCACAACACCTGAAGTGTCCTTGTTTTTTCATTTTGTCAACCAAAAGGTTTATTTTTTGTTGTTCAAGATTTATTGAAACACAGAATTAGATCTGGGATGATTACCAGAAACAGTCTAATGGAAAGAGTATTACTAAAGTTAAAAATCCTCTTCCCCTCTGAGAAATATGCAATGGTTATGGAGTCAGAAGCTGGCAGTAGCAGCACCAGCACACTTTGAAAAAATAAAGCACATACATTTTCTTTTATATATGTAAATGTCACTGCAAAAATGTTCTGGGTTGATTTTGAAAATATGGTCACCTTACTGAGTTATTCTAAATAATACCCACTATACAGACTCCAGGAGTTGGTGAAATACTAATAAACTCAGACTTACGATGGGTCTCTGTTGTGGAGCTCCCCTCAAAACGAGCTTGCAACAGCACTGCAGGGCGTGCAGCAGCTACAAAGAGAAAGAGCATAGATGAAACAGTCTGTACCACATACTCCATTCTCCTTTAAGGAGGAATGCCTTCTTTCCTCCTTTCCAGAGACCAGGAGGCTTCCTTATGTTGCCCCATCCTGGTGAGGTGAGCTCCATTTTAACATATGGCAATTAAGTCTGACCTTCCCCTGCCTGCCTGCCCCCCAAACAATAATCATATAGTGTAGTGAAAATACCCCAAAAGAAATTATGAATGTGCAGTCCAGCAGACAAGTCCTACTCACACACACACACACACACACAAATTCTACCATGGGGGCCTACTCCCTTTACTAAGTACAATGCAAAAACAAAGGCTACGGTGATACTTTTTCCATGCAAAGCAATAAACCCTCTTCTCCTAAACCAGAAATCTGATTAATCACACTTTAGGAGTGGAGAATGTATCGCTCAATTTCCTACAGCAACATCTAAACCATATGCCCAACTATTTTACTTGGAAATGAATAGTGCTCGATATACTAGAGCGAACTAACACGGTGACACCCCGCTTAGCAGAAAGAACAGATCAAATATAACACGCAACTCGAAGATCTTTTCTTTCTGTCTTGATGTTTATATCACGATCATCACCACGTTATTCAAGCCTTCTCACAGAAGCGCTAACTCAGCAGATATCTTACAGCCCGTGAACAGGCAGATTCTCACTAAACCTGGAGTCACCGACAGAAGCGAGGCTCGGAGACACCAGGGAGACGCAGGTGGCCAGTGAGACACAAAAGACAATTGCCATTTAGCTGCACAGAACTCAGCGAAATAAAATCTTTCCCCAAAGGGCGGCACTAGCCGACCCAGCGAGGCAGAGGCGAACAGGGCAGGAAGACAGCGTCTGCCAGCGAACCCCTCCAGGCAGGGCTAGAAGGGTCACGGTGACCCCTGCCCCAACCAGAGGGAGCTGCACACGGGCCGGTCCTACCGAGGGGCTTCTCGCCCAGACAACCCGACTCACGTGGGGCCAGGGTCACGGGGGACCCGACTCCCTCCCCGCCAGCCCAGGCCGAGCCGCCCTCCCCCTGCCCCATTGCCTCACCTCTAAGGCCAGCCCGGGCCAGCCCCAGCGCTGCTGCCAACATCCTGCCCTGGGCAGCGAGCCGGGGACACAGACACACAAGGACACAGACCAGAACCGGAAGGCGCCTCTACCATTGAAGTCCCCAGTCCATGAACCGGAAGTAGAACTTGCCACAGCCGTCAGTTTCTCCGCGAGTTGCTGCTAAATTGACCGGAAGTTCCGGACGCGTCGCTATGCGGAAGAGGAAGGTGCAGCCGTTGTGAGGTTCCCCGGAAGGCTGGTGGGAGGTTCCTGCCGGGCCGGCGGCATGAAGGGAAGAGCCGCAGGTGGGAGCTCTCGCGGAGCGGGCGCGTTTCCCAGGCTGAGTCCGCGCGGGGTTTTTCCCTTAGTGCCACCGCCCTTCCCCAGCGCGGAAGGGCCGTAGCCGCGAACCTCGCCCAGGCTGCTGGGCACCCTCGGTGGGGAGCGGCGGGCGCTGGCTCCGGATCCAGGATGGGCCGCGCCTAGGGGAAGGTGCCTTCCTGTTCCAAAGGGCGAGCAGGGTGGCGGGCAAGGGGAAGTGGGGGCCGTGGTTTGGCCCAGCGGGTGGGGAGGGGGCTTTGGCTGGTGGGAGGTGCGAGGGAGGCCACCCCGGTTTGGCTGGACTCAAGTGACTTGGGGGTCTCGGAAGAAGCAGATTTCTGGGCGGGATCTGAGCGGAGAGGCGGCCACAGGCCAGTTTGGGACTGGTATTTCAGGCCTGTGGCCAGTGTGCCGTACATGCAGGGGAAGCCCGGGGTAGGAGGCGTGGACAGGAGAGCAGCAGCGAAATGCAGGCCAGTCTAGTGTTGCCCAAGAGCTTACGGGAATGTAAACTTCAGTCAGTGGTGAAGGGCTGGATGAAAGGAGGCAGGAAAGATCCAGGGAGGGGACCGCTTTTCCAGGCACCTTCTGCACTCCCAGGATGGGACCAACATTGATTTGGTGGGCTTGGAAGTACAGCATACAAAAGACTCATGCAATTTGAAAGATGTAATCTTTATTCCATGATGTGATCAATTATCCATTGTCACAAGAAGTAAAGCTCTATCACATTTGAATTCATATGCCCTTCATTCATCAAACAATCTGTGAAGCACTCCACTTTTTCATCACTTTTTCCTTTGTTTCTTTTTTCATCAGTTTTTTCCCTCTTCTTGCGGGTAGCTCCATCCTTCTCTTCCTTGGATTGATTGCATAATTAGATACTTATATGAAATTCAATAAAATCATTAATAGTTTTTTTTACTCTCTCAGCCACAACTTGGATACACTGGAGGGAGCAATGATATGGATAGTAGGGAGGCCAAAGAGGAGGAGGTTACAGTAATCAAATTGGGGAAATAATCAGGGCTTGTAAAAGTGTGTTAGCTCTTGGGACAGAGAAAAAAGTGGTGGGAGAGGGAAGGGCCTAAGATGACTCCCTGATCATGTAAGTAATATAAACAATGGTGTTGTCAACTGTGATAGAGAATGGGAGACATGAGGAAGATATAGGAGGAAAGATGAGCTTAAATTGTTGAGGTCTCCATGAAGAAATGTGGGAGAGACAGACTCTCCAGCTGATCCCAGACCTGCCCAGCCAAACTGCCCTTCACCAGAAAAGACAGAAGTACATCTGAGTATCATCACCATGGAAATAGGAATTGAAATTGTTATTGAAGGTCTCTGAGTAATGCTAAGAAATAATGCTCGTGAGCACATGGTGTAGGAGAAAGCATGAAAGTGGATCCTCCCATTCTGTATTTTACCACCAGTCTTTATCTCAAGATTATATGACTCCTCAATCTCTGAAAAATCCTGCACATGATATGTGGTCAAGTTAATGTTATGAGGAAAAAGTCACCTTTAGCATTATCAGAATTTGTGCACTTGTTTTTGCAGCCTTTAGTCTGCTTCCAGTGTAGTTTTTAATAGTAGTACTAAAATGTCGTTTCCCTGGTGGATTCTTTATTTTAGACAAGAGAAAAGGAAAATGACTGTTGGTATCTATTTTATTTTCTATATAGGTAAATCACCTTCATCATTTTGAACACCTTCCAACAGTGCATTAAATGACATGATTAGCATCTGTCACATGTAGTTCATTCTTTTTCTCATCCTCTCCCCAAGAAGGAAGCTATGTATGCATTCCAGTGTGTTGTTTTGGTACAGCTTTTTAATGAGAACATGCTGCTTTGTATTCATATTGGAGAAGGCACAGTTGAAAAAATGGACTTGTCACCTGAAGTAGGTGATGAAGTTTGTGATGGTCCTTCGTTCCTGTGGGAGTTTGTTCCACAGTCTGAGGTCTGTTTCCACACAAGTGAGCATTACCCTTTCAGTAAAAGTTCATGGTGCCTGAAGAGTGATGTTGCCGATCACCTGAAGTGCCAGGATAAGAACAGTGATCTTTTAGGTATCCTGGGCTCAGGTTGTTGAGTGCCTTGAAGATAAGGAACAAAACCTTTACTTTGACTTGAAATTGCCTATGGGAGGACATTGTAGAGAGCAGGGACAGGTTTGATGCAGCTGTGTTGGCCTGTTTTGCCGAGGAGAAATACTGAGTTCTGTACTAGTTAGAGATTCCAAAAGCTTGATGGTTTCATGCCCAGATATGTTATGCTGCTGTAGTCCAGCTGAGAAGTAACAAAGATGCTTATAGCTGAGGCAAGGTTATCATTCTCCAGAATAGAGGATCATCTTGACAACCAGAAATGATAGGAAGTGTTGCACATGGAAACTGCTCTGTGTGTGTTAGTTTCAGCAAAGAACCCCCAGGATTGCTTCTAAATTACAGACTGAGTTGAACAATTGTGGGCCTATATCTTCAACCGAAGGACTACAGCAATTGCAAACTTCTTGGATGAAATCATCTTATTGAAATAATTGAAAAATGATAATGCAGAGATAGCTGCTATGGTTAAGATTGAATGTTAACATTATGGACCACTAGAATTGGGGCTAGAAATTTAGTCTCTCGCTGAGGGGTGAAAATGAGTTTTGAGTGAGCATAGTTCCAATTGTAAGAAGCTTGTCTATGTTCTGCTATTACTGGGATGCATCTACTGCTGAAGCCAAAACCCTCCAGTTGCACAGAAGCATCACCAGTGAAGTAAAGAGGTAACTATCATCCCTCTCTCCAGCAGCTCTTCTTTGTGACAGAGACCTATCTCTCCTCCTGCTCCTGAGGAGATGCCTGCCAAAGAGACACCATTGCTTCTTTTGCCCTTGTCCTGCTGCTAATGGAGAGTATGGCTAATAACATCTGGCTTGAAATGTGATGCCTTTCTATTGTACTTGATTATCTGATCCAAGTTGCCTGGGAGGAGTCGTCTCTGCAGGTTGTATCTCATATTGAAGGTGCAGGGCACTTCATACAAATTTAATGCAACTGTCAGGCACTTGGCAAATTTCTCATTTGGGTAGTTTGAGGGCTCCTGGTCAGTTCTGGCATGACTCTTCTTCCACTTTATTTTCAGAAAAATGAACTCCCAATATATGTTATCCCTACACATACATCACCTCATTTTCATATGGTAATTAGCACCTAGTCATGCTATTAACTGCTGCTTCTGCTCTTTACCAACACACCTTGCCTCAACCTTGTTTGCATCTGACCTGCCCACACTAATATTACTATCTTTTCTTGCTTTATTGGTTTCAGAAATCCCTGTTATGAAACCAGAGATGGGGAGTATGCAATGTGAGAAGAACGAATTTGACTTTATTAGAGTCATAAATTCTGAAATTTCTTTCATGTGCCCCCTCTGTTGTAAATGAGAGATTCATGATTTGGGTTGCTGGATATGTCTCCTACATATCTTAGATCTCTTTTGCTGTATTTCGCTAGGACGCTGAGATTGAGTTGAAAGAGTAATTGTTTGCTAATTCCAGGGATTGGAATATTGGGATTCCACTGTTGCATGAGGCTACCACTGTAGTGAGAGCTGTGGCAGTTTTAATCACATCACTTCATGTGCTGCCCTTATAAGGAAGCACTGCAGATCAGGTGGAAGTTTCTAGTAGCTATGTTACTTAGGCTGCAGTTTGTTTGGCTACCCACCAACTCCTCTTGACTTTTGGAGTTACATCCTCCCTGAGCTGCACGATCTTGTTAGTTGAGGGGGAGAATCTCACTGCCATTGTTTTACAGATTGCTGGAGGTCAGATCTGTGTAGCAACATGGACTCATCGGAGGAGACTGGGGGCTCCTCCACAGAAGAGAACTACTTTGTGAACTACACTTTCACTGACCGTTCTCACTCAGGCCGCGTAGCTCAGGGTATTATGAAGCTCTGTCTGGAGGATGAGCTCTTTGCTGACGTTACCATCTCAGTGGAAGGCAAAGAATTCCAGCTGCACCGGCTAGTCCTCTCAGCTCAGAGCTGCTTCTTTCGTTCCATGTTCACTTCCAACCTGAAGGAGGCCCACAACAGGGTGATTGAGCTGCAAGATGTTAGTGAAAGTGTTTTCCAACTCCTGGTGGACTATATTTACCATGGGACTGTAAAGCTGAGGGCAGAAGAGTTGCAGGAAACATATGAGGTGGCAGATATGTACCAGCTGACTGCCCTTTTTGAGGAGTGCTCCCGTTTCCTGGCCCGCACGGTGCAGGTGAGGAACTGTCTTCAGGTTATGTGGCTGGCAGATCAACACAGTGACATGGAGCTCTACACCGCTGCAAAGCACTGTGCCAAGTCACACTTGTCACAGCTTCAGGATACAGAGGAGTTCCTGCACCTACCTCTCCGCCTGCTGACAGACATCCTTACAGGTAGGCACAGGGGGCTTTTGAGACCAGCCAGGATGTGGGTGTGGAGAGAGAATTGGGGTGGCTATCTCAGAGGTTTGTGGGGATTATCTGAACAACCAGCAGGGTGGCTTTGAAGGACATGAGGATGGGATTCAGAGGACCCAACTATCTTATTCAGAGACTGATCAAAGCAAGTCTTCCCATAGCAAACCATCCAGCATAACTTACTCAAAGAAGCCTTGGTAACTGCAGCTGGCAATGAAGCATCCAACCTTTGAGCAATAGCTGCATTAACATAAAAGATGCTGGTAACATGGCCATATTGTCTGTCTCACAGCAGTTCCTGGAGAAAGGATAACAACCTCCAACCTCATAGGTTTCAGGGGATGCTTGGCATTAAACCTTATGGGGGTCCCTGCTCACTGATATCTCGGATCTAGTTTATTAACCTTCAGTGAACTGTTGAGCTTCTATCCTATGTGGTATTTTCAATAATACTATGAGTTTCCTCAAATAATTGTCAATTTCAGTAGAAAGCATTTCAGAGCTGGATTTGTTTGTCTGTAAAGCGCCAAACACGTGTTGTGTCATATTAAGTTGGTTTTCCATAGAAGACTCTTTGCTCCACACTTATTGTAGGGCTTTCAGTAGGCAATGAAGCCACATAGCTGGTGTAGGGGAGCCTATAATTGTATGTGCTTTTCTTCAGATTTTTGGAATGTTTGCAGGATTTTTCCAGAAATAACTCAATGGTACGTTAAGTCTGTTTGCTAGCTCCCTTAACAGCTTGGGATGCATGTTGTTCCACTATTGTGTATATGTTCATCTTCCAAGGATTCCCTTATCTTTTTAGCAAGAGCTATTTTTACAGGGGCTTTCTCCTATCTTAGTTACCCGAACTTTACTTCTTTTGGAAAACATATCTAAAGATGGTGCCCAGTATTTCAGCCATTTGAGTCATGATTAATTCCAGCCCTTTCATTCTCCCTACTGTCTTTTTCCTTCTGGTATTATGGAGGTGCTGGTTGCAACTCCATAATTAAGGTTGGATATCATTTTTTACTTAAAGCAGGGCTTCAATGTCTTTTTTGCATGAAAAATACAGTACATCATCCCCAACTTTACTGCACATTCTGCCACTACAGAATGAATTTTCAAAGTATTTACAAGTAAATCTGTAAATTTGTTTGTTAAAATTAATTAAATATGTGGTCCTTTGTTACATTTCTTAATCTGCCTTTTCTTTGTCCTGAATGATCTTAACACTAGAATAATAATGCAGACACTTCAAACTTTCCATATACTTAAAATTAATTGAAATTTTATGCATAGGCCATATTTGAAGAAAGTAGGGTATAACTTTAGTGTAGTTATAAACAATTGTATCTAATTGTTAGGTTTGTATACACTAGACAGGTAACTCAAGTGGAGCCTATTGGTTGCAGTGAGTCAATGGTATGAAGGAGAGTGGACTCATGTCAAGAGTTCTCACTGGTAGATTGCTTGACTGATCTGCCACTGCTCTTTAAAAATTCTATGGCTTCATGCTGGCTTGGGCATCAGGGCTTGAAAGGCTTCCCCGTGGTACAGCTTTGATGGCCCTACAATGTGTTGACAGCACTGCCAGGGTAATTCAGGCAGGACTATGGGGAAGTCCTTAAAATTCAGTGGTACTGGCTCTGGTGCTCTTTGCTTAGCAGTATTTTAATTAACACAGCCCTCCAATAAGTCAACTGCAAATTAAGGGCCAGATTCACCGGAATGCTTTGGGTGCTTTGTGCTGCTCCAGCGAGGCAAAGCAGCTGTGAACCCACCCTCGCTGGCAGCTGTGCACTGCTTTGGAGGTACTGGTGAATCTATCCATAAAAGTTAAAATTAAAAAAAAAATAAGATTAATACTGAATATCTGCAAATCGTTAGAAATTTCGCATGGTAGCATTTTCTAGGTTAGGCTGTGTATGAAACTTTTTAATTTAAAAAAACTTACGAAATCCACAGACAAACTGTTCAGATGGAGTTAGGGTTGAAAGTGTATATCAGTAACTCAAGGGTGCAAACACCTACAGCTTGTTTGTAATTACCCTGAAAACATGCATTTGGTTGGGAGATGTCCAAGTAATCTCCACAGCGGATTTTAACATCGAGAAGGAAGAAAATGAAGTAAGAAAGGATACAGCCGTGGGTAAGAGAATGGACATAAGGAGGAAGGGTAGTGTAGATACCAGTCTAATAGGTGATACTGGCAATAGCATGTCTGTGCCTAAACGGGTAAAGAATGTGAGTGAAGCCAAACAGCAAAAATTAAGATGTTTGTAAACCAATGCGAGGAGCCTAGGTAACAAAATGGAGGAACTAGAGTTACTGGTGCAGGAAGTGAAAGCAGATATTATAGAGATAACAGAAACGGGTGGAATAGTAGTCCTGACTGGAGTACAGGTATTGAAGGGTATGTGCTGTTTAGGAAAGACCGAAATAAAGGCAAAGGTGGTGGAGTAGCATTGTATATCGATGATGAGGTAGACTATAAAGAAATGAGAAGGGATGGAATGGATAAGACAGTTTGTGTCTGGGCAAAAATCACATTGGGCAAGAAAGCTACTAGAACCTCCCCTGGTATGGTGCTTGGAGTGTGCTATAGACCACTGGGATCTGAGCTGAATATGGATAGAGACCTCTTTAATATTTTTAATGAAGTAAATACTAATGGGAAAATGTGTGCTCACGGGAGACTTTAACTTCCCAGATATAGCCTGGAGGACAAGTGCTAGTAATAATAATAGGGCTCAGATTTTCCTGGATGTGGTAGCTGATGGATTCCTTCACCATGTAGTTGCTGAACCAACAAGAGGGGATGCCATTTTAGATTTGGTTTTGGTGAGTAGTGAGAACCTCATAGAAGAAATGGTTGTAGGGAACAATCTTGGTTCAAGCAATCATGAGCTAACAGTTTAAACTAAACTGGAAGGATACACAAAAATAGATCTGTGACTAGGGTTTTTTATTTCAAAAGGGCTAACTTTAAAAAATTAAGGAAATTAGTTAGGGAAGTGGATTTGACTGAAGAACCTGTGGATCTAAAGGCAGAGGAGTCCTGGAATTACTTCAAGTCAAAGTTGCAGAAACTATCAGAAACCTGCATCCCAAGAAAGGGGAAAAAAATTCATAAGCAGGAGTTGTAGATCAAGCTGGATGAGCAAGCATCTCAGACAGGTGATTAAGAAAAAGCAGAAAGGAGGGACCAGCAAGGAAAGCTACCTTATTGAGGTCAGAACATGTAGGGATAAAGTGAGACAGGCCAAAAGTCATGTAGAGTTGGACTTTGCAAAGGGAATTAAAACCAATAGTAAAAGGTTCTATAGCCATATAAACAAGAAGAAAACAAAGAAAGAAGAAGTGGGACCGTTAAACACTGAGGAAAGGGGGGAAGTTAAGGATAATCTAGGCATGGCCCAATATCTAAACAAATACTTTGCCACCGTCTTTAATGAGGAGCTTAGGGATAATGGTAGGATGACAAATGGGAATAAGGACATGGAAGTAGATACTACCACATCCGAGGCAGAAGCCAAACTCGAACAGCTTAATGGGACTAAATTGGGGGGCCCAGATAATCTTTATCCAAGAATACTAAAGGAACTGGCACATGAAATTGCAAGCCCATTAGCAAGAATTTTTAATGAATCTGTAAACTCAGGGACTGTACCATATGACTGGAGAATTGCTAATATAGTCCCTATTTTTAAGAAAGGGAGAAAAAAGTGATCTGGGTAACTACTGGCCTGTTCGTTTGACATCTATACTATGCAAAGTCTTGGAAAAAATTTTGAAGGAGAAAGGAGATAAAGAAATTGAGGTCAGTCGTAATTGGGACAAACCAACCTGATCTCCTTCTTCGAAAAGGTAACAGATCTTTTAGACAAAGGAAATGCAGTGGATCTAATTTACCTCAATTTCAGTAAGGCATTTGATACGGTTCCACATGGGGAATTATTAGCTAAATTGGAAAAGATGGAGATCAGTATGAAAATTGAAAGGTGGATAAGGAACTGGTTAAAGGGGAGACTACAACGGGTCATACAAAGGTGAACTGTCAGGCTGGAGGGAGGTTACTAGTGGAGTTCCTTGGATCGGTTTTGGGATTAATCTTATTTAATCCTTTTATTACTGACCTTGGCACAAAAAGTGGGAATGTGCTAATAAAGTTTGCAGATGACACAAAGCTGGGAGGTATTGCCAGTACAGAGAAGGATCGGGATATCGTACAGGAAGATCTGGATGACCTTGTAAACTAGAGTAATAGTAATAGGATGAAATTTAATAGTGAAAAGTGCAAGGTCATGCATTTAGGGATTAGTAACAAGAATTGTGTTATAAACTGGGGACACATCAGCTGGAAGTAACAGAGGAGGAGAAGAACCTTGGCGTATTGGTTGATCACAGGATGACTATGAGCTGCCAATACGATATGGCCATGGAAAAAGATAATGTGGTCTTGGGATGCGCCTGGTGAGGTATTTCCAGTAGAGCTAAGGAGGTGTTAGTACTGTTCTGCAAGGCACTGGTGAGACCTCATCTGGAATACTGTGTGCAGTTCTGGTTTCCCATGTTTAAGAAGGATGAATCTGAACTGGAACAGGTACAGAGAAGGGCTACTAGGATAATCTGAGGAATGGAAAACCTGTCTTATGCAAGGAGACTCAAAGAGCTTGGCTTGTTTAGCCTAACCAAAAAAAGGCTGGAGGAGAGATGATTGCTCTCTATAAACGTATCCGAGGGATAAATACCAGTGAGGGAGAGGAATTATTTAAGCTGAATACTAATGTGGACAGAAGAACAAATGGATATAAATTGGCCATCAGAAAGTTTAGACTTGAAATTAGATGAAGGTTTAACCACCAGAGAAGTGAAGTTCTGGAACAGCCTTCCAAGGGGAGCCGTGGGGGCAAAAGACATATCTGGCTTCAAGACTAAGCTTAATAAATTTGTGGAGGGGATGGTATGATGGGATAGCCTAATTTTGGCAATAAATTGATCTTTGACTATTAGCGGTAAATATGCCCAATGGCCTTTGATGAGATGTTAGATGGAGTGGAATCTGAGTTACTACAGAGAATTCTTTCCTGGATGTCTTGCCCACATGCTCAGGGTTTAGCTGATCGCCATGTTTGGGGTCGGGAAGGAATTTTCCTCCAGGGCAGATTGTCAGAGGCCCTTGGGGTTTTTTGCCTTCCTCTGCAGCGTGGGTCACAGGTCAGTTCATGGAGGATTCTCTGCACCTTCAAGTGATCATAATGGTCCCTTCTGACCTTAAAGTCTATGATTCTATGATTATAAACCCAGGAAATTCAGAGTTAAGGTTACACTTAAAAGAAATCCAAACATGTTAGGGTAAGAAAAAACAGTTAAGGCACTTAAACAGCCTTAACTCTGACCTTTAGTGACACCATGCAATAACCATAGGATTAGGATTATGGTATTTTAATGTTTGGTCCCAAATTAGGTTGGTTTGATTGTTCTGGTTAAAGGCTCCTGTGGTGGAATTTTTCCCCTTGTACAATTGTATTACCCAGGTAGGCCTCTAAAATGGGCCCCAAATGGAAATACACCCATATTGCGGTTAGACAGAAGCACTATGTTAGCTTAAGCACTCCCTGTACTACAACCCAGTTAGTGGAAGCCCGAGGAAAATAAGCAAGCATTAGTGATAAGCATTAAAACAAATGTAATGCAGATGATCTTTTATTTATAAAACTTGTCCATTGCTAGGCCATTGGACACGTTTCCAGAATAAAACCATACATTTAACTTGTGTGTTGGTTGCTAGAGCCAGTGATTTAGACAATCCCACTAATAATGGATCAACCCTAAACAAAATAAACTCCCTCATTATGAGCAAACAGGTGGATCTTGTCTAATGCATTGAATGGCAAACTAACTTGGGGCTCTGTCAGGCCCAGAGGAAGCAGATTTCAGAGTCAAGGAACCTTCAGAAGGAATGTCATGCCTCACACAATCAAAGCTGAATCTGGAGAGGATTCTGCATGGGGGAGCGACGATCTCTCAGGCAGTCATATATACAATCACCTAGCATGCTGTTGGCAATTTACTAAAGATACAAGGGTTTATGTAAGGCCTGCACAACTTGTAAAGCAGCGAGGGCCATGTCACTCTAAAGAAAACAGCTGAGGGCTGAAACCCACTGACACCCCTCCCCCCCCCCGAAACACCCTCTCCAGTGCTGCCCAGCCTCTCTGAGCTTCCCCCCAGTGCCACCCGCCCTGCAGAAACAAACCCTCCTTCCCCAGCCGCGCCCCGCCGAAACAGCGGTATTGAACCTCGCTAATATGTTATAGCGGGCCCCTAAGGTAGTGTAATTAAGGTAAAAGAAAAATGTCTTTTTGCTAGAAGTAGAATAAGATCTCTCAGAAGTCCTAGTGAGTGCCCATGAAGGGTGTTTGCTAAAATCTGTGACATTAGCTCACTGACTTTGACTTAAATAGAACATTTGCTGTGTAACCCAGGAAGCAATGTCTCCTGATGTTGAACCAGATAGACTTGATACAGGTGCCTAGTTGCTCCTGCTGGCCGTACTAGCCAGGTTTTATAAAGCTCAGCCTCACTCTTGCTCAAGATAGGGTTTATTTGTGTCCTCACGGTGGGAAGAGGTTTATGCGGAAGAGGGTGGTGGTTCAGCTCACCCCTTGAGAATAGAATGTCAATTTATTGTAAATTCTTTTGTTTCTGAAACTACAGATGGTGTTCCATGTTCACAGAATCCAACAGTTGCCATAGAAACCTGGATCAACTTCAACAAAGAGGAGAGGGCAGGCTTCTTGGAGGTGCTGCGATCCAGTCTAAAGGTATGGATGGCCCCTGTGCCCTGTGGTTAATGCAGTTATCATACTGCTCTGGTTCCCTACTCACTGAAGAAGGGCTCCTACCCTCATTTGTGACCTTGTAGTGTTTGAAAAAGCTGTGGCTTCAATACCAGGAATGCGCGCACATAGGTAGAAAACCCCAGGTACTGTCAATGACCTCAGCCTCGAGGCTGCTCTTGCCGATAGGGTTAACTACTTAGTGGTATTAGCCTGGCGTTCCCCAAGTATACAGATAAGGAGCCAGTTTAGAAAGCTTAGGGCTTGGCATTCCCATGACTATAATTCTGCTCCCTGAGCATTTCCTAGCCGTTAACTGAACTGAAGCCTGATTCAGGTGCAGGGCACTGCTCATTTTACCAAGTCAGGGATAAAAGGTGCCTAGACAAGGCTTGAAGCACAGGGAGTGGAGGATGGTAGGAGCCTGAGACCTTATAGTCAAGTGAGGCTGAGATGACTTAACACAGAGCTGCTGGGCCCCAAAACTCCCTAAAGGGAATGGAGCTTTGGATGGTGCTGGCATGTGTGTTGTGATGCAACTTCTACCTGGATTCTGACAAAAATCCCTTCTCTCTCTCAGGAGATTGGGGAGAACGTTCACATCTACCTGATCGGGAAGGAGTCATCGCGTACGCACTCACTTGCTGTCTCTCTGCATTGTGCTGATGATGACTCAATCAGTGTGTGTGGCCAGAATAGCCTGTGCCATCAGATCACTGCAGCTTGCAAGCATGGCAGTGACCTGTATGTCGTAGGGGGCTCCATTCCACGGCGCATGTGGAAATGTAACAATGCCACCGTAGACTGGGAATGGTGTGCTCCTCTGCCCCGTGACCGACTCCAACACACCCTTGTCTCTGTGCCCAGCAAGGATGCTATATACTCACTGGGGGGCAAGACGTTGCAGGACACACTCTCCAATGCTGTCATATACTACAGGGTGCGAGACAATGTGTGGACAGAGACCAGCCAGCTGGAAGTAGCTGTCTCTGGGGCAGCAGGTGCCAACCTCAATGGTATCATTTACCTGCTGGGTGGGGAGGAGAATGATCTGGACTTCTTCACTAAGCCCTCCCGGCTCATTCAGTGCTATGACACCAATACAGAGAAGTGCCACGTGAAGCCTTATGTATTGCCTTTTGCAGGGCACATGCATGCTGCTGTGCATAAAGACCTAGTGTTCATTGTGGCTGAGGGGGACTCGCTGCTGTGCTATAATCCCCTCCTGGATAGCTTCACCCGACTCTGCCTGCCAGATGCCTGGAGCTCAGTACCATCCCTCTGGAAAATTGCCAGTTGTAACGGCAGCATCTATGTCTTTCGGGATCGTTACAAAAAGGGAGATGCCAACACCTTCAAACTCAACCCAGCCACCTCTGTGGTGACTGTCACCAGTGGCATCAAGGTGCTGCTCACTAATCTGCAGTTTGTGCTGGCTTGAGGTGACAAGTCCACGGACAAGACAACATGAACATTCTGTAGAGCAGCTTAGAGGCACCCAGTTTTCTTAGCACTTGCCCCAACAAGACCAGCTCACAGCACCATAGAGTGCTCCCTCCTCTTTAGCCCTGCGTGCAGGCAGTATGAGTCTCCTGGATGTGAGGCTGTTTTCCCTTTCAGTACACTCTCTCTAAGTTGACTTACAGCATCTTAAATCCCAGATGGACTAAATAGTGTTACTATGATCCTCTGATATGAAGCTGTGTTTCAAGCTGATTGCAGCAGATAGGCTTCATAGGCCTAGAACTATCCACCACCAGCAAGCCCTAGCATGAGCAGCAACCCCTTTTTGTCATAGCCTTTTAATGTAATAGCCCAGGAGGCTGCATGTGCTGCTGCCATCACTAGTCACAGGGAATGGCCACCCTGTACACTCCCTAAAAAAGCTCTATGCAGTTTGAAATGGGGCTCTAATATGAATGTTTCTTGCTAAGGCTACAGGACTGGCTTCAGGTCAGAGGCACTGACTAAAGTGGACTGTACTGTAGACTGATTTCAGAGGTGGGTCCAAGGCCCTGACTTGGTTGTGCTTTGCCCTAATGTAGGGGAGATGGACTTGCTGCTACTTTGCCACCTAGCAGAAAGAGGAAAATTATCTTTACAATACTACTGTGCCAATGCTGGTTTCTAGCCCTACTAGTGGGGCTCCCATCCTTCTGACGTTATATGACAGAGCTGTACGATGGTTAAAGATAAAACTAAAGTTCATTTTCTCACAGCCTTCCCTGCTGACACTGTAGCCCTTTAGATGAGAACCTGAATAAAAGTGTCTGGTGGGACAAAGATATGGTTTCTTTTTTGCTGGTTGTATTAATGCGAGAAGAGTTTGACACCCTTCTATCCCCTGCAATAATGGCACTGATGTGGGAGGGGTAGATCAAACCCTTACAGGTGCTCTAATATGTGTTTGGGGGGTGCAGAAACAAGTGTCCAGTTTTCAACTGGAACACCTGGTCAAAAAGGGGCCCTCCCCAGCCTGCTGAAAACAAATGAGCGAGGGTGGGGGAGAGTGAGCAGTGGGGGCCGGGGGGATGGAGTGAACAGGGCAGGGCCTTGGCAAAGGGGTAGGGCAAGGGTATTCGGTTTTGTTTGGTTAGAAAGTTGGCAGTCCTAGGGTCAGGTATTGTATGTGTAAGGACATGATGCTAGAAGCTGTTAAGAAAAAAAAAGAAGCTTCCCATTGCTGTTGTGCGCCTGAAAAGTTCTTTATTGGTTGTGCAGCAGTCCATTCCTTATTAGTTCACTAAGAACTTGTGCTTGTTGTGGGGAGCTGATGAATGGTTTCTGGTAGCTCTTGATGACTCTCTGCAGCTGCCTCAGCAATCACATTCCTGTGAAATCTTTCCAGTACCTGGACCTGCCTGGGGCGAACAAGGATGTGAGGACGGACCCTGGCAATGGCTTCTATTGCTTCCTGAGGGCTCCACTGGTACAGCTGGAAAGGCAGAAATTCTGAATGAAAATCCATTCTGTCTAAAGATGGGTCAACACAGGCTTCTGGAGGGGCTAGCTTTCTTCCAGAGGCTAGTTTAGGTGGTCAAGGAAAGTGGCTCACTTTACCCCTTCTTGTACTGAATATCATCTCCTGCCTACCCCTCACTGAAACATCCAGCTCTCAACAGGAGCTCCTGAGAGGACACTCCCTCAAATAGAGGGGTGCAAATGATTACCTAAGGCTCCACGTCTAGAGCCCTACCAAAGATTCATTTTGGTCTATTTCAGTGTCATAGAATTTTAAAAATTGTACATTTCATGATTTCAGCTATTTAAATCTGAAATTTCAGTGTTTGTAATTGTAGGGGCCCTGACCCAAAAAGGAGCTGGGCAGGGGTGTTGTACTGCTGCTGGGAGCACAGAAGGGTGGCAGTACTGTAAACACACAACTGCCTTTTAGGTCAGGACCCCAAAATGGAGAAACACTGTCTCCCCTATGAAATCTGTATAGTATAAGGTAAAAGCACACAAGACCAGATTTTACAGTCCATGATATGCTTTTCATGGCGGTGAATTGGGTAGGGCCTAACCATTTCTCACCAAATTCACCTGCTTTTGTGGACAACATCTCCTGCCCTGATCATAAGAGCCCCTGGTCAGACCCAGCAGCTTTACTTTACCTGATATGCTTTCCTAATACTGACTCTGCTCTTGCTTCTGGCTGCTGCTCAAGCAAACACTAATGAGTACAGTACTAAGGGATTCCTGCACAAATGTAGAAATGCCAAAGCGTTCTACAGTTGCGCCCATTTTCAATCTCAGTTTATGCTGTTATGAATCTGCCTCAGTTTGTGGGAACTTCAACTTTATTCTATCTTGAGTTTCTTATCCTTGGTGCTGCATTTTATTTTGCATTTAAAGAAACAGTTAAACTGTGCAATTACTAGTTAGACCAAGCTTCCCATCAGCCTGAGCCCTGCAAGGTCCCATTCTTGGCTAGCTGCTCACTCACAATGAGTCACTCTTCATTAGCTCTGCTTCCCTTAGCCCTTCCCATGAGCAATCAGGATTTATTACAGCAAGCAGTACTGACTAGGCCAGAGGTAGGCAAACTGTGGCCTGCAGGATGCTCCTGCCCAGCCCGAGTTACTGGCCCAGGAAGCTAGCCTATGGGACGCTCCTGGCCTGGGAGGCTAGCCCTTGGCCCCTCCCCCACAGACTCAGCTCACTGCACTGCTGGTGCAATACTCTGGGAAGCAGGGCAACTGCAGAGCTGTGGCCTGACTCAACTGCATAGGGGCATGGCTGGCTCCAGCTAGGCAGCAGGGCTGCCAGCCACCAGTGGTCCAGGCACTGTGGTAAGGGGGCAAGGGAGTTCAGGGTGGTGATCAGGAGGTGGGTTGGTCAGAGGGCAGCCAATGGGGGCAGTGGTCCCTGGGGGGCAGTCAGAAAGGAAGGGGGGGTTGGATAGAGGTGGATGGGGCAGGGGTTCTGGCGGGGCCATCAGGGGACAGGCAGGGGTCCTGACAGGGCTATCAGGAGGTGAGAAGCAAGGGGGGGGGTCAGATGGGCCATGCCTGGCTGTTTGGGGAGGCACAGCCTCCCGTAAGTGGCCCACCATATAATTTCAGAAGCCCAATGTGGCCCTCTGGCCAAAACGTTTGCCCACCCCAGGACTAGGCCCTCTGCAGAGTAGCCACAGAATCTGCCAGAATCATCTAGGAAATTAAACGTGACAGCTGCCTCACACATTTAATTGCAGTCCACTTGCACATGAAGTCAAGAAACATGTCACCCATTCAGCTTCCATTGCCCATTTCTGTGCAGACAGCTGAGCAGGCAGAGGCATAACTCTCCTGTAGAGTGCTGAGCAAGCTAGACTACTTAAAATGGAAACCATGTTGTAACATGCACTAGTACTTTGCTTCCAGCAAGTAGTGATTTGTCAGGGTAGGTGAAATTCAGAACCCTAGGAAACTCATTCCCATACTAGTGTCAATGTGCACAGAGATAAGAAGTGGAATATCAAAGGAAGCCTGTGTTTCAGTTCATCTAGCAGTTTTACATGATCAGCCTTACCTACCCCTTCAACACAGCAGAGGGAGTGTCTGGCAAACAGCTCATCCACAATGAGCCTGGAATTTAGCCACCCTCTAACATTGCCTCTCCTTCAAGTGGCTATGCAGCCTAGACTCAGTACAACCATAATATTGGAAATTACACCTCTACCCCGATAGAACGCTGTCCTCTGGAGCAAAAAAATCTTACCACATTATAGGTGAAACCGCATTATATCGAACTTGCTTTGATCTGCTGGAGTGCACAGCCCTACCCCCTCAGAGTGCTGCTTTACCGTGTTATATCCGAATTTGTGTTATATCAGGGTAGAAGTGTAGTTCTTGGCATGCCTGACACTGAGCAGCCCCTTTGTAACTCCCAGGGGGAATTCTGTGCTACTGTGTGCATGCATATTTAATGAGCCCCTGCAGATTTCTAATTTTTGACGCAGAAAAAAGCTGCCAAAATGTTGCTGCAGTTCCACCTTTTTCCCCACCACAGGGCGCTATGGTGTAGGAACAGCAGCAGCACCAACCAGAGACTAATGTCTGCAGTTCTGCCTTTTGACTACCAGAGGATGCTGTATCAATAGAACAGGGGTCGGCAACCTTTCAGAAGTGGTGTGCCGAGTCTTCATTTATTCACTCTAATTTAAGGTTTCACGTGCCACTAATACATTTTAACATTTTTAGAAGGTCTCTTTCTAGAAGTCTATAATATATAACTAAACTATTATTGTATGTAAAGTAAATAAGGTTTCAGACTGTTTAAGAAGCTTTATTTAAAATTAAATTAAAATGCAGAGCCCCCTGGACTGGTGGCCAGGACCCGGCCGTGTGAGTGCCACTGAAAATCAGCTCGCGGGCCGCCTTCGGAACCCGCACCATAGGTTGCCCACCCCTGCAATAGAGCAAAGTTGCAGCTCCCTGCAGCCAAGGAGAGGGCTGCCTTCACAGCACTTGTCAAGACAAGTTAGGAGAGAGGGCCTGTGGGTCAGACAGGGGCTCATAAGGGCTAATTGGGGAGGACAGACAAGTTCAGGGGCTGAATGGGAATGGAGGCACAGGGCCATGGGGGGGAGGGGGCAAAGAGGTAGGTGCAGAGACATACAGGGACAGAGGAGGGGTACAGAGCTCATAGGAGTGACTGGGTTAGGGTACAGAGACACATTGTCGACAGGGCAGATGTGCCTGACTGGGAAAGGCTAGAGGCCAGTCAGGGTCTGCAGAGGGGAAGCTCCCTAACAATCCCTCCCTGCCCTCACCCTAAAACCTGTTCCATACTTTTCCCAACCCAAAACCAACAACCCTCCAAGTTCATACCCAGGCTCCTTCCCAGCACTTTACTTCCCTCTCCCTCAGCTCCTCTGTTACCCCTGACTCCCCCAAGCCTTTGCTCTGCTTCTGAGGAGTGTGGGAAATATGGTTCTGTATTGTAGTTTAAATGAGTTATTACTCAGAGTTCTGTATTAATATGCCTAATAAGGAATCTATTTGTCAAAAAACATTTCCTGAATCTTTTTTGTTGTCTGTATTGCTACAGACATACTTGCTGACAGGTATTTTGAAATAAATGACCCAAAATAATTGAAACTGGTGTGATTATATTGTGTTATTTTGACTAATAAAATATGCAGAATTTAGAAGAATTTTAAAATAAGTGTGCAGAAATTAATTGTTAAATAATTTTTAATTTTTTGGTGCATAATTCCACCAGGAGTACCCTGTTGCCCATGCAGCAGCAGCTTCTCCTGTCATCCACTCAACTGAATTTACTGAATGGAAGCAACTTGTTGAGGAGATGGCCCCTTATCTCAGCAACAGTTTGCCTATCCAGGGAGCCTGGGGTATAAATGTGCCCGCTTTAAGTACAGAAGCCTTCTAACCTGAATTAAGTATGCTGCCACCATGGTGGCACTGCGGGAGCGTCCTGCCTTGCAGTGCACATAGACACTGTTCCCATACTCCCGATGCTTCAGTACAAATGCAACACCTCTCTGCAGGTTTTCCAATGTGGGAACTCCAGTCAGGTCCACGGTGCTGAGACGCAGCTGCTCTACTCCCATTGCCTCCCACTCCTGTAATAAACACAGAAGAACTGAATCAGTCACCAAGCTTGGGGTGGAAGAGTGAGTAGGCCCCATCAAGACAGCAGAGAGGTATAGCAGCCGTGCAAGGGAGTAAAGGTTAGTGGGGGGAAATCAAGACAGGAACAAATCGGACATAACGGAAGGGAGAAAAAAAATCTTTGTCATGGTTATCAGAGGATAAAGAAGGGAGTGTAAACTAGATGCTAGGAACAACTTTTGTGAGGGAGTTTTCCAGGTGAAAGAGAAAACTCTAAGTGACCCTTACGATATGTGAGTGAATGTGTGTGTTGTGGGGGCTGTGTGCTGAGCCAAGCAGCCTGCTAGGCTGAGAGCTTACTCAGGAGGCTCTAGCCTGCTATCCCTTGATCCCTAACCCCTTTAAGATCCCTTAACAAGGGGGTGGGCTAACTCAGGGAGATCAGGGGTTTAAAAAGCCAGCTCCTAAGCAACCAGAGGAGCGGCAAACAGGGGAGTTTAGCGAGGAAGTGGGCAGATTTACCTAACAAACATATTTTAAACTTAAGCCAATTACTCTCCTCTTTGTCCATCCCTCAATCCCCCCCCCAAAAGTCTGCAAGAGTAAAAATAACGAAGGCAGAAGTCCATCAGCAGAGTGGGGCTATCCAGTTTATTGCATTGAGTGCTACATGTACAGTTACCTGCCTTGTGGGGAGGTGCAATGAATGTGCATGCAATGCAAACACCTCATAGTCATCAGAGACACAGCACATGCTCTTAAGGCCAGAGTGACTTAACTGTAGGAGATATGGAAGACAGGTACATAGATGAGACTTTCCACCATACAACAGAATGGTCCCATCCCCACTCTGACAACTTCTATGTTATTAAGGAGGATGAAAGTCTTGGAAGGACTTGGAGCACAGGGAAACAATCCCATAGTTAGGACCCTCTTTCCAGATGCTATCATGGTATCCTTGCACACGGAGGATAATCCTCCTGAGATAGGAACCCCATCCTCCCTGACTGAACTAATCTCGTTATCTCTAGACTGATTCTTGCCTGCATATTTATATCTGCCTCTGGAAATTTCCATTACATGTGTCTGACGAAATGGATATTCACCCATGAAAGCTTATGCTCCAATACATCTGTTAGTCTATAAGGTGCCACAGGACTCTTTGCTGCCAATTACTAGGAAGAGCCAGATAACAGTAATAGAGGATTTGATTATTATAAACACAGATAATTGGGTTTCTGATGATCAGGAAAATTGCTTGGTAAATTGCCTGCTGGGTGTGAAGGCTGCTGAGGAGCCAGTGGCTGATGTAGGTATCAATGACAAGGAAAAGAGGTCCTGGAGGCCAAATTTAAGCTGCTAGGTAAGAGATTGAAGTCCAGGACCTCCATGATAGCATTATCTAAAAAGCTTCCAGTTCCATGTGCAGGACAAGGAAGAACTGTGAGGTGTCAATGCATGGATAAGATGATGGTACAGGGAGGAGGATTTTAAGTTCATTAGGAACTGGGGTACCTATTGGGAAAGGAAGAGCCTACACAGGAAGGATGGGCTCCACCTAAGCCAAAATTGAGCCAGACTGCTGGCACATACAATTAAAAAAGGTTGTAGAGGGTTTTTTAAACTAAGGGCTGGGGGAAAGTCAACAGATGCAAAGGAGCACATGGTTCAAGCAGAACCGTCCCTTAGGGATGAAATTATTAAAGAGTGTAACTCTATATCCTAACAAGGAGGACAGGAAAGAAGTTGGTACAGTACAGGTAGGAGCTAGTGAGGAACAGCCAGATGTAAAAGAGGCCAATTTAAATGTAACACATGAAGGCAAGCAACTGAATATTGACAAAATGTACAAGTGCTTACTTACAGATGCTAGAAGTCTAAATACTGAACTAGGTGAATTAGTGTGCCTAGTATTGAATGAGAATATTGATATAATAAGCATTATGGAAACTTGGTGACACACCTGTCAGGGATGGTCTAGATAATACTTAATCCTGCCTTGAGGGCAGGGGACTGGACCAGAAGACCTCTCAAGATTCCTTCTGTCATAACTTTCCTACTCATATCTGAACCTTAGAGTTCAGAACATGAGAAGCTAGCATGAAACCTCCAAACTTAATTACCAGCTTGGATCTGATATCGCTGCCACCAGCCAGAAAATTCCAGTGTCTGGCTCACTGTGGTCTCCCCAAAACCTTTCCTGGGCGACCCCAAGACTCAGATTCCTTGAGTCTCACAACAAAGGGGAATAAACCATTTCCCTTGCCCCTCTTTACCTCCTGCCAGATTTCCCCGCCCTGGATACTCTAGGATATTCCCTGCTTCAAGTCCTTGAAACACAAGTACTGAGAGATCAAATATCTCTCTCCCCTCACCCAGAGGGTATGCAAATTCAGGCTTAGAAAATCTAACACAAAGAGATTCTCTCTTTCCCCCCGTCTTCTTCCTCCCACCAATTCCCTGGTGAGCTGCAGACTCAATGCCCTTGAGCCCCCACTAAAAAAAAAAATCCAACGGGTCTTAAAAATAAAGCTTTATATAAAAAGAAAGAAAAAGACATAAAATTGGTCTCTGTATCAAGGTGACAATAAACAGGGTTAATTGCTTAAAAGAAAAAATGAATAAACAGCCTTGTCCAAAAAGAATACAATTTAACACATTCCAGCAACTACACACATGTAAATAAAAAAAAAAACACAATATAAACCTATTGTCTTACTATCCTTGTACTTACAACTTGGAAACAGAAGATTAGAAAGCTTGGAGATAAAGAGATCACTCTCAGAGCCGAGAGAGTCACCTGAACCGAGACAAAGAACAAAGAACTCACACCTAAACTTCCCTCCACCCAGTTTTGAAAGTATTTTGTCTCCTGATTGGTCCTCTGGTCAGGTGTATCAGGTCACTGTTTGTTAACCCTTTTAAAGGGAAAGAGACATTAACCCTTAGCTATCTGTTTATGACACCTTCCAGTCCTATGATTCTAATCAATGGGATGTGGTAATATCAGGGTACAAAATATACAGGAATCACAGAGAAGGTCATGATGGTGGGAGAGTGGGACTAATATGTGAACTAGTCAAAATAATCTTAAATGAATTAAACTGTACCACAGAATCTGTATGGATAGAAATGTCATGCTTGAATAATAAGTGTAGCAGCAGGAATATACAATTGACCACCTAATCAGGATGAGGATGGTGATGGTGATTGTGAAATGCTCAGACAGAAAATGCAATAATGGGGATTTCAACTATCCTCATATTGACTGGGTATATGTCACCTCAGGAAGAGTTGCAGAGATAAAATATCTAGACACACTAAATGACAGCATCTTGGATTTAGTCCTAAGCAAAGCACAGGATCTGGTCCAACAGGTGAATATAGCTGAACAGCTCAGTAATAGTAACCAGAATATAATTAAGTTTAACATCCTTGTAAGAGAAAAAATGTCAAAGAAACCCACCACAGTAGTATTTAACTTCAAAAAAGGAAACTACACAAAAATGAGGAAGCTAGTTCAATGGAAATTAAAAAGAACAGTCACAAGAGTGAAATGCCTGCAGACTGCATGGGGACATTTTAAAAATACCATAATAGAGAGACTCAGACTAAATGCATATCCCGCTCCCCCAACAACAACAACAAAAACCAACCCAAAACAAGCAGGTAAGGGGGAGGGGGAAGGAAAAGGGCCACGATTGCTAAACAGCATAGTAAAATACACAGTTAGAGGCAAAAAGGTATCCTTTAAAAATTGAGAATCAAATCCTAGAGGGGAAAATAGAAAGGAGCATAAACTCTGCCACGTCAGGTTTAAAAACGTAATAAGGCAGGCCAAGCAAGAATTAAAAAAGCAACTAGCTAAGGACACAAAAACTAAAAGCATTTTTTTTAAGTCTATCAGAAACAGGAAGCCTGCCAGTCAGTGGAGCCTCTGGAAAATTGAGATGTTGAAGGAGCACTAAGTGAAAACAAGGTTGTTGCAGAGAAGATACATGAATTCTTTGCATCAGTCTTCATTGCAGAGGACATGGGGACATCCCCACACCTGAGCCATTCTTTTTAGGTGACAAATCTGAGGAAATGTCCCAGATTGATGAGTCAATAGACAATTTGGAAGAAATTGATAAATTAAATAGTAATGAGTCACTGGGACCAGACAGTATTCACCCAAGAGTTCTGAAGGAATTTCAAATATGAAATTGCAGAATTACTAACTATAGTATATAACCTATTGCTTAAATCATCCTCTGTTCCAGATGACTGGAGGGTAGTTAATATAATGCCTATTTTTAAAAAAGGTTCTAAAGGCAATCCTGGCAATTACAGACCAATAAGCATAACTTCAGTATTCTTACAAATTGGTTGAAACTATAATCAAGAACAAAATTATGAGACACCTGGTACGTTGGGAAGAGTCAACATGTTGCAAAGAGAAATCATGCCTCACCAATGTATTAGAATTCTTGAGGGAGTCCTGAAGCACGTGGACAAAGATCATCCAGTTAATATTGTGTGCTTTAGACTTTCAGAAAGCCTTTGACAAGATCCCTCACCAAAGGCTCTTGAGCAAAGTAAGCAATCATGGGATAAGATGGAAGGTCCTTTCATGGATCAGTAAGTGCTTAAAGTTAGGAATAAAAAGATAGGAACAAATGATGAGTTTTCACAGTGGACAGAGGTAAGTAGCAGGTTCCCTTAAGAATCTGTACCAGGACTAGTGCTGTTCAAGATATGCAGAAATGAGCTGGAAGAGTGGGTGAATAGTGAGGTGGCAAAATCTGAAGACTGCAAAATTACTCAAGCTAGTTAAGTCCAAAGATGACTGAAGAGCTACAAAAGGGTTTAATTAAACTGAGTGACTGGATGATGAAATGGCAGATGAAATTCAGTGATAAATGCCAAACAATGCACATTGGAAAAAATAATCCCAACTATACACACAAAATGATGGGGTCTAAATTAGCTGTTACCACTCAAGAAAGAGATCTTGGAGTCATTGTGGATAGTTCTCTGAAAACATCTGCTCAATGTTCAGCATCAGTTAAAAAAAGCCAACAGAATGTTAAGATACATTAGGAAAAGGATAGAAAATAAGACTGAAAATATCACAATGCCCCTCTATAAATGCATTGCATACCCACATCTTGAGTACTTCAGTCAGTTCTGGTCACTTCATCTCAAAAAAGATAATTAGAATTGGAAATGGTGCAGAGAAGGGCAACATAAATGATTTGGGGTATAGAACAGCTTCCACATGAGGAGAGATTAAACAGACTAGAAGTGTTCAGTTTAGAAAAGAGATAACAGAGGGAGGATATGATAGAGGTCTATAAAATCCTGAACACTATGAAGAAAGTGAATAGGAAAGTGTTATTTAGCACTTCACATAACACAAGAACTAGTGGTCACCAGATGAAATGAATAGGCAGCAGGTTTACAACAAACATAAGGAAGTACTTCGCAAAATACAGTCAGCCTGTGAAACTCATTGCCATGGGATATTATGAAGGCCAAGAGTATAACTGGGTGCAAACAAGAATGAAATAAGTTCATAAAGGATAGGTCCATTAGTGGCTAGTATCCAAGGTGGTCAGGGATGCAACCCCAGGCTCCAGGAGTCCCTCAGCCTCCAACTGCCAGAAGATGGGACTGGATGAGAGGATCACTCTAAATTGCCCTGTTCTGTTCATTCCCTCTGAAGCATATTACACTGGCCACAGTCAGACACAGGATACTAGGCTAGATATGGACCATTGGTCTTATCTAGAACATAAGAATGGACGTACCAGGTAACAGGAAAGGTTAATACATTAAGTGGTACAGAGAAAGCCAATTTGACTCTCCATCTGGGAACAAGAGGTGCCCTCTGAAGTTAGGGCAACAATGAAGAAATTTTAATGAAATGTAGAATACTCCTCAACTTCTGTCTCCTCCAATGTTGCTGCTCTCTTCCTCCTCACCACCATTTTTTAAAATTATTGTATTAAACTGAATGTTGACTGTCAGCTTCTGGGTGAAGAAATCAAGTCTTAATTCAATCTAAAAGAACAGAGCTGTGGTGCTATGTATTCTGGAATTTATTGCAGCAAGATATCACAGTAGGAAACAGCTTTGTACATTCCACTAAAGTATTAAATATATTATCTCCAGAGACACTACAAAGGATGTTACAGGGCTTTCAACTCCCTCATTCTTTAGGATGGGAACTAGTCCCAACCGGACAGGGCAGAAAAAGATTTCCCTTGTGGTACAGTATGGCAAAAATACATGCTGAGGGGTAGTGTTATTCCTTCCTCAGAGGCATCTGACACTGGCTGCTGTCTGACAAGAAAGCAGATCAGACAGCCCTTAACTCATACATTTCCATTTCTACAGCAGGAACTACTCTGCTTATTCCATATTCGCCAATCATGCATCATGTTACTCCAGAGCTTCTTGCATGGTGTCAAGTATCAGAGGGTAGCCGTGTTAGTCTGGATCTGTAAAAGCAGCAAAGAATCCTGTGGCACCTTATAGACTAACAGACGTTTTGGAGCATGAGCTTTCGTGGGTGAATACCCACTTCCTCAGATGCATGTAATGGAAATATCCAGGGGCAGGTATATATATGTGTGTGCTAGCAAGCAAGCTAGAGATAACGAGGTCAGTTCAATCAGGGAGGATGAGGCCCTGTTCTAGCAGTTGAGGTGTGAAAACCAAGAGAGGAGAAACTGGTTCTGTAATTGGCAAGCCATTCACAGTCTTTGTTCAATCCTGAGCTGATGGTGTCAAATTTGCAGATGAACTGAAGCTCAGCATTTTCTCTTTGAAGTCTGGTCCTGAAGTTTTTTTGCTGCAGGATGGCCCATGGGAAGGAGACTCTGGAAAAATTCCACCATGATTTCAACAGCTTCCACCCCACCATCAACCTCAGCCTGGACCAATCTGCACGGGAGGTCCACTTTCTTGACACCACGGTGCAAATAAGTGATGGTCACATTAACACCACCCTATATCGAAAACCCACCGACCGCTATGCCTACCTTCATGCCTCCAGCTTCCATCCCGGGCACATCACACGATCCATTGTCTACAGCCAAGCACTGAGGTACAACCGCATCTGCTCTAACCCCTCAGACAGAGACCAACACCTACAAAATCTCCACCAAGCATTCTCAAAACTACAATACCCGCATGAGGAAATAAGGAAACAGATCAACAGAGCCAGACGTGTACCCAGAAGCCTCCTACTGCAAGACAAACCCAAGAGAGAAACCAACAGGACTCCACTGGCCATCACATACAGCCCCCAGCTAAAACCCCTCCAACGCATCATCAAGGATCTACAAGCCATCCTGGACAATGATCCCACACTTTCACAGGCCTTGGGTGGCAGGCCAATCCTTGCCCACAGACAACCTGCCAACCTGAAACATATTCTCACCAGTAACTGCACACCACACCATAATAACTCTAGCTCAGGAACCAATCCATGCAACAAACCTCGATGCCAACTCTGCCCACATATCTACACCAGCGACACCATCACAGGACCTAACCAGATCAGCCACACCATCACTGGTTCATTCACCTGCACATCCACCAATGTAATATACGCCATCATATGCCAGCAATGCCCCTCTGCTATGTACATCGGCCAAACTGGACAGTCTCTACGGAAAAGGATAAATGGACACAAATCAGACATTAGGAATGGCAATATACAAAAACCTGTAGGAGAGCACTTCAACCTCCCTGGCCACACTATAGCAGACCTTAAGGTGGCCATCCTGCAGCAAAAAAACTTCAGGACCAGATTTCAAAGAGAAACTGCTGAGCTCCAGTTCATCTGCAAATTTGACACCATCAGCTCAGGATTGAACAAAGACTGTGAATGGCTTGCCAATTACAGAACCAGTTTCTCCTTTCTTGGTTTTCACACCTCAACTGCTAGAACAGGGCCTCATCCTCCCTGATTGAACTGACCTCGTTATCTCTAGCTTGCTTGAGCACACATATATATACCTGCTCCTGGATATTTCCATTACATGCATCTGAGGAAGTGGGTATTCACCCACGAAAGCTCATGCTCCAAATCGTCTGTTAGTCTATAAGGTGCCACAGGATTCTTTGCTGCTTTTCCAGAGCTTCTAACTTCAACTGTTAGTCGCTTTCAGCATCTGATGTTATGAAACTGATGTTGCTTGCTATTGTCAGAAATACTTGGTTGTAACTGTTCTTCAGCAGTTCTCTGGAGCTTCAGTAATGTGGCAGGTTTGGATACCTCTAGGGATTGGCAAGGTCATAAACAGTCTTTCATACATAGTTTCAAATCCAGCCCAGGTCACTAGAGAACAAAGTCCATCAAAGTCCACCCACCAGAGAAGTACAAAACTCAATAGTTAGAACTGTCCATAATGGTTTGAAATTTGATCTTCACCTCACCTGTTAGTATGAAAGATTGAACTGTCTTCTCTAACAGGCTGCAGGGACTGTGTGTTGTACAGCTCCAGGCACACTGACTACACATCCATAATAAATGATGGCCAGATGAGTACAGTTTCTATTGGACAGATGTCACAGCTACAGTAGATGCTAACTGGCCTGCTTCTATGCATTCTCACAAGAGGCACTTGAAAGCAAACAGGCCATGAGACCAAACACCTCTCTAACCTCTATGGGGAATTTCTTCAGGGCAACCTATGGAAACTTAGGCTGACGATGCACATGCTTCGCAGCCTCAGTGGATTTATACTAGACGTGTCTTTTTCCAGCACTGAATTAATGTATTACTCCTGTGTTAAATAAAGGGCTCGGCTGAATACTCCCTTTCCACAAACTAAACTCACTCCAGCAAACATTTTAATATATAGCATTTAGCTCTGTTCAACTAGAAATCGCGTTAAGGCGCTCAAACTTTGCACGCCGAGTACAGGTCTGGAAAGTATTAAGGGATCAGAACAGGGAGCTTCTCCCTTCAGGGGAGTAACGGCTCTTCCTGGGCTGAAAGGCAGCAGCCTTTCAACAGTCCAGGCCGCTCTGCCAGCGGAGAGAGAAGTTACCCACCCAGCTGGCAGGGCGGAGAAGTGCAGGGGCTCGTGACAGCCGCAGCGCAGCCCTGCCGGGGGCCGGGACGCTCCCCACCCAACCGCTCACACAGACCCAGAGAGCCCAGCAGGTGCGGGGCAGGCCCTGTCCCCGGCTCACCTGGGCAGAGCAGCAGAGGAAGCGGGTCTCGTACTCCTCGTTCAGGGTGAGCACCCCGCGCACGTTCTCCTCCTCCACCAGCTGCGGGGGAAGACAGAGTCAGAGCCGGCAGAGCCCGCGCCGCCCCACGCCCGGACCGGACCCCCCGCCCTGTGCTCCGTTACCCTGCGGCTCCGTGCCCGCAGCGGCAGCGCCCCCAGCAGCACGGCCCGGTCGATGCGGTGGAACCAGGGCCGCTGGGAGCCGGGCAGCCGCTCCCGCACCAGGGTGTAGAGCAGCGACGGGTAAAAGAAGAGCCGTGCGGCCCCGAAGCCCAGCGCGACCGCAACCCCCATCCTCGCGACCGCAGGGAGCCGGCTGGTTTGCTCGGCAGCGAGGGGTGAGAGGAGGGCGGGCGAGTTCACTAGATTGGGGCGGGGGGACTAGGGCGCGCGGACGGACTCACTGGGAGTGCGAGCTGGGGAGCGGACGGGCTCACCGCGCGGGCGCAGGGGAGTCGGTGGGAGCCGGACGGACTCACTAGGCGGGAGGGGTCTTGGAGCTTGTGCCTTCTCCTGTCTCGCTGCCCCCGGGCCCGCCATGGTCTCTCCCGGAAGCGCCGCCATCTTGCGAAGCCGGCCTGAGGCGGAGGGAGCGGAGAGGGGCGCGGGCGGATCCCCGGGGCAGGTGAGGGCGGCGGCCGCCAGGAGGTGCCTGGCCCGGGCAGGGACGACGTGGAGCCAACGGTAAGTGAGACCCGCCCATCTCGGTTAACGGGACCGGCCTCCCTTTTCCTTGAGTCCCTGGCTAGGGGCCATTACGGGCCCGGGCCTCTCTGATCCCTTCCCCATAGGGAGCCACCTGTGCTGCTGGCCCCCGGCCTGGTGCTTCCCTCGCTCTGTCTCTGCCCGTCGGGCGGGTGGGGACTTGCTGGCTCCGCTGAAAGGGCTCTTGGCCAGAGCTGGTCCCCGGGGAGTTCGGAGCAGCTCCCTGCTTGCCTGCTGTCCCGGAGTCTCGGGGCCCAAGACATGCCCTGTGGCGACCCAGGAGTCGCTGGAGCTGATGAGCGGCTGTCAATGTCTCGCAAGCTCCCAGGTCCCCCGATAACCCGCATTTGTGGAGCGGGCTAGGGCCCCGCTCCTAGAAGCGCCAATGGGGTGTGCGAGCTTGCTGTGCAGCGCCGTGTGCCCTGCCTGGGGCTAACTGCGCTGATAGGGGCCGGGGCCGTAGCCGCTCCAGAACCGCTTAATGGCGCCGTCATGGGGAAGGGGGCACTTTGCGTGGATTGCGATGTTTCTGGCTTCGAGGCGAGCCAATTCCCTGTGGGGTTCGTGCTCTGGCTACATCTCATGAAAACATTCCCTTGACAATACTGAAAGGAAACAGAATCGCCGTCCTGATATGGTTTTGGGGTTCATGCCCTTTAACTTCTTTTTGGTCTCCAGCTGGTGTCCAACAGATACTCGGTTCCAATCCATTTTTCATCTCTCTCTGCTGGCTCACTCAGCTCTGTTAGTTTCTTGAGCTGGTGAAGTGTTATAGTGGTGGGAAGCTGGATGAGATGTCATGTTCAGATGATAGGCTTTCATTTAGGATGGGTAAATGGGAAGGGAGTAAGAGAATGAGAAAGGGGAAGTAAAGTACATAACGGAGACCTCTTTGGGGTAAATATGTGAGAGAGAGAGGCAATACAAGGGAAATGGTAGAGAACAGTGCAGGGAAAGAAAGATATAAAGACTTGGTGGAAGAGGAAATAATAGATAATAGGAAAGAAAATATAGAATGATGATGAGAAGAGAAAACAAGGTTTAACAAAAGCCTTGGCGAAAAAGTAAGCTATTTAGGGGGAAAAAAAGTTTATTGAATTGCAAGTTGAAAGACAATGCTACAATAAAATATGTTAAAGAACTTTCATTTCTCTAAATTCAGGGAATGGTAGTGCTGGTGTTTTTCACATGTAAAATTGTAGTCTCGGTCCTCATGCTGATAAGTGTAAGGGAAACTTTTCAAATGCTCTCTTGTGCTGTACTGTCCCACTGTGATCAAGATATGTTTGAGGTGAAACTTCCTTGATACAGACGAGAGAAAGCAGAAAGTTATGTATGAGGGGCCTCTTACTCTAATGTGTTTCTACTTTGATCTGCTGGACTTGTACTTGATAACCTGACTGAGTTGTAGATCTTTTTTTCTTGGGCTTGAGAGTTTTACGAGTTTAGAACCCGTGACTACAGTAATTGCCAGACTTATTACAGGTGCCTTTAAGTAACACTTTTTTATAGCTTAGTTTAACAAATGGAGTTTATTACACTGTGTGAACATCCTAAATCCTCATGTATGCTTGCTATCATTGATGCTATAGGCAACCATGTAGATTTTTTTTTTAGTGCAAGAATGTCAAATATTTACACGAGAATGTAAGGGGGGGCCATACTGGGTCAGACAAGTGGTCTCAATGCTAGCCCAGTATCCTGTCTTCTGGCAGTGGCCAGTGCCAGATGACTCAGGGGAATGAACAAAACAGAGCAGTTACCAAGAGATCCATCCCCTGATGTCTAGTCCTAGCTTCTGACAGTCAGAAGTTAGGGACACCCAGGGCACAAGGTTTTGTCCCTGAACAGTCTTGGCTGATAGCCATTGATGGACCTATCCTCCATGAATTTATGTAATTCTTTCCTGAACCAATTATATTTTTGTTTTTCACAACATCTCCTGACAATGGATTCAACAGTTTGACTGTGTGTTGTGTGAAGTACTTCCTTAGGTTAGTTTTAAACTTGCTATCTATTAATTTTGTCAGGTGACCCCACCTTTTTGTGTTATGTGAAGAGTTAAATAACAGTTCCCTATTCATTTTCTCCATAGCATCCATGATTTTACAAATCTCTACCATATCCCCCCTCATCTGTCTGTTTTCTAAGATGAACAGTCCCAGTTTTTTCAATCTCTCCTCATATGGAAACTGTTCTATCTTACTAATCGTTTTTGTTGCCCTTTGCATCCTTTAGGTTCTCTCTAGCAAGGGCTAAAGAGTGTCGGAGGGTGCTTTGTAGGTTGCTTACAAAGTCCAGAATGTTAGTTCCTGGAGAAGGCGTAAACCCCTCCCATTGCTGCTTCACCAACTGTAATGGTCCCTTAACCTCGTGACCATACACAAGTTCAAACGGTGAAAACCCTAAACTGGGATGTGGTACAGCCCTGTAGGCAAACAGCAACTGCTGCAACACTAGGTCCCAATTACTGGAGAATTCGTTGACGAATTTTCGTATCATGGCCCCCAAAGTTCCATTGAACCTTTCCACCAGGCCATTGGTTTGATGGTGGTACGGGGTGGCAACCAAGTGATTCACCCCATGAGTTTCCCACAGTTTTTCCATGGTCCCTGCCAGGAAATTAGACCCTGAATCTGTAAGGATGTCGGAGGGCCAACCTACCCTGGCAAAGATGTCTGTTAGGGCCAGGCACACAGTGTTAGCCCTGGTGTTGCCTAGAGCTACTGCTTCCGGCCATCGGGTAGCAAAGTCCACTAAAGTCAGTACATACTGCTTTCCTCTGGGCGTCTTTTTTGGGAAAGGGCCCAGAATATCCACAGCTACTCGCTGAAATGGGACCTCAATTATGGGGAGTGGCTGGAGAGGGGCCTTGACCTGGTCTTGTGGCTTTCCCACTCTTTGGCATACCTCACAAGACCGGACATACTTGACAACGTCCTTGCCCATCCCCTCCCAGTGGAAGGACTTCCCCAACCGGTCCTTGGTTCTGTTCACCCCAGCATGGCCACTGGGATGATCGTGGGCTAAGCTTAAAAGCTTCCCCCGGTACTTAGTTGGAACCACCAACTGTTTTTGCGGCTGCCATTCTTCCCAGTGTCCACCAGAAAGAATCTCCTTGTATAAAAGTCGTTGGTCTATAACAAACCGGGATCGATTAGAAGAGCTGAGAGGCAGTGGGGTGCTCCGTGCCGCCGCCCAAGCTTTCTGAAGGCTGTCATCTGTTTCCTGCTCGGTCTGGAACTGTTCCCTTGAGGCTGGGGTCACCAGTTCTTCCTCAGACTGTGGACTTGGGCTTGGTCCCTCTGGAAGCAATGTAGGTGATGGGGTGGTTTCCGTTGCTGGTGAACCGCTCTCCGCTGGTGCACCTGAGGGTATTTCAGGCTCTGGCTGAGCCTTTTGGGTATGGCTGTATGTTGCTTCTGCCAGTTCTGGCTCGCTGGCGCCCTCTGGCTTTGAGTTTGAAGATGTGGTTGCACTTGCTGGTGCTGGTTGCTGTTCCAGTTCCGGGCCTGGGACTGGAGGTGCTGTGGCTGTTTCAGTGGTTGGCATGGAATCCGGGTCCACTACCTCTGTCTGGGTCTCTGGTAACACAGACGGGGCGTCTGTGGACGGTTCAGGAACAGGAATGGGTCTGGAAGCTTGCCTGGTTTGGCTACGTGTAACCATTCCCACTCACTTGGCCGGCTTCACCTGGTTGGCCAAGTCTTCTCCCAGTAGCATGGGGATAGGATAATTGTCATAGACTGCAAAAGTCCACATTCCTGACCAGCCTTTGTACTGGACAGGCAGTTGAGCTGTAGGCAAGTCTACAGCTTGTGACATGAAGGGGTAAATTGTAACTTTGGCCTTTGGGTTGATGAATTTGGGGTCAACGAAGGATTAGTGGATAGCTGACACTTGTGCCCCCGTGTCTCTCCACGCAGTAACCTTCTTTCCGCCCACTCTCAAATTTTCCCTTTGCTCCAAGGGTATTTGAGAGGCATCCGGGCCTGGGGATCTTTGGTGTGATGGTGGTGTAATAAATTGCACTCGCATGGTGTTCTTTGGACAGTTGGCCTTGATATGTCCCAGTTCATTACACTTAAAGCATCTTCCATCTGATGGGTCAGTGGGCCGAGGTGAGTTACTGGAGACTGGTGAGGTGGAAGAATAGGGCGTCTGTGGCTTTACTTGGGTTGTATGTGGGATCTTTGGCTGTCCTCGGTTGTAGGGTTTATGGTCGGTGTGCCCCCTGGGGTATTCGTTCCCCTTGACAGTAGCTTTCTTGCTTTCTGCCACTTCCATCCATCTGGCTCCAATCTCCCCCGCCTCAGCGAGATCTTTGCGTTTTCCATCTTTTATGTACCATGTGATGTCTTCAGGAACACCATCCAAGAACTGCTCCATTTGTATGAGGAGGTGCAGTTCTTCCAAGGTTTTAACATTGTGTCCTGATATCCAGGCCTCATAATTTTTCCCAACGTAGTAGGGGTGTTTGGGAAATGACACATCTGGTTTCCACTTTTGGGTTCTGAAGTGCCGACGGGCATGATCCGGGGTTATCCCCATTCTGTATCTGGCCTTGGTTTGAAAAAGTTTATAGTCATTCATTTGCTGCTTAGGCATTTCAGCTGCCACCTCTGCTAAAGGTCCACTGAGCTGTGGCCTCAATTCTACCATGTACTGGTCTTCAGGGATGCTGTACGCAAGACAGGCTCTTTCAAAATTTTCCAAGAAGGCCTCGGTGTCATCACCTGCCTTGTAGGTGGGAAATTTTCTGTGATGTGGAACCATAATTGGCGAAGGGTTGTTAGGATTGGCTGGCACATGCAGCCCAGCTTGCGCCAAGTCCAGTTCATGTTTTCTCTGTTTTTCCTTTTCTTCATTTTCTTTTTGTTGTTTTTCCATTTCTTTTTGTTGTTTTTCCATGTATCGGCGGTGGGCCACCTCTTCTTCTGCTTGTTTCCTTCGGTGGGCCACCTCTTCTTCTTCTAGTTTTCTTTTGTGTGCTGCCTCTTTGGCTGCCTGTTCTCTTTGGTAGGCTGCCAGTTTGATGCTTTCTTCCTTTTCTTTCAGCTCCACCTCTTTTTGTCTTTTTTCCAGTTGTCGCCTGTGTTCAGCTTCTTTGAATTGTTCTTCGGCCCCAATTTTTGCCTTAGAAGTCATGGTTCCTGCTTTCTTGTGTTGGGGTGCCCTCCGTTGTTTATCTTCTGAACTGCAGGCTCTGTTGCCTCCTGGGGTCTGCCTAGCAACAGTGCTTTTGCCCTTTGTTTTCAATGTAAAGCAAACCAGAAAAAACACTTTATTTGCATGTATATAGTGCTGGTAATGACTCTCAATGGGAGTGCTATTGTCACAAAAGACTCTTAATAGCCCCTTAATGGGTTCTTGCTTAATATGCAAGCCACAAACTGCCAGAGAGAGCAGAAAAAAAAATTCTCTTTGGTTCCCTTTTAAAACCAAACTGTTTCTCTCTGCTAAAAAGCCCCTAGCAGAGAAAAGAAAAATAAAATATTCCTACTGGCTTCTGGATTCTGTCTATCCCGTAACCGCTGCCACTCATATCATACCTTTAGTCCCAGATTTGGACCTTAGCGTCCAAAATATGGGGGTTAGCATGAAAACCTCCAAGCTTAGTTACCAGCTTGGAGTTGGTACTGCTGCCACCACCCAAAAAATTAGTGTTTTGGGGCACTCTGGTCCCCCTGAAAAACCGTCCCTGGGGACCCCAAGACCCAAATCCCTTGAGTCTCACCACAAAGGGAAATAATCCTTTTCCCCTTCCCCCCTCCAGGTGCTCCTGGAGAGATACACAGACACAAGCTCTGCGAATCCAAAGAGAGTGACTCCCCCTCTCCGTTCCCAGTCCTGGAAGCCAAAATCACCGAGTCAATCTCCCTTCCCCCCCCCCAACCCAGAGGGTATGCAAAGTCAGGCGAACAAATCCAACACACACAGATCTCCCTTTGACTTCTTCCTCCCACCAATTCCCTGGTGAGTACAGACTCAACTTCCCTGAAGTTTCCCAGTAAAGAAAACTTCAACAGATCTTAAAAGAAAGCTTTATATAAGAAAGAAAGAAAAATACATACAAATAGTCTCTCTGCATTAAGGTGACAAATACAGGGTCAATTGTTTAAAAGAATATTGAATAAACAGCCTTATTCAAAAAGAATACAAATCAAAGCACTCCAGCACTATATTCATGTAAATACAAAAGAAACAAACTCTTTGGTACTCACAACTTGGAAACAGAAGATTAGAAAGCAGAAATACTTCTCCAAAGCTCAGAGAAAGCAGGCAAACAGAAAACAAAGACTCCGACACAAACTTCCCTCCACCCAGAGTTGAAAAGATCCGGTTTCCTGATTGGTCCTCTGGTCAGGTGCTTCAGGTGAAAGAGACATTAACCCGTAGCTATCTGTTTATGACACCCTTGTCTGCAGTTTCCAGTTCCAATACATCTTTTTTGAGATGGGTGACCAGAACAGCACACAGTATTCCAGATGTGAGGGATACCATCGATTTATATAGTGGCATAATGATACATTCTGTTGTCTTATCTATCCCTTTCCTAACTATTTTAATGCTTTAGGAATCTGTTAAGAACTTTCTGTTGTCCTTTCCAGAGCTGTGTCAAGACCCAAATCTTGAGCAGCCAATAGTGGTGCTATTTCAACACTGACTGTGTTGGGTGTTATGAGAGCACTGTACCTCAGTGTATCAGATATTTAAAGCTGCTACTCAGCTGGCTGCCTATGGTGGGCAAGCTCCAGTTGTGTGGGGTTTAGGATTATATCCCCACATCTGAATCTGCCCAGATGCAGGTCTGCCAGCACAGAATCCCATTGAAGTTACTCAGGCGCATGGGTTGTACCTAGATGGGTCCAGTTGCAGGATCTAGCCACTAGAATCTAGTTAGCTAACTATTTACTAGATAAGGGGCTTCAAGACACAGTGCAAAAAAACACTTGAGCTCAGTCTACAGGAGTACTTAAAACTGTTGCTAGTACCAGTGCTGAAAAATGGTATGGCATTTTATAATGTAGCTGCATTCTTCCACAATGATCTCTGTTATAGATGTCATTTTATTTCCTGGCACCAAAATTCTAATATTGTATTGGAGAGTAAGACTGAGGCCCTGATCCTGCAAACACGTAGGTTATATCTACATTACAGAGCTTATCCCGGCCTAGTCCCCTCAAGTAGATGTGGCCTTCATCAATAGAAGTTTTTCTTTCAGTGTAAGAGTACTACCTTCCTGGACAACATTAGCTACCGTGACAGAAGTCCTCTTTTACAGTGTGTGTATGTCTGTGGGAGGGGGAGAAGGGATGAGTGGGAGTGAGTTTGTCAGCATGTCCATGATGGTCAGGGATGTGGAGGTTTCTTTCACACCCTGACTGACATAGCTATGTTGATATCACTTTTACATGTAGACCAAGCCTTAATTGTATACTTAAATTTATACAGCTGAGTAATCCCGTTAAACCAGCTGGAATTATTTACATGCATAAGTGTCTGGAGGATCAGGGCCTTATTTGTATTTTAATTCCTGAGAAAGCAGGATCTGTAACTATTGTTGGAAGAAACATCTGAATATTTTTGTTAAATTTAATACTAGTAAATCACTTTCAAATTATCCAATTTAAAATATTAAAAGCTGTTGAAAGCTCAGATATACATTTTAAAATTGGTTACTTTTAAAGTGCTTTGTGTGCAGTGATGTAAAAGTGTAGAACTTGCCTTTCAGTAACCTACAGGCCATTTCTTTCCCACATATTCATTGTAAGCTATAGATTGTCACTATGGTAGCTTCTTAGTTAATTATTAATTTTTTTATTACCTTTAAGACGCTCTTGTTTAGCAACTTTCTTGTTTCTAATAGATGTAATGTTTGGAATATCTCTTATATTGTGATGGAGTTTTCCTTTACCTCTCTGTCTTTTGCCATAGATGCTGCTAATTGTGGCCATTTTGAAACAGCCGGTACCAGATTGGATGTAAGGGGAAGGGGCAATCTCTTAGGCATGAAATAATCATGGATTCTTGCATTTTTAGAGTGAACCCATAATTATTGCTTCCCCCCCCACACACACACTTTTCTACAGAGCCTGAACTTGTCTTTAACAATGTTTTTATCTTTTAACAATGCCTATTCTAAACTTTTTCCAGCCAGTACCAGTAGCAGTAAGGTAGGGGGACTTGCTCCTTCCTATTCTGTTGCTTCATTAAGATGTGAACTTCAGCACTCAGTAAACAGTTAAAAAAAAAAAAAAAAAAAAAAAAGCCTTATTCACAGCCCACACCTAACAGTTACAAGCCTTGCAAAGTTGTGCATACCCTAAAGTTTTTTAACTATGATTTAACCAGTTAGAGGTATGGTAGCCTTAGCTAGTTACAAGTAACACCATTAAGTTTGTGTTCATACAGCAGCTTTTCTGCCATCATAGTTATTTGGGCATCCATATCTTCTACCTGGCCTTACTATGGTTTTCCATGTATTCTGGGAAAACCTGGGCAGATACCTCGTAGCTGGAGGACATAGACACAGAATGCCAAGAGCAGCAGTACATGACGCAGTGCACTCTGGTTGTGCTAATGTATGGAGAGGAAGACTAGCTAAATGGTTACCCTGGATCTGCACTTTTCAGATTATAAAAATGAGATAGTGACAGTGATTGAGATATCAGAAGAAAAAGTGCTGGGACAAATTGATGAATAGCAGCAAGTCACTAGTATTAGAGGATATACATTCAAGAGTTCTGAAAAAACTGAATGAACTGCCAAGAAAAATATGCCATTTCTCATTAAAATTAGCTATTATACCAGAGAGCTAGAAGGCAACACCTTTGGAAAAGTTGCTAGGGGTGATCCAAAGAATTACAAAATAATAAATCTTATTTTGATACTAGCTAAATTGATAGGAATTCTATTTAAAAATACAATTAAAACATATAGATAAGTTTATGTGGACTAACTAGCACAGCTTCTGCAAAGGAAAGTCATACTCTAATGCAGGGGGTCTGCAGCCTTTCAGAAGTGATTCGCCGAGTCTTCATTTATTAACTCTAATTTAAGGTTTCATGTGCCAGTAATACATTTTAACGTTTTTAGAAGGTCTCTTTCTGTAAGTCTGTAATCTATAACTAAACTATTATTGTACGTAAAGTAAATAAGGTTTTTAAAATGTTTAGAAACTTCATTTAAAATTAAATTAAAATGCAGAGCCCCCCAGCCCCCCCCCCCCCCCCGAACCGGTGACCAGGACCCAGGCAGTGTGAGTGCCACTGAAAATCAGCTCGTGTGCCACTTTTGGTGCACATGCCATAGGTTGCCTACCCCTGCTCTAGTCTGTTAGAATTTTTAGACATGTTGATACTGTGAATAAAGGAGAATAGTTTGGATTTTCAAAATGCCTTTGACAAAGTCCCTCGGAAAAGGCTGTTAAAAAAGCTAAATAGTCATGAGGTGCGAGACAAAGTACAGTAATGGATTAGAAGCTGGCTGTGGAACTAAAAAATAGGAATGACTCACTCAGTTTTCACCATGGTGGAAGATTAATGCGTCTCAAGGAAATATTTTTTTACACTAATTTAGTTGTGGAAGTCACTGCAACAAGATACTATAGAGGTCAAGAGTTTAGCAGGATTCCAGAAAGAATTAGATGTTTATATGGACAACGAGAACATCCACAGTTGCATTCAGTAGGAAATAAAATAACAGAAGGGATGTAAACCTTCAGGCTTCAGGGCATAAGCCAGTCTCTGACAATGGTTAGTAAGAAACTTCTCTGTAGGCAGACTCTTCCATAAGTATATACTACAGGGTTTCTTGCATCTTCCTCTGAAGCAAGTGGCATTGACCACCAATCTGGTGGCAATTTCTTTGTTTCTTTCTAGTCTCATTCCTCTCCCTCTTTCAGACTCCTGTCCCAACCCATTTTTTCCTTAATTTCTGAGGCTCCTTGCCGCTCTTCACAGGAGTCTGTTCCAGACACAAACACTTTTTCCAGAACATCAAGCTTAGGAGACAAGGCAGTCCCAGCCACTCTAGAAGAGAGTGGCCTAGAACCAAAGAGAGTCATTCGGAGGTGATTTCCACAAGACCATCTGGTTCTCCAGTTTATAATATATGACTGCGGCTGTAACAAGCTGGGATGGACTAGTGTGTAGGTGATTATCTCTACCAGTTGCAGATTGTTGGCCTTGAAACACTTCAGTGGTTTCTAGAGGTCTCAGAAAGAGGGTATGTACTGGACCTGCTTAGTTCCCTTGCTTCCAGATTTATCCATTTTCCTTCCTTCAAGAACCCTCAAGAACGTGGGCAAAAGTAATCAGCTGTTCTTCATCTCCTGCACTTTGGGGTAATAGAACCAGCCCCAAAAAGGGAGCATGGTTTGTATTTGGATTTATTCTTGGTCAAGAAGAAATGAAGCAGCAACAGGGCAATAAACCTGAAGAATCTCAAAAAGTTCCTGAGGAAGTCCAGATTCAAAATGGAAATGTCGATGTCACCCTGACTACAGAGAAGATTTTCTGTCCTCAGTTGACTTATAAGGTGCAGCCCTACACATCCCCATTCATCAGTCTCATAGCAGATTTCTTCACTTTGCCTTTCGACCTTGTCATTTCCAATACAGATTGTTGCCCTTTGGCTCATCGCTACCCCTGGCTATTTACAAAGATGTTTATCATCTTTGCAGTTGCCCTCAGACAGAAAAGGGGTTCATCTCTGTCCACTGGCCATTGACCTATTGGTAAGGGATTTACCCAGAAACAAAGCTATACAAGACATTCTGAGGACAGTCCCGATCATGGAGGGGAGTGGGAGCTGTGAATTAGGAAGGAAACCACTTAGGGTATGTCTACACTACGAAATTAGGTCGATTTAATAGAAGTTGATTATTTAGAAATTGATTTGATTCAGTCAATTGTGTGTGTCCCCACTAAGCACGGTAAGTCAGTGCTATGCATCCACAGTATCGAGGCTAGCGTCGACTTCCAGAGAGTTGCAGTGTGGTAGCTATCCCACAGTTCCCGCAGTCTCTGCTACCTATTGGAATTTTGGGTTGAGCTCCCAGTGCCTGATGGGGCAGAAACATTGTTGCGGGTGGTTCTGGGTACATGTTGTCAGGCCTCCCTCATTCCGTCAAAGCAACAGCAAAAAATCGTTTCTTGCCTTTTTTCCTGGGTTACTCGTGCAGCCAACATACCACAGCAAGCATGGAGCCCGCTCAGCTCACTGTCACCCTATGTCTCCTGGGTGCTGCTGGCAGACGTGGTACTGCAGTGCTATACAGCAGCATCCCCTTGCCTTGCCTTGCCTTGCCTTGCCTTGCCTTGCCTTGCCTTGCCTTGCGGACAGCAGATGGTACAATATGACTGCTAGCCATCATGGTTGTCCCATGGGTGCTCCTGGCCGACCTCAGGTTGGTCAGGGGCACCTGGGCAGACATGGGTGCTCCTGGCCGGCTTTTGTGAGGTTGGTCGGGGGCGCCTGGACAAAAAAGGGAATGACTCCAGGTCATTCTCTACTTCAAGTTTTGTCTAATGGAGATTCAGTCCTGCCTGGAATATCATGCCAGCTGCAGGCTTCTGCCTCAGGCTGCTCTCTCAGTCGGCAGCACTGCGTGGTTGCACCTACCTGAGCCTATCTCTTGCTCCCATGGCTCATGAAGCCTGGACAGTAGTAAGGAGCAGTTCAACTTTAGGCTGAGCAAGTGCATAATGGTGGTAGAATGTGCCTTTGGATGTTTAAAAGCGCGCTGGTACAGTTTACTGACTCGGTTAGACCTCAGCGAAACCAGTATTCCCATCGTTATTACTGCTTTCTGTGTGCTCCCCAATATCTGTGAGAGTAAGGGGGAAACATTTATGGCAGAGTGGGAGGTTGAGGCAAATCGCTTGGCTGCTGATTACGTGCAGCCATACACCAGGGTGGTTAGAAGAGCACAGCAGGGCGTGCTGTGCATCAGAGAAGCTTTGAAAACCAGTTTCAGGACTGGCCAGACTACAGTGTGAAAGTTCTGTTTGTTTCTCCTTGATGAAAACCTGCCCCCTTGGTTCACTCTGCTTCCCTGTAAGCCAACCGCCCACCCCTCCTTCCTTTGATCTCCACTTGCAGAGGCAGTAAAGTCATTGTTGTTTCAAATTCATGCATTCTTTATTAATTCATCACACAAATGGGGGGATAACTGCCAAGGTGGCCTGGAAGGTGTGGAGGAGGAGGGAGCACAGGGTTGGGGTAGTTGTAGGGGCACCCCCTTGAATGGCATGCAGCTCATCATAGAAGCAGCATGTCTGGGGTTCTGACCCAGAGTGGCAGTTTGCCTCTCTGGTTCTTTGTTAGGCTTCATGCGGCACTGCTGCGGGTCACTTTTATAACCTCTATCCTTCATGCCTTGGAGAGTTTTTCAAATATTCTGGCATTTCGTCTTTTGGAACGGAGTTTAGATAGCATGGATTCATCTCCCCATACAGTGATCAGATGCAGTACTTCCCATTTGGTCCATGCTGGAGCTCTTTTGCAATTCTGGGACTCCATGGTCACCTGTGCTGATCAGCTTGCTACGCTGGCCAAACAGGAAATGAAATTCAAAAGTTCGCAGGGCTTTTCCCATCTACCTGGCCAGTGCATCTGAGTTGAGAGTGCTGTCCAGAGCGGTCACAGTGGAGCACTCCGGGATAGCTCCTGGAGGCCAATACCATCAAATTGTGTCCACACGACCCCAAATTTGACCCAACAGGATTGATTTCAGCACTAATCCCCTTGTTGGAGAAGAGTACAGAAATCGATTTTAAGAGCCCTTTAAGTCGACAAAAATAGTTTTGTCATGTGGATGGGTGCAGGGTTAAATCGATCTAACGCTGCTAAATTCGACCTAAACTCATAGTGTGGACTAGGGCTCAGACACTTTCACCTCCACAATGGTTAGCCCACATGTTAATGATCACATGTTAATGAAAATCAACACATCTTCCATGTTCATTGTTTCTCAGGAAAGACCGGACAGACTAATTTTATTGGTAAAGGTGGTCAGAATCCTTGAGGATGTTGCAGTTCACTCCCTGTTGTTTTGGGAATTTTTGTGTTGTGTGTGGACACACTAAGGTAAGCCCTAGTGTACATGAGAGCTCACCAATCTTTTCTGCTGTCCTGCTCTGCACATCCTATCCCTTTCTGCCAGGAGAGTTCAGCTTCTTCATTTAGAGCATAATAAACTGTTTAAAACCTTTTGAAGATATTACCTATAGCTGCGCTGGACAGGATGGTGCTTACACTAATGCCAGCTTCAAAGGTTGGGGAGCTGACACAGAGGTGAGGTCAGTACAGGGAACTTGGACTGTAGAGAGGTTAAAAAATAAATTGGTTAAAACTCAGGGCAATTTATTAAGGACTCAGAGCCCTCCTCCCATGGATGAATAGCTCCCATGTCTTAATTGTGACAGACAACACCAATGCAATGGCGTATGTCAGCAGGTTGGGGCAAAGTTGTCATCCGTGCAAAAGGGAGTGCACCTTTTGATCCCCTCAGCAGTGTGAAATTTCTAGTGCATCTGACCTCTGCATATTCAGGGAAAGAAAACCATTGTGATGAACTGGCTAAGCAGGGAACAATTAGATCAAGTGCAGTGGAGTCTTCAACCAGAAGTGTTTCAACTCCTACTGAGGAAATTCAGGGTCTCACAGGTAGACCTAATTGCATCACATACAAACTGCATTATTCCCTGCCTTCTTTTCCACCCAAAAGAGGGATCCAAGGGCAGTAGGCATGGATGCTGTCTCCCATAAGTGGCCAGTGGGCTTCCTATATGCATTTTCCCCTTGGTATTCAGGTCTATCGAGAAGATCAGGAGGGAGAAAGCGCTAGTAGTATTAGTAGCTTTGTATTGGCCAAGAAGGCTATGGTTCTCCAGTCCTCTTAATGTGACTCAGACCAACCTCTTTTCCTTTCTTTATGACATGGTCTGCTCTTGGCTCAGGATTTGTCACCCACAGAACCTTTGACTAACTGCCTGGTTTTGAGCTCTCAATTGAAAGAGAGAGGATACTTGGAAGGTGTCATCTCCACTCTGCAAGCATCTAAGAAAATTACATTTCAGGCTGCACACACAAGAGGCCTGAGTTTAACTTAACTAAATTGATTTTTAAAACATTTTAACCCAGTGAAAACCCTTTGTGAACAAACACATCAGTTTAAAACAGGAAATATTGGTTTAGCTTGTGCCAGTTAATTTATCAAAACAAGCTCAACCAGTATAAGCCAAGTTTAAACCAACATGACTATCCTGTATTTTGCAATGGTTTAACTAAACCAGTTTAAATTCATACCTTCGGTTAAACTAGTGCAACTTTGTATGTAGACTAGACCTAATACAGCAGAACCTCAGAGTTATGAACACCAGAGTTAAGAACTGAACCAGTCAACCACACACCTCATTTGAAACCAGAAGTATGGAATCAGGCAGCAGCAGAGAGAGAGACACACACAAAAAAAACTCAACAAAAGACAAATGCAGGACAGTACTATTAAATGTAAACTACTAAAAAAAAAGTTGCTGTGCTATCTAGTATGCTTGCTTCACTGGCAAAGGATTTCTTCATGCTTAGCTATTATGCACTTGTTTAGAGCTGCATCCTTATTTATTGTCTGAGGATTCATTAAGAACCATATTGAGGTTCCGTGATGGAGCGCAACAGCCTGATTCAGCATTCATTAGAGTATTCACTACCTTCAGAAAGTATCCGTGTATTTCATCCCCATCAAGGATGGCCTTCTTGGTAGTCTTCACCTCTACCCAGAGGATGGTGGTGCCTGGGGGCCTTACCTTTCAAAGAATAGTACTGCACATTCCAAAATAAGGTAGTTCTTCAAACAGACCTGACCTTTATCTCCAAAATTAACACAGTGTTTCACAGAGTCCGAGAGATCATGCTCCCTTCCTTTTGCTCAAAACTGTTGTTCAGAAGAGAATTTGTGGCATAAATTGAACATCCATAGAGCCCTTAAGAGCCATCTTAAAAAAAAGAAAGCATTTTAATCCACTGTTACAAAGTGGATGAAATGACTGTAATTCAAAAATGTCTCTCTCAGAAACCAGTATTGACACGTATTTGCTGAGACAGGTGCTTTTCGGGGCTGCAGGATCTTGTGCATCATATAAGAATGACCATACTGGGTCAGACCAATGGTCCATCTAGCCCAGTATCCTCTCTTCTGGGAGTGTCCAATGCCAAGTGCTTCAGAGGGAATGAACAGAAAAGGCAGTCATTGAGAAAACCATCCCCTATTGTCCACTCCCAGCAGTCACAGGCTAGGGATACCCAGAGCATGAGGTTTCATCCCTGACCATCTTAACTAATAGCCAGTGGTGAACTTATACTCCATGAACTTATCTAATTATTTTTTTTAACCCTGTTATAGTTTTGGCCTTCACAACATCCCCTGGCAATGAATTCCACAGGTTGACTGTGCATTGTGTGAAGAAATACTTCCTTTTGTTTGTTTTAAACCTATTGCCTATTAATTTCATTGGGTGACCCCAGGTTCTTGTGTTACATGAATAGGGCCATACCTAATTCATGGTTCACTTTGGTCAATTTCACAGTTGTAGGATTTTTAAAATAGCCAGTTTCACGATTTCAGATGTTTGTATCTGAAATTTGATGGTATTATAACCCTGGGGATCCCGACCCAAAAGGGACTGGGGCGAGGGGGAGTAAAGCTGTTGTAAGGGTATTGTGGGATTGCCACCCTCACTTCTGTGTTGCCTTCAGAGCCTCCTGCAGCTGGGGGAAGTTTCTGGAGGTGGGTCTGATCTCCCCCTGAGAGCAGCCATTCAGGGGAAGATGAAGTCCTAGCCCTGCTGGGACTAGCAGCTGGAGTCAAATGCATAGTAGGAGCCCCTGACTATGGCATCCCCCAGCCCTCCCCCTCCCCTAGAATAGCTAGATTTCATGGGGGAGATCCGATTTTGTCTATGAATTTGGTAGGGCCCATATGTCAAGGAGTAAATAACTCTTCTTTATTCACTTTCTCCACAACATTCATGATTTTGTAGACCTCTATCATATCCCTTCTTGGTTATGTCTTTTCCAAGATAAATAGTCCCAGTCTTTTTAATCTCTTCTCATATGGAAGCTGTTCCATACACTTAAACATTTTTACTGCCTTTGTCAGTACCCTTTCCAATTCTCATGCCTTTTTTGAGATGGACTGAGCAGAACTGCACACAGTATTCAAGGTGTGGGTGTACCAAGGATTTATATAGCAGCATTATGATCTTTTCTGTCTTATTATCTATCCCTTTCGTCATGGTTCCTAACATCTTTTTTTGACTGCCGCCGCACACTGAGTGGATGTTTTCCGAGAACTGTCCACAGTGATGCCAAGATCTCTTTCTTGAGTGGTAACAGCTAAGTTAGATCTCATCATTTTGTGTGTGTAATTGGGATTATGTTTTTTAATGTGCATTACTTTGCATTTATCAACAGTAAATTTCATCTGCCATTTTGTTCCCCATGCACGCAATTTTGTGAGATCCCATTGTAACTCTTTGCAGTCTGCTTTGGACTTAACTTAGTTATCTTGAGTAATTTTGTATAATCTGCAAACTTTGCCACCTCCCTATTTACCCCTTTTTCCAGATCATTTATGAATATGTTGTACAGTATTGGTCCCAGTACTGATTTCTAGGGGACACCACTATTTACCTTTCTCCATTCTGAAAACTGACAATTTATTCCTGCCCGTTGTTTCCTGGTTTTTAATCAGTTACTAATCCATGAGAGGACCTTGCCTCTTATCCCAGGATTAGTTACTTTGCTTGAGAGCCTTTGGTGAGGCATCTTGTCAAAGGCTTTCAGAAAGTTCAAGTACACTGCATCCTCTGGATCACTCTTCTCCACTTGTTTGTTGACCCCCTCAAAGAATGTTAATAGATTTGTAAAGGGAAATCATGCCTCACTCCAAAGCCATGTTGACTCTTTCCCAACAAATTGTATTCATCTATGTGTCTGATAATTCTGTTCTTTATGGTAGTTGCCACCAATTTGCCTGGTATTGAAGTTAGGGTTACTGGTCTGTAATTGACAGGATCACCTCTGGAGCCTTTTTTTTTCAAATGGTGTCACATTAGCTCTCCTCCAATCATCTGGTATAGAAGCTGATTTAAATTACACTGGTCTACAATTTTTGAGACGTCGTCTGCTTCAGAGATAAAATGTGATATTTATTATGTATTTTGATGTGCTGAATTCAAATATGACAATTAAAACAACTGATTGGCTACTGTTTCTAAGATATTTAAGTTTTTACATTTTATGTCTATGTATATTGTGTAGATAGTAGAGTTTTAATCATAAATTGTAAACCTAGGTCTTTTCATGTGTTTATGGTTTCTTTACATGATAATATTTCACCTGTCCTGTTTATGTAACACTTTAAAAATCAGCAAAAGGGTTATATAAATAAAATTTATTATGAAACAAAAAGCAAAAAACTATTATGTACATAGTTTAGTCCTATTCATTGTCTACTCGGCGCTTCTTGGCTTGTCTCTTGTATTCATTAAATGGAGCATCTCTTGTCACTGTCCAGCAATAGTCTGCAAGCATTGATGGGCTCCATTTGCCCTGATAGCCTGCCAGGAGATTCCACTGCTGTAGTCTGGAGCCCAACAGCTCTGCCTTACTCTTGGGTAGTTCCAAATCCCTGACAAGGTCATTCAGTTCACCTTGTGTTAAGAGGTGTGGTTCAGAGGAGGAGGATGGGAGAAAATGTGGGTCCTGTGACATTGATGGTTCAGGACCAGAAGTTTCATCCTCTTCCTCTTCCGACTCAAGTGAGAATGATTCTGGTGCATCAGGAACCGGCAGTCCTTCTCCGTGGGGTACTGGGCGTATAGCTGATGGAATGTTTGGATAATGCAACGTTCACCTTTTCTTCTTTGACACACCTTTCCCAACTGGAGGCACCGTGCAGAAGTAACAATTGCTGGTATGATCTGTTGGCTCTCTCCAAATCATTGGCACTGGAAAAGGCATAGATTTCCTTTTCCTGTTCAACCACTGGCGAAGATTTGTTGCACAAGTGTTGCAGCATATGTGTGGGGCCCACCTCTTGTCCTGATCTCCAATTTTGCAGCCAAAAGAAAGGTGATAAGCTTTCTTAACCATAGTGGTTATACTGCGCTTTTGTGATGCAAAAGTCACTTCACCACAAACATAGCAGAAGTTATCTGCACTGTTCACACAAGTAGGTGGCATCTCTGCTCACTTTGGCTAAACAGAAATGTGTCCCTTTGCAAAATCAAACACTGACAAATAAGGGAGCAGGACACTGTATGATTTCTAGAGCTGATATAGGGCAATTTGTTCAGCAGAGTGATGGAAGCTTTGTTATGATTGCATCATCCATGACTTCTAGGAATAACATGATGCAATTCATATCATGTATGATGCAATACCAGCTTCAGATTGCATCATTCATTGTTTTGCCTAAAAAGCAAGTACTGTCCAAATCCAGTCATAGATTTATTCATAGATCCAGGCAAAGATGTATTTTAGTCATTTCTGGTTTAAATTGAGATCCCTTCCCTTTATAACTCACTTATCCACCACCATTCGCAAGTCTAGGGTTGTATATACTGACCCAATAGCATATCTTGAAAACTAGAGCCAATCAACAATTTTAAGCATCATTTTCATTCTCAGTGATCCAGAATTAGTAACGTTGGACTACATTTATTTCAGAAGCATTTTGGCTGTAGAGCAGTGTTATAGGTTATGTACTACAGTTAGTAGTTTTGCAAGATGGCCACCTGGTCAGCTTTCATACATTTGCAAAATTTTACAGGCTAGATGTTCAGGTATCAATGGATGCTCCTTTTGATAGGAGGATGCTCTGTTCTGTAGACTTCTAGTAGTAGAGAAGAAATTTAGAAAGCTGCGTACGGTTCTGTTTGAATGCTCTTTGAAGGCAAATTGCTATAGAAATCGTGCTTCCCCATAATTTAAACATCTCTAGCTTGTGTATAGGACACTTTCCATAAACCTTTTTCTCCTAAATGCAAAGTAATGCACACTGGCAAACATAATCCCAACTATACATGTAAAATGTCATTGTGGATAGTTCTCTGAAAACATCCACTCAGTGTGCAGCGGCAGTCAAAAAAGCGAACAGAATGTTGGGAATCATTAAGAAAGGGATAGATAAGACAGAAAATATATTGCGTCCATATAAATCCATGGTACACCCACATCTTGACTACTACGTGCAGACTTGGTCACCCCTTCTCAAAAAGATGCATTGGAGAAGATTCAGTAAAGGGCAACAAAAATTATTAGGAGTATGGAATGGCTGCCATGTGAGGAAAGATTAATAAGACTAGGACTTTTCAGCTTGGAAAAGAGATGACTCAGGGGGTGGGATCTGATTGAGGTCTATAAAATCATGAATGGTGTGGAGAAAGTAATTACGGAAGTGTTATTTACTCCTCATAACACAAGAACTAGGGGTCACCATGTGAAAGTAATAGGCAGCAGGTTTAAAACAACAAAAGGAAGTATTTTTTCACACAACACACAATCTATGGAACTCCTTGCCAGAGGATGTTATGGAGGCCAAGACATAACAGGGTTGAAAAAAAGAGCTAGCTAAATTCATGGAGGATAGGTACATCAGTGGCTGTTAGCCAGGATGGGCAGGGATGGTGTCCCTAGCCTCTGTTTCCCAGAAGCTGGGAATGGGCTAAAGCAGTGTTTCCCAAACTTGGGACATCGGTTTGTTTACCTGCCCCGTCCGCAGGTCTGGCCGATCACAGCTCCTACTGGCTGTGGTTTGCCACTCCAGGCCAATGGGAGCTGCTGGAAGCAGCGTGGGCCGAGGGACATACTGGCTGCCGCTTCCAGCAGCTCCCATTGGCCTGAAGCAGCAAACCCCGGCCAGTGGGAGCCGTGATCGGACGGACCTGTGGATGTGGCAGGTAAACAAACCAGTCTGGCCCGCCAGGGGCTTTCCCTACACAAGTGATGTCCCAAGTCTGGGAAACACTGGGCTACAGGGGATGAATCACTTAATGATTACCTGTTCTGCTTATTCCCTCTGGGGCACCTGGCATTGGCCACTGTCGGAAGACAGGATACTGCGCTAGATGGACCTTTTGGTCTTACCTAGTATGGCCGTTCTTATGTTCCTTATTATAGTCCACCCAAAAACTCATTTTGGTTGTTACTAATGAGAACTGATATTTTTTTTAAAATAAAAGCTAATTTAAATCATCAAGGCATGCATTTGTCTTAATGAGGAACCATGTTATCTTGTAATATTACCCTTCTTCCTTTCCCCTATAAATCTCATTACCTGTTTCATGTGTTTAGGTTGTAAATTGTTGGGTACTGAACAAACACAGAGTAGTAAGGACTATCTGCTTCTCTGTGTTTGTACAATACCTAGCACAACGGGGCCTCATTCTTGGTTGGTCCTTAAGTTCTACTATAATAAACATGATTAATAATAAAAAAGCTCTTCAGAGAAAGGTCTTGTTTATTTCTCTTTCTTACTTCTTTCTCTGAAGCACAAAATGCAGTTTTGACTGCTCAATAATAATTAACTGTAGTGATACATGAACAAAGAGAAGATAATTAAAATGAATTGAGGAACCTTAAATGAGAATTTCCTGATTTTCATGGGCTGGATTCTCATATATTACTTTGTAGTGGGAATTTCCTTTTGCATTAGATGTCATAAGTGCCTTCCTTTGAATCACCTGACAATTGATCAGCAGAGGCAGGATCTAGACAGGGTTCTATCTCTTCCACATTTATGTTTGCCACAGAATTCATCCTCTGGTGCAGAATTGTGCATCAGAATTTATGTTTTTAAAACGTTGGCCTGGTCCTGCACCACTAATGTTAATTTCGAATTTTACTATTGATTTAATTAGGAGCAGGAGCAGAGCTATATGGTAGCCCTTGTTGTGAAAAAAACCTTGAAAATGTGACCAATGTGTAATTGATGCAGAGTTACCCTCTGAAGTTTGCAGACGGTCTGAAGCAATAACTGTATAAGAGATGTGAAGTACCCCATTCACCTTAATGGAGTGTTACCTCTGAAACCGAAAGAGGAGTTTAAACGTCAGCATTGTTTCTTATTTTATTACCGATTGTTTAGCAGAAATATCCAGCTGATGTGCTTGTCTCAGTTCCAGACTGGCTCCCATGCCTCCTTTTGATGCTAAAATTTCAGCTGGTCTCTACTTATCTGCCCAAATGTCAAGTTTTGTCCTTAATAACTTCTACAGTACAAATACAAAACTTTGCAACATACTGGTATAGGAAAATATGAATCAGCATAAAATAAATTGAATTTAATATACAAATAGCTGAGGCTGCTGTATTGATTATACTATTTTCATATTTAATAAAAACATACACTTTAAAATATAAATGAAGTTGCCACAGAATTTGCAGTCTGCCACACCAGAATCCAGGGATCAGGCCCCAGAGCTTATATCATGCTTTATGATTAGCAAATGGGGCCTTGGGTATAGAATTAGATTGCTGCTTTCTTTCCATGCCAGAATTCTTGTTATCCTAAAACAAGGGCTTGCATGTTAATCTGGGTCAGGTATTTTTTTCCTTTTGTAAAAATAATATGAAAAATTACTTTGTCTGAGAATGTTAACTGTTAAAGATTTAAGCTGTAGTAACCTAGTAGGGAGATCAAGACTTCTAACATGTTTTTCTTTATACCAACAAGTTTGTATTAGCCAGTTTAGGAAAGTATCAGGAAAAGCCAAATGAAAATTATTGCTGTAAATCAGTTTGAAGAATCTGAGTAGGTAATTGGGCAGGTGTTTCTGGAAGCAACTATGACGGCATGGCCTGTGCAGATCAGATAGCAGCTCAGGAATGTGGATAGATTTAGGATTTTCTGGACATTAACGTTTCCCCTTATGTCAGACTTGGTGCTGTTTGTTGGATATGGGTACTGGAAATTTGTTTAATTGAAATGGACTCCATCAAACCTTTCTTGAAGCAAAGTTCATAGTGTGCCACCCCGCCACTCCCGCTTTAGAGCTTAATTCTGTTTCTTCTCCAGCACGGTCCGACGGTGAATGAATGTGTGAGAAGAAACTTGTCTCAGCAGTGACTCTGTTCATCGACCATGTATGGATAAAGCTGTTCAACTCTCTGCTCCTCCCTCTGAGAAAGCTGAGCAGAATGTGTTCTGCTGAAACTCTCATTCCACTTTCTGCTTTCTATATTTGTACAGCAACAACACATTAGCTAGGTGGTGCGGCTGGTCTTGTGCAAGCATGGCATTTGCTGGTCAGAATTGTGAGCCAGAGCTTGCAGTCTCTGTCCTTGCGTCTGTCCATCTGTCTGTGTTTCTGGGGAGGACTGATTTCCACATGAAAGGTGATCTATTTGTGGGGCTTTTCTTGTAAGTTACAATCCATGAAAGTTGTGAATCTAGGACTGGGAGTGGAGATGAGTATACAGTTGCTTTGCTAGGAAAAGTGCAGTGAGTGGGTAATCACACTAGAACAGCAATGCTGCAAGCTCCAAAAAGAGGGCTCCTCCTCTCTGAGGGGCTTTGATGGCCCTGCCTGCCTTGGGAACTGGTATTATACTCTGCCACGAAAGAGCTGCTCTCACTCAGACTTCCCTGAGGATTAGTGAAAGATAGATACTCTACCTGACAAACTACATGATTTCTTTGCCACTTGTGGTTAACCAGGATTAATAAGGGGATAGACCCTTCCCCTCCTTTTTTGGTTTGAGGCAGTGAGTGCAGGTTGAAGGTGATGTTGGAGGTTGGGCCTTCAAGGAATACCTTATAAGGAAGAGCTAGAAACTTAACTGTTCTCTCTGACTGCACATTTGTGTGAACCTCACACTAAGACCCTATTTACACCAAGGACATTTTTAAAAATTGTCTTCCCTTTAATACAAGTTCAGCTGAACTGGGGTTACAGATGTTTAGCCTCATGTAAACAGGCTGCCAGCTGCGGACGCTGTTGTAAACAGTGTTGACAGGACCTACTCTGAGCAGGGTTAATGAAATGGTGCTGAAAACAGTGGTGGCAACTGCACCAACCATTAGCACTGGTGTGATCTTTTGAAAAATTTTCCTCAGGATAGACAAGATCTTGATGCTGACCACTTATAGCTCCTGCTCACTTCAGTTGGTGCTGTGGATGTTCTGCACCTCTGGAAACCACGCCCTAAGTCTCTGGGATTTTGGTTACTAAAGCTTTCTGCTGATTCATGTGTGGAAAGTAAAAGGAGAGATGTTTGCTCCAATCTTCCTTGAGTGCTCTAGGGACCTGGTCTGAGTTTACTTCTTTCCTACAGTATCCCCAGTATGTTTCAAATGTTTGAAATGTTTGTAACTATTAGGGTTGGACCCGTCACCTCCCAGAGGAAACAAACAGGTTATGGGGTTGAATGGGGGTCTCAAAACTCCACAGGTGTGTCTGTAGACATATTTGGGATCAGAAGAGAAAAAGTTGATAGATCTGTGTGACACTCTTGGACTGTCTACTTAACAAGTGGCTGTTTGTTGTGTGGCTGATTTCTGATAGTTGTTGTTTGTGTAATGTAGACACATGCTGACAGTTGTTCCTCCTTCATCTGGTAGCCCTGTGATGTTCACTGCATATGGAGTGGCTTCTGGAGTTTCAAACCCTTCTTGCAAGCTCATGCAGAATACCAAAGATACTGCCACATCCTCTCAGTGCTCTCTGCCTCTCCTCATTCCTGCCTGTCCATTCTGTATCCCCCTATAAGCATATCCTCCTCTATGAGCACCAGCAAGAGCAGAGGAGCAGAGATTAAATTGGATCAAATCTTACTTTAAAAAGCTAATTTAAAAGTAAAAATGGGATTTTACTCAATGCAGCTTGCTTGTCCCAGGTACTTCATGGTTATCCCACTCCTCCCTGGCCTTTGGAATGCTTCCTGATACTCTCCCTGCCTTTGCCAGTACCCCTATTGAGAGAGTAGGAATAGGCACATAATGACAGAACATCAGAGGATGGTAGTTTGCAGAGCTACACTCCAACTTCCATTTCTTGGAAAGCTGATGTATTTTTCAGTGCAGTAAAATCTGCCTTGCTTCTATATCCTAGTGGCCGAAAGGGAGCCACTTCGGGCTATGCCTATTCCTGTTGGCTCACGGGAGCCATGCTACATAACATAATGCTTTAGGAATTGGTAGTCAGAAAATCTTACTTGAAAATATACTGTAAGCTTGAGTAGTCCTAAGGTAGAAGGCCCACAGATCCATGTTATACCCACAAAAAAGGTTGTTTCGTGTCCTTTTTATAGCAACTTGCACACCAAAGCAGGATTGGAAGTCAGGGGGAATCTAACCTACTCTAGCATTCTTTTAAAAGTTCTGGGAGGCAGCTTATTTCTGATTTTATTCTAGCTACTGTAATCCTCCTAAAATTAAGGAACTCCTATTGTTCCCTGCATACTGAAAAAAAGGGTAATAGTAAACAACAGTGTATCAGATTGATAGGAAGTGTATTGGGGTATTGCAGAGATGGGAGTTAGGTCCAGTTTTATTAAATAGCTTCATTAATGATTTAGAAAGGGAGGAAGACAACATGTTAATATAATTCACAATTGTTGCTGAACTACAGTTACAGATGACACATACCAGAAAGACAAAAGTAGGTTAAATATGAGCAGGAAAATAATTAGATTCAAGATGGCGGATGCAAGATTAATCACACACAGAAATGAAGGCTGCAAGGATTCAGATGAGAAAATATATTAAATGAACTAAATAGGTACAAGTTGGCCAAAGGTGGGGTTCTGATTGCTTGCAAATTTTAAAAAGAGAGCCCAGGGACAATGAGGAATTATCCAAAAGGTATAACTAGGAATAGTGAAATGAAATTGAGCCAAAGGATAACAAAAAAATGAACATCAGGGATAGTACTCTGATAGTGAGGTTTATTATAGTGTGGAATATTCCCTCTAGGGAAGTAGTGGAAGCCTCACCACTTGGGATGGTTTAAAACTAAACAGGGTAAATCCAGGGAGACTGGACTGTAGATAGTATAGCTATGAACAATGATATTCTTAACTTATTTCTGTCATTACTTCCCCACCCTCTTCAATCTCATCTTTTATTGAGCACTGACCTCCCTCATTCTCTGGGGTAAAGCCCCCCAAAGTTGAATGAGAGGCATTGCAGATTAATGTTTGATACCTGCAGTCTTTCTTTGAATTTAACTTCCATGCAGGGAAATATGCAATGACAAACTCTCTTTTCAAAATGTATAATAAATTCATATTGACCTGATGTGTGATGTGAGTATGCTGACAGTTCTTGGGAAAGAAGATGAGCTATGCTGCTGACATGGGAGTAGAGAAAGAGTGTTACGGCATGTGAATCGCCATACCTGGATTCTTGACCCCTTTTCTATTAAGAAGACAGGATATATGGGGTCTCCTAGAATCCTATAAGAGGATTTTGTAGCTGTGGTGGGTTTTTTTTTGTTTTTTTGGTTCCTCATTAAGATGTTCAGCCAATAGTTATATTTATAGCACTTGTTTTGACATGAAGTTTGTCCAGTCTCCATCTCTTATAACGGTGGAATACAGCTAATGTCACACTATTCCCTGCAGGAAGAGTGAATGGAAAGAATAGAAGGAGAAAATAAGTGAGTAACTGAAAACTTGTGCATGAAACTGCAAATGAGTGCTGAATATCTCTAATGCTTGGCAAAGTGCATGGGCAGTCTCTGAACCATGACAGCAATTGAATGCAAAGACACTGGGTCACTACAGTAAACAATCATCCCCCTCCATGAATGTCTTGAATCAGGTGACGGACTCAGACCCAGCACAACAGAGAAATCTGGCAGGGCCTTAGAGAATCCTGAAGAGAATGTAAAAGTGTCCTGTCACAGCTGTCAGTGAACATTAATCACCGCAAGAAAACTTGCCTAGAAGGGATGTTTGCCAGGTCCGGGGCGGGCCATGGGTGTTTGTGGATGAAAGGCAGCTTAAATCAACAAAGACCGAAAGATTTTTTTCCTCCATACTGAGTAGATGACTTTTAAGTGACTTTCTTGCCAGATCACATTTCTTCAAACAAGACAAAGTCTATGTTGGGGGTGACGCTAAAGCCAAGGTGGTTCTGGGAGAAATGTAGCATTTAGCATTTGTGTGTGTTATACTCTCCCACACGCTTAATCTTTTTTTCCCCTGTTTAGATTGTAAATTCTTGGGCCATAGGTCTTCTATGTTTTGTACAGTGCTTAGCACACGTTGGACAGTCTATAAATACGTTTTTGAGTAAGAGGGAAAAATATAGAAAAACAGGAGTGCTAAGAAGCCCACAGGGAGAAATTGCAGTTTAAGCACATGAAAAAATCCTCCTCTGATGAGATTTTAGTTTTAATTTACAATGTCACCTGAAAATAAGAACAGGCATTCTCATAGCATTGTTGTAGCCCACATCACAAGATATTTACATGCCAGAGGCACTAAAGATTCGTATGTCCCTTCAGGCTTCAACCACCATTCCAGAGGACGTGTCCATGCTGATGATGGGTTCTGCTCGATAACGATCCAGAGCGGTGCAGACCGATGCCATTCATTTTCATTATCTGAGTCAGATGCCACCAGCAGAAGGTTGATTTTCTCTTTTGGTGGTTTGAGTTCTGTAGTTTCTGCATCGGAGTGTTGCTCCTTTAACTCTTCTGAAAGCATGTTGCACACCTCCTCCCTCTCATATTTTGGAAGACCCTTCAGATTCTTAAACCTTGGGTTAAGTGCTGTAGCTATCTTTAGAAATCTCACATTGGTATCTTCTTTGCATTTTGTGAAATGTGCAGTGAAATTTTCTTAAAATGAACAACATGTGCTGGGTCACCTGCTATAACATGAAATGTATGGCAGAATGCGAGAGCAGACATACAATTCTCCCCTAAGGAGTACAGTCACAAATTTAATTAACTAATTTTTTTTGAAGAGCATCATCAGCATGGAAGCACGTCATCTGGAATGGTGGCTGAAGCATGAAGGAGCATATGAATGTTTAGCATATCTGGCATGTAAATACCTTGCAACACCCGACTACAAAAGTGCCATGTGAACACTAGTTGTCTCTTTCAGGTGACATTGTAAATAAGAAGCCAGCAGCAGTTTCTCCTGTAAATGTAAACAAACTTGTTTGTCTGAGTGCTTGGCTGAACAAGAAGTAGGACTGAGTGGACCTGTAGGCTCTAAAGTTTTACATTGTTTTGTTTTTGAGTGCAGTTATGTAAAAAAACTAAAATTCTATGTTTTGTAAGTTGCACTTTCATGATAATAAGCTTGCACTATGGTACTTGTATGAAGTGAATTGAAAAATACAATTTCTTTTGTTTATCATTTTTACAGTGCAAATATTTGTCATAAAAATAATATAAAGTGAGCATTGTACACTTTGTATTCTCTGTTGTAATTAAAATCAATATATTTGAAAATGTAGAAAACATCCAAACATATTTAATAAATTTCAATTGATATTTTGTTGTATAACAGTGAGGTTTAAAAGTGTGATTAACCGCAATGAATTTTTTGAGTTAATTGCGTGAGTTAATTGTAATTAATCGACAGCCCTAATTTAACTAAGAATATTTGGGCCCCTAACGTATATCTATCTAAATTAGAGTTTGTGGTCCTGTTTTAACTCAACTTAATTGATTGCCCATTAGTTAGTTAGCGAATATGATTATAAATGCTAATCTAGACTGTTAATAAACATTTGTTACTGGAGCAAACAGAAATCAATTAAGTTATGTCTAAATATAAAGCCCTAGTGGGGAAGGGTAGATGCAGTAAATGAGCATGGGTACACTCACTGGGCAGGGAATGTATTCTGTAGGCACACCAGTGTGTTAACAAGACTCAAGCCATGTCTGCTCTCTGGGGACTATAGCAGTGTAGCTGTGATGCAGTAGCTATGGCAGCATTACTCTGTAGTGTAGACAACCTACACGAAGGAAAGGAGTTTTTCCATTGGTGTAGGAACACTACCTCCCTAAGCGACAACAGCTCTGTTGATGGAACATTCTTCTGTCCACATATCTGCATCTACACCTGGGGCTAGATCAGCATAGCTATGTCGCCCAGGGTATGGCCTTTGAGTAAGGTAACTATATCAAACTAAATTTTAACTGTAGACTAGGCCTGAGAATTTGGAAAATGTGACTAGTGTGCCACTTGGAGGTATTGATAAAGCAACTGTTCTTAAATCCATGTTCTGGGGGCCAAGGCCCTGAGCCACTCCTTTCAGTAGCAGCAGCAATCCTATTTACCTGATGGCCTATTAGAGGCAACAGTTGGTTCATTAGCAGTCATATCTTTTCTCATTCCTGCATCCTTGCATGAAATATGCAGTGGTATAGTCTTCATTCCTCTTCATGGGAAAGGTGGACAGTAATAGAATTCCCCCACATACTCAATAGGAGAGGCTGGAAACAGAATCTACACCCAAATGCATACCTTTGCAGGGGGAAGGCAGCAGCAGAATTTTTCTCTTTGCAAAAAGAAATGTGGTGAAATATATCCCTGTGGTGATGCTATTTATTTGACAGTGAAGCTTAAGAAAAAAAAGAGTCACAAGGATCTAAATAACATAAAGAATCATGGAATCTGAGCACTGACACAAATGTAGACTTTAAACTGGGAATTTCAGACACTGATGGCCAGCCACCCGTTTAACTGCACTAGTCCACACCCCTTGTATAGATACAGTAAACCATTGTAAGGGTCTTGTCTACACATAGAGCTAATCAAGGATAGCTATTCCAGAAATATATTTGGAATAAGAGTGCCTTTTTCTGAATTAGCCTAATCCACTTTGGAATTTTGGAATGAAAACATCCACACATGGAAGTTATTCCAGAATAGCTATTCTGCCTTAAATTCACACTCTGCCTTATTCTGGAATAATTTCCAGGTGTGGACAAGTCCTCAGCCACGATTTGTACCTGTGTAGTTCACCACTGCTTGAAACCACAGTAAACTGCACAGATGCAAGTTGCAGCTTATGTTTTCCTGCCTCTAGTAGGTGTGTTTACCCATACATCCAAACAGCGGTTGGCCACCCAAGACTGATAATGGGGTAAATCCTCAGTGAACACACAAAACCTTTCTCTGCAGTTGTGCAGAATATAGTACACCATGCACACTTGAATAGAGGAGTGGCACCTGCCAGGAGCAATGCATTACAAGAATACAGGAAACTGAGTTCTAGTTTTCTTTGAGAAGGGAGAGAGTTGTAAGGCCTTACATCTGATGCATAAACTTACATAAAATAAACGGTATAGTTAGGTTCTAAATGTGGTTAAAACAAGCCATAGTGTGAAATTTTTTATCAAATGACAGATGCTTCCCAGATGAATATTTCCCAGGCCTCTCAGAGGTGGTTATATCAGATTTGTTACTTACTTTTGGAGCCTTCACTATTCTACATACCTGAATAGTACAAAGAGAGAGTTTTCATCAGTGCTACCTACATGCGTCATGGATTCCCGTGACTAGTACAGTGTTTGTAACTTACACAAAATGTTAAGACTGATACTCAAGGAGTCACATGCTTGTGTCTGGCATGAGAAGAGACATATCTGAAAATTCTGAGAAGTTCTATCATCATGTCCTGCAACATTTGTAAGCACGAGTTGCTTATTTCAGGCCTTACTAAAACTGAGTAGCACAAACTTATACCTTTGGGCTCATTACAGTTCTGTGGGGCTTATAAATGTTTGTCAGCTCTGGGTTAAAAGACAAAACAAAAAAGGCTGGTGGTAGGGAGCTGAGACTTTTGGAGAATAAAATATATATACTTTTTAAGTTTACTTCAATAAAAGAAAAGAGGGATCAGGCTCAGACAAATATTTTTTCTGAGCCACAAGTAGAAACTCCATAGTCAAGGATGTAATTTGTAGTTTTTAATTAATATTTAGAATATATAAAAATTTATATGTAATGCTTCTGTTCTAAGCCCAATAGTGAGCTATCTGTAATGTTCTCAAAAAGATGAAAAAGTTGATGCACAATATTGGAGTTATTTGCTGAAGAGGAGTTGAAGTTATTTGTGGAACCCTTCAAATTTTCCTGATCTTCAGATTTTTTGTTTTTTCAAACTCACGAGTTCCAGTGAAATTATTCTTGTTTGTTATATTGATTTATATCATTAGACCTTGCTTCGGGGGCTGTATTCAGGTTGAAGCACAATATTTTATAAAAAGATTTGAACAAATTGTGAAGAATTTAGAAGAGCAACACATTCTTAAAGAAAAAACCTATAAGGAAAGGTTACAAGAACTAGGAATGTTCATTCTGGAGAAGCAACAAAGAGTCCTGTGGCACCTTATAGATTAACTGACATATTGGAGCATAAGCTTTCAGGGATGAATACCCACTTCATCAGACGCATCTGATGAAGTGAGTATTCACCCACGAAAGTTATGCTCCAATACGTCAGTCTATAGGTGCCACAGAACTCTTTGTTGCTTTTTACAGATCCAGACTAACACGGCTACCCCTCTGATACTTGACATTCTGGAGAAGAGAATGACTGTAGATGTGATAAATATCTCTGAATATGAAAAAGTATGTTAGAAGGAGGATCAGGATCAATTATCCTTGCTAATTAAAGGGAAAAGAACAAGAGGTTGTCAGGCTTGACCTGTAGTGGGGAGAATATAACGGCTCTTAAGACAGCCTTGCAAAATTCTGCTTACTCCCAGATGGGAAGGGTTTTGGTATTTTTTGTTCAGGTGAGTCAAATACTATACATTTCGCTGTTATAATGGTAAAGGATACCTGGGTAGGTAAACTTTCTGGACAGTTTTACTAGGCAGTTAGCCTTACTAAACTGTTCTTATATGTTTAAACTGGGAAAAGGGGTGTGTTTTTAAAATGTGTTAACTAACACCTAGTTGTAGACAGGACAATTGGTATTTTAATTAATTTTAGTTGGTGGTATGGGTCAGTCCTTTAGCCTCTCAAGAGATAAATACCATACATTCGCAGTACTTCTCTCCCTCCCCAATAAATTTAAACCTGAACAAAAGATCCTTGTGGTGTTATTCCATTAAAACACAAGGAAGGCTTATCACAAATATTTCTAAATCCTGTTATAACGAGGCAGTTGTCCCTACAGCTCCCTGATAGCTAGAGGGGCAGACACTGCAACAAGAGAAATCCTGTGCCCTTAAGAAGAGATCTCGTCTCGTTAAACACAAGTAAATGTGACTATTGCTGAGATCTCTCTGTGTTCTTTGTCTGCTTATTTACTGAAAGTGTGAAAGAATTGTTTTCCTTGCTATGCTGTTGATTCTGTGTATTCCAATCCAGAGTTTTTCCATCTGCACTACTTGGTATTAGCGCTCCCATCTGCAGGTTCATGGGCATACTATACTGCCCCCACTGCCAACACAATATAATAAGGGACTACAGGATTGTCTGTAGTGCTGACAGCAGCTCTGTTCATTCTGTTTTGGGAACCCAGAAGACAAACCACTTCAATATCACTAAGAAGCTTCCATGACAGTGAGGCAATTCCTATTCCACAGGCCTGTGTTTTCAGTTTTCTTTTATACATCCTTCCATTTGTTCTCCGCAGTTCTGAAAAGGTGCAAACATTTTCTGTGAAAGATGTCTAAAAAGTGATGGTGAGTATCTCATGCTGATTTCTATTATTAGAAATTCACTTTACTATCCCCAGTCCTAGGCCTGTGTAGGGTTACTGGAGCTTACTTGATGATTCATGGTATCTTTGCTTGTAGCTCCAGAGCACAGAGTATCTATTTTCATTCTTGTCTTTTAGAGTGAAGACTGTGCCTTCTAGAGAGAGAAGCATAGCTACAGGTATGAACCAAATACAGGTTCCCTCTCAGTTGCTTATTGGACCTTTCTCTTAGATGCCTTTTTAGAGCAAGATTTCTATTGGCTTCAATAAAGTGAGTGTTCATTTTCCCTTACAAAGAGCAGTGCCCCCTGAACCCTTAGGCTTTGGGCAATTTGCTGTGTGCGTGCTGTGGTGGGGGTGGGCAGAACCAACTTATTAGGACTATGAGTACCAAGTGAGCAGCAACCTTCTGCGCAGCTTGGGGTTTAATGACCTTAGAGAAATAACTGGTAAGAAGGAAAATGTTGCTGCTTCATAATATGCAGTCTCAGCCTTCCATCAGATCCAACGTGCTTGAGGCTCTTGGGGCAAATGTCGACTTGCATGCAGGTGATCCAGTCTGCAAGGTTAAAATGTAGTTTAGGACAGTTTACCATCTGACTCTTCACTTGGATAGCGGGGGTCCATCTTTCTCCACTTGGCCACCTCCTACGCAGTTCTCCAAAGACAAGGTGACTTCTACGACCAAACCCAGAATTTTTGTTTTAAGTTGTCTCTGTTTCATTTGGACCAGGCAGTATACTTATCTGTATTCATGTAAGCTGCATGTATCTGGGAGCTTGAGTTGCTCTTACTGCATCAAAACTTCAGCCCTCATCTTACTCTCTCTTACTCTGTCTCAGGCCTAGTCTACACTAAAAAATTAGTGAAGTATAAAAATGACCCAGGCATGTGAAAAATCAGCATCCCCGAGTGATGTAGGTAAGCTGTCCTAACCCTTGGTGTAGACAACACCACCTCTTGGGGAGGTGGATTACCTATGATGATGGAAGAATCCCTCCTGTTGGCGTAGGCAGTGTTTACACTGAAGCGCTATAGCAGTGCAGCTGCAGTAGTGTTGCAAGTGTAGACAAGCCCTCAGTGAACACTGTTGGAGATGTTCCTGCTGCGTTAGTGACTTCTGGTGAAGTGTCATGGGAAATTGTGCTGTTTAATGGTATAAATTGAAGCGTTAAGAGTGTTATCACAGGTCTGTCTAAACTAAAGTGTTGTAACTGCATGGTTAGCATTACTCTATTAGGAAGAGGCTTTGTGTGCCTGGAGGTCTGTGAGGCTGGCAAATGAATACTGTTGTAGAGAGAGATACAAAGCAAGGATTTCAAAGTAGGATAAGAGCAAACAAATTGTAAAAATTGGCTGGAATAATGGGTGATTTTGTAAGTTACCATAAAATTAACTGGTTCTGTGTTACATTTGGGACAATTTGGAGAAACAGTTTAATGAGTAACTCCTTTTTAAAACAGCTTGTATGGTTTTGATGCCTTCAAGGAAGGAGGAAACTTGAGACTTGTTGCTCTCAATCCTGCCCAGAAGATCTTCTAAACATTATCAGGGAAGAAAGAAAAATCTTTTTAACGTTTTTAAATTCCTATAAAAACATAACTTAGATTGTGCTATTTAAAGGATGATTATCAGAAAATAGACGTTTGTAATTATCCAATTTAAAAATATGGTATCCCTTAATTAATAATAATAATTAAAAAAAATTAAAGGTAAACCTACCTAAAAAACACAAGTCAGAAAGTGAACATTTAGACCATGGTCTCATTTTAAAGTTTAGATCTGGGTTTAAAGTGTATTTCTTTTGAATAGAGTTTTGGTTCACAATGTAGGTCTCACATAGTGGGATGCTGTGTGCTTTGTCAATGTTTAGGGGTTAAGTGGAGCGGACACCTGGTTCTCTAGCAAGGGATTCTGAACCTTTTTCTTTCTGCCCCCCCTCCAGCCCTCCAATATGTTATAAAAGTTTCACAGCCCACTTGTGCCATAACTGTTTTTCTGCATATCCAGTAGATTAAAAGCCAGGGTCAGCATTAGGGGGTAGCAAATAGGACAGTTGTCCAGGGTCCTATGCCAAAGGAGGCCGCGTGAAGCTAAGTTGCTGAGGCTTCAACTTCAGCCCCAAGTGGTGGGGCTTGGGCATTCCCTTTTTGCCCTGGGCCCCAGTGAATCTCACACGGGCCCCTCACTGGTTTATTTTGGCAGACCCCTTAAAACCTGCTCGGGGGCCCCCCAGGAGGCTCCAGACCCCGGGTTGAGAACCACTGATCTAGGCTTCCTTCAGTCAAGTAAGCTAGAATGGAGACCGCTTTATATGTAAATATAATTACTTTACTTTATACAGGGTAGTACTCTGCTGGATTTTTGGCTTGAACTATAGGTTTCTTGGTACTAGGCTAGAGATTAGTTTCTTAGCTGTGTTTTAACAGGAGACAAAAATTATAAAATGTGGTATAGGTTCTAGTCCTGAAATTGTTTATCCAGAAATTATCAAGACTATTGAATGTTTGCTTTTGTCCTACCTTTGTAGTTGAATTAAAACTTCAGGTTCCTTTAACAGGGTTAAAAGGCAGTACACGGCAGGCCTATTCTGATGCTAGGTTTCTGGGCCTGTGGCTTGTGTTCTGTGCCTGGAAAAGAATGGCTGTGGAGGGGCCTGCATTATTGCACAGGATTACCTAAGGAATTCAGGAGTCCTTTCCTGTTTGTTTCCTATCAACATAGAGCTTCATTCAGATGAAATACTAGGGAGTAGTGAACCCTGAGAATTAGCAGTGCCTTCATTGGACTCCAATAAGCATCATTTTTCTGGACTCAGGCAGGATCCAGGGGTACATTATGTGGAGTAAAACTCACTCATAAGTGTGAGGTAGCTTGCCGAACATTGCGTCTCTATGATTCTCTTCTCTTGAAGCATTCGGGGTGAGTCTGCAAGCTTCAAAGTTACCACAGATCCCCTCTAGCTATATCACTATCCAACGTTCAGTAGCTAAAATAATAATCTTTGTCTCCTACTGTGCCTAAACTACAAACACTTTCACTAGCTCCATCTCTTTCCACAGAAAGTTTAGACTCTGTTCTCACTTTTAAGGCTCTATCCATGCTTCTGTCTCCTCTACCATCACTTTCTACCTTGTCCCCTGCTCTCTGTCATGTTTGCTGCCTTTGTTGCCACCATACCACTTTTTGACTGCTTCCTTCACCTTTTGTGTGTGCCAGGTGTCGTCCTCATTTTCAAATCCCTTCTAAAGCCCAGTTCTTGCCCTAGTTTCAGACTCTATTGCAAAATTGCATAATTTGTATTATTTTCTCTTTGGGTAGCATAACTTCTGTTTTACTCTTCAGTAGGTTTAACTAATACAGTGGTAAAAATACTGAAAGTCGTCAGAGTCTTGTCTACACTGGGATTCTGACTGTTGGTAACACCAATGGGAATTTCGTGCTGGAATTCCTGGTTGTATACTTAGCAAATAGTCTTTCAGCTTAGGCAGGACCTGAAATTGTAATATGTATATAATTGTTGGGGGGGGTTTCTTTGCTTTTTTAACTTCTTTCATGTTGTCTTTCTCCATCATTAAGAAGCAAAAAAGGAACAAACCCAGTTTATTTTTGGCATACTAACCTTAATTTGTTTGTCTGTAGGTGTGAATCAAAGGCAGGGAGAAATGTGAAAGCTACAGATAAATAAGTCTCCGCTCTAAATGCAACTGTCCTTGGTTTCATATAGCAAAGTTTCTTCGTCATTTCAGTGTCTCCTTGAAAAGAATAAACGTGTGATTATTACTCCTGTAAGATTGGACACAATGAATTACCCTAGCAAACCTGTGTGGTGTTTAGTCATCCCCATTAACTCCCATTTTTATGTTGTTGTTGTCGTCTTACAGTCATTCTCAGCAAGGTTTATGCTGTATTTTGTGTATCAAATATGTATGCTATCCCATTATACAAGGCTCATCTATGCTGGCTATAATAAAGCTGTTTCTGTATTCCTCTGTGCTAAATGCCCTCCTTAACTATCTGACAAAGAGGTAACAAAAGGAATTGGCTGACAGCACAGGCTTTCCCCACCCCTGTTTAGGTCAGTGAGGTGTAAACAGATGTGCCAGATAAAATGGAGAAATTAAATTTATCAATCTGGAACAGACTGGGACATTTATGGCAAATTTAGGTGGCTGTTTTCAGGACCAGTAACTTTGACATTTGACTTTTTGGTAATACTTTCAATATATCTTTAATCTTAAGTAACCAAAATAAAACCTGTAAAACTATCAAAAGGAAGAGACCTTTACTGGGAAAGGATCAAAATGTTCCAGGTACTTCTCATATTAGCGCCATCAGGAAGGTTCACTGAAATATGTTAAGTGTTTAACTTATCGCTAGGAGAACAGGTACTGGTGGAAAACAATTAGACACAAGAGAAGTTGGGTAGTTCCCATGCATTCTAGTAATGGGATATGTACAGAAGTTTTAGCAAAGATTTCACCTTTGCATTTAAAATTTTTCAGTTGAGCCTCTGCAGTGTTTTGTAGCATCTCTGTTTTTATTCTTCTGATTTTCTTAATTGGGTGTGAAGTTTTAAATTAAAACGTGGAGATTGTTGCTGACCAGGATGGTTGTTATCTCTTGTTAGTACCCTCTATCTCATAAAAGTTTTAAGTTGTATCTTATGCTGTGCACAGACCTGGTACATTGAATATTTACCACTTTGATTTCTGTCCAAATGCCCTTCTGAAAACAGAGTCCGCAAGATGGTGAGGAGCTAGCTGCTCTTGGGAATTTTCTCTGGTTTCTTCCTCAGTTGCTCTTATTGACTTTCACTCTGTTAAGGGTATGTCTACACTACGGGATTATTCTGATTTTACATAAACCGGTTTTGTAAAACAGATTGTATAAAGTTGAGTGCATGTGGCCACACTAAGCACGTTAATTTGGCGGTGTGCGTCCATGTACCGAGGCTAGCGTGGATTTCTGGAGCGTTGCACTGTGGGTAGCTATCCCATAGTTCCTGCAGTCTACCCCACCCATTGGAATTCTGGGTTGAGATCCCAATGCAAAAACAGTGTTGCGGGTGATTCTGGGTAAATGTCACTCAATCCTTCCTCCTTGAAAGCAACGGCAGACAATCATTTCCCACTCTTTTTCCCTGGATTGCCCTGGCAGGTGCCATAGCATGGCAACCATGGAGCCTGTTTTGCCTTTTGTCACTATCACCTTATGTGTACTGGATGCTGCTGACAGATGCGGTACTGCAGTGCTACACAGCAGCATTCATTTGCCTTTGCAAGGTAGCAGAGACAGTTACCATCCCTATTGCACCATCTGCCATGCCATTGTAAATTGACAATGAGATGACGGTTATCTGTTGTTCTGTACCGTCTGCTGCTGTCATGGGTGCTCCTGGTTGGCCTCGCTGAGGTCGGCCTGGGGCGCATGGACAGAAAGGGGAATGACTCCCCGGGTCATTCTCTTCTTTGTTTTGTCTAAAAATAGAGTCAGTTCTGCCTAGAATATGGGGCAAGTATACCGGAGAACCAGAGAGCACAGCCGCGCTGTATCAGAGCCCCAGAGATCCCGCAGAAATGATGAGAAGCATACCATTCTAGGGGGTGCCCCTGCAACAACCCCACCCGTTGCTTCTCTCTTCCCCCAACCCTCCTGGGCTACCGTGGCAGTGTCCCCCCGTTTGTGTGATGAAGTAATAAAGAATGCAGGAATAAGAAACACTGACTTTTTAGTGAGATAAAATGGGGAGAAGGAAGCCTCCAGCTGCTGTGATAGTCCACTCACTCACTCACTCACGCCCATCAGCCCAATCGGAGTATGGGCCGCCAACCACAGATCTCCAGAGTCCTCTATCCTGGGCCATTCGCTCTAGCTGGTTCCAGGTATAGCCCATTTTTTTGCTATCAGCCTGAAGGTCGTGTCGCCAGGTGTTTCTTGGACGGCCTCTTTTCCGCTTGCCTTGGGGGTTCCACCGCAGTGCCTGTCTGGTGATGTTAGTTGGCTGCTTACGTAGTGTATGTCCTATCCAACCCCATCTTCTCCTTCTGATTTCTTCCTCTGCTGGGAGTTGACAGGTCCTCTCCAAGAGGTGGATGTTACTGATGGCGTCTGGCCAGCGGATCTGGAGAATCCTTCTGAGGCAGCTATTAATGAAGGTCTGGATCTTCCTGATGGTTGTTTTGGTTGTCCTCCAGGTTTCAGCTCCATACAGTAGGACTGATTTCACACTGGAGTTGAACAGTCAAATTTTTATTGCCAAAGACAGCTCTCTGGAGCTCCAGATGTTCTTGAGCTGTAAGAAGGCTGCTCTTGCCTTACCAATCCTTACTTTGATGTCTGCATCTGTGCCGCCCTGCTGGTCGATGATGCTACCTAGGTAGGTGAAGGACTGCACTTCTTCCAGGGGGCTTCCATTCAGTGTGACTGGGTCATTGCTGATGGAGTTAATCCTAAGGATCTTGGTCTTGTCCATGTGAATGTTGAGGCCAACCTGTGATGACGTGGCTGCCACTACGTTGGTCTTCTCTTGCATCTGCTGTTTACTGTGCGAAAGGAGCGCAAGGTCATCAGCAAAGTCCAGGTCATCAAGCTGGGTCCACAACATCCACTGGATTCCGTTCCTACGCTCGTAAGTGGGTGTCTTCATAATCCAATCGATAATGAGGAGAAAGAGAAGTGGTGACAACAAGCATCCTGTCTGACTCCAGTTTGCACCTGGAAGCTGTTAGTAAGCTGCCCTCCATGGATCACTCTACAGTGTATACTGTCATATGAGTTCTTGATCAGGTTGACCACCTTTGCTGGGATGCCGTAGTGCCGAAGGAGTTTCCAGAGGGTCTCTCGATCCACGCTATCGAACGCTTTCTCATAATCAACAAAGTTGATGTACAACGAGGAGTTCCATTCCATAGACTGCTCGACTATGATGCGAAGCGTTGCTATCTGGTCCGTGCATGATCTATTCTGCCGGAAACCTGCCTGTTCATCTCGTAGCTGTGGATCGACGGCATCCTTCATTCTCTCTAAGAGGACTCGGTTGAAGACCTTCCCTGGCACCGACAGGAGTGTGATTCGTCTATAATTGGCACAGTTGCTAAGATCTCCTTTCTTTGGGATTTTGATGAGATATCCCTCTTTCCAGTCTACTGGAATCACGTCTTCTTCCCATATCTTCTCAAAGAGGGGGTACAGCATTTCCACTGAAGCATCCAGGTCTGCTTTCAGGACCTCTGCTGGGATGTCATCAGGTCCAGCCGCCTTCCTATTCTTCATCATGGTAATGGCTTTTCTGATCTCATCTCTGGTTGGTTTATTGCAATTAATTGGGAGGTCCTTGTTGGCTGGGTTGATATCTGGTGGATTTGGTGGTGCTGGTCTGTTCAGGAGTTCCTCAAAGTGCTCTGCCCATCTGTTCATCTGTTGTTCTATTCCTGTTATAGACTTTCCCTGCTTGTCTTTAACGGGACGTTCTGGCTTGCAGAACTTTCCAGACAGTCACTTGGTAGTATCATACAGCTGTTTCATATTACCGCTGTATGCTGCCTGCTCCGCTTCTGCTGCCAGTTCATCCACATACTCTCTCTTGTCCTTCCTGATATTCCTCTTTACTGCTCTGTGGGCTTCAGCATACTCTTTTTGAGCTTTGGCCTTTGCTGCTCTAGTCCTGCTGTTATTGACTGCTGCCTTCTTCTTCTTTCTGTCTTCTGTTTTGATCAAGGTCTCTGCTGTGATCCACTCTTTCTGCTGGTGTTTCTTAATTCCAAGCACTTCCTGGCATACTGACCTAAGTGTCTCTCTCACTTTCTGCCATCTGTTTAGTACACTGTCTTCCTCTTCCTCAGACCGATCCTGTAATACTGAAAACTTATTCTTCAGCGTCATTCCAAAATCTTCCTTGGTCTTATGGTCCTTCAGAAGGCTGACGTTGTACTTCACTCTTCCATCTGACGCGTCTATCCAGTTCTTTTTCAGCTTCAGCTTCTATCTGGCCAGCACTAAGTGATGGTCGGACACCGCGTCTGCTCCTCTTCTAACTCTAACGTCCTGCAAGGATCTTCGATCATGTCTGCATTAGCAAGAAGTTCAGATCGGATTTTCTGTCATGCCTGCTGGTGATACCCAGGTACTCTTGTGGACCTCCTATGACCAAGTTGTTAAGTGCACACAGATCCACAAATCTCTCTCCATTCTCACTCATCTCTCCCAGAGCGTGGGTCCCCATGACTTGTTCGTATCCTGTGTTGTCAGGTCCAATTTTGGCATTAAAGTCTCCCATAAGGATGATGATGTCTTTGTCTGGGAGACTCTCTAATATTTTCTGGAGTCTGTTGTAAAAATAATCTTTGTCCTCCTCTTCGCTGTCATTAGTTGGAGCGTAGCACTGAACAACATTCATCTTAATCCTCTTCATTTTAGTTCTGAAGGATGCTGTGATGATCCTGGGACCATGTACCTCCTAACCAATCAGTGCTCTCTGTGCCTGCTTGGACAACATGAAGCCTACTTCCTGTGTGTGGGGTGCGTTGCTCTCTTCATGTCCTGAATACAGCAGCAGCTCTCCTGTCAACAGTCATCTCTGTCCCGCTTGCGTCCATCTTGTCTCGCTAACGCCTAATAGGGTCAGGTTGTTGCTCCTCATCTCTGCTGCAACCTGCGCCGTCTTTCCTGACTCGTACATGGTCCTCACGTTCCATGTGCCTATGGTAATCCTCTTGGTTGCAAGAAGGGTAATCGGCTTATTGGCTTCCTCACAGCTTTTACCACCCTGCGTCATGCATCTTCGAGTTGAAGACAGTTCTTTTTCCAGGGTAAAAGTCTCTGTTGTCTCTATTGTTGGCATTTCTGTAGCAGGTTGATTTTTTACGAGGTGGAATTGCTAGCCCCATGCCCAACCTTCCTCCTCTATCCTGACTTGGGACAGGCAGATAGCCCTAAAGGACCTCTCTGATGGAGTTTGTGATAGTCCAGGCAGGACATTAAAGGGTGGCGGGGGAGAGGAGCCAAGCCTCCCGCTGCTATGACAGTCCAGGCAGTACAGAATCTTTTCTTTAGACATGAAAGGGGGGGCTGATAGAGCTCAGCCTGCAGTTGCTATGATGAGAACGGTTACCAGCTGTTCTGTACCATCTGCCAGGAATGACCGGGAGTCATTCCCATTTTTACCCAGGCGCCCCCGACCTACCTCACTGAGGCCAGCCAGGAGCGCTCACGGGCTGATGATGACGTTGGATAGTAGTCATATTGTACCATCTGTCATAAACAGATAGCTAAGGGTTAATGTCTCTTACACCTGGAAAGAAGTACCTGAAACACCTTACCAGAGGACCAATCAGGAAATCAGACTTTTTCAGATCTGGGTGGAGGGAAGTTGGTGTGTGAGTCCTTTGTTCTTTGGTCTTCTGCCTGTCTCTCTCTCGGCTATGGGAGGATTTCTGTTTCCTGCTTTCTAATCTTCTGTTTCCAAGTTGTAAGTACAAATATAGTAAGGCAGTAAGGTTTCTATTGTTTTTCTTTTGTATTTACATGGGTGTAGTTGCTGGAGTGTTTTGAATTGTATTCTTTTTAAATAAGGCTATTTATTCATATTTCTTTTAAGCAATTGACCCTGTATTTGTCACCTAAATACAGAGAGACCATTTTAATGTATTTTTCTTCTTTTTATATAAAGCTTTCTTTTTAAGACCTGTTGGAGTTTTTCTTTAGTGGGGAACTCCAGGGAATTGAGTCTGTGCTCACCAGGGAATTGGTGGGAGGAAGAAGTCAGGGGGAAATCTGTGTGTGTTAGATTTACTTGCCTGACTTTGCATTCCCTCTGGGTGAGGGGGGAAGAGAGATTAGCTCTTGATACTTCTGGTTTCCAAGGCTGGAAACGGGGAGGGTGGAATCCCTCTGTTTAGATTCACGGAGCTTGTTTCTGTGTATCTCTCCAGGAACACCTGGAGGGGGGAAGGGAAAAGGTTTATTTCCCTTTGTTGTGAGACTCAAGGGATTTGGGTCTTGGGGTCCCCAGGGAAGGTTTTTGGGGGGACCAGAGTGCCCCAAAACACTCTAATTTTTTGGTGGTGGCAGCTTTACCAGGTCCAAGCTGGTAATTAAGCTTGGAGGTTTTCATGCTAACCCCCATATTTTGGACGCTAAGGTCCAAATCTGGGACTAGGTTATGACACCATCTGCCACCAGGAAGGGGATGCTGGTGTTCAGTGCTGCAGCACCCCGTCTACCAGCAGCATGCAGTAGACATAGGGTGACATTGAAAAAAGGCAAGAAATGTTTTTTTTCCCTTTTCTTTCGGGGGGGAAGGGTGTGAATTGACGACATATACCCTGAAACACCTGGGAAAATGTTTTTGACCCTTCAGGCATTGGGAGCTCAGCCAAGAATGCAAATGCTTTTCGGAGACTGCGGGGACTGTGGGATAGCTGGAGTCCTCAGTACTCGCTCCCTCCCTCCATGAGAGTCCATTTAATTCTTTGGCTTTCCGTTACACTTGTCGCACAGCACTGTGCTGTGGACTCTGTATCATAGCCTGGAGATTTTTTCAAATGTTTTAGCATTTCATCTTCTGTAACGGAGCTCTGATAGAACAGATTTGTCTCCCCATACAGCGATCAGATCCAGTATCTCCTGTATGGTCCATGCTGGAGCTCTTTTTGGATTTGGGACTGCATCGCCACCCATGCTGATCAGAGCTCCACGCTGGGCAAACAGGAAATGAAATTCAAAAGTTCGCAGGGCTTTTCCTGTCTACCTGGCCAGTCATCTGAGTTCAGATTGCTTTGCCTTCCAGAGCGGTCACAATGGTGCACTGTGGGATACCGCCCGGAGGCCAATACCATCAATTTGCAGCCACACTAACCCTAATCCGACATGGCAATACCGATTTCAGCGCTACTTCTCATCAAGGAGGAGTACAGAAATTGGTTTAAAGAGCCCTTTATATCGATATAAAGAGCCTCGTTATGTGGACGGGTGCATGGTTAAATCGGTTTAACACCGCTAAATTCGGTTTAAACACGTAGTGTAGACCAGGCCTAAGTGATACTGTTGGGGAGTGCATTGCTAAGAGAACATTTTTGTAGCTTCTGCCCTCATCTAGAAAAAGACCAAGGAGCTAGGAGTGCTGGAAATGATGATGGTGATATAGCCAAAGAGCAGTGGAAGGAGATTTGAATCCTCCCAAATTTGAGCTTTGAGAGAAGCTGAAGGAATTCTCAGAGTAACAGTTTCTGAGTTTACTTTTTTAGTAGTTGTGCAGTAAGAAAATAGTGTGACGATAGACGGGCAGTTGCTTCAGACCTGCCAGGGAGACTTTCTCACTCCCATTCATGTGATTTTTTTTTTTTTTTTTGTATCAATGTAAACCTTTGTCATTTCAGTCACTTAAATAGAAAACATAGCTGTAGCTGGTCAGGTGCTGGGCTGGCAGCCTAAGGCTGCTTTAATAACTGCAATCTGTGCACCATGAAAGCAAACATTCGGGTAAAGTCTTGCAGCTGTTTTTTACTAAAGAAACAGTTCATTGTGTCTGGAGCCTGGGGTCCATTGAGTTGTAGAATTTTCTAGCACCTGCAACCTCAGCTGGTGGTGATTGAGTGCACCTCCTGCATGCTCCCTTTGGCTGCTTTTCTGAAGGGGGTGAGAAGGGGAGTGTGTGTGCCTGAAGAGGGGTTGCAAACAGTTTGTTTTGAGATCATTCTCTGAAATGTATGAACCCTATCTTTCTAGTGTGGAGGGGTTGAGACTGAATGGCTCATGTTATTAGGAATGACATTTAGGTCACTGGCAAATTGGGTCTTGATTGCTGTTTGACTTGTGTGCAGTGAATTGGTGATTTAATCCATTTCCTAGCAGATAAGCTTTGACCTAAAAGCACTATCCCATTTGACACTAGTTGTCCCACTTGTCGCAATCTCAGCAGGGAGCCAATGATTCAGTGTGCCACAAATTGAATTTACCTCTTGACAATAGTGGTGGCACTACTAGAGCAGATGTGAGGCATGCTAGAGGAGGAGAAAATGTGTATTGGTACTATCTGTGCTAGGGTGACTATATGTCCCGTTTTGGCCAGGACAGTCCCTTTTTTAAGCCCTGTCCCAGCTGTCCTGACTTTTTTGGCAAAAGTGTGCATTTACCCCATTTGGTCTTGCTGACTTGATCAGTTGGCAAGAACAAACTGGACAAATGCCCACTTTCGTCAAAAAGTGGGATGTGGAGGAATGTGGGGGGCGAGGTGAGTGGCAACGCCAGCCCAGCCTCACAGGGTGGGGAGGCAGGACTTGGACCAGCAGCAATGCCAGCCCGGCATGAGGAGAGGAAGTGGGGGGGGGGTGTCAGGCTAGCTGCGGTGTCCCACTTTTCCTTTGGGAAATAAGGTCACCCTAATCTGTGCAGTAACAATTCATACTCCTGGGGGAGTTCTGCGCTACTGCACAAGTGCAGAATTTATATCACCTGCAGATTTCTTCCCCACGGAAAACTGACTTTTTGACAGGGAAGCAAAGGGAAACCACAAGAGCAGTCATGCTACCCTCCCCAGCAGTATATTTTGGGTGCCCAGGGCAGCCGGCAGAGAGGTAAATCACTGTGGGCAGGAGGCGGGACTGGGGAAGACCCGGCTGGTGGCTCCTGCCCTGCGCTGGGCTCAGCTGCTAGTCCCGGCTGGGCTGGGGAGGATGGGACTTTCTCTTCCCCTGTGTGGCATCCAGGGCTGGGTCAGACCCACCCCCAGATTTCTCCCCCGGCTGCAGTAAACTCTGCAAGCTCTCCTGCACCCATTGCTCCTCAGCTGCAGGGGGAGGGATTCCTGTACAGGGAGCTGCTCCTCTATATGCTAGACCCCATCATACCCAGACCCTCCCGCTGAGCCCCACACACGCACTCAGAACCCCTCTCCCCATGACTCCCACATCCCCTACATCTGGACCACACCAGCGAGCCCCCCACAGCCAGATTCTCACCTCACTGAGCTCTACTCCCTCAGCAGCTGGACCCCATACTGAGGCCCCAACACGCTTCTGCTGAGCTCAGCCTTACCCCCATTAGCCCACTCCCTGCCACTGTGCCCCAACCACCTTCACCTAGACCTCCCCAACAGGCCCCTGTGCACCAGATCCCCCACTGAGCCGCCTGCACCCAAATTGCCCCCACACAGAACCCTCTCAACCCACGCCTGGATCCCCCACATTAAGCCCCTCTACACTTGGATCCTGCCTTGCTGAGCCTGCCGGCCCACACCGAGAGGCAGGGCCCAGGGGTGTTTCTGGGGCAGACTGGGTCCTTGCACTGTGTCAGAGTTGGGTGCCATACTGGAGTCTTCACATTTATTTGACAAATTTGCAGAATTTTAAAATATTGTTTGCAGAATTTTAATTTTGGGGGGCACAGAATGCCTTCACAAGTAAATGCTTTTGGAGGATTGAGGTGTTGCTGGCACGGTTTACTCACTAGATTGGATCTCAATGAGGCAAACATGCCCATCATTTAGGGATCTAGGGTATGACAGTCTGGACCTATACATAGAATGTTTCTGCCGATGTGCACAGGCAGAAATTGTGGAAAAACAACATCGCTTGCCTCATAACCTAAAGTCATGCAGAACGCAATGCCATCCACAGTCTCAGAAACCACCCTGACATTATCATCAAAGAGGCTGATAAAGGAGGTGCTGTTGTCATCATAAACAGGTCTGACTACCAAAAGGAGGCCACTAGACAACTCTGCAATACCAAATTCTACAGGCCACTTCCCTCAGATCCCACTGAGGAATTCACTAAGAAACTGCACCATCTACTCAGGACACTCCCTACACTAATACCGGAACAAATCAACATACCCTTAGAGCCCCGGCCAGGGTTATTCTATCTACTGCCCAAGATCCACAAACCCGGAAATCCTGGATGCGCCATCATCTCGGGCATTGGCATTCTCACTGAAGGACCGTCTAGATATGTGGGCTCTCTACTCAGACCCTATGCCACCAGCACTCCCAGCTATCTCTGTGACACCACTGATTTCCTGAGAAAACTGCAATGCATTGGTGACCTTCTAGAAAACACCATCCTAGCCACCGTGGATGTAGAAGCAGCAAAGAATCCTGTGGCACCTTATAGACTAACAGACGTTTTGGAGCATGAGCTTTCGTGGGTGAATACCCACTTCGTCACATGCATCTGACGAAGTGGGTATTCACCCACGAAAGCTCATGCTCCAAAACGTCTGTTATTCTATAAGGTGCCACAGGATTCTTTGCTGCTTTTACAGATCCAGAGTAACACGGCTACCCCTCTGATATTTGACATGGATGTAGAGGCTATCTACATAAACCTCCCCCACACAGATGGAATACAAGTTGTCAGGAACAGTATCCCTGATGATGCCACAGCACAACTGGTTGCTGAGCTCTGTGCCTTTATCCTCACACACAACTATTTCAAATTTGATGACAATATATACCTCCAGATCAGTGGCGCCACTATGGGCACCCGCATGGCCCTACAATATGCCAATATTTTTATGGCTGACCTGGAACAACACTTCCTCAGCTCTCATCCACTCACGCCCCTTCTCTACCTACGCTACATTGATGACATCTTCATCATCTGCACCCATGGGAAGGAGACACTGGAAAAATTCCACCACGATTTCAACAGCTTCCACCCCACCATCAACCTCAGTCTGGACCAATCTACATGGGAGGTCCACTTCCTAGACACCGCAGTGCAAATAAGCAATGGTCACATTAACACCACCCTATACCGAAAACTTACTGACCGCTATGCCTACCTTCATGCCTCCAGCTTCCATCCCAGACACACCACACGATCCATTGTCTACAGCCAAGCACTGAGGTACAACTGCATCTGCTCCAACCCCTCAGACAGAAACCAACACCTACAAAATCTTCACCAAGCATTCTCAAAACTATAATACCTGCACGAGGAAATAAGGAAACAGATCAACAGAGCCAGACGTGTACCTGGAAGCCTCCTACTGCAAGACAAACCCAAGGAAGAAACCAACAGGACTCCACTGGCCATCACATACAGTCCCCAGCTAAAACCCCTCCAACGCATCATCAGGGATCTACAACCCATCCTGGACAATGATCCCACACTTTCACAGGCCTTGGGTGGCAGGCCAGTCCTCGCCCACAGACAACTTGCCAACCTGAAGCATATTCTCACCAGTAACTGCACACCGCACCATAGTAACTCTAACCAATCCATGCAACAAACCTCGATGCCAGCTTTGCCCATATATCTACGCCAGCGACATCATCACAGGACCTAACCAGATCAGCCCCACCATCACCGGTTCATTCACCTGCACGTCCACCAATGTAATATATGCCATCATATGCCAGCAATGCCCCTCTGCTATGTACATCAGCCAAACTGGACAGTCTCTATGGAAAAGGATAAATGGACACAAATCAGATATTAGGAATGACAGTGTACAAAAATCTTAGGAGAACACTTCAATCTCCCTGGACACACAATAGCAGATCTAAAGGTAGCCATCCTGCAGCAGAAAAAACTTCAGGACCAGACTTCAAAGAGAAACTGCTGAGCTTCAGTTCATCTGCAAATTTGACAGCATCAGCTCAGGATTAAACAAAGACTGTGAATGGCTTGCCAACTACAAAAGCAGTTTCTCCTCCCTTGGTTTTCACACCTCAGCTGCTAGAACAGGACCTCATCCTCCCTGATTGAACTAACCTCATTATCTCTAGCCTGCTTCTTGCTTGCATGTATATACCTTGGAAATTTCCACTACATGCATCTGACGAAGTGGGTATTCACCCACAAAAGCTCATACTCCAATGCGTCTGTTAGTCTATAAGGTGCCACAGGACTCTTTGCTGCTTTTACATACCCATCATTATAGCTGCATGTTATGTACTGCATAATATCTGTGACGTGAAGGGGGAAAAGCTACCGCCAGGGTAGAGCAGCAAAGTGGACTGTCTTCTGAATTTGAACAGCTGGACTATTAGGTCTATTAGAAGAGCCAACTGTGGAGCCATATGGTTGAGGGAGGCCTGAAAAGGCCATTTTAACAGTCATCCACAGTAATGTTGTCTGTTGCTTCTATGAAATAGTGTGTCTCGTGTATGCAGTGATTGAGTATAGGTGGGTTATTGCCTTCTGCTGTGAATTTTGCCATGTGTGGTGTAAACTAACAAAGATAGTTTGTGTTTCCAAAAATACAATTTTATTTTGTTCAAAGAAACAGGCAACAAATTAAAGTGCAAGCAAACATACAAGGTAAAAACCATTTAGCAACACTGTAACAGGGTAAACCATACTTAGGGCCCTTCATTTTCAGTTTTTATTTTATTTTTCCTGAGACTTTCAGTGTGTATTATCACAACAACAAAAACAAGTGAAAATCAATACAAAAAGCTCTTAATAATTTTTCTGGGTAAATATCGGGATTTATTTTGGTGGACGGAAAGACCCAGGAGGAAAAAGTATTCAGTAGATTAATGCTTAGAATTCCATTCATCAGTGAGGTTTGCTGCAAAACTAAAACACCTGGAGTTTAAGAAAATATCTCTTTTAATTCCCAAATAAAACTTTTCGTTTCAATAAACAGTTTACTGTTGACGGGGCTTTGGAACAGAGCCCGGAGCTGGAGCATGGAGCAGCTCCGGAGCAGTTGAGCTGCAGGTTTTTTTCTGGAGCTGGAGCACAACTCCAAAGCCCTGATTGTAGATTTAGAACTATTAGCCTATAGATATTTACATTTAATAATTCGGCCACACCATTTGCAGCGCAAAGAGTCAACTTCAACCTTTTCTCCTGCTTTTGTTTTTTAAAACTTTTGAATACTTGTATTCTGATACAGATTTTCATTTTCTTCCCATTTTAGTTTGTCAAATCTTCAAACCGTTATCTGCCAGCAGCTTGAAATATGTACATGGTAGGCGTGAAATTCGTCAGTACGTTCAGATGTATACGCATTCTAGAGCTTGCGTACACGCCTGTTCGTTTGTGTGTATCTTCTAGACTAATAATAGCCTTACTTATACAGGCAGTTTTGAATATACACAGAGACTAATGTATTCTTATAATACATATATCTCATGCAATGTATTGTATTTTCCTAATAAAACAAGTTATTTTTATATATATTTGAATCCTACAAAAGTAGGATGAAAATCAGAAAAAAAAATGATATTTTTTATAAAACTCGTGAACTTTTCGGTAAAAATCTGTTTAAACTGAAAATGAAGGGACTTAACCATACTTTAAAACTTTCAAGTATAAATGGAAGTAAACCGTGAACATTCATGTAAACTTCCTACAGTGTAGTACAGCGGTCGGTAACCTTTTAGAAGTGGTGTGCCGAGTCTTCATTTGTTCACTATAATTTAAGGTTTTGCGTGCCAGTAATACATTTTAACGTTTTTAGAAGGCCTCTTTTTCTAAGTCTATAATATATAACTAAACTATTATTGTATGTAAAGTAAATAAGTATTTTAAAATGCTTAAGAAGCTTCTTTTAAAATTAAATTAAAATGCAGAGCCCCCCAAGACCCGGGCAGTGTGAGTGCCGCTGAAATTCAGCTTGCGTGCCGCAGGTTGCCTGCCCCTGGTGTAGTAAGTTGTGGCTGATCCTGTGGTTTTTGCATGTCAGTATATGCGTTGCTCTGGTTCTTGTTTTCTCCTGATGTGGCTTGGTAGAGGTAAGGATGTACATCATGCTGCCACTTGTCGTGTTGGGGAGTGTAGAGTGCACTGACCATGGAGTTTTCCAAGGTTTAGAAAAGCTGCTGAGTCTGGAGTGTCTGTGTCGATACTGCTCTACAGCATCTGAGTTTGTTGCCTGAGCAAACCCATGATGTCCTGGTGCATTTTTTTGTATTTGGTCCTGCTAGTGAAGGCAGGGGGCTGGACTCGATGACCTTTCAGGGTCCCTTCCAGTTCTATGAGATAGGTATATCTCCATATATAAGCGATATTTTCACAGGCAGTGGTGATTTTGGTTGATATCTAATTCCTGAGAGTGACAAAGGCACAGAGAACCCATCTTCTACTGACATCCTGAAGCCACCTGGGCCCTAATCCTACTAGCCTGCAGTGGTGCCAGCCAAACTCATTGCAGAGTGACAAGGGAACGTTTCATATCATGAGGGGAAAAACACGGCTGCCATACCTAGAAATTCAGGAGAGGATTGCAGAATATCTCCATGAAATTTCCATTGAGATCGCTCAAGAGGATAAAAGGAACATCCCTATTCAGATAAACAAAGTGCTTTGCATGGCTCCCTCTGCCTAGCCCAAGAAACCAAAGGATTTAAAAGCGGATGCAACTCTAATTCTGTCTGTTCTACCTCTACCCGATCACCAGACACTGATCTGATATGGATGGTATAATTGGACTGTCATACTGCTTTTTTGAATTGATTCTCTTAATATTTTATTTTCTAACATTATAACATAAAAGTAAGGAATCAGAAATCAATGCCTTTGTTCTCTAATCGTGGATATGGGATGGGGGCAATTTTTAAATGAGGAAGAAGGGCAGAAGAGGTGAGGTTTCAGGCACCGAAAAGGGAAAAAACGATTATCAGCAATAATGCATGTACACTCTTACCCGAGCTCTTTTCCCCTTCATCAGCAGGCTCATCTATGTTCATCTGACAGAACTGGCTTGTCTCTGGCAGAGTTTCAGACAGCTTGTGGCATGGTTTGAGTCCCGCACAGCACCCCCTCGCCCATCTTGCTGTCTGGGGGTCTCTGCTTTGGGTTCCTGAGAAGTGTCCAAAGTGGAGAGTGGGATGCTGGTGGGATCACTTCCAAGTATGACATGCTGTTCGTTGTAGAAGTGACAGATCTATGGAGCAGCAGCAGATTTCTTGTTGACCTCCCTTACATTCTGGCATGCCAGTGAAGTTCCATTGCTTTCATGCAGCACTGTTGCTCATCCCTGTAATGCTCAAGTTTCAGCATCCCATGTGCAATATGCAGATAGATGTTGATATTTCTATGACTGTTCCATAGCTGTACTTGCACAGCCTTGTCCCCCACAGAATGAGGATATCCATGACTTTTTGCCTGCTCCAGGCAGGAGCATATGTATTAGCTCTGTGTGTGCATGGAGCTGACATGGTCAGATACACACAGCAAAAGTGAGCTGGTAGGTGTGCTCACGAAGGTGAGCAATCAGGAAAAGGCATTTCAAAAACATACGAGTTTTAAAGGTTGGTAGTGGGGCAATCTTCTGGTCTCTGTGACCACTGGGCAGTGGAGATCAAAATTGTGACCTGAGTGGTCACTGTCACAGGGACATTGTGAGATAGTTGTTGCTGGACTGTTAGGGTTGACACAAGTAATGTAGTGTGTACACTTGTCCTGCGAGTAGGTTGACCATGGTTCTGTGTTGCTCAGGGAGGAGTTGTTACCATTTTGCTGTAACCGGGTGCTTACATCAGCGAGAGACAAATTTTGGTGTACTGCATATACATGCACAACTAGGTTGATGCAGGTCAACTTAGGTTGACCTAATTCATAGTGTAGACCAGGTTTGAGAGTGGAAGAAGAATAGTAGGAGGGAGATTTGAGTGGACTGAAAGGTGTGAGTGGGAGTAAAGAGAGTTAGAACTGGCACAGAGGGAGAAGCAGAATTGTATAAAGCTTGGAAGGTAAGACCAAAAAATCTAAACTTGACATGGAAATCTTTAGGGAGCCAATGAAGGGATTTCAAACTAGTTTGCCTTTAAACTGTTATGTTTTATGTTCAGTAGAATGAAGCCAGCTTTTCTTTAGAGAAAGAAGAGTAGGAAGACATGGCAGGAGTCACCCATAATGATTATCAAACTCCTCCTGTGAAATGTTATAAGTAATGTCAGTACCCCTTGTAAAATCCATCTTCCAGGAGAATCTGTTGCCAGAACAGCTTCCCTCCATTCTGCACTCAACTGTAAGGCCAGGCAGAACTGCTTGGGAAGGCTGGACGGAAGTATTTTGTTTGGTGTTCTGCTATCCTTTGACTGGTAAGACCTGGAGTCTGCAGCGCCAAGCTACAAAACTACATAAACCTTGGAAAGAATCACCACTACATCTTCCCTTTGTGTAACCACATTATTTTCTGCAGAGCTTCCTGGTCCCGAAATTGTGGCAAACTTTAGAGAGCAGTTTTGGCAGGACTCTAAGCTGGAGTGATGTTTGAGTGTAAGGTAATGTGAAGTCTGCAGTTCCCAAACTGGGAAACGGATGTATCTGAGACCAGTTATTTTTTCATCATTTCACAGAGGTAGCGCGTGGGATGTGATCCTTGCCAGGTGGTGGAGGACGGCTGTTAAAACAGTAATGGAGTGCAACTGTTTCTTGTGTAATATTGGTGAACACATGGTTTAAAATGTTGTTTCCATTCAGGTTAGTACTGATCGGTTTTCCCAGCATATTCAACACTGGGCTCCTTTGTCTTCCCATTTGTAGTAGTTCTGTGCATATCTGTAACATCTTTCTCTCCAGGATCTCAAAGTGCATTACAAACATATAAACCTCTTAACCTCGGTAGGTCAGCATGTATTGTCCTTGTTTTAATTATAAGGAAACTGGTGCACCATGATCAACTGACTTTACCAAGATGACTCAATTAATCCATAGCATTGGTCAGTACAGAATCCAAGAGTGTTGGCTTTGTTCCCTACAATGACCACTAGACACTTTCTCCTGTTCTTGCCCTCACATTTCATGTACTCTGAATGTATGTGCAAAGTATTATTCTTATTGTGTGAGACTTCATGTGTTTTGGCACGTAGCAGAGGGAGAGTAGTCAGAGCAGGCACTCCTTCACAGATAAGAAGGAGATTTTGAGTGGTCAAGCCTCCTTGTAGCAGCAAACTACTAGAACTCATTATGGCAAAAGATATCAGCCATACCTTGATCTATGTTGGCCCTGTAAGGTGTCAACACTCAGGTCCTGATCCAAGTTCCAGCACCTATTATTAGTGGACCCCAAGGCTGGCATTTTTAGGGGTGAAGAGTTTGTTGGGGTCTGTGAGGTTAGAGTTTGTGTTCCTTCTGCTCTGTCAACCACTGCTATCTTCATTGATCTGACACTCTGTTTATCTGACAGAGCACTCAGTCCTGCTTCGCCAGGGAAAATTGCACAAAACAAGCCCAATGCATCAGCACTTTCATTGTGTAGTGAGCTGAGCCTCCCTTCACATGGTCACATCCCCCTTTTAATCCATGACTCCATGTCCCTTTTCCAGTCCAGCCTATTTCTCTGATATCTATTGCTGGTCTCCCTGAGCTCCTGTTTCTGTGATTTGAGTGTTTTTTGTGTGGCTTGGTGTGTTAAGACTTGCAGGACTTTAGGAAGTGGCGTTTTTGTTTGTGGATTAGACAGTACGTTGACTTAGTGTTAGTGGTTTGTGACAGACAGAGGTGATGGCTGCGTTTAAGTTGGATTTCCTCCCAGAGATGATGGTGGACCATTGTTCCTTGAATGCCAGTCCTGTGTAAGTATTTTATATCTTCATATCTGCTTTTTTGCTTATGTTCTTAGCTTGGAATTGCCTCTTTGGAAGTTTCTTTCCTACCTAATGTATTCCCCTTGGAGGAAAAGGTGAAAGGGCAGGAGAGTCTTGGAGCTGCATTCTAAAAGAAATCCTGGAAGTTGTTTACAGTTGATTTTTCTCCTGCTCAGAACACATCTTCATTCCCTCTGAAAACAGTTAACCCCTTTGGGGTAGAACTACTTGGTGGCAATCCTTACAGAATCCAGTAGAAGTCACTGTACTGATGCTCTGAAACCAGTGGCTGAAGTGCAGTGTTAGGAGATTCCTGCCTTCTGAATGGCTTTGGACTGCTCTCTTTTAGACAGGAATTGAATGATCTTTGAACTGTTTCTAAGGTCATATGGTGACCATGTGGATTTAGCCACCAGGAGACATGCTGTTAATCTCTACGGTGCCACAAGTACTCCTCGTTGTTTTTCCCCTCTTGGAGCTTCTCATGGGGGTGACACCAGAGCTGGGACCAACTGCCACAGGATAATGTGTACCTATCAGTTGCTCTCCCTCAGAATTCAAGCATTATGTAGTTCACCCCTTAATAAAAGGAGTTGGGTTTTCTTTGAAAGGCATTAATCCCTTGCAGTGAGAGTTCTGGTGGAGTGAAAGGCATTATGTCACACCCTTTCCTTTTCCCAGTAAAGAGCTTTATGCTTCCCATCCTTGTCAACCCCTTCTTAAAATGTGGGAGCACTTTATGGCAACAGTTGTCTTCCTATGTGTCTGAACCAGCACATAGCAAGTTGAAAGAGATGCCAGAATACACACAATAAATATCCAGTCGACATTTAATGGAACTTGACTGGTAATTTTGTTTTTTAAAATTCCATGATTTAAGACTTCTTAATAAACACTGTGGAAGAACATGACCACAGATAAGTCCAAGATGATAAAACAGCTATCTTCCTTAATGTACAGTAAATAAAGAGGACAACAAAAAAACTAAAATAAGAAGACTGGCCCAGAAGGCCACTCACGGCCTTCAACTGTGTGTGGGAGGGAGGAGGGAATCATTTCATAGCCACTGGCCCCCTCTCCCCTCACTCTTCTAGATTATACATAGGGATTGTTAGCAGTTTCACCCTGCTAATATCCACTGCTGTAGCAGGATAGCATTTCAGGCAGTCTCCCGGAGCAACTCACCCTGTATTATTTAAGGTCTTTGATACTAATAGTAAGACTCATCTTGCACTAGCTAAACAATGAGCCAATGCAGATTGTTGTGTAGGATCATCAGTTGCTGGGTGCTGTTTGAGAGATGACCTGGAAGCCTGTTGAAGACAAAATCTTGTTTACTGTATTCTGATAAATGATTCCTTCTCCCTAATTGGGCTCCTTGTACTATATTCCATTAGTTTTCTCAAAATGATGGTACTTCAAGATCAATGATAAATCAGTCCTGATCATCTTGTGGGACCAAATAGTGTACAAGACCAATGTGTTCATTTTCAGCCACAATCCTGACCTTGTTTTTTCCCCAGAATTTTGTTCAGAGTTCTCTGGACCCATGAGAATCTTATTGTAATGTGAACCTCTTATGGAACTTCTAGTGTCTTCATTCTAGTCACTTTTCCTTAGCTTAAGAGGGACCTGTGGATTGTCAGATTTAAATAAAAATTCTTTTGCTCCCCAATCATTTTTATGGTTTGGTGTAGGTTTGCTGCAAATACCAGGTTTTTGGCTCCTTCCCACTCCAGTTTTTTCTTGTGTCCAGTTCTACAGTGATGAGCAATGACAGTTCAGTCTTTTACACAAAAGACTTTGGTGTCCCAAATCCAGATGGCTGATTATACTGTAGGGCAGGGATCGGCAACCTTTGGCACATGGCGGCCAGCACATCCCTCAGCCCACGCCGCTTCCCGCAGCCCCCATTGGCCTGGAGCGGCGAACTGTGGCCAGTGGGAGTCGTGATCAGCCGAACCTGTGGACGCGGCAGGTAAACAAACAAGCCCAGTCCACCAAGGGTGCTAAAGATTGCCAATCCCTGCTGTAGGAGCTAGGAGGGGAAAGACAGTCTCCAAGCACAGAGCTCTATAGTGAGAGTGATGGCTAAATCTAAATGTTCTCTTAGTTTGCTTGGAGTGTGCAGGAGTCCTTTTAAAACACTGCTGTTGAGAGATCTTTTTCCACAGCATCATAAGCAGACTGTTTGGAGCTGCAACATTAGTTGGTACCTAGGAAGGATTAATCTAGACAGGAAGTGATGATGATGATGTAACAGAAGTTCCTCCCTGTCCTGTGCAGCTCAAAGAAAATGAATGGCACACTGGATCACCCAGATCAACCTGACCTAGATGCCATCAAGATGTTTGTGGGGCAGGTTCCACACAGCTGGTGTGAGAAGGATCTGAGAGAACTCTTCGAACAGTATGGTGCTGTCTACGAAATTAACGTCCTGAGGGACAGGAGCCAAAACCCTCCTCAGAGCAAAGGTGAGCACTTCTATCCTTTTTAGCTGATACTTGGGTTCCCAGCTTTAGTCACTTGCACTCTGTCATGCTTCATCTCTCTGCTTATTCACATGCCAAGGAGTTAGCTATAGATGTACAAATATATACACATCTGACCTTTGTGCTCTATAAGTGCATCTGCATTCATATGTAGCTGTACTGTGATCTCATTGTGAAAATTGGGCTAGAGTGATCAGACAAATGGGAGACCATCAAGGGAAATGGGTGTCCAAGGTATGTAGCCTATTTGTTAGGTTTAGATTTCTCTCCTGAAGGACTGTAATATTGGAGGTGTAATATTTTGGATGAAATTCAAAACAGGTCTTGGCCATCTGAACCAACTGAAGGTCGGTGGAACTCTTTTAAGAGGTTGCTAACCCCAGTGTCCTTGCTAAATTTCATATCAAGTAATTACATTCTCCTGCAGTTCAGTTGGCTACAATATGTTTCCCTTCCTATCTTAACTGTTTCATAGATTTTCTGTGCACTGTCAAACTGCTGTGTTTCAACCCGGGGGTAGCTCCATTTCAGAGGTGGTGAGTCATGCCTGTAATGACAGTTTGTAAAGCACTTTGAGAAGGAAAGTTCAGATGCAGCTCACAGATCTGCTTTGTATATGCCAACTAAGTAGTCTATTATAAGCATTTGTCACTTGGCTTGTGAGAGAGGGGATTTGCTATGAGATGTTTACATGTGACTATTATATGCATTTTATTTAATATTTCTGGTAAATTTCTTGAAAGGGTAAATTTTGCCGAGTATCAGTAAAAACTTCCTTGTAGAGATCTATTAGGTTGCAGAAATGTCACCTATGGGAAGTGGTGAGAGCCTAATTGCTGTTGATGTTTAAAATTAAACTGAACAAGTAGGGAACAATCCTATCTTGGCTCCAGGGGAATGGAGAAGAAACTTATAGTAGTGCTGCTTCATCTTTAACTTCTGGTTCTTATATCCATCCTCTAGAGTAGCTACTTGTTGGAGACTAGCAAAACAGAATACAGTAACCTATTCTTTAACACCTCTCTGAATGACATGCTCTCACGGGAGTACAGGCAACGTCTTTCTAGTCTGCACAGAAAGGGGATAGAGTTGTCGATCTGGAAACAGAGGTGGTCAGGTCCTAAATCACGAATGCCACCCAGAGCCTGTGCTGATGGGAAGACAAGGGAAGAGGGAGAAAGGAATTGGGGTGAGGGAGAATACACTTCACACAGACCTGCAAGTCTGCACTGTCCCAGGGGCTTGAAGGAAGAGGAATGAACAGACTAGAAAAACTTAACAGTTTTTTTCTCTCTCTAATTTCTATGATTCTGTAGTGTGCATTAGGGGAGACAGAAATAGTAGAGGCTAAGGACTGCTCATAAAGCTGAACTGTATTAATAACTATCCTATTTGTAACTATATCCACTTTTATAGACAAAAAGCCTGTGGGGCATCATGCATTATTGGTTATGTTTTGGAGTTGTAACTTTCTGTATAAATAACTACAGTCATTTGAGAACTGTTGAGTGTAATTGCTTTGCACACGATGCCTATCTAGTGGAGACAAATTCCATCTCAAGAGTTTATGCCCAAGGCTAGAGTCTGATTAAGTGAACAAAGAGAATGTTCATTATTTGTCCTGAGTGCTAAGTGGAGCATTTAAAAGTCTGTCTAGAGAAGGCTTAGCCCTGGTGATGCCAAGAGTTAGTCCTCATTGGGCTAGGTATCTTTGAGAGTGGTGCTGACAGTATTGAACAATTACTTGCACTGGCAGAAAAACACTGTGCTTACTGGAAAAATGAGAATGTCTCTAGAAAAGTATTGTTGGGCAAGCCCAGTTTGGATGAGAGGAGAGCTCTTACGAACCTTTTGAGTGTGATACAGGGGCTGTTGGGCCTAGTCATTGAAGACATCACATGTTATATTGTACTTATTTTGACAGAAGTCCTATTCTAAATAGAATCAATATTAAGCTATTGCCATCTGTTTCCATCTATGATCCTCGTGTCTATCAAAGAGTTTGTGTTTGAGGGGTAGAAGTGGTGCACTGTGTATCCCAGTATGTCACACAGGAATTGAATATCCTTGATTTGCTTGTTTTGGGTTTGCATTGCAGGGTGCTGTTTTGTTACATTTTATACCCGTAAAGCTGCACTAGAAGCACAGAATGCTCTCCACAACATGAAGATCCTCCCAGGGGTAAGAGGCAGCATGCTTCTTCAAGCATCTCTTTTGCTTGTCTTTCTGTCCTGCAGTTACTCATGTTCTGAGCTCTTTGGCTTCACTGATGCACAAACATTGCCATGCTCTTCTGCGTGATTATTTTAGAACATGACTTCGGAGGGAGGGGCCTTGAACTACAAGTCATGGCAGCAGATCTCTGAGGAATTTTCAAGAGGTTTTGAAGGGAAAGGGATGGCAGGGAATTGTGTGCGCTGCATCTGGGGAACACCCTGAGGTACCAAGGGGGAATGGGGGCATATCAGTATGAAAGATATAGGGAACACTCCCTGGGGTCCTTTCCTAGAAATTTCTGTGGGGTTATGTCTCACCCTTCTCTAATGGCTGTGTTGGCTCCCCTCCACGTCCTTAGTGGTTCCTGTGGAGTAATGTGACTCAGCTAGTTACAGAGTGAATGCATCAAGTTTGAGGTGCTTTTCTTTGGGTTTCAGATGCACCATCCCATCCAGATGAAACCAGCTGACAGTGAAAAAAATAATGGTAAGTTGTACTAAAGTCTGGTTTTTAGGGTCTCATTAATGTTGAAAGGGAAATTCCAAGAGGGCCCATCCCAGTTGTAATGGTCTCTGGGCAGCAGAGCATCTGTGTGTGTGGTGAAGTTAGTGAATTCGAGAGCTGGGAGGAATTTATGCCCACAAAGGGATAAATAAATACAGGTGAGGTTTTTAAACTTCCTGGAATCACACTCTCTCTCCTGCTGCTGCTGGTCACACAACAGTTCTGCTAACTGAGAAGGCTTTCAGTGAGTTATTTTCTGTACTTGCCTGGTATTTAACCCCAGTTACCATTATCCATGTACTTGGCTGGTCGATTGGTTTGAGACAAAGTCCACCATATCTAGTGTTGGAGTCACAGTCTTCTCTAATAAGGTGTGTTTGCTTTACAGGAAAGATGAAACGGGGGTCTAAATAGCTTTTTAAGGCAGAGGTTATCACTTGCTGTATATTTGTACAGTGGCTAGCCCAGTATGATCCCCCAGACTGGTTGAGGACCCTAACTGTTACCACAGTATAAATAATAAATTCTTCATAATGGAAATATGTTTATTTATACACAGATACTCCATCAGCAATATCAGTACATGCAGAAAATGCCAGAGTTAAGGTTGCATGTAACCCCCTACTTTTGTCTTTTCTCCCTTGTACAAGTACATTTCAATAATCTAGTTACATAATCGTAGACTTTTCTCAAATAATACAATAAAACAACATACAATAATTCAGCAGCCTTGATTAACAGTGTGTAGCATAATATCTTGTAGTATTTTTTCATTCTTTTATGCTTATTCTAATTTTATTGTCTTCTTGGACCGGTATATTTATTGTTTGATTGTCACAGCAGCTGTGTGCTCAGTGCTGTATCAGACTTGGAAAGACAATCCTTGCCCCAAAGAGCCTACAATTTAAAAGATAGACATAAAGAAGACAGGATGCATTGGACACCCTGGAGAAGGGAGTAACTTGGAGTTGGGGTCATCTTTATATATAAACACATTTAACTCACTACTTCTAGACAACATGGAAGGAGTGAATCTGGAGACAGTTTGAATGAGGAAGGATTGGTGACTGACTCAGTTGAGTTTGGCAGGTCATTACATAAATAAGGAGCAACCTGGAAAAGGCATGGGAATTGGAGAGAGAGAATAAAAAACCTACGGAATTTCAGGTCTTGGCAGTATTGCAGGGTAGGAGTTATGGAAGGTTTTGCATTACTCGGGATATGAGATATAGGCAGTGTTGGAGTTGTGCTGGGTCTTGAAGGCAGGGACAAAGAGTTTGTGGGGAAACCAATTAAAAATCATACTTCTGTATGAAAATTAACCCACATTGTTACAAGTAACAATTGAGATTCATGTAACAAAGAGACTAGAAAAACCATAAAGAATAATTTCAGATTTTGAAGCTGTGCTGGCTGCAACTGATTGACAAGAGCATGAGAAAATCTTGTAATCTGAAACAATTTGGTTGGACGCTGCTTGGAAAGTCCTTCTAGAGCACCATAGAAAGCCCACAGGAAGGAGCTTCATTCCTATATGTCTTAGGGCTTGTCTACATCAGAAAGTTGCAGTGCTGGTGAGGGAGTTACAGCGCTGCAACTTTGAAGGTGTACACATCTGCAGGGCACCACCAGTGCTGCAACTCCCTGTTTGCAGCGCTGGCCGTACTCCCGTTTTGTCTCGGGTGTAGAGGATCCAGCGCTGGTGATCCAGCGCTGGTAATCCAATGTAGACAGTTACCAGCGCTTTTCTTGACCTCCGTGGAAGGAGGAAGCCTCTGGTAATCAAGCTGGTTTCCTTTCCCGGTTTGCTCTCTCGGTCCCGGAGCCACCCAGCAAACCGCAGGGAAGGAGACCTGCTTGCTCGGGGTTCCGGGACCGAGAGAGCAAACCGGGAAAGGAAACCAGCTTCGCCGCGGTTTGCTCTCTCGGTCCCGGAGCCACCCAGCAAACCGCAGGGAAGGAGACCTGCTTGCTCGGGGTTCCGGGACCGAGAGAGCAAACCGGGAAAGGAAACCAGCTTCGCCGCGGTTTGCTCTCTCGGTCCCGGAACCCCGAGCAAGCAGGTCTCCTTCCCTGCGGTTTGCTGGGTGGCTCCGGGAACGCGAGAGCAAACCGCGGCGTTCCCGGTTTGCTCTCTCGGTCCCGGAACCCCGAGCAAGCAGGTCTCCTTCCCTGCGGTTTGCTGGGTGGCTCCGGGAACGCGAGAGCAAACCGCGGCGTTCCCGGTTTGCTCTCTCGGTCCCGGAACCCCGAGCAAGTAGGTCTCCTTCCCTGCGGTTTGCTGGGTGGCTCCGGGAACGCGAGAGCAAACCGCGGCGTTCCCGGTTTGCTCTCTCGGTCCCGGAACCCCGAGCAAGCAGGTCTCCTTCCCTGCGGTTTGCTGGGTGGCTCCGGGACCGAGAGAGCAAACCGCGGCGAAGCTGGTTTCCTTTCCCGGTTTGCTCTCTCGGTCCCGGAACCCCGAGCAAGCAGGTCTCCTTCCCTGCGGTTTGCTGGGTGGCTCCGGGACCGAGAGAGCAAACCGCGGCGTTCCCGGTTGCTCTCTCGGTCCCGGAACCCCGAGCAAGCAGGTCTCCTTCCCTGCGGTTTGCTGGGTGGCTCCGGGAACGCGAGAGCAAACCGCGGCGTTCCCGGTTTGCTCTCTCGGTCCCGGAACCCCGAGCAAGCAGGTCTCCTTCCCTGCGGTTTGCTGGGTGGCTCCGGGACCGAGAGAGCAAACCGCGGCGAAGCTGGTTTCCTTTCCCGGTTTGCTCTCTCGTCCCGGAACCCCCCTTGAAGCCGCCCAACAGCGCTGCAGTGTGGCCACATCTAACACCACTTGCAGCGCTGGTTGCTGTAAGTGTGGCCACTCTGCAGCGCTGGCCCTATACAGCTGTACTAATACAGCTGTAACAACCAGCGCTGCAAAATTTTAGATGTAGACATGGCCTTAGGAATGATTCAGGTGAATAAGAGCAGAGCTCCCACCCTTGAACCTTTCCAGGTATGCTTAGCCATCCTTACACTTTCACTGGCCAGCTACATTAACCAGAGTGCTGCCTTCCTTTGTTGAGCTCTGTGACAAACCCTGTGCAAAAAGTACTGTGCATAACATCCATTTTTAAAGGTTGTAACTGGGGATCTATTCTGATTTTTCATAGCAGCAAAGCTTGTCACAGAATTGTGCTCCAGAATCTGAGCTTTTGGCTTTTATTTTTTAGTAAATGTTATGCTTCTGGCCTTTGTGGTTGTGAAGAAAGCCTTGAAAATATAATGTACTGGAATGATTTCTGCTTGTTTGCAGACAGCCTATAACAAGGGTCCCCAACGCGGTGCCCGCGGGTGCCATGGTGCCCACGGGGGCATCTGAATGTGCCCAAGTCCTGGCTGGTGGTCGAGCAGCCGCCGAAATGCCGCCGAATTCGCTGCCGACAAGCAACGTCATCCAGAGGTGTCGCCGCCGAAATGTTGCCGAATTTCTGTGGCATTTTGGTGGATGCTTGACCGCTGCCACGGTCCTTCGTCTGGCGGCCACAGACAAAAAGGTTGGGGACCACTGGCCTATAACAATAGCCCTGAAAAACATGAACTGCTCTATTCAGCTAAATGGGTTGTTAACCTAAAGATGACAATCTGTGGTATATAATAAACTGAGTATGTAAGGGCAGTACAAAATATAGTGTGACTGTACCATAGTAAATAACATGGGGCTACTATGTTGTTATCCATTTTCATATTTAGCTCAATAACATCATCTGTTTTAAAAATGCTCTGAAGCTTGTGCAGAATTTTGAGAATTTCCTTCAGAGTGCAGCAGAACCTTTCTGCAAAATTTAGGTTCAGATCACAGTAGATTACATGGGGGCTTTGTTTAATTCAATCAAATCAAGACCAAATTTCACCAGGATGCTCTGGTGGCTAGTTATAGGCCACATTTAAATGTCTCATTGTTTCAGCTCTAGAGAAATTCAGAAAAAGGGAGCTATAATTTATTTATGAGAAATGAATTGTTCTCTCATTTACAAAATCAGCTGAACTTTGTGTGCTCAAACTCTCTCTCTGATATGCAAAGTCACCATCAGGTTAGAGTCCTGTCAGAAAATAGTTTCAGGCCCAAAGGTAAATGTTTCAGAAAGTTATCGGTGTCTAGTCATGAGGTGAGAGAGAAAGTTCTGCCATGGGTTAGAAACTGTCAAAAAGACAATCAAGGAGTTCAGGATGAATGGTCAATTTTCAAAGTGGCAGAAGGCTAACAGTGGGATACCTTGAGGTTCCATACTAGGTTTGGTATTGTTTAATATATTTATGGTCTGGAAAGCGGGTCAGCAATGAGCTAGCAAAATTTGTACATGACATAAAAATATGGGCAGTGTGATGGCAGATAACTCAACAGTTACTCAGTACACAGTGACAGAGAAGAAAGCGAACAGAATGTTAGGATGCAAAAAGAGTGGGACAGAAAATTATACTAAAATATAATTAATGCTGTTCAGAATTTTTCTAATGAAAATTTTTTCATCAAAAATGGTCTTTTATTGGAAATGAAAATTTTTAAAGGAAATTTGGTGTTTTTCAAAATTTTCTGTCTTTAAATGAAAATTTCCAAACTAAAAACGGGTTTGGCTTTTTTTCAGGAAAACAAAAAAGAATTTTTGAATAAAAATGTTCATGAAAAAATTTGAATACATTAAAATTGTTCTTTTTCAAAAATTGGAATGAAAATTGTTTTGAATTTTAATAAAAAATTTGCAAAAAAAAAAAGTGAACTCTTTTGATTAGCTTGGATTACAGTATGACTATCTAAATTAATTATATGTGCTCATCTGGGATACTGTGTTGGATTCTTATCACTTGTCTTTGAAGGGACATTGGCAGAAACAGAGGAGGTTTAGGGATGAACCACAAGATTGAGTAGAGGTATGGAAAGACTGCTGTATTAAGAAAGAGATTGAAAAGAAGATTGACTGTTAGGAGAGGAGGTAAATGAGCGGAAACATGATAGAGGTGCATAAAATAACAAATAGTAACAAGAAAGTAAATTGTATTTACCCTCTCTTATAATGCAAGAACAAGGAGACATTTGATAAAACTGTAAACTAACAAATTTCTAACTGATAAAACAAATAGGAACGTCTATAATTTTGGTCTTGGGTTTTTTTGTGGGGCATTCACATAATACATAACTGATTACAGGAGCTCCATAGGTTATTTATTACTGAGTCCAAGAGCTTAGTAAGAGTCAAAAAAGGAGTAGACAGTTACATAGATAATGAACGCATCTACAGTTACATTAGATAAGATAAAACAAAACATAAAGAATATCATACCCTGTTGACTTAGAGCAGTGGTTTTTAGTCTATGGTCCACAGACCCCAGGGCGTCTTCAGGCTTTGTCTGAGATTTCCAAAGGGGTCTGCACCTCCATTTGAAATTTTGTAGGGGTCCACAAGTGAAAAAAGCTTGAAAACCAATGGCTTAGATCATAAACCATCCACTAACTGACAAGTATGGGAAAGTGTCTTCCCCTGGGCAAATTAACTGTCCTCTATAAGAGGACTGACTTAAAATTGATCCCAGTTGCGGGGAGGGAATTAGGAAGGACTATAGATACAGGGTTGAGAAGAACTCAGAAGAGTCAGGAGAAATGACAGAGTGCTGCTGGAGACAGCCAGAACCCCAGCTGGAGAGCTGGGGCTGAGTTTCTGAGAGAAGCAGTCTCGTAAGCCTCCAAGGAGCAGCCTGAAAGTTTAGAGACTACAGACCCAGGATAGGGCACCTGAGTAACACCAAGACTCTAAAGAGGAGAGAGTAGGGGGAACAGCTAGAGAGACTATCTGGAGACAATTGAAGACAGGCCTCAGAAGAGAGGAGCTGTGCCCAGAGAGAGACTGGGAAGAGAGAGACTGTTTGAAACTTATTCCTGGAGGAATTCAGTGCCAAAAAATAAAAATTCTGTGCACAATATTTTAAAATTCTGCATTTGTTTTGTCAAAATAACACAATATGATCAAGCTGGTTTCAATTATTTTGGTAATTTATTTGAACTACAGTACAATGGACAGAGAATGGGAGTGGGGAGCCTTGGAGGAAATCACCAAACCCGCGTTGTCTAATAGTAATGTAGCTAGTATTGACTCTTTACTTCTGGTTATTAGACAACAAAAAATGCAGCCATATGCTCAGTGTTGCATCATAGGCAACTGAAGAGCAAGTGAGGGCTGGGGATTCAGATTCACAGTTTATACTGGCTACTGACCATCTCCAAAAAGGTCAGTAGCAAACAGTTAATGAAGCACATTTTGATAGGATTTTTTTTTCAGTCCAAAATTTAGACCAGTTTTAATCACTAAAGCACCATAAGCATTTATAGGGCAATACTGTTTACAGTAAAGCTCCTTTGCACCACTCTGGCAATGTAAAGAAGCCTTAAAATTTTTACAACTGTTTTATGCACCTGGGGGAATTCACTAAGAACAATGGAACAATTCACTAAGCAGGCAGGCTGCTGCATTCTGCTCTGCCTGAGGGAACAGAGCCTGCCCCACACTTACCTCTTCAGAAAAACTCCAAAGCCCTGCCCCTTCACACCGAGCATGCCACAACAGCAAGTGAGAGGGACAGAATGGCTGTCTCTCTCTCTCTCACACACACGACTGCCCAACACCCCCACCCCCATGGTAATTTACGACTCTACCGTCTGCTCTGGGTGCCCAAACCAACCTGCCTGCACTGCCAGGAAGGGAGTGCATAACCGCTCTTGCAGGGAAACAAAGAAATCTGTGAGGGCCATGAATTCTGCGCAAGCACAGTGACGCAGATTTCCCTGGAGTAGAAACTGAAATAGCCAGACCTCAGAGAGGTAGAACTGTGACACCAGCAAGAGTCTGGGAAGAAAGACTGTTTTTAAGTTCTCATTTTAACAAACTAGTGCCTAAGAAGGAGTGCTAATATGTGACTTGTATTGAGGAGTTCCATGGAGAAAGGAAACTGAGGACGGGCACTGCAGAACCACCCAAGACCAGTAGCGGGCATGGCAGAATGAGCGAATACATCTATATCTCCTTCAACAAAGCTCTCTCTGTGGGAAGAGTTCAGTTCAATCCCCCACATTCAAAAGGCTTGGAAGGGAAGAGCAAACATTCAGCACATTATTATTTATTAATGTAATTAAAACATAAAAACACTTGTAGACTCCTTTCAGCTTTGCTATAAATGTTCTATGTGCATTCTCTTAAATGAGTAAAATCTTATTACTTGGAATAGGTGGGAGTTTGGACAAATCCCTAGAGATTTCTACTGTAGGGAACAATCGCGCACTGTCAGGTGAGGAGGAGAGGGGTTTGACTGAATGAGAAGAACTAGTCTTCCTCAATCTAATTGCTGATCCCTTTAACCTCTCTCTTTCTGAGTTGATACTCAGTGCTTTGTCACCCTGAGTATCTCTTATTGCAGGAACACTGCTCCTTCAGCTTCTGATTTCAACCACTAGAGTAGCTGGGTAATATGAAGAAGGCCTACTGAAACAATGAGAGCTCTGGAGTTCCCTGCTTGATGTGAGTGCTACGTTACTGTAATGTCAAAGCTTCTTTCCTTTGATTCCTCAGCAGTGGAAGATAGAAAGCTGTTTATTGGGATGATCTCCAAGAAGTGCAATGAAAATGACATCCGGGTGATGTTCTCCTCCTTTGGGCAGATTGAGGAATGCAGGATATTACGGGGCCCAGATGGCCTGAGCCGAGGTAAGCACAAAGCTTCCCTGACAGGTCAAGATTTTCCTCTGGACTCTTCCCCTTGCACCTCAAGATCAGATTTCAGCTATATTTGTGATTGGTAGGGTGCTTAAGCCCCAGGGGCGCATTTTCCTTTGCCTTCAGTTGTTGAGATGAATCTGGGGGTGAGTTCGATTCTTTCTGCTCTCTCCCCAGGTTGTGCATTTGTGACTTTTACAACAAGAGCCATGGCACAAACAGCAATCAAAGCAATGCACCAAGCACAGACCATGGAGGTAAGATAAACTTTTTTGGGGATGTGGGGATAGGCTGCACGACACAGAGATCATAAAGCTTGATGGGTGGGGGGAGAGGGGAGCTTTGGAGTTAGTTTTCCTGACAGTGGGTCTTGGACTGAAAGATTTATTAAATATTTTAGCAAATAGCAAAAGTCAATACAAACTAGAGTGAAAAGCAGCTGAGATTTTAAACATTTGAGGTAGGAAGGGCACCTTTATATGTGCGGGGGGGAGAGCATGCCATTCACATAGTTTTTTGTCATATTTATGCAGTTGCTTGGGAGGTTGTAACCATGTGAACTGCTATTTGCAGGGTTGCTCTTCACCCATCGTGGTGAAATTTGCAGATACGCAGAAGGACAAAGAGCAGAAACGTATTGCTCAGCAACTCCAGCAGCAGATGCAACAGATAAGCGCTGCCTCTGTATGGGGAAACCTGGCTGGTCTGAACACACTTGGACCCCAATACTTAGCAGTGAGTTTCCTGTGTGGGTTCTACCAATCTGCCTATCTAAGATGCTTATATAGGCCTCCTCACCGTACTATTTGAGCATGTAACAATCTTCAATGTATTTATATTCACTACATTCCTGTGAGGGAAGTAATGTTATTCCCCATTTTACAGATGGGGAGCTGAGGCATAGAGATACTGTAACTTACCAAAGTCACCTGCTGGGAAGATTTTCTCCTTAGGTTAGCTTCTCTTGAGTACTTTACATATATGTAATTTCAAGCCCCTTTTCAGTTCTGTCTGCCATCAAAGTTGTTGTATTCGTCTCCCATTCTTTTTTCTCCAGCATTTATTACATTACTCTTTTTATTTCCAGTGACACTCACCAATGTCTTAGGTGCTGTACAAACAGAAAAGAATATCTGATCCCTACCCCAAGGAGCTCACAATTTAAAGCCCCAACAAACTGGCAGGCAGAGACTAGATATAGTGAATAGTGGTACAGCATATATAGCATTTTATAACAAAAAATGACAAACTAAATTATTCTTCAAGCTTATTGTCACCAATTTTCTCAGTTGTTTGGCTTTGCTGGGTTCAAAGGGGAGAAATGTCTCTCACATCACTGCTCTGGCTCTTGTGTGGGACTTCAAGGGGTGAGGGATTCTCCTCATGCTGTTACAGTGTAGGGGGTAGAGAAGGGTGAAATTTTCACCTCGTTCTGGCTGTGATGTAATGCAAGAGGTGGGGGAAATTTCCCTTTATGCTATTGCTTTGGATTTGTTGAAGTGGGATTTCTTTGTGACAGCAGTCTAGCTATGAAGAAAAGGACAGGAATTCCCCCTAAATGGCATTCTGGCTGTGGCTCAGTCAGTACATGATGGGCATTCCCCTCATGATGGTGCTTTTGTTGTAGCTGAAGAATGTGGAGGGCATTCCCCACACCCTGGCAGTCTGGCTTCAGTGTTATGTCTTTGTGTGGTCGGCAATCACATTTAGCGGTGGTGCTTAAAGAGGACTCTCTCTCTCTCTCTCTCTCTCTCTCTCTCTCTCTCACACACACACACACACACACACACACACACACACACACACACACACACACACACACACACACACACACACACACACACACCACACACACACACACACACACACACACACACACACACACACACCCTACCTATGCCAGTCTTTTGGACTGGGTGCATGGATGATGTGGATTCCTTTTGTGCCAGTACTCTGCCCATAGTATATGGAGAAAGCTTTCTTTATGATGATCTTTGGCTATGGCGTGGTGCGTGAGCATTAGGGATTCCCATTATGACGGTGCTCTGACTGTAGTGAATGTGAGGAATTCTTCTTATGCTGGTGCTTTGGCTGTAGCATGATGCATGGGCAATGAGAATTCTCCTTATGGCGGCGCTCTGGCTGTGGTGTGGTGCAGTTTCTCCCAGAAGCAGAGCCAGCCCTCACTCTCACTCTTATTTTGTTTTTTGGTGTAATGTCTAGCTTTATTTGCAGCTCCTTCAGCAGACAGCAGCTGCCTCATCTGGGAACCTGAACACATTGAGCAGTCTCCATCCAATGGGAGGTGAGTGTTTCACCTGAAGACAGGTTCCATGCCAAAAATAGAGGAGAGGCAGTGGTGATCTAGTAGTGAAGGAAACCAGAGGGCTACTGATATATCTGCCTCCTTTATGAAGAGTAGTCCTGAGTTACTCACCACTGTACAGGAGAGAGAGGGATTATGAGGTACCCAGCCCTGCAGTTACAAATCTGCATGCGAGGATGTTCTCCTTTGAGTTTAGTTAGCAGTGGTTCCCTGGAAGTTGCCGTATGCTCTCAGGATCCACCCTACCTCTGGTGGGCATGTTTTTGAGTAAATGTTTGTCGTCTTTCATGAGCAGAGAGGCATGGAACTCTAGATTTTCTTGAAAGTAGGGATGTGTCTGAAGCATCACATGTTGAAATAAACACTACTGCATATATTTAATTGATAGAACATTCTCTGAGGCTTTTAATTTAAATTCTTTTCTTGTAAGAAAGAATTTAAATGGATAAAATGTAGAAAATGCTATTGTAAGAAAGGTGACTTGTAAAAGTGGCCTTTCATTCAGGATATCTGCTGCTCATGCATTTGAGTCACCTGTCTGATATCTCTCTGTAGAGCTAATACAGGTACAGAGGAGGGAAGTGTCTTTTGTGTTTTAATAAAATGAGCCAAATTCCTCACCGGGGGCTGTAAGCCAGGATTCACACCAATTGCAGCTACTTCAGCAGAGTCATAAAGAATAGTTCTGTGGGGAGCTGAATCAAAGGCCATTTAGGGATTTGTAGATATTGAAAAGGATCTTGAATTGTGACTGAAAGCGGTTTGGCAGCCAGTGCCTTCATGGAAAAAGAAAAATAATGAAAACCATCTTAGTACCATCAATCACCCTGCCAGATCCTGCAGTCTGGAGGCTACATATCATAATAAACCATGTTGAAAGCTGTTAATAGATCTATCATTAAATTCAACAGTTAGGAAAGCGAAAGTTATGGTCCCAGCATTGCATAGACATATTAAGCCTTTAAAATTATCTCCATATACTGTACAGTCATGCTAAACACTATGTGCATTATGTGAATAGAGGCAAAGTTAATGTGAATTAATTTTGAATGTCCTGATTTATGCGTGTGCATCACTTAGCTGTAATACATTAATGAGAAGGAGCTTATGGAAAATAGTATATTGTAGCCCCTTCTGCATCTTGTAGAAAGTTGGACTTAAAGCCAGTATGTCAGTTCTCACCCTAGGCTCTGACTCTAAGGTACATAAAGTCAAGTCTATCCATTCTAGGTTTTTTCACAGCTCTTAGTTAAAGACATGAACCTGTCAGGTACCAATCAGCACCATCTTGTGGAAGCAAAAAATTACTAGGGCTGTCAAGCAATTTAAAAAAATGTATCTTGATTAATTGCGCAACTAAAAAATTAATCGCGTTTAATTGTGCTGTTAAACAATAATGAATACCACTTATTTACATATTTTTGGATGTTTTCTACATTTTCAAATATATTGATAAATTACAACCACAGAATCCAAGTATACAGTGCTCACTTTATATTATTTTTTATTACGTGTTTTTCACTGTGAAAAAATAAAGAAATAGTATTTTTCAGTTCACCTAATACAAATACTGTAATGCAATTTCTTTATCATGAAAGTTGAACTTACAAATGTAGAATTAAGTACAAAAAAACTTGAATCCAAAAATAAAGCAATGTAAAATTTTAGAGCCTGCAAGTCCACTCAGTTCTACTACTTGTTCAGCCAATCACTCAGACAAACAAGTTTGTTTACATTTTCAGGAGATAATGCTGCAAGCTGTTGCATTCTGCACTAACTGTAGCATATGTAGTTTTTAATCCATTACATGAGAACATAAGAATGGCCATACTGGGTCAGACCAAAAGTCCATCCAGCCTAGTATTCTGTCTGCCGACAGTGTCCAATGCCAGGTGCCCCAGAGGGAGTGAACCTAACACGTAATGAATAAGTGATCTCTCTCCTGCCGTCTATCTCCACCTTCTGACAGACAGAGGCCAAGGACACCATTCCTTACCCATCCTGGCTAATAGCTATTAATGGACTTATCCTCCATGAATTTATCTAGTTCTCTTTTAAACCCTGTTATAGTCCTAGCCTTCACAACCTCCTCAGGCAAAGGAGTTCCACAGGTTGTGCGCTGTGTGAAGAAGAACTTCCTTTTACTTGTTTTAAACCTGCTGCCCATTAATTTCCTTTGGTGGCTCCTAATTCTTATATTATGGGAACAAGTACATAACCTTTTCCTTATTCACTTTCTCCACACCACTCATGATTTTATATACCTCTATCATATCCCCCCTTAGTCTCTTCTTTTCCAGATGAAAAGTCCTAGCCTCTTTAATCTTTCCCTCATATGGGACCCTCTCCAAACCCCTAATCATTTTAGTTGCCCTTTTCTGACCTTTTCTTATGCAGTATATCTTTTTTGAGGTGAGAAGACAACATCTGTACATAGTATCGAGATGTGGGCATACCATGGATTTATATAAGGGCAATAAGATATTCTCAGTCTTATTCTTTGTCCCTTTTAAATGATTCCTTACCTTCGTTTGCTTTTTTGACCACCTCTGCACACTAAACTGTCCACGATGACTCCAAGATCTTTTTCCTGATTCGTTGTAGCTAATTAGCCCTCATCATATTGTATGTATAGTTGGGGTTATTTTTTCCAATGTGCATTACTTACATTTATCCACATTAAATTTCATTTGCCATTTTGTTGCCCAATCACTTAGTTTTGTGAGATCTTTTTGAAGTTCTTCACCGTCTGCTTTGGTCTTAACTATCTAGAGCAGTTTAGTATCATCTGCAAACTTTGCCACCTCACTGTTTACCCCTTTCTCCAGATCATTTATGAATCAGTTGAATAGAATAGGTCCTAGGACTGACCCTTTTGGGAACACCACTAGTTACCCCTCTTCATTCTGAAAATTTACTATTTATTCCTACCCTTTGTTTCCTGTCCTTTAACCAGTTCTCAATCCATGAAAGGATGTTCCCTCTAATCCCATGACAACTTAATTTACATAAGAGCCTTTGGGAGGGACTTGTCAAAGGCTTTCTGGAAATCTAAGTACACTGTATCCACTGGATCCCCCTTGTCCACATGTTTGTTGACCACTTCAGAGAACTCTAATAGATAGTAAGACATGATTTCTCTTTAGAAAACCGTGTTACTTTTGCCTCAGCAATTTACGTTCTTCTATGTGTCTGACAATTTTATTCTTTACTATTGTTTCAGCTAATTTGCCTGGTACTGACGTTAGACTTACCAGTCTGTAATGCCGGGATCACCTCTAACCTTTTTGAATATTGGCATTACATTAGCTATCTTCCAGTCATTGGGTGCGGAAAGCCGATTTAAAGGACAGGTTACAAACCATAGTTAATAGTTCCACAATTTCACATTTGAGTTCTTTCAGAACTCTTGGGTGAATGCCATTGGTAATTACAATTGTAAATGGGACAAACTGCTTAGCACTGTCCCCAAGAAAGACACGTGATCAGGAGGATAATTGATGTGTATGTCACATTTGTTCTATGTGCACTTTTTAAAAGATGTTTCTATATTGTATTTAAAAAAACAAATTGAACTGAGTTCTTTGGGGCAAGGAGTATGTGTTACCATGTACTTGCACAGCACCAGCACAATGAGGCACCAAACCTGACTCGGGCATCTGAGTGCAAGTGTAAGACAAACAAGAACATAACTTAGTTTTATATTCATGTGGGTTTTTGGGAATGAGTTACTTGGGGCTGACACGAGGGACAGGAAGGGATTGGAGGAGTAGATAAAAGATGGGCAGAAGAAATGTGGGTGAGAAGCAAATATATAGGGAAAGTTGTATTGGGCACCTGAGGATTAGTGAAGTAGAAAAGGGGTGGGATGAAAGGAGACTGACAAGCAACAACAATACAGCAGTTATGCCAGTGTGCGTGAATGAATTTATGGAGACACAGCAGACTCTCCTGGCTGCTGCTGTTACTATGTGGAGTGTGTGTAGGGAGGTCACTGGTCCCAGGCAAGTTCCTTTGGGCCTGGGGGTTAGGTACAGATGGGCCAGAAGGCCCTAACTTACCTGTTGCACCCTTGGCTGCAGCTGATGCGCTGGCTCTTCTGGGGAAAGAGCCCTGATTGTCTGGGAATTTCTATAGTGAATTGTGAACCATGGAGTTGGGACCCACTGGGATTCATGAACAGGTCCAGAGGTATCATGATCTGTTTCCTTTATGGCTAGATGGGAACTTTTTACCTGTTGTAACAAGATGGCATAGCTCCTCCCAGCTGCCATGTTCTCCATGCAGAGTAGGGGAGGCTGCTGGTCCAATTTGTTTGAATGGACAATGATATCAGAGCAGAAATCCTGTGATTCTTTAATGTGTTGCAGGGTTGAAGCGATGCAGTTACAGAACCTGGCTGCATTAGCAGCTGCAGCCAGTGCAGCTCAGAACACACCAAGTGGCACCGATGCACCTCACTTCTTCCAGCCGTCCCTAAGTGTGCTCACCAGTTAAGGTAAGAAGGCCATTTGTTGCATAGTGAATTATTGCATGGCTTAGATCAGCTCGGGAGTCCTTTATGCCACCCTCTCTCTCTCAGTCCATAGTTAATGCTCTGTGTATTCTATAGGCAGTTGTAACCAGTAGAATGGTCTTTTTGCTCACCCTGTCCAATGAGGTTCTCTAGTATTTGTTAAGCTAGGTATGCTTTTGCCAGCAAATGCCTTTGTGTGAAGAGTTTATTTTCTCCAGGGGCTTACTTAATCTTGAGTAAAAGGAAGTGTCGGTATGCCATAAAACAAGAAAGTCAGCATCTCTCTTAGTCATTGCTAGTACATGCAGATCACATAGTCCGTCACTACTCAAGCAGCATTTTAGGCAGATGCTGTAGAGTTTTTGCCCTCTCCCAAGTTTTCTTGCAATAGACATGCCCTTGACATGGAGTAGTGCACATGTATGCAAGAAAATCCACCCACCAGCTTTCTCTTCATTAAACCCTGAGGAGCAATCCACAGGTTCCTCTAAAACAAACATAGCTCTAATTTCCAGTATGTTTTGTGAGTGGCTAGGGACGAGGAGACATATCTCCATACAGCTGCTCGTGCAGGGATGCAAATACAGACAAAGTTTGTTCTCCTTACCTTTTTTTTTATTCTTTCCGATATCTTTATTTTGGGTGTTACTACCAGGGAGATTAGAAATCTAGATCTCCTTAAGCACTGTCTTGCTGACTTTTGTTAAGTGTGATTATCTAGACATCCAAATTAACAAAGATAACAAATGGCAAAGCAAAAACATCCACCCAAACTAGATTATATGAGCCAAGCTCTATTTTAGTACCAGTGTAAGCCAAAATTTGTCTGGGGCCAGCTGCTTCTGCCTACTCTAAACCACTGACACAGAAAAAGAAGAGGTCCCTTTATTTAAGAGCCCATTTCTTGCTTTGGATTGTCATGATTTCAACCACCGTAGACCATCATTAATATTCGTAGGGTTAGGGAGAGGACTGTACTTTACTGGTCTCTAGCAGAGGGTTTTTCTTTTCAGGGAAAGGCCTAATTGCTCATCCAGCTCTAATATACAGTCTGTAGAGATGATAACCTTACCCCTGTCTGCCAGACCAGTCTACTGTTGTACTGATTCAGATACATACTGCTCACCAGGCCCAGATGGCTAGTGTTGGCCGAAAGAAACTTATGGGAACTTTGGTTGGGAACCTCATGTTGCAGGGTCAGAAGTTAAATTGTGGACCTTTGGTTTTGATTTAAATCAGAAGGCTTCCCCTATCTATGGAAGTCCCTAAGGAAGATCAAGCTCAGAGGGCCTTCAAGAGAACACCTGTTGTCAGAGAAGTTGTCCCTCATAATTTTTTTTTTTTTTTACTGAGAGGTGTGGTTCACCAAAGTTGACAGTTACTCTTCTAGTACTTTGACTGCCTGTCAGATTACCCTATAGTAAAATGTTTACCATAAAATCCCTATCAAAGAGTTCAGGCTAATTAGAGAAGAGAAGAGAGAGAGAGGAATTCCCAGAGGGCCCTTTGCTTCAGTCCCTCCCTAGATAAAACATGTATGTGAGCATAGTCTAAGAACATAGATATTTCCTTGCACTGAAGGGTATAGTTGTACTCTCTCAAGATCAGCCCATTTGAGATACCAAAATGAGATTACACACACAACAGGATTGTGCAGATGTTCAAAATATGATCACACAGGCTCTGTTGGGCTAGTCAGGTTGGTTCTACTCGATAAGATTAAAGTAAGGTGTGTGTATATACACACACAGCCTAAGCCCTGACTCCCAGAGTTGTGAAGATGTCAGAATGTAAGCTTTCATAAAAACATGTTTCCAATCTTCACCTGTAGAGGAAGAAAAAACTTAAAATGTGACCCTAGTGTAACTGGTACAGTGGTTTTGTGTGTCTCTGCAGAGAGCCTCCATTCAGCTGAACGGAAGCAGTAGCCATCCTTGGCCCCATATCTACCACCAGAATAGAATCTGGTCTTTGCTGCTTAATGGGACTAGGCTGTAGGGTTTCAGTGCCACACAGGCTCTCTAGAATTGGCTTTCCCTCAGTGGACCTTAGATGTTCTGCAGGAATACCATCCACTTGATGAGGCTCAGATGCATCCCAGGGCTCTGCTCCTGTCCTTTGGCCTTTTCCATGGGTCATATTGGAAGGAAAAAATAGTCGTTTTTCTCTCAAGTGCCATCCACTCCTGGTGCCAAAATGAGATGATGCCACTCAGAGGAGATTGTGCAGATCTCTGATTCTCCTTATCCTTTCTTCTGTGCTTTAATAGCATACAGTATAACTAGGGTGACCAGACAGCAAATGTGAAAAATCGGGACGGGGGTGGAGTGTAATATACAAAAAAGAACCAAAATCGAGACTGTCCCTATAAAATCGGGACATCTGGTCACCCTAAGTATAACCTCAGAGTTACGAACTGGCCAGTCAAACACACACCTCATTTGGAACCGGAAGTACACAATCAGGCAGCAACGGAGATGGAAAAAAAGAGGGCAAATAGAATAGAGTACTGTTGTTAAACGTAAACTGCTAAAAGAAAAAGGGAAGGCAGCATTTTCCTTCTACATAGTAAAGTTTCAACGCTGTATAAAGTCAATGTTCAGTTGTAAACTCTGAAATATGTTTTATTCAGAGTTACGAACATTTCAGTTACAAACAACCTCCATTCCCAAGGTGTTCATAACTCCTGAGGTTCTACTGTAATATAGTTAAATGTTGATATTTAAATGATCATTGTTGGACATCTGAGTGGCCATCCCAAGGACATGTATGGGGCAATTCCACATCTCTTAAAGCTATTGTTCAGGCTCTCTGCAGACTCAGGCAGACATTACTGCATCAATTACACTTCATATTTTCAGGATTTCTACATAACTGCAAAGGCTAAAGACTTAAATTACAGTTGTGATTCTGGAGAACAAGATAGCAGCACCAAGAAGAATTGCTGGGGTTGTTGACTGGCAAATCTGGCTCAGTTTTAATCCTGTGCTGTACTGTGCTTATATGCCATTTACTGTCATTCTTTTGAAAAAAGCAGAAGTAAAGCCTTATAAACAACATTCGATGTCATGGTATGTCTCCTCACAATTAATCACAGAACTTGAGTCTTGACACCACTGTCATATCAGTTGATCTCCAGTATTCTCCTCCTTTTTTTTTTTTTTTTCACTTGCATTTGTCCCTGGAAGGGTCTTTGAGAAGATCATCTGTGGTGAGTTCAGTGGGAGGATTACCTACAACCTTGCCACTACAGGCTGTTATCTCTTCAGATCTACACGCTAAATGGAATGAGGCTAGTTAGTGGTACTTGTTAAACTGTAAGCCCTTTGGGCAGGGACTGTCTTATATGTTTACACAGTGCCTAGCACAATGGAACTGGGGCCTCTAGGCACTGCCTGCAATACAAATAGTAAGTGTAATAATAAAACCTAAATAGTGTAGTGATTTTCACACCCCTCAGGCCACGCTAGTCTCTTATTTAGAGCCCTTTCCTGGCTCCCCTTTTTCCATGTTAAATTCAAGCTCATGGTTCTCTACTTTGAAGCTGTGCACAACACCACTCCCTCTACATCTCTGCTCACATTCTCCCTCATTCTAGGTCCACTGTTCCCTGCCTTCACCCTGGCCTTGTTTATGTGGGAAATGTACACTGATTTAATTTAACATTGTTTTTACTATCAGTTAGTTGAACGCGTGCAAAACCCCCTTGTGGGCTCACTTATCTCAGTTTGAGGGGTATTTTTGATTTAGTTTAAACAGATCCTATTGACTAAGCTAAACTGAAATAAATGTCCACACAATCTTTTGCACTCAAATTGGTTTAAAATTACACCTTAAATTAAACTAGTGCTGTTTTTTTTATATAGACAAGGCATCCATTCCCTTCTCTCATGTCTGTTCCCTCTGTATCCTTCTCCACTATTGGCTTCATTCCTTTTTTTGTGCTACTCCTTGTTCTTGAATAATCTCTTTCTTGTGCTCCAAATGACTGTTCAGATCCTGCCTTGTGGCACATTCTTCTACAAAGCTTTTAAGTAGTTAACCATTGTAGAAGTACATCTCATTTTAGTTCACGACACAACAATTAGCACCATTTCTCAACTTGGATCTTCGGCTCACCAACTGGTATGTCGTCTATTTAGTCTATCAACTTGTGGAACGATCATAACGTTCTCTCTGCATTGTATAGCGCTAACCATACTAGCTTTGCTCAAATAATAATGATCTGTTAGGTGGCCCTCTTCCCTCCGAGTCAGTATGGAAATAGTAACCCAGCTTAGCATTCTGGAAGGGATACTGTTGTTGGATTTCTTTAGTTGAGATGTAAAACTGAGGTTCTAACTAGACTCCAAGGTTCTCTGGAAACTTTTATAACGAGTAGTCTTGTTGACCAGGTATCATGGCCAAAATGAAATCCAGATTTTAAAATTCTGATCTCCTTTGTTCCCCTACAGTTTTATTGGCTACAGGATTCCTTATTCTGCCCTAAAACGTTTTGTAGCTTTGCTGTATCCTCTTAAATAGCTAATATACCACCCCAGAAGTGGCTGCGTGTCAGATGACAGGTGAAATTATTAATGTATAAATTGTGTAGAATAGATTTATTTTTCAAAAATTTGAAAAACTTCAACTAGCTTTAATAGTATGTAAACCACACTGAGAACATTTTGGCAGAGGTGCAATAGAAACATAAGAGATTAACTGAGTAGAGAATGCTAAAATGTCACAGCACTTATCGCTCACTGATGCTTGTCAGCCTGTGTACACTGTGTGATCTGTCACATCCAAAAGGTGGCTCTGAGATGCCTCTATAATAACAGGGAATGATTCTTCTTCTCACCAGTGCTGAGACCTATACAGATGACCTATGGTTTGAACCTCTATTCCCCTGCAAATCTCTCTCTTTTCAGAAACTACTGACCTGAAGAGACAGGGTGCTTCCTATCAGCTGTCTTATCCAGTTTGTGTGACTACCTCTATCTGTTGTTGAATTGGGTTCAGTGTGGAGTGTGAGTGTGTTAGATACCACACCTGGTTAATAAATAATCTGTTTGATTCTCTGCTTAAAAGGACAATTAGCAATCACACTCTTGTGATGGAGAAGGATAACTTTTGTGTTGGAGATATTTGTTCTCTGACTTGTTCCTGGCCCTGACCTCAGCCCCAGCTGCTGCAGCAGGAATTCCATAGTGGAAAATGATTTCAGTTGCCAGAATAGATTCTAGGCATCTGTTCTTCATGATCTATCTGTAAGGGAAAACCTTGTGTTCAGTCTGACTGGAGCCTTCTTTAATCTCTTCAGGATCTCTCTCTCTCTCTCCTCTTGCATGTAATACAGTCTCAGATACTTATTTTATTCCACATTGCAGCACTACTGATTTTTTATATTATCGGGCGGAGACCCCAGCTGGTTATCATGCTTTGGTTGCATCCAGGCCTGCTTAGATACTCTGCAGCAAATGTATTATTAACTATGTTGTTCTTATTTTATATTAAGTAGCATCCAAAATGTGCTGGGTACTGTACACAAACACAAGATAGTCCCTGTCCCCAAGAGCTCTTGCTATGAAAAGACAAGAACAGTTAAAGGTGCAGGAAAGGGATTCCTCATACAGCACATCAATCAGTGGGTTGATTGACCATAGCTTGTTAGTTCGTTTTTAATGTAAACTATCCTCAACTGCCCTGCTCTAGTCATTATTGGTTGACTAGTCACTTGTTACTAGTTACTAGCATTGTAGTAAAAATGGGTTAATGAGGGATTTGAATGATAAAGGGCAGAAGTTATTGTTGGTGTTTAATTCTCTCATTTTAATAGCAGGTTCCTCACCTAGCTCGAGTAGCAGCTCCTCTGTTAACCCAATGGCTCCCTTGGAGCGCTGCAGACGTTAGCAGGTGCTACAGCAGGCCTCAATGTCAGCTCTTTAGCAGGTAAGCTCTATTTAGTGAGGGGAGGGAAAAATGACTGATTATAATTCCTGTAGTTGTGCCAGTGCTTCCTGGATAAGCTATTCTGTTTATCCCTGCCTGTTCTCTGTTGCTTGTTTCTGACAGCAGTGAAGTGTATTGAAAGTTGACTACCATTGGCTCAGACACACGCTCAATTATTAAATCTTCATTTCACTTTTCTTGCATAGGGATGGCAGCCTTAAATGGTGGACTTGGCAGCGGTGGCCTCTCAAATGGCACGGGTAGCACAATGGAGGCCCTCACTCAGGCGTACTCTGGGATTCAGCAATATGCTGCTGCCGCATTGCCCACTCTCTACAGCCAGAGTCTGTTAACACAACAGAGTATTGGTGCAGCAGGAAGTCAAAAAGAAGGTAGGTGGGAAGTTATGCTGAGGACTTGAGTGGGGTTTGAGGAAGAGTAAGCCCTGAGCTTATGCACATACCACATGCACAGCATTTGCCTTCCTAGAATCACAGAAGCTGGAGTGAAAATTCTCTTATAGTTCCTCTATTCAGGGGGACCACTGCAGAATTGTGCCATATAGTTGATTTCTCTGGTGCTTTGTTCAGTTTTAAACATTCCTTTGCGGGGAGGTGTTGCCACAGCCTGATATGTGTCACTATCAGGGATATTTCTTTTCTTAATGTAAGTTTATTGCTTGTATTTCTTCCTTTTGTTACTACCCTGAACAGTCCCTGTCGCTGGTATTTTGACACTTCAGATTCTGAATTAATTTAGCATGTGGAGTGAAAGACTGTGGACTATGGGACTGTGATGTGGGCAGCAGGTGGAATGAGGAGGAGGATTGACTCAGAGGCAAGGAACAGGACCTGAGAGTTTTAGGGCATTGCCAATATACAGGATATCAGGAGCATTTTAGTCTTTATATTCAATATGACTGATTTCCTCATGCTGCAGACTTGGCATAAGTACCTGTTTTGTTTTAGTCAGCACCCTTGGCTGATTCATACCCATAGGTCTCCCATGCAGCAGCAAACAAAGTGATCTGTGGTGATGAGCCAATGTTGACTTCAGTGTGATGGCCGGAAGTGTAGTAATCAGAGAAGAGACAGTGGGGAAGGAGCTAAAATCACATTAATATTTGATGCCAGCAGCAGACCATGTTGCCTTATTTTGAAATCAAGATGGTCCGGTTTACTGCTTTCTCAGGGAGAAGAGGGCAGAGTTAATTATATTGAACAGCTCTTGGGTCTCTGCTTTGAGATTAAGGCTCAACCTCCCATGCTTTTGCTGAATTTGTGTTTCTAATCGATGGATGTTTTGAAGGTCCAGAGGGAGCCATCTGTTCATCTACCACCTCCCCCAGGAGTTTGGGACCAGGACCTGCTGCAGATGTTCATGCCATTTGGGAATGTCATCTCCGCCAAGGTTTTCATTGACAAGCAGACCATCTAAGCAAGTGTTTTGGTATGTTGGTTCCAGTCACTGTCAGTAGCAGGGGGTGAAGAATGATAAGATATATCACTGCCATTCTCTGGGAGAAATAAGTTGGGTGGAAGTTTTCATCAAGGGATGGCAGACAGTTGCATACAGTGGTCAGATAGGCAGAGGTATTTTTCTTTATTCTTTGACCTCAGTAGTCAGTCTGTCTAGGAAAGCCCTGACCTTCAGACCCCAGTAGCCTGAGGTGATGCTGGAATAATGTGGGTATGGACAACTCTTTTATAGTTAGGACCCTACCAATTTCACAGCTGTGAAAAAAACGTGTCATGGAATGTGAAATAAGTCCTTCCCCAAGAAATCTAATCTCCCCCTTGCAGCTGGGAGTGCCCCTTTTAAGAGGTTCCCAGCTGCAAGTCCTGGCTGGGGAATGGAGAGGACTTGTCCTTCCCCTCCATGGCCACTCTTGCTCTCAGAGGAAAATCAGACCCCACCTCAGAGTGCCTCCCCCGGTGCAGGAAGCTCTAGCCCCGGAGGTTCCTTCAGCTGGCGGAGACTTGTGGGGTGGGTCCAATATCACCTTGCTCCTGGGAGCACCCCAGCTAGGGGGGCTCCTAGCTGCACCTCCCTGCTGGGTTGAGAAGCAATAGGACTTCTCTTTCCCTTGCATGGCAGCTGGGGGCAGGGGTGAGATCAGACCCACCTCCGAGTGCCTCCCCCTACTCCTGGAGGTATCCCGAACCAGGGAGTTCCCAGCTGTAAGTCCCTGCTGGACTGAAGAGATACAGGACTTGTCCTTCCCTTGCATGGCAGCTCTGAGAGAGGTTGGGGGGGGGGGAATCAAACCCACTTCTGGGTACCTTTATGGTTGGGACCCCCATTGCTACAATACTGTGAAATTTCAGATGTAAACACCTGAAATGTGAAATTGACCAGTTTAAAAACCCTCCGGCAGTGAAATTGATCAAAATGGACTGTGAATTTGGTAGGGCCCTACTTATAGTAGAATCTTCAATCCTGTTATCCACTGGGCCTCCTTTGCATATTGGGATAACTGTAGCTGATCCTGCTGGTGCAAATGACAGATTGTTCCTCACAGTCTCTTCTCTGGTGCTTTGTCCAGTCTCGTTTTAAGCAAGTGATGTGTGTTACTTCATTTCCATTAAGAGATTATTTCACAGCCTAATACAGTTCACTATCTGGAAGGTTTTCCTGATATTCACCTTGAATTTTCCTTTTTAAAAATTTTCATCCCATTACTCCTAGTTATGCCACAATGTACTGCCCTAAATTATTCATCATCATTAGTGTTTACAACTTGAAAAATCTGCAGACTGTTGTTATGGTACCATCCTGACCATTATTGGTTAGCCAAGCAATAGTGGATTCTACCTACATACATTATTAAGGTTGCAATATAGCTTCCATTATAATGTCTTGTCTTATCAAACATATCTTTGTGAAACATTCATCTCATACTGAAATTACCAATACTTGGTCTCTATCTGAAGGGGATATTTTTAAAGTTCAGCCAAACTCCTTAAAGCTTTAATTGAGATGGAACCACTTTTCCTATGTAGAAGGGGGCAGAGAATGTGGTTCTTTGGAAAATCCTGATTTTGAACAGAACTGCAGGACAAGTGGTTGAAGTTCCAAGTGGGGGAAAGCCTTCCCTCAGAATTTGCTGCAGCTTAGATTTGGAAGAAAATATTATTGCTTCTTAGCAGATGATACTAAGCATGCTTAAGTCTACATAGAACATAATAGAGCCTTGCTCATTTTGTGGCATCGCTGCATGTTCTCTGTGCCTGTCCTGAGCAGGGCCCTGGGAAAATCTGCAGAGAGAGATTGTGAACATCTCACTGAAATATGCACAGCAAATTTTTTTCAGATCCTGCCTTAATAATAGAGACTAGAGCAGTGTGGGTATGAAAAAGCTTAATGGATGTTGCAGTCTCAAGGTATTCTACAAACAATCTACATACACTGCTTTTTCATCCAGCTCTCCAGTGTAAACAAGTGTAATGCTCCCCTGTTAACTCAACTTGCAAAATATTTCCCCAAAATATTTCCTCCAATCAAATAAATAGCAGCAGCTAAGGAGGCAATTTCTTTTGTGGCTTTTTTATACCATGCCAATCACTCTGATATCTGGGTATTACCTGGATTAAATTTCAAAGCCTAATTTGGATTGTATGAAGTCTAACACTATTAAGCAAAGCTGTTTAGTATTTGCCGTTTTTCTTAAAAAACAACCCTACAATTACGCAAATTTGAGCTTGCAGTGTTAAAATAACAAAGCCAGGAAATACTAAGGTTAAGATTCCACCAGCAACGATAACTCAAGTAAACTGAACACACATACTGTTTTCCATTCTTCTTTTCGTAGTTAAATGTATAGAGATTAATATAAACTGTATCTTTAAACGTATTCCATAAAACATGCAGGATGTACAGTATGGTCAAATAAATCCTTGTTGGAGCCTTAATTGTTCTGTATCCTAATTCATGGTCATTTTAACTCTGCAATCTTAACATGGTGCTTTTTGTGTATAGTTCTGTTGATTTTTCCTTAGAAGTTCTCTAATCATTTTTCTTGTTTCTGAACTCCTGATAATTTGTCAATATTTTTTCTGGTAAAATGAGGTGCATGGTCATACCAGAACCTTAGGGAATGGTAGTACTCTTTCCCTGCACTTTGATGACTGTAGTATGCAACCCAAAATTTGCACTGGTCATTTTTTCTTTGGAAACTTGTGTCTAATTTCATGTCCCCCAGTGCTGTTGAGTCTCTCATAATAGTACTGCTTCCCTGGTTTTTCCCTCTCTTTTCAATTACTGTGATTTTGGTTATTTTTCCAAGGATGTGTTTATCTGCATTATCCCAAGCTATCACATTTTGTTGTTTTCTGCCCACATATTTATCCTCTCTGTATCCCTTTTGTATTTTCCTTTGTCTTCACTAGTATTTCTATCTCCTTCCAGATCAATAATGTCCTAGTTGCTTTCTGTTCTACATCATGAGCAAAGATGTTTAGCAAGTCCAGAACTAGCAGATTCCTTGTGGTACTCCATGAAATATTTCCCCAACTCAGTACTTTAATATTTTCAGCCAGCTAGTGTTCTGTGCATGTTGTTGTTCATATTCAAGTTATTTTAATTCATTTTGATTAAAATGTCTGCTTGATAAAAATAGATATCTAAAACTGCACTTCCGTCAACTAATTTTGTAATCCTATTAAAAGAACCAAACAAGTTTGTCTGGCAAGATTTGTGTTTTGAAAATCCACAGTGCTGTTTTTGTTGTTTATGGCACCATTATCCTCTAAATGTTTAGCGATGTTTTTTCTTTTAATATTCTATTATTTTAGTAGGGATAGAATTTTAGACTTGATAGGAAGCTAATTAGTAGGATGCCTCTTATTTAATTTTTTTGAAGATTGGAACTATGTTTATTTTCTCTCATCTCTCCCCAGTTACCTGTAATACTTTAAACTAAGTGAGTGGTTTGATAATTTTTTGTTAGTTCCGCTAAATCCTTGGATGCACTTTATCTGACCCCGCTAACAAGTATTTCACATTTTCTTAGTATTCCCTTATTTTTTTAGTCAGTATCTGTTGCTATATATCTTTCTTACTTCCCAATTTTCTTTCTTGTTAATGTTTTTCTAAGGCAAACTTTTTAAAAAGGAGTGAATTATCTTGGCTATTTTAGGGTAATTTTCATCTCCTTCCTCACTTCTTAATACACTTAGTTTCTCCCAAGGACTACTTACTCTGATTATATATCTGTAAGAACATTTTTATTCTCCTTAGTCCCCCTGGTTAGTATATTTCATTCTATGTTTTGGCTCCCCTTACTTCTCCCTGTCCATTTACAGCTTTAATTAACTTTTGTAAACTTCTTTCTTTGCCTCCCTCTTTTTTCCTTTTCCAAGTACTTTGTTTATTTTGAATTCAGATTGCACATAATTGCTCAAGAAACCACCCTGGCTGCTGCTTTTACTTTATATTATTTTTTAAACAAAGTTATAGTCTCTTTTGCCTTAAGTATCATGTCTTTCAATTACCCAGCCATGTTCCATGTTGGTGGATTTTAACACTTCCTCTCATTTACAGCTTACTAGACTTCTTTCTGAGATCTAGTCCCTTTATACTGCTGGATTCTGGCATTCCCTGTCAGTTCCTCTATACCAGGGCTCGGCAACCTTTCAGAAGCAGTGTGCCGAGTCTTCATTTATTCACTCTAATTTAAGGTTTTGCATGTCAGTAATAGATTTTAATGTTTTTAGAAGGTCTCTTTCTATAAATCTATAATGTATAACTAAACTATTGTTGTATATAAAGTAAATAAGGTTTTTAAAATGTTAAAGAAGCTTCATTTAAAATTGAATTAAAATGCAGAGCCCCCCAGACTGGTGGCCAGGACCCCGGCAGTGTGAGTGCCACTGAAAATCAGCTCGCGTGCTGCCTTTGGCAGGCATGCCATAGGTTGCCTTCCCCTGCTCTATACTGTGGTCCTCCAAGGCATCTTCCCCACTGGTTGGAATCTGTACTTTTATGATCGTGAAGTTTTTCTCTGAATAATTAATGAACCTCTTTGAAACATGCTAGGTGAATTTGTTACCCAGTGGAGATCTCTGTAGTTAAGCCTTTCTGAGTACAGTATCCTGTGGTCCCAGGCACCCTGAAAGCTGTCTCATTTCACCTTCCTAGTCTCTACTCTTAGGGGTCTCTAACAAATGCCCACTGTTTCTTATTGTGGCCCTATTCAAAGAATTTTACCAACATACTTACTGTTTGTCTAATCATAGTGTCTCAGCATGTAAATATTTCTAACATACAACGCCACTTTTCTTCCCCTTTTACCTTGCCTATACTGACATTCCTGTTGCAAGAATTATCAGCTAGGTTTCAGTTATGCCCAATAGATCAGTTTTTGTTCTCATAACTGGAACATGGTCAATAGCTATAGTTAAAGTTACATAAGAATTTCCATGCTGAGCTCCTGTTTGTAATTATTTATAACTTTCCAAAGTTTTCGTCTTTTGGACTGAAAATTTCCAAGTCTGGTCTCTCCCCTGGGGTGATTTTTTGTGAAGTTTGAGTAAGCTATGTTTGAATCTGAGGAGACTGGTGGAAAAACCTTTCCCTGTCTTTTTTTTTTTTTTTAATTGTAGTGCTACTTTTTATTTTTTTAAACAACAGCTTTTGTGCCAAAGTGGCTTGTGGTAGAAAGCTGCAGTTTGGCCAGGAATCTTTGAGAAGGGCCTGAGTGATCTAGTGAAATTATGAGCTTTTGAAAATGGCACTTCATGCAAACTTGTTTACCTTGAGATAACCTGGGTGCATGCAGCTCTTGGAGCAGAGGGTCTTATCCACTTGTCTGTTTGGGATCTGAGCATGCTATAATTATGTATTTTTCCTTTTCCCAGGTTTTGTAAGTTATGACAATCCTGTCTCTGCGCAGGCTGCCATCCAGTCAATGAACGGCTTTCAAATCGGCATGAAGCGTCTGAAAGTACAGCTCAAGCGCTCTAAGAATGACAGCAAGCCATACTGAGCGCCCCTCCCCTCTGGGACTGGAGGGAGAAGGATCTTCTGGTAAGTTGGGGAGGAACGCACTTAGTGATTCGAAGTCCTAAGGCTGTGTTTTTACAGTCCTGGATGCTGATCCATGCCATTCTAGCTGGCACATCTTCCCCCCTGAAGACTCAGCTGCAGCATCCGCTGGGATTTCTGCTTCGGATGGAGGACAAGTTTGTGATTTTGTTTCCAGTATTTTACTTTGGATTTTAGGTGCCATATCACTGAGGTGTTTTTTTGTTGTTGTTGTTTTTCCTTATTTGAAGTTTGCTGTGTTTGTATCCAGTGTGCGTTGAGAAGGACCAATGCCAGCTACCTTGTGGGGGGCAGGGAACGGGGGAGTATAGAAAGAGCAGCAGAACTGACACGACACAAGAGGGAAGGAGGAGGAGCAGGACTGACACCAGACAGCACTGAGGAAAAGAAAGGAGGGAAGGGAGAACCACCTTGAGATGGGTATGGAGCAGACCTCATGTAGCCTTTGCCATGCCCCATGCTCTCATATTTCCTTAGTTAAATGTCTTCTGTGGGAATTTCCTAGCTGAATCTGTCTCTAGAGCAGGTGAAAAATCTAGAAGAGCAAAGAGGTTAATGAGTTAAAGGAAAACTGCAGTCATTATTTTGCTATATAAAGTGGTATTTATTGTTGCACTGTGAATATACACAGCACTTTTTAAAAAAAAATGTAGACACTCTCCCTGCCCAGAAAACCTCATAGTCCATCTAGAGTTACTTATTAACTGAATTTCCCAGTGTTTAGGAAATCTTATTCTTGACTGATCCGCTGGGAATTGTGCTAGGGTTTAGAGAGGCACTGTAGTCTGGAGGAATAAATTTGGGGCTGGAAGCCAGGAACTCCCGAGTTCTTATCCCAAGTCTGCCACAGACTTTCTGTGTCACCTTGGTCAAATCTCTTCCCATCCCTGTACTTTAGTTTTCCCATTTGTATAATGACAATAATGCCCATCTCACAGGTCTTTGAATTAATACTCACTAAGCACAGTCTAAGTGATAATTATGTATTGTTAAACCATTAAATTGACAACAAATAATACATCATACTTGACATGTTCTGAGGTTTCTGCTGCCTTGCATATCCAAGTAGGAACTGTTTCCACAGTCATACTCTTTTCCAAAGGCAATTTCCTGTTCATTAGTAATTCTGTGATGTGATTTGGTATAGAAATTAGATTTACTTTTTACACTGCAGTTTTCCTTTAAAGTGGTGAGTGTACTAGAGCAGACCCTTGAACCACCCAGTCTTATTCTGCCTTTGGCAGTGGCTATCACCCAGTATGTTGAAGGAAGAGCAGACACTTCCCTCTTGAACACACATATTGGCAAATTCACAAATGTGCAAAGAATGTATTACAGGGGCCTTAGTATACACTGATTTTAGGAGGCTCAAAGCTCCTTTGAGACTCTGGCCTGAAGCACATCAAGGAGTCACAGTAGAGGCTACTGCTCTAACCACCAAAATCCACCTCTGTCACATGGGAAGTTTACAGTTTCTGTATATCTTTAATAGAGATTCCATTTACCTCATATTTTCTCCATTTCCTCTTCGCCTTTATGTTCCCAGTTTGGGTTGATGCTTTTCCTCAGCCCACCAACTAACACTGCAATCCTGTGTTTGGGAGCTGGCTCCTAAGTAGGAAGCATGTGGGGTCAGACACAGGATGTTTACTTCCTTCTCTACTCTAGCAAGAGGAGCCATAAGCCCCTGAAATGTTGTTTAGAATGTGCCTGTGTTTACAGATACTCTGTTACGGTCCATGGGGAAAGTCAGGCATATCCAGGGACTGGGTCCCCTGGACTCTTAAACCTCACAAATACAAGGCCTGACCCATAGCATCAGAGCACCAGGGTAAAATGCCCTTTCTGTTGATGAGTTTGAAACTCAAATAGTGTTTTGGTGCCAACCTGTCTGTAGTGCTGGCAGATGGGTAGGAGAAATTGTCAGTATTATACAGAGAATATTGTGATGACAAAAGGTTAAAAGCACAGACTGCCAAATTTCCCATTTATGCTGGCATATGGTACCCTTTCATGTTGACTATTTGGTTCTCTCTATAAACATACATACATACATACATACATTTAGGTGAACCATGTACACTTGAATTCTGTGCACTGGGAGAGATGTGTCCTGGTTTTCTGAGAAGAACGTGTTGGAGTGTTAAGGCCTCTAAGGTCATAATGGGATTATTTTATAAATATACTTTGCAAAAAAAAAAAAAAAAGACAAAAAGAAAAGAGATCATGATTGAGAGCAACCGCTCCAAGCATGATCTGCTGTAACCAAGAATGTTGTTTCTATTTTTATAGAAGTTTTATACCGCTCCAGGGTGGAGAATATTTATTACTTAAATTATTTCACTGGGGAAAAAAAGGCCAGGGTTTTGTAGAATCCTGAAGTGATTGTTTTACACATACAATTATGTGCATGATTGAAACTACTGATTTTCAGTGGCCTGTTTTCAGGCTGACTAACTGCTAAATGAGGAAGGATTAATGCTGTGAATCAGTGGAGGGGATAGCTGTACTCTGTGGTCTCTACAGTCACTCTTTTATAGTACGCTACATGCTGCTGAGACCCTTGCTCCATTGACCCCAGACATGGGCCTGTTCCTTTAAGAAGTCATTTCAGTTGTCCTTTATTTAGTATCTTTAGCCTTTGCATCCTGTACTGACCAAACTCAGCCCTGTTGTAGACAGGTGTAACTTCCATTGATTTAAGTGGAAGATTCACCCACTTATGTCAGGGATGAATTTAGCCCTATGACTCTTCCCAGATAATGTGATTATCTTTACTAGAAGCCTAACCTGGGCTAGCTCTTGTGCCTTACTGGCAGGACTATAATGCAAGTATTGCCAATGCAGATCTATGCAGGTTAAATTCTAAGGGCCTGATGCCCAATATCTCTGAATTGATGCAATTACATTTAATTTAATTGAGCTACACTAATTTATACCAGCTAAAGATTGGACCCTAAATGTTTGTCTGCTTCAGCTTCATTCAGTCTATTTGTGTGTCCAGGCATGTGGTGCCAAAGTTAATAAATGCATCAAGTCTTTGACTGGTGGAGGTTTTTTACTGCGCAGTGCAACTGATTGTATAAAAATAAGTGTATTAATTTCTGCTTGGTGGCAGCTGCTACAGACTAGGGATTTCTGTCACTTCCTTCATTCCTTCCAGATTTGAACAGAGTTTTCTTCCTCACTTTTTGGCAGGAAATCCTGTATTTTTTTAATCGCTCTCATTCTATTGCAAATCAAATCAGTCAGCTGTTTTGAGGACCATTGGAATAAATTGACTAAACATAAAAGCAGACTCTGAATTAGCAGCCTCTTGTGACAAAAATCGGGTAAAATCACTACGAACTACTCTTTAGAAATAATCCAAATGAGAAACTGTCTCCAGAACAAAAACTTTGTATGCTACCAAAGACTATTAAAGATGAGACTGGAAGGGAGAAGAAAAGAATTTACGTAATTGAAACTGGCAAAATTATTTGGGACAGACTTGACCCATTCTGAAATATTTAAATATTGGAAGCTATTGCAAAATATTTAGGTTGATTATAATCTATGCACTTCTCTGAAACGTCTTAATGTTACATTGATATTGGCATAAGAGTTGACTCAGTTAAAAAAACTACAGAAGGATTTGCTTAAGTAGCCAAATGGGCAAAGTATTTTGTATGCTCGTAATCTAAAGAATCTGGATTTTTCCAAAGAGATTCTACAACAGAATCCAGTATGATTTCTGTTGAACCACAAAACTCCAGACTGCATGTATATACTCTGCAGATTCTTGTAAATAGCAATCTGCTTCATAGAAACAAAGGGGAAGTATTTGCCTGCTTTGCGACTTTCAGAAGACATTTGATTCTACTTGGCATCCCGTATTAAGAGCAAAGAATTAGGTAAGACTGAGATTGGGCTTAGGCTGATACTGTTTAATATCTACAGCTGTAGCAAACCTACTCGGATTAGATTCTTCAGCACCTAAATAACAGAGTCTAAAATTAGATGTCTCCTTACAGCTTAGTTATTTTACCAATATGCAGAGCTTGCATTTATTAGAAAATGCTTTTGATACATATTCATTAAAATCAACCCTCATTTTGCTTAGGCTTAGAACTTTCCAAAAGAGTCTGAAACAATTTTTGGAAATATTTTATGTTTTAATGATGAGATGATAGATCAAACAAGTTAAATCTATCTGAAAAATACAATTATCACCATGGGAAATTCCACCCAGACAATTAAATCCTTAAATAAAAAGCCCTTAACCTGGACAGTAAAATATATATTAGAAACTTGCCTGCCTGCGTGGCAGAATTAACTCAGGCAATTCCATTTGTTGATATCTCTATAGAAGGGGAGCGAGAATTCTGCATACTTGTGAACCCATTGACTTCCTCCTGAAATAAAACAGATAATCAGCAGCAATCTAAAAACAGCTCAGTGAAACACTGTTTTACATGACTATTTCACCTGAGCAATGTCATAGCTAAAAATTTACAAATCAAGAGTGCAGATGCCCACAGTGTACATTTGGATTTTTCTGATGCAAACAGACAAATATAAGGATGTTGTGGATCACTAAGCAGAAATGTTACAAAGTATAAAATATAGAATGCAGAAAAATTTCAGTATAATGTTATCGACCACCACCGTGAGAGAGAAACAAGGACACAGAAATAACTGTCTCCCTTTCCTTATGTCAGTATGTGCCTCAACCTGCCACCCCTCCAGTCTTTCATCCAAGTCTCTCCTTTAGACACTTTTTCCAAAAGGCCTCTAATGAATCCTAGTCTTTCCCTCAAAGTTGTTGACAGAGAAGACATTTGAAAATATCTACCAAAAAAAAAAAAGACAAAATCACACAAGGAATTCCCACGATGTCTGCTAAATGTCATTTGAACCCTTAGCTTTTGTTCTTTCCCATGCTCCATTTCTCCACTGATACTTTGCCTTTCTGGATTGTAAGCTCTTTGGGGCAGAGACCTGGTTCTTGTAGCTGTTTGCCAAGCACCTAAAAACCTGCTAGAACTATAGAAATCATGTTTAATGTTGCAGTGTCTCTTGCTAGTTGAGGTTTCACTCAGTCTCCTTGCTCAGTTGTCTTTGGAAGGGTAAGCATGGGGAGAAAACCCAAACCACCAATGCTAGCCAGCCTGTGGCAACATGTTTTTGTTGCCCCATTATTCAGAGAAGGGTCCTTGAACTCCTCGAGCTAGCTGCATGTTCTGGGGAATCATCAAGTTCACTCATAGGGATACTGAAAGCTTCACATCACTCACTAGCAACCCTTAAGCAGTTTTGAGAGACTCTGAAGAACATGGCACCACAACTGGGTGTAAAGTGGAATCCTAAAAGATACCTCCCTTTCTCCTTTACTTTCCACGTTCACTCTAAAAGGCTCCCTCTCTTTTGCAGTTTGGTGGCCGCAAGAAGACAGCAAAGCTGTTAGCATCCCTTGGTAGGGATCTGAAAACTCTGCTCAAGAAAGGTTCAGGCAAAATACTTCCCAGTTTTCCAAACTAGCAACTGTGACTGTAGAGTTTCTCAGTGCCCAGAATCCCCTTCTCACAAATCAGAGTGCAGAGGGCTTTCTGTTGCAAGAGTTGGGAAAGGAAAATTTCTGCCCAGGTATAATAGTGTGAAAAGGGCTCAGCTAGGACAAGTCTTAAGGAATTCTCTATTGTGTGGGGTTTTTGGTTCCGCTTATGTGTCTTGTACAATCTTTTCATTTGGTTCTAAAATCAACCAACCCTCTCTTTTGTGGGTTCCTAAGGGATGGGAAGGGACTGGAGCTGAAGCAAAGAGCACGGATTTCCTGAGCTACCACTACCTAAACATTTCCTTTGATTAGACATAAAAAGGTCTCAACTGTCAAATCACCTGTGAATCACCCCTGTATCCTCCATCCTGTCTCTTGCTGTCTGAATTTCTGTGAGTTGGGTGTTAATCCTGGAGCCGTATCTTTGGAGGTGGGCTCCTGGGGTGGGGCTTGCTCTGTTGTCTTTCTCGCAAGCAGAGCTAGCAGGGACACTGGGCATGGGGCAAAGGTGAATGCACAGCTGTCCCACAAAACCAGTGTCCAAAGGGAAATCCAGGCCTCTGCTTCCATTTTATTTCTGGCATTTTGATGTTTACTTGGTGTCCTCCATGCACTTTGACTTTTACTTGTCCATCGTTAGCATGTGCTGCCCTCCCTGTCAACTCCCCTTCCCAAGAGGTCTCATTGTACAGTGCCCATTCCTGTTCTCTCTCTCCTTGTTTGGATGTACTGCTCTGTGTAACTCAGTGGGTCTCCCTCTTTCTGGTTTGTTTTTTTCTAGATTCCTGCCGTTTGTTCATCGTTGTGCCTAAAGCATGTCGATGTGGCGTTCAAGTACATCGTCCAAATCCTTGTCTCTTCAGCTTCTCTGATGCTTGAACTCTCACCTTTGACCTTGTGTTGATCTTTGACGCTGATGTGTATTTTTATTACGTTTGTTTCTTTCTTTGTTTTTGGTTTTTTGTTTTGGTTTGGTTTTTTTGTGTGTGCTGCCAAATTTGGTTTTGCTAGAAAGACTGCTGAAGGAGAATATTTAAACTTGCATTTGAATATAAAAAAAAATTCTATTTTTCTAGAACTTCATAAGATAACCACTTGATTTTGTGATTCTGACTCTTTGTAATTATCTTCCGAGCAGCCTTGCTAGCATACAGCGTGGAGTATTTGTATTTCTGTGAACATACAGCCAGTCACTTTCTCGGCTTAGTTTTTTCTGTGTGCTTAGTTTTAAAAACAAAAATCTGAAGAAAAAGTCAATTGAATGATGCGACTTAGCCTTTCAGGAGGCTTCTGGTCACATTTTGCTGAAATGGTTTCTGTGCTTGAGGAAATAGCTTGTATTTTTATGAGTTCAAACTCTGACTTGAGTGGCATCAGCACAAAACACTTGAACTATATTCTCCTGATTGTAGCGGCATTTTTGCCCTGGCACTTACTGTTTTTTCCTTTCCTGTGTAGTTATCAGCCTTTGTCTGCAGTGAAAATTTGATCAAAGTTTATGTTGTATTTTGTTAAACCCGAGCATGCTTGTTTTGTTTTTGTTTTGTTTTTGTAACTACAATCTATTCAGCAAAATGTGATTGTTTTAGTTTTATTCTTCCAAACTCAGATAGTGCATGTTTCCTGCTGTTTTCTTCACACCCTCAAATATATCACCTTCACCTCTCTGTTTTCTATAGTTTGTGCAAAAACTGAGCAATTTACTGGGTTTCAAAGGTATCCTTTTAAATTGTTTTTTGGTGTGACAAATTTCTGATCAGATGCCACCCGAGGCATCTACCTGTGCACTTGGACTGTCTGCCTGACACAACATCTGGGCCTTGTTACATCTCCACAGCTGTCAGAGGCTCCCAGGAGGAGGGTTGGTTGCATTGTTCTAGTAGGAGTTTTGGTAGACCAGGATAGATTGGAAGCAGGTAAGTGAGGGATCGTTGCAGTAATTCTGCTTCTAAAATCCCGGAGAACTGGGGCTCCCTTCATACATTCTTAAATTTTATTTTATATAATTTGGGGCATAATTTTTGTGAGGTTCAGCCCCAGTTTAACACTGTCAATGAGGTGGTGGAGGGAGGCTTAGTGGCTCTAGGTTAGCACTGGCAGTAGAGTGTTCAGAATATCCCAGAGAAGGCCTTTGTAAGCCTGGTCATGCAACTGCTGGCTCTTACTCCAAATGACAAGCACAATACAACAGCTTCTTACGCTGTTACCTGAACAGGGTACCAACCCCAGCTCCTCTTCTCAGGGGCCTTAGCTGGGGAATCTCTATAAAGATCTTTTTTTTTAGTTTTTGTTTAGTCTTTAATTGGGTAAAGAGTCAAGCAGTTTCTGTTCCTGCCCTGCAGTACAGGCTACTATTCTAAGGGCATCTGGCTTCCCCTGGCCCTACAAACCATCTGCTGTGAGACTGCATGGCTAGAAACTGGCACTTGGAAGCACCTGCAAGACTGTGGCTACGGGGAGACCCTAGTCACTAAGGGAGGTGAGCTGGTGAAGGACACCAGTGTGGGAAAAGCATATGAGGTAAAATCCTAGGGGGAGAGAGGTTGGAAAGAGTGAAAGATCTGAGTCTGATTTCCTGGCTTGGGGTGGTGAAAAGGGAACGAGACGATTTATTCTTTCCCCTTCCAGAGTTGGCTTGGGATTTCACTACTTCTCAATACATGTTATTTTTGGCTGTGATTTATAGATCTGGGACTTGGGGGATGAGGCTGTATGAGAAGAAGGTGGGGACTCATTTTGAGATAGGATTGTGAGATGGCGGCTGTTAGCCCCACAGTCTGAATGTATCAGGCCGTCTGTCAGTTGGGGCGCTCAGGCCCCGCAGTGTGTTGAGTAATTTTGCCAATACATTTCTATACAATGTGCATTCAGTTCCATGAGGAACTCTGGGGAAACCTGTGGAAAAATCTCTGGAGAAAATCAAAATGCCAAACGTTGGATGTTTCTTTCCTTTCCTTTCCTTCCTTTTCTCCTTTTGGTTGTTTTAATTGTTCTGTGGTGGTTTTAATGGATTTGAGACAGTGGAGCAGCAGCTGCCTTTTTGATTTTTGGCTGCTTTTTGTGAATAATTTAAAAAAGAAAATTTACATTTTGGAGACAAACCTGTGGGCTTTTTTATTGGTACAAACGTATTTAACACTAGGGGTTTTGTACAGTTTTTTGCCTTTTCTACTAGAAAACAATGTAAAGTGATTCACAATGTGACAAGAAAACAATTTGCCACTATGACCAAATGTAGAGTCTGTTCTGCAGTAACAGGATTTAATCAACTCGAAGTCGTGATTCAGTTGTAGAAATGCTTTTCTTTACTTTGTTTGAGCTGTTCCTTTTCTTGTTTTGATTTGCAAAACAAAATGTCTTCTTGTGTGAAATTGTGTTGTACTCTGTAGAAAATTATGGATTTTACTTTAATGGTTTAAAAGCAGAGGAGCACATGTTGCTTTTCTAATCTGATCGCGGAGTTTGTGTAATGGATTTAAAAATGAAAAGATTTGTTACAAGTTTGGAACGAGCGAGTATGTGTTAAAGGAATTTTCTTCCTTCGTGTGTGTTTTTTTTTTCTTTTGTCCCGATGGGGAACTTAAAGCTGTTTTAATTGCACAGACACACCAACAAGTCATTTTGTATATGCCAAGTGTGGTATCTTCCTTTGTTTATTTGCTATTAAACTGTTTGAGAAGAGTCTGTTTGTGTCATTTCTGTGCTGAATCTCAATCTCTCACTCTACAAATGGGTGCAGGTGAGGAGAGGGGACTCTGCCAGCTGGGATTAAAAGGGGCATGGAGGAATACCTTCCAGTTTCTTAACCAGGCAATGTATGACAAAATGTTCATGATATGCCACTCTCTCTGAGTACATAAAATAACCGTTGGTTTCACCACTGTGCTAATCTATTACTGTGAATAGACGTGGGCAAGAGTTTATTATCCTTTTATCTTGCCCTCCAGTTTCTCTCCTATATTATTTTTTTCTGAATATTTTTCTGTTCACTAATGTAAATTGATGCTTTTCTTTCTCTTCATCCTTCTCATTCTCTCTCTTCTTCTGGGAGATCTCCTATCTTCCCTTGAATTTTACCCTTTCTCTCCCATGCTGGCAAAACTGTTAACTCAGTAGGAGCAGGATTGTCCCTGACCCATGGTGCAGTGTTCCAGGATTCGTCATACATACAACTCTCTCTCTAAACTGGGATACAGTGTCCTGGAGCCCCTAACACACACGAAAAGGTGAACAGCTGCCTGCCCACAGAGGTGGGATGGTGCACAGTATTTCCTGCATACACACAGGAGGCATTTTCTGTAGAGGAGGGGTGTTTACCCAAAAAAATATTTAGCAGATTGAGGTTATTCATAGCAGTGGTTTTCAAACTTTTTTTCTGACAACCCAATTGAAGAAAATTGTTGATGTCCGTGACCAAACAGAGCTGGGGGTTAGGGGTGTAGGAGGGTCTCAGGGCTGGGGCAGAGGGTTGGGGTGAGGGCTGCGGGGTGGGGCCAGGAATGAAGGGTTCAGGGTGTGGGAGGGGGCTCTGGGCTGGGGCAGGGTCTTGGGGTTGGGGTGCGGGACGGGGTGAGGGCCAGGGAACCAGCCAATAGGAGTGTGGAACCGGTGCTCGGGGCAGGGGCAGCGCACAGTGTCTTGTGGCCTCCCCGCCCCCCCCGCCTAGGAGCCAGACCTGCTGCTGGCTGCTTCTGGGGCACAGCGCAATGTTGGAACAGGTAAGGACTAGCCTGCCTTAGCCGGACACCACTGCCAACAGGACTTTTAACGGCCCAGTTGATGGTGCTGACCAGAGCCGCCGCAACCCAGTCCCTTCCATTCCGTGACCCAGTTTTGGGTCGTGACCCACAGTTGGAAAACCACAGATTTATAGTACATTCTTCTTCCCTAAATTACTTTGGCCTCTTCAACTGAATAGGGTATTCTTCACTTCCTGTCCTAACCTATTTGGTAGTGTTACTCTCCACTGTTTCAGTGGTGGGTGAAGTTATCCCTGTTTGTGAAGCACTGTGAAATGGTTTGGAGTGAAATCTGTTGTGTAAGATTGAGGGGTTTGGGTAGATGGAATGTGATTCAATTAGAATCTGGCCAAGATATTAACATTAATATCCCTAAATCTTGGGGTAAGTACCATGGAAGTTTAAACCCAGCAAGTGAGCATATTTTCAGTCTTTTTAAAGGGCTTTTAAAATTCAAAAATAATGTCACCTCCCCTCCTTCTGCTGACTCGTATGTAAGTCCCTTACTCAGACTGTCACAGTCCTGGGGCAGCCACACTCCATTTCCAATGTGTCCTTCCTCTCTCTTGGCCCACTCCACTGGGTAGAAGGGGCTGTTTCTGCTTTACACAGAACACCACCTTTCAGCAGCCTCTAAGCTATAGATGATAACCAGTGTTTCAGTCTCTAATGATCTGGCTGTTTCACATGACTCTTGTAAACTTTAACATCTACATAAGAAGCTTGGAGCATGTAGATTCAACCCAGATGTTACAGACCTAGGGAGGCAGTTCCTGCATTCTCTTCATTGTCCTGCCCATGCACTGCTTGTTTCCTCTCCCACCTCCAGAGAGTGAGAGCAATTCTCTCCTGCTCCTTTTATAGCAGTCACCTGTACCTCAGTCTACTTCACATTTATTTGAAGTTTTCTGATCCTTTCTTTGCCCTTCTGACCCACAGTTATACCTCAGTATCAGGAGCAGCAGAGAGGGCAGAATGCTAGCAGACTGGAAACAAGTTATCAAGCTAGTCCCCTCTCGTGCTCTAAGAAACCCCTCAACCAATTTACACACCAAGGCCCAAATTCTGCTCTGAGTCACAACATGCAGCCTCATGCACAGGAGTAACTGAAAAACATTTAAGACATCTCATATTCAGTTGCACTGTATACAATTGGCGGATTGCGGGCTGCGAAGGCAACTGGCATAAAAGTGGGTATGTGCAATGAGGGAGGATGAACTGGTGCCCGGGGAGCAGTGGGCAGCTAAGCAGGCGGACAGTGAGGGTGTGGTAAGGCAGGCATGTATGGATTTTTTGGGGGGTGGAAGAAAGAAGCAAGGTGCCCTACTAATGACAATACAAGTCTTGATTCCTCAGAGAACCCTGGATGGTAAGGCTCTAAGTGGCCAAGGTGGTTCCACCTATCCGCCTGCCCTCGGCTATGACACATGGGCTTCAAGTTGGTAAGCTGCTTGTGAGTGTGTGTATCTGTCTTCCTCAGCTCACCAGGTTGAGCTTGATGCTGGCTCTTCCCAGTTTGACCAGGCAGTCAGCTCAGCACATCTCCTGGTACTCCTCTCTCTGTCTCTCCTTCGCTCCCCCCTCCCAATTCCTTAGCTGCTGTGACATGCTCTTATTGGTCTCTCTTCATCTCAACAAGAAGACAGTTGCAGCAGCTGGGTCTGTGAGGCTGTGACTTTCAGCAGAACAGAGTCCACCCCAAAGGTAAAAAGGCACCAGGTTTGTGGCCACAAATATAGGACAGCTCTGTCCCCACTGCAGCCAGAGACGTATCTTTGTTAGAGGGGGCAAAGTATTCCACAGCCTCCCCCTCTTCCTCACAGGAACATCAAAGCAATGGTTACTAGTGGGGAGAAGTGCCTGAGTAAGGTGGTCCAAAATCAGCAAGGAGCAGTTCTGCTGAATCAGTGACTCTTAGACAGTCTGTGGAGTGAAATTTTACAGGGCATCTGCTCCAGCAGAGAAAATAACTTGATCTTGCTTTCTCTTGGGTGGCTGTTACCCTGATGCCCCTACCCAGTGGGTGAAGCCTGCAGCCTTGCTTCACCACAGAACTAGCTGCATCTTCAGATCCAGGAATCTGAAGAGATTTTTTTTTCCTTCAAAGGAGAGTTCAACCTGAGGCATATTTTTTTCCAAGAGGATCATATACAGAAGCACTATGAGGAAGGGCCATTCTCCCACCCCAGAATCTAAGGCAGCTATACAAAATACTAAGGGGGAAATATAAGAGCTTCAGGCTGTCAAAGCCCTTTTATTTAATCCTTCCTAGCCATCTGTGCTTGAGGAAGAACAGTTCTGTCTACCTTAGCTTTTTCTATAGTAGTCTCTAAGCACACAAAAGCCACATAGGATGGAGCTGTGGTAGTCAGCAGGCAGACCATGGGCCAAATCCAGACTGCCAAATGCTTTTGAATGGACCCTGAAATCTTTTCATTTACTTATCATTGTTGGGGGGGGGGTCTTATTATTTTCTCTGGAGGCTGACCTTGACAATATCTTTGACCAAGCAATTTGGACTTCGACAAAAAATAACTGACTACCTCTGGAAAGGCCTCCAGTGCATTCCACCTGGGAGAACCAAGATGGCAAATACCATGATTTGAACATCACAGATGGGTTACATAAACTTCCTAAATGGGAGTCACCGTGGAGTTCACCCCGAAAGGGGCCCCAGCCAGTCTTCCTCCATTTGAAGTCTTTATCTCCTCTAAGAATGCCCTTGATAAAAAGGAGGGTGGGACTCTTCGGAAAATATCTAATTAACAACACAATGCCTCAATGCATTCCCTCTCTGCAGGACATGGCTTCTATGTCCTGATCTGTATTCTGCAGTCTGGTGTATGAGTGAATGCTAATGTCCACTTTCTGACATTATGCTGCACAAGGAAGGCTCCGTCAGATTAGCAACCCCATCTATGACAGGCCATCTGGTTGAGAGAAGAGCCCATGACCTAGCAACTGTTGGCCCACCAAATTTAGGATCCCTCTCTTTTAGTGAAAGGGAACAGACTATTCAGGGACATCCTAGATCAAGGCACGAAGGTGCAGCAGATCAGAGGAGATATGTCCCTTGTATCTAGAAACCCGGATTCTTAAAAGAACTGATCTAATTTCCATTCCTGTCTCTTTTAGGAGATATGTAGGAAAGGATTTCAAAGCTGCCTTCTCACTAGCCCAGTAAAATTCTGATTCCTAAGAAGGTGAAGGAATCCTACATTTTGGAGTGCAAGATGATCCATCACAACTGATAGCAAGTCAGGGATACAGGATGCAGGTTCTCTTACTTGGTATGTGAAGTTCTTTTAGTAGTGTCCCCATGGGTGCTCTACTTCAGGTGTGTATGTGCTTCTGCACCTTTGATCGGAGATTTTTGGTAGGCGTGCCTGTTCAGTGCACACATGCACTCTACACATCCTCATGCCCTGTACCAAGGATCTATAGGGCTGCATGGGTGAACTGCCCTCAGTTCTTTGTCAACTAGTGTGCTCACTTCTAGTGAGTGCTTTAGTATTGTTTAAATAGCTAGTTTATAGTTTGTAAATAGTTCCTATTTACTTCTGTTTTTTTCCTTGTTTGCAGGTCACTTTAGACTTAATTTCTGGGATACTCCGTGATCTCCAGGCTTTAAATGTCTTTCCTGCCAGGAATCTATCCCAGTTAATGAGAGTGTCTGGAGGATACCCATATTCCCTCAAAGTGTACAGCCTGTACTTCATTTAAAAGCAAATCCTGTAAGAACAAGGAGATAAAGTTCAGGCTCTCATGATGGAGCAAGCCTTAAAACCAGCTTCAGACCAGGGCTCTGAAAACTCCAATGTACATACTGCCCCATCTACCTTCGTATCATGGTCTCGCAGAACTTCAAGGGGTAAGACTCCTGATACCCCAGCTACCTATAGATCCAGGTCACCAAGAGTTTCACAAGTTAAAGCTTCTGACAGCCTGGTTTTCTTAGGACCTTGTCACAGGACTGGAAGGGAAAAGATAGCGGCTGCCACTTTGAGATCCCGGTCACCAAAAGCATCCAGGGAGGTGTCTGCATCTGTGCCTTATGATACTGAGAGTCTCACACTTCCAAGATGATGGGTATCAATAAGAAAAGCAGGAATATTAAATCTCCAAAGAGACTTCAAAGTGCCCAGGGATGGGAGAGGGGAGAAAGATTACTGAGACATCCCTGTCACTGCCGCTGATTGTCTTTCTCTGGGGTATTTATATATGTTGCGTGCTGGGGGGGACAGGACGTGGGAGCAGTTGGCTCACTGTGACCTTGGCATTACTAAGACTGAGTGACATTCCTGTGAAGCCACGTGACCAGGACTGGCAGGCACAGCTGTAGCCAATAGGGAGCGGGAGCCCAGGAGTGGCCATTCCGATTGAATTTCACTCCAGCCACTTGGGATTTTTTTTTCTCTCTCCCTGTTGCACTTTTCTTCTTTCCTTCCTCTTTGTGTGTGGGGTTGGGCTGCAGAATGTTCTAATGGGGCATCAGTACATGAGATGTTTGCCTAGTGGATTTGGGATGCTGCCTTAAAGGCTTTTCAGCCCTCTACTCACCCTCTCCTGCTGACATTCCTGCATCCTGAAGCGTCTGAGGGTCTTATGGCCCCAGCCCTCTACAACATGAAATCCACCTTCCTCCTTTAGGACATTCTCTGCGTTCTCTCTAAGGCTCCTTCTTGCTGCTGTCTCAAAAGGTTAGTATATGAGGCTTTTCGGTGCAAAGGAGATGGGTCAGGACCAGACGAAGCAGCAGATAGAGAAAGGACTCCAGCTCTACCAGTCTAACCAGACAGAAAAGGCCCTGCAAGTCTGGATGAGGGTATTGGAAAAGACCACAGATCCTGCTGGCAGGTTTCGGGTTTTGGGCTGCCTCATCACCGCTCACTCGGAGATGGGCAGGTACAAGGATATGCTAAAGGTAAGGTGATCCCAGGTTGAATGCCTGTCACTGTGTATCACACCCACAATAGGGAGCAGCTGGGGATTATACTGTAAAAGCATGGTTTATATCTTGCTTGGAGCAAGGTGCATCAGACATTTGATGAATACAATGTGCTGCCTTCACCAGCTGGGGTCCTTACAGTGTCAGTCTGCATTCCTGCTCCCTAGTTCTGGGCCCCAAAGATTCTTAAGGACCCAGTCCCCAGGTTTTCTGAGGTTGCTGGCCTGTAGTGCTGATCCTTAAGAAATTTTGGAGTACTAGCCCAAAGCATTTAACTTTGGAGATTCTTAGTTATTTTTCACAAATGGTGTGCTGGGCACTTTACATGCTATTTTGAAGGTAAAGTCCTTCCCAGAATTGCCCATAATGAGTACAAAAAACTCAAAGGGGATGATGTAGGACAAGCAGTGATGTGTTCCGGTGGGGTTAGTATCTGGCTACTTCCACAATTTTTGATATCTTAAATAGTTTTTCTATTACTGGACTTTATTATAATTATATGTATTGCAGCAATTCCCACAATGTTTTCAGCACCGTTCAAACATCCAGGAAACGTTGCTGTTCAAACACAGTCGCTGATGTGATGAGCTTAGTCTAACAAATACTTGTTCACACGTATCTAGTTGGGGAAGATGGGAAGTCAGGCTAAGAGAGAGGAAAAATAAATAGGCTTTTTGGAAGAGGTGTGTTTCAGGAGGGTTTTGGATGAGGAGCAGATAGGAGCCTGGGAGATAAGATCGGGGAGGGGGTTCCCAGTGTTGGAGGCAGAAAAGAGGGTGAAAAGGACCCAAAGAGCCATCTGTGTGGCTTGAGGAAAATAGAAGAGCAGAGAGAGGCTTGAAGCTAAACTGTGCAGAGTCTTAAAGGTGAAGACAAGCTTGAATTTGATGTGGTGAGTGTAGAGAAGCCAGTGCAGTGCTCTGAAGAGGGGCTGGGTGCATTTGGAACAGCAGTGTGTGTTTGGAAGGATGAGTCAAGGATCTGGGAGACAACACAGGAGGAATTTCTGGTACTCCAAGGTAAGAAACAATCCAGGCCTGAAAAGGGGTCTTGCTGTGCTAATCCCTGGTATTTCTTGGGTGACAGACCCTGAGTTTGTATCTGGGATCAGAGGATATTTTTCTCCATGCTGATGATTGTTTGTTTATAAACTCTTCCAATTCAAGTGTTTAAATAGCACCATTTAAAGCAACTTGAGTGCCACTTCCAGTTAGTAAAGTATTGGGTGTGTCCAGAGTCCTATCCTCATAGCAAATACTAGAGGGAAAGGAGAAAAGGGGGTGAGAAGCAGTTAGGATGCATGTGAAGACAAGTGGGATGCTCTGAGAGGAGATGGGATTGGTTGCAGGCTGATCGGGGAGGAGAAAGACAAGGGCAATGAGGAAAGGAGATAAGGTATGGTTGTGTGAAGAGAATGTTTTGAGTTGTGTGGGAACAAATGAGATAGGTGAAGGAAAACTGGATAGAAACCACACTGATAACCTGGAAAGAAAATAGAAAACAGGGTCATTATAGGTGAAATTTCTCCAAGATCCTTGTAACTCAGAGAAAAGAGCATGACTTCAATAAAGCAGAAGAGTTCATACTATCCAAGGGATTAAAGAGGAAGTAAAGGGACTTTTACAGATATATGGGGGAACAAATAAGAAGGTATACGAATGAATGAGAAGAGGCATGAAATTAATGATAGTTTAAAAGGGTTGTGATGCTTAACTTCGTTTGGGGAAAAATTTAAGGGGCAAATGAAAGAAAAGAGGCTTGGACACTTTGAATTTATACAAGATCCTGGGTCCACATAGCACACTTCCCAAGGGAGTAAGGGAATTAGTGGACAATGAGAACACTGACAATTATTTTTGAAACTTGATAGAGAACAGGGAAGGTTCTAGAGGACTACGGAAAAAAAGTGCGGTTCCAATCTTCAAAGAGGGAATGAAAAGTGAACCTTGAGAATTACCATCCAGTAAATCTACCTTTAATCCCTAATAAAATAATGAAAAAAACAGAGAGAGAAGATGCTAAGCATCTAGTATTGCAATTATTAATTTAGCCCATATATTGCACTTTGTTCATCACAAGACACAGAAGACATTCCCTGCCCTGAATAGTTTACAGTTTAAAGAGACTTAGATTAGGGTAACTGAACCATATGCAATGAACAAGTCATTTACAAAGCACAAATCTTGTCAGACGAATTGCTTTTCAATAGAAGCACAGAATGAATGGTTGAAGGAAGCTTGATAGAAGTAATTTCTATTGTTCAGCAGAATATTTGATACAATCTTAAATCCTCCTCAAAATTAGTTCTGCGATGTGCTGAGGTGCGTGGGGATAAGGAATTAAGTAATAGTGTAGAAAAAGCTGAGCTGTAAAGTGCAGAATGCCTTTTTCCATGGCCATTTGCCAGCTCTTTCCACCAATTTCTAACCCAGATGTCTTCGCTCTGCCAAAGGCAGAGAATACAGAGAGAGGGTTCTCCAGTCTACTTATATGCTGTGTAACCCACCTCATGGCCTGCTCACTTGGGTATTTTATCAATCAATGCTGTCTTGTTGGATTCTTTTGTCCTGACCACAAGCTATGTAACTTCTGTGCAGGGTACAATTCCCTTGGAAGCACAGGCTTTATTCCTGCAGAGAGACCCTCTATAAACACTCTCTTCTCTGCTGAAAGTTTGCAGTTGTGCAGATTGACACAGCTCGGGAGCTAGAGGACCCTGACTACCTTATGGAGAGCTACTTGAACCTGGCTCGGAGCAACGAGAAACTCTGTGAATTCCAGAAAACCATCTCTTACTGTAAGACATGCCTGAACATGCAGGGCACCACTGTGAGCCTGCAACTGAATGGCCAGGTGAGCCTCAGTATGGGCAATGCCTTCCTGGGCCTCAGCATCTTTCAGAAGGCACTGGAGTGTTTTGAGAAAGCCCTGCGCTATGCACACAACAATGACGACAAGATGCTGGAATGTCGCGTCTGCTGCAGCTTGGGGAGTTTCTACACACAGATCAAGGTGCAGAAACGCAGCTCAGCTGGTGACCTAGGGGATGGGAAGTAACAGTAGGAAAATTTCCCCCTATCTTGGGTACAGGAAGGGACCAGGGTGGGCAGGGATTCACCCTATATCTTGGATACAGGAAGTAGTTCATAGAGTTTGAGAGAGGGAGGGTTGTTCTGGGAAGGTTTTAACACTGTGCTTCTAATGCCACTAATGACTATTCTGCTTAAGGCTTAAGTCAAGAAGATCAATAGAGGACATTTACACAGCATCCCAAAGGTAGAAGGTGTGATTCACATTCTTTGGTATACAGCTGTCTAGAACCTGGACAGCCACAGAGATGTGGTCTAGGCCTGGGACCAGGAGTCAGCTCCTGGGCCTGGGTTCTATACCTACCTCTGCCACTGACTCACCATGTGACTTCGGGCAAGTCTCCTACCCCTTCTGTGCCTCAGTTTCCATAAAATAACTATAGTGACTAAAGCCAGCGTTTGTTGTAGCTATGAATTCTATGACAAAAGAATTACAGTAACTCCTCACTTAGTCGTGACAGTTAATGTAGTTTAGTTATTAAGTCGTTGTTCTACTAGAAAACATGCTCGTTTAAAGTTGTGCAATGTTCCAAAGCCCTCCACCACCAGCTCAAGCGCCTGCTTGTTGGCCCAGCAGATCAGTGCTTCCCCTCTCCCTGCCTCCTACAATCAGCTGTTTTCTGGCATGCAGGGAGGGAGGGGGGAGGAGCAAGGATGTGGCATGCTTGGGGGTGGAGCTGGGTGGGAAGAGGCAGGATGGGGTCTTGGGGAGGAGCGGGGTTAGGGGATGCTCTGCCCCAGGCCCCACCCTTGGCAGTTTGAAAAGTCGGCACCTGTGGCCCCAGAAGCCTATGGCTATCTCCAGCAGTGCAGGGATCTAGAGGCCTCTGCGTTGTGTGTCCCAAGCATACCATGCAAGGTGGCAGATTGGTTCCCTTAGGAGATGACTGGCCTCCCTAGCACTCTGGGCGGGGGAAGGACCTAAGGTGACTAACTGGAGCAGGCATTTGTGTGATCATCTGCTCAGAGGCCAGCAAACACATCCCCATTGGGTCCTGGGGAAGGATGCAGCACAGTGTCTCTTCCTATGTGCTGCTGCTTGCCTGCACTGCCTGGCTCCCATGTTCAGCCCAAACCCGCAGAGCTTGCACGGGGAAGACTATTCTGCTTGAGGCTTATGTCAAGAAGATCAATAGAGGGGATTTACACAGCATCCCAAAGGTAGAAGGTGTGATTCACATTCTTTGGTATTGGCCAGGAAGGGGGAACCGCAGCCAATGGGAGCTTTGGGGGAGGTACCTGGAGGCTTGGCAAGAGCCACGCATGTGAAGCCCTCTGCCCCCACCCCCATGGGCCGCAGTGCTTCCAGCAGTGGCGTGGGGCTGGGGCCACGGCAGGCATGCAGGGAGCTTGCCCTGGCCCCGGTGTGCGTTGCTGCCACCCCAGACCCACTTTACGTAAGTGGCACCAGGCTGGAGCCCAAACCCCGCCTGCATCCCACCCCCCAACTCCCTGCCCTAAGCCCCCTGCCTGCATCTCGCACCTCTCCTGCACCCCAACCCCCTTCCCTGAGCTCCCTCATACACCCCTCCTTTGCCCCAATCCCTTGCCCTGAGCCTCTTCCTGCACACCACACCCCCTTTCACACCCCAACCCCCTGCCCCGGCCCTGCATACAATTTCCCCACCCAAATGTGGCCCTCGGCCCCAAAAGTTTGCCCACCCTTGTCTTATAAACTCATGATTAAAAAAAAACCCTAATCTCCCACTGGTCCTCCAACAAAACCAGAGAAATTAAAACTATCCTTGATATTTCTAAGATAAAAATCAAGCAGGAAAAAAATAAAAAAAAAACCTTTGATTTCCTTTATACATCACAAAGAATGAAAAAAAATGGCACACGGGTAGGGTTTATTTATTTATTTTTTTTTAATCTTTTGCAGGTCACTTTTAAATGGTTTTATATTGTTAGATAAATATTATGATGATTTTACATTCTTTTTATTGTTAAATAAAGGAGATTTATTTGACTTCTCATAATTTCCTAGGATAAACAAAATTATTAAGATATTGGATGCCATGATCTTTCCTTTTTAAAAAACCAAAGTGATGACTGTGACAAAGCCCTGATTTCCTCCAGTCCCTCCCCCCATTTACTGCCATAACAACCAACCAGACCCAAAAGAGATTCTGACCCATCTGCTGTAGAATGTGAGGGTTAGTTGTGTGGAAAACATTTTGAAGTTGAAAGGCTCTGTAATAATGTAGAAAGCTGAGATGATGGAGGAGCAGATAAGGGTACAGGTGGCTCTGAACCAGGCTTTGGCCGTAAGGAGGGTAAATCATCTCTATAATGAGAAGCAGAGTCCTTTCCTTATGGATGTCGCTCTGAGCTGACCATGTAATCACCCCAGCATATAATTTTAAATTCTGGACCTGCTAGGGACATGTGCTGGGGAAAATGGAGTCTACCGTGTGGCAATCCTAGCTTCCCTAGATGGATACACATGCTCATTTTGAAATGTTGGAGGGTCCTATTACTGCAGGGGCAGTCTAACTTATTTCTTTCCTTCTGTGGGTCTCTTTGCCTTCCAGGACTATGAGAAAGCCCTGTTCTTCCCATGTAAAGCAGCTGAATTGGTGAATGATTATGGAAAGGGCTGGAGTTTGAAGTACCGAGCAATGAGCCAGTACCACATGGCAGTGGCCTATCGGAAGCTGGGGCACCTGGCAGATGCTATGGAATGCTGTGAGGTACAAGGTGGAGGTAGAGATACTGGGCCAAACATGGCAGAGAGTTGCTGGAGTAGGGGAGAGGTGTCTGCAGGTCAGGATTAGGGGGTACAGAGATACAGCAACATTCACCTTATACCACAGATACCGCTTCTGCCTCCCACCCCTAGAGACAGCACATCTGTGGTTTCATTAGCCAAAGCTGTTCTCAGGGACTGAGTTCGGGGATGCCCTCTGCTGGGACATGCATTGCATAACTGTTGTCGAGGCTTTCTTCCCCAAGGTGTGTCATTTCTCTGAAGCTGGCCATTGAGGCAGGCTCTGGGGTATTGTGAGGGCTTCAATTCCTGCTGGGTTTAGGGAAGGTTCTTGTACTGACTGGAGGTGTTTTCTTTCAGGAGTCAATGAAGATTGCTCTGCAGCATGGGGACCGGCCACTGCAGGCACTGTGCCTACTCTGCTTTGCTGATATCCACCGCAGCCGAGCAGACATACAGGTGGGAGCAAGAGGAGATAGAAGGGAGGAGTTGGGGATGGAAAGGAGATATGGAAAAGGAGCACCAGGGCTGGGCACAAGTAAACATCTCACTGTCTATCTCATGCTGCAGACAGCCTTTCCTCGCTATGATTCCTCCATGAGCATCATGACAGAGATTGGAAACCGCCTGGGACAGATCCAGGTACTGCTGGGAGTGGCCAAGTGTTGGATGATCAAGAAGGAGCTAGACAAGGTCAGTCACAGGCCATTCCTGAGGAAACTGGAGCCCTCTCCCATGGTCCTCTATTCTACACACAGGATCTAGTACTTGACTACTGACATTTGTCTACATAATCCAATTTGGGAAGCTGGGAATCTGTCATAAATTGAGTACAATCATACTGGATCCAGATCCATGGTCTACAAAGTCACGTGGCCAGTACCAGATGCTTCCCAAGAAAACACATATTGCACAGAGATAACTGCAATGAAAAGAGGGGTCACTTCCTGCCTCCCATCTTGTACTCTGAAGCAAATTTGATTGACTCTCTCTTAACTGTATAATTAGTATTAGTGATTGTGGTATTATTTACAGACCAATAGATACATCCTGTGTTTTACAGAAAAACATATGACACAGAGCTGACTAGAGGAGCTTAGATTCTAGGATAGATAAAATATAGCATGGAACAGGGAGAGATGGTAGCAAACAAAGAAGTGGGAATGGGCAGGAGATTACATGGTACAAGCCTGTGAGGTTTTTTTCACTATGTGTACAGCATGTTAGTGCCTTTAAAATAATACAATTACCCCCACAAAAACTACATTAAAAGAAGAATATTAAGGTTGCAAAGTGACGCAGTCAAAAGTTAGAAAATGTCAGGATCAAGATTGCCTGTACAACCTTAATTCAAACCCCATATGAATTATGATAGTCTTTAATTGTACATTATATATTTTTTCTACAGGACCCCACCTCAGTCAGTCCACAGAATAGAGGGAGCTCACTTAATGGGCAACTATTCAGTATTTTGTTTCTCTTCATTGTTCACTGTTTGGCCCCAGGCCTTATTTACTGCACACCATCCAAAACCTGCTCTGAAGACAAAATTATTCATTTCCTTATGGACTTTTCTGTGAAGTTAATCACTACAGTATCTTAGTGCTTCACAAACATTAACTAACTTATTTTCACAACTCCTATGAAACGAGGGGGTATTATTACCATCATTTTACAGATGGTGAACTGAGGCACAGAGAGATTAAAGTAAAAGTATCAGTTAATTTGGGTGCTCAGAGTTATCCAAGACCTAATTTTTTTAGTGTACTTAGCATTATATAGCACTTCATATGTTCAAAGCACAGCTCTCATTGACTTCAGTTCCAGTTGTGAGCACTCAGAACTTTTGCAACTTAGACCCCAGGATCTCAAGTCAGGCACTCAGAAAATGAAGAACATGCAACTAGTGACAAAATATGTAAAAAGTTGGGTTGAAGTGATCACATAGGAACTCTGTGGCAGAAACAGGGATAGAATCCAATTCCTTAGGGCAGCTTTCAACTGCTGTAACCATAAGACCCTCCTTTATCTTCCTGCAACCCTCTGCTTCATTCACTACGGACCTTCTAACTTCTGAAACAAACGAAGCAGGGAATCTACAGACTACAACCTCCTTCACTACACAACCCTGATTCATCCCCATCCTGTGCACCAAGTAAGCCAAGGATTCTGTGGAGAAAATAATATGCGATCGTGTAATCAACGACTGTATCGTAATGCATATGCAAAAGGGAGCAGAGCTAAGGCTGCACAGACTATCTTAATTCTGGCATTTTCTAACTTATGAGTGCTTGACTTTACAACATTAGTAAGGTTGCAATGTACTTTTTCCATCGTGTTGCATCTTATTGCCACCCATCATGGTTCTTCAGCAGGTTGGAACATTTAGATCCATCACACACAGACCCTCTGCCACTTGAACTAATGGAATACTGACAACAGTAGTAGGATGCCATCCTCTTTGTGGATCAGCATAGAGATGAGACATTTTGCCAGTGAGTTTCACAGACTTCTGCTGACAGCAGAGGAATGGTGAGACTCAGGAATCATAAAAATGAAGGGCTGGAAGGGACCTAAAGAAGTCATCAAGTCCAGCCTGTTGCACTGAGGCAGGATCAAGTAAACCGAGACCATTCTTGACAGGTGTTAGTCCAACCTGTTAAACCTAGAGATTCCCAATCTCTAACCCTCAGGCTTCTCATGCCCCAGCAAGTTCCAATGTCACCCCTCCACACTCCTGATACCAGTTTCCTTGCCCAGCCAATCCCAGTTCCTCACTCTGGGCTTCTTACCAGATCGATCTGTCTCCCACACTAGCCTCCAGTTGCCTCTTCCCTCACTGGCTCCCAGTCTTAATCTTCCTCCCTGAGGTCCTTGTCTAATCAATGTCCTTCCCCACGCCCCATTCCTTTTCCCAGTCTCTCTGACCAACCATTCTCAATTCTGCTCTTTATCTTCTCATTAATGCTCTCTTCTCCACTCACCTCCTTCCCTCAGCCCACTTGTTCTCAGTCATGCTCAGCCAGTCTAATTCTCCCTTCCTCCCAGCCTGTTTCCCTCCTTCCCTCTTGACAGCCTTCAGTCTGTTTATGCCACCACCCCAGCAGATCCATTGCCCTCCCGCTTGCCCCTCTGTATTCAAATCAAGCAGCTTCCTCCTCCACACTGCCCTGTGCCTAGCAAAGGTGGGCACTGAGAGCACAGGAGAGACATGTTCTCAGTTCAGGTGCCTTGATCTGTACCACACATGGCCTGCCACAGCACAGAGCTTCTACTGCAGGGAATGTCCTGCTCGGCCCTGGGCTGCAGCATGCCCAGTGTGGATGGAATTTTAGGGGACGTAAGCTGCTAAAATGTGAAGTCTACTGAGCATGCGCAAACTGCAATTTTTCAAAGGTTTATAGTGTGGCCAAATTTGAGTGGATTTTAAGGAGAAAGGCAAAAGGTACATCCCTAATACAAAATCTATCACACCATGCAAACTTTCAGTTCCCTATGTGACCCGTCCCTGGGGCAGCCATCACTGAAAATGCCAAGGTCAGAGCAGGCTGCAACAGGGAATCCCCAGTCAGCTAGTTAAGATGGCTTTCTGCCTGTTTTGTGCTGCAGTGCAAAGCAGGCAGAAGAAAGGTGAATGATTTTAGTTAGATTGGCACAGAATCTAGATTGAATAAGTCCATTTTTTTTTTAAATCTTGTGTGGTATTAGGCTCTCTTGCCCCTGCAGCCAGGAGTTCCCCACTCCCTAGGGCTGTTGGTGAAATCTCTTCTTTTATAAGTTCTAAATTAATCAGCTATTATTTTAATTGAATGACCCCTCTGTTCTTGTGGAATGCAAGAAACGAGGAAGTAACTTCACTACACCCTTCATTACTTTGTCCATCTCCATCGAGATCCTGCTAACTCCACCACCACACTGGAATAAGCCAAGAGTCCACTTAGTCTGGTATCCCATCTCCCAAAGCAATCAATGCCAGATGTTTTCTAGGAAGGTAGAAATCTCATAATAAACCTAATTATACAATCCTGTTTAATGGGAAACTCCTTTTCCCATACTGCCAGCTGAATCCCTGAAGTCAGTTGCTCAATAACCCTGGAGGGCAGAGGCTAATTATCAGCATTGATGATTTCTTATTGTTCTGAGGGATGGGGGAGCTGTAAAGACTCACTTAGAATAGCAGCTGCTAGAACAATGCTACTTCCCTGCAGGATAGCAAGGCCAGGGCAACAGCTCCTTTCTATACCCCAGCACAGGGGTCCTGGGCAGCAGAAGTAGGACAAGTTGGGTGGGAGCCACATGTGCTGTTAGCAGTGCTGGTCCTTGTTCCTGCCTCTCTTGACCCAGTGGAAGTAAACTCTGAAGTGGCCCAAACACTGGGGCGGGAGGGTAGGGTTGGGTAGGGTAGGAGAGAGCATCTTTGGTGCACTTAGCAGCAGCTAGTTGCTTTGCTATGTTTAAGCCCAGCCCCGGTGATTTACTGCCCTGGAGTTTAATTAGTTCTATATAACCTCTCCATTGGGAGACACCAGTCTCTGTCAAGGCTGCACTCTGACTTCCCATTCAATGTGCATCCCTATGACCCTTCAGTGAGCAGGCAGTTCACTGAGCTTTGTGAGGACATGCTGTGAGTGTGAACATCCCACCACAGATTTCTGGCTTCTACTGGAGCATAGGAATGTTTTATTAACCCTCATGCTGTTACCTCCTCATTCCTTAGCCTTTCAATTGTAAGCATGTCCCTCACCATGCAGAGTTGGTGCTGAATAGTTGGCATAACTGGTGACATGCTGATATGTGGGTCTCTGTTCTCTCCTTTACAGGCACTGGAAGGCATTGAGAAGGCCCAAGAGCTGGCAGAGGGACTGGGGAACAAGGTAAGAGTTCACAGCTCCCCTCCACCAGTGTCCAGAGCCCTCTAGTGGGGATTTCAGTGTCCACTCTATCTTCCAGCCTCACACTGTCTTCTGTTATACTCCATCAGCCCATGTTAACCAATAGGTCCTCAAGGCTCAGTGTAGGTGTCTTGGGTGTAGAATGTGAACCATTTCTGAGTTTATTTTTAGTTCAGGTGAGTCACTAGCTGGGGAATATTCTGAGCATGTGGGGTGGATGATGGCAACTGAGAGATCCTTACAAAGTTTAGTGAGGAGCCAGAGTGGGTTAAACAAGTGGGAAGGAGAGGGAGCCAAATTGTTAGACAGGAAAATAACAGCAGTGAGGTGAAGTGGAGGACTAGGGGTCCCTTCCCTGACAAATAGCTACATGTAGGGTGACCAGATGTCCCGATTTTATAGGGACAATCCAGATTTTTGGGTCTTTTTCTTATTTAAGCTATTACCTCCCAACTCTGTCCCAATTTTTCACATTTGCTGTCTGGTCACCCTAGCTACATGGCATTAATTTGCTGGCCAGCCAGCCTCCGAGATACTCTGCTAGTATATGCTGAGCACAGTGCACAAATTGCATACTGGCTAGGAGCTTAGAGGGAAGTGAAGAGATGACTTATGGGCGTGCGGGTGCCTAGGAAAACCAGTTCTATGAAAAGATGCAGAATGGTTGAAGCGCTGCAAACCTGGGTTCCCCTTTAGTGGCACACTGGGACAAAAGGATAAGGATAGACGGGAGGGCCTCTAGATGCTCACAGGATAAATCCTGACCTCTGGGCAAGTTTGCATTTTCTGTGGCGAGGTTCATGTGTGTCCCAGATGGCTGGTGGGGTTGAAGAAGACCTCATCCTTCTACTGCTCTCCCCATGTTGTTGGTTCTCCTTCACCTTGCCCCATCATCCTCTCTCTCACGCCTCTGCCCTCTGTGCACAGCTTGGTCTGCTGAAACTTCACTGCCTGTGTGAAGGGATCTATCGCACAAAGGGACAGCAACGGGAACTTCGTGACCATGTGGTGAAGTTCCATGAGTGTGTAGAGGAGATGGAGCTGTACTGCGGCATGTGTGGAGAGTCCATTGGGGAAAAGAACAACCAGCTCCAGGCGCTGCCTTGCTCCCACTTCTTCCATTTAAAGTAATGAGCACCATGGATAGGGCAGAGTGGGGAACATGAGAATGGAGGTGGGGAGATGAGGCAGATGGTTATAAGAGAGATTCCCGCAGGGCGAATAGAATTAGGCAGGAGTTCAGCAGGGATTTATGGGAGAGGGCTGGGGCAAGAGAGGGATCTGTAAAGGGATAAGAGTAACAGAAAAGCCCCATTAGTGTCCAGAATAGAGCTGTCCTCTGCAGTCTGAATATGCCAAATCACTTAGAGTGTACTTCCTCAAGATGTCCTGCTATTGTTTATACAAAATCAGTGACTCCTCTACAGAATCACCCACTATCTAATCTTTAACATTACTGTCCCTGACTGTTGGAAGTAATAGCACATAGGACTCCCTAAGTCTCACTTTAAGAATGGAGAGTAGAGGTATGAACCCATCTAAAGGGTTTTGTGTAGACAGGGCCTAAGCCACTTCCTTCCCCACCCCTGGGATAGGAGTCCAGGTCTGTGAATCAGAATCCCTTGGGCCTCTCTCTGTAGGCATGCATGGTGAGAAATGACCACTCCCTGTTGCAGATGCCTCCAGACCAATGGGACCCGTGGCTGCCCCAACTGCCGCCGTTCATCAATGAAACCAGGATTCGTGTGACCTGCTGAATCAGTCATTTTGAGAGAGCTCATATTCCGACTTGCAACAGAGGCCAGAAGACAGAATCTTGGAATGTCATCCAGTGTGCACAGTCTGAAAGGAGGACCCTTATTTGCAGGTGGAGCGATCTCCTGCACAGGATGCAACAAGTGCACCTTGATCTTTTACTCTAACCTGACATTTTACCTGTGTTCAGAAGCAGCAGTCATCCTGGAGTCCCTCTAGAACCACCTCTCTAGAGCCAGTTTCATACTCTATCATGCCTGTTCTAGGACATGCCTGATACTTTCTCCAGTGCCAGTTCACACTCCATTTTTGCTTCTATTCAGTCAGCTGTACCAGGGCTAGTTATTGTCTTTACTTGCCTCTCTTTGGTGCTTTTTTTTTTTTTGCCCCTGTGAGAAGTGGATGCTGGGGACTGGCCAGTGATGCTAGGTAGATGTAGTACAGCAACGTTGTCTGTGTTGGAGTAGCAGCCTCTTCTCAGCAGGCCTTGCTGTAAATGCTGCCAGTATATGCCATAGGCTCCCTTTCTTCAGAAACAGGATTTAGACCCTATTCCTGCCTTATACTAGATCTCTCCTAGCAATTCACTATCACGTGTAAAAATGGATTTAATTCACAAATCTGCATTAATGAAAAATCAAACCCAAGGTATGACTATGATAGTGTTGTTGCAGACACAGCAGTGCCAGAGGCAAGCAACAGTGGTTCGTTGCCTAGAGTGCTTAAGCGCCAATAAACACACCAGGGTGGAGAAGCAAACAACCAAATTTATTTGAGCTCAGATAAGGTGCCAGGGAGAAATAGCAATCTCAGATCCTGCACACCTAAAACAAGCAGTTTCTTCCTTTTATATCCCAGTTGTTTACTACAAAACTTTCTTGCTGACTAGCTGATCTTTCACTCCCCTGTACTTTCCCATCCAGCTGCAGTATCCTTTTTCAGTCAATCTTTTGACTTCCCCCTCTCTGCTGCTGAGACATGTATACAGTATCTTAAAACGACCTTGAACGTGCTCTAGCCTAGCTTCAATGTGTTACAGCAGAGAACTGGCTATTACAATCAAAAAGCTAACTGCTAATACTACATTTTTGCAGTTATTAGTACATTAGGTTATACTAGGTTACACAAAGTGTTTAACATGGAGGAACACTGGTTCCTTGAGGCCTACAGCAGAAGGGCTTCATTGACACTTGTGGTCTATCACCTTTCCGAGTTACCTAGGGTTATGCCAGAGTGACACCAACAACTCCCTCCTTTGAGAATACTCAACAAACTTTTGGCTGAGTGTTCTCACATTTAAAGGATAACATGTGATTAAGCTCTAGGGAGCTGGAGTGCTTTACAGCAAGCAAGCAAGAGAAGAGTAACGATACACAACACACCAGTGAGCAGGAGGTGAACAATACCTTCCCTTAGTTTTTCCAGGTTGAGCAACCAGCCCCAGGGGGAATCAGAAATAGTAGGTTTCCTTTCCTGGGCCTTCCACTGTTCAAAAGCCTGTTTGGCTGACAGGATGTGCTTGTTAATATCCTGTGCGCTTTCTGGGACATAAATACAGTATTCATCCCCTATAAGGGCGCACACCCCGCCCTGGGAAGCCACACTTCCACCCAGGAAGTGTCCACATATGTCTCCATGATCACAGATCAGATGGTATTCCTGATGCGTCTGTAAGGGCAGTGGGCCAAGTCTGATACTCAAGATTACTCCGAATGGCCGTCAGCTGGTCATTCAGGAAATCCCAAATTCCTAAACATACTAGATCCCACTGCAATGCCTTCCCAGCCTCTGTTATCTTCAATACCATCCCTTCTTGGTGTAGTACTATAATACACCTGTTATTTAACTATTCTCAGGTACTGTCAAAAGGCATTCCCATTAAGAGCATACATTATTAGTCATTGGAATGGTTTCAATATGGGTAAAATTTTTAGTAGCAGAACAAACTTTTGGGTACTTGTTATTTAAAATCCAATTAGAGAGAGCTATATATGCTGAGGGATTTATCCAAAACACAGGGCGCAGCCTGTAGAATAAACCCCAAAATCCATTCAATACCACATTCCCAAACATGGGTCCCACAAATGTCCTCCCACCAGTGTATAATTCTTTGTTTCTTCACCAGGGTCAGTTCTTAATGTCCTTTCTAGTCAGGAATTCCTGGACTTTGGCAATTTCAGTGGAGCGAGTGTTCCTTCTTCTTTCCCAAAACAGTCGTGGTACCGCATCCTACAGGGCAGAGGTTACTAGCACATAACCCTGTAATGGTTTTGATTCTTCTAGAAAAATTCAAAGGCACAGTAGATAAGTGTGGATAAGGGAGAGGTTACTAGCACGTCACCTTGTACTTTTTCCCTGCTGTCCAAAAGGCACAGTGGAGCTAGAAGGTGAAATAAGCTAATCATCAGTAGGAGAATTCTCCCGATGTGAAGGGGTCTTTTTGCAGTGAGAATCTTGGGTCCAAGCAGTCAGTCTTTGACATTTTACAGCAATGTTGGTAGTCACCGGGACTTAAGGGCCTTTCCAGCATGGAGCCAAAGCAGTCTTTCGTCGGTGGACCTTTACATCAATCCCGTCTCCTGGTTCCAAGGAGTGGCAGGGCTGCTAGGGTATTTGGGTAGTGCTTCTTTACCTGTGAGAAAAGAAACTTACACATTTCATTAGTGCCTGGCAGTGTTTTTCAGATCTCATAGCTGTGTGGGCAAATTCAGGCCCTCCTTTTCCTAGTTGTTAGCCAAGTCTTAACTGTGAGCAGTGTCCTTGAATGGAGTCAGTGTCTTATCTATAGCCTGAGCTTGCTAGCTAATTCTGTTTTTCCAGTTAACTCATTCTGTTCTTTGTTCTTTTTCCTTTCTTGTCTTCTTTTAACCTGCAAACGAAACTTCCACTTTTTACTTATACACCTTTTTCCCAACAATGAAGACATAAACATTGTCATTATACAGTACATTAGTCTTATTATTTAATATATGCCACACACACCCTTTTACTAAAATAACCTTATTACAGAGCTTTGGAGCAACAAGCCAGGACAAGCACACCCACTTTGAGGAGTTCATTAAATTTAACCTCTAGTCCAATAGCTTTCCACCATCCCCAGCCCTCTGGCTAGAAATTTGAGGTAGCCAGAAAGATCCCATATACAATATGGGGAGTGGGTTAACTTTTCATGTCCTTGCTTTCAAAGACTGTTGGTATGCAAATTTTAACAACAATTTTTGCAATTAACAGTTTGACCAATGAAGTTTCTTTTCCTTGAGGAAATGCATTAGATTTTAGTATATTACATTCTTCTGATTTACCCAAACACTTTGTATTCCAAATTGAACAAAACAAGTATCTGCATTTTAATTTAACCTTTTTGTTTGATTTTAAACTAGACTATTTTATAAAAATATTAAACACAAAAATTCCAGCCACAAGACAAACACCACAAGACAGAACATAGAACACAAAACATAATTTCTATTGTGCCAGTAAATGCATGGTATGTTGAATGCTGTTCAGCTGGCATCAGTTTTCTCTGATTATCTGAAAGACAAAAAACAAGAGGTCTACCCACCCTTGCTGGGCAGACAATCATCACTTGAAATATACAAATACCCTTGTTGACTTCAGGCAAAAACAGAGGAATTACCCCATATTTTCTTGTATTTTTTTCATAAGCAGCCCAGGTTTTCAATTACATAACACTGTATACATTCTTCAGCTAATTTAGCTAAATTGTTCATAGCCAAACCAAATGACTGCAATCTAATAATTTCTTTGCCTGAATTTATTTACAAACATTTCACAGACACCAAAAACCATTTTTCTTTAGCATTTTTACAAAGTTCAACTGCTGTTTTCTCCAGCAACTACAGAGTTAACTTCTCACTCTCCCTTAAATCACTTGCTTGTCTCCCAACAGCCACTTTTATCAACTTAAATCACCATTCCAAGTAAGTCCTGGGTATTTGAAATCTCCATGCTTACACTTACTGACTCCTTCCTTCCACTACACCCTTAAAGTTTTCCAACCTGTTTTCCAATCTCTCTGTCTGTTGCCTGCCTGCCTGCCTGGGCCCGATCCTGCTTTTCTTGCTGAACCGTCCCTTCCATGGGCACCAACTTGTTCCACTACCAGTTTAGCTAGGAGGGTGGGCTTCTCAACTAGCCCCCACCCTTCCTGGTCTCTTCCCTTAAACATTCTTACTCACAAGACTACCCAAGTCCTCCTTCACGAGGCTTGTCACCTGGACAAAAACACATGGCCTATTGGGCAAAGGCCAGTTACTTAACATATAATTTAAAGGACTATTCTTAGAGGGTTTACCCAGAGACTCATTCATCTGTTTGAAACTTAAACAGAAAAGAGAATTACACAGAGCGCAGACTTTCCCACTTCTATACACTGACCGCTACAAGGGACGGGACAGAAGGATCTCAATTCAACCTCATAGCTTTCTCGCACACATGGCTTCCACTCGGAGGAATTACGAACGAGAGGTTCAGTTCTGCCCACACTCCTAACGTCCAAATGAACAGAGCAGAAAAACAACAGTAACCGGTTAAACAGAACAGAACCAAAACCAGATAGTGTTTCCTTATCCTATTAGGGCTCACTTTTACTTATGCAATTCTCAACATATAACACCAACAGTACCAAGCAAAGCAAACATAAAATAACAAGGGTAAAACAAATAGATGGTGTAAGTTCTGCAGGGCTCCCCCCTTCTTAATTGCTCACCAAACTGTGACAAATTTCTGTTACCAATCTATCCCTCGTGTCAGGTGATCAGGCTGACACTACAGGATCGTTGGGGGAAGATAAAGAAAACACACCATATAACTGAATTTTAAAGCTTCATTAATAAAATAATAAAACAACAGAGAGTGTTGGGAATGCTCCCTCATCACTCAGGAAAACATTAATGCCCCAAGCCCCTTTCATACCCACACACGTACGTCCAGACTGGCCACATCTGTGTATAATGTTCAGAGGAGGGGGAGAAGTGGACAGGAGATTATCGTGTATACAGCTTGTCCAGAATTTCCAACATGCTTTTGCTCTTGGGAGGGCTGTTCTCTTACACCCTGGAATCTCCTGCGGCATCTCTTTCAGAGATTCCAGTCCAGGTCGGCTGCCTGTGGCTTCTTTGGTGTCACCAAGCCACACCGACTTCAGGGTCACAAAGGCACACTTACTGGACAGTTAAGCTTTGCAAATGTAATCTCAGTTCTGTAACTTGTATTGCCTTTGGTTCACCTCTGTCTATATTTTTTTTCACAGCCAGCTGGGGCTGAAAGCAGCCCCTCCCTGCACCAAGCACAGTCCGCGCCGATTCTTGACCCTGAATGCAGAGCAACCCCCACCCTTCCATCCCTGGGCCAAGATGATTTTTAAATTAACCCATTCCTTTCCTCAATAGACAAATTTGCTCACGCTGTGTCAGGGCTTTTTGGTGATTAAACACTCCTCTTTGATGTATGATCTTATCTAGATTGAAGTACCTTCTAGTGGGCATTGTTTAGATGGATTTTCACGCATGTAAATATTCCAATTCTCTAAATACCTGCAGGTTGTTGAACCATAATGTACGTACATGTAATATGCTGGGGTACTCTTAGGAGGTGAGATGGCATGTTTAGACTGCCTCCCACCCATTTTCCACTTACACACACAGGGAGGGTGCCCTGTCCGCACTAGCGGCTCATAAACTAAGGATTTTTCCCTACAGGGTACTCACACAGGAGAGGCTAATGAGGATGGCCACGACCCTCCTACACCTCCCTTCAGCAAAGAATGTCGGCTAGTCTCTGGGAGACGGCGCCGCTTATTCTGATTGCATCCAGTGAGATGATCAGACTGTCAGTAGTCCACACGGAAAGGAAAGGGGAAGGGAAGATGGGTACACACACTCCTAGACCCAGGTAGCTTCCTCACCGGACAATGCCAGGCCAAGTCAGCCCACCATGGGTCGGACCTCCTAAAGATCCACTAGTTACTGGGCTTGCGTTAGAGTAGTCCTGGTCACGAGCTTTTGCTTCACAGGGTACTCTGGGCGTCTTCCGGTAACAGTCACTCATACTGGCCCTTTTTTTTTTTTTTTTTTTTTTCCCCCAGAGCTTTTCATACAGTTTCAGAACCTACCTGTTCACTGACAAAACAGGAGTAATTGTACTCTAATTTACTGATCCTTCAGGTGGCCACCTTTCCTGACCCTTTAATTTGTACTGAGGCCAGTCCACTGTACAAAACCTTTGTAACCTAGTTTTGGATAACGGATCCGATCCAAACACCTTCCAATTCTCCAGAATGCATTCTAGGGGGGAGCACCTTGTCTTCCCCACCTTGCTCTGCCCCTGCCCCGTGTCGCAGGTAGATGCTGGGCGTCCCCAGATCCTAACAGAGAAAGTCCGGACAACCGGACTGTTCCTACCTTATCCAAGGGACCGGTTCCACACCGTCGCCCACAACTGCTTCTCCACTATTTGAGCGCGTTGCACCGTTGTGCCCTCTGGGGTCGCTCACACCGCGTCTCCGCCGAGGCCCCCGGTGAAGTCACCGGTGTGCACTGGGCGTCGGTCGTCACCACGATCCGTTGACCTCCAGGAGGGATCCAGGCAAGGCTAATTTTCGCCTCTGCCCACCCAGGGACGCCAAAAACTGTTGCAGACACAGCAGTGCCAGAGGCAAGCAACAGTGGTTCGTTGCCTAGAGTGCTTAAGCGCCAATAAACACACCAGGGTGGAGAAGCAAACAACCAAATTTATTTGAGCTCAAATAAGGTGCCAGGGAGAAATAGCAATCTCAGATCCTGCACACCTAAAACAAGCAGTTTCTTCCTTTTATATCCCAGTTGTTTACTACAAAACTTTCTTGCTGACTAGCTGATCTTTCACTCCCCTGTACTTTCCCATCCAGCTGCAGTATCCTTTTTCAGTCAATCTTTTGACTTCCCCCTCTCTGCTGCTGAGACATGTATACAGTATCTTAAAACGACCTTGAACGTGCTCTAGCCTAGCTTCAATGTGTTACAGCAGAGAACTGGCTATTACAATCAAAAAGCTAACTGCTAATACTACATTTTTGCAGTTATTAGTACATTAGGTTACACTAGGTTACACAAAGTGTTTAACATGGAGGAACACTGGTTCCTTGAGGCCTACAGCAGAAGGGCTTCATTGACACTTGTGGTCTATCACCTTTCCGAGTTACCTAGGGTTATGCCAGAGTGACACCAACAGTGTCCTGTGCCATCATGTCTTCCTTGTCTCCCACTAGGCCTTAGCCCCTTACTCTCTTCAGTGTGTCCTCAGCTGTCTGCTGGGGCCTCCGTTCCCCCTCTGTGCTAATGCAATACCCTCCCGCTAAGGCTGCAAGACTGTGTGTGTTACCCCCCAGCTCTGTGCAAACACAGCGGCTCCCTGCACAGGACTGTTCAGCGTGGAACTGCTGCTAGTGGCACGTGGCCCGCACGGCGGGGTCACCGTGACAGCCGCTGGGGGCCAGCCAGGCAGAGCAGGTTCCGTGTGTTCTCAGTCCAGAGGCGCGCACGTGCAGGGCCCGCACACGCGCTATATTTACACCCACCAGTTTGTATTTGCAAATAAAGTCTTTGCACCCACGCCCGGCTGCCTCTGCTCATGCCCGGGGGACGGGCCACGCGAGCGACTCCCTCCGCCGGCTGCGCACAGCGCCTGCGCCACAGCCTGGAGAGGAGAGGCGGGTCGTGCACGCCCCTACCCCGCACCAAGATGGCGGTGAGGAAGGCACTCAGCAGAGTCGGGTGATGTCACGTGACTAATCGGAGGCCGCGGAGTTTTTTTCCCCGCATGACAGATTCGGCGGGGGGGGGCAGGGGAGAGTGAAGTGGCTGAGTGTGGGGGCGAGACGGAATCTGCTGTCCCCGACTAGAGCCTTGTTTACCTCCAGGACCGCTCGTCCAGGACAAGATGGCGTCGGTCTGGGATGAGGCTGAGGTGAGGGGCCAGGCACCGGGCGGGAGGCTGGGGAACGGGAGGGACTCCGAGCTCGGGGGCACCAGCCCTGGGACCCTGGTCCCTCGCCGCCCCCAGCCAGTCGAGTCGGGGTAGCGCCGTGTCCCGTCCCCGTGAGTTCGGCTGGTGAGGCCGGGGCGCGAGGGGCCCGGGCTGCCTGGCGGCCGGTGACGGTTACTCTGTCCCCGCAGGACGGCGTTGGCGAGGAGGTGCTGAAAATGTCCACAGAGGAGATCGTGCAGCGAACCCGCCTGCTCGACAGCGAGATCAAGGTGAGGTGCGACCGGGGGTTGTGGGGCGGTCGCTGTCCCCCGGCCGGCTGCGAAGGCAGAGCAGTGAGAGCGGGGGCTGCTGGCCAGGCACCGAGTTCTAGCAGCAGCAGAGAAGTCCAGCCGGGGGCAGAGCAGCTCCTGTCCATGTCCCCGTGTAGACTGGGACGCGCCGCCCAGGGCCAGCGGAAGATCCCGGGACTCCTGGGCCCAGCCCCCTGCGGTCACTGCTCCCGGAGGGCTCTGCTAGCCGGGTCCGCGCCCAGGTAGCTCTTAAGGACTGTGAGCAGCCCGTGCCCTGCATTGGCATGTCCGGCGCCGGATTTTGGCCTCCGACCTGGCCAGGGGGCGGCAAAGGGACCCAGCCCCCTTATTTTTTTCTCTGGTCCATTTCAGCCGCCTTTCCCTACACACACCAGGAAGAGGCTGCTGCTACCCCAGGAGGTAGCGCCCCATGCCTGTTCCCTGAGCATCCCCTGCTGCTCTCGAGAGCAGTCCTACACCTCTGTCTTCCCCCATAGGTACACCCACTACTCCCCAGAGTGTCCCCACAGGAGGCCATGGAGTGTGCTCCCATTGCCTCATACACCACTTCCAATGCCCTACTGCTGCCTGCACTGCTCAATTTTATTTCTGTTAAATGCTGCTGATGTACTGTACTGTACTGCCTTCTGCTGTACACAAGAGTCAAAAGGAGTCTGCAGTGTAAAGACAAGGATAAAGGAAGATATTTTGGGAGACCTAGAGCCAAGACTGAATTTATGTTGTTTTTATAATGAAATGATGACATGGGAATTATATTTGTTAGAAGCGAATCGTTGCTCTCTGCCCCTGGTACTTTACAAAGTCACTGGAAATTATAAGATATAAATGGATAGTCAGCAAGTGAGGAACTGTGGCAGGGGAATTAGCAGGTGGGTTGCCAAAGCCATTAATGTTGTTTAGAATTTTAAAATACTATTTTTCAGCATTTTGCTGACACTTGGGAGGAAGGCCTGGGCTTGTAGACCATTTTAGAAGAAGTACATTTTCAAAAGGACTTTGAGCAGATTCTAGCTGCAGAGATGAGTGTACTACACAGGATATAGTTAGTTGAGAACAGCAAAGTAAGGAGTAAAAAGTCTTGAGTGCTGAGGGAGATAAGAAGTGGAGACTTTGTTCAGGAGTCTGTAGTAGTTCAAGAGGTTTGAAAAGGCCGTATTTCTTCTAGTTCCAAAGTCCCCAAACTGTGGGGTGGGAATGTTCAGGGGGCCAGGGAGGGAGCACCACCCAGTTCTTGGCCTCAGCTGTTAGCACCATGCCCACCAGTTTGGGGCCCCAGCTGCTGGCCTCAGCTCCACTCCTAGCCTCTGCCCCATTGTCAGTTTGGGGACCACTGTTCTAATTCAGTATTATCATTTGCAGTATCGGCTTGAATTAGAACATAAGAGTGGCCATACTGGGTCAAACCCACAGTCTGTCTGGACCAGTATCCTATCTCTGACAGGGCCAGTACCAGAGATTTCTAAGGAGGTGAACAGAACAGAGTCATTTCAAGTGGTCCAGACCCTGAAGGTCAGTCCACGCTTTTGGCAGTATGAGGTTTAGGGACACCCGGAGCATGGGGTTACATCTCTGGCATTTTGGCTAATAGCCATTGTGAATTTATCTAATTCTTTTTTCACAACATCCCAACTTATGTTCGGTCTTCACTGAGAGGTCTGAAGGAATGTCTAACATAGTGAATGCTTATGGGAAGGGGGTAGGTTTAGAAGATAAAATAAAAAAAGAGCAAGTTAAAAATCACTTAGAAAAGTTAGATGCCTGCAAGTCACCAGGGCCCGATGAAATGCATCTTAGAATACTCAAGGAGTTAATAGAGGAGGTATCTGAGCCTCTAGCTATTATCTTTTTGGAAAGTCATGGGGGACAGGAGAGATTCCAGAAGACTGGAAAAGGGCAAATATAAAAGGATAGAAAAGGGCCCATCTATAAAAAGGGAAATAAAAACAATCCAGGAAACTACAGACCAGTTAGTTTAACTTCTGTGCCAGGGAAGATAATGGAGCAAGTAATTAAAGAAATCATCTGCAAACACTTGGAAGGTGGTAAGGTGATAGGGAATAGCCAGCATGGATTTGTAAAGAACAAATTGTGTCAAACGAATCTGATAGCTTTCTTTGATAGGATAACGAGCCTTGTGTATAAAGGAGAAGCAGTGGATGTGGTATGCCCAGACTTTAGTAAGGCATTTGATATGGTCTCGCATGATATCCTTATCGATAAACTAGGCAAATACAATTTAGATGGGGCTACTTTAAGGTGGGTGCATAACTGGCTGGATAACCGTACTCAGAGAGTAGTTATTAATGGCTCCCAATCCTGCTGGAAAGGTATAACAAGTGGGGTTCCGCAGGGGTGTGTTTTGGGACCAGCTGTGTTCAATATCTTCATTGACTTAGATGTTGGCATAGAAAGTACGCTTATTAAGTTTGCGGACGATACCAAACTGGGAGGGATTGCAACTGCTTTGGAGAACAGGGTCAAAATTCAAAATGATCTGGACAAATTGGAAAAATGGTCTGAGGTAAATCGGATGAAGTTCAATAAAGACAAATGCAAAGTGCTCCACTTAGGAAGGAACAATCAGTTTCACACATACAGAATGGGAAGAGACTGTCTAGGAAGGAGTATGGCAGAAAGAGATCTAGGGATCATAGTGGACCACAAGCTAAATATGAGTCAACAGTGTGATACTGTTGCAAAAAAAGCAAACATGATTCTGGGATGCATTAACAGGTGTGTTGTAAACAAGACACGAAAAGTCATTCTTCTGCTCTACTCTGCGCTGGTTAGGCCTCAACTGGAGTATTGTGTCCAGTTCTGGGCACCGCATTTCAAGAAGGATGTAGAGAAATTGGAGAGGGTCCAGAGAAGAGCAACAAGAATGATTAAAGGTCTTGAGAACATGACCTGTGAAGGAAGGCTGAAAGAATTGGATTTATTTAGTTTGGAAAAGAGAAGTATGAGAGGGGACATGATAGCAGTTTTCAGGTATCTAAAAGGGTGTCATCAGGAGGAGTGAGAAAACTTGTTCACCTTAGCCTCTAAGGATAGAACAAGAAGCAATGGGCTTAAACTGCAGCAAGGGAGATTTAGGTTGGACATTAGGAAAAAGTTCCTAACTGTCAGGATAGTTAAACACTGGAATAAATTGCCTAGGGAGGTTGTGGAATCTCCGTCTCTGGAGATGGTTAAGAGTAGGTTAGATAAATGTCTATCAGGGATGGTCTAGATAGTATTTGGTCCTGTCATGAGGGCAGGGGACTGGACTCGATGACCTCTCGAGGTCCCTTCCAGTCCTAGAGTCTGTGAATCTATGGCAATGAGTTCCACAGGCTGACTCTGCATTTTGTTTGTTTTAAACCTGCTGCCTATTAATTTTATTGGGTGACCTTTAGTTCTTGTGCTATATGAAGGGGTAAATAAATAACATTTCCCTATTCACTTTCTCCACAGCATTGATAAATTTATAAACCTTTATCATATTGCCCCCTCCCCTTAGTAGTCTCTTCTCTAAGGTGACCAGTCCCAGTTATTTTAATCTTTCCTTATATGGAAGCTGTCCCTCCCCCTAGTTTTTGTTACACTTCTCTGCAACATATTCTAAATTTATTTTATGGGATGACCAATTCTGCACTCAGTATTCGAGATGTGGGAATACCACGGATTTTTATAGTGGAATTATAATAATTGCTGTTTAATTATCTATCCTTTTTGTAATGGTTCCTATCACTGTTAGCTTTTTTGACTGTCCCTGCAAATTGTGTAGATGTTTTCAGGAAACTATCCATAATGACTCAGAGATCTCTTTCTTGGGTGGTAACAACTAATTTAGACCCCACCACTTTGTATGTATAGTTGGGATTATTTATTTCATATCAACATTTAATTTTGTCATTTTTGTCATACAGTTTAGTGAGATCCCTTTGTAACTCTTCACAGTTGGCTTTGGACTTAACTATCCTGAGTAATTTTGTATTGTCTGCCAATTTTACCACCTCACTGTTCACCTCCTTTTCCAGGTCATTTATGAATATGTTGAACAGCATAGGTCCCAGTATGGATCCTGGGGGGACCACACTATTTACTTTTCTCCATTGTGAAGACTGACCATTTATTCCTATCCTTTGTTTCCTGTGCTTCAGAAGAAGTCATAGAAGCCTGCTTAGTGTGCCTAGATGTGCCCTACTGTACGATGATTTTGACTGCATTTCCTCTTATCCATTTGAACTTTGCCACTTTTAATTTTGGTGTCCCTTGTTCTTATATAGTGGAACAGAGTAAAGAGAAGCCTAAACAGTCCTCTGTGTATCAGAATATTGCCACCAATGTTAAGGTGGCAGAAACCTCTCCATCCAGCTCTTACTTTCTCTTACACTAAATGCTCAGCATGCTGTTTTCCAGGATGATTGATATCAATCAAGGCAGTTTACATTTCCAAGTGGAAAGCCTCAATTAAAATAATGTTAATCAACTTTTCCATTTGTACTTAAGTTAATTTCTAAATAAAGTTGCAGTCTCATTGGTTGGTATAACCATTAAAATGTTGATTTACAACTAAGCAGAGCCTTTACGCTGGATTTACTGAATCTTTTTGCTAACTAGAAAGGTACACTGTAGCTATATACGTTTATTATTTTCAGATTCTTATCAGTTGTACATTTTTAATGGCTTAGAAAATGGTGAATGATTCTTATTTACTAGTAACTTTTTGCTTATGATTTGTCATGTTGCATCAGGATGGCAACTGGAATTTAATTAAACATGCAAAACAGCATATAACTTTTTTTTTTAATTAAAGAACGCAACCTTAAATGTTTTGGATGCACAAATTGCTCTTATAAAAATGTGTTTCATATTTACAACTAGGAACAAGAGGGATTAAATATAATCAGTGAATTAAACTGATTATTTCAGGTCAGCCTGGGAAAATTTTCAAATATGCCTAAGAGAATGTGATTGGAGCTTAAGTTCCTACTCTCCTATGTCTCTTGAATATGAGACAACAGTCTCCCAAGTTACTAGTAGATCTCATCCCCTCCCTCCTTGTTTTTATTCAGAGGCTGGAAAAGCAGGACAGGTTTTTTCTGATTTTTCAATTCTTATCAATTACTCAATTTTAAATTAATTAGTTCAAATGGAGAAAATATTCTTTCTGTGCCTTCAGAAGAGGTTACTGCTGTCAAAAGCTGGTTTAGCACTTCAGAAACACTTGTTTCATGTGCTTAGCTAATGCTTAGCTTAGACTTCCACCAGTTCAGTGGTGTGACCTTCTTTAAAATATTAGCAAACATGCATGCTTGAATGGTTCACCTCCAACCCTGCAATTTATTATGGTTGGCCTGATTGATGGGTGATTATTAGATGCACATGTCATAGCAGCATCTTCTTCAGCAGTTAGGCCTCTAACCTGGTACTTTGGTTTGAGAATATTAATGAGAAAATGAGATGGAGTAAATGCTTGATCAAGCCACTTCGGTATTGCCTGTAGTTTAACTTTGCTGCAGGGCAGGGGTAGGCAACCTATGGCACACGTACCGATTTTCAGTAGCACTCACACTGCCCAGGTCCTGGCCACTGGTCCAGGGAGCTCTGCATTTTAATTTAATTTTAAATGAAGCTTCTTAAACATTTAAAAACCTTATTTACTTTACATACAACAATAGTTATAGACTTATAGAAAGAGACCTTCTAAAAACGTTAAAATGTATTATTGGCATATGAAACCTTAAATTAGAGTGAATAAATGAAGACTTGGCACACCACTTCTGAAAGGTTGCCAACCCCTGTTGCAGGATATTTCTGTCTCTGGTGCAAATTTTCAACAGCATCATCAGTACAGCAGCAATCTTTCTAAATTTTGTTCATGACTATGGAAATAGGTTTAGTATATTCAGCATATCTTCTACATTTCTCCTTAGTCTAATGTTGACTACTTTGGCTGTGGTAGTTCCATCTCTGTCATGATTTCCTTTACAAATTGTCATCAGAATAGGCCAGTTCTTAATAAATAGCTTGAAACAATTAACCACTGAATACCATTGTACATCTTGGGGGAGAATTGGTTTGTATCCTTCTGCTGTCTTTAGTAATGCTGAAGCAAAGTGATTGTTATAGAAGTATTTTGCTATTTCAACATTATTTTCCTTTATTCCTGGAGTTGTACTTAAGTCTTTGGCTAAAAGACTAATCAAATGAATACCTCACCCATATGTTGTAAGTTTCAGGTTCTCTGCATTATTTTTGTCTGTTTTTTCTCATCTTTGCTACATTTGCAGCATTGTATGTAACAAAGCTATGCACTTGACACTTGACTTTTTGTTCACAGTTTGTTACAGCTTTTACTGCTATTTCTTTTATGCATTCTGTTGTATTGTGGGGGGGGATTTCCTTATGTATCAGTTGTTTCTGTAAAATAGTAAGCCCTATCTTCTGTTGTCACACAAGCACATATTACTGGATCATTGTGCACATTGTTCCACCCATCAAGACTCAGATTAACAAATTTTCCATCAATATCTTTTTGTACACTGTTCAATTTTCTTCTCATACACTGTATCCAGCTACTGTCTAGCAATGTCTGCTCTGCCAAGTGGAGTGCAGCTTGGTCGTAATGATTGAACCATGTCAGTGAAATGTTTGTTCTGAACAAGATGAAAGGGAGAACTTGTTGCATAAGTTAACTGAGCAGTCTATCAAGTCCTGCTGGAATTTGCTGTTTCTGATTACAAAGTTATCCATGGTTTTACTGAATGATTATATTGGTAATTTTCTGTCTGAGCTATGTTTGGTTGCATATGAAATACTGGACATTGCAGATGTATGGTGTTATGAACAGCCAACATCTAAGCTGACTCCTGAAACAAAATGGTGTGTGTTTTTTTTTTAAAGTCACTATTAATCATTGAGTATTACTCAGCTTACTGCTTTAAAAAAAAATGAGATTATAAATGAAAGATTCCTGCTGCTGCATGTTTGTACCACTGTTAAAATGATATTTTTATTATAGACCCAGTTTTATAGGGAAAATAATTATTAAATTATAAGGATAATTTAAGTCCATTTAAACCCTTGTCTTCTAGCAACATACCAAACAACTCGGGGGGGGGGGGAGGAACCCATATTTTTAAATGTTAAAACTCATAAATGCCTAAAAACGTGACTTTTAAATAGGAAATCTCCAGCCAGGATATTTTATTATATTGAACAATAAAAAATCATGTCAGAAGTCCAGCAATAACAGTAAAATGTAATTGATAAATACTCCCACAACAAACTAACATACCAATTATATTTTGAACACAAACATTTTGAAAATCATAAGCAATACACCCAATACACACTTGTTGTTATAATCTGTTATTTATTAGCATAGTAAGACACAGTAGGCAGGCCATAAGAATGATGCAAAAATAAGCTTACTAGTAGGTTGATACAAATTGTTCAGATATGTTACACTACTGTATTTTTTTAATTTAACCATGAAGATGGAGGCAGTTGAGAAATTTAAAGGATTTCTGTTTGTGTCTGTCTAGCAGATACTGAAGGAGACAGTTACTTGAAGTTTCCAGAAGCAAGGGCTGCTATTTACCGGGTAGATCAATACTCTCCAGCTCATGGAAAGACAGGTTTCAATGGTGGCTGGAGTCATAAATATTCCTAATGTGAGAACTGAGGCAGTCAGGGATCAGGTAGGAAGAAGCTATAAAATAGGAGTCTGAGACCATCCAGGTGGGCTAAGTGATGATCCTGATAAGATACATGATGGTGTTTCCTGGAGTGAGAGGCCAGATTCCAGTGACTGTGACGACTTTGCCAGTCTCTTGTACTCAGTAATACCGTCCCTGGGTCTCCCACAGGATCTTAATATAGTACATGACCTACTATGCCATATTTGTAAAGCTTGATCTCAAAAGTTAGATGCTTTTCCTCTGATTTTTTCTATGTATATCTATATAGAAAACCAGACTTTAATGCAAAGTTTTTGATAAAGGCTCATGGTGTCAGCATATTTAATTTTTATTTTATTTTTATTTAAATGTTTGAAGAGATTATAATAAATTGAAGCCTTAACATATTTTGTATTAAATTCAGATTTCTTTTTAAACAGGTTTATTTAAAAAAAGAAAACTTACTAAACTTAAATAACAAAACAAACAAAAAACCAATTTTTAGCCATCCTACTATTTGTCTGTTAATATTTCTCTAAATCACATCTCCAGATGTTTGTATCCAGTGGTGCTGTAACAATCATATAGTGAGGGTGCTGTGAGCCATTGAATCAAACTAAACCCTGCATATGATGGAAACCACTACAAGCCAGGAGGTGTGGCAGCACCTCTGGTTCCAGCACCTATGCTTGTATTGTGACATAAGCAAATTTCTGTAGATTCACAGTAGCATAATCCTACAGTGTTAGAAAATTATTAGGGCTGTCAATCACAGTTGACTCTCACTGTTAACTCAAAAAAAAAATCACACTTTAAAAATTAATTGTAGTTTTAATCAGTTAAACAAGAGAATACCCATTGAAATTTATTAAGTATTTTGGATGTTTTTCTACATTTTCACATGTATTGTATTTTGTGTTGTAATTGAAATCAAATTGTATATTTTTATTACAAATATTTGCACTGTAAAAATGATAAGGAAAAGAAATAGTATTTTTCAGTTCACCTCATACAAGTACTGTAGTGCAATCTCTTTGTTGTGAAAGTGCACTTTCACAAATGTAGAGGTTTTTTATTACGTGACTGTACTCAAAAACAAAACAGTGTAAAACTTCAGAGCCTACAAGTCCACTCAGTCCTACTTCTTGTTCAGCCAATCGCTAAGACAAACAAGTTTGTTTGCTTTTACAGGAGATAATGCTGCCCTCTTCTTATTTACAATGTCACCAGAAAGTGAGAACAGGCATTTGCGTGGCACTTTTGTAGCCAGCATTGCAAGGTATTTACATGCCAGATATGCTAAACATTTGTATGCCCCTTCATGCTTCGGTTGCCATTCCAGAGGACATGCTTCCCTGCTGATGATGCTCATTAAAAAAAGCATTCATTAAATTTGTGACTGAGCTCCTTGGGGGAGAATTGTATGTCCCCATTCTGTTTTACCCACATTCTGCCATATATTTTATATAATAGCAGTCTCGGATGATGACCCAGCACATGTTCATTTTAATTCACTGCTGTTTTCACAAAACACAAAGAAGGTACCTATGTGAAATTTCTAAAGATAGCTACAGCACTCGACCCAAGGTTTAAAAATCTGAATTGCCGTCCAAAATCTGAAAGGAACAAGGTGTAGAGCGTGCTTTCAGAAGTCTTAAAAGAGCAACACTCTGATGCGGAAACTACAGAACCCGAATCACCAAAAGAGAAAATCAACCTTCAGCTGATGGCATCTGACTCAGATAATGAAAATAAACATGGGTTGGGCTGCACTGCTTTGGATGGTTATCAAGCAGAACCTGTCCTCAGCATGGACACATGTCCACTGTAATAGTGGTTGAAGCATGAAGGGACACATGAATCTTTAACGCATCTGGTACGTAAATACCTTGCAACGTCAGCTACAACAGTGCCATCAGAACCCCTGTTCTCACTTTCAGGTAACACTGTAAACGAGGCAGGCAGCATTATCTCCTGCAAGTGTAAACAAACTTGTTTGAGCGAGCAAGAAGTAGGACTGAGTGGACTTGCAGTCTCTAAAATTTTATTTATTTTATTTTTGGATTCAGTTTTTTTTGTACATAATTCTACATTTGTAAGTTCAACTTTCATGATAGAGATTGCATTACAGCATTTTTATTAGGTTAATTGAAAAATACTATTTCTTTTTTTTTACAGTGCAAATACTTGTAATCAAAAATAAAGTGAGCACTGTACACTTTGTATTCTGTGTAATTGAAATCAATGTATTTGAAAGTGTAGAAAGCAACAACAAATATTTAAATAAATGGTATTTTATTATTGTTTAACAGTGCAATTAATCGCAATTAATTTTTTTAATCACTTGACAGCCCTAAAAATTATCGTTGATGTAGAGCACTGGAGAAATGTCAAAGGAAACTGTTCCTTGCCCTGAGAAGTTTACAATGTAAAGATGGTGAATTTGAGGGAAGGATGAGTTTGCCATTGGATAGAAATCAGTTAATTCAGATCTAAGTAGACTCAGAGAGATTAGCTGATATCATGGTGTTTTCCAGGGATACCAGCCTCTTCCTCTGGAGGCAGGAAGTGAGCGGATAAGGCAGCACTATAGATAGCAAGGCAGAATTTGATTATTTTATTGGATACAATCCACCAAAATTGTATTAATCTTTATTTGTAAGCATTTTTCCAATTTTTATGCACTCACTGAGATCTTTCTGAGTTGCCTTCAAGGAGTTTTGTGCAAGAGGCAGGACTGATATTCCAGGCTGATCAACAATAACGTGTCCAGCATCCGGAAACTGTTTTAAAAGTGATTTGCAAATTCTCCAATCCTTAAATGCAGGAACAAGTGTGGGGCTTGAATGTGCCAATTGATGGGAATAAAATCTGAAAACAATTCTTCCAAAACAAAGTCTCCTGCTCCCATGAGAAGGAATTCAAATTCCTGGGTAGTTTTAGAATTCTTCAGATGGCATCAGAAGGAAATGATTTGGGGGCACTGATGAGTTGAGACCAGAATGGTGAAGCGCTGTGTACCTCAATCCGTGAAGTCACACCACTTAGCCTAATCTGTTTTGCCCTAACATTTTTCCCTCCTCCTTCCAAACTGTCTCCTAGGATTCATTCTGATCTTCTGATTGTGTGATGTATGTCTGTATTTGTTTCTTTGTTCTGCTAAGGTTATTCCTAACTTGTGCTGATTTCAGATAATGAAGAGTGAGGTGCTGAGAGTTACCCATGAGCTGCAGGCCATGAAAGATAAGATCAAAGAGAATAGTGAGAAGATCAAAGTGAACAAAACCCTGCCTTACCTCGTTTCCAATGTCATTGAGGTGAGTGTTGTGCCCTTTTGGAGTAACGTTAGGAGCGATACTTTATTGGGAGCACAGCTTTTAATTTTAAGAGGTTCCTTCGCTAATTGGGGGTGAAGGGTCAGTGACTGGAGCAGAGGACTGTGTGTAGTGAGTCAATCTAAGTTGGGACCAGTGACTTCCTCTTTTTGTTTCCCAGTCTTTAAAATGGAAACAGTTAGCAGATATTGATGTGTAAGGCCTGGTCTACACACACTTTTTGTAGTGATTTAGCTATTTTGATTAGGGGTGCTGTTCCATCAGTATAAAAGTGATTATACTGAGGGCTGGCCTACACTAGGAAGTTAGGCTAACCAAGCTACATCTCTCAGGGGTGTGAAAAATTCACCCTTTGAGAGATCTTATTAGGCCAACTTAAGCCATAGTGTAAACAGCACTAGGTCAACCCTACCTATCACCTCTCAGAGGTAGATTTACTACGGCAACAGAAGAATTTCTTCTGTTGTTGCAGCAATTGTCTACACTGAAGCACTACAGCGATGCAGCTTACTCCTGGGCGAATTCTGTGCCACTGCGCATGCGCAGAAGTTATATCCCCCACAGATTTCTTTGCTTCCCCACAGAAAAATGACTTTCTGAGTGGGAAGCAAAGGGAAGCCATGAGTGGTCATGTACTCCTCCCCAGCAGTATGTTTTGGGTGCCCAGGGCAGCCAGGAGAGAGGTAAATCACGGGAAGGGGGGCGGGTCTGGGGAAGATCTGGCTGGTGGCTCCTACCCTGTGCCTGGCTCAACTGCTAGTCCTGACTGGGCTGGGGAGGACAGGACTTCCAGGGCAGGGTCAGACCCACCCCCTGTTTTCTCCCCCAGCTTCAGGAAGTTCTGCAAGCCCTGCCCCACCCTCCCCCCCCCACACACATGCTTCCTGCACCCATTGCTCCTCAGCTGCAGAAGGAAGGATCCCTGTACCTGGAGCTGCTCCCCGATCCGCCCAATCCCCATGCATCCTGATCCTCCCATCGAGCATCCACCCCCACACACACGCTCTGGACCATCCTGACCAACCCCACTCCCCCAGGATCTGGACCCCCCATGGAGTCCCTCCAGCCTGCTTAGCCCCAACTACCTTCACCTGGACCTCCCTGCAGAGTTTCATTACCGTTGCACCCAGAACCCCCCAGAAAACCCTTGTGCATCCAGATCTCTTCCCCACACACACACTCCCCACAACTGGATCCACTGAGCTGCCCGCACCGAAATTGCCCTGCACAGACAGAAACCTCTCAAACCACAGCTGGATCCCTCCACACTTGGATCCCGCCTTGCTGAGCCTGCCTGCCCACACCTGGTGCACTGGCACAGAGGGGCAGGGCCCTGGGGTTTTTCTGTGGCAGGCCCAGTCCTTGCACTGTGGCAGGATTATGTGCAGCCTCACTGCTGAGTCCAGGGGGGTGGGAGCTGCACAGTGATCTCTCACCTCTGTGTAGCCAGTGGCCTGTGCTCCCCAGTGCCATGCTGGAGCCTCCACGTTTATTTGACAAATTTTGCTGAATTTTTAAATTTTTGGCGCAGAATGCCCTCAGGAGTAGCGGCTGTACTATTGTGCTATAATGTTTCTAGTTAGTCATACCCTGATATACCTTATTCCCCTTCTCTTATGGAGATAAGGCATAATGATATAAGTATTTGTATACTGCTGTAACTACATCCACTTTAGGGAGGTTATCACTTCAACTATATCTGTTCAATTTTTGTGAACAGATGAACACTAAGGGAAATGTCATTGACCTAGCCTTAAGTTTCTCTGAAGTTCCTTGCAGTCTTCTATAATTTTATTTCATCTGTGGATTTTGCCACCTTTCTGCTCACCTACTTTTCCAGATCAATATTAAATAAAACTGGTTCTTGTATGGTACTTTGTGGATTCCCTGTTAACCTTTTTGCTTTGAAGAATCTGATAATTTATTCCTGCTCTTCTGTTTTCTCCATTATTTCAGCCCTCACAGTTCAAAAACTGAGTCAGATGCCCAAAGACACATGAAATCCATGTTTTTGTCTTGTGATTTTTGGACTCCTCCTGCCCAACTACAATTCTGTCCCTTTAGCCATTTTCTCATTCACAACCACATTTTGACCTGCACCCCAATTACTTAGTTTCCTTAGTAGACTGTTGTGAGTGACTTTGTCAAAGCCTTTTGAGAGTCCAAATAAATTATATCATCTGGTTTTCCTTTATCTGTAATTTTTTGACATGCTCAAAAATTCTAATAGATTAGTGAGGCGCAATTTTATTTTCCAGTAGTTGTGCTAGTTTGTCTTTCTCAGTGTTTCATAATTCTTGAATATGGTTTCAACCAATTTATGTGATACCAGCATTGGTTTATTATACTGGAGTGGGGAGGGTGCCTAGCACCCCTAGCCACGACTCCTGTTCCTCAGGATTTTGCAGTGCCTTCCCCTGTGCTGTTGCCTTGTTGCTATGACAGGGAGCTCTGCAACTCAGGAAGTTCTAAATTCTCCCAGGGGATTTAATTACAAGCATAATTCTACCATTGGTGGATGATGGTAGACAGTGAGATGTTTAGTTTCCACTGCTTTGTGTGATTTTGAGCTAGGAACCAAATATCAGAAGCCTTGAGATGTGATCCAGGGGTGGGATGGTTAGACTGGCCCGATTCTGCTTCTAATGATATCTTTTCTTCTGGTCTTCAGCTACTGGATGTTGACCCCAATGACCAGGAAGAGGATGGAGCAAATATTGATCTAGATTCCCAGAGGAAGGGCAAGTGTGCTGTGATTAAAACCTCCACTCGCCAGGTGAGAGCCATGAAGCTGTGTAGGTGTGGGGAGTGCTGGTAGGGGATCCAGCCCTGTTTGGTTGCTGTGCTTACATTGATTCCTCTCCCCACAGACATATTTCCTGCCCGTGATCGGGTTAGTTGATGCAGAGAAGCTAAAGCCTGGAGACCTAGTGGTGAGTGGTTGCAATGTAACTGGCAAATACTGACCACATGGTGTTAGCCAGGAAATCTAGTACTTGGCTGGCTTAGTTTCTCATGAGGAAATGATCTAAGCAGATTTTTTTATAAGGCCTTGTTTAGACAAGGATTTAATGGTGCGATATTAGCATGTGTTAACTAATGCATTTGAAAAGTCTAGTGTAGACAAGGCACACTGGGCCAGATTTACAAAGGCATTTAGCTGCCTAAGTATGCAGTTAGATGCCTAACTCCCATTTAAATCAATGGGACTTAAGCACATAGCCTGCATAATTGGCACTAAGGTGCCTATGTGCATTTTTAAGCACCCAAATACCTTGGTAAACCCCTTGCCTTTGTCATGTCAAGTTAAAGCCTAGACTCCTTACTAGTCTTTAACTCATCCGGACATTAAGAACAGAACTGCATCATATTTTTTTTTTCTGAGTCCTGATGCATGAGGTATTTACCTCTATAATATCCTGACCTGGTGTATCATCTGTAGGTGAACTATCTTCCTTAGTTGTTGCCTGAACGGGCTTTATCAGAAACTTTTCAGTCTAAGTTATTGCCTTTGTGTTTGCAGGGTGTGAACAAGGACTCTTACTTGATCCTGGAGACCCTACCTACTGAATATGACTCACGAGTGAAAGCCATGGAGGTGGATGAGAGGCCCACAGAGCAGTACAGCGACATTGGGGGGCTGGATAAACAGATCCAAGAGGTGACAAGCGGAGGAAGGATGGTCTAGTGGTTAGTCAGGGAATCCCACTTTCAATTTCCTGCTCCTCCACAGACTTCCTGTGTGACCCTGGACAAGATACTTAGTCTCTCTGTGTCTCTGATCCCCATATATATAGTCAGGATAATAGCACTTCCTTACCTCATAGGAGTGTTGTGAGGATAAATTCATTAAAAATTGTGAGGCACTCAGATACTATGAGTAATGGGGTCATAGAAGTACTTAGAATCCAGTCTGTGAATAACATGATCCCTACAGGTAGATTTTCCCCTGCATTTGAGTTTGGAATTGAGGCAGTCTGGATCCACGGGGTGGGAGGTTAGGGATTCTAGCTTAAGGACTGGATTAGCATCAGGGGTAGAGTTTCTGATGGAAAAAGTTTTATTTTCTTAATGTTTTTCTGTCCTTGCAGCTGGTGGAGGCCATTGTCCTGCCAATGAATCATAAGGAGAAGTTTGAAAACCTGGGTATCCAGCCCCCCAAAGGAGTGCTTATGTATGGGCCACCTGGAACAGGGAAGACCCTCTTAGCTAGAGCATGTGCTGCCCAGACAAAGGTAAGAGGGATTGAGTGCACAGACCTGCCCCACTAGGGAGTAATAGAATTCCCTTAGGGCAGAGCTCCCCAAACTTTTCTTATTGCGTATCCCCTTCCAGATGTACCAGCTGACCGTGTACCCCTACCCTTCTCATCACTGATACTTTGTGTGTTCTTTTTAACATGACCTTTCTTTAGCCATATTTCACTCTTATGTACAGATATAGTGTGACATACCACCAGAAAAAAACCCTGACCAAGTTATAAGCCCAGTTAGACTGGACCGTTGCTGGGCAACTGAACCCACGCTATATGGTGATTGGAGGTGAGGAGTCTGGATGTCACCATCTCTGTGTATCTGTGTTCTCATTGGTACATCTTGAAGTAAATTAACTACTGTACTTTATATAACAAATTCCCATGGAGTTTTAAAGCTTTGTCTGAGTAGCCTATTATGAAAATGCAATAAATAAAATAATAAAATCCGCGATTACACAATTTCTCCCACGTATCCCCCTAGTAATACCTCATGTACCACAGTGTGGGAACCCTGGCTCTAGGGTAAGGCGTGATAGGCTCCAACCTGTGCTGTGAAGAGAGCAGAGAGTTGGGGCAATGTGGGCGAAGGAGCTGTGTAACTGACTTGTTCTCTACCCTCCAGGCAACATTCTTGAAGCTGGCTGGCCCACAGTTGGTGCAGATGTTCATTGGAGATGGAGCCAAGCTGGTGAGAGATGCCTTTGCGCTGGCCAAGGAGAAAGCTCCTTCTATCATCTTCATTGATGAGCTGGATGCCATTGGCACCAAGAGGTGAGATCTGTGGGCCATGCTGTAAGAACTGGAGTGAACTCCCAGGTGGGGAGTTTTAGGGTGCTTCTCTGTCTGGGTGCAGTAAACCCAATCTAGTGGGTGGGATTATTTCAAAAGCATATTTGTTTCCTGTATGAATAATTTGATCCTTCCTGCCAGCTCAGTCTGTTGCACAGCTTTTGGAGCTGGGCAGCGAGAGCCACAAGGATAAGGATCCTGTTTATTACCAGTAAACAGTGGTTCTACCTCAGTGCAAATCAGGATTGCCAGCACTGTTAGCAGGCACCTACTAATGCTATTAACACCTACCACACTGGCATAGACAATATTAACCCTTTCTGGCTTGAATGCAAATGGTTTGGGCCCAGTGAGACCCAAATGATGCCCATGTACATTTTGGAAGATCAAAACATGAAAGAGGAGGAGGGAGGCTGGTGTTGGGGCAGTATAAGTGGGATGAGGGCACCTGGGGGAGTTACAGGCATGACCAGAGTTGACTGTTTCCTGTATTCCTTCTCCAGGTTTGACAGCGAGAAGGCTGGCGACCGGGAAGTGCAGAGGACCATGCTGGAGCTTCTGAACCAGCTTGATGGATTCCAACCCAACACACAAGTCAAGGTAATTCTCTCCCTGCAAGAGGCAGTCCTGTTATTATCAAGCCACAGTGGGCTCTACAGGGTGGGGTTGCAAGCCCTTCACAAGGAAGGTGATCTCATGGCAGAAGGGAGTTGGTGGATCCTGCTAGGCAGGGGAGCCCAGAACAGTGTGTCTGTCCTCCGGGAGCCTCAGACTGATATTCTTGCTCCTCTGTAGGTGATTGCTGCAACCAACCGTGTGGATATCCTGGACCCTGCTCTGCTCCGGTCTGGACGCCTAGATCGCAAAATTGAGTTCCCGATGCCCAATGAGGAGGCCAGAGCTAGGATTATGCAGATCCATTCACGCAAGATGAATGTCAGGTATGAAAGAAGTGAAGACCAGCTCATTGAGGGGCATTATGGAAAGAGTACCATAAATCTTTGTTTCTTAAGCCTGGGGTTGGAGGTGCTCCCTCCCATATGTAGAGCTTGATGCTGGGTGCTTTAAGGACACTCCACACCTTGCTGTTCAATGGCAGTGTGGGGTTTTATGGGCTTGGTTTTTGTTTTCTCTCGCAGCCCTGATGTGAATTACGAGGAGCTGGCTCGCTGTACAGATGACTTCAATGGAGCACAGTGCAAGGCCGTGTGTGTGGAAGCGGTGAGTATCACTTAACAGCCTATTTCCTGCCCCCTCAGACTTCCAAAGCAGATGGTAAAAGAGGAAAGCTTGGGGCGGGATGGAGTAATTTATGACAGGTTGATCTGGTCCCAGGCCAGTGTTCTATCCCTTAACTACTCTCTCTCGTTGGGGTAGGGGATGATTGCACTTCGGCGTGGAGCCACAGAGCTCACCCATGAGGACTATATGGAAGGAATCCTGGAGGTTCAGGCCAAGAAAAAAGCCAATCTGCAATACTATGCCTAATCTCTGCACCGCAATCAGGTATTGTGGCCTTGGCAGAATTGGACAGGCTGGAATTCGAGAGGACTGGACTGTTTGGTTATATTTTATGTGCTGGAAAAAAATAAAGCTTTTTCCCCCCTCCTTTAAAAAAAATCCTTGCCTAGATAAGGTTCATAATGCTACAGCTTGAAGGGAAAATAATTCATCCCTCAATGAATTTGAAATTGGCCTTCAAGTCTTACTTGGGCTGGGACAGGCTTAAATCCTAGGGTGAGAGTAATTGCTTATGTTTTAGAGCCACTTGCTGTGGAGTAGGAATGACAAGGAATAATAAATTTAGGGGCTGTAAATGTAATCTAAATCAACCATTGGCTGCAGGCCAAAGGGATGCAAGGTCCTCAACACATCTACAATTCTTTCACTGCTGCAGCCAGTGGAGGAAAACTGCTAAGCAGAGCCTGTCCAATTCTACACTGGATTTAGCAGTCTTTTGTTAGGGTCATGTACTTGTTCCATACCACAAGCCTCTCTTTACTTCTCTTTTGCAAAAGAATGTTCTTGCTCCTAATTCCACCCAGGATCCTTCCCTCATGGTGGCTGTTGCACCCCTTTTTCAACCTGTTAATATATAACTATTGTATACGGCTTAAGGTGGAGTGAGTAGTTACTGCTCTGCAGTGCTGTGGGAAAAAACTCACCAATCCATCCAATAAACAAGTTTTTCAGTATTTTAATGCCAGTTGAGAATCACAGCCTCCATTTAAAAATGACACTTTATAAATACACTGACTTTAGCACTGCTTATCTTACATGCCATTCAGTTCTGTTAGAGAAAAACATCCCTGTCCCACTGCCTGTGCACCTTGTGGGGGGAGGTGGGGGAGCAGCAGGAGGTATGTATGAAAGAGAACTTTATCGGGCAGTAGCTTGGCTCATGTTCCTGAGTTAGCCCTAGTGCTGATGTGGGTTACAAGCTGCTCGCCATCCATTCCTCCAAAAAAATGTTATTTGTTCTCTGCTGGTTACAGGACATGGTATCAACTGAGCTGTGGGTTTGTGACTGAACTGTGCACAGCTGATGTATCCCACATTCCAGACAGACAACTGGGGACAAAGCCTCTGCAGGAACAGTGTACAAAATGAGCATAAGCCAAGCTTGCTTGGGAAAATAAATTATAAATCTTCTGGATATACTGCAACAAGCTACTGTGACTGCTCCATCTTCATGTTGGCAATGTGTTTCCCTCTAAGCTCATCACTCTTTTCAAAGAGAGCTCTTTGCTTGCAGTGAGGAGTCATGTACCTCAGGTAGAAGGTAGGCTGGGTCCTTGAGGTTGAGCCCAGCAGCTGAAACTACTGCCACTCTGTCTCCTTGTGGAACAATTCCACAGTGACTGAATGGTGCCTGTAGCTTAATGGTCCTAGCTTTTGCACACACTCATAACTAGGGTCATGTGCATTAGCTGGCAGATGCTGCTGCTTACTCAAAGAAGTGACTGACTTCAGCTGCAGGAAGGGCCTGATGTGGAGAGCAGAGGACCAACTCTCCCCTTCCCCCCAGAAGGAATGCTGGTTTGTTTAACTCCTGCTGTCTTTCCAAGCACATTCAGTAATGGCCACTGGCAGCCCATCTATCAATACTGAGGATGGATGAACTGCCCTAACCACTATTTGGATCTCCAGGCTCCTTTGGACAATGGAGGGCTGAACCAAACTGCAAGAGGCCAAGCCAAGCCAGGTGGAAGGGTGTTCAGCCTCTTGACAGTGTTACATAAACTCTGCAGCTACACATTTATAATGGACAAGAATCCTCCACAAATAAACAGGAGATAATCCTTTGTATATAAAAGAAAAACTCCCTCTTAAATCAATGAGCAAGTCAGTAAGACATCAACCCCAGCTTGTTGTAGAGTCTGTGTCTAAGACAGAAATTCTGTAGCAGGAGAACCACAGGACTTGGCCAAAAAACTTTAACATCCTTAGTTTGTACCACCCTCAGCAATGGCGCAGAAATGCCATCTCCATGGTGCCGTAAACCCACAGCTTTACCTTAGCTGTGCTTGCTGGAGTCTCTTCTCCTGCACCCTTTGAGGTCACACAGCTCCATTTTCCTGTCTGGGTTTCTGTATAGCAGTACGAGAGGCATTGAGCGAGGGGGCCAGTGTGCAGAGGAATCCAGCCAAAAGAGTAAGTCCCAGGCCTCCCCAGGCACAGAACATGGACCAGCCGTAGCCATGGCTGATATCCTCTGGCAGCCCATAGACATAGCGAGGATAGCGAGACAACTCAAAATTAATCCCAGCCACACAGGTACAGAGTGAGATGATACAGCATGTACCTGCAGGAGAAAAGCAAAAAGAATAGGCGACCTTTGACCAGGCCTGCAGAGCATTGCAGCTGCACCCATAGGTTCCTTCCTCCCTCTCCGGGCAGTGCCAGGTCTCAGACTCTTGATGACCCTTTATTCTTTACAGTGAAATCATGAGAAGAAAAAAAAAATGCAGCCCCCAGCTCCACTACAGTGCATTTCATTTTCTAGCTCCTCAGGTTAGATTCCCCTCAACTGCTTAACTTTGGTTGTCTTACTCCACTAGTGTAGACAAGATCTAGGTGAATAATGTAACTGCAGTTGATGTAGCTTAGTCAACTTACCGCAGTGTCTACACAAGATATTCTCCTGCAGACTTACCTTACTCTTCTCTGGGAGCTGGAGTACCAGATTTGATGGGAGAGTGCTCAGCAGGTCTTCACCAGACCTGCTAACTCAACATCACTGCATCGATCGGAGCAGCGGTAAGTGTAGACATGGCCTTAGTGCTCACACCTACACTGGTGTCTCATCTGTGCCCCACCATCCAGGAGCTGTTTCAGATTAATTTCCTCTATTTCTCTGCTGCATTTTGCTAACTTCTTTCCTTTCCTGCCCATGTTCCTAATCCTCTCAGTGCCCTTTGTAAAAATATGGCTTCCCATTTCAGCTAACATGCTATTTACCCCCTCAGCTCATCAAAAGTTCAATCGAGCTAGGTAGGTCTCCGTAGTAAACTTTCAGCTGTTCTTCCACCCATTCCCAGAGAGAGAACCAGCTGAAAGGAAGCCGCCTTTGGTAAAAGTTCAGCCTTCACTATTAAAGCACCTGGCGCACATTTGTGCTGAATATTTATGCACCAACAAATCTGTGGCCACCATCACACACATCCTGGATAGGTCATTCGAAAGCCAAGAGTTAGTGACAGGTCCCACGCCAGCCAACCTTCATGCTGGGAAACCAGGACATTGTGCTGCTCAGCCTCCAGTGGGACTGTCTGTCTTGGACTCAACAACCAACAGTGGCCTACTCCGTTCCCTGAATGGACCAGAGGAGAGCAGGTACCCAGACTCCTCTAAGTAAGGCAAGCCACTGCCTCCCAGCTCAGGAAGTACTTGTAGCCTAGGTCTGGCCCTTTTGAGCTTCCTCTGCTCAGGGACAAGGTAAAATGTCATTTTATGAACCTTTTGCTACAAGCAAACATTCCTTTTCTCCACTGACGAGTTTTCTGGGGTTCAGGTTTTATGCTAAGATCTCATTGCTTGGTAAAAGACAAATTTATTTAAAGGAAGCAGAGGGCTCTGCCTTTGCCCTGTTCAGCAATGTGCTAAACTTGCTGGAGCTTGCGAAATCCTACTCTCATTCAAAAATGAACATTTCTTGTTCCACTAAATTTTGCACTGTGCACTATATCTCAGCTCAGGGAGGCTAGTAAACTGTTGCACATCTCCTCCTACCTTTTTTTTGGCAACTTAAAACTTTTTTTAAGACGTTTGCAGCTTGGAAAATAACTCATTTTCCACACCATATTCTCTCAGAAACCTTGGTTGACATGGCTTCAAATCCCCTACCCCAGTTATTGAGCTAAACTACCAATTTTCACATGTTGTGGTTTTTAGAGAAGGTGCAACATAGGCATATCAGCTCAATGAGGGACTTCCACACCACTCCATCACTGACCATTTTTAAATGGAGATTAAAGCTACACTATAGGAATCATTTTGGGAGAGGTCTGTCTCCTGTGTTATACAGGTGAGTCAGACCAGATGATCACTATGGTACCTTCTGGTCTTGGAATTTATGAAACAACTATTCATAAGTGATTACTGATTCTCTGCTTAGGAAATCCACTAGGTTGGTGGTGACACTCAGGAAGTGAAGACCCATTAGGGTTATCCCTGTTGGCTCCATGGCTAGAGCCCAATGACTTCCAGGCAGTGAGGAGCCAAGCAGCTGGCTCCTTATCTGTTTATGCAGTGCATCACAAGGTGTTATCCATTTGCATCTGCACTGCGGACTTTTTGAAGAACAGATAGAAAGGCCATGTGCGCTAGCCTGACTGTGAGCTCCAGTACATGGATGTAGAGCCTTATATTCTCTAGGATTTGAGTTCCTAGCATTTGTAGATGATCCAGTAGGCTTCCAGGCTGTACCTGATGTGTGTGTGATTCAAGCAGTCGAGGAGGAGGGGTTCAGAATAGGAATGCCTCCAAGCCCATTTTTCAGGTTCCTTCCAGCAGCTCAGTTCTGTGACAACCTACAATAGGACCATCATCTTGTTCATCTGGTGTTTTGTTGGGGAATACAGCTACCTGAAACAAAGGCTGAACAGTTGCAGGTGAAGTCTGCTAAGCAGTGTCATGTATATGTGGGCCAACATGTGGCCTAGCAGCACCAGAAACATTTATACAGTTGCAGTCAAGTACCAGTGATTGCTGGGGCAGGAAGGGATGCTCCTGCCAAACTGGAATCAGGGCTCCTACGGACTCTTGTCTGTGAGGGGATGAGAGACTGTTTTTCATAGTTCACCAGGGCTACATCTACACTGCACACCCGTAGCAGCAGTGTCATAATGGTCCCTTCTGACCTTAGAGTCTATGAATCTATATGCAGCTACACGCAGCTATGAAAAGCGGGCTGTATCCACACTGTGGGATGTAGCTACATGTGTCCGGGAAAGGCTTCAGCAGCTCCCTGCAGCAGGGCAAGGCTTCAACAATGGGAAACTGCTGCAGCCTTTCCTCACAGCCTCTCCCCCCCTGACAGAGCCTTTTCTCACTGCTGGAGTCTTTCCCTGTGGTGGGGAAAGACTCCAGGAACATGAAGGCAGTGAGACACTACACTGCTAAAAAAACAGCAATATAGGAGAGGCACTGCTTGGGCAAGTAGGGTATGTAGCAAAAAGGTTTAGGCACGTCCTTACTCTACTTTCCTGAGCAGTGTCTCACTACCTGCACTGTGGTGGGAGGGTATGTAGAGTCTGTACTCCACAACCCACCAACAGGAGTGTGCAGTTCAGATGTCTCTTAGGAGTCCCAGATGAGAGAACAGGGAGAGGGATGATGTACTTCAGTTGTGCTGCAGATTCCTGCTGAGATCCACCCTTAATCAGCCAATTGTCCAGGTAAGGATAGATGTGGATGCTTTTTCTTTTGAGCTGTGCTGCTACCATCCTTAGGCATCCTGTGTAGACTTTCAAGGCCACAAAGAGTCCAAACAGCACCACCTAGTGTTAGTAATAGTTTGTCCCCACTGAATCTTAGATACTACCTGTGCGCTGGCTGGATGGGTATATGGAAGTACAGAGCCTGCAAGTTGAGAGCCATGAACCAGTCCTGGGCTTGCAGAGATGGACACAAGTGTTACCATCCTGAATCTGCCTCAGGTCTAGAATAGGACAAAGATCCCTCCTGTTCTTCAGGATAAAAAAATATCTATTTCCATGGTATATCAGCTATGGTTCCCAGATGAAACAATGAGGTCATTTTTGTTTGAACCGGCTCTTATGAGAAAGGTCACAGGATGGGGAAAGCAGAATGTAGTGAATGGAACTGTACAAGGTAGCCTTGGGCAACATTGTCTAATGCTGTTTGTTAGTTGTGACAGCCATCCAGGCCTGTTGGAATGGGGCAAAGTAGTTCCTGAAGTAGTTATAGACTTTCGATCAGCACTGTTGTGACTCTCAACCCTCCCATCAAATCTGCTGTCTCAGAGGAAGCTGGGTTGGCCAAAGAGGTGGAAGATGGACATTCCCTGCAGCTGATATTCCAGTTGTTGGCCCTAGAAGTAAGACGACCTCCCCTGCAGTTGGTGGGGTTCATATTTGTAAGAGTTTCTGTAGGGAGCTGATGTGTAAATCCCAGGGACCTTAATAAGGCCTTTGAATCCTTGTGGAAGTGGAGCACTTCATCTGTCCACTAGGTGAGGAGCACCAGTCCCTCGAAAGGCAGGTCCTTTATCCTGGCCTGTATTTCTTGTAGTATGCCCAGTGCCTGGAGCCAGCAGACCTGTCTTGTAGTGAGGACTGTGGCAATCAGTCATATCAGAGGCATCCATAGCTACCTGCAGCAATGTTCTCATGAACCATCTGCTCCTCCTTGATGATGTTCCACGTTATCCCTGCTAGTCTTTTCCCACATGAAGTAATTGTACTTGGTAATTCACCACGCAAAGCAACACCTCATAAAGATGCCTTTTGTCCAAACACGTCTAACTTTTGTGGGTCCTTATTCTTAGGAGTGCCTTTCTTAGACTTTGATTTCACTTGCACTGCAGATGACCAATAATCCTGGGTTTAGGTGAGGATAGAGGTGCTCAAAACCTTTCGGCAGCACCTGATACCTTTTCTCCACACTCCTGGAGGTGGGAGGAAGAGTGGCCAGGGTCTGCCATAGCCCTTTCGCCAGTTCTAGGATCCTTTCATTAATAGGGAGAGTGATGCTGGCGAGGGTCATCACACTCAGGATATCCTAACAGTTTGTGAGACTCTTTACATAAACTGAGTCTCAATGTCCAAGGTCTCCACCATTCAGGACAGGAGGTCCTGGAAGGTATTAAAGTCTTCTATTGCTGAGGCGAATGCTAGTGTTACTGCCTTGTCTGCTGTCGGAGGATGATGGGGACTGTCCTCTAGTCTCCTTTTCTGGAGGGCAATGTCTGGTTCTAGTATGGTTGGCCTAGCCAGAAATGCTGCCGGAGAGCGTGGGGTGCAGGAAAGTGATCTGCTCCTTGACATGTGGGAGGACAGTTGTCAGTAAGACCAATATGGCATGCCGTACAGATATTGGCCACATTAGGGCTGGCTGGCTCAGTGCCCCCTCCATGCTGCTTACACTCCCAGATACCCTCCTTGGATCATTCTCCGATGACAGGAGACAGGGCTTTCTGCTCAATGTTGGCAAGAAGAATTACATCAGTGATGAAGAGGAGGAATATCTCACCTCATTAAAGAGTGATGCTCAGTAATGGTACAAGGCTGGTACTGGCCATCTCTTCAGTATTGGGAACATCTCTGGGAGTGATATAGATATCTCCAGAGCATACCTGAGCCTCCTGCTCAGCTCTGTCATGAGTATCATTGCAACTGGGTCTCTTGTTCTGCATGATTGATTAGGAGCTTTGTCCTTGAAGTGATGTTTCCTTGCATTACATCCGGGAGCTCCCCTCAGTCGGAGTTACATGGATGCTTAGACCAACTACACAAGTTGGTATGCTATTTATGAGTGGGCACGGGCTGGCTGTGCTCCCTGAGTCAGGGCAGTTGGTACAGGAGCTGGAGTTGTTTGTGCTGACATAATCAGTGCCAGGACTGTTGCAGTTGTACCCATGCTGAGGTTGTCATTGCCGAGGTCTGTCTTCACACTGAAGTGTTCAGCACTGACTCTGCCAGTGTTCTCCTTTTCACTGTCCCATCCTGAAGTGTGTTTAAGTCCTTGAATGAGCACTGGCTTATCTATCCTCACTCTGGACCCAGAGGTGACTGTTACAACTAGAGTGACCCACATGGACTGCTCAAGCAAATGCAGCTTGAGCCCCACTTCCCTGGACTTGTGGGTCCTGGCAGAGAAGGACTTGCACACACAGCACTTATTCAGGAGGTAGTTCTCCTAGGCAGAAGAAGCCTCGTCTGTATCCATCCTTGAGGATCAACCCATTGCAGGATAGGTAGGGTTTGAACCCTGAGTGGACTCTGCCATGAGGTGTGGTGGTTGGCACTAAGCCCGTTGCCTTGCTGTACATGGAGATCATCAATTTGCCATTTTTTAAAACAAGAAATGTCCTTTAGAGAAAAAGCGTGGGTACAGAATTCTTCACCAGACTGAAAGAACTGGTTTAAGGTCTCTTAAGAGTGTAGCAGGTCGAGCAGTCACTGGATTCTGCCTCACTTCCATGGCCAGCAAGAGGGAACCGAGGGAGGGTCATTACTGCCCCACCCTTTATACCCTCGTGCAGGAGCATGAGGTGGCATAGGGGACATGCACAGCCTTGATGGACACTGCTACTCAGAAGACTCTGATCTTGCATGCATGCCTACAGAGAGATCTACACTGACACAGATGCAAAGAAGAAACCTGACTCATCTCCTGCCGTGTGTGTCTAAAATTTCAATCTCCATGTTATATCAACTCTCGCATTAATAAATGGCTTTGTGCTGTTTGCTGATGAGGCTGACTGTACTTCTGCATGCTTGGGATGTCACTAATGCTTTTGATCAAAAGTTTGATATTAGAATGAAGAGAAAAACTCTCACCTCCCATGAGGAAGAGCAGCCCTGCCACGTATTGCATGAGCTCGTGCTGTTTACAGCAGCCCAGCATACCAATGATCCAGCCAAACAGGATGATGGAGACTGCCATGCCAATGAAGCCGGCTGTCATTCTCCGCAGATCTGAGGAGAGAGAGGAACAAGAGGGGAAGAAACAAAGGAGACACCAAGACAGGATGTTGGCGAGGCGAGAGAGAAAACAGACACAATCCATTGAGATTATTAGGTCTACTGTCCCGAAAATTAGTATCCCTGGTGGGCTTCCCGTACTGCACCCTCTTAGAAAGAAATTGCTTGCATTACAGTAGTGTCTAGGCACACGGAGATCAGGGCCCCTTTGTGCTGGGAACTACACACTGTCCTGAAGTGCAAGAGACAAATTGGACAGAGGGTGATGGATGGAAGGGATACAACATATCAGCATAGCAAACACTGATGGTTTGCAAACATCATGTTAAAACCACAACTTTTTTATTGCTTTGTTACACTGGGGTTATTTGTTGTTGTTGGGAGGTGATTAGCTAGACAGAGACAAAGCAAAGGAAAGGAGACACTGAAAGGAGGGAGGTAAAAGAAAAGAGGAAAGTATGGAGGGCAGGTGTGGTGAGGCTGAGGTTAAGAGACTGAGAGAACTGGAGGAAGAGGATTGGAGCAAACAGCTAATCAAAACCGGAGAGAATGTCCATAGTAAAAGCTGTAAAAAAAAAATTAAACAAAAAAAATCCAAACACTGATGAGACCTGAGGTCCCTGCTTTTTTCTACTGCTGCCACCAACTCAATTTCTGGCTGACTTCTCCTGGCAGTTTCTCTTTCCTGAGCTCAAATGGGGGTGGGGAAATGGATGAGGTGTTCCCTGTGTACTGGAGCATCGGGGACACTGGGTAATGCTATCTGGGTCTCAGCTCCTCTCTTCCTCACTGCAGTACACCTACTTTTCTCTGATCCTGCTGAAGCAGAGGGCTACCTTTTAAAAAATGATTGAGCTTGGGAGCCCAACTTGCATCACTTTCAAAATGTTTTCTTTTCAAAGGACTGATGCTCAGCACTTGCTGAAAAGCAGGCCCCTTTTAATATGTCTCAACTTGGGCACACCAAAAATCACTAAGCACTTTTGAAAATTTAGACGAGAATGTAGGAATGTGGTGTTCTGAGCCCTACGCCTACAGACTTGTCAAGCCCTATGGCATTTTCTTGTATGTGTCTCTAACCATAGTTCTTTGTGACAGCACCCATGTGCATGCAGCACCTACATAAACATGCAGATGTGTGAGGCTACAGCATGATCTCAGTCATGTTGCATTAATTGCATAAAAAGTCATCTAAACTTGTGCTGGTAAGTTATATAGGGTGGAAACCAGCAGGGGAAGCTGGGTTGCCTAGTAGCTTATGTCCTCAGAAGTCCAGGAAGGGAACCCCAGAAGGCAATGTGAACATGGTTGGGACAAATAGGGGAAGTAAGTGAAGGAGATAGAGTGGAGCACTTTCAGGTGCGTTGCAGGTGACTAGGCAGCTGGAAGGGGTTTGGGTAGGAAGGAACTGGCAACAGGAGGATGGAAGGATGGGCTTGTGGAAGAGTCAAAATTAGCATGCTTTCTGAGAGGAGAGGTCATGAGAGTTAGGGAGCTAGAACGAGGTTACACACCATTTGGGAGGTAGAGAAAAAGCATGGCAGGCACTGTACAAATCAAATAAGTGTACAGCCCTGACCTAATAGGACTAATCTGTGCTTCAGCATTGAGTCTGACCAACACCTAGCTGCTGTGAGGGTATCCAATAAACTGCAGTGACACTTCCATCACACCTTAACATCTGCAACATTTATATGGCCCCTGCAGTAGCCACTCCAAATGTCCTCTACACTTGGGTCACTTTGCGTGTCTCCAGCCTCCCTGATTAAGGTTCATTTAGGCCAGGGGTCGGCAATCTTTCAGAAGTGATGTGCCGAGTCTTCATTTATTCACTAAGTTAAGGTTTTGTATACCAGTAACACATTTTAATGTTCTTAGAAGTCTCTTTCTATAATTCTATAATACATAACTAAACTATTGTTGTATGTAAAATAAATAAGGTTTTTAAAATGTTTAAACAGCTTCATTTAAATTAAAATGCAGAGCCCCCCCGGACCTGTGGCCAGGACTGTGTCACCTTTGGCACATGTGCCGTAGATTGCCTACCCCCAATTTAGGCACTAGGTACCGTTCACTGATCTCTGAATCAGTGCCCCATTTGGTACTGAAGTCACAGCAGTGACCTAGATATGAAAGAAAGATTCTGCATATGCTTGTACCCTGTTTAGTAAGGGTGCATGGCATTGGTAAGAGTCTGGATTACTTACGGAGAGCATGCCACTCATCCTGCCGGATGATGTTGGTAATATTGATGGGTAAATTGCGTGGCAGAGAGGATGAGGTGTAATGGTACTTCACAGCAGTGCAGCGCTGAATAACTCCTGAAAGAGACAGAAAAGCAACGTCTGTACCTAGCTTGACTTTAGGAAGTGCCTCATTCCCTTTGTTGTCCTAAGAAGTAGAGTTTGCCAGTCTAGCATGCCAGATGGTCTTAGTTCAAAGTTAACCACTAACTCAAGCCAGCAAATGAATAGGACAGCAACAGAGCAAGTGTAACCAAAAAAGGGAGTGTGTGAGTGTTTCAGGATGGGCACACAAAGTGTAACCTGGGATTAAAAGGGGAGGGGGTGGTGAGTGTGGAATAGTCACTGAGGGAGAAGGCAGCCCCCTTGCCTGGGAGTGTACAAAACACTAGCAAAAGCGTATTAGGGAACAGTCATGCTCAGCTGCTTGTGACAATGGTTGTGAAATGCTCAGGGATATTAGGCTACAAAGGCAGACAATTCAGAAATAATGGGAGATTTCAACTATCCTCATATTGACTGGGTATATGCCACCTCTCAAAGGGATTAGAGATAAAATTTCTAGACACCATTAATGACTGCTTCTTGGAGCACCTTGTCCTGAATCCCATAAGGGGAGAGGCAATCCTTGATTTAGTTCTATGTGAAGCACAGTATCTGGTCCAGAAGGTGAATATAGCTGAATCACTTGGTAACAGTGGCCATAATGTAATTAAAATTTAATATCCTTGTAGGAGGGAAAATGCCAAAGAAACCCACCACAATAGCATTTAACTTCAAAAAGGGGAACTACATGAAAATGAGGAAGCTAGTTAAGCAGAAATTAAAAAAACCCAGAAGAGTGAAATGCCTGCAAACAGCATGGAGGCTGTTTAAAAACACCATAATAGAAGCTCAAACTATATGTATACCCCAAATAAATAAAACGGGACCAAAAAAATGCCATGATGGCTAAACAGCAGGGCAAAAGGGGCAAAAAGGAATCCTTTAAAAATTAGGAGTCAAATCCTAGTGAGGAAAATAGAAAGGAGCATTAACTCTGGCAAAACAAGTGTGAAAGTATAATAATGCAAACCAAGAAAGAATTTGAAGATAAGCACATACAAACAGCCAAAAAAATCATGAGAATCAGGAAACCTGCCAAACAGTCAGTGGGGCCACTGGACAGTTGAGGTGTTAAAGGAGCACTCAAGGAAAAGAAAGACATGGTCATTGTAGAGAAACTAAATGAATTTTTTGCCTCAGTCTTCACTGCAGAGGATATGAGGGAAGATCCCCACACGAGCCATTCCTTTTAGGTGACAAATCTGAGGAACTCTGTTAGATTGAGATACCAATAGAGGAGATCTTGGAACAAATCGATTAATAAGTCATCAGACCAGATCATCTTCACCCCAGAATTCTGAAGTAACTCAAATATGAAATTGTAGAACTACTAACTGTGGTATGTAACCTATCGCTTAAATCAGCCTCTGTACCAGATGACTGGAGGAGAGCTAAGTGACACTGATTTTTAAAAAAAAAAAGGCTCCTGAGGCAATCCTGGCAATAACAGGCTAGTAAGTGTAGTTCAGTACAAGGCAAATTGACTGTAAGTATAGGAAAGAACAGAATTATCAGACAAAAAGACAAACGTAATATGTTGAGGGAGAGTCAGTGTGGCTTTTATAAAGGGAAATCATGCCTCACCAATCTATTAGAATTCTTTGAGACGGGTCAACAAGGATAATCCAGTCCATATCATGTACTTGGACTTTCAGAAAGCCTTTGGTAAGGTCTCTCACCAAAGGCTCTTAAGCAAACTAAGCTGTCATGGGATAATAGGGATGGTCCTCTCATTGATCAGTAACTGGTTGAAAGACAAGAAACAAAGGGCAGGAATAAATGTCAGTTTTCATAATGGAGAGAGAAATAGTGGGGTCCCCAAGAATCTGTAGTGAGAACCAGTGATGTTCAACATATTCATAAATGAGCTGGAAAAGGAGGTGAACAGTTAGGTGGCAAAATTCTCAGACAATACAAACTTGTTCAAGATAGTTAAGGCCTAAACTGACTGTAAAACATGACAAAAGGAATCTCACTAAACTGGATGACTGGGTAACAAAAATGGTAGATAAAATTCAATGCTGGTAAGTGCAAAAGTGATGCAAATTGGAAAACCTGTTCCCAGCTATACATACAAAATGATAGGGTCTAAATTAGCTATTACCCCTCATGAAAGATCTTGGAGTCATTGTGGCTAGTTCTCTAAGACATTCACTCAAAGTGCAGCAGCAGTCAAAAAAGCTAACAATGTTAGGAACCATTAGGAAAGAGATATATAATAAGACAGAAAATATCAAAGCCGTTATATAAATCCATGGTACATCTACACCTTGAATACTGCATACAGTTCTGATAATCTCATATCAAAAAAGATATATTAGAATTGGAAAAGGTGCAGAGAAGAGCAACAAAAATGATTACAGGTATGAAACAGCTTCCATATGAGGAGAGATGAAAAAGACTGGGACTCTTCATCTTAGAAAAGAGATGACTAAGGGTGGATATGATAGAGATCTATAAAATCATGAATGCTATGGAGAAAGTGAATAGAGAGGTGTTATTTACCCTTCACAGAACACAAAAATCAGGGGTCACCCAATGAAATTAATAGGCAACAGGTTTAAAACAAAATAAGGTACTTCTTCACACAACACAGACAACCTGTGGAATTTGTTGCCAGGTGGTGTTGTGAAGGCCAAAAGTATAATTGGATTTGAAAAAGAATTAGATAAGTTCATGGAGATAGATCCATCAATGGTTATTAGCCAAGGCAGTCAGGGACAAAACCCCACGCTCTGGGTGTCCTGAAACCTCCAACTGCTGGGACTGGATAACAGGATGGATCATTCTAAAATACCCAGTTCTGTTCATTCCCTCTGAAGCATCTTACACTGACCACTGTCAGAGACAGGATACCAGGCTACATGGATCATTGGTCTGACCCAGTCTGGCCATTCTTATCTTATGTTCTTATGATTTCCTTCTCTAATGAGATTCATTGGGACAGTAACCTCTCAGCACAGACCTGGCTCCACTGGGTATTGTGGGAGGGACAGGCTTCACAAGGGAAAAAAACAAAAAAAAGGCAAGTACACGGTGGCCCTCTTAAGTCCAGGGATATTTAGAAATTGAGAAGGGGATGGCAGAGAGGTGATCTCAATTTCCCACATGCTAAAAGACTGATTTTAATTTATTTTAGAATTAAATCTGAGTGCGTAGATTTGTAAAGCCACACTAAAGAGGGAGATTCCAGAGTGTGCTCCATCTCTAAGTCCTTATACAGCTCCCATCAACAAGGACAGAGGAACAAGACTTGCATTTTGTTAATAAAGACTTAGTTCAGAGAGGTAATATGGGGGATTTCACTGTATGGATACCTCTTGTCCATTCCCAGAACTCAATCTAACTCTTATTTACTTCAATGGGATCAGGTCTCATTCACAAAAGATTTGTATAGCTCTGAATTAAGTACTTAGACCACATCATCCACATCATGGTATCTAATTAACTAACTAATTCCAATCATCATTATCACTGATTACATATCCAATTATTAATATTTACCATACTAAACACTTTATACAGTAGGATTGAATTTTTAGTGTGTACACCTTACAGGTCAGAGTTGGCCAAGTCTACTGACCCTCCGAGCCGCATACAACAATCTTCAGAAATTCGACAGCTGAGGCACAACTGTTGGGGCTTCAACCCTGCAGGAGGCACCAGCCGAGACTCGGGCTTCAGCCCTGCCCCTGTAAAGCCAGGAGCCCCAGCAGGTGTGTCCCATGGGGCTGAGTCCTCAAGACCCCCTTCCCTGCAGGGCAGAAGCCCCTACCCCACCACCAGGCAGAGATCCCAAGCTCCCCACTCCAGTCCAGTAGGTGGAGAAAGGGGAGAACTTGGGAGGTTCCAAGAGCTGCACTTTAACCATAAAAGACCCACATGCAGCTCACAAGCCACAGTTTGGCCACCCCTGTTATAGATCTAGCTTCTTGGTGTGAGTTTTTAATGGACTCTATAATTAAGGCTGCAAGTCTGTCATGGAGGTCACAGAGTCAGATTCTATGACTTTCCGGGACTGCTCCAGTGGCCAGTGTGTCTGGCCCAGGGGCCGCCTGAGCAGCTCAGGCGGCCCCTGGGCCAGCAGCAACGGGGGTCCCAGGCCACATGCCACCACCAGGCCCCCACCCCAGCAACAGCAGACCGCCCCTTGCCCCAGAGTGCCCAAGATTTAGCCGGGTTATATAGTACAAGTCATGGACAGATCACAGGCCAGGAATTTTTGTATACTGCTCGTGACTTGTCCATGACTTTTACTAAAAATACTCGTGACTAAAATGTAGCCTTAGCTATAATACAAATATACAATTAGAAATTCTATATAAAACTAACATCCAAATTAATCAAGTCTTATAAAAATCAGTGTCACATTAGTAAACAGATATTGCAATACAGGCCCAAAAACAAACACTATGACTTACCTCCTACATTCAGTTAGGCGGGGTTTGTCAAAGGTAAAACCTATTTTAGATAGACTACTGTAAAGAATAATTGTACTATCACATATATATGAGAAGCAATTTTACATTTTTATCTCAGTATATAAATATAAAATTTAAGACTATAGCTTGCTTTATAGATCACTTATGTCCCAAGGGATCTGAACTAAGATTCATTGGCTAAAACTTCATTGATTAAAACAAAGACACCAGCTCTTTATTTAAACCGGACGGTTTAAATATTTTTAGAATATAAATCCCATATACATCTGGTTTCAAAATGTTAAGTCCATTGCTTTCTCTCTTAGGGTTTAAAATTTACTCTAGTCCTATAAAATGTAGGGTGCAAACAGAAGATACTGTATCAAGAAGTGTTTCCCTAAAGGTGAATTTGAAGTTTGTAAATATGAAGGCCAGAAGAGACCATTATGATCATCATGTCCAGGGATCGGCAACCTTTCAGCAGTGGTGTGCTGAGTCTTCATTTATTCACTCTGATTTCAGGTTTTGCGTGCTAGTAACACATTTTAACATTTTTAGAAGGTCTCTTTCTATAAGTTTATAATATATAACTAAACTATTGTATGTAAAGTAAATAACGTTTTTAAAATATTTCAGAAGCTTCATTTAAATTAAAATGCAGAGCCCCCCTGACCGGTGACCAGGACCCGGGCAGTGTGAGTGCCACTGAAAATCAGCTCGCGTGCCGCTTTTGGCACATGTGCCATAGGTTGCCTACCCCTGATCTAGTCTGACCAGCTACATAACACAGGACAAAGAACCTCATCTGATAATTTCTGCATCAAGCCCATACCTTCTGGTTGAGCTATGGTGTATGTTTTAGAAAGATATGCAGCCTAGATTTAAAGACTGCAAGTGTTAGAGAATCCACTACATCCCTAGGTAAATTACTCTAAAGGTTAATTGCTCTCACTGTTAAACAATTGTGCCTTATTTCTAGTCAGGTTTTCTAGCTTCAGCTTTCAACCACTTGCATAATGTTCTGCCTCCTGCTAGATTAAAGCATCATTATCACAAATCTCTTCCCCATGAAGACAGTTGTAGACTGTGATCAAATCACCTCTTAACCCTCTCATGGATAAATTAAATAGATTAAGTTTGTTTAGTCACTCACTATAAAGCATGTTTTCCAGATCTCAAATAATTTTTGTAGTTTTTCTGAATCCCTTCCGGTTTTTCAACATCCTTTTTGAAGTAAACACAGTATTCACTGATACCATATACACAGGAAATATCAGTCTCTACTCTTGCTTGATATTCCCAGCTTATACATCCAAAATTTAAAATATAAATATAAAGTTTGATAAGACATTTTCCATACAACCATGTTTATTTGGATTAATCATCCTACCATTTTTTTTTAATTCTTTTCTGATTGCATCCCATATAAATCTTTCACAATCTTGATTGGGATTTATGTCCAGGTAACTGGCCTATAGTTCCTGGGTAATCCTGTTTAACCTTTTAAAATGTTGGCACTATGCTGGCTTTTCCAGTCCTCTGGAATCTTCTGTGTTCCAAGATTTGTTAAAAGTCAACATTAATTGTTCACAGGGGTCCTCTCCCAATTCCTTTAATACCCTTGGGTAAAAGTTATCCAGTCCTGCAGCTTTTAAAGTGTTTTAATGTTAACAGTTGCTATTTAACATTCTCCCTTATTACTAATGGGATAGTATGTACACCTCTACCTCGATATAACACTGTCCTTGGGAGCCAAAAAATCTTACTGCGTTATAGGTGAAACCATGTTATATTGAACTTGCTTTGATCCACTGGAGTGCACAGCCCCACCCCCCGGGGCACTGCTTTCCTGCGTTATATCCAAATTTATGTTATATTGAGGTAGCGGTGTATATCATAAACTTATAATGAAATCACTTGCATCTTCCTGATAAGTTCCAAGTACAAAGAAAAAAATATTTATTTACTGCTACTGCCTTTTCTCTATCATGACTGATAATTTTACCTTCCTTTTCTCATATTGGACTGTGAAAGTATAAGGGGTACCATTCCGCTGAGGTCAGAGGCCTGAAGCTAACTAACTGGTTAACTAGCCCTGCCTGCTGCACATGAAAAAGAGCAGGACATGGAGGAAAGAACTGCAATATCTTCCAGAAAGTTGAGGGACCAGGGGCTGTGCTCCCAATACACTGCTACAGGTGCTAATGCAAAGATCAACTGCTCCAGAAACCAAATGGACAGAAGGCAGACTGTGTGGAGTCCACTACTGCTGAGGCTCTAAGGCAAGTGCCAGGACATCTTAATAAAAGTTACTAGCATGAGGATCAGAGTTGGGGAAGCAACCAGTTAGCCTGCACAGACTTTGAGGGAAGAGTCTGCAAAGTTTTGATTTGTTTGGTAAGAAGGCTTAAAATAAAACTAACTGCTGGAAATTGCTTCCCTGGATTCCTTGAGAGAGCTCAGACAGAACTAACTAAGGAAGTGAGCTGGTTCAGCAAGATGAAAGTCTGATCTGGTAGAAGGAAGGCACTGTAAAATAGGCCCCAGTCCTTTTTACATGGTCCTATACCATTGCTAGGATTTTTTTTGTTCCAGATTATATTTAAATAACTTATTGTCTTTTAACTCTGCTGTCCATAGGGGTTTTTTCCACTGATCTCTTCAACTGCTAAGAGAAGCTATCTCCATTTCCTGATTGCATGCATTGCCATCAGGTTCTCCATTTGTTTTATTTTATATTGCTTCTTTCACCTCCCCTCTTAATCAGGATTTTTTTATCCAAGAAATCTTTTCATGATTGAAAAGGTGTGGGTTTTTTGGGCATTTAATAAAAGCATTTTAAAACAATCCCTCATTATCGTTCCCTCTTATGTTTAAATATTTCCTCAGCTAAATTTTGCTCATGATAGTTTTCAGCTTCTCTACCTTATTGTACATTTATGTTCTGAAATTCTTATCTGTAAAGGCTGAAATAATTGAAAGTCTCTATAAAATCACATTACCATGTAATAATGCAAGTTACTACATCCAAATTACCAGACACTATTTCTATTATCGGTTTTTGTCTTGTAGTAATAGGTAAATAATTAGATAAAGGCAGGGTGAACTTAGTTTATTCAAACCTTGAGAAAGGCCCATGAGGAGTTGAACCAATGGATTTCCCCCTTCCTAGTCTGCTTCCTTTTACAAAATCTCTATTGAAATCTTATGTCATTTATTCCTCTGTCTCTGCAGGCCTCTGAAATTTCTTCTTTTTCATAAATCAATTAGTAGTCCCCATTAAGGTTTCAGATTTGGGCTTGTTGCAAAGCAAGGAGAAAGAAAGCCTTGCAATGATAAATTGTAACAACCTGCAGACCCTAACAAGGGAAAATGTTTGCCTATAGTTCCCTACACATAATAATATCCCTGACCAAAGAGGACAATGACAAAGTCATCTCCCCACTGACTTGAAGAGGCTGGTTACAAACCGTAGCCACAGGAAAGTTGGGTGCAGGGAGAGGCTGTGAGCAAAGCAGGGAATGAGGAGGAAACAGTGAGAAAAGAGCCAGATCCATTTAAATCCATGATCCTGCAATACTAACACATGTGAATGACTTTACTTCCATGAGTAAAGAGGTAGGTGGATCAAGCCCTAGACAGAGAACCACCACTCTTGTGCCAAAAAAAAACAACCAACCCTGCACTTTTCTGGCTGATGGGAATGGACTCTTGGCAAAGTCTAAAAAAAGAAGAATACAGTGAGACTCGAAGTAATGTGGGTTGTTTTTTTTTGAGGGATGGAAACGTTAGTAATTTCAGTAGAAGCAGAATGGTTCAGTAGGAAGCAGAAACAGAGGCAGACATTTTAAAATGACAAGGTCAATTAATAAAATGAAATTAATGAACTGCCTTTTAGTGGAATGAAATCAACATGGAAATATAAATGAAAATGGATCCTGGTAGATTAAATGGAGAAAGAGGCTCATTTATTTTGTAATGGCATTTCTAGGAACAAGAGCCAGAGCTGCACATTAGAGAGGATTCAGAGATGAAGTCCAACTCCACAGTGAGTCATTCCATCTTCTGTTGCACAGGGGCTATGGGGACTTGAACCACAGCTGGAGGACACAATCAAAACTACTCAAACAATTGGCTTTTGCTATTTATTTTCATTTTGGGCCTAAGTCAAGGAGCTTTTCTGCCCACCCCCTACTCATCCATGTTAATAAATATCTCTTGGGTTGGTAAATCATGCTCTTCAGAACAGAATTTTTGTTGTATCCCACTTCGTAACTACTCCGTAGATTGTCTATCTGGATTGTAAGCACCCTGGGACAGGGGCTGTCTTCATACCTGTCTAAGTCAGACAGCACACTGTTTGCACTATCAGAATAAAATATAATAATGTATGAACAATTGCTCAACTGTGTGTCATATGCCCTGTTAAAGGATAATCTCCTTAACCTAGATAGCAGGGGCCTGTGCTGGTGGAGCAGGATCAAAGTTCTATCCCCACCATAGAGATTGGGGCATGGCAGAGGGATGATCATGCAGTGGGAGAGGGCACATACCTATTACAATACATGAAAGTTTCACATGATGTAATAGGAGGGGCTAGGCCCTTTCTCTACAGCTCAGGTAAGACCATGCTTGGAATATTTCACTCTTTCCTTGGCCATTAGCTGCCAAAAAGATACTGACCCAATGAAGCAAATTCATAGGTTGATGGGGGGGGGGGGAAGAATCCCTCCAGGGGATATATGGAAGGGTCTCCTCAGTACTATGGCACTAGTTCCAATGGTGGAGACTTTAAAAAATAGACTGGGAAAAGCCCCGCAGAACAAATTGGGCTGCCTACCTGTTTTCAACTACAAGGAGGGAAGCACCCTGATCAGACCCAGGCCTGGCCAAGACAACAGCATAGCGGTCGCAGTGCTACATGGAGTAGACATCTGCCACCCCTTCCAATAAATACATAACAACCTTTTAAAGCTACCTGGCTGTGAAAAGCCACAGTTGCCCACAGACTGAGCTGTGAGCTCAGTCCCCTGGAGCCACCAGTGCTCCCTTTCAGCTGGGGTACTGCCCTGTAGGAAATGCCTGAGGGAAGGCATCAAATCCCCTTGCAATTCCTTGGCTGCCTGAACTGCTACCCCCCAGGCAGTGTCGTTGCTTCCGTCTCCCCCCAAGAGACGGGCCAGAGCAGCTGGGCACTGCTGCCATCCCCGCACCAGAAGCAGGTGCAGCCAGGTGAGGCTGAGGGGCAGAGCCGAGCCTGGGGCTGCATAGGCGGGAGGGGCAGCAGTGACAGACCCTGCGCCATAGAAACAGACCGACTTCGAGGCGGACTGAGCCGCCCGCGCCAGGATGAACCACCCACCGCCCGGGGTTCTGCCCTCGGCCCGGCCCAAAGGCTCTTTCCGGCCGGTCGGCGCCGGCTGCCTGGGGAGCGGGGCGGGCTCAGCACCGCGGACAGCGGCTGCTCCAGCCTCGGGAATTGCTCAGCTCAGCCACAAGGGACCTGGTTACTGGCAGGGGGCAGCCCGGGGAAAGGGCAACGCGGGCTCCTCCCCACCGGACAGAGACCCCAGAGCCCCCCACCTCAGGCCCCTCGAACCCTCGTCTCGGCCCCCGCTTGCCTCCCACGCCAGCCCCGAGCGCCGCCAGCGCCCAGCCCCGCACCTTGCCGGATGAGCTCCTCGCTGTCTGGCTCGTAGCCCGCGCGGTGGCAGCGCCTCCAGAGCCCGGAGACCGTGGAGTTGAAGCGGCGGCCGCAGTGCGAGTCCAGCGCTGCAGCGGCCGGGGCCGGGGCCGGGGCAGAGGCCGGGGGGTGGCCGGGCAGCAGGGCCCGCGGGGGGCGGGCGCGGAGCGGCAGGTGCGGGCTGGGCGCTGACATGGAGCCGGGCGGGTCGCTGCGCTTGTGGCCGAAGCCCCGGCAGCGCTCGCGGTGCCTCCGCGCGTCCGTCTGGTACCAGGAGTCGGTGCCGATGGCCACGGCCAGGAGGGCGAGGGCAGCGGCGGCCAGAAGCAGCCCAGCGCCGCTCAGCGCCTGAGCCGCGGCCGCCATCTTACCGGCGCCGGGGGCGGGGAGCGGCTGGGCGGGCGGCAGCGCGTCCCCGGCAGCCGGGCTGGTGGCCGCCCCCCGTGCTCAGGGCCCCGGCTGGCGGCCGCCCCCCCACCAGGGCAGCCTGGCCCGTCACCCCCGCCCTGGGGCGCTGAAGGGGCGCCCAGAGCGGGGCACGGCTCCGTCTGCCCCGGGCGGCGCGAGGCTACAGCCGGGTTCCCGTCCCACCAAAGTCCGACGCCTGCGGGGCAGGGAACCTCTGGCTGCCGAAGAGCCGCTTCGCAACCGCGCGACGTGCGCTCTGCTCCAGGGCCAGGCTCGGCGAGCGGCCCGGCGCTCAGTGCCCCGGCCTTTGGGTACCTCCCGCCCGCAGGCCCTTAAACACGGTCTCCCCATCAAGGAAATTCCGAGGCCTCATCTTCCGTGTCCGCGCTCCTCACGGTCTCAGCCCGGCTCCCAGAGGCGAGCCTGCGCCTCCTGAAAGGTGCCCGTGCACTTTGAAAAAACGCGTTTCCATCTGCCGCTGCTTCTGGCAGGGAAGCGTGTGTGTGAAATGCTGCGTGTATCGCAGGCTGTGCTTTTCTCCAGCTGGCCCAAAATCAAGTGGCCACAGCTGGGCACGGCCAGATACTCCAGCGATGCAAGCCAGGTAACTCTTTCAATGCAAGACAATCTTCAACCCAGCGATAGGAGCCACCCCAAGAAATGGATCTACAAAGGTCTCTGGGACTCAATCACCAGCGGATTTTGGCTACTAGATAGTTATGAGGGTGAGCACAGGGGCAGCCCTTTTCTTTGAGAACCATGTTTGAAATCCCGCTTAGGGTACCAGCGATAGCCCAGTCTCTAATGAATGTCCATTCTGCTGTACCATCCTGTGATCATAGCCAAGTGAAGCTGGAGAGAGCCATGAACGGAACAGACAAGAGTGCTGCAAGATATCCCTGAAGGGTATCTGTAAATCTGTCTGAGGACTTAGGTCTAGAATAACAGGGGTATTGCATGTCTGTAGTGAAGGGTCAGACCAATGGTCCATCTATCCCAGTATCCTGTCTTCCAGCAGTGGCCAGTAACAGATGCTTCAAAGAGAATGAACAGGGCAATCCATCAAGTGATCCATCCTCTGTCATCCAGCCCCAGCATCTGACAGTCAGAGGCCTAGGGCCACCCAGTGCATGAGGTTGCATCCCTGACTAACTTGGGTAATAGCCATTGATAGACCTATCCTTCATTAACTTATCTAATTATTTTTTTGAATCCACACTATAGGTTTGGCCTTCACACCATCCCCTGGCAACCAATTCTACAGGTAGACTGGGAGTTGTGAAGGACTTTTTGTTTGTTTTAAATGTGCTGCCTATTTCATTGGGTGGCTCCTGGTTCTTGTGGTTATGTGAAAGTGTAAATAATATTTCCTTATCCACTTTCTCCACAGATTTCATCATTTTATAGACCTCTTATCATATCATCATTGAATTTCATCTGCCATTTTGTTCCTCAGTCACCCAGTCTGTGAGATCCCTTTGGAACACTTCGCAGTTTGCTTTGGATTTACTTATCCTAGATAATTTTGCATCATATGCAAACTTTGCCACCTCACTGTTTACCCCTTTTTTCCAGATCATATATGAATATGATGAACAGTACTGGTTTCAATACAGCTCCCTGGGGATCATCACTATTTACCTCTCTCCATTCTGAAAACTGACCCCTTCTTCCTACCCTTTTTCTCTCTTTTAATCAGTTGCTGATCCACGAGAGGGCCTTCGGTCTTATCGCATGACAGCTTATTGTGCTTAAGAGACTTTGGTCAGAGACGTTGTCAAAAGCTTCCTGAAAGTCCAAATACACTATTTCTACTGTATCACCTTTGTTGAAGTTCATTGACCACCTCAAATAATTCTAATAGATTGATGAAGCATGATTTCCCTTTACAAAAGCTGTGTTGACTCTTCCCCAACAAATCATGTTCATCTATGTATCTAATAATTCTGTTTTTTACTATAATTTCAGGCATTTTGCCTGATACTGAAGTAAGGGTTATCAGCCTGTAATTGCCAGGATCATCTCTGAAGCCTTGTTTAAAAATTGGCATCACATTAGTTATCCTCCAGTCATCTGGTTCATATATAACCTAAGTGATAGGTTATATACTAAAGTTGGTAGTTCTGCTATTTCATGTCTGAGTTCCTTCAGAAGTCTTGGGTGAATACTATCTGGTCCTGCTGACTTATTACTGTTTATCAATTTATGCCCAAACCACCTGTTGACTCCCTAGATTGGTCACGTAACTAGAATGGCTCAGGTGTGGGAATCTCTCTCCCATCCTCTGCAGTGAAGACTGATGCAACGAATTCATTTAGCTTCTCCACAACAGCCTTGTTTTTCTTTAGCAGCTCGATCATCCAGTGGCCCCATTGATTGTTTGGCAGGCTTCCTGCTTCTGATGTACTTAATCTTTTTCTTTTTTGCTGTTAGTTTATGAATCTTTTGCTAGTTGCTCTACACACAGGGCCAGCTCCAGGCACCAGCTGAGCAAGTTCGTGCTTGGGGGCGGCAGATTGTAAGGGGCGGTATTCCCTCGAATCTTTTTTTTTTTTTCTTTTTGCTTCACCGCTTCGGCTGGCCTGCAGATTTTTTTCTTTTTGTTTCGCCACTTCGGCCGCCCTGTAGGGGGCAGCGGCGTGGAGGAGGGGAGCGCACTGCTGGGAGCGGACTGCCCCAGCTGGTGCCAGGTCTGTAGCAAGCCTGGCAGGGCAGCCCACGTCCTTCCCTCCCCACCGACCAGAGCAGTGGGGAGCCCTGGCTGACCCCCTTCTCTCTCCCCGCCGCTCCCTCCCCCGCACTGTGCCCCAGGGCACGTCTGCAGCACCAGGAATACCCCTGCACTTGTGCTCTGGCCGCCCTGCAGGGTTTTTTTTGCTCTGCCGCTCCAGCCGCCCCACAGGTTTGGGTTTTTTTGGGTTTTTTTGCTTGGGGCAGCAAAAAAGCCAGAGCCGGACCTGTCTACACATTCTTTTTTGGCCTGCCTCCTTTCTTGACTTGCCAAAGTTTATGCTCCTTTCTATTCTCCTGAGTAGGCTCTGACTTCCAATTTTTAAAGGATGCCTTTTTTGCCTCTAATTGCTTCTTCTACAGTAACTCCTCACTTAACGTTGTAATTATGTTCCTGCAAAAGGCAACGGTGTTAAACAAATCCAATTTTCCAATAAGATTTAATGTAAATGTGGGGGGTTAGGTTCCAAGGAAATTTGGGGGGGGCAGACAAAAGGCATTATATACTGTACAGTAGTGAACCATACTATACTGTGATTAGGAAGTGCCCCTGGCCTACCCCACACAGGCACAGCCTGCTGCAGGCAAGGACGCTAGGAAGCACCTTCGCAGCAGCAGCTTCCCCAAAGAACAGGTGCTGACTTTGCCAGGGGATGCTCCAGGCCTACCCCTTCCTGTCCCCACTCCACCTCCTCTCTAGAGCAGCCACATCCCCGCTCCTTCCCCCTCCCTCTCGAAAGTCCTAAGCACCAGCAAACAGCTGTTTAGTGGCACTTAGGACTTTCTGGGGGTCGGGGGAAGAGTAGAGATGTGGTGCTTCCGCTCTCCTCCCCCTCCCTCCCAGCGCTTCACGCTTAGGACTTTCTGGGAGGGCTGGGGAGGAGCAGAGATGCAGTGCTTCCCCCTCCCTCCCAGAAAGTCCTAAGTGAAAGTCCTAAGCACTGGGAGGGAGGGGGAGGAGACAGAGAAGAGGAACTTGTGCAATGCTCCCTTGTAAAGTCGCTGCTCTTCCACAGAGTCTTACAAGCAGTGGACAGAGCAGTCAACCAAACTACATTATAAGGGAGCACTGCACAACTTTAAATGAGTATGTTCCCTAACTGAGCAGTAACGTAACTTTGAAACAATGTTAAGCCAGAGGACGTTAAGTGAAGAGTTACTGTACTCTGTTGTTTAGCCATTGCAGCATTGTTTCGGTCCTCTTACTATATTTTTTAATGTAGGGGTAAACATTTAATTTGCACCTCTTTTACGGTGTTTTTAAATAGTTTCCATGCTGCTGGCAGGCATTTCGTGCTGATGACTGTTCATTTTACTCTCTATTTAACTAGCTTCCTCATTTTTGTGTAGTGCCCCTACCCTACCTCACTTCATCCGTGATGACTTGTAAAAGCCCATTGTATCTGTAATAAGAACAGAACTGTTCAAAACTGAAAGCAACACAAGCTTTTAAAGTAACATTTCAGCTCATTACTTTCAACTGAATTCTATAGTCTTTAAGGAGGGAGAAATGAGAAAATTCACTCGGAAAGTGTTACTAATCAGTAACTTGAGTTCTTAAGGAGAGTCACAGTACAAATCTACACTCTTGGGATGGAGTTGCTCACTTTACACAAACCTAGCTTTGGTAGGAAATGAGAAAATTGGAGCCTCCAGTGTGTCATTCTTTGAACCCCATCCTTTTTTCAGATTCTGCCATATTTAGTAGACAAGATTGGGGTGGGGAAGGGGAGTACAGGGAGAATTTCCCCTAAATCTATATTACAGTAACTCCTCACTTAACGTTGTATGTTCCTGAAAAATGCAACTTTAGGTGAAAGGATGTTAAACTAATCCAATTTTCCCATAAGATTTAATGTAAATGCAGGGGGTTAGGTTCCAAGGAAATTTTTTGGGGGCAGACAAAAGGCATTATATACTGTACTGTGCAGTGGGGGGGAGTTGCCCCAGTTTACCCCTGGGGCTCAGGGCTGGGGGTGCAGGGTCTGGGAGGGAGTTAGGGTGTGGGAGGAGGTTCAGGGCTGGGGCAGGCAGGAGGTGCAGAGCACTTACTTGGGGCAGCTCCTGTTTGGTGCAGGGGGTGTGCAGGTGGCTCTGCGCAGCACAGCACTGCCCCCATGGCCACAATTCTGGGAGCTTCCCCCCCCTGGGCAGGCAGGGCCACCCAGAAAGCAGGGGCTTTAGGGGCTGCAGGGCCCTGGGCTAAGGGAGCCGCAGGGCCCTGGCCTGCAGCTCTAACGCCCCTTTCGGAATGCGTCCCTGCAAGGACGGGCCAGAGGACTCAGGAGCAGGGGCAGCCACGCAGCCAGTGGCCAGAGAGAAACGGCACTTTCCCCTTCAAAGCCGGCTGGAGAGAAGCAGCGCTTTTAAGGGTGGCCCTGCCTGCTGGAAAGGGAGGGGGGAAGCTTCCCCACTTGCTTGCTTGCTCTCTCCCAGAAAGTCCTAAGCGCTGCCAAACAGGGGGGGGAAGTCCTGGGAGGGAGGGAGAAAGAGAGGGGAAGGGGGTGGAGAAGAGGAACTTGTGCAATGTGCCCTTGTAAAGTCAAATGACATTATAAGGGAGCACTGCACAACTTTAAACAAGTATGTTCCCTAATGGAGCAGCAATGTAACTTCAAAACAACGTTAAGTGGGAGGACGTTAATGAGAAGTTACTGTACACTACAGAGCCAGAGCTAAGAAAACAATCAAGAGAAAACCCTAACTAGGGAAAAGCAATGGCCAGCTGACTAAAGTGGATGTAGAGGTAGATCTGACTTGCTGTTTTGCAGGCTGCAAGGAAGTGAGGGTGTGCAGCATCCACACACCCAACACAGCCTAATCTGGAATGTTCTAAGTCTCAAAGAAAAGATGGATGTTCCCTTCGCCAACAGTCAAAACTTCCCAGAAGGTTACACACTTCTGGGGAGCATACAGGGCACCCCAATGGTGAAAAGCTACACTGAGAATACTCAAAAAGTTAAGAAACAAAGCATCATGATTTTTTAAGTCAACAAAATATGGACAGCTGCAGTTGCAGACATTCATTTATGATTCTTCCTCACCACCCCTACCACCTTAATGTGGAACAAGGCCTAAATAGCAGAAAAAGCCCTTTGATTGTATGCAATGAGAAGTAGGCTAAAACTGAGTCAAGTTATTAAATACAGCTTCTCCAGAGGCACAAAATCTCTTCTGATCCTGGCTGTTTCATGGGATTTATTCCTCCAGCTGCAGCTTTATCACTGTTCAAAGCCAGTTGTTCAGACTTTGTCTCTGCAAAATTGCATCCAGGAGAAACTCAGCAGTTTGCTAGGCCTGACAGAGAAGTTTAACCCTTTTCTGGGCAATCCTTGAGTTGCCTGAATAAAAAAAATGGTCTTTATGAATCTTCAGACTAGAAATCAGCTTTCAGGAACAGAAGCGTGTATCAGACATTGTCTTGCCTGTGCTAAACCTGGACAATATAGGTGCATGCTCTCAGCCAGAATGCAAAACCTAAGCATCTATCCACACCATAAACCCCACCATACTGGGCAGCCTGCTTCTTCTGTCACTGCCCCCGTACCATGTCTACTGTGCCTGCTGGAGCCAAGACCTAACTGTTTTGGGGAATTGTGCTGAAGCCTGTTCAAATCATGTTTTAAGCTGGTTCTCTAACGGTTGTCTGTGTTGTCCATGTGGGACCACACTCTTGTTAGTACCTTAGAGTCACAAGATGTAAAGAGGAATTACAGGACTAACATTCTTCTGCAAGTTTTTGCCCCTGCCTGGTCAGAAGCCATAATCACATCAAGAATTAAAAATGAATTGGAAATGTTGCATTTGATTTAATCTGCACCTCTCTCTAATCTCCAGAAAATTAGTGTTTCCTAAACCAGTCAATTTAAAGACTCATTCTCTCAGTCTTACTACCTACATCCAACATCAATTCCTGTTTCCTCCCCATACCCTCTTCCAGCTCCTGTTTCAGGGTTTTTGTTGTTGTTGTTGTTTGGCACAAATGATTCACATTTTTAATGGAAAGCATTTAATACCATCCAGTGCTCTCATCACCTGATAACTGCTTAGATAAGGGAGTTGACTCTTTCCAGGATTCCCCATCTTGCCCCTTCTGACCTGTCTTTGTTTGAGGAATAGAAGAAATTCCTCCATGAGCTTCTTGCTAAACTTCTTGGCTCTTCTTGCATTCGCTGTTTGATGGGTTGCTGCGGGGCACCCATCAGAATGTGAGGAAAATTGGCTTGGCTTTAGTTTTTAAGGAAGGTAAGTGATAATTGGGCCAGAGATGGAAACTCAGGTCACTCCTCTTAACTTTCTATGATTTTCTGGGCTGTGAGCTGTCATATAGCTGCTGCCCTGGAGAGGGAGCAGAGACAAAATACACCAAGCCAGCTATGGTCAAACCACATCCATGCTAATCCAGGAGTTTCCCATGACAGCAGGTAGATCAGGTTGTTTAAAATTCATAAGGTGCTTTCAGTAGCAAAAGCTTTAGGAATAGATCATGGAATAGGGCCTATGCGGAGCCAGGCATAGCTTGCTAACTGCAGGGGTATTGCTCTGTGGTCCACTGGCAGTGGAAGAGAGAAGGAGTTTCTTTACCAAGAAAAACAAACCCACACTCAGTACCATTTATTTCATCTCTATTGTCTCCATGCAGATCAGATCAATACAGATGAATGGGAAAATGCACAAGAATAGCTGAAAAAATAGAGCTAGAAAATAGGGTTTTTTCTGCATTTCCAAAAGTGACAAATGTAGTGGAGTGGCTAACAGCCTCCCTCCCACAGGCCCTTGTTTCAGCATGTAGTGGAGCAGCTAACCATTGCTCTTTAAGTCCTTGTGCTGCCCTTGTGGGTGCAGCTTCCCAAGAACTGCAGACTGAGTCCAGGCTTGGGCTGCCAGTCAAAAGAAACAGCTCCGCGATTAATGCTTCAGTGTTACCCACTGCATATTCCTGAACGCTGAGCACAATCCCTGCTGTGCTTTATATTCTTGGCCAAACCCAGCACTGATGCAATAGCACCAAGGCCCAGGCACTAAGCCCTGTAATGCACTAGGCCCTTAACATAAAAAATGCCAACCGGATTTTCAACTAAAACTCTTGGGAAGTGCTGGGTGTACATACATTTGCTTCCTCCCGACTCCCACACCAGAGGTTTTGTAGCTCCAACACCCAGTTAAACTAGCCACATTGTGGTGGAAATGGTATCTTGGGGCCTCTCTGAGTACTTAAGTGCTAGTGGTTATCTCTGATGCCTGAAAAGAAGAGAGTGAATGCTTGATTGGCACTCACAGCAGCTGGATGATATAGGCAGCAGCTGTCATGGGAAGGCAACTTTCCAGAGTCAAACAGAGCATTGTACTGAAACAGCCTCCCTCATGGCTCCAACAGATCTAGCTGGTAATGTAGGGACAGGTGTAAGAAAAGCTGCAGGGATTTCAATCACTGGCCCATCAGCAGAGAATGTTGCAAGCAGAAGTTCTCAGGCTCTTTCAGGGCCGGTGCAACCATTTCGGCAACCTAGGCGGTTGTCTAAGGTGCTGGCATTTGGGGGGGGGGGGCATTTTCTTCTGCAGCAACCGTGTTGGCCAGATCTTCGGCTGCCCTGGTCGCCGCCGGCATTTAGGCGGAGGGAGCTGGGCAGGGGAGCGTGGGGAGGACAGCCTGCAGCAAGTAAGGTCGGGGGGGTGGCACGCAGGGGAATTCTCTGCCCCAGTTCACCCCTGCCCTGCCTCCTCCCCGACCACGCCGTGGCCACTTCACCTCTCCCACCTCCCAGGCTTGCGGCACCTAAGCTGATTGGCACCGCAAACCTGGGAGGCAGGAGAAGTGAAACAGTCATGGCATGCTTGGGGTGCTCGTGCTTGGAGCAGGGGTGAGCTGGGGTGGGGGGGTGCCTCAGGGCAGGTAGGGCACCTCAAGGTGGAGGGTGGAAGCTGCCACGCGGGGGGGGGGGCACCTCAGGGCAGAGGCACGAGGCGGGGAGGGTGCAAGGTGGAAGTTTCGCCTAGGGCACAAAACATCCTTGCACCGGCCCTGGGCTTTCTTCAGAAAGTGGCAGGGAGGCTACCATATGGAAATAGTCAATATTTTCAAAGCTCTAAAGGAAATGAGGGCAACCTGTTCTGGGCAGTGCTTGTGGCTTGTTACTGCCTAAGCCAACCTGGCCACTCACTGGAGCCCTAAATGACCTGGACAGTATCAGGAGCCAGCCCTTTTCAAAAAGGCCCTGGCTACACATGAAAGCTGTATTTGTTTAACAAAAGCAATTTAGAGACAGACTTAAATTGATGCAACCCTTGGTTAATGGCAGAGCTCATTTGTATCCTATGTGATGTCTGATGGCACAGGAAGGATTCAGAACACCCTGTTGTGGACTCTTATTTTGTGCCTCACATAAGGAGGTTGCATTAATTTAACTACATTGGTTCTAAACAGATTTAATTAAAATCAGGACAACTTTCTCCTATAGGTAAGGCCTCAGCAAGTGTGCATATGTTTAGCGAGTTCTGACATTCCAGAGGAGGTGGGGCTGTCATAGCTGGTAATCCCCATCAGTAAAAACCAGGAATTTTTAGATTTAGTTTTACTAGTCGGTTAAACTGGCATCAGATGGGATCCCAGACACCACATGACTTCAACTCAAGGGCACAGTCATGGTTACACTCAAGATTCCTTCTCCCAGCTTTACAACCACAGTGATTTCAGACTCACTTTTCATCCTTCTCACTGGCAGGTTCCCCTTTCCGGCATTTCTCAACCTTTTTGATACCAGGAACCGGCTTGCTGCCTTCCTAAACTGTGTCGGAGATCTCAGGGACCAGCACCAGTCCATGGACCGAAACACTGCCTCTATCCATCTCTTCCACACACACATACACGATGTTTTCTTCTCTGCTCTTTCTCTATGTATAGTCAGTGTTTTTTCTCTCCTCCATTTCTCCTCCCCACATTCCTCCTCTGGTGGAGGCCAGAGTCCAGGCCCTGCTCACTTTCCACCCGCTGATGAGAGGCCTTAGGAGGCGGGCAGTGACTGAGCAGGTTTCCCCCAGATACAGATGAGCTGATGATCTGGGATGACAGGAAACATTTGCTGACCATTTCTCAAATATGCAACTAGGCTGTGTTGAACAGGGGAGGGGATAGGTTCTCTAAACAGAGGAGTTAAGGTTAAAGGCAGAAGCTTTCAGGATAAGCTATATAATCTCCTATCCCAACCTGCCACAAATATTAGGCCTGATTTTAAAGCTAAGGCAGAAGAACTCAGAGAGGCAGACTGTCCAGGCTGACACCATCCCATTTTTCTACTGATAAATGAAGGCTGAGTGGGAAGAGGCCTTCTTACCTCTATGCACCTATGTGGTTTTGATAGTACCTTTGCTCCTGCTAGGTAGGCTGCACTGGGGAATGTTGGTGGTTTTCTGCTGCTTTGGGGAAATTGTTTTCTCTCTAAGCCTGGAGTAGCAGGTAAATCCTTCTTTGCGAGATACAGGGAACTTGTCTATTCACTGAGCAGCTTAAGGTGTGCACTTCCAACACTTGTTCTTACTCCAGGGTGAGACAGTATGTTCTCCTTGGAACAGGTTCTCGGTTCATTTCTGCTCCTTAAAAGCTTTCACTCCGTAGAACACCAACCTTGGAAGCCCTAGTTTGTGGGATTTTAACAGAGCAGGGATAGAAGAGCCAGGGAACGGAGTCCAGCATCCCCAGTGACTCCCTCTTTTTTTCAACTGCCTCTCACACTAGCAGCTGGACCCACAAGCGCGCACACAGGAAGTTACATTAGTGTTCCTTATTGCTTTGTAACAGCTCAAAGTCAATGCAGCGCTGAGAGGCAGCATGAGGAGGTCTGAGCAGAGGTCATTCTGTAGTGAGTGAGAGCAGCACCATGACTGTAATGCCTGTGCACAGGAGAAGGATCTGCTGCAGGGAGTTCCTAAGGAAGAAACAAGAGAGAGTCAGAATGGGCCAGGAACCAGTCCCAATCTGCAGAAGTACAGGGGCTCTGGAGTCCAGTCTCTTATGCACTCTGCCCCTCTAGACTGGTCATGGAACTGGGCTGTTGTCTGAGTGAAGACATGCACATGGGCAAGGCAGCCACCTCCAGGAGTAGGAAAGATATTCACAACACTTCCATGTGTGTGGCAGAGAGATGTCTGAGAAACCAGTCTAATAGGAGACAAGGCTGGATACTGGAAGTGGTAAGGATGTAGTGATCATTCTGTGGAAGATTGGTACTATCGATGACAGTAATGAACAGAGAGCTGGGGTTTGTCACTGAATGGCAGCAGCAAAAAGGACTATTTCGTGAAAACAAATGTTGGGAAATTAATAAATCTAGGGAACAGAGTGCAATGGGAAGAATTAAAAATCCATCATAATGGAAAGTGACTTAGAAATCTTAAGTCACAATAACTTGCTATTCCTCTGAAAGAGAATGGTCCCTAGTTCCCTGCAGTGGCAAACTCTCAAAGATCAGAAGGTTAAAAAATAATTGGAAGTACATTGGCTTTGATGGGAGCTGAATGCATTCATGTCAACAGATGAATTCAGTCAGTATTCAGTATCAAATTGGCATTGATTGCTTGTTTTATACCCCCACAATGTCAATTCAGCAAAGCACTGAATTAGGGATGGTGAAGGAGTAGATATCCTGAGGAAAGCGTTAGGTCAGGCGCTTGGCTAGAGAACAGCCTAGACTGAATCGCTTCTATCTAACATGCTCAGGAGCCAGCACGTTATATTAGAGATAGGCTGTGATAAACCTTTCAGTCAGCGTGCCCTGTATTAACTAGCAGCCAGAAGCTGAGTACCTGGCACAGCACAGCAGACTCTGCTAGATACCATCTCACTTCTCACGGGGCTTGGGGAGAAAGTGCTCACCTGCTCCCAGGAACAGAGCAGTAGCATCCAGGAGGCTTTACCACTATGTTCCCTCCCACACCACAGCAGAAATGCTATACCAGCATACTAGTGTTGGTGTCACTAAGCATAACCCTATGTAACTCGGGAGGGCGGAAGGCCACAAGAGTATGGAGCCTTCCTGGTTTTAGGCCTCAGCAGACAAGAGTCCCTCCATGTTTGAACTTTAATCGACCTAAAAGGCCAGGTGTAACAGCCGTTATCAGTTGCAACAGTTCTAACTGGTCTAAAGCAGAAATAATGAGGCCTGTGCACCTTTAGCAGAAGGACAAGATAACTTGCAGAAGGAAAACTTACGAGCTGCCGCAGCCAAGATTACTTAATGCACCTGCGCTTACGTAATTGCTACGGGGGGAGGAAGGAGGAGGAGGGAGGGGAAACGGGGGATTGCTAGTCAGTGAGAAAAGTTCTCATGGATATAAAGGAACAGACTGCTTGTTTTAGGTGTGCTTGATCTGAGTCAATCTCCCTGCACCGCTTTGAGATCTCAAATAAACCTGGTTTGCTTCTCCACCCTGGTGTGTTTATTGGCGCGGCACACCAGGCGACGGACCCCCCCGCTGTTGCTTGGCCTCAGGCAGTTATCTGCCGGCAACAGTTCTTGGCCCCCAACGTGGGGCATTGAGGCTAAAATTAGCCTTGCCTGGATCCCTTCTGGTGGTCGACGGATCGCGGCGACGACCGACGCCCAGCGCGCACCGGTGACTTCACCGGGGGCCTCGGCGGAGATGCGGTATGAGCAACCCCAGAGGGCCAACGGTGCAACGCACTCGAGTAGTGGAGAAGCAGTTGAGGGCGACGGTGAGGAACCGGTCCCTTGGATAAGGTAGGAACAGTCCAGTGGTCTGGATTTTTGCCTGTTATGACCTGGGGACGCCCAGTGTCACCCTAGGATATGGGGCAGGGACAGAGTACAGGCAGGGCATGGTGTACACCCTTAGAATGCATTCTAGCGAATTGGGAAGTGCTTGGATCAGATCCACTAACTAAAAGCAAACTAAAAAGTTCTGTATAGTAGACTGGCCTCAGTATCAACTAGAGGACCAGAAAGGTGGCCACCGGAAGGATCACTTAATTATAACATGATCCTCCAATTACTCCTGTTTTGTCAGTAAATGGGTAGCTTCTGAAGCTGTTTGTATGGAGAGCTCTTGTAAAAATACCCCACTGTAGCTCCAGTTCCTCCCTCTGTCTGGCAGAGTGCAAGGATCCAAAAGCAGGTTAGGGATAGTGCAGGGACAAAGGAGGGACCTGTCTAGAAAGGGGAGACCCTATGTCCTAGTGCACTCTCTCCCTGTTGTAGCTAAAAAGCAAGATCAGATGCAGAATGGTACTGGGGGCCAGTATGAGTGACTGTTACCGGAAGACGCCCAGAGTACCCTGTGAAGCAAAAGCTTGTGACCAGGGCTACTCTAACGCAAGCCTGGTAACTAGTGGATCTTTAGGAGGTCCGACCCGTGGTGGGCTGACTTGGCCTGGCATCGTCCGGTGAGGAAGCTGCCTGGGTCTAGGAGTGTGTGTACCCATCTTCCCTTCCCCTTTCCTTTCCGTGTGGACTACTGACAGTCTGATCATCTCACTGGATGCAATCAGAGTAAGCGGCGCCGTCTCCCAGAGACTAGCCGACGCTCTTTGCTGAAGGGAGGTGTAGGAGGGTCGTGGCCATCCTCATTAGCCTCTCCTGTGTGAGTACCCTGTAGGGAAAAATCCTTAGTTTATGAGCCGCTAGCGCGGATAGGGCACCCTCCCTGTGTAAGTGGAAAATGGGGGGGGGCAGTCTAAACATTCCACCTCATCCCCTAGGGTACCCCAGCATATTACATGTACGTACATTATGGTTCAACAACCTGCAGGTATTTAGAGAAATGGAATATTTACACGCATGAAAATCCATCCACCCATCCATCCATCCAAACAACACTAGAAGGTACTTCAATCTAGATAAGATCATACATCGAAGAGGAGCGTTTAATCACCAAAAAAGCCCTGACACAGGGTGAGCAAATTTGTCTATTGAGGAAAGGAATGGGTTAATTTAAAAATCATCTTGGCCCAGGGATGGAAGGGGGGGATTGCTCTGCGTTCAAGGTCCAGAATCAAAGCAGACTATGCTAAGTACAAAGAAAAACTGCTTTCGGCCCCTGCTGGCTGTGAAGGAAAAAATATAGACAGAGGTGAACCAAAGGCAATACAAGTTACAGAACTAAGATTACATTTGCAAATCTTAACTGTCCAGTAAGATCCAACAGTGTGCCTTTGTGACCCTGGAGTCGGTGTGGCTTGGTGACACCAAAGAAGCCACAGGCAGCTGACCTGGACTGGAATCTCTGAAAGAGACGCCGCAGGAGATTCCAGGGTGTAAGAGAACAGCCCTCCCAAGAGCTGAAGCATGTTGGAAATTCTGGACAAGCTGTATACAGGATAATCTCCTGTCCACCTCTCCCCCTTCTCTGAACATTATACACAGAAGTGGCCAGTCTGGACGTACGTGTGTGGGTATGAAAGGGGCTTGGGGCATTAATATTTTCCTGAGTGACGTGGGAGCATTCAACACTCTCTGTTGTTTTATTAATGAAGCTTTAAAATTCAGTTATATGGTGTGTTTTCTTTATCTTCCCCCAACGATCCTGTAGTGTCAGCCTGATCACCTGACATGAGGGATAGATTGGTAACAGAAATTTGTCACAGTTTGGTGAGCAATTAAGAAGGGGGGAGCCCTGCAGAATTTACACCATCTATTTGTTTTACCCTTGTTATTTTGTGTTTGCTTTGCTTGGTACTGTTGGTGTTATATGTTGAGAACTGAATGAGTAAAAGTGAGTCCTAATAGGATAAGAAAACGCTATCTGGTTCTGGTTCTGTTCTGTTTAACCGGTTACTGTTGTTTATTTTTGCTCTGTTCATTTGGGCGTTAGGAGTGTGGGCAGAACTGAACCTCTTGTTCGTAATTCCTCGGAGTGGAAGCCATGTGTGCGAGAAAGTTCTGAGGTTGAATTGAGATCCTTCTGTCCCGTCCCCTGTAGCGGTCAGTGTATAGAAGTGGGAAAGTCTGGCTTAGACTGTAATTCCCTTTGCTCTCTGTGTAATTCTCTTTTCTGTTTAAGTGTCAAACAGATGAATGAGTCTCTGGGTAAACCCTCTAAGAATAGTCCTTTAAATTATATGTTAAGTATATGGATTTTGCCCAATGGGCCATGTGTTTTTGTCCAGGTGGCAAGCCTCATGAAGGAGGACTCGGGTAGTCTTGTGAGTAAGAATGTTTAAGTGAAGAGACCAGGAGGGGTGGGGGCTAGTTGAGAAGCCCACCCTCCTAACTAAACTGGTAGTGGAACAAGTTGGTGCCCATGGAAGGGACGGTTCAGCAAGAAAAGCAGGATCGGGCCCAGGCAGGCAGGCAACAGAGAGAGATTGGAAAGCAGGTTGGAAAACTTTAAGGGTGTAGTGGAAGGAAGGAGTCAGTAAGTGTAAGCATGGAGATTTCAAATACCTAGGACTTACTTGGAATGGTGATTTAACTTGATAAAAGTGGCTGTTGGGAGACAAGCAAGTGATTTAAGGGAGAGTGAGAAGTTAACTCTGTAGTTGCTGGAGAAAACGGCAGTTGAGCTTTGTAAAAATGCTAAAGGAAAAAAAAGTTTTTGGTGTCTGTGAAATGTTTGTAAATAAATTCAGGCAAAGAAGTTATTGGATTGCAATCATTTGGTGTGACTATGAACAATTTAGTTGAATTAGCTGAAGAATGTATATAGTGTTATGTAATTGAAAACCTGGGCTGCCTATGAAACAAATACAAGAAACTATGGGGTAATTCCTCTGTTTTGCCTGAAGCCAACAAGAGTATTTGTATATTTCAAGTGATGATTGTCTGCCCAGAAAGGGCGGGTAGACCTCTTGTTTTTTTGTCTTTCAGATAATCAGAGAAAACTGATGCCAGATGAACAGCATTCAACATACCATGCATTTACTGGCACAATAGAAATTATGTTTTGTGTTCTATGTTCTGTCTTGTGGTGTTTGTCTTGTGGCTGGAATTTTTGTGTTTAATATTTTTATAAAATAGTCTAGTTTAAAATCAAACAAAAAGGTTAAATTAAAATGCAGATATTTGTTTTGTTCAACTTGGAATACAAAGTGTTTGGATAAATCAGGAGAATGTGATATACTAAAGTCTAATGCATTTCCTCAAAAAAAAGAAATTTCATTGGCCAAACTGTTAATTGCAAAATTGTTGTTAAAATTTGCATACCAACAGTCTTTGAAAGCAAAGACATGAAAAGTTAACCCACTCCCCATATTGTACATGGGATCTTTCTGGCTACCTCAGATTTCTAGCCAGAGGGCTGGGGATGGTGAAAGGCTATTGGACTAGAGGTTGTATTGAGTGAACTCCTCAAAGTGGGTGTGCTTGTCTTGGCTTGTTGCTCCAAAGCTCTGTAATAAGGTTATTTTAGTAAAAGGGTGTGGCATATATTAAATAATAAGACTAATGTACTGTATAATGACAATGTTTATGTCTTCATTGTTGGGAAGAAGGTGTATAAGTAAAAAGTGGAAGTTTCCTTTGCAGGTTAAAAGAAGCCAAGAAGGGAAGAAGGACAAAGAACAGAATGAATTAACTGAAAAAATAAAATAAAATAGCAAGCTCAGGCTATATATAAGACACTGACTCCATTCAAGGACACTGCTCACAGTTAAGACTTGGCTAACAACTAGGAAAAGGAGGGCTTGAATTTGCCCACACAGCTATGAGATCTGAAAAACATTGCCAGGCACTAATGAAATGTGTTAAGTTTCTTTTCTCACAGGTAAAGAAGGGCTACCCAAAGACCCTAGCAGCCCTGCCACTCCTTGGAACCAGGAGACGGGATTGATGTAAAGGTCCACCAACAAAAGACTGCCTTGGCTCCATGCTGGAAAGGCCCTTATTAAGTCCTGCTACCTACCAACACCGCTGTGAAGTGCCAAAGACTGACTGCTTGGACCCAAGATTCTCACTGCAAAAAGACCCCTCCACCTCGGGAGAATTCTCCTACTGATGATTAGCCTATTTCACCTTCTAGCTCCACTGTGCCTTCTGGACAGTAGGGAAAAAGTACAAGGATGCTGCACCACGACTGTTTTGGGAAAGAAGAAGGAACACTCGCTCCACTGAAATTGCCAAAGTCCAGGAATTCCTGACTAGAAAGGACATTAAGAACTGACCCTGGTGAAGAAACTTGAAGCTTGATAAGTATATGGAGGGGATGTTATGATAAGATCATTAATTTGGGCAATTGATCTTGGATTACCACCAGATAGGTCTGCTCAGTGGTCTGCAGGGAGATGTTGGATGGAATGGGAACTGAGTTACTGCAGAGAATTCCTTCTTGGGTGCTGGCTGGTGACTCTTGCCCACATGCTCAGGGTTTAGCTGATCGCCATATTTGGGGTCGGGAAGGAATTTTCCTCCAGGGCGGATTGGCAGGGGCCCTGGAGGTTTTTCGCCTTCCCCTGCAGCGTGGGGCACGGGTCGCTTGCTGGTGGTTTCTCTGCAGCTTGAGGTCTTCAAACCAATTTTGAGGATTTCAATAACTCGCTCCTGGGATAGGGGTTGTTATAAAATTGGATGGGTGGGATTCTGTGGCCTGCCTTGTGCAGGAGGTCAGACTAGATGATCAGATTGGTCCCTTCTGACCTATGAGTCTATGAGTCTATGTAATTATACACTGGTGGGAGGACATTTGTGGGACCCATGTTTGGGAATGTGATATTAATTGGATTTGGGGGTTTATTCTACAGGCTGCGCCCTGTGTTTTGGATAAATCCTTCAGCATATATATCTCTCTCTAATTGGATTTTAAATAACAAGTACCCAAAGAGTTTGTTCTGCTACTAGAAATTTTACCCGTATTGAAACCATTCCAGTGACTAATAATGTATGCTATTAATGGAAATGCCTTTTGACAGTACCTGAGAATAGTTAAATAACAGGTGTATTATAGTACTACACCAAGAAAAGATGGTATTAAATATAACTGAGGCTGGGAAGGCATTGCAGTGGGATCTAGTATGTTTAGGAATTCGCGATTTCCTAAATGACCAGCTGATGGCCATTCGGAGTGATCTTGAGTACCAGACTTGGCCCACTGCCCTTACAGACGCATCAGGAATACCATCTGATCTGTGATCATGGAGACATATTTGGACACTTCCTGGGTGGAAGTGTGGCTTCCAAGGGCTGGGTGTGTGCCCTTATAGGGGATGAATGCTGTACTTATGTCCCAGAAAGCGCACAGGATATTAACAAGCACATCCTGTCAACCAAACAGGCTTTTGAACAGTGGAAGGCCCAGGAAAGGAAACCTACTCTTTCTGATTCCCTCTGGGGCTGGTTACTCAACCTGGGAGAACTAGGGGAAGGCATTGTTCACCTCCTGCTCACTGGTGTGGTGTTGTGTATTGTTACTCTTCTCTTGCTTGCTTGCTGTAAAGCACTCCAGCTCCCTAGAGCTTAATCACATGTTATCCTTTAAATGTGAGAACACTCAGCCAAAAGTTTGTTGAGTATTCTCAAAGGAGGGAGTTGTTGGTGTCACTAAGCATAACCCTATGTAACTCGGGAGGGTGGAAGGCCACAAGAGTATGGAGCCTTCCTGGTTTTAGGCCTCAGCAGACAAGAGTCCCTCCATGTTTGAACTTTAATCGACCTAAAAGGCCAGGTGTAACAGCCGTTATCAGTTGCAACAGTTCTAACTGGTCTAAAGCAGAAATAATGAGGCCTGTGCACCTTTAGCAGAAGGACAAGATAACTTGCAGAAGGAAAACTTACTAACGAGCTGCCGCGGCCAAGATTACTTAATGCACCTGCGCTTACGTAATTGCTACGGGGGGAGGAAGGAGGAGGAGGGAGGGGAAACGGGGGATTGCTAGTCAGTGAGAAAAGTTCTCATGGATATAAAGGAACAGACTGCTTGTTTTAGGTGTGCTTGATCTGAGTCAATCTCCCTGCACCGCTTTGAGATCTCAAATAAACTTGGTTTGCTTCTCCACCCTGGTGTGTTTATTGGCGCAGCACACAAGGCGACGGACCCCCCCGCTGTTGCTTGGCCTCAGGCAGTTATCTGCCGGCAACACTAGTAACCACAATGGAGTCACTTACCAGGGATTCTTCTCCTCTAGGAGATCAGGCACAACGTTTACCAAGGCGATGTACAGGAACCCCCCGGAGGTGAATGGAAGAATCCAAGCTACAGTTTCCCCTGCACATGCAGTGAAAATCACCATTAGTAATGAGACGGGATATAGGAGAACAGACAGAGGAAAGTAGGTGCACAAGCAGACACATTCCTCAATGCAGCCCCAATAAGCCTTACCTGTCTCTTTAGGTGACTGAGAACAGATTGCAAAGCAGGTTCCTAGAATTCCACCCAGAGCTGTGGAAAGCTGCATCTTGGCTGCACTCCAGCGGTCAAACCCAGCCCGGAGCAGGATGGCAAAGTCTCCTACCTATGGGAAAGCAGAATCAGTGGTTACTGATCCTAACTCTCCTGAACACAGAGGCCAGCATTAACAAAGGTGACAGCTCAACGAGGAACATGGTGGGTGAACACCAGCACTCAGCACGGAGGAGATCCTCCAGGGAAAGGAAAGAATGATTCAGAGCAGAGGTAACCCCCACCAGCCCTTTTCCCACAGACAGAGGGCTGCTGTCCTGCTTCAGACCAGGTCCTATCTTCCCAGCTCCCCTGGCAGCAGGTTGCAGATCCTTCTCACCTCATGTGGGATTTCGTGCAGTAGGATTGCCATGGTGGTTAGAAGCCCCACCTGCAGAAGATAAGAAAAATCTATTAGGAAATGGTCTCAAAGCTCAGTGGTGCTGAGAGTACAGCCCCCAACCCCTAAAGTGAATGGACTCTGGCTACCCTGTGTTAAGTGCTCAGTATAGAGACTCCTTCTGGGGCACCTGGCATTGGCCACTGTCAGTAGACAGGATACTGGGCTAGATGGACCTTTGGTTTGACCCAGTACAGCCATTCTTATGTTCCTATATGAGATAACTACCTGGCTCATGCATGCCTAATGCAGGGGCCGGCAACCTTTCAGAAGTGGTGTGCCGAGTCTTCATTTATTCACTCTAATTTAAGGTTTCGAATGCCAGTAATACATTTTAACATTTTTAGAAGGTCTCCTTCAATAAGTCTATAATATATAACTAAACTATTGTTGTATGTAAAGTAAATAAGGTTTTTAAAATGTTTAAGAAGCTTCATTTAACGTTGAATTAAAATGCAGAGCCCCCCGGACTGGTGGCCAGGACCCAGGCAGTGTGAGTGCCACTGAAAATCACCTCATGTGCTGCCTTTGGCATGCGTGCCATAGGTTGCCTAACCCTGCATTAGAGCCAGAAAGGCTGTGGCCCGAGCAGGGCTGCTCCCAGCTGTTTTCTCCAGTATAGCACTGTCTTGGCAGCTGCCCCTTGGGGAAGGGATCCCCAAGTCATTTACTTGGCAGGCAGGCACACACTACAGCTGAGAGAAGGGTTCTCCCAAATCTCTAGTTTGGCAGGTGGGTGCGGCACAAACCTTACCTTTCTGCTAACCAGGAAGCTGGCTGCCACCGCCAGGCCATGTGTGAAGTTATCAATTGTATTGGCCAACAGGTTAAGGTATCCACTGATCTGCAGAGGGAAGTCAGAGGCATTCATGAGTGAGGGAATCTGATGAGGTTCAGGGTAGGGGAAGCATCAGGTACAGCCACCAGGCAAGTTACCCACTCTAAGAGCAGGTGAATCATGGTTGGGCAGGGTTGGGCAGTTGCTTCAGACAGGACACTGTATTGCCACGTTCAGCTCTAGTGCAGACAGGGGAAGCCTTAGGGTTGAGAACACCATCTGAGTGGGGAAGGTGAAGAGAGGTACAAGCATAGAAAGAGCTCTAAAGACAGAGAGAGGAGAAAGAGGCTTACTAGAGAAAGGGAACAGAAGGAAGGAAGTCTAGAGGAATAAATCCAATTATAAAGCAACAACATATTTCAGATGGTGTCCACAAATGTGCATAAGCAACTGGGTTCTAATATAAATAGAGTCTGTTTTCTAGTCAATTGCATAGTTTAATATACAACTTGTCAAAATGTCTCCTATGCAAGACATGGGAGGTACAATGCAGCAGAGCTAATGCTGCTGGTAGAAACTGAAATTTACTTTTTGTGGCTTAAAAACTTTAAATATTGCATTAAATGCGAAAAACAAGAAGAATTTTGCAGATTTTTTTTTCTTAAAGAACAGGAAACAAATCAAAGGAAAGTGCTAACAGCCCCTAAGAAGTCAATTTCAATTCTGATGGACCTACTTTAAGGTTGGCTGCTGCCTGTTGACATATTCTGATAAACACTTTTAACCAACTACAAGCAAGTACTCACCTGCTGCCCCCACGCTGGCTTGTGTCCATCCCTTTTTTAGTGTTTTCTGTAGTGCCCACCACTATAGTATTTAAGTTCTGCACAAATTAATTCAATTTACATAGCAATGTCTCTAGTGGACTTCATGGAGTCTTCTGCGCTTTTGTGGTTCTAAGAAACTGCTTAAAACATCTCATTCTGGCTAGTGGGAAAACGTTATCACAGGAAAGACATGCACTAAGGTGATCAGGCTCTAGATTAGCCTAAATCTTTTGGAAGCTCATTCCACAGCTGTACCCACCTCACTGAGCACTATCTCTTGCTCTCATGTACTTTGAGAATCTACCTCATCCTGAAGTAAATTGTTCCAATGGTTAATTACCCTCATTAAAAAATATGCCTTATTTCTAATCCTGAATTGTCTAGTTTTAGTTTCCAAGCACTGGATTGTGTTATGCCTCATTTGGCTAGATTAAAGAGCCATCCACTTCATCATGTAGGTACTGGCAGACCATGATCAAGTAATCTATTAACCTTCTCTGAGATTAAAAGTCTTTAGTCTCTCACTATAAGACATATTTTTCAGATCTCATATCATTCCTGTAGCTCTTTTATGAACACTTTCCAATTTTTCAGCCTTTTTAAAGTCGGGCACCAGAACTGGACACAGTATTCCAGTAATGGTCTCACTAATGCTATTTACTGAGGTAATACCATCTCCCTATTCCTACTAGATAGTCTCCCGTTTATACATCCAAGGACTGTGTTCACCCTCTTAGCAGCACCACAACAGGAGCTAATTTTTAATTGATTATCTACTGTGGCCCTTACATACTTCTCAGAGTCACCGCTTTCCATGATACAGTCCCCCATCTGTTAAGTGTGACCCCTCACTCTTTGTTCCTTGATGTACAACCTTGCATTTGGCAGTTCAGATAAGCCAACCTTATTTAGCCTGGCAGGTTGATCTGTATAACTAAATTATCCTCATCATTATTTACCGTTTATTTACTGAATTTGTGTCATCTGCAAATTTTTACCAGCAATGATTTTATGTTTCTTTCAGATAAATGATACAGATATTAAATAACGAGCTGAGACTCCCTGATGGACTCTACCTCCATTGGATGATGATTCCCCATTTACAACTATGTTTTATGATCAATCAGTTAAACTGTTTTTAGTCCACTTAATATGCACTACATTAATTTTGTATATTGCTAATTTTATCAGAATGCCATTTGGGACTAGTCAACTGCCTTACAGAAGAACACTATGTTGACACAGTTACGTTTATCAACAAAACCTGTGATATAATCAAACAAGACCTATTTTCCATAAAACCAAGTTGGCTGGCACTAACTATGCGACCATCTTTTTACATTTTTACTGATTATGTCTCACATCAGCCTTTCTATGATTTTGCCTGGGATTGATGCCAAGCTAATCAGCCTGTAGATTCCCGTGTCCTCCCATTTCCTTTAAAATACTGGCACATTATCATACAATTTTTCTTCCCCTTTATACTACATTCAGTGTGTATCTTCCAATTGGTGCACTACTCTATGTGCATGCACCAGAGCATGTGAAAGTCACGCACATGAAAAGTACATAGTAAACTAGATTTACACAGCATCCTACATATTAAAGGATAACAAAGAGTAGCAAAATAATTTAAGAAATAGGCAAAAGCAGAGATTTAAAATAAAAGGAAACAGAATTAAAAGAGGAAAGGGCTGAGTTTATAAGAAGCTTTTAACCGAGTGTAGTCAAGTTGTGCACTAGCCGGCCAATGTAACCACATCTTATGGTTAGCCTCTCACTTCGTTCTCTAAAGTTTGTCAAACATATTTGCTGCATGTTGCCTTAAAAATTAAACTGTAAGCCTTCTGAGGCAGATATGCTCTTTTACTGTTTGTACAGTATCTAGCACAATGGGGTCCTGATCCTCGATTGGAGTCTATAGATGTGTCTGTAACACAAATAATAAAATAGTGAAAATTTTCTTTCATATGTAAACCATCAAAAGTCAGTCACTAAGCTAAGTTAGCTGTGTAGTTAATTGCCTCAGTCCCCAAACTGCTAAATTATTACAATTACAGATGATAGAGAAAAAAGAAAATCAGCACATAAAAAGTCTATGTCAATAAAGAAACTAAAAATAACATAGGTATGAAAAAATGAAAATAATGAGGGGATAATCAAAACACCCCAGGCTCTCAGACTATTATTTGAGACAATCTGATGAGTTCACTGAAGATAGCACTGGGGTAACATATGCACAAGGAGCTGAGTTATCATTGTGAAGACATAGGAACTGACTTTGAGAGCTTCCCTTTCCAACCCTGATATAGTTGTGTATGGAATTTTTAGAAAGAGTTGTCCAATCTGCTCCAGGCACTCTGATGTTTCAGACATGGTTAAATTAAACAATTCACTCTTAAACTTTCAACATTTTTCTGTGAATGGCTCTGTCCACAATCCACCAGACCAGGTTTTCAGGCACCCTCCATGCAGAATTGCTGAATTTCAAACCTCTCCCTTCTCAACACATAATGACAATTCCACCTGGGAGCAGGTGTAGGACACTGCACTCCCTCCTTCTGCACTCTGGGTTCAGCTTGCTGATCATTTACAGTAACTCCTCATCCTAGGGTGACCAGACAACAGGTGTGAAAAATCAGGACAGGGGGTAAGGGGGTAATATGAGCCTATATAAGAAAAAGACCCCAAAATTGGGACTGTCCCTATAAAATCAGGACATAGAATCATAGAATATCAAGGTTGAAAGGGACCTCAGGAGGTCATCTAGTCCCCCCTGCTCAAAGCAGGACCAATCCCCAGTCAGATTTTTACCCCAGTTCCCTAAATGGACCCCCTCAAGGATTGAACTCACAACCCTGGGTTTAGCAGGCCAATACTCAAACCACTGAGCTATCCCTCCTCCCACCCTAAGTCATCTCGGTTAACGTTATTTCGTTGCTGATCAATTAGAGAATATGCTTATTTAAAGTTGTGCAGTGCTTCCTTATAACGTCGTTTGGCAGCCGCCTGCTTTGTCCACTGCTTGCAGAAAGAACAGTCCGTTGCAACTAGCTGGTGGGGGCTTGGAACCAGGGTGGACTGGCAGCCCCCCTATCAGCTCCCTGCTACCCTAAGTTCCCTGTGCGGCAGCCACCCGGCAGGCTATCAATTGCCGGCAGTTCAGCTGTCCCTCCCACCACAGTCACGTGCTGCTCCTGCCCTCTGACTTGGAGCTGCTCCTGGGAACCTCCTGCTTGTTTGTCGGAGGCGGGGTGGGGGGGGAAAAGGGGAGCTAATGTCTTCTCCATGTAGGATGGGGGAATGACAGGACAGGGCTCAGGACAGAGGGAGCTTCCTGGGAGCAGCTGCTGTCTCAACTTGCTGATCTACTTAACAAGGCAGTTTACTTAGAGGGGGATCAGGTACTCAAAGGGGCAATGCATCTCTCTCTCTCTTACACAGGGTGCGTGTGTCTGTCTCAGTCTGCCATGCTGTCTCCCCTCCCTCCATTCGTGCTGCCTTGTAGAGTGTGAGGCACATTAACAACGTGAGGCTCAGCCAAAAACTAGTTCATCATTTAGCAGTAAAGCAATCCCTGAGAAATATCCCACCCTCTGACTTCACAACCTCAACCAAGCTTCACAATCATCATTGCTGGGTAAAGTATTAAATTGTTTGTTTAAAACTTATACTGTGTGTATATACGTACGTGTGTATGTAGAGAGAGAGTCTTTTGTTTGATGAAAAAAATTTCCCTGGAACCTAACCCCCCCATTTACATTAATTCTCATGGGGAAATTGGATTCGCTTAACATCGTTTCGCTTAAAGTCGCAATTTTCAGGAACGTAACTACAACGTTAACCGAAGAGTTACTGTACCTTGATTCTTCGGTCTGGTGGGCAAGACGAGAGAGAGGAGCCATTACACTGAGCGATGTTTGTCTCTGCTCTTTGGACTGTGCCTGCTACTTTCTGCAGGGAAAAGCTGTTTCCATTTGGAATCCCTCCGGAAGGTGCTTTGGAATTATTGCCCTGAATCAGAGAGAAACAACTGTTACCACTCTCTGGCCTCCAACAGAAAGTGTGCTAAAAGAGGGGCCTAGAAAGTCTCCCTCAATCCTTCCCTCCCTAAAGCCCAAACACAATGCCCTTTGGCCTCCAATCTAGTAACCAGAGCCTGCAGAAATGGAATAGATTTCTGGGTGGCTTTATTCAAGTTTTTGAAATGAGATTCATATATTTAAGTAGCTGAGCTAAAAATTGACCTGCACTTGTTGAAGCAAGAAAGGAATCTGAAAGACATTATTTTAATGTCAAGTTTCTCTGCTGGGCTAGAAACACTCTAAACCCAATACAAATTCTTCAGGAGCAGTGAAGTTTGCTAAAGTGCACTGGACCAGGGATCAAAAAAGTAACATTTGGTCCTCAGTGTAAAGAATATAATGAGACTCTACAACAAGGTTGTATATCATGGAATGGGGGACATCAAACCTCACAGTATCACATAATAGAGAGAAGGTTAGGAGACAGGGCTGGGATAGGTGTATCAGCTCCACACACTCACTCAGGTTTACAGGTCATATTTAGCTGTTCTTTGCAAACTCTTTTCAGTGTGTGGTCTCATTTTCTCTTACCTAGAGGCATGGGACCAACAAGAGCCCAGCACAGTTCAGATGCCACCCAGAAAGTCTGTAGATTCCCAAGGGCTGGCCCCTTTATGCTCCATGTGCATAATTCTGGAGCTGACCTCTCATCCCTTTGTGAGTGACCATTTATCCTTTGTTGCTAGGTGACTCCTGCCTCATCCACTATATCACATAAAGTGGCCAATCACAAGACCTTTCCATTGTGACCAGCTAATCCCATGGACCAAGGGCCCAGAGTGGTGGTGAGGATAATTCCCACTACCCCAGGGAAACAGCAGGGAACCTCTTCTTCTAACCATGGTGGATTTAAATCAATCACCAAGAGGAAAGCCTCAGTTTAAATAATCTATTTTAATCAACATTTCCATTTGTACTTCACTTATTTTCTAAAGAAAGGTACATTTTCATTAGTTGACATAACCATTAAAACATGGTGATTTACAACTAAATAGAGCCTTTACACTAGATTTTTTTTTTGCTAGCTAGGAGGGTATATCAGAACTACACACATTTATTTAAGCAACAACATAATATTTTCAGATTCTTATTCATTGTACATAATTAGTATAATAGAAAATGGTGAATGTATTGCTTATTTACTATTGTTGTGCCATATTTATAAAGCTTGACCTCAAAAGGTACGTTTCCCTCGATTCTTACAGAAAAAAAAAGCAGCTTTTAACTCAAAAGTTTTTTATATAGACTCTTGGATTCAGCATATTTATTTTTTATTTAAAATATTTTAAAGAGACTATAAGTTTAAGCCTTAACATATCATTTAGATTTCTTTTTAAACAGGTTTTTAAAAAGAATAAATAAATATAATTTAAATAACAAAATAAATCCGATTTAATTTAAAAAATCCAAAACCCAGGGACAAAAAATGCCAGCCAAACCCACAGGGCAAGAGCTTAGCTTGGAGATGAAAGGTCTCCTTTCCCAGGTCCAGAAGAATGGAGCAAGTGCCCAGTCACATGGCTCTGCCCAGCACTGCCGGCCTCCCAAACCACGCTCTGAGTTAAATCACAGCTCACAGATTCCCTTGAGGAGCCTACCAGGAGGGGAGGGTAATAATGTGGCAGGGTACTATTGGAGAAGCCCTTAATCAGTTCCTGCCTCTCCAGCCCCAATCAGGGAGAATGGATTGGGGTTGGGTGAACCACCCTGTGTTTGCCTGGTAACTGACCACACCTGACAGCCTCATTAGCATGAGCTATAAGGCTGGAAGGAAGTGAGAGAAAAGGGGAGGTAGAGACTAAGGCCATGTCTACATCTAAAATTTTGCAGCGCTGGTTGTTACAGCTGTATTAGTACAGCTGTATAGGGCCAGCGCTGCAGAGTGGCCACACTTACAGCAACCAGCGCTGCAAGTGGTGTTAGATGTGGCCACACTGCAGCGCTGTTGGGCGGCTTCAAGGGGGGTTCCGGGAACGCGAGAGCAAACCGGGAAAGGAGACCAACTTCGCCGCGGTTTGCTCTCGCGTTCCCGGAGCCACCCAGCAAACCGCAGGGAAGGAGACCTGCTTGCTCGGGGTTCCGGGAACGAGAGCGCAAACCGGGAAATGAGATCAGCTTCGCCGCGGTTTGCTCTCGCGTTCCCGGAGCCACCCAGCAAACCGCAGGGAAGGAGACCTGCTTGCTCGGGGTTCCGGGAACGAGAGAGCAAACCGGGAAAGGAGACCAGCTTCGCCGCGGTTTGCTCTCGCGTTCCCCGAACCACCCTGCAAACCGCAGGGAAGGAGACCTGCTTGCTCGGGGTTCCGGGAACGAGAGAGCAAACCGGGAAAGGAGACCAGCTTGATTACCAGAGGCTTCCTCCTTCCACGGAGGTCAAGAAAAGCGCTGGTAAGTGTCTACATTGGACTACCAGCGCTGGATCACCAGCGCTGGATCCTCTACACCCGAGACAAAACGGGAGTACGGCCAGCGCTGCAAACAGGGAGTTGCAGCGCTGGTGGTGCCCTGCAGATGTGTACACCTTCAAAGTTGCAGCGCTGTAACTCCCTCACCAGCGCTGCAACTTTCTGATGTAGACAAGCCCTAAGGGAGGGAGATCAGGTTCAGAGGGAGTCTGTTGCTAGCCAGGCCTGTGGTAGGCCAAGCAGCTGTAAAGCCTGTATATAGTGGGAAACTGGTGGTGGGAAACTGCTCACAGATAAAGAACATGGGTGTTGCACCAGATTGAAGTGTCCCTGAATCACGGAGGAGAGAAACCAAGGGGCCAAATTCAGAGAGGCACAGTGTGTACCCCGTTACAATGCAGTATTTATATGGCAACTCCTTTCCCCCTTCATCACCCACTCACCACGCTAGGCCATTCTTGCTTCTCGCTCTCTAGGAACATCTTCTCCAATGCCAGGAAGGTCAGGAAACCAATGATCACCCAGAGGCCAAGAAGCTTCTGCTGCTGCAAGCTCTGCCCACCTCCTAGAAAGCAAAAGAGATCTCTGTTTGCATTGTTGGGGTGCCTGAATGGTAAGCCTCACCCCCAGTACAATGTAGCTTGTGACTGAGAGACTCGAGACAAGAATATAGGGCAGAAACCATTTCCTTTATTCCTATTAGAAGCACAGAACAGACACCCTGCAGAAAATCCCATTTGCTTCATCTACTTATCTTTGATCCAACCTAGGGCAAGTGGGAAACTAAGCTGCACATCCCCAATACTCCAGCAATGGAGTCTGGCCTGTCTCCTGGGTACTCTCAGGAGCCTTCTAAGCCCAGCTTCTAAGCATCTCTTCCATAAATTACTGTGCAAAGGTGAGCAAGGCAAAAATCTCTTACCAGAGACTATAAAGAAGCTTGTATCAGCACAAATCCTGCATCTGAGCCTGTGTGAGCAGCAAGTACAGACATGAAGGTTGTGCTTTGGGAAGCTGAGCCAAATATCTATCTTCCCCATCAAACCACACCTGGGCAAATTATTAGCCCAAGGCTACAACATGTTCCTTTCAATGAGGGCTGAGATTATCAGATCCTCATCTGTTTGGCCTGACTGCAGGGGCAAAGACTGTGCTCCAGTAAGAGGACATGCAAAAGCATTAGAAATGTAACACGGGCAGGACATGCAAACTTGGAAGCTTAAGACAAGAGAAAAGACTAACAAGAGACGTGAATAAGCTGCAGCAGAGAAGGTGCAGCCACTGGAGGCCCAAGACACTGGACTCTGCTGACACTGCCTGTGCAGTGAAGATGGAAAGGAGCAGGGGAGAAGCAGAGCTTTGAAGAGGGATTCTGAACTTCCACTGCTTAGGTCCACATAACAAATTATGGGAAATCCAGGCTGTTCCTCTATCTCCTACATTCTCAGGAAGGAAAGGATTCCACAATTCCTTAGGCAGAGATCAGTGGGAATCCAGCCCTTGGTGGGAGATGCTGTAACAGAAATCTGGCCCCTCGTAGTACTGATCCCAGAAGAGTCAGGAAGAATCTCTCTTCTTACTGAGCAGCTACTACCTATAGGGTTCAGCAGCACTCAGCTTGTCATGACACTAGTTTGCCCAAGAGCAAACATAATTTATTACTTGTCTCCATGGGCCCTTTAGAAAACAGCTACAGGAAAGGGCTATGCTAGTTCTTTCCCAAGCTTTATCCCAGGACAGACCAGGGCCATCTCAGCCCTGGTGCTCAGTTTGCTGGCTGAGTTGAGACTCTGCCAGCTGCACCTTTCTTTCCTCCCCACCAAAGAACTCTAGGGACTGTCAATTTCCACCACTTCTCCTCAGGCACAGCCTGAGAGGTCAGCAGATTTGGGATCTGTTGTACAAAGGCAGGGGATGGAGGAGGAGTGATTCACAGAGTCAAGGATCCCTTGATTCACAGAGACTCCAGGAGCAGTACCCGGAGAAAGGCAGGGACCCTCTAGAGCCCACCAGGCACCTACCTAGAGAGATATGGAACATTAAAAAAAGCAGCATGGTGCAGATTCACAAGAAAACATAGCAGCCAGTGCTGGAGGCTGGCTCTGGCGCTCAAGGCATTAGTACAGTGCCAGGTATTACCTGCAGTGGCGCTGCAGGTGTAGGCCCAAGCCTCAGGGAGGAGGTGGAGAAATACGTTCCCCAGAAGCCCACCAATTGCAAAACTCAACAGCTGCTTCAAACGATTCGATCCCACTGAAAAACAAACAAATGCCAATCACCACCCACGCCTGGAGCCCAGACCCCTCCTGACAAGTTGTATGAGACACACAAATCAGGACCCATTGCAGCCTGAATTACCAGGGAACGTGAGGAGGGAAAGCAATCATGTGTGAGACAGACCTCAGGGCATTACACTGCCCTGAGTGAGCTGTGGGTGGCATTGTGCCTCCAAACCTTGTGCCCTGGCAGTGAGGCTCAGAGCATGAACTGTACATTCAAGGGGCATAGGTGAGGGGAGTCTGTACTCCACGGAAGTGGAGGAGCATGTGAGCATCCCCCCCCACCAGGATCCAAGTTAGAGAATGCTCTTCATATGAGCTCTACAGCTGAAATCGCAGAACCCCACACTCAGCTGGGGAACTACCTGCCCCATTTTTAGGAATGGCATGAGTCACCCATCTTATAACAGAAGTGAGCTGTGTCTACATTTCAGTATGCAGCATTTCTAGGGCACCAGGAAGAACCCAGCTCCTGTGTTAGACATGAGAACAGTGCCCCATTCAGTCAATGCCTGTGGGGGTTGGGGGGTGGGACATTGGCATCAGGAACAATAAGCCAGAGAGCAGATTTACCTTCTGATCGCAGAGCAGCTCCTGTCTCAAGGGGAACTACCAGCAGGGGGAAGACTCCACTCAGCCCCACCATAACTGAGCCAATCAGAGGAAAGATCCAAGCATCCAGTCGCTCCCCACTGAACAGAGTTCCCCAGGAGTTGGCCTCTTTTTCACACAGAGGACTGGAACCAGTGGTGGCCTTGTCCACTTGGAGCTCCTGGGCTTCACAGGGGATGCTGAGCAGAAACAAGGCAAGCATCCCATGTAGCAGAAACCTTTGCCCTCTCATCGCTGAGCAGTTTCAGCCTGGCTGGCCAATCTCTGAAAGGAAGGAGGAAAAGCTGAGTTCTGAGAGAAAATGCAAGACCCACAGCTCATCCCTCAGAGTCCTTGTCCCCTTCCAGAGGAAATCATGGCTTCTCAAACTCATATATCCTCTGTCCTTCAATTCCCTTCCTGGATAGCTTGGTCCTCACATATATTCCCCTTTGCATAGGGAACCTGTATTTTCCTCTTCTTCCTGTTTCCTCTTAGTTTCAGTTCCTGGATTTGAGCAGATGACGAGGGCAGGGACATCTTCTATCATTTGACATCTGAAAATGCCTGTTTGGTCCCTCAGTCTCCCCTTGCCATGGGAAGGAGTCCAGCCTCCTGCACCTTCCCTCAGCACTTGGTTTCTCCAGAGTCTTTGCTGCTCAAACTGCACTCTTAGACAAAGTTTCCTCCCTGTGGGATACACTGTCCCAGGTGGGCTCCAGCAAGGCCCTTGTATAATGGAGCTATAAAGATAAAAAAAGTCATGAGGTGATTTTAGGGAGACGATGAAGCAGAAGCTCTGTCTATACTTGGGGGCAGGGCAAATGCAAATCCACAGTTGAGACATGCTAGAAGATTAGTGGGATAAAAGGCACTGAAGCAGTGTGTCTACTTTAGGGGTCTGCACATCAATGTACTGGAGCAAGTTTTTCTGGCCTAGACAAGCTCTCAGACCCCTCAGTTGAGGCATTTTTCTTAAAACCATCTTTAAAAGGGGAGTAATTTTAATACATCTGGGCCTCAGCAGCTATAATGGAAGGGACCAAGAGCCTTCATGTCCTGCTGGATCAAGGTCCTGCTCCAAACACAAACTGCCTGCCAGTTGGATGAAAACTTCTCTGATCATAGCTGATCTTCAGATAGCAAACCTCTTGAGAACCATATTAATTTTCAGGGAGAAGTTCTCCTTCCAACTGTCTCAAAAATATTCTCCCTGTTCTCCCTTACAAGGAATGTCACTGGGAATCAGATTAGAGATTGTTCACTTGTTACAGGCATAAATGCCAGTGCTTTGCCATGCGATGAGTAGAATTCCAGTCATGGCCCTCAGCAATCACAATGAGGAGATTTATGCAACACAACTATCTCCAGCAGAATCAAAGGATTATAAACAACACATCTAAAATCCACAAGCTCTGCGTAGTGTCCTGACGACAAACCATCAAGTCTTCACAGTCATCCCAGCAATCAGACACTGGGTAATGCTTGGGGTAAGTGTTAATGACAGAACCACAGGGAGAGGAAGTTGCGTCAGAAGTGGGCCCCACCCCAGTTGTGTAGATGAAAACCTCCTGTTGTCAATTAAATGCATCTGGGACACTTCCATGCCATCTGGCTTCCTTCACACAGTTTAGCTCTCTCTCAGCTACAGCCCTGCACTGGGACCTGCACAGCTACTGTAAAACCAAGGGACCCGGAGAACCCTCCCAAAAAGAGGAGAGTTCTGAAAGTTTTAGCCAACTAGTATCTAACTAAGCATCCTCCCATTGCATGAGTGCATAGTGAGCTGAAGATTTCACACACATTAAGGGCAGAAATAGCTAGAGGTTAGGGGAAAGTATAGAGCACAATCTTCTCTCTACTAAACCAACTGCAAGGGAGTCTGCATTTACAGTATTTCCTGTTATAAATCACCAGAGAGTTCAGCACCTTTCCCAGTCTGATTCTGTGCTAATGGAAACTGGTGCCCTTAGTGGCAGAGTGAGAGCTTGGAAAATGACTGACAATAGCTTCCTATACCAAGAGAGTAGCCATGCTGGGCACATCCCAAGCAGCAGAGCTCTCGGCTGGCCCCAATACTAAGCGGAAGGGCCCAAGCTTAGGCAAAGAACAATCCTAACAAAATAGCTGCTTTCATCAGAGTTTGTGTTGTCTTGAATGAGGAACATTGGAAATAGGCCCTAACCCCTAACGTCCCCACTTCTGCTGTACAATTGTTACCCTGGGGGTGTGCACTGTCACAATTTGAACCACAGAGAAGATCAGGCTGGAAGACAAGCTGCCACCACAGTTCATGTCACACAGGGGAAGGCCCTCTCACCTGCCCATCCTCCCCAAACTGGGTTGGAACCACCGAAATGAGGGTCCCGCATCTGCCCAAGACCAAATGGCAAATAAATTGGACACCTGAAGCTCCGTTTAGTCTAAACAACAAAAATCCTTTTTAGAGACAGGAGTATGATGAGGGGCAAAAAGCAAATCCCAAAAGTTCACAACATGGAGCACAACTGACTGCAGATCTCTTAGCAGGATTTGCTCTAGCAAGAAGTTTAGGGAGATGACTAGGGAGACTAGAATTGTTTCTCCAGAAAAGAGGTGACAGTTCCTTAAGGGACAGCAGAAGCAGAACCAGATTCTCTTACTTCCACTCATGTCAATTAACTGTCAGAGACTTCAGGTTTGTTCTTATTAATAAAACCAAGGCAGGAAGTTATACATCCTCCCAGGTGAGTCAGAAGAGGCCCACGGCTCTCAAGTCCCTTTTCTGGTAGCACAGGAACCCCACATATTCCTCCAAGCTTCTTACCTGTGGCTGTTAGAATTTATGACAAAGCAGTGAGGGACTGCACACATAACAATTCACCCATATCTACCTCCATGCCCAGAAAGATGCTTAGAGCAATCCCAGCATTTTTATGCTGTTTATAGTGCCTAGTACTTTACAGCTTGCTATTCATAGCTCCATAGTCTCCTGGATTCTGTATCCCTCTGCTATAGACTTCTCAGCAGGCAGGATGCTTTTCACTGCCTGTGAAAGTCTCTAAATGCACATTACCTACAGGGAAAGCCAGATTAAATAGTCACCTCAAAAACACCACTAAAAGCAACGAAGTGCGCAGCCAGGACCCACACGCCTCAGGCCCAAACCACTCAGGGGAATGGAGGAAGATATATCATGGTGTCATTAAAGTCACAGGTTCATATCACATTCCTGGTTTTGCGATTTCCCCCTATTGTAGGCACTCAGCTACCACAGCAATGGGAGCCAGATAAACAACTAGAGAGACAGAGAGGATCTCAGATGCTCCACTATAGTGGGGAGGATTTTAAAAGCACTAGGTGTACTAGGATTTAAAGCAGACCTGACACTGTGGAAGTGGATGATGGATTCAATATACGCAACAGACACAAATGGTCAGGGCTTATTTAAACACTTAATTTGAAAGACAGTAGCTCCAACAGCACAGCACCTCATCATACTGGGGTCAGGACCACCTTAAAGGAGAAAGTGCCCCTTACACAATCACAAGTACCACTCTCTGTGGCACCAGCCTGTTCTGTGGAGGTCTCCTATCCAAGTACTGAAGAGGGTTAGCTCTGCTTAGCCCTTTCAATCACAGCTCTAGAGCATATATGACTGAAATAGCTAAAAGTATTCCCAGCACAGGAGCAATAGATGCCACAACAGACAGTGAAAGATGAAAAGAGGGATGGAAATTTTGCCATTCACTCACTCCTGGTGGCGGTGGTGTGTTGAATCCAAGGCATGAAAATGAATCACATTTCCCCTCCCAGTGTGCAAGCCTAGAGTCTAGCCTCCTCCCCGGGCACTTACACAGCAAGCAGGCTCTGCAGTAGTCTTTATAAAAATGCAAACAGAATTAGAAATGCAGATTCACACCAAGATAAAAATCTATTGCAAGTCAGAAAAAGGAAGGAGAGATAAAACCAAATATTTACACAAGATGCTCCTGGAACTGCCAAGTCCCCTGCTGAAGCTGAAGGAGATTTCTAGTTCTTTCTGCAAGCTGTTTTCTGCCAATGCACCTGGAAAGTTCATCCCAGCCCTCCAAACAACTCTCAAGTGCTCTGTGCGTGGCAGTGAGTTCACTCTGCTCCTGCCTCCTCCCCCTCACAGCCAGTAGCTCTGCTCTTTCAGACAACGGGGCTTTAGCGGCTTTTTGGCACAAGCCCACGTTCCATCATGATGACACTTTAAATGTGCTTGGAAAAATTTTTTATAGTTATTTTCCCTGGAAGCCATGGAGCCACAATGGAACACTACGCAGAACAGAAAAGTTATTTCACTGAAGAGGAAATGGAAACAGCAGCTAGCAAATTCTCCCAAAGCCTCATTCCATCAGCCCTGCAGTAACCTCCGGATTCCTACTGAAAACCCCAACACTTCTGACAAGGATTACAAGGCTCGCCAACTTCCAGTTAATTGCCCCAGCATTCTCTCTCAGGGAGTTTACCTCTCAACCACATGCCATTTCTGAGAAGCCCAAACCACTTCATAGTATTCTCCCTTTCCCTAGGATCTCTCATAAGAATATCTTGCTTTATTTAGAACCGCATCTCCCCCTGTGGAATGCATCTCTTTCTACAAAGCATACATACATGTGAACATCACAATACCCACAACTAAAAGCTGCATACATACTGCTAAGAAGGGCAGCAGGATTAGGAATACAAGAACAACAACACAGAAAGGTCCAAGGTCCAGCAAATTCAGAATCTCATCTCTAACTGCAACCAATTCTGAAATCTTGAGAGGAAAATGTGAGGTGGGGGTATTTCTTCCTGACCTCACTCAGGCCAGCAATAAGCCTCATCCCGCAAAAGACAGGAAGACGTGTTCCCAGACCAACTTGACAATCAACCTTACCCCTCAGGGATAGGTGTGATTTCTTCCTGACCCAACCCAGCAATCAGCCTCAGGCCCTGAAGCAGGAGTATTTTAGAGCCTTCATAACATTTACCTTAGAGCACAAACAGGCATCATCATGAGCTTGCCACTAGATTTTCTCCACCAGCTAACACATATTTAAAAAAAAAAACAGTATATTAGCTAATGTGTTCAAATTCTACAACTAGATTTTGAACACATTAGCTAATATATACCTTTACCCCGATATAACGTGACCTGATATAACATGAATTTGAATATAATGTGGTAAAGCAGTGCTCGGGGGGGTGGGGAGGAGGTACTCCAGCAGATCAAAGCAAGTTCGATACCATGTTATAGGTGAAACCATGTTATAAGATTTTTTTGGCTCCCAAAGACAGCATTATATCAGGGTAGAGGTGTATTAAGAATGTAAGGCCCTAGATGGCATTCCTGAAGATACAGTTTTTATCTAAAAGGAAGAGACATCTATAGCAGTGGTTCCCAAACTGGGGTTTGTGAATGTTACAGGGTGTTCTTGGGAAAAAATTCCCTAATGGTGGATACAGCTCTCCATAGGGACCGGGGCAGCACAGGGCCAGCAGCCTGGAGCCTTGGGGACTTCCAAGAGCTAAGCAGATCAAAGCAAGCATATCTATCACACTGAGGAGATTTAAACTTCAAGACTCCTTATATGAAATAGAAAGGGTGGTGGATATTTTTTGCTGTTTTTAAAGTTAAATAGGCTGCTAATGTTGTTTTTAAATTACTATGAAGAACAAGTTTAAGCTTTGTTGTAACATGCATTGTTAGCCTGGACTGCTCAAGACTTAAATGCTTGTGCAGGAGGAACTCTTCGAGCTGGCTTCTTAAATATCTTCATGCTGTTTCACATCTGATACTCCTTGATGAAACATAGGAGCCAGAGGCACCAGTACGGGGGGGGGGGGGGGGCAACAACAGTCACATGCCTCCCCCCCCACAGGTCCCTCCCCTTTTTTTCTGGCAACCCCTGCAGGCCTGCTCCCACTTCTCTGGCAGTGCCCCCACCCCAGGCCTGGGGTGCATAGGGGCTTTACCCCGGCACCCCTTTTTTCTACTGGCACCTCTGATAGGAGCCTTGTCTTATAACTGGCTTAATCAAAAGTGATACAAGCTACAAAAGTGAGATCTTGGAAGAGCGTTGCCATTTTCATAATTAATAAATAAGCATGTCATAAAAACAAATTTTATATTTCCAAGATCACTGCTTTTATAATTTATGCTGAGGTAAGGGAGAAAATCCCTGGAAATATTCATTTTTAGGAGGGAATTCACAAGACTTGACATTTTTGTGAAAGGGGTTTGCGAGTTGTTAACGTTTGGGAACCACTGATCTATAGCAATCTTACAATGACTGAATCTGTCAGCACTGAATTTCATCTAAGTAATGCACATCAGAAGGAATAATTGATCAACTCATACAATTTACTAGGTTATAAATTAACTGTAACCTCTCAGGGAAAAGAGCTGTGTTGTCACTATAGGCAATGCAATGAAGTTCTCTAGGTCACTGAACAACAGCAGTGAAAAAAGTAAACAAGTTGATAGTATGGTATTGAAAATCCTGCAAATGTTATCATTCCATTATTAAAGGTGACAAAGGTAGTCACACCTATAGATGAAGTTGTGTGACACCTTCCACTCTAAGACCTGTTTTCAATTGCTAATAACTTTGCCAGACTTAAGCCATTCGAGCTGATTTATAGATCAGTGGTATACATCTCCTGGAACACTGTTTCGCTCATCAGCCTGTCTCCAAAGGGATATAGCAGAAGCAGACATAGAAGATGAAAATTATTAGAGACAAAGACAGTTATTACTGTAAAAAGGAGATGAATAAAAAAGATTATTGAAAGAGCCATATAAAGTATTGAATGGTGCAGTGAAGCAAGAACAGGTATTGCTCTGCTGTTCATTTCTCCTGTAACACGGGAACAAGATAACAGCCAATGAAATCCAAGGGCAGCAAATTTAAAGCTGGAAAAAAGAAACATTTTTACACAACACCCAATTAACCAGTGAAACTCGCAGCCACCAGACACCCGAGGCCAAGCGCTGGGCAGAGTGTAAAAGAGGGTTTCATGTTACTGCGGCCCGGGGGGCACCTCCGCAGGCCCCTGGACGGGCGCGCATCGCCAGCGACACCAGCCCTCGGGGCTGGGCACAAGTCAGGCTCAGAAGCTGCTTCTGCAGCAGGCTCCCGCCGCTGCCGCTCAGGGCTCCGGACACCAGACCAGCGGCCCGGGGCAGGTCCCGCGACCCTGCGGCAGCGAGTCCCGCCAGTGACGGGCGCTGTCAATTCAGCCGCGGGGACGGCGCTGCACTGATGGTCCCTGCCCGGAATCTCGGTCTCTCAGCTCCCCTAGGACCATCACTCTTGCCGGCTGGGCCCGGCCGCAGGGACCCGCCGCCCCTGGGTGGGGGCGCGGGGGGCCGCCGCCGGCCTGGCTGGGGCTCCAGGCGGGGCGCCCTGGGAAGCGCCGCGTCCCGCTCGCTCCCCACCCCGGGCACCCAGTTACCGTGCGGCGGCGCGCTCCGGGCTGTCCCTGCCATCCAGCTGCGGCTCCGCTCGGGACTCCCCGGCTGGCCTCTCGGCCCCGCCTCCCAGCACCAGCCACGTCGGCCCCATCCCCTCGGAACCAGAGTCACCGTCCCCGCCCGGACAGAGCCCCGCGCGCACTTCCAGCCTCCCAGCAAGGAGGGGCGCTGGGACAACGGACACTTCCTGTCACATCGCCACTGGGGGACAGCAGAGGCAGCGCACTTCCTTCCCGCTGCGCCCCTTGGGAGACAGGAACTCATGACGGAGCTTCCGGTCGCACGTTCTGGGGCAGATCGCGCCCTCGCAGAGCTATTTCGGTAGGGCAAAAACTCGCGCAGGCGCAGAATGTTGGTACACAACTGCGGCTACGCTGTTGGGAGCTGAAAAGACTCACAACAAGGCTCCTGACGTGCCATTGGGGCCCCATGAGCAGCACCCCCCATGCCTGGCCGCTGCAGGGGAAGCTGCCCTTGTCCGCTCTGTTTGCTTGTGTTAGAGCTGCTGCTCCTGCTGCGCTCAGAGACTTCCAGAGCCACAAGGGGCTGGAGCCAGCCAGCGCAGGTGGAGGTGATCAGTGTTCTCTGCCCTGGGGCTGACCCTGCTCCAAGTGCTTTCTACTCCACTCACAAGTCTCTGCCACTGGTCATTGCAAATGTCACCAACTGGCTGCCCAGTGCCTCCATCAGCTCATAAATAATCATAGAATATCAGGATTGGAAGGGACCTTAGGAGGTCATCTAGTCCAACCCCCTGCTCAAAGCAGCACCAACCCCAACTAAATCATCCCAGCCAAGGCTTTGTCAAGCCTGACCTTAAAACCCTCTAAGAAAGGAGATTCCACCACCTCCTTAGATAACCCATTCCAGTGTTTCACCACCCTCCTAGTGAAAAAAAGTTTTTCCTAATATCCAGCCTAAACTTCCCCCACTGCAACTTGAGACCATTACTCCTTGTTCTGTCATCAGCTGCCACTCAGAACAGTCTAGATCCATCCTCTTTGGAACCCCCCTTCAGGTACTTGAAAGCAGCTATCTAATCCCCTCCGCCCCCGCCATTCTTCTCTTCTGCAGACTAAACAATCCCAGTTTCCACAGCCTTTCCTCATAAGTCATGTGCTCCAGCCCCCTAATCATTTTTGTTGCCCTCCGCTGGACTCTCCAATTTTTCCACATCCTTCTTGTAGTGTGGGGCCTAAAACTGGACACAGTACTCCAGATGAGGCCTCACCAATGTCAAATAGAGGGGAATGATCACGTCCCTCCATCTGCTGGCAATGCCACAACTTATACAGCCCAAAATGCCATTAGCCTTCTTGGCAACAAGGGCACACTGTCAACTCATATCTAGCTTCTCATCCACTGTAACCCCCATGTCCCTTTCTGCAGAACTGCTGCCTAGACATTTGGTCCCTAGTCTGTAGCAGTGCATGGGATTCTTCCGTCCTAAGTGCAGGACTCTGCCCTTGTCCTTGTTGAACCTCATCAGGTTTCTTTTGGCCCAATCCTCTAATTTGTCTAGGTCCCTCTGTATCTATCCCTACCCTCCAGCATATCTACCATTCCTCTGAGTTGATGAGGATGCAGTCCACACCATCTTCCAGGTCATTAATGAAGATATTGAACAAAACCGGCCCCAGGATCAATCCTTGGGGCACTCTGCTTGATACCAGCTGCCAACTAGACATGGAGCCATTGATCACTACCTGTTGAGCCCGACAATCTAGCCAGCTTTCTGTCCACCTTATAGTCACCTAATGAGCCTACATTGCTCTGCAGCCTACGCTGAAGCTGCCAGGCCTCGCACAAGTAACCTTTCCCTGCCGCCAGCTACATTTGGTTACTTTATTACTCCTGTTATTCGTGATTTGCATGATTGTAGCCCCTACAAGCCCGTCATGGGCTCGGACCCCACTGTGTTAGGCACTGTAAACACAGAACAAAATGAAGTCCTTGCCCCAAGGAGTTTACAATCTACCTCTTTCTTCTGGACCCATGGGAAGGAGTCTCTGGAAAAATTCCACCACGATTTCAACAGCTTCCACCTCACCATCAACCTCAGCCTGGACCAATCTACACGGGAGGTCCACTTCCTAGACATCACGGTGCAAATAAGTGATGGTCACTTTAACACCACCCTATACCGAAAACCTACCAACCGCTATGCCTACCTTCATGCCTCCAGCTTCCATCCCGGGCACATCACATGATCCATTGTCTACAGCCAAGCACTGAGGTACAACCGCATCTGCTCTAACCTCTCAGACAGAGACCAACACCTACAAAATCTCCACCAAGCATTCTCAAAACTACAATACCCGCATGAGGAAATAAGAAAACAGATCAATAGAGCCAGACGTGTACCCAGAAGCCTCCTACTGCAAGACAAACCCAAGAAAGAAACCAACAGGACTCCACTGGCCATCACATACAGTCCCCAGCTAAAACCTCTCCAACGCATCATCAGGGACCTACAACCCATCCTGGACAATGATCCCACACTTTCACAGGCCTTGGGTGGCAGGCCAGTCCTCGTCCACAGGCAACCTGCCAACTGAAACATATTCTCACCAGTAACTGCACACTGCACCATAGTAACTCTAGCTCAGGAACCAGTCCATGCAACAAACCTCAATGCCAACTCTGCCCACATATCTACACCAGCGACACCATCACAGGACCTAACCAGATCAGCCACACCATCACCGGTTCATTCACCTGCACGTCGACCAATGTAATATATGCCATCATATGCCAGCAATGCCCCTCTGCTATGTACATCGGCCAAACTGGACAGTCGCTACGGAAAAGGATAAACGGACACAAATCAGATATTAGGAATAGCAATATACAAAAACCTGTAGGAGAACGCTTCAACCTCTCTGGCCACACTATAGCAGACCTTAAGGTGGCCATCCTGCAGCAAAAAAACTTCAGGACCAGACTTCAAAGAGAAACTGCTGAGCTTCAGTTCATCTGCAAATTTGACACCATCAGCTCAGGATTAAACAAAGACTGTGAATGGCTTGCCAATTACAGAACCAGTTTCTCCTCCCTTGGTTTTCACACCTCAACTGCTAGAACAGGGCCTCATCCTCCCTGATTGAACTACCTCATTATCTCTAGCTTGCCTGCATATATATACCTGCCCCTGGAAATTTCCACTACATGCATCTGACGAAGTGGGTATTCACCCACGAAAGCTCATGCTCCAAAACGTCTGTTAGTCTATAAGGTGCCACAGGACTCTTTGCTGCTTTTACAGATCCAGACTAACACGGCTACCCCTCTGATACTCTTTGCTTCCAACAGTTTAATCCATTTTTAATTCATAACACAAAACTGTTCCTGACCCAGTCTCTTTTTCTTACTCTGGTATTTTTAAAGCTCTAAATGTATATTTGTTTTTAAGAACACGCAACATAAACTTGGCACTTTGTTGGTTATTGGCATTCAGCAGCACTTATGGTAATGGGCGCATTTGAAACAGAGGGCACAGTCAGGGAGGCTCTGAGTTTAGTGAATATAGAGGAAGCCCTGGTGTCTGTCCCAGAGCAGCTAACAATCCAGATTAGATGCAAGACAGATATATACAGGGCCATAACTAAGGTGGGGTGAGCAGGGCATCCACCCAGGGTGCAGAGCCACCAGGGATGCAAAAATGGGGCAGCATGCAGGATCAGGCTCAGTGGCATCAGCCTTCTCTCCAATAGGATCAGGGCCAGTTGCATCTGGCCGGAGCCCATGGTACTCAGGGACCCCCTCCTTGTGGGCCCAGTGACCCTGTCCGGAGACGGTTCTCTCTAGCACTAGGACTGCAATGGCAGGGCTCTGAGTGCCCTGGCTGGTGGGAAGGGCAGAAGGAGGAAGGGCTGCACACATGCACTGGAGATAGGAGGTCAGCTGCACAAATGCCTGGGGGGGGGGTGGAGGGCGCCATGCGGGGAGGGGGTTCAAAAGGCTAAAACCATGAGGGAGTGCAGGGGTTAGGGGATAAGGTGGCACAGGTGGGGAGTGGACTGATATCTGCCCGTCCTCAAGTGAGGTTAAAAGCAGCAAGGACTGATGGCTTGGTTGTGAAAGCACCAGAGTCTGCAGATTTTTATGTAAATTTATGTAAATAAAGACACCATAGTTAAAAGGTTCTTTCTTTCCTCAAAAAGAACAGGAGTACTCGTGGCACCTTAGAGACTAACAAATTTATTTGAGCATAAGCTTTCGTGGGCTACAGCCCACTTCATTGGATGCATGTAGTGGAAAATACAGTAGGAAGATATATATATACAGATAGAGAACATGAAACAATGGGTATTACCATATACACTATAAGGAGGGTGACCAGTTAAGGAGAGCTATTATCAGCAGGAGAGAAAAAGAACTGTTTGTAGTGGTAATAAAAATGGCCCATTTCGAGCAATTGACGAGATGTAAGGAACTGGAGAGGGGGCTGAAACATGCGGAAATAGTTGTACTTTGTGTAATGGCCCATCCACTCCCAGTCTTTATTCAAGCCTAATTTGATGGTGTCCAATTTGCAAATTAATTCCAATTCAGCAGTCTCTCATTGGAGTCTAATCACATCAGCCACACCATCAGGGGTTCATTCACCTGCACATCTACTAATGTGCCGTATGCCATCATGTGCCAGCAATGCCCCTCTGCCAAATGTACATTGGCCAAACCGAACAGTCTCTATGTAAAAGAATAAATGGACACAAATCAGATGTCAAGAATTATAACATTAAAAAACCAGTTGGAGAACACTTCAGTCTCCCTGGCCACTCGATTACAGACCTAAAAGTCACAATATTACAACAACAAAACTTCAAAAACAGACTCCAGGCTAACACAGCTGCTACTCTGAAACCTTTCTTTCCTCAGGTGCACGGCTGCGGCGAATTAACTTGTTAAGCACGCTCAGGCTAACAGAAATCTAGTGCAACAGATGTAATATGCAAGGAGTATGTGCAACACTCATGGCTTGTTCCCTCTGTCAGCCTCTTGCCGTCCTCCTCCTCCTGAGGCCATCCCCATTGGCATCTTTATTGTGCTTCTGATTTAGACTGATTTTATAAGCTCCTCAGCGCTCCTGTCTTTTTTATCTGCCTATAAATACTCAGCACTTACATCACACCTTTCACTGAAAGATCTCAAAGCACTTTACAAACATACCAAGGCACAGATTATAAACCCAAGATTACATGGTGGGTCAGTGGCAGAGCCAGAAACCAAGCTCACCACTCCTGATTCCCAGGCAATGCCCATGCTATTCATCTACACTGCCTACCCCTCCATCACCTATGCATCTTTATAAACAAGTCTGCACTAGGGTGATGTCCCTCATACCCCAGTCCCCTCTCCACTCGCATTGGACAATTGTGAATTCATTTGTAAATCACAGACTCTGGAGACTAAAAAGACCAGTTTGAGTGGACCATCCAGTATTTCTCCCTGACAACACAGGATTGTGCCCACCTGTGCATTTAAAACTCACCTGGAGTTTTAAATGTGCCAAGCAATAGGGTATCCACTGCTTGCCTCAGGAGATCTCGCTGAGGACATAAAGAGCTATGGTAAATTGTTCTGCACCATTGATGCAAAGCATTACAGCTTATGATAACAGTTAGCTGTTAGATTGCATTTTTTAGTTCTCAAAGAGTAGGTGCCCAAGCTGTCTGATTCCAGGTGGTGAGTTCCTATCTGGGGATTTCTAAACGGACATAGGTGCCTCAAGACAGCTTAGATGTAGGTGCCTATCTCTGAGAAAGGGGCAGGGCTTAACACATGCCTGTTGTTGGTCTCTCCCATTGCCTCCCTTACGTAGGGAGCACCAGGGCTGGCTTTTGTAGATGGGATTCCTAGGCATCTATCTTTCCCTATACATTGTACAGGGAGCTTTGGTGCCTAACTCAGCTTTGTGGCTCACAGTGTGTTCTTGTGATTTTCTAGATGCTGTGACACTTAGCATTGCAACAGCTGAGTCCCGTTGTGGATCCCTCCCAAAGTACTTTACAAAAAGGGAGTAGCATCATTATCTCCATTTTATTGATGGAGAAACTGACCAGGCAGAGCAACTTGCTGCAGTGATTAGGACTGGGAGGCAGATCTGATTCCCAGACTTGTGTCCAGCCCAGAAGACCCTAGTTGCTATCAGTGCTCTTGCTATGCTTTGCACCATTACTGCAGAATTCCGCTGTGGGAAATGCCAGGTATTAATTATTACTATTATTTGGGCATCACTGTTTCCACTCGCACTTCCTATTACACAGCCCTGCGCCTTTGCTGATGAAAAATCATGTCTTGCTCTTTTGACACCTAGACACTGTTCATTTGCTTTGGGACATGGTTTTATCATTTCATTGGAAAAACAAAACAGTTCAAAACCATTTCTTTTTGTTTTGCTTCCCCCCCACCCCCATTCTCCTTCTCTTGACCTGCAGGTAAAAAACTGGTAGCTTAGACCTGTGCATGGGGGAGAGGATGTTAAAATATATACTTCAGACAACTGAATGGGGAAAATAGCAGAGCCTGGGAAAGAGGAACATACATACTTTATCTGAGACATGTTTTTAAAAGGGCTGAGTGTGTGGTGAGAGTTGGCCTAGCCATGGCCTGCTGTAAAGAATCTTCTTTCATTTCAGCTCCACAGGATGAAAAGGTGATGCTGGCTAATTTGAACCTAGTCATTAGGACCCCCTTTCAATTCAATTAAGCTCTGTTCTCCTCCTCAGCCTGTGGGCCTTGGTCTGTTGTTATTAATCAGGAGACAGGGAAATTGCTTTCACCATAAAAGGTGCACATTCTTTGCTGGAAGCAAAACACTGATCTGATTTTGCCTGATGGAAGAGGTTTTTATGCCTAATCCGTGGTGGGAATGCTTTACCTCCCAGAAGAGAGAAGTTTAGCACAGCTCCTATGGGCTAGAGTGGGACAGGCAGATTACTGACAGAGGAGGAGGGGCCCAGCTGGAGTCCAGCTACAGTGATGAATCTTAGTTCACGGGGACATGTGTTAGCAGGCAGGATAGATTCTCACTCTGGAAGCCACACATGGGCATGGATTTTAGTAGTGGAGAAGATTCAGTTCCAGAGAGGCATATTTGAAATTTTTATAAAATAGATACTACAGCTCTGGTCCCAAATGCTGCAGTGACTACGCTATAAACTCTGGCCTTAGAGATCATGATTGCAGAGCACTGCTATATTGCTTTCTGTAAGGGCTCCTAACTCATGATGTCTGGATTATGGGGGAACTTCCCTTTTTTTCCCATGTACACATTCTGGGGAGATAAATTACTCTAGTTTGCACTCTTATAATGCCTTTCACTTCACCAGTGAATTATACCTCCCATCATCTCTCTGTAAGTATCATTATCTCTCTTTTATATAAGGGAACACAGAGGCACCAAAACATATGATCTGCCCAAGATACAAAGGAGGAAAGTGGCAGAGTTGCAGGGCCATAACCAGGGTTAGGCGAGCAGAGCAAGCACCTAGGGCACAAAGCCGTGGGGGCGGAAAATGATGTAAAAAAAGGTAGGGGCACAAATATGCTTGCTCGCCCTCAGCACTAAAATGCCTAGTTATGGCTCTGGATATATACAAACCCATATATACAAGTTCCATGCAGATGGTTCTTTTAAATTTTATTGTCTTAATGTATTCAGGAAAATGGGGCCAGGAAAGATCTTTACAAATTTCAGTTACATTGACACCAGCAGGGTGCTTTTTGGCTTGCATCTGTCCCTGTGGAAACAGCAGAAATGGTGGAGGTACCTGGACAATGGAAGAGGGAGTAGCATATATTTTAAAAAAGTAACTTAATAAAACATGCGCTTTTCACATTTTGCTTGTGTGTCTTGTCTATATTGACTCTAAACTCTGGGGGCTGGGACTGTCTTTTAGGCATATATATAGCACCTAGCACTAAAATATAAATTAATGGAGATACTCTATCTCCTAGAGATAGAAGGGACCTTGAAAGGTCATTGAGTCCAGCCCCCTGCCTTCACTAGCAGGACCAAGTCCTGATTTTACCCCAGATCCCTAAGTGGCCCCCTTAAGGATTGAATTCATAACCCTAGGTTTAGTAGGCCAATGCTCAAACCACTACGCCCTGATTCCAAGCAGGTTTACTGCAGGCTACTACTGTACAAATTAATCATAACTACAGCCATTCTTGGCATTCATCATCCAAAGGTCTTGCAAGGATTTGGGTGAGTTTTAAAGATGACTGATTGAGGAGGACGGGATATCTTGGGGAATCTTAACAAAAGCTTTTGAAAATCCCAGCAATTTTTACCACTAAGACACCTTTATCTACTTTATTAGCTTAATCCTTCCTCCTTAGTAGTGGTCTGATTTTCAGAGGTGAAGAGCACCTCCAACTCCCACCAAAGGCTCTGGGAGCTGCAGATGCTCAGCAGCTCTGGAAATTAGGCTTCAAGAGGACAGAGATTTTCCCTCATGTAAGCTCAGCTAGTCTGAAGTTATCAGGATAGAGTTGCCCAAATGTACTAATTTATCTTTCAGTGTAGTCTGTATAATTTCCCCTGGGATGCACTCTACCCTTCAGTTTCTAAGGATATAGTTGGTCCTGATTGGCACCTCCACTGTCTCACTCTTATTCCCTTTATGCCTATCTCATCGATTTCCTGACTGTGATCGTAACCAATCCTGGGAACTGGGGGAAGTCAGAAATGAGGATATGGAGGTAGATATTACCACATCCGAGGTAGAGGCCAAATTCAAACAGCTTAATGGACAAAATCAGGGGGCCCAGATAATCTTCATCCAAGAATATTAAAGGAACTGGCACATGAAATTGCAAGCCCATTAGCAAGAATTTTTAATAAATCTGTAAACTCAGAGGTTGTACCGTATGACTAGAGAATTACTAACATAGTTCCTACCTTTAAGAAAGGGGAAAAAAATGATCGGGCAACTACAGGTCTGTCAGTTTGATATCTGTAGTATGCAAGGTCTTGGAAAAATCTTTGAAGGAAAAATTAGTCAAGGACATTGAGGTCAATGGTAATTGGGACAAAATACATGGTTTTACAAAAGGGAGATTGTGCCAAATCATCCTGCTCTCCTTCTTTGAGAAGGTAACAGATTTTTTAGACAAAGGAAATGCAGTGGATCTAATTTACATCGATTTCAGTAAGGCATTTGATACGGTTCCACATGGGGAGTTATTAGCTAAATTGGAAAAGATGGGAATCAATATGAAAATTGAAAGGTGGATAAGGAACTGGTTAGAGGGGAGACTACAATGGGTCGTATTGAAAAGTGAATTGTCAGGCTGGAGGGAGGTTATTAGTGGAGTTCCTCAGGGATTGGTTTTGAGACCAATTTTATTTAAGCTTTTTATTAATGATCCTGGCACAAAAAGTGGGAATATGCTAATAAAGTCTGCGGATGACGCAAAGCTGGGAGGTGTTGCCAATACAGAGAAGGATCAGGATATCATACAGGAAAATCTGGATGACTTTGTTGGAGTAATAGGATGAAATTTAATAGTGAAAAGTGCAAGGTCATGCATTTAGGGATTAATAACAAGAACTATTGTTATAAGCTGGGGAGGCATCAGTTGGAAGTAAGAGGAGGAGAAGGACCTCGGAGTATTGGTTGATCAGAGGATGACTATGAGCCACCAATGTGATATGGCTGTGAAAAAAGCTAATGCGGTCTTGGGATGCATCAGGCGAGGTATTTCCAGTAGAGATAAGGAGGTGTTATGACCGTTATACAAGGCATTGGTGAGACCTAATCTGGAATACTGTGTGCAGTTCTGGTCTCCCATGTTTAAGAAGGATGAATTCAAACTAGGATGATCCGAGGAATGGAAAACCTGTCATATGAAAGGAGATTCAAAGAGCTTGGCTTGTTTAGCCTGTTAGAATATAGATATTGAGGCCTGTCTGCAAAGGCCTATACCTTAAGAATTTAGCTGTATTCTTATCACTTACCTAGTTATAGAGGTATAAAAGAAAGAATCAAAATCACTGTCTGTGTAATGGCCTTCTCTTACTGTGACAGGCTAAGGCCTTCAGCTAAGATGTAGTTAGGCAGCCATAAGCTGGAAAGTGTATGGTCACATCCTCACATTCCAAACTAGTCACATTGAAATAAGGTGCTATTGGGCTATAAGGAATACAATCCTGTCCTGATACTCCTATCACCTCCAGAGAAAGGGAAGAGCCTAGAAGATGTAAAAGGAAACTTAGTTTGATCGCATCCTGTCTGGCAAGAAGTCACTTATCAATAGACACAGCTGGAAAACCCTTATGTCTGTATAGATGTAGTTGTAAAATCCTCACTTCTGTATTGTTTTGTATGTTTATTTGCATGGTCTCTGTCTCGTTCTGTGATTGTTTCTGTCTGCTGTATCATTAATTTTGTTGGGTGTAAATCAATGAAGGTGGTGGAATATAATTGGTTAAATAACCATGTTACAATATGTTAGGATTGGTTAGTTAAATTTCAGTAAAATGATTGGTTAAGGAATAGCGAAGCAAAATTCAGGTTTTACTGTATAGTCTGCAGTCAATCAGGAAGTGGGGGGGGGGAATGGGAGCAGGGACTGGGGAATTGGGATCATGTTTTGCTAAAGGAGAAACAGGGACACGGACACGGACACAGGCAAGGCTCTGTGTTGTCAGAGCTGGGAAGGGGGACACTAAGGAAGGAAACTGGAATCATGCTTGCTGGAAGTTCACCCTAATAAACATTGAATTGTTTGCGCCTTTGTACTTTGGGTATTGTTGCTCTCTGTTCATGTGAGAAGGACCAGGGAAGTGAGAGGGTGAAGGAATAAGCCCCCTAACATCTTGGTGCCATGACTTGGATGCATTGCATTGGATAGGTGAGTGGCAGCCTGTAAGTTCCCCTCCCCAACAGTCCGCGCAGCTGCTTGGAGGGGATATAGTGAACTCTCTGATGGTAGTTGTGGGTTCTGGCAAGCCAGGGTAAAGGATTTTTTGGATAAGGAAGAACCAGGGCCCATACCAGGTGCAGGGGTCAGCCTGGGATGAGATTAAAAAGGAAATGGAGGAAGTGTTAGGGGACCCAGAGGAATGGGGGGTGGCTGAGGAGCCCACCCTCCTTTGGTATATGGGTAGTGGAAGAAGGTCCCTGCCCATGGGGACTGGATGCCTTCCAGGGAAAGGAGGCACTTCAGTCCACTTATGAGAGGTTTGAAGTAAGGGCAGCAGTATGGGAAGCTGCCAGTAATCTTTCAAGTTTGGTGCTGTTTCAGCAACGGCTGCTGCAGTGTTGTAAATTAGTTAGGATGGTTAAAGATGATTTGGCACAACAGGGTTTAGAGTCAGAAGCAAAGTTAACAGATCACCCTTAGAGACAGGAGCTGGGACTTGGCCCTGGGCAAGTGAAGGAAAAAAAGAAAAGGTTTCAAGGTGGAAAATGGCAGGGTTTGCAGGAGCAGGTAACAACCCCCACTCTTCAACCAGAGCCAGGATGAGAACCTGTGGATGAGGGTTCCCAGCTGTTTCAACCCGGGGAGCCTACTCTTGGTTCAAAGCTAACTATATCCTTTTCGTCCTTCTTTTCCTCAGTTTACTTAACTTGCTGCTGGTAGCCTGTACTTTAAACTGACCTAACAGGCTTAATTGGTTTCTTTCCACCTCTTCCCCCTCCTCTCCACACCTTTGTTTTTCTGAAGTTTTAGTGGAGGGTACTTTGGATACTTATGTGAAATGTTTTTGGGTTTTGTTTGTTTGTTTTTTGTTTTGTTTTGTTTGGGACAAAATATGACAGAGGTCTGCTGTATTCCACTGGAATTTTTGAAGTAAAAGATCCATGGGCAACCATGAAGACAAATGTTTTACTGCCTTTTGAACAGTCTCAAGATAAAGATAGCACAGGTTAAGGCAGCTGTGTGGCAATAATTGTACTTGGTGGCTGAGTTGTTAGAGACAAAGTGCACTACCTTAAAGAACTAAATGTAGGAGTAAGTGATTTTAAAAAAGTAAGTTAAAAGTTTAAAAATACATTTTGCAAAAATTGATAATACAGGGTTTGGAGGAAAGTAAACATTTGGAAGTTGGAAAATGGTACAGGTAACAGTTGTGAGGATGTTAAAGGTAATAGTTGTGGTGTTACAAGAAGAAAGGTTTTGGTTTAATAATAAAACCCAGTTATATAAATGTAACTGTATGTGCAACTCTGTGCAGTCACATTGGATGGAAGCTTGGTAATTAAATTATACCAGGGGGTCAGGTAGAGTGGCTATTACCACCATTATGCTTCTGTCCCCAGAAGCCTTTACAGCTATTTTAAGGGAAAATGGGCCCTTTTCCCACAGAAATGGTCTATAGGGGACTGCTGCAGGCAGCAGGTGGAGGGAGGATTAATCTGATCAAAATTATTTGACTGTTGGGTAATGTAATCAAAATCACTAAAGGGGTGTCAGGGGTTTCTATTGGAACTTAACTTGACTGCCCTTGGCTGTCTCTGGTTGTACAAGATGGGAGTGTAATCGGGGTACAGTTGTGTAAAAAGGGTAATCACAGTGCAAGGGATGTTAAACAAATTATAATTGCATGTGCACAGGAAAAGGAAAAAGGGAGCAATGATGGGAACACTGAGCTTTGGGGTGGCTCTGGAGGATTGGACTGTTACTTTGGGGGCACATGAAAACTCTGAGGGCACACAGAGGCAGTTACACCTTGTGTAAAATTAATATCGTTAATATAATGTTATGGAGGTTAAACTATTTCCCAGGACATGTGCAGTGTATATTGGAGAAGGGGTAAAATAAATGCAAACAAAACATGGTACTTAATTAAAATCCTGTTAGGGCTCCAAAAGGAGCCACAATAGATTGTGCTTTCTTTTTCAGATCTGTGTTTTGGAGCAGGAGATGAAAGTGAAAAGTAATCAGAACTCTGGTGGAAGTGAAATGTGTCCCTTTTAAAACAGTCTCTGAGCTGCTAATAGCTTTGAATCCAGAGGCAAGCCAAGAAAGCCTCTGTGTGGATGCAAATTACCTAGCTGATGGGGGAAGGAGGAAACTGTCCTTTGCAGCACAAAGAACCTAAGAATAATAAATACATCTGATCAGCAAACAAGCTACTAGAAAACTCAAATTATGGCCCTCCAGAAAAGGGAGGTGGGAAAAAAAAAAGTCAAGCCTGAAAAATAAGGGGAACAGGTTAACCCTAAGGAGTGTGAGTGTGTGTGTGTGTACAGAGCAGAAATCTGAAGCTGTCTCTCAGCTATTACCTGAGAATAAACGTAAAGCTTGGTACAGCAAAGAAACTATTGCAAACCTGTTCTGTTGTACAAGAGGGGAAACTGAGGCACACCACCTCATGAACGACCAGTGAGTAGGGTAATTCACTAGCCTGACTATAGAACAAAATAAGGACAGCCTGGAGGTAATTCTTCTGTTATTCCTACAATTAGCAAGGAAATTTATAAAAGAAATTGGTATTATTATTAAGCAATAATCTGTCCCTACCAGGGGGGTGGAAATTGTTTCTTTTGTTTTTCAGACACTCTACAAGCAAGCTGGTGCCAGCGGAAGAATAACCCAGAATACTATGGATCTATGTTTTGTGTTGTTTGTCTGTGGTGTTTGTCTTGTTGCTACCATGGCATGGATAGGGAATGGCTTCAAAAGGCTGACCTGGGGTGGAGATGTGTATGGGAATGCAAAATGCTCAACTAGAAGGCCAGCACCTGTGTAATAGCTACCATGGTGCCTGGAAATGGAACAGCAACTAAGGTGGGCCCCACAAGCCCTATAGAAATAATGAGAAGGGAAGGAGCTCACTGAGAATCAATGGAGGAGTGTAAAAAAATGGCATAAATAAAAAAAAATGTTTGGCTGTGCCCCTCTCCTATGACTATGCAGGAGCAGGATCAATGGCCTATGGCAAGGGGTAGGCAATTGGGTGTACTGTGTATGAAGTGTTTTGCTGAAAATGTATATATTTCTGGAGGCACAATTACACCAGCCCCCAACCAAACTACACACATCTATATGCTGCTCTCTGGACTCTGGTGCACAAATGGATTTGTAAATCTTATTGCTGTGAATAATCGAACCAGGGCATACTGCCTGATTCCATACCAAATGGTTAAGTTGGTTAGGAAAATAACCCATTTCTCTGTGGACATTCAATGGACTTATGATGTGGACAAAAGCACATAAAACTTGCAGGGGCAGCTTGCTGCAGCTGCCAGCGACTGGACACATTAAGATCTTAACCCTGTCGAAGAAGGAGAGGCAGTGTTTTGGTCGTGGCTCGGACATTGGACCATAATGCAGTGGTCAGGACTCGGTGTTGCTGTGCATTGTATATTGTTAACTGTACTTGTTACGTTGCATATGGAAATAACCTATAAGTAATGTAGTAAGCCCTCCCCACCCTGCAGTGTGCAAGACAACCCGGACCCAACCTTCTCGGGCCCAATATAATGGAAAGTCTGGGATACTAATTGGACTAGGTGTTATCTGCCCATACGAGAGAAGGTGGAGGGCACTATACTACACAAGGGGCAGTGGGACAAATGGAATATCGACACCTTCCACCTTGATGCCTGGCCCTATCAGGAAATGTGTCGCCATATGTCCTATGCTTTTCCAGGGATACCTGGGCAGGAGGATCCCAAAAGAAAAAGATTAAAAAAGGGGTGGAGTATTAGGATATAGATATTCAGGCCTGTCTGCAAAGGCCTATACTTTAAGAATTTAGCTGTATTCTTATAACTTAGCTAGTTATAGAGGTATAAAAGAAAGAATCGAAATCACTGTCTGTGTAATGGCCTTCTCTTACTGTGACAGGCTAAGGCCTTCAGCTAAGATGTAGTTAGGCAGCCATAAGCTGGAAAGTGTATGGTCACATCCTCACATTCCAAACTAGTCACATTGAAATAAGGTGCTATTGGGCTATAAGGAATACAATCCTGTCCTGATACTCCTATCACCTCCAGAGAAAGGGAAGAGCCTAGAAGATGTAAAAGGAAACTTAGTTTGATCGCATCCTGTCTGGCAAGAAGTCACTTATCAATAGACACAGCTGGAAAACCCTTATGTCTGTATAGATGTAGTTGTAAAATCCTCACTTCTGTATTGTTTTGTATGTTTATTTGCATGGTCTCTGTCTCGTTCTGTGATTGTTTCTGTCTGCTGTATCATTAATTTTGTTGGGTGTAAACCAATGAAGGTGGTGGAATATAATTGGTTAAATAACCATGTTACAATATGTTAGGATTGGTTAGTTAAATTTCAGTAAAATGATTGGTTAAGGAATAGCAAAGCAAAACTCAGGTTTTACTATATAGTCTGCAGTCAATCAGGAGGTGGGGCGGGGGGGGAATGGGAACAGGGACTGGGGACAGGGGAATTGGGATCATGTTTTGCTAAAGGGGGAATGGGAACAGGAACAGGGACATAGGCAAGGCTCTGTGGTGTCAGAGCTGGGAAGGGGGACACTAAGGAAGGAAACTGGAATCATGCTTGCTGGAAGTTCACTCCAATAAACATCGAATTGTTTGCGCCTTTGGACTTCGGGTATTGTTGCTCTCTCTTCATGCGAGAAGGACCAGGGAAGTAAGAGGGTGAAGGAATAAGCCCCCTAACATAGCCTAACCAAAAGAAGGCTGAGGGGAGATGTGATTGCTCTCTCCAAATATATACCAGGAATAAATACCAGGGAGAGAGAGGAATTATTTAAGCTCAGCAACAATGTGGACACAGGAACAAATGGATATAAACTGGCTATCAGGAAGTTTAGACTTGAAATTAGACAAAGGTTTCTAACCATCAGAGGAGTGAAGTTCTGAAACAACCTTCCAAGGGGAGCAGTGGAGGAAAAAGACATATCTGGCTTCAAGACTAAGCTTGATAAGTTTATGGAGGGGAAGGTATAATGGGATAGCCTAATTTTGGCAATGAATTCGTCTTTGACTACTAGTAGTAAATATGCCCAATGGCTTGTGATGGGACATTAGATAGGGTGGGATCTGAGTTACTACAGAGGATTCTTTCCTGGGTGTCTGGCTGGTGAGTCTCGCCCACATGCGCAGGGTTTAGCTGATCGCCATATTTGAGGTCTGGAAGGAATTTTCCTCCAGGGCAGATTGGCAGAAGCCCTGGGGGCTTTTCGCCTTCCTCTGCAGTGTGGGGCATGGGTCACTTGCTGGGAGATTCTCTGCACCTTGAAGTCTTTAAACCAGGGGTCCCCTACGCAGTGCCCAAGGGTGCCATGGTCCCACCGAGGCATCTATGTGCACCTGCATACTGGCCAGCGGACAAGCATCCACCGAAATGCCGCTGAAATGCAGCAATGTCAAGAGGTGTCACCGTCGAAATGCCACTGAGAAGCAGCATATCAAGAGGCGTCGCCACCAAAATGCCGTTGATTTTCGGCCTCGACACCTCTTGACGTTGCTGCTTCTCGGTAGCATTTCGGTGGATGCTTGTCCGCCGGCCACGGTCCTCGGTGGCTCGTCATCCAGCGCCCGCCAGATGAAAAAGGTTGGGACCACTGCTTTAAACCATGATTTGAGGACTTCCGTGGCTGAGACACAGGTTTGATACAGGAGTGGGTGGGTGAGATTCTGTGGCCTGCATTGTGCAGGAGATCAGACTACATGATCATAATGGTCGCTTCTGACTGTAAAGTCTATGATTCTAAGCTAGGATTTCACTCTGAGATATTTAATTTTAATCTTAGACTGTATCCCACAGGGAGACACAGCAGAGCAAAGTTCTTGGGGAAATGTGCTCTCAGTGGGTCCCTGTGCTGCTGAGTGGGCAGCTGCTTCTGCATTCTGAACCAAGTGGACCTTTTCCAAGGGTGGCTATTGCATTCCTAAGTATAATTAATTTCAACTCATCAGGTCTCAGGGTCACGAATATGTGGCTCACTATGGCCAAGTCTGAGTCCAATAGGATAGGTCTCAGGCCAGGCATAGAAGTTGCTGTTTTTAGTGAGGATAGCTATTTAGGTATCGAAAAGCAATGCAGCCTTCCTCAAGCCACTTGAGCCTGACGTCCTGAAAGGGATTTACACCTGAGTTTCCACATTCCTTCCTACAAGATTCCCTTATTTTGAAGGAATGGAGTAAGAAATCAGACTTCTTGCATCTTATCCCCAGGATGTTTCTAGAAGTTTATTGGGGAATTTGGGGTGGGGAGTGCTATCTAAAGTGACATGTGCTGTTGCCTTATCCAACACCCTCATCCTCTCTAATTGGATCCTCTACCTGTGTGTGTCTATGGCCACCACCTCTTTTACATGACCATTTCATGTCTACCAGCAACCCCTTCTCCTGGTTTATGAGGCCCACAGCCTCCAGTGACCTCCTTGCTTAGATGGGAAAGCCATCTGTATAGGCAAAAGTAACCTTGTAAACAGGAGGAATTAGGAAATTCAAAGCAGCGATAGCTCATTGCACTACATTCAGATCGGGATTTGAAATGGGACTTTGGCTGGGAGGAAGGGGATGTGCAGGGCACCTTGAAGACTGGGGTGTGATGTGATGACATAAGCCAAATCTGAAATTTCCTCCCTGTGAAAATTTCTGTGGCAGCAGCAAACCTCGGAAGCTCATAGTATCTCAGAAACAACTTGTTAAACGTTGCTGTAAGTGGGAAGTCTGATAATATTGTAAGTCCACATAGACACCACATGGAGGCACTATCTACTTACAGCATTTCCATCTGAACAGCTCCCTCCCACTTCCTTTACTAGAAGCAATGTCTGGGTTGAAACAGAAAAAATATTTTTCACTGTTTAAGTGTCCCAAATCCATTTGAATGGTGAATGACCAGGAATGTCATTCAACAGAAGCACAACAATGAATTATATAAGCAGGTAGATTATATTTGATCATTTATGATGCTGAAGGACATTAGTAATTAAACCCAACCCTCCTAACCATGGCATAGAGCAGGGAGTTAGTTCATTAGTAACTCGCTACTGTCATCACTGCATTTTATACCCCAGAGAATGTCACCAGACTTTCCTGTAGCTGCTGCTGCTTGGATCCACCAGCTATTCCCCCATCCTGAAAAGGGGATAGTGTTTGTTCAGATCCTGTGAAGGGTACTCCAACCCTTAACCACTGTAGATTCCATTGCTGCAGCTCTGGCCTGGGGGAGGATTTTGTCTATCCAGAGCATAGCATGGCTGGATTCGGGATTTAGATTTTTGATGGAAGTACTGCTGACAGAACCTCTTCCTTTAATTAAGTGGGCACCCTGGAAGTGAAGTCCTAGGTCCCAAACTACCACTGATAGGTGTTGGTTTTATTTTTTTAGAAGACATTTTGGTAGTTGAATTTCTACCAAAAAGCAGATGGTAAAGGTGCTGGCATGACTCTGCTGAGGTCATGCTCCGTAGGACCTAGCAGTGCCCCTGGGATGCTATCACTGGGACTTTTTCTTTTATAATTTTTTCTTTCTTCCATCATATTTATCTGCTTCTGTAATGTTTCAGGGCCCTGCCAAGAAGAGATGCAGGATGATAGTGCCACCAGCCTGCAGTCACAACTCCTGTTGGCAAGGATGTTAGTGGAAGATACAAAGGCACCTTCGATTAAGGTGGAGCTGCAGGACTGACGAGAGCGGGCGGAAGCCGGTACAAATGACCGGGGCCCAGTGGGCTGGAAGGTGGTCCGGGGTCTGGCTTTGTTGGCCCTGTTTAGTCGGTCTGCCCTTGCTGGGGGCCCGAACCCGCTCTCGGCGGCCCTGTGGAGCTGGGGTAAGTGTGAGGCCTTGAGAATGCAGCTGCAGTATGCAGAAGATGTCAGGGCCTCAGAGAAGTCTATGGTGAAGAACTCATTAATCTTGTGGGGTAAAGGGTCTGAGAGAGGTTAGGGGTTAAGAATTGGGGCATTTTGCTGATGTAGCAGTGGAACCAGAAGGGAACCTGAGTGGGGAGATGGCAGGAAAAAGTGGGAAAAGCAAACTTAAGGGACAGCGTGTGAGGTAGAGGGAGCATCTCAGGGGTATCTGAAGAGAGCAGGGAGGCCTGACCAGCAAGCTATCGCTGCCTGCTCTTTGGTGGGAGCTGAGCGCAATGAGAACACAGCCTGGAAGTGCTGCTCTGACTCATCCCAGGATACAGTTCTGCAAGGACAGTAGAAAAGGAGAAGTAACTGCTGAGCCTGAATGAGGGGGGAGGGAGCTAGGCCCATGGAAGCTCAAAACAGGGAATTTTAGTCTTACTCATCATATTATTTTTATATTTGGTTTTTCATATGTAAACCTCAGTGTTTCTGTCAGCATGTTAACTCTGTGAACACCACAGGGCCAGCTGCTCCCTTACTCCTTGTTCCATAAACGCATGCAGTATCTCCAGTCTGGAGCTCAGTTCAGTCAGCTGCCTATTGGGTGTTTGTAAGAAGCAGTTGGGCAGGCTGTTCTCTTTGCACTCAGCAGACTACAGTGCCTTACTGGAGAGGGGAAACAGGAAGGTGGGCCTGGGCTGAGAACGATTCAGCAGCTGTCAGGAGGAGGCAGAGGGGCTGAAATGAGTTAGAGGTGAGGAGTGAATATGTGAGAGATTCAGTGAGGGTTCAGCATGAGAAAGTGCTGCTCTTAGCACCAATCCCTAATGAAATGGAACAAATACAAGGGAAAAAAATGTTATCAGGCGCATATGTGGCCATGAGCCAGGAGCAGGGCTGGGAGCTCATTAAGATTAGATCTACTGGACCAGCTCGTTTCTTTCTTTGCCAAAGTTACAGAAGGAGAGGGTGTAGAGGCTGCAGTATGATGTGACAGAGCTGGACATTAGTAATACATTTCACACACCATCTCTCAAAATCTTACTCACAGAATTATTACCACTGTCTTGGTTCTGAGCATGGCAAAAAGGTGTCCTTTTGGGCTCACTGCATCCCTCCTCTAATGCTAGGATCACCCTGCCTTAATTTCTACACACTCCAGACAGTTTTCTCCAGGGCTACAGAGTGAAGCCTGAACAGTGTTGCCTGCACTTTCAATTCACAGAGCATAGGCTGGAATCCCATAGATGTACTTCTGCACAAATGCTGCAGACATGAATATTATAGACCCAAGAGTCACACATTCAGACTCTGAGTGCAGTAATATCTCTACACCTCCTTCCTGCCCAAGTACAGTGAGATCCATAGCCCCGAGTGCATGTGCCAGCAGCACCCACATACCAGGACAATAGGGTCAGGACTCACACTCCCAGACTCCAAGTGCAGTAGGATTTAACCTAAAATATGCTAATTGGTGGAGAGGAAAAAAAAAAGCCATGATCAGTGGCACTTCGGTGGTTGCTCTACCATGCCGCTTCATTCTTTGGCGGCAATTCGGCAGCAGATCCTTCCCTCCGAGTGGGACTGAAGGACCCGCTGCCAAATTGCCGCCGAAGACCTGGACATGCCACCCCTTTCCATTGGCCACCCCAAGCACCTGCTTCCTGCGCTGGTGCCTGAAGCCAGCTCTGACTAGGGTATGCAATCTGGCTCTCCACCTCTACAGAGGACAAGGTGGAGCAGTATTCAGTGGGTTATGCTCCTGCCCTACAGCCTTGAGTTGAAATCCTCCTTGGGTCACAAGTAAGAGTGCCCAGTGTGCTCTCAGTCCAGTCTCCATTTGGGTAGATGACACAACTACCCAATAATTTGTCACTATTAGCACTTATGGAAGAAGAACAAGGAGGACATTCCTGCCAGAAATAGACTGTTTTAAAAAGTCATTCCCTAGAATGGAATAGCTTCTCAAAGGTGGGAGTAGGCCCCAGGCCTTAGGCCTTTCCACATCTCTCTATTTCATTGCCTGTTTAAAGTAGTGGTAGTGAAATAAACCTGGAACTAAAATTAGATCATTTGTATGAGTAGCTCATCTGAGGAGTTTTGAAGTGAGTGAAACAAATCTTTTCTCTTATCTAGTTAGAAGAGAACCCCAGGACTGGACAGCAGGGCGTGGTGTAAGTCAAGATTAAAGTGCATTGGCAAAGAGGTGAATGGAGGGGGGCCTAGAATAAGAATAGCAGGTCAGAATTGAGGCACATTAATTATTATTAATTGAACAACAGCAGTGTACTCAGCACTGTACAATACACCTAGGCCCAGTCTACACTTAAAATGTAGGTCAACATAGTTATGGTGCTCAGAAGTGTAAAAAAAATCACTCCCCTGACCGCCATAGCTATGCCAACCTAACCCCAGTGTAGACACAGCTAGATCGATGGAGGAATGCTTCAGTTGGCCTAGTTACCATTGCTTGGAGAAATGGTGTTCCTACAGCAACAGAAAAACCCCTTCCATCATTGTAGGCTGCGTCTACACTACAGGGTTATGCTGACATAGCTACGGCACCATAGCTGGGCCACTATAGTCCCCTGTACTGTAGACATGGCCTTAGGAAGACAGTGCTTGCTCCAAGATGTTTGCAGTCTTGAGGTACGTCTACACTGCAGTCAGAGGCGTGACTGCAGCACAGGCAGATATATCCAAGCTAGCTTTGATATACTTAGATCAAATAACAATAGCAAAGTCATCCAAATATGAGCAGTAGCACAGGCTAGCTGCTTGAGAACATACACAGGGTCCCAGGTAGGCTTGTACAGCCTGTGCTGCCATGGCTTCATTGCTATTTGAGCTAGCTAGATCAAAGCTAACTTGGGTATGTCTACACTGTGCTGCAGTCACACCTCTGATAGGGGACTATTCAAGCTGGGTAATATGCAGCTCGAGAAGGAAAAAAAAATGGATAGACAAACAGTACCATGCATATGCAATATACCAGTCTCAATACAGCAGTTTCTTTTCCATTGTTGTGATCATTGTTGGAGGGTTTCACACAGAAGTACGTTTACCTGAGATATCTAAATGAAAACAGGGAGGAAATTCTAAGTGTATGAGGCCACATGGAAGGAACAAAGCAGCCAGTGGGAAAAAGCTATGAAGAGAGATGTGAGGAGAGAGGTTCAAGAGGAGGAAACGAGCAGGAAAAAGGGGCAGAGTAGCCTTGAAGATGAGGACCAGACAATTGAGCTTAATGTAATTTGATGTCAAAGGTGAGGGGAGACAGCAAAGGGATTTGAATACGGAACAACAGAGTCAGAATGGAAGGAGGGGAAAGTGATGTTAGCTACAGTATTTTCGATAGATGAGAGACATTCATATTATAGCGATGGACAGAAGACAGACAAGGAAGAACAAAGCCTGTTGCCAACTCTCATGATTCTATCATGAATCTCGCAATATTTGATATTTTTCTTAAAGCTCTAGCTCCTGGAGTCATGAAGTTATGAGAGGAGCTCAGCTTTCATTTTTTAAAAATGTTGCAGCCAGCCCTCATGGTTGTGGAGAAAAGCTTCAAAATGTAACCCCTAAACATTCAAAACCCAAAGACAAATAATAATAATAATCCACAATTACTTTAAAAGCCACTGATGATTTTTTGAGAGTTGTCTTTGGAACTCTTAGGGTTAACAGTACTGTGAGAGGCAGGGAGCTTGGAGAGGAGGAGCTAGCAGGAGTTAAGACATATTATTTTTTTTTTATTTGTACTACATTTAGTCCCCATTATGTTGGGTGCTATACAAGTAAACAGTAAAAAACATACCCTGCACGGAAGAATTTGCAGTCTAGAATTAAGACAGGCTCTAGCACTTGAATTCACAAACCCTGACTAAGTGCATCCACCCAGCAGAGTCTGTTCTGCAAAACTCCTGGCCCCAAAGGATCACAGCTTCTGAGGCTGAGGGCTTATCTACAGCCCCCAAGTCTCAGCATTGCCACAGACCCTGTCTGCACTCTGGGACCTGGCTCCCCTAACACTGGGCTTGTTCTGCACAGCTGCCCACCCCTGATAACACAGCTGGGGAGCCCAGAGGAAGTTGTACAAGACTCTTTTGTCATCACTCTTTCCCACATATACCATCTCCTGTCTCCCTTCTTACTGTAAATTGACATCAGAGCTGCTGAATCATTAAATGGGAGTCACAAAAATGTTATTTATGCTGAAGAAACAAGGCGTCTTTTCACTCATTGTTTCCGGCCTGCTTCAAAGTTTAGCCCCTGACTTTCGTCCTTCTAGCCTCTCTGGCTCCTGCACTTGGGCTGTAGCAAGCAGAGTTCCCCTCATTTGCCCCAGGATGTAATGTAGAGTTTAACCACCTCCAAGAGTCGAGACAGTCCTGCACTTGCCTGCTAGAAGATTGCCCTGAGCAGCAGTTAGTGCCTGGGCAGCTACCCATGAGAAGCCACGTTAAATGGAACCAGGCTTTGAGATAGTCATCTGACAAAGGCAGAGGCCTGCACTATGAGGTGACCTCCCACACCCAGGCTCTATCTGCACTATAAAAAGATTTTGTTAGGGTTCCTAGTTATACCATGCTTCAGTCTGGAGCTTGTAGATCAGACTGAACCATGGCATGGCTTTGCAGTGCTGTAACTGGATCCCGTAACACAGTCATTTTGGAGATACTAGGGAAGACAGAATGGTGCATGGGAAAGGGGGTAAGGAAGAGAAAGGTATAAAAGATACTGGGGAAGATAGAAGGACAGAAGCAGGGAGGCAGGAAGGGCGTGAAAGAGAGAGCCAGAGATAAAGAGGCAGGAGAATAGAGTTGGAGGCAGGAGTTAAGAAGCTATGGAAAGAGGAGGGCATGTTAAGAGTGTGCTGGGTCATGGCAAGGGGATATGGGGACCAGAGAGGCACGGAGAGGAACAGGGAATGGCAGAGTTTTTTTATCTACATGAAAACTTTAGAATGGTTAACATTTTCTGGGAATAAAACTATAAGCCAGGGGTAGGTAACCTATGGCATGGGTGCCGAAGGTGGCATGTGAGCTGATTTTCAGTGGCACTCACACTGCCTGGGTCCTGGCCACTGCTCTGGGGGGCTCTGCATTTTAATTTAATTTTAAATGAAGCTTCTTAAACATTTAAAAAACCTTATTTACTTTACATACAACAATAGTCTAGTTATGTATTATAGACTTATAGAAAGAGACCTTCTAAAAATGTTAAAATGTATTACTGTCACGTGAAACCTTAAATCAGAATGAATAAATGAAGCCTCGGCACACCACTGCTGAAAGGTTGCCAACCCCTGCTATAAGCATTAAACGTTTTTCAGGAGGATAAAAGCCTTCCTGCCTCCTACCTGAGTATCCCACCCAAATATAACTTCTGTACCCTGACAAACATACCTCTCTCAGGGATTTACTATGGTCTGCAAGAGGGCCTGCTTTGATTATCCTCATAAGATCTGTAAGAGCAAAGCTTCTACCTGTGGACCTTATATACCAACCTGATTTAAAGCTTTGATGCTAATTAAAAAATTCCAGGGAAATTCACAAACAATAAGAGCTAAGGTTGATATTTTGTTTTAGTAGAGTCTAGCTACCCTCCAGATACTTTTGCCCCAACAAATACTTTCTTTCCAAAAAAGAAGAAGAAAGAAAATGTGGAAAAAGGTTAAAGGATCCAGGCAGTTTTCCATTGACCTACAATGCTTTATTATAGGGGTAGCCATGTTAGTCTGGATCTGTAAAAGCAGCAAAGAGTCCTGTGGCACCTTATAGACCAGTGGTCCCCAACCTTTTTGTGGCCGGTAGCATATTCATGTTTTCAGAAGAGTGTGGCGGGTGCCAACAATTTTTCAAGGCTTATTTTGTATTTGTACATTAAATAACACAAAAACCATCATATTTAATATAACATAATATATGAATCCAGAGAGAAGCCACAAGGACAGAACACTGGCACCTGCAGCCCCAGAGTTCTCTGTCCCCGGCAGGCGCGGGGCTGCGGCTTGTCTCCCCTGCTGGGCACGAGGCGGGACCCACGCCTGCTGGGAACAGAGAACACCACGCTCGCAGTCTAAGTTCTATGTCCCTGTCAGGTGTGGGGCTGCGGCTTCTCTCCCCTACTGGGCACTAGGCGGGCACACATAAATGCCCCCATGGGCACCACTTTGGGGACCACTGTTATAGACTATCAGACGTATTGGAGCATGAGCTTTCATGGGTGAATACCCACTTCGTCGGATGCAGGTCATGCTCCAATACCTCTGTTAGTCTACAAGGTGCCACAGAATGCTTTATCGTTCACCATCACCCACATGACCCACGATGCCTGCACATCCTTAAGTTTGCACCCTAATGTTTGCATAATATATGCAAAAGTCATAATAACAAATTACTATGTGATTATGAAATTCCATTTCCTAAGCAAAGAATCTATTTCCAACATACTATCACACTAACATATTTATTATTTTTATTATTTATTATTGCAGTAGTTCTCAATTAGGATGGAAGCCCCATTATGGTGGGCACTATATAAAACACACAGGAAGATATAGTCCCTGACCCAAAAACCTTGCTATCTAATTTAAATTAAAGTACAACAAGTGAACGAAACAAATGAGGAGGAAAGGTGAGAGAAAGGATGCGGGTAACTGTAATAAGATCATGCAGTTACATAGGTGAGTGATGTGCACAATTTGATGTTTCAAATAATATTTAAAGTTTTATTTTTTTAAATAAATAAAACTACCCCTTCTGAGATGCAACTCAGTCTTGCTGTCATTGGTTGGCTAACTCCTTATAGGCTAACAGCATACTACATTACTCTCCACAAAAATAAAAATATCTACATATGTTAGTTACTATGCAATGTAGTTAAAAACAAAGTTGAAACTCTACACAGACTTCACCATCTTGTAATCTACCTATTACGTAGCACCAAACAGATCAATCATTCCAATTCTATTAATAAAATATTGTCACTCAACCAAATTATCACACGTCATGTGCCCTTAGACTATGTCTTCTGGACTCTTTACTGCACACTTAGACTATGTATAAAATAAGTATTCTACTGAAATATAATTTCAACCTTGACATTTTTCTTTGTGATAATAATGCTTAGTACTTATACAGATGTTTTATCGATAGATCTCAAAGGATTTTACCTCTCTTTGAAAGCAGCACTATCCCCATATTATAGATGAGGAACCAAGTCACAGAGAGGGTAAGTAACTTGCTCAAGGTCACATAGCAAGTCCATGGAGGAGCCAGGAATAGGACTGAGGTCGCCTGACTCTAAAGCCAGGGCCCTACCCATTGGACCATATCCTCTTATATTAACATTTGCAGTTTTATTTCCTTTTACAAAAACCTAGCTTTCCATAATGTGTGTAATTGGGAAACTGCTCCACAGAGACAGCATGGGAGGAGGGAGAAAAAGAGATGCTAGTAGTCAGGGTGATCTCTCTGCAGTGACATGAGGGTGAAGGGAAGAGAGAACGGTACCGCTACAGAGTGGGAGTGGGAAGAATAGTGCATTAGAGTGGCCTTACTGCAAAGAAGGGAAAAGGAAGAGCAAAATGGTGGGGTGATTTTGTTTTGGAAAGTGGTTTTGCTGGAGGCAGCAGATCAGTCTCTGTGTGGGGGAGAAGTTATTTATAGCTTCCTGCCTCCCACCTGGGTTGCTGTGGGACTTGAGCTGGAGACACATTGTTCTTTGCACTTGGCAAGTGAATAGCTTTGAGGGGAAGGAGGATGGGCTTAAGAACAACACAAGATAATAAATACAGTAAAACCTGCCAGCAATGATCACTCATGAGAGTTAGCAAAAGTGGTTGCTTGTTAGAGGTGGTCTCTCTTAAAAGGTCTGCTGTAAAATGGGCACTTTTATGATGTACAGAAAGGCTACTGTTGTTACAGATGTTTAATTTTAATCGCCTATTAAATGAACATTACATACAGTATACAATCCAGCATAGTATTGTATTTAAAATCCCTTAGTGGGTTTATTAATACAGTAGTACAGTATACAAAAGTACATAGCATTTATCAAAGGGGGGTGTGACCCAAAAGAGGGCTGCAAGCCTACTGCACTACTTTCAGAGCTGGGTGGCTAGAGAGCGGCAGCTGCTGGCTGGGCACCCAGCTCTGAAGGCAGCACTGCCACCAGTAGGGTTGCCAACTTTCTAATCGCAAAAAACTAAACACCCTAGCACTGCTCCTTCCCCAAGGCCAAGCCCCTTGTCCCGCTACTTCTCCGAGGCCCTGCCCTGTGCTCACTACATTCCCCCTTCCTCGGTGGCTCAGTCTCCCACACCCTCACTCACTTTCACTGGGCTGGGGTAGGAGGTTGGGGTTTGGGAGTGGGTGAGGGCTCTAACTGTGGGGGCAGGCTCTGGGATGGGGCCAAAAATAAGAGGTTCAGGGTTTGGGAGGGGGCTCCATGCTGGAACAGGCGGTCGGGGTGTGGGAGAGGGTGAGGGCTCCAGCTGGGGGTGCGGGCCCTGGGGTGGGGCCAGCAATGAGGGGTTTGGGGTTCAGGAGGGGGATCCAGGTTGGGGGATGGGGCAGAGGGGTTTAGGGTGTGGGAAGGGGCTCTTGGCTGGGGCAGGGGCTTGGGGTGCAGGAGGGGGCTCCGGGTTTGTGGGGGCTCAGGGCTAGGACAGGGGGTTGGGGCTCGGGGTTGGGGTACAGGCTCACCTCCAGTGGCTCCCGATCAGCGGTGCACCAGGGAGTCTAAGGCAGGCTTCCTGCCTGTCCTGACTCCATGCTGCACCCCAGAAGCGGCCAGCAGGCTCCTAGGCGGAGGTGGAGCAGGCAGCTCTGCGGGCTGCTCTCGCCTGCAGGCACCACCCCCACAGCTCCCATTGGCTGCGGTTTCTGGCTAATGGGAGTGCAGAGCTGGTGCTTGGGATGAGGACAGCACACAGAGGCCCGTGGCTCCCCTGCCTAGGAGCCAGATCTGCTGGCCACTTCCAGGGCACAGCGTGGAGCCAGGACAGGTAGGGACTAGCCTGCCTTAACACCACCAACTTGACTTTTAACAGCCCGTTCGGCGGTCCTGACTCAAGCCGCCAGGGTCCTTTTTTGACCAGGTGTTCCAGTAGAAAACGGGAAACCTGGTCACCCTAGCTATCTGCAGCAGCTCAGAAGTAAGGAAGATCGGTTTCTCCTACAGATTTGTTTTTATGCATGGGAGTAAGAAAATGTGGTTGCTGGTCACAGATGACAGGTTGTCACTCTTCACAGTTAAATTATAGGGGAAAAACATTCCGTGGCCTCTGCAAGTAGTCACTTGTGACAGGTGGTCTCTCTTCAGACGCGGTTGCTAAGGCAGGTTTTACTGTTACATATTTGTCAAGACAGTCTGTAATGTCCAATCATGGCTCTTTAGAGATTTCCATCAAGTGCCTTCATAGTTTACAGTTTAACAAATTGAATGTTCCTGTTTCTTGCCAGAGGAGTGTTGGACACCAAATGGCCATGAGCTTTACCCAGCCACGCACTGGGCAGCTCACATCTTGAATCATGTCCATAGAACTGATCTGAAATAAGTCAGTTCATCAGCGGGGATATTTTGAGGTCAAGATGACCCAGGTGTTGGCCCATCTCAAGATAGTGTGAGAAATTAAAAATGGACCATAAAGCCGGACTAGAATTCTGAGAGGTTAGAAGGGATGGTAAATTAACTGAAACTGCTGTAGAGCTACAAAGAAGGCTTATTAGAGCAAGCCATTGTTCTGGGTGATATAGGTCCAACAAAACCAGGAAGTTTAAACATTTCTTGCAAACACAGTGATGTATTTCTAACTCTGTGGAATCTAGATCATATGCATTTCTCTGCCTGTGAACCCAGTTCTATTACAGGATGGGCAGAAGTTCAGATTTGCAATAATGAGATTCAGAGAGGCTTCTTCCCTTATAGGGCATTTGGGGAGCACCAGTATCAAAGCATTCAAGTCTGACATGAAGGAGTCTCTTTTGCAGAGCCTGCTAAGAGGGGGCTGGTCCTGCTAACAGGCAGGGAGATGGTCTCAATGCACTAATGGTTCTTTCCATCTAAGTTTCCTGTGCATGTCACAGCTGTTGGTTTGTGCAGCTGTCTTGGTGTGTTTTTCTGCTTGCCCCACATGGTATACATAAACAGCTTATCATTTTATGAACCAGACCCCAGTGACCATGTCTCCTTGGTCTGCTTTACAAGAAATAAGTAAGGCTACTCCAATTTCCCTAAGGATATTTTTGTTAGTAAATACTAAGAACTAAAATACTCATTCATCCTGCCCTGCATGGGCCACTTTTCAAGAGACAGGCCCAACCAGTCAGGCCATGACTCAACTCACTTCAGATGGGATAGAGTGGGGAAGAAGGATAAAAAAGGCCATTTTCTGCAGTTTCCTATTAATTAAAAACAGTATGTATCAACTTAAAGGAACAGTTTGTACCATATATGGAGCAAAAGCCTCCCTCGTCCACCACAGTTCTCCTCACCCCTGCAGGCAAGCTCCATGGGTACCCCCTCCTCCCAAGCTTTAGATTTTGTATTACCTACACCTGGTTTCATATTTATTCCAGGCACATAGGCTCAGGAATCTCCCCTGAATCCCCACTCTCCTATGAACTCCAACAGCCCCGAGACCCTCCCACTTATGGGGATCCTTTGCAGGAAGCCAAAGTGGAACACATCAGAGTTTCCTTGTCTCACTGTTCCCTTCCAACAGATTTCTCATCAGAAATCTGAGGGAGGGGGTGTTATGTGACCTCATGGTGAAGGATCCCTACAGGAGCTCTCTCCCAACCTCCATGTACTATGGGTGTGCCTCTTCCCAGCAGATGAGGATATTCCTTTGGGTCATGGGTGCCTTCAGACAAGCTGAGAAAGCTGCCAACACCTCTTCACTCCAGCTCCTTCCTTGTATTCCATTCAGCATAACCTCCTCTTACATTCCAAAGATTAATGCAAAACCCTAAGAAAAAGAAATCAGAGACTGGAACCCTGTTCCAGATACCCCCAGAACTCACAAGCCCCAGCATGAAGTAGATTGGAATTGGATCACAAGAGTTTCACCCCATAATTCCCTGCCCCCATTCTGCACACTGATCACATGTGTCCATTTCCCCTCCCCTCCTGTCTGTGCCCTTTGGGTGGACAGACCTCAGTTGCTGAGTGTTGCCTCAGTGTAAAGCAGCATGTGGTGCTTGTGGTGAGGGGAGGAAGCTGGCTGTGAGAGATAAAGGCTGAGGTTAGGAGCAGACTGACTGTTATGCTTCTGGGGATTTGCTGCTCTTTGTATAACCTCTGTGTGGCTGAGTGATACAAATCAGCATTAACTATTCTGATAAAATCCTTCCACCAGGACAACCAGCAACCACATCTCCAATTCCTATGTTGGATTAAGTTATTACTGTTCTGACAATCCAGTAAAACCTCCCAAAGGGGGAAGCATTAATTTTCACAATGATATTGCTGGGAGAGGAAGAAACAGTCTTCATGACTCCTCTGTCTTAGGACACAAAGACTGATGAGATGAAAGGATTGGGCCAGTAATTCTGAAGTGCTGAAGGAAACAGCAGACTTCTGGGAAATCCCAGGATTGCCTTAGAGAAGAACAGTCACTGAGAGTGTGTATGTGAAAGCACCATTTTCTCTCTCCTTCCCACGAGGGTCAGTGCCACTCACTGTGAAAGAGAAAGGCTCAGAGAACCAGAAGCAACCCTTTTAACTGTTCCTCTGCTGTGCCCCAAGGTCCTCCTTCACCCAAATCAACCAGCAGAGAGAAATGACTAAGTCATGACATTTATTATTTGGGAAAAGATAGTTTTATGTGGGGAGAGGACTGGCACACACTGGAATAAATGCATGACAGAAATGCTTTGGCCACAGGAAGCAGAATTCTCCTGTTTTTCTGCAGACCTTATTGATTTGCCTCCTCAGGGGAAAAAAAACCCAACTTGTCTCCCACCTGCAAATGAGTAAGAGAAGATGGGAGTGAAAATAAGGCTAAGCCTAACAGCACTGACTTCTTTAAGCTCCCCTCTTCTTGGCTGCTTTGGAGCACCCTAGTACCATTTTGTTCCATAGAAGGTGCAGTGGAAGAGGAAGGACTGTCTGAAATAAGTTATTTTCTCTTTGAATATCCTACAAAAATCTGCATCCTCTGTGGGAGACAAAGTGGCATAAATGTCAGGGAAATTAGAAACCTTGAACTCTCAAGTTAGGGGTACCAAGAATTGCTTGAACCTGAGGGCTTTGGAGGAGGAGCACCAAAACTTACAAGATCCTTAATTAAAAAGGAGCCTTAACTTGTAGTGGAAATAAATCAAGAAACACTGGAGAACCAGATGAGGGTTCCAATTGGCTTCCTCAGTTAGGGTTATGGAAAAGCTTCTTCTTGAATGCCTGAAAACTGATACCACTGAGGAGTCTATTTATGTTCAAGACACCTATTAGAATCCCATGTATCAGAAAGGATGCACCATAATTGCATCTAATTATAATCTGTGACAAAAAGAACATTAAAGATGGCTAAGCTGCAGGAGACTTCACCTAACAAGGAAATAAAATCCTAATCTGTCCTGATTTGAGTCCCATCACACATGCGTGACATAAGGCATTTGTTCCCTTCAGGACAGAATTTGGTAAAGCAAGAATAGAATTATTTATACTGTGAAAAGCTCTATGTCATTGTAGCGAGGCAGTGTGGCTCCCCTCCTCCCCAGGGAGGGTTGAGCCCCGTCAATCACCCCCCAGGGCGGAACCGCTGGGAGGAAGTCCCGCCCCTCAAAGAGTCAGGTGGCGACCCAGAAGGATAAAAGCCGGGCCCCAGCCCTCAGTCAGGCCCCGGCCGCCGGCAGGAGCAGACGTACCTGCTGACCCTCCTCACTGGGAAGCCGCTGAGGCCCGAGGCCAGAGCTGCTCCACAGTCGCTACGACGAGGAGCTGCCGGAGCTGCCCCGTCCCTATTACGGCCCCGAGGAGCCGCCAGACCAGACCTGGCCCGCCATCCCAGAGGTATTCCCGGACCTACCGCCCTGCCCTGACTGGGAGGAACCCATGGTACTGGACACCCCAACGGACCAGGAAGGAACCAGGGGGGAGGCTGGAAGTAGCCCGGGGGCAGCTGACTATAGTCAGGCTGCAGAAGGCCCTGCGCCTGTGTCAGTGTGTTTCGGTCAGGACTTCCCCACTGACAGCCACTAGCGGCGTCAGCCGCTACTAGGGCCCCGGGCTGGAACGCAGTGGAGTGGGTGGGCCTGCGTTCCCCCTGCCACCCGTAACCAGGTGGCAGACTCTCCCCCCCTCCCCCCCGTTTCCACTGCTCTGCCCTGCTCCAAAGGGCCAGAGCTGATAACTGTGTTTGTTGGTGCCCTGCCCGAACCAAGGGCTGGGCCCCCTTTGACTTTGCCCTTCTCTGCCCTGCTCCAAAGGGCCAGAGTTAACTGCTGTGTTTGTTGGTGCCCTGCCTGAAGCAAGGGCTGGGCCCCCTTTGACTTTGCCACTGCTCTGCCCTGCTCCAAAGGGCCAGAGCCAACTGCTGTGTTTGGTGCCCCGCCCGAACGAAGGGCTGGGCCCCTATTATTTAACTGTGTAGCTGTTCGATCCCGCATACAGGGTCCGAACCGCCGGAGTGGACTGCGATCCCGAGGGCAGAGACCCTCGGACAGCGAGATGAGGCCGGTGTGGCTCCCCTCCTCCCCAGGGAGGGTTGAGCCCCGGCACCCCCTCATCCACATTTGGCACCTGACCAGGGCCCTGAACCCCTCGCCCCTGTGAGAAGGGGCCGGTGGGAGCACTAAGATACCCAGCGTGTCCCGGACCGAGATATGGATCTGGAATGGCTGTTCCAACTGCTGGCGGAAAGCCAGGAACGGCAGCAACGAGATGCCGCCCTCCTCCAGCAGCGACAACAGCAGCACGCCGCCCAGCTGGAGCAGCAGCAGCAGCTTATCCTGCAACTGGGGGGCCAGCTACAGACGCTTCTCGGGACTGCCGCGATGGAAGGTGGCTATGGGCAGGTATGTACAGGAGAAAGCCGGGCTCGATGACCTCAGCCCCCTAAGCTCATGATCCCGGTGGTCGTGGGGGACCAAGCCACAACGGCCCTGGTGGACTCCGGTTGTGGCCAAACGTTGGTCTGTCAGGCCCTGGGACCGCCAATCGACCCCGGCCTGGGACCTATCCACCTTCAGTGTATCCATGGAGAATTTCGGCCCTACCTGAGCGCCCGGGCCTGGCTTACGGTCAACGGCCTCACCCGGTCACTAATTGTCGGGGTGGGCCCCCGTCTGGCCTACCTGGTCATCTTGGGGCGCGACTGGCCGGCCTTTGAGGGGCTCCTTCGATCCATCCCGGCCCTGGCGGCCGAGCCCCTGGAATCCCTGGAGAGGACGGAAGGTGGCCCCGAGGAACCTAGGGCAGACACCGGGGAGGCTGGGGTCTCAACCGAAGGGGACCCTTCCATGCCCCGCTTTGACACGGACTTTTGTCAGGACCAGTGGGCTGACCCCACTCTCCGAAGGGCCTATGAGCAGCTCGCGGCCATCGACGGGTCAGTCATCGACCCGGGCCGGGCTACGCAGTGGCCCCACTTCGAGCTCTGCTGGGACCGACTTTACCGGGTCGAGCAGGACCCCCGCACGCAAGAGCCCCGAACACAGCTTCTCATGCCCCGATGCCATCGATGGGCCGTAATGAGCTTGGCCCACGACGTACCAGTGGCAGGACACCTGGGGCATGAGAAGACTCTGGCATGGATTCGGGCTCGATTTTATTGGCCGGGGATAGATGGAGATGTGAAGCGGTACTGTAGTTCATGCCCGGGGTGTCAACTGGCCGCCCCACCCCGGACACCAAGGGCGCCCTTGGTCCCGATGCCTCTAACTGATACACCTTTCGAGCGGGTCGCCATGGACCTGGTGGGCCCGCTTCTCCGGAGCACGGCAGGATTTCAATATGTCCTGGTCCTAATCGACTATGCCACCCGGTTTCCGGAGGCCATCCTGCTGCGGAGCATCACGGCCCGGACCATCGTGGGCGAGCTAGTGAAGGTGTTCGCCCACGTGGGGTTGCCTAAGGAGGTCTTGATGGACCAGGGCACGAATTTCACGTCCCGCTTGCTGAAACAAGTCTGCCGACTCCTGGGGATAAAGCAGCTCCATACCTCCATCTACCACCCCCAGACGGACGGGTTGGTGGAGCGCGTCAACTGCACCCTTAAGGACATGCTCAGGAGGTTCCTGCCAGACGAGCTTCGCCACTGGGACCAACTCCTCCCGCCGCTGCTCCTCGCTGTCCGAGAGGTTCCCCAGGCTTCGACCAAGTTCTCCCCCTTTGAACTCCTCTATGGGCGGAGGCCATGGGGCCTCCTGGACCTCATGAAGGAGACGTGGGAGCAGTCGGCCTCCCCAACCCAGGGGCTCCTCCAGTATGTCCTCCGACTGCGGGAACACCTAACCCAGGCCGGAAGTCTGCCGAGGGAGAACCTTAAGGCGGCCCAGGAGAAGCAGGAGCAGGGTTATAACCAGGACACGTAAATGCGAGAGTTTGCCCCCGGAGACCGGGTTCTCTTACTCCTCCCCTCCAGTGAGTCAAAGTTGCTGGCCCGTTGGCAAGGCCCCTACGAGGTGCTTCGGAGGGTGGGGCCCGTCAACTACGAGATTCGCCAGCCGGGCCACCGCAAAGAAAGGGAGTTGTATCACATCAACCTGCTGAAGCCGTGGCGGGACCGGGAGGGCCTGCTGATCGACCCATGCCCGCCAGAGTTAGAGTTGGGTCCAGAAGGGGCCCGGACGGGGGAGGTGTCAGAACCTGCACTAGGAAGCACCCTGACAGAGGAGCAACAGGAGCAGGCCAAGTGCCTCCTGCAGGCCTTCCATCGGACCTTCACGGCGCTACCGGGCTGCACGGGCGCCACTTGTCACACGATCCAAACAGCGCCCAGGAAGGTCATTAGGGAGACTACCCGGCCTATCCCATACCGAATGCAAGCGGAGGTTGAGGAGGAGGTTCGGGCAATGTTGGCCTTAGGGGTCATTGAACCCTCCCAGAGTGAGTGGCGCAGCCCGGTGGTCCTAGTACCTAAGCCGGACGGCTCCCGGCGCTTCTGTATAGACTTCCAAAAAGTGAATGCCATCTCCCGTTTTGATGCATACCTGATGCCCTGGGTCGACGAGTTACTCGGCCGCCTCGGAGAGGCCCATTATATCACCATGCTGGACCTCAGCAAGGGGTACTGGCAAATCCCCCTCGAGGAGGCGTCCAAGGAAAAGACCGCCTTTGCCACCCCGTCCAGGCTGTATCAATTTACTCGGATGCCCTTCGGCCTCCATGGCACCCCCGCGACCTTTCAGCGGCTGATGGATCGCCTCTTGCAACCACACCAGGAGTATGCGGCCGCCTACTTGGACGATGTCGTGATCTACAGCCGCTGCTGGGATGGCCATCTGGATTGGGTCGCGGCGGTCCTCCGACCCCTTCGGGAGATGGGTTTAACAGCGAACCCCAAGAAGTGCCGAATAGCCTGGGAAGAAACGACCTACCTCGGTTACACTGTCGGGCAGCTGCGGATAAAGCCCCTCGTGGGAAAGGTCCAAGCCCTGCCGGAGTGCCCCACCCCGACCACGAAGCGGCAAGTACGGCGCTTCTTGGGGCTCATAGGGTATTACCAGCTGTTTATTCCCCAGTTCGCATTAATTGCCGCACCCCTGACCGGGCTGCTGACGAAGAACAGCCCTCGAACCGTGCACTGGACCCCGGAGTGTGAAGCAGCCTTTAAGACACTCCGCACCTGCCTGTGCCAGGAACCCGTCCTATATAGCCCCGACTTTGATAAACCCTTCATCCTTCAGATGGATGCGTCGGATGTGGGCTTGGGGGCTGTCTTATCTCAGGAAGGGGCCAGAGGAGACCACCCCGTCCTGTATATGAGCTGCAAGCTATTCCCCCAGGAGCGGAGCTATGCCACAATTGAAAAGGAGGCCCTCGCAGTCAAGTGGGCCTGTGAGGCTCTTCGGTTCTTCCTCCTGGGGGGCCCGTTCACTCTGGTCACCGACCATACCCCACTCCAATGGCTAATGCGGATGAAGGATAACAATGCCCGCATTATGCGCTGGTACTTGGCCTTGCAGCCCTATGCGTTCACCATCTGGCATAGGGCTGGCAAGGACCACGTCAACGCGGACTTATTCTCCCGCCTCGATGGGGCAGCCCGACCCCGAACGAGGGGGGCCGGACTTGAAGGGGGGGTGTGTAGCAAGGCGGTGTGGCTCCCCTCCTCCCCAGGGTTGGTTGAGCCCCATCAATCACCCCCCAGGGCAGAACCGCTAGGAGGAAGTCCCGCACCTCAAAGGGTCAGGTGGCGACCTGGAAGGATAAAAGCCGGGCCCCAGCCATCAGTCAGGGCCCAGCTGCCGGCAGGAGCAGACGTGCCCGCTGATCCTCCTCACCGGGAAGCCGCTGAGGCCCGAGGCCAGTGGGAGCTGCCCCGCAGTCGCTACGACGAGGAGTTGCCAGAGCTGCCCTGCAGTCACTACGATGAGCTGCTGGGGCTGCCTCGTCCCTACTACGGCCCCGAGGAGCCGCCAGACCAGACCTGGCCCGCCGTACCAGGGTATTCCCAGACCTACCACCCTGCCCTGACTGGGAGGAACCCATGGTACTGGACACCCCAACAGGCCAGGTAGGAACCAGGGGGGAGGCTGGAAGTAGCCCGGGGGCAGCTGACTATAGTCAGGCTGCAGAAGGCCCTGCGCCTGTGTCAGTGTGTTTCGGTCAGGACTTCCCCACTGACAGCCACTAGCGGCGTCAGCTGCTACTAGGGCCCCGGGCTGGAACGCAGAGGAGTGGGTGGGCCTGCGTTCCCCCTGCCACCCGTAACCGGGTGGCAGACTCCCCCCCACCCCCGTTGCCACTGCTCTGCCCTGCTCCAAAGGGCCAGAGCTGATAACTGTGTTTTGTTGGTGCCCCGCCTGAAGCAAGGGCTGGGCCCCCTTTGACTTTGCCACTGCTCTGCCCTGCTCCAAAGGGCCAGAGCTAACTGCTGTGTTTGGTGCCCCGCCCGAACGAAGGGCTGGGCCCTTATTATTTAACTGTGTAGCTGTTCGGTCGCGCATACAGGGTCCGAACCGCCGGAGTGGACTGCGATCTCGAGGGCAGAGGCCCTCAGACGGCGAGACGAGGCCGGTGTGGCTCCCATCCCCCCCAGGGAGGGTTGAGCCCCAGCACCCCCTCGTCCACAGTCATTCATAAGAATGAGTCTGCAGTTTTGGGGATGCTAAATTTGCTAAGGCTTTGTTCTAAACAATTCATAAAGTTTATGTCGACTGTAGGCTGCACCAGGAAAAATTTAAATTATTTTGTTCAGTGGGACAGCTGCAACAATAGTACTGCTGATGTAAACTGTAGCAAGCACCATGCACAGTTCTGAGTAGGGTTAGATAGCATGCAGGTAAAGTGTCTGCTACCATGGGAAGCATCAACATCGCTTCTAACACCCTAAGTTCCTGATTTTCCAGAGATGCTGAACATCAACAACTGTAGCTGAAGTTAATGATAGCAGAAGGTGCTCAGCACCTCTGACAATCAAGCCCTCTCAGAAGAAGAGGGCTGACCTGTTTTCTTTATCCCCCCATTATGGCTTGGTCTACACTAGCAACTTATGTCGGTATAAGTACGTCACTCAGGAAAATCCACACCCCTGATGAGTGACGGAGTTAGATCAGTATAACTCCCAGTGTAGACAGTGGGAGGGGGATTACCTACGCTGACAGGAGGGCTTCTCCTGTCGACATAGCTAGCACCTCTCCCGTCTGTGTAAGCAACATCTTCACTGAACTGCTTCAGTGGCGCAGCTGCACCGCAGAAGCTTTTAAAGTATAGACAAGCCCTATGAAATAATAGCAGCGTGTCACAAAATCTCTAGCCGCCCCCCTACTCAAACCATGGACAGACTTACTATCCATCCTCTTGAAATGATTGTTTTATTTTTCTCTCATTGTTATCCTAGCTCTAAATCAGGGGTGGGAAAACTACAGCCTGGGGCCTGCACCCGGCCCTTCAGACATTTTAATCCAGCCCTCGAGCTCCTGCCAGGTAGCAGGGTCCGGGGCTTGCCCTGCTCTGGCAGTCCAGCCAGGGAGCGGGGTCAGGGGCTTCCCCGCTCTGTGCGTGCTATGGCTCTGCATGGCTCCCGGAAGCAGCGGCATGTCCCCTCTCCAGCTTTTACACATAGGGGCAGCCAGGGGGCTCCGCACGCTGCCCCTACCCCAAGCACCACCCCTGCAGTTCCCATTGGCTGGGAACTGAGGCCCATGGGAGCTGCAGGGGTGGTGCCTGCAGACAGGGCAGCACGCAGAGCCAATGGCCACACCGCCATGTAGGAGCCAGAGGGGGGACATGCTGCTGCTTCCAGGAGCTGCTTGAGGTAAGCGCCGCCCAGAGCCTGCACCTCGACCCTCTCCAGCACCCCAACCCTCTGCCCCAGCCCTGATCCCCCTCTTACCCTCTCAACTCCTCAGTTCCAGCCCAGAGACCCCTCTGGTGTACGCCCAACCCCTCATACCCAGCCCCAACCCGGACCCCTGCTGGAGCCCTCCCCCCTCCCCAAACCCCAATCCACTGCCCCAGCCTGGACTCCCCTCCTGCACTCTGAACTCCTCATTTCTGGCCCCATCCCAGATCCTGCACCCCCAGCTGGAGCCCTCACCCCCTTCTGCACCTCAACCCACAATTTCATGAGCATTCATGGCCCACCATCCAATTTCCATGGCCAGATGTGGCCCTCGGGCCAAAAAGTTTGCCCACCCCTGCTCTAAATAGTACTGTCCTCCAACTGAAATAGGAGAATATTGTTTCTTTGGACCTAAATATGTTTTTTCTTAAAGCAGAATCAATAAACTGACCTAATTTTCTGAAATATCATTGTTATTATGCTAGCCTTTAATTGTGGTTATCAAAATTGGCAAGGCTGTACTTGCTTCTAAAACTGCATGCATGTCTTAAACTTTAGCTGTATTCCACTCTTTTCTGCTTTTTATTGCATTTCCTTTTCCTGTATGTCTATCAATAAACACACACAAATGACCTCTCTATTACGAAGTGAGTCCTAATATAAAAGAGTTTGAGCTTAGCAGGAATTAAGTGATAAGTGGGAAATTAAAGCAGTGACTACCAGAAGTCAATTACAAAACACAGAACAATCAAAACGATTAGCTGAACAGTGATCAGAATACAACAAATGGAGGTTCAGAGAGGGAGGGTTACAAACTGACTTCCTATTTTCAATTAGAAGCAAATAAACATCTTTGAAGCAAACAATAGAGGGACTATAGAATGGCTTAGCAGAGCCGCAGTAGTGCAAGCTAGCCCCAAGGTTCTGGGTGGGTTTTTAGAGCAGTTTGTTTCTCGCAGCTCACAGTTGCAAAGTTTCTCACCTTGTACACATGGCAACAAGTTATAGAGCAAATCCAGCTAACCACCTTAGGGCTCCTGATTCTTTCCTGGTTGTTGATTTATATCTTCCCTTCTAGAAATGCAGGGAACTAGTACTAAAATTAGGCTTTTAAACATTTCAACCAAGGAACTCCTGCTGCCTCATTAGGCCTAATTACTTGTTTAATAGAAGGCAGAACCTCAGGTGGCTGTTTCCCTCTACAATCCCAGAAAAACTTACTGAGGTTCCTGGCCTCCTCAATAAGGGTTTTAACCCTCTTTTCCTGGCATGGTATGGAGTTTATCTGCACACATGCTATAAGACCTTCCATGCTTATGGAAGGTGCACCAGTAGACTCCATTCTTACATCCAGCTGAACAACAGTTCCCTCACCTACAATGAGATGATGAACAAACACAAAAGAGCGGCTCTAGACCCAGATTTTGCAGAGGACTATTCTGTCAGCCACTCTCTTGATTTATTTTTTTAGAAGTCTGAAAATGACCACCAGGCAGTAAACACCAGAGAGCGGCATTAAACCAGCACAAAGAGAAAATAGATATGTTAGTATTGAAACCAGTCATATTGCTGCTCTTTGAACACACTTGAAATTAAAACGTATCCATAGTAAGGGAAAAAACCAAACAGTAATGAGCTTTAGAAAAATTCCAGTGTGTGTACTGTTAAGAGAGTTAACGTAATGAGGGGAGTTACAGGGCAAACTGAAGTCCTGCTGAATGACTGTGCAAAACGGAAACTATCTCTATAAAATGAATTACATTTACTTCAAACAACCACCTGCACTGAAAGGCATCTCAGAACCATTATAAATTTCCTCACATGGCAAGCAATAGTCTAGCTAGAGGACAGGTGCCTAGGCAGAAGACAGAACCAAATTATGATGTGGTAAACTGTTGCTGAATTTTCTGTGGCCAAACCCCATTTTCCTGTCTCCATATTATAAGAGCAACGGAAATGAGAAAAAGAGACGTGACCCAGCATCCAGGGCAGAGAGATCTGAGTATTACCCACATTGCTGTTTACCATGTTCCTTGGTTATGTCCAGGTCAGATTGCTCAAAAGGGATTCTGCACCTAACTTTACTACCCAAGTGAAATCACACCTTCTACCTGGGGATTTTTCTCCCATGTTCTATTTATATTGATCCCAACACTCTAGTTACCTTCCATATAGGATTCTTAGGACTCCAGTAATATGGATTTCTACATCCTTCATTCTCTGTTGGTGTTGATGACACCAGCATTCTCCTTGTCTCACAGTCTAGATATCTGGAGATAATCTTAACCTCTTCCCTCTCCTACTCCCCATATATGTAGGCCATGTCCAAATCTCACCATTTTTTCCTCCACAACATTTCAAGAATCTGACTTCTTCTCTGTCCTGACAACTAAAACACTTCTTCTTGCCCTGATCATATTCCACCTTCATTACTGCAACTTCTTCCACTGAGGCCTTCTCAGTCCTCACATCACCCCCAGTGCATTCAAAATACAACCACTAAAATAATTTCATTTGCCCACCACCCCACCCCTGTACTGGCACCTCTCTGACCTGCAGATCAAGTTTAAATGGCTTCTGATCATTTCCAAGGTCCACATTCAGCTACCACTCAGCCTACATTTTGGATCCCTTTCCCAATCATGTCCCTCCTGTCTCTTTGCTTGTCACATGATGCCAGCCTTGATAATGTTCTATTCATCTCCTTCATCCATCTCTGACTCCAGGTCTTTTCCCACACCACCCCATATGGATGGAATGCCCTGCTCAATGTAATTCATTAAGCCACGAACCCCCTCCTCATGTGTGTCCCTCCTAAAAAGACCCACTTCTTCCATATCACATAAAGCAGGAAGTTAATCATTACAATTACAATTATAAAAAATGACAAACAATATCCTCTGTCTTCTTCATTTCTGTCTTTTATACCGTCAGTCCTTCAGACAAGGGGCTGTTTCATTGTTTATCTTGTATATAACTGAGCACATTGTTAGGATGAAACAAAATAATGGACAATAATAATAGTTTCCAGAATCCTAGTAATATCATCTCAGTATAGGACATTCAAGCAATAATCATACAGAGGAATAACATTTCCTGGCTGTTAGTGACCAGTTAGGTCATGGGCGTGAGAAACTGAAAGCCAGGAATTGCACCGGCATAAAGGGGTCAGCAGATTTCTTGTATCTTTCTTGCTGTAGCCTGCAGAGTGTTCTGTTAACATTTTGCAATAAGCTCAGCGGCTCAGTTTTTTGGGGTGGGTGTACGAACGCACCACTTCCTGTGGTGGCCGTTGTGCTTCCTGTTTTCTCAAGACTGATGGAGACAAGCTGGCGGGGCTGCTGATTTTGAAACAGGGGCAGCTGCATGGTTGTCTTGTGAGGAGTGGGAATGAATCACCACTCCCACCCTTTAAAAATCCCAAATCTTTCCTAAGTTGGAACTCTAACTCTGTAGGGCTTGGGCTACCTGTTTATGCATTGAAGATGGAGGTGAGGAATGCCTGCCCACCTCAGGCATTCAAAAATAATGTGTCAGACCTCAAAAGATCATAAGATTGGTTTAAAAATCATGAGATGTTGTTAAAAATAATTTTGGGTTTCATTTTATTTGTCTTCTGTTTTTTGAGCTCTTAGAATGCATATAAGTCATGTGTTGAAGTTTTTCTTCACAACCATGAGGGGTAGAAACTTTTTTTTAATAAGAAAAACAAATATAAGAACTCATGATAAAATAATGAGTGTTGGCAACACTGGATATGGGGGTGGGTGGTTAGTGGAGCAGAAAACCACCCTGATATATTCTCTTGACCACTGATTGGCTTGTCTGCTAAAGAGCACCAGGCTCTTACTACAAGTCTGGATTTAAAAACAACTTTGGTAGAAAGTTCATTGTATTGTGGTGTCCAGCATAAACAGAGCCTGGAAAATGTGCAATGAGATACAGTACACATTTGTCAGTTTGTTGGTGAAAGAGGGGAACTACCCCGTACTCCAATCCACTGGAATTGTCCAGAAAATAAACATTGTTCCGTGGATGCAAGGATAAAAGATGTGCACTTGTCTTGCTGGCACTCCCTCCCGTGATTATAATTAAACCTTTAGTCCATATAAGTTATCTTCCTTGTTCCTATATAGTGGACTTCCACAAATTGTATGTATTTGCAAACAATAGGAATGGCATGTGAGGGAGGCCCTCAAAACTGAAATGAACATTTGAGTCAACATGAAGGAGGAGAGGGAAGAAACAATTACACTCATACTGTATACCCAGCTCCTGAGACATCCCCATGGCCTTGTCTAGATTAGGATTTGGAAATGTGATGTTAGCACTTGTTAGCTAACAGGAGCTCAGGCTGAGTTTGCACCAACAAGTAAGGTGGGACTAACTAAACTGCTGCAGCCACACTGCTATTTTCAGGGTGCTCACTCAAGCAGAGCTAGTGCATGTATGTCTACATGAGCTGGGAATTACATCTCCCTGCTGCTGTGTAGATATATCCTAACTCAGCCATCTTTGCACATGTTAAAGACTTTTGAAACAAGCTAATATCATACATTTTAATCCTACATTAGACAAGGCCCAGGCTCACAATCAACTCCCCAGTCTCATACCCAGAGACTATGTCAGTACTGTGGGGCCCACAACCAGATCTAGAAGCACCACTAGGCCTGTGAACCGTTCCAGATCTTAGGAGGCACCATCAGGGCTGCAGCCAGTTGTACTGGCACCTCTTGTCTCACTTGTGTTTCTGCTAATATTTTTTTACTGTGTGTGGAAAGCATGTTGCCCAAGTCTATGTTTAAATGAATGCAGCCTCTCCTGCATCCCCCTACCTGCCCCGAGTGCAGACTCTTCTGTGCCAATTCCCTCCCCCTTACTCTGACCCCACCTTCAGTCCATCTAACTGTCCTTCACTCATTCCCTCCACTTCTTCCCTCTGTACTGCCTCACTCTCCCTCCTCATTCATTTAATACCCCACATCCAGGTCAGTAGCTTTGTCAGCGGGAGAGTATCTCCTGCCAACAAAACGCTGTCCACGCCAGCACTTTTTGTCATTAAAACTTTTGTCAGTCCAAGGTGTAGTTTTTTCACACCTCTGACTGACAAAAGTTTGAATGACAAAAGTGCAGTGTAGACACAGCCCATCTCTTCCTTTTACCATCCTCCACATTCTCTCTCTCTCTTTCACTGTGTAGTCCGGTCTAGGCTAGGTTTAAGATTGTGTTCTCAAAACACCACTTAAAACCTAGTGTAGATGCCATTTAGCACCTTTAAAACCAGATGAATTGACTGGGGTCAATCATAGGTTTCCACTTAGAGTCAACTGATCAACTAACCTGATTTTTAAAGTATTAAACTGGTCCTAAGTGATTTTTCCAACAGCATTAGCTACCAAATAATATCTAAAATGATTTTAAATAATTTTTTTTTACTTACTCTAGGCAAGGACTGTGTGCATGAAAGAAAGAGAAGAAAGGGAAGGAGGAACAGGGGAAAAGTGAGTCCCAAATCACTCTGTCTTCTGGTTAGGGGAGCGGCAATGAAAGGTAGTTATGGGGTTCCTTTCCTTCCCACACCTTGATGTGCTCCTTCTAGGGGCCAGGCCCGATAGGATAAGAGCCTGCTACTTACATCTACTACTCCTTAGTCCTATGATAGGGTCTCGTGCTTTAGGTGCTTGTGGTCCTATATTCAATCCTGCTTATGATTATGGTGTTCATATGTATGTTGCTCAAGATATGTTTAACATAACAGTTGAATGCTCCTTGTACTTCCCTCTATCAGGGGAAGATACAGCATAGGCATCTGCTTGCACAAAATCAGTCTGAACCATAAGCTACACACCCATTTTCAAAAATGTTTCCAAATACTTGCATGTCAAGTCCTACTCCCTGCACCTCACCTCTCTTATCTCCTGCACCCCTCTAGCTTTTACTTATAACATCTTTGACTGCAATTAATGTGGCTGAATGTCCATTTGTCTTCTGAACTTGTATCATGGGCCTCTCCTTTTCATGAGGAAGTGAATATGAAAGAGAAGCTTTGGCTTCCTTTCCCTGCACTGCATTTGTTTCACTTTCTCCTCGCCTACTGAGACAACCAGAAGCTGCCTAAACCCAGATGGGGGTCCCTGAGATCCCACCTTGTGAGATGAAGACTTCAGATCCATGAAGAGAAGTGCAGGAAATAAGTCTGTTAGATAAAGTTGCAATGGTAGAGTTTCTCATGGAACTTTTGCTTTAACAAATTCATGACACTGCACATAAAGGCTGTATTTGTGAGAAGAGGGGACAAGGCCAGGATGGGCAAGAGATACAGACAAAATAAATTAGGTACACAGGGATTCATTTCCATTTACACTAGGGCCACTTAACACTGTTTATGAGCAGCAAAAAAGGGCTTGACAGGAAATGAAGATCAGTCCGTGTGTGCCTGACTCATTCTGTTTGTGTCTCTTTTCCATCCCAGCTAAGATAGGCACACAGGCACCGATCCCCATTTCTGCTCAGAAGCAGTGTAAAGCGGCCTTAGTGTAAATGAGAATCAGACCCACAATTTCCAAAATTGGAATAAAACTGAAAGTCAGTGCAGAAGACGAGTTGGATGAAACCAGTGAGAGCTGCCCTGCTTGTGTACACTGTAAAAACGATAATACTGCTTCTTTAAAACAGGTTCCCTCCTTATCTCGCTCTCATTCTGACCCTGCTGGGTTCCCTCCTTACCAAAACTGGCACTGGCAGAGGACAAGTAATATGCTGCCAATATTTTAAAAAGGGGCTCACAAAAAATATTCCCTCTTAGCCTGTGATAAATCACTTGTACCACAGGGTTATGTGTGCTACAGACATGCATAGTGAGGAACCGGGAAATCTGTTCACTTGCTTTCCTACTCAAATGCTTTTTTATAAGCAGAACCAAGATGTGAGGGAGCATAATTCAGCACCAAATTGATGCAAAATGCATTTGTTGGCAATATTTATAAATTTGTACTGAAAAATAAACAGAGGGTATAGGAAGGAAAAATGTTTCACTTGTATAATTAGAAGGTGCTGGATCTGCGGAGAATCCTTCTCAAGAAATATTTTTGAAAATACCTACCATTTGGTGCAACCTAACCCATTACAAAGAAAATACATTTTCTATCCTAAAGTTTTTATGGGCCCCAAGAATAAAACGGTCACTCACCTTTGTAACTGTTGTTCTTCGAGACGTGTTGCTCATATCCATTCCAATTAGGGATGTGCACGCTGCATGCATAGGTGTCGGAAAGTTTTCCTCTAGAAAAACCCATCGGGTCGACTCTGGAGTGGCGGCTTCATGGTGCTCAATATATACTCCAGCCAAGCTGGCGCCTCCCCAGTTCCTTCATGCTGGCTACTCCGACAGAGGGGAAGCGGGTGGGTTTGGAATGGATATGAGCAACACGTCTCAAAGAACAACAGTTACAAAGGTGAGTAACCATTTTTTCTTCATCAAGTGCTCATATTGATTCCAATTAGGTGACGCCCAAACCTTACCTAGGTGGTGGGGTCAGAGTGAAGCAATGTGGACTGCAGCACTGTTCTACCAAAAGCTGTGTCATCCCTGGCGTGCCGGACGATGGCGTAATGCGAGGCGAAAGTATGCACTGAGGACCAAGTCGCTGCCCTGCATATTGGATCGGTACCTGGGCCAGGAATGCCGACGACGAGGTCTGGGCCCTCGTGGAGTGAGCGATGACAGCTGGGGTTGGTACGCCAGCCAACTCATAGCAAGTGCGGATGCAGGACATAATCCAGGAGGAGATCCTGTGAGAGGAGACTGGGAGACCCTTCATCTGGTCTGCCACTGCAACGAAAAGCTAGGTTGATTTTCTGAATGGCTTAGTGCGCTTGATGTAAAAGGCAAGGGTCCTGCAGACATTGAGGGAATGCAGCCGCTGCTCCCGGGGACCGGTGTGAGGTTTAGGGCAGGTAACAGGCAGGAAAATGTCCTAGCTAGCATGGAAGGCTGACACCACCTTGGGAAGAAAGGCTGGATGAGGTCTGAGCTGTATCTTATCTTTATGAAAGACCATATAAGGTGGCTCCGAGGTAAGGGCCTTCAGCTCAGAGATGCGCCTCGATGATGTGACAGCGACAAGGAAGGCCATCTTCCAGGAGAGATACAGGAAGGAGCATGTGGCCAGCGTCTCGAATGGGGGTGCCCATGAGCCTTGAAAGGACCAGGTTAAGATCTCACATGGGTACAGGCTGCCATATTTGGGGGCAGAGGTGGTCCAAGCCCTTGAGGAAGCGAGCAACCATCAGACTGGCGAACATAGAGCGGCCAGACATGCCTGGGTGGAAAGCTGAGATGGCCGCGAGGTGAACCTTTACAGAGGATGCCGCCAGGCCTTGCTGTTTCAGGTGCGAGAAGTACTCCAAAATGAGGGGCACCGACGCCTGGAGGGGAGGTGTGAGGCACTGGTCACACCAACACAGAAACCGCATTCACTTCGCCAGGTACATGGCTCAAGTGGAGGGCTTCCTGCTGCCCAGTAGCACTTGTTGTACAGAGTGTGAACACAGAAGCTCCGTAGGGTTTAGCCATGCAACATCCAGGCCATGAGATGGAGAGACGACAGGTCGAAATGACAGAGGCGACCATGATCCTCAGTAAGTAGGTCAGGAAGAAGAAGCAATGGGACTGGAACATCCACGGATAGTTCCAACAGTGGGGTGTACCAATGCTGCCTGGGCCACGCCGGAGCCACCAGAATCACCTGTGCCCCGTCTCTGCATAAGGGAAAATGGAGGGAAGGCGTAAAACAGGCGACCCATCCAGGGAAGTAGGAACGCATCTGAGAGGGAGCCTGAGCAACGACCCTGGAATGAGCAGAATGTTGGGCATTTCCGGTTGCTGTGGGAGGCAATCAGATTGACTTGGGGAAACCCCCACCTTTGGAAGATGGGGTGGACAACATCCGGATGGAAAGACCACTCATGCAAGTGGAAGGACCTGCTGAGGTGGTCCACCAGCATGTTCTGGACCCTGGGAAGGAACGATGCACAATTGGAGAGATTTTCCCATTTCCATCGTGCGAAGGACCCAGCGGTCCATGGTTATTTGCAACTAAGCACATTGGAAATGGGATAAACAATTCAAAAAAAGTAGGGTAGGATCTTGGGGAAGATCTGATATGCTGTCTTTGGGCGTTCCTTCAAAAGGGCTGCTTGGAGCCTGATGATGGCTTGGTCAGGCCCTGGCCTTGTCCAGATAGTTAGAGGGCTTTCTCCTGCCATTATGCCCCCGCTGTCTGTAAAAATCCTGCCTTGGCCAAGGAGGATATGAGTGCTGCTGCGGCTGCTGAGGTTTGAAGTGTTTCCACTGGGTTGCCGGAGTATACATACCCAGAGATTTCATTGTCACCCTCTAGACTTTAAGGCTGTGCAGCCTAGAGTCCGTTTGTTCCGCAAACAGATCCTCTCCATCTAAGGGGAGGTCCTGCAGCATTTGCTGAACCTCTGGGGGCAGGCCAGAAGTTTGCAGCCAGAAGGCATGCCTCATGGAAATCCCAGAAGACAATGTACGTGCGGCCGAGTCTGCAGCGTCCAGCAAGGCCTGCAAAGAGGTCCATGCTACTGTTTTGCCCTCGTCATCCAGGGCCCCAATTCTGAGCACAAGCTCTTTAACTTTCAGCGTGGAGTTCCAGGAGTTAAAATTGTAACGGCTCAGGAGCGCCTGCTGATTGGTGATCCAGAGCTGAAGCCCCCCCACGCCCGTACAGTAGACTTTACTTCCAAACAAATCGAGGCACTTAGTGTCCTTTGACTTGGGTGCAGGGGCCAGCTGTCCACGTCATTCCTTCTTGTTCACAGCCGCAACCATGAGTGAGCAGGGCTGTGGGTGGGTGAACAAGTAGCCATACCCTTTCAAAGTGCAAAGTACTTGCACTCCACTCCCTTGGCCGTAGGGGGAATGGAGGCAGGGGTCTGCCAGATGGTTTTGGCATTAGTCTGGATGGTCCTGATGAGAGGCAGGGCCACCCTGGGTGGGCCTTCTGAGGTCAAAATGTCCACGACAGGATCCTCCGATTCCACCAACTCCTCGGCCTGCAGGTTCATACTACACGCCATCCTGCGCAGGAGGTTCTGATGGTCATGGAGATCAATCGGAGGTGGCCCAGAGATAGAGGTGCCTTCCACAGCCTAATGGGGGGAGGATGCTCTAATAAAAATATAACATTAGGGATCTATTATCGACAACCTGACCAGGACAGTAATAGTGATGATGAAATGCTAAGGGAAATTAGAGAGGCTATCAAAATTAAGAACCCAATAATAGTGAGGGATTTCAATTATCCTCATATTAACTGGGAACATTTCACTTCAGGACGAAATGCAGAGATAAAATTTCTCGATACTTTAAATGACTGCTTCATGGAGCAGCTGGTACGCAAACCCACAAGGGGAGAGGCAACTCTAGATTTAATCCTGAGTGGAGCGCAGGAGCTGGTCCGAGGGGTAACTATAACAGGACCGCTTGGAAATAGTGACCATAATACAATAGCATTCAACATCCCTGTGGGGGGAAGAACACCTCAACAGCCCAATGCTGTGGCACTTAATTTCAAAAGGGGGAACTATACAAAAATGAGAGGGTTAGTTAAACAAAAGTTAAAAGGTACAGTGACTAAAGTGAAATCCCTGCAAGTTGCATGGGCCCTTTTTAAAGACACCATAATAGAGGCCCAACTTCAATGTATACCCCAAATTAAGAAACACAGTAAAAGGACTAAAAAAGAGCCACCGTGGCTTAACAACCATGTAAAAGAAGCAGTGAGAGATAAAAAGACTTCCTTTAAAAAGTGGAAGTCAAATCCTAATGATGCAAATAGAAAGGAGCACAAACACTGCCAACTTAAGTGCAAGAGTGTAATAAGAAAAGCCAAAGAGGAGTTAGAAGTATGGCTAGCCAAAAACTCCAAAGGTAATAACAAAATATTTTTTAAGTACATCAGAAGCAGCAAGCCTGCTAAACAACCAGTGGGGCCCCTTGACAATCGAAATACAAAAGGAGCACTTAAAGACGATAAAGTCATTGCAGAGAAACTAAATGGATTCTTTGCCTCAGTCTTCATGGCTGAGGATGTTAGGGAGATTCCCAAACCTGAGCTGGCTTTTGTAGGTGACAAATCTGAGGAACTGTCACAGATTGAAGTGTCACTAGAGGAGGTTTTGGAATTAATTGATAAACTCAACATTAACAAGTCACCGGGACCAGATGGCATTCACCCAAGAGTTCTGAAAGAACTCAAAAGTGAAGTTGCGGAACTATTAACTAAGGTTTGTAACTTTTCCTTTAAATCAGCTTCGGTACCCAATGACTGGAAGTTAGCTAATGTAACGCCAATATTTAAAAAGGGCTCTAGAGGTGATCCCGGCAATTACAGACCGATAAGTCTAACGTCGGTATCGGGCAAATTAGTCGAAACAATAGTTAAAAATAAAATTGTCAGACACATAGAAAAACACAAACTGTTGAGCAATAGTCAACATGATTTCTGTAAAGGGAAATTGTGTCTTACTAATCTATTAGAGTTCTTTGAAGGGGTCAACAAACATGTGGATAAGGGGGATCCAGTGGACATAGTGCACTCAGATTTCCAGAAAGCCTTTGACAAGGTCCCTCACCAAAGGCTCTTACGTAAATTAAGCTGTCATGGGATAAAAGGGAAGGTCCTTTCATGGACTGAGAACTGGTTAAAAGACAGGGAACAAAGAGTAGGAATTAATGGTAAATTCTCAGAATGGAGAGGGGTAACTAGTGGTGTTCCCCAAGGGTCAGTCCTAGGACAAATCCTATTCAATTTATTCATAAATGATCTGGAGAAAGGGATAAACAGTGAGGTGGCAAAGTTTGCAGATGATACTAAACTACTCAAGATAGTTAAGACCAAAGCAGATTGTGAAGAACTTCAAAAAGATCTCACAAAACTAAGTGATTGGGCAACAAAACGGCAAATGAAATTTAATGTGGATAAATGTAAAGTAATGCACATTGGAAAAAATAATCCCAACTATACATACAATATGATGGGGGCTAATTTAGCTACAACGAGTCAGGAAAAAGATCTTGGAGTCATCGTGGATAGTTCTCTGAAGATGTCCATGCAGTGCGCATACACGGTCAAAAAAGCAAACAGGATGTTAGGACTCATTAAAAAGGGGATAGAGAATAAGATTGAGAATATATTATTGCCCTTGTATAAATCCATGGTACGCCCACATCTCGAATACTGTGTACAGATGTGGTCTCTTCACCTCAAAAAAGATATTCTAGCACTAGAAAAGGTTCAGAAAAGGGCAACTAAAATGATTAGGGGTTTGGAGAGGGTCCCATATGAGGAAAGATTAAAGAGGCTATGACTTTTCAGCTTGGAAAAGAGGAGACTAAGGGGGGATATGATAGAGGTATATAAAATCATGAGTGATGTTGAGAAAGTGGATAAGGAAAAGTTATTTACTTATTTCCATAATACAAGAACAAGGGGTCACCAAATGAAATTAATAGGTAGCAGGTTTAAAACAAATAAAAGGAAGTTCTTCTTCACGCAGTGCACAGTCAACTTGTGGAACTCCTTGCCTGAGGAGGTTGTCAAGGCTAGGACTATAACAATGTTTAAAAGGGAACTGGATAAATTCATGGTGGCTAAGTCCATAAATGGCTATTAGCCAGGATGGGTAAGGAATGGTGTCCCTAGCCTCTGTTCGTCAGGGGATGGAGATGGATAGCAGGACAGAGATCACTTGATCATTGCCTGTTAGGTTCATTCCCTATGGGGCACCCGGCATTGGCCACTGTTGGTAGACAGATACTGGGCTAGATGGACCTTTGGTCTGACCCAGTATGGCCATTCTTATGTTCTTATGTTAGGCTGTGGGGGAAAGAGAGTCATCTTGACACCCCCTGCAGTATGGGAGCCTGCTGTCCTGTGTCACCTGCAGGGCATGGCCCAAAGTGGGAAGAGTGCCTGACACTCCTTCCATACCCCCCAGAGCAGGCTGCTTGGGGGCAGCCTCTAGAACTCATGGCTCGGAAGGGGCTGACCGGGAAGCCCCAGATGGTGCACCCTGGGCTTGGTGGTACTCCCATGGGATCCAGAGCGACCACTAGGTAGGTCCCTGAGTGAGTACCGGTCCATGCATCTGCCATGACCCTGCCTCCGCATCAAGGTGACCACAGATGATTTATCAGTATCCAGGGAGAGAATGAGTCTATCAGAGGAAGGGGAAAAACAGTTACTCACCTGTGCGGTAACCATGGACTTGTCTAGATGGAGAGCTAGTGCACAGCAAGCTGGGATGTAAATCTAGAGCACTTTAGCCTACTCTGCACTATCTGGTTGTGTGGATGTTGCTATTGTACACTAAACGTTCTGTAATGTGCTGTGAAGCAGTAGATCAAAGCACATTATGGAAGTTCTAGTGCAGAGGAACAGGGTCCACACAGCCAGTTAGTGCGCAGCAAGCTAGTCCACTGTAGATTTGCATCCCAGCTTGCTGCGCACTAACTCTCTATTTAGAAAAGTCTTACGATTCTTTAAGATGTTTGGTCTATGTGGATGACGCTCATGGTATGTGCACGGGTTTAGAACATTTGGCCAGCAGTGTCTGTTGGGGCAGTGCTTGCACCTTGTTTATACTTGCACTCGCTGCCCAAAGAAATCAAAGAGATGTGCAATCCCGACTGCCACTCAGTTCCAAAAACTGATCCAGAATCCCAGAGGAGAAAGGAACACCAAAGTTGTGCAGAAGGAAAAAAGTTCAAGGGATCTATGTGGACAAAACATCTAATAGAACTAGTTACTGCACAGCTGAGTAACCATTTTCACATCAAGTATTTGTCTATGTGGATCCCAGTCATGGTGACTAGCGAGCAGTTTCTAACCGTTAGGAGAGTCAGAGGAATTCTAGTTAAAGAGATTGTAGGAATACTCTACTGCAGGGGTCGGCAACCTTTCAGAAGTGGTGTGCCAAGTCTTCATTTATTCACTGTAAAATAAGGTTTTATGTGCCAGTAATATGTTTTAATGTTTTTAGAAAGTCTTGCTCTATAAGTCTGCATTATATAATTAAACCAGTACGGTAGCTAGCGGGGTGCAGAGGAAGCAGCCGCTTCCCCTAAGCACATTTTCCAAAAGCGTTGCCTGCCGAGCTGGCACTGGGGGCAGCACGGCCGGAGGAGCCATGTGGGGGTGCGGCAGGCGTGACCGGAGGAGAGAGGTGGCCGGCTCCTCAGCCATCACGCTCCATGCTCAGCACGGCCCCAACATCGCCACAGCCACCTCCTGCAGCAGCCCAGCAGCACCATGGAGCAAGGCTCGGCCAGCGACTCATGAGCTGGAGCCAGGATCCACCCGTGGTGCAGGGCCGGGATCAGCCGGGGACAGGCGGCAGCGTAGGACCGAAGGTGAGCAGCGGGGGTCCGGTGCCTTGCACAGGGGGGTCTGGGTGAGGGGCTCCCCAGTGCCGGGCCCGCAGTCTGGACGGGGGGCCCTGGCACGGCGCAGGAGCCTGGAGCGGAGGGGACCCCCGTGGGTGGGTCCTGGTGGCGCAGCCCAGCGGGGGACACCTGCAGAGCGAGCTGGGCAGGAAAGACTCTCTCGGGACCACAGGGGCACAGGGGTATCTGCACCCCTGGGAAGCCTACAGCAGTCCTGAGCCAGGTTCCGGGGTTAATCTGGGTGGGAAATGAGAGGAGCCAAAGGGGGCATGGCCAGAAGAGGAACCAAGGGGGGGCATGACCAGAGGAGGAGCCAAGGGTTTTTATGTTTGCTCCCCCTACACTTAGAACCTGGCTATGCTACTGAATTAAACTATTGTTGTATGTAAAGTAAATAAGGTTTTTAAAATGTTTAAGAAGCGTCATTTAAAATTAAATTAAAATGCAGATCTTATCAGTTTAGTGTGATTCTTGCCCTTGCTTTTCCTTGCTGAGTTTTCCAATGTCCCCAGGTCAGCAGTGGGCCAAGCAGGGCCAGCAGCCAGGACCCTGGCTGGCAAGGGGTCAGCGGACAGAACCTCAGACTGGCAGCAGGCTGAGCGGGGCTGGCGGATGGAATCCCAGACTGGCAGCAGGCTGAGCAGTGCCAGGACCCCAGCTGGCAAGGGGCCAGTGGACAGAATCCCAGACCGGCAGTGGGCTGAGAGGAGCCGGTGGCCAGGATCCCAGCTGGCAATGGGCTGGTGGACAGAACCTCAGACCAGCAGCAGGCTGAGTGGGGTTGGTGGCTGGGACCCTGGCTGGCAAGGGGCTGGTGGACAGAACCTCAGACTGGCAGCAGGCTGAGTGGGACCAGTGGATGGAACCCCAGACCAGCAGCGGTCTGAGTGGGGCTGGTGGCCAGGACCCCGGCTGGCAGGGGGCTGGTGGACGGAACCCCAGGCTAGGGTGAACAGACAGCAAGTATGAAAAATCAGGATGAGGGTGGGGAGTAATAGGAGTCTATATAAGAAAAAGACCCCAAAATTGGGACCGTCCCTTTAAAACCGGGACATCTGGTCACCCTACCCCAGGCCGACAGCAGAGTGCCACTGAAAATCAGCTCGCGTGCCGCCTTTGGCACACGTGCCATAGGTTGCTGACCCCTGCTCTACTGAATCTGGCATTAGATCTAGCAGACAGGTCAAGGACTAATGTGGTGTAAATGTGTGCACTGAGCTCCAAGTTGTAGCCCTAGAAATATTTATTATAGTGACGTTTCCAAGGCATGCTGAGGAGGCAGCCATAGCCCTGGTGGCATGGGCATTGCTCCTATAGGAAGGTTCTGCTAACTGAGAACACTCATGAACACATTGCCTGATCTACTTAAATAACCTCTGGGTGCAGACAGATTGCCCTTGGCATGTATCCCCTTGTGCCAAAAACATATAGAGTGATTTCCTGAACTGTTTAGTCCTATCCAGAAGGAGAAAGCCCTCATGATATCTAAGGTGAGCAATTGAGCTTCATCTACACTGGAATGAGACAGGAAAAAACAGTTTTATGGACTGGTTGAGATGCAAGTTGGTGGCCACTTTAGTTAAGAATTTTACATGAGATTTTAACATCACTTTATTCCTATCACACAGGGAGGGTCTGCTACTAGAGCTTCTATTTCACTGACCCTCTTTGCCGAGGTGATAGCCACAAGGAATGCAATTTTAATGGAAAGGTGGCATAGCAAATAGTCTTTCACAGGTGTGAACTGATGATCCAACAGGTCATTCAGAGCTATAGTAGGGCCTCTAATAGGAAGGAAACCACGAGCCAGCCCTTTGAAGAATTTGCTCACTGTAGGATATAAGCTGGCAATAGAAGAATAAGATTGGTATCACAGCTAAGTGAACCCTGACAGAGCTGATGGTACGACCCAACTGTTTCATGTTAACGATGTCCAAGATCTTAGAAACTGGAGCCTGTGTGGGGCTAAATCTTGCTGTGAAACCCATACAGAAAACAATGGCTTCCCGCTCTGTGCTATGATGGTTGGTACATCCATGGGCAACAGAGTGGCTCATGTCAATGATGCTCAGCCAGCCAACATTCAAGCTGTCAGGTGCAGTGATCTGGCATTGAGGTGAGGGTCTTGTTCTTGGTTCTATGAAATCTGATCCAGAATGTCTGGTAGTGGTTGAACATACAGGGTAGAAAGTCTGTCAGCCAGAACCGTCTCAGCCAGTATGGTACTGAGAATAATGCAACAGCCGCATCTTGCCTGACCATTCTGGTGACCCTTTAGATGAAAGCATATCTGTAGGGCCCTACCAAATTCACAGCCCATTTTGGTCAATTTCATGGCCATAGGATTTTTAAAATCACAGATTTCATTATTTCAGCTATTTAAATCTGAAACTTCATGGTGTTGTAATTATAGGGGTCCTGTCCCAAAAAGGAGTTGTGTGTGTGGGGGGGGGGAGGGTCACAAGATTATTATGCGGGGGTTGAGTTACTGCTACCCATACTTCTGCACTGCTGCTGGCGGTGGCACTGCCTTCAGCACTGGACAGCTGGAGAGCAGCGGCTGCTGGCTGGGAGCCTAATTCTGAAGGCAGAGCCACCGCCATCACCAGTGCAGAAGTAAAAGGTGGCATGGTATGGTTGCCATCCTTACTTCTGCGCTGCTGACTGCAGAGGTGGGCCCTCAGTCAGCAGCCAGCACTCTCTGGCCACCCAGGTCTAAAGGCATCAGCACAGAAGTAAACGGTGGCACGGTATAGTATTGCAACGCTTATTTCTGCGCTCCTGCTGGCAGGGCGTTGCCTTCAGAACTAGGCGCCTGGCCAACAACTGCTGCTCTCCATCCACCCAGCTCTGAAGGCAGCAGTGCAGAAGTAAGGGTAGCAATACTACAACCCCCCTAAAATACCTTGTGACCCCTCTGCAACTCCTTTTTGGGTCAGGACCCCCAATTTGAGAAACACTGGTTTCCCCCATGAAATCTGTGCAGTATAGGGTAAAAGCATACAAAAGACCAAATTTCACAGTGGGACACCAGATTTCACAGTCCGTGACGCATTTTTCATGGGCATGAATTTGGTAGAGTCCTTCATAAAGGACATCTTCTGTCCATGATAGTTGAAAGGTATCTGGGAGAGATCTCAGGCTTGTGCCCCTGGAGCAGAACAGTGGGCATTTGCTGTTGCTGTTTGTTGCAAACAGGTCTATTTGTAGACATCCCCATCTCTGGAAGAGAAGTTTCAGAACAGTCTTTGAATCCATGCTGAATATCTCCTGCTGACTAAGTCCATTAAGTCACTGCTTACTCCAGAAAGTGAAGGATTGTTGGCATTACTTGGTGCAGTATGAGCCAGACCCAGAACCTGATTGTTCTGGACATGGAGCGAAAGAGGATGCCCCAGCTTGTCTGTCAGAATCTGGGGAGTAGCATCCTGAGAAGAGAGAGGAATGCTTTGCAGCCTTAACATATCACTCTGATCTCTAAAATGTTTATGTGCAGACTGGACTTCTGCGTGACCCAAAGGTCTTTAGTCTGCAAGTGATTGAGGTAGCTCCCCATCCTAGGATGGAAGCATCTGCCATTAATGTCACTGAAGGACAGTGGATATGTAATGGTACATCTCTGCAGACCGTAAGTGGATCTGTTCACCAGTAAAGGGAAGACAGCAGTTAGAGGAAGAATGACCCTGAGTTCCATAGGGTGCGTTTTGGGTTCATATACTGGCCTCAACCACCCTTGCAGAGGGTGCAGGTGAAGTGTGCAAGGTGGCATAATGTATATGCATGAAAACATGTAGCCCAATAGTCTCAGACAAGTCCTTTCTGTTATAATGAGATGTTTGTGCAGAGAGGATATTTATTATGTGTGTGGTTTAGTGTGACCCCCATAAATTCCAGTGATTTACAATTAGGCTTGACTTGGCATAATTTACTTTCAGACCATGGGATTGAAATAGGTTGAGTATAATGTTCTGTGCATTGGAAATACCCTGGGGAAAGTCCCTTTGATAAGCTAAGCATCTTGATATGGATATATATGAATGCCTTGGCATCTGAGGTGGGCTGCCACTACTGCAAGCCATTTTGTGAAGACTCGCCAGGTACCTATATATGGTAAAACAAAAACTAGCAGCCATGAGCCTCAGACTTGGGCTCATGGGGCTTGCACTATGGCACTAATAATAGCCGTGTGGACATTCTGGCTTGGGCTGGAGTGCAGGGTCCGAAGCCTGGGGAGGGGAGTGGGTTTCAAGAGTCCGAACTCCAGCCTGAGCACTACACTGCTATTTTTAGAATGGTAGCACAAGCCCAAGTCTGTAGATTTGGTTCTGAGACTCACTGCAATGTTTGTTTGTTTTTGCCATGCAGACTGTCACGACTGGGGCATGGGAAGTCTGACCTAGTGATTGGTGCAGGAGTTAGGAGTCAGGCGAGCTCAAATACCAGGAAATCAGTGTAGAAGACATGCCAGAGGGCAACTCCAAGAGTCAAGTGTCAGGCAGGGTCAGGTTACTAGATCAGGAGCAGGTAATGCAGGAGAGGCGGCCCTAAGCGGGAAGAAGCCAGTCGTATGGACAACTTCTTGGTTAAACCTCTGCTTGGGTTAAATAAAAGCTGGGAATCAATCAGGGCCCCCCAGAATTCCACCAATCAGATTCCTGGGCTGGAGTCTTTGTCAGAGTTCAGCTTCTACTCTGGCGGCAGGTTGAAACTGTCTAGTTCCTAAGACCCCTGTGAACCAGAGTTCAAGAGCTGTGGTTGCTGATATCACCCCTTCCCTACAGGGCATCCCCAGGACTTTTTGTGGAGATGCTTATGGAATGCTTGCCCAAGTGCAGGACCGTGTACATTTTCCGCAGGATCCCAGGTGTGTTGCTCAAGACCATACCAGATCCCAGTCACTGGATACCAGAGCCTGCCATGATTACGATTAGAGTCCAGGATCTTGTGAATCACTTATTCCTCATGGCGTTTTACTTGTACTGGTGTAGGATGTGGCTGGGTCTTGTGAGGGAAAGGGTTTTCTATGTGGGGTTTCAAAAGAGAGACAAGGTGGGTAAGATATCTTTTATTGGACCAACATTTACATGAAACACTGGAGGAATCTTCAGAGAGCACAGGGCCGGCCCACAACGTTTTGGCACCTGAGGTGGGGAGCTCAAATGATGCCCCCATACCCTCTCCCTTGGGCCAAAACTTTGAAAGGTCTCAATTCTGCCTTCTTCCTGTTCTACTTCTCTCATGGTACTGCTCTGCTACCTACCCCAATAAAGGAGAACTAACAATTTAAAATGCCTTGTTCAAAAATTTTAAGTAACACTTAACTTTCAAACACCTAAACAGCAAATGTAACTTTTCTTGTCTGCATAGTAAACAGTGGCATTTTTATCTGTTTGAATAATCAAAGTAGTGCTTTCCGTGCCTTCTTGATTGCAAAGATTTGAACTGCTTCCTGCTGAAGGTCCACCGTCTGGGCCAGCTCATGCTCTGTTGATATGGTTGCAAGGCCGACCAGCCTCTCCTGTGTCATTGTGGAGTGTAGATGTGTTTTTATTAACTTTAGCTTAGAGAAGCTGTGTTCTCCGCTGACAATTGTTACAGGAAGTGTTAGAAGTATGCGCAGAGCAACAAAAGCATTTGGAAAGAGGGTAGTCATCTCATTTGTGTACATATATGCCAGAACAGTCACTGGAGTTGATCCTGCTGAAATGTATCTTGAAAGGGCTTTCCATTCATCACCTAAATCACTTGCATCAATATTGTGCATGTGTCAACACTGTCTCTAGTGCCCTGCATTGCTAGTGTAGGTCTTCTTCAGGTATAGTGAGGAGTTTTGGATTATCATACAACATCTCAAATATACTGCTGTGTTCCTTGAGCTGCATGAAACGTTTTTCAACTGACTGTATTGCACAATCTAGCACCTGGTTAAAGAATTCAACTTTGAATTGTTGTTTGGGATTCTCCCATTCCTCGTAGTCAAAATGTCTTCTTCTTCGGTGACTCTTGTATTCCTGAATGGGCGGGAAAATAGCTTCAGTGTGAAGTTCCTCTGCTAACTTCTGTGCACTCTTCAGAACGTTTTGAAATCCCTCATCTGACTGGTAAGACTATAGGTATGACTTTGCTTTGTCCAGTTGTTCCATTGCTCCAGATATATCAAGGTCAACACCTTGGAGTCTCTTGCCTTCAACGTTTATTTCAAACAGTATGTCATGCCACGACACTAAGCCACACAGAAATTTGAAGTTATGTATGTTTCTCGTGATTCCATTTCCCTCTGCCACTGTTCTCCCACGAACAGTTCCTGTCATAGCATTATCCTCCATAATGGCAACTATGGCATCATCTGTCTTCCCAATTTGGTGTTTGATAGGCTTTATTGCCTCCACTCAACTTTCCCATCATGTGGCACTCAGTGGTTTCAGTGTCAGAGAGGATGTTCCCAGATGTTGCTTCAAAATTTGCCATCGATGAGTTGATGCAGAGAAAAATACATAGATGCTTGGAATTACATTAAAAAATTCAGCAGCCTCACTAGAAGCTGATGCTGCATCACTGACCACCAAGTTCAATGAATGAGAACTGCATGGGACAAAAAAAGCTTGAGGATTTAACTCTCAGATTCGTGTCTGCACTCCTCTGTTCTTTCCTCTCATGTTGGTACCATTATTGTAGCCCTGACCTCTCATGTCGGCTATCACAATTCCTGTATCTTCCAGTTTTTTAAGAAGCACATTTGTAATACCAGCTCCTGTAGTATCATCAGTGTCAATAAATTCTAGAAAATGCTTTGACAGTAATCATTGCAGGGACATTTTCACTAGGTTCTGTTGTTGTTACAAAACGCACCATTAAAGTCATTTGTTCCGTATGGCTGATGTTAGGTGTGCAGTCCAGAATAACAGAATAATACCTTGCTGACTTCAGATCTGCCACAATCTTCTGTTTGACTTTTGTTGCCAGTGACTGTATGATCTAATTTTGAATTGTTTTTCCAAGGTAGTGATGTGTGTACATTTCTTGGGTGGTGACTCTTCTTAGATGCTCATGGAGTACAACATCAAACTCAGCCACCAGCTCCACAATTTTAAGGAAGTTTCCACTGTTTGGCACATACAGCTGATCTGAAGTGCCACACAGTGTAGGTTTTGGGTAGCAAGCATTCTCACAATGACAATGAGCCTTTTCAGAATATTTTGCCAGCAAAGAGACTCTGATGCAATCTTCTCTTGATGCTGATCATCTATGGTGGCCTTTAACCTTAGTCTCATCTCAAGCTCTTTCCATTTATGGAATGCTCTCTGGTGATTTGCTGCCTTCTCAAGGCATGCCAGATTTCTAGCCAGATTTTTCCAGTAGAACCCAATGTGGCTGAAACATTAGACTGGAACAGTTTGCAACAAAACCAGTATGCAGCATTCTGGGTTTTTCAGTACATAAGCCATGGCCTCTCCACTTCGTCACCAGTGGGAATTTCATGCCTGTAGTGTGTAGGATGGAAACTTCTATTTTCATTGTCTTTGGGGAACATGAAGTTTTTCACTTGCTGTGGCCCATGTAGTACAAGGAAGTCCCTCAGGCAACTGCTCAAGTGGGTCCACAATCCTGGATCGTCTAGACTTAAGGAACTAAACTCAGCAGCAGCTGTTTCTTGTGCGTCCACCACACTCTTCTCTGATCTACAGTTTTCTTCAGGAATGTGCATAGTTACATCCATTTTGAGATGGAGACATGGATGCTGCAGTAGCTGCCAGGTCACCTGCACTCTGACTAATTGGAATATCACCATTCACGTCTCACTGGGGCTGGTAGGCTCGCCGTGAACGTTTGTGTCTATGTATCTCAGGAGAGCTCCTTCCTGCTTAGATAGAAAAGCTTTCTTTGCTTTCTTTCTTTTTCTGAATGCTGCCCCAGAGGGGCGTTTTTGTCTTTCACTCATGACTACTGTTCTGTGCCAGCTATAGTGGCTCTCAACACTCAGTTGAAGAGGACAAATAAGCAGGCTGGTAGCAGGGCCTGAGTGAGGGAAGATATCAGCGTCTTAAGGGCCTAACTGGCTCCTACGACTTCAGTTGACTGCATGTTCTCCTCAAGTGGGTTCAGGGAAGCAGCAGGAAACAGGAAGCTCCCTGAGAAGCTGGTGTTAATCAGTCCAGGCTCCTGTGGGTGCTAGAGAGGTACAAAGCAAGCTCCTCCTCCTCTCTCTCCCTGCAGCTCCTGCTGCTTTCTGTTATTTCCTCTCACCTTTTCTCCAGCCTGCCTGTAATGTCTCTTGTGCCCTCCTTCCTCCAGCACAGCACTCCACCATCTCTGTGTATCTAGAGCAGAGAGAATACATAAGCACGAGCAGCAAACACAATTTTCTACACTCTGGGTCCTAGCGGTGCCCTCCCATAGTCTGGCACCTGAGGTGGCCACCTCAGTTCGCCTCATGGTAAGGCCAGCCCTGAGAGAGCAGGGTAGTTGGAGTTCAAAAGCGACTGGTTAACCTGTTGCAAGATCTTAAAAGGGCCAAGGAATTGAAATTTCAACTTGTGGGCAAGTCTGTCTGTGCAGAGATGCTCTGTGGAGAGCCATACTTTTGTGCCAGCGCATAGGGGCCCTGCTATCAATTCTGGTCCATATACTGCATATAGTCTGCTCTTGTCTTTTCCAGGTGCTTCTTCACTTCTTCCTGAGCCCAAAATAAACAGATCTACCAAAGGCCACATCAAAAGAAAAGGAGCCAGAAAAATGGAACCTTCTTGGCAGGAAGGCTTACTCCTCAGCTGTGCTCCAGATGCACACTGCCAACTACTGGCCCCATTGGCAAATATGACTTTCTGATATTTAACAGTGTTCCCATTATTGGAAAAATTGCCTCAGTATGTCAGGCTGGGTCTGAACAAAAATATTTGAAGACCTGCTATGACACCTGACACCTCCTATCAGCCTCTTTGGAGACTGCGGGGACAGATGCTGCAAAGAGACAGAGTTTTTGCTAGTTCGAAGATACTTTTATTAACAGGCATGGCTTTTCTGCACTGTTGCTTGGGTTGCAGGATGTCAAACCACCTGTGAGTTTTGTCCTGGACTAGGTGAAGCTCTATATCCAGAGTTTCAGCACTTCTACCAAGCAAATCCTAAAACAACTTGAAGTAATCTGGAACAAATACTGGGTCAGGGGTGATAGCCTCATCCAGAGAGGACGACAAGTATGGAGGAGCTAATGAATGGTTTGAATTTGCCTCTGGTTCCTCCTGATTTTCCTCTTCTTGTGCCTCATGCTGTTCATACCTAGTCAGTGTGTTAGTTGGCAGCCATGGACCAGCATTTATGTCACACTCCCTATCAATACCCAGCCCAAGCCAGGGATGCTAATGATCGAATTAGTGGACCAAATTTGGTGATGAATACTGGTCATGTGCCATCTGAGGCATGTTGGACATATGCTAAGAAGAAGTGTGTTTGTTGATGTCACTGGTGAAGGGGATCTTTGTTGCCTTTAAAGAGGTCTAGTTGAGCAGCAGCTCCTATTAGGTTTTGTAGAGGATTTCCACACTGACAGCAGGTCCACAATTTTATTCCAGAGGGCAAGATTGATGAGAGAGGATCCCAGGATGGAGGGTTCCAAGGATGTGTTTCTTATAAATTGATAGATTGGAAGGAAGAGGAACAACCGAGTGGCTGCTAGACTCCATCTGAGATGGCCATGAGGCAAACGCTAGTGCTCTTGGCCTGACTGCATTCTAGAAGGGCATATAGAATGTGGTGCTTAGGGTGCTTCCCTGATGGAGTCTGAGAATGTTTCTGAGGAAGAATAAGTGATCAGTGGAGGTGCCAATCTCCCTGCTGTCTGAGGAATAATGGCACATCCCTACTTCACAGGGGTCTTGTGTGGGTAAATGCATTAAAAACTGTGAAACACTTTGAGATCTACACATGAAAAGCACTATATAAGAGCTTGTTATTGTTTTATTATTATTGTAGAATGAACATCATTTCAGTCTAGCCCTGCAGGCAGGCTCAGTGCTGATATAGTGCAGGAAGGACACAGTACTGGAGATTCTAGTGCCAAAGCCAAGATTTGAGACTACAGTGCCAAAGATACTGGTTGCTATTTATTCAGTATAAAAGGCTCTGGTACTGGGGCCGAAGATACCTTAGCATGCATGGAGGTCCTAGACACTAAAGACTAATCGTACCAAAGGCTTTCGTGTCAAAGCAGTCAATAATGAGGGGAGCAGTATCGGGGTTGCAAGGATTTTGTGCTTGGACAACCTTTTGCAACTGGGTTCAGCATCCCAGCTCCTAGGGAACTCATGTATCAGGGGGAGCCATGTTAGTTTGTATCCACAAAAACAACAAGGAAACAAGGAGTCCGGTGGCACCTTAAAGACTAACAGATTTATTTGGGCATAAGCTTTCGTGGGTAAAAAACCTCACTTCTTCAGATGCATGACTCCTGTTGTTTTTCCTCACAGGTTCAGAGGAGGAGGGACCAGTATTCTGGCCTATTACTCAGTACTGGAGGTTTATGGGCACAAGAGGTTGAGATAGATGAAGTAGCTACTGAGCGTGGCCTTGAGGGTCACAAGCTACTGTTAGTGGCAATGGAACCCCTGTCTTCAGTACTAGTGGCACTGGATAGTGGGGTTGAATATCAGCTCACTGGAGCACTAGGAGATTGTGACCCCCTTAACAAAGTGTTTGTGGGGAAGGGGGTTGTTTTTGTTTTTTTGCCATGGAATTCCCTTTTTCAGGGTCTGAAACAGCTTATTTAGATTGCTCAAGAAAAAAGAGTTTAAGATTGCTTTGCTGAGACTTACAAGTCCTGGTGACTTTACTGATGGAAAATCTCTCAGGGCTGTGTTTTCCCCACCAAGGCAGAAGAGGCATCATGTGTGGCTATTTGATACAGACACAGGTAGCACAGCACCTGAAGCCTGATACCTTAGGATCAGTGATATAGTGGGAAGATGTTTTTATGCCAGAGACCTTACAGAATAAACAATAATATTTTTTTTGCCAACTGTCAAAAATGATATTAATAAAATCCTAACTGACTTACACCAAACTAGAGAATAAACTAGCCTAGGGAGGTTGTGGAATCTTCATTATTGGAGATTTTTAAGAGCAGCTTAGACGCACCCCTGTCAGGGATGGTCTAGATAATACTTAGTCCTGTCATGAGTGCAGGGGACTGGACTAGATGACATCTTGAGGTCCCTTCTAGTCCTACAAATCTATGATTCTATGATAACTGAGAAATAGAGGAATTTTCTGTTAAAGTTCTGCTATGGGATAAGTGGAGCAGTTACTACTGAGTTCCAACTCACTGCCACAGGTGATAAGAAGAAACTGAATGGTGCCATTGGGAGGTGTAAGGAGAGGCAGGCATATATGTGACCCCAATGGACACTGCTGGCCAAAAGTTTCAAACCTATTTGCATGAGGCACATGTGCACCAGGAGTGGGATCCACATGGACAAAACATCTCAAGGAAGAATCAGGGGCTATATAAACACACAGACAGACATAAAGGCCAGGAAAAGAAACACAACTAACCAATCTTCTCAATTAGTAGAGATTGTCAGTGAGCTGGCCCCACCCCAGTCTTGAAGTTGCAGATTTTGAGTACATAAAGGAGGACCAGTTGCCACCACATCATATTTTGGTGAGCTGTCTGGGGCTGGAGCACATGCTTCAGACAAGCTGGGAGTGGATAGTACAATATAGCAGAACTATTCTCCTGCAAGACATTTGGTACAGATGGGACATTCAGTCATTGGAGTCTCTCCAGTTATTACCTGCTCAGCTCATGGTGGTGGTTTGCAGATGGGAAGCAGTCTCCCATTCTTCACAAAGCAGGAATGATGATCTAGAGGGAAGCTTAGTCCCAAGGAACATCACACAAACCCTGCAAAGGAGGAGGGTATTCACAGATGTTTTTCTGATACATTTATATTTATCCACATGCTACTGAGCAGCACACACATATGTATAATAGTTCCCAGGGCTGGAAGGAGGATTTGCAGCAGTAGTGCAGGGAAGGGTCAGCAGTGTGGGGCTTTCAGCTCTGCAGGGTTATTGCACAGCACAAATAAAAGCAGTTCACAGCCAAATCTATTTAAAAACAAGTGAAGAAGTGAAGTTGCTTTTGGTTGTACTTTTTTCTCTTTCCCGTTGTAGCTTCCTCTTTCTCTTCACCAGCTCAGCACTGCTGGCAGCTTTTTATAAACCACGATTCCTACTGCTGTCAGCTTGTTTGGGAACTCCTGTTCACTTCGGCAGCTAATGCAGAGAGGTTGGTTTTCACTGCAGAGTGGATTTGCCTTAATTTTTGTGCTCAAAATCTTCTCATTATTTCATTGCATCAGCAATGGGGACCCAAAGTACTCTGTGTATAGCAAAATGGCTATGTGTAGTTACATTCAGTGTCCAGAAGTGCTCTGTAGAGAGATGCCTCTGACACAGGGACGCAGAGTCTTGTACTGAGCATGCACCATTAAGCACAGTCATAAACTGACTCAGGAGGGGAGATGCATCCTCACAGATGGTCAATTAGTGTCAACAAATCTACTAAAGAACCTACGCAATGCACATAGGAATGATTGCCCCTGGCAGGCTGAACCATGTTTAGCAGATCAGTAGAGAAGTTACTCTGGGTTGAAAGAGCTACTCAGTAATCTGCACTGGGCCAGTGCAGTGATATCCTGGCCAGATCATTCACTGTGAAGGAAGGAGCAATGCTGAGAAGGTCTTCATTTGTTAAGAGCTGGGAACATCTGGGATGGATGAGCAGGAACTGCACTGACTAGGAACATCTAGCATGTGTTGCACTCAGGAGTAGTGACGAAGAGTGGAGAAGGAGCAATAATTGGGAGAGTGGGATAGCTAGGTAGGAGAAACACTGAAGAGCCCTTTGCCTTACAGTGGGGCTAGGAACAGTTGGAATAGATGCATGGACAAGAGAAATGCTAAGAAGGCCTTCACTCTGTGAGGAGCTATGGCAGCAGCAGTGGTGAAGTCTTTGCGGTGTTCTCTGAATCCTGCACAAAAGGCCAGCTCTACCAAAGAGTAGATTGGGTACTCATAGGGGGCAATTACACGTGGAGAAAGATTTCCCCTGTACATGTTTGCCACATAGGAGGGACAGACTTATAGTTTGCATAGAGCAGAAGAGATCCCTAGTGCCAGTGTTGATGGGAGGGAAGGGTTGTGGGAATGCTTTTGGCTGGAGGCTGATGGTGTTAGCGGGGAAATCCACACCAAGAAAACCAAGTCAGCTGGCTTCTCTAGGTCATGATTCAGAAGTCTGGGGGCTGGTGTACACACAGAACTTGCATGAATTTAACTACAAATAGTTTGTAAACTATTTGAATTAAGCTAAAAATATAATACCTAGTTGTAAACTAATTTAAATTTAAAAACTCACTAGTTAAACCAGTGAAAGTTTTGTCTATAGTTAAGGTCCTGGATTGAATAGATAATGAAACTGCATACCCCAAGCCGAGGGAGGGCAGAGAAGAGAACGTGAGGTGACTGATGCAGCTCAGCTTAGCAGAGAAGTAAGTTTCACCTCATTTCTACAGCTGCCCCCACATTCCACATAGTTGCAGCAAACTCAAGGTATTGCAAATACAGCATTGACTGTCCAAAATCATCATCTTATCTCTCAGATTTGTAGGTGAAATTGCTCTCATAAGACAAAGCCAATTTGAAGGTTTGTCTTCTTGACTAATAGGAATTCTGCACATTTGGGACAGAGCCAGCAAAGTTATAAATACCCAGCCTCAGTTCTAGTTTGGTGTCTGCTCCTCAGTCTTCTGCCATCTCCTGCTATGAAAAGAACCATTTCCCTTTTCTTAGTGACCGCTGAAATCACTCAGGGAATTTCCAGAGAACAGTGTGCAGAGTCTGATTCACTTTAACCCCCCAAAATATTTTAACTCCTTCTGGGAATTACTGTAAATTGATCCAGTTCCACACGTTAAGTTACCTCAAGTTCCCCTTTCCATCTTTTCTTGTCAACCACATAAACATGCTCAACATCCTAAGCCACACACACACACAATATCTCCTCTGACAGTGGAATGAAGTCTTCATTCAGTCTTGGGTTTTCAACGTTGTTAAACCTGTGTGCTTCAGATCTGATCTGTGGGAGAAGTTCTGCCCTCCTGCACTGAGGAGACTTTGGCTTCAACAGATACATACAAACATCATGGCCTACTCTTCTGAGGTCTCTTCCTGCATGTCTCACTACCAACATAAACATAACACGATCGAAACTAAACTCTGGATTTTTCCTTCTCTTTTCTCTGCTATTTTTGTTATTACAGGCAGTACCCCCAGTCTCCTTGTCACTTAGCTCTGTAATTTGGGTATAATCTTTGACTCCACTCTCTCCAGAGGCATGCATTCAGGCTCTGTCCAAATCTTGCAGCTTCTTCCTTCATAACGTCTCTTAAGATCTAGTCTTTTCTCTTTGCCCATACTACTAAAACACTCATCCATCTTTCATCTTGACTACTGCTACCCTCCACCTCTCTAGCCTTCTTTCTCTCCCCATCAGAGGTGCATTCAAAATGCTGTTGCTTTATCATCTTCCTGATTTGTCATTCTGACATCCACGGGCGGCTCCAGGCACCAGCACGCCAAGCGCATGCTTGGGGCGGCAAGCCACGGGGGGTGCTCTGCCCGTCGCTGTGAAGGCAGCAGGCAGGCTGCCTTCGGTGGCATGCCTGTGGAGGGTCCGCTGGTCCCGCGGCTTTGGCGGACCTCCCGCAGGCGCCGAAGCCGCGGGACCAGTGGACCCTCCGCAGGCAAGCCACCAAAGGCGGCATGCCTGCCGTGCTTGGGGCAGCAAAATACCTAGAGCCGCCGCCGCTGCTATCGGCCCCTCCCCTTTGAATCCTCCTAATCTGTTGTATCAAATACAAGCTTCGCGCCTTTTCTTTAAGGCCTTTCAAAATTTAGCACCTCCCAATCATTTGTTCATATAACTTGCTCTATTACCTTTTACTCCATATTCCTGCCTCTAGTTGTTGGGTTTAATTTGAAGAATCACTGAATCATAAAAGGGTAGAAAAGTTGTGTTAAAAGAGATTGGACTTCATGAAAAACCTTATGGCAAGTTGGACTGAAATATGATACCAGTATGTGAAGCAGTGAGAATGATATCAGACAGGAAGTACCAGCCCACAGAAAACACCACAACCACACGAAGAGTACACTACTATGAGCACAGCAAGCATCAGTTGAAAAAACTACACCAAACAAAAAATTAACATTAGCTTTTTGTAAGGTCAGTAAGCTTATATCCATGGAGGAATGTGTTAAAATAATAACCCAGGGGTGGTCCTAAGGGACTGAATGGCTTAAAGTCCAGCTACTTACCTCGTCAAGGCCAATTCTAAAGTTCTTCAGACTGTCTGCATAGGACAAGTTTACAGCTCCTTCAGTAAAAGATGTTCAGATTTTTGCTGGCCATTCCATGTTTCAAGGAATCTGAAGTACACAAGAATTCCAGGAATGCAGATGCAGAATTCTGCAGAGGCTAAGGAGTCTAATTAATGTCAACTTTAATTTATTAAGACAAAGTTTATCTAAGGCTCCAAATTAATTTTAAAAAGTGCATTAAAAGGAAAGGCTGCTCACCAGCAAGTAGCTCTTTGAAAAAACTGTAAACATAGATCCGCACTTCTGAAAGAACATGTGTTTCTATAACCAAATCAGATGCCTTTGGAAAGTTATGAGCACTGGAGCTGCTTGCATGATTTCTTCCCTGTAGAGCTAAACATTTGGAGTAAGGTTCTGCAAAGAGTTATGACTCCTAATGCTTCAGTTCCTTCTGCTTATTCAGAATCCCAGACAAATCAGTTGTGCTGGAGAGTTGGGAGCATAGACCTATACAGACAATTTATTCAAAGAATTACCATTATTTGTGAGGTACAGTTCTTCTCCTCTGAGTACTGCCTATATAGACCCCCACTTCTAGGGGAATTACTAGCAGTAACAAGTTTTAATAGAGGTGAATCTAAGGAATATTAAACAAACAATGAGTGTTGGATTTCTCTCTGGAACAGGCCTTTACATATAGCTGACAAGTCAAGAAAGAAACGTTGCATAAACATGAATAGAACTCCAGGTAGCAGCCAACAAAAACATTCCTGAGACAAACTGTAAAGGCTGCTTGGGACCTAGTGAAATGTTGTAAGGCTTACTGGTACTACTGTATCTGCAGGTTTGTACATTATGTGTGATCCATTTAGAATATATCTAAACAGAGATTGTCTCCTCCTTTATATGGTACCAATAAAATAGAAGATTTACATATGGTTGTATTCCTATCTGCATAGTAGCTATAGGCTCTTTTAGCATTTCTTAGTTATGTATCTTGGCTTCTCCTGATAAAGTGTGTGGTTTAGGGAAAAACAAGTAAATGAATTAATTAGTTCAGATAGCAATCAGAGATTGCCTTAGATAGGAACTTGGGGTGTGGGTATAAGACTACCATATCCGTATGGAATACTTTATAGGGGGTTGTCAACCATTAGAGGTTGAATCTCACTGGACATTACTGGCTGATATTATTACTGGGAATGCAGTCTTCAGGGATAGATGGCAGAGTGAACATGCCTGCAAAGGCTCAAATGTAGGCTATTTAACTACCTGGGAAGAAATAAATACAAGTTATAAGAAGATGGAGATTTATGCACAAATGGAAAGGTGTAAATCCTTCCTTTTAAAAATCTAACTGACATAAGTTAATACGGTCATCTTGATTATGCCTTAAGGATGTTTCAGGTGCAGTAGGTACTTCAGGAAAAGTGTTATGGGTGCCTAAAGTGGAGGTGTGCGATGCTGAGCACACCAGAATGTAAACCTTTTCCACTTTGCTAGATATGTGGCCCTAGTAGAGGCTTTTCTGCTGCCGAGTAGGACTTCTCTTACCAGTTCTGTGCACAGGAGCTCCATGGGATTTAGCCATGAAGCTTCCAGGCCACGAGATGGAAGGACAGAAGGTTGGAGGTGATGAAAACGACCATAGTCCTGCGTGATCAGGTCTGGAAGTAGCGGCAACTTAACAGCTACAGGATTGTGGTGTGCCAGTCTTGGCGAGGCCACACTAGTGCCACCAGAATCATCCGTGCCCTCTCTCTACGGGCCTTGAGTAGGATCTTGTTTACGAGCGGGATCGGTGGAGAGGTGTACAACAGACGTCCTGCCCAGGGGAGCAGGAATGCATCCGCAAGTGAGCCTCGGCTGTGTTTCTGGAAGGAACAGAATTGTGGGCATTTTCTGTTGCTTCAGGTGGCAAACAGATTGACATGGGGAAACCCACATCTCTGGAAGATGGAGTGTATGACATCCAGGCGGATGGACCACTCGTGATTGTGGAAGGATCTTCTGAGGTGGTCGGCTAGTTCGTTCTGAGCTCCTGCGAGATAGGACACCTCCAGGTGAATTGAGTGAGCTATGCAGAACTCCCAGAGCTGGAGGGCTTCCCAGCATAGGGGAGAGGAATGGGATCCATCCTACTTGTTGATATAAAACATGGCAGTGGTATTGTCCATCATCACTGCCAGGCACTGTCCTTGTAGCCAGGCCTGAAAGGTTTGGCATGCTAGTCGCACCGCCCTTCAACTCCAAGATATTGATATGAAATGAGAGCACATTCTGTGACCATAGGCCCTGCATTTGGAGATCTCCCAAATGCGTGCCCCATCCCAAACTGATGTGTCTGTTACCAGGGACAAGAAGGGCTGGGGGCTGTTGAAGGGGACTCTTTCGCACACTGTCTGAGGGTTAAGCCATCATCGGAGGGACTCAAATACTTGCTCTGGCACAGTGACCACTGTGTCCAAGCTGTCGCACGCTGGGCAGTAGACCACAGAGAGCCACGCTTGGAGGGGTCTGAGCCTCAGTCTGGCATGCTGGGCTACTTAGGTGCAGGCTGCCATATGGTCAAGGTGACTCATGCATCCCCTTGCTGTAGTGGTCGGGTACTGCCTGAGGCCTTGAATAATGTCTGTCATCGCTTGGAAGTGGGCCTCTGGAAAAAAATGCTCTTGTCTGTATCAAGTCCAATACCTCCCAGATGAACTCTATTCTTTGGGTCAGTAACAAAGTCAACTCACAATGAGGAGGAGACCCAGTCTCTCGAAAGTGGATCTGACCAATTGGACTTGAGACTCCATCTGTTCCCTGGAGCGTCCCTTGAGCAGCCAGTTGTCGAGGTAGGGGTATACCTGCACCTGCCTCCTTCTAATGAAGGCTGCGACGACCAACATGCACTTGGTAAACACCTGGGTGGCTGCTGACAGGCCAAAGGGCAGGACCATGAACTGATAATGGTTGTTGTCAACAACAAACCTGAGGAATCGTCTGTGTGCAGGCTATATAGCTATGTGAAAGTACGCATCTTTCATGTTGAGGACACACCAGTCTCCCGGATCCAGAGAAGGGATAATAGCACTCAGAGAGACCATGCGGTACTTCAACTTTTCCCTGAACTTGCTGAGTCCTCGCAGGTCTAGAATGGATCTGGGATCCCCCCTTTGCCTTGGGGATTAGGAAATAACGGGAACAGACTCCCTATCCCAGAGCTCCTGAGGAACCTCATCCACTGCTCGAATGGCAAGGAGTGCCTGCACCTCCTGGATAAGGAGTTGCTCATGAGAAGGTCCCTGAAGAGGGACGGAGAAGGGGGGTGAGAGGGAGTGGACGGGCAGAATTGGAGAGAATATCCCACTTCTAGCATGCAAAGAACCCAGCTGTCTGATGTTATTTGGGACCAAGCACAGTAGAAGCGTGATAGAAGATTCAAGAAAAAAGGGGAAGGATCCGGTGTCATGGAGGGTCTGTTTTCCTTGGGTGCACCTTTAAAAGGCCTGTTTTGAGCCCGACGATGGCTTGGTCCGGCTCTGGCCCTGCCTGGGTGGGGGATGGGAAGGTTTGCGCCTGCCATTCCTACCCCTCCTCCTATAGAAGTCCTGCCTCGGCTGAGGAGGATAGGGGCATTGTTGTTGCGGTTTAAAATGTTTGCCTTGGGTTGCCAGGATGTGCATGCCCAACGATTTCATGGTCGCCCGGGAGTCTTTTTGGCTGTGCAGACTGGAGTCCATTTGCTTTAAGAACAGGACTGCCCCGTCAAATGGCAGGTCCTGCAGGGTTTGCTGCACTTCCAGGGGCAACCCGGATGCCTGTAACCACGAGCCCTTTCTCATGGCTATCCCAGAGGAAAGGGTACGGGTGGCTGAATCTGCAGCATCCAGTAAGGCCTGTAAAGAGGTCCATGCCACTGTCTGTCCTTCATTGACTATAGCCACAAATTCGGCTTTGGAGTCTGGTGGAATCAGCGCCTTAAACTTCAAAATTCAAACACAAGCAACTGCAGTTCCAATCACCATCACTGGTAGTAAGAAGGAACTGAGGAGGGGCCAGATCGGCAGAGTCATCTATTCAGGGCCACTCCATGAGCTCCACAACTGACTCGATGGGAGCTGCAAAGGGAAAAACTTTCTGACAACTGTGCACGCAGCGCACACACACCTACCTGGAATCAATATGAGCAATCACGCAAAGAAGAATTATGAATTCTTTCCTTGTGGGTCTAGGAGTAGATAGTTTGCAATGGGGGCGGCTGGGTGCTGAGCACTTTTGAAAACCTAAATGCATATTTAGGTGCTTAAGTGGGAACTGTTGGGTGCTGACCTTTTTTGACAAGCTGGACCCTAATTTTTTGAATCTTGACTCAGTAATATAGTCACATCACACCACCAATGGATATCAACCTTTCTGTGGGTGGCAGATTGGGATGGGCTGTGAACTTCCCTCTCCTGGGCTAAAAGGTGAAATCTATCTCCACGTGCTAGAAAGTCAGCAAGTTTGTGTGGACAGGAGATCTTGGTTCAGAGATAGAGTAGACCTGGTCTAAATTTACAGACTCTTGCCAGTATAATAAGGTCAGTTACAAGTGTGATTTTTGGTGATATTTCATTACTGGCAAAAACTCTAGTATAAATGCAGTTATACTGGCATAAAATTCTTTGTTGGTATAGTTTATTTGGTTCAAAGAACTGGTATAAGCTATATCAGCAAACACACTTTTTATTTTTTATATTTTTGCTATACCAGCACACCTTTTCTAGTGTTCTAGGACTTGGAGGGGAACTTCAGTGAGAGATAGGACCTCACATAGATACAACAGAGTATGTCTATCTGTGGTGTCTGTGTTCAGTCTGTTAGACTACTTAGGTTCAAGCTCCATATCTCTAAAAAAGGGGTAATAAATGTGAGGAGACTCACATCAGCTCTTGCCCTGCTCTTGTTTCCACCATAGAAATAAAGAAGGCTTTGTACTTTGGGCCTCAGTGGTAGCACATGTAATAAAGGGTTAAAAAGAGAGACCCATGGCACCTCAGATGCAGGGAAAATGTAAGAGACCTGATGGGAACCTTGGCTCTTGGGAGTGTAAGGTAAAGTCCTCATGGCATCAGGGCTCTTAGTATACAGGGCCAACAAGCCACCTCAGCCCTGAAGAGAGTGGAAATCCTATGGACAACATAGCTGTGGGGAGGGTATACAAGACCTGTGGGATCCTAATGCGCAGAGGGGTCATGTCTCATCACAACAGAGCTCAGCAGCACAGACTGCATAAGGGCTCTTTTGTAACAAAAGTCACCAACATAAAAGGAGGCAGCGACCTGTATGTGGTTTTGGTAGGAAGAAAAATTACCTTGTGAGCACCAGGCAAGGTTTGAGGTAAAGGGACCTCAGTGTGATGTGGCTGTAAGTTAAAACCTTTCTGTTCTGGTAGCTTGTGGTTAGAGGTGGTTTGAAGAATAAATGGGTAGAATTGGGGGTGGGGCTGCTTAAAATGTGCCTCAGCCATATACACTGGCTGGGAGAAATACTGTTTGGAGAAGGGGTCTTCTGTAATTTGATTACATTAAACTTCTTTTTAAACTTTTCCAGAGGTTTATCTTCCAGTTTAGGAGTTATTCCCAAACTCTCATCAAAGCAAAGGCTGCTTTAGCCTGCTTCAAGGCAACTTCAGGAGCCTTTTCAATAGATGGAGTACACTCTGTATGTGAGGAGCATCAAACACCATGTACCCTGTCCTAGAGTTGTGTGCACTTTGTGTGGAAATACGCTTTGGCCTTACATCCTCCAGATTATTCAAAATACCATTTCTAAGCTCATCTTCTTCTTCCATTGCTCTGATTCCATCACTCCCAATTTTGAGTACTTTTACTGGCTCTATCTCTCTCATTTGATATCAAGTTCAAACTATCTTTTCTCATCTTCAAGACTCTAAATAGTTCTGTTCATTCCCACATCTCAGCTCTCAGTGCCTGCTACTCACGTACTCATACCATGTGCCATTTCCACTTATTTCAGGCAACCTCTGTATTCTCCTCCAATAAATGCCTCTCTGCTTTTTCTCACCCTTCCCTGTTGCCTTGAATAACATCACTGTTCTTGTATGCAAGGCAGCTTCCTTTTCCCTCTTAAAAGCCATCCTCAAATTGACTTCTTCTGACTTTCTAATGCTGCCTTTTACCCCTAAACCAAATTAAAACAAATGCTATTTTCAAATAGATACAAATATTTAAAATTACAAACAAACAAACCTAGAACAATCTCAATGCAAAAAAGACGGTTACTCACCTTTGTAACTGTTGTTCTTCGAGATGTGTTGCTCATATCCATTCCAGTTAGGTGTGCGCGCACTGCGTGCACGTTCGTCGGAAGATTTTTACCCTAGCAACACTCGGTGGGTCGGCTGGGTGCCCCCTGGAGTGGCGCTGCCATGGTGCCGGATATATACCCCTGCCGACCCAACCGCCCCTCAGTTCCTTCTTGCCGGCTACTCCGACAGTGGGGAAGGAGGGCGGGTTTGGAATGGATATGAGCAACACATCTCGAAGAACAATAGTTACAAAGGTGAGTAACCGTCTTTTCTTCTTCGAGTGATTGCTCATATCCATTCCAGTTAGGTGATTCCCAAGTCTTACCTATGCGGTGGGGTCGGAATGAGATGTGGCAGAATGCAAGACTGCTGAGCCAAAGGCTGCATCATCTCTAGACTGTTGAACCAGAGCATAATGCGAAGCAAAGGTGTGGACCGAGGACCAGGTAGCTGCGCGACATATTTCCTGGATTGGAACATGGGCCAGGAAGGCAGCCGATGAAGCCAGAGCCCGGGTAGAATGTGCGGTGAGATGGCTCGAGGGAACATGAGCCAAGTCATAGCAAGTGCGGATGCACGCCGTCACCCAAGAGGAGATCCTCTGGGAGGAGACAGGTAGGCCCTTCATTCGGTCTGCCACTGCAATGAAGAGTTGGGGTGATTTACGAAAGGGCTTCGTCCGTTCGATATAAAATGCGAGCACCCTACAGACATCTAGGGAGTGCAACTGTTGTTCCCATCGTGATGAGTGTGGCTTCGGGAAGAAAACCAGAAGGAAGATGTCCTGATTGGTATGGAAGGCCGATACCACTTTAGGGAGGAATGCTGGGTTTGGTCGCAACTGCACCTTGTCCTTGTGAAACACAGTATATGGTGGGTCCACCGTGAGCACCCGAAGCTCGGAGACTCGTCTGGCCGATGTAATGGCTACGAGGAAAACTGTTCCAGGACAGGTATAGCAGCGAGCAAGTTGCCAATGGCTAGAATGGTGGAGACATAAGTCTGGTTAAGACTAGGTTGAGGTCCCAGGTAGGGGCAGGGCGGCGTACTTGGGGGTATAGGCGCTCCAAGCCCTTGAGAAACCTGGAAACCATAGGATGTGAAAACACGGAGGGGCCACTCTTTCCTGGGTGGAAGGTAGAAATGGCCACCAAGTGAACCCTCAATGATGATACCGCTAGGCCCTGCTGTTTGAGAGACCAGAGGTAGTCCAGGATGGTGGGGATCGAGACCTCAGTGGGAGTAACATTATGTGTTTCGTACCAGCAGGAGAAACGCTTCCACTTGGCCAGATACGTAGACCGAGTGGAAGGTTTTCTGCTACCCAGGAGTACTTGTTGCACTGGGGCAGAGCAACATAACTCTGACTGGGTTAACCATGCGGCAGCCATGCCGTGAGGTGAGGGGACTGCAGGTCTGGGTGGTGAAGTCTGCCGTGGTCCTGAGTTATGAGGTCTGGACGAAGAGGCAGGGTGATTGGGTTGGCTATCGATAGATTGAGCAACATGGTGTACCAGTGTTGCCTGGGCCATGCAGGGGCGATCATGATCAGGCGAGCTCTGCGGAGCTTTATTAGGACCTTGTAACCAACGAGAATGGTGGAAAGGCATAAAGTAGTTGGCTCTTCCACGGAATCAGGAAGGCGTCCGAGATCAAACCCAGGGAGAGACCTTGGAAGGAGCAGTACTTCTGGCATTTCCTGTTCTCGGGGGAAGCGAAAAGGTCTATGTGGGGAAATCCCCACTTCCGGAAAACAGAATGTATAATGTCTGGACAAATTGACCACTCGTGAGACAGGAAGGATCTGCTGAGTTGATCTGCCAGAGTGTTCCGAACTCCTGGGAGAAAGGATGCTACCAGGTCTATCGAGTGGGCTATGCAAAAGTCCCATAGTTGGATCACCTTCCGACAAAGGGGGGAGGATCATGTCCCTCCCTGCTTGTTTATGTAGTACATGGCCGTTGTGTTGTCTGTAAACACTGAGACACAACAGCCCTGTAGATGTTGCTGGAAAGCCTGGCACGCCAGGTGGACTGCTCTTAGTTCTCGGACATTTAGGTGTAACACCAGCTCCTGAGACGACCAAAGGCCTTGAGTGCGAAGATGTCCGAGGTGAGCACCCCAGCTGAGAGATGATGCGTCCGTCGTCAGGGACATTGAGGGCTGTGGCGGATGGAATTGCAGTCCTGCACACACCAAGGAGGGAGTCAGCCACCAGTCGAGGGAGCCTAGGATGCTCGGGGAATTGGTGACTACCATGTCTATGGCGTCCCTGCCTGGGCAGTAAACCGAGGAGAGCCCAAGTTTGAAGGGGACGCAGACGTAGTCTGGCGTGCTTGGTCACGAATGTGCAGGCAGCCATGTGACCAAGGAGGCCAAGACATGTGCGAGCCGAAGTTGTCGAGAAGTTTTGAAGGCTCTGTATAATTGACACTATTGCCTGAAACCGGGGTTGTGGTAAACTGGCCCTTGCGAGATTGGAGTCCAGGATGGCCCCAATGAACTCTATTCTTTGTGTGGGCACTAGAGTAGATTTCTCTAGGTTGAGCATCAGGCCTAGTTGCATGAAGACATCCTTGACGATGCCCACATGACTGGTGACTTGGGCCTTGGAGGTCCCCTGAATGAGCCAATAGTCGAGGTACGGGAAGATGTGTATTCAATGACAACGGAGGGAGGCAGCAACTACAGCCATGCACTTTGTGAATACCCAAGGGGCTGTAGAGAGGCCAAACGGAAGGACCATAAACTGAAAATGGCTGATGGTTGACCACAAACCAGAGGTACCGTCTGTGTGGACGGTAAATGGCAATGTGGAAATATGCGTCCTTCATGTCGAGGGCGGCATACCAGTCTCCGGGATCCAAGGATGGGATGATGGTCCCCAGGGATACCATGCGGAACTTCAGCTTTTTCATGAACTTGTTCAGTCCTCGCAGGTCTAGGACAGGCCTGAGGCCTCCTTTCACGTTGGGGATTAGGAAATACCAGGACTAGAACCCCTTGCCCCTTAGGTCCTTTGGTACCTCCTCTATAGCTCCCATGGCAAGGAGCATCCGTACCTCTTGCAAGAGAAATTGCTCGTGAGAGGGGTCCCTGAAGAGGGACGAGGAGGGGGGTTGGGAGGGAGGGAGTGAAATAAACTGGAAGTGGTATCCGAATTCTACCGTGCATAGGACCCAACGATCCGAGGTTAATTGGGTCCACGCAGGGAGGAAAGGGGAAAGGCGGTTGTAAAACTGAAAAGGATCCTAGGAGACAACTGGTACACTGCTCTCGGGCGCACCTTCAAAAGTACGGTTTGGGTCCCGTCGTTGGCTTGGAGGGACCGTTATTCTGACCCCCTTGAGGTCCAGACTGTCGTCTGCGGTTGCCTTGACCTCGCCTCCTGCCAAAGACCTGTCTTGGTCTAGGCAGGGGGTAAGGGCATTGAGGTTGGGTGCGGAAGGATCTTCGTTGAGTCTGTGGTGTATGCATCCCGAGCGAATGCATAATCACCCAATTATCTTTCAGACTCTGTAGCCTAGGGTCCGTCTTCTCGGAGAATAGACCCTGGCCATCGAATGGCAAGTCTTGGATAGTGTGCTGATGTTCAGGTGACAGGCCTGACACCTGAAGCCATGATATACGCCTCATGGCGATTCCAGAGGCCACAGTTCTGGCTGCCGAATCGGCAGCGTCCAGCGAGGTGGAGAGAAGTTCTCGCTACTTTCTTTCCTTCCTCCAAAAGTGCCGTAAATTCTTGGCGGGAGTCTTGCGGGACCAGCTCTGAGAATTTCCCTTCCGCCTCCCAGATGTTGTAATTAAACCTGCTAAGTAGGGCTTGCTGGTTCGCCACCCTGAGTTGGAGGTCCCTCGTGGAGTAGATTTTACAGCCCAACAAATCCATGTGCCTAGCCTCCTTAGATTTTGGGGCAGGGGCTTGCTGGCCATGGTGCTCCCGTTCATTTACGGACTGTACAACCAGTGAGCAGGGAGAAGGGTACACATATAACTACTCGTACCCCTTAGAGGGCACCATGTACTTCCGTTCAACTCCTCTGGCCGTGGGCGGAATAGATGCCAGGGATTGCCAGATGGTATCTGCCTTAGCTTGAATTGATCGAATGAACGGTAAGGCCACTCGAATTAGTGCATCCGCCGACAATATATCTACCACCAGGTCCTCAACCTCTGGAACCTCCTCCACCTGCAGGTTTATATTCAGGGCGACGCGCCTAAGGAGGTCCTGGTGGCCCCGAGGTCAATTGGAGGTGGGCCCGATGAGGATGTTCCCGCTACCGCTTCATCCAGGGAAGAGGAAGACGAAAGGCCCGGGACGAGTGGGTCCTGTATGGTCTGATCATGGGGGACGTCAGGGACCGGTGGGACCTGAGTGTCCTGTGCATGGATGGAAGCTTCCTCCGTACCTGCAGGAGGGAAGCGGCTGACAGTGGCCTCTGGCATCCGGTGTTCTGATGGAACGGAGCGTGATGTCACTGCGGGTCCACTTTGGGCTTGGTGATATGCCCAAGGTATCCAGAAGGACCACTGATGAGGTCCCTGGTCTGGACCGTGGGTCTCTTGGAAGACTCAGCTGTGTGTATCCGAATCATGGTCCTGTGCATAGGAAGCACTGTCTGCGTGTGATGACACAGATGTGTGGCGAGACGGCCACAGAGGAGCTGAAATCACTTGGGAAGGGTCTCTGTGTCTGGTTGATCCGTCTCCACGCAGCACCAGATAATGGTACTGGGCACCGTACCGGTACTGGGAATGAGACCGGGACCTGCGACCAGAGCAGTGCCAGGAGGTCAACTGGCACCTCGAAGCTCGACACTGAGAGTGACTGCGAGATGTGCGGTGCCGTGAACGGTGCTGGGAGCTGGATCAATGTCGAGAGTATCGGGTCGGCGAGCAGGATCTCGAACAGTGCTGCGAATATGACTGGTACCGAGATGGAGAGCGGTACCAGGACTGCGAGCGGCATCGGGACCGGGATTGGTGACACGACTGAGAACACCGGCGGGACATCGATCGTGACGGGTGCCTTTCGGCGGTGCCGACCGAGGATGGTCTCAGCAGGGCAGGCTTGCCTATTGATTGGATAACCTGCACTGGCGGTGCCGGGGATTGAGGCAGTGCAGGCTCTGTCAGGGCAATCAGCTCCCTTGCCGTAGAGAATGTCTCCGGCGTGGAGGGAACAAGAAGCTCAACCACGGCATGTGCCGGGGAGCTGTCAGGCACCAGACTCAACGGCTCTTGTGAGGCCGGAATCAACGGCGCTGAAGTTGTCGGTGCCGCGGCAGTTGTCGGTGCCGGGCGGTCCGACTTAGATGGGTGCTCTGACTGCGACGTAGGCACAGGAGTCGCAGGAGTCTTGTGCTTCTTGACCCACGGGAAGAGAGAGCAGTGCCGGGCAGGCTTCTGAACCGGCGACGGTTGGTGCCGAGGGGCCTTCACGGTGCCGGTGTGCTCCAGTGCTGAAGATGCACTTCTCCCTGGTGCGGACTGTCCAGCGCTCGGTGCCAAGGGCGGAAGAGTAAGAGTTGCCTCCATCAGGAGCTGTTTGAGACGAAAGTCCTGCTCCTTTTTCGTCCACGGCTTGAAGGCCTTGCAGATGCAGCACTTGTCTGCGAGGTGGGATTTCCCCAGGCACTTAAGGCAGGAGTCGTGAGGATCTCCCGTTGGCATCGGCTTGTGACAAGCCAAGCATGGTTTGAAACCCGGTGAACCGGGCATGGGCCCCGGCACCGGGTGAAGGAAAAGGGCTAATCCCCAACCCCTCTTAACTATATACAATAACTACATTAAAGAAACTAATAAAACTAACTAGAAATATAGAAAATTGAACTATATACACAATAACGATGAAAGAACTACGAGAAGCTAGGGAGGTGGAGATCAGTTAAGCCGCGCTCCACTGTTCCAACGACCAACACGGGCGGCAAGAAGGAACTGAGGGGTGGTTGGGTCGGCAGGGGTATATATTCGGCGCCATGGTGGCGCCACTCCAGGGGACGCCCAGCCGACCCACTGAGTATTGCTAGGATAAAAAATCTTCCGACGAACGTGCACGCGGCGCGTGCACACCTAATTGGAATGGATATGAGCAATCACTCGAAGAAGAACCAAGGAACCTGTGATTACCTTAATTTGTGTAAACCTTGGCCTTCATTTACCTACTCATCTTGCTTCTTGTTTTTTTCTGTGTCTTGTACAATTTGAATTTGGAAGCTTTTCAAGGCAGAGATTATGTTTTATCTGTAAAATGCCATGCACTGTATAAAAACTAATTGATATTAATGGAGACCCTGGGACCCTGCACTTTGGTTGGAGAGAGAAAAAAACCCACCTGAGTTTCTCTCTGATGGGAACAGATAGTGAGAAAGAGAAAAACCAAAATAATTCTGAGAACTTCTTTATAAGCACTTGGGTCTTTTCCATGGATGTGTCTGAAAGAGCGAGTGGGTGGGGGGGGGTGAAGGGCAGTGGGATAAGACTCTTGCATTTTAAAATTCATTGCCCGATTAAAACTATATCTACACAATGGTGTGCTATTATATTATAATGTGGAAACCCACCTGTATATATGTAGTTCCACATATATACAGTCTAATCTCATAAAACCGTCAGGGATCCGGAGAGGCTGGGCCAAACATACATTCCTTAATAGGCATCCTTTTAGGAATGAGCAATGATGGATACACTCTTAATTCAAAGTGTATCTGAATTTATTAAACTACTTATAGACTTATTTGGGTTGAAAAGGACCTCACAAGTGACTTTGAACACTAAGATACCACAGAGATAGGCCTGGTCACAGATTAGATAGTCATCTAGGCTGAATCACAACAGGATTGTTATTTTCCCTAACCAAAATCTAGTACTCTAAATTAGTGTTTTGTCTTAGCCTTGAACATTTCAACAGAGGGTGATTCTACCACCTCCCTGGCAGCTTGTTTCATTGCTGGACTGTTCTTAGAGTTACAGCGTATTTCTTTCCGTAGCTCAAGTTTTATGACTTCTTATTCTGTTCTAATTGACAAAGTACGATAATTGACACCTATCCTCTTTCTAGAATTCCTTTGAGTACAGTGAAGCCTGTGCAACACATCCATACTTATTAGGTAATTTCCTGTATTAAATGTAAGCCCCAAAGTATCTTCCAATATACTGACTACAGTTGAATTTTGTCATTAGTAGAAGGCCACCTGAATTATGCACCACTTTTAACTTGTTTTACCTTCCATTAGGTGCTTAAGATGTGTTTCACTGTATTAACAGTCAGGTAGCATGTCTTCCATATACATGATGTCCAGATAGCCACGACTACTTTTGTTCAGTTTATCATCTATTATAACCACAGTCCAACCAGTTATCCATATTTAAGATTTGTATATTTCACTGACTTCACATTTGTTTTTAATTAATCTTATTTTATTGATTTCTGATCATTTTTACATTTTATGATCAACAATGTGCTTTATTTTAATCCTAGTCTTTCAAGTACTTTTGATCCCTTCACAGATATGCATCATCAATAAATCTGATTAGTGAACTCCCCTCTACAAGCTACAAGTCATGAATGAAAATATAAATAGGACTGGACCCAGAATGGATCTCTGTAGGATCCTACTTGACAATGAACCATTAATGAGGACTCTACATTTGATTTTATCTTATTTTGTATCTCTTTTAGAGTAGTTACATCTAATCTATATTTCTGTAGTTTTCCTTTTTTTCTTATTAACATCAAGGTCTACCCAGCTGCTGCATTCCCTTTACCCACTGAGCTTGCTACCTATCAGAGACGAAGGTGGGTTTTTATGTGAACTATTTCACAGCTTGTTTTCCTCAAGGTAAACTACAAGATTTTCTAGTGTCAGCAAAATAGGTATGTGATGCTTAGGTACCAGTCAGTATGAAAGAAAGTCAATCTAGGACATCAAGAGTTAACCTCCCATCATGTCCCAGCCCCGCCCATTGCTAATATGGTTTGTTTGTTGGGTTCTTCAGGGCTGGGAAGGAGAGGAACTTGTGACTGGCCTTTGGTTTTACCAGTGTAAGAGGGAGGAAGTTTGCACTTTAGCTGAAATTCCCCCACACATAGTCCCAGGTGAGCGGTGAGCATGCTCCTGTCAAAAGCAGAACCTGTGGCACAGGGCATAGAATGAAGGGGAACAATCCAAATGACCACAATTCATTTTTCCAAAATAAGAACAACTAATTGCAAGATGTGGAGGTATTTTGCAGAGCTAGAGAGAATGTCAGCTCTACACAGGCTGCAAGGCCTCAACTCCCAGACCCTGCTCCATGCCTCCTTGTTTTCCTGCCAGCACCAGGCACAATGATAGGACACATATTTTCAGTGCAGCCACATATAAGTAAAATAGCAGGACAGAGAGAGGGAGGAATGATGTATGGGAAGAAGGGCTGGTGCAGAGTCTGCTCAGGAAAATGTTAGGATCTGAATCTTCAGATTCTTTACACAAAGGGACAGGTACACCCCCCTCACTGAGTTTCAGAGCCCGGGCTCCAGCCTCAGCATGAACATCACACTGCTATTTTTAGCTCTGTAGCATGAGTGAGTTGACCTGGGCTCTGAAACTTGCTGCCACAAGTCTTTTTTTGCAATGTAGACGTACCCAAAAAGGGACACTTTTCCACTCCCCATTGTTGCTTTCCCTTTCCACAGTCCAATAAGTTCAGAGGCCTCAAGGAAACATATGAAGGGTCTTAACCATTTTCAATGAATCATTTAACTCCATATTAGAAGCAATTATTAAGCCATGTCCATGGGGTTCTCTTCGGCCTTTTAAACAAACTTAAGACTGTATCTTTGAGCATGCATTGCTCCCAGAAAGGGGTATCATGGACACTGAGATATGTCGCTGCATCACTCCATCACAGGGCTATGTTAATGCAGGTTCTTGTAACTGTATTACCATCATAGGCAGCATCACTAACTCAGGTCTGTGTCACTGCATTAAACCAGAGAGCTGTAACATCACTGTGCTTCAACTCTACTTGTATGAAGCATTCTATTCTTTCATTGTCAATAAAAAAAACTCTGCACCAGTATGCTTGTTTACCGGTGGGGCCTGCGCTGTTGGTTATGTAGTAAGCACCTGCCTATGGCAGATCTGGCTGGTGACAGACTTCCTGTTTCAGCACTATAACTCCTTGAAATGAGATTTATGCAAACTGGGCTTGAGGCTGATGTGATGTCACACTGAGCTGATACAGCTCAGGGACTATCTCCCTTCTACAGACATTTGATAAAATCAGGAACTTCAGATAAGTCTAGGGAAGGTTCTCACCTCAGAACCTATTACAGAAAAGTATGAAAGCTAATTAGGGCCCTTCCCCTATCCTGAGATCCATTACAACAAGGGGACTTCAAGGAGTCCAAAGATCTCACTTTTGTTGTTTTGTGGTTTTTTTTTTTAATGCAACTTCTAAAGTCAGTTATTCTGGATGTTTGAAAATTGAAATTAGAAAATTCACTAAGAAGTTGGCTGAATGTTGCAAGCTTGCAAAATGGAAGGATTTCCCCTCATTTCCCCTGTGAGTATATGGGGTTAATTCCAAATATGGCTCATTGGGTTCAGCAACAAAAGGCAAAGCAAATTAAGATTTACTCTTTGAGTATGCCTCTCTTTTTGTCTGTGTTTGTAATGCCTGAAAGTTGGGCTCAGATCAATGTATAAAGCTAGTGACAAGTTTTCTAATGAATGGGAAGTTAATGTTTGCTCTCTGAACTTGTATAGTTTCTGAGTATTTTTATATTTTATGGATGTAACACATCAGTTCTCCAAAGTTGGCTTTGTGGTATAAAAGCTGGGTTTTGTGGGAAGTGGTAATTATTTATAATCTGTATAGTTAAACATAATTTTATGTATTTAAAATATCTGCCAGTATGTGAGATAAAAGCGACCAAGTGCTGGTTTTATATTTTGGAAACTTCACGGCTGCTTGCTATTTGCAAGAGACAAGATTCTAGTCTCTTCATTCAGTTTCTATAGATTTTTATCTTAAATATGAGTGAAATTTGTGTCTTTGAAATAATCCTAAATCTCCCCTACGTACTCCACCCATTTGTGTATATTGGGGTTGAAAACCTTCCTTTTTTGGACTATAAAAAGTCGGCTAGAAAGTTCAAGATAAAACCTTAACTAAATCTCTACATTTTTTCCAGAGACACAAACTTTCCTTTTTATATGTGATCATTGGACTTTTCTGTCCCTTTTGCCTTTGAAGCTTTATTACACTGTTAACTCTTATTTTAAAGATATTAACTTGGGGGTTATTGTTTATTAAGAAAGTTGTTTCACCAGGTTGCTGTTCAGAAACACTAGCTGTGTAATGAGGAGTTTCTGAATTAGAACGGGTGGGTGATGGCCCTGGGTACACTTGTTAACTCTATATAAATTCCGCAGAAGTCAAATGAGGGGATTTTATTTGGCATATGCTTTACTTACAGGCCATGTGTACTCAGTTAGGAGATGGTACAAACCCAGGGATACTTTGGCAAAATTTGTACCATGTTTTCTCTTTGCCAGCTCCCATCACCCTACCCATCCTCCAAAAAGATACCCCTTTTAATTGCTTTCAGTTGTTGGCATCCATGATGATAGCAAAATGCGTGTGACAGCAGCAGGATCTCTCTTCACACACTATTGCAACATTTCTCAGACTAGGACCATGGGATCCATATCTTATTAACTAAGTAAATAAGCCTTTGTTTATTAAGAAAGTTGTTTCACCAGCCTGCTGTTCAGAAACACCAGATTTGTAATGAGGAGTATCTGAAGTGGAATGGGTGGGTGATGACCCTAGGTACACATGTTAACTCTATGTAAGTTTTAGAGAAGTCAAATGAGGGGATTTTATTTGGCACATGCTTTTCTTACAGGCCATGTGTACTCAGTTAGGAGACATTACAGCCCCAGGGACACTTTGGCAAAATTTGTACCATGTTTTCTCTTTGTCATCTCCCATTGCCCTACCCATCCTCCAAAAAGATACCCCTTTTAATTGCTTTCAGTTGTTGGCATCAATGTTGCTAGCAAAATATGTGTGACTGTAGCAGGATCTCTCCCTTCACACACTATTGCAACATTTCTCAGACTGGAAACCATGGAATCCAAAAGTTGCCCCATGGGTGGAAGGAGCATGCAAAATTATTAGTGTCCCATGTTGCCTACATCAGTCCAGCCAGTCTGTCTGTGAATCTGTCAGGATCATAATTTGAAAAGGATTTGAGTGAACTGAATGAATATTGAGATTTCCACTGTTCTCCATAAATGACTCTCTGGGCTTGTTTTGAGGTCATGCCACAATTCTGAATTCTTTGACAAGCATTACTACAAAAACTGACCCAATCTTCCCCTGGAGTCTTGAGGGAAAAGAGAAAGAAGGGGTTTCCTAACGGCTCTAAGGGTCTCATTCATCTATAACACTCTTTCTGAGGAGTCTCTCTTCCACTCTCAAATTCCAGGGTGTGGAGTGAGTGAAAATCCAACACCATCTGCCCATGATTATAACCTTTGTTAATCCATTCAGACTGGAGTTCTAGCTACACTCTGTTCAGAGGAGAGACTATTTGTAGTGGAAATAGAATCACATCTTATTGAATTACCTAACAGAACAAATATTTTTTTTCTGATTTATGTGATAAAAATGTTCAAAAATAGATTACTTTGTATTTTCCACAATTTTTAAATTTTGTTTTGAATTTAGGTGCTTTATGTACCAGCAATTTGAGCACACACAATTTCACTGTATGTGGCTGGCCCACTGGGACTCTTTAGGGGACAGACATTAGCTGTTTATAGAGACAGGGTTTCTGTGAAGTGACACTTCCTTCTTCTGTCCCTCCCCTTTCTGTTTAGGGTGTGTCTGTAACTGCCTTCCTCCTGATTCTGCTAGAGAACTATTAGGCTTTGTTTGGAAAGTGATGGTTGAATATGGCTTAAAAGTCAGTTTCTTTCTTTGAAGGTTAAACTATTAATGTGGAAAACGCAGTGGAAAGAATTCTATAAACTGGGACAAGTGTCCTCTCTAGTGCACTTCTGGATCTAAACACTTCAACACCAAGGCAGAAAGGTCTGCAATGTAAACCTCTATCTTGTGCTGCCCTGAGATACCTGAGAATCTCTAAGAAGCTGCCTGTAGAACCAAAAACTTTGGTGTGAAATGTTGTGTATGAGAGAGGGGAAAGAAATCCTCCATATACAGCATGTCCAGCATACCTGCATTTCCTGTGTGGGCCACTGAGTCTGTGGAGTGAAGAGGTTAATATGATTTTCCCATCCTTTCTAAAAAAGAGTTTTGTAAATTTTTCCAAGGAAATAACGTTGTGTTTGTCCATAAAACCAGTCTCAGCTGCACATCACGGGGAGTTGTGTTGGGTATTTCTGAATCACACACCAGGGAGAAAAAAACAAAAACCCAAACAGAATTCAGAAAATTTACATTCTGACTGAACCATATGACAAAAGCTTAGAGAAAAATATTCAGACTATTATTTGGAATTCAGTTGGACTACTTGCAACTCTTCTCAACCTCTGACATTTACACTGTCCAAATAGCTTTGTAGCTCTTTTCTTGCTGCAGTAATTTTATCTAGGTTTGCCAAACCAAAAGGTAGGGTGGGGCAATTCTCCCGTTAATGTCAATGACATATTTGATTTATGTGTTTGCTGAACACTTGCTTGAGGTCTTGGATAACATACTGTAGCTCAGGGCATGTAGGAAAGGAGACCAGCTTCAAAGCACAATCAGTTCCTAGCAAAACTTCCTGTCACCCTTCCTCAGAGGGCATGGAATCATCATAATACACATCAATTAAAATCTCTAAAAAGTAAAATATGCTGCTCTTTTGTTTCCTGTCTGAAAAAGGGTTTCAGATCAACGTGTATCACAGAAGTAATAATGGCTTAAATTACCTGGTAAAATGTGTGCCTGGTTGGGGGGCTCCAGAAGAGGGTAGGCTAGCCCAAAGTGTGTGGTGGTGGGGAGGGCAAGAGACCACAGGAGCACATGCTGGTGTCAATGGGAGAAGGAGGCTCAGGGAAATCTCTTCTTTCTTCCCGATGATAGACAAAAATATAAGTTTAATGAAACCTAAAGCAGAAACTAAACAGTGATTTAAGGAGGGACTTTCAGGTGAATTCTATGAAGGATAGATAAAGCATTCAGTCTTACTAAGACAGAGTTCATCAAGGAAAAGGAGAGAGAAAACAAAAATTGTCATCAATTTATTATCGATCTTCACATATCAGTCACCCCACCTATACAGCTGAGAGAATCGACTTAGATACACTGGTGATAGGAAGTTCCATTTTAAGGTCCTTGTGAGGAGCAGACTGGCATGTGATGCAAGAATTAATATGATATTTTTTCCTTTGTCCAAGGGAGCAGTGACCAGGAAGGCCAATAAACGACAAGGCAGAGAATCTTAGGCCAAAATTTTCAAAATATGGTGTCTAAAATCTAGGCATCTACATTCATAAATAAATAAACCTAAATAAAATAAGCCTGGTTTTTAGAGGTGCTGAGCACCCACAGCTCCCACTGAAGACATTTAGATTTGTGAGTGATAATGAAGTTTGAGAGACTACTGGCTGGTAAAAATTATACTGAAATGGGAGAATATGAAAAATTTGCTATTTGATTATTTTATTTCTGGAACTGACCTCTTCTCCCATCAGGCATTTGTCCTGTGCCATTCCTGTAAATAGTGATGGCAGCACAGACCTGACATCACTTTGGAGTTGTCTTGTGTGGGAGGACTTGGGGGGAGAGGTCAGTCCCAGAACAGAAATCATCAGGTAACACATTTTCTCTGTGGCCTCACCTCACTCCCAAATTTTGGGAATCACAAGTAGTAAGGAAAAAATATTAGGGAAGGAGAAGCAAGGAGGAAAGAAGAAAATTCTCTCCCTTATCTAAAACTGGTAGTATTTATCTATTTTGGGACCACTGTTTGGCCTTCCTGCCAAGGGATGCATCTTCAGAGATATGAATGTGAAGTTGGTTATGCTTTATAAAACTTTTTACAGATGACAGGTGGCAGCTTTACAGATTTCCTCTGTGGTGGCTGAGGCCCTTTCTGTACAGGATGCTGCTGTGGAATGTGTAGAGTGAACCTTTCTGGAACTTGTTTATGTGTGGCTGAATATGTTTCAATGATACAGCACTTGATCCATCTAGCTATGGAGGATTGGGATGCTTTCAGACTCAGGTATTTGGGGTGAGAGGAAACACACAGATGTTTTCCTGAAATTGCCTGTATTACACAGGCTAATATTTTAACTGCACTTTGCATAACTAGCATGTGCAATTCTTTTTCTTTTATGTGTTGAAGTTTCTGTCAAAAAAAGTAAGAATTATTTCTTATGAGTTATGAGTGGGGGGAGAGTCAAGGTGGTTACAAATGACTAAGACGAAGCACTAAGGCTCATGTCTTCTAAGAGGAGAGATTTCAGAAATTCTTACTGACATATATATGGAAACGAAATACAGTGAGTTAAGTTGGAGAGACAGTAGAAGCTAGAACATCAGTTCAGAACATTATCAAGCTGGTCAGCCTCTTGAACTTTAATACAGACCAGACTCCTGTTTTCTTCCCACTATGAAGAAAATTGAGTACGAGACACAGCACTTTTTCTCTTGAGGAATTGTTATTAGCTGTTGGAGGTGTGAGAAATCAGGATTACTTGATGTTTCTGATAACTTGTAGTTGGAGAAGGCACGAAGAAAGGATGTGGAAGAGAAACCACGAGGACCAAAGAATATCCATGCTGTACTCTGTCTTGTACCCATCTATCTGAAATCTAAGAAATGGTATATACTGCCCTGTAGGCCTATTTCTGGATGGAGGCAGGTTCTGTTGCAGTTATTCTGACCTGGAAGGAGGGGTTGGACTCATTGCGATCTGGGCTTCCCTTCAGTGTTTTGGGACTAGGTCTTAACCCTCAAATAAGAGGAGTCCTTTTTCTGGTACCTCTGTTTGTGGGTACAAGTGAATACAGCTTCTGTCCTGTATGAGAGCCTAATGTCCTTTTTGAACTTTTGCTTGGCCTGGTTGTTACCTACCACTTTATCAAGCTTTTCCTGCACAGTTGTACCTGAGAATTTTGAGGCACAGAAGATTTGCTTTGAATAAATTATCCACTGGCCAACAAGTTAGTTCTATGGATTCTCTAAGGCCATGGCAACAATCTGTCTGCCTCTTTAGTATTGTTTTTAATTCAGTTGTGGCTTTTTAGGTCATCTCATCAGAACATTCTAACACGTGGTGCTAACAAAGTACATGGTGCCAGTGAGGCTTTGAAGGACACTAAAAAAGCTTCAAAGTCCCTTCCAAGGTTCACTTCTATCTTTCTATCCTTTTTATCCTTTGGGAAGAAATCCCCCTCTATAGGAATTGCCACATCCTTTTCCAGAAGTGCTGCCACTGCTGCATTGATCTTGGAGAAAAAACATCTTTGGGTTCTAGGACTCTGTAGCATTTCAGTGCTTTGCCATCTTACTCTTTCCCCTTTGTTGTGAGTTTCACACTCCGCCCTACTGCCATCTTTGAAGGAATAATCAATGAGATAAGGCAAATTCTCTTTTAATTTTCAATGGGAAATACTTCTCCCATGCACTAGCCTGCTCATCCTCTTGTTCTGGCAGAATCTTAATGGCAACCATCACCTTACTCCCCATGTTTTCAAACAAATCTGGGGGAAGGGTGGGAGAGAGAACCTCTCCTGCTTCTCTAGTTTGGTTTTATCATACTCCAAAGCTAAGAGTAACCCTTTCTTCAGCGGAGGAATTAAATCTAATGGCAGGAGATGAGGATCTGGAATACTTTCTGACTTTTTCCTGTTTTTTGGCCTTTTGGGGTTTCTTTTGAGATGCTGGTCATCAGTCCTTTGAGCAGTCACTTTCTTTTGGGCTGATGTTCTCTTTTGTATCTTAATCATCTTGGGTGGGAGGGAGCTCCTAAGCCACAGTACACATCATCAGATACATAATTAGAGAAGAGGAAGGACAGAGGATCAGACCTAGGACTCCAGAGCTTCTTTCTGGCAATAAGGAGAGTCAGAAAAGATACCAGACTCTTTCACAAGTGACTCAATTACCTACTTAAAAACCTGGGCTGTGACCCTGAAACTTTTCCCTTGGATTGAATTAGATTGGGGGTAGGTGAGTTTTGGGGAGATTTTTTAATGTAATTCTGAAGAGTGTACAATCAGCGAAGATAGCCGGTTCCAGGAATACTTGGCTGTTTGAGGAGGAATGCATAGGCCCTACCAAGTCAAATCTAGATGCTAAGTTCCTTTCCCTGGTCATAGCAAGGGGTGCATAGGCTGGGAGGAATTATGGCAGACATCCTCCTTTGTAGCTTCTCAGAAGGCCTCCTTGTGCTGTTTGGATTCCTCTGCCATGACGAGGAAGGGGAAAACAAACAAGGGAAGAAGCATGACATCGGTTCCCAGTTGGGAACCAAACCCCCTAAAATTTCAGTCACTTAAGGGAGAGAGGAAAGACTGGGGGCAAGGATTTTGATCACTGTTGCTCCAAATTTTGATTTAGGATTGCAATAGAAAAGTGGGATCACTGAGCAGCCTCTCTGCATTGTTAAAGGCAGATAATTTAGCAGAAGGGATGTGGACAAGTCTGAAAAGCCTGTGGCATTTTCACAAAGAGAAGTGTAGCCCAAATATCTCAGGATGGGGGACAGCAAAATAAAATAATTAAGCAAAACTTTGCAGGATAAGAAAAAATTATAGAAATGTTTATATTTATCTCCAAACTGTAATTTCCTCTTGCAGCAAAGTCTGAGAAGCTATTCATTGTACTTGACATTATAAGAATTTCCTGTTTCTCCAGAAAGTACTACAACGAAGTTATTTGGACAAAAGTTTAACAAAGTCCACTGAATAATACTGCATTGTTGCTTTTCTTGAGCTTGGAAATGGGAACTGCTTGTGATGTCAGCAGCAGGCTAGACTCCAGGGATCTATTAGATAGTGCTGGGAATGGGAACTGCCAAAGAGAGAAAGAGTAACTTTTTTTTAGTCTGAAACAATTGAGTTATGCATAACTAATATAAAACACCACCAAATTTATTTAAAAATACCTTACTACATTACATGATATACACGCTGTAGTGTCCAGTGTTTGGGATTTTCCAGAGCACTGAAACACTTCAGGGAGAACAATACAAATGCTTACAGCACCAGTGAACTTTTCTGAACATTGGTCCTGGACAAGTGATCAGAAATGAAGTGTTTCAATCTTGTAGTCCCAGCATGACCACGCACTATATCCACCCACTAGCAGTCACAAACCTCAGCACCATTCACATAGACCACCCACAACCACCCACAGCCAGCATTTAAGGCAGAGGTCTGCCTGCACTGGTGATGGGGAGAAGGGAAGAGAGTGGGTATCTGTCAGTACTATGGAGGAGGCATGCATGCTGCCACCTGTGCTGGTAGCATAGCATCATGGCCTGTGCTTGGTTTCCAAGAACACACCTTTCCTACAGCATTATACAAGTCCTTGAATTATTTTTCTTTCCAACTGCTAGCCAAAGGCCTACGTAGGATGAATGGGATCTCCTTGTCTACTGCATAGATAGCAACAAACTCATTTCCCACTGGCTCCCTGGAGGTGAACTTCCTTTTCTGCAGGCTGCTTTTTGGTTTCTATTTTTTCCTCATTCCCTGCTAGTAAAATAAGAACTTTTGAAGACCCGCCTCTCCCCATCCCCTCCTTGACAGATAGTGTCTTGGCATCCCCCTTCCCCTCCTATGCTTAACTGATCTAAATAATTGTGAAAGAGCTTTGTCCAGGCTCTCAGGCCTAACCATTCCTCCTCTCTCTGCAGTCCTCAGAAGACGTGGTATCCTATGAGTCAGACCTCTACCGTCAGCCCCATGACTATTACCAATATCTCAACAGTGATGGAGAGAGTCACGGTGGTAAGTTTGAAAAAATCTCCCTGAAGCATGCTACATCTTAGGATCCTGGAGAAGAGATATTTAGGGCATTCAGGAAGGAAGCAAAGATGCCATTTATGGTATATGGAGTAAATACATGTATTTTGGAATTAGTAACAATATTTATTCATCCAACACAATGACACTGTTGCAGCCTACCAACTATATCATATGCTTCTATAAAATAACTTCAAAAGGTATTGAAATCATGCATAAATCTTCTATGAGTCTAGAATGTTGCAGCCAGACTACATTCTTGCCTCAGAAGGTGGGAATACATCACCTTTATCCTTCATTATCTCCATTGCCTTCCTATCTATCTCTCAACCCAAATCAAACTCATTCACCTAGTTTCAGAATGCTCCATGGACATGGATTTGTTCTACCCTATTTCTCTGACCTCAGTTCCATCTCTGCCTCTCCTCTGACTTCTTGACCACTGAGCTCTTGACCACCTTCAATACCACATAACCTACTCTTCTATCTTGACCTTTCCTGGTTGCTGTCCCACCTACGTGAAACTTTCACCCTCCCCTAGACTCTGAGAATATGACTCTCTTTAAATCTGTTTATACCTGCCTTTTCTCATCACCTTACAACTGATTGTATGTAAACTGGTTTATTCTGAAACACATGTTAATCTGTTGTTTCAACTTATACATGTGATATCCAATTAATGTTGAATTAGAGCTGTTGTGTACCTGGAGCTTAGCGGGCCTGTTGGTGTTTTGGCTAGGTTTTAATTTGGTAGAGTTCTATATTTTAAAAATCCTATTACAATTAAATCTGGGCTTTGCTCTGGTGGATGTAAGATCTCATTAGTGTTTGAGCTGAGCCAAGTCTGGACTCTTTTGACATCACTAATGTGATAAATGTAGGAAACAGTGCAGCTGGTATCATCTGAAAGTGTGACCATTTTCCTAGCTGTCGTGAACACTGAAGACATCTCTACGGATCATTCATTACTATATGAAACAAACCACAATAATTAATAAAAAATATTTCCTTTTGATAGTTAATTTTTGAAGTATTTTCAAATGTTCTGGGGGCACTGAGCTCAGTACTCACTCTGAAGTCAGATCAGCCCTCACTGAGTGATCCACATCTCCTTCTGCAGCACAGCATCCCACCAGCACCATGCTGGGCCATCAGAGTCAGTACTGACTCAAAGAGAAAAGCATCTGCGACTGTACCACTCATAGCAGTTCCTCAGATTTCCCTGGAAGTTTCCCATCCATGTAGTAATCAGGGCCATCCCTGCTTAGTTTAAGAGATCTAACAAATTCACAACATAATCTACTATAGCTAATAAGAGAGATGGCACAGGGCAGCAAGTTTCTGAAGAGGCTTGTCTCACACCTGGGATGTTTAATTTAAAAAAAAAAAACTACCTAAATCTGCTCTTGACATTACACTCACAGACTAGATATGAAATTTCTAATTGCACACTAAATAAGGGACAGAGTAAGGGAGTAATCCTATTTTGACCCAACTATCACTGTAGCTTTTGTGAAGGCACATTGGTCAAAATAGTCAAATTTGAATGCCTAAAGAAAGGCACTTAAATCCAGAGATGCAAATTCAGGTGTTTTATTTTATACACCCAAATTTGAAAACATTGACTTTAACTGTTCTGTGACTCAGTTTCCACATCTGCAAAATGGGGATTATACTCATCTAACAGATTGGTTGTGACAGTTAGGAAGTTAATATTTTAAAAGTCCTAACACTCACCAGAATGCATTCACATGCATATGCGCACACACTGTCCCCGCCATGCATCCACTCCTTCCAGTCTTGGTCCCAATTCTGCATATCACTTAAGAACAGCTTTAAGAATGTCTCAAGTCCCACAAAATATCAACAAGATTTTAAGTATATACGTAAGTGCTCTGCTGAATCAGGGCCCTAAGGACACCCAGACCCCCAGTTTATATGGACATTTGCCCCTTGCTAAACTTTTCTCCAACACACACAGCTGGGTTTCAGTTCTACTAGAGGAGGATAGGCGGGAACAATACCTTACAATCCCAACACACATTTCACATAAATTATTGTTTATTTGTATTATGGTAGCACCGGCAATTTGCCACACATTGTCCAAACATATAAGTCACAGTCCCTCCCCTGAATTTCTCACTAGCTAAGACAACAAGGAAGAAATAAGAAGTAAAGGAGAGAAATAAACCATACAAGTCAACTTTTTTGCTGTTTCCTATAAATATCAGCCATCCCCAATTTGGCTAATTTCTTGTAGGAATTACAGTAACAATGAGTCTTTAGTAGCGATATGAAGAAGCACAGGAAAGAGACTTTCCAACCTATTTTAAGAGGTGTGTTCTTTGTGTAAGGAGTGGTGTGGAGGAAAGTGCAAAGACGGTTGTGGGCTAAATGGACAAACAAGGAGTCAGGGCTGGTGGTGGTATTGATAGAGTAAAAGAGGTGTCAACATCATAAAATATAAGAACAGATTAGTAGCGAGGGGCAGAGTTGTGAAGGATTCATTAAGCTTAAGATGTATTCCAAAAATATATCACAAGGCTTTTTTTAAATTCTCAGGACAGCCCTAGTGTGATTATGATGAGCAGCAGACCTCTAAAGTTGGGATTATAGCAAAATAATAATTAATTATTTTTACTAATTCTTTAGTAAGCTAGTAAGTATTAATGATCAGAGGAGTAGCTGTGTTAGTCTGTATCCACAAAAACAACGAGGACTCCGGCACCTTAAAGACTAACAGATTTATTTTGGCATACACTTTTGTGAGTAAAAAACCTCACTTCTATCTGGAAGTGGGGTTTTTTTCCCACGAAAGCTTATGCCCAAATAAATCTGTTAGTCGTTAAGGTGCCACCGGACTCCTCGTTGTTTCAGTAAGTATTGTGTAGCACATTTTGTAAGACTGATGTAGTCTTAGGGTATGTCTACATTTCGAGCTGGGGGTGTGATGCCCAGCTCAAGGAGACATGCACTAGTTCTCATTGAGCTAGTATGCTAAAAAGAGAGCATAATCATGGGCGCACAAACTGCAGGATGGGCTAGCTGCCCCAAGTATATGCCTAGGATCTTGGGTGGGTATGTTTTAGGGATCGCTAGCCTGTCCTGTCACTCACACCACTGTGGCTACACTATTTTTAGTGCACTAGCTCAATGAGAGTTAGCATGGGTATGCCTCCTCAAGCTGGGAATCAGCCTCCCCAGCTCGAAGTGCAGACATATCCTTTTTAATACGAGACTTCAACGCAGAAGACTTCATTGTAGCTCTCTGTCTGTGATTAAATTGTTGCTGAGCAGAGGGGAGACCACCAAGTTTGTGTGAGAGAATTAAAGTGTTATCAGTGCTCATGTTTTCATATTTTATCGCCATTTCATGTTTTCTGTGTTTTTCTTAAAACGTCAGATCCTGGAATAATTTGATTACATAAGAATTTCAGCTTCCATTTTAAAAAAAGTTTATAGCCCTCATAGTTGCAGAGAAAAGCAAACGAGTCCTAAAAGCTCAAGAGTCAGAAGACAATTAATATATATATATATATATTCAGGCTGTCAATTAATCACAGTTAACTCACGCAATTAATTAAAAAAATTAATCACAATTAAAAATTATCCGTGATTAATTGCAGTTTTAATCACACTGTTAAACAATAGAATACCAATTGAAATTTATTAAATAATTGGATGTTTTTCTACATTTTCACATATATTGTATTCTGTGTTGTAATCGAAATCAAATTACATATTTTTTATTACAAATATTTGCACTGTAAAAAATGATAAACAAAAAAATAGTATGTTTCAATTCACCTCATAAGTACTGTAGTGCAATCTCTTTGTTGTGAAAATGCAATTTACAAATGTAGAATTTTTTTGCATAACTGCACTCAAAAACAAAACAATGTAAAACTTCAGAGCCTACAAGTCTATTCAGTCCTACTTCCTGTTCAGCCAATTGCTAAGACAAACAAGTTTGTTTGCATTTACAGAAGATAATGCTGCCCTCTTCTTATTTACTATGTCACCAGAAAGTGAGAACAGGTATTTGCATGATACGTTTGTAGCCAACATTGCAAGGTATTTACGTGCTAGATATGCTAAACATTCATAAGCCCCTTCATGCTTCAGCCACCATTCCAGAGGACATGCTTCCATGCTGATGATGCTCATTAAAAAATAATGTGTTAATTAAATTTGTGACTGAACTCCTTATGGAAGAATTGTATGTCCCCTACTGTTTTACCACATATTGACATATATTTCATCTTATAGCAGTCTCGGATGATGACCCAGCACATGTTGTTCATTTTAAGGACACTTTCACTGCAGATTTGACAAAGCACAAAGAAGGTACCAACGTGAGATTTCTAAAGCACTCGACCCAAGGTTTAAGAATCTGAAGTGCCTTCCAAAATCTGAGCGGGACGAGGTGTGAAGCATGCTTTCAGAAGCCTTAAAAGAGAAACAGTGCAGTGCAGAAACTACCGAACCCGAACCACCAAAAAAGAAAATCAACTTTCTGCTGGTGGCATCTGACTCAGATGATGAAAACGAGCATGTATCGGTCCACACTGCTTTGGATGGTTATCGAGAAGAACCCATCATCAGCATGGATGCATGTCCACTGGAACGGTGGTTGAAACATGAAGGGACATATGAATCTTTAGTGCATCTGGCACGTAAATATTTTGCGACACCAGCTACAACCGTACCATCAGAATACCTGTTTTCACTTTCAGGTAACATTGTAAACAAGATGCAGGCAGCATTATCTCCTGTAAATGTAAACAAACTTGTTTGTCTGAGTGATTGGCTGAACAAGAAGTAGAACTGAGTGGACTTGCAGGCACTAAAATTTTATATTGTTTTATTTTTGGATTCGGGTTTTTTTTGTACATAATTCTATGTTTGTAAGTTCAACTTTCATGATAAAGAGATTGCATTACAGTATTTGTATTAGGTGAATTGAAAAATACTATTTCTTTTGGTTTTTTACAGTGCAAATACTTGCAATCAAAAATAAGTATAAATATAAAGTGAGCACTGTACGCTTTCTATTCTGTGTTGTAATTTAAATCAATATATTTGAAAATGTAGAAAACATTCAAAATATTTAAATAAATGGTATTCTATTATTAACAGTATGATTAATCGCACGATTAATCATGATTAATATTTTTAATCGCTTGACAGCCCTAATTTTATATATAAAAATATATCTGTTAATGAAGAGGGGTCACAGTGTTTTACCTTATCAAAAAACAAATGAGCAAAAAAATAAAAATAAAGGAAATGAGGGAATGTATAAAAATAAAATATCATGATTTGGGGGAGCTGACTCATGATTTTTGAATGCTTAGCATTACTGAAATGATCAGATTTGTTAATTAGTAAAGTGAGAAGTAATGAGCTTAACTATAATTATAGACAAAGTGGCATTACTTGGGAAACATGGCATTTCTCTGGGAAGGGAATGATTCTGCAGAGAATCAGAAATACATTTTGCAGAGGCTCTCAGCATTTTCCCTCATTTCCTTTATTTTTATTTTTTTTCTCATTTGGTTTTTGATAGAGGTAAAACACAGTGACCCGGCTTCATTAACAGATACTTTTCTATAGCCCACTTTCCATCCTCCTAGTTGTCTAGTTAGTATTCACCAAGCAAAGGCAAGAGAACATCAACTCCTCTGGGGTGAAGGATGCTAGAGAGGTTTAGCTCTGCTTTCTAATCCTGGACTAAAGCCATCAGTCAGCCTTTAGATTAGGGCTGTCAAGCAATTAAATAATTTTATCACGATTAATTGCACTGTTAAACAACAATAGAATACAATTTATTTTAAATATTTTTGGATGTATACTACATTTTCAAATATATTAATTTCAATTACAACACAGAATACAGTGTACAGTGCTCATTTTATATTTATTTTTATTACAAATATTTGCTCTGTAAAAAACAAATTTTTCAATTCACCTCATAGAAGTACTGTAATGCAATCTCTTTATCATGAAAGTTGAATTTACATATATAGAATTATGTACAAAAAAACCTGCATTAAAAAATAAAACAATGTAAAACTTTAGAGCAGTGGTAGGCAACTTATGGCATGGGTGCAGAAGGTGACACGCGAGCTGATTTTCAGTGGCACTCACACTGCCCAGGTCCGGACCACTGGTCCGGGGGCCTCTGCATTTTAATTTAATTTTAAATGAAGCTTCTTAAACATTTTAAAAACCTTATTTACTTTACATACAACAATAGTTTAGTTATATATTATAGACTTTTAGAAAGAGACCTTCTAAAAACATCAGAATATATTACTGGCATGCAAAACCTTAAATTAGAGTGAATAAATGAAGACTCGGCACACCACTTCTGAAAGGTTGCTGACCCCTGCCTTAGAGCCTACAAGTCCACTCAGTCCTACCTCTTGGTCAGCCAATCTCTCAGATAAACAAGGTTGATTACAATTTGCAGAAGATAATCCTGCCTGCTTCTTGTTTACAATGTCACTTGAGAGTAAGAACAGACATTCACATGGCAGTGTTGTAACTGGCATTGCAAGATATTTATGTTTCAGATGCTCTAAAGATTTGTATGTCATTTCATGCTTCAACCACCATTCCAGAGGACAGGCTTCCATGCTGATGGTGGGTTCTGCCTGATAATGATCCAAAGCAGTGCGGACTGATGCATGTTCATTTTCATCATCTGAGTCAGAGGCCACCAGCAGAAAGTTGATTTTCTTTTTTGGTGGTTTGGGTTCTGTAGTTTCCGCATCTTGCTCTTTTAAATTTCTAAAAGCATGCTCCACACTTTGTCCCACTTCAGATTCTTAAACCTTGAGTCGAGTGCTGTAGCTATTTTTAAAAATCTCACATTGGTACCTTCTTTGCGTTTTGTTAAATCTGCTCTGAAAGTGTTTTTAAAACCAACATGTACTCGGTCATCATCCAAGCCTGCTATAACATGAAATATATGCAGAATGTGGGTAAAACAGAGCAGGAGACCTACAATTCTCCCTCCAAGGAGTACAGTCACAAATTTAATTGACACATTATTTTTTTAATGAGCATCATCAGCATGGAAGCATGTCCTCTGGAATGGTGGCCAAAGCATGAAGGGGCATATGAATGTTTAGCATATCTGGCATGTAAATACCTTGCAATGCTGGCCATAGGCGTTGACTGTGTAGGTGCTCCAGGGCTGGAGCACACATGGGTAAAATTTGGTGGGTGCTCAACACCCACTGGCAGCTCACCTCCGCCTTCACTCCATCTCCTCCCCTGAGTGTGCTGCGTGCCCACTTTTTTCTCCCTCCCTGCCAGGACTTGTGCCGTGAAACAGCTGTTTCGTGTGGCTAGGAGGGAGGGGAGAGGAGGGGGAACACGGCACGCTTGGGGGAAAAGGCAGGGCCGAGGCAGGGATTTGGGGAAGGGGTCCAATAGAGGCAGGGAGAGGGTGGAATTGGGGCGAGGACTTTGGGGAAGGGATTGGAATGGGGCGGGGCAGGGCAGGGGTGGGGAAAGGGTGGAGTCGGGGTAGGGGTGGGGGGCGCGAGCTCCCACCAGCACCAAGAAAAGTTGGCGCCTATGACACCAGCTGCAAAAAGTGCCATGGGAACACCTCTTTTCACTTTCCGGTGACATAAAGATGAAGCAGGCAGCAGTATCTCCTGTCAATGTAAACTAACTTGTTTGTCTTAGCGACTGACAGAAGAAGTAGGATTGAGTGGACTTGTAGGCTCTGAAGTTTTACACTGTTTTGTTTTCGAGTGCAGTTATGTAACCAAAAAGACAATCTGCATTTCAAGTTTTACAATAAAGAGATTGCGCTACAGTACATCTGAGGTGAATTGAAAAATACTATTTCTTTTATCATTTTTACAGTGCATATATTTGTAATCAAAAATAATATAAAGTGAGCACTGTGCACTTTGTATTCTGTGTTGTAATTGAAATCAATATTGAAAATGTAGAAAAACATCCAAAAGTATTTAATAAATTTCAACTGGTATTCTATTGGTGTAAGTGCGATTAATCGTGATTAATTTTTGTGTGTTAATCACGTGAGTTAACTGCAATTTATTGACAGCTCTACTGTAGAGCAATTATTGCATCCCAGCGGGCCAACATCCTCTATGTGTGTAAAGACAATGAGTTCAGGGCTCATCACTGTCCTTCCTTTAACCTTTCACTACATAAAAGACCAAAACAAACATGGTCTCCATGTCTCTACAACAGAGAATTTTCTCACATCCTCTTTCACTTCACATGAAATTTTTCAGAATGACTCCAGAGTGCAGATACAGCTTGGCTTTTACTGATGCTTTCCTTGAGCCACAAAGTAGACACTTTCATTTCCTGAGTGTTTCTCCCCTTTCTTCTACCCTCTCTCCACCTTTGCATCTTTCTGAACAGTAGGGAACAACTACACCTCATTACCAACTTTAAACCTACAAAGAACTTATAAAAAAAAAAGCTCCAACTCAAATTGATAATAGTAATATCTGGACAAGTGGATATTTATAATTCCCCATCTTCTGGTGCACAGTGCTGATACCTAATGTGGTGCAACATACCTATCCACACCTGAATGCTCTGACGGCAGGGATACTTGGAGACAGACATGGGGATTTATCTTTCAACATCACCAAAATATATTGGATTAAGAAAGTTTTGCTGAAGAGCAGAATTGATTGATAAATAATTCACTAAAGAGAAATAGGGACTGTCCTCCCTTCACAAGAGTTGCTGCATATATGGGAGCAGTATTGTGCATTCGTGGGTACAGCACTGTGTTATGGTAATTTATGCCATGGTGCAGGTTTGTTACCTATCAGTGGCATGTGGTCAGTGTGGTAACTGCCGAGATGGTGCATAATTATCATCATCATCATGATGTCTGAATTGCAGCTACTTTCTTATAGTACTTCAGTAACATGTGTTGTGTTGTTGGCATCCTTTCATCTCTGAGAAGACCGTGGGAATTGCAGCCTATGATGTAGATAGATGGTTTGCAATGTCTCATGTGACTGAATAGTCCAACCCGAGATTTGCATGATCTTTGGCAGTTATTGCAAATGTATGTATCTTTGTTGGGAGCTGCTTGCTTCCTAAGGGCTCTTTTTTCTTCAAGCTGTAGGAGCCAGCTCCAGTCATGGACTTTGATGCCCTGATGGAGACAACGGCACCACTTGTTACACAATTCAAATAAAAATGGAATTCATTGTTCAATAGGCCAGGTGACAGTGATTACCAGAGGTGGGAATTGATAGCATTCTAAAAGTTAATCTAGTCGTCCAGAAGAGCCTTAACAAGGAAGTTTTAGAGGTAGCAGAGGCTTTGACAGGAGTTCCAACAAATGAAGAGACATCCTGAAATATAGAAGAAACAATTGCTATGAAAAACGGCTACGGAAGGATTCAAGGAAGCCTGCTGGGAAGCACACACAATGTTCCTATTTGAATGAAGATTACAAAGGCTGCACACGTATGAAGAATAACTCGTTACCTCTTTGGTAGCCCTGGTTACTGATGGTGGGAAGTTCCACAGATGAGGACTTGACACTGAGGACACCCAGAGTTACAGCATCCTCGCTAATCTTAGTTGTTACATTGGGCTGCAGAGAGGTGGTCTTTGAAAAAAGCCAGCCCCAGCCTTTTGAGTGCTTTTAAAAGATTAACAGTAGACCCCTCAAGCAGATCCAGAACAGGCTGAGGAGCCAGCGCAGAGCACTGTTAAACTATGCTCTCATCAATTTGTCACCCAAAAGGTGGGCTGCTGCCTGTTGGATCAATTGGAACATCTGTGGTCAATCCTAGGTAGAATGTGTTGTGACAATCTAGATTGGTGAAACTGGTGACTGGATCATTGTGACTAAGTCTGCATGTGAAAACAAAAGGCTCAATCTCCTAGCTAGACAAATAATCCTCTGATATGATAGCCCAAATCCTCCTGTTGGAACATTCCAGCTTAGGCAACCCTGGACTGGATTCTGATGTTAGATTTGAACATTAAAAAAATGGCAAGAACCATCCTAATATCCTGCTCAGACCACTTCCTCTTCCAGGTATAAATAAAACACTCTCGCATTGCAAGGCAAGAAACCACCACCCTCATGTTTCCCCATCTGAAAATGTGTAAACTGTTGGACCTTGCCAAATTTTAGACCTTGTTTACAGAAAAACAAAGAGCCCAAGGACTGGAATTAATGAGGCAATACAACTACTCCTTGACTACTGCTGTAGATCCCAAGCATCCCCTCCCACACATATTGACATGAATGACCTGCGATAGAAAAAGTAGAAAGGAAGAAAACAAGTATGGGTGGCCAAAAATCATTTGATACAAACAGACCCAGAGGAATAATTTCTGCAGACTTTTGCCACTGTCACAAAGGAGGCAAAGGGTATGTTTACATTGCTATCACAGGGTGTGATTGCAGCTGAAGTAGACATACCTGAGCTAGTTTTAATCTAGCTAGCTTGGGTCCAGGAGCAATGAAGCTGCAGCAGCGCATGCTTGCCCCTTGAGAAATTACCCAGGGTTCCAGGTGGGCTTGTATAGCTTGTGCTGAAGCATGTGCTGCTGAGGCTTCACTGCTCCCATACCCAAGCTAGATCAGGTATATCTATTTGACCTGCAATCACACTGTGATTGCAATGTAGTCATACCCTCCCAAAACCCCTACTTCTCCTCTGCCATAGCAGCACATGTTGCTGTGAACACATCATCCTGGGGTTCTCATCACTGCACTGGCTCCCCAGTGAATGCAGAATCCAGTTCAAAGTCAGTGTTTTGATTTTGAAAACCCTCCATGGGATTGACACTAGCTACCAGAGAGACTGCTTCTCCCACTGTGACCACGATCTCCTGTGACAGCTATGTTAGACTAGAACAATGAAACCATCAAACCATGGGAGAAGCTCATGATAGTAGGAGACAACTTTCACAGGAGCTGGGGCTAGACTAAGGAACTCACTCCTGAAAGAAAAGAATGAGCACAGACCTCACCACATTCCGAACTAAATACAAACCTCATCTTTTCAATTAGCTTTATCTCAGTAAGTTCTTCATGCAGCTACAGACACGTTTACTCACATACACACGAACAAGCGACAATTCTAAACAACCCCAGTCCCCAAAACCCTATAAACTGATTAAGCTTCTCTCCCTTCTCAGTCTGAAGGAAAAGTGAGACTATTATTCTTATTTCTGTTTCTGATACTTGGAGAGTGCTCAGACACTTTGCTGATGGGGGACATAGGTACCTAGATACAGTCACACACAATGACATCACATCACAGAACAAAGACGAATTGTCCCTCTCTTTCTGACTTTAATGCAACTACACTTGGAACGGTTTTATCCACCACATGTCAGAAAGATGTTGACAGATGGGAGGGAATTCTGAGAAGAGCAAAAGCATGATTAGGGGGCTGGAAAAACTGATTTATACAGAAAGATTAGAGAGCTAAGTATATACAACTAGGTTAAGTGACAATTAAAAGTATGTTGGAAGGGCACATGACAGCAGTCTGCAAATATGTGAAGGGTAAGACAAATGATTTTAAATGGTACAAGGGGCTAGAACAAGGAGTAACGGAGTATAAGTAAAAAAGGGAAAATTCAGAGTGAATATCAGGAAGGGCTTTTTGACAATTAGGCATATTAGATGGTGGAATACTGTCAAGGGACATGGTGGAAACTCCATCAATTCAGACAGTTAGTGCTAGATTTTAAAACCCAAGTACACACAAATTTGTGCTTATAATTATTGACTGTGAGTGAAATGGAGCTTGCAAAGCTTCCAGCTGTCCCTTAGCAGATTCTAAATTATGCATCACTAATACAAAATTCTGCAGCACACTGAAAATTTGGGGCAGCATAAACTGAACAGTAATCGAAAACTGAGACCTGTGTTGACTTTAAATTCAAGATAGATAATGCAAGAAATAGTGTACTGGTTGCCTTAATCTTTTTAATTAAAAAAAACCAAACAAACCCCTTTTGAACGTATCTGAATCTATCACAGAAATTTCTAGTATGCCATAGAATTTAGCACTACCATGCTACAGAAATGAGGGAGGCTTGCCTCAGAATTTAGGCCCACTGTACAACAAAGTAAACAGGACTCACCGATAGCTCCTCTTCCCCCATCTCATCTTGTAAGGTTCAGTATACGTTTCTGCCTCTGTCTCTGTGTGTGTGGGGGGGAGGGTATAGTGAGGCATGGTTCAATGCCAACTCTAGCAGTACACCATGCTCTTTCTGCAACATATAGATGTGATGGGGCCAAGTGGAAAAGGAAAAAGATTATTGGTTGGGAGCAATCTGTAAATTTTTTTCTCTCTCCTCCTCACCCCACAATGAGGAAGACTGTGATGACGTTGAGAGGCAAGAAAAATTATTGGAACATACTAGCCCATGGGTGAAATTAAAGAAAATTTACTTGGCCCTAAAAGAAACAATTTTACCTTTTGCCCAGAGAGCAAAGGGTCAGCATTTACCATTTCTGCAACATATAATATAGTCCCTTTGAAACCTATTAGGTTTCTGCCTGATGGTATCATACTACTGAAAGTTGCCATAGGATGACTGGCCTCCATCAAGGCCATCTTGGAGATGAGGAGACGCTGTTCACAGGCAGGATGATCTATGTAGAGTGTTATTTAGGGGTCTGGTCACTACATGGGGAAAGGGGGAACAGGGAGTGAAAAGGTTTGATGAATGCTGCATGTTTCTTACCTCTATATTAACAGAGAATTGTTCTATTTCTTTTAGACCATTACTGGGAGTATCACCCACATCACATGCACAGTGAGTTTGAGAGCTTCGGGGACAACCAATTTACAGAACTCCAGAGTGTACAGCCTCCTCAGCTGCAACAGCTCTATCGGCACATGGAGTTTGAGCAGATGCATGTCCTAGACTCGGGGATCCCAACCACACATATTGGCCTCAACCACCAGGTATGGTTGTCACCTTTTGCACAGAATATAGGATGACAGTAAAGGGCATGGAACAAGAGGCATCAGAGACTGAGCAGTGTTTTGCCAAAGGTGTTAGTGAAATGCAGGGTACAGGTTATGGATCTTGACATAAAACTCCCTAAGGAAAGGGTTAAACAGAAAGCCTAGCCTAGAGTCCCATAGAAGGGTTGGCTACAGCAACCACGCAAAGGCAGTCACTAAGGAGAAGTGTGGGTTAAGCACATTTGTCTGGATGGCAGCTCACAGGCTGTCTCTTCACTGCCAAAAGAAGTGTGATTTTTTTTAGAGCTGTGTAGAGAAAGGGTAATTCTGTTTGGTAGAGGATTTTGATATTTGGCTTCGTTACAATCAACATAAATCAAAGATTTCAAATTTCTCCACAAATAAGAATGGAGCCCCAACTCTGGGGTAGTCTACCTGGCAGGTTGCCCTGGAGCTGCAAACCCGGAGGTCCCTGACTTGAATGCAGTCTACTTGGCAGGCTGTTCTGAAAGCCACAGATCCTGGAAGCCCTGGCTCCAAGACAGTTCTACAGAAATGGACACAATGGTGTCTTAGCTGAGGTTTTGCAGATGGAATTGCAGTGTAGGGCTGACCATAAATTATGAAACACATGTTCTGGTGATTTTCAACACCCACTCATCCCTTGTAACACTTTAACAAACATGCAAAATTAAGGATCCACCCACTCCCTAATACATTACATAATTCATGGAAGCCCCTTAGCTATTTATGCCATTAATGCTCAGAGTAAATAGGACTTGTGTATGTATATTGTTTTAATTAAACAGCCTAAGAGAAAATACCCTGCGTCTATGTGGCTAATTTTTCTTCCAACAGGAAACTCATCCACTGCAAAGCCTCAAAATCTACCACATAACAAACACAACAATAGTATTGAAATGTAGACTATAGGGTGCAGATGGAAATAGAATCAGATACTGACAAAAAGACAGGAAAAAAATGTGTGGAACACCACTTTGCGAGGAGCTACAAGCTGTTCTAGTTCCAGCATTTAGACAAGCTGCTGAAATGCAGTGACTGACCATTATGTCCATCCGAAGGCTGAGAATGAGCATTGACCCCACTTTGTTTCCTTGTAAACATCACAGAATGGCAGCAGAGAAGGAGATTTTGCCCGTCCCGCTGCTTTGTTCCACTCACCCATCTGTACCTTGTCTGGCATTTTAGTACAGAGGTGATAGGGCTAGTTCCATCCAGGGAAGCCAAAACAGGGAAAGAACAAGTTACAGAATAGACAAATTAGATCTATTAATGATGATGGGACCTGATGAAAATCATCCTATGGTACTTAGGGAACTAACTGAATCAATCTCAGAACTCTTTGCAATTATCTTTGAGAACTCATGGAGGATGCGTGAGGTCCAGAAAGACCTGAGAAGGGCAAACACAGTACCTATGTTTAAAAAGGAACAAAGAAAATCCAGAGAATAATAGACCAGGCAGCCTAACTTTGATATCCAGAAAGATAATGGAAAAAATTAACAAACAATCAATATGTAAGCACTTAGAGCAGCGGCTCTCAAACTGTGTGGGTAGGGACCCCAAAGTGGGTTGGAAACTCATTTTAATGTGGTAGCCAGGGCTGGCTTAGATTTGCTGGGGCCCAAGGCCAAAGCCAAAGTCTGAGCCCCATCACATGGGGTCGAAGTCGAAGCCAGAGGGCTTCAGCCCTGGGTGCTGAGGCTCAGGTTACAGGCCCCCTGCCTGGGGCTGAAGCTCAGGGTCTTTGGCTTTACCACCTCCCCCAGGGCAGTGGGGCTTGGGCTTCCCACCCTCCTCCCGGGGCAGCGGGGCTTAGGCAGGCTCAAGATTCAGTCCCTCCTACTGGGGTCATGTAGTAATTTTTGTTCTGAGAAGGGGGTTGTGATGCTACGAAGTTTGAGAAAACCTGACTTAGAGGATAAAAGGGTTATAAGGAATAGCCAGCATGGATGTTAAGAACAAATCATGCCAAATTAATCTAATTGCTTTCTCTGACAGGGTTACTGGCCTAGTGGATAGGAAGGAAACAATAGATGTGATATCTTAATTTTAGCAAGGCTTTTAACACAGCTCCACATGACATTCACATAAGCAAACTACGGAAATGCAGTCTAGGTGAAATTATAATAAAGTGGATGCACAACTGATTGAAAAACTGAACTCAAAGAGTAGTTATTAATGGTTCGCTGTCAAACTGGGAGGACATATCTAGTGAGGTTTGCAGGGGTCAGTCTTAGGACTGGCACTATTCAATAATTTCATTAATGACTTGGGTACTGGAGTGGAGAGCATACCTATAAAATCTTCAGACATCAAGCTGGGAGGGGTTGCAAACACTTTAGAGGCAAGGATTAAATTTCAAAGTGACCTTGAGAGTTTAGAGAATTGGTATGAAATCAACAAGATGAAATTCAGTAAAGACAAATGCAAAGTACTACATTTAGGACAGAAAAAATCAAATGCACAAGGTGGGCAATAATTGGTGAGGTGGTAGTACTGCTGAAGAGAGTCTGGGGGTTATGGTGGATCACAAATTGAATGTGAGTTAGCAAGGTGATGCAATTATGAAAAAGGCTAATATAATTCTAGGGTGTAATAATAAGAGTGTCATATGTAAGACAGAGGAGGTAATTGTCCTACTGTACTCGGCATTGGTAAAGCCTCAGCTGAAGAACTGTATCTAGTTCTGGGATACACACTTTAGGAAAGCTATGGATAAATTGGAGAAAGTCCAGAGGTGACCAACAAAAATGATAAAGGATTTAGAAAACCTGACTCATAAGGGGAGGTTAAAAAAAACAAAAACCAAAACCCATTGGGCATGTTTAGTCTTGAGAAAAACAGACTGAGCTGGGACCTGTCTTCAGATATGTTAAGGACTGTTATAAAGAGGATAGTGGTCAACATGTCCAGTGATGGTAGAACAAGAAGTAATGGGCTTAATCTGCAGCAACAGAGATTTAGATTACATGTTCGGAAAAAAATTTCTAAGTAAAAGAGTAGTTAAGTTCTGGAATAGACTTCCCAAGAAAGGTTGTGGAATCCCCATCATTGGAGGTTTTTAAGAACTAGTTGGACAAACACCTGTGAGGGATGGTCTAGGTTTACTTGGTCCAGCCTCAGCACAAGGGGATGGACTTGATGACTTCTCAAGGTCCCTTCCAGCGTTACATTTCTATGTTCTCCTCAAAGACTAATCTGTAGTGCAGTTGTAACCTATTGGTGAATGTGGTTTACAGAGCTCCTTTTGTGAAGAGGCTATAAGTGTTACAATCCCCAGTTAGGGAGCTTTAGCTCAAGCTATAGTAGCTCATGCATTTAGTGCTGAGCGCTGTGGTTTAATCCCCCTAAGTGTTGATGCAGATGGCAGTCATCATTCAATTACAGTTACAAGGCATTTTCAAGGAAACAGAAGCAGGAGGCCAACTTTCATCCTTATGCTGAATGTGCTAGTCACTACACACTACAGTCATGTGAGATCAAAGCAGTAGTTTGTTACTGAGGGAGGGTCATACAAGAAGTTAGCTATCAAAAAAATTGGAACAGTCCCATTATTTTGTGAGACCAAATCTGAGTTCCAGATTGTCCTTGGACAGGTCTTCTTAAGAAAGTTTACTTAGCTTGTCCATAACAGCTCTTAGCAGACAACACTGTAAGGAAAAGGAAAGGCTGTGTGGAAGAAGAAGGAAAGAAGAAGAGTGGACAGAGGAAAAATAAATAAAGAGCAGCAATACTTAGGTAGTAGCAGAGTGTGGAAAGTAGCCAGCAGTTTCTAAGACCTCCCCTCTCCACGATTGCATTAATCATCTGCCTCTGCAAGCACCCCAACAGGAAAAGTGACTCATTGTGTAATATTTTCAGGATATCGTACATATCACATATTCTGAATTTCACACACCGGTGCAATATGTATTACCAAAAATATAGCAGATATGGAAAGTACATATAGTATGGGAGAAACTCATTCTGCCCCCTGAGGCACTATCTACATCTTATCCCTACCCCCTTTCTCGAGGCATCATTCACCCTTCCTCTCCCACAGCACCATCCCATGCTCTTTTCCCCCACCACCAGGGGCATTGTTTAGCTTTGTCCTCTTTCCCCCTTTTGGTACCACACTCACCAACTTCCTCCTCCTACTCCCTCCAGAGGTACCATTCCCCATTTCTCTCCCATCTACTCACCTCCCACCCCCACTCCACCCCCACCTCTCCCTTCCTTCTCATCCCTGAAGTTGCAGTTTGTTCAACTGTAAAACACTTAAGGTGACTCTGTGGTGAGGTTTGGAGTTTCACTCTGGGGCATCTGACAGGAAACTTACACACACTCTTACCCAATCACGGCTCTTCCTGCCATGCTCGCCTCCAGCCAATCTGCCAACTCACTAACCGCCAGCCACTGCACCCTTCAACCAATCCACTTGCACACTCCTTATTGGGACATTTCAGGATGGTTTGAGACTCATCAGAAAAGTATCAGTCATTCAGTGTCTGACCCCAGACTGGGCATTGTGAGTCATGAACAGACCATGCACTCCCCCCCAACTTCACCTAATCCTGCGCTGAGGGAGTCATACGCAGAACACCCTTCTCCCACCTAGTGCTGGAGGGAAGGGAGGTTAGTTCAAGAGGCCCTCAATCTCCTGGGTTATCAGTTTAGCACTTTTCACCAGCATCATATTGGATGTGGTGTTTTGGGGGGAGTGGAAGAAGTGACTGCCTTACTCCCCTACCTCCTGCACTATTTGGACCCACACAGCAATGTCCCTTCATTGGTGGCAGAGGAGAGGTTTCCTTATTGTTAACCTCTTGCATGGTCTCCGTACCTTGCCTGCCTGACTTCCATGTGATTCACAGGAGGATGAAATATACCTCATGGTCTCACTATCACAAAAGTGTGAGGAGACAGTGCCCATATTTTCTCCTGCACTGAACTCTGTTTGGCACAAGGGGTAGAGGTGGCAATCAAAGAGCAGCTCTTGCATTCCTAAGATCCATCTGCTCCGGCCTTGATGTAAAGGTCTGCGCTTGCTCATGCCAAGGGATCACATGTCAGTTAAGTATTGGCAGAGCAGAAGTCCACCTTGTCACTGACTTACCCCCAACACCAGGCATTTAGTATAGGAACTGGCTACACCAGCTCTACACCAGGTGAAAGGTCTACACTGGGGAATTCTCAGATGGCCAGTTAGGGTCTGATTCCAGCCATTTAACATCACCTAAGTGGTGCAAAATCTGACCCAGTATGGTACACCCCCCACCTTAGTGTTGAGCATCCTCCCTCCTCAAAGCAGGTGAAGAGCAGAGAGAGCTGTCCCCAGTCCAGGTGGGATATGCCCCTGCAATGTTAGAATCTTCTCACAGTGTCCAATCTCTTCAGCAATAAGATAGGCAAAAGAGTAACAGATTTATACCAGATAGACAAGAGGAAGATACAGTAAACAGCAGCCAGTTTTAAAATGGCTACTTTGTGGCTACAAGTATTTAGAATTGCCAAATTTAAAGGGGCTGCCCCAGAAAGTCTTTCTTAGAAAAAGATCCTATAAGAGGGTGGCTCTGGACTGGGGAAAGTTAACAAGGACCAAGAAGTCACCAAGGAATATGCTGCTTCTGTATTTCCCCACTATATCACAGGCACCATGAGGGTTCCCCCACACACATTTAAAGGTGATTGTTCTGAATCCTCCCTGGAAGGTCTTTCTGGAGAAAGCTCATCCCAGCAAATTCCACCCACAGGAATAATCTGACACGCAGAGACATCTGTTAAATGACTATTGCCATACCCCTCTAAGAATCTCCTTTACAAGCAATACATCCACCACCACACCCCTAGCAGGCAGGAAGATACCACAGTGATGGGGATGTACATCTGATTAGAGAAAATTATCTCCCTTGTACAGGTGAGGAAACCGAGGCACAAAGAGGTGCTGTGATTGTGCAGGGCCTAAACTAGAACTCACTTCTGTCTTCCACTGCTTTGTCCTCCCTCTCTTAAATGGGTCAAGACTGCTAAAGACAGTTTTTGTTCAACTTGATTGGTCCTCTGAATAGGTTTAAACCACACAGTGTTTAAGTGACAGCAATTAAATCTCTACTTATGATCTTAAATAATCTCATGCACCTGTCACTCTCTCCCTCCCTTTCTGTTAATCTCCCCTCACATCTAACCTTTTCATTTTTTGCCTCTGGCTCTGTCACTTTCTCCTCCCCACACCATTCTTCCCCTCTTCTACAGGTCTCCTATTTGCCTCGGATGTGCGTACAGTATTCCTCTCCACATCAGCCCAGCTCTGATGAGGAGGATATGGAGAGGCAGAGCCCCCCTTTGGAGGTATCAGATGGGGAGACTGATGGTGTGGACCCACGTCCTGGAATTATACATGGAGAGCCAGGTCAGTAAACCCAGAGAGGCTGCATTGAGCCACAAGTGTGCAGACTATGTTGGTATGATGTTGACAGATAGTGTTAAAAAATTAACTGTGTTTGCCCCTTCATTCAATCCCTAGAAGCTTCTTATCTTCTGAAACCTTCGTGGCTACATCCCCATCTCTCTATCTCTCTCTGATCTTCTCTCCCCTTGTATACCTATCTTTTCTGCTTTGCTGATTCTGGCCTCATTTCAGTCACCCCTTGGTCCTTTCCTCTGCCAGAAGTTGATCTTCTGGTGCCTCTGCTTTCAGGAACAGTTGAGCTGCCTCCACCCCTCAGACTCTCCATCCCTTTCTAAAAAGTGCGTAGAACCCATCCATTATATGCAGTCTATAAACAGAATGTGTTGTCTAGTTACCCACACTTGATTGCTATCACCAGCCATTCACACCTCTCACAGGGCCTGATCCTAACTTCACTGAAATTAATGAGATTCCTTCCACTGACTTTAGTGAACTTTGGATCAGGGCCCGAGGCCCCTGGCCCTACCTATTCTAACTTCTTCTTGCTGTAATAAATACCTAACATTAATATAGAGATTTATACGTTGAAAGTAGTGCACTGGCTTTCACCCTCACAACAACTCTGGAAAGTAGATATTATCCCCTTTTTTAGATGGGAAAAGTGAGGCAGTGAGCTTAAGGGTCTGATTTTCAGAAGTGCTGAGCACTTACAGCTACACTTGAAGTTGATAGGAACTGTAGATGTTCAACTCCTCTGAAAAAAATCAAACACTAACTCACTTGAGTTACCCAAAACCAACAGAACAAACCAGTGTCAGGGCTGGGGTTAGATCTCAGGAATTACTAGGTCTTATACCTGTACTTAGTGCACCACGGTACACTACATCTCAGCATCATCTATCTCTATAACTGCTGCACATTGAAGAATTTCTTCAAATAGCATGTTAGCAAAACCAACAGTATAAACTGTGTAAGCTTCCCCATTCCATTCTACACACTTGAAGCCATGAAGCTATCTCACAACTGCCTTCTCTCTCTGACCCTCACACAGGCAGCAAGAAGAAAATCCGTTTGTATCAGTTCCTTCTGGACCTTCTTCGAAGTGGAGAGATGAAGGACAGCATCTGGTGGGTTGACAAGGAAAAAGGCACTTTTCAGTTCTCCTCCAAACACAAAGAGGCACTGGCACACCGCTGGGGCATCCAGAAGGGCAACCGCAAGAAAATGACCTATCAGAAGATGGCACGGGCACTGAGAAACTACGGCAAGACGGGGGAAGTCAAGAAGGTCAAGAAGAAGCTGACCTACCAGTTTAGTGGAGAGGTAATGGGAAGGGGAAGCACTGATAGGAAGCATTATCCTCACTGAGCACAGGCCTTGGGACCCTGAGCAAATCAAAAAATGAAGACCTCCTGGCTGGATACTGGCAAAGGAGACGGACGCATCTTTCTCTTTGCTTCACATGCCCACTTCTCTACCTTCTCAGGGCTTTTAACGTCCGATGTTTCTGGTACGAATTCCCTTCTTCAGCACTTGAGAATCCTACAGATAAGAGAATTCTGCTTCCATCCAACAAGCTGGACAGAGTTGGGAAATTTTAGAAGTGTATAAATATATTATTGTCAGAAAATATTTGTTTGATTGTGTTGTAATTAATGGATACAGCTGATGAGGTTTTGCCCTTCAAAGGCAGTGCTGTGTCATCTTCAGTGACACTGCATTAGCTTACAGCTTTTAAACTAGCATTAATACAGGCTCTGCCGCAGCTCTCAACAGCTAGAGAGAAGTTTGCAGATCTTGGAAAGATACCTGTTCTGTTTAAATAGTAATAACATGTATATATTTAATAAAATTTGATATAATGAAATCTTGGTGTTTGCATGACAGATGGCTGCTTCACAAACTAGTCTCACTTGCATTTACACAGTATCAGCTCAAGTATGCTAACTGGGTATAGAGAAGAACAGGCTGCTGGACTTTATCAACATTTCATGTCTCCATGGGCTTCTTATTTCCCTGGAAATGTTAGAAGCATTCTCAGACTATGAAACAAAAGTGAGTAGGGATCACATTATAGGAGGCTATTGAATCCTAAAAGTAACTAGGAATCTGAAAAATGCACACACTAAAGTCTCAGATCACCACTGCCATGCATGCTGTATCATCATTTTCACCTGTGCATATTAAATGCAAAAAAGGTGCAATACACCACCAATTCAGAATTTTCCACTCACTTATACTGATGGTTGCAATTTACAACCACACATTGCTATGAACATAATTGGCTTACATTAACCCATGTTGGGGTATACACCCAGGGTTTATCTATACTTGAAATATTACAGCAGCACAGCTGCAGGACTTCAGTGAAGATACTATCTATGCTAATGGGAGGGGTTCTCCTGTTGGCATAGGTAATCCACCTCCTTGAGAGGCAGTAGAAAGGTTAGGTCAGTAACGCTATGTCTTTCAGGGGTGTGGATTTTTGACACCCCTGAGAGATGTAGCTATGTCAAAGTTAAGTTTTCAGTGTAGACCAGCCCTTATTCCTCTTTCATTCATCCTCTCTCCCTTGCTCCTCTCTAGACTATGTCTACACTATCACTTACATCGGCAAAATTTACGTCCCTCAGGAGTGTGAATATTCCACCATCTCTGATCGACATAGTTAATCCACCCCAATGAGCGGCGGTAGCTTTGTCGACAGGAGAGCTCTCTCCTGTCTGCACAAAGTGGCTACATGAGAGATCTTACAGCGGTGCAACTGAATCTGTACAGCTGTGCCACTGTAAACTCTCTAGTGTAGACATAGCCCTGTTTGTTACATCCACTCTTGCATTTTGTCTTAATTTAGATTGTGAGCTCTTTTGCATAGTGACTGTCCTTTTACCGTGTCTTTTACAGTGCTTAGCACAATTGATTACAACCAGATCTTAACTGTGGCTTCTAGGCACTATTGTAAAGCAAATAATAAACTAATAACTCTGTATTGATACAAGTTATTTCACAGCGCAAAGTATTAACCAGCTTTACTGGATTCCTTAAAAACAAAAAACAAACAAAGAAAACCAGCCTATTTTAGGAGAATGTTAAGACTTCATGGCTCTAGTTAAGCTCTCAAAATTAGGAAATGTCACATTTAAGATACCATGTGAACCTTTATTCCACTTCCTCCCTCCCTGTGCACATGTATTACAATAGTCTAATTACATGATCACAGACTACCAAATAATTTTTCTGCATCCTGAAATACATGAAGCATCTTGACAAACAGTCCATGAGCATTGTACAAGATGCATAGTATATATTCAAAGTTTATAATATGCACCTTGCATGTACAGTTGGAAAGTGTAACAAAGATCTTTAAAACAGCTGGAAGGGAGATTACATACATACATACATACATACATACATAATTCAGGAGAGCAGACCAGACTGAAAACTGGGATTAAAGAGCCTCGTTCTTATTTAAACATTCAACAGTGACATAGGCTGTCAAACACGGTGATGAGGAACACATGGGCAAATAAGAAACTTTGATTTCTTAGAGCTTGATCTGGAGAGGTGCTAAGCACTTTCATGTCTCATTGAAGCCTGTGGGAGACAAGAGTGCTCAGCACCTGCAGGATTGAGTCTTTAAAGTTATATTCCAAATTAGTCAATTTTGTCTATAGTAACAGTCCCATTGAGGAAGTGAAGAGTCTGATTTCATCATTGCACAGTGGTAATTCCCTGGAACCAGACAGGAAGAAGCAGCAGCTTTAACAAAATGCACAAAGTGTTTTTTTCCAAGTATGTAACTTTTTCTAGTGTCTTGACTCAGGAACATGGTAAATATATTTACTGCTGGTAGAAATCTGAGAATTACAGCTAGCCAAGAGTTTCAGAACTTTATCAACAGCAGCAGTTGCTGACAGGGGGACTGCTTTTTCTTTTAACTTTCAAAAAAATCTTGAAGCCTTTCTTTAAATCAATACTCTTCAGAAATCTCTTTGCTATTAGTTGAGCATTTATACGCTCAGATGGTGTCATGTTATAGCAGAGACTGTAAAACTGTCCTAAGGGAAGCCTCTTATAATTTTAGAAGCAACTTAGTGATCTGCTTTCTACATAACACAACACTATTACCATTAAACTCCATTTGCCTCATTGTGGTAGACTTTATGGGCCGGTACCTCTATTGATCCTGAGACAGTTCTCAATGGAAGGCCGGAACAACTCCTACCAATGACTGTCTTCAGGATTTCTTCAGTGCTGATTTTGAAGTTGAGAGCTTCTTCCCTAGTCATGTCTTTTCTCTTTGTCACTGAGGGTGATTCAGCTCCAGGAACTGTCTAGAAGCAAGACATTTGTCCCTTTCTTACCTGAGTCGAGAGGAAAGAAGAGAATTCCTCATGAAAATATGAGTTATGTCCTCATCCCCAACACAGCTGGCATAGCAAAACCGGCCTAGAATAGCCTCACAGTTGCTGATATCAGAGCTTGGTAGACAGGTATCATTTCCTCTTACAGGGAAACGATGATGATTCAGACAGAACAAATCTGTGATAGACGATATGTGAGAATGGCTGGAAGATCTTAAATCAGGTATTTCCAGCTCACCAGGGAGTTCTCTCAGATATGAGAGTTCCCATTTGCCTTTCTGTTTCTCCAGGAAGTAGCAGACAGAGAAAATAAACATTGAAATTTAATAGAAATTCAAATTTAAAATGAAAAACTCTGATGAGCAATTTGAGATCTGACAGACAGGACTCTGAAGGAGGGGAGGCCTGTGTGCTTCATTCAGAATCTAACTTTCGAGCAGTTGCTTTGATCTCTAATATAAAGCTTCAATGCCTACCTTAGTTTCAGGTCCATGAAATATGGAGCTATACTCCACGTGGGGATCTCCAAAAAACGATTTCATGGGGAACAGGAAATATTTATTATTAAAACATTTTTTGCAAAAAATTCTGAATGTAAGTTTAAAATAATGGTTAATCTCCAAAGCCACGATCTTTTTCTCTTCCTCAAGTTAATGTTTTGAAATATTTTTAGAAACAATACTAAATCCCCATCTGCATCTGGTTAGATTTGTCATCTGTGGCATAGGGGTTTGAATAATCAGGTGCCCCAGCTGCCAAGGGAACCAAAAAGTCTTTTATCTCTGTAATAGTATCTGTTATATCTCATTCAGCTGAACTGTTCTAGATAGCTGTCTGTCTGATGAAGCTGAATTGCCTCCACTCCATCACACTCTCAAACAGGAGCTGTTCTGCAATTTTAGAGAGAAAGTTTGAGCAAATATGTGACAGCCTCAGTAGCTTCAAGGAGGCTAAAATGAAGTAGAAAACAGTGACCTTCCCACCTTCTTTGACTGAGCGTGGCCCAATCACAAGGTGCTGAAGGAATTTAGTCTGGACCATAATCAGCAACGTGAAACTATGATTAGTAAAACCTTGTAGGAATATCTGACAGCCATGGCTGATGGAAATCATCAATGACTCCCTCAAGCAGGGTATTCATTCAGCCTGCAGATATAAAAGATTTTAATCTGGTCTGTGTTCAAAAAACCCATTCTTCACTTTATCTATCTGTCTTAATTACTGTCTGGCTCCTAATCAATCCTTTTAGAAATATTATTCAAAGAAAGTATTAGTGAACTGACTCTAGAAATATCTATTGTCTTACAATGTTTTGACCCTTTCTGATGAAACATCAGGCTAGCGATAGGCGGAGAAACTGTGCTGGTTGCATGAGTGACATTCCACTTATAGCCATATGTAGAGGTAGAGCATTTATGCTAGTACTGTGCAACCTATGAGCCACCTTTTGACACCAACAGTCATGAAATGCTGCAGTTCTACCTGAGACGCAGCATAAGCAAGGCTATAGCGGGACAGGAGAGTGAAGATATGGAGTGGAGGAGATGAAGCAGGGAGGAGGCGAGGGACAATGCAAGTAAAGGGTATGTTAGAGAGGCCAGGGATATGCAAAGGACTGTAGGGGCGGGGTTGTGGTGGAGATTGGCCCTGCCAGCAGGTAGGGGATCTTGGGGGACAACTACTGCACTGGTGGGGTGCAAAATAAACTTTATTAAGAAAATGCAAAAACAGGGAAAATTCAATAGTGAGGGGTATGGGGTTTGTTAAGGTAGACAATTGGGGAGGGGTTTCTTTTAGTAAATAGTATAGGGGGTTTCAATAATGGGGTACAATACAGTGGGGTACAATACAGTTGGTAACCAATTAACACTGAAGTATAAATGTAACAGGTAGCTAACAATTTCTATGTAAAGGGTGTGTCACAGCAGCATATAACCAACTAACAGTTATGGGTAAAAAGGGGTTAAATAACCAACAACTCTAGGTAAAAATGTGTGTCAGTGGTGTAAATGTAAAATGTGAGGTGTGTCAAAGAGAAAGAGGGTAACCAATGGGGTTTTATGCTAGACTTCAGTAATACAATTGAGGTTTGGCAGCAGTAGGAGCGGGATGAACATGTGGGGGAAGGGATTAAAAGAGAGAGAGAGAGAAAGGCAGTGGTAGAGGAATGAGGTTGGGGGATGGGGGAAGAGGAGCACGTGGTGGAGCAGAGACCAAAGGCAGAGGCGCTGCGGAGGGAGATTTAAACTCAGGGAGACACAGAGAGCAGACAGGCTGCAAGTTTAAACAGCAGAGAGACTGCAACGAGTGACTGGGGAGCTCGGAGGGAGACACGGGCAAGCTTGGGGGGGCGTTAGGGCAGCGGGAAGACAAACTTAACCACAATTATACAGAACACAGCAAAATCTTATTTATGATCTAACTTAACTAAGACTACACAAATTAGCAAGTAACAGAACACAATGCAACAATTCTTTTTTAAACCTCACTTACAGAGCACAATACAAACAATTCTTTAAACCTAACTTAACCACAGCTATGCAAAATGAAATTACAATTTATCTAGACTAAGAACCTGATTCTAATAGGTGCACCTTACACTATGCCGATTCTTTGATTGGGAGGGGGAGCAGTTCCAGAGGGCAGAGTGGTGTATGCCCAGGGTACAGCCCCCGGAGGGCGGGGTGGCTGCAGCAGTGGGGCGGCTGCAAGCCGGCGGCCCAGGATACAGTCCAGGAAGGCACAACTTAGCAGCGGCACAGGCTTATTTTTAGCAGCAAAGGTGCTGCGGAGCAAGAAACAGATTACAGATACAGACCAAGGAGTTAGCTTGGGTCTGTCTGCTGGGGAAACAAGGCCAGCAGCTAGGACAGGGGGAGTCTGCAAGAGGGAGTTCTTACCAATCCCCAGGACAGCAGCAAGCACAGAGGCAGGAACAGCAGTAGCATCGGAGGATGGAAAGAGGACTTGATTCGCTTACAATAATTAGGAGATCTCCAGGCACAGATTCATTGTTCATGGGAGGGGAGTTTAAAAACGGGGGTACGCTCAAAAACAAATGAGAGCAGGCCCCTCAAAGTCCCCTAGCTGATCAGACCAGGAGGCAAAGCAAGGACCTTCTCCGAGGTCTGATCAGAAAATGTCCGGCTTTAAAGGCAAACTCAGGCAGTTTCCCACCAGTACTTTTGATTGGCTCCTCTTGGGAGGAGAGAAGGCAGGGAAAGGCTGCAGGTAAGCATAGGCATGCCTGGGCATGTTCTGAGCCACAGGTATGACTCATATGCTTAATTAGTTGGCCACTTCAGGTCTTGCATTTCTGGGCAGCGCCCCCTACACCGAGCCCGGGTCTGAACAAAGGAGCCAAACAAAGAAGCAAGAAGCCCCCTCCCTAGGAAAAGCAACGACTCCAGTTAGTCTGTACAAGCCATTCCTATGAATAGGGCTGTGACTTTAGTTAGCACAATGGCCGGGAGGGGCGGCGACACAGAAAGGAAAGGGGAAAAAGGAATGCAGCAGGAGGACAGCTGTAACAGACAGAGAGGAATGCAGTCTCTGCAGTGGCGGATTAATGATTTTGCCGCCACCAGCCCCATATGAACTTGTACTTGTTTTAGTTTTTTTACAAATTTGTTTGAACTAAAATAAATCTAAATATCATTAAAATAACTGAACATTTACAAGTTTTATTATAAATAAAATTACAAGTACAGAGGACCCTTGCTTGAACACGTGTCTGTATAGCACGATTTCACTTATAGCGTGGGATCGCACATAGATCCAAAGCTGAGAACCGCTTAATTTCTTCCTTCCATTCATATTATTAATGTTTAGGATTCTCGCGAGTATGTTTACTAAGTGGCGCTGCACCATCATTGGTGGTTTCAATACACGCTATGATTTGTCAAATCGTGGCATCACTGATGCTGCTATTACAAAAATGCTACTATTATAAATTTGCTGCCCCTGCAAATTTGCCGCCCTAGGCAATAATACGCCACTGAGTCTCAGGGGTTTAAGGATTCCATCTAAGTGCCTGTCTCAACTCCCTGGGCAGCAATGCAGTAGCACTGAAACTGTGGTATGAGAAGCCTTTCAAGAACTAATGTCTTGGTGAAAGGGATTGGACTCCCCACTCATACCTCTGCCTAGGGCAGAATTAGGCCTTATCAACACTGCAGAATTTTGTCGGTGGCAAAACAGTGGAGGTGTACATACTGCAATGCCACTTTTGGCAACAAAACTCTTCAGTTTTGGCCACAAAATAAAACCACCTTGATGAGAGACATAAGGCTTTTGTGCAAAATTTGTGTCAACAGTGTAGATGCTGCCGTTCATTATGTGGACATAACTGGCGTCCCCCAGTATCCCACAATGCCTGCTGTGATCACTCTGCTCACTGTTTTAAACTTGGCAGCCCTGCAGGCATGCACCCCTCTCCTTTAAAAGCTCCAGGAAGCTTTGACATTTCTCAGGGTACGTCTTCACTACCAGCCGTATGGGCGGGTAGCAATCGATTTCTCGGAGATTGATATATCGCATCTCATCTAGATGCGATATATCGATCCCCGAACATGCTCCTGTCGACTTTGGAACTCCACTAAAGCAAATGGCGGTAGCACAGTCAACAGGGGGAGCCGCAGACATCGATCCTGCACCATGAGGACAGTAGGTAACTCGATCTAAGATACATCGACTTCAGCTATGCTATTCATGTAGCTGAAGTTGCGTATCTTAGATCGATCCCCTCCCCTAGTGTAGACCAGCCCTCAGTCTGGAGAGCTTACAATGCTGCTGAGGATGCCACTTCCCCGTAGCTGGGGCAGCTCTGGGAGAACTCTGAGGGAATCACAGAATCATACGCAGACAGGCAGAGCGGGCTGCTGCTGGGGGAGCCACTGTTGTGCTGTACAGAGCCAGGGACTGATGGAGTGAAGGTGTCTTCCTTCCCCAGGATTGGTTGTTCAGGTTGCTGTCAGAACTTAAAGAGATAGCATGCCAACACACTCTCCCCCAACACACACACACACACACACACACACACACACACACACACACACACACACACACACTTTCTAACAGATACACTCCCCTCCCCTACAATCTCTCACACACTTCCCCAACATGCACGCTGTTCCTGTCACTTCCCCCAACACACACAGTCCCCCTCCTCTCCCGCACATACACGTCAGTTGAAAAGCAGCTGACAATCTAGTACAGGGGTCAGCAACCTTTCAGAAGTGGTGTGCCGAGTCTTCATTTATTCACTCTCATTTAAGGTTTTGCGTGCCAGTAAAACATTTTAACATTTTTAGAAGGTCTCTTTCTATAAGTCTATAATATATAATTAAACTATTGTTGTATGTAAAATAAATAAGGTTTTAAAAACATTTAAGAAGCTTAATTTAAAATTAAAATGCAGAGCCCCCAGGACTGGTGACCATAACCTGGGCAGTGTGAGTGCCACTGAAAAATCAGCTCGCGTGCTGCCTTTGGCATGCGTGCCATAGGTTGCCTACCTCTGATCTAGTAGGATGCCCAGGGAAAGAAGGGATTGGGAAACCTGCATCATGTGAGGCTGTATCTGCCCCATGAGGCACTGCAAACCCTTCCTAAAGCACCCTATGGACAGTTGCACAGTGGGATAGCTACCCACAGTACATTGCTCTTTGTGTCAGTATGCGAGATGCTAGTGTGGATGCCCTTTGCCGACACAAGGAGCACTGTGTGGACATGCAACAGCGGTTTAATTAAAGCACTTTAAAGTAGTATAACTTTAGTCAACAAAACTCTGCAGCATAGACAAGGCAATAATGCTGTTGGGGTGCCTTAACTTTACATTTCTATACTTTAGCATATTTGGGTTTCTTTTAAGTTTAACATTAACTCAATTTCCTGAGTTTGTAAGGCTTGTTTCTGGAATAGTTACAGTACCTCTTGATTATGTATTCTACACCTTAACTCCTGTTTTATTTTTTAAAATCTGGGATTATAACCATGGGTGGTGAGTATCGTAGACTGGGGGAGGCTGTTCCTTCCCAAACAGCCTTGCATGGCCCCACCCCCAGGCCTCCTCCTGCAGTTCCTGGTGCTCTGCCCTGGCCCAGGCTGGCTGGGATTGGGGCTAGCTGGCCTACCTTCCGCAGAGACTTGGGGTGGCTGGGGCCACACTGCTCACTGCTGAACAGCTGATCATGGCAGTCAGGATGCCCTGCAGGGTGGGGAGGAAGGTGGTGCAGCTGATCAGTGGGTTTGCCAGTGGGTGCTGAGCACCCACTATTGTTTCCTCTGTGGATGCTTCAGCCCTGGAGCACCCACAGAATCAGTGCCTATGTGACCAAGGGATTCCCAACATATAGCCCCTGGTGGGTGGGGGGGAATCCTTTTCTTAAAGTTGACACATTCTGGCAATGTTCCCCCTGATATAGCTCCTCACACCAGGTCTCAAATGCACCAGGGTTACCCCAACAGAGTGCATGGCCCCCACCAACCCTTTGGGGGAAAAATATAATTAAAATATTTGTGACGGATTCGGTCACAGAGACCCCCTTGGGAGTGTCACCTGACGTGCTGGAATTACCTATGAGCCCATTTTCCACTCCCAGCTTGGGACTCCAGAACCCTACCAGGCTGCAGACTTTAACCAAAAACTGATCATCAAGTCACCTATCTCCAGCACCCTGATACTCAGTTCCCAATGGGATCCAAACCCCAAATAATGTTTTAGTCTGTATAAAGCTTATACAGGTTAAACTCATAAATTGTCTGCCCTCTATACCACTGATAGAAGGATATGTACAGCTGTTTGCTCCCGCAGGTATTAATCACTTACTCTGGGTTTTCTAATAAACAAAAAGTACTTTTATTAAGTATAAAAAGTAGGATTTAAGTGGTTTCAAGTAATAACAGACAGAACAAAGTAAGTTACCAAGCAAAATAAAACAAAACACGTAAGTCTAAGCCTAATACATTAAGAAACTGAATACAGGTAAATCTCACCCTCAGAGATGTTCCAATAAGCTTCTTTCACAGCCTAGACTCTTAGTCTGGGCCCAATCCATTCCCCTGGTACAGTTCTTGTTAATTCCAGCTCAGGTGGTAACTAGGGGATTTCTCATGACTGCAGCCCTCTTTGTTCTGTTCCACCCCCTTACATAGCTTTGGCATAAGGCGGTAATCTTTTGTCTCTCTTGGTCCCCATCCCTCCTTCTAAATGGAAAAGCACCAAGTTTAAAATGGATTCCAGTACCAGGAGACAGGGTCACATGTCCTGTGAGACCTCAAGCCTCCATTCTTTCCAGCCTGACTCTCAGGAAGGCTTATAAATAAACAGAGTCATTTGCAACCAATTGTTCTAGTTAATGGGAGCCATCAAGATTCTAAGCCACCATTAATGGCCCACACTTTGAGGTCCTATTTTAATTATGCAGAGTAATACTTCACATTTCTAGCTTTAGATACAAGAATGATACATACAAATAGGATGAACACACACAGTAGATAAGCTTTGTAATGATACCTTACAGGAGACATTTTGCATGAAGTATATTCCAGTTATATTATATTCACACTCATTAGCATATTTCCATAAAACATATAGAGTGCAACGTTACAATATTATTTGAAAAAGTTTCCTTTTCCAGTTAGCCTAAGTGTAGCCAAGTCCTTAGTGAGCCTATGTCTACACTACACTTTTGTCGACAAAAGTTATGCCGCTATAATTAATTAAACTGTTGTTGAAAACCTCCTCCCAGACCTTGGGTCATAATTTACTGGCCTTTTCCATAAAATTGTCAAATAAATTATTTTTTTCTTTTCTTTCTATATATCATTTAAATAATATTGTAATGTGCAAAATGTTTGTGTAATACTGTTACTTAGGGCTCTACTGTCCGTAAAAAAACACAATCTCTCTCCCTCCAGCTTAATCGCAAATTGCGTATCGGGCCTGACAATTTAATTGTCAGGCCCCCAAAAAAAACTGTAAGTCAGCAGCAACCCCTAAACAGCTAGTAGCCTTATAATAGCTAGCAACCATTAAAAAAAATTAAACACCTCACAAACACAGTAGCCTAAACTTTTAAACTGTCTTCCCTTATCGGTCTTAAAACAATTAGAGCTGGTCCTAAGCCGGTTTTTGCTAAACAAATTGCAAAAATGCAAAATTTGCTAACCACCAATCAAATGCTAACACAACCAAAGCCTGTATATAAGTATGTATAAAAAATTCTTAGTTTTTATATAAAATAAATTTTTTTTGTACCAAGGTACAAAACTCTCCTTTCTTCTGCAAAATAAAGCAACCTTTCCTTATCCCTGTCTGGCTGTCATTGGCTCTCAGCTAAGCGGACCCAAGATTTCAGTAACAATGTCCACACTATGCTCCTTGTATTGGTGGAGTGCATTCACACTAGCAACTCTTGCACTGACACAGAGAGCAGTGCACTGTGGGTAGCTATTCTACTGTGCAACTGGCCGCAGGGTGCTTTGGGAGGGGTTTGCAATGCCTCATGGGCCAGGTACAGCCTCACATGATGCAGGTTTCCTAATCCCATTGTTACCTGGGCATCTTACTAGATTGTCAGCTGCTTTTCAACTGAAGTGTTTGTGGAGTGGAGTGGAGTTGGGGAGGTGAGCATGTGACAGGGAATGTGTGTGTAGGTGGGGAAACAAAGAGTGTGTGTTGGGGGAAATGTGATAGTGGGAGGGAGTGGGAGTGTGTGAGAGAGAGAGGGGGCTGATTTTGTGTTGCGGGAGTGTGTGTGTGTTGGGGGAAAATGAGTGTGTCGGCATGCTGTCTCTAAATTCAGACAGCCTCTGGAAGCAAGCAGTCCTGAGGCAGGGGGAGAGGGACACTGTGCCACATCAGCACTCACCTCCCTCCCTTCTCTGCACAGCACAGACTCTCACAAACACACACATGCCTGCCTCTGTGTTCATAGTGTGGGAGACTGAGAAGCCCTCCCATAAACATTGTGCTGTCTATACCAGGAGTTAGGTCAGTATAACTGCATTGTTCAGGACTGTGGATTTTCCACACCCCTGAGCAACACAGTTATACTGACACATAAGTTTGTAGTGTGTAGAAAAGGGTTAAAGCTCACATGCCTATTCATGTGCCTAATGGATTACACTCAGCGTATGTAGAGAGAGGGGTTGACTACCTGGAAAGCCACCTAAAAGATATTACCTCACCCACTTTGTCTCTGGAAAAAGTACCTATAGATTATAGGACCTGGTGGCTCTGAGGGCATGTCTACACCCCAATTAAACAGCCCCTTATCCAGTGGTGAGCTGGAGCCGGTTCACGCCGGTTCACAAGAACCAGTTGTTAAATTTAGACGCTGGTGTAGAATCAGTTGCTAAAGGGGTGGCCTGGCTTCCCCAGGGGGCAATTTAAAGGGCCTGGGGCTCCGGAGCCCCAGGCCCTTTAAATTGCCACCAGAGCCCCACTGCTGGAGCCCTGGAGTAGGGCTGCGGGGCTCTGGGGGCTATTTAAAAAGTCCGGGGCTCCTGCTGCTTCTACCGCCCCGGCCATTTAAATAGCTGCCAGAGCCCCGCTACTACTTCAGGGCTCCGGCAGCTATTTAAAGGACCGGAGTGGCAGAAGCAGGGGAACTACGGACCCTTTAAATAGCCCCCAGAGCTCTGGGATAGCGGGGGGGACGGACTCCAGGGTTGTTAAACTTACAACTGTTGTATTTGTTGTAAAAGTAGGCACAGTGTTTGAGTGTAGGGCAAGTTCAGATAGTGCCTGTCCAATAAAGTGAAAAGGGGAGAGAGAGAGAGAGAGTGTGTTTTAAGACATCAGTGGACAGAGTTAAGGTTAATATCCTTTTACAACCCCTTCACACAGGATACTACCTAAACCTATCCTTTCCCTTCCTCCTCATGAAATCCACTGACTGCTCTCATAACCCACCTCATTACTGTCAATATCCATGGAAAGAAGACTATGCCCTACTGCTCACATACAACCTGAACCTACAAGATTCTGCACTGAAATGATGCAGGCTGGATCCCCAAGGTACACATGTACCTCTTTCCTTTGGTAACACACATTGTGTGTGAGGGGTAGGGACTCAGACCCACATCTCCTCATAAAAAAATCACAGCTCTTCTAAGATGCTCCAATTTATTCCTCCACCATTCAGTACTGCTACACCCAAAATAGTGAATGCAGCAGAACTGCATGCAGATAATACCCAGTGGTTATTACCAGCTCCAGAGTAGAAGAAATAAGGTTGCATGGGCATCTACCTTAATTCTGTATTTCCTGGTATTCAGAAGTTTGAGTTTTGAAGAACTCTATGTTCTGGAAAGGCACAAGCTATGACCAGGTAATCTTAACTCTGAGTTAAAAGTTTTTTTGTCATTTAATTATAAAATAAGAAAAATAGAGAAGGTAGTCTAATTTATTCTTTTTAAATAATGTAAGACTCAAAGGATTCCCAATTAATGAAAAGCAATACATTTAAAAAGAATAAAGGAAATGTTTGTTTAGACAACATAATTAACCTGTGTAACTCATTTTCATATGATACCACTGGTACAAGGATTTGGCAGGATTCAAAAATGGATTATCCATTTTTATGGATATAAGAATATCATCTGCATTTAAACTAGTTAGGATACAAATACATAAACTACACACACACACACACACACACAAAATCAATTACAAGACCATTATTAAGATTGCAAAGTCAAGCACCCAAAAATTAGGAAATGCCAGAATTAAAGTCGTCTGTGCAACCTTCTCTTGGCCCCCTTGTGCATTATGATGTGTATCTTTAATTTCCTAATCACATGCTATTTTTTCCACAGGACTTCTGCCTCACTCAGTGCACAGAATGAATGGCACACACTCAATGAGCTGCTATTCAATATTTTGTTTTCTACACGTTGTTCAATGCATACCTTATTTACTGTATACTACTCAGACCTAACTCTGAAGATAGAATAATTTCCTCATTGGCTTTTGTATGGTGCTGATCACTACAGTGTCTGAGTGCTTCACAAACACACATGAATTTTCACAACATACCTGTAAGATGAGGGGGTGTTATCTCCATTTTACAGATAGGGAACTGAAGCACAGACAGATTGAAGTCAGAAATAGCTACTAATTTTGGGTCTGCAGTTTGAGAGGCTAAAGACTTAGGTTTTCAGAATACTTAACATTATACAGAAATTTATGCGTTCAAAACACAGTTCCAAATGACTTCAGTTGCATCTGTGAGTGTTTAGCATTGCAAACCAGACTCCAGGGTCTCAAGTCAGGCACTTACAAAATGAGGAACACACCATTAGTAACCACCTGTGAAAGATCTGATTTAAGTGACTTGCCTAGCGTCACATATGAACTCTGTAACACAGGCAGGGATAGAGTCCAGTTCTCCAGGTCAGCATTCAACTGCCTTAAACACGTGACCATACTTTCTCATAGTGGAATCCCATTGCTCGTTCAATATACATCTTTCACCTTCTATAATAAATGAAGCAGGTGTACTTCAAATAACAGCCTCCTTCACTACACAACCCTGATCCATCCCCATCCAGTGAAATCAATGAGGCACGGAGGGTTCATCCTATGAAATAAAAAAAGCATGTAATCAGATAATTAAAAATCATAATGCATATGCAGAAGAGGGGCCAAATTAAGGTTGCAAAGACAACCTTAATTCTGGCATTTCCTAACTTCTGAGTGCTTGACTTTGCAACCTTAATAGTTTTGTGCATTTAATTTCCCAAGTTTTTAAAAAGCAAACTGAAAAAAAAAACAACAGCAATTCCATCATGTGGCATCATATTGATACCCACATGGGTCATCTACAAGATTGGAACCTTTAGATCCACGGTACATACTTAGAGCTCTGCAAATCTGCGGGTATCTGTTTTATATCCGTGGACCATTTCTGTGGTCCATGCAGAGCTCTGACAGTAAGAGTTCGGCAGCAGCTGTGAGGAACCATGGCACAGATACTCCACCTGCCCTGGTCAGAGGGCCTGGGGGTTAGGGGCAGAGACCGGGGGCTGCTCAGGCCCCTGCTGAGGGCAGGTAGAGGGTCTGCTGGGCAGCTCCCCACAGCTGCCCACCTGGCTCTTACCATGGCTGGGCTGCAACTCCAAGCTGCCCCTCCCCCTGACCAGAGCCGGGCTGGGGAGAGCCTGGATCTCTCTGCCTGCCCTGGTCGGGGAACCTGGGGGGCAGGAACACTGGTCGGGAAGCCTAGGGGACAGGGACATGGGTTGTGGGCTGCTCGGGCCCCCCCACCCAGAGTAGGTAGAGGGTCCGCCATCCACCATGGCTCCTCACAGCTGCCGGCCCGGCTCTTACCATGGCAGGGCTGTGGCTCCAAGCCACTCTCCCAGTCAGCCCCAGAGAGCCACGCAGACAGCTGTGGGGAGCCTGGGTCCCTCCACTTGCCCTGGGCAGGGAGCCTGAGCAGCCCCCAGCCTGTGTCCCTGCCCCCCAGACCACCCACCATGGGCAGGTGGAAGGACCTAGGCTCCCCACAGCTGCCAGCATGGCTCTCCCCAACCCAGCTCTGGCCAGGGCGCTCAGAGCCGCAGTCCATCCACAGGAAGAGCTGGGCAGGCAGCTGTGGGGAGCTGCAGCAGACCCTTTACCTGACCAAGCAGCCCCTGGACAGCTCCACAGGTCACCCCCCCTTCCTCTCCAGCCAGGCCAGTGTGAAGTCCAGCCGGGGAGCCATGGGAAGCCGCAGCAGACCCTCCAACTGCCTGCGGTATGGAGGGAGAATGAGAGCAGCCCACGGCCATGTCATCTCCCCACCAGACTCCCTGCCTGGCCAAGGGCAAGTGGAGGGTCTGCCTCTTCGTGTAGGCTCCCTACAGCTGCCTGCATAGCTATCCCCGACTGGGCTCTGGTGGGCGGGGGGGTGCCTCAGAGCCTCAGCCCGGCCACAGTAAGTAAATCCGCAGACAATTTTTGCAGATTGTAGACTGGATGCGGATACACATTTTGTATCTGCACAGGGCTCTATACATGCTTCTGCCATTTGAGCTAATGAATGAGCAATGTGGACGCACACTAGATGGATATGGGACACAAACTTTGCCAATGGATTTCACAAATATTTACTGAAAGCACAGGAATGGCAAGACTCAGGAATCCAGGACTCCATTCCAGGCTTTAGAGAGGAGCGTTCTCTAGTGGGCCTAGACTCTTTTGTCCATTGTCCCCAAGCATGACCACTTCTGCCCCATCCCCTCCAACCTGTCCCTGGTCCAATCTTGTCTCTTCCCCACCCCAGGCTCTTTGTCCAAATTCCATTCTCTTTGCCTACCAAATCCCACTCTCCACTGCTTAGGCTTCTCATGCCAGGCCCAATCTTCTTCCTAATCTCCACCTCCCAACTGTCAGTTTCCTTGTCCAGCCATTATCGGTTCCCCAATTTCAACCCCAAGCTCTTTGTACTCAGTGTCATTGTTCAAGTGGTCCCCGTTACTCTTCTCCCAGCTCCTCATCTGATCTTTTCCCACCCCACCCCCCCACTACCATGGCTTCCTGTGGCCCCCATCCTCTCTGCCTCCCAGTCCCAATCTCCCGCCCCAGGATTCTTGTCCACTCTTAGTATCATTGTATCTCACCCTCCTATCCAGTACCTTTGTTCAGCCACTTCCAGTTCTACCCACCCCACTGCATCCTAACTTCTTGTCAAATTTCACTTCCCTCCTCCTACCTCACTAATTCTTAGTACCATTCTCCATGCCCAGCCAGCTCCAGATTCCCCACTGCACCAGCTCCCAGTCTCAGATTTCTTCCCCTGCCCTCTTCCCCCACCCACACACTAGCTGCCAGCCCCTCTCTTCATCTCCCTCCCAGACTCCTTGTCCGAATCTACTCCCTGTTTCCCATGCAGGTCCAATTCTACCCACTTTGCATTTGATTCAGACAGCTTGTTCCTACACATTGTTTGGGTCCAGTAGGGAGGTCACTGAGAGCATAAGGCCCTCGGCTCAGTTGCCTAGATCCAGACCCAGGCCCAGCCAACAGCTGCAATAACAGGAAAAGTCCTGTTCAGCAGGGCCGGCTCTACAGTTTTCACCACCCCAAGCAGCACACCAAATTGCCGCCGCGGGTGGCGGGAGCAGTCCGTGTGCCCTTAGGGCGGCAGGCACATTTCCGTGGCGGCGGCAATTTGGTGGCAGCTTCTATGTTTAGCTGAAGCTGCCACGGACAGCTAAACATAGAAGCTGCCACCGAATTGCCCTCACCGTGGAAACGCGCCTGCTGCCCTAAGGATACACGGACTGCCTCCGTCCTCCACGGTGGCAATTCAGCGCGCTGCTTGGGGGCAAAACAACAGGGATTGCCGCCCCTTGCAGAATGCCACTCCAAGCACCAGCTTAGAATGCTGGTGCCTAGAGCCGGCCCCGCTGTTCAGTCCTGAGATGGAGCAAACACAGGGCAAAAAGAAGCAAAATTGCCTGAAGATTCTAACACCTAAGAAGTCTCTACTGGGCAAGTTCAAACTGCAATTTTTCTAAAGCTTATAATTTGGCCGAATTTGAGCATTTTTTCACAGGGATGGCAAAAGGCCCCTCCCTGACAAAAAGGCCATTTCCCTGCCAAATTTCAAGTCCCTGATCTAAAGAATGAGGGTCATTACATATTCTTCACAGGAAAAGTTGACAGAATTCTTTTAAAGTGGGAAAATTTCTTTTTTCCCTAGCCTTGTTCTTAGAAATGGTAAAATGTTTGACTGAAATTTTCTGTAAATAAATAAATAATCAGCCAGAGGCAGACACCTGGCATGGTAAATGTCAGACAAGATATTTAGTCTGGCAAAGTTGTAAGCAACTGAAAACAGGGTCTTACAATGGTAAGTGTTGGGCAACCTTAATAGGCCGTACCACCAGCTCTGCCTATAAATAATAAATACTTAAGTTTAATTCCATCAATGAAGCACTAGCTGTATAGGGTCAGGAAAAAGACATCACATGGCCATTGCAAAATTTCTGTTCATTTAACAAAAACAACACACACTTTCCTCTGAAGCACCAGAGTTCTGGACTAGGTAGACCACTAATCTCTCCTGCTCAACAATTTCTCTGAGTGACAAGAGGTGCCTTACCTTTTCCGCTCAGTCATTGCTCTGGCAACATTCCAATAACATTAATTATATTTTGCCTCCCTAAATCCCTGCTTCAGTTTCATGTAATCTTAGGTTTTTCATTGTTTTGTTTCCTAAAATGTTGTCTAGTACTACTGTGCAGTGTTAACTGGTGTTGCAATTCACTTCAGAAATGTCTGTATTTCCATGACAGGTGAAGTGATTACTATAATATCTCTAGTTCGCAAAGAACTTCTGGTATTAAAGGTGCTTTATAAATAAATATAATTCAATGTAGAATGGTACAGAAAAACATATATTTTTTGTAATTACAATGCTGCCATCTAGTAGCCAGCAGAGTAATAGCAAGGAAAACATTTAACTTTCAATACCAACATATTTTTCCTTTGAACAGCTTCATATTTCAGAGTAAATATATATATTTAAGATAAAAAAATTGAGAAGCTGGAAATGTGGAATGGAATTATTTCCATTTACCAAGTCTAGTTATTGTTCTCACGACTAGTTTACAGCAGGGAGGAGTGAACCGATTTCTTCCCAATTACAAACTTGATTCTAAATCCAGAAGGGTGGGGGCCTGGAGAAAACAGCCAACACAGGTCCCGATTCAGCAACGTACTTAAGTGTGTCTAATTTTAAGCATATGAACAGTCACACTCAATTCCATGTTTAAAGTTAGGTAAGTGTTTAAATATCTAAGACATTAAATGGCTTATAAAATTCAATTCTATAATGAGATGAAAGGAATAGATTAAATGAAGCCTTGAGTAAAGGCAGCTCCAGGAATTAAGACTGCAGACTAAATAACGGATTGTTATTGAAACAGGAGAAAGTTTATAATGATCACATCAGTGAAGTAATGGAAAAAGATAAGAGCTTCCACAGCACTGAAAGTCTTCAACCCCAGACTTGGTACGTATGTTATATAGATAAGCAAAAGGAAGAGGATAGTGAATAGATTACCTAATATAGCCCAATAATTCTACTTCTGAGACCCCATCAGGTATGTCTGTGATAAGCACCTGCATATTCTTGCTCCTAGCTTTGTCCTCTGCATTGCTGCATGAACATACAACTTTCTAATTAGAGACACAAGGTGAGTGAAGTAATATCTTTTATTGGACCAACTTCTGTTGGTGAGAGAGACAGGCTTTCAAAAGTCTGTCTCACCAGCCGAAGTTGGTCCAATAAAAGATATTACCTCATCCACCTTGTCTTTCTTATATCCTTTGAGCAACACAGCTACAACACTGCATATAACTTTCTAATATAATACCAGGTAAGCATGCTCAATTTCTTATTTTATTTAATGGTAGCCCCTGTGCAGGTTAGCATGACCTGCCCTTAACTTGCCATAGGAAACAGTGACTCACATATAATAGCTAGGATATTAACTGCCGTTGGAATTTAATCTTATACTAGTGATTAAAGCACCTTTAAAGGGAAACATGGCTTGGCTCTTTCGCAGGAATTGCTGTAAGGAAATAGACCCCTCTAATTCTTGTATCAGCCATGGGGTGGCAGACTTTTTCTCTGCCTACCCAGATAAAAGTGTATTCATTTTAAAAAGGAGGAAGTGATCTCTAGCATGTTTGTCTTTATCAGACTTATACCTGACAATTTTATGGATAAATCTCTGAGAATGAGTATTTAGCAAATAAGGATGTTTCAGATTCAAATGTCAAGCCTTTTAAGTGCTTTGAGATAGACTAAAATATGTGGTTGAGTTAAGAAAAAGGGGGCAAGTATATAAAATAATAGTATGGAGAAAGTGAATTGGAAGGTTTTGTTCTCTGTGTCTCTTATCACAAGGGAAAGGGGACAGTCTATGAAATTAAAAGATGGACAATTCAAAAACAATAAAAAGGAAATACTTTCATACAATGTGTGATTACCACAGAAAGTCATTGAGTTCAAGAAGTTAACAAGATTCAAAAAGGGAATGGATACTTGGATGGCAAGAATATCCAGAGTTGTCATAATTAACATAAATTTTGGAAAGAATGAAGCACAAGCTTTAATATTCTTTCCAAAATTTATGATAATTATGACAACTCTGAATATTCTGGTTTAAGCCAGTCTCTAATATTAGACACTAGGACGAGACCCAGTATAGGGGCAGCTTATCCTTCTGCTACCTATTGCAGGGTTCTTAACCCTTGGTCTGAACCATCAGGTTCTGATCACTGTCAAAGACAAAATTCTGGATTAGAGGGACATTGGGTCTGATCCAGTGTGGCAATTCCTAAATTTAATACATAAATACATTCCATCTCAATCTACATTTACAGATTTATTTTCATTTACATGGTTTTTAGTTGATGTTAATACAAGTGTGAGATTTTGTTGGTTGTAAATCTGTATGGCTCAACAGGCTGTAAGGCCAAGATCAAAGGCCTAAGTACATCAGTAAATACTCTTTCAATAAAACATTCTCAAAGAGAGAGAAATGACCTCCATGGTGCAGAATACTTGATTTTGGAGGGTCTGATGGGGACCAACTGGAACTTACATATAGCCAATGTGGCTTTTAGTTGGCTAATTTTCCTTGTAAAAAAATTGCTGTTTCAGGAAACACCTTGACTGGTGTGATGCTGACATCTGGGAGACACAGGCGTGTACAACCTAATGGGTCCTACTCCTGGTTCATTTCTGTGCTTTCTTTCAGCAGGTACTCTGATGACTTAAGTTAATGCCTCTTCCTATTACATGGGGAATTTAGTCAACTGAAGTCTTGGGTGAAGTTAAACACTGACAGAATGTACAAATGGGAACAGAACCAGTTTCTGGCATTACATCTGATCTCACTAAGTGAATACATAGTCCAAAAACAGCTTAGGAAAGAAGAGTGGGAAATCCTCTTCCCTATGACAGAGGTGAATGCTTAAATCATTAAGAAGAAGAAAAGTGATCAGGAATTCCATTGGTCACAATTGTTAGTTTTACTTTACTGAAAATACAAGTAAATAAATGACAATGCTTGATGAACCAAAGGGCAGTATCAGAGAAATTTTCTGGGGAGGATCTGCATGAACTTCTTCACAGGGTTCAGCTGAATTTGAAAGTTAGGATGCATCTTGCCCATATCTGGATCTTATTAAAATGGTACTCTAGAAAAAAAAATAGGATTTTCCAGCTTCCAACAGATTTGTGTTACAGGGGTGAGGGAAAGTTGAAGCTAGGGTAGTGCTTGCCACTTTTGACTGTCAATGTCAGAAATCTGTAGGTCTCTGGAGAAATTTGTTTCTCCGTGAAGAGCCATACTCAGATCTAATGGCACTACATTTAATAATAAAGAAGAAATGAGAATGAAGTTCTTGTTTGAAGAGTTGTTCAAGACTGACAATTATAACACTGACAAGGACTGAAATAGGACAGATAATATAAACAAATGCACAGATAATTACAGAACTGGTATATGGAACTATTCATTGTCATATATAGTTTAAATGACTGCTAGAAACATGGACAATGTCAGATTTCTTGATATGGCACATATCCAACTGGGGACTAGAACATATGTGGGGAAAGAAAGATGTATGCATGTGATGTGGAGAAGCAGACAGAGGAGCATAATTCTGTGCATTGGATTTGTACCAGTTTCCCAACAAAACTGAAGTGGTTTGAACTGTCTGGCTCTAGGACTTGGCTATATTTATCCTGGCTGATGTATTCTGTCAAATGTGCCCTGCTGTTGATAAGGTGCCGCTGGTGACAAGAGTGGGGGAATCAAAGGGGAGGAGCAGGATGGGGACTTCCAGCCAGTGTTTATTAAGGGGTCTCAAGAGTCCTGCAGTCTCATTCCAGTCCAGCTCAGACCCTGGCTTCGAGGCACCACTGGGAGCTTCAAGAAAGACAAAATCAAGATGCCAGAGCCTGCAAAGAAAACAGGTAAGGACAACAACTGAGTGAGAGAGAGAGAGAGAGAGAGAGAGAGAGAGAGAGAGAGAGAGAGAGAGAGAGACTGAACTTAGCTTGGCTGAGAGTGACTGCCAAGCAGAACAGCTGTCCCTATATCACAGAAACAAAAAGTAGAGAAAAAAAATAAAGTGATATTTTGTAAAAAGTTAATAAAAAAAAGAAAGATGGATTCAGAGAGCTCACAGGGAGATGAGGGATAAGTTCACCCAGAAACTCCCACCCAAGTAATTAGCTCCAGAAGCTTTGGCTGAGGGAAAAGGACAAAAATTAAACTGTTCCATTGAAATTCCTTTCACTTTTCACTTCTTCTCCTAGGCACCATCAAGGCAGTGAAAATAGCTCACAGTCCTTCTCCCGGGTATTTTCCAGACAATAAGCAACAGCCTGTGGTAGAATTTTTGGGCATAAAATCTCCAGCGTAAAGACAAAGTTCATAGCAGCTGGCTCACATTTTGCTCTCTCTCTCAGCCAGACAGGCAGGCAGGCTCACTATAGCTGTAGGGAAACGGAACTCTTGAGGGGTTTATACATAGAATCACAGGGTTAGCAGGGACTGCAAGAGTCATATAGTTTAACCCCCTGCCAAGATACAGGATTTGCTGCATAAACCATCCAAGATATATGGCTATCCAGCCTCCTTTTGAAAACCTTGAGTGAAGGAGCTTCTGCAATCTCCCTGGGCAGTTCCCTTTCCTCTCCTCTCCACTCCAGTGAGCCAGAAGATAACTTCTCCTCTATTGAAACAGGTCAGAGCAGTCTACCAACATCAGGGAGGCAGCTTAGCACTTCCCTCCCATTCCCACACTTACAGAAAGGAAGCACACAGAACAAAACAGATTTAGGACATTCCTAATTATTCCCTGGATTGTTTAATATTTAGAACCAAGAAGCTAGTCACAAGCCACCTGCCTATGTTGAAAGAGAAGAGCTATGAGAGGTGTCAGGAGAGGGTGCAAGTTACAGGGAACTTGTGTAGGAAGATGCACCACCACTCCCACCCGTAAGGCAGAGCTGGGAGGAGAGTATTTAGAGGGCATCTGCCCACGTGAGTCGAAAAAGGACCATGAGAACACCGTATGTCCACAACTAACTTCAAAGAAAGGGCTGAAAATTAGTTATGGATATTTAAAAATTGTGTATAGGAACATGCAAAAATAGAAAATTATACTAAGTCTGAGTGTTTACACTCAAGAACAGAATCTGCTCTCAGTGAGACTAGTGTAAATCTGGAGTGATTCAGATCAGAATCGCTCACATACACTGTACAGGTCTGTTCAGGTGTACATGTGACTTTTTAAAAGCATACACTTTTCTGGGAGTGTCAATAGCAGCTGCTTAGTATTTATTTTAAGCTATTTGAGGCTTGTGTACAGCTTGATGACTGTTCAGTTCCTTAGCAATATACTGTTAGGATGGACAGAGGAAATCTTCCCTTCTTGTTCAAACCTAGATACATTAAGAAGCACTTTTGGTTGAAACATTTGGTATTTTATGTTCTCTGAGCAGCCACATTTGCTGCCTCTGGCACTTATTACACTAAAGAATTCCAGAGACCCAGGCCTCAGAAATAAGGGCATGTATCCAGATCAAGGGAAGTGCCTGGCAGATGGAGTATTCAGAAGGCTTATACTCAAACCAGCTCAGTAAGAGCCTCTTAATTATGAAGAAAAACATCCTTAAACACTTAAACTACATCCTTCATGTAGGTTTTCTGGTATTTTCCCCCTTATTTCTAATTATTCAATAAAATACATTACCACCAGTGCTTCTATGAGACATCATGAAATTTCTTCACAAACCAAAGGACCGAAGGGGAGTTATTCTCTCTAAAAGCATTTACGATTTCTGTGGTGATTTCCAGTTTGAGCAACCTCTTAAACACTGATTATTGTCAGGATCTATAGAATTCAGACCTAAATGCTTTAAACAAACATGGAACTGACTTCTTGAAAGTGAGACAGGCACTTTATTCCATCAAAAGTAAGTTTATTCTAATAAAGGTCTTTTTCTCCTAAGTTCAATAACTGTCAAAGTGCTATTTCAGGGCTAGTTATTTAATATTGATTTTTGAGATATTATTGCTAGAATCATAGTAATAACTGATTTATAATCTCCCTGTGATAATCCATATGCACACATACAACAAGACTTTGATAGCTGCAACTCTTTGAAACAGTTGCCAATCTTTTTAAAAAAGCAAATTACAGTAAAAAAATTTTCCACCTTTTCTCCCTTATATGGGAAAGATAAAAACAGGGAGTGGTGAGGAGAGGAAGCAAAAGTTACAGTGGACTTTTATCCCGGATTTTACACATAGTCAGTAACAGTTATCATCTCATGACTTCTTGTGGCTAGAAGCCTATTTGGAACTCACTAGAAAGCTAAGATTCCAGCTTTTCCATTGATATACATACTGCATTGATTTCTAGCCCAGCAAAGTTGTAACACCTCGGATCATGATATTATAAGAGCCTTATAAATAATCGTTACTATTATTTATAGACATTTAATAAGATTAGTAGTACCAATCTTTGTCATTCAGATACATGTACATTCACGGGGCCACACCTTCAACTGGTAATGCTCCATTGAAATCAATGGAGCTATGTTAATTTACACCAGCGGAGTATCTAATCCCATGGTAATTAAGCTATCCTGACTTTTTGGGGTGTAGGGTTGAAAAAAAAGTAGTAAGCAATGTACAAGTTCTAAGCATTTTCAAAGATTATTTTATCTATGCTATATTGTAAGAGTATCTTGTGATGTAGCAAGAAATTTTTATACTTATATGTAGTATCAGTTAGAACTAGGCTCTATACCATGTTCATCACCTTGGTATTAAATACCTACACATATAGACCCTTATACCACACTATCACATTATAGTGGTTGTTCCAACTAAAGAGTGCAAAACAGTTTCCATTTTAACACATTTGTACATATGCTCAGAACTTTGACTTTCATCTTTTGTAGTCAAGTTGCACTTTTCAAAAAATTCTATCTTTGAGCAGAGACCAAATATGAAAAGTTTAAACTTAAAACAGCCAAAATGATTTTATGAGCCCATCATAAGCAAGTGAACACCCCACCACCACCATAAGCATTCTTGCCACCTCTCAAATGTTTGTGAGACTCAGGGTTGAACTTTGATACATCAAACTTGCCATGTAAAAAGACCTTTAAAGAAATATGTACTTTGTTAAATTTGGAAGAGAGTGTCTAGAAATGTTGAGCATTTCTGAAACCTGGCCATTTATATTTAGGTAACTAAAGATAGATTGAGAACTATAGAGTTATTGACCTAGATTAGAAAATGTTCGCCAAAGTTTATAATAGAACTTGATTGCAGCCTTAAGCATGGAGAAGCTAGAGCTACTACATAAGACATAGCTTGTAAATCCTTATGTAGATTATAAACTGTTTGGGGCTATGCTTGCATAGTACCCAGCACAATGGGGTCCTGGTTCATGGGCTCCAGTATGCGATGTAATACAAATAAATTATCTGCATCACATTTTCTTTTGTAGATCTGAAAGTTAAACATTGTCCCCATTTTACAGATGGGATATTGGAGGCATAGACAGGTTGAATGTCCAAGGTCACACAGCAAGTGTGATTACTCCCAGTCCTTTGTAAATTCCAGTAACATGAGTAATCTCAGCTTCTGAAATAAAGGAAAATAAGTTTGAGAGGCTTTATAGCTTTGATCAAGTAATGCTTAAGCCTGTATGTGCAAGAAGCCACTTAGCTCCGACTAAGGAATTTATAGCACCTCATAGTTCAAGAGCAAGGAATTTACAAGCTTCTTGCTAAAGTTTGTGGAGCTTCTAACCTGCACAAACCTAACTGCTCCAGTTCTTATCTTAAAGGAAAGAAGAGTGGGAAAAGGAAATGCAAAGAACTAGTATTAACTGTAACATTAAAGTTGCAACATCAAGCCCTCAACTATTCAGGAATTTTGAAAGTTAATATTTTTTCCTGAAATGTTAACTTGGCTTTGCTGCACATGTAATCATTTTACCATAAAATATACAGGATCTGCAATAAGGCCAATTTAGCACTCCAGGAGAAACCCTAATTTTTGGTATTTCCTAATTTTGTGTCTTTGATTTTACAGACTTCATGTTTTCTGCATTTTCTGCTCATTCCCATCACAAAGCTCTAGTGGAGCTTCCAGTCTGCTTACTGCAGGCTGTCTATGTTATCAGCTAAGTGCCTTTCTTTTAGTATATAGTATACAGTCACTTCTTTATTCCAGTGAGGTATACATGTAGTAGTTGTTTTAAAACATTACTCAACCATATCATAACCTATAAAAGCTTTTCATTGAAAAGGGGAAACTCACTACTAAAGGACCTCCTTGTGGCCAGGTCTGGCAGCTCTCTTCCCATCTAGCACCCCTTGACAGTAGCCACTCTAGCCCTCAGCTGGTCCACCTTTTCCCGTGACTCAGCCCTCTGGCTTAGTCATGATTTTAAGTCCACACCTTCCAGTGTAATAAAATGCCCAGAACAGTTCAATGATGTTAAAACAAGACCTTCAGTACCAACTCCAGGCATTGTTGTCCTCAGTCCCTTCTCTGACAGCTCTCTATCATCCCTGTCCTCTTCTCTGGGCTCATGCCATTTTTCCAGCAGCTAAAACAGGAACCCAGCCTGCCCATTACACTCAGTTCCAGCCCAGGGACCCTATAACCAGCAGCCACAGACAGCTCCATCCAACTCCTAGCTACAGCCTCCCAGGACTTCTTCCTATTCAGAGCCTCTCCAGGTTAATTCTTTCAGAGACCTTGGCTCTCAGGGCCCTCCCTGGAATCCTCTGATAAACTCAAACCAAAAGTACAAACTCAAACAAGTTTTTATCTTCCTCAGGCCTTCCGTGCCTATTAAGTTCCCCTTGCTGTGCCCTTGCCCCCACAACCTCTTCCCAGGACTCTCTCCTTGGAAGTCCAGATTACGCCCTTTTATCAGGGTTTATCATTGGAGCCTGCACCACCCCATAGTGGCTGATTCGTCTTTTTCCTGGCCTCTTACCAGAATTCTCTGTCCAGGAGAAGATACGAGGGCTTACTCTCTGCCTGGACTTCCTCCTTAACCCTCCTGGTTTCACTACTTACTCATCCCAGAGAGCAGCTACAGAATTTCATCCTCCAGCCCTCTTCTGTGCTAAACTTTCTGCTTTTTGCACTAACTATCTAGCTCCTTCTCTAGGTGGGCTTCATCTCTAATTATTTCTAGCTAAACCTCAGAGGGCAGCCTATTATGTTAATTGGCCTCTCAGGCCCAGGTTACCGCTTTCACAGCCTGTGTGTGATACAAACCCCACCACACTCCCTTTCCTTCATAGGCTGACCTCTTTTATCTAACAAGGCTTGGTGATGCCATGACATCAACAGCATAGTGGAGGAGGGGCCTCATTGAGTGAGAACTTACAACTCCAGGGGTGAAGAAGGAATCTAAAAATAAACAAAAAAGTCCCCCATCAAGTTTAAAATGTCTTCTGTTTAGGCTATGCCTCTTCTGCACTACACTTTGGAACATTCATTGAATCATAGAAGGAAGTTCAAATGGGTGAAAAAACCAGCAGGGACTAGCCTTCCACATAGACTCTCTTTGGCTCCTGGTTCTTGGATGGAAATGTTTTTCAAGAGGGGGACTGAAACTATAAAATGGAGGGACAAACACCCAAAGGGACCCCTGTCTTTCTCTGCCCGTCACATTCACTGCGCTCAAAAAGACAATCCAGTGAGTGCATGAGGATTTTTCTCTCCATGATTCAGCGGGATGAGAGAGGCTGGAAGTGCAAAGTGAACTTTAAGGGCATAGGAGACACTTTTGAATTGCACTAGGTAGAAATCTGAGCACAGTTTATTCAGGGCAGTCAGTGTAGACCAGGCAAAGAGTGAGAATCTAATCTCAAATAGTCAGGAGTTCAGTTCTAATAATAAACAGGCATTTTCGTAAACAGTATGCTAGGGAGATGGTTATTTAAGTATTTGAGGTGTCAAAGGTTTGTACCCCTAGTAAATCTTTGTACTAGAAAAATCACATTTACATCTGTTGCTCCCCCCCCCACCCACCCTAAAAAAAAAAACTATTTAGGAAGTATTAACAGCATACAAATCCTTGCCATGTAACTATCAGAAACAAAACAATAATCACTACAACAGTGAGCTTTTGTTTAAAGAGACATTATACAAGAATATAGTCATCAGAGCTCTCTAGTTAATGGCATTACCATATTACAAAATGAGCATCATTACAACACACAAGCTTCTTAACGTGCAGGCATCCATCTGAGTTGGTAAATGCCGTGGTTATCTGATGAGATTGCCCTCACTGAGTGAAACCTCAGCTCCTCTGTTTGCAAAGTGAGAAAGAGCTGTTGAGCTTTGACTCTATTTGGCATTCGTGTGAATGTCATGTTTTTTGGTGAATGGCACTATTCATCTATTGTGGGTTCTGAAGTGACCCTCCTGCTTACCTGAGTGACTTACTATATTCACCTCCTCTTCTGGATCAAGTGCTGCAGGAAGAAATCTGGATTATTACTGTTTGATTACAGATATTGAATGACATATATTGGCCACTAAAAGTTGTGTTTTGTTGGCCTCCTGAGATTGTCTAATCAAGCATATGTAGAGAGAAAAGCAGGCTGGTATCCAGTAGGGAGTGTTGCAGAGTACAGATCACTAGAAGCTAGTCTGTCATCTGGAAGGGTGATTCAAGACCCTAGTTGTCTCACTGGTCTTCCCAGTGAAAAGAGAATTTCATTGCTAGGCTCAGCTAAATGAGATTCCTTCTGGCCAGCTATTAATATGGTCTTGACTACCAGGATGTAGATAGTCACTTCCCTGTCTGCCTGTAACAGGTGCTGGTTATGTGCAGAAGCATTTATGCATGCTCAGGATTTATGGTATGGCAGTGGGGGGACTGCTAGGCACAGGTGAGTAGACATTGGTTTCTCATATGTCTTTCATACTAGAATCCTAGAATATCAGGGTTGGAAGGGACTTCAGTAGGTCATCTAGTCCAACACCCTGCTCAAAGCAGGACCAATCCCCAACTAAATCAGCCCAGCCAGGGCTTTGTCAAGCCTGACCTTAAAAACCTCTAAGGAAGGAGATTCAACCCCTCCCTAGGTAACCCATGCCAGTGTTTCACCACCCTCCTAGTGAAAAAGTTTTTCCTAATATCCAACCTAAACCTCCCCCATTGCAACTTGAGACCATTACTCCTTGTTCTGTCATCTGCTACTACTGAGAACAGTCTAGATTCATCCTCGTTGGAACCACCTTTCAGGTAGTTGAAAGCAGCTATCAAATCCCCTCTCATTCTTCTCTTCTGCAGACTAAACAATCCCAGTTCCCTCAACCTCTCCTCATAAGTCATGTGCTCCAGCCCCCTAATTGTTTTCATTGCCCTCCGCTGGACTCTTTCCAATCTTTCCACATCCTTCTTGTAGTGTGGGGCCCAAAACCAGACACAGTACTCCAGATGAGGCCTCACCAATGTCAAATAGAGGGGAATGATCACATCCCTTAATCTGCTGGCAATGCCACAACTTATACAGCGCAAAATGCCATTAGCCTTCTTGGCAACAAGATCACACTGTCGACTCATATCCAGCTTCTCGTCCACTGTAACCCCTAGGTCCTTTTCTGAAGAACTGATGCCTAGCCATTTGGTCCCTAGTCTGTAGTGCATGTCCTTGTTGAACCTCATCAGATTTCTTTTGGCTCAATCCTCTAATTTGTCTAGGTCCCTCTGTATGCTATCCCTACCCTCCAGGGTATCTACCACTCCTCCCAGTTTAGTGTCATTTGCAAACTTGCTGAAGGTGCAGTCCATGCCACCCTCCAGATCATTAATGAAGATATTGATCAAAACCAGCCCCAGGACCAACTCTTGGGGCACTCCGCTTGATACCAGCTGCCAACTAGACATGGAGCCATTGATCACTACCCGTTGAGCCAGACGATCTAGCCAGCTTTCTATCCACCTTATAGTCCATTCATCCAGCCCATACTTCTTTAACTTGCTGGTAAGAATACTGTGGGAGACGATATCAAAAGCTTTGCTAAAGCCAAGGAATAACACATCCACTGCTTTCCCCTCATCCACAGAGCCAGTTATCTCGTCATAGAAGACCATTAGGTTAGTCAGGTATGACTTGCCGTTGGTGAATCCATGCTGACTATTCCTGATCACTTTCCTCTCCTCTAAATGCTTCAGAATTGATTCCTTGAGGACCTGCTCCACGATTTTTCCAAGAACTGAGGTGAGGCTGACTGACCTGTAGTTCCTCGGATCTTCTTCCTTCCCTTTTTTAAAGATGGGCACTACATTAGCCTTTTTCCAGTCATCCGGGACCGCTCCAAATCACCATGAGTTTTCAAAGATAATAGCCAATGGCTCTGCAATCACATTCACAACTCCTTTAGCACCCTCGGGTGCAGTGCATCTGGCTCCATTGGCTTGTGCTTGTCCAGCTTTTCTAAATAGTCCTGAACCACTTCTTTCTCCACACAGAGCTGGTCACCTCCTCCCCAAGCTGTGCTGTCCAGAGCAGTAGTCTGGGAGCTGACCTTGTTCGTGAAGACAGAGGCAAAAAAAAAAAAAAAAAGCATTGAGTACATTAGCTTTTTCCATGTCCTCTGTTACTAGGTTGCCTCCCTCATTCAGTAAGGGGCCTACACTTTCCTTGACTTTCTTCTTTTTGCTAACATACCTGAAGAAACCCTTCTTGTTTACTCTTAACATCCCTTGCTAGCTGCAACTCCAACTGTGATTTCACTGCTGCATGCCTGAGCAATATTTTTATACTCCTCCTTGGTCATTTGTCCAATCTTCCACTTCTTGTAAGCTTCTTTTTTGTGTTTAAGCAGTATGCACTCTTTTTATTGCCTGGTGTCTGGCTGTTCAACACTGGCCACTAGGCAATTTGCCTCAACCTCCCACCCCGCCATAAACGTCTCTCCCTTACTCTCACAGGTATAATAGAGCACAGCAAGCAGCAATAACAATGGGAATATTGCTTTCGCTGAGGTCTGACCTACTCAGCAAACAGCGCCAGCACCCTTTTAAACATCCAAAGGCATATTCTACCATTCTGCACTTGCTCAGCCTATAGCTGAACTGCTCCTTACTGCTGTCCAGGCTGCCTGTATATGGCTTCATAAGCCATGGGAGCAAGGGGTAGGCTGGGTCCCCAAGAATAACTATTGGCATTTCAACATCCCCAAAGGTAATTTTCTGGTTGGGAAGAAAGTCCCTTCTTGCGGCTTTTCGAAGAGCCTGGAGTTCTGAAAGATATGAGCGTCATGCACCTTTCCCAACCAGCCCACTTTGATGTCAGTTAAATGGCCCATGTGATCCACCAGTGCTTGCAACACCATTGAGAAGTACCCCTTGTCGTTTATGTACTTTTTGGCAAGGTGGTCCGGTGCCAAGATAGGGATATGTGTTCCACATATTGCCCCACTACAGTTAGGGAACCCCACTGCAGCAAAGCCATCCACTATGACCTGCACTTTCCAAGAGTCACTACCCTTGTTAGCAGAAGGTTATTGATTGCCTTGGCTACTTCAATCAGAGCAGCCTCCATGGTAGATTTGCCCACTCCAAATCGCTACCAGTCAGTCGGTAATCAGTCAGGCTTTGCAAGCTTCCATAGGGCTACCACCACTCACTTCTCAACTGTCAGCGCAGGTCTCATCTTGGTATTCCTGTGCTTCAGGGCGGAGGAAAGCAACTCAAAGTTTCATGAAAGTTTTGCAGCCACTTGGAATCATCCTATACCTGCAACACTATGCAGTCCCACCAGTCTGTGCTTGTTTGCTGGGCCCAGAACTGGTGTTCCACTGTATCCACATGTCCCAATGCCACCATGATATCTCAACTGCCACATCCCATGCTTTCAGGAACATCTTTGTCCTTGTGCTGGCAACTCCGATCTAGGCTCTGCACATACTGCAGGATAATACGCAAGGTGTTTACAATGCTCACAAAAGCAGTTTGCAGGTGAGCGGGCTCCATGCTTACCGTGCTATGGTGTCTGCCGGATAGCCCAGGAAAAAAAGGCACGAAACGATTGTTTGCCATGCTTTCAGGAAGGGAGGGAAGGGAGGTGCTATAGAAGTGCAAAGTATTATAACTAAACAAAGGACATTGGTCAAATTCTTTGCTGGTGTAACTCCACTGAAGTCAAATGAGGTACGCCAGCAGAAAACCTGGCAGACCTATCTAGATGGTGCACAATGGACAGATAGTATTACTAGCAATAGATCAGCTATAAGAAGCAGAGTGCATGGTGAAACATGAATATGACCCAAACATTTTAGAGTATTTCACACTTCAGTTCACTTATATTTAAAAAGTGGAATCAAAAGTTTAAAGCTAGTTCTCAGATTTACTGAGGTGTATTTGGAAGCTAAGATAGCTGCCAGAGCAAAACAAAAAAACAAAACAAAAAAACAAAACAAAGACACGAAACAAAAAACACCACAACAACACACCAACACCAAAGAGAGACATGAAATTTGCAGAAATGGAAATAACTAAATAGGCAATGGAATTTAGAATTGATTATGAACACATGATCAATGAATGGGGAAAGTCAACAAAAAGGTGCTACAATGATTTATTAAAAAATATTCCAAGTATGAACAAGAATCTTGATAGCCGGTGTTCTTAAGTAAGTGCACATTTTGTGGAGATGACAAGAGATTTGACTAGTGCCCTAATCTGAACACAAAGTAATAACTCAAATCACAATAAAACGCCACATTCCCAAATAAGGAGACAGGATGCCAATGAGTTGAAGTCACCTCAGTGAGGCAAGTCAGGAGATGGTACATGCTCCAGACATGCCCACCAAGCATGCATATCAACCAAAAATAATCTGCCCTTACACTTGTTCATCTTAGTCACTTTACTGTTAGTTAAATTCTCAGCACTGAGCAAAGCACCCATTTGATTAAGGGGGCATGTAAAGGAAACTTTTGATGCAGCATGTTATTAATTAGCAGAAATAGTGTCAGAGTATTATGTAGGCAAATATTTTAGTAACTTTCAATAACAGATTAGACATTTGAATGCAGATAGGTGGGATAAAATTATAAGGCCCAACTTTAGGGTGGTTTTATCCTGCTGGAGAAGGCTTGAGCATTGGACACTATCAAAGAAAAGATAGCAAGACTAAATGAACCACTGGTTTATTCTGGTACAACAAGAGATGGTATACCGAACTAACTATACCATTTGTATTCTGATATGGCAGTAGGAATAGATACTGAACTAGATGGTGCTGGTTTATTACAGTACAGAAATTCTTACTGTGATGGTGCACTCCATATGATGTTATGAAAATATGCTAATGAGTGTGAATATAATGTAACTAGAATATGCTTCATGCAAAATGTCTCTTGTAAGGTATCTTTACACAGTTTATAATCTACTGAGTGTAGCCATCCTATTTGTACAAATGTATAATTCTTGTATCTGAAACCAGAAATATGAAATATAACTCTGAGGTCCTATTGTAATTATGCAACATGTGGGCCATTAATGGTGGCTTGGAATCTTGATGGCTCCCATTAACCAGGACAACTGGTTGCGTGACAAAGTTCCAAGCCTGTATTGATAGGTCCCACGCTTCTGGGCAGATTCAGTGGCCTCAGAAACTCAATAAGACCCCAGTGTGACCTCCCTTTCTCAGTGTAGTAGCAAGAGTCACAGCCTACTGAGTTACTTTCATCACCGGCCAATACGGGAGATGGGAAGGGAGAATACCCAACAGTCTCTGTTGCTCCAAAGAGTTCAGTAGGCACAGTTCAGCCTCCTGCTTCCTTTCTCCAGGGGATCTCTGTAGAGTATGGGGGGTTGGAAGAGGGAACCTGGGCCTATCTTCTACTCCCAGTTCCATCTCAGGGACCCTATTGGTAGCAGCTGTTGGTGGTTTTCCCTTCACCACTGCTGCTTTGATTCCCTGGGCCACTTCCCCTGTGGTTCCCTTTTCCTAGCTTCACCCTTACCTCAGGATTCAGCAATGCTTCCTCTCCTCCAGCTCCTTTCACCTCGGTTCCCTAGAGGGCACTGGAAGAAGAGCTTTTAAACAGTATAAGTGGGACCATGATTGGTTCCAGCTGTCTCCATTACCCTAATGGCCTTAATTGGTTAATTGGCATCAGGTGTCTTAATTGGCCTGGAGTAGCCTTTGTTTGGCTATCCAGGGAACAGGGACCTGCTCATTCTGAAGGCTGATATACCTGCCTTCCACCATTCTCTTTTATTCCTCTGGTCTGAATCTGTCACAGTTGTAATGGCACTGTTTACTTGTAAGTCTTCCTGTATACCCAGGGCCGGCGCTATCTGGTAGCCTAGCCTAGGCAATTGCCTAGGGTGCCAGAACAATTGGTGGGCGCCGTTTTGCCAGAGGGGGCAGCAGGCGGCTCCGGTGGAGCTGCCGCAGTGGTGCCTGCGGAGGGTCCACTGGTCCCGCGACTCTGGTGGAGCTGCCGCAGTCGTGCCTACGGACGGTCGGCTGCTCGCATGGCTCCAGTGGACCGCCAGCAGGCACCACTGCAGCAGCTCCACCGGAGCTGCGGAGCACTGGACCCTCCGCAGGCACCACTGCGGCAGCTCCACCAGAGCCGCGGAGTGCCGGACCCTCCGCAGGCACCACTGCGGCAGCTCCACCAGAGCCGCGGAGTGCCGGACCCTCCGCAGGCACCACTGCGGCAGCTCCACCGGAGCCGCGGGACCAGCGCGCGGGGTGGCGAAATTGCCGTTCGCCTAGGGCGCTCAAACCCCTAGCGCCGGTCCTGTGTATACCTATGTGCTGGCAAGTGGGTAATGAAGTCTTACAGTGATCATGTCACCTGAACTGGAACCAGTGGCAGATTAACAATTTTGCCGTCCCTAGGCCCACAAAAAATTGCCGCCAGTTCACCTCCGCTCCCTCGCAGCAAGCCTGGGAGGGAGCGGGAGAGAAGGGGAGTTGTGGTGCGCTCAAGGGATGGCGGAGGTGGAGTGATGGTGAGCTGGGGCAGGGAGCAGTTCCCTGTCCCCCACAAAAAGTTACTCCCCGAGCCCGCCGACCCCAGGTCACCTCCGCTATCCTCCAAACGCGCCGATGCTCGCTTCTCCCTTCCTTTCTCCCTCCCTCCCTCCCAGCGCTTTCGCGCGGCAAGCCTCGGAGGGAGAGGGGATTTGCGGCGCACTCGGGAGATGGCAGTAGTGGAGAGGAGGTGAGCTGGGGTAGAGAGCAGTTCCCGGCCCCCCTGGGTTACTCCCCATGCCCGTGGGCCCCAGAGCACTTCTGCTCTGCCTCCTCCAATCATGCTGCTACTCACTTCTCCCTCCCTCCCAGCGCTTTCGCATGGCAAAACTGGGAGGAAGGAGGAAAGCACGGGCCACCTTGGGGGGGGGGATTTGGGGAAGGGGCAGATTTGGGGACGGGGAGTGAGCAAATTTGTTGCCCCTGCAAATTTGCCATCCTAGGCCTAGGTTATGTTGGCCTAGGCGATAATACGCTACTGACTGGAATACATCTTTAACCTGGTGCTTTTCCATTTAGAAGGAGGGGTGGGAACCCAGAGAGGGACAAAGGATTCCCGCATTGTGCAAAAGCTATATAAGGGGGTGTGTCATAAACAGATAGCTAAGGGTTAATGTCTCTTTCACCTGAAACACCTGACCAGAGAACCAATCAGGAAACCGGATTTTTTCAACTTTGGGTGGAGGGAATTGTGTGTCTGGGGTCTTTGTTTTCTGGCTGCCTGCTTTCTCTGAGCTTTGGAGAAGTAGTTCTGTTTTCTAATCTTTTGTTTCTAAGTGTAAGGACCAAGAGATCAGATAGTAAGTTATATGGTTTCTTTTCTTTGGTATTTGCATGAATATAAGTGCTGGGGTGCTTTGATTTGTATTCTTTTTGAATAAGGCTGTTTATTCAATATTCTTTTAAGAAATTGCCTTGTATTGTGTCATCTTAATACAGAGAGACCATTTGTATTTTTTCTTTCTTTTTATATAAAGCTTTCTTTTAAGACCTGTTGGAGTTTTTCTTTACTTCAGGGAAATTGAGTCTGTACTCACCAGGGAATTGGTGGGAGGAAGAAATCAGGGGAGATCTGTGTGTGTTGAATTGGCTAGCCTAATTTTGCATTCCCTCTGGGGGAATAGGAAAGTCCTTTTTGTTCCAGGACGGGGAACAGAGAGGGGAAGTCACTCTGTTTGGATTCACAGAGCTTGTGTCTGTGTATCTCTCCAGGAGCACCTGGAGGGGGGAAGGGAAAAAGGATTATTTCCCTTTGTTGTGAGACTCAAGGGATTTGGGTCTTGGGGTCCCCAGGGAAGGTTTTTCGGGGGGACCAGAGTGCCCCAAAACACTCTAATTTTTTGGGTGGTGGCAGCAAGTACCAGGTCCAAGCTGGTAGCTAAGCTTGGAGGTTTTCATGCTAACCCCCATATTTTGGACGCTAAGGTCCAAATCTGGGACTAAGGTTATAACATGAGTGGCAGCCGGTGGGATATAGACAGAATCCAGAAGCCAGTAGGAATATTATATTTTTCTTTTCTCTGCTAAGGGCTTTTTAGCAGAGAGAAACAGTTGGTTTTAAAAGGGAACCAGAGAGAATTTTTTTTTTCTGCTCTCTCTGGCAGTTTGTGGCTTGCATGGTAAGCAAGAAGCCATTACCAGACTATTAACAGTCTTTTGTCACACAATAGCACTCCCATTGAGAGTCATACCAGCACTATATGAATGCAAATAAAGTGGTTTTTGAGGTTTACTTAACATTGAAGATTAGCTAAAGGCACTGTTGCTAGGCAGACTTCAGGAGGCAACAGAGAACCTGCAGTTCAGAAGAGAAACACCGGAGGGCACCCCAACACAAGAAAACAGGAACCATGTCTACCAAGACAAAAATGGAGGCCGAAGACCAATTCAAAGAAGCTGAACACAGGCGACAACTGGAAATAAAACAAAAAGAGATGGAGATGAAAGAAAGAGAAGAACAAATCAAACAGGCAGCACACAAAAGAAAACTAGAAGAAGAAGAGGTGGCCTACCGAAGGAAACAAGCAGAAGATGAGTTGGCCCACAGAAGGAAGCAAGAAGAAGAAGAGGCGGCCCACCGCCGAGAAATGGAAAAACAACAAAAAGAAGATGAAGAGAAGGAAAAACAGAGAAAGCATGAACTGGACTTGGCAAAAGCTGGGCTGCATGTGCCAGCCAACCCTAACAACCCGGCGCCAATTATTGCTCCACAGCACAGAAAATTTCCCACCTACAAGGCAGGTGATGACACCGAGGCCTTCTTGGAAAATTTTGAAAGAGCCTGTCTTGGGTACAGCATCCCCGAAGACCAGTATATGGTAGAATTAAGGCCACAACTCAGTGGACCTTTAGCAGAGGTGACAGCTGAAATGCCTAAGCAGCAAATGAATGACTATAAACTTTTTCAAACCAAGGCCAGATACAGGATGGGGATAACCCCAGATCATGCCCGTTGGCGCTTCAGAACCCAAAAGTGGAAACCAGAGGTGTCATTTCCCAAACACGCCTACTACATTGCAAAAAACTATGAGGCCTGGATAACAGGAAACAACATTCAAACCTTGGAAGAACTGAACCTCCTCATACAAATGGAGCAGTTCTTGGATGGTGTTCCTGAAGACATCACACGGTACATACAAGATGGAAATCCCAAAGATATCGCTGAGGCGGGGGAGATTGGAGCCAAATGGATGGAACTGGCAGAAAGCAAGAAAGCTACTGTCAAGGGGAACGATTACCCCAGGGGGCACACAGACCATAAACCCTACAACCGAGGACAGCCAAAGACCCCACATACCACCCAAGTAAAGCCACAGATACCCTACCCTTCAACCTCACCAGTCTCCAGTAACTCACCTCGGCCCAGTGACCCATCAGATGGAAGATGCTTTAAGTGTAATGAACCGGGACATATCAAGGCCAACTGTCCCAAGAACACCATGCGAGTGCAATTCATTACACCACCATCACACCAAAGATCCCCAGGCCCGGATGCCTCTCAAATACCCTTGGAGCGAAGGGAAAATTTGAGAGTGGGCGGAAAGAAGGTTACTGCGTGGAGAGACACGGGGGCACAAGTGTCAGCTATCCACCAATCCTTCGTTGACCCCAAATTCATCAACCCAAAGGCCAAAGTTACAATTTACCCCTTCATGTCACAAGCTGTAGACTTGCCTACAGCTCAACTGCCTGTCCAGTACAAGGGCTGGTCAGGAATGTGGACTTTTGCAGTCTATGACAATTATCCTATCCCCATGCTACTGGGGGAAGACTTGGCCAACCAGGTGAGGCGGGCCAAGAGAGTGGGAATGGTTACCCGTAGCCAAACCAGGCAAGCTTCCAGACCCATTCCTGTTCCTGAGCCGTCCACAGAGGCCCCGTCTGTGTTACCAGAGACCCAGACAGAGGTAGTGGACCCGGATTCCATGCCTACCACTGAAACAGCCACAGCATCTCCAGTCCCAGGCCCGGAACTGGAACAGCAACCAGCACCAGCAAGTGCAACCACATCTTCAACCTCAACGCCAGAGGGCGCCAGTGGGCCAGAGCTGGCAGAAGCAACAGACAGCCATACCCAAAAGGCTCAGCCAGAGCCTGAAATACCCTCAGGTGCACCAGCGGGGAGCGGTTCACCAGCAACGGAAACAACCCCATCACCTACATCGCTTCCAGAGGGACCAAGCCCAAGTCCACGGTCTGAGGAAGAACTGGTGACCCCAGCCTCAAGGGAACAGTTCCAGGCTGAGCAGGAAGCAGATGACAGCCTTCAGAAAGCGTGGGCGGCGGCACGGAGCACCCCACCGCCTCTCAGCTCTTCTAATCGATCCCGGTTTGTTATAGACCAAGGACTTTTATACAAGGAAATTCTTTCTGGTGGACACCGGGAAGAATGGCAGCCGCAAAAACAGTTGGTGGTTCCAACTAAGTACCGGGGGAAGCTCTTAAGCTTAGCCCATGATCATCCCAGTGGCCATGCTGGGGTGAACAGAACCAAGGACCGGTTGGGGAAGTCCTTCCACTGGGAGGGGATGGGCAAGGATGTTGCCAAGTATGTCCGGTCTTGTGAGGTATGCCAAAGAGTGGGAAAGCCTCAAGACCAGGTCAAGGCCCCTCTCCAGCCACTCCCCATAATTGAGGTCCCATTTCAGCGAGTAGCTGTGGATATTCTGGGCCCTTTCCCAAAAAAGACGCCCAGAGGAAAGCAGTACGTACTGACTTTAGTGGACTTTGCTACCCGATGGCCAGAAGCAGTAGCTCTAGGCAACACCAGGGCTAACACTGTGTGCCTGGCCCTAACAGACATCTTTGCCAGGGTAGGTTGGCCCTCCGACATTCTTACAGATTCAGGGTCTAATTTCCTGGCAGGGACCATGGAAAAACTGTGGGAAACTCATGGGGTGAATCACTTGGTTGCCACCCTGTACCACCATCAAACCAATGGCCTGGTGGAAAGGTTCAATGGAACTTTGGGGGCCATGATACGAAAATTCATCAACGAATTCTCCAATAATTGGGACCTAGTGTTGCAGCAGTTGCTGTTTGCCTACAGGGCTGTACCACATCCCAGTTTAGGGTTTTCACCATTTGAACTTGTGTATGGTCACGAGGTTAAGGGGCCATTACAGTTGGTGAAGCAGCAATGGGAGGGGTTTACGCCTTCTCCAGGAGCTAACATTCTGGACTTTGTAAGCAACCTACAAAGCACCCTCCAACACTCTTTAGCCCTTGCTAGAGAGAACCTAAAGGATGCTCAGAAAGAGCAAAAGGCCTGGTATGACAGACATGCCAGAGAACGTTCTTTCAGGGTAGGAGACCAGGTTATGGTCTTGAAGGCGCAACAGGCCCATAAGATGGAAGCATCATGGGAAGGGCCATTCACGGTCCAAGAGCGCCTGGGAACTGTAAACTACCTCACAGCATTTCCCAATTCCTCACTAAAGCCTAAAGTGTACCATGTTAATTCTCTCAAGCCTTTCTATTCCAGAGATTTACGGGTTTGTCAGTTTACAGTCCAGGGAGATGATGCAGAGTGGCCTGACGGTGTCTACTACGACGGGAAAAAAGACGGTGGCATGGAAGAGGTGAACCTCTCAACCACCCTGGAACGTCTGCAGCGGCAACAAATCAAGGAGCTGTGCACTAGCTTCGCCCCATTGTTCTCAGCCACCCCAGGACGGACTGAACGGGCATACCACTCCATTGATATAGGTAATGCTCACCCAATCAGAACCCCACCCTACCGGGTGTCTCCTCATGCCCAAGCTGCTATAGAACGGGAGATCCAGAACATGCTACAGATGGGTATAATCCGCTCATCTACCAGTGCATGGGCATCTCCAGTGGTTCTGGTACCCAAACCAGATGGGGAAATACGCTTTTGCGTGGACTACCGTAAGCTAAATGCGGTAACTCGTCCGGACAACTATCCAATGCCACGCACCGATGAGCTATTGGAGAAGTTGGGATGTGCCCAGTTCATCTCTACAATAGACTTAACCAAGGGGTACTGGCAAGTACCGCTAGATGAACCTGCCAAGGAGAGGTCAGCATTCGTCACCCATGCGGGGGTGTATGAATTCAATGTCCTTCCTTTCGGCCTTCGAAATGCACCCGCCACCTTCCAGAGGCTGGTAGATGGTCTACTAGCTGGACTGGGAGAATTTGCAGTTGCCTACCTCGATGATGTGGCCATTTTTTCAGACTCCTGGCCCGAACACCTACTCCACCTGGAAAAGGTCTTTGAGCGCATCAGGCAGGCAGGACTAACTGTTAAGGCCAAAAAGTGTGAAATAGGCCAAAACAGAGTGACTTACCTGGGGCACCAGGTGGGTCGAGGAACCATAAACCCCCTACAGGCCAAGGTGGATGCTATCCAAAAGTGGCCTGTCCCACAGTCCAAGAAGCAGGTCCAATCCTTCTTAGGCTTGGCCAGATACTACAGGCGATTTGTACCACACTACAGCCAAATCGCTGCCCCGTTGACCGACCTGACCAAAAAGACCCAGCCAAATGCCGTTAAGTGGACTGATGAGTGTCAAAAGGCCTTTACCCAGCTTAAGGCGATGCTCATGTCTGACCCTGTGCTCAGGGCCCCGGACTTTGACAAGCCATTCCTAGTAACCACAGATGCATCTGAGCATGGTATAGGAGCAGTGCTCATGCAGGAAGCAACAGATCACAACTTCCATCCTGTCGTGTTTCTCAGCAAGAAACTGTCTGAGAGGGAAAGTCACTGGTCAGTCAGTGAAAAGGAATGCTATGCCATTGTGTACGCCCTGGAAAAGCTACGCCCATATGTTTGGGGACGGCGGTTCAAACTACAAACTGACCATGCTGCACTAAAGTGGCTTCATACTGCCAAGGGGAACAACAAGAAACTTCTTCGTTGGAGTTTAGCTCTCCAAGATTTTGATTTTGAAATTCAACACATCACAGGAGCTTCTAACAAAGTTGCTGATGCACTCTCCTGTGAGAGTTTCCCAGAATCCAGTAGTTAAAAAGTGTTCTTAAAATGTAAAAGTCTGTTAGTTATATACTTAGTAGTATATGTAAAGGTGCATGTGTTGTATTAATCTGTTTATTTTCAAGTTCTAGAAGGAAATTGCCGCCAGTGAGCTTCCCCACTGTCTGCAATTTGGGGGGCGTGTCATAAACAGATAGCTAAGGGTTAATGTCTCTTTCACCTGAAACACCTGACCAGAGAACCAATCAGGAAACCGGATTTTTTCAACTTTGGGTGGAGGGAATTGTGTGTCTGGGGTCTTTGTTTTCTGGCTGCCTGCTTTCTCTGAGCTTTGGAGAAGTAGTTCTGTTTTCTAATCTTTTGTTTCTAAGTGTAAGGACCAAGAGATCAGATAGTAAGTTATATGGTTTCTTTTCTTTGGTATTTGCATGAATATAAGTGCTGGGGTGCTTTGATTTGTATTCTTTTTGAATAAGGCTGTTTATTCAATATTCTTTTAAGAAATTGCCTTGTATTGTGTCATCTTAATACAGAGAGACCATTTGTATTTTTTCTTTCTTTTTATATAAAGCTTTCTTTTAAGACCTGTTGGAGTTTTTCTTTACTTCAGGGAAATTGAGTCTGTACTCACCAGGGAATTGGTGGGAGGAAGAAATCAGGGGAGATCTGTGTGTGTTGAATTGGCTAGCCTAATTTTGCATTCCCTCTGGGGGAATAGGAAAGTCCTTTTTGTTCCAGGACGGGGAACAGAGAGGGGAAGTCACTCTGTTTGGATTCACAGAGCTTGTGTCTGTGTATCTCTCCAGGAGCACCTGGAGGGGGGAAGGGAAAAAGGATTATTTCCCTTTGTTGTGAGACTCAAGGGATTTGGGTCTTGGGGTCCCCAGGGAAGGTTTTTCGGGGGGACCAGAGTGCCCCAAAACACTCTAATTTTTTGGGTGGTGGCAGCAAGTACCAGGTCCAAGCTGGTAGCTAAGCTTGGAGGTTTTCATGCTAACCCCCATATTTTGGACGCTAAGGTCCAAATCTGGGACTAAGGTTATAACATGTTGCGGCGCACTCGGGAGATGGCAGTAGTGGAGAGGAGGTGAGCTGGGGTAGAGAGCAGTTCCCGGCCCCCCTGGGTTACTCCCCATGCCCGTGGGCCCCAGAGCACTTCTGCTCTGCCTCCTCCAATCATGCTGCTACTCACTTCTCCCTCCCTCCCAGCGCTTTCGCATGGCAAAACTGGGAGGAAGGAGGAAAGCACGGGCCGCCTGGGGGTGGGAGGGGGGCCGGGGATTTGGGGAAGGAACAGATTTGGGGACGGGGAGTGAGCAAATTTGTTGCCCCTGCAAATTTGCCATCCTAGGCCTAGGTTATGTTGGCCTAGGCGATAATACGCTACTGACTGGAATACATCTTTAACCTGGTGCTTTTCCATTTAGAAGGAGGGGTGGGAACCCAGAGAGGGACAAAGGATTCCCGCATTGTGCAAAAGCTATATAAGGGGGTGGAACAGAACAAATGGGGCAGCAGTCATGAGAAATCCCCTAGTTACCACCTGAATTGGAACAAAGACTGTACCAGGGGAAAGGATTGGGCCCAGAGTAAAAGGAGGCTGGTCAGTCAAAGAAGCTCATTGGAACATCTCTGAGGGTGAGATTTACCTGCATTTAGTTTTTTCTGTATTAGGCTTAGACTTGCGTGGTTTTGTTTTATTTTGCTTGGTAGTTTACTTTGTTCTGCTTTTTTTATTACTTGGAACCACTTAAATCCTACTTTTTGTATTTAATTAATAAGTTAAAAGGTGATTTTATTAACCCAGAGTGTGTATTAATACTTGGAGGCAGGGGGCAAGCAGATGTGCATCCCTCTCTATCAATATTATAATTACCCTTTATAAGCTTTATACAGGGTAAAATGGATTTATTTGGGGTTTGGACCCCATTAAGAGCTGGGCATCTGATTGCTGGAGACAGGAGCACTTCTTAAGCTGTTTTCAGTTAAGCCTGCAACTTGTGGAGGACTTGGTTCAGAACTGGATCCGTGTTTGCGGCAGGCAAGTGTGTCTGACTTAAACAAGGCAAGGTACTGGAGTCTCAAGCTGGCAGAGAAAGCAGGCTCAGAGGTAGTCCCAGCACACCAGGTGGCAATCCCAAGGGAGTTTCTCTGACCCAATCTGTCACATTTACGTTCCTAATTTTTTTTTTTTTAATGACTGATGTTTCTACAGGCAACCAAAGAATAATCTCCAGAGAGTAAGCAACTGTAAATCAAATTTTAGGAGAGAAATTTAAGGCTGAAAAAAGTTGCTACTTAAATATTTGTTCTTCAAAATGTTAGCATGAAAACAAATTCTTAAATTAATTTAATGTTTAAATCCGTCTAGATGGAACTATTTACTTTTATTTCAATTTGGAAAAAAAACCCACTAGCTCGAGTTCTAGGCTCATGTAATTTGAAAAAATAAAACTATACTTCACTCATGATTTGGACCATTGGTGTGCCCTCTACAGGTTTGTTTACACAGCAAGTGGCAGCAAGTCTCAAAGTCCAGGTCAACAGACTTGAGCTCACACTATGACACAAAAAATAGCTGTGTAGACATTGTAACTCAGGCTGGTGGTCAGACTCAGAAGCCTTTCCCCAGGCTTCAGAGCCAAGCCTGACCTGCAAAATCACAGCTATTTTTAGTGCTGCAGCATGAGTCCCGTGAGCCCACGACTGTCACTCTGAACTCTGAGACTCGTTGCTGCTTACTGTGTAGATATACCTGAAGGAGATCAAAGAGAGGTCTCACTCAGCTCTCCTCACTGCACAGTATTAAGGCTTTATTTCACTCCAGAGCAGTCAGTTAGAATAATAATCACTTACACTGACAGTGCAAAATTCTCAGAAGTGGCTAAGAGTTTAGGCACTTGTGAAAATTTTACCCATAGTGCTTTTCACCCCCAAATGGATCTTGGAGTGCACTAACCACTATATATACAAGAATCACGTTACTCAATGAAATTAAGCTACCCTGCAATGCAATATCTGTTTAACACAAATTAAGGCAACAATTAGGACAGGATGTGAATGTAAACCCTGTATCTAAAAAAAACTGCACAGGAAACTCAAGGAGACAGCTTTATGTGTATGTACTTCATCATCATGACACATATCATCACACCCAAAGGGAAGAATTAGAAAATCACAACTGTAGAAATATTGGTTTGAATAGAGGTACAGGAAGACAGGTAGTGTTTCTGACTTAAGCAGGGTCCTTAGTTCGGGAACAGTTTTCAATCCATTATGTATTATTTCATGACAATATGGAGATTTGACACCTCAATTACAGATACAGAATCAATTAACTGAGATCTAAAGCTAAGTCTTTGCAGAGTCCTGTTAAATTGGTCTGACCATTCCACAGTTGTGGAAACTGTTATATTCACATTTTGCAGAGGCAGGTGGGAGGTAGACTGCGGGGGAGGGAAGGCAGACAAAAGCTGTTGTAGACACAAAGTCTACCTACAAGAAAACAAACAGGTGAATCCTTTCTCTTTTTAGCTTCTGCTTTCACCAAGAAGCCAAAGACAACAGAGGTAGTGGAAGGAGACACAGCTGTGTTTGAAGCAGAGACTGAAAAGACTGGCATCAAGGTGAAGTGGCAGCGAGCTGGAGCAGAAATGTTTGAAAGCGAGAAGTATATCATCAAGACTGAGGGGAACAAGCATTCATTGACTATCAATAACACTGGAAGAGAGGATGATGCGACATATGCTGTAATTGCAGGGAGTTCCAAGGTCAAATTTGACCTCAAAGTCAAAGAGCCAGGTATGGTATCTTCTAAACCACTATAGCTTATTCAGAATTGCCAACTCAATCATTCAGAAATCATGAGCTGGGCCCATAAAAATAAGATTTTAATAATAATAAATGTGGGGTTTATTTTTATTTGCCCTCTGGTGCCTGACTCTCACACACAAGCACCTTGTTTTTAAAAGTTCATAAATAAAAAAAGCTACATTCATCTCTGCTGTTTCTATGTACATCACAGAAGCCAAAAGATAGAAAAATTATTCTTCAAAACATCTAAAATTTGATATGTCAAAATTATGGCATTTAAAAATTCAAACATCTCTTTTGAGGGAGAGAAGAGGGTTCTTAGCCATCACAGCTCAAAGTTTGGCAAAGGTAAGCTATTCTTATCTGGTTAGAAACCCCATAAGGCTGGTACCTTCCAAGGAAATGCACCTTCTAAGCTCTACAAGACAATAGCCAAATTCCTGTGCATTTCCTAAAGCTCACTGAAGAGATGCTCCTCTGTACAACTCTCTCAAGTATATTCCAGAAATACATGGCTTTCTGTAACCTTGCTTTCCATTCCATTTCAGAAAAGTCTGAGACAGTTCATCCTACTGAAGCAGTTTGTACCCCAATTGTTTCAGAGTTACCTACACCAGCAGAGACACAACCAGCAGAATGCAGTAAGAGTTCCGAAGGTTAAAAAAAAAATGCTAGGACTAATCCTAATCCAGTGGCTCTCAACCTTTCCAGACTATTGTACCCCTTGCAGGAGTCTAATTTCTTTTGTGTACGCACAAGTTTCAACTAATTTAAAAACTAGGTTCTTACAAAATCAGACATAAAAATACAAATGTCACAGCAACTATTACTGAAAAATTGTTTACTTTCTCATTTTAACCATATTATTATAAATCAATTGGAATATAAATATGGTACTTACATTTCAGTGTATGGTATATCAAGCAGTATAAATTAGTCATTGTGGTAGACAATGGTAGAGATCATCCTTGAATTGAGGGATTGCCAAATCAATCAATCATGGCTGTATAAAATTTTAGTTTGTACTGACTTTGCTACTGCTTTTTATGTAGCTTGTTGTAAAACTACGCAAATATCTAAATAAGTTGATGTACCCCCCTGGAAGACCTGTGTGTACCACTGCCCTACTTGACCCACTGAAAGAAAGAATAGGGACAAGGAATCCCAACATTGGGGGAAAACAGGACCAGGAGAAGAAGACAAGTGACAAGCCCAAACCAAGTGGGAATAAGGAGCTATGGAAGAAATAGGAAATATCTGAGTGGAGAAGAATATTGAGGGAAACATTGAAATGATATAAAGCATTCACTATACAGATTAAGACAGAGGCTGAAATGGAAAGAGAGTTAATAAAGCTAGATATTTGTTTCCGTTCCAGGTCCTGAGGCTCAGCCAGAGCTGCCTCTGGACCCTGTTGGTCTCTTCGTGACACGGCCTCAGGATGGAGAAGTGACTGTTGGTGAGGAAAAGACCTGATTTTTGTAAACTGCTAAGCTACTACCTTTGTCTCTCTATATACAGTACTATAGCAACGATCTAACAGAAATACTAAACATCACTCACAGCCTTATCTTAACCTGTCTCCCTTTCAAGGTGGAAACATCACATTCACTTGCAAAGTGGCAGGTGCCAGCATGCTGAAGAAACCATCAGTGAAATGGTTCAAGGGAAAGTGGATGGACCTGGGAAGCAAAGTGGGGAAACATCTCCAGCTGCATGACAGCTATGACCGAAACAACAAGGTACAGCCAGCAAAGCAGAGCTCTCAATCTCTCTCTCTCCTAGCCACTAACCTTTGTTCTGGGGGGAAAGACCTCTTTCCCGGTAGTGACACATTTTGGTATTAAGGCACACAGTATTCTAACTATGGATATAGATCTATAGATCTATAGTCAGACGATCTAGACAAAACTAGACAAGCCTCAGTCCCCCCCAGGTGCAGCCTTCCATGTTAATTATCCCCTTCTGAGCCACTTTAATCCCTTCAGGAGTGGTGTGGGCTGAACATCTCATTGCAGCAGGTTAATCTGTAACTGCCTACTACAGGGTTCCCCGCACCTGACTCTCAGCTGGTATTGGTCACTGTCAGAGATAGTATCCTGAGTTAGACAGACCATTGGACTCATCTAGTATGGCAATTTTCCATGATCTTATAGTATAATGATCCTTACAGGAATGTTCAGAAACACTAGCCACCCATACATTGGCGCTGAAATTAACTGCTTTATTACAGTGGGTAAATTATCATAAGCTGCTCAACAAAAATCCATTCCCACCATAAATGAGTCTATAACATGAATTGTCGAGCCCAGAGACAGACAGACACCTGGAACACAAAGAAGCCTGTAGCGCATCACTCTCTCTCTCTGTAGGGATCACGCTACTGTTATAGTTTGTGATATACTTGCTATGTGTATGCATCTCCACTTCCCTCTACTGGATGGAATATAATAGATCAGTAACATCAGTAACATCAATCCACCTGAAGGCTGAATTTATGGAACTACTCTCTTAGCTGTAGATAAAGGCCTATGTTTTTTGGAGATGGAGGACTTGTTCCCCTTGGCCACAAGCATGCAGCTGCTTTACCTGATGAGTGTGGTGTCTGTATGTATAAAATCACAGACTAATACAACAGTAGGATTTGCTGCTATCAACATCCTATCCCCTGGAAAACCTCTGCAGATAATGTCCTTTAAGTGTTCAAAGTGGATTAGAGAAATTTTACCTTTATGACAACTCCTCACCCAGCCACAAGTGAGACAGAGAGTTGCATGTACAGGGAACAAAATGATTTTTTTAACGAATTTCAGCGTTTGTCTATCACTGTTAATGTTCTGGTATGCTATATTTGTTTCTATGCATTTTTTACCCTTTTATTTTCTAACTTCCTTGCTCTGTGGGCTGATCTGTTTTTTAGGTTTACATCTATGAAATGCACATTATCCAAGCAAAAATGACTTACGCAGGGGGGTATAGATGTGAGGTGTCTACAAAGGACAAATTTGATAGCTGTAACTTCAGCCTGATTGTCAATGGTAAGATTATATGTTTTCAACATTACAGAAATGTGTTGCTAAGTGAAGGGTGAAAGTGGGCCGGTACAGCGAACTAGTAAAAAGCGGCCGCCAGTACCAGCCCCTACACAGCCGATATTAAAGCACTACCACGGCAAAGGACCCTGTTTAAAGTGGGGCCATGGCAGCACTTTAATGTCATTGCCCCTTTACCATCCCCACCCCCAGGGCTGCCGACAGAGGCAAAAGAGGCAGTTACCCAGGGCTGGTGATTTTAAAGGCCCCGGGGCTCCCGGCCACTGCTACCGTGGCAGCAACCGGAGCCCCAGGCCCTTTAAATCGCTGATGGAGCACCGGGCGGCACAGGCCAGGCAGCTCAGATGGACTGGCTGGGGGAGGCTGACCCCCAGCCCCACCCCTTCCAGAGGCCCAGAGCCAGGACCCTGTACCAGAAAGAGTTTAATGTTACTTTCACCCCTGTGCTAAGTTAGGCTCTATCTTATCCTCACTCTGTCCTCCTGTGCACAGAGTAACCTCTCTCCCCAATAAACAGTGGCCACCAGAAGAAAGTGTAGGTCAGGTTTGAGAGGAACTGGCAGAGCTATATGTAGGCCCAAAACTAGAAGAGCAGGAGTGCAACAGATGTGGATTGAGATGCATTGGCAGGGCTATGGGGGAGGGGGATGGCCTCTAAATAGAAAAGTAGTAAGTCATTTAAGCCAGGGTTGAGATGCACTGAAAGAACAGCATGAAGTAAGCAAAAGGAGACTTAGCCTATATTATTCTTGACTTTATCCAGACTTCAGTCCCACACTTCCATGAGCACTAATTCGGTAAAATTTAAAAATAAAAGTCTTAAGAATTAACTCCAGTTCTAGGTTGCCAAAGGCTTGTATTTGAACATGGAAATTTGAAAAGAAAAAGAAAAAAAACTTGGAAAAGTTCAGAAAGCTAACACTATTCCTTTCCTCCTGCCAAATTCAAGCACTGCAGGAGTTTCTGGCAGTATAAAATTGCAACAAGCATAGTTGACTAGTTTTAGCAAGGGATTTACTCTAAACAGTTGTCTCGTGTGCCTGAGGACAGCTGTGTTGTAAAAACTTACCAGTGATTAAAAGGGAAGTACATTTAACCATCTATTTACCTCCAGTGTAGAATAGGTCACCAGGGATTTGGCTAAGACAGTGGGAGCAAGATTCACCCTTGCTGGTCTGGTATTTGCACCACTCTCCTTCCTCAGGGGTTGTGCTGAGGAGTGGTAGCTTTAATTTGTGACTGGGGCTCATAGGAGCCTCACAGCACAAGTGCTGACTTTTGTTTTTCCCCATGAGTGTTCCACCCCTACTTTACTCAGAGGCCTCTCTTCACTCTCACAGGGCTTCTTCCTGTCCCTGCTCTGCCCCCTCATCCAAGGATCCCTCCACCTGCCCACCACTCCCTTCTGAAGCGCCTCCCACCAGCCATTTGCTGATGAGCAGCCAGCCCCAGGGGTCTGTCAAACAGCTGATTGATAGGCAGCCAGCCCTGGGGCTGGAACCACAATGGCTAGTGGGTGCTGAGCACCCCCTATTTTTTTATATGGGTGATTGAGCACCAGAGAACCCATGGAGTTGGTGCCTATGCCTCACAGGCAGTGGCAGACCAGGAATGCATTGAGTCAGCACTGCTAATTTTTGAGGCAGCACTGATTGGCTGCAGGAACCAGGATGGTATAGGGCACAGGTTGACATTCAGTCACTGGAGGCTCTTCAGCCTAGGCTCTGCCAGCAGAAATTGGTTTAAATTGGAGATTAATCAAACATTTTATAAGCAGCTTCCCAGCTGGAAACCTCTCCATGCTTCTGTTAATCAAGGGAATTTATCTTCTGCCTCTACAGATCGATTATAGTTAATTAATGGTAATATTACCATTTGGACCTTCTCTAGCTCCTTTCACCTGAGGATTTCAATGCATTCATGATGTCAATATTCAGACCAGATTTTACAGAAGACAATGTGACTTTCCCATTGTCAAACTACAAATTAATGTGAAGCTTGAGATAGAACCCCAGAGAGTTACTTGCACTAACCATGGACATCATTCACTAAGTGATTAATCATAGTTAAAATATAAGATATTTGAAACAAAAATAGCTTGAAAGGAAAAAAAATTGCAGTGGTGCTGTCTCTTTTTCAAGAACATTCAACTGTTTTCCCCACCCTCCTTTTCTGTTGTATGCCTCATCAGAAGCACCATCAACAGGAGACATGGATATCCGCACTGCCTTTCGACGAACGTGAGTAGGAAGCTTGTGCTTCCATGTGGAATTCATTACCTTCCTAGACAAGATCATGTACGAGGAAAACTATTGTACAAATAACTATTATTACTAAGCTATATATGTACATCTATAGTGTAAGTGTTTCTAAGGCTAAAATGCCACCTTTGACTCCTAGACATCATCTAAAAGAGGTTGGTTCTTTACTATGCAACAACAATCTCGATCTTCAGAAATAATAAATATAATTTTTCTAAGAATTGCACTAATTATATTTTCTACAGTGTGAAAAGAACATTTCAGGTACAAATCAACAGGGGAGCTAATAGTCCTGTGTTGTTCCCAGGCTGAATGGCTTGGACCAAGCAATGCTTTCCAAAATGGTTTAGGTGAGCCTGAGGATCCACTTGTGTCTTAAGACACTCTTGCACTAGACAGGGATCAAGAGTTTGGACATAAACACTATCAACAGTATATAGCTGATTAATAAAATTAAATATAACCATACTGTAATGTTTTGTAATTTTATTACCCAATTGAAGTGCAGTCAATGAGATTTTGAATGTATGTGTGAATGGTCAGGTATATATACACCACCTAGACTATTAAGAGCCACAGGTAGGGTTGCCAGGCGTCCAGGCCACTAGAAGTCTGATTGGGTGCAGCGCCGATGGGGCAGGCAGGCTCCGTATCCAGCTCTCAGGAAGCATCTGGCTCCATGCACTGCCCCCCGCCCACAGGCGCCACCCCAAGCACTGGCTCCACAACTCCCATTTGCTGCAATTCGCAGCCAATGGGAGCTGTGGGGGTGACATCTGCAGCAGCATGTGGAGTCCCTTGGTTGCCCCTCAGCCTAGAAGCTGGAGAAACATGTTGCCACTTTCCAGGAGCCGCTTGAGGTCAGTGCCGCCTGGAGCCTACACCCCAAACCCCCCCATGCCCCAGCCCCAGCTCAGAACCTCCTCCCACACCCAAATTCCCTCCCGAACCCTGCACTCCCTCTTGCACCCCAACCCCCTGCCCCAGCACCGAACGCCCTCCCACACTCCAAACCCCTAAGTCCCAGCCCAGAGCCTCTTCCTGCACCCCAAAACCCTCATCCCCAGCCCCACCCCAGAGCCATCATCCCACACCCCAACCCCCTGCCGCAGCTTGGTGAAAATGAATGAGTGAGCAAGGATGGGGGAGAGCAAGTGACTGAAGGAGGGGAAACAGAGTAAGCTGCGGCCTTGGAGAAGAGGCAGGGCAAGGGTGTTTAGTTTTCTGTAATTAGAAAGTTGGCAACCCTAGCCCCAGGGATTGCATAGGTATTGAGAAAGGCCACTCTTCCCAGATCTGCAATAAATTCTCAGTTGACCTAAGAACTCTTAACAGAGCTGCCCTGACCTCTATTGGTTAAATTGAAAGAGCTGTTACAGATTTTTGGTAAAGTTTAGGAAGTAACTTGCAACTGTATTCATTACTGAAAATTCGTTTATTTTGTATGTAAATCAGAGTGTTTTTTTCCTAAGTTATCAATAAAAAACACTCCAACAGCCATCAGCTGTAACAAGTACAGTCCACCAGGGCAATATGTGCTGTCCCTTAAGGAATTTTAACATGATCTTTACTGTGCTCCCAATAGCAGCTACAGTGAAATTTATCACTCCAGCACTTATACTTCACCTGAACCAATTTTCCTAGTACAAGGGAAAATCCAGCACTGTCAGTTGCTTGTGTTTTTCCACAAATTATTATATGACAGCTGCCCTTTACACTCAACTCTGTCACAAGGAACCAAGAAAAGTCTTGCAGACTTTAACTAAACAGTAATTATGGAATCCGTGTGTGCAGCTGGTCAGTCCTGCTGTGACACAGGCTGATTCCACTTGAACATAAGTCTACATGGCCAAGCCTTTGTTGTCCTTTATTTAGCATTCAACAGTTCTTCTTTCTGCTAGCAGGATAATGAAAGCAACAAATCTAGTGCTAGTGAGTGCAATGTGGGTGTAAAATCCTAACAAATCTTTTGGATTCAGGGACTTTTAGGTCAGCATGGAGGAAGCATAACTCACTCCTTCCCATCAAAACCCTGTCACAAAACAAATCACCATATTTATCTTTGCTCCACCTGTAAGCCAGAGCTGAAGACTGAAGATTCCTTCCTCATTACTAGACTGTATTAGGAAGTCTTTGTGAAGGGACTGCACCAGATTTTCATTTACTGCCTTTACTGTCCAGCAGAACGCAAGACCCAGAGACACTGCATTACACAACACCTTTTTGCAGAGTTTGACTATAATTTAAGGAAGGTCCAAGATTGTCCTGTCCATTTGATTGGCAGGATATTTAGGATTCATCTGTCTCTATGAAACTGAAGAGAGGTGTTTGGACAGCCAAGCAAAAACTTGTAGATGACTCGAGACATTCCTTACGACAAGTTGTGAATGTACAGAAGGGTTAGAATGTCTGACCCCACATGCAGCTGCATGGACTAGGCAGTAGCAATTCTCCCTTGGGAATGGAAAAGACTCCTTTGCAGTGGTTTCCCCAGGAATTGAAATTAGGGGGGGTGTTCAAATTTACCGGGGGGGGTGGTTTCAGGACCAATGAGACATATAAAAGAGATATGAAAAAAGTAAATGTTTTGTTAGGATTATGAAAATTTAACATAAGGAAAATGCAAGGTACACCAAAACACATAACAGATCTAGATTTCTAAAAAAAAAAAATTAAAAAAAATGTGTTTAATTTAAATTGACTTTTGAAAAGTAAGCCATCATGGGATAAGAGGGCAGTCCTCTCATGGATCAGTAACTGGTTAAGAGATGGGAAACAAAAGATAGGAATAAATTATCAGTTTTCAGAATGGAGAGAGATAAATAGTGGTATCCTTGAGCAGTCAGTACTGGCCCCAGTACTGTTTAAAATATTCATCTGGAAAAATGGGTAAACACTGAGGTGGCAAAATTTGCAGATGATACAAAACTATTCAAGATAGTTAAGTCCCAGGCAGACTGTGAAGAGCTACAAAAGGATCTCACAAAACTGGGTGACTGAGCAACAAAATGGCAAATTAAATTTAATATTGATAAATGCAAAGTAATGCACATTGGAAAGCAATCTCAACTATACATACAAAAATGATGGCATCTGAATTAGCTGTTAACACTCATGAAAGAGATCTTGGAGTCATTATGGATAGTTCTTTGAAAACATCTACTCAATGTGCAGCAGCAGTCAAAAAAGCAAACAGTGTTGGGAATCATTAAGAAAGGGATAGATAATAAGACAGAAAATATCATATTGCCTCTATATAAATCCACGGTACACCCACACCTTAAATAGTGTGTGCAGATCTGGTCACCCATCCTAAAAAATATGTATTGGAATTGGAAAAGGTACAGAGATGGGCAACTAAAATGATCAGGGGTATGAAACAGGAGGAGAGATTAAAATGACTGGGAATTTTCAGCTTAGAAAAGAGATGACTAATGGGGATATGATAGATGTCTCCAAAATCTTGACTGGTGCAAAGAAAGTGAATAAGGAAATTTTATTGAATCCTTCACATAACACAAGAACTAGCAGTCACTCAATGAAATTAATAGGCAGCAGGTTTTAAATAAAGAAAAGGAAGTACTTCTTCACACAACATAAAGTCAACCCAGGGAACTCTTTGCCAGGGGATGCTGTGAAGACCAAAACTATAACAGGATTATAAAAAGAACTAGATAAATTCCTGGAGAACAGGTCCATCTGTGGCTATTAGCCAGGATGGGGAGGGATGCAATACCATGCTCTGAGTGTCCCTAGCCTGTTTGCCAGAAGCTGGGAATGGGCAACAGGGGATGGTCACTTGATGATTACCTGTTCTGTTCATTCCTTCTGAAGCACCTGGCCCTGACCACTGTTGTAAGACAGGGTACTGGGCTATATGGACCATTGGTCTGACCCAGTATGACCATTCTTATGTAAAAATTAATTATAATAATAAAAATGTTTAGTACAGAAACTCCCCAACATAATGACCTCCCAAGATAGCAACAATGTGAGATAACAACCTTGGCAAATAATGCATTTTAAAAATCTTGGCCTACTAGGAAACATGTTTATGTAAGTTTCCATTCCCAGTCACAAATCTAGCGTTCTGAGCAAAGTGACTAAAATATAGTTCAACAAACAAATGTTTATTTAACATGCCCCTCACTTTTCCCTCCACCGCACTCCACTCACCGGTGTTGTCCTTGGTCAGTGGAAACTCTGAGTTCAGAGGTGCTTTCACGTGAGTACACCTTCCAGGTGGGGGACAAGAAGGCACCTTGCTTGTTCTTCCAGCTGCTCTCTGTTCGCTCTGGCCACATCTGTTCATTGTGCCACCATGCACTCCACCACTCTGTTGCCAATGGCCCTGCGCAGTCACCTTCGGCTGCCACCTGCCACTGTGACCTCTGCGAGTTGGTCTCTTGCGGTTCCACCAGCTCTCAGTGATTTCAGCTGAGCTCTCAGTGCGGGAACCTCGCTCACTGCTAGCGCAGTCTGGGTTGTCTCTTACACAAAAACACTGTACCCACAGGAACACTGTCACCACAACAGGACTAAGCACTTAGACCTGATTGTCAGTGATTTCAGCTGCAGTGGTCACTTAACAGAACAAAAGACTATCTATGGAGCCTAATCAGCTCTGTCTTTAAATGGTGGAGAGGGACAGGTCCCCACCCTCTCTCTTGATGTCTTCAAATCATCACAGGCTACAGTTCTACTGCCCTTTACTCATACAAGAACAACAACATTTCATCCCCCATTCCCCCATATTCAAGTGGTTTGTAACCCAACCCCAGCCAAAATCTATCACTTGGATAACACAGCTCTGTTTGCTGGATACCTAGGTAGATTAGGTGTGAATGTAAATATAATCTGGCCCTGAAGCCTTTCCCTGCGTGCCAGCTCATCACTAGCTGTCAGGGAGAGTTCATTTAGACTTTGCTTACAAATCATCATTTGAAATTATTAGGTTGGCCAACAATCACCGAAATGAATGCACTGACATTATAAAAAACAGCTGTATAAGGAAGCAAGGAAGCTAGTCTATGTTCATACTTTTCAAATCTATTATACTTTTTCAGATACACATATTTTATCATACACTGTATAAGCTTTTAAAGTGTGTATTAATGTTTCGGTTTAAATTCAGATTTCCAAACAGTCACTGAATTGGTATGTAACTAGCTCATAAAACTGGGGGAGGGGAGGTGTTGGGGAAATTCAAGGGGGGTGTAGGGAAATCACTGCTCCTTTGGGACAGAGCACTTCTAAAACTACTCCATACTTGCCAGTGGAGCTTGGAGTTTGAGAATCTTAAATTGTTCTATGAGAAGGCAGCAGAGATTAAACTGAAGTGCATAAATCTAAAGTGCTGTTTTTGTGACTCTCACTCAGGAGCCTGGTGGGAGGAGGAAGACGGATGCCTGCAGCCTGTCTCAGGTAGCCCAGGTTTCTGCCAGCAGTCAGACCCAAGCCTCAATGAACTCTCTCTCTCTCTCTCTCTCTCTCTCTGACCAGTAAAGAGAATCAGAACTTGCTGCAGATTTAATTTTTTGAACATCTGAATTCATTACAATAAATAAATAAATAATTATACTTAGCTCTTATACGTGATTAGAAAACAAAAACAATGATCATGTGAGACAAGCATAAAGCAATGAGATGAGTAGAGATCTTTGATGTTTCAGTGAGAGAGATTCATTTACAGCAAGGGCACATGCTGGACATAGGGCACCCTCTTAGAATTGTGACTCTGAAAAATCTCAAACTGAATACATGTCTGCCCTCCTATCATACACACATCCTGATTACACCTCCCCTCACTGTTCCCACACGGTCTCGCTTGGATATGAAAATATACCTGTGTGCGATCCCATCCCCCTCTGTTCCTAGTGCTTTCAGATGTCCTATTTTACAAATGTATAACTCTTCCATTGTGTTTCAGAAGTTGGAAGTTAAAAGAAGTTTCAGAAGAGCTCAGCACTCACAAAGCTCAGCTCCCATTTAGACATCAGAAAAAAGTGACTAGTTTTTCAAAATAGGTAGCCAGGATTTTCAAAGAGCTTAACATGTTGAGAGCTGTGATCTTTAGAACAATCTGATCATAAGTGTCAGAATAGGAGCTGCTAGATGCTCAATTCTTTAGAAAAAAATCTATCTGAATTTGGGAGCTGAACATTTGAAACTCTAGCCTTGAGCTATTTTGAAATCTGGCCTTATATTAGTGACTTTACCTATGACTAAACCCCTCAGCCATTCAGTTTCTTCTTATCTATCAATCAATACACCTATCAACATACTAGAGTGTCTAGGCACCACATAGGGAAAATTAATTCTTGCAGTGTTATTCTGTTGTGAAAGCAACTATGTAAAAATGGCACTTTTGTAATCAAAAGAACTTTCCCCAATGCATGTTAAGAATCAGAAATGACTAAAATAAGTTTTTACTGCTATTGACTCCAATTAACCTTGCAGTGTCAATGCAACTCAGAAGGTGGGAGCTGGATTCTATTCCCTCTTTATCAACAGAACTGTTTACTAATCTGTTGAGGCTGTTTCTTGCATTTGCTCCTGATGCCTGGAGTTTCTCTGACCTAGTGTCTACTGGCATTCAGCAAGATTACTTCCTCTTAAGCAATCACTGCTGGCAAATATTGGAGACAGAATAATGGGCAATATGAACCAAAAGTCTGATTCAATAATGGCAATTCCATTCCATTCTTAAAGCAATAATGTATGCAACATAGGATGTCACTTGAGGGCCATATTAAAAAAAATACATAAGATATTTGTCTCAAAGCTGTCCCAACTCATAAAACAGTTTTCACATCCCCACATCTATAGTCCCCAGAAAGCACTTATGATTCTAAAGGAAGATCCCTCCAATGCTCCACAAATTTCCTAGGGCATGTGGGAAATGTGTTTATTGATTTACTGATTATGTGTGTGAAATCTTTTCTTTTAATTCAAGAAATGGGGGATTACAATTATATTCTAGATTAGTATTTGCCACGAAATTAGTCACCGTGGAGTCGGCAACCTTTCAGCAGTGGTGTGCCAAGTCTTCATTTATACACTCTAATTTAAGGCTTCACGTGCCAGTAAAACATTTTAACGTTTTTAGAAGGTCTCTTTCTATAAGTTTATAATATATAACCAAACTACTGTTATATGTAAAGTACACAAGGTTTTCAAAATCTTTCAGAAGCTTTATTTAAAATTAAATTAAAATGCAGATCTTATTAGTTTAGTGTGATCCTTGCCCTTGCGTTTCCTTGCTGAGTTTACCAATGTCTGGTGGCACGTATTTGGATACTTTAAGATGCACACAGGCTTCTAAGTGATCAGTTGTTAACCAGCTGGAACCTCAGATCGGTAGCTGAGGTGAGCGGAGCGGCTGGTAGGACTGAGCAGGGCCGGAGGCCTGGACCCTGTCTGGCATGGGGCCTGCACTGGAACTCCAACCAGAAGCAAGGTGAGCGGGGCTGCAGCGGGGACCTTGGCTGGCAAGGGGCCAGCAGCCGGAACCCCACAGCGGCATCGGGCTGAGTGGGTCAGCCCGACCCACTCTGGGGTTTTGGCAGTGAGTTGAGCATCTCTGCCCGCCCCCGTTTTGGGGTTTCAGCTGCTGGCTCCTGCCAGCCAGGGTCTCAACCCACTGCCAGCCTGGGGTTCCTTCCCCCAGGCCAGCAGTGGGTGCTGAGTGGGGCCAGCGGCGGGACCCCAGCAGGCAAGGGGCCAGTGGCAGGAACCCCACAGTGGCGGCGGGCTGAGCAGCTCACCCTGCTGCCACTCTGGGGTTTCCTCTACCGGCTCCTGCCAGCTGGGGTCTCAGCCCGCTGCCAGCCTGGGGAAAGGAACCCCAGGCCAGTAGCAGGCGCTGAGTGGGACCGGTGGTGGAAACCCCAGAGCGGTGGCAGGCTGAGCGGTTCAGCCCGCCACTGCTCTGGGGTTTCAGCCGCCAATTCCTTCCAGCTGGGGACACATCTCACTGCCAGCCTGGGGTTCCTTGCCCCAGGCTAGCAGCGGGTGCTGAGTGGGCCTGACGGCGGGACCCCAGCTGGCAAGGGGCCAGCAGCAGGAACCCCAGAGTGGCGGCGGGCTGAGCAGCTCAGCCTGCCCCGCGTGCCAACAAAAATCGGCTTATGTGCCACAGGTTGCCGACCCCTTGTGTATGATTTCCTCTGTAAGTCGAGCAGGAGAAATTCAGGCTCAGTAAATGCACTTCTTAAATCTATATACAAATAGGAAGAGAGAAAATCTCCAGATTTCTAAAAGAAAATGGCTGCAATACCAATGAACATTCTAGAGTCATTGTGAAACTATCTCCTTCCAATGATACATCTTATGCTTATGAGAAAATTCTTGCCAATTCATTCCCCATCTCCTTGTGACACTATTATTTTTCTGTTACTGTGCAGTACAGAGGGACACGAAGATGGTGCAGAGCTGGATTTTAGTGCCTTATTGAAAAAGAGGTGAGTGAAAATCTGCAGTCTCAGAGCAATAAACTAACCAGCTTTTGCAGAACAGCCCTGGAAGACATTAAACCTAAAGCCGGTTAAAGTTCCCCCAATTCATAAATCCCTTAACAAACCCTAAAGTTCATCTAGTATGGAGAAACTGGCACTGGTAGATTTGTGAACTCTCCACAGACAGCAATACTTCACCATTTCTTACTGCATCTCTAGACTGTGTCTTCACCAGTAAAAAAGGTGTTTTTTACAATAGAGAGAGATAATTTGTAAAAAAAACACACCTCTTTTATTTGTGAAAATACAGATGTAGAGACTGGGACTGGAGTAGCTATAACCTTTCTACAGCACCTTTGCTGGAAAAATGTAACGACTGGAACAGCTGCCTTTGGGATGTAGTGTTTGTCTGGAGCTTTCTATCCTCCTGAGTTGTCACTGGGACTGGAGAGTTGGGGAAATCAAAAATCTGTTTATAATAAACAATTGTGACTTTTCCAATTCTGATTCTTCTTCTTGGCTTCCATGCCTCCCCTCCCCCATTTTATTTTATGACATCTCCTCTCTTTCTCATCCTTCACTGCCTCCCTCTGATATGACTACCTGTGCTTCACTCTTTTATCCTGCCATCTCAATCTGGACACACTGCTTCGGATTCTGTTGTCTAAGACAGAGAGTAAGATTTCTATTTCACCTCATTATAAAATGCATGAGACAGACTGAATAAAAGGTTCATGTTGTTTGAATAATGCACGAGACTCCCCTTCTCTCACATGTGGAACATGGCAAATTCTCTAAACCCCGACAACTTGGAGGAGGGTATCACCTACTGATTTCCAATCCAGAAATACTTTTAAACAATTAGTGCAGTTGGAAGTAATGAGTGGGGAGATTCAATCTATGTCCTCTCCTACACTTCTCTTATGTTTCAACCACCCTTTTCTTTTAAAGGCACTTTTAAATTGGGTTCATTTTCCAGATTTTCTTAATAGTCCAAGATTTCAGTTCTATATTCCTAACTCATTTGCACAGAAATTAGAGATGGAAAAGACTTCTTTGATCACAATTAGTCCATTCACCTAATTTAGAAGTCAGTGCAGGATTGTTCCCCACAAAAAATGGTTACTCACCTTCTTGTAACTGTTGTTCTGCGAGATGTGTTGTTCATGTCCATTCCAATCAGGTGTGTGTGGTATGTGTGCATACCAGCTGGAAGATTTTTTTCTTAGCAGTCTCTGTAGGGTTGGCCTGGGCGCCCCCTGGAGTTGCACCTTCATGGCGCCCAATGTAGGGCCCTGCCGACCCTCCACCCCCACAGTTCCTTCTGGCCAGCTGTACCAATAGAGGGGTAGGAGGGTGGGTATTGGAATGGACATGAACAACACATCTTGAATAGCAACAGTTATGAGAAGGTGAGTACCGTTTTTCCTTCTTCGAGTGTTTATTCATGTCCATTCCAATCAGGTGACTCACAAGCCAAAGTTCAGGAGGTGGGGTCGGAGTCATTCACTGATTGGAGCATTGCTTTTCCAAAGGCCCTGTTGTCTCTGGCCTGTTAAGTGATCTCATAGTGCGTAGTGAAAGTGTGTATGGAGGACTATGTTGCTACCCTGCAGATTTCCTGTGTGGGGACCTGTGCCAGGAATGCTGCTGCGGAGGTCTGAGCCCTGGTGTAGTGATCGGTGGAACGGGCACCTTCGCCAAGCTGTAACACTCCTGAATGCATGGCGTGATCCATGACGAGATACATTGCGATGAGACAGGTAGGCCTTTCATTCTATTGGCTAGCACCACGAATAACTGGACAGACTTTCGGAACAGCTTCGTTCTCTCGATATAGAAAGCTAGCACCTTTCAGACATCTAATGAGTGAAGCCTCTGCTACCTACCTGGAATGAATACTAGGAGGAAGATGTCCTGGTTGATGTGAAACTGGAAGACAACCTTAGGGAGAAAAGCTGGGTACAGTCTGCGCTGAACCTTATCCTTATGGAATACAGTGTAAAGGGGCTCTGATGTAAGGGCCCTGAGCTCCAACATCCTCCTAGCTTAGGTTATCACCACCAGAAACGCCACCTTATATGAGAGATAAAGCAGGAAGCATGTCGCCAGTGGCTCAAATGGTGGACCCGTAAGTCTGGAAAGGACTAGATTAAGGTCCCAAGATGGGATAAGCTGTTGTACTTGCAGGTATAGTCTGTTGAGACCTTTAAGGAAACCATCAGTTTCACAAAGACTGAGTCGCTGTCTGTGCCCGGATGGAAGGCGAAGTTGGCGGCCAAGTGAACCCTTATCACTGACATGGACAGTGCCTGTTGCTTAAGATGGAGGAGGTAGTCCAGTATAAATGGCACTGAGGCGAGCGTCGGAGACTGATCGTGCTGCTCCGACCAGATGGAGAATCTCTTCCCCTTGGCAAGATACGTCACCCTTGTGGAGGGCTTTTTACTGCCAAGGAGAACTTGCCTGACTTGATCAGAGCAGGACAGCTCCACCATGTTCAACTATGAAGCTTCCACGCTGTGAAGTGGAGCAACTTGTGGTTCGGATACCAGAGGCAGCCGTGATCCTGCATGATTAGGGCCAGGATGAGTGGTACGGTGACTGGAGTTGCCACAGACATTTCTAAGAGTGATGTATACCAGTGCTGGCGTGGCCAGACTGGAGCTATCAATATCACCATGGCTCAGTCCCTGTGGATCTTGAGTAGCACCTTGTGAATAACTGGTGGGAATGTGTAAAGTAGACGCCCTCCCCCTCCCCATGGAAGAAGGAAGGCATCCGCGATGGAACCTGGGCTGTGATTCAGGAAGGAGCTGAATAGTTGACACTTCCTGTTGCATTGTGTGGCTAACAGGTTTATTTGGGGAAAAACCCAGTGCTGGAAGATTGAGCTCACTATGTCTGGTCAGAGGGAGCACTTGTGGCCGTGAAAAGACCGGCTGAGACTGTCCACCACCTCATTCTGTATCCCAGGGAGATACGATGCTTGCAGGCGTATTGAGTGCTCTACACAGAAGTCCCACAGCATGAGGGATTCATGGCACAGGGGAGAGGAACGTGCACCCCCATTTGTTGATATAAAACATTGCTGTGGTGTTGTCCATGAGGACTAATACACATCTACCTGACATATGGGCTTTGAAAACCTGGCACATCAGGCCCACCACTCTCAGTTCTCTGACACTGATAGGCAGAGTGAGGTCTGCCTGAGACCAGAGGTCTTGTTTCCTGAGGTCTCCCAAATGTGCCCCCCCATCCCAGATCTGATGCATTTGTCACTAAGAAGAGGGATGGCTGGGGGCTAGTGAAGGGGACTCCTGCACACCACCATAGGAGGGAGTCTAGTATCGGCTGAGGCAGGGTTACGATGCTGTCAAAAGCGTTCCGAGCTGGTTGATATACTGATGCTTACCATGACTGGAGTGGGCGAAGCCTGAGTCTGGTATGCTGTACTATATAGATACAAGCGGCCACATGCCCCAGAAGTTTCAAGCAATTCCTTGCTGTAGTGGTGGGGAACTGCCTGAGGCCCCATATGATGTTGCCCAGTGACTGAAATCTGGCTTCTGGGAGCTATGTCCTGGCTTAAGTCAAGTCTAGCACTGCCCCTATAAACTCTATCCTCTGCACCAGGGACAGTGTTGATTTGGCCATGTTTAGAAGGAGACCTAGTTCGTCGATCTTTCTTCTTATGAAGCCGACCTGCACTTCCACTTGAGATCTAGAGTGGCCTTTGATCAACGAGTCGTCGAGGTATGGGAACACCTGTACCTGCCACTTGCATAGGAATGCCGCAACGACTGCCATGAACTTGGTGAACACCTGAGGTCCTACTGACAGGTCAAATGGGGGGACAGTAAACTGATGGTGGCTGTTGTTCATCGCAAACCTGAGGTATCTTCTGTGAGGTGGAATTATTGCTATGTGAAAGTACGCATCCTTAAAGTAGAGTGTGGCATACCAATTAGGGGATAATAATGGAGGCCAAGGAGACCATGTGGAACCTGAGTTTCTTGATGAATTTGTTGAGTTCCCGCAGGTCCAGGGTAGGCCTGAGGCCACCTTTGGCTTTTGGTATTAGGAAATACTGGGAGTAGAAGCCCTTGCCCCTTTGCTCCTGAGGAACCTCTCCCACTGCCCCTACTAAGAGGAGTGAGTGCACTTCCTGCATGAGAAGTTGCTCATGAGAGGGGTCCCTGAAGAGGGATTGGGAAGGGGGGTGGGAGGGCACAGAACTGGATGGAAAATCCCTTCTCTACACTGTGGAGCACTCAGCATTCCGAGGTGATATGGGACCATACATGGTAGAAAGGGGACAGTTGGGACAAAAAGATAAGAAAGATTGGATCCAGTTGCAGTACTTGTGTACCGTCCTCGACTGCAACTTCAAAAGGGTGATCTGGGGCCAGGCAGTGGCTTGGGCTAGGCTGATTCCTCACCTGAAGAGGGGTGCCGCCTCCTTCTACCACTTTTATTCCTCCTACGAAGAGTGTCCTGGCAGTTCTGAGATTGGTAGAAGCTAGAGGGAGGCTGTGGCTGGAAATGCCTACATTGAGTGGCTGGTGTATGGAGCCCAAAGATCTAAGGGTGGCCCTCGACTCTTTTAGGCTATGGATTCTTTTATCCGTCTTATCGGAAAAAAAGGCCGAACCCTCGAAGAGGAGGTTTCTGGATTATTTGCTGGACTTCATGGGGCAGACCAGAGACCTGCAACCAGGAGCCCCTCCTCATTACAACCCCCATTGCCATAGTATGTGAGGCTACATCTGCTGCATCCAATGCCACTTATAGAGAAACTCGGGAAACCAGCTTTCCCTCCTCCACCAGTGCCAAGAACTCTGTATTTGGCCATTGCAGCGCAGGTGTTGCGTGCGTATCTGCTCACGATGGTCTGTTGATTTTCAATGTGGAGCTGTAGTCCCCCAGTGGAATAAACCTTCCTGCCAAAAAGGTCAAGTCTTTTTGCCTCCCTGTTCTTAGTCCCTGGTAGCCCTGGCACTCTCATTGATTTGTGGCATCAACAACCAGAGAGTTGGGGGTTCGGTAGTTGTATAAATGTTCATATCCCTTAGAATAGACAAGGCACCACCTCTCTTTCCTCTTGGCTGTAGAGGCCAGAGATGCAGGGGTCTGCCATCGGGTTTTTGTTGTCTCTGTAATCATCCTTATTAAGGGCAAGGCAATACGAGAGGGTGACAGGATGTTGATGACAAGGTCAGATTCCTCCATGACTTCCTCCACCTGTATGCCCAGGTTCTGGGCAGCACAAGTAAGAGCTGCTGGAGTACCCTGTTATCCTCCAGAGCTGGGGCCATTGACATCTCTGCCACAGGTTTATCTGGGGAGGATGAGGAGGAAAGGCCTAGCAGCGGGCCCTGCTCACTCCCTTCAGCACCCCATGGGTCTCGTAGCACGTGGTATTCCGAAGCTTGTGGTGCCTAGGCTGCTGGGGTTGGAAATATTTGTGCCAAGGCAGGTGGTGCTGAAATTGTTGGCTCCGGTGGTGTCGATATCATCGATGCTGGTAGTACCGATGCTGTAGCCGTAAGTGGTGCCACTGATGGGAGGGTCAGTGCCAGAGCTATAGCGGACAACTACGGTGTTGGCGGCGCTTCTGTCAGCGATGCCACTGCCGGTGGTGCCTGCAGGGGGATGAAGGATGGCAAAGACACTAACACTGACGACCTTGGGCTGTGGTCCTGTCCCTGGCTCTGGTGATCAATGCAGTGGCCCTTTTGGAGACCCTGAGTATAAGGCTGCCACTGTGGAGGCCACAGTGCCGGATAGGGGTGATGGTCACGGTGGGACCTGGACCTCCTGCCCTGGTCCTATCGGAGCGATAGAACTCGGACTTCGAGGTCTCTGGAGAGCAGTGCTGAGAGGTCGGGGACTGATGCAGCTCCCCTACATGGGTGGGCCATGCCAGGGAGAAGTATGCTGGGGATGGGGATCAGTGGGCCATCAGTGCTGGTTTGCTCCTTGACTGAAACTGAGGCCATGTTATCACCGGCAACTTGTCTCTCCTCTGTGGGGAGGATGGCGCTGTGAGGCGTATAAGGTCCTTGGCTGCCTCGAATGCCTCCAGAGTCAAGAGGAGCTGGAGGTGATAATCTTGGCAGTTCGGGGACCATTGAGGGTTCGGACTCAACTGAACTCCAGATGGGGCAGGAGTTAATGAGGCCCTGGAGGGCTGGAGAGACAAGGTGGCCTGGCTCAAGATGCTCTTCGATACCGCAGATCCCTTGGTCTTTAAGGGGGAGAGCGACCCTTATCCCATTTTTAATTCTTTTGTGATACTAGGGACTGAGAACAGTGCCACAACAAAGACTTTTTTTATGGGAGGAACCGTGGTGGTTGTGAGAGACCTTAGGGTCCTTGCTCAGCACTAGCTCGCACACCGTTGGCACCAGAGCACTGCGGACTGTCGAGGAAGGGCTTGGCATGGGTTCTGTGTACCTGGGGTCGGAATGCAGCTGGAGTGCCGCTTCCATTAGCAGGATCTTAAGTCTTTGATCCCAGTCTTTAAAGGTTCTAGAGCAAAAACCCTTTCAGATCCTGCACTTGTCCTTTCGGTGGCTCTCCCCGAGGCACCATAGACAAGAGGTCTATGCAGGTCATTCGAGTATAAACTTGCCACAGTCCTTGCAGAGTTTGGACCCTGGGGACTAGGGCATACCCCAGAACTGGGGAAAATGTTCTTGGGAGTTGGGGGAACCCCCAAGAGTCACAACAACTATAACAACAAACTGTTTAACAATGAAGACTGAAGAGGACACTACCAAAAGCACCTGCAAAGCAAGAGCGACAGTTGATCCACCTAGCTGTCACCGGCAGTAAGAAGGAACTGGGTGTGTGTGGGGAGGGAGTCGGGGGTCGGCAGGGTCCTATATTGGGCGCCATGAAGGCACAACTTCAGGGGGCAACCAGGCCAACCCTATGGATGCTGCTAAGGGAAAAAATCTTTCGGCTGATGTGCATGCGGCACACACACACCTGATTGGAATAGACATGAACAAGCAATCCAAGAAGAATATATATTCCAATGTTTTGTTCAGTATACTCCTAAACATTCCAAGTGATGGAGCTTCCACCACTTTCCATAGGAAATTATTTCACAGTCTGGTAGATCTCACTATTATAAAATGTTCCCTTTCTTTACAACCAAAGTTTCCTTTGCTCATCTTCATGTCATTGCTACTAGATAGGATCACCACGCACTATTCCTCTCCCTCAATATTTAAAATCTTCAAATTATTATTGACAGATGTTCCTGAGTTGTTTTTTTTTATCAAGTTATATGCAGTTAATTCTTTAAAGTTTTCCTCAATGAGCTATTTAGCCAACTCTCTGTTCTTGATTCTAGCCTTAGTCTCTGCTCAGGTGTTTTGGCTCCATTTATAACAGAATGGAACTGTGTTTATGTAGATTGAGATCCAGTAGAAAGCAAGTAGCAAAACTCTTAGTAATACAGGATTGAACTTGCAGTCTTTAAATTTCTGCCTCATGGGCCTCATTTATTTTCAGATATACCACATACAACTGTGCCAACTAGATAGGGACTCTGCCCTCATAATGCCATCATAGACAGCACTCCTACATAGGTGGAGCCTGCTGGAAGAGGCTGGAACTACAGTAATTGAACTATCCAGAGCCATTACCTCTATACCAGTTGTTTCTCAACTAGTGGGTCATGATGACCTCCAGAGGGGTCAGATAAAGTAATCATGGGGGGAGCAAGACACTGAAAATGTTATTACGATTCTAAAGCAAAGACAATAAAAATTCCAATAAAAATTCTCACAACTTCGGAGTGGCCAAAGCCTTCAGAGTTTGTGAGGTCAAATGCAGCAGTTTTGGTAGCAGTTGTATGGATTTTTAACTCTGATTTTAGAATAAATGAAGGGGGTCATAAGCATTTTTACTTCAAATAAGGTTTGCCAGTCTGTAAAGTTGAGAAACATTGCTCTGTATCATTCCCTAAAGTGAAACCAGCTGGGAGATGAGGGAAGTGCAGGAGTTAAGAACACCTCTAATGGAGCCTTCCTTCTGCTTTCATGGTCAATATTAGTGATCAGCAAGTAGACAAAAACAATTTTTAAATTGAGAGTGATCAGCAAGTAGACACAATTTTGTTGTTAATTGAGAATAATCTCCAGTAATCTCCAGCAATAATCTCATGATTTTTGACCCTTTGGATTAGTTACTTATCATTAATATTAAACTAAAAACTATGATTCAGGAAATGATGCTTTTAACTATCACTGCATTTTTACACTGCACTAATGACTCCTGAAAGGCACCAAGCCTCTCTATGGGGTGAATATGTGCTCCTTTGAAAATACAACTAGAGAAACAAACATGTTGAACTCCCAAGTGCTGCAGGGAGGCAGAATGCAGGACTGACACCTCTGCCATCATCTTCTACTTTTGTTCCACCTTACCCATCATCAAATGCTACTCTGCCCAGATGATGCACATGTTCACTGTTGTGGAGAAAACTTCATTTAATATTGTGCAGGAGTTGTATTTTCTGGCCACTGTAATTTAATTAGCTGGTGTTGACACACAGGTGCCATAGGCCACAGAGAAGCATGGGGAAGGGGAAGGGAACAGTTTTCATAGTACTATTAAACAGGGTAGTGAAGAGACCTTGAAAGAGATGACAGCTGACAGGATCCAAGCAATCCAGGGTAACAGGATAGGAAGGAACCATCTCTGGGATATACAAAACTATTTTTAACATCCTCACAGCTTAAAAAAAACATCATCTGCCTGTACTGTTTACAACAGGTTCACTGAGCTTCATCTTAATGTCCTCAAGTGCACAGTCAACCTATGAGGTGATCCCTGCAACTAAGACCCTCAACATCAGGGAGAATTACTTTAGGGCATGAGAAACCTAAGGAGCCCAAAGTCATCACATTAAAAACACTCCCCTCCCTGAAATGCTTAGCCTGGGAGGGTGTTACTCCAGCTGGGTGGGAGCGGTCAGTCTATTTCTGTGAATACTACAAATCCTTACTGGAACTAAGAGAATGTTTTAATAAAATTAAAGTGGTGACAGGGAGCATTAGAAATGGGGAAACATGAAGCCCAGAACTTACTGGAGGAGACAGGGATATTAATTCTGACAGGTTATGAACAGGAATTTCCTGCTTCTAAGTGCTCAATTCTACACTATTTAAATGATGATTCTTGGCTGTAAAATATCTTTTTATTATGCAGTGGTAATTTACAAGCCAGTCCATGCTCTGGAAAGCTAGAGAACACTTGGTATTTACAAACAAGGCTGAGACTGCACTTTGGGGAACATTCAGGTCTCCTGCATTTTTGTTCACATAAACATGGGTTTAGGGTGGGCTTGACACAGTTAGGGATTCTTGAAGCATGATTTTTATTCAGTTAAATATTTTGATTGTATATACAATACCAAATACTTAAAGGTAAGTCTTGCAGGACCCACAGCAAGATTTCATTAGTCCTTACAAGTGCTCTGGAAGTTTTGTTTCAGTAATTATTTATGCAACATCATTTTACATGACCAGGTACAAAACAGAGAGAGAGACAATTGGCCAAATTCTCTGCTTGTGTAAACAGGTGCAGCGCCATTGACCTCAAGGGGAGTTTTGACCAGTTATGCTAGCAGAAAATTTGGTCAATAGCCTTTGCCCCAAAGATTTTTAAAATGAGTTATAATTTAAGAAAGCACCTCTACCAACTTCCCATAGGCATGAAGTCCAGTCCATAGGTGATGATATGGTTTACATGAATGAGGCAATATTACAAAATAAATATATATAGCTTGACTACACAATGACTAAGGTGAATAAAATAATTCTCTATAATTATAGAGGGATATAAACACCAGGAATGGAGAGGAGTTGTTTCAGGTGCTCCAACCAAGTATAACTAGAAATAATGGAATGAAACTGAGCAATGGAAAATTTAAGTTGAATATTAGAGAAATTATCTTGATAGTGAGATGTATTTGGTTGGGGAACAATCTCCAAAGTGGAAGACTTATTTGCATTTAAAAATAACCTAGAAAAAGTATGAACAATCCTAACAAACTTTCAGGAGGACAGTGCATACATGTTAGCTGGAGAGAGAAACTAGATTTGACCTAATAGGAATTTTTTACATTCTAGGATTCTCTACTTATTTTTGAGTCAATGTTTCCTCCACAGAGCATAATTGCTCCAATGCAGACCTCACATTTATAACTAGGAAACATGTATTTAGACAGTATTATAAATGTTGCTCGTTCACATTATCAAGAGCAAGCTAGCCCAGAGTGCTTGCTATGTTGAAAGATCTTAAACTATCTGGTAAATGGCCTGTTCTTTTGGTTGGCAGGGCACAATTTTTAATTGTGCATTGCTAGGCAAAATACAAATCATTTACCAGACACAAAGAAACCAGTGGGGATATGTAGTGGGGAGGGAGCTGGTTCAGTTTCTGGAGGATGTAGATATGCGCTAGTGAGAACACACCTCCACTGTGGCCTGTATTTGTAACAGAATACTGGCCTGAGATCCAACCAGTCAATCCCAGTAATAGTGTTAAACCATCTTAAAGAATAATTCTCTAAAGTATAAGACTTTACATGCCAAGTTTCAGCTCAGAATAACTGAAGTGCAAGTTCCAAGCTGGATTTAAGGATACTGGAAACCCTGACACTTGATTGCGGCCAGGGCCGACTCTAGCCATTTCGCCGCCCCAAGCACGGCGGCACGCTGCGGGGAGCGCTCTGCCGCTCATCGGTCCTGCGGCTCTGGTGGACCTCCCGCAGGCATCGCTGCGGATGCTCCACCGGAGCCATGGGACCAGCGGACTCTCCGCAGGCATGCCTGCGGGAGGTCCCCTGGAGCGGCCTGCCGCCCTCCCGGCAACTGGCAGAGCACCCCCCGCGGCATGCTGCCCCAAGCACGTGTTTGGCGCGCTGGGCCCTGGAGCCGGCCCTGATTGCAGCCCTATAATAATAGTAGAAATCCTGTTGCAAACACCTGCTGCCAAGACTAACCCCACGAACCCTCCATACTCCTTTCATGCAGTGACATTCCTCACAGAGATTAATGGAAGATATTCCTTCTCTGTAGGCATTCACAGTATATCATATACATGAAAACAAAACTAAACAGTCCTCTAAGTTTCCCTTCACTGCCTGCTATGTAGTTTGTGTGTGACTGGGGGGTGGGGGCTGGGATTTATTACTGAACACAGCCTTATTACATGAATACATTCTGCTGCACTGAAATCTGCTTGATCCTGGTGATATTAGAAATGAGCTCCACCTACAAGGAGTTCTAAGATGTCCAGATTTTCCCTCCAGGATTCTGGAGCGTGTATGTCTTGTCATACCTCCCTCATCCTTCAGAGGAATTCATCATACCTGTCTTTTGTGAGAAATCCATTGAAAGAAGTCAGGCAGAATATCCTTATTCCAAAAATGGACTATGACATAAATAGCCTTACTTTGCCCTATGAGGCCATCTACCAGTAGCATGAATAAACTGTGGTGTTTACATCTGCAATACAGACTGCAAGATGGAACTCTACAGAATTTGGGAATGAGACTGATTTCACTAGAAATATGCATTTCTTCTTGAGTATATTTCAGTGCAATATATCCATCTCCCTGCTGCTGAAATGCAGGCTTTTTCTGCTAATGGTAGAGATGATGATGGCTCTGTTGTATTAACACATGTTGCCCTCTTTCCTGCCCATGGGGATGCTGCATGGTTTTCCAAATGCTTCTCTGCATCGCTCTCGAGTCCAGCAGCTTCTTGCGCTCAGTAAATCGGTAAGTTTGTAATCAATCTTCAAATAATATATACTATGACAGGAGCATAATGTTTTTCACACAGCAGGTCAGCCTGCTTCTCATTTGGGTCCTACTGTACCACAAGTTAACTCTCTCATAATCACCAGCACTTTGGGCAATCCATAAGTTGAGTGGCCCATTGTAAATAGTGTTTTGCTAGCCAGAACCTGCCAATCTAAGTGTCTTTCAATTCTAAGAACTGATTATAGACAACCCTTCCCATCACAAAACCGATTTTCCCTTTTAAAGATGAACCATGCCTCACTTTGATAAAGAGCAGGAATCCTGGGAGATAAGAGGTGAGTCCTTATCTTATAGACATGAGCTTGGGTCTCAGAAGATCTGGGCTCATTTCCTGGCTCTGCCACAGATTTCATAGGTGATCTTAGGAAACTCATCTCTGTGCCTCAGTTCCCCATTTTTAAAATGGGGATAATACTTTGTCTTGCCTAGATAGACTATAAGCTCTTCAGCGCAGGAACTGTTTCTTAATATGCATATGTACAACATCTACCATACTTAGGCCCTGCTTTTGTTTACAGTCTCTAGGCATTTTTGTAATAATAAAGCTAGACTGCTGACATCTAATGAAGGAATGGCTTCCCTTAAGCAATGCATAGCTTGCCAAGCTTATGGCTTTTTTTGAAGTGTGTCATTCTAATGTTCTACTTCCCCCCGGCAAAAGTGAACCAAAAACTGAATCACAACCTGATGTTGATGTCTGGGACATCCTGCGGAGAGCTCCTCCTTCTGAGTATGAGAAAATTGCTTTCCAGTATGGTATCACAGACCTACGGGGGATGCTGAAACGCCTCAAACGCATAAAAAAGGAGGAGAAGAAAAGTACAGGTTGGAGAGCTGTATTTCTTCCTAAAATATCTGTTCTAATCTTACTGGTCATGGGTGTTTCCAATATTAACATTACTTGATACAGGTGAATAGGGGAGAGGGACATGATTTAATTAGTTCTTCCAAATTTTCCTATGGTCTTTTATATTTGAGATGCCTGTTCCCAAAGAGAAGACCTTCACCAGGTCTTCTGAACTACTTCCCTATGACTCTTGGAGACACCTTCCTCATTTTGCTAGATTTCCCCCGGTATTATGATAACACTCTGTTCTGTGTCTTAGACAGCAGTGGTTCCTTTAAACAGGAGTGGTCAATTTTATTTTCCTCAGAAAACAAGAACTTCTCAGCTACACCTCCGACACCATGATTTATGTGATTTATTGGGTCTTGTTTAGACTAACATTTTAGAAGTCTAGTGTAGACAAGGCACACTGCCTTTAATACATTATCAAGAGAAACCCTAGTGAGACATTTAGGCTTTAACTCAACATATGCTAAATTTGTTAAATTACTCACTGCCTTATCTATACTAGATTTAGAACATGCTAATTTGCATGTTAGCTAACATCATCCTAGTCTAGATCAGGCCACAGAGTCATAGAAAAGGATGGAGGGTGAAGCATAAGGCATTTGGGAAAGAAAGGCAGAAGAGGGTGATGGCAGATATAGAAAAAACAGAGCAAGGATTACAAAAATAAACCAATAGGAAAGGTGATAAAAACCTCCTTTTCTTTCCTGACATCCTTTCCTCTAGATTAGGCTGCAAAGAAAGGAAACCTGGCAAAGAAAAAATATTAAGATCTCCTTTTTGTAATGGTTCTTCATCTCAGCATTCCTTCAGAAACTGGATCCTGCTTACCAAGTGGACAAAGGACAGAAGATCAAGTTAATGGTTGAACTTGCCAACCCAGATGCTGAAGTGAAATGGCTGAAGAATGGACAGGAGATCCAAGTGAGCGGCAGGTAAATTAGAAGAGAGACTGGGAAATCCAGCCTGGAGAGTGTTACGGCCTTGAACAATTGTAGATACTGAGCCATCTTCAGGAAGGAGAAGACAATAAAGAAAGAAGGGGGGATATCAGAAGGGAAAGAGAAAGATGGAGGAAGACTATGGGTGTCTTTGTGGGTGCAGTGCTAGTTAACATGTGAAATGATATTCAGTTTACAGTTCTCATCATTGTTTCTTTTTTCTCCCTCCCCCTATGCTCACTTTCTGCACATGGAATTGAACACTGCCATCTGCCCACTTAGCAAGTAAGTCCTCAGGTTATACCTTGCTGTTTCTGAATGTATTTAAGATCCAGTGAGATTGTCCTTCTTGTGATATGGGACCTATTTAGATGTAACAGGACATCAGCTACAGCTGAAGTGACTTTGTGCTGAAGTTCCATTGAGACATAAGTGGGGGCTAATCAGGCTTATAGCAATCAACAGCAGCTCAATCACGCCGCTTCATTCTTCGGTGGCAATTCGGCAGTGGGTCCTTCACTTCCTCTCTTCCTCTTCAGTGGCACTTCAGTGGCAGCTCAAAGAGGAAGAGAGGACTGAGGGACCCACTGCCAAGTTCCTGCCGAAGACCCAGAGGTGCCGTCCCAATACCAGACGGAGTGCCGCCCCTTTGTATTGGCTGCCCCGAGCACCTGCTTCCTTCGCTGGTGCCTGGAGACAGTCCTGTCACGAGCTGCTCCCCTGCCTTTTAATTACTCCTCCAAGTGGTGTATTTGCTACAGATGGGGTAGGGTGGGGCTGTCTGAGCTCAGAATGTTTCCTTAACCCCTTGCTGCTCAGTGTGAGGTTTGTATACCCCATCACACCTTGCTTAACTATATTTCTGTGTCTCCCCCATCTCTCACTATCATTCTAGAAGTGGATAACACTCAGTCTTCCTCTCTCCTTTGCCAGGACAGGGTGGCTGGGCCAAAGTCCTTCCCACTCCTCTTACCCAGGTCTTACCTTCCTTCTCGCATGCACCAGAACAGGGTGGCTGGCTCTAAGGTACAGCCTTGGTGAGAATTACACTTAGATTCTGTTTGCGTTTCTTCAGATATATTTTTGAGGCTGTCGGGAATAAGAGGATCCTGACTATCAATCACTGCTCCCTAGCTGATGATGCAGCATATCAGTGTGTGGTTGATGAGGAGAAAAGCTTTACAGAACTATTTGTAAAAGGTAAGTAACTGCCAGAAAGAGAAGCAGATCCACTCTAATACTGTTTATTGTTATATCCTGCTTCTCTACTCTGAGACTAGTCAATCTCACACAAAAGGACATTCTTAACAACAGAAACAGTCTATTATTTACTGAACAACAAGGCATTTTTCTTCACAGTTAAACGAAGACAGATAATTACAAGCAGAAAGTTACAAGCTAATGGAACACCTAATACATCATAAAAGGGAGACAAAACAAACTTTATGACATATCAGATATTAGGCTATTTTTGCAAAGCATTGTGCTCAGTTTTGGTCATAGTGGGTTAGGACCAGATGCACACTATGAGCCTTTTCTGTCTGGAGCTGTTTCTGCATTGACATTGATTCAGGCTTTTTAAAATAAAATTACAGTCCCAACCCCTTCCCCAGCCTACCTGCAAAAATGATCAACAATGAAATAGTCAATGCTCACACTGCAAGTGTTATCTTTAGACTTTAGTGTTAACACCCCATGAAATTGGGGGAGGAGGGGGCAGGTTACACTTGGTTCACATTTAGAAGACTGTATTTGCAACAAAGAGGACTAGAAATTTACTTTACAAATAAAGCTTAGCTTATGTATAAGCTAAATATGTTACACAGACTGCACAAATATGTCAAATGGGCCAGGTTTTTAACATCTCTGAATTAGGGTTATTCAGAGTATAAATGAGAAATGATTATCCCTCATTTTTACTCAGTCCCATAATGTAAGAACAGAGGAGTCACTAGATAAAATTAATGTTGTGAACTGGCATAGGAAATTGTATGCTCCCATATGATGTGCATTGGTGGATACTTTGGAATGGATGGGATTAGTTCACTGCTCCCCAGTTACTGTAGAATGAAAAATGTCTTACCTCAGATCCTGTCCCTTTCCCCACTGAGATGCAGATGAAGTTATAGGGGTCTTAGTACTCTTTCTGGTCTATTATCCAGACCCTGTTTAAAACAGGCTTGTTCATTTCCAGAGCCTCCAATCCTGATCAGCCACCCATTGGAGGACCAGGTGGTGATGGTTGGAGAGAGAGTGGAGTTCGAGTGTGAAGTGTCTGAGGAAGGGGCCGCTGTGAAATGGTAAGGGGAACGTAAGAAAAAAAAACATCTGGTGCACACTCCTCTGTGGGGCACTCTAGGGCTGATACCATTAGTGTGGTTATATTGTCAAGGTCTCTAAAACAAAGAAATTCTATTAAATTAGCTAATGGGGTCCTCAAGATAAGCGACTGGGGCCTGTCCCTGAAGCAGTGAGAAGGACAGGGTGGAACCCCACAAACGTATGCCTTCAAGGCGAGAAAGAGAGGAACTGAGAATACCCCATCTGCCCACCTAACAGGGCAAGGAGAAAAAGAGGGTAAGAACAGATCATAAAGTGATAAAAAAACAGATGTAAGGAATACTTTATGATGTGTCCAGAATTTCTCGCTCTATAATTCTAGCTTTCTATCAATATACTTGTTTTGGAGTTTTCTATAGTGCCCATTACGTTAGGGTCTAAGTGTTGCACAGGTTCATTAGATCTGCATGGCAAGATTCTAATGGACTTAATGGCATCTTCTGCTCTTCTTGTTAGATGGGTTCAGAAGCACTATTGCCCATAGGTACCGACTCCGTGGATGCTCCGGGACTGGAGCACCCATGAAAAAATATTTGTGGGTGCTCAGCACCTACCGGCACCTCCCTGTGGCCCCGCCCCACCCCCCTGCTTCAGCTTACCTCAGCCTCCGCCTCCTCCCCTGTGCCGGCCGCTGCATCCTGCTTCTCCCTCCCAGCGCTTGCGCTGTGACACAGCTGATTTGTGGGGCAGGGAGGGAGGAGGGGGAACTCGGCATGCTGGAGGAAGAGGCGGGGCCAGAGCAGGGATTTGGGGAAGGGATCCAATAGGAGCAGGGAGGGGGTGGGGACTTTGGGGATGGGGTTGAAATGAGGGTGGGGTCAGGGGCAGGGATGAGATGGGTTGGAGTCAGGGCAGGGCCCAGGCAGGGAAAGGGGTGGGGGGCGCGGCCACCCACCAGCGCCCAGAAAGTTGGCGCCTATGGTATTGCCAGTGGTTGGAGGTTTTTTCCCTACACAGAGAAAAAGGAAGCACAATGCCTTTGAGGGCTCTATAACAAGCATTAAGAAGTGGCTTCTACATTTCCTTTTGGGATGTGTAAGCATATAACCCCCAGCAACAGCCCTAGGTGGCCAGCTAGAGCAGAAGGAGGTTAAGTCCCCATTTTATATCTATGTCCTCTCTGGATTGTCTGTGGCACCCAAATGCTCACAGAGCACAAGACCTGGGATGTTGGCATTTGCACAGAAGTGAAGCACAGGGATACAGATTCTGGCCCTTAGAAACCATTAATGGTGGTAGATTCTGAGTCTAACTCAAACTAGGCAGACTAGAAAAAGTGGCATAACACCATATTTAGGGAATGTGTCAGGAACATTCAGAGCACAAGACCTGGGATGCTGGCATCTGCACAGATGTGAAGCACAGGGATACAGATTCTGGCCCTTAGAAACCATTATTGGTGGTTGATTCTGAGTCTAACTCAAACTAGGGCAGACTAGAAAAAGTGGCATAACACTATATTTAGGGAATGTGTCAGGAACCCTCAGAGAAGTAGTAACAGCTCACACTGTCATGGACAGGAACTCTCAGGGGAGCAAGGAGTGGTCTCCAAGGCAAAGGAAAGTACCTTCAAGGAAACAGATACTGTCAAAAGGGGAAGGGACTCTCAAGGGAGAAGCCAGCATTCCTCAGGACAAAAGCCTTTCCTCTCCTCTCCTCCTCCTTGTTGTTGTCATCTTCCCTCTGCACAACTCTTCCCAATCAGCCTTCCTCTTTGATTTTGACTCCTGGCACTCTCTTTCTCTCTTCATGATCTCCCCCACTCATCCTTGGAGACTTCATCTTCCATATTGACGACTCATCCAACCCCTTAGCTCCACATTTCATCAGCCTCATATCTTCATTTGACCCGCAGCCCTGGTTTAATTCTCCCACTCACTAGAAGGACCATTCACTTAACTTGGTCTTCATCAAGCACTGCTCTCTCTCTCTCTCTCTCTGATCTCTCTGTTGCTGAGTTCCTTCACTCTGGCCATAACCTGGTCTCTTTCATCCTCACCCAGCAGCCCCCCAACTCGCATCCTGTGACTCGGCCTTTCCATGACTTCCAATTGATCAGAACTGATGACTTCTCATCTGCTCAGCCCTCTCCTCCCTGTCCTCTCTTCCGTCAATTTGGTTATTGATTCTCTCCATGCATTGCTCTTCTCCACCCTGGAGTCTTTAGTCTTTCTCTCCCATTACAAGAGATCCACCCTACCAAACCCAGCACTGGTTCACCCTCAACATTCCTTTCCTCCCATCCTGCTCTAGCACTGCAGAGCAACTCTGGTGGAAAACCTGTGATCAGGCTGACTTCCTCCATTAAAAATTCATTCTCTTCTTCAATTCTAACATCTTCAAAGCTAAACGCTACTTCTCCAACTTAATTGACTCATGTCTACAATCCCAGATGCCTTTTTGCCATCTTTGACTCACTCCTCAAACTCTCCCCTCTTCCTGTTTCCACTTCTCTTTCTGCACAGAGAGAAAATGGACAAAATATGATGTGACCTTCCTCTTTCCCTCATCTCACCTTCCCTTCCTCCTTTCCTCCCCTACAACTCTCTCCTTCTTCTCTCCATTTACAAATGCAGAAATTTCTCATCTGCTCTCCTCCTCTAACCCATTCCTCTAGCCCAGTAACCCCATTCCATTTCTTGCTCTCTCCCAGGTGCTCACTCTCATCCCCTACCTTACTCTTCTCCTTAACCTCCCACTCTATTCTGGCTCTTCCCCCTCACCATACAAACATGATTTATTCTCTCCAATCTTAAAATAACCCACCCTTGTCCCCGCTTTCCTCTTCAATTACTGCCCCATCTCCCTTTTCTCTTAAAGCTCACTGAACATGCTATTTACAATTGCTTTCCGAAATGCCTCTCCTCCAGTTCTGTCCTAGACCCTCTCCTATCTGGCATCCCTTCCACTCAACTGAAAATGATCTCACAGAAGTGTCTAATGACCTCTTCCATAGCCAAAAGTCAGAACTAATACCCCATCCACATCCATTTTGAGCTGTCAGCTGCTTTGACACTGTCACCCATGCTGTTCTTGAAATCTTGTCCCCTCCCTTGGCTTCTGTGACGCTGTCCTCTTGTAATTCTCCTCCTACCTCTCTAATTGCTCCTTCAGCGTGTCCTTCAGAAGATCCTCTTCATTTCCCCCCACCTCCAACTTTCTGTGGGGGTTCCTCAGGGCTCTGCCCTTGGTCCCTTTCTTTTCTCCCTATACATTTTATTTCTGAGTAGCCTCATCTACAAACCCAAATTCAACTGCCATCTGTAAACAGATGATTCTCAAATATATCACTCTACTCCAGACCCGTCTCCTTCTGTTCAAAATAAAATCTCAACCTGTCTCTCTGATATCTCCTCACGGCTCTCTAGCCATCAGCTCAAGCTCAACGTGGCTATAACAGAGAGTCTAACCCTTCTCCCTAAATCTCCCCGCAACCTCCTTTATCAATTACTCCAAACTGGGGGTGTGATACCTAGCTTGGCAAGACATATTCACACTAATGCTGATTGTAATAGCACACTAAAAATAGAATGTAGCTGCGGCAGTGCAAATGGCTAGCTGCCTCACGTGTGCACCCGTCAAGAGATGCTAGGTATGTACTTGGCATGCCTAGCCCCTCCTGCAGCCACATGCACTTTCGCAGCTAGATTCTATTTTGAGTGCACTAGCTTGATCAGAGCTAGCACAAGCATGTCTTCTCAAGCTGGGAATCACACTGCCAGCTCGAAGTGAACACATATCTACGGTGGACAACACCAGCATCTGACTCAGACCCCTCTTTAGGTCATCTTTGACTCAGACCCCTCTTTAGGTCATCTTTGACTCAGACCCCTCTTTAGGTCATCACAACCAGTCTATGTCTTTTGATTATTCTTTCTGACTAAGATATCTAAGATACCACCGTCCCTGTCCATCCACCCAGCTAAAACTCTCAGCCAGGTTCTCATCATTTTGTGTCTGCAACAGCCTTTTCTCTGGGCTTGACAAATGCAATCTTACCCTGAACATATCCATTCCAAGTGCTGTTGCAAAGATCATTCTCCTAGCCCGTAACTTTGATGACATCACCCTTCTCTTTGAATCCGTCCACTGGGTTCTTCGCTTGGTATCAAACGTACTTTACTTGTCTTCACTTCCATGGGCTTTTAAGAGCTATCCTCACTCTACCTCTCATCTTTCATTCAGTACTGAAAAGTTGATGCCCACCTCTGGTTGGCCCATGAAGCCAGGCTTCTTTGCCCACTGTTAAATTTTCAAACAAGCACCTTTGTGCTTCTCCCATGCTGCCTCTCACACTCAGGAGAAGCTCCCCATGATATCAGCAAATCTAATTTGTTATCTTCCTTGAAGTCTTTCCTCAAAACTCTCCTCTGCTGTGAAGCCTACAAAAAAAACTTGACAACTGTTAGGCTGCTGATGTGCTGAGACAACTGCTGATAATGCTGACCAGCGCTGTCTCATTGTTTCCTTCTACTCCCCGTCCATATGTCTGAATCCCTCTGTTGTCTCTTGTCTTATACTTAGATCGTACACTCTTTAAGACAGGGACTTTCTTTTTGTTCTGTGTTTGTACACCTAGCACAGTGGGGTCCTGGTCTATGACTGGGGCTCCTGCGTGTTGGAATAATACAAATAATAAATAATAATGCACCTATTCTCTTGACCATGCAGAGTCAGTCATTATGCAAATTAGGTTTGTGAGATTGGGATATGGGGCATTCCATCCAGGGAGCCCAGCATGTTCAGCATTTTGGTTTATAGGAAACTGGGATGCTAATTATGCTTGAGGAAGACACTGGGCAATTCTGACATACCAGTTCTTACATGTTGTCCTCACTTAGTTTCTTTTTCAGATGGAATCCTCTCATGCTTGTTAACAGCTGCAGGCACAAGGCTGTCAGCATTTTTCACAATGCCCATGTCATTCCTGGAGAGTGCTATCTTCCATCTACCCTCTCCAAGGAAGGAACTGAGAATTTAAATAGACCCTCACCCCACAGCTGGCTACAGTGTATGCATTACTCTGTTAAAAATACATGCGCATGCACACACATTGTTGTCCAGTGTCCACTTACAGATGACAAGGCATGGGGGGCACAGATCTCTGTCCCTCCCAGAATACCATGCAATTGCTACTCTCTGATCCTGTGCTTCAGAACCACTCCCCAAAACAGACCCACCACACAGAGTTGATATCTGTGGAATGTGTATTTTATCAGAGAAGGGCAAAGGTGCTGCTGTCTTTGCCTAATAGGGAGTAAGCAGTCAGATAGAGCAAGGGCGGGCAAACTTTTTGGCCTGAGAGCCACATCCAGTTTCCAAAATTGTATGGAGGGCCAGTTAGGGGAGGCTGTGCCACCCCAAAGAAACCAGGCCTGGCCTGGCTTTGCCCCCATCCAACCCCTTCTGCTTCTCGCCCCGACACCCCTCCAGGCCTCCTGCCCCATCCACACACCCAACTCTGTGTCCCCTGATGGCCCTCTGGGACTCCTGCCCCATCGAACTCCCCCCGTTCCCTGTTTCCTGACAGCCCCCAGACCCTCCGCTGCCCCATCGAACCCCACCTCCTTCCTGACTGCCCCCTGGGATCCCCTGCCACCATTTAACTGCCCTGTTTCCCGCCCTCTGACCACCCTGACCCCTATCCACACTCCTGCCCCCTGATAACTCCCCTGAACTCTCCTGCCCTCTATCCAACCCCCCTGCTCCTTGCCCCCTTACTGCACTGCCTGGAGCACCGGTGGTTGGTGGCACTTGAGCTGCACCACCTAGAGCACCAGGACAGGCAGCCACGTCGCCCAGCTGGAGCCAGCCATGCCACCGTGCAGCAGCCCTGCCGCCCAAAGCATTGCGCCAGTGGTGGGTCGAGCTGAGGCTGCGGGAGAGGGGGAACAGCAGGGGAGGGGTCGGAGGTGAGCCTCCTGGGACAGGAGCACAGGGGCTGGGCAGGAGGGTCCCGTGTGCTGGATATGGCCCATGGGCCGTAGTTTGCCCACCTCTGAGATAGAGATCTCTCAAATACACAGTATCTGAGTTTGAACAGTTAGGAATACAATATCTAACATTTTAATGTATTTTTTCACCATTTCAGAGACTCAATAAATGCCCCTTTTGTCACTACCTGGACTAGAGAGATAAATGTCATTACCTGGGGAAAATATCAAATGCCAGATGGAAAATGAGTTCCAAGTTTATATTACTTTAGGGAGATGTTTAAGTAGTTTAGGCCCTGCAACAGGGCACTGGGCCTGGGGACACATGTGTATGTCCCAGTGTTCTGTTACAACCTTTGGGCCCTTTAAAACTGGGAACTATAATCACAGGTACATGAATAGGAGCAAGTATGTGACCTATAGGAAGACAGGTATAAGACTTCCTGACTCTTAGGAAGAGGCAGCAGAGGCCATCAGTCAGTGTTGGCCTAGTGTGGTGCTCTCCACAGTAGTTGGAGAGGGTTACTAAAGAGGAAGTGTATGTGTTCTCCTTCACCAGCTGGAAAGGCCTCAGGTGGTTATTAGCCAGTAATATGGGTTAATCTGTTCTGACTTTAAGTTTGTGTTTTGGAAATAAAGCAATCTCTGAGAAAAGGAATGTGACAAGATTTGTAGCTGGGATGTATTTTTCCATCCCTGGCTGGTGAGTGCGCACATTGGTTTATAGGCCTCAAATGAAAACAACTGTACTAACTGTAGTAATAACAGTTCTGTCTGTGTTCTTATATGGCCTCCATAACTGTTGTAACTGAGCATGTTACAAACATTGATGAATTTATTCTCACAGTATGCCTGGAAAGTATCCTTATCCCCACTTTTACAGATGGGGAACTGAGGTACAGCAAGATTAACCATTTATGAAGGAAGACTGTGGCAGAGCTAAGAATGGAGCCCAGACCTTGTGAGGCCCAGTCTAGTGTCTTAATTGTACCGTCATCCTTTTCTCTCTCTTCCCCCTCTTCAGTCAACAATGACTACATTTGTACTTCAGATGTGGTTTTGTTTGGTTTTTTTGGTGGTAGCATACTGTTGCAAAACTAACTGAAAAAGTCTGGAGGTTCCCTCTTGAGGTTGGTAGTTTCATTGTTCCACTGCTTGTCTGTGAAGCCCTATGCAGATAAAATAATTTTATATGGCATCAGCAGTGTGCTAGCCACTTAATTAAATAAATGAAAGTAATAATGCAAAAAATCCATTACTCTCTCAAAGAAAATTAAAAACAAAAACGACAATAGCAGTATTTATGCAGACAAAAATAAGGCCAGATTCTGCTATCCCTCCTCACGTTAATCCCTTACTCCTCAAGTAGTCCTCTTTAAGACTACTCAATGCATGTAATTTAGGGTATGTCTACACTTCAAGCTCAAGGAGAAATAACTCTTAGCTCTGATTGAGCTAGAGTGCTAAAAACAGTGTGTAGCTGCGGTGGTGTGAGCAGCAGGAAGGGGCAGTTGCTTCAAGTACATGCCTAGCATTTTAGGTGGATACATACTTGGGGTGGCTAGCCCCTTATGCCGCTGTGGCTACACTCTATTTTTAGTGTGGTAGCTCAGTCAAAGCTACCGTGGGTTAATTACTGTCTACTTGAGCAAACCCCAACATGAAAGAAAGAGCAAACCCCAAAAGGAAAGAAATGTGAATATACAATTTGTAACGGCATTATCTTAATAAAATAAAAACATGTAAAATGGATTAAAAATATTTGCAGAAATTGCAGGCTACTTATTATAATACCTTTATGTTATTTGTAAACTAAATAGCAGGGCTGTCGATTAATCGCAGTTAACTCACGTGATTAACTCAAAAAAATTAATTGTGATAAAAAAATTAATCACCATTAATCACACTGTTAAACAATAGAATACCAATTGAAATTTATTAAATATTTTGGATGTTTTCCACTTTATATTATTTTTTTACAAATATTTGCACTGTAAAAATGATAAAAATAAATAGTATTTTTCAATTTACCTCATACAATAGCGTAATGCACTCTTTTTATCGTGAAAGTGCAACTTACAAATGTAGATTTTTTTTTGTTACGTAACTGCACTCAACACCAAAACAATATAAAACTTTAGAGCCTACAAGTCCACTCAGTCCTACTTCTTTTTCAACCAATCACTAAGACAAACAAGTTTGTTTACATTTACGGGCAATAATGCTGACAGCTTCTTATTTACAATGTCACCTGAAAATGAGAACAGGCATTCACATGGCACTTTTGTAGCCAGCACTGCAAGGTATTTATGTGCCAGACATGATAAACATTCATATGCCCCTTCTTGCTTTGGCCACCATTCCAGAGGACATGATGAGGCTCATTAAAATACAATGCATTAATTTAATTTGTGACTGAACTCCCTGGAGGAAAATAGTATGTCTCTTGTTCTGTTTTACCTGCATTCTGCCATGTATTTCATGTTACAGCAGTCTTAGATGATGACCTAGCACATGTTGTTCATTTTAAGAACACTGTCACTGCAGATTTGACAAAACGCAAAGAAGGCAGCAATGTGAGATTTCTAATGATAGCTACAACACCCAACCCAAGGTTTAAGAATCTGAAGTGCCTTCCAAAATCTGAGAGGGATGAGGTGTGGAGCATGCTTTCAGAAGTCTTAAAAGAATAACACTTTGATGTGGAAACTACAGAACCTGAACCACCAAAAAAGAAAATCAACCTTCTGCTGGTGGCATCTGACTCAGATGATGAAAGTGAACATGCATCGGTCTGCACTCCTTTGGAACGGTATCGAGCAGAACTACTTATTATCATGGACGCATGTCCTCTAGAACGGTGGTTGAAGGATGAAGGGACATATGAATCTTTAACACATCTGACACATAAATATCTTGCGACACCGACTACAACCATGTGAACATCTATTCTCACTTTCAGGTGGCACTGTAAACAAGAAGCGGACAGCATTATCTCCTACAAATGTAAACAAACTTGTTTGTTTGAGTGACTGATTGAACAAGAAGTAGGACTGAGTGGACTTGTAGGCTCTAAAGTTTTACATTGTTTTATTTTTGAATGTAGTTTTTTGTACATTAATTCTACGTTTGTATGTTCAGTTTTCATTATAGAGAGATTGTATTCCAGTATTTGTATGAGGTAAATTGAAACATACTATTTCATTTGTTTTTTAGAGCACAAATATTTGTAATAAAAAATAAATATGGAGTGAGCACTGTATACTTTGTGTTCCATGTTGTAATTGAAATCAATATATTTGAAAATATAGAGAATGTCCAAAAATATTTAAATAAATGGTATTTATTATTAACAGTGCGATGAATCGCAATTAACTTTTTTAATCGCTTGACAGCCCTACTAAATAGGGAAGAGTTTTTACAAAAGCTTTATGCCAATGACTGGTTGTGTGACCTGGTTCAAGTAGGTTCACTGCTCTGTGCTTCAGTTTCCCCATATGGAAACTGGGAATTACAATAATTACATACACTCCCAGGATGTGTTGTGAGACCTAGTAATGTTTGTAAAACACATGGAGATCCTTGGACAAACAGGGTGGGAAAAGTCCAAAGTAACTCCCCTCTTCATGTAAATCCCTCCTAAAACCTCACTTCTTTTGTGATGCCCACAAGTTGTGAGTTCATAAAAAGTAAATAATAATTAATAACAACAATTAAAATGAACCTTAATCAATTTCATATTTGTATTTTCCTCTGAGTTCTGTCTTCTCTATCTCAGTCTTTTAGACAGTAAATTCACCGGGGGCAAGGGTTGTATTTATCATTGCCTCTTGTACAACATTCAACACATTGTCAGGGGTAAGTATATAACAAAAATAATAATTCACTCTCTTGTACTAGGAATCAGAATTTCAGTGCAAATGAACTGTCAGCAAGTACTAGTGTCAGCTCTGTGCCTTTTGGGACTGTGTGAAAAGCTCAGTCTTTTGCCACTTAGGTCATCATCAATCCAGCACTGCTATCTTATGCCCCAAATCCTCAATATCATACAGTTGACCTTTATCCTGCCCCAGAAGGGAGAGAGTGAAGCAGAACGCAGAGTGACAATACTGTTTGGTACTGCAGGGAAAAGGATGGAATTGAGCTGAAAAGGGAAGAGACATTCAAGTACCGGTTCAAGAAGGATGGGAAAAAGCATTACCTGATCATTAATGACTCAACCAAGGAGGACAGTGGGCACTACACCGTGAAGACCAATGGTGGGGAGTCAGTAGCTGAATTAATCATACAAGGTAAGTGTGATGTTCTGTACCCTACACCTTCCATGTTCATCCTTATAATACGATGGTGTGGTATCTAATGCAAAGTTTGTCATGTCGGGTGTCTTCGGAAGGCTCATGATGTACTGAACATTGTTGTTACGGTAATGTTATCATATTAATTGTTATAGTAATGTTATAGGTTGTAATTACATGTATATATGTATGAGGCTGAAAATGTGTTCTCACGACTTATAGCAAGCCCAGGCAAAAACTCCCCAAGAGCAGGGGGGCAATTCACACCTCATCAGGTCGTGGATGGGACAAACCCAGCCCACCCTCACAGGAACAAAGGATACTGGCACAGGCAACAAACAACGATCTGTTGGACTCTCAAGTGAGTCACCCCCCACTTTGTCAGTTTGGGACTGCAATGAGGTAATGCTCACCTGACTCTGAAGGTGGGGGGGAACAGAGCCAAGAAGGAAGAAAGAACATGATAAAAGGGAGAGACGTTTGCTATGCTCTTCCTCTCTCTTCCACCTCCATCCACAGACATCACCACCAAGTGACTGAAGCGCTGATCAAAGGGGAGAGCCTGGCTGAAAGGCAACCAGCCAGCCTGTGGTGAGAAACATCTAAGTTTTTAGGGGCACTGAAAGTGTTAAAATCAGCTTAAAATGTGTTTTGCTTTTATTTCATTTGACTAAATCTGACTTGTTATGCTTTGCTTATAAACACTTTAGGAAAAAAATTTATTAACTACAAAGATAGATTTTATTCTACCTGAAGCAGTGCGTTTGGTTTGAAGCGTGTCAGAGACTCCCCTTGAGATAACAAGCCTGGTACATATCAATTTCTTTGTTAAACTGATGAATTTATATAAGCTTGCAGAGTCCAATGGGCATAACTGGACACTGCAAGATGGAGGTTCCTAGGGTTGTGTCTGGGACCAGAGTATCATTCAGTTGCACAATCCAAGGAGCAGCTTACATGCCAGAGGCTGTGTGTGAACAACCCAGGAGTGGGGGTTCTCACAGCAGAGCAGGGTAAGGATGGCTCCCAGAGTCAAGGATTGGAGTGACCTAGCAGATCACTGGCCCAGATAACACCAGGGGAATGTCACAGTAAATTACAGGCAATGCTAGATAATCAGGGAGGTTGAAATGTGCAAGAAGGCTGAAGGTAACCTTCTCCATAATGGGACAAGAAGTTGAGTTAGTCCTTATGCCTGGAGTAAAATTAAACCATAGCTGGGGAAATGACCACAGAGGCCTCAAGGAGACAGAAGATTGTTAGGTTTGTGTGCTGGATGTAATAGATATCCTGACTGCAACAGGTGCCTGGCTACCAGTCCTGTTAAATCCTGCATACTGTTGATTTCTCTTCACATTTCACCTTTCAACAAACAGCATCCTCAGCCCTGGCTCCTTCTCTTCTTTAAAAACAACATAAATATTTTACTGTACAAACCAATCTTTGACCTGTTGATGTTTGTGTTGCTTCCTTCCACAACTCACAACCCTAGAGAAGAAGCTGGAAGTGTACCAGAGTATCGCAGACCTGACAGTGAGGGCACGGGACCAGGCAGTCTTCAAGTGCGAAGTCTCCGATGAGAATGTGAAAGGAATCTGGTTGAAAAATGGGAAGGAGGTGATCCCAGATGAGAGGATAAAGATCTCTCATATTGGCAGGTGAGTCCTGCTTCAGAAAGCTTGGACAGGATTGGGTACGACACTAAAGTCCTCTCTGGATAGTGATGAGGAAATGAATATAACCCAGCTAATGGGAGGCAGTTGGAACCTTCCTCAGCACAATGAACATGTAGCCAATTCCTCTCTTCTATGAGCTGCCTGGGTGTGTGCACCACATGTACAGTACTGGCATGTATGTAATTCTGCAGGTGTGCGTATAGTATGTTGGTCTATAACTGTACAATGGAGCATCAGCCCAGATTCTCAGCCTTTACTCTGCCTTTCATTTTGGGGGGGATTTAAATTGCCGAGAGACCACACTGATGGTCACTTTAGAATAAACATAATCAAACAGACTGATACATTAGAAAAGGATAGACAGATATCAGTACTGAGAAGAAAATCTGTTTGTGTTAATTTACTACAGTTTATAATTATATATATATATATAGTATATACTCATATACACACACACATTAAGATGAGTAAAATTTTCTACATTGCCTAAATTACTAAGGCTGCCAAAGGATTGTTTTAATGTGCTGTCTGCTGAGTTTATAAGGAGGGGGATGGTGAACAAGCCTGCACTTTCTTTGCCATAATGTTGCTTGAGTTTACAATACACTTGAGAGAAAACTGGTTCTGTTTGCCCTAGCATGTTGTTTTGATACTGGGAAAGTTATTAATTGCTTGCAGTGTGCTACAGCCTGAATGCACTCACTCTCTGTAGCAGTGTACCTCCTGACTAAAGTTAAGAGAGTCACATGCTTGTGTATATTTTTCAGAATCCATAAGCTAACTATTGATGATGTAACCTCAGAAGATGAGGCTGACTATTCTTTTGTCCCTGAAGGATTTGCTTACAACCTTTCTGCCAAACTCAGATTTTTGGGTGAGTGTTGTGGAATCTGGTTCCTAATATGTAATAGGAATACCACGGGCCTTCCAAAGAAGGAATTATCCATATATAAGGACTACAGGGAGCTGTGGGACCAAATCATTTAATTGATTACACCAGGAAGCTGTATGGAGATTTCCCTTCCTGATGTATGAACATGGTACATGTAAATTCTCTCTGTGATAGTGCATCATCATTATTATTTGTATTGTAGAGCTCACCGTATGCTAGGCACTTTAATACATAGGAAGAAATGACCTCTGCCCAAAAGAGCTGACAGTCTAAGGCCCAATCCTGTAAACATTTACATATATAAATAACTATTCATGTGAGTAATCCTACAGATGTCAGTGACCTGGATCACCTCATTTAGATCCTTGCACATGGAGGAACCCTTGCACATAGATCTTTTATAGCAGTGGCTCTCAGTCTTTTCAGGCTACTGTACCCCTTTCAGGAGTCTGATTTGTCTTGCATACCCTCAAAGTTTCACCTCACTTAAAAACTACTTGCTTACTAAATCAGACATAAAAATACATAAGTGTCACAGCACACTATTACTGAAAAATTGCTTACTTTCTCATTTTTACCATATAATTATAAAATAAATCATTTCGATTATAAATATTGTACTTATATTTCAAGGTATAGTCTACAGAGCAGTATAAACCCGTCACTGTCTTTATGAAATTTTAGTTTGTACTGACTTCACTTGTGCTTTTTATGTAGCCTGTTGTAAAACTAGGCAAATATCTAGATGAGTTGATGTGCCCTTGGAAGACCTCTCCATACCCCAAGGGTACAGGTACCCCTGGTTGAGAACCACTGCTGTATGGACAGGAGTTGGGGGTAGTTTCCTCCACTGCACTGTCCTTCCTTTCACCAGACCTCCAGAAAGGCCTCTCTGTGCAGGGTCTACACTGGGAGAGGGAGTGGAGTCTGGGCAGCCCATCAGATCTTACAGAGATTTCTCGAAAATGTTAATACAGTCCAATGCTGTATTATGTTTTTCAGTAGGGCTCAACTGAGGTATCTCATAAGCCTGGGGATCCCATAAGACTCTAGCCAGGGAAGACCTTAGCAGTGTGGCTTCAATATAGACGGGGGTGAGACAGAACTGAAGCCAGTGTGAAGACACAGGGCCTCCAAGTAGATGGCTCTGGCCTTCAACAGACCCCACTAGGATCCATCAGGTTTGGAGCAAGACCTGCAACCTCTTCTGTGTGAGGAGGGAATCCCACCTAAACACGGGTGCGGGGAGATATTTCCTCCCCTCCCCCCAAATATTTCCACCCCCAGAGCACCTTTCCATGTGGGTTATGCTGGGAGGTTTTCTTCTTAATGTATGTGCAAAGTGCTTCAGGTGGCATGTGACCAGGATTCATCACCAAATTTGGTCTACTGATTGGATCATTTATCTTCCCTGGCTTCGGCCAAGTACTGATGGGGAGCACTGGGAGGTAATGACACAGCACAATTAGATGACTTGTGCAAGTAAAGTTACTCATGCAAAGTGTTTCCTGGGTTGAGAACTAAAGGATAAAACACAAAGAGGGAAAGAGATAGAAATGAACAAACAAAGCAATTAGGTTGAGGACTGGCACATTTAATATACATGTAAAATAGTTTCAAACTATGCATTGCCACTCTTAGTTTCTCTTTCAACCATTGGTTAGTTACAATCGCTACGTAATTTTAACCCTTGCATATACTATTGCTATTATTTTGTTTGTTTTTATCCTAAACATTTTCTAAACTTTTTTAAAAGTTGCTTATTTTCTATTTTTATTTTTCTACATTGTTTATTTGTCATTTTATATGGGCCTGATCCTGCAAAAACAGACTATAGCTTTGATCCTGCAAAAACTTATTCATGGGGTTACATTTACTTATGCACGTAGCCCACAGACTTCTACGGGTCTACGCACAAGTAAAGTTAAGTATGTGTGTGTTTGCAGGATTGGGGCTTTAAATCATTGCCAAGAGGATTACACATGGGAGCAAAGTTATTCATTTGAAAAAGCCTTTGCAAGACACAGCCCTATTCTATTTTCTGTATTATTTTCTTCTTGTTTTACCAAGCTAGTTTCCAATAAGTTATGTTTGGTCTGCTGATTACACAAAATTTAGCTATTTTCAGATCCATTTTTTTCCCCTTTCCAGAGATCAAGATTGATTTTGTGCCAAGACAAGGTAAAAACAATGTTCATTATTGGATCATGTGAGTAACATCTGAACAAGTCGTCTTGCATGCTTTTCAGTAGCAGAACCTCTTCAATTTTTAACATAACATCTGAGAAATGCCTCCCTTTTTCTGCAAAACATTCAAACCATGTTGAAAAATATTTGATTTTCTCCACTTTTGTTACAGAACCCCCCAAAATCCATCTGGATTTCATGGGTCAAGCAGCCCCTGACACTATTGTTGTGGTGGCTGGGAACAAACTTAGACTGGACGTTCCCATATCTGGAGATCCAATACCCACTGTCATCTGGCAGAAAGTAAACAAGGTAATGTGTAGTCTGACAATGTGGCTAAGGCAAAGAGCTCATACCAAGGAATTTCTTCTCTTTTTCATATATGATTTGAATTTCCCAATTCGTACCTAAAAAACTTTTCCATATCCCTCCAAATGTAGAGTTTCTAAACAAAGAAATTTCTAAAACAGCAACTAGGCAGCACCTGGTGATTTAGTTGATTTTGCTGTAGCCTTCTTGAACAGTGTTCTTTTTCTGAAGTGTTTATTTTCAGCACGGGGAAAACAAAAGGAAGAAAGTAGATATGTATGGTAGCCTTTCTGCCCTTCTTTCTCTATTGCACATCAGCATAGTATCTGCATGCCTAGGGAGAGGGCTTCTCACAGGAAACAAGTAAGCCACGGTCATCAGCCCTCCTCACCACCCCTGCCTCACAGGAAGGAAATGTTCTACAGTCTCTCCTTTCTCATCCCAAGTTCTTTTGGTCAGTTTGTGAACAAATGGTACTTTCAACATCCTACTGAATGTCTAAGAAGCAGTAGGCTCATCTACACCAGCAGATAGGTCTGTTGGGCATTCTGCCAATTTAGACTTCATGAATTTAAAGGATAACTCCTATTTTACCTGGTTGTTGCAGCAATTGTAGGAGGCCAAAATAGAGGAGTATAAAGTAATACTGCAGTCAATGGTACTCCTTTTATGGTATTTGCTGAACTTTTTAGACTTTTCAGTCTCTCTTCTTTAAGAGTGAAATGCTACTTCTTACTGCCAGATAAATGTTCTTTTTTTTGTTGATAGCAAAAGGCTGACTTCTTGTGGCAGTCATGAATGCAGTAGAGACTAATTCCCAGCACCCACTCCTAAACAAATCATAATGTTTTACTTTGTGACCCAGAGTTAGGAAATTTCGTTCAGTGACAAGATGGAGAGGGAATTCAATCTTCTGAAATATTATCTTCTGATCATCAGTCCACAAAGAGGTCCAAAAAACAGTTCCTAGAAGAAGTTTGCCTCTAAAAACATATGCAGTTATTATTATTTAAAATTAAAATTAATATTATCCCATAAAGGAAGTTAAGATCCAAACCAGTCTTACTCCTTCCCCCAGAATGGAAAAAGAGGTCCCGTTTCTTCCCTGAGAACGGAAGAGCCCATGTAGCCTCACCCTCCCCCCTCAAGCCAAATGAGTTTGTGGAAGAAAATCTTCTGGGAGGGATTACCCAAAAAGTTTGCTTACTTTTTGCAAGAACAGAGTAAAGCAGCTGCAGCAGGGAACTTTGGCTGAGATATAAGACATGAGTAGATAAGTAAGGAAGATCGTGAAGGACAAGAAACTGAACTTTATGCAAAGGAAGCTGTAGACGTGTGGACTCACCCCTGCAGCACCTCCTGCTGGTGACTTCCAGGAATTAGCTTGTTTCAGCTCCGGAGCACCCTCTGCAGGCTGGTGATCCGCCTGTCCTCTGGCCCCCCCGTCCTTCCCAGACCCGGTGCCCTTGTACCTGGGGTGCTGCTCCCTAGCAGTAATCCCCTCAGTCTTGGGGTCGCCCCTCCCTGGGGAACCCCCACTCACTATCCCCACCTCACCTCAGGATAAGGCTACTGACAGTCATCGTCTAGCCCTCACACTCTGGGGCAGGCTGCAGTATCAGCCTACTCATCACTGACAAGGTTGGGTTTGGACCTGCTGCCTTGGCCTACCCCTGGGCTGCCCTCTGCAACCCCCAGTACCTGTGGCCTTGTGCTAGGCCACAGCCTAGGGCTTTCCAGGCTGGAGCTCCCCAGCTCCTCAGCCTTTCCCCAGCCCTGCTCCACTCAGGTACTCTGTCTCTAGCTCCCTGCAGCCAGGCCCGTCTCTCTCTGAATGCAGAGAGATAGAGTTCTTCTGGGCCTCTGGCTCACAGCCTCTTGTAGGGAACAGCTGGGCCTGACTGGGGCATGGCCAGCTGTGGCTACTTCCTCTATCAGCTGAGCTTTTCCCTGCCACAGCCCTCTTCCTGGCTGTTTTAAGCCCTTCAGGGCAGGAGCAGTGTCCACCCCACTACAGAAGCATGGGGACCAGTGGAGGAATTTAAAAAGGGCAGTAGCATAACTTCAGATTATCTAGTTTGGCTGGTGTTAAAGGGATGAATTTATTCCTTTCCATAAAATATGTTCATAAACCGAATACCCCACTGATACAGAAAGAATATTCTCTGTTTTGCAGAAATATATAAGCCCACTAACCTACTACTTTAATGGGACAGTGACTGAATCACATCTATCTGGGGCATTGATGCAGGGATCTCATAAATCTTTGTTTATGAGGCTATGAAACTGGTCTTGCTGATGCTTCCTTTAATTCTATCTCACTCTGGGAATGCATTGACAATTCTGGGTTTTTTTAATCAGTTAATTTCTTTCTAATTTTTATTCACTCATTCTGTTCTTCATTTTTGTCACATCTCCTATGCCAAGCAGCCAACATACTCTGCGTAGATCCTTCTCCTCTGTGTCTCAGATACAGCTTGACCAACTCTGCTCAATGAGATCTTTCTGACTCTTCATACAATCATAGAAGGGTAGGACTGGAAGGGACCTAAATAGGTCATCTAGTCCAGTCCCCTGCACTCAAGGCAGGACAACGTAATAACTAGACCATTTCTGGCAGGTGTTTGCCTCCCCTGTTCTTAAAAACCTCCAGTGATAGAGATTCCACATCCACAACCTCCCTGGGCAATTTGTTCCAGTGCTTAACTGAAAGTTTTTCCTAATGTCCAACCTACACTGCCCTTGCTGCAATTAAAGCCCATTGCTTCTTGTCCTATCCTCAGAGGTTAACAAGAACATATTTTCAACCTCCTCCTTGTAACAACCTTTTAATGTATTTGAAAACTGTTATCCTGTCCCACCTCAGACTAAACCCAATTTTTTCAATCATTCTTCATAGTCATGTTTTCTAAACTTTTAATCATTTTTGTTGGTCTCCTTTGGATTTTCTCCAGTTTGTCATCATCTTTCCTGAAATGTGATGCCCAGAACTGGATACAATTCTCCAGCTGAGGCCTAATCAGCGTGGAGTAGAGTGGAAGAATTACGTCTCGTGTTTTGCTTAAAACACTCCCTGCTAATACATCCCAGAATGATGTTTGTTTTTTTGCAACATTGTTATATTGTTGACTCATATTTAGCTTGTGATCCACAATCAGCTGCAGATCCCTTTCCACAGTACTCCTTCCCTAGGCAGTCATTTCCCATTTTGTATTTGTGCAATAGAATGTTCCTTGCTAAGTGGAGGACTTTGCATTTGTTCTTATTCAATTTCATCCTATTTACTTCATACCATTTCTCTAGTTTGTCCAGATAATTTTGAATTTTAATCCTATTCTCCAAAACACTTGCAATCCCTTCCAATATTGGTATTGTCCACAAACTTTATAAGTGTATTCTATAGCCATTATCTAAATCACTTATGAAGATACTGAGCAGAACTGGACCCAGGACCTATCCCCGAGGGACCCTGCTCAATATGCTTTTCCAGCTTGACCGTGAACTACTGATAAACTACTCTCTGGGAACAGTTTTCCAACCAGTTATGCACGCACCTTATAGTAGCTCCATCTAGGTTGCATTTCCCTAGTTTGCTTATGAGATGGTAATGCGAGACAATATCAAAAGCGTTACTACAGTCAAGATATACCACATCTACTGCTTCCCCTGTATCCACAAGGCTTGTTACCTGTTAAATTAGGTTGGTTTGACATTATTTGTTCTTGACAAATCCATGTTGACTGTTACTTATCCCCTTACTATCTTCTAGGTGTTTGCAAATAGATTGCTTGATTATTTGCTCCATTATCTTTCATGTATTTCTTTGCTCATCTAGAATAGCTGCAATGTGCTAAGCAATGCTGATTCCATGGATTCCCCAGACTCCAGTAGTGATTTAAGTAATGAGAGCAAGGTAAGTTCCTTACTATTTATACAAACCCACAAATATATCTGGTGTATTTACAGATAAATGGTCCTGCTTAGAGGAGCTTAAAATTTAGAGTATATACGAACATAGGCATTAACATAATGGATCAGACCACCGTCCATCTAGGACAGTGCCCTGCCTCACAGTGGCAATTATCAGATGCTTCAGAGGGAGGCACAAGAAACCCCTTAGTGGACATTTATGGAATATGTCTTTAAGGCAAGTTTCTTCCTAACCACCACTGTTTAGTGATGGACTTTTGCCCTGAAGCATAAGGGTTTACAACACTTCTAAATATTTTTTTTAAATTCTGTTCTACGTAACTCTGGATACCCAACTCCTTTTTGAGTCTTACTAAAGATATCTAGGGGAAGAGATTAGTTGGATGCAAGGAGAGATGACAACAGGTAAAGTGATGGGAATGTGAAGGATGCACTACAAGATCATGAGGTTACCTGTTTACATATTAAGTCCCTTTTATCCTGCATGAATTTTTGTTACATTGGAATATGTGTGGTAGTCAGTCAGAAGAATTATTTTGCTATTTGTATTACATTAGAACTCAGAGGTCTGGGTCAAGATTGGGACCCCATTGTTCGAGGCGCTATACATACATATAGGTCATGGACAGTCCCTGTCCAAAGGAGCATAGAGTCTAAAAATACAAGGATGTGACACAGGAAAAGTATATAATAAAGTGGTGATGTTACACTTAGACACATCAGTGCTGATTTCCCCCCTTTTCCCTAAGCCAAAAAAAACAAAATGGGAGAACAGGCAAATGCTCAAAGTATTTTTAATTAAGTGTTTGTGTGCGGAGGGGGAGATGATGTGGGCATCCAAGAGCCCTGAGGATGAGGTGGCAGTAACAAAAATGGAAGATGAGGGCCCTGACACGAGTTTTAGTGTTGTGGATAAAAACAAAAGGTCAAAAGTTCAGATCTTAGAAATGTCAAGGAGGAAGAAGCAACAAGATTTGGACACAGACAAAATGTGTGGGCCAAGGGAGAGAGAGGAGCAGAGGATAATCCCCAAGTCACAAGTTTGAGTTATGCAATAGGGTCTTTTTAACTACCCATGGTGCTTACAGAGCTTTAAAAAACAATTTCTCCCCAAAGGAGAATGGTCTGAGCTATTAGTGGCTGCCCACTGATGTCCTGTTGTTCCTACAAAATAGAACCGTAAAATAGAATAAAACTTCACTGATAGCCTTTCAGTGATACTGGTAATGGTCAGTGTCAGAAAGACTTACACGTTGCTGCAGGCTCAGTATGTTTATGCAAATCCCTGTTCCCTGCATTCAGACACAGCACTAGGCTCTCCTGTTTCCACCTAGATACAAATGACCACTCACTGTTTTCAATACCCACAGCTTCTCTCTGAAACTGAAGGTAGAGTTCGTGTAGAGATGCATGAAGACCACTGTATCTTCATCATTGAAGGAGCAGAGAAGCCAGATGAGGGGGTTTATAGAGTTACAGTAAAGAACCCAGCAGGAGAAGATAAGGCTGATATCACAGTAAAGGTTATTGGTAAGTGATGGACAGGAATAACTAGTCTCTGAAAAACTCTTGAGTTCAGTGGGACGGACCCACTCCCATTTCTGTAAACCTAAGAACAGCTCTGACTGTGAGTTCAAAGAGGTGAAAAATGACCATATGGGAGGAATATGTTTCATAAAACTTGACAGAAATGTTTTTCTAAGTAGCTTCCCTTGTATTCCCCATCTGGGAGGAGAAAAAATCATTCCTAATCATAAAAATTAGGTTATATGAATATCCTTCCCTTCCATTTCCCTACATTTCTGAATGTCAGTGATCCAGTCTCTTCTCTCAGTGGGGTTGATATGTCTATAGAATGAAATCACTTTTTGCCATTTTGTTGTGTGAGTTTTCTAACAGAAACGACTTTATTATATGTATGGTAAACAATTAATGGAATGAAGGGATATGTACATATGATATAAGATATTAAAAAGGACTGGAAATATTTAGCCTACAAAGGAGAAGAGCTAGAGGGGAATTTGACTGAAGTACTCTAGATTATGATGGGTGTTGTGAAAATCAATTAGCTCCTTCCTTATATCCTGGCCTGCATTATCAGAACAAGGGCAAACTGAACAAATTTATAAGTGATAAAAGGAAATGTTTTTTGCATGCCGTATTATAAACCTTTGTAGTTCATTGCTGTATGAGGTCATCAGGACAAATATTAAGATAGGATTTACAAAAGGGATAGATTCTTTATATTATTAATTTCTGTTCTTAAATAAGGTAAGATAACATACATGTAGCGATTGTATTACACATACTAACTAACCTCACTTCCTAGTCATGCCTAGCATCCCCTGGCTCTCCCTCCACGATATGAGCATTTCTTGGAGAGCACAAGAAGTTCAGTCTGAATCTGTCTACATCAGGGCCTGGTCCAATCTGGTTTTGAAGACCCTAGATGTAATCTGGGCAAGGCCACCATTTTCTGCACACAGCAGGCTCTGAATTAGGATAACTCACCAATCCTTGTGAAATGCAAGGACCTTGCAGATGTATTTGATAAAAATAATATTGATGCTCTGCCCCCGCATAGGTCCTATAACTGCCCCATGGACCTGCAGCTAGGGGCCAAAATCCCCTATATGCAAAATTTATCCAATCAAAATCTGAACTCAGGTTCCTATGGGAGTATCTTGATGAAAATCTGGCAAAGAATTTTATCCGTCTGTGTCCCCCACTGTGGCCCCAATCCTGTTTTGTCAAAAAATTGATGGCACCCTGCACCTCTGCGTATACTATCGAACACTGAACAATATAACCATCAAAAATAAATATCCCTTGTCATTGATCAACAAAGAAATAGAAAGGGTCAGCTCAGCAAAAATTTCCACTAAAGCGCCTATCACATGGTCTACATCCGAGAGGGAAATGAATGGAAAAAAGACTTTTGTACTTAGTATGGGTTTTTTGAGTACTTCATGATGCCTTTTGGTCTCTGTAACTCTCTGCCATGTTCCAGCATTTGATTAATGATATCTTCAGGGAGGTTCTGAACCAGTTTATCATAATCCATCTAGATGACATTCTTATTTTTTCAGAAAATCAAATCGTGCATCACCAGCATGACCAGGTGGTACCTGAATGTATTTGAGCAAATGGCCTATATAGGAAGCCTGAGAAATGTGAATTTGATTGCACTGCTGTGGACATCTTGGGTTATACCATCTCTCTCAGCGGAATAAGTATGGATCCCGAAAAGGTTTCTGCAATTTTGACTTGGGCAACTGCCAAGAGCATTTGTGATATCTGATGCTTTCTAGGATTCACCAGCTTCTACAGATAATTCATCCAAGGGTTCTCAAAAGTGGTGTTCCTAATTACCCAGCTGCTACAGAAGAACTTCGCTTTCAACAGGACACAAGAAGTCCAACTGGCTTTTAATTGGCTGATGAAAGCATTTACTTCTGCCCGTCTTAGTACACCAAGATGCATCTAAACCTTTTTGTTGTTGAAACAGATGCTTCCAGTTATGCAATCAGGGTAGTATTATCTCTGTGATGTGGTCCTCAAATGACCTCCACGTTTGTGCCTTTTATTCTAGGAAATAGACACTGAGGAACAAAATTACCAAATGCACAATAAGGAATTACTGGCCATCAAGGCTGCACTTCAGAAGTGGCACCACCATCCAGAAGGTGCGTTCTTTCCAGTCAACGTGTTCACAGATTATAAAACATCTCTGAATGCCACAGCCTGCAACCTATGTCAAATATGTTGGTCCCTCTTCCTTACTGGATTTAACTTTACCTTGATCTACTGGCCCAGAACCTGAAATAGTGAACTTAGTCCATTATCCTGCAAGGGGGGGGGGTACCTTGATAAAGGGGATAACGCTCTCGAACCAGCCACTATATTGAAAGCCCGGCCATTTTGTGAATGTGCTCCAACATTGATCTTTTAGCCTTGTAAAGTCCTCACTGGTCAGTGATCTGCTTTCAGTTAAATAGATGTCAGCCAAAAACAAGTTACTCTGGTTCAAGGATTGCCTGGACCACCCCATCCAGCTGTACTCTGGCTACACCACAATTCCCTGCTGGCAGGCTACTTTGGGTACTGGAAGACAAAGAAGATGATTTCTCGCAATTTTTGGTGGCCAAAACTATTCTCCTCCATCAAAGCTTCCTGTGAGACATGCAACTGGATGAAGATCCCCCTGCCAACCCTCTGGGTGTCCTGACCCCCCTTCCACCTATCTCCACCTGGGGCCTTGATATCATAGAATCATAGAAGATTAGGGTTGGAAGAGACCTCAGAAGTCATCTAGTCCAACACCCTGCTCAAAGTAGGACCAACACCAACTAAATCATCCTAGCCAGGGCTTTGTCAAGCCAGGCCTTAAAACCCCCTAAGGATGGAGATTCCACCACTTCTCTACATAACCTATTCCAGTGCTTCACCACCCTCCTAGTGAAATCGTTTTTCCTAATATTCAACCTAGGCCTTCCCCACTGCAGCTTGAGACCACTCCTCCTTGTTCTGTTATCTGCCACCACTGAGAACATACTAACTTCCTCCTCTTTGGAACCTCTCTTCATGTAGTTGAAGGCTACTATCAAATTCCCCTCACACTTTTCTCTTATGCAGACAAAATAAGCCCAGTTCCCTCAGCACCTCCTTATAAGTCGTGTGCCCCAACCCCCTAATCATTTTCATTGCCCTCCACTGAACTCTCTCCAATTTGTCCACATCCTTTCTATGATGGGGGGGCCAAAAACTGGATGCATTACTCCAGATGTAGCCTCTCCTGTACCAAATAGAGGGAAATAATCACCTCTCTCGATCTGCTGGCAATGCTTCTTCTAATGAAGCCCAATATGCTGTTTGCCTTCTTGGCAACAAGGGCACACTATTGACTCATATCCAGCTTCTCGTCCACTGTAATCCCCAGGTCCTTTTTTGCAGACCTGTCGTTTAGCCAGTCAGTCCCCAGCCTGTAGCAGCACATGGGATTCTTCCCTCTTACGTGCAGGACTCTGCACTTGTCCTTATTGAACCTCATCAGATTTCTTTTGGCCCAGTCCTTCAATTTGCCTAGGTTACTCTGGACCCTAGCCCTACCCTCCAGCGTATCTACCTCTTCCCCAAACTCAGTATCATCCGCGAACTTTCTGAGGGTGCAACCCATCTCATCATCCAGATCACTAATTAAGATGTTGAACAAAACTGGCCCCAGGACCAACATCTGGAGCACTCTGCTTGATATCAGCTGCCAACTAGACATTGAGTCGTTGATCACTACCTGTTGAGCCCGATGATCTAAACAGCTTTCTATCCACCATATAGTCCAATCCATACTTCTTTAACTTGCTGACAAGAATACTGTGGGAGACTGTATCAAAAGTTTTGCTTAAGTCACAATATATCACCTCTGTTCAATGCTTTCTCCATATTCACAAAGCCAGTTATCTCATCACAGAAGGCATTCAGATTGGTCAGGCACGACTTGCCTTTGGTGAATCCATGTTGACTGTTCCTGTTCAACGTCCTCTCCTCCAAGTGCTTCAAAACGGATTCCTTAAGGACCTGCTCCATGATTTTTCCAGGGACTGAGGTGAGGCTGTCTGGTCTGTAGTTCCCCGGATTCCCCTTCTTCCCTTTTTTAAAGATGGGCACTACATTAGCGTTTTTCCAGTCATCTGGAACCTGCCCCAATCACCACAAGTTTTCAAAGATAATGGCCAATGGCTCTGCAATCACAGTCACCAATTCCCTCAGCATTAGAGCTGGACCCATGGACTTGTGCATGTCCAGCTTTTCTAAATAGTCCTTAACCTGTTCTTTCACCACTAAGGGCTGCTCACCTCCTCCCCATACTGTGTTGCTCAGTCCAGCAGTCTGGGAGCTGACCTTGTCTATGAAGACTGAGGCAAAAAAAGCATTGTGTACTTCAGCTTTTTCCAAATCATTTTCACTAAGTTGCCTCCCCCATTCAGTAGCAGTCCCATACTTTCTCTGACCTTCCTCTTGTTGCTAACATACCTGTAGAAACCCTTCTTGTTACCCTTCACATCCCTTGCTAGCTGCATCTCCAATTATGCTTTGGCCTTCCTGATTACACCCCTGCAAGTTCAAGCAATATTTTTATACTCCTTTCTGGTCATCTGTCCAAGTTTCCACTTCTTGTAAGCCTTCTTTTTGTGTTTAAGCTCACCGAAGATTTCTCTGTTAAGCCAAGATGGTCACCTGTCATACTTCCTATTCTCTCTGCACATCGGGATGGTTTGTTTCTGCGCCCTCAAAAAGGCTTCTTTAAAATACAGCCAGCTCTCCTGGACTCCTTTCCCTCTCATATTAGCCTCTCAGGGGATCCTGCCCATCAGTTCCCTGCGGGAGTCAAAGTCTGCTTTTCTGAAGGTCACAGTCTGTATTCTGCAGCTCTCCTTTCTTCCTTGTGCCAGGATCCTGAACTCGACCACCTCATGGTCACTGCTGCCCAGGTTGCCACCCACTTCTATTTCTCCTACCAATTCTTCCCTGTTTGTGAGCAGCAGGTCAAGAGGAGCACAGCCCCTAGTTGGTTCCTCCAGCACTTGCACCAGGAAGTTGTCCGCAGCACTCTCCAAAAACTTCCTGGATTGTCTGTGCATTGCTGTATTGCTCTCTCAGCAGATGTCAGGCTGATTGAAGTCCCCCCTGAGAACCAGGGTCTGTGATCTGGAAACTTCTGTTAGTTGTCCAAAGAAAACCTCGTCTACCTCATCTTTCTCATCTGGTGGTTTATAGCTGACACTCACCACGACATCACCCTCATTGCTCTCACCTCTAAACTTAACCCAAAAACTCTCAACAGGCTTCTCTCCAGTTTCATACTGGAGCTCTGAGCAATCATACTGCTCCCTTACACACAGTGCAACTCCTCCACCGTTTCCCCCACACCTGTCCTTCCTGAAGTGTATACCCATCCACGATAGCGCTCCAGTCATGTGAGTTACCCCACCAAGTCTCTGTTATTGCAATCATATCACAGTTCCTTGACTGAGCCAGGACTTCCAATTCTTCCTGTTTGTTTCCCAGGCTTCTTGTGTTCATGTACAGGCACCTATGAGAACTAGCCAATTGCCCTACTTTCTCAGTATGAATCAGGAGGCTTCCCCCGGTGCACCCTCCTCCGTGTGTTTCCTCCTGCCAGGGCCGGCTCTAGGCACCAGCGTCCCAAGCATGTGCTTGGGGAAGCACTTCTGAAGGGGCAGCATTCCAGCCCTTTGGGGCGGCACCTTTGCTTTGGCGGTGGCACTCCACGTTTTTTGTTTTTTTTTTTTTTATGCTTGGGGCGGCAAAAAAACCAAGAGCCAGCCTTGCCTCCTGGTATCCCACTTCCCCACTTACCTCAGGGCTTAGGACACCATCCCCTGGCAAACCTAATTTAAAGCCCTCCTCACTAGGTTAGCAAGCATGCCTGCAAAGATGCTCTTCCCTCTCTTTGTTAGGTGGATACCATCTCTTCCTAGCAATCCTTCCTGGAACAACATCCCATGGTTGAAGAATCCAAAGCCTTCTCTCTGACACCACCTGCACAATCACGCATTTACCTCCACAATTTGATGGTCCCTACCTGGGCCTTTTCCTTCAACAGGGAGGATGGACGAGAACACGACTTGCGTCTCAAATTCCTTTATCCTTCTTCCCAGAGCCACATCGTCTGCAGTGACCTGCTCAAAGTCATTCTTGGCAGTATCATTTGTGCCCACATGGAGAAGCAGGAAGGGGTTGAGGTTAAATCAATAAATAGATTTAATCACTGACTGCCTCACTTCTCAGGGCTGCACAGCTATAGTGATCATCATCAACGTCCACACCAAAATGGTGCACTTTTTGCCTTGTCAGAAGATCCCCACTGCACAAGCAATGGCTCACTTATTTTTCAACCACATCTTCAAGCTCCATGGGTTACCAATTGACATTACATGGAATTGTGGGCCACAATTTGTCTCCCATTTTTTGAGAGAATTGTTCAAACTCCTGGAAGTCACCCTACACATTTTCCTCTGCCTACCACCCCCAGATGGATGGACAAACAGAACGGATAATTTCTAGAAAAATTCTAGAAAAATGTCTTCACTGCTTCATCAACATGATTGGATCAGGTTCTTGCCTTTTGCCAAGTTTGCTTACAATAACTCCGATCACAAATCAACCTGCCAAAGTCCCTTCTATTTCAATTATTGCGTCCAGCCCTGATTTCATTCATCTGTTCGGCCAGCCTCCCATGACCCTGTGGCCTCCAATTTGGCTGAACATCTCCACTGCATTCAAGAGGAATTAAAATCATGCAAACTCAGCCAAAGAGGACTACAAACAATACACTGACATTCATCAACAGGATATGGATCTCAGCTCAGCACTTCGACACCTCACGACCCTCAAGGAAATTAAACTACTGTTATCTTGGCTCATTCCAGATCATTCAACAGATTAACCTGGTGACCTTCAAGCTCCAGCTACTGTGTACCATGAAGATATCCAGTATTCCATGTTTTCTTGTTAAAAATATGTGGATAACTTCTTTCCTAGATACACACAACCACTTCGACTCCCAATCTCGATTCAGGAACAGGAAGAATATGAGGTGAGACAGAACCTAGCCTCTACGCTCCTCTAAGGACTGGAAGGAAATGGCCCAGCTAATCATTCACAGGAACCAGCCTGTAACACACATGCACCCGATGTTCTTCATGAATTCTATCAATTGCACCCAGACAAGTTGGATCCAAAGGATTAGGGAGGTGCCCTCGGGGGGAGGGGGGGCACAATAATGTAAGGCGGTAAGTCACTCTTGTATTGGGCAGGTATATAAACCCCACAGGAGGAACAGTAATTCAGTCAGCTCAACATTATTCCAGGACTTGGAACTCTCTCCTGCCTGACAATGGTAACCGACTCCCCAAGCCTTAGCCTCTCCAGCCTTGCTCTTGCTTCAGCCCTTTTCCTAATCCTGCTCTTGCTCACATCCTGTTCCAGCCTTGCTTCAACCCCACTTTGGACTCCTCATTCCAGCTCTTACCCCTGGCTTTGACCGCTAGGCTTAACTGTCACGGCTCCAGCAACTAGGCCTGATTATCCCCATCATGGTGTCTGACACAGAAAACCCAAGAAATGGGAGCCATGTCAGATTTTCTCATTTCCTAACAGGTGGAATTTAGGCACGATACTCCTGGGGGAATTCTGCGCTGAAAAATTAAAAATTCTACATATATTTTAAAATTCTGCATATTTTATTTATCAAAATAACACAATATCATCACACCAGTTACAATTATTTTGTTAATTTTATTTCAAAATACGTTTGTCAGTAAGTATGTCTGTAATAATAGAGACAACAAAAAAGATTCAGGAAATGTTTTTTGACAAACAGATTCCTTACTGGGCATATTAATACAGAATTTTTGAGTAATAATTCATTCAAACTACAATACAGAAATGCATTTTCTGAATCCCACAAAAGCAGTGCAAAGACTTGTGGGAGTCAGAGGTAATGGAGGAGCTGAGGGAGAGGGAAGTAATTGCTGGGAAGGAGGCTGAGAGTGAACCTAGAGGGCTCTTGGGTGTGGGTGGAAGAAGAATGGAACAGTTTTTTTTTGCAGGGGAGAGACTGTTAGGGAGTTGGGGAGCCTCCTCCATGCAGACCCTGGCTGACCCACAGCCTCTCCAATTCAGTCAGGCACATCTGCCCTTGTCCCCATGTGTCCCTGCATCCCCACTCAGCCACCCCACCTCCTCCCTACATGGCCCTGCACCCCCACTCCCATTCAGCCCCTGCCCTAGTCTGTCCTCCCCACTAGCCCTTTTCAACCCAGTCTATGTGACTCCCCAGCAGCCTCATGTTCCCTGCTCTGTCTGTTCCCTTCCATATCCCAGGCCTTCTCACCTGTCCCCATGGGCAGTGCTCTATGAGGAACCCAGCCTCTCTTCCTCCCTAGCTGCTGCAGACTGCCGTGGCTGGTGAGCCGGCTGCCCTTTGTTCTGGCATCACAGCAGCCCCTGGTGGGTTAAAGTTGTAACTGCAGCACCTCTCCGGCAGAGAAAAAAAATTGTGGGGGACAGAAATTCTGTGCATGTGCAGTGGTGTAGAATTCCCCCAGAAGTAGCAATGGACAGCCTCTCTCTGCAACAGCTCCCTCTGCCTGCCAAATTACGGAACAACAATGATGTGTCTCAGGATTGCACCTACCCTGCAGGCTAGGGGAAACATGTTATGACTGTAGCTGTCAAAACCTTGGTGGGGTGTGGGCAGATTATACAGACTGCTATACAGCTAAAAATTTCTATTTCACAAAGATGTGTCTATATATGTATAGATTAAGAAATATGAATAACCAAACATAATTTAAAGTAAAAGCAACCTAACCTAGAAGCATCAAAGAGCAGGGCTCAGTCTGGACTGAGGTAATGACTTATACTGTATCTGGTGCTTAAATGCTACAGACCTAGATCTGTGCATTAGAAATACCACAGACAGACAGACAGACAGACAGTGTCTTCAAAATGAAGGAGGAGGGATCTCTCAATAGGTTTGATTTGGCTGTGCAGATATCGTTTAGATATATAATGTGGAAAAATGCTAAACACAAATGTTTATAAACATAGCTGATGGTAAGGGTAACAATTTTGACACTCCCTCTCTCATACAATCTTCAGATGTTCCTGATCCTCCAGAGGCTCCCAAGATAGTCAATGTTGGAGAAGATTACTGCACAGTGCAGTGGCAACCCCCTAAATATGATGGAGGACAACCAATACTGGGTAAGAGTTGCTAAAAAGACGGAGTCCTCAGCAGACTCATCTACACCAATTACTGGCCCTTTAAAATGAGACATGAGGACCTTTACCAGCCTGTTCATACAGAACTCAGAGATGCCGACTGTTAAAACTGAGAGATGCACATGACTCATTCTCAAGCTATCAGAATCCTGACCGTTTAATCTTAGGGGCAGAGTGCCCTGTATCTGCCCCATCTGAATCAGGGACACATTTAACTGACAGAGTTAAGCATGTGTTTGGACAAGGGCACAAATGCGAATGCCTAGTGTTAAGGCAGAAGGAAAATAAAGTCAGACATTCCCATTCCAGACTCTGAAACTTTGCTGAAGTCTATAGAGTCTTGACTTACTTGAGTTTCCTTGCTTCAGTACAGTCCTACCTTTATGAAGCCTTATGAGAAGCACTGGAGCTATGGATGATCTACTATATTCCTCCCTTTTAACTCCTTGTTCTATATTCTAGGAGAGTAGAGTTTGTATTAGATCTTCGTTTTTTCCCAAAAGAAAGGAGTAACTTCTATAGGAGTCACTTTTACCCTGTGCAGGAATAATAGGACCTGCAAAGTGTCCATTCCAGCCACCAAGGAGTTAATAGCTTAAACTATTAGATGTGAAGGAATAAACTAGTGGTTGCCATGCTGCTGTTTTCAAAAGCTCACAAAACAGTTTGAAAAGGTCACACCAATGGTTCAGTTATGTGGAGGTCTTTTGGGTAGGGTCGGGTCACTTAAGTATTATTTTCAATCCCTAATGAAAGTTTTAGCCAATATCATGTCAAGGATTTCGCTATCAGCAGAACTAGAACAAAAACTGCAAATACTATGTTTAGTAACAGTTAAGGTTGCAGCAGAATTCACTCCTTTCACTGAAACCCTTAAAAGTATGAAAATAAGAAGTTAAGGGGAAAGGCTTGTGCATTCCCTTTCATCTTCATATTGCCCATAACATTATCTTTGATGCATTTCAACACTCCATAAGGATTTCATGTCCATCTCCAATAGACAACAAAAAGTAATACAACTTCATTGAAGTTACACTCTCTAGCACAGGGGTAGGCAACCTACGGCACAGGTGCCGAAGGCGGCACGCGAGCTGATTTTCAGTGGCACTCACACTGCCCGGGTCCTGGCCACCAGTCCAGGAGGTTCTGCATTTTAATTTAATTTTAAATGAAGCTTCTTAAACATTCTGAAACCTTATTTACTTTACATACAACCATAGTTTAGTTATATATTATTGACTTATAGAAAGAGACCTTCTAAAAAGGTTAAAATGTATTACTGGCACGCAAAACCTTAAATTAGAGTGAATAAATGAAGACTTGGCACACCACTTCTGAAAGGTTGCTAACCCCTGATATAGACAAAACTGCTAGTGTAATGTCAGACCTGAAGAAGAGCTCTGCGTGGCTCGAAAACTTGTCCTGCTCACCAATAGAAGTTGGTCCAATAAAAAACATATTACATCACCTACCTTGTCTCTGTAATATCCTGGGATTGAAACAGCTACGGCTACACTGCATAGTGTAATATAGGCACACACATCCTGCAGCTGCTACTGGCTGTATCCAATTTTCAGAAGTCCAGAAAAGACTTTGGAGGGTTTTAGAAGTGAGTGATGACACAGACTTCTTCACAGAGGTTCCTTCCAGCTGATAGATTATGTAATCAGTTCTAAACATGGAGGGTTTCTCAGGGTGGATTTACTTTCAGTAACTTTTAAATGGGGATACAGGTATGCATTTCATACACAAATTATGTGGGAAGATTCATACAGTTTAAGGCCAGAAGGGACCATTAGTCAGAGGTCATTAATTTTCACCCTGTTACCCCTACATTGAGACCAGTAACATGCATTTAATAAAGCATAACTTGTGTTTAGTGAAAGCACATCTTCCAGAAAGTTATCCAGTCTTAATTTGAACACAACAAGAGATGGAGACTCTACCATTTTCCTTGGTAATTTGTTCCAATAGTTAATTACTCTCACTGTTAAAATTTTTTGTCTAACTTCTAATTTGAATTTCTCTGGCTTCAGGTTTTAGCCACTGCTTCTTGTTATGCCTTTGTCCATTACATTAAATAACCCTTTATTGCTAGATATTTTGTCACTATGAAAGTACTTATACACAGTAATCAGGTCACCTCTCAGTCTTCTTTTTGATAAGCTAAACAAATCGAGCTCCTTAAGTCTCTCACTGTAAACCATTTTCTTCAGCCCTTGAATAATTTTTGTGGCTTTTTTCTTCACCTTTTCCAGTTTCTAATAATCTTTTGTAAAATGGGAACACCGGAACTGTACACAGTATGCAAGTAACAGTTTCACCAATCCATATACAGAGGTAAAATCACCTCTCTGTTCATACTCCCTACTTCCATGTTTACGTAACCAAGGATCACATTAGCCCTTTTTGCCACAGAATTCACTTGTTCATCCACTATGACTCCCAAATTCTTTTCAGAGTCACTATTTTCCAGGATACAGTCCCCCATTCTGCAAGTATGGCCTCCATTCTTTGTTCCTAGTTGTATAACTTTGCATTGGGTTGTATTAAAATGCATTTTCTTTGAGGCTTTGCTTAACAAGCAATCCAGATCATAGTGTATGACTGCCTGGTCCTCCTTATTTACCTCTCTGATAGCCAGTCTTTGTGTCATACACAAATTTCATCAGCAGTGATTTTATATATACGTCCCAAACACTGATGAAAATGTTGAATAGTTTTGAGCCTCATTCTGATCCCTGCAGACCCCCACCAGAAACACCCCTATTCAATGATTCCCCATTGATAACTACTTTTTGAGATCTGTCAGCTAGCCAGTTCTTAATCCATTTAACATGTGCTCTGTTGATACTGCATGACATAACCTTAGTCCCAAATCTGGACCTTAGCGTCTAAAATATGGGGGTTAGCATGAAAACCTCCAAGCTTAGTTACCAGCTTGGACCTGGTACTTGCTGCCACCACCCAAAAAATTAGAGTGTTTTGGGGCACTCTGGTCCCCCTGAAAAACCTTCCCTGGGGACCCCAAGACCCAAATCCCTTGAGTCTCACAACAAAGGGAAATAATCCTTTTTCCCTTCCCCCCTCCAGGTGCTCCTGGAGAGATACACAGACACAAGCTCTGTGAATCCAAACAGAGTGACTTGCCCTCTCCGTTTCCAATCCTGGAAACAAAAGCACTTTCCTCTTCACCCAGAGGAAATGCAAAATCAGGCTAGCAAATCCAACCCACACACAGATCTCCCCTGATTTCTTCCTCCCACCAATTCCCTGGTGAATACAGATTCAATTTCCCTGAAGTAAAGAAAAACTTCAACAGGTCTTAAAAGAAAGCTTTATAAAAAAAGGAAAGAAAAAATACAAATGGTCTCTCTGTATTAAGATGATACAATACAGGGCAATTTCTTAAAAGAATATTGAATAAACAGCCTTATTCAAAAAGAATACAAATCAAAGCACTCCAGCACTTATATTCATGCAAATACCAAAGAAAAGAAACCATATAACTTACTATCTGATCTCTTTGTCCTTACACTTAGAAACAAAAGATTAGAAAACAGAACTACTTCTCCAAAGCTCAGAGAAAGCAGGCAGACAGAAAACAAAGACCTCAGACACACAATTCCCTCCACCCAAAGTTGAAAAAATCCGGTTTCCTGATTGGTTCTCTGGTCAGGTGTTTCAGGTGAAAGAGACATTAACCCTTAGCTATCTGTTTATGACACTGCATAGTACTAATTTTTTAATCAGGATGTAGTATGGTACTCAGCCAAACACCTTACACAAGTCCAAATATATTAGATCTATGCAGTTACCTTTTTCAGCCGAACTTGTAATCGTGTCAAAAAATTAAAATCAGATTGTTTGACAAAACCTATTTTCCACAAAATTTTGACTGCCGTTAATTATATTCCTATCCTTTAACTCTTTACCAATTGAATCCTGTATCAGCTTATCCAGTATTTTGCCCAGGACTGATTTCAGGGTAGCTTGCCCAGGTCATCCTGCTTGCCCTTTTGAATAGTGGAATAATATTAACACGCTTCCATTCTTCTAGAATTTCCCTAGTGTTCCAAGATTTATTAAAATTAACACCACCAAGCCACAGGTCTCCTCAGCCAACTCTTTTACGACTCTTGGTGAAAGTTATCCAGGTCTGCTGAATTTAAAATGTTTATCCTTACTAGATGTTGTCTAACATCCTACTCTGTACTAATGGGCTGGAAAGTACTTCATCATTCTCCTATGATACGAGTACATCACCCTGCTTCTTTTCAAATATAGAAAATAAATGTTTACTGAACACTTCTGTCTTTCTGGCATCATTAACAAATTTACCATCTCTATCTAGTAATGGACCTACAGCAGGCCTGCACAACATACGGCCCGTGGGCCCCAAGTGGCCTGCAGAGGCTCACTGTGCGGCCCATGGCGGGATTCAAAAGGCTCTGAGCTGCCCGCAGTGGCGGGGGGCTCAGAGCTCTTTAAATCTCAGCCGCGGCCGGGATTCAAAAGGCTCTGAGCTACCCGCAGTGGCGGGGAGCCCAGAGCTTTTTAAATCTCAGCCATGGCCGGGATTCAAAAGGCTCTGAGCTGCCTGCAGCGGCAGGGAGCCCAGAGCTCTTTAAATCCTAGCAGTGGCCGGGATTCATAGGGCTCTAGGCTGCCCGCAGCAGTGGGGAGCCCAGAGCTTTTTAAATCTCAGCCATGGCCGGGATTAAAAAGGCTCTGAGCTGCCTGCAGCGGCAGGGAGCCCAGAGCTCTTTAAATCCTAGCCGCGGCCGGGATTCATAGGGCTCTAGGCTGCCCGCAGCAGCTGGGAGCCCAGAGCCCTTTAAATCTCAGCCACGGCCAGGATTCAAAAGGCTCTGCGCTGCCCACAGCTGCGGGAAGCTCAGAGTCCTTTAAATCCGAGCCGCGACCGCGATTCAAAGGGCTCTGGGCTGCTCGCAGCCCCGGGGAGCTCAGAGCTCTTTAAATCTCAGCCGCGGCCGGGATTCAAAAGGCTCTGGGCTGCCCGCAGCCACGGGGAGTCCAGAGCCCTTTAAATCCCAGCCGTGGCCGTGATTCAAAAGGCTCTGAGCTGCAGGCAGCCGCGAGCTCAGAGCTCTTTAAATCTCAGCTGGGATCCAAAGGGCTCTGCGCTGCCCGCAGCCGCAGAGAGCCCAGACCCCTTTAAATCTCAACTGCCAGGGCCGGCTTTAGGCCAATTGAACCAATTCCCCTGAATCAGCCCGCCCGTAAGAGGGCCACATGCCCAAGCCCCAGTATGGCGTACCGGCAAAAGCCAGTGCGCTGTAGCGGGGTGGCCCAGCTTCCCCAGGGGGCAATTTAAAAGGCCTGTGGCTCCCAGGCCCTTTAAATTGCCACCAGAGCACCACTGCTGGAGCCCTGGGGTAGGGCTGTGGGGCTCTGGGGGCTATTTAAAAAGCCCGGGGTTCCTGTCCTTCTACCGCCCCGGCCCTTTAAATAGCCACCAGAGCCCCAGCACTTCCCCAGGGTTCCTGTGGCTATTTAAAGGGCTGGAGCGGTAGAAGAAGGGGAGCCCTGGGCCCTTTAAATACCCCCAGAGCCCTGGGGTAGCGGGGGGCTCTGAGGGGCTATTTAAAGGGCCGGGGCTCCAGCTGCCTCTGCCTCCCCGGTCCTTAAATAGTCGCTGAAGCCACACTGCTTCCCCAGGGCTCCCTCGGCTATTTACTGGGCTGGGGCGGTAGAAGCAGGGGAGCCGCGGGCTCTTTAAATAGCCCCCAGAGCCCTGGGGTAGCAGGGGGGGGTCTACAGATGCCTTTGCTGCTCTGGTCCTTTAAATAGCCCCTGGAGCCCCACCACTTCCCCAGGGCTCCTGCAGCTATTTATAGGGCTGGGGCAGTGGAAGCAGGGGAGCCCCAGGCCCTTTAAATAGCTCCTGAGCCACGGGCTGCTACTGCTACTGCTACCCTGGTGGGGGAGGCAGGAGGAGGGGGCACTCACCATACAGGGTGGGCTGTACTCCCTGTACCTGCACCAGTTGCCTGCAGCCAACCCCTGCTGCACCTCCTGCCCTGCCTGCACCAGTTCCTGTCTGCAGCCAGCCCTGCACCCGCTGCCCACAGTCAGCCTGTCTCCAGCCAGCCCCTCACCCCCTGCCTTTCCTTCAGCCCTGCACCAACCCCTGTCTCAAGCCAGCCCTGAAACCCTTTCCCTGTCTCCAGCCAACCCCTGCCACATCCCCCTGCCTGAATCCAGCCAGTCCTGCACTCCTTTGTCTCCAGCCCTGCCAACCCATGCCGCACCCCCCCTGTGGCCCTGCCTGAAGCCAGCCAGCCCATCCCACACGCCGTCTCCAGCCTGCCCCACACCCCTTGCCCAGCCTGCAGCCAGACCCTACCTCCAGCCACCTCCCCACCCCACCTCCAGCCAGCCCCATGTCCACTGGTGCCCTGTAGTTCCCAGGGAAGTAACCCTGCACACCTGCTTCAATGAGGTGGGCAGGGAGCAGCTGGGAACCACACGTGCACCCTAGCACACACTCAGGGAGTGGCGGAGCTCATTTCTAGTTCAGACACATCTTTTTAAAAAAGAACTTTAGGTAGGGTTAACATACATCTGTACTTTCCCGGACATGTCAGGCTTTTTGGATCTTAAATCGCCATCCAGGAGGAAAATATGGACGTATGGTAACCCTATTGGTACAAAAAATACATACTGTGGCAGAACTTTTTATAGGGAACCGGTTGCTAAGAAATGAAAGGCTTTTTTTTTACACTTTTTTTTCTTTCAGTCATCCCTGCCGGGGCCCCGCACTTCCTAAAGCCGGCCCTGCCAGCTGCGGACGGGATTCAGAGGCTCTGGGCTCCCCAAAGCAGCCCAGAGCCCTTTGAATCCCGACGGCGGCTCCAGCAGATGCGCTGGGGCTGGGATTTAAAGGGCTCGGGCTCCCCTCAGCAGCAGGAGCTCTGGGCCCTTTAAATCCCTGCCCCAGCCCCACAAAGCTCCGGGTTCCAGCAGCCACCGGAGTCCCGGGCCCTTTAATTTGACCCTGAGGGCTCCCAGCCAGCTCTTCAGCTGGGAGCCCCTGGTTGATTTAAAATCAAGTATCACCTCCCCACCCCCAACCTTCCTTTTTGGCCCACAGCTGTTTTGGTGGGGCGGCACTGGGAAAGGAGTGTTTGTTTCTGCAGGGCTGGCCAGTGCTGGGGCAGAGTGTTTCCGCTGGGCCGGGGAGAGGGGAGTGTTTCCGCGGGGCTGGGGGGTTTGGCCCTCAGCTGTTTTCTTTGGAGTAATGTGGCCCTCGCCGCTTTATGAGTTGTGCAGGCCTGGCCTACAGTATTCCAAATCGTTACCTTCACATGAAGCACTCATGCCTTTATTGGTTCAGTGATTAATGAAGAATACTTGTTCCCAAGCCATGTAATAGGTCTAGAGAAGACAGATGGGAACTCTACTCTTTCTCAACTTTGTTTATTATTTTTACTTACTATATATAATAGAATACTATTATTGTACAGCATCAAGAATGTGCTAAGTGTTTAACAACAGACATAGAAAGGCATCCACAGCCCCAGAAGAGCTACAATCTAAATTTCCAATATGATCAAACAAATAAGGATGTCAAATAGTTGAGAGGGAACAGAGCATGGAAGGTGGAGAGCAACAGCAATTTAGTTATATGCACATCCTGGCAATTCATTTACAATTATATTTCTCTCTCTCTCTCTCTCTTTTGTTTTAAAGAGGTTTCTTATTGCCTTTTATTTGCTTACTTGCCATTCTCTCTGGCTTAGGACAATTTGACTGAAAAGGGAAATATGTAAAAGAAATAGTCAATTCCAGTAATGTGGGTTTCCTTCCTTCCATTGTTGTTTTTGTTGAGGAGGATAGTATCACCATATTCCTTCGCAAAAGCTCAGGCAAATTTCAGGTCTTGGAACAGAGAAATCAAATCTGATGACAAGAACTAATGACAGTGTAGAGTGGCTACTACTGGGCCAGCAAGACTCTGGAGCACAGGAGGTAGACAGTACTGGACCCCACATACATCCCCAGAGAGGAGGCTCTGAAGTGCAAACTCAGCAGTGTTGGGCCTGGATTGGGCGCCTCCATACAGTTAGAACAAGGGTAGTTTTCCTTTTTCTTTTGCTTCAGAAAATTATGCTGTCTCAGCCACTTCTTATTCTTGTACATCACAGAATTTTTTTTCATTCATAGGATATATCTTAGAGAGGAAAAAGAAGAAGAGCTACCGGTGGATGCGGCTGAACTTTGACCTTTTGAAGGAGCTGTCATATGAAGCCAAGCAAATGATTGAAGGTGTTGTTTATGAGATGCGACTTTATGCTGTGAATTCCATTGGCATGTCCCGGCCTAGCCCCGCCTCACAGCCCTTCATGCCAATTGGTGAGTTTCATCACATGGTACATTATCTCTATGACTTCAAAGAAACAGATAAATGAACCCTCACCTTCTCATTCCACCTCTCTAAAAAGAAAAAACTTTTCCTTTTTTTGAGACAGCTAACTAGTCACTTGATATTTTCTCTCCATTCCATACTTCTCACCCTTTTTTCTTTATAGAGACAATGTGAGTGAGGTAATATCTTTTATTGGGCCAACTTCTATTGGCGAGAGAGAGTCAAGTTTTCAAGCTTACACAGAGCTCTTCTTCAGGTCAAACCTTTTTTCTTTGTAATTTTTCTCTTCTCTTGCTCCCATTCCCTTCCCTGGGAAGCACAGAGGTTCTAGTTTCGTGAAACTGCTGATGAATTTCTAGCTGTTATAATTAGAAGTGTGACAGCCAAGGCCAGATCTGGAGAGGAGAGGGAACTAATTAATAGCATTTTCCCAGTCCCTCTCAGCTTCCCTTATTCCCTTATGGGTGCAAATATCATAATATCCCACCTCCTTTAATCCTAGCCCCCTCCAGAGCTACAAGGCTAGTTGATTAAGAAAATATCCAAGGAATTATTTTCTATAAATAATTCCTCTCAACCCAGCAGTACAGTGTCTCCAGCAGTCCCTGAGCTGGGAGCAAACTGTATGAGTCTTCAGGAAACCAGCCATCTGAGGGCTTTAGAAACAGCAGTAACAAAAATACCAAAGCTGGAGTCTGAAATGACTAAAGTGACCCAAACTGCAGACAGTAGCCAGGGAGAACAGTCTTCTGAAGGAGACAGTGTGAAAGCAAAAGTCCATTGCCAAGGGCCAGGAAGGAAGGATGAACTGCAAGAGGGGTCTGTTAAATCTGGACTTCAGTCACCCAACAGTTGGGCTACGGAGACAGAAGGGAAGCAACAAGAACCATCAAGAGGAGCTACTGAACAAAAAGGTCCAAAGTTTTTTCATGGAACAGGCAGAGATTTACTAGATTAGGGATAAAGCCTGAGCCCAGTGCTTCAGAGAATAGTATTTGGGTTTGTAGGATGTATTGTATGGTCATGTGTGCTGCTAATTACCTTTTCCTCCTGTGTATGGTGCCCAATCTTTATCTCATTTTGAAAATGAAGGATGTTGATGTAATGCGGCAACAGCAAGGAACTGGTTAAAATCTGATTCTTTTTAATAGCATCATAAACTACAATGCTAATAATATAATCTACATCTATTAAACAAGTATTCAACTGTACTGATCTTACAGTATAATTGAAACAGTTAAAACAATATTTAAAATGTTCAAAATATTCCAGAGCTTATTAAACATACTTGGTTTGGCAAAAATAATTTATTTAAAATGTGTTCTGCCATACCATATGAGAATGAGCCACTGTATTAATACTTTGGTACACAGTTTACATCCTCTCACATGTATTAGGTTCTCTGCAGTCCTTTTATGAAATGTGTCCCAAATAGAGTATCTTTTTCACTAAGGATATAAAATGCTAGAAATGCACAATTCTGCAATTCCAATCTTCAACTCCTCAGAGCATATGTCCTGGGGATATCCTACTTAAATATCTATCTGGATGAAGCAGGGGTCAGATAACAACAGCTGGAAAAATTCTCAATACAGTATATCGGTCATGCAATACGTGACTTTAAGCAAGTTCACTTTCAGCTCACATTTTTGAACTATGGATTTAATACTGGTACCTAAATCTGAGTTTTGTTTTCCTGAGGCCTATTCGAGTCTCAGAACTCTTAAGCAAGACTTTTCTTTGTGTTTTTTTTTCAAACTAGTAGAAAAGAAGCACACCTAAAGATAAAATGAGATGCTAGGACTGTATTTAACTGCTATTCTTGCTGAGCTATGAAGTACAGAGGATTCACAAGGCAAGAAAGCCTGTTCTGAGGGGGCATGCTGAAAAATGTAGCAGAAATGAAACCCCTTGACACCAAAATGTTTTTTCTGATATTTCTGTTTCTGTTGCACAGACCAGATCTAGCTGCATTTGTAAATAAATATGGATACGATGGGCCAACAAACCACCACAGAAGTAAAATGTGTTACACCAATTTATACCATTGCTGAATTTGGCCCTGTCTATGTGAATTTTGCCTGATAATAGTCAAGTCATAAGTTCAGCATACAAATTTTACAGATATTGTTTTTTTCCCGTTCCCCTGCTCTCCTCAGCTGAAAAGCTGATTCATTTCTCAGAGCTCTAGTCTCTTCATCTGCTTTTATCTATAAAGGAACTTATGCACAGCAACTGCTATCTAGCTAGACTTCCTATGTTACTGTACAAGTATCTTGTATTCCTCCCTGTCCTGGTTTTAGTCACTGACTCTTCCATCAAGTGGAGCGATAGAGGTTACATTTTGCAGTATTTTGATATGATTCTATATTGTTTTGCCCACCCCGCCCCCCAGTAAGATAATTCATACCCTGATCACTCCCTGTACATCTACCATGTTCTCTCACTTATAATCCTATATCTCAGGATTTTACTTTCTACTAATTTTCTTTTAGCTCCCCCAAGTGAACCAACCCACTTTACAGTGGAAGACATCTCTGACAGCACTGTTACCCTTAAGTGGAGGCCCCCTGAGCGGATTGGAGCAGGGGGACTAGATGGCTACCATGTGGAGTACTGCAAAGAAGGATGTGAGTACCTAGTACCACAGTATCAATTGCGCATTATCAGTCAGAACAGAATAACTAAAATATCACCATAACTACTACAGCTTCACAACAGCAGCACTACAAATAAGTATATCCAATATCATTACATTAGAGCTTACCACTAATGATGGTGGATGTGATCCTAATATAATTATCAAGCATTGCCACATTTACTTCTGCATTCTCATAGTACCATGATATAATCACATCAAGCATAACATTGTTATCACGCCATCATCTTTACAATAATCATCACAAACAATACTTGCAGTTAACCACAGTACTGCAAAGACTCAGTGCATCACTGCAATCACCATCTTAGCATTTCTGCAGCATCCAATGCAAGTCAAACAACCCATATCATCTCTACAGACAACACATTAGCAATATCTTTTTGTTTTATGTATGTACAACAACCAGCAAAATCGGGTCCTGGTCCTTGACTAGGGCTCCTACGTGCTACAGTAATACAAATAAAATAAGTACCATATCACCACGAGGCCCGGTCTACACTAAAATTTAGGTTGACCTAGCTCCATTGCTCAGGGCTGTAAAAAATGTTGCACCCACAGCACCATAGTTAGGTCGACCTGCCCCCCAGCCCTCCCCATGTAGATATGCCTAGGCCAAAAGAAGGATTCTTCCATCGACCTAGCTACTGCCTCTTGAAGAGGTGGGTTATCTTCATCCACAAAAAAACTGCTTCTGTCAATGTAGGAAGCATTTGCACTAGGGCTGTCAATTAATGGCAGTTAACTCACATGATTAACTCAAAAAAATAATCATAATTAAAAAAAATTAATCATAATTAATCACATTGTTAAACAATAGAACACCTATTGACATGTATTTAGTATTTTTGAATGTTTTTCTATATTTTCAAATATATTGATTTCAGTTACAACACAGAATACAAAGTGTATAGTGCTCACTTTATATTATTTTTTATTACAAATATTGGCACTGTAAACACGATAAACAAAGGAAATAGTATTTTTCAATTCACCTCATACAAGTACTGTAGTGCAATCTCTTTATCATGAACGTGAAACTTATAAATGTAGGTTTTTTTTGTTACATAACTGCACTCAAAAAAAACAACAACACAGTGTAAAACTTTAGAGCCGACAAGTCCACTCAGTCCTACTTCTTGTTCAGCCAATCACTAAGACAAACAAGTTTGTTTACATTTATGGGAGATAATGCTGCCCGCTTCTTGTTTACAATGTCACCTAAAAGTGAGAACAGGTGTTTGTATGGCACTTTTATAGCTGGCATTGCAAGGTATTTACGTGCAAGATATGCTAAACATTTGTATGCCCCTTCATGCTTTCATGCTGATGACATACATTAAAAAAATAATGCGTTAATTAAATTTGTGACTGAACTCCCTTGGGGAGAACTGTATTGCTCTATTTTACTCACATTCTGCCATATATTTCATGTTATCAGTCTCAGATGATGACCCAGCACACATTGTTCATTCTCATTTTAAGAACACTTTCACTGCAGCTTTGACGAAACACAGAGAAGGTACCAATGTGAAATTTCTAAAGATAGCTACAGCACTCAACCCAAGGTTTAAGAATCTGAAGTGCTGTCCAAAACTTGAGAGGGACAAGGTGTACAGCATGCTTTCAGAAGTCTTAAAAAAGCAATATTCTGATGCAGAAACTACATAACCCGAACCACCAAAAAGAAAAATCAACCTTCTGCTAGTTGTATCTGATTCAGATAATGAAAATGAACATGCTATAAATGGTCCGCACTGCTTTGGGTAGTTATTGAGCAGAACCTGTCATCAGCATGGACGCATGTCCTCCGGAATGCTGACTGAAACACAAAAGTGACATATGATGCATCTGGCACGTAAATATCTTGCGAATTGGTGACAACAGTGCCATGCAAATACCTGTTCTCGCTTTCAGGTGACATTGTAAAACAAGAAGCAGGCAGCATTATCTCTTGCAAATGTAAACCAACTTGTTTGTTTGAGTGATTGGTTGAAGAAGAAGTAGGACTGAGTAGACTGGTAGGCTCTAAAGTTTTACAATGTTTTATTTTTGAATGCAGCTTTTTTGGTACATAATTCTACATGTGTAAGTTCAATTTTCATGGTAAAGAGACTGCACTACAGTACTTGTGTTAGGTGAATTGAAAAATATTCTCTCATTTTCTATAGTGCAAATATTTGTAATAAAAACAAAAATAAAGTGAGCACTGTACACTTTGTATTCTGCGTTGTAATTGAAATCAATATATTTGAAAATGTAGAAACCATCAAAATATTTAAATAAATGACATTCCAGTATTATGTAACTGCATGATTAATTGCAGTTATTTTTTAATTGCGTGACAGCCCTAATTTGCATTACAATGCTACTTCAATGGTGTAACTGCAGTGCCACTGTTATGCCACTGTAGTGTTTCTAGAGTAGACATACCCTTAGTCAAATACCACAGTTACCCTAATCTTACTTGATATCATATGTCTATGGTTACCAAAGTATTACTGCAGCAAGTCTAGAATCCTCATGTTCACGGTATCTTCACAACATCACCATCATCATGTCATCAAATCAACTACTGCAGCAGCATCATAATCATAATCACCACAATCATTACAGCATCAACATAGAATAATGGAATATAGAATCTTCTCTGTTACCGGTCACCATTGACAAAGCAGCTGTATCTCCTAGGCTACGTCTTCACTACCGGCCGTATCGGTGGGTAGCAATCGATTTCTGGGGGATCGATATATCGCGTCTCATCTAGACGCAATATATCAATCCCCGAACGAGCTCCTGTCGACTCCGGGACTCCACCAACGCGAACAGTGGTAGTAGAGTCGACAGGGGGAGCCGCGGACGTTGATCCCGCGCTGTGAGGATGGTAGGTAACTCGATCTAAGATACTTCGACTTCAGCTACGCTATTCACGTAGCTGAAGCTGCGTATCTTAGATCGATTTCCCTCCTCTAGTGTAGACCAGCCCGTAGGGTCAATGCAGTACCACGTTACTATGGTGATGCCATGTAATCTGTATTAGGTTTTTCTAAAGTGTCTTATCACCCTAGTATCTATTCAATAATGATAATTACTGCAGAGTTACCAGAATCACTGTTATATCATCACAGCATGACAACAGTGCTCTTAGTATCATGACTTCTATGCTGTTAGTATTACTGAAGAAGCACTAGAAATTCTGTCCTACTGCCATCAACTTGTAAAAATGCAGGGAAAAAATGAGGTGATAAATTCCATTATTTGCACTACTGTTGTTAGAAGCATGTTTTTGTCACCGTAGTATCTGAGTACCATATACATAGTTAAGGGCTATATCAATTTCAGGAAAGAATTAACCTAACTCACTGCCTCCCTATTAGAGCCACTCCCTTCTACTTTTATGAAATCAGTTACAAAGAAAGCCCTCAACAGTCATCACTAAACTTCCTAAAGACACAGTGCTAAAGAAACTAGAGGGGCCTTTAATTTAGAAAGTTTGTATTATTTTAAAACAGACACCCTTTACTTGCAGCTACAGAGTGGGTTCCAGCTCTTCAAGGTCTAACTGAGAAAACATCTGCACTCATTAAAGATCTGGTCACCGGGGACAAACTCTACTTCCGTGTTAGGGCTATAAACCTGGCTGGTGAGAGCGAACCAGCACTAACCAAAGAGCCTGTTACCATCCAAGAGATCCTGCGTGAGTATCTGGAGTGAACAAAAAGAACAGACTAACACAGCTGCTACTCTGGAGTGAACAAATATCACTTATCTATTTCCTTTAGGACAATTCTAATAATGTTCTTTAATGGAAAGTATTCAGTGTTCTAGCAATGTTGGTCCTAATGTTGGTTAGAGAGACAAGGTGGGCGAAGGAATATATTTTATTGGACCAACTTCTGTTGGTGAGAGAGACAAGCTTTCCAGCTACACAGAGCTCTTTCTTAGATCTGGGAAAGGTACTTAGAGCGTCACAGCTAAATACAAGGTTGAAGAGATAGAATGTGTGCTAACTACTTATGCTAAACTAAGGGACCATCAGGGTGAAATGGCCCGTTAACATCCTGGTAGTAATAGGACAAAAAGGGGGGTTAGTGGGTTAACAGATTGTTGTAATAAGCCATAAATCCAGTGTCTTTATTAAGACCATGATTTTTTAGTATTTAGCAAAGTTATGAATTTAAGCTCCTAGGTTTGTTTTTTGAAAGCATGCATGTTTCCTTTGAGGATGAAGACTGATAGGTCAGATATAGAGTGATCACTTTTGGAAAGTGTTCACCCACAGTTAATACAGTGTTTTTGTCTTTTATACTTTTCCTGTGTGAGTTCATTCAAGAACATAGTGATTGTCTGATTTCAACCACATAGTTGTTATTAGGACATTTAGTGCACTGGATGAGGTAAACCACATGTTGTGGTAGGCATGTATAGGACCAATGGATCTTAAAGGTGTGTTGTGAGGGGTGTTGATCATTGTAGCAGTGGAGATAAGTCCGCAGGTTTTGCTTTTGTTGTTGTGGCAGGATCTGGTGCTACTTTGAGTTGGTGTGTCCTGGTCTATGGGGAGCCTGCTTCTGATGATGAGCTCAGTCTTCAAACAACCCTTCAACCTCTCTGGGTGAAATGAGACAATCGCTATGCTCTCAAATGAACTTACAGAGGAAGAGGATAGAAGACAAAAACACCGTATCACTGTAGGTGAACACTTTTCACAAAGTGATCACTCTACATCTAACCTATCAGTCCCATTCTCAAAGGAAACCTGCACAACACTTTCAAAAGATGAGCCTGGGAGCTTAAATTCCTAACGCTGCTAGACACTACAGCCAGGACTACGCTACACATTTACTTCAATATAACTATGTCGTTCAGTGGTGTGAAAAATCCTTACTCCTGAGCAATGTAGTTATACCAACCTTAACCCCCCATGCAGATAGTCCTATGATGGCAGGAGAGCTTTTTCTGCTGACATAGCTACCATCGCTTGTGGAGGTGGAGTTATTAAGCAAACAGGAGAGCTCTCCCATCAGCTTAGAGCATCGTCACCAGACAGTGCAGCCACACCAATGCAAGTTTGTAGTGTAGACCTTCCCTAAAAATCATGGTCTTAATCAAGACACTGAATTTATTACAAGAATCTGTAATCCACTAAACCTCCTTTTTGTCCTATGACACAGGGGTGTTAATAGGCTCCTTCACCTTGAAAGGTCTCTTGGAATATGTGCTAACTAGTTATGCTAAACTATCTGTTTGCCTTGTATTTAGCTGTGACACTCTGAGTACTTTCCCCAGACCTGAGGAAGAGCTCTGTGTAGCTTGAAAGCTCATCTCTCTTAAGGAAGAGGAAATTCTGGGATTGGCAGGGTAAACACTTTCTTTAGAGTGAGGACAGAGCGCAGGCATTCTCTCGCTTGAGTATACCTCTGCCTATATTCTAATACTAGACTGTTCTCTCAAGTTGGTTCTGAACTATTAATTTGCTGATTCTGGAAACGTACAAGAGAGGTAACAAGATCTGGATCACAGTCAGTATATTTTTATTCATGTTTCAGTTTTTAAAATGTTTACATTCTGCGTCCTGAAATGGTTGTTGCAAAGTCTGACTAAGGGACACTTTATTTATTTAACTATTTATTTATAAGAGTATTCTGGAAATAGATTGGTATGTTAATGCCACAACATTCACAATCCTGCGAACTGAGGCCAAGGACTTGCTGGATAAAAGCTGTTATCTGCACTTGCATGTCCTACTTCGTTAGTTACCATCCTCTCCACCACTCAATAGCAATAGGTTCTAATTCATTTGATTGCAGTCCAAAAGATATTAAGAGCTGTTAACTGCAGATTCCTCACTCTGACTATCAGAGTCCCACTAACAATAAAATGACCTAGTGTAATGAACTAGAGTTACAAAGCATCCAAAAACCAGACAGATATAAGAACAAGTACTCCAAATCCAGGCTTACAAATTCATTCTATAGATAATGGATATGGATGAGGGAAGGAGAAAAGGTAAGACAGAGTATGCAAGAAAAACTTAAATGAGCCTGGATTTGAAAAGCCAGAATTTACTTTGCAATAAGATTCCCACTTGTAAAGGAAAAATAAGCTCCCTTGATGCTGAGTACTGAAGTGCAACTCCTTCCACTGCTGGTCACAGAGGTGGTGTTGAGCAACTCCACAACAGTGATGCAAACCTAGTGGCTGATGTAGTGTTGGGTGGAGGATTGGAGGATCTGTTCAGCAATAGTTTCCCAGCCCCTCAGCCAAGCCTGCCCATGCCCTGACCCCTTGTTGCTATGCAGATGGGTACCCAGTGGAGCTGAGCTCCACAAAGAGGTGCATATACTATGCAGAAACCTCCAGAATCTTCCTTCGTTCAGTGGAACTGCACCAGTCCTGCTAGCAATTGATCCTGCAGAACTACAGAAAGAAGGGCAAGAGTTGCTGTTACAGATAAATATGTATAGGAAATCATCAATTTCCCCAACTGCATGAGTAGCCTTCACTCTGATTTTCTCATGCTCACAAGCACTTTGTATTGATTCCCAGTGATGGGTATAAACTCTGTCTCCTTTGGTGTTTTTCCTTCATTTTCCTAACATTTCAAATAAAGACAGATATCATATTTTGGTTATCGACAGAACGTCCCAAATTCTGGCTGCCACGCTATCTACGGCAGACTCTGGTGAAGAAAGTAGGAGAGACAATCAACATTGTGATTCCCTTCCAAGTATGTGATTGATTCAGTTTTGATGTGGTTCTCTTTAGTTGCTTATCTAACAGATTATTTTTTCCTTACCCAAGCTCCCCTGCTGGCTGGCCACTGATTCCTAAAATGATGGGCTCATGTGACCTTTAATCTAGAATCAAATGTGATAGTAGCCTTATATGGTTGGATAGTTTACAGTAAATAAAGCCGAGAAATGCAGCAAGTTAGGCCAGTCCTCACACTGGGTCAAATTCAGTTTGTTCATCCAACAGTTCTGAAGGAACTCAAATGTGAAATTGCAGAACTACTAACTGTAGTCTGTAACCTATCATTTAAATCAGCTTCTGTACCAGATAATTGGAGGATAGCTAATGTGATGCCAATTTTTAAAAAAGGCTCCAAAAGTGATCCCAGCAATTACAGGCCTGTAAGCCTGACTTCAGTACCGGGCAAACTGGTTGAAACTATAATAAAGAACAATATTGTTAGACATATAGATGAACATAATTTGTTGAGGAAGAGTCAACATGGTTTTAGTAAAGGGAAATCATGCCTCACCAATCTACTAATTCTTTGAGGGGGTCAACAAGCATGTGGACCAAGAGGATTCAGTTGATATAGTGTATTTAAATTTTCAGAAAGCCTTTGACAAGGTCCCTCACCAAAGGCTCTTATGCAAAGTAAGTTGCCACAGGATAAGAGGGAAGGTTCTCTCATGGATTGGTAAATGGTTAAAAGATAGGAAACAAAGGGTAGGAGATAAATGGTCAGTTTTCAGAGTAGAGAGAGGTAAATAATGGTGCGCCCCAGGGGGGGTGTTCTGGGACCTGTCCTATTCAACGTATTCATAAATGATCTGGAAAAGGGGATAAACAGTGAGGTGGCAAAATTTGCAGATGATATAAACTTACTAAAGATAATTAAGACCTAGGCATACTGCGAAGAGCTACAAAAGAATCTCTCAAAACTGGGTGATTGGGCAACAAAATGGCAGATGAAATTTAATGTTGATAAATACAAAGTAGTGCACATTGGAACGCATAATCCCAACTATACATATAAAATGATGGGATCTAAATTAGCTGTTACCACTCAAGAAAGAGATCTTGGAGTCACTGTGGATAGTTCTCTGAAAACATCCACTCAATGTGCAGCGGCAGTCAAAAAAGCGAACAGAATGCTGGGAATAATTAAGAAAGGGACAGATAATAGGACATATTGCCTTTATATAAAACCATGGTATGCCCACATCTTAAATAGTGTGTGCAGATGTGGTCGTCCCATCTCAAAAAAGATATATTTGAACTGGAAAAGGTTCAGAAAAGGGCAACAAAAATTATTAGGGGTATGGAACGGCTTCTGTATCAGGCAAGATTAATAAGACTGGGAATTTTCACTTTGGAAAAGAGATGGCTAAGGGGAGATATGATTGAGGTCTACAAAATCATGACTGGTATAGAGAAAGTAGATAAGGAAGTGTTGTTTACTACTCATAACCCAAGAACTAGGGGTCACCAAATGAAATTAATAGGCAGCAGGTTTAAAACAAATAAAAGGAAGCATTTCTTCACACAACGCACAGTTAACCTGTGCAACTCCTTGCAGGAGGATGTTGTGAAGGCCAAGATCATAACAGGATTCAAGAAAGAACTAGATACATTCATGGAGGATAGGTCCATCAATGGCTATTAGCCAGGATGGGCAGGAATGGTGTCCCTAGCCTCTGTTTGCCAGAAGCTGGGAATGAGCGACAGGGGATAGATCAGTTGATGATTACCTGTTCTGTTCATTCCCTCTGGGGCACCTGGCACTGGTCACTGTCGGAAGACAAGCTACTGGGCTAGATGGACCCTTGGTCTGACCCAGTAGGGCTGTTCTTATGTTTGTTTACAATAGCGTAAGTCTGGAGAACAACCACTGGAGTCAATGTATTTACTCCCAATTTATATCAGTGTAACTGAGCAAAATTTGGCCCTCTGTTCACAGATCAGATAGCAAGCAATGAATCAAAATAACAATGATCCAGAACAATGAGCCAGATCTGGTTTCATGTATTTAAGATATATAGGGTAGTTCAAATTCAATTATGTTTAAATATATTTTAACACAAAGGATTTTTTGTTGTTGACAAACAATAATTTTATGTATGTCCCTCCTGTTCGTTTTTGTTCTGAGAAGTTATTTAAAACTGAGTGTTCCTGCTCTGAGTCATTCACAATACATTGCATAATCTGCACAATTAATAAGACAAGATACCAGCTTATGCTCATGCAATTAAAGATGCACTATAATGCAAGGCAATAGAATTAAAACGTTGTGATGAGACAGTGCTGTCCTATTTAATGTTCTCAGTTTGATGGCTTTTACTCCATCCAGATTTCATATGCATGCACATGCACTGCACTCTTTATCAGAAAAAATGGCACATGTCTAAAGATTTTTAACCCCTTATAACTCTTTTTGATAGTATTAATTATGTGCCAGAGCTTTGTATAGGCATATTTTTATTATTTAAATAGAAATAAATAACCTGGCCAAATTACATTAAAATATCGCACTTCCTTAAGGACTTGCTTGGCAAACTTCAAATTTCTACCCTGTGCTGCTGAGGTATTAACAATGGGTTAAGATTATTGTTTCCCTCTTTCCTCCTACTGAAAAACAAATGAACCATTTAAAATCAAATTCTTTATGCAAATATGAAAATTTTGTAAAGTGACAAGCAACTAAAAATAGGGGGTTATAATGTAAATGCTTATTCCACCTTACCTATAGTTTTCGCTACATGCTCCAGTTGTAATAAATAATATACAATAGTATTTTATCATTTCACATTTAGGACAAAATATTAAAGAAAAAGACAACAAAAATCAATCATGTTCACTACATTTAATTAAAAAAGATAAGTACTCAAAAACATCTTAAGGAAAGAAAAAAATCTACACAAATTTCAATATCAAAAGTTTATTTCATACAAATAATTGTCATAATTCACACTGATATAAAAATAATCAATTGAGGGAAAAGCCAAGCCTTGAGACTCAGCCCTGAACGTGAGGCTGCATGTATCTGTGCTACCTCAGAAGCATTCAGAAGAAATTGGGACTCCTTCTTTCCTGCTTCCTTCTTCCTTGGGAGGGGAGAGCTACAACACTGGAAAGGGATATAGCTTATTTCTCCTCGTGTACACACCTTGAAAATAGTGTAAAGAAGAACATGATGGTTTTTATGGAGTCTATTTATACAATGTGGCTAGGCTACTCATTACCAGAGTATGGGTGTTTAAGCATCTCTGTGCAAATAAGACTGTAGAGAGAGGTGTTCAGAGTTTACACACATGTAAGGTATCTGTGCATGCATTACATTTGTAATCTGTATGTATGGCGAGGATATGAATGTTAGCGCTTTGTTGGGCATGTATTCAAAGTGTGAAAAATTGCATGGCAGATTTTCAAAACTGCATGTGTGCAACTACATACAATTACTGTGTGCATGCACTTGAAATTATACAGTGTAGAATTAACTGAACAGTTGAAAAACTTACTGGTTATCTGTGCTTGCATTTTCTGCAATTGTATGAGCAATCACAGTAATCACATATGCCAACGAACATATATTTTTGTATGTGGATTTATATAAGGGTGAGTGTATACAAAGAAGGATGGTCTTCTGACTGAGGCACAGGACTGGAAGTTAGGACTTGAAGATTCTATTTCTGGATTTGACACTGACATTCTGTGTGACCTTGGGCAAATAATTTGATGTCTCTCATTTTCCTCATCTAGAAAATGAAGAAAATGAAACTCCTTTAGTGTCAGGGGTGGGTGTTTGTGGAGATTCATTCATTAAGGTCTGTAAAGCGTTTTGAAATCGTCAGATGGATGGAGTTAGAGATATGCAAAATATCATTTCAGTAAGTTAGAGAATGTGTATAATGTACTTATAAAATGCATATGTTGGGGACAGATGGGAAGTCGGAGTACTGTATATACAAATGAGTGAAATCTCTGTGAAGTACAGTATGCATGTGTTGTACCTTGTGGTTTCCAGGTTATCAAAGGGGAGTATATGCATAGGGGTGTATCTATTCAATGAGCGGTGGAAAGTCAAAAATTTGGAGCAACTGTGATATGTCATGTGCAAAGTTGAGACATATGGAGTTTATGCCTTATGTCTGAGCCTCATGCTTAACACCACTACCATGAAATTAAATACTTACCATTCTTCTTTCTCAAGTCCCTCACCCCTAAACTTCCTAAAGTATTTTTTTCACTGATGTCTAGCCACATACAGAATGCAACATTTATAGGGCAGACAATTTTGAGTTACTGTTTACTGATAAAGTTGAGTTACTGTTGTTAAGTCTTTAAAACCTTTTTAAATTGAAAAAACATATAATTTTGCTGCTGTGATAACTCTCAACAGCTGAAGTTTTCCACAAAACATTTTTTTTGGTCTGAAACCAAGAATGGAAAATTTCAACTCAAAAGAATTCTTGATAAAGCTGTAAGTGAAAACAAGTTTAACATATGCTGATTTGCAACCTTAACTATAGTTCTCACTAAGGTAAATAGCTCTGAAAGAACTTATTAAATCATATTTAGACTACAATACCCAATTTTTATCACCTTTTCTAAACAAACAAAAAACAACAAAAGGAAAATACAAATAAAGATTGAGAGGTTTAGCTTCTTCAGGCAGGCTAAAAAAATTAGGACTGTACTTGCTAAAGAAGAAGCACTTCAGCAGATAAGATGGTAGTCTTCAAAATGCAAAAAAAGATTTGGAGTACATAGACAAGCCTCTGAATTAATGCTAAACCTCTGTGAATAGAAGACACAATCAGGAATTGAGGAGCACTGTCTGATGGCACTGTAAGTCAGAATCCCGTGTTCTATTCCTATGACTGAGTCTCTGACCTTGTCAAAATCACTTATTCTCTATGGGCCTCTGTTTACCCATCTGTAAGGCTAAGATTTAGTCATGGATATTTTTAGTAAAAGTCATGGACAGGTCACGGGCAATAAACAAAAACAGCCAGTGACCTGTCCATGACTTTTATTATAAATACCCATGACTAAAACTCTGCTCTTAGGCTCTGTTGCTCTGGGAGGGGGCCTGCTTCAGCAATGGGGGCTGTCTGCCCCTGGTGGCCTGCTGCTCTGAGGCCCGTGGAGACTGCTCTCCCAAAAGCCTCCAGGATCGCCCCCGGGTCTGCTGCTCCGATCACCTCTGGGACCGCTCCTGCTCTGGCGCTCCCTGGGCCGCTGCTCCAGCTGCCTCCAGGACTTCTACTGCTTGGACGGTCCCCGGGGCCAGCTGCTTGGGTGGCCCTGGGGTCAGCCGCACCAGTTGCCACAGCTGCGGAAGTCACAGAGGTTTCAGAAAGTCATGGAATCCGCGACTTCCGTGACAAAATTGCAGCCTTACCCATCTGTAACATGAATTCTACTATTCAGCTACCTTGTAAGGGTATTATGAGGCTGAATTAATGTTTGTAAAGAAATTTGAAATCCTTAGATGAAAAATGCGAGAGAAGGGCAAAAGCCAAGTAATTAGTAGACCATGCCTTTTCTTATAGAGGACTGTAATCTTGTGGGATATCCTGCCAAGAGGAGGTGGGTAGCACACTTCTATTCCAAAATTAACTAGACAGATTCTAGGAGGAGTATTATGTGCTATTAGTGGGGACTCAAGGTATTCCTTAGCTGCCTTCCCGCCCATCATGTATCTGTGAATGCTAGTATCTAAAAAACATTGTTAGAAAAAAATCACTTCATTTCCCTCCAGTAAAGCCTCTGAGGCTCTTCTGGTGTGCCATTCACCTACTCTGCCTCTCACTGTTCCCTCCAAGATTAGATATTGCTCATTACAGAAATCCAATCCTCTGGGATATGAATTAGGAACATGCCTTCTATGGGTTCATTCTTTTCACAGTCTATAGAGTATCAGGATATGAAAACCAACAGTGCAAACATTTGCCCTATTTCATTAGCCACTATAGCATCTTAAATAAGGGGTTATAATAAAAGTGCCTACTAAACCATACTATAACGACAGCAACTGCTAGGTTAGATTTATGACTAAGAGGACACTTCCATAGTAAGTTTCTATTTTGAGCTAGGTATAACTTTCAGAAAAAGCTGCTAAAATTCTCATGGCTGTTATTTACCGAAAAAATTTAGGGACAGATCTTCTGCCTCCTCTAGCCCTTTGAGCTATTCCATTTTGCAAACAGGTTGGAAAACCAGCCAATGACCTAGCCCTAAATGTTTTGGTAAATAATAAATAGGAAATGTTTCAGTCCAAAAGGTAATTTTTTCCCTTAAAGTTATAAGTTTCTTTAAATAATTCTCCACCTTGCCAGGTGACATAATACATGGCAGTGGAATTATATGTAAAGATCTTGAGAGCGATAAAATACAACTGAGGAAAGAAAGATTTGCAAGTTAAACTGGACTGCTCTGAGCGCCAGAACTCTTAAGTGTAGAAAGGATTCTCTGTGCCTTAAATATCATGGATAAACACCTTACATCTGAGTGAAGGCAACTGGCACCCCTTCCTCTGCGGCACTAGTGAGTGAAATGGGACTCTTTGCATACCATCTCTGGTTTGTCCATTGGAACAAAGATGAAAGTACTTTAATGAACCAATTACTTGAATGTCCAGGTTATCTTTGTGAAGGTGGAACACAGTCCCCCTTTAGTCACCCTTTGGGGGTGGGGAGCAGAGAGGTCACATAGATGCATGAAGCCATATGACCCAGGAGCCTTACCATGCCCTACCTGTCTTATTATGGGCATATTTGAGTATTGGAGATATGTTTGGTCTAATCCACTGGCTAGGCTGGAATTGAAGGCTGTGCCTCTGAACTCAAATATTTCAGTAAGCATGAGTGTTGATTTTGGTAATCTCAAAAACCCAGAAACTGGAACAATTTCCTGAACTGATGAAGCATCCTGAAAAGATTTGCCTTGAATCACCAGGGATATATGTGGACTTCTACTGTTCAGAAATGGACTATTACGGTTAAGCATTTGGATCTTTGGAGCTGTGATATGACCAAATGGAAAGATCTAATATTGATACTGTTGATTCTATGAAACGGAGGTACTTCCTATGAAACAGACAGATGGTAGTGTGGAAATATGTGTCCTTTAAACTGAGAGCAGTGAACCAGTCCTGCAGATCTAGGTAGGGGAGGATGGACAATAAGAACTTAAGATGAGTAAAAAAAGTATACCAAATGCCTAAAATCCATGATAAGACTTAATCCTCCCTTCCTTTTGAGAATGAGAAACTAAAAGGAATAGAACCCTTTTCCTATAAATTCTTTTAAATTTCTTCCATCACCCCCAGTTGAAGGGACGAGGTGACTTTTTCTTTCAAGTTTATCCCCAGAATGGACCCTGAAATGGGATGGAGAGGGAGGAAGGCAATTATGGACTGGAACAGGATGAATAAACCTTGTCTGGTACTTTGAGAATCCACTGGTCTGAGGTGATTCTATTCCATGGCAGGGAGAAGTAAGGCATTGCAAAATGGGGAAGAAAATGAAGAGATCTGTAAAATGGTCTAGTCTAAGGCTCTCAACCTGACCATCAAACTTACTGCTGGCAATCTACTGCAACAGCTAATGATCCAGAGGACAGAGTAAAGATCCTATTCCTAGAATAGCATGGTTACTTCCCAGCTGGCTCAACAGATGTATAGTTTCTGGCCAGACCTTTGCCTGAAGGTACTTGTTTCTAAAAGAGAACTTCCTTGTAGTGGAAAGAAAACCTAAAGGATGCTCTTGAGTCTCTCAGAGTAAGCAGAGAATCATCTTCATTTAAAGACCTCAGGACCTTCAAAGCACTACTCCTCAATGGTGCTTCTGCAGCATCTTGAGAAGTCTGGAGGACTGTAGCTCAGAGAATCTTTCCATAGTTACTGCAATGGTAAATGAGAGGGCAGCTTGTCAGAGACATTCATTGCTGCCTGAAAGGAGCATGTGATGTTGGCAGACCAGGTACCAGCTCAGGCCAACACCCTTAAGCCTCACTGAACACTTACAGATGCATAGCTGGAAAACAGTGTTAGCATTTTTAGAACAGATGTTAAGTTTCTAAGAATGTGTTTAGACTTTACAAAATGCTTGTGAGTTGCTGCATGCACTAATATCACTTATAATATCTGTATCCCACATTATAAGGTAATATACATAGGGTGACCAGACAGCAAATGTGAAAAATCGGGAGCGGGGGGTAACAGGAAAAGAAAAAGACCCAAAAATCGGAACTGTCCCTATAAAATCAGGACATCTGGTCACCCTAAATATACAAGTGTTTGCTTTGTAACTATAAAAGTGTTTGCTATGAAGCTGGAAACCCCCCCAGTCAGGAGAGAAGCCTTACCACATGTGAAATACTAGTTTATCATTAGAGTTATCATCTCCTGCCCAGCAAAAGAAGGCGTGCGGACATCAGAGAAACGACTGTGGAACATCAAGGAACAAAAGACTTTGTTCCCTCCACACCCATGAGGAGGGGACATGCACAAACCCTCATTCCATCACACATTGAACTCTGGGGGAAGGGAATAAATATCCCTGACCAGAAGGAACTGCATCACTATACTGCTTGGAATTTGGAGAGGGCAGTATTTCTAAACTTAAGCAAGTGATCCCCAAGCTGTTTAGCTTGGGTTAGCCCTAAAAGATGTCTAGAGGTTGCATATTACAGCAGCTTCTATACCTTTTAAAACCCAAGACTGTAATTCATTAGTATGTGTACGTTTACTTGCTTTAACCTTGTAAATAACTCTTTTCTTTTTCCTAGTTAATAAATTTGTAGTTAGTTTATTATAGGATTGGCTACAAGCATTGTCTTTGGTTTGAGATCTGAGGTACAAGTGACCTGGGGTAAGTGACTGATCTTTTGGGACTGGAAGTAACCTGACTATTGATGTGATTTTTGGTGTAAGGGAACATCGATCACAAAGTAGGCTTGCCTGCGTGGCAAGATAGAGCGCAGTGCCTAAGACAACTGTCTGACTCCATGTTAAGTCTGGTATAGTACTTGAGGAGTTCATACTTCATTCTTCATTGGTGAAATCTAATTACAAAACACAACCAGTTGGGGGTTTGTGCCCTGGTTCTTGACAGACTGCTATGAGGTTGGCACACATGTTCGTGAGCCACTTCAGACAGCTTGGCAGAGTGTTTTGCCACCAACTGTCCTTGTGAGACTGTCTTTTTTGAACTGATTTCTGGTGTCCTCAAGCAGCTGATCAAGAAGAGGAGACCAGGTTGTCCCAGGTGAATAAATCAGTTAATCAGCAAACTGGTAGTACTGTGGATTGTAATGTGCCTAATAAATATGGGTTCCTACCCAGAAGTTCTAGGCACCTGGAATCTTTATTTCTAGGGATATACTTTGGAGGGCCAAATTGTTTGGATGTTTCTTAAGCTGCAGAAACAATAAGAAACCCAATGTAGGATTTTAAAAAAGCACCCAAAGCACTTTTGAGGGGCTAAATATCAGCTGACTTGGAAGTGGCTGATATTAATAGATGTGTAAGTTATAGATCTTTTATTGGCTCCAGAATGTCTTCATTTATGGGCACAGCCAATGTACTGACTGTTTGGAGTGTAGTATATCAAACAGTTTATGTGATTTGTCCTGCACTACCAAAATTCTAGATCCAAGGATGCTGCAGTTCTGGGCAAGAGCTTCTGAAAGGCCTTGAAAGCAACTAGACAAGGGAGTCAGGGACTGGTGGGAGGAACAGTAGCTGGGGTAACAGTCTCAACAGAAAACACATGAAGGTTTCTGTTGTTCATCTTCCACGTACTCTCAATTTCCTCAGCCCCCAAAGAAAAGGGGCATTGAGATAGCTAGCTCTCCTAATGAATCTAAAGGAAGAAGGTAACTTCAGTCTTTTGTCAGTGTTTGTTCCCAGAATGACTTTTGTTAAAATGGGGGAGTTATATCTCCATTTCCCAGTCAGAACATAGTGCTATTGATCCATGAGGATGGAAGAGAAATATCTGAAGGGGCCCAGGAAAAGGGGAAGCAGACAAAGAATCATTCGTTCATCTATCAGTACAGCATCTGAAATTAATTCTTCTATTTTTATAGACCAAAAAAAAAAAAAAAAGACCCTGAAAAAAGCAAATCTGTTGTTGTTCAGAGAATAAACATTCTCTTTTCTTCCTGCAGGGTAAACCTAGACCCAAAGTCACTTGGACAAAAGATGGTCAAACACTAGACGCCAAAGAGGTGGGAATTCGGAACAGCACGACAGACACTATCCTGTTCATTCGAAAGGCTGAGCATCACCACTCAGGGACATATGAAGTGGAAGTTCAGATAGAAAACATGAATGATAAGGTTGCTATTACCATGCAGATAATGGGTAAGAAACTCGTGACTTTAAAGCTCAACATTTAAAACAGTGGAATTAGTATGTGTATCCTTCTGCACACAGAAGTAGAAAGTATGGATCCCAGCCCTGGTGGGCTTGTGCATGATTTTACTATAGCCAGGTAGGAAATATGAATCCAGGAATTAGTATGCTGGTGTCATGATCCTTCTACACCCAGGGGTTGTAAATGCAAAAAATAATGGGACCAGTATGTGTATTATTGTACTATTCCCAGAGTTAGAGAGGGGCGCTAATACATTAGTAGGAGGATTCCACTTCATTCAGGTTGTGAATTTACCCTAACTTTGTAAAAGAATTCAGAGAATACTTGTCTAATACAATTAGAGCAGACAGATATGGACAGACCTATTAGATCAGCTAAGGGCTTGTCTTCATGGTGCATTAGTCCACACCAGTGGGTGTAAATTTTGGAGCATGTCATGGACTTACTGGCATGTGTGGACCCTGCTGGCACATACGAAAAGCTCCCTAGTGCACGTTAGTGTAGTTTTTCACAGGACTACCTTAATACACACTATGGAATGTTTAGTGGGTGCCCGCGGTGTCCACAAGTCCAGTCAGTACACAACACACTAATGGTACACTAGGATTTACAACCCTCTGGTGCGGATTAACATCCCATAAGGCAAGCCTTAAGACAGTTCATCTCTTGTAGCTCAGTGCAGAATTGTTCTGTACTGCACATTTCTACTCTCATTTTAATGACACTTCCATAAATTCTCTTGGAAGACTATTCACAGACTAATATATATATCATAGTCAGCAAGAATTCTGTTATAGCTCTATGTAACATACTAAATAATGATAATACTAAATACTAATAATATAAAATAATAATTTATCTTTGCTATTAAACATCTGCAAATATTTTAAGAGTAAAATGTTGCTTAGCCACATTATATACACATTTTGCTTTTCTAGGAGGAAAGGTTAAATCACTTCGTTCAGACTTGATCATTTTTGTTCTCCTTAAATTTCCTCCAATTTGTTAATATCTTTCTGGGAATATGTAATTTTATTTGTTATTATTTAATATAATTTCAGACCGTTTAGAACTGAGAATATGGAGCTTATTGCACATTGCTGAAAATTTTAAAAATTTTAAGACATACATAGGATAAAGATGGCAAATGTGAGCACCTAATGGTTCTAGACACAAAGGACCTAAGGCATGCTCTGCTCCTGTATGACAATACTCAGTATTTTCCTTTCAATATTTGGTACATCTCTTACCGTAAAATTGACTTTACATGTAAAAATATGTAAGTTGTCAGAGAACCATTTCCCACAGAAACTTAATGGCTGATAAGGTGTGAGTAATGTTATTATACTTATTAATCACAGAATATCAAGGCTGGAAGGGACCTCAGGAGGTTATCTAGTCCAACACCCTGCTCAAAGCAGGACCAATGCCCAGACAGATTTTTACCCTAGTTCCCTAAATGGCCCCCTCAAGGATTGAACTCACAACCCTAGGTTTAGCAGGCCAATGCTCAAACCACTGAGCTATCCCTCCCCCTAGCAGGCCTACAGGACTGGTGTAAGTTTTCTAAATTCTTAGGTAGATAGCTTTCCCACAACACTAAATAAATTTCAGTTAATCTCCTACTGATAACTGAAAGGGCTTGGATACTTGCAGAGCCTTCTACAGCCAAAGCATGCATTTAAATTACTGACTCAGCCCCTCATTCATCAGAGCTGCCCTATTTCACTTCTGTCAACAGCACCTTCTGCTCTCCAGATTTGTATGTTCTTGGCAGGAGAGAAACGTGGAGAAACAGGCAGGCTGTTTTTATTGACGGCAGTGCTACAGTTGCTATGTAACAGCAGGCATAGGTCAGCTGGAAGGGTGAGAGCCTAACCTGGCTGTCAAAGAACCAATATATCAATCACTGATCCTTTGCTAAATCAGTTAATCAGCTAAGCTTCCTTGACAGATGTCTGCATGCTGAGGGATTAATGTCTATAGCCTCATGTGCTCTTATCTTTTGAGGATTGGGGTAAGGAAGCAGGCAACCAAAAACTGGACTGTCCTGAAGTAAGTCCCTTTCATCCCCAAAGAGAAGAAAAAGAACTATACACTCTCAAGCTGTTTGAAGTGGCTCGGGAGTGTGAGGCCATGGCTACACTGGCGCTTTACAGCGCTGCAACTTTCGAGCTCAGGGGTGTGAAAAAAACACCCTCCTGAGCGCTGCAAGATACAGCGCTGTAAAGCCTCAGTGTAAACAGTGCTGCAGCGCTGGGAGTGTGGCTCCCAGCACTGCAAGCTACACCCGTAGAGGATGTGGAGTACGTGCAGTGCTGGGAGAGCTCTCTCCCAGCGCTGGCGCTGTGACCACACTCGCACTTCAAAGCACTGCCGCAGCAGTGCTTTGAAGTTTCAAGTGTAGCCATACCCTGAGTAGCAACTTCAGGGCAGACTGTTAAGAAGCAGAGCACAAACCCCAAACTGATTGGGAGATTTAGATTTCAGCAACCAAGTATCAAGTGTGAACTCCTCAAGCACTGTAACAGCCTTAACACAGAGTCAGAGAGAGTCCACTTGGGTACTTTGGTCTATATTGCCAGGTAAGCCTGCCTTTGTGATAGATGGTCCCTTACATCAAAAATCACAATAATATTCAAGTTACTCCCAGTCCCAAAGGACCAGTCACTTATCCCAGGTCAATTGCACCTTAGATCTTATACCCAAGAAAACACTTGTAGCCAATTCTATAATACATTAACTAAGGATTTATTAACAATGTTAAAGCAGGTAAACATACATACACAAATGAGTTACAGTTTTAAGTTCAAAGGATGGTAGAAGCTTCTATCATAAGCAAATTCTTTAAGTCCTTTATGGCTAACCAGGCCAAGCACTGAGGATCCCGAGCTTATGCTTAGAAATCTTGTCCTCTCAAAGTTCAAGCAGCATAGAGACCCAGTTTCTTCTTGTCAGGAATTTTCCCTTCCCCAATAGTTTAAGCTCATGGGACAGGTCCTCATACACATCTCCTCTTCATGGACATGGGGGGAGCAATCCACAGAGTCTCTGTCCTTTAATGTTTCACAATGGCTCATTTGGTTTCAATGGACATTCTTGTGTGCAGGACCTAGCATCTTTGGTAAGAATCTGGACTTTACATTAATTAATGCTTCTTTTCTATTTGGTGAGTTACAGCACATGTCTATGCTACAAAATTAAGCTGACCTCACTTACATCAGCATACAGCTGCCGCAGTAATTACATCCTGGTGCGTGTTTACACTTTGCTCCTTGGGTTGGCAGAGAGCATCCTCACTAGGTGCACTTACACTGACTGTGCTGTCAGTATGGGGCACTGTGGGACAGTTTCTGAAAGCCAATAAAAGTTGATGTAAGCAATGCAGTGTCGACACTGACAATGCGTCAACCTAATTACATTGACATTGACTCTATGCCTCTTGCGGAACTGGACTTATTAAGTCAGCGTAGTGGGGCAGCTACATCGGCGGGAGTGAAATTTAATGTAGACACTTACAAAGTTAGGTCAACAAAAGCTGCTCTGCATTGACCTAGCTCTGTAGTGTAGACCAGGCCATAGTTAGAGATTTACAATGCATACCTTAATATAACCTTAAGTGAGATAAATACATGGGGCATCCTACAATCATTTCATAAAGTCTAGACACATTTTTATAAATCTAATACTATTTTAAAAATAGTAACAAACAGATGAACCAGACTGGTTTCCAGCTATGCATTCATCGTGTTCAGTTGGGGCCTGAAGTCCTTGGCATGAGCTGGCACCTGATCTGCCAGCATCACACACACTTCCTGCTATTAACACCAGCCCTTGGTGTCAAGATAGAAACAAAGGAGAAATTGTTTAGAATTTATTTGTGTATATACAGATTAGAAATTATTCATTTGTGTTCTTAACAATATAACAGTCTTCCGGTCCAATATTGTCAGGTACTGGTAGATTCACAAGTAGTAGGGTTGCTGTAGAGGTTTTACATACCAGCAGATACATAGGCATATGGTGCAGAATTGTTATATTCAAATAAGTTTGGAGGTGTTATTCAATATAGAAATGACAGGCTGACATTTTTATTGGTATAGCAGATTGCAGTTTTTAAAACTTCCAATCCAATATGACACATTTCCACATTTTGATGGGCAGTGCTGCTGCTCTCACTGTTTCTATGTTCTGTACTTCAGAAAGAGATGTGGAGGTGGAAGGCTTTTATTCTGAACTGCTGGTGTGAGAGAGAGGGTGGAGAACCAGCAAGAGGGAAAGAGCGAAGCCTTCATCCAATCTGCAACTCAGCTCCAAAGATTCGCAGCTGGAAATAGCTGCCTTTAATTGTTTTTGCCTTATTTCAGCATAGCCCTGGTGGCTCACATATGCCTGTGAAGTGAGTTGGTATACTATATTTTGGCACAGGAAGCCACAGCATACCTAGCAATCCACTTAGGTTGGTTTAAGGGTTTGATTTTTCACTATTCTGTAGAATATCATCCCTTACAGACTTCAATTATACAAAACAGTGTTCCACAGTATTGTCCTGTTTCACTTAGCCAATTCATCTCAGTTCTGGCTCTGACAATTTTTTGCCCTAATCTTTGTATCCCTAGGTATTTGTATTCATTACACAGAATTGAAATTTTTATCCATTGCATGACTAGTTGCAACTCTCCCCTCAAACCGATTTTTGAGATGGCTACAAAAATGAAAGTAAAAACGACTGTAGTAGCTGAACACATCACAAACACTGAATAAATCATTCACGATCCCTGTGAGATAGCAGAAGTATCTATATTTTACAGCGTGTGGAAACTAAAGTGGAAATACAATTCTGTACTTTTACCAATCATTTCCCCAAAATTCCAGGAGCCTTTTTAGTTAAATGCATTTAGATGTATTTTCTACTCTGTGTCTGGAATGTGCATTCCAAATCATCACTTCACACTGCTCTTGAGGATGTAGAAGTGTTACCAATAAACAACAGCTGGAGCCATTTGAAACCTCCAAATATAAATAACCCTCGACTCAGTCCTTTGTGATTCTTTTCTATTCATGGTAGTACAGAATTCTCATCTCTTGTTCAGCCGAGCAGTGAGGGGGCTAGAAAATCATTCCGTATGTATCAAAAGGAAAATGAAAACTTAAAATTGGGGGTTGTCTGCATATTGCTGACATTTAAAACAATGTCTCATAATTTCCCTTAACAACTCTATGTACATGTTAAGAAGGATGGAGGAGAAAGTCAATCTTTATGGGACTTCCTGAGTGCTCCAGAGATAAAAGAGCAGTTTTCCATCCTCACACTCTGTTGTTGTCTTGAAAGGAAAAAATGGAGCCATTTCAGCACTTTACAATGGATTCCTGCTATCACTTAGGTAGGACAGTAGCATAGATGCTGGAACTAGGGGTGCAATCCCCTGGCTTGAAATGGTTTCCATTATATACAGGGTTTAGAGTTTGATCCAATGGCCCTCGGCACCCCCACTATAAAAATTGTTCCAGCACCCCTGGACAATAGTATGATCTATGTAGAAATGCCCCGGACAGATCCAGAAATAAGAGCAAGAACTTTCTGCAGTTTACAGGCAAGAGGTGATCATCCTTCAGTGCTACCTTTGTTCTGACTTGGCTTAAACCCAGGCTGGAAGGATGCAGGATATTGGTGATAGATGTGTTTGGAGGCAGCCTGTAGCTAGTTTCTAAGTTAATTTGCTCAAAAATTAGAGGTCAATCAACAAGCAGTAGTTTCAGAAATCTAAATTAAATATAAGTAGGCCAGATTGTGGAATGCTTTAAGATGGATGATAGCTTTCTCTCATCAAAGGTGGTGTGGAGTTGACAATCTCTGTAAGAATCCACAGATGTCTTTAACTAGCCCATGACTGGCATAGATAATCATCAGTAATGAATCAGATTTCTTCCAGCAGTCCTATATTTTCTTGCTATGTGAATGAGCTAAATTCATTGGAAGCGGAAAGGTGTTTTAAGTCTCATGAATAGCTGCTGTTGTCCTGATCTTATAATGTTGACAGATCTTTGAAAGGAGCTTGTTGGTGAGATATGAGGAAGCAGTTTGCGTTAACAAGGTGGTTCACTATCTGGAAAATTTTACAGGGTATTACATGTAAAGTTGATGATATATTAGCTACAGTAGAGAAAAATCTTGTGCTGGAGTTTAACTGCCAGTTTTCTATCAGTGTCATTTGTTTCCTTTCCTACTGCTCCATCTTATCAGAAATCAACAGTGATCTGCTGGGATGAATGCAAGGGTCTTTTAGGTACCAGCGTGGTCAACAACAGAAGCCAGTGTACAAGGTGAAAGTCTCACCAGATCTTCCAGTTCTTGGTTCTTCAGTTGGGTGTAGATTTCACTGAGGATACTTCAGAAATTATCTGGGACTATGAGTTCGTAGAACAGGGGCAGACTACTTATAAAACCTTCTTCCTGCATTATACCTAAGTTTTTATATCAGTTTGAAGGATATAGTGGACTGCCCAAGATAAAGGTCAATCCTTCAATTTCCTTGTCTACATCTAGATAGATGATCCAGTCTAAGGTGTGACTGTGTGTTTTAGTCCTTCATGAGTCACCTGATTATATCATGGGGGTCTGAGAGTGGACATGATAGTGGAAAAGCCTGATGCCATTCTGTACATTTTAAAAGTGGCCAGGTTTGGACTTTGAAGTATTTCCAACAGGAGCAAATTCCAGAGACAAAGCCCTCCCCTACTGGCTTACAGCTCCTGCAAGCTTCATCCCTGTAAAAGATAGCTGAAATGATACAGATGGCAAAGAGGAAATGGGGCTCTCTAAGATAACAAGAACCTGGGGCATATAAGGGCTTTGTAGAAAATCAGCATCTTGAATTTCACCCAGAAGTGACTGTCCGTTATGGAAGAGAGAAACGCACAGGTATAGCATGCTCATGGTAGCCCATCTCTAGCCAGAAGGTGGAGAACCTCATTTTTTACTAGTCAAAACTTCTTGACTAGCTCTAAAGAGTGCATTGCACTCATCTAGCCTAGAGGTATAAATGAGGCACAGATAAACATGGTGGAGAAAGCATATTAAAGTACATATCCTCTTGATCAGCCATGGATGAAAAAGTATTTGCTGTCACTGATAAAAGCTGGGAGTCTGGTGCAGTGATGAATCTAATAAGACCCAAGAGAATGAACCAGTTTAACAGTAGGTGGGCAGATACCCTCTATCAAGAGACAGGTCAAAGGTCCTCAGAATGTTTCTCTCTACCAATCTACATCAACTCAGTATTATTTGGAGTGAATTAAAGCCATCCAAATCACACTCTCTGGCTGATATTTGGACAGCATGGACATGACTGAATACTTTTTAAGACAAGAAATAGATCTAAGTACTGTCTGCAAACTGATAACACTGTAGCCACTATATATCACTTTTCACCAGCTTTATAGAGACTGTGTAAAAGAGCAGTGACAAAACTCAGTCTTGTAGGAGTCAGCTGAGTCACTGGGAGAAAAAGAAGTCACCCACCTTAAGCCTCTGAAAGAAATATGTGGACCCATTCTACAGATCCAAGGAGTTTAAGGATTCTGGATGCTAGAGTTGGCCTGTCATTGCCTTTTCATTGATGTTCCGAGACAGGACGTTAGAGACTTGGCAATATTCAAGTGGAACGCTGGTTTCTTCAACAAGGGCAGGACTACAGCTTGTTTAAATGATGCACTTACCCTCCCATAGGAGAGATATTAACAATCTCTCCAATAAAGTGCTCAAGCATTTCTAAGCGTCTGACCTTCATCAGTCCAGCTAAACATTGATCCAGTGCCTAGGTGGTTCAATACACAGTTCTCAGTGCATGTAAGACCTCTCAATGAGAAACTGATTAATTCAGTCAGAGAAAACTGTGTATAATAAAAGACTGGCAAAAAGAGTTAACTCCCATCCAACATCGCAAAAAGTTCTTGTTTGATTCAAAGTTAAGGTTTGGGTGGTTCCTGTTTTTGTTAAATGGATTGCCTGTCTCTGAACAATATGCAGAAGGATAGCATTAAGAATAGTGCAGGTACCTTAACTGACATTCTTCTTCGAGTGCTTGCTCATATCCATTCCAGTTAGGTGAGCGCGCACCGCGTGCACATTCGTCGGAAGATTTTTACCCTAGCAACACTCGGTGGGTCAGCTGGGCGCCCCCTGGAGTGGCACCACCATGGCACCGGATATATACCCCTGCCGACCCAACTGCCCCTCAGTTCCTTCCTACCGCCCGTGTCAGTTATTGGAACAGTGGAGTGCGGTTTCACTGACCTCCACCTCCCTAGCTACTCGTAGTTCTCTAGTTATTTTGTTGTGTATATAGTTCAAAGTTATATAGTTCTAGTTAATTTTTATTGTTCATAGTTAGTGTATAGTTAAGAGGGGTTCGGGGATTAGCCCCTTCCCCGCATCCGGTGCCGGGGACCATGCCTGGTTCACCGGGTTTCAAACAGTGCTCAGCCTGTCATAAGCCGATGCCAACAGGAGATCCACACGACTCCTGCCTTAAGTGCCTCGGGGAATCTCACCTGACAGATAAGTGTCACATTTGCAAGGCTTTTAAGCCGAGAACAAAAAAAGGAGCGGGACTTTCGGCTAAAGCAGCTCCTCATGGAGGCAGCTCTTACCCCTTTCGCCTTCGGCACCGACCGCTGGTCAATCAGCGGGCAGAAGCCCCTCCTCAGCACCGGACCGTGCCAGTACTGTCAAGGCCTCTCAGCACTGGCTGTCACCGGCATCGAAGTCGACTCGGCACTACTCCCTTTCCCCGAGGTTGAGAAAGCCTAAAACTCCTGCTGCTTCTGTGCCACCTGCACTGCAGCCAGAGAGCTCATCTAAGTTGGATCGCCCGGCACTGACACCTGCCACGGCACTGACGACATTGGCACCGTCGATTCCGGTCCCACGAGGGCCATTGAGTCCGGTGCCTGACAGCTCCCCAGCACACGCCGTGGTTGAGCTTACTATTCCCTCCACACCGGAGACACTCTCAACGGTGAGGGATCTGATTGCCATGACAGAGTTGACGCTGCCTCAACCCCCGACACCACCGGTGCAGGTAATAAAGTCTATCGGCAACCTACCTTGATAAGACCATCCTCTGTCGGCACAGCAGAGCGGCACCATTCACGATCACGGTCCCGCAGACGCTCCAGGTCCCGTCGGCGCTCCCGCTCCCGACGCCACTCGCAGTCCCGGTACCGCTCTCCTCCTCGCGGTCCCCAGTGCCGAGTAGGGCAAGGTCTGCTAGAGACAGAGACTCTGCCCAAGGCTTTTCAGCACCTCCATGGCCATCCAGACACGCATCAGTACCATCCTACGCAGACAGCTCTTATGCTCAGGACCGCAATTCTGATGAGCCCACCAAAGTCTTCCAAGAGACCCAGGCCCAGGACCAAGGACCCCATCAGTGGTCTTTCTGGACACCTTGGGTGTACCACCAGGCCCAAGGTGTACCAGTAGTTCCGTCCCGCTCTGACTCACCAGAGCACCAAGTGCCAGAGGCGACAGTTAGCCGTCCCTCTCCGACTGCTGCGGAGGAAGCCCCAGTTCACCCACCGGACTTCCAGGTTCCTCTGGAGCAGAAGATCACCCAAGAGCAACAGGCCACCCATGACCCGCTCGTCGTCGGCATCTCCTCTTCCTCTTCTCCAGATGAGGCGGTGGCAGGAACATCCTCCTCGGGCCCTCCTCCAATCGACCTGAGAGCCCATCAGGACCTCCTAAGGAGGGTGGCACTCAATATGAACCTCCAGGTGGAGGAGGTCCCGGAGGTAGAGGACCCGATAGTGGACATTCTATCGGTGGATGCCCCCACTAGAGTGGTCCTACCGTTTATTCAGACCATCCAGGCGAATGCCAATATTATATGGCAGTCCCCAGCCTCTATCCCTCCTGCAGCCAGGGGAGTCAAGCGTAAATATATGGTGCCCTCTAAAGGGTACAAGTACTTGTATGTCCATCCTCCTCCCTGCTCACTAGTTGTCCAGTCCGTTAATGAGAGGGAATGCCACGGCCAGCAGGCGCCAGCCCCGAAATCAAACAGTAGGCGAATGGACCTACTCAGCCGCAAGGTGTACTCGGCAGGGGCCCTACAGCTCCAGGTGGCAAATCAACAAGCCTTGCTTAGCCGCTATAATTATAACACCTGGGTGGCAGTGGGTAAGTTTACGGAGCTTCTCCCTCAAGACTCCCGCTAAGAGTTCACTGCCCTCTTGGAGGAAGGGAAAAAGGTGGCCAGAACTTCCCTCCAGGCCTCGTTGGATGCAGCAGACTCAGCAGCCAGGACTCTGGCCTCGGGTGTTGCCATGAGGCGCATCTCATGGCTTCAGGTTTCAAACCTCCCACCGGAGCTGCAGTATACCATTAAGGACTTACCATTTGATAGTAAAGGCCTCTTCTTGAAAAGACTGACCCCAGGCTGCAAAGCCTGAAGGACAACAGGGTCATAATGCACTCTCTCGGCATGCATACACCGGTGACCCAACGCAGGCCTTTCCGTCCCCAGCCTCACTGCCCATACTCTGTGCCTAGACAAAGACAGGCCGAGGTGGTCGCAGACGACCGTCAGGACCCCAAGAGGGCCAAAATCAAGGTCCCTCAAAACCACCACCAGGACCAAAGACGAACTTTTGAAGGTGCGCCCGAGGGCGGCATACCAGTTACAGGCCAGGATCCCTCTCCTCCCTTCTCCAACCGTCTCTCCTACTTCCTCCTGGCATGGTCCCAGTTAACCAGATCGCTGGGTCCTACGCACTGTGGAGTATGGGTACCACCTCCAATTTATTTCAACCCCACCCTCCCACCCTCCAACCCTGTCCCTCTTCAGGGACCCCTCTCACGAGCAATTCCTCTTACAAGAGGTGCAGACGCTCCTCGCCATAGGAGCTATAGAGGAGGTACCGACAGACGAAAGGGGCAAGGTGTTTTATTCCCATTATTTCCTAATAGACTCATAGACTCATAGGTCAGAAGGGACCAATATGATCATCTAGTCTGACCTCCTGCACAAGGCAGGCCACAGAACCCTACCCATCCACTTTTATAACAACCCCTAACCCAGGACTGAGTTATTGAAATCCTCAAAATTGGTTTGAAGACCTCAAGCTGCAGAGAATCCACCAGCAAGCGACCCATGCCCCACACTGCAGGGGAAGGTGAAAAACCTCCAGGGCCCCTGCCAATCCGCCCTGGAGGAAAATTCCTTCCTGATCCCAAATATGGCGATCAGCTAAACCCTGAGCATGTGGGCAAGACTCACCAGCCAGCACCCAAGAAGGAATTCTCTGCAGTAACTCAGTTCCCATCCCATCCAACATCTCCCCGCAGACCACTGAGCAGACTTATCTGGTGATAATCCAAGATCAATTGCCCAAATTAAACTATCCTATCATAACATCCCCTCCATATACTTATCAAGCTTAGTCTTAAAGCCAGAAAAGTCTTTTGCCACCACTCCCCTAATGGTTAGAAACCTTCGTCTAATTTCAAGTCTAAACTTCCTTATATCCAGTTTGTACCCATTCGTCCTTGTGCCTACATTAGTACTAAACTTAAATAATTCCTCTCCCTCCCTAACGTTAACCCCCCTGATATATTTATATAGAGCAAGCATATCCCCCCGCCAGGCTAAACAAGCCAAGCTCTTTGAGTCTGCTTTCATAAGGCAGGTTTTCCATTCCTCGGATCATCCTAGTAGCCCATCTCTGGACCTGTTCCAGTTTGAATTCATCCTTCTTGAACATGGGACACCAGAACTGCACACAATATTCCAGATGGAGTCTCACCAGCGGCTTATATAACGGTACTAACACCTCCTTATCCTTGCTGGAAATACCTCGCCTGATGCATCCTAAAATCGCATTTGCTTTTTTAACAGCCGTATCGCATTGGCAGCTCATAGTCATCCTGCTATCAACCAATACCCCAAGGTCCTTCTCCTCCTCTGTCACTTCCAACTGATGCGTCCCCAACGTATATCTAAAATTCTTATTATTAATCCCTAAGTGCATGACCTTGCACTTTTCACTATTGTATTTCATCCTATTACTATTACTCCAGTTTACAAGGTGGTCCAGATCTTCCTGAATAGTATCCCTGTTCTTCTCCATGTTAGCAATCCCCAAGTCGAAGGGAGGTCTCAGACCTATGCTAGACCTGCGAGGACTCAACCAGTTTATGATAAAGTTGAAGTTCCCCATGGTATCCCTGGGGACCATTATCCCGTCCTTGGATCCTGGAGACTGGTATGCCGCCCTCAATATGAAGGACACGTATTTTCACATCGCCATCTTTCCTCCGCACAGGAGATACCTCCGCTTTGTTGCCAACCGTCAGCACTTCCAGTTTACGGTCCTGCCATTTGGCCTTTCTACAGCCCCAAGGGTATTTACAAAGTGTATGGCCATAGTCGCCACCTACCTCCGCCGATGTCAGATACACGTTTTTCCGTATCTGGACGATTGGCTCATCCGAGGAGCCTCCAAGACACAAGTCACTCAGCATGTGGGCATTGTCAAGGACCTATTCACACGTCTAGGCCTGATGATCAATATAGAAAAATCCACTCTAGTTCCTACGCAGAGGTTAGACTTCATAGGAGCTATCCTGGACTCCAATCTAGCTTACCACAGCCGCGGTTTCAGGCGATGGCAACAATCATCCGAGGTCTACAGAATTTCCAGACGACCTCGGCTCGCACTTGTCTCAGTCTCCTGGGTCACATGGCTGCCTGCACGTTTGTAAACACGCCAGGCTCTGCCTTCGTCCTCTCCAAGTTTGGCTCAACTCGGTATACCACCCAGGCAGGGACCTGATAGACATGATAGTCACCATTCCCTCGAGCACCCTAGGCTCCCTGGAATGGTGGCTAATTCCCTCCCTGCTGTGTGCAGGGATGCCGTTCCATCCGCCCCAACCCTCAATGTCCCTGACGACGGACGCGTCATCTCTCGGCTTGGGTGCTCACCTCGGTCACCTTCATACTCAAGGCCTTTGGTCTTCTCAGGAGCTTGCATTACACATAAATGTCCGAGAACTGAGAGCAGTCCGCCTGGCGTGCCAGGCGTTCCAGCAACTGTTGCGAGGCTGTTGTTTCTCAGTGTTTACAGAAAACACAACAGCCATGTACTACATAAACAAACAGGGAGAGACACGGTCCTCCCCCCTTTGTCAGGAGGCCATCCAACTCTGGGACTTTTGCATAGCCCACTTGATAGATCTGGTAACATCCTTTCTCCCAGGCGTTCGGAACACCCTGGCGGATCGACTCAGCAGGTCTTTCCTGTCTCACGAGTGGTCGATCTGCCCAGACGTTATGCATTCTGTTTTCCAGAAGTGGGGATTTCCCCACATAGACCTGTTCGCTTCCCGTGAGAACAGGAAATGCCAGATGTTCTGCTCCTTCCAAGGTCTCTCCCTGGGATCGATCTCAGACGCTTTCCTGATGCCGTGGAAGAGCCAGCTCCTTTATGCCTTCCCACCATTCCCACTGGTTCACAAGGTCCTGCTGAAACTCCACAGGGACAGGGCACGAATCATCATGATCGCTCCAGCATGGCCCAGGCAGCACTGGTACACCACGTTGCTCGACCTGTCGATAGCCAACCCAATTACCCTGCCACTCCACCCAGACCTCATAACTCAGGACCACGGCAGGCTTCGCCACTCGGACCTGCAGGCTCTTCACCTCACGGCGTGACTGCTGCATGGCTAAACCAGTCAGAGTTACGTTGCTCTGAATCAGTACGACAAGTTCTCCTGGGTAGCAGAAAGCCTTCCACCCAGTCAACGTACCTGGCCAAGTGGAAGCGTTTCTCCTGCTGGTGCGAAACACTTAATCTTACTCCCACTGAGGTCTCGATCCCCTCTATTTTGGACTACCTCTGGTCTCTCAAACAGCAGGGCCTAGCAGTATCATCACTGAGGGTACACTTGGCAGCCATCTCTACCTTCCACCCAGGCAAAGGTGATTGTTCTGTATTCTCACACCCTGTGGTTTTGAGGTTCCTCAAGGGCTTGGAGTGCTTATATCCTCAAGAACGCTGCCCAGCTCCGACCTGGGACCTCAACCTGGTTTTAACCAGACTTATGTCTCCCCCATTTGAGCCGTTAGCAACCTGCTCGCTGCTATACCTGTCTTGGAAGACAGCTTTCCTCATAGCCATACATCGGCCAGACGAGTCTCCGAGCTTAGGGCTCTTACGGTGTATCCGCCGTACCTTGTGTTCCACAAAGACAAGGTGCAGTTGCGACCACACCCGGCTTTCCTCCCTAAGGTGGTTTTGGCCTTTCATGTTAACCAGGACATCTTTCTCCTGGTCTTCTTCCCGAAGCCACACTCAACGCGACGGGAGCAACAACTGCACTCCCTGGACGTCTGTAGAGCGCTCGCATTTTATACTGAGTGGACTAAACAGTTTTGTAAAACACCCCAACTCTTTGTCGCGGTAGCAGACCGAATGAAAGGCCTACCTGTTTCCTCTCAGAGGATCTCATCTTGGGTGACGGCGTGCATCCGCACTTGTTATGATTTGGCTCATATTTCCCCAAGCCCCATCACTGCGCATTCTACCAGGGCTCAGGCTTCATCTGCCACCTTCCTGGCTCGTGTACCTATCCAGGAGATATGTCGCGCAGCTACCTGGTCCTCGGTCCACACCTTTGCTTCAAGAGATGATGCAGCCTTTGGCTCAGCAGTTTTGCATTCTGCCACATCTCACTCTGACCCCACCGCCGAGGTAAGGCTTGGGAATCACCTAACTGGAATGGATATGAGCAAGCACTCAAAGAAGAAAAGACGGTTACTCACCTTTGTAACTGTTGTTCTTTGAGATGCGTTGCTCATATCCATTCCAAACCCGCCCTCCTTCCCCACTGTTGGAGTACCCGGCAAGAAGGAACTGAGGGGCGGTTGGGTCGGCAGGGGTATATATCTGGCGCCATGGTGGCTCCACTCCAGGGGGCGCCCAGTCGACCCACCGAGTGTTGCTAGGGTAAAAATCTTCCAACGAACGTGCACGCAGCACGCGCACACCTAACTGGAATGGATATGAGCAACACATCTCGAAGAACAACAGTTACAAAGGTGAGTAACCGTCTTTTTTTTTTATTTTCATGTTTTAATTTTCAACTTTCCATAAAACAAGTGTTTTACTTTGGGATAATTAAACAACTTAGTTTTTTTCCTGCTTGGAAGGAAATGCTGAAGATCAAAGATCCTGAAACAAGAACTGAGTTTGTCTGACTTGTTTCCTCTGTAGACAAACCTGGTCCACCTCAGAATGTGAAAATTATAGATGTGTGGGGATTCAACGTCGCTCTGGAGTGGAAACCACCCCAAGATGATGGCAATGCTCAGATCTCGGGGTACACAATCCAGAAGGCTGACAAAAAGACAATGGTGAGAGACACTGAGGCTTGCCAATAATTCCTAAAGTCACTGAAATTGGGCAGGATGAATAGGGCCAGGTAGAGCATGGAAGTAAGATGCTGAACCAGAAACTACATATTCACTTTCAGGGCTTGTGTCAATTGACATGATTTTTGATCTTGTTATGAACAGACATGTTGAAATTGAGTAGAGTCATGTTGATTTCATCTGTGATTATGGGCACTAAAGCGGTCTCTGAAGACTTAGGTAGACAGACTTACACTAGTTTACAAAGTTTTATATGCAGTAACCATAAGGGATAGAAACTTTTGTGTTTTATGCAAGTACATATACAATTTTCTGCCAAAATGAACATCCAAGTAAGAAAATAGGTAAGGTTTTAATTTCCCTTAAAGGAATCTGTGTGCTCTCACTTACTCTATCAGGAATTGTTATCCATTCCCAAAATCATTGTTACTTGGTAGGCTGTCTTCTTCACTAATACTGACAAGGAAGGTCTGCATACCACAACTAGCACCATCTCTGACCCTTTAAACCTTTTTCAAGATGTTAGAAAAAGTAGACTAATGTACAGTCTCATTATAGGAATGGTACACTGTTTTTGACCACTATCGACGAACCAACTGTGTCGTGTCAGACCTGATTATGGGGAATGAATATTATTTCCGTGTCTTCAGTGAAAATTTGTGTGGACTGAGCGAAACTGCTGCAACAACTAAAACTCCTGCCTACATAAAAAAGACAGGTAACACACATTCTTCAAAACAAAGGTCACAAAAACTGACTCATGGATAAGCCACAGTTAGCAAGTTGAGTAATGCATTATAGACAGGAGAGTACAGAATTTCTGGCATAGGAGCAGAGACCTTTTCATTACTTAATACTGGGCACTTACAGCTTCTAATCTTTTAGACTCCTTATTAGACTGCGACATTTTTCTTTATTTCCAGCCACAAGAATCATGAATCAGGCTCCCAGAAGTCATTACATTAAAAACAAATTTTGGGGTTCTTATCTTCTGGGTTTTGAGTCTTTAGAGTTCATGCTTTCAAGCTTTTCCATGCAACCCTGAAGGCTAGAAACTTATTTTTTAAATGAAAACAGATTCTCACATTATCCTAGGACTCCAGGAGCTAGGGCTTTTAGGAAATAATATCTCATTACATCACAAATGTTTGCAACGCTGATGTTTTAACACTACTGCTTTCCTAAAACAGCATAGATAAAATAAAATTACAAGTAGACTGTGTTGACTAGGCAAGATTTAAGACAAAATTCTTACTAGATTACTCTGTTTGTTTGAATTGCAGGCACCATTTATAAACCACCCAGTTACAAAGAGCATGACTTCTCTGAAGCCCCCAAATTCACTCACCCCTTAGTAAGCCGTTCTGTGATCTCTGGATACAATGCTACGCTCAGCTGTGCTGTAAGAGGAAGCCCCAAGGTACAGGTTACACTAGTTTTCATCTATATAATTATGACAAGTCAAAAGCCTACTATAACTATCCTAAAATCCATGCCAGCTTCATGTAATTACACTGTTCTAATTACTGATCTACATTATAGAACACCAATTCCAATCCATACTATCCCTCCACACCCTAGAAGTAAATAGTGTTCCTGTGAAAAACCCGAACACCAACAAAAGCAATACAGTGATACAGCATGAAACCTAAGTTTTTAAATGCCCAAGTCAGGAAGCTGAAAATTACAGTTGGCATAGCAATGTTTACTCCAGCCCCTTCCATGTATATATTATAATTAGGTCTTTCAGCACAGCAAAGGACAACGCAACATACTATTCACTTCATAGAATGCAAAGGAAATACAACTTTTTCTATTACCTACAGTGCACCTGTGTAACTTTGTGTTTCTGAATGCATATTGTGTGATCAAGTAGTAAAATACCCTGCTATAATTTGTATGCGCAAGGGGACAGCATTAAAAAAAAAAAAAAATCTCAGGCAGGGGACACTATCTTCACTCTCAATTATTTGCTGAGCTCTATTCAGGGTGAACTGTACTTTGTACCGATATTAGGAAAAAACATCAGAAAGAATATCTGCCACTGACTGAGGGCTGGTCTACATTATGGGGGAAAATCGATCTCAGATAACGCAACTTCAGCTACGTGAATAATGTAGCTGAAGTCAAAGTATCTAAGATCGAATTACTCACCGTCCTCATGGCGCAGGATCGATGTCTGCGGCTCCCCATGTCAACTCTGCAACTCCGTTGGGGTTGGTGGAGTTCCAGAATCGATATAAGAGCGTTCAGGGATCGATATATCGCGTCTAGATGAGATGCGATATATCGATCACCGAGCAATCGATTGCCAGCCGCCGATATGGCAGGTAGTGAAGACGTAGCCTAAGATTAGATTCAATCTCTGAAAGCAGACTGAACAGGGGGGAAAAGGGCCTTATACACACACAAGAAATGTACTATGCTAAATAACAATTTTTCCTCCTCAATCAACTAAAACTCATCTTATATCCAATACACAACTGTTCCAGTTACCAGTGATTTTCACTAACACCCCATATTAGGCTTTCTGTGGTTGTTAAATGAGTCAGTCATTTGAATCCCAGGTTGGATGATTCTCCCTCCCAAGTTAGCACAATTGATGCAAACCCCTGCTCATCCTTCCATCCCGCAGTGTAGTCACTCCAAAGTGGCTTTTCTAAGACACCTTTCTGCACCTGCAATGCCAATTGTATGCTTGCCAGACGACACATAAAAATGGCTCTGTACACACTGTATAGCTGTTCTGCATCTTTTTCACAGGCAACGCTTCCCGGTGATAGAGCTTTGACATTTTGGATAACTCTATACTATCAAAGATATCTCAGGTATAAAGTGCATTCCATGAACATGCTGCCACTGGGCAGAAGCCAATATTCATGCCCAGATAGCACTGTGACATGAGGTGGAATTCCAGAAAGAGCAAGAGGGCTATTGACAAAAATATACGGGTGGACAAAGTTGTTCAAGAACAGTAAAACTGCAGGTGTCATTAATATGATTCAGCATGACTAGTATGGATGCAAAAGACTTGTCAAACAGACAACGCCAAAGACATACAATAACAAAATGTAGATCTCAAAGCACTTTACAATGGAGATCAGTATCATTATTCTAATTTTACAGATGAAGACACTGAGGCCCAAGGCTGCTAATTTTAAAAACAAAACAGATGTCACAAAGGTTTAGTTCTTACTGTTTAATCCTAGTGCTGCATTAAAGATTCCACTAAGTTTAGAGACAGAGGATAAACATGGGTCACAGTACAAGAAACATTATTTTCATTTAAATTTTTATTCCACCATCTTGGTTGCAAAAATAGAAGACCTTCTTTAGTCCACACTGCAATCAGAAGGGGAAAACATATCAGACACAAACATGCTTGATTAGCTGCATATATGCAGCTATCAATACTATGCACTACAACTGACATTAGGGAGACTTTCCCTCCTGTACTCACAACGCTTCCCCTCCTGGAACCCAGGCAGCATGAAAGAAAAGGAGGAAGCAGAAGGGTGACATGCAGGGTGGAAGAAGGAGAAACAGGCTGGGGGATAGGAGCAGAAGTGGACAGGGACAGACTTGGGGGATTTAAGCACAGGGGGACAGAAGCAGGGGAGATGGTAGGGGATACAAGTAGAAGGGAACAGGGACAAAAGAATCTTTAACAGCCACAGAACACTCCCCTACAAAACCCAAAATTGAACTCAGGATTCCAAAGTCCCAACATTCCTCTGTTCTCAGCAAACAGCTAGCAAACTCACTGATAACATCTGTATCTCATGCCTATCTAGTGCCCACAGTCTACCAGGAACTGAGATACCTCAAATGGTAGAGATCTGTGGTGAGGATTTAAAAGTGGAATCCTAGTGGTAAACCACACATAGATTAATATGGTTCCACATGGAGCTTTTTTTTTCCATTTGCTTTTTTAAAAACCTAGGAAATTACATGCAAGATAAACTATGTTTAAAGATTGTAAAGGTTCAACCCAAAAGCTAGGAAATGCCAGAACTCAGACTGACCATGCAACCTTAATTCAGCCCTCTTATGTTTATACATTTATATAGCCTTTAATTACATAATCACATGCTCTTTCCCTACAAGACCTTTGCCTCATTCAGTGAACAAGATTGATGGTGCTCAGGGTTTTGCAGTAAACAAGTCTGTTTTCTGCAGGAAATTGGAAGGTGTACAGTGAATGAGGCAGCAACTTCAGGAGGATGATCTTGTAGTTAAGATACCTGAATACCATGATGGAGAACTGAATTCTACCCCTTCATCTGCCATAGTTACCCACAAGTTTCATAGTTTGTGTGTTCCTCCTTTTCTGGATGCCCAACTTGAGACACCAGAGGCCTGATTTGCATAAGTGCTGATCACTTTCAACTGAAGTCAATTGAAGCTGTGCTTTGAACATGATATGAAGTGCTAATTCTGCTGAAAAAAAAAACCAGCCCCTAGATATCTCAAGTTAGGCAAAATTAGAAGACCTTACAATTTTGGTCTAAAATATCTCTGTGCCTCAGTTCCCCATCTGTAAATGGAACTAATATGATCGTATCATCTCATAGGTATGCTGTGTGGATAAATCCATTCATTTTTGTAAAGCATTCAGATGTTATGGGGCTGAGCACCCAAAAAAAAAAACCCATGAGGAAATTAATAATTCTGTAGTCAGTGCAGGGTTTGGATAGTGTGCAGTAAACAAGGTACAGAGCCACATAATGAAGATAAAAAGAAATATTGAATAGCTACGTTATCTATTTCCTGAGCATTGTCCATCTTATGTAGTGAATGAGTGGGGGTTCCATGAAAACAATAGTATGTAATCATGTAATTAAAAATAGTATCATAATGCACCCAACGGGGCTGTATTAAGGTTACACAGGCAGCCATAAATCTACAACTTCCTAACTTTTGTTTTTATGTTCTTCAGCCAAAGATATTCTGGTACAAGAACAAAGTAGATCTCTCTGGAGATGCCAAGTATCGTATGTTCAGTAAGCAAGGGGTACTGACCCTGGAGATCCGAAAGCCCAGTCCCTTTGATGGAGGCTTTTACACCTGTAAAGCTGTGAATGAATGTGGTGAAGCTGAAATAGAGTGCAGATTGGATGTCAGAGGTAACCAGATTTCTGTAAACAATATTCTCCTTTAAATGAATGGATAATTAATTTCTCCAAAAATCATAGCTTCCCTTTAAGCAAAAATTGTTGATATCTGGGGTGGGGGGCAGAAGCTAAAGTTTATTGAATAAGTGAATGTCTCCATAGGAACAGGTGAACATATGGCAGAATTCTGTGGTCGAACTTTGTTATATGTTAGGTACTACAGGACAAGAAGATGGGAAGCTATTAAGCTCGCATGTTTAATATTCCAGAAAAGGCATAAGACATTGGAATGAATGTCACAAGCTGAACTGATAAACTGTATGCTGTGGACAACAGCACTGTTCTATAGACCAGGGGTTCTCAAACTTCATTGCACCGTAACCCGCTTCTGACAACAAAAATAACTAGATAACCCCAGGAAGTGGGACCAAAGCCTGAGCCCTGCTGCCCCAGGGCACGGGGGTGCCAAAGCTGAAGCCTTAACCCCACCACCCTGGGCAGGGGACCAAAGCTGAAGCCCAGGGCTGAAGCCGAAGCCTGAGCTCCGCCGCCCAGTGCTGACGCCCTTGGGCTTTGGACCTAGGCAGTGGGGCTCAGGCTTCAGCCCTGGACCCCAGCAAGTCTAACATCAGCCCTAGCAACCCCATTAAAACAGGCTCATGACCCACTTTGGAGTCACAACCCATAGTTTGAGAACCGCTGCTATAGACATTATTCTACATTTCAAAACTGAAATTCCTAAGAGACTCAAAAGTGATGAGATATGATAGCTGTCAAAAATATGTAAATATAAGGCCTGTTACTTTATAAACAATTATAAAAAGGGATATTGATCACTTATTTTCACTACTAGCTGAAGTCAGGCAAACACTGCAAAAGGGAACATGTTAGGCTAAATATTGTTAGAATGCTTTGCATACAATTGAATTTCAGAAACAGAACAAACTGCCAACAAGGATGCGTGTAGAATAGCTATTGGTTGAGATGTGCCTTCTGTACAGGGAGATTGACTTCTTCTGATCCAAATGGTATTATATCATTCAAAACTGTTGTGTACAAACAAAAAACCTAGAAAAAATATGGTGCAACTATGTTCCAATATAAGGACAAAAACTTGGTAATCTGAAAACAAAAACAACAAGAGTGACTGTAGTTCATCTCAATGGAGAAAATAAATACAGTGTTCTTTTTTAAAACTAATAATAATATGGCCCGAGAAGTAAAAGGTGGTAGACGGCCACTAGAGATAAGGTCACTCTTTTCACATGTAGTTGCAGAAGAAAGCATTTTAGTGACAGAACAGTTGCAAGTAAATACACATGACCGCATTAAATGTTTGGAGGCCTATAAGATGAGAACTCCCTGTTAAATATGGAAAAATAGTTAAAATGTAGTAATTGAAATTTTAAGTCCTCTTTTTATTGGAGTCTGTCTTGGGCATATTAAGTCTCCTCATGATTGTAAGGGAGAAAATGATCACTGTAAAATTCTCTCTCTCTCTTCCCCCATCCTCTTTTTTAAGCTTTAATTAGTGTCATGTCTTAATTTTTCAGTTCAGCTTCTATGGTGTGTCTCACTGTCTCTTAATTCTTTTACCTCCTCCAGCACCTCAGTAAAACTCTAAACCTTAGTTCATCAGCAATTCAAGGTATGAATCAAAATGACTTAAGGAAAATATTTAGTAGCACTGGGTAAAATAATGATGAATAATAGCTGGGTAGATAGAAAACTGGTCCATGCAGAGCCATTTATTAAAATCCAGTTTATGGGTCAAATCAATCAGACTTTTTTTTTTAAATCACTGCATTTATTGTATTCCTGCAAAGTGCCTTTTTTAGACTCCCATTCAAGTTAGAGGGCATTGAAGGCTCTCCTGCTCCACACAGGCTTAAACAATTTGTAAGGATAATGGAATGATCCTACTGGGGCATTTCCTTTTTAATTCACTGAAAGTTGTTTGTGTAGGAGAACCATAGCAGTGGTTTGATGTGCATCACTAATTAGTACAAGGCTAATTTGTAATACAATGTCTGGATGTAGTAGTTTAAGAATCGTGTTAAGTTTAAAAATTGTTGTTCATACATATATCTGAAAGTGTACAATGCACTTTAAACTTTTAAAAATAGAATGGTTATCATAAACATCACACTTGTTTGTGACCAACCTCTCTCCTTCTCTTTCTGTCTCAGGTGGTTTTGGGGTTGGAATTTGAAGAGAAGGAAAGGAAAAAAGAGAAAATTGAATAACGGGTAGACCCATGTACAGCTAAAGCTCTGCTCATCTTTAAGTGTCATTTAATGAGGGAGGAAGATGTTCTGTTTAGTTACACAGTTTCATATATTTCCCTTCTCAGAATTTTTGAAGTGTTATTGTCCCTAATAACCATGCAGGGGAAATAGAAATATTTTCCCCATTAACACTAGAGATTCTCCTTTAGGACAGAAACATTAAAGCTAAATGCAAAACTGATCCACCACCCCTCAGGTATGAAGTGAGCACAAACGCTAACATCAACTCTCCAATGCTAAAATAAATCCTATCTTTTTACTCTTTTGTCACTTTCAGAATTCTAAAATTCCTGATGGGAATCTTGTATTGCTCAGAAATATTACAGATAGGAAAATCCTAGCAGGTCATTTGTTCTAGTGCTTCAACTTTATCACCCTCACAGGATCCTAGATAAAAGAGAGACCTCACAGGGCTCTCTTTCCTCTTCCAACCTCCAATATCTGATTCTCAAAATGTTTACGTCTGTGGATTCAGGAAGGCATCTACAGATCCCAACTTGTCCACAGAACACTATTTGAGAATATCTGGTCTAGGCTATTGCACTGCTTGCTGTACATATGATAGTCCCTGCTAACTATTCACTAATCATCTTCTGGTTTGGTAAATTACACTAGCATGAACTCTTGTTTTTCAGATGTTACTACAACACATTATGAAAGAACTCAAATTCAAAACTAGTTTTCTGTCTCAGGAGAGACGTTGAAAAATGCAATCACGAAGTAAGGCATACAAGACTATTTCAAACCCCAAAGCTTAGGATGAATTCAGCAAAAGCTTATTTTAATTTTGTATCATTTGTGGTTTTTCAAAGTTTATAAACTATTTTTACATGTTTTTCCAGACAGTTATGTTCTTTAGTTAGGTTTCTGAATTTGTTTTAAAAAAAAACAAACCCTCTTGCGCCAACAGAGTCTCCTGCTTCTAATGTGCTAGTTTTCACTATGTAATCTTTTTCAGCTTATAGTGGTAATTAGAAGCCCCTGACTTGGTATTGCTCTCCTTTTACACTGGCATGAAACGAGAAGGCAGGAAGAGGAAACCCATCCAGGAAGAGAGGCTTTATCAAAGAACTACATCAGTTTCTTCATATTAATACTCAGTGCTCCTGTTCTCCCCTCTAAGATGTTCCTCTATTGATGGATGGGTATTTCTGACTCAGCAGATTGATTGTACTACACTGTGAAGTACATCTTCATAATAAAGATACCTGTGCAGTGACAGCTGGATTAAGTTGTATTTTATTCACATATCAGAACATGGAGAGATGTATAAGCAACAATTCTCCTAAAACAAGAAGTGCTTTTGTGATATCTTCTGTGAACTTTATAACTATGTTAGAGTTAGAAAACTTCAGTTAAAAATATTGTGCAAAAATATTTACATTTTCTGACCAGCTCTCTCATTTATCTGAATCTACTAGATACCACACACAGGGCCAGCGCTTCCATTTAGGCGACCTACACGGTCACCTAGGGCACCAGGATACGGGGGGGCAGCATTTTTCCGCCCTTGGCGGCAATTCGGCGGCGGGGGGGGGTTGTCCTTCCGCGCTCCGGGTCTTCAGCATCAATTCTGCGGCGGGTTCTTCACTCGCTCCAGGACCCGCCGCCGAAGTGCCCTGAAGACCGGGAGTGTGGAAGGACCCCCGCCTAGGGCGCCAAAAACCCTGGCACCGCTCCTGACGACACATTCAAGTTGAGACATTCCATGTCATAAAGAACTTACAAATTGAATGTAAAGTGGACTCAAACCATCACCTCTGGCAACCATATTGACAGTATCTGTAGAAAAGAAAGGACTAAATTATAAACAGCAGCTTAACGTTTTAGCCTGAAAGAGGTCAAAGTGCTTTACAAACTGTGTTAATTAATATTTGAAAGGTGCTCTGAATTATTGTTCTGGAGAAGTAGTAAACTCATCCTGTATTTTAACGCAAGATTCAAAACTCACAAAACTAACTCATGGTCCTGAAGAAGATGACACTTTCCCATTGAATTATACTCACACTGATTTTATGAAAGACAAGGGGATGTTCACTCACTATGACAGCTCCATCAGCAGTGGCAAGAAATGCATTTCCCTTGACACTTTCATCAGAGATATGTTTGTTACCTACACATCTTCATGAAATTCCACTATATAAATGTCAGACTAGAAAATTCAGATAACTCAGATAACAGTGATAGTACTGTCAAACGGCGTAAGACAAAAAGATAGCCAAACCTGCCCTGCGCCTGACGGCCTCACCATCTAGTACATGTGAAGTCTAGACACTAACAATAGCTAGTGCATAGTCTCCTTTAACTAAGTTGGTTGAGCTGCTGCCTTTGGATTTTCAGTTCCTGGAGTACAAAACCAATTGGGATGGGTTACTCACACAATTTTAGTGGCTCTTCTTAAGATAATGCAGTTCTATGACAGGACAGACATGAAATAGCATTTGCTTGTGAAATTCTCAAACAATAATAGGGGGCAAATTTAACAGTGATCCAAATGGGTTAAAATAAGTAGACATCATAATATAGTTAAGTTTCCAAAAGCAAAATACTGATTTTAATACCAAAATGCTAGCCACTCCTCAGACTGAAAAAATGCTGCCAGCTTGATGCTCGTTTAAGCACTGATTGACATGCCATGTGGCATGTCTACCCACACATCACAAACCTAGCTAGCTAAGAAAATATCATAAACACATTCCACTACCACCATTCACCACAGCCTACTTCCAGCAACGGAACCACACAGAAAATTTTTCTGACAAATGGTCTTCTGTGTGCAATCATCTCCATGCTGCCAAGTCAGACTGCAAATCAAGACTGACATCCTGTGGTCCCTCTGAATGTCTGGGAAATTGCTCCTCCACCCCACCCCCTAGTAGGGTGACCAGATGTCCCAATTTTATAGGGACAGTCCCGATTTTGGGGGCTTTTTCTTATATAGGCTCCTATTACTCCCCATCCTGTGTCCTGATTTTTCACACTTGCTGTCTGGTCACCCTACCCCCCAGACAACAATTCCCCTTCCATTCACTCCTTTCTTCTATTTAAAACTATTAGATAAAGCAATAGCTTTTACAATACAGAGGTAAAGTTCCTGTGGATTCTACTTTCTATCAAACATTGTCAAGGACAGAGCGAGGCATTTCTTTGTTCTTATCGATGGCCTTTAACTTTGGACTCTCCTCATGAAACACAATATAGACAATTTTAAATTCATCCTAAAAATTAAGTATCTATTTATATATCATGTGGTTTATTTGCATTTCTAAAGCAAGTAGCACCACGCTAATGAGTTCAACCTCCATTGTCGTCAATGGCCCCATTAAAACCTGGCGGGCCAGGCACGTCCCCCAGCGGCAGGGGCAGGGCGGGGCCCCGCGTGAGTACCGCAGGAAGCGCGGGAAGCTGGCCAGGAAGCGGGAATCAAGACGGTTCCTCACCTCGCTCAGCCTCCTTGTGACAGGCGGAGCCGGCGGCCCCTGGGTGTTCCCGGGGAAAGAAACGGGCCGCCCTGGGACTCCCCCGCCCACGCTGCCCGGAGAGGAGCCTGGTGGCACTTGGAGATAGCGCGCGCCCCCTATAGGCGAAAGACCGCAGTCAATCAGTACCCCAAGCCGCAAGCCAGAGAGACGCAGGAACGGGGGCTGCGCATGCGCGTGGACGACACTGCAGCAACCGGGTGGCCGCGGCGCACGTTGGAGAGCCGGTGTGTGCGTGCGCCTCGAGGACATCACCCCAGGGCGGGGCTGCTAGAGGGAGTGCGCAAAGGGGCCGTTCAAAGAGCCGCGTGGGACAGCCTCACACTGCAGCTCCTCCCACCCCCAGGTCATCTAGGGCTTCCTCGCCCCACCCTCACCCTTGAGATCAAAAATAGTCACAGGCCCGTGCTAATGCTGCAGACAAGAAACCTGGGGCCTCCCCAAACACCCCACCAAGCCTGGACCCTAAACCCACCAGTATCTAAATTCTGTGAACCCGGGACTGGCTCCCCCTTGTGGAGAACGGGTCAGGACGCTTCTACCCATCAGGAGATGCAGAAAACAGCCTCCACTTTAAACCATTCTTGCCTTGATTGTTCCTGTAGTCACGGTTTCCAGGTGCCCACGATTGCTGCTGGACAGGTCATCCACAGCCTGCTATGACCAGAAGCCTTGAAGGGCTTGAGGAAGTTTTTAATAGTGTATATTGGGTTAGTATTCAGAGACCCCAACCTTGGCCAGGGTCCCATACGGACAAATATAAAAAGATGAGGCTCCTGATCTCGCTTAGGTAGTGAAAGAAACAAAAGTCTTTCTTAACAGTCTGGTACAGAAAAATGGGAAGGAAAGTAGAATGAAGGAGATGGAAACAGATACAGGGAAGGTTCGTCTTAGTAACAGTTTGAAGCTGATTAACATTACTCATGGGCTAGTAACAGACCTGTCGGGATCCAGATCTACGTAATTTCCAGTGAGGAGTCTGGTGGCACCTTAAAGACTAACATATTTATTTGGGTATAAACTTTCATGGGTAAAAAATCCACCCACTTCTTCAGATGCAATGCACACTTCCCTATAGCGCCCCCTAGTCCACAAGCAGAACCAGGAAGTCCCTTATAATTTAATGTGACAGCTTGTACTATGAGTAAGGCTATGTTTATGTCATGAGACCTCTGTGACATTGTTTCAGCCCCAGAGGCTGAGGGATTGGAGCTGGCAGCCATCAGGGCCCAGGAAGGATTCCAGCAAAAGGGGACAGCCTCCTCATGGGGCCCTCTGCAAGACTCTAGTGACAGGCGACAGCCTCCTGAGGGGACCCGCCTCAGGGTGCCAGAGATGGGTGACAGTCTCATGCAGTAGGGGGGAAGGGGGTGCCTTAGGCAAGCGACTGGGGATGGCCTGTTTTCTCTTTGGGAAATATGGTCACCCTGCAACTCCCAGCTGCCATGGGTGGAGGGGAGCACCCCTGCAGCTTCCAGCTACCGCAGACAGAGGGGTACCCCACAGCTCCCAGCCCAGGGGAAACCATGGACCCGCAGCAGCAAAAGTCATGGACAGATGACAATTTCTGTGATTTTTTTTTTTTTGGCCTGTGATCTGCCCACAGGGCTGGTTCCAGGGCTTTTGCCACCCCAAGTGGCGGGAAAAAAATAAAAACCACAATCGTGATTGGCGGCAGCTCCACTACGCCGCTTTCTTCTTTGGCGGCACTTTGGCAGCAGGTCCTTCCCTCCAAGAGGGACCCACTGCCAACGAGCCCGATATGTCGCCCTTTGCTCTTGGCTTCCCCAAGCACCTGCTTGCTAAGCTGGTGCCTGGAGCTGGCCCTGCCTGTCCGTGACTTTTGCTGAAAATAACCATGACAAAATCTTAGCCTTACTTTTGAACACAGTGTTCAATGCACCACATGGGACAACCTGCAAAGGCAATACTAGTTGACTCCAGATTCAGTGCAAGTGCAAACTTGTGCTCTGGAGCCCCTTGCTCATCTGTAGGAATCTCTGCAAGAGCTGAGGCTTCCCCCATTGCTGCTCCAAGTCATCTTCCAGGCTGCCATGGAAACATTATCAGGCATTGTTTACTTTCTAGTCATGTGTAGGTTAATATTAATACAGACGTCATTGTTGGACTGTTCCCCACACTAGTTGCCTTTCTGGGCTCCAGGGCCCCATCTTGACACTTATTTCTCAGAATTTATCTTAAGCATTTCACCTTGGTACTCCAGTGTTCTGGTGTGTCATTAGTTTTCAGTATGCTGTTAGTTTCCTTAGCCCCTCAGACAGTGGCAGATTAATAAATTTGCCACCCCTAGGCACTCAAGAAAATGCCGCCTCTGCCTCCCCCCCCCTGCGCCAGCTTACCTCTGCTCCCCCACAGCAAGCGTGGGAGGGAGTGGGGAGAAGGGGAGTTATGGCATGCTTGGGGAAATGGCGGAGGTGGGAGTGATGGTGAGCTGGGGTAGGGGGCAGGGAGTGGTTCCCTGCCCCCCCCCCGAAGAGTTACTCCCTGTGCCCACCAGCCCCAGGTCACCTCCGCTATCCCCCAAGTGCTGATACTTGTTTCTCCCTCCCTCCCAGCGCTTTTGCGCGGCAAGCCTGGGAGGGAGGGGGGAGAAGGGGAGTTGTGGCGCACTCGGGAAATGGCAGCGGTGGAGCGGAGGTGAGCTGGGATGGGGAGCAGTTCTCGCCCCCGCTGGGTTACTCCCCGTGCCCGCAGGCCCCAGTTCACCTCTGCTCCGCCTCCTCTGAGTGCCGCTACTTCCTTCTCTCTCCCTCCCAGCGCTTTTGCCTGGCAAGCCTGGGAGGGAGGGGGGAGAAGGGAAGCACAGCACGCCTGGGGGAGGAGGCTGGCTGGGGATTTGGGGAAGGGGCCGAGTTGGGGAGGGAGCTTGAGCAAATTTGCTCCCCTAGGCCTAGGCCTTATTGGCCTAGGCGATAATACACCGCTGCCCTCAGGAAGGAAAACTGCTCTGCAATTTCAAACCATATCCATTCAAGAGGACAGCACTGATAATGGGCAAACATTTCTACTGTGGAGACAACCATCAAGTGCAGGGATTCCATATTTGCCTGCAAATATGAGCCAGACAGTGACACAGACATGTACAAACAAACTCACTTAGACATTTAAAATGGAATTCATGTGTTCACAAAAAGCCAATCCTGCAACATGCCAAGAGTCTCCTCTGTGACAAGTTCAGTAAAAACTAATAGCATTCTGTATTCGCAGAGATGGGTTCAAACAATTAACTGAACCTTTTTAGCAGATCTGATTTTATTTACTGTTCATGCTGCATTTTTACTGACATATTAAATATATGATGGTACCTGAAAGGGAAATGGCAACTGGGATTAGTTGGGGGAGGATTAGATCTAGATTTTTTCATCCTCTTTCCCTTTAAGCAATTCTAAATTTCCCTTCAAAATATAAAAATAGGACTTTTTAAAAATTTGTGACATTGTAAAGTTTCTGAAATTAAAACTTGACTCATTCCCTGACTGAATAGTGGGGTTCCCATGTACCTCCTACCTCACCCCTCAGATGCAGTCTTCTGTGTGCAAGTTCTTCCCTGCAAACAAGCAGAAACAACTTGTTCTTCATCTCAAGGTGACCCTCCTAAATGGCCCATACTGCCAAGTCGGAGCTGATAGCTCTACATAAGAGGGTGTCAATCCAAATTTGATATCATAATGAGTTTCTATCCAATCTCTGTTGTACTAGAGAACTAAGAAAATGATAGCTGGAGGGAGTTCTCTTCCAGTGTCCTGAAAATCACACTGAAATGCTGACACCTGCAGCCATCCTGGAAAGCTGAGATGAGGTGCTGCTGTTTTAGGGTTTCATCCTACTTAAACCTTCAGTGTTGTACTAGAGAGAAAAGATGGGTTCTTTATGGATTCTCTGAACAGCTTCTCTGTGTGTTGAACCCTTGACATACTTCAGGCTAGTGTACAGTTGACAAAGAAATTAAGGCTCCCTGACTATTACTGTCAGGCTATGATACCTTAGCCCCTTTTTGTTACTTACTCATAATTTTTTGTTAGTTTCTGATGGTATGACCAGAATTACATTGCAAGTAAAAAATGTCTTAGGCTGTGCACACTCCCACCAGAGCCCCTTTCTGTTATATGCTGTGCAACTGCATAGGATAATACAGTCCCTTATTACGATGAGTATCACAGGGGTAGCCGTGTTAGTCTGGATCTGTAAAAAGCGACAAAGAGTCCTGTGGCACCTTGTAGACTAACAGAAGTATTAGAGCATAAGCGTTGGTGGGTGAATACCCACTTCGTCAGACGCATGTGGTGGAAATTGCCTCTGCCTCTGGAAATTTCCACCACATGCATCTGACGAAGTGGGTATTCACCCATGAAAGCTTATGCTCCAATACTTCTGTTAGTCTATAAGCTGCCACTGAACTCTTTGTCACTTATTAAGATGAGTTTGTCATCTGTATTCAGAATCCCTACAGTAATATTACTCAATAAAGAGAACCTAAAGGAGAAAACTGTCCAGGTAAAAAGAGCTTCCAAAGGTTTTAGGCAGTGGTGACATAAATACCCTTTTCTTAGTATTAGCTATGATATACATAAGGAGGCTTTCAGCACTGCATCCAGTAGGACACACTAGCACTGCCTCTGGGAAGACAAAAGATGGATAAACTAAGGTCCTTTAGGAGAATCAACATGTTGCAGGCAGTAGCAAATGTTTGCTAAACAGCATGAAAGACATTTACTTTGGAATATCCAAACTTTTTACTGAAGGGGCAAACCAATGTTGCCAAGAGAATAATTGCTTCCCTGCAGTGATGCCCCTAACTGATTCTTCAAGACCAGTTATAAGTCATATGAGTTACTGCTTGAAATTGATAGTACATTAGTCCCAAACAGTCCTGAGTGGAATAACCACCAGCTAAAGAAAAATTGGTCCTTTTTATAACAATAATGGATATTTGATCCTCTATGTACAAGCATTGGTGGGTACCTTAAATATAAATGATTAATTTACAGTATTAGCAACTAAAGCACTATGTCCAAGGTAAGTCTGAAGCAGGAGGAGGAGGAGGGTGGAAACCATCCTCTACACTTCCTCCAGTCACAGAACACAATTTCCCTGAGAAGAGAAAATATGAAAATAATGAAATTAAGAGATGTAAGTGTGTACTGGTATTTGAAGGATGTAAAGATGCTCTTGTGGTTAAGACAAAAGATAAGGGTAAAAAAAATTGTGCTCTAGTCTCTGCCACAGACATGCTCAGGGCTCAATCCCATTGAAGTCAATAGGAATGCCATTTACTTCAATGAGTGCAGGATCAGACCTTAAGTGCCTCCGTTTCCTTACCAGTAAAATGAGAATAATACTCAACTCACAGGGGTTTTGTGAGGCTAAATTAATGTTTGTAAATGCTTTGAGATTCTTGGATGAATGAGGCTAGAGAAGGGCAAAGCATTATTAAACACTAAGAAGGGAAGGGAGTTGTTTAGGATTATCCACAGTAGTATAACTAGGAGTAATAAGAATAAGAGCATATCTTCACTAGCAGTGTTAAAATGCTGGCCTCCCAGTGCTCTAAAAAAACCACCCTGATGAGGGGAATAGCTATGGTGCTGGGAGCACGGCTCCCAGTGCTGGTGCACGACCTACACTGGCACTTTACAGTGCTGAAACTTGCAGCGCTCAGGGAGGGTGTTTTTTTCACACCCTTGAGCGAGAAAGTTGCAGCACTGTAAAGTGCCAGTGTAGACAAGGCCTAAGTTTCTATCAGATCACCTCATGATACATCTGTGTGCATATACTAAACAAATGGTAATATTCACCTCATCCCCACCTACCGATAAGTACCCTCAGTCTAAGTTAAAAAAAAAAAAAAAAAAAACTAATGAAGAAATTTGTCTTGCACCATGTCCTCTATTATTGAGCAAAGGAAATATATAGGTATCAGGAATAAAATTTCCTAACAAGGAAGTCTTAATATTGATCTTGTCGTTTAAAAGTAGACAGAGTACTCGAGAATTTAAAAAGGTCAGGTTCCCACTTCAACAGGAATTAACCCATATTACATACACTTTTTTGATAATTCTTTATGCTGTTAAATATATACCTTAATACATGCAGTCAGTGCACAATGGCCAAGGTAAGGTTGTCAGAACCTAGACTTTTATATCAAATCCTCATTTTGTTGCACTAATGCAGGTTTTTGCATTTAATTTTTTATAAAAAAATTATAGTAAACTAGTGAGTGTGCAGTCATTAAGAAAAATTCCTTGTCCTTGGAAATTAGATATTACCTCATCTGTGGATGAACACATCTGCTAGTGTAATGTACTGCACCCAATACAACAATAAAATAAATACATGTTCTTGTACAGGGCATCCGAAAGATGATGCAAGGTGATCTTTTCAGCATAAAAGTAGAACAGGTACATAATAGTAATAGAGAAAATTGTTTTACTTTTTCATTAGAACCAATTCCAGGAGGGCATTTGTGGAAGGGTTCGGCTTTTTCTGGTCCTCAAAGTCTGAAATGGTATCTTGTAGTGATAGCATTGAGGGATAAGGTAAGCATCCTGGATTTGATTCAATTCCTGTTCTAGTTTTAGCTCACTTTGCTTATGTAGGAGAAATAGTCCCAGGTTATGTGTGAACTAACTGACAGTCCCTGCTGGAAACATCAGTTATGTACTAACAGTGCAGTAGCTATAAATCACAGAGAAATGTCATGACCTACACTGGACAAGGCTGCTTTCTAATTCAAAGGCCACTGCTAACTAATCCTTCCCATAAACTGAAGGGGAGAATACTGTATCAGAGCTAGGTCATCCTGAGCTAAAGAAGAACAAAATTTCCCACAGGATCAAAAATTATTTTACTAACGTAAACTAATAAAGAAATGCTTTCACCTGCCATTTGTGGAACACAGTAGGTGTTTAACTGTGCACAACACCATATAACAAGAAGGACAAAGAAGCACAGCTGTCAACTACAGTGCAATTTAAGGAGGTGGAATGTAAGCATTAGTGATGCAATTAGGGACACCACAGATAACACCAAGTCTTGAAAAAAGTGCCATAGAATTTTGAATGGCAACAAATAATCAAGGCTTCAAATTTACATTTCATTCAAAAGATAGCACCTTCAAACAGCACAGTGCCCCATAGAACCATGTTGGGGCAATGGAGCAGGGCTGCCTCAAAGGGAAGGAGGTTACCTATTCAAACACCAATATCCCTTACTGTTACGAATGTAATTGTTCCTTGACTCATCTAAGGGCCGGTTTGCACTGGGAATATTTTTATCACTGTAGCTGCACTGGTGCAAGCCCCTAGAGTTGATACACTTTTGTAGTTTAACCCATTTTAAATCTGGGATAAACTGCACCACTGCAAGTCCTATATCACATTGGAGTAGTACATCTACACAGGGAGTTTGCCCTAGCACAGCTATGCTGATACAAATATACCCAGTATAGCTAAGTCCTAAATTTTCAAAGTCCAAGTACTCACCAGCCTGACACATATGAGTTTGCAAGATCTTCCCAGTGCCAGGTGATATTGCTGAATGCAGGAAACAAAGTAACAGAAATAAAATGACATGCCTGTTCAAAATAGTTTACTTTTTTTTTTACTTTTTCCTCATAGTCTTTTCTAATCTCCTCAGGTGACACCTTTTTATGTGCTTCGTTCAGGGTGAGATCCTCGGTATCAGAGTAGCTCCTTTGACTTTGATGGAGCCATGATGGTTTATACTAGCTGAAGGTCTGCCCCTCCCCCCATTTTTCTGCCCTAAATTACACCAGTGAAAGCTCATTGATTGTCATTGGTGACACTCAAATGAAAATAAGCACAGATTTGGACCAAAGTATCTGAAAGGAGTTTAACAATGAGACAGAGTGCCCAGTTTGGCATGATCAGATCCTCTGGAGCCCAGAAAACATTTGCAAAATGTCTTTATTGACTAGTAATTATTTGGATCACTTACCTTCTAAATTATACTTTATGGAAATGCATAATTAATTAGCACATAGTACTGCCATTGTAGGTGGGCAAGTTAATCCCATCATGCATTGCCTGCAGGCCCCATTTCCTATGGAAAGGTGGTATTGTAGTTTAGGTTATTTCCTCAGGATACCTAGGAGAATAAATTCCAGACCCTGTGGTGGACATGCCAGTGGAATGAGTCAGATCACCTCAGAAAACACTAAGTATAGCGTGAGAATAGGTTGTTTGCTTGTTTGTTTTTTAAATTTATTGTATAACATTCATTACATCCATTCAAATTAAAAAAAACCTGGAAAATAGCAAATTAATTTACAGTGTCTTTTAAGCTATTTAATACTACAGTGTTTCTTCCAAACAAGAAATAAAAGCCCAAATGTATTCAAGAGAGGGAGAAAATGTCAGTTACATACTATCTTAAAGTAGGAGTTCTGGGCCCTGAAATAAAACATGTCCATCTTTTCTGCAAATGACACAATCCCTAGTGAGCTCGAGAGGGAGGGTCCAGTTTGGATTAGAAATAACCTCACTGATATCTTTGAAGTGCTTTTCCAGTCACAGATCCCTATTTTAGGGAAATGAAAGCTGTCATTGAGATGTCCTCACTTGTGTCTAGGCAGGGCTTGCAGAGTTCTACATCAGCAGAGTATACTGAAACAGCATGAACTGGTGAAAGGTTGAGAGAAAGTAAAGACCAAACTCATCCATTAGCTCCTGATTTAGAGAAGACAACATCTAGCGCCTGCTTTTGGTGACAGGCGGAGATGCTGACAATAAACAGTGTCCTAAAATCACAGATAACCAGCCAGCAAGCCATGAGCTCAATTACATTTGTAAATCAGAAGACTGAGTTCCATGGCAGATGGATAACCCCAGAGCAGGGAGGCTAATCCAGTAACTATGATGCATCAGTGGGTAAGAAAGTTTACAGGGACTTCAAGAAAGGGAGTGGGAAAGTGTTACCCTTGTTTATAATGGATAAAGAAGGATTTAAACCTTTTGTGGTTTTAGTTTACTTTTTACCTTAGAAATATTAAGAATATCAAGACATCTATCTCTAGTGAAGATCTATATCAGTTACTTCATTAAATCACATGACAAAGGTCTGTGTGATGGATCTAAAGGTTCCAATCCTGCTGATTAACCATGTGGTTTAGTATAATACCACATGACGACATTTGTTTTTTCAGTTTGCTTTTTTTAAACACTTAGGAAATTAAATACACAAAACTATTTATAAATCATTAAGGTTGGAAGAGCCCCCCCTGAGAATTTATGGTATAGTCTTTAATTACATGATCACATGCCTCATTCAGTCCACAAGATAGATGTTCAATTAATGAGTGGCTTTTAAATGTTTTGTTTTATTGGCATTGTTCAATGTGTTATTTATTGCATGCTCTTCAAATCCTGCTCTGAAGACAGAATTATTAATTTCTTCATGGGCTTTTCTATAGGATCTGAGTGCTTCTGCACAAGCATTAATTACATTAATGAATCTTTATAAAACCCTGTGAGATGGGGGTAGTGGTACTAACCTATTTTACAGATGAGGAGCTGAGAGAGAAAGTTTAAGGTCAAAGGGGATCCACTAATTTTGGTGCCCAATTTGAGAGGCCTAGGACGTGATTTTTAAGCGTACTTAGCATTAATAGCACTTAATATATTCAAGCACAACTCTGATTGACTTCACTTGCAGCTGTGAATTCTTAGTACTTCAGCAAATCAGGCCAAAGTGTTTCAAGTTGGGCACTCAGAAAATGAACACAGTTAGCAACCACTTCTTTGGTTTAAGTGATTTGCCCTGTATCACATAGCAGCTCTGTGGCAAAGGCAGGAATAGAGTTCAGTACTCCAAGGCAAGATTCAGTTACCTTAATCGTTAATCCTTCGTTTCTCATCCTGTAACCTCGTCTCATTTGATACATACAATCCATACAAAATGAAACCAGGGTGCTAGACGCAACAACAACCTCCTTTAGCACACAATCCTCATTTATCCTCAGAGCAGGTCTATCCTGTGCATTGAATAAGGTGAAGGTCCTCTGGGGGGAAAAAAATAGTATGTGATCATGTGGTTGTCTTTAATCATAATACGTAACGTACAAGGGGGGCTGAATGCTGAAAATCATGTCCCAGCTAAGGGCAAATCCTATCACAGAGTAGAAAGGAATGGAATCTACAATTCTGAATTCTTTACTTTAACCTGAAGACCATTCTTTCTCTTCTCACTGTTGCCAATGGAATTTATTTTTCACACAGTCCTCAATGAGGCATGGAAAGCCACAAAAACACAAAGGAGGCACATTTTGCTACATTATCAGAGTGACAGCAGAGCAGTAATATGAATTACTGTATCTACATTTTCAAGGAGCTCACCATGACATTGTACACAGTGTTTCCTGGTGGCAGAGATAGCTCTGAATAGGGTGTCTCCAAATATGCATTATTTACATAAACCACAAATGTGCATTCTGTTTACAGTAGATTCACACTTGCCTCTCTAATTTGCACCATCCTCAGGGCTTGTCTGGATGGGCAGATAGAGTTACACCCCAGGCTTCTTCACACTATCTTGCCATGCCCTAAGTGCCTGTGTGGACCATGGTGCCCTGCATTGAAAGAGCTCTAGTGCACTTTGATCTACACTGCTTTGAAACAGGAGCAGACAAAAGTCCACTAGAGAACTTTCAGTGCAGGGTAGCAGGGTTCATGGACAGATAGCGAAGGGCATGCTAGTGCAAGGTAGATTTACACCCCAAGCTGCCAGGAACTCACTGACTGTCCAGATAAGCCTTCATTCAGTTCCTTTTCCCTTCCCTCCCTAGAGTGAAAAAACGGTTACCAACCTTTCTGTAACAGTTGTTCTTCCAGATGTGTTGCAAATGTCCATTCCTATGTAGGTGTCTGTGCACCCCAAACACAGTTCCTGGAAATTTTTCCCTTAAGGTGGTATCTGCTGGGTTGGCTGCAGTGCCCTCTGGCATTGTGCACTCATAGCACCGGTATAAAGGTCAGCCGACCCTCCCCTCCCTTAGTTCCTTCTTACCTCCCGTGACAATTGCTGGAATCTTTGATTGCTTACTCAATCATGTCTCAGTGATTTTCTATCTAAAGTTGTTGCAAATAGTTTATAATTAAGTGAAATAGCTTAGACAATGGGACAAGCCCGCTCTATAGGTGGGGCTGTCCTTGGCCCTGGTACTGAGGCATGCCCCGGTGGCCAGAATTCAAGTATTGCTCCACATGCAACAGGTCCATGCCATTGAGCAACCTGCACTCAAGCTCTCTCAAGTGCCACTGGGAAGCTCACAGGAAGGACCGTTGCCAAATTTGTAAGGACTTCAAACCCAGAAGCACTAAGCTGCCTGACTTAAGTCCTACTTATGGAGAAAGCCCTAAGACTAGCTTTGGAGCTGCACTCAGAGTCAGCACCAAGTACTTCAGCCTCAGTGCAGAGTGCACCATCATCTTTTAGAGCAGACGGGCATTGTTAATCTTTGCAGCACTGCAAACATCTTGAGAATAGCTGGCCCCCAGTGCCGAATGACAGAGGGCAGTCGGGCTGCTCCTCTCCCCCGGCTCTGCACCATCAGGTGCCTATGGTGCTGATACAGCAGCACCCTGCGATGCCTCCCCAAGACTGATGAAGCAAGCATTCAAAGAAGGAATGTTTCTTTAACTGCAGATGCTTGGTTTCATTTACTTGAGGGAAGCGATTGTGTAAGAAACTTTGATTGCCTTTGCTGTTGTATATACAGTTCTGTTTCTTGCTTTTTCTGTTGGGCTGATAGTTTTGTTTTAAAATATCTGATACTAGGGTGAAGCATCCCTGAGGCTTCAAGCATTGTCATGAATATAAGCAGAAAATAAACTTACAGACCATTAACACACTTAGTATGTTGCAGAGCTGGTTCTGCCAGTTCTAAGTTCAGATGTCACCTTAAGATGGCTAAAGGCTGGAGGGAGAGTCTTAAATCCTTAACTGCACCTAAAACTACTCAAATCCAATTAACTGTCACAGGAATCCTTCAAAGCATTAGATGTGGTATCTTTCTGGTGGGAATAAAGTTGTTCTACGATTTAGGGCCTTCAGTGATTCTTCAACAATGTCTAGATCCCTAAATGCATAATTTTTAATCAGTAAACACTGAATTTTCAGTGGGAGTTGTCTTTGTTTCAGTGTGTGTGTGTAAGTTTTAACGTTGAAGCTAAATGTCAGGTGGAGGGAGGTTTCGTGGGTTTTTTGGGGTTGTTTTTTTTTGAAGTGGCTCAATAAAAAGCAGTCCCTTTTTCTTTCACTGTTACTTCCTTGTCTTCTTCAGAAGTTTTTATCTGGTTATTTGTATGTGCTTGGTAGAAAATGCACATGAACCCCTTGTGACATTGCACTCCATGTGTTTTATGGAAATACGCTTATGAGTGTGAATATGATGTAACTGGAATAAGCATCAGGGACAAGCTCTTTTCTAAGGTATCATAACAAAGGTTATAACCTACTGAATATGTTCTTCCTATTTGTATATATGTATCATTCTTGTATCTGAAGCTAGAAATATGAAGTATAACTCTGGGGTCCTATTGTAATTATACAAAGTGCAGGCCATTAATGGTGGTTTAGAATCTTGATGGCTCTCATTGACTAGGACAATTGGTTGTAAATGTCTCTGTTTACAAACCTTCCTATGTACATATGGGCCAGCCCAGGAAGAATGGAGGCTGGGGTCTCACACGACACGTGATCACGTCACCTGATACTGGAATCCACTTAAAACTGGTACTTTTCCATTTAAGAGGAGGGGTGGGGACCCACAGAGACAGAATATTCCCACCTTGTGCCAAAGCTATAAAAGGGGGTGGAACAGAACAAGGGAGGTGCAGTCATGAGAAAGCCCCCGTTTTCCACCTAAAATGACTGTTGGAACTAACAAGGACTGTACCGGGGAAAGGACTGGGCCCAGAGTAGGAAGGAGTCTAGTCTGTGAAAGAAGCTTATTGGAGCATCCCTAATGGTGAGATATTATCTGTAATCAGTTTCTTAATATATTAGGCTTAAACTTGCGTGTTTTTGCTTTATTTTGCTTGGTGACTTACTTTGTTCAGTCTGTTATTACTTGAAACCACTTGAACCCTACTTTTTATACTTAATAAAATCACTTTTGTTTATTAATTAACCCAGATTAAGTGATTAATACTTGGGGAAGCAAACAGCGGTGCTTATCTCTCTATCAGTGTTATATATCAGACAATTTATGAGTTTACCCTGTATAAGCTTTATGCAGAGTAAAACAGATTTATTTGGGGTTTGGATCCCATTGGGAGCTGGGTGTTTGGGTGCTGGAAATGGGAAACCCGCTGAGCAGTTTTTAGTTAAAGTCTGCAGCTTTGGAGGTGTGGACCAGACCTGGGTCTGTATTGTAGCAGGCTAGCATGTCTGGCTCAACAAGGCAGGGTTTTGGAGTCCCAAGCTGGCAGGGAAGAGGGTCAGGCTCAGAGGTAATTTCATCATGTCAGGTGACACTCCCAAGGGGGTCTCTGTGACCAAACCCGTCACATCCCTCATATAGTCATTGACTATTAAATGGAGTGAAAATCCCATAACTGCAGTGGGGTTAAGAGATAACCCTTAAACTTGCTTTACAAACAAACTTGAGTTAAAGGGTAACTTCATAACACATACACAATGAAAATCTCTAGGAAATTTTTTAAAAAGTGTCAGCCTGTACAAAATATGAGCGCCCACACTCTTTCCAGGGAAAACTGCAAAGAACACAGCATACCGCTGTCCCACACCTGGCACAGGCTCCCAGGTCTTAGTGTTTAAGGCCTTCAGATCTTTTAAGATATGGTCTTTAAGGAGCAATCCCTTATTCACAACCCACGGGCAATCAACGAGGTCCAGGACAAACCTTGTGAGGACCAGAGATCAAGGGATCTTGGCCAAGAACCACCACTTCTGAAAAACCAGATGGATGAGATAAAAAACTAATCCCAAACCTAAGTGTTTTCAGAGCATGCTTTGATAGTCATTTTGCAAAAGCCTTCCACAATAACAAGACAAGGAACAACAGAGAGGCAAAAAAAGCAGTAAAGCAAAACAGGCAAATCTAGGAAAAGCAAACAACAGACAATTCTTTGGACAGTTCAATATGAATATTAATTAGATTGAAATACTTGAAGAGCAACTCTGTGTAGCTCATAAACTTGTCTATTTCACCAACTGAAGTTGCTCCAACAAAAGATATTATCTCAGCTACCTTGAAATACTTGGACATTATGTGGCACAGGCTCCTCCTAGTGGTAAAAAGCTTGCATGAATATTCATATATGAAAATAGATATCTCAGCCAGACTTAGTGGTATTACACTGTTTCTGATTTTAAATAACTTGCAGTAAGGCTTGAGCTGATTTCCAAGAGCATAAGAGGAAGGGGCCCTACAAGCTTTGAGCTCTTCATCACTGAGTAATCCTTAATCAAAAATTAAACAAAGCGGAAAAGGTGAGTGATGTGTAATCTATAGTAACCTTTTTCCCACTAAGAACTGTCTATATTTATCTCTTGTCTTGTGAGATTAACCAGCAGTAGAGACCTTCAAAAGAGGTGAAAATGACTGTAAAACTGCACTCACAAATCTGGTATGATCTAAAGACCACACTGAGAGAAGAATACTGTGTAATAGACATCCAAGCAGCAGCTCTGTATATCCCAATGATGGAAGCATTGCTGAGGCATGTAGTGGAGGCTGCCTTAACCACAGCTGAACATGCTGTAATCCCCATAGTTGGCTGAACACCTGCCAAGTCACCAGTATTCGTGTGTGTGTGTGTGTGTGTGTGTGTGTGTGTGTGTGTGTGTGTGTGTATATATATGTATATATATACATATATATATATATACACACACACACACACACACACACACACACACACACACATATATACACACACACACAAATAGTATGTTGAGCTGGACTGATGCCTGGCCTTAACCATATATGCAACAAAATCTAGATGTGAATGAAGTTTGGAGGAAAATAGAATCAGATTAAACTACTCTATTGAGCTTGAAACTAGAAACCATATTTGATAGGAGTTTGGGGTTAGAACACAAGACCACCTGTACTCTGCATAAACAGATTGTGCTCTGTACTGAGACATACAACAATCAGGCAGTGCAAGAGGGCATTTAAGACTGACTCCATCAGATTCAAGGCAATTTCTTCAGCATACATCAGTTCAGTTCACTCCCTTAGTCAGCATCACTGCCTCCAATTAGAAAGCAAGTCAGATACTCTTTTCTGAAGAGTACTCGTTTTTATTTAATTAAATATTATTCAGCCTACCTTATTGGTTTGTTACCGATGGTCAACCCCCCAAATATATGGTTCTTCACAGGCAATGTCTGATATTAATAGCTCACGTATAAGCAACTTTTACATCTGTAATGTCTTTGCAGAACCATACTTATCCAGCCCTCCTTTTTAAAGACTTTGATTATTCAAAAGGAGCAGCACAGGTTAGGTTACAGACCCTTTCAAGCTTCACTCCAAACTTCAGTTTCATTTAAGAACTATGTGCAGAATGGAATTTACAATCCCTGATTTCACCAGGAAAGATTGCCAATAAATATTCTCCCCTGCTCCTTCAATAGAACCCCAGCACTGCTCTGAAGGGAACAACTCTTCTAGGCTGAGGTAAATTCACTCTGTTTATTCAGTCCTGGGATATTTCACACTTAAATGGGGGATAATTAGCACTCAGAGGACCATCAAGATTACCATTGTACAAATTTTGCTCTGAAGGGTTTATAAATTTAAATTGGTGAAAAACAGACAAAAGGACAAGGAACAGAATACCATATAAATGCAAAGTTGTCAGGACAATAGGCTCACGGTTTGTTAATTTTTGCCTTTTTTTTTTTTTTTTTTTTAAATTAGGGAAGGATCAGACATAATCCTGTAAACCCTGATTTTATTTCTATGCCTAAAAGAACCCCTTGTCATGGCAATGAATGAAGAAAATGGGCTTCTAGTTGTATTTCAGTGTTCACCATGAATATTCTTTAAAATCTTTCTTGGAGGAGACAAAAATGTCTTTGATTTTACACCATTATATTAAAAAACCTTTAGAAGATAGTTACCATTAAAAAATAACTTGGAATGCTACGCACATTAACATTGTATCATGTTTGAGAACATAGTATTTCCACTATTTCAAGAATGGAATTTATTTTATATATGCATATTATGTATTATTTATATAGACAATTACATTTCAGAGTCAAATAGATCAATGGGAAGAAACACTGGAGGATAAAAGCCATCACTGGTTAAATGATAGTTTATTTTCATATTCAGACAGCTGTACAGTCTTCTATAAATAGATATGATCCTAGAATATTTACATCATTTCTTCACCCATTCCTCATGCATTCCACTCAAAATGGTAAATACCCTGACTAAGCCAAACAGGATTATTTCTGGGTGCAATTACTCAGAAGCCTATGTCAAATCAAATAGCACTCCAGCTTGTGTTAGAGCACTCCATCAGATATTTTACATTTAAGATTATTTTCTCTAGATCCTCTCTCCTTCCAGCATTTCAGGGGCTTTTTTTCCCCCCTTGGTATAGTTCAGTACAGTTCATAAATAGTATTCAAACATCCATTCTCAGCCTACTTAAAGTGCGAGATGGATACTTTAACTGAGGGTGCTTCATTACACAGTATTTGCAAAACTCTTGAGATATACATGTACAGTTTGACAGAAGCAGTAGTTAAAAAAAACAAAATCTGGAACCAGCATTTACAGTACCATCATCACAAAAAGTTGAATCCCCACAATGCACTTTGCATAATCTTGGGGGTTTCTGCAAGTTTTCTACAGAACCAGTGTACTCAGACTCTAATAGAAGTGCTTTAGGGAGATTGTAGTGATAATCCCATGTTACATGAGTTTGCCATATGCTTCAGCCAACAGCACTCACTCTCTAAGTTTTTACCTCTCTTTACTTATTCCTACACACTTAGATTAACTGTTCTAGCTACCACAATATGCATATATTAATTAACTGCACTCCTGGGATGTTAGCAGAGTGGCTCTAATTTCCCATTTGAAAAACACACACGTTACATGCATACCAATTTGAAGAGGATTTTGTCAGGAAAGCCTCCAAGTTTCTCCCCTCCATGGTGCCTATCCATTATTAAAAGCAAGCAATCCTTTTGCCCATCAGAGAAGTACTAATTCCATAGTTTTATACATTTAACATTCAATCTTAAAAGCACCATATCTAATTGTAGGCTATTTCGGAGGAGTTGAAGGTAGCTAAATTGCTCATCTTTACTGAAAAGATTCGAAGGGCCATATGGCAAGAACTCCAAATTGGTGGGTAAAGTGTGAAAACACAGAAAAAAAAAATAATACAAACTATCACAGTTAAACAACGACCGGTGATCCATGCAGGACCAAGCTGCTTCCTTTGTGCATATTTTTTGAAGAATCTGAAAGCAGAGGCCAACAGCTGTACGTGAAGAAACCTGTGACACAGGCACCACTGGAAACAAAAACAACTGAGCTCCAGATGCATTAGTCTTCTTAGAAATGGAATTCCAAAGGATTGCCCACAGCAAGCCATCTTCAGTTATAGCTGGATGCTGATGCTCAGAGCTGTCTGATAAGCACAGCTGGTGTAAAAACTCCAGTAAGAATGAATTCAGCAGGAGAATGAACAAGGAAGTTTTAATTTTTTCTAAGGGGAAGGACTTGCAGGATCATACATAAATAACCAAGTTCTAACTGGAGTCAGCAATGTGAGCTCCAGTAACAGGAACAGAAATGGGAGTATTACACACCAACGTGCCAGTGGGCGAGCATTTCCCAATATTGTGATCAGCTGGAAACCGGACGAGGGGGTTTGCTTTTGTTTTCTACCTCTTTCCCACGAACAGCAGCCACATAAGAGAAGAGACACAACACGGAATAGCAGATTTCATGGGCCTAGAAAATGTTAGAAAGGAGATAATGAGATTCCAGATAGTTACTGCTTCTCAAAAATACACTGATATTTATATTTACTGTATATTCTCCCTCTTTCAAAGTCCTATTCAGAGTGCACCTTTCAGAACAGCAGAGAGCTCTGGCTAGAGAAAAAAAAAGCATGGGGATGGGGGGAGATAATGGCACAAGCTACCCCACACTATCCTCATGATGAGGTGGAAAGGAAAGATCCAAGAGTTGTTAATTATACCAAATGAGAGAGGATTTTAGGGTTAGAACACCGGAAATCATACCATAGAAGAAGAGAACAACAGTCCATCTAGCTTTGTATCATGTCTTTAACAGGTGCCAATGCTAAGCTGTACGGCGCTGTAAGGACTCCTTTGGTGATAAAGAAAGGAACTTTCTAAAATTACTGTAACACACCTAATTGTCCAGTACTGTCCCTAATCACAGTGGTGGTGGTGGTCTTTCTTCCTTACTCCCAGTTATGATCATTTTATGCCCAGAAACGGAGACTGCTAGCCCTTGTAATTTCATCCATGCTAATGTAACTGTGGATATTATTTTTCATATAAATGTCTAATACTGAGCTATTTGCTTCATTATTCTATGACAAAAAGCAGCATAGTTTAATTGTACATGGCATTAAAAAGTATTTGCAATCATGTTTTAAATTATTCAGTTTGTTGCCATTTAATTCAAGAGCCATCTTTTGGCATTATGGGAGGCAGTATAAGCCAATGAAGGCTGGGGTATGGGAGATCAGAGTTGTATTCCTAGTTTCGCCAGAGATCTGCTGGCTGACCCTGGGCAAGTTACTTCACCTTGCTGTGCCTCTGCTTCCCCTATCTGTAAAGTGGGGCTGATACTATCTTTGTAAAGCACTTTGAGTTCCATACATTTAAAAACTCTACATAAGAGCTAGGTGTTATGATGAAGGAGGTAAATATGATTGTTCTTGTACTATAGAATGTCATAAAATGGCTTACATAAACTAGCACACATTTTCATGTAACCTGATTTTTCCTTTCCACTGTGCTCTTTTTTGTTCTGGAATATACTACTCTTGGGTGAATTCTGTGCATGTGCAGAATTTATGTCCCCTGCAGACTTCTATGCTTCCCTGCAGAAAAATGACTTTCTGACAAGGGAAGCCACAAGAGTGGTCATGCTACCCTCCTCAGCAGTATGTTTCAGTGCCCAGGGCAGCCGGCAGAGAGGTAAATCGCTGTGGGGCAGGACTGGGGAAGACCCAGCTGGTGACTCATACCCTTGCGCTAGGCTCAGCTGCTAGTCCTGACTGGGCTGGGGAGGATAGGACGACTTCTTCCCCTACACAACATCCAGGGCCGGGTCAGACCCACCCTCAGATTTTTCCCCCAGCTGCAGGAAGCTCCGAAAATTCCCTCCCTGCACTTCCTCCACCTCAGCTGCAGGGGGAAGGATCCCTGTGCAGGGAGGTGCTCCTTCATCTGCCCAAGTTCCATACATCCAGACTCCCCCCCCTCACCTTCCCACAATCAGAACCCCCTCATGATAAGCCCCACTTCCCCTGCACCTGGACCACCCCAACAAGCTACCCGCACCCGGATCCTCACCCCACTGAGCCCCAACCAGCTGCACCTAGATCCTCACTCCCCCAGCATCTGGGCCCACCCACTAATCCCCCCATACCCAGACTTACCTGCTGAGCTCTATCCCACACACACCCAGACCCCCGCATCCCCGCTAAGCCCCAACCACTTGGACCCCTCTTCAGAGCCCCATTACTGTTGCACCCAGAATACCCAACAAGCCCCTGTGCATCCAGATCTCTCCCTGCACCCAGATCCTCCACTGAGCTGCCTGCACCCAGACTGCCCAACACAGAACCAAATCAACCCACATCTAGATCCCCACACATTAATCCCCTCCACAGTTAGATCCTGCCTTGCTGAGCCTGCCTTTGCACACCTGAGAAACATGGCATGGAGGGGCAGGGCACTGAGATGTTTCTGGCGCAGGTCTGGTCCTTGTGCTGTGTCAGGGTTGGAGGCTGAGCGGACTCACCACTGAGTCCGTGTGCCGGAGGGGAGCTGCACAGTGATCTCCCACCTCTGCAGCCAGTATCATGTGCTCCCCAGTGTCATGGTGAAGCCTCCAAATTTATTTGACAAAATTTAAACAATTTTACAGAATTTTAAACTATCGTGTGCAGAATTTTTAATTTTTTACACTATGTCCACTGGATGCCCCTTGTCCACGTGTCTGTTGACACCCTCAAAGAATTCTAGTAGATTGGTGAGGCATGATTTCCCCTTTACAAAAAACATGTTGACTCTTCCCCAACAAATGATGTTCATCTATGTATCTGACAGTTTTGTTTTTACTATAGTCTCAACCAGTTTGCCTGGTACTGAAGTCAGGCATATTGGCCTGTACTTGCTGGGCTCACCTCGGGAGCCCTTTTAAAAATTTGGCATCACATTAGCTATCCTGCAGTCATTTGGTACAAAAGGTGATTTAAATGATAGGTTATAAATTACAGTCAGTAGTTCTGCAATTTCACATTTGAGTTCCTTCAGAACTCTTGGGTGAATACTATCTAATCCAGGTGACTTATTACTGTTTAGTTTATCAATTTGTTCCAAAACCTCCTCTAATGACGCTTCAATCTGAGACAGTTCCTCAGATTTGTCACTTAAAAAGACTGGCTCAGGTTTGGAAATCTCTCTCACATCCTCAGCCATGAAGATTGATTGAAAGAATTCATTTAGTTTCTCCACAATGGCCTTATCCTTGAGTGCTCCTTTAGCATCTTGATCGTCCAATGGCCCCAGTGGTTGCTTAGCAGGCTTCCTGCTTCTGATGTACTTAAAAAAAATTTTGCTATTACTTTTTGAGTCTTTGTCTATCTGATCTTCAAATTCTTTTTGGGCCTTCCTAATCATATTTTTACACTTCATTTGCCAGATTTTATGCTCCATTCTATTTTCTTCACTAGGATTTAACTTCCACTTTTTAAAAGATGCCTTTGTGTGTCTCACTGTTTCTTTTACTTTGTTGTTTAGCTACAGCGGCACATTTTTGGTTCTCTTAACTATGTTTTTTAATACATTTAAGTTGAGCCTCTATTATGGTGTCTTTAAAAAGATTCCATGCAGCTTGCAGGGATTTCACTTTTGGCACTGTACCTTTTAATTTCTGTTTATCTAACTTCCTCAAGTTAAGGATTATCATCAGAACTGACTTCTGTTTCCCACTTACAAGCACACACAGGGCTGACCATCAAATATATTATGTAATTAGAGGGTAAGTACAATTTTTAACTGATATCTTGTGTTCAACAATTAAAAATAAAAAAAAAAAAAGATACAATGAAACTGCTCAATAACCCATCTATCTAGTATCTTGTCTGACAGAGATCAATACTTTTCAGACAGAAGTCAATACCTGTTGGAGAGTATAAAATCCCTTTCATGTACCTCACTGCTCAGTATTATACCAAAAGGAGAGAATTCTTCATGAACTCAGCTATTGATCAATTTATGCTCAGAAGTTAGACCCACCTTTCATCTGTTTTTGTGGATTAGGCACTTTGGTCTGCAGAGTCATCAATTCAACACTTAACAGCACAAATATGATCAATTAAAAAAAATCCACTAACCAACCTCTCTCTAAAGTGGACCCTTCTACGCTGTCTCAGGATCTCCCTTAATTTTATAGAAATAGGAAGCACTAAGCTACAGCCCCTTTGTACAAGAGCTAGAACAAAAGAGAAGATTGTGTTTCACTGTAGCTCTAAGGCTGCATAAACCTGTGATCCCAGTTTCTATTGTCTTCACTCAAATTTTCCACTAACACTCTTCCACAGAACCTCCATTTGGAGGAACAGTCTGAACCACATCCCACATGGTATTATGTCAGTGAACTGCAGGACAAAAGAGTGGTCTCAGATACCAGAGTGATGGGCATCGTATGAGTACTTAAAATATACCCTCTAAAAGAGCTAGAAGACAAGACAGTTCACTCACCATTGGCGTCTTGTACTTGTGGCTCACCACTTCTTTAGTTTCAGGAACTAAAACCGGACGAGTAAGAGACAAAACAAAAAGTTCAAAAAACGAGAGGAAAAAGTAAAGAAATAGCACAATGTTCCCAAAGGAAAGGGGGAGGGGTGCACACAGACAGCAAGTGCAGGAACAGGGCACCTCACTACTCCTCACTTCTAGATACTATTCTTTCCCTACATTTATACTATCATGATCTTTTGACTATACCAGCAATGACACATTATGTAACTCAAGATGGCATAAAACATTTCTTTGGCTCCTTGATTGAGGAAAAAGAATAGTCGTCGTTTGATGCATCTCAGACTCATCATTGGCTTTGCTGGTGCTATTAATTCCTGTTAGCAGAACACATGGTAAAATCTGTTTATCGGCACAACCATATAGTGTAAACCAACATCTCTTTTAAAGCCACTTTGCTACTTTAACTGCTCACTCCCCAGTGTACCCTCTAGAAAACTGAATTTTTCCTGTGCTATGTGGTCGTTTGTATAAGAATGACTGGATACTTCTGCCCAGGATTCAGTTAAATCCATACAAGAATGGGGATTAGACTGGGGAGAAAACAATCTTCTAGAATGGAAGACTATTTCTCCTCCAGGCCAGCGGTATCGTGGAGACTGTTCATTGAACTTATTTCATTAAGTCTAACACCTGTACTCTGGAGTTTACCTGGAGACCTCAAGACTCAAAACTACCAAGTGTGACAGACCCAGGCCAGTGGGGTACAGGAGTCTGGTAGAGGGCAAATATACTAGTCACTGGATGAGTAGTTTTCTGTTCCCTGAGTGACCACAGCAGGGGCTGCACTAGAGTAATCAGGAACCTGCTAGAACCAATTAAGGCAGGCAGACAGGCTGATTAGAACACCTGCAGCCAATCAAGGCAGGCTAATCAGGGCACCTGGATTTAAAAAGGAGCTCACTCCAGTCAGGGAGGGGGGAGCCAGAGGAGAGGAAGTGCGTGTGAGGAGCTGGGAGCAAGAGACAGAAGGAGCTGAGAGTGAGAGGGAGAGGGTGTGCTACTGGAGGACTAAGGAGTACAAGCGTTATCAGACACCAGGAGGAAGATCCTGTGGTGAGGATAAAGAAGGTGTTTGGAGGAGGCCATGGGGAAGTAGCCTAGGGAGTTGTAGCTGTCATGCAGCTGTTACAGGAAGTACTATAGACAGCTGCAATCCACAGGGCCCTAGGCTGGAACCCGGAGTAGAGAGTAGGCCCGGCTTCCCCCCTAAACCTCCCAACTCCTGATCAGACCCAGGAGGAGCTGACCCAGACTGTGGGGAAGATCACTGAGGTGAGCAAATCTGCCAATAAGCGCAGGACCCACCAAGGTAGAGGAGGAACCTTGTCGCACAAGATACAAGATTTCAGTTACACATGGCCCTCAAAATATCAGGCTTGATTTGACTTCTAGGTGTATTAAAGGAATCAGCAGCAAGAGTTGCTGTAGATGACACAGATGCAATCTGTTACCAGGAAAGCTCAGCCTTTGCTCCCTTGAACTGTCCCTAACAAATAAAGGAGGAATGTAGCACAGAATAGCAAAGGAAAATTTTACCCTCTGTTCTTATTACCCCAAAGTGCCCCACGCTGAAAGCTGCAACCCTCCCATTAGTGTGTTCCACCTGCACTGTGCTTCTGTCTCACTCTTCTGAGTCTGTGTGAATGATGCTGTGCACAAATCTCATGGAAAGACAATGTAGGGAACAAACAGAGCACAAGGAGTATAATGATGCACTACGAACATAAAAAAGGCAAATTTAGATTTTTAAAACTAAAGTAACAACAAGACAATTTTATTTTGAATCCTCTCCTTTCAAAGTGGCTGAAACCTGCCTTGGAATTTCTGTATGACAACAAAAATCTTAAAGGAAACATTATAAATTACTCAAAACCAGACCAAATAAGTACCAGTTTAATAGAGGAAGGTGGGGAAGGAGGAGTGAATATCTTATAAAGCATAGAACCTAGTGACAGACAGTAACAGGCAAAATATATAAACATGAGCTCAACATGAAGAGCTAGAGGGGAAAAATGGACACCAAAATCTAGCCATGCAGATGTCACCTGTGATTATGACATGACACAACAAAAGGTAATATGTAAAGAGGGCTCATACTCTAGTGAGTCAAAACTAGGCAGTGCAGACTGGTTCAAAGAGAAGGGACTCTAATAAAAATCAATGCCTATGATTTGCTCTTAGTGTATCACAGTATCAACATCCCTGGAAAGACCCATGAAAAATGCAGCCTTTGTTTATAAAATAAATATTTGCCTTTGAAATTCTCTATTTTCTTGGACAGAGGCAGCTACATCAGAGGCTGAAAACTAAAGTGCACACCCAGGCTGCACTGCCCATGACACCAGTGGCTACAGCTGGGAAGAGAATGCGGTGCACATCCAAGCTGCCTTACCCGTTGGCACCAGATGTTCCAAATTAACTCCATGTCACCAGGGGATAAAGGGGGAGTGAGGCGGTGGACAGCCAAATGGGATAGGATTACACAGATGTACAAATCTTATGTCTCACTGGATAACACACAATTGTTCATATACTCTTCAAAAGCAGGAAGAGGAAGCTGGAAGGAGCTGGTGGCATGAGGGAAGGAGAGGAGGGAAGCTGTAATGTCCCTGATCCCCAAATACACAGCAGGGAGAGGACCGAGGGAAGAAACCACCTCCTTTCACACTCACTAAAGTCACCCTCTCATCAAATGAATGACTCCCCCGTAGCCCTCCAGTGGGAAAAATACTCCTGAGTGGGTGGGGTTAGAAATGAGAAAAGCTTTGATTTTACACCCTCAGAGCTCTAAGTGCTAGCACTGCAGAGTATATAAATCATACTAATTTTTTTTCTTCTAACAATGAAATTGACTCAATACTGTTAAACTAAAAAGATGAAGGGGATAAGTTACTGAGCACCATCCTGCAGCCTCTGGCCCTGTGAATGAGAATATATGGCACTAGCAGAGAACTATTTCAGGGGACATCACTTTACCTGCTGGAGAATGAAGGTTTTCATAGCAGCGGCGATGAAGGGACCACGAGAAAGTAAAGCACAAATACAGAGCAGTAACTCAAATTCCAGAGGTAAGAGCCCTGCACTTCTTCACTTCCTTTAAATCTTTGTTCCCATTTGTGGACAACAGCCCATGGCTCTCACTTGGGCCCTGGTCTGAAATCACATCTCCAACATCCACCTTGCCATGTTAACCTGGTGTTTTACAAATGGCCTTTAATTTCCTACTGTCATGTGATATTCAACTTCTTCCACTCCCACTAAAAAGACCATGCTTGGAAACCACTAAAACCTTAAAAATAATTAAAGTTAACTAAATTTCCTGGTAACGAAATCAGGCTGACTGGACTAGAATTCCAGGATTAGCCCTCATGCCCTTCGTTAAAGTACAACCATGGCTACATCTCCAGTCCTCAAGCACAGAAGCTGATTTTAAGATTTAGAGTTTTGTTAGCAGCTCATTCACTTAATTGTTGAGTTACTGTCATTTCTCTTTTGAGCATAGAGTCTAATAGTTTCTCATCTTCATTATCTTTAAAAGTGTAGCTCTAGGGAAAATATCTTTCCACTGGTCTCTGTACAAGAAAGCAGGTTAGATTCTCTGCAGTATCTGCCTTCCTTTCATTTTCTCCTTGGTAATCTGGCGGACCACTAACTCCACTGCAGACTTTTTCGGACATATTTAAAGAATTTCCTGTTATTTGGTCTATGAGTTTTTGACTATTTTATCTTACAATTCCATTTTAATTTCCTCCTTTCATTTTACAGGCCATAGATTATGTCCCTTTCTATTAGTTTAATTTGAACTAAAAGATAGCATTCTAACCTCTTGAGCCTTGCCTTTTAATCACAGCACATTTTCTTGCCTTTCTGCTTCCTACTTTGTTCAGGGGTAGGAATGCCTTCTGTGATTTATCAAGTTGCTTAAATAGCTTCTAGGCTGATTCGAAGGATTTAATTTCTTAATTTTTGTCTTCAGTTTCTTTCTAACTTGCTTCCTGATGTTTTACTTTAAAGCTGCCCTTCCTAAAGTTGAGTGTCACAATACTGACATTCACTACAATCCTTCCCACAATGCACTTGAAATTGATTTATGGTATTGTCATTATTACTTAGTAGCTAAAACTACAGTTACTTTTTGAACCAACTTCTCTGTATTATTTTGTATTAAGTCAAATGTTGCCTCTTTTGTGCATACTCCAGAAATAGCTATTTGAAGAAGCAACTGTGTCTCAGACTGTCCTTCCAATGATGGCCAACTGTGACATTTGACCAGCTAAATATCTGGGTAGTGGAAGTTACCCGTTATGGTTTTAGCAGATTTTATTGGCTCTGATCTCTCAGCTTTGTGCACTTATTATCACTACTATTTTGCAACAATAAGTGTTTGCTAACAGCTATGCTATAATAAACTTGTTGCCTATTTGGGGTAAATATGTACAGGAGGAATAGGCAACCGCACAGCATGGAAATCTTCACCTTCAAGCCAGCACTTACCAGGAGTATCCGTAAACTATCCCAAACTTTTCCATATGTTGCATTCATTGTTCTGAGATTTGTGTGTGAGACAAGATAGTTTCAGAAAAGGTAAAGGGGAAAATACTGTTCATGAAGTGATACACCAAGTCTCTTAGCCAGTGGCTCAATTGCCTTCCAGTCATTGTATTCTGATTCATGACATCCAATGGTATCATTTGAAGGACTTGGTATCATAACAGGAAGGAGGCAGCATAGAAGTCAAGATCAGGACATGAAGCTTCCAGTATCAGTTACATTTCTTTGAATATTAGGCAAGAGGATCCATGAGTCAGTGTCCTTTAATCCAAAGCAGTGGAAAAGAACCAGAATGTTTGAAAACCAAGACAGTATTTCTTTTAAATGATGGATTTAAGAGAAAATTAACACTGATCAAATACTGAAATCAATTTGTAAATTTAACCTTTTTAAAAGAAAAGTTTCACATTTCTGTGAATATCTAAAATGTGCAGCCACAGATGAAAGAATAAACCACTCCAGACTTGGAATCCTTGAGAGGACCATTTCAGATGGTGTGAAAGGTTCCAATGTTTTACAAACCTTCAAAATCTTAAAAGACTCCTATTTTTTTCAGACCGTGGTTCAGATTATTAAGAATCACATGGATATTGGGAAACTCCTGAATATTGCCCAGTCTGGGTTTAAGAGGATTATATTTAACTGCAATCACTGGCCAAATAGTACTACTTCTCCAGTTCCTCTACCATCGTCTCTCTCCACCACCACAATTCTCACACTGAAAATAAAACCACTAACTAAATTGCAGTCCAGAAACAACATCTTTTTCCAGAATAAAATAAAAAAAAAACTTGCCTGGAGCAGCAAAGGGGAAATTTCACTGTGAGCAACAATCTGTGTATCAGACTATTATATGACACATTTGATCATGACTTCTGCGGAGAGGAGACTTCTGAAAAAATAATTTCTAAGTACCTCCCACGTCATTGACTCATTACTGTTATCCATGCTGCACAAAGTGATTTCAATGACATACTGACAACGTGCATCTACGCTACAAGCCATGATTATGAAAATCTACAAGTTTACTCCAATAGTGTCAAGACACCCATCCTCCTAGTCAATCAGACAGTCTCTCAGATGCAATCTATATTTCTCCCTCTCTTTGAAGCTGCCTACCATCTAATGAAGTGGCTGTCAACCTTTCCAGACTACTTTCAGGAGTCTGGTTGGTCTTGCGTACCCCAAGGTACACCTCACTTATAATCTACTTGCACACAAAATCAGACATAAAAATACAAGTGTCACAGCACACTATTACTAAAAAATTGCTTACTTTCTAATTTTTACCATATAATTATAAAATAAATCAACTGGAATACAAATACTGTACTTACATTTCAGTGTATAGTATATAGAGCAGTATAAACATGTCATTGTCTGTATGAAATTTTACTTTGTACTGACTTCACTGGTGCTTTTTATGTAGCTTGCTGTAAAACTAGGTAAATACCTAAATGAGTTGATGTACCCCCTGGAGGACCTCTGCGTACCCCAGGGGCACACATACCACTGGTTAAGAACCACTGATCTAATGAACACAACTCTGAGACTGAGGACTGGAAATTTGAGTTACTGCCATGTGAGTACAGACCTAATATCAAAATAGTGTAATTACCAAATTCCTCCAGGACAAAGACTCCTCGCACAGTATTGCACTTTTTAATGTGATTCAGCTCTATGAAAACCTACAACAAAACGGAGGAAAATAACACAAGATTAGTCAATGAGGGACAACTTTTTATTCAAAAACAAACAAAAAGAAACACCATCACGGCTGCTATGACTTGAAACATTGTAGCACATACTACTAATTTATTTTCAGTTCAATACATAAATACAGGGAGATTAAAAAAGATAAATTTGCCACAATGCTAGAAATCAACAAACAACTTAAAATGCTAAGAAGCGAAGACAGCAGAAGATGGAGTACCTTCCGCTCCTTGCAGGAGGAGAAAGCATGGAAGAGAAACGAAGGAGTTAGTAACTCTGACATATCCAACATTGCTACCCCTTCAGGCACTCAATTGAATTACAGCAAAGAGAAAACCAACACACCTTAAATGCAACAAAAAGGGGGACAAGAAATGGCTGGCTCCCAAATTTGGCATACGATTTATGGCCCAGGTCCATCCCACTTTGGTTTCTGCCCCTCCATGCATCCTCCTCCAGCACAGAGGGCAGGCAAGGGGCAATATGCTTCCCACCCTCATGCTGCTTCTCTTAGACGATCCACCAGTCAAACTTAATGGGGGAGGGGCTGCTACCCTTCCCCACCAGACAGCACTGCAATTGAGATTTAGCAACAGAACTGTTTGTAGATTTTATATGGTATGTGCACTCAGTCTTGAAATTGATCCAGATGATGCCTTTGGGCAGCAATGATTTCATCTTTAAAAAAACATACACAAAGATGCCGATATTTGTTTTTTGTTTGTTCATTTCATACAGTATGCCACAGAGCCACTATGAGTTGGATACCCACTGGGGAAAAACAGAACTGGTTTGGACTAATCTTTGCTTTAAAAAATAAGCATCCAAAAAAAGGAAAATGAGCCTGGTCACAGATCACACTAATCATTTTTTTCCATGTTCTAGGACACAGATGCCAGCTTTGTGCAAATCAGCAAATTCTCTGAGTGCAATGAGTTCATTTAATGCCCTATACAATTAAACAATCTCTTCTGATGTGCATCCACATCCTGGAAAAGCATAAATGCAGTTAGTCCTTTCAGGGCGAGAGACAACTTGTGGGTTTGAGCAGAAGATACAGGAAGGTGATCAGGAATCAGTTGTATGCTCAGGTCCTAGAACATTTGTTTCTTCAAGCAGGAAACATACATATGAAGAGTAAGATTGCTCCAGTATCCTGAATAAGTCTCCTGCCAACACCTTACAGATATTCTTGAAAGACCGCATAGCAACGAACTGCAGTGATGTCTTCAGTTGCTATGTACTTACAAAGCTGCAAGCTCTGGTGCGGATTTAGAGATAAATTTCCTGGAGATATTGCATCTACTAGGAAAACAGAAAATGCAGAAAGGTATCTGGGCACTTCTTTTCACTACACCACCAGTAATACACTACTTTCATTTAATCCCCAAATGGTTAACTACCCAAGAAAGGCAAAGGGAGGCCACTAGACAGGACCCAAGATCATGCCAGTTAAAAGGTCTCTTTTAGAAACAGTCTTACCTATGTCTGCCTTCTGTAAATGGATCAATTCTGAGGGTAATCAAGGTATATTGATTTTCAAGTACAGATGACATTTCCAATAATAGAGAAGCTCTAACACATGATTCCAGCTTCTTTATTCCTCAGTACCAGAAACTACCTGAGATTTTTGTGTCAGCAAACCTGCAACTTGCCTCCTTCTCACAACCAAGTATCTGGGGAATAGAAAATTAATCCTACCACTTTGTTTACTTGTGCTCTTTTGCAGTTCAGTTTGTCAAACATTTTATCACTCTCTATTTGTCAAACATTTTATCACTTCCCTTTTCAGAGGGATACAGGGAAGAGGAAATAAGGGCAATGTAACAGGAAAATTCTCCATTTTTTATCCACTTAGATTATTTCCATTGATTGCAGTAGCGTCTGCTGTTAAGGTTCATATTATACAGCTTGAGCTTTTTTATTCTGGATGTCAAGGGAAAAGTTTAAACAGATCAGATACAATATCAATTATCTAAAAGCCCAAAAATGGTTAAGTGCAAGGCTATACAAAAGGCATGTGACTGCCCTGGAGGCATCTGGCTCATTTGAACAAAAATTAAAGGGTGATGTGTTTCCCCAAGTGGCAGAATTTATGGGAGTTTCCCATTTTTAGGAAAGTGAAATGTTTGAAAATAAAACAAAAATTAATAACATAACAATTAATAGACTATTTGTAACCTCTCATGGTGATAATCTTCCCCTATTCTCAAAGATCATCCATTATAAAAAAACAGGTTTACACAAAAGGTTAATAGGCATTTTTTCTATGTTTCATAGTTCCATTTTGTGTCTTGAGGGGTGCAGATGCTCTCCCCTCAGTTTGAAAGCAAGTGTGTGTGTAAAGGAACAAGGTTTATACGGTAAACAGTAGAGGGAAGATTTAATTAGAGGAAAAGGTAACACACTGCACGAGGGACTGACTGACAGCAGTTTTTTTCTCTCTCTCTCTCTCTCTCTCTCTCTCTCTCTCTCTCTCTCTCACACACACACACACACACACACACACACACACACCCCACCCTCCGCTAAAAAATGGTTCTACTGTCCAGCACAGCACACCTCTAATGACATATGCAAAACAAACATGAACACAAAGCAAAAAAACCAAAAACAAGGACTAAAGAAAGCAAATGAAACAACATCCAGATAAAGGGGAAAAAATGATAAAACAATTATATTTGTGTTTCCTCTACACCCACAGATAGATTGCTATTTGGAAAGGGGGGCAAAAAATCAGTAATTTATTCTCATCTTCTTCAATGTGAGAGAGTGTCATCCTCTTACTCTATTTTCTTGTCTGGATCTGCAGACTCTCCCACATTTTTAAAATACAAAAATTAAACATGATGAAGAAAGTTACCTGAAATACCTGCAAATGTACCTAGCTTAATCTTACAGACACAGTGCTAAATCACTGTGCCATCAGAATTTCAGAGTTCACTACATAATATGTTATGGAAGCGAAGATTACCGCCTACTATTTTTTGTTGTTTCTGTTTTAGTACCTTGAGTACCAGTTATCTTGTGCACCTACAGAATTCTAGCAGCCAGAAACAAAGTTAATACTCATCTCTACAACTAATTCTATTTTAAAAAGAAACGTATTATAGATGTCTACACTCTGAGAATTTCTCATTTCAATATTTACAGAATATAGGCCATATTCCCCTTTGTCATCCTACCCTTTCCCCTTGGTGGTGCAGTGAAGAGGAAACACATTGATGCAGAAGTGCTGCAAAAAGCTTCATGCTGACATACTCTAGTGGAAGATTCCCTCCTACCTGACTATGCATAAACTTCAGGTTAATTCCTTCCAGCGTGACTTGCAGAAGCCCTCCTTCACCAGTTTTCATATCCTGCACTGGGAACTCACCACCCAATTCAGGTCCTGCAATATAACAACAAACAAAGAGAAGAAGGACACAAAAGAATCAAATAGAGTGAGCTGCACAATACTTTCCATTTATTGAGTGATTAAAGCAAGAACATTGCAACATTTTATGACATGAATAGTATTGAGTACTTGATTAAAGTCTAGCAGTGAGTGCTCTAAACACCATCCCATATTTAATTGCTAGTCTCTGTAATGTGTGAGGGAAATTAAAAGACTAGCTCAGAGTCTGTACTTGTCATGGGTACGTGGTAAGAGGGCTTTTTGTTTATTTATTTTTTTAAGAAGTTAGCTCTCTTTTCTGTACGATACAACACAATGGTTAACACCTTACAAGCATTAACTTTCCGCAGAAGCAGAGCAAATACAAATTTACCTAGAGCTTTGAATTTCCTGCAATTTCAAATGAACATAAAAGTGTCCTAATGGGGTGAAAATAAAATGGAAATATTCTTAATGCCACAAAGAAAGAAGGGTTTCCTGAATCCCTCATGTCCTTCTGTGGTGCTTTCTGAGGGCATCCAGAACTGTAAGCCACCCTGTTATCCCTCTGCCCTAGCAAAAGAGGGATTTGTTGATGCTACCCTGTTTGACTGCCACCCTAGTGTGGTAGTCAGCCAAACAAACTTAGGATTCCAACAGCCCTTACTGTGCCTTGCAGGTAATGCTCGGTACCCAGAGTTCCCGTACCCCCAAAGGAGTATTCCTCTGTAGTATACAGCCTGCCACTGGACTATCACAGGAATTACCAAATTAGTTGTCTCCAAAAAGACAGACTACACATGCATCCGCCTGTTGCCCTTCTCTGTACTTTTTCTATTTTTCATATAACTTTTCTGAGATGGGGCAACTAGAACTACATACAGTATTCGAGGTGTGGGCACAACATGGATTTATATAGTGGCATGATGATATTTTCTGTCTTATTAGCTATCCCTTTCCTAATGGTTCCTAATATTGTTTGCTTTTTAAACTGTTGCTGCACACTGAGTGGATGTTTTCAGAGAACTATCCATAATGATGCCAAGATTTCTTTCTTGAGAGGTAACAGCTAATTTAGATTCCATCATTAAATATGTATAGTTTGGATGATGTTTTCCAACATGTATTATTTTGCATTTATCAACAGTGAATTTCATTGGCCATTTTGTTGCCCAGTCACTAAGTTTTGTGAGATCCCTTTGTAATTCCTCGTAGTCTGTTTTGGACTTATCTATCTCGAGTAATTTTGTATCATCTTCAAACATTGCCACCTCACTGTTTGCCCCTTTTTCCAGATCATTAATGAATATGTTGAACAGCAATGGTCCCAGTACAGATCCCCATGGGACACCACTATTTACAGACAGTCTCCGGGTTACACAAACCCGACTTACGCAAATCCGGACTTACAAAAAAAAGCTTACGGAACTTTTTCTGTGCATGCGTAATTGTCAAGTATACGTTCCCAATTTAGGCAAAATTCGACTTACGCAAGGTGTTCCGGAACGGAACGCTTGCATAAGTTGGGGAACGTCTGTATCTCTCTCCATTCTGAAAACTGACCACTTATTCCTACCATTTGTTTCCTGTCTTTTAACCAGTTACTGATCCATGAGAGGCCTTTCCCTCTTATCCCATGACTGCTTACTTAAAGTCCTTCACCAAACATTCTTGTCAAAGACTTTCTGAAAATTCAAGTAAGCTATATCCAATGGATCACCCGTCCATATGTTTGTTCAGCGGCAGCTCTAGGGATTTTGCCGCCCCAAGCACGGCAGGCAGGCTGCCTCCAGCGGTTTGTCTGTGGAGGGTCCTCTGGTCCTGCGGCTTTGGCAGACCTCCCGCAGTCCGCCGAAGCCGCGGAACCAGCAGACCCTCTTGCAGGTAAATTACCGAAGGCAGCCCACCTGCTGCCCTTGCGACGCTGGCATATCACCCCCCCACGGCTTTCCGCCCCAAGCACATGCTTGGCCTGCTGGGCCATGGAGCCGGCCCTATGTTTGTTGACTCCCTCAAAGAATTCTAATAGATTGGTTAGGCATGATTATCCTTTACAAAAGCTGTGTTTACTCTTCCCCAACAAATCATGTTCATCTGTGCATCCGATAATTGTTCTTTACTATAGTGTAAACCAGTTTGCCTGGTACTGAAATTAGGCTTACTGGCCTCTAATTGCCAGGATTGCCTCTGGAGCCTTTTTTTTTTTTTTACCAAAAAGAATTTGTATTAAAAACAAGAATAAGTTTATTAATAAAGAATGGAGATTTAAGAGATACTAAGCAGAGACAAAAACACAAAATGGTTACAAATAAAACTAAGTATTTGGTTTTATTCACTTTCTAGTGGCTAAAAATTAACAGGCTACAATTCTTGTCTAAAGCAGTATTCTCACTGGGATGGAGGCCCTGTGTGTCAAGCCAGGTCATGCCCATTGAGGGACTGGTACACCTCACTACCAAGTTGTCAGGATTCTCTGTTAATCAGGTAATTGTAGCAAAGTGGGCTCTGGTTCCCTGCCAGGATTGCATAAACGAAGAGTTGGTAGCCTCTAAGCCTCCAGGTTGGGACTGAGAACCACAACTAGGGTCCTGGCCCTCTTGGCAGAGCAGAACAGCAAATCAGTGTGTAGCTCCTGGGCAGGGCAGGGCAGAACAGTCTAAAGCCCCAGAGCCCCATGGCTGGAACCGAGAGCAGACAGCAGCCGTGCCTGGTGGCCCGTGGAGTGTGGCTGGGAAACCTGGCCATGCCTGCTCCACTGGGTTCTGACCCAGGACCCTATGAAGTCAGGGACTCCCGTTAAGGGTTTAGGCATCAACTTCTATTACTTCCCCTGGGTTACTTCCTACCACAAATTGCATCCCTGGTATCTTCTCAGCTGGTGGTGGCTTGGCATCCCCATTCGCCTCTGCCACCAGCGAGTCATCTGCAGCGTTGTCCAAGTCCATGGGATCTACTGCCTGGAATGTCACCAGCCCCTCTGCAGGAGCCTGCAGTACATGTCCTCCTTCCTCCTCAGCCAGCCTGACTGGGCTGGGCTGCCTCCTTTTATCTGGCTCTTCCACCTGAGGCATGCATAGCAGGGGAAAGGGGGCATGGCATCTTGGGCCCACAGTGATTGGTCCATCCCTGTTGGCCCAGTGTGGGGTTGGTACACTCCATCACACTCACCTACAGCCACTTCTTAGAATCACCAATCCACATGGCAGGGGATCCACCATTCACAAATGCAAAGAACACCAACCTCTTTGTTCCCTCAGTGATAACCAAAATGTCATTTTGCTTCTCCTTATATTCCCCAGAGTTTATTGTCTTTGTCACCAGAGTCAGGATGGACCTCTGGGGTTCAGATTTCAGTGTCTTCCCATGTTGATTACACATCCTCATTAACCTGCTTCTCCTGTTTATCTCAGATGACAATGGACAGTTCATTGTCTCTATCATCACCATGCTCAATTTACATTAGAGACACGGAGATAACTGTCCTCCCTCTTGTCTTGAAAAAAAACCTGTTTCTCTCTGATTACAGGCTTCAAAACACAGTATCAAAAATGTGTGTAATTCCTCATACAGTGTTAATACACACATTTCACAGTGATATTAATGACCAGTATTCACTGGCTTTGAACTGATATCTTACAAAATATTCTTTACAGATAAATATTGTGACTGAAATGTGTTAGATGTCGTAAGTTTGTCAGGCTTAATAGAAGTTGCTGTTATATGATATTGAACCCTTTGCAAGTGGGCACTGAGGGGCTCATAGGGTCACACTTTCTCTATGTTTTCAACAAGGTGTTTCAAGTAAAACATGTGGGCAATATTTGACCCTACAACTGGAACTTGGGACTTGTCTGCATGAGGCTTTTTTCCAGTTATACCAGTATAATTATACTGGTAGAGTTAAACAGCTATAGTTATATTGGTATAATTCCCCCGTGTGGATACACTTATTCTACAGTAAGAGTGGCTTTTTTTCTTTTCTTTTTTTTGAGCTTACTTTAAACACTTCCAAAGTGACATAAGTTAAACCGAAAAAAAGGCATTCTTCTACTGGAATAAGAGTGTCCACATGGGTAGTTATACCAATCTAACTAGATTGGTTTCAATTCACACCCTACCTCCCTTTCACTGATATAACTTCCCCATGTTGATAAGACCACAATTGATGATCATACACGAGCCAGAGCAGACTCCAGCTCCAGTTCCCAAAGATTACTCTGCAGTACTACTAAGAGTAAACAGTAACAACATTATTTTTATCATCCAAGTAAGCAGTTAACACTGAACAAACACACAAAGCTAGTATGTTGAGTAAGAACAATAAATCACATTTCTGGCCCTATACACTTTAAAAGAGGTTTGCTAGTTTGCCAGCTGCAACAGTGGCAGGATCTTCCTTTTTCCCATTCTGTTACTACTTGTCCACACAAGAATGTTTTACCAGTTGTACAGGTATCATTATATTGGTTTAAATCCCCATGTGGACACACTTATTCCAGTATAAAATAGTGAGGTTTTTTGGTTTACTTTAATTCCTTGAACAGTGACACAAACTAAACAGAAAAAGCCCCTCTTATGTGGGTCTAAGAGTGTCCAAACAATGGGTTATACTGGTAAACTCCAACGATTTAAATTCAGACCTTAGGTTACACTGGTACACCTCTACCCCGATATAATGTGACCCGATATAACACGAATTCGGATATAACACGGTAAAGCAGCGCTCCGGGGGGGACAGGGCTGCGAGCTCTGGCAGAACAAAACAAGTTCAATATAACGTGGTTGCACCTATAACACGGTAAGATTTTTCAGCTCCCGAGGACAGCATTATATCGGGGTAGAGGTGTACAACTTTCCCATGCACACAAGCCCTAAGTGTTAGAACTCTGCAGGGAACTACAGGGTGAATAACTGCTGATTCACTGGGACAAGTGGAGTTCATTAGACTTCACCCTGAATATAATGGAGGTGGGAGTAACCCTTTCAGAGGGCCAGGGCATGGAACAGATAGGTCCTGATGGAAGGAAAGGTAGCACCAGCCAAATCTAAGGAGAGAGCTAGAGTAAGGTTTCATGTCATGTAGTATTATTTTGGAATTATCACTGTATTAGTAAATCAGACCCCTGAAGGAGTGACTGATTTTAGAAATTTATGATTTTTGGTGAGGACTATACCAGCCAATAATAAATCATCATCATCATCTCCTCCTCCTCCATCACAACCTGCCATACGTGCATAGGTAGAGGAGGAAACAGAACGTTGAGATCACTGAATAAAAAGCACTACATTCACACAAACCATCATTAAAGAGGCTGGAGAGATGAGGTGGGTGAGGTAAAATCTTCTAGTCAAAAAAAAAAAAAAAAAAAAAAGATATTACCTCACCCACCTTGTCCCTCTAATGTCCTAGGACCGACATGGCTACAACTACGCTGCATTAAAGAGGTTGGTTGATCATACAGTACCTGCAAAATCGTGTCCACCCCTGCCTGGAGGCCACAGCTCTTACCTGGTTTAATACTTTGCTGTCTTGCTGCTGCTCGCTCCATACTGTCTTTTACACAATAGTACAATTCCCGACACTGTAAGAGAAGAGTTAGATAACGTGTTTTCACAGCATGCACTAGCAATACTGCATCACTGAGAGCACAGAGCAGCTCAACAGCATTGATTGTGGGGTTTAGTGTGTGGATGTTGGGTGGTGGTGGTGGCCCATGATATACAGGAGATCAGATGATCTGGTGGTTCCTTCTGGCCTTAAAGCCTATGACTAATTCTCTACAAAAAGGTCAAGTCCTTTCCTCTCGTATGACCATTTCCATGAGGAAGTCCTAGGAGGATTACCAAAGGATCATTTGATAATAAATATCCAACGGTTTGTGATATTTGATTACAGACTGCATCCCAATAGTTTTTAAATGACTGGACACGTCCTTCATAATCTCCTGTCTACCCACAATTTCTGCAACATTTATCCCCATTTTCCCCTCTCTCTCAACTCTGACTTACCACTGAAACAATATCTTAAAGAAATTTTCTTTTGTTCTGCTACAAGCAGATTGCTGGTCTACCTGTCCAGATCAAATACCATTCCTCTGGGGTAATTTGTCTACCCAGGTCCACAGAATCCACCATTTACTCTAGTTTAAACTAGCAAGTGACCCATGCTCCATGCTGCAGAGGAAGGCAAAGCCCCACCCAGGTCTCTGCCAATCTGACCTGAGGGAAAATTCTTTCCTGAGCATATGGGCAAGACCCACCAGACCCCCTGGAAAGAATTCTCTGTAGTAACTCAGAGCCCTCCTCATCTAGTGTCCTATCTCCAGCCACTGGAGGTATTTGCTAATAGTAATCATGGATGGGCCATGTATCACAGTGTTGTAGGCAACCTAATCATATGTTCCCCTCCATAAACTTATCAAATTCAGCCTTGAAACAAGTTAGGTCTTTTGCTCCCACTACTCCCCTGGGAATGTGGTTCCAGAACTAGAAACCTTCATCTAGTTTCAAACCTAAACTTATTGATGGCCAGTTTATATCCATTTGTTCTTGTGCCAACACTGACACTTAAATAACTCATCTTCCCCGCAGCGTTTATCCCTCTGACGTATTTATAGAAAGCAACCATATCTCCCTCAGCCTTCATTTTGTTAGACTAAACAAGCCAAGCTCCTTAAAGTCTCCTCTCGTAAGGTAGGTTCTCCATTCCTCTGATCCTCCTAGTAGCCATTCTCTGCATCTGTTCCAGAATTGCACACAGTATTCCAGATGAGGTCTGACCAGTGCTTTGTATAATACTTCCTCTAACTCTATTGGAAACTCCTTGCCTGATGCATCCTAGGATTGCATTAGCCTTCTTCAGAGGCATATCACATTGGCATCTCATAGTCATTCTGTAATCGACCAATACACCCAGGTCTTTCTCCTCCTCTGTCATTACCAACTGATACATTCCCAGCATATAGCAAAAATTCTTGCCAGTAGTCTGTAAAGGCACTTTGCACTATTAAACTTCATCCCATTTCTATTAATCCATTGTTCAGTGTCATCCAAATCTTATGTAATATTCTGGTCCTACTCTGTATTGGCAATACCTCCCAACTTTGTGTTGTCTGCAGATTTTATTAGTACACTGCTACTTTTTGTGCCAAGGTCATTAGTGTTCAATAAGATTGGTCCCAAGATCGATCCTTGAGGAACTCCACTAGTAACCTCTCTCTAGCCCAGCATGACCCGCTGAAGTTTCCCCTTTAACCAGTTCCTTACCCACTGTTTAATTCTTTTATTAATCCCTATCTTCTCCAATTTAACTAATAATTTGCCATGTGGAACTGTATCAAATGGTTTACTGAAATCCAGGTAGCTTAGACCTACTGCATTTTCTTTGTTGAGAAAATTAGTTATCTTCTCAAAGAAAAAGATCAGATTGATAGATTTATTAAAAATCCTTGCTACTGAGCTTACAATTTCATGTGCCGATTTCTTTAATATTCTTTGATTGAGTTTATCCGGGCTGCCTGATTTGGTCCATTAAGCAGTCTGAGTTTGGTTTCCACCTCGGATATGGTAATTTCTTCTTCCATATCCTTGTTCCTATTAGCCACAGCCCCTATTTTCATTACTCTTATTAAAAATGGAGACAAAGTATTTGTTTAGGTTTAGGCCCAGATAATCTTTAATCACTACCCTCATTCTCAGTGTTTCACAGTCCCACTTCTTTCCTTGTGTTCTTTTTATTTATATGGATAAAGAACTTTTACTATTAGTTTTAATTTCCTTTGCAAGGTCTCACTCTGCTTGACTTTTGACAGTTCTCACTTTTCCTCTACACTTTCTGATCACCAAGCAGTAGCCTTCCTTGTTGATCAGTCTGTTCTTCCATTTCTTGTAAGCTTTCTCCTTTCTCTTAATAATCTGTTTGAAATGCTTGTTCACCCAGTTTGGCCTGCAACCATTCACTATGAATATTTTGCATTTGCTTGGGATGTAGGCTTCCAACAGTTTCCGCAACTTTGATTTAAAGTAATTCCAAGCCTCTTCCACATTCAGATTATTGAGTTCTTCAGTCCAGTCTACTTCCCTAATTCCTTTAATTTTTTAAAGTTTGCCCTTTTGAAATTAAGGACCCTAGTTGCACACCGATTTTTGTTTATGCTTCCATTTAGTTTACACTGAATTAGCTCATGATCGCTTGAGCCAAGGTGGTCCTCTACAACCAGTTCCTCTAGGAGGTTCTTGCTATTTATCAATTCAAATCTAAAATGGCATCACCTCTTGTTGGTTCAGTGATTATTTGGTGAAGAAATCTGTTGGCTATCATACCCAGGAATATTCTTGCCCTTACCATTATTAGTAGCACTTGTCTTCCAATATCTCTAAGAAATTAAAGTCTCCAATGATCACACAACTCCCTGTAAAATTGATTTCATTAAAAATATTAAATAGGTTTTTATCCATAATCAGATCAGATCCTGGAGGTCTGCAGCAGACCCCAAGCACAATCCCAGTGGAGCCTTTACCACCTTTCTTCTCCAAAGTGATTTTGATCCAAACAGATGCCATGTTATTCATTCCATCACATTCCATTTCTTCAGTTAACCCCTTCATTAATATATACTGCTACTCCACTACCTTTCCCTTTATTTCTGTTTTCCTGAAAAGCACATACCCTTCAATACCTATATTCTACTCATGACTACTATTCCACCATGTATCTGTTATCCCTATATCATCTGGTGCCACTTCCTGCACCAGTAGTTCTAGTTCCTTCATTTTACTACCAGGCTCCTTGCATTGGTGTACAGAGATATTTGTTGTTTCTGCTTGGCTTTACCCAGATTCTTCACCTGGTTAGGTACAGTCATTTTACTGCCAGTATCACCTACCTTTCTGTTAATATCAGTGGTACTGGCACTATTTTAATGTCCATTCTCCACTGCTGTATCCTTTTTTACTTGTTTTTCTTCCCACCCCATGTTAGAATCAGAATGGCGATTACCTGAGCAGCACCCAACCACCTCCCTTGACTTCCTAGTTTAAAGCTCTTTTAATCAGTTATGCCAGCCACCATCCCAGAAGTCTATTTCCCTGCTACTCAGGTGGAGTCCATCCCATGAGAATATCCTCGGTGCATTATTGCCTCCCAGGGTTGTCAAAGTCCTCCTTGTAGCCATTTGTCAATCTTTGCACTTCTCTTTTAGAGACAGGAAGAATCCCACTGAAGATCACTTGATCACATTTCTTTAAGTGTTTTCCCCAGGTTGGTGTAATCTTTCTTGATACATCCCAGTGAGAATCTAACAGCAGCATTTGTTCCCACACAAAAGAAAGCCAATGGATTCTTTCCTTCTCCCATTAGGATCCTCTTCAGCCTCAGGCTCACATGCTAGATCTTAGTTCCCAGCAGACAGCACATTTTCTGTTCTCTGGATTAGCTCTGGTGACAGGCTTGTGTGTTCTTCTTAGTACATTGCCCCCAGCCACTCAGACCTGCCTCTTCTTGGTGTTGGTGTGAGTCTCCAGCCCTACCTCTTCTGTTCTTTCTGGCTACAAGTCTCCCTGTCTTCTGTTCTCACTTGCAATTTTCTGCAAGTCATCCTCTATCCTTCTGGGGCTCCAAACTAGGGCTACCTCCATTATCTCTTCCCTTCTTCTAGCTGTTCTTTTCTTCTTTGCTCTCTCATCTTCTGTTACTCCCAGACCCTCCCCATCATTTTCCAACTCAGCAAACTTGTTCCTCAGTTTTATTTCTCCATCGCTAGCTGATCTGTTCTTCTCAGTCACATGCTTCCACTTCTACTTCCCTCATCCAGCAGTCTGCTCTCTCAGTTCTCTGGTCCAGCTTGCATCTGTAAATCCTGAGGTTTTCCTTCAACCTCCTCTCTTCTTCCCTCCATCATCTGCTCAATTCCTCTTTGAAACTCAGCCATAGTTTCTAGCTGCATCTCCAAACCTCAGATCTTTTCTTCCATCAGATCTATTAGGCAGCACTTTTTACAAAGCACCTTTCAGGTACCCTCTCCAAACTAATATACATCCCACAGCTTCCACAACCAGTCATCTTGTCTTTCCCATTCTTTGGATCATTACCACTGCTGCCTCAGTAGCCATCATAGCCTTCCCGCCAAAGCTCTTGTCAAAAAAGGGGAAAAAAACAACCTGAAAAACTCAACACATATACTCTTCCCCAAACTCTCCTGTTCTCTGGCTCCTGTGCTAAGGTCTTTTCTATCTTTAGGGAAAACCACCACAGTAGCTTCTTTCATAGGTTATGGAAGTTCCTCCCCTAACAGAATAGCATTGAAGATACTTTTCAGAGGATCCACTAATAAATACCTCCTTAAATACCTTGTACCCTTCAGCTGGAAGACCATGAGGTGCTGGAGATTTACCATTTTTCATACTTGCTATTGCCGCTAGGATGTAGTCTCCTGTTATTTATCTAAAGTTCGTTATCAATTTTGCTTATTTTTGGCAAGCCTGCTACTTCCAGATATTTTTTAATAACTTCAGAGTTTGGAGTATCTGTGGTATGGAGATTTTTATAATAAGCAGAGTATATAACTATCTTGCTGACTGTTCTTAATTGGTGGAATACACTGTTCTTGAATACCTTTAGGCTTTTGAGCCAACAGTTTATCACTTATTTCCTCACTCATAAAACATCTCCTTTTATATCCAAGTGCTTTTGCAGTGGCATCTGTCATCAACATATCTAATTTCCCCCTAAAATTAGTTAATTGTTTATATACATTTTTGAACTTGTGTTTTTATGAATGTCTTGTAACCTTTTTATCTCCTGTTCTAGCTCTATTTTTTCTTGTGGTCTTTTTTTTTTCAACTGAGTTTGTCTGTTTTTCAACTGATCCCTAAATAGTGCTTTACCTGCTTCCCAGAGGCTGGCTCTTTTTTATTATCTGTATCATTTATTTGAAAGCATTTTACAAATGTCCTCTTTAATTAATGCAAACTGTCTTGGAGAAGCAAGCAGTTCATTTTCCAAAAAAGTAATCTTAGGGACCTATCTCTGCTGTCAAATATTACTTCCACTTGTGCACGATTTCACAATGTAAATAATGCCAATTTCTGCGGATCTTGGCTGCTTCATTAAAGATGTAGAGATTAACATTAAATCTATTCTAGAATATAACTGATGAAGGTGTGGATAAAACGTGTCATCTCTTTCCCCCAAGTGCAATTCTCTCCAGCAATCTGAGATGCTGAACTGTTGGCACAGAGATGTTAATGCTGCATCTGCTTCCCTATCCCCCTTGTCATTATCAGATCTATCCCCCAATAACTAGTTGGTGTGCAACTGAATTCTCCTCCAAGTATAATTTCCCCTTCTCCAAAGTGTCACAGTGTTTTAAAGAAGACCTAAAAAGTTTTTGCTTTTAATTTAGGAAAATACACTGAGCCTACTGATATTAATAACCCAGCAATTGTGCCCTTCAACCACATAAATCAGACCTCCTTATCTTTAAATAAACTTTAATTTGACACATTTAGCAAATATACCCACTGCTCTTTTCTTTTCTTTAGCTGAAGCAAAAAATATCCACTGGAGAGATTACCTTTCATGCCCATAACGTGCCCCTCCTGAAAATGGAAAGTTGGAAGTAGAATAATCTGGTCCCTCTCCCCCCACCCCCTTTAAACTCTACTAGGGCTTTTTCTTCCCTTTAATGACATTATTTAACCCTTTGACATTCAAAGATGTCACTTCAAAAGGAAGAACAATTGATAACTATTTAGCTTATTGAAAAACTTGAAATTGTGATGTTTCATGGCATGAACGCTTGTATTGCCAATGTCTCATTTGTTTCTAATTATGTTGCATTCACGATTGCGTGCCTGATTATAGTTTGATTTTTGTCTGTAAACTTCCATATCTATTTCCTGTATTAATTCCCACCCACCTCCCCAGTTCCTTCCCCTCTTTGCATTCCCCTTACTCTAAATCCATAGATAAAATACAAGTATAACAGGCAAAACAGTCCCAAAACGACTGTGTTACTGAACGCTAAACCTTTGTGCTCTTTCCATGAACTCATGTACTGCTTTTCTTGAAATCCAAAGGTGGTACATTCTTCACCTATGGGCTCTTGACCCTCACCCATAGGGACACAGTGCCATCTGGCCTCTTGAGTTATGGGGGAGGGTTTACACAGACCCTCCCACTAAAGGCTCCTTCCCCACTTCCTCTCTATTTTCTTCAGTCTCCTCCATTTTTGGGATTTATTTCCCCCCCCTTCCCCCGCCACCCCATTGTACTTTCTTTCCTCTTCATTTTAAAATATTAAAACACAGCTACTACTGATCACCTCAATTAAAGCAAATTTTCATTATTATTTTATTACACTGCAAGAGTGAGCCTTCTCTAAACTTTCAGACAAAAAAGGTGCATTTTACAATTTTGAAATCAGAGGCCTGTGGGAGGTAACAACTTCCATTTACAACTAACCCACTCTAAGCCCACTAGGCCCAAGTTAATAGTAAGGAATTGACCTTTTGCTGACAGTCATCATTGCCTGTTAAAGAAAGCACAGTGGAACCAAGCTGAAATTGCACTTTAGGACAGTAAAATAATGATGGAAATAAATAAATAAAATCAATCTACACTAGCAGTTAAACCATTTTCAGTACCCTTTCCAGGGGGGAACCACTTACTGACAATCAGTATCAGCAACAGGTCAGTTTCCTAGTGCAGACTGGGCCTCAGAGTAAACCCATTCTTTTCTCCTCTCTCAGCTTCCAGCAATCACAACCCTCAAAAATACTTGTTCGTAACTATATAGTTTTTCCCGTCATAGTTTATAGTGATTTCATTACTGCCACACCTCGTGACTCTCCTCTTCTAAGTCCCTTCTTAGGCATTACTTCAAGGATGCCTATCATCTATAATCTGATACCATGATTTTAAGAAATACATAAGTCTCAAGATACATAAGTTAGCTTCCCAAGTTACTGCATTAGCAAACTGTCATTGTGGTCCTTTCCACCCCATGCCCTTCCTGTGTTATTGCCTCCCAATCTTATTTCCTGTAGAGAGTAAGATTTTGAAGACAGGGGTCTGTCTTTAATTGCTTAGTAAAGAATTATGCACATAATATGATGCTATAGCCCTTAAATATATTACTTGTAGTTACAAATCTTTAGCTCTCTTGGAGTTCAATGTCTAAGAGTTATTCATTTTTTTCCTAGCAGGTTAAATTCATTTATTTTTACCTGCAAAGCAAGCACAAGGAGAAGATAAAGGCTTTGAGACTAGTGGCAAATGCAAATCCACAGAAACAGCAAATCCAAACAATTGGGTCCATGAAGACTTTTCACTGGTTCCCTTTTCTTTTCTCTGCATCTCATGGCAAACCCAGAGTGGCAATGATTTTATTTAGCTTTCTATACTTGGGCCAGCCCAATCCACAATCTACCAAATTATTTAAAATATTTTCTTCAAGCAATTTCAAGATTTAGCGAAGAGGAGACCTCCCCAACTGAGCAGATTTAAACTAGGTATTAGATTTTGTCTGCAGTCCCCAGCACACACATGCACGCGCGCGCACACAAACACACACAGACACATAGACACACACAAAAGTGACTTCCTGAAACAACCTTCATATGAACAGGTAATACCTACATCAAACATCAGTTCTGCTAAACAGATACTGCAATTCAGTAATCATCACTGAGGATTCATTGCCCTCTCCCTTCCTTTAGGAACTAAAAGGGTGAAACAACAGATATACCTTCTTGGTGTAGAACTTATTCAGCTGTGTCTCCTGGCCGTTCCTCCTCCAGAGACACAGCACTTTCGTTTTAGGACAATATGTCATGTTGATGAGTTTCTCATACCACCACCGTTCATACACAGTTCCAATGTTACTTCTCAGCACAATGCAATCATCACACACCTGAGGGTATAAAGAGTCTTAGCTGGGAATCTTCACATCATACATCTAGCATTATTAACTGCGGTATCATTTATTCTTGTCTATACCTCCATGAAGAAGATGTCTCCTGTTGTATCTGTCCCGGCATGTACTACAAACGTCTGCTTCTTGATGTGTCTGCTGCCGCTGGGCCGGACAGACAGCTCTCGGCCGCCCTATGGAAAAGGAAGATTTGTAATTAATAAACTACCATCTCTAATTTCTGTGATTTTATAAAGGATCTAGTAGGTTACATCTGCTGTGTCTTAACCAGGATAAAAGGTGTGCTTGTACTCAAGTCATCACTTCTCAAGATAGGGTAGCTTAAGCAAGAACTGCTATTCTGCAAATCAACACTCATCCTGCTGTGTTCACACTAGTACTATACTCTCTCGTGTGGCACTAAGACTTCTGGGGACACATCCCATAGTTCTTTCCATTGCAGTAAGTTGAACTGCTTGTGAATTCTTTCCCAATGAATTGTGAAAGAACTTCCCTTGTCTTTTCTGGATACACAGAGGAATTGTGGGAAGGCACTGGAGGACTAGCAGCACTATGTCCACCTACAGTGGTCATGTTAGGAGCTGACAAGTTGTGCTAACTTGAACATTAGCATATATTCTGATGAGCCAGCCAGCTTCAGTTAAAAGCACCACTACCACTCAAATACTCAAGTTTTATGCATTGATGGAACTCGAATTAGGGGCAACAAGTTATAACTCGAGTTTACTTTGAATTCTTTAACTCAACCTATTAACTCAGATGAAAACTACAACCAGCCTCATCTTCACTAGGATTTTACTTTGAGCTAGGGCATATCCACACTACAGCAACAAAATTATGGCACTGCAACTGTGCCACTGTGGGGCTGTAGTATAGATGCTTCCTACACTGACGGAAGGAGCTTTTCCATTGTGTAGTTAATTTATTTCTCTGAGAGGCAGTAGCTAGGTCAACAGAAGAATTCAGTGCTCAGGGTAACCACTAATGGTCACAGCTAGGTCATTCTAATTTTTAAGTGTAGATCAGGCCTAAGTTAACTCAAGTTAAGAATGTTTTTCGTTTTCCTAGTGAAGAAAAGGTCATGTAGTCCAATGGTTCTCAACCATTCCCAGACTACTTTCAGGAGTCTGATTTGTCCTGCGTACCCCCAAGTTTCACCTCTCTTAAAAACTACTTGCTTACAAAATTAGACATAAAAATAAATAAATGTCATAGCCCATTACTACTGAAAAGTTGTTTACTTTCATTTTGTCTGTATGAAATTTTAGTTTGTACTGACTTTGCTAGTGTTTTTATGTAGCCTGTGGTAAAACTAGGCAAATATCGAGATGAGTTGATATACCCCCTGGGATACACATAATCCTGTTTGAGAACCACTGATCTAGTCCCTGGCCCAGGGAACAGTGTAGGACAAGTCCCTTCAATACATTTTGGTTGAAACTAAAGTAAAGAACAATTACCAGACACAGATGAACAGGATATGTTGGGGAAGAGTCAATATGACTTTTGTAAAAGGAAATCATGCCTCACCCATCTATCAGACTTCTTTGAGGGTGTCAACAAGCATCTGCACAAAGGTGATCCAATGGATCCCTCACCAAAGGTTCTTAAGCAAAGAAGGCAGTCATGGGATAAGAGAAAAGGTCCTCTAAAGGATCAGTAACTGATTAAAGGGTAGAAAACGAAGGGTAGGAATAAATGGTCAGTTTTCAGAATGGAGAATGGTAAATAGAGATGTCCTTCAGGGATCTATACTGAGACCAGTGCCATTCAACATACTCATAAATTATCTGAAAAAGTGGGTAAACAGTGAGGTGACAACATTTGCAGATAATATAAAATAACTCAAGATAGTTTAGTCCAAAGCAAACTGCGAAGAGTTAAAAATAGATCCCATAAAACTGGGTGAGTGGGAAACTAAATTATGGATGAAATTCAATGTTGCATGCTGGAAAAAATAGCCCCAACTATACATATAAAATGATGGGGGTATAAATTAACTTTTATCACTCAAGAAAACAATCTTGGAGTCATTGCAGATAGTTCTCTGAAAACACCCGCTCAATGTGCAACAGCAGTCAAAAAATGTAACAGATTATTAGGAACCATTAGGAAAGGGATAGATAATAGAAAATATCATAATGCTACTATATAAATCATGGTATGCCCACACCTGGAATACTGCATGTAGTTCTGGTCACTACAGCTCAAAAAACTATTTATTAGAATTGGAAAAGTACAAAGAAGTGAACAAAAATGATGCAGGGTATGGAACAGCTGCCGTATGAGGAGAGATTAAAAAGATTGGGACTGCTCGGCCTAGAAAATAGATGACTAATGGGGGATATGGTAGAGGCCTATAAAATAAAAATGGTGTGGAGAAAGTGAATAAGGAAGTGTTATTCAGTCCTTCACAAGAACCAGGGGTCACCAAATTAAATTAATAGTCAACAGGTTTAAAACAAATGTTCACACAACACACGGTCAACTTGTGGAACTCATTGCCAGGAAATGCTGTGAAGGCCAAAAGTATAACTGAATTCAAAAAGGGATTAGATAAGTTCGTGGAGGATAGGTCCATCAGTGGCTGTTAGCCAAGAAGGTCACAGACACAACCACATGCTCTGAGTGTCCCTAAACCTCTGACTGCCAGAAGCTGGTACTGGAAAATAGGAGGATGGATCACTTGATTGTTGCCCTGTTCTGTTCATTCCCTATGAAGCAGCTGGCATTAGCTACTACTGGAAGACAGGATACTGGGTCAGATGGACCATTGGTCTGATCCGGTATGGCTGTTCTTATATTTGTACTGTATTTGCCAAGTCTTGTTTTAAATGTCTCAAGTGATGGCATTTCCACCCTTGCTCTTATAAGAGAGAGTCTAACAGCTCACCGTATCAAAATTCTGATAATCGTAACTTTCCTCTTTCTTGATTTTACCCAAATTAGGATACTATAATCACTTAACATTTATATAGCATTATCACTCCTACAGCTATCAGATCACTCTAAGCCAGAGATTCCCATGCTGTCATCTCTAGCCAGCATCCTGGCTAGTCACAGAGTTAGGCAGCTACATGATGCTGCTGGCTCTGCCTCCTCGTGCATGGCTCCAGCCAAAATGCCTCCAAGTATAAACTGGAGCTGTCACTGAAGTCTTCTGCTCATTAAGTGGAGCTACTGTCTGCATCACAACACAGGAGCTGCCACCAGAAAGAGCTAACAGGAGCCACAGAAATTGTCACCACAAGGAGCCCAATAGGAGCCACTGACTGCTTGATGCCACCAGAGTCACTGATAAGGGAGAGCCAGAGCCAGCCCGCTGATGGCAGAGGGAAATGGGTCAATTGCCCAGGGGCCCTGCAATTTAAAAGGGCCTGGGCAGATGGGATGGTTACGTGTTTTTTTTTAATTAAAAATTAAGATTAAAAAAAGAAATCTGGTTTCCTCTGCTGCTCTGTACCGAGCACCATCTCTCACTGTAACAGTAACAGTTTGCCAGGGTGCTCCTGCACCCTGCTAGTCTAGCAGAGCAACAGCAGCCTGGGAACCGTGAAGCTTGCTGCATCTTCTGTCTGCTTGAGAGCTGCTGTGCCAGCTCTCCAGTTGCGGGCCTGAGGACGGGAGAATTTAAAGAGGAACAAGCTTCCTCTGCGCTACCTGATTTCCTCCCCCAGGGCTGCAGCTCCTTGCCAAGCACAAGCCATAAGTTCAACCACCCAATTGGGCAGCCCTAAGTTTGCCCCCGGTTGCTGCCGCTAGCATTGGCTGAGGAGCCTCTATCATGAGCACAGGATGAGAGGCTACCTCCACCGCTCAGCCAAGAAATGAGGTGCGGTATTTCCCTCTGCCTTCGCCCCTGGCTGCCTCCTTGGAGATCTCCCACTAGATGTGGCACACTATGCCTGCCGTCTCTTCATTGCTCCAGGTGTTGATGTCCAACAGTACCAGCAGCGCAAGTCTTGTATTGCATATTTTAAACTTTGTTGGTCATATTCAGTTACATCTTGTATATCAGTTTTTTCCTCGTCTTTAGATTACACATGAATCATGAGTAGGTGTTTAATTAGCCTACTTGATACTTCAGGTGTTTTCATACTTTGTGGTTCTTTAAATGTTTTATATATTAATTTAATTACAAAATGTATTTATTTAATTTAAATTCAAAATAAGTTCTACATCTTATATTTAGGCTCACAATTTTTTTAATACTGGTGCTATAAAGGGAAAAAAGTTAAATAGATCAAGCAATGCCACAATTTATACACAGCGGGTTCTAATATGCTATCGACAGAATAAAACGTAGTGTCGTAAATCTCAGTTGTCCCTTTCTAGGGGGGCCACTGACTGTCTGCCCTGGTGCCTGGAATTGCTGTCAGTGGGCCTGGCCACAGCTGCTGAAGCTGTTGCTGACGGAGAGCCATCCAGGGGTCGCCTAGGGACACCACCACCAGGCTTGCCACCAAGAGATTCACTGATGTCAGAATGAATCTGCAGAGATCCTGAAACAATAGCTCAGAGGTACAAACAAGCCTCACGTCAACTGGGTCCACAAAGACTCCACAATTCCGCAGGAAAAGAACGTGACATTCTCCCAAAGTGTCATGAAATTCAGGAATCCTTCCCACCCTACCCACTTAACAGTCACAATTTTGCAGCAGCCAGAGAGAGGTTTGTTGTTTTTTTTTTTTGCTTTTTGTTTTCCTGCCTTCTTGTCCCTCCATGCAATTTCCTCATTTTACAGCTTTCACCAAAAGGAGCAGTTAAAACTGGAGTACAGTGCATGGTCCCTGCACTGCTTCACTGAGCCACAACTAGAGCCCATCATTTTGGAGCCAGGCAAACAAGGTTTCCTGCAGAACAATGCAGCGGCAAAGTCCCAGGAAGATATGGAGACTGAAGTTAGATCTCAGCTCCCCACTTCTCTGGCACATAGGAAGATAGAACTAGAAGGTTGTCCCAGTGGCCTAGCCTAGAACACTGTGAAAGCCAAGGCTCAGGGAAGAGAGCTGGACCCGCTAGAAAGCTGAGAGAGAGAAAGAGAGAGACACACACACACACACACACACACACACACACACACACACACCCCAACCAATTCAGTGAGTATTTTCAATTAGGTGCCATAGTTGTCTGTGTTTGTGTGCAGGTATGGGGATGGGAATGAAGGATATTTCATGGCAATGGAATGAATTAACATTGCCATGGAACTTGGTTCCATTCTACTGCAGAATCCATAAGGCTTTGCATATATGGAGCCAGGCTGAGGAGGTACTTTTTGGGGAATCTGGGCCAAAGGAAGAGGGAGGTGGAGAGATGTGGGAGGAGGCGGCAGTCATAGCAGGACCGCTAAATGAGAGGAAGTGGCAGTACAAGTGGGGAGACTGCTTCGGGAGGGAAAAAGAGGAAGCAGGAACTGAGCTGTGGGAAGGGTGGAGGCGGTAAGGAGGATATTAGAGCAGGGCCTATGTGTGGAAATGGCAGGAGAGAGCATCAAGCATGAAGAAGGCTGGAAAAGGATGGTGGAGACGAGAGGCCAGGTAGCCTGAGGGAACAATAGATTTTTTGGATTGTTTTGTTTTTTGATGTGGGGAGGGAGAGAAAGAAGTTAATTTTAATGCGGGGGAATGATTTTGACTGGGGGTATAACGTAAGAGTTGAGAAATCATTTGGAATTGTTTGAGTGTGTGGAAAACAGATTTGTAAAAAAATTATTGTAGGAGAAATTTATTTTGAATGCTGGACTGGGAAGAATGAATTGGAAGCAGGGAGGAGGGGGCAAAGGGACCAACTGACAGAGTTCATAGAAGCTGATTAAAACTCTCCACCCTAAAAACTCAATATAGAATCTGAAAGTAAAGGAGAACTGCATGACACTGTGGGATGGGAGGAGTATGGTTATTTTGAGATGTAGGAGGAACTGATTTGGAGGGGGGAAACTAATTTGATTGTATGGGTCTGCATAAAGCTTTTCCATGCAAGCAGTTACAGTAGTTGTAGTCAGTTGGTATGTGACTGCAAATCCACATATGACTGGGAGTTGGCTCAAGAAGTGGCCCCACTATTAAGTAGCAGTAAAAACTCTGAAAGTTTGGGGATCCCTGTCATAGAACAATTCCTCTTAATTAATTTTTATTTTTTATTTTTAAAATAGTTGTAGAATTATGTCCTTTCCCTTCCAACTAGCAGTGTTTAGGCAAGCTATTCTAGCCTATTCAGATTCCTATACTGCATCTGTCACTGTGTTGTTCGAGAACCAAGATAGCTGCTCTTAAGCTTTACTCCAAAGTCAATCCCTCCACTTCCCTGATCATTTCTCTCTTCTTTTAGGAATTCCCTCCAATTTGTTCATAAATTAACCCTCAATACCAGGAAAATATAGATTGCTGTTAACATTATTGTATCAAGTTACTGTTAGTCTTTTAAATAACACATAGCATACAACAGCTATATTGGGAGAAAATTAACATCGCACAATGATGCACGTAAGTCAGGAATGAGAAAGCCAATGCTGACCACGTGTACCTTGTGTGCATGTATTCTTATGGTACAGTTTTTAATTATGTAATTACATACTATACCCTGAAATCACACCACCTGTAACCTTAGATATATATTTACTAATTCCTGCAGACTCACTATATATTAAATATCTACAGTATATTTATAACAGACTTGTCAGATAAGTTTTATTTTCTCAGAAAATCAGTTTGCATTTTAATTGAAAATATTTCAAGTCAAGCAAGCCAATATCCTGGCTACTCAAGAGCTCCAGAGGCCCTGGAGTGAACTGGGGACTAATCCCTCTTTTGTCTCTCTTCCCAGGAAAGGGCAGGGATATGATGTCATGAATTTTTTCTTTACTCACTAGGTTAGCCACTCTGTCTAGTAACTCATTTATTTGCTGGCTCTGCACCAATCCAATGTGCGATTTCCCCATCAAACGACGCACCTTCTTCTTAATGTCATTCTTGTTCACCTAGGAAGCAAGTACAGGACCAGGTTATTTACCTTTCCCTAATCACGGACAAAATATCCAGACATCTTGGTGTACGTTGCCGAAGGGGATAGAAGAACTGATCTCCTTACTCACTGTTTGCTCTACTGTCAGCTGTCAATTTCTCCAGACAAAGGAATAGAGTAAGCTACTGTTTAATCAGATAAGTTCTCTTCAGAAACTGGAATAGGTGCTGATGAATAGGACAAGTAAAGAGAAACCACAGGGATGGATCACCATGTATCCCATGCAATCCTTCTGTGAGGAAAGGGAATGCAATTTTTCTTCCACATTTAGAGGGGTGGGAGTGGAAGACAATGTCACTAAATGATGTTACTCCTATTCAACGGCATTTAGTATAGAAGCATTGTGAAAAATGGCCAGCAGGACACCATGTGCACATTACACACTATGTCACTGTGGTGAAAGTGAACATGGGTCTCACAGGGCCGTTTAAGGCATGAATACTAAGGGTAAATTCATGATGTAATATAGCAATCTAGCCACCTGATTCTCATTAACACCAGTCGAGAGTGCGTGCAGCTTAATTCTTGTGACTGCTCTGAAAATGACCCTACCTTCACATACAGTTGTGCCTGGCCACACAACACCACAAATAGGAATGTCTTGTGCCTAGAAAAGGGAAGGAGCAGAGTATCACCTTCATCATAAGCATGTAGACAAGCATGTTGTACAGTAGTGTAGCCAGTAGGCGGTCTTCGTCATCCTCCAAGCGCTTTCGGTCATGTTCTCCCAGGGATAAGTACCTATGAGAAGAACCAGTTGTGAAACAGAGCCGGGGAGTCTTTCATCCAACTCACTGCAGCAGTGAAGGAGGACAAAGCATTGTCTATAGGAGACAGAAGCAAAGGAATCAGAGCACAGAGTGGTAAATGGACATTTCTGAGTAGGAAATTTTCTCGGCAGGGTGCGCCAATCATCTATTAAAAAGGGTCATCATATCTTTCCTCACCACTAAAAACATTAAATTACTAAACTATTAAAAATTATTTACATTTTGTTTCATAAGTTCAAAGAAAAAGAAGATCAAAGAGGATTCCGACTCAGGGCACACAGCGGTAAGAAGGAACTGGAGAGGCATTTGTTTACACTGCCCTTTATACTCTCAGTTTGTAGCATGAGGGAGAATCAACGGACATTGCTTACTAAAAGATTTCTGGACTTGGGCACCAGATGTACGTGGGTGCCCATGTACAGAATACTCATAGGGAGCTTCATTCAAAGGAGGATCATCTGTTTCCCCAACAGGCCCAGGAAGCAGGTTCTCTTCATGATCTGCGAGGCCAATCCAAGGAGGTACGAGAAGGAATATAGAGGGAAAATCTAACAAACATCTTAGATGTCTGTATACTAATGCAAGAAGTATGGGGAACAAACAGGAAGAACTAGAAACACTACTGAATTATCACAATTACTACATAACTAGCATCACAAAGAGTTGGTGGGATAATTCATGTGACTAGAATATTGGTACAGAAGCATGCAGCTTGTTCAGGAAGGATGGGCAGAGGAAAAAGGGAGATGTTTTCTTTTATCAAAGATGTATACACTAGCACTGAGGTCAAGATAGAAGGTGGGAGGAAGACTTATTTAAAGTCTCTGGGTAAGGGGTAAAAAAGCAAAGGTGATGTCATAATAGAGGTCTACTATAGACCAACTAACCAGTAAGAAGAGGTGAATGGGTTTTTTTTGAACAACTAACAAAATCATCCAAAGTATAGGACTTGATGGTGCTGGGAGATTTCAACTACCCAGACATCTGTTGGGAAAATAATAAAGCAGGGCACAGATCAAACAAATTATTGGAATTCATTGCAGATACCTTTTTATTACAGAAGGTAGAGAAAGTGACTAGGAGAGAGGCTGTTCTCGATTTGATTCTGACAATTAGGGAGGAACTGGTTCAAAATTTGAAGGTGGAAGACAGCTTGGGTGAAAGTGATCAAGAAATGATAGAGTTCATGATTCTAAGGAATGGTAGGAGGGAAAACAGCAGGATAAAGACTATGGACTTCAAGAAGGCAGACTTTAGCAAAAAACTCAAAGAACTGGTCGATAAGATCCTAAAAGGTAAAAAGATCCTAAAAGATAAGTTCCTAAAAGGTAAAAAAAAAAAAAAAAAAAAAAAAAAAAAAAAAAAAAAAAAAGAGTTCAGGAGAGTTGGCAGTTTTTTAAAAGGGACATTATTAAGAGCACAAGAGCAAAACAATCCCAATGAATAGAAAAGAAAAAGTATGTAAGAGACCACTCTGGCTTAACCAGGAAATCTTCAACAGCCTGAAACTCAAGAGAGAGTCATATAAAAATTGGAAATTAAGTCAAATTATGAAAGATAAATATAAAAGAAAACAACACAAGCATGTAGGTTAGTCAGTGTGATTGGACTGACTAACATCAATGCAAATGAGGTAGTATCTGAGGCCAAAATAGGGAAAGAACAAGTTAAGAATTACCTAGACCAGGTCTATACTACAGAACTATATTGGTTTAACAACATCATTCAGGGGTGTGAACAATCCATACCCTTGAGCAACATAGTTATACAACATAACCCCCCACGTAGACAGCTCTATGTCGATGGGAGAGCTTCTTCCATTGACACAGCTATTGCCTCTTGGGGAGGTGGATTAACTGTTCCGACGGACAAAGATCTCCCATCGTCACAGTAGCACTACAGTGGCGCCACTGTAGTGCTGTATGTGAAGACAGGCCCTTAGACAAGTTAGATGTCTTCAAGTCAGTGGGACCTGATGAAATACATCCTGGAATACTTAAGGAACTGTATGAAGAAATCTCTGAGCCTTTAGCAACGATCTTTGAGAACTCATGAAGGACAGAAGAGAAAAGGGCAAATATAGTACCAATCTATAAAAAGAAAAATAAGGACAACCCAGAGAATTATAGACCAGTCAGCTTAACTTCAGTACCCGGAAAATATTGAGGTAGACAAACTATCAATTTGTAAGCATTTAGAAGATAATAAAATGACAAAACAACAGTGAGCATGGATTTGTCAAGAACTAAACATGTCAAACCAGCCTAATAATCATCTTTGACAGGGTAACAAGCCTTCTAGAGAGAGGGGAAGCAGTTGATATGATAGATCTTGATTTCAGTGAGGCTTTTGACACTGTCTCACATGATCTTCTCATAAGCAAACTAGGGAAACATAGCCTAGACGAAGCTACTATAAGGTGGGTGCAAACTGGATGGAAAACTGTACTCTGTACATGTCAATGATTCACAGTCATGCTGGAAGAGCATATCGAGTGTGGTTCCACAAGGATCTGTCCTGGGTCCAGTTCTATTCAGTATCTTTATAAATATGATTTGGATAATGGCACAGAGTACATTTATAAAGTTTGCAGACGATGCAACCCCTCCCAGCTTGGAGGACAGAATTAGAATTCAAAATGGTCTTGACAGATCAGAGAAGTGGTCTGAAACAAATAGGAGGCAATTCAGTAAGGGTAACTGCAAAATACTACGCTCAGCAAGGAACAATCAATTGCACAAATATAAAATAGGAAATGACTGCCTAGGAAGGAGTACTACAGAAAAGGACGGGCGGGTTGGGGAAGCAGAGTACAGTGAATTGAATATGAATCAACAACATAATACTGTTGCAAAAAAAGCAAACATCATTCTGGGATGTATTAGCAGGACTGTTTTAAGCAAGATACAAAAAGTAATTCTTCCACTCTACTCAGCACTGTTAAAGTATCAACAGGAGTACTGCATCCAGTTCAGGGCAACACACCTTGGGAAAGAAATAGACAAACTGGAGAAAGCCCAGAGGATAGCTAAAAAAATTATTAAAGGTCTAGAAAATAAGATCTACGAGGGAAGATTGAAAAACTTGGGTTTGTTTAGTCTGGAGAACAGAAAACTGAGCGAGGACATAATAGTCTTCAATTACATAAAAGGTTGCAATAAAGAAGAGGGTGATAAATTGTTGTCTTTATCCAATGAGAACAGAACAAGTAGTAATAGGCTTAAATTGCAGCAAGGGAGATTTAGGTTAAACTTTAGAAGAACTTCTTAACTGTAAAGATAGGTAAGCACTAGAACAAATTACCTAGGGAGGTTGTGGAATCTCAGTCATTGGAGGTTTTTAAGAACAGATTAGACAGACACCAGCCAGGGATGGTCTAGAGATAATACTTAGACCTGCCTCAGTGCAAGGGACAACTAGAAGACCTGTGGAGGTCCCTTTTGGTCCTACATTTCTGTGATTCTATGATTTCCTATTTTCCCCAGCTGCAACTGCTTGATGGCCATCACATGGTCACAGTTGTGCAAGTCAGCTCACTACAATAGTAACCCCTCTAGAATTGCTTCCCCTTGTTCTGCAGCTGCATAGAGCCTGTACAGGAAGTGGTTACTTTTCAAGCCTAGGGCCCTCACTTCTCCCACACCCCTGCCTAGTGAAACAGCTGCTCTTCAAACTTTGTGGCTCCTTTTCATTCCCCACCTCGTAAAATAGCCCCTATTTTGGTCTTCAGCCCACAGACTGGTGGCTAAGTGTGAGTGGCTGACTGGCTGGTGAGGCGAGGGCCCGAGAGTGGAGAACAGAACTTGAGGAGTTGAGAAAAACAAGACTGAAGGAATACAAGACAAGCAGAAGGAGGGGTGACAGATTAAAGGTGGGGTGGCTCTAATGGGTGGCAGAGTCAACAAATGCCCATTGGTGTTGAGCAGGGGTGGGCGAACTTTTTGGGCTGAGGGCCACATCTGGGTGGGGAAATTGTGTGCAGGGCTGGGGCAGGGGGTTGGGGTGCGGGCGGCAGTGCGGGATGTGGGAGGGGGTGCGGTGTGCTGGAAGGTGCTCAGGGCAAGGGAGTGGGCAGAAGTGAGGTGTGGCGTGTATGAGGGGGCTCAGAAGGGGGTTGGGGTGCAGGAGGGGTGCAGACTGTGGTACGGGGCTCAGGGCAGGGGTTTGGGTGCAGGAGGGCTGTGGGGTGCAGCAGGGGGCTGGGATGCACAGGTGTGCAGGCAGGGGGCTTAAGGCAGGGAGCTGGGGGTTGGTGTGCAGGCGGGGTTTGGGCTCCAGCCCAATGCCGCTTACCTAAAGCGGCTTCAGGGTGGCAGTGGCGTGCACTGGGGCTGTGGTTCCCTGTTCCCAGCCAATGGGAGCTGCAGGGGGCGATGCCTGGAGCCCTCTGCCCCCCCGCCCAGGGAAGTGGTGCTGGCTGCTTCTGAGAGCAGCACGGGGCCCGCGGCGCCCCAGGGGGAAATCCTGCGGGCTGGATCCAAAGCCCTGACAGGCCGGATTCAGCCCATAGTTTGCCCACTCCTGGTGTAGAGTATGCAAAGTGCACCCGCTAAACTAGCCGTTTGCATTCTTTCCTCTGCAGTGGGGGGCTTTGGGCAGCTTGGAGCTTGAACAGCCTTCTGCTCCCATCCACATCTGATTGAGTACTAATGAGAGCAGGAGAAAGCACGGCTGGCTGTTTGCAGGAGGGGAGGAGGGAGTAGTAAAACTAAAGCTAGGGAGACAGAATACATTTATTAACTTAAAAAAATTAAGTTACTGACAAAATGCTACAACAAATGAGCATGCACATAGGATTGCCATACACAAACAGCTTTAGAGCAGTCCACAAAATATACGGCAACCCAGGGGTCGGCAACCTTTCAGAAGTGGTGTGCCGAGTCTTCATTTATTCACTCTGATTTAAGGTTTCACGTACCTGTAATATATTTTAATATTTTTAGAAGGTCTCTTTCTATAAGTCTATATTATATAACTAAACTATTGTTGTATGTAAAGTAAATAAGGTTTAAATGCTGATCTTACGCCACCAGCCTGCTCAGCTTGCTGCCAGCCTGTGGTTCTGTTTACCTAGGCCAGCAGTGGGCTGAGCAGGGCCTGCGGCTGGGACCCCAGACCTTGGGGGGATTCAGGGGTCAGGGCAGAGGACTAGAGGGTGTGGGGGGTATAGGGCACAAGGCTGGGTGTGTGCGAGGGTCAGGGCAGAGGGCTGAGCGTGTGGGGGGGGTTCAAGGGTCAGGGCAGAGGGCTGAGCATGTGGGGGGGTGCAGGGCAGAAGGCTGAGCGTGTGTGTGGGGGGGGGTCAGGGCAGAGGGCTGGGGTGCTCGGCTCATGGCAGGGGGCTGGAAGGGATGTGCACCCTGTTCCACTCCCTTCCCCAGGGCCCCATCCCTACCTCTCTCTGCCTTCTCTACGGAGCTGCATGCACGCTGCCGCTCTTCCCTCTCCCCTTCGCTAGGGCCATCAGCTGACTGGCGCAGGAAAGCACCATGCTGGGGGAAGAAGCAGGGGAGGGGGGAAGCTTGGCTGCAGCAGGACCAAGCTTCTGCCTCCTGCCCTCGCAGGGGAAAGCAGTGGACGAGGGGGCTGTGGGGTTGGGGGCAGGGACCATGGCAGCATGCCACTCAAAAATCAGCTTGCCTGCCGTGTTTGGCATGTGTGCCGTAGGTTGCTGACCCCTGTGGTAACTCATCTGTAACTGTTGTTCTGTGAGATGCAATGCAGAAGTATGCCCCATGCACCAGAGTCAGAGGACTTTGCCTAGCAGTACCCATAGGAGTGGCGCTCATGCCCTGCACCCCAGCCCCTTCCCTGGCCATATAAGGGCAGCACCATCCTTCAGTTTCTCTGCACCAAAGCTCAGAGGCACAGACTCGGATGCAGAGTGGGTTGTGGAATACACATCTACATCACATCTCAAAGTAAAACAGTCATAGGTAGTTAACCATTTTTTCTGCTTCGAGTAGACGCAGCCATGTATTCTCCTTAGGTGACTTGCAAGCAGTACTCGTAGGAGGTGGAGTTTGGAGTCTATGTGCACAAGGACTGCAGGATTGCTTCCCAAAGTTTTCATCTGATCTAGTTGCGGTAATAAAGGCATCATGGTCTGTAAAAGTATGCACAGAGGACCAAGTGGCAGCCCTGCAAATGTCCAATATAGGCATGTCACTTAGAATGCCATTGACATTGCGTGGGCTCTCCTGGAAGGGGCTCGTACCCTTTGAGGAGGCACAGCCCAGGTTACTTCCTACGCAGTCATGACACAGGAAATTATCCACAAGGCACTGTCTGTGAAGCCACCACTTGCCCCTTCATTTCTTTTGCATATGAAATAAATACATGAGACGAGGAGCAGAAAGGTTTGGTCCTATCCAGATGAAAAACTAAACACTGCCTGCCATTCCACATGTGAAGACGTTGCTTCTCTGGAATTAAATGCGGCTTAGGGAGGAACACTGGTAAATATATAGCTTGGTTCAAGTGAAACTGGAAAACCACTTTGGATAAAAAGTTACGATGTGGCCACGCATGCAGTTTTCTAAAGACAAAGTAACTATAAGGGGGCTCCACCATCAAAGCTTTTAACTCACCCACCCTCCTTGCAGACATTATCTCCACAAGGAAGGCAGTTTTCTGACACAGAAGAGAGAAACAGGAAGTTTTCAGAGGCTTGAACAAAGGTTCCATAAAAGCTGCTAAGACAGTATTAAGGTCCCACAAAGGAAATGGCTCTTTAACAAGTAGACAGAGATGAGTGACTCCTTTCAAGAACCTCATTGCCATGGGCTTTGAACACAACAACTTCCCATGGATGTGCAGATGAAACACAAAAATTGTCACCAGGTGGACTCTCAAAGAACTAAGTGCAAGACCAAAAGAATGAAGGTATAAACAGATAGTCCAAGATGTCCTGCATACCAGTTAAATTCAGCTGAACTCCCCAGGCTAACGACCACATCGAGAAATGATTCTACTTGGCTGAACAGGTTGCTCTGGTGGAGGGCTTTCTAATATTGAGTGAGACTTGCTGGACCACCTCTGAACATCTCTCCTCCTCCTCATCTAACCATGCAGCATCTGTGCTGTGAGATGCAGGGAGTTGAGTGTGTCATAAACAGATAGCTAAGGGTTAATGTCTCTTACACCTGGAAAGAAGTAATCTGAAACACCTGACCAGAGGACCAATCAGGAAACAAGACTTTTTCAAATCTGGGTGGAGGGTTTTTTGTGTGTGAGTCCTTTGTTCTTGGTCTTCTGCCTGTACTCTCTCGGCTATGAGAAGTGATTTTTTCTGTCTCCTGCCTTTCTAATCTTCTGTTTCCCAGTTGTAAGTACAAAAGATCAGATAGTGATTTATGTGGTTTTTTTTGTATTTACATGTCTATAGTTGCTGGAGTGCTTTGAATTGTATTCTTTTTGAATAAGGCTGTTTATTCAATATTCTTTTAAGCAAATAACCCTGTATTTGTCACCTTAATACAGAAAGACCATTTTTATGTATTTTTCTTTCTTTTTATATAAAGCTTTCTTTTAAGACCTGTTGGAGTTTTTCTTTAGTGGGGAACTCCAGGGAATTGAGTCTGCAGCTCACCAGGGAACTGGTGGGAGGAAGAAGTCAGGGGGAAATCTGTGTGTGTTAGATTTACTAGCCTGACTTTGCATTCCCTCTGGGTGAAGAGGGAAGTGCTTGTGTTTCCAGGACTGGAAATAGAGAGGGTGGACTCCCTCTGTTTAGATTCACGGAGTTTGCTTCTGTGTATCTCTCCAGGAACCCCTGGAGGGGGGGGAAGGGAAAAGGTTTATTTCCCTTTATTGTGAGACTCAAGGGATTTGGGTCTTGGGGTCCCCAGGGAAGGTTTTTGGGGGGACCAGAGTGCCCCAAAACACTCTAATTTTTTGGGTGGTGGCAGCTTTACCAGGTCCAAGCTGGTAACTAAGCTTGGAGGTTTTCATGCTAACCCCCATATTTTGGACGCTTAGGTCCAAATCTGGGACTAGGTTATGATATGGTGTGCAGCGTTGTAGGAAAGATAGAATCCAGAAGCCAGTAGGAATATTATATTTTTCTTTTCTCTGCTAGGGGCTTTTAAGCAGAGAGGAACGGTTTGGTTTTAAAAGGAACCAGAGAGATTTTTTTTTTCTGCTCTCTCTGGCAGTTTTTGGCTTGCATATTAAGCAAGGAACCATTAAGAGACTATTAAGGGTCTTTTGTCACACAATAGCACTCCCATTAGGAGGCAAATACCAGCACTATATACATGCAAATAAAGTGGTTTTTCTGGTTTACTTTACATTGAAAGTAGCTAGAGGAAGAAAGGGAAAAAGGCACTGTTGCTAGGCAGACCCCAGGAGGCAACAGAGAACCTGCAGTTCAGACAACAAACACCGGAGGGCACCCCAACACAAGAAAACAAGATGTCACAAAAACCAGATGCAGTACAGCTCGAGGCAATGGAAAAACAGATAGAACTGCTCAGAACACAGATGGCCAGAGATGAGGCAACTCACAAACAAGAGATGGAAAGGCTACAAAAACAAGAAGAAGCCAAAAATGCAGCCCACCACAGAAAACTACAAGAAGAAGAGGTAGCCTACCGTCGGGAAATGGAAAAACAAGAAAAAGAAACTGAAGAGAAGGAAAAACAGAGAAAACATGAACTGGACTTAGCGCAAGCTGGGCTGAATGCGCCAGCCAATCCTAACAACCCTTCGCCAATTATGGTTCTACATCACAGGAAATTTCCCACCTACAAGGCAAGTGATGACACCGAGGCCTTCTTGGAAAATTTTGAAAGAGCCTGTCTTGGGTACAGCATCCCTGAAGACTAGTACTTGGTAGAATTGAGGCCACAGCTCAGTGGACCTCTAGCAGAGGTGGCAGCTGAAATGCCTAAGGAGCACATGAACGACTATAAACTTTTTCAAGCCAAGGCCAGATACAGAATGGGGATAACCCCGGATCATGCCCGTCGGCGTTTCAGAACCCAAAAGTGGAAACCAGATGTGTCATTTCCCAAACACGCCTACTACGCTGGGAAAAATTATGAGGCCTGGATATCAGGACACAATGTTAAATCCTTGGAAGAACTGCACCTCCTCATACAAATGGAGCAGTTCTTGGATGGTGTTCCTGAGGACATAACACGGTACATACAAGATGGAAAACCCAAAAATCTCACCGAGGCGGAGGAGATTGGAGCCAGAGGGTTGGAAGTGGCAGAAAGCAAGAAAGCTACTGTCAAGGGGAACGAATACCCCAGAGGGCACACTGACCATAAACCCTACAACCGAGGGCAGCCAAAAACCCCACCTACAACCCAAGTAAAGCCACAGACACAGTATTCTTCCACCTCACCAGTCTCCAGTAACTCACCTCGACCCAGTGATCCATCAGATGGAAGATGCTTTAAGTGTAGTGAACTGGGACATATCAAGGCCAAGTGTCCAAAGAATGCCATCCGAGTGCAATTCATTACACCACCATCACCCAAAAGATCCCCAGGCCCAGATGCCTCTCAAATACCCTTGGAGCGAAGGCAAAATTTGAGAGTGGGCGGAAAGAAGGTTACTGCGTGGAGAGACACGGGGGCACAAGTGTCAGCTATCCACCAATCCTTCGTAGACCCCAAATTCATCAACCCAAAGGCCCAAATGACAATTTACCCCTTCATGTCACAAGCTGTAGACTTGCCTACAGCTGAACTGCCTGTCCAGTACAAAGGCTGGTCAGGAATGTGGACTTTTGCAGTTTATGACAACTATCCCATCCCCATGCTACTGGTGGAAGACTTGGCCAACCAGGTGAAGCGGGCCAAGCGAGTGGGAATGGTTACACGTAGCCAAACCAGGCAAGCTTCCAGACCCATTCCTGTTCCTGGGCCGTCCACAGACGCCCCATCTGTGTTACCAGAGACCCAGACAGAGGTAGTGGACCCGGATTCCATGCCAACCACTGAAACAGCCACAGCACCTCCAGTCCCAGGCCCGGAACTGGAACAGCAACCAGCACCAGCAATTGCAACCACATCTTCAAACTCAACGCCAGAGGGCGCCAGCGAGCCAAAACTGGCAGAAGCAACAGACAGCCATACCCAAAAGGCTCAGCCAGAGCCTGAAATACCCTCAGGTGCACCAGCGGAGAGCGGTTCACCAGCAATGGAAACAACCCCATCACCTACATCGCTTCCAGAGGGACCAAGCCCAAGTCCCCAGTCTGAGGAAGAACTGGTGACCCCAGCCTCCAGGGAACAGTTCCAGACTGAGCAGGAAGCAGATGACAGCCTTCAGAAAGCGTGGGCGGCGGCACGGAGCACCCCACCGCCTCTCAGCTCTTCTAATCGATCCCGGTTTGTTATAGACCAAGGACTTTTATACAAGGAAATTCTTTCTGGTGGACACCGGGAAGAATGGCAGCCGCAAAAACAGTTGGTGGTTCCAACTAAGTACCGGGGGAAGCTCTTAAGCTTAGCCCATGATCATCCCAGTGGCCATGCTGGGGTGAACAGAACCAAGGACCGGTTAGGGAAGTCCTTCCACTGGGAGGGGATGGGCAAGGATGTTGCCAAGTATGTCCGGTCTTGTGAGGTATGCCAAAGAGTGGGAAAGCCTCAAGACCAGGTCAAGGCCCCTCTCCAGCCACTCCCCATAATTGAGGTCCCATTTCAGCGAGTAGCTGTGGATATTCTGGGTCCTTTCCCAAAAAAAGATACCCAGAGGAAAGCAGTACGTACTGACTTTCGTGGACTTTGCTACCCGATGGCCGGAAGCAGTAGCTCTAGGCAACATCAGGGCTAACGCTGTGTGGCTGGCCCTAACAGACATTTTTGCCAGGGTAGGTTGGCCCTCCGACATCCTTACAGATTCAGGATCTAATTTCCTGGCAGGGACCATGGAAAAACTGTGGGAAACGCATGGGGTGAATCACTTGGTTGCCACCCCGTACCACCATCAAACCAATGGCCTGGTGGAAAGGTTTAATGGAACTTTGGGGGCCATGATATGTAAATTCATCAACGAATACTCCAATAATTGGGACCTAGTGTTGCAGCAGTTGCTGTTTGCCTACAGGGCTGTACCACATCCCAGTTTAGGGTTTTCACCGTTTGAACTTGTGTACGGTCACGAGATTAAGGGGCCATTACAGTTGGTGAAGCAGCAATGGGAGGGGTTTACGCCTTCTCCAGGAACTAACATTCTGGACTTTTTAAGCAACCTACAAAGCACCCTCCGACACTCCTTAGCCCTTGCTAAAGAGAACCTAAAGGATGCTCAGGAAGAGCAAAAGACCTGGTATGACAGACATGCCAGAGAACGTTCCTTCAAGGTAGGAGACCAGGTTATGGTCTTGAAGGCGCAACAGGCCCATAAGATGGAAGCATCATGGGAAGGGCCATTCACGGTCCAAGAGCGCCTGGGAACTGTGAACTACCTCATAGCATTTCCCAATTCCTCACTAAAGCCCAGAGTGTACCATGTTAATTCTCTCAAGCCTTTCTATTCCAGAGACTTACAGGTTTGTCAGTTTACAGTCCAGGGAGATGATGCCGAGTGGCCTGACGGTGGCGTGGAAGAGGTGAACCTCTCAACCACCCTGGAACGTCTGCAGCGGCAACAAATCAAGGAGCTGTGCACTAGCTTCGCCCCATTGTTCTCAGCCACCCCAGGACGGACTGAACGGGCATACCACTCGATTGACACAGATAATGCTCACCCCATTAGAACCCCACCCTACCGGGTGTCTCCTCATGCCCAAGCTGCTATAGAACGGGAGATCCAGAACATGCTACAGATGGGTATAATCCGCTCATCTACCAGTGCATGGGCATCTCCAGTGGTTCTGGTACCCAAACCAGATGGGGAAATATGCTTTTGCGTGGACTACCGTAAGCTAAATGCGGTAACTCGTCCGGACAACTATCCAATGCCACGCACCGATGAGCTATTGGAGAAGTTGGAACGTGCCCAGTTCATCTCTACAATAGACTTAACCAAGGGTTACTGGCAAGTACCGCTAGATGAACCTGCCAAGGAAAGGTCAGCATTCGTCACCCATGCGGGGGTGTATGAATTCAATGTCCTTCCTTTCGGCCTTCGAAATGCACCCGCCACCTTCCAGAGGCTAGTAGATGGTCTACTAGCAGGACTGGGAGAATTTGCAGTTGCCTACCTCGATGATGTGGCCATTTTTTCAGATTCCTGGCCCGAACACCTACTACACCTGGAAAAGGTCTTTGAGCGCATCGGGCAGGCCAGACTAACTGTTAAGGCCAAAAAGTGTCAAATAGGCCAAAACAGAGTGACTTACCTGGGGCACCAGGTGGGTTGAGGAACCATAAACCCCCTACAGGCCAAGGTGGATACTATCCAAAAGTGGCCTGTCCCAAGGTCAAAGAAACAGGTCCAATCCTTCTTAGGCTTGGCCGGGTACTACAGGCGATTTGTACCACACTACAGCCAAATCGCTGCCCCACTGACCGACCTGACCAAAAAGACCCAGCCAAATGCAGTTAAGTGGACTGATGAGTGTCAAAAGGCTTTTATCCAGCTTAAGGCGACGCTCATGTCTGACCCTGTACTCAGGGCCCCGGATTTTGACAAGCCATTCCTAGTAACCACGGATGCATCTGAGCGTGGTATAGGAGCAGTTCTCATGCAGGAAGCAACAGATCGCAACTTCCATCCTGTCGTGTTTCTCAGCAAGAAACTGTCTGAGAGGGAAAGTCACTGGTCAGTCAGTGAAAAGGAATGCTATGCCATTGTGTACGCCCTGGAAAAGCTACGCCCATATGTTTGGGGATGGCGGTTCCAGCTACAAACTGACCATGCTGCACTAAAGTGGCTTCATCCTGCCAAGGGGAACAACAAGAAACTTCTTCGTTGGAGTTTAGCTTTCCAAGATTTTGATTTTGAAATTCAGCACATCTCAGGAGCTTCTAACAAAGTAGCTGATGCACTCTCCCGTGAAAGTTTCCCAGAATCCAGTAGTTAAAAAGTGTTCTTAAAATGTAGAAGTCTGTTAGTTATACACTTAGTGGTATATGTAAAGGTGCATGTGTTGTATTAATCTGTTTATTTTAAAGTTCTAGAAGGAAATCGCCGCCAGTGAGCTTCCCCACTGTCTGCAATTTGGGGGGCGTGTCATAAACAGATAGCTAAGGGTTAATGCCTCTTACACCTGGAAAGAAGTAATCTGAAACACCTGACCAGAGGACCAATCAGGAAACAAGACTTTTTCAAATCTGGGTGGAGGGTTTTTTGTGTGTGAGTCCTTTGTTCTTGGTCTTCTGCCTGTACTCTCTCGGCTATGAGAAGTGATTTTTTCTGTCTCCTGCCTTTCTAATCTTCTGTTTCCCAGTTGCAAGTACAAAAGATCAGATAGTGATTTATATGTTTTTTTTGTATTTACATGTCTATAGTTGCTGGAGTGCTTTGAATTGTATTCTTTTTGAATAAGGCTGTTTATTCAATATTCTTTTAAGCAAATAACCCTGTATTTGTCACCTTAATACAGAGAGACCATTTTTATGTATTTTTCTTTCTTTTTATATAAAGCTTTCTTTTAAGACCTGTTGGAGTTTTTCTTTAGTGGGGAACTCCAGGGAATTGAGTCTGCAGCTCACCAGGGAACTGGTGGGAGGAAGAAGTCAGGGGGAAGTGTGTGTGTGTTAGATTTACTAGCCTGACTTTGCATTCCCTCTGGGTGAAGAGGGAAGTGCTTGTGTTTCCAGGACTGGAAATAGAGAGGGTGGACTCCCTCTGTTTAGATTCACGGAGTTTGCTTCTGTGTATCTCTCCAGGAACCCCTGGAGGGGGGAAGGGAAAAGGTTTATTTCCCTTTATTGTGAGACTCAAGGGATTTGGGTCTTGGGGTCCCCAGGGAAGGTTTTTGGGGGGACCAGAGTGCCCCAAAACACTAATTTTTTGGGTGGTGGCAGATTTACCAGGTCCAAGCTGGTAACTGAGCTTGGAGGTTTTCATGCTAACCCCCATATTTTGGACGCTTAGGTCCAAATCTGGGACTAGGTTATGATAGAGTGCAAGATGTAAAACCTGGCCATGATGCTGAGTCAGGAGGTTGGAATGAAAAGGAAGGGATATGGGATGCTGAACCAACATTGTGAGGAGGTCAGAGGAAAAAAAAAAAAAAAAAAAGACTGTTTCAACCACATTGGAGCAATGAGAATGAGCTTGGCACAATCCAATTTCAGCTTGAGAATGATTACAATTGGAGGACAAGCAACAGGAGTGACAATTCCCAGCTCAGGTGAAAAGCATGAGTCAAGAAGCCCAGACAGAGACCCCTTGGGAGCAAAACAGCCGGCATTTCTTGTTGTCTTTCATGGGGAAAAGGTCAATTGTTGGTTGCCCAAAACTGCAAAAATGAACTACAGCATGCTGAGCTTCATGGACCATTAGCAATTCAGGAAGAAATTTCTGCTGAGGTGATCTGACAGGTGATCCTGGACGGAAGGTAAGTGATCGGCCCTGCGGGGGGAATGATATGCTCAATGCAAAACTGCCAGAGCCTGATCACCTCCTGACACAGCATGTAGGAATGTGCTCTCCCCTGTCTGTTCACATAATACCTCGCAATGCTATTATTGGTGAGTATGAGAACCACTGAGTCTCTTCTGTGATTATGAAAGATCTGACATACATTGTAGATGGCATGAAGCTCCAGGACACTGATATGAAGTTTCCTGTTCTGATCACAGGCCTTGAACTTTCAGCAATCCCAGAAGTGCTCCCCAACCTATTAAGGAGGCATCAGTAACAACAGTCCTGGTTGGTGGGGACTGAGCAAAAGGAACTCCCTGGCACACAGTGTCCTGATTGGCAGAGGAAGCCAGACCAGTCTGTCCAACGGATGACTATTCAGATGATAAACCAACTTCAACCACATTTTAAAAAGCGTAGCTTGGCATATTGGGCTGCCTGTGTGCATGCAGCCCTATGGCTAGAACCTCCGGCATACTCAGGCTGTTGTTGAGGATTAAGACTGCATCTCCAGACATAGTGAATTGCCTGGATTTGCTCAGTTAGCATAAATGCTCTTGCACTGGGCAGGATCTATCAGGGCCCTGATTAACTTGATTCTTTTAGTTGAAATTAATGCTGACTTCCTGCAGTTTCGGATGAGACCTAGACAACTGGGTAGGTTATGTGGGACCTGGATATGACGGAGGACTTCCTCTCTGGACTTGCCCCTCAGTAACCAACCATCCAGATGAGGGAAGATATGAATTCCCCTCGTCCTGAGGTATACTGTCACCACAACCATGCATTTGTTAAAGACTCAGGGAGCAGAAGACAGGCTGAAAGGCAGTAGGATGTACTGGTAGTGCTGGTCCATCATGACAAACTAGGGAACCCTTGCGTGGCTTGAGAGAATTGCTATATGGAAGTAAGCATCCTTAAGGTCCAGGGCAGCAAATCAGTCATTGTGATTTAAGGCGGGGAGGACAGTTGCTAGGGTGACCACACAGAATCTCAGGGAAGTCCAAGATAGAGGCCATCCTTACACTGGGCTTGGGAACCAGGAAATACTGAAGTAGAATCCCTGTCCCTGATGCTGAAGGGGGACCTCCTCTACAACCCCTAAAGCTGGTAGAGACTGAACCTACTCAAGGAGCAGTGTCTTGTGAGAGGGGTCCCTGAAGAGGGATGGAGTCTGGAGCTAGAGAGGAGGGATGGTGAGGAATTGTATGGCATAACCTGATCTGACAGTGCTTGGGACCCAGTTGTCTGGGGTAATCCAGTCCCAAACATCATAAAAACAAGTCAGCCTGTCCCCAAATAGTGGGGCATTGAGCAAGAGAGGTTACTACTAGCTCACTTTCCTGGAAACACATGTGAAAATGGACACCTGCTGAATGCTGGGGGTAGAGTGGGGATGGCGATGAGCTGGCTGGTTAAATCTCGAACCAGAGGTCTCTGGAAGCTGTCCTGCTGCCTTACAGGAAGGGAGGACTGTCCAAAAAATGCTGAGTGGTATTGCTGCTGACTGCTATAGTAGGGCCTCTTCACAGCCAGAGTATATACTCCTAAATAACAAAGTAGCTCAAGAACCTTTAAAAAAAGAGCAGGATTTCATTGATTTTTTCTGAAAACAAAACCTGACCAAACAGTAAGTCCTCAAAGGTCTGCTGCACATTGGACCCAATGCTTGAATTCTGCAATTATGAGGCACTCCTCATGGTCACAACCAACACCATAATTCTGTCCGTGGCAACCACCACATTCAGAGCTGACGGCAATAAGGTATTGGCCACCATATGGCCTTTCACAACTTTTCCCTGGAGGGTTCTGAGAACTTGTCCACTAACTTTGACACGGCTGCCCAACTGACAAAGTCATACTTAAAGAGCAATGCCTGTGGGTTCTCAGTGCACATTTGCAGGGAAGAGGACATATACACCTTCTTCCCCATTAAATCCATCCTCTTGGACTCTTTGTCCTTAGGGGTCAACTTATACTTCCTCTGCCATGCCCTGTCATTTACTGTAGTTACCACCAGCAAGTTAGAAGATGGATGAGAGCCAAAACCCTGCATAGGGACAAAGCATAGCTTCTCTGAATGCTTCACAGTGGGAGGCAATGAACCTGGAGTATTCCAGAAAGCCTTTGCAGACTCTAAGACAGCTTCATTTATTGGGAGGGCTACTCTTCCTGGAGCTGATGATTGGAAAATATCCAGCAGTTTATGTGTATTCTCCTGCAGGAATTCCACCTGGATACCAAGGTAGCAGCCATATGCCTCAGGGGTCCTGATACGCCTTAAAATCCCCAGATACTGCAGAAGAGGAAGATTCCAGCATGGCAGAGTAATATGGAGAAGACAAGGGGCTGTTGTGCTGCATTGACAAAGAGTCATGTTGGATACGGTCAGAACAGTTTGTGCTGAGATGATTTGGGAGCAGGAGCCACCATTGGGACTAGTGATCTTGCTCTGGCGTGGGTTGAGGAGTGGAACCCCAGGAACTGAGGAGCATTGCAAGGAGACCACTGGGCATACAGATAAGACACTGGTAGCCAGTAGCTACTGTCCTGACTGTGGGACAGATGCCAATGGTACTGATGGTGATCTGAGGGCAATCTCTGGTGCCTACCCAGTGATGAGGGTGAAGATGGCCATGACCTGGATTTTGAGAATTTCTGGAGGTTCTCTGGTGGCAATGGGGGAGCCAATTCCAACAGAGCAAACAAACAGACTCATCTGAAGCTCTACATCAGGGCAGCACCAGTGCTGAAGAGGACTGGAGAATAGGCATCAGCAGTAATTGAATGACAGACACTCCAACTAGGTATCGGGAGAGGAACTAGTACCCGAGTCAGTACCAAGCTTGATGAAGGGATCTGCCACCACAACAATTACAATGCTGAAGGATGCACCAACATTGAGGAGGCCTTTGGTGCTGGGCCTCAAACCCACAATCTGAGGCCCAGGTGGTGCCACTCTGTGATGCAGCCAGAAGGTACATAGGGCAAAACAGAGGACAAGATGGAAGAAGCCTAGGGAGGTTGTGGAATTTTCACCACTGGAGGTTTTTAAGAACAGGTAAGAAAATCACCTGTCAGGAATGATCTAGTCATTACGTAGTTCTGCCATGAGTGAAGGGGACTGGATTAGATCAATGCTTCTCAACCAGGGGTAGAGAGAGGTCTTCCAGGAGGTACATCAACTCATCTAGATATTTGCCTAGGTTTTACAACAGGCTACATGAAAAGCACCAGCGAAGTCAATACAAACTAAAATTTCATACAGACAATGACTTGTTTAGACTGCTCTATATACTATACACTGACATGTAAGTTCAATATTTATATTCCAACTGATTTATAATTATATGGTAAAAATGAGACAGTAAGCAATTTTTCAGTAATACTGTGCTGTGACACTTTTGTATTTTTATGTCTAGTTTTGTAAAGCAAGTAGTTTTTAAGTGAGGTGCAACTTAGATGTATGCAAGACAAATCAGACTCCTGAAAAGGTACAGTAGTCTGGAAAGGTTGAGAGTCACTGGACTATTGAGGTCCATTCCAGTCCTATACTTCTATGATTCCGCATTTAACAAGAAGTGTCAAGTCACCCTGAACTTTAAAGAAACCTTTGTCCTGGCCTTATGTTAATGGTGCGGGAGCATACAAGGGAGAGACTGTGCAGGAGAGAATCAATTATATCAATGAGGTCTACTCAGTTGTAGTAGTTAATGTGTTACACATAATTAAATCAAACTTGTGAATACCCTGGATTTGCTTCAGCCCAAGGTGAAATAATGAGGAAAAGAGACACTGCCAAAGAACTCATATAAATTTACCTGTCAATCATTTCCTGAGGTCCCTGGTCCATTCCCATTCCTTCTCTCTCCAACATCACAGCATCCAGAAAAGCATCTTCCCAGAACTGCATCTGGTCCCACAGTGTTGAGCGCTCCTTACCTAGGCAATATTTATTTAGAGTTCTAAGCTCTCATTCAGTCAGATAGTGGAAGATCAACTCCTTTATTCCCATTCCATAAAGACACCCCAAGCCAAAACAAACCCACAGCAAAAAGGTCATTTTTAAAATTACAAACAAGAGCACAACAGAGAGAGAGAAAAGACACTCTCCTATCCTAACCTATAGTACACTCTGACAGCATCTCCCCCAAACCTCAGACATAAGGAGCAATCTCGTAACTGTCCCTTGAGTGTACACCTTCCTCCTAAAGTTAACAATGGGATGGTGCATCTCACACAGAAGTGAACAGGACAGGCCACAATGCATAGGAGTGCTGAGCAAAGATATTAGTGCAAACACACAGAAGTAGAAAGAAGAAATTATTACTTAGAGAAAAGGTTTCCATTGCAGCGTCCTCTAACTGGTCCCAGACAGATCCTTTATCCCTCCCTGCACAGTTCCGAGCAGGCAGGACCGTGGCAGCAAAGAGAAAGGGAGAGGATGAAAAACAGGGGAAGAGAAGAGAGGGGAGGGAAGAGAGAGCTGTTGATTAATGCAAAGTTCAGATCAAACAAGTTCGCAGAAAAATATGCTCGTTATTGCAGGAAACATTTAGCAAAGGGCTAGTGAATCTTCAGAATGCAGTAGCCCTCTGTTCAGGCTGAACTCTGCACAGAGCAGTAATATATTTTAGCCTTCAACACATTATCTAGCTCAGTAGTTTTCAACCTGCGGCCTCCTGTGGATCCACAGACTACGTCTAAAGTGTTCGCAACAGGTTGTCATTACCATTGAACAATGGTTTTCAGCCGGGGGTCCACAGACTATATCTAAGATTTCCAAAGAGGTCTGCACCTCCATTCAAATTTTTTTTTAGGGGTCTTCAAATGAAAAAAGGCTAAAAACCCACTTATCTAGCTAAAAATCTTTTCCTCTCAGGATTCCAGAATTAATTCATACTCAAGGATATGACAGCACGGGGCTCAGGCACATTAAGCCTTATGCTAACTACAATTTCTCACTTATCTTCCCTTACTATTTTTACCCTTGACAAATCCTCCACTTCCTTCCAAAAAACAAAACCTGAAGTGCCATTCTATTTATTGCCTAAAGTTTGGAAAGCATTGTATCCCTGAGAACAGAATCTCTGGATGCCATTAATTGGAATATGCAAGCTCCAATCTACTCTCAGTGTACGACTTCTCCAGCTTCCCAAAAAATTAACTTACCTAGAAGCCCTTCATAGAGGTAAACCCTCAGGCTCACATCCTCCAGAGCTCTCCCTGGGCTGCTGCCCTTGATAACCTTCACACTGTGCTTCAGGCTTTGAGATTTACCCTGAAAAATAGGAGGAGAGAGACATCAGAAAGGCCAATTTAACAGCCATATATAGGATTGTATCTTACAACATATTCAAGTATAAAGCCATGTTAGTTTGCAAACTATCTTTCATACAAACTATTTTCCAAATAGTTTACAGAGCTAAATAATAAATTTGAGCCTATAGTTAGAGAGAAAGAGAAATATTATGCAGGTTCAGCAAGGAAGGAAGATGTTTTGGGATGTCATTTGAAGAATTATGGGGAGCAGAGAAGGTGCAGAAATACAAAATGGCTATCCAGGATGGAACAGAAGGTTTTCAAACCAACATAGACAAGATTGTGTGGAGGGACAAAGGTGGCCAGAGCTAGGACAAGAGGAAGCAAGCAGAAAATTATAGAATGACAACATTTTATTGAAGGCTAGTACAAGTACATGGAGCATTTGAAAAACAATAATAATTTTAAATAGAACCAGAAAAACAAATGAGCCACCAGTAGAGTCATTTGAGGATGTCCATAACATTGCTGGAGTGCTATGTACATATGATAACACATATAGCAGCTTTTATACCAATACAGTTTGAAAAACTGGGACTTGAGGAGGACATAACAGAGAGAAATGCAATAGTCAGTACAACTGGAGATAACACATGGACTAGGATTTGATAAGGTACGAAATTATAACAATGGTGTATGTGGGCAATAAGCAGATTAACAGACCCAAAATGTACAAAAAGGAGAAAAGAGTAATGCTAAGGATAATGCCAATATTAGAGAAAGCGGAGACAAATGAGAGCTCCAAAACGAGGCAAGAGATTGAGATGGAGTTCAGGATGACCCCCAAGTTCAGCAAAAGCACTTCTGTAAACATGTAAGTAAAGGAAGTAGAGATGAAGACACAATTATATTTGTTCAAGACAGACAGAGAGGCTGGAAAAGGAGGTCATTAAAGGTCACCCTGAGATGTCAAAGGGGAATGAGGTCAGACCATAAAAAAAATGACAGAAGCAAGTGAGCGTCCACCACCTCTTTAAGAGATTCCAGAGTCCAGCAGGTCTCACTGTTGTGAAATCTTTCCTGATGTTCCTCCTCAAGGGATATCATCAAATTTAACAAAAACCAAACATAACTGAATTTTTCACCTACTATTACAAATTACATCTAAAATTCCTGTAGCTCAATTTAAAAAAAAAATGTATTTTTCACTATTTTGTCAGTTGACAGCACTTTGCACAGAGTCATTATCATCGTTTCTCATTTTGTGAGACTCTTACAAAACAATAGGGGAGCAGGAAAGAAAAGGGCTTGTAAAACCACAAAACCAGTTTGGGGGACTAAGGGGTTGGTACAGAAGAAGAGGTTACTCACCTTGTGTAGTAACTGGAGTTCTTCAAGATGTGTATCCCTACAGATGCTCCACTTCAGGCGTACATATGCACCATGCACCTTCAATTGGAGACTTTTGGTAACCGTGCCAATTCGGCCTGCTCATGGCCCCTACACATCCTCATACCTCACATCAAGGCTATATACGGCTGTGTGGGTGAACCGTCCTATGTTCCTTCTCCTTTGCAAAGCCTCTCCGAAGAAATGCCAAGAGGAGAAGGAGGGCAGGTAGTGGAGCTCTCACAGGGGGACACATCTCAAAGAACTCCAGTTACTGCATAAAGTGAGTAATCTCTTCTTCTTTGGATAGTGTCCCTATGGGTGCTCTACTTCAGGTGACAACTGAGCAGTACATGCAACAGGAACGGGGTGCTTTGGAGCAGAGTCCAAGTTTTAAGGGCATTCCCCAAGGGCAGCATCTGACCTAGAAGAATGGACCACTGCATAATGTTTGAAGGTGTATATCAAAGTCAAAGTTGCAGCCTTGCAAATCTCCCTAATCAGAACATGTGAGTAATGCCACAGAGGTAGACACACACTTTGTGGAATGGGTTAACATTCTAGGAGGAGGTTTTATAATGGCAAATTCATAACACAAAATAATATATCCAGAAATCCAAAGAGTCTCTGGGTAGAAATTATGGACCCCTTGGACCTGTCAGCAATTGGTATGAACAGTCTGGAAGACTTCCTAAATGGCTTGATTCTGTCCAGACAGAGGTCTAACCTCCACCTGACATCTAATGTATCCAGGATAGCATTCTCTCTGGTCTGACGTGGTTTCAGAAATAAAACGAGGAGATGGATGACTTTGCTGATGTGAAATTCAGATGACACATTAAATGTTTACCTAAGATGTGGACATAGTAAAACCTTGTCCTTCAAATATACTGTAATTGGGGGTCTGCCATTAAAGTCTGTACTTTCCCAATTCATTGGACTGAGGTGATGGCCACTGAATCAAGTTTAGATCCCATACAGCAGTAGGTTCTTTAATCTGATGGGAAAGGTTCCTCAACCCCTTGATAAACCTCAGTGTCATGAAATGAGCAAACACTGAGAATCCCTCAATTGGTGAATGAAAAGCTGTTATAGCTGCCAAGTGGACTCTCAAAGAACTCAGATATAATCCTGACTTTTTCAATTCCAGGAGGTAGCTGAGAACAGCGGAGAGGGAAGAATGAGCAGAGGAAATATACCACTGGTCACACCAATGGTTGAATCTCTTCCATTTTTTAAGGTATGTCATGTGGATCCTTTCCTACTGTTTAACAACACCTGCTGTACCTCTGCAGAACAGGACGTCTCTGTTCTCACAAAACATTCAGGAGTCAAGCCTTGAGGCAAAGAACTACCAGGTTGGGTGAACAGTATGACCAACGTTTTGAGAGAGAAGGTGGAGCTGAGGGCAATTTGCCTGTGCAGCTTATGTAGTCTCGGTGCAGGGCATGAGGATGTTTAAGGGGTGTACACAGGCTGAACAGATACTGCCACCGAAAAATCTTTCATCAAAGGCACATGGGGTGCACACACATCTGCAGTGGAGCACCTACAGGGACACTACTTGAAGAAGAACCTGAAAGTTGTTTTAAACTAATTGTTTCAATTGTGTAGATGTCAAGTTGATGGCAATCCTTTACAAAAGTAACCATTAACTGAATTTTATCTCATTACCCCTAGTGAAACTTTTTGCATCATCCTCTGTAAGTCTTTTCCCATGCAGCATTTATACTCTTAGCTATGTCTGACCAAGCTATTCATATAATACTTGACATTTACTTAGCAATTTACAAATATTAAATAATTAATCCTCACACACTGCTTGGGAAGTAACTAAATATCATCCCCCACAACCCCAATGTAATATGAACAATTCTAATCACTACATATAACAGAATAAATCATTTTGTACAAGATTTTACAGTCTAATGATGGCCATTACGCCAGAGGGGGGAGAGATCCTATTTGAACACAAAGGAAGAGTCTTTCAAAGTTGCTATACGTTTAATTTTTGGGACGTTAATTGAACAGCATAGGCGTGTTATAGCCAGTTTAGCCAAGTCATGTAAATAAATGCACTAAGAGAAATCTATTTACATTGTTGGATATGGTTATGCCCAAAGTGCATATGTTTTGGAGATAAACATGTTCTGGCTAATAGTTTGAATTTCAGTGCCTATTCAGATCTGCTAACTAGGAACTGGTATTTAAAGAAAATCCCTATTGACATTCTGATATTATTAGAATAGTGTTTTAAAAAACTACAGAACAGCTGTTAAACCCAGGGAGGGCCACCATTCACCCACACTGAGCAGCTGTTTCAACGCAATAAGGAATCATTTTGTCTTTGCTGTATAAAGCCATTCTACCATCAAGGATAATATAAATAGAGAGGGTAGACTGCATAAGTATTAGCTTGATGGAGAAGCATATCTTGAGAGTGAGGAATTAAATACAATTAGTGCCCATAGTACGAGAGTGAGAAGTAAGCCTGCCATACACACACAGTGTATAATATGCAGGCCCTTGAGAGGAAGCATTCAGTGATCCACAAAAAACTTCTACCTGCGTTATCAATACACTACAGAATTCTGTCAGTGCTGATTAGCCCTTGCAATTGGATCCAGGATCCATAATACTATGATCCCTCACCCACTTTACACCTATTCAAGTCCTATACAAAATTTCATTAGAAAATCAAATGTGCCCTTACAAAGATGGAGCTAGTAGCAGAGTTTGTCTCAATTTCACTGTCTGATACAGTGTTCCGTGATCCAGTCAGGTTCCCATCATTCTCCCCACTGAAGCCATCACCAGCGTTGCTGCTCAAGTCACTGTCCGCTCCTAATGTCTCTCCAGAGCTGTTACTAACCTATGGAGGAAAACAAAGCAATTTAGAATGGCTTATTTTCTTTATTAGCACAAGATATTGTGGAGACAAGAGATGTCAAGAGTGTCACCCTAAAGCTGAGTAAGACTCCAAAGGCCCACTCTTCCCAACAGCAGCACACTGCATTTCTATCCTGTGTCACAGTACTCTCCCACCAAACCCTACCCTACAGAAAGAGATAATATTAACAGACTTTAAAAAGACATTTAAAAATCCTTTGAGTTAACACATCTCAGAGCCCATTCAAGTTAGATGCAGACAGCTAGGTTGTTTTCCCTATCCCAGTACACCTCACCACCTTAAAGGTCAGGAAGAGGGCCACAGAGAGTTAGATATTTAGATTATAAAAATTCCACTTCAAAGAAATTCAGAAAAGAAAGCTAGAAAGCTCATCTGGCAAGGTCCCCACAGTGAAGAATATCAGACAAGAACTGTACCCAAGAGAAGGTTCAGTCCCTTTCACATAATACTACTTTTTTAAAATTATTATTATTATTTTATTATTATTAAAAGAAAAGAGATAAATCTACCCAAATTTGGATCCTATAGGCCATTACAAGCATGCATATATATATATATATAGACACTCTTTATAAACTCAAGCAGCTTCAAAAGTTACAGGTTTGTGTCTTCTGTGAACAACCCCCACCCACCCACACAAATGTTTATCAGCTTGAGCTCTTGTTTTCAAAGTGATTGCAATCTAACATTTTCACAACATTATTCATAGGGGGAATGGAGAAACGTAAACAACACCCAACAGCAAAGAGCACTGCATACACCAGGGATACTTGCCTACAGAAGGAGCATATGTCCATATGTAAGATACACATGCACACCACATACTCAGAGGCTGTACACGTAGAACACACTATGGAGACACTATCAGAGCAGACACACAGAATATAGACAAAACAGAGTACACGCAACCCACATACACAAATACATGCATGCATGTTCTATACACACTCTTCCACCACTGTAAAAAGTTAAGTACACCAAGATTCCACTTTGGCCATGTCCTACCACTGTGTTAACTTCAGAATCCTGGCTTGTGCTTCGGATCATAACAGCTGGCCCTGCACTGGCAACAGAGTCCAAATCACTCTTCTGCAACCAGACAAACAAACAAAGGGTATAGGAAGAAAAAAAATCCATGTTATATATTATAATTTCTATCAAGAGTGACAGACAACATTTACCACTACTTTTGGGGCCTCTCTCTTAGAGAAGCTTAAACTGCAGGCCTCAGATATTTGCTGTGTGGAGGCAGTCGTAAGGACAATCTGCCCCCAGCCTGTCAGATACAGCAATACCTTTTCAAATGAAAACTATGTGATTGGGGCAGAGACAAATATTTCCAGCACCAAACAGGAGAAGAGTTTCACCAAATGAGAGCACTTGAAAGGTTCTCTCAAACTCTAGAAAGTTGACCACAAGTAAGCAATGGAAGCATAAAGACACTGACCTGAGAGCCTGATGTCAAACTCAGGCCGCTGCCTGCACTGATTTGGGATTTTTTCTCGTCTGTCTCTCCCAGATCAAAGAAGTGTTTCACACCTTCTGACCCTGGAGAGAGGGAAAAGACATTCATTACTGTAACAGGGAAAGGCATTGTAGTTTAAGGCAGACGCTAGACTGGGAACAGGAACAATACCAGGAAGACAAGCCAGAGCTTCTTGTTCTCTAGTTCCTTAGTACTGTAAACAACAACAAAGCCCAGCAGGTCACATCTGCCATCCTTCCAGTGCTACTTTGCGTCTCACAATGCCCCGAGGAAGTAGTCCAACAGTCTTAATTACTGACTGTTAGTAAACAGTACCTCTCAGCAAGACCTATGGTATCCATTCAAAAGAGACAGAAAGAGAGAACAGGTGTCAGAGTCCAATTACAACAGACATGCGGAGCAGTCACTACTCAACTCTGGAAAGCCACTTCATTTGTTCTTGGTAAAACAGCTGACTTCTAATTATTTATTAATATTGCCAGTGTCATTTTTTGTACAATTAATTGATTGTCTCTTTGTGCTGAATTTGTTAGGTTGCCAGCAGTTGTTACCCCAGCAGTTTTTCCTAAACCAAGTGATACATGGTATGATCATGCAGCCAAAGAGCAGATGGCAGTAATTAGTGCCACACAAATAAGAGCGTCAAGTGAGATGCTTTTGGAAAAAATTACAATATTGCATGTTACTTTAAGACATATATGAATACATGATGAATGGCGCTCCAGAGTTTGCAAATCACATAGGTCAGTTGTGAGAGAATTTCAGCAGGTCTGAAGGCATGCATTCACTAGCCTACTTCATCCAAAAAGAAAAAAGAAACAGAAATGAGATAAAGAGCTTTATGTTAAGGTCCCCATGCAATACTGAAGCCATGTTCTCTCCCCTTCTCTGATGGAATGACAGAAGGAAAGAGAGAGAAACAGAGCGTGTGCCTGAGGAAGGATTTGGAAAGCACTGTGCAATGAAAGTAAGGAGGCAGGAGAAGAATATGCTACAGATTGTATACAGGTAACCACTAAGCTCAGAAAGGAGAAGAGGCTGAACACAACACTTCTGCCATATCCATATCTGCCAACTGTTCAGTAACAGGGACACATGACAAGCAGCTGGAGGATTTTTCTTATATACTCATGATGCATATAGATACAATATCCAGTAACTCTACAAACAATTCAGCAATACCTTACACTGCAACGATACTGAACTAGGAACCGAGAAGAGCATTGTTATGTTAGATATCTGTCACCAAACAGTGCTAACATTAGAGAGTGAAAGAAGCATGTGTGAGAGAGATAATATACACGGTGTATATAAAGATTTATGGGCATGAGTTTGGGATGACATTACTCATGAGTAGCAAAGCTGAAAGTTAGCTGTGCAGACCACCCCAAAGGCTGTACATATTTGCATGTTCTAGACTGCCACCCCATCAAGGATTCTCTATATATTTTGCCAAACGTATATTTTAGAAATGGTATGTAGCATACAAAAAAATATTTTGGTACTATATTTTGTAACCCTCTGCATAAAAACCCAGATGCCTTAGTTACTATAAATCAGTGTCCAGGACTCAAATGGAGAGGAAAAACTACAAAAAAGTACATTATATATACCTCAGTTACATAAATACCCTTTCTATTCATAACTTGTTTCTAGCCCTAGAAAGTCACAACTGTTGCATATCACACTGGAAAATGAGAAATCTATTATTTCCAGTGGTACAAAGGTACTATTTCTGGACCTGAGTGGTAATGAGATATGGGATCTTTTAACTTATCACTAGTGCAAGAATATCTATTTTTAGTCATGGGCCTTGGGCACGTATTCTTTTTTTTTTTTTAAAGGGAAAAATTAGGAAACAGTTGTGGCAAATTGATTTGGAAAGTAATTACAGCTGATGGGAACTGTTCTTAGATTTGAAATATTAAAAGCATGATAAATGTAATTCATCACACTATCACCACTACATATATTGTGTTTTGATTTTATACATTTATATAGGCACACATGCTTGTTACACATAAAACATTATGCCATTAAAATTTATCAGGATGTGATTAATCTCCACCCAGCCTCCTTGGCTGTTGGTTCCTTCCTCTTCAAGACCAGTTTGTTATTTGTCTATCTTTTTTTTTCTTTCCCTCATCCATTTTAAGAGAATATAGTTCCTGCCTTGCAGAGCTTATGTTTGGTAAGCACTATCACATTGTGGACATAAATCAGTCATAGATGCGCGCGTGTGTGGGTGTGTATACATATATATCCACACACACTGTATATCGGAGAGAAAGTTTTATAGTATGTGTGTGTTAGTAGCACACATCTATTTCTAAAACTATTACAGCTGATAATTACAAAAATCAAGCTTGGTAAAGACTCTAAAGGAGGCCTCAGCTACCTAATTCACAATTCTTCCCAGAAAATTGAATTGGAAAGACTTATCCTCATTTTGTTTTCAGCTAACACTGGCACTAAATACAATTCTTCACATATCACGGATCCATATTTCCTCTTCCCCAAAGTAATTTCATCCTGCAGTTCAATAGCAATCAGAAAATCTACTGGGAGTTGATACTAGAGAACAAATCTGCCATTGCTGGAGAATTGCAGGAACAGAGAGTCCTTCACACCACAACTTTCAGACACAAACTGCTGTTAATGTCAAGGTACTGTCAGACAAAATTGCCTGACTACCTTCTAAAAAGAGGAGCTGGATTTTCATGGCAAAATTTATTCCAATTACTTTTTACATCAAGTGGTGAGGTGGTTTAGGAGGCCTTGTACTGAGCAGAAAGCACATCTCCTCTTTTCTCTTTGCACAGAGAAACACGGGCACTTGATTTCTCCAGGGCACACTGACCTACTTGGGCTGCCCTAGGGTGCAGGATTTTACCTGAACACTTTGTTGTGTGTGCAAAAGAGCATGGGCTATGGGAGCACACTCACCCCAGGCCTGGGGAGTTGGCAGTTATGGGGAGGCTGGGGGAATCAGTTTCTACGTTTCATCATTTCCTTACTCTGTTTTTCCAAAGCTTTTTGCTTTTTCACTTCCTGGTGCTTGTTCCACAATTCTACCAAAGATGCAAGCAGGAGAAAAAGAGAAAGAGTCAAAGGCTGGTCAGACAGGAAAAAATGAAAAACCAAAAACCCCCAAAAACAACCCACCCACCCTTATACCTCCAAACAATCAGAAATTAATGACAACTAGTGAGTGAAGGATTAACACCATTCTACAACAAATCAATGTTAGGAGTACAGAGCTGCATCATTGCCTATTTATTGGATTTCAAAAATTAGGGATGATCCAACACAGTGAATCAGCTGAGCAAAAACAAAAATGGTTTTTAAAACCAAATCTGCCCAGAAGAGCTCATCTCCTTTCTTAAGAAGGGCTGATTTAAAGATGGACAGTTGGGTATTTTATCCCCAACATTTCGGTTATCACAAAACTTAATATTCACACCATGTCATCGTCAAAGAAATGCGCAAAAGAAACAGCATTCCTGGCGAAACAGAAATTGCATTTTAAAAACTTTCCATTGTCAGTAATCTTGCTTATTACTAACACCACAGAGAGAGATTTAAAATAAAATAAATAAATAAATAGGTGATATTTTTTTTAACTGACAGTATCCTCATAAGTGCTGAGCTCCACCTACTGGCCAGTACTAGGTGCCTTTTGGCCAGGGGATGGATGGATGGCTGGATGGATATATATATATAAAATGAAAGAAAAAGGAGAAAAAACAGAAATCAGGATTCCAGTCATGGCAAATGCTACCCTAAAGACTTGAGGCAGGTCACAGTTCTCTTTCCAGCTGTAGATTCCAGGGACAATACACAATGAAGAGGTCAAAGTTGGGGTTTTTTTTGAGTCTGTGCATACACTCTCCTTTTCAAACTTAACACTCTGATAAGACAGAAAATAGAAGCACCACCCTGCACTATAACCAAGATTCTGCAGCTGAGACGCATTCATTCTCATGCTTGGAAACATCAAATAATTCCAGGTGCTGGCCCAGTGGCAGCATCACAAGTTGGTATACTGGAGCCCCCCATTTGAATGCTGAGCTTTACCCTCTGTCTCCCTCGGATGGTGGAGGCTGGGAATGCTACACAGGCAGGACTCTCAATTCTTGTAAGAGCAGGGAGGGGAGGAAGAAAGGAGAGAGGAGGGTTACTTTTCTGCAGTGACACCTGCTCAATCAAAAGCACTGATAGAAGCGTGGCAGGAAACCCATCCAGACCTTGCAGATGGAGGTAAGTAAGGGAATCAGGCTCTAAATCAAGAAAACAACAAGTTGGTGAGGAAGTCTATGACGATATACAAGAACATCAAAGGGAAAAAGTTACAACTCCAGTGGAGGGCTCATCTCCCTCCCCAACATTTCGTAGGCCCCAGATTTCAAATTGCCGTGGGGGATAAGCTACATTGATTGAGGCAGATAGCAGTGGGTGAGTGTTGGGAACATGGCTGTTAGTCAAATGGGTTTTATTTCTGCTTATTAGCTATGACAATCGTGACTGATGGGTGTTTCCTCCACACTGACAAGCTGACAAACTAACAGGACACTTTTTCCAGGTTAAACAGTATCCTGTAGGCTTGGCTGCAGTTTCCCATGATGGAGCACACCAACTGGCCTTCTCTGAAGTGTATTTACTATACGCTTTTTTTAAAATGCTGCTTCACAGTTTTTAAAGCCTTCAACCCTGTGATGGTTGGGGACCTGAACAGCAACGCCTTGTTACTAGGGTACCTTTCCTGAGTTACCTACCAATTCATCAGTTCTTAGAATGTTTATGGCACACGCCAAGATTTAGCATGATCCAAAAGGGGATTTTGAGAGCAAAGGTCTTCATGGCATCTAAAAACAGCCTCAGCTTATACTGTGAAGTATTCTTTAGCAGAGAAAGGGGGTGGTCCTCTGATAAATCTGAGACTGGCAGTTGAAATTCAGAGGCATGGACATGGCATAAGAACCTGAATAGAAGGAGAAGGTAGCCAGGAAGGATCTGGTACAGACAGCTTAAATTGCCTGGGTGGTACAAAGTCTTTCCCCTTTGCAAAAAATTGCAAGGAGTCCAGTGGGTCTCTAAATATTAAAAACTCCAAGTCCAAGACTTCAGAAAACACTAGACAGTTTTCATCTTGGTTTACTGTCCTTCTGAGTAGGTTTAGTAATGACACTTGATATCAAAAAGCCTTCTACTCCGGTACAGCCTGGAGCCAAGCCAAAGAAAATATCCTGAAGAAACCCTATTTTCAGAAAATAAAGAGAACATTTTTGCTCTGGGTCTTCCCTGTCATGGTTACCAGGACAGCATTAAGGGCCAGCAACACACAAAGATGGAAAATAAAATAGGTAAAAACAAAGATAAAATGCATCAAAAACTTCTTCATGGTGAAGTCTTAAGAAGCAGGTCCTGACCTGTCAATGCCATCTCAGAGCTCTCTGCAGGCCAGGAATCCTCCAAAATGACTCAAGTGAGGTGGTCTGTCAAAGACTGGCTAGAACCAATGGAATGCAAACCACACACATTTCCTTTGAAAGAAAGCTAGAAAGTATTTCAGCGAGAGAAACAGCCTGATAGGAAAAGCAAAGGGAGAAATGTGCTAGCTACTGGCTTTAAAAATGCTCCCCATATCAAAATTCCAGTGAAGGCACAGTATGGGAAGATGCCTGAAACTGGTAGTAAGTAATACAAAAATCTCATAACATGTAAGTGACTGGTGTTCCATTAGGCAAGAGAGGCCCAGACCCCACAACCTTTATAGAGATTTTCTGTCTAAAGTATTAATGCAAAACAAAAAGAAAAGACCCACTTTGTGTTGAAAAAGCTACCACTCTGCCATTCTTCTGTCTAACTAGGAAACACAAACAGAAAGAACTATGATTATAGGCTTTGCCATTGTCAGGGATGGAGAACACATCAATTTGAATACAAGACATTCTGAAGATTTAAATGGAGACAACCATTCTGAGAAAGGTCAAGGACCACAAAAGTGGTTCACACTGGAAAGAGTTCCCCTTGAATTTTTGAGAAGTTCTGTCGTCCTCTGCTTGTCTTACCTGTAGTATATCATAAGAACTGTATCTAATTAGTTGCCATAATTACTAGATAACAGGTTCCATCACCAATTAACAATGCATGCATATGGGCACCAGACAGGAAATGGTGCTGTACATGACACATTCCATTCATTCTGGTGATCTATTTTATCCCCCTCATTCCCCCTATTTTGTTTTTGTAAGACGGAAGCAAGCAGATTTCTGTTATTCAGAATTCCCCTACACAACAAGATTTGCTTTACTGAGAGGCTTATTTATATTTGCCTTCAGCGGCTTTTATATATCTTGATGCTGTAACTATCACCAAAGCTTCCATATACTTTGTTGTTTTAACAATTCACTAAATTTAAAAAAAAAAAAAAAAAAAAAAAAAAAGCCTCTTCCCCTCAAAAAGAGCTGACGTGACAGAGAAGACAGTCTATGCATCACTTCAAAAGGAATTTAAATACACAGTCAAAAGCTTGGCTGTGACCTAAACTCTGGTCATGTAGCTCCAGGGCCCCTTTGAGTATCTTCTTATATCTTCCATAAAGATCAAACAGGAACAATAATACTACAATGGCAGCTTTGAATGGTTTACTTGTAATGCAAGATGATCGCCAAAAAATATGATATCCAGGTAGCCATCCAACATAGTCCTGCAGATCAAGCCCAAAACAGGAGATCTCATCTGAGTTTGTTAGCTTCACTAGAGAAAAACTGTGGTGAAAGCCTGTGTGTAACCAGAGACAAAATCTAAAAGGTAATCTAATCTCTGATCCTAAAAAGCGAAAGGAAAAAGTTTATCAACTTCCCACTGAGGTGGACCAGGATGCCTAAAAGCAACTGCTGTTGGAGCAGATAAATTTAAATTCAGGGTAGACTAGTTGCAGAATAAACTAGCCCAATGGAGAAGAGCAAGACAGCAGCTAAAGTGTCAGAAACCAAGACTTCAAAATAAAATCTTCTGCAGCAAGGCACATATGACATCAGGAAATTCTATTCTGCTAGGGGGATGAATTTCTAGCTCTCTCCCACAAGACTGGTTCATCATCTCCTGAGACTTATTTCATATTCCAACTGATCCCATAGTCCAAAAAGATGGCCCATGTTTTTAACATCCTTAATATCCAAATGGGAACTGAAAACCTAGGACCTACTCTCTTGAACAAAGAAAAAAAAAGCCATTGAGTAATGGATGGAGAAAGCACATATCGTCTTCAGTGGAATTCCTTTGGCAGATCCAAACAAGGAACTGGTCACAGATGCCAATTTATTTAGCTGATGAGTCCTGGAATCTCACTCAGTACAAAGGATCTGTAACATGTCTGAGGGAAGGATGCATATAATCTGGTTGGAAATAAAGATGTTTATTTCTTCAATCAGTTCAATCCATTTTCACAGGTCTGGACAATGCATCCTTTGTCTCTTATATGGAAACACGGAAGGACCAAGAAACTTCGGTTGAAGATGACAGCTCTGCTGAAGCCAGCTACAAGCCATTTCATATGTTTAAGTCAATTCACCTATTATGAAAAACTAAACATCCAGGCCAGCTGGCTAAGAGGCAAATTGTGCCAACTGGGAGATTGATAGCTCCCCTTAGAACTTAACAATGTCAGCATTCACTGATGTCTCCTGACATTAATCTGCTTTCTTCACCTAAGCTCCTATGATATTCCAATTTGTTATGCTGGCTCAAAGCTATGGAAGGCCATTGAACTGCACAAGTGTCACTGAAGGCAGAATTTGTCCAATAAAACCTTTAATATTATTGACAATGCATGATCATTTAAGAACCTAGCCTGATTTCCAGATAAGCCTACAGGGCTCTCTTTTATTGTAAACTGAACACAACTGAGATAAAGTCTGAGACAAATGTGAAACCCTACAATGCCACATTTATGGTCACCTTTTAGAGTAGAAGTACACTTTAAGAAAACATGGCTTTAGTGACAAGGTAAAACTTGTCACCTAGAGGCTATTCTACAAGGGATATGTGGACAGCTTTTCAGGCTGACTTCTTTTAAAAAATCCAGATTCTTTTCCAGTTGTTTCATTCCTTCTTGCATCAAATACCCTGAAAAGACAGGTGGCGGAGATTGGGGCTATCAGCAGCATAGTTAGAAGCTAACCTGTCCCCTGTTCCCCATTTAGGACTTCTGTAGCACTACATCTTTTAAGTCATGTTGCAAACATGGATTGACTGATCCTTCTGACACTCCTGTGTGCAAGTTTCAGCCAGGAAAGGACAGCTAGCTGTCCTGTCAATGATTCTTCTTCATTCTTATCAAGAATCCCAGGCAAAGAGCTTCCACCTTTCTGAGTTCCCAGCTGAATCAAAAAAAAATTTTTTTAAAGAAAATCTTCCTTTTTTCTTTCTGCAGAGGAAAAAAGAATCTAATGTAACTTGGAGGCATTCAAGCCCCTATAGTTTAATCATAGAAATAAGATCACTTTTTATTTCCCTGGGAGATTTCCAAGTAAACTGAAAGCCTTCAGTTGTACTATCACTCCCTGGATCATCTCTTGAATCAAGGACGCATACTAGGTCAGAGGCCAAGGATTCAGCATCCCTTAAGTGGGACTCAATCCAAACACTGGCCACTATACGGGCGGAGATTGTGGGGGGAGGGGAGAATGTTTGTACCTATTTAGTCATATGAGTATCTGGTACTCTCTCCACCTTGTACAAGTCACTGCAGACTGGATGTGGTAGCCTCATCAGACTCTGCCTTCGGGTGATAAATCCTCTGTACAATGATTCTGTAAAACCTGCTCTCCCTTTGTCAGGCTATACATAGTGGTGCTCAGAACCTAGTCTATCAGTCCCCATTACTAGAAATGATGAGAAGAAAAAGGAATTTTCCCATTTGATTATCAGGTTTCTTACCCAAAGATACAATAATCCAGACCCTTCCTAAATCTTGTTGTTTGACCAAGTGAAGATCTTTTCAGCTAGCATAAACAGAGACTGGAATATACCTGATAGTTTTCCTAGTTATTGTCTTTTCATTTTTCCCTCCCCCACATTAAAGAAAAGGGTGACTGGAGAAATTTCCAATAGCCAGCCTTGCAAAAGCTGTTTAGGTAGGCAGGCAGTCTGCCTGGCATGATGTGGAAGAAACACTCATCAGTCCAGATTACTGAAATTGAAGAGCTGAAACCTAAAATGTACAGTCAGTGAAATTCCTAAGGATTTTGCTGTTCATGATTAGCAGATCCCTGGTCCCTATTTCTATTGGCATACACACCCCAGATAACTTTCTCCCAGTTATAGTAAAGAATGACAGGTATTTTTTGTTTTATTTAGTCCCTGCTGTGCTTGCTATTTCCAAGGTCCTGCAGACCCCAGAATCATCTCCTTCAAGTCATTTTATGAATCCCAAAAAGTGTCAGCCATGGAACACACTAAGGATTTTATCAAGTATCAACGTTATTTGGAAAGGGTTTAAAATGAAAACTTCTCAAAAAAACAAATTGCCCTGGGAAATATTCCTCTACAAGTGAAAGAAGAGCAGGTATGATTGGTCCTTGTGATCCAGGTGTGAATGAAGCACGTTACTGCAGCAATGAAGGCAAGTGTGTTAGAATGGGGAGGATGCAAGCAGAACCTAATGCTAGGGAAAAGCCCCTCCTCCTGCATTCCACATGCACATCAATACACACCAATGGAAGCAATAAAATTTTCTTCCTTTAGACTCCTTGTGTCAAACTCCCTTGTCCCTTTTCCTGCAGAGCTTGCTACCCTTGGCATGAGCTGGGGTACTGGCAGTTTCATTGCAGGCTTCGGTTCTGCCCTCATGGCTAAACCAGGGTCCTTGCCAACCGGAGTGGCTGCTCCATCTGTTGGACTTCGTTTTCTTTTTTCTGGTTCTTTAAGAGAAAAGAGAACAAGAAGAGAAGCAGAAAAAAGTGTAAGACAGTGGAAAGAAGAGAGTGGGGGGAGGGCAGAAGTAGGAAGGGAAATAGGGTAGATGGTGTTAATAAAGCCGAGTGCCTAAGACAGCATGAATGAAAAACAGCCACTTCTCAGATTTAGACACTCAAATAGATTTCACCTCAGCAGCACTGTGAAGAGCAGGGACTGAGATAAGCCCATAAGCAGCCGGAATTGTTTTGTATTTTCCATGGTCAAATCATTGGCGCCTTCAGTTTGATGTCAGGGACCATCCCAGTTTCTGTCAGGTTGGTGAAACCCAGTGGAATTTCAAAATCTGTGAAGGCCCATTCTGTCAATGGCTTAACAACACTCACAAGTGCTAACAGACTGGAACCTAGACATCCCATATCCAACATTGTCCTCACAGGTCACTATGGTCTGACACTAGTGAAACAGCAGGGGAGAAGACTACAGCACTGATGATGGGACACCTACTCCCAGGCTGATCTATCTGCTTTAGATGCTCACAATTTTTTCTTTTCCTCTGACACATTAACTATGAGGCCTCTTCCCACCGAGCTGTTCAGAATGGTGAGACAGCAGCCTGATCAACCCAGAATACCACCTCTGGAGCACCATCAAGTTTCTCTTACTGTGAAGAATTCTCACAATAACGGATGTAAGAGAAATAAGTAACATTAAGGGAAATCGGTCTGCCATTGTGGATTCTGTGTTGGTGTTGGCAAATACAAATCTCGGGCAAAGTACTGATGATGTCATTCAATCAGCAGGAGTAAATGCTGAAAAAGCTGCAGCTGACTACCTGACAGTTCATAAATTCATAGATTGTAAGCACAGAAAGGACCATTACGATCTTTTAGTCTAGCCTGCATAAAAGAGAGCATGGGATTTCACCAAGTAATTCCTGCACCAGCCCAATAAATGGTGATTGAATTAGAGCAAACTGGAGAGTCTGTACAGCTTCACTTAAATTAAAATATTATGGGGCAAAGCTGGAGGTTTTGGCAGTTGTATAGGGGGAAGTCAGGGCTTTTGACACCTAGCCAGGCATGGGATATAGTTAGAAATTATGGAACAAACAAATTAGCTGGATGTTTCTTATAAAATGATTAATAGTAAAACAGTTAACAAAACTATCAAGAACTAGTGGTCACCAAATGAAGCTAACAGGCAGCAGGTTTAAAACAAACAAAAGGAAGCATTTTTTCCACACACCCAGTCAACCTATGGAATGCCTTGCCGCAGGATGTTGTAAAGGCCAAGACTATAACTCTGTTCATAAAAGAACTAGATAAGTTCATGGAGAATAGGTCCTTCAATGACTATTAGCCAGGATGGGCAGGGATGGTGTCCCTAGCCTCCATTGGCCAGAAGCTGGGAATCGGCGACAGGGGATGGATCAGCTGATGATTACCTGTTCTGTTCATTTCCTCTGGGGCACTTGGCATTGGCCACTGTCAGAAGACAGGATACTGGGCTAGATGGACCTTTGGTCTGACCTATTATGCCTGTTTTTATGTTCTTATGTTCACTGTCATATTTAGGTTTCAGTGTTAACCCAATGAGATGAACAAGGACAGTTCTTGCATCTCAAAAGCTATTACTTCACACTGTTCACAGACTTAGGAAGACAATAATGAATTGGTTACACTTCACCCACATTTTCAAGGTTTTCTTCACAACCATAAAGGCTAGAAACAATTTTTAAGTGAAAGCTTAGCTATAGGAGAGTAATGTGGCAAAGAGGGACAGATTCCCATTACAATTGTGGAGTACACAAGAGCCTGTCTACCAGTGACTAACATCAGTAAAATGTCCACACTAATTTTATTATATCTGTCAGTAACCTTTGATATCTCTGACTATGAATTGTTGGCTTACTTGTGTCTTGCTAAGGTGGATGGGAGAAGGCCATGTAGTGAGTTTGCTTCTTCTCAGACATCTCAGAGAGTGATGATGTACTTTTTCCTTTCCCCAAAGATATACTCTGTTGAATCCTACCCCTAATTAAACTCACAGATTGTCCCAAAAGGTGCAGACAGAATGAACATGCTTACAGGTTTAAATGACATAAAATTCTTAAAAGTAAGGAAGCACTAAAGAAAAGCAAAGAAATGACAAACTGAATTTCTCTGAACAAAAAGAAATGTGGAATAGGGATGTTCAAGGCTCCTAGTGAGGCTGCAGATTCGTTAAATACACTTTGATCTGTTGCTATAACATGAAAAGAAGTCTGATTGTAAAGGCACTGTATTGGGCACTGCCTTTCTGAGGAGTTGTGACAAAGTGAGAATTTTTTGTAATATTTTTAGGAGGCTTATGCATGCCTCAGTTTCTCTCTATACTTTGCATTGCTACCGGGCGGGGGGGGGGGGGAGATTAAGTTTGCACTCGAGGCAGACTAGGGCCACATCTACACTACCACTTATATCGGCAACACTTATGTTGCTCAGAAGTGTGAAAAACACATCCCTGAGTGACATAGTTTCACTGCCACAAGTGGTAGTGTGCACAGCGCTATGTTAGCGAGAGCTTCTCCCACCGACATAGCTACCTTTGCTCTTTGAGCTGGTTTTGTTATGTTGACAGGAGAGCTCTCTCCCATTGTCACGGAGCAGCTACACAAGCAATCTTACAGCGGCGCATCTGCATCAGCAGAGCCGTTCCACTGGAAGCTCACTAGTATAGACATGGCCCAAGAGACATGTGTGTCTCACCTCCCTGTCTGGGTGGAATGAATAGAGTAATTGAGGAACTGGCTGATTCCGATCCAGATCAACAAGGGGTCCAAAGAGACACCAGCTCAAATAACACATGAATCAACAGTGGGAAACTCTGGGAGGCAGCGAACTCAGCATGGCCTTCCCTGGAGAACAAAGGATAGAGTGAGAGTAACAGCTAGCTTCCGAGGACGCTGGGAGCTCTCTCTACTGGAACTAAGAAAGGAAGTCAGAGAGAGAGCGAGCCTGACTATGGAGTTCACTACAGTTTGGCTGGTGAATTGTGGCTTGACCAGAATGTACTGTGCTTTAACCTTTATTTCTCTATGCTAATCCAAGGACTTCCAGTGCTGTGTTCCAACTGACTAATACAGCCTGCTCTGTCTTGAAAATGCTATTTGGGGTGTCACTGCAAATAGTGACTGGGTATGTTAGTCCCTGTGAGTGAAGCGTGAAGTCTCTACCAGGAGTCTCTCTCAGTTGAACTCACTGAGCAGAGCTCATGGTGTAAAACAGGAGTTCTAGAGCCTGAAAGCTCAGTCTAGAGATGGTGCAGCTTCGTTGCTCACCCTAAAGGAAGAATGAGAACCCTTGGGGGTCTGGCACACTAAAAGGGTTCCTCAAAGAGACTGTTCAAAAACTGGGGGCAAAGCACCAATCCTGTGGATCTGTGACAGGGGCATTAACCTGCCTCACCTGCATGGCTATCATCACTGTGGGCTGAGACCAAGGATTTACTAACACACTGTAGCGCCTTCTTTTCCCTGATCCTGATAATATATATGGAGATATACCTGTCTCACAGAACTGGAAGGGACCCCAAAAGTCCAGCCCCTGCCTTCACTAGCAGGACCAAGTACTGATTTTGCCCCAGATCCCTAAGTAGCCCCCTCAAGGATGGAACTGACAACCCTGAGTTTGCAGGCCAATGCTCAAACCACTGAGCTATCCCTCCCCACCATGTGTCCAGAAAAGAGGAGGAAACAATACATCACCACCTCCTCCATGGCTGTGTTGCAAGCAATTCCTAAGATGTAAACCTAAGGGTAGTACCATCACTACTTCTTTAAAATGTCAATTTCTTCCCTCCATCTTATTTCTTCTACCATTTTCCTGTTACTTCCTATTTCCCTTCTGTCAAATAAGAATTCTGTCAGAATACATTTAATCTTCCAATATTTTGCTGTGGCCAGAGAGGTGAACTAAAAGCATTAACGAGCAACTCACTCTGGAGGTGAGAGATTTGCTTACAACAGATCATCCAGAGGAAAGAGCAATTAGCCAAATGTTTCCCAAGATAAGTCAGGCTCCCAGAGCAGCTCACTGGATACTGGATCATTTGATGTGATCAGTGGTCTTCTAGCAATTTAACAGAGACAGAAGCTGTGTTTTGCTCTTTCCTCTTTTGTGTGTGTTTTTCTTCTTTTATCTTAACACACATCAGACTTTAGCAACAGAACTTAAGAACTAAGCAATACCACCTAAAATGGACTCTGTCCCCTTTGAGGATACTTAATACCATGTGAGATTACTGACAGGTAAGGTTTTTCCCTTTAAAAGGCTCTACACAAAGAAAGAGAGCAAAAATAAGGGAAACTGCTAAAAAAGGGAGGTTTAATCTTTTAAGTTTTCAATGTTTTAACTTTATGTTTTATGTGCATTTAACAAATGTTTTAAAGATTTTTCTTCTCTGTTTGGGGATGGTACAAAACAATGATATTACGTCCCCAGGAAAAAAATACCCAAATCCAAATTGCCACTGTTAACTTGGTGGTAAAAAGAAAAAAAAGAAAAGAAGCAGCAGGATAATTTAAAAACAATATAAAAACTCCTATCAAATTTCAGACACAGGGTGATGTCAAATGTGAATTTGTTCCTCTGTTTCAATTTCGTCAGCTGTACCACCAACACACAGAACAACATTAAGCACAGTCACCTTTTTATCAAATACAAATTCCCTTTGTGCTTTCTCAGGGCCTAATTGAGACTTAGACCTGGATGGGAGAAAATGGTTAAGACTGAATTTGGACTAGATCAAAACGAAGCTGGTGAGATGAGAGAGAAAGGCTCATCTAGAAGAATGGAAGCAGACTGTACCAGCCCTTTCACTTGGTGGTAAGTGCTACTTTTTCCCATAGGGTGCATAGCCACAGGGAACAAAAGGTCATTCACTGCGCCTGTATCTACAGATAGTGCTGGTTTGTAGTGATTTTTTCCCCATCTGTCCAGGCATTTGTCACAGCTACGCTTTGCCACAGTTATGCAGGTCCCCATCCCTCCAAGATGGATTAATAAACTTTATTTGGGTCAGCTTCTGGAAGTTTCCGCTGGCACGGAACACAGTTACCTATCTTATGAGTGGAGTGAGTCCATATAAACACATTATCACAAGTATCAGCTACTTACTCAGTTCCAGATGTAATTCAAAGCGTTCATTAGAGTCTCTAAAGCCTGATGTGATCTGAGACCTAGTTAGAGACACTACCTCTTATATCTAGTCATTCCAGATGTGATCCAATGAGGGGTGTCTGCCTGGAATTCAACTCTCTGAGGTTGTGGATAGGGCATTCTTAGCTGAAGGCCCCCACTTTATGTTTGTCTCTCAGAGACCCGGTCTTTAGATCAGGTTGCACAACTTGTGTGTTCAGTCAAGAATTGGAGATTATTTTGATTTGGCCAGTTGGCTGTATTAGGCAAGAGAGTGTTGTTTCAAGTGCATATGTTTTTAGTAATTATGGTACAGCACCTATGCACCTTAAGGGTGCTATAAAAAGACATTCACTGTACACAGAAGCACACAGCAGCTAACTCCAGAACAGTGACCCTGCATGCTCTGGTGCACTACACTCTGACACATTACCTTTGTTATAATAGTGTGTGTGTGCTATCTCCAGCAGGCCAAAGACACTGGCCATGCCTCCCAAGCCAGCGTTTGCATAAGACTGCTCCAGGCTTGACACAGTGCATTTCAGCAAGTCCAGCATCCCTTTGTAAACCTTGCGGTTGATCTCCTGCAATGAGAACGCAGGCAGTGAAGATGCTTCACACATGAGAAATCCATCCCAGCACAAACACACATGCACACTCCAGCAGGGGTTCACAGATCAATACACCGTTGCACAGAAATCATTTTCTACTATCTGGGTTTAGGAGTAATCTAAGATATTGCCTCAGAACATCCTCTACTAACCAAAACTGAGTAATGTGAGGGAATGGAACACTGACCACATCCTGGATGACATCCTGCTGAGCATCCTCCTCTGACTGGATGGTGCGGTTCAGTTTGCTTAGTACAAAGATGCGGAGCTGTTCGCTCTCCAGCAGACGCCGGACTCTCTTCATATTCAGCCAGCCAACACCCTGCCCATCAAGAACGTTGTGCACAACCTCCTTCAGAAATTGTTGGTTTTCACTGCAGGATGGAGAGACGGGAATAACAGGCAGAAAGCAGCAAGACCTAGGTACACGGGATCTGTAGGCATAATAGGGGATCTGGCCTGGACAACTGCATAAACTTGTTCCACGTAAAAACGACATTTACAAGTGGTGGATCTAAACGTGGTTCAACATGTTGCTAATGTAACTACATTCAGCCCAACCGACATACTGTAGTAACTGTCCTCACTGAACTGCTCAGAGCAGTTTGTCTTCTGATAGCTATTCTGCCGCAGGATCTAACATACACCCCTAATGCAGTCTGACTACACTACTGTAGTATCTAACCTAATCCAACTGCATTTAAACAGGAGCAACAAAGGGAACAAGAGGTCGTATATCTGTCAATGCTTTTCATTTCTCAGGACTGAGATATATGGTCTATAAAAGGGAACTCATTCCTTAAATTAGCTCTTAATTCAGGAATCAGAAACCTCTAGGAGCCTGTTCTAAAAGAGATGAGGCCTTTGAGAGCTCTCAAAAATATACAGATTTGAGCACAGATTAAGGCCATCAATACCTTCAAACTTCCTGTGTAAAAACATCTTTTGAAAGTTTAAGACTTCAAGGTGTATATACTTCCCAAAGGCAACTAGCACAGAAATACAGCTTTGTATTCAATAGTGAATCTGATACAGACTTTTTTGCAGGAAGTCTGGAACTGCCCTACCATTCATATGTATGCACAGAAGTCAGGACAAGTATTTTTACCTGGAATTGCTGGTTCGCCCCTGAGGTGATGGAGATTCCCTCTTCACTGTTGGGCTGTGCTTAATAACTGAAGACTTCTGATCGACCAGGGCCCTCCTGTTCCCTGTATGGGAGAGGAGACAGGATGAGGGAACAGTCATCAAAAAGGCAATCCATACCCACGGCAGCAAGAGACATTAAAGTCAGCTAGTGCTCCAGTTAAATTACAGATAAGACTTCAGACAAAATGGAAACTCAGAAAAGCAACAGCATATACCGTATTCTAGCATCACACATGGGCAGAAAACAGTAATGGGAACAATGCAGAGAGGGAAAAGATGGTAATGGAAGCAGGAGGTGAAGGGCAAGAGAAGCTTGGCTGCTCTGCATGCAGTTCCATCGCAAGAACCATCTTTGGATTAGACACAGTATGTGTAAAAGCTCAATGCATTAAGGGGTGACTAGTATAGATCATGTGATACTGGTTACCCAGTGAGAAAGTTCGCCCAAAAGGCAGGCATAGAGGATGCTTGGAACTGTTACATCATGCACAGCGCATGCTCTAGGGAACCCACCTTCATTGTTTACAGGGCCAGCTTCAGTAATAATCTCCATTATAGTATTTAACCCAAATACTGGGACACAAAATACACAATTAGTAGTGTACTACAAAATCTCCACCACCTCCAACCAAGAGTCCAAGTTAGTAACCAGCTTCCTCCCAACCTTCCCTCAAAATCAAACCCAAGTGACACAACAATACGAAGGGTCCTTGAAGCCCCAAAGAGAGCATGGGGCCAGCCAAATTTATGAAACAGATTGGCCAAATTTCAGGGACAATGTACTGCACCTTCCATTTCACCAGCACTATCAAAAACATGTGCCTAATTGAGAAAGTGAAGAGATGTGCATGAAACAAAAACTAAAGAAAGGGGTGGAAATTGCTCATGGAGCAGTGATGAAACGGACATTACAGAAGAACAATCCCAGCATCATTTTCCTGACTGCATGTTTGTAACTCTAAGGGAAGTGCAAGAGTTATTCAGCAATTTAAAACTACACAACAGACAGACAAAAAAACATTTAAAACGATCACATGCGCAAGGGAAACTTCACCCAGGCCAGCATTTACACACACACATGCAAGCATTTATACGTGTGCAAATGGACTGAACGACGTTTCAACACTCACACCAAAGGTCCTGTTGGGCACATCTATACAGCCCCCAACAGGGAGCCACTCGGCCCAGGTTAATAGACTTGGTTACCAAGGCTCGCACTAGTGCTCTAAAAATAGCTGTGTAGACAATGCTTCAAAGTTGCTGCTCAGGCTGAGGCTCAAGAGCTAAAGGACTAGGCATGGGAGTGGGCTTCAGAGCTCAAGCCCCAGCCCAAGCAGCAACTTCAAAGCATTGTCTACACAGCTGTTTTTAGAAGTCTTTGATCTGGGCTGTGAGGCTTGCTGCTGTGGGCTGTGCGGACATATCCGTAGAGTTATAACTGTCAAGAAAAGAAGGGAACAAATTGCAGGAGATGAGAGGAAAAGCATGAACATGGAATAGTAAAACCCATCACTGTTTTCTTCCAGTGTGTGGAATCAATAGCAAGTTTAACTAAGACAACATTCTTGTACACTGCCCAACCCAGTCATGCTTCCTATCTTTTACAACTGCTGTGGGAATACAGCCAATGGGTAGAATGTGGAGTCCCAGAGAGTAATTGTGCAAAATTTCCCTTAACATTTCCATCAGCCCAGCCCTATCTCTCCTCATTTTACACCCAGAGCAGGATTGCTCAGTCCACAAACAAAAATGGAAGTTCACACACAAAACCCAACTTTTGGCCTTTGTTACTACAAGGTCAAAGGTCAGCAAAATGTCATACCAACCTTCATTCAAATCCCTTCCCACTTCCAGATTAAAGTAATCTTTACCGATGAAAATGATGAGGGGAAAAATAAATAAAATCAGCAAATTAAAACAAAATAATAAATTCTAATTATATGTAAGAACTTAAAAAGCAAACAAATCCTTTGCCCAGCTCAGCAACTGAAAGGTTTCAAAGCAAAAAATGAGAAGCCCTGAACCCCCTTCTGTTATCAATAACCACCTCCAGGGTTAGCCATGCTGGGGCAATTCCCTAGTGTAATAATTTCTTCAGTCTCTAGTCTATAATATTGTAAAGCATTGCAAGGGAGAAGGAAGTACTCTGTTTACAGCTAGCTGTATCCAGGAGCTTAGGGTCAAATCTTCACTCCTGAATAAGAGCTACTGGGCTAATATTTTGCCTCTCTTTAGCGGATTTTTTATCTGAAAGCTGAAAAAACACTTTACAAACATTATTTAAGCCCCATAATCTCCATGCGAAGTAAGTTAGCATTATCTCCATTTTACAAATGGGGAAACTGGGACAGTGCTGAAGTGACTTGCCCAAATCTATACCGCAAATTAGTGGTAGAGGAGGAGTAGAACACAGAAGTCCTGGTTCCCAGAGTCCCCTATTCTAACCACTAAAGCACATTAATATAGTACAGGCAAGGAAACTTCTCCATCCCACAAAACACCCCAAGTGATGGGAAGAAGTCCTACCGAGAAAAATCAAAGAACTATCCAAGATGAACACTAATCCAAATCCCCAGAATGTCTTACACCTCCAAAATGCGATTTTGAGGGTGAATCCTTGGACTGCTTGGCAGCCAGAAGCATTGCAAAGGCAATAGTAGGCAAGGAGATGAAGTGGTTACCTTTCAGGCTGGGGAAGGGAGTGTTCTTGTCTCTCCCAGCTTTGGTTGGTAGGGCTAAGTTGGACAAACTGAAACTTGTGCTGTGGTTCCTGTACAGGCTGCCTACAACAGAAGGTGAAATAATCAAAAGTCTCTAGTGCTCAACATACACACTCCCCTCACTCTTCCTGCAATTCATGCTTTAATTCAGATCTCAGTAGCTCCACATCCCCACTATTGGGTTAACTCTCTGTATTCTCTTGTGTCCCAAAAACCAAACATGCCCCCTTGCTTATAGTTTAAATCTTTCCTGCTAAAAGTCAGATTGTTTTTAAAGTCTGTAAAAATCCTATTTTTTTTTATACTATGCTCATAAGTCATGGTATCCAAGACCTTGCTGATGCTGCAAATCATGGTACAGTAATATCCCACTTTCCACCCTAGGTTTTGAGACACCACATTGTGTCTTCAGTGCTTCCAAATTTGATTCTCTACCTGGAGTAATTTACTTGGTACCATTTGAGAGAACAGAATTCCAAAACGATCATGAAAACATGCAATCCTGAGATGGGAACTATGAGCAGGGCTTCATGTACTCTGACTCTGGAATCTGCTATGGAATCCATTTTTGTCACAGAATTGTGCTCCAAAATCTGAGCTTTCCATTTTTTTAAAACTTGTGTTTCTAGCACTTATAGGCAGTACAAAAAAAAATACCCATGAAAACATGACTGATTGTAACCAACACACTGCCATCTGCCCCAATCTGCAGATAGCCTGAAATAACCTCATTCATATGAGCAGGGAAGTTAACTGCCCTGAAAAGATGATCATTTAAAGATCAACAATTCATTATTTTATTCTATTTAAAGTCTTAGAGGAAAGGTCCTCTCATGGATTGGTTAAAAGATAGGAAACAAAGGCTAGAAATAAATGGTCAGGTCTCAGAATGGAGAGAAGTCAATAGTGGTGTCACCCAGAGGTCTGTACTGGGGCCAGTACTATTCAACATATTCATAAGTAATCTGGAAAAAGAAGCAAGCAGTGAGGTGGCAAAATTTGCAGATGATACAAAACTATTCAAGATAGTTAAGTCCAAACCAGACTGCGAAGAGCCAAACGGATCTCACAAAACTGGGTGACTAAGGAACAAAATGGCAGATGAAATTCAATGTTGATAAATGCAAAGTAATGCACACTGGAAAACATTATACCCACACTACACAGAAAATGATAGGGTCTAAATTAGCTGCTACCACTCAGCAGAGATCTTGGGAGTCATTGTGGAGAGTTCTTCAAAAACATCCACTCAATGTGCAGCGGCAGTCAAAAAAGCTAACAGAATGTTGGGAATCCATTAAGAAAAGGATTATTAATAAGACTGAAAATATCATAGTGCCTCTATAAATCCATGGTATGCCCACACCTTCAATACTGTGTGCAGATGTGGTCAACCCATCTCAAAAAAGATATATTGGAATTGGAAAAGTTTCAGAAAAGAGCAACAAAAATGATTGGGGTACAGAACAGCTTCTGTAAGAGGAGAGTTTAATAAGATTGATATTCTTCGGCTTGAAAAAGAGATGACTAAAAGAGGATATGATAGAGGTCTATAAAATCATGACAGGTGTGGAGAAAGTAAATAAGGAACTGTTATTTACTTCTTCTCATAAACACAAGAACAAGGGGTCACCAAATGAAATTAATAGGCAGCAGGTTTTAAACAAACAGAAGGAATTATTTCTTCCCACAACACACAGTCAACCTGTGAAACTCTTTGCCAGAAGACGTTCTGAAGGCCAAGACTATAACAATGTTCAAAACAGAACCAGGTAAGTTCATGGAAGATAGGTCCATCGATGGCTATTAGCCAAGGTCGACAGGGATGGAGTCTCTAGCCTATGTTAGCCAGAAGCTGGGAATGGGCGACAGGAGATGGATCACTTGATGCTTACCTGTTCTGTTCATTCCCTCTGGAGCACCTGACATTGGTCACTGTCAGAAGACAGGATACTGGGCTAGATGGACCTTTGGTCTGACCCAGTATGGCCGTAATGATGTTCTTACACTGCACCAATTACCATGGTATCAGAACACATCACTATTTAACTGTTAATCACTTTAGCAGAAATATCAAGGTAATATGTTTATCTCACCAATCCTATGCTCCTCTAAGTGTCAAAAACCCCAACTACCCTCTCGCACAGCTCCTACTTCAACCCTGAAAACTAGTATTCACTCACATGTCACCAGAAAAATCTGCAAGATATTAAAAATTGTGTATGTTGGTGTAGGGTAAAGAAATTGAACTTAATATTGAAATAAACAACATGGGGGGAGCTGCATTGATTAACTGTTTCAATATAGAAAATAAATTATCTAAATACCTCAATTTTCAAAATTTTAATGAAGCTGCCTCATAATTTCCAGTCTGCTACATCAGAGCACCAATGAATCCAAGGCCCTTTCTGCAGAACGTAGGCCCATATTACTGCAGAGTATGTAGGGCACTGTAAGGATAACAGGTCTGCCATCTTGGGGGAAGTTTCAAATTGCTCTCTCTCCCCTCCCCACTTTACAAACACTAAGGTAGAATCTCCACGAACACTAAGGTAGAATCATTAAAACCAGTTTAGAGGAGGCAATAGTACATACTGGCAAAAGACATAAGGCTCCCAAAGCCTTCGCTGCTGTTGTTGGAGATGGTGGAATTTGGGGAGCTGCCTCGTGAGTCCGACTCCGCATCAGAGTCATTGCCCAGCTTTAAACTGTTAGGACGTAGTAGCTTCTGAGACCTGGGGAAGAAAGTTCAGCTATTACTCACACCCCTGTACAGACTCCAGCTGCCATTAAATCTGACACTTATACAAGCTTCTAGGACCCATTCCACAGCAGTATCACCAAACTGGGGTTAAACAGAGGAAACATGAGGCACAAATATATCCATGTTCATGTTTCTATTACCTGCCAGAAGGTGCACACCATAATGATTCTGTGCTAAAAACCCTGAGCATTTTTTTATTTTTTACATAAGATCACCAATCTCTATGGTATCTGAGCGCAATGCCTCTTGATTCAGTTAGGCAAGTGTTCATATCTCAAATGCCACTGGAGATTTCCAAGTTCCTGCAGCCAATATCTAAGGATGACATCCTAGAACACTTTCAGGAAAATGTCAGTAATTGTGTCAGCTGCACAAATTTAAACCAAAGTCTGCAGTTAGCGTCAGTGCCCAGCCAGGAGGGGCTGCAGCTGCTCAGCATCAACTGGAGGAGACTATAAGGACATGCCTGGGATGTAGGAGATTCCTGGGGAAAAGAAGGCTAAACACTGAAGTACTGGAAGTAACAAATTTGACCTTGCCACCCCTTTATTGAAGAGCAAATGATGGGGGAGCCTTACCGATTCCCAGTCAGATTCTGGTTGAATTTGGGGGTGTAGCTCTCTTCCTGTTCCTCATCCTCTTCCTCAGTAGGAAACCCATATTGTGGTTCAAAGTATGGATTGTCATACTCTCGTTTCTTCACCATTCCCTCCACAGAGCTCATGCTGGCAGCTGGGCTTTCACCATCACGACGTTCCAGATTCATCTTGGGGAAATTTGGTTGCAGTGGCAAGGAGGGAAGGTGATTTGAAAACCCAGTAATCATCTTCTCCTCCATCTCTGCTGAATCTGCTGACTCCTGTGGACCAACCAATTTATCCATTTATCAATGCACACTCCCACAGAACTATAGGATAGAGCAAGAAAAGCATTCTGAGGGACTCTGCATACCATTCCCACAACCAGCTCCTCTACCCTGGGCTTTAAGATCTGCAGTAACAGTGCCTTGATCACCTTTCTGGGGCTTTATTCCGCTGCCCGACAAATCTTATCATTAAATATTCCCTTCGTTTCAAGCGAATTGCTCTGTATCCCACTATTGCACAGTAATGGGGATAACTTCCTTTTCTTGTTTTCTCCGCTCCCCTGGCAAGTCTGCTCTTCTTCATTTTTGTCAGACTATGTAAAAGCAGCTCCTCCCTCAGTCTCTCCCAGGATCTGTGTCGTCACTGTTTTCTCTCCATGGGCAGAGTTGTACCTGCTATTCTGGGGTGGCTCCTCCAGGTTCACAGAAAGCAGCAAAGTTGCCTCCTTAGTTTTATATTCTATTTGCCCAGAGATCCAACTGATTATTAAGGTTTCCTATCACCCTTTGATGTCTGAGACTCACTGTTTTCCAGAGATCCTCTCAGTGTGTGTCCATGCTTCCCCTCCTTGAGAGCATCATTTATACTAACTCATCTCTGGCTTGTAGCCCTCACCATCCCAGCATCTCCAGCTCACTGCTAAGCCTGCTTCTGTTCTGGGTGTTTGCCACTTCTCTCACTTAGTGTTCCCCACAAATCTGATCCGACTTAAAATTACAAAGTCTTCTAGACCCCTGTACTATACCCACTCACTACAGCCTTAAATGCCAACCCCCTTTGAGGGATTTTTATCTACCTGGTATTTGTCCAGCAAATACAAGAATATGAGTTACCGATATGGATGAGTCATTAAATTACTACCCCTCACAAGTATAAAAGAGTATGAACCTTATAATGAGAGTAGTTCATCAAAAATATTTGTATATATTGTGATTCTATATTGGATGTCTGACAGAAAAGCATATATATATTTATAGAATATCAGGGTCGGAAGGGACCTCAGGAGGTCATCTAGTCCAACCCCTGCTCAAAGCAGGACCAATCCCCAGATAGATTTTTGCCCCAAAAGGCCCCCTCAAGGATTGAACTCATAACTCTGGGTTTAGCAGGCCAATGCTCAAACCACTGAGCTATTCCTCACCTTGTTTACCTTAGCCTCTAAGGATAGAACAAGAAGCAATGGGCTTAAACTGCAGCAAGGAAAGTTTAGGTTGGACATTAGGAAAAAGTTCCTGTTAGGGAGGTTAAACACTGGAATACATTGCCCAGGGAGGTTGTGGAATCTCCATCTCTGGAAATATTTAAGAGTAGGTTAGATAAATGTCTATCTGGTATGGTCTAGACAATATTTGGTCCTGCTATGAGGGCAGGGGACTGGACTCGATGACCTCTCGAGGTCCCTTCCAGTCCTAGAATCTATGAATCTTCTTCACTGTCTACCCTCTACCTACTAGCTCCATAATTTTGCTATACCGGCTCTCGCATTCCCAGAACCAACCCCACACAGTGCCAGAGGGTTGAGGGAACTTACTCTCTCAGCTATAAGGCCTGGTGCCTCATTCCTAACCACAGTTTGATAGGGATAGGAAATATAGGTGCTTGTGCTGAAAGGAAACTTTTCTGAAGACCATAATGCTGCAAGCAAACTCAGCCTTGTCTATGAAGAGGGTGAAAAATTCATCTACCCAAGTCCATTTAGTAGGAGTCACCCTCATCCCAATTCCATTTGCCTAGATTCCACCCTGTGCCTTAGCTTGGGCGTGCAATAGTCCTAGTACACACATGATTCACTCCATGGATGACAGTGCTGGGGCTGCTACTGGCTGTAGTGCTGGAACTTGAGCGAGGCTGGTTGTTGTCCAGAGAGCTCTCACTGTCCAGAGCCTGCGCATCCAGGTCCCCTGAATATTCCTGGAAGTCATCAAACTCCACCTCACTGGCATCACCCAGGGCTGCATGTGTCAGGGGATCAACATCTGCAAACACATCACCAGGCATTAGAGACTGCTCACTATTCCAGCCTCTTGCCTAACACATAGTACCAACCTTCCATGAACAAACACTGCTCAGTGCCTTACTGTCCAACATGAGAAATGAGTTGGAGTTTCAATAACAGTTTCTTAAGGAAGAAAAACTACTGTCTCAACAGAAACTCTTACTGGCAGCCTCATCAGAAGCCAAGGAGAATTCTCTCTCTGCTCTCTACTAAAAATGGTTCTTTCTGATCAGGGCTGATGATCACTGAGTACTGTGAGGTAGGGAGAAGCTTGCACTACTGGTGCCCATGCTGCACATCTTCTGTGGATAGAGCACGTTAGTTTCCTGGGTTGTTAAACTAGTTCCTGTCACCAATACTACATTCAGTTCATTCGTCTCTCCCAAAGATTTTTTGGAGAGTGATGCTTACAGAAAGAAGAAAGTTTCTTCCTCTGACTGTCCCAGGATACAACAGAATAGGCTGAGTCTCTCTCTCCTACATAAGAGCAGACCATAATCTACCTGCCTCTCACTCTGAATGAAAGACTCAGAAGAGGCAACTTTCTCAAAGTGCAGGTGAATGGGGATGGAAGATCCATACAGGCTCAATGGAAGTGCAGCTTAGGAAGTTAGTTACTCACTTGGGGTATCACCATTAATGTTACATTTCATCATCTCGCTGACAAAGTCACCAAGGGAGGAGTAGGAAGAACTTGAGTCATCATAATCCACGCTGTCGCTACCACTAGGATAAGAGAGAGAGATGAGAGGCAGCCAAACAGCAACACAGGAGCTGGATGCTACAAGGTATGGATCATCAGCACTGCTCTACGGCTGTTCAAGCTTCATGCTGCACTGATCCCTCCAAAAGGGTCATAGCAGCGTGGCTGGCCACAAGCCAGAGGCAGAGGCTAATTTTTAAGAGAGCGCACTGTGACACTGCATCTCAAAGTAGCACCCTGGAACCCCCATATTCACCACTGTCATATAATTATGATATGCTTTGTACAAAGTATGCCTTGTGAGGTGGTATTTTAAAATTCTTGATCTGTTGAACTTTAACATCCTGTTGGCTTTTATGTGCTATCATTATATGTGAAGTTATGAAGCATTGCTATATGTGTTACTGAAATATATTGCGAGGTTGGGAGATGCCCACAGCCAACCTTTCAATTGCAACAAAGGAGCTGCCAGATGTGCTGAAGACCCATTAAAGGGAATCCATTCTCCCAATGGCCATCCCAGAGACTTCTCAGAGAGAGCACGTATGCAATGGAGACTGCTTGACCAGTGGGGACTGCCCGATCCCCACATCCCAGCAAAGATCTTTCCAGCAAGCTGGAAGAAAATATAAAAGAAGGAATGTGACATCATCACTCTTTCCTCGCCCTCCCCCAACTCAACATCTAGAAGACAAAAACACTGAACTGGGGAAGGGTGGTCTAAGCCTTTGTAATGAGGAACTGTAACCTGCTTGCGCCATCTTTCCTGCTAAGATACTGCTTGATTCAAATCCTGCTTAATCTGTAGAATTTAGATTGCAAATTTATTTTTATTTCTTAAGTAACCAACTTTGATCTCTATGCTTGCTACTTACAATCACTTCAAATCCCTATCTTTCTATAGTTAAGAAATCTGTTTTATATTTTTCCTAAAACAGTGTCTTTTCGTTGAAGTGCTTGGGACATCTCAGCTCAATTTACAAAGGCTAGTGTGTGTCCATTCCACATTGAGAGTGTGACAAACTACTTAATGAACTTGCACAGCCAAACAGGGCCTTGAGCAGTGAAGACAGTACAGTTTTGGGGTGTAGAGCTGGAGAAAATTGGCTGGAGCCTCTCTATTGATGGTTCATGAGTGGCTAGGAGATTATTCAGTGTAACTCAGTTGGGTGTATCCCTGCCTGTGGATTCTGTGTAAGTGCAGTATCTGTCAGAGGTTTGTAGCTTGACATCAGCATCACAGTGTGAGAGGCAACCCAGGTTGGAGGGTTCGGGGAATCAGCAGTCCCACAGTCCAGAATGGACCCCTTCACAAGCACATTTAACAATTCCAGGATAGGTGAAGAGAAGATGTGAAGAGCAACTCACTGGCCCTCATCAAAGTGGAGTGAACTGACCACTTGTAGCTATGGAGGAGTGTTTGAGCTCTCAGGAGAGAGGAGGGGAGGGGAAAGCATGAGGGAATCAGAAAGCACGAAGTCCTTCCTTGATAAACTAATAACAGACCACTTCTGTTAGTGTGCTTGGTGCTGCACAGCCCATAGAGAACAGACAAGGTCCTGCTCCGAAGAGCTTGCAAGCTGAGAGACAAACAAAAAACAATAAAGCAGAGACACAGCTTTGGGGGCTGGAATACAATCACCACTCAGAAGGGCTGCAGCTATTTATGTTTTATTAAATTCATGAATAGTTCTTCTCAAGCGGTCAATTAACATTGAGAGGCTTCATGTAGTTGTGTGTTTTGAGGCGGGATTTGAAAGAAAGAGGGGATACTTGTTGCAATAAGGGAGGAAGGACAATCCATGAGCAAAGGACAGCATGGAAAAAAGCAAAGAGAGGAGCATGGCAAAAGGGAGTATAGAAATCCAAGTGGACCAAAAGGAGTAGGAGGAATCAGAGGCGAAGGCAGAGTGATGTTAAAAAGAATGCTTGAAAGTGAAGATGAAGAGTTCATGAAAGCCAATGAAGGGAATCTGAGGCAGCTGTGACACAGTCAGAGCAGCGAGGAAGAAAAATTACTTTAGCAGCAGTGCTTTTTATAGACTGAAGAAACAAGGTGGGAGTCTTTGAGGTCAGAGAAACAGGTTGCAACAGCAAAGCAAGAGATGACCAGAATATTTATAATGACCTTTAGTTAACAACTGAATAGTGTCATGTTCCCCACCAACCTGTCATCAGTAGGTTCAGAATCTGTTTCCTTCTCTATGGGGACACTCAATGCCTCAGCCAGCTGGGAATTGCTATCATAGACACGGTAGTGGATTGGTTGAAGCTGGTGAGCATACCATTTTGGTTTGTCACCAATCAGGGCTGGGTCAAACATGTCTGCAAAGAAAACAGGAAAAAAGAGAGTTAAATGAACTTAGTTATTTGTATTATGACAACACTGAGAGGCCTTGATTAAGTGGGCCTTCGTTGTGCTAGGCACTATAAAACCACGTAGGAAAAGAGTCCCCTGTCCTGAGAAGCTTACAGCATGCAGACAGACAAGACACAAAAAGGTAGAACAAACAGAGGGAGGGTAACAATGACAATAATCCAACAGAAACTCACAACCAACTGGGACAAGAAGGTCTCAGTTCAAGACTCATTTCATGGACCCTTACTGGAAAAGACGGTCCCTTCCACAGCAATAGGCTCCACTGCTGGAATAGTGTGTTTGACTAGCCAACCTCTTTCCCAGTACTGTCTCCATATTAGAAGCTTCTGCATTAGACAAGCTGAGTGGAAAGGCAGGACCAGGACTTACTGTTGTGGATCCTTTGAAAAGCATAATTAGTTGGGTTGAGTGACCACTCTCCGAAGTACTCCACTGCTTGTGTCCTAGACAGCTTGTCTGCGAAAGCTGTCTGCTTTGGCCTAGACGCAAGAAAAGAATTGGCCTGAAAGGCCACCACAGGCCGGGGGAAGAGACGAAGGGTGCGGGTGTGCATCTGGAAACCATGCAAAACATTTGGTGAGTTGAAGAATCTCACCATAGCAACCCTAAGAAGGAAATAGATGGTAATATGTCAGATGCAGACATGGAACTTCAAAGGGGAGGGGGACAGACAGGGCCTTTAAATGTTACACAAAAGGCAACCTTTCCACCAGGAGTGTTTCCAAAAGGGAAGGGTGATACAAGATAGGAGTGGGAACATGTGTGACTCCCACTGGGAAAAGGGATTCTCTCAAGAAACTGCTTTAGTTTAACTTTCCTTTCCCTTACAGCAGGTGCTTTGTATGCTCAACTCACACAAGGATTGTCAGCCCAACCAACTACTTCTGGCAAAGAAGCCCCTTCATGGCTGATCATCCCTTATACCAGCCAGTAGAGTTGCTAATAAGAAGACAGGTTTCTGGGAGTTACATTTCTTACAGTGAATATGACTAGTGGGAAGCAGCTAATACACAGGGCATGTGAATTAACCTGAACTCACTATTAAGCTGCTGAGACCTAGGGAGGGCAGCTGAGATAAGCTATGGGGAAATGCGGGAAATGAACACATCACTTTGGTGTCTCAGTCATCATACAGTTTACTAATACACCCATATCTTCCTCCTTATCTGTCATTTCTAACTGATGAGCCTCTAGCCTATAGCAGAAATTCTTATTATTAGTCCCTAAAAGCAAGATCTTGCACTTTGTCCTATTAAATTTATGCTGAAATATATTTGTTTGTCTCTAAGCTGCCACAAGTACTCCTGTTCTTTTTGTGGATACAGACTAACATACTGCTACTCTGAAACTTGTCATCTGATTTCTATTACTCCAGTACTTAAGGTCATCCAATATTCTAGTCCTCCACTGTAGTGATGATACCTTTCAGCTTCGTGTCATCAGCAAATTTTATTAGCACATTTCTACTTTTTGCGCCAAGGCCATTAATGAAAATGTTAAACAACATTGGTCCCAAAAGCCACCCCAAGGACCTCCACTAGTATGCTCTCTCCAGCCAGACAGTTCTCCTTTCACTACAACCTGTAGTTTTCTCTCTGTTAGCCAGTTCCTTCCCCACCTCTCCAACCACTAATTTCCCATGTGGCACCATGTCAAACGCTTTACTGAAGTCCAGATGCGTTAGATCTACTGCATTTCTCTTATCTAAAAAAATCAGTTATCTTAACAAAAGAAAGATATATTAGTCCGGCATGATCTACCTTTGGTAAACCCATGCTGCAATTGATTCTATTTTCCTTTTACCTCCATCTCTTTAATTATTTTTTCCATCCAAATTTGTTCTAAAGCCTTGCATATTACTGAGGTCAGATTAACGGGTCTGAAGTTGCCTGGATCACTTTATTTCATTTTCTTAAATATAGATAGGAGGTCTGCTATTCTGCTGCCATATCGTACCATCCCCATCTCATAGATTTATTAAAAATCCTTGCTACCAGACTAGCAATTTCATGCTCCTTCAACGTTCTGGGAGTGAGACTATCCAATCTCCTCATCTTGAGCCCTTCAAGTTTTGATTCCCCCTTGGACATGGTAATTTCCATGTCTATAAATTCATTCTCATTAGCCATCCTGCCTTTGCTGCCATGTTCTGCATCATCATCAGTGAGCCCCTGACACAAACTTCATGGTAACCACTGCCTTGACATGTTTATTTGAAGAGAATTTTTTTTTTTTGTAGCTAACATTCAGTGTTTATCTGAAGGACAGAGATACAGACTGGCTTACAACATGGCACCCTCGGAAAGCCCTGCACTTCCTTCTCAAGTGTGAACCTATGGAGATTCAGCATGTAGTGCCTAGTCAGCTCACCTGGTGGCCACATCCACAGAGTCCACATCATTGCCATAGATCAGGGGGTTGAATTCCGTGGAAGGGGTGGACTGTAGACCATTCTGAGGTCTTCCCAAGAGCAGTGGGATCTCCTGTCCCTCATGAAACTTCTCTAGGTTAAGGATGGGCTGGGTATTCAGACTCATGCTGGCCAAGGCCTGAGAAGCAACAGGTCACATGCACTGTCAGCAAGAAACCATTATTCAGGTAAGAATATAAAGAGTAGAGCTTACTTAACCCCTGAGCAAACACAGCCCTTGTGTCAGGTTCTAGTGCACTCTCAGGAGCATGTCTACACCATTCTCTGCCCTCCAATCAGCCAAGAAAGAAATCCTTGTGTGGACTCTGCATTTGCTGGATTGCCCATCTATCTCCTTACTGATGACACAGTCCTGGGAATAGCACACAGTGTCAGATTTCTGAATGGTTGATAAAAGTAAAAACAGATGCTTCCAATAGTCCAAAACCTGCCAGGTTCAGGGTGTGCAGCATTCTGGATCCTAGCAGCTTGTTGGAGATTTATTCCTATCTCCAGTAGTCAGAAATACACTCTTTAGAACCAATCAGCATCTTGGCTGTTAGCCATAATCCATAATCCCAGGACATAAACCTGCAATTCTCAGTTTCTCACCTGGGTGAATTCTGTGCCTTTGTATAGAAATTGTGTTATCCCAAGCCCTGATAGCATTATCTTGAAAGTGCACTAAAGCAGTAAAGGTTTAACTTCCTAGTCTTACAACCAGATTGGTCCCAAATCTCCCCATTTCTCCTCCTGCTCCTTGAGTCTCCTCCTCTAGCCTCCCTTTCAAAAGTCAATAAGTAAAGCACAGAAGAAGAATAAAAATCGTGGAAAGTTGAGAGGAAAAAAGAGTAAAATAAAGAACCTTGTTGTCAGGCGTGAGCAGCTGTTGCTGAGTGATAGCAGTCATGCTAACCAGACACTGGAGGCAAGATGGAAGATCACATGACAACATCAGCAGCCAAGACGAACACATGACCACAGACAGATGGAGAAAAAAAAAAACTATTACTACCAAATATCACAGATGAGAAAGGAAATAAAAAGGACCACAAATCAGTGCAATTCCTGAAAGAAGCCAGCATGCTCCATCACCACTCATCTGCTCCCCACTAGACCCTCCTTTTTTCCCAGAAAGGGATAACATTCTAGTCTCCAGGTTGTGAACAGAGATTTTTCCAATGAGACTTTAAAATCTAAGGTCCTTGCTGCTCTTCATGGATATTAATGACCAGATAGCATTCTATGTAAGGGTTAGGTGTTAAACTCAGTGTCGCTGGCCAACGTTTTCCCTTTCCATATTGCTGTGTGCCAGCGGGTAGTTAGCGTTCTCCCTTCCCCGGCAGTGGCCAGATGTGCTCTGAGCTTAGTTGATTGCTTTGGAATCCTTGGACAGAAGTTGCCAAAGAAATATTACATTTTGTTCTACTAATATTCAACCTCTCCCCAGTGTTTGGGGGTTTGGCTGAACAGCCCTTAAACTGTACGGAAAAAAACAGGTTTTGGGGTAGTAAGTGTTGTTTCCACTGCAGGATCATTTTCTGGTGAAAGCAGCAGGGCATCTGGGATTCTAAAAAAGGTTATACAAATTGTTCTGCAGAGGCAGAAATAGCAGCCCTCACCAACACACTTTACCTTTAGGTAGTACATGCAGTGTACAGAGGAAGAAAAATAGAAATAGAGAGATAAAATCTGCTTGACAGGAACAGCCAACCCTGTCCCAAGCTGATTAATGGCTTAACAGGACCTGAGAGGAGGCATTGGGACCTCATTTATGGAAAGAGGGAAAAGTTTATTTGAGAGAGACAGAGAGAGAGAGGAGTCAAGTCCAAGTCCAAAGGCCACATTGTGTGCGCCAAGGAGAGACCTGGAGCTTTTACGCAGGCGAAAACAAGATGTGGGGTACTAACTAGACCCCAAACTGCAGCAAGCGATAGAGACTGGCTGAAAAACCCTAAAGCATATCTCAAGGGTCCCTCTGCTGGCCAAGTATACTCACTGAAGCTGTAAAGTTCCCAGGGATTTCTCTTTCCCCCCACCCCAACCTACTCACTACTCTAAAGGAGAGGAGAAGTGAGCAGTTTCTGAAAAAACTCTGTCTAGGGCTACTGCAAAGAAAAACCAGCAGGGCACTATTTCGGAGCCCAGGTCAACTGGCTTGGGTTGCGAGGCTAAAAATAACAGTGTAAATATTCCCATTCAGGCTAGAGCCAGGAGTCTGAAACCCAGAGAGGTGGGAGGATCTTGGATCCTAGGCTCCAGCCCAGGTGGGAACACCTACATTGCTATTTTTAGCCTGGCAGCCCAAGCCCCTTGAGGTCAAGTCAACTGACTAGGGTTCTGAGACTCGGTGCTGAGGGTTTTTCTTTGCAGTGTACATACCCCTTAAGCAATTGTTATTACATCAGAACATTAGAATAACCATACTGGGTCAGACCAATGGTCCATTTAGCCTAGTATCTTCTCTTCCAATAGAGACCAGTAACAGACGCTTCAAAGTGAATGAACAGAGCAAGGCAAGCATCAAGTGATCTATCCCATCCTTCAGTCCCAGAATCTGATAGTCAGAGACCTAAGGACACCCAGAGCACAGGGTTATATCCCTTACTATCCTGCTAATAGCCATTCATGGACTCATCCTCCATGAACTCATCTAACTTTTTTTCATCCAGTGACAATTTTGACCTTCACAATAACCCCTGGCACCAAGCTCCAAGGTTGACGACTTCATTGTGTGAAGAAGAACTGCCTTTTCTTTGTTTTAAACCTGCTGTCTATTCATTTCACTGGCTGACACCCTGGTTTTTGTGTTACGTGAAGAAGTAAATAACACTTCCTTATTCATTTTCTCGACACCATTCATGATTTTATAGACCCCTATTATATCCTCCCTCGATCATCTCTTTTCCAAGATGAACACTCCCAGCCTTTTTAACCTCTCCTCAGATGGAAGCTGTTCCATACCCTTCATCATTTTTGTTGCCCTTCTCTGTACCTTTTCCATTTCTAATATAACTTTTTTGAGATAGGGTGACCAGAACTGCACACAGTATCACAAGTGTAGGGGTACCAGTTACATAGTGACATGATATTTTCTGTCTCATATATCTATTCCTTTCCTAATGCTTCCTAACATTGTTAGCTTTTTTGACTGCCGCTGCACATTGAATGAGTGTTTTCAGAGAACTATCCACAATGATGCCAATATTTCTCTCTCGAGTAGTAACTGTGAATTTAGAGCCCATCATTTTGTACATATAGCTGGGATGTTTTCCAATGTGCATTTATCAATACTGAATTTCATCTGCCATTTTGTTGCCCAGTCATCTAGTGTTGTGAGATCCCTTTTTAATTCTGCACAGCCTGCCTTGCACTTAATTATTTGATTAGCTTTAAATCATCTGAAAACTTTGCCACTTCATCATTTACCCCTTTTTCCAGCTCATGTATGAATATGATGAATAGCGCTGGCCCCAGTACACATCACTGGGGGACACTATTTACATCTCCATTCTGAAAACTGACCATTTATTCCTACCATTTGTTTCTTGTCTTTTAACCAGTTACTGATCTGTGAGAGGACCTTCCCTCTTATCCCATGACTGCTTATTGTGCTTCAGAGCCTTTGGTAAGGGACCTTGTCAAAGGCTTTCTGAATGTCCCAGTACACTATATCCACTGGAAAACCTTTGTCCACATCTGTTGACCCCCTCAAAGAATTCTAATAGATTGGTGAGGAATGATTTCCCTTTACAAAAGGCCTATTGACTCTTCCCCAACAAATCGTGTTCATCTGGGTCTCTAATAATTCTGTTCTGTACTTCAACCAATTTGCCCGGTACTGAAGTTAGGCTCACTGGTCTGTAAGTGCCAGGGTAGTCTCTGGAGCCTATTTTAAAAAATAGTGTCACATTAGCTATCCTCCAGTCATCTGGTACAGAATCTGATTTAAGTGATAGGTTACATATCACAGTTAGTAGCTCTACAATTTCACATTTGAATTCCTTCAGAACTCTTGGGTGAATACCATCTGGCCCTGGTGACCTACTACTGCTTAATTTATCAATTTGTTCAAAAACCACCTGTAATGGGACCTCAATTTGGGATAGTTCCTCAGATACATCACCTAAAAAGAATTGCTCAAGTGTGGGAATCTCCTTCACATCCTCTACAATGAAGACCAATGCAAAGAATTCATTTAACTTCTTTACAATGGGCTTGTCTTCTTTGTGTGCTCCTTTAGCACCTCAACCATCCAATGGCCCCATTGATTGTTTAGCAGGCCTTCCTGCTTTGGATGTACTTAAAAAATGTTTTTGCTGTTAGTTCTTGAATCTTTTGCTAGCTGCTCTTCAAATTCATTTTTGTCCTATTTATACTTTTACATTTGACTTGCCAGAATCTATTTTCCTTTCTATTTTCCTCAATAGGATTTGACTTCCAATTTTTAAAGTATGCCTTTTGGTCTCTGCTTCTTTCACTCTGTTGTGCCATTTTCTGGTTCTCTCACTGTTCTTTTTAATGTGGGGTATACATTTAATTTCAGCCTCTATTATGGTGTTTTCAGAAAGATTCCATGCAGCTTATAGGCATTTCACTCTTGTGACTGTTCCTTTTAATTTCTATTTGTGTAGCTCCCATTTTTGAAGTTAAACGCTACTGTGGTAGGGCTTCTTTTGTATTCCTCCCTCTCCTCCCACAAGATGTTAAATTTAATTATATCATGATTGCTATTGCCAAGTGGTTCAGCTGTATTCACAGAACGACTGTGCTCCACTTAGGACTTAATCAAGAATTGCCTCTCCCTATGCGGGTTCTAAGACTGACTGCTCTACAAGCCTGCAGTGTCGTTATTCAGGTTATTCTAACCTGGGGGCAGCAGGGGAAGAGCCTACCAGACACCCTCTAGAAGGACTCTCTGAAGAAATAGGCATCTTAAAACATATAAAATAAGACATTTCCAGCCCCACACTTCCCTAAGCAAAGCAGGGGGAGGGAGGGGAGAGAAGAGCAAATGGAAAAACAACTGAAGAAGATGAAGACCTCTGAGGAGATTTACAGGGAGCTCTGCAAACAAGAGAACAGCCTCAGGTTTTGGTAAGTCTGGAAGGAGAGCCGTTTGGGAAGGAACCACATGGCCTATGGGTCTCAAGGAAGTAGGTCCTTGCAACTTTATTACTCAGCTGCCCATGCTGACAGAGTCCACTGCCACACTCAGAGCAGGAGGCCTCCCCAGGCCAGGTGGTTAGCTGACTGAGAGGCAGTTGACTGAACAAGAGGGATCTTCTTGCGCTCTGCTTTCTCTACTCGAAGTCAGTCTCAAGTGTCTGGCATCACGGTATCCAAGTGCCAAATGGCCCCTTATAGAATGTGCTATGCTAGACCCACTGATCTGCACAGCTGCCCTCTTACATAGATCAACACCTGCTGAGTTGAGGCACTGTAGCTAGTCTGATGCCCATTCCTCACCAGACCCCTGGAGTGACCACTTACCTGTTTCAGGTGTTTTTTAAGCTCTAATGCCTCTGGCTCCGGTAGGACTGGCAAAGATTCTGCGTTCGTGGGAACAATCACCTGGAATTAAACAGAAAAACAATTCTCAATAGTAGCCACCCCCAGGTTGGAGTCCTGTGCTTTATGAGACATGATAGGGACCAAAGAACAAAGGCTGCAGAAGACGTAACCCTGGTCTACACTGGGGGGGGGTGCAAATCGACCTAAGATATGCAACATCAGCTATGAGAATAGCATAGCTGAAGTCGACGTATCTTAGGTCGACTTATCTCACGTCCTCACGGCGCGGGGTCAACTGCCATCGCTCCCCCGTCGACTCCACTTCTGCCTCTCACCACTATCGCATCTATCCCCAGTATTGCTCACTATCCGCTGATCCGGTGGATAGTGTAGACGTACCCTTAAATAGGATCAGTACTTAGATTTTCACTCCCTTGGGGTTAGAGAGGAGTTACTTTACTCTTCACAAAAAAAAAATTCAAACTTTTCTTAACACACTCAACGTTCAGATTCCCAGTTTATTAGAGGATGTTACATGCGGGATGTTAAGCAACACTGTTGATACCACAATGTAGAGTTGCTTATAAGGTCCTCTTTGAATTATCACACCAAATGCTGCAGGAAGACACTTACCAGATCTAATTTTCTCTCTCCTCCAAAAGCTGTAAAAAAAAATAGGGTCCTGACTGCCAAGCAGACAATGTGGTTTTATAACTCCTGTGAGGGTTTATTCTCCCTGTGCAGTTTCTCACAGGGCAGGCAGACTGACTGCTTTAAATTTGCCCTAACTGCTACATTATTTCTATTATAATGATTTAAGAAAAAAATAAATTCCATTCAAAAGTCATTTTCAGCTGAAATAGTATGAGGGGTGTGGGAAAAGAGAACCTCGAGATAGGGCCTAGAAAACCACGCAGTAAAAGCATTGGGGCAGCAGAAAGCGATGTGACTGCAGTCATGTGTGCACTTGGGCATGTGCATTGCATTTCTCAAATCCACTATGGGCACTGGGGTTTCCACTAAACTGTCCCCTCTCATCAAAACCAAAGGCTCCTGAGCGTGGATCACTTACCTTATTGGTGTCCAGGTCAACAAGCCACACATCATCAGGCATTTTAAAGTCTAGTTTGTAAAGGAAGAAGCTGGCTGGGACCCCAATGATGTAAGGTGTGGGGGCCAATAGTAACTAGAGGACAAAAGGAAAGAATAAGGGAAAGATCTGTATTGGTAATGCTCACACCTTGCTTCCTAAACACATGGTCTACAATCCAGTTACAAGAGAGGGGAAAACACAAAAGGTACCAGCCAGTTATCACAGCAGGCATCCATCCCACAGCTCTGATACAGAGTTCAACGGAAGGACACAAAGAGGACAAAACTCAAAAGGTCTTGGAGAAGAAGGAATGCAATTTTTCCAGCAACCATCCAGAATGGATACGCTTTCCTTTGGTGAAGTAACCAGCCTCTTGGGAAGGGAAAATTGTTTAGAAGAAACCCAACAGCTTGCTGCTCTACTCATGGGCCCAGTGGGGAAAAAGTTCACAGCAGAGCCCAAGCTAGACAGGGAACAAGTCACAGACACAGACAGATACAGCACAAATGCAGAATCTGAATGTATTTTGTACTGATTGAAGGTGCTGATTCCACTGCTCTGGGAATAAAGCAATTTAAAAAAAAAACTAGTTCAATTTCAAGCCAATGGTGTCACTAAGGCAGCACAGGCAATGAAGAAAAAGTATTTTAAAATCTACACTGAAAAACTTTGAAGCGATATAGGAAGTTGTTCCTGATAGCAGGAGCTGCAGAGAAGGCAGCTCTCACATTTATACTGACCAGATTGCACGAAGGGATCAAAATAACATCGGGTTGCTATTGACTTGTAGTAGATTAAGACCAACCACTTGGAGATGGGGCCTTTTATTCCCTAAAATATCAGGTCAGCCCACACTAGACAGAGTTCTTACAGCAGAAGAATGCAGGACAGAACTGAAGTTGCAGCTGATGAGATAATGTAACATACCTGTTCTGCAGAAGCCATGCAGGTGGGGAGCAGTGGGATCACTGGGAACATGTACTCTAGTGGATAGATCATAGCCACAAATGCCATCACAGACATAGAGAGAGCATTGTAGTCTCGGGACTGCAGCACCACCTGTGGCCAAGAAAACTCACGTTAGCACCATATCCATCATTCATCCAGGCCAGGGATCCCCACAAAGGAGCTCAGGTTCCAAAGTAAACCTCTCCCTTTCCTGATGCTTCCACAGGGTTATGTGAGACCCTGCTCTGCCTCCATGTGACCTGGCTGTTATTAGATGGGCTGACCCTGCATCAGCAAAAGTCTTTCCACAAACAAACCTCTGAACACTCTGCACAAAAAGCAAGACCCTCCCAGATTGGAACCTTAAGTGGGGCCTCCCACATGCTAACTGTTCCTAGAACTGCAGAGGGACATCAGTCCTATTCACCAACATTGTTAGATTTCTAATTAGCTTTGTACTGGTTAGTAGCCATAGACCGACCGACTGACCGACCAACCAAAACAAAAACAAACATCTCCTTCTCACCTTGTGCTCCAGAAGGATGCAGGACAGCACCTGCAAACAGGCATCCACTCCCAAAAGTTCCAAGGGCAGATGCAAAGGGAAATCCACTAGCGTGAAGCGAGATGGGTCAGGAAGAGCAAACGTCAAGGCAGGTTGCAAATCATGTGGCAAGACTTCCACATCCACTCGCTTCTGGCCTGCAACAGGTACAGGTGAGCGGAGCAGGCGATAAATCCAGGCCTCTATCTCACGCAGGTCATGTAGCAATGCACTGGATTTCTCTTCCACTAGGAGAGCACCTGTGAAAATCCGCCACATGGTATCCCTGTGTGGGGAAAATGACAAGGTTAACACAGTCCCATAGAGACATTCTGCAGCTGCTCCACTCAGAATTTTGCCAGGCTCCTCCATGGAAGGCCAGATTACCCAAAGACTACAAGGCAGCAGAAAACAGTGTAACATAGTCCTCGCTGTCCAGCCAGGGAAGAGGAAGGATTAGTGTTTAAATTACTCTGTTCAAGCAAAGTCACTAGGAACATAAATCTTGCTGTGGTGAGAACGGTCACAGGCATACCACCTTGGGCTAGGGTCTCATCAGATCTCATTAGCTAAACAGGGTCCAGATCTCCCAAGAAACCCCAGAACAGGATTCAGTAGGTGGCACTCCCCATGAGACTTCAATGAATCAATGTTCCAACACGGTGTTATAAAACTCTGTGCTGCTAAAGGCAACAAAACCAGAGCCTGAACATTTAAAAATCCCAATGCATTTTTCAGAAGAATTTGAGGATCCTGGCATCTGGCCCAAATTCCAATTCAGGTAATTACACTGAGCTTCATTATATTTCTCCAGCAGTTTTCACTTAAGATATTTTTTCCTACTTCCTGACCTAAACTGTTGAGCAATGTTGCCGTGACCTGTATAACAGCTAAAGTGTCCCATTTCATTGACAGAAATACAGATTCCTCTAGCTAGTCTGTGAAGTTCCTTAGCATTTTAGGGAAATGGATGGCCTGTAAAGAGAATAATCTCATCCTCAAACCCGTCTGCAATATTCTAATCTGGCAACGTGATTAAGCATCATTTCCCACTTGGAGAGCTGAAGGTCTCCCCTTTAGCTAGTGTACACAGATCCCACTGAAGTGATACAGCTCCATGTTATAGGTAGGGCCAGGTAACTATTCTATCATACACATTTATTCTTTAGGGATCTAGTCCCACAGGAAGTTGGCTCCCAAGGACTCATGCAGAAAGACAGATAAGGAAGAGATGGGAGAGCAAATAGACTGAATTTTGAATTTAAGAGTACTCTGGTGGGTAGAATACCACAGCTTTGGTTTTAGGAACAATTTTATTTTTTTACTCTCCAGCCATTCCCAGTACACAGGACATCTGATTGCTCCTTTACCACACTCACTGTCCCTGAGTGTGGGGCAAGCAGCTTTCTCCCATGCAGCCTTTACCTCAAAACCCTCTTTTCATCCTGTCTAGGGTCTCCCAGTCCTATGATAATGAAAGCCTGTAGCTTAAACTTCCCTGATGCTGCACACTCAGCTTTACAGCCCATGCCCCTGGCCATTACCTACATTCATAGATTCTAATGTCAGAAGGGACCGTAGTGACCATCTAGCCTGACTTCCTGCACAACACAGGCCATAGAACTTCCTCAAAATAATTCCTAGAGCAGAGCTTATAGAGAAACACTCACTCTTAACTTAAATGTTGTCAGTAAGGAAGAATCCACCAAAACCTTCGGTAAATTGTTCCACTGATTAATTAATCTCACTGTTAAAAAGGTACACCTTATTTGCAGTCTGAATTGGTCTAGCTTCAACTTCCAGCCACTGGTCATGTTTTACCTTCTCTGCTAGACTGAAGAGACAATTATTAAATATTTGTTCCCCATACACTCCCTTCACTTCCTGCCCATCCCCTCTACCGCCCCCAACTTTCCCTTAGCTGTTGCTCAGCTTCTCTTAACTCCTGACTGGCCATTTCCTACCAGGAAAATTCCAGCTTTCACACTCCATCTGGCCAGCTTGCACACAACTTGCACACTCCATCTGGCCACCCCCACAAATTATTTCTCTCTCTAGAAGTAATAATCGGAGAAGTAACTGAAATCAATATGAGATTCTAGCTTTATTCTGTCTCAGTGTCTATCAGAGCTCATTTTACAACTCAGTTAAGCCAGAGCGACACAAATTTCCATCTGAAAATCCAACTAATTTTGTCCTGCCTCTGATGTTGGCACCAAGAATGATTCTGACACTGGAATTTGGCTGGCAAATCCACTTACGATGCATGGGGCAGAATAAAATCCATTTTACTCTCTTATGGTAGTATGGCACTGAGGAGATTTAAGGTGTAAACATTATTTCTAGCAGATCATTGTCCTGATGGCAGGGATAGCATCTTCTACCTCCACCCACCAAGTCAGGCCTGGGACCACTAGCAAGATATTTATAGAATCAGAAATTAGAGATAAGACTATAACCCAGCATATGTGTGTGAATCAGGACAGGATTGTTTCCTATTGTATAGGTTCTACCTTTTGCAGTGAACACAATAATCCAAGTGCAGTCACACTATGGCTGTAGAAAGAGGTACTATGCCTTCTCAGCTCCATGGTGAAATATACTTTTGTATATGCATCCCATAAAACTCAGATTTTTGGCTACCAGTTTACATTTTAAGTTCATATTTCATTTATCACAACAAACCACTGGTTGGTCTCTCTCAGCTATTCCTGCTGCTGAGGTTTCTTCTTTTCTATTTAGCGTTTATTTCAGATTATTTTTCCTCAAATGCATTAGCTACATTTCTCCCCCCCCCACCCCCCGAGTTGAAACTCTCTGCATTATTTTCTTCTTATGATTCTAATTTCTGTCTCCGTACCTCCATGGTCAAAATTATATCTGTCATGGTATGCATCACGATGGCACTCAGATGCCACAGAGATGACCACGGTATCAATGTCTAGATTTAGAAAGGACAGATCAGATTTAGATAGAGTTATTAGCAGGGTACTGCCTCTGTTTCATGTAGGTGCACTACTGTTTAAAATAAAATTCAGTTATTGAATTAGACAACTATGAATTTTTACAAAAATTATCACGGATCCCTCCCTCTTGCAAAGCTGAATTAGAACAGAAACATCTCAGTACAGACAAACAGTAACCACCTCCACTACTCCTGCAAACACATACCTACAGATCATTTAGAGCAGAGACTGAAGTAGAGATCTGCAGCCCTTGGAGAGTATGAGAAAGGGCCTGTCTTCCCCTCCCCACCCCACATACCTCTGCACTCCTCGAGGGATCCCCAGCTTCTTGCCCAGCAGCCTCTCACTGCAGCAGTCCACTAGTCTCTTCAAAATGTATAAACACTCGCGGAAGCTGGAGAAGAAGGGGTAATGACTAATGATACACAGGGAAGTCAAGGTGCTGTTCCGGGACTGATGACTGCCTCTGGCCACACGCTTACTGCGTGGTGACCGGTTCACATCTGGAGTGGACTCTGTGCTTGGTGTGTGCAGTGAAGAGCCACTCTCTGAACTCTCATTGCCCACTTCCTCTTGGGCACCAGAAGCATCCCCAGGTTTGGGGGGTTTTTGTCCATCCCGAACTCGATGCCCACCAGTGCCTTCTGCTTTCTCTTTGGGCACTCGCTTCTGGAAGGAGCGATAGAAGTTGACACAGATCCCATAGCGAATGACACCCGAATCCTTGTCTGTGAGTGTGAAGACAAAGGAGGTGTCATCTCGCAGACTCATGCGTTTTTGCCGTACACTCAGGCATCCCTCCGGCTGACAGAAGAACACCACATCGGGAGGCAAAGGGAAATCTGAATGGTCTTCCAGAGGGTAACGTCGAAGAAGCTCAGGGGTCTGGGCCACACTATCGCTGCTTGGCTGCCTATAAAGAACGCAATCACACAGTTACCCAGCTGGCCAATTCCAACATAACCCTTGGCCACCCCACATGCAACCTGTCTAGCCCATATGGAACCAGCTTCAACCTTTGCCTCCTCCCCAATACCTAAAGGGAGCACAACTTCTCGGTAAGTAGACATACAAGGAGGCCCAGGACCACAGGGGAAGGAAGGCATGGGGGACCAGAATCATCACAGGAAAGGAAAGGAATGGTCTATAATGTCAACACTGAGGTGGATGGGGGAGCGAACATCCCTGAGTGGTAGTAAAGGAAGAGATCCATGGGTGCATCACTGTGGGAGAGCATCCTCTTGAGAAGGGAAGTTTCCCTGATTTTGATTTATAAAATGCAGCCAACTACATATATTTCTGGGTGACACGTAGCCAGAGAAGACACAGATTTTTTTTCTCCTCCAGACTTGGCCCTACGAGCATAAACTCAGCCAGCTTGGTCCAAATGCAGGTGGTTTTTACCTGGGAAATATATGGAAAATTCAACAAGAAAAACTGGAATCAGATCCCAACCAGTGGCAACAGGAATATACCAAACTGTCAGTCCCTAGAAGCAGCTGTGTAGAACAGGACAAGGCACCTTCACCACAGCAATGGCAAATTGCTTTAAACTGATTCTAAACCGAGTGAGGTTAGCACAACAGTAATGGGGAGTCTATGTCCCATGTGTTCCACCTGCCACAGGTCACCTACAAATCACTGTGACCTATGAGGACAACATACTGCGAGAGAAAGTTTAGGCGCCTCAAATTATCATGATATCCTACCAGGGCATGCAAAGTGGGCCCTGGCTGCAGTGGAGAACTCAGACAGAGACTGGCCCAACAGCTCTCATGGGAGGAGAAAACCACTCTCTTGAGAGCATGACTAAGGAGCTGCTGTGGCAGAAACATAATAAAATCATGCCTAATGGAACTCTTTTAATTGATATATAATGTATAAACTTTAATAAAACTGCAATGGAAGTGTACTAGACCCACAAACTAAAGGTATATAGGAAGCAAAGAGGGAACAACATTTAAAATTCTCCTAACAATAAAGAGAAACAGTGAGAAAGCAAACACTGTTAGTTTTCTTTTAAAGATAAAAAGTAAATTATAAGCACTTTGTTCACCTACAAGGCCAACCGAACAAATGATCCTAACGTACACCAAAAAAAGAACTTTTGTTCCCTTATTAGATAAAGCACAGTACAATATTTTTACTTAGATAAATCTTAAAGGACACAGATGAAATCCTGGCTCTACTAAAACCAATGGCAAAATTTCCATTTACTTCAATGGAGTCAGGATATCATCCTGTAAATTTAAAAAGATAACTTTTTGTAAACAGAGATGTATTTTTTAAAATTTTAAAGTGGAATTTACACTTTATAGTCTCCAAATTGCAAAAACTGGTTAACGTATAAATGTTTAATAGAGTAATTCCCATACTGTTCTCCCACAGACCACTGGTGGCCTATAGAGAGCTCTCTGGTCAGAGAGTGCTGTTTCTTCCTTGTTTCCAGTTAATAAAGTTTATTAAAAGAAACTAATATATATTAAATATTTTCTCCTCCTCTCTCAGTAAACAGTGAGACACTTATATCTGGAGAGGACTGATATTTCTTACAGAGAAGTCAAGAAATAAAATTAAGTACAGTTGACAAACTACTCTGGCCACAGACTTCTTTCTAAAATAAGTCCAGTTGGCCTTGTAAGCCAATAAAAGTCATCATCTACCAATAACAAATACATTATTTCCCTGTTTAGTCAACATAAACTTTTAGTTTTGTCAAGGTCGTCTCATGAAAAGGAAAGATGGTGGGACACACTATAACATGTTTAAGTCATTTGCATTTGGAAATGGAAGTTTAATCCATTTAGGAATACACCCATGAATGAAGTATTGTAAAAAGATGCAGGAAATAGCTACTGAATAAATAAAAAAAGTTCTAAATAAGCCTTGATCAGCAACAAATGCTACTTGTGTATTTGACAAATACTGTAAGAATCAATTCTGTATTTTATAACCACTCAGTATTAATTGACTATTGAATGAGTATGTTAACCCTTGTATTTTATTGGTAGTTAATAAAAAACATTTTAAAAGTCATTCTTGATTCTTTATATAAGGATAGAGAGAGCAGCCCAAGAACTTACATAAATGAGTATTAGTGAAAGGACTAAACACTAGAATCGCAATACCAGCTGATTTGGTTTTGTTATGGATAATTAATAATTTCTGGGGTTTCTGGATAATAAATCTCTTTCTCAAGGGAAAGAGAGATCTAGCCTATATTAATAATTTTCTCATAGGATATATTTCAAAATTGCACATTCTACACATTGTAGTGTTCTATAAATATTCTGAACAGTATTTGCTTGGCACTTGAGAGTACAGCTAGGGGGTGCCAAGTCTTCAGTCCCCTCCCACCACTAGCAAAACCATAGCTGGGAGGCTATTAGGTTACCTGGCCCCAACTATCACAAGGTAGTCAAGTAACTGGGGGCAGATCATCTTCTGCAACATTGTCTCGTCCCCTTCACTAGGTCATCTCAGTGCATCTCTTGATCATTGAGCCAGAAGCCAGTCATCCAGTCAGCCGCTGCAGCTGCCTCAGGGAAGAGAATCCACATGGAATGTCTGACAAGTTCAATCTGAAACCAAGAGAGAAGATAGGGTCAGTGCCATATGCATCAACAGCAGAGTTTTGTGTGAGGGCCTGAGGCATGATCTTATGGAGTAATACTTTGAAAGAAAGTTGGAGGGTGGATCACGGATGGACAACAGAGCTGTGTGCCACATTCCCTTGGAAAGCTAAGCATCCCAATCCTCCTCAAGGGCCTGATTCTTCTTCCCATTGAAAGCAATGGGACTTTTTTCATGGATCCGGCCTCTCACACGATGCTGTTTTATAGCAACAGAAACAGGAACAGCTGACACACTTATACAGGACTCTGGACCCATGCCACCCTTTCCCCATAGATCCCACTTTTATGTATAGTCTTGACCACACACAGATCCTGTTCCAAGTGCATGAAGCCATGTCATTTATTTGCTTCTACTGTGTCCTTTCTGAATTACCCAGACTGAGGTGCACTGTCCAGCCAGTACTTTAGACTCCAAACTGGAACTCTCCCTCACTTAGCAGAAAGATTTAAAGTGAATTTCAGGGTTGCACACTAGAGACTGTGCTAGGGCCAAACACCCAGCAGGACCCATCCTCTCATCACAGCAGCAGGATTCAGAACCACCCAATGGATTTTATTTATGGCCACAATGTAAATTTGAGTATGAGCTCCTGAGAGAAACAGCAGGAAACAACAGCTAAAGGTAGTGCTCATGCTGGCAGTCGAGTGAAACATTGTTGAAGCTGGCGGGCGTAACAGCCGCCCTTCGTTCAGGATAAATGTAAAAAGCAATTATGCTCCTTTACGGAACAGACAGTGGAAACCAATAGAAGCCACTACCCAAAATACAAGCTGCCTACAAGGCTGGAGCTGGAGTTGAAACATAGTATTTGAGGGTTTTTTCCTAGGGTGTGAATGTAAAAGCAAGGACCTGTTACTGTTTGAGGGAGTTCTGTGTATATGTAGAGAGAAGCAGCTGAAAAACCCCAAAAGCTCAAAGACATCAAGGAAGCCCCAGACAAAACCAGAGAAGCATTTGTGGCATGTCATGCTGGGAAAAACCTAAGTGTGCTTTTGGGTAGCATGCTCACTAGAAAAAAGCTTGGAAACAGGAACAAAGAAACTGCCTCCTGTTGTTTTATTCCTATTGTGTTCAGGGAAATGACATTTTTGTCCATTCTTTATAAACAAACAGAAGTGAATCAAAGATTCCAAGTGGAAGCAGCCCATGAAACTCTGAATTTTGACTAACTGTTCAGGTAACAATAGGAAAAATCCTTTTAGGTCTCATCCTCTGAGATCCCAATGCTACATGTAGGCCAGAGCAGGACTGTTCCCTACAGTATCTTCTCCATAGCTCTGTCCAGTCATAAGAGTCCCAAGCAATGGGGTTCCCACCACTTCTGTAAGCCTATCTCACACCTTAATGCATCTTGCAGTAAAAAAGTGTTTCCTGGTGTTCAAACTATATTCTCTTTTGCTTTATTCTGTCCCATTACTCTTATTTATCTACCCCCCCCCACACACACACTTCAAGCCTCTTCCTCCACTAATTTTATCATTCAGTCGAAGAAAAATCTGTCTGGTACGCCTTGTTATTTATAAATTATCAGTGCTATTTGTCACCAATCCCAGAGCAGCTGGGATTCTATTGCCGTAGAATTCACCTAGTGTTGTAGAACTGTGCTCCAAAAATCTGAGCTTTCATATATAAAATATATTCCTAGACCTCATGGTTTCGATGAAAACCTCAAAAAAAAAGTGTAAATAATATAATGCTGAGTTTGAAGACAGCCTGAAACCATTGCTCTGAAAGGTGCGAACTGTCTTATTTGAGTTGTCAACTCAAACCTAAACAATCTGCAGCATTATGAAAATTGAAAAATATAGATACATAAAAAAATAAACTAAGTTTAATAGTGCCATGATGGCAGAGAATATCAACCTTGGGAAATGTGACATAGGCAGATTTAGATTTAAGCACTGTGTAGAATTGTGTGACTGCCTCAGAGTCTCTATACAGGCGAGTCATCTTACACTTGGGTTACGTTCCGCTGTTAGCACATAAAGCGAAAATCACGTATAGTCAAAATTACATTGAGTGTAATGGTGGGCGGAATCGCTCGCACTACAGGTACAGTATTAAAATAGTTATTTTTCTTTTTTCTTTTGTTTTTGCCAACTGTGCAAAGCTGAATTCACGCATGTTAGATGTGCGCAAGATGAGACTCGTCTGTATTTGGTTGATTGTTCACGCTCTCAATGGTCACAATACACCATAACCAGACGGAAGGGATGCAGGGTTCTCCTTAGTAAACTGGAGAAAAGCACTCTCTTTTTTGGCTGTCTCCCATTTCTTACAATTCGCCGCTTCTTCAGAGATGTACAGAGTACTGCTATTCACATCTAGGAAGACAACAGCTTTATCCCCAGACTCCTAAATGCTGTCTGGAGGGGAAAGCTTTCCCTGGGTGTCTCTCGCCTTCTCTTCAAGGCTGAAGTCTGAGAGGTCTTTCTTCTCTGTGAATGAGGATAAGGAGAATGCTTAACTACTAAGTTCTCTGTTAAAATGGAAGCTTGGTGCTTCTCCTTGGAGACAGAATGAAGCCTATTGGAGAGGTTTTGCTGTTCTTCCTCCAAGCCGTAGATCTGGCTGACTTGTTCTGACCTAAAGACACTGAGACTTGGGGAAGCCACCAGATCCTGATCTGAATCTTCTCCTTTTTTCTTCTTTCCAGGCCTCTTGGACCTGAACTGGGAGGAGTTCTTAGCTCCAAGAGAGCAGCAAGACTGACACTGAGGGACTGCTCTCCTTGAAGGTTGCTTTGTCCCACATGCTTAATACTAGCATACTTTTTCTGAGTACGGTCTTTGGATACTGGACATAAGACACTCTCCAAAACCTTCCCCCGTTGCAGTGTGCCAGAGCTCAGGTTCCAGCACAAGCCCAAACATCTACAAATCAATTTTTAGCTCCACAGCCCAAGTCCTGCGAGTCAGAGTCAACTGATACAGGCCAGCCGCAGCCATGCCACAGGTCTTTTATTCCAGTGTAGACACTCACCTAGAGTCTAGCATAGCTCCTGGCAGAAAGATCTGCACCATATTCTGGAGTTTTAGGTTCTTCTGAAAAATAAGAGTCTATCTATGCATATAATTACAACAAAAAATATACTCATTCACACAAAGTGGGTATGTGAGGTGGGGGAGGGAATCAAGAAGGATTTTTCTCTTATTCTGAGATATCCCACTTAGAATATTACACTGGGTTCTCCTAAAAGTCCCAATGGTTTATCCCTGTCCAACATCTGCACACATGCCCCTCCCTGACTGTTTGAGTCAGGAAGAATGGTATGCATTTATTTTGGTTTATAATATACAATAGGAAAATTTATCTGCGTTTATCTAAAAAAAATTATTCTAGTAAATAAGGGCCACAGATCCATTACAATGGATACTTCAGCCTGTTTGCAGTTCAGGAGCAGAACCAGACCTGTTAGTCACTGGCAACAAGGGAATGCCCCAGTGCTTAAGTCCTCCAGCTGAGACAACTTCCAGAGCCAGGATAATTCAATTCCACTTTCCTAAATTACAGATTGTTGTGCTTTTCCCTCAAAATATACTTAGAACAATTTATGCTATGGCAGAGCATGGGAAATTCATCTTAATGAAACAAACTCAGGTCTTCAGATGGCAATTACCATTTCTACTCTGAATGTTCCATTTATCTCTAGGGTGGTCCAGATCTGTTAATCTTATCATTGAAAGAAAAAAATTTCTGTTAAGCATATGAAAATATTTCTATTCCTCATTGTGCTTAGGTCCACAAATCTGTTATAAATAGATTTTCAAAGAATTGTTACTCCAGGGTGAGAAAAAGGATCATCCTTTAAACATGGACATCTAAAAAGAAGTATATTATATATTCTCTATCTTCTTCTCCTTTGTACCAAGACATGGAGAAAACTTCAGTCAACAGTGGCATCATCTACAAGACTGGAAGTCCAATACATAGGATTTGGTGAATTTATGTCTAGAGGGATATATAGCCATCTAACAAATCTCAGTACAGAAGACACGTCTTTCTCTGTATTGAGATTGTCAAAAAGAACAAGGAATACTTGTGGCACCTTAAAGACTAACAAATTTATCTGGACATAAGCTTTCATGGGCTAAAACCTACTTCATCGGATGCATGGAGTGGAAAATACAGTAGGAAGATATATATATAGATATATATACACACACACAGATGAAAAAATGGGTGTTGCCATACCACCTCTGTGTGTGTGTGTGTGTGTGTGTGTGTGTGTGTGTGTGTGTCTTCCTATTGTATTTTCCACTGCATGCATTCGATGAAGTGGGTTTTAGCCCACGAAAGCTTATGCCCAAATAAATTTGACTGACTGGCGGAGTCAGTGTTATGCAGAAACTATGTCTGATGGGTTGGATGAATGTATATATGGAAATAGGCATTTGTAGGGTGAGGGCTGTGAACCAGACCCCTTGTGCAGTGCGGGTATTATTGCGCCCAACGCAACCATTTTGAATTTTTGTACATGTACAAACTTGTTCAGCTGGCGTAGGTCCAATATAGTCTCCATCCCCTACCTTTCTTTTGGGAGTAGAATCCTTTTCCCCGATGTTGCGTCAGCACGTTTGACTGCATCTAGGTGGTGAAGATGAGCCACCTCCACGCAGAAAAGGTGCTCACGAGAGGGGTCCCTAAGAAGGACGGGGAAAAGGAAAGGGTGGACTGGGAAAATAGGAAAGGGATGGAGTAAACTGACTGAGCTATTTCCAGGACCCAGCGGTCCTGCGGGATCTGTTGCCAGACATGGTGGAAAGTCTGGAGGTGGTGGCCAAATGGGCAAATAGGTGGCGGAGTCAAGCGGTGGTTGCGTAGACCCCCGACCAGCACTTCAAAATTGTTTGTTACCCGATGGTGGGAAGTAGTTGGTTGTGCTTGGTTTTGCCTGCGTCTAGAAGGTCTGTTGTGGTTTTTCCCAGTGTCATATGGTCTGGACTAGGGTTGGTGATATTGTTGTGCGCTAGGCCTTTGGTAAGGTTGATACTATTGTTTCCTAGGGAGGGACGGGTATATGCCCAATGTGCGCAAAGTGGCTCTAGAGTCTTTCATAGTGTGAAAGATTTCACTTGGGTTTTTTTGGTGGTTTTTTTTTTGGAAAAGAGGTTATCTTTGTCAAAGGGGAGGCTCTCCACTTTGGACTGCAAATCTTTGGGGACATCGGATGCCAAGAGCCAAGAAGACCAGCGCATCACCACTGCAGTGGTGCGGGCTGCTGGATCAGTCATGTCCATGGATGCTTGTAGTGCCATCCTAGACACCAACTGACTTGCGACGAGGACTAACTAGAAGTCTGCTCTCCTGTCCTCCGGTATTTGGGAGGCAAATCAAAGAGCTTGTTGTAGTTGTCATAGTCAGAGCTTGCAAGGAGGGTGGAATAAATTTGCAATTCTAAATTGCAAAAGTAGAAGACCCTAAACCTTGCAGTCCAGGAGGTCAAGACGTTTGAGGTCCTTCTCCTGCAGAGTGAACCGGTAGTGTGGCTGCTTTCTTCTGTGCGTCGCTGCCTCCACCACAATAGAATTGGGTTGTGGGTGGGAAAATAAGAAATCGATGTCCCTCACGGGCATGCAGTATTTATGTTGAGCTTTCCTGCATGTTGGTGGAATGGAGGCAGGGGTCTGCGAGAGAGTACCATCTGGTTCTAGGAAAGCTTTCTCCATGCGTAGTGCTATCTTTGAAGGTGCAGAGGGTTGGAGGATTTTGAGAAGCCTATGTTATGTCTCCTGAACTTCCTCCAAAAGGGATGTCCTGGCTGAGTGCCATTCTCTTAAAAGGTTCCTGGAATTGCATAAAGTCGTCCACGTTTTGTGGAGATGGAGTCATAAGGGCGACTTCTGCGGCTGATGGCAAGGCAGGAGCCAGTAAACAGGGAAGGGTTCATAGCCCATGTCTTCAAGAGGAGGTTCAGGAGCTCTAGATGTTGATAGAGCTAGGGATATATATAGGTATAGGACGAGCTTGCGGTCCGGCAGAAGGGGTGCAAGGAGGACCAGTGGCAGGAGCCGACCAAGGGTACCACTGAAGCCAGGGCACTGGGTAGGAAAAAGATGGGTCCTGGCCACTGAGGGACAAAGTAGGGAAACTGAGGCTGGTTCTTATGATGCCCCATGTCTTGGGGTATGTCTGGCTCCGGTGGGGAGTGAAAACTCAGGCAGGGAGAACTCTACCTGCTGCTGTGTGCTGTTCTCACTATCAGTGAAAGTATCCAGGTCACATGAGGAGAGCTGCTGTTCAAACAGTGAATGCTCCCTGTCCAGGATCCAAGAGTCAGGCTTAGGGGCCACAGAGATATCCTGCTGGTGCAGGAATTGTTGCTGCTCCCTAGGCTGGTATGCTGCAGAGCATGAAGGCTGATTTTAGTTTCACTTTTGCAGGAGCCCAGAGCTGTTTGTGAGAGCCCCGCAGGGGGTCTGAATCTGCTTGGGGGTTGCGGGCAGGCTCGGTGCCAGGGTGGAATGTGTTGTCAGCACCGGGTCCATTGTCAGTGCCAGAGGAACTGGTGCTGAGGAGAGCTTCCTGCTGCGAGAAGTCGTGTCCCTGCTTTTGAGCCCTGTGAGAGTTGCTTGTAAAGCGCATGGGCAGTCAGAGCTGCCTGCTCTCGGCGCTGACAGCACCAACGGTAAAGACCCTGCAGGAGATCTTGAGTGTTTCTGAGAGGAGACATTAGGGCTTCCTGCCTCTTCACGTGAGAGCGTGAAGCCGGGCTCCCGGATGGTTCTGACCTGGCAAGGGAACGGGTTTACTGCCCAGCTCCATAGGCAGCTGCAGAGCTTCCTGCCTCTGCTCCAGAGAGGGTGAAGCCATGCTCCCGGTTGGTTCGGACCTGGTGGGGAACGTGAGGGAGAGGGTTTGCCATTGCCCGTCTCCAGAGGCGGCTGCAGGGATTTCTGCATGAGAAGCAGTTTCAGCCACAGGTGTCTGTCAGGACGAGCCCTGGTTTTGAGGCTCTGCAGTGGACACACTTGGCAGGGACGTGTGTCTCACCAAGGCATTTCACACAGCATGAGTGTCCATCGGACACTGGCATAAAGTCCTGACAGGAAGCACATTCCTTGAATCTTGAAGCCCCTGGCATTATTGCACTAGTAATGCCAAGGGAGAGTGTCTTAGTGGGAGACAAACTTTAGGAAGTTTTTTTACTTTATTTTTTTAACTAAGTAACTATTCTAAAGGAAGGGAAACAACTGGGATGTTACCAACTAACTATTTCTATGTTCTTTGTAATAGTTTCCTTCAAAAACCAGGGAAGAGGATCAGCACTGCTCCGAGTCCCGTCTTCAGCCGAGGACAGTTGAAAAGGAACTGAGGAGGGTGCGGGACGCATGCACTCAGGAAGATTCCAACAAGACGGGAGATACCAACTGAGTGCATGCGTCTCGACCAGGCACTGCAACCGAAAATCGCCGATCAATGGCACCAGGACGCACCGTCACCTACAGTGGAGCACCCACAAGGACAGCACTCGAAGAAGAACTAAGGTTCCTTGTCTCTCATGTTTCACCCCTTGAGCATCCAGAGACAGGTATCTGCCAGTCTACAGTCAACAGGAACAAGTATATCAGGACTAGCTAGTGCATATGTGTGGTAGTGAATCCCAAATAATTCAAAGAGGAAGGAAGAAGGTATTAGAGATGCAACATTCACTCAGTGAGAGGTAGTGTTGCCCAGTGAGTGTGTTTGTAATTTTAGTATCATTTCACCAAAGTTCTGTTTTCTCTTTCCAGCAACTCCCATCTGAGGATGTAGTTTTAAAGTGGGTCAGAGCACTTCGTGTAGTTATTTTCCCCATTGGTTTGACTGATGTGGCATTTGTTTGCAATGATCTCTAACAAGCAGACGACACACTCATTTCTCGTGTGAGTTTTCATTTCTGGCTGCATACAACATTTGTACTAACATTTAATAGTCTAATAGAAGTTTTGTATTTAAACAGTGAACAATACAATAGGGCCCCAAATCCATTTGTGGCATCTGGTACTACTGCAATATTAACAAATAAGTACATGGAACTGATAGTTCTTGTTTTATGTCACAGTTCTGCAGCTGAGCTGAGAACAACTCAGTATAGACCTTGGGTGCTCTAGAGTCAGTTTGGGGAGCCTGCAGAATGTAAAAAAATCTCTAAAGGCAGAGTTGGAAGGACTTGCTGCACCAAGTGCTTCACTTGGTGCTGCTCTCCACCCTTTCAGGGCAACAATGCAGGCAAAGGATATCTACTCCTAACAAAGATATCAATACCTGGGTGCAGGTCTGTATGTGGACAGAATGCATTTTAGAAGCACTGCAGGCATGCCTGACATAGATAATGGCAACACATTTGTGTAGTGCACCTGGACCATAGCAGGCACAATACCAAGCAAGAGAAAAACCCAATGAAAGACATACAATAGCAAAAAGAATCTAACAACATCAAGCCTTGAGCACAAGTGTTCCTTAAAGCAGAAAAACTTCCTTATTGGCAGGGCAGAAGGCACATCCTGACTACTTAGAACCTTCCACCTAACCAGAAGGCAGTGGAGAGGGAGCAGATTAACAGTGGAACTCAAATTAAAATGATTTAAAGAGCGAAATGTGAGATGGTGTTCATCAGTAACAAGAGCAGCTCACTGAAATCATTCTGGAGAGCAGCCCAGTTAGGAGGACTCAGTAAGCAAGCCACGAACATCCTCCAAAAGGGCGTCTTTAATACATGAAGATATTCTCTCCCCTGACCCTCAAACCATCAGCATCACCAAGCTGGTTTACAAACACCCTGTAGACTCAGAAGTCAGTTCTCTAATCCATGTACATTTTTAACAGTGAAGGTAATTAACCACTGCTACAATTTACCAAGGGTCATGGTAGATTCATCATTGACAATGTTTAAATCAAGAGTGGATGTTTTTCTAAAAGCTATGCTCCAGGAATTATTCTGGGAAAGTTCTATGAACTGTGTTATACAGGAGGTCAGACCAGATCATCATAATGGTCCCTTCTGGCTTTGGCATCTATGAGTCACTTTTTCTCTAGGGGTTAGCTTGCCACCAAGCCATTAGTGAACAGAAGCAACTAGGTTCATCATAACTACCACACACGCTACAAGAAACAGAATCATATACATGCAAACAAATGGTATGCACCCCACAGATAGGGATGTTGTTCCTGCCTCACAGGGCTGAGGCCAGAAGATTAAAGCTCTTGGTTGCTCAAGTGACTGGTTTTACTATCTTGCCAGATACTGGCCAGGGAGTGGCTTCCTTCCTCTGTCCCATCCCTTCAGTTGAGTTCTTGATCACAGCATGCTCCACAGCACATACTAAGCCACACAGCCACTACATAAGCACAGGCTAGAGAACAAGAGCCGCAGGTAATCTGATTCAGATCAATCTCCATAGCAACCCAATCTCTCTTCCCTAGATCCCAGCCTGTCAGAGCTATTTATACAGCAGCTGCAGCCATCCCCTTCTCTCAGCTCATAAACAAAAGCTCTCAGCACTGCCCACACTACAAACAAGCTTTGCCCAGGAGCTGGCAATTAAATATCTACCTCCTGGCACCTGAATGCCCCTGTGCTACATGACACCTTAATATCTGCCACAGGCACAGACCCTCCCATCAAAAGGGCTTTCCCCACCTAGGGATGTAACACAAACATCAGAGATCATTAGCATTCACTAAAAACTGAAAACATACCATACGCTCCCAGCTGACAAAGCATCCATCACTCACCCAGCCACAGCTGCTTCTTCAAAGCTTCCCCAAACACCCACTAGTATTGGCAACTCCATAAGCTTCCCCATCATGGCAGGATCCAATTTAAAAATTTATATTGTTTTAAATAATCTCCAAGGGTTTACTCTAGTCAACCTCAATGGGGGGGAGGGATAGCTCAGTGGTTTGAGCAATAGCCTGCTAAACATAGGGTTGTGAGTTCAATCCTTGAGGGGGCCACTTAGGGATCTGGGGCAAAATCATTACTTGGTCCTGCTAGTGAAGGCAGGGGGCTGGACTTGACAACCTTTCAAGGTCCCTTCCAGTTCTATGAAATAGATACATATCCATATATTTAAAGTCTATCTCCCTTACTACCTTCTATGCTTTTTCAGCCTCTCTCTTCTCTGTTCCTCATAAAACTGTGCTGTTACAGGTACAAGAGCCCTCTCCAAGGTAGTTCCTTACATCTGAAGCAGTTTACTAATTATTTATCTTTGCCTCATCAACTCCATCTATCTTCAAATCTCAGTTAAAAATATGTTCATACAATCTGTATTAAAGACAATGAACACCAAGAAATTGTGTTGCTCTGAACTGGATTAGATGGGAATTTCCAAACTGCCAAGAGTTAAAATTTTCTGTTGTAACTTCTTAGTAACTTTTGTTTTTGAAGAGGAAACATTCTCAGCCTGAGTTATGTGCTGGGGATTTTTATATCCCATTTGTCTACGCAACAAGCAGGCTGGAGTTCTGATGCTACAGAAAATGAGAAGCCATTTTCTAAGGGCCAAACACTAGAGATATGCAGTCATCAAAAATTAAAAAGCAGCTTTGATACAAAGTTAGGACAATTAGCATAAGACATTTAAACTAAAAATTGCTGGATGCAAACAAACAAGGATTTAACTGTTCGATTATTCACCAAGTTATTTCTGATGTCACAGTGCTACCCTCCAGATAGGGCAGTTGCAAGTCAGGGACAGGGCCTGCAATACGAGACAGCACAATAGGGCAGTGGGCAGAGCAGAGAACATTTCTCCAAATAGTAAAAAGATGGTCACTGATTGATAGCTTCTCACCTCACTTAGGTACCAGGCCCTTTGGACTGGTCACACCACTTGTTTAGCAAGTCACATGTGTCATGACACAATGGTCCTTAAGCTGAAAATTCAGTGCTCTTTCTTGGAGAGGGGCCAAAACAGGGCAGATAACAGGTTCCCTAGGATCCCCACAAGCTGCACATGGGGCACAGAAATTCCCTACTCCAGTGAGCCCAACCTAGAAAGGTTGGAAGATGGGTCAGTATGAGGGGACACATCACTCTAGTAGTGGAGAGGCTAACAAACTCTTCTGGGCTCAGCCAGCACTAATTAGGAGCACCTGTAAGGCTCACTCTGCCAATGAGTGGGGGGGAGAATTCAAAAAAGTCTGCCACAGGAAGAGGTGGCAAACAGGAAGAAGGTTGCTGGTGACAGGGACAGATCAGTAAAGAGGAAGATAGTTGCAGATCTCGCTGTCCCTGAGACTGCACAGACCAGATATGAAGCAGGATGGCCCAAAAGGAGAGCAGCAGACCCTAATCCTAATTAAAGACACTATACCTGCTGATAAACCTAACCCAAAGGCATGACGAGAATGACTGCCTAAGAGACAGACCACCTTTGTCTCCCCCCGGCCCAATTCCCCCAACACACACACACAGGGAAAGAGAGAGAAAAGGAACTTTTTGTTCATTTTTTTTTCAGACAACTCTGTGTGCTACAAATGGGGTAAGGAAATCATAAACAACTCAAAATTGTGGTCTGGTAGGGTCTCAGGGAAGCTCCCAACCTGCTACAAGCAGTAAAGAATGCGGGTATAATTACATCGGATACAAAGATTTAAATAAATAAATAAAATAAAAGCCATAGAGGGGAACAGAGCTCAGCAGATCTGAACAAGATGGAACTGGAGGTATAAGGTATAAGTGGCTAGCGGAGATACAGCAACAGCAAGGTACTCAGCAACAGCAGTTCCAGAAGCTACTGCTACAGCAGTGGACCACCAACAGCAAGTTCAAACCACCCAACAGCTCTTGAGGGCCCAACAGCAAAAGCTTCAAAAAGAAATGATACAACAGGTAGTGCTGGCCCTAAGTCCTTAGGAATCCCAAGCAGGTTATGCTTCTAAAGAGGGGCACTTTCCCTGACAGTACCCGTGAAGCTAACCAAGATGGGACCCGGACAATGATCCTGAGGCCTTTCAATTACATTTGAGAGGGTGACACGAGCATCCTGGTGGCCCTCAACTTTGGCCCCATATTGCATGGGTCCAGCAGAGGCACCCTACAGTAACCTGAACTTAGCCTGTTCTAAAAACTATACAGAGGTAAAGTCTGCCATTTTGGACTGTTTGCACATTTCAGAAGAAACCTGTTACCAATGTTTTAGATCTGAGAGCTCCCCTAAGAGGGCCAGACCCCAAATAGTAGCACAGCACTTGAGGAAACACTACTGGAAGTAGCTCCACTTGGAAGAAAAATCAGGGGCCCAACTGGCCAAGACAATTGTGACTGAACTTATAAAGACAGGCAGACAGCATCCATAAAAGGCAGAGAGTGGGTATTATGGCACTCCCCTGGGAAATTATCAGATGCAGTGCAGCTAATATAAGATTTCATAAGGCCTGGGACATAACAGAGAGAGACCGAGGAGGATGAACACAAACCAGTAACATCCTCTCTGAGAGGTCCAAACCCAAAGATGTCCTCCAGATCCATGATTTTCAAACCTTTTTTCTGGTGACCCAGTTGTAGAAAATTGTTGATGCCCGTGACCCAACGAAGCTGGGGATGAGGGGTTTGGTGTGTGGGAGGGGCTCAGGGCTGAGGCAGAGGGTTGGGGTGCAGCACTGAGGGCTGCGATGTGGGACCAGGAATAAGGGCTTCAGGGTGTGGGAGGGGGCTCTGGGCTGGGACGGAGGGGGTTGGGGTGCGGGAGGGAGTCAGGGCTCTAGGTGCAGGCTCTGGGGTGGGGCTGGGGATCAGGGGTTTGGGGTCCTGCAAGGGGCTTCACGTTTGCAGGGGAGCTCAGGGCTGGGGCACGGGATTGGAGCATGAGCTTACCTTGGGTGGCTCCCGGTCAGCGACACAGCGGGGGTGCAGAGGCAGGCTTCTTGCCTGTCCTGGACCATGGACCGCATTGCGCCCCAGAAGCGGGCAGCAGCCAATTCGGCTCCTGGGTGGAGGTATGCAAGCGGCTTCGCACAGCTCTCACCCACAGGCACCGCCCGCCCCAGCTCCCATTGGCAGGGAACTGGCCAATGGGTTGCGGAGCCAGTGCTCAGGGTGGGGGCAGCATGTGGAGCCCTATGTCCCCCATGCCTAAGAGCTGGACCTTCTGCTGGACACTTTTAGGGCGCAGTGCAGTGTCAGAACAGGTAAGGACTAGCCTGCCTTAGCTGGGCAGCACTGCCTACAGGACTTCTAACGGCCCGGTCAACGGTGCTGACTGGGGCTGCCATGACCCAGTCCCTTCCATTCTGCAACCCAGTTCTGGGTCACGACCCCTGGTTTGAAAGCCACTGCTTTAGATCATGGGTAGTCTAGGGGGGAGGGAGCAAGGTCAGGCACCGACACCACCAATGGGACTGTCATGCACCTCAAACAACTGAAATAGGACCCACAACTCAGAGTCCAGCCACTATTCCACAACCGAGTTCACCCCCATCTAGGAAAGGTACTGGAAACATCAACCCGATAACTTGCTACTCCTGTGGGCAGACAGGACACAGAGAGAGAGTACACTCTTATGGAATGTGAATATGCCCACGGTTGGGCTGCAGAAACCTGCATATAGAAAAGGACTCCCACTAAAACTGATGGTGCTGGTGATGGACCAGTGGAAGAGGGTTCAACCTCGTTGTAGTCAGATGGTGGTCCAGGCCTCTATAGTAGGAGACAATGACATCCCTAAAACTATGATCCACCCACAGTATATACATGGTGATCTGTAAAGATATCCCAGCAAAAGTCTACAGCTGACAGTGGGGACACATACTATGGTGAGAACAGTAACTCTTGCCAAAAAATTGCCCTGTCCCTTAATTATAGGCTAGGACTATCCATTTTTTGGCAAGTCATTAACAAACAGGTTCATATATTGAACCAGGATCCAGGTCAATTGTTGCACCCAGTTCCCTAGAACTTGGCAAATCTTGGGGAAGCCAAAGACCCCAAGGAGGGATCATTCCAAGCAACATAGTTGTCAATCCCCACAGGGAAAGAAGAGATAAGCAGTCAGGACCTGGAAGCTCTCCTACAGGGTTGGAGTTTTATGCAAGAACAGAAAAGAGTCTATATTGAGCTGTGCATATGAACAACTGGCCTCCATAAAATGGGGAAGTAACAGAGACTCAGTGGGGTGAGCAGCATCCACACTTTGCACTGAAGAAAGAGTGCCTGTATCAAATCAAAAGGGATAGTGAAGGTTCCAGCCGCTGGTGCCATGAAAGTACCACCAGAGAGTGTTGCAGCTTGTGCACAACATCCCATGCAATGGACACTTGTGAAGAGAGAAGACACTGTCCTGGGTATTAGCCTAATTCTACTCGCCAGGCATGCATCAAGTGGTGAGAGAATACAGTTCCTCCTACCGAGTAGCAGTTAGCCAGCAGCAACGGGATTTCTAGGGTGCCCCTGATCAAGACACCCTTTGAAAGAACTGGAGTGGACCTGGTCAGTGCCCTAGAAAAGAGCACACTGGGGCTTCAGTACATATCAGTGATAGTCACCTACGCAACCACATATCCAGAGGCTGTTCCCCTTTGTTCTGTTACACATGCAGTGGTACCACCAGAACTCTTGAAGCTCTTCTCATGCATGGGATTTCCCCCCCAAAATAGTAACAGATCAAGGGATTAACTTCACCTCCTATGCTCCATTCTGAAGGTCAAGTCCCTGTAAAACCTTGGTGTACCACACACAGACAAATGGCCCAGCGAACTATTTAACAAGACTATGAAGTGAATGTTGAGATGCTTTATTAGTAGCGACCCCAACCACTGGGACCAACTATTCTTGCAGCTTCAGTTTACCATAAAGGAGGCCCTGCAGGCCTCTACAGGTAGGATTGCCAACTCTCCAGGATTGGCCTGGAGTCTCCAGGAATTAAAGATTATGTCATGTGATGAAATCTCCAGGAATACATCCAGCCAAAATTAGCAATCCTATCATTAGGGTTCTCTGCCTTTGAGTTACTTTATGGTTGCCAACAGCAGGGAATCTTGGATTTGCCATAGGAGGGTTGGGAGGAACAGGACATAGGCCTTAAGCACAACCCAACATCTTACAATTAAGGGAATGATTCGGGACATAAAAGTGTTTGCCAGAGAGAATTTAAGGAAGACCCAATATGCACAGGAACAAAATTAGAGAGGGGCTCACCTATGGACTTTCTGCACAGATGACCAGGTCCTTTTGCTGCCAAGTCAAAATTAATGACAGGGTCGATTTGAAGCTGTTAGGCAGGAAGGACAGGTGGACTCTAAGATAAAACCAGATAGATTTTAGTTTCCTTCCTTCTATCACGTGAATCTTCTTAAACCTTAGAAGACATGAGAGACCCATCGGCCAAGAATAGACTACAGTGCCGGTGGTAAGTGCCTCACGCCTGCACAGAGGTAGCAATTCCTGCAATTGATCAAGGACTTTGCAACTGCACTCTCCCCCGATCCAGGGAGAATGCAGTTAATTCACCATCACCTACAGATCACCCTGGCCTAATCAAGGAGAACTCTAGATCATTGCTATGGAGAATGAAGGGCACAGTACAAAAAGAGTGAGCTATGCTGGAGATGGCGGGAGGGAAGTCCAAAAGTGAATGGAGAAGCCCCATGGTGCTGGTTCCCAAACCAGACTGTTCAGTTCAATTTTGCAGACCACCAAAAAGGAAAGCAGCAAAGAGTCCTGTGGCACCTTACAGATTAACAGACGTATTGGACCATGAGCTTTTGTGGGTGAATATCCACTTAGTCGGATGCATGTCAGTCATAAGACTTTAAGGACAGAAGGGCGCATCATGATCATCTAGTTTGACCTCCTGTACATTGCAGGCCACAGAGCCTCATCCACTCACTCCTGTAAGAGATCCATAACCTCAGGCTGAGTTACTGAAGTCCTCAAATCATAATTTGAAGACTTCAAGTTACAGAGAATTCACCACTTACACTAGTTTAAGCCTGCAACTGACCTGGACCCATACTGCGGAGGAAGGTGAAATAGCCCCCGGGTCTCTGCCAATCTGACCAGGAGGAAAATTGCTTCCCAACTCCAAATATGGCCATCATTTAGATCCTGAGCATGTGGGCAAGACTCACCAGACAGACACCTGGGACACAATTCTCTGTCATAACTCAGAGCCCTCCCCATCTAGTGTCCTTTCAACAGCCATTGGAGACATTTGCTGCTAGCAGTCAAAGATCGGCTATATGCCATTGTAAGCTATCCCATCATACCATCCCCTCCATAAACTTATAAAGTTCAGTGTTTAAACCAGTTAGATTTTTTGCCCCCACTGCAAGGCTATTCCAGAACTTCACTCCTCTGGTGTTTAGAAAGCTTTGTCTAGACCTCACCATCTCTGAAACTGCACGGACGACGGACAGTGAAGTGACCCTAAGGGAGGGTCTGGACGCAGACCTTATCCTGATTAAATACACTATACCTTCTGAAAGACCCTCTTTTTGATCACCTTTGGGTTTGGTTTAAGAGATAGACCACCTTGGTCTTCCCCCCCACACACTGATTTCTCCCTTCCCCCACAGGAGAGGGGAGGGAGGAAAGGACCTGTTTGTTTTCTTCAGACAACCCCTTGTGTGCTACAAATGGGGCAAGGACATTGCAAACTCAAATCATGGTCTGATGGGGACTCCAGGGAGCCCCCAACACCTCCCCAGTCAGGAGCAGAGAGAAGGGGGAAAAGGGGAGTGCAAGCTAACAAATGGTCTCAGTGCTCTCTGTGCATCTCCAAAGAGAATGAAATTCAGGAGCACATAAAATCACAGTTAAAATAGATTTTTATATTTACCTGACCCCTGTGGCCCTCATTCAGCATCCCCACTCCCTTCCACTTTCTCCCAGCTTTAATCCAGTCACTCACTGAGGGTACGTCTACACTACGGGATTATTCCGATTTTATATAAACTGGTTTTATAAAACAGATTGTATAAAGTCGAGTGCACGCGGCCACACTAACCACATTAATTCGGCGGTGTGCATCCATGGTCCAAGGCTAGCGTCGATTTCCGGAGCGTTGCACTGTGGGTAGCTATTCCGTAGCTATCCCATAGTTTCCGCAGTCTCCCCCGCCCCTTAGAATTCTGGGTTGAGAGCCCAGTGGCTGATGGGGCAAAAATCATTGTCGCGGGTGGTTCTGGGTAAATGTCGTCACTCATTCCTTCCTCCGGGAAAGCAACGGCAGACAATCATTTCGCGCCCTTTTTCCCTGGATTGCCCTGGCAGAAGCTATAGCACGGCAACCATGGAACCCGTTCAGCTTTTTTTTTTTTTTTTTTTTTTTTACAGTCACCGTATGTGTACTGGATGTCGCAGACAGAGGCGATACTCCAGCGCTACACAGCAGCATTCATTTGCTTTTGCATGATAGCAGAGACGGTTACCAGTTGTTCTGTACCGTCTGCTGCCGGTGTAAATTAGCAATGAGATGACGATTATCTGTCCTTCTGTACTGTCTGGTGCTATCATGGGTGCCCCTGGCTGAGATCGGCCGGGGGTGCAAAGGCAAACTGGGAATGACTCCCTGAGTCAATCCCTCCTTTATGGTTTCTAAAAATAGAGTCAGTCCTGCCTAGAATATGGGGCAAGTGTACTAGAGAACCAGTGTATCAGAGAGCACAGCTGCTCCGTGTCAGATCCTGCAAAAATGATGAGCTACATGCCATTCATGGGGGGTGCCTCTGCAACAACCTCACCTGTTGCTTCCCTCCTCCCCAAACCTTCCTGGGCTACCATGGTAGTGTCCCCCCCATTTGTGTCATGAAGTTATAAAGAATGCAGGAATAAGAAACAATGACTTGTTAGTGAGATAAAATGAGGGGGAGGCAGCCTCCCGGTGCTATGACAGTCCAGGCAGGACATTAAGCGGTGCGGGGGAGAGGAGCCCAGCATGCTGCTGCTATGATAGTCTAGGCAGGACAGAATCTTTTCTTTACACAGGAAAGGGAGGGGGCTGATGGAGCTCAGCCCCCAGTTGCTATGATGAGGACGGTTACCAGCCGTTCTGTACTATCTACTGGGAATGACCGAGAATCATTCCTATTTTCACCCAGGTGCCCCCGGCCAGCCTCACCTAAAGCCAGCCAGGAGCACTCACGGGTTGATAACAAGGACGGGTACCAGTCCTACTGCACTGTTTGCCACTGGGCAGGGGAGAGGAGTGGATACTGCTCTTCACTGCTGCAGCATCAAGTCTACCAGCAGCATTCAGTAGACATAGGGTGACATTGAAAGAAGTCAAGAAACGATTTCTTTCCCTTTTCTTTCACGTGGTGGGGGGGAGTAAATTGACGAGCTATTCCCTGAACCACGCCAGACAATGTGTTTGAACCTACAGGCATTGGGAGCTCAGCCAAGAATGCAAATACTTTTCGGAGACTGCTGGGGACTGTGGGATAGCTGGAGCCCTCCCTACCTCCCTCCATGAGCGTCCATTTGAGTCTCTGGCTTCCCGTTACGCTTGTCATGCAGCACTGTGTAGCCTGTAGATTTTTTTTTCAAACGCTTTGGCATTTCGTCTTCTGTAACGGAGCTTTGATAGAACAGATTTGTTTCCCCATACAGCGATCAGATCCAGTATCTCCTGTACGGTCCATGCTGGAGCTCTTTTTGGATTTGGGACTGCATTGCCACCCGTGCTGATCAGAGCTCCACGCTGGGCAAACAGGAAATGAAAATCAAAATTTCACGGGGATTTTTCTGTTTACCTGGCCACTGCATCCGAGTTCAGATTGTTGTCCAGAGCGGTCACAGTGGTGCACTGTGGGATACCATCCGGAGGCCAATACCGTCAATTTCCGGCCACACTAACCCTAATCCGATATGGTAATACCGATTTTAGCGCTACTCCTCTCGTCGGGGAGGAGTACAGAAACCGATTTAAGGAGCCCTTTATATCGATATAAAGGGCCTCGTAGTGTGGACGGGTACAGCGTTAAATCGGTTGAATGCTGCTAAAATCGGTTTAAACGCGTAGTGTAGACCAAGCCTTATAGATTTCACTCCATGACTGCCCCAAACTGTACACACATACTTCCTTCACTCTCTTCCAGCCCGTACAGCCCAGAGCCTCTCAATCCTGACTAGCCCTAGTTCTCTGTTTGATTTCTAATCCTGGTTTCTCTCTGACAGCTGGCCAGTGCTGGAAATGATGGAGAGGATGGACGCAGTGTCTTCTGGATTAGTAGTTTGCTATATTGAAGACCCAGAGGAGCTGGGAAACCAATGGAGGAAGCATGTTCACTGGCAGGGAGGTATTGGTAAAGGAAATGTTTTTAAAGCAATACCTAGGGCCAAGCAAGGAGCAGCATGTTGGGCTCTGAAGGACCCTTCTAGACCCAGGATGGTGACTACAGCATGAAGGGAGAACAGAAATCCTGTATTTGTAAAGGACACAAGTGATGAGATGAGATGACTATGGGGAAAGGGAAATTGAGTTTTTGAGTGCAAAATAATCAATTCTAGTCTGGTTTAACTGCAAGTCACAGAAAGTAGTTACCATCTAATGGTAGCTCAGTGACTCCTTGTGAGAAATTTCTTTGGTGGGTAATAGTCCACATTTTATAGAACAGGTGTCATTATTACCAAAATTATCATAGCAAGAGACACTAATTGAGCCCCCTTGTTCCCAATATCTGAAGAATACCCACAAATGAACAGGCCATAGGGACAGAACATCCAATCTCACCCCACAAGGACCTCTTTGGAGCAGGACTGATTCCCATTGGGAAGAAATAGGGCAGGAAAGCATGCACTCCAGCTGCTCAGGTTTTACCTGTTTTGTGGATATGCTGACTATTCAGTGTCCACTGCTGTCAATTCCACACTTTTCGGCAGCAGAAAATTCACTTAAAAATGAAAAAGTAGCAGAACCTAACAAAGATCTAGACCAGTGTTTCTCAGTGACCAGTCTGGGGACCAGAGCTGGTCCCTGAGATCTTTCTGACACAGTTTAGGAAGACAGCAAGCCGGTTCCTTGCATCAAAAAGGTTGAGAAACACTGATCTAAACTTCCCCCTGCCATGGGGCAGAAAGGGTATCAAAGATCAGCAGAATGCACCCCAAAAGGGCAAAAACCTGAGAGCAGCAAGTGCCCACAAATGAGTGTTTTGAGGTGACAGAACCACCATTTCCTTCCTACTAAACAATCAGCAAACTGTTAACACTACATGTGCAGTCTTGCTAGGGGGAAGGGGCAGGGACAAGGGCAAGAAAAAATCTGCTCTTGTGGTTAATGCAATAGACTGGGATTCAGGAAAACTGGGTTCAATTCAAGGCTTTACCACAGACTCATCAAGACCCCATGGATAAGTCACTCTCTTTTTGCCTCAGTTCCCAATATGTAAAATGGGGATAACGATACCTCCCTACCTCTCAAGAGTGCCACAAGCATTAATTCATTCTTGTTTAAGGTGACAAGTACCATAGACTAACCTACAAATAAATGAGAGGGAGCACTCAAATTAGATATTACAAGGTACATTGAAGTCAACAGGAAGACCAGCCCCTGCTTTTGGGTCTGCCACAGCTATAAGATGCTCAGTAGGCTGTGGAAGAAACAGAAGATTCACAGGCCACATTGGCCTGAGTTACAGAATTGATGCATTGTTTTATATAGTGACCTGGACTTGTAGCAAAGTCTCACTGGACTGCAATTTCTGAGGGTGCAGCAAGAGTAGATTTGCCGCAGGATGGACAACTTAGGCACATGCAATACGTACCTCTCACTTCCAAAGCAGCACCAGTTCTGCCAGCTAGTCAGTAAAGGAAAAACAGCAGTCAGCACCAGTGAGGACGACACCCCACAATTCAATGGCTGCTGGACACAAAGATACACTGCCATCCAGGCTGGGAGTCCTCAGGTTTATAGCAACAAGAGCCATTTGTGTTGAACTCCAGTGGGCTGATTCTTTAGAGTTTCTTTAAATTAGTCCCTACAGTTGTAAGACAAATTCAAACTAGAAATGAGGAGTACATTTTTAAGTGATGGTCATAAAAAATTCTCCCACAGCTCTCATAGGAATGCTGTGGATTCTCTGTCACTGAAAATCTTTAAATAAAGATATCTTTCCAAAAGACATACTCTAGCTCAGCCAGATGTTCGGCACTAGATACAAGAATTACTGGCTGAATTCTATGGTCTGTGTTATGCAGTAGGTCTGACTACATAATCATAATGGTCTCTTCTGGCCTTAAAAATCTATGAAGACAAGCAGCATAATCCTCCCCGAGGTAAGATACTGTGATCATTCCACAACTTTGTAGATCGCCCCACTAGGAAAAGATTTCTCAAGATTCAGCTAGTTCTGCTCAGATTTACTTAAGAATGAGAAATGTATTACGTACAATTTAGTTAGCACATAAAAATACAGTTTGGAATATTTATTAAATGAATGTGTATAAATTATTTAGGGTTTGATTTGAATAACAACAACATATACCTAGCATTGAGGATGGAGCTACAGCTTCACGCTAAAGTACTTAGGTGTATTTTTTTGCCTTTTAGCAAATATGAAAAAAAGTGTTGAAAATAGGATGCATCAATATTATTGTAAACAAAAAGGAAGGTTATATCCTTTGGGCTCAGAAATAGTATGTAAATAGATCTGATCTGACATTATCATGCAGAAGAAACTCATATTTTTTTAAATATTTGTTATTAGAAAATTTATTTTGAAGGACTGAAGGGTATCAGTAACAATATTATTCTAAACATTACTCTAAAAATTATTTCATTGTTCGTTTTGAGAACATATTTCATGTAACTCACTCTTTTCAATTTTTCCCCAAATTTCCAATTTTTCCATGCCTGGTCATGGGAGGGGGAATATTTTCTCCCAAAAAGTTTGTTTTTTTTTCCAGACCCTCATATCTCTATTCTGGGATGGAATTACCCAGAACTGAATGCAATATCCCAGGAGCAGTCACACCAGAGACAAAGGATGATAGTAGAAAATAAAAAGACCTACTACAGTGCCTCTCTGCAATTGTACCCTAACAGAGAACATATCAAACATTCAACTCACTACACTTGATCTTAGTTAAAAGGACAAGGAGAAAAAGTATCACCTCCCAGCTCCATGGCATGATGCTTCTGCCTATGTAGCTCATATAATGCAATATGAAGTGAAAGCAAAAACACCCAATTCGTATCTAATTTTCTATCCACTCTCACTTTATAGTTCTCTGTGTTATTGCTTCTCAAATATTCATTTTTCTACTGAATTGCTACTTTAGATCATTTTCCCCAATGTACTAGCTACATTGATGCAAATTAAATCTGCCCTGTTTTATTCTCTCTAGATCCCCATAGTCATTTATACCTCTTCCTAATTTAATATCACCTGCATTTCTCATGAACATTCCTTTAGTCCCACCACTAAATCACTCAAGAAGATGTTAAATCCCTAGACCAACACCCATGCCTGAGATTCTCCTGTAGATGCCAACCTGCTACTCAACATTTATTTATGATGATCCTGTGGCCCCACAGACCCATGAAATCCACTCAGAACAAACAGCTCTTCATTGATCGTGACAAGGAAACACTCGATTTTGACTTATGTCAGAAAGACTGGTGCATTTCGTATTGCATCAGGACATCTCATGGGATATGTGAATAAATCCTATTTAAATGGAAAATGAGGCAAACACCTGTATGCGACTGTGGTCACCAGGCACAAACGATGGAACACATCATATCTGCAGCAACATGCTGGTTATTAAATCTAGATATAAATGTATAATTGTTTCTACCTACCCAAGCCATAAGAAAAAAGATCTCACTCTCTTATGCCTCCCCTTAGCCTCTCTCAACCAGTGGCAAATTATCCCCAGATCAGTGGTATTATACAGAGCACAGTGAGGGTCTGGTGGAGTGCATGAACAAGAATGCTGATTTGGAGTTAGGTTAAACACAGAGAAAGTGGCAGATTTGTTGGGGGTGGAGGAGGGCGAGGTAAAGAACTGTTATATTCCCAATTCCTATTGCTATCTCTATGGGGGCCAAGTTAAGATTGCATGGCTGTGTGTCTTTAAATAATTTTAAAATGTTGCTCAGTATACACCTAAAATAGCTCTGGATACTAGAAGTGGGGCGGGAGGGCAAGGAACAGAGGACTGCATCCTCCAACTGGCACCTCTAATTGTACCATTCTTTCACCCTACCCCAACGAAGAGAGTTAGGACCCAAGCTTTTTTCAACCTGGTTCAAAGAAAGAGCAAAACAGCAAAGAATGACATCCTTCCCCCTGGAAAAAAATCCTCAATGTATGGAGTACTTTGCAAGAAATCTAGTCTCTCCGCAAGCAAAATGGTCAGTTGCCCTGTTTCCCCTAGCTTCCTTGTCTGCGAACTTCCTAACCACTTCCTTCCTGGGTGGAAAGAGAAGAAGAAAGAGCATCAGTTTCCTCTCCGAGCCCTCATCTCTTCCCCTCGCCTGCCACTACCTTCTCTTTCTATCCCTGCTTTAATGAGCCTGTGTGAAGGATATACACCCCCATCATAAACTCATTATATATCTTTGTAATTTCCCCCTACTAATTACCCCCAAGATCTATGAAAATCACCCTTCCTCAGCAAAGAGACACCTTAGCAACAGCTTCTAAAGGCAGTGACTATTCACTCCCGGCTAAAGCCACATAATTCTGTATCTCAAGGGGAGAGAGCACACTTTGTACGGTCTACTGTACTTGTATCAAACACCAGCTCTCAATGAGAAATCAGGAAGCCTCCTTTAAAGAAAGCCCTTTTACCACCACCATTTGAAGGTTTTACTAACCCTGAGCAGGAAGAAGCCTGAAATACTGAAAAAGTTCTCTCTCATCTAGAAGAGCAACTAACACCTCAGAATGTACCCAAAGGATCTAGATATGCTGGATAACCATAAGATCAGGAATTGAAAATCACTCATAGTACAGTCAGGATCCTGCTAGCCCCGAGCACAAACAGCAGACTGCAGCCTTCACGCCAAAGCTGCCCGTGGCAAAAGCAGCCATCACATAACTCTACCACCTCAGAGTGTGAGCTGCAGGGTGCTTTTAGGCCTCTGACATAATGTACCTGGGGGCCCATGGCAGATTGGGGCAAAGACCGATAGAAATCTCTGTCCACAACAACTCGGAGAAGCTTAAGTGACATCCTACCCCCTCCCGCAGTGACCTTGCAAAGGACTCTCCATCACGAGAGAGCATCACCACAGCGCAAGGCTGGGGAAGGAAGGGATCTGTAGCAGGGCCCAGCTCCAGTGCTCAGTCCCAGACAACTCAGGGAAAGGAGGAGATGCAGCAGGGGAAGTAGAGGAGGGGAAAGAACACTGCAGCAGCCAGCTGTTCAGGAAAACAGGACAAGTGATTCCCAGCCCCAAACATCTCTCAAGACACACAGCTCCCTGCTCCCAGTGTAACCACCCCCTTCCCCCACGCACCCATCCCAATCACCCCACACCGCCCTCTGCTCCCAGCGTACCCACCCGCTTCCCAATCACCCCACACCGCCCGCCCACCCCAGGCCCGCACTGCCCCTAACGCGCACCCCCGGCTCCTCCAGCCCCTACCACACGCGACTCCCGAGCCGTCGGTTCTGCCCCCGCAGCGGAGCCTGCCTCTACCTGTCCCCACAGGCCGCGTCCGCCGCTCCCCCTGCTCTGAGCCGACCGGCCAGTTCCGCATCCAGAGCCTGGAGCGGAGCGAACCACCGAGGGGTGGGGGAGGAGCGAACCACTTGAGCGCGGCGGAAGGGAGCGCACCTGGGCACCGCACGGCGCTGCAGAGGCGGGGCGCTGGAGGCTGCGCGGCGCACCAGCCTCGGTCGGGCACGGAGGAAGCTGAGGCAGCCAGCCGCCCGCTGCGACCCCGGGAGCCCCCCAGGGCAGGAGAGGGAACCAGCCAGCGCTTGCTACGTGTTCTAACGAAGGCAAGGGGCTTAATGAGCATAACCCAGAACAGGCTGCAGCCCCCACCTCTCCGTGCGGGAGATGCGGGTCACTTGACTACAGATCCCAGCATGCAACGGTCTCCCCTGACCCTGGTAGTACCGATCAAGATGGAATATGCATGCTGGGCCCTGTAGTCTCCGTGTGCTGAATTGGACGCACTGAACCACCTCTGGTTCGTATCACAGCGGTGTATGGGTCACATAAAGATGTATAGCAATCTGAGGACTCTCATAGGAGGTTTATCCTGCATGTGGAGAGAGTGAAGGAAGTTAAATTGGAGCCATACTGTCATTCATTCTCAAACACTTTCTTCTCCTCCCTGCTGGGTTTTCCCCTTTTTTATAACCATCCTGGGGTTCAAAAGATTAAGACTTTATGCCAACCCTAAAATATGGTGCATCATAGCTAGTCAAAAATCCTGTATTAGGCTTTATTCTTTTGTATAAACATTAACATTTCTCAAACAGATTAGTTAAAAATACAGATTTAAACAAGAAATTTTGCAATTGCAACAAGTTATAAAAAATAACAGATTATTTTACACATTATTACAAGTGCTTTACAAAGGTGCAGAATGAAGGCTAAAGGCAGGGGACCAACCTTGAGTGCAAAATGGACAAAAAGCCTTTGCCACAGGCCTGGTGCTCACATACACAGCCCAAAACTATGAGCCTTGTGAACCTAGCCTCTCAGGATGCTCACTGGGCAAGCAAACATATATCCCTGTTAGAGACAAAATACATGAAACCAGAGGACTTGGGGTTACATATCTGGGATCAAATACTGTTTGTTTTTTCTTGCAGAATGAGAAACTCATTTTGCAATGACATTTTTCTGTTTTGTCAAACCAATTATTGCTCTAAATACTAAAATATTTATGGACCAAGGGGTCACTGGTGAGTCTTACCATGCACAAGGTGGAAAGGAGAGGATTTAAGAAGTACATAAGAACAGCGTTACCGGGTCAGACCAAAGGCCCATCTAGCCCAGTATCCTGTCTTCAGACAGTGGCCAGTGCCAGGTGCCCCAGAGGGAATGAACAAAACAGATAATTATCAAGTGATCCATTCCTTGTCACCCATTCCCAGCTTCTAGCGAACAGAGGCTAGGGACATCATCGCTGCCCACCCTGGCTAATAGCCATTGATGGATCTATCCTCCATGAATTTATCTAGTTCTTTTTTTAACCCTGTTTCATATACAAGAGCAGAAGGGTACTCATAATACCAAGATACCTCCACATCCCACTAATCACTAACAAATGACCATACACTTGAAAAGACCTTTTGCATAAGGGAGAATACTTGGACAGAGGTGGTTATGCTCAATATTCCTGCAGACAGGATTCTGAGAGAGTTGTGCAGCCCATAGATTAGGCAATTCCTGCTAATATGCTATAAATACAGTGCATTCTCTGTCCCCAGCTGATAAATCTTCAGTCTCACTGGAACTCGCTAAATATACTAACATTTTCATGGTTCTTGATATACTTCCACCACCTCTACTGCCCAGACACTGATGCTTCCATTCCTCTCTCTTCTCCTCCACAAAACTCAACACAAAATCTATTCCATGGTTTATTGCTTTCACCTGCTAGCAAACCAAAAGATACTACAATGATAGGCAATCTTGTTTTAAAAAAACAGCTAAATGATCCATGGTTTCTCTATGGTACATATAAGATGTCCACAGAATAACTTTCAGTAAATGGCACTGCACATTCCAGGGATCTACTTGCCCAAGGAGGGCCAGAATGAAAGGACAGCTCTAGAAATGAAGCTTCACAAAGAGGGAATGCGACCAACAGCCTCTTCTCTGGGAATCTTTGTGAAGGACAGCACATCATAGAGACTTTAAAATACAGGGAATACAAGAAAACCCCCAGCACATCCATATAAGCTTCCCTGAGTTCCTCAAGTCCACATACACAGGGAACCCTGCCTAAGAACCCTGGGGAAGCCTTTGGGGCTAGGATGCTCTCAGTGAACGTTTAATAAGTTCCTGCAAATTCACTTTCAGAATCAATGAGAAGGGAAAGATGGGGGGGCAAAACCCCAGAACACATACTTAGAAAAAAGACAGACATTGAAGAAACATTTGGGGTGAGATGTTCATCTCTACCATTTTCAGGTGTTTTACACATGATCCCATTTCTAGGAGGCACTAAATCAAAGATTACAAAAACATCTGATCTCTCTCAGATGCCTTATGCACAGTCTCATCACATCAGAGAAACCACAGGCTCATCACTCTGCACTGCCCAGCCCAGCCCCTAGTTCAGCGCTTTGGAGAGGGGAGGCTGGCTTCTTGTTAGCAAGGGATGGGAGGTGGTGTTACTTCAGCAGGTCAGTGCCCTGGGAGCACATAGTCACTCATGCACATCCCAGATTTCTGAGAGCAGGGGAGGGAGTTTCTTGTCCTGTAGTCGAAGGGCAAAAACTTGTTCGGAGTGGACACTGCTTAGAGTCCGAAGACTGACCAGTTTCATTAACATCCGAGGGAACATCAGATGGTCCTGCAGGGTCACACAAATAGACAATCATAAGTAAATCCAGAATCTTGCTCACGAGACAAATCTTGCTCACTTACTGGATGCATTAAAAGCACAAGCTCACATCCTCCGATACCAGCATCTCCCAATACAGAATGGGACAGGAGCACCAGTGTGGGGAGATCACAGCTACTTCAGACTCAGCATTTCCCAGTAGAGTGCTGCTGGGAATGGTGTAAGATTATAGGCTGGGGGAGTTCATAACTATAGCTGAACTAATAACTGATATTTTAGGTTGGTGGCCAAAATAAAAAATGAGAAAAAATCATTTTGGGTTGAATGAAAATGTTTTGTTCAACCTGAAACAATTCTTGTTTCAATTTTTTCATGTCTTGTAGAATAAATCTAACTAAATTTTGACTGAAAAGCTGTTTCAGAATGAAAAGTCTGAAAGAGGCTGCAGAGATGGTGTTGACAGAAGGGCTTTGGCTTCCTCAACCATGGAATGCTGTTATGGGAAGGAGAACTGCTGGGAAGAGTGGGGTTCCACCTGACAAAGGGAAGAGCATCTTTGGACATCAGCTCACCAAACTAGTGAGCAGGGATTTAAACCAGGTTCAGAGGGGGCAGGTAGCATAAACCTACAGGTGGATATAACAAAAAATGATCTTAATAGAGAGATAGATGTTGAAGGTAAAATGAAAAATTACAATAAATTCATAGGAGCAACAAGAGGGGAAACAGTAAAAGAATCTGCTCATCATATTAGATGTCTATACACAAATTCAAGGAATAGAGAGTATAAATAGGAGGAAGTGGAAATATTAGTACATAAACCAAATTATTACTTAAATTGTCATCACTGAGATTTGGCAGAATAAATCTAATGACTGGAATATTGATATAAAGGGGTATAGCTTGTTCAGGCAGGAAAAGCAGGGAAAAAAAGGAGGAGGTATTGGATTATACATTAAAAATGCACTTGTTCTGAGATCCAAGAGGTGGGAGGCAGACCAGTTGAAAGTCTCTGGGTGAAGATAAAAGGGGAAAAACGGACAATGTCATGGTAGGGGTCTACTATAGACCACCAAATCAGGAGGAGGAGGTGTAAGAGATTTCTAGAACAAATAAAAGAAATATCCAAAACAAAAGACCTCATAGTAATGGTGGACTTTAACTAACCATACATCTATTGGAAAAGTAATATAGCAAAACACAAAATTTCCAATAAATTACTTAAATGTATTGGAGACAACGTCTTGTTTCAGAAGGTGGAGGCAGTAACCAGTGGGACAGCCAATTTAGACTTGATTCTGACCAACAGGAACTGGTTGCGAATTTGAAGGATGAAGGCAACTTGAATGAAAGTGATTGTGAAATGATAGATTTCATGATTCTGAGGAGAGGAATGAGAGCAGCAGAATAAAGACAATGGACTTCAAAAAAGCAGACTTTAACAAACTCAGAAAACTGGTAGGTAAGGTGCCATAGGAAGAAAATCTAAGGAAAAAGGAGCTCAGGAAAGCTGGCAGTTTCTCAGAGACAATATTAAAGGCACAATAACAAACTATCCCAATGCAAGAAAGATATAAAGACTAGTAAGAGGCTGTTACATGGTGTGCCTGACCCTTTAAGGCCCCCTGCTGGAGGCTTTGTGGTCCTACCATATCCCAGCCCAGGAAAGGAGCAGCAAAGGTGGGTCCTCCACACTGCCTAGAAAGGCTGCGCAGAAACAGCCAATCAGAGCACAGCAACCTCAGATAAAAGAATTAAGTAGGTCAGTTCCTAGCTAGGAGTGGAGGACAGGGAATCTAATCTAATCAGAGGCACGCAGTAGCCTGATTTACTGGTCCTGAGAACAAGAGGATCTGACAACTGTAACCTTAAGGTAATGGGTGAAAGGAAAGGGCTATGTGGTAAAATGCCCATGAAATAGCAGCAGCAATCTGGAGGAAGCAGTATGTGGGTGCTCTTTACAGGGTCCCTGGGTTGGGATTTGGCTAATGGGAAAGCCTGGGTTTTCCCACTGGAGAAATAGCATAAGTCCTGAGAAAGGGACAAAGCCTGTTGAGAAGCCTGATTGTTAAAGGGCCCAGAAAGAGGGCTGAAGACCCACATGAGGATTGACTGTGTGTTTAAACTCATTACCCTGGAAGGGATATCTTTGCTCATTCATATTGACTATTGATTTGGTTGGAGGACTGAGCCACTGCAGACCCCCAGTAAGGTTGACAACCTACAGTAGGTGCTAGGAGAAAATGGATTGCAGCATCACACCTGGCCAACTAGAGAAGCTCCTGAGAAGTGAGCACCCTCTGTCAAAGGACCAATATGGCTCCATCAGGAGCTCTCTAATGAACTTAAAACCAATGTGGAAACATGGATAAATTTTTAAGGATAAGCAAAAAGATTAGTGCAAGCATGTAGGGACAAATTCAGAAAGAGTAAGGCACAAATGAGTTACATCTAGCAAAGAACACAAAAAGCAATAGAAGAGGTTTTATGAGTACATTTAAGAGCAAGAGAAAGCGTAGGTCCACTACTTAGCAGGGAAGGAGAGTGAATAACATGCATTATAGGGTCTCTCAAACTGAATATGAAACAACAATGTGATGGAGTTGTGGAAAAAGGCTAGTATTCTGGGGTATACTGACAGGAATGCTGTATGTCATGAAAGGTAGGTAACTATCCTGTTCTATTCTGCACTGGTGAGGCCTCAATTGGAATACTGAGTCCAGTTCTGTATGCACCATTTTAGGAAAGATGTGGATAAACTGGAGAGAGTCCAGAGGAGAGCAACAAAAATGATAGTTTAGAAAACCTGACCTGTGAGGAAAGGCTAAAAAAAGCTTGGCATGCTCCATCGGGGCAGGGGGAGATGGAGTGGAGACCTGATAACATACAGTGTTTGAAAAAACCTGTTAAGAGCTATTCTAGACCATGTCACCTGAAAGTAGGCTAAGTAAGGGCTTAATCTTCAGGAATAGGGTTTCCTAATATCCAACCTAAATTACTTTCTAACTATAAAGATAAATAAATCACCAGACTAGGCTTCTAAGAGAGGTTGTGGAATCCCCATCATTGGAGATTTTTAAGAACAGGTATAATGCCTGTAGTCTAGACTTATTTGGTCCTGCCTCAGTGCAGGGGGGTGGACTAGATGACCACTCAAGGACCCTTCTAGGCCTACATTTCCATGACTTTATTTCTCAAAAAAATTTCTGACCTAAACTACTTGCCCAATTTTGCCCAATTCATTAATAGTTTTGGTTAAAGTGCATTTTTCATCAAACTATTCATCGAAAACATTTTCCCTAGCGCTACTCACAACTTCTCCAGCTCCACCCTCTAACAATAGGAGGCCCTGTAGGAGACTGGTACAAGGTTGCTGGCTATTGGGGGAATAACTGAAGGAAACAGTGCATGACCACTGACTGCAGAAGATTCATTCAGGGAGTGGGGAATTAGAGGAGCACAATAATCATAAAATCAACTCTCACATATACACCTGAGTTGATTCATTTTTTAGGACTCAGCCAGGCACTTACATTTGGTCTGTGGATGCAAATGTAAGAATGAAGGGCCTCTACGTAGGTGTGCTGCAGTCTCTCCACCAGCGACTGATCCTGCACATTTGGTCGGTCTGCCAGGAAGCAGGTTAGACATTAGTAGATAATTGTAGGCAGCCTGGCCAGTCTTGACAACACAGGCTAAAGCTAATCCTAATCCCTGGACTAGCCCTGAGTCTTGTCTGGTACTCTCCCTATGAGATAGCATACAGCCAAGATGCCTCCTGCAAGACAGTAGTTGTGAGAATCAGCTTCTTATGTCAGTCTTTATCAGCCATGTTTTGAAAGTTGGAGTAAGTTTGATTTTTACTTTGTGGCAGGAGGTTACAGAGCCAGGGCAGCCTGGTCTAGCTCACTAGGCCTCACATTCCAGTCCCAATGGAGATGTGAGGCTGTGTTCCATCAGGGAGGAATGGGAGAATCTCTCTTGCAGGAGAGTTACTGGGAGAAATAATGAAATAGGAAAATATCTATTCCCTCAGTGTAAATTTTCAAAGACTAGAGACAAGACTGATCTGACAACTTCTCTGTGTGGCCCTTTAATGACTAAGAAGCTGTAATGAGCACAGACTCCAAAATACCTCTCACTGACCACTAGATGTCACTACTACCCTACACCAAGGGACATGAGCATTCAGTAAACTGATGACTTCTAGAAGAGACACTACAGACTACATTTCAGTTAATTTGGCACAGGCCAAGAAGCAGTAGAGACTTCCCCTCATGGGGGCAACTCAGAGTCTGAGTATAATTACTCAGAGCATGTGTGATATTGTGTTACCACAGCACCCATACTAGGATACTGCCCCCTCTGCTGTACTCTTGTCACTCCTCCTCTGCTTCTGACCCCACATCTGCTCTATCATTCCTTTCCTTTGATTCAGCGCTGCTGCTCTCTGCCCTCTTTCTGGCTTTTTACCTGCAGAGAAAATGTTGATGGCGATTAAAAGTGCATATTCAGCATCGTTGAGCTGTAGGTCATTCATTCCCTTTGAAAACTCAAAGATAGGGTTAATGAACTCAAACTGCAGGCCTAGAGGAAACAGAAAAGAAAGGTGTAGGGATTAGTGTTGGCCACTGCTCCCTGCCTCTAACCCCCTTGGATGAGACTTCCAGTTTTCTTGCAGTAACTGGTGGGGAAGACTGTCTGGGGAGCAGGTGGGACCCATCCCCATATTGCTGCAGAGCTCACAGGAGAAACTGTTCCCTTATCTACATTACCCCAGTATGTCCCAGGGCCAATGGCAAATTGTGTCCCTCCCTCATACTGCTCCATTACTGGGGAACGTGTGTCAGACTCTGCAACAAGAGTCTTGAGGACTAGCACTTGAGCCAGCATTCTACTCACTGTTAGGTTCCTTGGAGAAGGCCTAATGGAACAGAGGTGTACCTGATTACCAGGCCAGATTGGGATGGTGAGCTGATTAGACCATTAACACAGAAATTGTCTAAAAGCACACAGGAAGGTGTGCTTGGGGTGGGAAAGGAGAGAAACAGAAATCTATGAGAGCCTAACAAAGGGGGTCCTCTGAGTAGATGCCTTAGCTCTGCTCCTGTTGGAGAAGGGGTTAAAAGTTGAGATACAATATGTAAAGGTGTGGAGACACTGCTATGTATTGGTGGAGGGATTAAAACACTGTAAAAACTACATTATGATGTTGACACGCAAGAAGGCCTCAGTGTGGTCTGTTTGTGAATGAGGCAGGGGTGTAGTGTATTATCCCATCAGACACCAACAGTAGTAACTGGTACATGATACCACAAAGGCTTAAATACCTCTGGACACCTTAACAGGTAATTGCTAAAATGAGAGAATCATATCAGTTACACCAAAAATCTGTCAAAGACAAGAGCCTAGATGTTTGTTTTAAAAACAAAAAAACTCTCTCCCACTCTAGCTCCTTACCATAATCCCCTTAAATCCATACTAGAAGCCACCTACCTTGAATCCAATCCCATTTCACAAATCTCACCACTATTTTCCCTAGTCTCTCATCCCATAATGGGTTTAAGACTGGTTTGCTATTCAATGACTTAAAAAAAAAAAAAAAAAAAAAAAGGCCCTAAATTAATGATATTGTGGATCCTGCAATAGAATCATAGGGACTACAATGTTCATCTAGTCCAGCCCCCTGCCAAGATGCAGGATTTATTGTCTAGACCATCCAAAACAGATGGCTATCTGGTCTCCTTTTGAAAAGGCAGTGAAGGAGCTTCCACAACCTCCTGAGATAGTGTTCCATTAGGAAATTTGTCCTGAGATTTAATCTAAATCTGTATCAGAGGGTAGCCGTGTTAGTCTGGATCTGTAAAAGCAGCAAAGAATCCTGTGGCACCTTATAGACTAACAGACGTTTTGGAGCATGAGCTTTCGTGGGTGAATACCCACTTCCTCAGATGCATGTGACATGCATCTGAGGAAGTGGGTATTCACCCACGAAAGCTCATGCTCCAAAACGTCTGTTAGTCTATAAGGTGCCACAGGATTCTTTGCTGCTAATCTAAATCTGCTATGCTGTAGTTTGAACCCACTGCCTCTTGGCATGCTCTCTGCCATAAGAAGATGGAGAAAAAAGTTATTCTCTTTTTTGTGACAGTCTTTCAAGTATCCGAAGACTGCTGTCATATCTCCTCTTTTAAAAACTGAACATACCCATTCCTTCAGCCTTTGCTCATATGGCTTGCATTCCATCCCTTCGATAATCTTTGTCACTCACCTCTGAATCCTTTCCAGGTTTTCTACCTCCTTTCTATACATTGGTGACCAAAACTGGACACAGTACTCCAGCTGAGCCCTAACCAGTGCCAAGTAGAGTGGAACTATCACCTCCCATGACTTGCATGATGTGCCTCTGGTAATGCAACCTAAAATTGCATTTGCATGGGTTTGGGGTCCCCTCAACAGCACAGCATTGCTGACTCATGTTAGTTTTCCCCCATTCTCTTTGTACATTTAGTTTTTCTTCCCTAAACGTAGCACCTTACATGTATTCGTTGAATTTCATTTTGGTGGGTGTAGCCCAGTTCTCCAATTTATCAGGATCCCTCTGAATTTTAGCTCTATCCTCCTACATATTGACAACAACCCCCAGCTTTGTCATCGGCAAACTCTATTACTATGCTCTCTAGACCCACCATCCAGGTAATTAATAAAGATGTTAAACAAGACCAGACCCAGAACAGAACCCTGTGGAACCCCACTTGAGACCTCCTCCCTTCAATCCCAACATCATTCTATTAATAGTTTTGTCTTGGTTTACAGTTGTTTAACCAATTATGTATCCACTTAATGATAGTTCAGTTGAGTCTGATAAAGCAAGCTGTAGAAATGTGGAATGTTATGTGGGACTGTGTCAAAAGCCTTGATGAAGTCCAGGTATATTATGTCTATTGCATTTCCCCCATCCATCAGTTACCCTGTCAAAGAAGGAAATCAAACTGGTTTAGCATTATTTGTTCTTGGTAAATCCATGTTGGCTGCTAATGATTACCCCTTCATCTTCCCCATAATTGCAAACTGAAGGTGTTATACTTTGCTCTAGTAGCTTCCCAGGTATTGAAATCAGGCAAACTGGCCTATAGTGCCCTCGCTCTTCCTTTTTCCCCTTTTTAAAGATGGGCACTACATTAGCCCCAATCTCCTGGGACCTCTCCTGTTATCAATGAGTTTGTAAATAGTATTGCTAAGGGTAGGTTTAAGTCACATGTATTTTTAGTAAAAATCACAGACAAGTCACAGGCAGTAAACAAAAATTTGCAGCCTGTGACCTGTCCATGATTTGTACTATATACCCCTAACTAAAACTTTGGCCAGGGGCTGCAAGTGCTTTGGGGTGGGGGGGGGGTTGACAGCACATAGTCCGGGACCTGTGCTGGGGGTGGGTGAGAGGGTTGGCAGGGCTGGCAGGCTCCATGCGCAGCTTCCCAGAAGCGGCCAGCATGTCCCTGCAGGTCCTGGGGGAAATGAAGGCCAGGGAGCCTCTGGGTGATGCCCCTGCCATGAGCACCAGTTCCACAGCTCCCATTGGCCAGGAACCACAGCCAGTGGGAGCTACAGGGGTGGTCCAGGGAGCCAGCTGCACTAGCCACTGCAGAAATCAGAGGTCAGGGAATCTGTGATAGACACACAGCCTTAATTATTGCCAGTAGTTCTGAGATTTCTTCAGCTAATTCCTTTAGTACCCACAGGTAAATAGCATCCAGCCCCACTGTTTTTAATTTATTCAAATTGGTCAGAATATCTGACATGTTCTCTACTTATCCTGATCTGCATCCCTTCCCCTTGATTGTCTATGGTAACTTCTCTAGTCATCCAGTCATGTTTTTTTGTGAGAAGACTGAAGCAGCTCTCCTTTCCTATGATACTTTTTTTAATGAGTCATCAGCATGCATTCATATCCTCTGGAATGGTGGTTGAAGCATGAAGGGACAGGAATCTTTAGTGCATCTGGCATGCCAACTACAACAGTGCCATGTGAATGCCTGTTCTCACTTTCAGGTGACAATGTAAAGTGGGCAGTATTTCCTGCAAATCTAAACAAACTTGTTTGTCTGAGGGATTGGCTGAACAACAAATTGGACTGAGTGGACTTTGTTTTTTGTGTTAATGCAGTTTTTTGTGCATAATTCTAAACTTGTAAGTTCAACTTTCATAATAGAGATTATACTACAGTACTTGTATTAGGTGAATTGAAAAATACTTTTTTTTTTACAGTGCAGATTTGTAATAAAAATACAAAGTGAACACTGTGCACTTTGTATTCTGTGGTATAACTGAAATCAACATACTTGAACATGTAGAAAACATCCAAATATATTTAAATAAATGGTATTCTATTGTTTAATTCCACAATTTTTTAATCACTTGACAGCCTTAATTCTATCAGATCATGATCAGTTCCCAATCACTTTAGCAACTACTTCAGCTCTGTTGGTCAAAACCAGATCCAAAATGGATGACCCCCTAGTTGTTTCCTCAACTTTCTGAATCCAAAAGCTGTCCCCTGTGCATGCTAAGAATTTGCAGGATGTACAGTAACTCCTCGCTTAACACTATAGTTTAAGCAAATCCAATTTCCCCATAAGAATTAATGTAAATTGGGGGAGGGGGGTTAGGTTCCAGGGAATTTTTTTTGCCAGAACACTCTCTCTGTATAAGATTATATATTTTATTTATATATACATACCCAGTATAAGTTTTAAACAATGTAATATTGTACCCAGCAATGATTATGAAGCTTGGTTGAGGGGATGGAGGCAGAGGGTGGGATATTTCCCAGGGAATGCTTTACTGCTAAATGATGAAGTAGCACACAGCTGAGCCCTCAAGGGTTAACACATTGTTAATGTAACCTCACAGTCTACAAGGCAGCAGACACAGAATGGCAGAAAGAAACACAGGGTATGTCTACATCTACAATTTTGCAGCGCTGGTTTACAGCTGTATTAGTACAGCTGTATACGGCCAGCGCTGCAGAGTGGCCACACTTACAGCAACCAGCGCTGCAAGTGGTGTTAGATGTGGCCACACTGCAGCGCTGTAGGGCGGCTTCAACGGGGGTTCGGGGAACGCGAGAGCAAACCGCAGGGAAGGAGACCTGCTTGCACGGGGGTTCGGGGAACGCGAGAGCAAACCGGGGAAGGAGACCAGCTTCGCCGCGGTTTGCTCTCGTGTTCCCCGAACCCCCCTGCAAACCGCAGGGAAGGAGACCTGCTTGCACGGGGGTTCGGGGAACGCGAGAGCAAACCGGGGAAGGAGACCAGCTTCGCCGCGGTTTGCTCTCGTGTTCGCCGAACCCCCCTGCAAACCGCAGGGAAGGAGACCTGCTTGCTCGGGGATTCGGGGAACGCGAGAGCAAACAGCAGGGAAGGAGACCTGCTTGCTCGGGGATTCGGGGAACGCGAGAGCAAACCGCAGGGAAGGAGACCTGCTTGCTCGGGGGTTCGGGGAACACGAAAGCAAACCGGGGAAGGAGACCTGCTTGATTACCAGAGGCTTCCTCAGGTATGCTGGGATACCTGCTTATTCCACGGAGGTCAAGAAAAGCGCTGGTAAGTGTCTACACTTGATTACCAGCACTGGATCACCAGCGCTGGATCCTTTACACCCGAGACAAAACGGGAGTACGGCCAGTGCTGCAAACAGGGAGTTGCAGCGCTGGTGATGCCCTGCAGATGTGTACACCTCCTAAGTTGCAGCGCTGTAACCCCCTCACCAGCGCTGCAACTTTGTGATGTAGACAAGCCCACAGACTATCACTGTGTGTGAGTGTGAGAGACAGATGCACATTGCCTCTTTAAGTACACGGCCTTTTTAAGTAGATCAGCAACTTGAGACAGCAGCTGCTGCCAGCAACCTTGCTCAATCCTAAACCCTGTCATGTCCATCCGGATCTGTGGAGATGGAGGGCAGGAATGGGGGAAGGGGGACATCTTGACATCAGCATCCCTCCTCTTTCCCCCCCTCCCCCCACACAGCAATCAGGAGGCTCCTGGGACAAGCTCCAGGGCAGATGCAGCACTGGGCAAGTGTGGGGAGGGACAGCTGAACTGCACAGCAATTGATAGCCTGCTGGACAGCTGTTGCAGAGGGAATTTAGGAGAGCTGATTGTGGGGGAAGGGGGGGTTGCTGATACACCCTGGTTCCAAGCCCCCACCAGCTAGCTCCAATGGGCAGCTCTTTCTGCAAGCAATAGACAAAGCAGGCAGCTGCCAAGCAATGTTATAAGGGAGCATTGCACAACTTTAAATGAGCATGTTCCCTAATTGATCAGCAATGAAACAACGTTAAGTGAGGAGTTACTGTATTAAACTTCCACTGTAATTTCAACAGTGGGATTCTCCATTGTATGAAGGGCTGATAGCACAAGCCACAGCTGTCAGCCCTGGGCAGCTGATAGCAGGAGCCCCTGTTCTCAGCCCTGGATGGTCACAGCAGAAAAGCAATGGACCTTATTACTGCAAATAATTATTATCTAATTTCCCCCTCTCCTCTCCCCTCATGACTTATCCACAAGTTAGCCACAATTTTTGGACAATCATCCTGCAGTTCAAGTAGGGCCTTAAAGATACAGCACTAGATCCCTCAGCATTCTCCGTGAATGAGGATACCTCAGCCCACTCTGTCTTATTTCACTGAACAAAGTTAATGGAACTGATCCCTCAGGACTCCACAAGGGAATGAGATGAGGACTGATGAGTCATTTCCCATCGCTCCCAAAAGGAATAACTGGCGTTGTTAAATAATTCCATCCACACTAGAGTTAGTAACCACAATATGATTAAGTTCAACATTGCCAGGGGAAGCTGGAGAATTTACCAAACAATTACTAGGGTGCCACTCACTATTAGAAAATGAGAGTTAAAAAATAGAAGCTTGAACCAAGTAAGTCAAACAGGCCCTAAAGCAGAAATGAAGAAATTAAAATCCTTAGACTAAGCGGCCACTCAAGTGGTCAAGTTCAAGAGGTTATTCAAGCCCTGAGCCTCTGGGAATGGAAATCCAACCCAAATAAAGCCAATAGAAAGGAACAAACTACGATAAGTATGATAGAAATGCAGACTAATATATCAGGGAATGATGGGAACAACTGCAGTGCCTAAGGTACTGCAGAAAAACTAGATTTCTCCACATTAGTCTTCACCAAGGAAGGAACCCTTGGATCTACTCTTTCCAAGTAATAAAAATGAGGCACACTCAAAAACTGAGGTGTCAAAAAAGTAGGTATTAGAACAAAACATCAACAGCCTAGATGGCAGAGTGGGATTAATGCACTAGGCCTAGGTGTGACGTTATTGACGTGAACTGTGACGATTGAGATCATTGTTGCAACCAAGGTCCTATAGTCAGGGCCGGTGCAACCATTTAGGCAGACTAGGCAGTTGCCTAGGGTGCCGAGATTTGAGGGCACCAAAAAGCGCCCTCAAATTTTTTTTTAAATGGTTGAGCAGCCGTTGCTGCTGGGACAGAGAGGGAGTGAGCTGCCGCAGTCATGCCTGCATGACCGCCCGCAGTCACCACTTATCACTATTTGGAATGTTCAGTGTCCCCCTTAGAAATGCTAACAAGCTTATTCAGCGAAGTTTTGATGTACCTGATGCATGCTATTAGATCGTCAATTAGGCATCAACGAGATAATTTAAGAGTAAATGTCTTTTTGTTTGAAGTACCACTGAACACTAACCTGTCCATTGCCCCCTCCCTCCTGTGTTACTGCTTGAAGCAGAATCCTTGGTAACAGTAATGGGGATGCTGGATAAACCTTTTAAAATATTTCCCCTTTATAATGCCACATTTTTAATACAATTTTAAAATTAGATCCCATAATTTCAAGGCATCAATTTCCCCGTTTACACAATTAAATTGCAATTGTTGGCATGAACATCATTTTAAAGCTGGGTTTTGAAAATCTAATTTAACTTCAAAAACTAATGACCAAAAGATAGGCATGTGAAGTAAGGTAAAAGTAATAAACCGAGGGGCTAGCATTCACTCCCAACATCGCAAAAGAGCTGAGGGATTTCCAAAGAACTCCGACAGCACTACAGTATATCATTCAAACGTGAGAACACAGTTACTACAGATAATAAATAATAAGTTACCTGGGTTGGAAATAGATCTTTGTGGAAGGGAAAGCAGGAAACTTGTCTTTTTGATTACAGAATTATTTTGCTTCTGGATCCATTAAAATTATAACCGATTTTTTGGGGGAGGGGATGTGGGGAAGAAACTCTTTTCTCTATAGGATTGTTTATAGGCAGCTGAAAAGAAAAGTTAACTGGCTTTGCACAGAACTGAAACCTAAAGGTCTCTCCTCCCTCCTTCTCTACTCTGACCCCTCTGGGCTATTCCAAGTTAATTGTCATCTAATTGCCCAGCAAAGAAAGAGATAGTGGCAGCAATTAGGCATAGCCCCCACCAGTTCAGGAGTCATTAACACAGTACAAAGATATGCTGCATGCTTTCCGTGCACCCAGGCCTAATGAGGGACTGGGGGCAAGAGGAGCAGGGCTGAGCCCCTAGGGAGTGAGCCACAGAGAGCCAGTGCCCAGGAGGCTGAGAGGGCAAGGGGCTGCAGGGGCGTCCCCACTGCTATTTAAAATGCAGATCCCGCAGCGGTACCTCTCCATGGGACAGAGCCAGTTCCTCACAGAAGCTTCTGTCCAACAGCTGTTCCTTCTGCAGCTGCTCTTTGTGCTCCAGCTCCATCCATGTCAGCTGAACCCCCTATCCTGACTGCAGCCAACCCCTCATCCTCTGCCCTGCCTCCAGTCAGCCCCACTCCCCTTGCCCTGCCCACAGCCAGCCTCACACCCCCTGCCCTGTCTCCAGCCACCCCACACCAGCGCAACACCCCTGTATCCAGCCAGCCCCTGCTGCACCCCCTGCCCTGCCCGTAGCCAACCCCTGCTGCACCCCCTGCCCTGCCCACAGCCAGCCCCACACCTCCTGTCTCCAGCCACCCCACACTCCCTGCCCTGCCCACAGCCAGCCCCTCACTCCCTGCCCTGCATGCAGCCAGCCCCTGCTGCATTCCTTGCCCTGTCCATAGCCAGCCCCACACCACCTGTCTCCATCCAGCCCCTGCTGCAGCCCCTGCCCTGCCTGCAGCCAGCCCAACACCCCCTGCCCTGCACGCAGCCAGTCCCACACCCCCTGTCTCCAGCCTACTCCACACCCCATCTCCAACCAGCTTCGCATCCCCTGCCCTGCCCAAAGCCAGCCAGTCCCACACCCTGTCAGGTTATTCAATTATTTTCATTAAATATGTAGGCTAAATAATGAAATTAATAAATTTTCAAGCCAAATATGTATTAATTCTAATGAACAATGCCACATTATGCAGTATTCATTTCTGAAAGTTTATAATAAGCAATGCTCTGGGGGCAGGGGTGGGGGCAGAGGGCGCAAGGTGGAAGTTTAGCCTAGGACGCAAAATATCCTTGCACTGGCCCTGCCTATAGTGGCACCAAATCTTGTACAAAGGAAGTCAAGTAACGTGTCTATGAAAAGGTTATAAATTTGTTGGTTATGATTTTGCTATCTGTATGCATGTATCATTTTTGTATTTAAAGTTATAAGTATTGGCTCTATACTGCCTGTATTTCAAACTTATGCTATGCTTCTGGGTGACACCCCAGACAGTTTGGCATTAGCACTGCCTAGCCTGCTTGATGGCCCATTAAAGACCATCAGCTATACAACTGACCCGTTGACAGAAGGCAGATATACCTTATGACTCAGCAAGGCATGCAGGGACATGCCTATGGAGAGAACTCTGCAGCTTTCAAGCCATGTGCTAGGCAGCTTGTGTTTGAAACAAAGGAAGCACAGGCCGCATGGCAAGAGATTATAGAAGGCAACTGCATCCCCTCCATCTTATCTTCAGTCTTGCTTCTGACCTCCGGAGGAACTGTGCTTGAAACTTTTTTCTCTTACTGGGGTATTGGTTTTCATAACCATTCATCCCCATAAGGAGCAGTGCTGGTGGTGATACTGGGAAACTGGAGTGTCATAGGGAATTGCTTGTATGACTTCTGGTTAGCCAGGGGAGTAAAACCAAAGTCCTCTCTGTTTGGCTGGTTTGGTGCGCAAAGCACCCCCAACTTTGGGCTGTAACTGCCCTGCTCTAAGCAGTTTGTCCTGAATTGATATTCTCAGTAGTGTCCAAAGGCCGCTTTGTTACAGTGGTGTAGTCCCCAGCTTGTGGAGTTCCATTACAAGATCAGAATTTCAGCTTTCATTTAAAAAGTTTCAAGCCCTCACAGTCTCAAGCAAAAGCTTGATAACATGCACTGAATGCAGCCCATGTCTATCTGAATGTTCAAACAGCCTGAAAAAATAACTCCAAGAGGTATGAACTAGAGTTTGTGTGTCTACAAAATAATAAAGAGAGTGCCAGCTGATATAATTGACTTCCTCCTTCAAATCAGCCTTTGTCAAAGTCCCTCACAAGACATTATAACAGAAATTAAGACATGCAGTGAAAGGCAAATTTTTTATGTCATGGCTCAAACTGGCTGAGATACAGAAAACAAAGAATAGGAATAAATAGGTCCTAACAAAGCTAGGCAAACATCCAATGGCAGATTACATGCATTGTTGACAAGTCCAAGTTGGAAAGAATTATCTGAAATACTTATACACACTGCTGGATTCACTGTGAACAGGTCAATGAAGATTTCTGCTCGGTGTGCAACAGCCAAAAATAAACAAATGTTTGGATGCATAAGGAATGGAATAGAAAGTAATGCTGAAATTATAATAGCTTTTTTATAAATCAATGGTATACCCTCACCTAGAATACTAGAATTCCATTCTAGTTCTATACCAGGGGTCAGCAACCTACAGCATGCGTGCCACCTTTGGCACGCGAGCCGATTTTGCCTGGCACGCAGCTACCAGACAGGGTCCCGGCTGCTGGCTCCGCTCAGCATGCGGCCAGCTGAGTGAACGGAATCCCAGGCCGGCAGGAGGCTGAGTGGGGCCGGTGTGCCCCTCCAGTTCCTCCTTCACCATGCTCTGATTCTGTGGCTCCCGAGAGCGCGAGCCGCCAGAGCATGGGGCCCTAAGCCTGCTGCGGGAAGGGCGGTGGTTCACACTCCCGTGAGCCGCAGAGCCCGAGCACGGCAAGGGGGGGATCTGGGGGGTGCACGGGGACCACTGCCTGCATGCATCTGATGTAAGAGGTGCCCCCCCCGGGGGGGCACCAGGCTGCAGCCCAGGCAGGTGCACCCCCGACCCCCCTCGGGTTCTGCTCTCGGGAGTGTGAGCTGCCGCTGCCCCTCCCACTGCCTCAGCACTCCACGTGGAGTTCTGCCTCCACGTGGAGCCAGCGTCTGACCAGCACGGGCCTGGTAAGGGGAGTCCCAGGGTGCAGTCAGGGAGCAGGGGGAGGGTTGGATGGGTTGGGAGTTCTGGGGGTCCTGTCAGGGGGTGGTTGGATGGGGCGTGGGAGTCCCCAGGGGTCTGTCTGGGGGCACGGGTGTGAATAAGGGTTGGGGCAGTCAGGGGACAAGGAGCAGGGAGGCTTAGGTAGGAGGTGGGGTTCTGGGGGGCAGTTAGGGCAGAGGTCCCAGGAGGGGGCAGTCAGGGGACAAGGAGCAGTGGGGGTTGAGGGTTCTGACCGGGGCAACTGGGGTGGGAAGTGGAAGAGAGTAGATGGGGGTGGGACTAGGGCAGGACTCTCCCTTTTTTGATTGTTGAAATATGGTAACCCTAGGCGAGGGGGAAGCTGGGGGGCACATGGGGGCTGGTGCCTGCATACATCCACTGCAGCCTGCAGGAGCCCCCAGAGGCGCTGGGCCGCTGCCTGGGCAGGAGGAGTGTGGGAGCGCACCTGCTCCCCGCTAGCAGCGCCACTGCCTTTGTAGGGCTGCTGCCCCCCTGCACCGCGCCAGCTCCTCCATGGGTGGGGCTCGCTGCTACCGCATGTGGGACGCTCTGGCTCGCCGGTGGGCTCCGGATGGCGCTCCTCCCTGCCAAGCTGCTGCAGCGGCCCAAGCCTGGCAAAGCCAGTGAGTGGACTCGGGGCAGGGGCCACCTGAGTAGGGTGGGGAGGGCTCATGGGGGGGCTGTGCACCCTCCAGGGGAGTTCAGGGGGCAGGGAGGGGGGAACTTGGTCTGGGGAGCAGCCCCTGGGCAGGCTGGCCCCTGGGGTCTATAAAGGCTCGCTGGGATTTGCCCCTCAATGAACCGATGTGCAAGAGGCAGGAGGGGGGTGCAAAACATCCTTGAACCAGCCCTGCCTCGGGGGTGCGTGCACCCCAGGTTAAGAACCACTGCACTAAACTCATAAGATCTGCATTTTAATTTAATTTTAAAGGAAGCTTCTTAAACATTTTAAAAAACTTGTTTACTTTACATACAATAGTTTATAGACTTATAGAGAGAGACCTTCTAAAAACGTTAAAGTATTACCAGCACGCAAAACCTTAAACTAGAGTGAATAAATTAAGACTCGGCACACCACTTCTGAAAGGTTGCAGACCACCTGTTCTATACAAACGTGATCATGTTGGTATAAATACCACTGCAGGCAGGCTGAAGTGAAAGGATGAGGGTTTTGGGGTTTTTTGCATTTAGCATCAAATGCAAAAACAGTCATTCTAACTGCATTTGGCAGTGAGTTCCATTGTTTCAGTCCAGCTCAGATGAAGGTTAGTCTTCCACAAGCACAAGTTTCATGCTATTTGACAAAGTTTTTTGTTCTAGTTGAACATATCTGGTGTGGGGAGGGTGTGGTCGGGGGGGATAGAGAGAATCTCTCAGGTAACTAGGGCTAATCCCATTTAGACAAGATTGGGGGGGGAGAGTTCATTTTTTAATCTATCAAAATCAGATTATTTCTAATTTAAATTAAATACAGGTTCATTTAAAAAAAATAAACCTGTAATTTAAAATTAAATGTGAAATTGACAACCTATGAGAAGGCATAGATGTATTATCTGCTAAAATCCTTTAAATTAAATACAAAGCAGTTCATATTTGCTACCAAGTTTTTTAAAAAGTCAAACTACTGACTTGGTGGTAAGAACCCAGAACCAGAGTTTGTTGAATGCTAAACCAGCTTTTGACAGCAGTAACTTCTTCTGCAAATACAGAGAGAATATTTTCTTCACTTCAATTTATTCTGTTCAATGACTAGTTAAAATTCAAAATTTAAGAAATCAATGGGCAGTTGAAAAAGAAGGAAAGTTTGTTTTCCTCTTCCAATCTATGAATAGAAACTAGGTGTGAGAGGATGAAATCTACTAGTTCTAAAGTCTTGAAGGACTTGGTGACCAGTAATAATTATTTCAATTCACTTTCTTCCTTTGTTTAATTAGTTTTTAAAAGCAAAATGTGTTTTGATAAACTTTTCCTTATTTCCAGCATAATTAAGGTCATTACATTTAATAAACTAAATTTAATTTTTTTTGTGTATTTGTAAATGAATTTGAATTTCCATCCAAATAGAGCTCAACACAAATCACAAGTAAAAAATTAATAATCACCTAGTAAATAAGAAATACATCTTGCACCATTTTTAAAAATAATAAAAAATGTAAAACTTTATGAATAAATGTAACTTTATATAATATACATTTATATAGCTTACAGCAGTAGTTCTCAACCAGTGGTCTGGGGCCTGCCAAGCAGGGCCAGAGTTAGACTCACTAGGGCCCTGGGGAGAAAGCCAAAGCCCCACTGCATGGGGCTGAAGCCTGGGGCCCGGAGCCCCACCACCTGGAGCTGAAGCATAAGCCTGAGCAACTGGGGTATGGGCCCCTGGGCAGTTGCTCTGCTCGCTACCCCTTAATGCCAGCCCTGGCTTTTATATGCAGAAAACCAGTTGTTGTGGCACAGATGGGCCAAGGAGTTTTTAGAGCATGTGGGGAGTGGGGGAGGAGGCTCAGAAAGAAAAAAGTTGAGAACCCCTGGCTTACAGTGTATCCCTTGGTTTAGCAAGGAAAAGCACCAAATTTAGCGTAAAGGCTATATTTAGTTTCAAATCAATTTATTTGGGATAACTAAAAAGTACAAATGCAAAACGTGATCAAAATCTATTATTACAAATCTATTAAAATCAGGGTTTCCTGCTTGCTGATATAAATCATAATCAAAATTGATTTAAATCAACCAACTGTGCACATAGGGCTTTGAAAATCAGAACTAGTTTTATTGGGGTGCCAGTGCAGAGAGTGATCTGTTCCTGGCAACCTGTAGTACTGAGCAGAATCACTGCTACATTGTGAATTGGCTAGAGATTTTTCAGAGCATGTGTCTTTATTGATAGATATACAGGATTGCAGTAGTTAAGCCCCACAGACCACTGTCTCCAGAACTGAGTCCTACAGGATTGGGCATAATCTTCTGGCCATATGCAAATAAAGTGGTGTGTGGGAGAGTGGTTGGTGGGGGAGAGATTTGCCACTATCGATATTCCAGCAACAGGACTCCCATTATAGCCCACAGGAGATGATTCCATTGAGCAATATATCTTCTGATACGGAAAGTAGTCTGAATGTCAGGAAAGTTTTCCTAATTTCATTCCATTACTCCTAGTTATAGCCAAGGGTTTGAAATGAGCCACTTGGGAAACAGGACTGAACAGGGGGCAGCAATCGCCAGGGGAGGAAGAGGATGAAGGGGGATATACTTGCTCTTTATAAATATATCAGAGGGATTAATATTAGGGAGGAAGAGGAATTATTTAAGCTTAGTACCAATGTAGATACAAGAACGAATGGGTATAAACTGGACACTATAAAGTTTAGACTTGAAATTAGACAAAGGTTTCTAACCATTAGAGGAGTGAAGTTCTGGAACAGCCTTCCAAGGGGAGTAGTGGGGGCAAAAGACATATCTGGCTTTAAGATTAAGCTTGATAAATTTATGGAAGGGATGGTATGATGGGAGAGCCTAATTTTGGAAATTGATCTTTGATTATCGCCAGATAAGTATGCCCAGTGGTTGGTGATGGGATGGGATCTGAGTTACTGCAGAGAATTCTTTTCTGAGTGCTGGCTGGTGAGTCTTGCCCACATGCTCAGGGTTTAGCTGATCGCCATATTTGGGGTCGGGAAGGAATTTTCCTCCAGGGCAGATTGGTAGAGGCCCTGGAGGTTTTTTGCCTTCCCCTGCAGCGTGGGGCATGGGTCACTTGCTGGTGGATTCTCTGCAGCTTGAGGTCTTCAAACCACAATTTGAAGACTTCAATAACTCAGGCATAGTTTAGGGGTTTGTTATAGAAGTGGATGGGTAGGGTTCTGTGGCCTGCTTTGTGCAGGGGGTCGGACTAGATGATCACATTGGTCCCTTCTGACCCTAGAATCTATGAGAAAGCTACAAAAGAAGGGCAAGAACAGAAGTCCACAATATTGCCCTTAGGGGGTAAGTTAAAGGACCATCTTATTCAGAACCTTTAGACAGTAAGGCCTTCAGGAGCAGGACCTGCTAACTTTTTTAGTCTGGTCATCATGTACGTGGATAAGCTTATAGAAAACATCATAAAATCTATCTCTGACATGATTTTGATGATGACCTGTTTATATAGACTCTCAGTAAATCTTGCAAACATTATAGTTTGCCACCGGCAAACTAACAGGAGCCCTCATGGATGAGTCAAATCAAAATCCCCAGAATCAACAGTCTTCAGGAGAACCCCAAGAGCATAAAGGGAAATTCTTAGGCATACTGAGGGAGGAACTTCCACATACAGGCCTCAGCAACATGCACAAGTTAATGGCAGATACTCCTGAGATACAAAAGCAAGGGATGGACAGCTGAAAGCCTGACTTTTCAGAAATGATTAGCACACTCAGCTTCTATTGGCTTCAACGGGAGTTAATGATGATCATCATTTCTGAAATACCCAGCCTTTAGAGTATTTGAAGCCACAGAGTAACCATGACAGTTCTGTAGCACTTTGCACCTCACTCGGGTCTCCTAATGTCTCAAACTGACCCATGAGCTACAGCATAAAGTTCACTTCATCACCACCACTGTACAGCCATTCTCGTGTCACCTCTCCTACAGCTCCCAACCTGAGCCAATACAACACAGAATGTTCAAACAAACTAGCCCTACCACAGCCATGCAAGCTGTATCTCCCAGAGAGGTCTCCATGAGAGAGACAAGCATTATGCAGGACAGCAGCCTCATACTCCAACAACTTAGCACCAGTTTCAGATAATAAGGCAGACCATTACCCTCTGTTCCCTAATCCTGTCCTCTCACTCCTGCCCCCTGCACCTGGAAAATCAAGCCCCAGAGAGGATGCTGTGAACAGTTCACTGACAGGTAAGTAATATGGATTTCCAAGCAGTCACAGCACCACACATTAGGTTTCTGAATCTCCAACTCTGCTCACTGAATCTAGATGCCCTCTATGCAGTGACCATTAATGACAATGCCTTCCCTAAACCCCACTTCTCAAACCGGGTAAGGCAGCCGAACGCAGCTATATAACCTAGAAAGAGTTGAGGAAAAAAGCCCCTCTCGTTATTCCCACGGGACAGTAAAGACAAGATCCTGTCTCTTACATTTCCCCAATATGGGGCTGGAAGGGGCTAGGCGATCATTAAAGTTCAGCATCCCAGTTTCTTCTACAATCTTTGGGGCTAGTAACTGAACTGCGACTGCATGTTAAGTGGGAACTGAGGTCCCAGCAGCGCATTGCCAAGTTCCTGTTCCCAACCATCTATACCTGACCTAAGCCCTGTACCTGGGTCCAGAAGCCTGCATTACAAAGGGTGGGATAGCATCGGATAGAGGGGAGAAAGGAAAAACCTATCTGCACCAGCTGGGCTTCAGCTCACCTGCTTTGGCAAAGTCATCCCGATTATAGCTCAGGTCCTTCAGAAAGGTGATGCTTTCAGTCTCTGGATTATAGCGCCGGGATGTCTCCAACAGCATCACCTAAAACACACAGAGCCAGGGGACACACTCACAGCCTGACTGTGAATCCAGCAAAAATGTTACAGAAGCTACAGCTTGTCCTGAAGCATCAATGTAGAAAAGTCACCTACTCACCACTATCCTGTAGCCCTCTAAATTACAGAGTAAATCCTGCCCCATCCTCAGCAGTGCCTTCTGCAGAGATAGGCTGCACCTCAAGCAGCTGGGGGCTCTCCCCAGCCAGTGCTCTTACCCTATTCCCTACTATACCCCATGCTTGGAGAGGATGGCACTGGAATAGTGGTTCCATACCTGAGGTTCCTTCCATCTCTCCTCCCCAGGGCGACTGCTCAAACCTGACCCAGTATAAGCCAAAGGAGAAAAAAATCCAATCCACCCACCAGAGAAACATACTTCTCTACTAGTGTCAATAGTGATGTGGTTGGATTCTCACCTCTATGGTGGATGTCTTCAGCAGAGCAATCTGATCTTCCCTGGTGAGCTCCAGGAAGCCAGGCAGCTGTTTGGCAAAGTCCACAATCTCTTGCACAGAGATGATTGCAAGCTCAGTGAAATGAGCAAAACGCTGCTGCCGTGCCTCACGGTTATGAGGGTCTGAAGCCTGAGGCCATGGCTGAGTGAGAAGAGACACAAAGGGCGAGTAGGAACAGTGAAAGAAAGGAATAAAGAAAAACAATCCCCCAACCCTCTACCTTGACACCTCCACATACAATTAGTGCATGGCCCCCACCCCGTGACACCCCTACATTTAGTGCTTAACCCCCTCATCCTCTGCACTTCCCCACGCTTAGCACATGTTCCCTGCCCCATGCCACTCCTCCGTAAATGTAGCGTATGACTCGCAGGTCGTGCCCCCTACACTTAAGAGCACAGCCCTCCTGTGCTGCACCCTTTCACTTTGCACATGACCCCAGCCTCCCCTTTCCCTCTGTATTTTGGAGTCTGCCCTTTGAGCCTGTACCGTCACTTTGAGCCTGTCTGTGAATGAGCGCTGGTTACACTGCTGTTGAGCTGCCACAAGCTTTTCTATCATGCCCAGCTGCTCGGGTGTCAGTTTATAGGGGGTGTTGGGCGGAGATGGGGGGTTTGGGCGCACAACCACTGTCCGAGCCTGATCATCCTCCTGTTTCTTGAGCTTCTTCAGTCGGATCTGCTCTTCGGACAAAACGCCTAAAAGAGGGAGACAGAAGAGGCTGCAGTGAGAGAGCAAGCAATGATGCCAGAAGCAAGGGGCACACAGTGGACTCAACTGCCAGATACAGGGAAACACAGTGGACACAACCAGGGCAAAGATGACAGCTGCCTTTCTGTGCCAGAATGCAACCCTGAATGCACCCAGAATTCACACCCTACACGTAGCTTTGTACAAAATATGCCTTGTAAGGTATCACTTAAACTGATAACTTGCTGGTCAATATCCTTATGGTGAAATGTAGGTAGCAAAATTATATGTAAAGTTATGATTTCCCCCAAATGATGTTGGTGGCATATATTCAAGCCCACATAGCCCATATTAGGCAGAACTGGTCAAGAAGGTCTTAAACAAAGAAATGTGTGTTTACCTCGGTGTACATATAAGGTGTAAACAGGATCCTCAGACAGCAAGAGGGGAAAGACAGGAGACAAGGAAAATCTGCATTTCAGCAAACAGAGATGAGAAGAAACAGCATGCAACCTCTTTCACCCCTAGACACCATGTTGCCTTCTTTACTATTTGAATGAATATTAACTATGGCCAACCCTCAAGAAAATGCATTTCAAAGTGTAACTGAACTATAAAAGTGAGAGGCAAAAACACCTAAGTTATTTCTCCCAGTCCATCTCTCTTTCCTACCTAAGAAGACAAAGGAAACAGCCTATAGACTTTGGGACCAGCTCTTGACCTGAGAGTTTGATCAGCAACATACTGAAAACATGTGGTAAGGGATTTCACCTTGAACCGAGTCTCATTTGTTAAGTTTATAAAGTGTTATCTTTATTTTTCTTGTAACCATTTTTTACTTTAATGCTTCATTACTTGTACTCACTTAAATCTCTCTCTTTGTAGTTGAATGAACTTGTTTTATTCTTTAATTAAAACTAATCCAGTGTAGTGAATTGTTTGGGTAACTCCATTTAAGGTAGCAGACTGTTGTATGTTGATCCCCTTACAGGGGCAATTGACCTAATATATCTGGATTATCCAGGAGAGGGCCGGTCAGTACAGAACACACGCTTTTGGGGAAAAATTCATGACTGGGAATGTGTTGGGGTCATCCTGCAAGTAGTAACGAAGGCTGCTGGAAGCCAGAGTGCAGCTGGTGTTTGCTGAAACACTACTGGAGTCAGAGCTGCTGGACCAGGGGTATGGCTACGCACAGACACTCAGAATGTGACCTATATGCTATCTGTGAGGAACCCAGTTTGGGAGCTACAGCACCAAAGCATTGAGGCAGTCCAGACCTGGGGTGCACCCTAAAATGTCATACTTTCCAAATGTACATAAAATATAGGACTGGAAGGGACTTCAAGAGGTCATCTAGTCCAGTCCCCTGTACTCAAGGCAGGACTAAGTATTATCTTGCCATTATCTAAATCGTTGATGAAGATATTGAACAGAACCGGACCCAGAACTGATCCCTGTGGGACCCCATTTGTTATGTCCTTTGAGCTTGACTGTGAACCATTGTTAACTACTCTCTAGGAACAATTTTCCAACCAGTTCTGCACCCACCTCATACTAACTCCATCTAGGTTGTATTTCCCTAGTTTGTTTATGAGATGGTCATGCGAGACAGTATCAAAAGCCTGACTAAAGTCAAGGAATACCACATCTACTGCTTTCCCCTATGAACACGGCTTGTTACCCTGTCAAAGAAAGCAATTAGGTTGGTTTGACACAATCTATTCTTGACAAATCCATGTTGATTGTTATTTATCACATTATCTTCTAGATGTTTGCAAACTTATTGCTTAATTATTTGCTCCATCATCTTTCCAGGTACTGAAGTTATGCTTACTGGTCTATAATTTCCCAGATTGTCCTTGTTCCTGTTTTTATAGATTGGCAATATATTTACCCATTTCCAGTCCTCTGGAATCTTTCCCGTCTTCCATAACTATTTTCAGATTATCACTAGTTGCTCAGACCTCTCCTGAGTAAGTTCCTTGAGTATTCTAGGATGTATTTCATCAGGCTCTGTGACCTGAGGACATCTAACTTGTCTAAGTAATTTTTAACTTGTTCTTTCAAACTAGCTATGGGAATAAAGGGAAACAAGAAGACTTTTTATCAATACATTAGAAGCAAGAGGAAGACCAAGGACAGGGTAGGCCCACTGCTCAATGAGGAGGGGGTAACAGTAACGGGAGACTTGGAAATGGCAGAGATGCTTAATGACTTCTTTGTTTCGGTTTTCACTGAGAAGTCTGAAGGAATGTCTAGTATAGTGAATGCTTACGGGAAGAGGGTAGGTTTAGAAGAGAAAATAAGGAAAGAGCAAGTAAAAAATCACTTAGAAAAGTTAGATGCCTGCAAGTCACCAGGGCCTGATGAAATGCATCCTAGAATACTCAAGGAGTTAATAGAGGAGGTATCTGAGCCTCTAGCTATTATCTTTGGGAAATCATGGGAGACGGGGGAGATTCCAGAAGACTGGAAGGGGGCAAATATAGTGCCCATCTATAAAAAGGGAAATAAAAACAACCCAGGAAACTACAGACCAGTTAGTTTAACTTCTGTGCCAGGGAAGATAATGGAGCAGGTAATCAAAGAAATCATCTGCAAACACTTGGAAGGTGGTAAGGTGATAGGGAATAGCCAGCATGGATTTGTAAAGAACAAATCCTGTCAAACTAATCTGATAGCATTCTTTGATAGGATAACGAGCCTTGTGGATAAGGGAGAAGCGGTGGATGTGATATACCTAGACTTTAGTAAGGCATTTGATACAGTTTCGCATGATATTCTTATAGATAAGCTAGGAAAGTACAATTTAGATGGGGCTACTATAAGGTGGGTGCATAACTGGCTGGATAACCGTACTCAGAGAGTAGTTGTTAATGGCTCCCAATCCTGCTGGAAAGGTATAACAAGTGGGGTTCCGCAGGGGTCTGTTTTGGGACCAGTTCTGTTCAATATCTTCATCAACGATTTAGATGTTGGCATAGAAAGTACGCTTATTAAGTTTGCGGACGATACCAAACTGGGAGGGATTGCAACTGCTCTGGAGGACAGGGTCAAAATTCAAAATGATCTGGACAAATTGGAGAAATGGTCTGAGGTAAACAGGATGAAGTTCAATAAAGATAAATGCAAAGTGCTCCACTTAGGAAGGAACAATCAGTTTCACACATACAGAATGGGAAGAGACTGTCTAGGAAGGAGTAAGGCAGAAAGAGATCTAGGGGTCATAGTGGACCACAAGCTTAATATGAGTGAACAGTGTGATACTGTTGCAAAAAAAGCAAACATGATTCTGGGATGCATTAACAGGTGTGTTGTAAACAAGACACGAGAAGTCATTCTTCCGCTTTACTCTGCGCTGGTTAGGCCTCAACTGGAGTATTGTGTCCAGTTCTGGGCACCGCATTTCAAGAAAGATGTGGAGAAATTGGAGAGGGTCCAGAGAAGAGCAACAAGAATGATTAAAGGTCTTGAGAACATGACCTATGAAGGAAGGCTGAAGGAATTGGGTTTGTTTAGTTTGGAAAAGAGAAGACTGAGAGGGGACCTGATAGCAGTTTTCAGGTATCTAAAAGGGTGTCATCAGGAGGAGGGAGAAAACTTGTTCACCTTGGCCTCCAATGGTAGAACAAGAAGCAATGGGCTTAAACTGCAGCAAGGGAGATTTAGGTTGGACGTTAGGAAAAAGTTCCTAACTGTCAGGGTAGTTAAACACTGGAATAGATTGCCTAGGGAAGTTGTGGAATCTCCATCTCTGGAGATATTTAAGAGTAGGTTAGATAAATGTCTATCAGGGATGGTCTAGACGGTATTTGGTCCTGCCATGAGGGCAGGGGACTGGACTCGATGACCTCTCGAGGTCCCTTCCAGTCCTAGAGTCTATAAGTCTATGAGTCTATGAGTTTCCCTATTTTAGCCTCTGATCCTACCTAATTTTAACTGGAATTTACTATGTTAGATGTCCAATCACTACTAAATTTTTGGTGAAAACTGAAACAAAAATATAATTTAGCACGTCTGTCATTTCCACATTTACTATTATTGCCGTTTCTCTCTCCCCCTCCACTGAGTAATAGGTCTACCCTGTTCTTGATCTTTCTGTTGCTTCTAATGTATTTGTAGACTGTTTTCTTCTTACCCTTTATGTCTCTAGCTAGTTTAATCTCATTTTGTGCCTTGGCCTTTCTCATTTTGTCCCTATATACTTGTGTTATTTGTTTATATTCATCCTTTGTAATTAGACCTAGTTTTTGAGTTTCAGATCAATGAAGATCTCCTGGTTAAGCCAAGGTGATCTCTTGCCATACTTCCTGTCTTTCCTACACAATGGGATAGTTTGCTCTTTGGCTCCTTAACAATGTCTCTGAAAAACTGCCAACTCTCTTGACCCTTAGACTTGCTTTCCATGGGATCTTACCTATCAACTCCCTAAGTTTGCTAATAAGTATATTTTAACATGTGGCCTGGTCTACACTATGCTGTTAAACCAATTTTAACAGCGTTAAATCAATTTAACGCTGCACCCATCCACACTACACTGCTCTTTATATCGATTTAAAGGGCTCTTTAAATCGATTTCTGTACTCCTACAAAATGAGTAACGCTAAAATCGATATTACTAGATCGGATTAGGGTTAGTGTGGACGCAAATCGACATTATTGGCCTCATTATTTTACAGTAGCTACCCACAGTGCACCGCTCCAGAAATTGACGCTAGCCTCCTGCAGAAATCGACCATGGACGCACACCACCGAATTAACGTGCCTAGTGCAGACGTGCACAATTGACTTTATAATATCTGTTTTATAAAATCGGTTTAAGCTAATTCGAATTTATCCTGAGTGTAGACGTAGCCTGTGATACAGGTTGTAGGCAATGGTAGAAAACATCCATTTGTGCCTGTTCCCAGTTTTGGTTTGTTCCACTGTCTATATAGTTCTGTTCTGCCAAAGGATCCATGCTCCATCATGAAGGGCAGGGCCTATGCCTTGCTACACCTTTGCATAATCCATGCAGATGCCATGGTAGGGGCTTACGAGCTTCCTCATCAGCCACTGTCCAATATATTCTGGAATCTATTACTACAAGCACTGTCCTATTTGGGTGGCTCTCCATTTGGGGACGGGGGAGGCTGGATTTTATTATTGCTTTTTCTTGTTTTGATTTTGCTTTACAAGTAGTTTGTATCTGTGTTTCCCCAGAGGATCCAGAGACAGGAATGGAATGGGCCCAGGCTTGGCAGAACGGTGCAGATGATGGAAGGAGATGCAGCCCAGTTATTTCCCCCAACACAACAAGTAGGTGTTGAACCACTAAGAGGCCATCTGGGATTTACTTGCAGAATGTGAGTGAGATGTGGGGACAGGGGTAGTTTTGCTGTGTTTTTTCCAATCAAGTCCCTTCTCCCTCTCTCAGGAGTTTGAGTGATGGTGTTGAGGCAGAATTCATATGGCTACATCAATCCCAGTGCAGTATACACATTGATTTAGGGCATGGGTCTGTGTGCTATGGCTCACTGTGTACCCTTTTTCACTGCTCTGGGCTTTGGGGTGTGAGGAAGGGGGAAACCAGACAAGCTGAGTATCAACTAAGTTTCTCTTGGGCTGACATGTCCTACAAGGTGGCTTGACATATGACAGAGCTAGTTCTCTGAGCTGTCACTGAAAGGTGGGCAGGAGCACTGAGGGACTGTACCAGGTGGACTGAGCTCCTGTCTACACCAGCAAAGCAACAGAGAAGAGCAACTCAGTATAGGAAGTAAAACTGATTGCCAAAACTGGGCATGTGTAAGTCCAGTTGCAATGGTGTGGCAATATTTGTGCACTTGTTACAAGTTGTGTGTGTGGATGCAACGTGTGTTATAAGCATAGCAAATGCTTGCAATAGTGCTGACTATGCAGACAGCATAATGACGCTTCACACACTCAAAATCACAAGGCAGTCAGCTTGCCAAGAACTTCATTGGTGTGTGGGCAGCTGTGCCTCTGAAGGTTATTTTTAAATTGTTTCAGAGCAAACAGTTCCTTTTCCCAGCCATGTAGATACTAGGCAGCATGGCCACTGTATGCACCCACAGCATCAATATCTCCACAAACAGCCTCACCGCTCCAGCACAGCCCACAATGACTACATCCCCACAAGTGCTTCTGCACCCACGCTGCTCCTGCATGCCCCCCTCCCTTGCACCCGCACTGCTCCAATATGCCCCCCTCTCTTGCACCCGCACTGTTCCCACATGCCTCCCTCCCCTGCACTCACACTGCTCCCGCATGCCTGCCTCCTGGCACTTGCGCAGCCGGCACTCCTGGCACTTGCGCCGCATGTACATGTCCATTTCACACTTGCCGCCGTTCTTGCAGACATACTGGGCACCCTTGATGACGCTGCGGCGGAAGAAGCCCTTACAGCCCTCGCAGCTCAGCACGTTGTAGTGGAAACCTGAGGCCTTGTCCCCACATACACTGCACACTTCATTCCCCAGCATCTTGGGGGCTGGACCCTTCTTCCGCTTCAGGGGTGGATTTTCTACAGAGATAGACAAAGAGGAAGGATAAGAGAAGTGGGGGCTGTGAATAAGCCAGGACATCCAGTTCCCTAGAAAAGCCAGTGTCCTAGCACAAATCCACTCCCACCCATGGTGGCACAGATACATCCTGGGGATCAGAGTCAGTTTCAGACTCAGCTCTCTCTCACTCTCCATCTGGATGAGAGCTCCTATTCTTACCCAGAGCTACTAGAGATGTCAACTGCTGCCCAAACCTGAACACAACACTGCTCCCATTTTTATCCCAAATTTCAGGCTGCTGGGGGATGGGAATGGGGAGAGGCAGCTCCTGCTGCTTCCAGCCCCAAGAGTTAGATGTGTTCAGACTAGATACCATTTTGCACTTTCATCTCTTTGTAAGTCTGACAAGGTGGGAGTGACCTTCAGCGGCATATGGAAGAGCTCCAAAAGGAGAAGTCCAAATCTAAAGCCAAATCCCAAACTGCACAGAAAAATCTGTCCTTTCGAAATTTGTCTCTGGTGCTCTCACTTCCACTCTGCACCCTCTGCCCTGCCACCCTGAGGCAACAAGGGGCAACACTATATACAGGTGTTTGAAGAGCAAGACTTCAGCACTGCATTACCTCAGTGGCACTCAAACCCCATGTAGATGACATTGAAATATGGCTCAGCAGCCCAAGAGTCACAGGAAAAGAGGGGCTGAAATGAAAGTGTTACGGAAAACTCAGACTAAAGCAGACAAACCCATGAAGTGAAGCCTTGGAGAACCAGCCAAGAGAGAAAATACTGCGAAAGTGGGGGCCACATGGCACTAACTCAGCTAACCTTGGATTCCTGAAGTGTTCTTATCTTCTACCACCTGCGCATAACGCTCCATGCAAGAACCCTCCCATCCACTCCTAAATCCAAAGATCTTCCATGACTGACAGAAGTCAGTCTTTTTTATTCCCTGTGGGCTCAGCCACTAGAGGACATCACCACACGCACATACACAAAGCCAGTACATTACAGCGCACCTGTTGTCACCATTTACATCCTGGAGAACCCTATCCTCTCTCCCACCAACTGACAACTCTTCTACTCCCTTATCCCATCAAGTGCCCTGCATGTAATGGATCAAACCCTAAGCAACCATTATGTATGTGATTCAGTCAGCACACCACCTTCACACTGTGTGGATGTCACAATGACTGCCTTACCTGCATGCTCGAGGGGGACCTCCGAGCCATGGAAGAGTGAAAACCCTTCCTCCTCCATTTCAAATACACTTGCCACCCTTTTCCCATGATCCTGTGCAGCAAGCTGTGTGGGACCCATGGGATACACTGGCGAGACTCCCTATCATTTCATCTCTGTAGCATGGTTACCGCTGTGTGTGATGCTGCAGAAGTCTTCAAGGCTGTTAGATTCTCTCTGCTGTTTAAAAACTGACTGGAAGTGCCTGTGGAGAAAAACCGAAGCATAAGAGGAAAGAATTTAATTGCAGGGGCTACCTATACAGCTATACTTTGAGGCTTTGCTCCATCATTCAAACAAAGACGATCAGCCTTGTTATTTATGTTTATTTCCTTAAAACCCTATGTGAATGTGATGAAAGTTACAAGATTTAGCAGACCCTGGAGAATGAATCCTCTGTTTATCCCCAGAATATATACCACTGCAGGACAAGCTTTCCCTACCACACCCATCACCACTGAACCTCAGCCCTGACCTGCAGGGACATCCTCAAAGTGTGTGAGAGGGATATTCCAATCTCCATACCCTTTGTCGAACCTGCCAATAAGGTGCTGTAAATCAGTGCCAGCTGTGATGGATTTTGTGATGTGCCTTGAGGAGCTCACATTATGAAGAATTATCTTTACAATTATACAGCAAGAAAATCTTCATTGTGATACTAACAGCTGCCCTGTGTTGTGCTCAGGATCAATGTCTTTTAAAGCAATGTCTCTCAACCTTTCCAAACTATTATACCCCTTGCAGGAGTCTGATTTGTCTTGCATACCTCAAGTAGTACCCTCACTTAAAAACTTGTTTACTTTCTCATTTTTACCATATAGTTATAAAGTAAATCAACTGGAATATAAATATTATTCTTACATTTCAGTATATAGAGCAATAGAAACAAGTCATCGTCTGTATGAAATTTTAGTTTGTACTGACTTCGCTTTTTAGGTAGCCTGTTGTAAAACTAGATAAGTTGATGTGCCCCTTGGAAGACATCTGCCTCCCCTAGGGGTACAAGTACCCTGGCTGAGAACCGCTGATTTAGAGCACAGGTACAAACTATAGCAGGAGATAAAACTCCTACATCAGATCTATGGAAAATGGCCATAATCCTTCTTCAGGCAAATGCATTCACCACCAAAGATGCCATCTGAAGGGCTCCCCTCAAACACCTGGGAAACACAAAGTCCACATCCATTGTTTAAGTCCACTACAGGGGCAGAACATCAGTCTACAGCCATATTGAGAAAAAGACCTAGTCAAATTTCTCAAAGGGTCTCATCTATACAAAGAGTTGGACCAGTTTAACTAGATTAAGTTTAAATCAGTGCAAACGCCTAATGTAGACCTACCTAAACTGGTTTAATATTCATTTATCAGTTTAGCTTAATTCAGCAATTTACCAATGCAAGTTTAAGAGTTACAGCAGTTTAAGTCCGTCTACATTAAGGGATTGTACGAATTTGACTGAACAGATTTAAAATCTATCTATTTAGTTAAACTAATGCAACTTTTCAAGTATAGACAATCCAAAAACTACTGCAATGTCCCCAATAGAACCAACAAGCATAAATTGAGACATACTGTTGAGTTTGTTGGACTCCTGCCTGGTACCATTATATTCTGCCAGATAATAGATGCAGGAGGTTTAATGCCCTCAGGCCATATTAAAACATGATCTGTGTAGATAAGGCCTTAGTCTTGATCTGGACAATGTAAGGAGTAGAGAGTCCTCCTCCTTTTGGTGCACATATTCATTAGTCCCTGAGCGACTGGAGAAATAGATACTCCAGAAGAAATATAATGGCAGCAAAATGGAAACCTGTGAACTGGCAGAAAGAATAAAAAATCCCTACATGCAGGATAGTGAGGTAATGTATCTGGGTTTGGGAAAATGCAAGAAGGCTCCTAGTGCCTTTATGCCCAAAGGCACAAAGTGGATAGTTACAGCTGGCTTGAAAACCACTCCGATGTAAATGCTGTAGTGAACAAAAGTCCTCTGCGGATGAGATCTGTAGATGAACAAACCCCACACCCACTGTTTGTTCTTAGTCCCACATTTGCTCTGCACTGGCACAGCTGTGAGCAGCATGTCCAGCCATGTTTGGGTGTGACAGGCAGAGAGCTGAGTATACCTGCTCTGAGGATAGTCTGCTGAGCACACCATTGTTCATGAATTTAAAATTATGGGGAAGATTCATTCAAAAAATAGTAATTATTTTAAAGGATTACCCTATAGACCACAGCAGCTCTCCGAATATTATTAGAGGAAGAGGCCAGTTCTGGAACTGAAGGACTGCTTGGGCTCCTATTACTTTCGATGATTAAGCACCCCAGTGCAGCCAGCCTATGTACGCTAGGAAATAGGGAAGAGGACCAGACACCCAGAACCAAAGAGAAGGACAGGGTTATCTGCCTGCTGAGATTTCCAAAGTGACATATCTTCAATTTCCAAACAGGTCTAACGCATGTAACAAGAGTGAAACTAGCTGTTGGCTGGGTATTTTGAGCCCAAAGAGGAGTTTCTGACAGAAGAGACATGATGCTCCCAGTCTGTGCATGAGTAGTCTTCAGTTTTACATAGGAAGAGAGAGCAGAGGATGCCTAACTTTGCCAGTGTAGGGAGGCAGGGACAGAGAAGCCTTCCCCAAAGCACTGCATTTTCCTTTCACCGTTCTGAATCCAGTAGCAGCTTCGAGCTGATGGTGTTTGACCTAAATGCAAACCATAGCATCTGTGTACTAGGTGGGGAGACTGAGTAAGTAGGACCTTCCAGGGCAGGTAGGGTAGCTATAGCAAAGCAGCCCTGGCCATGGACCATCAGTGGTGACAGGGAGATGGGAAGCCTGTACAACAGAGTAATGGGGGCTGATTTTCATTTTCAGTTTTTTAAAGTGTCTTTTCTAATTCCTCCCTCTCTCTCTCTCATTAGGCTGGAATCTCTGTGCGCTCACCCTGAATACAAATAAATGACTATCTTCATGCTATGAAATCACCTCAAGTGTCCCCATTCCATGCACTAACAGTAGGTCAGAGTCAGAGAGGTGGCTACTTGCCTCCCATCTTAACACAGGTCTAGGCAAATCCTACTGAAAACTGGACTTCTACTCACCCTACAAGTCACCAGGAGATGTCACAGGAAGCAACATAAAGATTTAGGGCTGAGTTTTCAAAGGGTTGAGGTTCCACCTCCCTTTTGCCCCAGCAATCGGGTAGTTAAGAACTGTAAGTGCCTAGATTTGCACCTAAAACTCAACTACACATGTAAAACTGTGATGTTAATTGTACCTGCAAAAGGAAAACTTTATCTTCTTTATACAGCATGCTGTGCTACTCCACCTATTAGTCCCAATTCCTGGTGCCAGTTCTGAAAACCAGAGCTGGCAAAATGGTAAAACAGGGCAACCCCTCACTCCCAAATGCAGCATCTGGAACAGAGAAATCCACTGAGTGCAGCCTCCAATGAGGAAGTCAATCTAGGTGAAAGGCTGGGGGAAGCAGTTCTCCCACAAACTGTCATTCATGTCTCAGATCAAGGCGCCAAGCACTTCCGAGATGTGCTGGCACCAGTTTCTTCACCCTCCCTTCCCCCCACCCCTCCCGGAGACAGCTGAACAACTCAGAGACCGAAAGTCCCAAGTTCAGCTCTTTGGTAACCCTTGTGTTTCAAACTGTAGGCAAAGTACCCATAAAATATCATGATACAAGCCACAGCATTCAGCCCTGTCCCCTGCAGTGAGTGCTCACACCCACAGAGCCCCTGCAGCCAGCATTCTCACTCCCGTGACCAGGGCTCCGCTCCTGTCCCACACAGAAACTCTCTATACAGCCAGGGCTCTTATCCGTTCCTTCACAGGGACTAACCCCTACAGCCTGAGCTCTCACCCCATCCCACAGGCAATAGTCCCATTCCAATTCCCAAGAGAACTTCCCCTCCATTCATTCTGGAAATCTTCCATCTGATCAGTAATCAAGAGTCACAGCTTCCTGGGATATGTCTAAATTCTGTCCTCTAGCCACAAAAAGATACAAGTAAAGGAGATGACCTTGGGCAGAGTACAGTTTGTGCACAATAAGCAAGTAGCCCAGAAGTAGTCACAATGACTTCTCCCCTGCTAAGCATGACTGCCTTTCTCTCTCACCCCCAATTCCACTAACTCCCTTGGCCTTCCTGGAAGGACCAGTGCATTCTGGGAGAAGCCCTGAGCCTCAGGAGCCAAAAGCCTTCCTCAGAAAATACAAATCAGCCTTTTACATATAGTCCCTGTTCTAGGCGTGTGTTCCCCTAAAGAGAGCCTGGGAAAAGTGTGCTGTAGACCACAGAAGGAATGAGAAACAAGAGTCAGCAAGAGTTGGAGGAGCCTCTTCCTTCCCAGTAACAGATGCTCAGAGGAAGTGCTGAAGCCTTTTAGGAAGTTTGTGAAAATCTGTGGGGTGGTACAAAACATGGGATGCTGACCAGAACACTATGTCACTGCAGCACTAGCCAGCCAGCTGTTGAAAGAATGGGTGTGCATGTGCGTGACAGAGGGACTGCCCGTGTATACCTGGGGCATATATGTGCATCCATCCATATGTCTGTTAGCATAAATGTGCCTGTATGCTTCTGACCTGGGTGCACTCCCCTGTGTGCACGGACACTCTGTCAGAGAAACTTGTGTGTGCGTCCAAGTGTTGTGACTGTGCTTTCAAGCACGTCTCCCCATATGTGTCAGTGGAATTGTGCCTTTGTGTGTACTCCTGTATAACAGCACAGGAGCCTTTGTGAATATGACCAAGTGAATGAGTGCATTTGATAGACAGTCCTAGCTTTCAAATGTAGACACTTAGGACATGTGCTTGAATTTCCTAAATGGGTTCAAACTTGTAAAATACACATTTGAGCATCAAAGAGCCAATTTGATCCTCTCTTTGAAAGCTGGGCCCACAGTATCCCACACAAAGTTTTTTGAAATCTTAATTTACAATGGTTCAGCTATGACACTGTCATGTTCGCAGAAAACTGGCTAAAGGTCCAAATGGCTGAGACAAAAAGCAAAGCATTGGGTTGGGGTATGGATCTAGTAGAGTCCCACAGAGTAAGTGTTACAGCACTATGTAGGAGCTTGCAGTGTGATAGGACAGCATAAAAACATACACAGGAAGACCCATTCTCTCCTATCAGAAGAGTGGATGGTGCCCAGTGATCTGGTGCTCTAATGAGCACCTTCTCTTTTATACTATCTAGCAGATTTTCACAAACTTCTTAAAAGGCCTTAGTACTTCCTCTGAGCAGGTCTCTGGAAGCAAGTGGTTCTTTCCAGCTCTCACTGGTTCGCTTGTTCCTCCTAGTCTCTATAGCACTCTTTTCTCAGGCTCCGCTGGTGAAACCAGAGTTAAGATTGGTCTGATTTAATATCATCAGCTAGTATCTGTTAAGAAGGTAAAGAGTATGTTAATGACAGGCATAGATCATACTAAACTGGAAGGAGTTGCTAACACCCTGTCAGGACAGAGAAATAACCCAAAGGGACCTAGAGAAATTAGATACACAGGCAGAAAATAAAGTGAGACTCAGCCTGGAGAAACACAGCTAGTACTTCAGGGGAAAAATAACTCAATACCTAGATCCGTGATGGGAGGGAAAAACCTGGGAAGCAGTGACGCCTAGTGATAGTGGACTGCACACTAGATAGGTGCTCGCAATGCAACAGGGTAGCATAAAAGGCAACTCAGTTTTGAAGTGTATAAACACTCATGGAGCATGGGGATAGCCCCGCTCTATACAGCTCTGGGTCCTGGCCTAAGGTCCTGGAGCAGACAGAGAATAGTGTCTCTCTATATGGCTTTCAGGAGACTCCATCGGAAATAATGTAGCAGTTTTGACATCTCAGTACCAGAAAGATGTCCACAAACTGGAGGGAGTACAGAGAAAAGCAACAGAAGAAAGAGACTGAAAAAACTAAATACAACTTGTCTTATGGAGGGCTGGAGTGGGGGCAGGGACATAGAGCAGTGTACAAGTACCTGAGGAATGTAAATACCAAGGAAAGGAGGACTTACGTAGGGTGGGAGATAGGATGAGTGGGATGAAACTAGGAAGGGGAAATGTAAGCTGAATATCAGGAGAAAAAAAATCTTAATAGTAAGACCTACTAGACAATGGAGTAATTATTCAGGGGAAGTGGAGAAGTCTCATTACTTAGGACACTGAAAAGCAGACTCGCTAAAGCCCTGGAACTTTCCCTCAAGGGACTAATCCTACAGAGAAATAGGAGGTGTGAACTAGATGAACAAATGGGATTCATTCCTGCCTTTAATGGTGATGATGCAAAGAATTGCCCACAGCTTCCCAACAGCCTGGTACAGATGCAATCTTTCCCCCAGCCTCTGTCAAATGCAGCAGCCTGTCCTGGATCACAAAGCAAAGCAGGGGAAGAATGGGACTGTCAAAGGGAGAGTCAGGTTATTCCAGGCCAGGATCAGACCTGGGGACTTTTCTCCATTCCACTTCAGTGCACAGCCTCACTTCTGGCAGCTCCTGCGCTTCTATCCCTGTAGGTGTCCCACTGACCATAATATCTCACATTGTCCTAAATCCTGCAGTGAACGGGGCTGTTCCCTTCCAGGAGAGCCCATGGGCATCTCTGTACTACGAATGCTCATTCCCAAACCCCAAAGCAGACCGGATTCAGATGTGGCCAACTCCAACCTCACAACAGAGCCCACAAGGTCCCCAAAATTAAAAAAAAACTAAGCCACCCAAAAACTGCCCTACAAGCAGCCTTCCAGCTCACCTACTAGGTCCTGCAGCAAAGCCTCCCTCCTGCCTGTCTCTCTTGTTAGTTCCTTTTTCCTGCAGTGCCAATGGCTGAGGTTTTGCCCTTGCCCTGACAGTGATCTCCCACCCAAGGTCTGGGAGGTCTAAAGAGCCCGCAGCAGCACAAGGAATGAGAGAGAAAGAGTAAGCGAGTGTGAGTACTTTCAAGCCAATGAGTTCTCAGAATGGGCTGTGCTTTTCTGCTCTCTCCCTCCCTCCCTCCCTGTGTGCTGCCGGATGCCCTTGGTCCTGTAATTGAGAGAAGGAGAAAGGATAAGGGGTTACTCCAGTTCATTCACACTGTACGCAGGGCTCCTTTGGCCTCTTTTCCTGTTTGCCTGTAAACGCCAGCTCCCCTGAATGAGTGAGCGAATGATGACGAGAAAGGCTGATTTGTTCCCTGTGGCTCAGAGTTTGGGGGTGAGTTAGGGAATGGTGTCAGGATTTCATACAGTCACATTTACTGGTATGGAGTTTCTCATGGTGTCATCTGCCCAAACTCTGCTAGCCCCTGGCAGAGAGCTCAATCTGGGTCTGGACAATGGCTGCCTCAGGGCTTGTCTACATGAACATTTAGTTCACAGCAACTTGTGGTATCAATCAATCCCTCAATATCTTGCCATGCACTAACTGTCCATATGGACCCTGCTGACATGCACTAAAAGTTCCTTGGTGCCCTATGATCTACGCCTACTTTGAAACAGGACTAGATCAAAGTGCACTGAGGAACTGTTACTGTGCATCAGAAGGGTCCACATGAACAGTTAGCACGCAGCAGGTCAGCACAAGGTAGATTCATACCCCAGCTTGTCACAAACTAAATGTTTGTGTAGACAAGCCCTAACTCAACTCCAGACTATTCTATTTGAACTGGGATTTTATACTGTACCCATCATGTTGGGTTCAGAGCCTCACACAAATCTAGAGCATATACAACCTCAGGGAGAGCAGAAATCAAGGCATGTATGGGATTAATGAAGGAAGATGTTATGGTGATGATCCCTGACCCTCCCTCTCCACACCACAACACACATGATGGAATAGGAGTCACCCCTCTCTCCACAAGAGGAACGTCTCTCACAGACATAATCCCAATTCAGTCCAGCTGCTGCTTAGAAGCTATATGGGTCCCTGCAGCACCTGCATGGGAGAACAGCAGCAGAGCCTGCTATTTTGAAACGGGGGGGTACGTCTACACTACAGGATTATTCCAAATTTACATAAACCAGTTTTGTAAAACAGATTGTATAAAGTCGAGTGCACGTGGCCACACAAAACACAGTAATTCAGCGGTGTACATCCATGTACTGAGGCCAGTGTCGATTTCTGGAGCGTTGCACTGTGGGTAGCTATCCCATAGTTCCTGCAGTCTCCCCTGCCCATTGGAATTCTAGGTTGAGATCCCAGTGCACGATGGTGCAAAAACAGTGTCATGGGTGATTCTGGGTAAATGTCGTCACTCATTCCTTCCTCCGTGAAACCAACGGCAGACAATCATTTCACGCCCTTTTTCCCTGGATTGCCCTTGCAGACGCCATAGCACAGCAACCATGGAGCCCGTTTTGCCTTTTGTCACTGTCACCGTATGTGTACTGGATGCCGCTGACAGAGGCGGTACTGCAGTGCTACACAGCAGCATTCATTTGCCTTTGCAAGGTAGCAGAGACAGTTACCAGTCATTCTGTACCGTCTGCTGTGCCATTGTAAATTGGTGATGAGATGACGGTTATCAGTTGTTCTGTACCGTCTGCTGCTGTCATGGGTGCTCCTGGCGATCCTTCGCTGAGGTCGGCCAGGGGCACAAAAACAAAAATGGGAATGACTCCCCGGGTCATTCCCTCCTTTATGTTTTATCTAAAAATAGAGTCAGTCCAGCCTAGAATATGGGGCAAGTGTACTAGAGAGCCAGTGTATCAGAGAATCAGAGAGCACAGCCACTCCGTGTCAGATCCCGCAGAAATGATGAGCTGCATGCCATTCTAGGGGGTGCCCCTGCAACAACCCCACCCGTTGCCTCCCTTCTCCCCCAACCCTCCTGGGCTACCATGGCAGTGTCCCCCCATTTGTGTGATGAAGTAATAAAGAATGCAGGAATAAGAAACTCTTGAGTTTTTAGTGAGATAAAATGAGCGGGAGGCAGCCTCCAGAATCTTTTCTTTAGACATGAAAGGAGGGGGCTGATGGAGCTCAGCCCCCAGTTGCTATGATGAGGACGATTACCAACCATTCTGTACCATCTGCTGGGAATGACCGGGAGTCACTCCTATTTTTACCCAGACGCCCCCAGCCGACCTCACCTGAGGCCAGCCAGGAGCACTCATGGGATGATGACGAGGACGGCTATTAGTCCTTTCGTACTGTACCGTCTGCCACCGGGGAGGGGAGGGGAGAGGATGCTGCTGTTCAGTGTCGCAGCACCGCGTCTACCAGCAGCATGCAGTAGACATAGGGTGACACTGAAAAAAGTCAAGAAACGATTTTTTCCCCCTTTTCTTTCACGGGGGTGGATGGGGGGTAAATTGATGAGATATACCCTGAACCACCCCGGACAATGTGTTTGACCCTACAAGCATTGGGAGCTCAGCCAAGAATGCAAATATTTTTCGGAGACTGCGGGGACTGTGAGATAGCTAGAGTCCTCAGTCCCCCCTCCCTCCCTCCATGAGTGTCCATTTGATTCTTTGGCTTTCCGTTATGCTTGTCACACAGCACTGTGCTGTGGACTCTGTATCATAGCATGGAAATTTTTTTCAAATGCTTCGGCATTTCATCTTCTGTAACGGAGCTCAGATAAAACAGATTTGTCTCCCCATACAGTGATCAGATCCAGTATCTCCCATACAGTCCATGCTGGAGCTCTTTTTGGATTTGGGACTGCATCGCCACCCGTGCTGATCAGAGCTCCATGCTGGGCAAACAGGAAATGCAATTCAAAAGTTCGCGGGGCTTTTCCTGTCTACCTGGCCAGTGCATCTGAGTTCAGATTGCTTTCCAGAGCGGTCACAATGGTGCACTGTGGGATACCGCCTGGAGGCCAATACCGTCGATTTGCGGCCACACTAACCCTAATCCGACATGGCAATACCGATTTCAGCGCTACTCCTCTCGTCGGGGAGGAGTACAGAAACCAGTTTTAAGAGCCCTTTATATCGATATTAAGGGCCTCGTTGTGTGGATGGGTGCAGGGTTAAATCGGTTTAACGCCGCTAAATTTGGTTTAAACGCGCAGTGTAGACCAGGCCTGAACTGCAGTAACCCTGGGAGCTTGACTTTGACTTCAGTTCAGCATCAGTTCAACTTCACTATCAGTACCAACTTTTGGATGGCAGGAAACGCAAAGTGGCTTTGACTTTGATGGGGCCTTCAAACAGGAAAAATCCCATCTATGCTCCTCTCAGGAGGAGAAGCAGAGAAAAATATAGCAACAAACACCCCCCTTTCCAACAGGGAAACAAAGACAGATCTGCTCAGCATCTTCTGTAGGGGAGCAGAGGAGGGGTGTTTAGTCTGAGGTCTTGTTTACAATAGAAAAATATAGGTATATCAACAAATCTGCCTAGTGGAGACTCATCTTATACCAGCAAAACATTTATTTTGCCAGTATAGTTTATATCGCTTCCCTGAAGAAAAAAGCTATACAGGCAAAGTAATTTTTTTGCTGGTATAACTGTCATAGCTATGTTGGTTGGAGGTCTGTGATTTTTTTCACTCTCTTGACATAGCTGTGCCAGCAAAACTTTTAAGTCTAGACCAGGGTTCAGCAACCTTTCAGAAGTGATGTGCCGAGTCTTCATTTATTCACTCTGATTTATGGTTTTGTGTACCAGTAATACATTTTAACGTTTTTAGAAGGCCTCTTTCTATTAGTCTATAATATATAACTAAACTATTGTTGTATGTAAAGTAAATAAGGTTTTTAAAAATGTTTAAGAAGCTTCATTTAAAATTAAATTAAAATGCAGAGACCCCAGACCGGTGGCCAGGACCAGGGCAGTGAGAGTGCCACTGAAAATCAGCTCGCATGCCACCTTCGGCACGCATGCCATAGGTTGCCTACCCCTGGTCTAGACCATGCCTAGAAAGCCTACAGAAAAATTCTACTGGGAAACAGCCTGATAAAAGCAAAACCCTGGTCTGAGGAACTAAAGCTGAGAAGTTTTCAGCTCACCAGACAAGTTGCTGATCTGCACTTAAACCCTCTAGGTGAAGTGACAGCTCACCCTGGCCAATTTGAAGGCTGAAAATGAGAACTAGTTCCTGCCTCAGTTTTCTTGTAAATTCTATCAAATGTCAGCAGAGGGAGAAAATTTGCATGCCTCACTTCTTTACTAGATTCCTCCCCTAGCTTCAGTCATTCATACCCATTCTGCACAGAGCTAATTATATATGTCTAGAAAAAAAACTGACAACCAGCTTTTCTTTGAGGCACCAGTTCTAAGATCTAGATTACCCGTGGTCCATTTTCCGGTAATGTTATTCAAAGGAGAGGGGCAGAAAAGGCCAGGGGAAATGCCCATATTTCAGAATGCTGCAATGGGACATATATACAGGGAGTTATTGGCTGTGGACCAAAACTGATCTTAACATGAAGCTTGCAGAGAGGTGAAGCAAGATTGAGAGAAGATTCTCTATCCACTGTGAAGTGATGCAGACATGCCACATCTTGGAGCGAGGAAGAGACCACACCTGGGGTCAGGGGCCGCTCCAGGCACCAGTACGCCAAGCGCGTGCTTGGGGCGGCAAGACGCGGGGGGCGCTTTGCTGGTTGCCACGGGGGCGGCAGGCAGGTTGCCTTCGGCGGCATGCCCGCGGAGGGTCCGCTGCTCCCGCAGCTTCGGCAGACCTCCCACAGGCGTGCCGCCAAATCCGCAGGACCTGGGACTTCCCACAGGCAAGCCACCGAAGGCAGCCTGCCTGCCGTGCTTGGGGCGGCAAATTACCTAGAGCCGCCCCTGCCTGGGATCCTGCATTTGTCCTTTGTGACCCTCAATCCTAGAGGCTTCACACTTCACTGGGGACTAGTATTTCCTTTCCACATGGATGTGAGGAAACGCCAATTTGTGAACATCTTTCTGGGACTGAGGTGGCGAGAGGTCAGAGAAGAGCAAAAGGTTGAATATTAGGAATAATTGCTTGACAGTGCGGTGCAAGGGAAATGGCAGGATCCAATCCTGCTCTGCTCCCTGTGGAAACAGTGGGAAATGAAGCAGATAGCATTCAAACTTATTGGTACTTTTCATCTGCAAAACTCTTTAGAAACAAGCAAATTAACCATTCCCCCCCAAAAAATCCTGGAAGGTAGGAGACACCATCGTCATGATGATTGCCTCCCAAAGGCCTTCTGCAGCCCAGCACTATACAAGAAGAGAAAGGAGAGGAAGAATTACAATGAAAAATCAAAGATAACACAGCATCCTCTGGATTCCCCAGAGTGCCCCAGCACAACTCCTTGGTATGAACCTCTAATTGTCACTAATTCCTCTGGGCAGGGAAATGGCCCAACCTACCATTGGCATTTAAGAAACGATCGAAAATAAACAGAAAAGTTATCCCAGGGAAGCAGAGACACAGGAAGGACAAGTGAATTGCCCAAGGCCATCTGGTGAGTGAGCGGCTGAGTCAGGACTAGAACACAGGAGTTCCTGCCTCCGACTCCCAAACCTAGATTTCTCTTTATCAAACAGGCCTGTTGCCTCTCTAATTACCACAAAACTGGTGTCCTGGGGGTAAGAAATAGAGGAAAACAGAAGAGAGGGATGAGGAATAAAAGAGGGTGACAGTAATGCTTATTGTACAATAATGTACTTGGGTTTTTTTGTTAAGTCATCCTCCCTCTCTCCTGTCTGTTTCATCAACTTGTTGCATCTTGCCATAACCTAGATCAGTGGTTTTCAAACCGTGGATCGCGACCCACAAATGGGTCACGGAATGGAAGGGACTGGGTCACAGAGGCTCTGATCAGCACCACTGACCAGGCTGTTAAAAGTCCTGTTGATGGTGCTGCCCGGCTAAGGCAGGCTACAACACCCCGCTGTGCCCCAGAAGCAGCCAGCAGCAGGTCTGGCTCCTAGCCAGGGGAGGCCAAGGGGCTCCACGCGCTGCCTCCGGCCCGAACACTGGCTCTGCACCCCCAATGGCTGGTGCCTGCAGGCAACAGCCGTGCAGAGCCACTTGTGTACCTCCACCAAGGAGCCGGACCTGCTGCTGGCCACTTTTGGCACACAGCGCGGTCCGTGGTGCCAGGAGAGACAGGAAGCTTACCTCTGTACCCAGGCTGTGCCGCTGCCTGGGAACTGCCGGAGGTAATCCCACATCTCAATCCCCTGTCCCAGCCCTGAGCCCCCCCCCCACCCCCAGCCTGGAGCTCCCTCCAACAATCCAAACCCCTCATCTCTGGCCCCACCCCAGAGCCTGGACACCCAGCCCAAAACCCCTCCCACACTACAACCCCCTGCCATAGCCCTGAGAGCATCCCAAACCCCTCATCCCTGGCCCCACCCCAGAGCCTGCCCCCCAGCCGAGAGCCCTGGCCCAGCCCAGAGCCCCCTCCCACACCCTGAACCTCTCATTCCCGGCCCCATCCTGCAGCCCTCACCCCACACCCTAATCCTCTGCCCCTGCCCTGAGCCCCTCCCACACCCCAAACCCCTCATCCCCAGCTCCACTGGGTCAGAGGCATCAACAATTTTCTTCAACTAGGTCATCAGAAAAAAAGTTTGAAAACTACTAACCTCTTTGTAGCATGGACTCTTTACAGCGTGTCTATATAGCCCCTAACACAATGGGGCCCTGCTGGTTCTGTTGGAATACAAATAAATAAATTATAATAATAATAATAAAGGAGGAATGAGATTTGGTACTGGGATGAGAAATGGGAAGGAAAATCATGATGATTCCAAAGACCAGCAGGGAAATGTTTTTATTCTCATTAATAGCAATAACACCCTGTCTGCACACAGTGGCCAGGAAGGAAGGATGATACCATAGTAACATGGCCTACATAAAAACATAAATTAGATAGATACTGGAACTGGGGTCTTAATTCACTAGATAGTCACTTCAAAAGAAATTAGCTCAACTATTGCTATTGCATATCTCAGTCTAGTCCCCATATGTCAAAAACAACCCAAATATTTTGGCAGGATTTACTGTCTTTACACTTAAGATAATGGCACAGTAGAGTCAAGACTGAGGTGCAGCAGTAAAGCTGGACTGGGGAACCCAGAACTGGATTATCAGGTGGTACCAGGAAGTATTCAGGGGTATCAACAGAGATGTGAAGGTGCAGGGGAAAGGACTGGAATAGTGGATGGGGTTTCACAGCATGTCAGGGAGCAAGGACTTTAGGACTTCTGTGTGAATGAAGCCTGCACAATATTTAGCCATATTTTGCCTGGCTCTAGTCAGCATGACCACCGGATTTCTGCTATATAGGCCAAACTCAGTTAAACACAGAAGAAAAGAAGAAACTATGTGATGCAACAGCTTGCAAGGAAACTGAAAATCTTCTGTAAAGCTGCAAAATGAAAAATAATGGGTGGGGTGGGTTAAAAAGTCTGTTCAAATGAGAAAGGATCTATGTGACAGCAAGAGAGCGTGTGAGAGGGCGTGCGACAGTCTGTGCAACAGTGTGTGTGTGTAGATCTAATTCCCTCTGAGGCATTAGTCCAAAAGTGGAGTTGAACTTTCTGCAGACTTTGTCCTGCCAAGCATTGTCCCTTCTCACAGCCTCTGACATCATCACAAATGCTCAGCTGGAAAACAGTCCTGGAGTCAGGCACAGTCTGCTGGTTCTGGGCCAGCCAGTGAAACAGCTGCACTCAGGGCACACCCACCACATGAGACGCAAGAGCCTCCCATTCCAACAGGGTGTCTCCAAATACTCAGTAGATTTAGGTGCCTCCAAAGGCCCCATCCCTAACATAGTCCAGTCCAGCATGGGCTACAGGGTCAATAACATTACATGTATCAGTCCTTCTGGAATTCCAGTCGAAATAAGCTCAAATCTCACATTTACATATTAGCGGAAGAACTGAACTGACAATGAAATAAACTAACAACAATTACATCATGGGATCAAAGCAACAGGGAAATTTACTTGTATTTAGGTTAAAAATAATTTCTTTTTCTTTGAGTAATAACGTCCAGAGATGCATTACAATGGGTTCTTAAGCCTGCTTGCGGCTGGGGAGCAGAACCAAACCTGTCCATCACACACAGCAGAGGAATGCCCCGCTGCCTGAACTTCCCTTCAGTTGAGACAACTTCCACAGCCAGGATAACGCAGTTCTGTTTTCCTAAAGTACAGATTGTGCTAAACATACTTTGACGGGAAAAAAAAGTTTCCCCTAATGAAATAAATTTGAATCTTTGAATGCCAATTCTCTGTATGATCCTTTTGTATTCTGAGTGGACTGGTTCTGTGGAACTTATTACTTGAAGAAAGGAAATTTGCAGGTAAGTACAAATAAATTTTCCAATTCTTCATCCTGCTAAGGTCCACAGATTCATTGCAATGGGATTTTTACAGCAGTATGCCTCCAGAGTAGGAAGTAAGATCATTCTTTAAATATAGATATCCATAATATATTATATTATCCTCTATTCTTCTCTGGGCATTAAGGTGTAGAGAAAACCTGCTGAAAATTAACAAAGGTTAAAGTCTGAATGTCCAATATATAGCGTTTTAGAGAGTGTATGTCTTAATGGCCATGTGGCTACCTAGCAGATCTCATTACAGGAGACAGGGCCAGCTCTTGGTTTTTTGCCGCCCCAAGCAAAAAAAAAAAACAAAAACTGCAGTGCCACCGCCGAAGCAGAGGTGCCACCCCAAAGGGCTGGAATGCCACCCCTTCAGAAGTGCCGCCCCATGCACGTGCTTGGGACGCTGATGCCTAGAGCCAGCCCTGACGGGAGACATAACTTCTCTGGCCTGAGATGGCCAATGTTTCTAAAGACTGGATTTGATGTTTAACAGAAGGAAAAATATTTCTTGAATTTTACTTAGAAATGAATGCTAGAACAGTTGTAAAGGCTACTTGTCTGAATTAAAGGCACAATACTGGATCCCACCAAAGAAAGCTACCTACTTCTAAAACTCATCTGATTGGCAATAATAGCTATTAGGAAATCTATTTAATGTATAGGAAGTGTGATGTGATATATCTGCCACAGGGATTCCATTTGGGTAAGACTGCAAGGACCAGAATGAGGTTCCAGAGTCAGGCTCTAGTTTACCCAAAGAAGGCATTTAACATAACAATCTGTACAAAACTTCCTTCTCTTGACCATACTGAGAACATTATAGTTCAGAGACTTGATCATTTTCTTGGGCACTCTCATACAACCACATTACAACACTTCTAGAGGAAATTCAAAGTTATGCTTCACCGGCTTAATGTGGTAATTAAACCACACATTTTACTTCAACCACTATACTGTACTAAGTTATAGGGACTCCAGAAAAACATCAACAAGTAGGAGTAATCACTTCAAGAATCCATTTTGAACCTAACTGGTATTGTTTGGAGGATTGGTTTTTTGCAATTGCAGACCTCCTCTGGGAGATGGAGACATCACAAGGTAGCCATTTCCTCACAAATTGAAAGTCTAGTATCAATCAGGGTCTAACTCCAGATAAAGCTCCTTGAGAGTCTCGCAGATCGCTCTGAGACAAGAGCAGCTACTGACCTCACTCACCCCAGTACCTGGATTTGTTCCAGCTAGGGTTGGGCATTTCACAGGTCCAAAAATAACTGGTGAATTTACTGGTCAAATATTGGTCAAAGATTGCCAAATAATGTAAAAAATGGTCAAATATTTTAAAGAACTAATTTATTAGAATGGTAACAATACTAACAAAAAAAGTAAGATTTTATTGTCTCCAGTAGGCCGAGCTGTAGATACTTATGCCAAATTACCACCAAAAAAAAAAAAAGTTACTTAACTGAGTTATTTTAACTTACAAAAATGTAAAACACAATCTTAAAAATGTAGGGCTGGAAGTGACCTCGAGAGGTCATCTAGTCCAGCCCCTTGCACCAAGACAGGACCACATATACTAGACCATCCCCGACAGGTATTTGTCTAACCTGTTCTTAAACACCTCCAATGATCGGGATTCCACAACTTCCCCTGGAAGCCTATTTCAGAGCTTTACTATCCTCATAATTAGAAAGCTTTTCCTAATAGCCAACATAAATCTCCCTTGCTGCAGCTTAAACTCTTTACTTCTAGTCTCATCTTCAGTGGGCATGGAAAACAGTTGATCAGAATCCTCTTTATAACAGCCCTCAACATAATTGTAAATGGTTATCAGGAGCCCCCTTAGTTTTCTATTCTCAAGACTAAACATGCCAAGTTTTTTTTTTAACTTTTCCTCGTGGTCAGGTTTTCTAAACCTTCTATCATTTTTTGTTGCTCTCCTCTGATCTCTCTAATTTGTCCACATCTTTTTTAAAGTGTGGAGCCCAAAACTGGGCACAGTACAAATGAGGCCTCACAATGCCAAGTAGACAGGGATAATTATCTACTATTTCTTACATGCAACACTCCAGTTCATCCACCCAAAATATCAGTCTTTTTAGCAACTACATCACATTGCTGACTCTCAAAATTTCTGATCCACTATAACCCCTCTGATCCTTTTCAGCAGTACTACTGCCTAGCTAGTTATTCCCCATTTGATTTCACTTTCCTAACTGTAGTGCTTTGCACTTATCTTTACTGGATTTCATCTTGTGGATTTCAGAACAATTTTCCAATTTGAGAAGATAATTATGAATTCTAATCCTGTCCTACAAAGTGCTAGCAACCCTCCCAGTCTGGCATCATATGCAAATTTTACAAGCATACTCTCCACTCCATTAGCCGAGACATTAATGAAAAAATTGAAGTGTCGGACCAAGAACAGACCCTTGCAGATCCCACTAGATGTGTCCCCCCAGTTTGATGGCGAACCATTAATAACTACTCTTTGAGTGCAGTCTTTCAACCAGTTTTCCAACCACCTTATAGTAATTTCATCTAGACCACATATTGCCTCACATTTCTTATGAGAACGTCTTGAGGGACAGTATCAAAAGCCTTACCAGAAGCAAGATCAATCAAATCTACAGCTTCCTCTCATCTACTAAGCCAGGAACCCTGTCAAAGAAGAAAATTAGGTTGGTTTGACAAGACATTCTTCAATTAAATGAAGTTCTAAAAAAAATAAAGAATGGCAACAAGATGCAACCAAAAAGGTAGGTCACTACCTAAATCTGGGGATTTTTGCTGGAATATTTGACCAAAGACAAATGATAAGTGGTCAGTTTTGACATTATTTGACCAGGCAATTGGCTGGGTTGCCAAGCTTAGTTCCAGCTACCACTTGTAAAATAGTATTCTTCCTTTTGTTGTACTCCAAGGACTGCTTCTTTTTGCCATAGGATTTGTATTCTTTTCTACAGCCGCTGGCAGGAGAAAGGAAAAAATTGATTTATGATCCTATTATTCTGAATAGTTTCAGCTTTCCATAAAGTTTCCCACTGTATCACTAAGAGAGCTGGAAACTGATCTGCCCATGCCCATGATGAAGGCCCCACATGTGTGCATGAAACTAATTTGTGTCTCACTATCTTTTTCAGAGAGAAGCCCATAGACTATGGGATCTTTAGGTTGATGGGGATCATATTTGCAATACTAACCATCCATGTTAGCACTGACTGTGAAAGCATGTAGAGAATGTCAAATACATTTCACACCTTTATTTTTATTGTGCTTGAGCTGCTGTTGATAGAGATCTTTCATGTCCATGGGAGGGGGCTGAGGTGATGCCTGCCTGGAGTCAGCTGCCTGTGAAGGGCCTGTATAGTGAGGACATTCTTTCAGGTAAAAATCTCCTCAATTAGAAATGATGAGTCCCTGGCCACCACAGAATATAGCCACACTTATCTTTGGCAGTGATACCAGATTAAACTTGGACTGGAGCACACTAAGGCACCATCTGGCCTTATAAAATGGAGATGAGAGGACTAGAAAGAAACAGATGATAGGCCAAGATGTTCCTTACTGCCTGCTTGTTCTTCCATATCTGGGCTCTTCTCCCACCTTTCATCACTCCATGGCCAGCTGCTAAGGGGAGGAGACGGGGACAAGTACAAGGCATGGCAACCTGCCGCAGCTGCGGCTAAGAACAATAACTGGGACGTTGAAGTGTTGCAATCCACAGTGGCAGCCAAAGACAACAGCCAAATGGTTAGGGCATTGTGACTCGCAGCAGCAGCCTGATCCTTTCCTAATCTTTTAGGTGAGGCAGAAAATCCTCTATTATATCTTCCCTAGGAACACAAAGAGGGTTAAATAGCTATAGCATGCTTAGGGAAGCCCCAGATCTCCTAAGCATAGTCTCACAGGACTCTGTACTCTGCAAGAAAAAGTCTATCCTCTGTTTTCCTTGGTTTAACATATACATTTTATTATTTTTATCTCTAGCTTTCATTCAGAGAACTTGCTTTTCTCTACTAAGGAGAAATAATTCCCTTTGTGTGTGCGTGAGCGCACCCATGGGAATCAAAACAAGGACCCTTCTGTCTCTCTCTGGAAGATACTGGCCAGGGGCTGAAGAACAGAGTCCCCAGAAAATTTAACCCTCTCTATTGCATGGGATCTACATAGCCAGATGGATCTGTGTCTCCCATGGAAGTCCACTCAAGGAAATCAGCAGGGATCCCTGGAGGCTTATTACAGAAGTGGCAGCAGAGAAAAGAAACTGGACCCAAATGTCTCTTAGCACATTCTCTGGTGTTCGTAAAGTAATCAGTTCCAAAGCCAGAAGAGAACATTGTGATCATCTAATCTGACCTCTTGTATTGCACAGATCCCAGAACTTACCAAAATAATTCCTATAAAAACATCCAATCTTGATTTAAAAACTTTCAATGATGCAGAATTGACCACAACCCTGTGTAAATTGTTTCAAGAGTTAATTACCTTCACAGCTAAAAATGTACACTCTATTTTCAGTCCGAACTCATCTAGCTTCAGCTTCCAGCCATTGAATCATGTTATACTTTTCTCTGCGAGACTGAAGAGCCTATTATTAAATATTTGTTCCTCAGGTAGATCCTTTATAGACTGAAAATAAGTAACCCATTAACCTTTTCTTAAGCTCATTGAATCTATCATTTAAAGGCATGTTTTCTAATCCTTTAATCATTCTCATGACTCTTCTTTGAGCCCTCTACAATTTATTAACCTCTTCTTGAATTGTGGACACTGAACCAGACACAGTACTCCAGCAGTAGTTACACCAATGCCAAATACAGAGATAAAATAACTTCTCTACTCCTACTCAAAATTCCCATTTATGCATCCAAGGATTACATTAGCCCTGGGAGCTCACATTCAGCTGATTAACCATCATGACCCACAAATCTTTTTCAGAGTTATTGCTTCCCAGGATAGTCCCCCATCCTATAAATATGGCCTGCACTCTTCGTTTCTAGAAGCATATACAGGTCTGTCGCAACTTACACGCATTTAACATGCACGATTTCAACTTTATGCTGTACGGCCAGAGTCGGGGGGCATGGCCTCAAGTGGAAGAGGTGTGGCCTCGAGATTTAAAGGTCTGGGGTACCAGCTGTGGCTGGGAGTCCCAGGGCCTTTAAATCACCCACGGGGCTCCCAGCTGCAGAGGTGGCTGGTAGCCCCTGCGGCAAACCAAAGGGCCCAAGGCTCCAGCCACCGTGGAGCTCCTGGCCCTTTAAATGCCAGCCCCAGCCCGGCTGCCAAAGCTGCGGGCGGGATTTAAAGGGCTCCTCTGGGCTCTCCACCGTAGTGGGAAGCCCGGCAGAGCCCTTTAAACCCCGCCCGCAGTTCCGGCAGCCGGGTGGGGAGGGGGGCATTTAAAGGGCTCCATTGGGCTCCCCGCCGTGGCAGAGCCATTTAAATCGCACCTGGAGCTCCGGCGGCTGGGCTGGGGCAGCATTTGAAGTGCTCCCCCGGGCTCCCCGCTGCAAGGAGCCCGGAGGAGCCTTTTAAATGCCGCCCCGGCCCAGCCACCAGACCTGCGGGCGGGATTTAAAGGGCTTGGAGATATAATTTTTTAGTATACGCGGTTTTCGCTTTACGCGATAACTGCGAAACGGAACCACCACGTAAAATAAGACTTGCCTGTATTTACATTTAGCTGTATTAAAATGCATATTGCTTGCTTGCACCCAGTTTACTGAGCAACCCAGACCTCTCTGTATCAGTGACTTGTCCTCTTCATTATTTGTAACTCCCCTAATTTTCGTGTCATCTGCAAACTTTGTCAGTGATGATTTTAAGTTTTCTTCCAGGTCACTGATAAAGATATTAAATAGTGTAGGGCCAAGAACTGATCCTTCCAGGACCCCAGTAAAAACACACCTGCTCTATGAGGATTCCCCATTTATAACTGTATTTTGACACCTTTCAGCCAGATTTTAATCCATTTAATGTATGTCATGTTAATTTTACATTGTTCTGTTTTTCTTAATTAAAATGTTGTGCAACACCTTAAGAAGTCTAAGTGTATTATATTAACACTATAACTTTTGTATCAGAGGGGTAGCCGTGTTAGTCTGGACCTGTAAAAGCAGCAAAGAGTCTTGTGGCACCTTATAGACTAACAGACGTATTGGAGCATGAGCTTTCGTGGGTGAATACCCACTTCGTCGGATGCACCCACGAAAGCTCATGCTCCAATACGTCTGTTAGTCTATAAGGTGCCACAAGACTATTACCTTTATCAACCAAACTTGTAATCTCATCAAAAATATATCAATTTTGAAAAGATCTATCTTCTATAAACCCATACTGATTGGCATTAATTATACTACCCTCCATTAACTCTTTTTTAATCAAGTCCCATATTAATCACACCATTATCTTGCCTTGAATTGACATCAGACTGACAGGCCTATAATCACCCAGGTGATCCCATTTACCCATTTTAAACATTGGCACAACATTAGCTTTTTTTCAGTCTTCTGAAACTTCATCAGTGTTCATAGACTTATTGAACGTCAACATTAATGATCCAGCAAGCTCTTCACCCAGCTCTTTTAAACTTCTTGGATTAAAGTTATCTAGGCCTGCTGATTTAAAAAGATCTAATTTTAGCAGCTACTATTTAACATCCTCCTGCGATACTAGTGCAGTGGGAAGAGTGTCATCTTATGGTATGACATTTCCCCCCCCCCAATATAAAACACAAATAAATATTTATAGAACGTGTCTGCCTTTTCTGCATTATTATCAATCATTCTACCATTTCCATCTAGTAATGTATCAATATCATAGTCAGGGTTCTTTTGTTCCTAATATATTTAAAAAACTCCTTATTGTCCTTGATTCCGCAGGCCACAGATTTCTCAATGTGTCCCTTTGCTTCCCTTATCAATTTTCTATCATTTCCAGTTTCTTATTTATATTAATTAGTATCAACCCCTTTCTTCCATTTGTTATGTTTTGGGGGCTTTTTTTTATAGCTGCCTTCACTTCTCCTCTAAACCATGTTGTCTTTTTAACCAGTACAGCATTTTTCCTTGATTGAGGGTTTTGGGGCATCTAGTAAAGTGAATGTTCTTGAATAATTCCAAATCATCATTCATAATTTTTCTGATTAAAGTATTCCTCTCAGCTGATATGGCTGATAATTTTTTTCAGCTTTGAGTAACTGCCCTTTTTGATGCACCAAGTATATATATTACTGGTATGGACTTCATTCTGTTTGCACATTATAAATGTGATCAAGTCATGATCGCTTGTACTTAAGCTACCATTAAGCAACCATGTGTTGACAATGTCCATGCTGTGCCCAGTGCCTGAGGGGAAGAGGTGGCTGACCTCAGCAGTCAGGAGTGTGGCTGCTGGTATGGGCTGCAGGTACAGTTTTTTATTTTCTATGTAGTGTGCTGCCCTTCTGGCTTCACTCCCCTCTTGGAGATTGCGGAAGGGGAAACTGCTTGCCCCTGGAGCCAGTTTTCATAATTCTATCTGGTTCTTTCCACGCCTGGGAAAGGGGTGCCAAGCCAACTCCACTCAGAGTTGGCTGATGAGGGAAGGTGCAATCTGCCTGTAGAGACAGCTGAGCTCCCCAGTGAGATACTCAATACGGGGATGAAGCAAGAGGCAAAGACACTTCCTTCTGCTGCCGGCTTTTCTTGGCCTTGCTCTCTCTTTGAAGCCTGCAGGGGTACCAGCTGCTGCAAACACTGCAGGAGGGGAAACAGAGCTGAGGGGAAAATCTTCCCAAAAGGCAAATGCAGCTCTGGGACACAGCTGAGAATATTAAGCCAAACTGTTAGTCAGAAATCTGAAATCAAGTCTGGAATTTCCCCTCAGTAAAGCCCTGCAGCTGAGGCACCTGACTGAGCAGCTGGCCACTGGGAAGGCAAAAAAATGGAGGGAACTTCAGGGACAAGGGCATTCCCCTACTGCCAATGACTGGCAGGTCTGGTTCAGGCTAAAGAACCCACCATCACCAACTTGAAGATCAAAACACAATGAAGAGAAGGTCAAATCTGAGACATTATTTCAAAAATAGGTTAAAATTATTTTCTGACAACATATGACTCAGCCTGCAACTCCCAGTTGTGCAGACAGTCTGTGCCCCACAGAGCTCACAATCAAGGTTATGACAAGATGTAACTGGTGGATGAGACAGACAAATGGGGAATTCGGAGAAGAGGAGGACAAGGGCACAGGAAAGTTAACAAGTTATTATACGTGAAGCAGAGGTATCCACTCCCCACCTGATTAGGCAAACAGTGAACAGAGATCTCTGCTCTGCTTAATGTGTAACTAGTCAGCCTTACTGATACCTCACCCTTAGACACCACCGCCCCTGACGCGTGTGTCTCATCCACATGTTATTTCTGGTCATAATCTAGACTATGAGCTCTTTAGATCAGGGGTCATTTTTTTATACCATCACTGTGCAACACCTAGCACTATGTGTCCCTGATTCTTGATGGTTGCCTGCAATACAAATTAATAATGTCTCCAACTTTTCATTAAAACTAGGAGATTTCATCCCTTTTATTTCACTAGGGCCAAGTCAACACTAAAAAGATAAGTCAACCAAGCTATGTCGCTTAGGGATGTGAAAAATCCACCCCTCTGAGCAATGTAGTGAAGCCGACCTAACCCCCTGTGTAGGCAACACTAGGTCAACAGAAGAATTCTTCTGTCAACCTAGCTACCACCTCTCAGGGAGGTGGATTAACTATAGTGACAGAAGTCATCGCTGTATTGAGTGGCTACACTGAAGGGCTACTGCAACTGTGCCGCTGTAGCGGTTTAAGTATAGACATTGTCTTAGAATAGAAACAGAAAGGCTCACATTTAGAATAAAAGACATTGCAGGAGATTGGAGGGAAACCACTGTTAGAGAGGGTAAAATCGAATCTTAAGATTTTCACCTCTCCATCACCAGTTACAATCTGGCATAGGTTAGTAATGACTACAAGCTGTTTCTATTGGATGGCCCCTGTTTGAAATGAGTTGTGGTCTCAGTCAGTTCCTAGTAGGACTGGTGTCCGCGACACAAAAACGCTACCACAACTGGCCTTATTTGGCACACTCAGTAGGGAAGCCAAGGATTAGATAACTCATAGCAGCACCGCTAGATGTGATCCCTCCAGGTCAAACATGAGAAACACTGACAGTAATGTGAGGAAGATGACCTATCACTGCCCATGCTATACCTGTTGTGGGATCAGAAGGACCTCCATTCCTAATGTATGTTGTCAGTCCAGAACCTCTTAACCAGCACAAATGCATAGGAATAAATTAAAACCACTTAGAGAAACAAAGGAGGATTCAGGCAAGAGTCCAGCTGCCCCCTGCCTCAAATAGAGCATGAATAATGTACAGGAGTACTGCAACCATCATGGAAGATCAGTTTGTCACCTTCCCCTACCACTGGAGCTGCAGCATTACACTGAAGCAGGGCAAGGTTGGATCTGTGGGGGCCCAGGTGATGTGATATCCCCCAAAAACAAGTACAGACGAGGCAGAGCTTGATCTAAGCATGTCAGAGAGAAACCTTACAGAGCATCTCCTAAAGATAGATCACAGCCTGGCTCAATGGACCCATCCCACTCTCCCAAGCATTCGCCATTCCTGCATCCTGTCACTGAAGACATAAGAAAATGGGTATCTTGCAGCTGGGCAACAGAATTGCACCAAATGGGTGCAAAAAGCATCTCCACCCCCTTTTGACACCTTTCTCCTTCCACCTAAGCTGCCTCCCAGCCTTACTCACACAGATAGGCCAAGATGGATCACAGTCACATGAAAAGTTCAGCTCATTCTTTATGCCAGAATATGCCAATATGCCTAGGGAACAAGCCAGAATGGCTTCCTCAGCCACACTGCTCAGCTGCACAGAGGGTCCAGAGTCCAAACGTATGCTCAGACAATATATCAGGTGTTTTTCTGAGTCACCTTAAGTCTCCTTATGCCACTACAACAAACCCATCATAATGGCCACCCTAATGAGAGTCATGGGAACAGCATACTGTACAGCCAGCGTGGGGTAGGCACAGCCTTGTAGAGCCAGAAGAAGAAAGTGCCTGCAAATCCCAAGATTCCCCGGGACAGCATGAAAAGAAAGAAGTTACCAGTAAGCTCTGTCCTGCAGCTCCTCCGTGGCACAGGAACGCCAGCAACCCCGGGATTGGACGTGACCTGCTCAATACGGGAATAACACAGGCCAGAGGAGAGGGAGTGACCTGTTCAGCGCAACCCAGTTGGTCCCACGGGCACAGGAATGCCAGGACTCAGGAGAGAGGGCGACCCGGTGAGCACAGCCAACACTTAATATTTACTTCTTGGAACTGCTACTGAAGTTACAGTGATGTAACGTGAGCAGCAGCCTCAGAGTCACATGCTTGAGCTTTCCCCAACTCCACCCCCATAGCGTTCCTCCCCCCTCTATCCCCCTGACCTCCACATCCTGGCAGCATGGCCCGCTTGACAACACAAACAGAGAGAACTGGCTCCTCCCACCTGGCCCGCCGCCAGAAAGGCTGGGACCTAGTCGAACTCAGCCAGGGAACAGCAGCAACAAAACCACTGCAGCTACTGAGATATTTAGTTCCCCTGCAAACATTTGGTTCACCATCTCTGGAGGTCAGGAGCTCAGCACTGAGCCCACTGCTCTCCGCATTGGCCTCTTCCTCTGAGATATGGGGACAGTTAGGAAGCAGAGGGCACGCACTGTGTTTCACCTGGAAAATATTACAGATGTATTTATTTTTACATTTGGGGAGTGTCTGATCTCCATTAAAGTAAAAGACCAATAGCATCAGGCACAGAGAAAGCTTCCACTCCCACCCAACTCTCTTGATAGACCCCATTCCTGATCATCAGCACCTCCTGCTATTCGAGATGTGCTCCCCACACATCTCTCCTGAACACCTTCAATCCTGGCCAGCAGCACCGCTGCTATTCCAGTCCAGGGCTAGGACTCCCTGCACGGAGCTCTACCAATCCCCTTGAGCGCTACCCTGCAGCTCTCCCTGTTGGCTATTCCAGGCCTGGCCTGCCACTCCCTCAATTAGGGTCACCAGATGTCCCAATTTTATAGGGACAGTCCTGATTTTGGGGTCTTTTTCTTATATAGGCTCTTATTACACACACCCCCGTCCCAATTTTTTACACTTGCTGTCTGGTCACCCTACCCTCAATACACCAAGAAACCGGAACACAAATAAATGTGATTTACTCACTTCTTGCTTCACCTTCATTCTTTGTCTCCAAGATTATCCTTTCCCTGACCTACTGTCAAACTACTGTATCTCTCCCTTTCATTATGTTCTGTTCCATTCTGCTGCTGGGCTCTCCTCAGCTCTCTTCCCCTTCCTCACCTGGGTCCATCATGTTCTCCCCATCCCTGAAATGAATGAGAAGAAAAGTTGATGAGCCAACCTTGTAGCAGGTAATGCAGGAAGCATGTATATGTTTACATTCAAATGGATATTTAAAAAAAAAAGAAGTTCAGCTGAAAATGGATCTCAGAGTTGGGATCAATTGGTCCTTAGTTTAAAAAGGACTCTGAGGGCAGCAGAGGAGAAAGAAGGAGAAAATGGGACTGTAAGTTTATAAATAGTCTCTAGGAAGATCTGATTAGTTTGAATAAAAGTGCTGGGCATCTTTAGCCACTGCCACCACCTGAACTCCATAGAAACAACAGCTCCTTTCTGATGGCCTCAACAAAATCACCCTCCTTCTACTCTCCAGGCAAGCAGAGGATATGTCCAAGGCCTTGTTAATACAATAAAAGAAAGTTGCACAGGATTAAATGAGTTTTTAAACCGTTTTAGTTAAACTGGTACAACCCCTTGTGTAGATACTTATCTCAGTCTAAAGAGTGGCTTATTTCAGTTTAGTTTAACCAATTACTAATTGCCTTAAATTAAAATGAAATAAGCTAGGTTTAAACCAAAATAACAGCCTTTTGCACCAGTTTGATTAAATTGGTTTAACAAAAATCACTCCTTAAGCTAGACAGATACAATTTGCTCAGACAGACAAGTTTCAGAGTGATATTAACCAGAAATGGAAAGACCCCATTAGGACACACCTAGTCCATTCTCTACACCTTCCAAGACTAACGTGGGATTGCTCACTAGTATATTATGGAGAGGCTGCAGCCAGTCCTGTTTTAGACAATCTATCATTTTAACGTGGAAAATTGGTTTGGCTGGAAAATTGTTAGCTTCACCCAGAAGTCAAAGCAAATGCAAACAAACTGCATTTGAGTTACAGGTCAGTAAAAAAAAAAAAAAAAAAAAATCCAGATTTTAAATTTAGACTTTTGTCTAATGTTTCCTTGAATCCCAATATTGATCAGTAAAAATCACATCACAATATAAATACTATTTTTCCACCAGTAATCTCAAAATATAAATGCAACCCAAAACATATCGACAAAGAAACATAAAAAGTGTATGTACACAGCAACAACATAGAGGCCTTGTCTGCAAAGAATTTTGAAGCAACTCTCCCACCATTGGCCTAACACCAGTGAAAGGAACAATACTAATATACAGATAATATCTACAGTACAATATTCCATATTAAAAACCTGCAGTAAAAAATATTAACATTGACTAAACACTCTTCTTCTTATGTAGTACCTCCATTACTGGAGGTTTGCAACCATGGTAACCCATTCTGTACAGTTCTCTGTTAATCTCTTTGTGGATGAATACTCCTTTTAATCCACCCAGGATACCACATCATCCATCCACAATCTTCTTTTTCTGCCTTGTGTTCTTTTGCCATCAACTTTCCTTTCCAGTGCCTGTAAACATACATCACCCACTGAGCTTCTTAAAATGTGCTCTGCAAATCAAATCTATTTTTTCATAAGATCTCTAACTAGCAGTTGCTGAGTTCTAATACTTTTTCATTGGTTATAGGATTTAAACATGGTATTTTTCAGAATTCTTTTATAACACCATAGCTGGAAGAACTGTAACTTATTTATTATCCATGTTTGAAGTTAGGTCTCAGCGCATGTTTATCGAGAAGTCAGTTTAATCGAAGGGGCTGAGGTGCTGACTCTTGTGCCTCCAATTTTTGTTCTTAGTAATTGAAATAGTTATTAACAACAAAATTTATAAACAAGTGATTACAAATCCCTTAATCTTTCAGTTACTCAGCTTTCAATCCTTTGGGTGTTGCAATGTCATAATTTTACAAATTCTCTAGCCAGTAAAGTATTCCAAGCTACATGAGAACAGACATTTTAATGTCAAAAGCAAGCAACTTTTTTTTTTTTCAATCCAGTCCTTCTTTATAAGTAATAAAAAAGCACACAATCCCAGGTTTGATTTGGTTTGGTTGGGTTTTTTTGGTGAGTCACCTTTAGTAAGGTATAGAATTTTCTAGATTTCTAGGAAATCTGTACAAGCTCAGCAAAAAAAAAAAGTTTACTGCACATGCTCAGTATAGTAAATCTAAATCTGTTTTCTGACTCTCCCAAAGACAGTGGTTGTTCTCCTGTGAGGGTTGTGCCATGACAAATTTTAACTTTTTAAATAACTGTTAAAAAGTCACAAAAACAATGAGAGGAGTCTGGTGGCAGTTTAAAGAATAACAGATTTATTTAGACATAAACTTTTGTGGGTAAAAAAAACACTTCTTCAGATGCATGGAGTGAAAATTACAGATACAGGCACAAATATATATTGGCACATGAAGAGATGGGAGTTACCTTACAAGTGGAGAACCAGCGTTGAAGACCAATTTAGTCAGGGTGGATGTAGTCCACTCCCAATAATTGATGAGGTGGTATAAATACCAAGAGAAGGAAAATTGCCTTTGTAGTGAGCCACCCACTCCCCATCACTATTCAAGCCCAAACTGATGGTAAATAAATCTGTTAGTCTTTAAGGTGCCACCAGACTCCTCATTTTTGTGGATACAGACTAACTCAGCTACCCCTCTTATACTTGTTAAAAAGTCAATTTTTGTAAATAATGGGAAATATATATTCTTACATGCACACTTACTCTCTTGTTCTCAAAAACAACTGAATAATTTTTTGCTCAAATTTTTAAACAGAGATCATGCCTGGGAATTTTCAGGCAAATTGACGAATGCTTTAACAAGTTATGCACAAAGAATGGAATAGGGGATTTTAGGCAACCTTCACCATAGACGTCACTACAAATTCCATGTTACTGGAGTCAGTCCAATACTCATGTTAAATTCCTGCTTCCGCTCTTGGAATTAGGAGCATGCTGGATGCTAGCTTTCTAGCCTCAACAGACTGGTTTATTGGTCTGGAACTCCACCAGTACTAGCTGTGTTTTGTCCGTTGGGCTGGGGTAGCCATCAAAGCCGTCAGGCTGGTCTAGGATCCAATGCACTGCACATCCATGCTGGAAGCCTGGCACACTTTTTAGACCTATTCTCTAGCTCACTGCGCTTCTAGGGAGGTGGGGGCATCCTAAGCATGAGCAAGACCTTGGCACTGGCATGTGCACCAAGCCAGTTAAACACCCGCCAACCCCATCCACGCCAGTCCCAATGGACACTAGCTCCAGGGTGCACGCACACAGACTAAGGACCAGACAGCAGCCAAGGGGAGGGCACTGGGGGCCTGGAAATGGGTGACAGCCCCTGCCCTAAGCAGCTAACAGAAACACCCTCCCCCCCCCTCCATGGCGCTTCTCTAACTCACTTCCGGTGTGCTGTTCCTTCGCCCTTTACTGTCCCAGCTCTATGGTGCTTCTGCCTCTACCAAGATGGCGGATCCCTCTTTCCTGTGCGTGGCGGAATGTGTACCGGCGCGGGTCCCGCGGCCCGCAACGCCGGGGTTCCGGGCGGCGGGCCGCACCGAGCCAGGCCTAGCAGCAGCGTCAGTGGTAGGCTGGGTGGGGAGAGCGATGGCGGCTCCTTTCGCCCTGCTGCTGGGCGTCAGCCTCGCGCTGGCAGCGCCACTGGCTCAAGGGCGGAGGCTGCGTTTCGTTACCCTGGTGAGGGGTGACAGCCGGGGGGCTCGGCCCAGACGGGGAGCGCAGGGCGAGACCGCGCCCCGGGCGGGGGCGCGGGGGGCGCCGCCGGGCAGAGGTGGGGAGGCCGGGGGCGCGCGGTGACGGGGCAGGGGGCAGCGGGTTTGGGGCACTAGGCAATTCGAAGGTGTTTCCTCTTTCAGTTGTACCGCCACGGGGACCGCTCCCCAGTGAGGGCCTATCCTCGGGACCCCTATCAGGAGAGCACGTGGCCCCAGGGATTTGGGCAGCTCACCCAGGTGGGTACCCCGGGAAGCAGCATTGCATTCGGAGTTGTACCTCGGAGGTGTCTGCTTTCTCCCGCTAGGAAGGGGCTTGCTGCCCTTTCCTAAGAGGGGGTGGGAGGTCCCGGGGAACCCACCCTTTTCCCTTTGGTAGCCATTTTATGTGGCCTTTGACAGCGGAGGTCTTTGCTGGGATTGACCCAGGATAGTGGCAAATCCTTCTTTGCAGATTGGGATGCTGCAACAATGGGATCTGGGCCAGTCTCTCCGGAAGCGTTACCATGGGTTCCTGAACGCCTCGTACAATAGGCAGGAGGTCAGTGCAATGTACCTACTGTGGGTCATCACCCCCTGTTCCTCTCCTGGAGTCACTTTATCTTTCTGTAAGGAACAGCCTGGTGCTCAGGTTATCTGCACTGTCTTCAGGGCCCCTTATTGTTTCTCTTTATCATATTCATGCTGCTGTGCCTTCACATATTAGGATCCAGTATGACTATATTAAATAGCATCTTCTGTAGAAATTGTCTCTGAAATTATTTGGATTACTGTGAATATCAAAGGAGTGTAGTCCCGTAAGAGTGGAGGGAGGGCAAGAAGGAACGATGGTTACATCTGGGGGTGATAAGATACTATGCAAGAGGAGGCCTGAGGCGACTGCCACCTAAACAAAGAGAGGTAGAAAGGGTAATAAAGAGACCTGCAAAAGCACCCATTACATCAGCTGGTATTTATCTGATCCCCTCCCTCTCTTGGGAAGACATCACAGAGAGTGAGCTGCAATTGGGTGTATCTCTTTCATGCTCTCCTTTTGAAAAATTGAATCAGGAGGCCTCAGGCAAGTTATCTTATCTGATCAACAAGCAGTGGAACTCAGGCTTCAAAGGAAATGAACCTATAGCCACGTAAATAAATGCAGTTCCTCTATCCAGCAGCCTTATTGCTTTTTGGTTCTCCACCCTAACTCCGCCATGCTTTTGCAGTGGAGCAAAGTGTCGGAGAGCAGATATTCATGCAAGATTTTCTAGAACCTTGGGTTACAGAAATGGTGCATCTATCATCCTTAGCAGATTGTGCGTGGGTCTTCAAATATACCAACATCCCTCAGAATTTGTCAGTCAAAGTAAAGCTCTTTAGGAAGCAACTAAAGATCTAGTTTCCTTGGGAGAGCATCCTGTTGCAACCTAGCTGAGTAAGACTATGCCTGCTTTCTGGTTCTCTTCCATCATTGTTTCCTGCACTGAGGCAGAGACACCTTCCCTAGTCTCAGGTCTTTATACTTTGTGGCAGATCTCCTAGTCTTAAAGGGCTAGTAAGATTGAAGAAAAAGCTACTATTAGTATGCATAAACTCTTCTCCAGATACCAGGACAAAGTCAACCCAGGGATAAGCAGAAGTAACACCATTATCAGAAAGTTAGACACCTACTCTGAAATTGGTCCATGAATTACAGTTGGAATATAGCAATGGATACCACTGCCCCTGAATCAAGGAATGAAAGACTTGAGCCTATGGAAATTAAAGTAGCAGTTTTAGATGGTAGCTGATCCCCTCCATAGGACAGGGATGCAGCCTGTGTTTGCTTTGCCAAGTCCCAGGCAAGGCCAGTGACCAGCTCCAGGCACCATCTAATAAGTTTACACATACACACCATAATCTCTACCCAAGCTCTTGTTTTATTTCTGGCAGTAAAGCATTAAAGGTCTTGTGCCAAAGTAGCTGATTCTGTTTTCTTTGCAAGTTTGATGTTGCTACAGAAATCTTTGCCCTAGTTTTTGAAAACTGGGTGGTTCTGATTAGCCATTTGGGAAGTTAACTTGTTCAAAGTATGGAGGCTTTCAGGAGGCATATACTATACGTAGAGGACATTTGGGACTTCTAAGGGAGGGATGTGGGAAGTCCCCCAAAATACTTATTACTGTTCTTCTGACAGATTTGAGTCAGCTGGAGCAGGAAAAAGAGTTTCAAGATGGAGGGAGTGTTATCTCATGACTCTTGTGTCCTATTGCTGATACTGACCCACAGCTGTGTCAGGCCTTTTAATATTAATGTGGTAGTGGATTGCCAGCTGACTTCATCTGGTCAAGTGTCTGCTGCCTCATTTCCCCTTTTTGGGCTCTCCAATAAATGCAGATTCATGGGTTCAAGTAACACTCCCTTCTTTGGGTCGATCTTATTAACCACAGTTAACTGTTAAGTGTCAACTCAAATACATATCTTCCAGCTCTCCTCCCCAAGCTTTGAGGTTCCTTCCCACATTTCTCTCTCTCTTAAAGCTTTTCCCAGCTGAGGCTGCTGTTTCTCCTTTTTCCTGTAGCTGTCTGCTGCCTGGCTAATGCAAAGAGCACCCTCCTACTTCCTGATCCTGGTATGCTCTCATCAAGTTTCCTCTTATAGGAAGCACCAGCTCCGGGTTGCCATTGTGTGACTGTTGATCACTTGTTTCAGCCACAGGCTAGAGCCCTATAAAAGGGTGCTGGGACGTGAGCATATACCCAAGGATAAGCAACTGGAGACAGTGCTGTAGATTGCTCTTTCTTTATCCCATGTTAAGATACTGCTTAGATGTTTCTTTAGAGCATACCTTGGAGTTCTTTCATCCTAGCTAATGGGAAAAGGTCTCGCTCTAGCCACGCCCCATGTCAGATGGGTGGAAATATTCAGAGTGAAGGCAGTGAGTAAATCTTGTGTTTTCCGAGAATGTTTTGAGGATATAGTTTGTATGCAAGATGCTCTATAAAGCAAAACTATATCACCATGCACAAGACTCTTGTTTTATCTGCTTCTTCTCTGATGTCCTGACTGCCAGGATATTTATCCCTGCATTCATAACCATTCATCTCATCTACTCCACCTATCACTGAAGCCTGCCCCACACCTCTCTTCCCCGCTCCAGTTGCTTCAGTACACAAATGCCAAGGTATCAAACTCTCACCATTTTGACCCTCCTTGAGCAAGAGCAAATGCAGAGATTCTTCTTCTGTATTGTCAAGTTTTCCTCCTGCCAAGCTCTGGAATGATAATAATCTTCTGCCTCGTTCCCTCTGAGGACCAAAGAGTGCTTCATAGACGTTAATGAATGAAACCTCTGCCACATCCACTATCCAGGTCCCTACTGTCATCATTTCACAGATGAAAAAGTAGGCCAGAGAGGGGCAGATTCTTGTCACAGGTTACATAACAAGTCAATGGCAAAGCTGAGGACTGAACCCTGCGCTGTAACTATATTTTCTCTTTTTACTGTCTCCTATCTGTATCTCTGGCCTTGTCTCCTACCTGCTTGCTACTTATATTATTCTGCCTGAGCTACTCCTTCACTTGTATTCTATCTGCCATCTCCATCCCACAGTGCCCATATGCCTTAATAGCCTGCCCTGTGATATGCACTCCCTCTTTCCCCACCATTGTTTGTGAAGTGCTTGAGCTGTAATGGCCTCAGCACACTCCATATACTCTCTGCTGTGCCTAAAACTTTGTGGTGCCTATATTCTGAGTCCCTTGATCAGAGCCCAGGTATCCCCACTCCTGTGTACAATAGTGATATTCACAGAACAGGTGTCTGTGCTCCGTGCAGATCTTCGTTCGCAGCACAGATTATGACCGGACACTGATGAGTGCAGAGGCCAATCTGGCAGGACTGTACCCCCCACAAGGACAACAGGTGTTCAACCCCAATGTTTCCTGGCAGCCAATCCCTGTACACACTGTGCCTGACTCTGTGGAGAGGGTGAGTCATTTTCAAGGATAAATATTGGCAGCGCAGGCATGGTGTTCTCCTTATCGTTAAGAGCCTCCCTCTTCATTGTCCTCCCCCTTCAGTCCTCAGTTTACCCCATATTGCTCCTTAGCCTGGCCTTGCAGGGGATCCCCCTGCTTCTAGACCTGGAATTCTCATGTCCCTTGTTGATTTAGTTGTTAGATGCAGCGTCTCACTGTTTAAGGGTGCAGTTCATCGGGGGGGGGGGGGGGGGTGGGGAGGCAGTACAGTCACTGCTGTTTGTCAGAACTTCCCTGACCTAGCCTCTCCTTTTGTTTCTGCCCAGCTGCTGAAGTTTCCATTATCCCCTTGCCCGCGGTATGAGCAGCTACAGAATGAAACCCGGCAGTCAACAGAGTACATAAATAAAACCAGACAGAATTTGGTAAGTGAGAGTTTGTGAGAAAAGGTCTCCCTGAGCTGGAAGGAGATACCTTTATATGATTGTAGGTGCAGGGAGGGGTGGAAGACATCCACTCTGCAGAGTTATGTGGTGGAAGACCAGAAGGTTTGAGTCTCTGCCTTGTCACCTGCAGGAGTTCCTGGAGATGGTGGCAAATCAGACAGGGATCCGGGATGTGTCCCTGGAATCTGTCTGGAACGTGTATGACACACTTTTTTGTGAGGTAAGTTAGTCTGGGCATCCCCCCACAAAAGGAGGGACCTGGTGTTCAGCAGAGCGGGATTAGGGATTCACTAGCCTGGAGACAATTGCATTGGTGAGAAATGGATTTGCCTGTTGTACAGCAACCTTCCACTTCTCCCTCCACATAGTTAGCCTTCATCTTCAGATTTCGGAATAACAACTCTTCCCCGGCTCCAGAGGCACAATTTAGGAAATCTATCTGCTCCAGCACCATAGATCCTCTAGCTGCATATTTCAGATGTCATGCCAGAACTGAAAATTAACCTCTGACATTCTGTCTCCTGAGAAAGGAGTGGTTGTCCCAAAATCTTTACTATTCTTTGGTTGTAATTAGTTTTTCAAGATGGAAGGAGTGTTAATCTAGTTACTTGAACAAGGAATAGGTAGTCAAGACTCCTGGGTACTATTCCTGATGCTCCCCTTGCTCTCAGTTAACTTGGGCCAGTCACTTTCCTGCTCGGTGCCTCAGTTTCCCTATCTATAAACAGGACTAATACTTTCCTACAATCTAGAGGACTGTTAGGTTTTATTCCTCATTGTTTGTAAAATGTTTTGAGCTCCTCTGACACAGGAAGGCCCTAAACAAGAGCAAAGTGGTGTGATTTTAGTAATTCCCAAACAAAAACTACATTAAAATGGAGTTAAAGCCAGAAGCACATATCGGTAATATAGGGTAAACATCAATGTTCCCTCTAATTTTTTCCATCCATGTGCAGATTGAATTTTGGTATATGCACCAATATCGAGGTAACGTGTGGATATGCGCCACCAGTACAAACAAAAAACCGAGATAGATTTTTTTTTTTTACAGTTAATAGATATGGAAGAAAGAATATTAAAACAAGGGATAATTAACAAGGTGCACTGCTAGTGCTGCAGAGAGGCGGCTGCTGGGGAAAGTCATGTCTCTCCCTGGCTGCCACAGGCAGCCCAGCTGGGTCTGGGAGTCCTGGGATGCCCCAGATTTAGTTTTCCCACCCCCACCTGACCCTTACCCACCTCACCTTCCACAACTTCTCTCCAGGAGGCACCGTATTAGTGGAGCCATGGCCAATTTTTGTGTAGATAGACAATGCCTGAACTGAGATCATTGGGGACAAAAATGGTCCAACATAGGATGCTAGATTTCTTATCACTCATTTTAAATTACTTTTAAAGTGTAAACTAATAGATTACCTTTAAATGCTCAGAAAATCCATTTCGCACTCAGAGCCTTGTTTAACACACAGACTTGTCATGGTTTAACCAAATACCTGAGAGTTCCTCCAGTGCAAGTTTGTGTAGACAAGTCCTGGAAGTTCTACTTTTGGGGAGGATACCCTCTATTCTTCACACACACAAAATTGTCTAATCTCGGCTTTGAGTGCAGAACTCAGCTCTGCTAAGTACGGAGCCATGACTGACACCACCATAATATAAGTAGAATCAGTGCTTGAACACTGCTGATTAGTTAAAACCTTCCAAAGGGTTTGTCTACACAGGAAAATTATTCCAGAATAAAGTGGGGTATGAATTTGAAGTGGAATAGCTATTCCAGAATAACTCTGTGTAGACACCATTAATCCAGAAAGTGAATTAAGCTTATTTAGAAAAAGGTACTCTTACTCTGGAATGAGAGTGCCGGCACATAGATTTATTCAGAAATAGCTATTCCAGAATAACTATTCTTGAATAACTCCATGTGTAGACAAGCCCTTAGACTTCAAAATCCCTGGGGGTCCAAATAGTGTAATTACCAAAAATGTCATTCTAAATCTTCCCTTGCCAGTACAGTAATTGATTTTGTGACTGGGCTGAATTTCACTCTTATTCATTAACTACAAGAGTCTACCCTTCCCAGACTCAAGTATGTTTGCAGAGATTCCTTCTGGATAATTTGCTGCATTTCTTTGGCTTATGCCATCCTTTTTTTTTCCTGTGAGCATGGCATCTGAAAAGCCCTGTAGCCCCTGGTAGTGGGAGGAACAAGCACTCCCTGGTTTCCAAAGACTTTCTTAGCATCTCATAATCCACTGTCGTTCCTTGTAGGAATCTTGATTTAAGCAGCTCCTGCTAGTGAAATAGAAACTCCCCTGGAAGAAAGATCAGAGAGTCCCTTTCCCATTCCTGCTCTTGGTCCTGCTCAAAGACCTTATGTAGCAGGGTCAGAGGCCCTGTTCATTAACTGTCTGCTTAGACTTTTCACAGATTTACAGGGCTGAGAACTCAAAAGAACAGCTCATTGGTTAGCAGAAGGAGAGTGGGCAGGCTCTGAGAAGGGAGAACTTTATTCCCATGGCACACAGGACAGGGCTGTACCCCAGGAAAGGAAGTTCTGCTTACTCAGAGAGAAGTGGTGGTGCTCACATCCTTATAGATAATGCTCTGGGTAATAGACCTTGCTGAGTGAAACTGGCATTTCCACTGCTGAGGCAGTAGATTCACTCCACCAGCTCAAACCAACAAAGCAAAACTAGAACTTTCTAGCTGTGCTCTTGGTAAATGAATGCAAAACAAACTACCTAGGCTGCTGACAGGTACCTGATCTGAATCATGTAGAATGACCCAGAGGGTGCTTGTTGTAGTCTCCCATGGAGTCTGATGGGACATGGCCTGGGAAATTGGCCTGAGAGATGCCCCAAAAGTTGTGACCTTTCTGAGGAGATTACAGCTGCTTTCACCATAATTCATCCATTCCTCTGAGTACACTGGCTGTCTGCAAAGCAGATTCCTCTCCTGACTCCCCTTGTTCAGAGCATGGTTATTGGGGTTTCCATCTGAGCTGCATCTCAATATGACAATTTCAGAGTGCTAGTATTCTGCTCTCTTCCTCAGTGCACAAGTGCCTGTGCTTCTGATGACTTCTCCTGTATGGATGTGCTTTGCCTATAGCAATAGCTTTCTTCCTGCTCTTTTGTCTTATGTCTTGATTTCTAGCTGTGTGGTCTCAAAGGGGCAGAATCATCTTCACACACAGCAGATGCCCCAGGATTATTGTCTCTGCAACTTGAGCTAACATCACACTTTGGCTGTATTTTCAGAGGAATGTTGTTCCTAGTTTTTATTCTTACTATTCTTTGTGCTTCTTATGATGAAGTGGCAGAATGTCTTACAAATGTAGTTCTGCAGATGGGAGTGAGAGAGGAGACTGAGCCCAGATGAGGAAGGGAGTCATCCATGGTAACACAGTGAGCCCATGGCAGAATCTGGACTAGATCTCAAGTTTCCTGACTGTGAGCCCTGTGATCTGCACCCTGCCCACACTGTCTCCCTTTGAATGAATTCTCCTTTTGTCTTTTCAGCAAACACATAAGCTGCTACTGCCGCCATGGGTGACCCCAGATGTCATGACTCGGTTGAAGCAACTAAAAGACTTTGGCTTTGAATTCCTGTTTGGGATCCACCAGCAGACGGAGAAAGCTCGTCTGCAGGGTGGTGAGTGGGGAAGGGATGACATCTCAGGTAAGAGTCTCTTTCTATCCTAATGAGCCTGGGGATCTGACCAGCCACTCTCTTTCCTCAGGGGTCCTGCTGGCTCAGATAAGGAAAAACATGACCTCAGCAGCAAATGCGTCTGCAGCCCAGCATCTGAAACTACTCGCCTACTCAGCAGTAAGTCTGCATCGGGGAGCTGTCCTCCCACTCCACCTGCCATGGCGTTTGGGCCTTGGTGGGGGCTCTACCCCGTTCCATCCTCCAATGCAGTCCCTACATCCAGAATATGTCTCTACCCATAGCAGTATATGCTCTACAGCACCTGGCATCATCCCCTCTGCGTCCGAGGAAGTGAATTCCCAGTCTAAAAATCCAGCATGTGGCTGACTCAGCAAGAGCAGGAGGACAGACTTGGGGTCACTGCCCCTTCTGATAGATGGGTTGTGCTACCCTGATTTCGTGTTTTGGCCAATGATAGATGCAGACAATCATCTCCCTCTCTAGCAACCTAATGAGATAGACTGTCCAACATCTCTCCCAGAACTGCAATAGAATGGGTTCCCTTGGGGTGTGCCTACACTGCAATAAAAAACCCATGACTGGCCTGGGTCAGCTGACTCAGGCTTGCAGGGCTTGGGCTGTGGAACTATGAAATTGCAGACATCTAGGGTCACAGAGCCCCAGCTCCTGCCCAAGCCTGGACGTTTACACTATAATTTTATAGCCCCAAGAGCCCAAGTCAGCTGGTCCAGACCAGCTATGGGTGTTCTGTTATAATGTAGATGTACCTTCAGAGACTTGACCCCCTAGGCTGGTATAGCTTCCAGCTCTCTCTTGGGTTGCTACAGTTTGAGAACCATTGCTCTAGTGAGTTTCCCATAATCTGTTTTCCCTTCTCTGGCATGGTCCTGGGTTTCTTCAATGAGCTGTCTCTTGCCCAGCACAGTTCCTGGTCCCCTGCTAAGCTCTCCTCTTGTGAATGTGGTCCCAGGCATTCTGTCCTATTTGTGAAGAGTGATTCACATTCTCTCCCTCTTTCTTAGCATGACACAACGCTTGTGGCACTGCAGATGGCTCTGAATGTCTACAATGGGAGGCAAGCACCGTATGCCTCATGTCACATATTTGAGCTTTACCAAGATGACGACAGGTGAGGGCTACAGTAAGGGCATCTGCTGGGTTAAACATGTAGGCAAGACTCTAGCCTCAGGGCGGAGCCTCTTGTCCTTGCTCCCAAGGGGAGAACAACAGAAGGAAGATCTTAATACAGAACAACGGAAAAGGGCTAGCTCCCAGAGCTGCATGCGAAGTGGGTGATAGGAAGAGATATCTACAGGATGGCTGGAGAGGGTGATGGTCCTAGGCAGGAGGAAAATTGGAGAAGGAATATGTAATTACTGACTTCTCAGCACTCCATCTCGATTTGTGTCTCTGCTTTGTCCCCAGTAACTTTTCTGTGGAGATGTTTTTCCACAACGAGAGTGGGAGGGAGCCTTTTCCACTGACACTGCCTGGCTGTGAGCAGCGCTGCCCCTTGCTGGATTTCCTGCAGCTCACTGACCGGATCATTCCCCAGGATTGGGCACATGAATGCCAGGTAGCAAGCAATGTTCAGGACACAGGTGAGTGCCAGCTGGGCATTAGTGAGAGACAGTGATGATTGAATGTTACCAGACTGACTGCTCATTTTCTCCCTTGCAGAACTGATTGTGGCTCTGGCTGTCTGTGGATCCATCCTCTTCCTCCTCATTATCCTCCTCCTGACTGTCATTTTCCGCATACAGTCCCAGCCACCCGGCTACCGGCATGTTTCCAACGAGGGAGAAGAGCAGCCGTGACAATTGCTCTGACCCCTCCCTAGGGAGCAAGAGGGAGCCGTGCTGCCCCTGAGAGTGGTTGGGTTGGCCTTCAGTAACTGAGCATTCTTCTGCACAGAAGCTGGACCCTGATGTGGACCAGCCTCTGGCTGCTCTTTAGCTGAGACATGACATTTGGAGGTGAAATCCCAGGGCATCTGGAGCAGGATGGTCCAACTGCATGGAGGCCGTGGATTGCCCCCTTGAATCCAGTGTACTGTGTGGAATACCTGCTTTTAAGACATGACAGAGCTGGGGCTCCCCTTCCACAGCCAGCTGCTCTTCAGGAATAATCTTTCTCCTTTTAATGGTTGTAATTTTACCAATTATTTTAGCAGCAACAAAGAGGTCTGGGAATCTCTGCCATCATCTGCTCAGTTGTTAATGACCTTCTTCACTAAGGTCAGAATGATTTGATTTCAGTGTGATTCCCAATCTGCTTTGAGCACTTTGTCTTGGGCCATTGGGCTGATTACTGTGTGAAGGCTGGACCTGGACCAGAAGCCCCAACTCACACCCACTGGGTAGAGGCTAAATCCTCATCTGCTTTCCAAGAAGATGGAGCTGCTGGAGATCACTGGCTTTACAGATGAGGTTTTGGGGTCCCTTGTCTTTGCTACTTAAGTGCTGCAGGCACCTGGGCACTCCCCCTTTGTCGCTGCCCATGCCCCTCAATTCTGTTCTGAGAGAAAAAACTGCAGGGGTAGGTTGGAGAAGTTCCAGGTATCAGTGGACTTTGCCACATGGATTAACCCATATCATACCCATTCCTGTTCCTTCAGAGTTACCACGTACCTAGGCTGTTGTGCAAAGGAGAAAGTACCCTGTCTGCTCCCTGAGCTTTAATTGCATTCATAATCCTAATTTGCAGAGCTACAATCAGTGGGTGTGGTTATGAAATTGTGGAGCTCTCTCTAAAGTTACAGCCTTTTGTTTTGACCTCCCTTGGCTGTGAATGCCACAGGCTGCCTGTAGCTACACTGTACCACACCATGGGTGTAGATGTTGACTGTGGGCCAAACAAATGTGCATGGCAGGCAGAAAATTTTACACTGCAATTAAAGACCACGTAGCAGAACTGTTTAGTCCAAAACTGGGACAGGTGCCAATCTTGCAAGTTTTATTCCCCCATCCCCCACATTGGTGTCATTTAAAAAACAAATGCTCAGCTTAATAGGTGGGACATGCAAGTGACTATAGGTCACTTTGCACCGGTCAGGGTGAATCACCTGGATCTTCTAGATGAGTCACTAAAGGTGACTCTTCCTTAGGCCAACTGTGGAGGTTGCAGGGATCTCCCTGCAGACTACAGCAGGTATTGAGAATATTAATGGCTAGCAGTCATCATCTTCTGCCCTCCATTACAGTTTCTGGTGAAGAGTGAGGTTGCAGCAGACACCAGAAGCTCTGGCTCCTCATAGGGTGATGCTGCACATTCACTTCCCAGTTTTAGTTCCTTTTCTGGTCCAGTTCCCTTCCTGGCAGTGGAGGCTACTAGCAGGCTTCCTTTTCTTTCCCTCTACTTCACCATGGGGAAATTTACAGGCTGCTACCAGCATGGGAACTCTAATGCAGCAGAACCACCCTGCTGCTCTCAGCAACTGCCTTACCTGTTTCTCACTTGGAGATACAACTTAGTTCTTCTAAAGGGCAAAACACAGTCACAAAGAACAAGCAGCTGCTCATGAGAACAGGACTGAAGGAGAAAGATGCATGGAAGTGCCGTCACAGGGGCCGGTGTAACAGAAGGGGCTATTTTTAAAGGCAGCAGATTTTGCACACATGGAGGAAAGGCTTCTATAGTGATTTAGACTTCGACTCAATGAGTTTCTGTAATTCTGTTTCATTACCTCTTGCATTTTCTTCATTAAAATCAAATTGAGACTGGGCTCCTGCTACTCCTTCTGCTATGTGGGCTCATAGAGGCCTAGGCCTGTTAGGTTCTGCATTTAATGTGGAAGCTATTGCAACATTCACCTTTTCACAGGACAAAAATGGAGCAGGAGAAGCTAAATGAAGAGAGGGAGAAATCCTGCTATGAACAACTCCAACCAAAACAGGCAAAGAGTAAAGGTCATTTCCATATGTTTTATGATTCTCTTCATATTATTTTTGTCTCCTGCTACTCTGCAAAAAGCAGATATTTCAGTTTGTAAGTGGATTCATCTCATTTCACAAGAGCCTTTTGTAGGAGCAACATTAGCACATATGGCCCCCAGCAGTCTGCTAGCTGTCAACTCCTGCTGGGGTGGGCTTAAGCGCCCCTCAGAACAGGCCATTCATCAAACCCCCTGAGGTGGCAACTCTCCCAGTGAAGCAAGCCTGTTTTGTACAAAACTTTATTAACACTTGAATATTATAAAAACCATGAAATTAACAAAGCCTCCCAGTGGGGCCTGAGCGTTGGGGAGGGCAGATACTCCACCTATGCTCCAGGCAGCACTGTAAACAGGCTAACTTTCAAACATAAAAACTTGTAGGTTAACAGCAGCCCTGAGATACAGCTATATGAGAAGGGGGGTAGGGAAGACCTCAGGTTCCACTTTAGGAACACTTATCCCCACATTTTGGAGTACAAGACTGAAAACATGGCTGGCTGGTACACTGTATGAGAGAGACTAACGCTCTGAAGATATAAACTACAGCATCAGCAGAGGTCCAGCTCAGCCCTGGCTGCTCCCACGTTGACCTCATATCCCTGACACATAATTAAAGAACAAGAATCACACATAAGCATAATGCTGCTTTTTGTGGTTCCATCAAATGAATGCCAGCACAGGGCATGCTGACATTCAGGCTCCCATAGTGCTTGATAAAATGTGTCACCCACACAGAGGAGCTGAGCAATGACACTACCCTCTAGAGGGGAAAGCAGAGAGTACAAGCAGCAACTTCCTACCCAGCAAGGAAGGACAAAGCAGAAGGCTGGGTTCCCCTCAGGGTAGATGTTGCCCACTGTGCCAAAGCTGGCTTTGTCCAGCATGATCTAGAAAGTCTGGAGGTATCTGCTCAATCCTCCAGATCCTTCCGCTTCCTGCCCTGTGATTTAGGATCTTTGCCCTTTGTTTTAGTCCCCTCTAGTTCCAGAGCAAGCAGCTCCGTTTTGAGTTTGCTTGCCCTTGGGTTTGACTGCTTCTGCAGCCCATGCCTGGACAAGCTCCTGCTTCCCATTCCCTGCTCTGTCATAGCTTTCAAGAGATGCTCCTGCTTCTTGGTCACCATCTCTTCCCGGCTCCAGATCAGGATGTTAAAGCCTATGGGGAAAAAATTCAACACTCAGAAATTCTGCAGCAGACATAGTTTCTAATGGGGGAATCACTGTCTATACCAATTAAATACAACATTCAGCTACTGCTCAAAAAAGAAAGTATTTTTCTAGCCATGTCCTGTCATTAAGGATTGTGTAAACCAGTAGTTAAACTTTTGTACTGGTGACCCCTTTCACACAGCAAGCCTCTTGAGTGTAACCCCCTTATAAATTAAAAACATTTAACACCATTATAAATGCTGGATGCAAAATGGGGCTTGAGATGGAGGCTGACAGCTTGCAACACCCATGTAATAACCTCCCGACCCCCAGTTTAAGAATCCCTGGTGTAAACCATTTCTTCCTGACATTGCCTCCACATAGTCCTATTGTAGCAATCATGTACCTTTTAGCCATATGGTCATGGAAACTTTTTGAGCAATAACTGGCAATTAAGGGGCATGATCAATTAATTCCCTTGCCCCACAATTTCCGTGGAAAGAAAACTTCTACCAAAGATTCTGCAATCAGACCTCAATATGGCCAGCTTCCCCAGATCCTAGGGGGCCCAAGAACGGCAGGGCCTCTTTGGATATAAAGCATGTACATGTGCAATAACCCAAAAGAAGTCAGGCAAAGGCCAGTGAGACCAGCAGTAGAGGGCAAAGGGCAGGGACTTTTTTTATCTCGCTTCTTGCAGCATTGCCATACAGCCGATAGATGGCAGCAACACCCTCTCCTCCTAGGGAGGCTGCTTTCCCTTGAAGTTAATTGCCACACTGCACATTTTAGTGGATGTTTTCAAAATGCTTTACAAACCATGGATTAATCTTGGGGACACTAGAGTTTGGAGATAAGAGGATAGGGTATTAACTTATTTTACAGAGAAGAAAACTCAGTCTCAGGGAGTATCAATGACAGAACTAGGTTTAGAACTCAGGAGTACATCACTTTCAGCATATGGCTTCTGGAGAAGCCAGTCTACCCTTTTCTGAGACCAGAACCCATGCTGTCCAGCTGCCCCAATAATAAAATAAGCACAGAGAGCCAGAAGCCTACTTACCCATACCAGAAGCCAGTGTATCTCCCATAGGGTTAAACTTATTGAGCTGCAAATGTAAACATATTGACAAACTATCAGCTTCAATGCTTATGTAACACCATCAGACAATTTGGGAACTAGAACATTCCCATAAAGTACACCACAAAAAGGCCCACAACTGAACATGGAACTGTTCTGCAAAGATCAGCTGCCCTTGGTTGGCATGACCCAACACCCCCACTGCTAAGAGCTGCAGGTGTCAGGGAGCTGGCCAGCATGGCTTTACAACCCCTCTCTGCTGCAGGTTGGGAGTGAGCAGGCTGGATCCTCCTCTCATGTTGGTGTAAATCAGGGATAACTCCACTGATATCAGTGGAGTAAGCAGTATTAACACTGGTATAAAAATGAGGAGAATCAGGTTCAGTCTTCCTGCTCTGCTCAGCTTCTCCTCAGTCTGATCCTGTAGGGGAGTCAGCCCTGTGGGAGCTCAGTGTGCTACTGAACCTGGGATGTCACTTTCTGCTCAGAAGCTGCTGGTGGGCTGGATGTGACGTGAGAGCTGGCATCATGCTAACATAAGTTACTTCCTCCCTGGGACATGATTGTATTTCACAGCAACTCCTATGCACATGGCCAGGAAAGGACCAACTAACGGATGGAGAAGCAGCAACCCAGGTGACTCCTCACATGTCCAACCCTGGATTCACTCTCAGGAGACTTCCACCCCCAAGAAGCTGTTCACACATATTAGTTGTCACAGCCAACCTCTCTGAGGCACTCTTTCGCATGGCCAGTATACAGACTGTTCCCTGCACAGCATCCTGCCAGGATGCCTCTTCCAGTATGAGTGTGAGCCTGTGTTAGGAGATTTTGGGTCTTGTTCCTATCGTGTGATCTCCCTGATACTCAGGTCTTGGCTACAGTTAAGGGCACAAGGGCCCTTTCAACGCCAGCGCCCAAGCTCACCGAGATAATGCCAGATGCATTTGGGTCGTGGAGCTGGCACACCATCTCCCCAGTGTTTCCATCAAATATATCAACAGTTCGCAGTTCATCCACTGTGTATCCTGGGAACTTAGGGTCTGGGTAGCGACCAGCCACAATGAGGTCATAACGAGGGTGCCATGTTGCCTAGACATAAAGCAGATGGACAGTGGTAAACAACTCCAGAGGAACACAGCTAAAGACTGATATGAATCAGAAAGAGCTGTGACTCCAGGAGTGTGAGCTTTCCCACAGCAGTGCCCTATTCTGAAAAGAAATTGTACCAAAGCTTTTTCCAGCTTGCTACTGGCATCTGCTGTGATATTAGACTGCGCCTTCCTACCTCACCTTGATAGGTGTGAGGTGCTGGAACTGCCGATGTGGATGTGGGATCAGATGCTGTGGTTTGGTCCAATCTGAAGAGGAATAGACTCGGATCTCACTATGCTGGTCTGTGGTCAGGAGTTTAGCACCATCCGTTGGGCTGAAATAAGCTGGGAAAAGGGCAATTAAGCATACAGAAGATCACAATCCTGTGGCCATAGACAAAGAAGAGGTAAACAACACATGCCCCTAATTTGTAAGCACGTTACAACTTCCTAAATAGTTATTTTAAAAGAGCCACGTGCCCCAAGGAACAAGACTCTGTCCCTCTCTAGCCCCTTTTTTCCAAGGAACTCAAAGATCTTTACAAATATTAAACTGAAGTTTACAATCCCTGGATGCCAGGGAAGTATCATCATCCCCATTATACAGATGGGGAAAAAAGACAGTGAATGGGAAAAGAACTCACTCAAAGTCACATAGTAAGCCAGTGAAAGAACTGGAAACAGAACACAGCAGACACCATCCCTCCAATGTTGGGAACAGAACCAAAGGAATCTTGATTCCTAGTCCCTGTTTTTACCAAAGGAACTTCAGCACAAAATGATCAGGAGTATCTGCCCCAACAAATTCCACACTCTATCCCCAGCAAACGTCCGTGTTTTCACATTAAGCTCTCAAGGGCAGCTCCCCAGGAATTGCAGAGGATTGAGCCACTGAGAACAGACATTTTATTAAACAGGACGACAGCACATTTAAGTTACGTTAGAGTGGATTGAGAGAAGACCCATGAGCATATTTAAAGATTAGAAACCTTGTAGTGATATACTCAAGGACCTCAATCAGTTTATCTTAAAGAGAAGATTAAACCATGACTTATTACAGTCTATAAGTACCTACACGGAGAACAAATATTTGATAATGGGCTCTTCAATCTAGCAGAGAAAGGCATAATCCAATCCAATGGCTGGAAGCTAGACAAATTCAGACTGGAAATAAGGCATACATTTTTTTACAGTGAGGATAATTAACCATTGGAACAAATTTACCAAGGGTCATGGTAGATTCACCATCACTGGCAATTTTTAAATCACAACAGGATGTTTTTTCAAAAAAACTCTGCTCTAGGAATTATTTTGGGGCAGTTCTAATGGCCTGTGTTAGACAAGGTCAGACTAGATCAGAGGTTGGGCAAACTATGGCCCGTGGGCCACAGCCGGCCCACAGGACCATCCTGCCTGGCCCCTGAGCTCCCGACCAGGGAGGCTAGCCCCCGGCCCCTCCACTGCTTTCCCTCCTCCCCCGCAGCCACGCTGCCATGCAGGGAGCACTCTGGCCTGCCACTCCTGCCAGGTTGCACAGCTTGCACCCACCGACCTCCAAGGCTTTCCAATAAGCCACTCCTCCTGCTCTGAGCGGCAAAGTAAGGGGGCAGGGAGCAGTGCGGTTGGATAAGGGGGAGTTCTGGGGGGCAGTCAGAGGACAGGGAGCGGTTGGATAGGGGTTGGGTCCCCAGGGTGCAGTTAGGGGAGGGGGGGCCCTGGGGGTAAGTCAGGGGACAGGGAGCAGTTGGATGGGGTGGAGGTTTGGGGGGGGAGGGGCAGTCAGGGGATGGGGAATGGGGGGGTTGGATAGGCGTGGGAGACCCGGGGGGCCTGTCAGGAGGCAGATGTGTGGATAAGGGTTGGGGCAATCGGGACAGGGAGCAGGGGGGGAGGGGTTGGATAGGGGGCGATCCCAGAAGGGCGCGGTCAGGGGACAAGGAGCGGGGGGGCTGGAAGTGGGAGGGGGCGGATAGGGGGTGGGGGCCAGGCTGTTTAGGGAGGCACCGCCTTCCCTACCGGCCCTCCATACCGTTTCATAATCCCAATGTGGCCCTCGGGCCAAAAAGTTTGCCCACCCTAGACTAGATGATCACAATGGTTCCTTCTGGCCTTGGAATCTTTAAGTATCCCTCTATCATCAGCAATAGTTCAGGATGAATTAGCCAGAAGCCAATGAGGAGGTGTTAAGGGTGACACCAACACTTTCGTACAAGACTTTCAGATAAAGTTTATGTTCAGTGTTTGAATTTAAAAACTGAACAATTTTAAACTGTTCAAACTCAGGCTTGCTCCAAAATGATTTCATTTTTTAATAGACACACACTGAAGAATATGAAAGAAACAGGATTGACACACATTTGTGTGAGGGAAAGTGAGGCACAGAAAACCCCTGATGGACACATGCCAAAAAAGACCAAAAGGGACAGACAGAAACACAGAATACATGGGTAGATTGGTGGGCACAGAGCAGAGAGAGAGTCCTACCTCACTGACCTACCAGCATTGACAGGTTTGTCATGAGGCAGCACATGAAGGAAACTTGACTTGTCTTTGATGTTTCTCAGGTCCCAGATTTTGACTGTCTGGTCCACAGAAGCTGTAGCCAGGAGCCAATCACAGCACGAGTTAAACTCCACATGAGTCACTTTCTTCTTATGTAATTTCAGCTTCCAAATCTGCAGTGGAGGGAAACAAGGTGAGATGTGTGCGACAGCTAACAGCAAGCAGGTGCAATCCATGCCACATGAAAAACTTCCAGCACTGCTCTGGTACAGAGAGCCTGAGAGATTTAGACGGTGGAGCTCTGACCACTCCTTAACTTGCATACTGTACCACCCCATTTATCCAAAGGTTTTGGGGCAGGTAGTAGAGCTTGTTAGCACTGCAAGCCTTGACCCTAGAGCATGGTGCAGTCTGGCTACAGCCAGTACTGCAAACCCCACAGCATGGAGATCAGACTCATCTATATGAGGCTGCATTTTCAGTTTCTGACATACCCCAAACTTCAGAAAGCCTTAGACAAGGTCCCTCACTAAAGGTTCTTAAACAAAGTAAGCTGTCATGGGATAAGAGGGCAGGGTCCTCTCATGGATCAGTGACTGGTTAAAAGATAGGAAACAAGGGTAGGAATAAATGATCAGTTTTCAGAATGGAGAGAGATAAATAGTGGTGTCTCCCAGGGATCTGTACTGGGACCAGTGCTGTTCACCATATTCATAAATTATCTGGAAAAAGAGGTAAACAATGATGTGGCAAAATTTGCAGACGATGCAAAATTATTCAGGATCGTTAAATCCAAACCAAACTGTGAAGAGCTACAAAGGGATCACACAAAACTGGGTGACTGGGCAACAAGATGGCAGATGAAAGTCAATGTTGATAAATGCAAAATAATGCACATTGAAAACATAATCCCAACTATACATACAAAACAATGGGCTCTAAATTAGCTGTTACTACTCAAGAAAGAGATCTTGGAATCATTGTGGATAGTTCTCTGAAAACATCCATTCAATATGCAGCAGCAGTCAAAAAAGTTAACAGATTGTTGGGAATCATTAAGAAAGGGATAGATAATAAGACAGAAAATATATTGCCTCTATATAAATCTATGGTATGCCCATGTCTTGAATATTGTGTGCAGATCTGGTCACCACATCTCAAAAAAGATATATTGGAATTGGAAAAGGTACAGAAAAGGGCAACAAAAATGATTAGGGGTATGGAACAGCTTCCATATGAGGAGAGATTAATAACACTGGGATTTTTCAGCTTGGAAAAGAGACGACTAAGGGGGGAAATGATAGAGGCTGAGGCTGGGATTTGGAGTTGGGAATGCCAAGGACTTTGATCCAGCTTGTGACGAGCCTTGGGGAGGAAGTGGTTCTGTCAGATCACACCTCTATGACACTCCCATTTTTCCAAAGAGGTTTCTGGAATGTGTTCATTGCTAGGGGGAACTGACACCTTCAGGATGTCATAAATTCTGCTCTCCTGAGTAATCAGACACTTTCAATGCAGGCAGATCCCATGATGTGGTCCTTAACTTGGAATCACTCTGAGAGATTACTGGTGTGTGATCCCCATCTTGGGAGGAAGGACAGGCAGTTTCTAGTGCACTGCAGAAGGGCAGGGAGCACCATCTGGCAGATACTGGGTGGATTCACATCCCTTGAGGTTCAGGATGCATGCTCCTCTTTCTAGGGATCCTGCTCCCAAGACAGACATGGGCAAAGAACAAACAAACCATCAGGGTCCCTGGAAAGGGGAGAGTGTGAGGCAGGGAATATGAGAGGAGCCATACAAACCTCTTCACCACCAGTGCTGAGCAGGACCACATTACCCACGTTATCACCTGTCACCACGGTCCGGCAGCTCGCAGACACATCAACACTGCAGTACCAGAAACTAGAAGAAAAGATACATAGATCAGCACCAATTCCTGCAGACAGGTTTTGGGAGGGGAACCCCTGTGTATAGCCTGTCCCTGCCTCTCTATAGAGAGAGACTGCAACTGACTCAGAACTGGGTCTCCCATGTGGTGGAGTGGGACTTCAACCATCAGTCCAGGGGCAGAGTCCATCAAGGTAGCTTTGGGTTGGTGACTGATGTGACATCACTTCTGAGTTATTTGCCAAGTAAGCTTTAGATAGCAGGAACATGCTGGGGCAGTAGGACGTAACTGAGGCTGAGTGGCCACTTCCCACCTGCATACAGAGACAGCTTGGGAAAGATCAGGACCACACCTGAGACTTTTACACAATGTGCAGAAATTGATTTAAAATGAGCTTTCCCACACGGGTGAAGAAGCTGCAGGGAGTTGCTGCAGACTCTGGACTGGAAAATTTCAAGTCTAAAGCTCCCCCAACAGAGCACTCCAGGAACTAAATCAAACCCAGGTGTTTGGTGGCATAGTGCCCCAACCCAGACTATACTGAGTGAGGAGAAGGGTGAATTCTCTGACATGCAAGGATTTCTTTGCAAAGCTTTGCCCTACAGGGGATTTTCACACTGGAATTCAAAGCCCTGGAGTCAGGGTGGCAAGCCTGAAAACCCAACCCCCACCTCTAAAGGGGTAGCGGAGTTATCACAATAGGATTACACATGTTTCTGCATAAATGTTATTTGGTTTAACCTGCCCTATAAGCTTAGCCCAGCTCATGTCAGACAGAACACTGGCCTGACCATCTAGCACCTTGCTCTTCTCCTCACCGGCACCCTTTTAAAGGAAAAGTACACACCCAAGGCTGCTGCTGTCCAAAAGATGCCAAAAACTATATTACCCATCATGCACTGGAACGGTAGGAGTCTAATTGTCCTGAGCTTGCCAAACCCTTGGAGCAGGACTACATGCCTGCCCCTGTATCACACAACACTGAGCTCACTGACAGCTCCAGCAAATATGCCTAGTCCTAGCAGAGGAAGGTGACATCAAAGAGAAGAAGAGGGACTACAGTATAAATAGCATGGAGCAGAGGCACAACCCTGCCTGCCCCTTCTCACCAAACATCATGGTACTCATGGCCACAGCCTGGGGTGCGGGAGATCACCTGCGCCGCATTGCCTTCCAGATGCTGCAGACTAAGGGTGCCATCCCCTGATGCCACATAAAGCTTCACTGCCTCAAATGGGCTGAATTTCATGCCTCCAAGGGAGTCTCCTGGCCCTTTCTGGAACACACAGACAAAGAGAAGGGGCACCAATGTTATTGGGGAAGGGAGGGACATGGCAGAATGCCAACCACCTGGAAGTGAACCCCTCACTCCATAGCTGAGATACACCAAGTTCATGGAGTCTGTTTCCCAACAAGAGTGGCACTAAAGAGTCACATTTTATCTAGTCTGTTATTAAATTGAGGCTATGTCTACACTACCGCAATAAGTCGACTTAAATTAGCTGGAGTTGATATAGCTTAGGCCAACTTATTGTGGTGTCCACACCATGCTGGGTCGATGGGAGATGCTCTCCCGTAGACTTGTCTTACTCCTCTTGTTTCCGGTGAAGTACTGGAGTCGACCAGAGAAGGCTCTGCTGTCGATTTAGCAGGCTTTCACTAGACCCACTAAATTGACTCCCGGTGCATTGATCACAGCAGCATCAATCCCGCAATAGTGTAGACATAGCCTGAGAATACAAATGTTTTGGGCTTGCAGGTTCTACCATCTGTCTTCCAAAACAAAGTAAAGTCCCCTCAAGCAGCACAGTTTTCTCTAGCTCATACTATGGAATGTGGTAACCACAACCTGAACCACCACTGGGCCTGGAAGGGCAAGAACACAAGCAACATTCCATGCAGAAACATACAAAACCCCAAACACAACCTGCACCACATTCTTCCTGTAGGGTCTTCCTCCACAGAGTCCCTGCAGCAGCTTCCAGTGTGTCATGTTTGGTCTTTCCCAAGGTGCAAGCAGGCAGGAAGAGAGCTGTGCAGGGAGAAATCCCCACTGCTGATTGCATGGCAAGGGAGGCAAAGGAATCCTATCCCAGGAACCATCCCCAGCCTGTTTCTACTGAGCCAACAGGGGGAATCCTCACACACCAACAGAGAGCGAAAAGAGATGGGGCTAACCAGGAGACACAAAACCCTCTGATAGGCGGTGCATTTCACCTGCTTCCCAGAAAGTCACCATGTACCAAGACCTCATCCTCAATACTGACTTTCAAGAAGCCCCTGAAAAAAACAAGACTCCTCCATAAACCCTGACCTAACCAATGGAAACTGGAGTGACCTCCCCTTCAGACCTAGTCGTCTTCATCTTGATCAGCAGCAAATATGACAGGAACATGAGGCTCTCCCACCCCAAGGACAGAGCATGTCTTTTCCTCCAGGCCCCTGCTGTTCCAGGGAGTCACCTGAATGCTAAATCTGGATCTCCAGCATGGCTGCAATGAACTATCCCAATGGACCTCTCCAGTTTGGGTTCACCCTCTTCCCAAGAAAGGACTGCAGCTGGAGTAGACACTTGGGAAACATGCTACTGGCAGGAGGCAGGCAGGGAAAGAAAAAGAGAGCAAAGTGGAACTGGCATGCTGATGCTACAGGCTCATTCCTAGGACTATCCTCTGACTTTCTATGCCAACAGGGCTTGCAGGAGTACTACAGGAACTCCTCAGATGACTCTACAGAGACCCTGTGGCTAGTGAGAGCAGCACAGCCAACAGCTCAGAGGTTAAAAGGTCACAATGACACCAAGCCACGTAAAGGCACAAAATTGAGGAATTCTATTGGTGCCCTCCAAAACTAATAGAAAGGAGTAAAAATGGAAGAAGAGTCCCTTCTTTGGGGCAACCAAAAAGTCAGTATTCTTTTCCCTCCTCCTACACCCTTAACAGGAAAAATAAGAGAGACAGGCTTTCGAAAGACACAGATTCTGGAATTGAGAGGAGGTGGATGTGGAGGGGAGCAGAGAGGCAGCTCTCATGTTTCAGAAACAAGTAAAGCTCCCCCTCCCTGTGCTGCCACTGCCAGCAGGAGGCAAAAGCCCACAAAATTGCTGTGTTTCTTACTCCCAGTTCTCGGTGCTGGTGAAGACCCGGAGTGTATTGCCAGTAAAATCCTGGAGGGTGGTAGTGCCAGCAATTGATGATGTGTACAGCTGACTAGGATTAAAAGGGTTAAACTTCATTCCTGTGATGGCCCCTCCAGCTCCCATCTACAATGAAGGGGATGAACAAAGAAGAAAAATCACTAAGTGATGGGGAAGGAGGAAAGTCACTTCTGCAAATTTGTATTCACCACTGTGTCTCCAACATCAACACTGACACAAGCCTTGGCCTCTCAAGAGACAAAGGCAACCTTCATCTCTACAAGTCATGTCTTGGCTGAGCAGGTGACCTGACTGGGGAGAAAAGTACAGTTCCTGCAGTTCCAGGGCAATGCGATCCCTGGCTGGCCGTCACCATGCTACACAAAAAAGAGCACAAGGCAACCAGGAATGGGACCTAGGAGTCTTCCGAGGATGATCATCCTCTTTCCAATCTGTACTCATTTGTTAAGCTAAAGAGCCACAGGTGCTGATGTGAAGACTATGAGCCCATATAGAACTGGGATTGGAATGAGATGGGCATGCAAACCATTCAAAGTCACAGGGAGTCACTCAACGTCACTCCTTCACTTTACCAGAAGGGATTTTCCTTTCTTCCACTCAAAAAGATGCTTCCTCATCTGACACAGAACAAGAAGGTGAAGAGGGGGAGATTCAAGCCTAGAATAAATAAACCCTCTCTGCACACTTCTTTTAGATTTCCTTTTTTCTTCATTGTCCCACTAAAATGTCTCACCAATCCCCAACCCATCCTCCACCCAAGCATATAACCTGAGGAAACTTCACCATAAATTCTACAAACAAACCTCAGTTCTGACCTGCAACCCCCACACTGCCAGTCCGGGGCCTCACACACAGATCCACCACTGCATCTCAGTCCTGTAAGATCAGGATAGTACCTGCTGCTATTCATGTCCTGGGCCCCTCACAGTTCTCACACTGCATCTCAATAATGAGCTGCAGCACTCCGCGCTGTTCCAGTCCTATCCTCCTGCCCAGCCCACACACTTAGTGACTTACCCCTTTTATGAAACAGGTTTTATTCAGTACTTCATAGTCCCACAGGATGATGTCTCCGCCTTTGGATCCCACAGCCACAGTGCTGGGGTGAGTTGGATGCCACTCCAGACATGTCACTCTCCTGTCAAAGGGATTCGCTGTTCGGAAGAGGCGGTATGAAGTAAGAGAACGCACAAAAGGAAGCTGGAGACACTGTTACGAAGAAAATGAGAGATTGGGGTGTCCACAAAGTTGGAAGTAGGTCTCTGAATCTCTCCAAAAATGCTTACAGACTTTGTATGCACACCCTTCTACACACACTTCCCAGGGAGTTAGCAAAGCCAGGCTGATCCCTGGGAATATCAGGGAGAAACTCAGCCGAGCTTTCTTCACTCTCACAGTGGAGTTTACTGTCAAGTGGGCAGATCTATAGGGTTGTTGTCTGCCCTATCTTGTACCATAAACACAAGTCAAACTGGTAGTGATGGGGTCATTCAGATTTCTTTCCTGATCTGAATGGGCCTTGGCTCCTATCCTTTTAGCAGGGTGAACAGTTACTCCTGTATTAGGGTGTTCACATCAAGATGCTGCTTCCCTCTCTGGACTTAGCTGAGCAATGGATGGGAGCACAAAGCCCCATGGAAGACAGGCCACTCCAAACAAATATACCCAAGCCACAAATACTCAAATATACCCAAGCCACAAATACCCCCCGTGACAAAGCAGTGGGAGAAAAAACTCTCTAGATCTGTAAAGGGAGCTGAGCCCTCTGGGCTGGCTAAGGGGGGAGGATAACTGGTATCATCACACTAACATGGCAGATGGACATGCTCTCCTCACAGGAACAGACTCCAACAACCACATTTCCTCCTGTTATGTATTTACTGAGCACCCAGATATGTTATGCTTCATCCAGAGACGTAAAGACACTGTCCTTCTTCCAAAGTGCTTACAAAACATGACACAATAAGACATAAGGCTAACAGAAACGGGGCTGGGTGGGGAAGGCAAGACAGTTACAAAATCATGTGGTTATTTAGCTAAAGCAAGTGTACAGACTGGATGAATTTTTAAATCAAAAGTATAAAACACAAATGACCTAGAAAATAAACCTATCCTGGTTGATTTACTCTTTGTGAGCATTACAGGAGAAGTTAATCCTTAAGGAAGGATTGAATGAGTGGAGAATTACGGCTTCAAAAACCAGTTCAAGGAAGGCATTACATATCCTGGGGAAACACGGAAAACGGTGTAGAGATGACTGTGAGAGAAGTTAACAAATGGACATTGAGACTGGCATTATTAGCAGAATGGAGCAAGTGGGGTCAACATGATATAGGACTACGTCAGATAAGTAGGTGGAAGCAATATTGTGCCGGGCATCAACTGATAGAACAAGCTTACTTTTAATGCAGGAGAGCAGAGAATTAGTAGAGGGATTCAAAGCAGGGACTTACGTGTCACTGATGAACAAGGAAAATGATCTCAGCAGTTGCATTTTGTATGGACTAGGGGAGATATGTGATGGCGAATCACACTATCAGCACAGTACTGTAAGATTTTTGGTCATTTTAAAGGCAAGGAAACCATGAGCCCTGGATGAAGCTCCCTGATGTGTGTTCAAGCTATCATTGTCATTTTTACGGGAAACTGAGAGCTCAGCTGTCCAGTAGAATGAGAAGCAGACACTCTCACCTGCCTGAGCTGTGCTCGAATAGAGCCACCAAGCATGTTCTGGTAGATGTAGTGGATGATGCTGCATTGCCTCTCCACCTGATGGAAGAGCACCCCTGAGTTTCCGAACATGGAACCGCCTTCAGCCCAGCCTGCCAGACAGCAAATCAGGGAAACTTACTGACACAGACAAGCGAATGCACGTCATGCTCATTCACTACACTATACTGGGGAGGATGGCTGTATTTGGTGCTGAATCCAGAAGTGATCTCTAGCCACAAGAGAAAGGACCTCAAGCAGTTCCTATGAGTGTAAGGGGCAGTAGCCTCCTGCAAAGCACAATGCATCTCATAACCTGACAAATCCTCTGCCTGGTTTCCTCTCAATATGTCTCTCCTTGTTAAAGATTCATCCCAGAGCAAAGGAAAGGAGAGGGCTATAGTGATTTTACAGGGTATGGCTTGCCTGAGTTTCTAGAGGCTATATACATAACCCTGATATGGCAAAGAGACACAGAGCCTGAAAACAAGACATGGGGAGTGGGATGAAGGGAGAGAGGAACTCCCGAGATCAGCATCTCAACCACAGTGGCAGGGGAGAGATCAGACCTGGGATCAGCAGATAAGTGAGAGAAATTTAACAGTTACAACTGAAAATTCCCAAATTGTGAATTCCAAACCACTTCCCCTGCACCCGAATAAGAATATTCCACCCGCTTGTGCTGTAGTTCACACAGCCTGCCTATGGCTCAATGTGTTTTGTTTTTGATAAAAGACCTGTTGGCGCCTCATAGAATAGCCTGAAAACCTTTCTGTTCAGGGAGAATTCTGCTGAGCAACACAGCATGTTTTCTGTATTTTGCTAGTGCTTCAGGCTTAATCATCAGGGACATCTATGTGAAAAGAGAGCCTGAACAACCCCACGTGTGTGACCTAAACATCCCCACAGCAACGGACTGTAACATCCCAGCGGATCCAGGCATCAGATGGGAAAGCAGAAGAGCAGATGAATCTCTTAAGAAACCAAAATCTTATTTTCATGTAAGGATCTATATTAATACAAAACAGAGGAGAGAAACAAACAGAGTATTATATACAACAAAAAATATCCTTACTTTATGAAACACGGAAGCCTGGAAATTACGAATTTCACACACACACACACACACACACACACACACACACACACACACACACACACACACACACACAGAGCAGGTGCTCATCATACCTGCTGTAGCTATGGGTGTAAGAGCACGTCCATTATAACTTCACATTTTTACAGATTCTTAACACTCAAAGACTTTCACTGCTTGAAGTGAAGGGAGGCTTTTTTCAAGACTTGGGTCCTGTCAGGAAGTATATCTATAGATACAGATTTTTTTTTTTTAAATTGATCTTCACACATTTTTGAGTTTGGGAAGAAGGAAATCCCACAAAACAGTACTCCCACTGTGAGAAAATTCCAACTTTGCTTTTTTAAGCAGGGCAATAGCAGAAGTGGGTTATGACTGAAGCGTGGCCTAAGTGGAGGCCTTTTTGGGCTTAGTCTTTGCTAAGTCTTTGCGCTTAGTTAGAGAGGAACATTTTTTTAAAAGTTCTTATGGACTGAAAAATCACTTCTGGGAATGCTCTGTGGCAGAACCTAATGAAGCTCAATCCACTTCACAACAACACTGTGCTTTCTCCCAGCTGAGCCTGACCAGAAAGTTCAGGAAGGGACATGGGCTACTGCAAAGACAGCTGTAGCACTATTTGGTTGCACAGCTGCTCTGCATCTCAGTAGATTTTAAACTCAACCTTAATGAAATGCAAAATACCTACTGATGGCTTTAATCAGCTCTGCAGTGTATTGCAAGCCACATAACACAATTACGGAACTTCAAACTTACCAAACTCATTTAATTGTTTATATTGTTCAAAAAGTTGGATTATTCTGTCAACACAATTACTCCTCTTTGGGGACTAGTTGCATGTAGAGTCTCAAATTTTTAAGTTTAGATAATTTTTTAATTATCTATGCATCAAAAATTATTTCCCCACTGGGACTTTTTCCAAACTGGGTCAAAATTAAAACTCACCTTTTAGATTGGGATACAGAATGGAAAGGCTCAGCCTCAAAATATTTTTAGGTAAACTGTAAGTGAAAACACAATTGGCCTCATTTTCAAAGGTACTGAATACATACAACTCTCACTGAAGCACACTGGAACTGGAGAGGTTTAGCAACTCTAAAAATCAGACCTGGAGTTATAATGAAAGTCATGTGGTAACGTTAGCTACAGGAGATTTGTTTATTAACCATTAACTCTATAATAAGCAGAATTCCTCTAAACAGGATGCTTTGTTTCAATATCCACTGTTCACATTAGTGCCTGCTCCAAACTTTAGTCATATACCAAACAAATTGGGGCTTATGAAATATAGTAAAGATGCCATCTTCAAGGGCGTCACCATACAGATATTATGAGAACTACCCATCTAACAGTTTCTGGATCCTTAGAAGAGACATCTTCCAGAAATACTGAAAGGAAATAACTCTGAAGATTCCATAAGCAAATTATAGGATTCAAAATGATATCCGTGAACATGAAGAGACACAGAGTCCTTATTCTAATTGTAAGCCTGCACAATTTCCTTGATACTGGAAAGACTAAGAGTATGTCTACACTAAAAACTTAAGCTGACCTATATTAGGTCAACTTACAGCCCCTGCAGTAATTACTGTGGTGGTGCATGTCCACACTACCCTCCTTGGGTTGGTGGTGCATATCCTCACCAGGAGCACTTCCATCATCCTCAGAGGGGCAGTGTGGGGACCAAACACCCAGTCTCCCAGTTCCACTGGTAGCTCCCTGCCAGGAGCACAGCTGCACCACAGGCTCCTGGGCTCCTGGCAGGCTGCCCCACCCCCACCTCAGCTCCCCATTCCCCACTGGGAGTAAGGGGGGGGAGCCACCCAGGAGTTCTCATCCCCAGGGAACAGGGTTCAGCTGCCCCGGCTTCTCAGGCTGCCCCTGCCCCCTTCCTGCTGGGACAAGACAGCCAACATTCCTAGATGCGGGAGAGGGAGGGGGCAGAAGCCACCTGGAGCTTCTTGACTCCCTGTTCCCCGCCGGTAGCGGAGTCTAGCTACCCGGGTCTCCCAGTCAGGAGCAGGATCCATTCTCACCCTGGCTCCCAGCCAGAAGCTCTCCAAGGGGACAGGGGGCAGCTGGGCTGGGAGCCATGAAATTGACAAGAGAGCTAATGGTGGATGTAAGTAACATAGTATATACACAGACACTGCATTGCCCCAACTACACTGACATAAGCACTAGGCCTCTCCTGGATGTGGAGTTATGATGTCAGTGTGGTAGGGCACTTACATTGGCAGGTCAAGGCTGTAGTGTGTACACTGACACAAGCTGCCGTATAAGTTATATTGACCTAACTGTGTAGCATAGGCCAGACCTAATATTCACTCATCTCCTCCATTGAAGGGAAAAAGTGAAACATTTTTTACCCAAAGTTACATATTGAAGGACAAAACACACAAAGGAGAGATGACTATTGAGAACACTAGTCCAGTCTGGTGCAATTAACAGATTATAGCCAGAACGGAACTAGTCAGCAGAAAGATTTACCATCTACCTAGAGCAGCCCTCTAGCTCCAACTTCTGTGCAGCATCTTGCTAGTGAACACAGCATGCTCTCCAGATGGAAATGCAGGTTTCGACTGCATGATGTACAACACTAACCTTCTGATTAGGGAACAGCATGAAGAATTATATAATGTCACGTTACCAATATTGGTCTGTCCTACTTCAGAAATGAAGCAGCAGAAGTTTTTCTGAAATTCCACAAAGCTTAGTCACTTCTCAGTGGGCAGTGATGTACACTCTGCTGAGATCAGTTTTAGGAGAGATAAGCAACAACCTTCATAAAAATGCTGCATATGCACACATGCACGTACATAAATACACACACACACACACACACACACTCAGTACAGCTTCCAAATGACAGCTGAGAATAATGCCCCCACATATCTCCACCCCTCACTTAGAAACATAACCCAATCCAAAAAGTCCTGTTTGAACAGGCTGTTGGTTCCTTGACATCTCTCAACCCCAGATCTGAAAGTTTGGTTTACACCCTTCATTCTATAAAGGCCTGGTTGGCAGAAAGAATGATAATCTGAGGGAACATTACCAATTTTCCCTGAGGGCTTGGCTGCTTTTCTCAGAAACAATCTTTTTGCTTGTGGCTCATTCTCCAGTTCTCCATGGTCTCGCTTCCTCTTCCCAGTCGATTTTGCATCTTCCTCTCGCTGATGTTCATGTATCCTCACATGCTTCTTGTCCTTTGACTGGTTCTCAGGGGTCATTCTGTCTGCCCCACTAAAAAAAACAAAGTAAGGAAAGTAGGATCTGTCATTGCTTCTAGCTTTAAGACAGAAAGTTGGAGTGCAACATGCCCTGACAGCCTAAAACTGGGACATACCTGTACTACCCTTCATCTCTGTAATACTGGCTTTTTACTTGCACTGTTGTGGGGAGGGATATGGGGGTCAATAAATGGCTCTTTACGCCTTCATTAAAATTATTGGCTTCTAAAGCAATGGGGTATCTCCTGTTTCTACAGAATTCTCAAGTTTGACATCTACTGAGTTGCACAAAATGCAATAGCTGTCTTTGCAGCACCCACATTGCTACATGAGCTCCCTTGTCAGGCTCAGTGCTTTTTGAAGAGGACAAGGCTTCACTAGGTTCTGCCACCAAGCATGGGGAAAATTATTTTTCAGTCAACTCAAATTGACATCCATGAATCAAGTTCCTAGATACTATGGTGATGAGCAAACTGAAAATGCTGGACACTCCCTGCTTTTCCATGACACACACATATAGATTTTGGAACACAAAATAATTTTAGTCTGCTATTTTAATGCTCTTTTCCCCTACCCTGAATCCAAAGTGAGAAGCCTTTTACTCAATTTTCCTCTTTTGATCTAGGAGGTTCCAAAGTAGAAAATTTCAACGGCAGATCCCAAGGGGCCTCTATGAAAAATATAGTACAAGCTGATCCTTTGACCATAGTATAGTTTATTTTTAGTTTGTGAATAAATGTCACTGATGTCTCACTATAGCTAAACATAGTTGGGCAGGCACTGTGAAAGCTTCCCCAAATAGCACCCCAATGCTGACTTTCCAGCACTCTGCTATTCCCATCTGGAAGCCCACACAGCTCTGACAGTCCCCTGCAGACCCCCGCTATTCTAGTCCTGACCACCCACCCTCCTTCCAGCTCTGCTGATGTCCCTCAGTTCTGACCTACAGCACACCCTGCTATTCTAGCCCGGAAGTCTACATCCAGGAATTGGATTAGTTAGCACCGATTCCATTCTGTATAATGGCCTGAATGTTTCCAGAACTGTCCCACACATACTGTTGCTATTGGTGTCATATGACCTGGTTTAGAAAAGAGCTGAAGTGTGAATCAGGCACTGTGAATGCCACATGCACCATCCAATCCCAGCAGAAAGAGTACATCTGAGGCAGAAACAACGAGGAGACTAACAAATTTATTTGGGCATAAGCTTTCATGGGCTAAAACCCATTTCATCAGATGCATGGAGTGAAAAATACAGTAAGCCATATAATATTACAGCACATGAGAAGATGGGAGTTGCCTTACCAAGTTGGGAGGGTCAGTGCTAAAAAGGCCAATTCAATTAAGGTAGAAGTGGCCTATTATCAACAGTTGAGAAGAAGGGGTGAATATCAAGAGAGGGAAAATTACTTTTGTAGTGCTAATGAGGCCAATGCAATCGAGGTGGACATAACCCATTTCCAACAGTTGACAAGAAGGTGTGAGCATCAGCAGAAGGAAAATTACTTTTTGCAGTGACCCAGCCACTCCCAGTCTTTATTCAGGCTTAATTTGATGGTGTCCAGTTTGCAAATTGCATTCAGTTCTGCAGTTTCTCATTGCAGTCTGCTTTTGAAGTTTGTTTGTTGAAGAATTGCCACTTTTAAGTCTGTTATTGAGTGTCCAGGGAGACTGAAGTACTCTCCTACCGGTTTTTGAATGTTACAATTCTTGGTGTCTGATTTGTGTCCATTTTTTCTTTTGCATAGAGACTGTTCGGTTTGGCCAACGTACATGGCAGAGGGGTATTGCTGGCACATGATGGCATGTATCACATTGGTAAATGTGCAGGTGAACGAGCCCCTGATGATGTGGCTGATGTGGTTAGGTCCTATGATGCTGTCCCTTGAACAGCTATGTGGACAGAGTTGGCAACAGGGTTTGTTGCAGGGATTGGTTCCTTGGTTAGTGTTTCTGCTGTGTGGTGTGTAGTTGCTGGTGAGTATTTGCTTTAGGTTGGAAGGTTGTCTGTAAGCAAGGACTAGCCGGTCTCCCAAGGTCTGTGAGAGTGAGGGATCGTCCTTCAGCATAGAAGATCTAACTGTTGGGAATAGGCCACTTCCATTTTAATTGAATTGGCCTCATTAGCATTGACCCCTCCACTGGGTAAGGCAACTCCCATCTTTTCATGTGCCATAATATTTATACTGCTTATTGTATTTTTCACTCCATGCAGCTGATTAAGTGGGTATTAGCCCACGGAAATTTATGCCCAAATAAATTTGTTAGTCTCTAAAGTGCCACAAGGACTTCTCATTGTTTTTGCTGATACAGACTAACACTCTGAAATCTGAGGCAATGTGTGTGTGAGGAGACATTGGACTGTCACAAGCCCTGGGCTGGCAGCATCGTGTGAATGGTCTTCCACGATTCACCTGGCTGATACCTTTTGCACTTACAACCAGGCTCTGCCGTGTTAGCCAGCGCCCATCTCCCGCAGTGCCCTCCTGGCACTCCTCTCTGGGGAGGGGAACATTTCAAAAGCTGAAGGGAGCGTGCTAGGGACAATGTTATGAAGAGGATTCACTAGATGCATCCTGGGAAGTTTCCATGTGCTCTCTGCACATAGGGGGGCGGGGAGAGGAGGGGGACAGGAGCCAGCCCAGGTCTGGTGGGTTCTATTCCTGACTCCCCCAGTGCCTCACTGTGTGACCCGGGACGAGCCTTTCCCCTCTCGGAGCCTCAGTTTCCCCATCAGTCTCATGGCAATAACCGCTCAGTCAGGACAAGGCAGCGCACGGGGCGCGAGCGGGAGGCTGAAGGCCCCTCAGGAGTCCGGGGCATGACCCTGCCCCACTCCGGGGGCCGCTGGCTGTGAGGCCGGTCTCCCGCCAGGGAGGGAGGACTTGGGCCCTGACGCTGGGACTAGGGCAGGGCGGGCGCGGGGCCGCTCACGCGTCGCTCTCCCCGGGCCCGGGGGCTCGGAGGCCAGGAGGGGCTTCGGGGGATCCCGCGCTCCGCGCGGCGGGGGCGCTCTCCTCACCTGCTTCCCGCCGCCGCGGCCTCCACTGCCCGACCTGGCCCAGCACCGCGACAGCCCGGCGCGCAGAGCGGGGGCGGGCCCTCCTCGGCTGTTTTATAACCCGGCCGCGGGGGACACGGGGGGGGCGCGTCCAGGTTCCGCGGAACGGGAAGCGGCCGAGCTACTGCCCCCCCCCTGCTCCGCGTTTCCTCCTCCGGGCGCTCCCGGGAGAGAGGAGACACCCGGAAAGGGGTGGGTGACCCCAGGCCGGCCCGCGGAGGGGAACGAGGGCCCAGGTGGATACTCCCCCTACCTTCGTTCTTGTGGCCCTGGAGACTCCACAGAGAAGCTGGGGCGCTGGCCCCAAGGCTCACCCCCCACCCCAGCCTCAAGGACCGGAGAGGCACAGCTCAGGCTGTGGTGCAGGGTGGTGAACTCTCAGCTAGCGACCTTCAGACACATGCCTGAGCCCGCATCAGCCACTGCTCAGCTTGGCTGTGTCCTTTCCTGCTACACACTACTGGGCCCCCTTACACACAATCGGCCCAGCAAACCTTACTAGAAACTAGGCCTCCTCACCCCCAAATCTTCAGCTTCCCAGACATGAGCCCTCATCTAATGTGGGAAGCAAAGAATATGAGGACAGCTATTTTGCCTTTTAGGCCAGAAAGCATCTGTGCAATTATTGATTAAACAATGCAAACTTCAAATGCTTGGTTTTCTCAAACACCTGCAGTTACAGTCCTTTCTCCCCAGCAGGCTGGGCCAGGCAAACAGACAGCAGCTGATGTCTGTCTGACTCTTACCAACAGTTTCAGAGTAACAGACAAATGTAAAGGACAATTACCAAGCTGACAGAGCCTTGCACAATGCTGGAGTCAAGAAGTCACACATAAAACAAAAAAAAAAAATGGGAATCATAATTCCAGGATATCTTTGGCAAACATCCCCCAAACCCCACAACCTCCCAGCTATGGAAATAATTCCAGTGGAAAATAACATTTTGTCTGACCTTAGTGATCACCAACAAAATTAACACAAACAGCCTCAACCTCTTCTGAAGTGGATATGAGTAGGTCTTTTACCACACACATGTTTTTTGGACCTGCCTATAGACCAGAACAATCTGGTCACGCATAAAAACTTACAGAAAGACTTAGGTTATCATCAAATATTTCACATTGTTAGGCATGGGCCCCATAAACTTAATCTCTTTTATCAATTTAATGCATTTCTGGAGCACTAAACAGGTACATTGGAGTTGCATGGTGAGGTCCATAGTGGATTTTATAGCCATCAGGAATACTAGTTCAAAATGTTAACGTTCACATGGTATAGTTCGTCTGAGAAAACCATGCTTTTACAATGTGGCTTAAGAAAATACAAGATATGGTACAAATGACAGTTCAGATCTAAATCACAAAATCAGAGATCAGTGGACCATAGTTAATACTTATTTTATCAACATTAAAGAAATTAGGTCAAAACAACCCCAAGTTAAAATTACATTCCATTGCATCTGGTGGGATATCAGCCTGTTATTCATATATTGCCCACTTTACAGAAAAGCTATACAGGCAGTCCTTGACTTTACGACATTCGACTTAGGACGTTTCTGAATTGATACCCTGATTTGATTTACAACAATTGGTTTTGACTTTACAACGCTCGATCCCGCAACAGAGTGGATTGCAGTTCCAAGTGACAACGTTTTGATTTACAATGCAATTTTCAGGAACCAGTTATGTCGTAAGTCAGAGGACTGCCTGTAATCCAGTCATCCACACAGCTACAAGTACAACTCCTACAACATTTGTCTGTGCATCTCTCAATAAATAAAAATGCTGCAATGAACACCTATATATAGTCTTCCATGTAACCACACTACATTAAAAACACACACAAACCATGCTTGTCTACTGGTATATAACAATGTTGCACCAGCTGCTAACATATCAAAATGGTGTATAAACAATAACATATCAGAAGAAACAAGTATCTATCTCTGTATAAACATACATATCAACACTGGCACCTCTTGATAAATTGTCTTCTTATATGTATCTGCAATATACCTACCACACATTTGGGCACTGTATGTGTATGCATGTATGTATGTATAAATAAATCATTCAAACTAGCACCTGCCTCTGCAAGCCATCTGTCCACTGAACACACATTGATGTCTTGAAAGTGTCCACTATTAGACCTCTAGGAAACTACAGGAAAATTATCCTCCTGCTCATGGCAGGCAAGAAGAGTGTAGTCAACAGGATAGATTCAGAGAGATCACTAAAGAAGAGAGAGGGATCCATGAGATTCAAATATCTCATTAACAGCCAGCAGAAAAATATATATTATATTACTTAAATCTTAATCTCTGCTGCTTTCCAAAGAATTTTAAAAGTGTATCTGTCTAACCTTTTCCACTGAAAAACAGGGCCTGATTCAAACCCAACTGAAGTGGATGGAAAGACTCCTGTTGACTTCAGTGGCCCTGTAGTAACCTATTCGCTACACCAATACTGACTTGGACTCTAAATGCATTCTATGGGTGGCATATCCGAGATCACTTATTCACTGACGCTTTAAAAACGCCCACACCCCAATCTGGGTCTATGCTGGTTATGTACTATGTATGTATCTTGTGAATCTTGTAACCGATATTTGTAATCTCTCATAATTCAAGCCTGACCCCAGACATAGGCGCCGACTCCAGGGGTGGTCCGGGGCTGAAGCACCCTCAGGGAATAATAAGCAGGCGGCCAAGCCCCCTCCTCCTAGCCGCCTTCTCTCCCCAGCATGTCACATCCCCACTCCTCCCCATCCCTCCCAGCACTTCCTGCCCCCGGCCGCCTAACAGCTGTTTGGCAGTGCTTAGGACTTTCCATGAGGGAGGGGGAGGAATGGGAATGCGATGTGCTCAGGGGAGGAGTGGGGCAGGGGTGTGGACTTTGGGGAAGGGGTGGAATGGGGCAGGAAGGGCAGGGGGGTCGAGCACCCACCGGGCAGAGGGGAAGTTGGTGCTTATGACGCTAGATGTATAGTTCCTTCCTTCTTAACTTGTATAAACTTGATTTTAAACATTAGTTTTAATAAAAGTTTTTAAAACTGTAGTCCTATTACCTCAGACTTGCAGAAAATTGTCTCCAGCAAAGATGCAAACACTGATGTTTTAACTTCACTGCCCAGAAGAGATTACACATAGCAACCTATGGACCTTTCACTTAGCTAGAATGGAAGTAATTAATAATTATTTCTTATCAAACACTAACACTGTGCTTACTTTCACTCCAGAGACTCACCAGATTCCTTTGCAATTATTTTTACTTGTTAAAGGCCAACAGTGCTAAATACTGTATAAGGCACAAAATAGAACAGTCCCTGCCTCGGAGTTCTTACAATCTAAAAGACAGGAATGGAGAAAACAGGGTGCATTGGCAAGCCCGGACACAGGACTCACTTGAATATAATATTTTTGTTGTTTGTATTCCTCTCACGACCCACTGACAGTACAAAGGCAACCAAGTCTGGGGATCCAGTTATAATTGTAGTGTGGATGGAATCTTATCCTTATTTTTTCATCGTTTGTAATTGAGCTATAATCTTAACATGCTTACGGTCTTTTCTGCTATGTTGCAACAAGATCAGGGAGAAAACATACTTCTAACTGTGGCTTCTGACTTAGTGGTGTGGTAAGCTTGATGGTATATGTAGTACAAATAAGCCTTTTACTGCCCAATGCCTGGATCTCTGCTATAAGAAATCCAAAGTTCCTGCTTTTGTCTGACTACTTTCTTATACCATTTTAAGAGACAATAACATCACAAGACTTAGCTACACTTGCGACTTACAGTGCAATAAAGGAGGCCCGGGTGCCCTAGCTCACTCCCCATCCACACTGGCAAGGCACATATAGCGCTCTGACTCTGCGGCTACAGCATTGCTGGTACTCCACCTCAGCAAGTGGAATAACTGCTGTGCCCCCACTAGAGTGCCATGGTGCCAGTGTGGACGACCTGTCCTGTTAATGTGCTCTGATTAACCTCCAGAAGTGTCCCACAATGCCTGTTCTAGCCACTCTAGTCATCACTTTGAACTCTACTGCCCTGCCCTCAGGTGACCAACCATCAGATCTGCCCTTTAAATTCTCTGGGAATTTTGAAAATCCCCTTCCTGTTTGCTCAGCCAGGCGTGGAGTGCTCTCAGCGAATCTTTCCAGGTGATCATGCCTCCACACGCCAGATGATCCCCAGTATGGAGCAATGGTGAGGTGCTGGATCTTATCAGTGTTTGGGGGGAGAAAGCTGTCCAGTCCCAGCTGCGCTCCAGATGTAGGAATTATGATATCTTTGGGCAGATATCAACAGACATAATGGAAAGGGGCCATGACCGGCACACTCTGCAGCACAGGGTTAAATTGAAGGAGCTGCGGAATGCCTACCACAAAGCCTGCAAGGCAAACAACCACTCTGGTGCTTCCCCCGCGACCTGCTGTTTCTACAAAGAGCTGGATGTGCTACTTGGGGGCGACCCCACCTCCACTCCGAGTACCACTATGGACACTTCAGAGCCCAGTTAAAAAAGGCAGGAGGAGGAGGAGAAACAAAGCAGGAGCGAGTGTGCTGAGGAGGAGGAAGGCAACCCAGAATCCCTAGATGCATGCAGCCAGGAGCTGTTCTCAAGCCAGGAGGAAGGTAGCCAGTCGCGGCAGCTGGTGCTTAGGGAAGGACAAACATCAGAGGAGGTTCCCTGTAAGTGGCTTTTATTTTGGGAAGGAAGTTATTTGGTGGGGGCTCTTGGTGCGAGGAGGATTAGGGCTCAATGCATGCCTATATAGGGCATTGATGTGCGCTCTCACTTCGCAGTAATTGACCTCAGTGGTCTCATCCAGAACTTGGGCAATGCACTTGTGCAGGTTTCTCAGGGGAGCCACTGTGTCCTTGTCCCAGTAAGGCTAACTTGTCCATGCCACTGTGCCGTGAGGGGTGGAGGGACCATTGTTGCACACAGGCAAGCTGCATATGGGCCAGGGCGGAAGCCGCATTACAGTAGAAGACCCTCCCTTGCTTCCCAGGTCACCCTCAGTAGTGAGATATCTTCCAAGACAAACTCTTGTGGGGACAGTGTTTGGTATAGGGGCCCTCTGCCACTGTTGGCTCTCCCCATGGCACAGAAACCCAGAGGACAGTACAGCCGTGAAACAATCAATCATGCTTGACCCTGTCCTTACTCACCATTTTTGGGCACTTGTGGGTTTGTGTGCGCTTGCTTTGAGATGGGCAAATTATGCTATTGTGTAGATTGTGTTTGCCCTTAAGTACAGAGGAATCATTGCTGTGTCTGGTGTGAACAATGCTGCCTCTGTGAAGTGTTGCATTTTGCCTTTACAGATGCAACCTTGAGATCTCAGCTGTCTGTGTTATCACCTGCCAAAAGACTCCAAAGGATCAGAAAGAGGCCATGTAGACGCAAGGAAGACATGTTGCATGAAGTAATGCAGCATTCAAGTAATGAAAATCCAAAAGAGCAGGAGTGGTGGGAGAGTGAAAGAAGGATCAGACAGCAGAACGAGGAGCTCTGGCACAAAAGCGCGGTCCTCCAGCAGAAAAGCACGGATTGGCTGATAAGCATAATGGAGTGCCAAGCAGATTCTATCCAGGCACTTGTAACCATGCAGGCAGAGCACTACCACCACCACCCCCACCGCCCCGCAGCCCTTGTCCCAAAACTCTTTCCCTTTTGCCCCCATTTCACCTCCAACCCACTTTCCTCAACATCTGGGTTCTTACTGCCACCAGCTGCCTCCAACACCTGTAGCTTCACCATCCAGACCTGAAAACTATTACCCTTATCCACTGCATTCAACCCCCATCACCATGCAGTATAGCCATCCTGAAGTGCAGCAGTCATTACACAGCACTCCAGACAGGACATACACAAATCTCTGATTGTACCGTTCCCCACCCTACCCCTTTGCCCTTTCTGTTTCCCAAGCAGTTGTGTTTCTTTTCAATACATGAATTTTCTTTTCAATAAATTGATTTTTTGGCTTTGAAAACATTCTTTATTGTTGCATAAAGTAAAAGATACCTTAGCCCAGGAAAAAAACAGGCACTGCAGGTCAGTGTAGCAAACGCAGATTCCTACTAACATTGGAACCACTGCATTTCAGTCCTGTGCAGGGCACCAGACATTACTGGTGGCTTTCAGCCTCAAATTGCTCCTTCAAGGCATCCCTAATCCTTTCAGCCTCACGCTGGGCCCCTCTAATAGTCCTGCTCTCTGGTTGTTCAAATTCTGCCTCCAGATGTTGAGCCTCCAAGTTCCATGCCTGAGTGAATCATTCACCCTTCCCTTCACAAATGTTATGAAGGGTACAGCATGCAGATATAACTGCAGGGATGCTGTCATCGGCCAGGTCCAGCTTCCCATACAGAGAGCGCCAGCGGCCCTTTAAACAGCCAAAAGCACGCTCCACAGTCATTCTGCACTGGCTCAGCCTGTTGTTGAACCACTCCTTGCAGCTGTCAAGGCTCCCTGTGTAGGTTTTCATGAGCCATGGCATTAAAGTGTAGACGGGGTCTTCAAGGATCACAATGGGCATTTCGACTTCCCCTACGGTGATCTTCTGGTCTGGGAAAAAAGTCCCAGCTTGCAGCTTCCTGAACAGGCCAGTGTTCCAAAAGATGCCTGCATCATGCACCTTTCTGGGCCAGCCTACATTAATGTCAATGAAATACCCACAGTGATCCACAAGCGCTTGGAGAACCTCCCCTTCTGATTAACGTACTTGGACACTAGGTGGGATGGTTCCTGAATTGGAACATGGATGCTATTTATCAGCCCTCAACAGTTAGGGAAACCCATTTGTGCAAAGCCATCCACAATGTCCTGCATGTTACCCAGAGTCACGGTTCTTCTTATCAGGATGCAATTAATGGCCCTGCAAACTTGCATCAACATGATTCCAATGGTCGACTTTCCCGCTCCAAACTGGTTAGTGACTGATCGGTAGCTGTCTCGAGTTGCCAGCTTCCTGACTGCAATAGCCACCCCCTTCTCCACCGTCAGGGTAGCTCTCAATCTTGTGTCCTTGTGCCGCAGGTTGGGGGCGAGCTCCTCACACAGTCCTATGGAAGTGGCTTTCCTCATTCAAAAGTTCTGCAACCACTGCTCGTCATCCCAGACTTGCATGACGATGTGATCCCACCACTCAGTGCTTGCTTCCCAAGCCCAAAAGCGGAGTCCCATGGTGCTGAGCATGACCGTGAATGTCACAAGGAAACTTGTGTCATATGCATTACTCGAGTCACAATCATCGTCGGAGCCCTCAACTGGCATTAACTTGACTGGTAAATGTGATGTGCTGGCGAGACTTGACAGCATAATCCTCAGCAGTTCAGGCTCTATTTCCACAGACCGAAAGGGAAGACAGAGCTTGCAGTACAAAAAATGTTGAAAGATGGCACCAAATGTGGATGGAAATACAGGGAATGCTGGGATGCAAACTGATGCATCACAGGGCGTTGCGACAGGACCCAGAATGCCCCCCCCCCGACCCCTTCCCACAAGCCATAGTGCCAGAATGGGAAGAGGTGCTCTGTGGGATAACTGCCCATAATGCACCACTCCCAATGCCACTGCAAGTGTCACCAATGTGGATAGACTGCAGCATTTTCCCTACTTCGCTCTCCAAAGATGGGTTTAACTCACAGCACTGTACATCTGCAAGTGTAGCCAGCCCCACAGTAACATCATAGCAACTCAGTTTAGGCCAGTATATGGAAGCAAGTATGTATTCCACTAAAAATAATGAGGAAAAGCTGTGTTTAACTCTAGGGGGGAAAAAGAGACAGTAGAGATACCTATCTGTTCTAAGACCCAAACCTAACAAACAGCTCCTACCCCAGGGAAACAAAATGTCAGAGATAACATCATATTCTCTGACCTCCTATATCTGGATATTCTGCCCCCATTGAGCCACTCCTGCCCAGAGGAAAGGAAAAAGACAGCAGAGATAAAGGTAGCTACTTAGCATCATGCCACCAAATCAGAAATGGACAGTGTTGACAAATGAACACAGGGGATCAAACCCTAAACAAAAAATTAAATCCCATCCTGGACAAATGCTGGGTGTACTGAGATCACACCCCAAACACACTATGTACTGCACAGACACGGGATACATTGTACCCACCTCTGACAATTACCCAAGGTTTCTGCCCTTTTCATACTTTGGAAACACATGTAGAGTTACTAGAGTAGGTAATTTGACTAAAATGTTGAAATTTAATGGAGCCATGAATGAGCATCACACTATGCTGAAGAAAGTTGATCAACCCTCTTTTTTTAATGAAAATATGAAAAGGGAAATAATTTGCTACCTATTATTTCCCTGGAGCTAACTTAAGGTTGGGTAAGGATTTTTAAACACTCTTTGGGAAAGAATGTGCCTTAGGACAGATCAGAAACCACAGGTCCCATGTCATGCATGGGACCCTTTCAGCATGACCATTCAAGGTAAATATAAACATCAGAGTTAAGGAAACCAAAAGCTATCTGATTATCTTTTCTAGAGTCTGCATCTCAGAAGGGCCCCATGATGCAGGAGTTACCTCTAGCGCCCAGAAAATCCGACACAACTGTTGTTAATCAATCAATCAGTTCCAAGTATCTACAGACATCAGACCACGTGTCAAACAATCAGCACCAAATTACAGGGATTCTTAAGGTTCCTGGGCTGAGCTGCCCTTTCCTTCCAGCCTTAAGGTCCTCAGTCTTTTATTGAATTAATGCCATTGGGAACCCATAGTTGGTCCTGCTGTTTGAGTCCCAACTAATTTAATGAGAAACAAATTATAGGAGATGGGGCAGCAAGGCTCATCGACTCCCAAAATGTAAAACCTGCCTTCAGAGCCAGCACTAGCAATTGCTTAGGTCCCCAGGCAGCTCCGGGAGGCCTCCTATTTTAGTATGTGTTCAGATGAGGGGGAGATATTCCTGCTTGAATCCCCCAGTGGGCTAGCACCGGCACTGCCTGCCCTAAAACCTCACCCAATTGCTTTGCGGTACCGAAACTTTGGTACTTAGAGCGTGGAGGGCCAAGGCGGCACAAGATTATCTCCAGTTTAGGGACATAAAAGCACTAAGGATCTGAATTGTTCAGAAAGAGCTGATGGCATTTTCAGATAAAGGAGAGAGAACGTTGCTGACGGCTAATCAGTTAGGTAGAGCGGGGAGGCGGACAAACAGCAGCCAAAGAAGGCGATGGCGTAACTCCTCTGTCCCAGCACTAGGGAGAGAGAGCGCTAAACTATGGCAAGAGGAAAGGGAACGGCTTATCCGCTTTTTTGAAGAAGGGGAAATAACAACAACATAGGAATTTCCCAGACCTGCCCTTGGTCTCCCTTCAGCCAGCCAGATAGATTCATTGCTCCTGCAGATCAGCTAATTGGCTGAAAATAGGGTTGCCAGTTTTGGCAGGACACATTCCTGGAGGTTTAATCACATGACATAATCTTTAATGAAAGATTACTTTTTTAATTCCTGGAGACTTCACGACAATCCTGGAGGGTTAGCGACCCTGGCTGAAAGAGGTGAAAAAGTGTTGAGTAGAGCAGAAAGTCATATTCCAGATTCCTCCCTACTGATGGTCAGCCCCAGAGATGTGATCTTCTCCCAGTGGCGCCTTACCAGTAGCCAGCTGAGATTCCAGTAATGTGAGTTTCTTCAGAGCAGTGCCTAGCCGAGACTCAGGCAAATTTTAGCTTCTCACTGAACTGTCCTGTCAGGTCCCAGCTGAGACTCCAGTAAGTGAGCCCCCTTCACAGCAGAGCTCCAGGTCCCTGGGCCAGCTGAGTCTTGGGACACTGTTGTAGCTAAACAAGAGGTTGTTTGCAATGTCACCTCTTGCTCTTAAAGAATAGAAGTGGGGGGGGGGGAAGCAATCTAAACCCTGTTTAAACGTTAAGAACTATGACTAACCACGCTCCGATGCCAGCGGCTCCTGGGCCTCCCTTAGGAATAGCACCACTCCCTGCTGCTCTTGCCCACTCCATGCACGTGGTTTTGCTCTTATCCTCAGTGTGGACAGCACAGCCCCACCTGCTGTCGGGCAGCGGCCTGGCTCATCCCGCAGTGACAGCCGACTAATTGCATCAAGAGCTCCAGGAACTAGGAGGATGGGAACGTGGTGAGAGTTCTGCTGCCTCCCCGCCTAGCGCTGCTCCAGCCCGCACTCCCTTCCCGCTGTCCCAGGCCTTCGCATGTACCCTCCAGCCGCCACCAGCGAGACTCCTTTGGAATCCCCGGGGCTGCCTGGGTCCGCCCAGCTGGGAGCTCCTCGAGCTAGGAGGCGGGGCGGGGGACCTTGTGTCCTGCAGCCTGAAATAAGGGTGGGGAGCTGCTAGAGCTGGAAGGCGAGGGGCAAAGTTAGAGCTGTGAGACAATCCAATCTGCAACTCGCCCCACCGCAGGCAGGGCAGCCTGCCTCGGGAACGCTCTGGGACGCTGCCGAGCGGGACTCCCTTGCAGCAGGGCTAGGAGCCGAAGTCCCTAGGGTAGCAACTAGAGAGGTAAGATGCAAAGAAATCTACCTCCGGACTGCACTGAAACGGGGGTGGCTTAACGCTCCCCGCGCTGCCGGAGCGGGGCTCCTATCGGTTCGTTCCCTTGCCCTGGCGAAGGGCAGAGCAGAGGCCCCTTCGACTTTTCTCCCCTATGGGGTTTCTCCACTCCGCACCCCCAAACAGGGCGCTCCCCCGGGCTCTTTCCGGACCTGTTCCCCGGTAAGTACCAGAGCTCCCAGGGCGCTGGCGGCTTAGCCCGGCCTGTTCGGCCATGGTCGGAGTGGAGGTAGGGAGGGGTGGTCCGGCCCCGCCTGGGAGGGAGGCAGTGCGCGGGGGAGCTGCACTTAATGGCAAGTGGGCTGGCGTCTTAAAGGTAGAAGTTTCCTAGTGGCATGGGGGGAAGGAGGCCACCCCCCTTCCCGGCCTCCTGCTGTCGGTAGGGGACAGAAGGCGCCGCAGTCCGGATCTGCGCTGAAACCCCCCCTTGGCAGGGACTTCGCTCTCCTCCGCTAGGCTGGGCTATCGGCCGCTGGTATGTGCGCCGCAGGCTCTCTGGTTATTGCTGTGCTCTGGGCAGTGGAACCCCGCCATCCCCTCTGCGGGAGCGGTGTCCTTTTAGTGTCCGGCCCCAAGGGGTATAATGAGGGTGACCCAACAGTAAGTGGAAAAATCAGTACTGGGTGACGTGGGGGAAATAGGCGCCTATATAAGACAAAGCCTGGAATATAGGGACTCTCCCTATACAATCGGGACATCTGGTTACTCTAGGTATAATGGAAGCATTTGCCAAGAGGTTAATTGGAGACCTCAGGCTGATCTGCCCTTACAGTCCAGCTGCTGAGGCAACCCACCCCTCTGCCTCTCCCCTGGGTGGAGGTCTCGGACACCACCCCCACCTCAGCTCCCGGGCTCAGAACTAGCATGTCCGCATCTGAACAAGGTTCCCCAGAGCCTCCCTTAGTGCCTGTGCTTCTACGCAGTTCCCTGCTCCCCGTCTCTCCTCCCCCGGAGACTCCTAGGGTGGGTTCTCTGTGGGAACTCCCCCCCCCCCCTTTCTGTTTGGAGCAGGCTTCTCTCCTTTACAGTCAGGGAAGGGGCGGGGGAGAAAGGGACAGGGCCCTTTTGTGAAGACTCCATGCGGAGTCGCTTCCCACACTGAAACCGGAGCTGCAGGCCCTGGAGTCTGGCAGAGCCTCTGTTAAAGGGATAGGCATCCGCCTGCCTGCTGCCAACTGGACAGTGGGGTGGTACTACCATGGTCCTGATACCTTTATCGTATCCAACTAGCTGCCGCTAGTCTCCTAAGGTAAATGTATTGAAACAACAGCAGACCACCTAGATCCCATCCAGTCCTTAGCCCAACTCCCACTAGACTGTGGAAATAGGGGCTGCGTCCTATACCCATTCCCAAAACAAATAGGCCTCATCAGTGTGCTACCCATTCCTCAGGTCCAGCTGGACCCTTTGGTTTTCTGCCCCTCCTTAGGCATTCCCCTCCCATTAGCTGGGGACATCCTCCTCATATTGTAAATTCCTGACTCCCAGAACTCAGGGAGACAAGTTAGAATTATGTGCTGCAGAAACTTTCACCACTCCAGTCCTTGCTTAACTGTGGCCACTGATCTTGCATTTGTCCTTTCTAGGGCTGAGTGGTGGATCTGTGGTGGTGGGAAGGCTGAGAAATATTTATTTTGGGGGAGTAAGAGGAGCAGTTCTTTTTAACCTACCTGTTTTTACCATCTGGTAACTGCATAAAACCCCTGGGACTATCATTTCCTCTTTAGCGCATTAACAAATATGGGATGTGGGTGTACTGGGTGCTCACCACCAGGTTTTGTGTGTGCCTTGAGAGCACAGACCATCTATGGGTTTGTCATTACCCATGGCAGAAGGAGTCAGACTCCTCAGCAGAAACAGCAACAAGTGCAGCGATCCTGGCCCAAATACTTTAACCAGTTTGTCCACTTTCTGTGCCAACTATGTATTTTTTGCCTGTTGCACTTCCCAAGCTCTGAGACCTTTTTTTGTTGGGGGAGGTGAACTTCTGTACTTGTTCTCTGAAGTTCCCCATGAGCTCCTGAGCCTCCTTTTCTCCCCGTGCCCCCCAGAATAAAAATAAATCTCTACCCCAAGCAGAGTTTTTCTGCCTTCCAGAACAGAAGCTGAACTAGACGCTCAATGAAGCTCACTAGGAACTATTCCACTGCTAGTCTAATGAAGATACTATTATAATTTGCATACAAAACCATAAAATTCTTCCAACCCACTCTGGAATTTAAATGTAGCTGAGAACTAGTTGTCTTACAAGAACTCAGATAGTTTTCTGTTTGTAATAGGAATAGCATTTTAACCTGCTCTGCAGAAAGTAAAATGACTAGAGCACTGGATTCTTCTGTCTCTGGGTATGGGCTGATCTCTAGGTGGGGTCAAAATGGAATTTCCTCTAGTGCATTGCACAACTAGGTACACCTTGTGTCGAAGGATTACCTGACTATGAAGCATCAGACATTCTCACTGACAAACTGTCACCTAGAAGATGAACCAACAGTCTGTTTTGTTTTGGCAACTCCTATATTCCTAATATCTACTTCAGCAGAAGAGATTGTGTTCCTTGAAGCATCCTCTTGCCTTCTTCCAAGCTAAAGTTTGAGGAAAAGGATAAATGTGAGACTGAGTGGCCTGCTGTTCTCCCCACTCTGTGCCTGCTGAGACTTTTACCTAAGAGCTTGCTCTTGTCCGTGGCTTGTCTGCATTTGTTTTTGTGAAGATTGTTTCCTTACTTTCCTGTGCAATGAAAAGAGTCCTAACAACTCTATGGCAGCCAGGCATAGTGCTGACATCTATTTCCCACTTGGGACTCTGTTATGCAAGTGAATGTTTTGACAGGATTTAAGATGGGATGGACCACACAGGCTTGTGGACTCTGTCAACACAATAGAGAACTCTGGGGCAGGTTGTTGGCTGGTGAGTGGCCATTAGGATTTTATGTATCCAAGCCATAAGAGTGTGAAAAAATTGTTCTAAGTGAATGGAATCCCCTCACTGGGAAATATGTCTGGTGTTCCTAGTGAAGATTCAGAGCCTTGTGGCTTGTGCAAGAGCCCACTAAAATCCTGTGTACTGGGTCTGGGTGGACACTGGCTCCAGATTCTACTTCCTTACTCAAGGTTGTCATACCATATGATACTGTCTTCCTGGGAGAGGGTTGCAAAATTGCATGGCCCAGTTATCGTGAAGCAAGTGAGGATATTGGGTAAGGCATCATAATCTCATTTGCTGTTAAATCAAATATTCCGTTGTGCTACCCTTATCAGGTGTGCTCCAGATGCTTTGATATGTTCTGTAATTAACAATAGGTATTGCCCCGCTTGTCTGTTTCAGGGATTACAAAGTATTTGTTGCTTGAGCTATCCCATTTGTGGTGAGTAGTGTCTGGCATCTTGGCTTAAATAAGTCTTCCAGAGCTAAAAGTGAAAATCTCTACAATTTGAGATAAAGAGCTAGGTTCGCCAGCTGAGAGTTGTAATAGACTGACTACATTTCCATCCTTTATAGATCGGGAACTGAGGACAATGGGTAGCATGGGTTATAGGTGCATTGCAGGTGAGAATTTCTGGGATCTGCCTAAACAATAATGGTGATGAATAATCCCAGAAAGAAGGGCAGGATTTTAATATTTATAAAAGTGGATCTTTCTGAACAGGCAAATTTATTACTGCTTACAGAATGTGAGTGTACGTGGCACCATAAAGGGGGAACTGCGCAGACAGACAAAGGCTGCTCCCAAAATCTTAGTCTAAAGGCCTTAGCAATAGAATACAAAATGGAATAAGAAGGGTGTCTAGTGAGTTGTGTGTCTGGAAGTATTTATGAAAAATGTGAATTTAGGAGCCTCTTTAGAGGAGAGGAAGGAGGCTGGTGTGCTTGAATTAGGAAGCTGTTGCAAGATGTCTAACTGCTCTCCACCCTTATGCAGCACAGTTATTGTCCTAATGGAATGTCCCAAATGCTGCCTGTCTTTGTGTGCAGCTGAAGTTACTGCACCTACAAAGAGATGGTCCTTATGCTGCAGAAAGTTTGGTCTGTTCATTCCTGTGATTAGTCAGCTTTGTTTCACTGATTGATACAATAGTTTCAAGCTCCCTAGAGCTGTGGGCTGAGGCAGTATATGTTACTGGCCTCCTAATCATATTTTTGTCCTATAATAGTTCCATCTCTGCATGAATTGCACTAATGGATTGAGCCTTCCAGACTTCTGGGAGGCAGAGTATTATCCAGTGGATGCCACTAGGACATTGTAATCTGCCAAAGGTGACCTGTAAGAGACACCTGAGAGGATTTAAAAACTCCTTTAGCCTTAGTAACATCAAATCTGACTTCCTGGTTCTTCTTGGAGATATCAGAGGATGTTTATTTTCAGTTCTTGCATCTTAACTGAAGCAGTAGGGATGTTTTAAATATCTAATAGATGTCCTTTTCCAAATACTAGTTCTTGAAGTTGTTAATGAACCACCCTCTTCTTCCCCACAACTAAAAAAATAAATCCTTTCCCTCCACCTTTCTGTTGCTCAGTTTTCTCTCTTGACTCTTGTGATGTCATTTATTTCTCTAGTCCTCCAATCACCACAGTGTCTTCAGGGCAGATAGTTTAAACTTTTAAAAACAAAAAAATCAGGGAACTTCTGAGGCAAAAAACTTTCTAGGGCACTTAATTGGTTAGAAAGAAGCAGAAAGGCATAGTTCCAATGTTCTCTTTGTTTGCAGGTCCTCTTTAACACTTTTTGTGATGCTCACACTAAGTGATGCTCTTCTGTATTTTTTTTAACCCCTTAATTCCCCTAAGGTTTGGGGCTCTGCCTGAGAAACAGAGCTGATGCTACGCAGAAGCAGACTTAGACTGTGTTTACTCTGGCAACTGAACGACAAAAGTTTTGTCTTTCAGAGGTGTTAATCCACCTTTCCCCCCGAAGACAAGAGTTTTGCCAACAGCAAGTGCTGCTGTGAACAGCGCTTTGTCAGCAGGAGCGCTGACAAACAGTAGCTATGCTGCACACCTTTAGCGGCCTGGCTGTAGCGACACAGCTGTGTCTCTGAAAGCTGCGTAGTGTAGACATAGCCTAAGCAATTGCTTAGGTTCCTGAGCAGCTGCTTTTTTAGTGTGTTTGGGGGGCCAAAATATTCCTCCCAATGGGCTGGCATCCCCTCTGCTGAGGAAAAAAGATCAGGGCATACACCTGTTTGAGCTCCAATCCAGACTAGTTTAGAATGCCCTGTATGGTCTGCCAGAGAAGAGTTTGCTCTCCTCCCCCAGCCCCTTTTAGGGTGTGTGGTGTGTGTTTGTTTGTTTTTTACCTCTGACACTGCTTCATAACCATGGTCAGCTACAAACTGTTTGCATGGCTCTCTCATTAAGTTATCCCTTGTAGTTGGCCAGTATCTTTCATAGCCCACATCCAGACTAACCCGCGGCATCGGCGGGTTAAAATCGATTGCTTGGGGATCGATATATCGCGTCTAGTCTGGACGCGATGTATCGATCCCCGAGCGCGCTTACATTGATTCCGGAACTCCATCAACCCGAACGGAGTTCCGGAATCGACATGGAGAGCCGCGGACATCGATGCCGCGCCTTCTGGACGGGTGAGTGCCTCGATTTTAGAAATTCGACTTCAGCTACGTTATTCACGTAGCTAGCTGAAGTTGCGTATCTAAAATCGATTTTAATACCCTAGTCTGGACGTGGCCATAGTGGTACCTTCTCTTTTAGGGTAGGCCCAGTCAGAGGTGATGCCAAACTCTACCTATTTCTTCCTGAGGGGGCTCCTCAGAGGCCAACAGTAGATATCTGAGTGGGTACCTCTGGCAATGGCACCATTCTCTCATTTTTAATGTAGCCTTCCCACTAGGAGACTGTTGCTGAGCCAGTGCCTTATTAATGTTCCTTGTCAAGATACTAAAAGCATTGAGATCTGTTTTCTACAGTTCTGAGAAATTAGGTTTGGAGTAGAACAGAGGTTCTCAGGACAAATTATTTGGTTGCCTCAGAGTGTGGCCACCAACTCTTGCTGGTGGCCACTCTCACACTTTTTCCTAAAATACTCAATTAGCTTTAGGAAAAACAAATAAGTATGCACATATACATGTCCAAATCATTGTAATTTATTATTGCTAGCTGGGAAGTCTGCTGTGAAAAGCGATATTAACAAACATACAAGTATCACTTTTCACAGCAGACTTACTCAGCTCTGGGAAGTCTGGGGACAAATTAAGCCCTGGATGGGGGATCGGGGGAGGCAGCAGGGGTCAGGAGCAATGGGCGGTGGGGCAGAGCCTGAAGCCCCAGGGCTGGAACCCAAAGCCTTGCAACCTGAGCCTGCTTTCCTGCCACCACTGGGCTGAAGCCCAAATCCTGAGCCCCACCACCCCTGGAAAGATGGAGAACTCATCATCTGCCCAACCGTTGCTGGAAGCCTGAGCAATCAACACCAAGGCTGTGCATCCAGGAGCATGCAGCTACGGTGGCCACATTTTTGAAATGCTGGAGTAGAATATCATGGTACCAGCTAACAGGGGTCTGTCTCTGTAGGCAACAGAAGGAATAAGTGGGATCTCATGATGTCCCAGGCTCTCCTGGTAGATTGGTTTGCTGGGAACCTATCTAACTTTTCACCCCCTATAAGTAAACTTTTTAGCCTAGAGGATTAGAACAGCCAGATGGGTAACTGGGCAGCATACAAGCTGACGGAGTTCATAAGTTTCCAGTTACTAGCTGGCAGTGATGATTGTGATGTTGCACTCTATATGTTTTATGGAAATACGTTGATGAGTATGAATATGATGTGACTGGAATATGCTTTATGCAAAAGGTCTCTTGTAAGGTATAACAAAGGTTATAACCTACTGAATACATTCCTCCTATTTGTATGCATGTATCATTCTTGTACCTGAAGCTAGAAATACAAAGTATAACTCTGAGGCCCTATTGTAATTATACAAAGTGTGGGCCATTTAATGGAGGTTTAGAATCTTGATGGCTCCATTGGCCAAGACAATTGGTTGTAAATGGTTTATTTACCTGCAAACCTTCCTGTGGGCCAACCCAGGGGGTGGAGCAGGACAAAAGGGGCTGCCAGTCATGAGAGAACCCCTGCTCACCACCTGAAATGTCTGCTGGAACTAACAAGGATTGTACCAGGGGAAAGGATTGGGCCCAGACTAGAAAGGAGTCTAGTCTGTGAAAGAAGCTTATTGGGACATCTCTGAGGGTGAGATATTATCTTAACCAGTTTCTTAATCCATTAGGCTTAGACTTGTGTGGTCTTGCTTTATTTTGCTTGGTGACTTTTTATTCTATCTGTTTATTACTTGAAACCACTTAAATCCTACTTTTTATACTTTATAAATTCATTTTTGTTTATTAATAAACCCAGAGCAAGTGATTGATACCTGGGGGAGCAACAGATAATGTACAGCTATCTGTGTTATAGAGGGCGGACAATTTATGAATTTACCTGTATAAAGTTATACAGAGTAAAATGGATTTATTTGGGGTTTGGATCCCATTGGGAACTGGGTGTCTGGGTGCTAGAGACAGGTAACTGCTGAGCTGTTTTCAGTTAAGTCTGCAGCTTTGGGGATGTGGCCCAGACCCTGGGTCTGTGTTGCAGTAGGCTAGCATATTTGGCTCAGCAAAGCAGGGTTCTGGAAGTCCCAAGGTGGCAGGGAAAATGGGCTCAGAGGTAATTTCAGTACATCAGGTGACAGTCCCAAGTGGATCTCTGTGACTTAACCCGTCACAATGATATCAATGGTCTTGAATTTAATCCTGCCTCTGCCACTGATCTGTTTGACTGCCCTAGTCAAATCACCTCTGTGCTCTGCAGATGGAGGTAGTACTTGCTTTCCTCACAGGAGTGCTGTGGGTACTGGTAAACTTGTATGCCACATTTACAGGTGACTGAACAATGGTGCTTGGCAATTTTTTTGTGCTGTCTCTTCTAAAGCAGAGCCCTTCCTGTTGGTGTGGATGCGGATGTGGCCCTTGCTGTGTAGAGCTCAGAGGTGGGGCTTTCTGCATGCTTTTTGATAAGGGCATGTGAGCCTTATGGAAGGTTGGGAGATGTGTCATACCACATTTCTCATTTACAAAACAATTAATTACAGGCACTCCTGGATTCATTTCCATCTTTATTTAGCCCGCTGGTATTTTCAGTCTGCTCTTTGCTCTGTCCTTGCTAGAGGGGCCTGCTCCATAGGCTGCAGGCCTGAGTGAAAGCCTGGTGTTGGCTTTGAGTAGACCAGAGGGTGCTGTGCCAGTGCTCCCAGAGCCTCAGAGAGAGAGACACTCACAGAAGCTGTCTTGTTTAACTGCTGTGTGCTGTGTTGCCTTCCAAATGGAGGTGTCTGGGCATATGAACTAGACTAGTGAGCAGACCTGGAAGCTTTTCCAGAGAGGAAGCACTCTATTCATACTGAGAAGTAAGGAGGGTCAGGGTGGCTCTATCCCAAATGCAAATAGAAAACTGGTTTCTCCAGCTGTGGGATAGTCTTGTTCAGCAAGCCAAGCAGAAAAAGCTTGGATTGTACTAAAGCTTCCCAGTTCCTGCTGGCGTTGCAGGCTGGGCACTGAAAAGACAGGGCAAGATTCTCTGCTCTGGGGGTTGGGCTGAGAGGGAAGAAGCCACATTTTGGTGATGCTAAACAGCTGAAATATCTTTTTGCAGTGTGTGCTTCTCAGAGATGTCTGTCCCATTTCCCTGTGTCTATTCTGATAGTTAGGAATCTATGGTGGATGGTAACACATGGGATTTAAATTTGATGTTTGCCCTTCAGGCTGAAGACTCTATTTCAAAAAGGTCATTGGGCCACTATAGATACTTAAAGGTCGAAGCAGATTTTATGCCTTGTTAGATTCCCTTTGCACTTTTCAGGCAGCATAGAGATAGCAAAAAACCCTTCTGACTTCCCTGAATGGAGCGCAACGTAAAATCTTGGTAGGCAGAACATGAGAGTTTGAGTATTTAGAAAAAGAAAAAAAAATTAGCCCAATTGCTAGTGGCAGTGCCGGCTCAACCCTGCTGCCTAGGCACACTTTTTAGGGCAGGGGTAGGCAACCTATAGCACAGGTGCCGAAGGCGGCACGTGAGCTGATTTCTTCTGTGGCGCTCACACTGCCCGGGTCCTGGCCACCAGTGCAGGGGGCTCTGCATTTTAATTTAATTTTAATTAAGCTTCTTAAACTTTAAAAAACCTTATTTACTTTACATACAACAATAGTCTAGTTATATATTATAGACTATAGAAAGAGACCTTCTAAAAATGTTTAATGTATTAGTGGCACGCGAAAACCTTAAATTAGAGTGAATAAATGAAGACTTGGCACACCACTTCTGAAAGGTTGCTGACCCTGCTTTAGGGACTACAATCCTATAGATGCTCCCTCCTTATACCAGTTTCATATCCCTCCAAATGAGAAATCCCAGTTTCAATCTTGTCTTTGATCCTGCTTTTCTTTAGGTGTGTCTTAGGCTCTCTAGCTTTTCCGTAACCTGTAGAGGAGAAAAAGAACTCTGAGTTGTGCAGGGAACCAGGTGAACTTCAGGAAAACCTTGGTGTTTGACGTCTTTCTTCCAGGCTGTTATCTCCATTGTGTGAATGTTTGAGAGAAAGGTGCACTTCAGTGAAAAACACACGGGTAGTAAATCAAGTGGTTGCCAGGCAAAGCCAATAGCCTCTATGACGTAACTGCTGATAATAGGAGGTGCAGCTGGTAAAGGCTCTCTGAATTTGTCAGAGCGTGACACAGTCACAGACTTGGTCTGAACAACAAAGAAATCCTTAATGATAAAACTTCCAAATGGTAACTCAAATGACAAGTCAGTGTAATGAGAAGTAAATGGAAATAGTTATTACTTAGAGGATGTAGTAGAGGTTACTTGCGTACATGGATGATATAAAACTGAGGGTGGATTAACATGCAGTGAAATTTCCATATTGAAAAAATGGGCAGAAAAGACTCATGAGTAATTTTAAAGAACGGTATGAAGTCTAATGAAGGAAGAAACCATGAATGCCCAGGTCTAGAAAGGGACTAACCAGGCAGTGTTTGTTGTGGAGGATTATTTGAATATGGCCTGTGTGCATAAAACTTTTCATTACATAAAGATCCAGTCCTTGCCCTGATGGTCTGGCAAGGTGACTCCATCTCAGTGGAATATTTGCCTTCTGGAATGAATAGGAGTTTCCAATGTAAAAACAACCACAAATTATTCTGCTCAACCTGGCACTTGTCAGGATGAGGCTGGAGCACTCGTCTCTGTTTGGAGAACCTCACTCAGTTCACAAAACAACGTGAACAAACTGGAGAGTTTGTAGAGGAGCGGCACCAAGGATAAGCTTCTTATTCAAGGGCTGTATGGAAGTGGACAGATGCTGCCCACCCTGGTGGTCAGAGGAGATCCTTTTACTGCTCTCAGGCAGCTCTGTTACAGCATTATTCTCATTAGTCAGTGAGTGTGGACAAGCCCATGGATTTGTGCTGTATTAGGAGAAATGTAGGTTAAATATTGGGGGAACAAGCTGGAGCAGGAGCAAGTTGCCAAGAGGGAGAGTGACAGCCTTCCCTGGAGCTAGTCAGGGTTTGGTTAGATACCCGCCTCAGATAGTTTGGGGATGAAATCACTCCTGTCACAATACAGAGGGATGGAATAGATAACTCACTTGAGATCCCTTCCAGCTGAAATGAGTCTAGAGGCTGGTATGAATTCACTGGCAAGTTTGATGCTAGCTGACACTGATTGGTAGGGGTGGGAAATGCACAGGATAGAAGCAAACAGCTAATCGAGCAAAAGAGACAAACAGTGGAGGCTGCATGCATGGAGGGTTACTTGGTATGAGTGAAACCCTCTCACAGTCATAGAGGGGAAAACCGGTCATGGGTGGCATCTGGGAAGCAGCATGACTAAGTGGTGAATGTAGATGTTGTGGGGTAGAAACCATGCTATTTGGGTGGCCCTGTGTCACAGCACCATGAGGATTCAGGGGGCCTGCGGCAAAGCAGTTTCAGGGGCCCCTTCCATCAAAAAAGTTGCAATAGTATAGAATACTATATTCTTGTGGGGGCTCCTGTGGGGCCCGAGGCCTGGGGCAAATTGCCCCACTTGCCCCCCACTCTGGGTGGCCCTGCTGTGACAGTAGGGAAGTGATAGTGCAGCTCTTTGAAGCCTTGATGGCACAGTTCTGACAGCTCCACTTTGCAGATGCCCACAGGGCAGCTGTGTTTGGGACCACGCACTGAATCTGTGTGCTTCTAAGGTCCCCTTAGTCTGGGCAGGGTCTAGCTGTAGCCTTTTACTCTTGTGGGAACACTTTCCCGGCACAGACTGTCTGGTACCTCTCTTAGGGAATGAGACATCACGGTCAAGCTGCCCTGGTCCTCCAAGACACCCTAGTTGCTCAAGCACATCCACTCCAGAGCTCCGCCCTCACGGATACTCTAGTTTAGAAATTGCTCTGTAAAGCTGTCACATGTCCCTGAAGGGTGAAACTATAAACCAATCATACTTCTGTTATAGACCAAGCACAGGAGGTCTGTGGAAAAATAATAAACACCTGTACATGGTTCCCGCCCTCAGTACTCACTACATTCTTTGGCTTTGATATTGCCTTCAGGGGCTCCAGGTCCCTCTGCCTGGACCCCACTCTGGTCCAGCCTTCTCTCCCCTGACTCTTGCAGCAAGCTGTCTTAGGGGTTCTCCAACTTCATTGCATTGCGACCCGCTTCTGACAATAAAAATTACTACATTAACTGAGGTGGAGGGTGGGGGCAAAGCTCGAGGCCTGGAGCCAAAGCCCTCGGGCTTCATCTTTGGCCCTGGGCTCTAGCAAGTCTAATGCCAGTCCTGGCGATCCTATTAAAATTGGGTCATGACCCACTTTGCGGTCTCGACCCACAGTTTGAGACCCGCTGCTTTGGCTTGTTTGGGTTAGACAGTCAAAAGGCTCACCTGCTCAGTGAGCATACCCCTGTTTTTAACAGCAGCTTTTAACATCTCTTGTCAGTTTTTTTCCTTTCAGCTGAGGATTTTCAGTTGCTCCAACCCTACCCTGCCCCCCCTCCAGACAGTTTGGGGAGGACTAGTTTCACCCAGACTCCAGCCCTCCTGTTATTCTAGGCAGCTTCCATCTGAATGGAAGACCATTCAGATTAATGACTGTTAACTGTTGCTGTTGCATCTCCCTAGCTCTGGTTGGGAAGATACATAACAAAAATTGTGTTAGCAAATGGCTGAATCAATATATACTGCAGCATTCAATGAAAGAGAAATTTCAAAAAGTCAACCAAAATTCCTAAGTTTTACATAGACAGATTTCCCAAACTGTCACCTGACATGGCTGCCCCTGGAATAATGGATTAGCTCTCGTCTCCATAACTCAGGAAAGCTGTGGAAAAGGCAAAAGTACCAGAAAGCCAACCCAAGGATCAGAGGAGAGACTGAGACTAAGGACTTGTCTACAATGCCACTTTACAGTGCTGAAACTTGCATTGCTCAGGGAAGTGTTTCTTCGCACCCCGGAGTGAGAACGTTTCAGCGCTGTAAAGTGGCAGTGTAGACAGTGCTACAGAGCTGAGAGCTGTGCTCTTAGCACTGGTAGCTGCTCCCCTCGTGGGGGGTGGGTTTGTGTGTGGGTTTTTAACAGCTCTGGGAGAATTCTCTCCCAGCGCTGATGCCACAACTATGCAGCCATGTTAAAGTACTGCATAATGTTGCTAGTGAAGACATACTCTATGTCCGTATAACTTATGTCATTCAGGGCTGTGAAAAAAACACCCCCAAGTAACCTGGTCATTCCCGATAACTCCAAAGTGAAAGAAAGGCGCTCCTGTGTCAGGCTTGGTCTACACCAAAAAGTTATATCAGCATAAGTACATTGGTCAGGGGTGAGAAAAACTACACCATGACCAACATAACTATGCTGACAAAACCCCTGGTAGTGATGCAGCTGCAGCAGTGCATGGGGGGCTTCCATTGACATGGTTAACTTTGTTCAAGGTGGTGGTGTTTCTACACCAACATAACTTCTTCTGTCAGTGTAGGCGACGTGTGCATTATGAGCCATGCTGATATAGTTATGCCGGTGTAGTCTTCGTAGTGTAGATACACACCCAGACAATAGAAGAGAGAGCAGCAGCCTGAAGCTAAAGGAGGATTTGGACATGAGGAACAGCTTTTGGCAATGAGAGCAACTTGAGGTAAGAATGAGGATTTTCAGGATTATGGGGCATGTTGCAGTCTCTCTGTTTCAGGAAGTTGTCTGTTGAAGTTGTGGAGGATACTACTGCAGAGAGTAAAGCTAACTCCCAACGTTCAAGAGAAGTTTGAGTTCGCCGCTTGCAGGGGTGGCTCCAGGCACCAGGGCACCAAGCGCATGCCTGGGGCGGCAAGCCGCGGGGGGCGGCCTGCTGGTCATTGTGAGGGTTGCAGTCAGGCTGCCTTCAGCGGTGCACCTGTGGGAGGTCCACCAGTCCTGCGGCTTCGGCAGCAATTCGGCGGTGGTTATGCCAAAGGCGCGGGACCGGCAGAACTCCTGCAGGTGCGCCGCCAGAAGCCGCCTTTCTGCCGTGCTTGGGGCGGCAAAATACATAGAGCTGCCCCTGGCTGCTTGGCCGTGTGAATTTGTCCATTCCAGTGCCAGAATCTCCTAACTTTGAAAGAATGTGGGATTCCTTCTGTGTGTCTTGCTGATGCACTGCAATCCTTGAAACCCGATGTGGATTTGTCTGACCTCAGCAAGGTGTCTTTTTCCGCTAGCAGGCTGCTGGAGTGACCTTTGCATGTACCTACTGCTCTGGACTAAATGCTGTGTCTGTCTGTCTCTTTCTCTGTATCTCTCGTTCTCTCTTCGCAAGCTGGAGAACCCAGCTGAAAATCTTCTTTAAACTGGACTAGGCAGCTTTGGGAGCTCCAGTTCCAAGGGAGCATCTGGGAAATATTGGCTGCTAGCTCCTTTCCCAGACAGGTGACTCCACCAAGGGTGTGATCTCTGGATTGGAATAAACACTATGTGAAAGTCTGCCCCGCCCCAGCAACAAGGATGTCCCATGCAGTCACTTAATATTCCCATTGCTTGTGGGATCTCTGCATTATCTGGCATCTTGACCAGGCACCCAACTGAGTAGCTGCAAGCTAGAATGGGGACCTGGGCATGCCCTGCTGGAAGTGGGTAAGTACTGTGTGGCATTTACAGGAAGCTGCTGTGTAGTGGGAATATAGAACACATCACTAGCTCAGAGGAAATCCATGTTTACCAATATTCCGGGATCTGCTGGGACCAGGAAGTCTCTTCTGGCACTAGACGGGTGGAAAAGATAAAGGGCTTTCTTGGCTGCTGGCCTGTAGATAAGATGGCAGGGCAGGCCTGGCTTTCATTGATAGTCTTCTATCCAGCCTGCCTTAAAGGTCACAACTAACTATGGAGGCTTGAGGCTCAGTATCTCATGTAAGTTAGTTCACTCTAAATGTTGTAACTGTGGCCGAGAGTACGGTAGGGACAGTGCCTTCACCTCTATCTGGTATAGGGCTAAGAACTATTTGGGGAATCAAACCAGTCACAAAGGCCCTGTTCCCCCTGAAGTGGAACTGAGATAGACATGGCCTGCTCCTGACAAACATGGGCTAGGCTTGGCTTCAGTGTCTGATGTGGAAATGACTTAAAAACAAGGGAAAACCATTTCTTGTTAAAGATGTCTGGCTAAACTGGGCAGACTAAAATCCCAGTTTCTAGATAGGAACGACTTGCATGATGACCCTGTGTCTGGCAGTAACTGGAGTGGTGTGTGGGAAGGTGGGACAGAACACCTAGTGGGGCAAAGGCTGTGCTCTCCCACTTGTACAAATCCACTTCAAAGGTGAAGCTCCTGCAGAGCTGCCTTCCAGAATTAGGGGAGTTGGGAGGGTGAGAATGAACCTTCCATCTCAGTATGCCCCTCACTTTACTGAATAGAAAAGTTCAGACCTCGTCCACAATGATCCAGCAGTCCAAGGAGGCAATCTAAACAATATACCCAGATAGTGCCCTAGGCACTCAGAGGGTGGAAGTATCGAAGGGTGGTGCACAGGGAGGAGGCTTTCTCTGTCTGCCTTGGGTAAACACTCACAGTGGCTAAGGATTCCTGATTCTTCCTGGAAGAAGTAGAAGATGGTGTTCTGGCATCCTAAGCCAGAGAGAGTTAATGCATCACAGGGATGAAGGCATGAAGATGGGTGGGAGACAGATGCAAAAGCAGTGGATAGGGGTATGAGCTGAGTGAAGGGGCTATGGGCACACGTGGGTACTGGGCTGTTGGTATGCAATGCATGCAGAGTCTGGCTATTCCTTCCCTGTGAGAGAGAGGGAGGGGAGGGGGCAATTCTGCAGTTAGCCTCCTTTGCCTACAGTACTCTAGCCTTTGCCTGTCTTGGGGAACAGACGAAACTGTCTAGGGTCAGCCAGTCTTGATGTAAACCAGGCCTTTTTTCTGTCATGGGCCATTGACCCACAGAAAAAAATCAGTCGCAGGCCACTTACCTACCCAGGGTAGGGGGTGCAGTGCTCGGGGCTTCCCCCCCTGCAGTGGGGTGAGCCAGCACTTGTAACTTCAGCCTCGTGAGTGGGGGGAGCACACCGAGCCTCGGGGTTTCCCTCCCACAGCGGGTCCAACCAGCACTCGTAGCTCCAGCCCTGCGGGGTGAGGGAGGGCGGAGGCTCAGGGCTTCCTCCCCAACCCGGTGCTCACAACCCCAGCCCCGCAGGAGGGTGCTGCAGTCTGGATGAAATTAACCAATGGGCTGGATCCGGCCTGTGGGTCATAGGTTCCCCACCCTTGGTGTAAATCCTGTGGAGTCACTGGATTTAGAGGATGGAACTGGCTTGTGGCCTGATAACTAGAGGCTGGAAATGACCAAGCAGAGAAAAAAAATCAGCTTCCTTGCATTGACAAAGACTAGTTGGTCACCCTGGGGACCACTTCCTGCCATTTCCCTGGGAAGAGCAGAGGGTGAGTTAACAGCTCTTCCACAACCTTTTATTCTCATCACTTGGTCTCAAGCACTGTTGTTTGCCTCTCAATTTGCTCTGGAGGCAGGCGTAGCCCTGCCATAATGGGTTCTCTGGTGCTGAGCCGTTTACAGAATGCTCCTGGGTAGGAAATAACTTTCTGAAGAAACCCCGAGCCACTCTAGCACCTTCTTATAACTGAGTCTTCTTGCTTGTTTAGATAGCTAGATGGGGTAGCTGATGGTGAGAAGAGGGAATATTATTCTGGCCACACTTTTGCTGTGAGGAGATTTTCTGAAAGCCCTTTTGATTTATGGGGTCTAACTTTGGTGTGGAAATCCTGTATTTATTTTTTCTGCTCTCCCAGCCAGCTGCTCTGCAGAAGTCTCTGATGCCCCTGCATGTAGTCTTTCTGCTGCAGAATGAGACTGAGTCCTGATCAGTCTAACTCTAGTGCTCTTGCAGGAGCAGGCAAGGCAATACAGTATGTGATTCTCTTCCACTACTGGTGTGGAAGGGAGGAGAGGGAGGCAGGTGCACTTCTCCTCCTGCCCCCCACCGCCCAATCCTGACCTGCCACATCCTTTGCTATTCCAATACTGCTACTGTCTCTGCCACAAGAACCTTGGGTCTGACCTACATACCCCCTACTATTGTGGTATCGTGGCCTCTCCTGTACAGCAATTGCCAACACTCTGCCGTGTTAAGATGTCCACAAGTTACTCTGCTGTGACCACAAACTAATGTAATTTGTATTTTAAGGCAGGCTTGAAGTCTCCATTGGTGAAATGACCCCCTAACGGTACAGCCAACCTCAGGCATTCAAAAATCGTAAGTTTGGTTTTAAAATGCATTTGAAAAATTTCCCTTTTTGTAGTGCACTTGGGTCATAGTTTTTAAGCTTTTTATTCTCAACAGCTGTGAGGGCTGGGAAACCTTTAAAATGAAAGCAGAAAGTCTCTTGTAATACTGTTACCCCGGGACCTCGGGCTCTAAGAAAATACCAGTGATTCCCAGACTTGCAATAAAGTGGCAACACTGTAAAAGCTGTCCAACAGCCAGAGAGCTTCCTTCTGCTTCTAGTTGTCTCCTTCCCCACAAATAAAACCCCCCACTCCTCAAAGCCACCCCAGGGATTCTCCTACTTGGAGTTTGGGCTGGCTTTGCCATCCCACTAGCCTCAGAGTGTGGTACGTAGATCTATAAAGAAATTTTTGTGCTAGTAAACTCTCCTGGCTATCCCTGCCCTCAAGCTGTTGGTGAGAGCAGACAGCACACATGATGCTGTTGGAATAACCAACTTGGAGGACAAGCCTCTTGCTCTTCCTGGGGCTCAGGGTGGCAGTGGCATCTACCTTTCTCAGTGCTTGAGTTCGTTATAAAGTGTTCTCTCCAAGTCTGCATGTGAGGTCAGTATGACCTGGTGATTGACATGGATTCAGTGTGTAGGAGCTCTGGAAAGAGCTTGTACAAAAAAGGGTCCCTCTCATTTCCTAATGTGTTTATTCTAACAAGACAGGCCCACTGGACTTCTGTAGGGCCTATGCTGCTCCAGGAGAAGCTTGTGCCCTAACCTAATGCCAGATACTTTTGGGTTGCAAAGCCTATTTTTTCTGGTGTTAAGACATGGTAAATCCATCTGGGTTTACAGTTCTGGGGTTGATTAATAGCTTTGGCAGCTAAAGAAGCCACCTGTCTGACTCCTAAATTGAATCTTTGATGTAAAAACTGCAGAAAGAATGGACCTGAGTTCTCAGTGTCCTTTAGTCTCTTTTCTGACTGACTGCTCCCTAGATGGAGCATGGCTGCTCCACAGCACATTAAACAATTTTCAGCTGCAACCCCCAGACTCTCATGTGGGGTAGTCAGTCAGGACTGGAAACCAGAGTCTGAAAGCATGTCAGTGATTCATCACTCACTGGGTGGTAGCGGGAGGACTCAATACTCTGTTTAAAGGTGACCTGAGAAGGATTTTTTAAATGGTCTTATGCCCTCTTGCTTCTTTATGAAGGAGAAATAAGGCCTGGGAGATAAGCAGTTAAAAACATATATTTAACCTATGTGTTACCTTGGAGATTTCCAGAGTGTAAAGTCTGGTGGTATTGGAGGATGACTAGAAGTCCCAGGGATGCCTACACTTTAACTGAAGGGGCAATGCGATGACTCTTTAACACTTAAAGGTTAGCACAGTGACTCAAGCCACCCCTCATCCCCTTTCCTCACCCCTGCCTTTCCCTGCCAAATTTTAGTTTGACTAAATCCCCTCCCTTCTCAGGTGCTGCGGCTTCCATTCTGTTGGCTCTTGCATTATCTCCATGTAATTAATTCTCAGCCGTTGTAGCCTTCTAGCTTCAGCAGGATGTCCATTTCTAACACAGAAAAATCAATCAGAACAAACAAAGCCAATCTGAACACGAAATGTTACTACTACTTGGAGTACAAGCTCCTTGGGCAGGGATTGTCTCCTCATGTTTGTACAGTGCCTAGCACAGTGGGGTCCTAGTCTATGAGTGGGGTTGCTACTACTGCAATAAAATGTCTAAATCACTTAGCTCTTTGGCCTAATGGCACTAGAGAAGGCTTTTGCCTGTTGATTCTCCTGCACATCATGGTAGACGGCACTAGGCTTAACCGAAAAACCAAGTGCGAGCAGCAGTGGGGGAAGCTAGAGAAGACGTGGCTGTACTGCAACAGAAGGGAGGACCAAGCCCAGTGCAGCTGCTGTGCGTGGGAAACCTCATTTAGTTTAGTCCATTCCAGCACTGGGCTGTCCCTTTTGCTCAGCTGTTATAACAGCACCTTTCCCGCCCAATGCCGTCATGCTGCCCCACTGCTTCTATTTTAAATCTCTGTGACTGGATCTTGTGACACAGGGATTTGGCGTCTCCCCTACATGCTGGAATGTGGCACCTTGGAAGATGGAGAGTAGCAACAGCTGCTGTATCGGGAGTGCCCCTCCTTGCCTTGAGCACAGGGCGAGACCCAGGTTCCTATCCTAGGACTGTTACTTGTCAGAACAGCAGTGTCTCTGTCTGTGTCAGAGCAGCAGAGTCTAACTGTCTGTACATCTTTCTTACCCACCACCACATTTAGAGTTGGAGCAGCCCAAGAAGTCACTCCCGGCAGCTGGGGCCTCCAGAGCCCTTATTCTTCTCTCTTTCAGGTATGTAGTTACTTTGTTGCTGGGCACAGGAGTGGAACCACCCCAGTTGTAGTCATGCTAAGTTCTTTCACAGGCTGGCTATCAGGGCTGCTGGTGGGAGGGGGGGGTCCTTCTGCATTTCAGGTTTCATGCCCGAATCTTCTGTTTGGTATAACGACTTGCTCCTATAACTGAAGGGGAGTTTCTTGGAGGGCAGTGAGGCTGGGGGAAGGTGGAACTTTCTTGGGAAGCTGGAGGAATTTCTTTGATTCCCCTCTAACACCCTTCATATTATCCAAATGTGCTGCTCAGGCAGATGGTACTTAACCCTCTCCTTGGTTTCCTCTGTATGTCTTTTGAAGTCTACCATGGGGCTCTTATTGTGTGGCTGATAGTCCAGAAAGCAGACGCTGAGAAAACTGAGGGGACATGGGAGATCTGGTCTCTTGGACTGATCTCAAACTTCTTCTGGTGTGTGAGTTCTGCCTTGGGGCTGGCAGAGTGAGCAGATACCTTTCTAGGGTGTGAGGGAAGCTTTTTATAACTGGGAATGTGCAACAGGAGAAGAGCAGCAGCAAAGCATGTCAATCCTATGTTAACCAAAACTTGCCTGAGACAGGCCTCTTTATGCTCCTTACTCAGGCCTTTCTCCTGTCTCCCTCTGTCACCTTCCAGCCCCCATCCCCCAAAGGGTGGTAGTCCCAGGACCGTCCTGAGCACCACCATCAGGGCAGTCCTCGTGTGGCAGCACTGCCAGGATCATCCCAGTCACAGCCAAAATTTATCTATTGGGCTGAATAGGAATTGGTAGTGACAGTGTATCAGTCTGGGGTGAGATGGGGCCTCTGTTGCCTTCTACACCTGACTCCCTGTGCTCAACACTGGAATGTGGTGACAGACTGTGGCCTAATGTAAATTGGGATGTTCCTAAGAAGCTGGTTCTGCCTGGAAACTCAAGCACATCTTTGGATAGATGGCACTAGGTGTGGCTATAGTTCCCTTCCTAGCCCAACAGGCTGCACCTCGTTCAGGACATTGCCTTCCTGGTGACCCTTGGGTTGTTTGTTTTCTGTAGTCAGTAACTGATGTAATCCCTTAATCCTCCTCACTCTTTTTTTTTTATATTGGGACACTAGAGTCATCTCTTTCAACACAACTTATTTTAAGTGTTTCAAGGCTGAGCATGCTCAGTAGTTTAATGTCTCTTCCTCTGATGGTCTTGGTGCAAAAAGGAGGAGCCTCTGCTAAGGCTAACAGTGCTGATGAAAGGTGCTGGACTTACCAGGGTCTCCAGGACAGGTACAGCCTGGGTGGTGGCAGGGCCAGTTTCCTCCACAACATCCCTTCTAATATGCCACAAGCCTCTCCCGCATGGATCCCTTCTAGTAGGGAGAGGAGTTAAGTCTGCATGGCCAGTTGAGTGCTGGAACTGAGTAAGGGGGTTGGTAAGTGTCAGTGGTGCTGTGATATGGACACTTGCCCACTGGTAACTGAACTGAATTCCCTTCCATAAGTGTTGAGTTATTGGGATGGTGCGTGGCTGAGTCCCAGACGGTGTCATGCTACAAACAGCTCTTCTTTCTCTTCCAGCTGCACTGAAATCTGCAAAAATTCTTTGCTGCAAGAAAACCAGGGTTATGTCATCAGAAGATGATGTTGGTGGGGACGCTCCTGGGGGCAGTTTTTGGGAGGTAAGGTGGGATCATTAAGAGGGAGAAAAATGTCTTTTACATGTCACCCATAGAGTTATGGCGTGGGTCTCAGGCTCCCTGGGTAATATGCTATTCCCCTGGAGTAGGTGGGAGGGAGAGATGCTGACTTGCTTTTGGGACTGGTATACTTCTCTGGAGGGGGATTCAATAGAGTGTACAGGCCTTGGTGTAAGGAGGAGGTATCCCCTTCCTTCTCAGAAGCTATTGAGTGATGCCTCTGTTCTAGACCTGAATCAGCACCAATAGAGAAGAGTGTGAAGCCAGAATATCCCACCTTTTAAACCTCCCAGAATATATTCACTGCCTCCGGTGGGAGCCCTAGGTGGGGTCCTAGCCCAGCTGCTAGCCTCAGCAGGACCTGCCCTCACTGTGTGGTGGCCTGACCTGCTGCCTCTGGCTCCTAAGGTGGGTGGATGGGTGGGTGTGAAGTCAATGCAATGGGACTGATGCTGTCTGCTCTTTCAGGCTGGTAACTACAGGCGGACAGTGAAGCGTGTAGATGATGGGCACCGTCTCTGTAATGACCTCATCTCCTGCTTCCAGGAGCGAGCCAAGATTGAGAAGAACTATGCCCAGCAGCTGACAGACTGGTCCCGCAAATGGAGGACTGCTGTGGAGAAGGGTGAGGCAGGCGGGCTGGGGTGGGCACAGGCTCCAGGAGAAGCTCTCCGCTCCTAGAGCACCCTGTCTCACTGTGATTGGGGCTGTCTGTAGAAGATGAGAACACCCATTGGGCAACATGGAGCTGGAGTTCTTGTATTCTTCTTTCCTGGCTCAAACCAAGTAGCTCTAGGACAGGGATGCTCTGTGGTTCCTGTCCAGCCACCAGTTCTCTGATCCTTTCAGGGAAGGGATGTTCCTCTGATTTCCAAGTGCTCCATTACGAAAAAATGTTTGCCAGACTGGAGAGGGGAGGTTCAGGCTTAGAGTGTGTACAAGGGAAGATCTGTAGCCTGACTAAAAGATGACTTGGGAGGAGAGGATGGGGACACAAGTGCCTAAGAGACTCTAATGGCAAGTGATTGACATCACAAGGTGATAGGGCCTTAAAGTATAACAAGGAATGAGGGGGTATTGGAACAGATGCCCTAAATTGCCCAGTAGCCTGTGAAACTGGCCTTAAGTTCCAGCCAGGGGTCTGCCATTGCTTCCCTCTTCTAAGCTCAGCTCAGACAAAGCCCCTGAGGAATATTTTGTAGGGACTCACCCTGCACTGATTGAAGCAGGACTAGATCATCAGCTGTGGATGCTCATTGCTAATACCTGACTCTGTGAGCTGTAACACCTAGTCCTTCCTCTCTTTCCTATCTGTGCAGAGAACAGTCCACGTTGGCCTGAGTACTTTTTGGTAGTGGCAGAGGTGTCCTGTGTTATGAGGGAAGGCTGGCTTCTGAACTTGGTCCCCATATCCATGGACATAAGGTTGTAATGGCCACTCTTGTGTTTGCTCCTCCAGGCCCTCAGTATGGCACACTAGAGAAGACTTGGCACGCTTTCCTGACAGCCGCAGACAAGCTGAGTGAGATTCATCTAGAGGTGCGGAACCATCTTGCTGGTGAAGATGCAGACAAAATCAAGGTCTGGCAGAAGGAGGCCTACCATAAGCAGATGATTGGTGGGTTCAAGGAGACTAAAGAAGCAGAGGATGGATTCCGTAAGGCCCAGAAACCCTGGGTGAAGAAGCTGAAAGATGTGAGCAAGGAGTGTGTGTAAGGCAGAGGGGGCTGGGCTGCTGAGGCTAAACATTTTTGCCTGGAGTGCAGTAGCTTGGGTGTACTTTGTTTAGGCCAATCTTAGATTGTGGGGGTTGATTCTGTTCGGTGTGGCTGGGTCCTTGCCCATGGCAGACTTGCAGCCTTCCTTGGTGCAGCAATATCTAGGGTTGGTGGGCTGGGGCCCTCCTGTGTGGCAACCTGTGACTTTATAGGGGGTGACTTCCTGGCTGTGTCATTCAGGGGAAACCTTTCCCGTTGAGCATGGCAGGCTGATGGCTGAGCTGGCCTCTCCTGATGGGGCTTGCTCCTGTGTAATGTTTGCTGCCAGTAACAAAGCCTGAAAAACAACACCTACCAACTCTTCTCCCACCCCACAGCAACATGTAAGGGATGGGGAAGTTTGTGTTGGGGCATCTGGCTCTGTTTTTACAGAACTACTTGTGTTAGGTGGAGACCTCTAAGAAGAACTATCACACAGCCCGGAAGGATGAGAAGACTGCACAGACACGTGAGAACCATGCCAAGGCAGATTCCTCCATCTCACAGGAGCAGCTGCACAAGCTGCAGGAGCGTGTGGAGAAATGTGCACAAGAGGCTGAGAAGGTGGGTGTGCCCAGTGTGGACTCATACCATTAGGGGTCACTATACTGGCGAGGCATGGGGAGAGGAGACTTGAAATAAGTGTGTTTAAGGCAGAAGTCAACTTAGCTCCTGGTCCTACAGGGTGCCAAGTATCCTTGCTGCCTGCTGACTTCAGTGGGAAGTGTGGGAACTCGGTACCTCATGGGACTGACCTATAGCTAGTCAGGTCCTGGTGACAAAGATCAGACTGCACACCTGGTGCTATGTAACAAATAGTTCCAGGCTACTGCTCCGCAGGATAGAAGCTGCAGTGCAGAAGGATCTGGCCCAAGAGTGACTAGTGTGCATGTCTAGCTGAATGCAGAGTTGTAGAGCTACTCAATGGAGAAGATGGCTGGAGAGTTGAGCGTGTGTGCGTGTGTCTGTCTCTGTCCTTGTTTCCGCCCCCCCCACCCTCGGGCTGGGAAAGTCACTGCCATTGGAGAACTAGGGAAGGTGTCAGAGGCAGAGAGGGGTCACTCATAAGGCAGGACTGGGAGCCTGGCTCTGGGGAGAAAGGGGCTTGCCTGGGTTCCCCTGATGTTTCCATATACCACACTTAGCTGTGCAGGGAACTCTGTGCAGGGTCCCCTGATGGAGAGGACTGGTTGGCTTATGTATGTTCTCTCTCCTGGCTGCTGCAGTGTAAGGATCAGTATGAGAAGATGTTGGAGGAGCTAAACCGCTACAATCCCCGCTACATGGAGGACATGGAACAGGTGTTTGAGGGCTGCCAGGAGGCAGAGTGCAAGCGACTGTGCTTCTTCAAGGAAATGTTCCTGGATCTACACCAACACCTCAACATCTCCACTAATGAAAGGTACCTACCTGTTCAGCGTGCCCTGGTCTGTCACAGGGGATATTCATTTCATGGCCTCTTGGAAAGGAGACCGTGGGGGGGGGGCGTGTGTCTTATTTCTCCTTCTAAGGTGTCTGAGTGAATAGCTGCAGTCCGACCACAGCTTGTCTCTGGTTTTATTCAGGGAGGTTCCGCCTCAGTTTGAGGATTCCACTGCTCCTACCATCGTGCACCCTTCTTGTGGGCGTGAGTCTTTAGTCTACTCTGTCCTTCACTTTGAAGTGAAGGCTGTTACATTCCTCTAAGGGGATGTCTACTCTGTATCTGGGTGCACAGACCTACCCCCAGGCTTCAGAGCCTGAGTTGCCATTTCTGCACAGCTATTTTTAGTGAGCCAGCTCCACTGTGGTCCCAGGCTGAGAGAGAGACTTCCAGATGTGGTGTAGACATACCCCAACTCACTGCTCCATAATCTTTGAGGGCCAACACCACCCCATTCTCTCCAATAGCTGGAGACACTTAACCTGCTTCCTTTGGTGTGATATGAGTCAGGAGACGTGTAATACTGTGCAGGAGCATGGAGGTAGCTGTTGCAGCCTCCCAGGACAGTTTGTTTTTTTTGTTTTTTTTTTGTTTTTTGTGTAGGGTCAGAGAACATTACACATCAAACAGACCCATTTCCCAGTGTCTCTTCATGGGATTCTGCCAACCCTCTGCAAGTTCCAGCAGCAGGGCATCCCCAGCTGTCTGTGTCCCTGTGAGCCAGGCCAACTGGCTCCTTGCTCCATCTCTGAGGGGATGGTGTTTCTATGGAGTGGGATGTGTGTGGCTTGTGAAATGCTTTGGGGTTAAAGGCACTGGAGCACAGCCTCTAATCCCCAGTGGTTCTTGAAGTAGGATGATGTGTCGGTGAAAGGGGAGACTTATGCACCTGACAGTAATCTGGGGCTCTACAGAGACTTGCTGACATTGGTTCTGCTTCTGCTTGCAGTTTCCATGCACTGTACCGGGATCTGTACCAGGGAATTGTGGCTGCAGATGACCAGGAGGACCTGAAATGGTGGCGCAACACACATGGGCCAGGCATGGCCATGAATTGGCCACAGTTTGAGGTGGCATATCCCTCTAGAATATATTTCCACATGCCGCAGGGCTACTTTATTGTACTCGTACTCTGTGGCTTCCCCCTGTCCTCTGAGACTCCTCCCACTGGAAAAGGCTCTATCCCTGCTCACCTGGGATCATGTTTGGACCTTTTCTTTTTATTTTTAGAGGGGATAGTACTGGAAGTTCCACCCCTGTGGCAACTGGGGAGTTGCCATGCCAACTAAAATGCAATCATTCTGGCCCCGCACCCAGCTCTGGTCAGGGATAGGGGTTTACACTAAGGGTAATGAGACCTGCTGCATCTTCTCTCCCCCCCTCCGCACCCCCAGTCCTCAGGCCTGATCATACTGCCTCTGCAGGGCTCTTACTTCGCAGACTATTCCACTGCATTGCTTGGCCATTAGTTAAATATGGTGCTGTGTTCTTGTGCCTCCTATCTTCCTCCCTGGCAGTAGAATAAACTGTGTCAAAACTCTCTGGACTCAGGGGACTGATGTTCCTTTCCTTCTGGACAGGAATGGACCCTGGAAACCCAGCGGCCAATCAGCAAGAAGGCGAAAAGCAGTAAAAGTGCTGAAGATGTGATGCTGACCAGCATTGTGCCCACACGAGATGGTGTGTCTCAGACCCCTTCACAGACCCGGCGAGGGTAAGGGCTGAAGCCTGGGACATGCTGGAGCGGAATAATCATGCCCTGGGGTATGAACTAGCTGAGCTGAGAGAAATTCTCATTTGTAATTTCACTCCCTTTTTTAGCCATGGGCTGGAAATGGGTGAGCCCCAAGCGGTGCCCTTGCCTATACAACTCGGAAATGGATAGGGCAGAGAAAGGGCTTGCTTGGAGCATTGGGGTGGAATAGTGGGAGGATCTCCTCTGCTGTCCACATGCAGTTACATGATAGTGCTAGAGCTAAGACCGTCCTCTCTTAGTGGCCCTGTTCAGTGCTGGGGTCTCCTCTCAGTCCATCCTAGCATGGGTTTTAGTCTAATTCACTGCTGAGCAGGATGCTGTGTGGGGGAGGATGCTGGTAGAATTTTGCCTTCAGCTGCTTTTATCTCTGGGAAAAAGGAAAAAGCCCATAGGGATTAGGAACTAGAAATCCTTCCCTAAGGTACACCAGCAGGCCTGGATGTTTGAACAAGACTCCCTTCCCTGGATATGAGCATCTTATGGTTTGGTGTGGGGTGCTACATAGTCAAAACTTGACAAGCCCAGTGGTGACAGTTTACACAATTCAGTAGCTGCTTCCTCTTCCAGGATCTGTAGTAAATGAGTTAAAGAATGGGAAGGGGCTTAGGAAATCAGTGTCCTATGGTGTTCACTTCCTTCCTGACCCAGAAGACATCACCTCCTGCTGGCACAAATGAAGCTTAGAGTTGAACATGGGAGGGAAGGAGTTGGAAACAATCTGGGTGGAGCTGTCTCCAGGCAGCTGGATTCAGGGCCCTATTTGCTAATCAACAGGTTTTCCTACCAAGCAGAGAAGAACAATTTCTTCTATGACACCCTGAGGGCATCAGCTCATGTGAAGTTAGTATGGAACACAACCTATCCAGGAGGTGTCTGGGTTCAAAGTATCTGTGTTCTGCTCTTCCTTCTCCTCTGCTCTGGCCTCGAAGTTAGGGAAACCAGCTGAGTCTGCCCTGGGAGGATGTGGCCTCCTTTCTCTTTCAGGACTGTTTCCAGCTGAGTATGTTTTGGAATACCTGAAACTTCCTTGTATTTAGCATTGGCTTGGCCTGTCCTGGGTGAGGGGTGTCTGCTGAGTGGGGCTGGAGCTTGAAAGGGAGATGCTATTTGGACCAGTACCTGCACAACCTCTGGGTTGCGCAGTTTTCTGACGTTTCCTGCTCTCTCTCCTTCCCATACGTTTCCACCCTCCTGTCCTGCCTCTCTGTCTCCTCCTGGCTCAACAGTGTAGTTGTCCCTGGGGCTCTATGGTGGTGCATGACTCAGGAGATGAGGAGGCACTTCAGAGGGTCAGTCCTGAGTTTGAGATGAGTCTGGATTTCTGTTTTTTGCTCTCCATACATGCAGCGGTGGGAAAGAGGATATGTCAGAGTGGTCCGATGACGACACTCCCAAGAAGTGCTTGGATGCCAATGGGCATGAGGAGGACGTAAAAGTACCAGGTGTACAGGTGCGAGCGCTGTATGATTACACAGGACAGGAGGCTGATGAACTGAGCTTTAAAGCAGGTACAGAGGCATTAACCCCTTGCCACTACCACTTGGGCTGATGGTTGGAAACCTCCCACTGAGATCTGGATAGCTCCTTGGGAACTGTTCATTGTCCTTGCCCACTGCTCCTGGAGAAGGGCATAGCACTAGGGAGGCCAGCACTCCATTCCACCACGCTGCTCAGTGAGGGGGATCAGCAAGGCTCATATTGTGGAAGAGGCACCTCATGCTTAGTGAGGCATTCAAATGCTGAAAAGGGAATTTCATTTATTTATTTATTTTGAGTCCTGACCAAGGGATTGGGGAAGAGCAGGCCCATAACCTGATTTGTGTGTGTTTGGGGGAGGATGGATCTGCTTGGTGTGTCAGGTGGAAACTCTGAACAAAACATGGGGTTTGAGCCCTTATTAGCAAATGTTGCTCCCTTGGGCCAAAAGTGTGAAAATCTCCTCCAAACCTTTCCCTAGGAACTTAAAGGGAGATGGTTTGGGTTGCCTTTTCATAAAGTGCCTCCTCTTGCCTTTGTAAAGTGGCCAGACAGAGCTAGTTTTGGGGGGATTAAGTTCTTGTCCGATAAGCTGGAGTGAGGTTAGCAGGAGGAAGATCCCTAAGGCAGTGGTTCTCAACCTATTTATCATTGTGGGCCCCACATGTTACTGGGACACAGGTTGAGAACCACAGCGCCTCCCCCCAGACCCCTCTGTCCAGTGGGCCCCCCCCTACTCAAAGACTCCCTCCACAGAGCTGGGCCAGGAGCAGAGCCCTGTGGTGTGCACACTGGGGCTGCCACCCGGCTTGGTTTGCAAGCTGGGTGGCAGCTCTGTCCTTGCAGCACACAAGCTGGGGGGTCTTTAGTGCCCAGCTGTGTGCTAATTGGGCTACATGCAGTCCACTGGTCATGGGTTGTGAAATACTGGCCTAAGGTGAGGGAGCTTCTGGGACTGGAGCAGTCTGCTCCCAGTAGACAATGAGGCTAAGGAGAACCCTGGGACCTTTCTCTCCACTTCAGCTGTTCGTACTCTGCCTGCCCCTCCCCAGTCTTCCGAGGGGCCATCTGGATCTTGGGAGTGTTTCTAATCTTGCTTGTATTGACTTGCTTGCAGAAACATTGACTCTCTTTCAGGTACTAAAATCCCTGGCCCAACAAGGGCCTGGTGCATGAGGTCAGCATCTGTGCTGCTGAGTCACTGCTAGATTTCTTGGCACTAACTCACTTACTGGCTCAGTAGAACAGCTTTTAAAGCAATCTCAGCAATAATGTGGATGAGGATAATTGTCTTAGGGGGCAGGAGAGATACAATTTCTCTCCCTGACACCTGCTGCTTGAGAGGAGATGGAAGGTAGCAGGCCCAAGGGCCCCACCCCTCCCCCAAAAGCAACAGCTGTAAATCAAACCAGTTAGTCCCTTCAGTGCTGGGGTCAGCTCATTCCATCCAAATGCTGCTATAACCACCCTGTACTAGTGGGGCTTGAGTTCAACCTGGCTTGCAAGGTGACTTTCCTTCCCAGTCTCTGAACAATTGGACGGTCCCACAATGGCTGTCAAATCTCCCTGTCATGGTAGAGACAAAGGATCTCTATTGTGGCAAGTGATTCTATTCCTTCCCTTTCCCAAAGTTCAGAGCTGGGGTAAGGAATGAGAGCCCTTCCTGGCCAATCTCTGTGGGCCTATTCCACAGCTTACTGACTGCATGGTCTTAGATGCCTATTCAATGATTGGCCAAACAGCTAGAATTCAGCAGTTTCTCACTAGTCCTTCCCAACTGCTTTGGAGGAGCCTTGGGCCAGAGAGAATACGAAGCAGGAGTTCCAGCACTGAGACTTGAAGTGCTGTGCTCCCCAAGGGCCTTCTCTTGACCTCTCTGGTCCTGGTCTCCTTATCTAGAAAAAAAAATCCTTCATGAGCAACATATCCTCCTTCGAGTTCTCTCTATAGTTGTGTGCCTGCAATATGGTTCCAGTCCAATGGGAAATATTGAGATGTGGTGGTGAGATCAAGATTAGACTTGTTTGCTGCATTTCACCTGTGTGGGGTTTGTACAGTAACTCCTTGCTTAATGTTGTAATTATGTTCCTGAAAAAAGCAACTTTAAGTGAAATGATGTTAAGCGAATCCAATTTCCCCATAAGAATTAATGTAAATAGGGGTGTCTAGGTTCCAGGGAAACTTTTTTCACCAGACAGACTTTTATATATAAAAGTTTGAAACAAACCATTTAATATTGCACACAGCCATGATGATTGTGAAGCTTGGTTGAGGTGGTGGAGTAAGATGGTGGGATATTTCCCAGGGAATGCCTTGCTGCTAAATGATGAACTAGCACTTGACTGAGCCCTCAAGGGTTAACACATTGTTAATGTAGCCTCTCACTCTGCAAGGCAGCACAAATGGAGGGAGGAGACACAGCATGGCAGTGGCTGCAAACTTTCCCTGTGGAAACTAAACATGATGATGAACCCCTGCTATTCCACTGGAGCACACAACTCCCTCCACTTTCCAAAGTGCTGTGGGGGTGTGAGAGAGAGGGAGACACACATGGGGGTGGGGGGAAGGGGAGAAGAGACGCACATTGCCCCTTTAAGTATGCCTGACACCACTCTAAGTACACTGCCTTTTTTAAGTAGATCAGCAAGTTGAGACAGCAGCTGCTCCCTCCATCCTGAGCCTTGTCCTATTCCCCACCCCTGTGGAGATGGGGTACAGGAATGGGGGGCAGGAGTGAGGGAGAGGGGGACATCCTGATATCAGCACTCTCCCTTCTCCCCCTGTCCCACAGCAAGCAGGAGGCTCCTGGGAGCAGCAAATGGCAGTGGGGGGGAGGGACAGCTGAACTGCCCAGCAACTGATAGTCTGCTGGGCCACTGCTGCACAGGGAACTTACGGGAGTGGGGAGCTGATAGGGGGGCTGCTGATCCACCCTGGTTCCAAGACCTCACCAGCTAGTTCCAACCGGCTGCTCTTTCTGTAAGTAGTGGATAAAGCAGGTGGCTGCCAAACAACTTAAGGGAACATTGTCCATTTTAAATGAGCATGTTCTCTAATTGATCAGCAACAAAACAATGTTAACCGAAACATTAAGTGAGGAGGAGATACTGTACTTCTAAGCAGGGGGTCATGCTCCCTTGCCCCTAGGGAGCTATCCAGACACTGGAAGGTGTATGGACTCTTGACTCTTTTCTAGTGGCAAAGTTTGTGCTGTTTCCTCTTTTAGGTGAGGAGCTAATGAAGATCAGTGAAGAGGATGAGCAGGGCTGGTGCAAAGGCCGGCTTCGCACCGGCCAGGTTGGACTCTATCCTGCTAACTATGTCAAGAGGGTGGGATCATGATTGCTACTTTCATCCTGAGGGGTGTGTGTGTGTGTGTCTCACATGTATATCAGCATCTCCTGCAGAGGTCACCAGGTCACTGCTGGGCCCCTAACCCACATCAACAGCATATGTAGCAATTTCTGGACTCTCTGGGGACACTATTTCTTGTAATCAATGCTTCATTTTAAAATTCTAGAGCTGTAGGGATTTTCTAATAAACAAAACTTGAGTAAAGACTGCTGCTGCCTCTGGGCACTGTAGGGATTTGGAGGGGTCTTAATGTCTTGTGCTGGGATGGGCTATTGGGACATACTGATACCTTTGCCACTCTGCTTCTGCTTGTAAAATCTAGCTGAGAGCTCTGGGGTCCATGGTTGGTTGAAGGCTGCTCTGTTACTAAGCTTCCCTCTTTAGGGAAACTTTTAAGACACATTGCTGTGAGGAAACCTTAGTGTAGCTTCCTTTTTGGACCCTTTCAGGTGTGGTCTTGGGTCCCCTTCCCACAGGGACTGGCAAAAGCCAAGCGTCCATGGTAATTCATTTAGATCTGCTGGCAGCTTTCAATACCATTCACCTTTAGGTCTCATTGATTGCTCTGTGACTGCAGCTGGAGTAGCTGACCTAGCTTGAGTGGCTCTATTCTATTCTTTTCTCTTCCAAAGATCCAGTACAGTAGGTCTGATTATTGCTCACCTGCCCAAAGGGCTATCCCAGGTGGAGCATCTTGAGTATGGGTGGTGGGTATCATAAGCAGGGGCAGGCTGTGCCTCCCTAAACAGCCTAGCTTGGGCCTGCCCCTGCTCTGCCCCTAGGCCAGGTCCACTCCTACAGTTTCCAGTCCTCTACCCTGGCCCAGGCTGACTGGGGTTAGCTGGCTTGCCTCCTACAGGGACTCAAGGCAGCCGGTGCTGGGGCTGCACTGCCTGTCTGGTGCACCAAGGCTGGGGGCACTGTGGCTGCAGTGGGCGTGCTCTGGGCTCCTGCAGGATAAGTGGAGCCAACCAAGATCTTGAGGTTCAACTGAGTTTCCCATCCTAGTCAATATTTATGCCAGACAGCTGGGGGGATGCTGAAGTGTCACAAAATATGTCCAGGGTGTCATCAGACCAAGGATGGTGCACTCTCTCTACTTTCCTACTATCTGGCTGGGAAGTGGATGATGTACCTTTTTGGAGCCTCTGATAAGATGAAGTTGACATAGGGGAGAGGAGGCTTGCTACCTACCCCACTCAAGTTCATGGCACTTTTAGTTTGAAGTGGGTTTTTGGATCCTTGATAACTGTAGCTCAACTACCTTTTCTGTCTGTAAAGGTACTTATGAGCACTTCTCACATGGCCGAGACCCTCTCCCACATCCTTCAGGCCCTTGACTTGCAACTGGATGACTGTATTGCACTCTACATGGGGTTCAGTGCTTGCAGACCATTTAGAAGCAATATATGGTATAGAATGCACCTACCTGCTTCACAACAGAAGCTACCTTAGCCCAGTTCCACTAGCTTCCCAACTATTTCCAGGTGCCATTCAGTGATGGTGATTTATAAAGCCTTTTATGGCCTGGGTAGTCTCTCCATCTTTGTTCCACTGGGGCAATTGAGATCAGCTCGGGGTCTGAAGTTCATGGTGTTAGCATTCAAATATCATGTGGCTAGCCTAGGGGCCTCGATTTTGGCCTACATGTGACCTACAGAATGGCTGTAGGAACCCAAATAAATGTAACAGGAGACATTTGAAGTGCAAAACTAAAGGTGAGATTGGAATTAATTTTTCACTGTAAGATTTCAGTCCTGGGCAAGTGAATATCACTGGGATACAGAGGCAAGATTGTAAAAACAGCACTTAGAATTTCACTGAGGAAGGTAACTGCACTTACACACGAGGTGCTTGGCCCATGAAAAGTTGAGAAGATACCTGCCAGAGTCAGAATAACTAATGACAAACTTGGGCCAAACATGAAAGCGAGAACTGGAAAACAAGCACGATGCATTCTAGTAACCCAGATGTTATACAGGCCAACAAAAAAGTTCTAAAGTCTTAGACTAGAAAAAGAGCACTAAGACATTCAGAGGAGAACCAACAGCCAGGTTCACTTCTTTAACTGTAGACACAGAAAGCAGGGTCAGCACAGTGTTTTGAGTCTGCCTAAGGAGTTACCAAAAACACAAGTAGTAAAATGTCTGCTGTGATGGTAGAAGCCAAATTCTTCATCACAATGGATGTATTGACAGGGTTTAAGAGATGGCCCTGGCCACAAAGCTTTGATATTTGCATTTCCAATGCATCATGAGGTTGCCTTTTGGGATATACACCTCTATCCCCATATAACGGGGTCCTCTGGAGACAAATCTTACCATGCTATAGGTGAGAGCATGTTATATCGAATTTGTTTCGGCCCCCCTGCTCCTTGTCCCCTGACTGCCCCCTCCAGAGACCCCTGTCCCTAATCATGCCCAGGACCCCAACCCAACCCCCCTGCTCCCTGACTTCTATCCACACACACACACACACACACACACCCCACCTCCTGACAGGCACTCACCGGCAGCAGCAGGAAGCGGAGCAGCCCAGCCCACTCCACTCCACCAGCTCCCAGCTGTGGCGCTCTGCTTCCTGCCACCAGTGAGTGCGTGGAAGTTGGGGAAAGGACACCCCCCCGTATCACCTGCGGCAGGAAGCGGAGCACCACGGCCTAGGCCCACTCTGCTTTCCTTGCCCCAGCCCCAGCCGTGTCGCTCGGGGGGGGGCAGGGGTGTGTTGAGGGAAAGGTCCTGCACTCACTGGTAGTGGTAGGAAGTGGAGCAGCCCGGCCCCAGCCCGCTGCACTCCACCAGCTCCCAGCCGTGGCTCTCTGCTTCCCACCATAGGTGAATACAGGGGGCGTCCTTTCCCCAACCTCCCTGTGTTCACTGGCGGGAAACGGAGTGCTGAAGCTAGGAGCTGACACCCTGATCCGCCAGAGCGCAGCTTTACTGCTTTGTATGCGAACCTGTGTTATATTGGGTCACGTTGAATAGGGGTAGAGGTGTATTTGGCACCAGGAGGTATTTCTCTGCACATTGTGCCAGGTTCAGGAAGGTGTCTCAGGAGTGAAAATGTACATTGATACCATCATAATCTGGAGCAGCACCATTCCTGAACTTCAGGAACAACTCTAGAGGGGACTGGAAACCATAAGAAGTAACAACCTTCAAGTGAATGAGGCTTAAGTGTCCATTTTAAGTTACTGAAATTGAGCAGATTCGTAAGATTCAAGCACTAGTGAATATGCAGAGACCCAAAGCTAAAGGAATTCTGAGACTGCAAGGCATGTTTATTTAGCTCAGTAAGCTTGTACCTACCTATGCAGCTCAAACAACTTCCAGTAAAATTGCTTCAGAGATAAACAGAATAGATTTGGATGGCAGAGTGTGTCAGAATTCAAGCCTAGCATAGAGAACTACTCTAGCAATGCTTTGATTCACAGGAAGAGTCTCTAAAGAGATTTCAAAAAGAGTGGGACTGATGGCTCCCTACAAGGAGCATGCTTGGCAGAAAATGTCCCACTGAAAAGATGCTAGTCCTTGCCGATCACCATAGAGTTTGACTAGAGAGAGTTATGAATCCTCAAGCTGAAATGGAGCATAAACCACTGATTATGGCCTACAGAAGGACATGGAGAGGTGTAAGCAGGGATGCAGCTACTCCTTTACCATGAGCCTGAAGTTCCAGCTAGGGCATCGCTTAGTAAATTGCATGTGCTCCCTTCACTGACCCGCAGCCAGATGACCTAGAACAAATAGTGATAGTACACATGAACAGGATAGAACAGGGGTTGGCAACCTCTCAGAAGTGGTATGCCGAGTCTTCATTTATTCACTCTAATTTAAGGTTTCGCGTGCCACTAATACATTAACATTTTTAGAAGGTCTCTTTCTATAAGTCTATAATATATAACTAAACTATTGTTGTATGTAAAGTAAATAAGGTTTTTAAATGTTTAAGAAGCTTCATTTAAAATTAAATTAATAATAAAAAAATAATACATTGGAGATATATCTATCTCCTCGAACTGGAAGGGACCTCGAAAGGTCATCAAGTTCAGCCCCTGCCTTCACTAGCAGGACCAAGTACTGATTTTTGCCCAGATCCTTAAGTAGCCTCCTCAAGGATTAAACTCACAACCCTGGATTTAGCAGGCCAATGCTCAAACCATTGAGCTATCCCTCCCCCCAAATTAAAATGCAGAGCCTCCCCAGACCCAGGCAGTGTGAGTGCCACTGAAAATCAGCTCGTGTGCCGCCTTTGGCACACATGCCATAGGTTACCTACCCCTGGGATAGAAGTATCCTGAAGAGGAACATGAGATGAGCTAGAGGGAAAACAGGCCAAGTATAAAACCCTACAAAACAATACATTTATGTAATAAATGGAGAAATCTAGTCTTCCCACCTATATATTCCTAACGTATATGAGAGTTTTCATAACCATTCACAGAAAAGGACAAATACGCCTTCCCACAGTGACAAGGAAATATTTGGAAGAACATAGGAAGGGCAATTTCAAATGACAGTCCACAATTCTCCTTTTTAAAAATTGTATTCTGGCCAGGGATGAAGAGTGACATTGAAAAAATGGTGACTGTATGTGAAAGATGGTAGGAGGTACCGAGAAGCAAAGCTGAAATAACCTGATACAGAATGAACAATTTGCACCTCCAGAGGACAAAGTCTGAACAGGTTTTGTTTGTCCTGAGAAAACATGACTACTTGATCATAATGGACTGATTGCAACTTTTCAGTAATATCAACACTTAAATACACCACAGCTTGTGTGACCAGATCCAGAAAATCAAGTTTGCACACTGGGAATTCCATAAAATGCCAAGGACTGTATTAATGGACAAGAGGCCCACACATTAAGAATGGGGAGGTTTTGGACTTTGCTGGAATCTGTACTTTGGCATGACAGAATATGAGATTCGTATAAACAAATGGATTAACCGAATATAGAGGCTTAGTAGTGAAGAATTTAATTAAAAACAAACCAACCCTACTTAATACATCTGCTGGTGATTGCCCCATAGTGCAGAACTCTGTACAAATAGCTGTGTGTATACTTGTTTACCAGACTGATACAATTATGGCCTGACAAACTTCTGATGTTGTCAGAGATCTGACAGATCAAAATGGATACAAAACTATAATGGAGCCAAATGCCCTTTGCCATAATTGGTTAATGTGGTTTGGGGTTCTTAAACCAGAAATCGTTTTAGGAATCTGTCTAAAACAGATACAGAAACCTGTTGAAAGGTTCAGAGTTAAATGCTTGGATGATGTTAAACTATAGCCCTGTTTGTATTAAAACTTGTCCCATTCCTCCACTGAATGGAAAATGAGCTTTAATGTTAAGATTCAATCAGGGACTGTGAAGTTTCCATAGGCCCTGTCCCAATCCACACTGTCACACCATGTGGTTGCATGTGATACTCTGGGAGAGCCAAAAAGCTAACCAGGAACTAGTTGCTGACACTGAGATTCTGAATACAGCAAAATTAAACAACAACAGACCACCATGGTACTAACTACATTATTTCTTAAATAAATTGTATTTTTCTATGCAAGTGTTTTTATATTACTTATGCCCCCAGGCACCACAGGATGTAAGTGCCTTCCACATGAAATCAATAACAATAGCGAAGCCCTTCTGGGAAAGCCTACCTTGAGTTAGCAGTGAAGGCTTCTGTATGCTGGGAAGGAGAAACCTGTGCCTGGCTATCCTGGGTGGTATAGGAGGGCCTGTGAACCTGCTTGGCAGAAGTAGTAGAAGAGGGTATGATGATGATGATCACGTCTCTTTCAATAGCTCCACAATAAAGCAGCAGCTGACTTAGCTACCACCTGAGCTGGTCCATCTATTACTGTGGCCCATGCAGCAGCCCCATAGTCTCTGGGGTGAGAGAGGTTACTGTGAAACCCAGAACAAGCTGGGAAAATTGTTTCCATCTATGGCTGGGGGTTGATAGGGGCATTTAACATACACCAACCGCCCTATGGGTAATGGGTAACCCAGGTCCTTCGTAGCACTTGGTGCTGTTGCTTGTTGCAGATAGGATTTAAATTTACAACCTCCCTATCTCTTCCCCCCACCCCACTTTGTGTACTTGTTCTTTTGTAGATATGTCAAAGTTGATGAGCAGCAGATGAGCACTTTCCTGTGGGTCTGTAGCAGCCCCAACTGGGGCCCTATGGAGCACCTGCTGCAGCTGGTTTCTGTGTGGTAGGGTTGCTTGGCACTAGGATTGTAGCACTGCAACAGGTGTGAGAGTGTGGAAACCTGACCAGCACCCCAGTGAACTGTTGCAACAAGCCATATCTGCCCCTCGCCCTCTGCATTTCTGCTATTTATTGACCTAGCCCAAGGCCATAGTCACTCAGTGCTGGATGGTGGCTTTCTCCGACTGAAGGTCAGGCTGTGTTATTAACTAGGGCTGCCTCAGCTCTGTTGCTCAGGCAATTAGACTCTGCCCATGTGCAGAAGGCAGCAGAAATCAAATGACCTGGTAGCCAGGTTAATGGGCCGAAGCTTTGCAGATGAAGTTCTTTTTTGCCAATGACAACAGCAGCCCCAGAGCAGGCTGTAACTGGATGATGATAGGCTGATCAGAGGCACCTCATGGAAGGGACTGTACCAAAGCTGGAACTAAAGCCACTGGGTAAGATCAGTGTAGCTGGATAGAAAAATCCATGGAGGAAGTGGTGAGGAGAGTTGGCAAGGGATGAACCAACCGAAAATGGGATCGGAAAGGTTGATAACAGCACAAGAATAAACTGACTTAATAAAATGAGGGGGGAAACCTGCAAACTGGGTTTAAAGACACCTCCCAAAAGATGTAACTAGAGCCTGTGAACGAAGGAACAACTCCAAACCTAGTGCAGTGCTGCCATCAGGGTGAGGGCTGGAGGACAGTCATGCAGTGAGACTCTCCATATTTGTACTAGGCCACCCAGGCTCTCAGGGAGAGACTAAGCAGTGGATGAATGAAAATGGTGTATTCAGAACAGACACTTGCTGTGGGGAAGGAGACAGTGAGAGGAAATCAGGTATTTAGCATGATGTGTCTTTAAGACAGGTCTCTGGTCTAAGCAAGGTCCCTAATGAGATTTTCCTGGCCAAATTTCACAACGGTTAGCCTTCTTGACCTCCTTGCTGCTTTCAGTGCCATCAACTGCATCCTCTTTCAACTTCGGCTGGCCTCTACTGATTGTCCCCTGATCTCTGCTTGCTTCACTGCACCATCCTTTTCCTCACAGCATCTCTCACTGGGTTTGCAGATTCATGTCTTCCTCTATGCAAGCCTTCATTTCAGCCTGTCTTGCACTCAGTAGGTTAGAACTGAGCTCCCACTCTTTCCCTTTTCCACTAGCAACATTCCTATCCCATCATTCTCCTTGGCACTTGAGCCTATAAACTGCTCTCTTCAATAGCTCTCTCTCCCTGCACATCTAGGCTGAATCCAAAATCTGCCGCTCCTTCCTCCAAGATCTTGCTGCATCCCACTCCTTGAAACGCTCAGTCCAACCCTTGTCATCTCCCACCTTGATGAGTGTAACTTCTTCGTTGCTGGATTCTCTGCCAGCCCCCGTACAAGTGGCCATTTACTGCTTTCACCTCCTTAGCTGTATGTTACACTCCTACCCTCTAGTGCCTGCCCAGCCTGTGGCTGGGGATCCTGCCTTCTTCCTTATTTGGAAAGTGCCTCACACACTGTGGCTGCTACTAGAAAGTGGGGTAGAGGGTAGATTTGGAGAACTTGAAAGGATGGGGTAGGGGAGCTCAGATAGGTCTCTTGCCTCTGCTCAAAGATTTGGAAGGACTGAGTTTGAAAAGAGATGATAGTGCTGTGGTTAGGCCACTGGACAGACACTCAGGAGATCTGAGTTTCACCTCTGGCTCTACCACAGTGCATGTGACCTTGATCAAGTTACTTATTCCCTGAGTTGTAGTTCCGTATCGGTACACAGAGATCACTTTACTTCCTGAGCTCCTGGGGCAAGGGGTATTGTGAAGCTCAAAAACTAGGGTGATGAGGATCACTGAAGTGCTAGGCAGCCATATTGCTCTGGAGCTGCTATACAGGCTATAGGAACCGAGTATCCATTCTGTTTCAAGGAAAGAATCTCTTTACCTTCTCTCACAACAACCGTCTTCTCCCTCTAAGGCAGTTGGTTTGACTTTGGCCTGTTCCTCCAGTTCTGCAATTAAAACCCCTGAACAAAGGAAGGTTGATACAAAAATTGCATTTAAAACACTGTCAGTTTCTCAAGGTCTTGTTAAACTCTGCTGCTCAGAATTCATAGCCTAAATAGGATCTGGGCTATGAGCCCAGCCCGCCTCTCCTGCAGCTCAGACTGGCCTTTCTCCCCAAAGTCCAGTCAACTGCTCTTCAAGGAGCATGAAACCATTGTTTGAGTCCAGGTGTCTAACAGGACCAGTTCCTCCACTGGCTGCTGGCATTGCCCTGGCTCTGCTCACTGTTAGCTTCCTTGGAGCAACTTACCCAAATGGACTGTCCCAACTCTGGTCCCTGTGCTGCCCCCAACTGTACTGAATGCAGCTCCAAGAAGATTCGCACAAGACCCTGGAGGATAGTGACATAGTGATTGGAAACAAGCATGTTGCTTTCAAAGAGATGATCATGAAGAGATGGGAAAAGGCCTCGCTCCTCACTCACATCTGCCAAGATGGCCAGCTCTAGCACCAAGCCCCAGCTTCTGTGCTGCCTGGAGTCTCTAAAGAACCATGTGGAAAGGCCAAAGATCTTCTTTGCCCTGCGGATCACCCTTTGAACAGACTCTGCAGGGAGGAACTGCCTTCCCTTGTTCTTCACACACATTAGGGCACTGCCTGCAGGCTCCACCCCAGAAGGGGACATCAGGGCAGCTCGACACTCAGCGCAGGTGAGGAGCGGCAGGAGTTTCCGCACTACAAAACATGAAACATAGGTGGTTGTGTCTTCCTCTAACCATGAAAGGAGGGATGGAGATAAGTCTATGGCATTGGTATCCTGTCTGGAACCTGGGCACCAATGATTCAGCCAGACTTGCCCCTTTCCCAGTGGCCAGGAGGCCTGCAGTTGGAGGCTGGCCCGTCTGCTCAAGGACATGTCCAGCAGATTGAGTGTATTGTGTCGCAGCCCAGCAAGACCTTTGCACAGGATATGTCTGTATGCAGATTGGAAAGCCTGTGCTGTGGTAATCCCTCTCTCCTCACAACCCTGCCGAATGGCTCCCCAGCACCACTCCAAAGGGTCCAGGCTCCACCAGCCGGTGAGCAAATATGGTACAGGCCTGTCCTCTGCCTCCAGATAAGTTTTTGCCATCCACTGCAAGCTGCGCAGGTTTATCAGGAAGCCCAGAAAGCCCCAGCGATGTCTGCTCAGCCCTAGCAGCTCCCCAGTGCCATTGCGCAGCTTGCGCAGCAGGTTCTCATACTCGTTGCAAAGGTTACTGAGGGAGTCATAACTGGCGAGGGACAGCGGCGCTTTGGGACCCTTAGCGTGGACGCTCCGACTGCTGCACACATCAAACACTGCACTGAGCAGGGTGATAAAGTGCGATGTGGTTTCGTGCCCCAGAAACTGGGACAAGCCTAGGCTGGCTGCAAAGTGCAGGGCCTGGGCCGTGCTCTCACTGAACAGCTGTGCAGCACCATTCCCCCACACCTGCTGCCCAGATAGGCTGACCCCACTAAGCTTGTGGGCAGCCCGGAGCACCTCCTGCTCCTGCAGAACCCCTAGGTGCAGGACATAGTCCCAGCAGATGGCCTTGCTGCACACCTGGAGTCTGCCATATACCTGCAGCGTGTTGTGAACCAGCGTGAGCAGATGGCAGGGGTCAAAGAAATATGCGATTTCCAGTGCAGGGTTGGCAGGGTGGAAAAATGTTGACTTCACAGAGACTCCATCCACCAGCACCCCCAGCCGCCTGGCTGTGTCCACATTGGGGGCCGTGGCATCTGAAGTAACAGAGACCACCTGCAGGCCAATGCTGTACAGTTTGAGGATACAGTGACGCAAGAGCTGGGACTGCACGTCACCAGTGAGCGTGGCAAGGAGGAAATAGCCGAGAGGAGCTATCCAATGCCCTTGGAATCCTACTGCCACAAGCATGAGGGCTTCTCCTGCTGCTGGCACCTCATCTGCATCATAATTCCCAGCACCAAAGTCCACGAGCCCCTGCATGCTGTTGGTGTGCTGGTCATACTGGATTCTCCTCTCCAATGACATCGCACCAATGAGCAGAGAACAGGACTGGAAGTCTTTGTCCCCTGCCTGTGATCTCTCTACCAGTTCACTAAAGACTTGCTGGCTGAACCCTGGCCTGTAGTCTGGGTTTGAGAGCCACCTGCAACAGAGAACACAGAGGATGGTTACCCAAGAGGGAAGCTGCAAAAGCCCCATACTGTGATAGGAACAGGACATTCATTGGCAAGTAATATAACTTTCAGAGAATACGAAAGGTGAGGATGCAGCCACACACCTGGAGGGGATTCTTCCCATGGGATCTGTGAGGAAAGAGACACAAGCTGGTGTTTAAGCTAAACTCCCCCACCCTTGTCATCCCCACTGAGGACAAGAGAAGCAGAGGCAGCCTGAGGCTAAGCTCCCTTCCGTCTCTCATTGGTATTCGGACAACAGGCATGCTCCTCTCTCATAAGCCTCTTTCAGTTAACCCTCCTTGGGTTCTCCTCATCTGTCCTGCCCTCTAATCCCAGAACTGTCTTTCTGGTTTGTTTGCTCTTTTTTCTTCCCATTTTCTTCTCAGGTGTGGAGCTGAGAACTGCACTTCGTGTTCTGGCTGCCCCAGGACTAGGGAGAGCAGCACTGTTACCACTTTAGTATTACATGCCATTTGCCTAGAGACACATCTGAATGCTACTGCACAGTACCTCAAACTTCTTATTCTCCATCCCATCCCATCGGCTCTTCAGACTAGTCACCCCTCCTTCTCTTCCCCCAGTTTACACCTGTGTCCTCTCCCCTCCCTGGGTGTAAGGGTGTCTCAGACTGATGCATCTTTGCGTCTTCAGCTCTCGCTGTCCCAGCCCCTTCAGCTGTTTGCCCCCCTGTTTCCTATGTGTCTGCATCAGGGCTGTCAGTAAATCTGATACCACGCCAGCCTCTAGGTGGCTGGCTAGAAAGCCTGTCTCTGATCCCTGCTGTTTCCCCTCTTTGCTCCCCTCACCACTTTGTGGTTCTCTATTAATCTCTGTGTGAAGCCGCACTGGTCCCTCTCTCTCTTGTGGCTCATTAATGGCACTGGAGGCTGACAATCCCTCTTCTCATTAAGCCCAGTATTTGCCTGTTATTGGCCACATCACCCAAATGTTTACATATCAGCTCCCTGATCCTCAGCCTGGGACAGGGGTGGGCAAACTATGGTCCGTGGGCCACATCTGGCCCTCCAGATGTTTTAATCTAGCCCTCGAGCTCCCGCCAAGGAGCAGGGTCCAGGGCTTGTCCCACTCCAGCCAGGGAGCAGGGTCAGGAGCTTGCCTCTCTCTGTGAGGCTCCCAGAAACAGCAGCATGTTCTCCCTCCGGCTCCTACACATAGGGGCAGCCAGAGGGCTCCACATGGTGACCCTGCCCAAAGCAACGCCCCCGCAGCTCCCACTGGCCAGGAACCATGGCTAATGGGAGCTGCCAGGATGGCATCTGCAGATGAGGCAGCGTGCAGAGACGCCTGGCTGCGTCTCTAGGTAGGAGCCAGAGGGGGGACATGCTGCTGCTTCTGGGAGCTGCTTGAGGTACATGCACCCCAGAGCCTGCCCTCCTCCCGTGCCCCAACCCCTTGCCCCACCCCTTATCCCCCTCCCATCCTCCAAACCCCTCAGTCTCAGCCCGGAGCCCCCTCCTGCACCTCCAACCCCCCTGCCCCAGTCCGGAGCTCCCTCTCGCACCCTGAACTCTTTTCTGGCCCCACCTCAGAGCCCATGCCCCCAGCTGGATCCTTCATTCCCTTCTGCACCCCAATCCCAATTTTGTGAGCATTCATGGCCTGCCATACAATTTCCACCCCTGGCCTAGGGCCAATGTCTAAGTAACTGACTGGCAGGTTCCTGCTTCTCCCTTCTTGTCCTTCTTGGACACTGAAACAATGGTCCTCTGGCCTCCAGCCCTGCTCCCTGGAATAAGTGAAGGTTGCTCTCATAGCTCCTGCACTTTCTTCTCTTGATTTTGTATGTGTTGCCTAGTGCTGTGGTTTGGCTTGATCTGCCACACTCTCCCATGAGGCCTGAAAGAGAATCCAGGCCCCTCTGCAAGACAGCAGGGTTCAGTTCCGAAACATGGCCTCTTGTAGCTGTGCTGAGAGGTGCTGGGACCTCCCTTGCTCAACAGCCTCTCGTAATTACATCTTCCTAGCAGGCTCTGTTTATCAGAGACAGAGCTCAAGAATGAGACTCTGTAGGCCTGTGCCCAGTGCTGGTGGAGATTTCCTAATAACATTTGTCCAACAGCGGAGGGTATGATGCATGTAGGAGAGACGCACGCATGCAAGGTGGTGGGTTCTGGCAGCTGGAAAGTCCTTGCCACGCACTCATAGGCCTTGGCTGAGAACAGATGAAGCGAGACGGCAAAGTTGCGCATGGTGGCCGGGTAGCTCCCGTGCTGGGTTCCTTCATAGCACAAGTCAAGCTGCAGGTCTGCTAGAGCAAAGAGATAGGTATTGGGGATGGGGTAGAGAGTATGGTGAAAGCCCCTGGGCTGGGGCTTATTTTGTGGGAAAGACCTGCAGAGAGTAGGTACCCTTCTCTACTGCAGATTATGGCAGAGAGCAGGCATGGGGCCCTTTCCCTGAGGTATACTTAGCGCTCTAGTAGGTACAAGGCCCTAGAGCTCCAAAGGGATGGGGGGCAAAGTGGGTACAAAAACCCCACCCCTGGGTTTGCTGCCATCAAGGGGGGAGGGACAATATCTAACTGTCTATAGGAGAAGAAATGTGCTGTTCACAGGCCAGGAGCAGCTTGTACTCCCCGAGGCCAGAGTCAGGTCTCACCCCCTTCACTGTGCTGACTCCCATGTCAGGCTGAGGCTCTTAACACATGGTCTCTGAAAGGGCAGCAAGGTCCTCATCAGTATTCCCAACTCCTCTGTTCCCGTCCCCCTTTTGTACCAGTAAACTGGGCTCTCAGCATGTGCTCCGTGTCCTCGCGGAGCAGGTGTTGCTCCCGCAGGCTCTCCAAAACACTCTGCAGCTCCAGCCGATAGTAGGTGAGGCGCCGCTGGGCTGAATCCTGCTCCCGCTCGCTCCCTAGCACAGGGCTTGGGGAGAGAGGAGATTTTGTTCTGCCTTCCGTCAGGCTGTACTGGTGCTCAGCATGGATGAGCTCCACCTGCAAGGACACAGAGGACCTTCAGTCACCCTTCCAACGACCTAAATGTCCTGAATTCCTGCTGGCTCAGCTCCTGGCCCTCCCACCCCAGCCACTGTGAGAGCCAAGGACATTTTTACACAGTGTGATAAGTTAATTTTTAAATTCATCATCATTGGCCGCTGTGGTCTTCTCCCCTCCCCAGCTTCCTGTCAGAGGCCAGCCTGAGTGCTGAGATCTATGAAGCCTGAGAGGCAGGAAGCATTCCTCTTACTGCCATCTGTGCCTCAGTCATACAAAACTACTCCCAGCCTCCCTTGTCACAGGCAATAAGTACTGTCTTAACTGTAGTCTGTAGGCCCCATGGGATGGGACCTCTGGGCTTACCACTTTGGCTTGAGCTGGAGAGACATCTGCTGGTGAAACAGTCTCACTAGCCCCTACTGATGGTACATTGGCACCCATGGCTTTAAGGGATCTGGGTGGACATTGCCCTCTGGGTGATTTCTGTGTGGAGCAGAAGTTCAGATCATTCAAGCAGCAATAAATTCATGACTAAAATGTGTGACCCATGTGCAGGGAATAGGCTCAGGGTACATAGCTGACACAGACCTTAAGTGGCACAGGCAGGAGCAACAGCCCTGGAAGACTCAGTCATTGAGGAGGCCAGTGCAGATGAGGGACTCAGCCAACAGGGCCACAACCCCAGTGCTATTAATGGAAGCAGCAAAGAGTCCTGTGACACCTTATAGATTAACAGACGTACTGGAGCATGAGCTTTCGTGGGTGAATACCCACTTCGTCGGATGCATGCTTTTACAGATCCAGACTAACACGGCTACCCCTCTGAGACCCGAGTGCTATTAACAATACTCTGCACTGCCTGGAACACATTAATTCAGCCTCTCAGCCCCCTGGAGATATTTATTACCCCCATTTTACAAACAGAGACACTGAGGCTCAGAGAGGGAACAAGACTTGGCCAAGGGATCCCATGCTGAGTGACTGGCAGAGCTAGGAACAGATCTTATAGGTCTCTACTCACCTAGTCCTCTCCTTCAGTCATAGAACCATACTCCCTCCTTTACCCTGTAAATTCCATCAGCTGCCCTGGCCCAGGTTCTGGCTACAACTAAAGAGTGATGTAGAAACTCCAGAGGCCTGTGAGCTGCTGGAAGGACAGGAGCAGCGCTGAAGATGCTTTTGCCTGCCAGCAGGGCTAAGAATGGTTAACAGGGAGACCAGAAATGATTGCTTGATCACCCAATCATCCCCCTCCACAATCGTTCATTCTCCCCACAGACATCGGCCATAGCCTGTTCTAGGATCTTTACAGCGCTGAGCCCCCTGATCTACTGATCATTCCCCTAATAGCCAGCCTAAAACTTACACACAGAAACACTCTCTTCTTAAATGAAACAACAGCCTGAAGCTAGAATAAAACACTAGAGAGGCTCAGAGGCTGCTCCTGCCCCCTACTAGTCTCCTTCCAAAAATAAACAAACTTCTCTCTTGTGGCTTTCTTTCTCCAATGCTCTTAGCCATTCTCTGTTCTCTTTCTTTGTTGCCACTCTCTGTTTTCTTTCTCTTCCCTAAACTGCAATGGCTTTTTCCACAGGCAGTTGCTCTAGGGCTATGGAGAACACTGGCATATCAAGAGCTATCTGCTCACTCTGTTTAGCAGGAGAAAATCCTCTGGCTAAGTGTTTTTCCTTCTCCTCCTCTTCTCATTGTATGGCCATGCTTTCTCTCTCCCTCTTCTATCACTGCAGCCAGATTCTGGCCTGGCTGAAGCCCCCCACTCCCTTGCCGTCATTTACTGAGTTCCATCCTGTGCTTGCTGCTGTACAAACAGGAAGGAGACAAGCCCTGCCCACACAAGCTCATAGGAACTCAGTCTTTGATTAATACAGCTGGGACCCAGAGAAGCCATACAGTGAAGGTACAAACTGTGGGCAGTGCTGGGTTTGTGTAACTATGGCTCAAGTATTCTCTAGAGGCATCTGGGTGGGGAAGTTGAAAGGAGCTGGAACCACAAGAGTCCCTTCAAAGGAGGGGAACATCACTGATGTGCAAACCTAGGAAGGGGAAATGATACTAATAAATTCTCTTGGGCTGGGCACCAGTGTTCATAGGGATGGATACTACCAGGACTAGCTGCATCAAAGCCAGAAATGGAGCTGTCCCTTTCCTCACCAGTGGGCCAGCAGAGCTGGGACTAGGAAACTTGGTAAGGCTAATCCCAGAGAAAGGATTTGTCCACTTGCAAGGAGTCCTGGGAAATCTCTAGTGACTACAAAAATGCTGTCTGAAGACCAGCAAGTGGGGTAGCTTCTCAGAGCAGATAGCTCCACAAACAGCCACCTGAACCTCTGAGTGGATAACTTGGGGAAACCACCTAGCTAGCTAGTGACATGTTCTAGGCAGCTAAGCCATTCAGGTTTGGGTTTGAGAGGTTTAGTTACTGTCTCTCTCATTTTAATGTACTATTCCTGTTTCTAGCAATCCTGTGATATCCGTGGGCTGGAAGCACCTATACCAGAGGTCAGCAACCTTTCAAAAGTGATGTGCTGAGTCTTCATTTATTCACTCTAATTTAAGGATTGGTGTGCCAGTAATACATTTTAACGTTTTTAGAAGGTCTCTTTCTATGTCTGTAATATATAATTAAACTATGGTTGCATGTAAAGTAAATAAGGTTTTAAAAGTGTTTAAGAAACTTCATTTAAAATTAAATTAAAATGCAGAGCCCTTCAGACCAGTGGCCAGAACCCGGGCAGTGCGAGTGCCACTGAAAACCAGCTTGTGTGCCATAGGTTGCCTCCCCTGACCTATGCCAAAAGACAAGATCTAGTCATGGAGCAGAACTGTTCTTATCCCTGATGTGACAGTAACTTGCTGGGTGGCCTTGGCTAACAGAGACTTCCTGTCTCTGCACCTTCAGTTTGCCAGCCGTAGGATGGGTTGGTGCTGACCCCTCTCCTGGGGGTGTGAGGGCTTGTTACAGTTTGTAAAGTGCTTTGAAGATACAAAGTGCAAGGCTTGCATTAATATTGTTTCTGTCCCCTAGTCCCAGGATAGACCCCTTAGGCACTACCCATTCCATACTGTGTCCCATGGAGAGTTGCTCCTTACTGAGGTGTTTTTCATTGTTTACTGAATCCACAGTAGCCCCTTTCCTGTGTATCCTCTCTGACACCTGGTTCAGTAATGGCACAAGAGGCCAGCATCTCTGGTTGGCAGGGCACATCTCTAATCAGCACAGGAAGTCTGGTTACTGGCCATCTCCTGAACGTTCTTTTCTCGATACCCTGATTCTCAGCCCAGTGTACACTTCTGTCTACTGAGTTCCTGCTTCTCCCTGCCCATCCCTCTCAGGAATAAATGTTGTTTTTCCCAGGCAGGCTGCCCCCACTCACTGGAACACATGAAGGTAATCCTTGGAGATTCTCCATTTTTCTCTCTTGGGCCAGGCCCTGTAAATTTGGGGTAGATTCTGTTCCCATTGCTCCACTTCCACTTTTGCTCTTGGCCTCTGAAACTGTTGTCTCTGATTATTTCCCTGCTTCCTGCACAGGATTCTTGGATTTCCTCTTTACTATTCATCTTTATATTGGAATCTCAGCTCAAACTCCTATTTACAGCAGGACCTTTTATGCCGGGAAATGCCCCCAACCACACAGCAAGCATCAAGAACAAACCATGTCACCTTTCGCTTGTTTTCCTTCATATAATGGATGCTGTTTGAGGCCATTGCTTCCTGAGCGGGGCTGGGAAACAGCAAGAAAAACTGAGATTAGGAGGCTAGAACTGGCTCCTGATCTGCTTTAATAGCAGTTCAGAAAGGAGTGGGGCTCTAAAGACAGAGCAGGGGCAGAAGCCAGATGCAAGGCAGAGGGACCTGGAAGTCAGGGGGTGAGGGACAAGCTGCTGTGTTGGAGCTCCGAAACCTGGCATTGAGGGACTGATCATCTGACCAGTCTGAGATGTGAAAGAAATAACTACAGGAAACAGAACTGCCCAGTACTTATGTGACAGCGGTCACTTCCAGAGAAGAGTCTCTGGCAGGAGATCTTTTCACCACCAGGGAACAAAAAAGCTGAATATTCCTACTGCCAGCAACTCACTATTCCTGCTGCTTTCATGGAAAACCTATAGATAGGATCAGAAGGTATCATCCTGAACAGAGAAAACTCTGTCAAGAGCTGGGCCATCAACAGGGACGGGAAGGCTTGCAAGGAACTTGATGGAGAGAGACTGCGAAGTTGTTCCTGTTGGAACCTAGAGGCCCTGTTATTGCAGCACAGCCCATGTGACTGCACAATAAATCTAGGCTAGCCAAAAAGAGATTCAAGCCTGTAGTGCCTCTTTCCCAGCTCTCCTTGGGAATGCGACATATGCAGTGGGAAAGTACGGAACTGACTCACTGACCTCTGATGCTGTTTTAGCCCCTAGGTCGTTCTGCTTCAGTAAGCTCAGGAGGGATCAGTGCAGTGTCGTTTTAAGCTGAGTTAGGAACACACAAATTGCCATACTGGATCAGATCCCAGGTCCATTTAGTCCAGTATCCTCTGTCTGATAGTAGCCAGCACCAGATGCTTCTGAGGAAGGTATCGCTAGTTCCAAAGGTGACTGCCCAGCAGAAGGGAAAGTACTGAATGTGTTACAGCCAGTTTCCTATAGCTGTTCTGGTCCCTGTTCACTTTCAGGTATTAAGTGATCTGAAACATCCTTTGAGTTTGGCTCATGACCACCTGAAAGAGATCACTCCCTCTGACCCCAGAAGCTGAGATCAGCTGGGGTGCTTTTTTGCTGACCTAAAGGTTTGAACACCTAGGGGCTGCTGGCTGGGTATTCTCAGTGGGGCACAGGGGGGCTCTCAACTCTGGAATTTACTTCCCCTCTGGTCTGGCAAAACCTGGAGGTGTTGGCCTTCATAACACACTTCTCCTAGGTTTTTGATCCAGGGTCTGGGGTTTGGAGGTTAACAGTAGGTGAAGCCATCACTGCCGAGAGAGGTCATACATGTTCAGTGCTAATCTTGTTCAGAGGCCATAGTTCGCATGCTGGGTAAGAGGATACTTCATTGACTTGGTCTTTGGTGCTTCCCTCACTATGTTGCAAAATGCCCATTATGTGTGGATTACAGGGACAGAGAGTCAAGGGCAGTAGCTCCCTTCTATGCCATTTATCTTAAATAACCTCATCATTATAATCTGATCTCTAAACATAGACCACCTGTGGAATGGAAGAGTCAGTAGGAGTAATGGAACAGAGAGCATCCCCCTCCATCCACAATCATTGATGAATGGCCACAGCAAGAAGAAGGGACACATTGTAATAGTGTGAGGTCAGCCCTCTTGTGACAGAATGAAAAACAGTTTGAGAAGAAACTCAACAAAATGACACTCTTACTTACTTATGCAGAGATCTGTGAAATAGTTCTCAAAGGATAATGTGCTGAGGATGGAAGACTGGTTGGTGCTTCATAAAAAAGGGTAATAAACATCAGGGTCTCAAGCTGCGAGGAGAGTACTACCAGAAGTTTTATCTGGAGCAGATAAGTCCAGTCACAGACCTACACTGGGAGACAGTATTGGGGAAGTGATATTGGTGAGCACAGCCTAGGGGAGGGAATGGATGGAAGGCCAAGTCTGAATTTGCAGTGAGGTATGGGGCTACATATTCAGAGACATCTTTCTCATCATACTTTGTCCTTCTCTAGCCTCATTCAACTGAGGATCTCCACATACTTCCTCTCTATCCCCAGCACATAGGGAAATATCACTTTTCCTGTGTTACGGACAGGGAAACCATGCCTCACAGACCTTGCTCAAGGTACCACAGAAGTCAGCAGCAGGATCTGCAACAGAAGCCAGAAGTGAGGGCCGGCTTTAGGCCGATTCGCCCGATTCCCAAGAATCGGGCCCCACGCCTACAAGGGCCCCGCAAGGTAAGGAAGGACCTTCTGCCGAAGTGCTGCCAGAAACAGTGGCAACTGATTGAGCTGCCGCCAAATTGCCGGTATCTTCGGCGGCAGCTCAATCGCTACCGCTGTCTTTGGCAGCATTTCAGCAGCAGCTCTTTCAAATCGGGCCCTGCATGTCCCAAAGCCAGCCCTGCCAGAAGTCCTAACCTTTAATATCATACAGTCCATCTTTTCTTCATACCATGACATTGATCAGAGAGGAAATAATCATGCTCTATATGCCTTTGGTGCCAGGCAGGCAGAATAAGTGATACCATCACTTACTCTAAAACTGGACAACATCCTGGAGGACTATATAGGCTGCAGGGAACACTCCTGTCCTTGGGCAAGAGGGCAGATTTGTTGGGGACCTACTAAGGCTTTGCCATTTCTGACTTAGTTTACAAATATGAAGGAGAGATGCTGTAGCCACAAACTGCAATCATCAGCAGGATTGAACCTAGAACCATCAGTACCCAAAGCACAAACACCTACCATATGAGCTAAAGCAGAAACTCTGTTAACTGGGGGGTACCAGACCCTGGAATAGCCATGATTTCATTCACATTAAGGCCCACTATGCCAGAGGCTGTCTGGGCAAGGGCTGTTGCTGGATGTTGGTCTGTGAAGGGCTACATGCACATACACTCCTCTCTAAGGTGGCTGGCTCTGATCACCACCAGGCCCTCTCCTTTCCACAGTACCTTAAAGGAGAACACAGATGGGATCACACCAGCCTTCAGCCGCTTCTGCCCTCCGTAAAGCTCAAACTCATCCTGAGTGAAGTGCTGTGAGCAGAGGCAGGCTCCAGCACCTGGGATCCACAGCCTCCTGGAGCCAGGCTCAATGCGCTTCACAGCCAACATCCACCTCTTCCTCAGCTCATGGGCTTTGGGGAAGCTGCAGAGAGACAGGTGAACTTCTCAGTCCTGTTATGTTACCATGGGAATGTGTGAGACACGGCACACGACAGACATCATCCTGGTTCCCATGCCCAGGCCTGCCCCATGGCACCTGCCATCCATCCCAGTCCCCATGCCAAGGCCTGCCCCGTGGCACCCACTGTCCTGCTGGCCATAGAGCCATAGGTTAGGGTTACCATACATCCATATTTTCCCGGACATGTCCGGCTTTTTGGTTCTTAAATCACCATCCGGGAGAAATTTTTAAATATCTAAAAACGTCTGCGATTTTGCCACTATTATTTTTACCCAAAGAAAAGTTGATCATTCGAGAAAGAAAGTGAATGTTGATCACTCAAGAGAGTACCCGCTTTTCCCCCCTAGCCTCTAGCGCTTGCACCATGAAACAGCTGTTTCGCACGGCTGGGAGGGAGGGGGGAGGAAGGGGAACACGGTGCACTCAGGGGAGCAGGCGGGGCTGGGATTTGGGGAAGCGGTCCAATGGGGCAGGGAGGGGGCAGAGTTGGGGCACGGACTTTGGGGAAGGGGTTGGGATGGGGTCAGAGAAGGGGCAGGGAAGGGGTGGAGTTGGGGTGCGGGGCCACGAGCATCCACCGGTGCCAGGGAAAGTTGGTGCCTAGCCCTATGGTTCTAGACAGGTATGATCATTTTTCCATAGTGGTGATAGTGCAACAACTCAATAATTTCAGTGTCTTTTCTGAGTTTGTACCGTGCACAGTAGTGTTTCCTCAAGAGCTCTTTATTTGATATTTTATTTTACTACCCCCAAACACAATGCCTAAACGAAAGTGTAAATTCTCTGCAGAACTAAAGATGAAATTCCCGTGTTTTCAAAGTGGTAGAGAAGAATGGGAAGCTGAGTGCTTGGCATGTAGACCTGGTACTTAGGTCTCTGTGAAAAATAAAGGTGCTAATGATTTACAAACTCATGTGGACTCAGACAAGCACAAAAAAGCAGTTTGAGGAGAGAGCTCATCAACAAAATTGACAGATTATTTTGTAAAACCAGGCAGCAAATCAGAGGATGCTGTTACTGCAGCAGAGGGTGTTTTTGCATTTCACACTGTTGTGCAATCCATTGACTTAAAGCTATTATGATGCTTATCTGTCTCACTGAAGAAGATATTCCCTGATTCTGAAGTAGCACAGAAATTTTTGAGTGCTAGAACCAAGACAGAAGCAATTGTTATCTCTGTGCTTGCACTGCATTCTCTTGATGTTGTTCTGAAAACATTTGAAGAAAATGACATAGCTTACTGTGGAGTTGCTACAGATGGAAGCAATCATGGTTCAGTGAAAATATTTCCAGTAATTATTCAGTATTTTGACTGGAAGAATGGTGGTTCGCAATCAAAATTGATTGAGGTCCAGAACACACCTAATGAGACTGACAACATGATTGCTCACTACGTAAAAGAAACGCTTGAAAAAAATGGTTTCTTCGAGAAGTGTATTGCATTTACAGGTGACAACTGCAATACAATGTTTGGAGGACCCCGCGTGATGAAGATGGAAAGAATGTGTCTGCAATCTTAAAGAAGTTGTTGCAGAAGCGAACATTAATTGGTGTGGGTTGCCCAGCACACATTTTGAACAACTGTGTTCACCATGCAGCAGAAAGAAGGTTGACACTGAGAACATTATTTTTTAAAAGCAGCAAAGAATCCTGTGGCACCTTATAGACTAACAGACGTTTTGGAGCATGAGCTTTCGTGGGTGAATACCCACTTCCTCAGATGCATATAAGGTGCCACAGGATTCTTTGCTGCTTTTACAGATCCAGACTAACACGGCTACCCTCTCATACTTGATTATTTTTTAAATTTACCAGTACTTTCATATCTACACTGTCCAAACTGAGTGGTTGAAGGAGTACTGTGAGTTTGTTGATGTTGAATACCAAAAGCTGCTTTCTCATAGCAAGACACCATGGCTGTCATTATTTCCAGGCATTACAAGGCTGATACAGATGTTTCCGGCCTTGAAGTCATTCTTTCTGTCACAGGACAAACCACCCACAGTGCTTAAGACATTTTTTGAGTATGAATTAAGTGAGATTTACCTCTGGCACACGCATTCACTCATGAGTGTATTCCAAACTTAATCCAAGAAATCGAAGGGAAAAGCAATTCTGTCATGGAAGTGCTGAAAAGTCTGAACGTGGTTCACACTATCCTTCTTGAATGCAAGACTCACAACTTAATGTCCCTGAAAGTTAAGGGACTACTGGCACAAAAGCTCATGAAGGGAATTGATGAAGAGTGTGACAAATTCTGCGCTGAAGTAGATAATATGTACAGCAGATCCTTAGAGTATTTGGAGAAGTGCCTTAGACCCCTGGAAGACTTCTCTTGTTTCAGGTGGATTATTCTGAGTGAAACACCGAATTGGAGTGATGTGGAACCTTGTATCAAGTACCTGATAGATAAGGGGGTGCAAATTGATGACATGAAGTGTTTTGATCAGGTCAGCAACCTGAAGAAGTTTACAGAAAATTGCAACAGTGATGAAGAGTTCAGTAATTACTTGCTAGCACACCAGAAGTGGACCAAATATTTTGGGAAATCCAAAAACACTGAGTGTCATTTAGTTAAAGATTGCACAGTTCTTTACTATTCCTTCTCACAATGCAAATGTAGAGTGAATTTTTTCACTGATGCAAAACCAGTGGACAAAGGAACAACAAACTGAATGCTGAGTGTCTGAAAGGAATTCTATTTGTACAGTACAACTTCAGACAAACTTCTTGTAAACACTTTCATGCCTTCTTAAAAAGCATTCAACCTCTGCGGAGAAAAATGAGATCTACAGAGAAGTGTGTGTGGACACAAGAGGAGAAAAAACTGAAGACCTGGTGAAAGGAAAGGACTCACTACATATAAAGAAGTACAGCTAACTTTAAATAATTAAACCTCACTTTTGAGGCCACATCACTAGTTCTTATATATACTCAATATAGACAACATGTAGCACATGCATCTGAGGAAGTGGGTATTCACCCACGAAAGCTCATGCTCCAAAACGTCTGTTAGTCTATAAGGTGCCACAGGATTCTTTGCTGATGTAGCACACAGCAGATGTAACAGTATAACAACACATTAATACAACACAAGTTAGTAGATACTGGTGCAAATAGCCCCTCCATAGAGCGTCCTCGGTTTTGAATGGTCAAACACGGTAACGCTACCATGGGTACAACCATAGGGCAACTAGCCCTAACCCTCCCCTCAGGAGCCGAAGCCAGACCCCGCCCCCCGATACTAGCCCCGCCCCCAGAGAGACCAGCCCCCTCCCAGCGGCATGAGGCCCCGCTCCCACCTGTGGAAGGAGAGTCCCCGGGCGCGGTTCTCCCGGGTGTCCCGGTTCGGACAGTTTATGGCGGAACAGGCCTTGGGCATCGTCCGGCAGAGCCCCGGGGGGGCTCGAAATCCGTACACCGCCCTGACTACTCTGCCCCGGGTGTCATGGCGGCGGCGGAGGCTGTGGTTGGCCCCGGTAGGGACCCGTCGTCAGTTCCGGCCTGCGCGGATTGGACCCGACGGGGACCCGTCACCCCGGTCTTTTCTGGGAAGGAGAGACCATGGCGGCGGAGCCGAGCAAGGCGGAGATTCAGACTCTGTTCAAGCGGCTGCGGGCGGCGCCGACCAATAAGGTACCGGAGCGGGGCCGGGCCCCATCCGTGGCTGCGTCCTCCCGGTCGGGACTGGGCCCCCGAAGCCGCTTCCTGCCTCTCCTGCTTCCGGTGGAGCTGCGGGGCCCGGCTCGGCCCCTGCCGGCTTGCGGGGTTCTCCCCGGGTTGTGCCCCAGCCCGGCCTCGGGTGTCTGCGGCCTGGCAGCGAGACAGGCCCTTCTCCCCTGGGCTGCCCGGCCCCTCTGCCAGGGCAGGGGCAGCTTCCCGGGTGGCTGGTGGCCAGGGAGCTGAACCGTGGTGCTGGGGGCGGGCGGGGCTTTGATCCGCTGGAAATGCCCCAGCGGGCCAGGGACGTCACAGCCGGAGCGGGGGAGGGAAGAGGGTGGTGGGGGCTGCCCAGCTGCAGGGGGCGCTTTTTATTTTAGCATTTAATTTGCCAGCTCTTCTGCTGCTGCTGCTGCTTTCGTGCGGAAACGGGGATACAACCCCAGCCAGCTCAGACCTCCCTGTGGCTCCTCAGCCTGATGCTAGGGCCACCTCTCAGACCTTCTGTGACTTCCTTACTCTTCACTCTGATTTCCCTTTAGGCCTGCTTTGACTGTGGTGCTAAGAATCCAAGCTGGGCCAGTATTTCCTATGGCGTATTTCTGTGCATTGACTGCTCTGGAGTCCACAGGTCACTGGGTGTGCACCTAAGCTTTATCAGGTTTGTATGTTTAGCACAAGAGTTGAAAGGGGGTGGGGATGCATTATGGGGAAGGGAGAGATGTTTTGATCTGCAGATCAAGGAAGCATTCACTCATAGCATTTGCTTACCTTGTCATAATTGGAATTAGCTGAGGTTTGTTTAGCAGGAGGACTTCTGTCAAGCAGGAGGCACTTTATTCTCAAAAGCGCACAATTTTCTGTATAGTTTGCTGAATGTGTAACACTTTGAATTTGGCTCCTAGCTCTTTTAACATATGAAGAAACTCAGTGAAATAGTCCTTAGAGCACCAATGTGTTATGTGCATTACCCTCAAGGGAAGAGCATCTGGAGTATTCTGTGTAAGAGCTGGAATACTAGCAAAGAACTTCACCCTTTTCAGCGATATTAGTAAGAGGGGAAATGAAGGATGAAATTAGAGCTAAGATGATAAATGCCTGACTGAAATGGATAGACATAAGTGGTGTAGTTTGTGACAGGGAGATACCAGTAAGATTAAAAGAGAAAATCTAAAAAAAAAAAAATGGAGGCTGTCAAGTTTTAATGTATAGTGCTCAGTATGGAGCAGCAAAGAAGAAAAATGAGCATATGATCTGTTCCACAGAAAAGCAAATGTTGAGGTGGATGAGTGGTGTAAGGAAGAAAGGCCATGTCAGGAATGTATGTGTGAGAGACTTACTCAAAGTGAGACCCATAAACAAAAGAATGAGGGAATGCAGGCTCAGATGGTTTGGTCCTGGAAAGTCCAGTCTTGACAACTATGTGGATAAAAGAGTCCAGCAAATTAAAGCCAGCCTAACGGGTGGAGGGATGTCATAAAGGAAGAAGATGTATTGGCATGTGGTGTGATAGAGGCTGAGACACTGGACACAACTCCCAGGGCACTTTGGAGGGAGAGTGCTCATAGCGCAGACCCCATTTGATGGCATTATGTCAAGGAAGAAGAAGAGTAAGAGGTGGTGATGTATTGGACCTATCCAGACCAACCCCCGCAAAGTAGGTCATCACTGACCATTATCTGGTGTTTTGTCCATGTCTCAAATGATAGGACTCCCAACCTTTCCATTGCACAGATTGTTCCTCAGTCTCACAGGTCATGCTATCTTGGTGTTTCTCATGGTATTTAAGCTTCTTAGGACAGCGACTGTCTTTTTGTTGGGTCTGTACAGTGCCTAGTGCAATGGGGTCCTGGTCTATAATTGGGGTCTCTAGGCATGATTGTGATAGAAATTACTATTTATTAGTCCAAGTTTTCCCACTTCTTCCTGGTACTCTCTCTGCTGTTTACACCCTTTGGATGTTTACAGACTGGTCTCTCCTTAAGTCATTTCTTAACTAAAGTAGACAGATTTAGCTCTTCATCTTTGTCATAACTGAGACCATCAGCCCTTGGATCACTGTATTGCTCTTTTCTGATCCGCATCCGGTTTACCTTTTTGGCACTTGGATGCCAGAACAGAAGGTAATATTTCAGGCGCAGGTGCACATGCACCAGAGCCGTGGAAGAAAGCTGTTCTCTCCCTGCTCACTGATATGAAACTTCTGCTACCTTTTTGGCTTGCTATAGTGAGTGACCCTTCTGTTAAACTTGCCATCTACTGTCTCCCTGAGAATTTTTACTTTCCAGGTTTCTCTCTCCATTTAGTATCTGTTCCAGCATGTGCTCCTCCAGATGTGTATTAGCATCACTTTCAGAGCAGAGTCTTGTTTTGTTGTTTTCTGTCCATGTTTATAACCTTCCTAGATCTGTTTTTGTTGCACCTACGTATTACCAACACAAGTGTCCTAAACTTGTACCTGTTTCACTGGGTTCCAGGCTAATGTCCAGATGCTCAGTGCATTATCATTGCACTCTCCAAAACTTGTATGCTCTGCCCTTCAGGAGGACTTAACAGTCATTTGTTATGATGGTTGAATAAGTGCCCTGTTGTGAGATCCACACCTATATGATACCTGACTTTCTTCCAATCAGGGCCTGGGCTGTAGCTGGTGTCTCTTTGCATACTGTTCTAGCATAGGATGAGAGTGTGGATCTCGCTCTTCATTCTACTACTAATGTTTCTGCAAGTATGCAATGCCCTTTTATTTTGAGTAGTGCCTTTGATATGGCTTGTAAGCCCACCCCTGTGCTTTAAAACATAATGGGGTGGGCTGAATATATGTGTCTTCCGTGGTGTTGTAGGATCAATTCCTGGAGAACAGGAGATGCTGACTGGGATCTCCCTCTGAGTGCAATGCCATTGGGAGACATTTTTACATGGGCATTATATATCCAGTGTGGGGAGCAAACCAGTGAGATCAATGACCATTACCAACTCCTCTTAACTCCAGTTACTGGGTGGGAAGTGAAATAGAAAGGCTACAGATATCCCACATGCTCCAGAATGGTGTGACTAAATTGCAGTGAGATGTCAGGCTCTGGCTCTGCGGGCTGATAACATGCTTCTGAATCCAGGACACCTACACCTTCTTGATATAGCTGATTTTGTTCTTGTACAGATCTACAGAGCTGGATTCAAATTGGAGCTGGTTCCAGCTGAGGTGTATGCAAGTGGGCAGCAATGCCAATGCGGTGAGGAACCTCTATAGGCATTTTGTTTGATTTCCCTTTCGGCTGTGAGCATTCTCTGCTTCCTGTGTGCCCAGCTCCTCCTGGCATGGCTTTCTTGGTGCTTGGGTACCATTCTCCTCTCACTCTCTCTGGATACCTGCAGGAGAAGAGAGGCACTTTCATTTTCCATCTCCACTTAAGGGGTCAGAACAGTAACCCTGGTGGAGATTAGACTCCTGATATATAGGTCTATCATTTTCCTAGATCTCCCTTACATGAGATCTGAAGGGTTTTTTTAAAGATAAGGGAGTTCTGCTTAGGAAGAGCCTAGAAGCCCTGCCCCATGCTGTGATTCAGAAGCACTCCTCCCTGGGAAGGGCTGGTAGTGGGTTCTTGAATCTCTGGATCCTGGAAGAGCAGGATCCAGGTGAAGGCGGAGTTGAACAGTAGCTGGTATATTTCTAGGGAAAAGCACTTAACTCCCCCTACACCCCTCATTCTCTGGGAAGTTCCCTGCTCTTGTTACTGCTGCTCTCAAGTTGGTTACTGATGTCTGATGCTTGTGGGAGTTTGACTTGGCTGTCTGTAGACTGATTATCCCCTTTTCCTCAGACTGCCTTCTTCCGCCAACATGGCTGCACCACCACAGATGCCAATGCCAAGTATAATAGCAGAGCTGCCCAGATGTACAGGGAGAAGATCCGGCAGCTGGCGAGTGCTGCCATGGCCAAGTATGGCACCAGTGTAAGTGCTGACCAGCCTGTACCACAGTGGGAAAGAAGCATGATGCTGATTGCTGAGTCATATGTGATGTGATCTTCCTTTCAGCTCCTGGTAGATGGACTGAGTGGAACCCCAGGCCATTCACCAGAGAAGAACGATGCTGACTTCTTCATGGAGCACACACAGGTGAGACAGATCAGCTAGATATCACTGTCCCTGTTGAAAGCTGCTTTGTCAACTTGCCAGGAGCCTGCTTTCACACCTAGTTTGTATGAAAAAGGCTGATTGCAACTGGCCTCAGTAAAAATATGGAGCTGCAGCCTGTGAAGACTGCAGTTCCCAACCTACAGCATGGTTCAGGAGTGGAGTATTGCAGACTGGAACCCCTGCCTGCTGCCACTCTGCATTGTAGGTGCACCACTAGGGAACTCTATCAGCTCCTTTTGGCCTATAGGCCTTGTTTTGGCTACCCCTTTATTACGTAGACTCTTTTTTAGACTGTTATGCCAAGTACAGGTAGCCAGCAGGAGCTTGTGTACAAATCATCCCTGCTGTTTGGAGGCCCAGGTCTGTTAGATTTGGGTCACTGCTCATAGTGGGTGGAGTAAAATGGGAACAGACCTGAAGGAATGTAGGATAATCAGCATAGACGAGTCTTCTACCCTCCCTCGGGGAGCCAGGTGGGGGTTATCCCCTGAAATATGGGCAGTCCTTCATCTCAGTCTAAATTGTGATGGCATCCCTGGTTTATCTATCTCTTGAATGAGACCTCTTGTCTCTCCAACCCCACTGCATCCAGCTCAGCTCCATTCTCCCTCACTGGTGATTTCTTGGAACTCCTGAGGAAATGCTGACTGGCCCCTAACGTCACCACTGTCTCTGGAGAAACTATGATATGTGCATGGGTACATGTTATCCTCTTTTGATCTATAACTGGGTGGAGTCACTATTCACCTGGGGTGGGATTGGTAACTGTACTGGGTCATTTATCCCTTTGAGACTCATTGTACCATGTTTCAACCTTTAAGCTTTCCAGTACCTGGGATGTGGCAGAAGCTGCTCAGAATCTAGCATTGTCCTCACTGGAGTCTGAGAGCGCAGCAAAGCCATTGGAAACCGGCGAGATGCCACGTGAGTTCACTGCTAAACAACTTCTCTTCCAGCAAAGAATCTCACTGGGCTGGGGTTGAAAAGGCTTAGATTCTCCCTTGCTCCCTGCATGGGCAATGAGTGGAGGTTCCATGCAACATTGTTTTGGAGTTCTGGTGAAATGGATCTGTCTGGGAAACCCATTCTGCTCCCAGATCAGAGAGATTATGCAGTTCTTCGCTCTCCTTGCAGCATGTGCATGGAAACAGGATCTTTATGACTTTGGGTTTGCCTGACATTTTTTCTTCGTGCCCATGTGCAGATCTCAGAATTATTTCTACTGCAGCCTTCTTCACTGTCCCTCGCAATAGATGGGGTCTGCATATGGGGTGCATGGAGCAGGAGCAGGTGAACACAGAGTTACAGAGATTCTGTTTCCAGGTAGATGTTGCAGGGAGGGAAGGGATTTGGAAGAAGTGCTGCTCTTTGAAAGAGCTTCATATATTTCCCTGTAAGCTGGCGCTCCATGGTTTCTTGACTCGCTTAATGAAGAAATTTTAGAAGGAGTAACTTGCTGAATGAAGACCCTATGTCAGCTGCTGTGAAGAGTCATCTGCTCTGCAGATGTTGCAGCTTTCTTAGAAACATCTGGAATGCATCTGTTAGGATAGGGGTACTGTGAGCCCCCTGTCAGGCGGGAGAGGGTGTAAATCTGTAATCTTCTTTCCTCACTATAGTCTGACTGCTCATCTTGTCTCCATAGAGTCCAACCAAGGCCCATCTATTGACCTGTTGAGTATTTCTCCTAAAGCTCCTCTGGGTAAGTGAGAGAGTCTTCTGGTTTGTCCTCTCCCTGTTACCCTGTCCCTGGGAGTGAGTCATTCTTGTTTGGCTCTAGCTGGCTCTGGGCCTGGCACAGTAGCTGTCTGTGCAGGTTTTCTGTAGTGAGATCAGTAGAGCTGGAACTGGCTTGAGCCCATTCTTAGTTCTATAATAGGAATTTATCCTCCTGTGGAGTCTGCCCTTAGGGATCTGTTGTTGGCTTTCCAATCACATTGTGCTCTTGGCGCTCATTAAGTTACCCAGAGGGCCAGACTCTGCAGCCATTGATTCCACTCTATGAACTGGAGACTTCCTGCCCCATTCACCCTCCCCTTCCAAATTTAAACATGCATCTCATTCCCAACAGTTTGCTCCAATTGTAGGGTTTAGCACAGATGACTAGAGCTTGACTGCCCAAGAGACACTCATAACTTTCTAGGAACCCAGTGACAGCATATAACTGGCATACAATCAGCTCACTTCAGCCTCCTCTTCAGTATGGAGGTGTGGCTGACGGGCGGCAGGTCTCATAATACTGTCCTCCATCTGGCTCTGTAGTGTGTGGCCATAGCCTGCATTTCCCTATTAGGAAGTGTGTGCTCCTGGCCGCACTGTGACCAGGCCTGATGTAAACCTTAGTCCAAGAGTAAACCTTTAATTCCCCGTGTTTGTTTCTCTCACTCAGACGTGTCCATGTGTCTTTCTGCACAAGGGTCTGCTCCTGCCAGAGGTAACTGGCTAACAAATAGCCTGCACTGGCTGCTTGTGGCACCTCTGCCTGCCCTCTTCTTTGATTCTGCCTTCAGCCCTAACGTTGGATTCCTGGGCAGCAGAGTACATCCAAATTTCTGCCTCCGAAGTGGCAGATTCCAGGTGGAAAGAAGTGTGTGAGGGAAGCTGCTGGCTGCCTCTCTGCCCCGCTAGGCTTTAGGACCCAACTAGCCTCCCCGGGCACAGTGGGTCAGTGCCCTCTCCAGATGTCTCCATGCAGCCAGGGGCACAGCTATGCTTCCTGTTGCTTGGACTCTTCTGGCTTTCTGGATGACTCTTCCTAGAGGCATCTGTGGTGAGGACCGACCCCTCTTCCGCCCACCTCTCCCTTTCCTTTCTGAGACACTGCTGGAGCTCTCCCAACAGACAGATCGAGTCTTTGTCCATTGACCCCACCTTCACCACCAAATACAGGACACCAGCTGCATGACATGTCACTTACTGGTGCAGCCAGAACTTCTCTCAGAGTGACATGCCTTCCATCCAGGCCCAGCCTGTGTGCCTGGAGCTTCTCACTCTTCATGGTGGTCTCATTGCTTCATTCTTGGCTGGGTGGAGCCACCTGGGCTGTGCTGTGAAACTGCATGATGTGCCCTGGACTTTGTTGCAGCTAGGCTATGGATTTTTGTATGTGGGCTGCTGCCCGGGCTATTATGTACTAATCCTAGCTTGTTGAGTGCTTTCACTCCTGCTCACTCACTCCTTCCTTCCTGTTCCAGAACTAAAATCTTCCCTCATCGGAAAGAAGAAGCCAGGCACTGCCAAGAAAGGGGTATGTCTGAGCCCCTGTTACAGGGGGCTATCCCTTGCACTTTATGCATCCCTGCTCTCCTTCTGCTGGTCCCGGCTTGTTCGCTGGCACTTTACTTTGCTACCCTTATTGAGGCTCCCTCTGAACCTGGCCCTCCTTCTGAGGTGTCTGATGCCTGCTGATGAAACTTTTTCATTCTGCGTGATTAGCCAGTTGATGAGACTCTGCTCTACTGGTTCTTCCTCCCCCCGCACATTCAATGCCTTGCTAAGATGAAGGCAGTGAAACTATCAAGCCTTGTATTGTGAGTTCCATGGCTGGGCCCAGAATGCACCTGGCTAATCCCATACTGCACTGCACAGGTAGTTCAGTTCACCCTTTATGAGTGCTCTCCCTCTCCTCTGAAACATCAGTCGCTTGCTGCTATGTGGTGTGGGGCACTGAACCAGAAAAGCTGAAGGCCTGATGTGCTGGGTATTTCTGAAGGGCTCTGGACGTCTTAGGGAGAAATTCTCACTCTGGGTCTGTTTTATCCAGCTGGGTGCAAAAAAGGGGCTAGGAGCCCAGAAAGTGAGCAGCCAGAGCTTCAGTGAGATAGAGCGACAAGCCCAGGTGGCTGAGAAGCTGAGGGAGCAGCAGTCGGTGGAGTCGAGGAAACAAGCTGAGGAGTCCATGTGAGTGTCAAGCACTGGGGAAGCCACAGTTGTGGGCTGAATACTTGTTTGCTAGGGCATTGAAATTGGCATGAGGTTGATGCTCTCTACTCTGAGAATTCTTAGCCTGTAGATGCTGAACAAGCAGCAAGATAGCTCTCTGGGCAGGAGCAGGAGGTCATCTGAAGTAGGAGTTGTCCCTCCAGGAAGGCAGAAGCAGCATTGCTGTGACTGTATTTGATTCAGTGCCTCTGAAAGGGGTTTGGGTGGGTAGGTGTGGCAGTTCCCCGGTGCTCCATTGATTCTGGCTCTGTACTACTAATGCCATTTTTGGGCCTGATCCAAAGACTGGGCTGGGATCAGGACCTGTTATCTGTGCTCATAGACTTTGTACACTAATTAAAAACATGTCTCTTATAAGAAAGTGAACACAATATGAAATCCTAGTGTAGATCAAGCTACGCTGAAAAAACTACAGCATGCCCTTTCTGTGCTAGGATTTTACAATTTGATCATTTTGTTGCATAAACCTACCGTTTTTTCCCCCCACCCCCCCCACACACCCCACCGCTCCACAGTATCCACCTTGGGGGAGAGGTGACCTTGTATCCACTACTGTTGTTTCCCTTAGAGTCACTTCAATGCGACTGGCCTATCAGGAGTTGCAGATCGATCGGAAGAAGGAGGAAAAGAAACTTCAGAACCTGGAAGGGAAGAAACGCGAACAAGCTGAGAGATTGGGCATGGGATTGGTGTCCAGAAGGTATTTATTTTGGGGTTGCTTCGGGTGGTACTTTGCTGCAGGAAAGACTATCTGGGGATGCTTTGCTCTGGCTTAGATTTGTGCGGGAGCCTGCTGCCATCTTAACAGATAAGTGTTTGAATTTTGATTCAGAATGCCTGTGTGATGAGCCATGTCTGGAATCACTTCCATCCCTGGAGAGGATGAGGCAGGCCCTGCACTCTACTCAAAGCCTATAGGTCTCTGACCCCTGGGCCTTGTTGGTGGCATTTGCCATCCTGCATCATCACTGGGTTATAGGGAGGTGAAATAACACTTGGTATCTCAGTCCAGCAGACTTCTAGATGGAGATGAATTTGTCCAGTTGCATCATGGGAGGGTGCTGGAGCCAGGCTCTACTGGCTCGGGAGTCTTAGCACCCTCATCTTCTCAGGGTTGGCCAGTTCCAGTTGAAGCAAGATGCTGTAGGGTTGTTTGGATGCTGTCATCCCCTGATTGGGGGTTCCTGAAGCTTGAGCCTTGACTCCTTGCCTTGTTGTTAGTTCTGTCTCTCACTCCATGCTGTCCGAGATGCAAGTGATTGAGCAGGAGACACCAGTGGCTGTGAAATCTTCTCGCTCCCAGCTGGACTTGTTTGAAGATACCGGAGGTTTCACATCTGGACCCCCCAAGTAAGGCTGAGCCTCATTGTGGTCTTTGGCTTAGTCCTGGATTTCCTATGGCTGACCTAGCTGAGTCCCATGTACTTGGTCCCTAGGTACAAAGATAATCCCTTCTCACTGGGAGATGCCTTTGGCTCGCGATGGGAAACGGATTCCTCCTGGGGTGTTGACAAAGGGGAGGAGGAGGCCACAGTGACCATCTCCAGCATCCGGCCCATTGGAGAGAGGTAAAGGGCACCACCTTGCTGCTGCTGGAGCTCAGACTCTGGATACAAGGGGCGGGCCTTGCAGTGAGGTGGAACTAGGCTTAAACCTGAGCCCCACAAGCCTCTCCCATGCCTCGTGCTGTGAGCAGGATCTATGGAAACCTCATCTTCATGGGTACAGCAACCAAAAACAATAGAGCCCTTGGTGTGTCACACAGAGGAGTCCCTTGGGCTAGGTCACTGAGATAGGAAGTACCTAGTATCTACATTGGCTCCTTAGTGAAAGGGACTCTGGCCTTTGACTCTCCTAACAGGGAAGCCCATGGCCTGGCGACACAATGGGAACTCTTATACTGATCTCAAGGACCAAAAGACTAAAAGGTGTTTTATAAACTTCCACTGTCCATCATTAGAACAGTGATGCTTAAGTTTGGGGGTTCTTTTTACAGGGTGCTTGATTCCTTGGCAAACACCCCAAAGCATTCATTCCGGCGTTGAAAGTTCAGGGATCAAATCCAAGGAATTATAACAGAAACATTTACAGTGAAACTGGAATTGCAAAACAAACTTAATTAAATATATTAAAATTTTTTTTGGAGGCAAAATATCAGAGCCTCTTATTTTCAAAACAATCTTTTTTGATGAAAAAGAAAGGATTAGTTGTACTCTGTCCTGTGGTATAAAGGCTGTTTGCTTCTCTTTTGTGCTAACAGACACACTTTTTCTATTCCCTCTTGCTGTGCTGATGCAGTGCAGTTGATTTCAGGATGTGATGTGATGTGTGAGAGAGAGAGAGAGAAATGTGAATGTGAATGAATAGGAGGAAGGAAGAGGGGTCAGAAAACATGCCAGGAAAGCAGGCAGCACGCGATCTTACCTAATTGCCAGCACTGCATAGGCTGGAAGTCCCACTGATGGGCTGCGGACTGGATGTCACGATGGTATGATGTTCAGGACTCACAGGTGAAAAACAAAGTTCCTTGAACAAGAGCAAAGCCTAATGGCTTTCCTCTTACAAAGAAATTCTTTCTGTTTGGTCTGCTCCTTCTGTCCGAGGGTCAGGGAAGATAAGACGAGACAAGCTGGGGATGTAAGGTGGGACAGGAGAACGATTTGTTTATTTTCAAAGTCTCTTTTCAAGAACCCCAAAAAAGGGGGAAAACTTGATGGCATAGTTCTTTTTCCCCCCACTCTCATTATTTTGTCCACCAATCAGGCCTAGTGTTCACCATGCCAATTTTAGTTCATTAACTTTGGGATCCACATCTTCTGTTTTTACCGACCATGGTTTCAACAGTCCTTGAACCATATCGGCAGGCCCTATTTCGTTTGCACTAATCCAGTTTCTCTGTATGGTTCTCTTGCAGTTGTTTAATAACATTCATTATTGAAAACATAACCTATTTTCCATGATTTATTTTCAAACAGGCAGAAAGTTATGGGTTATTTTGGCATTTATTTATGAACGTACCCATACTTTTTATATTTGAGCTACAATTGGGATAAATGTTTATGGCTACTAATCACAACAGGACCTGATGACTGCCAGGCAAACTCAGCTTTGCTAAACTGTCCTCCAGAAGCAGGGGGATCAGCAGTGGCTCTTGCCTGTGGCTTTGTAGGTTTGCTTTGAGCAATGTGGGTGTCAGCGGAGTGGAGCTGATAAGTTGCCTTCCTTGCTGTGAGCACAAAGGTTTAGTGAGGTCTCTCTCCTGTCTCGTCTCCCTCAGACCCACCAACAGGAGGGAGGCAGAGAGCAGGACATCTGCAGTGGAATCAAATGAAGCTCGGCAGAAGTTTGCCGGGGCCAAAGCCATCTCCTCAGATATGTTCTTTGGACGGGAAGCAGATGCTGAGGTAAGTGCCACACTTACCCCCGCACCTGCCTTTCCTGCTGTACTTGGACTGGTACTTGTCCCCTGGCCTGACCCTCTCCCATCCTGTCTCAAGCCCTGGTTTTATCCCTTTTTGTTGTAGCTGAGTCTGAGTCTTCTGCTTTCTCCTTGATGCAGTATGAAGCCAGGTCTCGATTGCAGCAGCTCTCTGGCAGCAGTGCCATCAGCTCCGCAGACCTCTTTGGGGAGGCTAAGAACACGCACTCAGCAGGTTTGTTAGTACCTAGCGAAGGGAGGGGAGCGGGCAGACAATGGCAGACTCCTGGATCTAAGCCTAGAAGGTTCATGGTTGAGGGGCTGCTATGGAGCTGAATAAGTAGGGCCTGCTGGGAGGGGGCTATTCTTGCCCTCAGGCCCCAACCCACCCCTTTTGCTGGCTCTTGGCAGGTGGTGTGTCAATTGGGAACGTGCTGCCTGCAGCTGACATCACCCAGTTCAAGCAAGGAGTAAAATCTGTTGCTGGCAAGATGGCCGTTCTAGCCAACGGTGTGATGAACTCTCTCCAGGTGAGGCAGGGGGTTCCTCACTGTGGCCAGGGGTTGGGATCTGAGTGTCCTACCGACTGGGTATGTTCAAATGAACAGCAGGGTAAATTAGTTGAATTTGCACCCTATGGATTTCAGCCTCCTAGGTCTTGCCTCATCTGTAGGGAGCTGCCTTCCCTTGTCCCCTGCTTGGGCTGTGCGCATGCATAGTGGGTTTGCAGGGATCAGTTCCTGTGCAGGCATTTTCATGCTACAGTTAATGACAACTGCCCTCCAGTAGCTGAGACCATTCCATGCCACTGTAGTAATCCGTTTTGGGGCTGATTTCAGAGCACCTTCTTGTGCTGATGAAGACAACCCTTTATAGCCCTAAGGTTGCCGTCCCCACATAGTGCATCCCTGGGCAGAGCCCTTCAGGGTGGGGCTGCTTTCCTCTGACCTGTCCTTTGGGCTGGCATCCCAAATGTTTGTAATTAGCTCCGTGCTGGTCTGTCTCTCAAGTCCCTAGGAATGTTAAACATCTCAGGGTGTCCCTATCTCCATCCGTCTCCTCATAATGTGAGTGGTTGGGACAGTGACTTAAGGTGTGTTTCCTTCCTCAGGATCGCTATGGCTCATATTGATGACCCAGGGACTGCAGCTCAGACAAATGCCAGCGAGAGGCACCAGTCTCACCTTGAGTTGCTTGGAGTTATGCTGCAGGATTCTGTTTTAGTTTGTCTGGAGCGGGGTGGGTGAAGTCAACAGAAACAGAAGAGGATGAGGAGATGCCTATGCCCAACATCCTTTCCAAATAGCTCTGGAGTCTCATCTGTATTAGAAACTAATAAGCCCTCAAACCAAACCACCTGCCGCTAGGGTGGGAGGCCTTGTCTCAGAAACCCCACATTGCTGTGAGACAGGAGGTGCAGGTAGCTCCAGCCCGCACTGGCCCATAGCTTGTTGTCTCAGTAAGTGACTCTGTTTAGAGAGTTCCCACTTGCCCTGTCATCAGGTCCACAAGGAAATGACCCTCATGTGTCTTGCTCAGTGCTGTCACCCCTTCTCCATACACAGGCTAGTATGGCTGGGGAGGGAAGCTCTATTCAGTCACCACATGACAGGAGCAGTGGGAAATAGCAGTAAATGTTGTTGTGAAAATAACATTGGGGTTTCGTAGGACCTGCAGGAATCTGTTTTGGTAGCCTAGTAAGTGGGAGCCATCTCCCTTCTGTAAATTAAGTCACACTTGCTGATGTTTCCGTAAATCAGCATAGATAGAATAACCCCAGCAAAACAAGAACTTAATCTTGTTACATCAGGAGGCCAGGCTTAGGCCTGGACTCCACAGGAAGCTGAGCATTGCAGAGGTATCTACAGGCTAGGTGTAAAAACCCACGATGTCTTGTTTCCCAGGCGCACCTCTTGTTCAGCTTCTTCCAGCTAAGCTGAGGCTGTGATAGGGATACCAGTTTTGGTTGGACATGTTCCTGGAGTTTTCATCACATGACATTATCTTTAATTAAAGACTAATCTTTAATTTCTGGAGACTCCAGGACAGTATTGGACGGTTGGCAACCCTAGGCTGTGCTTGCTTTGCTTGAGGAACAGATCAGAGCCTCGTGGGGGGGTGAGGTGGACTGGGGCACAGAGAGGAATTGTATAATGTCTAGTGTCAAAGCACCTTGCCTTTTGATGATTCTCTGCTCCCCACCAGGAAGTGTCAACTATGTTAATACCCACAGGTCTCCCCTAGAAGGGGTCCTTGAGGACTGGGATGAAGGCACTTCGCAATGAAAAATGGGCTCAACACTCTTACAAATGAAAACTAAAATTCTGTGTGGAAATGGAGGCAGTAGCCATTTGTTCTACTGGCCCAACTTCCACTCAGAGTAATTCAGCCAGCATAGCTCTACCCAAGGCCAAGTCCTCCAGGTGTGCCGGGCCTCCTAGACTGGTTTGCACTGACTTATGCTTGAACTTCATGCCCCAGCCCCCTCTCTGGTTCCACTTGTTCTGTGCATACAGAGATGGAACAGCACAAGCTGGACTCTGTTCCTCCCAGCACAGTGGTTCTGGGCCTTTTCCTTTTTGAAGTCGCTTTAGCTGAGTAACTCTCTCTGTGGGTAGAAGAAGCAAAGGGCATTCCCCTTTCCTTTCCCTCCCAACAATGCTGCTTTGATATCCAAGTAGCAGGGGCATGGCACCAACCAGGAGCATAGTGCAGAGTATGCTGAACCTCTGTGTGCAGCACACCTACCTGGAGCTTCCCCAGGTTGAGTTCCTTCACGCTGTACTACTGAAGGGCAGGATCTCTTCATTTTGCTGAATTCTCCCCTAATTTTAACATGAGAATTAAATTATGGTTCAATGCAGTTGTTTGGGTTTTTTCCCCCCCTGAGTACTTGCTGGCAGAGGAATACCTATGGATGGTCCTCACCTGTGCAGACTCCCCTATGAGTCTGTCAACCTGCAAGGTGTAGCAGCACAGTGGTTGCAGGTTGGACCTAATTTCCTAGTAGGGCAGTGACTGTTTCCCTCTCACATTCTAATGTGTGTTTGGTGCCTAGGTCCTACAGTGATGGGGAGATTCACTGGAGCGGGGAAAGCTCTAGCCATCTGACTTAAAAGGCTCAGCAGGTCTTACCCACCCTCCTTCCTGTGGTTGTTCATTGTACAGTGCAGACACCCGAATTTAACTTGTACAGCTGTAGGATCTAAACATCTGCCTGCCTTGCCTTCCTACAGTTCTCTCCTATCCCCTGTGCACCTCCTCCAGATCCTGCTCACTGGGCTCTGAAATATGCACTGATGCTTAGATTTTAACTATTAAAATTGTCTTGGAGCAAAGCAGTGGCAGCCTCTCCAGCTACTCCCTGCCTGAGGGAGAGGATGGCAAAGGCTGGTGCTATGGCCTGGTGCTTCTTCTGCTCTGAGATGGGAAGGGATTTCTCTTCTCTGGACTGTTCATATTATTTAGGAGATAATGGTATTAATGAGCTGTTTATGGCTGGGCTCAGGGCTCAGCCATATGAGGGGGAGTGAAGTGGAACACTTTTCCCCTCAACTAAATAAAATCTAACATCTGTGTGTTCTCTGGCTCATCTCTTTCTAGAAAGGGCCAGGGGTGCTGGGTGGGTTTGTGCAGGGAGGTGTGAGAGGGTGCAGGCTTGAGCACATGTGGGCAGCTCCCCCTTTTGTAACATGGGCTATATGAGGGATGCTCTGTACTGGGCTAGGGCTGTGTTCTGATTTGGGTTCTCAGATCACTAACTCATCTGATTCTTTCCTGCTGGGCTATGCAGCTTACTGGAATGAGGCAGCAGCGAGTGGAGAAGTGGGTGGCGGGTAGAGCAATCCACTTACTAGCAACATTCCACCCTTGCTTTGGAGCTGAAGCTGGCTTGTTTAGTGTAGGACCTGGCCCGGCAAGGCCAGCCCCGCCCCTGTGTGTTACACACTAGTGTAAGTGGCAGCTGGACCTGGCTCAGGCTCTGTGAGTAAACTGCAAGTAAACATCAAGCCACCAGCTGGGGAAAGTGATGCCCTGCTGTTCGGGATTCCTGGAGAAACTAAGCTTAGGTGGAGCTAAGATTGAGAGTTTAGAACAGTATCTTAGAATAATTACAACATCCCTTTAATGTAGTTTATCTCAAAACCAAGTGTGTTAAACCCTGGAACATCAGAGTTAGGTTTTAAGTTTAACCACTACATTAATGTCCTGAGTTTATAATTCTTTAGGTTGGGATGATTATAATATTCCTCTAATGTAGTTTAGGGTAAATTACTGATCTGTGCTCAACCTTAAATTTATTTTATTGTAGCTTTTGGTTGGGGGAAGGGGTATTGACTGAGCTTGTGAGGTCTTGGTGTTGAGTGTATTTCTATGTTTAGATGTAATATGGTAACCTTTTTGGTTGCTGTATTTGATCACTTCCAAAATGTCAGGGACTATTTTAGCTATCCATCTGCAGACCTCTGCTGATTTTGGTGAGAATCAGTAAAGTGGAAGGGGCAAAAGGGGACAAGGGAGATGCATGAAGCTCCTGGCATCTGACTAGTAGGGCCATTTAGCTTCATCCAGGTGTCTAATTGTCTACACATACTAGGAGCATTTCAACACATTCCATCATACTAATATCCCCATCACATCACTGTCTATCCTCTTTGAAAGAGAATGTAGGATAAGAATTTGAGGGGTGGAGGAGAATAGGGGCCTGGGGTACTGTGAAGTGATGGGGTGCAGAGCCCCTGGAGGGGGGTTGAAGGGAGTTCCTGAAATAGAGGGAGATGGGAGGATGGCATGCAGGGAGCTTGGGAGGAAAATGGAACAATGCAAGGAGCTGCTGATGTGTGCAATGAGCTTGGCCTATAGAAGTTATGACATGAGCCAGCCTGGTGTAATATGTGACCACTGAACAAACTCAATGTTACCATGTGCTATTTCTAATCAATAGAAAATATGAAGTCAAAAATGATTTAAGGCTAACTTTTATAGCTTGATTCATTGGCACCCTCTGGAGGCAACACAGCAGCTGATTCAATTAATCTGGGTTTACAGCTGCTTTGGTTTGCCAGAGCAACACAAATCATCTGGACTCTTTACCCCCCTTTTCCCTTCCTTGCTGTCCTCTCGATTCCCACTGTTTCTCACACCTCCTTACACTCCTGTGTGTGCACACCAGTTTTCTCCTCCCTTTGCCATCTCCCATATTACCCTGTGCACATGCCTACCTCAACTTCCCCCTCTCTCCTGCCCTATCTGTTAAGGGATCAGCTGCAGTGTGTAACTTTTGAAAAAATATTTAGGCTCGGTGTCTATATTTGCTGCTGTTCTTTGTAAAGGTCATCATGCAGAACTGTCTTGTTTCAAAATGGCTGCCAGCAATGGGACTGAAGCCACAGCTAACATCAAGGAATGTTTTGTTTGACAACAATGAGTGACCCTTCTCAAAATGGCTACCAGCTGAGAGCCACTGTGGCTCAGGCGTCTACGAACAATGGGAGATGGCAGTCATTTTGAAAAAAGGGCAGTTCTTTGGAATTCTGATGGAGACCATTGTATGCTTCTCTGCCAAAGGAGAAACTTTCAGCTATGAAGAATAATGGGGGGGAAATTACTATTAATCCTAAAAGAAAATATTCAAATTCAGCTGTGGTTCAAGATTTCAGTGAGTTTTAATTATAGGGATAGTTGTAGAGTCTGTCATTATTGGGGGCAAAAAGTTTTGATCGCTAAATTTCTGAAGGACCCATTTTTAATTAAGTTTAATTCCTAAGCTAATTGAGAGTTTTACTTGTAAATTCTCAGGAAGTTCATTCCTTACTCAGACTGCTGTAATTCTTGGGATGTTCTGTATCTTGCATACATAACAAAAAGACTGAATCCCTTTTGAGTTGAATTTTGCACTTAAACTGAACTATAGATTTGTTACTGAGTTATCCGTAATTCAGTAGGGAAAAGATCTACCCGATGTGTTAATGCTCCTTTTGCTGCCAGTGCAGAGGTTTCGAGTTATACTGTCACTCTGAAGCTTAGGTCTGAACTCTCTGGAGGTCTTCAATCTCTAGGTTTGTGACTCTGGTTTCTTTTTTTTTTTTTTTTTTTTTGTCTTTTTTAATACAAACTCTGGGTTTCAGCAACATTAAGTTTCTTCCTTGGGTCACCAGGACATCAAATGAATGTGTTAATGTTAACAGTGTGACCGGAGGGCTCTCTATTGAGTTGTAGGAGAGGTGGGAAGCAGAATCCATTGTAGTACATGAGAAAAAACCCTAAGTCTCTCCTGTCTTTAACTAATTTGCTTTGCCGCATTTGGCCTCGGACACCAATTCTACCCCTCCCTCCCATGTTCAGTTCTTACTGGGCACTATACCCCATGCCCTTGTAGAACATACCTCCACGCAAGTGTGGAGGAGGAAGTCACTCTCTGCTTCCACCTCAGCCAGCAGGAGAGCGTAGCTGTGCAGCATCGGCCTGTAAGAAAAGCATGCCCGAGACACAGCCTGAAGTGGCCTGGGTGACCTGATAACTAAAGTTCAAGGGGGAGGAAGTTGGTAGAGGAAACTTCTAGGCCAGAGATAGAAGAGGAGATATCTGGGCCTAAACTAAAGGAATCAGCAGTGGAGCCCTCACAAGGCTCCCCTTAATTCCATATCTTCTTAATAAGAGATGCTGCTGCTCCTTAAGTTGTAACAGGAGGCAGGCAGAAGAATCAGCATGGTCAGACAGTGTACCTGGCAGTCTCTGCAAACTAACTAGGGTGGGGAGAGTCAGAAAAATCCCCTTAAACAGCTACACAAAGTAGGAGTTAGGCTGATACTTCAGAGCCAATTTCAGGGCCTTGCAGTGCTAAGGCAATTCTGAGTACTGGTTTGGGGGGGTGAGTGTAGCAGGTGTCAGGCTTGTGGCTCTTGGCGCATTGGATGAGGTAGGGGCTGAGGTGCCACTGGACGTTGTAGGTGGGCTCTGCTGTGCTAACTAAGGTCCAGTCAAAGTCTGGCATGTGGCTGACAAACCAGCTTTGGGAAAAGGCAGAGGCCCAAGTGGCTGGTCCAGGCCCCCTTGAGAGGGGCAGGAGGTTGGCAGCTGAGGACGGGAGGCTCTGCGGACTGGAAGGAGGCCCGTGGCCAATCAGCAGGGGCCCAGCGTGAGGGAAGGTGGTGACGTGATGTGGGAGAAGCCCTGGCCTGGGCTCACTTCCTCTCCGCGGGCCATTGCTGGGGGTCCCGGCACCTCCAGCCAGGGGCGCCCCGAGCCGAGGCCGGAGCGGAGCTTTTGTTCCCTCCCTACGTGCCCGCCCGGCCCCCAGCTCCCCGTCCGCCCTTGCCGCGCTGCCCGGGGCAGGGGGGGGGGGCGCGCGCGCGAACGCAGCGTCAGGCTGCTGCGGCAGCTGCCCCATCCCTGCGCATGCGCAGGTGTGACTGTGGCGCCGCGTGAGCCGGGAGGGGGACGGAGCTTGCTGCTCTGGGGCTGCGCCCAGGACGCACCAGAGCCCAGTAACTGCGGCAAGTGGACGGGGAATTCTTGGCGCCCAGTGGCGCCACAGCTGTGAGCTAGCGCCCGGCCCATCGGCGTCTACTAAGCTGTGGCTAAGGGAGCCCCTGCGCTCCCCTGGCTCAGCTGACTCGGGCTGTGGCGCCAAGAGTGCAGGGTAGCGGCTCTGAGACCTTCCCCCTCTTGGGGGTCAGAGCCTAGGCTCCAGCCCACGCCTCGATAGCTACACTGCAGCTTTCAAGCCCCCAGCCTGGGTCAGCTGGCCTGGGCCAGCCCTGGCAGAGCCACAGTCTTTGACTGCAGTATAGCTGTATGGTGGGGTTGCGGAATGTGTGTGTTACGGGTGGCTGCACTGCAAGGAGAGGCCAGGGTTCAAACTCAGGTGCAAACCTAATTTCCCCCAATCCATCTGCGCACAGATCATGCTAACTCAGGGCTTGGACTACATGGCATTCATGTACCCTGCAGATTTTTTTTTCCATATAGAATACAGTAACTCCTCACTTAATGGGCCTAGTTATGTTCTTGAAAATGCAACTTTAAGCAAAATGATGTTAAGTGAATCCAATTTCCCCATCAGAATGAATGTCAATAATGGGGGTTAGGGTCCAGGGATTTTTTTTCGCCAGACAAAAGACATTATATACATATACAGTATACACTTTAAATCATTTAAGTAATTTAATACTGTACTCACCAATGATGATTGTGAAGCTTGGTTGAGGCAGGAGCATAGCAGGGTTGGGGTACGGAGTCTTGCCTGCTCCCTGGCTGGAATGCCAGGCTGGTGGAGCAGGGCAAGTCTCCCCGTGTTGTGACCCTGCTCCCCTTGACTCCCCCAAGCCATTGCACTGCTTCTGAGGGGTGCGGGAAATGTTTCTGTATTGTAGTTTAAATTAATTATTACTCAAAGTTCTATATTAATATGCCTAGTAAGGAATTTGTCAAAAACATGTCCTGAATCTTTTGTTGGTGTCTATATTGTTACAGACATACTTGCTGACAGGTATTTTGAAATAAATTACCAAAATAATTGAAACAGATGTGACTGTTTTGTTATTTTGACAAAATAAGCAGAATTTTAAAATACTGAGCACAAATTAAAAAAAAAATTTTGGCACAGAATTCTCCCAGGAGTAGCTTGGAACCAGGGTTGGAGGGTCCAAGCCTGAGTCAAGTGGAGACCTAGGCTTTATGCCCTATTGCTTTGCCCACTGGCCTAGTGTTCTGGGAGTTAGCCAAAAGTATCCCACAAACCCACAGGCTTCCTTCCTTTGTTCTCTGTACAATCAAGTTTGGTGGCCAGTCCAGGTTTTCTTCACACTGCACCATGAGTGAACGGTTAGAGCAGCCACATTTTGGGAGGGACTAGAAAGTCTGGGATATGGGTGGTTGGACCAGGCAATCCCCATAATGCAGTATAGACATTGGAGTCACAGGCTGGGACTCAGGGTTCAATAATTCCTAACCTGGAGTTACAAATGAATGGAGATGCTCAAGCCTCAGGTTAACAAACTCTGGGTCTGATAACTTCAGTTGTACTAGCCTTGGACTTACATTGCTATGTAGACATAACCCCTAGTGCATGAGTTCAGGGTGGGCTGCATCTACACTGCAAAGCAAAATGCTTGATCCCTGGATCCTGGCTTGACTCAGGCTTGGACGCCTCCATTCCCATGGGGCCCTGGGATGCTGGCTCTGAGCCCTGGCTTAGTATTTGCATGTAGCTGGAAAGGGGAGGTTAGGCTTGGGCTTGAGTTTGAACCATGGATTTATACTGAAGTGTAAACATGCCCTAAAAAAATAAATCCCATGGCTCTTCATTGATCTTCTTCCCTTCTGTGGTAGTGGGGGTCAGAATGCCCAGGACGCGTATTTGAAGACTTTGGCATCTGCCTCACACTGACCCTGTTGATGAAACAATGCTGAATCTCTCCTCCTCCCTGCCTGAGACATCTCCTTCACCCCCCCCACCTGCACCCCCTGCTAAGGATGCAGCTCATGCTGTGTGAAGTGATTCATCAGAATGCTGAAAAGAGGAAAACATTCAGGTCTTCCTAGGTATTGCAACAATTGCTCTGTATGCATCCTATACGAGAACCAGTAAGTCAGGGTATTTGAAGCAAAGCAGAACTTGGGCCTGAGTTGAAAGAGAGAGCTGGATTTTGGCTGTGTGGTTACTAGAGACCTAAGCTTGTGGATTAGCCTCAGTGGTACCACTAGAGTCAGGGTGTCCATGCCACCAAGGCTGATTGGGTGCTAGTACTGAATAACAGTTACTACACTGTCCTCTGGGGGGGTCTAGTCCCTGTCACAGCTCACTAAAGCAGTGGTTTCTGGAAGGTTTCTGGGAACGCAGGGGAATTGTGGGAAAAGGGATCAAACGCTAGGGAAGCTCCCATAATTCCCAGAAGAAAGCACATTAAGCCCTAATATACTGTCACCATTTCTTAGAGCATTCCCCCACCCCCAAAAAGGAGGCTAGAGTGAATGCTGAGCTCAAGCTTGGTGAGCAAAGTTTCCTTAGGAGCTGCTGAAAAGCACTCATGCAGTATCTGAGGCAGCTGTGGTCAGGCAGTGCAGAGTGTTCTGGCAGGCCCTGTGGAGCGACATACCAGCAGCTAATGGTGGTTTTGCTGGAATGGCTAATGCGTCATAATACAGGCTCAAAATTAGTCTTTCATTAGTGAGCGCTGAATAGAAACACATTGTAGACCTATGCATAACACAAAACAAAAGGATAAGGGGCAGATTCATCCCTGCAGTAGAGCTAGGGCCACTGTAGGGACAGAGGGAGGTTGCTTGTGCTCTTGCCATAGAGTAATGATGAATCAGGCCCTATATGTGTCCATATCAATGACGCAGCCGCCTTTAAATCTGTAGCTACCAAAGGCTACATCTACACTACAGCATAAAATCGAAATGACTAAAACCGGTTTTATAAAACCGATATTATAAAATCGATTTTATGCGCCCACACTAGGGCACATTAATTCGGTGGTGTGCATCCATGGTCCTAGGCTACCATCGATTTCCGGAGCGGTGCACTCTGGGTAGCTACATTAAAGGAATGAGACCAATAACTTCGATTTCCATCCACACTAACCCTAAATCGATATAGTAATATCGATTTTAGGGTTACTCCTCTCGTTGGGGAGGAGTACAGAAATCGATTTTAAGAGCCCTTAAAATCGATTTAAAGTGCCTTGTAGTGTGGACGGGTACAGAGTTAAATCGATTTAACGCTGTTTAAATCGATTTAACTGTGTAGTGTGGACCAGGCCAGAGTTGAGCTAACAGAAATTATACATTAAAACCAATCTATCGGTCAGAGTTAAGGTTCTTGTGATGAACAATGCAACTCTTTGTGCTGGATAAGAATCATGTGTTTATTATATAGGAAGTGTAAGACCCTTAATTACTCATGTCTTCCTTGCTTTTAACTGTGTGCAGTTTATACGTGGTTGGTAAGTACATTGTTCTCAGAAACTACCTGGTTTTTTAAACAAGGTTTTGGTATTCAGAAGTATGTTTATTGAGCGCTGTCAGTGCATTTCATCCAGTACAGAATATAGCGAAAGACATGGGCCTTCTCTAGTATCGAGTTGACACAGAGAGAATAGTCCAAAGACTGTTCACACTGCACAGCCAGGGAATGTGGACACCCTCCCATATTTTCTGCTCTCCTTGGGAACATGATCTCCACACACGTTGGCTCCTTTATTGCCACTTTGCAGGTTATACACTATCACTTAGGTTAGCTGGGTGTTCTGACACCTTCCTCCATTCAGCAAACACCATGCTGTGAGCTGCAACAGCTAATGTGTTTGAGGGTGCTGACTCCTTCAGAGATGACACAGCAAAGTGGGAGCCCCAGACTTAGTATTCACCTTGCACTAAGTGCTTTATTCCCTGGATGGTGTAGTTACTCAAAGACAGACAGGACTGTTACAGCAGTTTAAATAAAATAAATTACAATACATAAATACCCTACCTACCAGCTCTTCTCAGCTGGGGCAGGTGCAGGGGCACAGGCAGGGGAGGATTTGAGCAAGCTTCTTTTTATAACAGATTGCTGTAGGGCCAAGTCCATTCTGGTCCAATTAAATGGAGCCTAACTTTTGGCTGCGTAGCATTGCCCAATTTAGCTCCAAACCTCAGATGAACTGCTCCCAGGTGTTCTGCACCTCACAAACCTAGGGGAGGGGGAAAGACTCCCTGAGAATCAGGAGAGTGAAACCCCAGGGGGACAACTGGCCTGTGGGGCAGACCAAGGCAAACTATGAAACGCCAAACTCTGCTCCCCCCATTTAGGCCTCCAGGGCAGTGGAGACCAAACTGCTACAGTTCCATAATAGTCTGATTATCCAGTAATAATGCATAAGGGAGGGGGATTATTTCTTGTAGGGGCAGAATTCAAGTGATGTTGACGCCACTGCTGCTATATTAATGCCTGCACTCTCACTACCGGTAACTGAGATTTAGTGAAGATAACTCTCACCCTTGCTTTCCCCCTCCCCCCAACACTCCATCCTATCTAACACAGCAGCTAGGACACTATGTTTGTGGACCACAAGGTCTGTGGCCAGGGAATTTATATGCTGTATTCTTCTCCTTAGATGATGTAATTATAGAGAGGGTGGTCCCAGGGAGACAGAATCTAGAGAGAGTCCTTCGAGAGGATAAACTAATACAACAGATGAGCCATACATCTATATTACCAACTACAACATGAGTACTACAATGGTGTAGTACTTGTTAACTGAAACTTTGTGTCCTTTTACTTTGGCATCTCTTGGACACTCCTCTGAGGAGAAAACACAGATGGTGTGAAGAGGACAACAGCTAGGTCTTTTCTAATTTTAGGAACTTCTCCCACTGTTCTAGCACAGGTGCAGCTCTGCCAGGAGTAATTATAGTAAAAGCACTAGTGTAGACCAGCTTCTAATCACCAGATTGTCTACACCAGGTCTGAGCAGTTACACAACAAAACACCCACTGTTGCTAGCACCTGTCCAACTGCACCAGAGTGAGAACAACAGTAGGAGAATTTCTTACCACTCTTTGAGTAGAGGAAGATTGAGTGGAGAGGTCTTCCGGGAGCATTCTTCCACGGGTTTGTCTGATTTGCCAGCAGAGGGCAGCATAACTCTAAAACTGGAAGTGGCCCCTGAATGAGAGCTGCCTCAGCTAATTAGGAGATAGAATGGTTTTGTTTTGGCTGGGATGGGATTGGTGGTCCTGGTAATGGTGTGGATGTACCTGTACCTAGATGCAGGTGCAGAATGGGTGGGCCCCATCTTCAGAAGCAATGCCCATCACTTTTCAGCATCTGGAATGAGGTGCTGTTCCCCCACATCCCCATCAGTCTAGGGGGAGCCAGGAGGAGGATTAGTTCTCAGAGGATTCTGTCTCGTCGGTGGAGCCATCGCTCTCTATATTCACTTTCTGGCAGTGGTGGAGAGGTTTCCAGGGGGAGCGGCGGGTAGGTAGGTTGGCAATATCCCCACTGGAGCCGGCTGGAGTGGAGATGGATAGCCCTGAAACCTGAGATAGTCTGAAAGAGAAATGACAAACCCCAGGTGGCCAAGATTGTCGTATTCACCCCTTACCCAGCAGCTGGTCTGGAGCAAGCCCGGGATAGGATCACAGATCCAGAGCTGATCTCACAGAACTAGTCCTCTAACACGAAGAGAGATGCTTACAGCAGACCAGGGAATACTCTGCAGTGGCACCTGGCAGATGGACCCTGTCTGGGTTTTGATTTTGTGACTCCTTCCTCATGTTTCAATAGGTCAACCCCTTGGTCTAGGTGTCCCTAAATCTCTGTTAGAAGCTGGGACTGGATGGCAGGGGATGAATTACTGAATAATTGCTCTGTTCTGTTCATTTCCTCTGAAGCATCTGGCACGGGCCACTATCAGAAGACAGGATACTGGGCTAGATGGACCACTGGTCTGACCCAGTATGGCCATTCTTAGGTCCCTCTCCCCAAGTCACAGCCTATACTACCCCAACTGTCCTGCTATTTTCACCACTGCATAAGACTTGATCCTCCACAATAAAAGGTCCTTTGCTTGGGGTTCTCCACTGCCTCTGTGTCTCCCTGCAGACAGGTCTCTTCTCTGCATGTGAAGACCATCCCAACAACTTAATCTGCTACACCTAGGAACACTCCACAAAAGGGCCTTTGCTGCCTATGCTGAAGGACTGCTCCACTGTCATACGGCAGGGTGAGAGGAAAGGGGACAGCTCCCAAACCCAGGCTTCCATCATGTTGCCTTAGATCTGCCACTTTCCTTCCCACTCTGGACAACTGCACTTACAGTTTCTCCAATTCCTGATCCATGGGAGGGTCGAGAAGCAGGTCTCCTTTATCTGGCAGAGCCCCTGGAAAACAGCAGCAACAAAACACTCAATGCAGAGTGTGGCCAGGTGGGAACAGGCTCCATGCACAACAGAGTTCAAGGACTCTATGGCACAGAGCTATTCAGTATCAGATCTACAGAAGAGAGGAGGCCCTCCTTCCCACCTGGTCCATAGTTGTATACTGTTCAGCCCAGCTCAGACCGAATGTAAGGTGTTGTCTGCCTAAGGCATGGGAATTTTTGTGACCTGTGCATGGCATACTCCACTGATGTGGCACAGCAGCCTTTTTCACAGTACAGCCATGTGTCAAATGTGTTTGCACAGTCACACTCACCAGGCTGCCTGACTGTACTGGTATCAGAGCATTCTGAGAAAATCCACGCAGCTACCCCAAAGTGCGGCAGCAGGGGACAGAATACCCAGAGGACATGCAAAGAGAGCAGGACTAAGTACATGGGGCAATGGACTCTGGGATGTCCTACCACACAGAGAGCTGAAGAAAAGAGGACCAGCCAAACAACTTACACAGGCATGATTGGGGGTCTCAGTCACTCTGCAAAATAACAGTACAAGAGCCTGGTCCACTGACAAATGCAGCACACGGTTAGCAGCTATGGTCACTATCAGGGCTGGCGCTTCCATTTAGGTGACCTAGGCAATCGCCTAGGGCGCCAGGATTATTGGGGGGCGGCATTTTGCTGGGGGGGGGCAGCAGGCGGCTCCGGTTGACCTGCCGCAGGCATTCCTGCGGATGGTCCCCTGGTCCCGCGGCTCTGGTGGACCTCCCGCAGGCACGCCTGTGGCAGCTCCACCAGAGCTGCGGGAGCAGCGCGCCGGGTGGTGAAATGGCCATGCGCCTAGGGCGCTAAAAACACTGGCGCCGGTCCTGGTCACTATCAGAGCATTGACCTTGTTCTGTGGTCACAACCGGCTTCAGAGCAAAGTATGCCACTGACTGGTTACACACTCAATTAGCAGTTACAGCATACAGACAGGGCTGAATCTGAGACACTGAGATTTTCATAGATTCATAGACTCTAGGATTGGAAGGGACCTCGAGAGGTCATCGAGTCCAGTCCCCTGCCCTCATGCCAGGACCAAATACTGTCTAGACCATCCCTGATAGACATTTATCTAACCTACTCTTAAATATCTCCAGAGAAGGAGATTCCACAACCTCCCTAGGCAATTTATTCCAGTGTTTAACTACCCTGACAGTTATGAACTTTTTCCTAATGTCCAACCTAAATCTCCCTTGCAGCAGTTTAAGCCCATTGCTTCTTGTTCTATCATTAGAGGCTAAGGTGAACAAGTTTTCTCCCTCCTCCTGACATCCTTTTAGATATCTGAAAACTGCTATCATGTCCCCTCTCAGTCTTCTCTTTTCCAAACTAAATAAACCCAATTCTTTCAGCCTTCCTTCATAGGTCATGTTCTCAAGACCTTTAATCATTCTTGTTGCTCTTCTCTGGACCTTCTCCAATTTCTCCACATCTTTCTTGAAATGCGGTGCCCAGAACTGGACACAATACTCCAGTTGAGGCCTAACCTGCGCAGAGTAGACCGGAAGAATGACTTCTCGTGTCTTGTTTACAACACCTGTTAATGCATCCCAGAATCATGTTTGCTTTTTTCGCAACAGTATCACACTGTTGACTCATATTTAGCTTGTGGTCCACTATGACCCCTAGATCTCTTTCTGCCATACTCCTTCCTAGACAGTCTCTTCTCATTCTGTATGTGTGAAACTGATGGTTCCTTCCTAAGTGGAGCACTTTGCATTTGTCTTTATTGAACTTCATCTGGTTTACCTCAGACCATTTCTCCAATTTGTCCAGATCATTTTGAATTTTGACCCTGTCCTCCAAAGCAGTTGCAATCCCTCCCAGTTTGGTATCGTCTGCAAACTTAATAAACGTACTTTCAATGCCAACATCTAAGTTGTTGATGAAGATATTGAACAGAGCCAGTCCCAAAACAAACCCCTGCGGAACCCCACTTGTTATACCTTTTCAGCAGGATTGGGAGCCATTAATAACTACTCTCTGAGTACGGTTATCCAGCCAGTTATGCACCCACCTCATAGTAACCCCATCTAAATTGTATTTGCCAAGTTTATCGATAAGGATATCATGCGAGCTAGGAGAGCAGATTTGTTGGTGCTTGTGGCAGCTTTTAGCTCAGGCCTGGGGCTAAACCATTCCGCACCCCGGAGAGCACCTCTAGTATATTCCCAGGGATAGGAAGGCTGTCAGGCCCAACCCTGGTTTTCTATGAGGTCTGAGAAACTGCAGATAAGTGGATGAGCCACACTCTGTCAGCAATTGGCCAGGGTGTGAGAGGGATGGGCCCAGTAGGATGTGTCAGAGATCATCTCCCCCATTTCTCATTGTAAGACCAGGATATAGACTACAGCATGTTAACTAGGGCTGATATATCCCTACGCAGGATGAGGGATGTGCAGTGTGGTCAGGTGACTGTGCCTGTTGATGCTTCAGGGTTCACACTTAGTTACACTGGAAAGGAGGGCAGGAGCCTGTTAGGAAGTCCTCTCTTCTAAATCTGTGGCTAACTCCCCCCATACACAGATCCAGGAAGGATGTGGGCCAGGCCAACACAAAGAGGATAGGAACTGCCTTGCCCTGGCCAGGACACTGCCACAGAAAAACCCCAGGTATAAACAAGGCTTCAAAACAATTGCAGAGCTGGACCAATGGCTCAGTGGGGAGTGCTCAGCTGTGCATGAAACCTAGAGAAGCCACTGTCAGTGTCTTTGGGGTAAATGCTTTATACTAGGATGTGGGAGATCTGGATTTGGTTAATGGCCTTGGTTTCTTGTTCCCCTGGGAGGTAGGGCCTGGGGATTCATGCACTCCTATGCAGGAGCCCTGAGAGAGGCATTCAGCTACTGCAGTGATAGGCCCCAAATAAGAACCCACACCAACAGACACCTGACTCTCAACTTATTCCAGTTTTGGGTCCGCCACAACCACCAGAGAAGCCAGATGCTCTAGTGTGCCTGTCACCATGACTGAGAAGCCCAGGAGTGCTCCAACCTGCTGCTTGCTATGGGCTTAATTAGAAGAATAAGTCAGATAAAGCCTGGGCTTGTTTCTGCATTTGCAGAATGTGTAGTAAGGTCTCTGGGGCACTTGAATTACTTGGACGCATTGGTAAATAACACTCAAAGGGGTTCATGAATCAATATTGACACTGGAGTTAGGCGGCAGATTCCAATTTGCCTGACAAACTCATCAATGGTGCCCCAGCCAGAATAAACCACTCTAATCCCCATCCCTATTCTACTAGCCAGGCATCCTGTGAGGCCCCAGTGAGACTAAAGAACACAGGGCCCTGATTGAAAGCTCCTTTGCCTCTGAAGCTCTTACCTGGAACTGCCCTTGCTGCAGGGCATTGGGGAGCCTGCGATCCCCGACAGCCCAAAGACTATTCAAATCATTCCCAAGAAAGCTTAAAAGAGAGTAGGAGAAGAATCCTTCCTTGCCAAGATGCTGCACCTGTTAGGCTTGTGGCTGCTACGCCTCCCGTGAGAGGCCTCAGCAGGAGGCTGGCAGGGGGCCAGGGGCCAGGGCTGTGTTAATGGAAAGGAAAACCCACAGACTTTGAACATGGTACAATGGAAGCTGTGGGCAGGGATTTCTCAGCCCCTCTGTTTTCTTTCCACCTTGCTGGAAGTGGATTTCATAGAGCTAAGGGAAAAAAGGCTTGCTTGGTGCAATCACCTTCTCCAGTGAATACACTGCTTTCTAATTCTGTTTGCAGAGGGGATTGCTGGGTTGTATTCATGTCCCTTTGATATCTAATCTCTGTGTTGCTGGGTAAACAGCCCTGCCTGAGAAGAGTATTCACAGCTCAAATAGTCTACAGAGGGCGGAGGCTCAATGAGGGAGAAGACAATTCTCTCTCTGGCAAGACACACACCTGTGAGAAGGAGCAGGCATTTCAGGCAAGGGAAGCTACTTTCCTCTGAGGCTCGTCTCTGAAGTATGGGGACTACTGGAGACTCAGCCCTAGAACTAGAGGGAGAAACTGTCCAATAGGATGGAAGTCCCGTTGACTGGGTCTCACCATGTGAAGGCTAAGAGGTGAGAGCCCCAGGCATCCAGATATTCCTCCTAGGCCCTGAGACAGCCCTGGGATTACAGATTCAGCCCTGCTAAACTCAGCCAACAAGTGAGCTCTCTGTTCGCTTTTGCAGGAAGGGAAGGGGAAGCACAAGCAAGGCACAGGAGCTCTGCATGGAATAAAGGGTTTGAAATCTATACAAATGAGGCATAGGCAAGGAGCAGTCCAGTTCCCCTGCTCTTGGATAACACTGACCTCTGCAACAGAGGAATGGGTCTGAGCTGGGAGAGCCAATGTGCTCTTCACCACCCAGGGCTGACATTTTACAGCCAACCCCCTTCTTCCCCGGGGTTCTAACCCAGTCTGGGGCAGAATTCTCCAGCAGCTTCACATCTGTTCACAGTGGGAGGATATGACAACCTTAAATATGACCCTGAATAAGCCAACCAGTTCAGTTTTCCTTGTGCCTTTTTCTGATATTAAATTCAATGTATTTTACACTGGCCCCAGATTTTCAATATGGCACAGGTTTTTGTACTGACAACTGCCTTTGAGGGGTTATTTGGGAAAGCTGCAGGCGTAGGCAGTTGGGGTGGGAGACAGTTGGGAAGGTCTGGGAGATAGTTCGGTCTTTGGCCCCAAGGAGGTATTGGGGATGAGGATGCATTTTTTTCTTCCTTTTCACTTGTAGTCAAGGACGAAGATCATTTAAAATTTGGGGAAAAGGGGACCTGAACTCAGTTCCCCACCCTGGCAACTTCTGAGACCAATGAGCTGTCTTACTTGCCCCTTAACGCAATACCCGTGCCTTCCAACATTAATGGATAAACACATTAAATAAGATGGACATTTCTGTTAAAATGATCAGCAAGTAAACAGTTAACAATATTGCTATTATAGGTGTCAATGTCAACATCTCAAATCTCAATACCTCCCTAGACCTATTGTTTCAGGCACTCTGCAGACTCAGACAGATGTTGCTGCATTGGACTATGTTTTCATTTGTTTCATAAGGTTTCATTTGTGACCACAAGAGAGGGAGACCTTTATTTTCAAAGACAATTTAAAATCTGCTGCATGATTCTACAGCAAATTCCACAAAAAATGCAGAACCAGGAAAAACCTAGGGCCATATCCACAGGGCTCTGTTCCTCCCCTTACCTAGGGCTCTGTTGATCCCATGATGCTTTGCAAGAGCCATAAGGAATCCATAGAAGGTCAGTCTCTGTACACTGCTCAGCACCTCTTTGACAAGGGCAGATGGGGGACAGCTAGATGGAGAAGAAGAAAGAGGAAAATAAAACCTGGCATGAGTCATAGAACATCATCATCCTTCTAATTCCCTGATGTCTGACCACCCTGAAGCAGCTCTAACTGTGCTCCCTGACTGTGTCCTCCTGGAATGGATTGGGGGGGAGTAAACCCGCTTCCACCTGTTGCCTTTTGCTAAGCAAGACTTTCAAGCTAGGGTAGATCCCCCAAATCAGCCATAATTTCCTCCAGTCCAAGGACAGGAGAAAGCCTTCTGGCAGGGCACTCCATCTACCTGGACATGTAGGAACCTGAGCAGATGAGGCTACAGAAATCTGTATCTGTAAGGCCTGGTGTTCTTCTATGCTGTGCTGAAGGAAATATAGTCGTGTAGACTGGGCACCAGACTGTGACTCTGGTGATATGGGTCTACTGCGTCCTCTAATATACTCCCTTGGGCAAGTCACTTGTTTGTTCTGTCTCTGAACTTCTCATCAGTACAATGGGCTAATTATAGTCCCAAGCTCCTGGGGCTGTTGTGAGAATAACTTCATTAATGTGCCTGGGTGCTCAGATACCAAGACAACGGGTACCACTCAAATACTTTCCATAACTAAAGCATTCTTCTAACAGCATCTTTGTGAGACGTGGCCCCTCCCTGCAGTGCTAGTTTGCTGCTGGAGCAGTACGCTTGAAAGCCTTTTGCTTCCCCACAAGCTGCCTGGTGTTATACTTAGGACCCAACCAAATTCACGGTCCATTTTGGTCAATTTCACAGTCATAGGATTTTAAAAATCATAAATTTAATTATTTCAGCTATTTAAACCTGAAGTTTCATGGTGTTGTAATGGTAGGGGTCTTGACCCAAAAAGGAGTTGTGAGGGGGTCAAAAGATTATTGTAGAGGAGGTTGTAATACCACTACCCTTACTTCTGCACTGCTGCTGGCGGTGGTGCTGCCTTCAGAGCTGGGCAGCTGGAGAGTGACAGCTGTTGGCTGGGAGCCCAGCTCTGAAGGCAGAGCTGCCACCAGTAGCTGCACAGAAGTAAAGATGGTTTGGTATGGTATTGCCACTCTTATGTCTGTGCTGCTGGTGGGACACTGCCTTCAGAGTTGGGTGCCCGGCTAACAGCTGCCACTCTCTGGCTGCCCAGCTCCGAAGGCAGCACAGAAGTAAGGGTTTCAATACTGCAATCGCCTTAAAATAACCTTGTGACCCACACCCCCTGCAACTTCCTTTTGGGTCAGGACCCCCAATTTGAGAAATGCTGGTTTCCCCTGTGAAATCTGTATAGTATAGGGTAAAAGTGCACAAAAGACCAGATTTCATGGGGGGAGACCAAATTTCATAGTCCATGATGTGTTTTTCATGGCAGTGAATTTGGTAGGGCCCTAGTTATACTGTACACTGCATCTTAGTGACTAGCTACTGCACCTATACAAACCTCTGCAAACTACTCTGATGCTAAGAGGCCTTTCCTACCACTTCTACCTCCAGGAAGTCAACAGTGTTTTGCTCATTCCCTATTGTGAACACACTTTGCCCACTGAGCCTCTTCCATAGGCAAGGAGGTCAGGGCAGAAGAACAATCTCCAAAGGAAAGCATAGCCCCAATGAGAACCATTTACCTCAATGATCAGCTAACCCCCTCAGTGCTGATGTATGTGAAATAATTTCTCTTTCTTTGTTAGGCCTGTTACACAGAGTTCTCTCCCTTCACACCCACTGAAGGAGACTTAGAAGGGTTCACAGCTGATGCAAAGCCCCATAGTTCCTCAGAGCTCCACCCTTCCTGAGATAATCTTCCAGGTACTGGCTGTGAGTCTGCCCCCACTTCTTACCTGTATTTTGACCTATCACACAGGGACTCTAGGCAGTGGTAGAACAGAGATGCCTCCACCCCATCAAGTGGGCTGCACTCACTCGGAGCCAGGCGTGAACGGTGCTGCCCAGAGGATGATGTTGGCACAATCACAGTGTTCGGATTCTTACCAGTCAACAGATCTTGATAAATGGCAGCAACACTATCTAGGAACTCTGCAAAGCAGGAGGATGGCTTAGCACTCAGGACTATGATAGGATTGACAGTTAGAACATTCACTTGATCTACCAGGTTCTGGCCAGAGCTGGGACTAAACTGTCATCTGCAGCTGTATGTAAGACCAGTATGACCTGAACAAATGTACAGCACTGAGGCATCCTGCCTGTTTACATCACATACCATACAGGCCCATGTGCTGCACAAAGGCATCTTCCATATAAACTGCAAGTGTGAAAAGCTGCAAGGGGACATGCCCGAAGTTACTGCAGGTAGCCACCCACTCTAATGTAGTTCATCTAAGGAGGAAAGGAAGCTACATGTGGGTAAAAAAGTAGGGTGTGGGAGCTAATGTTAATGCCACCCTGCCAAATTAGTTTCTAAACCACAAAAATCTCCACTCCCCTTCCATTTCCACTGAATGAAACATCACCCAAGTTAGGAACTGAATGTTAGGAATTGCAGTAGGAGCCGAGGGAGCGGGTTAGCCAGGCTCCAGTCTGCATCCCAGCCTGCCTCAGCACAGCTCCAAAGTAAATACAACATGGGATCTAAAAGAAAGGCAAGGATGGGCCAGAGCTAGAGCTGGCAGAAAGTGCTTTCCTCAGGCTCCCAGTTCTGCCCACTGTTTACTGCAAGAATCTAATTTTAAACAAGTTTGTTTATGGATGTGGTCAACAGTTTACAAATCTAGATTCCGCTTGGAGTGGTTTGCATGTGTTTGGGTTGATGGGAGAGTGTGTGCGAGTGTGTGTGTGCACGGTGTGCATGTGCTAACAAAAATGGGGTGGTATGTTTTGGGTGTGTGTATTAAATGCATGTGTGAATGAGACTAAGACCATGTGTGTGTGGGGGCAATGGGGTGACTTCTGAGGCTGTGTTGAGGCTCTGTAGCTCACTGTGGAAATATCTGCTGTATCAAGGGAAGTTTTTCCAACCACATGCCATTTCTCAGACTTTTCCTATCCTTGACTCAGGACACTCCAAACCTATTTCAGTCCACCCGTCACAAAACTAGTACCCTGAGCTGCTTCACCTTGATGACATGGTCATGGATAATGCTGGGCTTCACAGAGGGAATTCACAGCAGGAAAGACCTCATCAGTAAGTATGCAGAGAAATAGTCTTGAAAAGGCAGATGTTTGTACTATGGACAGGGGCTGAATCTAACCGCACAGCTTGGAATATAGGAATTGCCATACTGCATTAGACTAGCAGGCCATCTAGTTCAGTATCCTGTCTCCAGCAGGGGCCAGTACCAGCTACTTCAGAAAAAGAAGCCCTGCAGTAGAAAGTTATATGAAAATCTGCCCCCTAAGTCCGAATAGTTAGAGGCTGACATATGGCCCAAGGCTTAACAGTTTATATCCCTCATAAGGATCTTTTAAATATATACATATTTACCGTTATAACTCTCCATATTAATGTATAATTTCCTTTTGAATCCTGCCAAGCTCCTGACTTCAGTGATATTCTGTGTCAATGAGTTCCCCGGGCTGCGTGTGCGTTTTGTGTGAAAAGTATTTCCTTTTATTAGTTTTGAAAGAGTGCAAGAGACACTTGGGGGCTGAGAAGCTGCAACAGAAAGAGACAAGCTAGGGCAGATGGTGGAGGCACCAGCCTCCCAGCAAACTGGACTCACCTGAGTAGTAAAATTGTATCTGGAAGGCAAAGAGGAAATCAGAAAAAGACATCAAACAGTCCATGGCGTCATCCATGAGCACAATCCTGGGAGCAAGAGGAGGAGAGAGAGAACTCAGCAAACACAAGGCGACAACACTCTGCAATTTGCTCCTTTTCCTTATAGTGGGTCAGAAAGTTCAGACCTTGGAAGAGGGTGATCCCTCAAGGGGAGCTTCCCAAACCCAGTGGGAAGAAGCCCGTTAAGGGAAGTTGGGAACTCCCAGATCTGTGTGCATCACCAGGGGTGTCAGATGAGGAAAGCTTGGTAACTCAGACTCAGGGGAAGGCTCCTGTCTATTACTGCTAGTAGCTCAGCTTCCATGATTGTGAACAGGGTCTTTGTCTCAGAATGCAGAACAAATACCAAGCAGCAATTGATTCAAATTGCATAACAGGATGATGGACATGGTGGAATGCATATTGGCAATCACACAGGTTTACAAAAATTGCAGGCCTGGTTCTGATCTGAAACTAGAATAAATCAGGAGTAACTGAACTAAGGACAAGGAAGTTACACTGGTGTAACATTGGAGAATCAGGCCCTGGATGTGTAAAGGAGTGCTCCAAATTAGCCCATTTTCCATTCCATGGTGAAGATGAAAACGATGAGAGACTCCTACTCCCAGGCCAAGCAAATCCCATTTCTATAAAAAGGGAAGTAGCATGCTGTGCACCTGGCACCAGGAGCCTCCTTACTGCACTATGTCTGAAAACTTCCTGCCCTCCCTCCCTCCCTCAGGCATGAGGTTGTTTCTCCCTGAATGTCATCATGACAGGTCTCTTGGAGACTGACCCCCTCTTTGGGCAGGGACAATATCTTCTTTCTTTCTGCAAAGCACCAGGCTCAGATATGGAGCTATATACACCACGTGTTACATCATACATCATAAATACAGGCAATATCAACCAAGGCCATGGAGGCTGTAAGGATGAGGCTGAAATGGCAGCAAAGTAAACTCCTTTTAGGGACACCTCTGTTCGGGGGAAACTCTGGATTCCAGAGCCATGCAAGAACAAAGGCCAGCAGGGGCTCAGAGGTGAAACCCCAGGAACAATACTCTTACCACTGCTGCTATGCGAGGAGGAAGAGGCCAGACTCTGAAGGTGGGAAGGTAGAGGCGGGAGTCTGACAAAGAGAGAGGAACCAGCAAAGAAAGAGGAGAGAAAGCTAAGCTCCGATACCCAGGTCGGCCTGGGAGTCCTCAGTGTGCACTAAGGGGCTCGGGGAAGAGGCTCTAGGAAGCTGTGTGGGAGGTTGAGTTAAAAGAGCTATAGGACCCGTCTGTGCAAGAGGCTTCCCTCCCTGCCACTTGGACCCGCTCAATTCACTGTGGCATAACAAGCATGCATGCAGAGCAGCTTGAATTAATTACCTCAAAGAAGAAACACTGGGGCTAAGAGGGTCCCCAGGAGAAAAGTCACTGTTTAAAACAAAACCCTTTGAAGATGTCAAAGTGCTTCTAATTTATTTATTATGTCCCAGAAACCTCCTCCTGTCTAGAGCAGCAGTAGCTTCAGTTCTTAATTCTCACTAATAAGCATGTTCCTGAGATTGTCAGTGGCCACATCAAGGAGATGGCTTTGAAGCTGGCAGGCAGAGCTTCTTCATCTCCCAGGCAATGCAGCTCAGCCACTGGCATTTCAAACTACTCTTCAAGCACTGGAAACACTACAGGCCACATCACTTAGAAGTGGGACTCCCTCCCTTCACATCCTGATCTTCATGCCAGACAACCTCAACACCCCGACACCAACGCTTTTGCTAATACAATTCTCCTTCCTGCACAAGGTGGGCAATAGTAGGAGTATGCTATGCACATTTTCTGTGGAGAGGGGATACCACATCACCTCTATGACATCCAACTCATTTCATTTGTGAAATCTAACGCTGCAGTGTCAGCGCCTGAGCCCGTGCAGCAGCAAGACTCTCTCCCCGACTTACAGAAGAGCAGCAGGGAGTTGGTATTAGTTTGGGAATTTGCTGAGATGTTTGTGGCTGTTAAATAAGGACACAAAGCCAGGATATAAAATTCTGCTGCCTGAATCTGAAGAGGGAAATGTCTGACTGGAAGCAGGTGCACTCTGGTGCTGGGTTACTGACTCCAGTTGTCCATGGTGTCTGCAATCCAGGGAGACCGAGAAATGTGTAAATCCAATACAATCACTTTACTGGCCTGCAGCCCTGCTATGTCCCCAAACAACCAGCTGACTGCACAGCTGGGAAGCTAGGAAAGAACCATCAGCAACATGTCTGCGCATCTCTCCTAAAGTGCTTGGTGAGAGGAGAATCTCAGCCACAAAGGGTCTGTAACCCAGGCAGCATGCCCTGAATTTGGAGCCAAGTCTGACAGTCTGAAAAAGGGACTCCTGGGAGCTCTATTGGGGGTTATTTTGGGGGAGAGTCTTCATTCTCTCTTTCCTGTTGTTTGAACTGGACTGTAAGCTCCTCAGGGCTTTTTACATGTGTGAGTGGTACTTTGCACACTTTAGAGAACTCAGGTCCAGATCCTCAGATTTTAGGTGCCTAATTCCCATTGATTTTCATGGATATTAGGAGCCTAAATACCTTTGTGGATCTGGCCCTCAGTGAATCATAATAATCACAATAATGAAGATCAAGGGAACAAACTCTTTGGAAAGGGATGAAGAAAAGTGCCTCCAAATGAGGGACCTTGTGATGGGTGTACCAGGCAATCAAGGTTCAAGTGGGTTTGTTGGGTAGGAGGGCCTTGTTACTCTGCCAATGAAGGAACTCTCTGACCTGCTGATTGTGGTTAGGATCTCAGAAGCCCAGTCCAGCCAGTGAGGCCCCAGGAAGGGCTCTAGCCCAGACTGGTGGGAAGGAAGATTCCTCTCAGTTTTGACTGTGCACTTATCTTTGCTGCTATTAAAGACTAACAGACATAGTGGGTTGGTCTACATTGTAGAGTAAGCCCAGGGTTTGAACTTAGGCTCAAGCCTAACACCTCCCTTCCATCTACACAAAATTGGGTTAACTCAGGGCTTGGACCCAACATTCCAGGACACACTGGGGGCAGAGGGTCTCAGCCCAAGTCAAACTGGGACCCAGAATTCAAGCCCGGTTGCTTTACAGTGTAAATGTAGCCCCACTGGACTCGTGCCCTGGGAGTCTGCCCAAAGTATACCACAATCACCTTCCTTTGTCCTCTGGACAGTCTTGGAAGGGTGCTAAGAAGTCTAATATATGGGTGGTTGGGACTCAGGCCCACATAATGCAGTGTAGATGCCGGAGCCCCAGCTTGGGACCCAGGATTCAACAATTCCTAACCTGGGATTCAAATTAATGTAGATCCTCAAGTCCTAAGTTAACAAACTCAAGGTTTGCTAACTTGAATTCTAATAACCCTGGGCTTAAACTGCAGTGCAGACATACCAAATTTGCCTAAGGAAGAGGGGGCTTGGGTCTCATGGGGTTAGATTTGCTTTCTGCTGTTAAGACCTTAAAATACATAGAGCATCCTAAAATATCAAAAACCAAAATGGAGAGGTTTTTTTTAAATTAAGCATAGGATCTGATGCCTCTCTTTTGAGAAGGGAAGTGTGGGCTCAGATACAGTCCCTGGCTCATGATCTCAAATAAGAAAATCTCTCTTCTTCACACCTTTCTCCAAGTCAAAGACTCTGCAAACTAGACAACAGCTCTGAAGACAAAATCCTTTAACTCGCCGTGGCTAATGCCCTGCTGAACACGAGCGCATCCAAGGCATCTGACTAAGGTATATAGCCACTAGTGTGGTTCTGCCTTGGATGTGCCAGAGGCATATGCACTGCATCTCGAACAGAGGAACTGTGTTCCTTGTGTTTTGATGCCAATAAAACCTGTATTGTTGTTGCCTCTGTTCTTCTGTCCTGACCTCTTTCCTTTCCAATGTTTGTTATCAGTGCATAGCAACAGCTCCTGGAAGAGCAGAGCGTGCAGTGCCATGAGATCATCTCAGCCATACAGCTATGAGGTTACCATGAGAATGTTCTCTTACTAACAGTGCCTATGATTTCACAGTCCCCAGCTTTAACAATGAATGCTGTTACTGCCACCACCACTGCTGTATTCACTCCTCTTCTCAAAGCAAAGCAATCACAGAGCAGTCTGGGTGCTCAGACTGAAAGGGGGCAATCTCACAGGTCTGTCCGTGACACCCACACCCTGCAAGGAACCAATCAAATGGGACAGAAGAAATAATCCACTGAAATTTGTATGCAGTGTAGTTGTAGATATGTTGGTCCCAGGATATTAGAGAGAAGGTAAGTGAGGTAATATCTTTTATTAGACCAACTTCTGTTGGTGAAAGAGACAAGCTTATTTAGCTGTGACACTCTGAATTAGTTTTCCAGACCTGAAGAAGAGTCCCATGTAAGCTGAAAAGCTTCACTTTCTCACCAACAGAAGTTGGTCCAATAAAAGATAATGCCTCACCCACCTTGTCCCACTGAAATTTGTCTTTTTAAACCGTAGAAGCTAAAGGGGAGAGTGGGTAGAGCATCGTAACTAGAAGGGAATTCAGACAGAGGCTGAAAAAAGGGATGCAGATGTAGAGGAAAGAGGAAGTTGGTTTTAGATTTAAAACAAGTTTTATTGCACTCACTTAACTAGATTATCATGTAACAACAAACTAATAATAATAATGTGTGTCAGGAAGGAAGTGAGGTCATCCCCACCTGAGCCTGGGTGCCTCAGCCAGAGATCTCATTTCTCCTGCACACCTGTTCCAAAACCCCAGCCTGTCTGTGTCTAAGACATACACACAACAGTGCAGTTATGGGAAGCCTGCCCCTGAATGGGGCCTCTAGTTTACAACAGCCTTGCGGATTAAATTCCTTTTCGCAAACATCATAACATGTAGACACACTGAAATCTCACTTTTATGCCCAGTCCCAAATCTCTGCTCAGCTCAGCTGGAATCTGTGGAATACAGGCCCATGCATAGGACAGTGCTTTTGTACCTCCATGAAAGGCAACGGCAGCAGATATGTCCTTGCTCTACAGTTAGTGCTCCATCATGGTCTAATGCTGGAGGCCAGAGACTTACATTCAGGGGAGCCAGGAAAACCAGGATTCCTCACCAATGAGCCAGAGGGAGCAGTGCTGCTCTACTTCTAGTTTTAACTGAACCTAACACAGCATTAACTGCACTTCAGTTGTGACAGCAGCACCCTGGGAGCCAGCGAGGCACTCAAAGGAGCCCAGTAATATGGAAATATGGGCAGATGAGAATACACATCTCTTGCTTCCTCACGTTCTCTCTCTCTTTTTTTTTTGGGGGGGGGGCGGGGAATATATATTTTTCATGGGAATATGATGCTGGTGAAGGCACTAGACCAGGGGTAGGCAACCTATGGCACACATGCTCGGCACACAAGCTGATTTTCAATGGCACTCACACTGCCCTGGTCCTGGCCCCCAGTTTGGGGCCTCTGCATTTTAATTTAATTTTAAATGAAGCTTCTTAAACATTTTTAAAAACCTTATTTACTTTACATACAACAATAGTTTAGTTATATATTATAGACTTATAGAAAGAGACCTTCTAAAAACATTAGAATGTATTAGTGGCACGCGAAACCTTAAATTAGAGTGAATAAATGAAGACTCGGCACACTGCTTCTGAAAGTATCAGAGGGGTAGCCGTGTTAGTCTGGATCTGTAAAAGCAGCAAAGAATCCTGTGGCACCTTACAGACTAACAGATGTTTTGGAGCATGAGCTTTCGTGGGTGGATACCCACTTTCTCAGATGCATGTAGTGGAAATTTCCAGGGGCTGGTATATATATGCAAGCAAGAAGCAAGCTAGAGATGACGAGGTTAGTTCCATCAGGGAGGATGAGGCCCTGTTCTAGCAGTTGAGGTATGAAAACCAAGGGAGGAGAAACTGGTTTTGTAGTTGGCAAGCCATTCACAGTCTTTGTTTAATTCTGAGCTAATGGTGTCAAATTTGCAGATGAACTGAAGCTCAGCAGTTTCTCTTTGAAGTCTGGTCCTGAAGTTTTGTTGCTGCAGGATGGCCACCTTAAGATCTGCTATTGTGTGGACAGGGAGGCTGAAGTGTTCTCCTACAGGTTTTTGTATATTGTCATTCCTAATATCTGATTTGTGTCCATTTATCCTTTTCCATAAAGACTGTCCAGTTTGGCCGACGTACATAGCAGAGGGGCATTGCTGGCATATATTACATTGGTAGACGTGCAGGTGAATGAACCGGTGATGGTGGGGCTGATCTGGTTAGGTCCTGTGATGGTGTCACTGGTGTAGATATGTGGGCAGAGTTGGCATCGAGGTTTGTTGCATGAATTGGTTCCTGAGTTAGAGTTACTATGGTGCGGTGTGCAGTTACTGGTGAGAATATGCTTCAGGTAGGCAGGTTGTCCTTGGTCGTCCCTGAAAGTGTGGGATCATTGTCCAGGATGGGTTGTAGATCCCTGATGATGCGTCGGAGGGGTTTTAACTGGGGACTGTATGTGATGGTTTTAGCTGGGGACTGTATGTGATGGCCAGTGGAGTCCTGTTGGTTTCTTTCTTGGGTTTGTCTTGCAGTAGGAGGCTTCTGGGTACATGTCTGGCTCTGTTGATCTGTTTCCTTATTTCCTCATGCAGGTATTGTAGTTTTGAGAATGCTTGGTGGAGATTTTGTAGGTGTTGGTCTCTGTCTGAGGGGTTAGAGCAGATGCGGTTGTACGTCATTGCTTGGCTGTAGACAATGGATCGTATGGTGTGCCCAGGATGGAAGCTGGAGGCATGAAGGTAGGCATAGCGGTTGATAGGTTTTTGGTATAGGGTGGTGTTACTGTGACCATCACTTATTTGCATCGTGGTGTCTAGGAAGTAGACCTCCCATGTAGATTGGTCCAGGCTGAGGTTGATGGTGGGGTGGAAGCTGTTGAAATCATGGTGGAATTTTTCCAGAGTCTCTTTCCCATGGTTCCAGATGATGAAGATTTCATCAATGTAGCGTAGGTAGAAAAGGGGCGTGAGTGGACGAGAGCTGAGGAAGCATTGTTCCAGGTCAGCCATAAAAACGTTGGCATATTGTGGGGCCATGCGGGTGCCCATAGTGGTGCCACTGATCTGGAGATATATATTGTCATCAAATTTGAAATAGTTGTGTGTGAGGATAAAGGCACAGAGCTCAGCAACCAGTTGTGCTGTGGCATCATCAGGGATACAGTTCCTGATAGCTTGTATTTCATCTGTGTGGGATGTTTGTGTAGAGAGCCTCTACATCCATGGTGGCTAGGATGGTGTTTTCTGGAAGGTCACCAATGCATTGTAGTTTCCTCAGGAAATCAGTGGTGTCACGGAGATAGCTGGGAGTGCTGGTGGCATAGGGTCTGAGCAGAGAGTCCACATATCCAGACAGTCCTTCAGTGAGAGTGCCAATGCCTGAGATGATGGGGCGTCCAGGATTTCCGGGTTTGTGTGTCTTGGGTAGTAGATAGAATAACCCTGGTTGGAGGTCTAAGGTATGTTGATTTATTCCGGTGTTAGTGTAGGGAGTGTCCTGTGTGTTCCTAACACCAGAATATAATATGTAATATTATGTAATATACGTCATCATATGCCAGCAATGCCCCTCTGCTATGTACATCGGCCAAACTGGACAGTCTTTACGGAAAAGGATAAATGGACACAAATCAGATATTAGGAATGGCAATATACAAAAACCTGTAGGAGAACACTTCAACCTCCCTGGCCACACAATAGCAGATCTTAAGGTGGCCATCCTGCAGCAACAAAACTTCAGGACCAGACTTCAAAGAGAAACTGCTGAGCTTCAGTTCATCTGCAAATTTGACACCATCAGCTCAGGATTAAACAAAGACTGTGAATGGCTTGCCAACTACAAAACCAGTTTCTCCTCCCTTGGTTTTCACACCTCAACTGCTAGAACAGGGCCTCATCCTCCCTGATTGAACTAACCTCGTCATCTCTAGCTTGCTTCTTGCTTGCATATATATATACCTGCCCCTGGAAATTTCCACTACATGCATCTGACGAAGTGGGTATTCACCCACGAGAGCTCATGCTCCAAAACGTCTGTTAGTCTATAAGGTGCCACAGGATTCTTTGCTGCTTTTGAAAGGTTGCCAAACCCTGCACTAGACTGACACGTAGAGATTGAACACTTCTTCATCCACAGACCAGAAAGAACACAGGCAGCAGCCAATGTCCTGCCAGTGTGCCTATACGCTGATCTGGAAGGGCAAGGAAGAGAGTTCAGCCTCCCTGACCTCTCTCTGTTACAACAAGCAAAGAGACCATTTATTTCTTTGACCTTATTGTTAACATGTAGATATGCTCACTGGGATCTGGACTGACACCCCCTCCCCATCTCACCTAGAAAGGCCATCTTTGCCATCAGAGGGTTAATAAATGAACAATATGGTCTGGATTGGAACCAGTGAATGAGAAGTGGAGGGTTTCATATCATGTTACCAATGTCCCGAGACATCTGCCCCCTTTAAATTTTGTCTAGGGTCTGAAAATAAATTGTTTTAAAACAGATTGGCTAACATGTTTCTAACTAACATGATTTTAAACAATATTGCAGAAAGGGTTTAGTATAATGTGTAGCTGGTTATGATCAACCTTAGAAGGGGTAGAAACACATTTTAAAAGATGTTAAATACCATCTACAATAATGTTTAAAATCGTGTTAGTTAAAATGTGTTAGCTACCACTGCTTTATACACAACTTATTTTCTGAGTGTAGACAAAGTCAGAGACTGCAGCGTTGATATATTAGCGTCATGCTGGTTTTTCGTTCCCAGCATATCCTAACAAACCACTTCTATTTGCTAAGGAAAGCTCCCCTTCTCAATCACAAATCTTGGTACCTCTCGCCCTAAAAGCATTCCGACCTTATCTCTAAGGGTAGGTCTACACTGTAGCAGAAGGTGTAATTTCCGTCTTGGGCAGATGTACACATGCTAGCATAGATACAGCAAGTGCGCTAAAAGTAGCAGTGTAGCTGCTGCTATCATGTGTACTTCTAGTTGAGCTAGAAATTATACCTCCAGCTGCAGTGGAGACATACTCTAAATGTCCTTACTCACATTTTAACCCTTTCAGCACCAGAGACTAAAGCCATTGTAGGGCTGATCTACCTATCAAGAGAGAAATGAAGACCCACCTTGCTGCCTTCTGAGTAAGTTCCATTGGGAAGTCAGGGCAGAGCAGCTGCAGCAGACAGTGGTACTCCTTCGCTGTCAGCAAATCTGCAGCAGAAACAGACAGGAGAGCATCAGAATCATTTCTGAGATTGTTCCTTCCCTTCCCGCCCTCCATGCCCAGGCAATATGTCTGCTCTTATTCTCTTCAGGAGTCAAGATTGATAAGGTTGGTATTCAGGACAAAGGAACTGCCATTATTTTTGTAGAGATGCCTTTTAGATGGAGAGTCCAGGCAGGCAGTCAGGAAGAGGCATGGCAAAAGGAGAGAGCTACTGAAGTGAATCCAGCAGACAGAACTGGTAACAGGTAGAAAGTAATTCAGGGAGAAAAGGGGTAATAAAGCAGAGGAAGCTCAAGTGTCAACTCAAGTTCATTTAATTAGCTGGAAAAGAGAACCATTTCAAAGCTACTTAAATTTGCTGAAATTCATTGGCACGGCAACATTCACCACAACATGCCTGAGAACCATCCACAGAACATCTGGCAGCAGTATGGAGGGCTATGGAGTATAAACTCACAAACATTATTATTTTGGCATCCAATAATGCAGCTGGATAGCTTCTTTAGGAATAGCAAGTACAAATCTGGTCACTGTATTATAGGACACACAGAGCAGAGATCCAAAATATACAAGAAGGGCAACCAAATGATTCATGTTCTAGGGAGCTGCTTTGAAAGACACTGGTCAAAAATGGTCTCTGTGGTTCAGCAGCAGGAGATTGAGAGAGGTGAATCTCAAGGAAGTTTATAGGATCCCAAGGGAATGGAAACACAGTGATGTCAAAAAGCTCTACATGATTGTATGTTCACAGTCCAAAAGTCTGTGGACTAAAGTTAAGGAGCGGACTAGCTGAACAACAGCAATTTTACAGTATTTCCACTTACAGAAGTATGCAAAGTATGGAAGAAAGAGCCAGTGGTAGAATTAGAGCCAAGCAGCAGTCAGGAAGGGAATCCAAAGGGCAAAGGCATGAGCACTGTAGTACAGGGCTTGGGCTCTTTTACCACAGTTAGCTGTTAGCTCTCTGTAGCCCACAAAACTTCTGATCCAAATATTCAGCTGATGCATTTTCTAATAAATGGCCTCTCCCTTATCCCTGATGATGGCCCCAAGCTCCCTCATCAAAGGTTCCGGAAAGCCTGACAGCCTCACAAGACAAGAGAGACAAAGGGAAAATTCTACTGATTCTCTGGACATCAAAGAGGCAGATGTAGTTTCACTGTAGTGCCTCAGGCAGCTAAATGGATATTTTCCTATATTCAAGAATGACTAAAGACACATTCCTGGGGGACTCTCAGCAAAATCAGATCCCAACCTTTTCCCTTAGCTCCCCCTAACAGATTTCCCATTTTTCTTCTCAATTTAAGAATCTCTTTCTTGCTGAGAAAGGCTGGCTGATGCCATCAAAACTCCTCTGCATCCACTAATTAGGGTTACTAGAGAGTCGTGTTAGGTGCTGACTTTTCCCAGGGGCATAACATGCAGTGATCCCAGGGATTATAGACCTTCCTGTGTAGCACCTGAGAAATGGCACCTGCTTCAGCTTCCTTCCACAAAGCAGCTCCTCTAGGTTCAAATACAGACACTTTCTGTTTGTGACTGGGTAGGCCACTGGGTTTGATGCCACAGCTGCACCGTCACAGTTGACGTGGTGTTGGGCCCCAATCACACCGGTGGGACCTGGGCGAGGAGCTAAATGGTCCCTCCATACCGGAGGCATCCTCTTCCAGCGACCACAGAGGAGCCATCAATACCTGGGTGTGCCTGCTAATGGTTGCCGTTGGAGACCAGTGACCGGAGGAGGATGAGTGGTGTGGGTACCGGGGCGAATGGTAGCGGCACCTGGGAGACCGGAGCCTGCATGGGGATCATTCCCATGTGGCAGGTGATGGGGATCTTCAATAGGAAGCCAGCCGGTAGGAGGACAAGCGGAGCTAGTAACACGGAGACTGATGTCAATCTCTAGGTGAACCACGCCTGGGTGGCAGTGACCGCAATCATGGTGCCAGTGACTGGGAATAAACCCCAGAGGATCTGGGCTGTGGCTCCGGGGATTTGGGTCCCTGGGGTGAGGAGCACTGTCTCGTCTCAGAGGATTGTTGGCGATCCACTATCTCCCCAGGAGTCACAGTGGCTGGCTTGGCCTCTGGGGGAGCCTTTGCCGCATTCTGCTACTTCTGTTGTGTTGATGGCACCATTTGAGGCCTCTGCTTTCTCCGCGCTGGGGAGGCCTGGGCAGGTGTCAGTGCCGGCAGGAGCTTGTGTCCCATACCAATCTCTTGAGTCATAGAATCATAGAATATTAGGGTTGTGTCCCATACCATTCTCTTGAGTCATAGAATCATAGAATATTAGGGTTGGCAGAGACCTCAGGAGGTCATTTAGTCCAATCCCTTGCTCAAAGCAGGACTAACACCAACTAAATCATCCAAGCTAAGGCTTTGTCAAGCAGGGCCTTAAGCGCTTCTAAGGATGGAGAGTCTACCGCCTCCCTGGGTAACCCATTTCAGTGGTTCACCACCCTCCTAGTGAAATAGTGTTTCCTAATATCGAACCTAGATCTCCCGCACTGCAACTTGAGACCACTGCTTCTTTTTCAGTCATCTACCCCCACTGAGAACAGCCTAGCTCCATCCTCTTTGGAACCCCCCTTCAGGTAGTTAAAGGCTGCTATCAAATCCCCCCTCACTCATCTCTTCTGCAGACTAAATAATGCAAGTTCCCTCAGCCTCTCCTTGTAAATCATGTGCCCCAGCCCCCTAATAATTTTCATTGCCCTCCACTGGATTCTCTCCAATTTGTCCACATCCCTTCTGTAGTGGGGGGTGGGGAATCAAAACTGGATGCAATACTCCAGGTGCCGAATAGAGGGGAATAATCACTTCCCTCAATCTGCCGGCAATGCTCCTACTAATACAGTCCAATATGCCGTTGGCCTTCTTGGCAACGAGGGCACACTGCTGACTCATATGCAGTTTCTTATCCACTGTAATCCCCAGGTCCTTTTTTGCAGAACTGCTGCTTAGCCAGTCGGTCCCCAGCCTGTAGCAGTGCATGGGATTCTTCCTTCCTAAGTGCAGGACTCTGCACTTATCTTTGTTGAACCACATCAGATTTCTTTTGGCCCAATCCTCCAATTTGTCTAGGTCACTCTGGACCCTATCCCTACCCTCCAGTGTATCTACCTCTCCCCCCATTGTAGTGTCATCTGCGAACTTACTGAGGGTGCAATTAATACCATTATCCAGATAATTAATAAAGACATTGAACAAAACTGGCCCCAGGACCGACCCCCTGGGGCACTCCGCTTGATACAGGCTGCCAACTAGACAGCAGGCCATTGATCACTATCTGCTGAGCCCGACAATCTAGCCAGCTTTCTATTCACCTTACAGTCTATTCATCCAATTCATACTTTTTTAACTTGCTGGCAAAAATACTGTGGGAGACCGTATCAAAAGCTTTGTTTAAGTCAAGATATATCACCACTGTCCAGCACTTTCCCCATATCCACAGTGCCAGTTATCTCATCATAGAAGGTAATCAGGTTGGTCAGGCATGACTTGTCCTTGGTGAATCCATGTTGACTGTTCCTGATCACCTTCCTCTCCTCCAAGTGCTTCAGAATGGATTCCTTGAGGACCTGCTCCATGATTCTGCAGTGGCCTGAAGTGAGGCTGACCAGTCTGTAGTTCCCCAGGTTCTCTTTCTCCCCTTTTTAAAATATGGGCACTATATTTGCCTTTTTCCAATAGTCTGGGACCTCCCCCAATCGCTACAAATTTTCAGAGATAATGGCCAATGGCTCTGGAATCACATCAGCCAACTCCCTCAGCACCCTTGGACGCATTAGATCTGGACCCATGAACTTGTGCACGTCCAGCTTTTCTAAATAGTCCTTAACCTGTTCTTTCACCACTGAGGGCTGCTCACCTCCTCCCCATACTGTGTTGCCCAGTCCAGCAGTCTGGGAGCTGACCTTGTCTGTGAAGACTGAGGCAAAAAAAGCATTGAGTACTTCAGCTTTTTCCACATCATCTGTCACTATATTGCCTCTCCCATTCAGAAAGGGTCCCACACTTTCCCTGACCTCCTTCTTGTTGCTAACATACCTGTAGAAACCCTTCTTGTTACTATTTATATCCCTTGCTAGCTGCAACTCCAGTTATGCTTTGGCCTTCTTGATTACACCCCTGCATGCTCAAGCAATATTTTTATACTCCTCCCTAGTCATCTGTCCAAGTTTCCACTTCTTGTAAGCCTTCTTTTTGTGTTAAACTCACCGAAGATTTCACCGTTAAGCCAAGCTGGTTGCCTGCCATATTTGCTATTCTTTCTGCACTTTGGGATGGTTTGTTCCTGCACCCTCAATAAGGCTTCTTTAAAATACAACCAGCATTCCTGGACTCCTTGGCCCCTCATATTAGCTTCCCAGGGGATCCTGCCCATCAATTACCTAAGGGAGTCAAAGTCTGCTTTTCTGAAGTTCAGGATCCGTTTTTGGCTACTTTCCTTTCTTACTTTTGTCAGGATTCTGAACTCAACCATCTCATGGTCACTGCTGCCTAAGTTGCCACCCACTTCTACTTTTTCTACCAATTCTTCACTGTTTGTAAGCAGTAGGTCAAAAGGAGCATGGCCCCTAGTCAGTTCCTCCAGCACTTGTACTAGGAAGTTATCCCCAACGCTCTTCAAAAACTTCCTGGATTTTCTATGCATTGCTGCATTGCTCTCCCAGCGATGTCAGGGTGATTGAAGTCCTCCATTAGAACCAGAGCCTGTGATCTGGAAACTTCAGTTAGTTGTCTGAAGAAAGCCTCATCTACCTCATCCTTCTGATCGGGTGATCTATAGCATGCACCCACCACAACATCATCCTTACTGCTCTCACCTCTAAACTTAACCCAAAGACTCTCAACAGGCTTTTCTCCATTTTCAAACTGGAGCTCTGAGCAATCATACCACTCTCTTACATACAATGCAACTCCTCCACCTTTCCTCCCACACCTGTGCTTACTGAACAGTTTATACCTATCCATGACAGTGCTCCAGTCATGTGAACTGCCCCAGCAAGTTTCTGTTATTCCAATCACATCATAGTTTCTTGATTATTCCAGGACTTCCAATTCTCCACACATTCACCTCCACAATTCAACGGTCCCTACCTGGGCCTTTTCCTTCAACAGGAGTCAATGATGGACCTTCCAAGGGTCTCAGATCCCCAACAGGAGAGGTGTGCACTTGTGGCTCCTGTGTGGCCAGGCGGACCAAACTAGGTCCCTGGCCCAAAGACCCTTGGGCCTTTTTGCCTGGTGCCGGGGAGCTGTGCTTCGACACCTAGGCACCAGAGATGTTGATTGGTGCTGGGTGGAGCCTGATGCTAGGGGTGTGCTATGCACCAATGCTAAGGTGCTCACCGATTCTTGGTGGGAGGGCTTGGAAGCTGGGCAAAGGGCTGACTCCATAAGAAGGGCTCTGAGTTGGATATCCCACTCCTTCTGAGTTCGTAGCCAAAAGTTTTTACAAATACGGCACTTCTCTTTGATGTGCAATTCGCCCAAGCACTTGAGACAACTGCTGTGGAGATCGTTAACAGGCATAGGCCTATTATAGTCCATGGAGGGCTTGAACCCAGGGGACTTGGGCATGTCCCGCTTGGGGCAAAGTCCCACTGGGGACTCTAACTCTAACTACAACTATAAGTAACTATCAAGAACCCTATGTACAAAGCCCTAAGGCTGAACAGCTCTTCATGAGGACAGAAAACTGCTAACCACTTGCAAGGCAAGGGAGAGAGGTGCTCCGACTAACCACCACAGTCGGTAAGGAATTGAGAGGGTGTAGAGCCGGCGGCACCTGATATACCGTGGCATGAGCATGGCACTCCAGAGGGTGCCACTGCCGACCCTAAAGATACCACTATGGCAAAAGTCGACCGTGCACGTGGGAGCACACACACCTAGAATGGAATTGACATGAGCAAGCACTTGAAGAAGATCTAGTTCATTCTCCTTCCTCAGTGACCAGGCCAGGAATGGTTTCTAGAAACTATTCTTCTAGGCTTGATCCAGTCTAGTTTTAAATGACTCTAGCAAAGGAGTTCCCACCACTTCTCTGGAAAGACTATTCCACAATCTAAACAGATTGCACTATCTGGAAGCTTTACCTAATATTCAACCTGAATTTCCTTTGTTTAGTTTCAAATTCCTCTCATTTACACTGTCTTATATCACTCTATATATTTTCTTTTGCTCTCTGACGTTCCTCCCTTTCACATATTAGTAGGCCATTATTATAACTCCGTCCTCTATCTATACACACCTTAGGTTAGCCAAGCTATTAGTTCTTTTAATCTCTCCTCCAAAATCTCTCTTTCTGGCCCCCTAATTATTCTGAACTCTGTTCAGTTTTTGGTACTGAGGTGCCAGGAAAGGAACACAGTATTTAAGATCTGTTCACAGCAGACATGTACATATACATAGAGAGGATAGCCTGTCAGCCTTCGATAGGATACTTCTCCCCATGCAGGCCAAAAATCTCCACTGGGCAGTCAGAGCAAAGCATCCCCATTTTGTAAATTCTGTATTTTTTAACAATGTTTTTCTCAATAGTTCAAGGACTGATAGCAGCAGCAGCAGATTTCCTGTACAGCATCAATGATCCCCAGCCGAGGCAGCCTGAGGAACTGACTGAGCACTACTTATGCCTCAAGTGAACCCTCTAACTTGCAGGAGTGAACCTTCTCCAGATTTTTAATATGTTCATAATTTCTGCACCTTTTTCTCTCTAAAGCCTGATGTTGAGTGACAGCAGTTTCATCATTTCTGCATCAGGAAACCATCAACAACAGTGTAGAGCAATTGTGAATCTTTGCTCAGAAAAACTCTGGGAACATGCTGGCAAAGAAACTGCACTAGAAGAGATCAGCGCCATTCTTAGAGATGCCTATTCCCAATGAGAATAAATTATTGTTTCAGTCTAGGAGCAAGTGGCCCATCTAGGTCAGGGCTGCATGCAATGAAGAGAGCAGAGAAACTCAGGTGTCTGACAAGGAAAAAGACTTAATTCCCTGTGATGCCAGGGGAGGGAGCACTGCAAACCCCGTGATCAAAGTGGGGATCAGTCTGAGCAGACTCTTTTGGAATGCAGTGCAGCTCAGCATTGGTACATCTCAAGGGACTGACTAACAGAGCATATCAATTTCACTGACTTAGATGGATATTCGCTACACAGGAAAGGAATCACCACAGGCCTTAAGAGGTGTCTGCAGTTTGCTGTGATGACTGTTTTCCTATTCACTGTAATGGGGTCACTGAGTACCATGCGGAAAAATGACACTTGCCCATGCACCCATCCTGTCTGCCAAGAGCCATTCAGAATAAACAAGGGCAGTTCTGGTCCACGACCACATTGCTCCTTCCTGTCTCCAGGGCACAAAGGCTCAAATCCAGGCCACAGTTGAGTAAATAGTCTTCATTGCTGTGCTGTGTGGAAAGACAAAGAAGATGGAAGGAAGGACAGAAGTTATTAGTCAGAATGAATGAAAACTGGAATCCCCAAGGGCCACTTTTGGTTGGTACCACAAAGTACTGTATCTGAAATTCCAGTAACAAACAAACTACATCATGGTCTTCAGACATATTCAGTCTACCATATCCCCCAAACTGATATGGCCTCTGAAATCCCAGATACCCAGGGAGAGAACAAGAGATACTGAACTTTGTGTGCTAACCGTATTTAGTTACAATGGAACACAACAACATTCCAGGGCTGCAGAACCAGGGAAAGCAAGGGGGGCCAGTGATCCCACAACGGAAATATTGTGGGTCTTTGGCCTTGTGTAAACCTGCGCATACCCAAGGCGGGAGGGGAAGAGATGAAAGCATGAATAGAGAAGCTTTGCATGCTGGGAGAGTTTCTGCAGGCCAACTTTCTGTAGTACCATCAGCGTTGTTAACCCCAGACTCTTAAAAGTCATGCATCAAGCTCCAAAAAATTATGAGACTGGCTTAAAGATAATGAAATATTAAAATAATAATTTTGGGGGGGGGTTGCCTTCTGAATCTTTAGGGTGCACTTAAGTCATGTTTTCAGCTTTTTTTCACAGCCACGAATGCTAGAAACTTTGTTTTCTAATGAAAGATGAGATATTCTTGTAATCAGCTGCCTCCAGAACCTGGGGCTTCAAGAAAAGCATCAATATCATAATAAATGAATGAGAGATGGTAACACTGGCAGCTCCACGTGACACATTTGGCCTGTGGGCTGCTCTTTGGACACATCTGGCTCACAGGAAGGCTGCAGTATGGCCTCCCCAGCCTTCTGTAAATTTACACACAAACAACAATCTGAAAACCAAAAATTCTAGGAGATTCCATGCCTTAAACTTAAAAAGCAAAACATATTTGTGTTTTTAAAAAAGCTTTAATTTGAAAAAAGGTTAATATTAATCCTCCCTCCATGCTTTATTATTTATAAAGTTTGTGTTGAAATATTTTATGAGCTATTAGATGATAGAACTGTTTCTGTTAGATGTGGGGTTTTTTCAATAAGAACTCTGAAGAAAATAAAATCATACAAGTGTTCCTTCCTTGACTAATCTGCTTTTTCCACTGACAAGAACAGTTATAAAATAAATAGAAGCCAGGGCCAGAATGTGCATTTGTCTTACTTTAAAAATTGATCCTCCTCCTTTTCCAAACAAACAAAACAGTAACAGCAGCTCACACACTTATTCCCACTATTGAGACTGAAGGTTACACAAAAGACAAACTAAAAAATGAAGAATAAACATCCACAGTTCTGCCTGAAAGTGCGTATGTGTGTACGTGTGAGTGCATATAAACACAAGGGTCCACTCTGAACTTGATGCTCACACACAACTCCGACAATGGTTGGAAAGTAGACCTAAGAGTCTAGGGAAATGAAAAGGAAAACTGAAAAAGAGAGAGTCAAAGAGATCCCCAACTCTGGCTACATTTGAGTTATGGTTGATGGAAAGACGTTAACAGTCCAACACTATCCTGCAGTATTTCCAGAGCGGAGACAGGAGTCTCTGTGCAGAACATTGCGATGTCATGCCAGCAGCCCTCTTTGCAAGCCACGGAACAAAACAATTCCCAGTTGCTGCTGGCAGTTGTGCAGCAGCTGAACACGGTGGAGCACTGTTTCTGGTCCCAGGAAACAAGCACTGACTAGTGGGATCACATCATTGTGCAGCTATGGGATGACAAGCAGTAGCTGCAGAACTTTTGCATGCAGAAGGTCACTTTCCAGAAACTTTATGCAGAGCTTTCCCCAGCCCTGAAGCACAGCAACACTAAAATGAGACCAGCTCTGAGAGTGGAGAAGTGAGTGGCGATCACTCTGTGGAAGCTTGCAATGCCAGACTGCTACTGGTCAGTGAGGAATCAATTCGGAGTTGGTAAATCCACCCGTGGAGCTGTTGTGATCCAAGTGTGCAGGGCCATTAATTGACTTCTGCTAAGAAGGGCAGTGACTCTGGGAAATATGCAGGACATAGTGGATGGTTTTGCCATGATGGGATTCCTTATCTGGGGGGGAGAGGGGAGAATAGCTGGCACGTATATCTCTATCTTGGCACCAGACCACCTACTAAAGACTAAATAAATCATCAGGGATACTTTTCAATGGTATTGTAAGCACTGGTGGATTGCAGGGGATGTTTCACCGACATCAACATGGATGGTCAGGAAAAGTTGCATGATGTGCATGTCTATAGGAACACAGGTCTGTTCAGAGAGCTGCAAGCAGGGACTTTCTTTCCAGATCGCAAAATAACCACGGACAATGTTGAAATGCCAATAGTGACCCTGGGAGACCCAGCCTACCCCTTGCGCCCATGGCTTATGAAGCTGTACACTGGCCACCCGGACAGAAGTAAGGCCCGGTTCAACCATAGCCTGAGCAAGTGCAAAATGATGGTGGAATGTGCCTTTGAACGTTTAAAGGGGCACTGGCGCAGTTTGCTGAGTAGGTTAGAGCTCAGCGAAAGCAATATTCCCATTGCTGGATGCTGTGTGCCCCATAATGTCCATAAGGCAAAGGGAGACAAGTTTCCACACGGGTGGGGTGTGGAGGCAGATAGGTTGTCAGCTAATTTTGAGCAGCCAGATATCAGGGTAATAAGAGCCCAGCAAGGAGCTCTGTGTCTCTGGGAGGTTTGAAAACCCATTTCGGTAATGAGCCTCAGCAAAGTGTGCTGGTTATCTGAGTTGTGCCTTTCTATACCATCCCCTCCATTGCATCAATTTCCTTGGATACCCCCCTCCCCCCCATGGCCTCATGATTGGAATAAATAAAGAGCATTTCATTCTCAAAACATTGACTTTTATTGCACAAACATAAAGCAACTGAAAGAACAGGAAAATAGTTTAACCTTGCACAAACAGTGTGATAAAATTGGGATGGGAGAAACCAAGTCAGTTTGTCTGAAAGCACAGTAGTCTTGCCCATCATAGGTTTCTGAATGGCTGCCTTTTGTTCTTAGTACCCTCTCCGTGTGTTGAGCGGAAGGGATACTGAACTCCCCAACCCTAACCCCCGCCTCCTGGAACATTTCAGGGGAGGGAGATTGGGAACAGAGTGATGCTTGCAGGCAGTTCTGCAGGGACTGCAGTGGGAATCTAGCCTCAAGCTTCTTTTCTTGAAGCTCAGCCAGATGCCTCAATATGTCTGATTAGTCCTTCATAATCTGCAGCATCTCATCCTGGGTGGCATGCTTATGCTCTTCAGATACTCTCCTGCTCTCCATGTCCATGACCAGTTTTTCAGATAATGAAATCCTCCAGGGTATTTGCTCCATGTCAGCTGTCCCAGAGGCATTCATTATCTCACTGAACATGTCATCACACATTCTTTTTTTCCATCTTCTAATCTGCAAAAGCCTCTCTGCCAGTGTGGAGGATGTGCTGAAGGCCAAGCTCTCCACTGCAAGGCATTCAAAGCACAAGGCAACCATTGTCAGTGAATACTCTGGGTCTGGTGCAAAGTTGCTATTTAAAAAAACACTCTTCTTATTACACTCAAGTGCAAGACAGAACATATTCATAATCCCTAGCTAGTCAACAAAATGGTTTGCTGTTCCAGCCATGGTGAGTATGGCCCAGTGGCATGGGCAATGGGCCTTGTGATGCAATTTGTGGGAAACCCGTGTCGGAAGCACAGGTGGACAATGCCCCCTCCCCTTGGCAACGTGTTGCTTTGAGACCAGGGACCAGTGTTAAGTCTCCCAAATCGCGATCTTTGTCCGAGGTGGCTCTAGGGGACAGGGAAGACAGTATGCAGCCACAAAATAACGCAGGAGGACCCCCCCTTAAAGTTGCTGGTAATAGTTGCCCTGGACTTGCAGAATCTGAGGTCAACACCAGTCCCTGCCAACCAAACCACTGGCAGGTTAGGGACAGCGTGGTTGAGGAACCTGGAAGTCACCATGTATGGTGGATCACAAGCTCTACTGTTTGCAGTCCGAACACTTATAATGAAAACTTCCACTGTCTCCCCTAGATGACCCTATGTGATATCAGTCTCCTGAGGGTAACAGAGGCAGCAAGGGAGCAGATGCTGCAAGCGTCTGGGTACAGACCCAGTCCTTATGTTGCTATGCTGTGTACTGCAATGAGGCCAGCAGAATTAATACTGGAGTTGTGTTGTAAAGTGTCCTATCGTGGTGGAAGAAATAAAGCAGCCCTCCCCAGACACCTTCTGCAAAGGACTGCAGGGTATCTCCATGAAAGTTTCCTAGAGCTTGCCATGGAGAATTCCCAGGCCATCCCTGTACACATAAACAGTCTTTACCAATGGACACCCTCTGCATAGCTGGAGCAGCCACTAGGAAGCAGATACCCACTGCACCTCACTTTTTCTTCAGATTAAACATCAAATATAAGAGCATGTAACCCCTACAGTTTGACTGGAATTGCATACTCACCAGAGGTGCTTTTCCAGGCATTACGCTCGGCCACCATGCTGTCCTGCGACCGACTGGGCTCTAGGGTTAAAAATAGCTCCTGGCTCTCATAGATAATGAATCCACTGTTCATCTGTATCCCACTTTCCTCCTCCTCCTCTTCCTCATCCAGAATGTCCTTCTCATTGTTGCCTGAGGTGGCTCAGGACTCAAACTCCTGGGAGGTATCCATGGTGCATTTGGGGGTAATGGTGGAGTCACCAGCGAGAATTGCATACATCTCATTATAGAAGTGGCATGTCTGTGGTGCAGACCCAGAACTGTTCACCTCTCTTGTCTTCTGCTATGCCTACTGAAGTTCTTTGATTTTCATGCAGCACTGCTGCATATCCCTGCTGCAGCCCTTTTCCCCCATGCACTGTGCAATCTTTTCATAGATGCCTACGTTTCTTTAGCTGGATCAGAGCTGTGCCTGCACAGACTCTTCTCCACACAGACCAATAAGTTCCACCACCTCCTGTGTACTCCAGGCTGGACCACGTTTGGGGCATTGAGTTGCCACAATCAGCTGGATGGCGAGCTCTCCAGGCTGATCAAACAGGAAATGGCAATCCAAAAGTTCCCAGGGCTTTAACAGGGGAGGAGCTGTTTCCTGTGTACTTGGCTGCTGTGCAGCAGAGTTGAAAATGATTTCCAGAGTGGTCACAACAGAGAATTGTGGGACACCTCCTGGAGGCTAACTTAGTCGATTTACACAACGCTGCATTTACACTGCCTCTCTGTCAACCAATCAACACTGAATTAAGTGCTATGCCTTTTGCAGAGGTGGAGTAATTAAGTCGACATTACAGGTGAGTTAGGTCTGCAGAAAGGATCTGATAGTGTAGACACATACATTATTAGGTTGACATAAGACATCTTCCATTGACCTAAGTTTGTAGTATAGAGCAGGCCTGAGAAGTAGTTCAAAGATCTGCACCGTAACAAGTGGGCTGGGTGCAAGAGTCTAACAATCATTACGGGCAACTGTGTGATACAACTCCTCCAGTCCTCAAAACTTAACCCGCTAGTCTGAGATACTGCCTTTGGCCTACAGAGCAAACCCGCAATTCAGGGGTCTTTAAAGGGCACATTAGACAGAACAATATCTTCCTTTCTAACATTAAGGATGAGTGTGAGTTAAAGTTCACCAAAGCTAGGAAACTGCAAGTTAAGGGTAGAGCTGTCACATCATTCTGACTCACCCTGTTGTGCCTAGGAGTTGCATCACAATCTGCAGCACTAATAATATGACTGTTGCCTGACAGTACTAGTCACGGACATGGTGCAGTTTTCTGGCTTTGCTAGGATTTTGCATCAGAACTTTAATGTTATTTGTTTACAGTTTTCTGGGGATTGTTTAATCCTTGTATCAGAATAATTGCCAGGAATACACCAATAATAACAGATGCCTGTTTATTCTTAGGTAAACATCAGTTCAAGCCAAGATATGAATGTGGACATCTCTCTTTGAAGGCAGCTCCTGCACATAGGGTGCTCTTCATCTTTCTCCCATATGCTGAGGCTGCTGGAAATGACCCCTCTAGTTAAAAGAACATTTTCCACCAATGGATAAGCAATACATCCAAACTATCCAAGCGGCCTAATTTTCCAGTGACATGGTTTTGCCAGTCCAACAGTCAGTGAAGATCTGGAGTGAAGTATGTCACCTCCACTGAAAAATGCATGATAGGACCAAATGTTTTAAACATATTTTATCTGTTCAAGTCTCATTCAGTCACCTCCATACCTTCTTCTATGTACCTATTAGTGGTATGACCTCTCTGGGCTCATCTGCAAGGCCCCTATGCTATCCATATTTAAGTTCCTCTTAATTATTCACTTCTGCTGTTCTGCCTACAGTGATTCAAGTTAACTTGTATTTTTAAATTGCTTATTATTATTACTTTTCCCCTGACCTCTGTCTGCTTGATTGTTTTAAGCCTGTGAGCTCCTCAAAGTAAGGAACATCCTCCTTGGGTACTTATTAGAACGTGCTTAACACATAGCGGACATTATCACTAATAAAATAAATAATAATAATTATTACTATTTTATCATCTCTGAAAAATCACAGACTACCAAAATATAATCTTAATCTACTTCATGCACAGATTTATAGAGTTAAAGATAGAAGGGACCATTAGATTATCCAGTCTGACCTCTAGTATAACACAGGCCATTAAGTTTCACTCATTTATCCCATATTGCAGCAGATATCTTGTGTTTGACTACAGCATAACATGAGTTTGGCTAACGCATGTCTTCCAGAATGCATTCAATCTTGAATAGAAGACATCGAGTGATGGAGAATCCACCATTTCCCCTGGTAGTTTGTTCCAATGGCTAATCATCCTCACTGTTAAAAAATTGTGTCTAATTTCTCATTTGAATTTCTCTGGCTTCCAGCCATTTATTCTTGTTCTGTCTTTCTCCACTAGATTAAAGAGCTCATCATTACTGAATATTTTCTCCCATGAAGGTATTTATACACTGTAAACAGTTCACCTCTTAAACTTCTTTTTGATAAAGAGATTACGCTCTTTAAACCTGTCACTGTAGGCATCTTTTCCAGCCACCAAATCATTTTTGTGGCTCTTTTCTGCACCCTTTCCAACTTTTCAACATCCTTTTTAAAATGTGGATTCCAGAACTGTACACAATATTCCAGTTACAGTCTCACCAATGCTGTATACAGAGGTAAAATCACTCTCTACTTCTGCTGTAAATATGGTGTTGACTAGAAGCATATTCTTTTCATTCACCATAGTATCTGAGTATTGGCCAAACAGAATTAAAAAGGTTGTGGCAGACCAACTACAACAGCATCCAATATCCTCAAACTCTTTGGATCCCACCCAGACCTGTTTTAGACCCGAGCATGGCATGTAAACAGCATTAAGTGCAGTGATTCACTTTTAGTGTAGTTCCACACATTTCTTTCAGTGCAATCCCAAAGGGTGGTGCTGGATGACTGCTCCTCTTGTCCAAGGACTTTCATTTGAAGAGTTATACAGGGTTGAATCCATGCTTTGGATACTTTGAGATTGATTCACTGCAATAAAATCTATCAGGGCCCAACCATGAAAGCTACTTAGAAGTCTTGGCTAGTACAGAATGAGGATCCTCCCCTTCTGGATAAGGAGGACCACCAAGAGCTGATTACATCTATGTGCTGCATTCTGCACTGTCTTCCAGTTCCCTTCTGGGTGACATTCAAGATGCTGATTATGACCTAAATGGCCCAGGTCCTTGTTACATGAGAGATAGCCTACACATTTTTGTGCACCTCTGTTCATCTGGAACACTTGTTATCTGACCCAAGGGTGAACACTCTTGCAGGAGATAGAGGCCAACTATATGACTGAGTCTGAACCTGACCACTTTTAGAATGAACTGAAAAATATATCTGTACAGCTTTCCCACTAGCCATGGGCACCGGAATACCAGGCACCTAGGCTATTGGCCTCATTTCTCCATCTCACTTTTAAACAACTTCAGTGCTGGAGCAGGGAAGGGAGAGAAATGTAGTCTATGTACTTCATATGGGCCTCTAAATCAATAGTCAATGGCACTACTCACACGAGTGAATGTTGAAGAATCTGTCCCTATATTCAGCAAATTATATTTGCTCTTACTACAAACCTTTGTAAAGTGCATTCAGATATTATGGCCCTGGTCACCTTTATATACAGATGTAAAAAAATGGTAAGAAAGAAAACTACACTCAAACCAAAGGAATTGAAAGTAGAACTGGATGGGATACTGAATGGAGGAAGCTGAGATAGGGTACATGACAAAACTGATGGAGGAATCATTAGTTATCTAGGAGCAAAGACTATGGAGCATGTAAGCTGTGTAGAGAATACTTGAAGCCCATTACAATATCAATGAGCTAGGGTAATGATTATAAATGACTACACACAGCAGAATTAGCCTGAGTGCACAGCAGCATGAATACATTCAGACAGAAAATAAAACAAAACAAGGATCCACGCAAAACTACCCCTTCTAAGAGAATGTTTTTTGGCTGAGATTCTTTAATCTCTCTCTTGCTTTCAACTCTTAGGATATTACAGTAAGTACAGTTTTGCCCTAGCAATAAAGAGGAGTAAATGAGTTTTCTTTCTGCATTTCAGAAGAGTAGGTACATTCTTTACTATAATTTTATTTAGTTTTTGCAGTGAGTGTCTGTGCTAATGAAAGTGAAGTGTGTAGTACTGCTTCAAGCTTCAGAGGAGAATACAGGCAGATACTCTGGACTTTCCTTTGCATTAAACCTTGAGCACAGAAGAACCTCAGATATTAGCTGATGAAGGCAATATAAAAACCTGGACAGAACAGACTGCCTCCTACTCTGAGAGTGGAAAGGAAAGTGCTCTCTAGGATATTTTCTTGTTGCTCCAGAGAGCCTTCCTAGAGAAAGCAGAGGCCATCTACTGCAGTGAAAATGTGGAGATGGATGTCCTCTACACCCATAGTCCTTGCTACTGCAGCCTGTAAACAGATAGTATTCAGTAGTTTGGTGAAGATACTGAACTGAAATGAAGGGCATGTCTACACTGCGATATTAGGTCGATTTTATAGAAGTCAATCTTTAGTAACCGATTTTATACAGTTGATCTTGAGTGTCCCCACTAAGCGCATTAGGTCAGCAGAGTGCATCCTCAATACTATGACTAGCATTGATTTATGGAGTGGCGCATTGTGAGTAGCTATCCCAAGTCCCTGCTGCCCATTGGTATTCTGGGTTAAGCTCCCAATGCCTGATGGGGCAAAAACACTGTTGCGAGTGGTTTTGGGTGCATGTCATCAGTCTCCCCACTCCCTCCTTGAAAGCAACGGCAAACAATCATTTCATGTCTTTTTTCCTGGGTTATCTGTGCAGATGCTATAGCATGGCAAGCATGGAGCCTGCTCAGCTGCACACTGCTTTTGAGAGCATTGTAAACACCTTGTGCATTATCCTGCAGAATGTGCAGAGCCTAGCTAGGAGCCACCAGCCTGAGGAAGATTGTGAGGAGGACATGGACACAGACATTCCTGAAAGCACAGGATGTGGCAATTAGGACATCGTGGCTGCATTGGGGTTTGTTGATACAGTGGAACGCCGATTCTGGGCCTGGTGAACAAGCACAGACTGGTGGGACCACATAGTGTTGCAAGTATAGGATAATTCCCAGTGGCTGCGAAACTTTCGCATGCGTAAGGCCACTTTCATGGAACTTTGTGAGTTGCTTTCCCCTGCCCTGAAGCGCAAGAATACCAAGATTAGACCTGCCCTGTCAGTTGAGAAGTGAGTGGTGATACCCCGTGGAAGCTTGCAACGCCTGACGGCTACCAGTCAATCGGTAATCAATTCGGAGTAGGCAAATCTACTGTGGGGGCTGCTGTGATCCAAGTAGTCAGGGCAATCAATACCCTTCTGCTAAGAAAGATAGTGACTCTGGGAAATGTGCAGGTCATCCTAAGTGAGATAATTTGCACTTGTCTTTATTGAATTTAATTTTGTTGAATTCAGATCAATTCTCCAATTTGTCAAGGACATTTTGAGTTTTAAACCTGTCATCCAGAGTGCTTGCAACACTTCTCAGCTTGGTGTCAACTACAGATTTTATAAGCATACTCTCTACTCCTTTATCAAAGTTATTAATGAAAATATTGAATAGTTAGAACATAAGCTTAATATGAGTGAACAGTGTGATACTGTTGCAAAAAAAGCAAACATGATTCTGGGATGCATTAACAGGTGTGTTGTAAACAAGACACGAGAAGTCATTCTTCCGCTTTACTCTGCGCTGGTTAGGCCTCAACTGGAGTATTGTGTCCAGTTCTGGGCACCGCATTTCAAGAAAGATGTGGAGAAATTGGAGAGGATCCAGAGAAGAGCAACAAGAATGATTAAAGGTCTTGAGAACATGACCTATGAAGGAAGGCTGAAGGAATTGGGTTTATTTAGTTTGGAAAAGAGAAGACTGAGAGGGGACCTGATATCAGTTTTCAGGTATCTAAAAGGGTGTCATCAGGAGGAGGGAGAAAACTTGTTCACCTTAGCCTCCAATGATAGAACAAGAAGCAATGGGCTTAAACTGCAGCAAGGGAGATTTAGGTTGGACATTAGGAAAAAGTTCCTAACTGTCAGGGTAGTTAAACACTGGAATAGATTGCCTAGGGAAGTTGTGGAATCTCCATCGCTGGAGATATTTAAGAGTAGGTTAGATAAATGTCTATTAGGGATGGTTTAGACAGTATTTGGTCCTGCCATGAGGGCAGGGGACTGGACTCGATGACCTCTCGAGGTCCCTTCCAGTCCTAGAGTCTATGAGTCTATGAGTCTATAAGAACATAAGAATGGCCCTACTGGGTCAGACCAAAGGTCCGTCTAGCCCAGTATCCTGTCTTCTAACAGTGGCCAATGCTAGGTTCCCCAGAGGAGATGAACAGAATGGGTAATCAGCAAGTAATCCATCCCCTGTCGCCCATTCCCAGCTTCTGGCAAACAAAGGCTAGGGACACTATCCCTGCACATCGTGGCTAACAGCCACAGATGGAACTATCCTCCATGAACGTATCTAGTTCTTTTTTGAACCCTGTTATAGTGTTGGCCTTCAAAACATCCTCTGGCAAAGAGTTCCACAGGTTGACTGTGAATTGTGAGAAGAAATACTTCATTCTGTTTGTTTTAAACCTGCTGCCTATTAATTTCATTTGACGACCCCCTAGTTTTTGTGTTATGAGAAGTAAACAACACTTCCTTATTTACTTTCTCCACACCAGTCATGATTTTATAGACCTCTATCATATCCCCCCTTAGTTGTCTTTTTTCCAAGCTGAAAAGTCCCAATCTTATGAATCTCTCCTCATATGGAAGCTGTTCCATACTCCTAATAATTTTTGTTGCCTTTCTCGGAACCTTTTCCAATTCCAATATAACTTCTTTGAGATGGGACGATCACATCTGCCTGCAGTATTCAAGATCTGGGAGTACCATGTATTTATAAAGAGGCAATATGATATTTTCTGTCTTATTATCTATCCCTTTCTTAATGATTCCCAACATTCTGTTAGCTTTTTTGACTGCCACTGCACATTGAGTGGATGTTTTCAGAGAACTATCCACAATGATGCCAAAATCTCTCGAGTGGTAACAGCTAATTTAGATCCCATCATTTTATATGTATGATACCAGATCCAGGACTGACCCCTGTAGAGGAATACTAGATAAGCCCTCCGAATTTGACAGCAAACCATTGATAAGTACTCTTTGAGTACAGTCTTTCAACCACTTGTGCATCCACCTAACAATAATTCCTAGACCACATTTCCCTAGTTTGCTTATGAGAATGTTATGCAGAACTGTGTCAAAAACCTTACTAAAAGCAAGGTATATCACCTCTACTGCTTCCCACTATCCACGAGGATCTATCCACAATCCACTCTATCAAAAAAGGAAATTAAGTTTGTTTAGCATGATTTGTTCTTGGAAAATCCATGCTGACTATTCCATATAACTCTATTATCCTCCAGGTGCATACAAACTGATTGTTTAATAATTTGTTCCAATATCTTTCCAGGTATTGAAGTTAGGCTGACTGGTCTATAATTCCCTGTGTTCTCCTTGATCTCCTTTTTAAAGATAGTGTTCGTAACAGATATTTGACCCTGAAAGTATGGAGAAAATATGTCGTCCCCCCCCAACCACCATGAGCTTTGAACAGTTCAATGAACAATTAGAACTGAAAGGAGACTGCAAAGCTATTCAGCTGTTTCAGAGATACAGAAGTGATTTTCTGGGCTGGCACATTCAGCTATAGGTTCTGATTTCCTAGACCAATGGAATGCTGAGATCCCAGGGTGATAGGCACAGGGAACCCTGAGGGCCCAGGCTGGTGGGCAATGAACACTGAGATAACAGTGTTGCAGCCTGAGGCTGGCATCAAGGCTGCCAGGTTATCTGTACTACATGAAACATATTTGGAAAGTCATTTTCTGTTTAATTATATGTTTATCAGGAGAAAAACAGATCTTCTCATTATTTACTTCACTTTCCTTTTAGAAAGAAGCTTTCTGGGGTTTGTCAATGAATAAACAAAGAGATGGAGAGGCGAGTAGGGAGTAAGCCTGTGTATACAGCCTGTTTTCAATCTGTATACACAGCTGTGACTGTCTTGGATGCAACTAGGACAGCCTTTTGCTGTGTGGAGCCCAAAATACAAGCAGATGAGCTATCTTCATAGCCAAATGGTTAAAGCACTCACCCTGGATGTGGGAGTCTAGATTCAAATTCACCCTTTCTGAGTCAGAGTAGGGATTTGAACCCAAGTCTCCCACATCACAGAAAAATGCCTGCTCTAGTGTGGTATAAAGTATTCTTAGGTAGCACTGTCTTTCAATGTCACCTGTTAAAGCTGCTAAAAGACAACTATTAACTAGAGCAGGGACTGGAACACAGGTCTCGGAGGTGAGTGTACTAGCTTCTGGAGCTGGTCTGAGGACAGAGAAGCAGCATCATGGTTTGTTGTTTGTCTGTTTGTTTTTTCAAGAAAGGGCTGAACTCACTTAGGGTATGTCTACATCTACAATTTTGCAGCGCTGGTTGTTACAGCTGTATTAGTACAGCTGTATAGGGCCAGCGCTGCAGAGTGGCCACACTTACAGCAACCAGCGCTGCAAGTGGTGTTAGATGTGGCCACACTGCAGCGCTGTTGGGCGGCTTCAAGGGGGGTTCGGGGAACGCGAGAGCAAACCGGGGAAGGAGACCAGCTTCGCCGCGGTTTGCTCTCGCGTTCCCCAAACCCCCCTGCAAACCGCAGGGAAGGAGACCTGCTTGCACGGGGGTTCGGGGAACGCGAGAGCAAACCGGGGAAGGAGACCAGCTTCGCCGCGGTTTGCTCTCGCGTTCCCCGAACCCCCTGCAAACCGCAGGGAAGGAGACCTGCTTGCATGGGGGTTCGGGGAACGCGAGAGCAAACCGGGGAAGGAGACCAGCTTCGCCGCGGTTTGCTCTCGCATTCCCCGAACCCCCCTGCAAACCGCAGGGAAGGAGACCTGCTTGCACGGGGGTTCGGGGAACGCGAGAGCAAACCGGGGAAGGAGACCAGCTTCGCCGTGGTTTGCTCTCGCGTTCCCCGAACCCCCCTGCAAACCGCAGGGAAGGAGACCTGCTTGCACGGGGGTTCGGGGAACGCGAGAGCAAACCGGGGAAGGAGACCAGCTTCACCGCGGTTTGCTCTCGCGTTCCCCGAACCCCCCTGCAAACCGCAGGGAAGGAGACCTGCTTGCACGGGGGTTCGGGGAACGCGAGAGCAAACCGCAGGGAAGGAGACCTGCTTGCTCGGGGGTTCGGGGAACGCGAGAGCAAACCGGGGAAGGAGATCTGCTTGATTACCAGAGGCTTCCTCAGGTATGCTGGGATACCTGCTTATTCCACGGAGGTCAAGAAAAGCGCTGGTAAGTGTCTACACTTGATTACCAGCGCTGGATCACCAGCGCTGGATCCTCTACACCCGAGACAAAACGGGAGTACGGCCAGCGCTGCAAACAGGGAGTTGCAGCGCTGGTGATGCCCTGCAGATGTGTATACCTCCTAAGTTGCAGCGCTGTAACCCCCTCACCAGCGCTGCAACTTTGTGATGTAGACAAGCCCTTAGACACTTAACTCTAGGAGAGTGTTCATGGCTGTGAATCCCCTGTGGAGATAGGTATCTTGATTTAGGTTGGTGTGACATATGACCAGAAAGAGTTAAGCATCCTGAAGGATGAATGACAAATTCAACCCCTAAAGACATATGGGGAGATAATGTTTGTGTTTTTGTGTATTTACATATATATTGGTAGCGGTTAACAATATAATCAACAGTTCCTGTCTATGCTGTATTCAGTTAATTCAGAGATCAAAAGAACATCTTAACATTTAAATGAACTGTAAACACAGGATGTGGCTCTATTCATCTCTCTTTGAAATGTATAGCAAATCATCTGCGAATGGTGGAAGCACAGGCAATTGCCTTATGTTAATCTGTGTGAATAATTGCCGGGCCATGCTTAGGAAGTAAACCTACTTCAAAGATGCCCTTATTTCCTATTGTTTACCCAGAACTGTATGGTCACGTGGATGCTAGAACATTGTATAAAAGACCCTTTGGTCCTGATCCTGTCATCTCAGAAGCTTGAGTCACAAGACTGAGATCCCACTTAAGCTGGAACACCCTGAATATGATATTGAACACTGGACTATAACCTATGACTAAATTCTAAAAGAACTCTATGCAACTACAAAGCTCACCATCTCTGCTATGAATCTGAACCTCAAGAATTTAACTCATGTCTGTATGTATATTGATCTTTTAACCATAATCTCTCTCTTTTCTTTTTTAATAATTTTAGTTTAGTTAATACGAATTGGTTGTAAGCATGTATTTGGGTAAGATCTGGGATATTCATTAACCTGGGAGATAATGTGTCTGATCCTTTGGGATTGGTAGAACTTTTGCATACGATGAATAAGATTTGCATTAATCCTCATCGCATCTGACTTGGGTGTCTAAGTGGAGGCCTGAGACTGGGTTACTTTAAGGGAACTGTGTTGTTGACTTCTGGGTAACCAGTAAGGTAATAAAGAAACTGTTTTATGCTGGCTTGGTAAATCTAAAGGTATTGGAATATCCGCCAGCTTTGAGGATTGTCTGCCCCATTCTTTGCAGTTCATCCTAATTGAGTGACCTCAGCTGGCTCCCCTCAGGACTCCAGTCACACTTGAATTTAGCATATAATGCCTTTTGAGGGGCAGAACTTACGTCCCATTCCTTTCCTCAGAATTTCCTACTGGTTAGCTTAAACAGCACCAACTCACTGTGTTGGCTTTTATGAATCCCATTCTTAGATCCTCTTTCCTCATGCACAGTATAGGGAGCCTGGGTGCTTAACTCAGGAATGAGGATTCCACTAGTTAGCAGGACACCTAAAATTAAGTGTTGCAATATTGAGCCTAAGTCCAGTGGAAGACAGGTAGATACCTGGTCAGCAGGTATATGGTAGGCTGGTTTATTGTTGTCCCTCTGCAATGTACATTGGCCAAACTGGACAGTCTCTACGTAAAAGAATAAATGGACACAAATCAAACATCAAGAATTATAACATTCAAAAACCAGTTGGAGAGCAAATCAATCTCCCTGGCCACTCGATTACAGACCTAAAAGTTGCAATATTACAACAACAAAACTCCAAAAACAGTCTCCAACGAGAGACTGCTGATTTGGAATTAATATGCAAATTGGACACCATCAAACTGGGCTTGAATAAAGACTGAGAGTGGATGGGCCATTACCCAAAGTAAAACTATTTCCCCATGCTTATCTCCTCTCTCCCTCCCCCCAACCCAGTTCCTTACATCTCCTTGTCAATTGCTGGAAATGGGCCATTTTTATTACCACTACAAATAGTTCTTTTTCTCTCCTGCTGATAATAGCTCACCTTAACTGATCACCCTCCTTATAGTGTATATGGTAACACCCATTGTTTCATGTTCTCTGAATATATATATTCCTACTGTATTTTCCACTACATGCATCTGATGAAGTGGGTTGTAGCCCACAAAAGCTTATGCTCAAATAAATTTGTTAGTCTCTAAGGTGCCACAAGTACTCCTGTTCTTTTTGTGGATACAGACTAACACGGCTGCTACTTTGAAACCTTGCTAAAATCTGTTTTCCCTGAAATACTTTAGTTCTAAATAAACACTATTTTGCTGTAAGGAGGCTGTTTGGTCACTGATTATCACTGCCATCACTCTCAGAGGGAACAGAACTGCAGGACCTGAGCCTAAATCAGACCTACTGAGGTAGTACTGTTTAGTACTGGTTGACTGTGATCCAGGGCCTGATCTGAGAGTAGGAGAACTGTTCAATCCTCCCCTGAGCCAGATGAAGCTAGAGGTTTTAGCCCTGAGATGGGGGATGCACTCAGCAGGACTAGGAGGGGTGAGATGTGCAGTTAGCCCAGAATCTTATTCACCCTTAGTGCCTACCCAAACTCTGCTGCCTTGCACATAGGGGGTAGAGGATGAATCTCCTCCTCTTCTGACAACTTGTTCATGCTATTGCGTGTACATTCCTTTTTACCCCTCTGCACCCCAGCCAGAATTGGAGCCAGACCTATATGGCTGAGCAGGGTGGAGATTGGAATTTATATCCCCTTACTCCATTGCATGGTTACATAGGACCAGAGCACAACCTTGACCTAGTTTTTTAAAGTAAAGTTCTTTTAAAAAGAAACTCTCCTAAAGCAATGGAGCCTAGGTCAACTCCTGGCTCGTCAGTGTTCTCATGATTCATTGGCTCTGTGAATGACAATCTCATGGACTATTAAATGGGTCTAGACTAAACTTATTTTATGAATTCCCAACTCTTATATGAGAAATAGGCCTCTCTAGGAACTGGGCAGTTTGATTAGCTACCCTCCATTAACTAGGATACATCATCTGTAGAAGGCAAGCATTGAGAGATGTGTTTACACAGATATTCTAATACGGGCATGAGGGAAGATGCACTGACTGCCTTACAAAGGTCCTGACTGTGCCAGTCTTGATTATAACTGCATGAGATTATGATTCAGCCAACTGTTACCATAACTTTTAATCAAAGTAACACACTTTCCAGAAAGTGTTGTTTTGCAAGAGTTCTATGTTTCACAGCACACCAAAGGCATGAGTGAATCCATTGTAGCCACAGGCCTGACTATGTGTTATTGCCAGTAAAGTCTGAGATATCCATGGGGCATAACCACACAGGCAGACATAATAGTGAATCCATTTCAGTTGCAATTTAAATATTGTGGTGGTGTTTTTTTTAAATCAATAAACTTCCAACTTTGGAATAAATGCTTTTGGGTGTTTTAAGAAATTAAGTAAACTAAGGTCGCTGTAAGAACCCCAGACCTCTTTGTATCACTGTTTTTATGTTGGACAGTAAAAGAGTTTAACACCTTTAACTCTTTTGACCTTTGAAATACAACTATATACTCAGGGCACCTCCCCACGACCTGTGCACCTGCAGCTATACTGCCATTTTTAACATAATAGCTCAATGAGACTAACATAGGTAGGCCTACCTGAGCTGGAAATTACACCTCCTCTAGCTCCAATGTAGACACACACTGAGAAGCTGCCTCTTGCCCTGTACTGTGCCATTGCAGTTGCAATCAGCATAAGTGCTTTTGCTATCAGTCCCTAGATTTAAACATCCGAAACCAGGCTGTTGTAGAAGAAACCTTGGCAGTAGAATTTGCTTTTCCCACTGGTGTGGCTCAGCCCAAGTCTGATGCCCTTGAGCACACAGTGTAAGATACATCTCTTTTCTTAGGCTTTTGTCTGTGGGTATATTTAGACATTTTGGGATGGTGTAAATATGGCTACACCCTTAGTCCCAAAAAAGGTCTTTTCCCACAACTTAGGAAATGCAAAGAGACCATAAAGTTGCCTTAACCAGCAGCCGAGGATTTCCACAGTTTGTGCTTGTGTAAAATACATGGTACATTTTGACCAAAATCCTCCATATTCCTGTTGTAAATTTTAACATACAGCTGATACTTGGATGAAAATATAGACAACGATATTCCTGAGAGTTCCAGTGATTTTTTTGTAATGGGTTCTTGAAATATTACATTGTTCTAGTAGTTTTGGGAAGAACAGCGGATCCATAAATTGACAAGAAGATAGTTAAAAAATCCTGTATGATGTGAACTAAAACTGATAACACCTTGGAACATATATAAAGTGCAGTGAAAGTCTCCAGTTTCTGAAATCAATTTGATTCTAGATTGCACCTAGAGCCAGTATGCTGTCTTTCTGCTTTGTATCCTGCTTTCCAAGTGTGATCAGTAGCACCTAGACAAGACAAATTCAGTTTGAGCTGTCCATAATTTGCTAACTTTGTAGACAGCAGATACAAGGTTTATGACAATACCATGACCCCCCTGCAACTCCTTTGGGTCAGGACTGAGGCCTGGTCTACACTACGCGTTTAAACCGATTTTAGCAGCGTTAAACCAATTTAACGCGGCACCCGTCCACACGACGAGGCCCTTTATATCGATATAAAGGGCTCTTTACATCGGTTTCTGTACTCCTCCCCGACGAGAGGAGTAGCGCTAAAATCGGTATTATCATATCGCATTAGGGTTAGTGTGGCCGCAAATCGATGGTATTGGCCTCCAGGCGGTATCCCACAGTGCACCACTGTGACTGCTCTGGACAGCAATCTGAACTCAGATGCACTGGCCAGGTAGACAGGAAAAGCCCCACAAACTTTTGAATTTCATTTCCTGTTTGGCCAGTGCGGAGCTCTGATCAGCACAGGTGACCACACAAAGCTCATCAGCACAGGTAGCAATGCAGTCTCCTGAGAATCGAAAAAGAGCTCCAGCATGGACCGCACGGGAGGTACTGGGTCTGATCGCTGTATGGGGAGAGGATTCAGTGCTAACAGAACTCCGTTCCAAAAGACGAAATGAAAAAATATTTGAAAAAATTTCCAAGGCTATGATGGAAAAAGGCCACACCAGAGACTCAGTGCAGTGCACAGTGAAAGTTAAGGAGTTCAGACAAGCCTACCAGAAAACCAAAGAAGCAAACGGAAGGTCCGGGGCAGGGCTGAAAACATGCTGATTCTACGCTGAGCTGCATGTAATTTTAGGGGGCTGCGCCACCACTACCCCTCCCCTGTCCGTGGATTCCGAGGTGGGGGTTGTAATCTTAACCATGGCTGAGGATTCTGCGGAGGGGGAAGATGAGGAGGAGGAGGAGGAAGAGGAGGACGACCTTGCAGCGAGCACACAGCACTCTGTTAGCCCCAACAGCCAGGAGCTTTTTGTGACCCAGATGGAATGACCCCCCCCAGCCCTCCCAAGCCACTAGCCCAGACAGTGAAGCCATGGAAGTGACCTCTGGTGAGTGTACCTTTGTAAATATAAAACATGGTTTAAAAGCAAGCGTTTTTTAATGATTGATTTGCCATGAGGGCTTGGGATGCATTTGTGGCCAGTAAAATTACTGGAAAAGTTTGTTAATATGTCTGGGGATGGAGCGGAAATCCTCCAGGGACATCTCCATGAAGCGCTCCTGGAGGTACTCCAAAAGCCTTTGCAGAAGGTTTCTGGGCAAGGCAGCCTTGTTCCGTCCACCATGGTAGGACACTTTACCACGCCATGCATGTAGCAAGTAATCGGGTATCATTGCATGACAAAGCATAGCTGCGTATGGTCCCGGTGATTGCTGGCATTCAAGAAACATCCGTTCTTTACCTCGCTCCGTTATCTTCAGCAGAGTGATATCGTTCATGGTAACCTGGTTGAAATTCAGGAATTTAATTAAGGGGACAGAGATGGCCATTTTCCTACTGGGCTGTTGCTTAAAAGAAATCCTTCCTTGCACATAGTCAAGCGGGGGGAGGGGAGGAAGGATAGCACTGAGCTTTTTTGCGTTTGGCTAACAGGAATCTTCCCAGCTACCAGCCACGTAGTGAGGAGGGAAAGGGGGGTTATTAGCAGTGATCTTCCATGATACCAGCCATGCGGTGGGGGGAAGGGTAAAGCAATCATCCTAGAGAATTGGATGGGGGGGGTTGGCTTCTGCTGCTGCATGCTAACAGGAAAGAAACATCAGAGGGCACTGTGTATATGAAGGCTGGAGAAGCCGAAAGACAATGGCTTAGCATGGCCACATGCAAGATGAATTCTGATGCCCGGACCTGCGTCTGTGAGATCTGTATCACCAGAGTCGCAGGCACTCAATATTAAGATGCAAAATGCAACCTTGTAGTGAAATCACATGTGCTATGTAAGGTGAATAGTGTTGTTCACTGTGAAAGAGTATTACCATTGTTCTGTAAAATGTATCTTTTCAAATACTTCTCTCCCTTTTTTCCCTCCCTCATGCAGCTGCACATTTTTCAAGTCTCCCTACTCCATCCCGAAGGCTATCTCAGGTAAGGCGGAGGAAAAAGAAGACGCGAGACGAAATGTTCTCGGAAATCTTGGAAGTAACCCACAATGAAAGAGCTCATCTGAATGAGTGGAAGGACGTGGTAGCAAAGTACAGGAAAGATGCCAGTGAACGTGAGGACAGGAGGGACCAATGTACGGATAGGAGGGACGAACCTGAGGATAAGAGAGACGCTCGAATGAGAGGTAGTGGCAGGAAGATCAGCGGTGGCGGGATGCAACTCTGGGGATGTTGCTTGATCAAACTGACATGCTCCGGCATCTGGTGGAGCTTCAGGAACAGCAGCAGGATCACAGAGTTCCGCTGCAGCCCCTGTATAACCACCCTCACCCCTCAGCATGTTCCACATCCTTCTCACCCAGACGTGTAAGAATATGTGAGGGGAAGCTTCATGCACCCGCCTACTCCACCCCCGTGGACAGTCCAACCAAAAGGCTGTCATTACATTGAAATGTGTTTAATGGCCTTTTCCTTCCCTCCTATTCTCCTCCCAACCCACACCTGGGATACCTTGTCAGTTCTCTGCCTCTTTTTATAATGACTTTTTAATAATGAATACATGATTTTTAAACAACAGTAACTTTATTTCCTTAAGCAAGCTGTAATCAAATGGGGAGGGTGGGTTGCTTACAGGGAAGGAGTCAATAAAAGGGGCGGGGTACACGAAGGGGAAACAAACACAGCAGTCACACTGTATCCTGGCCCATGATGAAACTCGTTTTCAAAGCTTCTCTGATGCACACCGCTTCCTGGTGTGCTCTTCTAATCGCCCTGGTGTCTGGCTGCACGTAATCAGTGGCCAGGTGATCTGCCTCAGCCTCCCACCTCGCCATAAAGGTCTCCTCCTTACTCTCACAGAGATTGTGGCGCACACAGCAAGCAGCAATAACAAAGGGGACACTGGTGTGGCTGAGGTCTGAGTTAGTAATGTGCACCAGCATGCCTTTAAACGGCCAAATGCATATTCTACCACCATTCTGCACTTGCTCAACCTGTAGTTGAACAGCTCCTGACCACTGTCTAGGCTGCCTGTGTATGGCTTCATGAGCCATGGCATCAGGTAGGCTGGGTCACCCAGGATAACTACAGGAATTTCAACATCCCCAACTGTTATTTTCTGGTCTGAGAAGTAATTCCCTTGCTGCAGTAGTTTAAACAGAGCAGTGCTTCTGAAGATGCGAGCGTCATGAACCCTTCCTGGCCATCCCACGTGGATGTTGGTGAAACGTCCCTTGTGATCCACCAGTGCTTGCAGCACCATTGAAAAGTACTCCTTGCGGTTTATGTACTGGGTGCCCTGATGCTCCGGTGCCAAGATAGGGATATGGGTTCCATCTATCATCCCCCCCCCACAGTTAGGGAATCCCATTGCAGCAAAGCCATCCACTATGACCTGAACGTTTCCCAGAGTCACAAACTTTCATAGCAGCAGCTTAATGATTGTTTTGGCTACTTGCATCACAGCAGCCCCCACAGTAGATTTTTCCACTCCAAATTGATGCCCGACTGACCGGTAGCTGTCTGGCGTTGCAAGCTTCCAGAGGGCTATTGCCACTCGCTTCTCCACTGTGAGGGCTGCTCTCATCTTGGTATTATGGCGTTTCAGGGCAGGAGAAAGCAACTCACAAAGTTCCATGAAAGTGCCCTTACGCATGCGAAAGTTTCGCAGCCACTGCGAATCGTCCCAAACCCGCAAAACTATGCGGTCCCACCAATCTGTGCTTGTTTCCCGGGCCCAAAATTGGCATTCAATGGCTAGAACCTGCCCCATTACCAGCAGGATTTCCAAAGCGCAAGGGCCCGCGGTTTGAGATAATTCTATGTCCATGTCCTCATCACTCTCGTCGCCGTGCTGCCGTAGCCGCTGCTTCCTCCTCGCCTGGCTTTGCAGATCCCGGTTCAGCATAGACTGCATGAGAATGCGCAAAGTGTTTACAACATCCACGATTGCGGTATTGATCTGAGCAGGGTCCTGCTTGCTGTGCTATGGCATTTGCACAGTTCACCCAGGAAAAAAGGCGCGAAATAGTTGTCTGCTGCTTTCACGAAGGGAGGGGTGAGGCTGTACCCAGAACCACCTGCGACAATGATTTTTGCCCCATCAGGCACTGGGCTCTCAACCCAGAATTCCAAGGGGTGGGGGAGACTGCGGGAACTATGGGGTAGCTACGGGATAGCTACCCACAGCGCAACGCTCCAGAAATCGACGCTAGCCTCAGACCATGGACGCACACCGATGAATTAATGTGGTTAGTGTGGCTGCCCGCACTCGACTTTATACAATCTGTTTTTAAAAACCGGTTTATGTAAAATCGGAATAATCCTGTAGTGTAGACGTACCCTGAGAAATGGGGAAAAACTTGTTTTCCCTCCAAAGGGAAAAACTCCTTATTGAATGAGTGCCCTATGCCTCCTATTACATAGCCAACCTGTGAATGAATTCAGGATCTTCTTAATTAAGAGTAAAGGAATTATGATCTTTGTATCATTCTTTTTAATAATCCACAACAAATGACTTTCTCTATCTTTTGTAGTAACTTGAATTTGAGAATGTTTTTATTAAATAAATAGGAACACCCCTGGCCCTAAGCAAAAAAATCATTAGATCCAACTAGCCACACCCTGCCTCTCTAGAGCGCTTGGGTTTCTGACTGGGAGAGGCACGTCCCTTCAGAAGTGCCATGTCTACTTTAAAGTTTTCATTTGGAAAAATGAGTCAACATTTTATTTTGCGTAACAGCATTATTTATTCCTTTGAAGTTTAGAGGGTTTTTGTTTTGTTTTGTTTTAAAGAATTGCTTATGATTATCAGGGAGTTGAAAAAAGGCAATTAATTTTGAAATTACCAGATCCATGTATCTCATGGGGTCCCACAGGGGTTCTTCTAGGGTTCAACACTAGTCAATATTTTCATTAATGACTTGGATAAAGGAGTGGAGAGTATGCTTCTAAAAGTTTATGAATGACGCCAATATTGATAATAACCTATAACTAATCATTTGCCAATAATCAATACTCAATTGATAACCAGTAATACATTTTAATTGAGAATATATGTTTAGTTAGAGAGGTTTTCTCAAATGTGGATTAGCTTAATACCAAACTTGGCTTAATCAGCTTGACTGGATTTACTGATTATTAGTTAGCAAAGATAGCACACAGAGAGGCAACTACCCACAGCTGTTAAAAAATCTTTCCTTGTCATTGTCCCTGGCAGCCTGTGTCCAGTCTACTGATGGTCTCCTCCCATTCCACAAATGCTTAGTGCAATTATAACTTCTTACCCCTTCTTGTTTACTATGACAACACTTATCTACCTCCTCCTTTTGGTACTTGTCATAAACAGATAAGTAAGAGTTAATAGAATAAAAGTGCTTCATATCTCTTTTGCCTGGAAGAGGTTAACAAGAACAGTGAGCCTGGCTGTCACCTGACCAGAGGACCAATCAGGGGACAGGATACTTTCAAATCTTGAAGGAGGGAAGTTTGTGTGTGTGCTGTTAGAATTTGGTTGTTGTTCACTCTGGGTTCTCAGAGGGACCAGACGTGCAACCAGGTTTCTCTCCAATCTCTCCAATACAGGCTCTTATAAGATCAGAATAGTGAGTACTAGATAGATAAGGCGAGCTAAGCTTATGTTTGTTTTCTTTATTTGCAAATGTGTATTTGGCTGGGAGGAGTTCAAATTTGTATTTTGCTGAAAGGATTTTAATTTGTACTTGAATACTTAGGCTGGGAGGGTATTCCCAGTGTCTATAGCTGAAAGACCCTGTAACATATTCCATCTTAAATTTACAAAGATAATTTTTACTGTTTTTTCCTTCTTTAATTAAAAAGCTTTTCTTGTTTAAGAACCTGATTGTTTTTTTATTCTGGTGAGACCCCCAGGGACTGGGTCTGGATTCACCAGGGAACTGGTGGGGAGAAAGGAGGGAAGAGGGAGAGAGAGGCTAATTTCTCTCTGTTTTAGATTCAAGGAGTTTGAATCACAGTGATCTTCCAGGGTAACCCAGGGAGGGGAAGCCTGGGAGAGGCAACGGTGAGGGAAAGGGTTTACTTTCCTTGTGTTAAGATCCAGAGGTTCTGGGTCTTGGGGGTCCCCGGGCAAGGTTTTGGGAGACCAGAGTGTACCAGGCACTGGAATTCCTGGTTGGTGGCAGCGCTACAAGTACTAAGCTGGTAACTGAGCTTAGAGGAATTCATGCTGGTATCCCATCTCTGGACGCTAAGGTTCAGAGTGGGGAATTATACCATGACAGTACTTATTACTTCTTAGGTTATTTCCTGATCTTTCTGTTCCCTTATAACTTTCAAACTATCTTAAGAGCGGATGGTTAGTCATTGTTTATCCCCTTACTCAGACAATTTTAGTCATTATACATTTTGCCCATATTTTGTACTTGGTAAATTCAAAATGTACTGAAAGTTACAGCTCACTGATATTCCATTCTTTAAAGCTGGATTAACTCGAAAGCATCAAGGGACCTTTGCTCTCAGCAAGCCTAAGGCCTTGTCTACACTACGGGGGTAAGTCAACCTTAGTTACACAACACCAACCACGTGAATAATGTAGCTGGAGTCGATGTAGCTTAGGTCAGCTTACCTTATGCTTCTTGTTCTGGTGAAGTACCAGAATCGATGGGAGAGCGGATTAGACCTGCCAAATCAGAGGTGAGCAAACTACAGCCCGTGGACCGGATCCGGCCCCAAGTGCTTTGGATCTGGCCTGCAGGATTGCTCTCTATGGTGCCATGAGCCCCGTGCCGCTCTACAGAAGCAGCTGGCACCACTTCCCTGTGGCCCCTGGGCAGGGGGAACAGAGGGCTCCGTGCTTTGCCCTTGCCTCCAGGCACCGTCCCCCGCAGCTCCCATTGGCTGGGAACAGGGAACCGTGGCCAATGGGAACTTCAGGGGAGGTACCTGGAGACGCAGCAAGGGCAGCACATGCAGAGCTCTCCATCTCCACCTCTCAGGGACCGCAGAACTTCCTGGAGCAGCATCAGACAGGGGACAGGGCAGGCATACAGGGAGCCTGCCCTGGCCCCAGTGTGCATCGCTGCCACTCTGGAGCTGCTTCAGGTAAGTGGTGCCAGGCCGGTGTCCGAACCCTGCCTGCCCCCCAGCTCCCTGCCCTAAGCCGCCTGCATGCACCTTGCACCCCTCCTGCACCCCAACTCCCTCTCCTGAGCCCCCTCATACACTCTGCACCCCCTGCACCCCAACCTCCTGCCATGAGCCCTGCTGCACCCTGCATCCCTCCTGCACCCCAACCCGTGGCTGCCCCCTGCACCCCAACTCCCTGCCCTGAGCCCCCTCCTGCACCCCAACTCCTGTTCTGAGCTCCCTGCACCCCTGTGCACCCCAACCCACTGCCCTGAGCCCCCTGCCCCGCCCCTCCTGCACCCCAACCCCAAGCCCCCTCCCACAGTCTGCACTCCTCCTGCACCCCACCCCCTTCCCTGAGCTCCCTCATATGCCCCACACCCCTCCTCTGCCCCAATCCCTTGCCCTGAGCCCCTTCCTGCACACCGCACCCCTTCCCACACCCCACACTCCCTCACGCACCTCAACCTCCTGCCCCGGCCCTGCATACTATTTCCCCACTCAGATGTGGCCCTCAGCCCAAAAAGTTTGCCCACTCCTGCGCTAAATCAACCCCCAGTGCATCGTCAATCTGTGGTAAGTGTAGACATGCCCTTAGATTCTCTCTTCCACTTGTTTAAATATCAACACCAAGCTGGAAGACATTCCAGCACTTCGGAAGATAGGATTAGAATTCAAAATGACCTTGATCAGTTTGAGAATTGGTCTGAAATCAACAAGATGAAATTGAGTAAACGGAAGTGCAAAGTGCTACACTTAGGAAGGAAAAATCAAACGTGCAAATAAACCTTAAGGAATAACTAGCTAGGCAGTAGTACTGCAGAAAAGGATCTGAGGGTCATAGTGGATCACAATTTGAATATTAGTCAACATAATGTAGCTGTGAAACAGTCTAATATAATTCTGGATGAATTAACAGGATTATTGTATGTAAAACACAGGAGGTAACTGTCCCACTCTGCTCTGGTGAGACCTCAGCAGGAGTACTGTATCCAGATTTGGGAGCTACACTTTAAGAAAGATAGGAACAATTTGGAGAGAGTCCAGAGGAGAGCAACAAAAATGATAAGAAAAAAGTGCTAGAAAACATCAACAGGAGAGAATAAAAAAACTGGGCATGTTTAATCCTGACAAAAGATGACTTGAGGGGGACCTGATAAGAGTCTTAAAATATGTTACGTGATGTTATGAAGAGGATGGTGATTGGTTGTCTCCTAGGTCAGGGAAAGTAGAACAAGAAATAATCAGCTTAATCTGCAGCAAGGGACATTTAGTTAGATATTAGGAAAAACTTTCATACTATAAAGGACAGTTAAATACCAAAACAGGTTACCAAGAGAAGTTGCGGAATCCCTGTCATTGGAGGTTTTTAAGAACAGGTTCCAATGGTTTTTGACCTATTTATCACTGTGGGCCACAGGTTGAGAACCACAGTACTCCCCCAAACTCCTCCCCCCAGATTCCTATACCCACTGCTGAAGTTCCCTCTAAGCTGTGCGGCCATGCAGCAGACTAGAAAGGGCCATGCAGGCATGCAGCCACAGGGGCCTGGTGGAGCGGGGAGCAAATTGGGGCATGCACGACAGCCATGGGCCTCTCCCCCGGAGCCACTGCTTCCAGCAGGAAGAGGGCTAGGGGAGTCCTCTGGCCCCAACCCCGGGGCAGCCTGCACCCCAAACTCCTCATCCCTGCCCTACTCCAGAGCCTGCACCGTCAGCTGGAGCCCTTACCCCCCTGCCCCAGCCTTGAGACTCCCTCCCACACTCTGAACCCCTCGGCCCCACCCCGCCACACATCACCTCCATATTAGTGCACATAAAATTCATTCTGCACATGAATATAAAAAATTAGAGGGAACATTGCCCAGCACCCCCCTCCCGGCCCAGAGACCCCTCCACAGAGTGGGTCCAGGAGCAGAGTCCCAGATGCAGCGCTGGGCGGCAGGGGCCCCAGGCCCTGCTGGGCCGGGCAGTAGCCCTGACCCCCATTGTGTTGGGTCAGGTTGGGCGGCAGCCTCAATCCTGGACCCTGTTGTGCTGGGCCAGCCCCGACCCTGAACTCTGCATGACTGAGCGGCAGGGCAGACCCAAACCTGCAGGACCAGGGAGCAGGCCTGACCCCACTGGGCAGCTGGGACCCAAAACCCCACCATGTGGGTTGGGCGGTGTTTAGCACACAACTGTGTGCTAATTGGGACATGGGTTGAGAACTACTGAGTTAGACAAACACCAGTCAGGGATGGGCAAGGTATACTTGGTTTTGCCTCAGGGCAGGGGGCTCAACTAGCTGACCTCGAGGGCCCTTCCAGCCCTACATTTCTGTGATTCTAAACTCCTTTGTATAGAGCTGGTTATTAATAGCTGAAGTGTACCAGAATTCTGAATATACACCCATAACTGGTTTGACATACTAATCCATGACATACTTTTCAGATATGGTCAGGTTCTATTACTGTTTACAGGGACCTCAGGTACGACAGTATCAGGCACCCCCTCAACACAGATAATCAAAACATTACAACTAAAGTGTCAGCCACAAAGATTCCAGACTCTAAGGGTGAGAGCCACAATATTTAAGTGCCTACATCTCTTTTAGGTGGCTAGGACCTAGTTCTGATCACTGTAATTCACAAAACTCCTGCCAAACCCTGTAGGCAGTTAAACTCATTCAATGACTAAGTTTTTTCTGAGCAAAAGTTCCCTAGGTACCTATGTTTCTGCCTCTGAGCATGTGCACTGCTGCCTTCTTCTAGGTGTTTGGACACCTCTCTCTCACCTAAGCCCTAGAGCAATTCATGAACCGGGGAAGACAGGTGTTCAGTTTCCTAAATCCTGTCCAGGGGCTAATCCAGTACATGTGCTCAGAGGTCACCCAGCGAATTTGAGCCCATTCAAAAACCATCAGGAGGGGGATGAGGTGCTGGTTACCACTTCATAACTTTTAGCCCGGTGGCTAGTCCATTCACTTAGGATGTGGGAGACCCAGTTTCAATTCCCCAGCTCTGCCAGAGGGGGAAAAGGGAAACCCCTGTTCAAATCCTACTTCTCAGGAGACTGCTCTCACGACTGAGTTATGGGACATTCTGATGTGGGACTTCTGCAATCTCTCCTGTTGAAGCTGTTCCATTGTGCATAAATGATGAGAGTGGTTGGATCGGGGGCTGAACTTGGGGTCCTGCACTTCCTAAGTGCACACCTTAACCACTGAACTATAGTCATTCCCATTCTCGTTCTCTGACCCAATGACTATTCCACTGTGGATAAATACTTAAACAGTCACTGGACCAGGGGGAGGGGGAGAGAGAGAAAGAGAGTGACTCTATAATCAAGTGTTAGGCCACTCACCTGGGTGGCAGGAGACTCCAGGTTGAGTCTCTCTGCTCCAATCACTAATTATTATACATTAACCTCCTTCTTAAAGTCCTTCAGTATATTAGGAACAAAAGGAATCTTGGCGTACTTGTTGCATCTTAGAGACTAACAAATTTATTTGAACATAAGTTTTCATGGGCTAAAACACACTTCATCAGATGCATGCAGTGGAAAATACAGTAGGAAGATATATATATACACAAAGAGGACATGAAAAAATGGTTGTTGCCATACTAAATATAATGAGAGTAATCAATTAAGGTGGGTTATCATCAGCGGGAGAAAAAACAACTTTTGTAGCGATAATCACGATGGCTCATTTCCAACAGTTGAAAAGAAGGTGCGAGTAGGGGGGAAAAATTAGCATGGGGAAATAGGTTTTACTTTGTGTAATGACTCATCCACTCCCAGTCTTTATTCAAGCCTAATGTAATGATGTCCAGTTTGCAAATGAATTCCAATTCTGCAGTTTCTCGTTTGAGTCTATTTCTGAAGTTTTTTTGTTGGAGTATTGCGACTTTCAGGTCTGTACTTGAGTGACCAGGGAAGCTGAAGCGTTCTCCGACTGGTTCTTGAACATTATAATTCTTGATGTCTGATCTGTGTCCATTTATTCTTTTGCATAGAGACTGTCTGGTTTGGCCAATGTACATGGCAGAGGGCCATTTTTTCATGTCCTCCTCGGGGTGTGTGTGTGTGTGTGTGTGTGTGTGTGTGTGTGTGTGTGTGTGTATCTATATATCTACCTACTGTATTTCCACTGCATGCATCCGATGAAGTGGGTTTTAGCCCATGAAAGCTTATGCTCAAATATATTTGTTAGTCTCTAAGGTGCCACAAGTACTCCTGTTCTTTGTGCTGATACAGACTAACATGGCTACCACTCTGAAAAGGAATCTTATCACTGGTATTGGTCCATTACTAGAGAGACATTGTAAAACTATCAATACTAATGCAGAACAGGCAGAAGTATTAAAAAAAACTGTTCTTCATAAAAAGGAGACTTGTGTATTCATATAAAACTTCCAATTCCAACAGTAATTCAGAAGGATGTTAGAAGAACAGCAACTAAAAAGTTAGACATATTTAAATCAGCAAGTCTGGCTAACTTGTATCCAAGAGTTTTAACAGAGGTAACCAAGCAGTATTCTAGCCTAGTGATTTTCAAACTGTGGGTCACGACCTAGAATTGGGTCGCAGAATGGAAGAGACTGGGCCATGGCGGCTCTGGTTAGCACCACCAACCGAGCTGTTAGTAGTCCTGAGGGTGGTGCTGCCCAGCTAAGGCAGGCTAGTCCCTACGTGTTCCGACACCGCACTGCACCCTGGAAGTGGCCAGCAGCAGGTCCAGTTCCTGGGGGGGGGAGGTGCCACACGGGACTCCACAAGTTGCCCCTGCCCCAAGCACAGGTCAGTGGGAAGGGAGGGGATTGAGGGTGGTGCCTGTGGGTGAGAGCCACGCAGAGTTGCTTGCAGGCCTTCGCCTAGGAGCCGGACCACCTGCTGCTGGCCACTTCCAGGGCACAGCACGGTCCGCAGTGCCAGGATGGCAGGAAGGCTGCTTCTGCATCCCCACAGCGCTGCTGACCAGAAGCCGCCCAAGGTAAGCCCACACCCCAATCCCCTGCCTCAGCCCTGAGCCCCCCCACAACCCAGAGTCCCTTCCTGAACCCCAAATCCCGCATCTCTGGCCCCACCGCAGCACCTGCAGCCCCAGCCAAGACTCCTGACCCCCCCTCGCACCCTGAACCCCTCACTCCCACACTCCAACCCTCTGCCCCAGCCCTGAGTCCCTCCCACACCCCAAACCCCTCATTCCCAGCTCCATTGGGTTATGAGCATCAACAATTTTCTTCAACTAGGTAGCCAGAAAAGAAGTTTGAAAACCACTGTTCTAGACAATTAATGTTGATTTTCAGTAAGTCTTGGAACACAGGAGGAGACCTGGAATGGAAGAATGCTAATGGTATGGCACTATTTAAAAAGGGAAAATGGATTGACCTGGGTAATTATAGGCTTTCCAGCCTGACATCAATCCTAGGCAAAATAATGGGACACTGATAAAGGACCCAGAGAATTAATGGATGGTAATGTAATCAATGCCAACCAACATGGATTTATGGAAAATAGATATCATCAAACTAATCTAATATTTTTGAGGAGATTCTAAATTTGATTGATAAAGGTAACAGTGCTGACATACTAAGATTTCTATAAAGTATTTGACTTTGTACCGCATGACGTTTTGATTAAGAAACTAGAATACAAATTAAACTTGGCACAGACTAAATGAATTAAAAACTGGCTAACTCGGTGTTTCCCAAACTTGGGACGCCACTTGTGTAGGGAAAGGCCCTGGTGGGCCGGGCCGGTTTGTTTACCTGCTGTGTCCGCAGGTCCAGCCAATTGCGGTTCCCACTGGCCGCGGTTCACTGCTTCAGGCGAATGGGAGCTGCTGGAAGCAGCATGGGCTAAGGGACATACTGGCAGCTGCTTTCAGCAGCTCCCATTGGCCTGGAGCAGCAAACCACGGCCAGTGGGAGCTGCGATCGGCCGAACCTGCAGATTCGGCAGGTAAACAAACCAGCCCGGCCTACCAGGGGCTTTCCCTACACAAGCGGCATCCCAAGTTTGAGAAACACTGGGCTGATAGGCCCCAAAATGTAGTGGTAAATGAGGAACCACCACTGAGTGGGTGCATTTCTAGTGGGGTCATGCAGAGATTGGTTCTTGGCCCTATGTTATTTAACATTTTTACAAATGACCTGTATCATGACTATATAATCATTATTGACTGAGTCTGCAGATCACAAGAAGATTGGTGGAGTAGTAAATAATGAAAAGGGCAGATCACTGATACAGAGAGATATGGATCACTTGGTAAGCTGGCACTTGGCACTACCAAACAATATGCATTTAAATATGACCAAATGTAAAGTCATACGGTTAGGGACAAAGAACAGAGGACATATTTACAGAATGGAAGACTCTATCCTGGGAAGCAGAATCTTTTTACTTGAGGGGTCAAGATGGACATTCAGCTGAACTTGACCTTGCAGTGCAATGCTTTGGCCAAAAGGGCTAATGAAATCCTTGGATGTATAAACAAAACAACATCAAGAAATTATTAGCTCTGTATTTGGCATTGGTATGACCACTACTGGAATACTCTGTCCACAGTTCAAGAAGGATATTGAGAAATTAGAAAGGATTCAGAGAAAAGCCAAGAGAATGATTGGAAAACATTTCTTACAGTGATAGATTCAAGGAGCTCAATCTATTTAATTTAACAAAAGAGATGGTTAAGGGGATTTGGAAAAACTGACCTACGGAGGAAAATAAAAACTCTGGAATAGGCTTCTAAATGAGGTTGTGAAATCCCCATCATCGGAGGTTTTTAAGAAAAGGTTAAACAAACACCTGTCAGGGATGGTTTAGGTTTACTTGGACCTGCCTCAGTGCAAGGGGCAGGACTTGATGACTTCTTGAGGCTCCTTCCATACCCACATTTTTTTGATCATAGTCTATAAGAATCGATATGGAGAACAAAAATTTGATAATGGGCTCTCCAATCTAGCAGATAAAGAACAGGTCTCAGCGTGCAGTACTCCATCCTGGTCTGAGCAGTTTATCCCCATTGCTTATTGGAATACATAGAATTCATGGTCTGCCCATCCATATTACAGAAAAAGTGGGGTCATGGGTAGAATCATAGGATAGGAGTGGTTACAATGGATATTGGACAACTCTATGGGATATGCTTTGGCCACCCAGCTTTTTTCCATCTGTTGAGACAAACTCAGTAATCTGAGAACATTAGAAGCATTGTCAGGTTCTAGGATCAAGTGACAAATATTCTATTAGGCCCAGGAATTAACCCTTGCTATCTAATAGCAAGGTCACTAGTAAATCTATTCACAGATACAAAAGTGCAGCACTTTCCCAGCCAGCAGTAGCTTTTTGAAGAGACTATTAATATGAATACTATGCAGCACTCTACACCATTTGAAGTTTATTTACAACCATTCTTCTCATATGCTAATGAATGATACCAGATCTTCAAAGAGAGGGGAGAGAATTCACTTCTCTTGCCAGCATATCCTTGGCAAACTGTTTTCAGTGAGGGATTGCAGTCAAAGAGAGGGAATGCTGGAGAAGGCAGAATGATGTGAAAAGGATGTCTGCAATTTTTCAGGGAGAGGGACCAAGCTGCTAGTAATTCAGAGGTTGTTACGTTTTACACAATATGACGTTATTCCACCAAGCAAACAATAAGGGTGTCAGAAAAGTTCCAGGATAAAGAGGTAGCCTACACTATCCACCTTTAACCCTGAAACCTTGTGTTTTGATATTATATCTTTAAGTTGTAGAAAAAGCAGTGTAACATATTATTTAATGATGCAATTAAACAGGCATAAAACATTTCTACTACTGTGTATTAATTAGGCTACTTACCAGACAAAGACAAATTTAAATTTTTTATTTTAGTTAATGTTTAAAATTAAGTTAAGAGGGAAGGTACTGTACATCTGGGGTCAGGCTTGAGCTATGAGGGATTACAGGTATCAGTTACAAGGTGTATCACATAACCAGCATACACCCAGACTGGGGTGTGGGAGTTTTAAAGCGTCAGTGGATAAGTGGGCTTGGGTATGCCACCCATGGAATGTATAAAGAGTCCAAGTCAGTATCAGTGTAGCGATTAAGTACATGCATGGGGTGCATCCTGTGGTTCGTCAGGAAAGGAAGTGGGTTATTTCCCTGGTTGGTGGTCTTGATTACTCAACGTGGTGTTGATGGTGTCCCGTGATGTGTTCCGTATAGATGTCTCTGGACTACCTGATGGTGTCGGACACCATGAGCTGTCTCATGAGCTGGGCGTAGCATTGCCCGACTCCGCACGCTCTCAGTACTGGCTCAATGTGGGGGTCCCACAAGCCCAGGGCTCCCACAATCAGGGCGTGTATCTGGACCTCATAGCCCTGGGCTCTCAGGGTGTTGGCCAGCAGAGTGTACTTCAATGCCTTCCGTGCTCAGGCCTCGTGGAAGGCCGGTGACCTGTTTTCAAATGGTACCATGACGTCTACCATGAGGACATTCTTCTTTTCTGCGTCCATCACGACAATGTCGGGTCGCAGTCTGCTGTCTGTCCTGGGGATGGCGGAGTTGACTGTGATCTTCCCCAGGGACGGCAGGATGGCTTTCACCAGCCAGTTCGGGATGGTTTTGTGGCAGTGCCACCAGGCTCTGGAGTGCTGTTTGCATCCACACAGGACATGGGGCAGAGTCTTGTTGGCGTAGCTGCACTTCCTGCAGTGTTTGTCCTGGTTGCCACAGTGGATGGCTCTGTTGAGGGGGATGCAGTTGAGCTGTGTCTGGGGACGAGGCTGCCCCTGGGGAGGAAGTAGTTGCTGGCATCCCACTTGCTGGACACCTCAAACACCTTGCCCTGGTCCGGCTTCCGCTTGAGGTTCTCGGCATAGCAGCAGAGGATGGCGTCTTTCAGGGTTCTTTCCAGCATCGTTCTGGTGGTTGGGGTGATGATGGTGTGGTCTGGGGTCTTTATGCGCAGCACCAGTAATCCTAGCTGTGTATTAATTAGTCTGCATGCCAAAGACAATCCTACATTTGATCTTAGCCAAAAGTCCAAGAAACAACAAAGAAAATGCAAATCATTTATTTACAAAAAAGGAAACTTCAGCCTGCGAGACACACCTGGAAGTTGGTCTCATCATCCAGGGTGAGAAACAAACAGAACAAAAATCTAAAATCCTGGCAGGATCCAATGAGAGCCAAGGAAGGTAAGCCAATGAGCATGCTTCCCCATCTACTGCCTCTGCCCCACCCTGTTACCAATTTCACTGCATCTCTTTCAGCCCTTCATTTCTATCTCTCATTAATGGGCACTGTTTCAAAGCTAATGGGTTCAATATTCTAGTTCTTCTGGGATAAATTAGGTGCGTGAGCGTGCCACAGATATACTGCAAAAATTTATGCACAATTGAGAAATGAATGCACAATCCATGAAAAAGTAAACAATCAATTTTATTACTGTCCTAATCTTCCAGTGGCAGGTGTTTCCTAGAGCTTCTGGCATAGAAATATGAAAGGCACAGCCTATGGTAATTGGGTAAAGAAAGAGAAAGTATCTTTTTCATAAAGGACCCAAAGTTAAGAAAAAGGGCAATGCTGCAGATAGAACACACCCTCAAAGACTCTGCATTCACTGCCATGTCTGGAAGAAAGCAAAATAGTTTATATTCAAGTAATAGTTCATCCTGTCCATGTAAAGCTAACAAGAAAACAACTGTAATGATATTCAAAGATCGTAAACACTTACAGCTCTCACTGATGTTGGTGGGATTTGTGAATGCTCAGCGCCTTTCAAACTTAGACCACATGACGTTTTGGATAACAAACTCTCTCCCAATCAGCTAATCCACCAGCCTTGATTTTGAAGAAAATGGTCTGACAGACCCTGATCCAATGTCCAGAGAAGACAATGGCAGCCTTTCTATTTAGTTCAATGAGGTGCTGCATCCTGCTTTGATCCAGAAGAAATACATTCACAGCACTAATCTTTATAAATCTCTGCTACACTCACACCTTGAATACTGTGTGCAGTTCTGGTCACCCCCTCTCAAAAAGGATATATTAGAATTGGAAAAGGTACAGAGAAGGGCAACAAAAATTATTAGGGTTTTGGAACTGCTTCCATATGGGTAAAGATTAAAATGACTAGGACTTTTCAGTTTGGATAAGAGATTACTGAGAGTGACACTCTGTACCTCAGAGTAGCATCCTGGAACCCCCATATTCACCTCTGTAATATATGTTTTGTACAAAGTATGCCTAGTGAGGTATTTTAAATGTCTTGATCTGTTGAACATTAATATCCTGTTGGATTGTATGTGCTATCATTGTATATGAGGTTATGAAATATTGCCCTGTATGTAGCAAATATGTTGTGAGGTTGGGAATACCGTTCAGGTACAACAACGGAGTAGCCAAAAAAAGGTAAATGGCTCATTAATATACATCAAGGAAAGAATCCACTATCCCAGGAATAGTATACAATGGAGACTTCTCAGAAAGCACATGTAGACAATGGAGATTGCCAGACCAAGGGGGACTGCTGGATTCCCATGTCAGAGCAAAGGTCTTTTCAGCAAGAGGGGAAGTGACATCACCACTTAGCCCAGGGATCGGCAACCTTTCAGAAGTGGTGTGCCGAGTCTTCATTTATTGACCTCTAATTTAAGGTTTCGCATGCCAGTAATACATTTTAACCTTTTTAGAAGGTCTCTTTCTATAAATCTATAATATACAACTAAACTATTGTTGTATGTAAAGTAAATATGTTTTAAAAATGTTTAAGAAGCTTCATTTAAAATTAAAATGCTGAGCCCCCCGGACCGGTAGCCAGGACCCAGGCAGTATGAGTGCCATTGAAAATCAGCTCATGTGCCGCCTTCGGCACGCGTGCCATAGGTTACCTACCCGACTTGGCCTCATTCCTCCTTAACTCAAACACCTGGAAACACACCTGGAGGACAAAAGACTTTGAACTGGAAGAGGGTGGTCCTGGGCTGGAATGCAGTTCTACTGAAGATCTATAACCTGTTTGTACCATCTGTCAGGGTGAGACTCTGCATGATTCAAATCCTGTTTAGTTTGTAGACTGGAAATGTATCTTCATTTCTTAAGTAACCATCTTTGATCTCTATGCTTGCAACTTATAATCACTTTAAATCCCTATCTTTCTGTAGTTAATAAATCTGTTCTATATTTTATCTAAACTGTGTTTTGGTTGAAGTGCTTGGAAATTTGCTCAGGTTACAAAGGCTCCACTTTCCTTTGTAGAAGTGGAGAACTGGATAACGAACTTATGGTAGTCAGGCTTCTGATCAGTGCAATATGGTACAGTTTTGGGGTACAAGACTGGGAAGCTGAGGGGAATTGGCTGGAGCCTCTCTAGTGTTGGTTCATGAGTGGCTGGTGAAAGCATTCACGTAACTTAGTTGAGTGTGTCCCTGTCTGTGGATGTCTGTGTAAGTGCTGTACTTGCCAGAGGTTTGTGGCTTGACATAGCATCACAGAGTGAGAGATACACCTCAGGTTCGTAGGACTGAGGGCTTAGTGGTCTGACAATCCAGGCTGCACCCCAGGAATCCCATCACAACGACTAAGGGGGCATAAAATAGGGGTCTATAAAATAATGAATGGTGTGGAGAATAAGTGTTATTTACCCCTTCAAATAACACAAAAACCAGGAGTCATTCAATGAAATTAATAGGCAGCAGGTTAAAAACAAACAAAAAGGAAGCATGACTTTATATTATATTATGGAACTCATTGCCAGGGGATGTTGTGGAGATCAAAACTAAAACTGGGTTAAAAAAAATAATTAAGTAAGTTCATGGAGGATAGGTCCACCAGTGGCTACTAGCCAAGATGATCAAGGATGCAACCCTGGGCTGTGGGTATCCTAAGCCTCTAACTACCAGAAGTTGGGTGTGGACGACAGCAGATGGATCACTCGATAACTGCTCTGTTCTGTTCATTCCCTCAGAAGCATCTGGCATTGGCCACTGTCGGAAGACAGGACACTGGGCCGGCCGTTCTTAAGTTCTATGACATTTTCAGTGGAAAAAACACAACATAGTAGTTCATTCCTTCTGAGCGGCCACCAAAAACCCAAGTCCAGGGAACTGCAGGGCACAATGTTTTGTTTTTTGTAAACAATGAGACTTTATATTAATTCAGAATTGCAAAATAGTAAAAAAAAAAAAAAAAAAAAAATGTATTGCCTGATGCACAGGAACATCCAGTCAGAGGCTGTGTTCAAAACCGCTAATGTAATCCTTGGTGAAGAGCCTCAAGAATGATTAAAGGATTAGAAAACATACCTTACAGCAATAGACTGAAAGAGCTCAATCGATTTATAAGTTACAAGTTTATTTTTAAGTATTAATTTACATTAAAAAATCCAATTTTTTTAAATCTTCAATTTTAATTCACTCTTACTTCCACCCATTAGCTCTTGTTATACCTTGCTCTGCTAGACAGAAGAGCCTACTGTCAAATTTTTACTCCCCACGTAAGTACTTATAAACTATGGTCAAGTCATCCCTTAACTTTCTCTTTGTTAAATTAAATAGATTGAGCTCCTTCAGTCTAATGCTGTAAAGTATGTTTTCTAATCCTTTAATCATTTTTGCAGCTCTTCACCAAACCCAAGGATTACATTAGTGCTTTTGGACACAGCATCTCACTGGGAGCTCAGTTTTCTTCAAACGTTCCAAGAATTTTTTTAAAATATGTAGTCTTTGTTTTGCAAACACAATAGAGATATTTCAGTCTAAAAATCAGTGTTTTCAAAAATCTGTAATAACCTGAAAGTAGGGGCTTAGAAAAGATGTTGTTTCACAGCTGCAGAACCACTACTCAGTGGAGAGCAAACTCACCTCAGAAATCAGTAGAAGAGACTTAATACATCACTGAATTCATTCCCTGCCCATTCAGGATTTCCTCCTACAATTCATTTATTGGTGCAATCTAATTTTAAACTGACTATTGTTGAATGATGAATTTTAATATAAAAATCCAAGTTTGCCAAGTTTGACTCCTTGTGTTGCTTGCTACCATATTACATACAAATGGAAAGTCACAGGTACAATAAGCACTTTCCTAAGATGTACTAACTTGGCAGCATATTAAGTGTTCAATAGTTTGATGTTTTTGTAAATATGACAGAATATTTAGCACTTACCTAAACCCTTTTTCATCCTCAAAGCAGTTTACAAACATTAATTAATCTGTCAGTACAACATTCCTAAGAGAAGACAGTGTGCTGGGGGCTGTATTCTAGAATAAAGTTCGTCTCTGCTTGTAACATACATGTGTTTTGATTGGTCAGTTTTGATGGAAGGAGGTTACAAAACCATTACAGGTTACCTTTACAGCATCGCATCTCATTCACACCACCCTGCCTTCCAAAGACAGGGGGACAAAAAACATTCCTTATTTCCCCTGCATGCCTGGACCCAGACCCAGCTATGACAGGTGCACTTTCTGATTGACAGTATCAGATCTGCAAACCAGCAAGGTCTTGAGATTACTCCACAGAAAAATACTCATCTTTAACATTGCATTTGTTGTGTAGGGTGCAGCAGACCATAATCACACAGATGGCATTGGCCACAATGTCATCCAAACAGTTTGGTGGGTGGTGCCATCTTCTCTTCTGCCTGCCAAATGTGCACTCCACTACCATCCTGCAACTTTCAAGTGTGTAATTGAACCTTGTCTTGCTAGGCCCTCTGATATCAGGGTATGGATTCATGAGTCATGGCAGAAGTGCATAGATGGGGTCCACCAAAACAACAGTGGATGCTAACACCCCACTGATAATGTCATTAGGAGGAAATAAGGTCCTTGCTTCTCCCAGCAGGTAGACCAGATCTCCTAAGCACCTAGGCCTTGTGCACCTTGACAGTATATGTTAATGAACCTGCTTCTGGTAGATCAAGGCCTGCAGAATCAGGGAGTACTACTCTTTGTAATTGACAATCACTTGCCCCTTCTTGCAAGCAAATTATGGACACAGGTATGCTATCAATGGCCTCAGCATAGTTTGGAAATCTCATCCTCTGAAAGCCAGCAATTATTTCAGGCACATTTTTAATGCCCGCCACCCATGGGTATCCCACAATGTTAACTGCCTCACAAATCTCCATTACCGCAACCTCAACAGTTGCCTTTTCAATACCAAAATGGTTTGCAGCATACCTGTAGCTGTGCAGGGTAGAAAGCTTCCAGAGCACAACTGCAACCGATTCTGTACTGGTAAAGCCTCCCTCAATTGAATGTTCTGACACCAGATGGTCACGGCAAGCAACTCACATAACTCCATGAAGGTCTGCTTCCTTTTGTGGAATATTTGGAGCCACTACTGATCTTCCCAGTCTGTGTGATGATGTGGACCCACTATGCTGTGCTGGTTGTTCTGCACCCCATGCACCAGTCTACATAGAAATTGCAGCATTCATCATTGCTGCCATGAATGAACCCCCTCCGAGTCCCTTCCGCATCTCAGAAAGTGCTCCTGAAATGTTGTCCAGCATCTTGCCTAACAGCGACTCTGGTACTCATCCCCAAGCAGAAGCGGCTCGTCTAGTGTCCATGGCTTGTCCTCCAGTTGAAAGGAACAGAAGTGAGAAGTGTGCAGAGCCAGAAGTGCCTCAGCTTAAAAGCAGAGAGCTAAAACCACTTCTGCACAGGAGTCTGGGAAGGACAAGTTCTCCCACAACACAACATGAACTGATTCTTAGAGCAATTCAAGCTGGTGAGGCACTAAGAACCCTGGGATATGCCCCCAGAAATCCAAGCATTAAACAAATACAGCTGTAATGTCAGTATGAACAAGAATACACTGTGTATGGCATATGTGGCTCTGCAGTGGAATAGTGTAGACAAGCTTGGCTAAAGTGTAACCCAGGTCGCAGGTACACACTGCACGTAGTCAGAGCCTAAGTGACTTGCCCAAGGTCACACAGGAAGTAGCTGAAACACAGAATAGAACCTGATCTCCAAAGTTCCAGGCTATCACCCTAACCATTGCACCATCTTTCCTTTTTCATTTATGCCACCAGAGCTACTCTGCATTTTAACATGTGATCTCTGGCATCGTGATAGTCATGGCTCTAAGCCACCAACATTATTCTTTCCATTGGCCAACTGAATCCCTAGCAACAGCTGATTACTTCCCTCCCTTATGTATTAATTTCCTCCCCTACCTAAGTCCTACCTCTCTCTGGCTTGTGTCTTATAAGAGTTCAGCTTAGCTAGCCACGACACTGCTTACAACACTGCTTTAAAAAGAAAACATCCCCCTCCCTCCCTGCGGTTTACCCTAGTTCTAGTAAAGTTTGCCAGGTCTCAGAGGTACATGTACACTACATTTTAAAACCCTCAGCAGTGAGTCTCAGAGCCTGGATCTACAGACTTGGGCTAAAGCAGCTGTGCAGACATTCGGGCTTGGGCTCTGAGGCCTAGGGATAGGAGGAGGCAGTGCAAACGTACCCAGATGGCTAATAAGACTACGGGCTGGTCCACACTGGGGGGGAAATCGATCTTAGATACGCAACTTCAGCTACGTGAATAACGTAGCTGAAGTCGAATATCTAAGATCGGATTACTCACCCGTCCACACCGCGCGGGATCGATGTTTGCGGCTCTCCGTGTCGATTCCAGAACTCCGTTGGGGTTGATGGAGTTCCGGAATCGATATAAGCGCGCTTGGGGATCGATATATCGCGTCTAGATTAGACGCAATATATCGATCCCCGAGCAATCGATTTTAACCCGCCGATACGGCGGGTAGTCTGGACGTGGCCTGCGTAGTGTCGCTGCAATTTTCCTGCAGCTGAGCTGCAAGTAATAGACAGAAGCTGTACTTTCATAATCTTTTATCTATTCTGTTTTGTATAGTTTTGATTTAAAAAAAACAGGATTGGACCTCAAGGACTACTATTTATAACCGACTTCCCTTTGCCCAAAAAGTGCTTTTAATACCATCTGAATAACGGTTAAAATTAGGGATTTTCCCTTTAAATGACTAAACCAAAATACATTTAAGTTTTATTTATCTTTTCTATTTCAAATGCTTTAATCATTTCCCCTTGCTTTTTCTGTGAATTTATAAAGGGTTAAAATATTTTTATGGAGGTAAGCCAACTGACGCTTTGTGCAAATCCCTAGCTACAACTGTTTTATGTTGTTACAGTAAAACAGGGGTTTTATTAGCACAATTTATAGGGCATCATTAGGTGGTTTCAGCTTCGGCATCCTGAGCCAAAATTGTGGGTTCAGAGCCCATCTGGTTCAATACAACAGTGAGCAAGCATCCTCCCCAGCTTACGCATTGATAAACTGATGCATGTCAAGTTTAAGTGGCATGCCCAAAGCTGCAGAGGGCATTCAGGATTAGACTATAGGAGTTCCCAACTTCCACTCTTTTGCTCATTCCACATTTTATCATCCCGTGACCACAGAGTGGAAAAGTTGACATCTTGGGCTTCTCAAATTAAAATCTGTGTCATAAACTTAGGCACTAGTTCTCTATACTTTGTTTCACTTCAGATGGACTGAATTTATCTAATTTATGTCCTCACTCAAAACAGAATTTCCCCTCAGAGCATTCAACCTCTAGTCTACTTTAATTTGAATTCTCTTGCACTACAACAAGAACACAAACCACAGTGAGTTAGCAATGCAGAGAAAATGCATCGTTCTTTCAATAAGAACAGGTCAAGGGAAACAAAAAGAGAATAGCCCTTACTTTTTAGTGCAAATATGTACTATAGATGGACTGTTTCCCTTAGTAACCATGTCTAATTGCTGCATCTGCTAAAGCTGTAGTGTTCATTATCTGAAAAATAGCTGGATAGCATTTAACTGGAATTTTTCCCATAACATTAGTTCTGCAGGCTTTCCACAGATGTCTTAACTGGGCTTCCAAAGGAAATAGCTCAAGAGATTATAACTTGATTTTAACACCTCTCTAGTGATGGCTTTTAACTCCTCCTGTTTAATGTGGTACAATGGAGCATTCCCCTTTGTTTCCTCTGGTAAATTGCTATTGTAAAAAACTGTAAAATGGAGGAAAGTTCACCGGGGAAGAAAGTCATCTCAGCAACGTATCTTGCTCAAGCTAATTCATGAAGATTAGAGGGGAATACAAAAAGAAAAGAATTTAGCATTACCAGAAAGACTTTCCCTGCTTAGGGTTTGATTTCATAGAATATCAGGGTTGGAAGGGACCTCAGAGGGTCATCTAGCCCAATCCCCTGCTTAAAAAGCAGTACCAATCCCTAGACAGGTTTTTTCTCCCATATCCCTAAATGGCTACCTCAAGGACTGAACTCACAATCCTGGTTTTAGCAGGCCAGTGCTCAAACCACTGAGCTATCCCTCCCTGCAGTACTATGAATCAGGTATTCTCCTCTTTTGTTTCCCAGGTAGTCATTCTTATAGACATTCCTTGAGCACCTGTCCAAGGGGAAGGGGAGCTGGAATAAGTACCTTGTTCTCCAAATTGTGTCTCTTCCTCCTGTCAGAGGCACCTTTCCAGTAATTCAGAAGAGGCGCCAACAGGTATGATACCCACAACTGCTATTTCTTAGCTGTATCAGTGCAGCTGCTCTGCAACATAATGAGAGTCTCTTTACAGAGGGCTCCAAAATCCCATCTCATCAGGCTTGAGACCCAAAGCCTAGCCGTAGATGTGCTTTTCCATGAAAGCAGAACTGCACTACGCACCCAGTTTAGGCTCTAGGCTTTCTATATCTTGTGATTTAAGAAAAATAACTCAGAAAATGGATGTTCAGGGAACAGACCTGCTTAGGAATCCTTTGTCTAGTCCCTAATATAAGTGAGAAACAGCAGGTGGATTGGCCCTAATGAGAGGGGAAAACAGTGTTTCATACGGTTGCCTCTTGAGGACAGCTGTGCTTTAGTGAGATTATAAGGCAAGGAATATGCAAACAGAAACATTTCACAAAAGGAATTGTTCTGGTTTTACAATGAAGGAAGATGCACAAACAATCAGATAGCCAAGAGGCATATATAGTACTTGCTACTTTGGGCTCCCTCAGAAAGGGGAATTTATCACCAACCTTGATGGCAGGGAGTGTACTGATCTGAGGGACCACCTTTAGGAGGTGGAATTTTATGAGTAACTAGAATCAGACAAATGTAGGACTGGAGAGGTCATCAAATCAAGTCCCCTGTGCTGAGGCAGGACCAAGTAACCTAGACCAGAGGTTCTCAAACTGTGGTCCGTGAGCTCCATTCAGGTGGTCCGCAGATAGTTCCCTCTAAGGTGTGCACCTGGGCGGCCGCACTCAAGAAAATGAAAGGCCACCCACCTAATTAGAGTTCCCACAGGTGTGGCTCCACTAATTAGGTGCCTGGACCCTGGAGAAGATGCACATGTAAAGTGAGTTGGTGGTCTTGAGGGGATTAGAGGATAGGTGGGAGGGGACAGTGGGGTCAGAAGAGGGGGTGGGGGAAATTTGGGATGTGCAGGGCTGTGGCGGCCAGAGAAAGAGGTGACTTTCTCCAGCTACAGGGGCTGTGGCTGGGGGGGAGAGACCCCCCTCCTTCTCAGCCCCAGCTCAGGGGCTGCTGCGGCAGGAGAGAGCACATCCATTGCATTAGAAAGGTAAGACTATTGATATTAAAATATGAGTTATGTGCTTTTATTTATAGAACAAAAAAAAATTAAGGGTTTTTTTATATATAGTGCTTTTATCCAAAGCGCTTTACAATAGTTAGCTAACGGTACAAACAACATTTGGAAAGATCATTAAGTGGTCTACCGAGACCCTCAACAATTTTCAAGTGGTCTGTGGAAAAAAAAGTTTGAGAACCAGTGCCCTAGATCATCCCTGACAAGTGTTTGTCTAACACTTTAACCCGTTCTTAAAAACCTTCAATGATGGAGATTCCACAATCTCCCTTTATAACCTGTTCCAGTGCTTAAATATCCTTATAGTTATAAATTTTTTCTTAATATCTAACCTAAATTTCCCTTGCTACAGATTAAAGTAATTACATCTTGTTCTACCTTCAGCAGACATGGAGAACAATTTATCACTTTCCTCTTTATAACGGCCCTTAAGATACTGGAAGATTTATCAGATCCCATTCTCAATCTTTTCTCAAAGCTAAACATGCCCAGTTTAACTGCTCCCATAGGTCAGATTTTCCAACTATTTATAATTTTTGTTGCTCTCCTCTGGACTCTCTCTTATTTGCTCATATCTTTCTTAAAGTGTGGTGCCTACAACTGGACACAGAACTCCAGGTGCCTTGGTGCCAAACAGAACGGGTTAACTACTTCCCAGTTCTTACATACTACACTCCTGTTAATACACCTTGGAATGATTATTAATACCTTTAGCAACTGCATTACATTGTTGACTCATTCAATTTGTGATCCAGTATAACCCCCAAATCCTTTTCAGCAGTATTACTGTCTAGCTAGTTATTCCTCACTTCATAGTTGTGCACTTGATTTTTTCTTCCTAGGTGTAGTACTTTGCGCTTGTCTTTAGTGACTTTCATCTTGTTGATTTCAGACCAATTGTCAAGATTAGGGCTGTCAAGCGATTAAAAAAATTAATCATGATTAACCACTCTGTTACACAATAATAGAATACCATTTAAATATTTTGGATGCTTTTTACATTTTCAAATATAGTGATTTCAAATACAACACAGAATACAAAGTGTACAGTGCTCACTTTTTTATTACAAATATTTGCACTGTAAAAAAGAAAAAAGTGAATTGAAAAATTCTAATACAAGTACTGTAGTGCAATCTCTATCATGAAAGCTGAACTTACAAATATAGAATTATGTACAAAAAAATCTGCACTGAAAAATGAAACAATGTAAAACTTTAGAGCCTATAAATCCACTCAGTCCTCCTTCTTATTCAGCCAATCGCTCAAACAAGTTTGTTTACATTTGCAGGAGATAACGCTGCCCACTTCTTATTTACAATGTCATCTGAAAGTGAGAATAGGCGTTCGCATGGCACTGTTGTAGCCAGCGTTGCAAGATATTTACATGCCAGTTGTGGTAAAGATTCATATATCCCTTCATGCTTTGTCCACCATTCCAGAATACATGTTTCTATGCTGATGAAGCGTTCTGCTCAATAACAGTTCAAACCAGTACGGACTGATGCACATTCATTTTCATCATTTGAGTCAGATGCCACCAACAAAAGATTGATTTTTTTTGGGGGGGGGGGGAGGTGTGTGGTTCGGGTTCTGTAGTTCCTGCATTGGAGTGTTGCTCTCTTAAGACTTCTGAAAACATGCTCCACATCTTGTTCCTCTCAGATTTTGGAAGGCACTTCAGATTCTTAAACCTTGGGTTAAGTGCTGTAACTATTTATAGAAATCTCACATTGGTACCTTCTCTGCATTTTGTCAAATCTGCGGTGAAAGTGTTCTTAAAATGAACAACATGTGCTGGGTCATTATCCAAGACTGCTATAACATGAAATATATGGCAGAATGCGGGTAAAACAGAGCAGGAGATATACAGTTCTTCCCTAAGGAATTCAGTCACAAATTTAATTAATGCATTTTTTTTTTAATGAGTGTCATCTGCATGGAAGCATGTTCTCTGGGAAGGTGGGCAAAGCATGAAAGTGCATACAAATGGTTAGCATATCTGGCACGTAAATACCTAGCAATGCTGACTACAACAGTGCCATGCGAACACCTGTTCTCACTTTCTGTTGACATTGTAAGTAAGAAGTGAGCAGCATTATTTCCTGCAAAGGTAAGCAAACTTGTTTGTCTTAGTAATTGGCTGAACAAGAAATAAGACAGTGGATTTGTAGGCTCTAAAATTTTATATTGTTCTGTTTTTGAGTGCAGTTATCTAACAAAAAAAATCTACATTTGTAAGTTGCATTTTCATGATAGAGATTGCATTACAGTACTTGTATGAGGTGAATTGAAAAATACTATTTCTTTTATCATTTTTACAGTGCAAATATTTGTAATAAAAAATAAAGCAAGCACTATATATTTTGTATTCTGTGTTGTAAATTGAAATCAAATATTTGAAAATGTAGAAAAACAGCAAAAATATTTAAATTTCAATTGATATTCTATTGCTTAACAGTGAGATTAAAACTGATTAATCACAATTAAATTTTTTGAGTTAATGTCGTGAGTTACCTGTGATTAATCGACAGCTCTAGTCAAGATCATTTTGAATTCTAAACCTGTCCTTCCAACTTGGTGTTATCTGCAAATTTTATAAGCGTACTCTCCACTCTATTATCCCAGTCATTAACAAAAATACTGAATAGTGCCAGACCCCTGCAGAACCCCACAAGATATCTCTCTCACATTTGACAGTGAACCATTGATAACTACTCCTTGAGTATAGTCTTTCAAACTAGTTTTGCACTCTCTTATTACCCTATTGGTGTTAGCTGATAAAGTCAATCTTGATCCAAGGCACCTTTAGAAATGGAAAAGACTTATATCACTAATCCATTGCTGCATGGCAAAGAATTCCCATATGGATGGAGGGGATGCAAAAAAGGGGAGGAGCTTTATCATTAATTTGGAACAGACTGACAAAGTGGGGCTACTGGAGAGATAGCAAACAGGACAGCTATCCTAACTTGTGCCTTGTTTGGAGATGGAGATTTTTAAAGGCTCGGCATGGCAGATGGTAAATGTGTTAGAATGTCAAAAGGACTAAAATTAGAACAGGAAAATTCTGAATGACTTTGAGATTAGCCTTGTACAAGTTTGCTTCCTCACCAGAGCCAAAACACATATTACATCATTCTATCCAAACCATGCATAACCATCTGCAAATCTTAGTGAGCCAAGGATCACTTGAAAGCTTTTTAAAAGAAAAAGGAGTGGGCATTTAAAGTCCTTAAAATAATTTAATCTTTGCAATATTGCTTAACAATAATGGGTGTTTTTCTACTTGTCTAATAGCGAAGGCAACTTACATTAGTAGGTTTGTGGCTAAAGCACAGGACCAGAAGTCCAGAGATCCATCTTCTACTCTAGGTTTTGTGTGATCTTAAGCAAGTCACTTCACTTTTTCATGTTCCCAAAATGTAAAACAGGAATAATATTGATAGGAGCTGTGAGAGACAGAATTCCTTAATACTTGTAAAATGCTTTGAGATTTTTGGATAGCAGATGCTAGAGAAGGAAAAGTGTTATTAATCAGAGTTTTGAAGTTAGAACAGGGCTCACATTTGAGATTCTATGTGATACAAGTCCTCAACCCCTTTGAGCCTTAAAGATGATTACCCTGGGTTAGTCATTTCAGGAGTTTGATAAAAGACTTTTTTGATCAGAGCAGACAGCAAAATTAAATTATTTCAGGAAAAGGCTGCAGTATTAAATATTCATTATCCTAATTAAGTTGTCTAGTATGGGCTTTGCATTGCAGTTTCCTACAAGAAAGAAGTGCAGTAACAACAATTCTTGTGCAATAACAATGATTCTTTGAGAGGTGTATCCCTATGGGTGCTCCACTGTAGGTGTGCTTGCATCCCTGCACTGCTTATGGAAAAAGCATCGTTACTGCACAGGGCGAGTAACTAATACTTCTGCAAGTAGCGTCCCTATTGGTGCTCACTGTAGGTGACCCCTGATCACTATCCCTACTGGAGGGCTGAGGCTTTGGAGTCAGGTCAGTTACAGATGACAATACTGTGGAAACAAAGTTGGCATCTGAGGTGGAGTCTCCAGTGATCGCACAATGTTCTGCGAAGATGCGGAGTGACTCCGATGTCGCTGCTTCACAGATTCCTGAGATGGGGAAAGGCAACAAAGAGTCCTGTGGCAACTTATAGACTAACAGAGGTATTGGAGCATAAGCTTTCGTGGGTGAATACCCACTTTGTCAGACGCATGAAAGCTTATGCTCCAATACCTCTGTTAGTCTATAAGGTGCCACAGGACTCTTTGTTGCTTTTTACAAATACAGACTAACACGGCTACCCCTCTGATACTGAGATAGGGACATTCTTAAAGAAGGTGACAGATGAAGAGATCGACTTTGTGGAGTATGTGCAAATGCTATCTGACAGGGTCATGTGGCGGATCTGAGAACATTGTCTAATGTAGTTTGAAACCCACTTGGAGAGTCTCTGGGCTGATATTGCTGAGCTCTTAGATCTTCTCACGATAGAAAAAAAAACTTTAGGAGACTTTCTGAAAGCCATTGTCCTATCCAGGGAAACGCTAGGGCTCCCCTGACATCTAGTGTGTGCAATATAGCGCCCCCTGATGTCACGGTGAGGTTTGGGGTATAAAATGGGAAGGTGCATCAATTGCTTCATGTGGAATGGGGAGGTTACTTTAGGAATAAATTTTGGATGTGGCCTGATCATAACCTTGTCTCAAAAGAATACAATGTGGTGGGGGGAAAGATGATGTGCCATCAGAGCCACTTTTTCCTCCTAGATGAGGTGTTTGCCATCCGGACAGCTGCCTTCATTGAAAGGTGTGTAAGAGAGCAGATGGCCATAGGTTTGAAGGGAGATCTAGTCAGGCCTCTTAATCCCAAGTTCAGGTCCCATAAGGGGGCAGAATATCGGGGTTGTGGGGGAAAGTTTACTATACCCCTAAGGAATCATTTCGTGATCGGGTGAGATAACACTGGGTATCACTTTACCTTGCAGTGATATGTTGCTATTGCTGCCAAGTGGATCCTGAAGGAGCTCAGAGATAGTCCTAAATTTTTTTAGAGTCAGAACATCATCTAAGATCTTTGGAAGAGCCACGGATGTCTGGGAGATTTGATGGGAAGTGCACCAAATCCAAAACCAGGACCACTTTTTTTAGGTAAGTCCATCGTGTTGAGGACTTTCCACTGTGTAGAGGTCTCTCTTGTACCCCTTTGGAGCAGGAGCTCTTTATACACTGGAACCATGAAGGAGCCAAGCCCTGAGGAGAAGAAATTCCCAGGTTGGGATGTAGAGTGCATCCTTCGTTCTGCAACAGCAGTTCTGGAGTGGATTGGAGAGAGATCGGCAGGCATGCTGTGAGTTATGACAGGTAATGGCACCCCGTCTGTGTCAGCCAAGTGGGAGCAATCAGTATAATGTATGCGCCTTCTCTTTTTATTTTTAATAGGACCTTCATCAGTAGAGAGAAACAGAGGAAAGGCACAGAGAAGATCCCTGCCCCAGGGAAAAGAAAAGCAGTGCCCAGGGAGTGTTGCCCCATCTCTGCTCTCAAGCAGTAGCATGAACATTTCTTGTTCAGATAAATCACAAACAGATATCGACCCTGGCTCCAGTGTAGTGGAAGTGGAATTCATAGGTGTGGACCTCAATTTGTATTTATTTATTTATTTTTTACAGGCCAGAGCTTTCCTACCTCAACGCAGACTCCTTCCTTTGGCCACACTCAGAGATCATTCAAAACAGCCCACAAATATCAGCCAGACACTGCCTACGACTCTTGGGGCATATGGCAGCAGGCACAGTGGTAATACCACATGCCAGGCTTCACATGCAATGCCACCAGACGTGGTTCAGTTCACTTTACAGACCAGAGACAGGCTAGACCAGGGGTCAGCAAGCCTTTCCGAAGTCGTGTGCCGAATCTTCATTTATTCACTCTAATTTAAGATTTTGCAAGCCAGTAATACATTTAAACCTTTTTAGAAGGTCTCTTTCTATAAGTCTATAATATATAACTAAACTACTGTTGTCTTTAAAGTAAATAAGGTTTTTAAAATGTTTAAGCAGCTTCATTTAAAATTAAATTAAAATGCAGAGCCCTCCAGACCGGTGGCCAGGACCCAGGCAGTGTGAGTGGCACTGAAAATCAGCTCACGTGCTGCCTTTGTCATGCGTGCTAGAGGTTGCCTACCCCTGGGCTAGACAAACGTCTGTTAGTATCCACTATTCTTAGACTAAAGACCCAGTAAACGTTTGCAAGGGGATCCCCTTTTCACAAACCTCCCCATCTTTTTTTCTCACCATGAATGCATCCCTGATAGGCTGGCACACATCTAGATAACCTCACAACACATGGCAGGTTGTTATCCACCCAGATATCCCTCCACATCAACCTTCTCAAAGTCAGGGTGGTCAGGAATACCTGTGCCCATTTCGTCCTGCTGATCAAGGGATCACACACGAGAGTTCTAACAGACAATATAACATATATGTACTACATTATCCAACAAGAGGGAGCCAGATTGCCCTACTTCTGTGCAGAAGTAATGAGACTGTGGAACTGGTGCATTTCCCACAACGTCACACTATCAGCGGCTTACCTCCCAGCCACTCAAAACTCAATAGCAGTTGGTCTCAGTTGCAAATTCCCACATGATAACAAGTGGGAGATAAATCCAGTGGTACTTCACAACCGGTCACGAGAGTTGATAGCGTCCACCACAAAGGAGTTGGGTGGAGGGCAGGAGAAGAGGAACTCTGTCTCCTTCACTGCAACATTTTATTATATATATTTTTAATCACTTGCAGGTAGGCACCACCAATGCTGTGTTCTGCCATATGGCTTTTGTGGGGTCTAGGAAAGAGCTATTTTGGAGGACAAGGAGGATTGTAAGGAGCTTGGGATGAGTGTCCTTGATGTCTTCTAATAGTATCTGTAGAGTATCTGCCACTCTCTTTGCTAGATCCTGGAAAAGGTGGAAGTCATTGGCCAAGGAAGGTGGCCGAGGCATGATGGCTTCATCTGGGGAGGAAGAGGATATTGGTGGTTCTCAGAGTCATCTCTTCCTCAGTGGTGTCTTCCTTTTCCTCCATGATCTCTTCTGGAGGTTCTGAGGCTTGGGATGGTGTGGCCAAGGGGAGCGTCTTGGGGGTTCTTGGGTGAGGCTAGAAGTCAGAGAAGCATGAGGGCAATACGCAGCCTAAGGATCCCAGTATGGCTACTGGAGGGGTGGTATAAAGCCCGGCAGTGGTGCTCATGGTTGGCTGTACCAAAACAGTGGTGGTAGGGCCATCTGAGGGTATGTTCAGGGGCCTTGCTGATATTAGGCAACATAGGGAGCCTGGCAGGAGTATTGTAACACAGCTTCTTCTGGTTCGCGTGGGACAATAAAACCCTTTTTTGGAGGGAGGGGGAGGAGGGAGAGAAAGTAAAAAGAAAAACTACAACTACTACTGGGGCAACTAACAAGCTGTAGAAATGTAAACAAAGGTAATAGTTGCTAATGGACTGCTAATAGTTCCATCTCTAGCCTGGGCAGTTGAGAAGGAACTCAGGAGTTAGCCTGTGCATGTTGTGGGGCACAAGGAGAGACAGTGTATGTGTGGGACTAACAGACACTGCTACCGAAGTTCTCCAATCAGCAGCACAGGGACACCAGCACACCTATAGTGGAGCACTCATAGGAACACTACTTGAACACAAGGTGACCAGACATCCCAAAAAGGTGTTTGTCCCGCATCCCAACTAATCTTTGGTCAGGACACACTGGATTTTGTGCTCCGCTGGCAGCACTCAGCTTTATTTATTTATTTATTTAAACCTTTTTTCCCTCCCTGTTCCACCAGCAGACTCCCCTCTACCCAACCCCCCATGTGTCTCGATATTTTATTCCTCTCATCTGGTCACCCTACTTGAACACTACTTGAAGAACAACCATTCCCTCTGTCATTGCTAGCATGAAAAACTACGTGCTGGTCAGGAAACAAACAAAAAAAGTTAACTCCCTGTGCCTAACAAAAACAAGTTTCTGATGCAGACAGAGTGTCACACTCAGGGCTTGTCTACATCACAAAGTTGCAGCGCTGGTGAGGGGGTTGCAGCGCTGCAACTTGGAAGGTGTACACATCTGCAGGGCATCACCAGCGCTGCAACTCCCTGTTTGCAGCGCTGGCCGTACTCCCGTTTTGTCTCGGGTGTAGAGGATCCAGCGCTGGTAATCAAGTGTAGACACTTACCAGCGTTTTTCTTGTCCTCCGTGGAATAAGCAGGTATCCCAGCATACCTGAGGAAGCCTCTGGTAATCAAGCAGGTCTCCTTCCCCGGTTTGCTCTCACGTTCCCCGAACCCCCGAGCAAGCAGGTCTCCTTCCCTGCGGTTTGCTCTCGCGTTCCCTGAATCCCCGAGCAAGCAGGTCTCCTTCCCTGCGGTTTGCAGGGGGGTTCGGGGAATGCGAGAGCAAACCGCGGTGAAGCTGTCTCCTTCCCTGGTTTGCTCTTGCGTTCCCCAAACCCCCGTGCAAGCAGGTCTCCTTCCCTGCGGTTTGCAGGGGGGTTCGGGGAACGCGAGAGCAAACCGCGGCGAAGCTGGTCTCCTTCCCCGGTTTGCTCTCACGTTCCCCGAACCCCCGAGCAAGCAGGTCTCCTTCCCTGCGGTTTGCTCTCGCGTTCCCCGAATCCCCGAGCAAGCAGGTCTCCTTCCCTGCGGTTTGCAGGGGGGTTCGGGGAATGCGGGAGCAAACCGCGGCGAAGCTGGTCTCTTTCCCCGGTTTGCTCTCGCGTTCCCCGAACCCCCGTGCAAGCAGGTCTCCTTCCCTGCGGTTTGCAGGGGGGTTCGGGGAACGCAAGAGCAAACCGCGGCGAAGCTGGTCTCCTTCCCCGGTTTGCTCTCGCGTTCCCCGAACCCCCGTGCAAGCAGGTCTCCTTCCCTGCGGTTTGCTCTCGCGTTCCCCGAATCTCCGAGCAAGCAGGTCTCCTTCAATGCGGTTTGCTCTCGCGTTCCCCGAATCCCCGAGCAAGCAGGTCTCCTTCCCTGCGGTTTGCAGGGGGGTTCGGGGAACGCGAGAGCAAACCGCGGCGAAGCTGGTCTCCTTCCCCGGTTTGCTCTCGCGTTCCCCGAACCCCCCTTGAAGCCGCCCAACAGCGCAGCAGTGTGGCCACATTTAACACCACTTGCAGCGCTGATTGCTGTAAGTGTGGCCACTCTGCAGCGCTGGCCCTATACAGCTGTACTAATACAGCTGTAACAACCAGCGCTGCAAAATTGTAGATGTAGACATACCCGCTGATTGTTGGTGGCTTGACATAATTACTGCTAAGATGATGTGAAAGGGGTCCTGGAGATAAGGAGAGATGTAGCTAGATGGTAAAAAGGAGGGATGCGGATGAACAACAGACGACTTTTGGGATGGCTCAAAGGGGGAGGAGAAGACAAAGGCATGGCAGACTAACTAGCACTGTTTGAGGAAAACAAATGTATGAAGAAAAGATGATAAAAACAAATACACATGTGGAGAGAAAACCCAGAAGGATGATGTCAGGAAGAGGAGATCAAGTAATAGAATAGGTGCTGGGAAGCAAGTGGGTGAACAGATAAAGAAAATCAAAGGAGTGGGATGTACATGTCACAGGATGAAATCTGTATTTCAAGAGCAGGGACTGGAATCAAAAAAGGGGAAAATAGAAGAAAAATTAAAGTTTCTATTCCGACAGCCCCCACAAAAACAAGCATGCTCATACAAGCAAGCCTTCTGAGGTCTCTTCACCCTTCTCCCCCACACTCCCATACCTCCCAACCAAACCAAACATTTCCCTTCAACCTTCTCTCATACTCAGCTGAAAGATTGGCTCTCCTTATGAATACAGTGCAATCAGCTCTCTGGCCAAGTATTTCCTTGGACCTATGGTGACTCCCCTTTCCTCCAATTCTTTTCTGCCTGGCCAAAAGCACCACTATGCCTCACTGCCACTACTGATATCCCATAAATTCCATTGCTGACGGTCTGGCAGTTTGTTGAGTCCCGCAGCTGTCAGTTTCCCCATGATTCAGGGCCTAGATCTGAGGTCTGTTTCACATTCTGGGATTTTCTAATCCAGGGAAGCCTAATAGTGGGCAAGACTTAAAAACAGTATTTAGTCCAGCAGAAACTGACAGACTTGTGGGGGCTCAGCTGAGGAGCCAGGACGAGGGGGAAGGGGGGGGGAAGACTCGGCTCCTTACCTGGCCTGTGGTGGCCAGCAGGACATGCTGAAGCGGGGTGTGGACACTACCACCCTACAGGGGCGAGGAACTGGCTGGCTGGTGTCCCCCTCAAGCCAATAAACTTTACGTGGCCCCGAGTCACTCTCCCTCACCACTACCAGGGTCCGGAGCCCCCCCATTTCCCTCCTGGGGGAGCAGTCCTCTTGCCAGCCCCTCTTGCCCACCCGGTGCTCGAGCTCATACTCACCACCAGCTCCAAGAACTGGAAGCCGTGCCACCACCCCCTCCCTCCAGGCTTGCGCCGCCATTACAGCTGCAAGCCTGGGAGGGAGGAGGAATGCCACAAGCTTGGGGAAGAGGTGGGGCCAGGGTGGAGATTTGGGGAGGGATCCAATAGGGGAAGGGGGGGTGGAGTCGGGGGGGGAGAGAGTCTCTCTGGGAGGGGAAAATTGCTTGTTTGTCCAGTGTCCCGACCACATATGGGTCGGGACGCGGGACAAACAAGCAAATATTGGGACAGTCCTGATAAAATCAGGACGTCTGGTCACCCTACACTAAGTACATTTTAGTTGACTGCTCTAGTCTGTTCAAGTTCTTCTGCTACTCTCATCAACGTGGTATCTGACTGAATGACCTCTGATTCCTAAGCAAACTTATTTCCTTAATTCTCTTTACTTTCACCTCACTTTCCATAGCCTTCAGGGTGAATGTATTGGAAACTCCAGTGATTCCCCTCATGCCCACACTTTGCCACGTTAGTGAATGAAATGCAGCAGTCAGAGCTACGGATATGTACGGCTGACAGAATGTCTCCTTGACTGGATTGCACTAGGGAAGCAGGCTACAGATTTAAAAAAGGGATTTCAGGTAAGCACCAAGTTTCTATTGAGCACCTTTAACACTAACACCTAAAGTACAATTTTGTAGCAGGTGACTGTTCCTGAAAATTTCATGGCCTAACAGGGAGGGGAATATAGTATCTTCATGTTGCAGAAAGTGGCTCCCCCCACCCCAAATTCCTTTCCTAATTTCAACCTCAGGGGAGTGTCTCTGCAGAGAATCTTGGAACAGCAGAAAACACAACTTCATTCTGTATGGACACCTTCCATACAAACTACACAAAAAAGATCTGCAGACTTAAATAATGCCATACACCAGACAGCAATAATATACATTACGAAAGCAGGGGTGTAAGAGGATAACGAATAAATTTAAGTGTTATGTCATAGAGGCAACAGCAAGGGAGAGAGGAACTAAGAGCCATTAGCATGGGGAAAAACAGATTTTAAGACAATATATGAAGGGAGATAATGATAATTCTCTCCTCAGCACTGACAAAGACCTCAAAAGCAGTTTAGGTGCCAAAAGATGTCTTGAAAAGGAATGAGACTTTACAAGGGGTCCCATCCTCTTACAACTCTTTTCAAAAGGGCAAGTATAGTGAAGGAAGAGAACAGCTTTCATCTTTCTTCTCCTCCTCCACGTCTGCTGACATGGCTGCTGCTGCAGGAGTAAGTCTGGGCCAGGGATCGGAAACCTTTGGCACGCGGCACACTAGGTTAAGTCCCCTGGCAGGCCGGGCCAGTTTGTTTACTTGACGTGTCCGCAGGTTCGGCGGATCGCAGGTCCCACTGGCTGCGGTTTGCCGCTTCAGGCCAATGGGGGCTGCGGGAAGCAGCGCAGCCCAAGGGATGTGCTGGCTGCTGCTTCCTGCAGCCCCCATTGGCCAGGGAGTGGCGAACCGTGGCCAGTGGGAGACACGATCGGTTGAACCTGCGGACGTGGCAGGTAAACAAACAGGCATAGCCCAAAAGTTGCCAATCCCTGGTCTGGGCCATCCAAAAAGCATGTTGGCATTCTATACTAATTAATGCAGCTAATTTTTCAAATAACCTCCACTGGATGGTTTCGTACATTCAACTAGTGTGCACATTACCCATAATGGCTTCCTACAAGTGTGGGGAGACATCTGCTGAGAACACTCAGTGAGACATGGAGCTTTCAGATTCATGGTACAGATTACACAACCCAGAATGCATTTTATTCCAGGGAACTTCCCCACATTTTGGATATACTAACTCTCCAGAGCACAACACAGTAATGTAATGCTGTGTCTCAGGCATCTTCAACTGAAAATTTAATTTTAATGGGTTTGAATATGAATGTTGTCAGGGGGACTGAAAAGTGGCCAAAAGACCATATAACAAAGAGTAAAAAACGGCCATTGACTGATGGGGAAGTGCCTAGTGGAGTATCACCACAGTAATCAATGTCTTATTTAACAGTTTCAGTATAACTGGAAGAGGAAGTAAAGAGCACACTAAAAAAATTAACATGATACTAAATTGGGAAAATTGTGAATATCTGTAAGGATAGAGACCTATAAAAAAAAACAGAGGTTAGAAACAGGGAGAAAAATAAAGACTTTTGGAAGAATGCAGCTCCTAATACACCTGGAGAAAAATAGTTCAGTACAAAGATATTCAATGAGAGGAAGAAACTTAGGAAGCAAGAAGAGTGAGGCCTGGTCTACACTACGTGTTTATACCGAATTTGGCAGAGTTAAACCGATTTAACCCTGCACTCGTCCACACAACGAAGCCCTTTATATCGATATAAAGGGCTCTTAAAACCGATTTCTGTACTCCTCCCCGACGAGGGGAGTAGCGCTGAAATCGGTATTGCCATGTCGGATTAGGGTTAGTGTGGCCGCAATCAGACAGTATTGGCCTCCGGGCAGTATCCCACAGTGCACCATTGTGACCGCTCTGGAAAGCCATCTGAACTCAGATGCACTGGCCAGGTAGACAGGAAAAGCCCCTTGAACTTTTGAATTTCATTTCCTGTTTGGCCAGCATGGAGAGCTTACCAGCACAGGTGACCATGCAAAGCTCATCAGCACAGGTAACAATGCAGTCTCCTGAGAATCGAAAGAGAGCTCCAGCATGGACCGCACGGGAGGTACTGGATCTGATTGCTATATGGGGAGAGGATTCCGTGCTAATAGAACTCCGTTCCAAAAGACGAAATGAAAAAACATTTGAAAAAATTTCTAAGGCCATAATGCAGAGAGGTCACACCAGGGACTCAGTACAGTGCTATGTGAAAGTTAAGGAGCTCAGACAAGCCTACCAGAAAACCAAAGCAGCAAACGGATGGTCCGGGGCAGGGCCGAAAACATGCCGCTTCTATGCTGAGCTGCATGCAATTCTCGGGGGATCCATCACCACTATCCCACCCCTGTCCGTGGATTCCAAGGTGGGGGTTGTAATCTCAGCCATGGCTGAGGATTCTGCGGATGGGGAAGATGAGGAGGAGGAAGAGGAGGACAAGCTTGCAGAGAGCACACAGCACTCCGTTCTCCCCAACAGCCAGGAGCTTTTTCTCACCCTGGCGGAATTACCCTCCCAGCTCTCCCAAGCCACTATCCCACACAATGAAGCCATGGAAGGGACCTCTGGTGAGTGTACCTTTGTAAATATAAAACATGGTTTAAAAGAAAGCGTTTTTTAATGATTACTTTGCCCTGAGGACTTGGGATGCATTTGCGGCCAGTACACTTACTGGAAAAGTCTGTTAACGTGTCTGGGGATGGAGCGGAAATCCTCCAGGGACATCTCCATGAAGCTCTCCTGGAGGTACTCCAAAAGCCTTTGCAAAAGGTTTCTGGGCAGGGCAGCCTTATTCCGTCCTCCATGGTAGGACACTTGACCACGCCATGCATGTAGCAAGTCATCTGGTATCATTGCATGACAAAGCCTAGCTGCGTATGGTCCTCATGTTTGCTGGCATTCAAGCAACATCCCTTCTTTATCTCGCTGGGTTATCCTCTGAAGAGTGATATCGTTCATGGTAAGCTGGATGAAATTCTGGAATGTAATTAAGGGACAGAGATGGCCATTCCTACTGGGCTGTTTGCCTGTTGCTTAAAAGAAATCCTTCCTTGCAGGTAGCCAAGCAGGGGGAAGGGGGGCGAGTGATTGGCGCTGAGCTTTTTTGCGTTTGGCTAGCAAGGATCTTCCCTGCTATCAGCCACACGATGGGGGGGGGACAGAGGGAGGGGGTTTAGCAGCGATCTTCCATGATACCAGCCACGTGGTGGGAGGAGAGGTAAAGCGATCGTCCCAGAGAATTGGGAGGGGTGTGTGTGGTTTCTGCTGCTGCATGTTAACAGGAAAGAAGCAGCACTGAATGGACTTTGCTTGCTATTTGGTAAAGGAGGGCGCTGGATATATGAGGGCTGCAGAAGACATAGGCTTACCATAGCCGCATGCAAGCCGAATTCTGCTGCCCAGATCTGCGTCTGTGAGATCTCTAACACCAGAGCTGCAGGCACTCTATACTAAGATGCAAAATACGATCTTGTAGTTAAATCACATAGGCTACGTAAGATGAATAGTGTCGTTCACTGTGAAAGAGTATAAGCATTGTTCTGTAAAATGTATCTTTTCAAATACTTCTCTCCCTTTTTTCCCTCCCTCATGCAGCTGCACATTTTTCAAGCTTCCCTACTCCATCCCGAAAGTTATTTCAGATAAGGCAGCAGAAAAAAAAGACCCGAGACGAAACGTTCTCGGAAATCATGGAAGTGACCCGCAATGAAAGAGCTCATCTGAATGAGTGGAAGGACGTGGTAGCAAAGTACAGGAAAGATGCCAGTGAATGTGAGGACAGGAGAGACGCTCGAGATGAGAGGTGGCGGCAGGAAGATCAGTGGTGTAGGCAGGAAGATCAGCAGTGGCGGGATGCAGCTCTGGGGCTGCTGCGTGATCAAACTGACATGCTCCGGCATCTGGTGGAGCTTCAGGAACAGCAGCAGGATCACAGAGTTCCGCTGCAGCCCCTGTGTAACCACCCTCACCCCTCTGCATGTTCCACATCCTCCTCACTCAGACGTGTAAGAACGTGTGGGGGGAAGCTTCATGCACCCGCCCACTCCACCCCCATGGACAGCCCAACCAAAACGCTGTCATTACTTTGAAATTTTTTTAGTGGCCTTTTCGTTCCCTCCTATCCTCCTCCCAAACCACACATGGTTCTCTCCCTCTTTTTATAATGAATTAATAAAGAATACATGATTTTTAAATGATAGTGACTTTATTTCCTTAAGCAAGCTATAATCGAAGGGGGAGGGTGGGTTGTTTACAGGGAATGAGTCAATCAAGGGTAGGGGGTTCATCAAGGGGAAACAAACAAACACAGCCATCACACCGTACCCTGGCCTGTGATGAAACTCGTTTTCAAAGCTTCTCTGATGTGCACCGTTTCCTGGTGTGCTCTTCTAATCGCCCTGGTGTCTGGCTGCGCGTAATCAGCAGCCAGGTGATTTGCCTCAGCCTCCTACCCCGCCATAAAGGTCTCCCCTTTGCTCTCACAGAGATTGTGGAGCACACAGCAAGCAGCAATAACAAAGGGGACATTGGTTTGGCTGAGGTCTGATCGAGTCAGTAATGTGTGCCAGCGCGCCTTTAAACGGCCAAATGCACATTCTACCACCATTCTGCACTTGCTCAGCCTGTAGTTGAACAACTCCTGACTACTGTCCAGGCTGCCTGTGTATGGCTTCATGAGCCATGGCATCAAGGGGTAGACTGGGTCACCCAGAATAACTACAGGCATTTCAACATCCCCAACTGTTATTTTCTGGTCTGGGAAGTAATTCCCTTGCTGCAGCCGTTTAAAGAGAGTAGTGTTCCTGAAGACACGAGCGTCATGAACCCTGCCTGGGGGGAGGGATGGTTTGAGCATTGGCCTGCTAAACCCAGGGTTGTGAGTTCAATCCTTGAGGGGGCCACTTAGGGATCTGGGGCAAAATCAGTACTTGGTCCTGCTAGTAACGGGAGGGGGCTGGCCTCAATGACCTTTCAAGGTCCCTTCCAGTTCTAGGAGATGGGTATATCTCTATTATTATCCCACGTGGATGTTGGAGAAACGTCCCTTGTGATCCACCAGTGCTAGAAGCACCATTGAAAAGTACCTCTTGCGGTTTATGTACTGGGTGCCTTGGTGCTCCAGTGCCAAGATAGGGATATGGGTTCCATCTATTACCACCCCATAGTTAGGGAATCCCATTGCAGCAAAGCCATCCACTATGACCTGCACATTTCCCAGAGTCACAACCTTCGTAGCAGCAGCTTAATGATTGCTTTGGCTACTTGCATCACAGCAGCCCCCACAGTAGATTTTCCCACTCCAAATTGATTCCCAACTGACCAGTAGTTGTCTGGCGTTGCAAGCTTCCAGAGGGCTATTGCCACTCACTTCTCAACTGTGAGGGCTGCTCTCATCTTGGTATTCTGGCATTTCAGGGCAGGGGAAAGCAAGTCACAAAGTTCCATGAAAGTGCCCTTATGCATGCAAAAGTTTCGCAGCCACCGCGAATCGTCCCAAACCTGCAAAACTATGTGGTCCCACCAGTCTGTACTTGTTTCCTGGGCCGAAAATTGGGGTTCAATGGCTAGAACTTGCCCTATTACCAGCAGGATCTCCAAAGCGCAGGGGCCCGCGGTTTGAGATAATTCCGTGTCCATGTCCTCATCACTCTCGTCGCCACGCTGCCGTAGCCACCTCCTCCTCGCCTGGCTTTGCAGGTCCTGGTTCAGCATAGACTGCACGATAATACGCGAGGTGTTTACAACGTCCATGATTGCTGTCTTGAGCTTAGCAGGGTCCATGCTTGCTGTGCTATGGCATTTTCACAGTTCACCCAGGAAAAAAGGCGCGAAACGGTTGTCTGCTGCTTTCATGGAGGGAGGAGGGAGGCTCTACCCAGAACCACCCGTGACAAAGTTTCTTGCCCCATCAGGCACTGGGATCTCAACCCAGAATTCCAAGGGCGGGGGAGACTGCGGGAACTATGGGATAGCTACCCACAGTGCAACGCTTCGGAAATCGACACCAGCCTCTGTACATGGATGCACACCTCCGAATAAATGTGCTTAGTGTGGCCGCGTGCACTTGACTTTATACAATCTGTTTTAAAAAAAAGGTTTCTGTAAAATCGGTATAATCCAATAGTGTAGACATACCCTGACACACCTAGGAGTGAGAACAGATAGCAAATTAGACCTGAGTTTACAATAAGATATGGTTGCAAAGGGAAGAGGAATTTAATTTTTGAAGATGCATATGCAAAGAGATCAGATCAGATTATGGAGCAGGAGTCTTCTGAGACACTGTTCAATTCTGTGCACTACATAACCATAAAAGCAATTATAAACTGCAGTTTGGACAATGACCAATTCACCACCTTCAGTCTAGATCACTGTAACGCTCTTCACAGATGCAATGCAGAAGCTCTGTTTCGATCTTCAAAAGCCACTTATGAGTCAAAACCGAGCTACATCAATGGCCACATTTCAATCCGTGCTCCACCAGGACAGCTGTACTTCTCTGGGACAATGCAGCTCACTGAGTGCGTGAGAGATGGAGATCAAGTATTCTCCGTTGAGGGGGTCTGGCTGTGGAATGAGCTTCCAAAAAAGATTATACTAAATCCAGAGTCTGATCACTTTTAGGGCATGTGGTAAAACTCTGCCTTTTGAAAAAGCTTTCCCACAATACCTAGAATGGATATTAAAAACAAATTATAAATATAAAGCCTAAATAGATCTTCTTGTAATCAGAAAAGGGGGAGAGCAGAAGATGCCATCATATCCACTAGGGTCCTCACTATATAGCTCTAATATAGCGAGGAAGTGCCTAGAGGCTATGGTGATGGGTGTCATAGAAAACTAATTGACTAGACAAATTAGATACACAGTTCAAAGAAAGGCAATACAAATTATCATGGATGGGAGGGACTGAATTCAGGAATCACAAAAAGATAAATATGCATAGCCCGACTAAGCAACAAATATAGGTGATCTGATCACACTACATTTGAAGGTGTGAACGAGAGAGAGAGAAGAATTTAGTTTAGTACACAAAGATATAACTAGGGGTAATGGCAGGAAAAGAAAAGGTGGCTGAACTGCAAGAAAATCTTGACAGTGAGTATTTGGCTGTGAAAGTCTTCCCAGGAGACTGATAATTGAAATGGTTCAATTTCTAACTTCCTCTGAATCATACAGACCTGGTGCTGCCCTAGTTTTTGTTAATATTCTAATCTTCTTGAGGTTCTTTGTAATCAAGAATGGTCCACAGGCCACACACAGCCCTTCTCCATAGGTCAGTCCATATAACAAGCTAATTATAGAGGTGATATGCTTGGTCTATGGAGGAGAACAAAGCATCTCCCATGACAGCAATTTCAACAGCAGTTAGGCTTTTGCCTTCCCAGCAGGAAGTAAGGAAGCATGAGGTGGGGATGATACAAAATGTGAAATCTGAAAAAATTAAAAAGGGGATATAAAATGATGATTCCTAAATAAAGAGATGGGCAAAAGCCCACACCACACTTGCGCATGCACATGCACATGTGCGAAAAGATAGAGGAGGGGAAGAGGACTGAAAGGTAGGGGGAAAGTTACCAAAAATAAAAATCGTTTTCCTCATGCTTGCAGCAGTTTCCTGTTTCAGTGGCTGCAAGCATCTAAAGTAACCAATTTCTCCTCCTGTCTGAAATGATAGCATCCTACATCTGGTCTTGAATATCTATCTACAGGGTATCAGGCAATTTCTATCTTCACTGGAGGCAATTTCACATTGCAGTGACAGCAGCTGCTGGAAAGCTCCATAAATGGGAGCTCTGGAAGGATAGTTTTTTTCTGCACCTTTCCATGCATGTATTCTGATGGTCCTGACTGGGCCTGCCTCCTCCACACATGCCATGCCTGAAGCAGATTCCTCAGAACAAAATGCTTTTAATTGGCTGGAGAGCATTTGAAGGAAAAAACCCTTTAATTAAAACCAGAGAGTCACCAAAATGTGAGAGTCATGCAGTTGGGAGAAGCACATGCTGACCTTATGAAACTTCACAGCAGATCTCTGCAAGGGTTGTTTATACTGAGAAAGCACAGTTTTAATTAAACAGTCCTAGGGAATAAAAACCTAAGGAGCAGATTACCTAGATTCCAAAAGCTCAATTTAAGTATATGCAGAGGAAACAAGACTCCTGGTTATTCTACCTTCCTTAATATACTGTTAATACATAGTTTCTGTGTACAGTACTCAGCATTTGAGCCAGACACCCACCATGGGAGATGCTGTATGTATTAAACTGGCTATTTAATGGAGCTATATTGACCCCAGTACAATAATAATCAAATCTGTTTGGTAAGCTCTTAAAGGGAAGGAGGAGCACCTAACAAGGCATACTTGACACTCTTAATACTGTTGCTAGATCACATACTGAAATAAACCCTGTCATATTTCCTTTAATGTGTGGAATTCCAGATTTATGCATACTTACATTTATAACTGCACCTCAGCTAATTTTTTTAAGATAGTTGGAAGTCCCATACAAAACACACCCAGTACATCACTGTCAAACAAAACCCCTTTTTGTTCAGAACTTAGCAGTCAACACCTCTCCAGATGGTAAAAGATGACCTGTTGCTAGCCACTCTTTCATAAGACTAAGAAATGTGGCCCACCCAAAAGCCACCAATTCCAGAGCAAAAGGAGGTATGAAGGCAATATAACCCCATAATTGGCTGTCAGTAATGCTTTTCGTGATGACACTGAATAACACAAAGTAAAAGCAGCTGCTTGAGTCTAACCAACTACACTTCTGCACAAAACCTAACAAGTCAACAGGCAGTAAAATCAAGAGGATAGGAAACTCAGTGAGGAGGTGGTATCTGCAGCATTCTCCCAAGAGAAATCATCTTCTTGCACCTATTTCCTGTCAATAAATACACAAAGTGTACAAAAGGTTCACTTAAGTCCCAGTATAAATTACTCCTAATCAGTGGGAGACTTCTTCCTCGCTGGCGCTATATATAGCTTTCTGAATGCATAGCTATATGTGTCTGCTGGCTGAGCCAGGAAAGCTCAGAGTGAGGCACATGAATGCTTGTGATAGCATGTTTACTGCAAGACTGACAGACAAACAGCAAATACCACTTGGGATTTTTTCTTTATACAGTGGGAGCTGCAGGCATGCTGGTTAAACTGTTGATTCAGCCCTTTGTTGAGCTTCTAAAATCTCAATGGAAACCCCACTTTCTGTACAGGGATAGCTACTGCTCTGAAATCCCAATAAAAACACACAAACAAAATCTTTTTCTGATCTCAAATTTGTATTTGCATAAGCTTAGGAACTACATTATCCTACATCTATAACCTTCATTCTTCTTTGCCTCACTTTTCCATGGTGTATGTTATATATATTTTCTCATTTGTTTGTCAAGTCCATTACTGGCAGAGAAGGGAGCACCTACTACATTTGTGGGTGCTACAAAATAATAACCACTTACCCCCAAGATAGAAATTCAAAGGCTGAATGGAATGTAAAATTGAGAGCAATGATTGTCAGAAAAGAATTCACTTCCAAACAATAGCTAGACAACAGCATCGGGGACACAGAGGAAATAGAAAACACAGTCCTGACTTACGAAAAGCTGAGAACAGCTTGGAAGTCTTGTCCTGAGTGAGACCTAGGACAAGGCACTGAACCACAGAGTAGAGCCCTGCTCCAGTAGAAACCAAGGAGAGGAAACTAAACCAAAAGAATGGAATCCCAGTTTAGATGAAAAAAGGACACACCCTTTTTTAATTCTGTATGTGGAATTATTGCTCAAATCAACAGGAGTTCCATGCAAAAATCTAGAAGCAATTATACTTTGACCCACTTATTACAAAAGCATCAAGCCTGCACAGACAGAACCTCCCTCTGGTCTCCACCGAGTTTCCTGTCTGATTTGTGTTGTCTGTCCTTGAGGCAGGGATGTCTTTCTAAAACTTGTACAGCTATGAACCCATGTGCTATGGCGATGCAAATTATATAAATAGAGCCTGGATCTCATGCATATTGTTTAAACTGTTTAAAAAATACAAAAACTCTTCTTTAAATGTAGTTTTCATAAGGAAGACAGTTTAAAAACTATGAATTATCTAAAAATCCCAGACCAGAAACACAACATTACTGATCACTTTAGCCATTGTACTTAAGGAACCCCTGAGTCAAAGCATCTTTTGCTCTGGGCATCACTTAAATTTCTCAGCTCTAGGTACTTATAGACTCATAGACTCTAGGACTGGAAGGGACCTCGAGAGGTCATCGAGTCCAGTCCCCTGCCCTCATGGCAGGACCAAATACTGTCTAGACCATCCCCGATAGACATTTATCTAACCTACTCTTAAATATCTCCAGCGATGGAGATTCCACAACTTCCCTAGGCAATCTATTCCAGTGTTTGACTACCCTGACAGTTAGGAACTTTTTCCTAATGTCCAGCCTAAATCTCCCTTGCTGCAGTTTAAGCCCATTGCTTCTTGTTCTATCATTGGAGGCTAAGGTGAACAAGTTTTCTCCCTCCTCCTGATGACACCCTTTTAGATACCTGAAAACTGCTATCATGTCCCCTCTCAGTCTTCTCTTTTCCAAACTAAACAAACCCAATTCCTTCAGCCTTCCTTCATAGGTCATGTTCTCAAGACCTTTAATCATTCTTGTTGCTCTTCTCTGGACCCTCTCCAATTTCTCCACATCTTTCTTGAAATGCAGTACCCAGAACTGGACACAATACTCCAGTTGAGGCCTAACCAGCGCAGAGTAAAGCGGAAGAATGACTTCTCGTGTCTTGTTTACAACACACCTGTTAATGCATCCCAGAATCATGTTTGCTTTTTTTGCAACAGTATCACACTGTTCACTCATATTAAGCTTGTGGTCCACTATGACCCCTAGATCTCTTACTGCCATACTCCTTCCTAGACAGTCTCTTCCCATTCTGTATGTGTGAAACTGATTGTTCCTTCCTAAGTGGAGCACTTTGCATTTATCTTTATTGAACTTCATCCTGTTTACCTCAGATCATTTCTCCAATTTGTCCAGATCGTTTTGAATTTTGACCCTGTCCTCCAGAGCAGTTGCAATCCCTCCCAGTTTGGTATTGTCCGCAAACTTAATAAGCGTACTTTCTATGCCAACATCTAAATCGTTGATGAAGATATTGAACAGAACCGGTCCCAAAACAGACCCCTGCGGAACCCCACTTGTTATACCTTTCCAGCAGGATTGGGAGCCATTAACAACTACTCTCTGAGTACGGTTATCCAGCCAGTTATGCACCCACCTTATAGTAGCCCCATCTAAATTGTACTTTCCTAGCTTATCTATAAGAAGATCATGCGAAACTGTATCAAATGCCTTACTAAAGTCTAGGTATATCACATCCACCGCTTCTCCCTTATCCACAAGGCTCGTTATCTTATCAAAGAACGCTATCAGATTAGTTTGACATGATTTGTTCTTTACAAATCCATGCTGGCTATTCCCTATCACTTTACCACCTTCCAAGTGTTTGCAGATGATTTCTTTGATTACCTGCTCCATTATCTTCCCTGGCACAGAAGTTAAACTAACTGGTCTGTAGTTTCCCGGGTTGTTTTTATTTCCCTTTTTATAGATGGGCACTATATTTGCCCCCTTCCAGTTTTCTGGAATCTCCCCCGTCTCCCATGATTTCCCAAAGATAATAGCTAGAGGCTCAGATACATCTTCCATTAACTCCTTGAGTATTCTAGGATGCATTCCATCAGGCCCTGGTGACTTGCAGGCATCTAACTTTTCTAAGTGATTTTTTACTTGCTCTTTCCTTATTTTCTCTTCTAAACCTACCCTCTTCCTGTAAGCATTCACTATACTAGACATTCCTTCAGACTTCTCAGTGAAGACCGAAACGAAGAAGTCATTAAGCATCTCTGCCATTTCCAAGTCTCCCGTTACTGTTACCCCCTCCTCATTGAGCAGTGGGCCTACCCTGTCCTTAGTCTTCCTCTTGCTTCTAATGTATTGATAAAAAGTCTTCTTGTTTCCCTTTATTCCCATAGCTAGTTTGAGTTCATTTTGTGCCTTTGCTTTTCTAATCTTGCCTCTGCATTCCTGTGTTATTTGCCTATATTCATCCTTCGTGATCTGACCTAGTTTCCATTTTTTATATGACGCCTTTTTATTTTGTAGGTCATGCAAGATCTCAAGGGTAAGCCAAGGTGCCCTTACTTGTGCCCTTTGTAGATGTTTTGTGCATTAAGTCATTGAAGGTCTTGTTTCTGGCCACTGTAATTTGCTGTGCATTTTCAATACACCTTGAGTTCCTCCAACATTCACGAAAAAGAAAAAAAATCCAGTCCCAGACTATCTGAGTGTGAAGACAGCCAGTCCTTCATGCCCCACTGTGGGGTTTGCATGAGTTGGCAGTTTCTGATCAGTAGTCTGGACCTGGTGGAGAATCAACTGGGTGATATTCTGAACTCTCCTGTGAAACATTCATAGTGGATGCTACTTCACTGCAAATGCATACAATGGAAATTAAAGTAAGCTGCCTAGAGAACATTGCCAGGGGCTGTGATGTATTTTGGACTGCCTCTTTAAGGACAAGAAGTTTCTAGTAAATAGGATGGAGATGCTTGAAAACAGTGTTTACCTTCTGTCTAGGAAAAATAGTGTAAGAGTTTGAAGAACTTTTTTTTGTAAGTGGCTAGATGAATTATTGACAGTGCATATTCCAACATTCTGTATTTCCCTCTCTGCTTCTAACAAACCCGTTTGTACAAGGGCACATAAAGTGCACTAATAATTTGAGACTTTCTCAATCAAGAAAAAAAGTTCTTGAATTCTTTGAGGGACACAACCAAAGGGTACTAATGGGCACCTGAGCCTATGCCACACATCTACTCTTGAAGCACCACAGGATTTCATTCTCTTCCCTGATCTATTCAATATTTACATGCAGCTGCTAGGAGTAAAAGTGAGACTTCATGAACTTGAATGACAACATTATTAGGTAATACTACTCTGATAGAGGTGGTGTTGTAGGTTATAAAGAACAAAGAGCTATTTCCAGTGTCTGGAGATAAGCTTGTGGATATGGAACAGTTGGTAGAAGTTAAACTCCAACATGTCACTATGGTGGTGGTTTTCATTGGTGGAGGATACGTCCATTATACATGAAGGGAGTCTGCAATTTAGGGTGGCTTTAATAATGCACACTGACACTAGGCTCTCACAAAATGATGATTTTGGAATGCTTACCTCCATTTTTACCCACTGCTCGGAAGCATCTCCAGAAGGTCCGTAGGAAGGATGCCCTGTTGTGGGGCGTGGCTTGGATGAAGCTGAACTCTCGGAACAAAATGTGAGTTCCTTGACGCACACTGTTAAAACTGCAGAGATAAAGTCAAAATGAGAGTTAGATGTAGTATTAGGAAATGGAACTCAATATGTAAGCCTGGGGCCAGCTGTTATAAACAACAAGGAAACCACAGGCAGAGTTACATTTTGGGAAACAAATTTCTAAACCATATCACAGTTCACATCCATCAGTTTTCTAGACAGAAGTCTAGTTGCATGAACTGGATCTCAAAATCTCAAGTTTGTGATTCAAGGGCTCTTGAAACTCAGATTAATTTATTCTAAAACATCCAGAGATCCCAGGCACCCAAGAGTCACTGGAAGGTTTGAAAGACTGAATAATCCTTCTCTTTGCCAACTGGGAAATGAGTGACTCTTACAGTTGCTTGTCTGTTCAGAAAATACATTTCCCTCTAGCTCATTTTGAATTGCACTTCCTGTCCCATCACAATTCTCCCTGCAGCCACTCAAGATGCAACTTAATTAGTGATTTTTAGATTTTTATTTCCAGGTTACTGGAATTTGCACATATTGTGGACGTGGAATCTATTTCAGTTTTGGATGTGATGTAAGTGGCAATTCACAGAGTGACATTGACACTAGCACTACAGAGGGAGCATTATTATATTTCACCTTTCAAGCCAAATATAAGCCTTTACATGACAAGTAGTCAGTTTTTCCTGAAGATTCTCATATTCAGGTGCAAGACTCCAATATTTATGTTGTAAACACCATAGGACATCTATTGGCTTAATTAACTATTTTCATTTGATTTTCTCCCCCTTTTTTCCTTTTAGATTTTTAAGAAACTTTTTTATTGACCTGAGGTTTTGTGACGGTTTGAAAATACCCTTTTAAGATGCAGTAAAGATCAATATGTGAAGGAAATAGAAACAAGAATACAAATAACATTAAAACCGAAGTCAAAATGATATGGTCTCTAACGAAAACTGAGTCATCCATGCATCTTGCTGTGCTTCTTAGAAGCAGGGAAAAGATTTCATACACTCCAGAGAGATCATTAAGGGATTACCCTAGGAAAGCAGCTTAGTCCATCTCCTGTAGGAGAGTTAATGAAAAGATTCAAAGTTTATTCTTGATCACAGCAAAGCGTCTCCACAAGTAACTTTTTCACAAGAGCCAAAATCCACTGGTTAGCAGGGAACCTCTTAGTTATTTAGCTATTTTTAAAAACATATCCTGCATTATAACTTAATATTCAAATCACTTGATTACAGACAAAATTCCCTTCAGAGGATAAGAAAGGTCTTTTTTGTGACAGAAAGGCAGTCAGTCAGACATTCAGAGCTCTTTTGTACAACAGCAGTAGCATGTACTTTCAAAAAATTTAAAATAAGAATTACATTCCTGCCATAGGAGTAGGAAGTCTCTGTTTGGATATAGAATAGGCTTTTACTACCATGATCTTCAGGTTAAAGTTCATTAGATTTCTTTAGATTTCCTACTTTATTGGTATAATTTTAATTAACTCTAGCAACACATCAAGTGACAGTGGCATCAGGAGATTTCTGAGTGGAAGAATTAGAAGTCCTGTAAATGGAAATATATAGGCACATAAGCGGTCCAATATGACTTTTTCATTAGTTACCTTGAACTTTAGCAGTGTTGACAAATCTCAATTTTATTGCAAGTCTCACAATATTTGGTCTCTCTCTTAAATGCTTTAGTTCCTGAAGGCGTATGAATACATGGGAATCTTAGATTTCATTAAAATAATAAATTCGTTTCTCATCCTCGTGGTTGCAAGAAAAACCTTGAAAATGTGACTCAAGCGTACTTCAAAGACTCATAAACCGGAAGGCAAATAAGAGGAACTCAAATAACCAGCTTTTGATTTTGGGGGCCTGACTCATGAATTTTGAACTCTTAATGTTGCCAGTACTGTTTCTGCAAATTCTTCAGGCCTAACTATTATTACATATTTATTGAGCACTGCCAGTGTGCTCAGTGCTGTACAAATCAGATGAAGACACAGTTACTGCTCCAAGGAGCTTATATAAGAACATAAGAACGGCCGTACTGGGTCAGACCAAAGGTTCATCTAGCCCAGTATCTGTCTACCGACAGTGGCCAATGCCAGGTGCCCCAGAGGTAGTGAAGCTAACAGGCAATGATCAAGTGATCTCTCTCCTGCCATCCATCTCCATCCTCTGATGAACAGAGGCTAGGGACACCATTCTTTACCCATCCTGGCTAATAGCCATTTATGGACTTAGCCACCATGAATTTATCCAGTTCTCTTTTAAACATTGTTATAGTCCCAGCCTTCACAACCTCCTCAGGCAAGGAGTTCCACAAGTTGACGGTGCACTGTGTGAAGAACTTCCTTTTATTTGTTTTAAACCTGCTACCTAGTAATTTCATTTGGTGACCCCTAGTTCTTGTATTACGGGAATAAGGAAATAACTTTTCCTTATCCATTTTCTCTGCATCACTCATGATTTTATATACCTCTATCATATCCCCCCTTAGTCTCCTCTTTTCCAAGCTGAAGAGGCCTAGCTTCTTTAATCTTTCCTCGTATGGGACCCTCTCCAAACCCCTAATCATTTTAGTTGCCCTTTTCTGAACCTTTTCTAGTGCTAGAATATCTTTTTTGAGGTGAAGAGACCACATCTGTACACAGTATTCGAGATGTGGGCATACCATGGATTTATATAAGAGCAATAATATAGTCTCAGTCTTATTCTCTATCCCCTTTTTAATGAGTCCTAACATCCTCTTTGCTTTTTTGACCTCTCTGCGCACTGCGTGGACATCTTCAGAGAACTATCCACAATGACTCTAAGATCTTTTTCCTGACTCGTTGTAGCTAAATTAGCCCCAGTCATATTGTATGTATAGTTGAGGTTATTTTTTCCAATGTGCATTACTTTACATTTATCCACATTAAATTTCATTTGTCATTTTGTTGCCCAATCACTTAGTTTTGTGAGATCTTTTTGAAGTTCTTCACAATCTGCTTTGGTCTTCACTATCTTGAGTAGTTTAGTATCATCTGCAGACTTTGCCACCTCACTATTTATCCCCTTCTCCAGATCATTTATGAATAAATTGAATAGGATTGGTCCTAGGACTGACCCTTGGGGAACACCACTAGTTACCCCTCTCCATTCTGAGAATTTACCATTAATTCCTACACTTTGTTCCCTTCTTTTAACCAGTTCTCAATCCATGGAAAGACCTTCCCTTTTATCCCATGAGAGCTTAATTTACCGAAGAGCCTTTGGTGAGGAACCTTGTCAAAGGCTTTCTGGAAATCTAAGTACACTATGTCCACTGGATCTCCCTTGTCCACATGTTTGTTGACCCCTTCAAAGAACTTTAATAGATTAGTAAGACACGATTTTCCTTTACAGAAACCATGTTGACTATTGCTCAACAGTTTATGTTTTTCTATGTGTCTGACAATTTTATTCTTAACTATTGTTTCGACTAATTTGCCCGGTACCAACGTTAGACTTACCGATCTGTAATTGCCGGGATCACCTCTAGAGCCCTTTTTAAATATTGGTGTTACATTAGCTAACTTCCAGTCATTGGGTACTGAAGCTGATTTACAGGACAGGTTACAAACCTTAGTTAATAGTTCCGCAACTTCACATTTGAGTTCTTGGGTGAATGCCATCTGGTCCTGGTGACTTGTTAATGTTGAGTTTATCAATTAATTCCAAAACCTCCTCTAGTGACACTTCAATCTGTGACAGTTCCTCAGATTTATCACCTACAAAAGCCGGCTCAGGTTTGGGAATCTCCCTAACATCCTCAGCCGTGAAGACTGAAGCAAAGAATCCATGTAGTTTCTCCTGGACCCTGGGCTCACCGCCTGCCCCCGTTGTCTCCCTACCCACCTTTACATCGAGTGCTTAATTTGTCCCCTGGCTTGCCAGGGCTGAGTAAGTCTGCTATGAAAATTGATATTTGTACGGTTGTTAATACCACTTTTCACAGTCTCCCAGCTATCTAGGAAGTCTGCTATGAAAAATGATATTAACAAACATACAAATATTACTTTTCGCAGCAGCAACTTACTAGCTAGCAAGTCTCTAAAAAAAGGCAACCAAACACAAAAGAAACAACATCAAAAAGACAAAAATGAGCAAAGCACCTTATTTGTTTTATATTATTTAAGACTAGTAAATAATAGAAAACTATACATTATTTTTATTATTGAGTCTGCAAAAACCCCAACATAAATTTATAATGATTTGGACATGTATATGTGCATATTTGTTTGTTTTTCCTAAAGTATTTTAAGAAAAATTGTCATAGCAGCCACCAGCAACAGTTGGTGGCCGCACTCTGAGGCCACCAAAAAATTTGTGAGAACCCCTGCTTTGGATGACTAAAGATAGATTAACAAAGTGTTGCAACTCTGTTTTGATTTTAAATAACTATAAATAAATACTTTGCCATCTGCCGATCTCAACATACTTTACAAATGTTAATGAAATAATTGAAATTCTTATTGTGTTAGTCCCCAGCTGCTTATTGTGCTAGGCACTGTAAAAACATGGTAAATAGCATTCCCTTTCCCAAAAATTTACAATTCAAAAGAAAAAAAAGAAAAAAGATATAACAGATGAATGAATCTAGTACAGTTGGGACAGGTTGGAGGCATTAAGGCCAAAGGGTTTACAGTAGTCAGAGTATAATACAATTAGCACTTGGACAAGAGTTTTCACAGTATAGGCAGACACACAAGGTCAGATCTTGGAGACGCTGTGAACGAAGGAGCAGCAAGTTTTAGACAGCCTGGAGATGAGTCAAAAGAGCAGACCATGTCAAAGACAAAGCTGAGGTTAAGTACTTTGAGTAGGGCCATACCAAATTCATGGCCATGAAAAACGCGTCATGGACCATGAAATCTGTTCATGGGGGAGACCAGCATTTCTCAAACTGGGGGTCCTGACTCAAAAGGGAGTTGCGGGGAGGGGTTCATAAGGTTATTTTAAGGGGGCCTCAGTATTGCCACCCTTACTTCTGCGCTGCCTACAGAGCTGGGTAGCCGGAGAGTGATGCAGTTAGCAAGTTGGGTGCCCAGCCCTGAAGACAGCAACCCACCAGCAGCACAGAAGTAAGGGCGGCAATACCATATCATACCATCCTTACTTCTGAACTGGTGTGGCAGTGGCTCTGCCTTCAGAGCTGGGCTCCCAGCTAGCAATCGTCACTCTCAAGCTGCCCAGCTCTGAAGGCAGCACGGACACCAGCAGCAGTGCAGAAGTAAGGGCAGTAGTACCACAACCGCCTCACAATAACTTTGTGACCCCCCCAACTTCTTTTTGGGTTAGGTCCCCTACAATTACAACATTGTGAAATTTCAGATTTAAATAGCTAAAATCATGAAATTTACTATTTTTAAAATCCTATGTCTGTGAAATTTACCAAAATGGACCATGAATTTGGTAGGGCCCCAGCTTGGAGTATCAGGATGGTGCTGGTCATTTCACACACAATAATATTTAGGCTCAAAAAGAGGGGAAGTATCTTGCTGAAAGTCACAGAGGATGCCAGTGACAGAGCTCGGAACAGAACCCAGATCTTTCAACCCCAAACCATAGCTGTAAAGTCCTTCTTCCTTTCCCAGTGCTTTGTTGCTAAATTAGGGTGGCAGTCTGCATGGAAGAAGACCCAGGCATGAATTTAATGAAGGAATTTAATGAAGAGGAGGCGGATAGAAGGGAAGGAGAGAAAAGAAGCTTCAAGGCACAAGAAGCAATATATGAGAAGAATAATGCAATACTTAGAATAGAGGTTTAGGTAGAGTGAGATGCAGGAGAAATAAGAAATGAAATGAGATGCAGCCAAGAGCATAAGTTTGTAAAGCCTTGAAAAATCAGGTTGAGAAGCCTGAACTTGATGTGGAAAAGAAGGTCTCACTGCAAGTTGAGGCAACTAGAAGCCAAACAGCACACTGTGGTGCCACTGGAGAACAGGTAAAGGCCTGGCGACATGTCCTGGCATAACTGGAAAGGAATGCAAAGACTCAGGCATGAATTGAGGGACTAATTTTATGGTAGTACACTGGATTATTATTACTCCTCAGTCCCAGTAAGTCTGCTCACGAGTCACCAGTGTTCTCAGCACAGGATGGATCTGAAGCCAGCAGGTAGAAAAGCATGATAACTCTGTAGGCAACAACATATGACAAGCCATGGGTGAGCATGTCAGAATATCAGGACACTTATGTATTATATCTGTGCTACTCAACTGGCTGACAGAGTATTTCAAAGGCACTAGGCTCCACTGTGTTTTCAAATTCCTTCATATTGGGTAAGGAAGATGGCAGTAAAGAAATAACCAGTTATTGATCCTGATGCTGATAAGTCAGGACAGACAGGATGATTGTACATGTCTGTCAATAGGCCCCTTTCCCAGTCTGGTCTACACACACAGTCCACTAGTATAATACCATATGCGTTCCCCTCCCTCAAAGAGTCTAGCTTTCTTAACCAAGACATCAACACATAGACACCATCTCTGTAGGTGCTCCAGGGCTGGAGCACCCACAGGGGAAAAAATAGTGGGTCCTCAGCACCCACTGGCAGCCCCACCGATCAGCTCCTCCCCTGTGCCTCCTGTCAGCTGCGATCAGCTGTTCAGTGACATGCAGGAGGAACTGGGAGACGAGGGAGTGGAGCGGGAACAGGAAGATGTGGAGGGAGGATGGGGCGCACTCAGGGAAGGGGGCGGAATGGGGCAGGAAGAGGCGGGGCAGGGTGGGGCCTGGGGGGGAATGAGCAAAGCAGGAATCAAGCCCCCTTTGGGAACTCAAAGTCAGCTCCTTTGCATGAACGGTAAAGTAACAAAGCTTAGCTTAAACTTTCTCTTCATGTTTAGCCCCTGCTAAGATTCCTCCATTACTGCCCATACCCTAGAGCAGAGGTAGTCAATACTCAGATTGAAAGCCAAATCTAGACTGCCAGATGCTTTAGAATGGACCCTGGAATCTTATTTACTTTATTATTATTATTATTATTTTCTTTGGATTCTGGACCTTGACTATACCTTGACCAATATATTTGGACCTTGACAAAAAATAATTGACTACCCCTGCCCTAGGAGTCTCCTCCATTGGCCAATCCCCTTCCCCCTTAGATCCAGGTAAGTGAGCAGTCAGAGTCCACTTGAGGGAATCAACACATCCTAGTAAACAAGGCTATTTCAAACCCAATCATTTTGTCCTCAAGCAGCCAATAAGAAGAGGTTTTGGTTTACTGAAAAGCAGCAAAACAGAAAACACTATCTATTCCTTTAGCTATATGAAGTACTGCTTCTCACCTCTTGTCAAGGTTCCTCCCCCACTCTGAACTTTAGGGTACAGATGTGGGGACCTGCATGGACACTTCTAAGCTTAATTACTAGCTTAGATCTGGTAACACTGCCACCATCCAGAAACTTCCTGTCCCCCCCAAACCTTCCCCTCCCTGGGCAGCCTTGAGAGGCTTTTTCACCAAGTTCCTGGTGAACATCGATCTCCTTGGATCTTAATACAATCATTCCCCCCACCTCCTTTCCCCCACCAATTCCTGGTGAGTCCAGATCCATTCCCCTTGGATCTTAAAACAAGGATAAATTGATCAAGTTCTTAAAAAGAAAGCTTTTAATTAAAGAAAGAAAGGTAAAAATAATCTCTGTAAAATCAGGATGGAAAATACTTTACAGGGTAATCAGATTCATATAGCCCAGAGAAACGCCCTCTAGCCTTACGTTCAAAGTTACAGCAAACAGAGGTAAAATCCTCTCAGCAAAAAGGAACATTTACAAGTTGAGAAAACAAAAACAAGACTAACACCCCTTGCCTGGCTGTTACTTACAAGTTTGAAACATGAGAGACTGATTCAGAAAGATTTAGAGAGCCTGGATTGACGTCTGGTCCCTCTTAGTCCCAAGAGCGAACAACCCCTGAAACAAAGAGCACAAACAAAGACTTCCCCCCCACCAAGATTTGAAAGTATCTTGTCCCCTTATTGATCCTCTTGTCCCCTTATTGGTCCTCTGGTCAGGTGTCAGCCAGGTTCACTGAGCTTCTTAACCCTTTACAGGTAAAAGAGGCATTAACCCTTAACTTATGACACCTCTACTACGTGGTGTAGCCATCTTCATGTGTGCCCTGTGGAATTAAAAATAATTGCTAACTCTATACTGAGGTGGGCAAACTTTTTTCCCCAAGGGCCACATCTGGGTACGGAAATTGTATGGTGGGCCATGAATGCTCAAGAAATTGGGGGTTGCGGTGTGGAAAGGGGTGAGAGATCCAGCTAGGGCTACGGGCTCTGGGGTGGGGCCAGAAAAGAGGAGTTCAGGGTGCAGGAGGGAGCTCCAGGATGGGGCAGGGGGTTGGAGTGCAGGGGTGAGGGCTCTGGCTGGGGGTGCGGGCTCTGGGATGAGGAGTTCAGGGTGCAGGAGGGTGCTCTGGGCTGAGACCGAGGGGTTCAGAGGAAGGAACGGGGGTCAGGGGTGGGGTAAGGGGTTGTGGTACAAGAGGGGTGCAGGCTCTGAGGGGCACTTACCTCAAGCAGCTCCCAGAAGCAGAAGCAGCAGCAGCAGCAGCATATTCCCCCCCTCCAGCTCCTACGCGGAAGCACAGCCAGGCGTCACTGCGCACTGCCTCATCCACACGCATCACCCTTGCAGCTCCAATTGGCCACGATTCCTGGAGCAGGGCAAGCCCCAGACCTTGCTCCCCAGTGGGAACTCGAGGGTTGGATTAAAACATCTAGAGGGCCAGATGCAGCCTCAGGCCACAGTTTGCCCACCCCTGCTCAATATGCTTCAAAAACCACTGATTTCAGACCTAAATAAGAAGCTCAAAAGTTGCTTGGTTTTTTAAAAATTAATTAAAAAAAAAAAAACTTCAAGGGAGGCAAGCAAATTAGCACGTTAACTGAAGTTACCATGGATGGGATTCCCGATTTGTCTAATTGCACCAGAAATTAAACTACAGCCCTCATTAGTTCACTCTAATATACTGTAAGCACTTGTGCTTCAAGCCAAAGTTTTTTTTAGGTAAGTGGGTAATCCTGGCAGTAGTAAAGCTGCCTTTCCCTTCACTGCAATGAGTGAACGAGGGAGGGGAGAGAAAAATAAACCCCAGGAACTTGGCTGGCTCCAGAAGTTGTGAAAGGCCTTTGCAGGGAGGACTTCATCAGAGATCTGTGCATTTTCACTCCTTGTCTTTAAATGGCCCAGAGCAGCCAAACTGCAGAAAGGAATCTCCTTAAGATGCCAGTATTGAGAATGATACATCTTGCAGTGCACTCACTGTGCCTGTGGGATGGGCATAAGGGATGTGCACAAGAGGAAGAAAGAGGGTTCAGGAGGACATGGTGATAACACAGCCAAGGCTCTCACAAAAGACTGTGCTGGGAACTCCAGCACTCAGGTGCTGCTTTTCTGAACAGAAGCAGCTTTCAATGGGGCTTTGTCTTTTGTGTAATTACATTTCGGCATCCTGCCAGAGTTCAGAAACTTTCAAGCACTCTTTTCAAACCTTTGGACTTCTAAATAGATTGCAAAAGACCCAGGATGCTATGGTAACATCCCAATAGAAACCCATCACACTAGTTACTCTCTGCCTGCTGGAAACAGGCAAAGCCAAAATGCACTAAGCAAAGAGAACCTCATGTCCTAGGGAAGGACAGAAGAGCTTGGCAGGTGGCCCCCCTTTGGTTACCAATGTAAAGTACTGAATTAATTCACAGGACCCCTCCCCTATCAAAAGAGAAGCATGGCAAATCGACTGTGGCTCCCTGACTCACAGAGCATTGCATTCATTTTCACCAAGAGCACAAAGCAAAGGTGGCAAGCTCTCTCTAAAGGGAAACTCCAGTGTAAGACGAAAGATTAATCACGACATCTAATTACAAAGCAGAGTAAATCATTACAACAAAAGTAAGAATCAAATAGAAAGAATCAAGCAGGAAGCTTCCATCTTGATGATTTGATGATGAGAAGTATGACAGAACTAGCTCTGCTAATAGAAAGCATTGGAATCTCACGGTTTCAAAACTCAGGCATGTACTACCATTTAAAAAAAATGTGTGTACTTAGTTAATGACTGTTAACCATCCCCACTTAGTGTTAAAATGACAGTGATTACCTTATGACATATCAGAAACCTTCCAATCTACAATGCTTTAGAATGGTAAAACTGGTCCTTTTCAGCCCTAGTTTTCATCACCCGACAGAGTTCCTGTGGAGAAGTATCATTAAGATGGCAGCGTCCATTGAGACAGACAACATTCCTATTCACCGATGAAGGTAGTGAAATAGTCTCTCTCTCACACACACACACTATTCTTATTTAAGGCCTCAATTCTATAGCTGTTAAATCATTAGAAGTAAATATAATACTAAGTAGCCAATCACTGGAATGTTCATTTAGTTACCTATACTGGAGAAGAGAGGTGGCATATTCACAACCACTCGGTAAAAAACTGTTGCATCAATTGCATTTTTTCCTTGAGCATCCCACATGACTTGAAGACAATTAAGGGTATGTCTACATCTACAATTTTGCAGCGCTGGTTGTTACAGCTGTATTAGTACAGCTGTATAGGGCCAGCGCTGCAGAGTGGCCACACTTACAGCAACCAGCGCTGCAAGTGGTGTTAAATGTGGCCATACTGCAGCGCTGTTGGGCGGCTTCAAGGGGGGTTCGGGGAACGCGAGAGCAAACCGGGGAAGGAGACCAGCTTCGCCGCGGTTTGCTCTCACGTTCCCCGAACCCCCCTGCAAACCGCAGGGAAGGAGACCTGCTTGCACGGAGGTTCGGGGAATGCGAGAGCAAACCGGGGAAGGAGACCAGCTTTGCCGCGGTTTGCTCTCACGTTCCCCGAACCACTCTGCAAACCGCAGGGAAGGAGACCTGCTTGCACGGAGGTTCGGGGAACGCGAGAGCAAACCGGGGAAGGAGACCAGCTTCGCCGCGGTTTGCTCTCGCGTTCCCCGAACCACCCTGCAAACCGCAGGGAAGGAGACTTGCTTGCTCGGGGTTCGGGGAACGCGAGAGCAAACCGGGGAAGGAGATCAGCTTGATTACCAGAGGCTTCCTCAGGTATGCTGGGATACCTGCTTATTCCACGGAGGTCAAGAAAAGCGCTGGTAAGTGTCTACACTTGATTACCAGCGCTGGATCACCAGCGCTGGATCCTCTACACCCGAGACAAAACGGGAGTACGGCCAGCGCTGCAAACAGGGAGTTGCAGCGCTGGTGATGCCCTGCAGATGTGTACACCTCCTAAGTTGCAGCGCTGTAACCCCCTCACCAGCGCTGCAACTTTGTGATGTAGACAAGCCCTAAGTCAGCCTCAGGAAAGAATGATATCTTCCTTTAATGCAGTTAATATATTTTGAGGAATTCCTCTGAATCGCAGCAATAATGTTAAGATTCATATCTTCAAAAACAATGTAACAGTTACTGTGGATTTATTTCTGACAATTAGCTTTAACAAAGGAGAAATCCTTACTAAACTGTGGGTAGATGTGAGGTGATAATTAACACATCGAATATTCAGCTTGGTTGGACCACATAGCACTGTAACATCAGGCTTCCAAAGATCTTTCCTTGTCTCACCTACCCACAAGTTTATTTCATCTGAAAAGGGACATGGCTCAAAAAGTAAAAAAATCTTTTTCATGCTGCTTGGCCTGGGCTCACGATAGGGTTTGACTCTGTAGGGAGAACACAGGTGGCATGGAGATGATCCCAAGTAATGTTTCAAGAGGAAATGAACCAGTCGCACCTGTGACACAGCTCAGAGTAGGCAGTGAGCCAGCTTCCTGATGTTGCTTTTTAGCAGAGGGAGCCCTCCAAGCCAAGGTTATGGCTTCTAAAGAAGGGGAGGATTTTAAACAAAAGACCCTCTTCCCCTTTGCCTTTCCTATACTAGGTCAGTAATTTAACACCCTGGGCTCTCAAATCAAAGCTTGCAATGACCTTGCTGTGTTGAATTATTAGCCCAGGGTATTATTTAAAAAGAAAAAAGAAAAAAGAAAAAACTTCTAAAACAACAGAAGCCTTTTGATCAGAGCACCATACTGCAGCTAGCTGTAACTCAAGCTGGCCATTCTTATATAGCAGGAATTAATGACTCCCCACACCAGGCAAGACCCTATTAAAAGACAATAGCTGTCTGAAAAGGATAAGCAAGCCGATATGGATATAATAGGCCACATATGGGGGACCCTTTTTACTCTGAAATAAAGCTTCTTCTAAGAGTTATAAGCTGGGAAACCCAGTATTCAGGGAGATGGGAGGGGGGGTATAAGAGAAAAGGGTGAGTAGCCATGCAGAAATGTTTGAAGATGCTTAAGAAAACGCGAAGGGAGCTTCAGAGATAAGCATCAATCATTAAGCACTAGTACTTTCAGACTGATAAGGTGCAATTCCAGGTGGTAATCTAGCACACAGAACAGAAGTGACAGGCTGACAGGATTTTAAAAAGAAAAGTAGCAAAGAATTGAAACTCGGTGGTAAATCACCCACCAGAGAGAGGGGGCCACTTGAGTACTGGTGCGGACAGTTTATGGTGGTCACTACAAGTTACTGCCCAACTTTCCCCACAATAACTTACACTCTCCTTACTCCTCCCCAGAAAGCACCAGGCTAATAAAAACTTGCCATTGTATTGCAAACACTGGAGGCTTCTAACCCTTACCAGGTATCTGATGCCTTGTTGAATATACAGCTATGATCCGGCACACTGGAAAGAGAAAAGACCATTTCTACTTCAGCTGTACAGTGACTTTCACTGTGTGTGGATACTCTTGTGGTTGAGGCACAGAACTGAGAGTTGGGAGATCCAAGTCCTCACTGCACAACTTTTGACAAGTCATAGCCTTTGTACCTCACTTTCTTCCTCTATAAAATGAAGAGGAGACTTCCTGGCGTTGCAGGGAGTTAAGAGGATTTGTTTGCAATGTACTCAGAAACTATAATGGTGAACTCCATAAAAATGTCTATTAAAGAAAAATAAATATTACAGAATGGCTTTCTGCTTCCCTTCAGTCAGGTGACCAAGGGAGTGAACAACTCCTCTCTGCATAGCATCTCCTGCTGTTCTGACCTAGCCTGTGAAATTCCCAGTGAGCCAAAAATAGTTCACCATCAGTAAAATGCCACCATGATATTTCAAAATATAAAACTTTCAAAACTGAATTAATCAATCTTTGGTACTGAACATTAGATTTCCATCTAGAAAAGCCCAGGAAACCAAGTTCTCTCTTTTCTGCTTTCTGTGTTTTGGCTATATCTTAGCAACAAAATGGTAGATTTCTTGGACTCTGGTGAACACATCTATTTTTTTAGGGTGCATTATTCATGAATCCCTTGTCTTGATGCACTTCAAATTTGGAACAAAAATTCTACTCTGGCCTCAGACAGGGGAACATATAGGGCAGGCCAATGCAGGAGCCATGAAGTATTTCAACAACGGCCTCACACAGCTCTGGACAACAATCTTTTTTATGGAGAGAAAGAAAAACTCTGTCAATGTGTTCCACAATGTCTCCCTTTCAGAAAACAATAAAACATGTTCTAAAGAATCACGCAAAAGCTATCCTAAACACATGATTAAAAAAAACCCTGTATCCAATTACCTGTTGCTCCTACTTCTTCATATGTAATGCTGCGGATTTGAATATACCTTTGGTGGCTTAATGGTGAAGTCCTTCAGAGCATACATACAGACAACTGTAGAGAATCTGCTCCATACAGCATGTGAGCCAGTGTGACCCAGGAACCCTTTGATGCCAACTGGCAGACAGCACAGGGATGCATACAGATTTACAGGGACCCTTGGATCAGTTTTATCCATAATAATTCACTAAAAGGTGGCATGTGAAGTCTACTGAGAGCCAGTGACACACTGGTCATCGTAACCATTGTGAAATGTATGTAAGGGTAATATTTAAGGGAATTATATACCTCTACTGGAAATTACGTTCTCAGGGTCTGAGAGTTAAAGCAGGTCACCAGAAGGTGACAAAACATGTTCCTTTCACACAGGCAGGAAACATGTATCTGTTTGGTTATATGCAACTGAGTATTGTGTGCTTCACAATGGATAACTATCTGAATGCTAAACTACTAGCTAATCAAGATTAAGAAATTAATAAACGCCTGCAAAATCTACAGGAAAGAACACAGCAGGAAGGTGTCCAGTTTATGAGCAAAGAAAAATCAAATGATTGTGTTGATACATCAGGGGCTGCAAAAGGTCACCCTTGTATCTTTCACTTAGGAAGTAAGCTGTCAGTGAGCTTGCTTCATGAATGGAAGATCACAGTCAAGCTTGGCTGTAATATACTGGAAGGATGTGGGGACAGTTTTTGATTTTATGACATAATGTCCTATTAGTTACATTTAGATTCTAGTATGTGTGTTATGATCTTATATGTAACCCTTTGTTTCCAGTATTCCTGCTTGTTATAATTTGAATTTTTATTTTTTGTTGTTAAATAAACTTATACTTGCTATAGACAAATCCTAAGTGCTGTGTGTTAAACGGAGCTATGTTCTATGCTATAACTGGTAACCCGTACTATTTCTTTGGGAACAGAGGACATGTAATTCTGTGAGAGTCCAATGGATCAGAGGTTGATCTCCAGGGAGATTCTCAAAGGACTCAGAGGTTGGACTGTGGTTATTGCTACACTGCCGAGGAACAGCAGAGCCCATGTGGGCTGAGAGATAAATGCTTCTGCTGCCTGTGACTAGTGATGTCAGGAAGCTGACCCCTGGCAGGCTCAGACAAGCCTCTCATGCTAAGGGCAGGTGGCAGTGATGTGCCCTACAAACCTAGGTATCCATGGGAAGAGGCTTAGTCGGTAGGATCTACTCCCAAAACTGTTGGTTAGCTAAGGGCTGGTCTACACTAGGGGAGGGGGATCGATCTAAAATACGCAACTTCAGCTACATGAATAATGTAGCTGAAGTCGAAGTATCTTAGATCGAATTACCTACTGTCCTCACAGCGCGGGATCGACGTCCGCGGCTCCCTCTGTCGATTCCACTACTGCCGTTCGCATTGGTGGAGTTCCGGAGACGACAGGAGCTCGTTTGGGGATCGATATATCACATCTAGATAAGACGTGATATAATCGATCCCCGAGAAATCGATTGCTACCCGCCGATACGGCGGGTAGTGAAGACGTAGCCTCAGTGTCACACTCTGGATACTTTTATACTAGATACTGAGAGATTAACAAGGGAGAACGTTGGAAACAAAATGCAAAAAGTTTACATTTATTTTCTGTTCATTCCAGATAAGGGAAACAGAACAAAAGGAGGCCAGAATGAGTAAACCAAAGACAAACTAAACTTAACAGGCAGTATTTATAAAGAAAGACTGTGTACAGCTGATAGCTTGAATGCTGCAGAGAGAAACAGGAATGGGATGAGATCTCAATTCATGGGACATAAACATCAAGATGATGTGAATGAGCCATCCACAGAGCCTGAGACTGAGGGAAGTGCAGACTTATAGAACCAGCCCGGTACGTATTCCAGAATGGCAGCCATAAAGCTCAGACCGGTCAAGTTAGAGATCCAAAGACTGCAGATACCAGCAAGGGCCAGAAGGCTGGAAATAGCAAATAAATAGAAGTGGGAGGACCAAGAAACACAATGAGCATACAAAGGGAAGATTATTGCTTTACACACAGTAGTACAGATTGTGTGTCAAAGGCTATAAAATATTTTCACCACATCTGGATGGAAGCTCGCTGACCTGATTAAGATGGAGGCTCGGTGACCTGATTAAGAGGGCTTTAAACTAGAAATTTGGGGGAGATGGTTGGGAGATGTTCGGGAGATCTCCACGCCGGAATTTAACCTTGAGAGGGAAGTAAACAACGTAAGAGGGGATACAGCCGTGGACAGAAGAATTGGCATAAGGAGGAAGGGTAGTGTAGATAACAGACTAATAGGTGATGTTGGTGGTAGAATGTCTGTGCCTAACAGGGTACAGAATGTGAGTGAAGCCAAACAGCAAAAATTAAGATGTCTGTACACTAATGCGAGGAGCCTAGGGAACAAAATGGAGGAACTAGAGCTACTGGTGCAGGAAGTGAAACTGGATATTATAGGGATAACAGAAACGTGGTGGAATAGTAGTCATGACTGGAGTACGGGTATTGAAGGCTATGTGCTGTTTAGGAAAGATAGAAATAAAGGCAAAAGGTGGTGGAGTAGCATTGTACGTCAATGAGGAAGTTAACTGTAAAGAAATAAGAAGTGATGGAATGGACAAGACAGAGTCTGTCTGGGCAAAAATCACACTGGGAAAGAAAGCTACTAGAGCCTCCCCTGAGATAGTGCTTGGGGTGTGCTACAGACCGCCGGGATCTGATTTGGAGATGGACAGAGACCTCTTAAATGTTTTTAAGGAAGTAAACACTAATGGGAAATGTGTGATCATGGGAGACTTTAACTTCCCAGATATAGACTGAAGGACAAGTGATAGCAAGAATAGTAGGGCTCAGATTTTTCTGGATGTGATAGCTGATGGATTCCTTCATCAAGTAGTTGAAGAACCGACAAGAGGGGATGCCATTTTAGATTTAGTTTTGGTGAGCAGTGAGGACCTCATAGAAGAAATGGTTGTAGGGGATAACCTTGGTTCGAGTGATCATGAGCTAATTCAGTTCAAACTAGATGGAAGGATAAACAAAAAAAGATCTGGGAGTAGGGTTTTTGATTTCAAAAGGGCTAACTTTAAAGAATTAAGGAAATTAGTTAGGGAAGTGGATTGGACTGAAAACTTGTGGATCTAAATGCGGAAGAGGCCTGGAATTACTTTAAGTCACAGCTGCAGAAACTATCGGAAGCCTGCATCCCAAGAAAGGGGAAAAAAACCATAGGCGGGAGTTGTAGACCAAGTTGGATGAGCAAGCATCTCAGGGAGGTGATTAAGAAAAAGCAGAAAGCCTACCAGGAGTGGAAGAAGGGTGGGATTAGCAAGGAAAGCTATCTTAGTGAGGTCAGAACATGTAGGGATACAGTGAGAAAGGCTAAAAGCCAAGCAGAGTTGAACCTTGCAAAGGGAATTAAAACCAATAGTAAAAGGTTCTATAGCCATATAAATAAGAAGAAAACAAAGAAAGAAGAAGTGGAACTGCTACACACTGAGGATGGAAAGGAGGTCAAGGATAACCTAGGAATGGCTCAATATCTAAATAAGTATTTTGCCTCAGTCTTTAATAAGGCTAATGGGGAGCTTAGGGGTAATGGAAGGATGACAAACGGGAATGAGGATATGGAGGTGGACATTACCACATCTGAGGTAGAAGCCATACTTGAACAGCTTAATGGGACAAAATCGGAGGGCCTGGACAATCTTCATCCGAGAATATTAAAGGAACTGGCGTATGAAATTGCAAGCCCGTTAGCGAAAATTTTTAATGAATCGGTAAACTCGGGGGCTGTACCGTATGACTGGAGAATTGCTAACGTAGTTCCTATCTTTAAGAAAGGGAGATAGAGTGATCCAAGTAACTATAGGCCGGTTAGTTTGACATCTGTAGTATGTAAGGTCTTGGAAAAAATTTTGAAGGAGAAAGTAGTTAAGGACATTGAGGTCAATGGTAATTGGAACAAAGTATAACATGGCTTTACTAAAGGTAGATCATGCCAAACCAACCTGATCTCCTTCTTTGAGAAGGTGACAGGCTATTTAGACAAAGGAAATGCGGTAGACCTAATTTACCTCGATTTCAGTAAGGCATTTGACATGGTTCCACATGCGGAATTATTAGTCAAATTGGAAAAGATGGGGATCAATATGAAAATTGAAAGGTGGATAAGGAACTGGTTAAAGGGGAGACTACAACGGGTCGTACTGAAGGGTGAACTGTCAGGCTGGAAGGAGGTTACTAGTGGAGTTCCTCAAGGATCGGTTCTGGGACCAATCTTATTTGACCTTTTTGTTACTGACCTTGGCACAAAAAGCGGGAATGTGCTAATAAAGTTTGCGGACTACACGAAGCTGGGGGGTATTGCTAACACGGAGAAGGACCGGGATATCATACAGGAAGATCTGGATGACCTTGTAAACTGGAGTAATAGTAATAGGATGAAATTTGATAGTGGAAAGTGCAAGGTCATGCACTTAGGGATTAATAATAAGAACTTTAGATATAGATTGGGGACGCATCAGTTGGAAGCAACAGAGGAGGAGAAGGACCTTGGGGTATTGGTAGATCACAGTATGACTATGAGCCGCCAATGTGATGTGGCCATTAAAAAAGCTAATGCGGTTTTAGGATGCATCAGGCGAGGTATTTCCAGCAAAGATAAGGAGGGTTTAGTACTGTTATATAAGGCGCTGGTAAGACCCCACCTGAAATACTGTGTGCAGTTCTGGTCTCCCATGTTTAAGAAGGACGAATTCAAACTGGAACAGGTTCAGAGACTGGCTACTAGGATGATCCGAGGAATGGAAAACCTGCCTTATGAAAGGAGACTCAAAGAGCTTGGCTTGTTTAGCCTAGCCAAAAGAAGGCTGAGGGGGGATATGCTTGCTCTTTATAAATATATCAGAGGGATTAATATTAGAGAGGGAGAGGAATTATTTAAGCTTAGTACCAATGTAGATACAAGAACGAATGGGTATGAACTGGACACTAGGAAGTTTAGACTTGAAATTAGACAAAGGTTTCTAACCATTAGAGGAGTGAAGTTCTGGAACAGCCTTCAAAGGGGAGCAGTGGGGGCAAAAGACATATCTGGCTTTAAGACTAAGCTTGATAAGTTTATGGAAGGGATGGTATGACAGGAGAGCCTAATTTTGGCAACTGATCTTTGATTATCGCCAGATAAGTATGCCCAGTGGTTGGTGATGGGATGTTGGATGGGATGGGATGGGATCTGAGTTACTGCAGAGAATTCTTTTCTGAGTGCTGGCTGGTGAGTCTTGCCCACATGCTCAGGGTTTAGCTGATCACCATATTTGAGGTCGGGAAGGAATTTTCCTCCAGGGCAGATTGGCAGAGGCCCTGGAGGTTTTTCGCCTTCCCCTGCAGCGTGGGGCATGGGTCACTTGCTGGTGGATTCTCTGCAGCTTGAGGTCTTCAAACCACAATTTGAAGACTTCAATAACTCAGGCATAGGTTAGGGGGTTGTTATAGAAGTGGATGGATAGGGTTCTGTGGCCTGCTTTGTGCAGGGGGTCGGACTAGATGATCACATTGGTTCCTTCTGACCCTAGAATCTATGAATCTATGGTTAAGGATGTGTATCTATTTACCTTTTTGCCATGTGGTTTTTCTACAGGGTGACAAGATGTCCCAGTTTTATAGTGACAGTCCCAATACTCAGGGCTTTGTTTTATATAGGCATCTACTCCCCTCTCCTTCCCCACCCCGCCTCCACTGTCCCAATTTTTCACACTTCCTAACTGATCATCCTATTTTTCTATGCATTCCATTAGTACAGGTGATGAGCAGAGATAAATGGCTTCCCAGAGTGAGCTGCCAGCATGGAGGTATGCTGCTGAGCAATGACTTCACTGTGGTATGTCTTTTTTCCTTTGCATTATGATGAGTTCCTCACTATACTTCTTCAGTGGAGGGAGGGCAACTGAGATAGCTACTGTTCACCATCTACGGCCCAAGAGCTCCTTCACTTCTCCAACATCACAAATTGAAGGAAAGAAGAGAAGAGCTTTACAGTCAGAATTGCAAGACAGAGAAAGAACTCTCCAATATACAGATCTTGAGGACCACTAGGATATTCACAAAGACAGTAATGAAACAAATATCCAATTTAAATCTAAAAAGAGAAGACAAGGTGTTAGTCTATGAAATGTTTGACCGCATCCATCTCTGAAATAAGTCACTACAGAGAAGTGACCACATAAACAGAATATGCATGATCTTGTATGGAGATGTACATCCTCAGTGCTACTTGAGAAAGCATGACAAAGCAATAGAAAGAAGAATATATTGAAGTGTTTGTCTGCCAACACACATCCCTGTTGGACACCATTGAAGATTTCAAAGCTGTCAGACTGAAGGATCAAATCAGACTGAGGAAGACTTGGGGGCAAACAGTTCTCTCTAGGAAGTGAGAAAGGATCTTCCTGATGACTAGGTCAAAACCTTTATAACATCTATGAAGGCAATGTAGAGAAGTTTTCCTTATTCTTGACACTTTTCTTGAAGTTGACTAAGTGCAGAGGTTATGTTGATCGTTGATCGACAGGCACAGAAGCAACACTGACTCTTTGGATATATGCATTCAGCAAGAACTTGCAGTCTCTTTTGAGAATAATCCATGCAAATGCCGTAGCAGGAACATTAAGGATGGAGATTTCTCTGTAGCTGTTGCAAGCACTCTGATCGTCTCTGTTCTTATATGTTATGCTGTTGACATCCTCATGTCTTCTGGTACCCGTCCTTCCCTTCAGCAAGCAAGACATTATGAAGATGGTTAAGCACAACCTGTCCTCCTTTTTTTCAGTACTTTAGCTGGAATTCCATCTTTTCCTGTAGCCTTTCCCAGTGCTTGGGAGACAGGTGCCTTTTCAAGCTCATTTATAGATAGTGGTAAATGCAAGTCCCAATGCTCCTGACTGTTGAAGAGCTTGATATAGAACCGTTTCTGAAGAAGTGCTTTCAATTAATAGAGTTTGCAATTGTGTTCCACATAATTTTGCGTCTGTCTGCTTCTTCAATGATGTCGTCCCCATTAAGTGACTTGAGTGGGACAGTCTTCTTGACTGAAGGACCTATTTCTTTCTTGATTTAAATCATACATACCTCTTAGACCTCCATTCTCAATGGATGTTTGAACCTTCTCGTACAAATTGAGCCAGTCTGATTGACCACATTGACTTGATGTTTGTGACAATGCACTCTTAGCCAATCTGCAATTACCACACATCACGAGAAGGGTTTATGTATGAAGCAAAATGCACAGCATATCTCCACCAACACCTGCAAGCACTTCTTCAGAGTATGCTGCAAACCAATCTATTTTGTACAGAGCTTTTACCAAGAGCTGAGGTTGACGTATGTAGATATTCAGTCTGTGCGTGATCCATGATGCATCTGCATTCAATGAGGAGAGATAAATCAATGACACAGCTTTCCAGAGATTCATAATGAATTGGAGAGACCTTCCTTGGTCTTGTGTTGTTACCATCCGTGCTAATAAATTTTTTACTGCAGAACCTAACCAATGCTCACTGGGGTCTTGTTTGCTCTTTTCACACTGGAAAAAGGTGTAATGCATCTTGTGTGGGGAGCCTGTGTCAGCTAGTCTGGTTTCAGACAGAGAGCAGTTACACTGATGTCAAGCTTCTCCAGCTCTCTGTCAATAATGGCAGACTTCCTAAGCCACTGAACTCCTCTAGATCACTTGATATACCAGTGCATATTGTTCTCATATTCCAACAAGCAAGTTCAAAGAAGGAATCATTGTACCTAAACTTTTCTGCCTAGGTGTACGTGCCAAAAAAATAGGGAGGTAGAGGCTTGTCTTAGGGCCAGAACATCCCCTTCTGTGGTACTGATGAGGCTCAAAGGCTTGGAGTCCAAGACATCTGGAAACAGCACAGATGCAGGAAATGCTGGAGGGCAGAGCTGAGTTGCAGCAAATTTGGTTCAGGGTTTTCTTCCCCTGCCTTTGTTCAGCCAAGAACTAGCTGCAAGGTAACAGTGCCAGACAGAGTTTCTCCTTTGTGGATATTGCTTTTCTTTCCAAAAGGTATCTGGCATATCCTCCACCACTCAGCAGGTATAGTCACTAAACCCCAAACCACAGCAGCCTGTACTGAGTTACACGATACCAGTAGCAGGCCTTACATACTGGATGTGACTCCACAAATAAAGCCGATGATGAAATAAATGCATGCAAAAAAGAAGGTTTATTTGCAGTGAGTCTCTCTCTCAGCAGAAAAACAATGTGAGAGAGTGCATGTGCGCACACCTTTCAGCAGTTATCTTTACATAGAAAGCACTAGTTAATAAATGAGTGGTCACAGACAGATCTGGAGTACTAACCTTAGTTTTTGGACAATGAGACTTGACAATCTAGCACTCCCAATCAACAAGTCAGAATAATTTCTCTTTTTTGATTTATTTGATTACATATAGCTGGATTCATCTGGACATTTGTTCACACATAAAAATCTGCAAATAAGTGGGAAGAAATAGCCTCATTTTCCAATATTTTGTAAATATATTTTGGAGAACATAAAATCTGTACTGGAAAATTGCTGGGTGTTATTCCCATAAACATAAGCAATCTGCCAAAGAAAAGGACAGTGTATTTGCCTAGTTTAACAGGCCAGTACTTATTGGGACAGCTGCTACGGAGGAAGCAACACTAAAGTGAAATGAGGGCTCCATCACTCTATATGTGGGATGTGCAAGTTCTTGCTGCTGCTGCTACCAAACTATCCTATAGCTCAGGGGTAGGCAACCTATGGCATGTATGCCGAAGGCAGCATGCGAGCTGATTTTCAGTGGCACACATACTGCCCAGGTCCTGGCCACCGGTCGGGGGGGCGGGGGGGGGGCTCTGCATTTTAATGACGCTTCTTAAATATTTTACAAACCTTTTTTATTTGATACACAACAATAGTTTAATTATATATTATAAACTTATAGAAAGACCTTCTAAAAAGGTTTATGTATTATTGGCAAGTGAAACCTTAAATTAGAGTGCATAAATGAAGACTCGGCACACCGCTTCTGAAAGATTGCCAACCCCTGCTATAGCATATGGGTCTCCATTCAGATGGCAAATCCACTCCTTCTGCCCGAAACTAGTTTAGTTTCGTCACAAAGTGAATCTGAGCTATGAACCCCAAATCCATTTCCATGAACATCTGTATAAACCTTCACTAGGAAAAATGTTTTCAAAAGCAGAGATCGTGAACTGAAATTCAGTTTCTAAAGAAAGCAAATAACTTTCCCCCATCTTTAAGCAAGATAAAGATACAGTGACCTTCCCATTCCACTGCAAGGGTTCTCTCCATTGGAATCGTTGAAAGTAACATGAGTACATTGCAGAGGCCTGCAACCCCTTCTCTACCATACTCTGTGGCAAGATTTTCAGAGGGCTGGGTTAGATCCTCTCTCTCTCTAAGTGTCTTATTCACATGTGCTGCAAGATTCACCCTTACTCTGACACCTTAAACACAGGAGCAGAACTGCCTGTCTTCATGTGAATTTATCAGCCTCTTTCCACAGACAACTGGAGAGTGAAGAAGTGGCAGATTCCGTCAGCCTCTTTCCACAGATAATTGGAGAGTGAAGAAGTGGCAGATTCCCGCCAGCCAGCGGTGCCCTTAGGGAGCAGCGAATCACAACTAACACAGCAGCAGACCTGTCAAAAATCAGCAGCACACAATCCCAGTGGAGATTTCAAGCCAAAAGGCTTGTTTCACAGTCAGGTTGGTGACAGCAGTAGTTTCACATCTGTCACATGGCTCAGTGCAGCCAGGCAGTCCGCGTGTCATAATCCTGTCATTTCCTCACTAGAGCAGAAGAGATGCAGGGACCTGGTGGGTGTTTGAGGAGCTGAATGAATGTTGTCATCTTTGCAATAGTTGTGGGGAGAGAGAGAGAGAGAGAGAGAGAGAGAAGGAAAAACTGCGTATTTGCTTTGGGGCTCCCTGGCATAGATCATGTGGGAGAAATTCAAGAGCCTCATCAGCTCCTAAAAATGTGAACCAAAATTTAAAACAAAGCTTTCAATCTCACTAAATAGTTTTAATTATGACAGCAATTGAGCTGTTCGGCTCTGAGGGTCTCTCTTTCCCACCCAAAGAGAATCATCAGTGCCCTGAAGATTTCCCCCCACCACTCTATTGTCTGTACTGCAGACACAAGCCCTCACCAGGATTGATGCCCCATCATGCTAGGTGCTGTAAAGCACAGAGGAAGGCACAGTCATTGCCCTGAAGAGCTTAAAATCTAATCTCAAACAAGCCAGAAGATATCAGTGATGGAAGGGAGAGGAAAGATGACAGTGACAGTTATAAGAACACATGCTTATATAGGTTAATGACATGAACAGACTGATGGTTCCAAGTCAGCTGAAAGCGCTTTCTTTTTTCCTTTATGAATAAATGAAGTCAGCTGACCCCATCGGCCACTCATTTAGGCCATCATCAGATGGCTAATTTCTTGTTGGCAACACAACAAAAGTGGGTTATGAGGAGGCATCTGAAGGGGAAGAATGCAGAGTTCTTATATATTAATTAATTTAATTCCATGCACGGAGCAGCATGGAAGAAACCAGAAAGCCATTTGTGGGGGAAGAGAAAACATGAGCAATCAACACTGGCATCACTGGTGAAGCCAGAGATGGGCAAGAAGGCAATATATAAAGGGATGTCAGTAAATAGGTAGTTGTATGTATCTGATGTGTTTGAGGGGGGCTTCTTTCCCCTCGTTGCAGCGCCTTAATGTCAAGGGAAAGTCAAGATCAAGAAACGACATGATCAATAATGTAGCAGAAGGAACACGTCCCTTTAAGATGCATAGAAGTCAAGCTTGTTGAAGTAAAACAACATTAGCCTAATTGCATGGAAGGTTTCAGGAAAGTCTGTATTTCATGGAGATTCAAAAGCAAAGAGATTTCTGGGATTTTTAATGAATAAAAACCAGTAGCCTCTCAGAAGATCAGTAAAAATCAGGGGCTGACCACGAGAGAGGCAGAGCTGTGCTCTTAAAGCTATGAGAGACAGTTGGATTAATTTGCAAAAGGATCAACTGAGCCCTGTTCCTGTAACAGCCAATAGTGTGTTAGAACAGGAGCCTCAGGGAACTCTCAAGACTGAAAGCAGATGTCCATATGATTGGGACAAATGAGACTAGCGAAGGAGAAAAACCATCCTCAAAGGCTACAGCTCTATTTCAAAAGATATTTCTGAGCAATAAAGGTTAGCTCTCTCCTGTGGGCAGTTACTGTTAGGCCATGGATAGCAGTGGAATACACATCACATAACTTCCTCTTACTCCAAGGCAATGGTTCTCAAACTATGGTTCATAAACCACTAGAGGTCTGTTGAGCATATGTTGATTGTTAATATAGACAGCTGGCTGGTCACATGGTTTCCATATTCTAAATAACACTAAAACATGCTAAAAATACATTAAATGCTTTCCTGATATTAGTTGCTCATGTAAGCTGTTTCTGTAAATGGCACAAAGATGTTCTGTGATCATGAAGGGGATGGTTAGGAGCTGTGCCATGGCAAATGAGAGGATGGTGCACACTCAAAAAAGTATGGGAACTTCTGGCTCTGTGAGATAATCCTGTATCTCTCATTCCTCCTCACCACACTCACTTGATTCTTTTCCTCTACGATTTACAAACTTGAGAACACAGGACCTAGGCAAATTAAAGTTACAGTACCCAGGCACTTAACACACATACCATTGCTTCTCTAGATTGACTCTGCTGGTCTTACAAAACCCTCGCTTTGTCTCTCATTCTCCACGCTAAAGCAGGGAAGGCTAAGAAAAGCGGGAAAAAGGGGCCAGAAAGCCACACTGTATTGAGTCCTCTCATCTCACCAAAAATGGTGTGCACACATTTCAAAGGGAGTGTTCGCCAATCCTCTCACCTAGAGGAAGTCACAGCAATAGGAGGTTCATTGGAAGGGAGGATAATACTGCGGGGGAAAAACAAGTCTTTCAGATTGAGCATAAATAGAATTTGTGCCAAAGATATTGGAGTTCCTTATCAAACTGATGGGCATGGCAGAGCCCTAGCACATAAGGGACGGTTTACTCTTCAATTGGGAGTGTGACTGCAGCACGTGAAGATATATCTGAACTAACTGATCTAGTTCAAAGCTAGCTTGGGTAAGAATAGCAGGGGACAGTACAGGCAGCGCTCACTTGAGTATTTACTCAGGATCCTGGGCAGGCATGGCTAGCCTATGTCCCCCCACTTGTGCTGCCTCAACTCCACTATTGTTGCTCAAGCTAGCTTTGGTCTAGCTAGATCTAAGTGAGCTTGGGTATGTCTACACATGCTGCAAACACCTCCCAATTTAAATGTAGACATTCAATGAGCATAAACCACTGAGCCCAACCTGACCTTGGCTCCATGGGGGATTCCAAAGGGCAGGGGAAGCAAGTGAGATTGGGGAACCAGAATAAGTTATTTTCCCATGATAGACAGCTCCCTACACTGCTGATATCTAGGTCCCTCCTTCTGGTCAATTATGCTCCTTTAAAGTGGAGAAATCTCCCACATTTCATATATCCTACATTGAGAGCTTTCACAACTATCAGAATTACTTCTTAGCCTATTTCTTTTCTGATACCGGGGCACTGAGTATGGCTTGCTAACAATGGCAAGTTCTACTTTAATTACCAGAACAAAAGGGACAGAAGCATCTGATAACTTCTTCCTGTCCTATGGAAACAGTCAACAGCTCTATGGAGTATTCAACATGAACACAAAAGCCCTCTGGTATTTCATATCCCCTTTTCAGGAGTATCAGGGAAACGAACTCAGTTCAGGGCATCTTGATCTTTCAGAGCTGTACACACTGGCAAACATTCATGTTCTACATTTACAGGCACAAATCATATTTGTTTGAAAATATCAAGAACCAAAAGAGTACCGTAGGCAAGGGTGGAACAAGAGCAGAATGGGAGGAGATGAGAGGGTCTGGGCAGCAGGATCCAACATGAAGAAATACTGCAGAGAAACGTTCTAAAAACAGTTTCAAAGAGGTAGGGAGGGGCTCTTTCATCGTCATTCAATTTTTAAGTTACTGGTGACCAGAAGTTTAAAAGGGCCCCGAGGAGTGAACTTGAAAGGAGGTACAAACCAAATCTGCTTTGGAAGAGTGCCTGGATAATGCCAGCTAGATGTGTCATAGCCTCCTCCCTCTCAACCATGATAAAACAGAAGTCTGATTGACAGGTGAAGGTCATAGTTTTGTTCACTCTCTCTTCCTTCAAGTCCTTGCTTATTGAGGGAACTTATTCAGAGTTGATGAGAAAGGTTAACAATCTGAACATCACTTTTCACAGAAAGCCATATGCATCAGTCACAGTATGGTGTCTCCTACCTGTATCAGTTCCACAGGCTGAACCTTAATTTGTCCCAATAACCTTATGACATGGATCCACTCATGCAATCCCCTGTTAGCAGGGGATTACTTGTGATCCAGGACCTCTTGATGCCGACTAACAGAGGGCACAGGCATGCAGAAGGGTTACAGGGATCTCCTTGGGTCTGGGAGCTACATACTAGTTTGCTAAAGAGGTCACGTAAGGTCTCTACTGAAAGCCTATGTCACATGGACTATCCTAAACATTGTGAAATGTATGTACAGATAATATGTAAGGATTTGTGTGTGTGTGTGCACACACACACACCCCAAATCATGTTCTTAAAGTATGTAAGAGAAGTCAAAGGGTGATAAACAGATTCTGTTCAGACAAGGGATAGGAGGCACTTATCTCCCTGGCTGACCATTGTGTGTCTTACACTGGAAATCTATTTGCATATGGAATCACCAACTAATCAAGATTGTGAAGTCAAGGAGATCACAAAATATACAGGCAGAAAGAAATACAAAGCAGGAGGATGTCCAATTCATGACCAAGATCCAAGAAGTAGTCTGATATACCAGGAGAAGGCATGGAAACACCTGAGGTCCTCCACCTAGGAAGTGAACTGACATTGTGTTTGCATCACGAAAAAAGGATCACAGCCAGGCTTGGGGTGAGCTGAACTTAATTAGACAAGGGGTTTCTTGATAGTTAAGATGAGTCTCTAGTATGCACTCTCTGATTTCATTTTATATGTAACCTTTTGTTTCCAATATTCTTGCTTTCTATCATTTGAATCTCTGTTCTCTCTTAATTTCAAACTTGTTCTCTCTATAAACAAATCCAAGGGCTGTGTGTTAATTGGAGCTGTGTTCTATGGTGTAACTAGTAAGCTGTGGTATATTGTTCCTTTGGGATCAGCGGGTCTGTAACTGTGTGTGTCCAGCGATCAGAGTCTGGACACTGCAGTAAAGAGAAAGTGGGACCTGCAGAGGCATGGAGGGAAGTGCTTGTGTTGCCAGTTACTAATAAAGTCAGGGAGCTGACAGATGGCAGGCACAGACAAGGGCTTTTTCACGCTAAGGGCAGGTGGGGGTGAGGTGCCGTCACAACCTTGTGTATCCATAGGAAGCACCATACTTCCATCACAGCAACTTGTTCATGACACAGAAGTACCCACGATTGTGTTATAGGAACCCTGTATTCTTGACACTGGCTGTTCATACAGAGGGACTATTTTTAGGGTTAAACTGTGGGGGGGAGGAGGAAGTGTTAACCCCTTTCACTGAATCAAATTCAGAATCAGGGTTAGACCTGGAGAAAATAAAATGCGAAAAAAAAGTGTCCTTCAGACATCTAGGTACAAACTAGCCACACCCCCAGCAAAAAGGTCAGTGGCTCAAATTTCATTGCTTTCTGTCAGTCATCTGTAAGTAAGAGGGCCTCAACTGGCCACTGAAGACTCACCACCAATGAAGGAGTTGCTGGAGCTCCTTCAAAGCAAGCCAAGGTTCCCCCCATCACCTCCCACTATGGATTAATCTGAATCCAGTGACAGGCACCTAACATGGATTTTAATTTCTGTCTCCCCCTCCCTTGGAGAAATCAACTTCTAAGAAACATCACAATACACAAATAAGATAAAATTCTTTTCCATTTAGAATCAAGACAGACAACTTGAATTCAGGGTTCATGTCTTCTTTATTCTCTACACTACTGAGCACAATACCAGAATTTGTAATGCCCCTGGAATTGCATTTGCATTAATTTTGCCTGATTTTTAAACTCCAACCTACTGTCTTTTTCCATAATGTGGCAGAGGGAGGAGAGGCTGGCACACTTGTTCGTTAAAACCCAGAATGGTGAGGACCAAGACACATACAAGACGTCCTTGTAGAACTTCACCATGAAGAATGTCTGTGCTCTGGTACTAGCTATCTTTTAGTGATTCCACTGTAGCATCTTCTATCAGCAAGAAACCAGACATTAACTGAGGCTGTAAATCCCTCCTCCAGACATTCTTATTCTCTTCCTCACACTACTTTCAAAAAACATCTTGAAATCTTCTTTCCTATGTGTCTTTAGTATGTGTCTTGTTGATTCCATATTTATATCTTCCATGTATATCTGTTGGTCCCCTTTAATCTTGCATTTTGCTACATCTCAGTTGGGGTCTCTTGAGATCAGTGATCATCACCATTGTGGGCTATGCTGAGCCATATATAATGGTAATTGGGTCTGGAAGAGCCAGGCAACAACATACTAAGCAAATAAAGGGAGCTTTACAAGAACCAGAGTGTGATGGTCCTCACTTGGAGGTTGGTTGGTAGCTTTGCCTAGTGGTCAGGGCTTAGGCCCGTGACCTGCAGGGGGGATGTTAGTAGGAGAGCTCAAGCCCTCCCACTTCACAAAGCTTCAACCCACAGCCCTTTGCGGGCTATCAGTGATCTGACAGCCAGGGGCTGCTTAAGGCTGCCCTCCCTGGGCCCCTTCCTGTCACCCTGCCTGCAACTGTCCCAAACTCGCTACCTGGGTTTTGGCGTCATGAAGGGCATTCTCTCACCACAAAGGCACTTTCTGGAGGCTGCATGTACCATGGTAGCTCTCTTCCTCTCTCGGGCAGCAATTGCCTCTTTCTGCAGTATGGCCCACCCTCCTGGGCCAGCTCAGGCCTAGGGATTTTCCCTGCTGGGGTAGTCCAAACAAAGTAAAAGGGAATTAACAAAACTGAGTCATATGAGAGGGAAGAGGGAATGCTTCCCTCTCAGGCTGTCTCTCTAGCAGGTTCTCCCCTCCCTCAGGAGGGACCTTTCAGCAGTTGTCTTCAGGAGAGATTCTGCCTTTCCCTCAGCTCTCCTTTGCTGGGGTTGCAGGTCTGCTCTCTTCCCTGGTCTGCCACCAAATGAGCTGCTCCCCTGCTTTTTAACTCCTCCTCCAGTTGGAGCATTTCCTACATATGTGGCAGGCCAGGGCTGTCTGAGTTCAGGGCAGTTCCTTAATCCCTGGCTGCCCAGAGTGGGTTTTGTGTACCCCATCACAGACAGAAAACAAAAAGAACAGCTGGGACAAGACTGAACAGCACAATGGATAATCCACAGAGATAGGAGGATAAAGTGAGCACATCAGCAAGGACACTGATGGGAATCAGAGGGATGAAGTACCACAGGGAACCAGTCCTCTTACCACAGAGAGCTACAATACACAAATGCCTTGAAATATGTCCCATATCCCATTTCCTCTGTTTGGGAATATGACAAAGAAGAGGGCCCGGAGACCTGGCCTGGCAGCTCAGCAAGAGTCAGTCTCAAGATATTAAAATGCAACCTTACCCTCTCTGTCCCAACCCATTTTCTTTCAGAACATCTGCCCAGTCCCACTACAGTCTTCAAAGGGAAAGAGCGTATTGCTGGTACAACTAGAGACTTTCCCTTTTTCCCTCTCTGTGAACGAGAGCATGAATTAAAAAATAAATTGCTCTCAAAGATAGATAATATTTGATGACCCAGATACAGTAGTAAAACAGAATAGAAGTCCTATCTGGGCAAAATTCAGCCTCAAAATAAGCAAGCACAACTAGTGAAGCCAACAGGAGTTGCCCGCTTTTAAATCAGGTCTCAATTTGACCCATTGTCCTTAATAAGCACGTTTCTGAAACATGCTCAGGCAGCCCTTGGCTAACCTACTCAACTCCAGCATTCACTGCCACAACATAATCAGCATGTATCCAGTTCCATTCTCCATGTACCCTGCCTGCTTCCAAGAGCCTCCCTCAGGGTGGTCCTATTGGCAGACTCCTGATGTACTTACTATTCAGTGAAGAATCTGGCAATGCCATACTGACTAATATCTTCTCTGTTCTCCAGCAGCTGGCTCACTGCATCCTCCATATACGTGAGGACATGTCTCTGAGCTACAAACAAAAGAGCAAGAGAGAGATTAGAATACAAGGGGCTTTCAATGCCCAGAACCAGGCCAGGCTATTAGTGTACATCCTTGTCTGGCTATTAGCACTTGTTCTCACCACGTAGAGAGAGACAAGCAGAGGTTCTCATTCTGTTAAGTATTACTCCTGAGGGCATTGTGCCAAAAAATTAAAATTTCTGCATAAAAAAATTTAAAATTCTGTGCATTTTATTTTTCAATAAATAAATGCAGAGGCTCCAGCATAGTAATGGGAAGCACAGGCCACTGGCTCCACGAAGGTGAGAGCAGGGGCGGCTTCAGGCCCCAGCACGCCAAGCACGTGCTTGGGTTGGCAAGCCACAGGGGGCTCTCTGCCAGTGCCGCGAGGGCGGCAGGCAGGCTGCCTGCCTTCGTTGGCTTGCGGAGGGTCCGCTGGTCCCGCGGCTTCGGAGGACCTCCCGCAGGCATGCCTGCGGGAGGTCCTCCGAAGCCACGGGACCAGTGGAGCCTCCACAGGCAAACCACCAAAGGCAGCCTGCCTGCCGTGCTTGGGGTGGCAAAATGCCTAGAGCCACCCCTGGGTGAGAGATCACCCAGCAGCCTCCCCACTCTCAGGACACAGACTCAGTGGTGAGGCTGCACTCGAACTTGACACAGCACAAGGCCCGGGGCTGCACCAGTAAAACCCTGGGGCCCTGCCCCTCTGCACCAGGCACACCAGGTGTGGGGCAGGCAGGCTCAATCAGGAAGAATCCAAGTGTGGAGGGGCTCAGTATGGGGGGATCCAGGTGTGGGGTGAGAGGATTCTGTATTGGACAATCTGGGTGCAGGCAGTGGTGGGGGGCGGGGGGGGGAGAAATCTGGATGCACAGAGGCTCATTGAGGGGGTTCGAGATGCAGGGACAATGGGACCCTGCAGGCGCTTCGAGGTGAAAGTAGTGGGGGCTCAGCGGAGGGGTCTAGGTGTGGGGGTCTCAGCAGGGGGAGTCTTGAGTGCTGGGGAGTAAGCTTTGGTGGGCTGGGAGTCTTGGTGCAGCTAGTTGGGGATCAGTGGTATGGAGGTTTGGATGTGGGGGCTCAGGGTGGTGCAGGGGTGGGGGCTCATCAAAGGTAGGGGTTTGAGTACAGGGAGCTCAGTGGGAAAGTGGTCTCGGTGCAGGGGCCTAAAGGCAGAGGAGCTGGGTGCAGGGGACTCCAAATGCAGGGGTTGAGGTTCAATGAGGTGGGGTTTGGGTATGGAGGGCTCGAGGGGTTCTGGGTGTACAGGGTAAGGCTTAGCAGGGGTGTCTGGGTAAGAGAGGTCTGGGTGTGTGGGTGGATGGGGGAGCAGCTCCTGTACAATGACTCCTTCCCCTGAAGCTGAAGAGCTATAGGGGCAGGAAGCAGGGGAGGATGCTGAACTTCCTGCAGCTGGGGAAGGCTTCTGGGAATGGGTCTGACACAGCCCCAGCAACTCCTTGCAGGGAAAGGGGAAGTCCTGTCCTCTCCTGCCTCCAGTCCAGCCAGGACTAGCAGCTGATCCCGGCTCAGGGTAGGAGCCACTGGCTACGTCTCCTTAGCCCTGCAGTGATTTACCTCTCCTCCACCTGCTCCAGATGCCTGAAACAATGTACCTGCAGATGATGGTTGCAGCACTGCCAGTTTTGAAACTTTGCACCATTAAATGCCTGGTAGGGACCCTCTAGAAGCCCCTGAATTCCTTTTCTCTGCCCTGTATTGCAACAACCTTCCCTACATAGATTATGAATACCATACTGGTAGAATTCTAGTACGATTGCTGCAGAGCTTACCGATGTCCTCCAATCTCACCTTTCAGGGGCTCTGCATTGTTTTAAATGCTGGTCTGTAGAAAAAAAAATTCTGGAAGACACAAATCAAAGCACTTCTGTCCTCCTGAGGGATGTTCTGAGGATGACAGTTAGGGAATTGGATGCAGTGCTGGGTGATATCTACACACCTTGACAGGAGTGCTGGATCTGTCATTAGCTAACAAAATAATGCTACTTGTGATAAACACCGGGGACAGGGACAACTTGGTACAATACATTAACCATCTCACTGCTTCCACAAAGGGCAAGGAGAGCACAAGCAGTGCAGATACCAAAGGGAAATAGTGTGGATCTATCACTAAACCTTTATGATGTTGGCTAGAAGTGAACCAGACCAGCAAAAAGTCTGGGCTGATGCTCCACCTAGCAAGAAGAAGGGTTGCCAGATCCATGAGTTCAACAATCAGGAGCCAAACCACAACAAACAAAGGAGAACCATTCCCAACCTAACGCGCACACGAACCCTGTTCCCAAAGTACACACTCCTATCCCAAAAAAGTACATTACAGCACCACTACAAGTAGCAGCCTGTCCTAAAAAGAGCAGGAAAATATCCTCAGGGTAGGGATGGCAGAAGCTGTGCTTGCTCTTTACCAATTTGTTCCAGACTCAATGGCATCACTCCTTCACCAGCAATCAATCTGCTTTAGAATCACATCCACAATCCACTTAAACACAAATTCAAGCCCTTGGTAAGTATCAAGCATGTCCCACCCACACTCAGTACATTTCATCTTGGTGTGGGGCAGGCAGAGCTCAAAAGATGTCTGGAAAACATTATTCCGAATAGGTACAATGATTAAAAGTTCACACCAGCACTAACTGCTGTCAGGGGATTTCTCCGCCTATAACGCTTTTCAGATTTGATACAATGGCAGAATGGGTTAAGCATACCCTGAAAAATACCTTGCAGCTGATAGTAAGATGGTGAGCCAAAGGTTCAAAGATATTATCTGGCAATAAAAGATATAGGGCGTAACTTTAATTATTTTAATGCAAGGAACACATTTTAATTTATGTGAGTGATTAAAGAAAAATAGCTCTGCGCACCTGTGTCCCCTGAGGGAGGAATGAGTCTGTGCAGCTCAGTCACACTCTTAAGATAACAGCAACTGGGAAAGACTGTTTTTCATTCTATTCCATCACATCCCTCCCTCTTCACTATGTGGCCCAGGCTATGCTCCAAGACCCTCTTCCCAGACACTATCACACTTTCCCTTGTCAGAGCACCACACAAATATTAATTAATTCCCACCGCCCACATCTAAACCCTCATAAGATTTTTAGGTATTATCAGGGTCCCTTATACTCCCTGGTGCAATGAGACCAAGTTCCATAGAAAGCAGACCTAGAGCGTATGGCAACAACTTCTAAATTCCAGATGAAAGTTGTTTCATGATGATACACTAAACTGCCTCCCATTCCCGCTCCTCACAAACACACAGAGCTACAAATGGCTCAACACTGAAAACTGTCTCTGACAAAATTAATCAATGGTCATTTCTGGAGAGATTTTTTGCTACACTCCTCAGGTGATTTGACTCCCAGAATATTGTCTAAGTGCCTTAGCACAACACCTCCTTCTCCCCATGTGTGCCAGGGAAGGGGATGGAGGGTGCTTGTGGCCTGTTTTTGAGATCCATCTCCCTAACTCCCCAGCTGCTGTGCTTTTTTCCAGGTTGCCCAGCTCACCAGCCTATGTTACCAGTTCCCAGAGCTTTCTGGCTGCAAACTGGACTCTAGCTCTGGCTCCCAGACCTGCTGCTGCCTGGCTCCACAGAGCAATGCAGAGTGCTTGCTCTGCAATCCAGTTAACTCCTTCTTGTGGGGGAAAACTGGAGAGCAAGTTGCAACTACAAGCAGGTCCTAGCAGGACAGCGAGATAAAACAAAATGCCAGGTTCCTGACAGTAGCAAAATGATGATTTCCATGGTAAAATGCTGAATTTTCCATCTTGAAGGTTCACCAGTTTCTAAAGCACAGGATTATGGAGTTCCATAAGGCCCTGTTTGAGATGAATGAGACAGTTCACACTTCTTAGGACTGTTGTTTCACGCTCTTTGAAAAATCAGGTATCAATTTACACTGCTCTCATGTTCAAGGTTCTCTCTGCAACCACAAGGGCTAGAAACATTGTGACGTTACACCCCATATTCCTCATAGAAATATGATTGTGATATGAATATGGCCTAAGATATATTTTATGCAAGATGGGTCTTGTAAGGTATCATTGGAAAGGTTATGTCCTACTGAATGTGATTATCCAATTTGTATGCATCTATCATTTCTGTATTTAAAGTTTGGAATATTGACTAGGTAACGATTACAACAGTGTGTGTATTTGGGAGACACCCACCAGACAACCAGCCATAACAGCCTTGATAGGGCATTAGGAAGAAACAATAAGACTGTGAAGATACTAATCTCCTTCCTCAGAGGGATAGCTGTGAGACTACCAGGTCACCTGATACAAAATACCACTTTGGACACAGCTGGTACTTTTCCTCTGTAGGGGGCTGGGGATCAAACAAAGGTTTCCCACTTTAGGTAAATCCTTTTAAGGCTGAGAAGGGGGTTAATCTGGACTGTCCTCCACTGCCTACCCAAGAAGAAGGATGGCTGAAAGTACCCGAAGGGACAAAGGAACTAACCTGAAGGGAAAGGCAGTGGTGAGTCCAGACTGAAACAGGGGTCCAGTCTGTAAGAAGAAATAACTGGAACATGAAGCTACTGAAACTCTGCAATGTGCCTAAAATAACATTTAGGGTGACAAATTACTTCTTGAAACCAGTCTCTTTAAGATGTTAAGCTTAGTATAAACAATGAGGAGTCCTTTTGGCACCTTAGAGACTAACAAACTTATTTGGGCATAAGCTTTTGTGGGCTAGAACCCACTTCATTAGATGTATAGAGTGGAAAATACAGCTTAGTATGCATATTTTGTTTTATTTGCTCAGTAATCTGCTTTGTTCTGTTTACTAACCCTTATAATCACTTAAAATCTGTCTTTTATAGTTAATAAATTTGTTTTGTTTATTATTATACCCAGTTTGTGCAATTTCTAACTTGGGGGGGAGATAAGTTGTGCAAATCTCTCTTCACACTGAGGGAGAGGGCTAATTTTTATGAGCTTGTGCTGTGCAAGACAGTATTATTTATACAGCGCAAGACAGTATTATTCTGGGTTTATTCACCAAAAGGGATGTGCGCATGAGTGCTGGGTGAATCCTCTCACAAAGAATTGACTCCAGTCTGCATCTGCAGCTGGGTGTGGCCCTAACCTGTTTGCGTGTGCTGCAAGAGGCCGGAGAGCCAAATTCAGCAAAACAGGGAGAAGGAATCCAGGATGGTGGACCAGGAGGGGTTCAGTGAAACCTCAGTACATCAGGTGGCATCACAGAACGGGGGGTCCAACCTGTCACACACACATACATATTGAATAAAATTAAAACATTCTGGAGCACAATTCTGTAGTAAGGAGTGAAAATTTCACGCCCACGGAATACATTATCCCTGCTCTGTAGATGAAGAAACTGAAGTACAGATAGACTTAGTAATATAAAGTCAGACAGTGAGTCAATGGCAGAGTCAAAGTTTAATGTGACAAGGGACCACCAGATCTAGTTTAATAGCCGGCTGAACTCTGAAGCATGAGATTTTAGGAACACAAGACAAATTAAAAATGAGCCAAACTGGCTGCTGAGCCTGCCTTCCTACTATCACAAGCTACCCCATCATATAATTGCATTCATAAATGCATCCAGTTCTTCATAAATTTGTCCATACTACAATTTATATACGACCAGTGCCCAGTCCACTAGAAGATTTTGCTACTTTGCTACCACTACCTTCAGAGACCCATTTCCTCCCTGCTGGAACCCTAGCATCCTGCAACTTCCAAGCAGGAGGCTTACTGGCTGTTTTTCTCCCCTCATCTCTAATACTAAGTCTTTCATTGTTTGAGGGCATCACACAAGCAGTTTGGTGAAAGCATTTTAGTATCCCAATATCCCTGGGATTGTCCCAAAGACAGTTTCCATTTTTCCCTTCATCACTCTCAGGGTCCCATTGCATCCCTCCTTCTAGTGAAAAGATAGCAAGATGGGGTTCCCAGTCAGCACTGCAGAGCAACATGAGGCACTCTCTACACCTTTGCCTTCCAGAGCCTGAATTCATTCTGCCCTCACGTCTGATCTCACAACCCAGGGAAAGAGACAGTGACGCTGGAACAATTTTTATAATGGGGGTGCTAAGAGTCATTGTACCAAATTGTAAATCCTATATATGACGGAAAACACTTCAACCCAGACAGTGAGGTAGTACCCCCAACCCTTTTAGTTCCAGCTCCTATGGAGAGAAACCAGGATCAGGGAATCAAACTCAACTCACAAGCTCTCTAATTGTAACAAGCACTAAGAGCAAGCCCTCATCTTTCTTCTTTGAAAGGGACACAGTATCCACCACCACAAATTCATATACCTCAACACTCCATCACATTTTGTTATCTAGAATCTGTCTCTTTACTCCTGCCAGAGTCTTGGGAGAGTTCCACTCTATTGAGAATCTGCCCACCTCCGTCTGGTCCACAAACTGAACTTATATCCCACTTAAAAAGAGGGAGTGAATTAAGGACTGGCAGTAAGCTAAAAATACACCAGGTTGTCAAGGGCCAGGAAAATAGCAGCAGAGAGAAGGAAGTTATACAGGACAACCATCGCCAAATCAAAGCTATGGAACTTGGATCCCCCATTTAGACAAAGCCTGCACAAGCCGATAGTTAATCATTCAGTTCCTTCCTGAAACACATCATGTAACTGCCAAAAATAAGTTTATACAAAGTCCCTGTATGCTGAGCACCTGGTCACACTGACAAGCTACTGAACAGTTTTGGTGGAAAGAGGAAAATTTCATGTGTCAAGGCAATTTTACACTGGAGTCTTCTGGATCCAAACATGAAATACCTGAAATCCAGATGTTAAGCTGAGGATGAATTTATTAGCCACATTCTTGACAACTTTGCACAGAAAATCCTAATAGAGACTTAATAGTTGGGTGACACTTCCACATTAATATATAATTTCTGTACAAGCATTAGCACTATACATAACACTGCTCCTCCAAATTCAACCCTTTCTTTCTCCTCCCGGGGGGATGGCTTTCTATACTGAATATACTTTATATATTGCATATGATGTCATTAGTGTCAGGTTCACATGCCTAGCCTCTACATGCCGTGGTGTGTGCACCCCTTGGGGGCCATGAGCAAATACTGGCACTAGTACACTTTGGCTTCCAACCAACTCAGAATTTAGCAACATCTGTTGAATTTAGGGCTGGTCGACAGTTTGGACAGCCCGCAAATATAGCATAAAACTGGATTATTACAGTTAAAAAGATATGGGTTAGTCCTGTTCTCCACTCCATGATGGGTTTTAATCTGGTTATGACGTAGCCTTTTCCAAAGAGGCTGCACCAAACTGAGCTAACTCTTCTCACCCTCAACACCATACCTTGGTTTATGCAGACAAAGGCCTAAAAATATTGCTGTTAAAACAAATGGAAGCTGTATTTCAGTCTTAATTATAGATGTTAATGTTGAGATCTGTGGGGTTGGTTACGACTGTAAAAAGGAAATCTGATACTTGAGTAACTTGGAAAGAAAGGGCTATTCAATGTAAAAAATACATATGGTCATGAAACAGCATGACTGAATTTAAATGCATGAAAAATCAGGACATTCAGAAAAATCCCACAGCACTTTTCAGTTGGCCTCATTGCACACACAGTATTTTGTATTGCTATAGACACTCAGGTACTATGGTGACAAAGGCCACACACACTATATTTTGTATTACTATAAGCACTCAGGTGCTATGGTGACAAAGGCCATGTAAGTATCTAGGCAAAGAACTGTTGAAGTACCTTCGAATATATGGGCATTGTGTGACCAAGTTAACCATACTTCAAGAATTAATTTCTTGATGTTTATGGATTTAAATACACAAACTTCATGCTTCTTTTACAGGGAGCTTCTCTTTCTGCACTGAATTTCCCTGTTCTCAAACAAAATAAAAAATATCAAGGTAAACGAATGAGAGACAGAACTTTCTTGGCAGGGGGTCCATCACTACAGCACAGCAAGGGAAGCTGAAAGTCAGGAGTGAGCTACACTGCATCATCAGACTGATCTTTGTTCATTATTTGCCACGTTATTAACTGAAGTGTTGAGAATATAAATATCTGATGCAGAGTAAGAAAAGTTGCTCTATAGTCTTTCTGTTTAAACTATAGTGAGTTAGTTAATGTTAGAAGTACTGTAAAGTGGACCTTAAAATAGATAAATATCTCCAAAATAAACTAGGGGTAGGAGAACATATACCTAGGAAGCAATGCTTAGATAAACCACATTTTAGAACAAACTGCTGAGAGCACAACAAGGCTCTGTTGCACTATCACAAAGAAGAGCCACAGCAATAGGAGCACGCATGCATATATTTTACAGACTATGAACAGAACTGTTTTCAAGATGGATTGGTTTAAAAATCGATGCAATTTTAACCATTATTTAAATCACCAAAAGCATGAAATATTGTTGTAAATAATCAATTTTAATTGTGTTTTGATTTGTACTTTTTAGTTATTTTCCTAAAGAAAGGTTCAATCCTGTCAGTTGTTATCCATCAAAACATGTTGATTTGCAGTTAAATACAGCCTTTACACTAAATTGGGTATGACATTGTAGTCTATATGGGTTTATAAAAATATGGTAAGTGAATATAATGTAACTGGAATATGCATCATGCAAAAGTATCAGAGGGGTAGTCGTGTTAGTGTGGATCTCTAAAAGCAGCAAAGAGTCCTGGGGCACCTTATAGACTAACAGACGTTTTGAAGCATGAGCTATCGTGGGTGAATACTCACTGCGTTGGATGCACGTAGCGGAAATCTTCAGGGGCAGGTATATATATGCAAGTGTAAGCAGAGTCAGGATGAGCTCTACCCTGACATCTGGTGGAAAGAATTTCAGAGTGTGTATTTGCATAGGCATGCCTACCCCATCCCATGCTGCCAAGCTGTGGGATTGCTTTGTGACAGAAATGACTCAACCTCAGTTGAGTGGTACTTGCTAGACAAGGGACATGGGTTCCAAAACCCAGTGAATTGAGAGAGGCTGGAGACAGGTATCTGTGCCTGGTGGTGCAGTCTCCTTGTGGAGCCAGAAGCACCAGTTCCACCCCCTCCTCTCTCCACTGTGGAATGTCAGAGTTGATTTTTTCATTCCCTCAAGAATCTAAATACAGGTTACTCAGCTGACCTCATTTTGGGCTAATGGTGCACTAGCACTGGGGCTCCCCTACTAAGAGCTGAGATCACTAAGAGTTGAAATCACTAAAGAGCTGAAATTACTGAGCTGAGAGCACTGAGTACTGTGCTAACTAGTGGGGGAGCCTGAAGCTATACTGTGGAACAGAGCAGCTGGCGGAGTGGAGCAGTTGTGGGGACGGCTGGAGCGGATCACGGGACAGCTGGTGGCAGCGGAGTGGCTGGCAGAGCGGAGTAGCTGTGGGACGGGTGAAGCAGCCCACAGAGCGAGCGGAGCAAGCAGTTTGCAGGGAGAACTAGAGCAGCTCATGGAGCAGAGCAGCTGGTGGAGCGAAGCAGTTTCTGAGGACGGCTGGAGGAGCAGAGTGGAGAGGCTGGTAAAGTGGAGCAGTTCGTGGAGAAGGCAGAAGCAGAACCCACGGAGAGGCAGGGCAGTTGGCCTCGGACCACGTAAGGTGCCCCTTTCTACCCAGGCTGGGGGGAGGGACCTCTACAGATAAACTCTCGAACTCTGGGGTGGCATTGACCAGAGACTTTTGGGTTGTTGGACTTTGGGGTGATTGGACTTAAAACCCTAAGGGGAAAAAGGACAGTGCCAAACGTACTTGGAGGTGGGTTTTTGTTTATGGTTTGTGTTATAACCCTGTTTGTGGTGTTTCTCCAATGGGATGCCGCATTGATTCGTTCCTTTATTAAAAAGATTTTGCTACACTCAGACTCCGTGCTTGCGAGAGGGGAAGTATTGCCTCCTAGAGGCGCCCAGGGGGGTGTGGTATGTGAGTGTCCCAGGTCACTGGGTGGGGACTCGAGCCGGTTATGCATTGTGTTACTGAAACGGAACCCCTGGATACTGAACCCGGCCATTGTTGCTGCCAACTCAGAGGGGCAGAAGGGTTACACAAGCAAGAAGCAGGCTAGAGATAACAAGGTTAGTTCAGTCAGGAAGGATGAGGCCCTCTTCTAGCAGCTGAGGTGTGAAAACCAAGGGAGGAGAAACTGGTTTTGTAGTTGGCAAGCCATTCACAGTCTTTGTTTAATCCTCAGATGATGGTGTCAAACTTGCAGATGAACTGAAGCACAGCAGTTTCTCTTTGAAGTCTGGTCCTGAAGTTTTTTTGCTGCAGTATGGCCACCTTAAGATCTGCTGTTGTGTGGCCAGGGAGGTTGAAGTGTTCTCCTACAGGTTTTTGTATATTGCCATTCCTAATATCTGATTTGTGTCCATTTATCCTTTTCCGTAAAGACTGTCCAGTTTAGCCGATGTACATAGCAGTGGGGCATTGCTGGCATATAATGGTGTATATTACATTGGTGGACGTGCAGGTGAATGAACTGGTGATGGTGGGGCTGATCTGGTTAGGTCCTGTGATGGTGTCGCTGGCGTAGATACGTGGACAAAGTTGGCATCGAGGTTTGTTGCATGGATTGATTTCTGAGTTAGAGTTACTATGGTGCAGTGTGCAGTTACTGGTGAGAATATGCTTCAGGTTGGCAGGTTGTCTTTGGGCGAGGACTGGCCTGCCACCCAAGGCTTGTGAAAGTGTGGGATCATTGTCCACGATGGGTTGTAGATCCCTGATGATGTGTTGGAGGGGTTTTGGCTGGGGACTGTATGTGATGGCCAGTGGAGTCCTGTTGGTTTCTTTCTTGGGTTTGTCTTGCAGTAGGAGGCTTCTGGGTACACGTTTGGCTCTGTTGATCTGTTTCTTTATTTCCTTGTGCGGGTATTGTAGTTTTGAGAATGTTTGGTGGAGATTTTGTAGGTGTTGGTCTCTGTCTGAGGGGTTAGAGCACATGCAGTCTCCTGAGAATCGAAAAAGAGCTCCAGCATGGACCGCACAGGAGGTACTGGATCTGATCGCTATATGGGGAGAGGATTCTGTGCTAACAGAACTCCGTTCCAAAAGACTAAATGAAAAAAATTTGGAAAAATTTCCAAGGCCATGACGGAGAAAGGCCACACCAGGGACTCAGTGCAGTGCAGAGTGAAAGTTAAGGAGCTCAGACAAGCCTACCAGAAAACCAAAGAAGCAAATGGAAGGTCCGGGGCAGGGCCGAAAACATGCCGCTTCTATGCTGAGCTGCATGCAATTCTCGGGGGGTCCGCCACTACTACCCCACCCCGGTCCGTGGATTCCGAGGTGGGGGTGGTAATCTCAGCCATGGCTGAGGATTCTGCGGACCGGGAAGATGAGGAGGAGAAAGAGTTTGCAGACAGCACACAGCACTCCATTCTCCCCAACACCCAGGAGCTTTTTCTCACCCAGACAGAATTACCCCTCCCAGCCCTCCCAAGCCACTAGCCCAGACAATGAAGCCATGGAAGCGACCTCTGGTGAGTGTATCTTGTAAATATAAACATGGTTTAAAAGTGTTTTTTAATGATTGATTTGCCCTGAGGACTTGGGATGCATTTGTGGCCAGTACAGTTATTGGAAATGTTTGTTAACATGTCTGGGGATGGAGCGGAAGTCCTCCAGGGACATCTCCATGAAGCTCTCCTGGAGGTACTCCAAAAGCCTTTGCAGAAGGTTTCTGGGCAAGGCAGCGTTATTCCGTCCACCATGATAGGACACTTGACCACACCATGCATGTAGCAAGTAGTCTGGTATCATTGCATGACAAAGACTAGCTGCATATGGTCCCGGTGATTGCTGGCATTCAAGCAACATCCGTTCTTTATCTCTCTGTGTTATCCTCAGGAGACTGATATTGTTCATGGCAACCTGGCTGAAATTCAGGAATTTAATTAAGGGGACAGAGATGGCCATTCCTACTGGGCTGTTTATCTGTTGCTTAAAAGAAATCCTTCCTTGCAGGAAGCCAAGCGGGGGGAAGGGAGGGGGGGAATGGCACTGAGCTTTTTCGAGTTTGGCTAGCAGGGATCTTCCCTGCTACCAGCCACGTGGTGGGGGGAGGGGTAAAGCGATCATCCCAGAGAATTGGATGGGGTGGGGTGGTTTCTGCTGCTGCATGTTAACAGGAAAGAAGCAGCACTGAACGGGATTTGCTTGGTATTTGGGAAAGGAGGGCACTGTGTATATGAAGGCTGCAGAAGCCAAAAGACAATGGCTACCATGGCCACATGCAAGCTGAATTCTGCTGCACGGACCTGCATCTGTGAGATCTCTAACACCAGAGCCGCAGGCACTCAATATTAAGATGCAAAATGCAACTTTGTAGTGAAATCACATGTGCTATGTAAGGTAAATAATGTTGTTCACTGTGAAAGAGTATAACCATTGTTCTGTAAAATGTATCTTTTTAAATACTTCTCTCCCTTTTTTACCTCCCTTATGCAGCTGCAAATTTTTCAAGCCTCCCTACTCCATCCCGAAAGCTCTCTCAGATAAGGTGGAGGAAAAAAGAAGACGCGAGACTAAATCTTCTCGGAAATCATGGAAGTAACCCGCAATGAAAGAGCTCATCTGAATGAGTGGAAGGAGGTGGTATCAAATTACAGGAAAGATGCCAGTGAACGTGAGGAGAGGAGGGACCAACGTGAGAGGAGAGACACTCGAGATGAGAGGTAGCAGCAGGAAGATCAGAGGTATAGGCAGGAAGGTCAGCAGTGGTGGGAGGCAACACTGGAGCTTCAGGAAGAGCAGCGGGGTCACAGAGTGCCGCTGCAGCCCCTGTGTAACCACCCTCACCACGTTCCATATCTTCCTCACTCAGACGTGTAAGAACGCATGGGAGAAGTCTTCGTGCACCCGCCCACTCCACCTCCGTGGACAGCTCAACCAAAACACTGTTATTACTTCGAAATTTCTTTAGTGGTCTTTCCCTTCCCTCCTATCCTCCTCCCAAACCACACCCAGGATACCTTGTCAGTTCTCTGCCTCTTTTTATGATGACTTTTTAATAAAGAATACACGATTTTTAAACGATAGTGACTTTACTTCCGTAAGCAAGCTGTAATCGAAGGGGGAGGGCGGCTTGCTTACAGGGAATGAGTCAATCAAGGGGGGAGTTCGTCAAGGGGAAAAAACACAGCAGTCACACTGTACCCTGGCCCATGATGAAACTCGTTTTCAAAGCTTCTCTGATGTGCACCGCTTCCTGGTGTGCTCTTCTAATCGCCCTGGTGTCTGGCTGTGCGTAATCAGCGGCCAGGTGATTTGCCTCAGCCTCCCACCCCCCCTTACTCTCATAGAGATTGTGGAGCACACAGCAGGCAGCAATAAGAATGGGGACATTGGTGTGGCTGAGGTCTGAGCGAGTCAGTAATGTGCGCCAGCGTACCTTTAAACGGCCAAATGCACATTCTACCACCATTCTGCACTTGCTCAGCCTGTAGTTGAACTGCTCCTGACTACCGTCCAGGCTGCCTGTGTATGGCTTCATAAGCCATGGCATCAAAGGGTAGGCTGGGTCACCCAGGATAACTACAGGCATTTCAACATCCCCAACTGTTATTTTCTGGTCTGGGAAGTAATTCCCTTGCTGCAGCTCTTTAAACAGAGTAGTGTTCCTGAAGATGCGAGCGTCATGAACCCTGCCTGGCCATCCCATGTGGATGTTGATGAAATGTCCCTTGTGATCCACCAGTGCTTGCAGCACCATTGAAAAGTACCTCTTGCGGTTTACGTACTGGGTGCCCTGGTGCTGTGGTGCCAAGATAGGGATATGGGTTCCATCTATCACCCCCCCATTGTTAGGGAATCCCATTGCAGCAAAGCCATCCACTATGACCTGCACATTTCCCAGAGTCACAACCTTTCGTAGCAGCAGCTTAATGATTGCTTTGGCTACTTGCATCACAGCAGGCCCCATAGTAGATTTTCCCACTCCAAATTGATTCCCAACTGACCAGTAGCTGTCTGGCTTTGCAAGCTTCCAGAGGGCTATTGCCACTCGCTTCTCAACTGTGAGGGCTGCTCTCATCTTGGTATTATGGTGTTTCAGGGCAGGGGAAAGCAAGTCACAAAGTTCCATGGAAGTGCCCTTATGCATGCGAAAATTTCGCAGCCACTGCGAATCGTCCCAAACCTGCAAAACTATGCGGTCTCACCAGTCTGTGCTTGTTTCCTAGGCCCAAAATCAGAGTTCAATGGCTAGAACCTGCTCCATTACCAGCAGGATCTCCAAAGCACAGGGGCCCATGGTTTGAGAGAATTCTGTGTCCATGTCCTCATCACTCGTCGCCGCTCTGCCGTAGCCGCCTCCTCCTCGCCTGGCTTTGCAGGTCCTGGTTCAGCATAGACTGCACGAGAATGCGCAAGGTGTTTACAATGTCCACAATTGCAGTCTTGATCTGAGCAGGGTCCTGCTTGCTGTGCTATGGCGTTTGCACAGTTCACCCAAGAAAAAAGGCGCAAAATAGTTGTCTGCTGCTTTCACGGAGAGAGGGGTGAGGCTGTACCCAGAACCACCCACGACAATGTTTTTTGGCCCCATCAGGGCACTGGAATCTCAACCCAGAATTCTAAGGGGGCGGGGGAGACTGCGGGAACTATGGGATAGCTACAGGATAGCTACTCACAGTGCAACGCTCCGGAAATCGATACTAGCCTCGGTACATTGACGCACACCGCCGAATTAATGTGCTTTGTGTGGCGTGTGCACTCAACTTTATACAATCTGTTTTACAAACTGGTTTATGTAAAATCGGAATAATCCTGTAGTGTAGATGTACCCTGACTGCTAAAGGCAAGCACACTTCTGTGAGTTGTTTTCAGGTAAAACCGGCAGCTTTGAGGCAAGCAATTCAGACCCTGGGTCTTTGCTGGAGCTAGACAGGAGTGTCTGGCTCAGGCAGGCAGGGGGCTGGAGTCCTGAGCTGGCAGGGAAAACAGGAGGCAGAGATAGTCTTGGCACATCAGTTGGCAGCTACCAGGGGGGTTTCTGTGATCCAACCCGTCACATTGGGTATTTCTGGTTAGCAACAAGAATAATACACTATGCCTATACACATTTAAGCAAATATACAGCTTAATTTATTCAGATTCTTTATTTTTATATTTTGTGTTATGTTAGAAAATGGTGACTGGTGCATTTCTTATTTTCTAGATGATTATTAGTTTTTTACTTGTGATTTATGTTAAACTCTATTTGGATGGAAATTCAAATAGAATGAAAGTGTACAAAACCAGCATTTTAATGTTTTTTTTATTAAATAAAACCACCTTAAAATGCTGAATACAGAAGAAAAAGTTTATCACACATTTTGCATTTAAAATTAACTGATTTATTTATTTATAGCAGTAGTTCTTAACCTGGGGTGCGCACACTCACTGGCAGTGTAAGATGCCCTTTCTAGGGTGTGCGAGGACATCCCAGATTTTTTTTTAGAAGGTAAATAATCGAAAACACAATTAAGGAACAGGCACGTAAGTACAACTACTTTGTTTCATCACTCATATTTATTAACATTATACATTTTTTAACCATTATTGTGTTAAATTTTAACTGCAAAATAAAAATAAATATATAATTCTCTCTTTCATTCTATAGTTATGATATATCTAGGTTGAAAGAATTGACCTACTTCAACGATTTTTTACAACGGATGCAAGAACATTTTGAGAACCAAAGGGGTGGCAGGCTGCAGCAAAGGTTAGAACCACTGATTTACAGTATAGTATAGTTAGTGAATTGAGCTGATTATTTCTGGTCACCATGTCTTTCAAGATTTTAGAACTAGTAGATCTCAGCCTTTCATGCCTGTTTTCTTCATAAACTAGAAGGAGAAAGCAAAGAATACAATACAAACTTCTGCTTTTTCAACTCACAATTGGTTTCTTCACTTTTAACGAACTAGTCACCTGAAGAAATGAAATTTTTTTCCTTCTCCACCTGCATAATAGGCTACTTCTGTCAAAAACTTGTTTAGCACTTCTACAAACTATCCAGTAACTTCCACCATTTCAATGGTTTGACATTCTTTAAAATTGGGCAAACGTGCTCCTTATAGTTTTGTATTTAATTTAATTGTTTATAGTAAGTTTAGACCTGAACATAGTTTATTTTCAAATGTAATTTTAAATAGGTCTATTTAAAAAATAATGTTTGTAATTGACATAAAAACATCCAATCTTAAATACAAAAAGCTGGGACTTTTTTGTGTTTGATTTTTAACTATCCATTTTATCCACTGAGTTTGTCTCTGTAGTTTTTCAACATCAGTAGATCATTCCAAGATATTCTTTTAATCACTTTTAAACATCGCTCTGCAGAGCAGCCTAAACAAAACAGGACATGCCTTAAACCAAAAGCATAACCACTGTCCACACCGCTCGCACCACTCGAGCCCAGCAATGATTTTTTTTGACAGAGTAATTTCTTTATTAATAGTAACTATCATTTACTGTTAAGGAACAAAGTTCCCCTACCATGTGGCACAATGTGTCAGTACAAGGGGTCATAGCACAGATAACGTTACAATGCCCGGCATGTGCTGGGCTGCTCAGGGAGAGTACTGAAAGGCTACACAATCCAACAGTGAAATATTTTTAACACTTACGATTTCAAAACCACTTGGGACAAACAGTCTAAATTAAGAATCAAAACATTTCTTGGTCTTGAGAAACTACTGAGAACAAACACTCTTACAATAAGACAGCATAATGATTACAGTACAGCAATTATACTCTATTCCAAACCTGCACCCAGATTGGCCTCTTCGTCTTCTTAGTTTAGTGTCTAATGCTCTCCAACAGGTATCACACCTCTGATGTGACAATAGCACAGCAGCTGGCAGGGATGAGACTCCTCAAGTGCACTGCTATGTCAAAGTATGATCAGTATTAGTCCATTCCCTTAGGAAGCAGCACATTGTGAAGACCATGCACTTAAATACCTGCCAGAAGAATAAACTGGAGGGGAGGCTTACTAGTACAATGGATTAATGCATCCACTGTTGAGCCCTAGAGATCCGAGATCACTTGTACATCACACAAGTTTTAACATCTCAAACTAGACCCTGAAAAATATCTGTCTACATGGCAAAGCCAGTGCGTGATTTGACAAACTGACAGTTTTCCACAAAAGAGCAAGGACTGCGAGGGGTCAGAGGTGGATACAGGCAGCAGGTACAGTTTGGCATGCATTGGAAAAGTAGTGGTTTAAACTTGCAGAAAGCCTGCCTGCATTATTAATTGACATTGGCGACTCCATGCTATCCAGCCCCTCACTTTTACAATCACAGATAATACTCACTCTGATTTGTACTGCTGATTAATGTAGAGTACTGAACTGCCTCATTAATGATGCTCATTCATACAATCAGACAAAATTACCATCCAGCTTTCTACATTAACTAGCTTGGGGTGGTTTATTTTTAAAAGAGACACAGTCATCATAAAATTTAGCCAATTACATTTTCTTATTTTAAAAAAATTCCTTCCACATTGCTGTGTGGAAATCCAGTACAAAAAGGGAAAGTCACTGATCACGCAAAGGAAACAGAACAACGGACTCTAAACGAAGTGCAGTAAAAGGTATAAACAAATGGGTTGAAAAACAGAAATATTTTCCTTTTAACCTCTTTCATTTATAGTAACCTTAAATTTTGGAAGTAGCAATGGAAAGTAAATAATTTTCATACAAACGTGAATTTTAAGGTGACCGTGGTCCTTTAACAGGAAATTCCCTCTCAAGCATTGGTCCCTAGAGAGAGGTAACGCCAAATTCACTGAATTAAAAGTTGGGATGGTATTTTTCTTTTTACAATGTTGCACAGTGACAGGATTTGAAAAGCAGAGGCAGAACTAAGATGATGAGAGCCTTAGAAATAAAGTAAGCTAAATAGTTATGTAACAAAGCAGAGTAATTCCAGAGTCAGGTTCTTTTGGCTTGGCCTGCACCAGAATTCTAGCAGTGGTGCAGGAAGCAAAAAAGCCAGACATCAGACTTGTAACAGCATAACTAGAACATGGGAAGAACACCAAATTGGGCTTACCTTCTCAGAGGAAGATTTCTTGTTTTACTTTAACAAGAAGACAGAAAGATTCCTCTTATTGTCATTCACGTATTTAACACACACAAGCATGATAGTCACATTGATGTTCACATGCTCTAAGTTGAGGAACATCTATTTGGCTGTTATTTCTGCTTCCTGTGTGGCGTTTGCTACCACACTGTTATAGAGAACTGTGTTCTAATAACAAATTTCAAGTGTGCCTGTCTCCTATCTATTCAGATTCAAATTGTAATGCAAGAGCTCCATTACTCTCCAGACTCCCATATTTCTGTACACAAAGAGGATGAGTAAGAAGATAGGGCAGGCATAGGGAAAGAACTGCCCACTGAAATGCAAACATCTCTTTCTCATTCTGAAAACAAGGAACTATTTCCATCCACTTACCCTGACCTTATGGTAGCAGCTATATTTAAGGTTCTCTTCAAACCTTTCCAGCTGGGATGGTGGTTCCAGTAATACAACCACAGCTCTGAGATGAAAGATGGCTTTGTGATTAAAGCATTGGACTGGGACTCAAGAGATCCAGATTCAATTCCTAACTTCATCACAGACTTCCTATGTAACGTTGGGCAAGTCACGTACTCTGCATTTCAGCTCCCTATCTATAAAATGGGGATAATATTTCCTTTCTTTTCTATATAGAATGTGAGCTCTTCCAGGCAGGAACCATCTTTTATTATGCGTTTATACCATGAATAGTATAATTGGTCCCAATCTCGTTTGAGGTGTCTAGTTGATTCTGTAACACAAATATAATTAACTAAATATTTCCGTTAAAGAAAATAATTATGTCTACATCCCCCAACCAAATACTTCAAAGACTGTGTAGAAGGAATGTGGGGCCCTGGCTGTCAGAAAACACTCCACATAACTGCAGTTTCCCCCTGAAAAAAGTGTTTCAGTACTGCAAGAGTCTGGCAGCTCTCTGGATGCCAAGAGTAGAAAGATTCTCGCTCCTCATCACTTCTTGGTTCTCTTTTCTCACTGCTGCTTTGTCATTAGAGGTCTGTGTGTCTAGCACTAAACTGGGCCATGTTTTACAAGGTGCAGATTCTCCCTGGCACAGGGTTCATGTTCTCATATGCCTGCAGTTGGCTAAGGGTGAAGGGAAAGAGCTTTGGGGGTGGGAAAATGGATATATATCACAAAGTGCTATAATCCATTAAATCTCTTTTATAATAGAAGAGTGCCTTCCACTACAGTTTGAAGCTGCCATGGACAATATTCTAAATGTCTAATCATCTTCCTCAGACTTTGAGATATGCTTTATCAGCTATAAACAAAGAATATTAAACAACGATCAGTCACAGAACCGTAAAAGTCAGGGTTGGAAGGGACTTATTCAGACTATAGTTACCTCCCCTCTGTGGTTTCCCAGAGTGTCAGCCCTACAGAATGTCACAGAATGTTAACTACACCCAAAGGACCTCATCCACAACTTCAAATTGCTTCTCACTGACTGCAGAATCCAGTTTTTAAAATGTCCTACTTGTTATAAGATTCATCACAGACTCACATGCACTTAAACGAAAGCCTCATCTTCCTAGTTTAAACCCATCCGCATTAATTGAGCTCTGGACTCCTCTGCTCCTCTACACAATATCACCATCACTGAAGCAAGAGCCTTAACATCTGCAGCTCCTGGAACTGTCTAAATACTCCTTGCTGTTTTTACTGAATACTCTTTATTTCAAATCACTTTTCTTTCTTTCAAATGCCTAATTTCTGTTTGTTACTTGCTATTTAACTCTGAGCAGCGATACTTCTCTTTAGAATCAGGGACGCACAGAGAGGGGGGCAAGTAGGGCAATTTGCCCCGGGTCCTGCAGGGTCCCCCAGAAAATATAGTATTCTATAGTATTGCAACTTTTTTTTAATGGAAGGGGCCCCTGAAATTGCTTTGCCCCAGGCCCCCTGAATCCTCTGAGCGGCCCTGTTTAGAATATACATTTAAACTGTACTGCTCTTTGCACGGGATGGACATCACAGAATAATCTTCAATATGAAAAAACATTAAGACACCAAAAAGACATAGCATATAATGCTGCACTGGACACTCATTTGACCTGTCAGACATTTGTTTGCAGTGGGGGCTTAAAGGCAGCTTGCCTATCCCAGATGAGAAAAAAGCAGAGAGCAGGTTGATCTCAGATTCTCGTCAAAGAACACCTGATAGGACTTCCTGGAGCAACATAGACTACTGAATGAGATTAGAGAAACCTAATCTTGTTTGTTTTTAAATCACAACTACCTGTAATCTCACAACCAGATAATGGTATTAACAAAACCCTGAAACACACAATAGGGATGGAGAAAGGTTATCTCCTCTAAAGAATCAGGCTTTTACACAGCTAGGTCAATGTAAAAAAAAAGAAAAAGGCTCAAAGGTGCTTTCCATAGCGTTATTTACTTATACTAGGCAAACAAAACTCATCAATAGCTTCTGTGAAAAGCATATTTGGTAATTTCAGAATAATTGTGGGGGGTTTTTAAGTAATCATTCATTTTCAAGTGCCTCTTAAAGGGATAAGTATTGATTCTTACATAGTGTTACCATACGTCCGGATTATCCTGGACATGTCCAGATTTGGGGGTTTTAAATAGCCATCTGGGAGGACTGTAAAAATCTAAAAAGGTCTGGGATTTCCCTCCCAATGCAGAGTGCAGCACGGCTGACAGAGCGGCTGGACCGGATTCAGCCGCTTGGGGCCTCCAGCAGGCAGAGCCCCTCCCCTGCTTCTCCCTCCCCTGCAGCTTCAGTGCGCCGCACTGGCAGAGCTCGGGGGGAGGGGGCTGTGCACTCCACGGGGGAGCGGGCAGCATGTCTGACTCTGTATGGAGCCAGACACGCTGGTCTGAGCGGCACAGTAAGATGGCTGGGGGGGTTGGAGAAGGGGCAGAGGATCCCAGGGGGCAGTCAGAGGACAGGGAGCGGGGGGGTTGGAGGTCCCTGGGGGGGCTCTCAGGGGCGGGGGTGTGGATTGGAGTTGGGGCAGTCAGGGGACAGGTAGGGGGTAGGGCCCTGGGGGGCAGTTAGGGTGGGGGTCTCAGGAGGGGGAAGTCACTGAAAAGGAAAAGGGAGACTTATATAGGGGGTGCGGTCCCAGGGGGCAGTTAGGGGAAAAAGTCCCGGAGGAAAAGATAAGGGGACAAGGAGCACAGGGGTTGGATAGGTTGGGGATTCTGTGGTGGGCAGTCGGGTCAGGAAGTGGTAGAGAGTGGATAGGGGGCAGGGCTATCCTGGCCCCATGGAGAGTCTTCTTTTTTGAAAGTTCAAATATGGTAAACCCTATTCTTACACCTTCCCTCCTACCTCCCCATTTTTAATGTAAAAACTAGTTATTTAGTGTCTTGAAACTATTATTAATTTTCTTGACTATACTTGTCCAACAATCACTAGCTCATTAAAAAAATTAAAGCCTGCTAACTCTTTAAAAAATCCATTATTCAAGTTTCATCTTAGAACACCTCTTTGGAGTAGAATTATAAATCCCCTCCAGAAGGGCTTAGATTGAAAATGTTGAAATGAGACAAAAGCAAACTGACCAACCAGCAAACTGGCTTCAGGGCACAATGAGCTTCCACGTGAGCAGGAATCAGTGTTCAGCCACTTCCTCCTAGACCTGAGGAGGCTCCAAATGCTGCAGAGATAACATGTGAATACCCTAAAGAGAGGAAGCACCACACATCACTCTAGTGCAGGGGTAATCAATAGGCAGGCCACAAGGCAAATCCAGACTGCCAGACACTTTTGAACAGACCCTGAAATATTTTTCTTTACTTTTTATTTTCTTCTCTGGAATCTGGACCTTGACCAAGAAATTTGGACCTTAACAAAAATAACTGACTACCCCTGTGCTAGTGAATCCCTCCAGATGATGGACACAGGTTGTAGGAGCTACATCCATATCTTTTTGGCTGAAGAGAGGGTTCTCCTTCAGCATTAAATCTTTGAAAGAAAGGAGAGCTATATCAGAAGATCCCCCCCTCCAAAAAAACAAAAACAAAAAAAAAACCCAAAACTACCAAACAATTTATGGCACACAATTGAGGTATGGTAAGGTATGCTACCTGAGAAACACATCTATCTATGCTTAAGTGCACAGCCAATAGGACTGAAATAACTAAGTACTGAAAGCTATATTGAACCCAAGTCCTGGGCCAGCCATATTTGGTCCTCGAGTGCCAATAACATATAGTTAAACCAAGGAATTAAAGACTTGTTTTTGAGTGGGGGGCACACTACCTTGTAAATTAGGTTAACAGAGCTAAATACAAATGCTAATATATTTGGACAAATTCAGTAAGATAAGGCCTGGGTCAACTATAAATATTTTACCCTGACATCAAACCCATGCAAAATAATGGAAAAGCTGATATTGGATTCAACTGATAAAGAATTAAAGGTTAGAAATATAATTAATGCAAGTCAAAATGATGTTATGCAAAACAGATCTTTTCAAACAAGACTTATTATTTGAGGAGATTACAAATTTGGTTGATAAAAGTAACTGCGCAGAAATATTATTTAGACTTTTGTAGGGCATTTGACTTAGTAACATACTTTTCTGATTAAATAATTACAACTACACAATGTAAATAGAGCACATATTAAATGGGTTAAGAACTGGATAGCAAATAGATCTCAAAAGAATGGGGAATCATCATTGAATGGAAGTGCTTCTAATCAGATTCTGCAAGGATTGGTACTAGGCCCAGTGCTACTCAACATTTTCATCAACAATCTGGAAGTAAATTTAAAATCACCGCTGATAAAATTTGCAGATGACATAAAGACTGGCTGGCAGAGTGACAAATAATGAAGAAGACAGAAAACTGGGCCCATTCAAACAAAATGCGTTTTAATGCAGTCAAAGGCAAAGATAGACATCTAGGAATAAGATATGCAAGTCATATCTACAGAATGGGTGGCTATATCTGGAAAGCATTATGTGAATAGGATTTAGGGGTCATAGTGAACAAGAAACTCAACGTGTGCTCTGTGCAATGCTATGGTATAAAGGGCTAAAGAGATAATTGGTTGTATAAACAGGAGAGTGCCGAGTAGGGAGTGATTTTACCCCTTTATATGGCACCTGTGAGACCATAACTAGAATACCGTTTACAGTTCTGGTGTCAACATCTTAAAAAAGATGTTCAAAAATTGGAGATGGTGCAGAAGAGCCACAAAAATTATCTGAGGGATACAAAAGATGCCTTACGTGAGAGACTTAAAGAGGTCAGTCAGAAAGAAGACTGAGAGGTGACTTGATTACAGTGTATGAACGCCTTCAAAGAAAGAAAATATCCAATACTAAAGAACTAATTTAGTGGAGAAAAACACAACAAGAACCAGTGACTGAACCTTGAAGCTAGACAAAAATTAACTTAGAAGTTAGGCATATATTTTTAATCACGGAAACAAACTACCAATGGAAGTGGTAGATTCTCCAACTCTTGAGGTCTTCTAATCAAGATCGGATGCCTTCTGGAAGATATGCTTTAGCCAAACACAAATTACCGGGCCCATTACATTTCACCCAGTTGGGTCTGTAACAGCATGTGATATAAAAGAGGTCAGGTTAGAGGACCTAATGGTCCCTTTTGTCTTTAAACTCTATTAACCTATAATTTATAGATATTAAAAATCCAGAAAAGGGAGTTAGCTGGCAAAATCTGGAGAAGACAAAATTATTTAGGTTCATCAACTGCAAAGAGGACCATGAGGAACTTCAAAAGGACATAACCAAGCAAAGTGAAGGGCTAATACAACAGCAGAAGAAATTAAATGTTGATAAATACCAAGTAATATACATCAGAGAGAAAAACTAGAGCTACTCGTTCACCTTACAGGTTTCTAAATTAACTATAATTACTCAGGGAAAAGACCTGTGCATTGCTGTAGACAAAAATTTCTGCTCAGTGCATAGTTGTGGTCAAAAAACACACAAAACGTTAGGGTACAAAAGGAATGGCTTAGTGTTTACTATGGAAAATATATTTTTATATAAAATCAACGGAGCAGCCTCATTGGAAATACTGTTTTCGGTATTGGTCAGCCTAGCTCAAAAACACTACTGCCATTTTAGAGGGAGTTCAGAGACTAACAACAAGAACGATTAGGGACATGGAAAACATTTCATATGAAAAAAAAGATTGAAAAGACTGGAGCTATTCACTTTGGAGAGAAAACAAATAAGAAAGGACAAGGTAAAGCATACAAAACTAATGAATAGTGTTTAGAACATACATCAGGAACTTCTATTCATCCTCTTGCATAATACAAAAAGCAAAGGGACGGTCAAACTAAAAGGTGGTACATTCAAAGTCTAATTATATGTTGTGTGAAAAAGTATTTCCTTTATCAGTTTTGAAACTCAGCCACAAAAAATTGTTGAGGCCAAGAAATTTGCAGGATTCAATGAAGGACTAGATAATTATATGGGTAACAAGAACATGGAGTTATGAAAAAAAATACTAAAAAAAAAGGTTTGGAAGGGCTATAAAACGTCATATTTCAGGGGTTAAGTCCATCTCTTACTATTAGGGGTTAAAAAGAGATTCATCCAGGGGAGAGGGATGTAGATTATCCCACACCTGCCTACACAGAGTTTCTTGTATCTTCCTCAAAAGCATCTGGTACCGTCCACTGTTGCAAACATGATACTGTACTAGATGGACCAAGATTCTCCAATCCAATAAGGCAATTTTTATGCTCTTACCTAGCCTTGGGTATTCACAAGACAGTATGATATGATTTCAAGTCCTAAAAATTACCATCCTACTTTCCTCTCAGTTCAGTTTCAATACAATTTTAGCAGTTGCTACCTTGGGAACTGCTAGGGATCAAATCCAATCCATACTTTGTGAATGTTTGGCACACTGGTGGTTAGAAGTGGGGCATAGTTTGTTTTTTTTAAATGCAAGATGGTGATGTTAAGGACCACTACCTTGTGACTTGCCAGGGCTGAGAATATGATGATGGGTCCAGTGGTCAAAACAAAATCACTCTGATTTTTGCCCTTTTGTATAAACGAAGCCTCTGTACTCTGGACAAACAAGCACACTAGCTACTAATACACAAGTTACCCTGACTTCAGAACAGCTCTAACCATCTGAGGGCAGCAAGCCAAGGAGTTTTGAATGTAAAAGTCATAAGGGGTTCAAACATTAGGCAACATTTTCCAACCTCCTTTTGTCCTTCTCATCCCAGCTTCTCTCTAATCATTAAGTGAAGTTATATATTGACTTTATTTTTACCAAAGTTACTTCCATTCAACACACTGGTGCCAGAACCCTTTGCGCTTTAGTCCAATGAAACATTAAGCAGTACCACAGACCATACTAGGCTCAGTCTAGAGAGGACCAACACCCACACCTGGGGAAAGAGAAAAAGCAGTTCCTTAGAGCATTGCTGCGGGAGATTTGTAATCTCTTGTTATATTTGACAAAGGGAGAATCACAGAACAATGTTACTGAGTTTCATTTCAGTGGTGGATGAAAGTTTCTTTCAAGCCATGTCTGCCAACTCTTGCAGCTCCCACTTCAATGTGGAGACACCTGAATCAATAATGAGCAAAGGAAGGGAATCTGTATGCAGAGTAGATAAAGAAATACAGTAGGCTGTGTGGATTTTATGTTCCACCTTGTCATAGTATGAAAGCAGTAAAAAACATTTGTTATTTACCCTAGAAAATAAATAACTGAATTTAGAGAAGGGTAGACCACACTTTCCTTAACTGTGGCTTGCAGCAGCATCCTGCCAGTAACCCAAGGGCTACACCCAAGGGCTATGAAATGTACATACTTTTAAAAACAAACAAAATATGACCAGAACCACAACATGATGTTTCTTGACTCTTCCCTGACATATCAACAGAAACTGGCTGTTTTTCTTTCCCAGCAATAAAACCTCCTGTTACTCAATCTTGTCACCCAAAAAGTGAATATAGTACATGGATAAAAAAAAATTTGATCCTTGAGCACCACTGGTTTCAAAGAACACTCAAGAAATGGAGACAGAGCGCCCATCTAGTTATCTAGAGTCCACTTCCATTAAAAAAAAACACACAAAAAACTATATGCTTCAAATACCCGCCCACTCCCACACCAGTGGAGCTCTCTTCCCAGGATGGAGGCAGCAGTCACAAGGGAGCAAGTTAGGGACTCTAGCCTTGGAGAACAAGATGGACCTTTAGAAAAATACCAGTTACACCTCCACTCAGCTTGCGAACACCACAGTCTCCTTTAACTGGTCATTTCTTACATATTAAAACAAAAAAAATAGGACACTAGTATGAAAAAAACAAAAATCATGGTTAACTGGAGAGAAAGTTGTGACTATCAAACAAACTTTGGGGGATTACTCATGATAGTAGCATCATTTATACATATCAAAAACACAAACATAACATAAGAACAGCCATACTGGGTTAGACCAAAGGTCCATCTAATCCAGTATCCTATCTTCCGACAGTGGCCAATCCCAAGTGCCCCAGAGGGAATGACCAGAACAGGTAATCATCATGTGATCCATCCCTGTTACCTATTCTCAGCTTCTAGAAAAAAAGAATCATCACCTGCCCAACCCTGCTAATAGCCATCGATGAACCTATCCTCCATGAATTTCACTAGTTCTTTTTGGAATCCTGTTATAGTCTTGGCCTTCACAACAGCCTCTGGCAAGGAGTGCCACAGGTTGACTGCATGTTGTTTGAAGCAATACTTCCTTTTGTTTGTTTGTTTTAAACCTGCTGCCTGCTAATTTCATTTGGTGACCCCTAAGTCTTGTGTTATGAGAAGGTGTAAATAACACTTCCTTATTCACTTTCCAGGCTAGAAAGACTGGAAATTAGGTTACTTTCCCAAACACAGAGTGACTGACAGCTGAGGTCGCCTGAACTCGGCCCCTCCAACTAGGAAGCCACAAAACAAAACCCCAGAACAAAGACTCCCTTGGCAGCCCACTGCCCACTCCTGACACCCAGCACCCCCGTGCCAGGCCCCCGGGAACCAAGCGCTGAAGACAAGGCTGAGCAAGGCCTGGCTAGAGACCATCGCAGGGGCAAAGGCAGCCCTGCCTAGAGGCACCGACAGTGAGGTTCCCGTGGGGCCTGTGCCCGGGAGGCCAATTCCCCGCCAGCTCCCCTGACACATGGGGCAGAGGCTGTAGGAGCAGCCGCACTCACTGCCCCTGGCACAGGCTCCGCAGCGGGCTCAGAGCCCCGCCCTCAAACTGCCCAGCCTCTCTCCTCCGCTGCCCTTACCCAAGTACTCGGGCCCCGGCAGGGACAGGCGCTCGGGGCTCAGCATCTCCCCAGCGCGCGTTGCTCCTTCCCGGCCTCCGTCCGTCTCCAGGACGCCAGCCGCCGTCGCGGGGTGGGGGAAGGGTCATGATTTGAAACTCCGTCTGGAAACAGACCCGCACAACTCAGGTTCCGGGGGGAGGGAAACGCATCAGTGTCACACCCGGCAATCGCCCCCTCCGGGGACCTCTCCTTGTCCCGCCCCGCGCCCTCTGCCAATCCCAGCAGCCGCACTAGGGAGGGGCACGCAGCACATAGGGCGGGCCGCGTTGATTGACAGGCACGGGATGTGCCCCGCTGAAAGCTCCGAGTGGGGAGTCGCGCGCGCGTGCCCAGTGAGGGAGGCGCAGTAAGGCGGGGACAGTCGTGACCGATTGTATAGTGCTCTGGCCACCCCCGGGGCAGCGGCAGCAGCCAGGGCCCGAGCTGGGCGATGAGGGGCGGGAGGAGGCTGTGATTGAAGAGAATGGCACTGCATGCGGGAGCGGGGAGGCGAATAACAGGGCATGGTGGGGGGGGGGGTCCGTGTCATCATGCCCGGTGTAGAGAGAGCAGAGCAGGAACTCTTAGTCACGCTTTCATCATACAAGGACAAGGAGACGGGCTCTGAGGTTGAAAGGTAGCACATTTGAAACTAACAGCACTTTTGTATACACCAGTTAGCTTGTGGAACTCACTGCCACAGGAGAGCCTTGAGGCCAGGAGCTCAGCCTAGTTTGAAACAGGATCCGATATTTTGGATAATGAGAACATACAGAGTTGCATTAGTATGAATTAAAATGAAACAAAAAAAGCCAGAAATTTGGAAGGAATGCAAACTCGTATGTGTCAGGACACTGGCCAGTTATCTAGCTGATGGGAGTTTGGAATATAATTTTTCCTTATGAGTAAATTATTCCATAACTGCCTACTTTGGGGTTTCTTAAATCTGAACCATCTGCTACTGGCCACAATTGGAGATGGGATAGTGGGTGAAATGGACCCCCAGACTGAGCCGATTTAGCAGTTCCTATATTCTTAAAACTGGCAATGATTGCTACTGTCAAGACCAGCTAAAATTATCTGCTACTAGAGCAAGTCAATTTAGCTGCCACTGAAAAGCCAAATCTGAAAGACTTGCCTTCCATCAGCTGCCAATAAACTCGGCCAGGAGGAAATTTCTATGAGTTGTACATTGATCCTTGGTTATTCTCTGTAAACCACAAGCTCTTCTGTCAACATCTGGAGCCCTCATTTATGAGAGACCTTTTAAGTCCAGTTTAAATGTTATGTTCTAATATTTCTCTAATTCTCTGGGATTCTTCTGTTACTTTTTGGTCTCTGTGGATTGGATTTTTTTCTTTTTTTAACTAGCTAAGGGAATAAATCTTCCTTTTGGACACTAAGAACATTTGCGGTTGTAATAATGATATGTTACAGCACGAGTGGCGCCTGACTGTTAATGACTCAAAGAAAACTAAATAAAAACAAGATGTCATTTCTGGAGCCATTCACAGAGTTTCCCTTAAGTCACTTGCCCCTTGTCCTGCTGGAGCCTGGCTCGGGTGACCCACAGGACCAGCTGTAGGACTCACCTGTTCTCCCAGGCTTATCTGATCAGGGGGCAGAGTTACTGAGATAGAGCTTATTTTTAGGACTGTGGATGTTTGAAGCTAGTTTGGGATGGCAATGTCTTTGGGACCAGTTCCTTTATTATGTGAATTTAACTTTATACTGAGCTTGGAGAACTCTGATGGGCTCAAATTGAAACAAAGGTAAATAAATAAACACAAAATCCCTCTATATTAAGCAACTGTTGGGACTGTCACTTGTCATAGTTATATTGAAGGAATTTGTAATGGACTCCAGTCAAGTAGCAGGAGACTTAAACCGCTCTGGAGAATCAACAACCTTATAAAGAGGAATCTCTTGTGCTTCAGTACTATTTTTTCTAGACACTTCACCTTCAATTCTTGTTTTTCTTTTCTGTCACTGTATTTAAGGAATTAGGAGTTATAATAATTTCTGTTCATTAATAACTTTGCTACACTGAAGCTAGTCCCATGCAGAGAACTTCAATTATAAGAGGATTCTGGGAGTTGTAGCTTGGTTTCTATGTACAGAGTCGCAAACATTAAAGGCCTATTGGGTCAGACAGTCCATCTCCCAGGCAGGGTAGGTGTGACATCAGGGTCCATACACACCAAAGGGAGAATAAGGGTCTGAACCCTCAATGAAGAAGCAGTTGAATCAATTGGTTGTATACGACATTATTATGTATACAGCTATGTCAAGTAATGGTTATTATGAGTTATGTATACAGAGTGTGGTTGTGAATTTATGTATTTGTGTAGATATAAAGCTGTGCTCAATTTGTGCTGCAACATTCAGCTCCACCTCACACCAGGGAGGTGGTCAGCCAGGTGAGTAGGGGCTGCTTCCCCAAACCGACAAGACTAGCTCCAAGAATCTAGCATTTTACAATGCAGGAAAAGACAAATTATGGACCTTAACAGTTAATGTAAAGACACTGACACTGAAAAGAAAACCCCAGTCTTGGAAAACTAAAAAAGGGGGAAGTTTCCCCCACTCTGAATAACCATGAGTCATCCTTCCAGGAGAGGAAAAAAGGGCAAAAATCCTTTTCAAAGCAGGCAATTGGCTGAAATTTTATGTCTCAAACTGAAGGACAGTCTCAAAGACAGTGAACATTGGATCCCATTTTAGGGCTAGCAGGCACACTGGGAAACTGTTCAGAGGCAATAATAACTGGCATTAGAAAAGACAATTTCTCTAATACAGAAGTGTAGAGCCTGAAGTTGTGTCTTTCTGTTTATTTTCTCTGTGTCCATTTTCCTTGCTATTTCACCTTTGAATGTATAGTTTTTCTGTTAAATAAACCATTTACTTATTTTTACCCCCCAAACAGATCTCTGTTGTACAAACTGCATGTTGCAAAGTGAACTGAAAACTTGTGAACAGTGTTCACTCCTTCAGTGATGACGATCTAGCGGGGAAAAGTCCAGGTTCCTGGTAGTAAAGAACTCAGGGTAGACAGATTTGGGGCAAATTGGGACTGGAAGGGATGTTGAGGTCACCCTGCAAGAAGTAATGAGGCTGGTGGAAGCCAGCTGTAGGCTGGCTACAGGTGTCAAGGTTCTGAGCCATATCAACATAGCATTAAGGCACCCAGAGTTATAAAGCAGGCAGTGAGAGAACCTTTCACTGGTGTGGGAGATCCCCAAAAAATCACAGTAGGATTGTTTATGACTATATTTTTTAGTGTTTTGTTCAGACTAGTTTGAATCGTCCACTGTGGTAGGATTCCATCCCTTCATTTGGGAGACTTTTACATCACACATTAGCCTCTGATATCTCCCAGGGAACCTTTTCTGATGTTCATCCTACATTATTTCTTTCTTAATTTCTCCCTGCATCCTATCTCAATAATTCCTCTCTTCTCGATTTCTGTACCCTTTAGGAACACCTCTACCCCAATATAATGCCACTTGATATAACACAAATTCGGATATAACGCGGTAAAGCAGCGCTCTGGGGGGGCAGGGCTGTGTGCTCCAGCAGATCAAATAAAGTTCGATATAACGCTGTTTCACCTATAACGCGGTAAGATTTTTTGTCTTTCGAGGACAGCGTTATATCGAGGTAGAGGTAGAGGTGTATTTGTAGATTGTTGTCTCCCCTGCATGCCCATTTAATCATCTTTTAGACAAACATGAAAGCAGCTCAGACTTAACAGAGATTCCTGCAATATCCCCCTATAGACTTCAATTCAATATATTGTTGTTTATCGTTAGCTTTTGTTTTTGATTCATCAGTCAAATGGACCATAATCTCAATTACAATATTCATAGCTAAAACCATTTGAATTAATTTTGAGTAAGGTTTATGAGATGTTGTATCAAATACTTCATTAAAATCCAAATTTATTTAATATCGCATCTACTGTTTTCTATTCATCCACTCATGTTTTAATTCTATTAGAAAAGGCAATCAAGTCTATTAAGCAACATTTGCTTTTTATAAATGCCCTATGCTGTTTATTGCTTGTGGTTCCATTAGCTGGTCAGTGAATTTCTCCACCCCATATGTTCATCTATTTTACAAGGGATAGAAGTTAGATTTACAAGATAACTGTCAGGATCACTCTTCTTCCCTTTTGTGAAAACCAGTACCTCATGTACTCTTCTCCAATCTGCGGGTACCTCCCAAGCTCTTAATTACTTAAAGAAAAATTGTCAGTGGTCTAGTAAATTTCTTAGCTAAAGTCATCCAAGTACCTAGAGTTATAAATGTTTTAGATAATTTCCTTGATATCTTAGAATATGTAGCCTCAATTTTATGTCAATATTATAAATGTTTCTCAGCAAATTAATTATCAGACTTAGATCAGACTCCTTTGCTTTCATTCATTCAAACATATTTTGGGTGCACAGCTTAGTTTTCTTCTTACTGTTTCTCTCTTTGGCCTTTTGCTTGGTGTTATCAAACCCAAAGAGAAACCTCTTTCCCCTCATTAAAGTTCTCCTGAACAGGAGCTACTCATTCAGAAAAATAGGCTGTGTGTCTTATAAAAAATAATAAATAGAAACAGATATCAAGCAAAATTTCCAAGGGAAATGTTTTGTTTTAAACAGGCTCCATCACTGAAAATGTTTCATCTGGCTCCCACATCTTCCTCTAAGATTAAAACATTGTCAATGCCTAGGACTTTGGCAATTATTTCTACAATAACTACATAAACCCTAACTATGCTGGAGGGAGAAATGTAAGTGATCTTCAAGGTCTGTGGAATAGTCTTGAAGCAAGAAGAGCGATAGAAACCCCCTTGCTTAAAACATTTACAACTAAGTTGTACAAAGAACCAGAGAATACACTGTAGGCAGTCTCTAGTCCTGCTTTGGCTCTAACTTCTATTAAATTACTGTACACTAGGTTCACAAGAAACTTTGGGAACAAGTCTCTTGCCTCTAAGGGTATGGCTACACTCGAAACTTCAAAGCGCTGCCGCGGGAGCGCTTTGAAGTGTGAGTGTAATTGCAGCGCCAGCGCTGGGAGAGAGCTCTCCCAGAGCTGCACGTATTCCACCTCCTCATGGGGTTTAGCTTGCGCTGGGAGCCGCGCTCCCAGTGCTGGGGCACTGTTTACACTGACGCTTTACAGTGCTGTATCTTGCAGCGCTCAGAGGTGTGTTTTTTTCACACCCCTGAGCGAGAAAGTTGCAGCGCTTTAAAGCGCCAGTGTAGCCATGGCCTCAGGTGACCTTTAAGCTCCCACTCTGATGAGCATAGCTATGGCCTCACTTCCTGCACCACTTAGGGTTTAGCTAAACTTGCAGCTGTACAGCGCTGGGAGTTAAAGCTGTCTTTGTACAGCTGTGTAGGGAAAGCACTGCAGTGTGGCCACACTGACAGCTACCAGCACTGCAGTGTGGCCACATTTGCAGCATTTGCAATGGTGTTAGAAGTGGTGCATTATGGGCAGCTATCCCAGCATTCAAGTGGCTGCAACGTGCTTTTCAAAAGAGGGGGGTGGGGTGGAGTGTGACAGGGAGCATGGGGGAGACAGAGAGAGTGGATTTTTGGAGCTGACACTGTGTCAGCTCCCTGCCTTGCAAGTTCTAAGGACTCGAAGATACACAGCACCAACCTTCAATCATTTTAAAAGTTTCGACCCCTTCCCCCATCCCTCTCTCATTCACTAAATGCAGATAGCCTTCAGATCAGATAAGCAGCTACTCCAAAACGGACCCCGCCCTTCCCACCTCTGGGCTACTTCTGTCCTCAAGCAAACACTAGCTGTGGACCTTCATCCCCCTGCCTGCCTCTGCTTGAGCAAACAGTAGCTGTGTTTATATTTTAGATAAGCAGCTCCAGAGCCCGGAGTTCACAAAAAAACAAAGAGAGGCATCACAACAAAACAAAGAGTGTTATCTTTACTTAAAAAGCATTATGGGAAGGTTCTGGAGGTCAGTTACAGCGTAATAAGATTAATCATTGTTTACACTGGCACCTCAGAGCTGCTTGCAGTGCTGTTCTCTTTATTCCTCTCCTCGAGGTGAAGTACATGCAAGTGTAGCCACACCCTTAGTTTTTGTTGGTGATTTCCCATCCAAATATTGACCCAGCTCTACTTAGCATGTGAGATTTAGCAAGGTGACAGGCCAAAGTGGTACAGAAACCCATCAGCCTAGATAGCTTAGCTTCTGCTCAAACCTTGCCATGCTGGCCAGTATCTTGGGCAATGACTTGTATTGTTTCAGCTATCACTATGCAAAGGGGCATGTAATTGCTCCTTCTCTTTACCCTGATAGAAAGGTACTTAGTACACCCATCAGCTTTAACCATGTCTGTAACTGATGGCAGCCATTAACACCATGGAGCTCAACAGTATTCTGGTAGGATAGGCAAGGTAACAGACACTGTTCACACACAAAAGAAAACAGTCTCTGCCTCAGACAGCTTCCAGTCTAAAAAAGGCAAACATACAAAGGGTGGGTAAGAGGGGTAAAACACAATCTATTTTAAAAAATCAACTAACTTAATTAGTTAGTTATTCTTTTAGCCTTGGCAGCAAAGATAAATCTTGAAGAGGGATAGGAATCAGCAGAGAAGTGTGGCTTTAGAAACTATTATTTGTTATTTGTATTACAATGTGTTTATAGATAAATAGATAGATTACATTTAATTATTAGTGGTCCAGTGTTAGGTGGTAATAAAATAGTGCAACAGGAGTAGTCAAGCTTGATTGCCTTTATTAATAAAGTTCCATTTATTCTTTGGGAATAGTGAATAATAAGAACAGATATACAATACTCAGTCCTTATGGAACCAAAACTTACAGCTGATGATAGTCTGATCCCAGTCCTGTCTAGTTCAACCAATAACTCAAACTTACAGTTATTTATAGATAGATTGTTGACAGCCTATAACTTCCTTTTTTAAAAACATACAAGACAGTTATGCATATCCCCTTTTGTCTGTTACATGTTGCAGATTTCCAGGCTCATATTAAAATAATATCCAGACTTTCCATACGAATGTGGTTAGTGCATTTGTGGTTAACAACACTTATTCTGATCAGTTGGATAATATACTAAACATTAAGAGTTTTGTTGCTTAATAAAGGTTAAACAACTTTATATCATTATTACAAATTATTCCCAAAGCTTCCTAGGGTTTTCATTTACTTAACAATAGATCATTATTTAGCAATAATCCCTTTTGGTTTAATGGTCAAATGGTACCTAAAAGGTTCAACTGAAATCAGGGTCCCATTGTTCTGTGCACTGTAGGAATGCGTACTAGCTGAGGCAGGGTGATTAATTTATGAGAGGCATTGTGAAAATGGCCTAGAAACCCTTGTGGAATTACTGATTTAATTGTTGAAATTATAAATATGCTTACCAAATTCCCTAAGCACATTCACTAAATAATAAAAAGATGAGCAAATTGACTTCATGTCAGTTAAAGGATTCAGCCAAAAATCCAGTGAAATGACTTTATGGAAATCCCTACCCTGTAGTAATAATGAGCTCTCAAGAGACAGGTTGGTTGCAGAGAAAGATTGGTACTTGACTCATTCTGAGCCTGCTCAAGCTGCAGGAAACATCTAGATCACACTGGACACAACCCTTAGCTTAGTCATTCCTATGCTAGTTGTTTGATGCTACTCCTTTAATATCCCTTCAAAAGAAACCTCATCCACCTGAACTCACTTTCTCAGGGAAAAGGCTGGGCAAATAGGAAGGCCTTGCATTGTGCTCTGGACATCAACAAACTTCAGGGGAGCAATGGTCCGAGTCAAAGGTCTTTCACAGCCAACATCCTGCCAGAAGTTATAATCTGAAGGCTATTAGCACAAGCATTTTAAGGATTCTCAACTAATGGAAGAGGTAACTATGAAAGATAACACATCTCTGAAGCAGCCAAGATTCATACCATAAAGTGCTTCAAATTTAACACTTGCAATTGCACCTAGAGCTCTTGTGTCAAGTGCCTATTTCACTACTAATATAGCAGAAGCAAATAGAAATCTGCAATACCTTCAACATTTTCCATTTTTACTTACTCACTTGGATTCTTTATGGGTTGGAACGAGTTTTATTTTGTCTCCTTGGGCAGGTGAATAGAGGGAACCTAATTGGAGATCTGATGTGCCCATAAACATAGTTGTTCTCATTTTAAACTCTATAGATTGCTGGAACCCTACATTCGTAATGCCTTAGGTTTAATATTGTTCCCAGATCATAACACAAGAACTAGGGGTCACCAACTGAAATGGAGGATACGTCCATCAATGGCTATTTGCCAGGATGGGCAGGAATGGTGTCCCTAGCCTCTGTTTGCCAGAAGCTGGGAATGAGTGACGGGATGGATCAGTTGATGATTACCTGCTCTGGTCATTCCCTCAGGGGCACCTGACACTGGCCACTGACGAAAGACAGGATACTGGGCTAGATGGACCTTTGGTCTGACCCAGTAGGGCCACTCTTATGTTCTTACATTCAAAATATAAATTGCTAAAAAAAAATCCTGAAACATTTTTCCTTACCCCAGATCATGGATATAGCTTTTAAAATCTGTGTGATCTGTTTAGGTCAAGAGGAAGCATTGTATGCTGGGGAGTGTAGCTTGTGCAAGCTGCATCTTCATATCAAAGTTGAGGGTAGCTGCAAGCTGCATTATAGATCTCTAACCTACATTAAGAATAGAGCCCAAACATTGGCCATCCTTGAGTTCAAGCCTCAGCAAGGAAAACTGGCTTTTTTTCTGTAATGGTAAATTGGAGGATAATCTCTCAATAGTTTCTGTTCACATTATCTCTTCAGAAAGGAAAAGGCAACATCTTTTAAAGTACTTAAGTACCAAGTGAAGTAACCCTTCTCTGCTGGAATGCTGCCCTGCTAATGATGCAGAGAAGAAAAACAGCCATTTCTGGCAGAGTTTACAGGATCTCTCATGCCAAACAAAAAAGTCTAAAACGCCTGGTAAAAATAAATATTGCTTGGAAATTCTGGCATGGGAAACATTTCTGACGGCCAAGGCTTAGCTCATCCTGGGGGGTAACCCAAGAAGGCCTGTGCTTTTCATTCTTCATTCTTGACTGCTGAATATTCCCTGTAACCCTCAGCAGCTAGGACTGTCTATCCACTGTGTATGTGTGTGCCTGTGCACACAAAAGAGATATAGATAGAGGTTGAGTGTGACTGTGTATGAGAGAGATGCAGCCTCTTGGGCTGTAATCAGGTAATAATTCTGATGGATTATGCAGCCTGTCATGGAAAAGAAGCCTGTTTTCTGTATACAGAATGGAGAATATTGAATAATGTGAAGGGGACAACGTAAGGAATGTTCATTGTCTCTCCTGCTGGTTATACAGCACCTGAGACATTTTCAAGGGTAACAATATTTGTAGTGCTATATGGAGAGAAAGTGGGAGCCAGAAAGTTTTGTAGTAGTTGGGGAGCTTAGAAAAGAGAAACTGAGATGTACACGTGTGATGTTCCCCTTTTTGTTATCTGGACCGGTGATCCGCTAGGTCACTCCAACCCTTGACTCTGGGAGCCATCCTTACCCTGCTCTGCTGTGAGAATGAGAACCCCCCATCCTGGGCTGTTCATGCACAGCCTCTGGCATGTAAGCTGCTCCTTGGATTGTGCAACCGAATGACACTAGCCAATATCTCCGGTCCCAGACACAACCCTAGGAACCTCCACCTTGCAGTGTCCAGTTATGCCCACTGGACTCTGCAAGCTTATATGAATTTGTCAATGTAACAAAGAAATTGGTACGTACCAGGTTTGTTATCCCAAGGGGAGACACTGACATGCTTCAAAGCAAAGGCACTCCTTCAGGTAGAATAAACAAACAAATTTATTAACTACAAGGATAGATTTAAAGTGATTATAAGTCAAAGCATAAGTTGGATTTGGTCAATTGAAATAAAAGCAAAATGCATTCTAAGCTGATCTTAACACTTTCAGTGCCCTTACAAACTTAGATGCTTCTCACCACAGGCTGGCTGGTTGCCCTTAAGCCAGGCTCTTCCCTTTGATCCGTGCTCAGTCACTTGGTGGTGATGTCTGTAGATGGAGGTGGAAGAGAGAAGAAGAGCATGGCAAACACCTCTTCCATTTATCATGTCCTTTCTTCCCTCTTGTCTTTGCCCTCCCCCCTTCAGAGGCAGGTGAACATTACCTTATCGTAGTCCCAAACTGACCAAAGGAAGTGGGGTGACTCACTCGAGAGTCCAACAGATCCTTTAAAAAAATGAGGAGTCCTTGTGGCACCTTAGAGACTAACAAATTTATTTGGGCATAAGCTTTCATGGGCTAGAACCCACTTCATCAAATGCATGCAGTGTAAAATACAGAAGCAGGTATAAATACATGAAAGGATGGGGGTTGCTTTACCAAGTGTTAGGTCAGTCTAACAAGATAAATCAATTAACAGCAGGATATCAAGAGAGGAAAAATAACTTTTGAAGTGGTAAGAGAGTGGCCCATTACAGACAGTTGACAAGAAGGTGTGAGTAACAGTAGGGAGAAATTAGTATTGGGAAAATTAAGTTTAGGTTTTGTAATGACCCAACCACTCTCAGTCTTTATTCAGGCCTAATCTGATGGTATGCAGTTTGCAAATTAATTCTAGTTCTGCAGCTTCAGTTTGGAGTTTGTTTTCTAAATAAACAATGCAGCACACACACAGATACACTGCCTCAGATTGTCAGAATTTTAATATACATTTTAAATATGCAGCTTTCCCCTCCAGCCATTTCACAAACAGGTTGTACAAAAATATAATGGGAAGAATTTTTCACTCTCCTCATTATCAAAAGCAAATCAACTATTTTTGCTTAAACAATCCAGAAAATTCACCCTTGGGCAGAGACCAAATCTTGAAAATTTCAACACATAATGTAAATATTTTGCAAGTTGATGAGTGCCTAAAATAGGGATTTATAATGGAAACCGTTTGTATCCTTAACTATAACGGTTGCTGCCTCTCCAACTCTGAGTTTTAAATTAAAGGATTTGTGTGGCTGATGCAGAGGCCAGGCAAACTTCACAGCCACAGAGAAAATGCTAGAAATACAGAATAGAGAGAGTTTTATTGGCAATACAATGTTTAGTCTTGCACTCCAGGTCACCAGTTCAAAGTTATCCCATGTTGGCAGTAACCAAATCTTACCTGTTTTCAGTGGCCTGTATGAAATGATGGGGGCAGGAGAAAAGATTCCCACTGGACTGGTAGCCCCCAATCCCAAAATCTTACCATTACAATCAACATTTTAGCCCTCTTGTTGCAGAGAGACAAATAACTGAATGAGACATGGGGATTGTATTTTTTCTTCCCCCATTAGAGGTGGGCCCTCTCTCTTTCAGGATTTAGGCACACCGGCAGGGGGTAGATGTGAGAAAATATGCACTACTGGTACTGCCTTTTCTGTGAATAAGCAGATGATTCCATCTCTAGGACTACCTAGATGGTGCCTTGCATGACCACTAAACTCAAGTATAATATTTTAAATAATAACAATCAGACCTTTTACTATTAAAAAAACAACCCAGTGATCTAATGTTTGTGTGTAATGAAGTCCCAACTCTGCAGTGACCTGTGTGAACATATTGGATGCAGGTATATATGGCTGGGAGGGAGGTTAGATGTGTGGGGAGCATGGCTGATCTCAGACACGTGTGTAGACATAGAGGGTGTGTGCAATTGTGTAACCTACCCTCATCTGTGACTTCATGAAGCTCCAATTTAGTGCAGGCAAGAAGCAATTAGTTGGTTCCAATCTTCTCTCAACCACTTTTATCAAGAGCTCAGGTGAGAAATGGGAGAGGTATGAAGAGGAATCTCTGAGTCAGCCATCTGATGGGAAGACAGAAGCTTGACATGCTATATCTCTATCAGACAGACCTAAGGGTTCTGTCTTTTACATGTTGGCAGCCCTTGCCTAGCCTACCATGCCAAAAAAGTAAAAGGACTGATTCATTTCCAAGAAATTTCTGTCAACATTTTTACATGTCCCTCATCACCACAGTAGCTGAGCTCTTGCTAACAAGAGACCTATCTCTGTTACTAAGCAGGTTTGTGGGCTGAGAGAATTATATGTTGGTGCCTTTCACTTCCCTTTCCTTTCCATGAGAATTTGCCGAGCACTAGCTTCCCTCTGAGATCCAATTCATACAAATCAGTATTTCAGGAATAGGGAGCCTTATCTCATCAGGCACAAGAACACCCTGCCTCAGATGCTTCTTTAGGATAAGGCAATCTCCTCCTCTCTATGTGATGTGATGGAATTCCTCCACTTAGCCTCTCAGCCTAACACTGTGACCAACATTTACAAACTAAATCAGTAGCCTGAAATCAAAGAGACTTGTAGGTGCTCAACTCCTTAGAAAAATCAACCCACTTTTCTAGGTGCTCAACACTGGAGTTAGGAGACCAACTTTATTCTCATACATTTGAATGCATAAGGCTGGGAGGTTAGGGGCAGCTGGACTTCCATCCTTCAAACTAAGTTCTCAGAGTGCCATTGCTAGCTCTTAGATGAACATCTCCCTTGTTTACTCTTTCCTTTTTGCCAGTCTCAAGGCAAACAATTGTGATGTGCCTGAGACTAGACTTCAGGCTACATTTGCAACTTTAAAAAAAACAATGAGGAGTCCTTGTGGCACCTTAGGCCTTGGCTACACTACAGAGTTGCAGCGCTGGTGAGGGGGTTACAGCCAGCAGTGCTGGCTGTAACCCCGGTCGAGCCTCGAGTGTAGAGGATCCAGCGCTGGTCAGCAAGTGTAGACACCCACCAGCATTTTTATTGACCTCCGTGGCATAAGTAGGTATCCCAGCATACGTTAGAAGCCTCTCTGGTAATCATGCAAACTCCACTGTCCTGGGCTCACCTGACCCCTCCTTTAAATGCCCCGGGAATTTTAAAAATCCCCTTCCTGTTTGCTCAACCAGGTGTGGAGTGCAATTACTCAATCAATCAATCAGCGACCATGCCTCCACGCACCAAACGAGCCCCAGCATGGACCAATGCAGAGCTGCAGGACCTCATAAGTGTTTGGGGAGAGGAGGCTGTGCAAGCACAGCTGCGCTCCAGAAGGAGAAATTATGATACCTATGGGCAGATATCGCAGTCCTTGATGAGAAGGGGCCATGAACGGGACGCGTTGCAGTGCAGGGTCAAAATAAAAGAGCTGAGAAGTGCTTACTGCAAAGCTCGTGAGGGAAATCGCCGCTCAGGAGCTGCCCCCACAACCTGCCATTTTTACCAGGAGCTGGATGCCATACTTGGGTGTGACCCCACTGCCAATCTGAGGACCACGATGGAGAGTTCAGAGCAGGGAGAAGTGGGGGAGGGTGTAGAGGAAGGCAACAGTGAGGCTACTGGCGTGGAGGGAGACACCCCGGAGTCCCAGTACACATGCAGCGAGGAGCTCTTCTCAAGCCAGGAGGAGGCTAGCCAGTCGCAGCAGCAGGAAGTTGATGATGAGGAAAAAAATGAGGATCGTGCTTGGGGTAAGCAGATTTTTATGTTTTGGGAGAGGAGGGTTTGGGTTATGGCTGCCTGCATGCATGCCTAAACGTGGAATAGCCCATTGATTTGCTCTATCATGTCTCTGTAATCTGCCTCGGTAATCTCTTGAAAAGTTGCAGCCAGAGCGTTTGCAATTTGCTTTCTCAAGTTGATCGGGAGAGCCACCGTGGTCCTTGTCCCGCTCAGGCTAACTCGTCCGATCCACTGTGCAGCGAGGGGTGGGGGGACCATGGCTGCACACAGGCAAGCTGCATAGGGGCCAGGGCGGTATTCACATTGCTGTAGAAGACCCTCCCTCTCTTCCCAGGTAACACACAGCAGTGATATGTCTGGCAGTAGGAAAACCTGCTGAGAATTTAGGGATACTTGAGTGCAGAGCGCCAGGTTCGCGTTTCCCCAGCCCATTGCGCTCTGTTGTTTACCCCCCCCTCCAAGCACGTAGCCAGCCACGCGGTGCGCTCCGGTGTTATGCATCCCCCTCCCAGCAGGCATCCAGCACCGCGGTGCGCTCCGGTGTTCCCCACCCCCCTCCCAGCACGTAGCTAGCCCCGTGGTGTGCTCCGGTGTTATGCACCCCCCTCCAAGCAGGCATCCAGCACCGCGGTGCGTTCCCCCCCCACACACCAGCAGGACGGCGTGAACGCGTACCAAAGCCCAACCCCCCCACCCCCCAGCAGCTCGCCACCTTCCTGTTCACTACTGTCCCCTGTTCAGGACACCAGCTACCTCCTGTACCCATTGCAGATAAACCCCAGTGACCCATCGGTCAATTCCCACTCCCAAGGGGAACTCAGGGGAAAACCACTCACCCCATTGCTCGCCATGACTTTAGCTTCCCTGCCCTCTCTGTGTTATGTGAGGTATGTGAGAAGGATGCCACCAAAAGTCTAAAAAGTCCTTCACTGTGTGATAATAAACAATGTAGCCTCTGTGTATTACATGGATCTATCTCTCTTTTTTCTAGTGACCTTGACTAATGCAGCCGGATCACCGGCCTCACGTAGATTGCAGAACTTGAGACGAAATCCCAGAAAATCAAAAGAGGAATTGATCAAATCAGTTATGAGTCACTACTACAGAGAAAGTAGGAAGACACAGGAATGGAGAGAGAAAATGTATGAATGGAGACAGAGTGTACATGAATGGAGGCAAACAGAAAGCAGGAGAAAGGAATTGTCTGCCAAAAAAACCACAAAGCAGATGATAAGCCTCCTGGCTCGCCAAACTGAGTCTTTCAAGTCTCTCGTAGCCATGCAGACAAATATGTACCGTTGTAACCCACAGCCCTCCCAAAGCCCTCTTTCTTGTTCCCCAGTATTTCCACAAAACAACTTTCTCCAGCAGCCAGTTTCTTATTATCCCCAGCTGCCCCCAACACCTGTACGATCACCTACCAGCCCTGATAACTATAATTCTTACCCTGTTCACTCCACCCCCATTACCCTGCAGCATAGTAATCCTGAAGTGCAGCAGACATTGAATAGTGATCAAAATAGGACATATTCAAACCTGTGAATGTACAGTCCACTATGCCAACCCCCTTGCCTTTTATGTACTGTATGGTGAATAAAGGATTTTTTTTCTTTTTCACTACGTTATATTATTGCTGGAAGTGGTAAATATTGTACCCCAAGGTACAGCAAAGCACATCAAATGCACCAAACATTACCCTTGGCTCTCAGCATCAAATTGCTCCCTTAAAGCATCCCTAATCCTTGAAGCCCTTTCCTGGGCCTCCCTATTAGCCCTGCTCTCTGGCTGAGCAAACTCATCCTCTAGGCGTCGAACCTCGGAGGTTCATTCCTCACTGAATCTTTCACCCTTCCCTTCACAAATATTATGGAGGGTACAGCACGCGGATATAACAGCGGAGATGCTGCTTTCCCCCAAATCTAGCTTCCCATAAAGACACCTCCAGCGGGCTTTCAAATGGCCAAAAGCACACTCCACAGTCATTCTGCACCGGCTCAGCCTGTAGTTGAACTGGTCCTTGCTCCTGTCAAGCTTCCCTGTATACGGTTTCATGAGCCATGGCATTAAGGGGTAAGCGGGGTCTCCAAGGATCACAGTGGGCATTTTGACGTCCCCTACTGTGATCTTGCGGTCTGGGAAAAAAGTCCCGGCCCTCAGCCTCCTGAACAGGGAACTGTTCCGAAAGATGCGTGCATCGTGCACCTTTCCAGGCCATCCTGAGTAAATGTCAGTGAAACGCCCACGGTGATCCACAAGCGCTTGCAGAACCACGGAGAAATACCCCTTGCGATTAACGTACTCTGATGCCAGGTGGGATGGTGACAGAATAGGAATATGCGTCCCATCTATTGCCCCTCCACAGTTAGGGAAACCCATTTCTGCAAAGCCATCCACAATGTCCTGCACGTTCCCAAGAGTCACGGTTCTTCTTAGCAGGGTGCGATTAATGGCTGTGCAAACTTGCATCAGCACCATTCCAACGGTAGACTTTCCCACTCCAAACTGGTTCGCCACCGATCGGAAGCAGTCTGGAGTTGCCAGCTTCCAGATTGCAATAGCCACCCGCTTCTCCACTGGCAGGGCAGCTCTCAATCTCGTGTCCCTGCGCCGCAGGGTAGGGGCGAGCTCAGCACACAGTGCCATGAAAGTGGCTTTTCTCATCCGAAAGTTCTGCAGCCACTGCTCGTCATCCCAAGATTGCAGGACGATGTGATCCCACCACTGAGTGCTGGTTTCCCGAGCCCAAAGGCGCCGTTCCACGGTGCTGAGCACGTCTGTTACTGCCACAAGCAATTTAGTGTCTTCACCGTCAGGCGATTCAATATCATCATCTGACTCCTCACTGTCACTGTCACTCTCACTTTGCAGCTGAAGGAATAGCTCCACTGCCATGTGTGATGCTTGGCAACATTCATCAGCAAGGTCCTCAGCAGCTCAGGCTCCATTTATAACAAAAACCACAGAAATCGCGCTGCAGAATCACAATGCCGCCAAACTGCTCGGAATGTGTAGCAAAGCACCACGGGGCATTGGAACAGGAAGCGGAAAGACCCGCACACTTCCTTCCCCTTCCCACAAGCCACAGCACCAAAATGGGACGAGGTGCTCTGTGGGATAGCTGCCCACAATGCACCACTCCCAACAGCGCTGCAAGTACTGTAAATGTGGCCACACTGCAGCGCTGGTTGCTGTAAGTGTGGCCACTCTGCAGCGCTGGCCCTACACAGCTGTACTAACACAGCTGTAACTACCAGCGCTGCAAAACTGTAAGTGTAGCCATACCCTTAGACACTAACAAATTTATTTGGGCATAAGCTTTTGTGGTCTAGAACCCACTTAATCAGAAGCATGGAGTGGAAAATGCAGGAGCAGGTATAAATACATGAACAGATGTGAGTAATGCCATACCAAGTGTAAGGTCAGTCTAAGGAGACAGTTCAATTAACAGCAGGATACCAAGGGAGGAAAAATAACTTTTGAAGTGGTAATGAGAGTGGCCCATTTCAGACAGTTGACAAGAAGGTGTGAATAATAGTTGGGGGAAATTAGTATTGGGGAAATTAGGTTTAGGTTTTCTTAATATGTGTTTGGTTTTGCAGATCTGCAATGTAAAATATAGCATTGATGGTTGAAAGCAGTATACAGGAAAGCAGTAGAGTTTAACTGACAACCATAAGCACATCTTATAAAAAACATCAATGGTTAGAAAACTTCAGGGAAATCAACCAAGGGAAGAGGTGAATCCACAGTATAAAGTATTCACATGAAGATGCCAGAGTCAGGTATATGTATATTTCATATACTCCTGGAGATGTGGAACTCAAAGTTTGTCTCTTCAACTCCAAAACCCTAGGCCACTCAAGCTACGATCTTTTTGATCACTAGAGATGTCACAGGCAAGGGAACTGAGATGCATGTTGTAATAATGTAGTAATTATGAATAATAATGTTAATAAAAGTAATACAGGAAATCTTGAATTTTGACTGGTCAAGAGCCATAGCACTCTCTTGACCCAACTGCCCTGTGTGGAACAACTTTTTTCTTTCTTCATAGACTATGGTACCAGTTAATCAATGCTCCACCTACTGAGGAACTGCTCTTGACCAGTCACAATGCAAGATTTCCTAATAGACTTTCTGATTAGTTATATATAAATTACATATTTATTAACATCTCAGGGAAGGTTTGTGCACATAGCCCATGGCAGGATTTGTAAAAACACTTTGACAGATAACACATAAAAAACATTTTTACATACTCCAATTCTTCTTTCCTTCTGCTCATCAAGGTTTATCTGTAGAATACTTATGTATTCGACAATGTGTTTTACAAGGTGCTCTCATTTCTCTGCTAGTTGCCTTACCTGCTTATGCCTCTGTCCTTGCTTCCCAAGCACAGGAGCTTACCCTCTTGGTCATATTTTGCACTTCTCTAGTGTTTTCACCAGAGGATCTCTTCATTATTTACAAAGCATAGTAAGCATAATTATCCCCATTGTACAAATGGGGAACCTGAGGTATGGACAGGCCTAATGTCATGCACAGAAAAGGTGACAGAAAAGTGACTAGAACCCAGGTCACCTGATTCCCACAATCCTAGTCTAAACATTTTACTTTTTGGAAGCTCAGTAGGTGTCCTCTTCCTTTTATAGCATGACTTTGTAAACACAATGCAACCACATACAAGGGAATAATAAATTTCCCAGGAGAGCGGAGGGGATAAAAGTTACCAGGCTTATTTGTTTATTAAAGGTCACGACAAAGTATTTCTCAAAAGGATTTGGTTTCATGCACAGGGAAATGCTTCTGTCTCAGTCTTTCGGAAACTATTATACAGCCTGATGCATGTCACCATCAGGAAGTTCTATGTCTAATCGATGTACTTTTACCATACTCAGCACTGGTGCATCTGAGCATCCTACAAACTTCTGTGGACCTGATCATGGAACTCAACAGAGCTATGCTGATTTACTACGTGAGGCTCTTACCTTATAGATCCTCCAGGGAGTCTAGACATAAACAAGATTTGGGTCTGTTCTTCTTTCCACAAACAGGTAGAAGTATTTTTGTTATTGTGGGAAATGGGTCTAATTTTATTCTGAAGCTGAGTAGGTTTCTGGCTAAATTAAACCAACATGTTCTTAACTTCATCCCATTACTCCTAATTCTACCTCTTGTTTCACCATAAACAATACCTCTCCCTCCTTGGAGTTTACACTCTTCAAATATTTGCATGCTCTTCATGTCCCCCCACTGCCTCAGATGTTGCTTAGCCACAGTAGGCATATCTAGCCTTTTTCATCTCTCTTCCTGCATCACTTCCTCCAGCTACCTGATAAATTTTTGTTGCTCTTCTTTGAATTTCCTTCAGTTCATTAATGTATCTCTAGCGAGGAAGTAATCAGAATTAAATTCAATTTTCCAGGTCCAGTTGTACTATACCCATATAGAGGGAATGTGTCCCCTACTTGCTCAGGGATGTGTTGCTTTTACATATATAGACAAAAATTGCATTGGCCTGTGTAGCAGCCACATCATATTTAAAACTTTCTGACTTGCTACTTACCTCAGGTTTCTTCTCGACATTGAGACTCTGTTTTAAATTAAGTCCTTCTAGATGCATTAGCTTAATTTGGCCAGAGTGAGTCTATTTTTTCTTTTCTCACCAAATTTCTAACAACATTCTTTCTCCTCACTGTTTTTTTCCAATTCCTTCTAATTTATCATCATTGGCACATTTCACTGATCTGTTGGTTACTCACTCTGGCAGATCATTAGATCGTGATCCTTAGAGGAGCTGAGCATCTGCAGCTCCCACTGAATTCATATTAATGAAGATGTTAAGTAAGACCATTTCTACCTCTGGCCCAGTGGTACCAATTTAATACAACTCGCACCTCAGCCTGAAGTTCAGACCCTTTGTTTAGGGTCTCTTAACCAGTTATTCATTCACATTAATGTAATAAAGCCAACTAAGATTGATTTTTCAGCTAAAGTTTATTGTAACGTAAATACCCAGAGTTAAAAAAAGCCTGAGTCAGGCTCAAAAAAAATCATGAGATTTGCTTAAAAATTGAGTTTACAAAAAACCCTAAATGAAACAAATACACAAAAAACCCAAACAGTTTATTTGCCTTCTGGTTTCTGAGTCTTTAGGGGGCACTTGGATCAGATTTTTAAGTGCTTCTCCGCAACTGTGAGGGCTAGAAACCTTATTTATTTATTTGTAATGAAAGTTAAGATTTTCACCTAATCAGCTTTCTCCAGAATTTGGGGCTTTAAGAAGAACACTGAATTTAATGAGACTCACAATAAAATAAAGAGATTGAAATATGGTATCAGATATTTCCCACGAGGATATTGCAGCATGCACTGAGTAATGGGTTCAGGAAAGTGATGGATGAGCAAGGGCTAGAGGGGAGTATTCATCTTACAGATGACATAAAGCTTGGTGAGATGCACTAGGGGCAAAAGCGGGATGCTCCAGGGAGAAGGTCCAGGACTTTGCAAAAAAGTCCAGATAGAGTGTTCAAGAGTACTGTAAACTATGCAGAAATCTCAGAGAATTGGAATATAGCTCTGGTACTAAGATAGGTCTCTGAGGGATGGAGATATACATGGCAATGCACTCAGAAACCAGAGATGCCCTGTGGAAGATCTAGTAGGATGGGCTGCCAGACTGCACCATGCATTGCAGATGTCTCAGTGCTCTGGAGGAGTGTCCTGAGGGATGCATTGTTGGAGGACTAAAGGGAATAAACTAGTCAGAGAGCTCTTGGGGACTGGAGATACTTCAGAAGGGTGAGGGAATGAGGATTAAGGAATGGGGGTTAGCCAGGTAGAGTTGGGTGCTTCCCTGTAGGGAAAAGGGTGGCTGGAGATTGTCCTAGGCTACGGAAATGCCCTAGGCTAGGGCAAACCTCCCGTTGGGAGGTGTGATGGGGCAGTGCTGGAGGCTAAGGCCTGCTAATCTGGTGCAGAGACCAGTGCTAGCTGAGAAGTGCCCTGGTGGGAGCGGTAGAGCTGCCCTTCTGGTTGGACACAGAGTGATGGTAGGGACGCTGGAGGGGTGGGGGCGCACTAGGAGGGTAACGGAGACACGGAGGCCTGCCTTGGAGGGAGGCTGGGGCGGCCCCAGTGCCATTTCCTGGGGGATGACTGGAAGGAGCCTGGATAATGGGGGCTGCACTGGCTTTGCCGGTGCCTGGGGACTCGGAAAGTTTAAGGAGTTTCCTCAGCGCTGGGGTTCTGGCTGGGGAGCGCGGGAGTGGGGGCTTCCCCAGCAGGACTCCGCCTCTAGGGGCAGGGCCTGGGCGGGCTGAGCTGAGAGCCTGAGCCTGCAGCGGACTCACTCGGCTGCGCTCGCGTTGGAGAAAGCTGCACGAGCGAAAGCACCCTAGACACTGAGCCACCCCCAGCTCTGGTGCATGGTCCCAGCAGAGCTCGGCCGGCCGGGGCTGCAGCGAGCGCCTAGCCCGTCGGAGGAGCGGCCGCTGCTGCGGAGCGACCCGGAGAACTTTCTGTGCCCCAGAGCCCGGTGCAGGGCTGGAGCTGCGGCGGGGGCTGCCAGCATGAGGCGGCTCGGGGGCTCCATCCTGCCGCTGTTGCTGGGAGCCCTGCTCTTCGTCCGAGGTAAGCGCTTGCCTCAGGATCGTCTCTTCCCTGGGCAGCCCCCCGTGCGCTGAAGGCCCCTGGCCGGGGGCAGTAGCAGTACCGCTCCCCCAGCGCTTTAGGTGCGCGGGACTCCCCCTCGGGGGCGCCCAGGTGCAGGACCCCACTGCCCAGCTTCTCGGGCCAGGAGGGCTGTACTCGCCCGGCTGAGACCTGGGGGCAGCAGCTGCTCCTTCCCCCGGGCCTTGGTGCTTGAAGCCCCCAGCTGCTGCTCGGACTCTTGGGCCCCTTTTCCTCCAAAGCCACATCCGGAGCGCGGGGTGAGCCCCTCGCTAGCGCTGGGTCAGGTACTGCACACCTGGCTGGCTCTCACTGGGGGGAGAGCTCCGCCGCGTGCGGGGCACCCCAGGAAGGGGCGCGCTGCCGGAATCTGTTGATTTAGTAGTGGGCTGGAGATGGCTGAGAGTTTGCCTCGCTCTGGCGCTGGAGTCATCCCGCAGGGTTAGATACCTGGGCAACCTCGCGTTGCCTTTTCCCGAATTGGGCTTTGTCTGCTGTGTCCTCACCCCAGGCCCCCGGGCACTCGCTTTTTCCCCTGCTCCAGAGACGGGCAAGTTAGTGGTGGGGTTCTGGAGGGAACCCCGGGGTTCCTGAAGATCACCGAACAACTTTCCGAGTAGATAATGCTGCAGCAATCGGGCCAGGCCCTTCACAAAGCCACAGAAAAGGAGCCCCGCTCCCTTGATCTGTTCTTGTATGATTCACGGTTTTCCAAAGGGCCCCTTCCCTTGGGCTGCACATGCAGTTTCCTTCCTTCTCTCTCTGAAGTTTGGTCTCTAATGGACTTAGCTCTTTGTTTCTGTTGCGCCCTCTGTTTGTTCCTCCCCTCTGTGTTTTGAAAGACTGTGACATAGAGGATGAGTTCTGAGCTAGAAGGTTGTATGTGTACAGGTTATTTCCAGCCTCTCCTGCATGTTGGGACAGCAGCCCTTTCTGAGCAGGAATGCAGCTACTCATCATATTACACGGCCCCTTAAAGGTACAGTCCTGCTTTGGTGAAATGTCTTCTAACTTACCTCTCTGCTTTTGAAGTAATTAAGGTGGTTTCTTTCTCCCTACATGCCATCTTGGAACTCCCTGAGACAGAAATGTCACAGAGGGGAACTGCCAAAAATAGTGGATACAAAACTATGTGTGTGTAATAACCTCTTTGTAGTAAGAGGTAGTGGAACAGCTTGAGAACTAGTCATGAGAATTGTGTCCACCTATTTGCTCTGTTTAAGTCCAGTCTAGCGAACAGGACAAAATTCTCATGACTAGTTCTGCCCCCTACACAGTGCTTGTATTAAATTTGGGAGGTGGTAGTAATAGGGAGGAAAGGGTTCTGTTGAGCATCTTTCAATAATGTTTACAAGAGAAGTTGGACATTTTGTGAGCTGGAGTTCCACTCTTGGCTGATACAATGCATTTTTCTCAGATGCTGGATGAAATTGTAAGGAATTTTTACACTGATCTCCATGATTGTGCAAGCATTGCCTCTGGGGTACAACCAGGTTGTGTTTAGTTTTCAAGCAGTGTTATTCCCTTTCTACCAAGAATACTATTTGCACACTATTTTGAAGAAGGTGCTAAATGATTTGAAAATGCTAGGTAAACAAGGCTGTAGCTTTGTATCTCAGAGAATCTGATATTAGTAATCAGGGGAGATAGAAGTGCCTCTGGAATTGCCATACAGGGTTTAATTGGAATCCAGAAGAAGTGGAAAGAATCTTAACTATAGAGATTTGTGTAGGTAAAAAACTGGATTGAATTTTATTCTGGCTGTTACCAAGGTGCTCGTAGTTAATGTGTCTTGGCTGTTAACAACTGACCAGGTGGGGGATGTTTCACTGTAAAGTGCAGGTGAATTGCTGTATTTGCTCTAAGCAATAGTACACTGATGTCCATGGGAAGCTTTTCATGGCAGTTTGTCTATGCGTGAGGTTCCACGCCAGTGTTTGTTCCTGGTCTCCCTATGTAACTGAATGCTAGGGTTTAAGATGGGTTGTGCCAACTGTAGTTTTGGGAAAGTATATCCTCTTTACTTAAAAAACATAAACCAGATTTGTTTCAATAAGGAAATAATTCCCAAATATTTTGTCCCCTTTTTGGGGGTGGGTGTGAAGGAAGGTGCAAATGCCTACATTTCAGGTATCTGCCCTCCTGCTTCTGTAGTCTCTTACCAGCATTTGCATCTTAGCAATATCCGTTTGGAAGGTTTAGATTTAATAATTTTATTTACAAAGCATCCATACCTGAGGTGCTGAGGGTGGCCACACAGTTCAAAGTACAACAGCATTAAAACAGCACATTTACTTCTGTGTCTCAGCTCAGGGATAAGAAGAGGGGCTCTTATCCAAACAACAAGCACGTCAGATTGAACTTTGACCCACTATTAATGGAGAGCGGCTGTGGAGCTTGTGCCAAAGAAGGGAGTGTGCATATGTTTGGCTCACATGTGGAGAGGTGAGGCACAGGAAGAGATGCATGCAAGTTAATGTTAATGGTGTGGTGGGGAAGGAAGGTTGATGGAGTGATGGTCTATTAGAGTTCGTCTGCAAGGTTACAGATATTTCTGAGTGTTGTGCCTGTAGGTTTATCTTTGAGATATTTGCCACTAGAAAATATATTTATTTAGAAGTTTTACTTCACAAACTGTCAACATTTTTTAGAATCCCAAACTAAAATGAAACTTTCCATTAGAACAAGTGTGCTTCGGACTGGGAGTCAGGATCCCTGGGTTCTGATCCTGCTTGCTACTGATTTGAGATCCTGGCAGTCATTGAACCCTACTCATTCCTACCTACCCTACCTCACTCACAGGATGTGCTGAGGGTCCACAGGCTTACTGTTGACCCCATTACCTTGGCACGGGAGGTTGTGAGGTGACCTTCCAGAGGCAAGGAAATCTATTTATAAAAGCTGGTGTAGAACACTGTGCTGCTTCTTTCTTGTCAGAATAATGAAGAAGTTGCAGGTAGCAAAGAAAATAATTTTACCCCAGATCTTTCCAAATCAAGACTAGGTGCTGCAGAAAGAAGAATAGGGTCTATTTTATGTACTTCTGCTAGCAACAAAAACTTGCCAACGGTAGCAAAGAACTTCCCATTTCCATGGTGAAATGAGTATGGTTGGGTCAGTTAATACAGGAGACCACAGCCTGAGTACATTAAACAAACATTTTGAATTGGATTTAATTTTGTGTTCACACTAGCATTTTCTGCAGTGGAGATTCCCCCTTTCTCTGAGCTCATACTGTGGAAATTAGGGTGCCTACTGTAACTATATTAAAAAGTACTTTAAAGATTACTAAGTATTTTAATTTTTAAAAGGGGAATTGTCAGTCAATTCAGGCCCTGAACTAGATTCTATAAAAAGAAGGCTTCACAAAACCCCAGAGTGATATAAGTGTTTCTGTGCAATCTCTTGGAAATTTAAAGAGAAGCATTCTCCAGTTGTGTCTGCAGCTCAGACCTGGAAGCTACTAGTAACAAATATCATGAAACAGGGGAAGACTGACTGGACTGTACAGGGAAAACAGTGAACCTGACTCTAAGTGACTGTCAACTACAGAAACTAGATTACAAAATAGATAATTTGTTTTTCTAATTTCTTTTATCTTTTCTTTAGCTATTGCCGTGTAGAAGGTATAACATTTTCAGACAGATTTTTTTTTTTTTTGTTTAAAAGTTGATGGCCTCTCTTTAAAGTGTTTTGTCTTTACCTTTGTTTAGAATCTAGAACAGGAGTTCTGGTATGCAGAAAACCCACCACATTAATTGGCATGCTGAATTTAGTGGCCGTCTGTATTTTGCAGAAACCTTTGCAAAGAACACAAACTGTAGCTGCCATCTGTGAATTTAATGTGCCTGACAGTAGGCTCTTAGAGTTGGGTTTGCAATGACTTTGGTTCTTGACACAGCTGTTATGCTAGGCTCACTCTCCTATGGGATTTTGTTGTCTGCACTGGCCGAGACTAGGTGCAGTAATATTTCTTTAATCCCTTCTTTTCGTCCCTTCTGCAAGGCGTAGCATTTTCCCAATATTGAAGGCAAAAATGAAGAGAATTTGTAGGTTAGGGAATTCTTTCAATCCCATAGGATAATGGGTTTATTCATTCTGTGGGTCTTCTGGTTCAGGGACAGTATTATAGTGGGGGTGATTGATTTTCACCTTGCTATGGATTAGTCTATATCAGGGGTTGGCAGCCTTTCAGAAGTGGTGTGCCGAGTCTTCATTCATTCACTCTAATTTAAAGTTTTGTGTGCCGGTAATACATTTTAACGTTTTTAGAAGGTCTCTTTCTCTGTCTATAAAAGATAACTATTGTTGTGAAAAGTAAATAAGATTTTAAAAATGTTTAAGAAGCTACATTTAAAATTAAATTAAAATGCAGAGCCCCTCAGACCAGTGGCCAGAACCCGGGCAGTATGAGTGCCACTGAAAATCAGCTTGGGTGCTGCTTTTGGCACGTGTGCGGTAGATTGTCTACCTCTGGTCTAGATTGAGCTTTTGCACACATTCTCTCTACTTTAATCACACAGAACTACCCATTAAATGCTGAGGTGCTCCAGATTGTACATCTAGCCTCTGAGAGTTTTGGGCCCCAGAAAATTAGTTCTGTTCTTAATAGAACCTTTTTCATATGTTACAAATCAGATGGAAGGAGGTTCCATGCACCGGCTATGAGAGAAGTTCTGATAGACACTTCGCTAGTATCAAATGGAATTGGTGCATTTTGATTCTAATCTTGCGATATTTCAGGTGATTGAAAATTTCCAAATCTGACTATTTTCTAGCAACATTAGGGTTTCTGAACTCACCTGTGAGCTTGACTTTTTAAATGGGACACTATATCACAGGGCAGATAAAGGCCTGCATGAAGGGTTTGAATGAAAGTGCAACCTTAGAGTTCTGATAAACAGTATTGGAAATTTTAAATTTCTGTTTCATGTAGGGCTGGCAGTTTTCAGATATTTGATGTTGTGGGCTTTATGGGTAACCCAGGAGATCCACAGTCTAATTGGTGTTCATTTACTGGCTAGCATTGAATATTTGTATTAAATGTTAGGATTGCAAATTGCAGTCTAGTTGGATTATAAATGTAGATATGACCAAAGACAGTATGCTTTTGCTCCCCCAAATACTCCTACATCTAAATGGATCTTGCTGATGCATCATCTCTGATGGTAATACTCATGGCTACGTGAAGTGTCCAGCTATCTCACACCATGAGTTATGTATGCAGTGGATTATTTTGATTCCTTACTGACCTGTGGTAATAGGACGTTCCCCGGAACAGGCCTCTGCTAGAAGCTGTGCGTAAGCAACAAGCTTACATGAAACCAAATTCCAGATGCTATAGCAACTGACTGAGTCCTTGTCTCTGAGGTTAAAGTTATCAGCAGTGAGGAATGACTGGGGACTGTAGGCAGTGGAGAACCCTCTCCTGGTTACTTGTGTAGTGAATTCCTTAGTATGCCCAAGCAAGGCAAATTTTCTGTGTCCTTTTGTAACTGCCTGACAGCCCCTCCTGACTGCTGGAGCTTTCTCTCCTTATTGCATTGCAGCCGTTCTTTAATCAGAAATCTTGTTAGTATTCAGGGGATAATTGATCTGACTCTTGGTAGGGGTGGGTGCCTCCTTCTACTTGCCACCCCACTCTGACCCCTGTGTTCTCTTTGTTTTCCTCGTTAAGTTTGTGCCAGTGATGTAGTGTGTGTGCTGTTTTTCCAAGCAGCCTGAGTTGGCTGTAACCAAGAGCTGCAGTTAAATAGAGCCTGATTTCCCGCTTCCTGGAGTTCGTTGTTTGACTCCATTTCTGGTCTTCTGTGTTTTTGATTTACAGAGAAGCAACCTTCTTGTTGCCCCCGGGGCATCTCTTAAACCCATTAAAACAAAACTCCATTATTTCCCTGTGCTTAGAATCCCCACTCTTTAGTCCCAGCATCCATCAAAATAATGTGTCCTCTGAAAAATGTTTAATAGGGGCTTTTCAAATTCAAGCACAGTTCCAGGTTGGAGAGGAGAGGTGAGCCAGGAACACACCTAATGGAAGGGATGACTGTGACTTGCAGTGAGCCCTGACTGTGGCCTGTCAGCTCTCCCATCACCTCTGTGCAGAGGGCGTGGTGAACCGAGCAGATCCAAAACTGGGATCAACGCTGGAAACAAAAGTCTTCAGAAGAAAAATTTCCATCTGGCCAAGAGGCAGCTACACAAAAGTGTTGTATAATATATCGCACACAGTTCATGCTTCTTCCGGAAAGACAGAAAAAAATGATCCTAATTAGATTAGAGGGAAAAGTGGTGGCTGCAGTCCTGCTACTGGGAGGTTGGGGAGGCACAAGGGAAATATTTAAATATTTAAGAAGCCAGTCTGAACCCTCCTTTCCCCATCCATGCAGTCTCCCCTTGCAGGGGAAACTGCCTTCAGCAGGGAACCTACTCTGGACTTGTTTTTGGACCTACTGGAAAAGCCAGTTTCTTTACTTCCCCTCTCATCCCCCAAACCTGGTGGTTCAAGATGAATCTGGGTGTGGCAAAGCATAAGGTGTTTGGGGTCTCTTGTGTATTTTCTCATCCAGCAGATGAGGCGGAATGCTATGGCACTGCATAGTACACAGAAACATGCTGTGTCTGCCCCGAAGTGGTTTTGTTCTAAATTAGAGAGATGGTACAGATCAAACGCATAGGATGCTGGTAGGGAGATGAGATCCAATATTAAATAGCACAGCCTTCTAATTTTTCTCTGGATTTGGATTAATGGGAGCTGTATTCTCGGGACGGATTGGAATTGAAAGAGAGTGCTCCATTGGGGAGCAAGGAGAGAAGGAGGGGATTCCAAGGGTATGAGGTGACATGGAAGATGGCACAAAGCTGAGAGTTGGAGAAGTAGATAGATGGAGGGCTTTGTTCGGAAGCAGGCTTGGGTGCAGCACAAGCAATGTGAAGAGTCCTAGGTGGGAACAAGAGTGGAGGGTGTAAGCAGGGGCCATGATGTGTGTAGTCATGAAAGTGAGGGCCAGAAACTTGAGCATGATGAGGAGTGAAGTGGGGGAATCAGTCAAGGAGATCCAACTATAGGAAGATGAAGGGCTTTCTGAGTGGCAGGAGGAGGAGGTGATTTTAGCCACCTGCATTTGGGAAGGATTATATGGGAGCAAATTGGAGTCGGAAGGACAAAAAAGAGGAGGTTGCACGGTGAGAGGTGACTGAGAGGTGATGATATTAGCCGGGGATGAAGAGAGAGAGCTGATTTCAGCAGTGCTGTAAAGGAAAAGTGACAGAGCTTGGTAACTAGGAGAGCATACATCTTTTACCTGTTTGTGCAGCATCTATAATGGGGCCTCACAGTTTCTGTTTTCTAATTCTGTTCTTGGTATCTGTTGTTTCTGTTCTTAAAATCCTGAGTGTTGCATCTTTGCTTTTATGAGGGCATCCCCCAAACCTGTTTCTCGTAGGTGTTTTAGGGTGCCTATCACCATAGGCCCTAAGCATCAATCTGATGAGAGCTAGGCTCCGCATTGCCAGGACAGAAGTTTGAACAGGTTGGGTAGTAGGGTGCCATTCCTGGGACCTAAAATCTGAAACTTTTTGATAGGTGGAAAAGTATAGACTGGGCAGGAGCAATAGCAACAACGGTGGCATAGAGTGTGGCCACAGATCTCTACCCAAGTGCTGAATCTGTGGAAACCTCCTCGAAAGTGTACAGTGGGAGTTGGTAGGTTGAGGGTATTCAGGAATTTGAAGTGGCCTCATTGAGCGTTGGCTGACTCCCCACATTCCTCTAGGCTGCCTGTCTGAATGAACGAGTGGCACTTAAGAACACTTCATCCACTTGCAGACAAAAATGTCTGTGCCCTACACCCCATTGCCTTCCTGTTGTGCTTGATTGCCCTTCTTGTGTTGATTGGGTGCTCACCCAGTGATCTGCCAGGACAAACTCTCTAAACAAACAATACTCAATCTGCCTGTAGCTTTTCAAATGCGTGGGGAGAGAGGGAAATTCCCTCAGAGGAGTGAGTCTTCTGATGAAGCCAATTAATGGTCTCCATGTTTCAGAGCTTTGAACAAACCAGGTTTGATGGTGTGACGTGAGGGCTTGCACTTGAGAAAAAGAGGAGCAAGGCTGGAGAGGGGCTGTCTTGGCAGTGCAGAGCATGGGAGAGGTTTTTTTTTCTTATGCTTGTCTCTGTGATTGTTTCTTCTTTCTGCTACTTTGGGATTTTGCTCTAGCTCAGATGCTCCACCTCCAGTCTCTGTCTCTCTAGAAATGTTTAGTCGCCACTCCTACCAATTTGAATGGTCCTAGCTCCAGCCATAGGCCCCAGGACTTTCATCGGCAGTGCTCTCTGTATTGGAGGCGCAAGTGTTCATAAGATTCGGGTAAAGTCACCACAAAGCATGATATGACATGGGTACACACTCTCTGGTATTAGCTGGTTCTGGTGGAAGTAATGGACAGATAGTATCAGTGATGCTAGTGCTGTGGGAGGAAGAGAGGAAGCTCAGGAGTCTTCTTGCTGAGAAATGAACCTTGACCACATCTTTATGTTCCAGATGCTCATTAACAGATATGTGTGCGGAGTGGTGGGAGAAGGGGGGAATCATAACAATGGAAGATATTTGCCTGCTCTATGGACTTTAAAAAAACCTATTTGTCTCAGTGTGTCTCACAGGGCCGAACCCTACCATGCTACAGAAAGAAACCTGTTAGGAAATCATAGCACCACTAAATCCATGTACCAATCCGTCAAAGCAGGATGAAATAAACAATATGCAAATAGGTTTTCAAGCAAGACAGGGGAGTGAGAGGGGATAACAGCTTCAGTATGTACATGATGGCTACTCTTCTAGCAAACCAGCCTCTGAGCTGAGGGCTCATTAAATGACTGTGACAGCTACTATACACCTAAGTTTGCTAGAACACACTTCAGTGCATGGGTCCTAAAGGCTAACCCGTAAAGAGGAAAAGTGGATATTATGAGAAAAAGCCCAAAGTAAACTCAATGATATCCTAGTTACACAAGTCTATACCTGCATTCCAGGGCTTTAAATATAGGTAGGGAGCTTCAAACTGGCTATTTAAGTACACCTCTACCCCGATATAACGGGGTAAAGCAGTGCTCCGGGGGGGCTGCGTACTCTGGCAGATCAAAGCAAGTTTGATATAACGCGGTTTCACCTATAATGTGGTAAGATGTTTTTGGCTCCTGAGGACAGCGTTATATTGGGGGTAGAGGTGCATTACTAGGGAGAAAAGGTCCTCCGAGACTAAAGGAGAGCTATATGAATACAACACACTGATAATACTTGCTACCATCTTTTTGGTAGTATAATTCAACCCATTCCCCTGTAGGAGTGTGAAGTCTGGGGCTCCAAGCCATCTACACTAATTGGGGCAAAAGTTCTGCTTATTTACACTGTTTTTTTCCCCCGGAACTATAGTGTGCACAGGAATTTCAATGACAATTGCTGCAGAACAGAAACTGTGATGATTCCCCTTCCAGATGATTGTATAAAAAGAGATTTGTTCCTGGTACTACCTCAGCCAAAGCAGCAAATATTCCCACTGTGTAAAAATACTTGAGGACTACAAACTAAAATGAAAAGAAAAAGTAATCCGTTCCTCTTGTATAAACATCACACCTGGTATTTAGCCCTCCTCTCCAGGTCAGTGGAGCAAACAACTTCTTCCAGAACCATACAATGCTTAATAAGACTGCCAGCTAAACCTACCCCAGCTGTGGAGAACAGATCAAAACCAATAGCCACCTTGGCTGGTGACAAATTCTTATATGCAGAAATCGCACTGGCAGATACTTCAGCATAGTGAAATGTGCCACCCGATTTGGCTGCCTCTTACCAAATACAGAACTGGCCATTGTACATTAGAATTGGAAGCTGATGGAAGCTTCATAACCTAGCAATCAATGACTGTGCTGCTGAAATGACAGGAGGAGGACGGAGAGACGTTCTGTTTCTGTGTTCAGAATGAGTAGGCCTGAGAGAGGGAGAGATTTCATCTTATCAGAAATAAGGCTTTGTTCCTGTCTCCTAGACGGGGGTTCTGAATAGTGTTTCCTTATTGCATTTTAATGGAGTCAGAGTCAGTGGCATCATGCTATGTGGCCTCACTGTCACCAAAACCTAAACAACATTGAAGCACTGGCCTGGGCAGATGCTCTGTGTATTGAATCTGTCTCTGATAGAATCCCAGTGGTTCTGTCCTTTTATATGTGGGCAGCACTTGTATAGCTTGTCGTGCCAATAAAATATCTTTGAATGGAGTTTGTGGGATGAGGGTGGCAAATTCTAACACGATGTGAGAGTGTTGGTGAGGGGGGTATTTGATCAGAGCGTTTTTCAAAAATTATTGGAGGTTTATTATTGTTGCTATAGTGGCTCCTCCCACTTTTTCTCCTCAGCACCCTCCCTTCTCCAAGTCCTCGGTTTCATGGTTTATCCAACATGTTTTCCCTCCTTTTAGGAAATTCATTTATCCTTGGAAGCTGAAACTGCTTCCCCTCTTTCACTTAATAATGTTCCCAGCTTGCTGTAATGATAATCGGTCTGCCTTCCTTCTGGTCCCCATTTCTTTCAGGGGCACTAAGAAAAAATGTCCTGCAGCAGATCACGAATCACACCTGTGCTCTCCCTCATCCCTTGAGCTCTGCCTGCTTAGACCCCTCCATGGTGTTGTCTTGCTAGTCACACTTAAAAAGAGTCTCTATATATAATCTTCAAAGAGATTTATTTGGAGGCTATGGGATGGGTGTTTGGTCTTATCTCTGCAGTTGCCTAGCTCATACTTTACTGTTGCTGCTCAGGTAATTATGAATTAAATTGCAAATGACTTGTGTGATTGCCAACAAGGGCACAAGGTCTAGCTGGAACACCCAACTGGGGTTTAGCGCATCTAGGTTGTAGCTAATTTATTTTAAAAATGTGCTATTCCAAATGTATAAGTCCCATGTTTTGAGACAAGTGATGGGCAGCACTATTGTATTTCCCCTACCACATACCTGATGTCCATCTGTACATTGTTTTAAAAGTGAATTTCCTTGTGTGAGGGTGCCAGGGGGCTGACTTTGCTGAGAACTGTTGTTTTTTTTTAATCCCTAGATACATATACAGAATCATAGAATATCAGGGTTGGAAGGGACCTCAGGAGGTCATCTAGTCCAACACCCTGCTCAAAGCAGGACCAATTCCCAGACAGATTTTTGCATCAGAACCCTAAATGGCCCCCTCAAGGATGAACTCAACAACTCTGGGTTAGCAGGCTAATGCTCAACCACTGAGCTGTCCCTCCCCCCCTTAGCATTGCCAATAGCCCATGCGAATGTCCTCAACTGACAGTGTGCCGCAGCCTACCTAAAAGGGCTTGAGAGGGGGAATTCAGTCATCATGGCCTATTTAAATATTGGCCCTTTCACTACTATTATATAGGAGGGGAAAAAGGTGCTACTCTATTGGTGGCATTCTCCTATTCCTCTGAGAAATCCTGTGGACCCTTATATTTCCTTGTTTCTGCCAGTATGTTCATTAACTTATTGGCATTGTCAATTGCCTGTAATGGGACATCTGGTCTGTGAATCCAGCTTATTGCTAAAGTCTCTTTTTCTGGCTGTAATGGCTCCAGTAGAATGGATTATGGATGGGCAGGAAATTGAAAATAGAGGGCTAAACTGTCTGACTCGCTTGGTTAGACTCCAAGTGTTAGGTCTAACTTGTAATCTTCTGGCTTCAGCAAACTTCAAACAATAACCATTAAATGTCCCCTTCAATTCTTTGTAGCATTAAACTAAATTTCTACTTCAGAGCTCAGTAAATATTGATTGACCTTCACAGCCATGTTTACTCAATAACTGAAGTGCCTTTCTCTGGAATCTCTGAGGATTATCTGCACAAGACCTATTTTGAGAGTGCTCTATTTACAGATTTTTGACTTCATGGTCTTCTAGGGTTGTTGGCTCAGTGATGCTGTGAATGGGGCTTATGCTTAGATCTTCCCCAGGCTGTTTAGTCTCTTCCCTGCATACAGAGAAGCAGAAGGCTTATTTTGAAGGATATGGAGTTTCTCCCAGTAGGGATAAGGATTGGTGGGAACTGAAGTTGGTTGCTTTCCTCAAAGCTCTTTATTCATGTACTGAAGTTGGTGGTATAGTCCCAGATTAGGAGGTTACATTTTAAAATTTTATTGTGCTGAAATATAGAATGAACGGATTCACACTGTTCCTCTTCATAATATCTGACATTACAACACACGCACTCCTTTCCCCATATGCACAAACACTTGGTAAACAGTATATAGGAAACAAAATAGCTCTTGAGTCATTGCAGAAACATCTGTGAAAGCCTGGACAGAAATGACCCTCTGCTCCTTGTCCTTGCACTTAGTTTTCTGCATAAAGTGCTGCTTCCCCTGACAGCCCCCTTCCCCCTCTATTTAAACACTGCATTTTTTGGTGACCTGAGAGCTGTTTTGTCACTTAGGCACATTCAAATCAATGGTACACTCTAAGTGAGGATAGGGAGGTCTGCCATGGAACATATCTTGCACAGAAACAAAAATGCTGGGATATGGAAGTAAGGAGTAGAGGTTGTTCCCTTGGACACAGAAAATAAGTTTGCACAACTTTGGTGACTGGACAGCTAATTTTTCTCTTATATTTGGTTCAAATCCCAGTTAATTTTTCTAATTACTAAGCATTTGTATTTGGGGGGGATAAGACATCTGAAGAATGGGGGAGTTATGATGATGATGTCCAGGCAGCATTACTGAATTACACAAACTAATTCTTATCATTTAGTACCTGCATTTAGAAAAAATAAATACCAATTTGAAGTGGGATTAAGTTACCAAATTGAACGTATGTATAAGAAACTGGGATTATGGGGAATTGCTTGAGTTCAGCCAGTAAGAAGGAATGTGTGCTGCAGCTTGAAGAAAGGGGTGATAACATGATCCTACCTGTGTCCTGGTTTAGTGGCATCCCTTTGCTTCATTAGGTTGACCCTGACCTCACAAGGTTCACTTCCTGCACGTCCAGCCATTGCACATGTTCTTATACAACAGAAGGCACTAGGCTTACCTATTCTTGTATATTTTCTGTTGTGAATTAGTTTATAAATATATTGCCTTAATTAGAACCAATCACACTTTGGGATGAGAGGAACAGTGGTTGTGTAGCACCAAAAGCACTTCACAAACTTAACTGAGATGTGAACTGCACCATAGTGGTCTCTGTCCCACCATGGAAATACAGCTGCCTCTAAGTGAAACAAAACAGCTTTTTTTAACAGCTACATGGCAGTGTGAGTGGAAGTGAAGAAGAATCCGTATCCAATTGAAAAAGCAAGAAAGATTTAGAGAGACAGAATCTAATTACAGAAGTTGGAATTTCGCCAGGACATGAAATTTAACACCCCAACTAGAGAAGGAAAAGTTCCAGGGGTCTCTAATGACCACAAATAAGTTTCATTTCCTTTGAAAGATGGTACATCCAGGAGTACAGTGCCCCATAACACTCGGGGTGTGTGTGTGTGTGTGTGTGGCGGGGGGAGACAAGGGAGGAGTGCCATGGGTCATTCTTGGCTCAGTGACAGGAGTGCACTCTCTTAAATCACCAACCCCACTTTTTGTAGCACTTTCAGTTTCTTGAAGGCTTTCCACCCAAGTATTGACTCAGATAGACCCAGTCTAATGTGTGGGGTCTGATGGGGTTGCAGCACAAGGTGATAGGTATGTCTGCAGCTATGGGTGAGCTTTATTTCTCTGAAACGGTTTGTAATTAGAAGAGGTTAAATAGTTATAAATGTGAAGAACTTGAGGCTGGATCCAGTGTCTATGGAAGTTAACTGGAGTCTTAACAGTGATTAAATGGACTTTAGATTAGTCCTGGAGTTCTTTAAAAGGGAGATTCCCACCGCAGTGATATTGGCCCTCTCCATTAGGGGTGCCTGCCTGCCTTTTGTTACTCAGGTTTGCAAGCGTGATGGGCTTGCTGGATACTTGGGTGCTTCTAGATTCCCATGTCACAAAAGTGGCTCCACGTTAAGACTTATACTGAAAATTGAAAGGTGGATAAGGAACTGGGTTCAAGGGGAGGCTACACGGGTTGTACTGAAGGGTGAACTGTCAGGCTGGAAGGAGGTTACTAGTGGAGTTCCTCAAGGATCGGTTCTGGGACCAATCTTTAACCTTTTTGTTACTGACCTTGGCACAAAAAGCGGGAATGTGCTAATAAAGTTTGCGGATGACACAAAGCTGGGGGGTATTGCTAACACGGAGAAGGACGGGATATCATACAGGAAGATCTGGATGACCTTGTATACTGAGTAATAGTAATAGGATGAATTTAATAGTGAAAAGTGCAAGGGCATGCATTTAGGGATTAATAATAAGAATTTTAGATATACATTGGGGACACATCAGTTGGAAGCAACAGAGGAGGAGAAGGACCTTGGGGTATTGGTAGATCACAGGATGACTATGAGCCGCCAATGTGAATATGTCCTGTTAAAAAAGCTAATGCGGTTTTAGGATGCATCAGGCGAGGTATTTCCAGCAAAGATAAAGAGGTGTTAGTACCGTTATATAGGCGCTGGTGAGACCCCCCTGGAATACTGTGTGCAGTTCTGGTCTCCCATGTTTAAGAAGGAGGAATTCAAACTGGAACAGGTTCAGAGACGGGCTTACTAGGATGATCCGAGGAATGGAAAACCTCCCTTATGAAAGGGAGACTCAAAGAGCTTGGCTTGTTTAGTCTAGCCAAAAAAGGCTATGGGGGGATATGCTTGCTCTTATAAATATATCAGAGGGATTAATATTAGGGAGGGAGAGGAATTATTTAAGCTTAGTACCAATGTAGATACAAGAACAAATGGGTATAAACTGACACTAGAAGTTAGACTTGAAATTAGACGAAGGGTTCTACCATTAGAGGAATGAAGTTCTGGAACAGCCTTCCAGGGGAGTAGTGGGGGCAGAAGACCATATCTGGCTTTAAGATTAAGCTTAAAGGGATGGAAGGGGATGGTATGATGGGAGGTGCCTAATTTTGGCAACTGATCTTTGATTATCGGCAGATAAATATGCCCAGTGGTCGGAAATGGGATGTTGGATTGGATGGGCATCTGAGTTACTGCAGAGAATTCTTTTCTGAGTGCGGGCTGGTGAATCTTGCCCTCATGCCTCACAGGGATTAGGCTGATCGTCATATTGGGGTCAGGAAGAGATATTTCCTCTGGGCAGATTGGCAGAGGTCCTGGAGTTTTTTGCCTTCCCCTGCAGCATGGGGGCATGGGTCACTTGCTTGGTGGATTCTCTGCAGCTTGAGGTCTTCAAACCACAATTTGAAGACTTCAATAACTCAGGCATAGGTTAGGGGTTTGTTTAGAAGTGATGGGTAGGGTTCTGTGGCCTGCTTTGTGCAGGGGGTCAGACTAGATGATCACATTGGTCCCTTCTGACCCTAGAATCTATGAATCTATACTGTTCCAGTTACAAAAAGCTCTACTGGCTGCTGATTTGGGTTCAGATGTTTGATTTTAACCTGTAAAACTGTAATCAGGTTGGCTCTTACACGTCTATTTAAATGCTTACATTGTTCTCATCACAGTGTTATCCGACGGACCTGGTCACCTGAGTCTTTTCAAATGATATTGTGGCTGTTGAGATCATCTGAGTCACTGGATTGAACATTGCCCTGATTTAATTGGGAGAAGGCTGAAGGCAGGGTACTCTCTTCCCTACTGGAGCTTAAATTGTTTGATCTTTGGGTCACCATACTAGGCCTGCCTCTCTCAGCCTTATTCTGGGTAGAAGGGAAGCTAGTTTAGAGGTTTTGTTGAGGAACTGAGGCCATGTCTACATCTAAAATTTTGCAGCGCTGGTTGTTACAGCTGTATTAGTACAGCTGTATAGGGCCAGCGCTGCAGAGTGGCCACACTTACAGCAACCAGCGCTGCAAGTGGTGTTAGATGTGGCCACACTGCAGCGCTGTTGGGCGGCTTCAAGGGGGGTTCCGGGAACGCGAGAGCAAACCGGGAAAGGCGACCAGCTTCGCCGCGGTTTGCTCTCGCGTTCCCGGAGCCACCCAGCAAACCGCAGGGAAGGAGACCTGCTTGCTCGGGGTTCCGGGAACGAGAGAGCAAACCGGGGAAGGAGACCAGCTTTGCCGCGGTTTGCTCTCGCGTTCCCGGAGCCACCCAGCAAACCGCAGGGAAGGAGACCTGCTTGCTCGGGGTTCCGGGAACGAGAGAGCAAACCGGGGAAGGAGACCAGCTTCGCCGCGGTTTGCTCTCGCATTCCCGGAGCCACCCAGCAAACCGCAGAGAAGGAGACCTGCTTGCTCGGGGTTCCGGGAACGAGAGAGCAAACTGGGAAAGGAGACCAGCTTGATTACCAGAGGCTTCCTCCTTCCACGGAGGTCAAGAAAAGCGCTGGTAAGTGTCTACATTGGATTACCAGCGCTGGATCACCAGCGCTGGATCCTCTACACCCGAGACAAAACGGGAGTACGGCCAGTGCTGCAAACAGGGAGTTGCAGCGCTGGTGATGCCCTGCAGATGTGTACACCTTCAAAGTTGCAGCGCTGTAACTCCCTCACCAGCGCTGCAACTTTCTGATGTAGACAAGCCCTAAGAGAGTTTTTCCTCTTCTCTTCCCCATCCTAAACACTGCTCCTGTGTGGTGAGCTGTAGTTTTAAAACTCTGCCTGGTCTCAAAGCCTTAGATGAACACATTTTGAAACCAAATCTAAGGTGGTTGTCCCTGAACTCCTATTGAGTGTTCCAGTTACAAAAGACAGGGAAGCTTTGTCATTATTCATGATTGATTTGCTGTATTTTACTTAGGCACAGGGTACTTACTTGCTTTCCTCAAGTCATCATCTGTGTCTGGTGTTGTATGGGCTGCTGCTCTATCTTTCTTCCCACTGGGACAGTGTGATGCCCCTTCAGGGTCTCTGTTGCTTTTGGAATTCACCTTCCAGGCTTGGGTGCTTTCTTAGAATCTCTCATTTTTTTAATACTGTGAGAAAAGGTCCTTCTGAAAGGAGAACAATTAACGCTGAGCAGCATCTGCTTGGAGGAGGAAGTGTGTTTGTGTGTAAACAGAAGATTTAAAAGGGTCCTGCTATTGGCAAAGGAGCAGTTGGGGAATTTTTAAAGGAATATTGTTGCACCGAGTTGGCACTCAGAGACCCTTCAGAAACAAGGGGCTGAAGAATTCCTATCTACTGTTGCTTAATCGGAGAGGGCCTGTGCTCTCATAAGCTGCTATGCTGTCCTTTTGAACCATTGTCTCCTCTCCCCTGCTTGGATTGCAGAATAGTCACTCTCTTTTTGTTGTTGTTGTTTGTTAGAGAAAAGAAACATTCCAGATTTTTCGACCTTTACATTCTGTACTTTTCTCTTTTTGTTGTGCTTCTCCCCCGTCGAGCATTGTGGGAGAATCTTCCCCTCTGCAGGGGATTGTGGGAACAGTTCTGGCCTCACTTATCACCAGTGACAAATCAATGGAAGCCTTCAGAAAGCTGGCCCCCAGGATTCCAGCTTAGCCCAGCCCTGGAGCAGTGGGAGGCTTCCCTGGTGGATAAAGGACTCCTTGCAGCTCTGACTTGTTGCCTTAAATCTAACTGAGGAAACCTTTTCTCTCTGTTTAGAAGCAGCCCCCTCCGGTCTTGATTTGTCTTGAGGAAGGTGGCAACTGGCGGGTGGGAGATACTAAGGGGGGAAACTTGGGGGGGAGGCAGCATTTGAGTTTGTAACGATTTTTCTGTTTGTTTCCCTTTCACAATAGTCTGGCCAGTACACACAGAGTTAGCCTCACAAAGCCTCCCTGAAGCTGCTGAAGTCCCGCAGTGCTCACAGTGCATGTTTGCGATGTGTATTCTCATCAACAAGACAGTCGGGCCCAGCAACGGGCTCCAGCATTGGACAAATATTTCTACAGCTTTTCATTAACCGCTTTTGAGGGGGGTGTGTGGGGTGGGAGGGCAAAGGAGATTTGTCGGGGATGGGAGGGGAGAGGAGACAGTGGGGATGACTGAAGGGGCTTATCCTCACCATTTCTGGAGATGTGGGACTCTAAAATGGGCTTTATTCATCACTTGGCTTCAGTGTTGAAGCTGGAGGATCTGTATTCATTGTTGATTTTTGAGGAGTGGGTGAGTGAGCTTTGGGACGTGGTGGCTCTGGGCCAGCCTGTCTCCTAGCCCTGTTAGCTGAGATGCCCTGTGGTCTGAGCAGTTTGGGCAAAAGGGTTGAGTATGCCCTAATGTCAAAGCCTGCTCTCTTGATAGAGAACCATATAAGCCTTGCTTCTACTATGCTGATGTGAGCACAATTCTTCCAACTTTCCCACCTCTTCTGCTCCTAGTTAATTTTTTCAATTCCTAGGTTTTTTTTGTCTTTGGGTCCAGGCTCCAGAGGCTGAAGAAACAGCAAAGGTGGTTATATATTTAAAGCAAATGGTTCCACTGTGGCTGTAAACTGCTGAGGTTTATACTGTAATGTGGTATTGATACTCAGCTGCCCTGGAGTGGCTCTGGCCCATTTGAAGGCAGTTCCCTGGCCTTTGTAGCCTTGCTCTTCCTCTACCCCATTACTACATTCTTGCAATAGTCATGTAAGCACCTTGCTTCAGGTGGAGTCTGACTAACACAAATGCTTCCTTTTTTTTTTTTTTTTTTTTAAATTAACAAACTGTAATTTTTCTCCAAAGATACATTTTTCCATACACATTCATCATACACTGTAACCAAAAAAAGCAGTGTACATGCAATAAGAAAATAATTTAAATCCATAGCATAGGTGAGGAGAATGCTCTAGACTGGAGTGAAGTCAAAAGTTAAATGCTTCCTGCTGGGTAGTCTCTGAGTACAGACTGCCATTCCTTTATGCCCCCATCCGAAAGCTGAAAAGTCTAACTGGGGACTCTTGTTGCTACAAAACCTCCATGTTAGCCCTCCTTTGCCTAGCGTCCTAAAAGAGGCTAATGAGGCTAATGTTTGAAGCATGCCATTCCAGCCAAGCTGTAGGGTCAGTAACAAGCTGGGTATATAAATTATGTTAGCCTGGATTCTAACCTTGGCTGCTCTGTATGGCACATTCTATGAGCTGTGTATTATAGATTAAAATGTCTCTTCAAACTGTTTTTTTCTGAACATGGTGGGAGTCATGCAAGAAGGCTTATTTCCACTCCTGACATATCTTACCATACCTGAGCAGAGATGCTTACCTGGCCCAATGTTGTCATGTGGCTAGGGGAGAGGGTTCTGTTGCATATGGACACTTGCTCTCTAATAGGTCATTGTTGATTTCCTGCCCAGGCTATAAAAACACTCACATTTTCAGCATTGTAACTAAATTAAAAAACAAACCCCAAATGCCTTTCTAACTCTGGATGTCTGTTCTGGTCAGCTGAACTAACATGCATTAATACTAAGCTGATGGACACTTTAGAAATAGAGAGAAGTTGGCAGGTTTGTGACTTTTGGTCAGGCTTGAATCCCAGATCAGCAAAATGCATCTTGTTCCTGAAGCTCTGATACCCAGGAACCCACATGTTGTAGGCTATGGGAACCCTGCTCCCTTTCCATTCCCAGAGAGCCCCAGAAATTCCTGACAAGCAGCCTGTACATAACAAGGAGCTGTGTATATGAGTGCCATCTTCTTCTGATCCAGGCCCTGGGAGGTGCTTTGGAGTGTAAAGTTTGATGCTTTGTGCATGTGTTGGCTGAGCTGGCACTGATGGAGCCTTCTGGAAGGAAGCTGAACTTGTGGTTTCAAATGGATTGGAGGCGGGAGCCTGCAAGGAACATGCCTACATGCCTTCTCTCTCACGTACACATGCATATACCATTTTGTCCTGGGGGAAATATGCTAAGGAAGCAATGACAAACAGCATTGACAATTATTGTGTTGGAGAGTCTGAGTTTGTTTATTCAGACTGAGCCTAAATAAGAATGGTGAGGAGTATTGTATTTAGATTGTAAGATCCTCAGACAGAGACTTTCTTTTTGTGTTTGTACAGTGCCTCACACATTGGGGCCTGAACTATAATTGGAGTCCCTGATGCTACCAGAGTACAAATAATACTAGATAAATATTTTGCAGATACTGAAGTGCCCTCTCTGCCTCTTTTTCTCTTGGAATGCTGTGAATAGTGCATTTGTTTTTTGGGTCACTCCCATGGTCAGAAGCAGGCTGCCTACCTTCTTTTATTGTGCCTTGTAATAGTCACAGAACAAGAAGACTTGTACACCTACTGCCCTGGTTAATGGATCCCCTGGTGGCAGAGAAGAGTAAATTCACCTCATTTGGTGTGATTTAAGATGTGCTTGCAGTTTTTCTGCCAAGCCCTTCAGAAGCTTGGGTTGTTCTATGAGATGTGAGAGGAGGCAGGCTTGGTACCTTGGTGACTGTGCAAAACGCATTTGTCCCTCTAAGTGCTGATGTGTGCAGGTGCAGAGAGAACAATGGTAATAGTAAGGCTGCTAGTGAAGTTCTGCCTACGCACAGATGCATCTGTGCAACTCCCTTTACCAATCTCTCCATTTATAACAGGTTTCTGTGGGGGAAGCTGCTGCCTCTGATCAGAAGATGTGAATGCTAGGGAGAAAATACAAATATCCCAGTCAGGAAATGGATTCTGGGGAAGCCCAAATGTTGAACCTACCTATGCAGATTCTTTTAAGACCCTCATCATTGTAGTATGAGTGCTTTACTGAGACATGGTGAGAGCCTTCCCCTCCTTGTGACTTCTCCTAGTTGTACATTATAGGCAGAACTTGCTGCAGTACCTGAAGGAAAGGTCGTCTAACACTTTCCATTATAAACTCTCCTTTTCAGTTGCTTATTACTTTAGAAAACTAACCATTCAGGCTGAAATTTTACATGTTGAGCGTCTGCGTCAGGTCGAATCTTTCTGGAAAGTTTCAGCTGAAAATGGTTCAGTGATTTCTGAGAACAAGGTTGGGGAAATGTTATTTAGTCCGTGTTAAAATCTTACAGCTTTTTCATTGAGAAACTCTAGGATTTCCGTGCTTTGCAGCAAGGACTTGAAATAGGCTGGCGTTCACCTTTAGATTAAAGAGAGAGATCTTGCTGCCCTTGTGAACATTCATGCATATTTGGCCAAGTTATAAACATTTGAAAATTGCCACTTGCATTTGCTCAGTAGAAGGTTGTTAGAGGTTGGCAGCAAAAATCTCCAGGAATTTGGTCTGCACTGAGCATGCTCCAGGCTGTGGCTTCAGAGTTGAGTGAGACTTTTGTGACAATTGTTCATTCAGGTAGCTGGAGGCTGCTGTGGCATTGTGTACTAGAACTGATTGTTGGGAGGCTTTCTCTCCTGTGCTGAATATTCCCTCAGCTGACACCCATGCAGCCTGGAAGAGGAAGCAGCAGTGGCCTGACCTGAATACAGAGGAGAGAGCAGTGAAGGGACATGGTAGGGGCAGAGAGGATAGGAGGAGTGGAGGACAGTGTCAAGGTTGGGGAAGCAGGGAATCAAGGGACAGGGCAAAACAGTTTAGGCTGTGTATGGTGGGTAAAAGGTGGGGTAATGAGGAACAGGTACAGAATAAGGGAGGCCAGTTCATACTCTTCAGCCTCTTTCCTCTCTTCCCCTAAAGCCTCCAGGCTCTCTTCTACAGTTTGCTCTTGTTTCCCACTAGCTTCTCCAGGCTCTTCAGTCCCTCCTCATGTCCCATATCGCTCTGCTTGTGCATGGCACTAGGCTCGTGCCTCCTCTCACATCTTTCCCACTGTCCTGGGGCATCGTGGGATGGGGAGGAATAAATGACCAGTTTCTTATTGGTGAGAAACATCACACACACACATCTTTGTTTCCGTTTTTTTTTCTTTCTAACAAACCTGACAGGTATGCAGTATGAGATGTCTAGGGCCTGAGGGTTTTTTTTTTTCCCCCTCTCCAGAGTGCTTAGCATTTTTATAGCACTCTGTTCAGAGCACAGCTCCCGTGACTTCTGTTGCAGTTCTGAGTGCTTGGCATTTATGCAAATCATGTCTAGAGCTTCTCAAATTGGGCACCCAGTAGTGGACACTTAGCCTTAATCTCTCTGTGCCTCAGTTCCCCATCTGTAGAATAGAGATAATAATACTTCCCTACCTCACAGGGGCATTGTGATGATAAATCCATAATGTTTGTGGACCATTCAGATATAGTGCTACAGAAAGCTCAGGGGAAACTTAATAATTTGGTATTCATTGCAGGAGTTGAGTTGTATGCAGTAAATATAACATAGAGCCATATGTTGAATGATGAGGCTAAAAAGAAATATTCAATAGCTACTCATTCTGTGAGCACTATCTGTCCTATGTACTGAATGAGGCTGGAGTGCAATGGAAACATAATATATGATACAGTTTAAAGACATGATCACTGCGCCTACACACACAAGGAGGCCAATGAAAGTTGAACAGGCAACCTTAATTCTATCCTTTCTTAACTTTTGAGTTCTTGACTTTGCAGCCTTAATGTTCTTTTTTATGTAATTGTATATACACTTTGCTGTCAATAGCTGTTTAAGTTTTCTCTGATGCATGCAATACAAGAGACCAGACTAGTGGAATTATAGCTCCGTCCTGCTGTGGCAATTTCTATGTACTAAAGAGCAGCACTTCTAATTCTCACCTATGCAAAATTATTCTTAAAATCTAATGAGCTCTTTAGCCAGCACTCCAAACCTGACAGTTTTTCTTCTACTGGGAGAGGTTGGTATTGGGAGCTCACAGCTGCTCTATAGCCAGTAATTCTTCTATGCTGTTCCCTACAGCACCATCTCCGTGGTCTGGCTGACTAAATTACCCTGCCTGTTCTAGTGCAGCAACAATGGTGCCTGATTGTTACACTGACAGCTCCCATCCTGGTGACTACAGGTCAGGGGTGGGTTGTTTCTCAGGGTCCTGTTTGATATTTTTCCTTTTCCTTTTTTGAATTGTCTTGAAGTAACTGTCTCCTATTTTTGCTGCTTTGGGGTGTAGAGAATGTTCTGAGTCTTCACGTACAATGTGTTCACCTCCTACTTTCCCCTTCTCTGACCTGAGGCCTGGTGAAAGAAAGGGGGGAGGGGGGGCTAAAGGCTACATGCCTGCACGTGAAATGCACAGGGAACATGAGTTGGGATCCATATGGATTTCCACCAGGAAACTGCTTTTCTGCACTTATAGCTCCAACTTCCTAAAGAAGAAAGAGGTTTTGTCCCCCTAACCCCTTCAAACCTGGTTCTCCCGGCAGCAGGCAAACCAGACATGCAATGGGGTAGGTCAATGGGGGCCTGAGAACTTTTGGGTTTTGTGTCTTCACAGTGCCACACTGTGGAAGGGGGACTGTTCTCTTCTCTCCAGGCCCCCCACACCCCCAACCAAAAATAAATACAATTTTATTTCGTTGTATTGCTGCTGAACTGCTGTTGCTTTTCATACAAAAAAAGGTGCAAGGGGCAAGGAGGAACGAAAGAGTCTGGTGACAGGAGGAGATGAATTGCTGGAGAATGACACTGGCAGGGACTATTGTTCATTTTAACGCTGGAGCAGGGGCAGAGAGAAACGTTCACACGCCATTCTTGGGCATCCTGCTGGGCAGGCTAGGAAAGGGGCATTCCAGCTGGTCATGAGATTTGGCCAGCCGAGTTGAATTGGGCTGAATAGAGTGCTGGCCGTTCATTTTATTTTTTAAAAAGCAGCCTGATTAACTGCAATGGAACCTGATTAAAGGGAGACTCCGAAACCCACATAGACCATTATAGACATAAAACTGTCAGCCTACCAGCATGTGATAACCAGGCCTTAACTCTTTGCAGGCTGAGGAGGTTGTTATGAGAGCCAGCATTTCACAAGAGATGTGTGTGTCTGAGAGAGAAGGCCTTACTACCATTTGGGGAAGGGGCTGCATGCACCGTAGGAAACCTGTAAACCATTCCCCACCCTATGAAAGACAAGTGACTGGGAAGTGAAAATGGGGCAAAGGGCTGCTGCACAGAATAAATGCTCCTTTGTGTCACTTGAAAGCTGCAGTTCAGAACCAAACTCCCCTTGTGGTGGTAATTGCTGAGAACTTGTTTCAGTAGCTGTGCAGCAGTCTGGGCCCATATCTGTCTCCTCCTGAACCCTACAAATGCAAAAGGTAAGAATCCATAGACAGATTTGGAAAAAAATCCCTCTTCAGTCCCTTACAAGGGAACAATGCAGAAGTCCTGTCTATGACCTTGGATATTACTATGGCATGTTTAGCATAAAAAGGACACATACTAGTATCTTGTAAGGGTGCCTAGTTAAATATTTGTATGTTTGTGTTCTCAGATGGAAAAGAAACAAAAAAAAACCAAAGCTGCATTCTAACTAAATCTACTGGTTGAGAGGGGTGACTGCAGAAGGGCCTTTTGAAACACAGCTTCCTGTCTCTGGTAACAAGTGTCTAGGCTATCATAAAGTTTGGCCTCTTCAGTGATGAGATTGGGCTCTAGGGGTGTATCTACACTGCAATTAAATACCCGTGGCTGGTCTGTGGCAGCTGGCTTGGTCTATGGGGCTGTTTAATTGTGATGTAGATGGTCGGGCTTCAGGGGGAGGGTCCCAGAGCCTGGGCTTCAGCCTGAGCACTTGCATCTACACTGCAATTAAATAATGCTGTAGCCTGAGCTCTGTGAGCTTGAATCAACTGTTTAATTGCAGTATAGACATACCCTGTACCAAGGGCTCTCCAAGAAGTCCGTTGGAACTAGATGGTATATCTGTCCTGCCATTGTACCCTGGAGAGTTTTCATTTCTGCTTGTTGAATCTTTTCCCCTTTTAGTCTGAATTCAAATAGGAAAAATTAACCATAAGAATAGTTATGGGGCTCTTGCTTGTCCCGTTACCCCATGAGTTATGTATTTGGTACTTCTCCCTGATTCTGTGTCTGGAGAAGTCCTGATATGTGCCTTCTACCCACTCTGTTGCTTGTTCAATGTCATGGGGTTTTTGTGCTGTTGAGCAGCACAGCTGATGTATTCCCACAGGCTCCCAGAGCTTAGAAAGGGGTTGCTGTGCTCTGGTGCGGGGAGAGGGAGAGAGGCCATTCTTGCCCCCATCATTGCCCAGCTTGCAATATGGAGGAGTAGGGTGGTGGGAGATGGGAGTGTAGAAACTCTGAGTAAGTTCTCCAGCCATTTTGCCTTCTCCTAAGACACCCCTGCATGTGCATGCCCACTGACTTGGAAATGTTTCTGTAGCAAGGTGAAAAGGAGCAGGACACAACTGGGAGGAGAACAAAGGTATTTTGTGGACCACTCTTGAGGAGTTGCTTTTCAGTATCCAGTGCTTCTTGCTTGGGGAGGGGAAGTGGATACAGTCAGGAGGGGGATGGTGGTTTCTGAAGTGGGTGCTGTTCCTTCCTCCCTTCAGTTCCCCCCCCTCCCGCCCCCCTTGGTCTTGCCTATCCAAAAGCAGTAATGCAGCATGCTCCCTTGCTAACTGGTTCCACAGGAGGTAGCTGTCTAGTGCTGAGCCTTTCACTGAGCTTTTTTCTAGAGGGAGAGGGAAAGAATGGCTAGAAGAAATGTCTTCCTGCCTGCCCCTCCACTTAATCCCCTTTGCTGTGAGTTGAATCTGGCACTTCCTGTAGAATGTGTGTCTTCGTGTGCTATGGGGAAGGTCCTGGACAGAGAAACTGACCCATGCTGAAGTGGGCCTATCTATCAGTAGGTTGGAGAATAGCAGGTGAGAATATGTTCTGGGAGAGAGGGGCCTCTCATTTTCCCCCAGTGCTTGGAAAACACTGTTCTGTATAGCTCACTGCAGGTGCATTCCAAGAGAAATATAAGCTCCCAGTGAGTGAGATTGAGGAGAAAAGGATCTGTCACTAGCAGCATCGTTCATTCACAGAGACTGGGAATAACCACCCTGCTTGTGGATGCCCAGGAGCTCAGTGTCTGCATGGTTAAGGATTCAGGAATAATAGTTTCCTCTAACTTATGATTCGTCTTCATGGCAAATGTGGAGAGAGGTAGGTGGTAGAGATCCATGTAAACACAGCCAGCTACAAGAGAATCTGATCTGGGAACATCCCCCAATGTTCCTCCTTTTTGTTCCTTTTCTCTAGTGCAGGAGACCAGCTTCTCAGTCCCAATACTGAGGTCTCCCTACCTGGGAATGGCTCTCTTCATTTCTGATAGCTGGTTTCCTCCCTCCCCCATACCCCCAGTAGTCCCCTCCTGTAGCTCTGTTAACATTTAACAAATTTCCCTCCATGTTTCTTTTGGCTATGGATCAACGCAAACTCCCTAGATCCAAAACCAATTTAGGGCTCTGAGCAACAGTAGCATTTAAGTGTTGGCTTCTTGCCAGCAGGCCAGGCAGCCTCTTCACTGAGAAGAAATCTAATTCCAGTGTTTATTAGATCAACAATGACTTCAGGGCTAGGCTTGCTTTAATGCTAACTTCTTAATAATTATACAGCTAGTATAGGGACTTGGGACCCCCAGGAGTGTCTCAAGAGCTGAACTCTGGCCTTCCTCTGGCAGGATGCAGATCCCATTTCATTTGGATCAGAGAGCATAAGGGGAGAGGACTGGTTGCACTTCAATAGCTGAAGTGGAGCAGGAGGCTTTATTTTGATTTCTCGAATGGACTGTGTAAATCCTGTCACATCTGCATGACAGTGATTTGTTTTCCAGAGATGGCGTGTTTTAATCATCAGTTTAGGGACATGGACCTACATGTGGGGGACTGATGGTCTTGTGGTTAAGGCACTGGACTGGCACTCAAGAGGATCTGGGTTAGTTTCCTAGCTCTGGCACAGATTCCTTGTGCATCATTGAACAAGTCCCCTGGGACTTGAGTTTCAGAGGCTTTGAGCATCTCCAATGCTGGTTAAAGTCAATGAGAGATGTGGGTGCTCAGTAATCCTAAAAATCAGGCCCTAAATCTCTTTGCCTCCATTCCCTGTCTGTAAAGTGGTGATACTACTTCCCTAACTCCCAAAGGTATTGAGGATAGATTCATTAATACGTGAGGCCCTCTGATATTACAATGACGGGGGCCATAGAAGTACCTAGGATATAGACCCCAGTCAAATTTGGATCTGTAACTGGGCATCCTTTTTTCTTCCGTGGTCTCTGTTGCTGTTCTTTCCCTTCAAGTTGATGTGAAATCCAATTTCTGGGCACAGATGTGCAGAGTGTGAGGTGGCCTTCTAAGGGCACCCTGGTGCTCCTCAGTTAGCATTGGAAGAGGTTCTGAGGTGTGAATGAGAATGAATCAGAGAGTTTGCAGGTGTGTAGACACAGGCCCTGATCTGGGATGAGGCTGGAGAGATTTGCTTCGTGCAGTTGAAGCTGAAATATTTAATAACTCCTTTCTAAATATTGCAAAGGAGACTGAGGCGCAGGTGCAGTGGGAATCTCAGGATGGTAGTTTGTGAGCTGCCTAGAAAGCAGTCAAGTGCTTGTGGATGGGCTGAGTGGGGGTTGATATCTCCTGCTAGGAGCAGGATGCAGGCCATGGACACACTGCTGAGGTTCTTGTTTTTTCCTGCTGGCAGTTCTGTTGGAAAGAGCTGGTCCTGTCTGAGCCCGTAAAATATATTTGTGTTTGAATATTTATTTTTTTTAACTGGTCATGGTTTCTTTTTACTTTTAAGTTAATTTCTTCCAGTTTTCTGGTAGGCAGCAGGGTTGTTGTGATGTCTTTGTGGCTGTGAGGTACTGTTTCTGCCAGGCCAAGCCCCAGCTCTGCCATAGCCAACTCAGTGTGGGCAGTTAATAATTGCCCCCTTGCTGCTCACCCTCTGAGGGTCACATCATAGCAATTGTTTGCTTATTTTTTTTTAAAGCTTTATAGAGCAACTCTCTCTCCCAGAATAGCTCCATTTATCTTGTGGTTCTTGCTTTTGAAGTCCCTCTGTCTGTGGGATTGCAAAAATGAGTTTCTGCCTCCTTCTCACCACAAAACCACACTGTGTATCCTATCCCTTCCCTAGAGAACTCTTCTGCTAAGCTGAGCCTTTGTGGTTTGTGTCCCAGTCTCTAGTGTGGTAGAAAGCTGGGGAGCTACACAGCTCAGATGCTCCACCACCACCATGATGGCCTCTTCAGAGAACACCAAAATAACCCCCTTAAACCAACCTTCTAAGAGAACAGTCTCTGTCCTGTCCCAGGAGCCTGGCCTCTCTGTATCATACTATAATGATGGGAAGAGTCTGACTGCAACCCGCAAAATAGGCTGTTTTGGAGAGAGCCCCTGTCCTCTCCTCACCCTGTGGGGCTTGGGCTTTGCAGTCCCACTGGTGTATAAGATTCCCTACTACGGAGGGTCCTGGAACACTGATGAGCTTGATTCCCTAAAAGGAGGTGTGATTGTTGTGATGTTGGTTTTTTTTTTTTATTATTTTTTTATTTTTTTTGTATTTGTGAGGGCAGTGGAACTAGGTTTGCAGCATGAATGGGGTACAACAAGCAGTGAATGTTCCATGTTCTGGCTCTGGGGAAAGGGCAGTCACATGTCTTGAAAGAGAAGACAGAGCCTTTTTAACAGCAAGCCCAGTGCCTGGGAACACCCTCCCGAAAGAGATCAGAGAGAGACTTACCTTAACTACCATCAGCTCACTGTAAGATCCATCTATTTCTTTTTCTTTTTTTCTTTCTTTGACTTAGCATTCACCAAGGAACCAGTTTTCACAGATCCGTGGGATTGGTGCTACACCCCCAGCTTTGGAACAGTCTCTTGGAGGAACCCCTTCAGTATCCCAGACTCACAAAGGGTCTCACTCTTCTTTCAGGGTAGGCCTTATTGAATTCAATAAGGCCATCAGGGTAAGCCATGCGGCCTCACTTTCTCCTAAGACTGAACTTCTGGAGCTTCAGCACTCCTGCTTCACACCATGAGCTGTGTTCAGCAAGTCCAGCTGAGATGGACTCCTGATAGAGACTTGCATTAATCCCTGGAGAAATACACCTTTGCAAGCATTTGCAGTGACACTCAAAGAGCTTTGTCAAAACAGGGTTATTAGTCAACTGGAACAAAGCATAGGAATTCCTTTGGTTAGCCCGGAGACATGAAGGATAATGCATAGTCCAAGCCCATTCTGGTTAGCCTAGAGCACAGCCTAGCTGTAGTGAACTTCCATGTTCAAGCTCGGTTTCTCCTTCAGGGCTTGTCTACGGTGGGGCAACTGCAGCTGTGACACTGTAGCACTTCAGTGCAGGCACAACCTATGCGAAAGAGAGGGGTCTTTCATTAGTGTAGGTAATCCACCTCTCCAAGAGGCAGTAGCTAGGTTAATGGAAGAATTCTCCTGTCAATCTAGCACTGTCTGTACCACAGATTAGGTCAGTTTAACTGCATCACTTGGGTGTGGATTTTTCACAGGTGAGAGTCCAGGTACATTCAGCAGCCAACTCTTACCCCCCACCTCAGACCTTCCCAATCTTGGTTCTCAAACTGGGATCTTTGCTCAGCTTCCCTGCTGAGAGGTGGGGAAATCCATCTCCCTCTGGGTCATTGGCTGCTAAGTGTCAATGTCCTGGTCACTGGGTTGTCTGCCTGAGGCCGACCCCACATCAATAGTCTTTTTTTAGTGACCCATTCAGGCTCAGCTAGCTAGGCGACATTCATACCTTTAAAAAGCAACAAAGAGTCCTGTGGCACCTTATAGACTAACAGATGTATTGGAGCGAAAGCTTTTGTGCGTCTGATGAAGTGGGTATTCACCCACAAAAGCTTATGCTCCAATATATCTGTTAGTCTTTAAGGTGCCACAGGACTCTTTGTTACTTTTTACAGATCCAGACTGACACAGCTATCCCTCTGATACCTGAATTCATACCTATGTCTCCTCTCCTGCCCTGAGAGCAAACAGCCCTTTTACTCCCACTGAGTAGCCATATGAAATTTAGGGAAAGCCAAGGCACGCATAAGATTCATAAAAATATTACATACAATTCCCACTTTGTTACATCAGGAAGCTTGATAGCTTGATCAAAAAATAACACCCTCTGCCCATATAACTTACAGATATTTTTAAAATGCAAATAGAGAAGTGTGAGGGACTGAATACCTTAAATGCAAAACGCTCTTCCTCTGTTGAGGAGACCCTCAGGAATGGTACCAACAAGCCCTGATGGACTGGATAATGGGATGACCAGAAGAGAGTGGAGATTTGGGCAGGGGGAGAGGAAGCTGAAAGTGAGAAAAACCTGTGAGCCTGAAAAAATGGAACCCAAATCCTTCAGAGAATGTGTAATAAGGAACTGCTGACAAGTGGAATGAAGGACTGAGAGGGTTGAGAATCAACTGTGTGCTAGAAATATTAGGGTGTTCACACACCAGCAAGGAAGTCCTTTGTTACCCAAAAGGTGACTGAGCTGGTGGGACCTGACACAGAAAAAGAACCAATTCAACTTGATAAAAGTTAAGGTAGAAAACAACTGGTCTGGCAGCACCTTCATTTTCATAATAATAGGGGAGAGGCTGCAAAAAGATCTTCTCCCAAGATCCAAATTATGTTACCAGATTTAATCCCGACAACCCCCAGTCAGAAGAGATTCCTCCAAAGGCTCAAGAGAGCTAAGAAAAACTGCAGCTTTGAGCCCAGCCAGACTTAGAGTGCTGTAGAAGTATTCATTCTGGGATGACAGGAGTGCCTCCCAACTGTTGAACAAGGTGACTTGTGAATTCCAGAGACTGGCAGGTTGGAAAAGACATGATAGAGATTTTTGGGAAAGAGTCCATTTTGGAATGTTTGTCCTCTTATATGCCATTAATAGGGCAAGTAGGATAAATCAGGATGGTGATACTGTTGCAGTTACAGGAGGAAGTTCTAGAACTGTTCTGAAAGTTAATGCCTGAGTGATAGAAACAGAAAGGGGTTGAGGTAGAAGGGGGAGGAATTCATGTATGTAACTCAAACTGCCAGTCTCCTATGCTACTGGCATGGGTGACACATATCAAAGGGTTCTAAACCTCATGCCAAACAGTGGTAAGGCAGAGCTGTAAAGTTTCCTGATTTGTGAAATAACTCTCAAACTCTGATTCTGGAAACATCCAAGAAATGACTCAGTAATTGATGGGGAGTGACTGTTGGTCATGAGAAAATAACTGCTGCTGGGAGTGGGTTTAGAATCATGAACTATCAGGGTTGGAAGGGACCTCAGGAGATCATCTAGTCCAACCCCCTGCTCAAAGCAGGACCAATCCCTAACTAAATCCCCAAATCCCTATATGACCCCCTCAAGGATTGAACTCGCAATCCTAGGTTTAGCAGGCCAATGCTCAAACCACTGAGCTGTCCTCCCCCAGGGATAGGCAAACTTTTTGGCTTGAGGGTTAGGGGTGCACGAGGGTGCTCTGGGCTGGGGCAGGGAGTTGGGGTGCAGGAGGGAGTTGGGGATGAAGGCTCCAGACAGCACTTACCTCAAGCAGCTCCTGGAAGCATCGACATGTCCCCTCTCTTGTTCCTACGTGGAGGCACACCCAGGCGGCTCTGTGCACTGCCCCGCCCATGGTTTCTGGCCAATGGGAGCTGCGGGGGCAGCACTTGGGGCAGGGACAGCATGCGGAGCTGCCTGGCTGTGCCTCCACATAGGAGCTGGAGGTGGGGATATGCTGCTGCTTCCGGGACCTGTGCATAGCCATGGCACATGCAGAGCAGGGCAAGTCCCGGACCCTGCTCCCTGTCGGGAGCTTGAGGTCCAGATTTAAACATCTGAAGGACCGGATGTGGCTCCTGGGCTATAGTTTTCCCACCCCTGGTTTAGTCCCTAGATGAATAATAGAAATATGGTGAAATCCAAAAGCCCAGGACTCTTTTTGGCAGTGCTATAATAAGCAAACAGTTCTCCAACTGTTTAGTCTATAGTCTGTTTGACCTCCAGGGTTCTGCAGAGCCCTTTGTGAATGAAATGTTGAGATCCAAGTAGTGAGGTTTTGAGGTCTGGAAATAGAGAGGAGTTGGGTCTTTCATAGGTCTTGCCAAAATTGATTAGACCAGTAGCACATCTCATTCAATATTCTGTCTCTGAGAGTGGTCAGTGTCAAATGCTACAGAGGAAGTTTCTTCTTAACCCTGGCAGTTAGTAATTGGTTTGTGCCCTGACTCATGAGGGTTCTCAAACTCTTAATTATGTGAACCTCTAGAGAGAGATTCTTGGAGATACCTCTGGTCCCCTCTCCTCCTATAGGTGATCCCATAACCCTCCCTCTGGCAACCACAGCAATTGTTTACTAGGGGAAATAAATATTTAGAAGAGTCTTTAATGTATTTTAGCTCCTAATATAGTTTAGCAGCTGGGATCTAGGAGGGGACCACACCATGTGTCTAGCCAGTGGTCCACCCAACACAATAGGAGAACCATCTCACTAAAGTCTGAGGGCCTATGTCCTTCATGAAATGGTCTGCACAGTTGTAAGGTTGGAGGCATTCCTCTGCCCGTGGATTAGGGGAAATGTCTCTCTGAAAGGTAGATAATTGGAAAAGTCCTGGGAGTGAAACCTTGGCACCACAAGTCTTGTAACTGGGCAAGCTGGGAAGGGAAGCATATGGGATGTAGCAAAGTGCTGCCCTTGTCCTGTTGGGATAGAATAGGAGCTGTAAAGCAGGAAGGGGGCTCCCTGTTTGAATGCTCAACAAATTTCATTCGCTAAGGAGGGTGATTAATAAAATTAATTAGGACACTCCCCACTGCAGGGAGTGAATACATCTGGAATACCACCTAGCTCTGGTCTTCTGTTATAGCAGCATGTTGCTCCTCTTACCCAGTCATCTAGCTGGGACTTGGCAGTTGTCCAATGTCTGATAAGGTCTTCTAGTAGTGTAAGTTGGAAGAATGGTTAACTATTAATTTAACTTGACTGTCATTTCATGAATGGGAATGACCAGTCGGTGACTTTACTCTTTGCTGTCCCATACTGGTTGGGAGGCTCTGCGTAAACAACATCTGAGTGAAAGAGAGAGATTATCATTGTATCACATTGCTGAGGTGACTGGCTAACTTGTTAGATAGTTAGTGCAGGGTTAGAGTTAGAGACATTGAGTTGTGTTTGAATTTTTAGGGATTGAATCACTTACATTCTGTCTTGCAGGTGATGTCCTGACTAGAGGCTGGTGGTGACAGCTTTGGACCACATTATACAGAAGCAACCTTTTCATGTTTACCTCTTTCCAGTTGGTGGCTCATTACCATTTAATGTGTCTGCGTGGAGTGGTCCTATGTGAAAGTCATTTATCATTTTGGGTGGCCACATAAGATCTGTCCCTGAGATGTTTAGTTGCAACTCTGTGTTTGTGTGGTAGGAAATAGTTACTGGTTCCATTTCATAGGAACTTGTAACTAAGCAAGAAAAAGCAACTCATGGCTTAAAGCAAAAGGTATTTCTCTGAAGTATCCTTCAAGAGTCACTGGGTGCTTTGTATGAGCTATGTGTTATAAAATGGTTTATGCTTAAGAGAAGGCAAAAGCTGCAGCAAACATCATGTCAAGACAGGGGTATGTCTATTAGTAACAGGAAGTAAATTCTACATGCAGGAACCATAATGGCCTTACTCTCTGGAACTCAAGGTTCTATATAGGACAAAGCAAGTGGCCAGCTGAATCTGGCCTCAGTGAATGAGTGCATATACATGATGATAAAAGACTGAAGGAGCTGGACCCCAGCTAGTGAGTACCTTGAAGGTACGAAACAAAATATTAATAAATATTGATACAGAAATTAATGGGCCCCAGTGTAAGTTTTCTAGTGATGCATTCCATGGAGAAACTGTAAGGATGTAAACTGCCTTATTTAGGATCTAATGCCATCAGACGCTCTTGAGAAGAGAGTGGTGATAGTGCAGCCTTGAACACTAGTGTATTTCAGACAGTCCAAATCCTTCTCTGAAGGATAGCGGTTCTGGTACTAGAACAAAGATGTGCTCATTGATATTGTCACTGGATTTATAACCCTCCAAGCTCATGATGCTTGAAGACTGGTTTGAGAGGCTAGTATTGTGTTGGACTGCTTGGAGGGAGAGTATCCCTTGGCAAGCACTTGGAGCCAGCTAACAAGACCTGGGTTGTGATTCGTGAGATATTTAGTTGTATTTGGCACAGTTAGCATGACAGTGTAGGCCTTTTAACTGGACCAAAGTAAGATATCTTGATAACACCCATATAACAATGCAAATTTTCTACCATCCAATGGCAACTAAATGCAGAGAAAAGATCCCTGAATTGTGCACACCTAAGCCAAGAGAAGTAGGGAACTAAAGAATGAAGGAGTTTCTTTTGGTTCGTTTAAACTACTCCAGAGTCTTGGATTTAGCTCTTTCCAAGCAATGTGTGGAGATGGCGCAGTTTGAACTTTTGAGTGACTTTATTTTCTTCTAAATAAATGGGCCTGGCTACACCAGTTATTTGGAGCAGCAGGTTCAGCAGTTGCCTGGCTGATATGGAAAACTTCTTGTATTGGTTTTTATATAGTCCATCCCTCTTTCACGCTCCACACCTGTGAGCCATTGGAAAGCAAAATTATTTTCTACAGTCTGTTCTCCAGGTGCTTTGTCCAGTTTAGTGTTAAGTGATCCAAGTAATGGGACTTCCATCGTTTCCCTAGGGAGACAATACCACAACCTAATGCATCTCACAGTCAGGAATAGGAATGTTGATGTTCAGCCTAAATGTTTCCTTTCTTCATTCCACCTCCTTACTCATAATTTTATCCCTGTGATCACTCTGAATAGTTCCTCTCCTTTACTGGTATTAACCTGTTCAGATATCTGTAGATGGTTATTGCTATGTCTTCCCTTGGCTGTCACTTAACCAAGCTATATACTGTGGTGGTGGTTTTTTTTCCCCTCTGAAATCCCTTTAGCACCTGATAAATCTCTGTCATGGAGTCACCGGGCGATGCTCTGGAACTGCTCCCCACCAAGCCAGGCAGGACTTTGGGGAGCCTCCTCTCCCTTGGAGCAGACTTGTTCAGGGCAAGAAGCTCACACGGCTTCACCTCCTGGGTCTCTCCTTGGAGCATTCAGCATCCTCTGCCCCTCCGTGAGCTTCCCACAGCGAGCCTGCCTCAGTGGGGTCCTGGGGAAGCCACAGGGTCCTGCACCCCCACTTCGCAGTCAGACGTGACTCAGCCAGCCAGTAACACAGAGGTTTATTCGATAACAGGAACAGGGTCTAAAACAGAGCTTGTAGATACAGCGAACCAGACCCCTCGGCCGGGTCCATTCTGGCGGGGGGCAGTGAACCAGACCCCCCACGTCTGCACTTCACTCCTCGACCCCAGCCAGCTTCAGACTAACAACCCCTCCCAGCCCCTCCTCTCTCCTCAGCCCCTTTCCCGGGCCAGGAGGTCAGCTGATCCCTTTGTCTCCAACACCTTCAGCTGGCACCTTTGCAGAGGAGGGGCCCAGGCCATCAGTTGTTAGGAGACAGAGTGCCAGGCATTTAGGTGCACTGGCCCTTTGCTCTGCCATGGGGACACTGCCATGGGGACACTGAGGCACCAACGCAGTATTCAGAGAAAACATTAAGAACTTTCCCAGTTTGTCACAATCTCATTCTCAGAATTCCCTCCACTTTCTCTACATTTTTCTGGTGCAGAGGTACCTAGAATTGAATGTTTTATTTCAGATCTATTTAGAGAGGGACCACTCAGCTCCCTGATGCCAGGCCTCTGCATATGTAGCTCATATATATATTTTTGGCTGCAGTATTGTACTGTAAACCCATGTCTAACTTGTCCATTGTCTCGCCTTAGTTTCTCTAAGCATTTTTGCTTTCCAGATTTTTACTTCCCTCATAGTATTTGAGAGTCTGTTTCAAATTATTTTCCACCAGATGAATTAGCTGCATTTTTTCTAGGTTGAATCTTAATTTCCTGCCCATATTTCTAATCTTTTAAGGTCTCTTTTGTATTATTTTTCTGTCTTCAGTAGTGTTTGCAGCTAGTCCTATTTTGGCGGCACCTGCAGACTTCTTTAACATGCCATTTATTCTCCTTCAGATCACGAATGAAGATATTAAATAAGACTCGACCTAACACTGTTCCCAATGGTATCTACTAGCATCTTCACCCTCCATAGCTTGACATAGTGCCACTTCTCATTACCTTTTGTTTGTGGTCATTTAGTCAGAGTTTGATCTTTCTGGTTCATATTCAAGACAAGTTGAATTAGTTTTGTGAGTAGGTGGATTTTATGGACCTAATATTCTGTCCTTCTATGGTATCTTTCATTCAGGGATACCAAAGTCCTTTACAAGCATGAAGCCTTAAGGCAGGCATCCTGCTGAAGTAGTATATTTTACAGATGAAAATAAATAATTTGCCCAAGATATTGCATGGAGTCAGTGGAAGAGGTGGGACTAGAATTTAGGAGTCTTGAGTTCCAGTGTTCTCTCTCACAAGATGTGAGTATGTAACTTAAAGGGAGGAGAAAGCAACTCTAAGTCATCCCCCTCTTGAGCATTCGGTTCTTGAGTCTTATGTTCACATTTTTAAAAAGCCTCCTGTCTCTTTTCCCCTTTAGTTATTAATTCTACTCCCTCCAGTTTTTTACCAGTTTTTCTTATTCATTTACCCTTAAAAGTACTTGTAAGAATCTGACACCACTTCCCCTGAATCCCTTTTTGCTAGCATTAACTCGTATGTCCTTTTGCTGCTCTCAAATCTTAATTGACTGCAATCTTATTGCAATTGTCTTCCTTATGTTATAAACCAGATCTACTGAATTTGTTGAACTTGGCCCGGATGACAGTTGTACTAAGAGTAATAGACTGAAGATAAAAGTAAAAAATATTAGGCAATATTTTGATTAAATAAATACAACAGACTTCTGATAGTATGAGAGGCTGTGAAATTGCTTCCCCAGGGAAGGTGTGGAAGCCTCATTGCGGGGGGTATATAAAAATTACACTTGACAAGACACCAGAAACGTTCAGCTGAAGGTCTAAAAGGCCTTTTTCATTTCTCTATTCCAAGATCCCACACTTGCTTGACAATTTATTTGAAGCATGGGCTAGAATTCATGTTTTCAGTAAGGCTCTGGGGTAAATTCTGTAGCATGCTTGTCTACCACTGTTTGTAGCACCCAATGGGCCTGCAGTTACAAGGCCTGTGCCAGAATAGTTCTGTAGTTGTCCCCTGTTAAGAGCTGGGCTTGGTTTTGCATCATGCAGTTGTCCTCTTGAGGTTAGGGCAGTTCTCTGATCTTTGAATTGACCTGAGCACAGTTAGGCTGGAATGAAATTCCCTTCCTGGTCTGTAGGAAGTTGTTTCCCTGAATCACTTTCTATAGCAAATGGCTACACTTTCTTTGCTTGTCTATCTTGAGGGAAACTGAGAATTTTAGTTTCAGAGTAGATTTTGGATTTTTCCTCTCTTCCCCAAATAGCAGTTTTCCACTGAAGGAGAGTACAGTTAATCCAGCTTTAGAAGAGGGATTTGCTGACCATTGTTTAAACAGAGAACTCTGTTGGCAGACAGTGGAGAAGGAACATTACACCAACACATTCTGATGTCAGAAGGGGCACTGCTCACTGATAAAGGCCACCAAGATGTTTAAGTAGTGGGAGAAGCTGAACTAACTTTGCCTGCCTGTACCAGGGCCTCCAGAGATTTGATATCTGATTCGAATGCAAGTTATACAAACTTCTGAATGTACCACTTGTAGGGACAGGCCAATAGTTTCAAAGCCTTCAAGCACCATTTCCTGAATTTTGTGTTCTGAGGGGAGTGTCAGAGACATTCCTGCTAGAAGGATAGCCTCCCTTGTAAGGCAGGTTTTGCAGTGTCTACTTTAGGGTTCCCCAATAAGGGGTTCAGATGCTCCAAATATTTTAGCATGTTATCTCGCTGTCATGCCCATGTGACTCCTCTTAGTGAGCACAGCACTGCAGTTGCTATGCCTCAGTTTCCCTGACTGTGTTACCACCCTCTAGGCAGGTCATTACAAGTGTTCAACCCCCATACAGAGTAGCAGAGTCCAAAGTCAGTCCAAAACAAATATGAAATAAAGAACCCTTTCTCAGCTGGGCCTAATAATTGAACAGGGCCATTTGATCTCTAGCCTATCAGGATCGGTGGGATGGGGGATCTCAGCCATCACAAGTGAGGCTGGGCCTGACTCTCATTAATGGGTCAGCGAGCCTATGACACACACCCACATTCTCCCAAAGACTTTATACTGTACATATTTAGTTTTTTTCCCCTCTCCCCATAATATTTTTCTTTCAGCTTTCTTCCAATTTTTGTGTGTGTTTCTAGTGATGAGGTGTCAAACAAAAGTCAGTATGCCATTAACATTTTGCTCTAGTGCACCAAGTGAAGGTAAAAGTTTTATTTTGTGCATTGCAGACTGTGTGTGTGTGTGTGTGTGTGTGTGTGTGTGTGTGTGTGTGTGCCTCCCCAGATCTGTGACACTCAGGGCTTGGCTACACTTGAGAGTCGCAGCGCTGGTGGTGGCTTTACAGCATTGTAACTTACTCTCTGTCCACACTGGCAAGGCACATACAGCGCTGTATCTCCCTGGCTACAGCGCTGGCTGTACTCCACCTCAACGAGAGGAATAAAGAGAACAGCCCTGCTCTTGCAGCGCAGGGGTGCCAGTGTAAACAGTGAGTAATCTTACTACGCTGTAACTGACCTCCGGAACCTTCCCATAATGCTTTTTAAGTAAAAATAACACTCTTTGTTTTTTTGTGATGCCTCTCTTTGTTTTGTTGTGAATTCGGGGCTCCAAGAGCTGCTTATCTGAAAAACAAACACAACTACTGTTTGCTCGAGCAGAGGCAGGCAGGGGGATCCCTTTGGAATGTCCACAGTGTTTGCTTGAGGAGAGAAGCAGCCCGGAGGCGGAGAAGGGGGTTCCATTTTGGAGCAGCTGCTTATCTGATCTGAAGGCTATTTGCATTTAGTGAATGAGAGAGAAGGGGTCGAAACTTTTAAAATGATTGAAGGTTGGTGCTGTGTATCTTCAAGTCCTCAGAACTTGCAAGGCAGGGAGCTGCCACGGTGTCAGCTCCAAAAATCCACTCTCTCTGTCTCCCCCACGCTCCCTGTCACACTTCACCCCACCCCCCTCTTTTGAAAAGCACATTGCAGCCACTTGAACACTGGGATAGCTGCCTATAATGCACTACTCCCAACACTGCTGCAAATGTGGCCACACTACAGCGCTTTCCCTACACAGCTGTACGAAGACAGCTTTAACTCCCAGTGCTTACAGCTGCAAGTGTAGCCAAACCCTCAGTCCTGGACCTAAAGAATGAATGATCTTCCTAGAGCCCTGTGGTTCAAAACGGAATAGTTTATACAGGCAGTAAACCCAGGCAGATATTGTCTTTTCTGGATTTTCGGAGCATTAGATCAGTACTCCCACCCCACCTCACCAAAAATCTCTCAAATTTGCAATACTATGAAAGGTCTAGATGTATGTGTACCCAGAACATAACGGTTAGCTAATCTTGGGTAAATGCATCACTTCTACCCAACAAGCAAACTGTTGTCTGCCAGTTTCTGTAGAATCATGTTAGGTTTAGATAGATAACTAAAAAGATGTTTTTTTGGGGGGAGTGGGAAGCAGTACCCTGCTTACTCACTTGGTCCTGTGTGTCTGGGAATAAGGAATGTGAGTACTCCTGAGGACCACGTAGGATCCATAGCAGCATCATTACATGTGCTACCCTCAGCCCATGTCCACTGAGGCAACTTCAACCTTATTCAGGGATTACTAGAAAATGCTACTATTCCAGAGTGAGCTTCCACATCCTGACAAAGAGTTGATCAGTTAACTAGCTGTTAACTTCAAAGGCCAGCCTCCGCAGATGGAGAACTTTTTTAAGCAATAGTATCTGGCAGATGAACCAGCAACAGACTGGAAATAAGAGTAGCCACATAATCTCTGTTGTTCTGTTCATTCCCTTTGGGGCACCTGGCATTGGCCACTGTCGGAAGATAGGATACTGGGCTAGATGGATCTCTGGTCTGATCGAATATGGCCGTTCTTAAGTTCTTATGCTCTTGCTGAAATTGGAATTAACATCCCTACCCTTGGAAGGAAAAGGGCCATGGGAAGTTAAATGAAGCAAGAATTTTAATCTCATCTGAAAAAGGACACCTCTAATAAAACAGGGGGCTGCAAAGTCCAGTCTGGGTGATTACATTCTGACTCCCTAAATTCCCTGTAAATTCCAATGGATGTTATATTTGTGACTGATATGGAGCTGCTATGTAATAATCTCAGACTACTGAAATGTAATAACTTTATAAACATTGTATGTGACCTAGTCAGTAAGGGAAAGTTTTTGTATGTTGGGTTATAAAACTTTCCTATATGAATGTATTGATCTAGCTTAATAGGGAACTGGAGTGTGGAGGAGGTGAAACAACCAGGAAAGCAACACAGGAGCTAGAGAAAAGCAAACTTACCAACACACATTGGGGTGCAATTACAGAACAATGGCATGCTTCTAGGCTTCAGTCTGATGTTGCACAGCTGTTTTGCCAGGCTGGGAAACTAGAGATCAAAAGGACACTAAACAGTTAAAAAGCTCTCTCAGGAGAGGAAGAGGGGATCAGTTGTCAGGGACTGTTCAAGGGGACAGGGTAACATTGAGAAGCTCTGAAGAAGTTGGTCCTGCCAGACTAAATGAGAGGGATAGAATCATAGAACTGTAGGGCTGGCAAGTCATGTCCAGCCCCCTGCACTGAGGCAGAACCAAGTAAACCTAGACCATTCTTGGCAGGTGTTTCTTCAACCTGTTTTTAAAAACCTCTAGTGATGAGGATTCTTGGAAGTTTAGTCCAGAGCTTAACTACCACTGTCGTTAGATTTTCCTAATATCTAAAGTAAATTTCCCTTGTTGCAGATTAAGCCAGTTACTATTTGTCCTACCTTCAGTGGACATGGAGAACAATTGATCACTGTCCTCTTTATAACAGCCTGTAACATATTGGAAGACTGGAGTCAAGTCCCCACTTAGTTGTCTTTTCTCAAGACTAAACATGTCCGTTTTTTTGTAACCTTCCTTCATAGGTCAGATTTTCTAAACCTTTTATCATTGTTGCTCTCCTCTGGACTCACTCTCCAGTTTGTCCATATCTTTGCTATAGTGTGGTGCCCAGAATTGGACTCAGTACTTCAGCTGAGGCCTCACCAGTGCTGAGTAGAACGTTACAATTACATTCAGTGTCTTACATATGATACTCTTGCTAATTCACCCCAGAACATTAGCTTTTTATGTAGTGCATCACATTGTTCACTGATATTCAATTTGTGATCCTCTACAACCTCCAGATCCTTTTCAGCAGTACTACCACATAGCCAGTTATTCTCCACTTTAGAATCATAGAGAGGTCATCTAGTCCAGTCCCCTGCACTCATGGCAGGACTAAGTACAGTCAAACCTTGCAATTATGTGAATTCGGATATAACACGATCATAAGTTGGCTCTCCTTTAAGGCCGTAATACTGGTCATGTTTTGCCGGAATACTTTTTTCTTACGACATTTATAAATAAACCGTGTTCTTCTGGTCTTATAGGATAAAGTGACTCATGGCTGTTGCAGGCCCATTGCACTTAGTTCTCGGGTTGTATGTGTGTATGGTGTTTGCCTATGAACTTGTTATTAATTTCCTATATTTAAAAAAATATTTTACCATTATGGATGCAGCAGTTCGCAAATGCAAGTTGTTTTTTGCCCAAGAGAAATTGTACGCCCTGGATCAACCAAAGAAGGGCAAACAACAAACCCAGCTTTCTCGTGATCTAGGAACTAGCAAGTCCACTCTGTGAGGGTGGAAAAAAGAAAAGCTCCATAGCCTACCCTGCGTTCTTGAAGAGGAAACTGGTTTACTGCTTAAAAAGGTCAAGTTTGCTAATGACGAAGGCCTAGATTCAGCCTTGTATCAATGGTTTGTCCTGGCTCACTCAGAAGCAGTTCCCATTTCTGGCCCTATTCTGAAAGCTCAAGCAGAGAAATTTGAACGCCTTATCAATGGAAATGAATCCAAATTTAGGGCGAGTAATGGCTGGCTGGACAGATTCAAGAAAAGGCACACTATAAACCAAGTTCTTGTGTCAGGGAAATCCGCTCAGCTGATAAAGAGGCTGCCAATTCCTACCCAGTTGAGCTTAAAAAGTTGCTAGAGGAAGGTTGCTACACAGCCAATCAAGTTTACAACTGTGACGAGACTGGTTTATGCTTTAAAATGTTATCTGATCGCACCCGCACAACCAGGACTGATAGTCACAAACGAGAAGGCTTTAAGCAGAGGAAGGACCAAGTCACTCTTGTTTTGTGTCAACAAGTCTGGCAGCCAGAAAGTCAGACCTCTGATGATAGGAAAAGTGAAGTCTCCCAGATGTTTTCCTCATGTTAATATGAAGGCCCTTCCCTTTGAATACACCAACAGCAAGAATGCATGGATGAATAAGCTCCATATTTAAAGACTGGTTCCATAAAACTTTCGTGCCAGCCGTACGGGCTCATTTGCGAAAACTCAAGCAAGAGGAAAAAGCTCTCCTGCTGCTGGATAATTGCCCTGCCCACCCCCAGTCATGATGGCAAGATTGAAGTCTCTTATCTCCTGAAGAACGCTACATCAGAAATCCAACCACTGGACCAAGGCATCATATTGGTATTTAAGCAAAACTATCGTCGCGAAATGGTCAAGCGGATGGTAGCGGATAACAATTCATCTGTCGACATATCACTGGCATCACTCAACTTGAAAGAAGTCTGTCACCTCAGCAGGAAAGCCTGGGATGCTATTGCTGCATGTTGCATTGAACGATGCTGGATAAAGGGTCTTGGTCCAGCTTTTCTGTCATCTACGCGTGATGATGGTAATGACTACAAGCCTGAATTTACAAGATTGATTGAAGATGACGTATGTTTAGCCAAAGAAGCGCTCGGAGAATATGAGCACAATCATCATGATATCCTCAACTGATTTTCAGCGGATGACATCTGCCCCATATGTGAACACAACTCAGATGACGAAATTGTTGCAAATGTCAGTGGGAAGAATGAAGCTGCACCACCAGAGCCTGAAACCAGTGGCGCTAATGACGACGACAATGATGGCACCTCAGCTCTCCCACCAAAAGTGTCCAAGGCAGTAAAGCACCTAGAAGCCAGTTTGAGGTGGCTGGAAACATGGACAGCATCAAAATCCTCCAACTCAGAAGCATACTTGACTTTGCTAGAAGCCAACAGTCCTCAACAAATAAGCAGACCACACTAGATAGCTTTTTTTTTTTAAGAAGTGATGAAATTTAAAATTATGGAGTCATGCAATCAGATTGACTTTGCACTCTGCGCAATGATTAGTATAGTCAATATCACGTTTCTTTCATGTACAGTACGTGTAATTAAATTACTACTTTTGTGTTTAAAACACGCTGGGATAACCGTTGTTGGGTGGTTGTTTTTTTTTTTTTTTTTTTTTTTTTTTTATACAAGACTTAAACTGACCAGCTTGAAATAGTAAATTTTCATAACCCCCCTATAAAGTTATCCCACATTTATCACGATTGAATTTTTTGAACCCCAATTATGGCGTTATAGCGGAGTTTCACTGTATTCTCTAGATCAGTGGCGGGTGCCAGACGATAAGCCACGGAGGACTGTGGTGGCAGATGAGTATCCGCTGAAATTGCACCGACAAGCTGCAATGTCAATAGGCATCACCACCAAAATGCCGCCAACAACTAGCGTCATCCAAGCAGCATTTCGGTGGCGATGGCTCTGGATGACTCAGCTTATCGGCGGCATTTCGGTGGATGCTTGTCCGCTGGCCAGTACACGGGTGCACTTAGACGCCGCAGCGAGCACCGTGGCGCCCGCAGGCACCACGTTGGGGACCTTTGCTCTAGATTGACCCTTGACAGGTGTTTGTCTAACCTGCTCTTAAAAATCTCCAATAACAGATTCCACCACCTCCCTAGGCAATGTATTCCAATGCTTAATCAGCCTGACAGCTAGGAAGTTTTTCCTAATGTCCAACCTAGACTGCCCTTGCTGCAATTTAAGATCATTGCTTCTTGTCCTATCCTCAGAGGTTAACAAAAACAATTTTTCTTCCTTCTTATAACAATAGTTTTCAAGTATGTAAAAGATTATGTCCCTTCTCAGTCTTCTTTTTTCCAGACTAAACAAACCCATTTTTTTCAATTTCCCTCATAGGTCAGGTTTTCTAGACCTGTAAAAAAAATTTGGTTGCACTTCTCTGGACTTTTTCACAGTTGTCCACATATTTCCTAAAATGTGGCACCTAGAACTGGACACACTACTCCAGTTGAGGCCTAATCAGTGTGGAGTAGTGTTGAAGAATTACTACTTGTGTCTTGCTTACAACACTAATAAATCCCAGAACAATGTTTCCTTTCTATTCAACAACGTTACACTGTTGACTCATATTTATTTTGATTTATAGTTGTGCATTTGATTTTTCTTTCTCAAATGAAGTAAAGATAGGCACTATGTTTGCCCTTCTCCAGTCTTCTGGGGCCTCACCCATCCGCCAGGAGTTTTCGAAGATATACTAATGGTTCCAAGGTTGCTTTAGCTTGTTCCTTAAGTACCCTAGGATGAATTTCATCAAGCCCTGCCATCCTGAATACATCTAATGTATCTCAATAGTCTTTAACCTGTTCTTTCCCAATTTTGGTCTGTCTTCCTTCTCCCTTATCATTAGTATTTAATTGTGTTGAGTATCCAGGTGCTATTAACTGTTTTAGTACAGATTGAAGCAAAATAGGCATTAAACACCTCAGCTTTATTGGTATCAGCTCTCCTTTTATTAGCTCTCCTTTCCCCTGCTAAGTAGGCCCCTACACTTTCCTTCATCTTTTTCTTGCTCCTAATGTATTTAAAGAATCTCTTGTCACTGCTTTATTATGTCCCTTGCTAGATGTAACTCACGTTGTGCCTTAGCCTTTCTGATTTTGTCTCTACAGGCTTGTGCTATTGTTCTGTACTCCTTAGCAGTTCATCCATGTTTCCACTTTTTTTAGAATTTCCTTTTGATTTGTTAGGTCATTAAAGATCTCCTGATGGAGTGCTGCTGGCCTCTGACTGTTCATCCCAGCATTTCCTTTGCATTGGGATACTTTGCAGTGATACTCTTTAATATGGGCTCCTTGAGAAACTGCCAGTTCTCCTGAACTGCTTTATCCTTTCATTTTTCTTCCTATGCACCTTGCCTATCAGTTCTCTGAGTTTGTTAAAGTCTGCTTTTTGGATGGTAAATTCTAGGTAAATAGGCCTGCACATAGGATGATTGGTTGATTTTTAATATCTGTTTTCTCTATAATGCTTTTGTCGTAAACAGAGTGTTAAGGGTTAATGTCTCTTATACCTGTAAAGGGTTACAAGCAGGAAACTGGACACCTGACCAGAAGATCAATCAGAAGACAAGATACTTTTAAATTTGGGTGGAGGGAAGTTTGGGTGTGAGTTCTTTGTTCTTCCCTCGGAGGGTCTGAGAGAGACCAGACATTACTACAGGCTTTTTAATTGTTTTACACTATTTGCATTTGTGGATCTGGCTGGTTAACTTTTATATGTGTAGTTGCTGGGAATATTTTGATTTGTATTGGTACTGGTGGGAAAGTCTTTTTCTGGTATCTGTAAGCTATAAGACCCTGTAATATTCACATCTTGAAGTTACAGAGATAATTCTCTACTTTTTCTTTGATTTTTTTTCTTCTCTTTCAGCTCCATCTCTTTTTGTTTTATTTCTAGTTCTTGTAGTTTCTTTTCCATGTCTCACTTGTAGTCTGCGTTTCTGATTTGTTCCTCTGCCTCCTGTCTTGCCAGTTCCTGTTTCAGGTCCTTGGTAGTCATGGATCCTGTTTTCTTGTGCTGAGACGCCCTCTGGTGTTTACTGCCTGAAATGCAGGTTCTCTGTTGGCTTCCTGGGGTTGCTTAGCAACAGAGTCCTTTTAACTTCCTAGCCTCTCCCGAAAGAGTTAAAAAGCAAAAGAAACTGTCTTTCATTTACAAATGTGTTCTGGCTGGAGTGCGTTACTGAACACTTAAGGCTGCTTTGTTTAACAAACGACTGTCGTTAAACCTTAATAGCCCTCCCTATGCACAGCTAGACGGAGCAAGAAAAAAAAATTCTCTAGCTGCAGTTTAAAAAAACAAAACAAAACCCGTTCCCTCTGCTTATAACCAGCTAGCAGAGAAGCAAATTAATAATCTTACTGGCTTTTGGATTCTTATCTTTCCCAGACGCTGCACACCATGTCATAGTATTCTTTCTCAAATCTGAACATAGAGTCCAGGAATGAGATACTAGCATGAATTTCCCTAAGCTTAATTACCAGCTTAGATCTGATAGGCTGCCACCACCCAAAAATATAGTGTTTTGGGGCACTCTGACCTCCCCAATCTTCCCTGGGGACCCCAAGAACCCAGATCCCTTGGGTTCTTAAAACAAGGAGAAATAAACCATTCCCCCACCTTTCCCCCTCCCAGAACTTCCCTCCCTGGGCTATTCTGAGATACTGATCTAACCTCTTAAATCACCATACAGAGAAGCATCTCCCTTCCCTTTCAAAAAGAGGCAAACAGATTCAAGGAAAACAGAGAGATTTTATCACTCCCTCCTCCCGTCTCCCCTGCCCATCCTGGTGAGTTATTCCAATCCCCTGGAATAAAACAAGGGAGACAGAGAAAAAAACAATCAATCAGGTTCTCTAAAAAGAAATCTTTTAATAAAAGAAAGGAAAAAGTAAAGAATTATCTCTGTAACTTCAAGATGTAAATATTACAGGGTCTTATAGCTTACAGATACCAGAAAGAGACTTTCCCACCAGTACCAATACAAATCAAAATATTCCCAGCAACTATACATATAAAAGTTAACCAGCCAGATCCACAAATGCAAATAGTGTAAAACAATTAAAAAGCCTAAACCACCTGTTTTACTTACTATATAAAAAGAAACTTAGAGAGCCTGTAATGTCTGGTCTCTCTCAGACCCTCCGAGAGAAGAACAAAGAACTCACACCCAAACTTCCCTCCACCCGAATTTAAAAGTATCTTGTCTTCTGATTGGTCTTCTGGTCAGGTGTCCAGTTTCCTGCTTGTAACCCTTTACATAAGAGACATTAACCCTTAACACTCTGTTTATGACAGCTTTCATTCTAAATTAAATAAAATTTTGTTATAGGATGGCTGCTTGAGTACTGGACACCACTATCATTGCTCCTGGAGGGAACAGAACTGCAGGTACTGAGGATAAGTTTGTCCTGCTGCGGTAATTGTGGTTGGTCACAGGGACGGCAGCCCAGGGGCTGGTCTGAGAGTGAGAAAATTGTGTGATTCTACCCCTAGAGAGGTGACTGCTTGTGGCCCAAGACCTGAGGTGGTGCTCTCAAAGAGAGCAGGAAGGGTCAGAGGTGCAGTTAGCCCACTAACTGAGTCAATATTCTTACAAACTTCCTGTGGCTAGAGAGTTTGTGTGCACTGTTAAACAGCTTCCATTTTGCTTCAGAGACAGGCAAAGTGATTCCTATGTATAGAGAATCGATAGTGTCTTGGTCTCCTTGGCAATGAAAAATTCTAGATAAATGTTTAGCAAAGTCAAGATTGGGGATGCCAGTGTGTGTTCTTGTTGTATAGGAGTCTGCAGTAGCCCAAGTGAATGACATTCTAATGTGATTATAAGGGGATGTTTCTGCCTGGTTGCTTATTTAGTTGCCCGAAGGGGAGACACCCTGACTTCCGGCCCATTTCCAGATTCCTCTAGCTGATTGGAATTGAAACGTGAGACAGGGTCATGTTCCACACCAATGTGCACTTAGTTAGTTTCCTATCACACATGCCCTATTTTTAGAGAGAGCGTTCACCAGCAAGGAATGACACTTCATTGAGTCTCCTCACCCCCACTGCACTCTTTCTACTTTCCCTCAAGGTAATTTGGTATTCTGGGGAGAACAGTCTCCTAATCCCTAGTCTTCTAGGTGTCTCCTGTTACAGAGGGGAGCAGCAGTAAAGTTCCGAGTGTGCTGTATGTGAGAGGATAGAGCAGAGTGTTGGACACAGGAGGTTGAAATCCTGCCTCATTGAAATCAAGGGCAAAACTTTCATTGACTTCGGAGGGGAAGGGGGATTTTACCTTTTGTGTTTATAGAAGAGAGAAACGGTCCACCTTGCTGTGGTTAGTTCTTTGACACACATTAACTGTGATTTAGTTATGTATAAAAAATGTAAGCCTATTTCTCAGTGTTGGAGGAAGGGGTTGTAGTATCTGCAGTGTCCTCAGCTTGCAGTATTGCCAGGGTAAAGCAGGGTTTATAAAAGGCACTACTAGAAATAACCACAAGGCCAGTGAAACTAAAGATCACAAACCACAAAACATTAGGCCACTGAAGATAATAAAAGGCATGTGACTTAACTATTTTATGTACTGTATCAGTTTAGGTCAAGCAAAGTACATTTACTTGGACAATCACTTGTCAGGGATGGTCTAGGTGTACATTGTCCTGCCTCAGCACAGGGGGCTGGACTTGACGACTTCTTGAGGTCCCTCCCAGCCCTAGATTTCTACGATTCTATGATTAATAGCAGAGTTTAACTTTAAAGATGATTATAAAATTGGGAATATAGCAGAGTAAGTTGCAGCACACACAGTGAATTCTTAATATTACTAGACAGCTGCAGTTATTCCCCTTCAGCTCTCTAAGCTCCACCACTGTCTTGATATTTGGCAGCAAAACTAATGCCCCATAAAAATAAACCTCTGATTTGCCATTCATCTAAAAATAATTTGTAAAAGTTTCCCCCCAAGTTTGGGAGTTGACTGTCTTGACACTTTATCTCTTGTTGTTGGCAGATGCCACCTCAAATTGATTGGCTCAAACTCGCTGTAGGCCTAGCCTTCTGTTGAATTACATTTTTATTCTGTTTTTTTCTGGAGAAGGAACAACAATGAAACTGAAAAGTCTCATCCACTTTCCTTTACCTCCCAGATTGTTGCTGTATGGGAAGGCGAAGCTGGGGGTGCTGCTGTGTCTTCCCTTAGAACACAGTCAGAGTTCAAACTAGCTCAGATGAGTTGCCAGGTACTGTTGGGCAAAGTGGTAGAATAATTGGTGCTCTGTGAAGTTGACCATAGAAAGGGATTAGGTAAGGACAACCTGAGAGCACAGAGACAAAATGCAATCGGTTTCTGCCTTTCTAGGCAGTGGTAAGCTCCCAGCAGAAGATGGTTTTGCCCAGAATTTTCATAAGTTTCCAGTTTGAGTGTTTTTCTCTGTCAATGTGGGTTGATGAAGAGATTTGAAGGGGGTGATTGGTCTTGTAAACTTAATTTTGAATTGGCAAGCTGATTATTTACCCCAAATAATTAACTTCCAATAGTCAAGCAAGTTCCATGGATGACATCTTGCTTTCCTCTTTGAACACCGTCACTGTGTTTCCCCACCTTCTGAATCATGCTCAAGTTTCTTAGCTTGGCCTCATCTTCAGGGCTCTGTAATACTCTGCTACTGCGTATGTTTCTGTTTTCTCCCCCCCCCCTTGCTCTGCTATCACTTCCCACATCAATGAAAATTGAAAGATGGATAAGGAACTGGTTAAAGGAGAGACTACAACAGGTCATACTGAAAGGTGAATTCTCAGGCTGGAGGGAGGTTACTAATGGAGTTCCTCAGGGATCAGTTTTGGGACCAATCTTATTTAATCTTTTTATTATTGACCTTGGCACAAAAAGTGGGAATGTGCTAATAAAGTTTGTGGATGACACAAAGCTGGGAGGTAATGCCAATACAGAGAAGTATCGGGATATCATACAGGAAGATCTGGATGACCTTGTAAACTGGAGTATTAGTATGAAATAGGATGAAATTTAATAGGGAAAAGTGCAAGGTCATGCATTTAGAGATTAATAACAAGAATTATTGTTATAAGCTGGGGACGCATGAGTTGGAAGTAACAAGAGGAGAAGGGCCTCGGAGTATTGGTTGGTCACAGGATGACTATGAGCCACCAATGTGATATGGCCATTAAAAAAGCTAATGTGGTTTTAGGATGCATCAGGCGAGATATTTCCAGCAAAGATAAGGAGGTGTTAGTACCGTTATACAAGGCATTGGTGAGACCTCATCTGGAATACTGTGTGCAGTTCTGGTCTCCCATGTTTAAAAAGGATTCAAACTGGAACAGGTACAGAGAAGGGCTACTAGGATGATCTGAGGAATGGAAAACTTGTCTTATGAAAGGAGACTGAAAGAGCTTGGCTTCTTTAGCCTAACCAAAAGAAGGCTGAGGGAATATATGATTGCTCTCTACAAATATATCAGAAGAATAAATACCAGGGAGGGAGAGGAATTATTTAAGCTCAGTACCAGTGTGGACACAAGAACAAATGGATATAAACTGGCTATCAGGAAGTTTTAGATTTGAAATTAGACAAAGGTTGCTAACCATCACAGGAGTGAAGTTCTGGAACAGCTTTCCAAGGGGAGCCGTTGGGGCAAAAGACACATCTGGCTTCAAGACTAAGCATGATAAGTTTATTGAGGGGATGGTATAATGGGATAGCCTAATTTTGGCAATTAATTGGTGTTTGACTATTAGTGGTAAATATGCCCAATGGCCTGTGATGGGATGTTAGATGGGGTGGGATCTGAGTTACTATAGAGAATTCTTTCCTGGGTGTCTAGCTGGTGAGTCTTGCTCACATGCGCAGGGTTTAGCTGATCGCCATATTTGGGGTCGGGAAGGAATTTTCCTCCAGGGCAGATTGGCAGAGGCCCTGGGGTTTTTTTGCCTTTCTCTGCAGCGTGGGGCATGGAAGATTCTTTGCACCTTGAAGTCTTGAAACCATGATTTGAGGACTTCAGTGGCTCAGACATAGGTTTGATACAGGAGTGGGCGGGTGAGATTGTGTGGTCTGCGTTGTGCAGGAGGTCAGACTAGATGATCATAGTGGTCCCTTCTGACCTTAAAGTCTATGATTCTATGATTCCCTTGGTCTCCTTTCCACTCTCTCATCTTTGCACCCTTGTCCCAGCCCTTTACTCTTGAAGCATTTTTTTTCTTTCCTTTTTGTACCAAATGTTAACTATTCTCTGTTCTTTAAAATTCCTTCTAAGAACATGTTTCCATGAAGCCTTTTAAAGGTGATGTGCAAAGGAGGCAGGGGAGAAGGGAAAAGCTTGTTTGTCTCCTCTCCTCCCCAGAACTCTCCTTATGTTCTATTAAAGAAGGTCTAGGAGGCTTTAATTTAAACAGATACACTAGAAGTTGAGATTTATCAACCCTCTTTTTTTTCTTTAAGGACTCTGTAGAGAACTAATAGGTGTTGGACTTCAGATAGCATGGAAGCTCTATTACTGGTGTTGCTGATTATCTCAGCATAGGGTTGGCAACTTTTTAATCACACAAAACCGACACCCTTCTCCGAGGTTCCCCCCCACACACACTCCATCTCCCTTCCCTCCATCACTTGTTCTCCCCCACCCTCACTCACTTTCACTGGGCTGAGGCAGGGGGTTGGGTGCAGGAGTGGTTGAGGGCCCCAGCTAGGGATGCAGGTTTTGGAGTGGGGCTGGGGGATGAGGGGTTTCGGGTGTAGGCTGGGGCAGGAAGTGAGAGGTGTGGGCTCTGGGTGACGCTTACCTCAGAGGCAGCTCCCTCTCGCTTCTAGGCACAGAAGTGGCCAGGTGGCTCTGTGCGCTGCGCCTGCCTGACAATGGGAGCTACAGAGCCGGCGCTTGAGGCAGGGGCAGTGCGTGGAGTCTCCATTGCCACCACTGCGCCTAGGAGCTGGACATGCCAGCCACTTCCGGGAGTAGCATGGAGCCAGGGCAGGCAGGGAACCCGCCTTAGCTCCGCTGTGCCACTGACTGGATTTTTAGTGGTTTGGTCAGCGGTGCTGACTGGAGCCGCCAGTGTCCCTTTTTGACCAGGCGTTCAGGTTGAAAACCAGATGCCTGGCAACCCTAGCTCAGCACTTTCTGGGTCTGATGGCCTCCTTTGTTTTCCTTCCTACTGAGTCATTCTGGAGTGGTGTGTGTGTGTGTGTGTGTGTGTGTGTGTGTGTGTGTCTAGAACGTCTGTAGCAAGTGTTCAGTATTGCCAGCCCATATATTCAAATACCATGCATCAGACCCCCCAAATTCATGAGATTAATTTAAAAATTGAGATATTTAAAAATTAATAATAGTTGTTTTTTGCCTCCCTTCTGGTTTTTTGCCTTGAAGAGAAGTGCCAGCTCCTTCTCCAATTTGTGTGCCATCATCTTAGGTTCAAAACTGCCCCTTAAATACCCCCCCCGCAGTACAGTTCTTCCTGTTAACTGCTCAAAGGGGGCTCTGCTTATCCCTTTCTGTTGCTGAGGGGGTGGTGAACTACCACTCTGTCCCCCTCCCTAGTTTGGCTGTCCCACTCACTCATCCTCCCTGCTCTCCCACGGTCTGAAGTTCCCCACCTGGCCCTGAATTCTCTTGCCCCTTCTATACTGCACTTCCTTTCCCCTCACAGCCTCCTACCAGTCACGTTCTCCTTCTCTGCCATGTTATGTTCCCCTAAGCACACCCCTTTGTTCCTCCTGCTCCCCACATTCCCCGACTCCACATAGTTTCCTGTCCCATTTCCAGTATTGCCAAACCCAAATGTTCAGTATCATGAGACAGACCCCTAAAGATCATGAGACTTTAATAAAAGTTTATTTATATTTCCCTCCTGGTTTGTAAGCCCTTAGGATGAACTTGAGTCCCATATCAATGTTTTTCTACGCTAGAGGCTAGAACTGAGATACTTATGTAATTGAGATGCCGGAGGGCTTTAAATAAAATATCGATCAAATATTACAAGATAGGGAACACCCTGTTATGTAACAGATTTGCCCGCCCTGCTGTCACTGTAGTTTCATTTCTGCCTCCTCTGCATCCTCCTAGGAGATGGTGACCATCTTTCCTGGGGACAGCCAGCTCACTTTCACATGTACAGATTAAAGGGACATGGTGGCCAACTTGCTGAGGGCAGTCTGTCGTTTCATTTCTCATTATCATCAGGGAGACTGGGGGCCATTTTGGATAGGGATAAAACTTCACAAGATTGAAGGCAGAAATCGGAAACTCATATAATTGTTTAGCATCCCTGACAATATCGCAAGACTTGGGATAAAATTGGAAGAGTTCTTAATTCACAAATCATAGACATTTTTAAAGATGCAAATACCTTTTAAGCCATCTTGTCCACCTGTTCCTTCGGGTCCAGTGGTGGAATATTCCCTATAGTCTGTTCGCTATGGCCTTTGTCTTCCGTTCTCTGGTCCTAAGTGACAGGGCTCCCACCTTATCCCTTGGAAATTGATGCCACAGCCTCACCCATCTCACTGTTATAGATCTTCTGGAAGATTCCACCCATATTAACTTTGTTCTTTTTCTCTTAAATGGGTCCTGTGTTCTTCTCTGTTTCCATGAACTCCACAACGAGGTGCGACTGCAAATGTCACCAGATGAATTACAGTGAACTGTTTTAGATCTGTAGGGGTCTGCTCTTAGATGAACTAGACTCAAGTAAATAACAAAGATGCACGGGTGAGAAGGTGACAGTGAAAATTAAATTTAAGGAAGCACAAATATCTGCCTGCTGTGCTGATCCCCAGGCCTCTTCCTGGCTGCTTGCTTTGTGGTGTTACTTCCAGATAGTGTCACTCTGGGAATCTGTACATATCAGTGACACCAAGGATGGAAGGTGTTTTTTCTTTTTGCAATGGGTTGTATATGTGGGGAATAATTGTGATGTTTGGAAGCTGTTGCACTTACGTTAAAACAATGGGATCCTTTCTCGCTCTCTCTAACCATTTTGATTATTTTCTTTGTCTCCCCCTGCAGGTGTAAAAAGCAGCACTGACTGTTCCTGTGGACGCAATCACTTTACTTGCGCAGTCAGTGCCTTTGGCGAGTGCACGTGCATCCCGGCTCAGTGGCAATGTGATGGTGACAATGACTGTGGGGACCACAGTGATGAAGATGGCTGCAGTAAGGAAATAACTCCTTTTGTGTGTACATGTGGGTGAGCACGCTAGCAGGCATCTACAGGCAGGAGTGTGTGAGAGAGAGAGAGAAGGCTGAAATATGAAGGTTTTAACTTTCCTCTATGGACCTGAAAACTCTGTGTCTGATTTAGACGTTAAAATGAGTTTGTTTTGGTTTGTTTCGCACCTGCTAACTGTCCTTTTTGACTGAGGCCTATTTCTGGAATAACAGAGAGCTATTAGTCAGGACTATGTGTATAGGTAGCGCAGGATGGGAATAGTGGAGGCATCTGTAGTCAGAGTAGAAGTCAAAGAGGAGGCTTGCTCTGTACTATGCCCATGTTCAGTCCCTAGCATGCTTTTTTTTTTAAACTTTGATTTACTTCTGTTTGAGCTGATGAAAATAGTTTTGAACTAAAATATAAAACCTGTGAACAGACACACACACCAAGTGAGCCTACCTCTCTGCTCCACCCGCCCTTCAGATCAATTGCCCTTGGGCAGTGTCTCCTTTACCACTTGGCTCCTTTTTGGGAGCTCCAGTGGTCCTGACTGTATGAGATGCTTTTCCATTTATATTCACAACAGCTGAGGTTCACTAAGGTGCTTGAGCTGACAGTCCTCAGATTTCAGAGCTAGGGAGCTAGTAGCTGTGGGGCTCTGGACTCTGAGGCTCCCATATTCTGACAGAGCGCAAATCCACTAACCTCAGGCATTGTGCCAGGCCCATTCTTGCTTTCTGGACTGGTTGGGGTCATGTGGGAGGAATTGTGTTTGGGTGGGGGGGAAGAGGGAGTGTCCTCTTCCTCATGTAAATGGGTTTGTGTAGGTGAGCTATATAGGTGGAGTAAATAAACAAATGTGCTGTGTGAGTATGTTCTGGATTAGTGTGCCCTCCCTCCATCTAGTGGGCTGCAATGTTACCCACCCTGGGTGCTCTGTGAGGGGGGGGGGAAAACAGCCCTTCTAAGTTATGCTCCTGTCATTCATTCATCTGTTGCTGTGGGATCCTGTGAGCGAGATCATCTGACAACTGATGTCTGTGTCTGTTTAGCTGTATGCACAGATGAGAACTGATGAAAAGCTGGGCTCCCAGTGGGTATAGCAGGAAGGAAAATAATTAGAATGCAGAATTCCTCTCCCTAGGACCACAAGGAAATGCAGCTGCTTCCTTTACTCACCTCCTGGGATTTAACAGATTCATTGGAGGATAAAAGCTCAACTTGAAGAATTACTTTTCTTCAATGACCTGGTATTCAAAGGGAATCCAGGCCCCTCTCTCTAGTGGAGGTGGGGAAATCTTTCTCCATTGAGACACGTGTCTCTACCCAACCTCTCCTTGGTTCCCACTGTTCTGACATCTGTGTGGGAGAAAATTTCATTCCTCTTGTGGAATGGAGTATTAGGGAATCCCACTGATGTTTCCTGCCCCCTTTCGATTCTCTGCGTAAGTGTGGAGATCCTGCAGTGCTGTAGGAAATTACCTTCCTCCCCAACCTTGGTTTCCTGCATCTCTGGACAGAATATTTAGAAACATGGGAACTCACAGGGGAAAAGGAGGCCATCAGGAAATTAAAGGGAGCATGACCTGACATAAAGGTGACCAGTGGGAAGAGAACCTGAGACCCTGTGCAGGAAGCAGGGAAATTATCCGAGACAATATTTGGAGAGTCCAAGAACAAAGGAGGAAGTGGAACAATGGGGATAGAATCTGCCCAAGACCTTCAGGACTGCACCAAGGAAGAAAAGCACAAAACTCCAAGAAGAACCTTCATGTGCTGTGGGGTGGGTGCCTGGGAGCCAGGGAAAATCTCAATCCCTGAAAAGGGTAGGAGGAGAGAAACAGGAACCCACCAGTTGTCTGTCTCAGGTTGAGAATAGTGAGACAGGAATATCTGATAACCAAGCACCCTAGGCTGATTTTGAAAATTGGTCTTGCCGGCCTCCAGTGCACTTACTGAGGCAGGACGGGAGATAAAAGGGAGACAGGGTCTACTTGGGCGTCAACACAACTAGTGAGGCGTCACACAAACTGGGGAGGGGTGGCAAATTGATCTGTGATCAGATTGGCTGACCTCCCTACGATTGGGAGGGAGAAGAAATAAACATGGCTGTTGCAGACAACCAAGTGAGCTATAAAGCCTGGGAATCTCAGGCCATCAACATGAATCAGTCTGAGTGACTGACCCTTTACACTCAGGGAGGGGAGATAACACAGCTGCAAACTGGGGGCAGCTCTCTGGGAACAGCAAGTCTGAGACAGGAGTGATTAGACCCCCTGCTGCCAGACTATTGTGTGTAGTTCTGGTTTCCACAGTTTAGAAGGAGAGACACAAACTGCTGGAGCATACAAAGAAGGGTAACAAAACTGGAAAAATGGGAGATGAGCTGGAAGGAGCTAAATTTATACAGGGTAGAAGTAACTTGAGGGGAGGGGTTGGAAAATATCTGCCTCTATAAATACCTACGAGGAAACAGGGTAAATAAAGGGAAAGAATTCTTCAGCTCACAGCCAGGATAGGAAGGAAGGCAAAAGCAGAAGCTAGATCAGAGGTGGGCAAACTACGGCCTACGGGCCACATCCGGCCCATGGGACCGTCCTGCCTGGCCCTTGAGCTCCTGGCCAGGGAGGCTAGTCCCAGGCCCCTCCCCTGCTGTCCTCCCTCCCCACAGCTACACCACCATGGGGAATGGGGAATGTATGTGTGTGGGGGGGATTGGATAAGCATGGGAGTCTCAGGAGGCGGGGGGTGTGGATGGGGTCAGGGGATGGGGAACAGTGGTGGTTGGATAGGTGTGGGGTCCCGGGGACCGGGCTGGGGTGTGGATAGGGGTCGGGGCAGTCAGGGAACTGGGAGCAGGGGGGGTTGGTTGAGGATGGGTTCCTGGGGGGTGGTTAGGGAACAAGGAGTGAGGGGGGGTTGGATGGGTTGAGGGTGCTGAGGAGGGCAGTGGTGGGAAGTGGGGGGGGCAGATGGGGGTGGGGGCCAGGTTGTTTGGTGAGACACAGCTTTCTCTACCCGGCCTTCCATACAGTTTTGCAACCCCAATGTGGCCCTTGGGCCAAAAAGTTTGCCCACCCCTGAGCTAGATGCTGGAGCTGAGAAGCTGGTGACTCTCACAGACGACTTGAAAAGAACCCACCAATCCCAGGACTATGTGAGCATTCCCAATTGCCAGGCTTAGAGAGGCACTCAGAACACTGCTGCTCCATTGAGGCTGCTGAGTCGTCTGAGTGGCTGTCTAGCATGCATCATGCTGCGTGATATTACTAGCCTGTTAAGGACGGGACAGGACAGCTTTATGATGTGTGGTGCTGGTGACTGCTTCCTTTATTAATCTCCCATTCTGCCTGCCAATTATGGTGAAATCTCCTTGCTAAAGCCAATAGTTGCTGAATCCCTTTCCTAGCCCAGCTGTTAGTCCAGGGTTCCTCAAACAGTATATCCCTCGTCCCGCACCGCTTGCAGCAGCTCCCATGGGCCCGGAGCAGTGATCTGCGGCCAGTGGGAGCTGCGATCGGCCAGACTCTCCTGCAGATGGGGCAGGTAAACACACTGGCCCGGCCTGCCAGGGGCTTTCCCTACACAAGCGGTGACCCGTTTGATAAAACCTGTTAGTCTTCCCAGAGATGTCTGAAGGTGTTGGATTCTCACAAGCTCCTGGCAAAGCACCTTTAAGAGCACTCACATCACAGCCTAACCATTTCCTTCCTTCCATTTTTCCACTGTTCAAGCAGCTTCTTCAAGATCCATATGCTGTCCCAGTTAGAGTTCCTGCTACTGCCGCCGCCTCTTCCTCCTGTTGGATTTTGTCTGCTTCCAGCTCCCCTCTCTTTGTCTCCTATTCTGAACTTGCCCTATTTCCTTTCTGCTCATTTTCAGCATGTCTAAAACTCTTGAATTCCCAGGTAGCTTTTATAGGCATAAGTACGAGGCAGTGGGATAGGATTGCACACTTCCTTTCCAGAAGTTAAAGGCCCAGTTAAGACATCATTGAGGTTCCTTGAAAACCATGGAGCTAGGATTCAGACTGGAATGAGCCATATGATGTGTTTTGGCCCATGAATCTAGTTCTATGCAGCCACATGCGTATTACCATCTGAGATGGAGAAGGAAGTACAGGGACGAGCCTTCCGCAAGGTATGGTGCTATAGCTCCTCTGGCCATTCAATGAAGTAATGTTGATGAGCTCCTGAGAGAGTCATGCCCAACTCCCGAGAGGGAGAGGACTGTGGGGACTTTAGAACTCATAACCCCAAAAGCAAACAGTGACGCAGACCCAAAGGTCTCCGCTCTTGAGGTGGGATCTGTGTCCATAAAATGTGGTGTATGCTGGAGTAATTGAGCTAGTTAATTGCAATTAACTAATTTTACATTAGTGCCATTTGTCAACCCCTTTGAAGTGGTAACATGCTAATTGTTGTGGGGAGGGCTTGAAATGGAAGGTGAACAAGAAAGGAGGACATGCAGCAATGAAAGGCGATGTGTCAGCCCAAAGCGGGTGCAGAAAAGGGATGAACAGAGGAGAACATGTCATCCTTTACGAGTGGGCCTTGTCTCAGGTTTTCAGTTCTAAATATGGTGGCTACCAACCTCCTGTCAAATCTTCCCCCAGGAGGCAGGAAATCTAACTCACCCCAAATCTAGGGCCATGTCTACACTGGCAAGTTTCTGCACAGTAAAGCAGCTTTCTGCAGTGTTACTCCCAAGGTGTACACACTGTCAAGCCACTTGATGCACAGAAATAGTGCAGTTACAGCGCTGTAAAAAAATCACAACGAAGGTGTACAGCTTTCTGCGCTGGAGCTACAGTGTCGCAGTGCCAGTCAGACACCCTGGTCGATTACAGTTCTGCAGTTGACCTCCAGGAGGTGTCCCACAATGCCTGTTCTCGCCACTCTGGTCATCGGTTTGAACTCTACTGCCCTGCCGTCAGGTGACCAACCTTGAGCCCCATCCCTTAAATTCTTTGGGAATTTTGAAAGACCCCTTCCTGTTTACTCGGTGATGCGTGCAGTGGCCTCAGCGCATCTTTCCAGGTCACCATGCCTGCTCCATGCACCAGGCAATCCTCCGCTTGGAGCAATGCGAGCTGCTGGACCTCATCAGCATTTGGGAAGAGGAGGCTGTCCAGTCTCAGCTGCGCTTTAGCCACAGGAATGATGATGCCTACAGACAGATTTCATGATGCATGTCAGAAAGGGGCCATGACCAGCACACTCTGCAGTGCAGGGTCAAAGTGAAGGAGCTGCGGAACAGCTACCATAAGGCATGGGAGGCAAACTGCTGCTCTGGTGCTGCATCCACAAGCTGCCAGTTCTACAAAGAGCTGAACGCGATACTCGGTGGTGACTCCACCATCACTGCGAAGGCCACTGTGGATGTGTTGGTGGCTCACATGCCAGTTGATAGTGGACTGAGCCAGGAGGAGGAAATCTTGGATGGGGAAGGGGAGGGAGACACAGTGATGACTCAGAGGTCAGAGATACATGCAACCAAGAGCTCTTCTCTACCCCAGAGGAGGCTAACCACTCACAGCGATGGGAGCTTGGTGAAGCACAAACAGAGGAGGCCTCTGGTAAGTGTCTTGGATTTTGGGAATTACTGAAGCAAGTTATTGGGGGCAGGAGGGTTGCAGAAAGCAGGCTTGTGTCTTTACGATGTATGTACCACCACATGCCCAGTCTGAGCGATGGAACAGGGAGTTGATTGACTCCCCCAGTTCATGGGAATCTGTCTCAGAGATCTCCAGGAAACTCTCATGGAGATACTGGGCAATCTACTGCCGCAGGTTCTTTGGCAGAGCTACTTTGTTTCTTGCCCCATTAAGGGTAACTTTTCTGTGCTACTCTGCCATCACTTGGGGGTGGTGAGGGGGATGACCAATGCTTCACACAGGTGAGCTGCATGAGGGCTAGGGCAGAAGCCACAGTCTTGGAGAAGACCTTCACTTGATTCCCTGCTCACCCTCAGCAGCGAGATATCTTCCATAATTAACACAGCCCGTGGAAAATGTGGGGACAGTAATGATTATAAGGCCCCCACCTACAGTGGTGGCTCTCCCCAAGAGCTACGTGTCCAGTGTACAGTATGGTCCTGGAACACTGATTTCCCCTGCCCCTGCAGCTGCTCACCATTTTGGGGGTCTTGTGACTCATGTGTGCTTGCCTGGGGTCAACCAGTTAGTGACAGGTACGCAAATAGTGGCTGTGTTTTAAATCACTGAATCAGTGGTCTGTGTGTTCGAAACAATAATGCTTCTGTAAAATGTTGCATTTTGGCTTCACAGATATGACCTTGGGAGTCCAACCTCCCTCTTTGTTGTCACCAGCAGAACGGCAGTGCAGAATTAGAAAGTGGCCATGAAGTGCTAAAGAGGATTTTCTGCATGATGTCATGATGCGCTCCGCGGCTGAAAAACAAGAATTGAAGGCATGGCAGGACAGCGAGAAGAGGGACCGAAAGGAGAACGCTGCATGCCAGAACGAAGCCATGGAGTGGCTCTTAAACATTATGGAGCACCAAGTGGACACGCTCCAGGCGCTACTAGCACTGCAAACCAAGCAGCTCTGCACCCATCCTCCCCTGCAACTGTTGTCACAAAACTCTCCCATGTGCCCCCACCAGATACCGCCAACACACTCTTAACCTCCTGGCTCCAGTCTGTACCTGCTGCATTCCATTCCTGCCCCATCACAGTCTAGCCCTGCGGATTCCCAGTACCTGCTGCACTCAACACCAGTCCCTCTGCAGGTTAGCCTGCTGAAGAACAGTACTCGTTGCACTGTACTCCAAAGGAGAAGGTTGCATATGATACCTGGACATACACAAATCTTTAACTGTCTTGGGACCCCACTTCTCCTGAGACCCTCCCATCCCCCACAGTACTGATGTGTTTTTTTGTGTCTCTCCCTCTTCCTGTTGTTGTTTTTTAATAAAAGAATTGTTTTGGTTTGAAAGCAATCTTTATTCCATTAATTGAAACCAAACAGAGCCCTGCAAAGCAACAGGCAATTTTCTTAAATCTCCGCAGTACATTGTCTGCACCAATCACAATCACCTCCTAGCATTACAGCACTGCACTCCCGAGCATAGCAACAAATATTAGTGGCTTTCAGCTTCAAATTGCTACCTCAAGGCATCCCTGATCCTTATGGCTCTGCTCTGCACCCCTCTAATAACCCTGGTCTCTGGCTGTTCAAATTCAGCCCCCAGGTGCTGACCTTCAGTGGTCCAGCCCCGAGTGAAGTTCAGGGGTGGCTCTAGGTATTTTGCCGCCCCAAGCAGGGAAGGCAGGCTGCCTTCAGCGGCTTGCCTGCGGGAGGTCCCTGGTCCCTTGGATTTAGCGGCACGCCTGCGGGAGGTCCGCCGAAGCCACAGGACCAGTGGACCCTCCGCAGGCATGCCGCCGAAGGCAACCTGCCTGCCGCCCTTGCGGCGACCGGCAGAGCACCCCCCGTGGCTTGTTGCCTCAGGCACGCGCTTGGCGTGTTGGTGCCTGGAGCTGCCCCTGGTGAAGCTTTCACCCTTCCCTTCACAAATATTATGGAGTGACAGCATGTGGCTGTAAGCTTATAGCGTAGGAATATTGTCATCAGCCAGATCCAGTTTCCTATATAAGTAGTGCCAGCAGAGCCTTTAAGTGGCCAAAAACACTCAAGTATTTTGCACTTGCTCGGCCTGTTGTTGAATTGCTCCTTGCCATCAAGGTTCCCAGTATATGGCTTCATAAACAATGTCATTAAGGGGTAGGCAGGGTCTCCCAGGATCAGAATGGGCATTTTGACTTCTCCTATGGTGATCCTCTGGTCCGGGAAGAAAGTTCCTCCTTGCAGCATCATGCATCTTTCTGGATGAGCCTGCGTTAATTTCCGTGAAACATCCACAGTGATTCACGAGCGCCTGGAGAACCATAGAGAAATACCACTTCAGATTAATGTACTCAGTGGCTAGATGGTCTGGTGCCAGAATTGGAATGTGTATGCCATCTATCGCCCCTCCACAGTTAGGGAAGCCCATTTGTGCAAAGGCATCCACAATGTCATGCATGTTGCCAAGAGTCATGGTCTTTCGGAGCTCGATTTAATTAATGGCCCTGCACACTTCCGTGAACACGAATCCAACAGTCGACTTTCCTACTCCAATACCAGTGTGGAGTAGCCAGTTTCCACAGTGCAATTGCCACGCACTTGTCCAGTGATAGGGCAGCTCTCATTCTCATGTCCTTGCACCGCAGGGCTGGGGTAAGCTCATCACACAGTCTCATAAATGTGGCTTTCCTCATCCAAAAGTTCTGCAGTCCAGACGTGCATGACAAATAAGCATTCAATGCTTATTTCCAGAGCCCAAAAGCGGCGTTCCACTGTGGTCAGCATCTCAGTGAATGCCACAAGCAGTCTTGTGTTGTAGCTACTATGCGTGGCAAGATCAATGACACACTCTTCTTGCCTTTGTAGTTTAAGGAATAACCCCACTGCCACTCGTCATGTTAGTGAGATTAAGCAGCATATTGATCACCAGTGCAGGATCCATTCCTGCAGAGTGAAGAGGCAGAGCGTGCAGTACACAAACCGTTGAAAGATGGTGCCAAATGCGAACAGAAGCACAGGGCTGGCTGGGATGTGAAGCAGTGCATTATGGGGCATTGGGACAGGACCCAGGATGCCCCTTGACCCCCTTTGTCTTAGCTGCGGAAGAGGAAGGATGCTCTGTGGGATAGTTGCCCAGAGTGCACCGCTCCAGATAGTGATGCAAGTGCCGCAAGTGTGAACACGCTATTGTGCAGGCAGCTGACAGTGTGAACACACAACAGCGGTTTCTCTTCAGTGCTCTCTGAGCGATGATGTAACTCTGCCAGTGTAGACATACCCAAAGTATGTGTGTGCGTATGTGTAGAGTTTCTCCTCTATATTTCCAGTGTAAAGAGAGAGAATGCACCAGTGAGTAAAGGCATTGGAGTGGCCTTTTTTCCATTTCCATCTATGAAGCAAGTTTGCATGGTTTTTGGGTTAGTCACTCTTCCTTTGTTCCCCACCTGTTACCCTTCCTTCTTGCTCCAGCCCCTGCCTGGCTTCCCTGAGGCCTTGCTCAGCTTTATTGCATCAGAGTAACTGGTGTATCCGACTTGCACAGAGTCTTCCCCTGGCCCTGAGGATTATCAGTAATGGCCTGGGCAAGGAGAACCTATCCTCTGCCAGCATATGTGTTCTCTGCCGACCTCTCTGTGGCAGGGACTGCTTCCCTCCCAAAGCTGAACCCCTGCTATTATGGGAGCCAATTAGTCCATTTCATATTTGCTTCCTGCTCTGGTTTATGTTTAGAAGCCAAAGTGCTGTAGTAATAATAGTAATAAGCACCCTCGCAGCTGTCATTCCAGCTGCATAGACCTTCTTTCAGGTGTCAGCTCTTTGGCTCCATGACAGCATCTGTTTTGGAACCATTTGCAACATGTGCCACAGCAGCTCAGCTGGCTACACACCTTGGCCTAGCAGAGGCTGCCTGGGATTGTTGCTAACCAAAGCAGACTGTACCACTTTATGAGGCCAGGGTGGGAGGAGAACTGAGTAAATTCAGCCTCAGCCTTGACAAACTGGCTGCTTCCCAAAAGATTTCCCTTGTTTCATCCCAGCTGTCCCCTTTTCCATGGAGTCTTCCTGCTCTGATTAACATACTCCACCTGTGCTTGTATTGGTCCTGTTCTGCCTTTGAACTGTTGGCTCTTTGGGACTTGCTTGCTTGACCCAACATCCTGTTGTACCACACTTTCTGGGCTTAAGGGGAGTGGGGGACTGATTACTCTTTTTGTCCTAGTTTATTGAAAATGGGATAAAACTCCATTGCTCTGAATCAAAAAAGAAGTGTAGACAGCTTCTCTTGAGCCACAGGAGTGTGTAACTCAAACCCTTTTTTATTTTATTTTTTTTTGAGACATTTTCTTGGGTTCTGTATCTCTTTTCACCTATGAGAACTGGGCTGTGTGTGAGATTACTAAACTAATCTGTCCCAGACCAAAACTGTGAGCTGATGCTAAGGGTAAAAATTCTTACAGCAGCCTTTTGCTGTAGTTAGTGTGTAAGAAAAAAACCTAATAATTACTCCATAACCACATAAATTCCTGACTTTTGAGCGATGGTTAAGAGTTCAGGTTAAACTTAAAAGAATCCTCAACCTTTGAAAGTCTGGAAATTCAAAATAGTCCACAATCTACATTAACTCTACCCCTGAAGTGACACCAGCCCCACATCTGACCTACTTTGGGGATTTTAGCTTTGCAGTTGGCTTAATTCATATCTCTGAAACTAACAAACAAACCACATCACAGAAGATATGGTGCTCCCAGGCATTGTCCTTTGCCGCTTCAGGATTGCAAAGGATTTGGTGCTCGTTGCAGATGGTCCCTTTCTATTTCTGTCTCACTTTTGCATAGCTTGTGTGGGAGTCCAGATTTTCTGACAGTACATTTGAACATCAAATTCAATGATACCACTAGAGGGAGTATTTTCTATTTTGGTTTCTGGAGAAATAACAGCAAAAAGTAGTGGCCCCCGCTGAGCATCCTGTTTTCTGCTCAAGGCTGGATTAAGGGTCTCTGTCTTCTATTTTGGGTTTGCTGCACATTCTGCTGATTTCCTTTAGCTAGTAAGCATCAGCGACTAACAAAGGCGTGGTGTCCCTGGCTTCTGTGCGTGGAACAGATCTGTGTGATGTGCTCTCAGCTGGCCCCCCAAACTGGGGAGGCACCACTGGGAAAGAAGGGGCGGGGAAAGTCTACTCTAATGGCATTCTCCTCCTCAGCAAATGTGTGAAGCATGATTGCTTATCACAAATACCATATTTAAACTTAGGGACAAATATAAGACCACTTGGAAACACCCACATTCTAGACACTTGTATCTTCTTGACTATGTCATCGTTGGAGCCCATGATTGTACTGATATCCATATTACATGAGTGATGAAAGGTATGGCTGTCTGCTGGACAGGCCATTGTTTGGTCAGATCAATTATGAACACGTGGCTTGCACCACAACACCAAAACAACCGAAAGGAATGCGGAAGAGATCTAACATTAGGGCACTTCAGAATCACGCTAGTTATGAGACCCTTCAGCAATGCCTCATTGAAAGGCTCTCTGACCTACCTGACAACGGCAGTGATATCCAAACACATTGGGAGGAGTTCAAGACCATTATTCACAAGGCATGTGCCGAATCGATTGGATACTCCACTCACCGCCATTAGGACTGGTTTGATGAGAACAGCATGGAAATCCTAGCACTGACTCATCAGATGAGAAGCACATTTTGCACTTGGCAAAATGAACCCTCTAACTAGCAAAAACAAGAGACGTATCAGCTTAAAGCTGTAGTTCAAAGGATGCTGCATGACATCAAGAATCAGTGGTGGCAAGCAATGCCCATGGAGATCCAGAACTTTGCTGATCAACATGATATGAGAAGTGTGTTTTATTTTGTTTTTTTTTCTTTTTCCAAGCAAGGAAAGCCATCTACAGGCCAGTCTCAAGCAACAGGACCCCTCTGCAATCTCAGGACAGCTCCACCCTTCTTAAGGACAATGTAGCTCTCAAACAACATTGGAAAGAGCACTTCAAGACCCTATTAAACCATTGATCTAAATTCTCAGCTGCCACCATCGAGTCCATTCCCCAGCAACCAGTAATAGAACCTCTTGCTGACCCCCATCTTCTGAGGAAGTTTGGCGAGCCATCACTCAGACTAGAAAAAACAAGGTACCAGGCCCAGATGGCATCCCCATAGAGGTCTTCAAAACTGGTGGAATAGCACTCGTGCAAAAACTTCATCAACTTCTTGTTAAAATTTGGGTTAATGAGGAAATTCTACATGACCTAAGAATGCCAATATTGTCACTGTTTTTCAGAAAGGGGACAAGTCAATGTGCGGGAATTACTGAGGCATTTCCCTCCTCTCCATTGTGGGGAAGATCTTTGCTCACATCCTTTTGAATGCTCACATCTCCTCTCTCTTGCCAAAGATATCCTTCCAGAATCCCAATGTGGTTTCAGACCATCTTGGGGCACCACTGACATGATTTTTGTTGCACGACAGATCCAAGAGAAGTGTAGAGAACAACACCAGCCATTGTTTATGGCATTTATTGATTTAACTAAGGCCTTTGATTCCATCAGTCATGAAGCATTATGGAAAGTGCTGTCAAGGTTAGGTTGTCCATTCAAGTTCATTCACATTCTCAGGCTACTTTATGATGAGATGACTGCCACTATCCTCTGTAATGGGTTACAGACAGACCTGTTTACCATCTATACTGGTGTTAAGCAAGGCTGTGTTATTGCCTCAACCCTTTTTTCCATCTACCTTGCAGTGATCTTGATTCTTATTCATGACTACCTTTCTTCTGGAGTTGGGACTGAGCATTGTGTGGCTGGCCAGCTCTTCAACCTGCGACGTCTTTATTCTAAAATGAAGGTCAGCAGGACTGTTACTACCGACCTTCAGTATGCTAAAGACTGTGCTTGCGCACAACAAGGCGGACTTGCAATCCACCCTAGATCTTTTCTCAGGCCTTTCATAGCCTGGGACTTTCCCTCAACATTGGGAAGACTAAGGTTCTCCACCAGCCTGTCCCGGTGCATGTTGCCTCCCTTCTCACACAAATTGTCATCGGTGGTGAACTCCTAGAAAACGTTGAGCATTTCCCTTACGTTGGTAGCCATCTCTCCCAGATAGACAGTCTTGATGTGCAAAGCGAACATAGGATCCATTATTCCAGCACGTCCTTCGGAATGTTGCTGCATTGTGACTTTATTGATAGAGAGCTGCAGATGGAAACTAAGATCCTTGTCTACAATGCAGTAGTTATTCCCACTATTCTTTTTTGGTGTGATACATGGGTGACATACCGAAGCCATCTTTTAAGTGTCTGGTGTGGTGCCACCAATGCTGCCTTAGGAAGGTTCTCCGTATCAGATAGGAAGACTGTTGCACCAATGCCCGCGCTCTCTCTGCAGTTAAGATCACCAATGTTGAGGCAAAGATGATGGCCATCCCAGCAAAATTGCTGGTTCATTATGTGCAGATGGCTGATACTCTTCTTCAGAAGCAAGTTCTCTTTTCTCAACTTAGTCATGGTAAGAGGACTCGCAGGGGAACAGAAATGCTACAAAGACACCCTGAAAGTACATCTTTAGAAGGGAGGTGTTGACCTCACGAATTGGGACAAGCTGGCTGGCATCGCATCATACATCAAGCCTCAGCCCGTTTTGAGAGAATTGCCTTACTCGAGAGGCTGAGAAATGTCAGAGAAAGAAGGAAAGGGTACAGCATCCCAGCCAGCACTTGTGCTCTCTCCAAGCAACCACCTGTCAAATACGTGGAAAAACCTGTAGAGCACGGATTGGACTCCTCAGCCATCTTATGTCTCAGTAATGCCTCCTCTCCACCCCCCCCCCGGGCAGACATCATCCTCGTATTGAGGGATACCTGATGATGACGATGGCTCTCGGCTGGAGAGCAGCATGTTGAGTTATTTGTGAGGCTCAAACCCAGTCTGGAGATAGTTATGAAATGTTAATGTAGATTCTGTGAAGAATATAAAAAGCAACCTCTCTTTCTTGGTGTCAAGCGAACAGCCTGTCTGGTAAGGACTGTAAGGCACTTGCTTTCCTGGGTGCCAGGTGATTTCTTCCGCAGCACAAAGCAGGGCTGGAGCATTCTGAGGGCTGTGGGACATGATTCAGCCTGTTCATCTTTCATGACTCTTCCCCCCTCCCCCCTGACCATAAAAACCAGTGGGAAGTAGTGGATACAACAGGCCTATAGTAGATCTAGCTCTGCTGAAATCTTGGAGGACTTCCAGTGCGATTGGGGCAAAATCAGTACTTGGTCCTGCTAGTGAAGGCAGGGGGCTGGACTCAATGACTCTTCAGGGTCCCTTCCAGTTCTATGAGATAGCAGATATATTGAGATATACCTACTGGCTGCTGTCAGGATAGGTAGGTCCACACTGCAAAAAAAACAAGATGCTTTTAACTGGGGTAGATAGCTAGCATTAGGTTGGCTAATTTAGTGGAGATATGACAGACAACTAAGTTTTTAGGCTTGAACTCAAGCTGCTAACCTGAGTGAAAAGTTGAGTTGCTATGTTTTTGCTGCTGTTTTAAATCCAAGTTAGCTTATGTGGGTTAGCTAAATTTTTTTTTTTTTTTTTTTTTTTCTCTTCCCCCTTCTCCCAGCCCAGGGTACTGGATTAGATGGACACTAGTGGTCTGGTCTGAGCTGGCAATTCCTATATTTTGTGAAACTTCAGCCTTGGGTTTCTTTGCAGGAGGCTCTTGAAGAGGTGGCTCTATCTGTGCCCTGGTGTTGTCTGGGCTCGCAGACACACTTGCTGTGTGCTGGGGTGGGAATGGGGCCTTTCTTTGCATGTAGCAGTTTCTGTGTGTCATTTTATTTTTCCTAGCTCCTCAAGCTTATCTTTCATATTTAAGGAGAGTATGAAATTGGCTGAATTGCTCCCTGTAGGGGTGGAATTTCATTTTGTGCAGTTACCTCATGAAGAGAAGCAGGAATTCAATGGGATGTTGGTATCCGCTCTGAACCAGTGCTAATGGCCTAAACCTCTGGGAGCCTGAAAATTCTTCCCTGGAGAGGCAGTATGCAAATTCCCTTCCAGGCAGCTCCTGCGCAGCCCTTTGGTGATTAGTCATGCTGGGACTGAGGAGAGCAGACAGTAATGCATATGTTGGGGGGGAGGGGACGGATGGTTTTAGCCTTGAAACTGCTGCTGAGGCTAGGAAGGGTCTGGTGTGTGTGCCGTCTGCAGAAGCTGCATTGATGGGAGAGAGACAGAGCTATGGGCTTGGCTTGTCTCTCAAGATCCTGCATTTCCTGGCTGGTTTTTTTGGGAGTAAAGTTTGGGGAGGAGGGTGTTGCCCCCTCTTCCTGTCATGGGGCAGGAGCGGAATTCCAGTCTCCATGTTCAGTCAGCACTGGGATTCTCTAGGAAGAGGTTGTTGAAGGTGTGCACCTGCCTTGAAGGAGAGCGTGGTCAAAGGAAACAAACCAGCAGCTAGAAAACCTGTTCCACCGTTGAGTCTCTGGTTGGTAAACGTAGAGACGTGTATGTGTGCCTTCCTCTCCATCCAGGCCTCAGACAGGTGGGAGGTTACGCCTGTGCAGGGAGGGGCAACCTGCGGCAGCAAGACTCTGAGCCTGGGTCAGTAGACTCAGAATTGTGCTACAGCGCTAAAAATTGCTGTATTTACATTAAGGCTCTGAAACCTTGGAAGGTGGTGGGCGTTGGTGCCTGAGCTCCAGCCTGAGTCACAATATTTATACAGCTATTTTTAATGCCGTAGCATGAGCTCTTTGAGCCCAAGTCTGTTGACTGGGCTCTGAGACTTGCTGCTCTGGGCTGTGGAGATGTATCTGAAAAGGCTAGGTGTGATTTGAACACAGGTCTTTGTAGAATCCTAGGCAGTAAAAATGGAAAAGGCCTTTTGGCTCCTCCAGTCTGTCTCTCGGGGGCCAGTGCAAGATTCTGTAGAGATTTGTCCAGTGCTGTTTTAAATGCTCTGTGTGGTGGGGCTTCTGCTCCTTCCCTGGGGAGAATATCCTACACCCTAAGAGACCTCATTGTCAGGAAGTTTTCCTTCATATTTGGCCTACTTGTCCCCTCTTAATTTCAGCCCATTGCACCTACGTATATTCCTATGCATCACTCTAAATAGAGGTGAATGAAATATCCATTGTGAATGTTCTTTTCAACAGATATGTCTTGTTTTGAGTCCCCTAAACTTCTGTAAAGGTGTATTATGCCTGCAGCCTTTGTTTAGTTACAAAGTGTCTCAAAGACCAGTCAGTGGCTGTGGTGGGATTAGAGTTCAGGTCCTCTTAGCTTCCAGCCCTGTGCCAAGTCTGCCATCCCATGTGGCTTTTGCTATGATGGGAGTGGGAACTATTCTTCTTTTCAGCTTCCTCCATGGAACCGCGTTGTCAGTGGAGGGGCTAGCATTTCAGTAGATGGTGCTTAAGGGTGAAACCGTGTTGTAGTGATTTAGCTCATTTAAGACAGTAAAAGTGGGATGGAAAGTGGGAGTCCCGAGAGGTGGTCAAAAAAGCACATTCAGCACTTAAATACTATGGTGCTAGCTGCCTTTCATTAGCTAGAGAAGGGTGACAAACAGGCTGGGATGCAGAGGGGCTATGCACTGAGAAATTGGGGTGGGCTGCAGAGATGCCCTGCGTTAGGAGATGAACCCTGTCCCAGGATGCACCAAGCAGAGAAAAGACCTAGCAAAAGGCCCTGAAGTTACACTTAGGAAGGAGGAACCATGTGTGTGTGAGGCAGAGCAGGCCCTAGACCTCTTGCACCTTTGCGCTGTTATCTTGGGAGCTCTCTGGTACAGGCGCTTGGTTCCTTGCCATTTTCCACCTATAGTAGAGAGCCATACATGCTTCTGGGCTTAGGTCCCTAATATTCCTGCTGAGAAGGGAAAATATTTGGTCCTACAGAGAGGCCTGTTAGAGTTAGTGAAACTGTGGGAGCCATGGGTGCGGGCACTTGCTCTGTGGGTTCTGCAAAGCTGCAGGAGGTGCTCTCCCATGCTGAGTTTAATCCTGTTAAAGTTCCAGGTGGGTCTGATTAAGTAAAAGAGCCCGTGGGGTTCCTCCGTCTAATTTGCACTGGCTACACAGGATGTTGGCAGCAATTCTGAGCTGTGGGGAACTGGAGGGTGTTGCCATCCAGTATGTTCTCTCTTGCCCATAGGGGATCTGCCTCTTCCCTTGTCTATTGTGTTGCTGCTGTATTCACCCCCCACCCAGAGCCTTTGGCAGGGAACGGAGGAGTTATGAGCCTAGCAAAGCAGGACTGGCCTGGTGGTGACAGCTGGGAGATGCTATCAGCAGGCTGGGCTAGGATGAAAGGGTTTCAGAGACCCAGCCTCTTCCTGCTCTGCTCCTCTTTGTATCATTAAGGTAACGTTGTTCTTTGGTGAAGACACCTGTCAGGAGCAGAGCCCTGTGTAAGCCTCATTCCCACAGCAGCTGGCAGCACTTGAAAGCATGAACCTCCCAGGGCTCAGAGTGTTCCTCTCATCTGTGAGGGAAGGGCAGGGCTGGGCTTATGCTCTACCTCAAATTCCAGCCTTGTGGATGCTCACAGGCCCCCTTTAAAGCCACAGTCCAGCAGCCCCACTTTGTTGCCATTCTGCTGAACTCATAAAGGTGCCTCCCCTCCACCCCCATCCTCCTATTCTTCCTACAGTGCCTGGATTCTGCCGTATATTGTGCCTGAAGCAGGGAGTAGCATCTTCATCTGCTGCCTTAAACTCCTTTTTATGAGTCCTAGAAACAACATATCATTGGGAGAGCACCTCTCATACACATTCTCTGGCAAGCTGGGCATGTGCCTCAGAAACCCAACTGCTCAACAGCATCACTTCAGAGACACTTCCTGTGTAATAGACAAGGGAGGACAGGATGCACTGGGGGAGCACGTAGGGAGGGGAAGAATTTAGATATATTTTTATGTAGCTAACTCTCTTTGGAATGTCCGGAAGGACGTGAAACTACAGGGAAGGGACCAGGATGGGGAGAATTGCCTTGTGTAGGGGATGGGAAAGGGAGAAGAAGCTGAATGGGATACTGTGGCTCGGCCCCTGTATTGGGAAGGTCAGTGCTCCTATGGTGATGTAGCAGCACTCAGCCACAGGTTCCCAGCGTCTGTTCTCACTGATAACTTGAAACTCATCGTCAGTACCGCTTGGGGACTTCCCCCTTGCTAGCCGGGGAGACGGAGAAAACAGTCATTTTAGGAACGCTGCTGCAGGCACATAGTGAGTTGTCTCCTTTCTCCTGTGTCCAGTGTTGCCTACTTGCTCGCCCTTGGATTTCCACTGTGACAATGGGAAGTGTATCCGTCGCTCATGGGTCTGTGATGGAGACAATGACTGTGAAGATGATTCTGATGAACAGGACTGCCGTAAGTTAACCCTTCAAGGGGGGGATGACATACTGCTGAAAGGATGGTTGCCACGTTGGCTTGCTAGGCCTCTGGGAAGCCGGAACCCAAACGGTTAACCAATGTTAACTTTGTTGACACAGGAACATGAGAGTTTTTCCACTCAATGGCCCACATAATTCCATATGCTTCAGTACCTGATGCTTCAAAGGAGCCTGACCCTCCCCCAGCGCACCTGGCCAGACAATTGTGTAGCTCTTTATCCTGGCGGAGGGAATGCTTCCTGGTCCCAGCTGGAGAACAGTTTACGCCCTGCAGCCTGCTAGTTAATGTCCCATGAAGCACTTCCCCAAGCTTCCCAGGGAGCCGAGCTGCTCCTGTGCTCCTTGTTCATGGAAATGCCTAACCCCTGCTAAATCTCACTAAATTGTTTGTCTGGCTGGTTTCCTGTGGCCTCAGGTTCTACTGTCTGATTCCACTGCTGTGTGGGGCCATCCTGAGGGTCCTCTCTCTTCAAACAGGTTCACTGAGGAGAGTGTTGCTGGGATATTGGCCTGGTCAGAGGCCCAGTTACTCTGAGACATGGCAACCTGGCACCACATGAGAGAGCCCAGCCACTTCTACTGTACCACAATAGCTCTGGCAGCACCTAAGGCTGTTGTCATGCCAGTAAAGTTAACAGAATGTGAATGGAAATATACCTGATCTCTTGCAGCTCCACGTTTTTTTCCTTCTGTGCTGGGGCAGGGGTTACTTGGGGATTTTTTTTATAAGTAAAGTGATTTAAGTGCCCCTCCCTGCTCTGTGGTTGCTTCATTGCAGCCATCTCAGTAACTGTCAGCATGAACCAGAGAACCAGCTTTTCCTGTAGCACACATCAATTACAGCTCTCAGGAGCTGCACCTGACATTAGGGCTGGTGTCTGGCTGCTGTTAGATGCTGAGATGCATGCTGTCAGACTAGTGCTCTCAGCTCCTCGACGCACACTTCTCCCCAGGTACACTGAGCAATGGGGGAGGAGTTTACAGGGTGATCCATGTGTGTGTGCTCCTGAGCCTGCTCCCAGAGCACCTGACTTGATGCTTTCCCTGATGACCCCCTTCCACCTCCCAGACAACTGCAGCGCTTAACTCACGCCCACCTAGTGCCATTTTGCCAGTCATCGGAGTGCTCCCCATTGGGACTATAGATTCGAGGCGGGGGAGTGTAGAATTAGGGCTTTGTAGGTTTGAGATTTTGTATGACTGTTTGGCTGTCCAACTTTCCAGATCTTTTCCATGCCTGTTCTCAATCCATAGAGCTCATTAATCAGGGCCAGCTCACATGGACATTCCATTCCTCTAGACAGGGATTGGGATGCCCATAGATTGGGGTGCAAGTGTTTTGGTCATTTACGGCCAAATTCTCCATTTCCATCCCCTACCCCACCTTGGAAGATCAGAGCAGGTAGGCCAGGGGTGGTGATTTTAATGGGAACTCTGAGGACCAAATCTGGTGTCACTGAGAGTGACCCTTCCTCATGATTGTACATGGCAGCAAATCTAGGGGAAACAGGAGACCCGACAAACCAATATTATGTGCAGGATCCAGCAGCAAACTCTTGCTCCTGAATGGGGATAACACACAAAAGGGACGTGTTGGTGAGAAGCAGCTTTATCCCTGCAGATCACAGTCCTTTGAATAGGGCAGACTTCTCTGGACCTGAAGCCAAGAGCTTGCTTGAGATTGTTTTGCTGAGTGCTTTGGCATGTACTGTTGCTAACATGTTCAGGTCTGAGCTGTGCTGACTTTTACCCTCTGCTGAAATGCTGAGTTGGGTGTTGGAGGAGTATGGGCTATGGATAGGCCTTTTCCGGGGAATAGGGAAGGGGAAGAAGAGAGATTTGGAACTGTGGGAAGGAAGAGGACAAGTTGACTACATGCATGAGCTCCCAGGAAGTGTGGGCTAGGTCAGTAAGGTGACCTGCCAGTCTGCAGTACAGGAGATTCTTGTCCTAGCTGAAGTTTCAGTTGGATCCAGTCCTCTCAATGAGGGAAGGGTCCCCCTGAAAAGTTGCTGATACTGCAGGTCCGTTCCTCATTGTCCTGCAAGGAAATCTCTGGGAGGGGATCTGAAGAGATGACTTGGAATCCTGGGATGGCTTTGGCTCCCTCTAACTTCCACCTATGTTGTGCTGTGTGATGGGGGATGAGGTTTCCCTTCATGGTGGCCCCCTCTTGGAGGGCATGTTTCAAAGGGCCCATTTGTACTGGCCTGAAGACTGACTCTGTAAGGTAATCCGCTTGTCTTCAGCTCACTCTCAGCTGTGTCCTTGTAGCCTCCACGGGAATGCGAGGAGGATGAGAGTTCTCGTGTCAGAAGGATATTGCCAATCCGCAGCCTGTGGCACTGTGACGGTGACAACGGACTGTGGTGACAACACGATGAGCAGTGTGGTGAGTGGCATGACTATGTGAATGTCATGAATGGGGTTGCCTGCGCAGTTGGGCTCGGACAGCTGCTTACAAAGGGGCTTGCATCCACTCCATCCACTGGGTGCTAATCTCCTAAAGTATGATAAGGCCACATAGTTGGATTGCCTGAGATGAGCAGTTGGGGGCATGCTACCAGGGTTACTGCTTGGGATCTAAGGCTGTGGGGCTTCTCTTCCAACCAGCAGCCCAGCCTGGTCTCATTCATCCCATGCTGGGACGTGTTGTTCCTGACACAGAGCTCTGAACTTCTTGAGGATTCCTTTCTAATCCAACAGCCAATGCTAAACAGAATGAGCACTGCTTGGTGTGCCCAGGCACCAGAGGTCATGGGTGTGTTTGGGTGCACTGGGGGATTCAGTGGGTGGTACAAGCATGTTTGGGTGCTCTGGGAGATCTGGGCACAGTGGGTGGCATTGAAATGTTTGGGTGCCCTGGGAGACGTGGACTCTGATTGCATTGCTGTCTCTGGCCTGCAGACATGAGGAAATGTTCGGAGAAGGAATTCCGCTGCAGCGATGGCAGCTGCATAGCGAGCACTGGTTCTGTGATGGCGATACAGACTGCAAGGATGGCTCGGATGAGGAGAACTGCCGTGAGTATCCTCCTTCCCTCAGAGCCTTGGGAGCTAGCTGCTTGCTCCTGCTACCAACCTGGGGCCTAGTGTGCCTTCTGTAATATGTGTGGAAACGAACTGGCCCTGTTTGTACTAGCAGCTTCACTGTGTTCCATCCCTGATGCTGGGGGCCATCATCAGCCCCATGGTGCAGACAAGTACTGTATGTCTGTCTGTCTCTGAGTGGTAACCTGGGCTGGCTGCTTTTCCCTTCTGCTCCCAGGCTGGTGCTATCTTGAGCCAGAGCCAGGGGTCCTGTGCACCACGGATGGGCCATATAATGAAGTGGGGAAGGAGAGGAAGGATCCCTCCCCTCACCTCCCCCTTTGATTCCTGCAGAGAATTCTAAAGGAGCCCCCCCCCATGCCTGCACACTCTTTGGGGTCCCCCCGACCTTCCATCTGTTTACTGGGATAGTTTGTTGAAAATTTTGTCCAGTTTTAGCTAAGTGGATAGAAGAGCTGGGAGAAGATCTTGGGAGTGTGGGGGAGCCAGAAGCAGCTGTCTCCATTCTACGGGCCTGTAGCAACAGGGGCAGGATCCTGTTACTCCCCCCACTCCCTTGCTCTTGAGTCTCTGAGCGGCAGTTAGTGTCTGTGGAAGTTGCAGAGCTCTTCTCCCCCACTCCACTCTCAAGGGCATTTTGCAGAATTTGTTCTAGATAGGAGGAAACTTCAAAAGGCTCTGGGAGGGGGATTAGGGCCTCCAGCTCCTGAAGGGCGGGAGGGAGTATGCGGGGGAGGGGGAGTTGTCTTTTATCTCTCCAGATAATGAGAGCTGGCAGAGAGCCAGAGCTGCAAAGATTTCTGAGCTGGGAAAGGACTCTGAGAAGAAGCCAACCTCCCTCCCTTCTTCCAGCTCCCCTGCCTGTCCTTTCCCTGCTGTCCATGGACAGGCCCCAGGGAAGGGAGAGGGAGACCTCCAACTTCCTGCTGCATGGCAGGATGGGATAGAAATGGTGTCCCCTCCTCTCAGGCTTAGTTTGTGTTTCTCAAAGCCTGGCTAGTCCCCTTTTCTACTTTTCTAACTGTTTTGCAGATAAGAATTTTATTTGGATAGCAGGGTCAGTCTCCTACCCTCTCCCCTTTTATCCCCCTCCCCGGGCTGCCAGCTGTCATCTCTTCCCTGAAACCCACGGCCTGCCTGTTCAGCTCTCTATAAGAGTACCTGGAGCCAGTCAGTGGGCTCCTGTTAAGCATCTGGATATCAGACACTGGCATGAAATAAAGCTCTTACTGGGTGTCTGCCTTTGTCCCATGCTCCCAGCTGGAGGGACAGTTCTGTGTGAATTCCTAGCGGTGGCAGCTTTCAGTCCAGTCCCCATCCCAAAGCCTCTCCGACTCCAGAGATCACCAAGTTATTAGTTGGGTTCTTCAGCCTCCATGTGCTAAATGTTGCATTTTCTTCTCTGGACAGTGTCCCACGGCTCCCTGCCCAGGGTTAGAGAGGAATTCAGTCTCCATTGCACTGAAACTCTCCAAGAATTCCTTGGTGAGGGCACCTTCCTGTGCAGCACCCGGCTGTCCAGAGCAGGGCAGCAGGCAAACTCTTGACTCTGAGTATGCCAGGTCCTGCACAGGGTCAGTCTGCTGGGAAGGATTTCAGTGATTTGGAGCAGTTTGTTTTGGCAGCATGTCAGGGGTAGCAATGCTTCAAAGGCCTGGTGCAAACCCAAGGCACCTTGCTGCTCCACTGCTTACCTTCCCATCATATTTCTGAGTCCTTCAAGGAACAGTCCCTGCAGTCTGACCTACATTGAACCTCAGTCAGGTGAGGTGCATCACACCACAAAGGCTGACTTTATTCTAAGAGGTATAGGGTTGAGTCAGGCTTGTTGCTTTGAGTCCACCCCTCACCCTACTCCCACCCCTTGAGGTATTATGTAAGCCTTTATTATAGGGCAGTATGATCTAGTGCTCTGACCACAGAATGAGAGAGTTAGCGCTCCTAGGTTCTGTCCCTGGCTTTTCCTCTGTTGCTTCACCTCTCTATGCCTCAGTTCCCCATCTGTAACTCGTAGATAAGCTTGGAGATAAGGATGGATCTCTGGGTGGTGCTGAGTGGGTTGGTTCCATTACATGCAGCTGTCAACAGCTTTCCAGTGAAGTGTTTGAGTCCCTGTCAGTGCTGTGGACATGCTGAGGGCTGGAGGGAGGGAGCGAGTCACTTGTGCACATGCACTGCACCTGCTGCATTGTATGCCTCCCTGGCCCCTCTTGTTCCCACCAGCATAAGCATAAAGTGGCTTGGTCCCTGCCCTCAGCCTTTCCTTTCCCTTGGTTTCCTTGTTAGCATCAGATGTTCCAGCCACGACCTGTAGCCTAGAGGAATTCCAGTGTGCCTACGGACGCTGCATTCTGGACATCTACCATTGTGATGGTGACGATGACTGCGGGGACTGGTCTGATGAGTCCGACTGCTGTGAGTCAGCGGCAAGGGAGAGTAATCCCCTGGGGTCCCCCCCGGTAGCTGATCCAAATGGGAGGATTTGGCTGGAGTTGGGGAAGTTGTCCCTCCCTAGTGCCCTGGCTGGAATTGGTTGGGGAGGGACACTGCCTAGAAGGAAAGTTCCTATTGGTGGAGCCCAAGCTGGTTTTGTTGGCCTCGACGGCAGGGTCATTGTCTAACCAGGAGCCCTAGATACAGGGGCTGAAGCATTCCTGAATGGGTCAATTACATGAGTGACCCTACTTGGTCAGACCAATGGTCCATCTAGCTCAGTATCCTGTATCCAACAGAATCCAGTTCCAGAGCTTCATGGGGAGAGTACGGAACAGGGCAGCTGGAGTGATCCACCCAAGTTCCCTTCCTTACTTCTGGCAGTCAGAGATTTACGGTTGCCCTGAGCATGGGGTTCATGTTCGTACCAGTTGGACGTGAGGATGGCCTGGGGGGGAATTGAAATGCCTTGGTACTAACATGCTATGCCCTCTCTGCAGCATCTCACCAGCCGTGCCGCTCCGGGGAATTCATGTGCAACAGTGGCTTGTGTATCAATGCTGGCTGGCGGTGTGATGGTGACTTTGATTGTGATGACCAGTCAGATGAGAAGAACTGCAGTGAGTGTCTGGGATGCCAGACAGAGGCCTGGGCTGTGGTGGTGATATGGAGTGGAAGGGAATTAGGGTATAAGGCTGGTGGGTTAGATTTATAATTGCTCTGTATAGTTGTATTTTCCTTTGTTTCCTCAGCCACATCCATGTGCACAGCTGACCAATTCCGCTGTAAATCTGGGCGCTGTGTCCGTTTGTCATGGCATTGTGATGGAGAGGATGACTGTTCTGACAACAGTGATGAGGAGAGCTGTGAGAACACAGGTAGGTCTTGGTGGGGGCAGCTGCATTGTCTGTTGCAGCTAATGGATCTGAATTAGATATCATAGGTAGCTAAGTATTGATTCCTCCACCTCCCCCTTTGCCCATCCTTCAGCAACAACTTCTGGTATGGAGACTGCACTTACTGCATTAGTCAATAACATCTCTGTAGATATTGACTGAAGTTCAAGTGTCCATGCTGATTGTTTTAGAGCTATCAGCTGTTGTAGGTACCTTTGTGCAGGAGATGCTAATCCTGAAAATGCAATTGCACATTTAACTACAACTACAAGGAGTCTGATAACACCACCGGTCCTCACCCCAGTAATGAAGGTATCTAAACAAAAAGTCAAAGGAATGATGACTGCCAAGAAACCAAATCAAACCTGCATTACCCCTGAAATCAGGGTTGGGATGAATTGATACATCCAACACAATAATAAAGCCAACTCTAAGGAGATTCTTCATTAAACAGCCAATACCTACTATAAATATGCTGAAGGTCAGCTGATAACAATTAACTGATGGGATCCAATACACACATTCTGTAAAATGTCTGAGGATTTGTCTGGCCAGAAATGTTACCTAATGTTCAGCGACTTATAGTAAAGTTGACATTTAAGAGTCCAAAACTGGTGCTGAAATTTGGCTCAGTAGAGAATTAGTCTTACCAGCTATGAAAAAAACTTAAGACACAAGCACCTTCCAGACACGTAATTGCCAGTGCAACAAAGCTGATCAGTTGGTGTGCTTTAGTCTGTCTAGTCAGCTATTTGAAATCACAAATCTAGAAATAATATGGCATCTTTCTGTCAGTTATAATGAACAAGCTTCAGATGTCAAAATGGCTCATTTAACTGGCTCTGCTCTTAAAAGCGACTCTGTAAATATGTTGTTGGATTCCAGGTTTGTGTGTCTATCTGGATCTTTTATTGGTGCCCATCACCATAATCTCTTGATTTTTTTTTTTTTCTCTTCTCACACATCACTTGTAATAAAGGTTCTGGAGGCCAAATTATTTCATCAGTACATCTGTAAAGCCCCATTGCCTTTCATGGTTTTTCACAGGTGTTACCATAACCAATTATGCTGATGATTTACAAGTAGGAATTGGTTCCAGCTCCCTCCCTCTGAGCTGGGTTGATTCTGCAAGGCTAACAGGAGTAAACAGCAGTCACAACATATTTTAGTAACTCAGATCATCAGATCTGACACTGATGATTAAGATGATCCCATTTTATATAGTGATCTTTTACAGTAAAAATTAATTTCAGAAACAAATAAAAGGAGAAAGGAAGGTCCTGAATAAAACTGCACAGTGTCTCCCTGCCATCATTAGAAACTGAAGTGCATGGCTCACTTGTGAAATCCTCTTTCCACAGATGACTTTTCAGGGCTTTGTGTAAACCTTAGTCCAAATCCATCCAAGAGCTTTCCATCTAGAACAGGGTAAAATTCTGTTTTTGACAAACATAAGATTGCATTAGGGTGACATCTCACATGATTAAAGTGGGAGGAAACGTGCAGGCTAGCTCCTCGGACACATGTTGAGAAGGGGCCCAGGACGCTTGTGGAATCTGGCACCAACAGGAATTAAACCATGATTTTGCACTTAATCTGAGAGAAATAAAATATATATATAAAATATCTGGACGACTTCATAGAGTAATACTTGACACAGTCTGGAGGGGAATCTGAAGTCCTCTGAAGCAACACAAGGGAGGAGGCAGTAGTGGGGAGTGTAAAGTGAACCTAAGCTGCTTTCCCAGGAGCCACAGAAACATAGAACAATAGGTTCACTCTAATTCCAAAAGAGAAGACTCTAATGAATGTGATGGAGATGCAGTAACCTAGCACAGCCAAGCACTCCTCTTTTCTTCTTTCTGCTCTGGGACTTGCTGTCCTGTGCAGCAAACCTCTGCTGAACTGTTCTTGTTTGAATCCTAGTTCTGGGTATGTGACTTCCCTTCTGCCCCCACAGGGAGTCCCCAGTGTGCCCCTGACCAGTTCCTTTGTGGGAACGGACGGTGTATTGGCCAGAGGAAGCTGTGCAACGGTGTGAACGACTGTGGAGATGGCAGCGACGAGAGTCCCCACCAAAACTGCCGTAAGTCTCCCTGTTCCCAGTGCCTCATGGTTGAGCTGGGTAAGGTGGGGTCAACCCCGTGATGTTATTGAGAGCCATGTGCCTAGGGAAAGCGACCCTAGTAGTCTTAATAGGAGTTATGAAGAAGAGACCCCAGCACTGGTCACTGGGGTGATTGATGTGCAGGCTTAGAGGGGGTAGTGGGGGGAGCAATAGGACGATCAATCCTGTGCTGTCAAACAGCTGAATGTTTTTTCAGAGATTGAATCCCAAAGGTTCCTGCTCCAACCGCCAATGCACAGATCTTGGGAGGAGTTGTTACCCTTTGTCTGAGTGAAATGTTGCTACCACCTAAGGGGATGCAGCCTTCTGCTGGACATGTCTCCTCCCTTCAGGGTTAGCCTCTTCCACAAGCCTGCTGCCGTCTAACAGCTGAGCATAATAGCAGCTGTCTTGTCTCATCTCTGCCCTCTTTACATGTTGCTGCCCCTACAGGTCCACGGACAGGTGAGGAGAACTGCAATCTCAACAATGGGGGCTGTGCCCAGAAGTGCCATATGGCGCGAGGGATGGTGCAGTGCACCTGCCACACAGGTTACAGGCTGCTGGAGGATGGCCGATCATGTCAAGGTGAGCAGGCAGGGTCAGTCATTCCATCTGTCCTCACTGCAGCAATAAGGTTCTCGCAGCTGGAGGTCTATGACGGGGGTGGAAGATGGAACACGGGCATAGAGACAGAGTAGCAGGGAGATGTGGACAGCTTCTGGTAGTGGTGGGATATTGGTGAGCTAATTGAAACTTTGTTCCCTTGCCCTTTTGTAGATGTGAATGAATGTGCTGAGGAGGGTTACTGCAGCCAGGGCTGCACTAATAGTGAGGGTGGCTTCCAGTGCTGGTGTGAGCAAGGCTATGAGCTTCGCCCGGACAAGCGCAGCTGCAAAGCTCTGGGTAAGAAGGAACTGTCAGCTCTAGTGTGTGTGCCTGCGTGTGCACACTCTGGTAACTCAGTTCAGTAATACTTCGTTAACCTGGCTAGGTGGATAAGTCCTACTAATATGTAAGAGACGTGGGGTTCTCAAGTCTGTGTCAGAGATGGTATGATCTGCCTAGGACAGAGATTCACCCTCCAGGTTTACTGCCCAGTGGTTGGTAGCTGTGTAGTGCCACCACTCTCCCTCTGCTAGGATCAAGACCAGCTCCTCTCCTTCTGGCTCCCTTGTGTCCCAGACCCTGCAGCAGAAGGAATTTCCCTGTCATGCTGGTTGCACAGTCGCTCCTCTATGGGTTTGGACTGTGCTTTGTAACCAGAAATAGAAACAGACTCATGATCACTGATTCTGTATTGGCAAGACTCTGCTTTATGTTTGCATATTTCATTCTCTGAGTGTGGACGCCATGTGCTTTTAAAGACACACGTTGTTTTCACCTTAGCTTGGTTCCTTAGCTCCCCTAATGTAGCATAGCTCAGCAAGTGCTGTTGTACACCTACTTACAAGACAAAACCAAAAAAAGAAGCAAAAAAAAAAGACAGCCCCTCTCTGCTAAGCTTGCTCTGGCTGTTTAGGACTAACTGTAACTGTTCTCACCTGTCCTTTCAGACTGTAAGTTGTGTTGTAGAAGGGGAGGGCGGAGTACACCATATGCTTGTGATGTTGGGTGCTTGTGTCTGGGGGAATGGCTGATGGGGCTGATGTGAGATGCTCAGGCGGGGGATGGGGTTGATCAGCTCTTGGTGAGCATTTGCAAAGTGCTTCCAAGCTGTCTATCCCAGTGTCATTAGTGTGAACACTCACCTTGTCTCTTCTTCCCAGTCCTTTACACTCATCAGTTGGCTCTTTGGTACCAATGTAAGGAAGTGATGACATTGGGCTCAGGGGGTGACCCACTTGAGGTTCCCCTCATGCTCTCTTCTGTGTGTCCCTCAGGGCCAGAGCCAGTGCTGCTCTTTGCCAATCGGATTGACATCCGGCAGGTGCTGCCTCACCGCTCAGAGTACACCTTGCTCCTGAACAACCTGGAGAATGCCATTGCCCTTGATTTCCACCACAGCAAGGAGCTTGTGTTCTGGTCTGATGTCACACTGGACCGCATCATGAGGGCCAACCTCAATGGCAGCAACGTAGAGGAGGTGGTGTCCACGGGGCTGGAGAGCCAGGTGTGTGGCCAGTAATTAGGACAAAGTCATGGGAAGCTGACCAGACCACACAATGGGGAGTGGAGGAAGAGAGAGACAGCTGGGATGTGTCCCCTTTGGATGGGGATGGTGGAGGTACTCTCCTCTTGGAGGTTTTTAGAGGCTGGGCCTCTAGAGGGATTGAAGGAGAAGAGGAATTGTTCTAGCAGCATAATATGCCCTCCTTGGTTTTGGTCTGTGATTAATTCTTCCCCTTGGCTAGGTGGACTTGCCATCGACTGGATCCATGACAAGCTGTACTGGACAGACTCTGGGACGTCTCGGATTGAAGTGGCGAATCTGGATGGCACGCACAGAAAGGTGCTTCTGTGGAGAACCTGGAGAAACCACGAGCAATTGCACTTCACCCAATGGAGGGTGAGTGGGGGCATGGGGCTCCACTAACTCCTATATTGGGGGAACCCTCCAAATCAGTGCTTAATTTGTGCCAGGGCTGACCCCAACACCTGTAGACTTGGAAGTTCATAGCCCCGGCATCTCTGGCTTGTCGCGTCAGTTATGAGAGTAAAAAGATTGCTTGAGCCCTGTAGGGTGACCAGATGTCCCGATTTTATAGGGACAGTCCTGATTTTTGGGTCTTTTTCTTATATAGACTCCTATTTCCTCCTCTCCCTCCCCCGGCGCAATTTTTCACACTTGTCTGGTCACCCTAGAGCCCTGGCTCCTAATACTGGTGCCGGGGCTCAACCATTCTTACAAATTAAGTATTGTTCCAGATACATGAGACTGAGCAGTGAGGGCCCTATCCTTGATCTAGATTTCTCCTTGTTTCCTGGCCCAGGGCCTCCTCTGTGCACACAGTATTGTCTTTGATCACAGGGTTAGGGAGCCTTACAAAGCAGGGGGCTCCAGGCCAGGATGCATCCAGGGAAATGCTTGCCCTTCCCTTGGGTCACTGCAAATTGAATCCAAAAAGTGTTGCATGGCAGGTTGGGGCTGCTCTCGCTTCCCCTATGACTGAGACCCGGTCCCATGGCTTGAGGTTACAGAGCTGGCTTATTCTCTCCCTTGCTGTGAAGTGATGCCTGGAGCCATTCTTAGGGCCTCAATTTCCTAGCCTTCAGGCCTCTCCTTCCCTCCTCTAGCACCATCTACTGGACAGATTGGGGCAACACACCTCGCATTGAATACTCCAGCATGGATGGCTCCAATCGACGCATCATTGCTGATACACACCTCTTCTGGCCCAATGGGCTGACTATTGACTATGCTGGGCACAGGATGTACTGGGTGGATGCCAAGCACCATGTCATTGAGAGGGCTGACTTGGATGGGCGGAACAGGAAGGCTGTTATCAGCCAAGGTGAGAACTAGGCTTCAGCTGTGGGGAGAGCTATGCTGCATCAGGAAAGATATAGCAGTACAGAGTGAGCTTTGGAGCAACCTGTCTGAGAGCTGCTACATTTACTTTCCATTCCCCCCAACTCCCCAAACACCACCATAGAGTGAGTCTGCCATACTCCTCCCATCCCTTGGGGACAGGCTCTACCCCTCTCCTACTAGCCCTTGAAGAGAAGCAAAGTTCTTTTTGGTGAACACTGGATTTGACTCTTCTGAGTCTGTCAGGGTCAGAGACCCCTGGGTGTGCAGGAGCGCCCCAGAAGGACAGGCTCAGGGGCTTTCCTCTGCTTTTCTGCTAGTCTAGCTTTCCTGGGATCTGAATTAACCTGTATGTCTGTGCTGGACTCTTGCTGCAGGCCTCCCACACCCTTTTGCTATCACAGTGTTTGAGGATAGCCTGTACTGGACGGACTGGCACACCAAGAGCATCAATAGTGCCAACAAATTCACGGGCAAGAACCAGGAGATCATCCGCAACAAACTCCACTTCCCCATGGACATCCACACACTGCACCCTCAGCGCCAGCCAGCAGGTAACTGCAAAGGGTGCAGGGAGACACATCTGCAGGGAGAGAGCCAATTGGCTGGGGACTCTATGGCAGGGAGAGTCCAGGCCTGGGACTCAGAGATACTGTTCTATCCACTACTCACTATCTTCCCTCGTGAGGCCCATGCATGACCCCAAGTTTACCTCTGGTACCAGAGTCCAGCACTAATTTCTCCATCCAGCAACTTTTGGTTTGATGTTATTTCAAGGCTCTTTCTCCAGTTGTTGGATGGGTGTACCACAGCCTCTTCCTCCTCCCCTTGCCCCCACCCCACTGGCACAGGGGGACAGTTGCTTTCTGATTGTGAGTGTTTAGGGCAGTGGTCCCCAAACTGTGGGGTGTGCCCCCCCAGGGGAATGTGGTGGAATGTTCAGGGGATGCAGTGGGACCTGGGCCAGCCCCCACAGGGGCAGGAGGGAGCGCTAACCAGCCCCACCCTGCTCCCAGCTCCACTCTGGCACCACCCTGCTTCCCAGCTCCACTCTGGCCCCACCCCCAGACATTGGCTCCTGACAGCAGTTCCACTCCTGGCCACAGCGCAGCTCTGACCACAGCCCTGCTCCTGGCCCCAGCTGCAGCTCCGACTGCAGCCTTGTTCCTGGCCACAGCTCTGCTCCTGATTGTGGCCCCCAGCTCCTAGCCTCAACCGCACCCCTATTCCTGGCCGCAACCTCAGCTGCAGCACTGGCCCTGCTCCCAACCATGGCTCCCAGCCCCAACTGCAGCTCCTGGAGGGGGGATGCATACTAGGAAAGGGGAGAATGCAACCAAAAAAGTTTGGGGACCACTAGTTTGGGGCTTATCTACACACAAGTCATTCTGAAATAGTTACACCACTCTAAATTCACTCCCTACCCTATTCCAGAATAACTTTCCTATGTAGACAAGCCGTTTGTACCCATGTCCATGCAGGACTGGTCTACGTGAATGGGCAGGAGGTCCAAATAGCTACCTCAAAGTAGAACATTTCCCAGCTCTTGCGTGTGTGCCTGCGTGTCCCTCTCTGCCCTTCCCACTTGCCCTCACCCTTGCTATGTCTCTTGCTCTCTTTACTGGTTGCCTTATGCGTGGTTGTTTTTGTTTTTGGCTATTTGAGCAGGGAAAAACCGCTGTGGGGCCAACAATGGGGGCTGCACTCATCTGTGCTTGCCAAACAGCAAGGATTACACCTGTGCCTGCCCCACAGGCTTCCGCAAGACCAGCAGCCACACCTGTGCTCAGAGTAAGTGGGGTGGGATCAGAGCCTGCATGTCACAGTCCCAAATGCTACCAGTCTCAGATGTGCTCACGCAGCCCCACGTCCCATGTGTAGAAGTGGGTCAGAAATCTGAGTAAGCAGCAGCTGTGTCACTTCCAGACGTGGGGTGAGAGGGGTGCAGCAGACAAAGCCTTTAGAGGTGGGTAGGGTAACTGTAGGTGGTTTACTGTAAGATCATGTCATCTTTTTGCACCCCCCTACTGAGCACCACGTTGGTGCAAGATGCATGTTGGCTTTGCATATCCATTCTAGCCTGCTTACAGTTGAAGTAGTGCTTATGCCACAGTGTGTGTCTGCAGCTGGGTGGGGTGTGTCACCTGGAAACTCCCATCTGAACTGCAACCTTTGTGAACAATGAATAGCTTAATTTCAAGGACTGCAGGGGAGTTACTCCTGATTTACAGTGTGCTCAATTACAGGAGAATTAGCCCCCTTATTTTCTGGAATCACAGATGATGGCAAAGCTACCTGCTGTAGGTCAGATCTGTGTTCCATATAGGTTCCAGATCTGATGGGCTTGTTCCATGTACTGTGGTCTCTCCCACCCCCAGGAAACAGATTCCCATTACTATGTTCTGCCCCCCACCCCACCCCCACCCCCACCCCATTCCAGCAGTGAGGGCCTGGCCTGTGAATCAGCATTGAGTGGTGTGTATGCAGTGGAGCTCCGATGTAACAGTAGAATTGTCTGTGTTTGTCACTATGTTGTTGAACTTAGAGAAATTAAAAGAAGACCTTTCGACCTTTGATCAGGTCTTGACAAGTTCCTGCTTTTTGCCCGAAGGATGGACATCCGTCGGATCAGCTTCGACACAGAAGACTTGTCAGATGATGTCATCCCCCTGGCTGATGTGCGAAGTGCTGTGGCTCTGGACTGGGACTCAAAGGATGACTATGTCTACTGGACAGATGTCAGCACCGACTCTATTAGCAGAGCAAAATGGGACGGATCAGGCCAGGAGGTACTGTATTCTGTAGATGTGAGGTTACCAGGCCAAGCAGCTTCTGGGGATCTCAGCCTTCTGTGTTGTGAATCTGGCTTGAGGTTTCTGTATAAACCATTGGGGCTGTATCAGCCTTCTGGGGGTCTGCTGCCCTGGTCCTGTCCATGCCCACATTAGTTTTGGCTCATGTTAATCACTGGTGATCCAAGATGAGCTCTTCGACCCTTGTGTGTGCTGTGTGTGCACTTCCTTGTCTGGGACTCCCTGAAGTTAGGGCAAGAGAGAACATTGATTTGTAAATACCCAGCTCCGGCTTTGATTTTTCACAGGCTCAATAAAACACAAACGAACAAGGTTCTAAATCCCCTTTTCCCTGGCTCAGCAGGGACTGCGAGTTACTTTCTGGGCATCCCCTTTGGCTCATGCTCAGGCTGCCATTGACAGAGCTCAAGAATTTGGCAGTTGGGGAATGGAATAAAGGTAGAAAATGAGGTGTCCAACAGCCATTCTTTAACTGGCAAGTTTGAATTCTGAAGTCCTCAACACTTTTTTTCTCATGTGGATCTTTCCTGCCTGGATTTTGCTAGCCTGAGTTGTTGGCTGGCAGTGGACAGGCGGAGAGCCAGGCTCAAGGACTCTTCTCAAGGGAGTTTCTTGTTTGGTGACTTTTTGTTTTGGTTCTTGCTCAGGTTGTGGTGGATACCAGCCTGGAAAGCCCAGCTGGACTGGCTATCGATTGGGTCACCAACAAGCTGTATTGGACTGATGCAGGTACTGGGGTCTTCTGCTCTCTACAGGGTGTAATCTTCTTCCCTGTTCATAAAAACTCAGTATTAGCTTGGCAGCCTGATCTGTTTCAATTTTGTCTTTCTCCATTTGGCAAACATGGGTTCTCCTTCCCCATCTTTCTAATGAAGCAGGAACCAATTTGGCTTCCTGTGTTACTTCTACTGGGGCTGTAACCCCATTGCTGATGTCCGCAGGAATGTGCATGTCCGAGGACAACAGCTGCTCGCTGTAAATGGCTCTCACTTGAGTTTTCCAACCACATACTTCAGGACAGAATGGTTAGAATCTGGAGGATTTTTCTGCCAGAGAAATAAGTTCTGAGGTATGTGAGGAAGGTATGCCCCTAGACGTCTTCTGGGGCCTAGCCAGATGCCTATGATGGCCTGGTAGAGCACTTCCTACCAGCTGCACCAGGTTTCAAAAGTTGCTGGGGTTGGGAAGTTGAACGTGAGAGTTCTCTGCTGAGTAAATCTGTTCCACACTCACTTCAGGCCTCCCAGGTCAGGTGAGAGGATGGCAGGCAGGGAAACTGAATCACTGTATCAATGTTAGTTTCTTCTGTCTCCTGTGGTTCCAGAGGTCTTTGATCTTTCTCTCCTTCTCTCTCCTCCACTCTCCTGATCTCTGTAGGAACAGACCGGATAGAGGTCTCCAATACAGATGGAACCATGAGAACTGTACTGATCTGGGAGAACCTAGATAGACCACGAGATATTGTGGTGGATCCTGTTGGAGGGTGAGAACTTCTTTCCTCTTGGGATTACATGGCAATAAATTCTGTCTCTCTCTGAATTGTTTGGGTTTGATTCATTGTGCCATTGCCATTCTATTGGACACCTTGGGACTTTAGAGAGACCCACACCTAGAACGGCCTCTATAACAGGTCTACCAAAGTCTGAAAAGAAGGGCCTGACTTGTGGATGCTGATGGCATTGACAGGACAAGCAGCAGGGACTTCTAGAACAAGCTGTCAGAGTGATAGCTGTTATTTTGGGCCTCATCCCACTCACACAGTGTAAATCAGGAGTAACCCACTGAAGTCCCTATAGTTACACTAGTGTAAAATAAGTTTGAGAAGAGAATGAGGGCTTTTATTTATTTATTCAGACTGTTCTTCATTCCATGTTGATGCTGAGTTCTTGTGAGGGCCCTGATATCTGCTTGGCCATTAGGTTAATCTGAAGACAGAAGTGAATTACAGTGGCATATCACCAACTAAATTAGTGCAAACATTTTTGGTCCCAAGTGAGATGCAGAATCAATGGGCCCAGGAATATCATATCCAGTGAGTGCGTCTCCAAGGTTTCATTCTCTCACAGAAAGAAAATCTCAAAATAGCATGTTTGTAGGAAGTGAATTGTAATAAAAGCTTCTGCCTTTGAGCCACAGGACCTTGCAGAGCCAAGCATCAGACTAGGTTGGGTGGCTGGGCACAAGCCCAGCAGCTCTTGCTTCTCAAGTGCTGGAAGGCTGGAATAAATCTGCACCATTCTCTTCTTTGGTGTTTACTGGGAGGCTGATGCAGAGCAGCTCTGCTTACTCTCATGACTGCAGGGATTTGAAGACAGTTAAGAAATATCTTAAGGCAACAATAAGCCAACTTGCTTCTGCATCCTCTTTCAGTGTTACCATCTCTCTCCTCCTTGCCAGGTTCTTGGCAGAGGAGGGGCTATGAATTCTGGACCAGGACAATGTGTATAAAAAGGTGGCAGGGCTCTAGGGATGGAAGTACAGATCATGTTAGCCTGACACTGTTTCCCTCTGGCTGCTGAAGGCACCAAGACACTTGCCTTCTCTGGCTAATGGTGAGCTTCTGTGGGAGCAGGAGTAGGAGTGCAGGTGCTCACTTCCCTTTGGGCCCTGTGTTCAGGTTCATGTACTGGACTGATTGGGGAGTCAGCCCGAAGATTGAGTGTGCCGGTATGGATGCCTCCAGCCGCCTGGTGATCATCTCCTCCAATCTGACTTGGCCCAATGGGTTGGCCATTGACTACGAGTCTCAGCGCCTGTATTGGGCAGATGCTGGCATGAAGACCATTGAGTATGCCAACCTGGATGGCAGTGAGAGAAAGGTAAGAGAACCAGGCCAGAGGGAAGGGGAGGCTGGGATGCTGAGTCCCTATCCTAGAGGGCAAAGTGCTGGCAGGAAAGAATGGCATGGGCCAAATGGAAGTAAAGTTCCCAAATCAAGACATTGTCAGCTACTTATACAGAGAGAAAAGAGCTCCCTTTATGAGTGCGAAGTACGTGGGCAGCCACCTCTCCCACACCAACCTTTCCCACCTTGATGCTACCATTCTATTTACATATCACCTTTGTTGTTCTCCAAGCCCCATCCATTCTAGGGGATGATTGGAGGTGTGGGTGGAAGCACCACAATGTGATTTCCTGAGGACTTTTTTTGTGGGGATTGACAGGTGCTGATTGGAAGCAATCTGCCCCACCCATTTGGACTTACTCTTTATGGTGAGCGGATCTACTGGACAGACTGGCAGGCCAAGAGCATCCAGAGTGCAGACAGAAGGACGGGGCAGGCTCGTGAAACACTGCAGGATAACTTGGAGAACCTCATGGACATTCATGTTTTCCACCGGCACAGACGTACAGGTACAGAGTCAGCCTCACTCCCATGGGGAGCTCTGAACTTATGCAGGTTCCTGCTGCCCTGCACATCTGTCGAGTGAGTAAGTGTGAGTGTGTGTATTGAATCCCTATTGGCCTCTTAAAGAGAGTGTGCTCCCATACCCGCAGCCTGCATTTCTATAGCTGTTGCCCACTTTGATAGTGACCCTCCCTCCACGAACCTAATGCTGAGCTCTCGAGTGTGTGCCTGTGCCTCATGGTTTTCTCCTTTCCCCCCCTCCAGTACTCACAGCATGTGGTGTTAATAATGGTGGCTGCAGCCACCTATGCCTCCTGGCTCCTCTCCCTAAAGGTTATAGCTGTACCTGCCCCACTGGTATCAACCTCCAAGCTGATGGCAAGACCTGCTCATCTGGTAAGTTTCCTCTGTAGGGTTCTCACTGCAGTTGGATCTAAGGCTTCACGTTCCACTCCTGGCCACTTGGCACAAGTTATTGGAACCCACTCTTCAGGGGACTTGGGTTTGACTCCACCATCCTCGGCCCCTTGAGAAGCCCATGTAGTGCTTGTGCCCTCAGGACTGGTGGTAAAAGTCTGTGGGTTGGCTTAGGATGCCCCAGGATGGGTGTGGGGAGATTAAATTGTCCAAAAGGAAGACTTCACCAACGTGATGCTATATGGTTCATCTGTATGTCAGTCTCTCCCATAGATCTGTCTTGAGTTTGAAGTGGGCTCAGCCCCTTCCTGGAATGGTGCTGTACTCTATAGTATAGCTGAATAGAGCCTACCCCTCCCCTCGCAGCCACCTTCCCTTTCAGTACCATGAAGAGTCTTGGCTTCAGGCTTTTGAAGCAATAACTCTGCATGGGTCCCATCTTGTTCTCCTCAATAGGAAAACTGGTTTCCATTCCCCCACAATTAACACTTCTATGAGGGCTTCCTCTTCCCACTCCACAGGTAACTAGAGAACTGTTCTGTGTTATTCAGTGGAGTGGGAGAGTCTTTCTGCTTGTGGTATTTCAGATCTAAGACCTTCCCTTCTCCTTAAAGGCTGAAGCTATCTCTTGGGTGGCTCAAGGATATGATTCAGCAGACGGTGCCCCAGGGACAGTTGGCTTGACCTTCTCCCTGCCGTTCACTGACACTGTTGGTCTATCCTCAACTTTCTGCAGGGATGACCAGCTTCCTGATCTTTGCCAGAAGGACGGACATCCGCATGGTCTCCTTGGATATCCCGTATTTTGCAGACGTCGTTATCTCAGTCAATGTCACTATGAAAAACACCATTGCCATTGGGGTAGATCCCCAGGAAGGTCTGAACTGCCTTGTATATCTAACCACATTCAACACTGGTTATTATAGGGCTGCAGCTCTCAATTGGCGGTCTCTCGCCGAGGGAAGGCACTGCCAGTGGTTCACTCAGTGTCATAAAGGTGGCCAGATGTAGGCTCCTGTTTCTCCAATGCATGCTGCATAGATTCCCTTCCTTCACCACCGTTGTGATTCTAAGACAGGCTCCAGCTGGCTGATGTGCAGGGCTAAAACCCCAACTAGCTGGAATAAGCTGCTTGGTCCACTGAGACAGGCTCACATAGTCTGAATTTAAATAATTTGCTCTCCTATCTAAGTCTTGTTAATGTAAAGAGAGCTGGGATGGTGGCTGTTGGTTTACACTAAGGGCTTCTGTACTCTCGAAATGCTACAGCAGCACAGCTGCAACTGCGCTGCTGTAGCATTTCAAGTGTAGACACTCACTACAGTGATGGGAGGGGTTCTCCCATCGGCATAGGTAACCCACCTTGCTGAGAGGCGCAGTAGCTCAGTTAACAGAAGAATTCTGTCTGTTGCTCAGGGCTGCAGATTTTTCACACCCCTGAGCAATGTAACTGGTTTGACTTTAAGTTTGAGGATTGATCTGGCCTGTGTATCTGGCATATGTGTGGGTTGAACCCCATTTTGTGTGGTGGGTTAGAATGTCTGACTCTTGTCCTTTGGGACCCTCCTGAAAACCAGACATAGGGTCTGATTTTGCTATTAATCAGTAACATTTTAAATAATAAACTGCATTGTTCTGTACAGGGACCCTTTCAAGAGCAGCTGGGAGCTCCCCAGAGGCAGTGCTCCTCACCATTCACTATGGCACCTCCCTCTGGGAGAGGCTGGAGCTGGAGGAGCTGTGGCTTTTCTATCCCTTTTAACTGAATTACTGTGGCTCTGTGTCCTGTGGTGCTGGACACTGACAGACCACTGATTGCATGACCCTGCTGCTCTTCAGAGTAATCCAGGTGCCTATAATCTCAAGGAGGCCTGGGGCTATTTGAAGGAGTTTGCTGATTTTTAATCTTTCCTATTTCCCTACCAGGAAAGGTTTACTGGTCAGATAGCACGCTGCGGAAAATCAGCAGGGCTGCCCTGGATGGCTCACAGTATGAGGACATCATCACCACAGGTGAGGGATGCTTTGTAGAGTGCACTATGTCTTCATGTGTTAGCCTGGAGGGAGATTCCTTGGGTTTCCAGCTCTAGAGAAGTCAGAGGTGGAAGTTCTGTAGGTATTGTAGGGGGAGGGCTCCCAGACTTGAGTGGTGAGCAGGGGTAATCCCCTGGGTTATCTGATTGATTGTTGAAGGATGAGAAGTTACCTTGGTACAATTCTGGTTTCTCAGGTCTGCTGACCACAGATGGGCTAGCAGTGGATGCTATTGGCCGCAAGGTATATTGGACAGACACGGGAACCAATCGGATTGAAGTGGGCAACCTGGATGGATCAATGAGGAAGGTTTTGGTCTGGCAGAACTTGGACAGCCCAAGAGCAATTGCATTGTATCACGAGATGGGGTTAGTGCTGGCAGGGGACTGTCTTGAGGGAGGAGGCCTGGAGGCATTAACCTCTTTGCTGTTTCTTTGATGTGTTCTAGGCTTTCCCCTTTTTCCTAGATACATGTACTGGACAGACTGGGGTGAGAATGCCAAGCTGGAGCGCTCGGGCATGGATGGCTCAGGACGCCTGGTGCTGATCAGCAACAACCTGGGCTGGCCCAATGGGCTGGCAGTGGATAAGGCCGGGTTACAGCTGCTGTGGGCTGATGCGCACACAGAGGTTGGTGTCTTCTCTTCAATGATTCCTATGGGATTAACATTGTAGCCGTGGTATCCTAGAGGCCATTTCTGAAGCCCCTGGGTAAAGTGTCAGAAGAGAAAGGGACTGTGTGGAAGCATTCTGAGGCTTCCTTTGGGCTTGGGCCGTTGGGGATGGTGGACCAGAGCCATGTTGTTTGCTTGGACTCCAGTCCCAGCTTCATGCATGCTTGTCTTTGCTCAGGACATTATCTAAGGGAAAGGACTGAGCAGGGCGTTCCTTCTTGCCCCTTCTCTAGCGCATTGAGGCTGCAGACCTAAATGGTGCAAACCGCCACACCCTGCTGTCCCCAGTGCAGCATCCCTATGGTCTCACCCTACTGGACTCATACATCTACTGGACTGACTGGCAAACCCGCAGCATTCACAGGGCTGACAAGGACACCGGTGCCAATGTCATCCTGGTGAGGGCAAACCTGCCCGGCCTGATGGACATTCAAGCTGTTGACAGGACACGACCACTTGGTGAGTTTCCTGGCTGCCTTGGAGCCGAGAGCATCATCAGGCCTTCATGACTAGAGGGGCCTCTGGAAGCTGTCATTGAGAGGGATCTTCTGGTGTTTCAGTGGGAGATCATGCAGGGCTGAAAAAAAATTCCTTCTCCGACCTTAGTCCCTCACCCAACCTCCTCCCACAGTAATTGACTGTTTCCATCATCCACCCAGGTACACAGTCTTGGTGTCATTTTTTATTCCTGCTTTCCCTGCTCTCCTTACATTGAGGCTGTCACTCAGTCTAGCCCATTCTCAGACACAGCAAATACTTAAGTCTACTGCTGCTAAACTGCTGCTTTCATCACATCCTCTTCCTCCACTGTCTCCTTGGCAGTGTAAAATTCCTTACCCTACCCTTCTGGGGCCTGCACAACCATTCCCTCTCTCCAGTTCATTTCCCATTCTCATCGTTCCCTCACTTGCTGGCTTGGTTCACTGGAATGTGTCTCCTTACCTTCTCCTACAGGCAGCTCTTAGCCTCTTCTCACATGACTGGAACATCGTCCCTAACACTGTGCAACCCCACTCCCTCCTCAAGATGTGCTGCTTTTGGTCAGCATCCCAGTCCCACTCCCTCATGTTTGCTCCAGCCCTGGCACTGCCCTTGTCCCATACCTTTTGCGTTCCCCCTTGCTTCTGCTGGATTTTCCTCCCTTACACTAAATATATATAGATTTATTAATTAAAGTCTGACTACTCCCATGTTAAAACTAAATATGCAAACCCACTAAGAAGCCCATTAGTTTAATATGGGCCTCCCTAGCACCCCTGCTGCATGTGTCTAACTTAGAATGGAAACTTCTGGCTAGGGGTGGCTTATTATGCCACATGATCCTCAGCTGGCCAATGGAAACCAGCTGTTTGCTGTTTCTTCCATTGGGAAATTCTGATATCAAGGGGTACAGGCCAGGGGGCTATCCCTGCTGGATCCCCCACATCCACTGATCCCTGCAGAGCACAGTTGAATCTTTGGGTAAATGTCCTTTTGTGGCGACCTACAATCTAGTCCTAGCAAGGGTGTGATTGGAATGAAATCAGCTGCCAGTGAACTGTGTGTTCATGCCCTGTAAAGAGATGGAAGGCTTAGGTCTCTGGGAACATGGAGTCAGGCTGATATTTCCTCTCCCTTTTTCCCAAAGGCTTTAACAAGTGCAGCATAAGGAATGGTGGCTGCTCCCACCTCTGCCTGCCCCACCCTGCTGGCTTCTCCTGTGCCTGCCCCACTGGCATCCAGCTGAAGAGCGATGAGCAGACCTGTGACCCCTCTCCAGAGACCTATCTGCTCTTCTCCAGCCGTGGCTCCATCCGACGCATCTCACTGGACACAAATGATCACACTGATGTGCATGTCCCTGTCCCAGAGCTGAACAATGTCATCTCTCTGGACTACGACAGCGTGGATGGCAAGATTTACTACACAGATGTCTTCCTTGATGTCATCAGGTAGGTGCCCAGGGGTAAGTGGCTGCTTTTTCCAGTAGGTGGAGGTGGTTCCTGCCTGAAGGCCTGGGAATGTAGTAATGGTGCAGAGAAATCATGATTGGTGTAGAGAAAGTAGATAAGGAAGTGTTGTTTACTACTTCTCATAACACAAGAACTAGGGGTCACCAAATGAAATTAATAGGCAGCAGGTTTAAAATAAAGAAGACAGGATACTGGGCTAGATGGACCTTTGGTCTGCTCCAGTAGGGCCATTCTTATATTCTTATGTTCTTATGATACTTGCCGACAGCACACAGAGCAGTTTGTGTTACTGAACTAATTGTTGGAGTCTTCATAGTAACTGGGAGAAGGGTCTGGTGGTCCCATTGATAGAGAAGAATGGCACAGGGAGACTTGAAGTATCATGAGGAGCCCTCTTATGCCTTATCCTATTTGGCACTGATTCCCCCAGGCGGGCAGACCTGAATGGCAGCAGCATGGAGACGGTCATTGGTCACGGACTGAAGACGACAGATGGCTTGGCAGTGGACTGGGTTGCCAGGAACCTATACTGGACGGATACAGGTCGCAACACCATTGAAGTTGCCAGACTGGATGGCAGCTGCAGAAAAGTGCTTATTAATAACAGCCTGGATGAGCCCCGAGCAATTGCTGCCTTTCCCAAGAAGGGGTAGGTCTAGGGCGAAGTGGAGGGGAAGATGGGGGAGGTTAGGTTGTACAAGGCCAGTTCAGTGGGAGGGAGATCTGTGAGAAAGCATGGATGTGTGGTCTGAGTCTGGCAGGTTTCCTGGCCTGTGCATGGAGTGGGATGATGTTAGCAACTGGGGAAGAGTTAGGTCCAGCTGGGAGTGATGGGGGCCAAGATTGGGAAAATAGGGTGCGACAAATGAACAGAACTGGAACTTTTAGTGAAAAATGTAGACTCAGCTGTTTTAGTCTACAAGTAAAGCTTTTAGTGGACTTAATAATGCAAAGTCTCAAACCTGTCCCTCTGCCTCCTCCCCCATTCCCCAGGGGCTTACCCGTCTCTTGCATCTGCCTTGTCTCTGTTCAGGTACCTCTTCTGGACGGACTGGGGTCACGTTGCTAAAATTGAGCGGGCAAACTTGGATGGCTCTGAACGCAAAATTCTAATCAACACTGACCTGGGCTGGCCCAATGGACTGACGTTAGACTATGATACTAGAAGGTCAGTGCAAGGGTGGGAGTGATGCTGTCATACCCAGGAGAACTGAGTAAGATATGTAGTGCACCTGAGCCTTTTTAGCTCGATCCTCTGAAATGTTTTGCCTGATGTGAGGCATCTTGGGCTAGTGAATGACTCAGAAGAGAGGAGTGCGAGTATGCGTGAAAACTAACCGTGGGGCTTGGTCTCATCTCTTTTCCCTGTCTGTACAGGATTTACTGGGTGGATGCACATCTTGACCGTATCGAGAGTGCTGATCTCAATGGGAAGCTACGCCAGGTGCTGGTCAGTCAGGTGTCGCACCCCTTTGCCCTGACACAGGTAAAGAGGAGCCCACGGGTAGTGGTGAATGCAGTGGCTGCTGTACAGCCAGGCTCCCTAGGGGATAGTACAGACTGCTTGGGTATATATGGGGTAGTGGGGGATCTGGTGTGTGCCTCTCTGGTTTGGGATTTACCTAAGGCTATTCCTAGGCTACACGGCTCGAGGAGGTGGGGGAAGCATCTGATTGACATTGAGAAGAGGGAAGTTAGGCTGGGAAGGGGCTTTGTCTGTAGCCCTAAGCCCCATGAATACTCTTCTATGTAGTTCCTTTATATACGTGGCCAAGTGCTCTAATGCCTTTGATTTTTCCCTCTGAGCAGCAGGACAGGTGGATCTACTGGACTGACTGGCAAACTAAATCTATCCAGCGAGTGGACAAATACTCAGGCCGAAACAAGGAGACTGTCCTGGCCAACGTTGAGGGGCTAATGGATATAATTGTGGTCTCCCCACAAAGGCAGACAGGTATATGGGGTGATCCTAATTGCTGCCTCTGGTGGTTGGCACCAAGCAGGCTGCAGGTATCCTGGCATATTTAATGAGCGCAGAGTCTACCCAGAGAGCCCTTTCCCTCTGTGTGCCCTACAAACTGTGACTCTTCCCTCAGTCATGTTGGGGCACATTCTCTGCTTCTCTGAGATTTCAGCTGAGGAAGCCTATGTTACAACTTCCTTATAGCTGCCTGTATTTCCTCATTCAGGAAGGGCAGGCAGGGAAAAAGGGGAAGAGGAGTTCCACGGTATATCCAGAATACATATTATTTTTCTGAGATCCAGAAGGAGGTGAGAGGAAGGCCCATTGAAAGTTTCTGGGTGAAGATAAGGGGGGAAAAAAACCCAGGAGCAGTGTCATGGTAGGAGACTACTACAGACCACCATCAGGAGGAGATGAAGCATGTCCAGAACAAATAACAGAAATACCAAAACACAAGACCTGGTAGTAATGGGAGACTTGAACTACCCAGATATCTATTGTAAAAGTAACACAAAATGACCAGTAATTTCATGGAATGTATTGGGGACAACTTCTTGTTTCTGAACGTGGAGGAAGTAACCAGGGGGACAATCAGTTTAGCCTTGAGTCTTATTAATGGAGGAATTGGTTGCAAATCTGAAGGTGGAAAGCAACTGGGGTGAAAGTGATCATAAAATGGTAGATTTCATGAATCTAAGGAAAGGAAGGAGTGAGAGCAGCTGAATAAGGGTGATGGACTTAAAAAAAAAAAAATCATACTTTAACCAACTCAGAGAACTGGTAGGTAAGGTTCAATGGGAAGAAACTCTGAGAGAAAAAGGAGTTTTGGAGAGCTGGTAGTTTCTCAAAGTGTTTGTTGTTGCTCCTTTGATATTGCCTATCTCGATGTGAAGGAAAATTAAGAAGAATAACAAAAGGCCAATGGCTCTATCAGGAGTTCTTTAATGACCTGAAAATCAAAAAAGAAACCTACAAAAAGTGGAAACATGGACAAATTGCTAAGGATGATTACAAAATAATAACACAAGCATGTAGGGACTAAACCAGAAAGGCTAAGGAACAAAAAAAGTTATACTTGGCAAGTGACATAACAGGCAATAAGAAAAGGTTCTATAAACAGGATAGGAGCAAGGGAAAGATGAAGGAAAGTGTAGACCTCTATTTATAGATTCATAGACTCTAGGACTGGAAGGGACCTCAAGAGGTCATCGAGTCCAGTCCCCTGCCCTCATGGCAGGACCAAATACTGTCTAGACCATCCCTAATAGACATTTATCTAACCTACTCTTAAATATCTCCAGAGATGGAGATTCCACAACCTCCCTAGGCAATTTATTCCAGTGTTTAACTACCCTGACAGTTAGGATCTTTTTCCTAATGTCCAACCTAAATCTCCCTTGCTGCAGTTTAAGCCCATTGCTTCTTGTTCTATCATTGGAGGCTAAGGTGAACAAGTTTTCTCCCTCCTCCTGATGACACCCTTTTAGATACCTGAAAACTGCTATCAGGTCCCCTCTCAGTCTTCTCTTTTCCAAACTAAACAAACCCAATTCCTTCAGCCTTCCTTCATAGGTCATGTTCTCAAGACCATTTAGCAGGGAAGGAGAGCAAATATCAGACAATTGGAAAAAGGCTGAGGTGTTTCATCCCTATTTTGCTTCGGTCTTCACTAAAAGAATTAATTATGACCAGATGCATCACACAATTGATATTAATAACAAGAGGGAAGGAACACAAGCCAAAATAGAGAGAGATCGGGTTAAAGAACATCTAGATAAATTTTAGATATTCAAGTTGGCCGGCCTTATGAAATTCATTCTAGTGTCTGTAAGGAACTAGCTGAAGCAATTTGGAAACAGTAAGCAATTATTTTTGAGAACTCATGGAGGGGAGGGGGAGTTCCCAGAGGACAGGAGAAGGCAAATATAGTATCTGTCTTTAAAAAGGGGAACAGAGGACTTGGGGAATCATAGACCTGTCAGCCTAACTTTGATGCCTGGAAAATATCCTGGAAGAAATTATTGAACAATGAGTTCAGACTCATAGACTTTAAGGCCAGAATGGACCACCATCACGATCATGTAGTCTGACCTCCTGCACACCCCAGTCCACAGAACCTCACCCACCTGCCCTATGCCCATAACCTCTGTCTGAGTTATTGAAGTCCTCAAATCTTGATTGAAAGACTTCAAGTTACAGAGAATCCACCATTTACTCTAGGTCACATGTCTCAAATTCAAATGACCACAAGGGCCACATGAGGTCTAGTGCATTGGTCCGAGGTCTGCATCACTGACACCCCCACCGTCACTGCACCTTGCCCTGCCCCCACTCTGCCTCTTCCCTGAGGCCCTGCCCCTGCCTCGCTCTTCCTACCCCTTCCCTGCCCCTTTCCACCCCCATCCCCGAAGTCCCCACCCCAATGCTGCCCCTTCCATGTCACCAAGGGATGGAGGAGGGGTGCAGGGTGTGGCAGGGGCTCAGGGCAGGGAGTTGCTGTGTGGGGTGCAAGAGGGGTGAGGGGTGCAGCAGGGAGTCAGGGTGCAGCAGGTGGCTGAGGGCAGGGAGTGCAGGAGGAGTGCGGGGTGTGGCGGGGGCTCAGGGCAGGGAGTTAGGGTGCAGGAGGGGTGTGGGATGTGGCGGGGGCTCAGGGCAGGGAGTTGGGGTGCAGGAGGGGTGTGGGATGCGGCGAGGGGCTCAGGGCAGGGAGTTGGGTGCAGGAGGGGTTTGGGGTGCGGTGGGGGGCTCAGGGCAGGGAGATGAGTGCAGGAGGGGTGCGGGGCGCAAGCTCTGGCCCGGTGCTGCTTACCTAGAGCAGCCCTGGGGTGGCAGCGGCACGCATCGGGGCCAGGGCAGGCTCCTGGCCCCATGCCACACTGCTCCAGGAAGCAGCCAGAACCATGGCCCCTGAGGGAGTCGGGGTGGGCACAGGGCTCCGCTGCTGCTCCTCCAAGTACCTCCCATGAAGCTCCTATTGGCCACGGTTCCCTGTTCCCGGCCAATGAGAGCTGCTGGGGGCGGTTCCTTGAAGTGAGGCAATGTAGGAGCCCTCTGCCTCCCCCCCTTCATCCCGTGCTGCCAGCTGCTTAAGAGAGCGGCAGGGGGCTCGCGGCGCCACGGGGTGCAATCCTGCGGGCCAATGTAGTTTGCCCACCCCTGGCCTGGAGGTGGGCAGAGGGGTGAGGGGACCATGGCGGGCTGCACAGAAGAGCCCCATGGGCTGTGTGTTTGAGACCCCTGCTCTCGGTCAAACCAGCAAGTGACCCATGCCCCATGTTGCAGAGGATTGCCAATCTGACCTGGGCATTCCTTCCCAACCCCAAATATGGCGATCATTTAGATCCTGAGCATGTGAGCAAAACCCTCCAGTCAGAGACCTGGGAAAGAATTCCCTGTAGTAACAGAGTCTATTCCTAAGATCTATCTGTTTGACTGCATTGGTTAGGCTCCTCTCTGCTGATTCCTAGAAGATTCTAGCCCATTTTTACATGGTTATTGTAATCTGCTGGTGCCTGACTCTCTCTCCATCATTCTCTCAGCACTGTGGGGTAGAGGGGTTGGTTCATGTGGCACAGAAATTCCTTGGCCTCCTGGGCAGTCTGTCTTGATTGAGAGGGAAGTGAGTCTGCTGCCCTTGTGTACTGAACTCCATCAAGGCCTCACCTGATCACCTGCTCCAGGTTTAATGTCTTGGTTGTCTCCTTCAGGTACAAATGCCTGTGGAGTGAATAATGGAGGCTGCACCCATCTCTGCTTCGCCAGGGTTTCTGACTTTGTTTGTGCATGTCCAGATGAACCTGACGGACGACTCTGCTCCATTGGTGAGTTCAGAGAGGTTCTCTGGGTAATAGCATCCATATATGAACCACTGCCAGCGCTCTCACCCTGGCCTATAGAATCTCCTGTTGAGAAGCAGAGTATCTAGGAGGTCTCCACAACCTACAAAAGTCCCTACAACGTTCTGTACTGTAAGGCAAGCAGCTGTGAGCTTCAAATATCTTTCTTACATTGCTTCCTGCTAGAAAGGATGGGCATGGGGTGTCTGAGCTCTGTACACAAATTCTTGGTCTCACTATTTAGGAAGTGATCTGTGGTCTAGCAAATTTCTCCATCTCTCTCACAAAACTGGGCTCCTATTTATTTTTCTGTCTCTATTGTTTAGTTCCTGGCATGGTGCCCCCTGTTCCTGAAACAACCAGTGTGAGCGAGAGGAGCCAGACCTCACCTGGCAGATCAGGCTCCTCAACGACCAAACCCCACACATCCCTGGAAGTAACGGAAGTAAAGTGAGTGACTTTGCAGCTTGCAGTCTGGACTTGAGAGTTAAATGCAGGATGCGCATGTCCCCTTCACCTTCCTATCACACCTCCCCAAGATGGAGTGAGACCATACAACCTCAAGACACCCTGTAAATAGCCACAGAAGACCCCGTCTGTGAAGGCAGAGGCTCGCACTAGACCCCTGCAAATCTGTGGATATCCCAGGACCATTTTTGCAGATTGGATGCAGATAAAAATGTTGTATTCACACAAGGCTCTAAATATAGGATCTCAAAGGTGAGGAAGCAGCTGTCTGCAGCTCATAGCCTGTGAGGCGGCTGCTTCCCTGTCTTCTAGATCCTATATTCTATCTCCCTGCTTCATACAGAGAAAGGGGAGGTGATACATCAAGAAAGCCAGCAAAACCCCCCAGGCTCCTATTGACACAGTTTAAGCAGCCAAGCAATTTAGGAAACTCCTGACTTCAGTATTGCCGTATCAGGTCAGTTGGAGAGGGAGGCAGCTGCTTCTGCAAAGTAAGTCAGGAAGCCTTAGATCAGGAAGCATCTGTCTGCAACTCATATCTCCTCCCCTTGTATGGGGGCAGGAAGGGGGGAGGAATACAGGATCTAGAAGGTGAGGAAGCAGCCTCATAGGCTATGAGTTGCAGACAGCTGCTTCCCTGCTTTTGAGATCCTGTATACAGTACACTCACACACAGACGTTCCTCATTAGAGGCATTGTGAGATAGCGTGCTTCTGGTGTGGCTGCAGATACAAGACAGAATGCAGATTGTGGGTCCGATACAACTTGATTCTTTCGGATGTGGATCCACATTTTTGTATCTCTCTGGAGCTGGCATGGGCTGCATAGGCCTTGCTACCCACTTCATTCAAATGCGTCTGCTAGCCTGATTGACTGTGCAAGATGCAGGAATCCTCTTGACTCTGCCAATGGTACCCTGTGCTTCACATGTATGACTGCTGAACTCTTAACTTGAAGAATGGTTCCCATGGGATGGGGTGGGAGCTCCATTGCTTTGATCATTTTAAACTAGACTGGGCAGAGCCCTGGGAGCAGTCCTGCCTTGACCCTGAAGGGATGGCTAGGATAGGACCAAACAGCGTGTCTGAAGGTCTTACTTTTATGATTCAATGCATAGAAAGTATTTTCTGCCATTCTCCCTTGGCCTACTTTTCTCCCCGCCCAGCAGGGAGAGCTCTTCCATCACATTGGGGTATTAACTCCAAGCAAAGACATACCACTTTCTCTTTGCTGGGAATAAAAATCTTTGCAGACATTTTTTTCTCTGCAGAGCTGGCTTTTCTTTTGATCCTTTCCTGAGAGGTTAGCATTATGTAGCCTCACTCCAGAGCGAAGGGGAAGAGTGACTGCTCAGCGCTAATGCCTTTTCTTGAATATGTCCCATGCACAAGCTGTCCAAAGATTCCAGCTTCACTTGTAGTGAGACAGAAGAATGTGGACACTCTAGGATCTACGGAGTTAGGTCCAGAGAAACCTCTCGCATCTGGGTAGGAGGGTATACTTGAGTAGGCAAAGGAAGCTCTTGTCATAGTGCCCCTTTTCTACCCCCCAGCTTACCCTCCATTCCCAGCTGCAGCCTGCCCTATCCTACATGGCTCCATCCATGCCCAGAAGATGACTGGCTGCTCTGTGCAATGAGATGATAACTCTGTGTGTCTTTGTGCCCTTCAGCTGCTCTGACAAAGATGTTGGCCAAGGCCTGTGCAACCGGAAGAATGAGGCAGTACTGGCAACAACAGGCGAGTTGTTCTTCCTTACCTTCTGCTAGCTGAACATTTCTTCCAGGTTATGCCAGGGCCTTTCACTCCAAGGTGTTCAGGACTCAAATGTGAGCACCTTCAATCTCATTCTGAGCAAGACCAAATCAGTCATGCGCTCTTTCAGTCCCAAGCAGGCTCTTCCTCAGGTGGCCAGAGGATTTTAGTTTGAAGGACAGCAGAGTTCCCCAACCCCCAAATTCATCACTCAGGCGGAACAAGCTTAGTTCCCATAGGGTGCTTTCCCCCTCAAGTATGGTTGGTGAGGAAGACTGACCCCATAGCAGGGAGTAACCTCATAGTAGAAGGGGGTTAACTTGCCCTTCTTTGAGAAATAATATCACCCCTACTTCAGAGGTCTTCTCCAGATTCCCTGAGGGGGAGAAAATGGGCTCAAGCTGTGCCAAGCTCCACTCTAGAGTTGGGCTGCTAAACCACAGTACATAAGTGCGTGCACACACAGCTACGCTAGTTTAGAACATAGTCCAGTGGCATAGAAAGGGCCTCCTCTCACCCTTGCTGTTCTTTTTCAGGAGAAGGGCTGCATGTCAGCTACATTATTGGAGGCCTCCTCAGTGTCTTGGTCATTCTGCTGTTTATTGCTGCTCTAATTATATACAGGTATCTGACTCCCCTCCCCCCCCTTCCCATCCTGTCCCTTTCTTCCCTGTTGCTGGTGAATTGAGTCTTTTGGTTGAAGGAGACTTTCAGCAGAGGTCCTTCATCACTGGGGATACAAGCATCTCATTATCTGGAAACCGTAATGAAAACTATTTCATTTCATTTACAAAGCCCCCTGCACCACGTGGACCTCAGGGAGCAGACTGAGCTGTTGGGCAGCCCTAAAGTTCTCCTCCTCCCTATAAAGAGCGTGTGGGAAGAGCCACTCCCTGCACGTGCACCCAGCCCTCCTGCTCCCTGCTCTTCAAAATCCTGTTTGGTTCTATTTTATAGAGAGTCTGGAAAATCATATGCAGGAGTGCGATGGAATTTGTATCACCATGGCATTGGACTTTGTCTAGTACAGGGGTTCTCAAATTTCATTGTACTGCGACCCCCTTCTGACAACAAAAATTACTACATGAACCCTGGATGGGGGACCGAAGCCTGAGCCCACTCGAGCACTGCTGCCCTAGGATGGGGGCCCAAAGCCTGAGCCATACTGCCCTGGGGGAAGGAGGATGACAGGGGCAAAGTCGAAGCCCAGGCAAAGGGCCTATAACCTGAGCCCCGCCACCCAGAGCTGCAGCCCTTGGGCTTCAGCTTCAGCCCACGGTGGTGGGGCTCGGGCTTCAGCAAGTCTAACACCAGGCCTGGTGACCCCATTAAAATGGGGTTGTGACCCACTTTGGGTCTAGTTTGAGAAATGCTGGTCTAGTAAATCTCCAATGCTTTCAGACAGCTGGTCTCTTAAGCTCTTCCAGAACATGACCCTCATCTAAGGGGCACTTGTTTCCCTCTACTGGTCTCTGTCTCTGTCAAGTCCATGACCTGATTCTGCTCTCGTGGGTTTTACACTAATATGACTTCATTGCCTAGTAGTGGAGTCACCTCTGACTTATACTGGTTTAAGCGAGAGACAACTTGACTGCATTGCACTGGTGCATGGTGGCTGTACAGGCAGCTTAAGGGAACACCTGTACCTGGTGAAACAGGCTCTCCTCTGGCCTGAGGGAACAAACTGATCATTGGTACTTTCTGATCACTGGGTTGGGGCCTTGTCTGTAGAAATGGACCTTTTGACAATGGGACCCTATCTCTCTACTGACAGAATTATAGAAATGTAGGGCTGGAAGGGACCTCAAGAGGCATGTAGTCCAGTCGTCTGCACTAAGACAGGACCAAGTAAATCTAGACTGTCTGTGACAGGTAGTTTTTTAAGAACAGAGGTAGACAAACTCATGGGAGTTCCGCAACCTCCTTTGAGAACTTATTCCAGTGCTTAAATATTCTTATAGTTAGAAATTTTTTCTCACATCTAGCCAAAGTCTCCGTTGCTGCAGGTTAAGCCTATTTCTTCACCTACCCTCGGTAGTCATGGAGAACAATCAGTCATAGTCCTCTTTATAATAGCCCCTAACATATTTAAAGACTGTTATCAGGTGCCCCTATGTCTTCTTTTCTCAAGACTAAACATACCCAGTTTTTTTTAAACCTTTCGTCACTGGTCAGGTTTTGTAAACCACTTTATCATTTTGCTGCTATCCTGTGGACACTCTCTCCAATCTATCCACATGTGGCACTCAAAACTGGACACACAACTCCAGATGAGGCCTCACCAGTACCAAGTAGAGCAGAATAATTCGCCCCGTGTCTTACACATGACATTCCTGTAAGTATACTCCAGAAAAATATTAGCGTTTTTCACAGTGTATCACATTATTGGCTCTCATTCAATAGTGATCCACTATAACCGCCCCAGTCCTTTTCAGCAGGACTGTCCCCATTTTGTTGTTGTGCATTTAATTTTTCCTTCCTAAACGTAGTACTTTATACTGGTATTTATTGAATTTCATCTTGTTGATTTCAGTTCAATTTGTCAGCCATTTAGAATTTTAAACTTGCCCTGCAAAGTACTTGCAATCTGTCACAGCTTGTTGTCATCCTCAAATTTTATAAGCATACTCTCCACTCCATTAAGAGAGTTGTTTAATTAAAATATTGAATAGTACCAGACCCAGAATGATACTACCCATGTGGGACCCCATTAGATACGTCCCCCTACTTTGATAGTGACCCATTGATAACTACGATTTGAGTACGGTCTTTCAACAAGTTGTACACTTTATAGTAATTTAATCACATTTCCTTATTTTGTTGATAGGAATATAATGTGGGACTGTGTCAAAAGCCTTATGAAAATCAAGATATATCATGAGTATTGCTTCCTCTCTATTCACTAGACCAGTAACCCTGTCAAAAAGGAAGTTAGTTTGGTTTAGCATGATTTGTTCTTGACAAATCCATTTAAACTATTCCTTGTAACCCTGTTCTCTCCTAATCCAAGTTGGGCTGACTGCTCTATAATTCTCTAGGTGCTCTGTGTTTCTCCTTTTTAAATATAGTTGCTATGTTTCCCCTTTTCCAGTCAAAAGGGACCTCACCTGTTCTCCATCAGTTCTCAAAGATAATTGGTAACAGTTCCGAGATTGCTTCAACTAGTTACTTAAGGACACTAGGTTGAATGTCATCAGGCCTAGCCAACCTGAATACATCTCACTTGTCTAAATATTCTCTAATCTGTTCTTTGTCTATTTTGACTTGTGTTCTGTCCCCTTTGTTGTTAAATTAATTCTATTAAGCATCTGGTCACAATAAACCTTTTTAGTGAAGACTGAAGCAAAGTAAACATTAAATACCTCAGCTTTCTGGAGTTCTCTGTTAGGTCTCCTTCACCACTAAGTAGAGGACCTACACTTTTATTTTTCTTTCTCTTGCTCTTAGTGTATTGATGGAACCTCTTCTTCTTATTGCCTTTTATGTCCCTTGCTAGGTGTAACTCATTTTGTGTCTTAGCCTTTCTGACTTTGTCCTTGCATGCTTGTGCTATTCTTTTGTACTCCTCCCTGGCAATTTGTCCATGTTTTCACTTTTTGTAGGTTTCCTTTTTGATTTTCAGGTCATTAAAGGCCCCTGATGGAGCCATACTATCCTCTTACTAGTCTTTCTATCTTTCTTTACCATCGAGATAGTTTGCTGTTGCTCCTTTAATTTTGTCTCTTTGAGAAACTACCAGCTTCCCTGAACTCTTTTTTCTCTTAGAATTTCTTCCCATGGGGCCTTATCTACCAATTCTGAGTTGGTTAAAGTGTGATTTTTGAAGTCCATAATCCTTAATCTGCTGCTTTCACTTCTTCATTTCCTTATAATCATGAAGCCCATCATTTCATGGTCACTTTCACCCAAGTTGCCTTGCACCTTCAGATTAGCAACCAATTCCTTCCTGTTAGTTAGAATCAAGTCTAAACTAGCTGTGTCCCTAGTTACTGCCTCCACCTTCTGAAACAAGTTCTCCCCAACATATTCCAAGAATTTACTGGACATTTTGTGTTACCTTGCCAACAGATATCTGGGTAGTTAGTTTCCCATTACTACCAGGTCATGTGTTTTGGATATTTCTGTTATTTGTTCTTCCACCTCCTCCTGGTTTCTCCTTCTACAGACACAGGAAGTCTAAGTTCACAGACACTGGCTTGGGGAACCTGACTTACAGTAACCCGTCATACCGGACATCTACCCAGGAGGTGAAGATTGAAACTATTCCCAAGTCAACCTTGTACAACCAGCTGTGCTATAAGAAGGAGGTAAGAGCTGCTAGTAGAGGCCTCAGGAACCAACTTCAAACTGTCCTAACATTACAAATCTATGTAAATAGTGAGAGAGAATTGTGCTTGGTTCTTGACAGGTACCTGAACCCCAAAAACATCCCCATCCCCAGAGCTCTCCATCATTTGTCCCAAAAAGATCCCTGGGATGGGTGAGGGCAGCTGCAGTAAGCTACTAAGCAAGACTCACAGGGCTTAACTAGCAGCATCTCTCAGTTCCTCATTGTGTCCCAGTTGCACATACCTGCCTGAGGCTCCAACTTTCCCCTCCATTCCTGTAGTCTCCTGTGTCCCTTTTATAGTGTTGCTGGCCGCCAGGCTATTGAGTTTAAAGGGAAAATTCTACCTTTGGACTCATGTTCCTTGGCTCAGTCCTGTCCTTCCCCACTCATCCTAACACTGCCCTGGGCAGTCAGAGAACCAGGAAGACTCTGGCTAGAAAGGACGCAGCTCTTGTCTATGCACCGTGTGGAGGGGTAGGGTGGAGAGAAGAACTGAAAATGCTGATGACCAGGGCATTGGTATGGGCCCCATATAGGGCTGTATCTATTTTATCATGTAGCACTTAGTTTCTCCTCTTTGTTTCCTCAGCAACTTTCTCATCCCCCTGATAGCTTCTCATCTTTCTCCTTCTGATTTCTGCTCACATCCTCATGTCAGGTATCACTGCACTGTTTGTATGTGGGTATGTGTATGTGTGAGTGACCCCCACCTTCCTCACTCCTGCAGCACTGAAAGGCTCTAACACTGTCATGTACTAATTGCTGCTCGGCTGGCTTCCCATGTGTCTGCCTTTGTGCCTTTGAACTAGCTCAACTACCTCCCTTGGCTGAGGATGGAGAGGGAATTTTCTAGCACAGGTCCTTTGGTTGTGTGGCTAAGGGTTTGAAGTTTATGCCACTTAAAGAAAATAATTTACCTGGGGGTGTTTGTTATGATTCTTGAAGATCCTAGAGACGGATAAGGCCTGTTATACCACTGACTCCCTTTCCCAGGGGCCAGAATAGGATTCTTCCATATAGGACAATTTTTAGTGATATTGTTTTAAATGCCCCAAGAAATAGATCCCCCAACCTTTCCTCTGTATTTCACAGCCTCCAATACCCCACTGTCAGCATGATTTCCCTGAGATTCACTCTAAATCTTTCCCATTTTTTTTCTTAGTCCCATTGCTTAGCTATACCCACGTGTCACACACACAATTCTTCTCTCCTCAGGGAGGTTGTTCACAAACTCCTATCAGATGCCTACACCCATGCCTCTTTAGTAATCACTGAGCCAAGCTAGACAGAATTCACTCTCTGCTCATAACTTTGTCCCTCCAGCCCTCTGATCATTTCTGTTGTTCTTCTCTATACTTCCTCCATTATTTTTGTTGCAATGAGGTGCTCAAACCCAACACAGTAGCCCAGGTGAGCTGTCTCAAGATGTGTGTAGAGGGCAACTTGCTTCTCCCTGCTCTGGGATATAAAGCCACTGCATATGCATCTCCCAAACTGATTAACCTTTTTAGCAGCCTTATCCCATTGAAAACTCCTACCGGATTTCCTGCCTACTGCTCTTGAGTCTCTCTTGGCTATTTCTGCTTCCCAGATTTCTCCTTCCTATTCAGGCTCTGGCTCTAGTATTATTCCTGCCCCTAAATAGCGTTGGCTCCATTTGTCCAAGTGAAGCAGAAGAGCCATCTTCCCTCACCACTCCCCCCCACCCCCTCATGGATTGAAGGAGCCTGGAGATTGGAATGGGTATTCCTTTGAGGAGGGCTGGTATGCTAGGCTGAGCATTGTGAGGGGGGAGCCTAGAATGGACTCTCCTGTCCTGATGGCAGCAACCAGTTACTCTTTTCATTGAGGGTCATCCTTTTGCTTGCTTCTTTGCCTGTCCTCATTCCAGCCGCTGCTTTGTTCTTTGGCTAGAAGTGACTGATGCTCTGCAGGTATTTGCATTCTGTTGTCTCCCTGCTAGGCTGGTCATGATCATTGCTACACCAAGGAAAAGATCAAGATTGTGGAAGGGATATGCCTCTTGTCTGGTGATGAGTCTGAGTGGGATGACCTCAAGCAGATACGGAGCTCCCGGGGAGGGATACTTCGGGACCATGTCTGCATGAAGACTGACACTGTCTCTATCCAGGCCAGCTCTGGCTCACTGGATGACACCGAAACTGAGCAGCTGCTGCAGGAGGAGCAGTCTGAATGCAGCAGTGTCAACACGGCAGCAGCCACCCCGGAACGACGTGGGTCACTCCTAGACACAGGCTGGAAACACCAATGCAAGCCCTCCACGGAGAGTGAGGTCTAAAGCATGCACTACCGTGGAGATGCCCAGCTCCTCCCCAGCCCCTGTTCCATATGAATGAGATGGGACTCATTCTGCTATGCTGGGAGAAGCCCAGAGACTAGCCTTCGTGTTGCAAGGAGCCCAGAGACTAGCTGCCTTTCAGCAAGGAGCCGGGGCCAGACTGTTCCGTCATGGCAGGGGGAAATGGACTCCAGAGACCCTTTTGGCTCATTCTCACTGTTTTGTGGTTTATTTATATGTTCCCTTTTCCTGGAAGCTGCCATGATAACTTCTGCAGTGACTCCTCTGGGCTGAGTCTAATTCAGATTATGTCCCCTCTGGCAATCTGCGAGTCCTGCACTGTCAAGCTCACAATTCATGCCTCTCGGAGAGCAGAGCTTCTGCACTGCCAGCTTCTTATCAGGCTCAGCACCTCTTGCCTCTGATTCATTCAGAGGCCAGCTCTGCTCTCTCTACATTAGGGAATTGGTGGAGGGCTGAAAGAGGGGACAATGTAGCAGCAGGTCACTTCTAAGGGGATAAAGAGAGCAACCGCAGCTGCTATGTTTCTTGTGATTGATGTCATTAGAATGTCACTGCCACTTTCCCCACATTCTGGCACATCTCCACAAGAGTGATGAAGCCTGGTGCCGGAGCATTGTGTCTGTTGCTGGCAACGGACACTGCTCCTAATCACTTTGTTGCTGTCACCCACTTCAAAAAGTAACTGAAGGCAGATAGGACTCTCCTAACTGCTTTCAGTGTATATTGGAGTTAGAGCTGCCAGATCAGGGGACAGAGTATATTTTTACTGCTCTTAGCTCCACAGGCCTACTGAGAGGAAGAGAGAAAGTCTGGAGTCTGTTCCTTCTTTTACATCATCAACAAAACTGTTCATAAAGTTCCAATCAGAAAGTCAGCCAGTTACATTTGTGCAAACCCATGGAAGGCCATGGGTCTGACTAGATGTCACTGAGGGTCTGTTGTGGTCGGTAGAATCTTTTATTACTAGTGATGTGTGAAATGGAATGATTGGGGAAACCATTCTATTAGTAAACTGAGCCCATTTTGACAAGGAATCAGAGAAAATAACCATGGAGCTCTAGGGGCCATTTTTGAATAGTCACTTATTAACTAGAGAAGTGGCTCTCAAACTTTACTAGAGACCCCTTTCACATAGCAAACCTCTAAGTGTGACCCCCCCCTTAGAAATTAAAAACACTTTTTATATATTTAACACTGTTATAAATGCTGGAGGCAAAGTGGGGTTTGGGGTGGAGGCTGACAGCTCGCAACCCCCCATGTAATAACCTCGCAACCCCCTGAGGGGTCCCGACCCCCAGTTTCAGAACCTCTGAACTAGAGCTGTGCTTTAAGCTCCATTTTTTTACTGGCAAATAATTCTTGCAGCGGTCTGTTCTTCCCCTCAGCTGTATGAGGATACAATTCTGTTCTGGCTCTGCAGCCTATGAGGCCTTTCCCTTATATCTGGCTCCCATACACAGTTCATGATTATTTTCTTGCTGATCCCTGGTAGCTTTTGGGTGTGTTTGGGCCTGGGTGCTGACTGGTGTCCCAGGCATGACATAGGCAATAGACATCCACAAGCAATAGGGCTCATGGGAACCCACAGACAAACCACATATGAACTAGTCTCTGCAAATCCTCATTTTTTAGGAGGGAAGGAGAGAGCAGGGAAGGTGGGGTGTGGAAAAGCCCACACATCTAATTATTTGAGCTTCAAGAGAGACATCCCTGGCAGCATTTGAAGCTCTAGCGCTCTCTGGGCACAAAGGTCATTTAATAATCTCTTGACTTGCCACATCTAAAGGAAAAAACTTCTCCCCCTTCCAAAAAAGGGTTTAGTCCCTAAATTTCATTCATAGGAATTTTATCTAAGGTAAAAAATGAAATCCCAAGCCAGGTGTTTGGAAACAAAACTGTCCCAAGGAGGGATCTCTTCTGACAATCCCAGCCTTGCCTTCTGCTGTGGAAAGGCCATGTGCATTCCCATCCATGGTGTAGAGAGGACCCAGCTGGCGCTAGGGATGCTGCATGGAGTGGTGATTTGGATGGGATACCCAGGCAATATTTTTTTTAATCTAGTGAACAGAGGAGAGTCCCTTCTGCTTCTGTTTAGCCTTAGCTCAAATCCCAGAAACCCTGGTACTGCCCAGAAAAAGTGACAGTTACTAGCAGGCTTGCAATACTACTTACACCCAGAGATACTGCTGCAGTTAGGGCAGGGAAGGTTCATCTCAAATTTGCAAGCCAGGCCTGAAACTCCATCTATAACTTGCACCATTAGGCCTGGCTGGGTGTGCTCATGTGGGAAGTGAGGGCTGGGGGCTTGAGAATTTCCATGTTAATGTGGGACTCGTTCCCTGCCCTAGAATGAATATTTTTAAATTCTATTTTAATTTATCTGATTGGCTCTAGGCTAGGGGTTGTTGGTCCAGATGCCACCATTGCTTTGTGTGGTACTAGCTGCAGATGCACTTTAGGACAGAGGCTCCAAGATGTGGATTCAGTGACGAGAAAGCAGCAGGAGCCAGAGCTTTGCCATCTCACTAACATGGACTTGGGCTAGCCAGGCTGCATCACACGGGTGAAAGCAAGGGCTCAAGTGTAGGAGGAAGACCACAGTTGAGAGGGAGCCTGTGTGTAGGGGTTAGGGAGGGCAGTAGAAGTAGCGGGGGGAAAACTAGCCGGTGTGGGAAAAGGCTCTAACATCCTGGGAGAACAACCCTACCTCTGCTCTCTCCTGATGAGCTATGTCAATGCATCACTCTGCACTGCACATTAAACATCCACCCATTCCTCTCAGTGGGGACTCAATGGACCTACGGAGATTATAGCTGCTTGAGTTAAGAATGCAGAATAGAAGGAAAAGCTCAATCAGTCTTTCCAACAGCTACTAGTGTTCAAACTCTGCCTGAAACTATGCACATTCCTACTCCTAGGAAGGAAACCTGTACATTCCAGCCCAAGATCATTCACACAGCTACTCTCTAAACTTTCCCAGTCCCTTCCCCTCCAACCCTGCCAGAGGTCATGTGTCTGCTACATTGGGGAGATGGAGCAGTGAAATCTCCAGCAGCCCTAGTTCCACTACTGATGTGGCTGGTGGAGCAGACATAAGATTCCCCAATGTGAGCAAACAGCCCCCTTTGAGATGCTGCCTAAAGGGAGGTGCATTGCATTTTCCATTCGGGGAAGGAAAAGTTCCTTAATTGCTGAGGACTATACAGAATGTAGAAAGGTCAGTACTGGGGGATGATCTCTTGAGCACTGATTTAGTATGTAAAAAGCAAACTTTTGTCTCCTGTCTGTCCTGAGCTAATGACAGTGATTCCTCTGCATTCTTGTGTAATGATTTTAATGTTACTCACTGGAGAGATTGGACTTTCTGGAGTTATTTAACCACTATGTTCAGTATTTTAGGAGTTGATAATTTAATATAAATTTAGCTTTTCTTAATCACTCTGCTTGGCTTTGGGTTGTGAATCATGCATGTTATACTGGCTCTCTCTAGAGGATGAGGTGCTCCCAACCCTGTTTGCATAGAACCTCATCTCTGTTCACTGACCACTGCGGTTGGAGGGAGTGAGATGAAAATGGAAGCACTGTTCTTTGGATAATCCCACTGACTCTCTCACACATTCTTCAGCAGTGAAGCCTAAACCAAGGCCCACTGCTAAGAAAGAGACAGCTGTGGCTCAAATGCAGTGAGTTCACATTCTTCCTTCTCTCTGACATGACAACAGGGGCTAGTGGCCTGGTCATTCTGAAGAACATTGTGACCAAACTGCTGTAAGCCTTTTCTATGGCTGCTGCAGAAGACATTTCTTTATTAGTGCCTTCGCTTAATGCAGTTTGATTTTTTTAAAGTCATTCTTGGTGGTAGAGGGCATGTAGTAGCAGAGTTGTAAATAGAATCGAAGTCTCCAGCCACGTCTTCCTGCTCCAACCACTAGACAGGACTGACTCTCACACAGTTTACTGAGAGAAGTGGAATTTGGACCTTTTGAGCTTAGTAATAATTTAAAACTGAAAGAAGAGGATACTCAAGCTTCTCTATGCAGATATCCATCTCTGTACCAGAGAAGGCTGATCTTCCACAGCAGACCACACAGGTAATTCAGTGTGGGCATGGCAGCTGCTGCTCCTAGCCCTCAACTTTTATTGTTAAATGTCACAGTGATACTTATGTTTTGCAGCAAAGAATCCTGGGGCCCTTATAGACTAACAACATTTTGGAGCATGAGCTTTTGTGGGTGAATACCCACTGTCGTCACATGCATGTAGTGGAAATTTCCAGGGGCAGGTATATATTGCAGGCAAGCTGGAGATAATGAGGTAGTTCAATCAGGGAGGATGAGGCCCTGTTCTAGCAGTTGAGGTGTAAAAAACCAAGGGAGGAGAAACTGGTTTTGTAATTGGCAAGCCATTCACAGTCTTTGTTTAATCCTGAGCTGAGGGTGTCAAATTTGCAGATGAACTGAAGCTCAGCAGTTCTCTTGAAGTCTGGGTCCGGAAGTTTTTTTGCTGCAGGATGGCCACCTTAAGGTCTGCTGTAGTGTGGCCAGGGAGGTTGAAGTGTTCTCCTACAGGTTATCAGCAGACCTTAAGGTGGCCATCCTGCAGCAAAAAAACTTCAGGACCAGACTTCAAAGAGAAACTGCTGAGCTTCAGTTCATCTGCAAATTTGACACCATCAGCTCAGGATTGAACAAAGACTGTGATGGCTTGCCAATTACAGAACCAGTTTCTCCGCTTCTTGGGTTTTCACACCTCAACTGCTAGACATGGCCTCATCCTCCCTGATGAACTGACCTCGTTATCTCTAGCTTGCTTCTAGCACACATATATATACCTGCCCTGGTATTTCCATTACATGCTCTGAGGAAGGGGTATTCACCCACGAAAGCTCATGCTCCAAAACGTCTGTTAGTCTATAAGGTGCCACAGAGTCTTTGCTGCTTTTACAGATCCAGACTAACACGGCTACCCCTCTGATACTTATGTTTGCTTACATGTGGTCCAATTTCTGACACAAGTTGTCTCCACTGCCAAGACGGAGAGCCAGGCCCAATTCAAACTCACTTCCTAATCTGGCAGGGTTTGGGAAGTAGGCACAGAATGCACCTAACTCCTGGGACCGGTGGGAAGACAGAACCTTCTGTCACAGGTGGAGGAGTTACTTCAGCATAAGGAGACCTAAAAGGAGGTCCACTCCTCTGACAAAAGGCAGGTAGACTCAAGAGTAGAGCTAAACAGGAGTCAACTATTCATAGGGTATTGACAGAGATGATCCTAAAAGGGGAGTACAGAAGCCACCAACTGCATAACAAAATCAATGGAGTGATGAATGCCCTGAGCTGGGACTGCCATGATGCTCCAAAACACATGCAGGGGATAGTAGTGGAGTCTGGCCCAGGAGGATTGATTTTCTCCATGTATGTATGCTTGTTCCTCTGCAAAACATTCATAGAAAGTTTCAGCCCCTAATATCTTAGACTCTGCCCTGAGAGGTTTTATTTTTTCTGTAAGTTCCCATAAGGTGGACTGTTTAAGAGTTTGAATTTGTCCTGGGGAGACTCCAGAGGGGTGTGTGTGTATCACACCTCACACATGTACTCAATTAGATCAACAGGACAAATTGCATTCTGTTTCCTCATTTTACATTTCTATTTTCTTAGAACAAAACAAATAGGGAAGTTAAATGCAAAAACTAAATTTAATCTTAGGATTATGGCTTTGAACTGTAAGAAGTCCATAGATTAGGGTTGGAAGATACCTCAGGAGGTCATCTAATCCAATCCCCTGCTCAAAGCAGGACCAACCCCAACTAAATCATCCCACTCAGGGCTTTGTCAAGCCAGGCCTTAAAAACTTAAGGATGGAGAGTCCACCAATTCCCTCAGTAACCCATTCCAGTGCTTCATTCTCCTCCTAGTGAAATAGTTTTTCCTAATATCAAACCTAGATGTCCCCCACTGCACCATGAGACTAATGCTCCTTGTTCTGTCATCTGCCACCACTGAGAACAGTCTAGATCCATCCTCTTTGGAACCCCCTTTCAGGTAGTTGAAGGGTGCTATCAAATCCCCCCTCATTCTTCTCTTCTGTAGAGTGAATAAACCCAGTTCCCGCAGCCTCTCCTGGTAAGTCATGTGCCCTGGCCCCCTAATCATTTTTGTTGCCCTCTGTTGGACTCTCTCCAATTTGTCCACATCCTTTCTGTAATGGGGGGCTCAACACTGGACACAATACTCCAGATGTGGCCTCACCAGTGCCGAATAGAGGGGAATAATCACTTCCCTTGATCTGCTGGCAGTGCTCCTACTAATGCAGCCCCATATGATGTTCGCTGCCTTGGCAGCAAGGGTGTGCTGACTCATACCCAGCTTCTCATGCACTGTAATCCCCAGGTCCTTTTCTGCAGAACTGCTGCTTATCCAGTTGGTCCGCAGCCTGTAGTAGTGCATGGGATTCTTCCATCTTAAGTGCAGGACTCTGCACTTGTCCTTGTTGAACCTCATCAGGTTACTTTTGGCCCAATCCTTCAATTTGTCACTCTTGACCCTATCCCTACCCTCCAGCATATCTGCCTCTCCCCCAGCTTCGCATCAGCTGTGAACTTGCTGAGGGTGCAATCCATCCCATCATCCAGATCATTAATGAAGATGTTGAACAAAACAGACCCCGGGGCTTGATAGCAGCTGCCAACTAGATATCGAGCTGTTGATCGCTACCCATTGAGCCCAACAATCTAGCCAGCTTTTTATCCACCTTCTAGTCCATTCATCCAATCCATATTTAAACTTTCTGGCAAGAATACTGTGGGAGACTATCAAAAGCTTTGCTGAAGTCAAGATAGATCAGGTCCACTACTTTCCCCATCTCCACAGTGCCAGTGATCTCATCATAGAAGGCAATCAGGTTGGTCACAATACCAACTTGTCACATTGCATAGTAGTATACCTTGAGGTCTCATTTAACAGGCCTAACTGCTAAAATATATGCTGCTCTAATATCCTCTGATAGATACAGCAGAACCTAGACTGACTAATAGGAGTTTCAGTTCAAGGCTGGCTGCCAGAATGAAATGTGGCCATAAAAATATGTGGGGCAGTTAGTTCCCATGGGAACATTAACTGGTGCATTTCTTGACTTAATAACATTTAAACTGCTACCCTAACCATTTCCATTAACCTAGATGTTTGCATTTAATACCGCAATGCAATTGGAAAGTATTCAGAAAGCCATCAGAAAATCACTTCTTGTTTACAACAATATTAGGCTCCCCCATGAGAGAAGAGATTGGGTCTTAGCTTGAACACTGCACTGAGGAGTACAGTATAAACACCTATATCTGTTGACTCCTCTGTCTAGGAATTTATAGTGTGGTTGACACAGTGATATCCGAGCACCTCTCCTGAAAAGTAAATATAAAAAGAAAAGCCCCTCTTTTCAACCCTGCCAACAGCAACACCGTTAAAGTTCTGCATATTTTTATATATACAAAATGTAAGGATGCTGATGTTTGAGAGGGTTGTTTTGAGAAAACTAAGTTAAAGTCCACCCTCCTTTTGTCAAAGAGGAGTGTATCTCCTTTCAGGCCTCCTTGTGCTGCAGAAACTCCTTCACCTGTGATAGGAGGTTCTGTCTTCCCAGGAGTTAGGTGCATTTTGTGCATAATTCCCAAACCCTGCCAGGTTAGGAAGTGAGTGTGAAGTGGGCCTGGCTCTCTGGTTTGGCACTAGAGAGAACTTGTTTCAGAAATTGGACCCACTGCAACATTAAAAAATAAAAAGGTGAGGGCTCAGGCACTCTCAGCTGCCATACCCAAACTGAATTACCCTGTTGTGGTCTGCTTTGGAAGACCAGCCTTCTCTACAGTTAGTTCCACCTGCAGCAAGGTTAGTAGTTATTCTTATTAACTCAGGCAGTAAATTCCAGTCTTGATCCATCTTTTGTGAAAGTTCTATCTCCTGCAGACACAAGTCTTCCTCATTTGTTGACTAGTTCATTTTATAGATTTGTTTTTTAGACTTTTCCTAGAAAGTAATAGCAAAGTATGCAGGCTATCAGTGAACATATCACTGCTATCCAAAGTCAGAAATTTAAATTCTTGCCCCTTCACTACCATACTCAGTGCTATTTACATCCCACATCTACCTTCTATGGATTATTTTCAGTGGCAATCTCCAGCAACTGGCATATTTAAAGGAGAGGAATTAGTTATTTTCTGTATTTTCCTCCTTATGCTTCAGATGCTGTTTTGTATCTTTACTGTCAAAGCAATAATGCACTCTATGGTGGACATGCCATGAGCGTTAATGAGTAGCTTGGGAAATTAAAGCCTCTGGTGAAACTGTATTACTTTTATATCACTTTAGATTAGGAATTGCCATACTCATTCAGATCAGTGGTCCATCAAATCCAGTCCAAGGAAGACTTATGAAAACATGAAGTAGGCGATTACAGAATGATTTTCAGCATAAGCTTTTTCTTCACCTACCCCTTAATTAGCACCTCATTTGCCCCCTGAAGCAGGCAGTCCATATGTCCCCTGTATAGGTTTATCAGTTCTAATGTAACTATGGCTGTTCACTGGTCATCGAACCAGCAACCATTTCTTGAATCCCGCTAAACCCCTGACGGGTTCTCGTGGCAGTGAGTTCCCCGGGTCACTGATGCGTCCTATAAAAAGAATCATTTCTTTAGTGTCACGTGTTGCCTTCCATGCGCAGCGCACGCCCCCTCGTCCCTCCAGCAACACAGCGGCGAGACATGCAGCCCGGCCCCTCGTTCCTCACCCCGGCGCCTTCCTTGCATTGCCCGAGTCACTCGCGGCCCTGCTGCCTCCAGTCCCGGCTCCCTAGTAGGGCGCAGCCCGCGCCGGTAATCGGGCACCCGCGGACAGCAGGGCGGGCAGGCGGGGCTTTGGCCGGAGAAGTGTCCTATGCCACACGCAGCGCCGTGGCCTGGAGTTACCCCTTTAAAGAACGGGGACGGTACGTGGCTTTGTCGGATTCAAACTACCCAATGAGATGCTAGGTTGAGGCAATGGGCGGGGCCGGTAGCGACCAATGGGTGCTCAGGACACTACGAGGTGTGTGTGTCGGGGGGGGTGTTAGTGATTTCAAACCCCGCTGAGGAGCGGCCTGGGGTTCACCGGACCGGCTCAGGTGAGTGTTGTCAGCGTCCAGCGCTCCCTTCCACCCCCCCCATCGGATTTAGCTGTCTAGTCTGGGGCCTTCCCGCCCGTGTCACGAGTCTCCCGCTCGGGGGTGGTGTTTCCCCTCTCCCGCTCAACAGGGTCGGCGGGGGGCAGTGAAGTGAGCGGACAGTTTAACGTTCTACTGGGGAGCGAGGCTGGGCTGGGCTGGGCTGGCGCGGGGTCTCTAGGCCCATCCACGCCGTAAGGCGCCCGGGGCCGTGGGTGGGGGCCCGAGAAGAATAACCCCGTTCCCTTGGGCCTCTCCTCCGAGCCAGAGCTCGGGCCCTGCCCCTGCTAGCCCCCGACCCTGCGGCGATGGGGGTGCGGAGCTGCGAACACAGCGCCCTGGCCGGCAGCGGCCCCTCCCTGGAGAGGCCGTGGGGCGAGTCTGCACAGGCGCCTATGGGGAACGTTGGGCATCCGCATTAGGTGCCTGCCAGCGCTGGGTGGGGCCCAGCGTGTGGCCCGCGGAGATGAGCGGTTCCAGCGCTGAAGGCGCGGTGCTCCCTCCTGTACTCGCAACTCCGTGTTAGCGCAGCTGGTGGCTGAAATATGCCCCGCTTGAAAGTGTTGGATGCAGCCCTTGGACTTCCCGTGAGCTGTCAATGCGGGATTCAGCTGACACTTTGCTCAGAGCTAGGGTGTAGTGTATCGGGCTCTTGTTACCTGGTAGCATTAAAGGTACTTTTTGGGTCACTGTGCGGGTTATCAGCCACCCCAGCGTGCTGAGCTTTATTAGCACCAGACAGACTTCCTAACAACTAATTTGGAAAATGATCACTTGAGTTTTTGCTATGGAATTTAGATCAGGCCAGACTTTCTAAGTGCAAACCAGTTTATGATGCTTGACAATTCCTGCCTTCAGAAGTGATTTGAAAAAAAAACGGATGTCTTGTGAGTTGAGTTCTCTCTTCACAACTCTTGGAACTCAGTTGGTTCTTTGCAGCTTTTGATACTTGGACTTAAGATGTGTCTTGGATTTTGGTGATCTAGCTTTAAAGTTTCCTACTGACTTCCCTGTGGTGTGGGTCACAAGATATCCCCTGAAAATATTCTCATTTCTGTCAAATCTTTTGGTATTCTTGCTAAGTAGAAAGATGTCTTGTGATCCTTATCATAGCACCAGCTAACAGGCTAGGCCATCTATTACCTTTGGCAAAATTTACTTTGGCTGAATCTGGCTGTCAGTGACAATCCAAAAATGCAGCACAGCTTTGATACTATGCAGCCTAAGAGGACAGAGAATGTAAATTAGATTGTGTGCACATAACAAGCTAAAACTGGATGCTATCCCTGCAAGCAAATCATTCTGCCACATATTTCTCATGGAGTGTATTTACAGTGCTAGATTGGAGTAGATGTTAATCCATATGTAGGCTGCCTCGTTATGCTGCATTCTTTTCTTTCCTTGATTCTAATTTTTATTTTGTGTACAGAGGTGCAGACAGGGTTTGAAATGGGCTGTGACTGAAGATGGTGCTCTGTTTATCTTGTTAAAATGTGGCTTGTTTCCAGAATTGCTTACTGTGTTCTTCAGCAGTGCAAATGTTGAACAAAACTTTTGTTTCAGAGTAGCAGCAGTATTAGTCTGTATCTGCAAAAAGAACAGGAGTACTTGTGGCACCTTAGAGACTAACAAATTTATTTCAGCATAAGCTTTCGTGAGCTACAGCTCACTTCTTCGGATGCATAGAATGGAACACATAGGAGATATTTATATATACAGAGGACATGAAAAGGTGGAAGTATGCATACTAACTGGAAGAGTCTAATCAATTGAGATGAGCTATTGTCTGCAGGAGGAAAAAAAACCTTTAAAGTGATAATTGAGATGACCTGTAGAAGGTGTGAGGAGAACTTAACATAGGGAAATAGATTCAATTAATGTAATGACCATTAGCTATCTAATTTTCAGAAAAAAATGGAACTTTGAATTTTGGATTGTCTGCTATAGGGGAACTTGTTCATGATAGAGAGGTCGCATAATATCACCTCTACTAACACAGTTGTCTTTGCAGGCCATGGAAATTTACCTGCCAATGTGTCCTTTTAAATATGCATTTTGCAGTGTAGTGTATGTAGGCTCCAACGCTGGAGTAGCTGAGCTTATAAATTCAAAAGGTGATCTAATTCTCCTATTTCTCTCCCTCCCCCTACATCCTTTCTCTTTCCACATTTGACCTTGTTGGAGGTTTTTATCCTTTCAGCACAGGTAGCTCCCGTCTTTAAAATTTGCAGAGGTACTTTAAAAAAAAATAAAGAAGTTGCAATGAAATTAGAACACTTTTTTGTGTTGCATTCAAAGAACATGTTATATTGAGGAAAATGCCAGCAAAAGTAGCAGTTCATTGCCCTAATGTGGCTCTAAACAGAGGACCTTAAACTTGCAATTAGTAGTTTATTGGTGAGAATTCTCAGCAAGATGGGAAGTTTAGAACAGTAGCTGGGAGTTCCAACGTTTGTGTGAGTGAGAGAGGCATGTGTGTGCACACAATTCAGGTTAAACTTGAAGAGCTGGATTTCTGAAGTATGGAAAACTCTTCGCTGTAGAGATTCAAGAATCCCATCATTTCTTTTTGTTGGAATAACAAAAATGTAGAAAACATTTAAACTTTTTCATATGTGCATCTCATATTTTAAATGTGACTTATTTCCATGCTAACTTTTGCTGTCCATGTGCTTTAGCTTCATGATCTAGGCATGTGATATGTTTGGGAAGACGTGCTAGTTCTGTGCCTAGGTGTGGAAGAGGAGGAGTTGGCCACTTAGGTGGAAGAATAATGCTCAATCATTTGAGGTGCTGAGTAGTTTAGGATTTGGTCTTATAATGAAGAGTGGAGAATAAATAATTGGTTACCTGTTAACCATCTCACAGGCGTTTGTAAGATTCACTGATGTATGATTCAAGAGCCATAAAGAAGTGGCACTATCATGTGTGATTATGGAACTCAAAGTTATGGTCACAGTCTAAAATAAAGTTGTATATTATGGATTGATATGGTTGCAGTGTGCTTCAACTCTGAATTTCCTGTGGAGGACAGGCATTCAATCCTTATGGATGCAACAGGACTTGTTGTAGGAACTCAATTCCCTCCCAACCCTGTAAAAATCCATAAACCAGAATCATATTACATAAGTTACTTCAATGTTAAAAAAATTAAAATCTAATATTCTATAAAGTTAGGAACACCTGATAAGTCTTCAAGTATGTACAAGTTTGTTATAAAGAGGAGGATAACAAATTATTTTCCTCATCCACTGAGGACAGGACAAGAACTTCTTAAAAACCTCCAAACACCTGTCAGGGATGTTCTAGGTCAGTGGTGCCCAAACTTATTATATAGGAGGACCACATAAACCTAAACACAACCTTCTATTTGCCAAACATATTCTACATACTTCCTTGTAGAAACTAAACAATGTAAACATGATGGCCAATTTATTAGCATTTTGTCATTAGTATACTGTGTTGAAGCATGATGCAGGTCTTATTAAATGCTCTGGTGGGCAACATATAGGCCATAGGTTGGGCACCCTGGTCGAGAGACTATTTAGTCCTGCCTCAGCGCAGGGAACTAGACTAGATGACTGAGTCCCTTCCAGTCCTACGTTTCTATGATTGAACTTCTCCAGTTAGTACTTGCAACAAAATCATTTTTGAGAGAGAATCTGCCTGCTATGCCTGTTAGGCTTTTTAAAACTTGCATACAATGCTAACAGGGGTAGCAGTGATGGGCTGGAGCTGTGGGACATTACAGATGTAACCTGTGAGAAGACCATATTTTCAGCTAGTGCTCTACACAAGACATGCAATTACAGCTATCCTGTGGGGCAGATCAAGCAGTAACACTTCTGATATGTTTGCTTGACATTTTGAGATGCATGTTCTAGAACAATGGCTCTCAATCCTTCTAAACTAATGTACCCCTTTCAGTAGTATAATTTGTCTTGCATACCCCCCAAGTTTCACCACACTCAAATATTACTTGCCTACAAAATGAGACGTGTCCACAGCACACTATTACTGAAAAATGATCACTTTCTATTTTTTATCATATAATTATAAAATCGAAATATAAATATTGTACTCACATTTCATTGTATAGTATATATAGAACAGTATAAACAAGTAATTGTATGACATTTTATTCTGTACTGATTTCAGTAGTTCTTTTTATGTAGCCTGTTGTAAAACTAAGCAAATATCTAGATCAGGGGGCTATGGTCCTGTAGATAAAATACTGTGATTCGGTGTCAGAATTCAGAAGTAATGGACCAGGACCCAGAAGACCTGGCTTATATTCCCAGCCTTGCCACTGGTCTGTTGTGACCTTGGGTGGGTCACTTCACCTCTCATTTCCATATCTGTAAAATGGGAATGATACGTCTCTCTTTGGGTGCTTTGAGATCTACTGAGGAAAAGTACTATATTGGAGCTAGGTGATATTGTTAGAGGTGAAAATTGTGCATCCCAAGGGCCAACCTGGTAGCTCACTGACTGCATGTTGTTGATGCCGATCTACTGCAGTGACTGGTTTAGAAATGCCTAAAGTGTTTGAGTGTCTGACTTGCTCCAAGCTGCTGCCAAAGGAGACAAGTGGCTTGGAGCAGCACATCCTCTCCCACAAGAGCCAAGCCTTTGCTCTTCAACTTCAGAGCAGAGGAATTTAGGCCCTCCACGGGGGACACCTCAGCTGGTGCCTCAGGAAAGAAATGGGCCTTCATGAAGGGCAGGAGGAGACCTGGTAGCCCTGGAACTGTGGGTTCATGTGATCTGGAAAGGGGAGGAGGCTTGGGGACAAGTGTAGAGAAGATGGACCCCATGGGGCTGTGGGCTACTCTTTGCTAACCTCTGAAGACACTGGGAAAAGTGGGTATACAATGGGCCCGGTTGGCTTCTAACTACTCTGGGCGTCTTTGTCTGGCACATGGAAGGGGGCTGCCTCCCGTCCAGGGGCGAGGGGAGGCGGGGGCTGGTGGCGTCGGCTGCAGCGTTCTGCGCTCCGCCCTTGGAGGAGGTGCCGCCTGCTTCCCGGCCGGGGATGAAGCGCTCCGCCCGCTGTTGCAGCTGAGCCGGGTCCCGGCCGCGCGGGTGAGTGTCTGGCTTGGTCTGCTGTGGACAAGGAAAGCTGGGGGGATAATCGCCTGTCCCGGAGTGATGGCGAGGCTGTCGGGGCCTAGCGTCCGGGAGGAGGGAGGGGGCGGAGGAGACTGCGAGGATAAACAATGTCGGGCGGGAGGCCTGCTCCGCTCTATCTGGTCTCGGAGCCGAGCACTAGGGGCTGCACCGAGCCGTAGCTCCGGGCCCAGAATCTTTCCATCCGTGGAACAGCTCTGTTTTAGCTGCAGAGGGACTGCTTATAAAATGTCTCCGAGCTGCCGCATCTGGAGGAGGTGGGGCCCCGCTGGAGAGTTTGGGAGAGGACGTTTATGGCCTCGTGTGGGTTTAGGCAGGGGGAATCTGGCAGGCAAATGAGTTGTTTATTGGCTAGGGGAAGTTTAGGCCTGAGGATCTGGCAGAGTTTGAGGGGTAGCTTGCTGGAAAGCCTGGGCGAGGGGGTTAAGCAAGAAGTCCATCTGGGTGACAATTCTAGCTGTTGCAGGGAGGTTGGCTGTGTGTGAACTAGACTGGGGCTAGAGAGTGTCTCCATATGGGGGGATGGGAGGCAGCTGGTGATCTTATAGGAATCACCCCTAGCAAGAACCCCTATATGTTTAACATGCTGGTGAAGGAGGATTCAGTTCCCCTCAGCCTAAAATTTTTAAAGGCTTTCATGGCCCTTAGCTTTGTGAACACTCAGGTGGGGGAGAGGGAAGCAAGGCAGTCTGTAAGTAGTGACCCACTAGCATTTGGAGCTCTCATATCTAGCATTAGAATTTAGCCTACTTGTTCCAAAGTTGACTACATTTTGTCCTTCCTTCCCTCCCCCACCCCTTTCCATTTGCTTCTAACATTGGCCTTGTTTCAGGTTTTATTCTTGCAGCACAGGTCACTCTTGCTTTCTTAGCCAGGATGAAGAGTCAGTTTGCTTTGGCTCACCTCAGTAACTTGTATATATTTCTAGAGTGCATCTAAATTGCATTCAAAGAGTGCATTTAGGAAAAGTTACATTTTCTGGAATTTCTTTCAATTTTCATTCCTCAGTACATAGCAGTAATGTGATTAAATTTGCATTTGCTCTTTTTTTTGTTTGTTTGTTTTTTTTGAGTTCTCAGCAAGGCAGATTTAGAACAAAGTTATTGAATACTAGAGGGGAGACTTACTAAGAACACCTTATTGCTGGACATCTTTGGGCTTGTCTTCACTGGCACGTTACAGCGCTGCAACTTTCTTGCTCAGGGTTGTGAACCCCTTCTCCCCCAAGCACTGCAAGTTTCAGCGCTGTAAAGTGCACCAACACTGGGAGCTATTGCCCTTGTGGAGGTGGTGTCTGTTTTTTGTGTGTGTGTGTTTAAGTGCTGGGACAGCTCTTTATAGTGCTATGGCAGTGCTTTAACGTGGCTGTGTAGTCACAGTCCTAGTGCTGGGAAAGCTCTCTCCCAGCGCTGGGGCTGCAACTACACAGCCACATTAAAGTGCTGCTGCAGCAACGCTTCAGCATTGCTAATGAAGATATGCCCTTAGTGTATAGCTATCTTGCCTCTTCAGCTGAGAGAAACAACCTTATTCAACTGTCTTTGCCATTGTATTTGGAGTTCATTTCTCCCTATCTGTGTTTCCTGTTTATTTCCTTCCATTGAGGATTTTTGCCATGGGTTTCCATAATCTTTGGGCATGATTTCTTCAAGATCGTTGTCATCCCTGCAGATGGCTTAATGAGATTCTCTCTACCTCCCAAAACAGTACCCACCCCTCTTCCGTTGCTGAGGAATATCCAATCATTGACTTAAAGCAGAGGTGGGCAAACTTTTTGGCCCGAGGGCTGCATTGGGTTTTGTAAATTGTATGGAGGGCCAGTTAGGAGAGGGGGTCATGGCCTGGCCCCCAGCTCCTATCTGACCCTCCCTGGTACCCCTGCCCCATCCACCCCTGCCTGTTCCCTGATGGCCCCTCTGGGACCCCTGCCCCATCCACCCCCCCTCCATGGCCCCTGGACCCCTGCCGCCCCATCCAACCCCTTCTCATTCCTGACTGCCCCCCAGGACGCCTACACCCATTCAACCTCCTGTTCTCTCCAACCCCTATCCACACCTCTGATCACAACCCCGAACTCCCCTGCTTGCTAGCCAATCCCCCTGTTCCCTGCCCCCTTACCACTCTGCCTGGAGCACTGGTGGTCAACAAGGCACTGCCCCAGGAGCTCACAGCTCTGCCACCCAGAGCATTGTGCTGGTGGCAGAGCAAGCTGGCTGCAGGAGAGGGGGGACAGCAGTGGCGGCGCCGGGGGCTAGCCTTCAGGGCCAGGAGCTTGGGAGCCAGGCAGGATGGTCCCACTGGTCATAGTTTGCCCACTTCTGACTTAAAGCCTACCAGTGTTTCTCTTTTAATCATCTTGAGAAATTTTTACTGAGTGACATGGTTAAAGTTCCCCAGATTTATCATTGCTCCTCTTGAAGTCATCAAGAGGTCAGGACTGATAATAGGACTTGAGTTTTTCAGTAGTAGAGTAGAACCTGCTACACAAGCCCAAAGAGTTCTAGCTAGGTCTGATTGAACAGACTATAGTTCTTGGATTAGGAATATTTTACACACTCAGTTTTTCTGTTGCACTGTTGAGAGTTGTAAAGTAAAAGCTGGTTGTCTGCTGCTCTGATCTGTTGGGTTTTCTGAAGAACTTTTCTATCGGGCTATTTTAATGTGTTCAGATTTTAGCTTAGGTGAAACTTAAGGCTCAGATGCCATGGTGATGAAACTCATAAATATTGTAAATGTGATTAAAACTTTAATCTAGTTCAAGTAAAACCTGGCATTTTCAGAGCTAGAAATTAAGCATGACTTGGAACTGCTATAAAATAAGTACATGTGGACAGATAATCCTGTCCTGTCAATGCAGTGTGTAGTCATCCCTTCAGAAAGAAGGGAACAACCTGAATTGGCAGGTCTAATCTCAGCTGATTCATTCAACTAATATTGTAGCTTTCTTTATAGTGGGCAAAACAATGCCTCCACTGCAGGAGAAACTTTAGTGGCTTAATTTTTTTTAATACTTTGAAGAGAGCCTCCTTGGAAATTTGACTTGATCTAACCAATTTCACAGAATTTAATCTTTTTAAACAATCTTCTAGAAAAGTTTGTTTTACTTGTAAGAGTACAACAGTATTGAAACAGTAGGTATCTGTTCTTCTGGAACAGTAATGTTTTGATACTGAAATGATGGGGAGTCATGAATACTGCGATAGCAGGAGCAGACGTCTGTTCCTGTAATATGTCCATTCTGGCTTAGGACAAACTAGTCTTGTTGGTATTTGCACTTGTCATGGACCAGTCATTTGCGAAGTGAAACAGGATTATTTTTGCTAAATAAGTTCTATGTTTCTAAACATCTCAAAACCAAATGTCTTCACTATTTGCATCTTCAAGACTTTAAGAGCCAGGTTTAGGTAACAGAACTAAGGCTTTGGCTACACTGAAGACTTCTGCTAGCATAGTTATGTCGCTTAGGGTTGTAATCCCTGACCAACATAGCTGCACTGGCAAAAGTCCATGGTGTAGATGCAGCCAAACCAGTAAAGTTCAGTTTTGCCATTATAGTTGCATCCACACTAGGAGCACTTTGGCAGTATAATGCACTGTCACTCCTACTGTAGACATGGCCTACGTTTCTAGTTAAATTTGGCAGCCAACTGTTGCTCTTCAGTGTTACTAAAAACTTTCACTTGACAACCTCTTCCTCATTATGTCACAACAAACCTTGGGCAGTTTGTCCACAGCTTTATAATGTTCTCTCAGCATTTCCCACTTTAACGCTTTATGTCTCTTGGAATCCTCCAGGTGTTAGCCTTGTGTTAGAGTCATAGGGTCTAGTCTATGCCCCAGCCTGTAACCAGTCTTGTGGGAGGGGCCCATTTAGTGTGCTGGGACCCATGGAGTTCCACATGGGCAGGCCCATGGTCTCCAGGACTCTGAGACTAGGCCTTTGGCAACAGCTATCCCTGTCTCTCTCTCTGTCTCTGCAGTAAATCCAGCCAAGCCAGAGTCCTGCACCAGGTTTGTACTGTACCCCTTCAGGGCATGACACACTCATTGAGTATTTACAGTGAAACAGGCAGCCTTTTCAAAACAAGGTAACCTATATTAGTCACCTGGCGCATACACAAGCTGAAAGTCCTTAGATTAGCACAGAGAGGAAGAAGTTAAGTCAGTCCACCCAGGTCAAACCAGTGCCATGATGAGCCAGCCAAGCTGTGATAGACTCCATCTCTTGCTCTCCCTCTCCCCCTTGTCTGTCTCCCGAGGGTTTTCTGCTGTTTGTTGTTCAGTCGTTGGACATCTTTGTCTTACTGGTTGCTCTGATTCAAGGTCAGTTTTAGACAGTTTTTATGACCCTGTTCATGGCAACCAGGTGATACCCTACCTCATGCCTTCTGTGCTGTCTGACCAGGAGACATACTTTTTTACAGTGTGAAGTGAAGAGGGAAACTGAGGCACACATAGGATTCATAAATATTACAGAAAATTCCTCTTGTCACATCTTTCCTCTCCTCTCTTGCCTATAAACTACCTATAGGGTCTGTAGACATAGCCCTTTCCTTGGCATCCTTTATACGTCAGCTGCTCTGTATTATAGGAGCTTGTCCAGCCAAGAGTTGCTAGGGAGGGTTTGCCTTTCATCTCTGCAGATGAATCTGGGAATTTGCAGTTATAAATGTCTTATTGATCAAGCCAAAACCAAACCAGTTTTGCAAAACTTTCTTCAGTTGATTAGCAGGCTTTCATTTTTTGGATAGTGCTGAATTGTAACAATTGACTTTGAAAGAACTAGAATCGGTTCTTTATTTGAACTTTTCATCCTATTTACTAGTGAACTAGTTGGAAAAGTTCCAGAGCTAAAACACTTCAGTCTTGCAAATCTATTAGTAATAAAGCAGTCTTAGTATAGCATGCATTGTTATCTATGGAGGCTAATTGCTATTTAGATGTTAGAAAGTATTCACACTGGCATTCATATGCCTCCTGTAAGAAGCCTTCAGATAATAAAAGCAGAACCTTGGTTGCAAATGAGGTCTTTGGAGTATCATACAAGACTTAAAAAATTGGAGAGGCATGCAGAACCTATTAAAGGATCTCAAGGGTTTTTCACTTTCATTTTTAAGCTATTTTGACAGAAGAAAAATATAAAATATATGTAAGATGTTAAGAATAAGGAATATGTGGGGCAATACTTAAGCCTAAAGAGAAGTAATCTTTAAGACTGCAATTCTCCAGCTGTTGACAATTGAGTGTTTTTTTATTTTTTTTGCTGATTCTCAGAGAGCTGGTTGCTTATAGGATGCTGGTTGGTTTTCATTACTTCTATATGTGATTTGGCATCTGGAAGGCAGGGTAAAATGTACTACTTTCCTATAACTTTAGTTGTCATAGATGTTATGTGATTGTGAGTGAGAAGGAAGCTGTTGAAGAATGGGTAGGAAGGTTTCTGGGGGCCTGACTTTCTGCCACATTATGAAAAGGCTTGAGGACCCCTATTTTAGGGCTGGCCTTACTTTTGGTCATGAGATGATCCCTAAAATACAAAAAGCTATGGAGTTAAACTTCAGAAACTTCAGCACTGAATTAACAGGCTCAAAGATAAAATAGCTGGATGAAGAGAGAGGTCCACTTTGCTCAGTGTTACATTAACACTTCACTAGAAAGCTACTTAACTTTTACTGTTGCTGTGTTGATCATAATGTTAGATGCAACTCTGGTGGGGCTAGTGTGGTCGCTTCTGTCCTATACCAAACCTTTACTTAGTGCTTAACACTGGAAGACTTTGGAGAGAAGCAAAACACTTCCTTTTATTCATGGAGTAGTGAGTTCATGTTGCTGATCTCTCCTCTTGGACACAGCTGAGGGTTTGCCTTGAACAAGGCAAGTGTTGAACTTTTTTTGTTGCAATGCTTTCTGGTACCTTCATTTTAATATCTGTCCCTGTCTCTTCTAGGCTTTCTTCTTGTGAATAACTTGAGACCTTGTGTCTGCTGCTCCTTGTAGACTTCCTCAAGAACATGAAATAAACAAGTGACAGTTTCACTGCTGCTCCCAGGATTCTGAGTAGGCGCCATAAATCTATCCAATGTCTTAACTTCACACTCCTGCTGCTTGGCAAAGCTGAGTAGCAGATGCTGGAGCTGTCTGCAGATTGGGGAAGACAATGCTACGTCTGTTTACATTTGGTTCCTTTCTGGATGGTTACCGTCACAATTATAAGGACTAGAAACAATCCCTCACACACTTGGGAAGCTTCCCACTTGTTACTGGTAAATGTATTTTTCAAACCCTTACTTTAGTGCCCACAAGCATTATGGGAAAGGTGGATCTTTGGCTGGGCCGGATTAATCGTTTGTGGGCTTGGCACCTCTTGCCTGGAGAGGCCCAGCCAAGCCCCCCACACTGTTTTTCCCCCCCGCCTAACTGCCGAGACTGGCCAGGCTTCTGCACCAGTCCCAAGTGGCTTAGCTCTAGGGAGACAGGTGGGGCCCCATAGGTGGTGGGAAGCAAAGACTGCCTGGAGCTGGAGGTGCACTGGGGTCTCGTCGGGGGCTGAGAGGAGCAAGTGATTGGGGGGAGGAGGGTAGAGGGAGCCAGCAGGCTGGCAGTCTCAGGGCACAGTGTTATCTTTAATCTACTTGTAGGACTAGGTGAAAAATAACAGGTAGTTCAGAGAGATTTCGTGGAAGAGGGGAATCAGTATAAGATGTAGGAAGAGAAGAGGTCAGATATGTAGATGCAAATTCAGTTACAGAATACTGGTGATCTGGCTTGAAACAGAGGGGCTCTGACACCATAAGGTGCATTAATGAAACTGACTTTATTGTACTACAGTAACTCCTCACTTAAAGTTGTAGTTATGTTCCTGGAAAATGAGACTTTAAGTGAAACTATGTTAGGTGAATCCCATTTCCCTATAAGAGTTAATGTAAATAAGAGAGGTTAGGTTCCAGGGAAATTTTTGTCACCCAACTATATATTGTATAGATATACACACAGTATACGTTTTAAACAATTTAATACTGTTCACAGCTATGATGATTGTGAACCTTGGTTGAGATGGAGAAGTTAGAGGGTGGAAGAGGTAGAGAGCTTTCCCAGGGAATGCCTTGCTGCTAAATCATGAACTAGCACTTGGCTGAGCCCTCAAGGGTTAACACTGTTGTTAATGTAGCCTCTCACACAAAGCAGCACAAACATGAGGGAGGGGAGAGAGAGCATAGCAGACAGAGGCAGACACACACCCTTGTGTGTAGGGGAGAGAGAGATGCACACTGCCCCTTTAAGTAAGCTGACCCACTCTTAAATGTATTGTCTTTTTAAGTGGATCAGGAAGTTGATACAGTGGGTGCTGCCCCAAGCTCTCTGTCTCTCTCCCTCTGTGTCCTCTCCCTGCTCTATATGGAGAAGGGGTAAGCTGAGTGCAGGAGCAGGGGGGAGGGGGACACCTGACATTAGCAGCTCCTTTCCTCTCCCCTGCACAGCAAGCAGGAGTCTCTGGGAGCAGCTCCAAGGCAGAGGACAGGAGCAGTACATGACATTGTAGGGAGGGACAGCTGAACTGCTGGCAATTGATAGCCTGCTGAGTGGCTGCGGCACAGGGAACTGAGGGGAGTGCGGAGCTGATAGGGGGGCTACCAGTCCACCCTGATTACAAGCCCCCACCAGCTAGCTGCAATGAGTTGCTTTTCCTGCAAGCAGTGGTTAGAAGGGAGCATTGCATAACTTTAAACAAGCATGTTCCTTAATTGATCATCAATGTAACAACAAAACAACTTAACCAGGACAACTTTAAGTGGGGAGTTACTGTACTTCTGTGAAGTGTGGAAGTGTGTGGTTTTTTTTAATGGTGCTTCTCCTGTGGCATGTGTGTTGTTTTTTTTGTTTTGTTTTTAAATGGTACCTCCTTTAACACAAACTTCAAGGATTGAATTCTGCCCTAGATACAGAGTACCTTTTTGTGTTGAAGTTAATGGCTTGTCCTACCTTATGTACCAAGGGAAGAATTTGGTCAGTAGGCTGAAATTAAGCTCTGGTATAAATGGGTGAAATGCCCATTTAAATTGATGAGTTGTATCCACTTACAGAGGGCTAAATTTGGTCCATAATCTAAATTAAATTGGCAAACAGGAATAGTAAACCCAGCCATTGTTGGCCTTCCCACCCTCCTATGCATAGAATCTTAGAGTGATCTGGGGATGGCCTCTTTATTATTACTCTAATGTATTTTTAACTAAATAGGACAAGTCCCCATTTTTGTTGGCTCCTTAAGTTTGATTTCTGTCTTTGCTTCTGCAAAACCAAACTTGTCCTATTTTCAATACCATTTAAGTAACTCTGCTGTTGCTGAAAAGGAAGAAAACAATCACATCAGTGTTTGCAAACGAGGAAAGACAAATTACATAGTTACACTTCAGAGTAGGTTTGCCACTTTTGATTGTACTTTCTGCACATAAGCCTAATGTTGACTCTTTCTTTTACTGTGGAGACTCTGTGCAAATTAGCTGGTTGTTCTCACCATGGATGTATAAATCTTGAGCAATATCCCTGGAAGCTGAGAGTATTTGAGTAGATCTTCCTGATTTAATTAAAAAAAGTACCTGAGTTTATAAAGTAACTCTAGAAGATGACCCACCTACTATTATCTATTACTATTCTTCCTGTTCTGCACATCCTAGTTGCTATTCTGGATTCTTTGCAACTGCTTCAAGTTGACCCTTTTTTCCAGATTCACTTCATCTGTTTGTATACAGAGCCCTGGGAACTCTTCCCTTCCTGCTGCTGAATTTTTTTTTCCTACTAATTTCTTCTCCCTTGTAGCAGTATTCTTGGTTTATTTGCTGAGCAGTCATACTAGTCACATAATACATCCAAGATGGGGATTGGATCTCGATTGTCTGTGACCCATTCCTGTTAGATTTAAGAAACTTCTAGAAATATTTAAATGAATGTGAATTTGTAAAAAATTGACCTGCTGCTGACAACTGTTAGCTCTGTGTCCCTCTGAACAAATGATAAAACTAATTTGACTGCTAGCATAAATGGGTCTGTACCTCTTTCAGCACTGTTCAAATCAATCATGCTTTTTTGTCAAGGTCCTAGAAATGGCTGTCCTTATACTAGCAAGTCAACTATTTTCAGAGTACCTGTTGCTGACAATTCTTGACAGAAATGAGTCAGCTTTCTAGTGTAGATAGGCACCTAGTCCTTTTTGGCTCTTTTAAAAACTTCCTTGAACTCGCTATACTTAGTCTGACTTCTGCGTGTCTTATTTCCCGTTTGAAATTTTCCCAGACCAAGGCTTCAGTCCCCTGGAATATAACAGATTACAGCATCAATGTTCTTTAACCTGTAACTGTTTAGTTGCCTTTCTTCTAAGGCTAGAAGAATACCATGGTCTTAGTGGTGGGTACCTAAATATAATGGCTTGCTTAATTCCCACCCAACCTCAGCTACAAGGATTAGAATGTTTTTATGGAATGTTGGATTTTCACTTTTATTTCTGTTGGAATAATAAACTAGATGTAGCACCTTCTGAAACTGCCTGGCTTGTTGGAGTTAACTACATTTTTCTCTCCCCAGGAATTACTGTAACTATAGAGAGAACCTGAGGCACAATGGGAGACGATAGTGAGTGGATTAAACTGTCCATTGACCAGAAATGTGAACACAAGGTAGGAGAACTTGTCCGTGGGAGCTGGCTTGCTCCATGTACTTGGTGTGGGTGGTTCAATGTGGCTGCTGTACATACTATTTACACCAAAGTGGGTAGAGTCTGGACAATCCCATGTTGAAGCATGCAACCTTATTTGAAACTGCCTTAGTTCTGTTAACAAAAGAGGGAACTGAAAGCTGAGTAGGATTTCTAGAGCAGAACTTAGTTGATAGCCTCCTCTTAATAGATCAATCGAAGTGTAGTGTCCAACATGTTCATGTTCCACACATGAGATGGGTGTCCATGTCAGCTCCTCTGCAGTTGAACTGCTGCTAGGACCCCTGAGGAGTGATAGGAAGAATTGATAACCTGTGATGATGATATATCCATTTTTCATGTCTACCTTCAAGTACAGTAGAACCTCAGAGTTATGAACACCAGCTTTACTAATTGACCAGTCAACCACATACCTCATCTGGAACTGGAAGTACACAATCAGGGAGCAGCAGAGATTGGGAGGGGGGGCAAATAAAGTACAGTACTATGTTAAACGTAAACTACTAAAAAAAGGGAAAGCAGCATGTTTCTTTACATAGGAAATTTTCAAAACAGTATTTAGTCAATGTTCAGTTGTAAACTTTTGAAAGAACAACCATAATATTTTGGTCAGTTATGAACAACCTCCATTCCTGAGGTGTTTGTAACTCTGAGGTTATACTGTAATGATGGAAGAGAAATCTTGAGGTTGCCAACACAGCCAGGATGTCTTGATACGCAGGAAAAATAAAACTTTCAGAATTTAAATTCAGTTAGGCTAATGTATTTGGTAAACTAAGTACACCTCTACCTCGATATAACACTGTCCTTGGGAGCCAAAATATCTTACTGCGTTATAGGTGAAATCGTGTTATATTGAACTTGCTTTGATCCACTGGATTGTGCAGCCCCATCTCTTCTCTTCCTTCCTCCCCACCCACCCCCCCCCCGAGCACTGCTTTACTGCATTGTATCCAAACTTGTGTTATGTCAGGTGGTTTTATATCAAGCTAGCAGTGTATTCAGTATGTACTAGGAGTTTGAGATTAGGTATATGTACATTCTGTGGATTTTATTCCCACTTCAATCTCCTGACAAGTCTTATGTGGAGGAATTGAATCTGGTTCCAGCTGACTGGCAAGTATAACTGAGCTGGGAGGTCCTTAAGGCCAAAGTGAATTGTACTCAACCTGTAAATTTAAGGAGCTTATGCATCCTTGCACTCCATCTTACTGAACAAACTGGAAGAAAGGTAACTAAACACTTACGAGCAAATACTAAGGGTGATCAACTATTTTTAGATAAAAATTAAGAATTTTCCTAAGATGGGTCTTCCATGCTTTCTTAACTGTGAAAGCCTTTTCTACCTTCAAGAAAAGCTGCATTGGAATATAAAATACTTTCCAAACTCTCACTCCAGCTAAAATGGGCATAGAATCACAAATTGAAGTTGGGGGAAAAAACTGTTGGAATCACCTCATCTTTAATTCAGGATCGGTCCCTGCAGATATAACTTTGTTTTTATGTACTACACTTTAGAAGTTGGTTTCTCAAGAATTAAAGTGGGAGGCATCTATGCTTAGCCTGACATATATCAGTATAAGAATCTTGGAGATTCCCACAGCCACAAGACTTATGCTGCTCTATAGATTAGGAGTCTCAAAGTTTAGCAACCCTAGGTCCTCCATTTTTATTGAAAAATGTTGGGGGACCCCAAGCCTCCCCTGCTCAGCCCTTGCCCTGCCCCTCCCTCTGTGGCACTCTTTTCCCCCATCCTCACTCACTTTCACAGGCTGGGGCAGGTGGTTGGGGTGCAGGAGGGGGGTTGGGTTGCAGGTTCTGGGAGGGAGTTTTGGTGTGAGAGGGGGTGTGGGCTCTGGGTATGAGAGGGCGTTTGGGTGTGGGCCCTGGGCTGGAGCAAGGGGTAGGGGTGCAGGCTCCTGCTGGGTGGTGCTTAATTCTGGTGGCTCCCAAAAGCAACCGGAACACCTCTCTGGCAGCAGCTCATAGGTGTGGGGGTGTGGGGTGTCTCTGTGCACTGCCCTTGCCCGCAAGCACCGCTCCCATTGACTGCAGTTCCCAGCCATTGGGAGCTGTGGCCTTTGAACTTCGGATGGAGGCAGTGCACGGAGGGACATTCTCCCCCCCCTCCCCAACATCTTAGCCCCACTGCACTGACAGACTTTTTTTAGCGCAAGGGAGTTGAGGAGGAGGAGCTAATCAGCAGGCTCCTTGGACCCCTGGAGGTACCCTCAGTGGACCCCAGTTTGAGAAATGCTGCTTTAGATGTTGTATTGTCTGATTTATACTCAACCAAAAAAAATTATCCTGTTTTTTTTCCCCCGCACTTGGAAGTTTCAGACTGCATCTCAGACATTCTGCCTTGACGTGTCATCAAGTTGCATGCATTTTATGTTGATCATCCTTGGAAAGAGTACTTTGGGATTATGTAGCTGCCCAGTTCATACAGATGGAGAAGTTTTAAATACTGTTCTAAAATGTTTTTGTTTAGCTTGTATGTTCTAAGTAATCTTGGCTGTATTCATTTAAGGTAGCAGTGATGGTTTTTGTGTTTGTGTGTTAGTTTTGTGGTTGTTTTGTTTTGAAGTTAAACATGACCTAAAATGTACTCTTCTGGACACACAGGCTAGGGCAGAATAAACAGTGTCTGTAACTGAATAAATGTATTAATCATAACTCTTGCCATGATCAAAATTAAACCAATTCTACAAAGCTAGTACATACACTTAGGACCTGAAGCGGTACAGAATTCCTATTGAGGAAGATAAGAATTCTGCACATAGACGGCTTGTAGGATTAAACACTTTTTTTTTTTCAAATCTTCAGTGGACTAACAAGCAATAATACTAGTGTGGGTAAAACTAATTCTTACATGAACCTGATGTTTCTTCGGTGGAGAATAGGCAGACTAGCTGCGGTTGGTGTATCTACACAAATTTCATTCACAACTGATCTTCTGTGTGCTTGCTATTCTTAGCCTGTGCTTCCTTTGATCAGAGAGAACTATTCAAGCTATGTACTGAGAAGGACAAATCTACACAAATTATAATGAAAGTTGAACAGCAGGTTTTTTAACTAAATGCAGTGCCTAACTCATGACTTCTTTTCCTAGTTGTGGAAAGCCAGAATGAATGGCTATGAAGAAGCTCTGAAGCTTTTTCAGAAAATAGAAGACGAGAAAAGCCCTGAGTGGTCCAAGTATCTGGGACTAATAAAAAAATTTGTGACAGACTCCAATGCGGTGGCTCAGTTGAAAGGATTAGAAGCAGCACTTGCCTATGTTGAAAATGCTCATGTAGCAGGAAAGTAAGTCCTTTCTCCTTCCTAATGTTTGTGATAGTTAACATGACCTTTCTAGGAAGAGCTAATTTGTCCTGTGCAGCTGCCACTCTTAGTGTTTCTGCCATGTTGCCAATTTGCTGCCTGATCTGAAGAAACTGTTTACTGGATGGCCAGTTGCTAATGACTCTGCTGTGCTCTGACTGTAACTTCTTGTGTTCATAAGCTCTGTGACAAAACAGTGTGTTTAGTATTGTAAATCCTAAAAAAAAAAAAAGTTCTGAAACAGGAAAGACAAGTAAAATTCACTGATGAGTTGAAGGAATGGATGCCATAAACGAGGATTCCTTTTCTCACTTGACCATAATGCGTTAAGCAGTCTTATAACTTGAGAAGGGTAGAAGTGGAATAAAAAATTCAAAGTTAAAAAATCTTTCAAATGAAACTGAACTCCTCCTCAATAGACCTAGATGGAGTGAGTAGAAAACATAATTAGCTTTGGAGTCAGGCTTAGATGAGATTGCCTGGATTATGTATCGTAAAAATACTATGTGATTTTTAGTTTTAATGTGCAAAATCCCAGCCAACTAACAGTTTGTGAATCATTTGTGATTGTCAAACCATATAAGTGAAAACTCATTCTAATGTGTTAAGTGATCTGGTCTATCATCCAATATAGTGTACAGTGCAAGGTTACAAGAAATCAGGAGCTGCTGTTTGCATGGTAGCTGTTTCTTCAAACCTACTGATGTTTAGAAAAGAGCCATCTGGGTTAACTTTCTTCCTCCTGACTCAGGGTGGATTTGATTTAAATCACTAGTCAGGAAGACTAGATTTAATCATGGATTTCTACATAAAAGTGCATTCTTGTTGTTCGTTATAGCCTTAATAGATATTCTTCACAACTCCTGAGATAGATGAGACCCAAACTGGGTCTCTTTTACAGCCCACTGCCATTATAGGCTTTCCCTTCTGGTAAGAGAATGGTATGGTAGGTCTCAGATCAATTAAGGCTACATTCAGAAAGACCTCAAGACTCCTGGAATATTCTGCTCAAACAGTTTCACTTTTGTTTCTACTGCTTTTCCCTCCCTTCTCACATTTATCTCCAAACTGTTTCTCCTTGTCCAGATCTATTTTGCCCCCAACAATTTTCTGTTCATTGAACTTTTTGAAACTTGTGTATTTCTCTCCTTGTCATAAGGAACTTACAGGAAATAATAGTGTGGGACATACTTTTTAGTTTTTTAATATGTAATGAATTTTATTAGCAGTCTAATAATTTCTATTGCTAAGTTGCAGAAAAAGTAAAATGGGGAGGGGAGAAGTCTTACAATTAAATGCGTCAACTTTTCATAATTTAACTGGAAAATTCTATATGCTCTAGAAATGTAGAAATCAAACCAATGAACTTTGTTTATCTCTAGTTCAAAACTAGCAACCCACTTCACCATGTTCGTTGGACGTAGCATTAGAAATCAGTTAACCTTAACTCAGGACGTTAAGAAAATACAGCACTCCAAGCAATTGTAGGTGGTCTTCTCCAGTATACAAGAGAAGTTAAAATTGTCATATTTTGGGGAATTGCTTCATCAGGCTATAGACAGCCAGAACTGCTTGTATAGTGAACAGTGGTGTTCTAATATCGCTGTTTTTTTAATTAAGGAGCAGAAGTTTTTAGAATAGACTGTCTTTCCCAACCAAAGTGCAGTATTGCCAACCGCAGTGATATCCTAGATTTTATTATACCTTTCTCTGCTTCCATAGCCCAGGGTATATCTACATAGCAAAGAAAAACCCGGGGCTGGCCAATGCCAGCCAACTCGGGCTCATAGGGCGTTGGCTGTGGGGCTGTTTCATTGTGTGAAGACTTCCAGGCTTGGACTGGAGCACGGGCTCTAGGACCGTCCCACCCTGCAGGGTTGTAGAGCCCAGGCTCTAGTCCAAGCCTGGAAGTCATTCACAGCAATGAAACAGCACCGCAGCCTGAGCCCTGCAAGCCTGAGTCGGCTGGCATGGACCAGTTGCAGGTTTTGCTTGGCTATGTAGATGTACCCTCATAGTATAGACTTAGTGTTGTCCACTTTTCGTTCAGCTCGATGAAGAGAGCATCTGTGTTGGAAATTTTTACTCTATTTCAAATGACAAAATTGAAGATTCAAATATTAGTACCTCAGATGGGCGTTACATAAAAAGTTCTGTTAATAGTTTCAAAACGATAGCTCATGCTATAATTAACTGCTAAATTCCAGCACTTGGAATATCCATCCTAATGGTGCATACCAGTATACTTTCCCTTATTCTCTTCCAAATCCCTCCTTCAATTAATCTTTTCTTCCTCATCCCTCAAACCCACTCTTCTATGCCAAGCTTCTATATTATCTAAAGATTTAAAAAGAAGCTAAAGGACAGAACATGTCATTCCATAACTGCTATATATGAACCTCGCTCTTTTCCTGGTATCTTTTTGTACTTAGATTGCAAGTTACTTGAGCATGGATTTGCATCTTTCTTTTCTGCATGAAGCATTGTATACCTATGAGGCAGCAGGGTGTCTGTCAATAATATTTCTCTCACGCACCACTTTTGGTTAGTGCCCTGGAACTCTTAAAACTAGTCTCCTCAGGCGTCATGTTCTGCATGTATTGGAAGATTTGTGTGTGTGTGTGTATATATATGTATATAATATAAATATAAATTAGTGATCCCCATTAGTGTGGGTTCCACTGTGCTAGCACTGTACAGTCCCTGCCACCAAAAGTTTTACAATCTTAAACAAGATACAACAGGCACATGAAACAAATAGAAGGGGAACACTCTTTAGCTAGTAAAGTGCATGTGTAGTACGGAACCAAGTTCAGTAATATAGTGGAGCAAGTTTTTAGGGAATGTTATTGCAATGGTTAACCTAAATAAGATCTAGTTTCCAGAAGGTGAAGCTTGCTTAGTTATCTGAGTATTACTATGTGTGCATATGTCTCATGGGTCCTAGAACTAATTACATTCGCTATTCTGTCTGCTGAAAACTAAATGTCATCTGTTTTCAGGACAACAGGAGAAGTGATTTCTGGAGTTGTAAATAAAGTGTTCAATCAACCTAAAGCCAGAGCAAAGGAGTTGGGTATAGACATCTGTTTAATGTATATAGAAATTGAGAAAGGGGAGCCTGTACAAGAAGAGCTGTTAAAAGGCCTGGACAACAAGAACCCTAAGATCATAGTAGCATGTATAGAGACATTGAGGAAAGCACTGAGGTAAGTTCTCTTGTTTCAACTCCACATGCTGTTAAGTAACAGATAATACAGGTATGGCTGTAGGTGGCTCTGGAATTTGGTATTGTTGAATCTTCTAGATTGTAATGACTTCAGTGAACTAAACCTTTTATAATGGCTGCATTTGCCCTGACAGGAACAGTGTGGGATTTAGTCAGATGAGTGTTTTTCTCTGCAATTACCATTCTTGTATCTTGATCAGTTTCAGTCTTGGCAATCTGGTTGCCAGACTGGTTAAGGAAAACATTTTCTTGAATGCTAGGAGCAGGGTTATTGCCCAGCAGAACTATTGATTCCAAGCTCGGGAACTTGCCTCTTCCAAACAGATTAAAACAAAGTAGCTGAATGAACTAGAACAATTGTAAATAAGTATACCTCTACCCCGATATAACATGAATGTGGCTATAACGCGGTAAAGCAGTGCTCCAGGGGTGGGGGTGGGGGGCGCTCCGCACTCAGGTGGATCAAAGCAAGTTCAATATAACACGGTTTCACCTATAATGCAGTAAGTTTGTTTTTTTGGCTCCCGAGGACACTATTATATCGGGGTAGAGGTGTATCTTTGACTTTAAAATAAAAATGGTTTTGTGTCCTCCCCACAAATGCTCCCCCTGCCGATTGCTAATACATAAATTAATATAATCTATCAGTGTGGTGTTAATGAAACAGTCTCACTTGGGATAATAGCTGTCACTAAAGAATTTGATATTGTTCAGGTTGTTCCTAAAGCAAATTTTAAATATCTTTGGCTTGGTGTGCATACAATTAAAGAAAAGATGCGTCTTGTATTGTGCAATAATTTATTTTAAAGCAAGAACTGATGAGCATGGGAATTCGTATGTCTGGCATAGTCTAGGAGTTTCTTAATAGGAAAGGCTATAACATGCTACTGAAACTTCTCAGAAGCCCAATCAGTGTAAGTGTAAAATTAAATATAATTTTAGACTTAGAGCACGTCTTGGGTGCAAATGTCACATAAAGTGTCTTACATGTATCAAATCTGCAAAAAAGGAATTTTTTGCTTATAACAGTTTCTGAATACTTTTCTATATTTTTTGCACTTTCAGATTTCTAATTCAGGAGTTCCATGTAGTATCAGTTACTTAGCTGTCCCCTTGATCTGTAGACGAACTTTTAAAAATTATTCCCTTGGACGTGTCTAATTTCATCAGTGTGTGGAGTTTGCCAAATCCCTGTATTATTTCTCTTTGCTAAATGTAGGCTTATTATCATTGTTTTCCCCTCTCTCCTCCCCCAAGACACTTCTCTCCCCCCCCCCCCCAGTCTAAATATCTCTAAATTTTCAGTGTCTGATGGATGATCCTGTCAGTATTTGGTATGTGAAATAGAAACTTTAAGCATACGAATCTCTGGAACAGATACAAGTGGACAGTATTGGGTCCTTCTGAAGAGAGCAACCCCCTAATAATCAGCTAGTTCCTAAAGCATGAGGATAGATTCTTTGTTGTTGTTGTTGTTGTTGTTTCATCTACTGTTACTGCAGATGATGTCCTATGTCTAAAGCCTATTTTTAATTCTAAGATGTGTGCCACTGTAATAGTGTCCCAGATTTAAGAGTAACTATCAGTTATAAGTTGCTTTATTTAATCATGCCATATTGTGCTATAAAAACTGTGTAATTGGGAATCCTGATGAACCTTCTCTGCCACTTATGTTTCAGCTCTAGCTCATTCTGTAGTTATGTTCAGTTCTTTAAACTAGTCTATAAAATTATTTTATATCCTTCAGAGATGAGATGGTAAAACCAAATTCATTATTCAAGGGGGAACTCACCATTGACCCGTGGGACTAAGCAGTTTTTTGCATTTTTGCTGTATCAGTACAAGAACAGAGATCTCTGCCTTTGTGGCCCATCCTGTGTATCAAGCAGGCATCCTTTGAGCTATCTGCATTGGTGCCTAGCTTTGTCAAGCATGTAACCAAATAGAACCCATTTGTTTTAATTAAAAAATGTTCCTTCAGAGTGCATTACCTCACACCTCAGGTTTTTGTCTGTATAGCTAGTTAATAGGGAAATTCTTCCATAATTACTCTCAATCATCCCTAGTCTCTTGACATAACCATATTGTAGGCTAATGTATGGACCAACGTTGGTCCTAGTATGCTTCCCTGGGAAACTCTGGTATATATTAACCTTCCCTTGCACTGGATTGGTGACTCATTTGTATTCTATATCTTAATCCATGACTGGGATGTTCCTCCTGCAGCTAATCTGTTTATTATGAAGCTTCTAGTAAACACCTGATAACATAAGAGTACAGTAGCACCTGACCAGTTCTTAGTAGCAGAGTACCAGAAGAGTATTGGTGTGCTCCCATTCAGTAGTGATTGAAAGCTGAGACTATGCAACAGGCACAAGGGCAACATGCCAATTCTGGTACCAAAGGGTGGATGACCAGGTTTGTGGGAGGGAAGTGTGTGTCAAAGCGCACACTTTCTGTGAGATGACCCATGGCTCACTTATCTGCTCTAACAAACAGCAAAATGACTAATGCTTTTCTGCAGTGTGCTTCCAAGGGATAGTCAAAGGAGATTCTAGTGTGATCAGAAAAATAGGTCACACAAACTCCAGTCTAAGGAGATTTCTGGTTCTCTGGCAAGGGGACAGTCTTAAGCAGCAGGTTGGATTACATGTTTTGAAGTGGTTCAAAAGCCTAGTTTTATTATTTCAAACTGTGAAGGAGGGAAGGAATTGTGATAGAGCTGTTCTTTAACACAACAAATGAGTAGCTTCAGATTGGTAAATGATGGCAATGCATGTTAATATGTAGAACCATTGCTGATAGTATATATTCTGACACAACCTCTTGTATAGGCTGTCCCCTGTACAAGCAGTTCTGTCTAGGACCCCAGCTGTGTCAAGATAATAGCTAATTAATGTTGATGGTCTTTGTGGCTGAATTTGTTGGATTTTGTGCTCTGCCATTGATGTGTGTGTTTTTTAATTTTCAGTGAATTTGGTTCAAAAATAATCTCACTAAAGCCAATTATCAAAGTGTTGCCAAAACTCTTCGAGTCTCGAGAGAAGGCTGTTCGAGATGAAGCCAAACTCCTCGCTGTAGAGATCTACCGCTGGATAAGGGATGCTCTGAGACCACCGTTACAGAACATAAACTCGGTTCAGGTAAGCTACAGACAGTGTCTATCTTAGCAAAAATTTATGAGCCTTAGTTCATAAATATTCCAGTGTTCAAACTAATTCTTATAACCCCCTGCTATATACCAGGATGGGATATTTTTTACCTGAGCATGTATTTTCTTGAGCCTTTCTGTCTTACTGAAAACTGTTGCTGTCTGGTAAAAACACTAACTTTCTCTCTCTAAAACCATTTTTTTTTAATCTTTTGTGGCTTCAAAATAATAACTAAGCAACATTCCAGTTAAAGATGCATAGCAAATCTGTTCACTACTTCTTCAGTGGGTGAGACGTGGGAAAATACCATATCCAATTGCAACTAGAGGGGGAAATTAGGTGGGTAGTTCAGATTCTCCCCATCTCTTTTGGGCAACTACACTTGCCATCTTCTTCCTTTTAATAACTAGGTGTCAGGGTCACTATTTTCTCTTGGCAAAGAGAGAACTTGCAATGTATTATAACAAAAATAAATATGTTCTGGTAATGTCCAGGATTTGATAGGCATTGTCTGTGCACAGGAAGGTCTTAATGCAATAGTGTAGTGTTACAGAAACTAAATACTCAATCTTCAGAGCTTTTCAAATGCCCATACGTCCATCCCCTGTTTAATCGAGTATTGTGGTCAGATGGGAAATTGTTGCTTTTAAACAGTAAGATAGTAACATCTCTGGTATACAGAGATATTCAAAGAGAGATTCCTTTCCCTGAAAAACTAAATTACCAGTACTGGTTTCTGCAACTAGGTATTCAAAGCTGGGCTGACCCAACCCTGCTCACCTACTGACTTTATGCTATAGCCATGCCATCGCATGCAGAGATTAATAAAGACTTTCATATACTCAACCAGCCATTTTTCCTCTTTATTTAAATCGTAACCTCTTCACAAAAGCCAAAAATAACCTTTTCCCACTGTTCTAACCAGTCTGCTTTTTAGTAAACATTCCCCTCACCTCTGGTAATATTTCTATGCTCTATAAATATAACTAGTCAGAATCCTAAGCAGTGAGTTTACCATACCTCTGTGAGGAGGGAGGTTAGCTTTGTTGCCTCTGGCCATCTCCACAATCGGACAAATACTGTAGTATTACAATATCATTGCAAGTGAACTGAAAGGATAGCACAACCAGATTATAAGATTAAAACCTAAACAAGAAAATTCCTGACAATTGGGGGGGAAAATACATTGCTTTTAATAAGGTGGAAGTTTGCCTTGAGTAATCCTGTATCATTGGTGGGATGTTATGTTTCATGCTTTAGGCCTTGAGAATTATTCTTGTGATTCTTACAGCTAAAAGAGCTGGAAGAAGAATGGGTCAAGCTACCGCCAGCAGCTCCCAAACAGAGCAGATTCCTGCGTTCCCAGCAAGAGCTGAAAGCCAAGTTTGAGCAGCAGCAGGCAGCTGGAGGTGATGCAGATGGAGGTAACTATGTGATGTTGGTACTTGGAAACACTAAACTTTTAACATTATTAAAAGAGACAGTAAGAAATAGAACAGACCAAAAAGGTGCATTCAATTAAGAGATGTACAGCAAATGGGGCACACCATCCTATCAACAAGACACATTTGGGGGAGAAAATAGTACTGAACATCATCCTAGTATCGAAGTAGCAAAAACGTTACCATTCATAGACCACTTTCCCTCCTGTCTTTGATGAAGGGAGCATGGAGATGTGTAAGAATGAAATTTGATTGACATGACAAGCATCTCTGCTAAGCTTGCATACCTCCTCTAATCTGTCCTCTCTTGGCTTGCAGGAGGAGATGATGGGGATGAGGTTGTCCCACAGGTGGATGCTTATGAGCTGCTGGAAGCTGTGGAGATTCTTTCCAAACTTCCCAAAGACTTCTATGACAAAATAGTAAGTATAAACCGCTAACTCTTTTATCTCTGCAATATTGAGAGGTGAGGGATGATGGACTTTAAGACCCAACATACATCCTGCAAATAGGCAGTACTGTTACATGAATAATAGGGAGCTGGCTTGCAAGATATAGGCTGTCTAATCTGCATAAATAGCTGTAAAATCAAGATGGAAATTAAAATGTGGGAGTGCATTCCAATAGCTAGCTGTAACCACCAATCTTAGAGTATATGAGTATTCTAAGAGTATTTGAATTTCTTGGGATGAAGTTAGGCTCTAGAGTCTACGGTCTGTCTACAGTGAGCTTTCCTAGAACCGTTAGGTGTCTGGTGTACACAAATGTAGAATGCTTTGCTTTGCAGGAAGCCAAAAAGTGGCAGGAGAGGAAAGAAGCTCTGGAAGCTGTTGAAATGCTGGTGAAGAATCCCAAACTAGAAGCAGGGGACTATGCAGACATGGTGAAAGTTCTTAAGAAGGTAAAAATTGCTGTACCAGTCATATGTATTTTGCATTTGTATATTGCAGCATTTAATTGCTTAATGCCAAAAGATTAAATTTTAATGTCTGAAAGGCCACCACTGGTCATAAGACCAAATACTGGTACTTTGCCTCTGTCCAAATTACTCTTAACATTACACCTTTGATGAACAGACCCACCCAATAGGGTGATGCTTACATTATTTTGGCTTGCTTCTGTCCTGTTGAACATGGATACCTGTAGTCTTCTCAAATAGTATGAGAATCTAACAGACCTTACCCAAATGTATTATTGGAGGAATGTGCCTCTTCCTGCAGACCCTTGAAGACAGTTTAGAAAAAATGAGATGGAGGGAAAAATACTGAAAATATAATTATATATATCAGTGGTATGCTCTCACCTTGAATTCTGTGTTCGGTTCTGGTCACCCTTTCTCATATAGAATATAGCAGAATTACAGGGTATCATGACACACAGTTGGCGTGTAGAACACATTGCTATGTAACATCAGAGGCTAAGAGCCTAACTGGATTTGGAAAGTGATTGGCTGGTTATACAAATAACAAGAATATTCAGAATTCATATAATAAAGATTTAAAATAAAAAGATATGGAAGGGCTATAAACCCCATTCTTCAGAGAAAAAGGAGAACCTCTAATGAGTGGGGTTTAATAAGAAACTTCCCCTTTGTCCTGTAACACTCGGGGTAGGTTATTGCACAACTTCCTACTGCAGGGCTTCTTGCATCTTCCTTTGAAGCAGGTGGTGCAGGCTGCTGTTGGAGATTGGATCGGATCAGTGGTCTATAACCTGTGTGGCAATTCGTATGTTCCTAGCCTTGTCCACAAGTCTCTAGGGATTGATCATAGTCCTTCCACCATCAGACCAAATGGTCTGCTTGTGAATGTGCAAAAATAGTGGAAATTTAATGCTTTCACTCGATTGTATTACAGTCCTAACTTTCAGATCTGATTTTTGGGGGAGCAGCCTGCCTACTCAATGCTCCCTAAGGGGACTGCTGTTTTCTAGGGCTTTGGCTGCGTGTTTGGGATTTCACAAATCCAAGTAGAGGAGAGTGGTACCTCTGCAACCTGCAGCTCTTCATAAAACTGCCATTTTTGGACACCCAAATGGCACTACATTGTAAGTGTGTAATATGTACATGCATTTAGATGTATGCTTTCAACGAACCTTTTTAGCTCTCCATCCAAACACCTGGTCTTTAATAAATACAGACTGGAATTAACTTAAGTATAGTTCTGCAAAATGGGGAAGACTTGTCTCATCCAGCCCTTGTCTTACTCTTCTATCAGAAATCCATATGGCTTTGTGACTGAGACTTTCAAGTTAGTCAGGCACACTTTGTTACTGGCAAACTACATCCCTTTAAAGGCAGTCCTGAAATGTACCTGTTTGAGATCAACCACTATTCACACACACACACGCACGATGCGCGCGCACACACACACACACACAATGCACACAGTAAAATTCTCTCTGGCAAGAACTAGAATCTGATTTCTGATTGCCTTTGAGTTTGGGTCTGTCATGCACTCTATAAAATGTACACGTGTGTGTGTGTGCGTGTATGCACACCACATTGAGTTACAGGCCTGTGGTAGAAGCAACCAAGTGACCCTTTTGAGTCCAGATGTAAGGCATAACTTGCACTAACATCCTAAAACTTTCTGAGCAGAAGATGGCAGTCACAAACTGGTACATAGCCATGTAGTACTCTGCAGGGAATTCTGCACCAAAAAATTAAATTCTGTGCACGATATTATAACATTCTGCATATTTTCTTTGTCAAAATAACACAGTATAATCCCACCAGTTTCAATTATTTTGGTAACTTTATTTCAAAATACCTGTCATCAAGTATGTCTGTAACTATACAAGAACAAAAAAGTTTCTCCCAGGAGAAGAGATTTAAACCCCTATAACAACCCAGTTCCTGTTTCTCTGTTACCATTTCATTGGGTGCCTCAATCTGGGTGTGTGTCACATGCCAGCTGGACACCTCGGGGTGTGTATGTGTGTGTGGAGGAGAATTCTGCCTCTCTGGTCTGATACCAGAATTCCCCCAGAAGTAATTTTAACATAGTATGATGGGATTTTCATTGACTGGCTAGGACTAATACAGTTCACTAATTGAATTAAAATGTTGCTTCAGCGTACCGGGACAGTGATGGCAATATCCTTCTGGGATTGAATTAAATTATCCAGCCCAGTTCAAGTTGTTTCTCCAAGTAACTGCTTCACTCTTAACTTTGGACAAATTCATTGTTGCTGTTGTGGCCATTCTTTCAATGCGAGTAGCACTCTGCCTAGACTGCTTCTAATTTTCTGAAATCTTGCCTGTTTGCCAGTAATGTTGTTGTCCTTTCTTTGCAGGTTGTTGGAAAGGACACAAATGTCATGTTGGTTGCTTTGGCTGCCAAATGCCTTGCTGGATTGGCTACCGGCCTCAGGAAGAAATTTGGACAATATGCAGGACAAGTAAGTAATAGGTACTTCACTCTGCATTTCCTCCTTGGTATATGGTGACAGTAACAAAACTGCTTTAAAAAGTAACTACTCCTTTTAATGACCGTCAGGGCCTGGTATTTCTCTACTTAAACAAAATAAACGTGATATGCATATTCCTTCTGCACTTTGATACTTGCTGGATTAAGAGGTGAAAGTTTCCAAGTACGTACAGATCTTTAGTCGTGGTATTAAGTTACAAGATCCTTGTTTGTTTCCTGTTCTTTACTGCTAAGCATGAGCAGGGTCCAGTGTCATTGCAGGAACAATTCTTAAATTCCATGATATTTAATTTGTTCTACTGCCCTCAAATACCCTTTATTCCTGTTCCCTCATTACCAAAGGAACACCCATAGAAACACAGATTTATAGCTCATAAAAGAAAATATTCAGTGACCTTGAATGCCAAATGTTGGGGAAGAAGGGGAGCTTGTAGCAGACTTCAGTGGCTTATCTATCTGATTTATCAGGCCTCCGCTGATATGCTGCTCTCTAGGCCAGAGATTCTCAGGACAAATTATTTGGTGGCCACAAACTCTTGCTGGTGGCCGTGCTCACTTTTTCCTAAAGCTAATTGAGTATTTTAGGAAGAACAAATATGCACAGATACAGGTCCAAATCATTGTAACTTATTTATTGCTAGCTAGGAAGTCTGTTAGTATTACTTTTCACAGCAGACTTACTCAGCCCTGGGAAGTCTGGGGACAAATTAAGCCCTGGATGGGGCATCAGGGGAGGCGCCGGGGGCAATGGGGGTGAGAGGAGGTAGAGCCTGAAGTCCCGGGGCTGGATCCCAAAGCCTCACAACCGGAACCTGCTTCCCCACTACCACTGGGCTGAAGCCCAAATCCTGAGCCCCACCACCCCTGGAAAGATGGGGAACTCCTGGTTGCTCAACCCTTGCTGGAAGCCCAAGCAACCAACACCAAGGCTGTGCATCCATGAGCACCAGGGACGGAGCAGGGCTGCTGTCTCACCTATCACACCCCAGGAGGCTTTGGCCACAAGAAAAGCCCCTGGTGGCAGCATTTGAGAAACGCTGCCCTAGGCACTGTAGCTTGCCAGCCTCCGCTTCTGGCTCCAGCTTTGGTTGTCTAACACTCTCTTAAAGTGATTTTGCTCATGTGTATTCCACAATAGGTGTGCATGCTTGCCACATGCACTGGTGCTGGAAGTTTTTCCATTAGCAGTACCCATGGGGGTGGGGAGCAACCCCTGAAGTGGCGCCTGCCTGGTGCGGTATAAGGGGAGCTGCGTGCTCTGCCCCCACCCTCAGTTCCTTCTTGCCGCCAGTGAAGGTGCATCGGAACTACTCAGCTCCAGCTTTGCTGCAGCGTGTCCCCAAAACTCTTCATTAGTTCCTGTTGCCAGTTAGCCGTTTTCAGTTAGTTTAGTTAGTTAGGTTCTTCTTCGAGTGCTTGCTCATATCCATTCCAGTTAGGTGCGCGCGCACCGCGTGCACGTTTGTTGGAGATTTTTACCCTAGCAACACTCGGTGGGCCGGCAGGGCGCCCCCTGGAGTGGCGCCACTATGGTGCTAGATATATACCCCTGCTGGCCCCTTCGCTCCTCAGTTCCTTCTTACCGCTGGTGTCGGTCGTTGGAACAGTGGAGCGCAGCGTAGCTGATCTCCACCTCCCTAGCGATTCACTCATTTCTATTGTATTTGTGTATATAGTTCGATTTCTTCAAGTAGTTAGTGTTTAGTTATTAGTTCTGTAGTAGTTATTGTAGATAGTTAAGAGGGATCGGGGGTTAGCCCCTTCCCCTCCCCCGGTACCGGGGCCCATGCCCGGTTCACCGGGCTTCAACTGTGCTCGGCCTGTTATAGGCCGATGCCCACAGGAGACCTTCATGACTCCTGTCTTAAGTGCTTGGGTGAATCCCATCTGACGGACAAGTGCTGCATCTGTAAGGCGTTCGAGCCCCGGACTAAAAAAAGAGCGGGACATTCGCTTAAAACAACTGCTGATGGAGGCAGCGTTGACTCCCCAGTCCTCTGCACCATCAGCGCACACCAACAGTGAAGGCTCGACATCAGCCGTCACCGGCCCATGCTTCCACCTGGCACCGTTCACTCTCACCACGGAGCAAGAAGCACAAGCCTCCTGCGGCTGCTATATCTGCACCAAAGTCTGAGCGCTTAGCCAAATCGGACCGCCCAGCACCATCAACTGCCGTGGCACCGACGTCCTCCGCACCGTTGATTCTGGCCTCGCAAGAGCCGTCGAGTCCGGTGCTTACCAGCTCCCCGGTACGTGCCGTGGTTGAGCTTATCGTGCCCTCCACTCCGGAGACGTTCTCCACGGCACGGGACTTGATTGCCTTGACGGAGCCTGAGCTGCCTCAACCCCCAGCTCCGCCGGTGCGGGTTCCTCAATCCATAGGCAAGCCGGCCCTCATGAGACCTTATTTGCCTGGTACCACGGAACATCGCCGGTCCCGATCCGGGTCCCACAGGCATTCCTGGTCCCGCCATCGATCCCGGTCCTGTGGCCGCTTGTAGTCCTGGTACCATTCCCCATCGAGGTACTGGTCACTGTCCAGATACTACTGGCACCGCTCCAGATCTCGGCACCACTCACGGCACCGTACTTCTCGCAACCGATCTCGGCACAGCGATTCCAGGCACCAGTTGACCTCCCGGCACCGCACTGGTCTCAGGTCCCGGTCCCACTCCCTGCACCGTCCCGACTCTCTGTACCGTTCTCCGGCACTGCGTAGGGACGGTTCGAGTGGACGCAGAGACCCACATCAAACGGTCTCCGCTCTCCCATGGCTGTATCGTCATCCGTCGATCTCCTCCCATGCAGACACTGCATCATATGGGGATTCGGATAACCACCAGGGACCTCATCAGTGGCCCTTTTGGACACCTGGGGCCTACCACCAAACCCAAGGTGATCCGCATATACCAGCGCGCTCCAGGCCTCCTGAACATCGGGCGCCAGAGACCACAGTGAGCAGACCTCCCCCAGCGGGTACGGAGGAATCTCCAACCCACGTGCCAGACCCACAAGATCTGCCGCCTCAGGACATTCCCCAAGACCAGGAGTCGATCCAAGACCCGCTAGTCCCCGGGTCTTGGATCGACTCCTGCCTCTCCCGTAAGATGAACAAGCACCAGACAAATTCACTTCTCATACAGTTGGAGAGTACCTACCACCTACTGGGTGGTACTGGTGTACAGAAAGTAAAATTTATGAATATAGTTTATGGAATTTTGTCTATTAATTGAATGTCCATACTACATTTTGTCTTTTTCCTGAGGTACCAAGAATCCAGTAGGAACTCCCTCTTTATTTCTGTTTTATGTCATTTGTTACACAGCACTCATCATTGGAGTGTGAGCATTTTCCTGTAGTGTGTTAAAAGTGATGTGACGGACTTCTGTCACATGTTGGTCATTCTCTCCCTAAGGGGCGAAGTGTGCACAATGAAGTATCTTGTTTTGGTAAGTTTTAGATATGTATGCGTTCATGTGAAATACATACACTCCAAGTATTGCAAGTGTTCATGAAGGTCGATCAAAGAAATTCACCTTGCACTTGGAGCACCAACTGGTGAGGTTGGTAATGATCCTTAGTTTCTGGGGGAATTCAGTGCACAAACTCAGGCTGGCCCCCGAGAAAGCACTGTCTCCCACACAGCTAAGTTTTACCTTTGTGGTAGAAAGTTTCATTGTGCCAGTGGAGTAAAGTTGTTGACCAATCTTCATCCTGAAAGTTTAGGTGGTCTTTCAGACTATGGAGTGCTTTGAAGATAAGGAGAGAGGCCTTGAACTTGATTTGGTGTTCTGTGGGCAGCCAGTGTAGAGAGGAGAGGATAAATTTCATATGTTCACAGAAGCCTGCATTGCTGAAGAGAGAAACTTAGGAAATTCCAGCTAGTACAGAACTCCGAAGTGCAGAAGGCTACATGACCAGGTATACTGCATTGCTGTAGTGCAGCCAAGAAGTGGTGACAGCCTGAATAACTGAGGCCCAGGTCATCATTGGTCAGGATGGGCTGGAGTCTATCATCCTCAATTGACTAGAAAGCGTTACTCATGGATGCTGCTACGTGAGAGCTCTGAGTCAGTGAGGGATCAGAGTAGTGCTAAGGTATTGACTGAATTGTTCAGTTGTGGATGTGTGTCTTCAACCAAAGGACCAGACAGACTTGAGGCTTCACAGCCTACGGGACTCGAGGGCAACTATGAAATATCTGGAGTTGCACGCTCCTGTTACCCAGAGAAAACCATTCAAGCCTCACCCCAAACAGCAGCAAAGGCAATACCAGCCCACCCAAGGCAGGATACATAATGTTGTAGGGGCAGGAATAATAAACATAGACTTTCCAACCCTCCCTCAGGTCAAGGGCAGGGCCCAACCAAGCCATCATTGGGGTCCAAGCAAGGATTTTCTAGGGACACCTGAGGAGGGCGTACCAGTCACTATGCTGGATCCTTCCCCCCTGCTTTCTGAACCATCTGTCCCACTTCTACTGTGTGTGTGGTCCCATATAACATTGGACCACTGGGTTCTTCACACGGTAGAGGTGGGATATTCTCTCCCATTCTCCTCCCTTTTCTCCAACCCTCCTTCCCCATACCTCTTCAGGGACCCCTCTCACAAACAACTCCTTATCCATGAGATGCAATTGCTTCTTGCTATAGGGGCAGTGGAGGTGGTTCCTCAGGAGCTATGGGGCAAGAGATTCTACCCTCGTTATTTCCTAATTCCCAATGCAAAGGGGGGGGTCTGAGACCCATCTCAGATCCGCAAGGACTCAATCAGTTCATAGTGAAGTTGAAGTTTCACATGGTTTCCCTGAACACAATTATTCCTTCTATTGGTCTGAGGGACTGGTACGCTGCCCTTGACATGAGACACATACTTTCATATAATCATTTGGCTGGCTCACAAACATCTCCTGAGGTTCATTGTCAACCTCATACATTATCAGTTCACGGTGCTCCCATTCGGGTTGTCAACAGCCACCTGGGTGTTCACCAAGTGCATGTCTGCGGTCACAGCCTTTCTCCACAAGGTGCAGGTGTATCCCTTCCTTAACAACTGGCTGCTGCGGGGGTGCTGGAGTCCCAGGTCCATTTAGTTAGAGACAGCTCCAGGGACTAGGTAGTCTCCTGAGTGTGAAAAAGTCAACGTTGTCACCCACCCAACAAATAGAATTAATTGGAGGTGGCGTTAGACTCGGTTCAGCCAAGAGCCATTCTGCCAGAGCCCAGATTCCAAACACTGTCACGTCATTCAGACTCTCAGAAAATACTCTGCTATGATCATGAGAACATGCCTCAGTCTCCTGTGACACATGCCGGCATGCACCTGTGTGATCAGGCACGCCAGGCTGAGGTTCAAGCCATCCACGTGTGGCTCGCTTCAGTTTATCACCCAGGTTGAGACAGGTTAGACATGGTAGTAATAGTACTGGTGCGAGTCATAGATACCCTCGGCTGGTGGTTGGACCCTCGCATGATCTGCAACAGAGTCCCATTGAGCACTCCTCAACTATCCATCACCTTAGTAATGGAAGCATCAGACCTGGGTTGGGGGGCACACTTAGGAAACCTACATACTCGGGGCAGGTGGTCACAGTCAGAGATACTGCTCCACATCAGTGTAAAGGAACTCAGAGCAGTGAGACTAGCCTGCTAGACCTTCCATACCATATTGCAAGGTCAGTGTGTGGCGGTGTTGACTGACAGCACTGTCTCTTTTTTTTTTTTTTTTTTTTTTTTTTACATAAACAAGCAGGGTGGAGCCTGCTCCTTCCCTCTCTGTCAGGAGGCTCTCCACCCATGCAATTTTTTTTGAGGATGCCTCCAGGTGAATGGAGTGGACTAAACTCCCAGGAACATGGAACAAGCTTGTGGACCACCTCAGCTGGTCATTCCGCAGTCATGAGTGGTCCATCCAGATGGATGTTATACATTCCATCTTCCAGTGGTGGGGATTTCACCGGGTAGACCTATTCACTACCAGGAGCAACAGGAAGTGTCCAGTGTTGTGCTCCTTCAAAAAGCCCAGGCAGGGCTCTATCTCTGATGCATTTATGATACCCTGGGGGAACCGTTTACTGTATGCCTTCCCTCTGATACCACTCAATCACAAGGTTCTCCTCAAGATCCGCAGAGACAAGGTGTAGGTAATTCTGCTGGCTCCTGGATGGCCACATCAACATTGATACACCACGCTTCTGGAGCTGTCAGGAGATGACCCGATTGCACTGCTGCTCCTCCCTGGTCTGATTACATAGGACCACGTCCACCTGCTTCACCTGGCCCTCCATCTCATGGCTTGGAAGCTTCATGGTTAAACTCAGTGGGGCTCCAGTGCATGGAATTGGCGACAGAGGTGCTCCTTGATAGCAGAAGACCTACTACCAGGGCCTCTTATCTGGCCAAATGGAAAAGGTTCTAATGCCGATGTGATTGCAGTCATATACCCCCACTTCAGGCATATATATACCATTCATCCTGGATTATACTGCATCTGAAGCAATAGGGCCGGGCTGGATCATCCAAGTTACACCTTGTTGCCATCTCAATATACCACCCATGAGAGTTGGGGTTCTCCATATTCACCAGCCTTATGGTGGGCCGTTTCCTTAAGGGCATAGAATGGCTATATCCACGGTCCTGCCCACCGGTACCGGCTTGAGATCTCAACCTAGTCCTAGCTAGACTAATGGGAGCCCCATCTGAACCACAGGCTACATGTTCCCTTCTGTATCTCTCATGGAACGTGGCCTTTCTAATTGCCATTACATTGGCCAGGAGGGTGTTGGAGTTGAAAGCATTAACCTTCAAACCCCACCGTTCTCCCCCTCTCCCCAACACACAAACACATCTTCCACAAGGACATGGTACAGCTCAGGCTACACCCAGCCTTCCTGCCCAAGGTGGTATCCCAATTCAGCATTGGCCAGGACATTTTTCTACTGGTTTTCTATCCCAAGCCACATGCTAATGCACAGGAGCAGAGGCTTCGTTCACTAGATGTGCCAAGAGCACTAGCATTCTACATTGAGCGCGCATAGCCTTTCAGGAAGTTGAACTAGCTTTTGTAGCAGTGGCAGACTGGATGAAGGGGCTTCCAGTCTCCTCACAACACCTTTCTTCCTGGATGCAGACTGTGGACTCAAGCCTCGGCCATCACTTTCCTAGCCCAGGTGCCCGCTCAGTTGCCCATCCAGGAGCTCTGCAGAACGGAAACCTGGTCCTCAGTTCATACGTTTGGCACCCATTATGCCGGCACCCAGCATGCTAGAGATGACACAGCTTTCGGCAGAGCAGTGCTCCAGTCAGTGATTCCTCAACTCCGACCCCACACCCCCGTAGGAGAGCTTGGGAGTCACCTGATTGGAATCAATGTGAACAATCACTTGAAGAAAAGACAGTTACTCCCCTTCTTGTAACTCTTGTTCCTCAAGATGTGGTGTTCACGTCCATTCCAACACCCACTCTCCTTCCCCTCTGAGGTAACTGGCAAGAAAGAACTGAAGGGGTGTCTGGTCAGCAGTGTCGTATATTGAGCGCCATCAGGGCGCCAGCCTGACAGGAGCTGCTGAGGGGAAAAGTTTCCAACAACTGCACACAGTGCCCACACACCTGATTGGAATGGCGGTGAACAACATATCTCAAAGAACAACAGTTACTAGAAGGTAAGTCTTTCATCTGTATATTGCTGGTGCTTGAGTCTGTCATCTGACTACTTCGCTTAGTAGTTGCATGTCGATGCTGAATGGGATTGGAGAGAGAATTGATCTTTTTGGGACTCCACAAGTGAGTGGTCTGATGGTGGAAATGCAGTTTCCCATCACCACTCTTCAAATGTGTCCCTCCAGGAATGTCTCAAAGCATTTTAGTGCATTATCATGCCACTTCTTTCAGGTGAGGCGGAAAATTTTTTATGGCCATGTCATAAACAGATGGTTAAGGGTTAATGTCTCTTTTACCTGTAAAGGGTTAAGAAGCTCAGCGACCCTGGCTGACACTTGACCAGAGGACCGTAGGGGGACAAGATGCTTTCAAATCTTGGTGGAGGGATGTCTTTGTTTGTGCTTTTTGTGTTTGTTCGTTGTTCACTCTTGGAGCTAAGAGGGACCAGACATACACCCAGGCTTTCCCAATCTTTCTGAATCAGTCTTTCGTGTTTCAAAATTGTAAGTAATAGCCAGGCAAGGCAGATTTGTCTTATGTTTGTTTTCTTAACTTGTAAATGTGTCTTTTTGCTGGAAGGATTTTTACCTCTGTTTGCTGTAACGTAATCTAAGGCTGGGGAGGGGGATTCCCTCTAGTCTATATGAACCTGAGTACCCTGTAAAGCATTTTCCATCCTGATTTTACAGAGATAATTTTTACCTTTTTCTTTCTTTCTTTTTAAGAACCTGATTGATTTTTCCTTGTTTTAAAATCCAAGGAATTGAGTCTGAACTCACCAGGGATTGGTGGGGTGAAAGGAGGGGAGAGGGTTAATTCCTCTTTGTTTTAAGATCCAAGGAGTTTGGATCTGTGTAAGCCTCTCAAGGCGTCTGAGGGGGAGAAAGGAAGAGGATTGTTTATTTCTCCTTGTTTTAAGACCCAAGGGGTTTGGGTCTTGGGTTCCCCAGGGAAGGTTTTGGGGGAACAGAAAGTGTGCCAGGCACTATATTCTGGCCGGTGGCAGCGTTACCAGATCTAAGCTAGGAATTAAGCTTAGAAGGGTCTATGCAGGTCCCCCACATTTGTACTCTAAAGTTCAAAGTGGGGGAAAAAACCTTGACAGGCCAACAATATCAAATGCTGCTGAGGTCCAGAAAATGGATATCTGTCCTCTAGCCACTGACAGTAGATCATCCGTCAGTGCTTCTGAAGTGGCTTCAGTTCTGTGTCTTGTCCTGAATCCAGACTGCTGGATAGAATATTAAAATTTAGAATATTGATTTCAATTAGTTGAACTTGAACTCAGTCTTAGACTAGCTTGTCTAGGAGCTTGCTGAGTAATGAGGGGCTTGATGCTGGCTAGTAGTTTGGCTAAAATCGACTCATAAGCGAGTTTCTTCAGTGCTGGCCAGACTATTGCTTGTTTGAAAAAGGAGGGGAAGATTCCTTCTCTGAATTACATGTTGGCTATTTCAGCCAGGAGTGGTATCAATTGCTCATGACTTTTTCACAGGCCAGGAAGGGCATGGGGTCAACCTCTCTCTTTAGGTTGTCCAGCACTTCTTGCCGAGTTAATGTATTGAACTCCAGGAATGCAAGCAGGGCTGTAGATTGGTAGGTATAAGTGAGGCAAATCCAGATATTTTGGGAAGTTCTTCCTGAATGTACATAATCTTTTCAGCCAAATAGGATGACAGTTCTTCACAACATTTAACCAGCATCAGAACTGAACACCATCGGCACTTAGGATTGAAGTAGTTTATTGCCTTGTGTATATCCTTTGTGTGGTCTTTAGTAGCTTTAGGGGAGGCTGATAGGAACGTTATCGGGCAGCTGTATTACAGGCCAAAAGAGGCTTGGAGGAATTAGTTGTTTTTATCCTGTTTGTATCAATCATTGTTCGTTGCTGGTGCTTGAGTTTCGATCTCTTCTATCCATTTGATGCTGAGTTTCAGAAAACTAAATGGGTCAGTATGGATGATGGGGGAAGGGGCTTTTAGGATACCAGTGTGTTGATGTTCCAAGCTAATATGCAGATTTTTCCAGATCTTCAACTCCTTGTCTTGAGTTCTGCTGTCCTTTCATATACCTTGGAATTTGTTGGAATCAATGAGTCTTTGTGGTCAAATTGGGATCATAAGTCTTGTTACCTGGAAGCTGAAAGATCCCTGACTGTAATCTTAATGATGTGGGGGTCTGTTCAAGACAGTAGCTGGTTAGTGAGGATCTTGATACTGATGAGGCTGAAGATGAGGTTCAGAGTCCGTGGGTTGGCCTGTAGATGACCTGTGAGATCCCTAGGAACGTGAGTGAAGAGCTGAGTTTCTCAACTTCTGCATCCGGAGTCTTTCAATAGGCACATTGAAATCTCCTAACTTTGTTTTGCTTTGTGCTGGCTGCTTCCAGCTCATGCTGAGGTAATAGTCCCATGCAGCGTGTAGGTATTAAATGTCTGGAGTCTAGTTTCTTAGGTCTGCTGTGCTGATTCTTTGTATAGTTCCTCCCCTTTTGGACTGATAGATGGAATGGGCCATAGAATGATCAGAGTGGAGGAATAAGTTTTATGGGTAGAAAAATGCCATAGGAAAAACAGATCTGTTGGATACCTTTTAGCAACTGTAACCTGGTTGAATTCAGGGAATGTGTGGTGCTGGAGCAGTATGTTCCTAAAGTAGGTGTAGGTATGCTGTAATCATGGTGGCATAACAACGGAAATAATGACAATATGTAGTGATCAGCCCAGCAAAACTGGGAGGCATTAATGGCATCAGACATTCATTTCCTTTACACAAACTTTCTGGTATCATGATTTCCCTAACGCTCTTAACTGTTTGGGGGAAGAGATGAGGAGGAGAGAAGAGGGGTGATAAGTACTTATTTATAGGCTGAATTGCAACTGTAAAGTGGCTTTCTGGCCAACAAGTGGCAGCAGAAGCTGGAAGAGCAGGACTAGGGCTCAGGGCTCCTTCCTCAGAGGGCAGAGCCCTTAGGCAGCCTTCTTCCTCATGGCGGCTCTTTTGTTGGAGGAAGGTGTTAGGAGAAGTGTATCAGTGTCCCTGACATTTAGAAACCAGAGATTTTTCTAAAATTGTCATAAATGAGTGAAGTCTAGTGCCCTGCTGTTTCTGGTGGTGATAATGGTGCCATATAGGGCCAGCAGGAGCTGGTTCCTTACCACTCCTATGTCCCTGTGGCAGGGGTGAGGGAGGTGAGCTTCCCCTGAGATAGTGCTTGGCCTGTGCTACAGACCGCCGGGATCTGATTGGGATATGGATAGAGACCTCTTTAATGTCTTTAATGAAGTAAACACAAAGGGGAAATGTGTGATTATGGGGGACTTCAACTTCCCGGATATAGACTGGAGAACGAGTACTTGCAAGAATAATAGGGGTCAGATTTTTCTGGATGTGATAGCGGATGGATTTCTTCATCAAGTAGTTGAAGTACCTACGAGAGGAGATGCCATTTTAGATTTGGTGTTGGTGAGCAGTGAGGACCTCGTAGAAGAAATGGTGGTAGGGGACAACCTTGGTTCGAGTGATCATGAGCTGATTCAGTTCAAACTAGACGGAAGGATAAACAAATGTAGATCTGGGATTAGGGTTTTTGACTTCTCGAGGGCTAATTTTAAAGAGTTAAGGAAATTAGTTAGGGAAGTGGATTGGACGGAGGAATTAGTGGATTTAAATGCGGAAGAGGCCTGGAATTACTTTAAGTCGCAGCTGCGGAGACTGTCGGAAGCCTGCATCCCGAGAAAGGGGGAAAAAACCATGGGCAGGAGTTGTAGGCCAAACTGGATGAGCAAGCAACTCAGAGAGGGGATTAGACAAAAGCAGAAAGCTTACAGGGAGTGGAAGAAAGGCAGGATCAGTAAGGAAAGCTACCTTGGTGAGGTCAGAACGTGTAGGGATAAAGTGAGGAAGGCTAAAAGCCGCATTGAACTGGACCTTGCAAAGGGAATCAAAACCAATAGTAAAAGGTTCTACAGCCACATAAATAAGAAGAAAACAAAGAAAGAAGAAGTGGGGCCGCTATACACTGAGGATGGAATGGAGGTTAAGGATAACCTAGGCATGGCCCAACATCTAAACAAGTACTTTGCTTCAGTTTTTAATAAGACTAGTGAGGAACCTTGCGATGATGGAGGGATGATAAACGGGAATGTGGATATGGAAGTGGATATTACCGCAACTGAGGTAGAGGCCGTACTTGAACAGCTCGATGGGACGAAGTCGGAGGGCCCGGACAATCTCCATCCGAGGATATTAAAGGAACTGGCACGTGAAATTGCGAGCCCGTTAGCGAGAATTTTTAAGCAATCGATAAACTCGGGGGTTGTGCCGTATGACTGGAGAATTGCTAATGTAGTTCCTATTTTTAAGAAAGGGAATAAAAGTGATCCAGGTAATTATAGGCCTGTTAGCTTGACGTCTGTAGTATGCAAGGTCTTGGAAAAAATTTTAAGGGAGAAAGTAGTTAAGGACATAGAGGTCAATGGTAATTGGGACGAATTGCAACACGGATTTAGTAAAGGTAGATCGTGTCAAACCAATCTGATCTCCTTCTTTGAGAAGGTGACGGATTACTTAGATAAAGGAAATGCGGTAGATATAATTTACCTAGATTTCAGTAAGGCGTTCGACACGGTTCCGCACGGGGAACTGTTAGTCAAATTGGAAAAGATGGGAATGAATATGAAAGTTGTAAGTTGGATAAGGAACTGGTTAAAGGGGAGACTCCAGAGGGTCGTATTGAAAGGTGAATTGTCACGCTGGAAGGAGGTCACTAGTGGAGTTCCTCAAGGATCGGTTTTGGGACCGATCTTATTTAACCTTTTTATTACTGACCTTGGCACAAAGAGCGGGAATGTGCTAATAAAGTTTGCGGATGACACGAAGCTGGGGGGTATTGCTAACACGGAGAAGGACAGGGATACTATTCAGGAAGATCTGAACCACCTTGTAAACTGGAGTAATAGAAATAGGATGAAATACAATAATGAAAAGTGCAAGGTTATGCATTTAGGAATTAATAATAAGAATTTTGGATATATGTTGGGGGCGCATCAGTTGGAAGCGACGGAGGAGGAGAAGGACCTTGGGGTACTGGTTGATAGCAGGATGACTATGAGTCGCCAATGTGATACGGCTGTTAAAAAAGCAAATGCGATTTTGGGATGCATCAGGCGGGGTATTTCCTGCAAGGATAAGGAAGTGTTAGTACCGTTATACAAGGCGTTGGTGAGACCCTATCTGGAATACTGTGTGCAGTTCTGGTGTCCCATGTTCAAGAAGGATGAATTCAAACTGGAACAGGTTCAGAGACGGGCTACAAGGATGATCCGAGGAATGGAAAAACTGCCTTATGAAAGGAGACTCAAAGAGCTTGGCTTGTTTAGCCTGGCCAAAAGAAGGCTGCAGGGGGATATGCTTGCTCTATAGAAATATATCAGGGGGGTTAACGGTAGGGAGGGAGAGGAATTATTTAAGTTTAGTACTAATGTAGGCACGAGGACGAATGGGTATAAACTGGATATTAGGAAGTTTAGACTTGAAATTAGACGAAGGTTTCTAACCATTAGGGGAGTGAAGTTCTGGAACAGCCTTCCGAGGGAAGTAGTGGGGGCAAAAGACTTTCCTGGCTTTAAGACAAAGCTTGATAAGTATATGGAGGGGATGTTATGATAGGATTGTTAATTTGGGCAATTGATCTTGGATTACCACCAGATAGGTCTGCTCAATGGTCTGCGGGGAGATGTTGGATGGAATGGGAACTGAGTTACTGCAGAGAATTCCTTCTTGGGTGCTGGCTGGTGACTCTTGCCCACATGCTCAGGGTTTAGCTGATCGCCATATTTGGGGTCGGGAAGGAATTTTCCTCCAGGGCGGATTGGCAGGGGCCCTGGAGGTTTTTCGCCTTCCCCTGCAGCGTGGGGCACGGGTCGCTTGCTGGTGGTTTCTCTGCAGCTTGAGGTCTTCAAACCAATTTTGAGGATTTCAATAACTCAGTCCTGGGTTAGGGGTTGTTATAAAATTGGATGGGTGGGGTTCTGTGGCCTGCCTTGTGCAGGAGGTCAGACTAGATGATCAGATTGGTCCCTTCTGACCTATGAGTCTATGAGACTCATGAGGGTGAGAAGTGTCACATTGGGGAGGAGTTTTGTTTTTTCTGCAGTTAGGCAATTGAAGTATTGTGTCTTCTTTTTAAAAACAGGTTGTGCCGACTATCCTGGAGAAGTTCAAAGAGAAGAAGCCACAGGTCGTGCAGGCCCTGCAGGAAGCCATAGATGCAATCTTCCTTACGGTAAGGACAAGTGTTAAACTCTGTCAATACTGTGCTACTGAGAATTGATCATGCTGATTGTTTGAGAAGACTCTCTTCTCCTATCCCTCTTCTGAAGCTAACCACCTCACATGTTCAATCTTTTAGACTACATTGCAGAACATAAGTGAGGATATTTTGGCTGTGATGGATAACAAAAACCCAACAATCAAGCAGCAGACATCCCTATTCATTGCAAGAAGTTTTCGTCACTGTACACCTTCTACCCTGCCAAAGAGCCTGCTAAAACCCTTCTGTGCTGCTCTTCTTAAGGTAAAACAGGACGGATTGATACTTCTGTAGGAAGCAGTGTGTTGTGATGGATGCATTGGATTGGATGAGGTGAGAAGCCTTGCTGATAGGATGTACCATGTAGTGAAGTTTTGCGTATTCTGGTGCAGCAAGTAGGACAAATGGGAGGGTTGGGTGACAACTAGCCTGCAGCAATGGAGACTAGTTTTCTTTTTTCCAGTGGAATAACGTTATTTGATCCTGTTTAGTTTCCTGAATGGAAAAGACTCTCTTCCCTATGGTACAAGTGGAGTTTTAGGACAAAGAGTGGAAATCACTGACTTATGAGAGACTAGGCCTGCTTGTGACATTGTATAAGCTTTTTTTCCCCTGAACTAAACTTCTACCACTCTGTCATAAAATGATATTGAGGGGGAAATAGCTTTAAGATAACTAGTCACCAGTGGACTACACTAATGCCTCCTCCCTTCATACAATCCACTCTTCTCCACAAGTATTTCCAGTAAAAATAGGTTATTGCTATTATAATTTATAACAGTACTTAGTACTCACCTTGTTCTTTACAAATGAATCCTCTCAACAGCATATCAATGACTCTGCTCCTGAAGTTAGAGATGCTGCATTTGAAGCACTAGGCACAGCTCTGAAGGTGGCTGGAGAGAAAGCTGTGAACCCTTTCCTAGCAGATGTGGACAAACTCAAACTAGATCGGGTGAGCTTATGGATTTGGACAGAATGCTGTATATGTAGTGGCTAGTGAAGTGCTTTCATACCTCTGCAGTGTCCTAGTGTGTTGTGGGTAACAAATTTCCTAAAACCCATGTAGGGAATAATCCATCTCTAAGGTGTATTATCTGAGGCTTAATGTGGACTAGTATTTAAAGGTGTGATGTTCATTTCCCATGCCCCCCAACCTGCCAGCTGTAACTTGGTCAGTTTAGGATCATTAAAGGCACTGACGTCTAAACTTGTTAGTGTACATTAGCTAACGTCGCTCCTTAAATCCTGATTTAGATACGAGGCCTCTGTTGTTGGTTTGGAGGTTGTGGTGTCTGTAATAGATTTCTATCTTATCTCCATTCTGCCAGCTGGAGTTTGGAACTCTGCCATCTGGTTTGTGACCCTAGTTAAGCTTCAAATCCTGCATAACAGTATGTATGGACTTGTCCCTTCAGGGTGAGGTATTCACCTATGTACAGATGCTGACAGGCTTGTTAAATAAGCTTTTAAACTATGTAGTCAGTCATTCAGTGATACCTGCTCTAAAGACTGACTTTGCTTTTAACCTCTTTTATAAGGTCTTCCTTTCTATATACGCATCTTCCACTTACATTAATGGGAGTTGTATGCACACGTTGAGACTGTACTGTGGGGACTAGAAGTTCAAATTGATGCCTTTGTCCTGTTAACGTTGCTAAGTGCTGCTTAAATAGCATTAGCTTTTTGGCAGTAAAACAAGTTGTATGATTTTCATGTAGCTCCTGGAGCTGTAGTGTCTCGGAGCTGGCTCTGGACTGGTGGCTTTGACTGGTTAGATGCTGCAGCTGTACTTAAATGGCTTTGGTCTCTTAACATTGTTCCTTAGATTAAAGAGTGTGCTGAAAAGGTGGAGCTGGCTTATGGTAAGAACACAGGTGGAGCAGCTGATAAAAAGGAATGCAGACCTGCTGCTGGAAAGACCCCAGTTCTTTCAGGGGCTGCTGGGGACAAGGATACAAAAGACACTTCAGCCAAATCAGGACCTTTGAAAAAGGCTCCCGCTGCCAAGGTAAGTGGAACATAGACAGTCTGCCTCGCACATGATGGCCTGAGATAGTTACTGCTTGAAACCCCAAAGTTGGCCTATTTAAATTTCCTCCAGTTGCAGCCCTCTGCAAATCTAATGTACAAGTTAATCAAAACAAATCTTTTCTTCTGTTCCTGTTCTACCTCTTGTTCAGGAGTAGGTGGTATGCAGTAACAGGCTTTAAAAGAATGCATCCTGTACTCTTTCAGAAAGCAATCTGGTGTGGAATTGAGAATTCCACCATTATCTGTCCACTAAATGATTTCTTGCTTGTGTTTTAATGCCAAGTCCTGATGATGTGATACTGCGGACAGCCCAATGAATACTTCCAAAGGGTTCTGTAAGCAGTAATGCAGCTGGGCGTGCCAATGTAATACTAATGCATCGCTGAAGAGAGAACACACTCAATGACAATATGTTGCTCTTGCAATAAACATGCTCTGGAGTGTTATCTTCCTGATTATCAAGTGTGTAAACTACCAGTTCTGTGATGATTAAATTTTTAGAAGCTTCAAGCAATACATTGTTGTCTTAGCACCCTTCAGTCCCCTTTGCTTGGTCAAACAGTTGTTGAGGAATGCAGAAGTGAATATTTAAATTGATGAGGGGTCTCAAAACACCTGTTCCGTACTGTAGGAAAAACTAATTTTATTTTTCCAGACTGCCAGTCACACTTTATGCCTAACTGCAACTTCAAAGGAAATTGATTTGATTAACTTATTGTTCTCGCACCCTTTTCAAATGAACATTAATCCTTCTTCTGTTTCCACTGCCTTTAACTTCTCACTATTTGACCCAACTCCTGAAGTTTACTGTCCTGGAAATATAACGTCTGAGCGAGTCTGTTCGTTATCATCCTGCCCATTGCACACTGCTACTGTTAAAAGTAACAACTTGTTTGTCGAACTACATTGTTACTGAAGACGTAAGTCTCCTTAATGCAGGAGTAATCAGTAGGCAGACTCTTTGAGACAAATCCAGACGGCCACAGACTTAACGGACCACAAAGTCTTTTTGTTTACATGGTACTATCATGGTTCTTGCAGTGTGAAAAAATGTTTCTCCAGAGTCTGGGCCTTGACCAAGAAATTGGACCTTGACAAAAAATAGAGTACCCCTGCCTTAATGTATCCTTGGAAGTAGAGCATGGAATGTTGGAAAGCAAGACCCTTTGATTTTAAGTATTGATTTTGAACTCTGGTGAATTAAGAGCTTGATCCTTGCTAACTCTTGTTTCCTCCTTAGTCCTCTGGCCCTCCCAAGAAAGGCAAGCCAGCTGCAGCTGCTGGTGCAGGAGGTGCTGCAACCAAAGGCAAGAAAGGATCTGAGATCAAAGAGATATTTGAACCTGAACTCTCGGTAGGTACTGTACTATATTCTGTAATGCGAAGTGCAATGCAGTATCATGTAAGCAGTGCTAGTTGGGCTATTCTCTTGATTTTGTAGAGTTAATGGCCCTGAAGTTGGGATTGAAACACCTGAAGCAGGGGAAAGCAATGGGTTTAAACTGGAACAGTGTGTGAGGAACTGTACATAACTGTTAATCTTGACTTGTGGAGCCTCTAATAAACACACAATCAGGTTGTTTTCTGTACAATCCATTATTCAAATATCTGTGGGGACTTTTATGAACTTGACTGTGGCCTAAGTGTGATTTTTTTTGCCTCTCAGCTAAACTGAGGTGTGGGGAGGCTGAGATGTAATTTCTGTGGAATTACCAGGTGTGTAACTAAATTGTATTGTCTGGAGTTAAAAGCCTTGAAAACCCAAGAGTATCCTGGAGTTTGACTTTGGAACGTGGGCTGAAATACCCTAGATAGTTCAGTGATTTGCTCAGGCCTACCTATTGAAAACCTAGTCTGCTTCTGGGCTATTCAGAAAGAGTTTGAGTTTTGCAATTGAATCTGAAGTGTTTCATACTGAGACATATAGTTTGTATCAGTAGCTATGTTCTGATGAAGGAGCAGAAAAAGTTAGAAACCCACAAGGAAGCTGTCTGTGTGCTGAGCAGCAATAAAAAGAAAGTCATTGTGTTTGAACTCCTTGGTGTAGCCTTCATGCTCTAGATTTGTATGGAGAGTCCTAAAAATGAGAATTTTCCTAGTTATTTGATGCTACTGGTGTAAAAATTGAATATCTGACAGTCTGTCAAATATGCAGCCCTTGAGGGAGATGCAGATGAGAAGAACCTAGTGGGAATGAATGAATGAGATAAGCTCCCTCCTTGTGGATAATGCACTGAAATAAACTTGCTAAACACTACTCATCCCCTCTCCTAGAATGGACATGTAAAATGTCTTCTCTACTCTCCCCCTCCCCCACCCTCTTTATCAGTCCTCCTGATGATTGACTTTGTCTCCCTGACTAAATATTCATAATATTTGCAAAGCTGCACTAAAATTTGCTTAACCCTAAAACGAAGAGAAGACAGCACAAGATTACACTTTGCTCTTCTCCCAGTATGTCTGATTAACTTTTGCTGATTGCTATGCTTAGATTGATCTCCTCTATCACAATGCATGGGTATCCTTTCTCATAATTTAAATACCTCCTCCTGAATACCACTTTCACAAGGCCTATAAACTGTAATCTGCAGCAGTCATCTCAACTAGTAAAAATACTGTTCCTCCTCTCGATCTCTTGTGTGGATCTACTAATTGGTCCTCCTACATAACTATGCTTCAAGGCACATGCAATCTCTATGCCCTCCTGTACTTGTATACCAGTCAGTAATCTGATTATTAAAGAGAGCGTACGGTAAGGTGTTAACCTTGTTGTATTCTGTCTGCAGATAGAAGTGTGTGAAGAGAGAGCTTCAGCTGTCCTCCCAGCCTCTTGCATACAGCAGTTAGATAGTGGTAACTGGAAGGAGAGACTTGCTTGCATGGAGGAGTTTCAGAAGGTAAGTATTGTGCAACGGATAGTAAGAGGATGACTTTTTTTTTTTAAAGGAAGCATGAAAAACTGAAATTTATGACTTTCTGCTGCCATTTAGTCTCAACCTGTTACTCTGACTACTGCAAATGTCTGCCACAATCGACCAAAATCCCTGCTGGCTCCACACTAGCCAACAATTAAAATACAAATGCTGGCTGTAGATGCTTCTAGTTTCAAATGCCAGCTGATTGCATCCTATTACATCAGCCTTTACAGCTGGGAATATGAGGGATCTCCATTGTCTCCCCTGGAAACACACAAACTAAGCATTATGAGTTACAGACACTGGTCTATTTAGTGTGGAGCTGGCTTTCTTCCCTTAAAGCATCCTTACCATGTGATGCTTTTGGACTGAGTCTTACTTTAAAAGGCACCTACTGCACATCTGCATATATTTCATATCCTATTGCAACTGCTATTAAGCTTCAGTATTTGGCATATAAACAGGCTTAAGTGTAGTGGCCTATCCCTTTTACCACAAAGGGCTGCACTTTATAGTCTGATGGGGTCTGGAGCAGCATCTAGCCTCTAGCAATCATTAAGCTTCAAGTTTTCACTGGGACGCAACTTCCCCTCTTGGAATGGATTAAAGAGCAGCTTTAAAAGCTACAAAGTAGACTTTTAAGTCCAAGATGTCTAGACTCCATTTTTATGAGGAGTTGTCTGGTGCAACCTCTGTTTTAAGTTGAAATGGTACTGGGTATGTGATGCACCTCTCAATAGTTACTGGATTTTTTTTTTAGAGGATGCTGTGCTATTTGTCCAAGACAATATTGCCATTTAAAAAAAATTGTTGGGCATGGCTGCTCGTGTGTTTGGAGTTTTGTATGGGCGCACGTTAAATAAAACAAAGGAAATAAATACAAATGCATTAAAAAGGCCTTTTGTCTAAAGGACATAACAGCTCATAGGCCCCCCCTTGGTGTAAAATGAAATCCAGACTAGTCCTATTTATCTTGCAAAGAAACCTAAATCGCAAATCTCACTCCCAATAGTTTCCTTGGATTTTATTTTGCATGTTTTGGACCTAATGGTTAATTTGATTTTGACCCTTTAGGCCGTAGAACTGATAGAGAGAAGTGAAATGCCCTGCCAAGCTCTGGTGAGGATGCTGGCCAAGAAACCTGGGTGGAAGGAAACCAACTTTCAGGTAGACCACTATCTTGTCCTATAGATTGCAGTCTCTTGCTACAACAGTAGTCTGTTACTCCATTGTACACCCTCTTACCTGCTAAAAGAAATGCAGATCTTAGGCTATAAAAATGCAACTGCTGGTGGCTGGTTACTTCGTTGCTTAGTCAATAAATACTCTGATTTGAGCATGTCAGTTTCTGCTTTAGGATTCTTAATGGGGCACTTCTTTCCAAGTAACTTGTTTTTCTTCATGCCTTTGTAATAGAGGAACAATCTAAAGGAATTCATATTTAGAGGCCACCTTTAAAGAAATACTGTTAGCTTCATTTAGGCCTGAAGTTGGGCTTTTGTAGAAAATATTTTTGATACCCAATATAAATTGAAATCAACTGAAAAGAAATTCTGTTAAAATGTTCTGAGGATCTTAACATAGCGCTAGCATAATACTCCTATATCAGATAAAACAGTGGTTGAAGGCACAAGAGTTTTTGGTGTAAGCAGTGATAGAACCACCTCAGTTTTAATAGTAGTTCTAGAAGTCCTTATGTCCATCCATTCTTGGGTAAAATTTGAACAGCTGTATTTTTGTGGCTGTGTCAGCAAGAGAAGAAAATTGAGTTCTTTGAGTGCTTGTTCATGTCCATTTCATATTAGGTGTGTATGCTTGCCACATGCACCAGTGCCAGAAGTTTTTCTCTCAGCAGTATCTGTGGGGGACTGGCTCTGGTGCCCTCTGGAGGTGGCACCCACATGGCACAGTATAAGGGGTGCCGCCAGCACCCCGCACCCTCAGTTCCTTCTTGCTGCCAGTGACAGTGCTGGAACGTCTGTTGCTTCGGCTAGCATTGATTCCTTCTCTGTTCTTGTGATCTTTGAAATTCTGTAAAATAGTTATGCATAGTAGTTTTCCTAGTTACCCTTAGTAGTAGTTCTCAAACTCTGTTAGTCCTGAATGAAACGCGGTCGAGGCATGCCCCAGTCCGCAGGCTTTAAGCCTTGTGATGGCTACAAACAGCCTATGCCTGTCAGCAATCCACACATCAGCTAAGTGAGGGGTATTTAAGTGACAAGTGCCATATCTGCAAGTCCTTCAAACCTTGGACGAAGAAGGAGCTCAATATCTGTCTAAGAATGCTCCTAATGGAATTGGCACTCACTCCGGCGCTGGCGCAGTGGTCCAACTCTGCACCAAGCACTATGGCCTCTGTACGCAGGGCTCCCCCGGCGGTGTCCACAAGCCAGCACCGGTCTCTCTCCACAACTCCAGTCAAGAAGCCGAAAAAGACTGAGGAGAAGATCTCCTATGTCGTACAAGAGAAAGGAGAGGGTGAGGGTGAGCCAAGACCAGTGTCAGGCAGCTCAACGTCCCCCTTGAGAAGTTGGGCCCCAGCTCAAGTCGAGTGGTGCAGCCCATCCCATGCCTTGACTGTGACTCCGGATAGCAGTGCAGGCCCTGGCCAGCTTCAGGTGACGTCGACGCCCGAAGCCCTTCATGCAGCTCAAGAGATCCTGATGCTCCTGGTGCTGCTCTTCACCAGCTCCTGCGGTACTCCAGTCTTGGGGAAAATCTGTGTTGGGATCTATGCATGTGTCCCTGCCTCAGCATTCCCCATCGAAGAAGGCATCCCTCCAGTGTTCACCTACTTGCAGCTGTCCTGCCTCAGGATGGGATAGGCAGGCTCAGTGGAGCCTGCTTCGGTCCCCGCACCGGGGGCACCGATTGAGGGACTCAAGGCGTACCTCGCTAGTAGATTGGCACAGATCCTCTAAGGCACATACCACTTTGCAAGTGCTCCAGGACCAGCTCTGACCATCTTCCTGGGCCTAGAGCCAATCCCAGGACTGATCGGGTACCAGAGATCGCTAGGCCATCATCACCTGTCTGCAAAAGGGAAGGTCACCCTGCTCGAGATGATCCAGCAACTGGCTTGTAGTAGCTCTCGGTCTCATTCGACATCCCAGTCGGGTAGTCGACGCAGATCCTCTGAATGTTAGTGCCCAAGAGCCCTACCAAGACCGTCTTGCTTGGACAGGTCGGCTTCAGGATGCAGCGACTGGCACCAGTCGGACAAGAGCCACCGCTCAGACCAATCCTGGTCACCTGGGACCGACTGCTCTGCTGGTAGCTCTAGCTGGGAACGAGGTTCCCTGACTGTGGGACGAGCCCCGGTACCGATGGTGCCAACTATATTATCAGCACCAAAACCTGTCCCATTTCCCCAAACGTAGTGTCTGGTACTGTGGTATCTGTGGACCTTAGGGGTTCACCCAACCTTTCCAGGCTGCTCATTCTGTGTCAGGAGCCTCTGAGAGGCCAGCGGCCTCAATATCCTGCCCCCTCTGGTGCTGGAGACTTCAGGGGGTAAGACCCTGCAGATCCAGGAGGACCCGGGGAGCAAGTTGCTGTGCCACCAGTGGACATGGGGGTTCCCGTGGAACTGGCATCAGCATTGTCTGGTGACGATGAGGACATCATGGGACCCCCCTTGCCCAGTTCCTCAGGATGATATCAAGGCACATCAGGAACTTCTAAAGAGGATTGCTTCTAACCTAGGGCTTCAGGCAGAGGATTTGGAAGAGCCCTTGGACTCTGTTTGATGTCCTCAGCTCCTGCCAGGGTGGCTCTACCTCTTCATGAAGGGGTTTCTAAGATCACTAATGCCCTGTGGCAGATCCCCCTCCTCCCTGACCCCTATCTCTCTAAAAGAGCTTAATGCAAGTACTTTGACAGCAAAGGGCATGAGTACTTGTACTCCCACCCAGCCCAATTCTCTTGTGGTTGAGGCGGTTAACCACAAGGAGAGGCAGGGACAACCTGGGGATACCCCCAAAAATAAAGACTCAAGGAGGCTGGATCTATTCGAATGAAAGGTTTATTCGTCTTCCAGCCTTCAGTTGAGAGTGCCCAACCACCAAGCTCTCCTTGGCTGATCTGATTTCAATATGTGGCAAGCCATTGCCAAGTTTGAAGGGTCGCTCCCTAAGGCTTCCAGGAAGGAATTCTGAGTGATCCTCAATGAGGACGTGACTGTGGCCAGGGTGGCCCTCCAGGCAGCATCAGACACTGTGGATGCTGCTGCCCATGCCATGGCTTCCGCTATCTCCATGCGGTGAGCCTCTTTGCTGCTCCTCTGGATGCCCACTGGGGCCCAGCAGTCAATGCAGAACTTGCCCTTTGATGGCCAGGCCCTATTAGCGGAACAGACAGTAAATTGCATGACCTCAAGGACTCCTGCACCACCCTAAAAACCTTGGGTTTCTACACCCCAGCCCTGGCACGTAAGCTGTTCAAACTGCAGCAGTCACAGGGCCTGAGGAGTCAGCCTTGGCAAGACCAGCCCCCATAAATGAGCCAAGGGCTACAAGTGCCGCTTGAGCCACCCACCTCTACCCTCTGCCCAGTTGGGCTTGACCTTTAAAGCAGGGGGCCAAACAGTCATTTTGAGGGTGCGCCTGAGGGCTACCTACCAGATTATTTACTGGATCCATCCTTCCCTGTGTTCTCCAACTGCTATTCTCTCTTCCTGCCTTCCTTTATCGCTATAACCTCTGATCCTCAGTACAGGGGAACTGGGTTATATCCTATAGTTCCTTTCTACCACCCCTTCCCTCCCACCTTCCCGATCCCTCTTCAGGGACCCCTCTCATGAGTCTCCTCATGCAGGAGGTAATGGAGTTACTACAGCTGGGTGCAATGGAAGAAGTTCCTCATGAGTACATCAACAAGGAGTTCTGTTCCCGGTACTTTTAATCCCAAAGGCCAAGTGCGGTCTATGGCCCATCCTAGACCTGCGAGACCTCAACAAGTATTTAAAGAAATTAAAGTTCTGCATGGTTTTCCTGGCTTCTATTGTCCCCTCCCTGGATCCGGGAGACTGGTATGCTGCCCTAGACTTGGACTCATACTTTCACATAGTGATCTTTCAAGGACACAGACACTTCCTCCAATTTACAGTCAAGGCCCCCACCACTACCGGTTTGCAGTCTTCCTGTTCAGCCTGGTGACAGCACAGAAAGTGTTTGCCAAGTGCATGTTCGTGGTAGTGGCTTACTTCAGGCACTGGGGTATTCGGAGCTATCTGTACCTTGACAACTGGTTCATCAAGGACAGCTCTAGGTCTCAAGTCCAAAGGGATATCAGGGTGCTTCAGGCCACGTGTTGCTCTCTGGGCCTGCTGGGATATGACAAAAAGTCGATGTTGGTGCTGAGGATGGAGTTCATCGGAGCGGTCCTCGATTTGACCTGCACCAGGGCGTTTCTGCTGCTGGAAAGGGTCAGATGTTGCCAGACTTCATCACGGAAGTCTCCATGTTCCTTTCCTCTGACTGCAGATCGACCCTGGCTGTGCTTCCTGGGTCACATGGCAGCATGCACTTACGTGGTCTGTTATACCAGGCTCCAGATATGCCTCTGTAACAATGGCTAAGGACAGTCTATTCCCAGTCCAGAGACCCTCTGGAAAAGATCGTTGCCATTCCCCAGGCAATCTTTACCTTGCTGTGGTGGTGGACCAACTGCAAGACAGTCCTGGAGAGGGGTATGTTCAGCAGCCCCCCTCACTCCGTCGAGTTGGTGTTGGATGCCTCAGACCTCGACTGGCTTGTGGATCTCTGCGACCTCCATGCACAGGGCACGTGGTCCCCAGAGAAGGCGAAGTTGCACATAAACATCAAAGAGCTCCAAGTAGTTCTGACTGACAACACAGCCGCTATATTCCACATCAACAGCAAGGGGGAGCACGCTCATAGGCTTTGTCGAGAGTCACTCTATCTATGGGACTTCTGCATCAGCCACGAAATACATCTGGAAGCTTGTCACCTTCCTGGTGTCAAGAATATGCTGGTGGACCAACTCAGCAGGGACTTCTCCTCTCATCATGAGTGGTCGCTCCATCCAGCCTGCATGATCTTCCAAAGTTGGGAAACTCCCCAAGTGGCCTGTTCGCTACCAGACAGAACATGAAATGCCCCTGGTTTTGCTCTTAGCAAGGTCCGAGCAAGGGCTCCCTCTCCAATGCTTTCCTGTCATGGTCAGGGAGCCTGATGTACACGTTCCCTCCAATTCCACTCCGTGGCAGTGTCCTGGCAAAGATTGAGATACAAAGCACAGGTTGTTGTGATCGCCCTGGCGTGACCTCGCCAACAGTGGTTCGGAATGCTCATGAGCTTGTCAGCACCGACTCCCTGGCCCCTGCCCAACCGCCCGGACCTGCCACCACAGGACCATGTCCAACTCCTACACCCTAGCCTCGAGTCCCTCCATCTCTGTGTGGATGCTGCATGGCTGAACCTGGAGGAACAGACCTGTTTGGCAGGAATCCAACAGGTCCTCCTAGGGAGTAGGAACCCCTCAACCAGACTGACTTACCTTGTCAAGTGGATGAGGTTTTCCCGCTGGGTGTCAGAGTATGGCATCTCTCCCTCATGTTCTTCCATGCAGGCTGTCCTGGACTACTTGCTCATTTGAGGAACCAGGGGCTGGCACACTCTTCCATTAGAGTGTATCTAGCGGCCATCTCCACTTTTCACTCACCAATCCAAGGACAAATGGTGTTTTCTGATGGCATAACTGTCAGATTCATGAGAGGGCTCGAGAGACTCTTCCCGCAGGTACAGACTCCTGTCCCGCAGCGAGGTCTTAACTTGGTCCTCTCTGGGCTCACAGCCCACCCTCTGATCCGCTGGGTTCCTGCTCCCTTGCTCACCAGTCATGGAAGGTTGTGTGTCTGGTGGTGGTGATGTCTGCAAGACGGGATCTCTGAAATTTTAAGCCTTGATCTCAGAACCTCTGTACAAAGTCTTCTACAAAGATAAGGTTCAGTTACGGCCTCACCTGGCCTTCCTGCTTAAGGTGGTCTCCACCTTCCATATCAATCAGGACATCTTCCTCCCGGTGTTCTGTCCCAAACTGCACAAGACCAGTGAGGAGAGGCATCTTCATTCCCTGGACATCTGGAGGGCTTTGGCTTTCTACTTGGAACGTACCAAGTCTTTCTGAAAATCAACTCAACTTTTCATCACTACAGCAGATAGGATGTAGGGTCACCCAGTGTCCTCACAGAGAATTTTCAATTGGATTACCTCGTGCATAAGGACCTGTTAGGACCTGGCGGGGATTCCGCCGCCACTGATTGTCCGAGCCCACTCGACAAGAATACAGGCATCTTCAGCCGACTTCCGGGCATACATCCCTGTCCAGGACATCTGTAAAGCTGCAGTGTGTTCACGTTTTCCGCTCATTATGCCATCACTCAGCAGGCCAGAGGTGACACTGCGTTCAGCAGAGCTTTGTTGCAATCTACACGACCATGAACTCCTACCCACTTCCAGGGATACTGCTTTAGAGTCACCTAATGTGGAACCCCTGGGGGTTCATGAAATGTTACAGGGGGTTCTCGAGAATTTCCTAATGGCGGCAGAGCTGTCCCTAGTGACTGGGACAACTTGGGGCCAGCAGCCCAGAGCCCCTGGACTTCCAAGAGCTAAGCAAATCAAAGCAAGCATATCTGTCATGCTGAAGAGATTTAAACTTCAAGACTCCTTATAAGAATTGGAAAGGGAGGTGAATATTTTTTTCCCTTTTTTTTTTTTTTAATTTAAATAGACAGCTGGTATTTCAAAATTACTATGAAGAACAAGTTTAAGCGTTGTTGTAACATGCGTTTGTTTGCCTGGACTGCTCAAGACCTGAATGCTTGTGTAGGAGGAACTCTTTGAGTTGGCTTCTTAAATGCCTTCATGCTGTTTCACATTTGATACTCCTTGATGAAACATAGGAGCCTTGTCTTATAAGAGGCTTATTCAAAATGATACAAGCTACGAAAGTGAGATCTTGGAAGAGTGTTGCCATTTTCATAATGTAATAAAAATACTGTAGTGATAAATAATAGTGTATAATAAACTTGTCATAAAAAAAAATTTTATCTCCAAGATCACTGATTTTATAATTTTATATTCAAGTAAAGAAGAAAACCCTTGGAAATATTAATTTTTTAGGAGGGAGTTAACGAGACTTGATGTTTCAGTGAAAAGGGTTCACAGGTTGTTAAAGTTTGGGAACCACTGCTCTAGTTGCTTGTGTCCTGCTAGTTATTAGTAACTTCCGTAGTAGCTGTAAACCTACTCTTTTATTCTGTTTCTACTCGGGTCTTCGGAGATTCTGTTTGACAGGACTTCAGGCTAATCTGAGCTGCATTGTGGTCCAGGCTAGAACATATAGCAGCACACAAGTCTATTTACTTTCCTAATATGGCTATGCTGTTTGTCCCTCCCAGGTAATGCAAATGAAGCTTCATATAGTTGCCCTGATTGCTCAGAAGGGGAACTTTTCCAAAACATCAGCCCAGATTGTGCTGGATGGTCTCGTGGACAAGATTGGTGATGTGAAATGTGGGAGTAACGCAAAAGAAGCAATGACAGCAATAGCGGAAGCATGTCTGTTGCCATGGACTGCTGAACAGGTCAGTGGGGAATGAATAGAGATTACCTCTGGCTGCCTAGTGTGGCTCATAACTTTCTCTTCTTCAGATATATACCTTATTGCAACCACTCTCTCCTTACAGTAGAGCATTAATTATCTGTTGTGCATATATCCTTATCTATCTCAGTTTAACAGCACTACAACGTCTTAGCAGGTGCCAGCACTCTTCTGTTAGAGGGTGTTCCATCTGATCTATCAGTGACAATAAAGATTTGATTTTTCCTTTCTATTCCAGGTTATGTCCATGGCTTTCTCTCAAAAAAATCCTAAAAACCAGTCGGAAACCCTGAACTGGCTCTCGAATGCAATCAAAGAGTTTGGCTTTTCTGGGTAAGTCTTAGGATAAGGTATTGAATAGAAAAATTGAGATGCGAGTTTTCATTGTAGGAAAAACTGAGATTCTGCTTCTCCACAGAATGCAGTGTGGATTGTTTTTTGATGGACTGCTGAGACAAGTGCATCAGGCCTTTGTTCCCAGAGTTCTCAGACATTAGTATTTAACTACGAGCTTCAAAAAGCTATTCAGTCACATAGACGTTTTCGTGGGTCAGGTTAAATGTTTAATGTAGCCATATAGTAAAAATAAGGAAGTCCATGAGTGAATACTGGTTAGCTTCTTCAAGTAGTGTTCCTATGGATGCTCCACTGTAGATGTCTGCCGCCCTGCACTGCTGATTAGAGAACTTTGGTAGCAGTGGCTGTTGGGCCCACATATGCACTGTCTCCCCTCAAGCTGCAAGACTTGTACTTCCATGTAGCCATCCACCAAACCCACAGAAAGTGCCTGTGTTTCATAGCTGATCATATAACTATCAGTAAAATGTACTGGCATTTCTACAGAAGGTTTTAATGAAATGCCTCAAGGTGGTAGCAACTGATTTGAGGAGACAAGACGTTCATATCTACCCCAGGTTGGATGATTGGTTGCTCTGAGGTGAAACACTGGATTGATAAGAAGGTCCTAGTACCACATTGTCACTGCTCAACTGACTTGGTTGTTGAACTCACAAACGTGACAAAACATCCCCCTCCATGGCAGACACTAACTACAGATGTGGCAGGAACAGGTTGTGGAGCTCATCTGAACCATCTGCAGATCCAAGGGACTTGGTCCCCAGATGAAGTGGGGCTACATGCAAATGTCTTTGCTCTCTGAGCCATCAGATTGGCCTGTATAGGACAGGTATAACACTTCAAAATTTGGACAGGTACGGCACCATACAGATTCTGCAGTATTTACCTGATAGCTTCCAGGTGGGGGAAGCTCTTAGCCATGCACTACATGAAGAAGCTATCAGCTTCTGGAACTGGTGACATTAGAATAGGGTAACACTGATAGTCCTTCATCTCCTGGGAGTCAGCAAAAACTTAGCAGACTTCCTGGGCAGGCAGACAGTAACCATGAATGTTCCTTGCACAGATCTATCATGGAAGTGATATTCTATCAGTAGGGATCCTCCATGAGAGACTTGTTTGGCACCAAGAAAAATGCAGATTGTCAATTTCTATTCCAAAAGAGGCCTGAGTCCAGAGTCTCTGCCCAATGTCTGTCTTCTGGAGTAGAATAGAGGCTTACTTTATGCCTTTCCACCAACTCCTTGATTCCCAGGGAGACTTCCAAAATCAAGAGACAAAGCCATGATCACTCTGGTGGCTCCAGGCTTTGTGAGGTAGTTCTGATTTACAAATGTCCATCCAGCTGTCAGACTGTTTGGACCTGATCTGACAGTGGTGGCATAAAGTTCTTCATCCAGACCCAAAGTCACTGTATTTAATGATGTGGTGGTGAAGTGGCTAAGCACCATAGACAGAGATTTCTCCCTGCAGATCCAGGAAATCCTGATACAAAACAGGAAAACTTTTACCAGAATATATTATTCAGAAAAGAGGTTCTTGATATGGGCAGGCCATAAAAGCCCAAACCCAGAGCAGATCTCAGTACCACAGAACCTTGATTATATTGTACCTCAGACAGGCCAGTCTTTCGTTCAGCTCTATTAAAGGCCACTTTGCCATTCCAGTTTGTTGCCTGCTTTACATTCATGTTTGGTCTTTCATCCCACAGTACTGATGCTTCTTAAAGGGCTGCTATTCACCAGTCAGAGAACCCATTCCTGCATGGAATGTCTGTCTATTCCTATTGACATGGAGACTCCATTTGACCTTCTGTTTCAGTGTATCTTGGAATGCTCTATACACCATCTCACTTTGAAGACAGTCTGAGAGTAGTCTGGAAGAGCTTGGCTTGTTTATTAAATACCAGGGAGAGTGAAGAGCTATTTAAGCTAAAGGACAATGTTGTTCACAGGAACAAATGGTTATAAACTGGCCATGAACAAACTCAGGCTGGAAACTAGAAGATTACTAACCATCAGAGGGGTGAGGTTCTGGAATAGCCTCATGGTAGGAATTGTGAGTGCAAACAACTTAATTAGTTTCCAGAGAGCTGGACAAACTTCAGTGCAATTTTATGATGGGGTGGCTTGTGATGGTAGGGGGCACAGGGCTCAACAGCCCTGAAGCTCACTTCTGATTTGTCTTTTTTTCCTGAAAGCTTATGCTTCAGGGTTTCAGCTGGCCATCTGCAGGGGTTAGGAAAGCATCCAGGAGGTCCAGAGCTCTGATGTGGCACCAAGTATCCTTCAGGTGCTGGGCTTGTTGGTTCTTGCTCACATGCTCAGGGTTTAACTGATCATATGTGGGGTTGGGAAGGAATTTCTCCCCAGGCAGTGACCTTGGAAATTGTTTGCACCTCTCTGCAGCGTGTACCTCATTTGATCATTTCCCTGTTACCATGGCGGGAGGGGGGGCCTTTGGGCTCTGGTTCACCGTGGTCCTTCTTATTCTCTGTTGGTAGCACAAGTGTAGTCTCCTATGAGCTATAACACTTTGGTCCATTTTGGTTGTTGGATTTTAGTGTGTGGGTGCTGGTGGCTTGTGATATATAGAATGTCAAAGTAGATTATCTTGGAGGTCTCTTCTGGCCTTAAACACTAATCATTGTCACTCTGGCCAGAAGAAAAAGAGAGCTTCAGGCGGTTATTGCTGACCCTCCCTATACAACATTCCATAGGGACATGGTGGAGTTAATACCTCACCTGAACTTCATCCCCAGGAAGGCCTCGGAATATCATCTAAACTAATCCATTAATTTACCTGTCTCTTTGCAAAGATCGCATTCAATACCGGGTGGGGGCAGGGACTGGGGAATTACACTCTCGCTCTCTCAATAGAGCCGGGCGTTACAAAGGTCAGAATGGATCACATAATGTATCTTGTTACCAATTCATGAGTGAATTTCTCACCAAACATAAAGGCTTACTGCCCCAGGGTTGAAATAATGTCTTCTGGCTGCTTCAGATGTGCTAATATCAGATCTGCAAGATGATGACATGGAGTAACCTACTGACCTATGCCAAACATCTTGGACATAGCTGCCAGAGGAGACACCAAGTTCAGGAGAGCAAAACTACAATCACTGTTAGACTAATGCAGCTGAAACTCCTCATTCACATCATCTAATGAGGATGGTGCTTGCCAATCACCTACAGGGATCCACAGCGACACACTAAGTATTAACCATTCTCCCTTATTCAAGGGTATGTCCCTATAGGCCAGGGGTCTCAAATGTGAATGCTCGACTGCCGCCACAGTCCTTCATCTGGCGCCCGCCAGATGAAAAGGTTGGGGACAACTGCTATAGGCAGCCATTTTGGACTCCACAACAGCAAGAGCTCATCCCCTAGCCCCACCCCAGAGCCTGCACACCCAGCCAGAGCCTGCACCCCAGCCCTCATCCCCCTCCTGCCCTCTGAACCCCTCAGTGCCAGCCTGGACCCCCAACTAGAGCAAACCAATCTTTATGTGCAGAGTCGCTAAGACTCTAGAACTGGTGTATTTCCCAGTGAATAAGCATATCAGCAATCCATCTACTAGGCCTTCAGAATACAATTGCACATTCCCTGAGCAGTTGCTTTTGGCAAGATCACAAATGGGAGCTCAAAGACTGTCTTTTTTCAGTATGTGCCAGACCCAGGGTCTGCCATGAGTAGATCTCTTTGCCACTCTGAACAACTCCAGATGTCACTTGTTGTTGCTCCAAGGAAGGTTACAGCTTCAGTTCTCTTGGAGATGTGTGGATATTTCCATGGCCTCAGGTCCTGCTTTATGCTTATCCACTGATATCATTAATACTCAAGACTCTTTTCTCAGGTTATGCATGGAAAGAGTGCTATTCTCATAGCATCAGTCAGGCCAAGACAGGTGTAGTACCCAAACTTCATCCACCACTTGGAGGTGGCACCCCTGTGATTACCACTTAGGAACTATAGACACACAGCTTGGGGTCCCTCATCCTCCCCACCCGTTCCTTTCTGAACCTCAGGACATGGATCCTGAATGGTTCTCACCCATGGAATTGACCTGTTCAGTTGCAGTTAAGTTGGGTTTTTTTGTCCAGTAGAAAGCCCAGTATTCAGAAGACTTACTTCCAGAAGTGGAAATGCTTTCACTCTGGTGCTCTTCCATCTCCTCAAGCCTCAGAAGTTCCGCTTCCCAAGGTACTGAACTATCCGTTGAGATGCCTCAGTTTTATTTCCAATAATCTCAGTGAAGATACAGTTGGCTGCTATCACAGCTTTCCACCCACCCATCCAGAGGTTCTTGGTTTTTGCCCACCCTGTCACAGGCAGATTCTTCAAAGGTCTGTACAATTTATATCCTGTTTGGGACCAAGCCCCCAAGTGGGACCTCAGCCTTGTTCTTAATGCTCTAAGTAGAGCCCCCTTTGAACCAATGGCTACCTGCTCTCTCCTCCATCTCTCCTTTAAAACTTAATTCCTGGTCACCATTACTTCAGCATCAGCGGTGGGAGAGCTGGGGGCACTCATGGCTGAACCACCATATACCACCTTTTATAGGGGAACTGCTGTACTATGCCCTCATTCCTGTTTTCTTCCTAAGGTCTCATCAGTATATCCTATTAACCAAGAGATTTGACTTCCTGTATTCAACTCAAAATCTCATTCCTCTAGAGAAGAATCAAGCCTTCATTCACTGGGATGTTAGACCCTGTCTTCTATTTAGAAAGAACTAAATCCTTTAGGACCTCTCCAAGCGTATTTGTATCATTTGCAGAAAGAACGAAGGGCCAACTTATTTCTAAGCAGAGATTATTTAAGTGGGTTTTGGGTTGTATTTTTGCCTGTTATGAAAGAACTGAGGTACAGCCTCTCCACAGACTGACAGCACATTACATTAGAGCTCAGTCAAAGTCTGTGGTTCTAATAAAAGATGTTCCTATAGCAGAAATCTGCAGGTGACTTTTTGGACTTCTAGTCATACCTTTACCAAGTCTTATGCCATCTTACCTGCTTCCAGAGATGTCACTGTCTTTTGGTGATGCAGTTCTCTACACAGTTCTTGACCTACCTCCCCAGCACTCACCTTCTCTTTGAATTACTGCTTAAGAGTCTCCTATGGTGGAGCATCCATGGGGACATATACTTGGAGGGGGGTGTTACTTACTTACTTACAGAAACTAGAGTTCTTAAGGTTTTTGTTCTTGTGGGGTGCTCCACTTCCCACCCTCCTTTCCCTCTGCTGTGAAGTCTCTGGCTTCATGGCTGTGAAGCAACTGAGCGGCGACAAGCCTGCTCCTCCCTATATCCCCTCATTTGGAATACGAGGTGCTGTTCTGCACAGGCTCAGGCCTGTGAGCACTACTTTAGTCTCTGATCAAGAGTGCATGAGCATATGCCCATCCTACAGTGGAGCACCCATATAGACAAAAAGATGTTGAACACGCATTATTGTAAGATAAGTAACCTCTCCTTTATCTACACTGGCTGTGGTTCTTCCATATGTTGTCAGTGTGGAACCCATGTCCCCATTTTTCAGAGTCCTTCGCTACCATGAGCTTCAAATTCTGAACTTAAGGGGGGGGTCACAGCCACTCTGTCCTTTATGCCCTCACACAGAGGTCCATGGTACATTGCCATTCAGAAAACTGTCTTATGTATATGGGGAATGTGTGCACCTACAGTGGGACCCATACTGAAAACATCTAGAAGAACCATTATTGCAATATATGTAACCGTTTTTATTCATGGACTAACTTTTCAGGCAATAAAAGGGCTGCCTTCATATTTATAGTAAACTGGTCTTGGGTAGTATTTCACTGAAAAAGATTATCCAACTTTGGAAAGAGCTTTCTGTTAACTCACTACCTTTTAGGTTTATCTACAAATATAAATGTCTGATGCTTTGGGGAGTTTTGTTGATATTTACAGTCTAACAGGTTAAAAGTTAAATTATCTTCCATAACTAATTGTAGCAGCCTAGTTTCTTACTGATGCCTCCTGCATGTTGCCCTGTAGGCTATCCTGATTTTATGATATTCATATTCCCTCTTAGGTTGAATGTTAAGGCTTTCATCAGCAACGTAAAGACAGCTCTTGCAGCCACTAACCCAGTGAGTAAATGTAAATTAATTCTGAAACTTCAACACTGTTAGTTTGAAGTCCATTAAGTGCTTTCTGTTCTGTTTTGGCAGGCTGTAAGGACTGCTGCTATTACCTTGTTGGGTGTCATGTATCTCTATGTGGGACCCCCTTTGCGAATGTTCTTTGAGGATGAGAAGCCAGCTCTTCTCTCCCAGATAGATGCAGAATTTGAAAAGGTAAGACCTCTGCAATCCTTAGTTCTCTTAGTAGACAGCTGGAAGTGCTAACTTCAATATAGCGTAGGGTGACCAGATCACTGAGGTCAAATATCAGGACATGGGGGGGCAGGGACAGAGGGGAAAATAATGGTGGCAGAGCAAAAGAAAATCCCCCACCCCGGACTCCTCCTCCCTGCGCAAGCGCTGGAGGGAGGCTCGGGAGACTCAGAGGAGCGCAGGGCTGGAGTGAGTGTGAGTCCGGCCTGGCCCCGAGCAGGTAGGACTCGGGTGCAGTACCTGGAGGGAGAGTCAGGGGTGGCCCGCAGGGCCAGCCGGCGGCTGTTCTCCCCACCTGGGCAACAGGACTCGGGAGCAGCCGCTGCTGCAGCTCCCACTGCTGCTGGAGGAGAAAGCGGCTGCTGGCCAACCTTGGCAGCTGCGGCTCTGGCACCCATGAACCCCCCAGAGCCCAGGCCTGCTGTGGGGACCCAGCGCGTACGCTGTGCGTCCCCAGCTCCTGGCCAGTTACATCTGGGCTGGCTGCCCAGCTCTTGGCCAGTCGTGTCTGGACTGGCTGCCCAGCTAGTGCAATCCCGCAGGCAGCCCCGGAGTGGGGGCAGCAGGCCCCAGCCCCCCCATCCCGCTTGGGTCTCGCAGGGGAATGAACGGGGCTGGGCTGCCGATGCCTCCGCCGCAGGATTGCACCAGCTGGGCAGCCAGCCCAGACGCGACTGGTCAGGAGCTGGGCGCAATGTGCATGCTGCTGGGTCCCTGCAGCTTGCCCGGGCTCGGGGAGTTCGGGCCCGGGTGCTAAAGTCGCAGCCACCGAGTGCCATGTGCTTGGCCACTTCCTCCCCCCGCGGCAGTGGGAGCTGCAGCAACGGCTGCTCCTGAGTCCCGCTGCCTAAGTGGGGAGAACAGTTGCTGCCTGGCCCCGCAGGCCGCCCCCTCCTCTCCCTCCAGGTACCATGCCCGAGTCCTGCCTGCTTGGGGCCAGACTGGACTCTCACTCACCCTGGCCCCGCACTCCCCTGCATCTCCTGGGCATGGTGTTCTTGGCAAGAGGCGGGGATTTGGGGAGGGAGCCAGTGGGGCAATGAGGGGGTGGGGATTTGGGGAGGGATCCAGTGGGGGAAGGAGGGGACAGAGTCGGGGCGGGGGAGGGCATGAGCCCTTCCAGGCTCTGGAGCCTTTGCTTGTTTGTCCAGTGTCCCAACCTAACATTGGTTGGGACGTGGGACAAACAAGCAAATATCGGGACAGTCTGGTCACCCAGATATAGTGCCATTTGAACTAGGTTTAGAACTCTAAGTAGGCTGGCTCTTTACTGGTATTCCTGGATGACTGATTAGTAGTGTGCGAGACCACCACACTTTGGAGGGCATGTAGCCACACAAATGGGGTTCTTGGCTGTTTTGGCCTTGAATAAGGAGTCACTCTTCTTTGAGTGGTGGTCCCTACTTTGTAGCCCGCATGTGGGATACACTTGCGCACCATGTGGCTGAGTGCATAATTTTTTGCAGGCAGTATCTGGCTATACCTGTCCTTATGCTCCCACCCAAGGGGAAATAAGGGTGGTGCAGGCCATCTCCTCTCCAGTTCCTTCTTGTCGCCTCATGATCTGAGGTGTCCTCAGCTCCTTTTTTAGTGTTATTCATTCCTTTAAGAATTGTGTATAGTTGGTTTTAGTAGTAGTTATACCTTAGTATAGCATAGATAGTTAAAGGGAATTTTTCCCCAGCCCCAGGAATTTTCCTCTGAGAAGTCTGGGATTAATGCCAGGATCCCAGGATTCAAAAGCTGTTTCCTGCCTTTGCTTCTCTTCTGTGAGTGAGGAACGTCAATGCTGGCTCTACTGAGTGAGGCTTACATATCTGCCAAGTACAGCACCTGCTGCTCTTTTTACTCTTAAGAGCTGGGTACTGAGACTCAGAAAATACCTTATGGAGAAGGCAATGAAGTCCCAATCAGATCTAGGCTGGGGGACTACCCCTTTACATCAACCTTTTCAAGTGGGCAGCACCCCTCTGAGCATTAGCTCAGGAATGGAGGCTAAGTCTGTTAAGCCTAAGAGAAGGATTCACAAGAGTATGGAGCACTCTCATGGACATAAGGATAAGTCTTCTGTGTCCATGTCATAAAAAGAAAGCATCTCTCCATTACCCCATAGTCATGAGCGAACACACACAAGCTCTAATGTCTTAAGCCAGACTAAATCTTCTCAGAAAGAAGAAGGCCCACAAATGTATGGATCCAACAGTTCTGACGCTGGCTCTGGTGGTGGAGACATGGGGTTAGCTCCTTGTGCTTTCATCCACTTTGGCAACTAAGGTGGTATCGATAGCTAAACAGCCCCAGAGAGATCAGACAAACATGGTGACCAGCTCCACCAGTGGACTCTCCTTGTACTCTGGAACAGTTCGGGACATGTGTCTCCCTGGAAGATGTCTTTGCTCTCCCCTATCGGCATCAATAGCTCCTATCAGGTCTGTCAACGTTCCAGGATGTTATGCTTAAGGAGGAGTCTATCACAAGGAGATAGTCGTTCCCCAATTCCACCTGCCAGATTGCAGCCATCAGTCCCACCAGTGACTGGGGATCCAGCCTTCTATTCTGGTGAGTCAGAGACTCCATAGGTGTCTGCAGTACTGAGAGATGGCCCCGAACAGAAGCCCTAGGAGGTCAGGGTTCCAACTTCCAACCAGACATGATTTGGCCATGGGACAGGTGGTACTCCATGCCATCCCCCTCCAGTGACTCCATCTTACTGGCACTATTAGGAGCCCTACCCTGGACACCCAGATCAGTGCATTAGTCCTACTTGCCATTGTCTGGCCATATACAACCAGCTCTGAGTATTCGGAGGAGGAAGGTGACCTGGATTTTATGATGACGAGATTGCTCCCAGAACAGTAACTGGTCAGGTGGTCACTCCATATTCTCAGTCTCCACCGGATGACTAAACTATACCAAGACTTTATGTATAAGTTAGTGGCAGAGCTACAAATCCAGCTGGAAGAAGTTCAAGAGTCTCAGGGCAGCTTTCTAGACATTCTTCAGCTCTCCAGTCCCAGTAGAGTGGCCTTCCCCATCAATGAGGACATCATGAACCCAACAAAGGCAGTTTCGTACACCCCTGCTTCTTGTGCTCCCACCCCTAAAAGGGCCAAGTATCGCTACTTTTGTCCTATCCAGGGGAGGAGTTCTTGATGGCCAGGCAGCTACAGAGCAATCCAAGCAACAGCACTTCTTATCCTCTGATAAGGGTACACAAGACTTGACCTTCTGGAAAGAAAGATATTCTCTTTCACCTCCCTCCAGTTCAGCGTATCTAATTGTCAGGCCCTCTTGGCCAAATATGATACCAGTTATGCTAGTCTCTAGAGTTTAAGGACAATGTCTAGGAGGAGGATAGAGTCCGCTTTCAGGCCTTACTGTATGAGAGCAAATTGGTGGCCAAAACTTCACTCTTAAGTCATGGTGGAGGGGTTTGGTTATGATCGTTGTCATGAGGAGAGACTTGTTGCAATCCTCAGGTTTCCCTAAAAAGGTGCAAGTACGATTGCACAGAAAAACAGATGAGTGTCTCCACCCCTTCAAAGACTTGAACAACACTTCACTTGCTGGGCATCTATACCTCTGCTCCCAAGAGTAAGCATCATAGATAGGGATATGGGGCAAGACCATCTCCTCCACCCTTTTATCATCAACATCATCAGGACTCACCACATAAGAAACAGAGGTGTATAGACCCAGGAACTCAGCCTCTGAAACATCCACTGTTGTCATAAACAGATAGCTAAGGGTTAATGTTCTTTTACCTGAAAAGGGTTAACAGAGGGAACCAAACACCTGACCAGAGGACCAATCAGGAAACAAGACTTTTTCAAATCTGGGTGGAGGGAAGTTTTGGGTGTGAGTTCTTTGTTCTTCGTCTTGGTTCGGTGACCCTCTTGGCTCTGAGAGTGATCTTTCTATCTCCAGGCTTTCTAATCTTCTATTTCCAAGTTGTAAGTACCAGGATAGTAAGACAATAGGTTTATATTGTTTTTTGTATTTACAGGTGTGTAGTTGCTGGAATGTGTTAAATTGTATTCTTTTTGGATAAGGCTCTTTATTCATTTTTTCTGTTAAGCAATTGACACCTGATACAGAGACCATTTTTATGTCTTTTCCTTTCTTTTTGTATAAAGCTTTCTAAGACCTGTGGATTTTTTTTTTAGTGGAGGCTCAAGGGGATTGAGTCTGCAGCTCACCAGGGAATTGGTGGGAGGAAGAAGATGGGGGGAAGAGAGAATCTCTTTGTGTTAGATTTACTAAGCCTGACTTTGCATACCCTCTGGGTGAGGGGAGATAGAGATTGATCTCTCAGTACTTGTGTTTCAAGGACTTGAAGCAGGGAATTTCCTAGAGTACCCAGAGCGGGGAAATCTGGGAGGAGGTAAAGAGGGGGAAGGGAAATGGGTTATTTCTCTTTGTGGTGAGACTCAAGGCATCTGAGTCTTGGGGGTTCCCCAGGAAAGGTTTTGGGGAGACCAGAGTGAGCCAGACATTGGAATTCTGGCTGGTGGCTGGAATTCTGGCTGGTGGCAGCGATATCAGATCCAAGCTGGTAATTAAGTTTGGAGGTTTCATGCTAGCTTCTCATGTTCTGAACTCTAAGGTTCAGATCTGAATAGGAGAGTTATGACAACTGTTACTTTGCACTGTAACCCCCCGGCAAAGAGGTTCTTCTGATGGGGTTGTTGAGACCCGCCACCCTTTATTGATGCCTAATTGGAGGGCCCTAACTACAGACAAATTGATATTTGAGGTTATCCAGGGTGGCTATCTGATAATTTGACATCATCTTCCTGGTTCCTCTTCAGGGACCACTCACAAGGAGGTTTTAAGAGTGGAGGTGAACTCCCTGCCCCTCAGGGGAGCCAAAGAAAATGTTACACTTCACCACCACAGGAATGGGGTTTATTCTCTTTACTACTTGATTCCCAAGTAAAATGGAGGATGGAGACTAACTTTTGATCTGTCAGTTAAACAAGTTTATCCAAAAACTAAAATTCTGCATGATATCCTTGGCATCAATAATTCCCTTATTGGAGGAGAGCCCGTGGTTCACGGCTCTTAACATGAGATGCGTATTTTCTTCTAGATATCCATCCAGTCAACAAGTAGTTCCTCAGATTCTTCCTCTTTGACCAAGACAATTTCTAATCCAGAGTCTTAACTTTTGGTCTGGCCTCAGCACCCAGGGTGTTTACAAAAGTTTTTTCAATAGTAGCTGCTTGGATGAGAAGAGAAGGCTTTACAGTCTTCCTATACTTTGACAACTGGCTTTTCACAGGGAACTGCTACGACAAGGTCGACACAGCAACCCATATTCTGCTCAGCCTTTTTGCCTTCCGTAGGTGTTAGTGTCAGTCATGACAAATCCATGTTGATCTCCACATGATGCATACACTTTGTCGGGGACATTAGACTCTGCTACAGGAAGAGCATTATCTGTCCCTCAAAAGGTTTCAGGCCACGAGTGTGTGTTTGTCATAGACCAGGTCACTGTCAGATACAAGACATTAGACAGAACTTGCCTTTCTGTCCTTGGCAACATGGCTTCATGCACGCTACACCACTTGCCAAGCTATATCTATGATGCCTACAAGCCTGACTTCTCAGTGTACTCACCAGAGAAGGGCACCATAAATGAAAAGGTCACAATTCTGCCCAGAGTATTAGGCTTTCTTGTGTGGCGGACAAAATTGGAGAAGGTTTGGTGTGTGGAAAGAGCTACCTACCCAAACACCCAAGGCAAACCATTGTTATCAATGCCTGCCTATGGATTGGGGTGTGTGATCATATGGCACAGGGTCATCTGGAATGCCCAGAAGTGCCAGAATGCACATCAGCTTACTAGAACTCAAGGTGGTCTCTTGGGCCTGCAGTGCCTTCCTCCCACTCATCCAATCCAAAGAGGTTTGTATAATGTCAGACAGTAACAGTATTTTATATAAAGAAGTAAAGGAAAACAAGTTCCCCTCTGTGCATAGAGGCAGTTACCCTCTAGATTCGTTGCATCAAATGTCACAGTGCTATCAGCAACACATTTACCAGAGGCACACAATTCCCTAGCAGACTACCTTAGCAAACACAAATCACAAATGAGAGATTCAAGATTTGGTTCTTAGTGACATCTTTGCTCAATGGGGAATGCCAGCTTGGGACCACTTTGCCTCACAGGTGAACAAGAAGCATCTTTAGTAATGCTCTAGAGCAGCCCTGGGCAAATACTTACTGGAAGATGCCCTCCTGCTTGTTGTGGAAGGGTTGCCTGGGGTGTGCATTCCCTTCAGTTCCTTTAATACCACGGTTTATTGGAAGATCTACTGAGACACAACCAACTGGCCAAGACAGTTCTGATTCACTGATCTGTTGAAGCTATCAGTGCAACCGCCCACGAACATCCCCATGTTGCCGGATCTTCTGATGCAGCACTGCAGCAAGGTCACATATCCCAGTCTGGGACCGCTGCAGCTCAGAGCCTGGCATTTTGGATGCAAATCAGATATACAACATGTTCCTAGAGGGCGCAGTCCATCCTTAACCAAAGTAGGAAAAGATTTTATGAGAAGCTGTTGTTCAGCTTAATGGAATCGTTCCTCCGCATGAGCTCATCAACACAATGTGTCTCCGGACTCCACCAGAGTCACTGATATGTTAGAGTGGCTACTTATAAGTTTTCAGATCTTGCATTCAGGTCCCTGCGAGTGCATTTATCAGTCATCCATGCTTTCCATCCTCCAGGGATAACCCTATGATCTTTACACATCCTATCACAACTGTGTGGTGTTGTGTTTTTTTTTTTTTGTTGTGTTTTCTTTTTAAGGAGATTCTCTGATCGTCCGCCAGTGGTGAAATTCACACCTCAGTGAGACCTCATTTTTGTTCTGTTATCTCTTGAAGACTCCCTTTGAGCCACTGGTCACATGCTCTGCAAACCATCTGTCCATGAATGTGGCCTTTTTGAATAGCTATAATATCAGCCAGAAGAATCAGTGAACTGGGAGCACTTGTAGCGGGTCCACCATATACTACCTTCTATAAAGAAAAGGTCTTGCTACTCCAACTCCAGATTCATACCCACTGTAGTTTGTTTCATGTGGGTCAGGTCATCCACTTACCTCTATTATCCTCCTTCCCTCTCTTCTGCCCCCTCTCCCCCCTGAAAAAAACCAAAACTATATCTCTGGGAAGAGGTAAGAAGACTGCATCTTGTGACTGACTATCCAGAGGGCTTTGTCCTTTTATCTACAAAGGTTAGGTGTCTTTCTTATGTCCTTTGTTCTATTTGTTTGTATAGCAGAGCCATCAAGAGTGCAGAGACTTTTTTGAAATGGATCTCTGGTTATATTATCCTTTTGTTACCATTTAGCTGGCGTCTTCTCCCTCCTGCTCCCGGAAGGGGTAAAGACTCATTCCATCAGGGGGCAACCTACATCAGCTGTATCTCTGAGATGTACCCATACTAGAGCTATTTAGGGCAGCTACTTGAAGTTCTCTGCATACCTTCATCAGATGTTATGCTCTGGTACAATTGTGAACTGTCGGTATAGCAGGAGTAAACTCAGTTATCACTTCAGTATGCTCGCATCCACCCCATTTTTGACTACTGCTTGTTAATCTCCCACCTGTGGAATACACAATGATTATAATTCAAAGAAATGGAGGTTACTCACTTGTAACTGGACTTTCTTTGAGATGTGTGGTCCCTATCTGTGTCCCCTCTGCTGCGGATTCGTTACACTGCAGTAAGAATGGAAAACTAGAGAGGCATCAGCCTGCACTGCCCTTTATGCCCTTTGTTTGGAGCCTGAGGAGAGCCATGGCACATGTGCAGGCCCATGGACACTGCAAGAAATTCCAGACTCAGGCGTACAGTGCACATGCATATCCCCTGTGTGGAATACAGATAGGGACCCCACACCTTGAAGAACCTCCAGTTATAGGTAAGTAACATCCATTTCTGGTTTTATGATGAATTTCAGAAGCTACTGCTTTTTGGAGCAATGCTTTATGTTGAAAAGGTATTGCTCTGGGCCACATTACTGAGATTATGGAGGTGTGTGAATAGCCCCATATGTAGGATTCTTAAACATCTAACTTGTATATATTGCATGTTTGCAGATGCAAGGGCAGACTGCACCTGCCCCAACTCGAGGCACTTCCAGACACAGTGGTGGCAGCGGGGATGATGGTGAGGAAAGAGAGGAGCAAGAGGATATAGGGAATGATGTTGTGGATCTTCTTCCAAGAACAGAGATCAGGTGGGTTTAGATTCAACAAACTAAGGACTGACTCTTTGCTGCTGCATGCTCTGAAATGAGCAACTTTGTATCTGATGTCCTTTTCTCTGTTTTGGTTCACTGTGGCCTTTGAAGGGCATTCAGAGAGGAGTGTCTGGTTCATATGTTGTGTCACTATAATAGAAAATGATACTGGATGTCAGGGATTGGTTTTTTTGTTTTTTTCTACAGTGATAAGATCACAGCTGAATTGGTGTCTAAGATTGGGGACAAAAACTGGAAGATCCGAAAGGAAGGTCTGGATGAAGTGACAAGCATCATTAATGATGCCAAATTTATACAGCCAAATATAGGAGAACTTTCAGCTGCCTTGAAGTGTCGTCTCAATGACTCCAATAAAATCTTGGTATGCTACTAAAAATCCTAATATCTGAAGCAAATTCCTGTTGCAGTCACTTCAGATTATTATTCAGCCTGTTTCAGTTCCTTCATGGGTTGAGTGGGGCTTGAAAAGTAGATTAGTGTTTCATCCATGAAAGGAACTTTTTTACTGAAGTCTGTATAATAGACAGCTGGTAAGTTAATGAAGTGGGTGGTTCCAGGGCCTTTGTCTGCCACTTTCCCCATTGCTGTGTAAAAGACCCCACAAACTGGAAGGATGATATAAATAAGCCAATCTTTTATGTTCAATAACTCATAATATATGCAACACCAGGAGATTAAATCACTTTTGCCTGAAAATTGGTTTTTTAATTGGTGTCCCTTTTAAATCTACATGAAACTAAGCAATAACTTCACCTATACATGGCATAAACCATCTCTTGCTATCAAATGGAAGTAAATGCAGGAATAGGCATGTTCTCACAGCCCTTCAAGAGACAAAGTCTAGATAAGCCATAATAGCAATATGTTTGTTTGTAGTGGGGGCCTGGAGCATAGAGCACCTAATAACTGGTTCATTAAAACACTTTTCTTTCTCATCCAGGTTCAACAAACACTGAGCATCCTCCAGCAGTTAGCCATGGCAATGGGCCCAAACATTAGGCAACATGTGAAAAACCTGGGCATTCCCATCATCACTGTTCTTGGAGACAGTAAGGTAGGCAATCAAGTCTTGTATTTTCCTTTAGGAATGAAGGCTCAGCCTCTGTATATTTCCAGATGCACTGGGAGCAATCTTCAGTGTTTGACTTAAACTAGCCTAGATGTTCAGCGGCAGGTGAGCTGTCAGAAGCTTTCTGTATGCTCCTCAGAGCTCTGTCTTCCAAATTACTGCAGATTTACTATCCACAGATATGAATACTGTCTCTGCTGTGGTTAAGCTGGTGGCTTTTTTGTTCAATGTCCGTGATGTACAATACAGCCCATTTATGCACAGTGTCCAGCTCTTCGTCTTAAACTGATTTTTAATAAACTCTGCTTCTCAATGTAAAAGATACAGCCCAGGTTAGCAGTATTAGGGCAGCAGATTGGTTTGCTGTGCAGGGATCAGTGCCAGGCCTAGCTCTCTGGATAGAGTGGGCACTTAATGCTACTCCAGTGACTACCCCCAGGTGATGTGTAGCTTTCTGTCCAGTATTTAGCTGTGAAGAATCCTGCTGACATGGGCCCTTTCAGAATGTCTGTCTGAAAATAAGGTATATTGGAGGTCCTAAACATGATTCTGTTGGAGGAATATCTTAAAGGAGACTTTCATTTTTTTTGTTGGGTTGGAGTTTATTTTTGACATGGCTGTGTTTTAAATTCTATTTTGCTTAGTGTGATAGGTGCCTTGAATAGATTGAAGTAACTAACATCTAAGTAGTCAGAACTTAATAGAGATGTCATATTGTCTATAAAACTCTATTCCATGTAGTCTGGCATCCTTGAATGGGTGTGTAAATTAGCTGCTTCAGAGCAGACTGTTGCCTTTCGCTTTTTAGGTGTCACTAGGAAGTATTGGATCATGTTGTGAGTATGTAGGAGTAAGAGATGGCATTCTCCTTGACCTCAGCCGATGATCAGTTCATGCCCTGAAGTAGAAGTAGCTGGGTTTGGGCAGTTCACAGAAATGTAGGCTGGTAGGGATGTCTGGAGGTCCTCTAGTCCAGCTCCCTGTACTGAGGCAGGGCCAAGGAAACTTAGAGCATTCCTGATAGGTATTTGTATAACCTGTTCTTAAAAGCCTCCAATTATTATGATTCCAGTACCTCCCTTGGAAGTCTAGTCCAGTGCTTAACTATCTTCATAGTTAGGAAAATCTAAGTATTCCTTGCTGCAGACTAAGTCCTACTTTCTACCTTCAGAACAATCGATCATTGTCCTCTTTATAACAACCCTTAATATATTTGAAGTCAAGTCATTGGGTACCCTCGGAGTCCTCTTTTTTTTCAAAACTAAATATACCAAGAATTTTAACCTTTTCCTTTATAGGTTAGGTTTTCTTAATTTTTGTTGCCATCCTCTCCAGTTTGTCCATATCTTTCTTAGTGTGCCACCCAGAACTGGACACAGTGCTGCAGCTGAGGTTTCACCAGTGCACAGTAGAACGGGACAGTTTCCTCCCATGTCACTCCTATTAATACACCCCAGAATACTAGCCTATTTTTCATAACTGCATCACATTGTTGGCTCATATTCAATTTGTGATCCATAATAAACTGGGTTACTGAAAAGTAGCTGGAGGTATTTCCTAATCCTGCCCAGATTCATAAATATGCAAAACCTGTTTTAATCTTCATGGAAGTAAGTAACCTCATTCTTTAGCCCTCTTGTGAGTTGTGGATTTGAAATTATCCTTTCATTAGGTAGGGGCAGCAGACAAAATTCTTTCAAAGATGCTCCCATTCCTTTTCTGTGTCAGGCCTTACTTAAACTTGTCGTCTGACTAGTGTATTATGCCTACTTTTCAGAGACTTCTCTGTCTGATAGAATGAGTTGCATTTTGTGATGCTGGGACTTGGGTTTCCCAGCAGTGAACAAAAGTGAGTTCTTGGTACAGGATGATTTAATCTTTGATGGAAAGGGTGATCCCAGAATCTCCCTAGTTTTTATCTTCTTGCTACAGAACAATGTACGTGCTGCTGCCCTGGCTACTGTGAATGCTTGGTCAGAACAAACTGGCATGAAAGAATGGTTGGAAGGAGAAGACCTGTCTGAGGAGCTCAAAAAAGAAAACCCTTTCTTAAGACAAGAGGTAAAGATTGGTGCTGTGTATACGAGTTTGTTCCTTATATCTTTGAATTGCTGCTTAGCCATAGTATGAGCACAACTGTAGAAATAAAGGGGTGAGGCTAGTACTAGTGCAGACAGCAGTATCACGAGGGTAAGAAATGTGTAATTCTGTTTATGTACTGACTTGTAAAAGTAAAAAGAGAATTTAACAAGGATGATATTGTTACTCTCACTGGTGGTGCTGAAATTCAAATTTCAGTGTTGCTCAAATTTAAATAAAATTAAAGGTGCTGCTTCTCTCAAATGAGCCTTACTTTATGCACAGGTGCTTAAGAACAGAGCTGTGGCTTTGGGATGTTGCCTGAACTAGGGATGCCGAAAGTGCAACTCACCGACCAAGAATAATGCACAACTCTGACATGCTGCCCTTATCTTTAACTTGGAATACTAGCCATAATGGAGCCTGGCCACTTGAATCAAATTACTTGTATATTGGGATCTGTAGTCTCAGTGGGCTGCACTTTAGTGTTGAAGATCAGGATGGATGCAAATGGTGAATATCTGAGCTGAGTTTTGGTCCCCTCAGCTAATTCACACAACTAATTCTGTTCCTATTAAGACTGCTGGTGACTCCTTACCACAATGCATGTTTCGGACATCAGTTATATTCTGAAGGGCAAAGCTAATGTATGCTATCTCCTTCCAGCTTCTGGGCTGGTTGGCTGACAAGCTGCCTACCCTCCGTTCTGTTCCTTCTGACTTGCTTTTGTGTGTGCCTCACCTGTACTCCTGCCTGGAGGATCGAAATGGAGACGTGCGTAAAAAAGCACAGGATGCCTTGCCATTCTTTATGATGCATCTCGGTTTTGAGAAGATGGCCAAAGCTACTGGCAAGCTGAAGGTATTGTTAGACTCTTACCTGAGGAAGAAGGCAGTGTATGAATGAGCTTGGGTGAAAGTGGGTGTAATGTCTGTGGCAAATGTCTGACTCTTACTAGAAAGTGATCTTGTGAATGTTTTGAGCCATTTATACTCTCAGGAATCACTGCTGACTTCAGGTGTGAAATACTTGATCTTCAATGAGTGTGGTTTAAAGTAGTTGCATATGTTAACTACATTACGACTTCAAATTCTCAAAGCACCGTCCCTTTGGCTAAACTACCTTCCATTTAGCCTCTTGCATGCTGCACTTTTAAACTGCAGCCGTTTATCACTGTTCATAGACTGACATATCTCTCTGTATGTGCATCTTTCTCTCTAGCCAACTTCCAAAGATCAGGTACTGGCCATGCTCGAAAAAGCCAAAGCCATCATGCCAGCCAAACCTGCTGCTCCTGCTAAGGCATCTTCCAGAGTGGTAGGAGGAGCAGCTCCAGCCAAATTCCAGTCTGCATCAGGTAATCTATCTTGAAATGCTGGGAAATGTGTGGGGAAGAATTTCCTCAGAAAATAGTAATTTGAAGGGAAACCCTAAATTTTAATGATCAGTCATGCTAGCATGAAAGCGTGTGTGTAAGACACAGATCCTTTGGGGAGGACCTTGTTTACAGAAGCAGGGTATAGGGAATAAGAACCACTCTGTAATGTCCCCTGTCAAGATAGTAGGTTGGATGTCTGTGGAAGAGAAGTTTCATTTGTGCGCGGATGAGTTTCATTGGAATGTAGAGGCAAGCCAGTTAATCAGAGTCTTGGTGTGGTACTGGTAAATCACAGAGAAGTCAAGTCATTAAGACTTACTACTGTGGAATTAGTCACTCCATAGTCTGAAAAACTTTTAAGGACTACTTATAGAAACCCCACCTTTGGGGGCTGGAGCTGCAGGTTCCCAGGGTTTTGGTGTCTCTAGCTTAATATGCAGATACTCTTATATGTGTAGAATCTCTCTGGTCTGTAGAACATGACTGTTGGATTAATCAAACCCAGGGGACCAGAGAGGCAAAGTTCTTGTGCTTGAAAAGTTGCCGTATGTCAGCCTCAAAAGGGTGCCGGATTCCTCCTCTACTGCTTCTGTTTTGGCACTCTGAGCTCTTTGGGGAGGCTACAGACTGTTGGGTTTTCTTGGTGTGTCATCTGTTTGTGTGTGTTCCCCCTCCCATCAGTCTTTGTTCTTCCTTCTCCTTGGCACTTCCAAACTAAAGTAGAGGAGAAGTTATGCAGTGTCAGTTTTGAGAATTGTTGTGAACCAGCAGTGGTAACCTCTGACAGTGGTGCATGGCTTAGTCCTGCCCTCTTGTCCCATTCTTCTAGCACCAACTTGGGAAGTCACTCACTCTAAGTGATTGCGTTTATGCCTGCCCCGCTTTAGAGCAGTGGTTTTCAAACTTTTTTTTTTCCTGGCAACCCAGTTGAAAAAAATTGATGCTGTGACCCAACAGAGCTGGGGATGAGGGGTTTGGGGTGTGGGCTGGGTTGCAGGCTCTGGAGTGGGGACAAGGATGAGGGAGTTGGGGTGCAGGAGGGGCCCTGGGTTTGGGATGTGGGTTTGGAATGTAGGCTTACCTTGGGTGGCTCCCGGGCAGCGACGCAGCGGGGGTGCTAAGGCAGGCTTCCTGCCTGTCCTGGCACCGTGGACCATGTTGCGTCCCAGAAGTGGCCAGCAACAGGTCCAGCTCCTAGGTGGAGGCTCACAAGTGGCTCTGCCTGCAGCCAAACATTTCCCCCCCCCCCCAGCTCCCATTGGCTGATTCTCGGCCAGTGGGAGTGCAGAACCAGTGTTCGGGGGTGGGGGCAGCATGCAGAGCCCCGTGGCTGCCCTGCCTGCCTAGGAGCTGGGCCTGCTGGCCAATGTCAGAACAGGTAAAGACTAGCCTGCCTTAGGTGGGCAGCACTGCCAATGGGACTTCTAACGGCCTGGTCAGCGGTGCTGGGTCTCGACCCACAGTTTGAAAACCACTGTTCTAGACTGCTTGCGTGGCAAAGCTGTTGAGGGACCTGAGCCTACTTTTCAGCAGCCCCACATAAACCGTAAGGAACAATCACTGTTAAGCTTGCCATCTAAGACCAGAAACATACTAAGATTGAGGAAAGAGGAAGATTAAAATGTGCAAATTTTTATATACATTTAGATACGAGGGCTAGTTTCTTGGTGTTGACATAGTCTGTAAATACCTGACTGTTAGCACAGTCAGCTTCCTTTGTGCATCTGAAACCCTTGCCTCTCCTTGTGATTTAAGGGTTTTGTTCTTATTATGAGCAACATCCCTTCTCTGCAGTGAGAATGAAGAACAGGGCTGGACTGAATGTGCTGTTTGTGAATGGACTCATTTTTTCAAAATGTGTTTTGAAATAATCTCTTGTTTCCAAGCACCTGCTGAAGATTCAGGGTCCAGCACCATGGAGCCCAAGCCTGACCCCAAAAAGGCCAAAGCAGGAGGAGCTGCCTCTAAAGCTAAGGTACAGTGATACCACCATGCAAGACTAATCATCTTGGTTCCAGCTGGGGAGTGTAACAGCTTGTTAATGGAGCCCTTAATGCTTTTACAGAAGTGCTCTGTGCAATCTTGAGAGTATCCAGTCTCTCAAGTGAAAGATGCCCTTCACATCCGTTGTGCTGCTATCATTGTTTTTGCCCAGTCCTACTTAATAGGCTTGCCACAGTCTGAAGTTCAGATCACTGGTTCTTTAGCTTCCCTTACTATAAACATCCTTGGCTTTTTATCGAATATGGTCTGTATTTAAAATATATCTTGATAAACTTAATCTTGTATTCTGTTCTAATATTATAAAATCTAGTTTTGAACAGTAATTCTGAATCCACATGCCAGAGAAATTCCCATCTTTAGTCCACTGCATCCAAGGGTCTATCTCTCAGCACAGTGCACAAAGGAGGTGCTTAAGGATGCAATGGTAGCTACAGTTGGCTGTACCTGAGTGCAGAGTTTAAGTTGTACTACCATTAGTGTCTGTTTTTTATATTCTGTTACTTTGCTATTGAACTTACCAGGTAAGTGGGTCAGAAACTTCACAAGTGCTCCTCCACATGTTGAATGCCACTGCAACTATAGCAGTCCATCCTGCCACAAATTTGGAACAGGAAAAACATCAGAGGCAAGGCAGGGGTAGGCAACCTATGGCACGCGTGCTGAAGGCGGCACATGAGCTGATTTTCAATGACACTCACGCTGCCCAGGTCCTGGCCACAAGTACGGGGGGCTCTGCATTTTAATTTAATTTTAAATAAAGCTTGTTAAACATTTTAAAAACCTTATTTACTTTACATACAACAATAGTTTAGTTATATATTATAGAGTTATAGAAAGAGACCACCTAAAAACATTAAAATGTATGACTGGCACGCGAAACCTTAAATTCTTCTTCGAGTGATTGCTCATATCCATTCCAGTTAGGTGTACGCGCCGCGCGTGCACATTCGTCGGAAAACTTTTACCCTAGCAACTCAGTGGGCCGGCAGGTCGCCCCCTAGAGTGGCGCCACCATGGCGCTCCATATATACTCCTGCCGGCCCACCCGCTCCTCAGTTCCTTCTTACCGCCCCCCGCCGGTACCACCAAGGCCTTCCGGCACCGACCGTCGCCGGCACCGATGTCGACTCGGCACCGTTCCCTTCTTCCGAGGTCGAGAGAGTCTACGATTCCTGCTGGTGCCTGGCGGCTCCCCGGCACGCGCCGTGGTTGAGCCCCCTGCTCCCGCTACTTCCGTGCCACCTGCATCGCAGCCAGAGAGCTCGCCTCAGTTGCGTTATCCGGCCTGCAGAGGCACCGATGACTTCGGCTCCGTCGATTCCAGTTCCCCAGGACCAGGGAATCCGGTGCCTGGCAGCTCCCCGGCTCGCGCCGTGGTAGAGCTTACTGCTCCTGCTGCTTCTGTGTCAGCTGCACCACAGCTAGACAGCTCGTCTAAGATGGCTCGCCCGGCGCCGACGACGTCGGCACCGTCGATCCCGGTCCCACGAGGGCCGTAGAATCCGGTGCCTGACGGCTCCCCGGCACGCGCCGTGGTTGAGCGTATTGCTCCTGCTGCTTCCGTGCCAGCGGCACCGCAGCCAGAGAGCTCGTCTAGTCGGATCGCCATGCGCTGACACCTACTACGGCACCGATGACGTCGTCACCGTCGATCCTGGTCCCATAAGGGCCGTAGAATCCGGTGCCTGACGGCTCCCCGGCACGCGCCGTGGTTGAGCGTATTGCTCCTGCTGCTTCCGTGCCAGCGGCACCGCAGCCAGAGAGCTCGTCTAGTCGGATCGCCCGGCGCCGACGCCTGCTACGGCACCGATGACGTCGTCACCGTCGATCCCGGTCCCACAAGGGCCGTGGAATCCGGTGCCTGACGGCTCCCCGGCACGCGCCGTGGTTGAGCGTATTGCTCCTGCTGCTTCCGTGCCAGCGGCACCGCAGCCAGAGGGCTCGTCTACGTCGGATCGCCCGGCACCGACACCTGCTGCGGCACCGATGGCGTCGGCACCGTCGATCCCGGTCCCACACGGGCCGTAGAATCCGGTGCCTGACGGCTCCCCGGCACGCGCCGTGGTTGAGCGTTTGCTCCGGCTGCTTCCGTGCCAACGGCACCGCAGCCTGAGGGCTCGTCTACGTCGGATCGCCCGGCACCGACACCTGCTGCGGCACCGATGGCGTCGGCACCGTCGATCCCGGTCCCACACGGGCCGTAGAATCCGGTGCCTGACGGCTCCCCGGCACGCGCCGTGGTTGAGCGTATTGCTCCGGCTGCTTCCGTGCCAACGGCACCGCAGCCAGAGAGCTCGTCTACGTCGGATCGCCCGGCTCCGACACCTGCTGCGGCACCGATGACGTCGGCACCGTCGATCCCGGTCCCGCAAGGGCCATAGTATCCGGTGCCTGACAGCTCCCCGGCGCGCGCCGTGGTCGAGCTACTTCTCCGGCTGCTTCCGTGCCCACGGCACCGCGGCCAGAGGGCTAGTCTAAGTCGGATCGCCCGGCACCGACACCTGCTTCGGCACCGTCGATCCCGGTCCCGCAAGGGCCGTAGAATCCGGTGTCCGACGGCTCCCCGGCACGCGCCGTGGTTGAGCGTATTACTCCCGCTGCTTCAGTGCTGACGGCACCCCAGCCAGACGGCTTATCTAACTCGGTTCTCCCGGCACCGGCACCTACCGAAGCTCTGATGACCTCGGTACCATGGATCCCGGCCCCACGAGGGCCGTCGAATCCGGTGCCTGACAGCTCCCCAGTACGCACTGTGGTTGAGCCTGCTGTTCCCTGCGCGCCGGAGATGTTACCAACGGCGAGGGCTCTCAGTGCCATGACGGAGTCAGTGCTGCCTGACCCGGGCACCGCCGGTACGGGTAATACAGTCTCTTCAAGGGACTGTCCCCTGTCAGTACAGCAGAGCGGCACCGTCTATGATCACGGTCCCGCAGACGCTCCAAGTCCTGTCGGCACGCCGGACACCACTGGCAGTCCCGGTACTGTTTTCCTCGGTACGGGTCACACTCACTGCACCGGTCGGTATCCCGTTCGCCGACCCGCTATCGGCACCGTTCCGACATCTGGCACCGGGGCAGGTACCTTGACTCCTGTAGCTCTTCTCCGAGCCTCGAGATCTCGGTCGACCTCCCGACACCGTTCTGGTTGCGGGTCTGGATCTCGTTCCAGGTACCGATACGCCTCCCGATGCCGGTCCCCGGTGCCGAGTTGGGCAAGGTCCGAGTGAGTCAGGGACTCGGCCCGTGCCCTCTTTTAGTACCTCCATGGCCGTCCGGACACGCATCCGTGTCACCCCATATGCGCGGATTTTATGCTCAGGACCACGATCCTGATATCATGGCCAGCGGGCGCCAGCCCCGAAGCGGAAAGAGCCTTGGCGAATGCAAGGTGTACTCTGCAGGGGCCCTGCACCTCTGGGGTGCGAAGCAACAAGCCTTGCTTAGCTGCGATAATTATAGCACCTGGGTGGAGGAGTTTCTCCCTCGAACCTCCCACCTAGAGTTCGCTGCCGTCTTGGAGGACGGGGGAAAGGATTTACCCTTTGTTGGTAAAGGCATCTTCGCGGCAGAGACAGCCCCAGACTGCGAAGCCTGCTGGACAATAGGGTCCTAATGCGTCTCAGCATGTATACGCCTGCGACCAAACGCAGGCCTTTATGGCCCCAGCCGCCATACTCTGTGCCTAGCCAGAGGCAGAACTCTGGAAAACGGCAAGGCCAAGGTGGTCGCAGACAAACGTCAGGCCCCCTAAAAAGCCAAAGTCGAGGTCCCTCGCAATTACCACTGGGACCAAAGACGGACCTTCCAAGGTTCACCGGAGGGCGGTGTACCAGTCGCAGGACGGGATCCTGATCCCGCTTTCTCCTGGCATGGCCCCAGTTACTTTTAGGTCGCTGGGTCCTGCGCACGATGGAGCATAGGTACCACCTTAAAATTGCTCCAGCCCTGTCCCCCTTCAGCGGACAAAAGGGGCTAGGGGTTTTACTCCCGTTATGCCCTAGTCCCCCACTCGACCACAGGTCAGACCTTCCTGGTCCTGCATGGACTCAACCGGTTTGGGATAAGGTTGAAGTTCTGCATGGTATCCCTGGGAACCATTATTCCATCCTTGCCTCCGGGGGGCTACTATGCCGCCCTGGATAGGAAGGACGCGTACTTTTGCAATGCCATCTTCCCTCCGCATGGGAGATGCCTCCGCTTTATAGCCAGCGGTGAATACTCCCGGTTTACGGCCATAGTCGCCGCCTACCGTAGCTATGTCGGATATGCGTTTTTCCGTATTGGGACGATTCGCTTATCCGAGGAGACTCTGACACACAAACCACTCAGCCAGTGGGCATCGTCACGGTCTTATTCACAGATCAAGGCCTGATGTTTACTAATAGAGCAATCCGCTCTGGTTCCCACGCAGAGGTTGGGCTTCCTAGGGGCTATCTTGGTCTCCTACCTAGCTGGAGCCTGCTTATCGCAACTGCGGTTTTAGGCGATGGCATCAATCATCTGAGGTCTGAAGGCTTTCCCAACGACCTCAGCTCGTTCTTGTCTCAGTCTCCTGGGTCCATGGTTGCCCGCAAGTTTGTAACCAAACACGCCAAGCTCCGCCTCCGTCCTCTCCAAGTCTGGCCCACCTCGGCGTACCGCTTGGACAGGGAGCCAATGGTCATGGTAGTCACCGTTCCCTCGAACGCCTTAGGCTCCCTAGAGTGGTGGCTAACCCCCTCCTTGGTGTGGACAGGATGCGGTTTCATCCGCCCCAGCCCTCACTGCCCCTGACGGCGGACGCATCATCTCTCTGCTCGAGTGCTCATGGTCACCTCCGAGCTTAAGGCCTTCGGTCTTCTAGAGAGCTGGCATTCCTCATTAATGCCCCAAAAATCAGAGTAGTCCGCCTGGCGTGCCAGGGGTTCCAGCGGCAGCTGCGAGGCCGTTGTATCTCGGTGTTTACAGCCAACACAATGGCCAGGTGCTTCATAAGCATTCAGGGGGGACATAGTCCCCCCCCCTTTTTTGTCAGGAGGCCATCCATTTCCGGGTCTTTTGCATGGCCCGCTCGATGGAGCTGGCGACGTCCTTTCTCCCAGGCGTTCGGAACGTCTTATCTCTTTGACTCAGCAGGTCTTTCCTGTCTTACGAGTCATCACTCTGCCCCATGTGAGGCGTCCCGCTTTCCGGAAGTGGAAATGGTTCCTCACACAGACCTGTTCGCTCACCGCGAGTGCAGGAAATGCCAGGTGTCCTGCTCCTTCCAAGGTCTCTCCTCGGAATCGATCTTGGACGCATTCCTGATACCGTGGAACGGCCAACTGCATTATGCCTTCCCGCTGTTCCCACTGGTTCGTTACGTCCTGCTCAAATTCCGCAGGGGCGGAGCGTGCGTCATCATGATCACTCCAGAGTGGTCCAGGCAGCACTGACATACCACGTTGCTCGGCCTGTCAGCCCAGACCTCATCACTCAGGGCAATGACAGGCTTCGTCACTCGGACCTGCAGCCTCTTCGCCTCACGGTGGCTCCTGCGTACCTGAGTTGGGGTGACAGGCAGCCTTCCACCTGGTCAATGTACCGAGCCAGGTGGAAGCGTTTCCTTTACAGCTGCAGTACGCTCGATCTTGCTCCTGCTGAGGTCTCGATCCCCTCTATCTGGCCTGCCTCTGGCCTTCAGCGGCAGGATCTGGCGGTATCATCGCTGAGGATACTCTCAGCAGCCGTCCCTACCTTCCAGCAGGCTAAGATGGACGTTCAGTGTCCCACGCTCTATGGGTTCGAGGTCTCTCAAGGGCTTGGAGCGCTTGCACCCTCGGGTGCGCCGCCCAGCCCCGCCCTGGGGCCTCAACCTAGTCTTGGCCAGACGGGTCTCTGAGATCAGAGCTCTTACGAAGGTTCCACAAAGACAAGGTGCAGTTGTGACCGCACCCGGCTTTCCTCCCTAAGGTGTTTTGGCCTTTCATGTTACCCACAGCTCAACGCAATGGGCATAACCTTTGCACTCCTTGGACATCTGTGGAGTGCTCGCATTATCTTGTGCTGACAGAATCATTTCCTAAGGTGCCCCAGCTCTGCCCTGGAGCGGGCCAAAGGGAGGGCTTGCTTGTTTTCCTCTCAGAGGATCTCATCTTGGGTGATGGCGGACATCCCCACTTGTTCTGATTTGGCTCATATTTCACCAAGCCACATCACCGTGCATTCTACCAGGGCTCAGGCTTCATCTGCCGCCTTGCTGGCTCGTGTTTCTACCCACGAGACCTGTCGCGAAGCTCCATTGGTCCTCGGTCCTTACCTTTGCTTCGCAGTATGCCCTGGTTCAGCAGTCAAGAGAGGCTGTAGCCTCTGGCTCGGCAGTTTTATTCTGCCACATTTCACTCCGACCCCACCGCCTTTGTAAGGCTTGGGATTCACCTAACTGGAATGGATATGAGCAATCACTCGAAGAAGAAAAGACGGTTACTCACCTTTGTAACTGTTGTTCTTCGAGATGTGTTGCTCATATCCATTCCGCACCCGCCCTCCTTCCCCACTGTCGGAGTAGCCGGCAAGAAGGAACTGAGGAGCGGGTGGGCCGGCAGGAGTATATATGGAGCGCCATGGTGGCGCCACTCTAGGGGGCGACCTGCCGGCCCACTGAGTTGCTAGGGTAAAAGTTTTCCGACGAATGTGCACGCGCGGCGCGTACACCTAACTGGAATGGATATGAGCAACACATCTCGAAGAACAACAGTTACAAAGGTGAGTAACCGTCTTTCAGAGTGAATAAATGAAGACTTGGCAACCTCTTCTGAAAGGTTGCCGAACCCTGGGTTAAGGTGTCTTTGTAAACCAGCCTGCAGCCACTGAATTCCTTCATCTAAAGTCTTTCAAATAAACTAGAATTAGCGCTGTTGAGTGCACAGCAGGTTTGGGGGCTTCAGGGTCTAAAGGGAGTGATTTAGAGGTACATGTTGAGTTGTCTAACCACCAAGCCTTTTCTGTGGCCTATTGCAGCAGTCTGATGGTAATAACAGTATGTCCAAGGCTAATACAGGCCTCACCAAAGGCAATACCAGTCTGACAAAGAACAAACCCATCAAACAGGTACCAACTTAAGGTTTAGACACCCCTAGGTGACTGGTGCACTGGTCAAGTCTGAAGCGTCCTGTCTCACAAAAGGCTATTGCACACTTTGCTGTGGGTTTTGCTTCCACACAGCCAGAGCATGTACCTGAGGATTCTAACCACTGTTGCCAGCTTCTACCTGCATCTCATACACTTGGCCAGCATGAGGTCAGGGGTTGGTGTCTGGCATCACTTGGAATGAAGGGTTGTATATAGGTTTTGCAGTGCTTTCTGCTCAGTACTACTTTTGCTTTTTCAGGGTGCACAAGGGAAGAAGGTACCAAGTAAGCCCAATCTGAAGGAAGATGATGACAAATCAGGTCCTATTTTTATCATTGTCCCAAATGGGAAAGAGCAAAGAATGAAAGATGAGAAAGGATTGAAGGTGAGAGGGATCTTAAGAGCATACTCAATTTTTGTAAGTTTAGGTATTAAAGGAAATACATTGTATTATCTGTGAGCATAGTGTTGCACCTTGTGTAGCATGGGAATCCAGTCTTCATTTGATGTCTTGATACTTCAAAGCTAAGGACCATCTCTTATAGGCTGTTTACAAGGTCTTCAGTCTCCATAGCATGTGTAAGAAAGCAAAAACTGTCTCCTAAGAGAAATGGCAGAAGCCTCATTGCTTTAGGTCACTCTTAAAACTAGATTCAACCAAACAATAGAGAAAGTAAATATGTAACAAGCCTGGCCAAGCTCTCGGGGATGGACAAGGTGACCTAATGGGCATCTTCCATCTTTAAGTACTAGAGTTCTGAGAGGCTCCACAGGTTGTTGTTTTTTTATTCTAACAAGCACCTGTTATCAAGCTTGGCGCTCATAACAAATCTTAATTTGCAGGCTCCTCTTACTTTGAAACCTACACTTTTTCGGTTATCTAATGATGGGTGGACCCCCAGCTGGTTAAGTGGGCACATATCTGTAGACATGGTTTAAAGATGAGGTGTTTGGCTTAGATATGACCCATGTTAACACTAGTGTACTAGCAAGTACACTGAAGTATTGCTGCTTTCATTCTTATGGATGTAGAATGCTAAACGTGTGCATTTTTTGGTTGCAGGAGGGAGTTTGCTATTCTCTGTGCCTGTTATGTTAGTTATGCTCTGTGGCTCTTGGGTATCAGCTCAGTAACAAGCAGTATATTGCTGGCCTTGAGTTATGAGTGTGTTTTTGTTTCTTGTTTTGAAGGTGCTGAAATGGAACTTCACTACTCCCCGTGATGAATATATCGAACAGCTAAAAACTCAGATGTCCAGCTGTGTTGCCAGATGGGTACAAGATGAGATGTTTCATACAGACTTTCAGCACCACAACAAGGCATTGGCTGCAATGGTAGAGGTGAGTTAGGGACCTATGGCAGACAACAATGGAATGTGGGATGTCCTTTACCACATCTACATACTGCAGCAGTGAAACATCAGGTTAGGAGTTCTTCCTAAGCGGTCAGTAGGTTAGGAGACTTCATGGTACTAGTTTGGGCACACATTTCTCAAGTTATAGGCCTAAATGAGCACTTTCAGAGGGACAATACAATTAGTATTCATCTCTTTTGCTGAGGGAGGGGGACGCTTTGTTTACTCATTTTAGGTACTGCTCTGAATTTTATTAGTGAAATCTAGAGGCAGGTGCCAGCTGCTACCATGCAGTGTGGGAGAGTTGCTTAGTATGTAATAGTTGAGGGGTCTCACTAAGGCTTAAAGCCCAAGAATCTTTTATGAATCTACAACAGGAAGCTGCCACCTATAAATAATTCATTTTACTGGAACAGACATGGCTTTTGATTTATACTTTGCCCTTCTTCACTTTTCTTTCCATGGGCTATACCATTTATGTATTTGATCCTGCACAACCTGATGTTTTTTCCCTTCATCTCAAGCACTTGGAGAGTGAAAAAGATGGAGTCATCAGCTGCCTGGATCTGATCTTGAAATGGCTCACCCTACGGTTCTTTGATACCAACACAAGTGTGCTGATGAAGGCCCTTGAATACCTTAAATTGCTTTTCACCTTGCTGAGCCAGGAGGAGTATCATCTTACGGAGAACGAGGCATCCTCTTTCATCCCATATCTTATCCTGAAGGTACCACATACTGAGGGAAATTAGGATAATGACTTGCCCCTAGACATTGCTAGGGCACCAGCTAATGCTGTAGTTATTCTGTTCTGTACTGCTTTGATGCAGTTACCTTTGAATAGCATGGGTGGGTGGTGTGGCTGGGTTTTTTGAGTGTAAGCCTGGTATCATGCAGACTAACTGGCAAAGTATGCTGCTGGTGCAGAGTATTTAAAAGAGTCCTGTCCTGGTTTTGTGTCTTTTCTCTGATCTCCTCCACCCCCTAGGTTGGGGAACCCAAAGATGTTGTCCGCAAGGATGTGCGTGCCATTCTGAATAGGATGTGCTTAATCTATCCAGCCAGCAAGATGTTCACTTTCATCATGGAGGGGACAAAGTCAAAAAACTCCAAACAGCGGGCAGGTAGGAAATAGCACTGTTGGCTGGAAAACTTTTGGTGTACCATTGTAGACATCCCAAACTCATTTCAGAATACAATGTGGATCAGGATATGCTGGCCATAACACTTTCTGAAAAACTCAGTTTTTCCTATCTGTGATATCTTTCCCCAAATGCATAACAACTTGGGTGACGAGAAGATTGTAAAGAAGAAATATATCAAGCCTCCTTGTCATCTTTCTCATGCTTCTCTCTCTCTGCCTGAGCCACAAACATTATGCCTCAAGCAGTTTTCTAGTTATCTGGGAGGGGCCTGCTCTGGAATAAGAGTGATTAGGCAGAAAGTGTTAGTCAGTTTTGTCTAACCGAACATCACACGCACAAATGGTTAAGTTCTTCTTCGAGTGATTGCTCATATCCATTCCAGTTAGGTGTACGCGCCGCGCGTGCACATTCGTCGGAAAACTTTTACCCTAGCAACTCAGTGGGCCGGCAGGTCGCCCCCTAGAGTGGCGCCACCATGGCGCTCCATATATACTCCTGCCGGCCCACCCGCTCCTCAGTTCCTTCTTACCGCCCGTGTCGGTCGTTGGAACAGTGGAGCGCGGCTTAGCTGACCTCCACTTCCCTAGCTACTCGTTTTCTCGTATATAATTATGCAGTTATAACCCTTTTATATATATATTTGTATGGTTATACGGGTTTTCTTTGCTAACATGGTTAGTTTAGTTAGCGGGGTTCAGGAAGTAGCCCCTTCCATGAGCCCAGTGCCGGAGCCATGCATGGCTCACCGGGTTTTAAAAGGGGCCCGGCCTGCCAGAAGCCGTGGCCGAAGAGAGATCTACATGACTCCTGTTTGAAGTGCCTCAGGGCAGATAAGTGCCCCATTTGCAAGGCTTTTAAGCCGAGAACAAAAAGGTGCGGGACTTTCACTTACCCCTCCACCTTGGGCGCCGAGCGGTATTCAAGCGGCGGGCAGAAGCGCCTCGGCACCGGACCCCGCCAGTACTACCAAGGCCTTTCGGCACCGACCGTCGCCGGCACCGATGTCGACTCGGCACCGCTCCCTTCCGAGGTCGAGAGAGTCTACGATTCCTGCTGGTGCCTGGCAGCTCCCCGGCACGCGCCGTGGTTGAGCCCCCTGCTCCCGCTGCTTCCGTGCCACCTGCATCGCAGCCAGAGAGCTCGCCTAAGTTGCGTTACCCGGCACCGGCACCTGCAGAGGCACCGATGACTTCGGCTCCGTCGATTCCAGTCCCCCAGGACCACGAAATCCGGTGCCTGGCAGCTCCCCGGCTCACGCCGTGGTAGAGCTTACTGCTCCTGCTGCTTCTGTGCCAACTGCACCGCAGCTAGAGAGGTCGTCTAGGATGGCTCGCCCGGCACCGACGACGTCGCCACCGTCGATCCCGGTCCCACGAGGGCCGTAGAATCCGGTGCCTGACGGCTCCCCGGCACGCGCCGTGGTTGAGCGTATTGCTCCTGCTGCTTCCGTGCCAGCGGCACCGCAGCCAGAGAGCTCATCCAAGTCGGATCGCCCGGCGCCGACACCTGCTACGGCACCGATGGCGTCGGCACCGTCGATCCCGGTCCCACAAGGGCCGTAGAATCCGGTGCCTGACGGCTCCCCGGCACGCGCCGTGGTTGAGCGTATTGCTCCTGCTGCTTCCGTGCCAGCGGCACCGCAGCCAGAGGGCTCGTCTACGTCGGATCGCCCGGCACCGACACCTGCTGCGGCACCGATGGCGTCGGCACCGTCGATCCCGGTCCCACAAGGGCCGTAGAATCCGGTGCCTGACGGCTCCCCGGCACGCGCCGTGGTTGAGCGTATTGCTCCTGCTGCTTCCGTGCCAGCGGCACCGCAGCCAGAGGGCTCGTCTACGTTGGATCGCCCGGCACCGACACCTGCTGCGGCACCGATGGCGTCGGCACCGTCGATCCCGGCCCCACAAGGGCCGTAGAATCCGGTGCCTGAAGGCTCCCCGGCACGCGCCGTGGTTGAGCGTATTGCTCCTGCTGCTTCGTGCCAACGGCACCGCAGCCAGAGAGCTCGTCTATGTCGGATCGCCCGACACCGACACCTGCTGCGGCACCGATGACGTCGGCACCGTCGATCCCGGTCCCGCAAGGGCCGTAGAATCCGGTGCCTGACGGCTCCCCGGCACGCGCCGTGGTTGAGCTCCTGCTCCGGCTGCTTCCATGCCAACGGCACCGCAGCCAGAGGGCTAGTCTAAGTCGGCTTGCCCGGCACCGACAACGTTGGCACCGTCGATTCCAGTCCCACAAGGGCTATCGAATCCGGTGCCTGACGGCTCCCCGGCACGCGCCGTGGTTGAGCGTATTACTCCCGCTGCTTCAGTGCGGACGGCACCACAGCCAGACAGCTTATCTAACTCGGTTCGCCCGGCACTGGCACCTACCGGAGCTCTGATGACCTCGGTACCGTGGATCCCGGTCCCACGAGGGCCGTCGAATCCGGTGCCTGACAGCTCCCCAGTACGCACTGTGGTTGAGCCTGCTGTTCCCTTCACGCCGGAGATGTTACCAACGGCGAGGGCTCTCAGTGCCATGACAGAGTCAGTGCTGCCTGACCCGGGCACCGCCGGTACGGGTAATACAGTCTCTTCAGGGGACTGTCCCCTGTCAGCACAGCAGAGCGGCACCGTTCATGATCACGGTCCCGCAGACACTCCACGTCCTGTCGGCACGCCGGACGCCACTGGCAGTCCCGGTGCTGTTTTCCTCGGTACTGGTCACACTCGCTGCACCGGTCGGTATCCCGTTCGCCGACCCGCTATCGGCACCGTTCCGACCTCTGGCACCGGGGCAGGTACCTTGACTCCTGTAGCCCTTCTCCGAGTTGGGCAAGGTCCGAGTGAGTCAGAGACTCTGCCTGTGCCTTCTTTTAGTACCTCCATGGCTGTCCGGACGCGCATCCGTGTCATCCCATATGCGCAGATTTTATGCTCAGGACCACGATCCTGATATGATGGCCAGCGGGCGCCAGCCCCGAAGCAGAAAGAGGCTTGGCGAATGCACAGGCTTGGCCGCCAGGTGTACTCTGCAGGGGCCCTGCAGCTCTGGGTAGCAAAGCAACAAGCCTTGCTTAGCTGCGATAATTATAGCACCTGGGTGAAGGAGTTTCTCCCTCAAAACTCCCACCTGGAGTTCGCTACCGTCTTGGAGGACGAGGGAAAGAAGGTTCCCAGAGCATCCCTCCAGGCCTCGTTGGACGCAGCAGACTCTGCGGCCCGCACTCTGGCCTTGGGTGTCACCATGAAGTGCATTTCATGGCTTCAGGTTTTAAAACCTCCGGCCGGAGCTGCAGTATGCCATTCAGGATTTACCCTTTGTTGGTAAAGGCATCTTCGCGGCAGAGACAGCCCCAGACTGCGAAGCCTGATGGACAATAGGGTCCTAATGCGTCTCAGCATGTATACGCCAGCGACCAAACGCAAGCCTTTATGGCCCCAGCCGCCATACTCTGTGCCTAGCCAGAGGCAGAACTCTGGCAAACGGCAAGGCCAAGGTGGTCGCAGACAAACGTCAGGACCCCTAAAGAGCCAAAGTCAAGGTCCTTCGCAATTACCACTGGGACCAAAGACGGACCTTCCAAGGTTCGCCTGAGGGCGGTGTACCAGTCGCAGGACGGGATCTCAATCCCGCTTTCTCCTGGCATGGCCCCAGTTACTTTCAGATCGCTGGGTCCTGCGCACGATGGAGCATAGGTACCACCTTTAATTTGCTCCAGCCCTGTCCCCCTTCAGCGGGCGAAAGGGGCAAGGGGTTTTCTCCCGTTATGCCCTAGTCCCCCACTCGAACACAGGTCTCAGACCTCCCTGGTCCTGCATGGACTCAACCGGTTTAGGATAAGGTTGAAGTTCTGCATGGTATCCCTGGGAACCATTATTCCATCCTTGCCTCCTGGGGGCTACTATGCCGCCCTGGATATGAAGGACACGTACTTTCGCAATGCCATCTTCCCTCCGCACGGGAGATGCCTCTGCTCTATAGCCGACTGTCAATACTCCCGGTTTCCGGCCATAGTCGCCGCCTACCGTCGCTGATGTCGGATATGCGTTTTTCCGTATCTGGACGATTCGCTTATCCGAGGAGACTCTGAGACACAAACCACTCAGCCCGTGGACATCGCCATGGTCTTATTCACAGGTCAAGGCCTGCGGTTTACTATAGAGCAATCCACTCTGGTTCCCACGCAGAGGTTGGGCTTCCTAGGGGCTATCCTGGTCTCCTACCTAGCTGGAGCCTGCTTATCACAACTGCGGTTTTAGGCTATGGCAACAATCATCTGAGGTCTGAAGGCTTTCCCAACGACCTCAGCTCGTTCTTGTCTCAGTCTCCTGGGTCCATGGTTGCCCGCAAGTTTGTAACCAAACACGCCAAGCTCCGCCTCCGTCCTCTCCAAGTCCGGCCCACCTCGGCGTACCGCTTGGACAGGGAGCCAATGGTCATGGTAGTTACCGTTCCCTCGGACGCCTTAGGCTCCCTAGAGTGGTGGCTAACTTCCTCCTTGGTGTGGACAGGGATGCGGTTTCATCCGCCCCAGCCCTCATTGCCCCTGACGGCGGACGCATCATCTCTCTGCTCGAGTGCTCATGGTCACCTCCGAGCTTAAGGCCTTTGGTCTTCTAGGGAGCTGGCATTCCTCATTAATGCTCCAAAAATGAGAGTAGTCCGCCTGGCATGCCAGGGGTTCCAGCGGCAGCTGCGAGGCCGTTGTATCTCGGTGTTTACAGCCAACACGATGGCCAGGTGCTTCATAAGTATTCAGGGGGGACATAGTCCTCCCCCCATTTTTTGTCAGGAGGCCATCCATTTCCGGGTCTTTTGCATGGCCCACTCGATGGAGCTGGCGACGTCCTTTCTCCCAGGCGTTCGGAACGTCTTACCTCTTTGACTCAGCAGGTCTTTCCTGTCTTACGAGTGATCACTCTGCCCCATGTGAGGCGTCCCGCTTTCCGGAAGTGGAGATGTTTCCTCACACAGACCTGTTCGCTCACCGCGAGAGCAGGAAATGCCAGGTGTTCTGCTCCTTCCAAGGTCTCTCCTCGGAATCGCTCTTGGACGCATTCCTGATGTCGTGGAAAGGCCAACTGCATTATGCCTTCCCACTGTTCCCACTGGTTCATTAGGTCCTGCTCGAACTCCGCAGGGGCAGAGCGCGCATCGTCATGATCACTCCAGAGTGGTCCAGGCAGCACTGGCATACCACGTTGCTCGGCCTGTCAGCCCAGACCTCATCACTCAGGGCAACGACAGGCTTCGTCACTCGGACCTGCAGCCTCTTCGCCTCACGGTGGCTGCTGCATACCTGAGTCGGGGTGACAGGCAGCCTTCCACCTGGTCAACGTACCGGGCCAGGTGGAAGAGTTTCTTTTACAGCTGCAATACGCTCGATCTTGCTCCTGCTGAGGTCTCGATCCCCTCTATTTGGCCTGCCTCTGGCCTTCAGCGGCAGGACCTGGCGGTATCATCGCTGAGGATACTCTCGGCAGCCATCTCTACCTTCCAGCAGGCTAAGATGGACGTTCAGTGTCCCACGCTCTATGGGTTCGAGGCCCCTCAAGGGCTTGAAGCGCTTGCACCCTCGGGTGCGCCGCCCAGCCCCGCCCTGGGTCCTCAACCTAGTCTTGGCCAGACGGGTCTCTGAGATCAGAGCTCTTACGGGGGTTCCGCCGTACACTAGGTTCCACAAAGACAAGGTGCAGTTATGACCGCACCCGGCTTTCCTCCCTAAGGTGTTTTGGCCTTTCATGTTACCCACAGCTCAACGCAATGGGCATAACCGTTGCACTTCCTGGACATCTGTGGAGTGCTCGCATTATATTGACAGAATCATTTCCTAAGGTGCCCCCAGCTCTGCCCGGTAGCGGGCCAAAGGGAGGGCTTGCTTGTTTTCCTCTCGGAGGATCTCCTCTTGGGTGATGGCGGACATCCCCACTTGTTATGATTTGGCTCATATTTCCCTAAGCCACATCACTGTGCATTCTACCAGGGCTCAGGCTTCATCTGCCGCCTTGCTGGCTCGTGTTTCTACCCACGAGATCTGTCGCGAAGCTCCATTGGTCTTCGGTCCATACCTTTGCTTCGCAGTATGCCCTGGTTCAGCAGTCAAGAGAGGCTGTAGCCTCTGGCTCAGCAGTTTTATTCTGCCACATTTCACTCCGACCCCACCGCCTTTGTAAGGCTTGGGATTCACCTAACTGGAATGGATATGAGCAATCACTCGAAGAAGAAAAGACGGTTACTCACCTTTGTAACTGTTGTTCTTCGAGATGTGTTGCTCATATCCATTCCGCACCCGCCCTCCTTCCCCACTGTCGGAGTAGCCGGCAAGAAGGAACTGAGGAGCGGGTGGGCCGGCAGGAGTATATATGGAGCGCCATGGTGGCGCCACTCTAGGGGGCGACCTGCCGGCCCACTGAGTTGCTAGGGTAAAAGTTTTCCGACGAATGTGCACGCGCGGCGCGTACACCTAACTGGAATGGATATGAGCAACACATCTCGAAGAACAACAGTTACAAAGGTGAGTAACCGTCTTCTGTCCAGCTCTCATTGATTTACCCACCTCCCACCCGCCAGTTGCACTATTCCTGTACTGATGTATGGAAGAAGGCTCAGTTATTTTCCATAATACTGCAGAACTCCCACAATTCAACCCCTCCCCTCACCCCAGAACCATGCATTGGATTTGAAGCTTCACGTGAAGATTTTTAGCTCTATGGCAGTGAAGAGAACTTTCAGAACTGGTGCAAGGTTGCGTTCCAGAATCTGCCAACAGCCTGAAACAGCTGTGTGAACTGTTCCTATTTATCTATGGGGGATTAACTAATCATTACTTTATAGTTAAATGTTGGCATGAATTATTTCACTGCTGCTCATTTTAGCAACACTAAAATTTTCTAAATTTTAGAAACACCTAAGCTAATGTGCTTATGGCTGGCAATGTTTGGGGGGGGGACTGTGGGCCAACTGACTACTGTCAAGGGTGGCTGGATGGCAAATTTAAAAATTCAAGTCCCCTTCAGAACGAAATCGCCTCTTACCCTGCCCACAAAGTGAAGGGAGTTTCCAGTTTGTCACCAAATTGAGCACTAGAATGCCACAGACAGAGGCGTTTCCACATAATATAGATTCAGGTAACTGCAGGGTATATGGGAATGGGACACTTCTCTTTTTAACTATCTCGGTTGAGGTTCAGTTAAAAAATCAGTGTTTCTGATCCTGTAGAATGCCTGGAAGAGCTGGGGTGTCTCGTTGAGTCATACGGCATGAATGTGTGCCAGCCAACTCCTGGCAAAGCATTAAAGGAGATGGCCATTCACATTGGCGACAGAGACAACACTGTCCGCAATGCTGCACTCAACACCATCGTGACTGTCTACAATGTGCATGGGGACCAGGTGTTCAAGTTGATTGGAAATGTGAGTAACTGGAAATAGAAGGAGGTAGCCTGAACCATCTTTTAATCTTGTGTAAGAGAATCATTCACAGTGAAGTGGTAATGATCAATCCTGGCACATCCTGCTGCTGACAATGGGATAGATGCCAGGAGCTCTGCTGATGGTGTCAGAGTTAATTCACCATGAAACATCCTTTAAAAGTTATTTGGTTAATTCCAGATTATGGGATCTCTAATCTCCAGTAACCATAGGTGGCAAACTAGAATACTGAAGGAAGAAGTAAATGCTGACTGTGAACCCTTTATAAGGGACTGTATTGTTTGTAAATAGTGATTTGACTTTAGAATGATGATGCGATGCCTCTGGTGAAGTTCTTAACCTTGGATGAAGTTCTAAACTAGGGGTGGTCGAACAATCCCCCCCCTCGCCCCCAGCTGGATTTGGCCTGTCAGAGTTTAGGATCCGGCCCGGGGGATTTGCCAGCCCCGTGGCACAGTGGGACTAAGGCAGGCTTCCTGCTTGCCCCAGCCCCATGCCGCTCCCAAAAGCGGCCGACACCATGTCCCTGAGGCCCCTGGGGGAGCAGGGGACAGAGTGCTCTGTGCGCTGACATCCTGCAGGCACTGCCCCCTCCCGCAGCCCCCATTGGCCGGGAACAGGGAATTGTGACCAATGGGAGCTTTTGGGGAGGTACCCGCAGGCAAGGCACACGGAGCCCTCTGCCCCCCCCCCTCCCGCAGGGCCTCAGGGATGTGGTGCCAGCCACTTCCAGGAGTGGCGCGGGGCAGGCAGGAAGCCTGTTTTAGGCTCACTGTGCACTGCTGCTACTACCCTAGAGCCACTCAAGGTAAGCGATTGCTGGGCAGGAGCCCGCACCCAACCCCCTCCTGAACCCGGACCTCCTGCCCATAGACCCCTCCCACGCCCAACCCTTTGCCCTAAGCCCCTTCCTGCACTCCACACCCCCTCCCACACCCTGCAGTCCCTCTTGCATCCCAACCCCATAGCCCAGCCCTACATTCATGGCCCTGCATGCAATTTCCCATCCAGATGTGCCAAAAAGGTTGCCCACCCCGTTCTAAACTTTTATGTATTCCAAATGAGGCATAAAACCAGCTGTAGCAATTGTCTTGATGGCTTGTTTCTTTGAAATAGGAATTCATTTAATCTAACTTTCCACTCTAGCATATAAATGGCAGTGCTGATGTAAGACTCCTTCAATTTTCCTTAGCTCCTTTAGTCTGTACCAGCTCATTCAACTGACTTAATACTTTGAGTGGACAATGTGTTTGGTTGGCATTGCTTGCTCTTCCAGCAAGTATAGTGTCTCATAGCTGTGTCAGTGCACCTTGTCCTGACTTGCATCATATGTTGCAGGGAATGGGTGGCAAGAGACCAGTCTCTCTCGATGCTTCAAGTTATTGTAACCATGTAATAAAACTGTAATTTAAAACAACCATTATACAAATTCCAGTGTAACAAATGTAGGATGAAATTTTGAAATTCTCTCTCTAGTGGAGAGAACAGCAGATGGGGACTTGGAAAACTCCAGCTCTATTCCCAGCTCTGCCTCTGGCCTGCTGGATAACTTTGTCCAAGTCACTTCACTTTTCTGTGCCTCAGTTTCGCCATCTGTACAGTGGGAATAATGTTTCCTTCATGGAGATCTGCTGATGAGAAGAACTGTGTAAGAGCTAAGTAGTAGTATTACTTGGCCCTAGTAACATCACAGCTGCGAACCTATATGATGATTACAACTGCCTTGGTGACCACTAACTCCTAAAATTTCTGGGTTTTTTTGTTTAATTAAAAAACCTAGAAAATTTGCTGATAAGGAACTTTGTCAAAGCAGTGTTACAGTTGATGTGGTATATCATGCTCTTCCAGAAAGTAGAGTTCAACAAAACTTGGTCATGTAAAAAACAGGGAATAGTGAAGGTATGTGTTGATGCAACCTTAACTCTGCCTCTTCAAGTGATGTGCCAATATGTCCTTAACACGCACGTGTGCTGTATTTAACAGGAGCTACCTATACTTGCCATACACTCAAACCCTTAGCCTACTTCGCAGAAAGTACACCACATTGCTAAATTTCACAACCCCTTCATTTTTATGTGCATTATGCTATCTAATGCTATACTTCCATTTACCATTCATTAAATTAAGTTCACACTAATCTCCTACTTAAGTGCTGTCATTCCCCATGGCAAGATGACCCCAGTGCCCCATTACTGATGCAATTTATGCAATGCATTGCTGAAATGGGACATAGTGTATCTCTCAAGATCCACATGCGTCTCTTCCTTCTGATCACACATGGGTCAGAGAGGGGCTTTCATGCACAGTCAAAGGGTCACAGCCCCTCAGGATAACCTCTTGTCAGTCACAGCTCTTCCAAGTTGCTCTAACTGATTTTTCCACTGTTCAGTGCATTTACACAGTGAATGCAGCTGGACGGCATCAGATAATTCCCAAGTGACTAGTGACTATTTCCAGCTTGGTGGGAGGGGAGGTGTGGAGTTAGTTGCCTGGGCACACATCTTAGCTCTTCACTTTCTGGTTTTCACAAATTCAGGCTTTGCCGAGCTTGATGTTCTTGAAGAGCATGAAATGCCACCAGGCAACTTTGGCTCTGCATTAAGTTTTGTTGTCAGCCAATGAAGGGTTTCCCTACCCTGTATAACTAAAAGGGTTTTTGGTTTGGCAATGAGACCTCTCCCTATCCATTATACTCTTCTATATGGCTTGCCCTCCCAGCTGATATTTATAGAGTGGTTAAAACATGGAGTTTGTGTACATGTCTGTCTGCACTGCGTAGTTGTGAAATATAGCATTCCTAAGAGTGTGTGCAAGTGTTTTGGAGGTCCTACATGAGGAATGTTATGAGGTGGGAACCAAGGCTGCTGCTACCTTGTCCCTTTTTAACCCCCCCCCCCTCCGCCGCCCCAGGAAATAGAAGTTATTGGAATGGATTTATTTTGCTTCAGTCACTTATCCCTGGTAATTTTGCTCCCTGTGAGAAGCAGTCCCACCTAAGTTCTCTTATTTTCCTTCCTCTTGCTTGTCCATTAGTGTTTTGGGCTACTCACCAGAATGAGCAGTTAGTGTGACTATGCAGAAGCAACACTCAATCTTCCAGTCACCTGTTCTTTCTTAAAAGTTCTGTTCTCAGAATACTAAGGTTTAGCAGAAAGAACTGAAGTAGCTGGACCTCCCAGCCTCATATAATCAGGTTTGAATGGTCAGTGCCCCAAGGTGGCTGCTTGTGCAATTCCAAAAGGCCCTGCATTTCTGGAAGGGTCCCAAAGCTCAGTGGGATGGAGAGCACATCTGACAAGTGTGACTATGCAAAGGCAACATTCAATCAGATTATAGTTCCCAGTAAGTAACCTCTTTTCCTGAATCCTTTTAGTAAGTTTATGAACTTACCTCTTCTCACTTGAAGATATGGGAGTCCAGCTCCTTTAATGTAGCTTCAGCTTGGATTATTCACACTTGATACCTTGGAAGAGGTTAAGAGGGCACCTCTCTTCTTTATAGGAAGGTGTCAGCACTGCCTGTACTTCTGTCTGGAGTGTCTTGAATGTGCTTTTATTATTTTCCACCTTGTATTGCAGGGGTACCCTTTGCTAAAACTTAATACTCATATGCTGTAACTACTAGCTGTAATTTCTCAACCATGAAGACCTTAGAATCTGGAGGACACTTCAGATAGATTCTAACCATTCCAAGGTTAATCATATTAAGGGCCTTAAGTCGATGGTCTGGTTGCTTCTCCGGAGGAAGGAGGCTTAAATGTTGACCTCTCCTGCTATCCCATAGCACTATGTAGTAACTTCAGATGAATGGACTAGGATTGTGTATATCATAGGTGGCAGCTGCATTTCCTAAAATGTTTGCAGACTGAACTGAAGTTGTCTTTCTCTCACAGCTTTCTGAGAAAGACATGAGCATGCTGGAGGAGAGAATAAAGCGGGCTGCTAAGAGGCCCGCTGCTGCGCCGGCAAGGCAGTCAGAAGAGAAACCTCAGCGTGCTCCGAGCACGAACGCTAATGCTAGCGTGCTGAGGAAAGGACCGGCTGAGGACATGTCTTCCAAACTCAAGTATGTAATGAAATAGTTATGGTTTTCTCTGTCTTCTGCAGTGTATGGGTTAAGAACATGTTCTGCAGTGTTACCTTAGTTCTTGTAGTCATTGTCTTTGCATGTTGTGAAAACTGTCTGGGCAAATATTGTAAAACAAAGTGTGTGTTTGTTTGAATCTCTCTTCATTGTTTTGTCTTGTCTGTCTCTTGAATCCTTTCTAAATGGTCTTGTGCCTTCTTTCACTGCTTCTCCATGGACAGAATTATGTTTCGCACTTATAGGATGTAAGTACTGTCCACTGACTCCTTGGTAGCAGGGCTCTTGTATCTTTCTAACTTCTGCCTTAATCATTCCCTCTCAGAGTGCCTGACTTTTTATGCTGGCCAGTTCTAAGTATTTGTAAATAACTGAGACTAAAATTACAAGAATAGAGGGCTTCTACCAAGAACTACTACAACCCAGACTGCTAGCAGACATGGCAATTCCATGCTGGGCAGCTGCTGAAAATATTAGAACTCCATTCCCATGTGTTGCATTAAACTTGGTATTGATTAGAATCCATTCTTAATTTGATAGGGCCAGTGTACAGAGGCCAGCTAGATGAGCATTTTGAATCTCAGAGCTTGGGGATACATACCCATACCACAAACAAAGCTTAGTAACTGTATCTTGAACCACATGTCAATGTATTTTAGATCATTCTGATTTTTGGAGAAAAGGCCCCTGGTGAAACTTATGTAATAGAATGTTCCACCTAAAGGGAATCTAATCTCTAACATGAAAGTGTTTCAAGACCCTCTGGGAGTCCTGGATGCTGATTGGCTTGTCTGGTTATTAATTCAGTTAGTGTACCTTCTCTTAGCTGTGATAAAGAAGACCTGAGCTTCAATAAGATGTCCCATCAATGCCGTCTGGTGCTGGATCTCCGTCATAGGCAGAGCAATGCATGTCTGTCACAACTTCACTGTGGGCTGTAGGGAAAACCAGCAGCTTCTCAGGTGAACTATGAAAGCAAGTAATTGGCGGTGACTCTCCTGGCTTGCATAAGCCTTTACTGCTAACAGCTGGGGGAACTGTAAAGGGTTCAGTTAGAGGACTGAATAAAATGAGATCTGCAAAATCACAACCTTGATATGAGAGCTTAGGACTACCACTGGATGCTAGTGTTACTATGCTGGCTTAGTGTGTATAGATATAAACACCTTTGTTCTGGTTTCCATAGCCAAGCCCGCAACGTGAGTGGCCATTCTGAGATAACTCATACAGTTCCACGGGAATTCCAGCTGGATCTAGATGAAATTGAGAATGACAATGGCACAGTTCGATGTGAGATGCCAGCACTTGTACAGCACAAATTAGATGACATCTTTGAGCCAGTCCTCATCCCAGAACCCAAGTGAGTTTAGATGCGTTCCTGCTTAGATGAATGCCAATTGAAACTGTCTAGAACAGAGATGGGCAAACTATGGCCCGCGGGCCACATATGGCCTGCGGGACCCTCCTGGCCAGCCCCTGAGCTCCTGCCCTGGGAGGCTTGCTCCTGGCCCCTCTCCCGCAGCCTCAGCTCACTGCTGCACTGGCGCAGTGCTCTGGGTGGCCAGGCAGCACAGCTGCAGAGCCCGGCCTGACCCAGTGCTCTGTGCTGCATGTGGTGTGGCTGGCTCCAACTGGGCAGCATGGCTGTAGTGCTGCCAGCCACTGGTGCACCAAGCAGTGCGGTAAGGGGGCAGGGAGCAGGTGGGGTTGGATAGAGGGCAGGGGAGTTCAGGGTGGTGGTCAGGTTCCCATGATCTTGCTACGCAGAGGAAAAGGAAGCCTCATGGTTAACGCATAGTCTGAGTGAGATTAGGTTGTACTCTCAGTTCTGTCCCAGGTAGCTATGTGATTAAGACACATCACTTAACATCTCTTTTCCATCCTCTGTAAATGAGAATGAAACTCTCCTCACAGGGATGTCTGTGAGGATGGATCCCGCTTTAAGTATCTTTGAGATCTGACTGGAAGGCACCAGTGAAGTGCAGGTTGGAACTATTTTTCCATGGAGAGTCATAAGACCTTTCCCTTCTCAACTGTCTAGGATCCGTGCTGTGTCCCCACACTTCGATGACATGCACAGTAATACAGCTTCCACCATCAACTTTGTCATCTCCCAGGTAGCCAGTGGTGACATAAATACTAGTATCCAGGCTCTGGCACAGGTAAGTGGAAGTTTTAGTTGGTAGCTACACTGCACTGAGCTTAAGGCCAGTAGTCTGCGAGAGTGATGAGTTGCACACTGGTGGTGTTGCCATGTCAGGTGATGTGGGCACCACTCAGAATCTCCCTGATGACAAAGCCAAGTGCACAGGGGCCATCTGACTCGCTAATTCCATAAGTTTTCCATCAGACAGAACGTAGGACGTGTGCTGTAGGTGGGAACTTGTAGTAGATCATCCATATAGATTCCAGCTCTGAGCTGGTGATGGCTGTTAGTGATGATGAAATGGTGGTGGTGTCTTAGACTTTCTTCCTATTTCAGCCTTGCTTTTACCCTGACATACGTTCAGGTTACTGGGATGTCTCACCTCCATATTGTGCTGGTGAGGGTTAATTTTTGATTAAACTACTTTGCATATCCCAAGTGTAGGAGTTACATGCCCTGACTCATAACCCTTGAACCATTTTGTTAGGGAGCGCCATGCCCAGAAAATTACACAGACCAATAATGACAAAATCCGTAATATAAGCTCTTGATCACTCAAAATTTTGCACAGTTCCATGAGTACAGGATGGAAGTCATAGCTAAGCTAGGGATCACTAATGCCACTGAATGTACTGGGATTAGTTGTAGAAGTGCAAAGTCACTAATTTTTAGATGAATTTTTAGAAAGCAGATGTCTTGACTAATGAAATAGTAAGTGTGGGGGAAGCTAAGTTAAACATTCTTCCTGTACTGTTTGCAGAGGATCAACTTTAATGTGTCTGGGGTGTTTTGCTCTTAGATTGATGAGGTCCTCAGACAGGAGGACAAAGCAGAAGCCATGTCTGGACACATTGACCAGTTCCTAATAGCTACATTCATGCAGCTCCGACTGATCTACAACACACACATGGCAGATGAGAAACTGGACAAGGATGAGATAGTCAAGCTCTACAGCTGCATCATCGGGAACATGATCTCGGTAAGGCAGGGAGGAAAGGGAACAAGCCTTGTGCAAGTGAATGGGTGGAGATGACACTGTCTTGCACTGACCTTGCCATCTAGTGAATCTTGTTTAAGAAGGCTTCTTTCTAGCTAGTCTCTAAAATGGCTCATTTGGAGCTAATCTAGCAACAGCCATGTGCAGGAAATCAAATTGGATACAAAGTACATGAGGCATAGGGGGAATGAGTGCTTCATGTCTGTCTCCAGCCAATGCTCAGATTAGCTGCAAGCATCCTGGGACAATAGAGGTTAAGGAATCTTATTCCAAAGAGGACTATAGTTAGACACTCTCTGGATGGTTGGTGTGATGTATAGATTGAGCTTTGTGTCTAGTACTGTACAGAACATACATATCCTCATTGTTTTATGAAACTTGCTGATAAATGGTAGCCCGTTCCAGACATTATTTATACACGAGATGTTGATTGAATGGTGAACTTTCATTCTGCCATGAATGCCGCGGCTGAAAGGTTAGTGATTGCTACAGTTGGGGTTGTTTGTCTTCAATTGCTGAAAGTTTCTAGACTTGGTTTCTGTCAGAAGATGACTTTTTTAACTTTCTAACATGGCACAGTTATCTGAAATGAGGCAGTGGCAAGGGGGAAATACTTTCCCTGTTGCAACAGCTTGTGACCACCCTGAATAACTCTAGTGCTGAAATTGAGCAGGGATGAGGCCTTGTCTAAAGGAAGTACCATTGACTACTAAAAATGACTTGTAGTATCCCTAGTCAGGGGATTGGGAAATGTATTTTTGTTCTAGCATTTTTAAGGCCAGAAATGGCCATTATGATTTAGTCTGACTTCCTGCATAACACAGACTATAGAATTTGTATATCAAGCATAGTAACTTGTGGCTGAACTAGAGCATGAGGTACGGTACAGTCTGGATGTTAGTCTTCCAAACATCCTAAGTAAAACATGGCTGCGTTGTATAGGTCTGCCTGATTTCAGTGTATGGTGGAGGAGGCATAGACTGTGTTACCTTAATTCAGAGCCCTTGTTCATATACATTATGATCACTAATTGTTCCCCATTTCCACCTCCCCCCAACACCCACCTTGTTCAATGCACAGGATGGGTGGTGCTCAGTTAATGATATGCTATTATTTTTTCCCCTTGTTCATTGTGCATCCCCATGCCTTCTTTAGTGCACACTGTTCAAATGTTCTTAAGACAGAATTATTTCTTTTGGGCATTTCTGTGGTGCTCATCACATAGTGTGAGTGCTTCTCAAATTATTAATTTTATTTTTCACAACACCCCTGAGATTCGGGAGCGGGGAGAGTTGTTTATTATCCCAATTTTACAGATGAGGAGCTGGGCCACAGAGGAATTTGAGCTGTCTAGTCCTGATGTTTGAGTATATGTAGCATTGTACAGCACTTCATATAGTCACTGCACAGCTCCATTGAATGCAGTTGTTGTGAGTGTACAGCGCTTCTGCGAATTAGACCCCAAGATCTGAAGTCAAGTGCCAAAAAATGGGGAGAACACAATTAGTGACCACATGTGAAAAGTCTGGTTTAAGTGACTTGCTTAGCATCACATAGGAACTCTGGCAGAGGTGGGGACAAAATTCAGTTTTCTGGGCAGCATTCAACTGCCTTAATCAGGAGAGGATCCTTTTTCTTCCTGCAATCCTCTGCTTCATTTACTACACATGTTCCAGTTTTTGCAACAAATGAAGCAGGGGTCCTATAGACCAGTGTTTCTCAACGACTAGTTCATGGACCAGTGCCAGTCCCTGACACAGTTTAGGAAGGCAGCAACTCAGTCCCTGGTATCAAAAAGGAAGGTTGAGAAATTATGCTATAGACAACAGTCTCCTTCACCACACAACCCTGATTCAACCCCACAGCAGGCCCATCCTGTGGAGGAAAATATATTATGATCATAATGCATATACACAAGGGGGCAGAACTAAGGTTGCAGAGGCATCCTTAACTCTGGCATCTCCTAACTTGTGATTAGAGCTGGGCAAATTGGACATTTTTGATTTGTTGGCAATTCTGAAAAATCACATAAAGGTTTTCAGTTTGGGGTTGAATTGAAACCAACTTTTTTTAAAAAAAAAATCTTTCAGCTAATCAGAGTCAAAACATTTCATTTCAGCCTGAAACATTTGTTTAGCTATTCAGTCATTTTTGACACAAGAACAGGAAAACTATATTCACAAAAGGGCCGTAGGAAGAGGTGGCAGTGATGTCTGCCTTTATAAACTTTAGCCCAATGGTTAGGACACTCACCAGGGATTTGGGAGACTTTGGGTTCAGTTCCCCCTGTTTTTGCATGATATGGAGATGAGATTTGAACTTGGGTCTCACATGTGGGAGAGTGCCCTAGCTGCTGGGATATGCTGATGTCGGTCTTAACATGGGACAGTGTCAGGAGTGGGTGGGTGAGATTCTGTGGCCTGCATTGTGCAGGAGGTCAGACTAGATGATCATAATGGTCCCTTCTGACCTTAAAGTCTATGAGTCTATAAGAGGAAAGATTGTTTATAAATAGAGTAATTGGAGCAGGGACTTAAACCTGGGTTTCCTCATCATAGGTTATTGCCTGTCTACTGGGCTGTGGAATCATTCTCTCACTTTACCTGGCCTGGTGACTACCCATTATCATGAATATGAATGACAATGGTAGAAGAATGGTGATACTTAAACATTTTTTTAGGTTCCATTCAGGCTCTGGAGGGGAGTATGCTCTAGTAGGCACAGGCTCTTCTGCCCCAACTACTGTTTCTTCTTCGAGTGATTGCTCATATCCATTCCAGTTAGGTGTACGCGCCGCGCGTGCACATTCGTCGGAAAACTTTTACCCTAGCCACTCAGTGGGCCGGCAGGTCGCCCCCTAGAGTGGCGCCACCATGGCGCTCCATATATACTCCTGCCGGCCCACCCGCTCCTCAGTTCCTTCTTACCGCCCGTGTCGGTCGTTGGAACAGTGGAGCGCGGCTTAGCTGACCTCCACTTCCCTAGCTACTCGTTTTCTCGTATATAATTATATATATATATTTGTATGGTTATACGTTTTTCCTTTGCTAACATGGTTAGTTTAGTTAGCGGGGTTCAGGAAGTAGCCCTTCCATGAGCCCAGTGCCGGAGCCATGCATGGCTCACCAGATTTTCAAAAGGGGCCCGGCTTACCAGAAGCCGCGGCCGAAGAGAGATCTACATGACTCCTGTTTGAAGAATCACACTTGACAGATAAGTGCCCCATTTGCAAGGCTTTTAAGCCGAGAACAAAAAGGTGCGGGACTTTCACTTGCCCCTCCACCTTGGGCGCGGAGCGATGTTCAAGCGGCGGGCAGAAGCGCCTCCTCGGCACCGGACCCTGCCGGTACCACCAAGGCCTTCCGGCACCGACCGTCGCCGGCACCGATGTCGACTCGGCACCGTTCCCTTCATCCGAGGTCGAGAGAGTCTACGATTCCTGCTGGTGCCTGGCGGCTCCCCGGCACGCGCCGTGGTTGAGCCCCCTGCTCCCGCTACTTCCGTGCCACCTGCATCGCAGCCAGAGAGCTCGCCTCAGTTGCGTTATCCGGCCTGCAGAGGCACCGATGACTTCGGCTCCGTCGATTCCAGTCCCCCAGGACCAGGAAATCCGGTGCCTGGCAGCTCCCCGGCTCGCGCCGTGGTAGAGCTTACTGCTCCTGCTGCTTCTGTGTCAGCTGCACCACAGCTAGACAGCTCGTCTAAGATGGCTCGCCCGGCGCCGACGACGTCGGCACCGTCGATCCCGGTCCCACGAGGGCCGTAGAATCCGGTGCCTGACGGCTCCCCGGCACGTGCCGTGGTTGAGCGTATTGCTCCTGCTGCTTCCGTGCCAGCGGCACCGCAGCCAGAGAGCTCGTCTAGTCGGATCGCCATGCGCTGACACCTACTACGGCACCGATGACGTCGTCACTGTCGATCCCGGTCCCATAAGGGCCGTAGAATCCGGTGCCTGACGGCTCCCCGGCACGCGCCGTGGTTGAGCGTTTGCTCCGGCTGCTTCCGTGCCAACGGCACCGCAGCCTGAGGGCTCGTCTACGTCGGATCGCCCGGCACCGACACCTGCTGCGGCACCGATGGCGTCGGCACCGTCGATCCCGGTCCCACACGGGCCGTAGAATCCGGTGCCTGACGGCTCCCCGGCACGCGCCGTGGTTGAGCGTATTGCTCCGGCTGCTTCCGTGCCAACGGCACCGCAGCCAGAGCTCGTCTACGTTGGATCGCCCGGCACCGACACCTGCTGCGGCACCGATGACGTCGGCACCGTCGATCCCGGTCCCGCAAGGGCCATAGTATCCGGTGCCTGACGGCTCCCCGGCACGCGCCGTGGTTGAGCGTATTGCTCCGGCTGCTTCCGTGCCAACGGCACCGCAGCCAGAGCTCGTCTACGTCGGATCGCCCGGCACCGACACCTGCTGCGGCACCGATGACGTCGGCACCGTCGATCCCGGTCCCGCAAGGGCCATAGTATCCGGTGCCTGACAGCTCCCCGGCGCGCGCCGTGGTCGAGCTACTTCTCCAGCTGCTTCCGTGCCCACGGCACCGCGGCCAGAGGGCTAGTATAAGTCGGATCGCCCGGCACCGACACCTGCTTCGGCACCGTCGATCCCGGTCCCGCAAGGGCCGTAGAATCCGGTGCCCGACGGCTCCCCGGCACGCGCCGTGGTTGAGCGTATTACTCCCGCTGCTTCAGTGCTGACGGCACCCCAGCCAGACGGCTTATCTAACTCGGTTCTCCCGGCACCGGCACCTACCGAAGCTCTGATGACCTCGGTACCATGGATCCCGGCCCCGCGAGGGCCGTCGAATCCGGTGCCTGACAGCTCCCCAGTACGCACTGTGGTTGAGCCTGCTGTTCCCTGCGCGCCGGAGATGTTACCAACGGCGAGGGCTCTCAGTGCCATGACGGAGTCAGTGCTGCCTGACCCGGGCACCGCCGGTACGGGTAATACAGTCTCTTCAAGGGACTGTCCCCTGTCAGTACAGCAGAGCGGCACCGTCTATGATCACGGTCCCGCAGACGCGCCAAGTCCTGTCGGCACACCGGACACCACTGGCAGTCCCGGTACTGTTTTCCTCGGTACGGGTCACACTCACTGCACCGGTCGGTGTCCCGTTCGCCGACCCGCTATCGGCACCGTTCCGACATCTGGCACCGGGGCAGGTACCTTGACTCCTGTAGCTCTTCTCCGAGCCTCGAGATCTCGGTCGACCTCCCGACACCGTTCTGGTTGCGGGTCTGGATCTCGTTCCAGGTACCGATACGCCTCCCGATGCCGGTCCCCGGTGCCGAGTTGGGCAAGGTCCGAGTGAGTCAGGGACTCGGCCCGTGCCCTCTTTTAGTACCTCCATGGCCGTCCGGACACGCATCCGTGTCACCCCATATGCGCGGATTTTATGCTCAGGACCACGATCCTGATATCATGGCCAGCGGGCGCCAGCCCCGAAGCGGAAAGAGCCTTGGCGAATGCAAGGTGTACTCTGCAGGGGCCCTGCGCCTCTGGGTAGCAAAGCAACAAGCCTTGCTTAGCTGCGATAATTATAGCACCTGGGTGGAGGAGTTTCTCCCTCGAACCTCCCACCTAGAGTTCGCTGCCGTCTTGGAGGACGGGGGAAAGGATTTACCCTTTGTTGGTAAAGGCATCTTCGCGGCAGAGACAGCCCCAGACTGCGAAGCCTGCTGGACAATAGGGTCCTAATGCGTCTCAGCATGTATACGCCTGCGACCAAACGCAGGCCTTTATGGCCCCAGCCGCCATACTCTGTGCCTAGCCAGAGGCAGAACTCTGGAAAACGGCAAGGCCAAGGTGGTCGCAGACAAACGTCAGGCCCCCTAAAAAGCCAAAGTCGAGGTCCCTCGCAATTACCACTGGGACCAAAGACGGACCTTCCAAGGTTCACCGGAGGGCGGTGTACCAGTCGCAGGACGGGATCCTGATCCCGCTTTCTCCTGGCATGGCCCCAGTTACTTTTAGGTCGCTGGGTCCTGCGCACGATGGAGCATGGGTACCACCTTAAAATTGCTCCAGCCCTGTCCCCCTTCAGCGGACAAAAGGGGCTAGCGGTTTTACTCCCGTTATGCCCTAGTCCCCCACTCGACCACAGGTCAGACCTTCCTGGTCCTGCATGGACTCAACCGGTTTGGGATAAGGTTGAAGTTCTGCATGGTATCCCTGGGAACCATTATTCCATCCTTGCCTCCGGGGGGCTACTATGCCGCCCTGGATAGGAAGGACGCGTACTTTTGCAATGCCATCTTCCCTCCGCATGGGAGATGCCTCCGCTTTATAGCCAGCGGTGAATACTCCCGGTTTACGGCCATAGTCGCCGCCTACCGTAGCTATGTCGGATATGCGTTTTTCCGTATTGGGACGATTCGCTTATCCGAGGAGACTCTGACACACAACCCACTCAGCCGTGGGCATCGTCACGGTCTTATTCACAGATCAAGGCCTGATGATTACTATAGAGCAATCCACTCTGGTTCCCACGCAGAGGTTGGGCTTCCTAGGGGCTATCTTGGTCTCCTACCTAGCCGGAGCCTGCTTATCGCAACTGCGGTTTTAGGCGATGGCATCAATCATCTGAGGTCTGAAGGCTTTCCCAACGACCTCAGCTCGTTCTTGTCTCAGTCTCCTGGGTCCATGGTTGCCCGCAAGTTTGTAACCAAACACGCCAAGCTCCGCCTCCGTCCTCTCCAAGTCTGGCCCACCTCGGCGTACCGCTTGGACAGGGAGCCAATGGTCATGGTAGTCACCGTTCCCTCGAACGCCTTAGGCTCCCTAGAGTGGTGGCTAACCCCCTCCTTGGTGTGGACAGGATGCGGTTTCATCCGCCCCAGCCCTCACCGCCCCTGACGGCGGACGCCTCATCTCTCTGCTCGAGTGCTCATGGTCACCTCCGAGCTTAAGGCCTTCGGTCTTCTAGAGAGCTGGCATTCCTCATTAATGCCCCAAAAATCAGAGTAGTCCGCCTGGCGTGCCAGGGGTTCCAGCGGCAGCTGCGAGGCCGTTGTATCTCGGTGTTTACAGCCAACACAATGGCCAGGTGCTTCATAAGCATTCAGGGGGGACATAGTCCTCCCCCCTTTTTTGTCAGGAGGCCATCCATTTCCGGGTCTTTTGCATGGCCCGCTCGATGGAGCTGGCGACGTCCTTTCTCCCAGGCGTTCGGAACGTCTTATCTCTTTGACTCAGCAGGTCTTTCCTGTCTTACGAGTCATCACTCTGCCCCATGTGAGGCGTCCCGCTTTCCGGAAGTGGAAATGGTTCCTCACACAGACCTGTTCGCTCACCGCGAGTGCAGGAAATGCCAGGTGTCCTGCTCCTTCCAAGGTCTCTCCTCGGAATCGATCTTGGACGCATTCCTGATACCGTGGAACGGCCAACTGCATTATGCCTTCCCGCTGTTCCCACTGGTTCGTTACGTCCTGCTCAAATTCCGCAGGGGCGGAGCGTGCGTCATCATGATCACTCCAGAGTGGTCCAGGCAGCACTGACATACCACGTTGCTCGGCCTGTCAGCCCAGACCTCATCACTCAGGGCAATGACAGGCTTCGTCACTCGGACCTGCAGCCTCTTCGCCTCACGGTGGCTCCTGCGTACCTGAGTTGGGGTGGCAGGCAGCCTTCCACCTGGTCAACGTACCGAGCCAGGTGGAAGCGTTTCCTTTACAGCTGCAGTACGCTCGATCTTGTTCCTGCTGAGGTCTCGATCCCCTCTTTCTGGCCTGCCTCTGGCCTTTAGCGGCAGGATCTGGCGGTATCATCGCTGAGGATACGCTCAGCAGCCGTCCCTACCTTCCAGCAGGCTAAGATGGACGTTCAGTGTCCCACGCTCTATGGGTTCGAGGTCCCTCAAGGGCTTGGAGCGCTTGCACCCTCGGGTGCGCCGCCCAGCCCCGCCCTGGGGCCTCAACCTAGTCTTGGCCAGACGGGTCTCTGAGATCAGAGCTCTTACGAAGGTTCCACAAAGACAAGGTGCAGTTGTGACCGCACCCGGCTTTCCTCCCTAAGGTGTTTTGGCCTTTCATGTTACCCACAGCTCAACGCAATGGGCATAACCTTTGCACTCCTTGGACATCTGTGGAGTGCTCGCATTATCTTGTGCTGACAGAATCATTTCCTAAGGTGCCCCAGCTCTGCCCCGGTAGCGGGCCAAAGGGAGGGCTTGCTTGTTTTCCTCTCAGAGGATCTCATCTTGGGTGATGGCGGACATCCCCACTTGTTCTGATTTGGCTCATATTTCACCAAGCCACATCACCGTGCATTCTACCAGGGCTCAGGCTTCATCTGCCGCCTTGCTGGCTCGTGTTTCTACCCACGAGACCTGTCGCGAAGCTCCATTGGTCCTCGGTCCTTACCTTTGCTTCGCAGTATGCCCTGGTTCAGCAGTCAAGAGAGGCTGTAGCCTCTGGCTCGGCAGTTTTATTCTGCCATATTTCACTCCGACCCCACCGCCTTTGTAAGGCTTGGGATTCACCTAACTGGAATGGATATGAGCAATCACTCGAAGAAGAAAAGACGGTTACTCACCTTTGTAACTGTTGTTCTTCGAGATGTGTTGCTCATATCCATTCCGCACCCGCCCTCCTTCCCCACTGTCGGAGTAGCCGGCAAGAAGGAACTGAGGAGCGGGTGGGCCGGCAGGAGTATATATGGAGCGCCATGGTGGCGCCACTCTAGGGGGCGACCTGCCGGCCCACTGAGTGGCTAGGGTAAAAGTTTTCCGACGAATGTGCACGCGCGGCGCGTACACCTAACTGGAATGGATATGAGCAACACATCTCGAAGAACAACAGTTACAAAGGTGAGTAACCGTCTTTTCTTCTTTGAGTGATTGCTCATATCCATTCCAGGTAGGTGTGCGCGTGCTGCATGCACGTTTGTTGGAAGATTTTTATCCTAGCAACCCCGGTGGGTCGACTGGGTCGCCCCCTGGAGTGGTGCCGCCATGGCGGCGGATATATACCCCGCCGACTCCACCACTCCTCAGTTCCTTCTTACCGCCCGTGTCGGTCATTGGAACAGTGGAGCGCAGCTCAGCTGTCCTCCACTCCTCTAGCTACTCCTTCTTCTTCGCTATCTTGTTGCATATAGTTGGTTTTATCTATATTAAACTAACTATAACTAGTTCTTAGATAGTGTATATAGTTCAGCGGGGTTTGGGCATTAGCCCTTCCCCGCACCTGGTGGCAGGGCCCATGCCCGGTTCACCAGGGTTTAAACCGTGCTCGGCCTGTCATAAGCCGATGCCCACAAGCAATCCCCACGACTCATGTCTAAAGTGCCTTTGGGGACTCGCACATTACGGATAAGTGCTGTATTTGTAAGGCATTTAAACTGAGGACAAAGAAAGAGAGAGAGACTTTCGCTTAAAGAATCTCTTCATGGAGGCAGCTTTGAACCCTCCATCCTCGGCGCTGAGCAATCTGCTAGTAGTGCTCCTCCGGCACCGGACCGTCCTGGCACCGCCAAGACACCGCAGCACCGGCCATCTCCGGCACAGGGACCTGCTCGGCACCGATCTCTCTCCCCGAAGCAGAAGAGGTCGAAGTCCTCCACTACCTCTGTGTTTTTGATACCACAGTTGCCGTCTCGTTTGGACCACCCGGCACCTAAACCTGCCGTCGCACCAACTGCTGCGGTACCGTCGAGTCCGGTCCCACGAGGGCCCGTCGAGTCCAGTCCCTGAGAGCTCCCCGCTGAGGCCTGTGATTGAGCTTACGGTCCCCTCTACACCGGAGACATTCTCTGCAGCCAGGGACCTTATAGCCATGACGGAGTCTGTCCTGCCTCAACCCCCGGCACCGCCAGTGTGGGTACTACACTCCAGAGGCAAACCAGCTATATTGAGACCTCCTTCCGTTGGCACGGCAGACCGGCACCGATCACGGTCTAGGTCCTGGCGCTGTTCACGATCTCATGGACGGTCATGGTCCTGACGCCGCTCGCAGTCCCGGCACCGCTCACCTGTCCGGTACCGGTTGTACTCGCGGCATAGATTGACGTCTCAGCCTCCAACCCGGTACTCTTGGTACTGCTCCAGCTCCCAGCACCGCGACTCTCGCAGGCGTTCCCGTCGCTGACTTTCAAGATCCAGGTCGACCTCCTGGCACCGCGCTGGTCACAGGTCCCGGTCTTGCTCTTGGCACCGGTATGACTCCAGGTGCTGATCCCCAGTGCCGAGGAGATCACCGACAGTGAGACAGAGGGACACTACCACAGTCTCTCAGCTCCTCCCTGGCCGTCCCGGCACCCGTCCGTGTCTTCCCAGGCGGACAGTGCATATGCCCAGGACAGAGACGCTGATGTGCCTGCCGCGTTATTCCACGAGCCCCAGGCTCAGGATCACGGACCTCAACAGTGGGCATTCTGGACACCTTGGGCATACCATCAGGCCCAAGGTGTGCATCCAGACCCATTGCGCTCTGCCACATCAGAGCACCAGGTGCCAGAGGCCACCATTAGCTGCTCTCCTCCTTCTGTTTCGGAGGAAGTGTTGACCCAGCCACAGGACTCCCACATCCCGAGGGAGACAGAGGCTGTCCACTCAGAGGAGCCCTCGACTGACCCGCTTGTCCTGGGTCTCTCCTCATCCTCCTCCCTGACGAGGCAGTAGCCGGAATGTCGTCGGTAGGGCCCCCCACCGATCAACCCAAGGGCCCACCAGGACCTTCTCAGGTGTATTGCACAGAATATGAACTTGCAAGTTGAGGACTCCCCAGAGATGGAGGATCCAGTGGTGGACATCTTAACATCAGATGCCCCCACGAGAGTGGCCCTCCCCTTTATACGGACAATCCAAGCTAATGCCAACACAATCTGGCATTCTCCAGCCTCTTTTCCACCTGCCGCCCGGGGAGTGGAACGTAAATATATGGTGCCCTCCAAGGGCTACGAATATTTATATGTCCATCCCCCTCCTTGCTCCCTTGTTCAGTCGTTCAACAAGAGGGAACACCATGACCAGCAGGTCCCAGCCCCGAAATCAAAAGACGCAAGGCGCATGGACTTACGGGGCCACAACGTCTATTCCACAGGGGCGCTCCAACTCCGCGTGGCTAATCAGCAAGCCCTCCTTAGCCGCTATAATTACAATACTTTGGCAGCGGCAGACAAATTCAAGGAGTTGCTCCCGCAGGACTCCTGTCAGGAATTTGCCGCCATCCTGGATGAGGGAAAAAAGGTGGCTAGAACTTCCCTTCAGGCTTCCCTGGACGCGGCGGACCCTGCAGCCAGGACCCTAGCCTCCGGGGTGACTATGAGGCGTATATCTTGGCTGCAAGTCTCAGGCCTTCCCCCAGAGCTCCAACATACTATCCGGGACCTCCCCTTTGAAGGGCAAGGCCTGTTTTCAGATAAGACTGACCCTAGGCTGCAAAGCCTAAAAGACAACAGGGTCATCATGCGCTCGCTGGGCATGCATACGCCAGTGACTCAGTGCAGGCCGTTCCGCCCCCAGCCACACCGCTCTTACCCTCTGCCCAGACGGAGACGGGACATTGCTAGAAGGCGGGGTAGAACCAGTCGCCGGAGGCAGTCAGGCAATCAAGGGGGCCAGAACAAAGGTCTCTCCAAACCTTCCACAGGGCCGAAATCCTCCTTTTGAAGGTGTGCCCGAGGGTGTCATACCAGTATCGTCAAACAATCCGTCCCCTCCTTTCTCCAACCGCCTCTCCCTTTTCCTCCCTGCATGGTCCCGGCTAATGTCAGATCGCTGGGTCTTACGCACGCTGGAATTTGGGTACCACCTCCAATTTATTTCAGGCCCCCCCTTCCACCCCCCCTTCCTTGTCCCTCTTCAGGGACCCCTCTCACGAGCAGCTTCTCCTCCAGGAGGTGCAAACGCTCCTCGCCAAAGGAGCCATAGAGGACGTAGCAGAACACGAATGGGGCAAGGGGTTTTACTCCCGCTATTTCCTAATCCCCAAGGCAAAAGGGGGTCTCAGACCTTCCTGGACCTGCAGGAGCTCAACAGATACATGGTAAAGTTGAAGTTCAGTATGGTATCTCTGGGGACCGTCATCCCATTCCTGGATCCTGGAGACTGGTATGCCGCCCTCGACATGAAAGATGCGTATTTTCACATAGCCATCTACCCACCTCACAGGAGGTTCCTCTGGTTCGTAGTCAACCGCCAACATTTTCAGTTTGCGGTCCTACCGTTTGGCCTCTCTACAGCCCCAAGAGTGTTTACGAAATGCATGGCTGTAGTCGCCGCCCACCTCCGCCATCATCGGGTACATGTTTTTCCGTATCTAGACGACTGGCTCATCCGAGGAACCTCCGAGGCACAAGTGACGCATCACGTCGGCATTGTCAAGGACCTTTTCCTACATCTAGGCCTAATGATCAATGCAGAAAAATCCACTCTGACTCCCACTCAGAGGATAGACTTCATTGGCGCCACCCTGGACTCCAACCTCGCCAGGGCCTGCTTACCGCTGTCCCGGTTCCAGGCAATGGTGGCCATCATCCAAAGTCTGCAAGCTGCTCCGTTGACTTCAGTTCGCACTTGCCTCGGTCTCCTGGGTCACATGGTGGCCTGCACATTTGTGACGAAATACGCCAGACTGCGCCTCCGCCCCTTCCAATCGTGGCTCAACTCAGTGTACCGACCCGGCAGGGATGCCATAGGCATGATCGTCACCATTTCCCCGAGCATCCTAGGCTCCTTCGAATGGTGGCTGACCCCATCCCTGGTGTGTGCAGGGCTGCCGTTCCATCCGCCCCATTCCTCTGCGTCCCTGACAATGGACGCATCATCTCTCGGCTGGGGTGCTCTCCTCGAGCATCTACGCACTCAAGGCCTTTGGTCATCTCAGGAACTGGCCTTGCACATCAATATTCGGGAGCTGAGAGCAGTCCACCTTGCTTGCCAGGCATTCCAACAGCACTTGCAGGGCCGTTGTGTATCGATATTCACCAGCAACACAACAGCCATGTACTATATAAACAAACAGGGCGGGACAAGGTCCTCGACCCTTTGCCAGGAGGCCTTACGACTCTGGGACTTTTGTATAGCCCACTCTATAGACCTCATAGTGTCCTTTCTCCCAGGGGTTCAGAACACTCTGGCAGATCGCCTCAGCAGATCCTTCCTTTCCCACGAGTGGTCACTTCGCCCGGACGTTGCTCTTTCAGTCTTCCGGAAGTGGGGATTTCCCCATGTAGACTTCTTCGCGTCCCGCGAGAACAGGAAATGCCAGATGTTCTGTTCCTTTCAAGGCCTCTCAGGGTTCAATAGCGGACGCTTTCCTCATACCGTGGACGACGCACCCACTATACGCCTTTCCACCATTCCTGCTAGTCCACAAGGTCCTGCTGAAAGTACGCAGAGACAGAGCCCGCTTGATCATGATCGCTCCAGCGTGGCCTAGGCAGCACTGGTACACTATGTTGCTAGACTTGTCAATAGCCAACCCTATCCCACTACCTCTGCACCTGGACCTGATAACTCAGGACCACGGCAAACTGCATCACCCAGACCTGCAGTCCCTCCATCTCACGGCATGGCTCCTGAGTGGTTGACCCAGTCTGAGTTGCGTTGCTCTGCCCCAGTGCAACAAGTTCTCCTGGGAGGCAGAAAACCTTCTACTAGGGCAACGTATCTGGCCAAGTGGAAGTGTTTCACATGCTGGTGTGCAGAGCACAACATTCTTCTCGCCGAGGCCCCCATCCCTACCATCTTGGACTACCTCTGGTCCCTTAAAAAACAGGGCCTAGCGATATCATCTTTGATGGTGCACTTGGAGGCCATCTCTACCTTCCACCCAGGGGAGAATGGCCGCTCAGTGTTTTCTCATCCTATGGTATCTCGATTCCTCAAGGGCTTGGAGCGCCTTTACTCCCAAGTACGCCACCCCACCCCAACCTGGGACCTCAGCCTGGTTCTTACCAGACTTATGTCGGCCCCATTCGAGCCATTAGCGACTTGCTCCCTTCTCTACCTGTCCTGGAAAACCGCTTTCCTTGTAGCCATCACGTCGGCGAGATGGGTTTCTGAACTCCGGGCTCTCGTGGCAGACCCTCCATATACTGTTTTCCACAAGGACAAGGTGCAGTTGCATCCACACCTGGCCTTTCTCCCCAAAGTGGTATTGGCTTTCCATTTTAACCAGGAGATCTTCCTTCCGATCTTCTTCCCGAAGCCGCATTCATCATGCAGGGAGCAACAGCTGCACTCCCTAGATGTCCGTAGAGCCCTTCCGCAGAACCCCCCAACTCTTCGTCACATTGGCAGAGCGCATGAAGGGCCTTCCCATTTCCTCAGAAAGGATTTCATCCTGGGTGACATCGTGCATCCGCACCTGTTACAACTTGGCTCACGTTCCGTCGAGCCACCTCACTGCACACTCTGCCAGGGCTCAAGCCTCATCTGCTACCTTCCTGGCTCAGGTGCCCATCCACGAGATATGTCGCGCAGCTACCTGGTCCTCGGTGCATACCTTCTCTTCTCACTATGCCCAGGTTTCATCAGTCCAGAGATGACGCAGCCTTTGGCTCCGCAGTATTACACTCTGCGACATCTCACTCCGATGCCACCGCCTAGGTAAGGCTTGGGAATCACCTAACTGGAATGGATATGAGCAATCACTCGAAGAAGAAAAGACGGTTACTCATCTTTGTAACTGTTGTTCTTCAAGATGTGTTGCTCATATCCATTCCAAACCCGCCCTCCTTCCCCACTGTCGGAGTAGCCGGCAAGAAGGAACTGAGGAGCGGTCGGGTCAGCAGGGGTATATATCCGCCGCCATGGCGGCACCACTCCAGGGGGCGACCCAGCCGACCCACTGGGGTTGCTAGGGTAAAAATCTTCTGACGAACATGCACGCGGCGTGCGCGCACCTAACTGGAATGGATATGAGCAACACATCTCGAAGAACAACAGTTACAAAGGTGAGTAACCGTCTTTTCAGTCCTGTCTCTTTCCCCACCTTTGGCTTATTGTCCGAGCTCCATTCTCCTTACCTAGACATCTCAGCCTCCACTTCAAGCTAATGGGCTCCCAGTCCCAGTCTCTTCTTGCCCAGCCAGTCCCCCTGCAAGTCTGGCTCTTGTCCTTTCTGTGTTCAAATCAAGCAGGCAGGTTCCTTCTCTATGTTATCTGGGCACCAGCTAGGGGGTCCTGGACAGTCTCTCTGCTCTGTTTAGAGACCTGGACCCAGCATGGCCTCCAGTAGCCCAGAATAACTTGGCCAGATTCTGGTGGATTTTCACAGGGATTCTCCCTGCCAAATTTCATCCCCTGTCCCAAAGCATGGGGATGCCCAAGCTTTTCAAAGGATAAGTCACCAGAATATTTTAACATGGGCAGAACAACTTTATTTTTTCACTAGCTTTGTTCTTGGAAACGGCTGAACTATTTTGAATGAAAATTTAAAAAAACAAACAACCCGTTAACTTGAGACAGATAGCTGGTATGGAAAACTTCAGCCAAAACAGATAAAATTTGGCAAAGGTGCAACTGAAAACAAGGACTTATAGCGGGAAACCTTAAGTGTTGGTACCAGGCCTGCCTATGACTTTTTTTTCCCTAGATTCTCTGACATGCACGGTAATGCTTCATGTATATCTAAAGTTGAAGGAAAAATAGCGTATTGCAGTATCTGAAAAATAATGTAATTACGTGTATGCATTAAGATACTATGTTAAGAAACACAACTAAAATGCAGTTCTATCTTAGCTGGTGCTGTCTGTCAGTTTGTTGCATTGCCACCAACAATAAAGGTCTGCAAGTCAAATTAGCTCCTCAGAGTCCAGTGCAACTTAATTTTTTTCCTCATGGGTTTGCACAGGTAATAGAGTTGCTTTATTTTAACCATTCTTGACACAAATGAAGCAGTAGAATCTTGCTTCTCCCTCTGAGCTGGGTTGGCTCAGGAGGGCCAAGAGTAGGAAATATAGTGAATCTCCATTTTAGTCATTGAAATCAGTAGCTCTGACCAATGCACACATGGGGAGTAGATCTTTTGGGGTAAGAAACTATTTTTACATATTCTATTTTCAAAATAAAACCAACTAACATTTATATGTACAGCCTTAACTTCGGTGTTTCCTGCCTTTGAATGCTTGACTCTATAACCTTAATGTTCTTCCCATACATTTTAATAGACTATATAAACACTTTGTGAAAGAGGTGCATATTTAAAGAGAGAGTTGCAAGTAGAATCCCAGATGAATCCCTAAACTAAATGGTGCATGCTGAAGACATTTCTAATCCTGGCTTTGATTGGCAGCTTTTCCAGATGGAGAGCCTGGCTCGGGAGGCCTCAACAGGAGTGTTGAAAGACTTAATGCATGGCCTCATTACATTAATGCTGGATTCACGGGTTGAGGACCTTGAGGAAGGGCAGCAGGTCATCCGATCAGTCAACCTTTTGGTGGTGAAGGTTCTGGAGAAGTCTGACCAGACCAACATATTGAGGTAAGTTAGTCTTCGCTAGAATCAGAGAAGACACAAGTTCTCTCCCTCTACAACAGTCCAATACCACGTCACTGTTCATGTATGTGATTTCAGAGAACATGGCTCTCCAGTCTGCTTTTACCATATGTTAGTCACTGTCTCATTGAGTCCTCTTGCAAGACAATGGCCTGTCAACTAAAGTGGTGAGCAAAGCTGGCTGTAGAATAGTTTACCTGGCTGCTGAAAAAACAAGCATATCAGGACAGTAACTTTAGCTTCTGGCCCTGAATCTAAGGAAATGTCTACATAGTAGCTGGGAGCATGCTTCCCAGTGCAGGTAGCCATGCTAAAAATAGCAGTGTGGCTACAGCTGCTCAGACTAGCTTCCTGAATACAACCCTGCCTAACTCCCTTAGGTACATACTTGGTTGGCTAGCTTGAGTTGCCATCTGTACTGCTACAGCCATGCTGCTGTTTGTGCACGCTAGCTCAAGCAGAGCCTGTGAGCGTATGTCTATGCTTGCTGGGAAGGATGCTCTCAGCTGCTGTGTAGATGTATCTAAAGGGGCACAGTTATAACTAAATCACTGTCCAATCTATATCATTGGGGTAAAGCTTTACAATGAACCATTCTACAACCTAAACTTGTAGTCTGTCAGTTGACCAGTTTTGACATGGTATGTTCTGCAGAAATTCAGCTCTACATTTTTATGTAGCTGATAGTAAGATTTTGGGGACAGGGAGGCGGTGCAGAGCATTGTGTGAAAGCTGAACTAGTTGCCATCTGTAGTCCCTGGGGTGGTGTTCAGTAGGGCGGTGTTATTCCAATCCCTTTATAGCATTTGCCCATCTAATGCTACTTGTTCTCTCCAGTGCCCTTCTTGTTCTGCTCCAAGACAGTCTACTAGCAACAGCCAGCTCTCCCAAGTTCTCAGAGCTCGTCATGAAGGTGAGCCTATAATGGGTGTTGTGTACTCACTTGATCCTTCTCTGAAGTGTCTGTTCCTAATCCAGACTTGTTGGTTCAAACAGAAACAAAGTGCTTTAAGACGAAGTTGGTGAACATAACTTTAAATGCTACTCTAGTGCCTAGTCTGGATTATGTTAAGATAAAACTTGCCCCATCTATTGCTAAGGTTCTAAAACATACTAGTTAAAATGTTGATGTGTTAAACACCCCTTATCCTAGGTTAGATATACCCTTAGTGAGATTAGAAGCATCCAGCAGGCGCAGAGCAGTGTATGAAGCTCATGGTAGTGTACATACACTAATAACTCGGTCAATATCCTGCTACTGGTAATGGAATCAACAACAGCACTTACTCTTCTGGGCATCTAGCTCCAGATACTGACACCCTGGATACAGCAAAACCTGCAGAAGGAACTCCCCTCTGACTTAAGCAGTTGGTTCTTCATAAACTTTTCTTTCTCTCCAGTGTCTGTGGAGAATGGTGCGGCTTCTTCCTGAAACCATCAATAGCATCAACCTGGATCGAATCCTGCTGGACATCCACATTTTCATGAAGGTGTTTCCCAAGGAGAAGCTGAAGCAGTGTAAAAGTGAATTCCCCATAAGGACACTTAAAACCCTGCTTCACACTCTGTGCAAGCTGAAAGGGCCCAAGGTTAGAGCAGAAACCAACTATGTGCTTTAATTTAAGATGCTCAAGCTGTCTTTGAAGTTTTTATTATGTCTTTCTCAGATCTTGGACCATTTAACAATGATAGAAAACAAGAATGAATCTGAGCTGGAGGCTCACTTGTGTCGAGTAATGAAGCACTCCATGGACCAAACTGGAAGCAAGACTGATAAAGAGATGGAAAAGGGGGCTTCTCGCATAGTAAGTAACATGAAGTTAATGGTGGAGGGAAAGGTGGCAAATGGACTCTGTTCTAAGAAACAAGTTCCTAACTAGCTCCAGTCAAATGTGAAGTTAGGTTGCCCACTGGAACATGTAATCAGTGTCTGAAATTGGTCCTCCTAATGCTGTGCCTCCTGAGATGCATTAAGGCTCAATAGTACCTGTCTTGCTTGCTGAACATGAGTTCTGATAATGGCTGGTCCACTAAACTTTAACTGTGGCCAGAACAGGCTTTAAATGCAGGTCTTCTAAGATGTGTCCATCCTCTGTACCTGACATCCGTATAAACCCGAGTCTTGTAAAAGACAGTTCTTTTGACCCAGCTAGCCTGTGCTGTTGTGGGTGTGTCTGTCCGTGAAGTGCCACAGGCATCTGGTAGGTCCTTGGCAGTTGAGTGAATTGTAAATTGTTTATCTAAGGACCTCTAATTTTTTGGGGATGCCACTTTAAACAATCTTGTTCAGGAGTCTCAATTTCTTTCTTAGGATGAAAAGTCTTCAAAGGCCAAAGTAAATGATTTTTTAGCAGAGATATTTAAGAAGATTGGCTCCAAGGAAAACACTAAAGAGGTGAGTGCATTTTTACCATAGGAAAAAGGGGAAGATGATATTGCATCATGTGCCTACTGCAGTTTGGGTAACACATGGAAAGTTTCCTCCTTCCCCAGGGTCTGGCAGAGCTGTATGAATACAAAAAGAAGTATTCTGATGCAGACATTGAACCCTTCCTGAAAAACTCATCTCAGTTTTTCCAGAGCTACGTAGAACGAGGCCTCCGGCACATTGAGATGGAAAAGGAGGGCAAAGGACGCATTCCTTCATCTACAGGTATAGAGCTTCTTGGCAACACAAGTGAATTGGGCCTGGGGATTTGGCATGCTGAATCTAGCTATAATGTGGCAACTGTAGCTGCTCCTTTTAAGCTCCACAATGTTTGAGAGCCTTATGAGCTTCCAAAGTGACCCTGTTGTTCTCTGAGCACTCGTTAGTGGCACTTTTGTGAAGTCACTATGGCACCTGTTGCAAAGACCACTTATGCTTTGCCACTCACAGGGAAGGTGCTGTGGTTACCTTACCGAACTAGGTGGGAAGAGATAGAGGTAAAGATCTGAAAGGACTTCAGTGCACATCATTCTGGTCATGGTTAGAGAAGTTCTCTCTCAAAGAAAATTCAAGAACTTTTACTCTGTCTAATGGAGTGCAGTGCTCTGGAGTCCTATGTTGAAGGCTTGGCAAGCAAGCGATTCTTGTTGCAGTAACTTAGTCTGAAGTTCTCCTTATCCTAAACTAGGCTTCCTTGGTGAAGCATACTATCAGGACATCACAGCGGCAGCCGCAAAATTCTCTCTTCTTTTAGGGCTGCTAAAATAGTGTCATAGGATCTTTGCATGAAACTGTAAGACTGAAGCAAGGCATAAACTTTGTAGATTTCACATCAATACAGCAGACATAAGATATAGCTTTTTCTTCTAATTTCCCCAATCTTGGCTAGGAATAGCCTGGCAATCCTTAGTAGGAGCAGTCTATATCAGGTAAGTTGTTAAGTCACTCTGTAAATGTCCCAGGAAGCCAGGGGATGGTCACAGTTCTCCATTCAGAGCTCAGTCACCACAGAGGCCTGCTTAACAGGCTATCTTGTTTACTAGATCCTTGCTCCCATAAAGTCTGAATTTCAGATATCTCAACTTGCTCAATTAAGAGTTTCAGTAGAACAGAACTCGGAAATTTGTCCGTAAGCACACTCCAGTAATTAAGAAAATGCAGTATAATAAAACTACAGATCCCATTAGGCAATCATGAAACATGGCAGTAGAATAGCTTTTTATAGTAAGGGGCACATACTATGCTTGTCCTTCTGCTCCTAGAAGATCCCACACTGCCCATTGTGGTCTTTCCCCTTAACTTCCCCTTCCCCCAAAGTAATTTGTCACAAGCTTTGGCAAAAGGAGTGACTGAGTCTCTGAGAACCTCCTAAATGCTGCTGGTAATTCAGAACTAACTTCTGGCCCCACCTTGAAAAATCTGCACAGTCAAAAAATGATACACTAGCTAACACCTCAGCAATGTAGCCTTCCAAACTGCATTCATCATATTGCTTAGTTTCATTTAAAGGCTAAAAGGACTACTTCAGGACTCAGTTTCCTGTGGGTGGAGAGCATATATGTACCTAAACTCCCTCAACTTTTAAGATCCAAGGCAACCTTCTGCCTCAGTCTCTCTTCTTAGTTTCTCCATTCCATGAAGAGAGAGCGCTTTTCATTCATTTGATAAAGCCTGTCTGATATGTGGAGGCTAGAGGGAAAGGGGATCTTTGGAAGCTCTTTCACCACTCTCAATTACATGAAAAGGAATTAGGAGAAGCAGTGCCCTTAAGCTTCCTGCACAAGAATACTGGGAGGGTTTAGGTCAATTGAGGAATACATCAGTCCTCTTTGTTCTTCTAACTTGGCTTGCTGCACTGAAGAGCAAAGGATAAATTTCAAAGCCTTTCCCTCATGTAATGTCAATTTACCATTTGGTTTTAATAGCCTCTTCAGCTGTTCCAATTAATGGCCAGAATATGTTGCCTTTTGGAGCTGCTTTGCTGCTCACTTATGGTGGCTTGACTTCTTTCAAAAAAATGAGCTAATCACTGTCAACCCTAAAACCCATTGCCCTACCAGTAAATATAATTGTGATTAATGGGATTTCCAAGAGCACAATGTGGGTTGATGTAGTCTCAAGCTCTGGATTGTTCTGTTGGATGCATGAGGCTGACTAAGAGGCTTAAGCATGTTTTTTCCCTTTCCTAGGAATTTCTCCTCAGATGGAGTTAACGTGTGTCCCCACTTCCACCAACACAGTGTCCTCATCCATAGGAAACACAAATGGGGAAGAGGTGGGGCCTTCAGTCTACCTGGAAAGGCTAAAAATCCTCAGGCAGCGTTGTGGCCTTGACAATGCAAAGGTATTGTACTTCTGAAGACCCCTATAAACTCTACAAGGGAAGTGGCTCACTTTGGGTGAAGCCAGTCATTTGGAGATCTGCTGTACAGTGCCCAGACTCTGATCCCAATGAGTCTTACTGCATGTACCTTTCCTGGTCTAAATGGCATTAAAGCCGTTACCTGGCTGAGTAGACTTGTTAGTGCTTCAACTCCCTTTTGTCTGCTGCACCGATGTAGACGCCACTAGCTGCTACAACTCGAGTCTGATATCCTCTTCTCTTGCCAGGTAATTAACTGTGAGTTTCAGGAAAAGGCTAAATGACTTCCTTTTAATTACTGGTCTCTAAAGGGTAATGCCTATATTAAGCTATATTCCTGGGTCACATGACACTGAGTGTTCTAAACTTCTGTACCCTCCCACTCTACAACAACTAAAAGCTGCATGAATGGAGGGCTGTAGGGTTGGGGTACATGGAATTTTGAGACAGCAATAATGCTGAATGTGCTCAGTATGTTACCTCAGGAACCTATGGAATGGGTCAAACCTTCAATACAGCCAGTGCTCTCTGGGAATCTTAGTTACACACTGAAAGATGGTTATTGCCAGCCACTTTAGACATACTGGTGACTCCAAGAATAGCTACAAGGATTAGGTGGTATAGGTTTAGGTAAAACTCTACCCTTACCTTTCAAGATTGAACATGCACATCAGTTTATAGCTGAATGCAAAATGGCATGTGGTGCAGACGTAAACTCAACTCTGTCACTGACTTTTGTAGCTGCAGATTCCCAGGAGAGCAGTGACTTGACTCAGAATTCCTCACTGAGTCCTCATGATGCCATATGTGGGAGCAGCCGCTGTCTGCACTGAGAGTTTAAATACAGTGGGAGACTTGCAGGATCGCAGCAGGCCTTCCCAATGAAATGGGAACTGATTTTTATCATCTCTGAAGAGCATGAGAGCTGTTGTTCGAGGATGGGCTTTGCTTTAAATACCAAGTAGTACTCAACAGTGCAGACCTTTGGCTCCTTTAGTTAATTGAGATGAGAAGGAGTAAGTGATTAAGCAAAGATTTAGGCTCTAAGGTAGGTAGGCCCAAACATGGAGAACTTTTCACACATACAGGTAATTCAGAAGACTTGTGCTTAATGGAAGTGATCATGAGAAGCATGCGATTCACTCTGGTCCCCACTAACACAAAATGGTGACCTCTTGGTTCCAAGTAGCTAATGCACCATGGCAATAGCTTACATATAATCTGTCCTGGAAATAGAGGAGTTGGAATGTATATACTGTACTAATGTTGGACTGCTCCTTTTCTTCCTCTGTTCAGCAAGTTTCCCGTGAGGGTGAGGAGCCATCCATTTATGGTGTGGATTTCTTGCACAGCTTTTGCCCTCCAGTGTCTTAAATATCCTCTCCTTTTCCCCACCCCATAGCAGGAAGACAGACCACCATTGACATCACTGCTCTCCAAACCAGCAGCCCCTACAGTTGCATCCTCCACGGATATGCTGCACAGTAAGCTCTCTCAGCTCCGTGAGTCACGAGAGCACTACCAGCATTTGGACCTAGACTCCAATCAGACACACTCCTCTGGCATTGGAACCACCACCTCTTCCTCCTCCTCCACAGCAGCCAATATTGATGACTTGAAAAAAAGACTGGAGAGAATAAAAAGCAGTCGCAAATGAAGCTGTTTGAGAGAGAGAGCATGGCTGCTGCTTAGCTGTCTTCAGCTTTAGTTTACTAAACTAGAAGTCTTCATAGTTAAAGGGGCCTCATTTAGGTCTAGTGTATACAAACTGGTTTATGTATAATACAGTGGATTTTGGGGGATGATCTGAGTCATTGTGGCACAAGTATTTGTACATACTCTGCTTCTCAGTGAGCATCTCTTGACAATAGAAGATTGTCTGTGTATTAGGTGTAGTGTACAGACCTGTAAACAGCTGTCCTCCTGCTCAGACTAGCTTCTCATACCTTGTTTTTTATTTGTAAAATTGTCTTAAGATCTTTTCCTAGCTCTTAACTCCTAGAAGCTCATTAGTGGTTTCACTTTTAATTTGTGAATTCTTCTCCATGTAATCCTTGAACTGTTGATTCTGTATGGACGCATGGCATGGCGTAACTAATTTAAGTGTCTTTTTGTAAATAAAGTTTGCATTAACTATACCAGTCCCTGTAGAAGCAGCAGTGACTGTCCATCGGAATAGAAGCCACTGTGTATTTTTGGATGCTAGTGAATGGGTATTGCTGAGCTGAAACCAGAGGCTCTTGAACTGAATACAGCAATGGACTGCCCTGGGCTGCTGCTGCTACTATTCATGGAAGGGAACCCTGGACTTCTCAGCCTTTTATTTCTACCAGCAGTATTGTTGCTGTTAATACGGCTGCCTTTCAGCTTCCTACTAAGAACATTCAGGAAGTAGAAAGAAATTGACTTTGCCAGACATTTATTAGTCTATCTAGCACCTTCAAGCTACAGGCCCTGTGAAGTCACTACCAAGAGCAAGCATAGTCCCCATTGTGGATGAGTGCAGTGACACGTCTGCCCCCTTCAAGAGAGGTTACTGAGAGAGAAATGTTCTTACAGAATAGGTAAGTGGCATCCCATGTTCAAAATACTCTCAGCTAGGAATCAAAGCTCATGGGGTTTTCCTCATGTAGCTGTGCAGATGCAAGTGCATCCCAGCCTTCAGAACCACCATTGGAATTACAAGAATCTGTGGTAATACCAGTTTTTGAAGATGGTTGCCATTGGCTGTGATTAGTAAGAGGACATTTCCTCTGGCGGCTACTACCCCATCCCCAAATCCTTGGGCATATTGCATATTTAATGTGATAATTGTTTTCAGCACACTTGTTATTGAATATGACTTGCATATGTTTGAGCTGTATCCTGTGATACTCATGGCACAGAGGGTTTCTGTAGTATATTTCTGCTTCTAGGTTCATCTCTGCTCCCTGAAAAGTTGCTGCTTCATGATCTGTTCTCTAAGCCAGCAGTTCCTACCACAGGGCTGGCATTTAACTAATTGTGACTGAATTTTAATGCATCTCTGAAGAATATAGTTTAAATCGTTACTGTCTGTATATCAATTCTGTGCTGCAGCTTCTGCAGTTGTCTCCCACAGAAATTCTGAGGCTGGAGTTCTAGTGAGGCAGTAACCTGCTACTTAGTGCCTGTAGCGAGTCTGTGTAGTATGGAAGTAATCTCCATTTTATGCTAGTGGCCAGATGGTGTCCATCACTTCCTGCCCCTATTCTGCTCCTGCCAGGCTTTTTATCCAGTTCTTCTAAAAACAATTCTAGGCATAGGGTGGCCTCATAGCTCTATTCCATTGAAAAGGGTATGACAGAGCACTCAGACAATCTGCAGCTGGGGCTAAGTATTGACAAGGTGTAGCTGGATAGTTTGTTTGCTGGAATTGGAGCTACTGCTGTCATCACTCAATTAGTGCTGTGTTGCACTGATAAATTGCCAGTTACTTTCTGGGTTATGGTTTGCCTTTTGCACAAAGTCTCAAAGTAGCCAACTGACTCAGTTCTGCTGTTACGTTATTATATGTTGTAAAATGCTGCATCCATCATTTGTAATTGCCAATTGGTGCAGTAGTGAGTGAAGTAAAAGGAATGCCTGTAAACCTGTACAACACTAACTTTTCACATTATTTTGGAAATTAAGTTCAGAAGCAATTAAGTATCAATGGTAGAAACCAGTATTATCTAAGGTTTTTGCCCTGTGTTGCTTCTGCAGTATAGCTTATTCTTGTCCAATGGTGTATAGTTGGCCCAGGAATTACTTGATAGGTAAAATGTAAGCTGTTAATTAACATACACTAATCAGCCTAATGCAAATATTTCCATCCTATTAGGTAAATTTTGTTTCAAAACAAGTGTGTAACAAGTCAGCCTTTAAAGTGACTGTACCAGACATGAAACTAGTCTTTTTCCTCATTTGCCTACTGTTAGACTAAGTACATTAGAATTGACAACTGTTTTCAGAGCCAGGACATTTTACTCCAGACTCTTGTAAGCAGAGGCCATTAAATGTATAAAACAAGCACCTGATAGCCCTGTAAGTTTTTTGTGGAATTTGACCATTTTAGAGTGTTCCCTTTTTCCATATGGTGGTGCTCTCAGCCGTGTCACACTAGTGAATCTGGGGGAGCAATACTGCTGTAGGAATGACTTTTAGATTACGTAGTGGGGGGTGGGAAGGGAGCCTAGCATCCAGCAATTGTTCTGATGGGTTTAATTATATCCCAGCAGTTGAGAAAAATTAAGTAACCTACTACCTAATGCTTTTCAAAAATGCAACCTTTCCCTTGCAGCATAACCGGTTATGCTGACTACATTGTCAGCTCACGAAGATGGTCAGAGAACAGACCATTTTGGGGATGGGCGGTATGTGGTTCCTGTAGCCACGAGCCCCAGATACCTAACTAGCAAAGTGTTCATCTTCAAATAAACACTGTAGGTATTTGTTTAGGGGGATTCCCATGTCTTCCACTCATAAGATCACCAACTCATCCCTGCAAGGAAGGGGTGACAGTTGCCCCTTGCCTTCCTTTTGCTGAGGGTGTTTTTTTATAGTAGCATTTTAACTGCCCCATTGTAGCAGTTTAGTGTTTCCTTCTCTGTAGGCTCAATCTAGAAGCTTTACAACTGACAGAGCACGTGATCAGGGTCTCTTGGTTTGTAACTTTAGGCATTATCCCAGTTTTAGACTTATCTGCAGGGGCAAAGATTGGCAAGCTGACTTGTTTAATACACATGTTCTTATTAGTGCTCAGGTGCTGGGGCACTAATTACAGATTAGAGTTGGATAGAACCAAGTCCTGTTCTCAGCACTGCCAACATACAAAGCAGGCACAATTGTTGCTATAACCATTTTATTGGCAATGGTGCCAGAGAACACTGCTAGCCATTTTACTTCAGGTTCCTTAGTGTTCATAGTGCTACAAATTAAAGCAGCTGTAAGAGTTGAGATGTGACAGATGCATTCTTTATTGCCCATATTTGTTGATAGTTTTTAGCATCCATTTCTTCAAGCGGAATACATGTGTATAAAATCCGTATTTACCATCACGATCACAGCCTTCTCCCCATGAAACGATCCCCACTTGATACCAGCGGTTATCTACTGGGCTCTTAGAGACAGACAGGAAAACAGATTAGGGCTCTACACCATGCTAGCCTCAGGAGCAGCAGTAGCAGTGAGATTTGTGCCCTAGACAGCCTAGATCTCCAGCTGGGCTAGGTAGAGGTTCAACAGTCATAGTTGTAACCCAGTTGGATGGGAGCCTAACAGTCACCTGTTAGCTGGATACCCAGCTGGCTGAGATACTCAGGCAAGCTATCACTCCCTTAAACTCTTCACAGGTGGTCTCAATGCCTGAAGCTTGATCAGTGTAAAATGGGGCTGGATTATTTCAGGATTTCTCTTCAGTTCAAAACCAGAAATAGAGCTGCTGGTTAGGTAGCTGCAGCCATTTGAGAGAAGCACCTCCCCACTATTACTTCAACCCTCTTAAAATTATAAGGCTTCTGCTGCAACCTCCTCCCAAAGTCTCCTATGAGCAAAACCTCCATGTTAGTGCCTGTTGCACATACCTTCATGACAAAAGGGCCTCCACTGTCCCCCTCGCAAGCATCCCCTCTCTTGGAGTCTTCAGGACTGTATCCTACAGGAGAAGAGGAAAAGGGCTGTTTTCTCTACTTCATTTATACCTTTAATATTCCAGTGATGCTAAGTCTGGGAAATGGTATTAACAGTATGGCCCTTCCTCACCCTGTGTGTGTGTCATAAAGGTACCAGCTTACTTTGAGCTTTTCAGTGGAAAGATACTAATTAAGGTGCTTTCTTATAGCCACCCCCACCTTCTGTTTTCCTTCAACATCTCTGCAATATGTTTCCCATGCTGCTATAATTCCATCTCCTCTCCCCTGGGTTAGTACGTTGCCCCAGACTCCCATCTACTGTGATCTCCCTCCCACACAATAGCTTTGGCCTGGGATATTGTAGGTCCCTACTCTAAGTCCTAGGTTTTTTGAGCAAAATCCAGTCAGTCAGTTTTCTCACATTCATTTAATCCTCTCTTATTTAGTACAGGATCCAGTTGCCCTTATTTAAGATCATCCCTAGCCTTGCTGTACTGTATTCCCCTTAAGACTTTTTGCTATTCTCACCTGATTTCTTCCTATAGCAGGGTGAACCACCCATTTTAATCCAGCCCTCAAGCTCCCACCGGGGAGTAGGGTCAGGGGCTGCTCCACATGGCCCCCCTGGCTCCTACAGGGGAAACTGCTCTGCACACTGCCCCTATTCCAAGCACCGCCCCTGCAGCTCCCATTGGCCAGGAGTTGCAGGGGCAATGTGCAGAGGTGCCTGGCCACACCTCCACGTAGGAGCAACAACATGCTTCTGCAAACCACTTGAGATAGATAGGCACTGCCTGGAGCCAGCACTTCTAAGCCCACCCTCCAAACCCCTCAGTCCCAGCCCAGAGCACCCTCTTGCGCCTGCACCCCTTTCCATGCCCTCCAAGCCCCTCAGTCCCAGCCTGGAGCACGCCTCATCCCCAGCCAGAGCCCATGCACGCACACCCCAGAGTCCTCTCATGCCCCCTCCAACCCCAATTTTGTGAGTATTCATAGCCCGCTGTACAGTTTCTATTCCCGGATGTGGCCCTCAGGCTAAAAAGTTTGCCCACCCTGTCCTATAGTATCAGTATCACCACTGTAAGGGTCAGGACTCTCTGTTGCAGCTCTGGAACAGTCTCCCTCTATTTTCATTATAAGTCTGTTTCCGTGCCTGTAAGTGCTGCAGTCTCTGCCCTCAGCTGGTGCTATTTAACACTAATGTTTTCAGCAATGCAAGTTGAATGAAGCACTATGTAAAACAGTACTATAGTGTAAGCTGGCTCTGGCAGCCCCTGCCTCACATTCAGTATCCTAGGTATTGACCACTAGTACAGCTAAGCCCTCCGAATCCGGTAATGCTGGACTCTGCTAATTCTGTACATTTACAGGAAAGCCCCATTCTATCTCATCTCTCAGCCTGCTGATGCCCAAGACCCTTATTCATGGCTCTCAATTCTTCATCCCTAGCGTGACCAGAGGTCCCAATTTTATAGGGACAGTCCTGATTTTGGGGTTTTTTCCTTATGTAGGCTCCTGTTACCCCCCACCCCCTGTCCCGATTTTTCACATTTGCTGTCTGGTCACCCTGTTCATCCCCTATATAGGCTGGGAATTCCAGAGGCTCATTCATGCCCTGGGCATACTATTTCTTTAGGATAGATCAAAGTTTACTGGGCAGTAATTAGGCTAAATGAACCCTTGCATTATGGCACATGGTACTGAGAGCAACTCTGCCCCCCCATGTGCAGCAGTTAGCTCTGCACACCCAGCAGCACTTACCTGCACAGAACATGTTGTCAGTGAGTTTGATGTTAGTGGATGCCTTGCAGGTATCCTGGCTGACTATGGGGAGGTTCACCTGTTGCAGAACTGAGGGCAGTGCACCCGTGCTAGAGCTCCAGGTCTCATACAGATTTCCCCATCCAGATACCCGCCCTTTGAATCCTGTCAGCATCAGGCTGCAGGAAGAAGCAAAGTTAAAGCACATGGAAATATTACATGTCACCCTTATAGCCTAGCACTGCCCAGACTCTGGAGGGGCACCTCACCAACTGGCTCACCTATTGCAAACCCGCACAAAAGATGCATCCTGCTTTTTCCTAGGGCTTTCCTGATACTTCATGTAGACCCAAAGGAGACATTTGCAGCCCTGCTCCCTGGGGTTGCTTTCTCCTCACCTCTGTACCAGCTCCCTGGTGGGCAGGCACACAGGGTGGATGTGGTCGCTGAAGAGTATGGGTTTCTTCAGGAGCATCAGTGCAATGTCTCGGTCCAGGTTCTCTTTCCAGTTGTACTTGGGATGGATGATGATTTTATCCAGCATGGCGATTTTCTCTATGTTCCTCTCATACCTGAAATGATTCCAACAGAAGGAGAGAAGTGACTGTGCAGCAGCAACAGCTATGAGCTCTGGCGGCTGCTGGCCCTCTGGCTGGCTTGCAGCACCATCTTTCTCACAAGGAAGAGTGGCCCTGGGAGGGGTGCAAACTGCCCTCCGTTTCACTTTAGACTCGGGGATCAGCAGAGCCTCAGTGAGTGGTATCTCCATGGGAATCCACTATAACCTGGGGAAGCATCTGACAGTCTGGTTTCCCATGGGGGTTCCCATAATGCCAGATGACATTCTCTCTAGACCCCAACTTTATTCTCCCACTACACTCATGGGGGACTCCCATCTGCTTCCCCCTCCCTCCCCCATTCAAGTTCTTACTTTGTTCTATGGTGCTTCCCAATCCGCACCAAGATGTCATCTGTGGTAAAGTTCTTGTCCCAGGGTGGGTAAAAGAGGCAGTGGGCAGCAGTAAGGACCCAACGGTCGCTGATGAGGCTGGCACCACACAGCAACTCCTGTGGACTCTTCCTGAAAAGCATCACCTGCCTGGGATGGAAAGAGAAAGTGAGAGATTTACCCAGGGCACTGGCTCAGGTGGCTGCATGCCTTGCAGGAACAGCAGTTTGGCATGACCAGGGAAACCTGCTCTCAATCCCCAGGAGACCATGACAACACTCCCCTAGCATGAGTCAGGTCTAGTCCTTAGGACCCTGGGACCTGGAACTGAGGATGAGTATTCTCCTTGCAATCCTATCTGAAGGGTACTTTTCTCCTGCCACTTTCCCCATCTAATTAGACTTCTAATCCCTACCATGGCCACCAACAGAGACCTGTGCCTGCAGGACTGGAACGATTAGGATGAGGGTGAAACACACAGTCTGCAGAGTGCTTCCCTTTCCATGGCAGCCATGCACTTGGCTCCAAAGGAGAGAGGGCGTCTCTGTCCAGCTGTAGTAGTGCTGCCAAGTCAGCCCCCAGAAGGGGCTATGAGTAGAGGTGGTGCTGGCTAAATACACTGTGCCAGCTGACAGACTCCCGATTTCCCCTGGTCTAAAAGGAAAGACTGTAGAGAAACTGCAGCAACAGTACTTACCAAGGGGCACTGCCAACTTCTGCATTTTCCCCCTTTACAATCCGGCCCCCAATGTAGGATGCCAACAGCTCCTGCTCACTCTTATCAGAAATCTTTTTCTTCTCAAACAGGGGACGGATGCCACAATCTGAAAAACCAGGCAGCCTGTCTCTGTTACTCTACTTGATTTGCAATGCAGGGGACCCGCTCTACAGACAACAACATGCTTGACTGGGAGTAATAGTAGTTGCCTCATTTTTAGGGTTACCACCTGGCTGGTATTTGACTGGCCTGGCTGGTTTTTTTATGAATGTGCCAGTTACCAGAAAAATAAATGTAATTTGCTTGGTTTCTTCCATACGGGTCTAAAGATTTACATTATCACCACACTACACTGGGATATCTAATGTTAAAAGTTTGTGTGTCCAGCTACCCGTGCTGCAGTGTTCCCACTTCCACAGTTTAAGCAATAAGAAATCAAAACTGTTGAAAATATAACAGCTGCCTGCCCCCCAACATGCAAGCACACTGCACCTGCCAGAGAGGGTTTGAGTCATGCAGGAGTGAGGAGTCATGCAAGGCATATTAAACAATGGAAGATCAGGGCGATGGTATGAGTGATCCTACTACTCCCCTGTCCCCAATAAAACAAAAAAAAAAGCTCACATCAGAAACTGCACATTCAGTGACAACTGGCTAAATGAAACAGACTAAAGGCTGGCTGGCAAAATTTGCTGATAAAACAAACGCCCATTTGTTATTGATGATGTTCTCCCTCTAGATACTATAAGTGTCTGTTGAATGGGGGGGTGGCAGAATTGCCTTGTGGTTGGGGTTGTGGCAGGCTTTCCTTGGAGGTGGAAGGGGGAGGGAGTGCTGATTTTTTTGCATTTCAAAAGACAGTAACCCTACTCATTCTCTATTGTGCTCTTGGCTGGGACTGGAAGATCTCCCAAAGCCACCAGTCTTGCACCTTCTCCTACAGCATTTCTTGCTCTGAACCAGGACTGAAGTAGCAGGGATCTCCCCATTGCACCTCCTGCTGGGGAAAGCTGGGACTGTAAGGACTCGGGGCTTCCTCACAACTGGAGGTTAGCTTTGGATGAGTTTTTTAGACAGAAACTAAAATAGTTTTAGCATCCACTTCTGCTTTGAGCAGTAGGCATTTAACAGGCTTTCTTTCCCTGAGGAACAAGGCATTGTGGGAAGGAGCTGCAGCTTCTGCAGCACTTTTGGTCCTATGTTTGTGCCTCCTGGGTCCTTTGCTCACCTGCTTCACCTGAACCAAAAGTTGTAACATCAAAGAAGGTTTGGTGCTCTTGGGTAATGGTCCGCCCTGCTATTACGTCGTCCATCTCATCCAAAGACCTCACTGAGAGAGACAGACAGAGATGTTGAGAGGCAAAGCTCCAACGTTTTACATAGGACTTCAGAAGTGGCACCATCCCTTCCAACACGTAGTGGGGTTGGTGGAAGTATTGCTTTTTTAAGCAAGATCATTGGTTCACTAATTCTCCTTCCCAACCTCTGCCCAACAGGTGAACTAATAAGCACCATCCAGTTAGCTGGAATGTGGTGGCACATATTGACGTGATGCAGGGGGATGGGGTTGTCAGTCAATAAAGGGCTCCTCAAACCTCAGGCATAGTCTTACATGTGTACATATATACCATGTGACCCACACATGCATGACTTAATGTAAACAGATGAATCCCATACATGTAGCCTCCCATGAGGCTGTGGCCTACCCACTCCTCACCACAATGCCCCTTCACCACAGTACTGTATCCTCCTGGCTATTGTGAATTTCTCCCACCCTGCAGGCCCAAGATCCCCATGGCAGCCCCATACCCACTGACACGTCTCACCACAGTAGTGCAGGTCGCAGTACTCAAAGGTAGTATTTGGATGATCCACATAACACCAGACACCTTCATCATCCCCATCAGGATTCCGGCAATAATTCTCCACCAGCTTCACTTCTGGGAGAAACATAATTCCATGGGACAGCTCCTTTGCCTTGTCTGAGGCCCATGGCAAACACTTGGCCCCAGAGACAGTGACAGAGAGATTCCCATCGTAATACAGCCCTTTGTCCATTTCACATGGCTCCTGTGTTCTGTCCAGTGGAGGAGTCCGGGGAATAAATGGAACTGTGGTCTTGTCTTGACCTGAAAGAGAAGGAGCAAGACAGCCATTATCGGACTCATGGCCCTGCAGTGGGAAGTGCTGGTGTCTGGCTACAGACCAGATTCCAGCAGGCCCCAGAGCACTTCACTATGTCCCATCACTCCACTATGTCTGGGGTCCCCACCCTGTATCCCATGGGATGCCCCACACTGCCCAGGAGCCCCCTTCTCACCAGTGAGGCACCTGGGGGTGCTGTGTCACTCAAAGTAAAATGAAGCATATCTTCATCCCACTTCTCTGTGCCTTCCAAGTCCTCCCGCACCCACTCTCCACAGACCCTCCCCTTTCTTGAGGTCCTTAGTATCAGCATTAGAGTAAATTTTTCCCTCCCAGGGAGCGGGGTATCTCAGGGCCCAGTGTCGAGGCTCACCACACACTGGAACAGCACACTCTTCCCATCGCACTGCTGGGTCTCGGGTGTAGCACCAGGGGCCATTTGGGTTGTTGTCTGGGTTCCTGCAGTAATTCTTGGTGAGATTGGCATCCGGATGGGTGGTGATGTTAAACCTATGAGAAAGGAGTGATGAGGTAGCTAGCAGCCTAGAGAACCTCTTCAGTCTGGGTTGTGGTCTTCCTCACAACCTAGCTCCTCCAACCAGAGCTGGGATATAGTGTGTGTGGAAGAGGGTTATGGACTTACTCAGGTCTGTGAGGGAATTTGCTTGTCCAGAACTGACATTCAATCCCCGACTTGGTGACAGAAATTGTCCCTTGATAGTTCTGTCCACTGCCTGAGACACAGTTTCCTGCCAAAGTCCCAAGAGAGGGCAAGTCAGACCCAGAGGGAAATCAGAGGCATTATTTTCATAGAGTCCATAGGTACCAGCCTACAAATCCCTGACATGGGTTCTCACATACATACACAGACCCACCTTAAACAAATTTTACCCCCAGATCATCCTGACGGACTTCACTTCTGTATCTCAGTGCCTTGATTTGGAGCTGGAGGTAGTAGTGAGGAACTGGATCCTCACTAGAGCTGGCGGCAGCTGGGCATCTATCCTATGCTATTCCAAGGGGGAATCCAGGGTTTTTGGGATGTTAAAGAAAAAAGTGTTTGTGGGGGATCAATATGGCAGGAAAGTCTAGGGGGCTCTGCCTCCCCCTCTAAGTGCTGTTGCTACCCCTGATATTGTCCATCTGACGACCTTCCCGCTTCTTTAGAATTTCCTCCCAAATTGTGCTGGAAGCAGGTTTCCAGGAACTCACCATCTACAGGTTTCCAGGAACTCACCATCTACGAGGTCTCCAAGCCCCTCTTACCTGCCAGACACTCATCCAGAGCTGTCCTGAGCTTCCTCTGGGATTCACATTCTAACAAACAAGAGCAAGAAACCTGTCCGGTCAAAGGCTCTCCAATGAGCACTGCAGCTCAAGTCAGCATGACATATGAGAGGCTAGAACCCTGGGGAGTGGGCCTGGCTAATGAAGCTAGGGAGCCAGCTCTTCCGGGTACAGCAGTACAGCCTGTGGGACATCAAAACATTTGCAGGACTTGAACCAACTTACCCCTGTATTTCCTCCAGAATTCATCCTGCAAAACAAATGCAAACACTTAGGATCTGAGTAATGGAGCCTCAGCCCTGCCTGAACTTCTGCAATTCAAACCAAAGCCAGACACCATCTCAGTAAGAGAATGTTCCTTCTTGGTAAACGGAGCAAACTCTGGCCCTGCTGAGATCAAAGACACTGGAGCACAACAGAGAGAAAGTGACACTGAGTCATATGCTTTCCTGTCAAATTCTGGGGCTACCTATCCTATCACAGCCCTGCCCCAGTGGAGGCCATTTGAAAGCAGCCAATTTCACTTCTGCCTAACCTATCTCAGCAACACCAGTTTCCAGCTGTCAAATCCTCTTCAAGCAGCATACTGCCTTGAGAACTACCCCACTTGGAGAGTAGCAGGGGACTGCAGACAAAGCAATTCAGATGAGGAACACTGGCAGTAATGGCCTTTCCTGTGGTCAGCTGCCTTCCCTCTCCATTCTGGGCTTGAGGTGTCTAAGTTTACATCAGCCAGCCACAAACTCCTCTCTGCTTCCATCCCTGCAGGGTCAGGCACCAGTGGCAAGCATTATCTCTATGATTTATATTACACTAGTAACACAAATGTGCTGGGTGCTGCCTAAACATGTAGTAAGGGACAATCTCTGGTGCAAAAACCTTATAAACTGGAAAGACAAATAACTGACAAAGCTTGGGGGCAAGGGATACATCATAAGCAAAGGAGTCAGGGGCTGATTGGTAGCCATCTTGTATAGACTTATCTACAAGGCGTGTTAGTCCTTGCTAGAAGGGTATACATTCTAGTATACACAAGCATGCTGCACACTAACTGGCTTGTGTGGACCCTGCTGGTGTGTACTAAGAGTGTGTATAGGGTTGCCAGATGACCAGTTTTCAACTGGAATGACTGGTCAAAAAGGGATCCTGGCGACTCCAGTCAGCACTGCTGTCTGGGCCGTTAGAAGTCCAGTCAGTGGCGCAGCGTGGCTAAGGCAGGCTCCCTGCCTGCTCTGGCTCCACGCAGCTCCTGGAAACAGCTAGCTTTTCCCTCCGTCTCCTAGGTGGAGGTGCAACCATGGGGCCTCTGCATGCTGTCCCCACCCTAAGTGCCAGCTCTGTAGCTCCCATTGATTGGGAACCACGGCCAATGGGAGCTGTGGGGGCAGCGCCTGCGGAGCCCCCAGGGCCATGCCTCCTCCTAGGAGCCGGACATGCCGGTCACTTTTGGGAGCCACCTGTGGTAAGTACTGCCTGGATCCCTGGAGCCTGCATCCCTCACCCCCTACTGCACCCCAACCCCCAGCCCTGAGCCCCCTCACACATCCGAACTCCCTCCCAGAGCTTGCACCCCTTCCCTTCCAAACCCTTTGGCCCCAGCCCGGAGCCACCTCCTGCATCCCAAACTCCTCATCCCTGACCCCACATCAGAGCCCGCACCTCCACCAGGAGCCATCACCCCTGCACCTCAACCCCCAGTCTGGAGCCCACATGCACTCTGAACCCCTCATTTCTGGCCCCACCCCAGAGCCCATACTCCCCTTTCACAGCCTATCCCCCTGCTCGGAGGCCTCAGCCCAGAGTCTGCACCCCCAGCCAGAGCCCTCACCCTCTCCCACGCTCCAGCCTCCTGCCCAGCCCAGTGAAAATGAGCGAGAGCGCAAGGATGGGGGATAGCGAGTGATGGAAGATGAGGGGATGGAGTGAGTGGGGGCAGGGCCTCAAGAAGGGGTGGGACAGGGAGCAGGGCAAGGATGGTCAGTTTTCTGCAATCAGAAAGCTGGTAACCCTAAGTGAACATTAATGTAGTCCTGTTTCAAAGGTGCACTAGGGAACTTTAGTGTGCACCATCATGGGCCAGCTAGTGTGTTACACGCTAGCTCGCACTAGAATTTACACCCTTCTGGTGTGGACTAATGCAGATTGTAGGCAAGCCTGTAGTTTCACTTATTTTAAAATACATACACATATACAAACACACACACACATATACATTATATAAAAACATCCTCAGCTATGGCATAACTAGATATTTTCAGGCCTGTTTTGTTCTGCTGAATGCTCGTTAGTCTCAATTTAAAAGCAAATGAAAGACAATTGAGCAAGCTTAGTTTAACTGGCCTAAAAATTGAAAATAGGCCCAAATCCCCATAATGTGCACGTGCTCCATTAGGATCAGCAGGAGCCGAGAAGCAAGCATGTGCTCTGTTTGCAGGATAGGGGCTGTGGCTGTTCGGAAGTCTTGCTTTTGTATTAACCCTTATTTGCTTAGTAAGTTAGATTTTTTTAAATCTCTGCCTTTTTTTATTTGAGGTCCCCATCTCGTAATCAGACCTATTAACTCCAACCCCTGGGTCTCTACCCAGATTGTACTTTAACCTAGACCTAATTCCTGTGCACACTTACCTGTTTTCAATTAATTTTTCATTTTTTGAATATTTTGCTCTTCCCTGTATCAACTAAGAGTTAGTTTCCTTGTACAGACCTTTCCCAGCTGTCTTGCACCTTACCCCCAGCATACACTCATTTACACTCATTGTGATGCTCATTTTTTTCCAAATAGAACTAAATATACCCAGTTTCCCTCAAAGTAACCTCTTACACCCAACCTCCACCAAGCTGCATCCCCCACAGTAAGGAGGATGGGGCTTGTCAGGCACCTCTCTTGAGTTTTCCCCTCTCGCTCTGTCAGACAGGACGGCTCCCAGGACTGTAAGGGTGCTGCCACCAGAACCTCTCTGACCTTTCAGGAGAGGAAGGTAGTTCCTGCCCTAATTAGGAAATATGTCATAGAACCAAAGTCATTCCTTGAAGTGGGTCTGGGAACACACTGGACCTTGCCTTGGCAGCTCCTTGATGAACCCTTTAGAAGCTATGATCCTCAACTATCTGGTCTCTCCTCATGGTATCCATATGAAGGAACATTTCCTGGGAGTGGCTGTACATACCGTGCGAACAGTGGACTCGAGGGCTTCATAGGCTTCCTCATAGCTACATTTCTCTTCTAGACACTCCCGTTCCAGGTTGCCTTTGAGCATCTCTTCCAGGAATCCCTTGTTGGCACGTCGCGGGCGCTTGAGCAGGGAAAGCGCTTGCTGCTGCTCAAGGAAAACTATCAAACCAGAACACTGACCAGTCACTTGACAAAGAGATGGAAGAGAACTGTTTCCTTTGCAGGCTCTGCCTGTCCCGTTATGGGTCTGAATCAGTGAACACACACAGACAGCGAGTCTCTCCTACTGCTTGATCTCTAGTGGAATACGGAGGATGAAAGAGGCTCAACAGCACCTATCCAGTTCACCTTGAGGCCCCATGCAGGATTAACCTCCCTGCAATCTATGAGCTAAGGCTGTGACCAGTCCTAGATGCCCCAATGGCTGGGGCCTCCACCCTTCCCTGTACATTTCCTTCGGCAAGGCTGCTCCATTAGTTCACTACTCGGCCAAAGTCTGCCTGCTTGGAGCATCAGCACTCACTGGCTTTGTACTGCCACATACTGGCAGCTGTTTCTCTCACTCTGGTGTGTGTCTTTTTGCAATCCCAGCTCAGTAGGATATGCTGGGGAATCACTTCCATCTGCCTGTTCAGAGACCCTGACTTCCAACCTAGCTTCAGCCTTCTCCCATTCCTCTGCATAGCAGTGGAGAGAGGAGACCATCAGAAGGTCCTGTCTGAGGGGACCCTGCCCCCACATCAGGGAGAGACAGGAATGAAGAAGCAGAAGCCCTAATGGGGAACAAAGGAGGAGCACCAGGAACAGGGACACAGTATATTGCATATGCCTGGGAGTGAAATAGGGCCTAGCCTGTACTACATGTGTTGTTCGGACAGCCAGAGGGGTAAAGGCAATGTGGAGAATAATAGCCGCCCTCTCCCCCACCATAAATAAAGCAGGTCACCAAGAGAAAGTGAGTCCCTGGTCCAGGAAATGCCACATGTGGCCAGCACAAGGCGCAGGACTGATTAAGATACCCCTTCCCTCCCCCCAGGTTAATTCATGCTCCAAGACAGGGGGCTTTGAAATATACAGTCAGAATAACCTAGCACAATCCACTGAATTGTAGTAGCCAGCCACTCTCCTCACCCCATCCAGCTCCTTCCCCAGAAACTGGGGACTGCTGCTTCTCCTTACACAGCAACAGGGAAGCCCTGAGCGCTCTCTCCCCACTTCTTAGCAAGCGAGTGCCTACTGTCTTAGCTGGAACAAACCCCTGGCCACTCCAGGGACTGTCAGCCACTCATACAGGCTTCCCCTAACAGCTGCAGCTAGGGAATGAACAGTCCCATTCATTTTCCTCAGCCTCCCATCACCCCTGCCCTTCCCTCGATACTCAATGAGCCCTTACCCCTGTCATGGCTCAGCACGAGGTGCAGAAGACAGAAAAGGAGCAGGCTGCCCAGCACTCTGACTCTGCTGTGCCTCATGGTATATGCCTCAGCTGCAGGGGAAATGAAGAGGGAGCAGGACAAGAGAAGTCCCAGCCCTGCCTGGGTTAATGTTGAACCAACATGAAGAAATAGGACCCAGGAGGTCAGGGTGTGTGGTGTGTCAGGGACAGCTGTCCCTCCTCCACTTGGCTTCTCTCCCTCCCCTTTGTGCATTTTCACTTTCAACCATTTTACTGGTCTGAGCAGCACAATAAAACAACAATAATTATACCACCTGGCTCTGATATAGCGCTGTCATAACCATCACCACACTGGGCAGGCCAAACACTTCAAAGATGAGTGACTGCAGCCTCACAACTGCCAGGAGGTCACAGATGGGGAAATGGAAGCAGATGGAAAGAGAAGGATGCTCCCAGGCACATAGCGAGCCAGCAGCAGAGCCAGAAGAGCCCAGCCCACCTTGGTGAGGTCACTGCTAGATCAACAGAGCTGAAACAATTTCTCCCAAGCCATCTTTGCTCCCATCTTCAGGGCCGTAGCAACAAAGAACGTGGCCCCCTCCAAACATATGTCCAGGGCCCCTTACAATGCAGAAACTGGAATGCGGTATTTATTTTATACAATATACAGGGTTCATATTATGTATACATAGACCTACAGTGTACATGTATTCCGTATTTATGCAAAGCGCTTCTTTCGAGCCTCATTCTCCGCAAATTGGTTAATCAATGCGTCATAGTCCAGAGATCTGGCAATCTGGTTTTCGACTGAGATAACTGCAAGCGCAGAAAGCCTGTCATCTGTCATGGTTGAGCGCAGGATATTCTTGATCAGTTTCATTCTGCTGAAGCTCCTTTCAGCACCAGCGACAGTAACTGGTGTGGTCAGAAGAATTCTGATGCAAATGCAAAGATTCGGATATATATCCTGAAGGCTGTTCTTGTATATGTACATTAAAAAATTGTTTGCCGTGACAAGTCCTCTCTCTTTCTCGATGACATAAATAAAACGATTCAATTCCATTATGAGTTCGTTGGCATCAATGTCTCCCATTTTTCTTTCAAAATTTTTGCTGTGATTCTCCAGTTCATTTTCTCTGTGACGCTGCTTCAGGCTGTTAGCGTTGTACAGAAATCCAAACAACTTATACCACTCCACGAGTTGGTCAAATCGCGACGAAACAGAAGATATTGCCTGATCAGTGAGAACAAGAAAGAACTGCGATTTGAATTTTTCTTTGGCAGAAAGACGACTCGAATCATCAGCACATTTGTAATCAAACATTCTCTTCTTACGTCGCACCTGTTTCTGGAAACACCTGCTCAATGCCCATATGCTCTGCTATTTCACGTGCATTTGTGACCACAGAGTTATATCCTGTATTTCGATAGTCTTCCAAAAACTTAATTGTAGCACCGACTTCTGCCTGCAGTATGTCAATTGACACATCTGGTGACTGAATTAATTTGCTGGTTTTATTGACGTGAAATAGTATATCGTACCACGTGTACACAGTCAGAACAAAAGGCCACGTAGTAACATGGTCTAAAAGCGCACCGGCATCTGTTGCTGTATTGCCATCTTTCTCTTCGAGCGCATATTCTCGCAAAGATGACAAAGCATTGCACAATTCTTCAAGGTGATAACGCAATGGCTTCACAGCATCAATTCTTGACTCCCAACGAGTGTCCGATAATGAGTACTTGTGAACCTCCGTCTTTCCTCGTTAAATGGAAATTCGTAACTTTCATTCTGCTGCGGTGGGCCACGTGCAACAATGTCACACACTTGCCTGTCCGATATTATAGACAGCCAATCTCCTGGATCATCAGTCAGTGGTTCAGATTCAGATACTTCTTTCCCGGCAGCAGCTGGAATATCTGTCACAGTTTGTTTGGTAGAACAACTGGCTTCACCTTCGACCTCACTTGAAGCACTTCTGGATACTTCTGGATACGATTCGTCACTGCTAGCGCTGTCCGTTTCATGTGCCTGTACCTGTACGTTGGATTGCAGCGCAAAATACGTTGACAACTTTGGAATTTTCTCAAGTTCCTTCTCAGCATCTTTTGCTGCCTTTCGTTTACTAGCTCCGCTCTTATACATTCTCTTAGACATCACAAAGCACGCTTCTGCTTTGGAAACGATAAAAAACTAAACAACTAAATTAATAACATTTATCTGCCGACCGCCATTATGAACGCAAAAACACATTCTTTGAATGGGTCCAACTAAAATTCGAAACTGACCGACAGACAACTGATGTAGCCAATAGCACTATGATGTATCATAATGACTTCATGGTTTTGTCAGTAAAACCGACATGGATTGTGCAATAGCATCAATAAATGTCACTTATCTAGTTATACCTTACATTTTTTTTTTGCCACTTTTAGGGGCCTCCTTCCTTGCGGGGCCCCCTCTGGTCAGAGGGTACGGAGGGCGCTCACTACACCTTTGCCCATCTTGCCCCACCACTTCCCCATCACATGGTCTATGTCTACACTATGAACTACGAGTGTGATTCCCAGCTCACTTACACATACTCACGCTAGCTCGAGGAAAGCTAATGCAAATATAAATAGCAGGGTAGCTATGGTAGCATGGGTAGCGGCCACATGGCTCTGACATGCTGAGTACTTGCCCACAGGGTTCAGACAGTTTGTACTCAGCACGGCTGAACCACGTGTATGTGATCTGGGAATCACCTGCCTACCCCATAGTGTAGACATAACCCTAGACTCATTGTCAACACTTCCCCTCACATCCAGGCTGACACCAACTCTCCCTGTTCTTTCCTCTTTTCTCTGCCTATCACACATTTGTCAATACCCTGGTCATCTGTGATTGATGCAGCCCCCTTCTCTCTGGCCTCCCCAGTACTCATCCCTAACTTCCACTTCATCGAAAATGCAACTGCAAGGATTCTCTCCCTTACTCACCAATTACAAATGCATCCCTCCCCTCTGGGGATCTCTCCACTAGCTCCCCTTTACCCATCACATCCAGTTTAAACTTCTCATCCTTGCCTCCAATGTCCTACACAGCTCCAGCATAGTCTTCATCCTGGCTCATTTCTTAGGGTCTCCTCTTAGCCCCTTGCTTCACCAAGGATGCCAACACCACCACTCCCTTCGTTTCCTAGGCCCACGCTCACTCTCCTCCATGTGGCCCCTCACACATGAAGCAACCTCCCAGTCCATGTGTGCCAGCCTCCCCTGCCCCCCCAGCTCTCTGCCTCCAAACCCTTCCCAAAGACTCATTATGATCATTAAGATCAAGGTCAGGATGAAGACCACCTACCCCTATGCTCGCCCTCTCCTCTGAACTTGTTGGGCGTTGCATCTTGAATTCCTGAGCAGGGACTGGTCCCTATATAAATGTAACAGAGTCAATGCTTTAAGGAAGTTAACTTTCTCCCAGCTCTGCCCCATGGCATAGCCACAAGCCTCCCATTCAGGATTCAACCATTTCTTCTCCTCTCTGAGCACCATAGCTGGTGGTCTGCCAGAGAATCAGCTCCCCTCCCCACACTGCCAAGGAGAATGAGCGGGTGGCAGCTGCTGCTAGAGCCCATTGGAGTTCTTTCCAGTTAGTTTAATAAAGCAATTCCTGATACAATCCCCCCGCCCCAGGGGGGCACAAAGTGGGCAGTGCTGGAGGCCCCTTTTATCCTACATGAGTGAGACAGGGGGCATGTACTAAAGGGAGCCCAAAAAAGAAAGGAGATGAAAAGATTCTGCCAAGCAAGAAACTAGTCAGGTGGACAGATAAGCCCGGGAGATGCAGGGGAGGAATCTGCTGAGAACAGGAAGGCAGGATTAACCTGAGAGCTGTGAAATCAAAATGAATAACGAACCCAAGAAAGATCTAGTACTTCATACAGCATGTTAAAGAAAAGCAATGTGGCCATCACCAGCGTGAGCCTCCTGAGAGCGGGGCCTGTAAAAGTAACATGGGACAGAGCACAGAAAATGGGGCTGCCAGAGCCTAGGGGACAGTGGCTCAGCATGAAGCTGTTATGTCCCTCTGCGCTCATGGAGTATTTTTCCAGTATGTGCATTGGATACATCTTCTAACTACTGTTTACCTCCATGGGGGGAGTGCAAATATTAGTATTAGAGCAGCTGGAGAAATAACTCTTCAGCCAGGGGTACAAAGAGCAGTTACCTAGGCTCCCTCCCCCACCTGAGAACAGGGGTTCTGGGGAGAAGAGAGTCACACCCGGAGGCATTTGGAGAAATCCCCTAGGACTCCCTTAGGAAACAGCTGAGATGCCCTGGGTCAGAGATCAGCCTGTAAACAGCCTATGTTACCTAAAGAGCATGAGCAAATCATCCCCAGAGAGAGAGAAATGCAGAGGGGCTGGGGAAGGAAGGAGTGTGAAGGCAAAGGAGAACGTACACCATTGGGACAGTTGGGGAAATAGGGCCATGAGCTGCAGCCAGCCAGAGCCTCTCTCGCACAGGGGGAGGTGTCAATAACATTAGCACACAGTATTTTCCAAGTCCCAGCTGGGGGCAGGAGGATCTTGCCCAGCTGATTAACTGCACACAGAGGGGGAGGGGAGAAGAGGCTACTGGTAGTACCTATGCTCAGTCATTGTGCTCTTTCACACTCCCTACAAGTCTGTTTGATTTTTGGGCCTGAGCTCCAGGACTGCAGTGACCTTAGGGCCCCTTTCACTGAGGCAAGATGGTCTGGCCCCACAGGGTGGGAAAGCAGAGCCCCCAGGCTATCACCTCACACCAAAGCATTGGAGGAAGGTTAAGGTGTCTCTATGCTACAGCTAGGCCATTCACAGCTGTCTTGCTTATTCTCTCCTGTCTTTCCAGATCAGCTTGAGGTCAGCACAGGGAGTAAGAGACTCAACAGCAGGTAAGGGAGACTGCAGTTTGCAGGTATCCCTGCAACTGTGCCTCACTCCCCAGGAGCCGTGGCAGAGGACAGATGCCTGGCTCAAACATGGCTCTCTCTGTGTCATTAAGGTCACTTTGCAACTGTGTCAATATTTGACAAATGCAGAGAGCTGGGCCAGTCACCTGGAGTTAGAGGAGCAGGAACATACTAAAAGTACTAATCTTTCTAGCTTCAAAAACAACCTTCACCCACACAGTTTAGCAGCAGCGCTGGGCCCAGCTGCACCTTATTTACATACGTATTACTGAATAAAGGTGCACTCAGCAGTGACAAGATGCCTGCATAGCATCTGAGACAGGAGAGCCTATCATCTTATTCAATATTAATTCAAACTGGCTTCGACCTGGGACCATTGCCTGGCCTACTAACTGGCTAAAAGCCCCTAAACTGAGGGGAATGATACGTGACAACGGAATGAGGTATGGGAAAGGGTTTAAGTGGGGAGCCTTAAGAAGCAGAAATAGCAGTATGGTCCTCCTACTGCTTTAATAACATTCCAGAATTGGGAACAAAAACACCAATGACATTCCCAGGTGATAAGAAATAGGGAGGAGCTGGACATCTATGAGGACAAATAATCCTAAGGGCCTGTAAATGTGCGCCTACTCTGCAGTGCCACCTGCTGACCAAGCGTGGCTCTGTGATGCCTGGCCTCAGGTTCCCTTTACTGTCCCACAGGCACTTGTGTCCAATAACAAACCCTCTTGTTGGGGTCTGGTTTAACATAAAAGAAAGGCACAGTAAGGACTCTTCCACCTCTGTCTCGCACTGGACACAGACACTCATCTAGAAGGTCCACCGAGCAACAACCTCTTTGCTAGGTTCAGTTATCAGTCCTTACCAGGCGCTACTCAGTCTCTCCCCTTTAAGTCAAGGGGTTGTACCGGTCTCCTTGTTTGCTGTATTCTCAGGCTGCTTCTCCAGGAGCTCCCCCAGCAACTTTCTTCCTGAGCCTTCTCAGCAGCTCTGTAACAGCTCTCCCAGCAACTTCTCCAGTTGTTGTCTCCCCTTTTTGAGGCCCAGGTGCCTTCCCTTAAGCCCAAAAGGGCAGCAGGTTATAAATCACAAGTGCACTGGACTCTGCTTTTCCCAGGAGACTCAGTCAGGGGAAAATTAATCAAATAGGTCCTCAGAGAGGAGGAAATCGGGGCAGCAAGTATGGTTGAAACTTTGGAGGCAGCGAACAAGACAGGCATTTGCAATAAGATATGGAAGTCAAACAGGCCAATGGAGGTTTTGGCCTGCTCTAAAACACTGTGTTGAGTTGGCACCTAGAATTGGATGTTTCCCTACCAGAAGATGACTGACAAATGAGTGAGTTCAGAGAAAATAATCACGGAGGAGGATACTGGAGGGACTGACTGTGTAAGAACAATTATCCAAGTGATACATATACCTATTCTAAGGCCTGGTCTACACTACAAAGTTGGGTTGCGGTAAGCTGCCTTGCATTGACCTAGTTGTGCATGTATCTATGTTTAAATTTGTCTCCTACTGATATAAGTGCCCAGTTACAGCAATGCAGTAACCACCTCCCTTAGTGGCATTGAGCCATGGTCGATGTACTGAGGTCAACGCAGTGCAATTTTAGATACTACGTTACCTCTGTCAACTCTAACAGTCCTCCAACAGCTATCCCAAAATGCCTGACACTGATCATTCTGGTCACAATTGTGAACTCCACTGCCCAGGGTCAGGCAGACTGGAGGCCCCCCCTTCCTTTTAAAGCCCAGAAAAATTTTTGAATGCCTTTTCCTGTTTGTCCAGCTTGGCAAGCACACCTAGCAGATCCCATTGTTGTGTGCAACTGCCCAAGTGACCATGACAGTTACATGCTCCATCCTGGAGTAGAGAGGAGATATTAGATCTCCTGGGTCTGTGGAAAGAAAAGGCTGTGCAAGCACAGCTACGGACCAGCCATAGAAACATCAACATTATGATCAGATCGCATGGGGGATGCAGGAGAAAGGGCATGACAGGGATCAGCAGCAGTGTCACATGAAAGTGACAGGATTGCATCAGGCATACCAGAAGGCCAGGGAGGCCAACAGCTGATCTGATGCCAAGCCACAGACCTGCCGCTTTTACAAAGAGCTGCATGCTATCCTTAGCGGAGCCCCCCTCCTCCCCCGCTCTTCACCATGGATACCTCCAAGAAGCACAAGCCACAGATGCCTGGCATAAACAGTGAGAATGAGGAGGATGGGGGACAGGGAACTGGAAGCAGGTGGAGGGAAATCCAGCTACACTGTGAGCCAGGATCTGTGAGACTCCAATGCAGTCCAATCAGTCGAGCATGGGCAAGCCTGATGCAGGGAAAGGAATCTCAGGTAAGTGTGTAAATGTATTTCCCATTACAGCGATGTACTGATGATGCCCCCAACTCAACAGGACACAGCTATAGACTTTTCATTAATTCACTCACACTAGAAGATGTACGGTACAACAAAGAGGTAGCATTGTTATGTGATTTTCACTCCCCTGTAGAGAGGGAGGGGGGCTATGCGGAGCAGTTTATGTACACAGGGATGGGCTCTGAATCCTCCCGAGATTTTGATTAAATTGTCATGGAGGTACTCTGCAATGCTCTCCTAGAGGTTTTTAGGGATGGTGGCCTCAGTTCTTCCTCTGCAATAGGACACTTCCGCATAGCAGTCAGTGATAACTTCATCAGGTACCACTGCAGTACACAGACTAGCAGCATAGGGGCCGAGGTGGCTTTGGGACACCCCTAGGAGCAGTTGTGTTCTCTGTTCCTTTGTTACCCTCACGAGTGAGATACCCACTACAATCACCACTGCGTGCAGAAAATGGTGCCAGTACTCAGTGCCATTGCCTATATTCAGTTTCATGCAACTGAGCAATTCCCTCATTTCCCTCACCCCTGCAGCTCACACTCACTGTGGCTGGTGCTGAGTGATGCCATGCACAGGCACTCCCAAGCAGAAGTGTCAACGAGCACGTCTTGTTTAAAGGTTAAGGGGAGTAGTGGAAGGAAGTTCTGAATCTTAAGTTTTTCTTTCTGTTGTGACTAAATGGACAATGGTACCTCTGTGTGTTTTATCTGCCTGCAGCGTTGAAGGGGTCCCTCTCCACACTTGCAGAATGCCTGAGCCAGATAAGGAGAAAGAAGAGGACTCGGTATAACATTTTCAATGAGATCCTGCAACCCAGTGCTGCATCACACCATCAGCAATGGGCCTGGAGGGCGAACACTGCAGGCAGCCTGGAGAAGGAAACAGCAGACAGGAGAAAGGCCCAGAAGTCCCAGCAGGAAAAGGAGAGGGAGATGCATCAGGACTTAATAGAGCTTCTCTGTCAGCAACCAGATGCTGCTGACTGTTGTGGACCTACAGGTTCAACAACCATGGGATCCTGTCCCTTTTCAGTCCCTGGAGAATTCCACTACAGCACCTCCCCTCACACACTCCTACCCAACATTCCATGTGATAGTAGGGGGAACATACCTACCCTTGCCACATTAAGGACAACCACAACTTCACATACAGCAACCATGGCTTTTGCAGGTCAGTGTATGTGTAGCTATGGTTGAAATGTAGCATTTTTCATAGAATCAGATTATTAGGGTTGGAAGGGACCTCAGGAGATCACGATAAATGTTCTTTCTCCTTAAGTTCTGTTCCATTAATTTAGTAAGTTTTTAATGTATTTGCTTTTAAGTTATACATTTTTCTGTGCACTGGTTTTGTTAGAGTAAAGTTATATTATTGGAAAATAAGTAATCTTTATTAGTTCACAACATATGCTGCTGAGTGCCTTGCAGTTCTGAAAACACCCACTTACTTGTCACTGTACTACACCATAACACAGCTCATAGGATCAGTGACATAGTGTAATCATCATAAATGAACACCAAGCACCGCAAAATTAATAGCTGCATTGACAGTGTTCTATTCAGAGATGTACACCAAGCACCCCACAATTCCTAACACCCACAATACATCAGGAGCAGGTACAGCACAGTACGTTACTGTGGCTCACTGTTAAAAGTGCTCTTTGCAAGCCTCCCTCAGCCAGATAGCTCTGTGATGAGCTCTAACAGCCCTTGTATCTGGCTGTTCAAACTCTGCAGACAGCTGCTCCACTCCTGTCCTACAGACCTGTGGCAACTTTCCCCCCTTTGCTTCACAGATCTTATGCAAGACACAGTGGGCTGCTATAACTATTAGGTTTTTTTTCCACACTGAGATACAATTTTGTAAGTAAACAATGCCAGCGTCCCTTCAATCTACCAAAAGCACATTCAACCATCACCTTGCTTGGGTGCTAGTTGCTTGGTGCTGTTGAGGTGGCTGGTGTATGGCTTCATGAGGCAAGGGAGCAGGGGAGGCTGGGTCCCCCCCAAGGCTGTTAGTGGTACTTTAACATTGCCAGTTGTAGCTTTCTGAAAAGTCCTGTGTTCTTAAACATGCACCTTCCTTGAGCAGCCATCATTTTACTGGTGACGCATCCCCCGTGAGCCATCAATGCTTGCATAATCACAGAAAAGTAGCCCTCTCTGTTGATCTACCCTGTGGCAAAGTGGCCAGGTGCCAAAATTGGGATTTGAATGCCATCTATTGCTCCACCACAGTTCGGAAACCCCACTGCTGCAAATCCATTCTCTATGTCTTGCACATTGCCGAGAGTCACAGCCCTGGATAACAGGAGATGATTAATGGCCCTGCACACTTGCATGACAGTCTCCTGCAGTGGATTTTCCAACTCCAAAACAATTTCCCACTGACTGGTAGCAATCTGGTGTTGCAAGTTTCCCCAGTGTGATTGCCACTTACTTTTCCACTGTCAGAGAAGTTCTCATTTTTGCGTCCCTGCGCTGGATGCCTTGTGTGAGCTTGGTGCACAGATCCAGGAATGTGGCCTTGTACATCTGAAAGTTCTGCAGCCACTGCTCATCATCCCAATCCTGTATTATGATCTGATCCCACCAATCAGTGCTCATTTCTCAGGCCCAGAAGCAGTACTCCACCCTATGCAGCTGCTCTGCGACCAACACCAGAAACCTTGAATTAGTTCTCACTGGCCCATATCAATCTGTCCTCCGAGAAGCTGTTATGTTCCCCACTGATGAGGTTCTTCTTATGGCTTGGCAAATACCAGAGGATCATGTGTCCTGTGCTTGCAATGTTTAGGACAATAGTGCAGAGCTGTGCAGGCTCCATGCTTCTGTCAGAAATACTGGACTGAGAGGACTGCATGGGTATGTGGGCTTTTTAACAAAAGTGTGAAAATTATGGGGTATAGATGACATTATAGGATGGAGACAGTTACACTCTGGGAACCTGATCCCTTGCTCCCAGTCACCCCTGCACAACTTGTTTCTATCCCACCCTGTCTTGCCAAAATTTCTCAAAACACACTGTGCCTGACAGTGGCAGATTGCACACTGGGATTGGAAGCTCAATTTCAGACTTAAAAGTGACCATTCTTCAACAAAAAAAACCCTTCAAAAACAGACTTCAATGAGAAAATGCAGAACTGGAATTCATTTGCAAACCTGACACCATCAAATTAGGCCTGAACAAACACTGGGAATGTCTGGCTCACTACAAGAAGTAATGTCCTATCGACTGTTGAGTATCGGCCATCCACCTGATGGAACTGGCATTGTTAGCACTACAAAAAGTAATTTTTACTCTGACATTCACTGTCAATTATTGGGAATGGGACACATCCACCCTGATTGAATCATTGCCCCCCACCCCCACATGGTAAGGTAACTCCCTCTTTTCTTGTGCTGTATATTTATGCCTGCCTACTGTAATTGTCACTCCATATATCTGAAGAAGTGGGTCACAGCCCACAAAAGCCTATGCTCTAATATATTTGTTAGTCCTTAAGATGCCACAAGACTCCTGGTTGTTTTTACTGATGGGAGTAAACACAGATCCAGTGATGGCCAAAGCCTTTACACAGTAAAGGGAAAAGGAGCCACTTCAAGACCAGAGCCCTTTAATGAGGAGACGAACTGCACAGTGCATTCAAACTACCCTCACTGGGGCAAAAGAGGTTCAGCCCATTGAAAATGAAGACAGTGTTCGGTGTCCTGTTTGCAATGCAGTGCTGACCCATTCACTACTGTAGGTGCCAAAGGAGGTGCTGAAGCAGAGCCTGCAGGGAAGAGAACAAGAGGGAAATCCCAGGGAGCAACTACTGTCATGGCCTTGAATTATTATATAAGGCTAAACACAGGCAAAACACAGACCATATGGAGAAGCATCCTGCCCTGGCCCTCTAGTGGGGAATGGGATGGAGCTTTGCATTGTTCTACTTGTAAAGAGTAATTTTGAAAACAAAAGAACTTTGTAAACCCCTTGGTAACTGGCTCAGCATCTCTTCAGCTGTGCCTGGTGCTATGATCACCCTCAGTGGATGAAAGAGGAAGAAATAATCGAAATACTGCAGTGCAACTGTGGAACAAAACCAAAGCAAGGAGAGGAGAGGTGGTCAAAACTGATTCACTAGCTGCTTGTTTGTGTTCACCCTTGCCTTCACCACAGAGCAATGGTGCTTATTTAACCCTTAACCAGTCTGGGGACAGGACAGCAGTGGCACTGTCTTTTGTATTAGTTATAAGTGGGATTTCTTCTGTAATGAGTAAAAGCAGCAGAGTGTCCTGTGGGACCTTTTAGGCTAACAGACATTTTGGAGCATGAGTTTTCGTGGGTGAATACCCACTTCCTCAGATGCATTTCGTCACCCATGAAAGCTCATGCTCCAAAACGTCTTTTAGTCTATAAGGTGCCACAGGACCCCTTGCTGCTTTTACAGATCCAGACTAACACGGCTACCCCTTTGATACTCTGTAACGAGTTTCTCACTCCATCAGCCAGTGTTTTCCTTTCACCAGGCCCAGCACACACTACCTATAGATTTCCAACAGAGAGGGGCAACTGCCAGAGACCCGGGTTAATGATATTTAGGGCTCGTCTATACTTAAAACACTGCAGTGGTGCAGCTCTAGCTCTTCAGTGAAGACACTAACTATGCCAATGGGAGGGGTTCTCCCATTACTGTAGATAATCCACCTCCCTGAGAGACGGTAGCTAAGTCAACAGGAGAATTCTCCCGTCAACCCAGCATTGACTATGCCATATTTTTCACATCCCTGAGCGACATAGTTACACCAACCTAATTTTCTAGTGTAGACCAGGCCTTATGTCACGCCCTCCTGACCTCTCCACAAACAGATTTGAAGCACTGCTGGCCACTCATCCTGTATGGTAGGGCCTGGTCTCCCAGCAACATAGACAACACACACAAGTTAGAAAATAGATTTTATATTCTGTATAGCTGTAGAGAAGTCAAACGAGTTGGAAAGAGGCTGGGTGTCAGGTCCCCGTCTCTACCTCCACTACCTCGGCTACAGCACCGAAACCTACACCCTCCTGGATGATGACCATGTCACTGGGGGCGCCTTCGTCCTGCATGATGATACATTTGTGCTCGTGCTCAGAGATCATGATCTCAATGATGTCATTGTTCGTTTCCAGGTGCCCGGCAGGGGCTGCACTGCCCAGCACCCTGCGCACTCCAGACTCAGGGGGGCTGCCTGGGGGCTGGTAAGTGGCAATGTAATGCCCATTGGTAGTTATCATAAGCTCTGCCTCATTTATCGATGCTGGCATCTCCACTGACTGCACCATGAGCATTGTAGGCTCCTCAGTACCCGCCTCCTGAGGGACTTTCCTTTTGAGTCTCTTCCTTGCAGCCTTTGGCATGTCCATGCCCAGCAAGACCGCAGCCTCCACCAGCTTAATGGAGTCTCTGGCCCCCTTGTGGGTGACCTTGTGGCGCTTGAGGCTCTGCAGAAGGGTATAGCCCATGCCACAGACATCACACTTGTAAGGCATGTCCTCCAGGTGGGATTTCTGGTGCCGGCGCAGCTTGGTGGCCAGCGTGTATGCCTTGCCACACTGCTCGCACTTGAAAGGGCGCTCACCGGTATGGAGGCGCTCATGGGCCCGCAGCGTGTGGGGGTCCTTCAGTGCCTTGCCACATACCGTGCACAGGTGGGCCTCCCCAGTGTGAGAGATGAGGTGCCGCCGCAGCTCCGGCAGCTGGGGAAAGGCGTCCTCACAGAAGCGACACTTGTAGGGCTTCTCGCCGGTGTGGAGCCGCAGGTGGCCGCGCAGGTTGCCCTGCTGCCGGAAGTCTTTGCCACAGTAGGGGCAGATGTAAGGCTTCTCCCCAGTGTGCAGGCGCATGTGGTTGCGCAGGGAGCCAGGGTTGGCCAGGTAACGCTCACAGATGGCACACTTGCATACCTTGGGGTTGGCTAGGTTGAGCTCCTTCATTAGGTGGATCTTCTTGTGGATGCGGAGGGAAGGCCGGCGGGCGAACGTCTTGCCACACTCCTCGCAGGCAAACGGCCGCTCGCCCGTGTGCAGCACCTCATGCTCCCTCAGGTCTCGCTTAGTGCCATAGGCCTTGTCACACTGCTTGCACTGGAAGGGGCGCACACCCCGATGGAAGAGCACGTGGGCCTTGAAGCTCTCCTCAGAGCTGTAGCTCTTGCCACATTCAGTGCAAAGGAAAGGCTTGTAGCCAGTATGGGTGAACCTGTGTTTCTTGAGGTGGCAGAGCTGGAGGAAGGCCTTGCCGCACTCCCCACAGCGATACCTGCGCTCACCAGCCTCATCCCCATGTGGCAGGGACTTCTGCTGAGATACACCCAGGCTCCCAGAAGGACCCTCCTCCAATGCAATACTGACCTCCACTTCTGGGTACTTGTCCAGCTCATCAGGACCATCAGACAAGCCCTTCATCCTTTGCTCCAGGGGCTCTAGTTTGGAATGGCCTTTGGAAACCTGTCCTACTTTATTGCGTGTCTCTGCATCACCTCCCTCGGAAGTGCTTGGCCGCTTGGCCTCCTGCCCAGATACCCTAGCATTGCACTCCTGCAAGCACTGGCTGGTCAGTGCATGCACCTTGCGTGGCTTCCCAGCCAAGCGAGCGCTGAGTCGAACCCCGTTTGAAGGAGACAACGGCAGATGGAACTTCCCACGACATGCCTCTTTTGGCTCCCCATCTGCTCTCTCGACCTTTGGTTGCGGGTCCATCTCCTTGACTGAGTCCTCTTTGCATCTACTGTTAGCCTTAGCTGCTGAGGTGCTCTCATAGTGCTGGTTCTCTTTCCTCTGCATCTTGGCATCCCCAGGCTCATGTCCAAGGGTCATGCTTTCTTTCTCCTTCCTGCTGTTATCTTGCAGCCTGTGGAAATGTTTGGCTGGCTGCCTGCTGTCTTCGACTCTAGTTTCATTCTCCATCACCTTGGAGTTATCAGGATCCCCTGCACAGACACACAATGGGGGGAAATCAACACTGGCTATTGAAAGACAACAGGCTTGTGCTGTCTGGAACAGAGAAAATGGAGGAACTCAGAGATAGACACTCTACCCTACCCAGGAACATCAAGCATCTGGCTCCTAGATGCCTCTCTCCAAACAGGGGAGGAATTTTAACCCCAGCACACCCAGGCAGGACTTTGGGGGGCTGTATCATGGCTGGTAAAGCTAGGAACTGCAACATTCTCCATTCTGCATTGCCACTTCCTGAAGTGATGTAGGGTCAGGGCCCCGTCACAGAGCCCAGGGGGGCAGCAGGGCCAGAGTGTAGGCCATTGAGTCCCAGCTGCTAGTATGTTTTTTGGACTCCTCAAAAATGGATAGTTCTACACAAACACTAACTGCAAGGGGACATTCAGAGCAGGAGGAGGAAAATACAGCTGTGATTAGAGCCATGAAGAGTCAGTTGTGTGAGGTATGTAGTTACAGCCACTTCAGAGACAGCAGCCTACCTCCCACCTGGGTATCTGACCAGCAACAAAACAGGCAAGTCCCCATTACACCTCTATAATGCTCACTATGGAGATAGGCTAAATATCCCACAACCAAGGCAGATTCTCTCTCTTCCCTGGCACACTAGACAGTATCCTCCTCCTCATATTACACGCTCCTCCTTTGAGAGAGTGGGGAAGGCAGAGCAGCATTACTTCCCCATTCCCAAGGGGAGGGGCCTCAATCCCTACAACAAAGGTGTGGGAGGAATTTCTTATTGAATGTATAGGCCTCTCCAAATTCACAATCCCTAAAGCCTGCCTTATTCTGGGACTGCACCAATGCTCCAAGCTCTGAAGACACTCTGGTTATGGGGTCCCCAGAATCACGTAGTGATCTTTGCCTAACAGCACTGTAGTCATGGCCTTTCCATAAGAGAACAAAGTTTGCATGTCCTGTGAAAGGAACGTACCTGCAAAGGGCTCTGATGCATTCCCACATGGAGAGGATCCTTCTTTTTGCACCACAGCCTCTGCCTCTGGAGTTGCTGTCTCTGTCACAGCTGCCACTGCCAGCTGCCCCTTTGGCTGCTTCTCATCAGGAACAGCTATGCCCTCCGATGCGCTCTGCAGCATTCTCCCCTCCACTTGGGCAGGACCAGGTTGGGCCTCTGTAGGCCAGTACAGTAACTCAGTGCCTGCAGCGATAGGATGCCGCACTCGCACGTGGAGCCTTCCACTGATCCACACCAAAGACACGTTTGCCTCATCCTCCCCCCGGCCTCGCTTCACCAAGCTGCAAGACACCAAGCTCAATGTCAGCACCCACGTGGGGCACATGGAGGTCCTATTACCTTCAATGGGAGCACCAAGCTCTGAATGATCAAACGTTAGTCAACTAAGAAGAGTCCTCCTAGGATATAAGCCCTTTAACTGCCTACAAGAGGCCCCCGATGTCTTGATAAGAATGTGTTCTGAATTCTTGGGCTGTGTGTAACTACAAACTAGCTCCAGAATAAAGCGCTCTCTGATTCCTTAAAACACTCTTCACTATGCCAGGTATCTGTGTCACTTTAGCTTTCCAGATGGGTCACTGTGAGGCCCTGCTACAGAAACAGTCTCTTCACACAGACAGCCAAGAATCCATCGTTCCCCTTACATACATAAGGAAAGCGTGAGATCACATTTACACAGCATCTTTCATCCCAAAGCAGCCCTTACACAGCCAGGGAGCATTTCACCCACCCCGGAAATGCATTCAACCGTGGGGTAGAACATGGAAGACGGCACCTTCCAGCAATGAAACATTCAACTAGGGCACAGAACCGACAACTGAAAAATACCCCATGATGAGTTACCAACATCATATTCTGAAGCACCTGGGCTATTTTTTTTGGAAGTTTGCCATCCATGTATTGGTCAAGCCTGACATTGCCTAGTGAGACCACCCCAAAGTGTTACAGTGGCTACAGATCCTCTCTTTACACTTACAGTATGTCCCAAAGGGAACCCCTATGTTGTTCCATATACAGCTACTAACCTCCTCCAGCTAAGGCTCCTCTCACAAATGGATTCATCACTGCAGCAGCAGCCAGACTGACTTGCCTGAAAAGCAAAATGAATTCAGAATAGGCCTACAAGCCCAGCGGCTGCCCCTTAATAGGAGCTGGCTGATGCTCCTGGCACTTCCTGCAACCAATCTCTGTAGCGACTCAGGCACCCAGATCCCATAGTGATGGGCAGACAATAAGGACCTGAATAAAACTGAGGCGTGACACCTAGTGTTGGGTGCTTGCAGACTCCCCCAGCCACACTGGAAATGCCCAGGCAAATGCTGCACATGGGAGCCGGGCAGCAGAGAACAAAGAGCTTCAGCAGACGGTTCACAGCTGGACATGTGGGTTCTTTAGCAGGGCAGCGCCAGGCTTGGCACCTGGGCTGAGACCTTAGTCTTTCCCCCTCCCCCTTCTTCCAGGAAAAGCCTCTGTGGTGGACAGGGAGTCCTGCCCGCCCCCCTCAGCTGGTGCGACTGGAGCTGCTCTGGGGTTTGCCTGTCAGGCCCCCCAGCCCCACTGTACCTCCGAGGGCGCTGTCTCTGCGGCACAGTCCGGCTCCCGCTCCGCCCGGGGCCCGAACTGCGCTCCCGGCGGCAGGGCTCTCCCCACGCACCAGACGCCCATGCCCGGTTCCTGGGCGAGGGAGGGCCCCAGGGCCAGCCCGGGAGGGAGGCTCCGCAGGGCTCCGCAAGACGCGCCAGGCTGTGCGGGCGGGTCTCGGATCCGCCCCGGGTGGCCGCGGACGGGGCGCTGCTCACAGCCTGCGGGGAGACAAGGGAGCGGCGGCGTTACACGGGAGGCGCAGGGCCCAGGACGGGGTCCCGCCGGGCGCTCGCAGCCCCCGCCCTCCCGGCCAGCGCCTGCCGCGCCACTCACCGAGGTGGCTCCGCTCCATGCCGGCCCGGGGCCGGGGCTGGGGCCTGCCGCTGCACCTGACCGGAGCCGAGAACAGGGTCCCCGCTCCCGGCTCCCCCTTTGAAGCGGAACCATCCGCGGAGCCGGCGGCCGCGTCCGGACGACTTTCACTCGGGACCCAGAAGGCGGCGGGGACCGGAAGTGGAGAATGGGGGCGGGCCGCCGTTTCCATGGAGAGAGGATTCCTCTTCCGGTTCGGAGGCGGATGTTTATGAGCAGGTTTGACAGGCGGGAACCTCCGGGAGCGGCCGACTGGTGAGGGGGGCGGAAGCTTCGGTGTCGGTGCTGGTGTCGGACGGGGGTCAGTGTCGCGGGAGGAGCCGGGGTGGGGGTCGGCCTGCGGGGTTCGGGTCCGGGTCCGGGTCCGGCCCGACCCCGCGGCACTGGCCGCCCGGACTCCTGGGTTCTCCCCGTGGCTTGGCCCGGGAGCGCGCGGTCAGCGGGCAGTGCCGCGGGGTCGGGCCGGGGGGTGAGGGCAGCGCGGTTCTCGCTCCCCGCGCGGGGAGACGGGGGTCAGGGAGCTGACGCCTGCAAAGCAGCCGGCGCGGGGCTGTCGATGGGCGGGTGCCTGTGTCTTGGAAGGGGCTTGGCTAAGGAGTCCGGGTTGGTTTTATTCCTTTCTGCTCGGGGAGAACCGGGCCGTGTGTGGGGCTTGGCAGGGCGGGTGTCCAGCTGCGGAGCTGTCTGCTGTGCGCTGCGGCTGCACCCGGGTCCACCATTCTGGGCGGGAGCGAGGTCTTAGACCTTTTAGTTTTCTTTTTAAAACTAAGGAAATTCCCAGACAAAAAGTTGTTCACGCTGCAAATAGAGATCTCCTAGTTTGCATTTCTAGTCTCTGGGTGTCGTTGTTATATTTAAAAATGTTAGGCGGGTTTGGCAGCAAGTGATCAACCCCAAGCAGAAACCACTCTTTGTACCCTTTGGATGGGGTGTACTCAAAATACTCACTGGCCACCGCTTTTTTAGAGGAAGACCAAAAAATGCCTTTTCTATCGTCCCTTTAGCTACTTAGACATTGTGCCTTTCCCTGGCTTCCTTTGCACTTTCACAATTTAAGTGTCTAGGTGGCCTTACTAGAACACCCCTCCCACTTTAGGAAAGCTGCAAATAGGGTAGAGAAGAGCAGGGTTAGAGGCTAGCCCTGTGGGTTTGTATTGGAAGAGTATTGTATTGGTGGAGAGCGCATACAGAATGGGAGCAGAACTTGTTCAGATAACACAATCAGCACTTACAATGTTCAGGGCCCCAAGACTGGCTAATGCCCAGGTTTACAGTGGTAAAGGGAATTGAAGGCCTTTTAATGGATCATTTATGAATTCTTGGATTCAGGAGAGTTTCCTGAGGCTTGGGCAGTGATAGGCCAAAATCCACTATTTAACAGAGCCAGGATGCTCTGCTGAGGTGATAATGGTGGGGCTGTCGATAGGTAGATTGCGGGGTGGAGGGTGCAGCCTGTGTCTTGGAAGGGGCACTTTGTTTAGGAGCCTGGGTTGGTTTTATTCCTTTGTGCTCGGGGAGAACTGAGACGTTGGGAGCGGTTAGCTCAAACATCTCCCTCGCAGGGTCTTGTGGGGCTTGGCAGGCTGATGAGTGCAGACCAGTGAGCACAGAGGGCAGAAGAAATTCTAGAACCTCAGTTTGATGGAGGGGCAGTCAGACAGGCTGGGTAGGGGAGTTCAGGATTAAGGATGTGCTGGAGCTCTGTAAGGAGAAGACTGTTTCTGTATGGGACAGAAGCAAAGATCAGGAACTGTAATATGCTTCAGTTTTCCCCAAAGTATTTGTCAAAGATCCACATTCACAATTAACATTTGGGATACAAGATAGACTAGGGCACTAGGGGACAACAGGATATTAAGGGACCCTGCGAGGGAAATGTCTCTTCTGGATCAGGCTCCCAAGAGGTCACTTTATATTGTTGTTCATACATATATGGGATTTGAAATTGGTGAAGATACACTGCCTTCTATAGTGCTGAATTTGGAACATAGACATTGTTATACTGAAGCAGACCCAAGGTCCATCTAGTCCAGTATTCTGTCTCCAATAGTTGCTAGTACCAGATGCTTCAGATGCAAGTGTAAGAACTCTGCAGTAGGCAGATGTGGTACAATAGTCACCTGCTCCCCGCCTCATTAAGTCTCATCCTGAACTCTAATGGTTAGATTTTTCTTATGCTGTTAAGCATGAGGTTTAATATCCTTTCCAACTTTTATTAGCATTAACAGTTAGACTTCCTGATATTCTTGTTTTTCATATAAATGTCCATTCCCTTTTTTAATCTTGCTGTCTGAATCTTTAGTTTGGCTCAAGGTATCCAGGTGTGCAGAGGAGGCTGAGCTACAAGGGGGTAGGCCAGAAGGAAGTGGGTTTGTGGCTGGCTAGAAAGATATATTGCCTTTTCAAGGCTGTCACATGACTCCAGTTACTCAGAAATTCAGCACAACTTGTGTGGTGCGTGAGTCTGGAGGAAATAGATAAGCAGCTTATGCTGGGACTCTGAGGGATAAACCTGAGCTCAGCTTTTCTGCTTCCTTCCTTGGTCTCTGCTAGGTTAGAGGATCTCTGCGTGGTTGGTGTCTCTCTCTCAGGGTGATACCTCTGCAGGTGCAGTCAGCTGAGATGTTTGAGCTAACCGCTCCCAAACGTTGAGGTGGGGGTTGGGCATCATGGAGTCTGGAACTCATTCTTGCAGTGCCTGAGTTGGTTGGTTTCAAGGCATATCTGTTTTTCCAGACTCTTTCTGAGAGACTGGGCTAGTGAAGTGGTGAGTTATAAGTCCTGGTGTGTTGAATGGGCTGTGAGGGTGATGTTGACACTGAACTGCGTAAAAAATAAAAATAAAAAAAAATCTGTGTATATTTGTATAAAAATTGCTAACATCTTTGCCTGCAGTAATGGGTTAGGGACCTTCTCTGTCTTGTAAGGCAAAATAATTATGTGTGCAGCAGAGATTAAACTGGCAGGAGTTGCAGAGCAGGGACGGAGAAATAACTCAAAGGGCCCTAGAATTTTTATCCGTATTGGGTCTGGCAGTTGCTGACTAATATGAGATGTGGTTGAGGAAGGGGAATTGCTTCTTTACTTGATGATGTATTTCTTCTTTAATTTATTTAAATATGTCAAAAGCAGTTGACGTTGTAGATGAGCGTTCTTTGGTGTAGAGTATTGTATCAAAATAAATAATGCAGCTGGAAGAAAAATGACCAAGCCCCATACTCAGTTGGAGGGGGAAGCCTGGGGTGCAAAAATATCTGAGAACCTGGTGGAGGAGGCAGCAAATGAGACAAGTTCATGATGCGATAGTGTTGCAAAAAAGCCATTGTCAGTAAGAGACTACGTGTGCAGAGACTTCAGAGGAACAGAGAGAGGTTATTCCTTGGGGAGACCCCATGCGGATCTTGCATTAAGTTCTGGGCTCCTCAATCCAGAGCCCTCCCATTCCAACGCAAGGGGAGGGGTGGGGTGGGGTGGGGCACACTGCTCTGGGAAGACCTCCCTTGGGATACTGCACTCAGCGCTGGGTATCTCAGTATTTGAAGGAATCCTGAAAAGCACCTTAGAAATTCTCAGGGGCAAGAGGGACTAACTCACAAAGAGATGATGCAAGCTCAGTCTGCTACCCCTTGAATCTCCATGGCATGGGTTTCTCTGTCACATGGAGCCTGAACCCATTCTCCGGACTTGGAGAGCTGTCTGCATGTATAAGGGCTGGGAAGTTCCACCTCTGGACCAAAGGCTGGGGAGGGCTCTTCTTGGGTGGAAACATCAGCTGTCAAGCATGGCACTGAGGCCCTCTTTTACTGCAGAACTATAAGGAACCTAGAGACTTCTGCACTCTATTCTATGTGGTGCCAGCATTGGAGACCCCACCAGTGAGAGGAGCCTGCTAATGTGGAATCCACTTGAGGTTGGCTTTTAAATCAATAACTTGGACCTGTGGCTCAGTGCTGCAAGTTGTTCCTGAAGCCAGGCTGTGGCACTTCCTATGATGAGGACTAAGGGAACCCAGCTCCATGCTGCCCCTGGGCCAGCACCACCTCTGCCTGGTAGAATTTAGACTTTGTCCTTAAGATGTAGAGGACTCCTATCAAAGGCTTCCTGCTGATCTAGGGGGTGGCAGCAGTTAAGACTGAACCCGAATTCCCTCCATTCCTATTGAAGTTGCTGTGAGTTAAGACAGCAGCTTGCAGGGATCTAGGGTCTGAGATGGGACCAGATGAGGACAGTTTCCATGCAACCTCCAGGGTTATCAGACTTCACACCTGAGTGTCTGCTGGGTTATTGGGGAAATTATACTGGTGCTAGGGATTCTATAATCAGACAAAATCACTGCAAATGCTGGCTGCAGTTGCTATAGAAACTGAATCTGTTGTTGCTAGGTGTGGCGAGCTGGTTGTCACTTGGCTACAGCTGCTGCATAGTTCCAGCATTAGGTCATGGTCCAGAGGAGCGTAGTGTCCTGCTCCATGTCCCTACTGAGATCCAAGGAAGGTCAAGCAGCTCTTCCAGCTCTCAGGAGGGGGCAGGGAACAGTTTTGCTTGGCTCTCTAGCTGACTGCAGATCTGTCAGGCCCTGCATAGTTTCTGATTTGCCTCGAAGATCCTCTGCCCATATATGTCTGTCTCTCTCTGGTTATGGGAATCTGACTTGACTTGCAATAGCTCCCAGACATCAGGGAGCCAAGGACGAGTTAAAAACTGTCTCTGAGTTGCTGGGGAAGAGATAAAGAAGGATCCGTGCTCCCAACACCCCCTGCCAAAGGGAGGGGACAAACTCTCAAGGTTCTAATTAATGCCCTGGCAAAATCCCCACCCCAAACCTGGCAATAGGTGTAGCCCCAAGTATATGAGCAAGAGTTTGGAATGTCACCCTGGTCACACTAACTGTTCGTAGGCTTCTTGCACCCTTGGATCTCACAAGCAGCTGTAGGAACTTGGAATTCAAAGCATCAAGCTACTCCACCTTCCTGCACTCCAGGAAAAAGCCACCTTGGGTCTATAACCAACAGCTTCCTTTGTCAGTTTTCAAGCAAGGTCATGTGTTCTGCTGCTGTTTAGTTCCCAGCTACTGTATTGTGGGCATTCACACACAAACAGGACTCTTTCCCATCCCAGAACCCGTCCTTCTACAGCCTGCACATGCCTGAGTTCCCCTCTGAACCACCCCCAGGATGTGTGCATCCCTGTGAATGGCAGATGCCTCACTGGCTGCAGCACTACAAAGCCACCTCAGCCCCCATCCATGGTCTTAACAGTGGTGTCATCATTGGCCTTGTTTTGTTATAGCTCCCTTTGGGATGCAGCCTGCTGGCCGCAGAGTTCTCATCTTCATGATGCTGCTAATATTAGTTCCTGAGAGCAGGATCTATACCTCGGTCCCATCGATCAGCTTCCTGCATATCACCAGGGCATCAGCATTAAACTCAATCAGCTGTTCCTTAGAGGGCTCCCTTAAGAAATGGGAACTTCCTGAAGATCTGTTGCTTTAGTTCAATTTTGGGGTCGCACACACGTTTTACCCCAAGTGAGATTGAGGAAAAACTCTCAGCAGCTGCGATTGAGTCTCATGCCCTGGAATCTCCAAACTCCCTAGCCTCCTCAGTATCGTGGCACAGCGTATGCAGTGCTGCCTGCATCTGGTTATTGTGCTATGGAAATAACATGAGGTGTATCCTAGCCTCTTGCCCTACGTGTTGGGATGGGAGAGAAGGGTTTTGCTGTGTGAGGTGCTAAATGGAGAATGGTTGTGTGGGGGAGAGGGGTTGGGATTCTCCTTGCATTTTAGTCCAGTCAGTGAACTTTTGGTAGAGATGCCTCAAGCTGCCCCCAACAGGATTTTGTTTCTAGTGCACTGAAGCACCTATATGTGCCAGTGCAGATAGCTGTTAAGAGCCCCCTGACCCTCCCTGATAGCTGGGGGACATGAAATCTGGGAAGCTTCCAGAGCAGGGCCCTGCTGTGCAAGCAGCTGGGCCCAGTGTCAGCTCCACTGGGGCAGGGAGGGGCATTGTTGTGTGGAAATAATGGCTGATACAGTCAGTGTGTCAGGCAGGGACTGGTATAGCCTGTCACCTTCCCTTGTATCTCAGTGTCTCTCCCAAATTGAGTAGTCTGGGCGGGGAGAACAGTCAGGCCACAGCTGGACTCAGGGCAGAGACTCACTGGAAGGGTTAGCTAGGGCTCTTTCCCCCTCCCAACAGGAGGTAGAAGGGAAGGGTCTGCTGCTCAGGGTGTCCATGGCTGCAAGTAGAAGAGCTCTGTGGGTGGGATTTGGGGGAAGAGAAAGTTTCTGGGTAGGGTAAAGTGCGAGCAGTCTTTGGGGAAGTCAGGAGAAGGGGTAGGAAGTCAGTGAATGCGCCAAGTGGGGTGGGAAAGGGAAGGAAGAGAAGAGCCTCTGGATAGGCTGTGGGAGTGGAGTTGTGTGATCTGTATGTGTCTGACTTAAGAATCTCTGTAGTTTTCCTTCTAGGCTCTTCAGGCAAGCAGCTGAGTTTGGGGGCCATTGCCATGGACCCGCTCTCGGAGTTGCAGGATGACCTGAACTTAGAGGACACCAACCAGTCCCTGAGCCAGCTCAAATTGGCTTCCTTAGATGATAAGAACTGGCCAGCAGATGAAGTGCCTGTTTTTCCCAAGTCAGGTAGGCATCCCTGCTGGGGCCAGCAAACATTTGGGCGCAGGGCTTGTTTTGAGGCCAAGAGGTATTCCAGGACACATTGTGCCTTGGCCTGTTGCAGGGAACTGTGACCCTCTCACACTCTGACTCAGTCCCAGCTGGGATGCGAGGATTGGGAAATGGAGATGGGTGAATCATTTTGTTCCCGAAGCCCACAGTGCAATACCTGGCTGGGCCGTTGTGGGCTCTGATGCCCAGAGAGAACAGGTGAGTCGGCCAAAGCATGCAGGGCAGGCAGCAGGGTATGTACAGAAGCACTTGTGCTGTCAGCAGCCCTGACCATGTCCTTGGCTCCTTTCCTCTCATACATGCTGGGTGAATTTTCATGCTCAGGAGAGTCCTGAGCAGAAGTTGACTGACTGGACACTGTTCTGAGCTGTGGGGTTTGGGACATGCACAGCTGCCTTCCAAGGACAAGGCTGAGACTTGACAACACTTGCTTGTCCTGTGACCAATCAGGATTTCAAAACAAGTGTTCAAGAAGGCCAGGCTAGTGCATTAACTTCTCCCCATGGCACTGAGCCTCTGGTTCTCATCCCTGTGTTTCCAGGCCCCTCCCTGAGCTGCTCAAGGTCCGTTTCTGCTTTCCTGCTAATTGCTGGTTTTCTGTTTTTTTTGTGTGCAGAGGACACTAACCACTCCCCTGAGCCCGTCACTCACCTTCGCTGGGATGATCCATACTACGATATTGCTAGGCACCAGATTGTGGAAGTAGCAGGTAATGAATGACCCACTCTCCCCACTCCTTCCAGTGGGGCCTCTGCAGTGGGATCAGATGTGGGCTTGCGGAAAGGGGCTTGTCCTGTGCCAACCACCAGTGGCAGACAACAGGGACAGGTGACATCTTGGGAGATGGGAGCCTCAAACCTTTGGGATGTCTGTGGCAGTTCTTATTTTCCATTGTTCTCAGTTTGACTCAGAATCATTCCCAGATCTCACTGTCTCTGAAGTTATTAGAGTGAGGACTGGTCACTTCTGCTGAGGTGCATTCATTGGAGCCCCACCATGACCCAAGGCATGCTGCAGCACCTTCTAGCTGATCACACCAGAATTGCCACTTCCCCCTGGTTCTTCAGGGCAGTAACTAACATCTAAGTTGTCTGAGCAATTGGCACATTAACTTGTGGGGGACCATACAGTTTGCATAGTCAATGCTTGTGGCCTTTTTCCTATGCAGCACCCTTTACTGTTGCTGGACTGGCGGGCAGCCTTTGCTGGATGTGTCTGCTACCGGAAGCAGATGGGAAAGGGTTAACATTGTTGATACTTCAGTGATAATTAGGCTGCAGCACTAACTTTCCTGATTCCCTCCCTGTTTCACAAACATCCATTTAAATATATTAACTCTTGGAGCACTGCAAACACCTTTTGCCAGTTACGGCTGAGATCTGTCATTGGAGTTTTTGGAAGATGCAGGTCAGGATTTTGCTCTGGAACCATTTCTAGTTTGCCCAGCTCTCCTGCTGCCAGAAACCCTCCCCAGTCCCCCACAACTTGATTCTCCCACTTCTTCAGCTTGCATTATCCATGCATCCGTCCACTATCTCTGCACCCTGGTTTGTGTTCATACATGTGAAGAGAAGTCAGGGGAGCGGGGGAAGGGGGAGAGAGGAGGGGAGGAAAGAAAAGAATCCCAGGCCTGAAGACTATCAGATCCCTTGGAGAAATGAAAGTTGCACTGGTATTATCCCCTTCTCTGGGTTGTTTGGGACATTTGGCTGGAGTCTGGCTCCTTTCTCCTCTTCAGTGATGCCACTCCAGCTTTTTGGAGATTCTCACTATTGTTGTGTGTCCCTAAAACGATGGCTTTTTCCAGGCTACTTTGTGTCTAGAGAGCCTTGGCTGCTCAGGATGAGTGGAAAAATTCAGTTCCTGGCCAAAGTGTCTCTGAGGGTATGTCTACACCAGGGGTTCTCAAACTAGGGATCAGGACCCCTGAGGGGGTTGTGAGGTATTACATGGGGGGTTGCAAGCTGTCAGCCTCCACCCCAAACCCTGCTTTGCTTCCAGCATTTATAAGGGTATTAAATATATTAAAAAGTGTTTTTAATTTGTAAGGGAGGGGGTCACACTCAGAGGCTTGCTATGTGAAAGAGGTGACCAGTACAAAAGTTTGAGAACCGCTGGTCTACACTGTGATAAAAGATCCACAGTACAGCCACATTTGGCCTGGGTCAGCTGACGTGGGCTCAGGCTGTGGGGCTATAACATTTCAGTATAGATGTTCCGGCTCAGGCTGGAGCCTGTTCTCTGAGACCGTGCTAGGGAGGAGGGTCCCAGAGCCCAGGCTATACCCCAAGCCCAAACATCTGCACTATAGTTCTATAGCCCCATAGCCTGAGCTCCACAAGCCCAAGTCAGCTGACGTGGGCCAGATGCGGCTATTTTATTGTAGTGTAGACATACCCTTAAATTCTTGTCCATAGTGTATTGGTTTGCCAGATTCCTGATCCTGTTTCCAGGGTCTAAAATCCCCAGCAATACAGCTGTCCCTGATCATCACCCTGTTCTCAATAACGCTGTGGTTGTGTTGGAGGAGTGCAGGTTTGTGCCATTTAATGCTTCAGTGACAGAAGCTCAGATATTTGCTAAGGTGGAGCAGGGAGTTGTTTCTAAACACCAGGAATTGAAGATTTATATGACACTCATTCACCTCAGACAAAGGCCACAGTGCTTAACAGAGTGGTTAGATCAGAACCAACAAGAACCACGGAGTGATGGGCCCAAACCAAGGATATCCTCTGCTATGTGTTGTGTGCTGATATAATCTCCAGTGTTTCTGTAGAGCTTTTATCCCCAGGGATCCCAGTGTATTTTATAAACTGCATGAATAGGCATCACTGAAATCCAGCCAGCTCAGAGGCAGGGCACAGCAACTCTACATAACAGTGTAGGGTACAAAGTGAAAAATTTCATATCTTACTGAAATGGTAGGTGGGATTTCAGGAGGTTCTCATCTGGCAGGATGGCTGACTGGAATGTGTGCCTGGGCTGTGGAAGGAATCTCCTCTCCCACCATTGAGGTAATTATCTATCCATTGTAATTTCTAACTGCCCAGCCCTGTGATCTTTGTGTGGTTTGAAAGCCTTCCTCTGAAGCTTGTGCCAGTGACTGCTGTTGTAGTTGGGTTGCTGATGGCCTGCTACATTTGTCTAGTTCCTGTGTTCTATGATCATCTCAAGTCCAACTTGGAGAGCACTGACCTGCCTTATTCTAGGCTGGTGATTTCCTCCCCCTGCAAATAGTCCTCTGCTTGCCACTCTCCCACCCAGCAACCCTGTGTCCTGGGCATGCTCAGTGCCTGCCACTCAGCTTTGAATTCCATGAGCTAACATCTTGGAACTGTATTGAGAAGATTCAGAGCTGATCTCTGAAGACCCATGAAACCCAGTGTGACACTGTTTGGATTCTCTGTGTCTGTAGGTTCCAGGAGGGAGACCACAGCAGTTGCAGAACCAGTCTGTGAATGGAGGGAAGGCTAGTACTCAGTTCAAAGGGAGATGGCCTCAGTCCAGACAAACATCACTACACCCACCTGCATAGTTGGCACGAATTAGCTTGCTGTTGGCAATTTCAGTGGAAAGGCCCAAGACTGAATGTAGCATGGAAATGGGATTCTGTTTTGACCCCTAAAAGGGGTACAGGTCTCTTTTAGGGCTGGGGTGAAGCACATTGGCAGCTGCTGGTGGGGGAAAGCTCACCCTGCTGCTGCTCAGGCTAAACTTGTTCTGAGAATGGAGGCTCTAGACCAGGTGTGGGCAAACTTGTTGGCCTGAGGGCCATATCTGGGTATGGAAATTATATGACGGGCCATGAATGCTCACAAAATTGGCGGTTGGAGTGTGGCGGGGGTGAGGGCTCTGGCTGGGGGTGCGGACTCTGGAGTGGGGCTAGAAATGAGGAGTTTAGGGTGCACAAGGGGGCTCCGGGCTAGGGCAAGGGGTTGGGATGTGGGAGCAGTTGAGGGCTCCGGCTGGGGGTGCGGACTCTGGAATGGGGCCTGAAATGAAGAGTTTAAGGTGCGCAAGGGGGCTCCGGGCTAGGGCAAGGGGTTGGATGTGGGAGGGGTTGAGGGCTCCAGCTGGAGGTGCGGGCTCTGGAGTGGAGCTGGGGATGAGGGGTTTGGGGTGCAGGATGGGGCTGGGGATGGAGCAGAGGGGTTTGGAGTACGGGAGTGGGCTCTGGGCTGAGGCAAGGGGTTGGGGTGTGAGGGAGGTATGGGTTCTGTGCTGGGGGTGGGGGTTCCAGGATGGGGCCAGAAATCAGGGGTTCAGGGTGTGGGAGGGGGCTCTGGGTTGGGGCAGGAGGTTGGAGTGCGTGGGAGTGGGTTCCGGGCTGGGGCTGAGGGGTTTAGGGTGCAGGAGGGTGCTCCAGGCTGTGACTGAGGGGTTTGGAGGGCAGGAGGAGGATCAGGGCTGGGGCAGAGGGTTAGGCGGGTGGAAGGAGGTCAGGGTGCAGGCTCCAGGTGGCACTTACCAGAAGCGGCTCCTGGAAGCAGCGTCATGTCCCCCTTCTGTCTCCTGTGTGGAGATGCAGTGCCAGCCAGGTGGCTCTGTGCACTGCCCTGTCCGCAGGTGCTGCCCTGCAGCTCCCATTGGCCGCAGTTCCTGGCCAAGAGGAGCTGTAGAGCTGGCACTTGGGGCAGGGGCAGCATGTGGAGCCCCCGGCTGCCCCTATGTGTAGGAGCTGGAGGTGGGACATGCTGCTGCTTCCAAGAGCTGTGTGGAGCCATGGCATGCATGGAGTGGGACAAGCCTCTGATTCCACTCCCTAGTGGGAGCTCGAGGGCCAGATTAAAAGGTCTGACAGCCAGATGCAGCCTGCAGGCCATAGTTTGCCCACCCTTGCTATAGATCACCAGAGATGTTAGTCTGGGACCCTTCACCAGCAACCAGTTTTTTCAGAACTGATGACAGCCCACCCCGGCAGTGGGGAGTTGGCAGGACAGCTCCAATTAGCAAGTTAATGGAGATGTAGTCCAGAGGCTCCCGGACGTGTTCAGCTCCTGGCAGCAGGCCCTGCTGCTCAAAGGGGCTGCCTGAGTCACACTCTGGGCTCCATGACAAGTCTGTTTATTCAGCCTCTTAGTTTATTAATAATTGACTAGCTGAAACAATATTCAAAATGTCAAACCACAGCCCAGACCTTGGGTCACATTCCCAGGACTGCAGGGGGTCTGGTTAATCCAGCAGGGTCTGAACTGGTGCTGTGGGAGCAGGGCCCCGATTAATGGTGAAAAGCGCATGGTGTCATTGCTGGAAAGAAGCACTAAGGGAGTTTCTTACAGACTGGGAAGAAACTGATTAGAAAATAGCCTTTGGCCACCCAGACCTGGAGAACTAATGCTGAGCTGCTTTTGGCTTACCAGACAGGCTGCTGATCTGCACTTAAATCTTCTCCATGCAGTGACAGCTCACCATGGCCAGCCCCTGCCTCATTTCTCTTGTAATCATTACCAAATGGCTGCAGAGATAGAGATTTTGCCCGTCCTGCTGCTTCAATAGATTCTTCCCTTGGCTTTGCTCAGCCACCCATGCCCTGTTCTGCACTTCAGGGCAGAGGGCATGTGGCTAATTCTGTCCATCTCTTCCTGAAGTGCATTCTGGGCCACTGTTCTGAGACATTTCAAGGAAGTAGAAGCAGAAGGCTAGTTCTCATTCTCAGGCTGAGTTTAGTGCATCCAGGGTTGTCAGGTGAGATTAGCGCAGCTTCTTGATGGAAGGATGAACAGTGTTTGTACAACACATCTTAATATTACAAAAACAATTATGGCTACTCAAGTATTGGGACAATCATTATCTTGCTGGTACTAATTTGTGATCCAGGTTATCCTCTGGACTCGCAAGCTATCTGGGCCCTAAGAGGAAGGATTTGAACTCTAAGAAGTGTGGAGTAGAACTGGTCGGAAAATAGTCTTTTGATGGCTGTTCTCCGCTGCTCCCCCTGGAAATTTTGGCTTTTCAGTGAAATATCAAAAAACAAAATATTTCGATCCACAGTGATTCCAAGTTGCTCCATGAGAGTTATACTTGAGGGACAGTATGCTCCCAGTCTCCTCTGTGAGTCAGGCTCTCTGTAAGGAATATGTCTTCTCTTACGATGCACCATTTCACCTTCCCTGATAAAGCAAAAGGGTGTGTTTGACGAGTCCCTGGCTGTGGCGCATCATGGGTGATGTAGTTCTGCTAGAGAGCCTAGTGCATAGAGAAGAATAGAGGCATAAGGCCTCTGACTATGACTCCCATGAGGCACTGTGGCATCCTTTTGAATGAGAATATTTTAGATTTTGGCTAAATTTTGTTGTCTGAGTGTTTTAATTTTTTTTGATGAAACATTGATATTTTCCATGGAAAACAGACATATTTTGTGAAAAAAAATTCTTCAAATTTTCTTTGTCAAACTTGTTGACAAAATTTTCGACTTGGCCAAGGGTAGAGATCTCTGGTGCATCCTGTGTGCATTTCTTGTTTGTGGGTTCCTCCGCTTCTTGGCAGTGGAATTCCTGCTCTGTAGCAGTTAAACTCCTTAACCACTTTTGCAGAAACTCGTGCAAAGGCTGTTCAGCACCTCAGCAACCACTTCTGCAATGTGAGATCTGGGAGAAACCACAACATGCAACATTTGGAGAAAAGCCTGTTAGCCCATGCTCTGAGGGCTTTTTTGGAACCACTCCAAACTCAGGCTCACCCCCTGGACTTCCTCTGCAGAGATCTGTATTTTGTTAGTAACGTCTAAAAGATTTAATAGCCATTTCTGACACCTTGGGGGCAAAGCCAAACTGTGGCAAGTAGTCCTGACCCCAAATCACAGACAAGAATGAATCACAGCAAACATGGCTAATGGTTAGGGTCCATCAAGGAGGTGAGAGTGGGATCCAGAGAATGCAAATCCCACTGGAATTTGGGGAAAGCAGAGAATCTTAGAGCTGCTATAAGGCAGTGAATTCCTACTTATCCTCCTGCCCGGTGGAACCACATTCCAGAGCCCAAGTAATGGTGAAGGAGACAAAGGAACTGCCTTTACTCCTTTAGTGCCTGTCTCTCAAACCTGCAGCTGCGAGATGCATTGTAATCTCTGCTTTCCCCCAAATAATTGACTTCCCCCCCACCTGGCACAGGGAAATTAGAACCCTGTATGTGATCTCCTGTGAATAATCTGTAGCCTCTGCCCAATCCCTGAAACTGGAGGCTTGTTTCTGTTTTTATGCGTGAGAAGCAGTAGATTTCAAACCCTGATAACTTATTGGGCTGCCCTGGCAAAACAGGCCTATTGTTGGTGTATAGCACAGCCTCCTGTAGCAGTGGAGAGCTTCCATCTCTGCAAAGGGAGAGGAATTCCAGTCCTCCTGCAGGCATGGCAAAAGGCAGAGCACTGCATGTTGCTGCATCTTACTGTGTTGTACTTTGATGATTGATCCAGGAGCCGACGTTGACTCTGTCTGACTTTTGAATACATCTCTGAGTTCTTATAACTGCCATTTCAAGGAGATACTAGAGCAAAGGCAGTGACTGTCTGCAGAGCTTGCACTGGAGCTGTGTGTCGCAATGGGTTGTGCCGGTGACAGGCGTGCTCTGCAGGGCCCCTGCGCTGCCTTCCCTCAGTGATAACACTGGTCCTTTCCCCTTTAGTGCAGTGTGTTTTCATTGCTGTTGTTTGGACAGGAATCCCTTCCTCTCTGCACTCAGTTGTATTTATTTGCTGGCTTTGACATTCCTTTGGGACATTGACATGGTGCAAAGTGATGAGCTGCCTCTGCAGCAGGGCCGGCTCCAGGCACCAGCGAAGAAAGCAGGTGCTTGGGGTGGCAAATGGAAAAGGGAGGCATATCTGGGTGTTTGGTGGCAGTTCGGCTGCAGGTCCCTCGTCCCTCTCTTCCTCTTTGACCTGCCGCAGAAGTGCCACCGAAGAGGAAGAGAAGGAGTGAAGGACTTGCCATCGAATTGCCGCAAAGAATGAAGTGGCACGACTGAGCTGCCACCAAAGTGCTGCCGATTGATTGGCTTTATCTTTTTTTGTCTTCTTTTTTTGCTTTGCCACTTGGGCGGCAAAAAAGCTGGAACCAGCCCTGCTCTGCAGAATTGATATTTGTGACGTGCCCAGGAAGGCTCGGCTCCTGTGTGTGGCATGTGAGGCTGAGAGGATGGGATGGCTTCTAAGTGTAGCTGTGTTCTTGCCAGCCTCCTAAAGCTGGCTTAGTATCCATGTTGGAGCCTGCCTGCTGAACAAGAGAGCAGGAAATGGGTGGGAGTGGCATGGGATCTTTCAGACGTACAGATCCCCATCTAGGAGCTGCTCTTTTTCACATATTGGTAGGCAATAATATTAAGAGTTCCCCAAATATCATGGAGCACCTGGAATATAATAGTCTCCATCCGCTGCTTTATAAGTGAGATCTGACTTATTGCAAAGTAAGCTCACTCTACTAATTATATCGATCCATATTGTAAGGCACATCCTCCATCCATCTCTAAACCCCTCTCAGTCAGAGGTTTCTGACACTTTGAACAAGATTCACTTCACCCTAGTGTGTAGGGGAGTGTTGTTATCTCAGTTTTACGTATGGGGAAAGCGAAGTACATAGCAGGGAAGTGACTTGACTAAGGTTCCACGCTGAGTCAGTGAAAGAGCCAGGGAAAGGCGCAGGAGTAAGACCCAGGAGTTCTGACTCCCAGTCCTCTCCTTGAACCACTAGATGACATTGCTTTTCATAAGAACATGGGGAAGGGAAAGAGAGAGGCCTCTGATCTCTGCGGCAGAGCTGCTGAGAGAGTGTGTGTGTGTGTGATTGCCTGTACAGACTCTGGAATTCAGTTCTTAAGATTGTTCCTGTAAAGGGGCTTCAGACATGGCTTGTTGTAACTTTGTTTCTGTTCCTCCAGGGCAGGGTGCACTTGATGAGGCCCAGTCAGGTAGGTAGAGTGACTGGTTCTCATGTAAGTGGCATTTGATGCTCTGGATCATGGTATTCCTTTAGCATGATTGTGACCTGTAGCTGAGTTATCTCAGGGGAGCCCAAACTTTGCCCAGCCTGGGGCTGTGTTGGCAACTTGCCAGAAGAGTGAAGGCTGCATGTAATGTGCACTAAACCAGGTAAATTGCGGCCACCTTCCTCTTTAATGTGGAGGTGCATCCAGCTCCAGCTGGTACTGTCATCTCTGTGCACTGCACCTCCATGTTAGACATGGCAGAACTCCCTGAGCTGAGTTTAGCCTGCAGACTTCATGTTGGGCACCCTTGGGTTCTCAGGTGTTGGTGTGAGTTCTGTTCCTCCTCTTGGGTGATGGTGATTTCTTTGGGCCAGGTAAGCTTGGATCCAGCTTCATTCTATTGTGGCGTATGCTTCAGGCATCCGCGCTGAGACTGCTTCCCTCCCTCTCATCCACTGTTGTAATCAGGAAATAGATTTGCTGTGCAGCTGGCACTCCGATTGGCCACTCTTCCATGAAATTCTTGAGGGGCAACTTTTCTTCCGCCAGCTGCTGGTGGGACATCATGTTACGGTGGTGTGTCCTCCATGCTAGCCTGATGCTGTGCTTGCTGAGGAAGGTGATCACATTTGTTAACATTCTCTGAAGTCCATCCCCAAATGTCAGGAGCTTGACTGTTATAATGCCAATGGATTTATCAGTGCAGTTGAGCTCTGTTCTGGTGCTAGGAATTTTTTCCATTATCTTTGAACTTTCCGCTGGCTGAGCCCTTTGCTCAGGCCCTGGAATTGCTGATAAATGCCACTGTTTTTCACAGAGACAAGATGGATGGGGTAATATCTTTTATTGGACCACCTTCTGTTGGTGAGAGAGATAAGCTTTTGAGCTTACAAAGAGTTTTTCGGGTTTGTTTTTTCACAGCTGCCTTAGTGCAATTCTTTCTGTGTGGGTGTTCCCCACTGCCTTATCTTTTCCTGTTCACCAGTCTGCCATGCCCTCGGCATATTCCTTCCATTTTACATTTTTTACCCTCTCCCTCTGCAATAGTTTAATAGTTTAAGTACAAAGAAAGCATTACATGGATATGATATATTTGTCCTTAATCCTGGAGTCAGCTGGTTCCTAATGTAATCTTGAAAAACTGCATCTTGCCAACTTCAACTCCATCTCCCTAGCTTCCACAGATACCCTCTCTCAGTTCTCCCCAAAACCCATTAAGGATACAGGCTCTGGGCTCTTCATATGGCTTTATAATTTTGGTAGTGCTCAGGTTCTGTGGTGATGGGTCTGGAAGAAATACCTAGATAAAGAGAGACTGCGTGCTAGGACACCTAGTGACTGTGCCTGAAAATTGTAGGATTTGCTTCTTGTCTGCATGAAATGCTCAGTCTGCTTCGGCATGAAGTGAAACTAAAATATGCCAGTGATATCTGACCCCTGCCCAGCTGTGTCACCAACTTGCCCTGAGCCTGAAATTACATTAAATAGTGTAGTTTGTTGCTGGCTTCTTCTCCAATAAAGGTACAAGCATGCAGTGCTCCAGGTTGATCAGGCAGTCTTGTGTTCTGGACCTGTAGTCTCTGTGAACCTGAAGTGTGGCTGAGGGCCAGATCTTTGAGCTTTGTTACTTCATATACTTGTTCCTGAATGTTGTATCTTTGGAGTATTTTGTAACATTGGCTCTTTGGTGGCAGGCCCTGTCTAACTGCATTCTGATGATATTTAAGTACTAGGATATTTCCCACTTGAGATTTGCATAGAAATTGGATACCCAGCTGATTGTTCATACAGAGATTAAGAATAATCAGGGTTCCTGAACTGGTTCTAGTTAACTGTCCTAATCATGCAACAGATTCAAATCAGGGCATAGATCTCAAGTAGTCTGGGCAGTATTTCCCCAGGTGAAACACGCCTGGAAATGTTTATGGAGTTTTGCAGACAGTTAAGCATATAGTTCCCTTAATGGATTTATGGTTCCATTTAATGCAGAGTGGTCTTATTAGGACTATATTATAGCTCTGATACACCTTGTGCTTCTGACATAGCCAGCACATCTCAGGCTGTGATCTCAAATATTTGAATGGCAGCTCTCTAGAAAAAGCAAGGTATTGTGTTGACAGTTTAGAAGGTGTCATAATTCTTGTTTCCCCAATGCCCCAGTTTGGTATTTGGAAGTGTATTGTGCTGCTGGAGGTGCTGCCCTATGGATGAGGGGAAAAACTGAGGTGCTGATCACTTGGTCCTTAAAAACACCATGTACTTTTCAGGGTGTTTACCTTGGGTCCTGCTCTAATTCTAGTTCGAGTAGTTATGTTTGAGTCTCCCTAAATTCACACTAGTTTCATTCCTCAAGTGTGTTGAAAAATTAGAGAGGGCTCAGAGAAGAGCCACGAGAATGATTAAGGGATTCGAAAACCCACCTTACAGTGACAGACTCAAGAAATTCAATCTACTTCGCTTCAAAAAGAAAACATTAAGGGGTGATTTGATTAGTCTGTAAGTACCTACCTGGGGAACAAATATTTAATGGTGGGCTTTTCAAATAGCAGAGAAGGTATAACACGATACAGTGGCTGGAAGCTGAAGCTAGACAAATTCAGACTGGAAATAATGTATAAAATTTTAACAGTGAGGGTAATTAACCAGTGGAACAGGTTACCAAGGGTCGTGGGGCTTCTTCATCACTGGCAATTTTGAAATCAAGATTAGATGTCTTTCTAAAAGCTCTGCTCTGAAAATTATTTTGGGGAAATTCTATGGCTTGAGTAATACAGGAGGTCACGATGATCACAGTGCCCCCTTCTGGCCTTGGAATCTACGAAATGAATATAGTACTATTCTTTGCATACCATTGTGCATTGTTGCTATGTTCCACTCCAAAGGTAGCTGCACTTCAGTGTTGGATTAAGTGATTCCTTGTGTGTCTGGACATCTACGTGTGATGTTTGTTGTGTGCTTTGGACTCTGGGTGCCGTATAATCACTTATTGCTGGTTGTTTGCTAATTGAGTCATTGCTGAACATACCCCATTTGGGAGGGGAGGGGAACAAACGAACAGTGGCATCATTAGTTCAAGGTCCGTGGTTGTGCCTAGTGGAAGCAATAGCTGTTTGCACTGCAAATAAGTGGCTAAAATGTAGAGACTTAGAAATAAGATTAACCTTGCATTTTCAAAATCAAACGGTACAAGGAATGGAACATCTGTCTGAGATCAGATATGATCTGCTCTCTCCAAGGCAGAGGCCACCTGGAGGCAGTTTCCTCAGCTAGGCAAAAGCTTGTCGAATTGGCTGCAGTTGCTCATTTATAAATTGGAATAAACTGTTGATTCAAAGCCCTCTGAATGCTTGGGAGCTGGCTTTGCCTTGGCTGGAAAGACCAGTCTGTTCTGAGATGGAAATGGGATTTGAAGCAGTTTGTTTCAGGTGATTTATAAGTTAGCTGACTGAGCTCAGTACAGGGAAGCTAAGGAGAAGCCTTGGCGCTGGTGGTATGTTGGTCTCAGTATAGTTCTCCAACTGCCTTCCCTAATTCCCTTACACAATGTACTATCCAGATTTTGGAAGGCAAATCTAGCCATGTTTCTGGAGCTCTCTGAGGGATTAGATGCTCCTTTCTGTTTACTTTCTTCTGGCAAGTGTCTAAGAGAATTTGTCTTCCTCTCTAAGGCTGGTCCAAGGACTGTACCTTGGTCCTGGATCCGTAGATTCTAAGGCCGGAAGGGACCATTGTGATTATCTCATGTGACCTCCTGTATAACACAGGCTACAGAACTGACAGCACCAGGCATTTTCACCAGGACTCTGTACCGATCGCAGTTACAGGCACTGCCTTCTGGGCCCTAAGCATTATCTTTCATGTTGCTCCAGTGGCAGATGTTTAGGTACTGTAGTTTGATTTGCCCTTAAGGGCTATGTGCTTCAGCTAGTCCATGTCTAGTGATTTGCCAGGCTCAGAAATCAGTTTCTTGAGGATCTCGGCGCAGAACTCTGCTGTGGATATTGCATCAGTGCAGAGCATTCACAACAAAGGCATGAACTTGGCCATGCTTGGGCTCCACTCCTGACTCCTGTTGCACAAACTGGCCTTGCCTGAAAGTCAGTTAAATGTGGACCATGTGGCTATTAATCTGGAGGGGTGGCCTGGAGAGAATGCAGTTCCCAACATATGGCGCCTTTCCACACTGCGTACTGGGATGTGGAGTGTCTCTGTATTTTTATCTGGGGCCCCATCATCACAATGCCTAAGAGCATCACAAACATAAACAGATTTATACTGCCAACACCCTGTGAAGTCAGAAAGTATCCCCATTGTACAGATGAGGAACTGAGGCACATAGAGGCTGACTGACCAGTTCACACTGGGAAGCTGTAATAGTGCCTTATCCACCAGCCCATGACTTTGCAGGCTATACTTCCATTTTCAATATGAAGACAGTTGCAGTGTACCCATTTATACACAGTGGGTGGTGTATGGCAAGCTGTCAAGCTTCTTGGTTAGACAGAGTTTGGGCACCCATGGGATAATCTGTTTGATGTTGGTGGTGTGGCCTGGCTGTGGCTGTGTACAGTTGTTCCCAATGGTCTCTGCATCACCCTCTCCAGGTCTTGTGTATCTGCTGGGTACCATGTCCTTTCTCAGTGCCTTCTACCCCAGCATGTCACTGTTGTGTTCATGTGGTGGTTGATCACCCCCACCTGGCCTGTACCCAGAACTGTCCCCTAGTGCCTTAGTTGTCTCCCTAACTTTTGTACAGGGACCGGTTTGTTTATGTGGGTGAACTCCACATTCTTTTGTATTGTCTGGTGAGTTACAATAAAATATCAGTGAAAAGGAAAAATGAGAGCGAGAGACAGTAGAGGAAATCCGATCTCCCTGCCAGGACTGCGTGGATGGGGTTGAGGACTGCTGGCCCCTGAGAGGTAATGCTTTCTTGGGTGTTGTGGCCACAGCTCACACACATGCGGACCTGCGGCTGCTCTTGACATCAACAAGCACTTGCTTCAGTGCAGGCAGGCATTATTTCTGCAAACTTTGGAATTACCGCTTGTTTGTTAGACATGATAACCTGCTTTGGTCTGTTTTGACTGAAGATCTCAGTTGCTGGGCTTTGATTGTAATAAAGGGGCAGTTGGGGTCCAAGATCCCAGTGCAGGGTTGTGAAGAGAAGTGGCTGCATGCCCGTTGGGAGGTGAGTTTAAATGCTGAACCGGAGAAATTAGGGGACTCAGTGGTTGTGAATGATACCGGGCAACTCAATAGTTTGAAATGGGGAAAAGTTTCTGCTTCTTCTCTATGCGGCAGCCTTTGTGGCATTGTTGGTGCTACTTAGAACAGTGTGTATTCTCCCTTCTTTCACTGGGCAGGGACATGCTGCATTGGCTCACCAGGAAACTGAGGCTCTCAGGAGAAGGTTTGGTGTTCATTGTCCTTTAGGGAAGCTTTTCCCACTCCTTCTTGGGATTTGAAAATAAGCTCCACTGCTGGAAGTGGATGAGGAGGGCTCCTTCCTGCAGGTGATATATGTGTGCATGCTGCACTGAGGCTCTGTGTACCCATGTGCTTAGTGAATCAGTACAAAGGAGAAAAGCTCAAGATCATATAGAGTGCAGTTCCCTCTGTCCCCTCACTCAAACTCTCTCCTCGTCTCCCTACTAGAGCTTCATTCATGAGGCCACATTCTCTGTTGCAGAAGTCCACTGAGGTCATAAGAATTGTGTCCGGTGAGAATTTGGCCCATGGTCTGTGAAACCACAGGAGAGGATCAGGGAGAATTTCCCTAGGGTGGAGTTCTTCTGGTGTGATGAGAGCTGTTCTTTGCTGGGCTTTGAGTTGGGTAGGGTTGTCCCCATGCTAAGTTTGGTAGGATCACACTGGATGTGCCAGGTGATCTCTCCAGAACAGTTTTAGGGTATGTTTACTCAGCAGCTAGACACCCATAGCTTACTCATGCCAACCAACTCGGGCTGGGACTGTTTTGTTGCTGTGGAGACATCTGGGCTTGGGCTGGAGCCCAGGCTCTAGGACTCTGCAAGAGGAGAGGGTTATGGGCCAGCCATGGGTTTTTCTTTGTTGCGTAGACATACCCTTAGGCTGCATCAGGTGACAAAGCCAGTAAACAAGATTGTTCTGCAAAACACTTGAGAGGCTCATGGTATGAATTCCTACTTCTCTAGGATAGGCTCTGGGGAGGAGTGGGGTAAGACCACCTGGTGCAGCCTGCCTCTCATCCCCTGGCTCTGCTCTGCTCCATCATGCCCAGAGCCAGCCTGTCCTTCATGCAGCTTTACCCTCTTCCTTAGGGTGTGGTCTGATTTCAGTGTGCATGCAGGAGAAAACTTCAGTTGAAGCAAGAGCAAATACGCCAGGAGAGAAGCACATAGCCTGAGCCCATGCTCTGAAGCCTCTGTGTTTGCGAGGGGAAGGTCTCCCCTCCACCAGGAGTACTCACATCTCTGTAGCAATGCATACAGCCACAGTGCTGCAAGTGCCCAACTTTGGGCAGTCTCTGTTTCTATCTGGGGCCACTGTGTGGGGAAGGGTTCCTGCATGCCTCAGGACATCTGAGTGCCACATCCTGCCCTTTCCTGCTGGCTATGTGGCATATATGCCACACTGGCTCCAGACGTCTTTCACATTACTTGCCCTTAGGGCCCTGGGTGCTCTCAGATCAGTGCCTTCCCCCACCTATGGACCAGGTGGGCTTTGCTAAGGCAAGCTGTGTTGGTTGCTGTGAAATCCCAGGCTTCTGCCTTGTGCTGGAGGGACACGGACTCCTGCTCCATTGCACATGTGCTGCTGGGAGCCCAGTGTTGTCCCTGAATCTCCCTGTGATCTCTGGCATTTCATTCCCAGGTGATGACAAGTATGGACGGAAAGTCATTTTGTTCAGTGCCTGCCGGATGCCGCCCAGCCATCAACTTGACCATGTGAAACTGCTGCAGTGAGTACTGCCTTGGGGGCGCACTGCGCCTGTGACAGCCTGGATCTGAGACAGTCCCTGAGCTTTGAGTCCTAGGGAACAGATCTACAGGCAGCAGCTGCTTTGGCTGGATATGTGCACTCTGTTACAATCTCCAATTAGGTGGGGACTGCACCCCACACATCCAGCCAATCCCCAGCCAGAAATTGCCCTCCTGTGTGCTCCTCTCCCAGGGCACAAGTGCCTCCGTTTCTGCAGTGCGGCAGAATTTTCCTTATGCCAACTGTGGCCAGTAGAGAGCAAGCTTATATACATGCCAATGCATGCTGCGAGCTCAGAAGTTCCTGTATCTTCCCAGGTATCTTAAGTTCACGCTGGACCAGTATGTGGAGAGTGACTACACATTGGTGTATCTGCACCATGGCCTCACCAGTGAGAACAAGCCGTCCCTGAGCTGGCTGCGGGATGCCTACCGGGAATTTGACCGCAAGTGAGTAGGTGTGGCCAATGGGACAGGACTCCTGAGTTCTGTACTACAGTCTGACTCTCTGTGTGATCCTCTTTGGAGCTAAACATGTCCTAGGCAAGTCCTTTCCCCATCTGTAACTTGGATATCATGATCCCTCCCACATCTGTACCTGCTGGGAGGTGGTGGGGATGAACTGATGTTTGTCAAATGCTATGAAGATAGAAAGTTCTATAGACAGACAGAGTGAGGGGTACAAACCGCTCTTGCGGGAAGTTCTCCGGGTTAGCAGGGAGCTAGTAAAGGCAAGAGTCAGTGCAAGTGTCCAGGCCATGTGACAGCTTGTCCCCTCATGGGGCAGTGCCTCATTAGTGGAGTCGTGGGGTGGCAAAGAGCAGGGGTTGAGGTTGTTGGGTGGCTGAGGGCTGGGAAATAAGGGGAATGGGGTTAACACAGGGGGCCCCAAAAAGGGGCACAGTGTGCTGAGGGTGTGAAGAGAGGGACTTAGAGCACCAGGGAGCCATTTGCGGGCTTCAGCTCATGGAGCTGCCCAGCTCCCCAGCCCAGGCAGAGCTCTCCCTCACTCGGCTTCCTTTGGCAGGTACAAGAAGAACATCAAAGCGCTGTACATCGTGCACCCAACAATGTTCATCAAGACTCTGCTGATTCTCTTCAAGCCTCTGATCAGGTAGGGGGCAGCGGAGGCTGGCTCAAGCTGCCTGGGTGCAGTAGGATGTGCAGCATTGCTTAGCAGGCCAGGAGGGGAGCACAGGCTCCTAGCTCCTCCTGTGCCTGCGCTGGTGACTCCTGCATTAACCTCTCAGGGGATATGCCTCCCATTATTCCTGAAAGATCCAGACAGAACAAGAGCCCCTCTTCTGGGGCCTGAGGAACTCAGCCCCTGCAAAGGCCACAAGTCCCAGGCGTTAACACCAGGACAAAAGGCGAGGAGGAGAATGAAACCCAGAGGGGCACTATGTTCAGTGTGTCACCAGTGAAACCTCAGCTCCATGGGCCACAGCTGAGAAAAGGAGCGGTCTCCGGCCTGCTGCAGAGCCCAGGGACGGGCAGTGCTGTGCTGTACAGAGCCCATCTTTGCCAGGCTTTGAGCCAGGCTGTGGAGGAGCCTTGCATTGCCTCACTGAATATGTGGGTTGAGAGAGAGCTGTGTTGCGTGGTATCCCTACTGCTGAATCTGTCCTGCCTCCAGCACTGCCCTCAGGCCCCATGATATTCCAGCTCTTGGTCCCCCAGACAGCTCTGCTAAGGCCCGCTCACTCGTGCTGGTCTTGCCCTGGGCTTCCCCCAGCTCTGCTGATGTTAGTCACTCCGGGTCCCTCATGGAGTTGCTTGTCCTGTTTTGCAGTTTCAAGTTTGGACGGAAGATTTTTTATGCAAACTTCCTGGGTGAGCTGGAGGAGCATGTGAAGCTGGAGCAGCTGGGGATCCCAAGCCAGGTGCTAAAGTGAGAGCATGCGGGCTGCCTACCCCTTATCCACAGCTCCGTGAGAGGAGGGAAGATGCGGGGTGGGGAGACAGTGGCAAGGGGGAAGGAAGCAATGGGGAGGGGCCTTGTTTTGCTCCCAAGTGATGGTTCATCTGAGGTAGCCTTGCCAAGATGCCTCAGAGAGGGGGCTCTTCCTAGCTCCCCTTTCTGCCTGTCTCCAGCATCAGTGCTTGGCTCAGGCCCATTTGGCCCCTGTGCTGCCTCTGTCTCTTCTGCCTCTTGGTCTCCTCTCAGGCAAGTGACTTTGCCCCTGGGCATCTCTCTGCTGTCCCTCCCTGTCTGCTACTGCCTGTGCAGCCACTTTGCTCAATAGCTCCATGGGCCCTTCTTGCTTCAGCTCTCCGCTGTGGCCTCCCAAAGGTGCTTCAACTGCACCTCCAACCTGTTCGGATCCCTGTGGCTTTACCTCTCTCCTACACGCACACGTACACCCACATCCCATCACCGCTCATCTTCCAACAAACTTGCCCTGACTTCCTAGCTGCACGGTCCTATGCCCTGTCGTTTCTCTGTCCATCCCAGCAAGCTCTTCTCTTTGTACAGATTCCTCCCCCCCCCACCCCCCGCGCGCTCCCTCTGCTCTGCTGGAGGCTGAGCCCTTTGGTCTTGCTGCCCCAGCACTCCTGAGCTGCCCATCCTTGGAGTCAGCAAGTACTAGGCTAGAGCTGTCTTTGGGGCAGTTCCCAGTGGGTCAGCAGGGGCTGGGGTGGCTACGTCCACAAGGCAGTGGAGTGGGTGGTGGGTGTGAGATGGCAGGCACTGGTGGGTGCTCCCTGTGTGAGATGGGCTGGTTCCCTACCAATCTGTCTCTCTTACTGCAGATATGACGAGTACCTGAAATCACTGCAGAAACCCTCTCAAGTGCCTCAGAAGCCGACCCCCCCACGCCCACCCCTGCCAAACCAGCAGTTTGGGGTCTCTCTGCAGCAGTGAGTATCTCCGAGTTGCATTGCTTTGGCTGCTGAGCCAGCTAATGCCAGGGCCCTGTGTGTAATGCAATAATGCAGCTGCAGAAATGGCCTTGAAATTGCCCATTTCGTGAAATTGCTGCAGAATCTGAGTTGTCATTTAGAAAAACTCAGTTCTCTAGCCCAGATCTTGAGCTACCCTCTGCCCACCTCGAATCTTGGCCTGCCTGATTTCTGGGCTGGTTCTTGGTGTAAACTAGGCTTCTCTACATGCTGACAGCTAACAACCCCCAAGGGGTTGTTTCAGTAACTGATGATTCACTAGGGTGCCAGAACACCCCAGCTACACGCCTGTGTGCGTGGGACTAGGAGTGGGAAGGGCTGGAGTACAAGCCAGGATGGTACTTCTGTGCCATATGAGGATTCCTGGAGTTGGAGGATTCCTCAGGGTGCCAGCTGAAATGGCATTAGGCCTGTGTTGTTTTGCTGGAGTAGGGCAGAGGATCTGACCTTCAACTTTTTCCATAGCTTTGATGCTGTTTTAATAGAGGGATTCTCAGGGACACATCCCCTCCCATTCACCCTTGCCTCTGCTTCCCCACCCTTTCCTGGTCACATCACATCCTTGAGATAGCTTCAGAATTACTGACATGGGAAAGTGACATCAGGAAAGTATTTTTTACTGTATTTTTAGCTTTTAATGCAATTTGGCCACTGGAAATGAGGGGGAATCAGCTCCATGTGCTCTGGCAGTTCTCCCTGAGGCAGTTTGGGAAGTGATTTTCTAGCCCTTCTGGCTGCAGTGAAAGCCTTCCAAACGTGAGTTCAGTGTAACCAGTGCAGTGACTGCTGGCTGAGCTTGCAGGCTTCCTGAACCGATCTCTCTCAGAGAGGTGACTTGGCCCATTCTTTGCAATGGGGGGTTGTCTCTGAAGCCAAACGATGGTGATGTCCATATCAATATTAGATATCGCGTTACTGATCATCTTAACTGAACCAGCCGGCATTTGTCATTGCGAGATGTAATGGCAGCTGTTGGAGAGTAATACACAACAGCTAGCTGCTGTCTAGGTGGATTCCTGTACTTCCCTCTCCTACCTTTAAACTCTCCTCTGTCCCTGCCTAAAGCGGAGAAAGAAAAAGGAGTTGCATCCTGCAGAGCCACCTCAGTTGTTTCCTGGCCCCTTCCCAGCAACCAAAGTCTCCAGCTTGGGCCCCTGATGCTGGCTGTAATGCAGTCAGTGCTCCTCAACACAGACCAGCAGTAGGAGGCAGCATAACATACTTGTATTGTAGTATCAAAAACATGAGAGGTGCTGCCCTGGTTGGACTGGGCTGGGGAGAGGGAGGGGGAGCAGGCTGAGGGGCAGAGAGTGGGACAGGATTGGGTGGGGAGAGGGATCCTGCAGAGGTCCCTGCTATGTACATATGTCAGATGTGATGAGTTGCATGTGGGGGAGAGGTAACTGGCAACCTCTAACCTTCTGTTCTCCCCACAGCCTAAGGGAGAAGAGCTCTGATCAGGCCCCCATCCCGCTAGTGGTCAGGGAAACCATTGCCTATCTGCGGGAGCATGGTGAGTGCATAAATGAAACCTTCAACCCAACCCAGTATCATGCAGGTACCGTCTCCTCCCCTTCCTTAATGCCAATCAGATCTTTATGAAACAGAGGGAAAATGACCGTAGAACAATTTGGAGCCTAAATACGAGTGGTTGAGCCAAGAAGAGAAATTTTGCCATGCCCTCCTTCCTGCACAGTGTCTGGGTGTGACGTTCACCTCTGGTGTTATCTGGACTGATGATCTGCTAGGTCACTCCAATCCTTGACTCTGGGAGCCATCCTTACCCTGCTCTGCTGTGAGAACCCCCACTCCTGGGCTGTTCACGCCTCTGGCATGTAAGCTGCTCCTTGGATTGTGCAACCAACTGACTAGCCAATATCTCCGGTCCCAGACACAGCCCTAGGAACCTCCATCTTGCAGTGCCCAGTTATGCCCGCTGGATGCTGCATGCTTATATGAGTTCATCAATTTAACAAAAAAATTGATATGTATCAGGCGTGTTATCCCAGGAGGAGCCTCTGACACACTTCAGACCAAACGCACTGCTTCAGGTAGAATAAACAAACAAATTTATTAACTATAAAGATAGATTTTAAGTCAAAACATAAGTCAGATTTGGTCAATTGAAATAAAAGCAAAATGCATTCTAAGCTGATCTTAACACTTTCAGTGCCCTTATAAACTTAGATGCTTCTCACCACAGGCTGGCTGGTTGTTCTTCGGCCAGACTCTCCCCTTTGATCAGCGCTTCAGTCGCTTGTGTGGTGTCTGTAGATGTAGGTGGAAAAGAGCGAGCATGGCAAACGTCTCTCCCTTTTATCATGTCCTTTCTTCCCTCTTGGCTATGCCCGCCCCCCACCGTCAGAGTCAGGTGAGCATTACCTCATTGCAGTCCCAAACTCACCGATGACTCCTTTGAGAGTCTAACAGATTCTTTGTTGCTGCCTAGGCCAGTGAGGCTGGGCTGGGTTTGTCCCATCCACGCCCTGATGAGCTGTGAATTGCCTCTCTGCTCTTGCAGAGTTTTTGCCTGGGCTTGCTTTAAGCCATGAGGATACATTTTCAGCTTCATAACTATATATATAACCTATAACATTACCATAACAATTACTGTAACATCACTATAACAACCGTGTTCAGTGCATCATGAGCCTTCCGAAGACACCCGACATGACAAACTTGGCACTGGATACCACACCATCATTTTACAAAGATGAACATGAGGGTGTTGAGTGTTTCCCCCGAGGTACAGAGCGTCACACTGGGCATGGGCAGTGCTCTCTCCACAGCTGTGTGTGGAGGTTTCCTGTGCACATGGGAGAAGCTGGTGCTTTGACAGCCTTGCTGTGTGCTGAGGCTGGCTTGGAAGGGTCGGAGAGCTCTGTATGTGACAGGCCTGGTCTGAGCTCTCCCTTTCCTTCTGCTCTCTCCCCCCAGCTCTGACCAAAGAGGGGATTTTCCGGAGATCCGCTTCCACACAGATTGTCAAAGAGGTCCAACAAAAATACAACATGGGTAAGTGTCCCTCCTCGGGAGAACCTTTCACCGTGACCCCTCCACTTCCCCCAGCTCTCACCTCCAAGTTAGAGTTCTCTGGTCCTCACCAGTCCTGATGCTCAGCCTCTGCTCCTCTGCACTGTTCCTGTTCTGGGGCTCTGCTCTCATCAAGCTTCTTGCGCTGCGCCCAGTGCTGGGGAATATGAGCTCCATCTAGCACTACACAGGAGTGTGTGCGCAAGTACCTCTTTGGATCTAGGCTGGGATCCAACCAACTCATTCCACTGTGATCTGAAAGCCTGTTTGAACGCTTCTCTCCGTCCTGCTGACCAAGGGGGACTGAACTTTGTCTGTAATCTGCCAGAGGAATTGTGTTTGAGCAGTGCAAAACGTGCACCCCCCATCCCTGTTTCAGGAGAGGCTCCCTGAGGAGGCTCCCAACAGGCTCCCTGAGGAGGCTCCCAACCTGCTCCCTGAGGAGCTGCTTCTGTTTCCCAGGGCTGGGCATGCTACCTTCCCATTGCTGCCCTGTAGACTGTGAGACCAAGACCAGAAAAGACCCCTGTTTGGGGTGAGGAGCCTTGGGGACATTGGGCTGGAATTGGCAGAGATGTTGCTTCTGTCTTCCGGGCAAGTAAGTTACCTGCATCTCAAGTGAGTCTGGCCCCATGCTCGTCCCCAGGGAGCTTCTGCTCCAGAGCTGAGCTTTGACACCATGCTCTGCTCTGCTGGTCTGGAGGGAGTCCTGCCCCTTGCCCCTCTACCTTATGCAGTGTGCTCCTGCTCTGATAGATGGGCTCTGAGCCTGTGCCTGCTCTCGGTCCTCAGGGATACAGGTGGATTTCCAGCAATACAATGACATTCACCTTGCTGCCGTGATCCTCAAGACATTCCTGCGGGAGCTGCCAGAGCCCCTGCTCACCTTTAGCCTCTACAACCACGTCGTCAACTTCCAGAGTGAGTTGGGGACAAGAGGGCGCAGGCAACTGAAGTCTGAACTCCCTGATGGCAGGGATCTCCTACAGGCTACCTCAGACACACAGTTACGCCCCCTGATCCCAGGCTGTGGCTCTGGTGCCTTTCCAAGTAATCCAGGCAGCATGGATGAGCCCCCATTGCCAAGGGAATCTGCATGGGATGGGGAGGAGAGGGAGTCCTGCTTGGGGTACCTATGCATTGTGAGCTGGGCTCCTATCAGAGGAGCCTCCCAATGTGAGTCAGGGTTGCCCTATTGCCTGATGGAAGCTGGAGGTTCCCCCCCCTTCATTGGCTGGTGTGAGCTAGGGTCTTGCTCACCTACTTATGTGCCCCGTGTGTTTCTCTTTCAGATGTGGAGGAGTCGAATCGCGTGGATGTTGTTCGTAAAACCCTCCAGACCCTGCCCGAGGAAAACTACCAAGTGCTCCGTTTCCTGATGGCCTACCTGGCAGAGGTTTGCTGCTGCACTTGGCTCTGAGGGGGTCTCCTCTTAGCTCACTACACCTGGGCCCAGCTCCGTTACTGCCCATTCCCTCCCTTCCCAACACACATGCTGCCCAGCTGAGAGGGAGCGCGGCTTGGGCCAGGAAACCACCCTTCTTTATCCCTCCGTCTCCCTTCCCCAAGGGTTGGAACCGGCTCTGACTCGTCAGGATCAGGTAGTTCCTCCCATTGGGGTGGGGGCCAGAGGGCAGGACAGCAGCTGAGATAGAGTGAAACTTCCTTTAGCGCAGGTAAAGACCAAGAAACAGGTGTGCGGTGAGAACGGGATAGAAAATGAGCTCCAGATCCTGCCCTATTGGACTTGCAGGGAGCTTCCAACTACTATGGAACTGCTCTACTGAACCAAATCTATCCCCAGCAAAAGGGGCAAAAACCCCCAGGTCAAGGTGTCTCTGTGTGGCCTGGAGGATGAGATGCCAGCTGGTGCAGAATGTGGCAGGGTGTCACTTGCCATCTCAAAAGCCCTGCAGATGTTGGGACCTGTATATCACTCACGCCATCCATCCCTGACAGTTCCTCTGGGCCAGGGCGGGACCCTGGTCTCTATTCCCTGCCTTCCCCATCCCTTCCAGGCCTATCCGTCCCCTCCAGCTTTTCCAGGGTAGGAGAGGGTTGGGGTAATTTAGGGTCATGTCCACACTAATTTAGCTGATTTTTGGCATGGGCTGGGAAATTGCTGTTCAGTTTGCACCTAACACTCATCAGAAGAGGGTGGTTAGAGCATAGGCCTGGGCTCATGGCTGCTGGAACCCTTCTCCTGCTCTGCCTTTGTCATCATCTGTATGGCTGCGCCTCCTGGAGAGCCAGGCTCAGGGCCCAGCGAGAGGCGTCCCTGCGGTGGAGACAAGACAGACAGTGTGAGAAAGGAAGGACTGTCATCCCCATTCACTGGTGGGGAACAGACACACAGAAACCAAGTGACTTGCTCAGGGTCCCACAGGGAGTCTGTGATAGAGCTGGAAATTGAACCCAGGTCCCCTGAGGCCCAGTCAAATGTCTTCATTGCAAGCCTGCCTCTCCATCCCAGAGGCCCTGAACTGCTTCATGTGCCTCAATTTCCCTCTCTAGGCTAGGCGCCTGAGCCCCCACCGTGCCGTTGTGAGGCACCAGGGAGGGCAGAGTGCTGATGCTGCTGTTGCTGCTCTGAGTCATAGGGGTCCTCTCTCCCTCCCACGCAGGTCTCCACTTACAGTGACATAAACAAGATGACGAACACCAACCTGGCCGTGGTTTTCGGCCCAAATCTGCTGTGGGATAAAGATGTAGCCATCACCCTCAAGGCCATCAACCCCATCAACACCTTTACCAAGTTCCTGCTGGACTACCAGGGGGAGGTGTTCCAGGACGTGGAGGCCTGAGCCGGGGCCCGTCCACACTAGCACACTGTGCCCACCTTCCCTCTCCCTCTTCCTATCTTGTTGAAGCCATGGCCAGGAGCCTGCAGCACAGAGGGTCCATTGGAGCTGCTGAGCTGAGTAAGGGCTGTGAGAGTGAGTGAGCAGGCAACCATTTGCCAGAGATGGGGGAGGGGAGCTGGTCTCCCCATTCCTGGGAGTGGAGTCTTGTCCCCATGGCCATTCTGTGCAGCTCATCCCTGGTCATGCTGCTCTACTGGGGGCCATTCCCTCCTTCCTTCCCCTCACAGGTTTCTTTCTGCCCTCCTCTCCTCCCCCCAGCAGCCCCTCTTCTGTGCAACTCCCAAAGATCCCAGCTCATTCCTCCTGCCTTCATCACCTGGGCAGGACTTGGCTTGAGTTGTGTGACAGGAGGCTCCCTGTGCCAGCCCCTCCTCTCAGGAGCTGAGTGCAGTGTCCTGGCTCCCTGCCCCTACCCAGAGCAGATCAGGTAAGCCTTGTGCTTCAGGTGTTGGTGAGGACAGCACCAGCTGCTCCTGGGCTAACACCAATCCTGCCCTGGGCTCACAGCAGGTGTGTGAAGGAGAAACTAACTCTCCGGGGGCTGGGCCATTGGGCCCTGCCAGAGACTCTATGACTGAGGGGAGCTGGCTTAGCCCCACCCCTTGCTGACACTACTATCCCGGGGAGCTATGCCTCTCCAAGGGGCGCTAGCACACACTGCAGGTTCTGTTCACCTTCACTAACAGGGCTGTGGTGGGCATGACTACTCAGATCTGGCTCTAATGGTCCCCTTGACTTTGTCCCCGGCTCTTGGTGGGAGGGTTTCATTCCAGACACGGCCTCAGTGGGCATGCGCTGCCTGGGGATGCGGGGTCCCCTTTGTAATGCTCTGTGATCAGTGAGCTTGTTGGAATCATGCCAGGGACAAGTGCCCTGGTGGCACTTGACTCCCCACTGCCACACACCACAATTGACACTTCCCTTCCTTATGGCTGCAGCACAGGAACACTCCTGGGTCCCTTGTTTGTCTGCTGGCCAGCCCCTGATCCCAGCTGATGAGTGGAATTTTTTCCAGCAAAAATGTAAGTCAGAATGTGGCCTGAAGGGAAGGGCCTGCGCACTGAGGCCAAACGTTAGCCGGTGTGTGAGGCCTGGATCGCAGGAACCTGCCCAGGTGCTGAGCTCTCATGTGCCAAAGCCGCTAGGGCAGAACTGTGCCATGCAGCATTCCCCTAGCCTTTCAGGGGAGCTGCTTGGATGCACTCCTTATGTGCTAGGCGGCTAGGGAGGGAGCTGGCTCTCTACAGGCCAGGCTCAGGAACAGAGCAGGCCAGATCCCCTCCTGAGGCAGTTGCACTGCAGTCACTGCCTCAGGGTTGATTTTAGTGTGGAGGGATCCCCTCTGCCTCTGCCACATGCTAAAGTAACAGGGAGCTAGTGTTTCCTGGCCTTGGCCTGCGAGAGAGACGCTTCCACGCTTGAGCGATACTCTCCGTTTCTAGCCTCATTCCCCAAGACCCATAATTCTCATGCCCTGCTCCCCTAGGCCAGTCCTGCTCCCAGCTGCACCGCAGCAGTGGGGAAACATTTGGACCAAGCAGAGCTCATTTTATAAAGTGGCAGTTGATCTGCTTTTAATAGGATTTTAACCTGCCCTAGAAGCTGACCGAAGGCTGATACCCTGATTTAAAAATCCGACAAACTGCTGATGAGCATCAGCAACAGGAAGGGGGTCTCCTGCGAGGCCCAGGAGCAGGGACCTAGAAATGGCAGGAACTCTGTCAGGCCTGCAGTGCAGCCCAGGCCCAGTTCGGTAGCTCTAGCTATTGCCGATTGATTGACTGCTCTTGGGATGACCCACAGAAGGGTGAGATGGGCAAGTGGAGGAGCAGAGAATATTGAGGAGGGCTGGAGAACAGGCTGTGCACAGCTTGGAGCCACCCATCCCACCCTGGCTACTGAGTGAATCTCTCTGGGAGGCAGAAGGGCCCATGGTGGGGAGGGACCAGGCCTGGAGCTGAACATGCTGCTGTGTGAGTTGAATTTCTGGGACATGAATGCCCTTTGCTGTGAATAAGTCGATAGTGATGGTTTGGGTGGGTCACATAGGGCTTCTAGTTCACCTTGACTTCTGCTAGATCCAGCATGGAGGATAGATCTGCCACGGAGGCTTCTTGGGAAAGCTGGAGGGATTCAGTGCTCCTATTGAGGTTGGGTGGGGCAGTGTAGGAAGAGCCCTATGCTTGCCCCATGTTAGGCCATGCTTAGTGGGACACTCTTGAAAGGGGTGTTGTCTGCGTGATCACATATCATAGCTTCTGTCTCCCTACTCTAAAGGGAGCATCCCCTCCTGCATGTATTTCAGAGTGAAGCTAAGCTGGGTTTGCTGATGTTATCCGGGCCACAGCTAAATGTTTCTTGGCTTCACTGTCCCCAGAGGAAAGGAAAAGCCTGCTGGCCTCCTTGGGAACAGCCAGAATCTTAAGGCCAGTAGCCCAGAACAGAAATTCCTCATTGGCTGGGGTACAAGGACCTGCCTGCAGCGAGTTCCAGCTGGAAGCACTGAATCCTGATCTGCTCGGTGTTGAAAAAAGCAGGGCTGGGCAGGGGCAGGCTGAGGCTGCACTTGGGGAAGGTATTTCCTTAGCCTCCCAGAGACACTTTAACAAAAAACATTCTATGTAGTTAAAACTCCTGAGTTTATGGGCTTTCCCACTGAGTGTAACGGGACCTGCTGCAAATCCCTGCGCTAGGGGATAACCCAGCTCCTGGGGCAGAGCCCTGCATAGGCAAGGGAGTCGACTTGGAGAAGAGGCAGGCTCTTGGTACTGCAGATGGTGGGAATGGGCTCGCAAGGTCTTAGGAGCACTCCAGTGTAAATATTCCCATTCCTTTACCCACCCGCTGCCTGGTCCCCAGAGCTGCCAAGAGGCCTGGAACAGGCACAGCAGTGCTGGCTACTTTGTTTCTGCAATTTATGCTTTGGGATGCCTTTTATGAAGATACTACTCTTGTGGCTTGTGTGTGAAGCTGTGGCCTGGGCCTGACTGCAGCCCTTGGCTCCCCACGCCAGGTGGCAGGTGGGCAACCGAGTCCATGTCTCTGCCAACTCAGGACTGAATTGCCTTCCTAGTCTATCTGTCTCCTTGGGTGTACGGCCTGAGGCAGAGCTGGGAGGGAGGCAGCATGCAGGTAGCTGGAGTGGCTAGAGGACCAGCCTCGGCCCAAGAGACTAGGCTCTAGTCCTTGTTGCCTGTAAGAGGTGGTTGGTGGCAGGTTAGAGACTCATGGTTACTCTGTGTATTTGTCTCCCACAATGTGTCTTACTCCTGGGTACAGCTGCCCAAGAGCCTCTTCCCCAGCGTGGCTTCCATATTAAATATTGGCCACAGTGGCCCTTTGAGGGTGACGTTTTGTCTCCTCTCTGTGCCCTGCTCTGCAGCACCCAATTTCCCTCCTCCCCTCATTCCAGTGGTGTCTGAGCAGCCTGAGCCACACGTCACAACTGGCCCCAGCTGTCAGCCCTCTGTCCGTCTCTTCTGGAACCAGAGCCTTTGGGTGATGCAGATGAGGGCAAGGTCAATTTGTTGCCTTATGGTAAGCAGAGACTTCTGAGGGCCAAACTAACCCCTGGTTGCTCTTTCAAGCAGTGGTGCTTTAGTGCAATTTACAGCTTTGCTTTTTGTTGCTGGTGTTCCCTGCCTTCTCTCCAGTTGATGTTGAGCAGGCACAGGGCTGGGGTTTTTACTGTGACATCAGTTCACATCTATGTTTATTTCCTTCTACACTGCACCAATCTTGTATTTCACAGTTTGCACTTTTTGTATTTCAATAAAAACCAAAACTCAGCCCCAGAGCATGGTGTATTTCTCTGAGTGCAGCCTTCGGGGCTGATCTACAGGAGAAAGCAGAATGGCTGGTTACTCACCCAGCTACAACTGAGCAGAGGGCAGAGCTGTGCATGGTACATCATCCTTGTGCCTCTCCATGGAGTGTACGCACACTTATGGACAGCATCTCTTCCCAGACTCAATGGGCAGGAGCCATCTGCTAGGCCACTTGGTGCTAGATCCACAAAGGGGACTCGCACTGCGCTGCAACACCTAACTTTAGGCACCCTACTACCCCCTGAAATCCCAAAGTCCAGGTTAGGTGCCAGATTCCCTATGTTGTGCAGTGGGAGAGTTTGGTGCCTAAGAACAGGATTCACAAAAGCCAGAGGGTCGTGCGGAGACCTGCCTAAACTAGCCAGCAGGAATTATCAAGGAGACAGTTGGGGCCTCAAAAGGTAGTTATGTGCCTTCCTCCACTTGGGACTCAGGGCTGGGCCCCCTTTCCTGGTGATAGAGCTAATCTGCCTTAAGCACTCTTACCGGAAAAAAGTGCTGCTGCAGCCCCCACAGCTTCACCACTGGCCCTCAGGCCCACTCCTTTTCTGGACAGGTACATCCCCCAAGCTGGAGAAGTCAGCTGACAGTGTGCCCCAAGTTCACTTTGGATCCAACCCTGAAAGGCAAGGACAGTAAGCTCTGTGCTTTTCACAGACGTAGTTTGCTATAAGCACAGAAGCCCCAGGGCCTGCCCCCATTTCAGGCTGATTGAGGGTCTGCCCCTCCAGGCAGTGCTAGAAGAGGCAACCGCACAGGAATCTTAATGACTGTCATGAGGGGTTGATTACTAGCTGCTCACACTAAGTTCTTCCCTTACCCCTAAAGAACTAAACCAGAATAACAGTGAACATACGGACAGGGTGCTTCTACCACCTGTGTGGCTACTCTTTTGCTCCAGTGCTTAGTAACCAACCCCCCAAGCTGATCATTACGATTTCAGAGGGAAGGTCTTTGCTCCTGAGCTGGCAGGTCAGATGGGAGCTAGGACAGCAGCAAATTTATTAAAGCTAATGTTAAAATTATATAATATACAAGTTAAGAAAGAAGAGTGTCTGTATCTGGGTATAGTGCTTAGCTTATCCAAAAATACAAAGTTTGGTTTAAAAGTCAGAAGATACATATAGTGCATAATCTGAAATAACCCAAATTTAGGCAAATAAATTAGCAATACAGTTTAGATATTAACATCCAAATATTGGGGTACACGCATGAAAAGTTATCCAGAGAGTTGGCTGCAGAAAGCAAATATAGCAATCAGTGTAGATTATCCCTCAGTAATTGAGCATGTAGGAGACCGTATCCTCAGTAAATACAGTCCAGTGGAGAAGTATTTCAGTTACTCTCCAATTTTGCTTCTCAGTGGCGCTCCAGCTCCTCTCTCCTGGTACTGCTGATGTCTGGTGATGAGTTCCCTCGACCACCTGCAGGCGTCTGACATTACTACATTAATCCCCACACCAGAGCAAGGGAAAGAATCTTCTTAATAGCTCTCTTTGCTGTTGTTTGAAGGGAGTGAGACATTCTGCACAGGGTAGGAACTGAGTACCTGGGAGGGTGTGGGATATGTGACATGTCAGGGACATGCAGCTGAAGTCTGGTGAATGGGCACCTGAGGTTGTTGTCTGTGCTTTTTCACCCGCTGCTGCTTAAGCTGCCCTGGCCAGCCTATGGAAGCAGCTATGTAGACAGGCAGTGCATTGGCCAGGCTTGGGGACACAATACAACGCCACCTTTCTTGTAGATGGCAACTCTGGCCTCTAGGCTGGATCTCAGGGCCAGCAGCAGTGGAGCAGGCCATGATGTAGAGCAGACACCTGACCTGTAAGGGAAGGGGGAGATGGGGCTGAAGCAGTGTCACCTTCTCAACACGAGTGAGATGACTACAAGGCCGATGCTATTATCCAGAGGACCTTTGGCTTATGCCCACTCAGTCCTCTCTCCTCTCCTTTAGCACTCTGCACAGGACAGAAAACCCCAGCCTTGGCCCTCCATTGTGGATGTTAACTCACAGTTGGCTGATACATGGGAGCTCAGAATGAGCCCCTTGAAGGGCCATACGAATACAGCCCTTGTAAGGACTCGGAGCGGAACCCACCCTCCACACTCCTTCCACCTGCGGAAGGGGCCTGACCCACAGAGGGCCCTATTCCACACACAAAGTCCTATATCTCTACTGCCCCCAGGAGCACTCACACCTGCTAAACTTGTCAAGGCTGCTGAAGGGGTTGTACCCCTGGTGTTGCCATTGATGTAGAAGGCAACTGTCCCCACAGTGAGATTCAGCCCCTGCCAAACTGTCTTCTCCCAGAAGAGCTCCATGTAGGGCCAGCTGCACACTATGCGCTAACACAGCCTCTTGGAGGTGAGGCCCCAGTTCTTGTGAGCTGGCCTGGCAGCAAGACAGCAACATGTCATGCTCTTGGTACATTGCAGCCTGTCAATTGGAACACGACTTCCTGGCCTGCTGGACCCGTTCAGGTCACTGGGGCTCCTGGGCAGAGCATGACAAACACTTACTACAGTGCTGTGTAAGGGCCCCCTACTCTTCATTGGCCCTTACAAACAGCCGTAAACAGTCTGTGCCCTGAAGAGCTTGCAATCAAAATACACCGGCCAGTGAGGGAGGGGTAGAACACAAGCAGAGTGAGCAATATGATAGTAACGAACAGCACACTAGATCCATGACTAGTTGGGGGCGGGGGGGTTGGTGTGTATGTGTGGGGGTAGGTTTACTCTGGCAGGGGTGGTGGGGGAATTGAGGAAATCAGCCTAATTTGGAAGGGATGGTGACAAGGCTCAAGTCAGGTGTAGTGTGAATTTAAGGTGAGGAGACTGAAGGATGAGGGGGTTGGAACAAACAGCCCCTCAGCATGAGGCAGGCAGGCAAAGTCCAGTCAGCACTGTAGAAAGTTCTGGGAATGTTCAAAGTTTCCTGCTGTGACTGCTTCTGCCCCTACTAGCTGGAGGCTCCTCTTTGCAGCCCACATTGGTGGGGAAGGAGGTAGCACCACCTAGAGCCGACTGCCTCCCTCTGGGGGTCTCTCTACCAGGGGAAAGCCCGTAGGTTTCATCACGTTGTGTGGTACTTGACCAGGAGAGAATCTGCCCAAAGCACTGAATGGGGCCTCAAGTTTTTCAAATACCATTTGGGCTCCTGGCCATTCCTGCAGGTGGTGCACCTCCACATTTCTTTGGGGATATGTTGGTTATTGGGGCACTAGCTGGGCTAGGACCTTGAAAGCAGACAGATACCTAGGTAGGGGCTGTTAGCACCAAACAGTGTGCTGATGAACCTTGTATTTCAACCTGTGCTTGTCAGACTCCCAGCAGGGAGAAACATGAGCTTTCTCCCCCTGGTACGCCTATGGAGCAATCTCCACAGTGGTGTAGAACAACACGCTCAAGGCTATTCTGTTTGGCACACTATGAATGCAATTGCCAGCTTTGCTCTGATGGCAGGATCTGTGATGCTGGTGGTGATAGAGGAAGCAGGATAAATGCAGCTGGATTTTCTACTCCCAGCTGAGACTTGAAGTACTGCCAGTCAAGCTTTTGTTTATGAAGTCACAGCTAGAGAAGCAAGATAACATCTTTTTGCCTATACCCAGCCTGGGAATTCATTATTCAAGTGTAAGCATGCCGCTACAAGGGGTTTATAAGAGTTAGGGCCTCTCTTCTAAGCAGCCCTTTGTCCTCTTCCAGCTCTAGATTTCTGTTCACCCATTCTACCCTGAGTTGTGCAACATTGGATGAAGCTGGCACCAGGACAATGTTTCTGTTCACGCTGGCTGAATGAACAGTGCAGTCTGTACAAGACAGGATGCTGTGTCATTGCACAAACAAGGAACAGCATCCAACCCATGATCCACAAAAATTATCTGCGGATATCCACAGATATCCATGGATTTGCAGGGCTCTACACTGGGGGCCAGGGTGAGGCTCCAAGGCATTCTCACCCCGCAACCTTGGTCAGGGAGAGCCGAGTGGGCAGCCATAGGGAGCCCACATGGAGTCATGGATCCTCCACCTACCCTCTGCCAGGTGAGGAGCCTGGGAGGCGGGGACACAGTCAGGGGCTGCTCTCAGACACACCCCCACTCCTGCAAGCAGGTGTAGGATCTGCGTGGCTCCCTGGCTGGGCTCCACACTGCCCTGGCTGGGGTGGGGGGGGGAACCTATGGAGCTGTCTGGGGGCTGCTTGGGCCCCTCGGCCAGGGCAGGTGGAGGGTCCACCACGGCTCCCCACCCGGCTCTTACCGTGGCTGGGTTGCAGCTCCAAGCTGCCTCTCCCCCTGGCTGGAGCTGAGCTGGCAAGAGCTGCACTGACAGCTGTGAGGAGCCGTGGTGGACTCTCCACCTGCCCTGGGCATGGGGCCCAAGCAGCCCCCGGCCCAGTGTCCCTGCTCCCCAGGCCTCCTGCCCAGGGCAGGTGGAGGATCCGTGCCGGTTCCTCTAAGCTGGCCGCCAGGCTCTTACATCCAAGCTGCTATCCCCTGGAATGGTCCGCGGATATAAAGCAGATACCCGTGGATTTGCAGGGCTCTATCCATAACTTTCCTCACTGCATCCCATTAGACATTCCAAAATAGCAGTTTGTAGACATTAACCCTGCTCCTTCCTGCAGCTGTACCGACTGCTGCAGGTAAAATCTGGCTGTTGGAAGGGAAAGCCATAAGGGTGGGAATGTCCTGGCATTGGAACCTGCGGAGTAATTCACAGAATTGGATCAGCATGGCAAACAGGTCAGAGATGGTTACATAAAAGATTTATTGGAAATTCTTTGAATACATGAAGTGCCTTGGAGACTATTTCCAAAACAATGCAATTTAGTACCCTGCACCCAAAGGATTTGCAGGTTATCCGCTATGTACAAGCTGCCTTGATATAGTACAGGCCTGAGCAGATGGCTATTAAAATTATGACAATATTCGTCATTAAACAAATTCTACAGCAGGCCACAGCATCAGTAGCTAGGTCCCTCTTGCAGAACTGCTTTGGGCCAATCATTTCTAATGCATTAATTAGACAGAGCTGAGCGCCTAGATTTTGGAATGGAGGCATCAAAACTCTCAGGATTGCCCAGGAATAAGCACATCTCTCATCCCAAGAGAAACCCTTTATTGCTGTGGCTATCCAGCTATACCCTATCAACCCAGGTGGGCAGTTTTCCACTGGGTGGCATTAAACAAACATGGTTGCTACACAGAAGTTCTGCCTTGTGAGATGCAGGAGCTGCGATCTTGTAAAAGTCACATGAAAATGACTGAGCACAGACACTAGGCCCTGGAGGCTTTCCAGACAGAAACAGGAACGATGGCTTGCCTTCTGTGGATACCACAGCAGTTCAGCATGAAGAAGAGGAGGAACTACAGAGTCAATGCTGCTGAGGGAAAGATCACCATGAGGAAGGTCTATTCTATTCTTCCTAGCAGGCACAATGCATGCCAGTAGTTTACTAACCTCAACAAATGACTTGACAGGAGAGCTCACCCACGCATAGCCTGCAAGTTAAAAGGTCAGAGTGCCAGAGTATGTCCACATGCGACTTACTACAAGACTTGGAAGAATGACCAGCTGATTGGGGATGGAGGGGAAAATCACGAGATCTGGGTTATATTGCTGACTCTGCCATTTACTCACTGTGTGACCTTAGACACACCTGACCCCATGTCTAGTTTCCACAGCTGTACTGTGGAGATGCAGCTTACTTACCTCTCATAGGCAGGTTGTAGGGAGTATTCGTCAAATGCTTTGAAGCCTCCTAAGTCAGTGTTATTGACAGGGATAGTTGGATTTTCACCTCCAGCATTTCCAATTACACTTCACTGGGAGGCCTTTTAGCACTGGTGCAGACAGGTGAAGAGATTGGATTATTCCTTGCAAACACGGATTGATTCTTTTGATATGGGAGTTAGTTGGATTGGGTGAGGTGGCCTGGGAGAGGAGAGTTTGCTGCTTCAAGTAGTTATAATACCCCTACCTGGTGCTTTAGAGCATACACTAAAACACTGCCACTGATCATGCACAGCAAACACCTGACAACTCAAGGGCTGGGAAAGCAAAAGAACATGTTACCGTATTGGGAATCAGTTCAGGTCCTGAGCTCAATTCCTTGCTCTGGCAGCAGCACAGGGCGGAGGGCAGCAGAGGCCACGGGGTAACCCAAGGCCTAATGTCATTCTCGAGCAACTCTCCTTTTCAACCTCACGAATTGTGCTGAGCTCTGGAGAAAGCCACATCCAGCCTTTTCTGAAGAAGCTAGTTACTCCACCAGTAGTAAGGAAACTAGCAAGGATCCTCAGAGTACAGAGAACTCCCACCACTCTACAGAAATATCATCAGTGGATAGCAAGGGGGACTAGCAGGATCTCTTCAGTTACTCAGCCCAGTTACAGGTGGCTGAAGGGTGGATAAAGTTGCACAAGCCCTACTCTGAGTTCCTGCTTAGTGCCATTACACAGCTTCTCCCTTCCACACGTGAGACAAAGGATACACAACAACCAGCTCAAACACAGAGCACTGCCAGCCACTCACTACTTCATGGCTAGCTCATTAAAAAAATAAACTTTTAGCTAATCATAAGCCACCTGATTAAAAGGAGTACCATCAACTTTCCAAAAGTGTGCTTCTGTGAACAAGCTACCTCTGGAATGGCTGAGGAACAGAACAAGTCCATTTCCCAAGCCTATCAGAATGGAGCTCTTCACAAAGTCCCTCAACTCTGCTTCACAAACACATGCGTGTTCTTATATCAATGCCCAGACTGGGTGTCATGGAAGAAAGTCCCCAGAACATAACACTGTATTAGAGTAAATAAGTGTCTCATGAAAATAAATAGCTTGGATTTTCCATACCAAAGGCAGACTATTGTCATGGGACAGAGCTCCATGGCACAACAGCTGTCTGCAGTGACAGGACAGAATGACCTGCACTTGTATGTAAAAACTTAACTTTTTTTAATATAGGTTTCTTTAAAAGCAATAAATATTTCCTGTTTCTTATATATTAACCATAAAGCAGCAAGGTTTGGAAGGAAAAGGGACTAAGACTCCTAGTTACATAAGCCTGGAGAAATAGAATTCCTATTTATATTTACAACTGCATTTCAAGAGCCGCGACTACAAATTTAATATACTCCCAAGGTGCCACTTGCAGGTGCACCAGTACAATCACATTCTGGGACCTTAGCATTGTGGTTTTCATACACGCAAGAAAATGTGGAAAGCCCTTCCGCATAGCTTCTGTAGTTTCACATCTGTGATTTGGGCAGACAGGCCAAGCACAAGGCCCCAGAAAGAAAATCTGTGCAACGCCCCAGTTGCTTGGGAGCAGAAAGTGAAGACAGCTATAGGTGTTGCACAGTACAGTGCATGAGGTGGAAGTCTGCCTCATTCCCTTGTGCTCTGCAGTCCATGCACTCACTGAAGACAGGATGAAATGCCCAAGAGCTGAGGTCCTGCACTCAAGCCAGCTGAGTCTGCCACTGCACAGATCCTTTGTTCTGAGCCAAGGCTGTCTACACTCCAGTGGGATTGCAGATGCAGGGAAAAGATGGTGTGTGCCCCAGAAGCTAAATCTTGAGGAATTGTGATGCAAGAGGCTTTGCAGGGAGCATTTCTGGCAGCTTTCCATAAAACCCCTCCATACACAGAACCAAGACTGAAGGGGAACGGGGTTACTAAAAACAAAGCTTCATTTCTTTTGTCCCTATTGTAGTGTCATAGATAAGTACTCAAATGCCTGTAGGAAAAGGGGTCCAAAACTATCCTGGGGCCTGGCTGAGGGGAGACTGACAGCTGAATCTGTACCCAGTATTGAGGAGGTGATCTGACAAAGCCCACAAGATACGGGGGGAAAAACTGGACACAAAAGAGAGAGTGGCAGACAGACATTGTGGGCTTCCTCCTCCAGGTGTTCCAGAAGGACACTGCTGCTGCAATAAGATAACAGCTTTACTGCAAAGTCTCTACAAAGGCATCAAACTCTTTGACATTTTTCTCATGGACTGCCAGCTTCTCCGGTAACGAGTCCTGTGAAGGCAAAGAAAAACTCAGATCAGGATTCACTCACAGAAGGTGCATCAGCCTAAAGGAAGCTATAAAACAGTGGAAACGTATATGGTAAACTCTGGCCAAAGGTCTCTGCTCTGATTTGTGCTCTTCCTCCTCATACATGTACCACTCCTAGCAGAAGCAGGATATCAGACAGGATCCAGCACGTGAACCTGAGACGGGCAGTTTGCCCAGTTTGTTTTTTCTACAGAAGCAGCAGGTGTGCCATAACCAGGACTGTCGCAATTCTTGCAGCAGCTGCAGCACAATTATTTTGTCAAACTGCGTGACTAAAGTCACTCAGTTGTTAGCATTAAGCATTATGGTTTTCCCAGGCAACACCATGTTACAATGTTGATGGGCCTGATTCTGTATTCTCTCTGCAGAGGCAGCATTCAGTTCTTAGATTTGGGTTCCCCTAGAGATTTGAACTATGGCATGTTTGCCGCTCCAGGTAACAAGCAGCGGCACTCAGCTGGGAGATTAAACAGATGTTTCAAAGCGACCACAAAGACTCAGTCATTTAATGGGAGGGCGAAGTAAAGGACTCGCTCACAAATGCAGCATGTGCAGTAAAAAAAGTGGCACATTTCAGGCTACTCCAATTTTAGGCTCCAGGCTAATAGGTCTCATGCACCAGATAGGATGGAACAGGGCTGGAATTAAGGCAGTATGTTTTCTCCCCAGAACCTTAAAGCAGTGTTTCCCAAAGTGTGGTACGCATACCCCTGGTGGTACGTGAAAGGGTTTCAAGGGGTACGCAGCCTGTTCACTCTGGCTGGCAAGGGGCCGGCAGCAGGCTGAGCCGGGCCGGCAGCCGGGACCCTGGGTGGCAAGGGGCTGGCAGTGGCCTGAGCGGGGCTGGCAGACAGAAACCCAGACCCGCGGCGGGCTGAGCAGCTCAGCCTGCTGCCGATCTAGGGTTCCGTCCACCAGCTCCTGCCAGCCGGGTCCCGGCCGCAAGCCCCACTCAGCCACAGGCCCCACTCAGGCAGCAGAGTGGCAAGGGGCCGGCAGTAGCTTGACTGGGGCCTCTTCCCCCATCCCCCAATTTATCTTCATTGGACAAGGGGTATGCCAGTAAGACAAATGTCTCAAAAAGGGGTACACAAGTGTTGTAAGTTTGGGAAACACTGCCTTAGAGGATGGGTTATGCTCTTCTCCCAGTCCTCATCCAACTGTTCTAGAAGAGACCTCTCCTCCCAAATCACTCCTTTGCTGTGACTGGTCCTAGTTCGTATGGCCCTGAGCTTAGCAGATGCAGGAATGAGAGGGGAAGTACAAGACTATTACAGTAGGGAATAGTCTTGGACAGTAGAAGAGTCCTGCAGCTGCAATGGCTTCTGTGAAGAGGATACCCGATGCAGCACATGGACACTGTCCCACACACATGGAGCACAAACCAACAACTCATCTAATATTCTCCATGGCAGCTGTACACATGCACTGAGAAGGAATCAGACTGAAAAGGTCTCACATCTGGTTCCTTCCAAAGGTTTCAGGTTCCGAGATGTACAGGCATGTTCAGCAGATTGACAAGGAACCGCTCTGGTAGGTGCCTCTGCTCTCTTATCGGATGTTGGCTTGTTCGGGGAGCTAGGAGGAGGAGAGCGTTGTGAGAACGTATGTCCCCCACACACCAAAATCCCGTCTTCCCATACCAGATCCTCTGCCATGGACTGAGCCCCAATGTCAATGGAGAGGCTGCTGAGCTGAGGCGGGTTCTGAAACTCGCGATAGAACGTCCCCAAGTCCATTGGGAGAATGTCATCTTTTGAAAATGCTGGTTTCTAGAATTAAAGATACAAACATTAATCCCCATTTAGAGAGTTCTGTCAGATTTCCCTGTTCGCTCTAGTCACAGACAGATGGCACCATCAGCTACCAGCAAACAACTCAACATTACAGTAATAAATCTAAGTCAAATAATTGAATAGCGGCATCACCTATATCCCTTGTCATGACCAGAATTAGTCTTTCCCTGATGACTTCATGAGCACCTAAAGCAGAATATTTCCCTACAATCTGTCTCTGCTTTAGGCATATGGAACACAGGGAAAACCCAAAAACCTGAACCCAGGCCATGGTGGATAAAGGGAGGAGGAAATAATTTCCCAAGTTGTGGGTTTACGAATGTCAATGTCTTTACCATTTTTAAGGATGCCCAGAGTCCCTGTCCTTGATATGGGAGCACAATGAGCCCTTGTTTGGAGAAATTCATCTATTTTAATTCAGCATCACACCAACAGCTGCAGCCCACCCCAGATACAGGGGCTCTGTGAAAGTGCTAGCCTGGGCTGATAAAGTACTGCATGGACTTACAAAGTCAACCATGACAAAGTCATCATGTGTGTTCCCGGTGCTGCTGCCACTGGAGCCCTCTGAGTGCAAGCTGCCCTGTAGAGGAGACTCAACATCTGGGGAGTCAGGAGGATTCACCTGCCCAAGAAACCAGAGTCCATCAGTTTCAGATCCTGTCACTGAGCCCATCTGTGTGTTGTGCCAGCATGGGAAGAAGCACAATGACAGTTACAAGGGCATGCAGACTAGCAGGGGCTCTAAACCTGTAGTTGTTTCCATCTCTGGAAAGCCCAGATTCAGGCATAGAGGATGTTATTAGAAACCAAGCTGATGCAAGTAGCTAGTTCTTTGGTCAGAAGTGCCTGCAAAGCTAAGGCCAGGAAGGTTACACCTGTATTGCATGATTCAAACTTGACATGCACAGATGGCTCGGGAGGGGGGTTCTTACCATGGGGTCATTATCCTCCAGCTCAACATTCTTGGGAGCAAACATGGCGAAAGGAATGTCCAAGCTGGCCATGGTCACCTAGAGAGATTCAATGGGTAGAACTTCAACACTTCAGTCAGATTCTCTGCATATGCAGCATGCACCATCCCATTGCAAGGCTGTATGTCAGGATCTGAAACTCTGAGCCACCAAAGTCACACTGGAAACTTGACTGGAACCCAAGGGCTACATGTCGAGGGCATAACATCAGAGAGACAGCAGCCAACATCCCCTTTAATACACAGGTGTAGCTCGCAGAACCTACAGGGCCCAGCATACAGTAAAGCACCACATACAGAGACCCGCAGTCCTTGCTGAAGTCTGGCCTCCTGTTTCCTCTGGCTGCCCTGGTGATGCAGGGCCTGGCCTCCACTGTCCAGCAATGGAAAAGGGGAACAGTGGCATGAGGAAAAGTGCATCACGAGTCCATCTCAGAACAATCACTGCAAGTTACCTGATTAATGGGTTTGTTGACAAAGGCCCCCACCTTCCGGACAAAGATGGTCTCCAAGAGATCGTGTGGGGAGCCACTCTTCCCTTCGCTGCTGTTTGATACGGTTTCCGTGTCCTCACTGAGGGAGAAGGGTTGATGGCTCATTGCACATAAATAAATTTAGACAAAACCACATTCTTTTGTCAAGATCCCCCTGGTTTTTTGTGTCTTCTCCTAGTGCTGGGAGGAAGGGGAGGGAGAAGCATCTCTGTTCTTGTCAGACAGTCTTCCCCTTCGGCCATCAGTATGCAATAGAGCAGTGGTCTCCAACCTTTTTATGCCCAAGATCACTGTTTGAATTTAAAGGCAACCCAAGATCTACCCTGCCCCTTCCCCGAGGCCCTGCCCTTTCCCCAAAGACCCACTCCACTCACTCTATCCTCCCTCTCTCCGTCATTCGCTCTCCCCCACCCTCACTCACTTTCTCCAGTCTGGGGTAGGGGGTTGCAGTTTGTGATGGGGTGTGGGCTCTGGGCTGGGGCTGAGGGATTCACAGTGTGGGAGGGGATTCTGGGCTGAGCCTGGGGCAGGAAATGGAATGCAGGAGGGGTGAGGGATGCAAGCTCTGGGAGGGAGTTGGGGTGCAGGAGGGGGCTCTGGGCTGGGGCAGGGGGTTGGGGTGCAGGAGGGGGTGAGGGTACAAGCTCTGGGAGGGAGTTTGGGTGCAGGAGAGGGATCCAGGCTGGGGCAGAGTGTTGGGGCGCAGATGGGGGTACAGGGTGCTGGCTCTGGGAGGGGGGTCAGGGCTGGGGCAGAGCGTTGGGGTGCAGGAGGGGTTATGGGGTGCTGGATCCAGGATAGGGCTCAGGGCTTGGACGCAGCCTCCTGCTGGGCAGCACTTACCTCCGGTGGCTCTTGGTTGGCGGCGCAGCGAGACTAAGGCAGACTCCCTGCTTACCCTGGCCCCATGTCACTCCTGGAAATGGCCAACGTGCCTCTGTGGCCCGTGGAAGGGGCGGATGGCACATGGCTTCATGCAGCTCCCCGTTCCCAGCCAATGGGAGCTATGGGGGCAGTGCTTGCAGGCAGGAGCAGCACGCAGAGGGAGACCCCTGCCCTCCGCGCTCCTGGGGCTGCGGGGCACACTGGCCGCTTCCAGAAGTGGTGTGGGGCCTGGACAGCCCTGCTGGACCACCAGAGATCACAATTGACTGGGAAATCCTCTAGGATTGACCAGTCGATGGCGATGGACCAGTTGGTGAACACTGCAATAGAGACTGCAGCGCTGTGGAGCAGCTTTCTGCTTAGCTCTGCGAGGGAACCACCCCCATCAGTAGGGCAGAAAACTTCAGCCAGTCCTGAGGAAAGGCTGTTCAGAAGAGCTGTGTGGGAAATGGCAAGGAAGCTTGAGCAGCTCTTGCCAATCACTATCACTCTTTCAGGAACACAGAATTCTTGGATATCTTCCCTGCCAGGAGACAGGGTCGGGAATCTGAACCCCATGCTCCTTCCCAGGCCCCATGGAGCCAGAGTAGTTCAATATCACAGCAGCTAGTGCTAATCTGGTTAATTTTCACTGGGTGGCTACTAATTATAGTCTCAAAACCTGATTTTCAGAAGTATTCAGCAGCTCTAAGGATCTGGTCCTCAGTCGTCCGGCAGGCGTTAGCCATTTGATAATGACTGGTTAGTCAAGGAGCACAGGCCAGTGCATTAGTGCTACTATAACATAAATGGGAGTTTTTTTATCGAGCAGAAAACTCAGTTGGTTAAGATGTTTTCTATGGCAATTGTCCCATAGCCAAGAGACAAGATGGAACCACAGGGGACAAAGAAATCTGGAAAAACAAACAGGAAGCTCTAACTGGCTGAGAGGGAGGTTAAGATTTCAGGCAATTTGGAGTTTAAAGTTGATTTGTTTCCTGTTAGACAAGGAGTCTTGCCTCCAAGGTTTCTTGATATAACAGTTAAATAGCTGTTTTCTATTACCGATGCTTTATGACAATTCAAATGAAGCCTTTTTGGGAGGGTAAAATTTACTATTGAAGCCACCTCAACTTGCTCTTCATGGATCAGACAAATGAGCCAGAAGTAGTGTTTTGGTATTGAAATGACATAAGGTGCTCAGAGACTACGAGGGCTGCAAAGTATAAGCTAGACTAGACCTTTGTTTGAGGCGTTCTTCAGCTTCTCTGTGCTCAGACTGAGAGCTCCCGGTTTTTTTAAGGCAGAGCAGCCAATCTAGTGTTATTGATAAATTTAAAAGAACTGCCCTGCAAATGCTTAAAAGAAAAGTCAGTTTTAAATTTGATTCAACTTTACACAGTCACAGATGAACGATTAGAAGTGCTGCACCTACCTACTGGAAGGAGTAGCTGCTGAGTAGAGGGCTCCATCCAAAGGGGTGCACATTACCATCCTTTCGTGGTCAGCCTGAGTGCCATGTGCTGGCTGGCTAGGAACTGGGGGCACCCCACCCTCCTTCCCTGGAACAATCAACTAAGGTGGAAAGGAACGATCAGGTTAGCAATCTCAAGACCGATACAGCAACACACTACAGCACTAGAGTGGATTCTCTCATGCTGGGAATAAGTTCTTTTTGGCTCGCCATGGATATGCTCTGACTACACTCCTGCTAGAAGATAGCAGTAACTTTCTGACAGGGAGCAAGAGAGGGGAAGTCATGTGGGAGGGGACTTTCCCAATGAGAGAATTCATATATCACTTCCTTCCTAATTTTCTCTGATGCAGATTCAGTGCCATTTCTCCAGACTTGTCCCTGGCCTTACCTTGTTCTCAGTGCAATGTCTCCATTATACGCAGTGGAAAACACCTTGATTAAAGTCTCACTTCAGGTGATTCCAAGAGCATAGTAGAGCTACTTCCTGGCTTATTTGCTAGCACCATTTTTTTTTAATTACTTTAGATCCTTTGCAGCCTTGACCTAGCTGCATACAGAGGCATGAAATGGTTTTAAGGGATGTCTTAGCTGTGTGATGCTTAGTGGCTGTGGTGCAAGCCACATTCATTCTTCCAACCTTTAAGAGTACCTGATGAGGATGTGCAGCATTCAAACCACCAGCAAAGATTACTGGATACCCCATGTCAGCTGATCCAACTCCCAGAGCAGCAGGCTGATAGGAAAGACGAGAGCTGGAAAGCTAAGAAACAAGAGAAAAAATACAAAAAGGGCCAAAGAGAGAGGAGAGAGAAAGGGGAGAGGGAAAGCCCCCACAGTCTGAATAGTTATCAGAATCACTGGAGAAAGAACAGAAGATGTCACAGGGGCACAGTACATACATGGCTCTGGGCTTGCAGAGTGCCTCAAAGATTCATATGGGAACCAATGCCAAAGGTTTGATTTAATTTATATATTTAAAAAAAAATCAGCCTTGTAACAGAGAGAGGATAAAGGTGTGGCCTTAAAACAAGCCTGGTTTGAGTGGGAGAGATAATGTAGGGAAAGCCTGCATGACAGCTCTTGCATTACATACCGGAGAAAGGACCAGCGCAACCACTTCAAAACTCATTGAAAAGCCCATATGAATACTGGCATTTTAAAGCCACTTCCTCAGCAGGGATTCAAACTCTCAGCATACTTACTGGAAACACAGGGGGATGCAGCAGGAATGAAGGACACCCCGCACGTAATCAAAGGAAACAAACCTCGGCCATAGGACATACAGGCCCTCAATCTTGCTAGCTAAAAAGAAAACAAGCAAGCTAAGCCCCACAAGATTTCCTCCCAGTATCCCAAATCCAACCAGAAGGATGAGCATCAGGAAATGCTCCCCATCTTCAGCCACCTCTTCTCAATCTCTTGATCCTAATTAGAAACACAGCCAGTGGGATCAACAGGAATCCAATTTGTTCTTCTGATCTCACAAGCAGCACTCTGTTAGGAGCCATGTATCACATGACATCCTCAATTGAGACAAGGTGGGTGAGATAATATATTTTATTGGACCAATTTCTGTTGGTAAAAGATACACAAGCTTTCAAGCTTAAACAGGGCTCTACTTCAGGTCTAGGAAAGGTTCTCTGTGTCATAGCTAAATACAAGGTGGAAGAGATTGTTTAGCATAAGTAATTAACACATATTCTAAGAGAATATTTCAGGAGAAGTGGCTTGCTAACTCCATGTAGTCACAGGATAAAAGGGAGAGGGCAGTGGGTTACAGATTGTCGTAGTAAGCCATAAATCCAGTGGGTTGTTTTTTTTTTAAGACCATGATTTTTAGAGTCTAGCAAAGTTATGAATTTAAGCTCCCAGGCTCGTCTTTCAAAGGTTCTCTTTGAGGACGAGGATGAGAGGTCAGATATAGAGCGATCAATTTGTGAAAAGTGTGCACCCACCCATGACAGGGTATTTTTGTCTTCTATCCTTTTCCTATACGAGTTCATCTGAGAGCATAGTGATTGCCTGGTTTCACCCATGTAGCTTTTATTGGGGCATTTAATGCACTGAATGAGATATATCACATATTGTGATAGGCATGTGCAGACCTGTGGATTTTGAAAGGTGTGTTGTAGAGGGTATTGATCACTGTAGCAGTGGAGAAATGTCCGCCAGTTTTGCATCTGTTATGGCAGGGTCTGGTGCTGCTTTGAGTTGGTGGATCCTAGTATCTGGGAAGCTTGCTTCAGATAGTGAGGTTGGGAGGTTGTTTGAAGGCCAGAAGAGGGGGCTGCGGAAAGATTTCTTTCAGGTGGTGGTCCTCATCAAGTATAGGTTGTAATTGTTTAATGATACCCCATATTGGTTCCAGTGTGGGGCGGTAGGTGACAACTAGAGGTGTGTGGTCAGAGGGTTTCCCCCCCCACCCCATATTGAAGCAGGTTCTCTTAGGGTATTTGGGTGGCCCATTCCATGATGCGATCTATTTTTCTGGTGGAGTGTCCTTATTTGGTGAAGGTGTGTATCTTGGACTTTCTTCTCAGAGCATATTCTGTGGTATCTGAGGGCCTGGCTGTAAATAACAGATTTCTTGGTGTGTTTGGGGTGGTTACTGGATCTGTGAAGGTAAGTAGGATGATCCAGAAGATTCTTGTATATAGTTGTCTGTTGAAATCATTACTAGAGCTAATCATGGTGTCCCGAAAGTTGATGCTGGTGTGGGAGTGTTCTAGAGAGAGTTTGATAGATGGGTGGTGGTTGTAGAAATTGTGGTGGAAATCTATGACAGGTGGATCTGACACATGCCTATCAAATCTGGTGCACTAAATGCCCTAATAATAACTGTGGGGTTGAAAAACACACACTCACTACACTCTTAACTGAATTCACACAGAAAAAGGATAAAAGACAAAAAACACCACATCACTCATGGATGAACACTTTTCACAAAACGGTCACAAGACCCAACCCCCGGGACATGAAGGGTTCTTCCACTGGTGTAGGTGCTCCACCTCCATCCACCTAGAACTGTCTACACTGAGGGTAACTCAGCTTAATTACATCACTTAGGGATGTAGATTTTTCACAGCACAGGAGATGAAGCTAATGCCGATATAAGTTCCCAATGTAGACTAGCCCTCAGTACCTTTCCCAGAGCTGAAGAGGAGCCACAAGAGGTAGCTTGAAAGCTTGTCTCTCTCACCTACAGAAGTTGCGTTCAATAAAAGATATTACCTCACACACCCAGGGACCAACATGGATACAACACTGAATTCCCAAGTAAGTCAGCACTCCGAGTGCTGACATTTTTGAGGTGGGGGCCTGACAACTTAAGGCTGCCCACAGATATCAGGCTGGGCTCTTTCTAGAGTCTGGGTTAAGCTGGATGGAGTGGTCTCTTCTCACAAACCAGACTGGCCCAGTCTCAAGAACTCTTATTTTGCTAGGAGTATCATCTGATGCTACTCTGACTTTCATAGGGCTTTCTGCTCCCCAAAGAGTCCCCAATCCCTCAGGGAACTCTAGGGGCTATTCCTCATTGAACTGGACCAACATTCTCTTTATTTAAGAAGTCCCTCAACTCATGCAGACATCCCTTCCCATCACTACACTGTGATTTACTGTGAGTTAAGACAGCCAGTTCCTCTTCACCAGACACTGTCAACTTGAAATTCAATTCATTTTTAAAAATGGAGTTAAAAGTAAGCTCAGCCCTGCACCTGTCACTCAGACCCCCCCCCAGCAGTGTGTGATATTTTATAATAAAATGTTCCTATTCTATAAAAATGATTCTCTCCCCTGCTGCTGTGTGAAAGATCCAGACCTACAGGAGAAACCTACCTGACTAGTCAGGGGAGACATAGAAACTGACCACACAAAGTGCTGTGAGAAGCACAAAATAAACAAACAAAGAATAGAGAATGGACATTTTTCTAGTCCTCTTAGGTGTTGGTGTTGCTTGTAATAATCAGAGATGAAAAAATCTCACCACTCTGAAAATGTTTGAAGTTACCAGTGTCTCAACTTTAACACTCTTGGAACAAGCACCACGTTACAGGAGGTACAGGTTCCAAAGCCAGAGGCTACTCACGAGAGAACAGTTCAAGCACTATCCACTGATGCCTGTTGTGTCATATGGGTAACAGATGATGGTCTCTAAGTTCCTGCAATCGGAACATGTGAGTAACAAGCAAACATCCTGACTGGGGAAGAGAACTAGGGAGTTAGGACCTAAATACCTTTTAGGATTTGAGCCCTAGACAACCACAGGTGAAATCCTGTCTCCATTGAAGCTAGTGGCCAACCTCCCATTGACTTCAGAAGGGTCAGGATTTTACCCCAGATGTTTACATTGAAATGCTTCAAAGCACACTGTCAAGATGGGGCATTCAATTCATTTTTGCTGTCCAAGACCCTCTAAGTCTAAGACCTTTGCCACCCCTCCTCTTTTCTTTACTCTCTGTCGACTCCTCAAGAAGAGCTGCATAAAGAAGCTGTCAATAAGAAGCCTTGTGTCCTTGAGGTGGTCGCTGGCATCACAGGAGGTATGCTGGGCCTCCCTCCCTGCAGAGGTGAGAAATGCTGCTTCTTTCCCAAGCCCCTGCCAGCCAACAAAGCACTGTGCACTTTGATAAATTAATTTATTCTACCCACTGCAGTCAAGATCCCTTGAAACCTTGACAAGACGCCTTCCCTCCTTGACCTCTAAATTGTATGCACTGGTTGCTTCCTATAGGGCTGCTGCTCAGTGCTATGCAGCAAGTGGTTTTTAGTTTAAAGAGCACTAGAGCACCGGTTTGAACAAACAAAAAACCCTGCTATAGAAAGAATCACAGACATTGCAAACAGATCTAACCAGAATAAAAAGCCCATCCCATTTTGGGCTGACCAGCTTCTTCAGCATAAGGCAGCATCAAACAGATTTATTTCCCAATGTGCACTCAAGATAGTCAAACTTGTACCTTCCTGCATTTTTAAAGTACTATCAGGCCATAGATACTGTATGCTATTTTGAACTCACTTGATGTGAAAAGGCCAGTCCCATCATAGGGACCTTCAAGGTGTCCATCAGCACAGGAGGAGGGGTCTGAAAATGTGCCTTAGTGACAGTAAAAACACACTGTGCACATACACAGACACACAAAGGAAAACAAGGAAGGAAGAAAGAGAAAAGGACTTGAGAGAAGAACTGAAAAGAGTTGGATGAACTGAACACTAGTGAGGAGCATCTATGGCCAGAGCAGTCAAGACAGTTTTATGCATGGTAAAAATCTCAGTATGGCCAGAAATTCATTTAATTTGTAAAGGCGTCAGTCTTGCAGTGAACCACTCCCCGTCACAACTCCAGAGAGAATCAGACATAAAGCAACTGCCAAAATCTCCATTTCACAGCTTACTAGGACTGCTAGCCAGTTCATGAAGGCTATGCTGAGGGGTTCTTAGGAACAGCTGAGACTGATTTTGATTTGAACACATACAAGTTGTCTATATTTTGATAGTTTCCCCTTCAGATGTAGCTAGCATTCCAAAAATGTAAGTTCTGATGGGCAGGGAACATGTCTTTGTGTGTGCCTGTGCAGCACTCAGCCCAATGGGGCCATGATCCAGGCTGATGCCTCTGGGCACTACCATGATCTAAATCATTTTTATACCAGAACACAGCAACTGGAGCAGGGCCATAAGTGGAAACTGGCAATTTGTGGCATTAAAAATTGTCTAGAAGAGGGTGCCTGATGTGAGGGAGGTGGAACATCCATGGGAATCCCTTGTCCCTCCCACTGCACCAAGTCTCCCAGCTTCCTAGCAGCACAGTTCCATTGGAATCACATTAGCAGGTACAATCACTGAACACTTTGGTGTTCTCCACGGAAAATACAATGCAGGGTAGTCTGCATCTTTTTTGGTAAGCTCTGCAGGGCTAAATGGGGGAGAATGTATTCCGCCAATCTTGTGTTTACTACCCCCACTACATGGATCCCTGGATAGGCTTATCTGAGGTTCAGCAGCAAAGAGAGTGGCTGAGCCTCCCTTCCACTCAGTAGGAATGTGGGATGCAGCTCTGGAGGGGACGGACACAGTCTGTATGTACAGGGTCCAGTGCACAAACAGGTCTCAGAACATGATCTGGACTTTTAGGTGTTTATAAACACACCTCTACCTCGATATAACACTGTCCTTGGGAGCCAAAAAATCTTACCGCATTATAGGTGAAACCATTTTATATTGAACTTGCTTTGATCCACTCGAGTGCACAGCCCCGCCTCCCAGAGCACTGCTTTACCACGTTATATCCAAATTTGTGTTATATCGGGTGGCATTATATCGAGATAGCAGTGTATATAAAGATGGTTTGTCTTTTTTCAATGTATGTTATAGTGCCCCTTATAGTGCCTTTTAAAATGCTGCCTTTGGCCAGAAAGGTTGACAATTGCTTTACATCTGATCATACTCTGTATGTATATTATAAACCATGGAGCAGTGGTACCAGAGGCTGCTGTTTGTTACCAATCCTCAAAGCACTGATGGTTTCATAGAGCTTTTATTCCGAGATTAGAAAGCTTCATGCCCTCCGAAAAGACACCCGGCGGCAATTTATTTAGCACCATTGTTACTATTATGTAACTAACTCTGGCTATGAGCGATTGACACAGGGACCAGTAAAAAATTTGTCATGAACATTAATATGTATGAACACCATTTATTGAAAGGCAGAGCGCTTGGGGCTAAGCCTCAAACAAGTCTCTTGTGCTGGTCATCTAACAACCAACAGCTTTACTCTCTCAGACTTCCCATGAGCACTCCCTGGCTCATTCAACATTGTTGGGTGAACAGGTCATCAAAATATCAGTGCGGGACAAGAGAGGCCTCCTGAGATGGATTTATTACTAGATTTATCAAATTAAATACATTTACTAATAGTTTATCAGAATGATCATCTTGAGGCAATAAGTGACCCCAAAGCAAACTCATTCACATGAGAAAAACATTCTCAAATTGCATTTCACTTTGGTCCATAGAAACACAGACACATAAAAAATGGACTAGAGATCTTAAAGTTCACCAGAGCTACTTAATTTTGCAGACAATTAGACTGAATATTCTTGAACGTCTAAAGCTACAGGAGAACAGATAATCTGACCAAGCTTTATTTAGAGAGCTATAGAAATTACAGATGGGGGGGGAAAAAAAAGTGAAACTGGTTGAAAAAGGCGGAAGATGCTAGAAATTTTGAAGTTGTTTCCATTTTGTATGGTTCAAAATGGACCCATTTTCTGTTTTTTGCATTGTTTCCAGAGATATTTTAAATGAAAAAAATTATGCAAATGTTCCCATTTATTGAAAACTGTGTTTGCAGTAAGAAAATGCAGATTTAAATACACAAAAAAGGATATATTTTTAAAAGGTCTCAGAAAATTTTGAAAAAAAAATGTTTAATAGACATTTTTTCATGTAAAAGCAGCAATTTTTCATGTAAAAGTAGCATTTTTTATGAACAGTTTAAAACTGACGAAATGAGTGGAAAATTTCAACCAGCTCTAGAAAAGACCTACTAGGTCCCATATAATTCACCCCAAGGATCAGTGCAGAACTGTTCCCCATCAGGTACTTGCTAGTGTTTGTCCAGTCTAGTTTTAGATGCTCCAAGGGCTTTCACCCCTTTCCTAGACTAGTTCCACGGCCTAGGAGACTGAAAAGTAGGGTAAGTGTTCTCCTGATATTCCTGAGTTTGCCCTCACAATTCCAGGCTATTACGCCGAGTTATACTGCCCTGGCCTTATCTGAATTCATTCGTCTCTTTATAGTGTTTATCCCCTGGACATATGTGTAGACTGCTGTGTGCCTCTTCAATCATTGTTTAGCCCAGCTACACGATTTAGTTTCTGAATCTTTCCTCATAAATCAGTCCCTTCTGTCCGCTGGAGTCTTGCTGGAATTAGCATCCACCTGGGTTTTACAAAGAGGGGAGCAAAGTCTGGGCAATACATATATAAGTAAACAAATTTTAATTGCAGAGACTGAACACACAGCATACTACTGTTATACTGTAAACCTGCTATGTCAGAGGACATATGCTGAGCTGCACTAAAGGGAATTAATTGTTCAACTTGCCTTTGGGACTGAAGGAGCTCATTTTCTCCTACCTGGGATGGAGGGGAGGTGGAGAAAGAGGTAGTGCACACTTCCTGGGAGTCTTCCACTGATGGGTATGCTGCTCCATTGTCCTCACCAGACGTTCTAGAGCAGCAAGAAGAGAGAAATTTCACGATAGGAATATTCCATAAGATAAAAAGAAGTAATGAAAAGTATATATAGATTCCAAGGCCAGAAGGGACCACTGTGATCATCTAGTCTATTGAGTGAGACTCAGATGCTGCAGGAGGACAGAGTATTTGGGTGGAGTTGAAAGAAGAATTATGAAGGGGCTCTGATTGGCAGGGCTGAAGAGAATACTGTCAGGAGTTTAAGTCCTTCGGGCTCTGAACTTTTCAGAGGTTCTCCCTGAAGAAGGAAGAGGTGCTTCCTTCTCCACCTGGTTTCTTTTTCCAAGAGAAAAGGTTTCGATATACTGACCAACAGAACCAGCTTTGGTGTTGGCAGAAGCCCTGGGACCAATACCAAATATTATGCCATTGCTTTTGATTAGATCATCATCACAGGAATTTTAGAGAAGGCTAACTTCATGCACTTATTTCCTCCATTCTTACTTACACGTGTACCCTACTGCTGATGGAAAAGCTCAACCCTCTGGGCTGACACTGGTATGCACCTATGCGAATTCCTATAGATGCACGCTTCCATGACACCAGGTTCTGTACCAAGTGTCTTGCATGATAACGGATACACTTTCCATTCAGTACAATATGTAATCAGATAACTCCATCACTGACACAAAGGAGATTGCACCCTGACTGCTAAACGATCTAGAATGCTACAGCAAGGAGTTAGGATCATTGAGAATTCTCTGAGGCTAGCTGCACTCAAACTTCTAAACCAGAGGGGGAAATGCTGCCTTTCCTCACATGCTCCATTTCTAGTACGAGTGACACTGATCCTGCAGTCCTCTTCTATGCCCAGTCAGCAGGAGCTAGAGAAGGCTCTGTACTTGGGCATAAGAATGCCTTCATTTATAGCCTGTGACCACATTCTGTTTCCTCACCTGTAATTGCAGGGGTGCATGGGCGAGGAGCTGGGGTAGGGACGGTCCACAAAGTGATCAATGATAATCCCCATGATAGGTGGGGTCCTCTCAAACTGCCTGTAACGCAACAAGCAAATGGTGTTATTGATAAGACTGACTTCTCCTCTCTACTGTGTCCCCACTCATTCCCAAAGAGTCCCTTGTATCTATTAATGGGGAGGGGAACCAGAGCATCGCCACAATTCAACCCTGCAACTCCAAGCATGAACCAGTGACATGGTGTTCTGGCATCTGGCTCAGGGCTACCCAAATACTCCCCCTCTGCAAGACTTGAGGATCCAGGAAGATGTTTAATGTGAGAATACCTAAGCTGGAACGAGGAACTGTGAGGAAGAGATTTAAGGGCTCAGGGAACGAGAAGCTTAATGTTTTCTTGGAAGATGCTTTTTGGGCTGACCATATTTCCTCACCTGGTTGAAATGAAGGCCAGGTTGATTCTGTAGGCACAAGACAGAGTGATGGTGCCCAATGGGGTACCCACTGTCCCAACACGGACTGTCTGGAAACCTAAAGGGATAGAATAGTGATTATCAGTTTCACTAGCTTCTTATGATGGACACAAAGATTGATTATTTCTACTCCATACACCCAATTTGGATTATATGTTTCCTAAACTCTGTTTCATTAATCCCTCCATTCTGAGCTTTGAACAAAAAACAGGAAGGAAAAACAGCAGCAATACGTTGTCTTGTGGTATCTGTCTTACTGCCACCTTCGCCTGCTGCACTGCCTGAAATTCCAGTCCTGGCCCCACACATAGCTTTGCTGATGCTATTCAGAAAAGAGGGGCATCACCGACTGCTATTCCAGTCCTAAACCGTATAGTTGCATCTCAGTTCTAGACTAATAGAGTAGAAGTGACCATCATCGTGAATGCTGTCAAAGTTCTAAGGGTAGGCCTCTCTGGACAAGGATTATGTCTTGAGTCAGTAGAGGGCTTCTCATGCTAGGGGAAGGGTTACCAAGGGTAAGGGTCTCTGGGCTATAGTTAGGCCTGTGGTCATTAGGGATCCATGGCCAGGGTTGCTAAGAGCCCAGCTTCCCAGGCAGGAGTTAGGGTTTCTAAGGGTTGGCATCTCCAGACTAGGTTTAGGCCTGGGATCATTGGGGCTCTCTGGCCTAGGGTTAGGATTACTCAGGGTGCGGATCCACAGAGTAGGATTACGCCTTGGGTCAGTAGGGCTCTCTGGGCTAGGATTAGTCAGAGTAGGCATGTTGGGGCTAGTGTTATGCCTGGGGCCAGTAAGGCACTCCAAGCTGATGTTACTGAGGTAGTGGGCCCTGGGCTAGGGTGACCAGGTGTCCAGTTTTTTACCAGAACACAAGTCGAAAAGGGACCCTGGCAGCTCTGGTCAGCACCACCAACTGGACTGTTAGAAGTCAAGTTGGCGGTGCTGCGAAGCTAAGACAGGTTAGTCCCTACCTGTCCTGGCTGGCACTGTGTTGCACCCCGGAAGCGGCCAGCAGGTTTGGCTCCTGGCGGGGGGGAGGGGGAGTGAGAACCAAGACACACAGCTCCACATGCTGCCCCCTGCCCAGCTTCACACTCTGCGGGCGAGAGCAGCGCACGGAGCCTCCTAGCACCCCCACCTAGGAGCTGGACCTGCTGGTTGTTTGCTGCTTCCAGTGCGTGCACAGCACAGTGCCAGCATAGGCATGAGAAGTAGGGGTGCAGGTGTTGCTTCCCGCGCTTATGTCCTGCTCCCGGCCCTCCGCCCCTGCCAACCCCTCACCTCACCAGCACCACTGGGTGCCAGGACAGGCAGGCAGCCTGCCTTAGCCCTGCTGCTGTGATGCTGACTGGGAGCCGCCCAAGGTAACCCTGTGCCCCAACCCCCTGCCTTGAGCCCCCCACAACCCAGAGCCCCCTCGCGCACCCTGAACCCCTGATTTCTGGTCGACCCCAGAGCCCTCACCCCCTCCCACACTCCCACCCCTTTGCCCCAGCCCAGTGAAAGTGAGCAAGGGTGGGGGGGAGAGCAAGCCACCGAGGGGCATGGCCTTGGGGAAGAGGTGTGGCCTCAAGAAAGGGTTAGGGCTTGGGTGTTCAGTTTTGTGGGACTAGAAAGTTGGCAACACTACCCTGGGCTACCACTAGGCTTGGAGCTTGTCGGGCTCCTCCGACCAGGGTTAGGATTACTAAGGGTAGGGCTCCCTGGGCTAGTTAGGCCTGCAGTCAGTAGTGGTCTCCAGGCTATGGTTAAGGTTACTACGGGAGGCATCTCTGGACTACAGTTACGCCTGGGTTTAGTGGGCCTTCTTGAGCTAGGGTTAGGGTTACTAAGGGTAGGCTTCACCAGGCTAGGGCAACGCCTGGGGTCAGTAGGGCTCTCTGGCCTAGGGTTAGACTACCAAAAGATAGGATCCCCAGGCTACCAATAGGCTTAGGATCAGTAGGGCTCCACCGACCAGGGTTAGGGTTATTAAGGGTAGACTTCTCTGGCCTACATTTAGGCCTGGGAACAATAGGGCTCTCCATCCTATGGTTAGAGTTACTAAGGGCAAGGATCTATGGGCTAAGGTTACACCTGGGATCAGTAGAGCTCCCCATGCTGGGGTTTGGGTTACTAAGGGTAGGGATTCCTGGGATAGGATTAGTCCTGTGGTCAGTAGGGATCTTCTGGCTAGCATTTGGGTTACTAAGCGGAGGCCTCTCCAGGCCAGGGTTGTGCCAAGAGTCAGCAGGTCTCCCCTGAGTAGGGTTAGGGTTACCAAAGAGAAGTCCCTGGGTGAGGGTTAGGATTACTAAGGGTAGGCCTCACTGGGCCAGGTTTAGACCTGGGGTCAGTAGAGCTTCCCAGGTGAGAGGAGGGATCCCTGGTATAAGTTTAGACTTTTAGTTAATAGGATTCCTTGGGCTCAGGTTAGGGATAGGTAGCGCTCCCAGGACTAGGGTTTGGGTTACGCAGGGTAGCCCTCTCCAGGCTAGGTTTAGGTCTGGCACCAGGAAGGCTTCCTGGACTAGCATTACTGTTACTAAGGGCAGGGATCTCCAGGCTAGGATTAGTCTTGTGGCCAGTAGATATCCTCAAGCTAAGGTTAGGGTTACTAAGGGTTGGCCTCTCTGTGCTAGCGTAGTGGGGCAGCAGGGCTCCCTGGGCTTTGCTGGGAGGTACCAAGGTTAGGGATGCCCAGCCTATGGGTAGGCCTAGGGCTGGTATGGCTTCCCCAGCCAGGGTTATGGTTACTAAGGGTAGGGTCCTTGAGCTAGGGTTAGGGTTCCTAAGGGTAAGGATCACTGGGCTAGGAGGAATCCTGTGGCCAGTAAGAATCCTCAAGCCAGGGTTCAGGTTACGAAGGGTAGGCCTGTCCAGCCTAGGGTTATGCCTAGTCAGTACGTCTCTCCAGACTAGGATAGGCCTCTCTAGCCTAGGTTTACAGCCTAGGGCTTTCCAGCCTAGAATTGGCGTTACTCATAGTAGGGATCCACAGGCTAGTAGGGATTCTCAGGCTAAGGTTAGTGTTACTAGCGCATAGCTGTCATTTTGTAACATCCATTACAGATAAAGCAGAGCAGAAATTACTTGTGAACTGCAGGCCTGGTCTCCTTATAACACTAAGATACTATTACAACATCTGACAATTTGGAAGAGAGCCATCAGCTAATTTATGTCCATTGCACAACCATACCTTCTCCCAAGCCGCTCAGCTGCACTTCCCCAAAGTATATCCTATGGGGGAAAGAAGAGAGAGAGTACATCAGACAAAATCTATCCGGAGGCATAAAACTAAATACATTTATGGTTTTAATAAGGAGCATAAGGAGTGGAAGGATCAGAGCCATCTTTCCTCTTTAGAAGGTGGTACATTGTACTTGGCAAATTATGCTAGGATTGGCTAGAAAGCCTACTCCCAAAGAGTCTGCCAGCCAAATGGCTAATTCCATCCCATCAGGGGAACACATACAGTATTGTCTGAGGAAGGAAAAGGAAAGGACAGCAGCAACATCCATTGTAAGCTGGGATAGGATCTGATCAGAAAGGAAAGAACAGATACTTAGACACATCAGAACCCACGTCCTATTAAAAACAGGATTTCTTTTTTTAAAAATCCTACCACCTGGCTCAGTGACAGGTCTACAGATCCATGCAAGAGTGAGACTCAGAAATGACTTGGGATTCCAGGCAAGGGGAGCTGCCTATTCTGAGTCCTAGTATTGGTGTTTATCTTGCTACCTACAGGACACTAACTGGATGTGATGGAGTGTTCACACCACACAAACCCTGAAGAGGTTAAGGTAGCTCAAAAGGGACCAATTAACCTTACTGGCTGCACCTGGGGGAGAGTCAGGCTTGACTGATAAGCACTAATTGACCATGAAGCCCAGCTGTGCTGAGCAGGCTTGTAAAAAGTCAGGAAGTTGAGATAAGAGGACTAGGTGGGCTGACCAGCCTGCCCGGAGGTTGGAACTGGGCTGAGTGCTGCGATCTGACAGAAGACTATGAGCCTGAGCTGCAGGAGCAGTCTGGGTGGTGGAAGGCTGTGGCTGGTGCTGGTCCTTGGCTGAAAGGAAGCTGAATGTTGAAACTGACAATGGAAGCAGGGGGAGAAAAAGATAAAATTTCCTTGGACTATGAAGGAGAAGCAGCGGGGGACAAAGAATGGTCTCAGAACAAGGGGAAAAGTCATCTTGATATATCAGGATTTGAAGAAGGAATGCACAGAAATGAAAAACAGATACAAGATAAAAATCAACATTTCATAACTGTCAAACCAATGAGGAGATGTGAAGATAAGATATGTGAACCCCCTGAAAATGGAATGGATAAAGAAGAGTGGTGGTGACATACAAAGAGCTAAAAGAATGCAATGGGGGAGATCTATTGATAGACTGTACACATCAGGAGCAAGCGGAAAAGCTTCTGGAACCTGTAAGCTTAGGGAAAATGAAAGTTACTTGTCAATTGCCTAAATTCCTGACATAAGCAAGAGGGGTTATGTATTGAATAGGGTTAGGCTTCTCTGAGGATATCAAAAAGAGTACAGGTGAAGATAAATTATTGTTTGTTAAACAGCTACTTAGGAGAGAGGAAGAAAACTGGCCATCTACAGAGGAATCAAGAGGCACAACACGGTATCGATATTTAAGGGTTAAACCATATATTCCCTCCCCTGTCTTCTGCCATGAGGTGCTATAATTGCCACATAGTAAAACTTTTGACAGCCATTTCTAAGGGTACAGTAAATGTGAAGGAAATCACTCAAATGACAACTGTGTCAAAGGAACAGAACCTAAATGCAACAATTGCAGGGGAAAGCACAGTGCAAAACATAACAGATGTTCAGTAGCAGAACAAGTTAGAGAAATACAAAAAAATTTTTTTTCAAAAAGTATCATATGCTGAGGCCATGAAAAGATACCCAAATGCAGAAAATAGAAAAAGAAAAATACTCAAGTGAGAGAAAAGATATACAGGTGCAGCAGAACACACCTCTAGTCAGGGAGGAGAATGAGAGAGGAATGGGAGATTATGTATTGCTTGTAGGTAAAGGGATGTTTATAACATTCATTACAGAAGTAATTAACTGCATCTTGCCAAGGGAAAGCTGAAAAGATTAAAGTCATAGCAAAAGCAGTAGAAAAAATATCTAAAGATAAACAACCTCTTGATTGACTGCATTCATGTGACTTTAAATGAAGGCAATAATACAATCTAAACAACCTGGTTTTAATGATCCTTAGTTGGAATGCACATAGTCCATGGAATATTAAACAAGAATTTAAGAGCCATCTTTGAAATGGGAAAAAAGCCTGAAGTAACATGTATGCAAGAAATATGGGCAATAAGTAAACTTGTGTTCAATTTACCAGGATATGATATACTCTGGAGCGATCAAGAGGCTATCAGAGGAGGAGGGGTCTGTATATGAGGGAAGAAGGAACAGCTCAGTGGTTTGAGCATTGGCCTGCTAAACCCAGGGTTGTGAGCTCAATCCTTGATGAGGCTGCTTAGGAATCTGGGGCAAAAATCAGTACTTGGTCCTGCTAGTGAAGGCAGGGGGCTGGACTCAAACTTGCAAGGTCCCTTCCAGTTCTAGGAGATAGGAATATCTCCAATTATTATTATTGGACTTAATTACATCAAAATAGATTATGCAGAAACTAAGATTTGAATATAATGCTACTGAGACTCCCATGCAGAACAGAAACCATTAAATACAGATTTATAGTGTTTATACAGTAAAACCTCAAAGATATGAACACCAGAGTTACAGACTGACCAGTCAACCGACACCATGTGAAACTGGAAGTAACCAATTATGTAGGAGCAGAGGGCTTTTTATTTTTTTTAAATCAAGTACTGTACTGTGCCTGTATTTCGTCTTCAAGGTAGGCACATCTGGGCTACCTGTCCCCACCTTACACCTATCCCTGGGGAGAAAGCAGAGCAGAAGCATTGCTGGGGTCAGCGCAGCTCTCTCTCTCACGCACATGCACATGCATGCTGACTAGGTTGCTCAGCTGCTGCTGAGTCCTGGCTTTGAGTGTCAGCTGCTGGATCTGGAGCCCTAACGGCACTTTGTTCAGAGTTACAAAGACTATAGTTACAGACAAACTCCATTCCCAAGGTATTCATAACTCTGAGGTTCTACTGTAATCCAAATAAACAATTTTAGAATTAGAAAAAATAGTCAATGTCAAATAAACATTCATAATTTGCAGAGACTGATAGTCATACTGAGCTATGTGGAAATAAGAAAATTGATCTAAATAGTAAATGCTTAGAACAATTTGATATGCATAACCTGGTAATACTGTAGATAGGAACACCTACTTAATTTAATGGATGGATCCTTTTCAGTTAGGGATTTGGGAACCACAGCAAATAATCATATTAAATGTAGCTGGGAAATGCATAAAGACGACCGAATGGGAAGTGATCACTTTCCTATGCTTACTGAGTACCAAAGATAAGGAAATGTAGAAAAACACAAAGTTCCTAGCTGGAATTTTCAAAAAGCTCATTGGGGCCTTTTTAAGATATAAAAGTGAGGAATATTTATGTAGTAAGTGTGCAAGTGACAGCTTGGGAGAATTCCATAACATAATAAAAGGAATTACAGTAGCAAGTGATCTGGCCATCTACAAAACATGAAATTGCCTACAACTCGGAAATCTGGTTCCCTGGTGTAATGAAGATTGCAAATTAGCAATCAAGGAAAGAAATAAGGCAGACAAAAAGCAAAACACAATGAACAGTAAAGACTTAATGAATTATAAAAGATGTAAGGTAGTAGCACAAAGGAATATCAAAAAGACAAAAAATTGGAAAAATTTCTATAGGAAATTGTACAAAAATTCTAAGCTTTAAAAATATATATAAGCAAACTGAATACATAGAATTAGAAGTGAAAATAAACGTATACCTGGTCTTATTGTAAACAATGAAATTGAGGTCTCCAATTTAGAAAAGGCAGACATTTTAGCAGAAGACTTCCAAAAGGTCAGTAGTGATATGAATCAAAGCAACAAGTTTTGTGAGAAGAAAGATTTATTGAGAAAAAACAGTGACCAATTAAATGGCTGGAGAGAATATATTAATGATGCATTAAACAAAAATTTTAAAATGCAAAGAGCTTGTTGCAGCCATTAGAATAAGGAAAAGTGCAGCTATGGGTAAAAATAATATACGTAATGAAATGCTCCAGCACTGATCAGAAGGGAGTTTAAAGATTTTACTGTGGTTATATATTATTATATGGGACAAGGGACTGGGGCCAATAACATGAAAACAAACATTGGTAATACCAGTTAAAAAGCCAGGCAAGGTTCATACAAAACCTGATGCTTATTGGCCTACTGCCCTCATACCATGTGTGGGAAAAATCATGGAAAAATGATAAGTTTAAGGCTTGTGGAATACTTGGAGAAAATGACATTATAACTGAGATACAAAGTGATTTCAGCAAAGGAAGATGTACAGTTGATCATATAGTGAGACTAGAACTGGAGGTACAAAAAAGCATAAGGACTAAGAAGACTGATAAGTCTTCCTGGACATCGAAAAAGCATAAGATATGCTATGAAGGGAAGGCGTCCTATATAAAAATAATCAAAATAGAAATTAACAAAAGAGGATATATTGGTGGATAAAGGACTTTTTAAGGGACAGAACTACACAAGTGAAAGTGGGAACAGCTTTAACCAAAACCTACAAGCTTACAAATGGAACTCCACAAGGAGTATTATTAGCCTGTGTCTTCCATTATGATAAGCGACCTCCTGGAAAGTGTGCAGATGGGGGTGAGTATTTTCCTTTTTGCAGATGACTGTGCTATATGAACTAAGCATAAAAGACTTGAAGTAGCCGTGGAAAAGAAAAATGAGGCACTCCAGAGAATTTCCAAGTGTGGAAATTATTGGAGATTTAAATTCTCACATGCAAAAACTAAGGAAATGTGTTTACCTGGAAGAAAATTAAGGAAGACTGGGACTTATTTCTTTATGGTGAAAAAATTCAGATCAAAAGTTTATTCCTAGGAATTGTGCTTGATAAAAAGTTAACTTGGAAACAGGGCCGGTGCAAGGATATTTTGCGCCCTAGGCGAAACTTCCATCTTGCGCCTCCCGCCCCCCCCCCCCAAAATCACATACATCTTACACAATACACGGTCACAGAGTAACATATTATAATTCAGAATTTATGTTTCCGCGCTTTAAGTTTAGCAAATTTAGAAACAAGTTCCTCCAAGTCAATGCTGTGAGCAATGTCATGTTCTATTGACAAGGTAGATAGCCCAACAAGTCTTTGCTGCAACATTGATGTTCGCATGTATGTTTTTATCAACTTGAGCTTCGAGAAGCTTCGCTCACCACTGGCCACAGAAACTGGGAGGGTCAAGAGGATGCGAAGAGCAATAACTGTGTTAGGGACACTGTCAGCTTATTTTCCCATATGAAGTTCAATACATCTTGCGGTGATGAACTCCTTTGGACTCGTCTTGCAATAGCTTGTAATTCACTGCACAGGTCAAAGGCATCAATATCTTTGGATTCACCATGTTGCAAAGCTTTCTCCAGATTCAAGCAATGTTCCATAATTTGCTTTGGTGTTTTATTTTGCAAACTGTAAACATCATATATGAAGCCAAATACTGAACTAATTTGCTGCATCAATGTGAATCTTTCTTCAACCGAATGTATTGCTGTGTCAATGACTGCAAAGTAAAAGTTCACTTTGAATTTTTCTTTCAGATCATAAATAGGTTCGTCATCTGCTTCATATGTGAACTGCTTCCTCTTCTTTCTAATACGGATTGGATCTGGTTCAAAAAGTGCCAGTACATCCAACTCCTCCGCAAGTTCACTTGCATCTACCAATGTTTTCTCAAAGGCTGTGTCACTTCTGCAGCCCACAAGAAACTTCTTGGTTTCTCCAAGTTGATTAATGGCATCACATATATCAAATTCTTTTGCCTGAAGTTGTTTGCTAGTTATGTTGATCTCAAACAATATCATACCACAAAACAAGAGAAACAAGAAACTTGAAACTAGAAATGGTTTTTGTAAGAGCCTTTGCATCAACTCGTGATGTATTGCCAGATGATCCTGTCAGAGTAGTGTCTATATAGATGTCTACCAGAGCATCATGTCACTAAGCTGATAGCGAAGAGGTTTCAAGGCATCGATTCGACTTTCCCATCTTGTTTCACTCAATGGTTTAACTGTGAGATTAGATATGTGGCGTGTTAGAACTTCCCAGCGATGTGTAGAAGCTGAGAAATACACATACACACATTGAACTAATTCAAAGAAGGCAGCTGCCTCCAAGTAACACTTTGCAGCATCATTAACAACCAAATTCAATGAATGTGCACTGCAAGGAACGAAAAAGGCTCGTGGATTAATATCCAAAATTCTTCACTGGACACCATTTTCTTTCCCTTCCATATTGCTCCCATTGTCGTAGCCTTGACCATGCAAGTTTTCTATAGGCAGTGACATCTCTTCTAACTGGTGTAGAATAGTTTCTGTCACACCAGCTCCAGTTGTCTCCGTAAGCGACACAAATCCCAAGAAGTGTTCCTTTATGCATACTGATTCAGTCTCATTCTCAGTCTCTGAAGTAGGCCTATCCACAAACCGAATGATCACGGTCATTTGTTCAACGTGGCCTACATCTGGTGTACAATCTAGAATGACTGAAAAGCATTTTGCAGCACGAGCAAATGCTAGGATTTTTTGTTTGATGGCATTGGATAGAAGCTGAATAAGCTCATTCTGTATGTCTTTCCCTAGGTAATGTACATGCATCTGCTGGTCCTTAATCCTGCGAAGATGCTCATCCATAAGTGGGTCAAACAAAGATAAATATTCGACAAATTTGAGGAAATTCCCATTACCAGAAGTGTGCAGTTTTTCATGTGTTCCCCGAAAGGCCAGATTTTGCACACCAAGAACTCTGACCAAAGCAGTCAGACGTTTTAGTATTTGCAGCCAATACTTTTCTTCTTGCTTAATCAAGCGCAAATGTTCTTCATCAATTGTTCTCTTGTATTTCAATCGCAGTTCAAGTTCCTTCCATGTCTGAACATTCGTCAAACGTTCACTGCTTTTCTCGTGACGTGAAAGAATTGCAGACATGTTTTTCCAATCCCTTGAGCCTTTTTCAGAAAGAGATGATATGCCAATAGTACTACTGCCAAACAACTTACAGCAGAAGCAAAAGACAGAATCATTTGATGTGGAATACTGCAGCCATTGACAGTGCATTTCTTCTCCATTAACAAGTCTATGTTTGTAATGAATTGTTGAGAATTTTCTTTGCTTACTATCTTTGGGGAAATCGAACTGCTGAACTTGTTCTGGCTCATATTCCACCAGAATTTGTCGGACTTGATCATCACATTTGGCCCAAGTAGCAGGATCATTAAAGCTCAAATTCAAACGAGTGACATTTTCACTTTCACAGTCTTCCAAGTTTTGATCCTCGCGTGACTCATTTGATTCGTCTTCAATATTCAGATTACGTTCTTCAAACTCTTCTTCAGCTTGTGAAACTCCCACCTCCACCTCCACCTCTGCTTGATCCTTTGACATTGAACTACCTTCATCTTTGGCCAGTGGATGGAGATATTTCAGAAATGAACCTTCTTGCTTTCTTTCTTCTTTTTGCTTATCAGCCTTCCGCTTATGAAATTGTGCCCCAGACCTTTTTTTTTTTTTAATCTGCCATGAGGCTGCATCAACTGTAAACGAAAAAAAAAAATGAAATTGTATTCCTATCAGTCCTTTTTCTTGTTCACTATTAAAAGTAAAGGCTAGAGAATGCATGTCACTTACTATAATTAACTATTTGAATTTCATCAACTATTTGATGTAAATATTGATTAAGAGATCAAGATGACTTTCCCTTAAAATTAAGCAATGTTGATTGTAATCAGAAATATACTTTTTTTAGTCACGTATACGTCCTTCCTTCATATCAAAATCTGACTGGGAGTGCTGCGGAACCCATTCTGCCTAACTAGGCATGCACCTCCAAATGATTAAAAACATCAAATGGTACAAACTCAATTTGAATGAAAAATTCCATTTTCTAACTAAATAGGTCACACACACTCAAATGGTTGCCAAGTGCTCTCTGTGGTGGTACGTTCATCCGCTCTAAATGCCTACTAACTTCCCTGTGAAAATAATCTTTGACTTTGATCCAATGAAAGCAGGACGGAAAAGCTCCCCCCCCGAGAAGACCTAAGACATGATGGCTGGATGACATAAACAGACACCTGTCCCTCACAGGCACTACCTCATAACATGCCAATTGTGCTCAGGACAGAACATCATAGAGGAATATTATACATTCAGTGGTCTCTACACTGGCCAAGCAACAGCACAACTAACCTAACCAGTCCATCCAACTTTTTTGACTGCTTCTTGGGCACCGGTGACGGGTAACAGTGCCAGACTGAGCCCGGTGATGGGTGCAGTACAAGTCTACAAACTGAGGCAAGGTGTTGGGCCTAGAGTCCTGCCGAGACTGCTGTCCTGCACCAAGTGGAGCGCAGTCTTCATGAGGCGAGAACTCAAATAAATATCATGCTCCTTCTGCATGATTCCCCCAAGCACTTCTTCAGGCAGCTGCTATGGGGGTCAGTCACAGGCTTATGCCTGCCTGTTGCAGGCAAAACACAGCAGCAGGGCTTAAAACTCAGACAGGGCTGCCCAGAGGATTCAGGGGGCCTTGGGCAAAGCAAAATTGGGGGCCCTTTCCATAAAACATTTGCAATACTATAGTAACGTATTAGGAAATGTAAAAAATAACTAGTGAAATACATTCAAAAATTAACTTGTAATAATTTGAAAATACACTAAATACATTATTTAAAAACATTAAAAGCTGCAATGGTCAGATGATGGGTGATTATGATGTTTGGTACCAATGGGCTGTTGCTGCCTGGGGGTGGTGCTGCTGTTGCCCAGGGCTGAGTGGGGAGCTGGGCTCTGGGTTCAGGGGTGCCCAGCTCACAGGGGCTGGGCTCAGGGATGTGAGAGATGGGGTCAGGTGGTGTCCAGCTCAGAGGGGCTGGGCTCGGAGCTGGGGGTCAGGGCTGTGGGGGGGATGGGGTCGAGGGGGGTGCCTGGGGGCAACGGGGGCAGCTCAGCTCTGCAGGCTGCTGTTCTCTCCAGCCGCCCACACACAAAGGGAGCAGGAGCAGGGACTAGCCAAGGACCAAGGGGGCAGGAGCACAGGTGCCTGAGGCCGAGCTGTGGGGAAGCAGTTGCTTACCTTGCCCAGCACATGAGCGTCAGGGTCCTCTTTCTTCCTCCACTCCATCAGACCGCCGCTGAGGCTCTTTTCTTCTCGGTGTCCCTCACTGGGGCTGATGTGGAGGCTGAGCCAGGGGGCAGCCGCCACTTTCCTCCAGAAGCCCTTGTGTCGCGCCATCGCAGGGTTCCTACCACGTGCCCTAAGGCTAAGCAGAGCTGCGCAGCTCTGCCCAGCTGCCGGTGTCCACACCGGCAATGAGAAAAATTGCATAGGCTGTTGGCGGCCCATACAGTGAGTGAGTGGAGCCCCTGCTCTGGGAGGGAGAGGGATTCTGAGCCTCTGCCTGCAGCCCAGGGATTCCCCTGGGTCAGTGCACTGCCGGCAGCCCGAACCTCTGGGCAGTCGCGGCGGCGCCCTCTGACCCAGGGGACCCCCTGGGCCGCCGGCTGCTGTGGCGGTGCCGTGACCCAGGGGACCCCTTGGGCTGCCGGCTGCCACAGTGGCAGCCAGCAGCCTGGGGTTTCCCTGGGCCAGGGGACCCCTGCCCCTGGGCTGCCGGCTGCCGGGGCGGCGCCCTGACCCAGGGGACCCCCGCCCCTGGGCTGCCGGCTGCCGGGGCGGCGCCCTGACCCAGGGGACCCCCTGGGCTGCCGGCTGCCGCGGCGGCGCCCTGACCCAGGGGACCCCCTGGGCTGCCGGCTGCCGCGGCGGCGCACCTACCCAGGGGACCCCCTGGGCTGCCGGCTGCTGCCGGCAGCTCAGACTCCCTCTCTGTCCCAGCAGCAGCAGCTGCTCAACCATTTAAAAAAAAATTTGGGGGCGCTTTTTGGTGCTCCCAAATCTCGGCGCCCTAGGCAACCGCCTAGTCCACATAAATGGTTGCACCGGCCCTGCTTGGAAAGATCACATAGATAACATCATACGGAAACGTACAAGTAGGATGAACTTACTTAAAAGCGTTAGCTGGAAATAAATGGAGTGCGGATAAGAAGGTATTGATCATGTATAGTGGAGCATTATTAAAACCAGTTTTAGACAACAGATGCCAAGCTATTGGTTCAGACTCAAAAACAACTTTTAGACACCTGGAACCGCTCCCGGCCCAAGCTCTGTGATTGGCATGTGGTGCAATGATTACCTCGGTGTGTGCGCCACAACCACCCTCTTAAGAAGGACTTATAAATTGAAGGATCAAACTATTAGATCTAACCTTTTGAGCAAAGGTAAAAGGGAATCATGAAAATAGAAGTACGAGGATTGCCAGGAGCTAAATAGACAAAGTTATATGGATTGCCACAGATTTCCCCAGATTATCAGGGTAAAAATGGGTAAAGGAGATATGTAAAAAAGAAAAATTGAGAGAACTAAAAAAATTTTAATAATGGGAAATCAAATTACAGCTGCAGTTATTCCCCATTTGTGGATTTGGAATTGTATGTTAAAAAAAAAAAAAAAAAACTAAGAGAAGAAAAGACTCCACACATTATGACTAATCAAATTTCTGAATTTGTTTATAAAAAAATGAGGCCAGCTTTGCCAAGTCTATGCAGACAGATCTAACGATGACAGCATGCGTAGAGTGGAAACAGCCTTCTGTATTCCTAGTCTTGGACTCCACAAATCTAAAGTGCCATCAAATTATGGGACCATTCTAACAGCTGAACTAATGGGCATAATGTTGGCACTGAGCTGGGTAGGAGATGCGTGACCAGCTACAGCTGAAATTTTATCTGATTCCTTGTCAGGCATTATGACAATCAGAATAGGGACTTTGGAAAGTAGAAAATGACAAGTGAAATAATGTTCCTAACTATGGAAACAATGCAAGCAGGTGTCTGTGTAACAATAGCATGGATTCTGATGCACATCAGAATACCTGGAAATGAGATGGCTGACAAAGGGATATGAGATGGCTGACAAAGATGGATATTAAGATACCCTTAAGTAGAGGAGAATTTAAAAAGTGTGATTGTGAAGAAGCTTGCAAAGGAATGGCAAAAACTATGGGTCAAGGAAACAAAGGGACAAAAGTTTTATGACAGACTCAAAAACTTGAAGATAATACTATATGCCACATTTATCACAATGTGAAGTAGTAATTTTTAGTGTTAGCAGGTCATTGTGCGTTAAATAATAAGTTAATCTGATTAAAAAGACAAAGATGGGCTGAATAATATGTACAAAACCAAAGAAACTGTTCATCATGTTCTATGGGATTCTGGGCAAAAGTCTATGGAAAGAAAGTTTTTTCATAAAATGAATGGAGAAAGTGGTGGTCATAGCCTTGTAGGATGAAGCTGCTATGCCAAAAAAAAAAAAAGACAAAGAAGGGGATTGCAGGGAGAGAGTCTTCAGTTGCTCTCTGGGCACAGAGAATTGGGTAGGAGGAAACTTATGGGGGGAGAAAAAGTCCTGGGATCCCATCCTGTCCCTGATGGAAGGGATTTACCTGATGGAAGGGATTTACCTACAGGAGTTGTAGGCAAGAAAGACTGTGAAAGGCAGAGTAGGAAGAAGCCCAGGAAATGAGCAATCAGGGTTGAGACTGTGTCCAGGGGTCAGCAACTTTTCAGAAGTGGGGTCCCGTGTCTTCATTTATTCATTCTAATTTAAGGTTTTGCGTGCCAGTAATACATTTTAATGTTTTTAGAAGGTCTCTTTCTATAATATATAACTAAACTATTGTTGTATGTAAAGTAAACAAGGTTTTTAAAGTGTTTAAGAAGCTTCATTTAAAATTAAATTAAAATGCAGAGCCCTCTGGACCGGTGGCCAGGACCTGGGCAGTGTGAGTGCACTGAAAATCAGCTTGCGTGCCGCCTTCAGCACCCATGCCATAGGTTGCTTATCCCTGGCGTAGAACTTGGCTACCTTGATTATAGGGTCCTTGGGCTGAAACCTAGAGTAGCAGGCAGGCCCAAGTTCCCCTACCAGCCACTGGGAAGTGACACAGTACTGGTGAAGGTGGCATCTGTACAGTTGGTCCAGCAAGATGTTGATACACCAGAAGGGAAAAACTATATAGTGACCTGGCCAGAGGGTTGAGTCATGAAGAGAGAAGAGAGCACCCCGAGTACTGGAAAGTCAAAAGGACCACAGGGTGAGCAGGTGGCAGAAGGGGGCACTAGATCAGACTAGAGTTTATCCCCAGACCCAGCCACAAGGAGGCACCCTCAGCGGTGAGTGAACCCTGTTACACTCTCTTACCTGCACATTAAAGAAACAAGCAACTTGGGCAAGAACAGAGAAAAGATGGGAATTTTGTTAAACCTCACAACTTCTGTGCCAATCATGATAACAAACCTGTGACTTTGCAGTAGCTTCAATTCACCACCCCAATGCTCTATACAACCACTTCCTGAGGTCAAAAAGAATGGGATTAGGCCAGAAACCATCCAACCTTAAGCTGTGAGCTCATCAGATCTCACAAGCTAAGTAGGCCTGAGCCTGATCAGTATTTGGGTGAGAGACCTACAGGAAAATCCTAGGAAGTGGCATGGAGGATTTAAGAAGTGACCTCTTCCAGAACTAGCTTTTTAAACTGTGTTCTGTATAAACGTACTTGAGTGTCCAATTTGCGCACGCATTTATTGTGATTCTATATAAGACTTGGGTAATTGTTTTTGCCAAAATGACCAGTTATGCAACTAACTGTTCAACTGCATTTACAATTATTGTGTGCATAAGTCACACATACAATTACACACACTTTTCCAAACAATTTTAAATCTGTTCTCCAGCATCCCAGGGTGGGTTGGCGAGCTGCAGCGGCTGTCCTACAAATCAGATATAGCACTGAAGTCCTGATCATTGGGGATCATTATCTTTTGGCAATTTTTGCATGGGTTTCAGATGCTGGCTTTGGTTTTCTGGTCAAATTCCAACTGAGTAGTTGTATTTTGTGGGCCTAAAAGTCTCCTGCTGTTTCAGTTCAGACACAGAATATCAGTCTACGTTACCTGTACAGTATTACATATTCATGGCCCTGTTTCCTTGAAAGTCTGTAGGCTGGAGTCACCCTGGTTATAGCAAGCAAGGACTTCAGCAGCAGAGACAGCCTATTGTACACAGTGTAGGAAACTTTGATTTCTTTGTCACACCTAGAGAGCACATAGAAGCAGTTAGTCCAGTGTTTCCAGCCAAGCAATACAAATTTACACCAAAAAGGGGGTTGGGCCAGTAATCTAATACTTGCTTTAGAGTAACAGACAGACCTGAAATAAAGCATCAGAATGGTAATCTGTATGTGGGCTAGCAGGCCAAGACTCCTGTTCCAGTTCAAGACAAACAGTAAATAATGATTCTGTAGAACTCACTGCTGCAGAAGGCATAGGGCCTTGTACTAGAGAGGGGTAACTTTTGCATGATTAACATTTGTAGTTCCTGGATAATTGACTCTCATGCTTGAGGGCACACACTGATTGCCACAAGGGACCAAGGTAGAATTAATTTCTAATCCTCTTCTCTGACATACAGTAACCAGCAGGAGAGGTGTATTGTGCATGGGGGAGGGACTTGCCTCTGGAGCATCAGGAATGGTTTGTTTGACTTGAAAGACCAATGATCTAATATGGTCAGGCAAATCTTACATTCCTTTGTTACTTCCCAGTTTTGGAGAGGCTGGGAGAAACATCCTTCGGTTAGGGATGGTCTTGCAGTTAATGCCCTGGACTGGGATTTAGGATATGTTGGTTCTATTCCCACTCTGCCCTGAACTTCCTATGTGACTTTCAGGAAGTCATTTTCGGGGGAGGAATAGTTCAGTGGTTTGAGCATTGGCCTGCTAAACTCAGAGTTGTGAGTTCAATCCTTGAGGGAGCCACTTAGGGATCTGGGGCAAAATCAGTACTTGGTCCTGCTAGTGAAGGCAGGGGGCTGGACTCGATGACCTCTCAGGGTCCCTTACAGTTCTGTGAGATAGGTATAGCTTCATAATACAAAAAGCAAAAGCTATGAAAAAGCAGATGACAGTGTTTCCCTTTAACTTAACTGATGGAAAATACAAAAGCAGGACTGAATGCCAACTTTGCCTCCAAATTCCTTTACACACAGATCTTGAGAATATGTGTCAGGTACATAATACTGGGATCCTGAAGGGCTTATTACAAATCTCACTGCACTTGAGAAGAGAATATTTTGTCTTTTTTCTCATTCTCCATGGTCTCTCCATTCCCACCAGGATGCTGCTCACTGTGATGTACGTCAGGGTGCATGCCAGACAGCACAGGACACTGCAGCAGAGCTTGTCAGCTCCAACTGCTGGTTAAATGTCCCTCATATGAACCTGTCGGGAACACCTTCTGATCTGCCCTGGGCAACGTCTTGGAATGCTGTTGAGCTCTTCCCCATAGCTTTTTCAGTTGCAGGTCAGATCCCCTGTGTGCTCAATCATTCAGCCAGCCAGGAAAAACTTGCTCATTTGATTAAAAAGACAAATTCAAAACAAAACCGAGGAACACACACTTACTTTTCATTCATTTCTAGACACCAGATTTCTAGCTCCATGGAATCTCCCTGCATCAGAGAAAGGATCAGGAACATAGCTCATTTAAAATAAACAAGCTCTTTCACATCTCATTAAAAATCAGTTACAGCAATGTAGCTCTAAGGCAGTGGTTCTCAACCTGCAGCCCAATCAGCACAGAGCTGCGGCCCATGTGACATCCTCAGGGCCATACAGGTAGTATTGGATGTGGCCCACAATAGTAAATAGGTTTAGAACCACTGTTCTAAGGGAATGTATTTTTCCTGACTCTTGATTCTTTGTAAACAGATGGTCATTATTTCCTCATTACATGCATGTGCTAACAAGAGCAGGACCCAAAGATGTCTCACTGTGGGACAAGGGAGCCTCATAAAAAGGAGAATGGAGGCTGTACTCAGGACATGCTTACATTAGAATGGGTTAGCTCCCAAGGTGAGCTAATAAGCTGATTTTGCAGCTCTCCCAATCCTAAGTGTTGGGCTTCACCAATCTGCAGTGAGATTTCCCTTTCATTGTAAAATATGTTAATCTTCAGTGGCATACTAGCACACTGCAGGACCAGAGAGATTTTTACATAGCCTTGGGCAAGAGAATAAGAGTTTAGAGAGGTAATTTAAGGGGCAAGTCAGCAAATGGTGATGTATCTTGGCTGGGTTCTTACCTCAGAGGTTTTGAGAGAGATCTCCACACACATTGACCGTCCAACAGCAGGTAGCTGTCCTGCCAGGGCTTTCTTTGCTTCATGAGTTACCTCTGGTATATCTTTGATTGCCAAGTTGAACTGCAAAATGAAAGAACTTATTTTATTTTTCAGATTCGTTTGGAAAACCTGTCCAGTGGCACACTGCAAGTTAGAGCAACCTGCTACACAACAGATTAAAGAGGTGACCACTGCAACAGTTACAGAACAGACTATTGGGGATGAATACATTTTTAAGCCTGACAGAAGCCTTCTGTGAATTTTAAGAGTCTAGTCTGATAACATTTAACATAAGTAAGCATAAGTAGAACAGTGCATGTGTAAGAAATTGCAGAGTAATCATGTCTGTGAGATAACAAAAATATGAAGTAACTAAAGCTAGAAAAAAGATTCATTTGAACCAACACTAAACCTGTACTGACAGGGGAGGAGAGTTAACATGGAAATGAAAGACTAATATGTATGCATAAGAAAAAATAACAAAAAGTTATACGTAAGTGTGTGTAATACAGGAAGGTTGAACCTGTACTGGTCGGTGCTGGAGGCGACTGTGATGAGATTGTCCCAATGAGCTTCCCACTTGTAAGTAACTGATCAGCATGTGCCGAGTGTTTTGCCTTAATAAAGATTTGTTATACCCATCTGCTGAGTAAGAGAATCTCGTTTCAACATTCTGGTGAGCTAGTCAGTTTGTAGACTGGGCTAACAGACAATATCCCAGGGACTGCGACCTAAGGATATTGAGGGGTTTAAGGTGTTTTTAAGGGACAGTGGAGTTGCTGGAGAGATATGTAGACAAGACATGGTGGGGGTCCCATTAAGGAGATGGATATCCTCGCAAGTCAGAATCTGCTTGAAGTGGAGGCTAATGTGCTTGAAAGCAACCTTTTCAGCAACAAAAAGGTTGCTGAGAAAAAGGTAAAAGGCACAGTTCAGGGTGAGATAGTGATCACCAGAGCTTTTGTGAAACAAAATTAATCACTAAAACTGGAATTCAGAAAAATATAAACCTCAAGTTAAAGAAATGCAGAAGGGTGAAACACAAGAACTGATAGACAAGGTCACAGAGCTATGAACTTTGAGAACACTCAGGAATGCGAGTCTCTTAAGGAGCAGAATGGTGTTCTTCAACCACAGCTAGACGCAGTGCAATTGGGGAATACAGAACTGACAGGTGCTTTTAATCAGGCAATGAAACTTTTGGAAGGAGGAAGCATTAATGTACACAGTGTTGTATTGTCTAAGGAGGCTCCCCCTCCTTATAATCCACTTTTTCCTTCCTTGAGCAGTCTGGACTCTAAGGTGCCCTTATGGTGCCTGTTCCAGTGGAGCCTATAATCATGTCCACAGTCCAAAACAATCAAGGTGGTATCCATTCAGAGATGAGGGTTAAAAACCTTTCCCCAGAGGAGATATCAACCATAGTGAAAGAAATAGGCCCTTGCTCCAGAAGCACGGGCATAGAGGAAGTGTTGAAGTGGCTTCTGAAAACTAGAGAGCAGGTTGAATTTTGTGATCTGACTATAGGGGATGGGAGAGAATTTTGCAAAAGGGAGTTGGCTCTGGGGTTTGGCTGCATATTCGACAGGGCTATAGAGGCCAGATACAGTGGCAGTTCCTGTATGCAGAGCTTATCTGAGTTTTATTCTGGTCAGATGCAGCAATCACCACTGTTTTTGCTGTTAAGCAGAAACCCTAATGAGCCCCCTAACGAACATGAAGAGTGACTTTTTTTGCTTGTTCTCTGGTCATGAATAATCCATTTTGTTATGATTGAGACTACCCACAACTTGTTATAGATGGGCCACTTCCAGAGGTTAGAGGGGCAGTTAAAATGGTGTTTGAGAGGGGTTGAACTAATGTTCAGGTTGAAAAAGCAGAATGTGCTTTTCATCACATCCTGGGGCGTAAAAATAAAGACCCAGTAGACGAGGCTAAAGCATACAGGATTGAAAGGGGTCAGAAACCCAAGTTTGAGGTTAGAACAGAAACCCCTGGGTATGGTAGTGTGTGTGGCAGAGGGAAAGGAGGTGGTTGTGAGCACCCACGGATTCCCTGTTATGCGGAAAAGAGGTGCAATGAGGAACTGAAGGAGATGTGGAGGCTTCAAAAGGTGTCCTACGGAACAGAGAGCAGTCTGCTGGCTGGAACTGCTTCGTCCAACCCCTAATAGGGATACTGAGCCTCCTCTCACTCATTCAGGATCCTTACCCACTTTACCTTGGATGAGTGAGAATGCCCTAATGTATTATCAGTTATAGGAGACATCCATAAACATACTTTGCTTGATAGTGGAGAATCTGTCTCTAACATCTAGAATTCAGGCAGGGTATGGAACACAATAGTGTATTACCATGACTGGAGCAACAGGATAAGAAGCCACTTGCTGGCTTACTAAACCCTTAGATGTCACAGTAGCTCACATGTTTGCGGCCCATGATTCTTAGGAAACTGCAGTCACAGCTACAAAATATGCTAAACTAAAATATGAGTACAAAAGGCAGAGACAGAAACTTAAAGCTGCTGAATACATTGGCTGAAAACATTTCACTCTGGACAAAAAGGTAAAAAGTTTACAATCCCAGAATTTAGTCATTAGTGAGGCCTTGGGAAATGTCCTACTTCACAACAAAAAATGGAAGTTGAGTGATTTAAGGAAAAGCAATGTGAAGTTAAAAGGAGTTTTGCACAACTCCAAGAACACTGTAGAGCTAGGAAGTGACTAAATAATTGGGAGGTAATGCAAGTGTTAGACATCTACGTGTTAAAGAGAATACTGATTTTTTTAAAAAGTGTGTGGAAGGAAATACTTCGTACACACTAAAAAAAAAAATGAACAACACAGCAGCTAACAGTCTGTCAGGACAGTTTAAGTGTAGCAGCAGAGGTACAGATATCTAAGACTCAGAAAAGAATAAAGAAAACAAAAGAACAGTAAAATAGAATATTGCTAAAATACAGCAGTTAACAGAGGCCAGGCCAAAAAAAAGTCTCACTTGTGAAAAATGAAATATAAAAATAAAATGTGAGCTGCTTCATTTAGAGGAAGCCCAGTGAAAAATGAAAAGTTATTTTTATGGCCAAACTTCTGGCAAAGTGTATGAAGTGGGAGATCAGGTACTTCTGCAATATGTCTCAGATAAAAAGCCCTTTCCAAAAGCCAGTTGGGAGGATTGCTACTATGTAACGGACAAGGATAGGGCATCAGTATATCTAGTTCAGGTAAAAGATTAGAAAGGGGTGGTAAACTGATGGTAGATTGCATGCTATGCAGCTGAAACCATACAGGGGAAAGGACAGAAGTGAATCTACTGATGTAAAAAGAGAGAAGTGAGAATATTTGTTTTCTCTCCCAGGTGTTGGTCACCATGGGAGGCATAATGTGCATTGCATTGGGGTTCACTTAATTTGTGATACAGCAGAACAAGATTGTGATAGTGTATGGGGGGGGTGTGTCACCCTAGCCCAGTGGTTCCCAAACTTTAACAACCCTTAAACCCCTTTCACAATAATGTCAAGTCTTGTGAACCCCCTCCTAAAAGTGAATATTTCCATAGATTTTCTCCCTTACCTCAGCGTAAATTATAAAAGCAGTGATCTTGGAAACACAAAATTTGTTTTTATGACATGCTTATTGCACACTATTAATTATTATTTATCATGACAGTATTTTTATTACATTATGAAAATGGCAACACTCTTCCCAAGATCTTACTTTTGTAGCTTGTATCATTTTTGATTAAGCCTGTCATATGACAAGGCTCCTATCAGAAAAAAAGGGTGCGAGGGCAAAGCCCTCATGCACCCTGGGCCCTACGGGGTACTGCTGGAAAAGGGGGGAGGGCAAGGAATAAAAGGGGAGGAACCCATGGGGGGGCGCCCTGATGTGGGAGCAGCATGTGACCCTTGTTGCCCCCCCGTACTAGCACCTCTAGCTCCTATGTTTCATCAAGGAGTATCAGATGTGAAACAGCATGAAGGTATTTAAGAAGCCAACTCAAAGAGTTCCTCCTACACAAGCATTCAGGTCTTGAGCAGTCCACGCAAACAAACAAAGCTTACACTTGTTCTTCTTAATAAATTTAAAGAACAACACTAGCAGCCTATGTAATTTTAAAAAGAAGCAAAAAATATCCACCTCTCTTTTTATTTCGTAAAAGGAGTCTTGAAGTTTAAATCTCCTCAGTGTGATAGACATGCTTGCGTTGATCTGCTTAGCTCTTTGAAGTCCCCAAGAGCTCCGGGCTGCTGGCTCCATGCTTCCCGAGAACCCCCTGTAACATTTCGTGAACATCCCAGTTTGGGAACCACTGCCCTAGCCCTATGGTTCCTGGGTAAACATCCAGAAAAGCCTAGTGTTCTGATACAGATTGCAGAACAGCCAACGTGGAGGATCCTGCTGCACAAACAACTCTTCAGGAGCAGGGACTTGGACGTGAACTAGGGGGAGACAGTTTGTTTAAATGGGATGGTAATGGCTAATCTAAAAATTAATGGCATGCAGTTAACACATACAGGAAATATTAGAGTTACTTTACCAGCTCATTGAACTACCGCCCGGGAGTCTAACATGCCAGACCTTCTCTCTGAACGGGATTAAGGATGGTCAAAGTAACACTACCACTCCTGAACATAATGGAGTAACAATGCCTCCTACTCCAGAATTTAAGCAAGATGACGAACCATCCACAGAAACAGAAGCAGAACCTGACAATGGATTAGTGATAAATTGTGATCATCAGACTACGTATAGTAATGTATAATACCAAATGATCTCTGTATTGAATTTAACCCATTTTACTTTACCACAGGAGATCTGTCATGCAAAATATATGCACTTCTATATGTGAATGATATCAAAAGCACTGCAAAATTTCAGAGAGTCAATGGATGGGGTGGAACTGGAGGAAATTTGGTGGCATGAGACGTGAAAGTGTCAGGGGAAGACAGACAGAAACAGTAATAGGAGTTGGGAACATCAGCATGGAATCATATGGATATCACAAGTATTGTGGGAAGAAAATGAGAGTTCAATTACAAAACCTTTTAAGTGAAAAACAACAGAAATGAGGATCTAGGGAGGATTTAAAGGAAATTCAGGATGCTAGAACAACAGGATAGGTATTTAGGGAAGTGGAAGTAGCAATCAATTAAATGGAAAAATTACAAACCATTTTAATGTATCAAATGTTCATAGTATGGCAGCTTCCTAATACAGGAGCTACAGGGAGGACTAAAGGAAATTCAATGGGGGTAGGAGATGCTCGTTCATAAAAATAAGATGCTGGAACAATGGACAAAAGTAAAACAAGTATATTGGTGCAGGGTTAGGCGCTACTCAATAATCTATTATGCTGAGAAAAGATGCAAGCTTGATGAAACATGGATCCTTCCTATGGTACTAGCAGTACCAGCAGCCACAGGACTAAGCGAGGCATTGAGAGTGTATAGTGTCCAGTCCATAGGTATGTTGGAAACAACCATGAGAGGTTACATCTTAAAGGAATGCGTCACGTCCTCAGATATTGGTAAGGATATGTGGGGGAGACTGGAAATTCCCAGATACCTCATGTTGTTCCAAGAGGCATGGCACTTGGTTATATCACTGTGATGTACTGCATTGCTGGCATGGGGGTTCATCTTGGATGAAGAAACCTGAAATTGTACAGTACAGCTGAGGCAATGGGAACAAGATCAAGCAAAGGTTGCAAAGGCTGGAGAAGGTAAATATTGTGTAGCCACATGGATCAGACACTTCCAATATGGGACACAAATATGTTATGACTGGCCAATGTTTTGCTTAGTTCCAAAAAAGAGTTGCCCACATAGGGGACAAGATAATTTTTCCAGTTCCCCAGCATGAGATCCACAATATACCAGCTGATGCCCCTCTGACTGATGCTACCATACACACTGTGGTACAGCTAAGCAGAGTCATATCATCACTGCATTGAAATGTGCAGGCGTTAATGAGGAGACACCCAGAACATTTGTTGACCTTCAGACAAGACAGTCAAAATATTCAGAGTGATACAGATAGACTGGGCAATGCTCCATGGTGGGAATTAGTATACAATACCAGGAAACATTCAAGGATATGAACGACATCAGTGGAGTTTGTAATTGTCAAGCCATACTAGTAGTGAAGTTAATTGCATTGATTTAGAAGGTTAGGAGCTTGGTTAGACAGTTGGGAAGAGAAGAGAGGTATATGAAATACAAACATTGATGAAGCCTTAGAAAAGATTCGGTGGCTTCACGGAGGGGAGTGTTGGGGGCAAAGTAACTGATCACCACTTGCTGAGTGTTTCACCTTCAAAAGGATTTGTAAGACCCAGCTGCTGAGTAAGTGAATCACAGTCCAACACAGCTAAATCCCAGATTGGCTTACATTTTTTATTTACTAATAAACATTTGTTTTGGCTCTAATTAGATTCTTGTACATTGGGTACTAAGGCAAAACACACCCCTCTGTCCTCACTTAGTTCCTGTATGCACCCATGGAGAATCCAGAAGCCCCCCATTACCCTTAAATACCTCACCTCTGATCAGGGCCTCAAACTTCTGAATGAAAAGGTAAAGACCTTTCTTCAGAACTTAGATATGAGTCTTGGTCATCTGGTAGAAGTGACTGGTGAGAATCACAAACCTCTCCTCAGCCCGGGAAGAGGCCAGGGTGGCACTGTATATACCCAGATATAAAATCAACACATTGTACAGTATTGTTTTTATATCTTACTTAAAGCATTCCCCATATTATCAGCATGATAAAGTAGATGAGAGAGATATGGGATTGCTATAAGTAACATGACTTTACCCAGTCAGAGCCTGTTGGAGAGGATGATGATCGAGTACAGATTTTCTCTCCAAGTCGGGCCTGGACAATCACTTGTACAGTCTGAAAGAGAAAGCCAAAAATTGCTGATTTCTAGAGCACTCTAGGGCCCTCAGCCTGCATTGCATGCCAATTCTGGGCAGCTGGACACGTAAAATGGCCTCACTTTTGGAAAAGGATTAAGCAAACCCCACTGATCCTAAATTCTAATCTCCTTCCACTATAGTCACCTAAGGCGTTACTTATAACTGCAGCGGGTAAACGTGTTTTGGACAGAGGCATGCTTTTAAGTTGACCATGTCCCTGTAACAATAATAAGGAATCACTGCAGCCATTTCATAATCAGTGGTCGTAGCATTTGAATCAATTCTACCAAAAACTATGGAACTTCACCCTGGAGCCGGAGATACATAAAGAGGTAACCTGGATCTATCGGTTGATGCATTTACTGCAGTGATGGATGTGCTATATCTACCTACCTAAACAGGACAGGGAACTACTTAGGGGTTTCAATTTTTAGTTACCTGTGAACGTGTAACAAAATTATAATAGCAAAATACTTTGAGTACTATATAAGAACCTAGATGGACAGAAAGAGAAGATCAGGACTCAGCAGGAAATACTACTTAAGTGAAGAAGACAAACTTGTCCAGGCTGCTTGATGAAGTAACAACTAGTCAATTTCACAGGGGAAAGTGGCACAGAGCTAACAAGGGCATTCTGGTCCCACAGTTGGGCTTTACAGCAGGACAATTTTGCTGAAAAACAGCCCTTTTCTGGAAAATAAATGTATAAAACAGAAATCTTCTACCTACATTTACCTTCGGTTCTTCTCAGTTTGGTTATTAACAGATATAAAAGCCTATGACTCTCTCCATGGGGAGTTGTTGTTTAACTTCAGTATAAATGAAGGTGAATTCAGAGGAGAGGGTTCCTACCAATGTCCCAATAACAAGAAACACAAATTACCTTCAGAGCAAAAAATTTGATGAACTTGTCCAGGTCCTTCCTGTCCTGGGAGTTGAGATCGGTGTCCATTGCACATGAAAATCTGAAACATATAGCAAACATGGAAATAAAACTTTCACACACCCTTCTACTTTGATCTTGGGGTTTGGGGCAGCTGCTTCAAAACTCTGGGCCATATGATACGGTATATAAACCCCACACTGGAAAGGAAGGGGTTATGAAGCTGCTTGGAGCCCAGGTGGTCCCACCCCACTGCACTTGCAAAGTCTGCCCAGGCTGGAGGAGGAGCTTAAAGAGAAGTAGAGTAGTTCACTTGCAAGTAGATAGTAGAAGTGAGTTGATCCACATTCTGTGGTCCTGGGAAGCAGCACCACAGGTGCTCTTGTTGCCTGAAGCCTGGCTATGGTGGCCTGACCAAGCCTGCAGAGAGGTGATGGGATATTCTGAAGGTCTGAAACTGTATCTTTACTCTGTGGGAAGAGAGGGGAGGTATGAAGTGATCCAGGGAGACAGTTGTATAGCACTTCAGGGTGCAGCACTTAGTTGCTCACGCTTGGGTCTTGGATTGGAAGCTGGTGGCGGGGGTGGTCTCCCTTACCAAGCCCTAGAGAGGGACAACTGCAGGAATCAAGCCTGTGGTGGGGAACCTAGCTGGGGGAAGATCCTGAAGATAGTCCAGACCCTTCTATGAGACCCTGACTCAGAGGGAAGGCCTCAATCCCTCACTTGATCCTGAAAGCCTCTCTGTTACTGGGATCTTTATATATACTCTGAAAGGGGTAGATTTGAAAGACTGACCCGGGCTGGAGGGCTGAATCTTTGAGAGGCCAGACCATCACAGGGTGGAGCAGCAGTGGAAAAGGGGAATGCCTGGGAAGAACTCAACCTGCAACACCCCTACTCAACCACCAAGCTGCACTCGCGGAAAGTGTTCCCCTTCAACAGGCTATTAGAGACCAACATAAGAACTCATAAGCATCAAGGCCACTGCCTGCCAGAGGTCTGACATACCGGACTTCTGGGGGTTAAAATCATGTGAGATTCAAAGAGAACTAGGAAGAAAAGGAATGCAAAGGAGGGTTAAAATTAGCACAGTTACAAGCCCTTTTTGATTTTTCAGCCAGATTACTGAAGAAAGCATTCCTGGTCCTATATACAGGGTGATCAATTGTGATAGGCTGGATTTCAGATGACAGGACACGTTAAGGTGTTGAAATTCGTAGCACTCAAATAACAAACCAGGCCTGTTGGCACTAGGATCCTGAAGGTCTCAGCTCCATTATTAGCAGGTACTGAAGTCATACATAATACATAATAGCAGCTCTGCCTCTGGAGAAAATGGAGTCTAACTACACTACTAGCCCCTTGCTTAGGCTGACACTGAATATGGCTTCCATTGCTTTATTAGTAATGTTCTCTAGGCTGCAGGTTTAGCTACTAACTGTAGGATATATTTTACCAAGTAGAGGCGAGACAAGTCCCAAGTTTCCTTGTGTGATGGGCTGTACAAATGCCACACCAGAGAGGAAGAGGTTCAAAAACTGCTTTGGGCTTAGAACTCTGGAAAAGTGCAAAGTATGACTGCTGTAAAATATACTTGTATTTCTGAAGCTCCTCTTATCCAGAAAGAACTTATCATACAAATATTATTATGGACCACCTTGCTAATCACTGAAATGCAGTCACTGCTGGAGTGGGAAGCATGGTCAGTTTAAGAGCACACAGCAACACTGCACAAAAATTTAGCACCAGAAGAATATTATCTGATTGAAACTAGAATGTCACAACACAAATTAAAGTTTGATAAGGGCACAGAGGATAACCATCCCGCTCACACAGGAAGTGCTGTATGATCTTAATGACCAAAAGTGGCCAGAATCTTCATCTTACATCTCAACTAAATAATGACAGTATTTTAGTTAGTGCTCTGCAAACACCATTTGAAAAGAGGCCACTCCAGCAGTACAGTACTATACTGCCCCATGTTGGGGCAGCAGGTCAGCACTGATTTAATACAAGCCTACCTTGCAATTTAGGTTGTAGTTGTAGTGTGGATAGGCATACCTGTGCAAGCTTAAAAGTAGCTAGAACAGGCAATATTGCCACTGAAGACATTGTGGCATGGACCCCAGTGTGGGCTAGGAACTCGAGTATGTACCCACGGTCCTCAGCTGTCTTGTAATCAGGCACTAGTCCACACCGAAGCCCATGCCACATCTTCACTGCCATTGTTACCTGCGTGAACTAGATTAAAGCTAGCATGAGTATGCCTACTGCAGTACAGCTACAGATCTGCAGTGTAGAGGGAAGAGAACTGTCTACTGAATGATCAGAGAGGAAAAGGAAGGTCTTATTTGTATTCATACTGCCCCTCGAGCCTGGCACTGTTCTTATAATACTTAATGATCTCATATGAAAACAATTGGTGTAAATCAGTTAGCTTTAACTAGAGAGAAGTGATCTATCCTGTCAGAAGTCATTAACTCCACTACCAGAAGAACTAGACTCCCCTATCCCCTCTGATCCAGTCAGGTTGGGCGTGTAACCCAGTCCCTGTAGTGCAAGGAAGGATGTGAAAGGAAACCTGGCTTCTGAGCCAAATCCTTTCTGGCCCCTAGACATGAAATTGATATAGGAATCAATGATTATCAAAGCCATGTCCCCATTTGCAGAGCTCTCTTGTTCTGGTAGGAACTGAGAGTGCTTCAGAAACACCACAAAAAGCCCCTGGGGGAGGGAATAGGAATGCTCAGCATAACTCAAGAGTGAACTCTCTGGCCAATTAAAGAGCAGTGTAAACTGGCTCTGAGTAAGAAGTCTTTGCTAAGCAAGGATGGTGACACTCAGATTATCAAGATGAGAAGCACCTTTATAAATAACCAAGAGAAAGTAGACATATTGGTCTTGAAGGCAGAGTGAAATGAGAGGCTTTTCTGAAATACTTCTGAGGTGGGAAGTACCCCTGTCTGATAGCTCTCATAATACATAAAGAACCCCTACTGGAGAGGAGGGAACCTTCTGATGCTAGAATGTGCGCACCATTCCCGATGCAGTATGTGCTGCTGCTACAACAGCAATGTGACCCTGGCCTCAGAACACGTTGTGATTTTTGACATGCAAAATTTTCCTAAAGAACACAAGTGAGAGAAAGAAAATGGCAATTTTTAATATTTTATAGCTAAGCCAAATCTGAATAGAATCTCATGGGATAAAGGCACTTCGATAGCCAGAGGGAATTTTCCCTACCAAATATGAAAGATCTACTGGAAACAATGAGCTTCTAGAAAAAGGTGCCAATAATCCTTTGTAACAGAAAGCGCTGGGTAACCTAACACAGGAATCACTACCATCTCCCCTATATTACATGAGTGTTTGAAAACAATGTTAATCTGTTTATTCTCTTGTTTTCCTAACCTGAGACTCAGTCTCAAATATCATCTTCTGAGGATGGTTAAGAGCAAAGTAGAGATCAATTCCTTTGCTCAGTTTGGGTTGAGGTGTAGTGTCATTGTTACCTGTGAAAGGACAGAACTGACAGTTATATATGGAACCTGCTAAACTCAGCTGCCAACAATAGTAACAGTGTGTGTGGGTCACTTCACTGTGTGATCATCCCAAAATCTAGCCACTATATAGAGAGTCAGGCCATGCCTATACTGAGAAAGAACCTAAACAGATATGATTATTCTGCCTGTGTAGACACACTTATTCCAGTAGAAGAGGGTCTTTTTGGTTTAGCTTGGGAAGTGCTTTAAGCTAAACTGAAAACAAAAAACAAAAATAAAACAAAAAAAATCCACCCTTATACCAGAATAAGTGTCCACATAGAATTTATGCCAGTATAACTAGAATGATATAGCCAGTAAAACTTTCTGTAAACAAAGCTGTAAGTCCCAGCAACACAGCATCTATATGGCATGCAGTTATGTTATCCATGAATGTGTGATCATGTTTGGTCACTCAACTTCTTTTCACAGTGCTCTATTAACTGAAAGAAGAGAGCAGGTCTCTGAATTTTTCTTAGTAGTGAATCAGCAGCTGCACTGATCTGCAGGGCTAGGGATTCATGGCTCAGAGCTGGCTGAATTGGAGCCTCTTAAAATATTCAGATTTTCAGATAAAAAGTTCAACTGTGCTCTAAACTTTCCTGCAAACTCTTCACTTTATTTTTCCAATGACAAACTTCTTTAAAACTGTTATAACCTTAGTCCCAGATTTGGACCTTAGCGTCCAAAATATGGGGGTTAGCATGAAAGCCTCCAAGCTTAGTTACCAGCTTGGACCTGGTACTTGCTGCCACCACCCAAAAAATTAGAGTGTTTTGGGGCACTCTGGTCCCCCTGAAAAACCTTCCCTGGGGACCCCAAGACCCAAATCCCTTGAGTCTCACAGCAAAGGGAAATAATCCTGTTTCCCTTCCCCCGTCCAGGTGCTCCTGGAGAGATACACAGACACAAGCTCTGTGAAACTACACAGAGTGATTCCCCCTCTCCGTTCCCCAGTCCTGGGAACAAAAAGGACTTTCCTATTCCCCAGAGGGAATGCAAAATCAGGCTAGCCAATTCAACACACACAGACCTCCCCTGATTTCTTCCTCCCACCAATTCCCTGGTGAGTACAGACTCAATTTCCCTGAAGTAAAGAAAAACTCCAACAGGTCTTAAAAGAAAGCTTTATATAAAAAGAAAGAAAAAATACAAATAGTCTCTCTGTATACAGATGACACAATACAGGGCAATTGCTTAAAAGAATATTGAATAAACAGCCTTATTCAAAAAGAATACAAATCAAAGCACTCCAGCACTTATATTCATGCAAATACCAAAGAAAAGAACCCATATAACTTACTATCTGATCTCTTTGTCCTTACACTTAGAAACAGAAGATTAGAAAACAGAACTACTTCTCCAAAGCTCAGAGACAGCAGGCAGACAGACAAAAGACCCAGACACACAATTCTCTTCACCCAAAGTTGAAAAAATCCGGTTTCCTGATTGGTTCTCTGGTCAGGTGTTTCAGGTGAAAGAGACATTAACCCTTAGCTATCTGTTTATGACACGCCCCCCAAATTGCAGACAGTGGGGAAGCTCACTGGCAGCAATTTCCTTCTAGAACTTGAAAATAACCAGGGTAATACAACACATGCACCTTTACATATACCACTAAGTATATAACTAACAGACTGTTACATTTTAAGAACACTTTTTAACTACTGGATTCTGGGAAACTCTCACGGGAGAGTGCATCAGCAACTTTGTTAGAAGCTCCTGTGATGTGTTGAATTTCAAAATGAAAATCTTGGAGAGCTAAACTCCAACGAAGAAGTTTCTTGTTGTTCCCCTTGGCAGTATGAAGCCACTTTAGTGCAGCATGGTCAGTTTGTAGTTGGAACCGCCGTCCCCAAACATATGGGCGTAGCTTTTGCAGGGCGTACACAATGGCATAGCATTCCTTTTCACTGACTGACCAGTGACTTTCCCTCTCAGACAGTTTCTTGCTGAGGAACACGACAGGATGGAAGTTGTGATCTGTTGCTTCCTGCATGAGCACTGCTCCTATACCACGCTCAGATGCATCTGTGGTTACTAGGAATGGCTTGTCAAAATCCGGGGCCCTGAGTACAGGGTCAGACATGAGTGTTGCCTTAAGTTGGGTAAAGGCCTTTTGACACTCATCAGTCCACTTAACTGCATTTGGCTGGGTCTTTTTGGTCAGGTCGGTCAATGGGGCAGCGATTTGGCTGTAGTGTGGTACAAATCGCCTGTAGTATCCGGCCAAGCCTAAGAAGGATTGGACCTGTTTCTTTGACCTTGGGACAGGCCACTTTTGGATAGCATCCACCTTGGCCTGTAGGGGGTTTATGGTTCCTCGACCCACCTGGTGCCCCAGGTAAGTCACTCTGTTTTGGCCTATTTGACACTTTTTGGCCTTAACAGTTAGTCCTGCCTGCCTGATGCGCTCAAAGACCGTTTCCAGGTGGAGTAGGTGTTCGGGCCAGGAGTCGGAAAAAATGGCCACATCATCGAGGTAGGCAACTGCAAATTCTCCCAGTCCAGCTAGTAGACCATCTACCAGCCTCTGGAAGGTGGCGGGTGCATTTCGAAGGCCGAAAGGAAGGACATTGAATTCATACACCCCCGCATGGGTGACGAATGCTGACCTCTCCTTGGCAGGTTCATCTAGTGGTACTTGCCAGTACCCCTTGGTTAAGTCTATTGTAGAGATGAACTGGGCACGTCCCAACTTCTCCAATAGCTCATCAGTGCATGGCATTGGATAGTTGTCCGGACGAGTTACCGCATTTAGCTTACGGTAGTCCACGCAAAAGCGTATTTCCCCATCTGGTTTGGGTACCAGAACCACTGGAGATGCCCATGCACTGGTCGATGGGCGGATTATACCCATCTGTAGCATGTTTTGGATCTCCCGTTCTATAGCAGCTTGGGCATGAGGAGACACTCGGTAGGGTGGGGTTCTGATTGGGTGAGCATTACCTGTGTCAATGGAGTGGTATGCCCGTTCAGTCCGTCCTGGGGTGGCTGAGAACAATGGGGCGAAGCTAGTGCACAGCTCCTTAATTTGTTGCCGCTGCAGACGTTCCAGGGTGGTTGAGAGGTTCACCTCTTCCACGCCACCGTCTTTTTTTCCGTCGTAGTAGACACCGTCAGGCCACTCAGCATCATCTCCCTGGACTGTAAACTGACAAACCTGTAAGTCTCTGGAATAGAAAGGCTTGAGAGAATTAACATGGTACACTTTAGGCTTTAGTGAGGAATTGGGAAATGCTATGAGGTAGTTTACAGCTCCCAGGCGCTCTTGGACCGTGAATGGCCCTTCCCATGATGCTTCCATCTTATGGGCCTGTTGCGCCTTCAAGACCATAACCTGGTCTCCTACCTTGAAGGAACGTTCTCTGGCATGTCTGTCATACCAGGCCTTTTGCTCTTCCTGAGCATCCTTTAGGTTCTCTCTAGCAAGGGCTAAAGAGTGTCGGAGGGTGCTCTGTAGGTTGCTTACAAAGTCCAGAATGTTAGTTCCTGGAGAAGGCGTAAACCCCTCCCATTGCTGCTTCACCAACTGTAATGGCCCCTTAACCTCGTGACCATACACAAGTTCAAATGGTGAAAACCCTAAACTGGGATGTGGTACAGCCCTGTAGGCAAACAGCAACTGCTGCAACACTAGGTCCCAATTATTGGAGAATTCGTTGATGAATTTTCGTATCATGGCCCCCAAAGTTCCATTGAACCTTTCCACCAGGCCATTGGTTTGATGGTGGTACGGGGTGGCAATCAAGTGATTCACCCCATGAGTTTCCCACAGTTTTTCCATGGTCCCTGCCAGGAAATTAGACCGTGAATCTGTAAGGATGTCAGAGGGCCAACCTACCCTGGCAAAGATGTCTGTTAGGGCCAGGCACACAGTGTTAGCCCTGGTGTTGCCTAGAGCTACTGCTTCTGGCCATCGGGTAGCAAAGTCTACTAAAGTTAGTACGTACTGCTTTCCTCTGGGCGTCTTTTTTGGGAAAGGGCCCAGAATATCCACAGCTACTCGCTGAAATGGGACCTCAATTATGGGGAGTGGCTGGAGAGGGGCCTTGACCTGGTCTTGAGGCTTTCCCACTCTTTGGCATACCTCACAAGACCGGACATACTTGGCAACATCCTTGCCCATCCCCTCCCAGTGGAAGGACTTCCCCAACCGGTCCTTGGTTCTGTTCACCCCAGCATGGCCACTGGGATGATCATGGGCTAAGCTTAAGAGCTTCCCCCGGTACTTAGTTGGAACCACCAACTGTTTTTGCGGCTGCCATTCTTCCCGGTGTCCACCAGAAAGAATTTCCTTGTATAAAAGTCCTTGGTCTATAACAAACCGGGATCGATTAGAAGAGCTGAGAGGCGGTGGGGTGCTCTGTGCCGCCGCCCACGCTTTCTGAAGGCTGTCATCTGCTTCCTGCTCAGCCTGGAACTGTTCCCTTGAGGCTGGGGTCACCAGTTCTTCCTCAGACTGTGGACTTGGGCTTGGTCCCTCTGGAAGCGATGTAGGTGATGGGGTTGTTTCCGTTGCTGGTGAACCGCTGTCTGCTGGTGCACCTGAGGGTATTTCAGGCTCTGGCTGAGCCTTTTGGGTATGGCTGTCGTGTGTTTCTGCCAGTTCTGGCTCGCTGGCGCCCTCTGGCGTTGAGGTTGAAGATGTGGTTGCACTTGCTGGTGCTGGTTGCTGTTCCAGTTCCGGGCCTGGGACTGGAGGTGCTGTGGCTGTTTCAGTGGTAGGCATGGAATCCGGGTCCACTACCTCTGTCTGGGTCTCTGGTAACACAGACGGGGCGTCTGTGGACGGCTCAGGAACAGGAATGGGTCTGGAAGCTTGCCTGGTTTGGCTACGGGTAACCATTCCCACTCTCTTGGCCCGCCTCACCTGGTTGGCCAAGTCTTCCCCCAGTAGCATGGGGATAGGATAATTGTCATAGACTGCAAAAGTCCACATTCCTGACCAGCCTTTGTACTGGACAGGCAGTTGAGCTGTAGGCAAGTCTACAGCTTGTGACATGAAGGGGTAAATTGTAACTTTGGCCTTTGGGTTGATGAATTTGGGGTCAACGAAGGATTGGTGGATAGCTGACACTTGTGCCCCCGTGTCTCTCCACGCAGTAACCTTCTTTCCGCCCACTCTCAAATTTTCCCTTCGCTCCAAGGGTATTTGAGAGGCATCCGGGCCTGGGGATCTTTGGTGTGATGGTGGTGTAATGAATTGCACTCGCATGGTGTTCTTGGCACAGTTGGCCTTGATATGTCCTGGTTCATTACACTTAAAGCATCTTCCATCTGATGGGTCACTGGGCCGAGGTGAGTTACTGGAGACTGGTGAGGTTGAAGGGTAGGGTATCTGTGGCTTTACTTGGGTGGTATGTGGGGTCTTTGGCTGTCCTCGGTTGTAGGGTTTATGGTCTGTGTGCCCCCTGGGGTAATCATTCCCCTTGACAGTAGCTTTCTTGCTTTCTGCCAGTTCCATCCATTTGGCTCCAATCTCCCCCGCCTCAGTGATATCTTTGGGATTTCTATCTTGTATGTACCGTGTGATGTCTTCAGGAACACCATCCAAGAACTGCTCCATTTGTATGAGGAGGTTCAGTTCTTCCAAGGTTTGAATGTTGTTTTCTGTTAGCCAGGCCTCATAGTTTTTTGCAATGTAGTAGGCGTGTTTGGGAAATGACACCTCTGGTTTCCACTTTTGGGTTCTGAAACGCCGACGGGCATGATCTGGGGTTATCCCCATCCTGTATCTGGCCTTGGTTTGAAAAAGTTTATAGTCATTCATTTGCCGCTTAGGCATTTCAGCTGCCACCTCTGCTAAAGGTCCACTGAGGTGTGGCCTTAATTCTACCATGTACTGGTCTTCGGGAATGCTGTACCCAAGACAGGCTCTTTCAAAATTTTCCAAGAAGGCCTCGGTGTCATCACCTGCCTTGTAGGTGGGAAATTTTCTGTGCTGTGGAGCAGTAATTGGCGCCGGGTTGTTAGGGGTGGCTGGCACATGCAGCCCAGCTTTTGCCAACTCCAGTTCATGTTTTCTCTGTTTTTCCTTCTCTTCATTCTCTTTTTGTTGTTGTTCCATTTCTTTTTGTTGTTTTTCCATTTCTTTTTGGTGTTTTTCCATGTCTCGGCGGTGGGCCGCCTCATCTTCTGCTTGTTTCCTTCGGTAGGCCACCTCTTCTTCTTCTAGTTTTCTTTTGTGTGCTGCCTCTTGGGCTGCCTGTTCTCTTTGGAAGGCTGCCAGTTTCATGTTTTCTTCCTTTTCTTTTATCTCCATCTCTTTTTGTTTTATTTCTAGTTCCTGTTTGTGTTTTTCCATCTCTCGCCTGCGTTCAGCTTCTTTGAATTGGTCTTCGGCCTCCATTTTTGTCCTGGTAGACATGGTTCCTGTTTTCTTGTGTTGGGGTGCCCTCCGGTGTTTCTCTTTTGAACTGCAGGCTCTGTTCCCTCCTGGAGTCTGCCTAGCAACAGTACTTTTTTTTCCCTTTCTCTCTCTAGCTAATGTTCAATGAAGGGAAACCAGAAAAACCACTTTATTTGCATGCATATAAGTGCTGGTACTTGCCTCCTAATGGGAGGGCTATTGCATGACAAAAGACCCTCAACAGTCTCTTAATGGCTTCTCGCTTAACATGCAAACCACAAACTGCCAGATAGAGCAGAAAAAAAAATTCTCTCTGGTTCCCTTTTAAAACCAATTGTTTCTCTCTGCTAAAAAGCCCTTAGCAGAGAAAAGAAAAATATAATATTCCTACTGGCTTCTGGATTCTGTCTATCTCCCAACCGCTGCCACTTGTGTTATAACCTTAGTCCCAGATTTGGACCTTAGCGTCCAAAATATGGGGGTTAGCATGAAAGCCTCCAAGCTTAGTTACCAGCTTGGACCTGGTACTTGCTGCCACCACCCAAAAAATTAGAGTGTTTTGGGGCACTCTGGTCCCCCTGAAAAACCTTCCCTGGGGACCCCAAGACCCAAATCCCTTGAGTCTCACAGCAAAGGGAAATAATCCTGTTTCCCTTCCCCCCTCCAGGTGCTCCTGGAGAGATACACAGACACAAGCTCTGTGAAACTACACAGAGTGATTCCCCCTCTCCGTTCCCCAGTCCTGGGAACAAAAAGGACTTTCCTATTCCCCAGAGGGAATGCAAAATCAGGCTAGCCAATTCAACACACACAGACCTCCCCTGATTTCTTCCTCCCACCAATTCCCTGGTGAGTACAGACTCAATTTCCCTGAAGTAAAGAAAAACTCCAACAGGTCTTAAAAGAAAGCTTTATATAAAAAGAAAGAAAAAATACAAATAGTCTCTCTGTATACAGATGACACAATACAGGGCAATTGCTTAAAAGAATATTGAATAAACAGCCTTATTCAAAAAGAATACAAATCAAAGCACTCCAGCACTTATATTCATGCAAATACCAAAGAAAAGAAACCATATAACTTACTATCTGATCTCTTTGTCCTTACACTTAGAAACAGAAGATTAGAAAACAGAACTACTTCTCCAAAGCTCAGAGACAGCAGGCAGACAGACAAAAGACCCAGACACACAATTCCCTTCACCCAAAGTTGAAAAAATCCGGTTTCCTGATTGGTTCTCTGGTCAGGTGTTTCAGGTGAAAGAGACATTAACCCTTAGCTATCTGTTTATGACAAAAACAAACTCATTTGTGCAGCTTGCACTTAGATTATGCCCCACAGCAAATATTTGGATTACTAGGTTAAAATAGAGAGATATTTCAGCATTAAACAGCCCCCTGCACCACCGGCACTGATTGTTAGCTAAATTTAATTAGCTCCTATCCAATTTCACATTTTCTGAAATGATCTGTTGTAGATTTCACACATTTTCATTCTGTTCCACACAACAATAATTTATGTTTATCTAGCTCCCCATATCTAATCTAAATCAGCTCCCTTGACTTCTGCTAGTTTTTAGTTCATCCTGCCTGAGGGATGTAGGGGGCTCTAGTAATAAAAACTGCCATATGCCTTTAGGACACCATGTAAATAAAGCACTTCCTTGTATTTACTATTTTGCAGTTATTAGTTTCAAAAAGGATACTATCAAATTCCCGATAGCCTCTTGCTCCAGCAGATGCCCCTTTTTATCTACCTGAATAATAAGCAGTAAAACCTCACAGAAAGAATCCTAATTAAGATTCCAAGTTAGTCACAACGTGTGTGTGTCACTCACAAAACACTTGAAAAGCCATTCCTTCTTTACTTACTTGCCAAGTACTGAGTGCAGGATCCTGTTCTCTTGGCAACAGTTGATGTCACCAGCACCTAAAGTGGAGCAAGGAGCATAGGACAATGCTCCACGTTAGGGGATTATAACTTCAGGGGAAACGCTGATTCCAGAACATGGGTCCTGGCAAGTCTAAAGCACGTCATTTGATGATTAGCATGTCTCCATGTATGTATGGGAGCACCTGATCATTAGCTCATGCCTGCTGAGGCTTTGTTATACAAAGATGAGTAACTCTGTTCCATTTCTAAAATGAATTTCCCTGCTGGTAAAAACTGCCAGAGAGACAGCGCTAGAGACTGAAGTCATCTGTTTAGTCACAGAAGTTACCTTACTTCCTCACACGGGCTACCATCAAAGTTAACCCCTTTCGTTCAAGTACCCACAAGGCCTCTCAGTTAAGTGCCTATTATGATAGGTTTTGCTATTGGGTCAGCTATTGTGCTAGGAGTGAGACCACCACCAATTAACTTCACTAAGGCTACTGAACAGCCAACAGATAGTAGTACCTTTTGGTACTACTGACCTGAGTCACACTTGAATCAGAGACCTACAAGTGAAAGGTTCCAGATTCTATTACAAATCCCCAAAGCCAGGTAGTCCTCTGCCAATCAAGTACCTTAGGCCAGGACTACACTATAGACTTATATTGATGTAACTACATTGCTCAGGGTTGTGAAAAATCTACACCTCTGAGCAATGTAGTTATACCGACCTAACCCCCGGTGTAGACAGCGATATGTTGGTGGCAGAGCTTTTCACGGAGGTGGATTAACTACATTGACAGAAGAAGCTCTGCCATCAGCATAGGAGTATCTTCACTTAAGTGCTGGATTGGTCCAGCTGCACCAATGCAGCATTTTAAGTGTATATCTGCTCTTACTGTCTTTTAACCCAATATGTGCAGCAATGATACAACTGGTGTTTATACCATATGGTTTTACCTGTGAATGGCTTGTCTGCCCTCCTTCCAATATCCACGTTCATGCAGTTGTGGTAATTCAAGTCTTTTTCTCCTTGCCTCCAAACAATGGATGTCAAAAGCAGGTGTTCAAAGGACAATCTCCACGCCCTGCTTCTCTAGCTAAAGCCATGCCCTTTCTAATGAGGGCACTAATGAGATGGGTAGAGTTTAAACAATATTAAGACCTACCCAATAGTTTGGCATTAAACACTTTTTCATATATATGTCAGAGTTACCTAAACTCTGTTCGACCAAGAGCCATGCTGGCAACCTGACATGAGCCTGACTGCTGCACCCAATTTTTGTGACAGAACAGGCTGCAGCAGCCTTCCCACAGAAACTATACAGTAAGTCCCAGCATACCATGCTATACTTTGATTTGAGCCACCTGGTTGCATGTGGATACCTGTAGTCTGTGTGTAAGGAGGCTGCACGTTAATATAGAAGGGATGACCACAGGGAGCACTGTTGAACTGCATGGGTAACATTTTGCAGAATGAAGTCTCATTTATGGTTGAGGCTCATATAAACAAAGTAAACAGAAAAGGAGTTTTAAAACCTGTTGTATGATGAGAATTACTCTAGCTGAATGGGTAAGAAATAAAAGGTAGGTAGGCCTCTTTACAAACTTTTGCACTCTTAGCCTGCACTGCCCTACAACTGGAACTCAGTTTGGCTCTCCAGCATTTACATTTGCAATACCACTATTCAAATTTGTTACACTATGTGACTAGGTGACATCTTAAAGGCATACAGAAGAGGCAAGAAGGGTTATCACTGCAGAAAAGGAGACCACATAAAAGCTCTGAACTATTATAGTTATATAGACATGCCCCAATAAGTTGATCCCCCAGATCTCTGAGCATATGTCTACACCAGGGGTGGGCAAACTACGGCCCATGGGACCGTCCTGCCTGGCCCCCAAGTTCCTGACCCCTCCCCTGCTGTCCCCTCTTGCCTGCAGCCTCAGCTCACTTGCTCTGTCACCGGCACAATGCTATGGGTGGCGTGGCAGTGAGGTCCAGGTGCAGCCAGGCGGTGTGACTGTAGCGCCGCCAGTCACCGGTGCTCCAGGCAGCATGGTAAGGGGGCAGGGAGCGGGGTTGCTGAATAGAGGGAAGGGGAGTTTGGGGTGGTGGTCATGGGGCAGGGGTGTGGATGATGGAAAGGGGGGAAACGGGGTTGAATGAGGGCAGGGGTCCTGGGGGGCAGTGAGGAAGATGAGGGGGCTGGATGGGGTGGCAGGGGGGCAGTTAGGGGAAGGGGTTCTGGGGGCAGTCATGGGACAGGGAAAAGAGGTGGTTGGATGGGGCAGGGGTCCCAGGGGAGCCATCAGGAATGAGAGGAGGAGTTGGATGGGGCAGTGAGGGTCTCGAGGCGGTCAGGAGACAGGAAGCGAAGGGAAGAAGATAGGAGGTGGGGGCTGGGCCACAACCCCCTCCCCTAACCCACCCTCCATACAATTTACAGAACCCAATACAGCCCTCAGGCCAAAAAGTTTGCCCAACCCACCTGCTCTACATTGAATTAAACTTTCTCAGTTGGCCCATATCACCTGACTCAGGATCACCCTACTAAGAGGCTGTTTGACTGCAGTGTCGACATTCAGACTCCAGCAAGTTAATCATTCAAGTAAACAAAAAGCATCTGACAGTTTCTCCACCTCTCCATAAATCTTTTCAGCTGCCACTGAGTTAACAAACTTACCAAAAACGTCACTTCTGGAGTGACCACGCATAAGTTTCTCCCCCAAACAGCACACATTTCAAGCATGTTAATAAGCAACTGAAAAGAGATTTAAGAATAGAAGTGCTATCTCATACCACAACTATAGTGTTGCTGTCTCAAGGCTAGACTATTGATTTAGATCAGTTAGGACTTTATCCTAAAATCTTTATGTTCTGAAGTCTTTTCATCACTTTAAATTGTAAGTACATAAAGATGTATCTGTAAAATTATTTTCAACACATGAAGACTAGCATATAACACTATGTAATAAAGAAAATTCTGAATCAAAATCTTCCTGAGCTGAAGGAGGCCTTGTTCTCCCTCCATCCCCATCCCCATCCAAGAGTTAGTCTGAGGTCCCACACCATGATCCCTGCTGCAGTACATGGAATGCCAAGCTCAGAATGGACAGACACCCCAGTCAGAAATACCACACAGACTGGGTGCAGTGAGTGTGGGCCACGGCTTCTACCTTTTGTACTTTCCCCTACTCGCACCATACCTGCAGGGAGGAGGCAGAGGTGATTGCTCTCGGTCTCATGCCGAGGAACTGGGGCTGACTGAGCCTAGCCTCTTTGCATGGCCAAACCCATCTAGACCTCTGGGATCTTCACAGGTCTTCTCGCTGGGCCACGGGACTAGGTGGTAGCTCAGTTTTAGGATCTCCTCAGTTCTCAGCCAGTGGAATGTTCCGAGCTGGCAGGGTTTGGTCCCAGTCTCGGTGACCAGCCCAAGATCTCTCCTCAGGGTCCAGCTCTAGCTACGGGGCTCCAGAAGTCTCCTCGCAGCCGGACCCGTGAACTCTTCGGCCCGGTCTCAGTGCCGCGCGCCCGTGCTCTCACTGCCCGTGAGCAGAGCCAGGCTCAGGGCCTGGCCCGGGGAGGGGCTCAATCCGGGGGGCTCCTGGTCCCTCCCTCAGCCTTTCAGCGCCGGGTGCCCGTGGGCCGATACCCGCCCGGCGAGGGGTCCCTGGCTCTCGGGCCCAGCCGTGCCCAGGGGAACTCGGGGCTCCACACGCCCGAGGCTCTAGGGTCTCAGTGCCTGGGGCCCCGCCGTCCGGGCCCGGGGGTCCCCAGTGTCCGCGCCCCGGGCTGGGGGGTGTCCTGGTCTCCTAGGGCCCCGGGCTCCCCCTTGCCGCAGCCGCCGCCATCGCTGCTGTTTGTTTTCATCCGCTCCGGCAGGGGGAGGGGCGCAGCCTGCGCATCCGCCGCGGCACTTTCCGCACGAAGCCGGGACAGCCCCTCGGAGCTCCCCACTGGGCAGGGGCGCTGCGGCCGGTGCTGGTAGGTGCGGGGGGCGCGGCCTGGGAGGATCCGGGTCAGGAGTGAGGGGAGCCCGGCTTTGTGGGGAATCTGCTGCTGGGAGCGGGCAGCCCCCGCGGTGTGCGGGGCGGCGGGACTCGCGGGAGAGGATTCGGGCAGGGGGACACCGGCTCCTGCAGCGCGGGGTAAATCCCGGGCCAGGCTGGGAAAGCGTGGCAGAGCTGGGGGGGGTCCGCCCCCTCCTCTTAGTCCAGCTGAGGCGGGTCCTTCCCCCACTAAGAATCCCCCGGACCCCTCCGGCTCTTCCCTCCCCATCTCCCCCCCCCGACCCCCTCCGGCTCTTCCCTCCCCATCTTCCCCCCTCCGGCCCCCCTCCGGCTCTTCCCTCCCCATCTCCCCCCCGGCCCCCCTCCGGCTCTTCCCTCCCCATCTCCCCCCTGGCCCCCTTCCTGCCCTCCCCATCTCCCCGGCCCCCCTCCGGCTCTTCCCTCCCCATCTCCCCCGCCCCGGCCCCCCTCCGCCCCCCCCTCCCCATCTCCCCCCTGGCCCCCTCCCTGCCCGGCCCCTCCTCCGGCTCTTCCCTCCCCATCTCCCCCCCTCCGGCCCCCCTCCGGCTCTTCCCTCCCCATCTCCCCCCTGGCCCCCTCCCTGCCCTCCCCATCTCCCCGACCCCCCTCCGGCTCTTCCCTCCCCATCTCCCCCCTGGCCCCCTCCCTGTCCTCCCCATCTCCCCGGCCCCCCTCCGGCTCTTCCCTCCCCATCTCCCCCCTGGCCCTCTCCCTGCCCTCCCCATCTCCCCCCCGCCTCCCTCCGGCTCTTCCCTCCCCATCTCCCCCCTGGCCCTCTCCCTGCCCTCCCCATCTCCCCGGCCCCCCTCCGGCTCTTCCCTCCCCCTCCCCCCCCCCCCAGCCCCCTCCCTGCCCTCCCCATCTCCCTGGCTCCCCTCCGGCTCTTCCCTCCCCATCTCTGCCCCCCCCGACCTCCCTCCAGCTCTTCCCTCCCCATCTCCCCCCCCGGCCCTCCTCCGGCTCTTCCCTCCCCATTTTCTCTCTGGTCCCCTCCCTGCCCTCCCCATCTCCCCGGCTCCCCTCCAGCTCTTCCCTCCCCATCTCCCCCCCCCCGGCCTCCCTCCGGCTCTTCCCTCCCCATTTCTCCCCCCCTCCAGCTCTTCCCTCCTCATCTCCCCCCCCACTCTCTCTGTGTCCTCCCCATCTCCCCCTCTGGCCCCGCTCTGGCTCTTCCCTCCCCATCTCCCCCCAATCCCTTTCCGGCTCTTCCCTCCCCATATTCCCGCCGGCCCTCTCCGTGCCCTCTCCACCTACCCCGCTCCCCTTCGGGTTCTCCTCTCTCCTCCTACCCCCTCATCCCCCTGTCCTCCCCATCTCCCCTGCACTTCCTCCGGTCCTCCCCATCTCCCCCGGCCACCTCCGGCTCTTCCCTCCCCATCCTCTCTCCATCTACCCTGCCCTCTTCCTGTTCTCTTCTCCCCTCCTATCCCATCATCCCCCAGCCCTCCCCATCTCCCTCTATCTCCTCCTTCATCTCCTGGCCCTCTCCCTGCCCTCCCCATCTCCCCCGGCCCTCTCTCTGGCTCTCCCCTCCCATGTCCCCCGTCCCTTTCCCTGCCCTCTTCACCTACCCCGCCCCCCTTCCGGTTCTCCCCTCCCCTTCTATCCCCTCATCCCCCGGCCCTCTCCCTGCCCTTCCCATCTACCCTGCCCTCCCTCCAGCCCTCTCCATCTCCCCCGCCCCTCTCCCTGCCTTCCCTCTGGCCCTCCCCATCTCCTCCACTCTTCTCCCTGCCTCCCCAGTCCCTCTCCCTGTCTTCCCCATCTCTCGGCCCCCCTTCAGCTCTCTCCACCTACCTGGCACCCCTTCCAGCTCTCTCCCCTCCCGATCTCCTCCGGCTCTCCCCTCCCCATCTCCCCCTGCAGCCCTCTCCCTGCCCTCTTCACCTACCCCACCCCCCCTTCTGGTTCTCCCCTACGCCCTGATCCCTCGGCCCTCTCCTTTTAGAGAGATTAACTACACCTCAAGGGCATCCATATCAGGGGATCTGGTTCTAACACATTAGTCCCCTAACTGTTAAAACTTCAGTTTTGTCTTCTAAAATAGATGGGACCCTATCCATGGCATTGAACTGTGTCATGCTCTTGGACAGAGTTAAACTGTAGCATGTTTTGGAAACGTGGTTAAAATAAATTAGGCTCCAGCTACACCAAAAGACAGTCATGTTTTACACTAACATGGATATTATTATCGTTGAGCCCTGAGTAGAATCTGCTCACTTCCTCCTCCCACCCAATGGAAGGAGCCTTAGCTGTTTCACATTTAATTTGTGTATTCATGACCATATTGAGAACACATCTGGTAAAGTAAAAATGAATTAATGCTTCAGGAGATTAAAGCAATCACTAACTGACTAAAACCAGGAAGAAACTTCCTTAGTGGGCAGTAGTGTTTAGTTCTCCATGATGGGAGGTTTAACATAGTTCTCTGAACCATCTGAAACTGGCCAGATAGGATAGCAGACTAGATGAACTATTGGTCTGAGTGGGTCTGGCAATTCCCATGTTCCAAGATGGAGAGAGGAAAGGAGAAAACTATCTCCTGACCTTTGCCCCATCAGCAGTGGAGGATGGACTCCTTCTGTTGCTTCTGCATGCAGTAAGTCCACAGGAGTGCGTATGGTGCACTGGATTTCTCATCTGCCTCAGCACTACCAGAAGACCTTTAACTTCCATGTTGGTCTCTGGCTAGTGGATATGTTTTAAAGCCTGGGATATATATGATAGAATATCAACTACATTTGCCATTGGTCTCTTTGGAAATCCTGGTGCTATCCAACAGTGAAGTTCATCTTGTTGCCCATGTGTCATATACATAAATCTATTTGCATTTATCTAGCATTTAATGTTCCCACTGTAGGCTGTAGCTTCTGATGTCATCTGGCATAGTCAAAGAGGACTCCCACACACACCCGTAGTATCACACTCTGAGACTTGTGATTTTGAATTTGAAGGGCAGGTTTTATTTTTCCCAAGTCTCTGGTGATAGCAGCTCTTGGATTTTGTTGTTCTAAAAATCCACAAAAACTGCATGCCTACATACAGCCAGTTTAGGTTATACACAAGTAAACTAGCTCAGAAAGAAACAACAAATTCATCCAACTTGTATAACTAGTTCAGTGACAGCAGAAATAAGGTAGTTGCCTGTGGATTATGTAGTTTCAGATTGCTAATCTGAATATGGCCTAACCTGGTAGTGACTGAAAATTGTACTATGTATGTGAGATTAGTTTGTTGTGATTTTAACGATTTTCCACTAAGAATTTGACAGCAACTACTGCCATTACTTGCCCCATTTTTGGCATTTGCAGGAGAAGACCCAAGGAGATTGAACTCCCTTCTCATTCCTGCAGAAAGTCCCTTCTGTTAAGGGTTGAGACACTGATGAGTCTGTAGGGAAGCTCACGCTGCTGTTGCACACATTCTGTGGACTGACTGCTTCAATTTCCTGGGCATCTTTCATCTGCCACTAAAATTGACCCCAACATTTAAAAAAACACCATTTCTTATTTTTTAAAAACAAAGAGATTATCTTTACTAATTTCTCTGAGGTGTGTGTTTCTTACTCTGCTGTTATGTAACCTGTGTAGAATGAAGAGGGCAATAGGGATGAAAGGCTGAACTTCTTTAAATGAGTTTGAGTCTCCATCCAGTTCACTTCAATGCAGGTAACAGCACTGGGAAAAGATCTGCAGCAAGAACTGCTCCAAGAACTCGCCCAGGCTTTGGCTATGGCTGTTCCTATAGCGATTCTTGATTGTGACCTCTTGCTGTATGGCCGGGGACACCGGACACTAGATCGCTTCAAGCTGGAGGATGTCACCGATGAGTACCTGGTGTCCATGTATGGCTTCCCCCGACAATTCATTTACTATCTAGTGGATCTGTTGGGAGCCAGCCTCTCTCGCCCTACACAGCGGTCCAGAGCCATCAGTCCAGAGACACAGATTCTTGCAGCATTAGGATTCTACACTTCTGGCTCCTTCCAGACTCGCATGGGGGATGCCATTGGCATCAGCCAGGCCTCTATGAGCCGGTGTGTTGCCAATGTCACTGAAGCACTGGTGGAGAGAGCCTCACAATTCATTCGTTTTCCAGAGGAGGAAGCCTCTGTGCAGAGTCTGAAGGATGACTTCTATGGGCTGGCAGGGATGCCTGGAGTGCTAGGGGTGATAGACTGCACCCACGTGGCAATCAAAGCACCCAATGCCGAGGACCTATCCTATGTGAATCGAAAGGGTCTGCATTCTTTAAACTGCCTAATGGTGTGTGATGCTAGAGGAGCACTGCTGAGTGCAGAGACGCACTGGCCAGGCAGCCTGCAGGACTGCACTGTGCTGCAGCAGGCAGCTCTTAATAGCCAATTTGAAGCTGGATTGCACAAAGATGGCTGGCTACTTGGTAAGTTAATTCCAGTTGTTGTCTCCTCTAAGAGTCTGTTGCACTTCGGCTGCCTTTTTTATTGACTCAAAGGCAGCAAAACAGACTCCTGGCACGAAAATCCCTGACATATTTACTTTTTTAATATAACCAAATTGGCTTCATGTAAGTCATTCTTGGTCCCACTGACAAATAAGATATTAATTATTTCTAACATCTTACAAAATCTATATAAATGTACATCTACCCAAATGTAAAAACCAGATAAATACCGCATACATCCGACAAAGTGGGTATTCACCCACGAAAGCTCATGCTCCAATATGTCTATTAGTCTCTAAGGTGCCACAGGACTCATCTGCCTTTACCAGATAAAAGTGATTTAGGATCATGTTCCATGGAAAATGTATGTGAGGGAGGGTTTAAAATGTGGTTCTACTCAGACAGTAACTTTGTAAAAATGTCCCCCTGGGGTTCCATTGTTATCACCTCTCTGACTCTACAGTTTACAAATGAAAATACTTTTTGTAACTGCAGTCATGCGACTTCATCCTGGGATCTGAGAGTCAAGGTGGACTCTTCTTGGCTCACATAGGACTGGAAGAGCAGTGATTTCCTGCTCTGCGTTTCATACAGTATGATTACTGAGGTTGTATACATCCACTCTTCTGCTTTGTCCTTGTTCTCATTACCCTCTTTTTTCTAGACTGAATTGCACAAACCCTGTATTCTACACTTGGACCTGGTCCAAATTTCTGAATTTCATTGCTTGTGTATTAATTGGACTCTCCTAAAACTCCCTTGCCACACTTTTACAGAATTTAGTCTTGTGAAATGGAATATTTTGATTTTTCTCCTTGTTGGTCTCATTTGCAAATCTAATTAAATACTTGTCACTCTTACCTGGATTCTCCCATATTCTGTGTTAATAGTCAATTAAGTCAGTCTGTACCTATGGTGCAAGGAAACTGGCTACAAACAGGTGCCCAAATTTAGTCTCCCCTGGTTGAGGATAAAGAGCAGAAATCTTTGCTGTTGCTGCTGGTTTGTGAGCTCTCTCCTTTTATCCTTTGATAGGTGACAGCTCCTTTTTTCTCCGCACATGGCTGATGACCCCTCTGCATATCCCAGAGACCACTGCAGAATACCGTTATAACATGGCACATTCTGCCACTCACAGTGTCATTGAACAGACATTCAGGACCATTCGATCCCGGTTCCGTTGCCTGGATGGATCCAAAGGCACCCTGCAGTATTCTCCAGAGAAGTCCAGCCACATCATTCTGGCCTGCTGTGTGCTCCATAACATCTCTCTTGAACATGGGCTAGATGTGTGGTCTTCCCCAGCAACAGGACAGATGGAGCAACCAGAGGAGGAATACGAACAAATGGAATCACTGGATTCTGAAGCCTGTCGTATCCGCCGTGAGCTTTTGCTTACTCATTTTAGCTAATAAAGCAAGGGATGGAGACCTTTACAGATGTACTTGAGGGAAATATGGGAGCAAATACACTCACATTCTTTTAAGTTACTAAAGAGAAGAACTAAGATAGGCATGGGAGCTGGGGAAGAAAAGGAAACACTTGTAACAAATTAACTCTGTTTAGGGGATTTTTTTTTACATCTGCCAGACTTTTGATTCCTTTGTAAATGCTGTTTTGAGCCCTGAATTCTCAATACCTAATGTGTGCAGACCCCACCTTGTCTAGAGGACTGTTAGGCAGGAACAATAATGTGGGATCGTTTCCCAATAAAATCACTTCCAATCGTCTGACATTTTTTAAAAGTCTGTCAATATTATAAAAAATAACACAAGAATTACAAATCTATCACTTTGTGAGTATTACAGTGGGCTGTATCATCCATCATAAATCAGTTTCAAAAAATTTTTTTCAAACCCTTTTAAGGTAAATTTCCAGTTGGGCACCTACCCAGCCTCTGCTTGTGCATATGCAAAATTTACAGATGCAAACACTTGCTAAATATCCTTGCTAAATACCTGTGCACATCTTTTCCTTATTCTGACACCAGTACACACACAAGTGCTAAAATTTGTATTCACAAAACCCATTGGTCCCAGATTTTTTAAGGGCATATGAAGGTGTTTGGAGGTGCCCGAGTGGGCAAAAGGGAGAAATTAGGCCATAACTGGCTGCATCAGCTACTTGGTGTGTCTAAGTCTTGTTCCCACTGAACAGACACTAGCATTATCACAGTTGCCTATGACAAGGTCCCCTTGTTGGTTATCCTAGCAGAGATTGACTGGGACACATAAATTCCATTTCCTTTCACCACATTTCCTGTGTAAATCAGGATTGAGGTATGGGATGGGAAGATTACTCTTCATTATCCATGAAGTCTTGTAGATAAACAGAGGACTTCAATTTATAGGACTTTCATGGGCACATGATATTTTTTAAAAAGCTGTTGAAGTTTCAAGTGTCCCAACAGGGTTCTTTCTTTCCATCAGATTAATGCAAGTGTAAATTCTTTTCCAAGAGGTTTGTTGAACACCAGTGTGACTACAGTCTTGGGAAGCTCATTTCCGGGAGAGGTTCTATCTTTTAGCAGGGTCATGACTTCAGTTTCATTTATGGAATGTTCTAATGGAATTTGGTGGCTCCTACAAAGATTTTGACACTTACAATGGTAGCACAGACATCTGTCATGTCAGATCTCAGAATTCTTAGTTTGTAGGGGAAATGAGATTAGATTGTGACCTGCAGCTTTGAAGATGGGAAAGTAGAGGAAATTGACTGTGTGGTGCTGGTTGTGGCCTGGAATTAGACATTACCAGAATATGCCTGCCACTTTGCACTGACTGTCAATATTTAGTATCACGTGCATGAAAAATAGTGTGCTTTAGCAGGGATAAAAGAAGACTCACCAAAGCCCTTTGTTAGAACTGTTAAAAGTTTACAATTATCTAATGCATATAATTATCTGGCTCACATATTTTGTTTTTTCCTTATAAAGTCTGGCTTCAGAACTCCAGTTGCTCAGTTTGTGTAGAGAACTCTCCTCTTTCTACTATGCAGATGCCTGAACTTTCTTAACAAGAGAACCAAAGTAACTGTTTTCTTGTGATTGTTTGTAAAATATTCCTAGAAACTTAGAAATAATTGTAATACAGTAATGATAGGAGGAAGATGGTGTTATGATGATGGATTTCTGTTTGCCATCACCATACTATCTTTTTAATTATGCTGATATATGCCAATTTAATCCAAATAAAGGTATGAACTGATTAGGAATGGGAGATGTCACAGCCAGATGAGTCTCAGACATGTTCAGATGTGACAAATTGTTATTAAATAAGGAGATGACAGTCCTCAAACATATTCTCTAACTCTTATGACATGCTTGTGATACAGGTCTTTACAGCAGCCCCTGCTGGGACCATAGTGAAATTGTGGGGGATGGAATATATTCTGCACTGGGGTTTGTTACAATCCACTTTGATGGATCTGAGTTACAGGCTATGGAAGTCAATACCAATGCCCATTGTGGAAAATGAAAAGTTTTTATATTTACCCATTAGACCATTGCTTTCTATTGGGAGACATGTCTTGGTGAGCTGCCTTCTAGTTCCAAGATGCTGGATGTCTCTACCTTAACATATTATTAACTGGCTTTGAGTTTTCTCTTAAAATATTTCTTTAAAGAATCTCTGATTGCATCCCCTCTCCTACCACTCTACTAGTGATGCTAGTCTTGATGCTCTCTTCATCTTCTACTCTTATTCTAGTCTTTGAGTCTTTTCCAAACTGATCCATATGCTTGGAAAGTCTTCCTCAGCCTAGTTTGACAATTTACTTTCCTTCCTGTGTTCAAGTCCCTCTTCAGACACACTTCCTCCACAGATAAGGTTAAAAAAACCCAACCCTATTATTGCCTCCTCTGCTCTGGGCTCCCCAGTGCATGTTGGCTTCTCTGTTTTTGTCCTGTAGACTGACCCCTCTTCAGAGCTGACATTCGTGTTTTATAGAGCACCAGACACATCGTCAGTGCTTAATAAATAATATATAATTAATAATAAAGTTCTTTTGCTTCTCTTCTTAGTTGCATTAATACCTATTTTTAATTAACTCTTCTATTATACTGTCTTTATCTGCACTCTAGAGACTGTAGCTGCAGGTGAGGGCCCTCAGACACAGAAGCCAAAAACCAGATTATCTGGGTAAAAATCAGGTGGGTGGCTGCAGGTGGAGAAGGCAGCAGAAAACAGAACTCTTAAGAAACCAAATTCCTGTTTATAGATCAGTATCCTTAGTGATAAAGAGTGAAAGTGAGAAATTCCAAAAACAGGATCCTGTCCTGGAAGGTCATTACGAAAGAAAATTTCTAAGAGGTACAAGCAATAGCACTTTTTATAGACCATATGCCTGGATAAGTTGCCCCAAGCAGAGCAGCAACAACAAAAGTGATTGGAGATTATAGAGAGGTTTGATGGATATGATCTGTGTCTTTGGGTGTGGGGATATTTACTGCGAAATTTCATGGATCTGAATTGCTGTGTGATGGTGAATTATTAAGAATCACTGGGAATGGGGACGTTTGGTAAATCTGAATAGTCAGAAGGGGTGATAGGAAAATTGGATGGATCTGAATCTCGGGGGTGTGGTAATAAAGTGGTTGGCTGGATCTGAATTGCTGGGTGATTTAGAGGCAAGCTAGCTAGAGCTGAATATTGGTTGTGAGGGAGACAGATAATAGGAGGTTGCATAGGTCTTATTAATCTGTGTTATTGCTTTAATGATTTATACTTTATGCAGCCCATTCAGCAAAAATGCATTGTAAATAAGCACATTATGTACTGTGCAATAGGCACACAAGACAACGATCCACCACATAGGAACCACACTGTCAGAAATAATAAAACAGTAATGCGATTTATTACAGTATTTTGTAGGAACCCTAGACAAGGATCAGGTTGCCATTGTACAAGGCACTGTAGAGACAAATAAAGGAGACAGTCAGTGTCCCAGGGAGTTTACAACCCAGGGTCCCAGTTCTGCAATGGCCTATGCACGGGTAACTTTATGCGAGTGCTTCCTGCAGGGCTCAGGGCAGGCACAACCTGGCGTCTCTGCCCTGGCCCAGGCTTAAGTTTGCAGCACACGCCAATAGCTACCACCACCCGCGACGTGGGCCTCGCCCTCCGCCCATCCTCATCTCTGAGCTCCATTTCTCTAGCCTGTCCCAAGCCGTGCTCCCTTGGCTTTTCCCGTTTAAAACTGAGGAGAATCGCTCGTCGCTCGGCTAGCAAAGCCTGGCACGGCTCTAGATTTGGCTGCTAGGGCCTGGTTCAGCTCTTGGCTCGGTTGCTCGAGCCTGGCTCGGTTACTTGGCGCTCATCTACCCGCCCTGGCCGAGGTCCTCGGAGCGGCGGCGGTAGTAGGAGCCGGAGGAGATCGAGCAGCTCGGGCCCCTTCCCCGAGGCCAGGCCCCGCCGCGCCCGGGACCCCCAGCTCCGCCGCGACCTCGCCCCACCCCCTCGGGCTACGCGGCGAGCCAGGCCCAGGCCCTTCCTGCAGCAGGTAGGCTCCGGGCCTAGACGCTCGGCCCGGCCTGGCTGAGCACGGCCCGTGCCCCTCCCGAGGCCGGCCTGGCCGCCGCAGCCACCGGCTGGCAATGGGCGGGGGGCGGAAGCGGCGGTGTCAGGGCTGGGAGGCCACCAGAGGGTCCTGCGGCTCTAGGTGCTGGGGTGCAGCGGGGCAGGGGGCGGTAGGGGGAGGGTGTCCCCGAGCTGGGCTCCAGGGAGGTGGTAACTTGGTTTCTGGGTGTCCCGCGGCGCGGAGTCTCCCTAGGACAGGTGTAGCACTGGGCTTCCTGCTGCCCCGGAGAGCAGGCTGCCTGGCGCCCTCCGCTTGCCTGCCCTGGGCACAGCCCCGGAAAATGCCACCGTCCGGCAGCCCCAGGCACAGAAAATCCGAGTCACCGTGAGTGAAACTGAAAGGCTTCCTGCTTGTCAGACACTGCCTGTCTGCACGTCCACTGCCACGTTAAACCGGAGACTGGTCACTGGCCGTGCCTCAGGGCCCTTGGAAACCCCGCTAACTAGCAGCAGCAGAAATGAAGGAGTTGCCTGTAATGCTCATCTGCTTCATTTTCTATCTCCAGCTCCATTTGATCATCACACTCCTCCTTACACAACAGGGCAGGAGGAATGGGGTTAATTCTGTTTTCACTTTTCTGGCTGTGGTATAACTGTTATTCTAAGCCACTTGGTTGGAAACAGAAGCAGAAGGACAGTTTTTATCTTCGGGTTGAATATACCAGTCAGTTCCTCCACTCAGGACTTTCATAAGATATTAGTGGCTATTGTTTTTTTGTTGCTGTTGTTTTGACACATGCTGTAGGTGCAGCAGGACTTAATATTTAAAAACAATAAAGAAAACTTACTGGGCTACCAAAATTAAGACAACCAAGTTTAATTAAATGTAAATTGCTGATTATCCTTGAACAACTTGCCTTACAAAATTATTCCTGTAGCGGTCAGCGGTGTTGTGAAACATGAGTGTAGGACAGGTTATTTTATCACAATAGTTTTGGGATTGAATAAGTTCCTTTTCTCTCCTTGTAATGATGCTTACTGTACGCCTGCTCTGAGGAATGAGAGTAATTTGTTCTGAACAGGGTACTCAGTACACATTAGCCTGGTGATGTGGAAGTAAAGTACCTTGTCCTTCACAGCCATGTGCTGTTACAAAGCAGCTATGAGAGAGGATTGGGTATTTCAACTCTTCATTGGCTTTGAATTCCTACTCTTAGAGGTAGGTTCTACATTTGAACAGCTGTCCATGTTGGCAGAGTCTCAATTGTTCATTCAATAGGGCAAGGAGTTGGGGTCATTGTGGAAAACAGTTAAAATAATTGGTGGTTTAAATTCATACGTCCTCCCACATAATTTTGAAATTCCTTTGTAGTACCATCCTGCAAAGGGAGGGTTCTCCAACAGCAGTATGAATTAAAGTATCTGGTGAAATCAGGCACAGGCTTGCCCTGTGGAGAGGGAAGAACAAATATCCAAAAGGATAGGGAGGTCACCCACAGAGAAGAGGAGGTGCAAGTAAATTACTTAATTTTAGGGTGTAGATTTTAAAGGGATGTTATCTTCAAAGTCATGTCTCTGACTCTTTGTCTAATCTTGTTATGATTTATAGTTAAGATTTTATAGGTAAGAACTGAGACACTAGAGGAAAAAACAACTTTTTTCAGTTTTTGTTCGTTTGACAGCACTGTTTCCCCATGCAGTCAGTTTCCCTTGTTGGAGTGCGTCTCAGTAAGATGGAGGTAGAGAAACAAGCATTGTGTGTGTAGGTGTTTTTATTTATTTTATTTTTTAAATCTGCAAAAACTGACCAAATGGACTTGGGCAAATATAGGGCCTGAAACCTGCTTTTACTTAAAACAAACAAATAAACAATCCCTCCAATTGATGATCCTCCTTGTAACTAAGTTTTTTCATGTCTCCTGACTTTTTTTTTTTTTTTTTTTTTTCATTTTGCTCCTTCCATACTTACTCTGTAAGAAACTTTGAATCAGGAGCTCATTCCAAGGAGTTTGATGTCCTCAGTAAGGGACTGGAGATATCTTGCATGTTGAGATGTCACTGTATAGAAATTGATGCTACCAATGTCTTCCTTTCATCTCTGTTCCATCTGAAATTTGGAGAAGGCGCTTTAAATTTAGCTTGTAAGTGTACTCCACTTAGGAAGAAACAATAAGTTGCGCACACATACAAAACGGGAAATGACTGCCGAGGAAGGAGTACTGCGGAAAGGGATCATGGGGTCATAGTGGATCACAAGCTAAATATGAGTCAACAGTGTTTACCAACACAGTTGCCAAAAAAAACAAAAAAAGTTAATTCTGGGATGTATTAGCAAGAGTGTTGTAAGTAAGACATGAGAAGTAATTCTTCAGCTCTACTCTGCACTGATCAGGCCTCAACCGGAGTATAGTGTTCAGTTCTGGGTGCCACATTTTAGGAAAGATGTGGACAAATTGGAGGAAGTCTGGAAAAGAGCAACAAAAATGATCTATGAGGGAAGATTGAAAAAACTGGATTTGTTTAGTCTGGAGAAGACTGAGAGGGGGACATACATTTTCAAGTATGTAAAAGGTTACAAGGAGGAGGGAGAAAAATTATTCTCTGGGCTTAAATTGCAGCAAGGGAAGTTTGGGTTGGAAAAACTTCCTAACTGTCAGTTAAGCACGGGAACAAATTGCCGAGGGAGGTTGTGGAATTTCCATCATTGGAGATTTTTAAGAGCCAATTAGACAAACACCTGTCAGGGATGATCTAGATAATACTTAGTCCTGCCATGAGTACGGGGCCTGGAGTAGATGACCTCTCAAGGTCCTTCCAGTCCTATGATTCTATGGTTTCCTGGTTCCCTGTGGCAGAACATTGTGTGTGTGTGTGGTGTGTGTGTTTTTTTTTTTTTTTTAATAAATGGTTTAATACATGAATCTGATACTGTGATACATGATCACCATGCTAACCTTTGGTCTTTTCAACTTAACAGTGTCCCTTAAATTACTGAATATGTTCTCTAAACCTTAACTGCACCTTAAAAATTTTGTCTGGGAATGTGTTTTTAGTTCTTGAATTGTTCTCCTAAATCATTCCTTCAGAGCCCTTATTAATTTTGTTGCTCTTCTCTGAATTTCTCCTAATTTGTTTTGCCATGCTCACAATATGTTAGCACTTTTCAAACACAAGAAAATGTTCCGTTCCTGCCTTGAAACGCTTACAAGCTAAACGGCAAATGAAGAGCATGGGTGTAACATAGTCAAAGGCCTGGTCTGTACTGGGGGGATCGATCTAAGTTGTGCTAATAATGTAGCTGAAGTCGACCTACTTAGATCTCCTCACCGCGGTATCTTCACTGTGGTGAGTTGACTGCTGCCGCTCCCCTATCGACTCCGCCTGCACCTCTCGTGGTGGTGGAGTACAGGAGTCAATGGGGGAGCACTTGGGGATCGATTTATCGCCTCTAGATTAGAGGCAGTAAATCCACCATCTACTCGATCGATTGCTGCCCACCGATCTAAGAATATATTAACACTTCAGGCTGGGACGGTGTGTGATTCCCAGTTTGAGGAGACTTACTCACACTATATATTAATGAGTTCAAAATAAGGGTGTTGGGGAGAAATAATATAGGGTGACCCACGAGGAAGTAACGTAATGAAATTGTTTCCTATATTCCTACCTTCTCCTTTACACATTTCCTAATGGTGAGATCTATTAAACTTTGGAATTGTCTCCTGATGGAAGCTCCATTGCTTGGGACATTTAAAACAGGAGTGGATATAGGCTCAGGGAATAGACAAGAACATCCTGCCTTGGCACCCAAAGAAGTGGAGTATAAATGAAAGTCTTTGTTGGCTCTAATTTTTATGATCTGTTCTCTGAAGCTTCCATGAGGTATTGGATGCTGGGATTGGGTTTAGAGGGAAGTTGTCTGAACCAATGTGCTAGCAGAGCTCATCTTTCAACTTCCATGAAGAACCTTCATATGTGGTTTTGAGTGCTCATCCAGTAGTACAGCTGAGTTATCACTCTTATGAGGCCTTTTTGGCTGTGTTGGCAGGTGATAACCCTGGCACCACCCTCTTAGTCTTACAAAAGTTGTTAGACACAAGCATGTAACATTTATCCTGCGTCTTGAGCAATTTATAATTCCCACAAGGCTTCTATCTCCGAAACCACTTCTCTGATTCCCTTGACCCTTTCCAACAAAACTTTCTTTTGGATTGAGGCTGAGCATGTGAAATTCGAGGCCAATCAGAGACTTGTTGGATGAATTAGAAGGGAATCAGGAATAAACATTGAAACTGACTTTTCTTGTTAACCACAGAGTCACTTAAAAAAATCACACATTTTCCTGTGCCTCCTTTTTCCTGCTATATTGGTGACAGTCTGTCCAGGTAGAATTTGATGTGCATCCCTGTACCAAACCCAAACTTTTCATTTCCCTTCTCTTGTTTAGAAGGTCTTAATTCAGAAATGCTCCAGTTTCACCTTTTGGCCCAGTCATACCTACTCTGAATCACCATCTTATCTGCCTGCTTGCTTTTGTGAATTAGGGAATCACAAGGAGCTCTCTGGGTTTAGGTGAGGTGCTTGCTTCCAGTTGGTTTTTCCAGGTACTGGTTTTGTGGTAACATACCCTCAGGCTCAACTTGAATCTGTAAAAGATCTAATTCTGCCCATTGAGTTAGCAGCAAATCTGTTTACAGGATTAGACCCCAATTCTGTAAATGCTTACACACATGCTGCTTTGAGTAGTTCCACTGAAATCTGTGGGCCACATCTTGTTCTGGCTACTGTTAGAGATGGATTACTGGACAAGATGGACCTTAAGTCTGATCCCATATGGAATTTAGTATGTTCCTGTATGTGTTTGCCTTATCTGGGGCTTAGATTATAAGATTCATTACCTCTCCATCCCAAAAGAGCCAATTCTTTTAAAGTGTTAATTTACACTTTACCTCACTGTTCCCCATTCTTCTCCATACCATACCTTTGAGAGGGAGGCATAGTCTGAGAATATTGAACTAGGAACTCTAGTCTTCTGATATCAGCTGTGCTATTGACTCAGATTGTGGCTTTTAACAAGTCACTTCCCCTTTTTGTGCATTTCCTCATTTGTCGATTGTGAAGTTTGTTTGGAAATGAAAATTGCTATACATGTGCTAAGTAGATAATAGAGCTAGAAAAGACCAGTCAGGTTGTCCAATCTGACCACGTAAATTTTGAAGGGAATACTCTTACATTTTCCCCACTGATGTCTCATCTCTTCTAGCCTGTTTGCCAGTCTTTGCAGTGTTGATACCTTCTCAGATTTCCCTTGGCACTTCCTCTTCCATGTGATCTTGTCAATAACTAACCTAAATCTTTTGCCAGCTTAATTTTTCTCCTCCTCTTTTATCAATTGAAGAGTTCTCTCCCTCAACTTACTTTATCATGAGAAGTATTTTTGACTATCTCCCTGAGTCTCCTGTCTTCAGTGCCACATTTTAGTCCCCGTTGTCTATTGCAATTTTGGTGTCAGTTGCTCTTTTTGTGTTATCTAGCTTTTCTATATTTCATGCAAAAACTACTCATTCATCATTATAACTGGGAATTTAAACACAGAAGTCAGGAAATTCCAGTTAAGGTTCTCATGGCAACTAACTCCTTGTTGTACTTGCACAATATTTTGTATTGAGGAAGATAGTGCTTAATGTCTGTGCAAAGTGGTTGGTTGTGTTGCTGCAGCAACACTAACTTTTGAATTTCCTGACTTGTGTTTATATTCTCAAACATAATTAGACTAACACAGTTTTGGTACTGGATTCCCCCCCCCCTTTTTTTTTAATGTATAAACAATTCAAAATAAGAAATTTCTCATTGAAAGAAAAGTGTGTTTTTCTTTTTTGATGAGAGATTAAAATATGCCAGGTTGAAGATGCATATTCCTTTTGAGCAGTGCACTTCGATGCATTTAAAATCCTAGTAGAAGATCACACCATGGAATTCTTAATATTCCATTATGTCTAAAACAGGTATTTTCAAACAGACGAAAGGTTTTCTGTTTCACAGCAAGCTTGGTCCGTGGCAAGTGTGAAGATCTTTAAATTTAAACTTTTTAAAATTTAAGGATGTAGAAGTCTGAATGACTGGATTAATTTTTTTTCAATATTTCAGTACTGGCAGAATTAAAAACCTAGCAAACATGCCAAGTCTTTCTGGGGTGAGTAACTTCAGCTCACAGGGTAATAGTTTGAGACAGTTAAAGCCTAAAAACAGTCTTGGAATGAAAGTGCTGCCTCATCCCTAACCCTGGGCCCAGTTCTGTAATCGCCACGCAAGTTGACTTTCCATCAACTTCAGTGAGAGCTTTCTGCGTACAAAGACTGTAGAGCAGGGGTAGGCAACCTATGGCACATGTGCCAAAGGTGGCATGCGAGCTGATTTTCAGGGGACTCACACTGGCCGGGTCCTGGCCACCGGTCCGGGGGGCTCTGCATTTTAATTTAATTTTTAAATGAAGTTTCTTAAATATTTTTAAAAACCTTATTTACTTTACATACAACAATAGTTTAGTTATATATTATAGACTTATAGAAAGAGACCTTCTGAAATGTTAAAATGCATTACTGGCACACAAAATCTTAAATTAGAATGAATAAATGAAGCCGTGGCACACCACTTCTGAAAGGTTGCTGACCCCTGCTGTAGAGGATCAAGCCTCTGTAAAGTTGCTGAAATCCATCTTGCATCATGGGGATCAGTCTGTCTATCCATTTCTATCTCCTTTTTCCATCCTAATAACACTATCTTATGGTGTAGCTTGAGAGCTGACAGACTTCGGGTTCTTGGAGCTCTAAGACAATGGCTGAAATGGTTGCAGGGAACTACTACTTCCAGTGTAACTATGGTGCAGATTTTTTCATGAGTAAAGTCATGACAGTGAGGGTCAAAAGTAGGATTCCATGAATGCATCCTATGCCACAAAACAGATCACCAACAAGAGACCATTACATGAATGTATAAAATAAATGGTAGAACACTTTCAAATTTGGGGAAGGATGTTTTTCTTTTCCCACCGTAGTGTACTGTAATACTTATATAGTTTCAGGTATTAGTCTATCAAATGGTATAATCAAATACAAGGGAACAGTGTAGGCTTGTGGTTAGAGCAGGAGGCTGAGTATTGGGATTCTGCAGTTCTAGTTCTGGCTCTGCCACTGTTCTGGTTTTGTACTTAATAAGTAATTTCATCTCCTTATACCTCCCATTTTATAACACCTGTGTCACAGGAGGGGAAGGTATTGGTCTTAACTCTGTGTAAAATGCTCTGAAATCCTTACTTAAGATTTGCATCATAACATACTTTGTGTCTCCACTGCATATTCATTAAACTTCCTTGCAGCCGTCTTTAAGTGCCCCGTTACAACTCCAGAAAGAAGTCTCTTTTTAAACTTTGAATAAAAGCAGGAAGAACAAGAACTATGTGACTATCATGATATGGTTCATGGATGACCTGCAAGAAACGAAGTTGAAAAGCAGAGGGTTAGAGTCACTAAACAGAAGATTAGATGTTAAGCTCATGGACTGCAACCTCAGAAGTTCTTATGGTCCTATGCCACTGCAGTGAAGGATGCTGAGAGGCCCTTTTCTTCTGCTGTAACCTCTGTAAAAGTTAGACTAGTAGAACTGTTCTGGATAGAGGGCCATGTTATCATTCTAAACTGTGTTTACATAGTTCAGATTCCAGTATTTCATGCTGCAAGAAGTGATCATACCTAGGGGCCTTCCAAATTCACAGTCCATTTTGATCAATTTCACATCCAGTGGGTTTTAAAATTAGTCAATTTCATGTTTTCAGTTGTTTACATCTGAAACTTCATGGTGGTGTTACCATGGCGGTCCTGATCCAAAAGGAGATTGGGGGGGAGCGTGTCACAAAGCTGTTGTAGGAGGTTTCAGGATTGCCACCCTCACTTCTGCACTGTCTTTGGGGCTGAAGGCAGCAGCCATGAAGCTTCCTGCAGTTGAGGGAGGTACTGGAGGTGGGTCTGATCTCCCACTGAGAGCAGCTGTGCAGGCCTGCCCCCTGCCTAATGCAGACTAGCAGCTAGGAGCCCCTGGCTGGGGTGCCCCCAGCCCTGCCTCTCCCACTACCCTCCTGTCATGGTATAATTCCCCGCTCTGAACCTTAGTGTCCAAAAGATGGGGTACCAGCATGAATACCTCCAAGCTTAATTACCAGCTTAGAACCTGTAGCGCTGCCACCAACCAGGAATTCCAGTGCCTGGTACACTCTGGTCCCCGCAAGACCTTGCCTGGGGAACCCCAAGACCCAGACCCTCTGGATTTTACCACAAGGAAAGTAAACCCTTTCCCCCACCGTTGCCTCTCCCAGGCTTCCCCTTCCTGGGTTACTCTGGAAGAGCACTGCAATTCAAACTCCTTGAATCTTAAACAGAGAGGGAAATGCACCTTCCCCACTCCTTCTCTCTCCCCCTCCCAGACTCTCCCTGAGAGAGACTGTAATCCTAATGCAGGGAGAAATTAGCCTCTCTCTCCCCCTTCCCTCCTTTCTCCCCACCAATTCCCTGGTGAATCCAGACCCCATCCCCTGGGATCTCACACCAGAATAAAAAAACAATCAGGTTCTTAAACAAGAAAAACTTTTAATTAAGAGAGAGAAACAGTGAAAATTATCTTTGTAAATTTAAGATGGAATATTTTAACAGGGTCTTTCAGCTATAGACACTGGGAATACCCTCCCAGCATAAGTATACAAGTACAAATTGAATTCCTTCCAGCCAAATACACGTTTGAACTCCTTCCAGCCAAATACACGTTTGCAAATAAAGAAAACAGCCATAAACCTAAATCGCTTTATCTACGTAGTACTCACTAGTCTGAATTTATAAGAGCCTGTATCGGAGAGATTGGAGAGAAACCTGGTTGCACGTCTGGTCCCTCTGAGCCCCCAGAGTGAACAACAACCAAATTCTAACAGCACACACACAAACTTCCCTCCCTGAAGATTTGAAAGTATCCTGTCCTCTGATTGGTCCTCTGGTCAGGTGACAGCCTGTCTCACTGTTCTTGTTATCCCTTTACAGGCAAAAGAGATATGAAGTACTTCTGTTCTATTAACTCTTACTTATCTGTTTATGACACCTCCCATAGCTAGATTTCACGAGGGAGGTTTGATTTCATGGCCCATCATGTGTTTTTCAGGGCTGTGAATTTGGTAGGGCCCTAATCATGGATATCAAGCCAGTGCAGGAAGGGAAAATCAACCTTGCCTGTCTGGAAAGTAGAGGTTCTGAAAGTGTTGGAATTTCACGCCACCTCCTGGTCATTTCACTATTTGATTAATGAAATTTGGAGAGAGTGTTAGGGTCCCTTTGTGAATGAGGTAATACTTAGCTCTTATAGTGCTTTTCCTGTCTTACATCTGAGAGCAGTATCATCCCCATTTTGCAACTGCAAAAATGGAGGCACAGAGGGAAATGACTTTCTCATTGTCACCTAATAGGCCAGTGGCTGAGCCTGAAATGCAAACCAGGTCTTCTGAATTCCAGTCCATGGCTCTGTCTCCTCTTCTCCTCCCTCCCCAAACATCTCTAAAACACATATTGGTCCTGTCAATGTTAAGTAAATCTGCTCCTGAAGCTAATGACCTTGCCAACAGCTGCCCCTGCTCCCAGTCTGTCTTTCTTGAATGAGATAATCTAAGACTGTGGAATGCTACCACTGGCAGCATCTCTTCACCTATGAGATCCTAGACTCCTTTCAGTCTGGCTTCAGTTGGGTAGATGGCATAGAAAAGATGCTGGTTGTGTTTAATGAATGTTCTCTTGGGACTATTGTTCCTTTGTGCAGGACCTAGCAGGAACAGATAGAGTTGTGTTAAGCTGGATTTGCTTTTTTTTTTTTTTTTTTTTTTTTCTTGTGTAGGTTTCGGAGGGTTGTGATGGGCATCTGCTCCTCCTCCCAGAGAGCCTTTACCACTGGGTTTCGGAGAGGTCAGTCTTATCCTCTCTCCAGTTGTAATGTTCTGGGGGACTGTGTGGACTGCAATGCCACCAGTAAGATGACACCAAGCTCTGTTGTAAGTGTGTACAGTCCTCTCTTCTCAGCTACTAAAAGAAATAGGGGTCTTGATGAAAATCTGTCTCAGGATCAATCCCAGGTAAAACAGAGGGGAAGTTGATTGATTGGTAGGGGAAGTACTTTGAGAAACTAGCAGCACCTGCTGTAGCATCCTCAATAGAAGACACCTGTCTTCTGGTTGTCAAAGTGGGGTGTGCTTGTGGAGGCCCAAAATGCTTTTTGTGCCTGACTGGCCAGGAGGGATTATCCTTAGTGATCCATTGTTCTTGGAGAATCCACCTCTGTATCCCACCGTTGAGAGGGTTAGGGCTGTGCCATGAGCCTGGAACAGTTTACCAAATGTTGGTGTCTGATTTGTAGGGTTTTCTTTATTGGTGTTCTTGCAGGGCAGCAGCACATCACTTCGCTCCTCCTGCAGTGTTCTCTAACTTCATTTGGGGTCGTGAATACACTCCTCTCTCATTGAGGGAGTGCCATGAGGAACACAACTTAATTTTTAAAGCAAACACACAGAATCCTAAAATCTTATATTCTGTGGCCAGACTTGAGTTCAGCAGCCAACAGTGCGGTGTTCTCGTTCTGAGGCAGTGTCGCTTTACCGGCAAGATTTATTTGCAAGTTCGCTTCATGGCTTCCTTTTGTCCTCCAGAATGCATAGGCAGAGACAGCTTTTATATTTCACTTGATGTTCCCTTTGTCAGTCACTTAGGACTTCTTTGGGCAGCAGGAAGGTTGAAAGACTTTAATGTTTTTTTAAGGGGTGTGACAAAGTTCCTCCTCTGCTTTGGTGGGTCCTGTGCTTATTGGCAGATTTGCTCACCTCAGAGATTCACAGCAGTCCTCATTTTGGCCACTTTTGCTAGTGGCTTAAACCTGCCATTCACTCAGCTAACCTCATCACTGGCCAGCATGGGGAAAAGGAAGGAGAACAATCCCCACAGTCTCTGCTGATATACCTAGTGGGTTGGGGGACAGGCCAGGGACCTTCCCCTCTGGTGGGACCCACAGTCCAGGTTAGTTCCTGCTGTTTCCAATAGGGAGTTGGGTGGAACCAGGGTCTGCCCTCTACTCCTGGTTCCAGCCCAGGGCCCTGTGGATCACAGCTGTCTACAGTGTTTCATGTAACACCTGTGTGACAGCTACAACTCCCTGGGCTACTTCCCCATGGCCTCCTCCCAATACCTTCCTTATCCTAACCATAGGACCTTCCTGCTGACATCAGATAGCGTTTGTACTCCTCAGTCCTCCAGCCCTTTCACTCTCAGCTCCTTGCATGCCCCTCACTGAGTGAAGTGAGGTCTGTTTTAAACCAAGTGCCCTGATTAGCCTGCCTGTCTTAATGGATTCTAGCAGCTTCTTAACTGGCTCCAGGTGTCCTAATAACCTCCCCTTTTACCTTACCCAGGGAAAAAGGACTTGCTTAAACTGAGGCTAATATATCTGCCTTCTATAACTCTCCTGTAATCCAGGCAGAGTTCCTCTGGGCAACATCTGCCAGCTCTCTCGATGTTTTCGGGGAGCAGTGGGCGCTGTCCGGGGTTCTTTGCTTGGTGTCCCCTTCTGGTTCCTTAGTTTTGGCCCTTTGACCCCCACGCCTGTTCCTGTTGTTGCCTTTGTTGTCCCCCGAACTCAGTTGGGTTCTGGGTTTAGTAACTCCTCCCTAGGCTGGAGGGAGGGGCTTTCAGCAGTGGGCAAACTAGCTCTCGCCCGTGTCCCAGTACTCAAAAGGATCACTCTCCTGCAGTCCTGGCAGAGTTCCTCTGGGTGGTGTCCACTGGCTCCCTTGACGCCTTCAAGGAGCAGTGGGTGCTGTCCCAGGTTCTCTGCTTGGTGTCCCAGTCAGGTTTACTTTGTTTGATCCTTTGACCATGCTCCTGTTCCTGTTATTTCATTAGTTGTCCCCTGGAATCATTTGGTTTCCAGGCCCAATGGATCCTCCCCTTAGGCTGGGGGGAGGTCCTTTAGGATCCCAATAGGATCATTCTCCTGTAGCCATCTGGCTCGACCCTGTCACAAGGGATTGTGTGCAGAAGATGCACAACATTTGCTGCTTTCAGCCTTTTTACTGGTAGAGGTGGTTCTACTCCTTTCAGATGCACTCATCAGAGAAGGCTTTCAGTGGTTGATTTGGCACATGACCAACCAATCCTATGAAGTGCTGGAAAGATGAGATTCTTATTTTAAGAGCCTGTAAGGCCATAAGAAATTCTTTTCCAGTGTCTTTAGTGGATAATTCACTTGTGCTGACACCGTCTGAAATCCTCCCCTGCATCAAAACCAGCTGTGGTCCCTGAGAACGGTGTAATGTAAACTCATCAAGAAACAACAGCAATCAGGGTAATGGGAAAGGAAAGATGGGGAGACCCACAGTCTCTGCAACATGCCAGTGTTTTCCAATTACTCACTGTCAGTTGCAGAACATCTGCTGAATGTTCCAAAATGATGTATTCTTGACTGTCCTTCCTGCTATGGGCAGATTTCTGTTTGGATTGCCTCTCTGACAGATGGGTTCCTGTCAGATCAGTTCAGTGTGCTTCGCACTGGCCGTTTGTCATGATGGTCTTCACCCTACATTCTCCTGGTGTACAGTAATGATCTCTGTCTCCTGTTTTGCATTCATTCTGGGATTGCTAAAAGCCTCCTTTATGGATTCTGAACAATTACAGCTGGACTCGTGTAGCTCATTCAAAAACTGGGAATTCTCAATCCTCTTTTGAGGATAGCTGGTATGGAGCAGGATTCAGGGAGAAATGGGTCTGGACTGGGTAATTGTAAACAGCCTAACACACAATCTGTAGTGTCCTGAAATGCCCTGAAGGAAAAATTGTTAAAGAAAACAAAGCCACCAGTTGGCTTTCCACTTGTAGAGTTTCCCAAGTACAGTGGGCAACTTTCCAGATCTTTAATGACTCTATACTAATAATTAATCTTGCACTTGTTGGGCAAAACTTGTGGGTGTTTTTTCCCTAGAACATGAGAGTTAAGAAACCCCTGCTTCTCATTCTGATTTTTAATTTTCAGGTGTGATATTTAATGTTCGGTATAACACGTCCAATGCTACTGAGACAGTGGGCTGGAAAGGCCTGATCCATTGATCTGCACCTTCTGTCTATGCTGAGACCAGAATGTAGACCATTTCAAGCCTGTGGAGCTTGTACTAGTCCTGTTTTTAGGGTCACGTAGCTGATATAATACAGTAAATATCAATTGCATTCTGTATCATACCTGGCAATGATATTTAACCACAAACTGTGCCATATGCTGCTTTTCTTCCTCAGACAAAACTCTTTTGAAGCTGATAAGGAATTTTGACAAGGATAGAAGGATTTGGCTCAACGTGAGAAAATTAGGAAGAGACTCCATTATTAAGAAAGGTTTCTTGCTTTTTTAAAGTGAAGCCAGTAAATATAGCTGATGCCCACAACTAAACTGGATACAGCAAAATAGAACCTACACACAGGGAAACAAATGCAATCTGAAATGCTTGCAGAGCACATCTCCCCACTAAAGCCACTTTCACCACTACATTCAGGGTGTCATTAAGCCAGGAAAATGATGTACGTCTATCCTTAGTGAGCTCTAATTGGGTTAGCCCCAGAAGGGAGAGCCCCTATAATCCAGCCTTCACTCAAAACTTCTTTGTAGCCTGGGTGGGAGGCTGTGTGTGTGTGTCCAGATATGCACTAACAGGTACAGTGTATCAGCCCTACAGTACGTTTTAGAAAGCTGGGCAGTTCAGCAGCTTACCACATAGGTGCTGACTACATGCCTTCAAACAATGGGGCACAAGAGATCCTGCTAGGGGTATGAAAAAACAGGTAGCAAGCTCCACAGGGGTCATGATCCAAAGTATTTTGTTCTCTATAAATGAGAATCTCAGTCCAAAAAGCTATGAATTTGGGACCAGAGCACAATAGGTGGAGCAGTGCTGCTCTCTTGGAGTACCTTCTCCAACACAGCTTGACCTGGTGTGAGCAGATCTGAATGTCTTCCGTATTGCAGAGATCAGTTCATACTGAGTTTCAGTTGGGGATGGTTCGGGGAATGCCTTTTTTGCATTCAGTATAACCCTTTTCCCTTGTTCGACCTTCAGGTTCTCAGATTTAAGGCTTTTTTCCTAGAGCAGCAGGATATGAGACCAGATAATTGAGATGAAAATGAATTTTTTCACCTCCCCCTGAGCAGTTGGCATCAAGCTGTCTAATAATGACTTTGTGTTATGCATACACGCTAAAGATTTATGCAGAATGACTTAAGATGACAATATGAAAATGCACCTAAGAGAACTTGGCATTTCCACATAGCAAATACCCATGGTTCAGTAAGCACAACTGGAAACGTTAATGTAGCGAGCAAATTTGTTACTGTAAAGTAACAGCCATCTTCATGCTGTGTTGTTGTAGTCATGTCACTTCCAGGATATTAGAGGGAGACAGTGGATGAGGTAGTATCTTTGGAGCTTACACAGAGTTCTTCAGGTTAGGTCCTGAAAAAAGCTCTGCATAAGCTCCAAATCTGCTCTGCTCTCACCAAGAGAAGTTGGTCCAATAAAAGATATTGCCTCACCCACCTTGTCTCTCAGAAATCTTAATGTTTTGTAACCTCTTGTCTTCCTGGTCACTTTTATCTGGTGACCTGGAATTCCACAGAATAGAAGCTAAGGTTTTGAAAACAGCACAGCATGGGTTAGCAGGTTCTGAAGCTCTGGATGGTACCCTACTTTTGACAATTTGTCTTCTCTCCTTTCCCTTCTTGGGGCTTCTTCACCAGCACAGTTGGCTTCAGAGGGTCTTCCTGAGGGATGTGGCTTTTGTAGTTCTGTTTTGCTTTACAGTGAAGCTTTTCCTTAAGAGGGGGTCCTATTCTTGTCTGTCTTCAGCTGATTTCAGAATAGATTCTAGAGTGTGAGGGGTTGTCTACGCTGGAGATTTCTGCCCTGGGATTTTAGCTCTTCTCTTTACTACTCTGTCCTTGCTCTTAAATGCCACTGAAAGTTCCCAGTTAATAACAGCTTAGCTTGAATTTAGTTCCCTTTTATTCTTAGCTAGAAGAGAGAAGCATTTCTTTTAGAAGGCTGCCTTTAACAATTCACTGTGTTAACTTCTTTTTTTATATTTTTTTACAAAGGAAAATGCTCTACTTTAGATTCAGAGTTGTCAGGCTTGAAATCATCAGACATGCTTCTCCTTGTAAGCGGCTGCTATCTTGGATTAGCAGTATAAATGCTTTTTTCCATTAAGTGGGGTTTCTAGTGAGAATTCCTAGCTTTGTACTTTGGCCATCCATCTCTTCTTGTCTATGTGACTGTCGCTTCTTTTCTGCCCTTTTTGTAGTAATCTTTGTTTTCTCCTTCATTAAGTATTGACAATATTTTCAGTGCTGTAAAAGTCAGAGGGCACAAGGGCCTTGCCCTCCTGGAGTTTGATTCTAAGTAGAGATGACACAACAATACTGTATCTGTAGTGATCAAAAGGTAGCAGTATCATGTGGAGTGCTTTTTATTTGGACATAGTCTAGGAAGTCACTTGTACGTGGAAGATTTTGGACAACCAACCCAGATCTGTGGGAAACAAACAGCTCAAACTGTCTAAAAAGGTTACTAAGTGGTCACAATATCTGATGATTTCAAGTGACCACAAAAACTTTGTTACAGTACATATCCCTTGGGTAACACTTAGCATTTTAATACATTTCACAAGCAGTAACCCTGGGAATTTCTTATTACCTAGGCTGGTCTGCGCTACAAAGTTGATCTGACATAAGTCTCCTTGCACTGACTTATTTGAGCAGATGTCCATTTTTGCAGTAAGCGCCCTGTTACAGTGCCGCAGTAAATCCACTTCCCCCAATGGCATGGAGCAGTGGCCAACCTACTGAGGTCCAGGCAGTGCAAGTGTAGGCAGTGCACAAACTGTGTCAACCTGAAAAGTCCTCCAGCAGCTGTCTCAGTGTCCCATTTCCTGCCACAGTGACTGCTTTGGTCATAATTGTAAATGACACTGCACAGGGGTCACACAGACTAGAAGCCCCACACATTCCCTTGGAAGCCCCCTGCATGTCTTTTGAAATGCCTTTCCTAACTGCCCACCTTGGTGAGCACACCTAGCAGCACTCTTTTTGTATGCGGCTGCCCAACTGACCATGGTGGCTCCATGCTCTAGAGCAGTGCTCTTCACTATTTTTGAAGTGGGGGTCACTTTGGCAAAAAACCTTCGATGTGAGAGTCACATCAACTCCTAAATTAACACATTGCTTACTACTCCTTAATGATGTAATGTTACAGAACCATTTGTATAACTAAAACAATGTCTATTTGTACAATAAAACAATACTCCTTTTATAAATAAAAAATTGGAGATAGGTATATCTCCTGTAGCTGGAAGGGACCTTGAAAGGTCCTTGAGTCCAGCCCCTTGCCTTGACTAGCAGGACCAAGTACTGATTTTTTGCCCCAAATCTCTAAGTGGCCCCCCTCAGGGATTGAACTCCCAACGCTGTGTTTAGTAGGCCAGTGCTCACACCACTGAGCTATCCCTCCCCCATCCAGGAAAATAACCAGGGAAATATATGGAATTAAAAAGGCACCTATATGAGTAAACTTTTTAAGAGCAGAATAATGCAAAACTTACTTTAAAAACTGAGTGAACAAAAGTGTGCCTCTTCCTCCTTGACTTTGTTCATGCAGTATTTGTAACCTGTCATCGCAATCCAAATGTAAGGCAGTCCAAATGTTCATTGGTCAATTTGTTCCTCTGTTTTCTTTTGACTCCTCTGGCTGGGGGTGTGGGGAGGGGCTAGGGGTAAGGGGTTCAGGGTGCAGAAGGGGGCTCAGGGCTGGGGCAGAGGGTTAGGATGCAGGTGGGGCAGGAATGAGGAGTTTGGGTTGCAGGCAGGCTGCCCCGGGGCTGGAGCCAAAGGACTCCCCCCAGTCTTCTCCCCCCTGGAGCTCCATGCTGCCTGCTGGCAGGGAGGAGAAGGGGCCCCTCTCTCCCCCCTGCTGGCAGCAGGGAGCTCTGGGGCCAGAGAAGAGGCCCACAGCCAGGGGCGGCTCCAGGCACCAGCATTCCAAGTGCGTGCCTGGGGCGGCAAGACATGGGGGAGCGCTCTGTCGGTCGCCGCGAAGGCAACAGGCAGGCTGACTTCGGCGGCATGCCTGCGGAGGGTCCACTGGTCCTGCAGCTTCGGGGACCTTCTGCAGGCAAGCTGCTGAAGGCAGCCTGCCTGCAGTGCTTGGGGCGGCAAAATACCTAGAGCCGCCCCTGCCCACAGCAGCCCTGCAAGCCCCAACTTACTCCCCTCCCCAGTTCCTGCCCACCCCCTATCTCTCTAGGTCTTTGCTGCGTAGCCCTTTAGAGGTGCTGCATGGCTATTTTTAGCATGCCGCACAGCTTAGAGGAAGCTTAGTGAGCCACACTTAGGGTGAATGAGAGCCACCACTGGCTCATGGACCTTGCAATGAAGAACACTGCTCAGTCTAGAGGCTCTTCTGCCTGGACTAGGCTTTAGGTATTCGGTCTTTTGGGTCTGTGAGGAGAAGAGACTGTGCAGGCACAGTTATGGACCAGCTGTAGAAAGATGGACATCTCTCAATGGATTACACAGGGGATGCAGGCGAAGGGCTATGGCAGGGATCATCAGCCGTGCTGCAGGAAAGTGAAGGAACTGTGGCAGGCATATCACAAAGCCAGGGAGGCCAAAAATCGATCTGGTGCTAAGCCACTGACCTGCTGGGCTACATGCCATACTTGGCAGGGATCTCACCAGCACCCTGCAGACCACCATGGATACCTTGAAGGAGCCCAGAGCAAAAACCCCTGCTGTAAACGGCGATGAGTGGTGGGAAGAGATGCAGCAGGGGGGCTTCATCCATGCCTGAGCTGTGACCTGTTTCAGACTCTTCCACAGTGTAGCCAGGCGAGCACTGATAAGCCTGATGAAGGGGAAGGGAACTCGGGTAAGTGCGTGCATGTATTTTTTTTTTTCTTACAATGTTTAAATTTAAAGATGGTTCCTGGCCCCTCCCCTAGTTAAAAAGACACAGGTTTAGACTTTTTCACTGTTTTACTCATACAAGAAGAGGCAGAGGAACAGCAAACAGAGGTAGAGTTGGCATCTACTTTTCATTGCCCCTGTTGGGTTAGGTGTGTGGGAGCACACACAGCACTTTGTTTATGCACATTGGAATGTCCCTCTTACCCTACTGAAAGATCTCAGTGAACATTTCCTGGAGATACTTTGTAATCTTCTCCCCAAGGTTTCTAGGGATGGCAGCCTTATTTCTTCCTCCATGGTAGGAAACTTGCCCGTGCCACTCCCCAATGACTTTGGCTGGTACCACTGCTGAGTACAGAGGCTAGTGGCATACCGGTAGCACCTATGTTCTCTGTGTCTTTGTAACCCTCAGGAGTGAGAGATCTGCTAAAAACCACCACTGCCTGTTGAAAATAATGCTAATATTCAGTGCCATTAACCTATACTCATATCCAGGGAACATTTTATTGCTCTTCATGTTACGGAAAATCCTATCTCCCCATCCCCACCTCTGTCAGGTCATACTCACCCTGGCTGGGGCTGGAGAGCAGGGCTGTGCCAAGGCGCTCCAAAGCTGAAGTGTCAACAAACATTTCTTATTAAAAATGTTTCTGGAAATAGGAGAAGGGAGTTTTGAAACAGATCTTTGGCTTTCCATTGTGACTGTAAATACAATGGCACATGTCTGTTTATATCAGCAGCTTCTGGCCCAAAGGTTTTGAGGGGTACCCCCTCCACACCTGCCTAATGCCTGACTCCGATGAGGTGGAGAAGGAAGAGGACAAGGGAGGACCTGTTCTGAGAGATCCTGCAAGCCAGTGCTGCATTGGACCAGGAACCAAGGGCTTGGAGGATGACCAGCAGCATGGAGAAAGAAAGAGGACAGGAGAAAGTTCCATCAGGACAAGGAGAGGGAAGTGCACAAGGACATAAAAAGTCTTCTCAGGCAGCAAACCCAAATGCTGCAGAGCTTGATCCAAAAATCCCAGACTCCCCACCATTTGCTGTCTTTGGAGAACTCAATGATTGCTGTTCCCTACACTCCCACAGGCCACATCCTCCCCCTACCACTCTACAACCAGGAAAACCATAGCTTCACATATGCTGACCTATGAGAGCCATGGCTGCTATATATATAACACCAATGGATTACATCTATGCACTGAAATGGACAGATATGTTTGCTGCCTTCCCAATTTTAAAGTTCCACTCTGATAATTTGTTTTTAAAAGTGCATTATGTTGCCTGTGTGTTTTTTTTTTTTTTTAACACATTGTGGTTTTTTTCCACTGTTTTTCCCACTCAGTTATATTTTTGGAGAATAAAATTATCTTCAGTAGTTCCCAACACACTGCAGAATGCATAATGGTACTCAAATACAAGGTACTTGTAAGTGTACAGTGCCACATAATTCATAGGTTCAGGAAGACACCTCATCATATTTTTAAATGTACAGCAAACACTACACTATTCTTGGAGCACCCAAAGTTCTCAGCCCAGAGCCTACCCCAGCATAGGATGCTACTGTCGGCTGCATTGCTCCACATTGGGCTTTTGTAATATCCTGTGTGTCTGGCTGCGCAAAGTCGTCAGACAGCCACTCCACCAGCCTCTTCTATCCTGGTGGCAGCTTTTTCCCCCTTTGCCTTACAGATAGGTGTCTACTTTGTCCTGCATACTATAACCTTTGGGATATTTTGCTCCCTGAGATCCATTCTAGTGAGTAAACACCTCTAGTGTCCCTTCAGTCTGCCAAAAGTATAGTCAAAAATCCTTCTGCACCTGCTGAACCAGTAGGTGAATCTTTCCTTGGTGCTATTGAGGTGGTCAGTGGAACAAAGGCTGGGGTGAGTCCCCCAGAATCACTGCTGGCATTTCAACATCACCAGTGGTGATCTGTTAGTTGGGAAAGAATGTGCCTGCTTCCAGCTTTCTGAACAGTCCTATGTCCTTAAAGGTGTGAGCGTCATGCACCTTCTCTGACCAGCCCATGGTGAGATTGGTGAAGCATCCCCTGAGATTCACCAGTGCTTGTATAACCATGGAAAACTAGCCTTTTCTATTCATGTACTCTATGACAAAGTGGGCTGATGCCAAATGGGGATGTGTGTGTTGTCTGTCATCCCAGTGCCATTCAGGAACCACATTGCTGCAAATCCATCCAGTAGATCCTGCACATTGACAAGAGTGATAGACCTGCATAATAGGAGATGATTGACGGCCCTACACATTTTCATAACAATGGCCCCTACTGTGGATTTCCCAACTCCAAAATGATTTCTCACTGATCAGTAGTAATCTGATGTTGCGAGCTTCCAGAGTGTGATTGCCACTCGCATCTCCACTGTCAATGCAGCTCTCATTCTGGTGACCTTGCCCTGAAAGGATGGGGCAAGCTTGGTTCACAGATCCAGGAATGTGGCCTTTCATATCAGAAAGTTCTGTGGCCACTGCTTGTCCCAAATCTACATTACAATGTAGTCTCACCAGTGGGTGCTCAGCTCTTGGGCTCAGAACTGGCACTCCACTTACTACAGCTGCTCTGTGAATGAAATCATCTCCCGTGTTCTTATGGTCCTTCCTGTGTGTCTGAAAATACAGCATAATCAAACACCCGTGTTTGCAATGTTCTTGAGACTATAGTGCAGAGCTCTGCTGGCTCCATGCTTCTGCCAGAGATGACAGACACTGAGAAGTGTTATATGGGTTTGTGGGATTTTTTTAATAAAATGTGAAAATTTTGGAATGTGGATGACATTATGGTAAGGAGAAAGTTGTATGGTAGGAACTTAACATACTGTGAAAATTTCCCAAAAGATATTATGCTGGACAGTGGCCCATGGGACACTGGGACATCTGCCTTTGGCACATTGTGCTTTGAATTGACACAAGCATTTCTGTTGAGTACGTGCAGTGCTGATGCAAGCAGCCAAGTATGTATGTGCTCCAGCAATATATAAACTTGAGTGGCTGTACTATGACAACGTGCATCAACCAACGTTTATAGTGTAGACATGGCCTTATGTAAATTGTTATCCTGTTCTTACAAATAGTGGTTGGGAAATGGGAGGGGGAGACTGCAGAGAGGCGAAGTGACATGCCCAGTGTCACAGATGGTGTTCCTGTTAGAGATGTTTTAGAACCTTGAACTAAAAATCATGTGATGATGAGGTGTGTGCTTAGTTGGCTCCTCAAATGGCTTTTGGCACATACTGGTGGGGAAGGCGGTTGGGATCTGTGAGAAGTGCATTCATGTGATAAGACTGAACTCAACCTAACTATTGTGATTAACCAGGAAATTCAGAGCTCTTTGAACTACTGTTTTGGGCTCTCTCTACAGCTGGAATTGAACACTGTCAGTTTGCACTTAAGTCACCTAGAGAATACATTTTTGAAACCGGAATGGGTAGAAACTAATGTTGATTACAAAAGAGATTTGCAAAGGCTTATTTAAATAGTGCGTGTCCTTCATTGCTGCTTTTTGATGCACAAAGAAGGCCCAAAAGGCTGTTTCAAAGGTTATTTTTTTCTACTTCATTTTAAACCAAAAGGTATTAAGAATGTCAATCCTCATCTTCCCTGTTTTTGTTGGAGTACCTGCAGGAGGGCGAAAAGAAAGTTCATGAGTTCTGATAACTAACTAAAGTCACTGAATATTTAACAAAGATTTCTTGTATTCAAAATGTTAACAGGTCAGAGTTGAATGTGTATGAGAAAAAAACAAGAGTATTAAACAGTCTGACAAAAAATCCCTTCCCCTCTTAACAGCTGACCTTTCACTCTCTTGCTGCATACAGTGTTGTCATTTATACTAGTTTTCTAGCCATCAACTCATCCGGCAAAGTCAGGACCTGAATATTTAGTTAAGTTTTTTGGTTTTTTTTTTGTTTTTTTTTTTGGAAGACAGAAAAAGCATTTTTTGAGAACCTCTTTCAGGCCTTCATTCTATATCCCAAGTCCAATTTTCTTTCCTTTGCAGGTCACCTTTAGCAAAGGTGAATGTTTAGATTCTGAGATATAACTCCAAGGAGTGGATTATTAAAATCTCTGGCTGCAGAATCATGGCATACTCAGGGCCTTGACAATGGAAAAAAGGAAAGCGGGGTGGTGATTGAGGGTGGCGTAACTGGTGGATGAGGTCTTGAAGGCTTCCTCTTTCCACCCAAGCCAAAGCTGCCATTGATTTAGTTCTCCTCTCTTTTTAGAGTTCCATGAGTCAGCCTCTTCAGATGTGGATGGCCTGTCTGTAGGTTCTTGGCTGTTGTTATCTGGAACCCACTGGTGTCTCATCCCAGTCCCTAGTTTAACAGTGGCTACTGAGAGCCATGAAGGTTGTACCAGAGAAGAATGCTGTGCGGATCCTGTGGGGCAGAGAACGTGGCACCCAAGCCTTGGGCGCTCAACGGCTTCTGCAGGAGCTGGTGGAGGATAAAACCCGATGGATGAAATGGGAGGGCAAGGTAAGGTCATGGGGCAGAAGGACATACCTGGCGGGTGGGTTTGTCCCAGCACATATGGAGGTGGGGATTTGAGATTAATATTTGTGTTTTTGTGGTATGTTCCACTTTGTGTCAGATATGGCCCCTGGATATGCTGTATCTGACCCATCCAGGTTCCTGGATGGTGGGGAGGGGAGTGAGTTCTTTGTTACTTTGGGGTCCCCTATGTTGTCTGTGTTTTGGATAAGAGTTGAGACTGTGATCATATGACACTCATATTTCCTTCTCCATTGGCTTTTTCAGAAAGTTGAGCTACCAGACAGCCCCCGTTCCACGTTCTTGTTGGCGTTCAGCCCAGATAGGTAACTGACTTCTGTTTTGTTACTTGTTTAAACATATTGTTATGCCAGCAAAGGTTGGGGAGGCTCGTGCCCCTTGAGAGATCAGGAGCTGGCAGCAGACATGAGACTTCAGGATTGTGTGCTGCAGAGATGATGAACATAGGTCAGCTATGCAGCCCATGATACACAGCACTTAATTTCTGAATTCCAGTTAGAGTTGCATAGTGTTCAGCGAAGAGGCTCTGCCCTGCTGTTCTGGGAGTTAGGAGGAAGGTCTGGGGAGCAAACGGTGTCACGGAAAACTATTTATACAGTGCCAATGAAGTACCAGTGCACTCAGCCAAATCTCAGAGTGCCTGCCTGAAGGAATTGACAGTCTAAAATCAGGACAGAATGGTGCAGGATTAATGTCTTATAATAATAATTGGAGCTATACCTATCTCCTAGAACTGGAAGGGACCTCGAAAGGTCATCGAGTCCAGCCCCCTGCCTTCACTAGCAGGACCAAGTACTGATCTTTGCCCCAGATACTGAAGTGGCCCCCTGAAGGATTGAACTCACAACCATGGGTTTAGCAGGCCTATGCCCAAACCACTGAGCTATCTCTCTCCCCATCCTGGAAATAGGGATGATGGAAGGAGGTGAAGGCACAGCAGTGAGAGGGATGAATTGGGAAACAAGGGAAGAAAGCTCAGTGTCATTTGACCTGGGCCAGCTCGTGAGAGGGAGGAAGGATTTGGTTGTGTGCTGTATCTCTGAGCTTTAGTCCTTATATATTCACAGGGTTCTCTCAGCGACAGAGAATCGAGGGGGCCAGATTTCTAAAATGTGGATGTACCTGAGACTGGGCTACGTCTGCATATTCTTAATACAAATAATAATAATACTCTGATGGAGCTGGTTGAGTTAGCGCAACATGTTGTTGTCTTGTCTCTTCTCCACCCTCCCCATTAATTCTACCCTTTTCTTTTCCCAGGACCCTCATGGCTTCCACCCACGTGAATCACAATATCTACATCACAGAGGTGAAAACGGGCAAGTGTGTCCATTCTTTGGTTGGACATCGGCGCACACCGTGGTGTGTGACCTTTCACCCTACTATCCCGGGACTCATTGCTTCAGGGTGCCTAGATGGGGAGGTTAGAATCTGGGATTTACATGTAAGTCTTTCCTGAAACACAGAAGTGTTTAGTATTTGTTTTGCAGCAATTTTATCTGCACTTGGGGCACCCAAACTTTGCCCAGTTGCGAACTGCTCTGATGCAGCTTTCTGAGAACTGTACCAAATGTGTACAACAGAGCAGATTGCAGTCACCCTCCTGTCTCATATGGAGGTGAAACTTCTGGAGACCATAAAGTTCCAACAAACTCTTTAGTTGATTTAAACGCCCAGGCCACATGACATGTTGGCTTTTGTCTCCTCTCCAGGCCACACATCTGAATTGATGAGTGGTGTGGGCCATATTTCAGAGCTTCACAGGGCTCGAGTTCACACCATCTTAGTTCGTATAAAAATAATTGCTTTTCTGTTGCTGGTTTCATGGGGAATAACTTGCACTCTGCCCTAGGGAAAGTGCTATGCCATTACTTTTGTTTTCTCCACTGATGACTTGCCCAGTGGTTGATGCACAGACAAATGATCTGTTCTGTCTAGCAGAGTGCTCTGGAACGTTGTGTTCTACAGGCTCTCTGAGACACAACTACCTACGGCATGTCTGTGGTCACTGTTGCAAGGTATTTTGTGTTCTGGCTGTAGATTCAGATGACGGTGTAAAGTCAGAGTAGATGATGACTTTGATTGCAGCAGAAGTACAGCAGTTCCATGCTTTATGTGGAGTTTTGGGGATGGTTTGGGTCTGTGACATTGACAGAGAAAACTAGTTGCCTAAAATTGTTAAGTAGCTGATGATTCCCCCTTTCCCACTCCAGGGTGGAAGCGAGAGCTGGTTCACAGACAGCAACAATGCCATTGCATCTCTGGCTTTCCATCCTACGGCTCAGCTCCTGCTAATTGCAACAGCCAATGAGATCCATTTCTGGGACTGGAGTCGTCGAGAACCCTTTGCAGTGGTGAAGACAGCCAGTGAGATGGAACGAGTCCGGTTAGTGCTCAACCCTAGGGGAGCAGAACACTTGTACTTCCAGCATGAAAAATGGCATGGTGTGGGGGAATATGTAGCAGTCTCTCTGGGGCAGAGGGCACTCAGATGGTAACTGCCCCTCCACCCTGACCTTGGTTTCAGCTACTTGGAGCATTGTCTTGCCTTGTTCTCAGTGCTCCTGCTCAGTTTGTGGATCAGTGACTGTGGGCAGTAAAACCAAAGGAACAAGATTAGATCAGAAATATGAACAAATATAAGTTAGGCTGTTGCATGCTATGGGATCCTTCCCAGCTCTGCCACAGGGTTAGCATTTGTAAGACTGATATTCAGATTTAATTAGCAACATAGGGTTAAGTATGATTGTTCCTAGGATGGGAGAGCCAGATGCTGTGGAAGATGACTTCCTACCCTTGGAGTCAGTACTGAATCAATACTCCAGCACGATGCTAAATGGTGATATGCTGCTGGAGGTTCATTCTTTTGAATGACTTAAAATATATGATCCTGACAAAAATCCATAGTCATTAAAGATCCCCAGGCACTTCCACAAGAGACGTTAACACCTCTCTTTCCTGGCCAAATTCTAGGGTACTTATTTTATGTTGCCATAAATTTCCCTAGCAGTTGCAGTTGGATACAAGAACTCCCTCTCCTAAACTGTTGTGTAGGATTGCTGCATGCTGTTGAACAGCTGCAGTCTTCACCTTGGAGGTAGCTATAGTTTAGGGGTGGATGAATAAGTCTTAATACGTGACGTTTTTGAAGGACTTTGGGATACTTCAAAATGAGAGGTGCTGCTACAGAAATGTAAAACTTCCTACTCGATAAACCTGTGTGTGAAGTCTGTTATCCCTGGAACATCTGGTTTTCTCAGTCAGTGTGAAATGCCAACTGACAACTAAGCCTCCGACTCTGTTCTTGTTTCAGGCTGGTACGATTCGATCCCTTGGGACACTACTTGCTCACAGCGATTGTCAACCCCTCCAACCAACAGGTGAGAATAATCTCATCAAGGTGCTCTGTGCTAACCGAGCCTGTTGCTAGGCAATCTGATACTTGTTTAAAATTAGATGCCTTCTTGAGTTCAAAGTTGTGTGTCTCATCTAAATCTGTCACATGGACACTATTCTGTTACTCCCGTAACATGCACAAGTGACATTAACAAACCGGGGCTGGGAGACTAAAAGTATGGACAATGACTTCCATCCTGATCCTGCTGCAGGATGAGGGGCTCAAGAGTCATCCCTGCTACATTTGCAAAGGCTTCCTTGGCACTTTTCATGAAATCCTGCTGAAGAATTTTGCTGCAACTTCACTGCCCTTGATTAGGCTGTAGAACTGTTAGCCAGAGCCCCACAGTGGCTGACTCTGCCAGGTGCTAGCTGACTTTTTGCTGTGGCTGATTTATTGTGGAACTGCAAGGTATGGGGTTTGTCAGGGTCCACACAAGGCTTCCTTATGGATTAGGCGCTGGGATAGCTTCATGCAACCCAAGGATAGTGTCTCTGCTTTCCTTTTGGAAGAAGTTTGTGTCCTTATCTGTCTATGGGCTGTAACCGGCTTCTCTTTTTATACACGTAAATGAACAATCATAGATATGTAGGTCTGGAAGGGACCTCCAGAGGTCGTTAAGTCCAGCCCCCTACACATGGGCAGGACCAAGTAAAACTTAGACCATCCCTGGCAGGTGTCTGTCCAACCTATTCTTAAAAATCTCCAAGGATTGGGAGTTTATTCCAGAATTTAACTACCCTGATAGGTTTTTCCTAATATCTAACCTAAATCTCCTTTGCTGCAGATTAAGCCCATTACTACTTGTCCTACCTTCAGTGGACATGGAGAAAGTTGATCACCATCCTTGTTATAACAGCCCTTAACATATTTGAAGACAGGAGTCAGGGCCTCCCCTCAGTCTTCTTTCCTCAAGTGCTTAAACCTTTCCTCATAGGTCAAGATTTCTAAATCCTTTTATCATTTTTGTTGCTGTCCTTTGGGTTTTCTCCAATTTGTCCATGTCTTTTCTGAAGTGTGGCACCCAGAATTGGACACTACTGCAGCTGAGGCCTAACCAGTGCCAACTGATGCGGAGACACTTCTTACATAGACATTCTTGTTATACATCCCAGGATTATAGAGTTTTTTTTTTTCTCCAAATGCATCACATTGTTGACTTATTCAGTTTGTGATTCACTATAATCCCAGATCCTTATTAGTTACTCCCAATTATTCCCCATTTTGTAGATGTGCATTTTTTTTCCTCCCTAAATGAACTATTTGCACTTACGTTATTGAATTTCTTCATCTTGATTTCAGACCAATTCTCCAATTTTGAAAGGTCATTTGAATTTTAATCCTGTCCTTGCAATCCATCCCGGTTTGGTGTCATCTCCCAAATTTTATAAGTGTAATCTCCACTCTGTTATCCATGTCATTAATGAAAATATTGCATAGCACTGGACTTGCCCTCCCAATGTGACAGCAAACTATTGATGACTACTCTTGAGTCAAGTCTTTCAACCACTTGTGGTCCCACCTTATAGTAACTTAATCTACACCATGTTCCCTAGTTTGTCATGTGGGACTGTGTCAAAAGCATTATTAAAATCAAGATATATCACATCTACTGCTTCTCCCTGTCCTCTATGGAAAGCAGCCCTGTCAAAGAAGGAAATTTTGGTTTGGCATGATTTTTCTTGAGAAATCCATGCTGACTATTCCTTATAATAATACTTTTATTCTCTAAATTGGTGGTTTAATAAATTGTTTCTGTATCTGTCCAGCAATTGGAGTTAGGCTAACTGGTCTATAAATCCCCAGGTCCTTTTTGTTTCCCTTTTTAATGATTGCAATGATTCCCTTTTTAATGATAGAACCTTTCTCCAGCCCTCTGGGACATCACCTGTCCTCCATGAGTTCTTGAAGATAATTGCTAATAGTTCTGAGATTGCTTCAGCAAGTTCCTTAAGTACTCTAGAATGAATTTCATCAGACCGTGCTGACTTGAATACATTCTAACTTACCTAAACATTCTTTAACATGTTGTTTCCCTATTTTGGTTTGCGTTCTTTCCCCCTTGTTAATATTAATTGTGTTAATTTGGTCACCATTAACTTTTTTAGTGCAGACTGAAGCGGAGTAGGTATTAAACACCTCTGCCTTCTTGATGTTTTCTGTTATTAGCTCTCCTTCTCCACTAAATACTGGACCTACGCTTTCCTTCATCTTTCTCTTTGGCCTAATTTATTTAAAGAGCTTCATATTGCCTTTTATGTCCCTGTTACGTGTAACTCATTTTGTGCCTTAGCCTTTCTAATTTTTGTCCCTATATGCTTGTTGTATTATCTTTTCTCCTTAGCAATTTATCCATGTTTCTACTTTTTGTCAGATTCCTTTTTGATTTTCCAAGTCATTTTAAAGAGCTCCTGATAGCAACATATTGGCCTGTTTTTGTTCTTTCTATCTTTTTCATGTCAGGATAGTTTTGCAGTTGTGCCTTTTAATATCGTCTGCTTGAGAAACTGCCAGCTCTCCTGAATTCTTTTATCCCTTTCATTTTCTTCCCAACTCCGAGTTTGTTAAAGTCTGCTTTTTTTTTTTTTTAAAAGTTCATTGTCCTTATTCTTCTGCTGTCACTTCTTCCTTTCCTTAGAATCATGAAATCTTTGACCCCAGTTTGTCTTCCACCTTCAGATTCACAACCCGTTCCTCCTGGTCAGAAACCAGTCTAAATGGGCTGTTCTCCTGGTTACTTCCTCCGCTTTCTGAAACAAGAAGTTGTCCCTGGTACATTCCAAGAACTTACTGGAAATACTGTGTTTTTTTTTTCCATATTCATTTTCAAACAGCTCTCTGTGGTGTTAAAGTCCCCCATTACTACCAGGTCTTGTATTTTGAATATTTCTGTTATTCTAGAAATACCTTATCCTCCACCTCCTCTTGATTTGGTGGTCTGCAGTAGAGCCTTACCATTATATTACTCTTTATTTCCCCCTTCCTTCCTCCCTCTGCTTCATCAGAGACTTTCAAATGATCTGCTTTCACCTCCTTCTGGACCTCAGAACAAGTGTATATATTCATGATGTATACTGCAACACTTCCTCCTTTTCCCCCTGCCGGTTCTTCTTGAACAGGCTAGACGCCTCTATTCAATATTCCAGTCATGAAATTTTACCCCATTAACTGTCCCCAGTTTACCCAATTAAGTCTCTTAATTTAGCTTATTTACTAATACTTACAGTTCTTCCTGTTTATTCCCTATACTGCTTGCATCTGTGTATAGACATCTAAGATGTTGAGTAGATTTCCCCCTACTGATTTCCTCTCATTGCTATATGATCCTATTGTAATTTTTCATGTCTTCCTCCCACCTCCAACATGTAGTCTTTTTTTTGCCTATCTATGGGCTTTAGCACCTGTCCCCTTAACACTAGTATGGGGTTCTGCTGTGAGGTGACTGAGCTCTGGTCATTTCCCTTGCAGAGTGACGAGGAGGTGGAGATCCCTGTGGATAGCACGGATATGCCACATTATCGCCAGCGTTCTATCTCAGTCTCAGCCTGTGAGGCGTACGCCCTCCTCCACAACTTTCTACACATGCTGTCCTCAACGGTCCTCTGGCATCCAGGTGGGAGAGCAAAACACTGTGCAAGATTCTGCCACCCCATCCCCACCACCTCCACCGCCCCCACCACCTCCACCACCTGCCTCCAGCCAGCGAGAACACCAGAGCAGCGGCCTACACCAGGCTCCGGGAGCGTGTCAGTTACCCCACAACAGAGTGCTGTCAGCACCTGGGGATGTTGTGCCTTTGCAGTCGATGCTCTAGTGCAAGACTTCCTTCTTCTCTTTTCCCGCACCAGGAAAATGCCCCTTCCACTTCCTCTGGGGCCACTGGCACTTCCTTTTCCTCTGTTCAGACAGAGCCATACCAACCCCCAGAGCAGGCATCCACAGCGCAGCAGGAGCAGGGTCTGCTTAACAGGCCTTCTGCTTTCAGCACTGTTCAGAGCAGCACTGCTGGCAACACCCTACGCAACCTTAGTCTGGGCCCCACTCGCAGATCCCTTAGTGGGCCCTTGTCAGGCCATCCCTCCAGGTACCAGTCTGCGAGAGAAATGGCATCTGGCTTAGGAGGGTCCGACTGGACTAGAACAGTGCTGAACATGGGCTCTCGCTCGGAGTTGGAAGCCATGCCTCCACCTAGAACCAGTGCCTCTTCAGTGAGTTTGCTGTCAGTGCTCAGACAGCAAGAGGGAGGTTCCCAGTCCTCTGTGTATACATCTGCTACAGAAGGGAGGGGCTTTCTGGCACCAGGGGCTGAAGCAGACAGCAGCAGTAGCACTGGCCCAAGTAATCCAGCCAGCATCCGCAATGAGCTCCAATGCGACTTGAGACGGTTCTTCTTGGAGTACGACCGACTTCAAGAGCTAGATCAAGGGATTGGTGGGGAGCCCAGCCAGTCGCAACAGGCTCAAGAAATGCTCAACAACAACATTGAGCCTGATAGGCCAGGTCCCTCCCACCAGCAAACTCCACATAGCAGTGAAAACAATTCCAATTTGTCTCGGGGCCACCTGAACCGCTGTCGCGCCTGTCACAATCTGCTGACCTTTAACAATGACACACTACGCTGGGAAAGAAGCACACCTAGCTATCCATCGGGGCAGGTCCAAAGCACATTTGATGGCGTGCCACCAAGCAGCAGCCAGGCGCAGCCTGCAGAGAGAACCGAGGGCAGAGCTCCTACCTCTAGCAGATTGCAGCTGGGAAGCTCTTCCAACTCGCAGGAGGAAAGGACCGTGGGAGTGGTCTTTAACCAGGAGACAGGGCACTGGGAGAGAGTTTACAGCCAGTCGGCTTCGAGCAGACCTGGGAATGTATCACAGGAGGCCTTAAGCCAGGAAATGCCTGAGGAAAGTTCAGAGGAGGATTCGCTCAGGAGGTAAGACACATTTTTTCCATTGCCTTCCTCTTCAGTCTGTTGTTAAACCCTTCCCATCTAGTCTGAACTGCCAGGTGCTTCCAGAGTAGACCCTTTCATGACTTGATCATTTCATTGGCCCTCTGATCTCAAAGGTGTGTGTGTGTGTGTGGGGGGGGGAAATAGCTCAATCTTCAGTAGGCTTTACTGCTGTTATCAGAGGTAACTTCTGAACATGTGTCTGTGGGGAGGAATGAGGGAAGAGACCCTGTCCATTAAAAGGAAGGGTGGAGCAGGGAGAGAGAGGATGTTGAATAGTAATTCTATGGAGCAAACTGTGCTCTCGGGAGTGGTCTGACTGAGACACTATTGGAATGTCTGGGCATGGAGTGTACTGCAATGTCCACTTTATAGCATTCAACCGATATATTATGGTGACTGCAGCATAGGCAATGCCCACCCTGAGGATTGGCACAGAGCAATCATGAACAACAGCATCGATGGTTTATTTCCTCAGAATAATGTGTCCTGTGAAGAGTGGCCCAGAGACTGCAACCACGGGTGGGAAGGTGAAAGAACTTCATCTTGGAGCTAAATCAGGGTGGGCTGTGCAATGGCCTATCTTATCTTAAAGGGGAAGGACTGCACTTCCAGTCTGGTTTTGAATACATGGCATTTATTAAACCAGTGCAGTTCATATTCGTACCATGAGAAACACTTCTTGTGGATTGAGCAGGTAGGTAACTGAAAATCGTTTTCAGAGCCTGAGCCTTTGCAGAGAGCCCATTATGCTGAATCTGGCATTCAGAGCTCAGCCTGAAAGTATATCTATGCTCTGGATAAAAGAGTCATCTTAATCATCCCCATATTTAGTATGTGCAGTACTGGAAAGTGAGTTTTTCTTATAGACTTCAGATGTGGCAAGTGGAGCAGAGCAGCTCAATTGAATCTGCACTTCAAACGCTGTCAGGGCTGGCTCATATTGTTGGTCCAGCCATTCTGATATATTACAGAGTGGGTCAGACTGATGGTCCGTCTAGTTTGGCATCCTGTCTGTCAATGGCTTGTAGCACTTCAGAGGAAGTTTGTCTAATCCTTTCTCTGACAATGACTATTGCCTGATGCCTGTAGAGGAAGGTGAAATCTCCTACTTTTGATACATGTAACTAACTGAGCAATATTGTTCGTAGGGGTATTTGATGGAAGAAAATCCTCTTCTTTTCCTTCTTTCTGCTAGTAATCAGCTTATTCTCAGAAGCAGGAGCTGTGATTATGTCTATTATTATTTATTTGTATAGCAGGTGGTAGTGGTGATGAAATTATTGTGCTCTTTCTAAATCCCTGCTCCAGTTTTTGACTGTCTGTATGAGTGACTCTCACAAGATGACTGCATCATGGTGAAGATTACTTCTTTTCTTGGTCTTAAATTTACTGGGCAATGATTTTAAGTAAATACCCTCTGGTCTCATATTATAGGAAAAAGGAGAAAAAATGGGGGATTTATTAGTGTTTGTTACAACATTATAACTTTGAAACCAACACTCAAGTGTGTTTTACTCCTCTCCTTTCTTGGCAAAATAATATCTCCACTGTACAACTCTCATAATATCTCCACTGTACAACTAACTGTCTTAGTATCTGTTCTCTTGGCCAATTCAGTGGTGTCTCAGTAGAAGTAATGAGGTGAAATTTAAAAAAAAAAAAAGGCTTCTCGGAACACTCTAGCAAGGAGACATAATAGGCTGTTTATATAGTCTTCCAAGGGGAGGGGTTTGAGCCACCTAATGTGTCACTTAAAACTGCACTGGAGCGTACACCGCAGAGAGCAATCCTGCTCTGGTTCCCAGGGGGTGGATTAGTTGTGACCTCATAAGTCTTTTTTTCATCTCTGATTCCTATGCTTCAATTTGGGCCATTTTAGCTGTCACAGATGGTTGTTACTGCCGCTCTGTGTCTGTAGCAGCTGTGCACAGTCAGTCACCCAGTCAATCATTCACCTGTGCAAACAGATGCTTCTTGCCAAGGTAAATGAATTTGGAGCGAGCAGTCTAATGCTTGGGCTTGCTTTGGAATTCTTTCCATGGGATTCCTATTGCAAGGAGCCCTGGCAGAGCTCCTGTTCGAAGACGCTGCTAAGAAGCCATACTAGATACTGTGCTTTCTTGTAAGTCCCTGTCTCCTGCATCTGCCATGAGACTTTCTCCTTCAGGACTGTTCTTGCAGGTTTATTCACACCTAACAGGAAGTGAATGTGAACCATAAAACAATGGGACCAGAGTGCAGACTGACTGAACCATGAGTATAAATCAGCATTAAATGCTTTATGCAGTTCAGCTGGAACAAGCCCATTTGGCTGTTCTTAAGTCAGGGAAATGTCATAAATCTGGGGTTACCCCCCCTTTTTTTTGTAACAAGAGTGGGGTGGGCATCCTACAACACCCTGCCCCCCTTACCATTCCAAAATTTACAAGTACATTCCTGTTCAGAACAATGGAAGCCAGCTAATGCTCACCCACTATTTGCCCTTCCCTGGCATAGGATGGACCCCCACCCAACCTCCCTACTTCCCTGCTCCCAGGTCTGGTGAGCTCCAGAGCCCAAAAAACAGGGAGCACTAATGCAGGTTCTTCATAACTGAATTCTAAGCCCCTTTTTCATTAATTGGTGCAATTCCAAAGGGGTGCAGGGAATCTCAAAGACCATGACAGATTCCTGTACAGAGGCTCTGGTAATCTAAACTACGTAATATAGTGAGCCCGGGGGGTGGGGATTGAAATGGACCTGGGAGGATGAGGACTGCAACAGCCAGAGAACAGCATATACATAGAATCACCTTGTTCTCACAACAATAAATGTAGTTGGGTTTGTGGCTAGAGATCACAAAGTATCAAGGTGCAAATTAGGGCTAGAAGAAATCCTGTGCTCGCTAGCTAGTTGGTTCTCATAATCTTGTTCACTTCCCTGTTTCCCCTGCAGCTGTCACTGTTGGGCAGTAGAGTCTATATGCAGTTTGTCTGGAAACCTAGGATAAAGCAGGACCAGAAGATGTTGTCATTCACCATATGTGGGTGAAATTGATTTCCTTGACCTGGCTTGTCTGGTACAGAAGTAACTTGCTAGGGAAGGTCGTTGATGCAGAGAGTCAAAGAAGTTAATGAGTAATTAATGAAGATTGGCCCTTTCTGGGTTCTGTTGCTGCCCTTATGCCAGGTGGGAAGTGAAACATTCTGTTTTTTCTGATGTGCTGGACTAATTAATTTGGGCTAATAATGAGGACATTAATAAGCATCTAATGAGATTTCCCTGCTAACAGCTCTGGCATCATTTGTTAACAGGGACATGTGGCTGAGAACTTCATTTAGCAGAGTGTATTGGCCTCTCTCACTTGACTTGGTATGATGACAGGACAGGCAGCCTGACTGCTGCATTCAGCTTTCACTTTCCAAGTGAGTTGATGGGGCCTTCTGTCAGGGCTCAGATCTGCACTTTTAGCTGCTGTGTGATAAGCTCAATGTGTAAAAGAATTTGGGAGGAAAAAAGAATTCTGAAGAGGGGATTAGGGAGAGAGAGTTATGACTGTCCTAAGCAGTTAGTGGGTGAAATTTGGGCTTCAGTTTCTCAAGTATTCTCCAGGTCAGTGCATTTGATGGATGATATATTTGTCGTTATGTACTTCCACCAGGTATTTTCTCAGGTATATATCTACCTGTCTTGGATATCAAGGTGGTGGGAGTCTTAGCAGTATCTGAGTGCTGACATGTGAATTTGTTACTGCATCAAATGATAAAGGAGGCTGTTGGCAAAATCTGAATGAAGGGGAAAATAATTGAGCCACAGATGAATTTGTGCTGTTTTAACTTCCTGATCACCCTCAAGATTAGCCTGTTTCTTCTGTAGTTCTAGTGACTGAAAAGTCAGATTAAATTCTGTTCAAGCCATCCCTATCAGACAGGCCAATGGAAGATTGTTACCTAGGAACTGCAATAGTGGATGAGGGAGATAGTTCATCTAGCCCAGGAGTAGGCGACCTATGGCATGCGTGCCGAAGGCAGCATACGAAGGCTGATTTCAGTGGCACTCACACTGTCTGGGTCCTGGCCACCAGTCCAGGAGGCTCAGCATTTTAATTTAATTTTAAATGAAGCTTCTTAAACATTTTAAAAAACCTTATTTACTTTGCATACAACAATAGTTTAGTTATATATTATAGACTTATAGAAAGAGACCTTCTAAAAATGTTAAAATGTATGACTGGCATGCGAAACCTTAAATTAGAGTGAATAAATGAAGACTCGGCACACCACTTTTGAAAAGTTGCCGACCCCTGATCTAGCCCAATAGCCTGTCCTTGAGAGTTTGCCAGTACCAAACTTTTCAGAGAAGAGTGCATGAAATCCCTGGAGTGGACTATTATGGAAGTTTCTTCCTAACCCCATCAATAGGGCCCTAACAAATTCAAGGCCATGAAAAACGTTGTCACGGACCATGAAATCTGGTCTTTTGGTGCTTTTACCCTATACTATACAGATTTCTCAGGGGAGACTACCGTTTCTGAAATTGGGGGTCCTGACCCAAAAGGGAGGTTATTTTAGGGGGATTGTGATATTGCCACCCTTACGTCTGCACTGCTTTTGGAGAGTGGCGACTATTATTGGCTGGGCACCCAGCACTGAAGGCAGCGCCCCGCTAGCAGCAATGCAGAAATAATGATGGCAATACCATACCATGCCATTCTTACTTCTTCACTGCTGCCTTTAGACCTGGGCAGCCAGAGTGGCAGTTGCTGACTGAGGGCCCAGCTCTGCAGGAAGCAGAACAGAAGTAAGGTGGCAATACCATACCATGACATCCTTACTTCTGTGATGCTGCTGGCAGTGGCTCTGCCTTCAGAACTGGGCTCCAGTAGCTGGACTGGATCTCCAACTGCCCAGCTCTGAAGGCAGCACACCGCCAGCAGAAGTGCAGAAGTCACAGTAGCAGTACTGCAACTCCCCCGTACAATAACATTGCAATGCGCCCTCCCCCCCAGCTGTTTGAGTCAGGACCCCTAAAATTACAACTCCGTGAAATTTCAGATGTAAATTTCATGATTTCAGCTATTTAAAATTTTTAAAATCCTATGACCATGAAATTGACCAAAATGGACTGTGAATTTGGTAGTGCCCTCCTCATCAGTAGTGGTTGGCTTTTATTCCCTGAATTAGAAGAGTTTATATTCCCCCTTATTTCTTTTGTTTGATGCAATTGATGATTAGCTGTTTATATAATTGTCTAATCCTTCTTTGAATCTGATAAACTGTTGGCTGTACTGAAATGCCCTTTTTGGTCTCGTCTTCAGAGTTTTGTATACTTCAGTTTAGTTTTGTTTAAAGATTTTCAGGTGAATCTAGTGCTGGTGTAAGGTGCTGGCTTGATGACCTCCGAGGCCAGAATCTGCTTGCCCTGCTGCAGCTGTTCTAGGAAAAGCTTCTGCCATGTGCTATATCCCCTGTTGTTCTGCTTCAAACCTGACCCAGTGAGACCACTCCTAAGAAGAGTAAAAAACAAACAAACAAAAAAACCCCTCAGTCTCCATGGCTCGCTCAGTCCTTGGCTACTCCTCACATGACCAACCATCATGAGTCTGACAGTGGTTTACCTATCTCGGCTGGATTCGGACTAGCAATCTATAGATGAAGGAGGCACTTTATCCCATTACCAATTACTTGAGCCAGCCTGTCGAGTTTGAAATGACTCCTTGATTCCTGTGTTGGTGCTTTATCCCTTCCATGGGCATGTCTGCACTACAAACTTAAGTCAACCTATGTTAGGTCAGCTTATAGCTACTGTAGTAATTACTGCGGTGGTGCATGTCCATGCTACTCTCCTTCTGGCAATGGCGTTTATCCTCACCAGAAGCCACTTCCATGACTTAAGAGGGGCAATGTGAGGGGCTGAGAACAGGGTGTCTAAACTCCATGTGCAGCACTCTGCTGAGAGCCCGACTGCCACCTCAGACTCTCGGCTACCCTTGCCTCCTCCAGGAGTCCAGTGGGGAGCCTTGGTGCAGGCAGGGAGCCCAGGGGCAACCCAGTGGGGAGCTGGGAGCCTGGGGGGAAGCCCAACTAGGCCTGTAGTGGGGAGCCCCTCACCTGCCCCAGGATGACAGTCTGAGCTGAGAGCCAGGCTGGAGCTGTGAAATTGACAAGAATGACAGCCAGCCACCGATGTAAGTAACCCATAGTGTCTATATGGACACTGCATCGCCCTGCCTACACCTCTAGTGGAGGTGGAGTTATGTCAGTGTAGTAGGGCACTTACTTCGGTGGGAGCAAGGCTATAGTGTGGACACTGATAGACACTACTGATAGACTAATCATGCTGCCTTTTATCAACCTAATTCTATAGCGTAGACCAGGCCCAAGAGGAAACTTTTTTTTCATTGTCTAGATCCTACCATTAAGTAACTTGGTTAGTTTTTCAGCCCAAGTTTTTTTCCCCACTCTTGGTATTCATGCTGCCTCAGACCTTGGCACAATTAATTCATTTCCCTGTGTTGGAAGAGGGAGCATAAGTTTTCCCTCATTCAGCTGTTTGGTTTGCCGAGTACGGAGATAGAGAAAATAAGAGATGCTATGAGGAAAAATGAGTTGTCAAATCTCTCTAAATCCTTAGCAGTCTCACTGACCCAGATAAAGGTTCAGCCACACACTGGGATGTTTTGTGACCTGGGTGGGATCTACTCAGCCTCCTTCCAGCTATTCCTGCGGCTTGTATCTGGGTTTGTGTGTTAGAGAAGCCAGCAATATGTGACATCTCAGAGCACTTGTGTAAAATAATCCATCTGTTTAGACTGTAGAGTTGACCAGATTGAGGTGGGAGGGAGAGACTTCCTTTTATCTGTGGACATTGTGTGTATGAAGATAACTGCAACTGTAGGCAGGCTCTGGAAAGCAGGGCGGGGAGATCTAGACAGGCTGGATAAAGTAAATTGGATTTTTTGAAAATTCATCTTTTAAAAAACAAACCTATTTGAAATTGTCACTTTATGTTAAGGCCTACATTTACATTTTAATCAAAATCACTTAAATTAAATTTAAAAATATTCAAGCAGTTCGTATTTGCTGAAGTTTTAAAGAAAGTCAAACCACTGAACTAGTGGAAGTCACTGGCTGAAAACCTGGAACCAGTTTGTTGAAGTGCTAAACCAGCACTTGACCCAGTAGCTTCTTCTGCAGGTGCAGAGTATTTTCTTCAACTAGTTCAGTTCAATGATTAGCTCATTCAAAGTTGAGAAACCAATTAATTGCCAGTTTAAGAAGCAGGGAAGGTTGTTTTCCTCTTCCAGTCTTAATAAATGCAAGGTGCAAGAGTATAAGATCTGCTAGTTCTAAATTTTGAAGAACATGATGACCAAAAACAGTCAGTTCGTTTCTCTAACTACAGATAATTCAGTGGAACCCCATTTATCTGATCTAATTGGGACTGGGACCAGATTGCATAATCAAAAATCCAGATAATCAGGAGAATAGGCAAAGAGCCCCAGCCCTACCTGGTTGGGGTATGGAGGTGTTTAAACAGTTAATTTTAAATGCAAAACATGTTTTGATATATATTTTTCTTGTATATCCAGCACATTTAAGGTAGTTTTGTTTAACTAATAACTTAAGAATGCTGCTTTGTGCATTTTTGATTGAATTCAGATTTCCAATTACAGCTTGACACTGATCACAATTAAAAAAGACAATGTAATAAATCGAAATATGTAATTCACCATTTTCTAACATAAAATATGTAAAATTTAGGAATATGAATAAGCATGTATTAAGCTGTGCAATTTACCAGTGTGTATAAATATAGCATAGCCTACTGGTTAACAAAAAGAAATACCAAATAATACCAACCAATTGGAATGAATTTTCTTTAGGAAACTAAAGTACATTTATTTAAATCAAGGTTTCCTGCTTGCTGATTTATGTCATGATTAAAATTGGTGGTTTAAAACACTGATTTAAACCAATCCACCTGGGTTTTGGGTAAGATTTTGTCCTCTCCATTTGGCCAGTGTGTGTATGAGGCTTTAGGCACCAAGTGGCTGTGGTCTGGATTGTGGCACCAGTGCTGCTTGTAAATATGAGCATAAAGTTGAGTGCATTAACTGCCTGAACTTCCCACAAGTGTTTTGCCAATGTGTGTCTTTCCCTTTCTATGGGACAGCTGTGAGTGCTTTTCATGTTCCTGATGGGAGATGAAGCCAAACCCATCTAAGCTCTGTCTGCTGCTTCTGGCAGTGCTGTGCAGAGCTCAGGAGCAGGATTGGGAGATGAGATGGTGTGGGAACAAATTAGAGAGTCTTGTGCTGACTTGACAGTATTGACTCTTCTGCCCATGTCTCCAGTTCCCATGTGTTCTGCGCTCCGCTCAGCAGCATTCAGATTCCTGTCTGCAAATGTCTTTTATGCCTTAATCCCATCCTTCTAGTTTCCCTTTAGAATTCCTGGATGTTACTTGGTTTCCATATTGCCTTCCTGCCACAAGGGGGTAATGTTGCTGCTGCTCACTGCTTTCCTGCAGTTCATTACAGTACCCAAATGTCTCTTGGAATGCCTGTAGAAAAGAAGAAAATGTGGTTTGATACTCGTTTCCCCTGAGTCTTAAATTACAGCTTCTGATCTCAGAGTTACTATAGGTCTACAAGTGTTTCCCATTACAATAGAGAAAAAAATCTATGGGGTATATATTGGAAAAATGTGTGTGTTATGGATAGGGAGTGGGAAGGAAGTGGGTGGTGTTGGCTTGTATGTGAAGGCTCTGTTGGGAGTATAATAGGGTGACCAGATGTCCCGATTTTATAGGGACAGTCTTGATACTCAGGGCTTTGTCTTATATAGGTGCCTGTTACCACCCCCTGCAGTCCCATCCTGATTTTTCAGGCTTGCTTTTCTGGTCACCCTAGAGTAAAAGGAAGAAGCAAGTGCTTTGCTTCTCTGATGAAAGTGTGCTTATAGAATAAAATGAGTTAGAACTACAAAAAAAACAAACACCCCATCCAATGCCATCTAATTTGTCGTGCCCTCCACACCTCTGGCCCCGAGGGTAGGGCAGCCGTGTCCATATAGGCTGTATTCTCTAGGGCTTTACTCACTGTAAATAGCTTTCACTCCTTCCCTAGGAGACTGCTCTATAATCCATGGGCTTGTCTACATCACAAAGTTGCAGCGCTGGTGAGGGGGTTACAGCGCTGCAACTTAGGAGGTGTATACATCTGCAGGGCATCACCAGCGCTGCAACTCCTTGTTTGCAGTGCTGGCCGTACTCCCGTTTTGTCTCGGGTGTAGAGGATCCAGCGCTGGTGATCCAGCGCTGGTAATCAAGTGTAGACACTTACCAGCGCTTTTCTTGACCTCCGTGGAATAAGCAGGTATCCCAGCATACCTGAGGAAGCCTCTCTGGTAATCAAGCAGGTCTCCTTCCCCGGTTTTCTCTCGCGTTCCCCGAACCCCAGTGCAAGCAGGTCTCCTTCCCTGCGGTTTGCACTCGCGTTCCCCGAACCCCGAGCAAGCAGGTCTCCTTCCCTGCGGTTTTCAGGGGGGTTCGGGGAACGCGAGAGCAAACTGCGGGGAAGCTGGTCTCCTTCCCTGCGGTTTGCTCTCGCGTTCCCCGAACCCCAGTGCAAGCAGGTCTCCTTCCCTGCGGTTTGCTCTCGCATTCCCTGAACCCCGAGCAAGCAGGTCTCCTTCCCTGCGGTTTGCTGGGTGGCTCCGGGAACGCGAGAGCAAACCGCGGGGAAGCTGGTCTCCTTCCCCGGTTTGCTCTCGCGTTCCCCGAACCCCGAGCAAGCAGGTCTCCTTCCCTGCGGTTTGCAGGGGGGTTCGGGGAACGCGAGAGCAAACCGCGGGGAAGCTGGTCTCCTTCCCCGGTTTGCTCTCGCGTTCCCGAACCCCGAGCAAGCAGGTCTCCTTCCGTGCGGTTTGCAGGGGGGTTCGGGGAACGCGAGAGCAAACCGCGGGGAAGCTGGTCTCCTTCCCTGGTTTGCTCTCGCGTTCCCCGAACCCCCCTTGAAGCCGCCCAACAGCGCTGCAGTGTGGCCACATCTAACACCACTTGCAGCGCTGGTTGCTGTAAGTGTGGCCACTCTGCAGCGCTGGCCCTATACAGCTGTACTAATACAGCTGTAACAACCAGCGCTGCAAAATTGTAGATGTAGACATACCCCATGTTAAGTGATATTTTTCCTCTTGTGTCTGAGGAATTCCTGGCAGCTTGTTATGGGGCTGGCTGGTCACTTTTAAACAGGCTTGGCAAGGAGAATATTTTCAATTCTATCTTGAACAATTACATAGATCTGTAGGCATGCCTCTCGTGTCTCTAGCCTTGGGGTACGCTTATGTTAAAAACAAGCAAGCAATTCTTCCTCATCACTTCTCAAGCCGAAACTGCAGATAAGGCAATGATTGTCTCAGGCTAGGGGCAGTCTGGTGTTTAAGCCAGACTGAGGGCTTGACTACACTGGCACTTTACAGTGCTGCAACTTTCGCGCTCAGGGGTGTGAAAAAACACCCCCCTGAGCGCTGCACGATACAGCGCTGTAAAGCCTCAGTGTAATCAGTGCCGCAGTGCTGGGAGCTACGCCCGTAAGGGATGTGGTTTACGTGCAGCGCTGGGAGAGCTCTCTCCCAGCGCTGGCGCTCTGACCACACTCACGCTTCAAAGTGCTGCCAATTTCAAGTGTAGCCAAACCCAGATAGAGAAGGAGCAATCCTGCTTTTACCCAACCAAGGGTAACTATTATACATAGAATGGAGCAGAATACAGTCACTCTTTGCCACCTTGATATGGAGACAAGCTAGTAGAGTCTGAGTCCTGTCATGTAATGCTTTGATGCCAATGACCAGACCACTCAGAGCAAGCTGGGGCTTGCAGTCGACACCTCTGTATATCTATTACACAAGTCTCAACTGATGTCAGGGTGCCATTGTGCTAAATGCCATGTGCTGTACAAACACCTAGTGAGAGCCTACAAACTGAATAGGCAAGAAAGACAAAGGGTGGAAGAAAGGAAGTAGTAATATCCTATCCTCATTTTATAGGTGGGGAACTGAGGCACAGATACTTGGTTGCAACAATGATCTATAAGGTCCCAGTTTGTGTCAGTAACATCACAGAAGGTGGCACATGGGTTGAGTGGAGGCGGGATTTGACATTTCAGTATTGAATGAGGTAGGGTGAAGATAGTTTCTGATGTGACGGAGGAGGCGAAACCAGTGGTGAGATTCAAAGGGAGGGATGACCTGGTTAAAGTGATAAGCTAAGAGAACTATCTTTGAAGCAGCATTCTGAGCGGATATAAGTGAGGCAAGATTGCATCTGTCAAGAGCAGAGAGAAGGATGTTGCAATAATCGAGATAGTGAGAGCCTGGATCAGTTTTAGTTCTGTGGACGGATAGGGATGACCGTAACTTACAGATATTATGCAGAAAGAATCACTAAGATTTAGATGTAGCATGGATATGAGGACCTAGACAGAGGTCTAAATCAAAGTTGATGCCCAGGTTACAGGCAGCGTGGTGGTGGTATTGACAGTGATTGAGAATAGGGATGAGGCAGAAAGGTTGGAGGTGAAGATCAGGAGCTCTCTTTTAGCTGTGCTAAGCTTGAGTTAGATGTGGGACAAGGAGATATGAGAGAGACAAGACAAGATTTTAGCTTGGACAGGTTGGTAGCAGAGAGTTAGGTCTTGGAGTTCTCAGTGTGGATGAGATTACTCAGATGAAGAGAAGGGAACCAAGGAGAGATTCCTAGGGACCCCAAAGAAAGTTGGAGGGGGGATGCGGTGGATTCACTTTTGCTTCCTCTGATTCTTCCTGTCCTCCCCTTGATGTGGGATCATTTTTAATTTCTCACTTCTTTTCCCCTCTTCAGCTTTTGTCCTTCAGCTAAGGCTATGTCTACACTGCACAGCTGTGCCGCTAAAAGGAGCACAGTGTAGCCACTCTTTGTCAGCAGGAGAGTTCTCCCGCTGACCAAATAAATCCACCCCCAACGAGAGGCAGTAGCTTTGTCGCCAGGAGAGCTCTCCCACCGACAAAGCACTGTCCACACTGGCGCTTTTCATAAAACATTTGTCATTTGGGTGTGGGGGGGGGGTGTTTTTTCACCTCCCTGGCAACAAAAGTTTTACTGATGAAAGTGCAGTGTAGACAAACCCTTAATCTCTCTCCTCCCTTCAGTTCTCTGTTTTTAATTTCCTCTATACCCATCTCTTCCCTGAGCCGCTGCAGTTCTCTGGCCAAGTTTATTAGTTGGCTATTTTACTTTTTTTGGCTAACTCCCCTCCACAGCCTTTCTCTGTTTCTTTTTCCTTGGAGGATGGTTATAGAAATAATAAATAACAGTAGTTAACCTCCTTCCTTATAGTAAGCAGCCTCTTGAAATGGCTGGTCCCTGGATGCCTGTATGGTGAACGCTTGACTCTTGCACTCCCAATTGTTGCCAGAGCCTGTTGCATAGATGTTGTACTGAAAGAGACATAGAGTTCTGAGCCCCAGATGTTAGTTACAAATTTGTATTTTCATCAGATTTGGTGGAGATGTTCTGCCTTGGCCTTGGCCTTGGTCTAATTTACACTTCTGAAGCCAGTGTTGTTGTGGATTTAAGAAAAGTAAGGCCAGAATTGGGTTCATAATGGCACCTTCATTGTAACCTTAACTATGGAGAAGTTACTGTCACTCTAGAATGCTGATGTTTAAGTGGTCATTAGACTTCAGAGTCAACATGCTTCTTATAGGAATGGACCATTCATACCACTCTGAGCTGTGTTGGATCCAGTATGGAAGCTTTTGTTTGCATAAGTACTAGAAACTGAATTTACTAAGGATGCTTATACGTAAGCGTATTCACAGAGAGCTATAGTAAACAATACAAAAATAAAACAGATCCCTGCTTCTAAGAGCTTACAGTCTAAATAGAGAAGAGAGAGGAAGAGAGAGAGCACAGTATTTTGAAATCCTAGCCTAATCTGCAGTCGCACATTTCATTACCCTTTCCAGCTATGTGCCCATTTCACTCTTGTAGTATGCTCTCATTTAGTCACACCTTTGTTTTAACTCTGTTCTATTAACTGTTTCCAAGCTACAGCCCTCCTCCATCACCAGATTTCCTCATGCTTAGAACTAACCTATTTCCCAAGCCACTAGAACTGTTGAAGCCCTGCATTGCCCTAGTTTGGAGCAATCAGGAGTCCCTGCTCATGAGATATCAGGTGCCAAAGTTAGCTATTCTGTGACTACCAAATACCAGCATGTTCCACAGGCCAGTCCACCCCCAACTGTGTTGTAGCATCATTGCTGATGGGGAAAGATCAGGTCTGCCTCTCTCCCAATTGTTTCAGTTTTGACTCACCATTCTGAGTGAAACTGTTTCTTACCCAAGCCTCTTTGCACCCACTGTAGCTTCCTATTTTAGGAATAAACTAATGCTGCTGCTGCTCTCTCACTCTGATCCTTTATTAGGGAGGGTTGGTGCGAAAAACTGATCCTCCCTCCCTCCCTCCCATAGTGACTAATAGGGGTTACTAGCTGTTCCTGCGGCAGAGCTGCTTGTGTGTCTAAAAGCTGGGCTTATTCCCATGTGTACACCTTTCCCCCCCTCCCCCCCCCAGATTTCTGAGAAAGCTCAGGCCCACTCATACGGGCTCTTCCCCCTTTTCCCCTTTCTTCTGTTGGGGCAGGCTTCCTCAATAGAGCTCCATGCTGACAATATTCCTCCATCAGCTCTTGCAGTGAGTGGAAGAATAAGCTCAGGGCTTGTCTACATCAGAAAGTTGCAGCGCTGGTGAGGGAGTTACAGCGCTGCAACTTTGAAGGTGTACACATCTGCAGGGCATCACCAGCGCTGCAACTCCCTGTTTGCAGTGCTGGCCGTACTCCCGTTTTGTCTCGGGGTAGAGGATCCAGCGCTGGTGATCCAGCGCTGGTAATCCAATGTAGACACTTACCAGCGCTTTTCTTGACCTCCGTGGAAGGAAGAAGCCTCTGGTAATCAAGCAGGTCTCCTTTCCCGGTTTGCTCTCGCGTTCCCGGAACCCCGAGCAAGCAGGTCTCCTTCCCTGCGGTTTGCTGGGTGGCTCCGGGAACGCGAGAGCAAACCGCGGCGAAGCGGGTCTCCTTTCCCGGTTTGCTCTCGCGTTCCCGGAACGCCGAGCAAGCAGGTCTCCTTCCTGCGGTTTGCTGGGTGGCTCCGGGAACGCGAGAGCAAACCGCGGCGAAGCGGGTCTCCTTTCCCGGTTTGCTCTCGCGTTCCCGGAACTCCCCTTGAAGCCGCCCAACAGCGCTGCAGTGTGGCCACATCTAACACCACTTGCAGCGCTGGTTGCTGTAAGTGTGGCCACTCTGCAGCGCTGGCCCTATACAGCTGTACTAATACAGCTGTAACAACCAGCGCTGCAAAATTTTAGATGTAGACATGGCCTCAGACTGTCGAAACTGCTCCTTTGATATAATGAGAACCCTGGACTTTCCAGCCTCATGTGATTAGCATGAACCTCCTCCCCCACCTGAGGCCAAAATTAATATATTCTAAACTGATCCAAAGTGCGTCCTCCTTGGATGGAGAGCAGATTTGGCTGTGCTTCATATGTGCATTGAATTTGAAAAGGTCTGACTGGCCCTCTTTGCAGTTACCTCTCTGACCTGGACCAAATTCTGTTCATGTAATATACATCAGCCCCACTACCTTACTATCTTAAATCTCCAACATTTCCTTCCCATTCAAAAGACAAGATTGCACAGGGTTGATGAGCAAGTGAAACCTTCCCCAAATTCTGTACTTAGACGTGTGAATTTGAGGAAAGTGGCCTGTAACCTGCCCCTAGCTCTAATCTCCACCTGGGCCTTTTTGCTTCTCCCCTCAAAATTGGAAGGACAGTTGACTCAAACACGTGACTTGCTTAATGTATCCGGATTTACATTTTTTCATAAACTAAACTAGATAATCCATTCCCTGATTAATTATAAAGAGGGAAAAGGAAAGGCAAATACCTTGCATCTCTTGAACGCAATACCCTGACTCCTCTAGACTGGCTTCCTCTCTTGCTGTCCAGATAACTGCTTTTTAATGCTGTCCCCAGGATCCTCTTATCAGGCCCCTGCATTTGGGTTAGCTTGTGGATCCATATGTACTTCCCTTGATGCAGGGCAGCTGCCCTGGTTTTTCCAGTTTTCTTCAGTTACCTAGATGCACCAGTTAGTTAAAACTTAGGGGCAGGTCCTCAGACCTACTGTCACATGTCAGTTTACTGATCCACCCTGTCTCCCCACTGTAGCCCTTTCAAAGAGAGGGGGATGTTGAAGGGTTTAAGGAGACAGCGGAAAGTGGTAGCATTTATATACATTACAGTTATTTATGATTGTTCCAGTCCCTTCATCATTAAGCATGTACTCTCTACACACATGCACTCACACACTGTCACACTCTGTTTCTGTATAAACACACGCAGCAAGCATGCTTGGGGACAAAGCTGCCTTGATTCAATTAGTCACTTTGATACAGAATTCCTAACTGGAGAAGTTACAGCCAAGCACTGATTCCCCAGGGCCTTGAGCCCAGGCGGGCTCTGGGCCTGAGCGAATAGAGAGAGACCTCAATAAATAGGAATTTAACCAAAATAGTGATGACTCTGGCTTTCTCCAGTTGAACCATTCTGGTCTGTTGAGTAACTAACATGCGTTTATAAAGATTTTGTCCCCCCTCCATACATATTTAACTGATTGCTCGAAATGGCTGCGTTTGTGCTGGTGTAATTGATCCCCCTGTTTTTCTTGAGAGAGCACCTGCTGGAACTGAAGTTCAGGGAGCAAGCAGGGTTTATCATCTGCTGAGAAAGTGACTAATTTTTTTGTTTTGAATTGTATCGAATTCAAATCCTCTTCCAGGGGAAAGCTGGGGTACATGGCCTAGATGCCCTCTGAAGGTCCATGGGCCTGTTTTTTATGTATAAAATGTGCCTGGTGGGGCTGAGTTCAGACAAGGCTGGGGCTCTGGGCACACATTGATGTGGTCTCTGAGCAGCTCTCCCACAACTTGGGGCCCCCTTAGGAACAGCAGGGCTCCCCCCTCAGGAAAGGCAGTTCTTCCTCCATCCCTCTCCAGAGAGGTAGGAAGCCTCCAGTGCTTGCCCCACAATCTGAGGTATATCTGCTTGGGCAGGCGGACAGAAGCTGCAGAACTTTTCTGCTGCAAAACAGAGTCCTCTATGATTGGTGGTGGTGGGACTTCTCAGAGCAGTGGGTCTTGAGGCTAACACCCCAGTTAGATGTATGGAGCTATTCAATGCTCTGAGGGCTGCTGTTTCAGGCAGTGTCTGCATGCTTGAGTAGATATCACTGTCTTGGTTACATTCTGGCACATCTTCAAGCCTTTCTTCAAACCACGAGGGCTAGAAAGTTTTATTTTAAAAAGTGAAAAACTGAATTTCTGATATAACCAGGTCACTCCAGGCACAGGCATATCGTGCTTGTGCCTTTAATCGGGCTTTGGTGCTTTTCCATCTCTCTGAGTGCAGAACTACAAACATGGAGTAAATAGCAAATGTAATAATCAGCCTGACTCAATGTTAGATACTTGTGTTTTTCTCTCCCCCGAATCCTAAAAGAACTCCAGCACCTGAAATGCAAAGTGGAAGGTCTCTCACTTTTGTGTAGTTTCCATCTTTGCAAAGTCGTTGCCAAACTAAACAGTATGCTCTCGGCTCTGTTCTCAGCCCTTAGCATGTTCATCACAGATGCATGCTTCTCCTCACTTGCAAACCAGTCCATTAATCACTCTCTGGGTTCTGTATGTTGAGGGACCTCTGCATAATACTCCCACATCTCCTGTTCTGATTTACGGCCTTTGTCTGCGACTGTAGCAGATTGAGTGTAACCTTGCATCACTTGAAGAATTAATCACTCTTCCTGGTGCCCACAACACTCACCAGGGGGAGATGAGGAGCTCCACCAGAGATGCTGCTTGCCTTTTGTGGCATCAGAGAGTTAAATAGAGGTTAATATCTGAGCCAGAAAGCAGAACTGCTGTAGGGATGAAGCTGAACAATCAGCACCTCAGTTCACTTAACAAAACCTGGTGAATTCTGGAGCATTAGCCCCATTTCTCTCAGAGACAGGGGAAGGGATTTTTGAGTCCTCCTTTCCCCCAACCTTTTCCTAGGGAGAATTCAAATCCAAGGATCTATCTCCCTGCAGACTTTAACAAATATATATATATATACATTTGTTTGTTATAGTCCATACCTCATTCTTCTTGTCCTTGTGCTCTTTCCCCTTTTTTCTGTGTCTGGGACTTTCCACCGTCTTGGCAGAAGATTGTGTTCTTTCATCTCCTCTTGAGTAGAAAGTTCTTAAAGTTTGATTCCTATAGGTCTCTTATTTGGAAGCGCCATTCCCCATATGACTACATTTTTGTACTAGTGCAAATGCGTTCTTCAGTCTCTTCTTTCGGGTAAGGAATCCATTCCTCTGCCTGAGGGCTGGATTCTGCCAGTATGTGTGGAATGGCCAAGGGTAATTCGGGAGATGTTCCTCCCTCCTCAACTCCCATCCTCCCCCAACCCCATTTCCTGGCACATTTCCTGAGTTCAGGCATTTTGTGTGTTACACCTTCAGAGAAATGGGATCACATGGTTCAGCTGCCCATGGCCGCCTATGACCAATGCTGATTTCCCAGTGGCTTAAGCACACCCTCTTCCAGAACTCAGCTGTGTGGGTGTTCTGGGGTCACAGTTTAACATTTCAGGGGTATGTGAGAGTGAAGTAAACAGATGCAGACTTTTCCCAGGACTCTAAACACCATTACCTTTTACTTAGCATGACAAGTACATAGATCTAGACAAAATAATAGACACACCAGTATGTATTTCCCTGCCTCAGTTTCCTCATGACTCTGGAGCATTCTCTGGGCTTAGGACCGAGTCCTCTGGGGAGTCTAGGATCTCACTTCATGTGGCTTCTGTTAAGAATCATAGTGTCTGTCTCGAGGTCAGCTAACTTCTGACTTCCTTATTTTGTTTCATATTTAAACAAGATGCCCCTGCTATAAAACTATGTCAGTGTCTTCCTCTCTCCTGCCCAGAGCTTTCTGTGTCTGAGCAACCCAGCGCTCTGCTTTTACAGGCTAGCATCAACGCCTTTTAGTTTCTTTGCTCTGTTCATCTTGAGGCTAAAAGACCAAAAACATCAAGACACTTGATCACAGCCTTGGGTAAGCCAAGAAACTACTCACACTTGATCTTAGCTGCCGAGGATTTCCCTCTTTCCCAGTTGGAGAGAACTGGCTCTCCTTGCTTCAGCCATCCCATTGTCCCAAGGTGTTTCTACTTGAATAGAGGACCATTAAGATTTAATGACCAACCATTGGGTCTGGTCTGGCAGGTATGTGACACAGCCCTTGTCACTGCATGGTTGACTCACTCACTATACATTGAGGCATTCCATGATGCAGTACTTTCTTACAACCAAATTCATAAGCTGTTTATAGGTTCAGTTCATAGGACTAATAAAATCAAGCATGCTGTTCTGCACTGGATGTCTCTTCCTACTCTTCTGACTCTGTTTACTTATGCCTGAGCAGTGCTGTTAAGTGATAATCCAGTCCAGAAACCATGCAAAAACTGAAATAAACTAGAACAGTGTTTTTCAACCTGTGGGTCATGACCCAAAATTGGGTTGCCAGGAAGTATCAAAGGGTCGTGTGATAGGCCCTGGTGGTGGTGGTGGTGGGGTTGGGTCCTGCCCGTGGAGTGGTGGTGGAAAGCCACCAGAGAGACACCCTGGCTGTCCCTCCCTCACTCCATGGTGGCAGCTCTGATCCTGTGTGTCTGACTGGGCTCGGCTCAGCTTTCCACTCCGGGTGTTGCAACATGGTACATGGGGTTGCAGCACTGCTGAGGTTTGGCCCAGTCACTCCTTTGTCATGAAGATGGAGGACCAGCCAGGCCAAATTTGAATGAGGGGTGCTGCACCCTCTGTGCCAAGTTGCAGTGCTATTCAAACAAATTGGCCAAACCTGACCGGCACTGAAATAAAATTATAGAATTATAGGACTTGAAGGGACTTCGAGAGGTCACCTAGTCCAGTCCCCTGCACTCATGGCAGGACTAAGTATTATCTAGACCATTCCTGACCTGTGTTTGTCTAACCTGCTCTTAAAATTATCCAGTGGTGGAGATTCCACAACCTCCCTAGGCAATTTATGCCACTGCTTAACCACCCTGCCAGGAAGTTTTTTCCTAATATCCAACCTAAACCTCCCTTGCTGCAATTTAAGGATCCTTGAGGTCACAGTGATCCCAGTGGGGAGATGAGCCCAGCCAGCCCCATGGAGCTGTCACTGTGATACGCACTCTACTTTTTTAGTACTTTAAGGTGTATATTGTTTATCCTGGTAAGAAATATTGAGTAAGCCGGATATTTTTTGTACTAAAGCTATTTCCTGGGTTGCAATGGGCCATCAAGGTTTGCAAATGGGTCCTGAGCCCAAAAAGATTGAGAACCACAGTACTTAACATTTCAGACTCTGGAGCTTTTTATCTTTCAGATTCCTGAGTACTAAAGCAGAACTGACAAGGATTCCACTAACGATAATCTCCTAAATTAGGTCCTTTTCAAGGAACTGGTAGATTTGTTTACTAGCTCTTCTTTCTTTGAGCTTGAATAGGTTGTTTCTGATCCAAGAGAGTTATGAAATTTCATATCTTCCCAAGAGCTGTAAAATCTGATTAGCTACTAAGTATGGTGGTTCAAGATCCCTGTTTGCTTGCATGGCTGTACACAAGTAGGCTGAGACCCTGAAATCTGCTCTGTGAAGTGAAGAGACTAAAATGTGAAGGTTTTTGGAAAAACAAATGCTGCTTGCCCTTGAGGAGATCATATGGACTGGATAGGGTTTTGGTCTGACATAGCCATTCATGCGACAATGCTGGTCTCCAGGTCCATAGGAATTAATTATGAAACCCTCTTTAAATGCCTGGGCGCAACATTTGAGGATGAGCAGGAGGTGATGTTGGACAACTCTCGATGCCTCACTTGTTGTGGGGATTCAACTCTTCTTTGTTACCTTTCTGGGTTAAGCTTCCCCTTTTATAGTGGAAAGAACATTGAATACTGTTTAGTTCTCCATAGGATTTGTATATAGAACCGTGTGTGTGTGTGTGCGTGTGGTACTCTGTATCCACAGGGGCCAGAATCCAAGAGCTCTGACAGATAATTGTGAGCTGAGAGGAATGGGAGGATATGATCCATGGACCTGCTTCAATTCCACCTCCACATAGGTTTCTTGGGCCCTACTGTCCTTATGGGAAGATACAAGACTGAATGCCGAGAAGAATAGTAAAGAAGTTGGCAGAGTGGTCGTCCCTTTGAAGCTGAAGCATCTTGACTATGACTTCCATCCTCATTCAATTTGGAGGTGGACTGAGGGTGTGATTGTGCAGGGCTAGGGAGACTGTAGCCATCCTTATAAGAGAGTACTTCAGCACAGTTGCTGTTTTTGCCTGGCAGCACTTAGCAGCTTCTGGATGGTAGGGATGGAGGCTGCCTGAGCAGTAGCATGCTTTGGAGTGAACACTTGTCACATGCACACAGTGCTTGAGTTGCTTTTTAAAGAGTTCCCCTTTTGATCAGTACCTCCCTTTTTGAGAGGGAAGGGAAGCCGTTAGCTTTGTACAGTTAGATAGCTTAGTTATTGATGTGCATGCTGTGCTGCTGGGTTTGAGACTCCATTGGGCTAGAGAGTTTTAGGAATCATGTATCCTTGGAAACTGATCCCAAGAAGCTAAACTTGCTGCATTTGAATACCTCCTGAGATCCTTTATGGATAAATCAGTCGTTGGGTCCCAAGTGGCCTGGGTGATTAAATCTTGCTGCCAATGGGGAGAGTATGAGGATAGTAGGGAGAAATTAATCTGCTAATTCCTACAGTAACATCAGGGGATTGTGCTGGGTTTTTTAAAGCTATGGCTTCTGTCATTCAGCTGCTTCATGCTGGAGAAACTCACCAATGCTCTGGTGGCTGATGAAAATCAAAACTGCTCAGAGGGTTGGAGGCATGGAAACATTCTTGGGATGCTTGGCTGCCCAGCAGCTCCCATTTTCCTTTTCCTCCCCACTTTCTTTGCTACTGTTTGTAGCTGTCCATTCCTCTTTTGATCAGTGTGCTCCCAGGTGGAGAGCAGCTTAAGGAAAAGCTTCTTTCTGCATTGTCTCTCTCTCTCTTATTTATTCTGTTTAAATTGTGTTGTCTCATAACTTGGACTTCCAGTTCCCTTTTTCCTCTTCTCGACTACTGCTTCTGTTTACAGTCCCTGAGTAATATTGTGTGGGGTAAAATGGCGGTTCCACAACCTTTCCCTCAGGTGCTGATGTTGGCAGGCAGGCGGTCCGTTGAGATCACAGCAGAAAGTGCTGCCGAACAGAAGGCAATTTATATCTCCTTGTAATGTTAGGCTTTTTAAAAAAAAAAAAAAAAAAAAAACCATTTTAGCAAGCTGGGCTTGAAGCATCTCCTAGTGTGCGCAGAGTTAATCTTCATCACCGAGGCATTGATTGACAATCTGGAGGATGTTAATGTGTGATTCTCCCTGTGAGCGGGGGAGGAGAGTGGAAATTGCAGTTTCTTTGCTAATTGTACTTTAGATGTCATTTGTGACAATTTCATGTTGTCTAGACAGAGATTGTGAAGCAATTGCTTCAATAGAGCCTAGTGTTAGCCTGCTATGGATCTGGGTAGCAGTGGGGTGGGGGGAAGGGAGCTCGTTGCTCCAGAAGGGACACTTGAATCAAGCAATGCCAAGTGAAGGGTTTCAAGAGGAGGTGCAACCCGAATTTTTTGTGAAAACATCACAGGCTGTTTGTTTAGTAGCTAGCACTTGTTGCAGCTGCTGTTCCTTCAGGGATCATCTTTTTCTACCTATAACAGAATTACTAGTAATACTGTTAGCACTGACAGCACTTCAGACTGCCCCAGTCTTTGCCTCCTAGACTAGGTCTTCCTAGAAGCAGCTGTTTCTGACCAAGGATCATTGATTTCTGCTTTCAGGTTCCCAGAGTTGGGCATATTCTAATGGGGGAGGGGGTGAGTGATCCATTAGCCCATTATATGGATTTAAGAACTGGAGTTTGAAGTCTAAAGACTGTGAAAGTATATCACTTTAAAAGCAGGCACCACAGTCTCCTTGGGGATTGTAGGTAACAATATTAGTGTTGTAGACCATGGATGCGTTATTGATGATGATTTAACAGTACCTCATTTACTGAACCCATTTATCTGGCTATGAAAATGAACATTGAGCTGCAAGTTGGTCCTCAGGGCTTTAGATTGGAACAAATTTTTTTAACTAATAAAACAGATTGCTTTGACATTAGTGGTTTTAGGTGCAAGTCATCTCTGCCATCCTCTGGAACAGAAGTAGAAATTGCCCTTCTGGATCCCACATGATCATGTTAGGTAATAAAGCAAGTCCTCACTCACCTCTCCAACACCCAAGTTCGTGCGGAGTTGGTATTTGGGCACACAATTCTGTCAGAGACCAGACACCAATGCGTTGATCAGCGGGCTCACACTAACCCAAAAGCTTTAGAATAAGTGTGGCCCCTTTATTAGGGGTGAGCATCAATATTTATACACAGAAGTAAACAAAGTGATTAATAAAAGATAATGGTCATGCATAATCAATCAAGATTTTACAGGAAAAGCAAGTTTAACAAGTAAATGCATAGAGATAAAGGCTAATGGCTACTTAATAAAGGGGGTGTCATGAGTAGTTTGCAGGTCAGTGCTTTGTTCGATAAAGGGTTCAGAAAGGATTATGCAGAGACGGCCAGTCTGGGTGTGTTTTGGCTCCAAAGTTCACCAAAAGTTTAGACCCAACATTCCTCCATTTGTAGCTTTGAGATAACTATTAATCAAAAAGCTACACCCTATTTCAAGATCTCAAGGGCCGCTTGGCAATTTCAGCCTGGGCCAATTCGAAGAGAGTAAGGCTTTTAGCTGAAGTGGGAAAAGAATAAACTGACTTACATGAGTTTATGAGGGAGGGGACACACTGAATACAGCAACACAGTATTATAAGGACTACTATGGCCCCAACAACACCCACCAAGAGGTTTTTAACCCACCCAAGTCCGGGCAGCCAATTCCATAAGGCTCCCCACCAATTATAAGGTGGCTGGCCAGAGGAGTAGTTTTTAGCCATTTCCCTTAGGTGTTTGGTACGTTGAAAAGTGTCAGAGTAGGTGTCATTTACAAAAACACAGCATTCTTCATTTATGAGGGCGCAAGTTCCTCCCTGGGCTGCTAACATCATATCTAAAGCCATTCTGTTTTGCAAAGCTAACTGGCGCAGCTGGGACATTTCCCCCCTGATTCCAAATAGGGTTGCAGTTTCATTGGTCAAAGATTCTAATAGTCCCTGTAGACGGATGATAGCACCCTTCAAGCTAGTGTGACCAGCCCACCGCTGCCAGGACAAACCATCACGGAGATTAATATCTCTGTCAGTTTCACGAATGTTACGAACGTGGGGAAAATGAGGGGGAGTGAGGGAGATCCGAGAAGGCGGTGCTAGCCATGCCAAATAACATGACCCTGCCCAATCAGGGGAGAGAAAATATAAGCCTTGGGCCCGCACACCCAGTATGTTCCATATAATGCGTTTTGGGTATTCCATTTCTCAAAGTAGGAGGTAACCCACCACCCGTTGTACCACTGTTCCCCTGGTAACGCAGAGGGGTCGTTGTGTGAACTGCAGAGGCACAATTTGGTAGTGTTGTCCTCAAAGGGCAGTGTAGTACTGCTTGAGCAGTTGTATAAGGCAATTGTGTATCCTTTAACAATTGGTTGGACACCCTCGAGATCTGAGCAGGGCTTTTTAAAAACTGACTCTGAAAACCTGCCCCTCCATGAAAAAGTTGAAAAGGTTGGATCGGGGTGAGGGATCCACATATGGGATAAGTGGGATGCGCAAGGCTTGAAGCCAAGATTTTTACTAAAGGCAGTGCCATTAAAATATATGTTGCATTTACTTGTTCCCACAAAAGTTGACCCTTTTTCTTTAACAAAACACAGTGATCCTGTTTGATTGGTTACCCTGAGATATTTGTTAATTGGCACTTCTGTTTTGTCCCATGTAAGATTGGGTTGGACTGGATCTTTTATTCTAGTCGGTGGCATCCAAGTCATATTAGCAGTGGTTAGGGGAATGGGTGTGAAGGGGAGTCCCTGTGCTGCATTTACTGGAAATTGAGTACATACCCAGCAATCACTTGTATTTCCTAAAATACGAGTTTTAACCTCGTGGGAATATCTAATAAAAGCATTATCTTCATAAGCAGAAAATAAACTAAAAAAGCATAATAAACATACAGTTGTCAGAATAAAGGGTCCTCTCCTTTTTTCCGAGTTAATTTAAGTCTAATGTCTGAGAGAGGTAAGCTGGTCCACTGGTCGAAGGCAGTGTCCTCAGTGGTGACAAGAGCTGCTGGTCCGTCACTGTGGTCCACTACGGCTGGCTTGACGTGGGAGTGGTGGATCCAAGATTTGCGTCCTTCCAGGAACACTGCAGTCTGGGTTGTCAAAAGAACCTGGTGGGGTCCAGTAAACCTTGGCTGGAGGGTGTCGTCACGAACGAACTTTTTGGCCCAGACGAAGTCCCCTGGTTGGAACGGGTGGATTTGTTCCTCCAGCGGCACGGTCTGGGAAAACTGCGAGGCTTTCCAAAGGGTACGGAGGCGAGCCTGTAGGGAGAGAAACTGACACGCGGTCATATGATCCCCTCCCAAGTGAAACATCAGCACGTGGTAGCGCCCCGCCTTTGAAAGGGGGGTGTCCATAGAGCAGTTCAAAGGGGGATAATCCCAATGCGCGGGTTGGGCGAGTACGAAGGTGAAACAGGACCAAGGGAAGTACCTGAGGCCACTTTAATCCTGTTTCCTGACAGTATTTAGCCAATGTAAACTTAAGTTCCCTATTCATACGCTCAACTTTCCCGCTAGACTGGGGGTGGTAGGGTGTATGAAAGGAGTGTGAAATGCCCAGTCCTTGTTCTAAACGGCCAAGGACATGACCAGTAAAGTGAGGTCCGCGATCTGAGTCGAGCACAAGAGGGATGCCAAAACGGGGTACAATATCTCTAAGGAGAATCTTCGCCACTGTGGCAGCAGTACAATTAGCAGTAGGAAAAGCTTCGACCCAGGAAGTCAGAGGGCAAACCAAAACAAGGAGGTGCTTTTTCCCAAAAGCCTTTGGCATATCTGCAAAGTCAATTTGAAGATGTTAAAATGGAGCAGCAGGCGGAGGTCTTCCACCCTTAATTTTGTTAAGAGGCGGAGCAGGTCCATTACGCTGACATGTGCTGCATGCTTTCACTATTGATAGGCAATAGGGTTGAATGCCTGGAGCATACCAAAAGCGAGCGATAGTGTCCACGAGGGCGTGCGTGCCGTAGTGACCCCCTTTATCATGGTGCCAGCGAACTGCCACGGGGTATGTGGAGCGAGGGAGGCAGGCTCGGCCATCTGGCATAAGCCAGGTCCCTTTGACCAGAGTGGCCCCGAGGCTTTCCCATGATTTTAGTTCAGCAGCGGGTACTGGTACGGGGTGCGGTGGAGTAAAGGAGGAGGTTGCAATAGCCAATGTGGGCATGGCTAAAGGTAAGGTGGCAGCCTTCTTGGCGGAGGCGTCAGCCAGGGCATTCCCACGGGTAACGGGGCTGCTATCTTTAGTATGGGCCCGGCAGTGAACTACAGCCAGGACAGAGGGTTTTTGGAGGGCGTCCAAAAGCTTGTGGATGAGGGGGAGGTGCTGAATGGGTTTACCGGCAGCTGTCTGGAAACCTCGAAACTTCCAGAGGTGGATATGACAATGCACAACTCCAAAAGCATATTTGCTATCAGTAAAAATGGTAACGGTCTTACCAGTGGCCAACTGGCAAGCTCGGGCCAGGGCATAGAGTTCAGCGGCTTGGGCTCCCCAGTTGCCTGGCAGTGAGGCGGCCTCTTGAATGTCCCATTCAGAGGTGACAGCATAACCAGTGAAACGCTTGCCATCAACATAGAAGGAGCTTCCGTCCGAGAAGAGGATGCAATCGGGATTGTCCAGTGGCACGTCAAACAGGTTGTCCCTTATCTGTAAGATGCTGGAAACTACTTCCACACAGTCGTGCTGATCCTGGAGGACTGGCAGGTCAGGAAGCAAGGTAGCTGGATTAAGGGGTCCACACCTTTCAAAAATTAGGTTAGTGTCTTCTAAGAGTTCGGCCTCTAGCTGTTGCTGACGATGGGCCGAAAAGACTTGGGTTGTGCCCCTACGCAGAAGGGCTGACAAGGCATGAGAGGTCCAAACCGTGGTAAAATGACCCAGGGTTAGGCTCTTTGCCTTTGTGATCAGCAGGGCAGCTGCTGCCAGAGTCCAGGTGCAGGATGGGGTTCCCTGAGCGACAGGGTCGATTTGCTGAGAGTAAAAAGCAAGCGGGAAATGGTGGGGCCCGCTCAGCTGGGTAAGGACACCACTAGCAATTCCGCCCCTCTCGTGGACAAAAAGGTGAAAGGGTTTGCTGTAATTGGGGGGCGGAGAGACATGGAGGAGGCCACACTGTCCTTGAGTAACTGAAAGGCTTGAATAGTGTCTGGGGACCACTGCAAAGGGTCAGGAGCAAGGTTAGCAGTGAGTCGGTGGAGCGGTTTGCTTAACTCCCCGCAGGACGGCAACCAGGGGCGACAGAAGCCAATTAATACTAAGAAACCTCGAAGTTGTTTCTTGGTGTTTGGTAGAGGGCAGTTTTGAATAGTCTTTATGCGGGCTGGGTCCATCTGTCTTCCCTCTGGGGTTAACAGGAAGCCCAGATATCGGACCTTCTGTGAGACCCACTGAATCTTTTTAGGGTCTACCTTGTGGCCTCTGGTGTGTAGGTATAATAAAAGTGCCTTACCATCGATGCGGAGGGCAGCTTCTTCACGATTACCTAATAGGATGTCATCTACGTATAGGACCAATGTGGATCCCTGCGGACTGGTGAAACCTTCCAAGTCGTGGCGGAGGCACTGGCTGAAAATCGTGGGGCTGTCTCTGTAGCCTTGAGGAAGTCGTTGCCAGACATAACTTTGTCCCTCCCAGGTGAAACCAAAGAGATACTGAGAGTCTGGGTGCACAGGAATGCTGAAAAAAGCTGATTTTAAGTCAATAACAGTGAACCACTCAGCATCCCAGGGGATTTGGCTGATGATAGTAGCTGGGTCAGGGACTACTGCATGAAGAGGGACCACATACTGATTAACAACTCGTAGATCCTGTACAAAGTGCCAACGAACAGGGTCTCCGTCCTTTTTAGGAGGCTTTTTGACAGGCAGTATAGGGGTGTTACAGGGAGTGCGCTGAGGGCGGACTAGCTTTTGTGCAATGAATCCCTCGATAATGGGGCGGATGCCCTCCCGGGCTTCCAGCGACAGGGGGTATTGAGGGACTGACGGGGGGGTTAAGGAAGGCTTTACCTGAATCCTTACGGGCTCTGCCGAAAGGAGCAGGCCAACATCAGTGTCAGAAATTCCCCAGAGGGTTGAAGGCAAGTCAGTGAGGTCAGGGGAGAGAGAGAGGGGTGTTTCCCAATTACCCTGAGTAGGGGCCGAATCTCCTAACACTGTCATCAATAATCCTACCCCTTCAGGAGTGCAGGTTAAAGTAGCCTCAAGCTTACAGAGTAAATCCCGGCCCATCAAAGGGATCGGACAAGCTGGGGAAAAAAGAAAACGGTGAGGAAAACATTTATCAGCATAAACAACATTCAAAGGCAAAGTGAGTTCCAGAGACTGTGGGTTGCCCTCCACCCCAGTCGCAGTTTTAACCTCAGAGGATAGCCAGGGAGAGGGGGCATGATTTAAAAGAGAGAAAGTAGCCCCAGTATCAATGAGGAAAGAGACAGGCAGTCCCTGGACTGAAAGGGTTAAACGAGGCTCTTTGCTGGGAGGGGAGAAAGTGAGAAAGGAGCCGGCTAAAGACATTAAGGAAATAAGACCATCACATTGTTTGCCTTCGCCCCCGGGGTACCGTCATTGAGGAGGCTGAGTTTGCTGCAGCTGCTGCTGTTTCCGTCGTTGATCCAGGCCTGGGGAATTGGCTGAGCTGGTGGTGCAGGGGTGTATTCCTCACTTGTGTAAGCATCTGCGGATGCAACCAGACCCTCTGGGCGTCCCCAGGGGCATTCACGTTTAAAGTGACCAGGCTGTCCGCACTGAAAACAATTTCCTGATGGCTGGGGTCGCCAGGACCCTCTTCCTCGGGCACCCTGGAATCCCCTGCCACGGCCACGGCCTTTGCCTCGAACACCACCGTGAAAAGCTAAAGCCATCAGCTTATATTCTTCCTTTTTCTCTTTCTTTTTACTACTTTCCCTTTCTTTCTCCCAGGCAAAATCAGCTACGTCCAACACTGAAGTGACTGACTCACCTCCCCAACCAGGGCGAAACTTTAAGAAGTAATCCCTTACAGGGGGCACCGACTGATTCACAAAAAATGAAATAAGAGTAGGGTGGTCTGCTTCTCTCTCAGGATCCATCTGAGTGAACATTCGGGCCCCCCCAATAGCCTCGACCAGAACTTTCTGGGCGGCTCATCAGATTCCTGCCGAATCTGCATGAACTTAGCCTGATTAGGCGAGCGGCGAGCCATTTCCTTGAGTCTCTCTAACAATCGCTCTCGATCTGTTCGCAGCTGAGTCAGCCTTAGCTGAGTCCAGTCTAGGGGATTCCAGCCAGCGGCCAGATCCCGCCTATCCATCCAAGTAAGATTAACTGCATTGCTATCCCCCCATGTCCTTTCTGCCATCCACAATCTACTATGTTCCTCTCCGGTCAAAACTCTACTTAACAACTGATCCACATCCGTATAAGTAGGATTATAACTTAAAAACAATCTTTCTAGAAGTTCTATGATCTTTCGGGGATTTTCCCCAAAAGACCCTGACAACTGTCCCCACTCTTTCAAATCCCATTCTAGCCATCCTTTATATTCCACAATACTAGCATGTTGCAATCGTCCATCATTGCCCATATAAGGTTGATCGTGCACCTGTAAAGGCATCTCTCTAACTATACTTTCCTCGGGGGGGGGCATGCACCCTGCCGTACCTGCTTGGACATAAGCCTAGTAACTACTCCTCCCGAGGTTTGCCCCTCCATTTCCTCCTCATCCTTCTGCACAAATTCCAATCTGGTATCCTGCAGATTCCCCTCTGCTACAAGGAGAGAGTCCCCCTGCGGAGGAATAGGGGCAGGTGCAGAGGGGACCAGCTGACGAGTCAAAATGCCGTGGTCTACACCCTTCATCGAAATAACCTGGAGGGGGTTCACTCTCGGGAGAGTACCTGACTGCCATAATTTTTAAAGATTTCCACAGCTCTGCTGCTGTGTCCCAACAAAACCAGTAACATAACTGTCCCGGATGGTCTTTTTCGATCTGGCTCTTTACTCCTCTTAAGGCAGCCTGTTCGAAAGAGCCATACGAAGGCCACCTCATCTCCGGGTCGGCCAATACCGCGGTATACCCAGTCCAATTCCTTACACATAGTGTGTACAATTTCTTCCTAGACATTCCTGTCTGTACTGGGAGTTTCCCTTCGTTCCATAACTTATTTACAATCCCCAACGGACTCTCAAGAGGCACGCTAGTCCCTTGACCCATGGTGTCTGACAGGAGCCCTCCAACTGGCGTTTACCCTGCTGTCCAATACACGACCCCTCAATATTGAATTGGCTGGGAGAAATCTCCTGTGGCGCCTTGCCAATTCATATATGAGTGGTCTGACCACTGGACAGAGGTACCGCACCAGAAGGAATCCCGGACGAGCCCCCAAATTGTTAGGTAATAAAGCAAGTCCTCACTCACCTCTCCAACACCCAAGTTCGTGCGGAGTTGGTATTTGGGCACACAATTCTGTCAGAGACCAGACACCAATGCGTTGATCAACGGGCTCACACTAACCCAAAAGCTTTAGAATAAGTGTGGCCCCTTTATTAGGGGTGCATCAATATTTATACACAGAAGTAAACAAAGTGATTAATAAAAGATAATGGTCATGCATAATCAATCAAGATTTTACAGGAAAAGCAAGTTTAACAAGTAAATGCATAGAGATAAAGGCTAATGGCTACTTAATAAAGGGGGTGTCATGAGTAGTTTGCAGGTCAGTGCTTTGTTCGATAAAGGGTTCAGAAAGGATTATGCAGAGACGGCCAGTCTGGGTGTGTTTTGGCTCCAAAGTTCACCAAAAGTTTAGACCCAACAATCACATTTTGCTGGGTTCTTGTTTTGTTCCTAACTTTTTATTAACATTGATGTCTGATGTCCAGAGCACACTTGTAACTTTGTCCTCTCAGAGGATCAAGCGTGATAAGGTAACCAAAAACCGGCACTGAAGCTTAAAAGAAATGGCTGCTCATGGCAACTGAACTTTTATACATGGCATTTGGATGGGGCCTTAGAGTGCATGTAGGGAAGGCAGGTGGGTACAAGACATGGTGATGACCAGGGTGGTTTTGCAATCCCTAAATTCAGAAGGCTTTCCCTTTGGAGGCACATGCTGGTACTTGATGGCTGTTCTTTGAATTAATTCATGCAGATAATCTCCAAGAGACTGCCACAGAGCTGCTAACAGGGGAGTTTCAGTGGGAGTTCTGTTGGAGGAGCAGGTTTTTGTAGTTTGTGAATTGTATTGTGGAGTTTGTGTGTGTGTGTGTGTGTGTGTGTGCAGGCTGCTAGGGGCCGTGTGCTGGGAGCGAGGCTGAGCTCTGAGTTGGGGGCAGGGCTTACCTGATTAGGGGTCCTATATAAGGAGCCAGGCACTCAGGCAGCGGCACAGGCAGCTGCAGCGGCACAGGAGCCAGCCAACAGAGCTGCTAACAGGGGAGTTTCAGTGGGAGTTCCCAGGGGGAGGTTACAGGGGAGACCAAGGCAGAGAAACCAGGAAGTCAGACAAGGGAAGGGGCAGGGGTCTGCCAGCAGCCCAGTGCTTGTTGGTGGCCTGTGGTGCGGTGTGAGGCGTGGATTGCCAGGCACAGAGTTGGAAGGGTATGATTGAGGCAGAGGCAGCAGGTAGAGACACACTGAGGATGACCGGATGCGGTAGCTGTGGCATGTACATGGTCCTGGAGGGGGCACCTGAAAGGAGTTTTGTCTGTATGAAGTGCCGCCTGATAGAGCTGCTGGAAGAAAAGATAAGCGGACTGGAGATGCAGGTGGAAACTCTGGCTGAGTTTAGAAGGGGGTTTGAGCAGATGATGGAACACAGACATGATGAGGCACAGGGGATAAGCTCAGACGAGCGGATAGAAGCAGGACCAAAGAACTCTGAGGAGGGGCTGCTGGGTGAGGAAAGTGGACGGTGGAAGCATGTGACTAGGAGAACCAGGAAGAGGAAAAGATGGGCTAGCGATGGAGAAATAGAAGTCAGGAACAGGTTTGCTGAGTTGGAAAATGAAGATGGAGCACAGCAGGCTGCTGAAGGAGAGAGGGCAAGGAAAAAGAGACGAGCAGCTAGTCCTGCAGAAGGAGGGGAGGAGTCAATGGAGGCGACACCAAGTATGAGCCCTAGGAGGACTGTAAGGGCGAATACAAATCGAGAGGACTTGCGGCCAGCTGGTGTGGGGGATAGACCGGAGAATCACACTGTCGCCAGGAAAAGGCAAGTCTACGTGATTGGAGACTCTTTACTGAGAAGAATAGACAGGCCTGTAACTAGACCTGATCGGGAGAACAGAAGGGTGTGCTGTCTGCCAGGGGCTAAGATACAGGATGTGGACCTGAGGCTGAATAGGATCCTAGCGGGAGCAGGAAAGAATCCGTTGATTGTCCTTCATGTGGGAACGAATGATACGGCTAGTTACTCGCTGGACTGTATCAAGGAGGACTATGCCAGACTGGGGAAGACGCTCAAAGAAATCGAGGCTCAGGTGATCTTCAGTGGGATTCTGCCGGTTCCTAGAGCAGGGCGACGAAGGAGTGACAAGGTTATGGCGATCAACAGATGGCTCAGGCATTGGTGTTATAAGGAGGGCTTTGGGATGTACGGTCATTGGGAAGCGTTTACGGACAGACAACTGTTCGCTCAGGATGGACTTCAGCTAAGTAAGGAGGGAAATAGAATTCTAGGATGGAGGCTCGCTGACCTCATCAAGAAAGCTTTAAACTAGGAAGTTGGGGGAGATGGTTGGGAGATGTTCAGGAGATCTCCACGCCAGAATATAACCTGGAGAGGGAAGTAAACAAAGTGAGAGGGGATACCCTTGCGGACCAAAGAATTGATCCAAGGAGGAATAGTGGAGTAGAAACCAGATTAATGGGTGATGCTGGTGGTAGAAGGTTTGTGCACGACGGGGAAAGAATGTCACTGACGCCAAACGCCAAAAATTAAAATGTCTGTACACTAATGCGAGGAGCCTAGGTAACAAGATGGAGGAACTGGAGCTACTGGTGCAGGAAGTGAAACCGGATATTATAGGGATAACAGAAACCTGGTGGAATAGTACTCATGACTGGAGTACAGGTATTGAAGGCTATGTGCTGTTTAGAAAAGACAGGAAGAAAGGCAAAGGTGGTGGAGTAGCCTTGTACATCAATGATGAGATTAACTGTAATGAAATAAGAAGCGATGGAATGGATAAGACAGAGTCTGTCTGGGCAAAAATCACACTGGGTAAAAAAGCAACTAGAGCTTCCCCTGAGATAGTGCTTGGGGTGTGCTATAGACCACCGGGATCTGATTTGGATATGGATAGAGACCTCTTTAATGTCTTTAATGAAGTAAACACAAAGGGGAAATGTGTGATTATGGGAGACTTCAACTTCCCGGATATAGACTGGAGGACGAGTGCTTGCAAGAATAATAGGGGTCAGATTTTTCTGGATGTGATAGCGGATGGATTTCTTCATCAAGTAGTTGAAGTACCTACGAGAGGGGATGCCATTTTAGATTTGGTTTTGGTGAGCAGTGAGGACCTCGTAGAAGAAATGGTGGTAGGGGACAACCTTGGTTCGAGTGATCATGAGCTGATTCAGTTCAAACTAGATGGAAGGATAAACGAATGTAGATCTGGGATTAGGGTTTTTGACTTCTCGAGGGCTAATTTTAAAGAGTTAAGGAAATTAGTTAGGGAAGTGGATTGGACGGAGGAACTTGTGGATTTAAATGCGGAGGAGGCCTGGAATTATTTTAAGTCGCAGCTGCGGAAATTGTCGGAAGCCTGCATCCCAAGAAAGGGGAAAAAAACCATGGGCAGGAGTTGTAGGCCAATCTGGATGAGCAAGCAACTCAGAGAGGGGATTAGGAAAAGCAGAAAGCTTACAGGGAGTGGAAGGAAGGCGGGATTAGCAAGGGAAGCTACCTTGGTGAGGTCAGAACATGTAGGGATAAAGTGAGGAAGGCTAAAAGCCGCATTGAACTGGACCTTGCAAAGGGAATCAAAACCAATAGTAAAAGGTTCTACAGCCACATAAATAAGAAGAAAACAAAGAAAGAAGAAGTGGGGCCGCTATACACTGAGGATGGAATGAAGGTTAAGGATAAACCTAGGCATGGCCCAATATCTAAATAAGTACTTTGCCTCAGTTTTTAATAAGACTAGTGAGGAGTTTAGCAATAATGGAGGGATGATAAATGGGAATGTGGATATGGAGGTGGATATTACCGCAACTGAGGTAGAGGCCAAACTTGAACAGCTTAATGGGACAAAATCGGAGAGCCCGGACAATCTCCATCCGAGGATATTAAAGGAACTGGCGCGTGAAATTGCGAGCCCGTTAGCGAGAATTTTTAAGCAATCGATAAACTCGGGGGTTGTGCCGTACGACTGGAGAATTGCTAACGTAGTTCCTATTTTTAAGAAAGGGAATAAAAGTGATCCGGGTAATTATAGGCCTGTTAGCTTGCCGTCTGTAGTATGTAAGGTCTTGGAAAAAATTTTAAGGGAGAAAGTAGTTAAGGACATAGAGGTCAATGGTAATTGGGACGAATTGCAACATGGATTTACTAAAGGTAGATCGTGCCAAGCCAATCTGATCTTCTTTGAGAAGGTGACGGATTACTTAGATAAAGGAAATGCGGTAGATCTAATTTACCTCGATTTCAGTAAGGCATTTGACACGGTCCCACATGGGGAACTGTTAGTTAAATTGGAAAAGATGGGGATGAATATGAAAGTTGTAAGGTGGATAAGGAAATGGTTAAAGGGGAAACTCCAGCGGGTCATATTGAAGGGTGAACTGTCAGGCTGGAAGGAGGTTACTAGTGGAGTCCCTCAAGGATCGGTTTTGGGACCAATCTTATTTAACCTTTTTTATTACTGACCTTGGCACAAAGAGCGGGAATGTGCTAATAAAGTTTGCGGATGACACAAAGCTGGGGGGTATTGCTAACACAGAGAAGGACAGGGATACTATTCAGGAAGATCTGGACCACCTTGTAAACTGGAGTAATAGTAATAGGATGAAATACAATAGTGAAAAGTGCAAGGTCATGCACTTAGGGATTAATAATAAGAATTTAGATATACCTTGGGGACGCATCAGTTGGAACGCGAGAGGAGAAGGACCTTGGGGTATTGGTTGATAGCAGGATGACTATGAGCCGCCAATGTGATACGGCTGTTAAAAAAGCAAATGCGATTTTAGGATGCATCAGGTGAGGTATTTCCAGCAAGGATAAGGAGGTGTTAGTACCGTTATATAAGGCGCTGGTGAGACCCCATCTGGAATATTGTGTGCAGTTCTGGTGTCCCATGTTCAAGAAGGATGAATTCAAACTGGAACAGGTCCAGAGACGGGCTACTAGGATGATCCGAGGAATGGAAAACCTGCCTTATGAAAGGAGACTCGAAGAGCTTGGCTTGTTTAGCCTGGCCAAAAGAAGGCTGCGGGGGGATATGCTTGCTCTATATAAATATATCAGGGGGGTTAACGTTAGGGAGGGAGAGGAATTATTTAAGTTTAGTACTAATGTAGGCACAAGGACGAATGGGTACAAACTGGATATTAGGAAGTTTAGACTTGAAATTAGACGAAGGTTTCTAACCATTAGGGGAGTGAAGTTCTGGAACAGCCTTCCGAGGGAAGTAGTGGGGGCAAAAGACTTATCTGGTTTTAAGACTAAGCTTGATAAGTATATGGAGGGGATGTTATGATAGGATAGTTTAATTTGGGCAATTGATCTTGGATTATCACCAGATAAGTCTGCTCAATGGTCTGCGGGGAGATGTTGGATGGGATGGGAACTGGGTTACTGCAGAGAATTCCTTCTTGGGTGTCAAGTATCTTGGGTGTCAAGTATCTTGGGTGTCAGCACCTTCTTGGGTGCTGGCTGGTGAGTCTTGCCCACATGCTCAGGGTTTAGCTGATCGCCATATTTGGGGTCGGGAAGGAATTTTCCTCCAGGGCAGATTGGCAGGGACCCTGGAGGTTTTTCGCCTTCCCCTGCAGCGTGGGGCATGGGTCGCTTGCTGGTGGATTCTCTGCAGCTTGAGGTCTTCAAACCAATTTTGAGGATTTCAATAACTCAGTCCTGGGTTAGGGGTTGTTATAAAAGTGGATGGGTAGGGTTCTGTGGCCTGCCTTGTGCAGGAGGTCGGACTGGATGATCATATTGGTCCCTTCTGACCTATGAGTCTATGAGTCTATAATGTTCAGTGGAGTGCATATGAAATTCCCTTCCGGGTTGGGGAGAGAGCCAGGGACAATGGGGTTTTTGGGTGGAGGCAGGGGGATTCCTGCAATGCTCAGAGAGTGACGACCATGCAGCAGTGGCAGGAATTGTGGCTTCTTTGGAAAACTGAGTTATGTACTCTTCAGGAGAAATAACAAACGCTGACTCTCTGGAAAAGTAACTCAAGTGCCTAGGTAACTCAGCATTCGTTGTCAGTCTGTGAACCCTCTAATTTTTTTGGATTCCTCTGATAATTTAAAGCAGAGACATCAATTTTCAAACCATAATAGAGATTTGGTTTGAGAACACTGTTATCCTGAAGAGCCTAGTGTTTAGCTTAATCACTGTCAAGCCTAGGCAGACAGCAAGGCAACAGGAAATCTGCCTTGCTGTGCAAATTCAGTGAAGTTTACACTGCAAGCATTTTTCTGTCTTTCTTCTGTGGTGACAGAACATAGAGCCACTGGTACTCTCTAATACTAGCTAGGTCCAGGATAGTTAATGGACAGTTTCCAGCCAATAAGCTATTCCCTGGTCTGGACACATCCATGCTATGGACCAGGCATTGCTGCATTGGGAGGGGTCCTTGTCTCCAGCTTTGTCCATCATGGTTGATGAGAGGCTGCTGGTTTTAGGGAGCTCTGTGTAAGCAAGGTGTTTTGTGGGTGTGTGTTTTTGTTGTTAAGAACACCAAAATACCCATAAAGACGTACTAGTGTGGGCTTTCTGGTGTCCCGTGGCCTGACTTCTGAGCAAGGGAATCCGTGAGGGACAGTAAACAAACACAGTTTGTTCCCTGTCAAGAGCATCTTCCAGCCATGTATGAGACCCCTTAGCGTAGGGTGGCAGAAATTCCTGACAGACTGCTAAAGCAGCATCAGTGATTACAGGCCTGGCTACTTTGGACTTGCTTGCCCCAAGGGAAAAAAACAGTGGTCTGCAGCTCTCTCTTGAGACATCCATGCAGGAGTGAGTCAATTTGGGAGTTCTTCCATCTATATAATGGGACTCTTGTATGCTTTGAATCTTTATATGGCAAAAATTTATGCCAGCTATCGCTGGCCCTGTTTCTGTAGTCCCATGGATGTCTATAGCAATGAATCAGTAACACAAAAGATCTCAGGAGATGTAAGGAAGCAGGAGACATGGGGCTGCTGCTGTAGGACTTTCAGCTGGTCACTTACTGACATTAACATTTTTGTTTTTATTTCTAGGAGGCTGCTGGAATCTTCCCTCATTTCGCTATCACGCTATGATGGAGCAGGGGTCCCGGGAGCACCCAATCTACCCAGATCCAGCCAGGTAAGGACTAAGTACAATCCCATATTGAATCCTGTTTCACTGCCAGAGGCATTACTGCTGTGGCAGCAACATATACTGATCCCCTTGGGAATAGTACTAATATCTGATCCATCTCACCCTTTCTGGCACATCACTATGGAGATGACCATAGTATTGGGTTTGGAGAGTCCTATGCCCTTTGGTGATGACGAGCCCCTTGCACACTACCTTTCATTTAAATCAAAAGGCCTTGGGCAATAACAGAGAGACAAAAGAGAGGTAATGAGGTACAAAGAGCCTGTTACTGTATGAGGGTCTTGGTCGAGGTTGGATTTAGCCCCATTTGGGGAAGAGAACTCTTCCTCTTCCTTCTCTCTTCCTACATCTGTCTGTCAGATGAACTGAGTGGAGGGAAACACTCCATACAACTGCACACAGATCTGATGTTCTCAAGGAACCTGGAGGGTAGCCTTATGATCCAGAAAGCAGATAATTCAAACCAGAAGAGAAACCACCCTGGATCTGCTGCTTGACTAATAGAAAGGGACCAAGCGAGGATGTACAAATAATAGGGTAGGTTGGAGCCAATGATAGCAACCTATTTGGATGCAACATAGTCAGGTGAGAGGATGTAGAGAGTGCAGGGGAGGATGATACTGGATTTTAGGAAAGCAAATATTTGGGAAATTAAGAAAGTAAATAAAGGTGATGGAAATATTGTAATGCATGAATGTAGGAGAAGGCTAGAGAATCTCTAGATGCCATAGACTACAATGGCTCTAAAAACAAAAACACAGACAAGGAGACCGGAATGACTTTGAGGACATGGCTCAAAGATCTGAGTGTGAAGAAACCTAACAAAATTTGGAAATAAAGGACAATATATGGTCGTCTTGGAGGTAAATAATAAAGGAAGGATGAATTAACGCTGCTGAAGGGGGTGAAAGTCTTAAGGGATCTTACAAACATATATTGGGGGGGAAATACAACAGAGGAAGCAGGCTCATCAATAGATGAATGATGAAATCAATGATAAGTCTGATAAATCTGTCTCTTCACGAAAAGTCGGGGGGGGGGGAGGAGAAAAGACCTATTCTGAGAGCCTTGTAAATGTAACTGTTGATGGAAGCAGGTGAGAGAATACTTGGAAAAATTTAACCTATCCACATCTGTGAGTCTGAATGGCATGACCTAGGGCATTAAGTGTGTTTGCTAACAAAAAGCAAAGCACTGAAAATTGTTTCTGAAAAGTCCTGAAATACTGACATTAGAGAGAGCAAAACACATGCAGCGCTGTTTAGCCCGCGGAGACATTGATAGATGAGAATGTTTTGGAGAATTTAAAAAAAAAAAATCAAATGTGGCAGAATTATCAAAGCCATAAAGGAGTAATTTCTGCCCGTACTACTTAGCATTATCAAGAAAGCAACAGCCGGGGTTGTGTGACCCACAGAGAGAATCTGTCAGAAGAGGGTAATGGAACCATGAACAATAAGTGGCATTGAAGGTTTATAAAGACTAAATCGTGACAAATGTGGTCAGTTTTGGAAGGAATTAGCAAAGCTAATGACTGAGAATTCGGCAGCTATATCATCTGGTGTAGCTACTCATGAAACCTTTGATGCTGTCATGTGAACTGAAGTTGGGTTAAAGGGACCCTATGCAAAGGGAAACAGTCAGTGGGAATGTACTAGGGTGACCAGATTCCCGTTTTTATAGAGGCAGTCCCGTTTTGGAGGATTTTTTTCTTATATAGGTGCCTATTATCCCCCACCCCGTCCCGTTTTTTCACAGTTGCTATCTGGTCACCCTAGAATGTACCGAGGTAAAGTGTACAGTGACTTGCTGCAGGAGCTGGGTTTAATGTGACCATTTTAATGATCTGAAAGAGATTAAATCTGCATGTTGTTACATGATACTAACTTGGGAGGTTTGGCAGTAATAAGAGTAACATAAGCTAAATTGAAAAAAGGCAGTGTCCACGCAAGGACTTATACCTGTACAATTACAACAATAAATCTCCCTGGGTAGACAAGGTTAGTAATATGGGTAAGGACTTAAAATACACATCTTATCTCCCCAAAATATAAGCATATTAATCCATCTCTGGGAAGCTAATTTGAAATACCAGCATTCAGTGGGAGGGAAATGCTGTGGAAAGACTCAAGGGTAAAAAAGGCAATAAATGATTATAAGCCTATAGTTCAACATGGTGTCAAAAATGTGATAGAGTCCACTGCCACAAAACCTTCATGTACTGTGAGCTTTCATTCTGGAGTGTGGGCTGGGGGCTAGTGTTTCTCTGAGGCTCTGAATGACCCACAGAGAATGCTGCTATCACTCTTGGGTGATTGAAAACCAGAAAGAAGCTGACAAATGTATCAAATGTGTGTTGGAGGACTAATGAAAGTGGCTAAAAGGGGGGCTGGAGGGATTTATTTACAAGGAAAGATTAAAATTAAAATTAAATGTTAGGAATACATGGGGCAACAGAGAACTTTATCTGGATATGTGGGAATTTTCTAACAGTGAGTGCTATTAGTTGTAATGTGGAAGACACCCCATTGACTGGAACACCTAAATCCAGAGTGGCTCTGTTCTCTGGGAGATGAGTCTTAGGCTATGTTTACACTATGCAGCTTTTAGTGACACAGTTGTGCCGCTGCAGCCAGGCTGCTAAAAGGAGCACAGTGTAGCTGCTGTTTGTTGGCGGGAGAGAGTTCTCCCGCCGACAAAAAACTTCAACCCCCAATGAGCAGCAACAGCTTAGTCAGCTGGAGAATGCTTCTGCTGACAAAGCACTGTTCACATGAATGCTTGTCGTCAGTAAAACTTTTGTCGTTCAAAAGGTGTGAAACACACACACAAACAAAAGTTTTACCGATAACAAGCACCTGTGTAAACAGTGCTTTGTCAGCAGGAGCATTCTCCTGCCAACTAAGCTGCTGCTGCTCATTGGGGGTTGAAGTTTTTTGTCGGCGGGAGAACGAAAGTCCAATGTAGGCAAAGCCCAATTAATCTCTTCCATGTTGAATTTCTGTAACATGTGACAGAAGCTACAGCTGCTCCAGGTATCCGTTACACTGGGGAACAAAATCAAGTGCAGTTTTCATCTTGGAAACAGTTTTTAAAACCAATTCTTGCTCTCACCACATGGAACTTTGAGGGCTGTAAATAGTGGTGAATGTTTTAAGTGTGAGAATTGGGGTTATAAGGATCTACTGGAGGAAAAGACCAGTGTTGTGAGATTAATCCGTGTTTAATAGCAGATCCTTCTCTCTTGCAGAGGGTTAGGTGCATGGATCCATCAACTGGAGCTGCAAGTTTGAGTGGGGGTAAGGGTATGAACATTGCATAGCTTCCCTCAGGTTTATTGATTATGCTGGACCAACGGGCATCCTTTGAGACAATGGAATCTTTCCAATTTCCCCTAGACCTGCCCAGAAATGTAGGGGAAGCTGTTATTTCCATTGATTGCAGCTGAGTGTGCTGCAGAATCTTCTGATGATGCAACAATAGGTCTGCACCTACCAGATGCCTCCTACAAAACACAGTGGAAAAGTTACTTGAAGCAGAGATGGAATTAAATAACTCTTTAAAAAACAAACAAGCTGTGTCTTGTCTCTAGAGAAGCTTTAAAAACTTCAGCTACACTTTAAAGAATTTCAGTTCAAGGTGATTCTGTTTGATCTAGATTTTTAGGTTGCACCAACCACTTGTTGTGTGAGGAGTGGTGCTTGGTTTGAATCAATTGTGTAGGATATTGAATGAGACAAGGAAAATTTGGATCACTTTGAAGCTATATTTCAAAATTCCCAGGAATCTTATGATGGAGTTGAAAGGGCCTGTCCTCTGTTTAGATGTTCTCATTTGTTGGACTTCAAGATCAGCTTGTCTGTTAAGTCCTTTCCCTGGACTTCCAGATTTACTAAGACAATAGGAAAGGAAAGGAAAGGAAAGGACCAAGGGAACTGCTGCCCTAGGACAGGTGCTCTTTGATGGCAGTTATGCTAGTACAGCTTGAAATAAGGGTGTTCATATTAATATCACACCTAGACAGTTTTACCTGGACTCTGTTTCTCCAAGCAACTACATGTCAGATTGTATGTAGTAGAAAAGACCCCCAGAAAATCAAAGTTGCTGGAGCAGTTATTATGGGTAGGACTGTGGTGTTGTCTATTCAGCAGATTTTAATGTTGAACCTGGTGAGTTGAGTTGCTTACATGCAATACATCCTCATCTGCTCAGGAAGCCTGGAAGACACAGGAGCAGCAGTTAGTTCCTGGTACCTAGCTTTGCCTCAGTTCAAATGGGTGGGCATGTATCTGTAGCACAGTCTGCAAGATAACTGGCAATATGTGAGATCACTAGAATGAGTAGTCTGTGGTTGCTCACTTGAAGTTATTCTTTATTGCCAAATCTGAAGAGGCCTCCTGGTTTCCTTGTCTTTCATTCGTCTTTCGCTCTGTTCCCTCAAGCAGGGAATAGGCATAGAACAAGAGGGTTAACCCCGAAGGGGAGATATTTCATTATGTGGAACAGCTGCTCCTGGTGAGGTGTGTTCCTACTTTCCTATGGTAGACTGGTATCCTACACTGCCATCTTGCCATGAGGCTGACTTTGGGATCAGCCAGGACGTGTCTGTGGGTATTCATGTGCTGGAAGCCATACTACAGAACCTTGATAACAGACAGCAGAGGTTTCTGGACCTGCTCGGCTGATCTAATTGTGCTTACAGGCTTGACAACAGAGTAGAAACCAGAAATCAGTTACTTAGTTAAAATATACATGTTGACTGCTGAGTCTTGTGTACTAATGGAAGCAAGTCCATCAGCTTTAAACAGCTCTGCTGTCAGCAACAGGGAGAGGGGAGTTACTCTGCTTCTGGACAGCTTGGGGCAGGGGACATGAAAATGCAAGTGTAATTCTCTCTTGGTCAGAAGGCGTACCTAGTGTTACTTCAGTGATCCTTCAGGTGTTTTCAGGAACAGAGACCAGACCTCCTTCAGCAGGTGGAGAGTTTTCTCAGGAAACAAGAGGAGAGAGGGATTCTTTAGGCTTGGAGATTCCTCATTCTGAAAAGAAGTGATCTTCCCTAAGATCTTGATTGCCCATTTGTCTGCATGGCCAGACTGGTTAGAGTTTTGTGGGTTGTAACTGAGCACTTTGTATTACCTTGCATGCCCACCTCTCTATTTAGGGTGCAGTATGTTTGAACTTTTGCTTTAGAGCCAACTAACGCAAGTGTTTGAATGCTGCCATTCGGATCCTCCTCTTCTAGGTTCCTCATCAGTCAGCACCATGCTCCATACTGTAGTCTTTTTCAGACTACACTGCTTGGTGCTGGATTCTGTATTGCTAAAATTGGCCTCAGGGTTCACAGTCAGCAGCTTGAACAATTGTTGTCACACATCCAGCAATGCAGTCTCTCAGTCTGTACCACCTGCGTTGGTAATTTAAGTCCATTCACTGCAAGCATCTGTGTGATCCATATGCACCTTATGTACTGAATTAATTTGGATCCTGTAGTGTCAAAAGTAGCCTAAATTCTTGTGGACTACTACAAAGTTTGTGTGTTGCTAAGTAGCTCTGACAGAATACATGCCTTTATTCACATCCTATACTCTATTGTAATAATCTTTGTACAAAATATGCCTTGTAAGATATATCATTTGAAAACTCATAATTTGCTGGTCAATGTTGTCCTGGTAAAATGTGTGTGGCAACATTGCATGTGAAGTTATAAGATTCCCCTGTATGATGGTGTTAAACATGTTCCAAACCCGACATCTCTGCCCAAACAGATGTTGGCAAACAGGTCTGTCCTAAACAAAGGAATGTGCACTCTGCTTAATTTGCATTTAAGCAGTAAACGCCGCCACCTGAGATTGTCTAATCAAGCATAGAAAATTGTACACATTTACATCTGTTGCTTCCCCCCTCCGCCCCCTCGCAAAAAACTTTAGGAAGTATTAACAGCATACAAATCCTTGCCATGTAACTATCAGAAACAAAACAATAATCGCTACAACATTGAGCTTTTGTTTAAAGAGACATTATACAGGAATATAGTCATCAGAGCTCTCTAGTTAATGGCATTACCATATTACAAAATGAGCATCATTACAACACACAAGCTTCTTAACGTGCAGGCATCCATCTGAGTTGGTAAATGCCGTGGTTACCTGATGAGATTGCCCTCACTGAGTGAAACCTCAGCTCCTCTGTTTGCAAAGTGAGACAGAGCTGTTGAGCTTTGACTCCATTTGGCATTCGTGTGAATGTCATGGTTTTTGGTGAATGGCACTATTCATCTATTGTGGGTTCTGAAGTGACCCTCCTGCTTACCCGAGTGACTTACTAAATTCACCTCCTCTTCTGGATCAAGTGCTGCAGGAAGAAATCTGGATTATTACTGTTTGATTACAGATATTGAATGACATATATTGGCCACTAAAAGTTGTTTTGTTGGCCTCCTGAGATTGTCTAATCAAGCATATGTAGAGAGAAAAGCAGGCTGGTATCCAGTAGGGAGTGTTGCAGAGTACAGATCACTAGAAGCTAGTCTGTCATCTGGAAGGGTGATTCAAGACCCTAGTTGTCTCACTGGTCTTCCCAGTGAAAAGAGAATTTCATTGGTAGGCTCAGCTAAATGAGATTCCTTCTGGCCAGCTATTAATATGGTCTTGACTACCAGGATGTAGATAGTCACTTCCCTGTCTGCCTGTAACAGGTGCTGGTTATGTGCAGAAGCATTTATGCATGCTCAGGATTTATGGTATGGCAGTGGGGGGACTGCTAGGCACAGGTGAGTAGACATTGGTTTCTCATTATGTCTTTCATACTAGAATCCTAGAATATCAGGGTTGGAAGGGACTTCAGTAGGTCATCTAGTCCAACCCCCTGCTCAAAGTAGGACCAATTCCCAACTAAATCACCCCAGCCAGGGCTTTGTCAAACCTGACTTTAAAAACCTCCTAAGAAAGGAGATTCCATGACTTTCCTAGGTAACTCGTTCCAGTGCTGCTTCACCCTCCTAGTGAAAAAGTTTTTCCTAATATCCAACCTAAACCTCCCCCACTGCAACCTGAAACCATTACTCCTTGTTCTGTCATCTGCTGCCACTGAGAACAGTCTAGATCCATCCTCTTTGGAACCCCCTTTCAGGTAATTGAAAACAGCTATCAAATCCCCCCTCATTCTTCTCTTCTGCAGATTAACCAAGCCCAGTTCCCTCAGCTTCTCCTCAGAAGTCATGTGCTGCAGCCCCCTAATCATTTTTGTTGCCCTCCGCTTGACTCTTTCTAATCTTTCCACATCCTCCTTGTAGTGTGGGGCCCAAAACTGGACACACTACTCCAGATGAGGCCTCACCAATGTTGAATAGAGGGGAATGGTCACATCACTCGATCTGCTGGCAATGCACCTACTTATACAGCCCAAAATGCTGTTAGCCTTCTTGGCAACAAGGGCACACTGTTGACTCATATCCAGGTTCTAATTCACTATAACCCCTAGGTCCTTTTCTACAGAACTGCTGCCTAGACATTTGGTCCCTATTCTGTAGCAGGACTTTGCACTTGTCCTTGTTGAGCCTCATCAGGTTTCTTTTGGCCCAATCCTCTAATTTGTCTAGATCCCTCTGTATCCTATCCCTACCCTCCAGCGTATCTACCACTCCTCTCAGTTTAGTGTCATCTGCAGACTTGCTGAGAGCTTATTCCATGCCATCCTCCAAGATCATTAATGAAGACACTGAACAAAACCGTCCCCAGAGCACTCCGCTTGATACCAGCTGCCAGCTAGACATGAGCTGGTTCACTACCCGTTGAGCCCGACAATCTTGCCAGCTTTCTGTCCACCTTATAATCCATTCATCCAGCCCATACTTCTTTAACTTGCTGCCAAGAATACTGTGGGAGATGATATCAAAAGCTTTGCTAAAGTCAAGGAATAACATATCCACTGCTTTCCCCTCATCCACAGACCCAGTTATCTCCTCATTAAAGGCAATTAGGTTAGTCAGGCATGACTTGCCCTTTGTGAATCCATGCTTACTGTTCCTGATCACTTTCCTCTCCTCTGTGTGCTTCAAAATTGATTCCTTGAGGACCTGCTCCATGATTTTTCCAGGCACTGAGGTGAGGCTGACTGGCTTGTAGTTCCCTGGATCCTCCTCCTTTCCTATTTTAAAGATGGGCACTACATTAGCCTTTTTCCAGTCATCTGGGATCTCCCTCGATTGCCATGAGTTTTCAGAGATAATGGCCAATGGCTCTACAATCACATCCACCAACTCCTTTAGCACCCTCGGATGCAGTGCATCCGGCCCCATGGATTTGTGCTCATCCAGCTTTTCTAAATAGTCTCAAACCACTTCTTTCTACACAGAGGGCTGGTCACCTCCTCCCCATGCTGTGCTGCCCAGTGCAGCAGTCTGGAAGCTGACCTTGTTCTTGAAGACAGAGGCAAAAAAAGCATTGAGTACATTAGCTTTTTCCACATCCTCTGTCACTGGGTTGCCTCCCTCATTCAGTAAGGGGCCCACACTTTCCTTGACTTTCTTCTTGTTGCTAACATACCTGAAGAAACCCTTCTTGTTGCTCTTAACATCTCTTGCTAGCTGCAACTCCAAGTTTGATTTGGTCTTCCTGATTTCACTCCTGCATGCCTGAGCAATATTTTTATACTCCTCCCTGGTCATTTGTCCAATCTTCCACTTCTTGTAAGCTTTCTCAGTATGAGACAGGAGTCCTCCCCTCTTGGTCTCTCCTGCTTGTGCTTCTTCCCGGTATCTCATTTCCTAACTTACCTCAGGGCTTTAGTCTCCTTCCCCCGGTGAACCTAGTTTAAAGCCTTCCTCACTAGGTTAGCCAGCCTGCTTGCGAAGATGCTCTTCCATCTCTTTATTAGGTGCCTAGCACTCCTCCTCCTTGGAACACCATCCCGTGGTCAAAAAATCCAAAGCCTTCTCTCCGACACCACCTGCGTAGCCATTCTTTGACTTCCACTATTCAATGGTCTCTACCCAGGCCTTTTCCTTGCACAGGGAGGATGAACAAGAACACCACTTGCACCTCAAACTTCTATTTTCTTCTTCCCGGAGCCACGTAGGCTGCAGTGATCCGCTCAAGGTCATTCTTGGCAGAATCATTGGTGCCCATGTGGAGAAGCAGGAAGGGGTAGCGATACAAGGATTTGATGAGTCTCGGCAATCTCTCTGTCACATTGTGAATCCTAGCTCCTGGCAAGCAGCAGACCTCTCGTTTTTTCCCAGTCGAGGCAGCAGATAGATGACTCAGTCCCCCTGAGGAGAGAGTCCCTGACCACCACCGCCTACCTCCTTCTCTTGGGAGCGGTGGTTGTGGAACCCCCATCCCTAGGACAGTGCATCTCATGCCTTCCAATTAGTGGAGTCTCCTTCTGCTCCCTTCCCTCAGATATATCATCTAGTCCACTCTCTGCATTAGTACCTGTGGAGAGAACATAAATGGTTTCTCACCTGTATCTCCATTGCTGGTACATGGACGCTCCTCCTTCTTCTGGAAGTCACATGCTGCCAAATTTCTTCACCGTCCCTCTGTCCCTGCTCTGATTCTTCAATATCCCAATGTGCTTTACAATAATAAGAACATATATCCCAGGAGTCTAGCAACTCCTATCTGTGTCCATTTATAGCCTTTGCACAGCCTGGGCTGATAAAATCTGTTTGTTTGATTATTGACCAGGTCATTAGAATTGTGTCCCTTGGGACTAAATTCTAAAAGGACCTTCAACCAAGTATTCGTTTGTAGCTCTTCATGAAAAATTGAGTTCCTCCTGTACCTTGTATTGTAGTGACTAGCAGCAGGCACAGACCTCTGCTTAATGTCTCATCTGAAAGTTGCTGCTGCCTTTGCCCTCAGAACTGATTAGCAGGATCCTTATTGTGAATGGCCTTGGTTCTTGGTGGTGGTTCAGAGCCCTCTGCTGGAATTAGTTGGCTGAGGTGGTGATAATGAAAGAGCATGTTCCAAGAAATCTGAAAAAACAAGTGTCTGTTAACCATCAGTGGTGCTGTCTGCAGATACTGTTGTGTCTGTTCCCCAGCTGGAGAATGAAGTAGAAGGCTTATCTTTAAAGGGGAAGTTTCCTTGCGCTCTTTTCCTATTTTTTGCTTGTCTCTGTACCACCTATTTCCCAGCCATTGTATACGAGGTGCAATGTCCTTTGCCTCGCGATCACCAGATTTCAACAGGAAAAGTAGGATTACGCACTCATTCTCTGTTTCTTTGGGTCCTCATATTACAGATTATAACATGTTTCTTTCTCTCTTCCTTTTTCAGGTTATCTCCTGCAGCATATTATGCCCAGAGAATGATCCAGTATCTTTCCCGGAGGGACAGTATTCGTCAGCGCTCCATGCGTTACCAGCAGAATCGTCTCCGCTCTTCCTCGTCGTCTGCTTCCACCTCAGAGAACCAAGGCCCATCCGTAGAGGGAAATGAGCTGGAGTTTGAAGACTTTGAGTAAGTTTGTGCACCCTGCCTCTTCCCACTACATCACACTGTTTTCCCAGTGGCTGGTCTATAAGTTCCTGCTGCTCAATAAGCAAACTTGTCTCAGGCTTGTTTAGGCCATTTGATCAGAAATTAGAGCAGCATCTGTCACTAATCAGTCCTCTGCACTTTTATAACAAACAAATGAGACACAAATTGAGCTGCCTACTTCACTTCAATGCCTCCAGCTGACTTGCTGCTGGAGTTCTGGTTAAGCAGGATCCTGTCCTGTCCTTCATGTCAAGAGCAGAATCCAAGGAGGGACATGAACTCAAAGCTGTAGCAGAGTAGGAGCAAGGAAGATCTTTCAGGTGACAGTGGTGCTTCATTGAGGGAGAGCATAGTCAGCATGTGCTTCCATTCTCCATTTACTGTAACTATGGAGACAGCTTTGGGGGCTCCCTTCTCACAGGGGTTATAAGGTTGAACCCTGACTTCTGTACAGATGATAAATGGACCAATGTGTAGCAGAGAGATTCCTCCAGTCAGAGCTGAGGACAGCAAACTTCTAAGATGACTGGTTCTCTCTCTCACTATTTCTGCAGGGTGGTTTTCTTCTTAGATGAGGCCTTCCTCCATTCTTAATCCCCTATACTGGTTTCTATGCAAGCCTCTGCTTGGAGCTGTGCTGTTGGACTGTACTGTGGCATGGTCCTGACAAAACTGACTTGCAGCAAGTTCTTTCCACTATATGGAAGGGTGAGGTTCTTTACACAGGCATCTGACTAACTGTAGTGGGTTGCTCGAAGAGCTTGGGCACCAGTTACTGTCAGAGCAGGGCCGATGCAACCATTAGGCGGACTAGGTGGCCGCCGAGGGCGCCAAGTGGTTGGGGGCACCAAAAAGCGGTGCCCCTCAATTTTTTTAAACAGCGGAGCACAAGGCTGCTGCTGCTCCCTGGCTCCAGAGGGTCTGCCCGTGGTGCAGCCAGTCCCTCTCCCCGGGGGAGCAGCCGGCAGCGGAGCGGGGAAGAGGAGGGGCTAGCGCTAGCAGCTGCACCTACTTTGCTGCACCGCGGGCTGAGCTGGGCTCCCTGCCGCCCCCGGGGCTCTCAGTGGTGGCAGTGAGAGCAGGCTCGGGCACAGGGGGGCTGGCTGCCTGTGTCGCCACTGAGAGCCCCAGGGGCAGTGAGGAGCCCAGCTCGGCCCGCGGCGCAGGGAAGAAGGTGCAGCTGCGCTCTGTTCTTCGGGCGGAGAAGCTGGGTTCTACTCCACCTGCAAGGTACCTAGCTGGGCTGTGGGGAGCCGCACAGGCCCGCGGAGTGCCGGGGGGTGGGCAGGTCCAGTCCCTGGCCTGGGGAATGGTGTATGTGGGAGCAACCCAGGCCTCCCTCCCCCAGCCAGCACCACCCACTCCTCACCCACTGACCAGTTACCTTCTCTTCTGTGCACCCCCTGCCCCAACAACCCACCCTGTCCTGCCACTTTTGCCTCTGGGCAGGGCAGCCTCCACTCGGCAACCCCCCAAGCCAGCCACGGTGACCTTCACCCCTGCATCAACCTTAAGGCCTGCCGCCTGCCATCTCCCACCTGCCCACTTCTCCCATGTGCAAACTCCTCCCTGCCACCTCCACCCCCCTGCAACAATCCTGGGCACAGACACCTCTGCCCCTGCCAGCCCCTTGCAACAACCCCCTCCTGCTCACTTCTCCCTTTTGCCACTCCCTCCCTGCCACTGCACCCCCTGCAATGAGCCCTTTTTGCCTCTATGCAATCTCTTCCCTATCACTACACCCCGGCCCCCTCTACCTCTGGGCCACCTCCACCTCCTGCAACAATCCTGTGCACCCCGCTCTCTGCCACCTTCACCCCCTGGAAGAGCCCCCATATGGCCCCCTCTTTGCGCCCCCCCCCCTTTCCGGTGCCCCCTGGACTTTGTGAACATCTGGACCCCTGGGGGGAACTTGGCTGTAGGAAGGTGGGGGCTGGACGTCGGGGGGGGGGGGGCGCAAGGTGGAAGTTTTGCCAAGGGCGCAAAATATCCTTACACCGGCCCTATGTCATAGGCATTGAGATAAGAAAGGTCCATCTCGCATTCCCTGCCCTGTTGATTGTGACCTTCCATTCATTCATTATTTGTTCCATTTCAAACTAGAACTTTTCCAACTGTTGCAAGTATCCACTTTTATTTTGATCCTTATCACACTTGCATTTTCCAAGCACAGGATCCCCATACAAAATAATCTGCTCAGGGGTATTGGGACTGTGGGAGCTGTGAGCACTCCAGTGGCCTGGGCTTCTAGACTGTCCTCAACAATGTCTCCTTCTGGCATCAGAAGAACTAACCTCCCACTGTCAGAGCTCTTACCCTCACTTCCTACAGCACCACCTCCTGCTGGGGTAGCAGCATACCCCATGATATTTGATTCAAGGTGAAGCCCCTTTTATGAAGGACAGAATTGAATTTAGCACCTCCCAAGGTAGCAGCAGATAAATCCCTTTCCTGGTGAGGATTAAGGGGGTGGCAGAATTTTTCTGAAATGTTATTCAGAGGAGCTGTCATTTCATGCTCCAGCAATTAAATACTCGAAAGCGCAGGGGTAGTGCATGCATCTTCTCTTTTCATTGTGGCCTTTGTTTGTGTAAGATGTAAATGAGGGGAGATATGCAGAAGAGTCAGCTGCCTAATAGCTTTCCCTAAGCAACTCTGTGGGCTGGAGGCGCATCAGTGTGACAGCTTCACAGGCCCATTGTGTGAGGGGAGAGTCCAGCAAACACAGCCCTTAGTATTTCCATTATTGCCTCCCATTCATCTTCTGAGGAAGGTGGTTCTGCTGGTGAAAATGGTTGGTACGTTCTCCATTCACACAGCAAAGCCGATACCGGTAGAGAAATGTGTTCCCCTGCAGATAATATTCACGCAGTTCCTGAGGCCCCTTTTCATTTCATGCTGAGGAGTCTTTCTTCCCTCTGGGCTAACTGAGCTTTTTGGGAATGAAAATTCCGTATTGAATTCTGCCCCTCTGCATCTTAAGGACATTTTCTGTCTCTCTTTCCTCTGCTTCATTGTCTCTCTCTGGCTGATAACAGGGACCTAGCGTGGGGACCTCTGCGTTGGGATTTGCCTTGTGACTCATCTTTCAGTTTTGTCTGCTGACCTCTCGCTGTGAAACCTTTTTTGTTTTCCTTCCGTCTTTCCAATTGTCCCTTCTTTGCTTTATCTTTCCTGATACTCTTTCCTTTCCTGATTCATCTTTCCCTTTTCTGCTCTTATTGAGCTGGTTTAGCTTCCACTGTTACCCACACTCTCTAGGGTGCCCCACTTTTATCCTTCCATGGGCTCAAGGCATAACCTGGTTAATTTAGGCACCCCCACCCTTTCCGGGTTCCTAGGACTCAGGGTGCATTCTTCGGAGGGTTTACAGGGCCTTTTACCAGTGAAAGTGCCTTACACAGTAGTATTCTTAACTTCTATTTGTTAACAGTTACCAGAGCAGAATGCACACACTAAGCTTACAGTGCTCACCACTGCCAATAAGGCAAATCAACTTTTCCTGGTGGCCAGTCAGGATCAGGTTGTCCAGAGCTCCTCCAGTTCTGCCTGATATGGTTGACGGGGGGATTGAGTCTGACAGCTCTGATCCTGGTTGTGTCCTGGAATTAGGTTCCAAAGAACTGCCTTTTGGACCTCCAGTTTATACAGTTAAATTTGAGTCCTGCTTAGCTATACCTTTAGCTTAAAATGATTGGTTAAGTACTACAAAATAATTATTTGACCAATCTTAGTATATTGTGAAACAATTCTTTAACCAATCATACACCACCACCTTAACTGATTTAAATGTTGTGAAATTAGTTATGTGACAGACAAAGACCAGACAGAAATCATATCGGTAAACAATAAAGTAGGAACCATGAAGGCAAATCAATAAAGACGTATAGATTTCACACTCACTGCTGTTAATAAGTGATTACTTGCCTGATAGAATGTCATCAAACAAAGTTTTCTTAAATAAACAGATCTTTAAACATCTTATCTGGTGATGGTGGGTACTATTAGGACAGGAGCATCTTCTTAACAGCCCAATATTTCATTGTTTTAATATTATTTAGATGGAATGTGAGGATGTGATTCCCTTCTCTCCCCCCCTCCCTTGCTTTTTAGCACATGGCTACTGCTGCCCTAATGTGGCTGCAGGAAAAAAAGGCCTCAGACCTTACACCACATCTCTCCCGCCCTCTGTAATAGGTGAGAAAGATGGGGATAGGTCAATACTTTCATCACTATCCTTCCCTTCCATCACCACCATGCTTTTCAGCTTTCAGTGGCTTGCTTTTGCTTCTGGAATCCTAGAGAGCGTTCCCTGAAGTGCTAGCAAGCTGCCTTGGTTTCTTGTCTTTCTACTCTGGTTGAATCAGATTGTAAATTTCTCTCCCCCTCTTTAGTCTTTGTTTAGGGATCTTGGGTAAGGAGGCATATGTGATAGTTACTACCTGTGTGCTCTACTGGATCCAAGAGCAGGCAGTGATAGTTACTTCATCCCTCACCCTTTCCATAGTTGCACAGGGCTCTGGAGGCCCAGGCCTTGCTCAGCCCCTTCACTCTTTTTTTTCCAGGGTTTTAAAGGTGTATTATTGTGTGCTTTCAGATTTGCTGGCCCACAAGAAACTTGTTCCTCAGTAATGTGAGCTTACGCTCTTGTGGCCCTGTAGAATTGCCATGGTGTACCCACCTTCTCCTCCCTGCCCCAAACCCCGCTCTCTCCTATGCAACCCTGTTGGGATTTTCTCCTAAAATAGATTCTGTTCACTTCCCACTCACTAATACCCACCCACTAACACATGTTTAACCTCTCAGCTTCAGCATACTTTTCCATACTAAGTACAACTGACAACTGTAAGCTTAGGGCTTGTCTGCACAGGCAGGTTACGCCAGTATAAACTAAGATGTGAATTTAAACTGATATAATTATCTTAGTATACCTCCCCATACTGAAACTCTGATTCAGAAATAGGAGTGTCTATGTGGGGCCTTATTGGTATAACTATCGAACTACACTGATACAATTATAGCTGTATAACTGGTAAAAGTTTTCTCTGTAGGCAAGCCCTCATCCATCTTGGGCTCCCTAATGTCCCAGCCTTGTTTGCAAACCTCCAGCATTCTTGGAATGAGGAGCATGCTTTGGTACATTTAATGAGGGAAGAGGTCCTTGTTATTGATTTCAGTAAATCCTGCTTGCTTAAAATCCCTTAAATTGACTTGCACAAGAGAGGACAGGTGTCTCTTGGCGATTTCCTTTGGCTTGGAGCAGTTCTGACACGGGAGTCATCCTTGCAGTGGGCAATGCTCTTGGGTTCCTTGGACACCAGCAGGTTAAAATCTTTGCATACAGTGTAGATTGATTGTCATATTCATATGCAGAAACATTTCTATGTCCTGAATTTCTGCCATCTATCCCCCTGTCTCTGTCTGCAGCAAGCATGGGAGAGAATGCAGATTTACTGTGTTTGTCAGAAAGGCAAATATTTAGGACAGTATGTTGCTCTGTCTGAAAACCTTCACGGAAATGCATCACCACAGTTTCATAAAGGGTTTCAAGCCAAGGCTAAAGGTGTGTGTCTGCCTTCAAAAATCTGCTGCCTGTTAGAATATAGATTGGGAAGAGCTCAGCAATTACATTTGTTTCATGTTTGTACCTTCTTCCCTTCCGTATGCATACTATTTCTCCCATTCTCTGCTCTGACTCTGGTACCATTTGTCCCATAGGAAGAGGTCACTGTTGTACCAGCACTGCTCACTGTTAGCTCTGTTTCTTGCCTCCTAAATCCTATAAATTGGACTGTAAAGCCAAACAATTCCCATCAGTACTGGGAAAGATCCCTTCTGGTCTGTGACTGTGACACAAATGAGTAGTCCTCAGCAGTATCTCCTATGGACAAGGAGAGGGACTGGGCTCTTTGACGTTAGGTCCCATCATGGTGTTTAGGTTTTTCAGTTCAATGCAAGTGCAGTAGAAATGCCTAGACAGAGATCTGTGATCAGTACATTTGCACTGCAGGAGCCAGTCTTTGGCAGCCCCAGTCGGTAAGACCATGGGTTCATGACAGCCACCTATTGACTTGCAGAGTGGACGAGCCTTCTTCAGGATGTTCACGTGCTTCAGAGCACCAGGGATTACTTGGTTCTCTTCTGTAATGAGGCCAGCTGTGGAATATTCGGTTCCCAGACCTATGAGTCTCTTAGCAAGTTATCTTGCACCAGGTTTAAAGTAAACACTCTAGGCAATGTAGGATAAGCCATGGCCTTTCTATTCAACAAAGGCCTCCAGCCTCCTACCTGCCTTCTCTCCACCATTCTTGACAGCCTCATTGACCTCTCACACGGGTCCAAAGGAGTCATCTCAGAGTTCTCCAACAATGGTCATCTTTTCATAAAGAAACAGGAGGCTTTAGGATCTGAGAGCTAGCTGCACACTTTGACCTTGATTTTATAAAGCAGAGAACTGGTTTGTGTTCAGTGCTACTCTCTCCTTTCCTACGTGGAGATGTTCTGTAATTCTCAGATTTCCAGGGCCTTTGAGAACATGCATTTACATGCACTTGTAGAGGTATGAGGTAGTTACTTTGGTGAGCAGCACAGCAGATTATTACTGTCTTGTCTTCAGGCAAAAGTGTTTGGTTTGGGAGCCTTCATCCTTCCTTGTCTCAGTGACTTCTCCATTCCAGACCAGCTTGTAAGTAAATGTGTGAGGTTGGCTTGGTGGTCTTATTCACACATACACAAAGGGAAAAGATGTATGGCTGGCTAAACATTCAGCCAGGAAGATCAGGAGATCCCCTCTTTCTGAAGAAGATACATAAGGTGACCAGTTCTGAGAACTAGGCCAGAAGGGACTGTGATCTGTAGGACCTTTAATGCAAGAACAAGAAGTGTCATCCTGGATGGTTGAACTTATGACCACCATATAAATAAAATTAAAAAAGAAACTAGCAGATGTGTAAATGAAATTTCTGGGTAACATGTGCCTGACCCAGAAATGCTGATGAGCAACGACTTCTGGAACCTTGATGTACAAATGCTCCAGGCATAGCTATTACATAAGTCCATAAGAACAGCCATACTAGGTCAGACCAATTGTCCATCTAGCCCTATATCTTGTCATTGGACAGTGGCAAATGCCAGGTGCTTCAGAGGGAATGAACAGGTAATCATCAAATGATGCAGCCCCTGTTGTCCGCTCACGGTTCCTGGCAAACAGTTGCTAGGGACACCCAGCGCAGGGGGTTGCATCTCTGACCATCTTGGCTAATAGCCGCTTGTGGTCCTAGCTTCCTTAACTCCATCTAATTCTTTTTTTGAACTCCATTATAGTTTTGGCCTTCACAACATTCCCTGGCAACAGGTTCCACAAGTGTGCATTTGTGTTAAGAAGTACTTCCTTTTGTTTGTTTTAAACCTACTGCCTGTTAATTTCATTGGGTTACCCCTAGTTTTTGTGTTATGGGAAGAGATAAAAAACACTTCCTTATTTACTTTCTCCACGCCATTCACGATTTTATAGACCTCTATCATATCCTCTCTTAGTTGTCTCTTTTACAAGCTAAAACGTCCCAGTTTTTTTAATCTCTCCTCATGTGGAAGCTGTCCCATACCCCTAATAGTTTTTGTTGCCGTTCTCGGTAGCTTTTCCAGTTCTAATGCATTTTGTTTTGAGATGATGTGACCAGAATTACATGCAATATTCAAGGTGTGAGTGTACCAGGGATTTATATAGTGGAATTATGATTTTTTCTGTCTTCTTATTATCTATGCCTTTCCTAATGGCTCCTAACTACTTGTCTCTCTGCAGGAGACATAGATGTGACAATTGCAAATTGTCCATGATCACTTTTACTGGCATAACCACAACGAATACTCTTCTGAGTGATGGTTTCTTGTCACTGGAGTCCAGATAGAGCTGTTAAAAGCGGGAGCTTAAAATGTTTCTGTCCCTGACTTTTTTTCCATTTTCTTTCCAGATCTTCTTTATCTCTCTTACTCTGCATTTATTGAAGAAGCATAGTGGGGTAATGATTTAAGCTTACTCCTATCCCATATTGCTTTGCTTCGCGTGGTTTGATGAAGAGTAGCATGCTCAGAAGCAGTTTAAGTAGAAAGGGATTACCTAGGACTTGGTGGTTTTTGTTTTCGTTCAGTCTCTTTCTACTAAATATCTTTGGATTGGGACACTAAGCACTGGGATATCACTACCAAACATGCAACAATTTATATTAATTCATCTCCTTTAAAACAATGCAGGTAAAGAACCCTGCAAGGTCTGGAGGAATGGAAAAGATACTGAGTCTACACTTTGAACTTTGCTTACTAGTGCTTGGGAATTGTCTTAATTTGGCCTGTGATCTACTCGTTATAGCCTGCAGCTCTGTCTTCCCTGCTTCTTTACATTTATTTTTACACTCTTGCACCCCTCTTCTTAATCTTAATGCACAACAACAATGCCTGGATGTAGTGATAGTTCAAGACTTCTTCCTTGCAGTGGGACTGCTATTAGCAGGACATTGTTAGCTTCTGCAGAATAGCATCCTGTTAACCATGAATGCTGACTTCCACAAGGATGCTGCTTGGATGAGTTTCTGCATACCTGTGTCAACTTAGACTTCAGTAGTGTGAGCTTCCCAGCAACAGTGCTCTTATGGCATTGATGGCTCCAGCTTCCTGAGCAGTTCTGTTGACTCTCAACAAGATGGGGCACTTTTAAAGCAACCTTCTTTCCTAAGAGTGGCTCCAGGAAGTAACCACTTGTCTGTATTCTGTATTGCTTCCTGTAACTCCCACGCTTTCAACTCTTTTTCCCCATCACCTATTGGATGAGAATCCTGGAGTCTGTTAATGGTTCAGTATGTAGAGAAGTAACTTCATGTTAATTGTTGACCCCCTAAGTCCAGGATGGTTATTGAAAGTCCACAGTAAGGAGCCAGTGTATGTTGCAGGGCTGTAAACTGCTTGCAGAGTGGCAGCAATTACTCTGAATGTTCGTGCTGTTAAGGATAGACCTGGTGTGGGGTCTCCCAGTCACAGTTACTGATGGGAACTAGTCAAATGGACAGTAAATGTTGGGAACTTTACCTTGGCTAATGCAGTTGTTGTATCTCTGGAAGGAGGCTGGTTCCTGGGTGGTGTGCTCTGTTTGTATAGAGCCCTAGTGATGTTCCAGACACAACTTGCCTGGCTGTGGTGGTTTTATATTATTTTGCTATTTACAGCCAGTTTCAGTCTATCCCATGAAGATTCCAAGCACTAGTGACTAATGCAGCCACTGATTTGGTTAGTCTCATTTCAAAAGGCAGTGGTGGGTCCCTAATCATGTGTCAATGTGACAGGTGGGTTTGGAATACACACAGCTGGTTTCCTGTTCAGAACATATATGGTAGGCCTGTGAGTTTGTTTCACTGTGCTTTCAAATTGGTCTTTTTCTGAAGTGATTAATCCTTAACATTCAGCAGGGAACTGTTCTCTTTTGACCAGGTGATGAATCCTCTTGTATGTAGTGCTTGTCAGAGATACTTGATCGTCTGAAGTGCGCTTTTTTTATCTTCTAAAACTCATTTTATTTCTCCCTGAATGGCCCTCTGAGAGGTAATCAAGGCTGTGTTCTTTTTGGCAGTCAGGAGAGCTGTTAATAAATCCAGCCATCTACAATCCTGCTGACTTAAGGAAGCTTTAGCTGATAAATTGATGAGGATTTCTCTGGTATTTCCCCTGGAACAGCTTCTAGTGAAAGATGATCATATTTAGCATTCAGAAGAAAGAGATGAAATACTGGGAGGGTACCATGTCTTTACTAACTTTACCTGGCTACCATCTCAGTTGTTACATGCACTAGAGATGAAAAAGACCTGTTCTGCTAGTTTCCATCTGGTCAGCCAGGACAGGGTTGTTCCCTACAGTCTGTCTCCAGTGCTTTATCTGCTACCTTTGTGGAGTTTATTCCACAGTCCTGATACATCTCCCTCTTAGTAAAGAGATTTTTGGTGTAGCCTAAATTTTTATTTTGCTTAATTTTATTTCATTCTTTCTAATTATTCCTGTGTTTCACCTTAAATATTTCTCCTTCCTTCATGATTATTGCATCCTTCAAATACTTGTAAATGTTTGATCCCTGTTTACTCATTTCTTACTAAGTTATGCATGTATAATTGTGATTCTTTACTTTTAAATCCCTTAAGCCCTTTACCTACTGTGTTAGTAGTTATTTCTGTCCTTGTACTGTCAAGGTGCTGTGCGCACGCGCACACATGTGTGCACCCTGCCCAAAGAGATCACAGTCTGTTCTTTCTGGTAATGAGATGTCCAGAATTAAGCGCAGTATTTCAGGTAGGGTGTCCCTATGCCCAAAACTGTGTCGAGCAATTGCCGCCTTTCTGCTTTGGAGCATGAACATAAGAATGGCCATACTGGGTCAGACCAAAGGTCCATCTAGCGCAGTATCCTGTCTTCTGACAGTGGCCAGTACTGGGTGCCCCAAAGGGAATCAACAGAACAGGTAATCACCAAGTGATCCACCCTCTGTCACCCATTCCCAGTTTCTGGGAAACAGAGGCTAGGTACACCATCCCTGCCCATCCTGACTAATAGCCATTGATGGACCTCTCCTCAATGAACTTATCTACTTCTTTTTTTAATCCTGAATAGCATGGGTGGGCAAACTTTCTGGCCCGAGGGCCACATCTTAGTGGGGAAATTGCATGCAGGGCCATGAATGTAGGGCTTGGGCAGGAGGTTGGGGTGCAGGAGGAGTGTGGGGTATACAAGGGGGCGCAGGAAGGTGCGGGAAGAGGCAGGGGGTTGGGGTATGGGTGCGTGCGGCAGGGGGCTCAGGTTCAGGAGGGGGTTGGGGTCCAGGAGGTGTGCAGAATGCGGGCTCTGGCCTGGCGCCACTTACCTGGAGCAGCTCTGGGGTGGCAGTGGCGTGCAGCGGGGCTAAGACAGGCTCCCTGCCTGCCCTGGCCCCATGCTGAGCCACTCCCGGAAGTGCCAGCACCATGTCGCTGTGGCCCCTGGAGACGGGGGGGGGGGGAAGAGTGCTCTTCGCGCTGCCATCACCTGCGGGTACCTCCCCCGAAGCCCCATTGGCCGTGATTCCTCGTAGATCTGGCCCACGGGCCGTAGTTTGCCCACCTCTTGTTACAGTCTGAGCCTTCACAACGTTCTGTGGCAAGGAGTTCCACAGGCTGACTCTGCATTGTGTGAAAAAATACTTCCTTTTGTTTGTTTTAAACCTGCTGCCTATTAATTTCATTTCATGAGGCCTCTGAAATTGAGAAACTGGGAACAGGTGGAGTCTCCCAAAGGGGGACTTCTCATTACAGCTCCAAGAGGAGACTTTTTGCTCTCATGTTGTATTGCATACTTTTGTCTAATTTGCTGCCGGTGTTCATACCTATTGATGTCTCTGCATTCTGCTTCTTAGTTATCTCCCTTTTATTGAATGTTTGGGATTATTTTTTCCCAGATGTGTAGTTGGTTTCCATCTTTCCACATTTTGTTTTTATTTACTGCTCATATTTCTCTTCTCTAAGGGGCTTTGATCCGTGTAAGTGCAAGTCAGTGAAAGTTGAAGGCACTTCCAGAAATACCTGAGAACCCTGCAGTATCAGGCCTTAGATCCCTTTGTTTCTCTGTCCTCGGTGATGTTTGCATCTTTTCCCTATTCAGGGCAAAATGGGCAGTTACTTTGTCTTCAGTGGCACCCCATGCAACGCACATCCTTTGCTTACCAGCATGGGTATGTGGGTAACTGACTACGCATCCTTAGTATCATCCACACATTTCATTTAACATGCTGTTTCCTTCCTTCCTATTTGTCATGGATTACAGGATGTGCTATGCCTTGTACCCTTCTGTAGTCTCTTGTGAGTACACCCTTCCTGGTGATAGGCCTTGAACTTTCACTCACTCCAGGGTAGGTCCTGACTCTTTCACTGGATCTCTAGGCTTCAGCACCTCTGTTTCTTCCTATAGCTTGGCAGTATGGCTTGGCTGCCTGCAAGAGTCTTCTGTCTTAGGACCTGTGATTAGGGCCCCAGGGGGGACCACATTGAGGTTATTTAATTAGGGCAGACTGCAAAGAATGGGGCAGACAATCCCCAACCTGATGGATATTCCAATACTTAGATTTACCAAGCCACCACAAAACAGCTTCTACAATACCTGACTGGTTGCACAGAAGCCAAAACACAGTTCACTTATAGCAACCCAGCCTTGGGCTTCCACCCAAACACCTAAATCAAATATGAAAGTTCTACCAATTCCAAAGGATTGGACACATCACCTTCCAAGTTAATGAATATTTCAGATCTTACCCAAATACACGCTTACATCAATTCTTATTAACGAAACTAAAATTTGTTAAAAAAGAAGAGTGAGTGAGTATTGGTTAAAAGATCGGTATACATACAGACATGAGTGCAGTTCTGAGATTAGTTTCATAGTAGAGATGGTGAGCTATGGAGTTACAAATTGTTCTTGGAATTAGTCCATAGATTCAGTCCAGTGTTCATATCCAGGGAGATCCAAGTGGGGCTGGAGATCTCAGTCTTAAGACTTAAGCTTCCCCTGCATAAAGCCACAAGCAGATCTGAGAGAGAAAGGATCAGGACTCAAGGGCTTTTTATATAGTTTCAGGCCTTCTCTTGACAGCTCAGAGTTCTTAGGCGACCAATAGGCAATCATCGAGACTCTGAAGTAAACCTATTTCCTAAGCATCACCAGTAATTAGCTACACAGATTAACATAAGGCAATTGCCTGTTTTCCACCATTTGCAGGTGATTTGCTATACATTTCAAAGAGAGATCAATACAGTGATACTAATATATTTACAATTCATTTAAATGTTAAGATCTCATTTTGATCTCTGAATTAAGACTACAGCATAGACAGGAACCGTTTGACCTCTGACAGTATACATGTAAACACACAAAACTACAAACATTATCTACTAATATGTCCCTAAAGATTGAATTTGGATCATTTATCCTGCAGGATGCTTAAACCTTTCTGGCCATGTGTCATAGGAGCTTTGTACCAGAAAATGTTTGTGGGGTCAGTGTTTTGAAAGGCTGAATGAAATTCTACTTATTAGTCAATAGGAACACAGTAGTGGAGAAATGGATTAAAATAACAAAGCAGGCTTACACATGTGACTCTTACTGAAACTTTATTCTTTCCTTGCAAGTTTTGGGTAAGTTGCACGCAGCCTAAACACTTCTCCTGGACTGGGACAGTCAGTCCCTGAAGCATACTCCATGTCTCACTGTCAGAGAGTCACCTCCAGATGCAGCTGCTCACTCATACTCTTTCCTCTCTAGGCAGGAGTCTAACAGTTTAGTGTCCCTTTGATCCTATGCTTGGACCTTAGAAAAAAGTCAGGATACTTCCAGAAAGAGTATAACAGTTCCTGAGCAGAACCTTGGCAGAGCTATTAACTGGGGAATACCCACAGCAGGTTTATTTTTCCATCACTGATTTGATTCTTCCACCAAAACCCATTGATTTAACTCCATGCAGTCATACAGAATAATATCAAGCAGGTAAACTGAGGCACACATAATTGTAGAAATAATACATAAATTTCCCATGGGCTCCACAATGTAACCAAAGATGATAAAATCAAACCTAGTGTCAACTTCACCAATTATTTATCACTTCTTTCTTTATCAACCTCAAGTACTTTCCTACCCATGTGATTGAAATTTAAATATGATTACATTATAAACGAATTTGATCTAACTCTTTTTAAATTAGATTTTGTGAAACATGGTATAAAATGCTCTAAGGGTTTTAGTTAGTACCTCTACCACATTGTCTGGATTAATTTAGTAATTCTCTAAAAGCAGTTAGGTTTGTCTGGCATGATTTGATATTTATGAGCCTGTTCTTCTTATTGCTTATAACGCCTAATAAACTTACATGGGATTTTCAGAAGTGTTCAGTGTTGATCTAACTCTAGTCCCATTGCAGTCAATGGGAGCAGTTAGACCAACATAGAGTGCTTTTTCCAATCCCATCCTAAATCTTTAGAGATTTTTTTTTTCTATTTGATTGTTTTATTAAACTGTGAAATTAAATGTGCAGGATAGTAATTACCAGGATCGTCGTTCTTCCCTTTCCTGATGATCTTGATTATGTTTTGCTTTTCTCCAGTGTCTTGGTAACTGCTCAGTTCTTAATGCTTTTTAAAAAATGGCTTAATTTGGTAAGATAACTAATTTCTTTCTTTACATGCATGAATTTGTAGTTCATGTTTTTTCACATCTGCTTTTATCTGTTTATATCAGAGCTTGTCTACACTTACTGGAGGAACGATGCATCGTGATCGATTTAGCAGGTCTAGTGAAGACCTACTAAATCAACTGCAGATTGCTCTCCCATCAACTCCTGCATTCCACCTGAATGAGAAGTGCAAGGGGAGTCGACGGGAGAGCATCTCTCGCCAACATAGCATAGTGTGGGCCCTGCAGTAAGTAGATCTAAGTACGTTGACTTCAGCTACATTTTTCATTGTTTGTTGGCATGGCCTTGTTATAGCCCAGATCCTGACACTGGGGAAGGCAGCACCTTTTTTGTTCCCTCTTTTTTTCCCTCTTTGGCAAGCAAGATATAGGGTTAATTTCAGGGGAGTAACTCTTTTTTATATAGAAGGGATCCACTTATTCAAGTTGTGCATTTTGCTATGAAACTGAGCACTGTAAATCTTCCTGTTGCTCAGCTATGGTAGCTCGTGAGTCTAATAAGTAGCTGACACAAAGACAGAAAATTCAAAGCGGAGATGGAACTCAAGTTACTGGTATAGAATATAAAGTCCCACTGTACTTTGGAGAGCTTTATTGGAAACTTGTTTCATTCTTTGCAATATTACTTCATATTGGCATACAGTCATGTTAACATCTGCTCTCTCTAAGCGGAGCATATATGGTACAGAAATAACACAGAAAGCACCATCCATCTTTACCAATCTGTAGGCTTTTTTATCTCCTTTTTAGAAGGTGCAGAAATAATCTTCAGCTAGCATCAGGGTAACACCAGCTGCTCCAGCTTTCAGCAGTAGATGAAGGTGCTCGGGTAACACAGAGGCATTCAATATGTGATGATGAGCATGAGATTAGGTAAAGATTCTGTAAATTAGTAGATCTAACTAGATGGTGTCTGCTTGTAATATTCCTCTTCTTTCCTTTCCCCCTAGGCTGTCCATCTCATCCTTTAATCATCTTGTTCTTTTTCTTCAGTGACTACAATAAATGGGAATCTTCAGCATTCTTTGGGAATATAGTCTGCTTTTCTTCTTTCTTATCCCAAATCCTGTTACCAGGAGCCCTGGCACACTTGGGGCCGTTGGTTTGAAATTGTAGGATTTGCTTTACCTGCCAGTTCACTAGAACTCTTATTTGTTTACTTTCAGGCCACATTACAAGGCCTATCCCTTCTCTCAAGATGTTTCTTGTGGTGGGGAGGAGAGAGGAATGAATTGGTTGATATGGCATGGTAGGAGAGCTCTGAGGTATCTGGTTGGATTTTGAAGTTTGTGTTTAAGACACTGAATTATTTTTATGATATTTGCATGGGTGCCAGCAGCATCCAGAACGCATTTTAAAAATCAAAATGAATAATTATTAGTCACTGTGGTGCTTTAGGTCTCTGAACGTACTTGGAGAGGTGGCTATGGGCATTTGCATCCTTTTTTTTTTCTCCCTTTATTTCTGCCAGCCTGAATTAATTTCTCATTCCTTTGAAACCTGCTAGAGAAATATTTTTAGATGCAGAGTTTTGCAGGGTGCTGCCTGCTGATTTTTCTCTCTTACTGCGATTCTCCTCTGCAAAAAAAAAAAAAAGCAGCTTCTAACTCCAGTGGATGCCTCCATGTTGCTGGCCTAAGGAGTTCTCTCTGGGCTCATTTTGCCTCTCTTCGCTCATTGCCAAGCTCCCAGCATGGGTTGAGGCTTTAAGAGTTTTAAAAAGCAGATTTATCTTGGCTTTTTACCAGCTTTAGCTCTATGCAGTAGTCTTTGTGCATATTACTCCCTGTTCCTCAACAGCTTCTTCCTCTCTCCTTTCCCGCCCAGTGAGACAAGACTGGGGAGTGGTGATGGTGGGGGAATAGCTGTTTTTTTTCTCTTTGGCAAGAGAATGAAGTTGAGTGCTGACATATATCATCTTTGATGGAGAAACTCCATGGCGTTCTTTCTGCTATTGATCTGCTTCTTAATGGCCAGGAGGCCTCTTTGTCAATGGGAGACAAACTTTGCTGACGACAGGAGCCCTGCTGGTGGTCACACACAAGCTATGTGCTGAGATCCAGCTGTCTGGCCAAACACAACTGCAGGCTGTTCAGGCAGATGGGGAGAGAAATGGATGGATTTCCTCTTCTGGGCTTTGTTTTAGATTTGTTTTTGCTGAAGTAAAGTTTAAGATGCTAATAAGCTGTGGAGTGCAACCTCTGCTCTTCTGTTCCTGGCTCTTCAAATGAGTGGGAAACAGCCACGTAATGGACCCTTCTTCTCAGCCCACATTTCCTTGCTTACTGTTAAAAAGAAATTACACACACGGCTTGCTGGAGTGGGTTAGTAATTTGCTGCTACCAGGTTTGTTGCATCAAAAAGAGACTTAATATTCCAAAGAGACTAAGAATGAGGATGTGTAGCCCTTGAAGCTTCTTGCCTTCAAAGTGCTCTGCAAACATTAGCTTCTCTTCACAACTCACTGAGAGGTAGCCAAGTATTATCCCCATTTACAGATAAGGGTCTGGGACCCAGGGCAGAGAACAGACTTACCCAGGGTCATGCAACAGGTCAACCTCAGAATTGGGAATAGAACCATCCCAGTAGTTCATTTCAGAGCAGACTTGGGGGTCAGAGATAGAGTCCAGGTCCTTTTGGGACTCTTCACTATCTTCCTTGCCATATTAGTCCAGTATATTAAGCTGTGTTGCATAAGACTTGTGAGGAAAAGGGGGTTCGTTTGTCTGTTCCTCAAGGAACACCTGAAGCCCTCCTTTCATGCAGTGGATAGAAATGAGTTGTTTTGAGGGGGGTGAATTCCTAGTTGAACTGTTTGTTTTATCTGTCTCATCTGGAAAACTCACTGTGGGATATGGAATCGTTTAAAACTGACCATGACAAAACAGTGAAGAATAGACTGCAGGGAACAGTCCTGTACTAGCACCTTGGGAGATGAACTATGGGACACAAGAGGCTCGGTGTGTGTGAATCACTTTGAGATTGTTGGTGAAAGTTACTTTGGGAATACAGAATGTTTAACGCAGGTAGCTTGAGCTGATGGTACCTCTGGAGCTCTCTGGCATTACACAATGTGGTAAATTAAGATTGCAGATGCTTCTTTCCTGCGGCCTTGTCTTATTATGTGAATATTTTAATGTGCAATATTTTCTGTTTTACTGAAGGGACAATGGAGACAGATCAAGGCACCGAGCTCCCCGGAACGCCCGTATGTCTGCACCATCGCTTGGGCGCTTCGTCCCCAGGTGAGATCTGTACATCCATCTGGAGAATGGGCTTGGCTTGGCATTACCACTTACAACAGAGCTCTCTGTTGTCATGTCAGAGGCTCAGATTCATTTGCTTGCATGGATCTGATGTGAACTAGGTTATCAGTGTCTGGGACTCCTGTGGATGTCTGCCCCTCCTCCTGGAAAAGAGAGGGTGAGATTAGTGTGATAGGCTTTCATAGCCACATTCCCCAGAGCCCTGTCCTGAGCTTTCTTAACTGGAAATCGATGGCTGTAGTGCGGAGCCAAAATGGAAGGGAGGAGAAAATCTGATGGGGATTCTCAGTAAAGCATACTGGGTCAAAGATGAAGGTGTAGGGAAGAGAGGAGATGGGGATTTGATTTCTGGTATAGCTCAACAGGTCTTCAATTCCGTCTTGACTGGATGGAGCATGTGGTGGTGCGGGGGAGGGTTTGTGCTCCTGAGCCATTACATGCCATTTTTCTGCTGGATGGAGCACTCAGATGACTGGGCTCCTCTCTTTGACCTCCCTTTCCCACTGCTAGGGTCCCAGAGCCCAGTACTGCTCGCCCAAATTAGATGGGATTCCTGGACTAGAGCCTCAGTTTCCTGGCAACACATTAGAGGTGTTTTCTCAGTGTGTGGGGTCTTTCTCACAGTGTGCACTCTCTTTCTTTAGGCGTTTCTTGCTGCCAGAGTACTTACCTTATGCTGGGATTTTCCATGAACGCGGACAGCCAGGGTTGGCCACCCACTCCTCTGTTAACCGGGTCTTGGCAGGTAAAAAAAATACCTCTTCTGCAATATAGTGACCTGTACTAGGTGGGATTCTCTCCAGAGTCTGCACATAGCAGGTCAGCTTGGAAAAAGAACCTATGAGAAGTCTGTGTCCATCCTGGTATTGGTATATATACCTCCTGAATCAGCAGAGGATGTGGAACTAGATATTGCAGTGATGATGTTCATACAAGTACCTAGAAATTGCAGATTCCATACTTTGAGTGCATATTAGCCTCTGTGCTGAGGTTCCCTATAGGCAGGGGGGAATTTAATAATTCTGATGTTTAATTCCCTCCCCAGTCTGAATTTTTTTTTTTAAAGCAATCTGACAGCCTAATGATCAGCTTTCTGCAGGTCTTTCTAATTGAATTATAGGGTGCCTTGTTCATGTTCCGGCTGGCAAGCCACTCACAAGGGAGCGCGGGATTCAATTAGGATCCTAATAAGTGTGTATTAAAACCTCGGCTGCCACCACATACAGCATGCAGGCATTTGGGAGCCTTAAAGGGCAGGTGGGGGTGGAGGGGAAGAGGAGTGAGGCTTTGGCAGCCTGTGAATGAAACAGTTTTATATGATAGATGGTATAATTCTTGAGGGTGCTTCTTGGGGGTGCCTGAGCTGCTCTGTGATCAGTACCAGCAGTGGAGAGGCTATTTTTGGATGAGGGGAAGGCAGATAGCTATGTACCTGCCAGATGGAGACCCATTGGCTGCCGCTACTATTAGCAATGGGGCACATGCGGGAAAGGCATAAAACCCCCCTGGGAGGAATGTGGTCTCCCATCTAGTCTTTCTCTCCCATTGTGGCATGTTCGGGCAGAGGCCACCTGCGTGGAGAGAGTCCCTGTATTTTGCATGGCTATATAGTATAATGTGCCAGTGTAGCCCTTTAAAACCTCATTGTTATCTGTAAAACCCAGAACTGTCTCCTGGATCTTTGTATCTCACTTGGACACTCAGCCAAGACAACACTTTCCTCCATCCTATTGCAACAATTGCAAGAGTAGTGAAAGCCCAGGCTGTGAAGCACCTCCATCCCACTATCTAATCAGCAGGGGAGCCAGCTTGTAGCATTTAGCTGATACACATACTTTCCTCATGACTGTTGCTTGTGTGGAATTTGGCTTCTGGAAACAGCTCTCTGGCAGATAATTACTTGCTGCCAGGCAACACTGCAGAACTCTGCCATAGTGGGGCTTTGTTGGATTCATCTGCCTTCAGCCCTCCCTGCACAGCACCTCTTTCCCAGCAGCTGAGGAGCATTCTGTCTTTTCCTGGCATTTAGCTTTAAGAGAAGCAGTCAGTTTGCTCCTGGCTTTCACTGACTCCTTTTATTAATTTGCTTTCTTTTCCTTCATGCTGTTTTGATGGACAGTAACCCAGTGCAAGAGCCCAAGCCCCTCTCAGTACAGAAAACTTAACCCTCACAATTCATATGTAAAAGCTGCAGCACCCTATCAGAGACTTCATTAAGCAAAGTGTTTACAGCTCCTCCACTAAATCACCCAGTGACCAAGGTCCATCCCAGTCTATTCCATGGCAAGATGGACCTAAATTCTATGGCAGGGCTCCTTAGTTTCTGCAGCATTCCAGTGCATCAGACTGGAAATTGTGCTGCAAATCCAAGTAACTTCCACTGTGGAATTTTTATTGAATGATTTTTATTGAAATGCTACATCCCATCAGTGCAGCGGCTCCTTGTTGTGTTTGTTTTAATATTGAATTCAGTTTATTTTACTCCCTCCTCATTTTCAGTTTTTGACATACCATAGATTTAAGTGTTAACAATTAACTGCATTATAGAAATTGGTGGAGGTCGAAACTTCGCTTCAGGCACAGGGGGCTTTTGGAACTGGAGGGAGCTTGGAATTGTGGAATAAGCACATTCACTCATTATTTTTGCTAAAATGATTAGCAGTGAAATAGCTGTGTGTTAACACAATGGAGTATTAGCTCTGAAATTTAATATTTGAGATAAAAGACCAGTTCACACTGCTCAGAGCTATTGTTTCAGGATGCCTGCTGACTTGGGAATGCCACTCTGCATTGTTTTATAGTTGTATCAAGTATGGAAGGCTTGGAGCATGCTTTTTTGTATAAACCCTGAAACCTATATTCTGAAATACTGTTCCAGGATGGGTTAGATTCTGTGCAAATTTCCTGACCAGTTAATACCCAAGACCCTGCCTATTTATTGTTTGTATGACTGTAGCATCTAGAAGGCCTAGTCAAAGACCAGAACCCCATTGTGCTAGGCGCTGTACAAAGAACAAAAGACTTGTGTCTGTCCCAAAAGGTATGTCTACACTAGAACAAAAGACCGTTCCCACTTATGGGGTCCCAGAGCTTGGACTCCAGCCTGAGCAGAGATGTCTACACCGCAATTTTACAACCCTGCAGCCTGAGCCCTGTGAGCCTTAGAGTACGTCTATACTACCCACCAGATCGGCGACTAGTGTTCCATGTATTGGGGATCAGTTTATTGTTTTTCATCTGGACGCAATAAATCAATCTGCTAATCGACACCCATACTCCACCTCGGCAGGAGGAGTAAGCGCCGTCAACGGGGGTGTCACGGCAGTCGACTTGCCGCCGTGAGGACAGCCAGATAAGTCGAACTAAGATACTTTGACTTCAGCTACGCAAATAGCGTAGCTGAAGTTTCGTATCTTAGTTCGAAACCCCCCACCACTACCACCCTCCTCAGTGTAGACCAATCCTTAGTCAGCTGACCCTGGCCAGCTACAAGTATTGAATTGCTGTGTAGACGTGTCCAACTAGTTTTTACCATCTAACAGGCAAGACAAGAGGCCACAGATGGCTGTGGACAGATAGACCAGAAAATCAAGGAAACAGTGAGACCGTCTTGGTCAGCATGATAGACTATGGTCTCAATGCACTAGCTGTCTAACCGTTACGTTTTTTGTAGGTGTTACAGCAGAGAAGAGTTTTAAGGTGGATAATGTGGTAGCCCTGTGGATATTTATGGGGAGCTTCTTCCACATGTGAGAGGCAGCATGAGAGAAAGCACAAATGTGCTTGTTCGAAAAATGTAAGAAAAGTGGATGGTTGGAGGAGGGCTTCAGAGGCTGATCAGAGGCAGGAGTTGACATTTTAGTAGCAAGTGAGAGATAATTAAGGTGGGAATTGACTATGAAAGGCCTTGAAAGTGAAGACAAGCAGCTTATGTTTGATGTGATAGAAAAGGAGGATCCAGTAGAGGGATTCAGAAAGAAGAGTGATATGGTCAAAGTGATGGGGTAAGAGAGTGATCTTTGCAGCAGCATTCTGAATGGATATGAGTGGGGTAAGACTGCACTTGGCCAAAGAAAAGAATGTTGAAGTAATTGAAATGCGAGATGATGCTTGTACAGGAGAATTAGCTTTGTGGTTAGGCAGAAAAGGCTGAATCTTAGAGGTCTTACGCAAAAAGAGTCATCAAGATTTAGATACAGCCTGGGTGTAAGAACCTACAATGAGGTCCAGGTTGAATGTAACACCCATTTTACAGGCCTGAGTTAACAGGCAGGATGGTGGTGGTGTCCACCGTGGTTAAGAAAGAAGATAGTGGGGTGGGCTTGGAGGGGAAGAACAATTTTAGCCATGTTTCACTTGAGCTGATGGCTGGACATCCACAGAATGTCAGATTTTAGTTGGACAGAAAGAAACTAGTCTGCAATAGAGAAGTAGAGCTGTGAATCATCAGCATAGAAATGGTAGTTTAATTTGTTTTGTGGATGTGATAACTCAGAGATAAGGTGTAGCGGGAGAAAAGAAAGATTGTGTCCTTGGTCCCCTATGGAGCCCCCACAGAAGGTTGAAGAGGGGATGAGGAGGAACCTATGGAGGACATATTGAAGGAGTAATTATAGAAGTAGGAGAGAGAACCAGGAGAGGGAAGAGTCATGGAAGTCAAGGAAGGACAAGATTTCAAGAAGAACACAGTCATCTGTGTTGAAGGCAGCTGATGGTCAATAAACGTGAGGATGGAGTACGGGTTCTTAGATTTGGCTAGAAAGATGTTGGTAGACTTCGATGGGAGTGGTTTTAGTGGGTGCAATGGGAGGAGGCCAGATAGGAGAGGGTCTAGGATGGAGTTGGAGGAGATGACCTCCTGTCTGCAAATTGAATGAGTTTAGAGATGAAAGGGAGGTGGGAGATGAATTTATTAATCTCTAAATCCTTCAGATGTTTACACTCCATGCATGGAAATCTAATGGCTCCTCCAGGAATGCCCATCTCCCACAGACTTGTAGCCCAGAGGATCAGAAGGAAAGGCCTGTATAGTTCTTTTGCTTTCTCTATTTCCAACCACTTCAGAAGGGAACCGCCTTCTGAATGAGACATGTCAGTTGGTCACTGAACACCTTTGAAATATTAGTGCTGAACCAGGTTGGCTTTGCAGCAATCTGGAAAAAAATTCTCATAGATTATAAAGCCGGAAGGGACCATCGTTATCTAGTCTGATCTCCTGCATTACATAGGCCATAGGACTTCTCTGTATTCATTCCTCTTTGAACTAGAGTGTATCTCTTAGAAAAATACTGCGTCATGATTTAAACATTTCTGTGATGGGGAATCCACTATAACACATGGTAAATTGTTCAAATGGTAAATTACCTTCAATGTTAAAAAAGTTGCACCTTATTTCTAGTCTGAATTTGTCTAGCTTCAGCTTCCAGTCATAGGATCTTGTTATACCCGTGTCTGCTCCATTGAGGAACTCTGTATTATCACATTTCTGTTCCCCATGTAGATACCTACAGACTGTGATTTAAGTCACGCTTTAACAAAGAGAAGGTTAAGCTGAAGAGTGAGCTCTGAGTCTTTTTCTGAAAGACATGTTTTCCAGTCATTCTCATGGCTCTTCTCTGAACCCTCTCCAAGTTATCAACATCCTTTTTTAATTGTGGACACCAGAACTGGACACAGCATTCCAGTAGTGGTCACACCAGTGGTAATACAACCTACGTATTCTTGCTCGATATAGACCTCTGTTTATGCAGTCAAGGATCACATTCTCCTTTTTGGCCACAGCTTTGAACTAGGAATTCATGTTCAGCTGATTATCCACCACCACACCAAAGTCTTTTTTTTTCAGAGTCATGGCTTCCCAAGATAGAGTCCCCATTCTGTAAGTACAGCCTGCATTCTTTGTTCCAAGATATGACTTTACATTTGGCCACATTAAAACGCACATGAGTTTGAGCCCAGTTTATCAGGCGATGAAGATTTCTCTGTATCAATGACCTATCCTCTTCATTACTTTCCATTCCCCTAATCTTTGTGTAATCTGCAAACTTTCAGTGGTGATTTTTTCTTTTTTCCAGGTCACTGATAAAAATGTTAAATAGAGTAGGATCAAGAATCGATCCCAGCAGGCCCCAGTAGAAACACACCCATTTGATGATGATTCCCAGTTCCCAACTTATGTTTTGAGAGCTATCAGTGAGTTTATAATCAATTTAATGTGTGCCATGTTGTTTTGTATTATTCTAGTTTCTTAAAATGTCGTGCATTACCAAGTCAAATGCTTTCCAGAAACCTAACGGCACATCTACAGGGTGGGGTAATGTACCCTATGGGGAAGGAGTGATTTCCAAAGTGCACTATTGTGTTGTGCATTAATTGGCCCATGTAGACTAAATGCGGCTGCGGACTAAATGTTTCCTAATGCACTCTAACATAGTGCTGTTTCAAGCAGCATTTTGTTAAAGCGCACTAGAGAGCTTTTAATGTGCACCAGTAGGATCTACCTGGGCCAATTAATAAGCAACACATTCATGCACTTTCAAAATCATACTCCTGTAGAGCATGTTACTGCACCCTGTAAGCTTGCCCTAAGAATATTATTACATAAACACTGTTACCTTTATCAACTAAACTTGTAATCTTATTAAAAAATGTTATTAGTTTGACAAAATCTATCTTTTATAAACATTCATTTGATAGCATTAATTATATCCTCTTTTAATTCTTTATTGATGGAGTCCTGCTCCAATATTTTGCTCAGCATAGATGTCAGGTTGATTACCTGGGTTGTCCTGTTTACCCTTTTTAAATATTTGCACAACATTAGCTTTCTTCCAGTTCACTGGAACTTCCCAATGTTCCAAGATTTATTGAAAAGCCTAATTAATGGTCCAAAGAGCTCCTCGGTCAGCTCTTTTAAAACTCTTAGCAGGATGGTGAGGGGTCTCACTGACCCTTTGGACTCTAGTTCTTCCCTATCCAACCAATATGCATAGGAGAATCAGCATGAACTCTGAGCTCATGGTGGGAACTGTGCCCCTGAGGAAAAACCTGTAAAGTGAATCCTGTGGCACATGGGAGCAGTCCAGCTAGGGAGATATCTTGAAATGAGAGCAGTTGGCTTCTATTTCCATAGACTTCCCTCAACCCATTTGTAGTGTGGTATGTGGCACAAGGATGTTAGTCTTCTCACAATCCTATTTCCAGTCCTCTGGGCAATCTTCCCTCTGCCCTGGCCAGCAGGCATGCATCCTAAAATGCTCATGTCCTAAGGTGAGGAGCTGCTTTATGGGATGAGGAAAAACGTTGTCTCTGTCAAAGAGAGCAGCCAGGGAACTAGTGCAATGACCTAATATGGTCTGTTGTGCCCCTATCGAGGATGTTTAGCACACCTTCCTAGAGGTCGCAGTCTTAGTGTTATACTGCCTACTTGCTCTCCCACCCCACCCCCCCCGCACCCTGGTCTGAACATTTGACCAGCAGTTTTCTTTGCAGAGCCTTCCTCACTCTGAGTCAGAACTTGAACAGGGCGCTGTCAAGTAATGTGGGGGAGAAACTGAATTCTTCTCATTTGGTGGGAAGCAATTGTAGATTCAAATATCCATTTAAAAATCAATCAATACCTAGAAAATCTAACCCCTGTCACCGAACACTTAAAGCCCCACGTTTGCCTGTGTGATCTCCCTGAACCGGCTCAACGGCAATTGCCTGAGCATTCTGTTCTTTGAGCTGGGCAGCGCGATATTGACAGAGGAACAGAACAGAAAAACACTTCAGTTTCAGTTCCGTGGAAACTCCTGGAGAAAAGAAATCTGTGTTTGCCAAATAGCACAGGATCACGTCTGTTTTCTCAGCTTCTCACACTCTAAAATCCTGAAAGGTAACACCAGCTTATTGATAGTCCTGTTACTCAACAAAGGACCTACATGTGGAGTGTACTGTCTGAAAGCACAGAACCCACATAAACCTTGTCTTTTATCTTAATGAGCATCTGCCTGTTATTTGTGCTGCTCAATGAATTTAACAGTTTCCTTTGAATGAAAACAAACAGCTTATGTTAAAGTTTGTGAGACCCTGCTGGCAGGGTTAGTCTGTATTCCTGGATTCTGAACCCTGGTTTTAGTGGAGAGCTTGGTCTCCCAGTGTGTTTTCCTGTTGAGTTGTGAGACACAAACATTTTAAATATTTGAGTGAATTTAGTGCTGGTGAAGCGTGCTAGATTTACAACCCAACTGAACAGCTTTGCTTATCCCAAGAGCAAGCAGTGGTAGTACAAGCTTTTCTCATTTTCCAACCAGCCAGGGGGAACCCCGCAGCTCTCATGCTCCCAGCCACCAGCCCTGCAGCAGGGACCCCGGAGCTGTCAGCTGCAGCAGGGGGACCCCAGAGTTCCAAGCCACTGGCCCTGCAGGCAGCTGGGGACCCCCCGGCACTGTAAGCCACCAGACCCAGAGTTCGGAGCCACCAGGGTTGCACTGGGGCAGCGCGCAGCTGTGATGGAAGCACCCAGAGCTCCAAGCCACAGGGGCCAAGCTGCTGCAGTCAGTGGGGGGCAACCCAGAGCTCCAAGCCATCTGCCGCGAGCGGCAGAGCACCCTGGAGCTCTCAGCTGCCATGGGCGGCCCTGGAGCTGTCAGATGCGGCCATGGCAGGTGTTGGGCAAACACTACACTGGCTCCCCGTGGCATGACTTGGGCTCTCATCTCCTTCCATCTCAGGCTTCAGTCGTCCCCCTGTCAGCTCACACGCATGCACACGCCCGCCCATTATTTTTAGTAAAAAGTCACAGACAGGTCACGTGCTTCTGTGAAAGCACATGACCTGTCTGTGACTTTTTGCTAAAAATAATCATGACAAAGTCTTAACCTCAGTAATGACTTACGTTCACTTTTTCAGCCTGTGCTTGATTGGAATCAGTGGCCAAGGTGAAAGGCTCAGTATCTACTCAATTATACCCCAGCCACTGTACCATATCCCATTTTACAACCTGGATCACCAGAGGCAATTCTGGATCGTTTGCCCAAGGCCATAAAATGAGTCAGGAGGTTACCATTGTGTTGGGCCCTTCAAGCTTCCACTCCTTTGTCTGTAACTATTTTAAGATTTACAGATAAAAACACTAAAGTACTCTACAAAGGTGGGTAAGTGTTGTCATCTCCATGATACCGATAGAGAAACTGAGGTTTGGAGAGGGGAAGGGACTTGCCCAAGGTCTCTCAGCATGTCAGTGATAGAACTAGAATGCAGGTGTTCTGTATCCAAATCATATGTACTGGACCATACCTGTTAGAAATAAGAAGGCAGCATGTCTAACTCTGGTATAACTCAGCAGATAAAGTACTTCACAGTTTTCCCATTACTTGTTCATTTACCTTATGCTGTACTCAGGCATATTTGGGCAGGTGAGTATGCCTAAGTGGCACATTTCAGCCCAATGCCTCTCCAGTTGGCTATTTATAAGCCCCAGATAAATGGACAATTAATGATAGTGCTCTGGCTGGTGCTGCTTTGATAATTAACTCAATTATTTTTCACTTCTGCTGTAGTGATGAAAGTGAGCATAAGAAGCTGGCTTGGTTGCTCTGGAAACAGTATTCTAGGAAGCTACTCCAGCTTCACTAACATGAGGAGTCTTGCTGCATCCTGGTTTCAGGACCCCTGGATTCTTTTGTTGTTGGTACCAGCATCAACCAGTGATTTGAAGGCTGTGTCCTATGCTCCTTCAGTCTGCCTGTGTAACACAAAATTGCTCAGAATAGGATTGGGATTGAAGCTCTGAACGTTGCTAAGGCTCTTTTCAGGTGTAGTCTCCCAGAAGCATCTCAGCCACCTGACTTTACAATAGGCAGGTAGCAGGGACTGATTGGGTCCCCCTTTATTAAGAATGGCTTTGGGGAGTCTGTTCTCCTAGATTCTCGGAGGATACTTCTACTTCCCAACTCTTCTCCAGGAGCCTTGTCTTGCTACTGGCAGAGATAGGCCCACTTCCTCTGACATGGTTTCATCCCACAGCTGCTGACTCCATGATACAGCTGAGACCTTCTTCTCGGTAGTGTAAGCCCAGCACTGCAGCTTGGGTTAGGATTTGGATTGTGAAAAGGGGAGAAACATCTCTATCAAAGAGAACTCTGGGCTATCTGAAGCTAATGTTAACTGAATGTTCTCTAGCCCTGACTGACAGATGTTTAGGAGAGTATGATCTGCCCTCCCTGGAAGGATATCCAGTTAGATGGAAAAGTGGATCCCCCATTTCCCCTCATCTCGCAGGCAGTGATGTGACCTGAAGTGGACACATGCCTGGGAAGGTTTCCTAGGTAGATACCCTTTTCTCTACTTATGTGAGACTTCTGAGTGTCATTTTGGGTCCTTGGCTTCAGTTGTCTCTTCCCAATTTTAGCTGCCAATTTGTTTTTGCCCTTTGGGCTGGGGAAGCCACCATAAGATTGGCTAGTATCATAGCTAGAGCCTCCTTTTCAACCCTGAGCAGATCTGCAGGGTAACCCACCCATAAGAGGAGTGTGGCTTGGCTGTGCAGTGTGTTTAATGCAGCTGCAAATGGGTCTTGGGGTACTTCTTTGTGGAGAAGGATGTGAACTCTTTAGAAGCACTGCATACCTTGCAAGGCCTTGAGCCTTTCAGTCTATCCTTCTCCCAGATCAGAACAGCCTTCTCCCCTCCATGCGATCTTCATTATCATGAGTAAGCAGTTGCTAAACCTCATGGCAAGCTCAAACTCACTTTGTCAGTCCTCACAGGCTTTTTAGAGAGTCTCTTCCCTTTCTCCAGATCATTAGGGCAGAAATACAGATATCTGTCACCCACATGGAAGAACCAGGAGTTGTTCACAGTCCCCCCCACTGCTACTTTAACCAAGTGAGTGGCCACTACATCTTACAAATAGCTGAGCGAAAGGAAGAGAATATTAGCTGCAAGGGTCTATCCAGTATGTCCAGCTCCCCAAACCCCATGGTTTAGCTGCTTTCAACAGTGTTTTTACAGGGGTGGGGAGACTTCTAGTTCTCATTAAATATTGTGTATTATTCAAGTAGTCACTTGTGCAAACTTTCCTCACACATTCTACTAATGCGCCTTCATTCTGGCTCTGTGGATTCCCATGCACCCCTGCTGGTGCACCTCAGTCCTCGCGTTTCCCTCTCTTCTGCCACAATCCCAGTCTGGAGTGTCTCGTAGTTGTCGTGGAAGCTTGTGGTGTAGAGGGTTGAAATCACATGCTGCCATTTAACTTTTGGCCTCAGCATCTGAACCTTTGCTCAGTTCCATTTTGTAGATACTGTATTTTCTAGTGGCTGGATACTTCCCATGAGAACCAGATAATCCTGAATAATTGAGTAATAAGATGAGATTCTTAAGCACATTAACAAAATTATAGAAGGAAAATAGCTTCACCACCAGAGGTGGGAACTGTCATGTTACACCAGTGAACTAGAAACCCCCAGGTAATCATCTCTAATTTGTAGCAGCTCTGGATGCTCACATAGCTGATCCTAAGATGCCTGCTTCTTCCCAGCAGTGTCGTCTTTGCTGTGCTGTGACAGTTGCCACTCAGACCAGTGAACTTGTTCTTTTACGCTTCTTTTGTTAATTGACTGCCCAGCAACCTCTTCTCTTGCTGTGACCTGGGTCACGCTGTTGCACTGTAGCTTAGTGTGGTGAAGAGCATGAGGAAGATGGTGCAGTTAGCATTTGATGAAAGAGCTTCAGGTATCTTCCCATGTAACATCAATCGTGGATAGAGATCCCCTACAGGTTTCTGTTCTGCCTGCCATAGTTACAGGGGAGGAAAAACAATTTTGAGCAGAAATCTCCTTTTAGGCTAGACATCTCTAGAGGCGGTAGACGGCAGAGTTGGGAAATGGTACATGTGAAAGTGGTATGTGTAGCCCTGCCCATGTAGTTGAGTTGCAATGTTGCTCTAACACAGGGGTAGTCAATAGACAGACTGTGGGCCAAATCCAGACCACTAGATGCTTTGAACAGACTCCAAAAATCTTTTTTTTTTTTTTTAATTTATTTTCTCTGGAGTCTGGACTTTGACTATACCTTGAACAAGAAATTTGGACCTTGACAAAAAATAGATTTCCCCTGCTTTAACTTGTAGGATGCTTAGGTTCCAGGCTAACCCAGGCTTTGGAGTGTAAGTGGCAGGCTTTGGAGTGAAAGACTTTGCTGTTACTCACCCCTGTACATGATACAGTTTTTGGTCATAGGCTGTCCGACACACCAAACGGGAACATGAAAGTGGCAGGGTATTTTATTGGGTGGAGGATGGAATGTAAGCCCTGGTCATGCAGGGCTGATGTCTGAAGAGGCAGGAGGAGTCTCCTAGGCATAGCCAGTAGAGGGGCTGGAATGGGAAGTACCCTAGTCTGTCTGCTTGGTTATGATGTCCTGTCTATTCTGTCTCTTGTTCATTCTATTGCTGAAGTGAAGGAATGAAAGTGCTCTCTAGGTGCAGTGCTTCCAGCTAGAAGCAAATTTGTCATCAGATTTTATTGGACTGTTTAAATCCACAGAAAAATAAATGGGAGACTGAGGGTAAAGCAAAGGTGAATAATACACACGTACATGAAGTTAAAACAAAAAGCTTAGAGGCTTGTTGTGTGTGTGTGAGAGAAAAGAGCATCCATCAGAAACTGTGACTGAGGAATGGTGACTCTGGGCAATGATCCAGGCTGCTTTAGATGCTAGCGATCCAGACTAGATCCTCCCATGCAGCTTCAGGTCCATGAAACAAACTTGAGTTAGTGTCATAGACACGCATCTTCATGTAGCAGGATATGGCTGTTCACACCTCTGAGCTGGAGATGCCCAGGGTATTGTGAAAGGTGCAGCAACATAACATAATTGGGTCCCTGCTTGTACCATTACTTGTCTGTAGTCTACCTACACTTCAGCTCAACTTACTATGCCTGAAATTGTTGTTGAGAGGGAAACCAAATCCCACATATCTATGTACTAAGAGTGGAGTGCAGAGAACTTGATATATAGGACAGGAGTCACAGAGAATAGTAGAGGGAAATGACAGTAACAAGGCACAGATAGTATAAGGAGCAGCGAGACAGGGAGATATAAACAAAAAAGCAACAGCAATTATAGAGGGAATCTTTACACGTTTCCTCATTCTAAAAGCACATGCTCCTTGGCAGTAAGCAGAATGGCCATTCCAGGGTTGCACAGTGCTATGATATTCCCTTCCCGCTCACCAGCTCATTGTGCACTTAATTCCTTCATTATTAGATACTAGGGACTGGGACTGGACCCTTTTAAGCCACATCCTTGGTTTCAACAAAAACCCAAGTTGTGCCTGTTTGTTGGTTTCCCCTCTTCCATTCTTGTGTTTCTTCGATGCTGTCTGATTTATTCTGAGTTAAGCTGTAAATGTCACTTAATATGTTTGAGATGGAGTAGAAAGCACTTGACTTAACTCTCCATTGAAGACAAGCGAGACCTGTGCATATGAATTTCCTCCTGTTTCCATCTATGTAAGCAAGACTGGCATCGCTACTGATTTAATGGCCAGTTCTATTGCAAATGGAATCTTGATGTAAACTTTATGGAATTTTCTGCTCTTTGATTATGCTGCCCATGCTGCCAGCTGTAGAGGTCCTTAAAACATGTTCTGGGTGCTGACTGTACAGCAGTGTTTGGCTGTTGCAGTTTGGTGGCATGCTGTTATCCTTGGCTGTCTGCTAGTTGGGAGCAGAACCAGACAGTTACTTATAAGCAAACATTCCATCCAGTGCACATCAACTAATATGTTGTTAGATTCTGTATTGGTGAGTACATGAGTTTAGAACATAGTCAGTCAGTATGCTGTTTACTGGCACTCCATTACTAACTCATAGTAACTGATCGATAAAAAAACTTGTTCACATACAACTTCTGAGTGATTTTAAGGAGGCAGAATGTGATAATTTAAATTTACCAGGACACCTTGTCTATTGCCTCTTGTGAATGTGCCTTGTGTCCTTTAATGATTACAGTTACTCAGGCCTGGTCTACTCTAAAAAAAAATTAAGCTGGCTTAACTACGTTGCAACTGGGATGTAAACAAAAAATCTACACCCCTGAGAGGCATAGTTAAGTTGACCTAATGGCTAGGGTAATTGCGCTAGATCAACAGAAGAATTCTTCCATCGCCATACCTACCGTTCTCGGGGAGGTGAGAGACCTGCGAAGATTGCAGCCCATGGTGTTTTGGGGGCAGGTTCTTGCCATTTGAATGCTAAATGGGAAATGGAGTTTTTGTTTGAATTTAACATGTCATGTTGGAGCACTGTGGGTGTGTGCACAATCCATTCTTTATGGAAACCCCTCAGGTATTCTGCTGGGACGCTTGTGGAACCACTGTGAGTGATCTGATTGCAGAGCATTCTCATGTCTCTATGTAGTGGCCACAATTAACCTGGTTCCAGCCTGCTCTGTTATAGAACATGCTGGATGGCTGAACATACCAGAAGTGTGAGGATTTTGTTAATATCTGAACAATGCAGCAGCAGTGAGATGGGATATGGCACTCATTGGGTGGATCGCCTGAGCTTTAATCACTCACAGTGCATTGCAAGCCATTCTCCTTACTCGGCGGTATTTTAATAATTATGGAAATGTCCACAGCACTCCAGCATAGTTGTGCTACTTATTTGGGAGGAGCTACTGTTTAAGTGGCATGTATTGTGCCCCTTCCTTGTTCTCCCACCGAAGAGAGCTCTGGAAAAAGGAGTGGTGTTCCCACCAAGAGTCCTGATGAGCTAACTACATCCTTCCTGCCATCCTGGTAGGAAGAAGGCTGGGGTGATGATTACATTCCCAAAAAGAGATGTGAGGGCATAATTGCACTGTGTTTGCTCTTCTAAGCTCTGGGAAAAGCAGGCTTCTAGCCTCCATACCCATTTGTGAAAGCACAGTGGAGATAGGAACAGAGCAGTACTCAGTTTTAAAGTCTGAGCAAAGTCAAGTCAGCAGCAGATTTGGACTGTCTGAGAGAGCTGCTTTAATGGAGTTATTCACTGGGTCAAAGGCAACACAGTTGTTTCAGGCTGAGCCAGTTAGAGGCATTTTTTGTTTAGAATGTAGGTGACTTGGAGCCAAGTTCTTTCATGGAAGGCAGAAGCTGGGAATTGGGTGGAAATCCACTACTGTGGCCTAGGCCACCATTTGGAGATAGTGATATGGCTTGTGGAGTACACTAGTTGCCATCTCAGCCCATTGATTGCAATGGGAGGGACTTCTCCCCCAGTCTTATTTCCTCACCCCTGCTGGTCCTAATGTTGGAACGTGAGGCTGAATGCATTTTATTACAATTGAATGCAAAGTCATACATCTAGAAACAAGGAGTGTAGGTCACACAGGATGTAGAAGACTGTATTCTGGAAAGCAGTGACTTTGAAAGACTTACAGGTCATTGTGGATCATCTGACCATGAGCGCCTATCATGATGAAATATCTAAGATTGAATATGATCCTTTAAAATATTAATGGGAATATTGAGGAGTAAGGAGGCCACGTTACCTTTGTATATGGCATTAGTGAGACTGTTCCTGGAATAATGGGTCTTGTTTTGGTGTCAACACTTTCAGAAGAATGTTAAAAAACTGGAAAGATCATAAAAGAATTACAAGAATGATTCAGGTTCTGAATGATACAAAATTATTCGAGATAGTTGAGTCAAAAGCTGACTGCAAAGACTTAGAGAGATCTCACAAAACTGGATGACTTGTCAACAAAATGGCAGATGAAATTCACCACTGAGAAGTGCAAAATAATGCATATTGGAAAAAAAAATCATCTTAACTGCACACATACAATGATGGGGTCTGAATTAGCTGTTACCACTCAAGAAATGTCTTGGAGTCACCCTGGGTAGTTATCTGAGAACTTCAGCTCACTGTGGAGCAGTGGTCAAAAAAGCTAACAGAATGTTAGGAACTATGAAGAAAGGGACAGAAAACAAGACAGAAAATATAATTTCACTCTATAAATCTATGGTGAGCCACGCATTGAATACCTTATCCAGTCCCTCTCTTCAAAAAAAGATATAATGGAGCTGGAAAATGTTCAGAGAAGGGCAGCAAAGATGATCAAAGGTATGGAATGGCTTCCATACGAAGAAAGACTAAAAAGATTAGGGTTGTTCAGCATACAAAGTAGATGGCTATGGAAGGGATAGGATAGAGGTCGATAAAATCAGGAATGATGTGGGAAAAGTGAGTAAAGAACCGTTTACTCTTTCACACGGTACAAAAAACTGGGCTCACCCAGTGAAATTAATAGGCAGCAGGTTTAATACAAACAAGAGAAGGTACTTTTTCACACAACGCACAATTAACCTGTGTAACTCATTCACGTGGGTTGTTGTGATGTCCAAAAGTGTACCTAAGTCCAAAAAAAACTAGATAAGTTCATGGAGTTACGACAAAGTTCCTCCTCTACCTTGGTGGGTCCTGCGCTTATTGGCAGATTTGCACACCTCAGTGATCTTCCCCTCTGGTGGAACTCACAATCTGGGTCAACTCCTCCTGTGTCTGATCAGGAGTTGGGAGGTTTGGGGGGAACTCGGGTCTACCCTCTACTCCAGGTTCTAGCCCAGGGCCCTGTGGATTGCAGCTGTCTATAGTGCCTCCTGTAACAGCTGCATGACAGCTACAACTCCCTGGGCTACTTCCCCGTGGCCTCCTCCAAACACCTTCTTTATCCTTACCACAGGACCTTCTTCCTGGTGTCTGATAATGCTTGTACTCCTTAGCCCTCCAGCAGCACACTCTTTCACTCTCAGCTCCTTGTGCCTCTTGCTCCCAGCTCCTCAGATGCCCACCACAAACTGAAGTGAGCTCCTTTTTTAAACCCAGGTGCCCTGATTAGCCTGCCTTGATTGGCTGCAGGTGTTCTAATCAGCCTGTCTGCCTTAATTGGTTCAAGCAGGTTCCTGATTACTGTAGTGCAGCCCCTGCTCTGGTCACTCAGGGAACAGAAAACTACTCATCCAGTGACCAGTATTATTTGCCCTTACCAGACTGTACCCCACTGTTCTGGGTCTGTCACAGAGTATAGATCCATCAGTGGCTATTAGCCAAGATGGTCAGGGATGTAACCCCATGCTTGGGACAACCCTAAACCTCTGACTGCTGAAAGTTTGGAGGGGAGGACGAGGTGTATCACTCCAGTTGCCCTGTTCTGTACACTCCCCCTGAAGCTCTGGCACTGACCACTGTTGGAAACAGGATACTGGGCCAGTATAGCAGTGCTTATGTTCTTAAAACCTTGGTTGAGTCACACACTGTGTTTTTTCTTTAATTAGCTAAATACATTGAGCTTCTTAAGAAGTGACTTGATCAGTATGTAAGTACCAACATACAGGTGACAGGTTCCTCCCAAGTGCCACCTGGAACTGGGATACCACTGAGCCCTCTGATCCACCAGCCTGGGCTCCCTCTCATACTGTGCTGCTGTGTGACACGTTGCAAAGCCCTCCAAACTTGCCCTTTCACCAGCGTTCACACAGGTAGGGACGCACCCAGCTGCAGTCACATGTGGGCTCTCTAACCACCAGCCTCCCAACCTAGGACCCCAGAGCAGTGCTGTCCTGCCTTGGGTTTAACACTCAGTCCGTGTCTCTCTCAATGTAAAGAGGACCATGCACACTTGTGGTAACCAAGCTGAGGTTTTCACCAGACACCTTAGCCAAACACACACTGGTTTCAATTAAAACATAAAATAAATTTATTAACTACAAAAGGTTAATTATAAGTGATAGCAAACAGATCAAAGCAGATTACCTAGTAAATAAACAAAACCACAAACTGAGCATAACATTCTAGATAGGTAGGATATGAATTAGAAAATTCTCACCTTGAGTGATAAATAGGGTGGCAGATTCTTAAGGCACAAGATGCCTTGGCTTTGCAGCTTGGGTTTTCATACACAGGGTATGTCTATATCTAAAATTTTGCAGCGCTGGTTGTTACAGCTGTATAGGGCCAGTGCTGCAGAGTGGCCACACTTACAGCAACCAGCGCTGCAAGTGGTGTTAGATGTGGCCATACTGCAGCGCTGTTGGGCGGCTTCAAGGGGGGTTCGGGGAACGCGAGAGCAAAACCGGGGAAGGAGACCAGCTTCGCCGCGGTTTGCTCTCGCGTTCCCCGAACCCCCCTGGAAACCACAGGGAAGGAGACCTGCTTGCACGGAGGTTCGGGGAACGCGAGAGCAAACCGGGGAAGGAGACCAGCTTCGCCGCGGTTTGCTCTAGCGTTCCCCGAACCACCCTGCAAACCGCAGGGAAGGAGACCTGCTTGTTCGGGGAACGCGAGAGCAAACCGGGGAAGGAGACCAGCTTCGCCGCGGTTTGCTCTCGCGTTCCCCGAACCCCCCTGCAAACCGCAGGGAAGGAGACCTGCTTGTTCGGGGAACGCGAGAGCAAACCGGGGAAGGAGACCAGCTTCGCCGCGGTTTGCTCTCGCGTTCCCCGAACCACCCTGCAAACTGCAGGGAAGGAGACCTGCTTGATTACCAGAGGCTTCCTCAGGTATGCTGGGATACCTGCTTATTCCACGGAGGTCAAGAAAAGCGCTGGTAAGTGTCTACACTTGATTACCAGCGCTGGATCACCAGCGCTGGATCCTCTACACCCGAGACAAAACGGGGAGTACGGCCAGCGCTGCAAACAGGGAGTTGCAGCGCTGGTGATGCCCTGCAGATGTGTACACCTCCTAAGTTGCAGCGCTGTAACCCCCTCACCAGCGCTGCAACTTTGTGATGTAGACAAGCCCACAGGCTAGCAGTCCCTTAGCCTGGGACAGTCACTTCCCCCTTGTTCAGTCTTTATTCCTCAGGTGTTTCCAAGTGTGGTGTTAGAGAGAGTGAGATTCCATCAGATGTCATTTTACCCTTTTTATATCTTCTTCCCACTTGTTGGAAAGCTCTTTTGCTGTGACCTGGGTCAAACAGTTCCCATTGTGTAGTGCTATCTCTGAGAGTTTTCTGTTGTACACAGTTCCTGGCGTAATCCTTATGCTTGTATCAGAGGGGTAGCCATGTTAGTCTATATCCACAAAAAGAACGAGGAGTCTGGTGGCACCTTAAAGACTAACAGATTTATTTGGGCATAAGCTTTCGTGGCTAAAAAAATCCCACTTCAGATGCATGGAGTGAAAATTACAGATACCGGCATAAATATACTGCCACATGAAGAGAAGGGAGTTACCTGGCAAGTGGAGAGCCAGTGTTGACAAGGCAAATTCAGTCAGGGTGGATGTGGTCCACTCCCAATAATTGATGAGGAGGTGTCAATACCAGGAGAGGGAAAACTACCTTTGTAGTGAGCCAGCCACTCCCAGTCCCTTGTGTGCATTTCCTCAATAAGCCGTTAACATTGTTTGGCCTTTTTACTGTTGTACCTGAAAGTTTGTGGGCGTGTTCAACCTCACAACATGTTTCAGTAACACATACATAGCCAAACTTCATAACTTCACAAACGACAGGACATACAATCCAATGAGATATTAATGTCTAGCAGATCAAGACTTTGAATGATACCTCACAGGGCCAACTTTGTACATAACTTATTCTAATTACATGATAGTGGTGAATATAGGGGTGCCAGGGTGTCTCACCAGCCTGGGGAGAAAATTTCTGATAGAGAGCATTCTTTAGTCTAACAAGCAAAAACCGTAAGATCCAGTACCTGGAAGCTGAAGGTAGACAAATTCAACCTTAAAATAAGTTTTATGTTTTTGAGTGGTGGCCATTGTATTATTGAAGGCCAGAGGGGGCCTCTGTTTTGGATCAGGGCCTCATTGTGCTAGGCACTGTACACGCATGTTATGGTAACTTACTACTGGAACAACTTACGTAGGGACATAGTTGAGTCTTTATCATGTGCAGTCTTTAAATCAAGATTTGATGTCTTTCTAAAAGATCTGCTTCCGCACCACCACAAGTTACAAGGTTGATGCAGGAGAGATTCTATGGCCTCTTCTGCAGGATGTCCGACTCGGTGATAATAGTGGTCCTGTCTGACCTTAAAAATCCTTGAATTAGGCCATGTTTACATGTACAGCGCTTCAGTCAATACAGCTGTGCCACTGCAATGCATATGGTGAAAATGCTCTATGCCAACAAGAGAGAGCTCTCCCGTTGATGACAAAAAAACAAACAAACAAAAAAAAACCAGTTTATGCTGCTCGTGGGGATATGTCAACAGGAGAAGCTATCCCACCGACATAGCACTGTGCACATGAGTGCTTGTGCCAGCATAATTTGTCTCTCAGGGAGTGGAATATTCACACCCCTGAGCGACATAAGTGGCAGTGTAGACATAGCCTTAGACAAGGGTTATATAGTAAACACTCTTCTGTAGTAGAAAAGGTGAGTCCCCAAGTCTGAAATGAAGCTGCATGCACTCTGTAGGATATAAAGATTAAAGGAGAAGTCTGGGTCTTGAGCAAATTGAGTGTCTTACACAGAAGCATACTGGAAAGAACATTGCAAGCAATGGGTGGCTAAACTATTCTGCCATTATACTCAAGCAGAAGGCAGTTAAAGGGAGAAGGATACCATAATGAAACATTTGGGGAACATTGTCACAGAGTGAAGCAAACTTGCAAGGTTTCAGAATAGCAACCATGTTAGTCTGTATCCGCAAAAAAAACAGGAGTACTTGTGGCACCTTAGAGACTAACACATTTATTTGAGCATAAGCTTTTGTGGGCTACAGTCCACTTCTTCGGATGCATGGAATGGAACATATATATATATATAGATAGATATACACACACACACGCATATAGAGAGCATGAAAAGGTGAGAGTTCCCCTACCAACTCTAAGAGGCCAATTAAATAAGGGGAGAAAAAAACAACTTTTGAAGTGATAATCAAGATAGCCCAGTACAGACAGTTTGATAAGAAGTGTGAGAATACTTACAAGGGAGATAGATTCAATGTTTGTAATGGCTCAGCCATTCCCAGTCCCTATTTAAACCTAAAATGATTGTATCTAGTTTGCATATCAATTCCAGCTCAGCAGTTTCTCCTTGGAGTCTGTTTTTGAAGCTTTTCTGTTGCAAAATTGCCACCCGCAGGTCTGTCATTGTATGTGTATATATATATCCTCAATATATGTTCCAATCCATGCATCCAAAGAAGTGGGCTGTAGCCCACGAAAGCTTATGCTCAAATAAATGTTAGTCTGTAAGGTGCCACAAATACTCCTGTTCTTTAAACTTGCAAGGTGAGCTCAACACAGGAGAGGCCCAAGTAGTGTTCTGCATCATGTCGCAACCTTCAGGCTGGCTTGATTCCTCAGGGAGCTGTGTATGCACAGATGTGGAAGTTTCACAGAAGCATGCCCTGACTTGGTGCTGGCCTGAGGGTATGTCTACATCTACAATTTTGCAGCGCTGGTTGTTACAGCTGTATTAGTACAGCTGTATAGGGCCAGCGCTGCAGAGTGGCCACACTTACAGCAACCAGCGCTGCAAGTGGTGTTAGATGTGGCCACACTGCAGCGCTGTTGGGCGGCTTCAAGGGGGGTTCGGGGAACGCGAGAGCAAACCGGGGAAGGAGACCAGCTTCGCCGCGGTTTGCTCTCGCGTTCCCCGAACCCCCCTGCAAACCGCAGGGAAGGAGACCTGCTTGCTCGGGGATTCGGGGAACGCGAGAGCAAACCGGGGAAGGAGACCTGCTTGCACGGGGGTTCGGGGAACGCGAGAGCAAACCGGGGAAGGAGACCAGCTTCGCCGCGGTTTGCTCTCGCGTTCCCCGAACCCCCCTGCAAACCGCAGGGAAGGAGACCTGCTTGCTCGGGAGTTCAGGGAGCGCGAGAGCAAACCGGGGAAGGAGACCTGCTTGATTACCAGAGGCTTCCTCAGGTATGCTGGGATACCTGCTTATTCCACAGAGGTCAAGAAAAGCGCTGGTAAGTGTCTACACTTGATTACCAGCGCTGGATCACCAGCGCTGGATCCTCTACACCCGAGACAAAACGGGAGTACGGCCAGCGCTGCAAACAGGGAGTTGCAGCGCTGGTGATGCCCTGCAGATGTGTACACCTCCTAAGTTGCAGCGCTGTAACCCCCTCACCAGCGCTGCAACTTTGTGATGTAGACAAGCCCTGAGATTCAGACTGGCAAGAGGTGAGCCTTGGAGAGATGAAAATGTTCACCTGAGTGAAGGGTTCTGGCTTATTGCTTGCTCTTTCTCTGTACATTGTTAAAGTGATGTATTCTTAGATATCAGTATGCTACAAGAGCACTGCTGCAAAACGTTACCCCCCGTCTCTCTGTGGGCGGTGAGGGGCCCCTTGGGGCCATGTGTCTCTTTCCGTGGGTGGTAAAGCTCACTTAGTCAGCCATAAATGTACTTTCTCATAACTTGCTGGGTCTTTTAAAAATAAGACTTCACCCACAGTCTTCAGATTTCATAGGAGGAGGGGCAGAGTGGAACCCCGGGAAGGTAGTATGCAAAGAAGCTGTGAATTCTGACAAAGGGCTTTAGGGCTTGTGGCAATGTGCTACAGATGTGCTGCCAGGAGAGAATAGTAGAAATATATATTCAAACCTTAATTTTAAGAATCTCTGAACCAGATTTGCAAAAGGACTGAGAGTCCAGCCCGAACCAACCCCAGACAGAGATTTCCCATCAAGCCTGGGTCATCAGAATGCAGGACAGCACCAAATCTCTACTGCTACACAGTGGCCACATGGGTTCTGTAATCAGGATTGTGAGTGTTGATTATAGACTTCCTTTCCTGTGTAAATTTGGGTATATAGAACACCACATCTTTCTGACTGCAGTCCTGGAGTTTCCTCTAAATGTTAGAGGAATTAGGTGAGCGAAAAGGCATGTAATGGATGGAGATGTCATTAGGCATCAGCTCTTGCATTTCTAAGCCACCAAGACAATAAACTGAGCATCAAGGGAAGTATGGTTCTGAGTTTCAGGATGATGGATGTAAGCTAAGGGGTGCTGTAAATATTGATCGCTACTTGCCTGCATCTTTCCCATTCAACTAACCCCAGAAACTGTTTGTTACTGTACCCTAAGATGGAAGGGAACCATTCTTACTCATAGATTATAAAACCAGAAGGAACCATTGTGATCATCTCATCTGGCCTGCAGTATAACACAGGCCAGAGGACTTCCCTGAATTGATTCCTGCTTGAATTAGAGGATATATTTTATAGAAGAACATCCAATTTTGGTTTAAAAACGTCCAGTGAATCCACCACAATTCTTGGTAAATTGTTGAATGGTTAATTAACCTCACTGTTAGAAATTTGCCCCTTATTTCCAGTCTGAATTTATCTAGTTTCAACTTTCAGACATAGAATCTTGTTATAGTCTTGTAGATTAAAGAGCCCATTGTCAAAATTGTGTTTACCTAGGTAGGTATTTATAGACTGTGATTAAATCACCATTTAACCTTCTCTTTGTTAAGGTAAATAGATTAATGTCATGGAGTGTCAAGGTGTATGAGGTAATATATTTTATTGGACTGTTGTTGAGAGAGACAAGGTGTAGTGAGGTGGGTTTCTTGTATATAGTTGTCTGCAGGGTTCCATTGTTGAAGCTGATCATGGTGTCCAGGGAGTTGATGCTAGTGTGGGAGAGTTCTAGAATGAGTAGTTGTGTTGAAGTTTTGATGGAAATCCTATGAGGGAGTTTAGGTTATCTGTCAAGAGGATGAAAATGTGCTCCATGGAACCAATGATATACCTGAGATATTTTCATCCTTTGGACAGACAGCTTAAACTCCCTCATAGATTTCTACCACACATCCATAAACTCCCTGGGAGCTTAAATTCGTAACTTTGCTAGATATTAAAAATCATAGACTGAATAGAAACACTAGTGTAGGGGACCCCGGAAGACTTTGTCACGGCCTAGTTAGGGCTTTGCACTTTCTCAAGGATAGGTTATTTGCAGACACAGTATGCTAGTAGGTGCTGCTTGTAACTGGTTAGAACTGTCCTGGGTAGAAAGCCCCGGTGTTTGAGGAACTGCAAAAAGTCCCTGGCCATAGGCCAAGGGGGCAGCCACTGCTGATGGAAAGCCCCAATTGCATATGTATGTGCTGCTTTGCATGGGATTAGCATGATGCTATAATTGCTGGGGGCCATTGGTTGCACAGTTGGACTTCGCACCAGGCCAAGCTTTTTCACGCGCTGGGTTCCCCATCCCAGTGACAGCAATGCTTGGAATCCCTGTTGCAGGTGTATCACTTAACCTTCATTAAAGCCAATTCATTCACCTTGTGTGTTGGCCTCATCCTTGCAGAGCATCCAGGCACGCAACAACTAGATTTATGGCTTATTTCAACAATATATAATCCACTTAACACCCCCCGCCCACACACACACACACACACCAGCTTTTTGTTTTCTTTTCCACCTTATAACTTGAGAGGTATTTAATAGGCCACTTCACCTTGATGGTCCCTTGAAATACATAGTAACTGCTTTATGCTAAACCAGTGGTTCTCAACCAGGGATGCAGGTACCCCTGGGGGTATATAGAGGTCTTCCAGGGGCTACATCAACTCATTTAGATATTTGCCTAGTTTTACAACAGGCTACATAAAAAGCACTAGCGAAGTTAGTACAAACTGAAATTTCATATGATGACTTGTTTACACCACTCTATATACCGTACAATACCGAATTGTAAGTACAATATTTATATTGCAATTGATTATTTTATAATTATATGGTAAAATAAGAAAGTAAGCAATATTTCAGTAATAGTGTGCTATGATACTTTTGTATTTTTATGTCTGATTTTGTAAGCAAGCAGTTTTTAAGTGAGGTGAAACTTGGGGTACGCAAGACAAATCACACTCCTGAAAGGGGCACAGTAATCTGGAAAAGTTGAGAGGCACTGTGCTAAACAATCTGTTCCACCTTTCACTTATCTCTGACACTTAATATATTTCCCATGCTTGTAGAAGAACCCTGTGTAAGCTCGAAAGCTTGTCTCTCTCACCAACAGAAGTTGGTCTAATAAAAGGTATTACCTCACTCACCTTATATCTTTAACATCCTGAGACCAACACAGCTACAATGCTGCAGACAAGTCCTGGAGCGTGTCACTAGTAAGATCACCCTTTATGTTCAGAGGCTGGAGTTGTTTGGAAAAAGGTCTTGGCAAGGGCAGAGCTGGCGGAGTAAATCAGGCTACAGACTTCCTTCCAAAACACAAACAAAGGCAAAGGGACACTTCTGTATTAAAACTGTTGCAGGTAATGAGTATCTAGCACTAAAAGGGGAACTTAATGTTCCATCTAAATGAGGACCTTGGGCATCATCTGTATTGCCATGGCATAGAGGCTCTAGTGAGGTTCTAGATTCCTTTGTGCTGGACACTGTGTGAACACCACATTCTCTTAAGGAGTTTACAATCTTAGGGCTAGGAAAAAAGCCTAAAATAGCTGTTGCTGAATAGCTATTATACAGTTAGGATATGGCTACACTAGAGAGTTTGCAGTGGCACAGCTGTACCTATGCAGCTATGCCCCTGTAAGCTCTCTAATGTAGCTGCTCTAAGCCAATTAGAGAGAGCTCTCCCATCAGCTTAAATACTCCCACCCCGGTGAGCAGAAGTTATGTCAGCAGGAGAAGTTCTCCCACTGACATAGCAGCTGTCCACGCCTGCTTTTGGGAGTGTAACTTACATTGCTGAAGGGGTGATTTATTCACTTCCTGAGCGACATAAGTTATGCTGACATAAACTGTCATGTAGACATAGCCTAATTCCCCATGAGGCCATACTTACTTGTAACTAAACGTGCCTTTGTGCAGTTTAGGTTAATCCACTTCCAAAGAAGATTAATTTAAATCATACCAAAGGTGTGCTTAGCAAGGAGTAAGAACGTCCACACAGATGGTTAATGCAGAACAGCTATCATGCTTTAAATTCACACCTTAACTATTTTGCACTGACTTCCCCTTGAATTCCCTGTGTAGATGAGCTAGGTGAGGGAAAAGGATTCAAATACATTTTGTTACATCTAAAATTTCATATAGTGGTATCATTTCAGCTGCACCAGACTTCCTCTCAACCCCTTTTCTCTTGAAGGCATTATGGCAGGTATTTTGTGTTAAGGAGAGATTTGAGGGAGTGGGTTCAAGTGTGGCATTCTGTGCACCAAGGACAATATGGGAGAAGTTGAGAAGATGATTGTGGGTAAAGCAGACAAATGGGTAGTCAAGGTCCTCATCACTGGAGGAGGAAGTGGGGGCAATGTTTTCCAAAATGAGAGCGGATAGGCAGAGGGACAAAGCTGCCACTGATTCAGCTATTGCTATTATATTGCTATATAAGATAGCAGTGACAGTACTTCATATTAATCTTTGTCTTAGCTGATGAAGGAGAGAAGAGCATAGAGCTTTCATCTGTAGCTGAAGTTGGACAGTGGGTCCTCGGCCTTCCAGTATGCAGACCCATTTACTTTTTTTTTTTTTGGCTAAAACGTAACAAATGAAACAGCCCCTGCAGTTACGAAAAATCCCAAGACAATAGGTCTCTCCACATGTGCATTTACAATGACCCGGAGACAGTGAAGGTGAGAGCAGGATATTAGACTGCAAACTTTGCTAGTTAAATGGCTAATTGCATCTGGAAATATCAGTGTGCTGCTGCATAGTATGCTCAGTGTGCATATGTTTTCTAAAATGATAGCTCCCACAGCCAGTTAGCTATCAACTACTGCAATTCCAGCCTTTTCCAGCAGGGAGTACTGTAGAGAATAATTCAGGAGCTAATAGCCAGAGCAGTAGGACAGCTCATAACTGTGGCAGAAGAATCCTCTGTAAAGGAAGCTGTGTTGATATATTCAGTTCTAGTTATGACGACAGTTGTGCTGCTTCATAGCTAGCTAATGACCATTCTCTTTCTAACCATCAGTTGAGTCATATTTCAGTCTCCTCTGCCGTGCTTGTGCATGCACACACTGATTTCTAGTCTTTGGGTGCATTAATTGTCTCTCTAAACACGGGAAGTATGGTAACAGCACACCCCCTCCAGCTGGCTGCCTGAGCAGGGCATAGGCAGAGATGCCTGTCTCACATTTCTCACATGTAGTGAGAGATAGACTAGCTCTGCTGCCCCCTAAACTCTGAGGCCTAGTAGGAGAGTCATCCTAAGAGGATGAGAGTGCACACACAGCTCCAGGAATATGAGGCTCACTTGAGCCAGTGCTGCTTATCCATTGGTCCACACTAGCACTGGTACTTGTGACATGGTACTCTAGACTTCACTGTTATCAGCATGGAATCCTGGTGTGCTGTTGTGGTCTTCAATTTACTTTTGAGGCTCTTATCTGCTATGGAGTTCAGCCAGCTCTAAACCCCTCTCACATACTTTAATGGATTCAGCTGTGAGTCAACAAATTGTGATCATCCCATTTCTCCTGTCTGAATTGCCATCTACTCCTGATTGAAGATTTGGCTGAGTGCAGCTACTGGGTAGCAGCAGGTGGTGCTGTCACTTTACTTGGTATCCTTTGAAATATTATGAACTAAATCTGTTAGATTAAGGTCAAATCTGCCCTAAAAAAAAAGTTGAACCAGTTTGAAGTATCTGGCCCTCTCTCAGCCAAGGGCCTGCAGGGTGACTAGCTGAGCTGCTCTTCTGCATCCTAAGCTCAGGTTTGACTTCTTTTGTTTGTCAGTTGTGGGTTTTTGACTTTTTAAACCTAATTTGAAATAAAGAAAAAAGTGCCTGTTTCTCTTGTTCTCATTGATATTGCTTTTGTACTTCTAGTATATTGGACCGTATTAGGCTGGGCTTTGTTTTGCTGTGGTACCTGTTGCATGCAGGTACACTAAGCAGATAATATTGAAGTTAACTCCTTCCTGGACTCCTGCATCCTCCTGTGATCTTGGACACCAAACATTTAACCCCTTGAATGCTACCATGTTCTTCACCTGACTGTCATTCTTGGGATCTACAGCTCTAGCCTTCTATTGTCTCTTAACCACATCAGTCTCCCGAAGTCCTGTGCTGCATCACTCTGATACCCAGGTCACACTAATTAGGGTTCACGTCTCAGCAGCTTTTCTGGAGTTTGCTCTTCACTGAGATATGGAAGACTCCTTTGTGCACTAAAACTCCCTTCCTCCCTGCTGCAGTCTCAAAGCGCCTGCTCTCTGGTTATTGCAGAGAGCACTTGTGTCTTGTTCCAAACTGTCCTCCACCTCCCTCCATCCTCTTTCTGACCCTCACCAAATTGAGTAAGGAATTGGCTACACTCTTCCTTTTGGAGATCTTAATCTGTCCTGCTACCTTGAGCCTGGGTAGTTTATTTAACCTGAGTCCCTTTCACCTTCCTCTTCTCATCCAGTCTGAACAAACCACTCTTCACTGGATTCTCTTTCGGCCTCTGTTATCTCCTGTCTTTCCTATCATTGTCCCTAGTTTTACCCCCTGACCATTAATTGCATTATCAGGAGCTTTTTCCCCTAGTATACTCCATTCTGCTCTTCTCACAATCTCCATATCCCTTCATCCTGCTCACTTGAACCTGCTCACTACCCAACTGCTGCACTGGCTTCTTTCCCTTTCTTTATAGAGCTTTGGGGACAATTCAGAAATTGCTCCCTCCCGTGTGCTGTCCTTCCGTCTTTGTGTTTCACAGACAAGCATAGTGACTGCTTTCCTTGCACATAATGCAACGGCGTGTGAGCCATTGTGCTGGGTAGGTGCTCTTAATGAGCACAGTACTCTCTTAAAATGTATTCTATAAACACGATCTGTCAGCTCTTCATTTCCCCCAGGACACTGGTAGTTTACAGTATGAGGGGCATTTACATTGTCTGGACTTGAATTCTTATTACTGAAGTTGCATTTCCCGTGAGGACACATGACTTAGCCTTAACCTTCCCTTACATGTGTAAATTTAGTGTCAGCAAACATCTCCTGAGCAAAGCTGGCCTGTTCAGGGTATTATAACTGTGAAATATAATCGACCATTGTGTGTGTTTAGCCCAGTACTCTGTATTGCGATGGCAGTGCTGCCATTATTGTTAGGCTGAAACAGCATTTTTATTATAGACCTGGTTTCTCAAGGGAATATGTTATAAATTAGTCTTGAATGTGTGTTCTGGTATGAAAGTAAGTTTGTCTGATGCTCTTTCTAGGCAGACGAGAGAGAGTAGTACAGTTTTATTTCAAAACAATGAACGTGAGTCTAAAACTAGTTTAGAAAAAGCCTTGTAGTATTGATCCTTACATTCTTTTCTCCATTGGCCTCCTGGGTAGGGTGAGGACTAGATGGGGCCTACCAGATACTATGGCTAGGTTGACACTTCCTGTCTCTGCAAGGTTGCACCAGCCTCAGGAAGTGAAGGACCTTCTGATCTGGGGACTGAGAGCCACTGTTTGGTAAGGTTTCAGAACTCTGGAGAGGCTGCTCCAAGTGTGGGAGAAAACTGTGGTGTCCACGCAGCAGTGTGTGACTCCTGTCCGGGAGCATGTGAGCTGTTTGCACAGACTAATATCACCAGGGACAGCTGCTTGTGAGTCTGGTGTCCGCTCCCGTAGGCCGGGCAGCACAGCAGTGCCCAAGGAGCTGCCCAGGCTGGGGGTTAACTTCTGAAAGCAGCATCCTGATATGCTGCTGCTTTTGCCACTGCAGTTCCTGGCCTGATCGCTGGCCAGAGCCCTGCTGGTCTCGCTCATTGTCCCTAGAGCCCTGCAGCTCTGCAGATACCCGCTTTATATCCATGCCAGTTTAGTAAAGAACCTAGTACTTCGTGCCCCCAACCACATGTAACACTGGAGGAGGAGGGTTCAGAAGCTGTTCCCAGGAACAGCAGCAGCAGAATCTGCAGGATCCTTTCCTTGCTGAGGAAGTTAAGGGTTTCTGAGGTGTTTCTAGTTGATCCAATAAAAGATATTACTTCACTCACCTTATGTGTCTGTGGTGTTTCTGAGTCATATAGATGCACCTTAGAAAATCTAAATCTCAGATCTTTGTTTTTGAACAAGGCACTTATACTCAAGGACCTTGGCCAACCAATGTCTTGGTCATGCCAACAGGAATTCTCACAGCCGGGTGATCCTTAACTGCAAGAACGGATCATCTGGACTGCATGAACTAATCTGTTGCACTACATACAGGAAGAAAAGGAAGCAACTCCAGGAAGAGTGACTTTCCTTCTTCAATGTAGCTTTATGCAGCTGACTAAGGAATAAACATGGGAAAGTTTGTGCTCTGCCTCCTCATCAATGACAGGGAAGCTCTCTGGAGGCCTGTGATTGGTTAGAATCAGAGGAGGGTGTGCAGGCACTGTGCAGGGTTACACTAACTGGTGAAAGGCTGCCCTCTTTGTCCTGCCTTTGCAAGGCTCACCATCTGAAGCAATTAGGTTTAGTAGGCACATTTCATGCTCTGAAAAGTCAGAAAGGGAAAGAAAGGGAGTTTTACAAAAGGAAATGCCTGCCAGGCACATTCACTCTAGTTTTGTGCAAAGGATAAACACAGATGTGGAGGTTAAAAAGCAGACTTCTAGCAGCATTTAATGAAGGGTTTTGAAACGATGCAAGATAAAGTGGAGGCACCGCAAAGGTCAGAACTGACATTGGGAGGAGCCCGATTGACACACAGCACAGATTAGCTATTGAGAGCCCACTAGTTCAGGTTCACAGGGCTTTCACAAACCAAGGAGAGAGCTGTGGCAGGAGGGTTTGGCATTTTGATTTTAAGTCACCTTTTTCTGGAAAGCTGCAAAGAGGGGTTATGAACTTCCCCTTGTGTTTGGGTTCAAATGAAGTTAAGCAAAAAAAAAAATTGTTTAGCATTCTTGAAAGTTCAGTCCACTGTGCCGCCTCATCCTGCCCTGCAAGGCCAGGCCACATGTCACCCCACTATAATCGTTCAGCTTCCGTGCTGCAGTGTCTGATGTCTGGGAGAGAGTGGTCTCTGATATAGTGTTCATTGTTCGTTTCAGTGGATCTGTACTGCCTTCCAGACTTAGAAATGTGTGTATTTCCCCAAATCTGTACTTTTCCTCACATTGACAGAGGAAAGCTACCAGTCAGATACATCTCTCCCATTTGAGCCAGGAGATATAGGAGAGCCCTGTCTCCTGTGATCAGACAGGCACTCATGGTTCTTGCATCTGAACGCCTTACTGCTAGGTAGTGGATTTCTTGTCACACAGAATCATAGAATTTAGAAAGAGACAAAGCCTGTCAGGTCCCATCTAGACATTCTCTTACCATAAAAGCTGAATGATGCATATAGAATCCACAGAAAACAAAAACAACTTTAAAAAGGCAGCCAGTCTTCATAAAAGGCGGAAACAATTTAAAACAACTGATGAAACAAGATGCAGATAAAACAGTTTTTAACATAAAACATTCACCAGAGCGATTCCAAAATCTACAATTTCCTCTTGAAAAGGAACATGTTGTACCACTTAAATTATATGGCAGCATGAAATCCTAACACAAATCACTGCCACACAGAAATGTGAGAGAAATGGTCTCACAGGGTACATCTACGCTGCCATTTAACATGTAATTGTAGTGTGGGTAGGTATACCCACGCTAGCTTTAATCTGGCTATCATAGGTAACAAAATGAAGATGCAGTACCACCAGTTAGCTGCCTGACTGCAAGTCTGCCAGGGACCTAGGTGAGTATGTGGGTTGGTAGTCCACACTGGGGTACATGTCTTTACTGCCGCTGTTAATGCACCAGCTAGTTTAAAGCTAGCATAGGTATGTCTACCTGTGCTACTGTTACACCCTAAATTGCAGTGAAGACGTACCCCAAGATAAGAGCCCAGGTAGTCGCATCTATAGAAATGGAACAGGAATCCCGAGAAGCATCCACCTGTCAGGAACTTTCCAGCCCTACCTTCTACTTCCCAACAAGTTTCCCAAATCTTAAACCCTAAACGTAGCCTGGCAATGACTTAGTCATGGGTAACTACTTTAATGACCCCATTAGTGCTATGTGCAAGTGGAGGCAATGCCTCTTTCATGCTGGGGAACTTGCTCCTCCTTCCTCCTGAGAGAAAAGTGTCCCAAATGACTGTTGCTGATAGAGATTTGAAGCTGCGAACAAGGAGTCCCTAATAGCCATTTCCAGTAACGTTTAAACAAGCACCAGCCACATCCTCCTCACCCCACTAACCCAGCAGAAACTGAGGAACAAAACCAGCACAGTCAATCCCCAAAGTCTCCCTTCTTGGGCAAGCAAAGTACATGCTTCTCTTCAGTCATTGATATTTGTTACCCCCCAATAAATGTGTCTAAACCATTCAAACTAATTGTCTTCTAAGACGGTGGATACACACAAGCTAAATAATTACACATCAATAGTAAATACAATTTAATCATTAATCATGACTACCAACATTATGCTCTCTTTTGTCCTCCTAACAACTCATTGCTGGCAAATAGTCATCTCTTTATCTCAATTTATTACATAGTGAAGCCTGATTAAAAGATTCCCAAGTAAGTCCACAATTCTGATGGGATTGCTCACTCTGTAGTTCCTTGATAGCACGGAAGAGACTCGGTCTCAGTGGGGGCAAATGCAACTGAAAGCACAAGTATTTTACTGTTCTCTCATGGCAAGTTCTCTAGGGCAGGGATCGGCAACCTCTGACACGCGGCTCACCAGGGTAAGCACCCTGGCAGGCCAGACCAGCTTGTTTGCCTGCTGCATCGACACTCAGCGGACCATGGCTCCCGCTGGTTCACCATCCCAGGCCAATGGGGGCGGTGGGAAGCGGCGCGGACGAGGGATGTGCTGGCTGCAGCTTCCCGCCACCCCCATTGGCCTGGGACGGCAAACCACGGCCAGTGGGAGCCACGGTCCGCTGAACCTGCAACAGCAGCAGGTAAACAAACTGGCCCAGCCTGCCAGGGTGCTTACCCTGGCGAGCCGAATGCCAGAAGTTGCCAATCACTACTCTAGGGCAATGGCTGGCAGTGACCTAGGGAGTGGTAAGAAGCAGCTCTTGAATCAGGTTTCTTGTTCAGTGCTGTGTCTCTCGGACTGATGGAAAGAGGCGGGTGGTGGGGGTGTAGTGAGTTCTTGGGAGATCAGAGACTACAGCTGTGTGTTCTGTCCATAACATGGTTTCAGAAACTTTGGGGCTGGAACCAGAGGAAACTGAACAGTCTGGTCCTCAGTGTTAATTTTGTTTAGGATGAGAATGGCTGGCCACACTTTCTATAGGATAGCATTTATGGTGTGTGGGGAGGGGTGTTTTGTACACAGAACATGCTGGGGTATGGTATTTCCCACCCTGCAATGTAAGACTTGTGGTGTCCTGGTCTGAGGGATTCTGCATTAAATGCTAGTGTCCCATGAGGCAGTCGTGGTTTGTTTTAGAAATTGCAGTGCCCTTTCCTATTTGAGTCTGTCCCCCACTCTGCAGGCCTGCCTGAGCAGTGGCATTTCGGTGAGGGTGTGCTCAGAGATTCTGGGAATCTGGATTTTCTCTCCTAGGGAGAACAATCACCAGCTTGAATGTGTCTTTTCACAGAGGTGAAGCACAAACTGTTCTGACAAGAGGGGAAGCATTTGAAAGGGATCTTAACCTCTTCAAGCATCTCTCAGAGAAACCCATCCTACCATCAAAGTGAGACATGTGCCGCAGGCGTTTCTTTATCAAATTATCTGACCTGATATTAAAAATAAGCCCTTCCCCTTCTTCAAAGTAAGATGTCAAGGAGCCATCAAGGCAACATCAGAACTGGAGGCTTTGGGCTGGACAGCTGTTCACTGTCACCTGTGTTTCTTGCAAACCAGTTGATCTTCTAAATCTTCTGAAGCTTATGGCAGCTAGATTCCCTTTTCTGTGTGACATTTGCAATGTCTGCCATGTAAAGATCTCTAGGCACTTAACTCTGAAGTCCTTTCAAGATGGTAGAATGTTCATAGTCTGTAGTTGGGGTTTACTCTTCTCTCCACTGACCCCTTGGCTGCTGAATCAAGCCCTGGTTTTGAAAAGAGATTTTGTAATAGGAATGAGTGTGGTTTAGGGAGTTGCAACTCTCCTTACCACAGCACCTCAGGTATGGGGAAAAAAACAGGTCTCTTAAAAGATCCACCCTTCAGAGCCCACTCAGCTCTGCCAGTGTTTCTTCATTAACATTGCACAAAGCCTAAAGTCTTTCTCTGCTTAGCATATATGGAACTAGGTTTTCCACTTCCTACATTTGTGAATGGGCATGGGATTTGTTACTGAAATGGTAAGAACTCTGGCAGGAGACACATTGTGCCTGCTGCCGTACACTTGCTGGTATGCTGGAAAACATTACCCTAGATGGCTGTTTGTCAGGAATGACAGCTGTCTGCACTTGTATCTTTCTGCGTTGGGCTAATGTTGTACGTAGTCAACTGTGCTAGCCTGGAACAGAGAAGGCTCACTGGGATTTTGGTTAGCTCCTGCGGTGCATCCGATCATTTACTGTGACCAGAGGTGATCCCAGGAACAAGGCTGTCCTGTAAAATATCTGGCTTCCTGCACAAGTCAGATTGTGATCTCAATGTACTCGCGTCACCTGGCTTGTGTGGCCAGTGTTAATATCTAAACTGAATTTAATTAAACTGTTTCTGAGTTGTCTGTGTGAGAGGTATGCCTCCTTGGGAACTTCCAAATCACTCTGTGCAGCAGAACAGGCCGATCCATTTTCAGTGAAAGCTTCTTTGTCTGGACTTGTTAGAGAGACGCCACTGTCCTTCTCAGCTTTGGTGAATGTGTCTAGTGTTGCAGACCACCTGGCGCTATGTCTAGAACTAACACAAGGCTAGTGAGGTGTAGAACCCAGTGTCAGTAGTGTGCTGAGCCCTAGTGGTAAATGCAGAGACTGGTGGGAAGCTCCAAAGGAGAGTTTCATTGTCCACAAGCAACACAGAGACTTATGGGATTTTACACAGGGGCCAAGGGCTAAATTTTCACAGGTATTTAGGCACCTAAAGATGCAAATAAATACCTAGTGGGATTGACAAAGTGTCTAAGCACTTTTTCAAGGGAGTCAGGCACTTAACTTACATAGGGGTTTTGTAAATCCCACTAGATACCTATCTGCATCTTTAGGCATGTAAGTACCTTTGTAAATGTGGCCCTAAGTTTCTAGCATCTTATAGGCCAGCTGTGGTTCTGAATAAGGGATTTACTCTTATGCCAAGCTCTGGAAGAACTTGAACTATTGCTTCCGTAGATATTCTTATTAACTTCATTGATGTACAACAAGGGAGATGGCTTCTCCCCATCTCTGACACATAAGCAGCAAGACCTGTATAAAGATGGTGAGAATATTACCAACTCATCCAGTGAGAGTCTGGAAATAGAGCAAGTACACTGCTCTTCAATGAAGGAACATTAGAGTGCTCTAAAGACAAGCTCTGTGCTGTTTCTTCCTGGGACCCCCTCTGCACTCAGATATTGGGCTTGCATGGCTTGATTCACAAATGAGCAGTTGATTCCTCCATCTGTCTGAGATTAATCGGATCCTCTGAGTGGATAAGGCTGACGGGTGGTTAATTGTCACATGGAGGAGGCATGTAAGGAAAGTTTTTAACCATATCTTTGTTAAAAGGCTGCTGTTTCTTTTATAACTCTTTCTTGTCATGTGCTGAGTGGGGGTGGGTAGAGACTGGGGGAGGGGGGATGCTGAAAGCCTTTATCTTCATTTCTGCCATCACCTAGTGTTTATTACTCAGTGATTGGCAGCTTTCCTGCGCCTGTCTATCAAACCCACGTTCGCTGCATTTCAATTGCCCTTCACTTCAGATTTCAGTATTGTGAAATCTACATCTTTGTAGAAAAAGGTCGTTTTGCTCATGGTGATGACAAGCCCAAGACTCTTGGGTACCTGCTCCAGTCGCTTGTGATTCCACCAAACAAAGGAAGCTCCAGAAATCAGAACAATCTGTCAAGTGACTGGTGATAACTGTTTCCTGGAAGAGTTGATCTGCTACTGTCCAGACTTTAGACTTGTAAACAGGGAGTTGTCATCAAGTGGGTTTGTTTCTTGTGGGGGTCCCCTAGGGATCAGTTCTTGGGCCTATGCTGTTTAACATTTTTATCAGTGACCTAGAAGAAGACATAAAATCACCACTGATAGTTTTCAGATAACACAAAAATTGGGGAAGGAGGACAAGTCACTGATACAGAGCGATCTGGATTGCTTGGTAAGGTGGGTGCAAGCAAACTGTGTTTTAATACAACTAAATGGAAATATATACATCTAGGAACAAAGAATGTAGGCCATGCTTACAGGATGGGGAACTCTACCCTGGGATGCAGTGACTCTGAAAAAGATTTTTGGGCTTATGGTGGATAATCAGCTAAACATGAGCTCCCAGTGAGATGCTGTAGCTGAAAGAGCTAATGTAATCCTTGACTGCATAAATGGGAGTTATGAGTAGGAGTTCACCTTGAATCATCCCTTGAAATATGTGTTAACAGTTTATGCTAAACAGTTCCATCTTGTATTTAGCAGTGACACTATGAGTTAGTTTCCTGGACCTGAAGAAGAGCTCTGTGTAAGATCAATAGCTTTTCTCTCTCACCAACAGAAGTTGGTTCAATAAAAGATATTGCCTCACCCACCTTGTCTCTCTAGGAGAAGAAAGGTTATTGTACCTCTGCATTTGGCTCCGGTGTGATCACTGCTGGAACACTGTGTCCAGTTCTGGTGTCCACAGTTCACGAAGGATGTTGATTAATTTGAGAAGGTTCAGAGAAGAGCCATGAGAATGATTAAAGGATTAGAAAACCTGCCTTATAAGATAGACTCCAGGAGCTCAATCTATTTATCTTAACAAAGAGGAGGGTAAGGTGACTTGATTACTATATAAGTACCTACATGGGAACAAATATTTGATAATGAGTTCTTTAATCTAGCAAAGAAAGTTTTGTAACATGATCCAATGCCTGGACATTGACTCTAGACCAATTCAGACTGGAAATAAGATGTAACTTTTTAACAGTGAAGGTAATTAACCACTGGAACAATTTACCAAGGATCATGGTGGATTCTCCATAACTGGCAATTTTAAAATCAAGACTTGCTGTTTTCTTAAAGCTATGCTTTAGAAGTTATTTGGGGGAAATTCTCTGGCCTGTGTTATGTGGGATGTTAGACGAGATGATCACAGTAGCCCCTTCCGGCCTTGGAATCTATGAAAGAAGCCGAAGTGTTCTTAGGGTACGTCTACACAGGGAGAAAAAAAACCTGCATCATGGCTGCAGCTGGCTCAGGTCAGCTGGCTTGGGCTGTGTGGCTAAAAATTACTGTGTAGATGTTTGGTCTGGAGCCTGAGCTCTGAGAACATCCTCCCTGGCAGGCTGTCAGAGCTCGGGCTCCAGCCTGAGCCCAAACCCAGAGATTTACATGACAGTTTTTCAGCATGGAGCCCACGCTCTGCAAGCCTGAGTCAGCTGACCTTTCCAGCCCCAGATGTTTTAGCCCTGTGTGGATGTACCTTCATTGTCTCCAGGCTGCACCAAGGTTTAAGAGACAGCAGCACCCTCCTGGGTTAGTACCTGGTTTGGCAAAACCAGCAGAGAGAACATGTCCCAGATGCTTTTCGTTGTGTGGAAACTCTGCTGAGTAATGGGAGAGGGGACTTTAGCTTTCTTCCTAAATTGTTCAGCTTTCTGACTCCTCTTCCATTGGAGAGACCAATTGAAATAGTTGGAGCAGTGCTGTGTGGGCCCTGGGAAATGAGGGGCACACCTGGAAGTATAGTCTCCTCCCCCCCCCCTTTTTTACTGAGAGTCCAAGATTTGCTTTCTATTAATTGTTTTTATTGTAGGAAGGTGCATGTATGTGTGAAATTTCTGGCTGGATTTGAGAGACAAAACTGAATGACATTGATTACATGTAACTAGATGTAATTTAATAATCACACTTCTCAGTTATATAATTACTGTAAATACAGGTAATTGCTTAATGAAAGCATGTAAATTGCAGAGTAGACATTAATGTAGGGTAAATCGCTTTGGATCCTTTGAGAAGTGACCAGGACCCTTTTTTGCCCATGGACATCCATACACAGCAGACCCTTTCTAGATTTGGTGCCTTTGCTCACTCCTCTCTGCCTGTGGATGACATTTTCTAGTTTAGGCTAGCTGTGGCCATAACACCCATCTATTGAATTAGCTTCTTCCAGGCTCTGTGTGTGTTCGTGTAGGGGGCTGCTATGTGGGTGAAGGGGCAGAGAGCTGCTTTCACCCTTTCTTGGAACAACAGAGGAGGATCTGCTTTCTACCCCTTGAGAGAGGATCTGGCACCCTGAGGACAAAAAAGTAAAGGGCTAATGAACACCATTATCTTTTGGAAAGGGCCCTGGGCAGAACCAGAAGGTCTTGAGGAAAATTTCAGGGAACATTTGCTAATGGCTTGCTGTCGATCAGTGTTTGTAGCAATAGATACAACTGTGTCATAAAGCCAACAAACAGATATGCCATTTTTACTGAGGGGGAAATAGCATTTGTACAGTATGCCCGGCCTACCAAAGCGTACAAGGTTAAGAACACTGGAAAGTTTTTGGTTTTTTTTTTTATCCCGGGGTTGAGAGTGCAGCTGATAGGCAGGACTTTGTGGACAGAAGTGCGCTCCCACTTTCATTCACTCATAGGGGAGCACTGATCAGCGTTTATGTTGGGCGCCCCATCAGTGCCTGGGCCAGTGAAGCTGCTAATCAAACCGATTTGAATCGGACCGATTTCGGTGGTGAATCCAGGTCATCATGAGGCATGTTGTGCATACACTAAGAAGACTCTTTCATACAAAGTGGTGAATGGGAGACTGCAGTTTGTGGCATTACTAGGGGGCTTGTTAGGTGTCTCTTTGGGAGCCGAAAGGGCATGTAAAGATCCTTCTCAGAAGCCAGGAAAGGCTTGTGTCTTACTGCAGCTAGGTGTCCTGTGTGGTATGTCTGCTTCCTTTACTAGCTGCAGTATCTCTGTAGAAGAGAAACTCTTTTGTGACCAAGTCTTATAGGGCAATTGTTGTAAGCTAATCATGATTGTTTCCGTTACTTCTCCCAGCCTGCTGGTTCCATCACTGTGCCTTTTGTACAGACACTTCAGTTTCCTTTTCTTCTCTCCTTGCTCAGGGGCCGCACCAGAGGGGAAGCTGCAGTTGCCTGCTCAAAGCAGGCTTGAAAGCAGCAGACCTAGGAGCATGGAGTTTAAACTTGCCGATCTGTCTCCCTTTCCCTTCCCCAGATATGAGCTGGCTGGGTATTAACTCTTGGGTGCAGGATAGTTTTTTTTAGCATACTGAATGTCATTTACCGTCAGCATTCTCAGAGGAGGCCTGTGCATGTGGGGGGGATATAGAGGGAAAGCACGGGGCATTTATACAGTGATAGAAAATGTTCTCAATTCTGCTTTCCAAGCAGTCTGTGAGTGTTTCTGAAAGAGGCAGATAGAGAGGCCAAGGGGAGCACGATAGAGGGCCGTCAGTCGCTGGAGGCCTGTCATAGCTGAGTACACAATATAAAGCTCTGACTTCTCAGAAATCTCTTCCTGGGCATATTTTCAGAGCTTTCACTGGAACCACAAACCAGGGCTTAGGACAGCTTATTTATATAAGGAGGACCAGCAGCTTTTTTTTCAGTGTCTTCCTCTTTTGTTTGTCAGGATTGTTCTTGAATTTGCTCTTCGCCCTTGTTCTTGCCTCTCTTTTATTTGTAGACAGAGCATAAGCCTTGCTCAGTGTGTTTTCAGACCATCTTTATTTTGCTGCCCTGAGCTTTCTGCTAGGATTTGATAAGGTAGGAGTGAAGGGAGAATGAAAGAATCTAGTAAGAAGCTTGGCCTGTTGACCTTGTGTGCCATTGTGCCAACTGGTGCCTAGCATCCTTCTGCCAGGGCTGTTGGTCTGTCTGGCACAAATCAAAACCTGAATTGTCCAAGAAATTCCATCTCGTATAATATGGCTGCAGCAGCAACTTGTGCAGACTTTCTGGGAGAATTTGGCTACTAACAGTTAAATGTTTTCACTGTTCGTGCCAAGAATGCTCCAGCTAAACAAATTCCCTTAAAGTCTGGGGTCTACACTCTCCCTCATTTGGCTTGTCTTCCTTTCCATGACCAAATTCTTTTACCTTGGGCTTTTGTCTGTGTGCACGCTTGTATGTCCACAGCACTAGGCCGGCTTGCATTTGAAGATAGTGGCATTGTATATGCAGGAATATGAAATCTCTGATTACTCCCAACCCCTCAGATACATGGTTGCTGTGTGGATACTGTCTCTCTTCTCCACCTCCCCAGGAGTTGAATGCAATCCCACTGAGCTACTCCATTTTGATCTGCCAGGGTGATTCTTTTGTTCTCAAACCAGTGTGCTTAGAATTTTATTTTCTGGCCACATCTCCTGTAGATAGAGTTTCTAGGGCATTCTCTTAACCTAAAGCTCTGGTCCATTGTCTGAGCTTTGTGGTAGGGCTTGCTGGAGTTGGGAATGGCACCTAGCTCCAGCAAGGGGGAATTTGAGTTTCTGGCCGCCTGTGCGGCAGTAGCTATGACCAGCCAGAACAGAACAGCTACAGAGAGAAGAAAACTAAGCAGACAGCTATGTTGAGCCTCTTGTCCCCCTTGCCAGCCAGAGATCAGAGTGAATTAAGAAATAGGAGGTGGTTTTCCAAGTTTCTCTTAGGGCTGAGGCTGTTCCATATCCAATAAAACGTGACTTTGCCAAAGAACCACCTCTGTCAGGTTACAACAACACTGCATACATAGTTGTCATTTTAAAGGGCCAGGAAGGGTACATGTGTGACTCAACAGCACAAGTCAGTCAGAAATAGATGTTGTCAGGATTACATTTTTGTTGGTAAATGTCGATGAATGTCCATGTCACATAAATGATGAAAAAACATTTCCATTGATGATGATCTAAGTTTACAGATAGACAAAGTAAGAAAAATGCTGCTTGAAAACTTATTAGTTTGCCTTAGGGACATTTACTCTGTATATTTAGACTGTCATGTTAATCTTCCTCCCCCCAATTTCATTCAACTGTGAAAATTAAAACCAATAAAAATCTAAAAAAGAAAAAGAAGCTTATGAATAAACATTGATATCATGCATGAATTTTATATTAAAAAATTGAATTCTGCCCAGCCTAGTCATCAAGTTCACCTGCATTTTAGCATAATGAGCACTGTGCTATTTATATAGCACCATAACTTTATATTGTGCTTGAGAGATTCTCTACCCAGAAAAGCTTACACCTACCTGAGACAAACATGGTACATGAAATTAATAGGAAAGGCAAGGTCATGGATTAATACAAAGGGATCATATGTATTTGCCATTCTGTGACTGCTTGGAACATATCTTTCTGTCCTGTCCTCTGATCTTTCCTTTGCGGGAGTGACCCCCCCACCCAAGGATCAGCTCAAATATTGGCTCTTTGATTTCTCATAAATATATGTCCCATTGATAGGGATAGATATTACAGTCAAACAGTCCCCCCAGGGGTGGGAGGTAAAAATGGAAATGGGGAATACGCCCCACAAAGGCGGCTATTCATACAGGATCAAATTAATTCTGATGAGAGCTGTTTTAAAAGCCATAGCTTTTTGTTTTTCCTGCTTTCCAAATTGCATAGAAATTTGGGAGTCAATGACATGCACCTTGTGATGGTGTCAGTATATTAAGATAAATCTAAAATGAATAAATGAGAGTAGGTAGGAATAAATGAAACCACTTTTGTGTTAGGGTAAATATTTGCTGTTAACCATCTTCCTTCCTCAGATTGTGATGCAAGGATGTTGTGGCTTTTTCACCATTTCCTCTGCTCAGAGATTTGTGACCTGTTGCCATTTCTGTAAATATTGCTTCGTTTCTTTTGTTTAGGAAACCAGAGGCCTTTGTGCATTGAGCACTGAAAATGTTTGTTGATTCATCTCCTATACTGTGGTTTTCAGATCATCTGTTAGGGAAAGCAAAGATGTCTAGTTACTGATTGTTTCCTCCTTCCCTCCAGGGGCTGTGATTGGAGATGGACAGTCAGCTGTGGCTAGCAACATTGCCAATACCACCTACCGGCTCCAGTGGTGGGATTTCACCAAGTTTGACCTGCCTGAAATCAGCAATGGTAAGCTGGGAAGGGAACTAATGCCTCCTTGCAAGTCCACCCACCCATTGAGCCCCATGAACACCAGAAATTCTCAGAATTCCCAAAGGTCCAGTCCAGCGCACTGGATTTCCTGATGTGATTGTCACTTCAACTGGAGCCATTAAATAATTAACAGGCATGTTGGAATCATGTAGGGTGCTCTTACCACTCTGTTTTGCCGACATACACCTTGTTGACTGCATCTAGGGTTCTTTGCGTGGATCAGTTTCTGTGGGTATCTCCTCAAATCCGTGAACATTCTCATGAGTGCAGGAGAGCTGCCTGGAGTGGAAGGGCTGACTAGGTGGTATGCTGGCAGCACCCAGCTGGCTTAGAGTTTGAAGTACTTGGTCTCTTGCGTACCCATACTAACACATGATTGGAACTGTAACTGTAGCTTCTAATGACCCTTGGGATTTATGGTGTTTGGGATCTCGAAGAGAGCCACATCCAGGTCTCTGGCTGGAGGTGGAAGATGAAAACATTATCACTGGACTTTGCTCCCCCTTCCCCCGCCAAACCGCCCTCCTTACCCATGAAACAACTGAGTTGTAGATCAGTGTTTCTCAACCTTTTTGATACCAGAGACCAGTTGCTGCCTTCCTAAATTGTGTCAGGGAGATCTTAGGGGCCGGGGCCGGTGCCAGTCCACGGACTGGTCGTGAGAAACACTGTTGTAGTGTATTTCTGTGCAGCAGAGTGCAGCCTTCAGTGACTCGATGTTGCTTGGAGGGGCATGGATTCTGTTTTAAGGAGCCCTCTTCTTTCACAGGTAAATATGTGGCGCCTATCCCAGGAATAAAAGCAGCTACTGTATATATAGGGATAAGAGTGCTGGTGGTCCCGTGCATAGAGGGAGAGTTGCCTTGCTTCCTTTTCTCTATCTCTCTTGCGCCTCCCCTAGAAATCCATAGGATGGTGTTTCGAGGGTCACACCCTTGCTGGAAATGAGGCCCATTTCCAAAAGTTGCTTCTTAATTTTGCATGGAAAAAAGTAATTAAATGGAATCTTGTTTGTCTAAGGGGCATTGTATCTCTTGGGGAGTAGCAGGTAGCATCTTCTCAGGCGTTGTGAGCACTATACCAGATGTCAGTGATTGGATTAATTTGTAGTACTAATCAGGTTTTTTTAACCTGAGGAGCAGACCTGTGCCCAAGAGCAGGTCTCTGCCTTGTTGTTTACAAGAAGTATTCCCTCTCTAGTCAGAGACCCTGGCACAAGAATAAAGCTGCGATCAGAGAGCAGGAAACGTTGCTGCTGGTTTAAAATCCTCTGGGCTTCTCCACATGCTTTTAATGGATTTGAAAAGTGTTTCAACTGCTAATAGCTCTTCTGGGCTCATCTGGTTGCCCTATCTGGTTGCCCTGGAGCAGGCTGCTGTTAAATTTTTGTGCAGAGTGTTTGTTTATAATTCATGGAGTCCCATAGAAAGGCAGAACCATCTGCTTCTCGAGGCATCAATATTTCAAACTCCTCCCTCTCCCCTGCTGGGACACTTCCATTCAGAGATCATTTATAACTAGCAGATTACTGGACTTGGATATTTCTGTCTTCTGTTGCCATCATGCCCATCCTCTCTGTCTGTCTGCAGCCTCTGTCCCTGCTGCAAGCCTGTGTTGTGCCCATCTGGCTCACCGCTCTGTGCCTGGCCAGAGCCTTGCTCCAGACCTGCTTGCCTTCATTTATTTTAATTTTAAAATGTTTAGGTATTTTGTTCTCTATTTCCTTCCAACTCCTCACTCGCTGCATCCAACTCTGACGCTTTACAGAATGGTTTGCGACATCTTACAGAAATGGTTTGCAACGTGTGGTTCATGGACCCCTGCTCTTGTTGGTTCAGTGACCAGAATTACTCCAAAGCTGCACTTGAAACCTGAGACCTTATACTGAGGCACAGAGGAAAGAGTACACCACTGGGAACCAGTAACTCCTGAGCTATGATTGCCTGTTACTGAACCCTGATGTGTAGGGCCCTACCAAATTCATGGTCCAGTTTGGTCAATTTAACGGTCCTAGGATTTTAAAAATAGTACATTTCACGATTTCATCCATTTAAATCTGAAATTTCACGGTGTTGTAATTGTAGGGATCCTGAACCAAAAAGGTGTGTGTGTGTGTGTGTGTGTGTGTGTGTGTGTGTGTGTGTGTGTGTGTGTGTGTGTGTGTGTGTGTGTGTGTGGAGGCAGGTGTCACAAGGTTATTGTAGCAGGAGGGAGGTTGTGGTACTACTACCCTTCTGTGGTCCTGATGCTGGCTGTGGCACTGCCTTCACAGCTGGGCAGCTGGAGAGCGGCAGCTGCTGGCCAGGGCCCAGCTCTGAAGACAGAGCCTCTGCCAGCAGCAGCACAGAAGTAAGGATGGCATGATATGATATTGCCACTTTTACTTCTGCACTGCTGCCTGCAGAGCTGGGCCCTCAGTCAGCAGCCGCCACTCTCCGGCTGCCCAGCTCTGAAGGCAGCAGCAGAGAAGTAAGGGTGGCATGGTATGGTATTCCCACACTTACTTCTGTGCTACTGCTGGTGGGGCGCTGCTTTCAAAGCTAGGCACCTGGCCCACAGCCACTGCTCTCTAGCTACCCAACTCTGAAAGCAGCGCAGAAGGGTGGCAGTACCGTGACACCCCCTCCCCCTAAAAAAAATAACCTTGCGACACCCCCGCCCCCCCCCCGCAACTCCCTTTTGTGTCAGGATCCCAAATTTGAGAAACGCTGATCTCGCCTGTGCAAAGAAATGTAAAGTCATGTTAATGGGGACTACAGGGACAGAAATCAAAATGGAAGAAGAGAAAGAGAAGGTGGACAGTTTTACATATCTTGGAAGTACCATCAGCCAAGGTGGTACTAGTTCCGAGGAAATAAGAAGAATCTGGAAGGCAAACGCTTCATTTGGAAGACTCAGAAACATCTCCCTCAAGACAAAACTGAACGTGTACAAAGCAGTTGTTATCGCCATCACAACGTATAGCAGTAAGACATGGCAACTTACCAAGAAAGATTTGCAAAATCTGGATGCATTTCATTACAAATGTCTGAGAAGGATATTGGGAATAACATATGGAGATAGGAAGATTAATTAAGAAGTCAGAAAAATTACTGGACAAGGATACTGTCCTCTCGCAAATCTGCAAAAGAAGACATCAGTGGCTGGGACATGTGCTGAGAATGGAAAAAGAACACTTACCAAATACCACCCTTGAGTGGAAGCCAGAAAACGCAAGAAGAAAGAGAGGAAGACCATGAATAACATGGAAATGAACAGTTCTGAACGATATCAAGCACCTCAACATGAAATGGGAAGGTTTGGAGAGAATGGCAGTTGGCAGGCAAGGATGGTAAATGTGGCTAGCCCAATTTGCAGAAAAGCATGAGATGGTCTAAGGAGGTCTCCCCTGTGAAATCTGTATAGTATTGGGTAAAAGCAGACACAAGACCAGATTTCATGGTCCATGGTGCATTTTTCATGGCCTTGAATTTGGTAGGGCCCTATTGATGTGACCTTGAGCCATTTCTTTCCCCTCACTTTCACTTCTTTTCCAAGGTCCTGATTAATCACACGAGTTACACCAATTTAACCAAAATCAGCTTGCAAACCATACCTCTGTGGGACATACTTTTATATCTCTTGAAGCCCTCTATACTGGGTTAGCTTGTGCCTGTAAGTTTCCTGGCAGGATAGCTCAGTGGTTTGAGCATTGGCCTGCTAAACCCAGGTTGTGAGTTCAATCCTTGAGAGGGCCATTTGGGGATTGGTCCTGCTTTGAGCAGGGGGTTGGACTAGATGATCTCTTGAGGTCCCTTCCAACCCTAATGATCTATGATCTATAAAGCAATATGAGGAGGGATTAAACTGAAGTAAGCATATCCACACAGGGTTTTGGTCTTTTTAACTTTGCCTTTGTCTATATGCAAGCCTGCACCATATTCATTAGAGGTGTGTTTTTCAACTGGTGTTAGTGAAACTGATGAAAGTTTGTGTGCACATACTTGTATTTTGGTTTGATTGGCTTGGTTCAGTTCAAATTAATTTTGGGGGTGTACTTTGCAGGATTAAGCTAAACCCAAAAGACAATTTTAAACCCATATAAGAGTGTCTACATACAGACTTACACTGGTTTCCCTAAGACTATGTCTACAGTAGAGAACTGACAGCAGCACAGCTGTGCTGATGCAGCTGTGCTGCTGTAAGATCTCCCATTTAGCCACTCTATGCCAACGGGAGAGAGCTCTCGCAACAACATAGATAAACCATCCCCAATGAGCAGCGGTAGCTACATCAGTGGGAGAAGCTTCCCCCTACCCCCCAATACAAGGCTCTCCGCACTGATGCTTATGTTGGTGTAACTTACATCACTCTAAGGTGTGTTTTACACCCCTGAGTGACATGAGTTTTGCTGACAGAAGTGGTAGTGTAGACATCACCTAAATCAGTTTAGTTGAACTAGTGTGCCTTGATGTAGACAGGCTTGCCTCCTCTTCTGCTGTGTTTCTCTATTTCTAGTGCATCAGGCCTGCCTGTCGTGGGATGGCCTGTAGCCTATTTACATTGAACTGTGATTTTGTTAGTAGTTGATTGGGACACTTTCAAGGAATATCCAGATGCTGCAGAGGTAGTGATAAGGTATTCTGTAGCAGTGCTCTTTCCTTTGTGTCAATACTGAACCCAGTGCCCTGTTGTGGTGCTGGGGGTATTGTGCTATTGGAGATGCCATCTTTCACGTGAAATGTGAATCGGGAAGAGGATGTCATTAGCAAAATGAGGTTAGATAAAATGGTCTTCATCCAACTGTTTCCCAACGCATAGGCAGCTATCCTAACGCTTGAGGCAGGAATTCATGGGACGTTGCCGTGAAGCTTAATGCATCACAGAGAATGCCAGGGGAAAAGAGGTTGTCTCTGGACAGACTTATGCTAAGAAATTGAATCCCTGAGAATGTGACTCAATGTGGCCCTGTTTTATAGCTTCACTCCTGATCAGTTCCCATTGCTACCTGAGAAGCCATGGTTTGAGGTGAAACTTGTCCATTTGCAGGAAGATGTTGATGTGTCTAAGTAAATCCTGGAAAGCAAAAGTGGTTTGGGGTTTAAGGCTGACACAATGATACATCCCAAATTTGGGATTGCCTGCAGGGTCCATTTCCCATCAAAAGGAAGATGATGTGGCCAACAGCCATCTCGAAGCAGCACTTCCTGCCACAATTGAAAGAGGGGAAGATGAATTTGAAATGAGGGTGTATCTTTCACTGAAGTGGACACTTTTGAGCTGGGGATGGCAATGGTCTTGTTGAATAGTTACATTATTTGTGACCTTAGCTGTGTGGCAGGAGCACCCTGTCAGTGGGAGATAATGTGAGAGAGAGACAAACACGCATTCTTTTGAGAAGCCTCGGACACTGCAGAGATGGGCACCCTATAGACAGCTAGAGTAAAGACTGTAAAATCCCATCTTGTTCCCTACTGATTTGTCTTTTTTTCCATTGCTAATAAGCTTTTATTTCTTCCCTCCCTCCCTCCCCCCACCTTTGTTTTTAAAGTGTCCCAAAATGAACATTACTCTTTGTTTTCCTTGTGGCAGAGCCATGATTGTTAAGGTTAAGATTTTGTCATGGTTATTTTTAATGAAAGTCACGAGCAGGTCACGGATAATAAACAAAAATTAATGGAAGCCCACAACCTATCCATGACTTTTACTATAAATAACCAGGGGAAAGAGGGGCTGACTGGGGGAATTGACAGCCCAAGCCCCAGTTGTGGCCTCTGGAGTAGGGGAGGACATCTTCAGCTGTGTTTACTGGGAGGTGGGGAGGGGAGTGGGATGACCGCTCCTGTTACTGGGGTGGTGGCACAGCTCCGGCTGCAGCTGCTGACAGCTCTGGCCATGATGGTGGGGGCAGCTCCATCCCTGGCTGCGGTCAGCTGTGCCCATGGGGGGCTGGGAGGGGAGATGGTTAGCTCTGGCCCTGGAGGAGAGGGGAGAGACCACTCTGGCCCTGGGGGAGAGGGGAGAGACCACTCTAGCCGCTGCTGCTGGCAGCTCCAGCCCCAGTTGCAGCTGCTGTGACGGGAGTTGAAGCTGAAGAAGTCATGGAGGTCTGTTAACGTCACACAGTCTGTGGCCTCCGTGACTAAAACATATCCTTAATGATAGTCACCATGTCAGCAGTGGACTGGGAAGTTGGTTTGGTGGCAGAAGCAGAGCCAACACTGCCCATTTGTTGTGTTTTCTTCTAGTGAGTGTTGCTTATTTTTTCTCAGCAACAAGGTAATGATGTACAGTAAATTGATTAGCAAATTTTGAATACTCCTCTCCAGATTATATAAATTAAAGTAGGTGAAACTTTTAGCATAAATCTCTTGCTCATGACCCTTTTAAATATAGTCTGTCGTCTTATGCTGCTGAGTGCTCAGTATTTTGATCTCTAACGACTTTGGGCAAACTGGTCTTGTTCCACCTCACTTAGGGCTTGTCTACATCAGAAAGTTGCAGCGCTGGTGAGGGAGTTACAGCGCTGCAACTTAGGAGGTGTACACATCTGCAGGGCACCACCAGCGCTGCAACTCCCTGTTTGCAGCGCTGGCCGTACTCCCGTTTTGTCTCGGGTGTAGAGGATCCAGCGCTGGTGATCCAGCGCTGGTAATCAAGTATAGACACTTACCAGCGCTTTTCTTGACCTCCGTGGAATAAGCAGGTATCCCAGCATACCTGAGGAAGCCTCTGGTAATCAAGCTGGTCTCCTTCCCCGGCTTGCTCTCGCGTTCCCCGAATCCCGAGCAAGCAGGTCTCCTTCCCTGAGGTTTGCTGGGTGGTTCCGGGAACGCGAGAGCAAACCACGGCGAAGCTGGTCTCCTTTCCCGGTTTGCTCTCGCGTTCCCCGAACAAGCAGGTCTCCTTCCCTGCGGTTTGCAGAGTGGTTCAGGGAACGCGAGAGCAAACCGCGGCGAAGCTGGTCTCCTTTCCCGGTTTGCTCTCGCGTTCCCCGAGCAAGCAGGTCTCCTTCCCTGCGGTTTGCAGAGTGGTTCGGGGAACGCGAGAGCAAACCGCGGCGAAGCTGGTCTCCTTTCCCGGTTTGCTCTCTCGTTCCCCGAGCAAGCAGGTCTCCTTCCCTGCGGTTTGCAGGAGGGTTCGGGGAACGCGAGAGCAAACCGCGGCGAAGCTGGTCTCCTTTCCCGGTTTGCTCTCGCGTTCCCCGAACCCCCCTTGAAGCCGCCCAACAGCGCTGCAGTGTGGCCACATCTAACACCACTTGCAGCGCTGGTTGCTGTAAGTGTGGCCACTCTGCAGCGCTGGCCCTATACAGCTGTACTAATACAGCTGTAACAACCAGCGCTGCAAAATTTTAGATGTAGACATGGCCTTAGTCACAAGCCAGAAATCTATTATCCTATGTAACATTGGCCGTGTCTCAGGATGGGAGACGATCAGCACCCACTGATTTGTAAGCCCTCTCCCACACCAGTGTGCGGCATGAAAATTATAATAAAGTCTTTGAGAAACAATATATAGCCATGAAGCAGCCCATGAAGAAGATGAACACTGAGGGCAACTGGGAATGTGCGGAGTATTCTGGCTACTACTATTTCCTGAGATACCCATAGCAAACAGAACGCTGCTTTTGCTGGCATTCCAAGCCTTCCTTGGTTCTGAGCATAATTGTGCTGTAGGTGTAATGCACTCCAAGTTGGCACAACAGCTTAATTTGTTGTCTGATGTCTCTTTTGATTTGTTCTGTCAGCACAGTGGCTGCATTAACAATGTGAAAGAAAACAGGAGATGAAAGGGCAGCCTTGTCACGATGATTTTTACTGAAATAGCAAACTTTTTTCTAAAATCATCTGTACTGGCTGTTCCTATAGAGCAGGTCCCAAAGAGTAGCCACCTAGAATCTTGTAGGGTGTATAGAGAGCTCCACCCACCATGACTTGGAAAGTCCTGAAATCCCTGTTCTTTGAGAGTAACTACTTGTACCAAAAACCTGCTGATTGTTGCTGAGATCCCCACTTCTTGAGTCAAGACTTTTTCCTTCCTGGCAACCTGGCATCTCTCAACCTTGAATGGCAGTGCTGCCTCTGCCCTGACCATATATAAACTGGGTAAGAGAAGCACATTCACAAAGTCAGTGTGAATAAGATCTTAAAAGATTGAAATGCAGGATGCTCTCCATGTACAGTGCAGCTGGCATCTGTGGTGATCTCATATTCCAGGCGCACATCAAGTTGGGTAGATGGCTCACTTCTGGCAAGGAAGCTGACAATCTGTCTTGCTAAGGGGGCTTCACTATATGCAACAAATTTAAAAAGGAACAATGCTCTGCAGATGTCTCATCAGATACTCCATATAATGTGTGCTGCTGCTTTGTGTCTGCTCCCTTGCCCTGCTCTCCTCTTATGGACTGATACAACCACCAGGCTCACACTTTACTTTCTAATATCACCTCAAACTGGCACTGTCTCAGGCTAGTTTGTAAATTGCCATTTCTTTTCCTCCTGCAAACTTCTGCATTGTGCAAAGCATTCCAGATGGAATGATCTCTAGCCATTCTGTTCTGTACTGTATCCACTCATGCATCTTTAGACTGCAAGCTCCTGGAATTGGTGTTTTGTCCTCTTTTGCGCAATGGTATATATTTTGTAGTGCTCTGTACATTTATGGAGATGTTTTTTTTTTACAGAAGAAGACCTCTATAGTTAGTTATGGTTGTTTACCAGTTTCTGTTGGAACCCCTTGTTTTCAGTATCATCATATTCTGACACTTTCACTTTTATGGCATGAAATTCCTAGATTCCAAGGGCAGAAGTGACTGTTGTGATCATGTATTCTAGGTTGACCTTATATAACACAGGCCATAGAACTTTTCCAAAATAATTCCTACAGCAGAGCTTAAAAAAAAAAAAATCCAATCTTGATTTAAAAATTGTCGGTGTTGGAGAATCCACTGTTCCAATGGTTAATTACTCTCATCATTAAAAATTAGCACCGTATTTCCAGTCTAAATTTGTCTAGCTTCAGCTTCCAGCCATTGGATCGTGTTATACCTTCCTCTGCTAGACTGAAGAGCCAAATATCTGTCCCCAGGTTTATACATATAGACATGCATCCAACGAAGTGGGTATTCACCCACGAAAGCTCATGCTCCAAAACGTCTGTTAGTCTATAAGGTGCCACAAGACTCTTTGCTGCTTTTACATATAGACTGTGATTGTCACCCCTGAACCTTCTCTTTGTTAAGCTAAACTCACCATACTTGACGTCATCCAAGGTTGAGCAAAATGATTCAGCTGTTTTAAGTATAAGAAGAGTATTTTTTTGTGGGAAGTGGAATTAATTTGTCTATTCTTAATTCTTGTAACTATTTTTGATCAGTTTTTTAGATGAAATAGCAGGAGTTGAAATTTGGAATTGGGCAGGGACCAGCCTTCAGAAAAAATACCTTAGGAACAGAGAAAATTGGGCTTGATTTGAGTTTGGGCCTTTCAAAAGTACATAGCATGCATGCCCAGCAGATTTCTTTTCACTAAACTCATTGGTTGCCCAGCTGAGAGAGCATTTGGTGCACCTATGTGTAGTTGTAGCCAAATAGATTGAGTCCTCCTGCAGACTATGTAGGGTCTGAATAGGTTGTGGGAAGGCCCCGTGCACTTTGTAAGTTGAGGCAGCACTCCATAGGTGCCTTCAGCTAAGGTGTGTGGAACAGCATGTTCCATTGCTTTTTGTAAAAACAGTTCCACAACATGGAGTTTAAACTCACTAATATTGCAAATGCTTTGTAATCCACTGAGTTTCAAAGTCCTGGAAAGTGAAGGTGGTTCTTAATTTCCTTTGTAAAAAGAGCCTATGCAATTCTGCCCCAGACCTTATTGAGAATATTGCACAGTTAAGCCCTCAGAAATCCCGAAGTGCTAATGTTTAAGCTGCATGGGTAAACTTCTCTCTGCCCCTTGAGTATGCATTACAATAATCTGTTGTTACTTTAGTGCCTAGAGCCATCAACCAAAATATGCAAGACAGACAAATGGTTATGATGGGAGGCTATACAGGCACAGTGGAGGGGAAGTGAGTCGCACAAATTTACACATCAAGTCAGGAGCAGACCCCTGGGCTCCTGACTCCCAGTGCAGTGTCTTGTCCACTAGACCATGCTGCCTCGTATATCTCGAACTGTTTCTCAAATTCAATAGCATACAATGCACTTTTTCTGTTTTATTTTTTGCTTTAGAGAAGTTGAATGATGGGTTGGAGATGAGGTGTTTGGGCTGGCCAGAGAAGAATACTCTGCCAGCGAAAACTGCCCTTTCTTGCTAGCCATATCTAGGGTGGATTTGGAATGCTCACATCAAAAGTGGTCTTTCTTATCTGGCGTGAGGAGTGTTTACCCTTTATCTCCTGTTTCCTGGAGCAAGTAAAGGGAATATAGCTTTAGGCTGGCAACTCTGTTGAGTTCTGAGCTCTTTTAAGATATCTGTGTGTTTGACTCCTGGTTTGCCATATGTATTCTAATTACCCTAAAATAATGGTTCCTAGATTTTCAGCATACACTACAGATTAGCAGTCAGATTCTCATTGACATCTCTCTTCAGAATCCATTGTCTGGGTCCCCTACTCATCTCCAGTTCATAAACACAAAAATCACTGTGGCAACTGCAGCAGTTACTAGCATGGGAAAAATATCAGGAGAGTGGTTAAAGACAATACATGCCTTTTCAGCAGCTGGAAACAAAGACTCTGTGAACAGCCACCTCTCTGTGGACCTCAAGTGTTCAAAGGTCCACAGTTCTAAACTCATGTTCTAAACTATGCCATTTTTAGCAAAGTGTGGTCTAAGGATGAAGAAGGTGGTTTGATAGCATGTAATCGTCCTTGGCTCTCTGCTTAAGGCTGCAGATTCCTCAAAATGTCTGTTCTCCATTTTGGAATAGATTGTATTCCAGTAGGGCTGTAAATAATGTCGGACCTTTTTAAGGAGACCAAAAATCTGTAACCCTTTTGTATGGAAGATCCCTATCTCTGGTGCCAGGCTTGAGCCTCAGTTCTTCCCAACTACAACTTTACTTCTTTAACCCCTGTTCCTTTCTTTCCTTTTCCTTTGCAGCTTCTGTGAATGTGCTTGTTCAGAACTGCAAGATTTACAATGATGCTAGCTGCGATATCTCTGCAGATGGACAGCTCCTGGCAGCCTTCATTCCCAGCAGTCAGCGGGGCTTTCCTGATGAAGGCATACTGGCTGTGTATTCTCTGGCACCTCACAACCTGGGCGAGATGCTGTACACAAAAAGATTTGGTAAGAATGCATTGGGAGATGGGATGGGAGAGGTCTCAGGACTGTTACTTCAGGAGCATACTCTTAGCATTGAAATGGCCTGATCTGAAGATCACAGTGAAGTAACATGTCACTGCTCTAAGGAAGATCACATAATTGATGATCTGGCCAGGCAATGACATGGCACTGCCTATGGTGAAGCTCCTGTTGGTGAAGTCCTGGCTGATGATGAGAGCCCTGCTGTGAAGACGTTGCACTACGTAGTGGAATCCTAGTTGCTAGTGGGAGGGCACTGCTGTGAGGAATCTCCTTGCAGAGTTCTAACTGGCATTGGTAGGGCTCTCCTAGTTCAGTGGACACTGCAGCATGAGCTCATTACATAGTGGATTATAAGGCAGATGAGGGAGTAGACAATTAATGAGGACAAAGGCCAGTGGCTCTGCAATCCCTCAAGGGAAATGTCACCTGTTATGTTCTATCCCCAGGCCCCAATGCTATTTCCGTGAGTCTGTCTCCAATGGGCAGGTACGTGATGGTGGGACTGGCTTCCCGGCGCATCCTGCTTCATCCTTCCACAGAACACATGGTGGCTCAGGTCTTCAGGCTACAGCAGCCACATGGTGGAGAAACATCCATGAGGGTCAGTATTCGTCTGCTCCTACAGTGCTTTATTTCTGTGTTGGTGTCTTGTTTAGCTGGCTCTGTGGCTCAATGCTGTGGTTGCTGGCTTATGAGGCTATGGGTCAAAAGTTCCCATCCCACTGAGTGATTAAAAATCTACTAGGTACTTGTATACCACAGTAATGGACCTAAATGGAACAGAATTGTGAAAGTTTACTACGGCTTGAAGCCTGACATCAACCATGCAGCAGTTTTGTGTCTGTAGCGTGCTCCATGCTTGGAGCATCCCAAATATGAACATTACTACTGCCGGGTCAGCATGTGTGGCAGCCATGGCGTGCTTATTAAATATCTTGCACCCAGCCTGGGGTGTTAGAATTGGTTTCACTAAGGAGTTGAAGGAGTCTCTCTGCTGGGGTATTGGGATTATTTGTCAACTCTGTTTGAAAAGTGCCTAACTTCTACTTGGAGAGCAGCCACCAGTGATTGGGAAAGGGCGAGAGTTCGGTTTAGTATCCCATCTGAAGGCTGAGCATGATGCTTACCACATCAGTGCAATGCTTATATCAAATAAATGCACTCTTGCTGCACTCTGAGTGAATGTTTGCTATCTAGCATAACACAAGTGCTTGAGCAGGTGTGGATGAGCTGTTGTTTTAGGGGTGAGTGAGGGTTTGTGCTTGTGCTCTGTGGAAGATATCAACCCTGTAAGTCTGATATTTGTAGAGTCCGTTTATCTCCTCCCAAAACAATGGGCAAACGTAACAAAATGTGCACAGTGATCCCATCAACCACCGCTGAAATGTAACCACTTCTACTGTAAAACATGGCAGCTGTTCAATAGCAGTGCTGCACAACATTCAAGTTAGGCAGTGAGGACGAAAACCATGCCTAGTTGAAACTGCAGAACGATGCTAAGGAGGCCGAATGATGTACTAATCAGAATTTAAATCTGGACGGGATACTGGAGTTAATTCCTATACACTTGAGGACAGTGTCATGGCATTTTCCATTACCGCTGGAGCACCACACTGGATCTTTACATCTCTGAAATATGCCTGTGGTTAATGTGTGTCTTTTTTGTTTGTTTTTTTTAATCAATAATTACCAAGTAGGTGTCCCAAGTAGTGAGCTTTGGCTGCAAAGCAATGTGGATTAGTGTGTATGCCTGACTGACTAAGGTTTTGAACCTTTTCATTTTGAATGGTGGTAGCTTTACACAGTGGAATAGCTTCCATAATGCTGTTCCGTGACCGATGCTACAAAGCCACAAATAACATTTTCCTGTGAATGTTATCTCTGATTTTGGCAGTGCTTTCCCAGAGTGTGAGAGTTGCTCTGAGACATCCCTGTGTAAGAATGCAGGGGAGACACTCCCCCTCTCTATTGGGATAAATTGCTTGGCTCTGCTTCATAACTCTGTGGTCAGTCTCCAAACTGCAGAGAGAGGGACATCCCAGCATAGATCATCTAATGGTTAGCCGGAGCAGAGGCCTGAATATGGATGTGAGCAGCAGCAGTGTATAGTGTGATAACTGCACTTCTCACTGATACTAAAATGTTTTCCATCTTCAGCTGTTTGAGGATCCCTCTGACCTACCCAAGCTTCACTACCATAGATGGGTGTGTCACTTCACAGGACCCTCTTGTACCACATCATAAAAGTTAAAGGTGGAATAGTCCTCTTCACATCTCATCCATTCCTACAAAGAGCCAGGCCAGGATTGTTCCTTAAGCCTATTCGCTAGATAAAATACCAACAGAAGGGGCTTCCCTCCCTTTCTGTGGGGACTGTTCCTCAGCCAACTAATTCTAACTATTAAGAAATATTGCCTAATAGTCAATCTGTTTTCCTTTTCAATTCCATTCCTCCAACTTGTATCCCCTTGAACTAGTTTTAAACATGTCTTCTCCCTCCTTGGTGTTTACACCCTTCAGGTACTTGTAGACTCTTATTTTCTCCTGCTCTTAATCATTGTTTAGCAAAGCAATAAATTATTCCCTTAATCTTTCCTTGTAATTTAATCCTCCAGCCTCATACATACTTTTCTTGCTCTTCTGAATTCTCTCCACATGTCAATGTCTTTCTAGTATTTGAGTGTATGTAATGTGCTAGGTATGGTCTCACAAGAACCATATAAAGGTAATATTTCCTCCTTTCTCTGGAATGTTAGGCTTAATAGATGCAATCCAAAATTGACATTTTTTTTGTTTTTTTTCCCAACTCTACTGCATTGCAAAGTCCTATCCTATTTGCTATTCACTCTCAGCATTACTGCTCCCCAGTTCTCTTCCTCCATCTGAATATCTCTGTTTTGGATTATTTTCCCCAGTTGGATTAGTTTATTTATCCAGGTTGAATTTCATGTTATTTCCTGCCTGTGTTTTTAACCCGTAGGGCCTTTTTTGTGGGCTTTTTTCTGCACTGGTGTTTGCTGCTGCTTTCATCTTAACAGTATCTGCTAATATCACTACTAATCTGTTTTTTCCATTTCCCAGATCATTAATGAAGATGTTAAACATAGCAGTCCTAACCCCATTCTCTGTGGCCCCACTAAATGCCTCTTTTCTGACCTTGCCTGTTAATCACAATCCTTTAGTCAGTTTTCAGTCAATATGACAGTGTCTATGTCCAGAACAATTTGAATGAATTTTGCAAGCAAGATTTCATGTGGCAGTATGACAAATGCTGCACTACAGTTGAGCAGTGCTGCATTTATCACCTTCTGCCATGCACTTCCTTTGTAATCAGTCCAAGATCTAAAAAATAAATGGGAGGCGCAATAAAACTGCCATTTATTTTTTTAAATGTTTATCTCATCATCTAGTTTTATGAATTGTTAACTCATTTTTACAAGTTATCTTTGGGATTTGCAATAAGGCTATTATATTGCTCTGTACCTGCTTCTGAGAGCATGTAAAATAAAACCACTGCCTCAATTAAGATGTTTTATAATAGTCATAGCACACTCAGTGCTAACTAGTGGCTGCTGTATTCATATTTGGTTGGGTAAAAGGTTGTTGGCAGCTTGGCAAGTGTGTAATAGAAAAAGTATTTTTTAAATAGGCACCCATTAAAGCTTCTATTCTTTGCTTTGTAATTTAAAACAAGTACATTACAGATAAAGAATCAGTAATCATCCATATTGCCAGTGTGCTGACAGAGTTTGTGACAAAGGAAATAATGCTTAACATTTACTTGTATTCTGTTTAAAAATCACAGCCATACTCTCTAAACCAATGCCGTGGGCACATATTCTAATTTTACATTATTTTAACAACTCCTGAGACCAAAATCCAAGAGAAACAGCACTCCAAATTCTATTGAATCCCTCAGAAAGCTCTCCCATCACCTTATGCAGAGACTGTCCACTCCAAAACTGGAAAAACTTGGAAGAACAAATAAGCCTTGCAACTTGGCCTGAAGGTAATCAGATTCCAGCTTTTGCAAGCTAACAAGGGGATAGAATCCTACAGTTCTGCCCCCTGCTAGTTACAACAGAAGCTTCAAGCCTTCATTCCTCTCACAGTTAAGCTAGGGGTATTGGTTCTGTTGCCTCAGATGATCTCAACAGCCACAATATCAAATGGGAGGAGAGGAGACTAAGGTTATTAGGATCCAACTCATTAGAGATTCATAAATGAAAGCCAACATCTTAAATTGCACCTAAAAGCCAACTATCATCCAGCATAGTTTGTGGAACTCCAGGAGTAATGTATTCCATATAAAAGTACCACATTCCTGAATCGCTTTAACATGCAGCCTGTGTAGATTACATTGCAGTGTCCATGCTTATGTTTACAGTGAGCCTGGGTTTAATATTTGGGAGAGATTGAGTGGAGTTGTGCCAGTCAGGATTGAAGTGAATTGACAGAGGTGCACTGGTAAAGAGTGTGGGCACAGAAATTGAGTAGCAGAGATGTGAAGTTAAGTATAATGTGTTTCAGAGCTGTATTGTCTATGGCTGGCAAACTCTAAGAGTTAAGAGGTGCATTCTCTGATGGGAAGATCAGATATTTTGCTCTGTCCACTGGGGCCCACACCTGTACAAAAGCCAGTAAAGTCCAAAACTCAGAGTAGGTATTTCAATGGTCTGGAAACTCCTGCAAGATCTGTTTCTAGTGCGCCAATTATGGTATCAGACACCAAATACAATAATTAAATGTGTCTCATCCAAGTAGGAATGTCAGTTTTATCATGCCCATTGTGTGCTGAAGAGAGAAGTAGGGTATCTAAGATGGTCAGCCACTAACCCGGTAAGGACCTTGAAGATGAGAACCAGCACCTTAAATTGGATTGATACTGAACAAGGAACCAGCACAGACCACCAGAGTGATATAATCCAGTCTGCGTGTTCGGGTGAGGGCAGGATGAGCTCTTGCACTCTGTAGTAGACACAATCTGCAGTTGGTTCTGTCAGCCTCACGTAGGGAGCATTGTGGTATCCCAGCCTTGAAGTAATAAAGCCAAGCATCACTGTGGCCTTGTACCTAAGGAGTTCGATGCAGTAATCTTGTCAATCAGAGATGGAGAAATATATTTCTGGAACCTGCTTGCCCAAGCATAACGCTGAACAGAGTGTGACTTCAAGATCTGCACCAGTCTGACTGTTGATTGAGGGGTTGGTCATGATTTCTTAAAGATTTTTCAAAGTGTTCCCTCTTATCTATCTTAGGTTAGGTTTAAGACAACTGTTTCCTCTAGTTGTTTGTTCATTTCAGACATTTAGGCCGCTGGCTGACAGCATCTTCTGATCCAGATGAGGACACAGATAGCTGTTTCATCAGCATGTTATTGACACTTGATCTCATTTATTGTTCCACTGAGTGCCCAACAGACTGAGAGCAGGGTGGAGTGGCAGCTGTACGTGAATCCTTTGCTTTTGTCATTGTCACTTTACAATACTGTAAATTTTGCTTTCATTCTCTCAGCATGACATTTAACAGGCAACTCAAAGGTACTGTTTTTGGTTCGTTGGCTGAATTAAGGCTAAAAATTAGCAGAGGATCATCCATTTTTTGCCATAAAAATGACCATAATTTTGCTAGATTTTTGCAGCATTGGCAGATGTCAGAGTAATTTGCTAGAGATCAGCAGTAGCTTAGGGCACAGTCTTGTTTGTACAGCATTCATATCTGCACTGACGTACATTTATCTGCCTTCTCTTATGCTGACGGCCCATTTTTCGACATGCCTGCTGCTTCTGTCCTTTTATCTGCTTCTCCCCTAAAGGACAGTGCCTGTTTGCTTAGTTCTATTTGTTGCTTCCTCTGTCCTTGGATTCAGATCTAGTACTGGACAGTACCCTCTGGTTTTTGAGGCATTGAGTTTCTTTGCCCTTTTTATGGCCTTTGGGAGAAACTAGCAGGAAATGAAGGAAAGTAATGAGGCACTTTGCTGATAGAGCATTATGTTGCTGAGCGAGAGGTGGCGTTTTTGCCTGAGATGATTAACGCCTTTCTAAGATTCAGTCCTTGTTAATTTTCTTCAGCCCATCTGCTAGTTGATTATTAAAAGAAGCTTCCTAGGCAATTATGTCACAAAAGGCTTCTTGAGATGGAATACCAGGCTACAACACCAAGAACTCTCCTGAAGAAAGGAAGAGTTGGATGTGCTCTAGTGAAGAGGAGGGATAGCTCAGTGGTTTTGAGCATTGGCCTGCTAAATCCAGGGTTGTGAGTTCAATCCTTGAGGCCACTATTTAGGGATCTGGGGCAAAAATCTGCCTGGGAATTAGTCCTGCTTTTGAGCAGGGGGTTGGACTAGATGACTTTCTGAGGTCCCTTCCAACCCTGATATTCTGTTCTATGAGACCTGCACTGGTCTAAGGGATGACAATAAGCTACATGATCAAGAGCAATGAGTAAGAAAGTGGCAGTGTTTTATCTTTGTGTAGAGTTTCTCCTTCCCCCACGGCCTCATGTCCTGCTCATCCATTTCAGGAGATGGGTCAGGTATCCTTGTTCATAGTCTGTGTATCCGGAAAGGCGAAACTAGGATCATCTTCAGCTCTGTTGGAGTTGGAGACTAAATGGAATACGAAGGCAGCATGTAAATTTTTTGTATCTGTAGAGTGAAAAATAAACTTAGAAAACATGATCCTGTCACATCTGGGGAAAATGAACACAGTTCAAAAAAACTATCTTGTTGCACATGGCAAAATTTAGGGTGAGACGCATCAATTCCAAGAGAGCCAAAAAGATGGGCAAGAACTGATTGATTTATCCCATTATGACTAGTGGGAAGAAACGTTTATTGCGCTGACAGTGAATTGCTGGGAAGGGCACAGACTAACCTATTGGTTCAGGGGTGAACCAATGAAAGAAGGGGCAGGATGTGTTGTGAAAGATTCAGGGACATAACTAGCCTCTGATTTGTGCCTTTAATTTAGGGAAATTCTTACCAAACTGGAAACCCTGGAAAGATTGGCCAAAAATCCTTGCTTGCAAAAGGCTCATTGATCACAGTGTTTATATATAAAATATATGCGTTATTGAACCATCAATAACTCAACCTAAACCCAGTCATCTGTTCACATGCGCTTTGTGCTCCATGGCAAGCTGAACCTAAACTCTGCTACAATACAAGCCTGTTGGAAGGTTCTGGCACAGCCCCGCAGCATTATTGAAATTAACCAACAACTTCATTGCCACTTTTAAAAATAGGAGGTTGTGGTCTGAATAAATGTGGAAATGAATGACAATCGGCACAGGAAGATAATAGTTCGTCTGATAGGTTGTTGGCTTTACAATGTACATAAATTTTCAGCTGTCATTATGCCACAGATTTTTGTATTAACTGCCTAACTGCATCGGTAGAAGATAGTGCTGAAACTGTAGATCCTGGCAACTAGTGAGGGGCGTGTGGGGCTTGCAGCATCTGAAGAAGAATGGGTAGCAGTTTGGGATGTAGGATAAGCACATGTGGGGAGTTATTCTGCTAAAGTAATAGTTAATCTTGACATTGAAATGGTTACTTTTAGATTTTCAAGTTAACACCCTTCTGAGATGAACGGAGCAAGAAAATATTGCATCATTTATACACAATTCATACTTTCACTGTAGTGTTTGCAATGAAAGAGCTAAGATTTTTTTTTTTTTAATGCAAGCTGAAATTCCAGAGCAGCAAGGAGGAAATTCTACAGCTGAGGAATTGCAAAATACTGAGCCCAGATCACATTACTTTTCCTTTATCTTGCCCCAAGTTATCCCCACCCGCATTGCCAGGTATTGATACGCTCCCTATTTGTTTCTGAAAAGCACTCTGCAAACATGTGGACGTTGTATAAATAACGAAAAAGGCTCTGATCTGTTAGCCAGGGCAGGATGTATGTGAATTTGGCCTTGGAATGAGCTCCAATTGGATAGGGCCATGTCTGTCTATATTTCATTCTGCTCCTAAGGCCAGGTCTATGCTACAAACTTTTGTGGACGTACTTCATCACATCCCCGACTAAGCTAAGATCTCTGACCAACATAGCTGTTCCAGCAAAAGCCTCTAGTATAGGCACAGTTATGCCAGCAAAACTGTGCTTTTGTCAGTACAAGTTATGTCAGTTTGGGGAACCTGTACTGCCAAAAGTGCAGTTTTGCCAGTATAAGCTGTGGCCACACAAGGAGATACTCAAGGCCTGCATGCATAGTGTCAATCACTGAAATGAAGAGGCATGGAAAAGCCCAGGGAGAAAGGAGAGTGCGATGATTGGCGGACCTCCAAAGTGAGCCCAAGGGTCTTCACACTTGCACAGTTTGTTAACCCATAAGCTTGAAGAGCACAGTTCCTCTTCAGGGACCTACAGGTGAAGTTTAATGGCTGTCTGCCACCATAGGGTGGAGTGGTTTCAGTCTCGAACTTAAAGATCAGCTGTCGCTCAGCATCAGGTCCCCATTGACTTCCCTCATTCTAATGCTGTTTGTTCAGTAGACTCCCTTAGAGATATGCTTTCTTTAAATACAGGTTGATACTCTCAAGGCACTTACCATTCTTAGGCTCTGATCCATTTCCATGGCTTCCTATACTCCAGCCCTTTTCTGATGTCTGAACCTGCTCCTCAACCAGCTCTCTCTCCAGTGCACTTTGCGCACCTCTGTTTTTCATGCTTGCTTTCTACAAGTATTCAGCCTCGGATAGGAGCCTGTGTTCTATTTAAAACTACTACTAATATGTAACTGTAGTCTAGTGCCTGTGAAATCCTCCTGTACCACTCCAGCTGCTTCTCTCCCCCCAACCCACAAAGTTGGAGCATTACAGATGACAAGATTTTTCCTCATGTAAACAAGTTAGCGGCTGTGCATATTTATTCATGCAGTCCCTCTTATCAAGACTGATCTAGCAGCCCCATTTGCTTCTGGGGCTAAGTAAAGGTAACGGACTGAGATTTATCAGCATCTCACAAAGGAGAAGCACCTCATTGAGAGCAGAAATGCCTCTCTATTAAATTTAAAAATGAAGAAAAGCAAGAGTTCCCGTTGAGTTTCACTGGCTTCCTGTGTCTTCAGCATAGCCTATAGCTGCTTTCTGCTCTTCTCCAGCTTCAAAACATGCTTTTCTTCCCTCGGTGCCTACTGTAGGAAAGGGAATGTTTCCCCCACCCCACCAAGGATACAGTATTCTCCCTCTGCTTTGTAGCCCTTCCTTCAGAGCTGGGAAGCTGTTAGTGAGGCCATGGCTACACTCACACTTTACAGCGCTGCAACTTTCGCTCTCAGGCGTGTGAAAAAACACCCCCCTGAGCGCTGCAAGATACAGCGCTGTAAAGCGTCAGTGTAATCAGGGCGGCAGCGCTGGGAGCACGGCTCCCAGCACTGCACGCTACACCCGTAAAGGATGTGGTTTACATGCAGTGCTGGGAGACCTCTCTCCCAGCACTGTCGCTCCGACTACACTCACACTTCAAAGCGCTGCCGTGGCAGCGCTCCCGCAGCACTGCCGGGGCAGTGCTTTGAAATTCCAAATGTAGTCATGCCCTCAGTTGCTTTTGTCATTGGCGTGGTGCCTGAGATCTGATGCTGCTGGGACTGGGGCAGTGGCCGCTGCAGCAGCAGTGTCTGCTGGCAATTGTAGCATAAGCTTGAGGACAGCCTGCTGCCTTCTTGGTATGAGCAATATCTGAGGCATGGGAGTTTCCTTTCCAACTCTTCTCATTGGCAGCCCTCTTAAATGCCGAGGGAAGGTGGAGTTTAAACGACATTGTTAGGTAGCAGCCGTTACCTTAGGATGGGGCAGGTGGAGGAGCAGCACTAGGTGGATAAGTGCTACTTTGCAGAAGTAGCTATTTGAAGAAAAATAAAAAGTCCCCATCCCCTGGAGTGAGACCAAATTAGCACCATAATTCTGTGTGCACGCCGTGCCCTAAGCGCTCTCAAGCCCACCTATGTACAGCAGCTTGATAGCTTGGAAGGAATCATCAGGAAAGATTCCTTGAGGCTGCTGATCGTCATGAAGCCTTTCGTGGCTTCCTGCTATAAATAAATATTTTGCTTAATACCCAAACATTGGATGTGACAGGTGCCACAATGCTGATGCTCCAGCACTGCTGAGATGGAGGGCGAGCAGCAGCAGAGTTTGGCAGCCTTCATGTTCTCCAGTGTAACATATGCAGAACATTTCTGGGTATTGGATCTCTGTTCACCCCTTTTCCCCCCCAGCTTTATACCCCTCCCTCCTCAAATCCCTAGGTCCTGAAGGTGGCTGTGGGGTGATGGGAGTATGCCTGTTTTTTTGTGAATGATCTTTATATGCATACAGCTTCTGTGTTCAAGGAGAACAAAATAGATACCCTCCCCCAGCCTGCACCCAAGTTGTAAGTGGCTGCTTGAAAGATCGTCTTTGTGAGACATCTGAAGATGTGAAAGCACAGTAACAAATGACTCAGCTAGGTCTCTTCCCACCCTTCAAATGCAGGGATGTAAAATGGAAAGGGTCGTGTGTATTATCCTCTCTTTAGCAGAAACTGCTTTCCTTTGATACCATTCATGTATGATGCTATAAGAACTTAGCTAGACACTGCTGGGGTGTGTCTAGAGGAAATCACTTTCCCTTTTGACAGTCCTGGATTTGGTGATACCCCCTCTTCCTCTGGTCCTTTGGGTTCAGAGTCTTTCACACATCCCTGAAATTCAGTGACCTGCCCACACTAAAAGGTTTTCTGGAAGTACATCTCTTATTTGATGAAAAGGCATTTTCTTACTAACTGTAGCATGCCCCTTTTCCTGGGTGATCATGTTCCAGCTGAAGAGGGAAATTATATGTTACTTTTGCATCACCTGTTGGGTTCAAGGCCTCAAAGACATGCTCTTAAAGATTTGCTCACAGCTTCCCAGACTCCCATTCTCTGAAATTTCCCAGCACTGGAATCAAAATTCTTCAGGATCTCATACCCAGACGCTGGTTTAATAGCAGGAGAAACATGGAGTGGACAGTGGGTAACTTACTGAGATAATGAGGTGTCCGGGTTTAGGAATATCCTTGGTCATGGAATGTTGAGTCAGTAACCCAATTACACTAGAGTGGGCTTGAATGTGGTAATAAATGACACTCTGCTGGCCAGTAGGTGGTAGAACTTGAAAATGTGCCATTTCTGCTGGAAATGTCATTGCAATTGCATAGGTGAGACTGGTGCCTGAGTTAAATGAAGTTCTCACCCCTCCAAGTCTGGAATACGTGGAGAAAGTACAGCTAGTCCCATAACCCTTTGGCTGAAGTGGAGAAGAGTAAACATTAAGTGGCTTCTCTGATCTTATGAATGCTATACCTACAAGTATAGAGCTGGAAAAGCACCTTTTCCAGAGGTTGGTGTCGGGCCCTCCTTAGTGAATTTTCTAGCTGGCATGCTTGTCTGGTCTGAAGTATTTCATTAACGTTTCAGAAGATGATTAGTGTTGCAGTGAGACAGAAAGAAACAGGATCTGGTCCTTGTTTAGGAGAGAAGGGTGTGCCTGGTATCTTTTTGAGTGTCCTCTGGGCCAGGCCACCTGCGCATGTGAAAGGGCTCTGGTATTGTCTTTGTGTGTGGGTGGAAGGTCTTATTAATGGATACGGTTGCAGCAGCTCATCTGTATGACTGCATCAGACTGATTAGCTGGGGCCTGGTTACTGCTGCGAGTGGTGATTATGCCAGTACAGCTGTTCTCTCTCTCCTTGTATCTGTTAATTACTACACGCGTAGATGTCATCACCTCTTAAAACTGCATGGCATTGTCCCATTAGCGAAGGATGTGGGAAACTGCAGGGGGGTGGGAAACTCTTTGGAACTACTGGCTATTTAGAAGTGAATGGAGAAGTGGGTTGAATGAAGCAGGTGTCCCTAGGGAGAATTTCCAACTGTTCTTACCTTTGAGATTCCACCTTTAGCTATCAGTTTCACAGCATGGCAGAGCTGGGCATTTGCCATCATGTTCCACTGGGTGCCCCTTACTGAGAGACACCTGGACTTCAAACTGTAGTTAACTAGCCACGGGCCTCCAAGCGCCTGATCACTGAGTGTGCAGGGCCACAGCTGAACAAATGGGTTCCATTCCTTTGATGACGGTCAGAGGCTAGTTCAGAAAACCAATTTCACCAACTGTGATTCCTCAGGAGGAGGCAGCTCTCTAGGAAGAGAGGGAGGCTGTTTACTCTGTGACTTGTGGAAAAATAGGTGTGCAACAGAATCCCCTTGAGGCTTTTCTGTGACCATTCAAATTTTTCTCGTTTTCCAAATGTAATGCTCTTTGCTGTTATAAGCCACTTTCTCCTCTCTGATCCATCAAAATCCACACTCCCGATTTTGGAGAGTGCACCACAGTCTCCATGGCAACGGGTGCTACTAGTGTGCGTGTGATTTTTGCTAGCTAGTCAAGCAGGAGCAGAAAACGGGGTGGCCATACTAGAAGAATGGGGGGTTGTGGAAAGTACTTAACAAAACACCAGGGACCTATTCTTTCCACTCTGACACTGAGCTTCTGTGAACACCACTGACTACCAAGCGACACCAAGGGCAAAGATAGTGACTGGCTTCTATCTTTCAGAGAAATCCTAAAGGACTCATTTGCTATTCTAAATGTGGCCCTTTCTGAGGAGAGACTGAAAGTTGCCTGTACCTAGAAATAATGTGTCACATAACTCTGCTGATCTATTTATTTGTCTGACAGTTGCCAGGATAGGGCCCCCGGCACCTAGGCATTCTATAAACATGTACTAAAATAGTCCCTGCCTCGAAGAACTTGCAGTCTAAATAGACATGGGTGGGAGAGGAAATGGAGCCACAGAGAAGTAGTGTGACTTGGCCAGCATCTCACAGCAGGTCAGTAGTAGCACTGGAGTAGAACCCACATCTCCTGAGTCCCAGTCCAGTAACTTAATCAACAGATCATGCTGCCCCTGGATCCTGAGCTGCTGCTATTCCAGGCGTAGGTCCCCACAGCCGTGACAGTGCACCACAGTACTAACCTGCAGCACCCCCATACTGTTGCAGGCAGTATTCCCCATCTCCTGTGGCCCACCACCAAGCAGCTATTGGGCCTCTTCTGAACAAAGATTGGCCAGTTTGGCCAAACTTATGTAGAGGTTTTGATGAGCTAAAAGTGACTAGTGATTCTAATGGAAACACACATTTCACTTGTGACTCAGAGCAGATTAGACCCCAGACCTCTTGAGAGGAAAGTCTAGACAATTGGCATGTCACTTACGATTGCTCCAGGTCAGCATTTTAACTTGCTTCCTGCATAACCCTCCTTAGCCTCTGTAATAAAAGTACCTCTTGGTCCTCCCTCTGAAGCCCTGATGCTCAGAGTCCCATACTGGAATCTGCCCTGGATGGTCCAGTGTTCTGAAGCAGCTTCCCCCACTTACCCCAGTGGCCAAACCAGCACATTGCTGCTCTTTTCCATTTCTCCCACTGTTGTTTTATAGTCTCAACCTCTCCTAGGTTTACCAAATTTCCTATGTGGAGTGTGGTTGGCATGTAAAATCCTGGCCCACAGGAAACTGAATGCACAGATGGAGAGTTTGCAGTCTTCTGCAGAGCTGTTATGACATAAAGTTGAGGGAGATCAGCACAAGTCTGAGCCTTGCAGTATTGGGCTCAAGTGAGAATGGGAGGCAGAGGCAGCTGGTGCTTGGTATGGAGCAAGCCGTAGCTTAGGGCATTGCTAAGGGAACAAAATTAATTTGGTGAAGGGGACTGAGGTGGGAGGCAAACTGAATTCAGAGGGTGTATGTCACTTCTGTGGTTGTGTCTCCTCGGTAAACTCTGGACTCAGCATTTCCTTCAACGCTCCACAGCCTGGGAGGGGGAAGTTAAGCAGTTGCTAAAGGCAATTCAGGAAACAATTAACAGGGATTAGATCCCATGTCATTTGTAGACAGGGCTCAGGTTTATTTAATAGCTAAGCCATGCATGTAGCTGTTGGGGCCATTGCTGGTGGAAGCCTGTACATTTCCTGGCTGACACAGTTCCCCTAGTTGTGTGATGGTAAGAGCATGAGGATGGGAAATGGGGTTAATAAAAGGCCAGAAAATTCCCAGTTGTGCTGCTGTCCAGCTTGATGTGAATATGCCATCAGCTCCCAGCTTTCTTATTAATTAGTACCAGTGAAGGGACTCTGCAGCTGTGTAGCCCACTGTCCAAGTGAAGATCTGATGATGGAGCAGCTGTCCTGCTCCACAGCTATCTGCTGAGTGCTCTGTTAAATATTTGTGGATGTATGTGTATGTTTCTATCAGATCCTTACTCTCGCTGACAGGTTAGTTGTTTCTTGGAACAGCCTGTAAATAAGTGACTAACCTCCCTGCCCAGCTGTGCTGCCATAGGGGATTCAAGTGTTTTGAGCCTCCTTGGCAACCCTGATTTTTATTGCTCTTTCAAATAATCTTTTTCTGTGGCTTTTTTCAGAGAGTTTTCAACGTCCTGTACCCGATGCCTGCTGACCAGAGAAGACACGTCAGCATAAACTCTGCTCGCTGGCTACCTGAGCCAGGCTTGGGATTGGCATATGGCACTAACAAGGGGGACCTGGTGATTTGCCGACCAGAGTAAGTGGCATGGCTTAGAACCTGAGAGAGACGTTAACCATTCTGCTTTTTATGGGGAATCAGGCCAGGGTGGCTTCTCCTAACATAGGGCTGTGTTAGGGGGCAAGGAGTCTGACTCTTTTGAGCAGCTGTAGAGTTTGCTTCAGACTTTGAAAATGAAAGTAAATGTTTCTGCCCTGATGATGAAACCTGTGAGACACAGTGGGGATGGAATATCTCACATATCTTATTTCTGCCTGCAATAGTCTTCACAATCCTTCCAGATGCTCTAGTGCTCATATATGCCCAGACATCTTGGAATCTCCCTGGAATATTCAATGTGAGATTTTATTAACCAGAACATTTTGTATGGGCTGTGAGAACAATTCAGTGAATTGTTGTGGCTCTAGCATGAAAGGCCACAGGTCTGATCCAGTCTGGCAGTTCTATTTATTATTTATACAGCACCATAAGTGTGCATATCACTTTATAGATTTGCAAGTAGACACAATCTAATTTAGAAATTATACAACATAGGAAAAGATAATGACAGGCAAGGGAGTTCCTGGTCGTGGAGTGCTGACACACTTCTCTTGTTGTATGAGAGGTTCATTCAGGGGACTTAGGGACCAAATGTTATGGCTGAGATCCCTTCCTCCACTGGCTAATCCATGTGTTCTTTTGAAATGCAGGACACTTCTTATGTATTTCTGCATTAGTGATTGTTGCTGAGCTGCCTTTGGTCCCTGAACTGTGCCCTTGTTTGGGGTTATGTTTCACTTGCTAAGATTCCTGGGGAGTGAAGTTGCTCTTTCTTTCTGTAGAAGGTGCAGCTGAAATCCTGCAGCAGATGAGTTAATTGGAATACTAGAGCATGGAAGCAATTTCCTTCTGCTCTGCGTGCAATTGAGCATGTGGTACTTGTAAAGTGTTATATGGTCAGCATAAAACTCATTGAATTAGGGCAAATATAGACTATTTTGATAATTACTCATTCAGCAGAGAGCCATGGGGGAAACTGCAACCAGAACTTGAATTGAGCCAGTATGCAGTGGTACAGCATACCAGCACCTCTTTCAAACTACTTGCTGATTCTCCAGAATCTCAGCTTTCATTAAGGCCTTGTCTACACGGGGAGATTCACTGGTTTAGCTATTGTGGAGTAAACTACCCCAGAATACTTCCCCATATAGGGGCTCCACTATGGAATGAGTGTGATTTTAATTCTGGAATATGTACTGTGCTCACAAAGTGGAGTCATTATTCCAGAATAAAATCACTTGGTAAGGCAACTCCCATCTTTTCATGTGCTGTAATATATATACTGTTTACTGTATTTTTCACTCCATACATCCGGGGAAAAGCTGAGAAAGAAAACAAAGGAAATCAGCTGTTGCCACCAGCTAATTAAACAACATGTGCACAAACCTCTTAGGACAGAAAAATCCAATCCTGTTCTTAAAAAAGGTAAATTTTATTAAAACAAAAAGAAAGAAAATACATCTGGAAACTCAGGCTATTGCTAGATTTAAAAAGAGCAAATGCAAGGATTAAGCATCAAGAATAGTTTCTTGAGGTCCAGTTTAAAGGTTACAAACAAAACTAAAGCACCTGGGGTTAGCACAGAGGAGTCCACAAACCATAAAGAAATAAAAAAGAGAGAAATCTAATCACGTCGTCTTAAGACATTCCCTAATCTACTTACATATGTGGGGTTTCAAATGAGTAGTTTCTAGGTATGATCTGATGATTTTTCATAGCTGGCCCAAAGCTTCTGACAGCATTGCTGCTCTGTTCCCTCTCTTCGGAAAACAACAGACAGACAGACAAAAGGGGAGTCTTGTTTTAATTTCAAAAAGTTCTAACCTTCCCATTGGCTCTTCTGGTCAGGTGCCCACTCATTTCCTTTTACCTATGCATCATAGTGACTCTTAACCCTTTACAGGTAAAGCAAGGAGAGAACAGCTACTAAGAGGGATTTTATTGCTGACTGACTGGCTGAGTGTCCATAAAAGGGAGCTATCCCTCCCCTTTTCATTTATCACAGCACAATTGATCCTCTCTGTACTAACAGATGAAGGGAGACTGATAGTTCATTTGGGGCAGAGACCTACTATCTAAGGGTATGTCTACACTACGAAATTAGGTCAATTTTATAGAAGTCAATTTTTTAGAATTTGATTTTATACAATCTATTGCATATGTCCACACTAAGCACATTAAGTCGGCGGAGTGCGTCCTCAGTACCATGGCTAGCCTCGACTTACAGAGCAGTGCACTGTGGGTAGCTATCCCACAGTTCTTCTTCGAGTGATTGCTCACATCCATTCCAGTTAGGTGTGCGCGCCGCGCGTGCACGTTCGTCGGAAACTTTTTACCCTAGCAACTCCAGTGGGCCGGCAGGTCGCCCCCTGGAGTGGCGCCGCCATGGCGCCCAATATATATCCCTGCCGGCCCGCCCGCTCCTCAGTTCCTTCTTACCGCCGTGTCGGTCGTTGGAACTGTGGAGCGCGGCATAGCTGTCCTCCACGTCCCTAGCTCTCCTAGTTTCTATCGCTTGTTTATCGCTTATCTCTAGTTCTATAGATAGTTGTTAATTAGTATTGTTAAGTAGATAGTTTAGTAAATAGCTGTTAAGTAGTTCCTGGCCGGGGGGCTTAGCCCTTCCCGGCATTGGGCGCCAGGCTCATGCCTGTTTCGCCAGGCTTCAAGCAGTGTGCGGCCTGCAAGAAGCCCATGCCTACCAGCGATCCCCACGAAGCGTGCCTGAAGTGCCTCGGGGAATCGCACAGATCTGACAAGTGCCGCATCTGTAAGGCTTTTAAGCCGAGGACAAAAAAGGAGAGGGATCAGAGGCTCCGAACTCTCCTAATGGAGGCGGCACTTGACCCGTCGACTTCGCAGACCGTGGTTTCGGCACCGGCACCGGATCGCTCCGGCACCGAGAAGACTCCTCGGCACCGACCTTCTCCGGCACCGGAATCAGTGCCTAGGCCGTCGAAGTCTAATACTCCGGCCAGGCAGACCCGGCTTGAACGCCCGGCCTCGACATCGGCCGCGGCGCCGCCGGCACCGTCAGCACCGTTGACTCCGGGCCCGGCGGGTCTGTTGAGTCCGGTGCCGCCGAGCTCCCCCATGAGATCTGGGGTTGAGATAATGGTCCCATCCACACCGGAGACCTTCGCCTCGGCTCGGGACCTTATTGCCCTGACGGAGCCTACTCGGCTGCCACCCCCGGTTCCTCCGGTGCGGGTCACGTCCAGAGGCAAGCCCATGATGTCGGCACCGCCCTCGGACAGTCGTTCGCCATCCAGGCCCCGACGTCTTGGGCGCTCCAGATCCCGACGCCGCTCGCAGTCCCGGCACCGCTCCCCTCAGCGGTACCGGTCGCACTCGCGGCACCGGTCGGCATCGAGACGGTCGCGGTCAGGCTCCAGTCGACACCGGCACCGCGACTCCAGGAGCAGGTCCCGACGCTACTCACCGCACCGGTCGACCTCCCGGCACCGAGCTGGTGGCAGGTCCCGGTCCCGATCTCGCTCGACCTCCCGGCACCGAGCTGGTGGCAGGTCCCGGTCGATCTCCCGGCACCGAGCTGGTAGTAGGTCCCGGCACCGAAGCAGCGCCCGGCACCGTGACAGATCCCGGTCCCGAAGCGGCGCCCGGCACCGTGACAGATCCCGGTCCCGAAGCAGCGCCCGGCACCGTGACAGATCCCGGTCCCGAAGCAGCGCCCGGCACCGTGACAGATCCCGGTCCCGGCACCGTTATGACTCCCGGCACCGGTCCCCGGCACCGAGACGATCCTCCGTGCCGGCCCGCGCAGACCCGTACCATCCAGGGTCGGCCCCGCCGTGGCCCTCCAGGCAGCCGTCCGTGTCCTCCCAGACGGACAGCGGCTATGCGCTGGGCACCGACCGGCAGGCGGCGCTGTTTGCTGATCCGCCGCTGCAGGACCAAGGCCCCCCACAGTGGGGATTCTGGACACCCTGGGCGTACCATCAGGCCCAGGGCCCCCAGCAGCTCCCTGCTAGGCCGGCGACTGCGGAGCGTAGGGCCCCTGAAGCCTCTTTGTCTCGCCCCCCTCCCTCCCCGGAAGGGGACGAAGGATCCAAACAGCAGGACTCCGCTGCGGCTCCGGAGACAGAGGCGAGGGCTGAGGAAGACCCTCAGTTGGACACTATTGTGCCTGGGGTCTCATCATCCTCCTCCCCGGATGAGGCGGTGGCGGGTACCTCCTCCAACAGTCCCCCCCCGCTGGATCTCAGGGCGCACCAGGACCTCCTCAGGCGATTGGCTCAAAACCTGAGTCTGCAGGCAGAGGAGGTCTCGGAGATAGAGGACCCAATTGTTACCATCCTCTCTTCCGATGCCCCCACCAGGGTCGCCCTGCCGTTTATACGGACCATTCAGGCCAATGCCAATACTATCTGGCAGTCCCCGGCCTCCATCCCTCCGACAGCGAAAGGAGTCGAGAGGAAGTACATGGCCCCTTCTAAGGGGTACGAATATTTGCATGTTCACCCGACTCCCGGTTCACTGGTAGTGCAATCGGTGAACGATAGGGAGCGTCACGGCCAGGAGGCTCCGGCCCCCAAGTCCAGAGAAGCCAGGCGGATGGACCTCCTTGGCCGTAAGGTGTATTCGGCTGGGGCGCTGCAGCTCAGGGTCTCTAACCAACAGGCCCTGCTGAGCAGATACGCCTTTAACTCCTGGGTGGCAGTGGACAAATTTAAGGAGCTGCTGCCACAGGATGCTCGCCAAGAGTTCACGGCCATCTTGGACGAAGGCAAGAAGGTCGCGCGCACGGCCTTGCAAGCCTCCTTGGACGCTGCGGACTCGGCTGCCCGTACCCTCGCGTCAGGAGTTACGATGCGTCGCATCTCCTGGCTGCAGGTTTCCGGCCTTCCGCCAGAGCTCCAGCACACGATACAGGACCTTCCTTTCGAAGGCCAGGGCCTGTTTTCCGATAAGACAGACCCCAGACTTAAAAGTTTAAAGGACAACCGGGTCATTGCGCGGTCCCTCGGGATGCACACCCCCGTGACACAGCGTAGACCCTTTAGGCCGCAGCAACAGCAGCACCGTCGGCCGTTTTCCCAGTTCCGCCAGCGGCAGGACCCTTACAAGCGCCGCGGCAGGAACGGGAGGCGCAGGCAGTCGGGGAACCAAGGGGGGCAGAACCAAGGCTCCTCAAAACCCCCGCCTGGTCCTAAGCCTTCATTTTGAAGGTGCGCTCGAGGGCGCAGTAACAGTTTCCCCTACGGATCCTTCCCCTCCGTTTTCCAACCGCCTTTCGTTTTTCCTCCCGGCGTGGTCCCAAATAACATCGGACCGCTGGGTCTTGAGCGTGGTGCAGACGGGGTACCGCCTGCAGTTTGTTTCGTTCCCTCCTTCCCGCCCTCCTTCCTCGTCCCTCTTCAGGGACCCCTCTCACGAGCAATTCCTTCGGCAGGAGGTGCGGACGCTCCTCAGCAAAGGAGCTATAGAGGCGGTTCCCGAAAACGAGAAAGGCAAGGGGTTTTATTCCCGCTATTTTCTGATCCCCAAGGCCAAGGGGGGCCTCAGGCCTATCCTCGACCTGCGAGAACTCAACAAATACCTCGTGAAGTTGAAGTTCCGCATGGTATCCCTGGGGACCATCATTCCATCCCTGGATCCGGGAGACTGGTACGCCGCCCTCGACATGCAGGACGCGTATTTCCACGTTGCCATTTGGCCACGCCACAGACGCTTCCTCCGCTTCGTTGTGGGGGCTCGTCATTATCAATTTGCGGTCCTCCCGTTTGGCCTGTCCACGGCCCCGAGGGTGTTTACAAAATGCATGGCAGTTGTCGTGGCGCATCTTCGGCGCAACCGTGTCCACGTGTTCCCTTATCTGGACGATTGGTTGATTCGGGGCACGTCGGAACAGCAGGTGTACAGCCATGTCCGCGTGATCACCGGCATGTTTGCGAGTCTGGGCCTCTTGATAAACACAGACAAGTCCACCCTGAGGCCCACTCAGAAGGTGGAATTTATCGGGGCCGTCCTGGACGCCACTGTGGGCAGGGCCTCGCTGCCTCGGCAGCGGTTCCAGACCATGGCGGCGATCGTTCAACGCTTGCGGTCAGCCCCGTTGACGTCAGTGAGGACATGTCTAACCCTGTTAGGCCACATGGCGGCGTGCACTTTTGTGACCGACTACGCTCGGCTCCGCATGAGGCCTCTCCAGCTGTGGCTTATCAGTCATTACAGACCAAGGCAACCGCTAGACATGTTAATCACAGTCCCCCAGAAGGTCTTAGATTCCCTCGGCTGGTGGGTGGACCAGTCCGTATTGTGTGCGGGTCTTCCCTTTCACCCGTCTCAGCCCTCGGTATCCCTGACAACGGATGCCTCAGATTTAGGCTGGGGGGCCCACCTAGGGACCCTGCGGACGCAGGGCCTATGGTCCCAGGAGGAGGTGGGGCTACATATCAACATGAGGGAGTTGAGAGCGGTCCGCCTTGCTTGCCAAACGTTTTGTCATCAGCTTCAGGGTCGTTGTGTAGCCGTGTTCACGGACAACACGACGACCATGTATTATATCAACAAGCAGGGCGGCACCAGGTCCTCCTCCCTGTGCCTCGAGGCGATACGACTCTGGGACTTTTGCGTAGCCCACTCCATTCACCTCAGGGCTTCCTTCCTTCCCGGAGTACGGAACACGCTGGCGGATCGATTGAGCAGATCCTTCCTGTCACACGAGTGGTCCCTTCGACCGGACGTCGCTCTCTCCATTTTCCGGAGGTGGGGTTATCCCCGGGTGGACCTCTTTGCGTCCAAGGGGAACAGGAAGTGCCAAGCGTTCTGCTCCTTTCAGGGCAGGGAGCCGGGGTCGATAGCGGATGCCTTCCTCATCCAGTGGTCGACCCACCTGTACTATGCGTTTCCTCCGTTCCCTCTGGTTCACAAGGTCCTCCTGAAGGTGCGCAGAGACAGGGCTCGTGTGATCATGGTGGCCCCGGCATGGCCCAGACAGCACTGGTACACCATGCTGCTAGACTTGGCCGTAGCCGACCCAGTTCCCCTGCCCCTTCATCCGGACCTGATTACCCAGGACCACGGGTCCCTCTGTCACCCAGACCTGCAGTCGCTGCACCTAGCGGCGTGGCTCCTGCGTGGCTAACTGGTTCCGAGCTGCGCTGCTCCACGCCTGTGAGAGAGGTGCTCTTGAGCAGCAGGAAACCATCCACAAGAGCCACATATTCGGCAAAATGGAAACGCTTCTCCTGTTGGTGCGTAGAGAGAAATCTCCGCCCTATGGAAATTTCGGTATCCGAAATCTTAGATTATGTTTGGTCCCTCAAAGAACATGGTCTGGCCTTATCGTCGTTGCGAGTCCATCTGGCAGCTATCTCCACCTTTCACCCGGGTGCGGACGGTCGCTCCGTTTTTTCTCACCCGACGGTGTCGAGATTCCTTAAGGGGCTGGAACGGTTATTCCCTAACGTCCGTCCCCCTGCTCCAACCTGGGATCTTAACCTGGTGTTGTCCCGGCTCATGGGGCCCCCCTTTGAGCCGTTAGCTACTTGCTCCCTGCTTTACCTCTCTTGGAAGGCTGCCTTTCTAGTAGCTATCACCTCAGCTAGACGGGTGTCGGAACTCCGAGCCCTTGTGGTGGACCCCCCATACACGGTCTTCCACAAAGACAAGGTGCAGCTTAGACCACACCCTGCCTTTCTACCCAAGGTGGTCTCAGCCTTCCACGTCAACCAAGAGATTTTCCTCCCGGTTTTTTTCCCAAAACCTCACTCCTCAGGCAGGGAGCAGCAGCTCCACTCGCTGGACGTCCGTAGAGCTCTCGCGTTCTACATAGAGAGGACCAAACCCTTCCGCAAATCCCCCCAGCTTTTCGTGGCGGTAGCGGACCGTATGAAAGGGCTTCCTATCTCCTCCCAGAGGTTATCCTCGTGGGTTACGTCCTGTATCAGGACCTGTTATGACTTGGCCCATGTCCCTACGGGCCGTGTGACTGCGCATTCTACCAGGGCGCAGGCGTCGTCGCTGGCTTTCCTGGCCCGTGTGCCCATCCAGGAAATCTGTCGGGCAGCGACCTGGTCATCGGTCCACACCTTTGCTTCCCACTACGCCCTGGTCCAGCAGTCGAGAGAGGATGCGGCCTTCGGAACTGCAGTGCTCCATGCCGCGACTTCTCACTCCGACCCCACCGCCTAGGTATGGCTTGGGAGTCACCTAACTGGAATGGATGTGAGCAATCACTCGAAGAAGAAAAGACGGTTACTCACCTTTGTAACTGTTGTTCTTCGAGATGTGTTGCTCACATCCATTCCACACCCGCCCTCCTTCCCCACTGTCGGAGTCGCCGGCAAGAAGGAACTGAGGAGCGGGCGGGCCGGCAGGGATATATATTGGGCGCCATGGCGGCGCCACTCCAGGGGGCGACCTGCCGGCCCACTGGAGTTGCTAGGGTAAAAAGTTTCCGACGAACGTGCACGCGCGGCGCGCACACCTAACTGGAATGGATGTGAGCAACACATCTCGAAGAACAACAGTTACAAAGGTGAGTAACCGTCTTTTCTTGCAGTCTCTGCCGCCCATTGTAATTCTGGATTAAGCTCCCAGTGCCTGATGGGGCAAAAACTTTGTCGCAGGTGGGTTTGGGTACATGTTGTCAGCCCCTCCCCCCCCCCCTTCCGTGAAAGCAACAGCACACAATCGTTTTGCACCTTTTTTCCAGGGTCCTGTCCACCAGACACGCTCAGCCTGCTGCCTGTCTGGATGATCGGAACCCCAGGCAGGCAGCAGGCTGAGTGGGGCCGGCAGGTGGAGCCCCAGACCGGCTCCTGCCAGCCAGGGTCCCGCTCAGCTGGCAGACCTCGGTGAGGTTGATCAGGGTGCCTGGACAGAAATGGCTATCCTCATCTTTGAGCACCAAATGGAAGTGACTCCAGGTCATTCTCTTCTTTAAATTTAGTCTCATGGAGATTTAATCCTGCCTGGAATATCATATAAGCTGGAGGCTTCTGCCTCAGGCTGCTCTCCCAGCCAGCCAGCAGCACCGTGCGGTCGCACCTACCCCAGCCTGCCCCTTGCTCCCATGGTTCATGAAGCCTGGACAGTAGTAAGGAGCAGTTCAACTTGTGGAATGACAAATCCAGAATGAAGGATTGCACTCTGGGCCACGTTAAGATTATTTCAGAGTCCTAAATAGCATTAGTCCGTATAAAAGGCTTCATGAAAATCCCCCAACCCCACCCCAACAGAAATGTTAATGTATCAGAGCAGCTGAAATGGTAAGAAACCTGGGACTATAACTTAAAGAGAGCTTCCATGTTATTTAACTCATAACTGATATAATTCAAAGTAAAATTTCACAGCACAGTCTGTTCTGAGACTAGAAATGCAGGAGGGGAGTCAGAAAAAGGAGCAGTGACCTGTTTCCGCTCGGTTTCGAACCAGGGATGTTTCTCATGTTAGGTGAACGTGATAACCACTACATACAAGGCTTTCACGTGTTAGGTGAATATGATAACCACTACACTATGGGGCTTCTCTTTTTTTGCCAAAGACTTTGCAGAATGCACAGGAATGTTTTCTCTAGCTACAGAAGCTACCTAATGCACAGGGCCGGCTCCAGGCATCAGCGCAGCAAACAGGTGCTTGGGGTGGCCCATGGAAGGGGGCGGCACTCCGGGTCTTCGGCAGCAATTTGGCGACGGGTCTCTCTCGGAGGGAAGGACCTGCTGCCGAAGTGCCGCTGATTGTGAATTTTTTTTCCCCCTCCGCCGCCGCTTGGGGCGGCAAAAACACTGGAGCTGGCCCTGCTAATGCAATGTTTATATCTATGGCCTTCCTGCTCACAAAGCGGTCATGCCCCTGCCCAAGGCTGACACAGCGCAAAGTGCATGTGACACTGACCTGGCGCGGGCAGGATTACTAGCGAGGCATGATACTTTTCCGTTAAGTAAACACAGCAATTCTTTTCTGGCCTCTGCCACTGAATGCCTCCATGCATTACGCTGTGCCCTATCAGCGTGGGAGGACTGCATGAGCTTGGAAAACATGTTGTCGCGACTGCGGTTTTTTTCATCTTCTAATCTGCGATAAGCTCAGGGATGGAGATGATAGAGGGAGCGTAGAAACATTCTGAGGGGACTGCATGGTCACCTGTGCTGCTGAATTCGCGATGCTGGCCAAACAGAAAATGAAATTCAAAAGTTCCCAGGGCTTTTCATGTGTACCTGGCTAGTGCATCTGAGTTCAGAGCGCTGTTCAGAGCGGTCCCAATGGAGCACTCTGGGATAGCTCCTGGAGGCCAATAACATCGAATTGCGTCCACACTACCCCAAATTTGACCCAGCTATGTCGATTTCAGCGTTAATCCCCTCGTCGGGGAGGAGTATAGAAATTGATTTTAAGAGCCCTTTAAGTTGACAGAAATGGCTTTGTCGTGTGTATGGGTGCAGGGTTATAGACTCATAGAATCTAGGACTGGAAGGGACCTCAAGAGGTCATCGAGTCCAGTCCCCTGCCCTCATGGCAGGACCAAATATTGTCTAGACCATCCCTAATAGACATTTATCTAACCTACTCTTAAATATCTCCAGAGATGGAGATTCCACAACTTCCCTAGGCAATCTATTCCAGTGTTTAACTACCCTGACAGTTAGGAACTTTTTCCTAATGTCCAACCTAAATCTCCCTTGCTGCAGTTTAAACCCATTGCTTCTTGTTCTATCATTGGAGGCTAAGGTGAACAAGTTTTCTCCCTCCTCCTGATGACACCCTTTTAGATACCTGAAAACTGCTATCATGTCCCCTCTCAGTCTTCTCTTTTCCAAACTAAACAAACCCACTTCCTTCAGCCTTCCTTCATAGGTCATGTTCTCAAGATCTTTAATCATTCTTGTTGCTCTTCTCTGGACCCTCTCCAATTTCTCCACATCTTTCTTGAAATGCGGTGCCCAGAACTGGACACAATACTCCAGCTGAGGCCTGACCAGCGCAGAGTAAAGCGGAAGAATGACTTCTCGTGTCTTGTTTACAACACACCTGTTAATGCATCCCAGAATCACGTTCGCTTTTTTTGCAACAGTATCACACTGTTGACTCATATTAAGCTTGTGGTCTACTATGACCCCTAGATCTCTTTCTGCCATACTCCTTCCTAGACAGTCTCTTCCCATTCTGTATGTGTGAAACTGATTGTTCCTTCCTAGGTGGAGCACTTTGAATTTATCTTTATTGAACTTCATCCTGTTTACCTCAGACCATTTCTCCAATTTGTCCAGATCATTTTGAATTTTGACCCTGTCCTCCAAAGCAGTTGCAATCCCTCCCAGTTTGGTATCGTCTGCAAACTTAAGCGTACTTTCTATGCCAACATCTAAATCGTTGATGAAGATATTGAACAGAACCGGTCCCAAAACAGACCCCTGCGGAACCCCACTTGTTATACCTTTCCAGCAGGATTGGGAGCCATTAACAACTACTCTCTGAGTACGGTTATCCAGCCAGTTATGCACCCACCTTATAGTAGCCCCATCTAAATTGTACTTTCCTAGTTTATCTATAAGAATATCATGCGAGACTGTATCAAATGCCTTACTAAAGTCTCTAGGTATATCACATCCACCGCTTCTCCCTCATCCACAAGGCTCGTTATCCTATCAAAGAACGCTATCAGATTAGTTTGACACGATTTGTTCTTTACAAATCCATGCTGGCTATTCCCTATCACCTTACCACCTTCCAAGTGTTTGCAGATAATTTCTTTAATTACCTGCTTGATCTAATGCTGCTAAATTCTACCTAAACTCCTGGTGACTGCCCTCCAGTGTAGATAAGAATAGGAATCACTGTTTAAACAAGTGAGGCTGTCTAATTGCAATGTAGAGACCAGACCCATCAGCAGTGTTACTGTGCAGCAGGAGGAACTTTCCCTAGGGGAGCACTGTCATTTCTGTAGTTGTCCCAACCCCTGTTGACACTCACCGTATCAGCTCCTCATAATCTTTCTACCCCATCATGTCCAATCAAGATCTTTTCCATTCATCAGAAATGACCTGCACTCCCATCTTATGAAACATTCACAGCCTTCCAGAGCCTGTGTGTGTGAACACTAGCTGGCAGGCACAGACAGCTGTGCTGCCCAGTGCCTGCTTTGTCTTCTCCTGGAGAAGGTTGTGCAGCAGGGTGAGCTAAGCACTAGTTTGTGTTCTTCCATTCTCAATCTACCCTCTCCAGGAACAGGTTCACGTGGGATTTACTGCCCAGATCTTTTGGAAACACTGATTACAAAACCTCAACATGTTTTGAACATGGCTACAGGTAATTCCAAAACTAAGAGCTGCAAAGGCCTTTTCCAGGGCCAGCTGTGCAGTGCAGGCAGAGATGAGGAATCATTCCTTCTGCAGATAGGGAGCCTCTGGTAATAAATTAAAATACCACCTGAAGGATATGTCTTGGTTCTGAGACACAGACTTTCCAGTGCAATCCTCTTATAGGGAAGTAGGTAGAATGTCCCAAATTAATGCAGTGCTGTACTGTGCACTTATTGCAATTCTCTTTGTAGTGAAACTGTTCTGTGAAAATTGACTTCACTATACAAGGCTTCCATGCTTTATCACTGAGACTATTTGCCTGTGCCAGTCCAGTTTCTTCTTGAGAATTGCATATCATCTAATCTAGCGATGGAGGCAGCATGCCATCATCCGGTTATTAGTGCTGGTAGAGAGATGGCAATCTATCCCGCTGTCTACATCCGTCATGTCTCTGTGCTGGCTGATCCCATTTATCAGCCTGTTCAGTTATTGGCAGAGATGCCTCCCAGCAGCATAAGCCCTGATGCACAGTTTGCCTTTTAAGAGTAACCTCAGTGGTTGCAGGGTGAATGAAGAGGAAAAGAGGAGCTTCTGCATTCTCCTTCCTGTGTAATTGAAGTATGTTAGATGGTATCTCGTCCCAGGCACTCAGGATATATCTTCATTGCAGACATAACTCAAGTGATTGAGTTAACATGGCATTAACATGATAACCATTTTCAAATATGTAAAGGTTGGTACAAGGAGGAAGAAGAAAAACTGTTTTTCTTAACCTCTGAGGATAGGACAAGAAGCAATGGGGTTAAATTGCAGCAAGGGAGGTTTAGGTTGGGACATTAGAAAAAACTTCCTAACTGTCAAGGTGGTTAAGCACTGAAATGAATTGCCTAGGGAGGTTGTGGAATCTCCATCATTGGAGATTTTTAAGAGCAGGTTAGACAAACACCTGTCAGGGATTGTCTTGATCATTAGTCTTGCCATGAGTGCAGGGAACTGGACTAGATGACCTCTTGAGGTCCCTTCCAATTCTATGATTCTGTGATTGGCACATGGTTCTGAGCACACATCTCTGAGCAGCCACACTGCAAAGTCGTGCCCAAGTTCCTGTGTCATCAGTGATGCTATATTCCCCATGTGTGTTGCGAGGACTCCTGTGGAAATATCTTAAGGTTCTTTATGCTGCAGTAAGATGAGATGCTCTGATTCTTTCCCAGTGAGTTGTGGGAGAATTTGTCTGTCCTTCTGGACACATAGGGGAATTGTGGGAAAGTATTGGAGAACTAGCCACACTATAGTGATCTAGCCTGTGTCCATGCTGTAATGTGGGCAAGTTACCAGCCTGAGTGAACACCTATATCCCCAGCCGTGTCAGCTAGCCCAAATTGAAGGCACCACCAAACTCAGGTGAGAGGATTTTGTGTGTGGATGGGAGGGGGGCTAGGGGCACTGCTCAAGTTAACTCTGCAGTGAAGACAAACCCTCAGGGGCTATCTCCTTTAGGTTAGGAGTTCCTGTGGTCCCAGACATTTTGCGAGTGGACATTCGACTAAATTGTTTTTAAATTGACAATGGAAGGCTGTGTTTCCTGAGAGCTCCATGCGGTGCTCTGAGACCTAGTCATTGTGGATACAGCAGCATCTCAAGGTATGTCTACACTGCAATTAAAAACTCACAGCAGGCTCATGTCAGCTGACTCGGGCTGGCAGGCTCAGGGACTGTTTAATTGCAGCATAGATGTTTGGGGTCAGGCTGGAGCCTGAGTTCTGGGACTCTCCCTCCTAGCAGAGTCCCAGAGCCCTGACTCCAGCCCAAGCCCAAATGTCTGCACCACAGTTAAACAGCCCCTTAGCTGGAGCCCCATGAGCCCAACTCAGCTGATGAGGGCAAGCCACTGGTTTTTAATTCCAGTGTAGATATACCTTCAGTGGCAAAATGGGGATTGGGTTTGAACCTGTGTCTCCCTTCTGACATCATGCTTCCCGAGAGCTGAGATTGGATCTGGTGTCAGTTGAAAGATGTAATTTAGAAGGACAAAGCTCTGGCTTCACAACACTGCTTAGCTCATCTGTATCACTGCCACATGCTGGTTTTGAGGATCAGTTTATTTAACACTTATCTCTGTGTGTCACATATGAATGGGTTCCTTCCTTCTGTCCCGCAGGACATGCTAATGTACTGACTAATGTGACACTAGTAGTTTGCTGCTAAAGAGTTCGGATCATGTGTCTGGATTTCATTGAGGAAGTATATGGACATCTGAGCAGTCTAGTCTATATAAGGTAAATCAGCTTACCTGAGCGGCCATAGTTTTATAAAGTTCAACCTCTTGTTTGACAAACTTTTAGCTTTTCCTCAGGTCGCGTAAAGTTAATATTAGTAAAGCTTAAGACAGCCCTTTGCTTAGGAATAGCCTTCACCCCATTAGATTATACAGACCTCTTAGTTCTTCAGTCTTTACCAGTAAAAATCCCCTTTATATTTTTGAAAGTGCTAAAAGGATGAAATATGATTGGAAGTATAAGTAATGCAAAAAGTCCTCCAGCTAACAGATTAAAAAAAAATTCTGCTAAATGTGTATCCCATGCCTAAAACTCAAAAGGCCCACAAACCATTTGTATCCTGTAACTCAGGGGTTCTCAACCTTTCTCTTTCTGAGCCCTCCCCCCACCCACCCCGCCAACATGCTATAAAAACTCCACAGCCCATCTTTGTCGCAACAACTGTTTTTCTGCGTATAAAAGCCAGGGCTGGCATTAGGGGGTAGCAAGCAGGGCAGTTGCCTGAGGCACTATGCCACAGAGCCCCCGCAAAGCTACATTTCTTGGGCTTCAGCCCATGCAGTGGGACTTTGGCTTTCTAATGTGAGTCTGATGCTGGCCCTGCTTGGCAGACCCCTTGAAACCTGCTCGTGGCCCCCCAAGGGGCCCCAGACCCCTAATTGAGAACCACTGCTGTAACTGGTACCCCATAGGAGAGGGCCCAGAATCGCATCTTTGCAGTCATCTGCTGATGCCACATCTCTAGAATATCAGTTTCGGTTGGTGAGAGAAATGTCAGTAAGTCAGTACTTTTCAAACTACCAAAATGGTTCAGCTGGCCAATCTCTCAACCCAGATTCAGCTGTATATCTGCAAGATCTGTAATCCCCTGATTTGCTTGAAGACCTATGGGGAGGTGCCACTGGGTGAAGCCAACTGAAATCACGGCCATAAAAATCCAGGTAAGCAGGGAGGCAGATGTAATCCTCTGGGCCACTACCCATACTGAAAAGAGCTGCTGCCCCTCCTTGCCTAAGGAAAGAGGAGACCAAGACAATTGCAGGCTGTGTCAGCCAAGTGCCTGAGAAAACCCATCTGCCAGTGTAAGGTACTAAGACCAAAACCAACCACACCTCATCTCCTGAAGTGCAATTCCTTGGCTCTGAAGTTCCCAAAACCAACAAGCCAGAGAATCAGTCTTTTTCTCTGAATAACCATCTTCTTTTTAAATAATGTTTCTCCTTTTGTAATTTACTTGTGAAAAAGCACATGCTTATTGTACCTCTAAAGTAAATACTACCTGAAATCACTCAGGTCATCCCGGGCTGTGTAACACAATCTGCCTCAAGAGGAAAGTTATGGTTGTTAATCATTTAGTATTATTAAAAAAAGTTAACTGCAAAAGTTGTTCAGTAAGGACGCACTTTGAAGGAGTGTGTATGGCTGCATAGACTAGCAACCAAACTACATCCATGCCTCCCTAACTTTCCAGGCTTAAGTATGTACAAAAATTAATTGTTTTATGTCAACTCCATAATTTAGGCCTTAATTGTGTTCGTCCACAATATTTAATAATTTAGTCAATTGTTAATTTTATTCCATATTATCAATTTAATTTATTAAATCCAATTCAAATTGTAATTTTTGTGCTAGTCAAACAGTTGAATAAAAATATAATTATTGTAAGTAAAAAATTTAAGTTTAAGTAAGCTTTTTATTAATTTAGAATAGACCCCATAAATCAAAATCTTAATTCTTCTTTCCAAAAAAAAAACAAAAAAAGGGGGGGCGGGGGAATCAGAAAATCCTCACCCAGGTTAAAGGTCAAAGATCAATAAAGTAATTTTAAAAATATTTCATAGCTATTGTCTCTGTCCTTATATTAAAACCTTTATGTATGCCATCTGGTGTATCAATTCATTGGTCCTTTGCCATAACCTTTTCGCAGTTCTTCAGCCAGTTTTCAGTTCGGGTGGCAATGTTTGTTTCCAACATTGGTAGACTGGTAGAAATATATATGTTGAGTAAGATTTGTGTGAGACACCATACCCGATAAATCATTAAAATCCAAGTATATCACATTTACCTTTCCTTTCATTCGCTAATTTTGTAATTCAGTCAAGAAAAGCAACAGTTTATCTGGCAAGAAATTCTCTCTAACCCCCCAAAATATTGCTTATTGCTCATTCTTCTGTTTCCTTCTGGATATTCAATTAATTATTATTCCATCTGTTTTATATAGGGGCAGGAAAGGAGGGGGTTAGGCTGAGGAGAGACAGTAATTGCCAAATTAAATTGACCTTCTCTCTTTGAAGATCAGTGCTACATTTGTTTTCTGTGGTCTTCAGGTACCTCCCCAGTTTTATGTAACTTGTCAAAAATAGTCATCAGTTGCACAGAAGTTGATCTGGTAATTTTCTTACCATCTTGGAGTGCACATTGTACAACCACCTTATTCTATTCTATGTAGGTTCTTATACCATACTCATCACTGGAGTATCTGAGTGTTCTTCCAATATGCATTAAAGCGACGTGACTAACATCTGTGTCATCTTGTCCCCAGGGGGAGATTTACATACAGTGGAATCTCTTGTTTGGGTAGGATTCTGTTTTGTTTAATAGACATGTTGCTATGTATTTATGTTAAAGAAGGCAAGGTCAAAGAAGTGAATGAGAATGGATGTCTGCCCTCTGACCAGGAGCAGATTATCCATCAGTGCCAATAAACAGTTTCAGATCCATATTCTGGCTTGAATCCAGATTGTTCTGGGTTTAGAATATCAATTTGTTAGATGAGTGTGTAGTTGGCCTTTAGCTAGTTTCTCTGAGCTTGTTCAGGAGTGTGGGGTTTGACACTGATCAGTAGTTGGCTAGAACTGATATATCCAAGGTGGGTTTCTTCAGTGTTGAACTGTTATGTATTTGAAGGAGGAAAGAGAGAGTCCTTCTGACTGAAACAGCCAGTGCCTCAGAGGAGTGATGCCCGTTGCACATGATGCTTTTGCAAGCCTGGAAGGGCATGAGTGGGATTCACAGGATTTGGGACAGGACTTCTTCAGGGTGTTCAGAACTTGATGGTGAGTGAACGCAGTGAACTCTGGGAGTGGAGGCATGCTGGCAGTCAGTGGGTATAGGCAGAAAGGATCCATGTTTTTGAGAGAGCTTCCCAAAGATTTGTGATCTGTTCAGCGACGTAGGATGAGAGTTTTCCCTGCACTTGGTGCTCTGTTCTAGACACTCAGGATTGAAAAGTGGTTTATCATGCTGGATTGCTCCTGGAGGTGGGATTTGGCAGCTTCCGTGATGACTGATGGAAATGCTCTCTTTGCCTATAGTACTGCCTCAGCGTAGGCTTGGAGGAATTCATTGTTTCATCCTGTCTGTATCAGCCTTTGTTTACTGGCATCAGTACTTGGGTTTCCACCCCTCTCTCTTCATCCTGTGCAGAGTTTAGGAAACCAAGGAGAACTGTGGAAGTAATGGGAAGGAAGGACCCTTTGGGGGCCAGCCTATTAATGGCTGAGTCTAGTGAAAATGATACACTGGGACCTTGGTTCGTCATCGTTTGTTTGGAGCGCTGTTGTCCTTTGGAAGGCGTTTGGAATGTGTTGGAATCCATGAGTCTGCATGGTTGAATTGGGATTGTGGGTCTGTCTTGTTGCCTGAGAGCTGGAAGAACTTTGGCCATGGCCTTAATGAAGTGATGGCTTGGGTTGCAGTGTCCTCAGACTAGACAGACCAAAGATCAGGTCCAGGGTGTGACCAGCTGTATGGGTTTGACCAGAGATGACCTGTGAAAGTCCTACAGAGGCAAATGAGAAAATGAGTTTTTGAGCTTTTGTATCTGTGGCCTTGTTGGTGGGTGTTGAAATCTCCAAGGATGACAACCTCTCTCAAATGGGCTCCATTTTTTCCAAATGTTCTCTTACCTGTCTTTTGTCAAGAACACTTTTTAGACATTTTCTTGCTCCTAATTGGTTTAAACTTCCATTGATTTTTTTTTTTCAATGCAAATTTCAAAAAACAGTTCAGGATCTCAGCCACTTGACTCATCAGGGATGAAACTAATGATAATTTTAGAAAACCCCTTATTTTCCCCATTTGACAGCACTAACTCATTCTGCTTTGTTGCAGCATTCACCTTTTCCCTGCAAGCCTTAACTGACTGTCCTTGTTTGGTTGCTTCCTCAGCCATTTGCAGTACAGTTTTTTTATCTTCTAAACTTTGGTGCAGTCCATTATGGAGCCATCTTCCCTGTTCCTTACCTGCTGTTTTTTTGACAGAGGGATGGTAGTGGTTTGTCAAAGTGTTGTAGTGAGCTTGGGTAGATCCCACAATAGCCAAGGTTGAGTTCCTGCTTCTCTTTTACCTGCTCTCTCTTTCAATTGTTCATAACTTTCAGATATTCTTATGAATTGAAATGTTCCATGTTTGATCTCAATCCAAATATTAACTTTTATGGAAAGTAATTGGTGGAGCATTTTTTCCCCTCATTATTAGAACGGGAAAAAATGTATGCTGCTACTTCCCCCCCTCTCCCAATTCTCCGTATATTCCAGTTAGAAGAAGTTTATTTACTTAACTAATTTCAAAGCTGCTGAGACTAGAAATATATCAAACTTGGTTTGGTTTCTGGATCTCTCCGAGAATTCAGTCAAGCCAAGATTTTGATTCTGTAACTGGTGAATGTTTAAAATTTGGCAGCTTCATGCATGCCCACTAGAACGCTCTATCTGAAAGCTTTTTGTTATGCTTTCTAGCCTTAAATGTTCAGAACTTTAGAAGCAACTTCCTCCCAATTGAAGCCGTTTTCCCCATTTGTCTTGATTAATTCTCCATAAGATCTACAAAACAAGTCTACTTTGAACTGATTATACATTAATTGCTGCTAAACCATTGTGTTTAAAGTAGATTAAACAGTTTACTTGGCTCTAAGCCCTTATTTCAGTTTAAGATGTTTAATTTCGTAGAGGGTTTAAGCAGTTTGAACTGCCCTAAAGATTTTAAACATCTTAAGTAGTTTAAGCCACTCTAAGACCTGACAGGACATAAACATCTTATTAAGAGAACATAAGGGATCAAAGCAGCTTGAGCAGTGTTAGTCTTAAGTCCATGATCCAGTTGAAGCCACACTAAGTCCTTAGAGTGGTTTAAGCAGGGCCGGCTTTAGGAAGTGCGGGGCCCAATTCGAACATTTTCGGTGGGGCCCTGGCAGGGATGACTAAAAAAAAAAAAAAAAAAAATGTAAAAAAAGCCTTTCATTTCTTCCATGTATTATTTACTTTCCATAACTATATAAATAATACAATTGTATATTATGTACATTGCATCATATATGCTGTTGATTGCGTATTAATGACCACCATTTCACATGTGTGGGTCCCTGCCACTCCCTGCAGGTGTGCACATGTGTGGGTCCCAGCTGCTCCCTGCCCCCCTCATTGAAGCAGGTGTGCAGGGTTACTGCCCTGGGAACTGCAGGGCAGCAGTGGACATGGGGCTGACTGGAGGTAGGGTCTAGCTGCAGGCAGGGAAAGGGGTGCAGGGCTGGCTGGAGACGGGGGTGTCGGGTGGGCAGGCTTCAGGCAGGGCCGCAGGGGGGGTGCAGCAGGGGTTGTGAGGGCTGGAGACAGAGGAGTGCAGAACTGGCTGGCTTCAGGCAGGGGAGTGCAGCGGGGTTGGCTGGACATAGGGCAGGGGGATTGGGGCTGGGTGTGGGCAGGGTGTGCATGGCTGGTGCGGGCAGGGGTGTGTGGGGGCTGGCTGGCTTTGGGCAGGGCCACAGGGGTGTGTGGCAGGGGGTGGCTGGAGACAGGGCAGGGGGTTTGGCAGAGGCTGGCTGTGGGCACGGAGTGCAGAGCTGGCTGGGGGCAGGGCAGGGGGTGCAGCAGAGGCAGCTGGAGCCCCGGCCCTTTAAATGGCCACCAAGCCTCCCGCTATCCCAGGGCTCTGGGGGTTATTTAAAGGGCCCAGGGCTCCCCTGCTTATACCCTGCCCCAGACCTTTTAAATAGCGGCGAGAGCCCTGGAGAATACATGGGGGTGGCGGGGCTCCGGCAGCTATTTAAAGGACAGAGTGGCAGAGGCAGCTGGAGCCCCTGCCCTTTAAATAGCTCCCAGAGCGCCTCGCTATCCCAGGGCTATGGGGACTATTTAAAGGGCCCGGAGCTCCAACAGGGAGTGCGGGGCTGCTTGCCACTCTCCAGCCGCGGCTCCGGCCGGGAGAGCAGGGCTGCAAGGTGGCTTGCCGCACTCCGGCTGAGGCTCCAGCCGGGAGAGCGAGGAGACTTGCCACGCTTCGGCCGGGAGAGCGGGGCTGCTTGCTGCACTCCGGCCGGGGCTCCTGCCAGGAGAGTGGGGCTGCTTGCCGAGGCTCCAGCCGGGAGAGCGGGGCTGCAGGGCGGTTTGCCGCGCTCCGGCCAGGGCTCTGGCCAGGAGAGCGGGGCTGCAGGGTGGCTTGCCGCGCTCTGGCCGGGGCTCCGGCCGGGAGAGCGGGACTGCAGGGTGGCTTGCCGCGCTCCGGCCGGGAGAGCGGGGCTGCGGGGTGGCTTGCCGCGCTCCGGCCGGGAGAGCGGGGCTGCTTGCTGTGCTCCGGCCGGGGCTCTGGCTCTCGGCGCGGGGCCCGATTCCTGGGAATCAGTTGAATCAGCCTAAAGCCGGCCCTGGGTTTAAGCATTTTATTCTTCTTATGAAGCTTGATTTAAGGAGATCTCAAACCAAATAGGTTTAGTTCATGGAACTTACAAACTCCACATTGCAGATAGCTTCAATGGAGAGACCTTGTTAGTGGAGCGTATAAACTCCCTACCTTAAATAGCTTCACATTTTTGTGTAGGGGAGGTTTGGGGGTTGGTTTGCGGAAATTACCGTATATACTTGATCATAAGCCGGTTCGTTTATAAGCCAACACCCCCCCGCCCAAAAAATAGAAATGGAAAATTTTTATAACCCGTTCATAAGCCTACCCTATAATTCAGGAGTCAGCAAACTTTGGCTCCCAGGCCATCAGGATAAGCCACTGGTGAGCCGAGATGGTTTGTTTACCTCGAGCATCTGCAAGCATAGAGGTAAAACCGAAGTAAACAAAGTGTCCCGGCGCACCAGCTGCTTACCCTGACGGGCCAGGACAACAACTGGTGGGGAAATTTTTGGGGGGGTTGTAGCTGGGAGTCAGGGGAGTAACCCCTGTGACCACCCCCCCACATGACCTCATCCCTCGCCCGGGACCCTCCCACAGGGCTGGCTTTAGGAACTGCGGGGCCTGATTTGAATACCCGGGGACAGTCCAGGTCTTCGGCAGCACTTCGGCAGCAGGGGGTCCTTCACTCGCTCTGCCTCTTCCCTTCTGGCTCTGCTGCCTCTCCTTTCTCCCTCTGTTGGGGGGAGGGGCTGTGTCCCACCTCTCCCTCTCTATATCCATTCATAAGCCAACCCTCTTCTCTGGTGCTTCCCTCTTTTACTAAAAAAATATTTGGCTTAAGCATTATTTTGCATTTATCAACATGAAATTTCATCTGCCATTTTGTTGCCCCGTCACCCAGTTTTGTGAGATCCCTTTGTAGCTCTTCGCTGTCTGCTTTGGACTTAACTATCTTGAATAATTTTGTATCATCTGCAAACTTTCCCACCTCACTTTTTACCCCCTTTCCCAGGTCCCAATACAGATCCCTGGGGGACACCACTATTTACCTCTGTCCATTCTGAAAACTGACCATTTATTCCTACCTATTGTTTCTTGTCTTTTAACTGATCCATGAGAGGACCTTACCTCTTACCCTATGACTGCTTACTTTGCTTAAGAGCCTTTGGTGAAGGACCTTGGATTTCTCTTTTTCTCTGCACGGTGATCCATCTCCTGCACAGGAAGTTAAATTGTATTGAAATCAGGACTGTAGATGCTAGTATTTCCCTATCTGGGCAGCTGCTGAGAGATCCAAACCTCTCACGTACATAAATCTGTACTGTCCAGCTATTCATAGGAACAAGCACTATGATTACTACACTGAAATTAGGTCCCTTACTCATCCTCTCTGTGGGCAGGAGATAAAAGCTGATTGTGTGGAGTACAGCTGGGAGCTGGGGGAAGCTTTGTGTGGGGTACCAGGGAGGCAGGTCCTGGTGTTTCAGCCTTTCCAAACAAGAACAATATCCTGATTGACTGGTGCACTTTCACTTGGTTGTTCATTCCCTCACCCTAGCAGGAAGAGGGGAGAAGGTGTTTTTTGTCATGGAAAATGCAAACTGTTTAATATATTAACCTTAAAATTTACAGAATGACCCACAATGACGACAGAATTGACTTTATGGTGGATTTCTGAAACTGGCTTAAAAATTGATATTCTTGAAGCAAGAGAGGAGCTTTTGCAGTGTGAAAGCCGGCTGTTTCACCCAGCCCTGTTCTGTATGGATTGGGTCTGCTGCTAGTTCACCTCATGTTGAGTCTTTTCAGATCTCACAAGCCAAGTAGCTTCAGACTAGGTTGGTATTCAGATGAGGAGACCTCCTAGAGCAGGGGGGTCAAACTTTTTGGCCTGAGGGCTGCATCGGGTTTCTGAAATTGTATGGAGGGCTGGTTAGGGAAGGCTGTGCCTCCCCAAACAGCTGTGCATGGCCTGGCCCCCTATCTGACCCCCCCTGAAGGCCCCCATGGGACTCCTGCCCCATCCAACGCCCCTGCTCTCTGTCCCCTGACCGCCCCCAGAACTTCCACTCCTGACTGCCCCCGACTGCTCCCCCCGGACCCCTGCCCCCATTCAACCCTCCTGTTCCCCAATCCCTATTCACACACCCCCACCACCACCACCCCGAACTCCCCTGCCCTCTATCCCAACCCCCCTTGCTCCCTGCCCCCTTACACACTCCCTGGAGCACTGGTGGCTGGCAGCGCAGCTGCACCAGGACAGGCAGCCAGGCAGCACAGATAACCAGGTCAGGCCACAGCTCTGTAGCTGTGCGACCCGCCAAGAGCTCACAGCCCCGCCACCCAAAGCATTGTGCCAGTGGCGCAGTGAGCTGAGGCTGCAGGGGAGGGAGAACAGCAGGGGAGGGGCTGGGGGTGAGCCTCCCAGGCCAGGAGCTCAAGGGCTGGGCAGGACAGTCCTGTGGGCTGAATGTGGCCCGCGGGCTGTCGTTTGCCCACCTCTGTCCTAGAGGCTGCAGGAAGTGGTAGTGGTGACCCTGAATCAACTGAACACAGTGCCCCAACTCTGTTCCATGGAGTACTGTACTGTGGTTGTTCTGGGTTGTAGTAAGGTGTGAGGTTATCCCTGACCATTGCTTGTATTTCACTTTAAGGGGTTTGGGATTGTTTGAAATGAAAGACATATAAGCGTTATCTTGATAAGCATTATTTCCATGTCCCATAAGCTGAGCTGTTTGAAACATGATCCCCCTTGCCAGGCAAGCTCAGCCCATTGCAAGATAAAAGCCTCTTCATAATGGCTTCTGCCACCACACTGATTGGCTTCACTGCGCCTAGCAAGACTTTAGCATTGTTGGCCTAGTCCCACTTCCCTACTGATCTCCGTCTATGAGTATATGCCTGCTGGAAGTTTTCATCCCTGATGACCTCACTATGGGATTGATGTTGGACTTGCCCTGGGGCAGCTCTCTTGGTAAATTCTTTTTAAGACAAAGAGCTCAGTCTATTCAGTTTAACGTTTAAAGGGAGGCTTGATCACAGTCTGTGAGTACCTGCATGGGGAACAAGTATTTGATAATGGACTCTTCAGTCTAGTGGAGAAGTGTATAACATGATCCAATGGCTGGAAGTCGAAGCTAGATACATTCAGACTGGAAATAAGGTGTACATTTTTAACAGTGAGGGCAATTAACCACTGGAACAATTTACTGAGGGTTGTGGTGGATTCTCTATCACTGGATTTTTTAAAATCAAGACTGGATTTTTTTTAAAAGCTCTGCTCTGGATACTAAGTTGGGGAAGTTCCATGGCCTTTGCTGTACAGCACAGACTAGATGATCACAATGGTCCCTTCTGGCCTAGGAAACTACGAATGGTGAGTGTTCAGTTTTCCCCTTATGGATGGCAAAATCAATCAAGCACATCTGTGAACAGGAGCCCCCGTTTCTTCTCTCCCACTGGGCTCACATGCAATGTAGGTCGTGCTCCCAGACTGAGGGGCAAGACTACTTAGGTTGTTTCTGCTTGGTTTTTGAAGGCCCTACTCCCAGCCCTTGTACAACTGTATAACACAGCATGGGGCAGGTACCCTGTTGGGGCAGCCAGTCTGTGACCAGCTCTGCATTCAGCAAAGCTGATGGGGATTTCCAGGGAGGGCGTAAGGAGTTTGTTTGACAGCCATAAAAAGGAAGAAAAATAAGAACTTAGCAGCAGCATGGAGAATTGGAATTTCTCACTCTGAGGCCCTGGGCAGTGAATGCCCTCCTTACTGCAGTTGCATCCAAGAGACATCCAGTGCTGTTCCGAGGAAAGATGCCACCTCAAGCCTCAGAAGATGTTGTTTCCAGCATTTCTGTGCCTAGTTCTTGCTAGGACAAAAGTTAGGTATTCCCATTACCTGAACACTATTCCTCCCTCCAGTACAGTACTAGTTCTTCTTCGAGTGATTGTGGATGTGAGCAACACATCTCGAAGAACAACAGTTACAAAGGTGAGTAACCGTCTTTTCTGCGTCTCTCAACTGAATAGTCAGACTTTGATGACATCCACTGGAACTGGGAAACCCATTGTGCAAGACTGACTGACTGTTTCAAGTTAACAATGTTCTGTAATGCAAGATGTAGAAATGAAGTTTTAGGCCTCATCTACACAAGAAAGGTGCACTGTTTTTTTTTTTAACTGATTTAGTTAAACTGGTACAAGCCCCTGTGGACAATCTGATGTTGGTTCAAGACTGGCTTTTTCTGGTTTGTCTTAAACCAATTCTTAAATCATCATAAGCAAAACCAAAATAAACTTGGTTTAAACCGAACAAAATGTTCACACAGGGGGTTGTGCTAGTTTGACTAAACTGGTTTAAAAATTGCACCTTATTTAACCAATGCAAGTTTCTCATGCAGACAAAGACTTAATAATAGGAGGCTTCAGTATAGCAGCATCTCTGTGATTACATCTTAGGGTATGGCTACACTGCACAGTTAACCTGGTTTTTAGCTCCACACACCCTCCTCTCATCCCCCTAACCATGCACACAGAACACCCTCTGGTGCAGGTCCAAAGATGCTTTCATGCTAGGCTAGCTTACTCGCTTGGGATGGGCGTTAAAACCCAGGTTTTGCTTCAACTCTGGCTTGAACCCATCTGTTTTGTGACTAAATCACTCAAGTGCTGACAGTTATCTAGTGCCCTTCCTGTATTCCCCTCAAAGGACAGACCTGTTCTCCCATAATTTTCTGGGAAAGAATCCTAGAGCCTCTCCTCAAAAGATCATGGGATATACCCCTAGACATGCATGACGTGCAGAACTAGCGAGGACACATGAACGCTGGTAAGGCTTTACTTTGGAGATGCTCACACCTGGGCTAGGCTAATCTGGGTGCCAATCACCTGGGTTACCTATGCAATGAAACATAGCCTAAAATGGTAAGGGTGAGACAGGCAGCCCTTTTGTGTGAGAATGGTAGTACCCACAATTGTGCCATTTTCCTGTACCTGAACCAGGATATCTCAAGTTCCCACAAAGATCCCAGTGTGCCTTTCCCTGTTTGAGATCTGGAGACCACTTGGGCTTGAGATTGAGTCCACAAAGGCTGGAGGATTATTTTGTTGTTGTTTTTTCCCAGTAATCTAGCACCATACTTTTTATAGCATGTTAGAGGGAGAGCAGTCAGTCCCTGCCCTGATGAGTGTATACTGTCTCCGACAGGCAAAGAAAGAGGGTAGGGAAGGGCATGGCGAAGGATGGAATAAAGATTGTATCATATGACTCCAGCATCCTGACACTTTTTTAAAAGGTTGGGGTAAGGAAGAGTAGCTAGCCTAGGGAGGGCAAAAGAAGGACAGTTAGGATGCTTGGCACATTGGCTTTGAGTGGGTGGATGGCACTTGCCATTCACCTGGCCTCCCGTTGAGCACTCTAAATGAAAACCTAGCAACCAGGTCAGAGTAGGTCCTGAGTGAAGAGGGAAGAGGGCATCCCACTTCCACAGATAATGAAATCAAACAGACTCTGCTTTGTCCTGTCTGTCAGAATTCCCAGAGCCAGTGGTGGAGGTAAGCAGCTGATGCTTCCAACAGGCTCCTCTCCCAGGGGAATGAAAGCAAAAGGCCGCAGCCCTTGGTCAGCTAATGGATGGTTAATAGGAGCATGGCAGCAGAGCTTAGTTGATTAATGCTACCATTTAAGACCTGAATATGAAGTAATGTATTAAATGGCTATTGATTTCCCTGCCCAGGGAAAGGGGCAAGCTGACAGCATGGAGTTAGAATGGACCTTCCTATCCAACAAATGGGGAGTAGCAGCAAGAACTCCGGCTAAAGGGCAGGGGTGGGAGTGAGAGTTGTAATCCTGTTTTCTCTGAAATGTGCAGGGCAGGCAACCTGGCTATATTGTTGCTCTGATAGCAGCAAGCTGGATTAGACTCCTCCCCAAGAAGGGAGCATGCAGGGGGCAGGGAGCCAATGAACAGCTGGTGTGGGGAGTGGAGCATGTGGGGTGTTCACCTTCTCAGAACTGAAATTTTATATCTCCAATTGTTTGAAGATGATAGCAGCAGTTGGCATGCATCCCTAATGAAGAGTAGCAGCAGCATGGGCTGCTGTGGGGACTGTGTGCTCTTGGGGGCAGAGGGAGCTTCAGAGGACAGGGTGAGAGTTTGGGCTCAGCGTAGCTCTGATGGCCAGTAGTCTCAAATGCCAAAGCAGCTAGGCACTTTTGGGAGGATTTCACTGCGAGATCTGAACGACTTTCATTCCCAGGGAATGTGGCTGCCTTGTAGGCTTAGTTGTCAAGTTTTGCTGTCTCAGTGTATCAGGCAGAACGTTGGGGAGGATTGGGGAGTTTCTAGTGATGGGTGGCCATCTGTCAATAAATTCTGAAGAGTTTGTAAATAGTTGGCTCCTTGGCAGCTGCTTTCACATGGGTATAATGCTGTCGGACTAGCTCAGTGAAAAATGTGATGACAGATCATGTTCTGCAGACTCTGTGCATGTTTTCTTCTCTTTGGCTTTTGCATTTGCACCGGAACTAGAGCCATTTATGTTTTGCTGGTCCTGGTCCTCCAACACGCACAGCTCTGCAATAATTCTCAATCCTCTCCTGCAGCCATCCTGCTGATGCACCTCACTCCTGACCCACGGCCCTCCTCACTAATCCAGTACTGAGCCAGTGCTATCACAATTACTCTGTCACTGCACTTGAGAACTAATTGGTTATATATCATTTATCCTGGGCCTTTCCCTGACTAGACTTTCCCATGGCCTGGACAAACATCTGCTCTGGACTAGATTGAGACTGTTTGTTTCTGATGTGATCTATATTAAATGTGAACCCAGGTCTGCAGATGTAATTCTGTTTCTTTCCTCTTCCTTAGACCCCTAGTGTTAACAAGCTGGATTCTCCTGCTGTGCAGTGATCATCTCCTCTGTGTTTTAGGATAGCCTGGCACCTCCTGGCCCTTTGCTTCGTGTGTCACTATATCTTTGTATTTGCATTGCCTGTTCCTTTAAGAAGCCCTTTGGCCCTTATTCTGCTCACCATGCTCCACACGCTCTTCTGTGCAACTTGCTGACTGAGCCTGGCTGCCTCTCAGAGCTCTGGGGAACTGTGCATTTCCCAGCTGTATGCTTCCCTTCATGGGATGTGGGAGGCTCAACTGCTCCCTGCTTCTGCAGCACGTATTCTAGGGTGACTGGAACACATGTGCATTCATATCTTTTGAGATATTTTTCTCACTTTGTACCCAGTATCTGCAGGACAGGAGCAGCACCTGAGGCCTCTTCCCTAAGTCTGCTAACTGGACTAACAATAGCAGCATTTTGTGACCTTAGACATACCAGGCTTTCAGCAACCAAGCAATGTGACTGCTGAAATCCCTGGAAGGCACCAGTGCCGTACACTGCATGCCAGAGCTCCTGATGAAGGACCCACTTGCTCTGCTCCAGACCCTGAGTGACTAGTGGAGCAGCGTGGATGATGCACAGGCACATCCCTTCCTGCATCTTCTTGTGCCCCTAGACATGACAAAGTCCTATTAGGTCCTTTCTAGTCTGTGCCCTTGGGCCAGGGCTGTTCTGTATCAAACCTATTCTGTGGGTAGGGCCAAGTTACATTTGTGGTCGAAGAACCTGAGCTACATCCATCCTTATTCCACAGAAGACCTGTCAGTGCCAGCGAGATGTTTGCACTGAGATTTACGAGTAGAAGGAAAGACCCTTGTATAGTACCTCGATGTTTAGTATTGAGTAATTGTTAGCATGCTCAGTGGGGTAAAATGCTGCCAGATGCCTTGCCTTTTAGACAAGTGCTTTTTCTGCCTTTTGTGTACTTGCCCACTTGGATGTATAGTTACCTGACTTACGAATGCAATTGTGATAAATGCATGTGCAGCTGCATGCCTGCGACGTGGTCTTTCAGAATTAACACACCACCGAAATAAAGGGAGCAGTTCACTACTCTCTTGCTCAGGATACATCTGTGCTGCAGCTGAAGGTGTAATTTCCAGCTCGGATAGATGTATATGCACTAGCTTAGGTCGAGCTAGTGCACCAAAAGTAGCAGTGTAGGCGTGGCAGCCCAGGCGGAGGGCTGGCCGTCAGAGTCTCTGACAGGACTTATACAGACAGCTAGCCCATGCCTGCACTACTATTTTTAGTGAACTTGCTCAATCAAAATTAGTGTGTGAACATCTGCCTGAGCTGAAAATTACACCTTCAGCTCAGAGTGCAGAGATGCTCTAAGACCGCACTCCATCATTGGTAGACTGTGTAGCAATAAGCCCTAGAAATGTTCGTTTAAATTGGGCAGGATCTGAGCCTGTCCTGGAGGCCCACTGAAGACCTGTGCACCAGGCGTAGACACCCTTATTGCAGATGGTTATGACTGCTCAGCCAAGCTGGATGGGCAGATTAGACAAGTGCTGAGTATTGTCATGCAGGGCAGCCAGTAGGGGGCTTGCATAGAACAATCTCCCCTTCTAATGTTTTCCCCCTTTTGGCATTTCAGGGCATTAAACTCTGGAGTTGAGTATTACTGGGACCAGCTGAATGAGACTGTTTTCACGGTGCATTCCAGCAACAGGAGCACGGAGCGGCCTGGGTGAGTCTCAGGAGGAAAGAGGAGGGTTAGAGGCAGCTAATCAGAGTGCTCCCTGTCTTGGTTCTTCCTGTTGGGTTTACTACAGCTGACAGTGCTGCATGCCCATACATCCCTCCAGTCTCCCATCCTACTGGCATCATCAGGTACACAACTTCTCTCTTGGTACTGCCCAGCCAATGCCAGCTGACACACCACTGGCAATAATATTTGGTCCCCAGAGGGGCAGACCACGATACTGAAGTACATCTCTCACCTCTGGCCTCGCCTGCCATCAGTAGCACACTTAGGCAAACTGCTGGGGAGCCATGTGTGGCTCAGAGTATGAAAAGTGCTGCGTAAAGTCAATGGCACTGGGGAAGGTACCCGGAGAATAATCGGTCAGCTACAGGCAAAGGCAAATCCATTAAACAGCTCCAGTGACCAGGAATCGAAGGGTAGTGCTAATGACTTTAATCCCTGAATTCTTGGTCACAGGACAGTTGTTCCTTTATAACAAATTCTAAAAGCAGAGCTAGATTCCCCCAAAATCCCGAAGGGTTTTTCATAGACAGCCAGGATCAATGGGGAATCCCAGTCCCCTCTGTCCAGCGATGCACACAGTACCCTAAACGTGGGAATGGAGTCCCCTCTAGCTTCCTGCCCCAGCGATGGGCACTCCCTCCCCAGGCTATCCATCTGATACCTGAACTCCAGAATCCCAAGGAAATTGGAGCTCAGAGTATGGTTCTGTCCAAGCTCTCCCATCTCTCCCCCAAGCAGTCCTAAGTTCCCAGTCAGACTGCAGGGTGGGAGAAGAGAGATGCTGTCCCTTTTCTGTAGGGTGAAAAGAACAGGAGTACTTGTGGCACCTTAGAGACATAAGCTTTTGTGGGCTACAGCCCACTTCATCGGATGCATAGGGTTGTCGTCCTCTCCAGCTAGGTGGAGCTCTTTCCCCTCCTTAGTCATCAGATCTCTCTCCTTGTGTCTTAGTCTTGCAGGAGTGTGATGTGCTGGGGAGCAAAATCCGGACTTCCCCTTTCTCTCTCCATTTGGTGTGGAGGCAGGACAGCTTTGAGAAACCTCTGATTCCTGTTGGAGGGCTGGGGAGCTGGGTGGGTTCAGACCATCAAAAGATTACAGAGCATTAAACAGAAGAATATGATCCATGGGATGAGGTGATCTCTTGCAGCCCCTTCAGCACTTGCAGGACAGGCAGCCAGAGGCCAGTGCAGAGAAAAGTCCCTTTTCACTATAAACACTCCCACCTGGGAAGCTCCTACATATCAACTACTTGTTTCTGAAAATAAAATAACAAGCCTCATGTCCAGTCCTGCTGGACAGAGGAGAAGGCTGAAACACATGCTAGAGGGGAGCTAATGTGTGGTGCTGACAAACCAAGAGGATAATGCGAGGGACGCGATGCAGATCATACACTCAGGAGCAGCAACCCTGCTTTGCTAAATCGCCCTTGAACCCAGACCCATCTCCTGAGCTAGAGAAGCGTTCCATAAATGTATGTTCCTGAGCTGCTCAGTCTAGTAACTCCGAAGGCCTAAAGTTTGTTATGCTGACTTAGTGGCATTGCTGGTATGTTCGTGCCTCTCAAACAGCCATGCAGCCTATGGGCAGTAGCATTGGGTAAAGGACCCTATGACAAGGCCCCAGTGTGATTTAAACATCAAGCAGAAGGTCCTGTGAGCAGCAAACCAAGGAGGGAGATGGCATTCATAGCATGATATAAGTGCCATTCCTCTGCCTGCAAAGCAGTTGTATTAGACTATCAGGTGCCTGGTTGGGATGGAGAGAGGAGAGTGAGTTGGATGCTGTTGTGTTCCTAGGGACATGGGAGGCTGAGCTGTCAGGCCCCCCCTGGCTCCTGGTTTATTTGTTTCTCTCTATTCAGAACAAGCAGAGCCACATGGAGGACGGACAGAGACATGGGCCTAATGAATGCCATAGGCCTGCAGCCCAGGAACCCTACCACCTCGGTGACATCACAGGGTACTCAGACCCTGGCTCCTCTGCTGCAGAATGCAGAGACTCAGACAGAGCGAGAGGTACAGGAGCCAGGTGCTGCCACCTCAGGAACTGGAGAAGGTAGGAGCTTGGGCAGTATCCTCTCTTTGACAGAGCTACCTTGTGTTTGCCAGCTGCGTGGAAGGGAGTTCATATGCACAGTGTTCTGGTGACCCGTGAACCACCTGTGATGTCAATATTCCAGCATCTATCTGCAAATAGGCATCACCAGCCTCTGAGTTATCCTCTGCAGTGGGGCCAGGTTATAAGGTTCTCATTCCCTTATAACCTTCATTTCTGTTGAGGGTTACTCTGCCTAGCTGAGCACAGCATTTTCCCTCTTCCTGGCCCTCACTTGTCAGCTCTATGCAATAGCTATGGCCTCTGCTTCAAAGTTCAGAAAGAAGCTTTTTCTAGAACATGGTTGCTCGTAAATAAGATCCTCATGGTGCTGCTTGTGCAGACATCTCCCTTCTCCCTTCCCAGAATGAGAGACTGGACAGTGCAAAGATTTTTTCATTCTTCTCTCCCCTGCCTGAGTCTAACTAGACTCCCTCTTACCCCAGTCTTCAAAAGCTGATTATACTTTCTGATGTCATCCTGTTGCCAGGGCCGGATGCTGCAAACCCTCTTCTGCCATTGTATGATCACAGTTCCAAAAGTGGGCTTGTGTATCTGCCTTGGTTTGGGTTGTGCCGGGGCTGTCGTTGCATTAACTCATCAGTGAGATCCCAGCTGAACTGCTCAGGGACATCTCTGCCACTTCTCAGATTAGGGGGAGATGTGTTGGAGTGTGCGACAAAGCCAGGGATGGAAGCTTCCAAAGTGCAGTTCCCCCATGATGAAGAACATGCCTTAGAGCTCTTTCAAGCACCTGAAGTGTCAGGGCCAGCTTACCTGTTCCCAGCTTGTAGTTTGGGAACTCTGGCTTGAGTGTAGCCCCTATAAGGAAAGTGGCAGTGTGATTCAGAGGAGGTGATTCTGAGTGCATTTTTGTTGATGATGAAGTCTGGGCTATAGGAACAAGCTGTGTGAATGCTGGGGGACCCTGTGGGGAGGGGCATTTTATTGTGAGACCTGTTTATTCTGCAGCTGAGCTAACTGCCTATTCTGTGGCCTGTACTGTAGCCAGCGGTCAGTGTGTGATACACAGATTTGCACTACCCTGGTCCTGACATTTCAGTTCACAATCAATTAAGTGGGAAATGCCCTCCTGATCTGAGAGTGGCTTCCAGGCGACCTGTCTCAGTGGGATAAGAGTTAACCTCTTGGGCAGCTTAGTACAGTTGAGGGCATGTGAACCATGCTGGAAGCTACATGGGCTGGGCTGATGCCAAATTCATGAGAAGGATAATCTTGTTCCCTTTGGTGTACCTGGCGTGGTGCCTGAGAAGAGCAAGTGGAGGGAAAACTACTGCTACACAGAAAAGTAAAGATTGTTGGATGAGCAGGCTGCGGGACCCTCAGCACCTCAACATAGTAACTGGAGCTCTGGGGCTGGTTTGAGTGTCACTTATCCTTGTTTCTCCATGAAACCAGTGTATTTCTCCAGCCCTCCTCTCCCCTGCTACTCTTCCAGCTGAGGGCTTGATTTTGTTTCAATTTTTAAATAACTTTTCAGTCTCCAGACACAGGGACTGGTTTGTGACCAGTCCCTAACCAGTCTGGGAAAAGATTCTCTTCACTAGAGTCTTGGGCGCTAGAGACTGGACATACTGGAGAAGTCAGACATGCTAAGCTGGCTCAGTGGGGAGCATTGGAAAAGAACGCTGAGGTGGTGTTTGCAGGAGAGAGCTCACCATAGATAGATATGTCTCTGTGCATGGGAGAGGAGGCAATTGAAGAGGAGGGTTCTGGGAGTCACGTCCTCTCACCAGTTGTTCAGGCTGTCTATTTGCAGGTCCCTGTCAGGTGGACAGGTTGGTTATAAGAGTCCAGTTAGAAATTCTCACATACTTTCATGTACACAAGCACCTGGGGCAGGCACAGTTCATCAATAAACTTGAAATAATGGCTGTGCTGAAAGCCTGAGCCTGTGAAATCTCCTCTTGTTCATGTGGCGGCCCCATCTTGCAATGCCAGCTCTCAGGGTACCACAAATCTGGCACTTTGAGAAGAGAGGAGAGCGTGAAAAATGCTTCCTGCTGTTCCCTCTGCCTTTTGCGGGCTAGCAGCATGGCTTCGTGGGCTTTAATGCCGGCTCAGCCACTGGCTTACCTTGGGCAAATCACTTCACCTGCAAAATGAACTAACTGCCCTACCTGCCAATGGGATTCTGAGGGAATAAATTCATTGTTTGTAGCTTGGAAGGAGGCACTAGAGATGGACAGAGTATTATTATTCTGCAGTGGATCTTATTGATTCATTGCTTCTGCCCATCAGCAGATGCTTACCAAGGCCCAAGAGCAGCTCAGAACATTGGAGCTCCTTAACTATAAACCAATCAGAGCAAACGGCCCCCAAAAGCTAAATTCAGTGGCAGAGGGCTGTTGCAAGGAGGCCCATTCCTTTCCCAGTCACTTGTGGCCCAGCCTCCTCTGAAGTGAGAAGGATGGTTTGGATAGACTGGCACCTTGGCTCCTCTGTGACTGGCATCCCAATCAGTTAGCACTGTCACATTCTGGGGTGCAATCCAAACCAGTGTCACTGCCTGCCCTGTAACCCTGAGGGCCTCTCAGTGTCTGCTGCTGTAGCTCTCGTGACTGGGTGCTTCTGGCCAGCATACACACATGTTCAGAATGTCTGTGTTAAGCCGCCCTGGGTCAGTGCTCTGATTCTAGCAGCCTCCATGTTACACCTCTGACATACTTTTTGGCATCCACCAGCCTTTGTTACACATGGCAAGATGACCCAGTCCCAGATTTTCCCCAAATCCTATGCTCCGCATTTCCCCAAATCCTGTGCTCCACATGTAATACCTCTCCTGAGAGGTATTAAGATTTGTTTGTTCCTTTAAAGATACAGTACCCAGCAGCTTGTCAGATTAACTGAAGTTAACATTGACTTTAAGTCAAACACAGCACAGGTTTAAACTTAAAAGTAAAACAAGTTTATTAACAAAGGTGATAGGATTTGGAAATGTTTACAAACAAACAAAAGTAAAAATGCTTTCTAGAGACTAAGGCTTAACAAAACAAGCTACAACCTTTGTTTAAGGTAAGATTCTGTCACACTGCCTTCAGGCAAGATGGCTGACCAACTCCTCTGGTCAGCATCTCCCACAAAGTCTGAAGTGTTCAGTCCCTCTGTCTTAGGTGAAAGATCACTTGGGGTTCTTTGCCCCACTCTTTATAGTCCAGTAAACCTTTTAAATGGATTCTTCTGAAGGTTACCCCCGCTCCCCAAAGTAAAGGTCATTCAAGCTGTGAGGAAGGTGATAAGGAATTTTCATGCTGGTTTCTTCCCCTGCTGGTGTTTGCTAAAATGCAGATTGATCTGTTCCTGCTGTTTCCTCCCCCTGCATGATGCTGAATATTATCTTTTCCCCTTGTTGGCTTGATGATCCTATTTACCTTCTATATAAATTGCAGTGTTATTGCCTCTAAATGTATCTTGGAGGTACCTTTTAGGTGGCAGTACCTTTGTTTAGGGTGGGGTAATGTTAGCTCTGCCTGGTACACACTGTGTTTTGTAATTTTGAAATTTGTCCTCGGTACATACCTGCAATAATATTAATGATCAGTATGATACTCGCTTTCTATTGACATCTTCCATGATACACAGAGGTTATGACATTAGTGAATTGGGATACATTCACCTGATCAGCCAGCTGAAACTCATTACCAGATACCAGTGAGCCCCTTTCCGTCTGGCACTGGGGTGATGCTAGAGTCACAGGGTTTGGCTAGAGTCACAGGGTCCTTTGGCTCCTCTGTAACTGGCACCCCAGCCAATTAGCCAGCACAATTACACCATCACTGGCCTGCTCCTTCCAAAAACCAGTTAGCACTTTGCTCTAACATAGCCTGAGCCACTGGTAACCTCTGGAGTCTGCTCAGTGATTGTGTGAAATCAGCTGTTTTGTTGGTAACGTTCCTTCCTTGATTTTACTTGTACTGTCCAGGATTTCAAACAGTCTGTTTGTCCACAGTAAGCAGAGATCATTGCTAGGTTGTTTGTAGCCGCCCTTGGCAGCAGATTCAGACGTAGGTAAGGCTGTGTTTTCTCTAAGCGGAAGCATTGTCACGGAGTCACTGGGCGATGCTCTAGAACTGCTCCCCACCAAGCCAGTTAGGACTTTGGGGAGCCTCCTCTCCCTTGGAGCAGACTTGTTCAGGGCAAGAAGCTCACACAGCTTCACCTCCTGGGTCTCTCCTTGGAGCATTCAGCATCCTCTGCCCCTCCGTGCGTTTCCCACAGCGAGTCCACCCCAGCGGGGTCCTGGGGAAGCCACAGGGTCCTGCACCCTCACTTTGCAGTCAGACATGACTCAGCCAGCCAGTAAAACAGAGGTTTATTCGATGACAGGAACAGGGTCTAAAACAGAGCTTGTAGATACAGCGAACCGGACCCCTCAGCCGGGTCCATTCTGGGGGACAGTGAGCCAGACCCCTCACATCTGCCCTTCACTCCTCGACCCCCACCAGCTCCAGACTAACAACCCCTCCCAGCCCCTCCTTTCTGCTCAGCTCCTTTCCTGGGCCAGGAGGTCACCTGATCCCTTTGTCTCCAACACCTTCAGCTGGCACCTTTGCAGGGTAGGGGCCCAGGCCATCAGTTGCTAGGAGACAGAGGGTCAGGCATTTAGGTGCACTGGCCCTTTGCTCTGCCAGATTCTTAAGAACTGCCTAGAGGACACTGAGGCACCAACACAGTATTCACAGAAAACATTAAGAACATTCCCAGTTCGTCACATCGCTCCTCCCCTTCGAGACTGAACTGAGCGAGGTCACTTTAGCCAGTGACCTGGGGAAGTTCGAACCAACCAACTTTCCCATGGATGCCCCAGCATCTCTCCCATTCCTCGGTATGAGTTACACCAGGACAGTCCAGTCTCACGCCCTCCCTTAGGTCGGGTGTGCTTGATGGCACTTGCAGGCCGCATGTGGGAAGGTTTATGCAGCCCACACCCTTTGCCACCCCAGTACCCCTGGAGTTCAAGCTGGGATTGGGTCTTTTCCCAGCCCTCTGGTCTGTGATTCGGGCTCCCTTGGTTAAGAGCCCTCAGCTTGGCCTTGGCCAGCTTTGGGCTTGGGCCGCCGCTCCACACCTTGTGGCCCAGATAAAACACCTCTGCCGTCCCCACCTTACACTCTCCAGCTTTTACTGTCAGTCCCACCTCCTTGAGGCAGCCCAGCCCTCTCTTCACTTGGGACACCTGTTCCTCCCAGGTCTGGCTAAAGATGCACGTTATCAGTGTCTGCCAGGGCCAAGTTCTCCATCCCCCTCAGCTTGTCTGGAATCTCCCCAGGCCTAGGCATGGGGTCGGCATCGGACGCTGTGATGGCTTTAAGCTTCTGATAGGATGATCTGGTTTTATGGGGGCTATCTCCCTTGGGGATCAGCCCCACGGGTGAGGCCCATGGGCTGTAAAACGGCTGGATCACATCTAAAGCCAGCAGGTCCTTGACCTCTCTCTCCAGGTTCTGGGCTGCTTTCCCAGTGACTCTGAATGGGTAACACCTGATGGGGAGATTGGCTCCCACCTCAGGGAAGAGATCCCCCAGGGGGTCTTCCCTCTTCTTCTCCCAATCCTTCCTTTCTGGGTCCAGGGGTCCCCTCACTCTCCTCCCATCCAGCAGCTCGAACTGGAAGAACCCTGTGGATTCCTGGGGCACCAACAGCTGCCTCCCGATTCCCCCCAGTTCTATTTCCCCTTGGGGAGCCCATTCCCGGTACAGGAATCCCTTCTCCTGCAGGACTCTGTCCCTGCAGCCTTCCCCAAGGGGGTTTGCAACGCTGTGACCAGCAAGTTCCCTCAGCTTCTCCAAGGAGGGATCCCTCTGCAGCTCAGTCTGGAATTCAGCTGCTGGGGCAGGGAGTGGGACCTGCTCCCTCTCGCTGGCTGGGCCTGGGGTCACAGCCCCCCTGAGCCCTGTCCCTGGTAGCTCCCTCCCTGCTGTGTAATCACTTCCCAGCAGCACGTCTGGACCAGGCAAACCTGTTTGGCAGCTGACCTGCCCTGCCTGGGTGTCCCCCCACTCAGCTGGGGTCTCAGCTCCCCCCATGCTCAGCGCTGCCCTTGCTGTCCTAGTGGGGGCAGGCAGCGAGCTCTCTGCTCTGGTCACAGCATCAGAGCCAGCATGAGCCCCGTCTCCGGTGTGCAGGGGGGCGGGGAGCATCTCTCCCTCCCACTCAGCCCCAGGGGGCTGGTTACAGGCAGGCAGGTATCCTGAGCCCAGCAGCCCCTCCCCCCTGCCAACTAGGTTATTTGCATTTTCACTGACCATTTCCATCCTAGCCAATTGGTTCCCTGGATTTGAATTCAAACCCTTGGCCATTACAGGAGTGGGGCCTGGATCCTGTCCCATGGGGAGACAGTCACCCCCCAACAGGACCTCTGAGCCGCTATCCTGGAGAACTCCAACTACTAGCCAGCCTGACCCCTCCTGGGTCTGCACAGGGATCTGGGCCATAGGCAGGGCGAGGGGCTTCACCCCAGGGAACTTCACCCAGGTCCCACAGTCCCTCAGCATCTGGGGCTGTACCACCACAGTTCCCTCTGTCCCAGGGTCTCGCCCCCACAGGCGTGTTTCCCCATTGACCCCTGGGCAGCCCCCTATGTCTCTCTGCTCCACCATCCCCCGTCCATGCTGCCGCTGCTTCTCCTGCAGCTTTTCCTCAGTCTGTTGCACTTTCTCATGATCTTCTCGCTCTCTTAGACTCTGCTCCTATTCCATTAGTCTCCAATCTCCTGATGGGGAACCCAGTCGTGAAGACCCTCATCTGATTTGGGGACCAGACTCCCGGGGATGCCTGGCTGATGCTCCAGCTGCTCTCAGATCCTCTTGTAGCCCCATCTGGGCCAGGAATCTGCTCCTCAGAGCGGTCCTTCTCCTCCAACTGCACGATTAACTGTGCCTGGGTGAATTTCCCCATGCATAACCCTCTCTTTGTGCACAGGATCACAATGTCCTTCTTAAGGAGATGGTGATAGGCCATCACTTCACCGTTCCCAAGTGGCTCTGGACTCACAGGCCTGTGTGCTCTTGGCTCCCCCATAGTTTCCAGGAAGAATCCCTGGTGTGCCACCCCTTCTCGTGATCACCACCTCTTTGCCAGGGTCGAGCTGCAGACTCCTCCGCCCCGGGACTGCTCCTGCAATCCCCAGGAGAACCCTGCTACTGCAAAAATCCTTCTCTCTCCCAGTGTCGAGCGGCAAGCTCCTCCGCCCCTGAGACTGCACGCTGCAGTCCTCAGGAGGACCCCGTTACTCCAACAGTCCTTCTCGCTGGTCACACACTCCCAGAGGTTAACTGCCCCCTGAAACCGTCCCTCTCTGAGCCTTCAGCACGCCTGGTCCTCATTATCCCTCCTTTGTTTTACTGCTCACCAGTCACTTACTGCAAGCAGCGCCATTCACGGGGTGCAGTATATCCCGCCGCTGCCACCAGTTGTCACGGAGTCACCGGGCGATGCTCTGGAACTGCTCCCCACCAAGCCAGTTAGGACTTTGGGGAGCCTCCTCTCCCTTGGAGCAGACTTGTTCAGGGCAAGAAGCTCACACGTCTTCACCTCCTGGGTCTCTCCTTGGAGCATTCAGCATCCTCTGCCCCTCCGTGCGCTTCCCACAGCGAGCCCGCCCAGGCGGGGTCCTGGGGAAGCCACAGGGTCCTGCACCCTCACTTTGCAGTCAGACATGACTCAGCCAGCCAGTAAAACAGAGGTTTTATTCGATGACAGGAACAGGGTCTAAAACAGAGCTTGTAGATACAGCGAACCGGACCCCTCAGCTGGGTCCATTCTGGGGGGCAGTGAGCCAGACCCCTCACATCTGCCCTTCACTCCTCGACCCCCACCAGCTCCAGATTAACAACCCTTCCTAGCCCCTCCTTTCTGCTCAGCTCCTTTCCCGGGCCAGGAGGTCACCTGATCCCTTTGTCTCCAACACCTTCAGCTGGCACCTTTGCAGGGTAGGGGCCCAGGCCATCAGTTGCTAGGAGACAGAGGGTCAGGCATTTAGGTGCACTGGCCCTTTGCTCTGCCAGATTCTTAAGAACTGCCTAGAGGACACTGAGGCACCAACACAGTATTCACAGAAAACATTAAGAACATTCCCAGTTTGTCACAAGCATCTTATGCTTTAGGGCTGCATCTGTGCTGAGGAGTCTGTGGTTGCTGTAGCACTGTCATGGCTCCATTTGTGCTAGAAATATTGGAAGCACTGGTGTAGAGTGCCCCCCCAGTTCTATCCCATTGTGTCATCTAACCCTGCCCAGAACAGGGTCAAGCTGTCATCAGCCAGTCCACCTTAACCCTCCCACCATGCCTGGCACCAATGGGGCTGCACATTACACTGGGCTGTTTAGATGTCTTGCTGCCTTTTGGATGGTTTTCTTGTTTCTGCACCTGCCAGAATCTTCAACCGTACTGAGTTTGATGCCATTTTAAAAGCGGAACAGCATTGTCTAATGGTAAGCTCACAGGGCTAGGAACCAGGAACTCCTAAACATGAATCCCAGTGCTACCACTACCTCAGTATGTGACCTCAAGCATGTTGTTTAATCTATCCGTAAAATGGGGATAAACTTCCCTATAGTACATCCCAGAGTGGGTTGTGAGGATTAATTTGCGTTTCTGTATAGCGCTCTAAGGATGTAAAACACTATAGAAGGGCTTAGTATTATTATTGGAAGCACTCAGCAGGGTGGATGAAACAAATGTGAGTCTAGGCAGCACCAGGGGAAATGTTTAGTGACCAGCTTCATAATGAGAGAGAAAAAAATCAAGTGTACATTGCAGCTCCTTTGGAAACAAGGGTGTGGCTTTCTGGACCACCTGCTGTCCCCTCTCCTGGTGTGGGGAATTCCACGTCATGGTGCTCTCCCAGATGTATACTTTCTGTGGAAAGAAATATGCAGTGTAGCATCAGAAATCTAATTAATCTCTCTGTGTGTAAATACAGTCTCCTCCTCTCCCTGCTAAGCTCCTGCAGAGGCTTTGCCTTTCTAATTGTCCTTGTGCTTGCTTTGGAAGAATGAATGCACAGGGAGTGAATTTATTAGAAGCAAATCCCTCTAGTGCACGTTGCCTTTTCCATTAGTTAATCACTGCCTTGTGAACTGTCGCCTGTGAAGCATGCATAAGCCAGAGAGATCCAGGTCTGGGTGAAAGGCTGTGAGAAAGGCACTAAGAAATATTTGAAAGATGCTTTGACTCCTGAAAAATGTGTCTGTCTCCTGCTTCCTTTTAAGTTGACAGATGTAGGAGTAATTCCAATTGGGCTCTAACATGGAGTCTTTGTTAAATGCTGGTATTTACATGGCTCAGTTTCCTTGCAAAGATGTAGAGATGCAGTGGGAAGGGTCTTGCTTGCCTGAGGGCCAAATTAAATCTCCTTAGAAACAAGGAGGACCTCCCAACACACCGACATTTAGGAAACGTGATTTCTAATCCAGACCATGTCAGAAATGACACGAGTTTGATGCATTCCATTGTAGTCCCTAATTGACATTTGTACAGATCACTGAATCAACACAATTTGTTTATCAGGAGAAGCCCAGGACTGGAATATTAAAGGAGAGGTGCTATGGGTTGAGCTTGAGAAGTGTTGGCAGAGCTGGGTGAGGGAAGCTTGTGCAACAGTCTGCCTGCCCTATCCCTGCTCTTAACAATATATATCTGTTCTTCTCTCTTCTGATCACTACATTAACTTCAAACAAAACAGACCCCTGGTGGGAGACTGGTGAGTGGCGTTTATCATCCCAACCCCTACCTAGCATCTGCCTGTGTTTAGAGGGTTGTAATACAGACATTTTACTACCCATTGAGCAGATAAGTGCAGTACGAGCGCATAGTATCCTAAAAATGAGAAGATCTGTTATTAGTAGGTCACCTTTTCCCTCTTTTGGGAGACCAGGGCAGGATGACTATCCTTATGCATGTGCAGCTTCTGGTCTCTCTGATTTGATTGTAATCAGTCCAGCCTGTTTTACAGCCCAGTACAAATAGCTATATGACCTAGGCCCTTAGAGAAGTTGTTTCTCTAACTTAATGAACTGGATGCTCTCACAAGTGGAAAGAGGTTCTAAAAATAAAGCCAGGAAATTGCATTGGGCTAGTATATGCTGAGCCTCTCAAGCTGCAGGTAGCCAGGAGCCGTCACATATGCCTGAAACATTCCAGCAGGACCCTGGAGTAAGTGAAGCCCCTTTGTAAAGACCTCAGCAGTGCTCGCTGAGCGCACACACATCGAAGGCCATGTCTAGCACTGGGGCTATGTCACTGTAGTACCATAGTCAGATGTGGTGTTGTGAATTCAGTTCCTGTTCCGTTAAGAGATCCTCTGATGAAAAGGACTAACTGGAGAAGGTAGATTGTTTGATTGGCATATACTATCGGATCCTTTGTGGTTCCCTGTCAATTTCCCCTCCCTCCAGAGGTCAAACCATGGATGAGAAATAGTTGTGGTACACTCAGATCTTCCCACCAAATAAATTCCACCTGTGTGTCTCATTTTGGCAATTCACTGCTGAGTAGTTCGTGCTAATGATCAAAAGGACTGTGCCTGTTCTCGGAGCTCCCTGAGATTAGTTACCATTCAGTGGGGCTTGAATGTGGCCACGGGCCCTGCTAGAGTCAATTAATAGATTCTAAGACCAGACAGGACCATTGTGATCATCTGGTCTGACCTTCTGTATAGCAGTGGCCACAGAACTTCCCAAAATATTCCCTAGAGTAGAGCTTTTAGAAAACCTTCCAATATTAATTTAAATCCTTGGGCTTGTGGAAAAATAAGTGGCGGTATCCTGTATGGTACCAAAATGAGATGCCTCTCGCAATAAATTGTGCAGAACTGTGACCCTCCTGTTCCTTTCTGACATGAGGTATGAAATAGGTAACAATGTTGATACTGCAATTATCCCTGAGCATCCAAGTTAAGGGGCAGTTCACACCTCTGAGCTATTATTCCAATGTTCTCAGCAGACTCATGTAATAGATTTCTCTCCATCGTTTACACTTGGTTCCTACTGTTGAGGCTCACAGCCATAACAGCTAAAGACTGACTTTCTTTTAAAAAGAGTTGAGATTTTGGAGAACAAAATAACACCTGGAGGGAGGTGCCAGTATGCCACTCTGCTGCTCATTGGGTCCCTATTAAGCATGTGTTACGTTGCCATCCCTGCACCCGGGAAGATAAATGCCACACCCTTTGTATGTCCTGTGGAAAGTGCTTTACATCCTCTGCTAGCTGTAAAATTCCTGCCTGCTGTCTCTTGGCTCTATGGGAGTCATTATACATTCCCAGTTTGCAGTCTTGCTGCTCCAAACAAAATTCTCCTCTTCCTAGAGCAGCCTGGCAGAGGACATCTGAGTTCATTTCCAGCCACTGGGGAGGATGATTCTGCCATACTCACTAATATGATATTGGCGCCAGCTGCACAGACTGGTGGAATCCCCTACTCTTTGGGATAAGTAGCCATAAGCTCTGCCTGTGGCTTTGCATTTATTTTGGAATAGGAATCTTTTGGAGCCTTGGGAAGTGCCTTATAACTTAAATGCTATGGGTGGCTCCGTTTAATGTTTGCATTCCTTGAAGGAGTTCCAACCAGCTGGCTTTGGGCCATTTGCTGTGCTCAGTGATCCTGTTCTGTGCCTGACAGAGTGGAGCTGGTTTATCCCTATCCCAAGTGAATGGCAAAGCAGTTCAGGTGTTTCAAGGTCAGTTTCTGCTGCAAGATGAATTCTGACATCGGAACAACCCAGGTGGAAGATGAGCAGCTGTTCCTTCTCCGTGTGATACGTCCACATTCACATTCCACTCAATACCCTCACTTGCAGAGCTGGCTGCCTGCTAGTCTGAATTCTCTGCCACTGGTGTGATGTGGGGTCTTGGCTGCTTTCCTGGCCCACAAAGAATTGCCATGGTCTCCTGGCCTAGACCATGTTGCTGCAATGTGAGCATTACCTAAAGCCATCTGCGGTGCCAGTTGTCCCGGTATTCTGAGGAGAGCTGTTAGTAAAGAGCACCATGTTCCACAAAGAAGGGCTTGGGATCATGCAGAGACTTTTCTCAGGAGCTGCTTAGCGCTGTGGAAAATTCACTGGCACTCAAGAGAGTGGTGCCCTGGGGACAATGTTCCCAAGACCTAGTGAGGCAGAGACTGTTTCAGAAAGACTCACCTTTGGGGAGTCACAGGGTCGTGCCCCATCCAGAAACAACAGGGAGTATGCTACTTCTGCATGTCATACTAGTATCCAGGAGAAATCTGCATTCTGCTGAGCAGGCTGACTCGGCCCTCCTAAGAAAGGCAATGTAGGGCCAGCTGGGTGAGGCAGACGTCCAGACTGCTCTCTGTGTAGCGTGTGTGAGGGGTCTTTGCAGAGTCCATGAGGTCCCAATGTATTTGTTGAGCTTTAAAGGTGAGGAGAGAGCGAACAACCTCTTAATGCAAAAGTGGAATGAACTGTCACTTAGCTCATTCCTCTTATACTAGCTCTCTGCTCACGCTGAGCACCAGCCAAACCCCAGCGAAGCCTGAAAGAGTTGGAAGACATAGTGAGACACCCAGTCATCAGCCCAGCTTTCCCTCCCTCCCTCCTGTCCTGATCTTATCCAACTGATGGGACAGACTGTGTGAGACACTGTCTCTGCTGCCTAGTAGTTAAGGCAATTGCTATACATTTGAGAGGAGAGGGAAAGAAAAGTAAAAAGCTGGACCAAGGAAAGAGCAGGCTGGGCTGCTCAGCTGTATGTGAGTAAGGGACTGGAGTGACCAAGCCAGTGGGTGCAGCAGTGATATTGAGGGCCAATCCCCAGTGGCCTTTTTTAAAAGCTCTAGCACTCATTTCTCTACACTTTCGGGTTTCTTAATATGACCGCTCCTGACATGATAAATTGCTGAGCAGCAGGGCCTGCTGTTGTGGAATCAGCACTTGTTCTCTGAACAGACAACTGCCTCAAACCCTAGAATTCCACTCCAGCCGTAGCTTAGTAAAGCATGTGATCTGAATTGGGGGGAGATAGGCATGATCTGTCTGACTGGCTGCAGGGAGTGCTCGTATTCAGCACATGCTGTTAATTTCTGAGAGTGTCAGTGTCACGGAGTCACCGGGCGATGCTCTGGAACTGCTCCCCACCAAGCCAGGCAGGACTTTGGCGAGCCTCCTCTCCCTTGGAGCAGACTTGTTCAGGGCAAGAAGCTCACACAGCTTCACCTCCTGGGTCTCTCCTTGGAGCATTCAGCATCCTCTGCCCCTCCATGCGCTTCCCACAGCGAGTCCACCCCAGCGGGGTCCTGGGAAAGCCACCGGGTTCTGCACCCCCACTTTGCAGTCAGACGTGACTCTCAGCCAGCCAGTAAAACAGAGGTTTATTCGATGACAGGAACAGGGTCTAAAACAGAGCTTGTAGATACAGCGAACCGGACCCCTCGGCTGGGTCCATTCTGGGGGGCAGTGAGCCAGACCCCCAGGTCTGCCCTCCACCCTCGACCCCAGCCAGCTCCAGACTAACAACCCCTCCCTCAGCCCCTCCTCTCTCCTCAGCTCCTTTCCCGGGCCAGGAGGTCACCTGATCCCTTTGTCTCCAACACCTTCAGCTGGCACCTTTGCAGGGGAGGGACCCAGGCCATCAGTTGCTAGGAGACAGAGTGTCAGGCATTTAGGTGCACTGGCCCTTGGCTCTGCCAGATACTTAAGAACTGCCATGGGGACACTGAGGCACCAACACAGTATTCAGAGAAAACATTAAGAACTTTCCCAGTTCGTCACATCTCTCCCCCCTTCGAGACCAAACTGAGCGAGGTCACTTCAGCCAGTGACCTGGGGAAGTTCGAACCCACCAAGGTTCCCATGGATGCCCCAGCATCTCTCCCATCCCTTGGTGTGAGTTACACCAGGACAGTCCAGTCTTACGCCCTCCCTTAGGTCGGGTGTGCTTGATGGCACTTGCAGGCCGCATGTGGGAAGGTTTATGCAGCTCACACCCTTTGCCACCCCAGTACCCCTGGGGTTCAAGCTGGGATTGGGTCTTTTCCCAGCCCTCTGGTCTGTGATTCGGGCTCCCTTGGTTAAGAGCCCCCATCTTGGCCTTTGCCAGCTCTGGGCTTGGGCAGCCGCTTCCCACTTTGTGGCCCAGACACAACACCTCTGCCGTCCCCTCTTGCACTTTCCAGCTTTTACCGTCAGTCCCACCTCCTTGAGGCAGCCCAGCCCCCTCTTCACCTGGGACACCTTTTCCTCCCAGGTCTGGCTAAAGATGCACATGTTATCAGTGTCTGCCAGGGCCAACTTCTCCATCCCTCTCAGCTTGTCTAGAATCTCCCCAGGCCTAGGCATGGGGTCGGCATCGGACACTGTGATGGCTTTAAGCTTCTGATAGCCCCCATAAAACCAAATCATCCTGTCTCGCTTGGGGATCAGCCCCACGGGTGAGGCCCATGGGCTGTAAAATGGCTGGATCCCATCTAAAGCCAGCATGTCCCTGACCTCTCTCTCCAGGTTCTGGGCTGCTTTCCCAGTGACTCTGAACGGGGAACACCTGATGGGGAGATTGTCTCCCACCTCAGGGAAGAGATCCCCCCGGGGGTCTTCCCCCTTCTTCATCCAATCCTCCCTCTTCAGGTTCAGGGGTCCCCTCACTCTCCTCCCATCCAGCAGCTCGAAAGGGAAGAACCCTGTGGATTCCTGGGGCACCACCAGCTGCCTCCTGATTCCTCCCAGTTCTACTTCCCCTTGGGGAGCCCATTCCCGGTACAGGAATCCCTCCTCCGGCAGGACTCTGTCCCTGCAGCCTTCCCCAAGGGGGTTTGCAGCGCTGTGGCCAGCAAGTTCTCTCAGCTTCTCCAAGGAGGGATCCCGCTGCAGCTCGGTCTGGGATCCAGCTGCTGGGGCAGGGAGTGGGACTTGCTCCCTCTCGCTGGCTGGGCCTGGGGTCACAGCCCCCCTGAGCCCTGTCCCTGGTAGCTCCCTCCCTGCTGTGCAATCACTTCCCAGCAGCACGTCTGGACCAGGCAAACCTGTTTGGCAGCTGACCTGTCCTGCCTGGGTGTCCCCCCACTCAGCTGGGGTCTCAGCTCCCCCCGTGCTCAGCACTGCCCTTGATGTCCCAGTGGGGGCAGGCAGCGAGCTCTCTGCTCTGGTCACAGCATCAGAGCCAGCGTGAGCCCCCTCTCCGGTGTGCAGGGGGGCGGGGAGCATCTCTCCCTCCCACTCAGCCCCAGGGGGCTGGTTACAGGTAGGCAGGTATCCTGAGCCCAGCAGTCCCTCCCCCCTGCCAGCCAGGTCATTTGCATTTTCACTGACCATTTCCATCCTAGCCAATTGGTTCCCTGGATTTGAATTCAAACCCTCGGCAGTTACAGGAGCAGGGCCTGGATCCTGTCCCAAGGGGAGACAGTCACCCCCCAACAGGGCCTCCCAGCCGATATCCTGGAGAACCCCAACCACCAGCCAGCCCGACGACACCTGGGTCTGCACAGGGATCTGGGCCATAGGCAGGGCGAGGGGCTTCACCCCAGGGACCTTCACCCAGGTCCCACAGTACCTCAGCATCTGGGGCTGCACCACCACAGTTCTCTCTGTCCCAGGGTCTCGCCCCCGCAGGCGTGTTTCCCCACTGACCCCTGGGCAGCCCCCTATGTCTCTCTGCTCCACCATCACCAGTCCACGCTGCTGCTGCTGCTTCTTCTGCAGCTTTTCCTCGGGCTCTTGCTCTCTCTCACGGTCCTCTCGCTCTCTTGGGCTCTGCTCCCATCCCATCCGTCTCCAAACCCCTGACGGGGAACCCAATCGTGAAGACCCTCGTCTGATTGGGGACCAGACTCCCGGGGATGCCTGGCTGCTGCTCCAGCTGCTCTCAGATCCTCTTGTAGCCCCATCTGGGCCAGGAATCTGCTCCTCAGAGCGGTGCTTCTCCTCCAACTGCACGATTAACTGTGCCTTGGTGAATTTCCCCATGCGTAACCCTCTCTTTGTGCACAGGATCACAATGTCCTTCTCAAGGAGATGGTGATAGGCCATCACTTCACCGTTCCCAAGTGGTTGTGGACTCACAGGCCTGTGTGCTCTTGGCTCCCCCATGGTTTCCAGGAAGAACCCCGGGTGTGCCAGCCCTTCTCATGATCACCTCCTCTTTGCCAGGGTCGAGCTGCAGACTCCTCCACCCCTGAGACTGCTCCTGCAATCCCCAGGGGAACCCTGCTACTGCAAAGATCCTTCTCTCTCCCAGGGTCGAGCAGCAAGCTCCTCCGCCCCTGAGACTGCTCGCTGCAGTCCTCAGGGGGACCCCGTTACTCCAACAGTCCTTCTCGCTGGTCACACACTCCCAGAGGTTAACCGCCCCCTGAAACCGTCCCACTTTGAGCCTTCAGCACGCCTGGTCCTCGTTATCTCTCCTTTGTTTTACTGCTCCCCAGTCACTTACTGCAAGCAGCGCCATTCACGGGGTGCAGTACATCCCGCCGCTGCCACCAGTTGTCACGGAGTCACCGGGCGATGCTCTGGAACTGCTCCCCACCAAGCCAGGCAGGACTTTGGGGAGCCTCCTCTCCCTTGGAGCAGACTTGTTCAGGGCAAGAAGCTCACACAGCTTCACCTCCTGGGTCTCTCCTTGGAGCATTCAGCATCCTCTGCCCCTCCATGCGCTTCCCACAGCGAGTCCACCCCAGCGGGGTCCTGGGAAAGCCACCGGGTTCTGCACCCCCACTTTGCAGTCAGACGTGACTCTCAGCCAGCCAGTAAAACAGAGGTTTATTCGATGACAGGAACAGGGTCTAAAACAGCTTGTAGATACAGCAAACCGGACCCCTCGGCTGGGTCCATTCTGGGGGGCAGTGAGCCAGACCCCCAGGTCTGCCCTCCACCCTCGACCCCAGCCAGCTCCAGACTAACAACCCCTCCCTCAGCCCCTCCTCTCTCCTCAGCTCCTTTCCCGGGCCAGGAGGTCACCTGATCCCTTTGTCTCCAACACCTTCAGCTGGCACCTTTGCAGGGGAGGGACCCAGGCCATCAGTTGCTAGGAGACAGAGTGTCAGGCATTTAGGTGCACTGGCCCTTGGCTCTGCCAGATACTTAAGAACTGCCATGGGGACACTGAGGCACCAACACAGTATTCAGAGAAAACATTAAGAACTTTCCCAGTTCGTCACAGTCAGAGGCAGGAGTAGCAGCTGACATAGGTGCTGACTCCGTGGGTGCTCCAGCTCCAGAGCACCCATGGAAAAAAAATAGTAGATGCTCAGCATTCACCGGTGGGCCCCACTGATCTGCTGCTCCCCCTCCCGCCCAGCGACTCCTGCCCGCCACTGATCAGCAGAAGAGGGAGGAGTGGGGGCAGGAAGAGATGAGGTGGGGCCTTGGGGGAAGAGGTGGAATGGGGGCAGGGCCTGGGGTTGAGCAGGGGTCGAGCACCCCCAGGAAATCAGAAAATTGGCACCTGTGCCAGCTGACAATCTTGGCTGACTTGTAGCCCCAGGGCGTGCGGTGGGGGTGGGGGTTGGGGGAATACCAGGTATTTAAAGCCTCTAAAGTTAGGAACTGGTTTGCATGCCCCTAGTCAATACTGTGAGCTCTGGATTTCTAATGCTTTCTATTTCCAGCATTGCCAGATACTTCGTAACAAAGGACTTATTCACATGCAGTGGTGTGGTCTGAATTGTGGTCAATATGCTCCTGATATTCTTACCGAAGCCATTCAGTCTCTGTCTAGCAGAAGATGAGACGCTGACCGAAGCTATACCTCTAAAAGGTGGAGCTGTTGCCCAGAGAAGGGGAAAGTGTGTGGAGGAACTTGCTTGCTCAATGAATGTCCTCCCTTTACCGTTTGCCCCACGCAGCTAGATAGATGCTGTGGGAGTGGCCACCAAGAGCTGAACATAGACTCTCATGTCGTGGTGGTGGTTAGAAGAAACTTTCTTCACTTGGGCTTTAATCTTTCTTTAAGAAGATCTTTAAGAAGATACCCTGTGTCAACAGGGCCTGCCACTTTGGGATATTTTCTAGATTAGGTGGAGCACAACAGGGGAGTTTGACTCACAGTGCTCTGTGGGAGGGACTGCTCCCCTCCCTGGTCCTGTTTGTCACTGCATCCCATCCCCCACTGCTCTGGTCTGCATATCGCCTAGTTAGTGTAAGCTCCGTGGGGCAGGGATCCGGTAATTGTTTCGGTCTGTGAAGCGCCCAGCCCTCTGTTGGTGCCATGGATAGTAAAATTTGACAAGCTCTCTGTGTGTGTGTGTGTGTGTGTGTGTGTGTGTGTGTGTGTGTGTGTGTGTGTGTGTGTGTGTGTGTGTGTGTGTGTGTGTGTGTGTGTGTGTGTGTAACAGGGTTTAAAAAAAGAAACACCACAGCTCTAATCAAAATAGTTACAATGGTACAAAAATTGTGTGTGGACCAGGCTGAATCTCTCTCGGCTCCCTCATTGTAGCTATGTTATCCAGGCCACTGCATGGAGCAGTGTCAGTTTTGCCCTCTAGTTCAGTGTTTTGTTGGTTTTTAAACACCCCCCGACACACACTCCCTACAGAAGGGGTTGGCAACCTTTCAGAAGTGGGGTGCCAAGTCTTCATTTATTCACTCTAATTTAAGGTTTCGCATGCCAGTAATAGATTTTGATGTTCTTAAAAGGTCTCTTTCTATAAGTCTATAATATATAACTAAACTATTGTTGTATGTAAAGTAAATAAGGTTTTTAAAATGTTTAAGAAGCTTCATTTAAAATTAAATAAAATGCAGAGCCCCCTGGACTGGTGGCCAGGACCTAGGCAGTGTGAGTGCCACTGAAAATCAGCTCGCGTGCCACCTTTGGCACCCATTCCATAGGTTGCCTACCCCTGCCCTATAGTCTTGCTCATATTTATGTTCTTTCCCCTGCTGCCAGAGAAGCTGGCTTCTTTCTCCTCTGTTTTAATGAGTGCAGAGCTGGGAGTGAAATTTATCTCTTTAATAAGAATCAGGTAGGCTACTGCATCCCTCTGTGGAATCATTCTAACACATTCCAGTGAATAAGAACCTTTCCCTGCATAGTCTAGATGAGGCTTACGGCGAATGGAGTAAGTGGATCAGGGGCCAGACCTGTCTGCACTGGTGACTTGTTCCTTCTCTTGCTAGGCTTTATTTCTTGTAGTATTTTTTTTTCTCCATAGAGCCTGTGCTTAGACTCTCCACTTAGACTCTTGAGTCTTCTCCACTGTGGTGATGTATGGGCTCAGATCTTGCTTTGTGGTTGCTCTGTGCACACAGCAATGGATCACTATCCATTCCAACCCTGGCCTCTCCCTCTGATTGGAGGGGGCGAGGGGACCCCCCTCTGTGAGATTCTTGGTGGGGTAAGAGAGATGGGGCACTGGAAGGGAGTTCTTAGCGCCTCTCGCCACATGGCAAAGTGTTTGGTTTACTGCAGTGCATGCTGATCTGTGCTCTTCCCCTCAGGGCCCTGAGGACTCACTGACCTTTCTCACAGCTGGGAAGAAACTCTGTCTTTGTGACCTTTTCACTCCACACCTGCATGGCTTGATAAGAGCTCCCTCCCAGACTCTGTTGTGTGTCTCAGGGATGCTGTTTCTCTTTCCTAGAGCCTGAGGGAGCCCAGGATGGGTGTGAACGTGTGGTAGAAAGGGGTCTCCAGGACTCTCTTATTAATCTTTGCCACCCTAGTCTGGGACCGGTCTGTTGCTTCTCTCTTTCATTTGGAAACCGCTCCTGTGCTGCAGCTAGTACAAAATGCAGCCGCTCGAGGGGGAGGCTGTGCTGTGCTTAGCACCTCTTGCCCACCAGACATGCTGCACAATCTGTCTTTTGGTCTATGTGGCCTTAGAGTGGGTGGGGTCTGCCAAGGGGCCTGTCTGCTGCCTTGGGACCTATTGCAGCCTGTGAGCTTGGGGCTGGTGCACTGACCCTCAGGCAACAGGGCCTGCCACTTTGGGATATTTTCTAGATTAGGTGGAGCACAACAGGGGAGTTTGACTCACAGTGCTCTGTGGGGGGGACTGCTCCCCTCCCTAGTGTGGCAGAGGAGAGGAGTAGCATGTGCAGGGTGTGGGTTATTGAGGATGGTTTGTCACTTTGGTTGTGTGGTGTTGGCTGTTTTCTGTGGGAGAGCCTGGTGTTAGTGGTGTGTAGATATCATGGACACACTCACCCATGGCTTTTTGAGGAGCTTTACCTCAAGTGTTCCACCCTCAGGGCCCTTCAGACAGGGCAGCATTACCCATCCCTGATGCTGGCTGGCAGGGATTATTCAGTCCTCTGTCCTATGGGCTGGCAGCTTTGGAGGCCTGTGGCTTGGGCAGATGTTCTTCTCTGAGGGATGTGCGGTGTCAAAGCTGAATTTCTCTTGTTTGTCACTTTAATAAAAGTTAAACAAAATACAGTTAAACTCCAGGGTCTGTATGGAGCAAACCCTGCACATCTGCAGAGGAGCTCGCGTGCCTTGTTGCTGACCTGTCCTAGTCCATGTGCACCATGCTGCATTGGACCATTCTGCTTCCTCCGTTCTGGCTGGCCAGCATGGTTTTCTTTGTCCCATAGTTCTTGTCTCTTGTGTACTCTGGCCACGTCTTATGTTCTCTTCTCCAGGTGAAGGTCCAGAATATGGGGCCAGTGGAGACGATGCCCTCAGCAGGATCCAGAGGCTGATGGCTGAGGGTGGCATGACTGCTGTGGTCCAGCGGGAGCAGAGCACCACTATGGCATCCATGGGCGGCTTTGGCAACAACATCATTGTGAGTCACCGGATTCACCGCAGCTCTCAGACTGGTGTGGAATCCATGGGAGCTGATGGTGCCTTGATGCAGCAGTCCACCTCGCACGAGCTGGCAGCTGAGCTGGAGGGACGGATCCTGTCAGAGTCTATGCAGCTAGCAGAGCATGGCCAGAGCCCGCAGACAGCTCCTGGCAGGAGTGAAGGACAAGGAGCCAATGGGCTGGATCTGCCAGAGCAGTCCCAGTCCTCTATGGACACTGAGGGACCAATTGAATACAGTGACCTAACCAATAATAACCATCTTCCTGACAATACCAACTACTATAGTAACGACAGCACCAGTGGGGAGTCGCGGAACAGGTAGAGATGAGTTGTGTCTTGGTGCTACCCTTGTACTGCTAAGCAGAGACCTGTACCTCACAGTTGATGATAAGGAGCTGGAAGAGTGGGGGTATTGTAGCTCTGATAGGATGATGGTAATTGAGAGGGCCTCTGTACCTGTGCGGAGGGAGCAGAAATGGAAGGGAAGCCACCAAATTTATAGGACCCCAAGGAGAAGAAGCTTATTTGGTCTTAGCTTCCAGCACCCATGCTCCTGCACAGTTTCTATGAGAACATTAATGATCTCTAACAATGCTGTTCTGAGCCTTGTGTAAATATCCCAGCTTAGTGGGAATCCCTGGGCTTAGCCCTAACCCTGCAGTGCTCTAAATGTTACCATTCCTACAATGAGTGTGTTCCCCCTGCTTGCAACCAGCACCAAGAATTGAGCAGAAGAACGAATATCAGAGAAGGGGGCCTGCAGTGTCCTCCAGAGACAGGCAACCCTATTGGGCATATCCTGGATTTGATGCCCCAGCTCTGCCAGTGCAGTGGAGGAGTCTTCCAGGCCAGAGTCCCACTCCATGGCATGGCCCCAGTGCCCCTTGGGAAGGGTGGAGCATTTTGGAGACTAGAGAGAACATTGTTGCTGTCCAGTGTGCGATCTTCCCGGGGCAGAGCTGGAGTAGAAAGAGCCAGGCTTAAGCTTCACCATCCTTTTATATACCCAGGAGCCTCTCAGAAGTGAGGACCTTTTCTTTGAGTATCAGCTTAGCAACGAGCTGCTATCAATGGGGAGAGAGAATGGAGGCAAATGCAGGGTGAGGGAGTGAGGTGGATGCAGTTAGCTCAAGGATACTCCAATATTTTCACACCCCCAGCTGGCTGCATTGAGCCATCTTGGCAAAGCCTGCCAGCATCATGGCACCATTAGCTGGCTGCATTTCCCTTGGGGCAGGGAGGGGGTGACTGACTTTCCAGCTCCAGGTCAGGGCATGAGGTATGGGTCTGTGACGTAAGGTGTTGCATGTGAAATCTTGACCTTGTACATGTAGTTTCTAGTGGAGAAATCAAGGCTCTAATAATATTTTGGTTTTAGTCTAAAATGTGATTTTCCTTTTCGTTTGTAACTCTCCATCCCAGCAAGCTTGTGGCGGGAGGGTAGGGGGAGAGTCTGAGTGCTAACGAGGGAAACACCAAAGATCAACGTCATTAAAATATGACAAACCCTTCTCTGGCCTGCTGTCTTCTCTTGTGTGCTGGGGGAGTGTGTGTCTGCGTGCTTGGCCCTGCCATAGCGCCTGCAGCCAGTTTGCTCCAGGTGCTTCATAAACAACCTCTCGTTCCCTCACCCCCACAAAGGGGAATTGGTAGAATCACCTCTGTGATGAGTCGCTGGCAGAGCTGGGAATAGAGCTCAGGAGTCCTGCTTCCAAGTGCCCTGCTCCAACATTGCACAGCTGGGTACATTCCTCCCTGGTTTTCCCCTCGCTCTCCCCTTCACCTCCTAAGGCAAGGGGAAAGTAGTTGAATCCCACTATATTCCGCTAAAACAATAGGAACACAGCTGTCTGCTCCAGGAAATGTCCTTCCTGTCCAGTCCCCTACCCCAAGAAAACCAGGAGACATCTGCCTGCTTCCTGGGGAGGAGAGGAGAGGTGGCCATGGGCCTGTTTCAGAGAGGAGACTGTGCTCTTAAGCCCATGGGGGCTAGGCATTATAACCACTCTGGTGTGAGGTGCACTTCCATCACTGTGTCTGAGTTATTGTCACCCAGCACCTGCCTGGCCCATCTCAGCACTGCAAGAGCATCCCAATAAATAAGGCCATCATTAAGCAGCACTCAAGCTCTCAGTCAGAAGAGTCTGTTAAAAAACATTAAGCAAATCTTCCCTTAAATCACAGCCTGGAAATTAACCTTAAATCAAATCAGCCACTGCCAGGCTTCATCACAGGGTGTTAATGAGCTTCTAAAACCTGCCCTGTGCAAGTTGCATCTCTGAGCTGACTGGGCCTGATAATGGGATTTCCTTCTGAGGTGATGATGGCTTCACACGTTCTGCCCCTGCGTCTGTGCAGGTTCAATGGGCAGGTGCTGATACCCTGAGCCAGAGGGGCTATGTTCCTGCTATGCCAGTCTGCACTGGATATTCCCAGTGCTTGTGGGTCCAATTACTGTTCCCCATGAAAATAAAAAGGAGCAGAGCCTGCAGAAAAGTACCAATGCACCAGACTTGCTTCTTCCCTCCCTTCTTCATGTCTACCTCCCAGAAGAGCCTCGAGGCACGTTCATGCTAGATGAATGCCTTGCAAAGTACTTACCTCCTTCCCTGCAGCCCGTGGCCAGACAGACTTGGGGGAGAGCCTCATCAGGACAGGGAAATGGTCGCTTGGGATACCCTTTTTGCAGTGGTGCCTGGTTCATGAGGGCCCAATTTGTTCATATACCCTGCAGCAGTTGAGCCAGGCCACTGTGCTGCAGCTGTGAATGGACATGAAGCATCTTAACTATTCTGGGCACACTTCCTCAACCCCCACATTAAGGTCCTGCTCCTGCTGAAGTTGATGGGTAGAACTCCCATGAGCTCCAGTGGGAACAGGAGCAAGCCCCAATGTCTCAGATTAGTCTGAACTCTCTCTCCTGTATGGAAGTAGATGTTCTTCTTTTGGAGAAGGCCCAAGTGAAGCCTTCCTAGAGGTGCCGAGGACTGAGAAGAAGGTTCTTCTCCACTTCTCTCTCAAGTCTGCTTGGCAAATACAGCTCTGTGCAGAGGCTGAGATCACAGTTGCAGTTGATTTATTTACAAATGCTTGGAGGGAAGGTGGTGGGGGAAGACGGACAAACCAATTCTCCAGGCCACAGCCTGCTGAGCCCTCACTTACTCTTCTTCAGAAGCTTTGCTGGGAATAGAAGGCAGGCTGCTGTTGAAAGCCTGGCAGGTGCTCTTTGGTGCAAGAAGTTGGCGGGCTTGACCCTGCAGAGGCAGCAGCAGTTTACTGTAGCTGCTGCAGGCAGAGAATCTGCACAGCTCAACAGCCCACCCCTTAGAATAGGCCCAGAGTCCCTGATGGAGCAGAGTGAGGGGAGGATGATCTGGATTGCCAGGGGGAGCCTAGCACTCAGGAGGGAAAAGGTGAGTAGAATCACTCCTGCTTAGGTTGTCTCCCTCCAGCTCCCTGGCCCTTGCCACTGACAGCCACCCCTTCCCCAGTCCCTGCAGATGTACTGTTTCGCCCATACCCCCAATCCCTTAGGGCGGGTATTAGCTCTCTAGGATGCCAGTCAGAGAAGAGAGGTCCAACAGCTTTCTCCTCACATTAAACTTTGAACAGAGGCTGTGTTAACAAGTCCTGTGCTCTCAAGGCTGGGGACCCCAGCGAATCTCAGGACAGCTATGGCTGCTGTTCCCACTCCATCCCTTATGCTGCCCTAGATCAGTGCAAGCATGACTGGTGAGATCTTAGCCTCTGGGGAAAGAGTGAGAGCTTCCTTTCCTTGAGTTACTTACAAGTGAGCTACAAAAGGCCTGGGAAATGTATGCTGCAGGGGACAATCCTACACGGAGGGTGATGTGGGTAAGAAGATGGATTAGATGAGACCTGTTAGGGTTTTTCCATCTCTTAATAGCGTCACGGCAGAGCCATTTTCTGGTGAGGGCCTGCAGCCAGAGCTAGGGCTGGTTCCCTGAACCAGCCTTGCTTCTCTGGCAGTTTTAAGAAGGGCACCTCTCACAAACACCCTGCTCTGAAAGGAGAAAACACCTCAGTCTGGAGCAAACAACCTTTCAGGAGTGAGGGTGAGGCAGCCCCTCGTACCTGCTACCCCAGCATGTCAACAAGACCTGCCTTAGGAAGCTGTGCCACGGCCACACGCCGTTCCCTGGCCCCGTTCAGATGGGGAAATGGGAGTGTCTGTTTCTTGGGAACAAGAAATAAAGTGAGAATCCGAAGCTTTTCTTGGCTCTCTAACCCGTTAGACGCCTTTTAAAGTAGCTAACAGAAGCATGGAGAAAGGAGAGCCTGGTGGATAGAATTTATTTAACTTTCAAAAGGCTTTTGATAAAGCCTCACAAGAGGCTGTTAAGGAAACATAGTCACCTCAGGGGTCAAAGGTAAAGTTCTGTAGATTAAAACTTTTTGAGATAGGAAGCAGAGTTAGAAATAAATGGCCAATTCTCAGCGGGGAAAGAGGTTAATAGTGGGATGGCCCAAGGATCAGTACAAGGCCCCATGTTCTATAAATGCCTTAGTGAGTTGGAAAAAGAGGGGGAATAGCAAGAGGACAAAATTTGCTGAAGATGCAACCTTATCTAGGTTAGTCAAGAGGAGGGAAGGCACCAGCGAAGTAAGGTCATTGGGAGAACAATGGCAGGTGCAATTCATTGGAGAGGAGTGCTAGGTGCTGGCTGTTGGAAGGTCAGCTTGAAATTAATCAGACGCACTGATCGGACTCAACCAGTGCTAACCTATGAGGATGCTACAGCAATGGGTGTGTTAGAGAGAGGGAGGAGTAAGCTCAAGGTACCATTGAGGACCAATCCCTGAAGTTAAATGAACTAGTGACAATCAGCAGCTAAGGCCATGGTTCCCAGCTGGGTTTTGCTGGAGCCCCTGGGCTGGATGAGCAGATGAGTGTCGTCCCCCCCGCATTGTCTCACCCACACTCTGACCTGACAGTTGCCTGGTCTCTCCTTTTTATTTCCATTTTCTGTTGTTTTCCTCCTGGTCTTCATATATTTTTTCCTCCACTCACCGCAAGGCTACAAGCTGCTGGGGTGGGGGTGTCTGGTGCTGCCCCCAGTGCTCAGCTAAGTGCAATGGGAGCTTGTGCAGGGGGAAGGGTTCTCTATTCCTCTGAAGTGTCCAGTGTCAGTGGCTGCCAGCACAGGATAGCAGGGTAGTGAAGCCCACATTGTAAGTCCTGTCCATTTGCTTGTCTCCCCCGTGGTGGCCACCTGCGGCTAGTATTGCCTGGCCTCCCTCTGCAGGGCTCTGCTTCACTCCGGCTGCGTGGGGGGAGACAGAACGGAGCGAATGGGAGACTCAGGGTGGTAGGATTCCATAGTGCTGAGCCCCAGGGAAGTGCTGGCAAACGAATGAGCGGAGCTTTGAGGGCATGTGCATCAGATTCACACCCACAGGTGGCTTGTGACTTGCCTGCTCCAGCTGCTGGTCAGTTCTGCCCTCATCCACACATGTTATTTTAGCCTGGCAAGGGAGGAGCTGCCAAGCTGCTACTCTGGGTTCCTGCCAGAAGCATCCAGGGGACTGTGTGGAGGGAGCTGCTGTTCCCCTGCCCCTGAGCCAGGGTGAAGGCTCAGAGCTAGCTTCTCTGCCCTCAGCTTGAGCTGACAAAAGAGGCAGCTTGCCTGGGATCAGCTGCCCTCCCTCCGTAGCCCCACTCTGTCAGCGGAACTGTTCTTCCATGGGAAAGGCAAATTGACTAAAACGTGCCGTGTGGCGAGCTGTCGTGGCTCTAATCAGGATCTCAGTACATGGCATGGAAATGTTGTTCTGCTGTGTGCAGAAGGGACTCGGACTGTGTGGGGAGATGGCCTTTGATTTCCAGCCAGCACCCTCTGAGAAAAAACAGCCAATTCATGTCTAGTGCCCCTTCCTCTTGTTTCCCCTAAAGAGGGCTGGGCCTCTTTCCTCCCACTCCTGCTGTCGCTGCCTGGCGTTCCTGCTGGGGGAACAGGTGGGAGGCTCATTAAAACATGCTTGGCACTTCCCACTAAAGACATGTATTTGTTTCCCCACAGTGTCCCCAGCAGAGGCACGTCTCATCTGTTCCTGGTTAGCTCCTTTGCTAATGTTTGTTTTTCTTTCAAGTGATTTGTTGCTAGTGTATAGCTGGCAGGAGCTAGCAGTGCCCAATCTGTACCCGCTGAGAACCCAGAAGCATGGACCCCCTCACAGCAGTATCCAGTCACTCCCAGCTGGGCCTCTGGCAGGGAGGGCATCCTCCGAGCAGTCCCTAGTTAGTGGGTGTGGGGACACCTGGAGATTTCATACTGAAGCCACATGGTGCCACCCGTGAACGGTTCTTGCTTTCCCTGCTTCGTCCCCAAAGGTTCCCCCATCCTCTGCTCACTGACAGGAGTAGCAGAAGGGAGCTGGCTTGTAGGTTCTTAGAAAAGCAGATAATGGAGTGGTGAGAACTGGGTAGATGCCCTCCATCTCCAACCCGCTATGGTGCAGTATCCTTCACCCTGACACGAGGAAACACTAAGCCCCTCCCATACCTCCTCATTCTGAAAACCAACCACCATTGTTGTTCCTCTGCCTCTACCCCTTCCCTAGGTGGCTCTCCAGCCCCAGGCTCTGATGGGTGCCAGGCTGACCTAAGCTGCTCAGTGTGTTTATGGCACAAGGAGACGCGATGGAAGGGAGACGAGGCAGTGCTAGGAAGGGAAAAGATGCTGTAGTTGCTGCTTTGTTTCTGTTCTCCACATTGCTGGTGTACTTCGGAGGCAGGATAGGTGAGGGGCACAAACCCACAGGGGAGAAAGCTGGATAGCAGCATCTGTACTGAACATAAACTAAACGAAGGGTAATATTGGAAAAGTGAGACAGAGACTAGAGTTGCCCTCTGGCAGCTCCTCCCTCAGAGCTTGAGGAAGTGGGGGCTGCTGTGGGGAAGTAGCCCAGGGAATTGTACGTGTCCTGTTCCTAAAAGGTCAGCTACCATAGCTGATACTATTAGGGTCCCTGAGCTGGAGAGCCCAGAGTAGAGGGCGGGCCCGGCTTCCCCCCTTTGCCCCCCGATTAATCACTGAGACTGGGAGACAACAGAGACTGTGCAAGGGAGGATTGCTTCTCACCTCCTTCGCTGGCTTATGATGAAAATGGCTCAGTAGGCTGTGACCCTTGTCTCTAGAGAAAGAAGGGTTAAGGGGAGGGACACAGTGAGCCTCTGAGGCTAGGAAATCATCAGGAAATGCAAGACCCACGGAGACAAGGACAGAGCTTTGTCACAATGGGCACATCCCCCAGCAAGGGCCCCTTCCCACCAACTGAGGCACTTGACAGGCACAATCTCTTGAGTCAGACACCACTTCTCGCAGCCAGTGGGGTTTCTGTTTGGGGCGCCAAGTACTGAACAGCCTACCCCTGCTTGCTTCGTGGGTTCTGACTGCTCGACTTAGGCTCACTCAGGTTTGGTGATACACCAGCATCATTGTATACTTGATATTTGCCATTGGAGCTCATAAACTGAGTCTAAGATTAGATGTAAGGTGCCCAAGTTCTGTAGTGGCTGACATCATACAAGTGCTTGTACAAATACTTATGCTTCTACTGTACATTATCTGGGGCTAGAGGTTCTTCTTCGAAGGATTGCTCGTGTATTCCACAATAGGTGTGTGTGCTCGCCACGTGCACTGGTGCCAGGAGTTTTTCCACTAGCAGTACCCATAGGGGAGCACCCCAGCAACCCCTGGAGTGGCACCTCCATGGCAGGGTATAAGGAGCACTGCACGCTCTCCTCACCCTCAGTTCTTTCTTGCCACCAGTGAAGGTACTTCGGAACGGCTCTGCTCCAGCTTTCCTGGAGCTTGTCCCCAAAACTACTTGTTTGTTCAGTGTATGGTACCTGTAGTTAGTTAGTTTAGTTTAGCTGGAGCGCCCAGGCCAGGACATGCCTTGTGCCCCGGGTTTTAAGTCATGCAACACTTGTAGGCAATCTGTGCCACTGAATGATCCACACGTGGACTGTCTGTGCTGTTTTGGGGAAACCCATCTCAGCGATCGTTGCAAGATTTGTGAGTCATTTAAGCCTCGGACCAAGAAAGAAAGGGACATTAGGCTCCGGGCTATTCTGATGGAGTTGGCGCTGACTTCAGCTTCAGCACGCCACTCCAAGTTGGCACCAGGCACTGCAATGTTGGTGCGCAGCAACCCCCTGGCACCATCGACTAGTCAGCACCACTCCCCATTCACGGGGCACACTAAGAAGGCTAGAAAGAGGCCACCTTCACCGCGGCACCAGAGTAAACCCAGGACAGAGGCTAGACCCATGTCAGGCAGTCCTTGATCCCCACCAGCTGCTAGGCCTCCAACTCAAGTCGAGCAGAGTAGCCTGGCCCATTTGGAACAGGCCTCCCCAGATGTCCAGAGGCCCTCCACACTGGAGGCCCTGCAGGCGGTCCAGGATGTTATGTTCATGCCGGTACCAGGAGCACCACCGATGTTGGCCCCACGTTCCAGGGATCCCCACAGTCGCCCCCGGCTGGGTCACGGTCAAGAGAATGTTCCTGACGCAGTTCACTGCCCAGCGACCTTTCAGGGCAGAGTCCACGTGTCTTGTCCTTGACACCCACCAGGCTGTCTGGTTGGGTTTCGTCTGATTGAGACTGTCAACACCACTTCGCCTTGAGGAGTGAACACCGATGGGACTGAGACAGACGTCGCCAAAGGTCCTTGTCTCAGAGGGGTTATGATAGCCGGTCACCGCACGAATGTCCATGTCGTTCCCGTTCGGCGTCCTGCTCCAGGACCCCGCCACAGCCCCTGCTCCACAGCCCCAGGTGTCAATCGCTGGCATCTCGCCGTTGCAGGTCCACCTGCCACAGCCGATTGTAGAGCAGCTGTTGCCGATGGTACCAGTCCTCTACCTTGGGCTCACAGCCTCATGGTCAGTACCGCTCCCAGCACCGCCGCTTCTCCCGGTCCAGGGACAGCGGCAGATCGTACGTCAGCCCGGCCTTCCTTTGTAGCTGTCCATCGATGGTCCAGGCCGAACACCCAGCCCCGCTGGTGCCAGAGCAGGTGCAGTGGCACTGGGCACCGTGGCTGGATCAATGGTACCAGTGGGTACCATGGCTTCCAACACAGCCCCCAGTGGGGGCTTGCTTGGTGGCTGGAGCCTCAGAAGGACTGTTGGCCTCCCTCTCCAGACCTCCGAGGAAGGAGTCAGTGGGACGTACATCCTCGGCACCGTGCCTGGAGACCAACCAGGTGGTGGACCCTCCGGTGCTGGTGGACACCCAAAGTACCATGCTGGCCTCCTTGTCCTCCCTGAATGAGGCAATTACAGCCCCAGGAAGACTTTAGGGCCCACCAAGAACTCTTAAAAAGGGTGGCATCATGCCTCCAGCTCCAAACAGAGGAGATGGAGGAGCCCTCGGACTCCCTGTTTAATGTGCTGTCCTCCTCGGCACTGGGCAGGGTGGCCTTGCCTCTCCATGAAAGGGTAGCAAAAATTTCAGATGGCCTGTGGCAAACACAAGCCTTATTGGTCCCCATCTCCAAGAGAGCAGAACACAAGTATTTTGTACCCGTCAAGGGGCATGAATACTTATACACCCACCCTGCTCCTAACTCCCTGGTGGTTGAGTCAATCAACCACAGGGAACAGCAGGGCTAGCCAGCCCATACCCTAAAAAATAAAGATTCGCAGAGGCTGGACTCTTTTGGAAGGAAAATGTATTCATTTGTCCTCGAGCTTCCAGTTACGAATGGCGAACCACCAGGCTCTCCTGGTTCAGTATGAGTTCAAGCTGTGGGGCTCCCTGCCCAAGTTGTGGACTCCCTCCAGGAGCGTGACAGGAAGGAGTTTAAACCACTGGTGGAGGAGGGTACAGCGGCTGCCAGAGTGATCCTGCAGGCAGTTTCGGATGCAGCGGAAATGGTCATGTGGTCCATGGCCTCCGCAGTGTCTATGAAAAGGGTGTCATGGCTCCTGCTCTCAGGGTTGTCCAGCGAGGCACAGACCTCCCTGCAGGACCTCCCATTTGACAGCAAAGCTCCATTTGTGGAACAAACGGATACAAAGCTGCATGGTCTGAAAGACTCCTGCACGACTCTCCAGACTCTGGGTCTCTCAGTTCTGGCTCCGGCTAAACCTAAGTTCAAGCCGTAGCAGACTCCTGCTCAGGCCACCTACCCAAAATATGAGACCTCTTACAAGAAGTTGCAGGACTATAAGAGTGCCTACAGAAGCAGTCTCACCCTGGCCCCCATCCTGGATCCTCCATGGGCAAGCAAATGGGGAAAAGGTGATTTTGACGGGACGCCCGGGGGTGCCCTGCCAGTTCTCATCAGGGATCCACCCTCAGTAAAGCTTCCCTTCTCCAGTTGGTCATGTGCTTTCCTCCCAGAGTGGTCGCAGCTGACCTCAGACCGATGGGTCCTCAACACCATCTCCTGGTGCTACACCCTCCAGTTTACTTCCTCCCCGCCCAACCATCCCCCACCTCTGTCCCTCCTGGGGGACCCCTCACACAAGGCTCTGCTCAAGAAGGGGGTGGGGCGGCCTGGGCCTAGGAGCAATGGAAGTGGTACTCGGGGAGTTCAAAGGCAAGGGGTACTGCTCCCACTATTTCCTTATCCTGAAGGCCAAAGAGAAGCTCAGGCCTATCTTGGATCTGCGAGGCCTGAACCAATACATGGTGAAGCTCAAGTTCCGCATGGTCTCCCTGGCCTCCATCATCCCCTCCCTGGCTCCCAGGGACTGGTACGCTGCCCTCGATCTGTAGGACATGTACTTCCACATTCATATATTTGAGGGGCACAGATGCTTCCTCCATTTCACGGTGGGGCAGGAACACTACCAATTTATAGTCCTCCCATTTGGCCAACCCACTGCCCCCAGGGTATTCACAAAATGTATGTTGGTGGTGGCGGCCTACCTCAGACTCTGGGAGGTCCAGATCTTCCCCTATCTGGATAACTGGTTGGTCAAGGGCAGCTTCCAGTCGCACCACTTTTGGCCTGTTGGTTTAAAAAAAAAATAGAAACACAAAGTCCACATTAGTCCCAATTCAACGCAGAGTTTATTGGGGCTGTCATAAACAGATAAGTAAGAGTTAATAGAACAGAAGTACTTCATCTCTCTTTTGCCTGTAAAGGGTTAACAAGATCAGCAAGCCAGGCTGTCACCTGACCAGAGGACCAATCAGGGGACAGGATACTTTCAAATCTTGAGAGAGGGAAGTTTGTGTGTGTGCTGTTAGTTTTTGGTTGTTGTTCACTCTGGGGGCTCAGAGGGACCAGATGTGCAACCAGGTTTCTCTCCAATCTCTCCGATACAGGCTCTTATAAGTTCAGACTAGTGAGTACTAGGTAGATAAAGCGAGTTAGGCTTATGGTTGTTTTCTTTATTTGCAAATGTGTACTTGGCTGAAAGGAGTTCAAATTGGTATTTTGCTGAAAAGATTTTAATTTGTACTTGTATACTTAGGCTGGGAGGGTATTCCCAGTGTCTATAGCTGAAAGACCCTGTACCTATTCCATTTTTTAAATTTACAAAGATAATTTTCACTCTTTTTTTCTCTTTAATTAAAAGCTTTTCTTGTTTAAGAACCTGATTGTTTTTTTATTCTGGTGAGACCCCAGGGGACCAGGTCTGGATCCACCAGGGAATTGGTGGGGAGAAAGGAGGGAAGGGGGAGAGAGAGGTTATTTTCTCTCTGTGTTAGAATTACTTTCTCTCTCAGGGAGAGTCTGGGAGGGGGAAAGAAAAGGAGGGGGAAAGGTGAATTTTCCTCTCTGTTTTAAGATTCAAGGAGTTTGAATCACAGTGATCTTCCAGGGTAACCCAGGGAGGGGAAGCCTGGGAGAGGCAACGGTAAGGGAAAGGGTTTACTTTCCTTGTGTTAAGATCCAGAAGGTCTGGGTCTTGGGGGTCCCCGGGCAAGGTTTTGTGGGGATCAGTGTGTACCAGGCACTGGAATTCTTAGTTGGTGGCAGCGCTACAGGTTCTAAGCTGGTAATTGAGCTTCGAGGAATTCATGCTGGTACCCCATCTTTTGGACGCTAAGGTTCAGAGTGGGGAATTATACTATGACAGGGGCGGTTCTGGACATTTCATCATCCAGAGCCTCCCTCCCACTGGACAGGTTCGATACCCTGAAGGGGCTCATCGACACAGTCACAAGGTTTCCAGTGACAACAGCCAGAGTGTGCCTCTAGCTCTTGGGTCATATGTCGGCATGCACGTATGTGGTCCATCATGCCAGACTCAGGATGAGGCCCCTCCAGTTCTGGTTGGCCTCAGAGTTCTCCCAGGCCAGTGACAGGATGGACAAAGTCCTCACGGTACCTGAGCCAGTGATCACCTCCCTACAATGGTGGTCCTCCCTGAGAAACATGCCCCAAGGGGTCCCATTCAGGGGCAGGGCCCCATTGCAGGAGCTGGTGTCCGACGCGTCGGACCTGGGATGGGGGGCCCATTTTGAGGATTTCAATAACTCGGTCCTGGGTTAGGGGTTGTTATAAAATTGGATGGGTGGGGTTCTGTGGCCTGCCTTGTGCAGGAGGTCAGACTAGATGATCATATTGGTCCCTTCTAACCTACGAGTCTATGTGGGGAATGTTCAGACCCAAGATCTGTGGTCAGCTCAGGATCTGACCCTCCACATAAACGTCAAGCTGCTCAGGGCAGTACAGCTGGCATGCATGGCTTTCCACTCACACCTGGAGGGCGTGGTCAGGGTCCTCACAGACAACACGGCCTCAATGTTCTACATCAACGGTCAAGGCGGGGCCTGATCCTCTGCCCTGTGCCACAAAGCCCTCAGGCTGTGGGACTTCTGTATAGCCCACGACATCTGCCTACAGGCCTTCCATCTGCCGGGAGCCCGGAACGCGTGGGCAGATCGCTTGAGCAGGGATTTCTCCTCTCAGCGTGAGTGGCCTCTCCACCCAGAAGTGGTGCACAGACTTTTCCAAATGTGGGGAACTCCCCAGGTGGACTTGTTCGCGACTTGGCAGAACCACTGCTCCGGGGAGGCTGGGACAGGGCGCTATCTCTGATGCCATCCTCCTGTCCTCGTCATGCCAGTTTCTCTATGCCTTTCCCGCATTCCCGCTGATCGGCAAGGTCCTGGAAGAGAAAAAGATGAGCAAGGCCCGGGTCCTTCTGATTGCCCCGGCATGGTCCAGACAGCATTGGTATGGGACCCTCACGAGCCTGACAGTTGTCACACCCTGGCCATTACCATCCCGCCCAGACCTGCTCTCTCAGGATCAGGGTTGCCTCCTCCATCCCAGCCTAGCAGCAATCCACCTCACGGCGTGGCTGCTCAATGATAAGGTCAGGAGGAAAGGATGTGCTTGTAAGGGGTTCAGTGCGTCCCTCCTAGAAAGCAGACTGCCCTCCATGCATGGAGCCAGATGGGTGGCGAGCAGGGTATTTCCCCTGTGGCCGCCCCAGTCCAGCTTATTCTGGACTATCTCTTTCACCTTAGAGCCCAGGGCCTGGTGCCCTTATCAGTCAAGGTGCACCTGGCGCCATATCGACCTTTCCTCCGCCGGTGCAGGGCCACACGGTATTCTCCCATGCTATGACTGGCCGATTCCTTAGGGGCTTAGATCGTTTCTTCCCATATGTTAGGCCCCCAATCCTGCGGAGGGACCTAAACTTGGTGTTGGCCCATATAAGCCGCTGGCCACATGCTCCTGGTCGCACCTCTTGTGGAAGGTGGCCTTCCTGGTTGCAATCATGTTGGGTAGGCGGATCTCGGCGTTCAGGGCCCTGACCTCTGAGTCCCTGTACACAGTATTTCATAAGGATAAGGTCCAACTCTGCCCACACCCTTCATTCCTCCCAAAGGTGGTGGTCAGCTATCACATGTGTCAGGACATTTTTCTGTTGGTCCACTGCCCCAAGCCCCATGCGTCAGTGAGGAGCACTGCCTCCACAGGCTGGATGTGAGATGGGCTCTGGCTTTCTACCTGGAGTGGACTAAACCATTCAGAAAGTCCTTGCAACTGTTTATCGCCTCAGCTGAGCGCGTGATAGGTCAGCCAATCTCCACTCAGCAGCTTTCCAACTGGATCACCTCATGCATCCCTACCTGTTATGACCTGGTGGGAATCCCTCCACCACCAATTGCGAATGCGCACTCGACTCGGGGGCAGGCCTCGTCGGCTGCCGCCTTGGCCCATGTCCCCATTCAGGACATTGGTTGGGCTGCTATATGGTTTTCAGTTCACACGTTCACCTCACACTATGCGACCATCTCCCAGACCAGGGATGACGCCGGGTTCAACAAGGCTGTGCTCTGTCCCAAGAATTTGTGAACTCCTACCCACGTCCAACAGATATAGCTTGGAATCACCTATTGTGGAATACACATGAGCAATCACTTGAAGAAGAAAAGACAGTTACCTTTTCCGTAACTGGTGATTCTCCGAGATGTGTTGCTTGTGTCTATTCCACATCCCACCCTCCTTCCCCTCTGTCGGAATAGTCTGGCAAGAAGGAACTGAGGTTGGGGGGAGTGCGCAGCTCCCCTTATACTGCTCCAGGCAGGTGCCACTACAGGGGGTGTTGCCCCCCTACGGGCACTGCTAAGGGGAAAACTTCCGGCACCGGCGCATGTGGCAAGCACACACACCTATTGTGGAATAGACATGAACAACACATCTCAAAAAACACCAATTAAGGAAAAGGTAACTGTCTTTTCTTTTCTTAGATTACAGCTCACGCTCTGTCTAATGCTTCCCCCTACATACCTCCCAAACACAGAGCATGGCCCTCTAAGGGTATCCTATACATCCTATTCTTCTTTGTACATTTAGCTTATGCCTTGAAGGTCCCAGGAAAAGGTCAAAAAGCTGACTGCATGCTCATACAAAACTGTAGCTGCTGCTGGATCTGCTCCTCCCTTCACTGGCAGAAATACTCCCAGCCATGTGAATCTTCTGTCTGGAGTATAAGCAAGAACATGAGAGCAGATGAAGGTGGCTGCTCTATGGAATTAGCAGCAGGATCCTTTTCTAGAGAGGAGGTTTTATCCCTTTGAGTCACCATCGACAGTGAAAGAAATCAAGGGCAGCGTGAGCAATGGGGCTCAATGCTGATTGGTAAGGGACCCTGTAACGGGATGGCACCCACCTCTCATGAGCGCCTGCTGGCCAGGTGCATGTGCCTGCACTCAGTCTGCTATGACCTCTGTCAGTGGTTTCTCAGGCGAGTTTTCAACTCAGCCTTCCGGTTGAGTCTCTCACACAGTCTGCACGTGAAACAAAACAGACCCCTTCCAGGGCATACCATCCTAGTACTCCTCCATTGGTATGTCTGTAGCCCTCCTGGGCTCAATCTTTAAATTGTCCTGGCCCTGGTATGGGGCTATAACCACAGGACTTCCTCCCTGGAGATACTGTCTTCATCCACTGTGGGCCTTTCACTCACCCCAGCTCTCCAGCTGGGCCACTAAACCATCTGATCCCCTTCTGGGAGTGTTTCACAGTTCAATATGCAGCCCTTTCTCTGGACCTTCTCAACTCTCTTTCCAGGGCTTAAGCCACTTCCCTACTGGCTGGTGGGGGACCCAGTCCTGGCCACTACTCTGGGTCCCAGCCCGGGGACCCTTTGAATAGCAGCCACAGGTCGCTGCATCCCTTTTAGCTAGTCACTATGCTGCTACAGTTCCATGGGTCACTTCCCCATGGCTTGACCCATACCATAGGGCTGACGTCTTTTCCTCAGTTCCAGCAGCCAGCCAGGAGCTGGCTCTTGCTTCCTCCAGTCTCGGCCAGCAACTGATCTGTCTGTGGTCCTGCCACTCCTTCAGCCAGCCAGGAACACGCTCCTCACTCCTGCAGCTCCAGAGACTGATCGGGTCATACCGACTGCAGCTCTTTCCATATGGCCCTACTTTCCAATTGGCTGCTTCTCACATAGCCACTCTGGGCAGCTTGAAGGATTCACCTCTGCTGCTCCCTTCTGGAATGGGTGTGGTCAGACCACAAGACCTTCAGCAGGGGCCCTCTGGGCCTAATACACCCTGCCACAGACCCTCTCTTCAGTCTTCCCTGTGTTTGTATCATAGGGTCTGACCCTTTCTGCCCACTGCAAAAGTTCCCAAGGAAAATCTGCCAGCCCTGTGCCACCTAATAAAATACTCCGCACAAGTGCACACAACCAGGCATGGTACCTAGCCCACGGTGCCCATCAGGGGGTGTGTCATAACTTTCCTACTCAGATCTGAACCTTAGAGTTCAGAACATGAGAAGCTAGCATGAAACCTCCAAATTTAATTACCAGCTTGGATCTGATATCGCTGCCACCAGCCAGAAAATTCCAGTGTCAGGCTCACTCTGGTCTCCCCAAAACCTTCCCTGGGGGACCCCAAGACTCAGATTCCTTGAGTCTCACAACAAAGGGGAATAAACCATTTCCCTTCCCCCTCCTCCCCTCCAGGTGTTCCCTCCCTGGGTTCCTGGAGAGAGATACAGAGTCAAGCTCCGTGAAGCTAAACAAAGGGATTCCACCCTTCCCCCCCTTCTCCATTCCTGTTAAGTACAGACTCAATTCCCTCGAGCCTCAACAAGGGGGAAAAAAAAACAGGTCTTCAAAAGCAAAACTTTATATAAAAAGAAAGAAAAAGACATAAAAATGGTCTCTGTATCAAGGTGACAATATACAGGGTCAATTGCTTAAAAGAAAAAATGAATAAACATCCTTATCCAAAAAGAATACAATTTAAAACATTCCAGCAACTACACATATGTAAATACAACAAAACAATATAAACTTATTGTCTTACTATCCTTGTACTTACAACTTGGAAACAGAAGATTAGAAAGCCTGGAGATAGAGAGATCACTCTCAGAGCCAAGAGGGCCACCGAACCAAGACAAAGAACACCCACCCAAAAACTTCCCTCCCTGGACATTTGAAAAATCTTGTTTTCTGATTGGCCCTCTGGTCAGGTGTTTGGTTCCCTTTGTTAACCCTTTACAGGTAAAAGAACATTAACCCTTAGTTATCTGTTTATGACAGGGTGACACTCCTTGCCAGAGGCTGAGGGGAGAAAATCTTCATGCAGGGAGAGAAGGCTGACAATGTGGATGGGCCTTGCAGTGCTCCCACTAGGAGCACATCCATTCTTCCCTCCCCTGCAATGCTGACTTCTCCTTACTACTATTTGAGTGGTATAAATGGACCAGCTTGGGGCAATGCCATAGTGAAGAGCTGAGATAAGAGGGGCTCTGCCTGCTGTGACTGTCCCTGTGCCATTCTCCTGAGGCAGCTCCTCCTGTCAGATGGACTAACCCAGACTTCCTGCCAATGGAGGACTAACAAGTAGCTGGGGGAGGCAAGAGGAGGATGAGCTTTCAGAGGTGGTAGAAACTGCAGAGGTTGGATAAATTCTGAGAGTCGACAAGTTTAAAGCCAGAAGGGACCATTAAACCATCGAGTCTGACCTCCTGCACATCGCAGGCTGTTACCTTTCCCCCACCTACCCCTGTAAGGAGCCCAATAACTTGTGATTGGCTAAAGCAGGGGTAGGCAACCTATAGCACGCGTGCCAAAGGCAGCACACGAGCTGATTTTCAGTGGCACTCACACTGCCCTGGTCCTGGCCACCGGTCTGGGGGGATCTGCATTTTAATTTAATTTTAAATGAAGCTTCCTAAACATTTTAAAAACATTATTTACTTTACACACAATAGTTTAGTTATATATTATAGACTTATAGAAAGAGACCTTCTAAAAACATTAAAATGTATTACCAGCATGCAAAACCTTAAATTAGAGTGAATAAATGAAGACTCAGCACACCACTTCAGAAAGGTTGCTGACCCCTGGGCTAAAGCATAGTTTCCAGAAGGCAGCCAGTCTTGATTAGATGACATCAAGAGATGTCAAGAGATGGAGAATCCAGCACTTCCCCTAGCCATTGGTTCTTATAATACCTTTCTCCCCTAAGTGAAAGAGCCCATTAGTACTGGGTATTTTCTCCCATGAAGGTACTTATACACTAATCTAGCCACCTCAGTCTTCTTTTTGCTAAACTAAAGACAATGAGTTCCTCAAATCTCCCTGTAAGGCATCTTCTCCAGCCTCAGTCAATTTGGTGGCTCTTTCCTGCACCCTCTCCACCTTTTCAACAGCTTTTTTAAAATTTGGACACCAGAACTGGACACAGTATTCCAGTAATGGGCTCACCAATGCTGTATCCAGAGGTAAGACTACTCCCTGCTCTTACTTGCTCCTCTCCTGTTTATACGGCCAAGAAGCACATTGGCATGTCAAAGCATTGCACTGGGAGCTCAGATGGAGTTTCTTGTCCATTTTGACCCCCTAAATCCTTCTCAGAGTCACCACTTTCTAGGATATAGTCCTGTAAATATCAGTTGGTCAGAAAGTGAGTGGCCAACTCCCACCTCCAGCTCAGCCTCCCCGCACTCCACCGACACCAGGCACTCAGTGTCTGAACTAGAATGCAGACTCCCTGAGGCAGGATCAGTCTCCTGGGATGTTTGTAATGCTACCAGCACACAGTCAGTGCCTGATCAATAATACAATTTTATTGGCTCCAATTGATGGGGTTTGTGTAGAAATGTGGGGGCAGAGGTGAAGATACTTTTACCCTCAAGAATTCTGTGTCTTGCAATTATTGGCTTGCAGCAGAGAAAGCACTAGGAGTCATGGCCTCTCCTGGAGCTTAATGCTAGACTTCTGATAAGATCATAGCTATTAAAATAGTTTTCTCAATTCCCAGTTCAATAGTACTGTAATACCCTGATAGGATCATGGATTGGCTCTGATCAAATTGGCTCTAATCTCTCCTTCAGAGCAGAGCACAGGGCAAAGCGGCCCTATTACAGGGAAATTTTAATTGGAGATTATTTATTTTTGTGGCTGACTTCAGACCCAGTTGGGGGTTAAGCGAGTTCCTGTTATCGGCACACAGACTGCTGACCAGCCATTCAGAGCAGTCTAACAGGCTCCAAAGCACTTCAACATGTGGCTTCTAAAACCCATCTTTCTGCTCTTCCATTCACCCTAGCAAGGTTTCTCATCTCTGCTAATATAATTCCCTGGGCAGGGACTCTACCAGTTAATAAGAGCCTTACAGAGAAGATGCTTGGTACTTTGCAATAGACACCTTCGTGAAGGATGAGCAGTCACCATTACTCATGGATTTTCTAAGTTCCTCCCAGGTTGGGGCCCAGCTGAAAAGGAGGTGTCCCCTGTCCTGGGTGCTGAAATCAGCAAAGTGGCTCAACCAACAAAGAGGTAAAGGTTAAGCGTGGGAAAATGCTCCTTCAAACGAGCGAGAGTATGGATTGGAACGACCCACGTGAAGCAGCGTAACTGTAGGTAAGACACAGAAGTAACCCTCTAAAGCCAGAGCTCTCGCCACCTCCCTTCTCAAGACTCATTTGTGCTGTGATCTGAATCCTTTCACGAAATCACCCCACCAGTGTTGGCTAAGGGACTGACCAGATCAGCTGACTTTACTTACTGGGAGCAGGAAAATACTGGCTGTGTTGGAACCCTCAAGTTGACTGCGTTGCTAACCTGTGTAACTGCATGACCTTGTTAGACACCATCAGCCCCTTCCCTCCTGTTTGCTACATTCAGCTGTTGCACTGGAAGCTCTTCAGAGCAAGGAATGATCTTACCTTGTGGCTGTGCAGGGCCCCACACAATGATCCTGACTGGGGCCTCTGGGTGCTACGGCAGTGTCAGTAATGCTAGAATAGCCATTCTTCCACACACACTTTCCCTCCACAGCAGGAGAAAGGCAGCTCTTGTTCAGTGGTAGCTGGAGAGTGCAGGTGATTAGAGAGGGAACTGGAGTGTTTTTCTGTCAGGAAGTCCATGATTTTGCTCATGAACTTGATCGTGTTGAAACAGTTAAGGCCTCCTTTGCAGCCACCTCCGCCTCTGCATCTAATGGTTCAATCACAGACGTAATTAGATGAGATGCCAATGGCCTAATGAAGAGTGACTGGCAGCTCTGAGGGAGGTGACATTAAAGTGTTTAAATGCTATGGCCAGGGCCGGTGCAACCATTTAGGCGGATTAGGCGGTTGCCTAGGGTGCCAAGATTTGGGGGCGCCAAAAACTGGTGCCCCCCAATTTTTTTTTAAATGGTTGAGCAGCCGCTGCTGCTGGGAAAGAGAGGGAGTCTGAGCTGCCGCCGGCAGCCCAGCACATCCCCTGGGTCAGGGCACTGCCGCGGCAGCCGGCAGCCCAGGGCGTCCCCTGGGTCAGGCCGCCGCCGCGGCAGCCAACAGCCCAGGGTGTCCCCCGGGTCTGCGTGCCGCTGCGGCAGCCCAGAGGTTTGGGCTGCCCACGGCGCGCTGACCCAGGGGAATCCCTGGGCTGCAGGCAGAGGCTCAGAATCCCTCTCCCTCCCAGAGCAGGGCTCCAGCCTATGCCATTTTTCTCGTTGCCGGCAGGGGCGCCGGCGGCTGGGCAGAGCTGCGCAGCTCTGCTTAGGGCACGTGGCAGGACCCCTTCGAAGGCAGTGCGATACCAGGGCATCTGGAGGAAAGCGGGGGCTGCCCCCTGGCTCAGCCTCCATGTCAGCCCCCACGAGGGGCATGGAGAAGAAAAGAGCCTCAGCAGTGGTCTGGTGGAGTGGAGGAAGAAAGAGGACTCCGATGCTCATGCGTTGGGCAAGGTAAGCAAGTGCTTCCCCACAGCTTGGCCTCAGGTGCCTGTGCTCCTGCCCCCTTGGTCCTTGGCTGGTCCCTGCTGCTGCTCCCCTTGTGCCTGGATGGCTGGAGAGAACAGCAGCCTGCAGTGCTGAGCTGCCCCAGTGCCCCCAGGCACCCCCCTGACCCTATCCCCCCCACAGCCCTGACCCCCAGGTCCGAGCCCAGTCCCTCTGAGCTGGAAACCCCCTGACCCCATCCTCCCCACAGCCCTGACCCCCAGCTGACAGATAGTGTCTGTAACACAGTTATTGCTCTTCGCATCCTCTTGACTCTCCCAGTTTCTGTGGCCAGTGGTGAGCGAAGCTTCTCCAAGCTCAAGTTGATAAAAACATACATGCGAACATCAATGTTGCAACAAAGACTTGTTGGGCTATCTACCTTGTCACTAGAACATGACATTGCTCACAGCATTGACTTGGAGGAACTTGTTTCTAAATTTGCTAAACTTAAAAGCGCGGAAACATAAATTCTAAATTATAACATGTTACTCTGTGACCGTGTATTGTGTATAATGTATGTGATTTTTTTTTGTGGGGGGGGGGGCGCAAGATGGAAGTTTCGCCTACGGCCCAAAATATCCTTGCACCAGCCCTGGCTACGGTTGTACGAAGGGCTGCACTTATCAGTCTGCCCACCGCAAAAGTTCCCACGGAAACTCTGCTAGCAGCCCCGTGCTAATCCTCTGCATCAAAGCAAATGCTAATTAAACCCATTATTCACGGTGTCATAAACAGATAGCTAAGGGTTAATGTTCTTTTACCTGTAAAGGGTTAACACAGGGAACCAAACACCTGACCAGAGGACCAATCAGGAAACAAGACTTTTTCAAATCTGGGTGGAGGGAAGTTTTGGGTGTGAGTTCTTTGTCTTGGGTCTGACCCTCTCGGCTCTGAGAGTGATTTTTCTATCTCCAGGCTTTCTAATCTTCTGTTTTCTTTTGTGGGCTGCCTCTTTGGCTGCTTGTTCTCTTTTGTAGGCTGCCAGTTTGATGTTTTCTTCCTTTTCTTTCAGCTTCACCTCTTTTTCTCTTTTTTCCAGTTGTCGCCTGTGGTCTGCTTCTTTGATTTGTCCTTTGGCTTTCCTTTTTGCCTTAGAAGTCATGGTTCCTGTTTTCTTGTGTTGGGGTACCCTCTGGTGTTTATTGTCAGAACTGCAGGTTCTCTGTTGCCTCCTGGGGTCTGCCTAGCAACAGTGGCTTTTTCCCTTTCTTCCTCTAGCTAATCTTTTAAATGTAAAGTAAACCAGAAAAACCACTTTATTTGCATGTGTATTGTGCTGGGTACTTGACTCTCAATGGGAGTGCTATGTTTAACAAAAGACCCTTAAATGTTCCTTGCTTAATATGCAAGCCACTGCAAGGAGAGAACAGAAAAAAAAAATTTCTCTCTGGTTTCTTTTAAAACCAAACCCTTTCTGCTTAAAAGCCCCTAGCAGAGAAAAGAAAAATATAATATTCCTACTGGCTTCTGGATTCTATCTATCCCACCACTGCACACCATGTCATAACATTTTTCCCAGATCTGGACCTTAGCATCCAAAATATGGGTGTTAGCATGAAAACCTCCAAGCTTAGGTACCAGCTTGGACCTGGTATCGCTGCCACCAGCTAAGAATCATACAGTGCTTAGCTCACTGTGGTCTCCCCAAACCTTCCCTGGGGGACCCCAAGACTCAAATTCCTTGAGTCTCACAACAAAGGGGAATAAAGCATTTCCCTTCCCCCTCCTCCCCTCCAGGTGTTTCCTCCCTGGGTTCCTGGAGAGATATACAGAAGCAAGCTCCGTGAATCTAAACAAAGGGATTCTACCCTCCCTGTTTCAAATCCTGGAAACACAAGTACCGAGAGAGAGCTAATCTCTCTTCCCCCTCACCCAGAGGGTATGCAAAGTCAGGCTTAGTAAATCTAACACAAAGAGATTTTCCCCCTGACTTCTTCCTCCCACCAATTTCCTGGTGAGCTGCAGACTCAATTCCCTGGAGTCCCCACTAAAGAAAAACTCCAACAGGTCTTAAAAAGAAAGCTTTATATAAAAAAGAAAGAAAAAGGACATAAAATGATCTCTGTAATAAGGTGACAATAGACAGGGTCAATTGCTTAAAGGAAAAAAATGAATAAACAGCCTTATTCCAAAAGAATACAATTTAAAACATTCCAGCAACTACACACATGTAAGTACAAAAGAAAAACAATATAAACCTATTGTCTTACTATCCTTGTACTTACAACTTGGAAACAGAAGATTAGAAAGCCTGGAGATAGAAAAAATCACTCTCAGAGCTGAGAGGGTCAGACCCAAGACAAAGAACAAAGAACTCACACCCAAAACTTCCCTCCACCCAGATTTGAAAAAGTCTTGTTTCTTGATTGGTCCTCTGGTCAGGTGTTTGGTTCCCTGTGTTAACCCTTTACAGGTAAAAGAACATTAACCCTTAGCAATCTGTTTATGACACATGGAGGAAACAAGGCTGGCTGGGGTTTTTTGTTTTTCTGAGTGGCCAAACTCAGCCACTAAGTAGCAGCGTTCGGGCACTGGGAAGTGGTGTAACCGCCATGATAAGTAGAATTACAAGGACGGTTCTATGTTTGTAATGTGAGCTCAGTGCTCCGGCTGAAGGAACCTGCCCTGTGCGGAGTGGTCTGACATGCAAACTTGAGACCAGGATTTGCAATAGGAGCAGCAGCAGCAATAACCTTCCTCCACTGGTTCACTTTCACTCAGAGTTGCTGTGTTCTCTGATCATGCTGCAGTGTGTCTCTGGCAGCAGCCTGAGCTGAGAAGACCACCATGCTCAGTAGGAGATGAGAATTCAGTGTTGTTCATTAGGCCCATTGTATCTCCCATGCTGCTTGCCCAGGGGACATCAACATGGCATCCCAGGGTGTTCTTCTGCAGAGAGATTTCAGTCTTTGTGTTCATTCAGTCCTGGGCTTTTCTTCATTTTATTGCCCTTGCTTTCCCTCAGTGTTACACCAATGTATGTCCATTGGGACTGTGTCCTCCAAGTTAATTCAGCTTTTGGGCCACACTTTTGCACTCTCCAGCCATAGACTGGTGTTAAACTCTATCCTGGCATGTGACCTGGGCTCAGTCTCCAGGTCTATCCCAGGTTACACATCTCTTCTAGGCTCAACTAGAGCTATGCTTGGTGGAGCACAGAGTCTACCCTTTCTTGGACTGGGAATAGGGATATCCAGTGTGTATTTAATTTCAAGATCACATACGCCTTCTCCTACGACACCACTGGATTCTGCCAATGTTTGTAATGAATTCCAGCTCAGGAATCAAAGGACAAATATGTTATTCCTTTTAAACCCCCTCTCCCAACTCCCAAGCTGTTCTCCCTTGAACTAATATTCTAGCAGTCTTTCAGAAGTTTGGAGCTACTGGTTCTAAATGCACATTCTGTCTAAAGTGACAGGCTAAGAACCCTGGGATAATGACCGAGTGAGAGCCCTGAAGATGGATTTGTTACAAAAAGAGCTGGGAAAGACCAACATGATATCATTTTGTGAACGGTTTGGTGAACAGTAACCATGTTGGCATAACATATTTAGACTTACCGCATGACACTGATTAAAAATAAATAGCACTATGCGGCATTAGACTATTTTACTACAGCTAGATGCAAGGTCAGACATTTAAGAACTATGAATGTAGGTCACATTAGTAGGGTAGGGAACTGTATTTTAGACTCAGAAAAGGACTTAGGAATCATGGTGGATACCAAGTAAACATGAGCTCCAAGTGTGATGGTGTGACTAAAAGCCACTAATGTGACCCTAGCATGCATAAACAGGAGAATATTGAGTAGAAGTAGGGATGTTTTGCCACTGTATGTGGCATTAGTGAGGCCATGGCTGAATACTGTGTTCAGTTCTGGTGTCCACACTTTAACAAGGATGCTGACAAACTGGTAAGGGTTAAGAAAAGAGCTACAAGAATGATTTAGGATCTGGAAATCCTGCCTGACAGAGTGCTACTAGTGACTTGATCATGGTCCACATGGGCAGAAGTGTTCTTATGGCAGAGCATTTGTTAATTTTACAGACACAGGTATCATGAGAAACAGTCATCGGAAGCTGAAACTAGACAAACCCAAACTAGAAACAACGGGAAATGTTTTAATAGTGAGGTTCATTAACCATTGGAACAATTTATGCTACAGACATGATGAATTCTCCATCACTTGAAGTCTCTAGATCATGACTGATTCGCTAAGTGATATGCATAACTCAAAACAGAAGTTATGAGCTTGATAGGAATTGCTGGTGAGATTCTATGGCTTGTGATGCAAGACATCAGACAAGATGATTATAGTGGTGCTTTCTGGCCCTAAAAATCTATGAATATATGCCAACTAGTTAGAAAAAAGGCAGAAATCAAGTCTGGATCAGAAAAAGGGTGGCAGTTTGTCAACATGGAACAGAAGGGAAAAGATCCAGGGGGCAACATCTGGAGTGCCACCCTAATCCTCTTTGGACGGGTAGGGAGAGAGAATGCCCTGAATGTCACTGTGATTAAGCTGACACTCCAAGAGCACGTGGCTTTCCCTGCCACGTCAGACGCATGAACATTGTTGTTCCTTCCATTTTACCAGGCATGAGAGCAGCATGTAATGGAAGATTGATGCAACTGTCTGGTCAGCTGGTATTGGAGCTGTACCCATCTGGACTGGTCATCACAGTGGCTGATGTTCCTTAACTGTAGTTTTATCTACTGCTCGATCTCAAACCATTTGGCAAATATTAATTTCACGTCAGCTGTCCTGTAAGGTGAGTAAATATTCTCTGAAGACATCATCTATACAGGATTCTCACACCTGAGTCTTGGCTTCTTAGCATGAGACAAGCAGAACTCTGAACTCTTAAAGTTTAGTGAGTCTGGAAAGTAGTCGAAGGGTGAAGCATGAACTCTCTCTCTTGGCCACCATATGTCAATCCCCTGCTGGGTGTAGGTGTTCTGCTCAAAACTGTGGTCAGTGAAGGAGTTCCCTGCAGGTGATGGCACCTCACCAACCGTTGTGCCAGTGACACCTAGTCCAGGATTCTTCCATCTCTCTACCCAGCCTTCTCATCAGGTTCAGCTGGTTGTCTGGCATTGATTGAGGCTTTTGGATAACTGCATCTCCTTTTGCTATAGCCCGAGTGGCCCAAAATGAAAAGGCCAAATCAGAGGCAATGCTGACACTACAGACATCTGCAAAATAGCTACAACGCCCCCGCTATGCACGCTTGCCCTGCATTACTGTTTAGCTTCACCCTCCAAGAGGGATCCCCTTTCTAGATTCTCCCTGCTCCAGAACCTGTTTGGCAGCCCTATGTTGGAAACTCTTCCACTCCCCAAAGAAGTTTGTTTTATTTCAGAAAGAGCCTCTTTTTCAGTTGGCCTCTTTCTTTAAGTATTCTTTTTCTTTGGGTTCTCTCTTGCTCTCTCGCTGTATTTTTCTGGCCCTCAGCAACATAATAATTGCGAGGCGCTCAGATACTAATGGATTTTATTCTCAGCACCTCTGAGGTAGGCAAGTGTTGTTATCCCCATGTGCAAATGGCAGGGGGGGAAGAGGGCAGATGAAGTGACTTGCCTAGGGTCACACAGGAACTCTGTGGCAGAGCAAGGAATCTAAGCCAGATCTCTCGAGTCCCTTGAGTGGTTGTGAGCTCATTCTCCTGCCTTGAGTTGCCCCTGAGGTTGAGTTTGAGAGGCACCTCGGTGTCTCTCCCTCCCCTCTCTTCCCATTCATTCTGTTGGCGTTGGCCTTGTCACAGCTGCCTGTTTGAAGCTTTGTGCTCCTTTTTCCTTTGGGACACTCCTGGAGCGGCGACTCCCCAGCTGTGAGAACCCTGCACTGTTGGAATCTGCAGAGAAGGGGAAATTCCTTGCCTTGTTGTGCTTCTCCAAAGAGCTCATCTTGCGGAGTTATCACTCTTCCACCACCTCCCCTCCTTCTGGAGGTTACCTCTTTGTGACAGGGCATGACTCTCCACTTCAGCACCTCCTGGTGGCCATCCTGGGAATTAGCTCTGGTTTGCCAATGCGCCCTCACCGAGTGGCATTTTGGTGCCATCACTTCTGTTGTCAGGACCCGTGTCACTCTCAGAACCATAGTGTCCTCTTCTGGACACAGCCTTCCAGCTGTGCCCCACTCATTTCTCTCCTCGCCTTCCAGGGGGCCAGCAGTTCTCTGTCCAGCCACTTGCCTCAGTGGCAGCTGTAGTCCAGGGTCTAGCCACCTGCATCAGTGGTAAACTGCAGACCATACTCTAGCCACTCCCCTCAGTGGCAAGTGGAGCCAAAGGGATGAGGGATCCGGGACTGCCCACTACTCTGGGTCCCTGCCCAGGGACCCTCTAGCCAGCAGCCACGTGCTGCGTCACCTCCAACCCCCGCCATCTGTTTTCCTTGGCCACTTCCCTGCAGCCTTAGCACCTTTTCCAGCCTTGTATCAGAGCCTCAGTCTGGCAGCAGTCAGCCGGGCGCTCACTCATGTGCCCAGCACTGCTCTAGCCATGGGGCTGTCCTTTCTCCCTCCTTCAGAGTAGCCAGCCCTCCTTTCTCAAACTCCAGGGAGTCACTGCCACTGCTCTGTTCAGCAGCCCTTCTGATATGGCCCAGCCTGGCCCTGATTGGCTGTCTCTCTAAACCTTCTCCCAATTGGCTGTCTCTACAAGCCCTTTCCTAATTGGCCATCTCCTGTGCAGCCTCCCCGGAGCTGCTTTAACCCTTCTTCTGCCAGTGTGGGGCAGATGCTCCACCATACTCTTTTTTTTTTTTCCTTTCTTTCTTTCTCTCTCTCTCTTGCGCTTTGTTGTTGGTTTAACTGTCAGGCACATTATTTGTCTTATGCTGATCAATTTGAATTGGCTTTTCTTCCCGGGAGCCCTGCATCCCACACAGCACAGGGAACTGATGGAAGGGGACCGTTCTGAGACAGCATTTATACTCAGCAGGGGAGGAGTGTGATGGCCAATAGGAGACCTAGCTTGCTACCCAGCTACTGTTGCTGCCCTGAAGGGTCAAATCCCCTTCAAAATGAAAGGACTCAAGCCACGGGAGAGGATCCTGCACAGACAACACCCCCCAGAGAAGCAGAATGGCAGGTACAATAATTTTCTGTTGTTGTTGCTTAACCAGATAGGAAAACTGAGGTCCAGAGAGTTCATGGGACTTGCTCAAAGTCACATGGTGATGCAGGAACAGAACCCAGGTCTTTGGGGCTGTAATGAATGGACAACACTGCCTCCCCTGGGCAGCTCATGTAGTGGATGTATGCATAGTGAAAGCATAGATTGTCTTTCCCTTCTTGACACGCTGGGCAGTGTTCTGCCATACTGCCCTTGTGCTCTCTTTTTTACGTCTAATCCTGGTACCAAGGTCACAGCATGTACCGTTGGTTGGTGAAGGACATACAGGCTGTTCTGTTTAGTGCCTCTGTCTGTCCGCTGTGCCGTGAGGGAGAGATTGGTGTTTTGAGCGGTTGGGGCTAAGAGGTGGATCACTGGCACAGCTGGTGTGGGAAGCCGAACTCTTCGTTTGCATAAACTGGGGCAGATACCCCCAAGGGCTGAGAGCTGTTTGCCCTGTCCTCCACCTTCGGCCCGTCCTGCTGATCCTTTGCAAATGTTTTTTGCAGCCTCTGTATTTTTCCTCCCTGGAGGGATTGCAGACTCTTGTTTGAGGTATAATAAACTAGAGAATAAATTAGCTCTCCCCTAGGGAAAGTCCTTCTAACAAATTCCTCTTAATGCAGCTGATAGCTTATTATCCAGTCACTGCCTACACAGCCATCCCCTCCCTTCTGTTTTTTTGCTTTGGTTTTTGTTCTGGCTCGACAATGCCTGAGTGAAACTCAAATCTATTTAGATTTCAATTGTTTCACTCAGCTCCTTTGCTTTCTTTTCAGCTCGCGAAATGCCTACTGTAATGCTGCCTCTGCCAGCCCAGCACGGGGGTGCAGACTACAGGTACCTGGGCTGTTGGCACACTGGAGAGCTAGGAGGGAATTAAGGCTGGAACCAGTAAGGCTTTAACTCGGCTGGCTCACCTCGTGAGCCCCTTCCCTAACTCCACAGTCATTCATCACTCTGGCATCTCAATTAGAAAAAAATCCAACCCCCCTGATTCCCCCCCTGGGGCTGCTCCTGCTGTCAAGGGGAGGGGACGATGGGTGTGTGAGGCTTGGGCTCTGTGCAGCAGCACCGAACTCCTGCCCCTGATGAGCACTTCCAGGTGTGGAATGCCAGGAATGCCACCCCTTGCTCAGAGCTGCCTGTTCCACTGCACTGGCTGCAGATTCTGCTGGATTACTGGGGGGGGGGGGGAAGCAGAGGAGCTTCCCTCCCCCTGGCTTTGTCTTTTTGGGGGTGGAGGGGAGAAGCGAGCGGCCCCTTGTGTGAGCAGGAAGAAGAGTTTGTCAGTGCTAGGCTTGGGCAGTGAGTCAGCCCCACACCAAGTACCTCCTAGCAGGGAAAGCAGCTTTCTGTGCAGCTTGAGCCTGGAATAGGCCTGGGTTAGGGCTGGCTTGTGGTCCAATAGGCTGTCTGCAGAGGAGAACTACTCCTGAAGGGATGATGGGGACCCTAACCGAGCATCTCACCGGTTACAGTTCCGATACACTCTAGCCTGGCCTGAGCCTGGGGAAAGGGTCTTGGGGCTATCCTCTGTGAGCTTCGAAACTGGCACAAATGCTCTAGCCATCTCCAGCACTTCACCTCCACAAGCCTCTTCTCCCGCACTTCCAGCCTCGTGCTCCCTGTTCCTTGCCTCTTGGTTCTGGGCCGCGTGAGAACTGAACCCAGGGCTCCCCAGGGCCAGCAGAGAGCACTAAGCCCTGGGCCTCAGTGCTGCCTGAGTGCAGCTACTTGGGGAGCCCAAAGGAAATGCAGGGGGAAGGCCCCTTACACACAAAGGTTCCTTCCCCTTTAACATGCCCCCCCCCCACCCTCCAGGGGAAGGACAGCACCTGGGCAGTCTTGGTCGCCCAGAGGATGCGGGAAGGGGGACTTGCAATCTGAAAGCAGGAAGGGCAGAGTACAGGGGGGTAGGCATCCCTGTTGAAGGCCACTCTATTCTCACAATAAGTGGAGGAGGGAGGCATCTGACCACATCCTGCCACTGCTAGGCACTTCCCGGCTGCTGACACAAGTCTCTATCCCCAGATCGCTCAATTCAAATGTTTAGTTTAGGATGGCAAATGAGCTGAAGCTGCTGAGATTCTTTTTCCTTTAAGCAGCCCCTGCTCCATCTCAATTAAGGCTGTTTAAGTCCATCCAGATGGTCTAATGGGCCTCATAATAGTACAATTTGTGTCACAGTTCAGAGCTGTTTGAAGAATCCCAGCTCGATAATGATGGTAACATTTCAGCTGTACCTGTCACACATCCATCTCTATTGATCAAGAAGATGAATAACAGAGGGACTGCTGACCTGGCATGTTGAGGCAGGCAGGGGGTTCCTGCAGGGAGGCCTATTCCCCTGCTGTAGGCTGTCACTGTTCAGATCCCATTGTGGTGGTGCCATGGTGGCTTATTTCCCAAGGCTTTGGGGGGACAGCTGCTGCTGCTGGAGTTGGGTTTGCACCAAGTCATATTCTTTAGGAAACAGCTGGAGCACAGAAATCTCTCAAGCCCTTGCAGACACACAGCCCCAATGCAGACAGCTGTTCCACCTGCATTCCCTCCACACCTCACAGTTCTGCTTCTCCAACCAGGTTACAATGCCATCCTGCCCTGTGCAGGCTGCTCTCCACTTGGAGATGCTGAGATTGCAACAGCAGAGACCCCTAGTAACAGCCAGTACTCCTGCATGCATCTTTCCCTAAGGCACCTGCTGCTGGCAGAGTCAGGGACTGAGGTAGCAGGGTGTGACCTCACAGCTGATGCTCCCATGACATTCCCTATATTGTCTCCTGCTGGCCTGGCAAAGCTGATGACATGCTCAGATCCTAGTTTTCCAGGAACTGCCCCAGAGACAGTTTGACAATGTGAGTTCCTCTGGGTTCAGTCATCGGTGAGGGAAGCTGCTTCCTAAACACCACAGTTGCTGTGGCTCTTGATCAGAGGAAGGTGATTGCTGTGTTGCATCACTGATGGGTTCTGCTCTCTTGGGAGTGAAGGCAATGAGCCCCTGCAGTTGCTGCTGGGAAGGAGCTCCAGGATCAGGAAATCCCGGCATGCCCAAGCTTGGTGCAGCAGAATGGGCTTTCGGCGTTGCATAGATATAATACAATGGCTTTGCCAGACTCTTTTGTGATGCCTAACACAGACCTGAGAGTGTCCTGCAGTGGGTCAGAGGCTGTGCTGCCCTTGCCTCTGCCATGGCCTGAAAGAAATGCCATGTTGACTTGGCACCAAGGAGCCCATTTTTCTGGCATATATGGGCACCAAGGAGCCCTTATTTCTGCCATTTTTCTGGCATATTCCCTCCTAATGAAGGCTGGACCCCCAGCTTTTGCTGTGCTGACGTGTTTCTAGGGTGTGCTGAACTAAGTGAGATGGCAGGGCCTGGTCTCATGCAGTCCTTAGCCCATCTGGTGTACCCATCAATACAGCAGCTAGACATCAACCGCTAAGTGCCAAAAGTGCCAATGCTTGGTTTAAGGCTTGCACTGAGGGGAGATCAGATGCTGACAGACACATTTAGGCAGCTCCGTGTGGTCCTGCTGTGTTGGGGAGGAAGGCTGGCCTGAACATTAAGGCACTAGGCTTAGAATCAGGAGCTCTGGGCTCAATAGCCAGCTTGGCCACAGATTCCAGCTGTGACTTGGGCAAATCACTTCGGTCAAGATTTTCAAAAGTGTCCCCTGATTTGGGGTGCCCAATGGAAGCCAGCCAGGGGATCACTGTAGGGTGCTCAGCACTTCTGAAAATGAGGGCTCACATCAGGCACCAAACTCTTGAATCCCCTGACAGCTGGAGCCTCTGTTGAAAACATTGGCCTCAATTTCTCTGGGCCAAGCTCCCTGTCTGTGAAATGGGATCATGGTACTTCCTGTCCCCTGGGGTGCTGCGAGGATGGATTCAAGAGTGACAGTGAGGGGCCCAGACATGCTACTAATGGGGGCCAGAGAAATCTTGTAAACCATTTGTAAGAATGCTCACTGGGATGCACCCCCCACTCCCAGACCTGTGACTGTCTTAGTGCAGAGAGAAGGTGTCTTACTCCTAATGTTTGCCACCACATGTTCCTATCGCTTGGGAAAGAGCTGCTCTGAGTGGCAGCCCAAGTCTCTGTGAGAGCCCCTTACCCTCCCACTAGCTGGGTGCCTGCCTGGCAGCTCCCCTGAGCTCACTGAGATGTTTTGGTGCATGCCTCCTTTGTGCTCCAACCCAGTTCTCTTTCAGGCTCCGTCAGCCAGTGGCAGCCCCCAGAGGAAATGTTCTGGGGCAGCTCTCAGGCCTAATTCCTAGCAAAGCAAGGCACTGCTGTGTGCATGAGCCTCCCGCTTACCAGTGCCTGCATCCACCGGATAGTGACAAAGCTGCTTTCACCAGGGTGAGCGCGGAGAGGAAGAACAAAAGGCTGGTGTCACTGGTGTGCGGTCTGGGAAGGGAAGAGCAGGAGACGCACTCCATGAGGGTTCTGAACAACCCACTCTGGATCAGATCAGTCTCTAACAGATCACTCTTCTCCAGCCAGACGGAGGGACATGTCCATTGCCCAGGACATGAGAAGAGAAAGCAAGAAACCTCAGTAATCCTTCCTTCTCAGCCAGCAGCACTTGTGCCTCAGGATAACAAATCAGAGGCCGGGCTGCCATGGGCTTCAGTTTCTTCTCTCGCTTCTGGACCTGTCACACACACAGTCCTTTGTCCTTGAGCCTCTGCCCTTCTTGAGCCAAGCCCACACGGATCCTACAAGCTTGGAAACAACTTGTCTGGTCCTTGCAGCGTTTGGATGGGAGTGAAGCTGATAATTTTAATATTTTTCATACAATCCCCTGCCTCCCCCTTGAGCCAATCAGAAAGCACACCTGGAGCCATAGAGCACATGATGAGCAGAGCTGGGTAAATAACTGATTTTTCAGTTCCCTGGAAGTTGTGAAGAATTGGAAAAGAACTGGGTCCAACCCAAATCTGGAAGATTATTTTTTTTGGTGAATCAGAAACATTTGTTTTGGGTCAAAGAAAACGTCTAGTTAGATCTGAACTGTTTTATTTCTAGCTATTTTTAAAGGGCTAGATTCACACACACACAATGGGGGTGGGAGGAGAGGGCTGGTTGCTCAGCCTATTGCTTTTAGCACCATGGTTACAGCACACACATTGAAAGGGAGAGATCTGGGTTTGAGTCCTTGCTCCAGAGTGATCAGTCAGAGCTCTGTCCCCCACATACCAGAGTGCTAACCGCTGGGCTAAAAGTTATAATGTAATCACCTCCCCGACAGCAGCTGGTTTGTAAATCTAGCCTGATTTTTTTTCTGGCCACAACTATTTGGCCAATTTGTGTCAAACCTGCAAATAGTCTCAGGTCCACCAAAACTGCACTTCTGCTCATTTACTATTTGTCCAAAAAATGTCACCCAGGTCTTCGGATGTGAGAGAGGTTAGTGGAAAGGTGAGCGGGCTTTGGGTTCCTCCTTAGAAAGGGCTTGAGATAGAAAGTTACAGCCAAATGGCAATAGCTGATATAATCCCACTGGGCCATGCTGGCACTTCAAAAGCCCTCATTTCAGGCTGGGGAGCCATTAACTCTACGCTCCCTTCTCCCAACCTTAGCAAGGGGGATCTCTGCTAGGCCCCAATGTATTGCTGCTGCTGCCCATATTCTGTCCCATTCAGGGTGTGTGCACTAACCAGCCTGGTCTCTGTGATAGGTTGGTGTAGCACCACACAGCAGGAAGCAGTGGGCATTGTCTGGGGCAGCTGAGCTCTGAGTCTGGTTAATGTGGGCCAGCTGCCTAGGGATGGGTCCCACACTCCTGCTGCTGTCATTGTGTCTGAGCTCAGCTAGCCCTTGGCAGAGTGGAAACCCAAGGGGCATCATGCACTGTGAAGCTGTTTGTTTTTCTGCAGCTCTTCCATTCTTTCTTTGCTGAGCACAGTTGGTTTATGGCAGTGAGTGTGTTCTTGCCTTGGCTTTTTCTGGACACACAGACATCACTAAACTAGCTACCATGCATTTGAGATTAAAGCTCACAGGTTCAAATCTCAGCCTCCCAGCCTGGTATGAGAGCCCAGAACAAAGGCTGCTCAAGACAATCTGCTGCTCTAGGCAAAACTTCAGTGTGCTCTTAACCCCCAACAGAGGTTTTTAGGTGGGGGGTGTACTTTTGGTTGGGGAGGTGGGGAGCCTTATGATGGTTCAGTGGTTGTAGTAGAAATGGGGAAACCAAGCTTCAGGTTGCAGTGCCACTATCTCAAGTTTTGCCCAGCTGCCCTAGGCAGAATCTGTCACCTAAGGCAGCTGTCTAGTTTTCCTATAGCTAGAGCAGTCCCTGGCCCAGAAGGATGCTGGACTGCTAGAGAGACCATTCAGCACAAAGGAAGTGTTAACTCCAATGGCCCCTGTGTAACACCTGAGGTCAGCCCTGCCCAGACAGCTCTGGTGAGCATGAGGTCCTTCTATGAGCAGGCTTTCTTGTCTCCAGCTACTGAGCAGGGGAGAGGCAGGTGGAAGCAGAAAATGGAGATAAAGGGTGAGGAGGCTTCATTGTTTCCTGCTCCTACCATTTCCTTGTCCTCTGTGGGGCCTCCATTTGCTGCCCAGGGAACCATAATGCCAAAGTGCCCCAGTTAGCTCCCAGAGCCAGATTTGCTGCCAGCCCTGCTAGCTCTATGTGCTGGGGTTTAGAAGCCACTGCTGTCAGGGGCGTTGCTAATGCGCACAGAGTTGGCTGTCAGACAAATAGCATCTTTAGTGGCTGGGCTGAGCTGAGCTCTGCTCTCTGCAAGGCTGCATGAGAGGGAGCCCTAATGAGGAGTTTCCTGCTTAAATTACATGGACATTAGTCTGCTGCTGCGCAGGTGAAATCTCCGCACACGGCAGTGCCTGGCGCTGTGACTTGAATCTCTGCAACAGGCACTGTGCTGCCAGTAGGATGTCCTGTTGGGCCAGGCCCGGAGTCACCTGCCATCATTGCCTCCTGAGGCAGTGAAGTGTGGAGTGGTTACCTCACCGTACCAGCGTCACCTTGTGATGCAGCCCCGGCACTGTGCAAGCACCTTGGGGCAGGCAGCCCTTTGGCTGTGTTTGTACAAGGCCAGGTGTGTTGTCAGCACTTTGTATATAATGATGATAATCCGTCTCTATGCCAACGGCAGGATGTGGGGAGGGGCAGTATTGGAGCCACCAAGACTTACCCTGAAATCTCTCTTCCCAGCACCTCTGGAGATGCTGATGAATCAGAGCTTAGAGGATGGGGTCATGAAAGGGACCAGAGCAATAGCCCTGCCTTGAGTTTAGTGTTATTTAACATTTACATAGCCTTAAGGCCTCAACCAGGCCAGCCCCATTGTGCTAGGTGCTGTGCAGGCATATACTGAGTGATAGCCTCTGCCCCAGAGAGCCTAGACAGGAGCTAAAGGCCTCCCCCCCCCCTTTTCTCTGCTAGGAGTGCTGAACCTACCTGGGGAAGTGCTTAGTGGTCAGGGGAGCTGAGCACCATGCAGGATTGGGCCCTTCCTCTCTTTGGGGTGAACCCTTCCCTCCTGGGGCTCCCCTATACTGGTTGCTGTGTAAACCTACCTCAGGGGCTCAGTGCTTTGCTCTCCTGTTCTGGTTTTTCAGGGTTGGGCTGTCTCCAGCCTCTCCCTCCCCACAGCTGTTTGTGGGGTTGATGCATTCAGACACAATGGTTTCTCTGATACAGCTGTGAGGAAGAGGAAGGTTTGCAAATGTTTACTGTTTACTCCACGCTCATTAAGGCGTTGAGCCCAGCTGCTAAGGGACCATCTGGCCTATCCAAAAGGACAGACTCTGAAACCCAGCCACTAGTTACACCACCCTCAGCCATCCTTGTGCAGTGTGTGAGACTGGGCTGGGGCTGCTGCTTCCCAGGAATCTGGGACAGTTTCATATGGCCTGACAGATTCCTAGGCTTGGTGCTTCATGCTCCGCTGCCCTGATCTCAGATTCTAATGATTCCTGTGCTGTTCTGCCCATCCAAGGGGCTGGATGGAGGTTGCCATGGGCTGCATGCTGTCTGAATGTTTTGTACATTCCCTCCCTGCCAGTTGGTAACAAACCATCCTTGGGGCACACACTCACCTCTTTCGTGCTATTTTTCCAGAATGCTGATTTATTTGGGACTGCAGTTTCCAGCCAGATCCTGTAGGCTTCTGTGTTGTAAGGGGCAGGGAGCAGAGCCCCCTGGAATGGTGCTGTATTCCTACTGCTGGGGAGGGAAGAGGAAACATGCCTCCCCCATGCTATGGCTGCTGCAGGGGATCTGGACTGTGGCTCACTGACGGGTATCACTGCAGAAAGTTACTGAGCAGCATTTCAGCAGAGGAGACAGAAGCACTTTGCAGTAACAAGAGTGAAACTAGACGATCTTTTAATCCATTTATCAAAGTGCCTGCAGCTCCCATTTCAAAGGCAGGGAGACCAACACCTGCCAGATGCAAACTGGAGGGAGTTCAGAGAAAAGCAACACAAATAATGAACAACTGGAGGGATTGATTTCTGAGGGGAGATTAAAAGAGCTAGATATGCATAGCTTGGTAAGCCATGACAAAGGGGAGAGGCAAGAAATGCCTGTGTGTATGGAAGGATGTAAACACCCAGCAGGGAGAAGGCTTGCTGAGGGTGGTGCATGGGGGCATTAGAGCTGAGAGGAGCAGGTGTGGGAAAGGGCAGATGTAGGTACACTGGCAGGACCAGGGGGGCTGGAAGAATTTGTATAGTGGGGGTGCTGAGAGCCAGCAAACAAACTGTAAACCTGTATATGATGGAAATATCTTCAAGCCAGAGTGTACTGCCCACCCCCAGCACCCTTAGCTCCAGCACTTCTGAGCAGGAGACCAGTCCTGACAGTGAGATGTAGGGCAAGAGAGGGGCTTTGAGATGTGCCTGGGCAAAGCATGGGGCGAATGGCCATGTGAGAGACAATCCGGTGGCTGGGAAAGGCCACAGTGGAAGTGACAATGTCTCCCCTAGCTCTGAGTGTCAGGGTGCTAAGGAATGCTCACTGTCCATATGACCTGGGGAGCCATGAACACTCAGCCACTCCTTCCTTCTGGCTGGAGGAGTCGTGGGCTGGGCTGTACGACTTCCCCTAGAGCCGCAGTGAGCTCTCAGATTTGACGTGGGTCTCATAATAATTTGTCCCTCTTTAGAAAACCACTTCCTTTGATGGACACATTCACTGTGAATAAATACTGAGCAATAGCAGCACACCTGTAGCTCTGGGGTTCTGTGCACAGAGACAGGGTGTAAGGGAAGCTACTCTGACTCCATCACACTCAGGTGGCTCCCTAAACACACATGGCAAAACAGGGGGCTTGTAACAGAAGCCCTGCCCTTCATAGTCAGGACTCTGGAGCATGTTCAGCCCAGGAGCTGCATGCCCCTCAGCTGTCAGACAGGCACCATGGTAGTAATGTTAGCACCAAGGTGATCAGTTTGACACTGCTAGGTAACTCGACTCACCTGGCTGTGATTTAGTGGGGCTGCTAAAACTGAAGGCCTTGATCTCATACACATCAATACCAGAGAGTAACTTTAGGCATGTGGGGGTTCCCATACAGTTAATGGGATGTGTGTAAAATTACTCTTGGACATAAATATTTGCAGGATTGTCATCTAAATGCAGGGTCTCAAACTAGTTTTGGGTTCCCTTTCCCTTGGCCAACGCATCCCCTTAATTGATCACTGGGGTTAATATTGCTGCTACTTCAAGTGCCCTGTTTTGAGTGAGGCAATTACATGTGTTCGATTTTGCATTAGTCATATTGGCTGCTTCTCTCCTTTCTCTTACTGATTGCACAGCAGCACCTGAATTCCTTTGCCATTTCAAACAGGGCCGTCAGCTCTCACTCACATGGTCTGACTCTTTCTCTAGCTGGCCCTGGTGGTTCTCATTCATTCCCCTCCAGTTCTGTCACTTCTGTTCTCTGCTCATTGTCTCCAGGTTCTTGGGCTAGATCTCAGCACTGTGCCTAGTCTCTGAAAGGCTGGAAGTTAAGTCCCATCAGAGGCTCTTTTAATTTAGTAAAACCATCAGAAGGTTTTTATTTTTCTGCTCTGTTTGCCTCCCTCTCCCTCTCCGCTCTGGCCAAGCCAGCCCGCTGGGGAGCAGACACTAAGGTGGAGATACCCAGCTGGTGGTTGCTGCTAGCTGTGTGAGTGCAGCTGGGGTTCTGACAGGGACTTTGGTGGCGCTGATGCTTGTCAGTGGCTGGACAGTCCCTAGTGTGTGGGGGTAGCCCCCAGAGTGTGCCGGCACCATCTCAGTGGGTGTGATAAGGCCCCTAGGTCAGAGCTCCTGGTTCTCATTCTCTTCTCTCTTTCCACTGCTGTTTGTCTTCCTCCTCCTCCTCCTCCTCCTCCTCCTCTCTTCCATCAGTTTTTCTCCTCCCCCTCATTCTCTCCATTCCCCTGAATTCCCTTTTTTTCCCCACATTCTCTCCCATTGTATTTAAGCCCCTCGGTCTGACCTGGTGCAGTGGAGTCATGTTCCCAGCCACCAACAGGGCTCCTGGATGGGGGTAAGTTGTCTCAGATGCAACCCAGCCACGACTGAGGTGAGCTGTTGGATGGGGGAAGTGATGAGGAGATTTGGCCAAGGTCGTACTGTCTCCCTGCTTGAGCATTGGAGTGGATCCCCAGCTACCTCTGGATGCCCAAGCAGCAGCAATGGCCAAGCATACACCTTTGTCATCTGTTCTTATTTTGTGGATGTGAGGCCTCTGCTACAGATCTCCAGGCCTCAAGTTTGGATCTACTCAATGTGTACATCAGCTGGTGCAGAACAGGGCTGGGGTGAACCCCCAAGGGCTTACATTACCTGGGCTCTGGCAGCTGCACTGGTAGACAAATTATTCCCAGGTGCAATTGAAAGTTTTGATTCCAGCCTAGAAAGCCCTGCCTGGTTACCTCAGAGCTGCACCTGATGTGACACCCAAGGCATGGGAGCTGACAGTCCCTGAGTTTAACCATGAGGGGAATGTGGGCATGGAACCTGCACATGCCCCTTGGTCTGGCAGAACCTGAGCCTGGTGACCTGCTACAGGGTCTGTCTCTTCTCCTGGGCTAGGAAGGGGGATGGGGGACTCAGACCGTTGACGTTTCTGACTCCAGACAGGCTGCAGGGAGGAGAAGAGCTCATCCTGTGCTGTTGGTTTATCCATAAGGTTTGTTGTTGTGTTTCAAGTCCATGAGCCCAGAGCAGGATGGGAGAATCTAACAAACTCCATAGGCATCGATAAAATCAATAGTGCAGGAGTTGGGTGGATTCGGACTCAAGCTCCTCCTGGACTGTTAGGAGCTGACGGCCATGCGAGGGGGCACTGTGGAATTGAGGGTTGCTGGTGACTCCAGCTCTGCTTGGGGCGGGAAAGCGATGCAGATGCTGTTCCCTCCCACCCCTCATGAATCCTGGGAGAGGGAGCTCAGGCATTCACCTGGATGCAGGGGGGAGCCCACTTGGGGCAGGGGAGGAGTGGGGCTTTGCATTCCATGCTTCTGTTGACTGAGGGGGGACTGAGTATCAGAGAGCAGGGAGGGCTTACAATTTAGCCTTGATGGATGTGAGTTGCCTGTCTGGTGATGCAAGCCCTGTCTGTGGGAAGAGGAATGCTGCCAGAAGCCCTTGCTGGACTCCTTGCCTGCATCCCTCTCGTGGTACAGCTGAGGAGCAGACCCGCTGACAATGAGTACCTCTGACATTGTTGCAAACTGATCCGAGAGGCACTGTTCCCCTCCCACTGACATGAGTGGCAGCCATCAGGCATAGCTGTGGGCTAGTGCTTGTTAGGGCAAAGGGTTCTCCATGCAAAGTCACCACTGAAAGACTAGGGAACAAAACAGCCTGTGCTTTGCATTCTGTCAAGCAAGTGTTTATAAACAGAACAAGCAGGGCAGGTCTACGAAACAGATTCCATGTTTCGGCCTGGTGTGGATCCCACTGTGTGGGGTGAAGAGCAGAGCTGCCCAGCTGCAGCTGTTGCAATTAGGAGTGGAGCAGGGGAAGTGTGTGTGTGCAGGACCGGCACTAGGGGTTTGAGTGCCCTAGGTGCATGGCAATTTCGCCGCCCCGCGCGCTGGTCCGCGGCTCCGGTGGAACTGCCGCAGTCGTGCCTGCGGGAGGTCCACCGGACCTGCGTGAGCAGCCGACCGTCCGCAGGCACGACTGCGGCAGCTCCACCAGAGCCGTGGACCAGCAGACCCTCTGCAGGCATCACTGCGGCAGCTCCCCTGGAGCCGCCTGCCGCTCCCTCCGGCAAAACTGCTCCCACCAATTATTCTGGCATCCTAGGCGATTGCCTAGGCTGCCTAAATGGTAGCACCAGCCCTGTGTGTGTATGCATGTGTGGGGGGTGATAGAGACTTGTAGCTTGAAAGAATCAGCCCTATGGATCTCCGCTCTCAGGATGACATGAGAAAACAACAAGTGTTAGAGATGGCTGGCTGGGTGAGGCAGGCCTCTCCACCCTCCCTTCCCTACACTTTGTGCTCTGAGCCTTATTTAAATAAATGATACCATTACCGGGGATTAAGGGAAGGTGGGGGATTGGTGCCAACACAAAGGCTTCCAATTATCAGCTTCACTGGATCCTCAGGATTTGGCTTCACTCATTTTAAAAACAATCTTCCTAGTGCAATCCTGTGAGGTATCTCAGCCCTGGGGGAGCCCCTAGGGCTGGTGCTCCTGCACTGTTCCCCATAGACCCTCCTGCTAGAAGAGGCTGGGATTGGAGTAGCTGGGAGCCCGAGCCAGTGCTCCTGCACCATTCCACAAAGACTCCTTCAGGGAGACACCAGCATTCGAGTAACTGTGAACTCCCCACCGTTGCCCCACTAGCCCAGCCTCTACAGTGCTCCTTGCTGAAAGAATCCAGGACTGGAACATCTGGGAGTGCCTTTCAGCCACTGGTCCTGTCCTTCCCTGCAGCGCCTCCTGCTGAGAGAGAGAAGAACTGCAGTAGCTGGGAGCTCTCCCCACATCCACTCCTGCTTTCTCACTCCCTCCAGAGCCACCTGCTGAAGGGGCCAGAACAAGAGCTGATATTAAATCTCTCCTAACAACAATTATTCCAACAAACAGATGAGAGGAAGAGGGGTTCTTGGAACTTTGGGAGGCCTGGAGGGGAATATTGCCTCCCTGTGCCTATTAAAATAGCTGAACTGCCCTAATCTGACCCTGCCCCATAGAATTGCTGAGGTCTCTTGGGTGACTTTGGCTGATTTTTAGTATTTAACCATCCTGCCAGGATTAGTCTTGTTTTCAGCTTGGTTCCTGTATTGGCATTTATCAGTAACATAGCATACAGTCACTGAGCAAAGCAAATGGAATGCCTCTCCTCTGGCTCCATGATGGGGCTCTTCTCAGCACAGACTGCTGTTTGCTTTATCTATGTAATGTGCTTATAGGCCTCCATTACAGCACCTCAAAACCTGTTTCCTCACCATGCTCCCTTGGCGGGAAGTGCTGTTATCCCCATTTGACACAGGGGAAATCCAGGACCAACATTAATAAGTGAGTAGCCCATGGTCAGCCAGGATGTCTGTGGAGATGCAGGTCTCCCACTGCCTAGGCTAGTGCCTGAGCACTGGGACATCCTGCCTTTGCCTCATAAGCTTTCTAATGGCTGGATGAGGAAGACGTGCTGCTGAAACACAGCCCAGTGTACTAAAATTATGCCATGTGGGCTCCTGGCAAACACAGAGTGAGGCATTAACTGCTTTAGTGCAGCTGAGAACTTGCCACCACAAGGTATGGGGCTGGTGCATGATCCAGGGGAGAGAGGAAAAGAATGACTATCTCTGCCCCAGTCCACTCTGAAATGAGGTGCTATTGCCACTGCTAATGGCTTTCTTGTCCTACTCTTCATTGCTCAGCTGTAGCTCTCAGGCACTGTACAGTAAATACTTTTGACATGATGTCTTCTAAGCCCCCTTTATGTTTCTTACCCAGCAGAGGAAGAGATTGCTTAGAAGAGCACAAAGGGGTTGTGTGTCATACAGTGATGCTGTGGAGAATACCAACTGACAAAGAACACCTTTTCCTGAGCGCTCCTTCCTCAATGACTTCCTGGTGCTCACTAACATTCTCCAATACGGGCTTGCTTTCTTGCAGTGCCTTGCTGAAAATGCATCACAGTATCCATCAGTAAGCTCCCAGAGCCCAAGGAGCAGGGCAGGAATGGCCATTGGCTCTATGGGGCAGACAAGGGAGGTGGCTTTATGGTCTCAGCCTCAGGTTTGAGACCCACAGACCCAAATCTCCCCTTTCCCTGGTGCTTCTTTTGTACCGTATGTTGGCTGTTGCTCTGCACTGCAGAGGTGGCCGCATTTCATCAAAGTGCCTTAGTATCCTTTATAGTGAAAAGACCTGTAGAATAACCCACATACACACCCTCACCAGCTCAGAACTGGAGCTGAGTCTGAGAGGGGGACCGTGCTGCTGCTTTTCCCCAGCTCTCAGGCCTTCCCCTCGCTTTCCCCACTAGGATCCCAAGGATACAGTATGGGGATTATCATAATGCTCCCCGACAAGGCAGGATCAGGAATTATGCTGATAAAGCTAACGAGACAGCCGATAAAAAACCCAGCCGGTAATTGAATAGAGGGTTATTAGCCTGGCTGGCAGAGAACAGAGCCCGCTCATTCTGCTGCTGGAGTCTCCACACTCCCTGGCTCCTCCTTGAGAAATGGGCTCTTGCTTCTTGCAGTAGCTCCTTAGTAATGTTTATTCTCGGCTCTGTCTTTGCACAGCAGTTGTCCTTGCATGCAGCTTGCTGGGTTGGGGGGATGGGGAGGGCCAGTTGCAGCATGGGATGCTCTGAGCATAGCAGTAGAAGGTCAGGACTAAGCATTGAGCAAATAAGCTAATAGCAAATGGCACCTGTGGCACTTTAGGGGTCCAGGTTACAGTGGCTGCAGAGCTGGTCTGAGTCTCTTGCAGCATATGTGGGTTCTCAGGAAACTGCCCTCCACCCATGAAGCCTAGACCGATGCACAGGCTGGGGTCTGACCAGCTGAGCATGGCTCCTGGCTCCTCCTCACTGCTGCTGCTGTCACCCCTTTGTGTGCTGTCCCCTAGCTCCTGTACTCCAGCACCCCACCTCAGCGGGCCTGCCGAGGTGTGTGTAGAGGCAAGAGCCAGGCCAGAGCATGCCAGGGATAGGAGTCCGGGGGGATGGGAGAGGTGGGCAGTCCTATGGAGAGAGCCAATGGTGCTTGGAAGAGAGAGAGAAGGGAAACTGGAACTCTTGGGAAGGGGGAGAGGAAAAGGTTGGAAGAGAAGTCAGGAAGAGGAGAGATATGAATAGGAGGAATGAAAGTGAGAGACAGATAGGCAGAAAGAAAGAGGGGAAGTGAGGAGAAAAGTACCAGAACTAGAGAGAGGGTGGGAAGGAAAAGGAGAGATGGAAATGGAAACGAAGAAGAAATAAACAAATCCAGGAAGCTTTTTGGTTTGGTGAAGTCTTTGTGCCAATCCCGAACTCTTGTCTGAAACTGAGCAAATGAAAATTTGGGCTAGGTAGCTACTAAAACCTCCCAAACAATCAGCTCTGTGAGACTGTGGAGCCTTGGCCTGAGGGGAGACCCACCACTGGAGTCTTGTAAAAGTCGACTGGTCACAGCTCTGATGAATAGACAGGAACAAACCTGCCCTGACTGGGAGGAGGATAGATTGACTGGGGCCAGCTGGGTCTTTTCTGCCTTTTCTTTCTGATTCTCTGATTCTCACACACCCACATGCCAGGTGGAGGATCTTTGGCCTGGTCCTACCACCCTTCATCTAGCTGGCTACAGCAGCCTGGGCTAGCCAACCAATGCTATGGTAGTGACTGAAATACAATAGCCATGAGCACAGTGTCAGTATAATGAACCCAAGTACCAGGTAAGCGTCGTAAGGCTGCATGGGGGAGCAGAGAGCAGGGGAGAAGATTCCTCATTATAACACCTGCATGCTCAGGATCTCTACTTTCTTCAATCTCCCTTTAGTTCAAATAGATCCCACTTTGGAGGAGAAGCAGCAGCTCACAGGAAGACGATGTATATTTGCTGTGTTAATCCTGTTGCAGATGAGCCTGACGAGCTGGGTTGAAAAGGGAAAGCACCTTCACCAATGAACTGCTTTGCCTGGATCTAGCATTTCCAGCATAACCATCTGCCAAGGAAAGGAGAGAACCTCCTTCTCTTAGTGCACTTTGTTAGCAAACCGGAGAGACGCAAAGCTGGAATGATTAGAAGTTTAGAAGCATGTTGTCCTCCTGGGGACAGGGCAGACTAGAGCAGTGTCTGGGCTTCACTGGCTCAGGGGGATTTCCACTGCAGCCTCCCCTACTTCTGCAACAGATCCAGGACAAGTGCATGCATTTGAGTCAGTCTCTCTCCAGAGGACCAGTGCTACAGGCTGCAGGGGCCTTCACAGGGAGCCAGAGACACAGAGTTCAGCTCTTTTCTTCTCTTGTACATGCCACCACATTGTGGGTCTGAAGCCAGCCCTGTTATCCTCTTCCTCTATCCCAGTCACCCTGGCCTCAGTTACAGACATTGCATGTATTTGTGTCAAAAAAAAACACAACACAATTCTAATGGGGCTTGGGGGAGGGGCAGAGGAGTACCTTCAGGGCCCACTAGATGTGGTCTTCATCCCTTTCCTGAAATCTGGATTCCAACACCCAGCCTCTGAGACCAGCAGTAGGAGCAGACGCTTTAATCTAACCTAGTCCACTTTGAATGGAACTGGGAGAAAGTGATTTACAAGGTAGCAAGTGTCAACTTGTAGAAAAATAATGTAGGGGCTCTGATTTGTACTCAGGTAAACTAATATTGGACAGCGAGGCTCCTCTCATCGCAGGACCGGTGCTAGCGTTTTGAGTGCCCTAGGCGGACGGCAATTTCGCTGCCCCGCGGGCTGCTTCTGTGGAGCTGCCGCAGTGGTGTCTGTGGGAGGTCCACCGGAGCCCTGTCCCGGGGGACACCCTGGACTGCCGGTTGCCGCCGGCAGCTCATACTCCCTCTCTGTCCCAGCAGCAGCGGCTGCTCAACCATTTAAAAAAAATTGGGGAGCACTTTTTGGCGCCCTCAAATCTCAGCGCCCTAGGCAACCGCCTAGTCCGCCTAAATGGTTGCACCGGCCCTATCTCATCGTTATAGAGAGACGCAGAGCACAGAGAGGATGGGTTGCAGTGTGCGGTGCCCCATCAGGGTCTCTATGCCTGGCTGCATTGCATGCTGGGAGCTGTAGTATCTTTGAGCTGCACCTTTATACTGCAAATGAGGGTGGCTCCGTTTTTTAGAGGCAGCCTTCAGGTTTATAGTAAATTGGCAGAGGCTTTCAGCTAGCCAAAACCTCTTGAGCTGTTCACTGAACCCAGGCCCAAATCCTAGTAGCTCCTTACATTTCTAGCAATAATTGTCCTGGAGAAGCTTATGTGAACTGCCACCAGCCATTGGCGAGTAGACTCAATGTCTGACTGTGGAGGGCCTGCTCACTAACATCATACTATCCAATAGCTAGACAGTGGGAGTCTCTCCTGCAGGCTAGCAGAGCCTAGCCTTGGAATCAGAAGATGATGGTTTGCTACTTTTTGTTGCTCTAAGCTATGGAGCTGACTTCAGGGTGAGCCATTCGCTTTGCAAGGGGACAGATGGGGCAGGGGGGAGAATCACATGGCTGGTTTAGAGTTATCAGTTCATACAAACACTCCTACAAATGGGCTGCAAACGCTAGAGCATGCATTTCCTTAAGGGAAGGAATTACAAGCCGTATTCTGGCTGTATTAAATTCTGTATCGACATAGCAATTGCCTACTGATTTTTAACTGCTGTGGTTTTTGCACACTTGCACAAAAGGTCAGGTTAATGCTTCATGGGCTTTAAGCAGCAGCGTTCCCCTGGTTTGATTCCCTTTGAACAGGTCTGTGGATGGCATTAATATTAATAAGGTATCTAACTTAGGTAAATATGTGCGTGGGTGGCTGCAATCCTGTCCAAACGCCAGGGTTGAGGAGAGTTGCCTGGGGTGACACATGCGCCATTCATTGTCCCCAAGCAGCAATGGCGATCAGCTCAAGCAGAGAGCCTTTCCTCTTCTTGTTAATAGAAACATTTAACAGTGCGTGCATTAAGGCAAATATTTATTAGGCTTCATTCTTATTACAAGCCAGGCTTCACCAAACTTCCTAGTGAATTAAATATGAACAAGAGAGGTGGAAAAGAGACATGACTGCTGGTTCATTTATTAATTCTTCCTAATTACAGGTGATGCTTCTAAATTCTCTGTCCAGGGTGCTGCAAGCAAATGTAACAGCTAATGGCATGACTTGGAAATTCACCTCCTGTGCAGAAGGCTAGTGCAATGCCTATGCACAACTAAGGTCCTATTTATGCCTTCAAAACAGAGCTTGAGTGGGACTCAGGTAGTGCATGTGGTTTGGGCTAGCCCCCTGCCTGGGGTTCATTTCCCCCACAGGACACAACACTTTGCACCATGGTTCTCTGGGTCAATGGGGCTTAGTTGCTGGTTTATGCATAGTGCTGGTACTGAAGGCTTGAGTGACAGATACTCTAGATTCCCCTTCACTACCTGAATGATAAGCTTCTGAGCTGGGCCCTGTTACACTGCCATTGCCTGCCTCATGTAATTGCTTGCTCTCTAAACCGCATCCTGCCCCCAAAGGAGTTTGGGCCTCTTGACATTAAGATTTGGGCTTGAAGCAGCACAAACGGGACAGTGTGTGTGCTACTGACTGTGAGCTAGCAAGTCTTGGCTGGTGCAGCTGAGCTCTCAGTCTGAGGGACAATTGCCTGTGAAGTTTGGGACCCCCGCTCTGGGTCATTCTAAGCTTATTTTTGTCTCCGCACCCGCAGATCCCCACTGGTGGCTTTTACTATCAAACAACATTTTGGGAAGATGCTCAGCTGGTGCACATCGCTGCACTCTATTGACTTCAGTACACTGACTTCAATGGAACTTGGCTAATTTAGACCAAGTGAGGATCTGGCCCTTTAGTTTGTTCCTGTCATTGAGATGCATGTTACTTCTGGCCAGACAATAACTATGGCGCAGCTGTATAGGATCTGTGTGCCCTTTCCCTAGCACAAGGGGGATTTTCCTCTACTTCCTCTTTCCTTCCACAGGTTCCCAAGACAAGGGACACGATTTGGCTGAAAATCACTAAAGAGAGGAGGTCACATTCCAAGCATATTCCCAAGGTTTGGTTTGTAGTTAGAAACTTGTGTAACCACTTGTTCTTCATTGTCATCAGACATGGAACATTATGGAAATGTGCAGTTTTTTTCCCCAAGGTGAATTCTGTTCTTCATTCACTTCCCTACAGTGCCCTGGTTCCCAAGCACTGCACGGCTGATTACTTGATTAGATTTCTGAGTAACTCTCCCGTAAGGACCTGCTTTTGCCTCTATTGACATTACTGTGTACATTGTAATTATGCTCACACTGCCTCAAATCAGCAGAGTCCAAGCTCTTTGGCTGATGCTGAAAGAGGGAGCTGTGCCAAGACTGTTGTTGCCTGATTGGGGTTGCGAATGAGAATTTGTTGTCACTGTAGCCTAAGCAATATTTTTGTCTCCCCAGCTCGGCTCACATAGGCTCTAGAACAGTGATTCTCTGGTTTCTGTTACTGTTTCTGTATGTTCCACCTCCCTGCTTTAGTGATAAGCCTCCATGCAGGGCTCCACTGGGGTCCTGTGACCATTCACCTGTGTATGTTCATAACCCTCAAAGAGTCTTATGATGGTTGGATGAGGTTTGGAACTTAAGGGCAGGCACTGGCTGGTGCAGTCAAGGTCTTAATCTACTGGACTGGTAGAGTTGACTGGGAAAGCTGGGAATCACTGTTAGAACGGGTGTTTCCTCCAGTGTGGGTGGGCATTAATGTCCCTAATTGAGGCTGTAATTGACCCAATATTTCATAGATTACTAGGGAGTTCTGATCCTCCTCCGCTGCAGCATGGGAAGCGACACATTAATGGCATACCAATAAAGCAGCCCCAGCATACATTTTGAAGTGTTGGGGTTTGTTGAACAATAAGTATAAAAGGAGTGATTCAGAGACACTTAACCCCTCCATTAACCAGAAAAAAAATAAGAGTTGCAAAAATGGAGAATGCAGCAAAACAATTATATTGAAATATTCCAAGTCGTGCTTATATGGTAAATGTGACAAAATTGAGTGCAACCTTAAAATAGCAGCAGCTGTCTTTTAAAATCCCCAAAGCAGATGAGTACTGACTTGAAGAGAGTGCAATGCACCAGGATGTGGGGTGGAATATTGTATTTAATTCTAACAGGAGGAATAAATTCTCTTGCTAGCTCACTTATTCCTCATGAATTCATGGCCATCAGTCTACTTTGGCAAGGAGGAGATGCTTGCATGATCCTGGGGCTCAGTGTGAAATGCCACTTCTTTGGCCCTTTTGTGAGGCACTGTTCAGGGAATGAACCGGCAGATTTGATCATACTAGTTGCTAACAGATCAGGGAAGAGCTATGGCTGCACCATTCTGAATTGGATTCAGACTGTCTCTCTAAAAGCTTCTAAATCAGATCAAGAAAGACTCGGCTATTTTTCTGGCTGTATTCAGAAATGGTAACTCCTCTAAACAATATTGGAGAAGGGCACTTTAAATGTAGCATAGCCTAACGGTTCATCTATGGTTTTGCTTAGAGAGCTGTTGTTTATAACATTCCCCAGTCGGTGCTCTAAACATGTTTCAGTGTTCCTTTGTCTGACTGATGAATAGCTGCTAGTTGTCTAATATTGACAAACGCTAGCATTACAAGCCAGGCCTAATTTCCAAACGTGGGCGCCTAGCACTAAGCACCTAAGTCTGTGTGCAGGCACCTAAATCAGCTCAGAGCTTGAAATGGGATAATTAAGCCTCTGTCTTTTGACAGCCAAATTTGTCAACCAGGCCCCTACAGTGCACAACTCTGGGGATCCCTGTGCAATCTTTTACAGCAGCGGGGGCCTTCTGCCCAGTATTCATGTAGCCCTACGATAAACATCAGACAAGCCTTGGTCGCTTGTTATGGCTGCTCAAGGGCTTGTGTGAATTACATTTGTGGATGCATTTCCACAGATCTCGCAATACTCCCCTTCACAGCCAATGCGCCTCTCTGGCGGCAGCCTCGGCAGAGAAACCAAGGACTGAATGGGCCACGGAGGCTGAGCTCTCTCCCTTCCCCGGGCCGTGGTCCCTCAGGCCAGGCTGGGGCGGGCCCTTGGGGGGCCGGTGTACACTCCTGGTGTTGGGTTGCACCTGCTCTGTGGCTACACACAGGAGTCCGTTCCCCGGAGCGCTCTGGCTGGCAGTTTTCCCTGGCGCTATATTACAAACGAATGAAACCCCCGGTCCACTGTCTTGTCTTTCCGAGCAGCCCGGGAGGCTGGGGGGCAGCTGAGCTGAATCGTTGGGTCTCTGCGCGCTGCGATCAAACCACCGGCGTGTGGCTGTGCTCGGAGCACCACCCTCGGGTGCCGGGACAGCGCTGCAGGGGCCAGGCCGAGCGTTTTAACCCTTCCTTCTCCTCTAGCCGTGCAGCCACCCTGCTCCCACCGCCCTCCCTCCCTGGGGTGGGTTCGCGGGGGGGGTCGGATTCTCCTCTCCCAGGCGCGGGCACCACTCCCTGCTTTACACCCACATAAGTGGGTCCCCACTCAGGCCAGGGCTCGTTTCCTAAGCGCTAATGAGGGGGCGGTGTCACCTGCTGGACTGGGAAGCCGGGGCTGTCAGGTGCCCATGTGGGGTCGGGGGAGGCCGGGGCTTTGCGCTCACACCTGGCCGCGCCTCCTGGCTCCGGAAGGCAGCAGCCCGCGTCCTGCTCCAGAGTGTAAACAGCTGCTTAGCCGCGCTCCCGGCCTAATCCCCGTGTCAATGTTCCCGCAGCTCCGCTCCCGCTCGGGCTTTATCCGGAGGGAGGCGGGTGTTGCCTCTGGTTACAGCTGTGGCGGGTCGCAGCCCCTCCCCCCATTGCTCGGGGCCACGCTGGGTGCGGGGAAGGGACCGCAGCTGGGCGATCCGCCCCCAGGCTGCAGGGCAGGGCGCAGCTCCAGGGGCTGGGCTACCCCAGTCTCCGTCCCTTTGCCTGGCAGCGGCTCCAGCCCACCGGTAGCTCGGGGCCGCTCTCCCTTCGGGGAGCGCCGGGACAGGCTGGAGTCTCTGGCTCCCCCCTCTCCTCCTACTTTTGCGGCTGCTGGCTGGACGAGCATTTCGCGCCGGGCTGACTCCAGGGGGGATTACGAGCCATTCGCAATGGAAATACCCATCTTGTCAGCCCGGCCGGGTCTGAATAATAAAGCTCGGCAGCTTGCTCCAGTCGGGTGGGGCGGGGGGAGGCTGAGAAGGGCTCCGTGTGGGCCTGGACCTCCCGCTTCCCCCATCACCTCCTTCCCTGGGCTGCACTCCTGCCCCCCATGCCTCCTCCCAGCCACCTCCTGCGCCTGACACCTCGGGGCGGAACCAGGCTCTTCTCAGATTGGCGCTGCCGCGCTGCCCCCCTAGCCCAGCGCACTCATGGTGGGGGGTGGGGGGAAGGCGAGCCAAAGAGATTTCACTGCGGAGAAAGGAGCTGGAGCGCTTGGTGAGGAGCAAAGAGCCTGGGGTATGGGGGGGGGGCTATGAGGCTGCATGCAAAGGCGGTGAGAAAGATGCTTCCCAAACAGGAGCGGGAAAGCAAGGCTATCTCAGGCAGGTGACACCGCGAATTACACTCTCATTTATGGCTTTGGTCGTTTAAATCAGGAGAGCGATGGATGATGTTTCTTCAGGTTAAAAGGGCTGGTAGTAGGAGGCAGCCATGCCACCTGCGTGAAGTTACCATGCCAAGGGAAGCAGGCTGAGGACCGTTTTCACCAGAATCTCTTTGTAATTCACCATCAGCTGACGGCTGGTTTCTGGTTATGTGACCCTTGTTTATGTGTGTATCAGGGTAGTAACTAGAGACCCCAGACATGATCGAGGTCCACCGTCCACTGTGCTATGTGGGTCTCCATAGTGAGAGATAGTCCCTGGCAATCAGACAGACAGGGCATGAGAAAGGAAGGTGTCTCTTCATTTCACACATGAGGAACTAAGGCACAGACAGGCTTAAGGTCACAAGGAAAGTGCACTCGATCTGGGAACTCAACCCAGGCTGACTGGCTTTCTAAAAGCTATCTGCTAATACAGTCATTGGGATTTATGCAGGAATTACTGGGTGAAATTCAATGTCCTGTGTTATGCTGGAGGTCCAACTAAATGATCATAATGGTCTCTATTAATCTCTTGCTTAATCCCAGTTCAAATGCCTTAACCACAAGACTATTCATCTTCTGGAGAGATGATTATGGATGGCAAGTGGCAATGAAGAAACAGCATAAAAAATGGTCATCTGCCTTTTAGCCCACTTAACCTCAGGATCTTCAGGAGCCTATACACCACTGGGTAAAGTGTTCAAAGGGCAAAATGGATTTGTAGATTTCCAGGAGTATAAAATGATTTGGGAACAGAGGAGATTGAGAGCAAGAGGATCTCGGTGGATTCTTGCAACAGATAATGGAGTAGAAGAAATTACTGGTCAGACAGAGTTATAGTGAAGCTTATGGGAAAGACTGTAAAAAGGAAGCCATCTGAAAATAGCTGATAGAAATGTGATGACTGAAGAAAGAGAACAGAGACACACAGTTACATGAAACACAGCCAGCTCCATGGCTACTTTCTACTCTTTCTTTCTTACAACATTAAATGTTCTTCCTTTAACTGCAGCTGGATGAACTGTCAGGCACGGTTGTGTAACTCACCCAGGATAGCCAGTGGCTGGGCATGTTACAAGCCTTTGTTTTCAAGGCAGAGTACCCTCTTTTCAGAGAGGTATTAAGTCTGCAGTGAAACCAGTTGTTGATGAACTGTTAGATATATTCTAATACACACAAGTACAGGGAGAAAATTGTCAAGTTCAGCACAAGGCCCAAGAGGCTGAGTACAAGCAGAGTCTGGGAGTTGTAAAGATAATTATTGGTATTTGTTATATTGTTTATATAGCACTGAACTACAAAGTAATAAGGTGCCAAGAACCCTGTCTCAAGAAGATTAGACTTTAATGCCCTATGCAACTGACTACAAAAATGGACTAAATAAAACTTCTTACATGCTCCTATTCCAATTTACAACACAAAAAATGGTCCCACCCAGTAGATCTACAAACTCAGAAGATGAGTGTGGTCTTGATAATTGTAAGAAGAGTCTATTCTGTCCTGGAAAATAGTAATAAATTACTACAGAAAAGATGCAGGTAAGTCACTGTTCCACATTTAACACTGGTGGGTCTACAAAGTCCATCATTTAATGGGCCTGTGTAGCCATTACATTTCCATGGAGTTTTCTTGGATTTAGGATTCAGTTCTACTTAAGTTAGTGGAAGATTCCATCCCCAGGATGTGGCAAAATATGAATGTTTCAGGAATGTCTTAGCATCTCAGGGTGAGGCTGAATGGGCAACAATCCAGATTGCCAGGAGCTTGGGAGAGAGAGATGTAGCTAATCACTACTTCTTGTTGGCCAGTTCATCCATCCAAATCACTTATGAGAGAAAGAAATGTCATTTTCTATTCTGAGTGAAGAAGAATGTGACCGATGTGACTTAGTAACAGGTGGTGAAACAGCAACAAGTACATTAACATTCCTAAGTAAGTGAAGCAACAGCCATTTCTCCTAAGATTACACATGGGGAGACTTTTTACTTTTGCAAACCTGAGCTCTTTTGACTAATGAGGTTGAATAAAACTAGAGTTAAAAGTTTAAAAGTACAGACTTTTCCTTCTAATCTGATTAAACTTTTTGATCTTTGTGATTGATCAGCCCTGGAAGAAGATTCCTTGCTGTTCATTACAGTCTGATGTCTATCCATGGGGAGCCCAGGCTTTAAACAGGAGCCCGGTCAAATAAGACAACTTCTTTGTAATCTAGTTGTCTTTGAAGCAGAACATGTTGAGCTAGTTCCTCAGCCTGCTGCCTTCCTCCTAAACTTCTTGAAGTTTTCTCTGGAGTTTTTGTTGATGTGGAGGAGGAAATTGATTGACTGAAGACTTTGGTGACCTGTAAAAGGCTGGTGGAGTGTCAGGATAATGTAACTGTTAGTCAGTGGATTTTGTCTTTTGTCATGCAAACCTATATTAACCCCAGTCCAACAGGACAGTAGCCCAGCCTATACTACAACCAGATCTGGCCTATGCAGAAATTTAGTTATTCCAGGTAAAAAGGGCATACTGTCTGCTACTTGGCTGGCTTCCCCAGTGACCTGCCTTGACTGCATCTCTTGTCCCCACCTCATCCCACAAACAATCCATCTTCAGAGACAGAATGTCTTCTTTTAGGTAGCTCATGATAGATCTTTCTTCCCAGAGGTGTTTAGCTCTTGTAATTTGCTCATGTTAATCTAACCGTGTATGCATTGCTGAGCCTGAGGCCTGGTCCACACTACAAAGTTAGGTTAACATAATCTGATTTGAGTCAAACTAACTCTGCATGTGTCTACACTTAAATTTGTCTCCCCCTGCCCAATGTAAGCACCCTGTTATGCCGACATAGTAACACCACATCTCCAAGCAGCACTGAGCCATGCTCAGTGTAATGAAGTTGACACAGCACATGTATAGACACTGCATTACCTCTGTCAACCCTAACAGTCCTCCAGCAGCTGTCCCACAATGCCTGACACTGAGCACTCTGGTCAGGGCTGGCTCCAGGCACCAGCGCAGCAAGCAGGCGCTTGGGGCAGCCAACGGAAAGCGGCAGCACGTCCAGCTCTTTGGTAGCAATTCAGCGGTGGATCCCTTAGTCCCTCTTGGAGGGAAGGACCCACTGCCGAATTGCTGCCAAAGGATGAAGTGGAGGCAGTAGAGCTCCCACCGAAGTGCTGCCAATTGCAGCTTTTTTTTTTCTGCTTGGGGTGGCAAAAATGCTGGAGCTGGCCCTGGCTCTGGTCACAGTTGTGAACTCCAGTGCTCAGGGGTTATGTAGACTGCAGGGCTCACTACCGCCCCTCTTTAAAACTCTGTGAATTTTTGAAGTGCCCTTTCCTGATTGTCCAACTTGGCGAGCACACCTAGCAGCTTCCATTGTTGTGTGCAACTGCCCAAGTGCCCATGCAGGCTACACATTCCAGCTGCACTCTGGCTTGGAGTAGAGAGAAGATATTGGATCTCCTAGGCCTCTGTGGAGAAGAGGCTGTAAAGGCACAGCTATGGACCAGCTGTAGAAATGTTGACATCTAGGAACAGATTGCATGGAGGATGCAGGTATCAGCAGCAGTGCCATGTGGAAGGGAAGACATATCAGAAGACGAGGGAGGTCAACACTCAATCTAGTGCTGACCCAGAGACCTGCTGCTTTTAAAAAGAGCTGCATGCCATACTTGGCAGAGACCCGACAACCACCCAACAAACCATTGTTGATACCTCCAAGGAACCCGAGCCACAGGCCCCTGGCTGGAACAGTGAGGATGAGGTGAAGATGGAGGAGAAAGAGGAGGAGGACGGGAGACATGCAAACAGGAGGTCCAGCTGTGCTGCGAGCCAGGACCTTTGTGAGATTTCACTGCAGGCCAATCAGTCTTGGCAGTCGAGCATGGATGAGCCCGATGCAGGGGAAGCATTCTCTGGTACGTGTGTAAATGTATTTCTCATTACAGTGATGGCATCCCCAACTTCAGCAGGACTCAGTGATGGATTTTTCATTAATTTACTTATACTAGAAGAGATAATGTTACAACAAAGAGAGGTAGAGCTGTTCTCTGCTTTTCATACCCTTGTAGAGTTAGGCAAGGGGGGCCGTGCAGAGCAATTTGTTTATGTACACAGGGATGTCTCTTGAATCCTCTTGAGAGATCTTGATGAAACTGTCATGGAGGTTCTCTGCAATGCTCTCCTGGAGGTTTCTAGGGATGGCAGCCTTATTTCTTCCTCTGCAGTAGGACAGTTTTGCACACCAGTCAGTGATAACTTTGGCAGGCACCGTGCAGCACACAGACTAGCAGCATAAGGAGGCTTTGGGTCACCACCAGCATCTGTGCTGTTGTTACTCTCAGGAATGCGATATCAGCTACAATCACCACTGCCTGCAGAAAATGGTGCCAGTACTCAGTGCCATTGCCCTACACTCATAGTTTCATGCAACCAAGCAATTTCTTTCCTCATTTCCCTCATCCAGGCAGCCCACACTCACCAGAGCTGGTGCTGTGAGTGGTGTTGTGCACAAGATCTCCCAAGCAGAAGTGTCAATGAACACATCTTGTTTAAAAGTTAGATGGAGAAAGGGAAGGGAGTTCTGAATCTTAAGTTTTGCTTTACATTGTGAGTAGACTGATAATGGTACCTCTGTGTGTTTTATCTGCAGCTGCTGCCACTGCAGCCTTAAGGGGGTCCCCCTTCACACCCGTGGAATGCCTGGGCCAGACAAGGAGGAGAAAGAAAAGGACTCGGATAACATGTTTAATGAGATCCTGCAAGCCAGTGCTGACTTAGACCATGAGCATAGGTCCTGGCAGGTGAATGTTGCAGACAGCTTGGAGAAGGAAAGAGTGGAGAGGAGAAAGCCCCAGAGTCCCAGCAGGAAAAGGAGAGGGAGATGCACCAGGACATAACAGGGCTTCTCTGGCAGCAGACAGAGATGCTGCTAACTCTTGGGGACCTACAGGTTCAACAATCTTGGGCTCACCTCCCTCTGGAGTCCTTGAAGGACTCCACTGAAGCACCTCCCTACCCCCCATGCAATATTCCATGTGGCATCAGGGGTCGCTGACCTCCCCCTACCACTCCACCCTGGGGACATTAAAGACAACTACAGCTTCACATGCATGGACCCGTGAAATCCATGGTTAGTGTAGGTGTAGCTAAAATGAATATGAATGTTCTTTCCCCTTCAAAAGTGTATATTAATTTATTAAGTTTTTAATGTATTTGCTTTAAAATTGCCCGGATTTTTTCTTTTCACTAGTTTTGCTACTGAATAAAATTCTATTATTAGGAACATAATTAATCTTTATTAGTTGACAACATATGCTTCAGAGTGCCGAGCAGTTCTGAAAGCACCCATTACTTGGTACTGTACAATGTAACATGGCTCATAGGAGCAGTAACAAACAGTGAAATCACCATAAATGTACAGCAAGCATTGCAAAATTAAGAGTTGCATTGACAGTGCTAGCATCATAGATGTACATCAAACACCACACAAGTCCAAAGAGACCCCAAAACATCAGGGGCAAGTAGAGCACAGTGCACCACAATGCGTTACTGTGGCTCATAGTTAAAGTGCTCTTGGCAAGCCCCTCTCTAAACTGTACAGCTCCATGTTGAGCTCTTCTAATATCCCTTGTGTCTGGCTGTTCAGACTGAGTAGACAGCCACTCCACCTCTGCCCTCCCTCCCAGCAGAAACTTTCCTCCATTTGCTTCACAGATATTATGCAGGACACAGCAGGCAACTATAACCATTGGGATATGTTGCTCATTCAGATCCAATCTTGTGAGTCAACAATGCCAGCATCCCTCCAATTGATCAAAAGCACATTCAAATATAATTCTGCACCTGCTCAGTGGGTAGTGGAATCTTTCCTTGGTGCTGTAAAGTTGGCCAGTGTACGGCTTCTTGAGCCGGGGGAACAGGGGATAGGCTGGGTCCCATGGATCACCATTGGCATTTCAACATTTCCAGTGGTAATCTACCAGCTGGGAAAGAAGCTACTTGTAGCTTTCTAAACAGTCCTGTGTTCTTAAAGATGCGAGTGTCAGGCACCTCCACTGACCAATCCACACTGATGTTGGTGAAGCATCCCCGGTGATCCACCAGTGCTTGCAAAACCATAGAAAAGTAGCCCACTCTGTTGATGTACTCTGTGGCAAGGTGGTCTAGTGCCAAAATAGAGGTATGCGTGTTGTCTATCACCCCAATGCCATTCAGGAACCACATTTCTGCAAATACATCCACTAGAGCCTGCATAGTGCCGAAAGCCACAATCCTGTGTGCCAGGAAGCGATTTCACTTTCACATTTTTGCACACTTTCATGATGATGGCCCTTGCAGTGGATTTTCCAACTCCAAAATGCTTTCCACACTGGATTGCCACTCATTTCTCCACTGTCTGTGCAGCTCTCATTTTGGTGTCCCTGTGCTAGAGGGCTGGGGTGAGCTTGGCACACAGATCCAGGAATGTGGCTTTGTGTTCCAAAAGTTCTGCAGCCACTGCTCATCATCCTACGCCTGCATTACAATGCAGTTCCTTCAGTCAGTGCTTGTTTCTTGGACTCAAAAGTGGCACTCCACCATTTGCAGCTCCTTCATCAATGCCCCCAAAAAGCTTGAATTGGTTCTTGCTATGGCCTACAGCAATTAGTCCACCAAGAAATTGCCATGTTCCCTACTGATCTGGTTCTTCTTGAGGTTCTGCAAATACAGGATTGTGCATCCTGTGCTTACAATGTTTTTGACAATAGCGCAGAGCTGTGCAGGCTCCATACTTCTGTCAGAGGTGGCAGACAGTGAGGTGGACTGTGTGGGTTTGTGGAATTTTGAGAAAAGGTGTGAAAATTATGTGGTATAGATGACATTATGGAATGGAAACAGTTGCACACTAGCAAGTTGACCCCTTACTCCCAGTTACCCCGGCACAACTCGCTTCAGCCCCACCATGCATTGCCAAAACTTCTCAAAAGCTAGTGCGCTGGATGGCGGCAGGTTGCCCACTGGGATACTTGCCCATGGTTCACTGCACTGTGCATCAACACAGGCACGGCTGGTGAGCATGTGCAATGCCCACACAAGGAGCCAAGTGCACATGCGCACAAGCAATGTACTAACTGCAGCGGCTTTATGCCAACAAAACTTGCATTGACCATAGTTTGTAGTGTAGATGTGGTCTGAGATCCTGCTGGATAAGGCCTGGCAACACAAACCCTGACTGTTTGGCTTCCTCTTAGCCATCCCACCAGCCACTACAACAGGCTAATATGTGGCTTGTCCCCTTAGCTGGGTATGGGTTACTGGGGGGGAGAGAGGAGAGGCAGTAGCTTTCTGACACAAGCTTAAAAACTGTGGGCCAGATCTTTATCATATAAGTCAGCATAACTCCACTGAAGGGGCTATGCTGGTTTGCACCAGCTGAGAACCTGGCCCTAGCACTAGGAAATAATTCCATTCTGATCATTCCAGTTGAGGCAGGAGAGAAGGTACCTGCAAAAAGCCTTGCAACTAGCACTAACTGAGAAGTTCCAGGAACTAACTGGTGGTGAGCTTGTCTGTGGCCCCTGCAGTAGCCAGAGGAGGAGGATCCTCTTGGTGCTGATGGGGAACAGCACAATGGGAATTTATGCAAGTGACTTGCCTGCTTGACCTTTTCAGGGTGCCGAGTGATGCATTGAAACTTCCAGCCTTGGAACTGTGTCAGCAAAGAAAATTGTCTAAATTACAATGCAACATTATCTTTGCTGTGACTCAGAAATCTCCCCCATTCTCAGGGCAGGAGATTCCAAGGAGGGGGCTCTGCAGGCTGGGCCCCTGTTTCTCCTGCAATCCTGAGACTATGAAATACTGCCAATATTTTAACAAAGGGCTTCCACAGAATTTTCTCCCTTAGCCTGTGATAACTCCTCTGTCCCAGAGGTAGGTAGTGGGGGTTGTGCATGCGGGGGAGAGACAAAGGGTGCAGAAAAGGGTGGATGTATTCAGACAGTGTGCGTACGTGTATGTGGAGACAAAGAGGAGGGAGAAAGGGGTGTGGGTTGATGGGTGTATGTGCGTGTGTGCGCCAGCGGGGAAAGGAATGTGGGGAGAGGGAGGGATTGATAAATCTCTTTATTTGTTTTTCCTCCCTAACAAAACCACTCTCATAGCTGCACGAGAGACGGCAGCACTATGGGGTAAATCAGATGTTATGAAACTGTGTTTTGATGCTTTGTCCCTGGGAAACTATACCGAGGGTTTGAAAGCGAGTGTATGAGGGGGCAAGAAAGGAGTTATTGTTTACAATTTTTTGAGGGGAGTCTTGTCTTTGAAAAATCCCTGCCCTCCTGGGCAGCCTGCTCCATTTCAAAAGCAAACATCTTGCTCGCTGGATTTGGATAAATCCTCTGTGGCAATGCTGGTTTATCAGTATGAAGCGAGGAAAATGCACTCCAGCAGAGGCAAGAAACCTACCCAGCCCTGCCCTCCCTGTAGTGACGGGATATGAATCGGGGACTTCCAGGCGTTCGCTGTAGCCTATCCCTAATCCTACATGGCAGAAAGAGCCATGGTCTCCTTTCTCACATGCAGCAGAGGATGCAGAACACTAGCGCTAGATGTAAATGAACTACATCGATCAGTTAGATTGTATGAAGCTCTTTTTAAAGAGCTGCAGGCTTCAGGGATTGGAGTGGATTTCCAAGAAGGACCGTCTCCCAATGGCTAAACTGGGGAGCATAGGGTTGTCTGTGATCGCGAGGCCTCTTCCTATGGAACCACTTCCCTAGGTTTTTCTGCTAGCAACTTTCCTTCCTATCCGCAGCATTCAAAATTCTAGAAATGCCTGTCCGCAGTGATCCCACGTGTCGGTCCCTGAGCCATACAAGCTCAGCGCCCCCACCTACCTCCCGTGCGTACCTCTGTCCTTGGTGCTGAACTGAGAGCGGTAGCTTTTCAGCCAGACTAGAGGGAAGATGCAGTAGTGACTTTGAACACTTCTGAATAACTTATTTGAAACATCCAGGAAAACTTTTGACTTTAGAATTGAAATATTTGGGGAGGGTGGAATCCCCACCGATATTTTCTGAAATAGAAGGCAAAGTGGAGAGTGGGGAGGAAAATTTTTCCCATAAATATTTGAAATTATCGTCAGGTGCAATTATAGGGTTTCAAATCAATGTGTCAGCTGCTGAAATGTGAACAGCTGCTTCTTTTGTGATTTCTTTTCTTTTTCTGTGCTTTTTTTATGATTATTATAGCATCACTGATCTCTCTGCTGCCTGATCGGTTACACTGACGGAGCATTTGAGGAATCAGCACAGGAGCGCATAACCTGAGAAAAGCGAGGGAGGCCATGATTAAAAAATAACGTTCTTGGAGCGGGGTTCTGGTGCAGGGCAGGGATATTTTGAGAGGTTCTGTTGCAGTGGTGGGGTTCTGGTGCAGGGCAGGGATCTTTTGAGAGGTTCTGTTGCAGTTGTGGGGTTCTGGTGCATGGCAAGGCTGCTGTGCTGAGTTCTGTTGGAACACGGGGGTTCTGGTGTAGCGCAGGGATCTCCTGCAGTTCTGTTGCAATGCTTGGGTCTTGCGTGGGGCTCTGTTGCAGCGGGCGGTTTCTACGGGAGGTTCTTTTACAGGATTTGGGTTCTATTGCAGTGCAAGGGTTCTACCTGAGTTTATCTTGCAGTACAAGGGCGCTGTGCAGATTCTCTTCCGGTGCAAGAGTTCTGTGCCGGTTCTGTTGAGGCGCAGATGTTCTAATGCAGGATTCTCTTGGGGCGCAAATGTTCTCTGCAGGGCTCCCTTGTGGTGCTTGTCTTCTCTATAGAGTCCGGTTACAGTGCAGGGGTTCTGTTCCAGTGGGGTTCCAGCGCATCCTCAAGCTCAGGGGTACACTTCAGCTTAGGAGATGAACTCTCCACCTTCATTGCTCAATTAAACTGTGCTGGAAATTGATCTGAATCTCCCCCTCTCTTCTCCACTTGCATATTCCTTCTGCATATTCTAGCAGAGAGCCAAAGTGGTTGGCTAGAGAAGGGGAGATGGTAGAGAAATTTAGAAAACCCTCCCCTGGCCTGAAGAGGCAGGTTCGTGGCTCTAAACTGTGTAACAGGCGGGTTTCCATTCCCTAAACCCCTTGACCTGGAGGCGCAATCAGGTCCAATCAGCTGGGAACGCTTCCCAGCGATTAGAGCAGAATGGGCTTTAGGTGAGCGGTGACATAAGACGATATGTTCAACTCATCGACTCCTTATTGTGTGCCGCCAGTTTGTGCATCTGGGTGCCTCTGGCTCGGGGAGAGCGATCCGCGAGCAGACTGCGGAGTCTGCCAGGAGTCACTCCTTTCATGGAAAGCCAGCCACTGGCGAGGTTACCTCTCTCCCCCGTCAGTGCGCTCTGGGCTGAACCTCGGGTGCGGGGCAGGGGGGAGCAGGCAGGACAGAGGCTGCCCCTGAAGCGGCTTCCTGTCCCAGGGCGCTGAGAATCGCCCTGCCATCAGAGTCCGCTCCCCTAACCTCCTCCCACGCCCCGCAGCCCCCTCCGGCTCCGTGGGCCCGGCAGTCTGGGGATCTAACTGGGCCATGTGAACCGGCCACTACCCACCCCAGAGCGGAGGCGATCACACACCTAGCCCGTTCCCGGCCACTGGGAGATCACCGGGGGAGGGATTAGCCCCTGAAAGTGCCCCGGAGCGGAGTCTACCTGAGCACAGGCCTGCGCTCTGGGGTCCCCCTTCCTGTTCAGTGAGCTGCGCAGCGGGAGTCCGAGCTCACTGTCCCAAGGGGGAGCCGGGAGCACGGGGTTTAGGAAGCAGGCGGCCAAGACGCAATTAATCCTTCGTTAGGGAGCTAATCTCATTAGCCCTTGGCCAGATGTCTCCGTAATGGAGCCCAAGCCCTCTGCCGGGGGGTGAGGCAAGGCTGTCTCTGTCCGGATCCGAGAGAGCCGCTCCCACTCCCTCCCCAGCAGGGCTAGGCAGATGCTGGGCCCTGGGCCGCCGCTCTCTGGGCGCCCTGAGGGCAGCGCACACGGTCCCCAGTGCCGGCCCGTCTGCTCAGAGACTGGAGCCTCAGGCTCTGTGCTTGCAAAGGCCGGGCCCGCACTGGGGCTCTGCGATCGGCGCCCCTCTCCCTGTCTGCCCCTCCCGCACGTCCCTTCGACGCCGCCCCAGCCCGGGAGCTGTCCGGCGCTGAAAGCCCGGCCGGGCCTCGCGGCCCGACAGCTGGTGGGTACCTGGCCCCTGTGTGGCCTGGACAGTGCACAACCAACCCCCTGCGGGCAACAGCCGCGCGCCCTGCTGCAGGGGCGGCCCCCGCCCCTCGGCTGTGTCCCTGGGCACGGAGCTCGTGGAACGGGCCGGGGGGGCTCCCCCTGCGCCAGGCGGAGGGCGGGCTGGGGGCAGAGGTTGAACAGAGTCCCCGCCCCGCCCCGGCCACAGCGCCCCGAGCGAGGCCATTCACCCTGGAGCCAGGGCGGCCTGTGCCCTGCCCTCCACCGTGCGCCGGGGGCCGGTGCCTCAGGCAAAGGCAAGTAATGGGGGGCATGACCCTGAGCTCCCGCCGCCCTGCCCCGCCCCCCCCCCCCCGTGATGTGCCAGCGGCGAGCCCCAGGCCCCTCAGGCCGGCTGAGAGGGGAAAGTAGCGCTCGCAGCCCCGCCGTGATTGGCTGAGGCTCCATTACATCATGGTTCCGGGGCTGCCTCGCTGCTTGTTCTTTCTTTCCTTTTTTTTTGTTGTTTGTTTTTTGCACGGGGGAGAAAAGTGGGCGCGCGCTAGTCAGCGCGAGAGGGCGGCACATCTGTGCAGGGCTGGGCGCGGGGCGGCCCCGACAGGAGCGCTGGCCACGCCACGCCGGCCTGGCTCCGGCTCTCTTCGCCTTCGCGGCGCAGCCCCAGCTGCCCAGAGGGAAATGCCCGAGGGAGGGAGCCTCCCGTGAAGCGGACTCCGGCGTCCGGGGATCGTTCGCTCTCCCTCGGCCGGCCCCAGCCCTCCAGCCGCGAGCGGTTCCCGGCGGGCGGGAAGATGCACCATGGGCTTTGAGAACAGCACGGGCGCCGGAGCGCCAACGCCGTGGGGGGCGCCCGGTGAGTGAGCGGCTCCTCCCCTAGCCTGCGAGTGCGGGGAGCCGGGATGCACAGAGCGATCCCCGGCCCGGGCGTTGCTGGCCTTTGCCCCGGGCAAGGGGGCGTCTCTGTTCATCCCTCCGCCTGGCTTCTGCTTACGACAGTGGCCGGAGCGGGCGCCCGGGGTGCCCTTGGCCAAGGAGTTTGCAGGAATGCGGGGGGGGGAGCGCAGATTAGATAGTGGGGAGTGATTCTCTCCCCCCCCCCCGCGGCCCGCCGCCCACTCCCCAAGCGCCCTCTGCTCCTAGGCAAGGACGTGCCCGCTACTTTGGGCTGCAGTTAGACGGGAAGGAGGCGGGAGCGGCGAGGGAGGCGATCGGGCTGGGATCCAGGTCCCTGCACGCAGCGGGGATCTCGAGGCAGCTGGCAGGCCCGGGCTCTGACATTTCCCCGCTTTTCTAGGCTCGTCCCAAGAAGGGGACTGAGGTGCCGGGGTCGGGGAAGGGACGGGCAGGGTTCCCCGCGGCGGGCTGGGGACGCGCCGTCTCTCTGTCAACTTTCCCGGACTCCATTTGCCTAAAAATGGCTTTTCTGCCCTTCTCCCGCTGTCACTTGGCAACATCTGGGAAGCGGGGGGAAGGCAGAGGGAGCGGGCTAGAGCCGCGCGAACCTCTCCAGCTGCTGAGGGGAGGCGGGGGACCAGCCGGCCCCGCCGCTCGGGGCAGAGCCCGCACCGGGCCAGTGAGATTCGGATCGCTCGGGGAAGCGGCTCTCAGGAAAGGGCCACTATCGGTAGCACCTAATTCGGATCCAGGCTACAGCCGCACTAGACGGGTACCGAGCGCAGGAGGCAGTTCTCGCCTAGGGGACCCCGCACTTCGGCCCCAGCGGCTGGCACTGGTCCCCTCGCCTTCCCCACCGCCCGCGGCCTCATGGGCAATCGCCCGCTGGAGACTCTCCCCTTCTAACAGCACCCCAGCAAAACACGTGGCACTCCCCTGGCTGGCCCCCAAGTCTCGGTTCCCCGGGCGCGGGGGGAAGCTCTGGGGACACGGGGACGCTTCCCCTCTGCTGCACCAGAGCCTACTCAGCCCTGGGCTCGGTGTAGCTCTGCTTTCGCTGGGCGTCTGGCCGCGGGCACCGCTAAGGAGCAGTCTGGGCGGTGGAGCCGGCAGCCCTGACTCCGTTACAGTTAGCGAGTGACTCAGGGGCCCAAAGGGCATAAATCAGGGTCGGGAGGACACGGGGCCGTGTCATTATCAAGCAAACCCAGGATCGTTCCTGTTCCCTAAGCCGGAGAGCAAGTGCCCTAGGCAACACCTTTGTTACAATGTGCTGGGCGCTGTACAAATTAGATAGATATGGTCGCTGTCCGGAAGAGCTGACACTCTGATGGAGACAACAAAACAGGATGGAAGGGGAGCCTAGAGCAAATACAAAGAGCTAGGCGGTTATTGGCCAAGGGTTTAGGGGTATGTGTGTGTGTGTGTGTATACACAAAGACTGGGCAATCTGGGATGTGTAATCATGAGCTGGTGTGGATCATGCATTATTCTGTCACACTGGTGTGATATTAAAGAGCAGGAATGCGTGAATCTACCACTGAAGTATTGTAGAGAGAACAGCTGGGAAATATGTATTAGATACCATCTAGTCCTTCCCACCCCCTTGCAGGGCACCCATTGTTCCTTTAAGTCCATTTTCCCTGGCGGTGCCTGTCAGTTTTTAATGTCCCCACGAACGAAGAGGCCGGCCTGACTCTCCTTAGGAGATGACCAATCTCACAGTTTGGCTCCCCGGTCCCCATTCACTTCACGTTTCTTCTGCTTAATTTCATCTCGTTACTTCAATTTTACCCACTGGGCCCATGCTAGGTAATTCCTGTCTTCCTTAGGTTTGAAGGTGTAAATCAGTGGGGTGGGGTGACTGACAAGGTGGGACTAGACTATGATGTGTGAATGGATTGGAATTCTCATTCACGGTCACTTTAAACAACATTCGTTTCTTGTATTGTTCCTTTCAACTGCATCCCACCTGGAATGTGGAAGTGGGTGACATCAGAATGGGCACCAGTAGGTGTTGTGACATCAGCAGCCCTGAGCTTTCTGGAGATATTGTTTGATGTGATGCTTCCATTTCTAAAAGACTCTTTCCCAGCAGGAACCTGTCTCAAAAGAGACTCCTCTTAAAATGAAAATTGCTCCCGCTGATTTCCTAGCAGAGGGATGATATACCTAGCAAGCGGGGTCTCCTGCTCAGGAGAAGGGAAGGGAGGTGGTTCCTTTCAATCCAGGTTTATGCAAAGGAACCACTCATTCTTCTTGGCACACCGGAGGGGTATAAGCAGTGATTTAGCAGAGGATGATGCACATAGATAAGGTGATCTCCTAGCTGATCTCTTTCCATTCCAATGATTCAGGGGTTCTCAAATCTTTTTGTGGCACCTTAAGGGAGAGATTGTTGTATGGCTGTCTCCCTCTCATTCACCATTGTGTGAGCCCCACCTCCTCTTCCGTTCACAGTGCTGGTGGGTGAGTCTTGCCCACATGCTCAGGGTTTAGCTGATCGCCATATTTGGGGTCGGGAAGGAATTTTCCTCCAGGGCGGATTGGCAGGGGCCCTGGAGGTTTTTTGCCTTCCTCTGCAGCATGGGGCATGGGTCGCTTGCTGGTGGATTCTCTGCAGTTTGAGGTCTTCAAACCAGTTTTGAGGATTTCAATAACTCAGTCCTGGGTTAGGGGTTGTTATAAAAGTGGATGGGTAGGCGTTCTGTGGCCTGCCTTGTGCAGGAGGTCAGACTAGATGATCATATTGGTCCCTTCTGACCTATGAGTCTATGAGTCTATGAGTCACAGCTGTGCTGAGACCACCTCTCCTCCCACTTTCACTAGGGTTCAGAGCATCTATCTTCCCACTGGGGACCAGATGACTTCCCTGGGGCAAATGATGATAGGAAAGTACTGAATCTTGTACTGCCAACCCCAAATGAAAAATGTCATGGGTCAGCCCCCAGTTGGGGGAGCTGGGCTCAAGACGCTCCTCTTTCACAGACTGCCAATGGGACCCTGTGAGGTCACCTAGGCACAGCTCCACAAGGGCATTTAGACTCTTAACTTTCACTGAAATCAATGGAACTTTGGAGCCTAAACATCTTTGAAGATCTGAGCCTTAGCCTCTCTGTGCCACCTTTTGCTGTCTGTTGAAGGGGGGTAATAGTACTTCCTGGTGGTGCTCTGAGGATAAGTCCATTAGAACTTGTAAAGTGCTTGGATACTGCAGCAATAGTGGACATACAAGTATCTAAGGGTACATCTACACTGCAGTAGAACACCCACAGCTAGCCTGCATCAGCTGGCTCAGGCTGTGGGGCTAGAAAATTGCAGGGTAGACATTTGGGCTTTGGCTGGAGCCTGAGCTCTGGGACCCTCCCCACTCAGGGGAGTCCCAGCACTTGGACTTCAGCCTGAGCCCGAAGATCTATACTGTAATTTTATAGCCCTGTTAGCTGAAATGGGCCAGACACTAGTGTTTTATTCCAGTATAGACATACCCTAGGCTGGTTAGATAGTTTCCTGGAGCTGGGGATTTAAGTAAAACACCAGATATTGGGAAACTCATGATAAAATTGCAAGAGTTGGCAACCATACTGTATTTTTAGGGTTGTTTTTTTTTTAATTTTGGCAGCTGGAAATGAGGACCCAGCATCAGCCACCTCTCTCTGCAATTCAGTTTAGGAACCTCTTCAGTTATTCATAGTCCTTCCTAACCTGACCAGTGACATGCCAAGACAGAGGTTTCCAGTGTGGACTAGCAGTCACAGACTGCGCTTTTACCAAAAAGCTGAAAAACTATGTTGTTGTTTTTACTGGCACACTTCATATTAGCTCAACACCAACTAATGGCATCCATTCCCATAGAACCAGCTAATACCAGTTCCTGCATGGGAGGGAGACACATCCATTCCAGAGAACCAGCCAGTACCCATTCCCACATTGTGAGTCATGTCCATTCCCAGAGAACCTGTGAGGTGATGAATCATCTCTGAACTAGAGCCTGATTAAGCCACATGTGGGGATGAATCATTTCTGTGCTAGGCACTAGCCAATCCACAAGTCAGGAGTTGGTTTAGTGACTCTCAGAGCAGATAATATAATAATAAATGGAGATATACCCATTTCATAGAACTGGAAGGGACCCTGAAAGGTCATTGAGTCTAGCCCCCTGCCTTCATTAGCAGGACCAAGTACTGATTTTGCTCTAGATTGAACTCACAATGCTGAGTTTAGCAGGCCAATGCTCAAACCACTGAGCTACTGCTCCCTGGGGAAACAGGCACTCAATCTGCCTAATGTCATGTCACTTCATGGCGTGGTACACTCCCCTGCTTGATAGTGGTGACAGGTACCGCAGGCCTTAGCTTGTTCCCACCTAGTTTGCCAGGCCTAGTCTGCTATTGACTCCTGATTCCAGTGTTGATCACTGGCTCTGGTTCTTAGGCTGACTGCCACTGCACCAATCACTAGGCCTGGCCATCCATGTTTCAGTTTCTGGCAGAACCAGACAATACCAGTTCTGGCCTGGTGGAACCAGTCAATACCAAAACCTGGAACATGTATGTATCCAGTTGTATGAGAAAGATATATTTAAAAGTGAAGGGTGGTGCTTCTGGCTATTAAGTTAGAGCTTCAAATAGAATGCTGTTCATGTGTTAGTAGGGTGACCAGACAGCAAATGTGAAAAATTGAGATAGTGGGTGGGGGTAATAGGAACCTATATAAGAAAAAGACCCAAAAATTGGGACTGTCCCTTTAAAATCAGGACATCTAGTCACCCTATATGCTAGTAGCATGGACTCCATCCTAGGCAGAGCACAACTGTTATCCCAACAAAACTCTGTGGCATATACTATCTGAAATGGTGCTTGTAACAACGTCACCATTCCCCTTCCCCATTAACATCAATCTAGACAATCCCTCAGAGGGAGTAGAAATTGCAGGACATTTATTCTGCCTACCTGGAAAGCCCACGCACAAAAGTAGGGCAATTTTCTCTGGCCAAATGTATTTACATTTAAAGCAATGTTAAGGTTATACATTTAGATGCAGAAAATGAGGGAGTGAAGAAATAAAAGCTCTCATGAGGCACAGGTCAGCAGAGCACCTAAGCACTTACTTGAAGCACTTTGCTAAATCAAAGCCATAGTAACATTACCTAGTTCATACTGTACAGATTCAGGTGACATTTAATAGCATAACTATTAATCAAAAGTATTATGTGCAGTGTGGGTGAGTTAATATTACTATGAAACACTTAACTTTTGCATTCCATTATTATTATTATTTCATGGTGCACAAAGGCATGATGGGAACTTTACAGACCTCATCAAAAATTACTGTCCATGCCTGAAAAAGAATGCAATATAAATTTTAGATGAGTAGGTTGTGGGGAAAATATTGGGGTGGAGGATGGATGGATGGGGAAGGGTAAAGGTTATTATCACAATGGGATAGATTGTTCTCTCATGTTAGGCACATGACCACCTCCATAGATTAGTATGTTGTTTTAATACAAGAGAGCCTAACAGAAATGATTTAGTACTGGCATAATCCATTTATTATGGGCATTGCAGAAGGGGCAGTGTGTTTGTGTTTAAACCTGTCCTGACAAGATTCTAGTAATACACACTGTTGGGACCCATATGGGTACCTGAGAGAAAGAGAGAGAGAGAGCGTTTTTGCATTTAATTTCCTAGTTTTTAACAAGACAGTAAACACCCTATCTGCTCCGCTCCCCAAATGTGGGAAAGATACAAAGATCCTCTGCATGTTGACACTGAAATTGTGCTAACTATGCTCTGGAGTTCCTCTCTCACTGAGATGTCTGGAGATTTTAGGAGTAGTAATCTAGGGTCACTGAAGTGAATGGGATTGGCAAATTGTCATAATCTATTCCCAGATTTGGACCTTAACATCCAAAATATGGGGGTTAGCATGAAAACCTCCAAGCTTAGTTACCAGCTTGGACCTGGTAAAGCTGCCACCACCCAAAAAATTAGAGTGTTTTGGGGCACTCTGGTCCCCCCAAAAACCTTCCCTGGGACCCCAAGACCCAAATCCCTTGAGTCTCACAACAAAGGGAAATAAACCTTTTCCCTTCCCCCCTCCAGGTGTTCCTGGAGAGATACACAGAAGCAAGCTCCGTGAATCTAAACAGAGGGATTCCACCCTCTCTATTTCCAGTCCTGGAAACAGAAGTACTTCCCTCTTCACCCAGAGGGTATGCAAAGTCAGGCTAGTAAATCTAACACACACAGATTTCCCCCTGACTTCTTCCTCCCACCAATTCCCTGGTGAGCACAGACTCAATTCCCTGGAGTCCCCCACTGAAGAAAAACTCCAACAGGTCTTAAAGAGAAAGCTTTATGTAAAAAGAAAAAAAAATACATAAAAATGGTCTCTCTATATTAAGGTGACAAATACAGGGTCAATTGCTTAAAAGAAATATGAATAAACAGCCTTATTCAAAAAGAATACAATTCAAAACATTCCAGCAACTATACCATGTAAATACAAAAGAAAAAAACATATAAATCACTGTCTTATCTTTTTTGTACTTACAACTGGGAAACAGAAAATTAGAAAGCAAGAGACAGAAATCCTCCCATAGCCGAGAGAGAGACAGGCAGAAGATCAGAACAAAGGACTCAGACACAAACTTCCCTCCACTCAGATTTGAAAAAGTCTTGTTTCCTGATTGGTCCTCTGGTCAGGTGTTTCAGGTTACTTCTTTCCAGGTGAAAGAGACATTAACCCTTAGCTATCTGTTTATGACACAAGTCCTGCTATTTTTTCTGCCAGGCTGGGTTAACAGGAAAGCAGCACCTCTAAAAAGAAAGCAGTTGAGAGCATCAGCAACAGGAGTAGCTAGAAATGTAAGCTATAATTTAAATGTGCCGTCTTTGTATGCATGCTGCCAGATGCCCACACACAAAATGCCATTTTGAGCTTGCATATGGGTAAATTAAGTTTAGCTAGCCACATGCAAGTACACAGTAGGATTTTATCTCACATGGCCAACTGGTACTTTTACCCAGGGTCAGAAAATTGGGGCACCTTTTGTAGTATTGTGCTGTCAGTGTGACATGCACTAATTTGCTCCCTGAGATTTTCCCTAACACAGTCTGGAAATAGTAACTTCTTGGGCAAAACAGGTGGGAGCTCCAACGTTGACTGTCACAAAGTGAGTGGAGTGTTGGTAGGTTCTGCTATAACCTTAGCAGGTACCTCTTGAGCACATTCAGAAGTGATTTTTTCAAATCACTTATGCCTTCTTAGGGTTTATCTCCTTCTCTCCATGATTCCTCCATAGGGACGATTTAGATGTAACACTTAGAGGATTTTTTTTATCCAGCCATATTTGAGTTCCTGGTGAGCATAATGAAATACTGGAAAAGTGCATTCTTCACTCTCCAATAGCTCAAAATCAGCTGTGTGTTCGTTTGTGAGGGAACTATTGTGAGTGGATTCTGAAACCAAGTCTACAATGTTTAGTCTACAGGAGCATTTTTCAGAAAGTTCTGAGAATGGAAATATGGATGATAATGAAAGTCCCTATCATGGCTGCTGTGGAGTGGTTACAGAGTTCCTGGTCCTCAACAGTTACCAGAGAGGACCAGGATAATATAGAGGGACTTCCCAGTCAGGGAGTTCTCTAGTTATGGCTCTTTGTGCTTACCCCCTCACACCACTAGAAACTAGAATAAACATACAAATCCCTCTATTTTCCCTGTTTTCTAGCAGATACATCAAGGATTTCCTTCATCCAGACCTGTGTGCACTTAAACTGTAGCAACATTCACTGGTCATATAGAGCTTTGTGCATTCAAAGTGCTTTATAGGCAGCAGGTTTAAAACAAATAAAAGGAAATTCTTCTTCACGCAGCGCACAGTCAACTTGTGGAACTCCTCACCTGAGGAGGTTGTGAAGGCTGGGACTATAACAGCGTTTAAAAGAGAACTGGATAAATTCATGGTGGTGAAGTCCATAAATGGCTATTAGCCAGGATGGGTAAGGAATGGTGTCCCTAGCCTCTGTTCGTCAGAGGATGGAGATGGATGGCAGGAGAGAGATCACTTGATCATTGCCTGTTAGGTTCACTCCCTCTGGGGCACCTGGCATTGGCCACTGTCAGTAGACAGATACTGGGCTAGATGAACCTTTGGTCTGACCCGGTACAGCTGTTCTTATGTTCTTATGTTATGCTGTACAAGCATTAATTAATCAGTCTTCACATCTTATCTCAGGGCTCAGACCCAGATCTTCAAAGGGGTTTAGGCACTTAACTCCCAATTTTATAGGGACAATCCTGATATGTGGGGCTTTGTCTTATATAGGTACCTATTACCACCACCATGACCTCCCGCCCCGATTTTTCACACTTGCTATCTGGTCACCCTACCTAACTTCCATTGGTTTCAATGGAAGTTAGGTGCCTAATCCCTTTGAGGATCTGGGCCTCAGTCCTTGTTCTGGGTTGAAGAATCATAAATCACCTCTTTGGTGTTCCTCTAAAATTGTTTGACTTTCAAAGAGTTCAGACCACCAGTTGAGAAACAGCAGGAATCCTCAAGCTCTTCTGCCCAGGTTGCTAACCAGGTGTAGGCTGGATGATTGTAGCATTATTGCTTATTATGTAATTAATGCATTAATTAGTTGCAACAAAGTAGCACTCTTGACCGATTCCAGGCATTTCTGGCCTTTGGGAGCACGTTAATTCACATGAACTCCATTTAAACCTTTAGTTACTGGATTAACTCACTGTGCATACTGCCTCTCATTTGCACTTGCCAGCCAGCATATGTTCAGAGTAATTCATTTACTGAATTTAAAAGCAGGGTTTAGGCATTTCATAGGTGTATTACTACTTGGCCATCTCCCATGACTCTGGGCCAGAAGCTTGGTGACAAGTAGTAACAGGCTATGCTGCTGCTCCATGCCATGATTTTGCTCATGGCAGAGTGGCGGTATAATCAGACATTAATGTGGGTGCATAAAGCAGTGCATTCTTTCCTGAAGAGTCCCCAGTATATCTCATTTCAGTTACCCTGGTCTGCTCCCTCCTGCAGAAGTTCTGCCTCTCCTATTGAGAAGGGAATAATGACAGCTGGAGGTAACAAATACAAAACAAGGCAAGAGTCTGCACTTGCCCACACTGATACACCCAAACACCATGTGCACAAGCCTTCTCTTTCCCCCAGACACCATCTGTGCACATACCCTTCACACACACACACCCTTCAGTTTGTCACATCAGTATAACTGATCATGGGCCACAGTATTAATTTATTAAATATATTCATATAAAATCCTGGTTCATTTAAAATAGTGGCATTTGGAGAATTGCCCTTTGTGAGGAGCCTCTGGTGGAGAAACTTGTATTCAGTGGCCTTGACTTTGTGCCAGTGTTTACACCTCTAATGGTAGCATAATGCACCCACTTGAACTCTAATGAAGCTCAGAGGCTTGAACTTGAGTGATGGCTCATCATACACTCATCTCACTTTACTTTGCCATGAAGATGAAGTTGACTATACTGTCAAAGTCCCCTAAATGGTGCTGCTATGGATACAAAGCCCTATTGCAATGACAGCCCAGAGGTCACTAATGGAGGTCCTGCAAATAAGAGTCCTGTTCGCAACATAATCACTCTTTACCTATACTCTGTGACTCCATCCTGTCCTACACCATTCCTGCTCTGCTCAGATTGACTCAACTCTTCTCTTCAAATTGTGCAGCCACACACTGATCAGAGATTCCCACAGGATCTATCTGGATGAAATCTGCCCCATGCAAAGGATCTGTGCACTACTTAGATTTGAGAGAGAGACTAAAGTGGTGCATTGGCTTTTTGCTTGTCCTCTGCACAGGGGTAAATTTCATCCTATGTATGGGATGTGTTGGTTCTTGGGGTACCAAGGACTCTGAGTCACTTTATTAGCCCCCTGTCTCCAGCGTGAGGGACATTTGTTTATGCTTAGCTGGGTGTCAGCTTCCTGGCACCACCAGCCTGTTACCCAAGCACTCTCCTCTGGGATATGCTAGCACTTTGTTTGCAGATTAACAATAGGTATACCCCGGTCCCTGAGTCCCTTTGAACGAGCCCCTAATCCACTGAACACTCACAGAAATACCTAGTATGCTGTGCCCAAGCAAATAATGTACACACCAGCTTATATGATTCAACTGAGATCAGTCTCTTGCTTAATATCACAGCACTTAGATATACTGATAGTGAAAACAAGGATAAGTTATTAACAAGGTTTCAAGAGACAGTGAGTAAGAATAATGGAACTAAAAGGTTACATATAAAACAAAATCATAACATGCTTTCTGGAGACTAACCTTAACAGGCTATCCTCCCGTCTAAAGGAGTTTACCTCACCCCACAATATCCTCTGCAGAGTTTCAACAAAGGTTGGCTGAGATCTCATTTTCATGAATGTAAATGCATTGCTCATTTACTTGCTGGTGCAGGATAAAGTGGTGTCTTCTTTTCCTTTTACTTATATCTAGAAAGTTCATTGTCTATATCAGGCCATGTCTACATTTAAAATTTTGCAGCGCTGGTTGTTACAGCTGTATTAGTACAGCTGTATAGGGCCAGCGCTGCAGAGTGGCCACACTTACAGCAACCAGCGCTGCAAGTGGTGTTAGATGTGGCCACACTGCAGCGCTGTTGGGCGGCTTCAAGGGGGGTTCGGGGAACGCGAGAGCAAACCGGGAAAGGAGACCAGCTTCGCTGCGGTTTGCTCTTGCGTTCCCGGAACCACCCAGCAAACCTCAGGGAAGGAGACCTGCTTGCTCGGGGGTTCGGGGAACGAGAGAGCAAACCGGGAAAGGAGACCAGCTTCGCCGCGGTTTGCTCTCGCGTTCCCGGAACCACCCAGCAAACCTCAGGGAAGGAGACCTGCTTGCTTGGGGGTTCGGGGAACGAGAGAGCAAACCGGGAAAGGAGACCAGCTTCGCCGCGGTTTGCTCTCGCGTTCCCGGAACCACCCAGCAAACCTCAGGGAAGGAGACCTGCTTGCTTGGGGGTTCGGGGAACGAGAGAGCAAAACGGGAAAGGAGACCAGCTTCGCCGCGGTTTGCTCTCGCATTCCCCGAACCACCCTGCAAATCGCAGGGAAGGAGACCTGCTTGCTCGGGGGTTCGGGGAACGAGAGAGCAAACCGGGAAAGGAGACCAGCTTCGCTGCGGTTTGCTCTCGCGTTCCCCGAACCACCCTGCAAACCGCAGGGAAGGAGACTTGCTTGCACAGGGGTTCGGGGAACGCGAGAGCAAACCGGGGAAGGAGACCAGCTTCGCCGCGGTTTGCTCTTGCGTTCCCCGAACCCCCCTGCAAACCGCAGGGAAGGAGACCTGCTTGCTCGGGGTTCGGGGAACGGGGAACCGGGAAAGGAGACCAGCTTGATTACCAGAGGCTTCCTCAGGTATGCTGGGATACCTGCTTATTCCACGGAGGTCAAGAAAAGCGCTGGTAAGTGTCTATAGTTGATTACCAGCGCTGGATCACCAGCGCTGGATCCTCTACACCCAAGACAAAACGGGAGTACGGCCAGCGCTGCAAACAGGGAGTTGCAGCGCTGGTGGTGCCCTGCAGATGTGTACACCTCCTAAGTTGCAGCGCTGTAACTCCCTCACCAGCGCTGCAACTTTCTGATGTAGACAAGCCCTCAGTCAGGATAAGGACCCAGGGCTTATTTTTCTGTGTGCTTCTTCTGTGTTGATTTCACATCTCCCGATTGACTTTGCATGTAAATGGGTATTCATTGTTTTAATTTACAATTCTTAATCTGCATCTCAACAGAGAGACAGGTGAATAAACATCCCTTGCCTCATAGAAAACCTGTTTGTCAATTCGGCCTTGATAACAGATTTTAAACTATCCATACAAAGTATTGGTATATACATTTCACAATGGTATTGACCAGTGTGTGATCCTGGCTTTCATTTAAGATATTCTCACATGATATTCTTTGATGACAGAATGTACCTACCAGACATGGGACATTCCTATAACCCCCTTGTTAGTTGGCATTAAAGGGTTCTTCGATCAGAGGAGACATGAAAACATTCTTCTGGAAAGTTTTTACTTTAAGGTAAACTCCTGTGAAGTCCACATCAAACTGGATCTAAATTTCATGTTAAAGTTCTTGGATAATGTGGCACTCTGGTGCAGGAGAGTGGAAATTGTGTGGCTTCTTCATGTACATTACAAAATTAAGTTTTTTAAAAAGTGAATTAAATATGATAATGAATAATCCAGCCAGAATAGTAGGCTATGTCTTATCAATAATGATATTAAATTCAATTTATTTGATATCCCCACATTTGCAGTTTTCACATTGCAACAGAGTTTTGTATTGACAATGCCTAACTGCACAATAGAAGCTGTCAGAAAAGGGTTTGGTAGCTGGATTTGGAATCACTGGGTCTTTTGGCACAGGAGGTGGGTGGGAAGCAGTTTAGATTTGTAAAATAAACACATTGTTTTGATGTTTTGCAACAGTGTTCACCAGTGAAATAGTTAACAATGACATCTTTAGGTTACCAAGAGTTAATGCTCATTGATATGGCCATAGCAATTCACATTTCTTGGAGTATTCTTTTAGGCTCTCTTCAAACACAGGAAAATTTTAGTGCATTGGCTACACTGGGGGACATTTTCAAGATTTTATCTGAAACAGTAAATTCTAGAAATATAGTTTTAAAAAAGTGAAACATAGATTTGGGAGTACTGTTCTGGGTAAGGTGAATCTCACTGCCAATCCTGCACTTGCTTATTTCGCAAAATGTGGGGCCCTACTTTAAAGAGCTCTCCACACTTGGAAAACGACCTGTGTTGATATTGCTTAGGCCCCCTGCACTGGTAATGAGAATGTTTTGACTCCTGTCTGGATGGGATCAATCCATTTTTAGTAGCTGTACAGAAAGCATGCTTGAGTTTTAGAGGGACATGGTCTATATCATGATTACTGGAGTGGTGCTGAAAACAGTTTGATCCCATCTCTGTTAACAGGTTGTAGGGGAGGAGAGGAATGGGGAAGTCCTGTTGTTGACAGCCATTGGTTAGCAATAGATCATTTTCCAAATGTAGAGAGTTCCTGAAACTGTCTAGCTCTGGATCCATCTTTTTGTTATATGTGTGTTCAGTGCCTAGTGGAAGGAGACCCTGATCCCTGACTGGGGTCTCTTGGAGTTACCATAATGCAAATAATAAATAAGTAATACTAGCTTTTATGCTCCATAGTAAGAAATAGCTTCATAGCTGCTACATTAACTCATAAAAGAAACTAGTTGGATCTCCGGGTGAGAGAAGCTGCTAAATCCTGGAAAGGTCAAGACCAGAGACCTGAAGTGTCTCATTCAGCCATCCCTGGAGTCTGCCAAACAGCTGAGAAACTGGGAAAAATAAGTCCGGGGAAAGCAGGATCTCTTTTTAGAAAAAGCATCTTTATTCTACTAGGTAATGGAGCTGGAAATATTCACAACTATTTTCTTTTGTGCTTCTACTTATGCTGGCAATTTGGCATCTCATTATTTTCACACTTCCTTGCCAGCTTCCAGAGTGCACCACTGCAGGAGAGCTAATGTTCATGCTGCCTAGCAATAGGGTTCCCAGCACGCTTAAGCTGTTGCTGCTGAGACGCCCGGAGTCTGTGCCAGCATGCCTTCGTTGACCATTGCTGGAGAGCTCATTGCTGTAGCCAGCAGGAGCCACTAGGGAATGAAACAGTAACATATTTGCAAGAAATCACTTTTGGTGATTTTTTTTCAAATCTGTAAAACTTTTGGGGATTCTTCTGCAGTGGCTATTTCCCACACTATGATCTTTCTAGCTGAATAGCCTGAAAGTTCAATTTCTTTGCAATAACCCTCTAGAAAAGGATGGAGTTGATATTTAAGGTATTGATGTTATTCATGGGCATACTTTTGCAGGGCCCATTTTAAAGTTATAATTATCCACAAGAGCTCAGCATCTGGAGACTTAACTGGGTTTTCTGATGCCAGGCCCCATATCGCTTTGTATATTGTTAAAGGAAAGAAATTGCATGCCTGGTCCTAAGAAAAGCAACACAAAAACAGCTGCTCTTCATGGCTTGAAGTTTGTGCATTCATTAAATTGTCACACAGTCCTTGAGGACCACTTGGAAGCAGCTATAGCTGGTGCAGACTGTAGCCTCTTGATGCTAGGCATAAAGAATCACGTTGCTCAAGTGCTTCTGAGACTGCTCTGGCTTCTTATTTGATCTATGTTGAAGACCAAGAGTTGGTAATGACCACTAAAGCACTACGTTGTTTGGCTCCTTGCATCCTGAGTCCACGTCGACTGCTATACACACTGATGTGAGAGCTGGGATCGGATGTGCCAGTAGTAGTAGTCATTAAACTGGAATGTCTGTGTGCTGTGACAGGGTATTTAGGGTGAGATCATGGAATGGGCCCTGGACTCTGGAATTTGCTTTCCCAAGGGTCAGATGGGGTTCCAGTTTCATAGAATCATACATGTGTAGGACTGGAAGGGACCTCAACAGGTCATCTAATCCAGTCTCCTGCACTCAAGACAGGGCTAAGTAATAACTAGACCATTCCTGGCAAGTGTTTGTCTAACTTGTTCTTAAAAACCTCCCTAGGCAATTTGTTCCAATGCTTAATCACCCTGACAGGAAGTATTTTCTAATGTCCAACCTTAACCTCCTTTGCTTCTATTTAGGGCTTGTCTACACTGGCAATTAACAGCACTGCAACTTTCTCTCTCAGGGGTATGAAAAAACACACTTCTAAGCGCAGCAAGTTGCAGCACTGTAAAGTGCCCGTGTAGACGGTGCCCCAGTGCTGGTAGCTGCACTCCCAGTCCTGGTAGCTACACCCCTCACTGAGGTGGGTTTTTAGAGTGCTGGGAGAGCTGCTGCACCATGACCACACAAGGCACATTAAATCACTGCTGCAGCAGCGCTTTAGCATTGCCAGTGTAGACTAGCCTTTACACTCATAGCTTTTTGTCCTATCCTCAGAGGTTAAGGAGAACAATTTTTCACCCCCCTCCTTGTAGCAGCCATTTACATACTTGAAAACTGTTATCAAGCCCCCATCCCCCCACTTTCTCCTCTCCAGATTAAACAACCCATTTTTTTCAATCTTCCCTCACAGGTCATGTTTTCTAGACCTTTAATCACTTTTGTTGCTCTTCTCTGGACTTTCTCCAGTTTGTCCACATCTTTCCTGAAATGTAGAGTGATGACATTTTCCCAAAGGGAAAACAGGACACCCTCAGGCTGGTCCCAGCCCCTTTCCGCTGCTCTGCCCTCCCACGCGTGGGGCCAGCCTCATGCCTCCCTGCCTCCTGCCCAGGCCCAGCCTGAGATCCCCCTCCCCACTAGTGCCCGGGGCTGGTCCAAACCCCTCGCTGCCTGCCTGCGGGGTTGGTCCTCTGAGTCCCCTGCCTCCTGTGCTCCCTCTCCATCCTGCAACCTGCTTCCCCCCCTGTGCACGGGGCTGGTCTGAGACCTCCCTGCTTCCTGTCTGGGGCCAGCCTGAGGTCCCTCTCCCCACTGGCACCCAGGGACAGCCTGAGCTCCCCTACTGCCCACCCATGACCCTCTCACTCCCTTACACGTGGGGCTGGCCCTCTGAGCCCCCCTGCTGCCAGCCCGTGACTCTCCCCCACAACATCCTCCCCACTCCTTTGTGCAGGGCAGGTCTGAGCCTCCCCTTCCCTCACCCCGTGTATGGGGCTGATGATCAGTTGGCAAGAGCAAACAGGACAAATGCCCAATTTTGTCAAAACAGTCAGACAGGACAGGGCCTAAAAAAGGGCCAAAATGGGACATACGGTCACCCTACTGAAATGTAGCTCCCTGAACTGGACACAATACTCCAGCTGAGGCCTAATCAGCACAGAGTAAAGTGGAAGAATTACTTCTTGTGTCTTGCTTACAACACTTCTGCTAATATATCTCAGAACGATGTTTGCTTTATTTTGCAGCAGTGTTGCACTGTTGACTCATATTTAGCTTGTGATCTGCTATGACCCCCAAATCCCTTTCCGCAGTATTTCTTCCTAGGCAGTCATTTCCCATTTTGTATGTGTGCAACTGATTGTTCCTTCCTAAGTGGAGTACTTTGCATTTGTCCTTATTGAATTTCATCCTATTTACTTCAGACCATTTCTCTAGTTTCTCCAGATCATTTTGAATTTTAATCCTATCCTTCAAAGGCCTTGCCACCCCTCCCAGCTTGGTATCATTCACAAACTTTATAAATGTACTTTCTATGCCATTATCTGCATAATTTATGAAGATATTGAACAGAACTGGACTCAAGGCTGATCCCTCTTATAGACTCATAGACGTGATATGCCTTTCCACCTTGACTGTGAACCACTGATAGCTACTTTTGGGGAATGGTTTTTCCAACCAGTTATGCACCCACTTTATAGTAGCTTCATCTAAGTTGTATTTCCATAGTTTGTTTATGAGAAGATCATGCGAGACAGTATCAAAAGCCTTACTAAAGTCAAAATATACCACAGCTACCGCTTCCCCCATCCACAAGGCTTGTTATCCTGTCAAAGAAAGCTATTATGTTGCTTTGACACTATCTGTTTTGACAAATCCAAGCTGACTGTTACTTATCACCTTATTATCTTCTAGGTGTTTGCAAATTGATTGCTTGATTATTTGCTTCATTATCTTTCCCGGTACTGAAGTTAAACTGACTGGTCTGTAATTCCCCGGGTTGTCCTTGTTTCCCTTTTTATATAGACTGGGGGCTTGTCTACACTTACATTTTATAGTGCTCTAACTTGCTTGCTCTAACTTGAAAAATCTCCCCCCTGAGCGCAGCCTGAGCGCTTTAAAACACTAGTGTAGACAGGCACGGCTCCCAGCGCTTGGCGCTAATTCTCTCGTGGAGGTGGATTACCAGGAATGCTGGGGGCGAGCTCTCCCAATGCTTGCACACACTCGCACTTCAAAGCACTGCCATGGGAGTGTTCCTGCGGAGGCGTTTTGAAGTTTCCAGTGTAGACATACCCTGGCATGATATTTGCCCTTTTCCTGTCCTCTGGAATCTCTCCCGTCATTGTCATCCAAGAGTTTTCAAAGATAATTGCTCTTTGTCGCCATTATTGGCTCAGTTAAAGGTCATCAGTTCAGTCTTTAGAGGGTGACATTATTTGTTCTGCTTAACAGCCGCATGCTGGGGATGAATCTGTTTGTGGCGCCCCCTACATTTGGAATTTGCTCGCATTTATCATCCACCAACCACGTCACTCTCCTCATTCCAATCTCTCCTCCAGGTTCATTTCTAGCTATAATAGCAAGTACTAACTCCTGAAAACACCTTGGAACAGAAGCTCCATGCAGGGAGCATTACTAATCCAAATTACCACATACCATGTTGATGTCACCCTCATCCTTGCCTCCCTGCCCCCCCTTTCCTATTATCCCTACTCATTGTGCTATGTCTAATATAAATCTTCAAGGCAGGAACCTGTAACCTGCTGCTCAGAGGGCAGACCTATTTCTGCTGAACTGCCCTAGAACAGGTGGTCCTATAGCTTCAACCCAGGAGTATAAAAGAGTTTGAGATTCTATCTGAGGCAGAGGGAACTAGAGCAAAAGAAAGGTTAGGCTGAGGTTTGTATTTGTTGCCATTTAAGTTGTGTCACACTTTATATTAAGGGTCCATTTATAAATAGTTTGCAAAGGTTTAATAAATGAATAATAGATGTTTTAATAGCTGGTTAATCAATTGTTATAGATTATATGCTCCAACAGGGCAATAAATTATTTATAACAGTGGCTTGTAACCTATAATACCTTCTACTGATGTGCTTGTTAACCATCTCTAATGCAGGCTGTTCATGTCTCTCATATTCGTATAACAAAGAAACCTTAATATAAAGGATGATCAAGTTAGCCATAAAGACAAACACAGCTAGAATGGGCAGGGCAGGGGTGGGGAGGTTGCAGCAAACCTACTGTGTGTTACTGTTTTTGCCCATTTGCGACTCAAGTGACCAGTCAAGGTTTGAGGTGTTCCAGCTGGATGCAGAAATTGGTGATAATTAGGTATTTCTTTGATGCAGTTGTGTTTATTTACAAAGAATGCACGACATCCTGAGTGCAGAGGGATCAAATAGCAGGAAACAACTTCTTTTGCTCACAACAGAAAGAGCACACTTTTAGCCTGCTCACCGGGCTCGTAAACCTCTTTCCAGGTTTCATCCAGGGTCAGCCACCATGCTTTCAGCTTCTCAGGGCATGGCTACACTTGCAGATGTAGAACACTTTGAGTTAAACCAGCCTTCAGAGAGCACAGTAGGGAAAGCGCTGTAATCTGTCCATACTGCCAGCTGCAGGCGCACTGGGGTGGCCACATTAGCAGCTCTTGCAACAGCCACAGAGAGCAGTGCATTGTGATAGCTATCCCAGCATGCAAATGGCTGCAACATGCTTTTCAAATTGGGGGGGGAGTGTGACAGGGAGTATGTTGTGTGTATATGGGGGGAGAGACAGCGGGGTTTTGGGGGTTGAGAGCATGTCCGCATGCTGTCTTGTAAGTTCAGACAGCAGCAGACCCCTCCAACTCCCCCACCCCTCTCTCTCACACAAAGCATTCCACAGTAATGATTGCTTTGTCTCTAAGCAGATAAGCATGCCGGATGTCAGAAACTGAGCTTTCAAATGGCATATCTGCATTCCTGCAGTGATTAAAAAACAATGACAAGAGTGGCCACTTGACATAAGGGGATTATGGGATGTTTCCGGAGGCTGATCAGAGTGGAGTAATGCCACACCTCGTTCACACTGATGCCCAGGTGTTTCAGCCAATGCGCACCAAGCGTTAATCTTCTCGCTGAGGTGGAGTACCAGGAGCACTCTAGCCGTGGAGTCAGAGCACTCTACATGCCTTACCAGTGTGGATGGGTAGTAAGCTAGGGTGCCTGGGGCTGCTTTAATGGGCTCTAACTCGCAAGTATATCCAAGCCCTCAGGCCGTCTCTCTCTCTCTTCTGGTTCTCCTCTGTTCTCAGTTTCTGAGATCTTTCTTCACACACACACACACACACCCCTACCCAAAACAATACTCAGCCAAGAGCTCCTGAGTGGGTTCACACACGCCTTTTGCTTATCATCCCGATGAGGTCTAAAATAGTGACACCCAACAACAACCCATCCCAAATAGAAAGAAAATAAATAATTTAACAAATTAAAAATAATACATGGTTACATATTTACAGTGTCTTTCTGTCAGGATAGTTTCACATCAACAACATAAACAATTTTTATCACCCAAATCTGGGGCTTTTCTCTTCCAGGACTTCCTGTCAAATGCCAGGGAGGTATCCCTTTCAATCAGCCAGAGGAACACAAAAAGAAGTATTTTTTCACACAACCCACAGTCAACCTGTGGAACTCTTTGCCAGCAGATGTTGTGAAGGTCAAGACTATAACAGGGTTAAAAAAATAACTAGATAAATTCATGGAGGATAGGTCTATCAATGGCTGTTAGCCAGGATGGGCAGGGATGGTATCCCTAGCATATGTTTGCCAAAAGCTGGGAATGGGCGACTGGGGATGGATCACTTGATAATTAGCTGTTCTGTTCATTCCCTCTGGGGCACTTGTCATTGGCCACCGTCAGAAGACAGGATACTGGGCAAGATGGACCTTTGGTCTGACCAATATGGCTGTTCTTATATTCTAATGTATTGTTTCTGAGAAATTTGCTGTCTGAGGCATAATCTACCTATTCTGTCTGACTAGGGGATTCACCTCTGAAACAACTTTTCTAGACTCAAATTCCACAGCTATACTCTTAGATTCAGGGGGCAGTCACGTTGACATCCTGTCCCCCTAACTGGAAGCACTGCATCTGTGTCCAGTACGAAAGGGTTTTGAAACATGGACAACCCAAGACAGATTAAGTCACAAGAGCCTTTTTCACCTATGAAAATATAAAATCATACCCTGCAGACCATTGAAATGGTTTCCCTTCTTTTACTATGTGCTGCCTGTCACTAACATTCAGCCAAGGAACAAGAATCTGTTCCTGATTCAGCTAAGATTCCCCCAAGACTCTTGGTCTCAAGACAGATTTCAATTACTTGGCATCTTTCCCTTTCTGGAGAGCTACCACAGTAGGTTGCTGTTATAGTGATTTCTGCCCCCATGGACAAGACAATTAGTTCACTGCATACCAGTTGCCTACAAACCATTGTCTCACCTGGGCCATATCTTTCAAGGGAATTTTCACATATTGTATTTCTAAGACACCTTTCCTAGCACTGATTCCACAATTATTAGCTATAATGAAACCCCAGCCAATTATTAGCTTATCCATTATTTCAGCCATCCAGATTTCTTGCTTGAATTTCAGAGGTCCAATCTTCAAACCCAATTTTCCGACTTTTTGGATGGATGCCCTTAACCCAGTCACTGTCTCCATTCAGACCATTTTGGACTCCTTGTTCCCTAGCCTTTATAGTGTGTCTGGTCTAATAACTGTTATGTTTGAGCCACTGTCCACTATCCCTATACACATGACATATCCTGTTATGCCCTCAATAGCCAAACTCCTGTTATTGTCCTTTAGCTGCCCAAATCTAAACAAAAACAGTCAGGCTGATCCTTGTACCTCTGCAACGCTTTGCTCCTTCAACTTGGTGTTCCCCCACTTCCTGAACTGGGAGAGATGCTTTAACTGGACACTTATGACAGTCTGTCTTGGCCTGACTTAAATTTATTGCAAATTTTTTTTGTAGCCAGTTTTCTAACAGTACCAGCATTTAACTATACTTCCAGGTGTTATGACAATCAGCTTCCATCATCCTCACTAGTAGCTGCTTGCTCTTCTAGTGCGTGGCCTCAAGGAAAGATTAAAGTTCTGTGGTAAATTCCAGTCTCCTTGGGTGTCTTTGGCCTCCTTTCACTGCTTTTGAGCTGCAAATCCAAGTCCAACTGAACATCTATAGATCAGTCCATTGCCACCAGCCTATCCTGGAAGGCTGGATGGATGTACCTGGATATGCCAGGAACATATGTCTCTATAGTTAAGGAGGGATTTCTTCTTTCCCTCTCCTTCTAGCTCTCAGCTGTGTCCTGGGCAGCTAAGCTACAAAGCAGATGTTCAGGGCTTGCACCAGGTTTGGAGAACTCATCCCTTTTCTGGCGGTAAGTTCTGCAGCACCATCAGAGCTGGGCCACCAAAGTTGGCTGCTAGTATGCCCCCTGTCTGTCCCTCCTCCCGGTCATTTATTTGAGCTATAAAGTTGAATTGATCCAAATAAGCTTCCCAAGGAGTTTCCCCCTCCAAGATAGTGGGCTTTTGCAGTATTTGAGCTGAGACAGCCCAGTCTCTCCCCTTTGGATCTCTCTGGGTTACAAGTAGGGTAGAAAACTGTTGTAAGTGTCTAGCCTTATCCAAGTCCCCTGGCTGGCTCAATTTCTCACCATGGTGTTCTGTGACCCTTTGATTTCCTTCAGGTGCTGAATTTTCAGTTCTTAAGTCCTTGCTGCAGCTCATCTCTGATAGCAAATTCCAAGTTGGCTACAGCTTGCCTGGTTTCCAATATTTTATGGAAAAACATTTGGTCTATGGAACTTAGGTTGGTGGTCACCTCTCTTCTGTCTGGCCATTTTAGCCTGGGAGGGTTGCAGCTGGGCTCCCCAACCTGTCTGGACACTTTGTAGTTGCTCTAACAGAGATTTGACCTCTGCCTGCAAAGCAACCCTCAGGCCTCTCTGGGATCCTCCAGATGCAGTTTTAGTTCTTTTGTAAAACCTCCAGGCTTTGGTTTAAACTAGAAGTGGGTAAACTTTTTGGCCCAAGGGCCACATCTTGGTATGGAAATTGTATGGCGGGTCATGAATGCTCACAAAATTGGGGATTGGGGTACGGGAGGGGGTGAGGGCTCTGGAGTGGGGCTAGAAATGAGGAGTTCAGGGTGTGGGAGTGGGCTCTGGACTGGGAAAGGAGGTTCGGGGGTGGAGGGAGTGAGGGATCCAGCTGGGAGTGCACGCTCTGGGGCTGAGGAGGAGGGGTGGGGGGTGCAGGAGGGTGCTCTGGGCTGGGACCAAGGGGCTCAGAGGGCAGGAGGGGGATCAAGGCTAGGGCAGGGAGTTGGGGTGTGGGAGAGGGTCAGGGCTGCAGGCTCCAGGTAGTGCTTATCTCTAGCAGCTCCCAGAAGCAGTGGCATGTCCCTCCCGCCCCAGCTCCTACGCACGGAGGTGTGTTCAGGCAGCTCTGCGTGCTGCCTCGTCCACAGGTGCCACCCCTGCAGCTCTCATTGGCCACAGTTCCCGGCCAATGGGAACTGCAGGGATGGCACTTGGGGCGGGGACAGCATGCAGAGGGGGGACATGACGCTGCTTCTGGGAACTGCCTGGAGTGGGGCAAGCCTTGGACCCCGCTTCCCGGTGGGAGCTTGAGGGCCAGATTAAAACGACTGAAGGGCTGGATGTGGCCCCTGGGCTGTAGTTTGCCCACTCCTGGTTTAAACCCTTTTGTGATGTCTTCAGCTCCTGTTTTGGGGCTTGTTTGAAATCCTGTTGGCACTTGGTGATTTCTGTAAGAACCCCCATTATTTGCTCCATCTTGGGTCAACAGGAATAGCAGCTCACAAGCTCTCTCTTTGGAAAGTGGAACCTGTGGTGCTCCTATTCGAAGTAAGCAGCTAGTAAAAGTACAGGGCCCTGGGGATGTTCCGGCTGGAAGTAAACATTGATAGATTGTGAGATTTTCTTTGACGCCATCTTGCTTATTTACAGGAATGTACAAAGGCCTGTGTCTCTGAATGCAGAAGGAACTAAGGAATGGGTTCTTAGCTTATAGCTGGCAAGCCCCATTAGTCAACACCAGACCAAAAAGGTCTCAGCTTTTTCCAGGGTCACACTATCTACAGGTTCCTACTTGGTTTTCTTGCCTCTTCCTTTCTGATCTGATATCGTGGGTGAATACCCACTTCGTCAGATGCATCTTTGGACTCTTTGATGCTTTTTCTGATCTCAGTTCCTCCTTCCCTAGCCCTCTCTCATCTCCCCCACCCGTACTCAGCCAACAGCTTCTGGGTGGTTTTACACACATCTTTTGTCTAAGGCAGTGGCTTATACTTAAATGTAGCTTAACTGAAGGATGAGTTCACACTTATCAATCTCAATGGGGTTTTAATTCAACCGATAATAAGCCTTCATTTAACTCATAACACTGTTAGGAGCAGGATGGGAAAAGCCGTCTGCTTAGACTACAGGATCATGCCTGTTTACTTGTGCAGAGAGGTGCCTAGCACCGTTCTGAGCACTGAAATGGAATAAATTAATACTAATTCATTTGCTTTGATTAATTAATTTGATATGATTTTAGCAAATATGTTCTATTGTTGCCAGTAGGCAACTTTCAGGAGCGCATTTTTAAAAACTGAAAAATAAATAAATCAAGTGGAACTAGAAGTCTCAACCCTCCCTCCTGCCACCATTCAACCAGCCTTCCTCATGGACCACCTGTGCCACCAACCTGTCTCCCTGCCTGCAGCCTGCCCACAAACAGACTTTCCAATCACCTGAATACTTGGCATTGCCCATGTGGTTTGGAGGCATGGGACTCTTAAGGACTGATGACAAACAGCATGTGTGTGTATTGCTTCAGGTAATACTGTCAGAGACTTTCAGCTCAGTCTTGGTAGTGCAGTAATTTTGTTTTCACTTATCAGAATTGGTCGTATAAATAGGAAAAAAATCATGAATAATTTACTCAATGAAAAAATCCCTACCCCATGCTATAAATTATTTGCAACGAGTAATTCCACCAACTCTTTCACTGATCTATTGTTTATAGATGGGTAAGGAGTTAAAAGGGACGCCTTCCAGTATGAAACTGCCAAGTCCGGGGCATTCCTGACAGGGCAAAAGGAGTGACTGCATTTTAAATTAGCAAATACAATTAAATGCTGGTGAACTATTGATTCACCTTTTCTTTTCCCTCTCTGTCTTCCCATTTATTTGCACGTGTTAATTATCCAGAGATCACTGGCACATGTGTCTGACACCATCAAGCACAGAACCCTCCCTGCCTGTATGAAACCTGGCCAATTCACTTTGCTAGGAATAGAACCACATTCTTTATTCTTTCTATCTATCATATTGCCAAGGTGCCTATTACTGGTATCTAAGAGCTACATTTTCACACTCTCTCAGGGGTGTGAATCTGTCAGCTAGAACAATCCCTCACTATATGTAAAGCAGTGCCATGACTCAGTAACTAATTAACGACTATTAGATAAAGCTATTATCACTACAAACCATCATCCAGTTCAGTCTCTCTCTGTTACACACACATACACACACACACACATCATAAACATAAATACCCATTTATCATTCTCTCCCCGCCCCTTTCTTGCTCTCTTCCTCTCCCTCTCCCCTCCCCCAGCTTTCCTCAGAACTTAGTTATCTGCTTGTGCTAATGCTAAAACCTGCATTGCATTTGCAGTTTAACATGACAGAACTAATCCCATTAGATTTTTTACCCTCTTGGCACTTCTAGGAGAACAGAAATAAGCAGCAAAAGTCTGAGAACCAGGGTGAAATGACTCTTGCTGGAGCCTTTACAGCTTTGGGCAAATTCCTTTGTCCCTCTCTCTAACTGAAAGATGAAACCTGATTTGTTCTGACCTTTCATTAACCCCCGACCTTTAACCCTCAATGTTATAATGGCAACAAACACTTTCTTCAGCTGCACATGTTGGAGTGAGTGTCCCAGGCATTCTGGCTTTGTCTTCATTGCTAAACAAGGGGTATTTTTACTGCGGGATGACTAATGTGGATTAGCTCTCCCACTGCAAAATCCTGGTGAAGACAAGGGCAGGTAGCTTCTACCTTGAGGCGAGATCAGCACTGTCCCCTTAACCGGGGGTTGTCTTCATCTACCTACATTACTGTGACTGTCCAATGTCCGAGTGATGTTAAAAGCCTACATAGATAAAGAGAGAGCTAGATTCCCCCATGGCCTTCCCACACGTGCTGTGTCAGATAGCTCTGGTGAAGCCATGAAGTGCATCAGCACTGTGGGAAAAGTGTAGGTTCTTTCTCCTCATCACCAGCCAAAATATGTCAATATCAAACCCTACCTCTGCACTGCAATTAAACTCCCGTGGCTGACCTGTGACAGCTGACTCAGGCTCATGGGGCTCAGGCTATAGGGCTTTTAATTGCGGCATAGACGTTCAGGCTTGGGAGCTGGAGCCTGGACTCTAGGACGTTGCAAGGTGAGAGGGTCTCGGAGCTTGGGCTGCACAAGCCTGAACGTCCACACAGCAATTAAACAGCCCCTTAGCTCGAGCCCCAGGAGCCCGAGTCAGTTGGCACAGGCCAGCCGCTGGTTTTTAATTGCAGCATAGATGCTCTACTGGGCTTAGTCTGCAGCTTTCCCAGACCCAGAGCTAGAGTTGGGGCAGAGCTCTAGCATTTCCCACACTAATCAGATCAGAGCTACAGCAGAACTATGCTGACCAGACCAGAGCTACTGACTCAACCCCACCGTTTAACCTCACTTTATCACAGCCAAAGAATTGTTTAATTTTTGTCAGAAACAAGAGTGCCATCTAGTGGCTGCTGGATCTAATGCCATTAGGGCGTGATTGGCCAAAGAAAGACACGCTGGAGCTAAGCTCCCACGGAAAGGGGGCCCCCCTGCTAGAATCATGCACCTGGTCAGTAGCACATGGGATAATTGGGACTAATGCAGGACAATGAATCCTAGAACTGTGTTCTCTCTGGAGAGCCCGGGCCATGGGTCTGAGGAAAGGGATGTACAGAGACACTGGTGTGGTGGATGTCAGGGCAAGGGGCCCAACCCCAGACTTTTAGGAAGAGGCTTCCACCTGGAGTTCTAGTGCAGTGTTTCTCAGCCCTGGTCTACACTACGAGTGTAGGTTGAATTTAGCAGCGCTACATCGATTTAACCCTGCACCCATCCACACGACGAAGCCATTTTTTTCACCTTAAAGGGCTCTTAAAATCAATTTCTGTACTCTTCTCCTGACGAGGGTATTAGCGCTGAAATCGACATCGTCAGGTCAAATTTGGGGTAGTGTGGACGCAATTTGACGGTATTGGCCTCCAGGAGCTATCCCAGAGTGCTCCATTGTGACCGCTCTGGACAGCTCTTTGAACTCAGATGCACTAGCCAGGTATACAGGAAAAGCCCCGGGAACTTTTGAATTTCATTTCCTGTTTGGCCAGCGTGGCAAACTCAGCAGCACTCAGCAGCACAGGTGACCATGCAGTCCCTACATCCCCAGAATGTTTCTACATTCCCCCCTATAATCTCTGTCCCTGAGGTTATTGCAGATTAGAAAGTGAAAAAAAAATGCGCTCTCAGTAACATGTTTTCTGAGCTCATGCAGTCCTCCTGCACTGATAGGGCACAGCATAATGTATGGAGGCATTCAGTGGCAGAGGCCAGGAAAGAATTGCTGTGTTTGCTTAATGGCAAAAGTATCATACCTTGCTAGTGATCCTGTGGTATAGTGGGTATCACGTTCACCTGACATATGAACTGTTCTGGGTTCAAAATTGGATGGAAACAGATCACTGTTCCTTTTTCTGACCCCCCCTTCCTGCATTTTTAGTCTTAGAACAGACCACGCTGTGAAATTTTACTTTGAATTATATCAATTATGAGTTAAATAACATGGAAGCTCTCTTTAAGTTATAGTCTCAGGTTCCTTACCCTTTCAGCTGTTCTGATACATTAACATTTTTGTTTGGGGGGGGGGAATTTTCATGAAGCCTTTTATAGGGACTAATGCTAATGTTAACGTGGCCCATAGAGTGCAATCCTTCATTCTGGATTTGTCATTCCACAAGTTGAACTGCTCCTTACTACTGTCCAGGCTTCATGAACCATGGAAGCAAGGGGCAGGTTGGGGTAGGTGCGACCGCACAGTGCTGCCAGCTGGGAGAGCAGCCTGAGGCAGATGCCTTCAGCTCACATGATATTCCAGGCAGGACTGAATCTCCATGAGACGAAACTTAAAGAAGAAAATGACCTGGAGTCACTCTCATTCGGTGCTCTAAGAGGAGGATAGCTATGTCTGTCCAGGCACCCCTGATCGACCTCACTGAGGTCTGCCAGCTGAGAGGGACCCTGGCTGGCAGGAGACAGTGGACGGAGCCCCAGACTGGCAGTGGGCTGAGCCGCTCACCCCACTGCTGGTCTGGGGCTCTGTCCACCAGCCTGCTGCCTGCCTAGGGTTCTGATCATCCAGGCAGGCAGCAGGCTGAGCGGGTCCAGTGGACGGGACCCTGGAAAAAAGGCGTGAAATGATTGTCTGCTGTTGTTACTTTCATGGGGGGGTCGGGGGGGGCTGATGACATGTACCCAGAACTACCCGCGACAAAGTTTTTGCCTCATCAGGCATTGGGAGCTCAACCCAGAATTCCAGTGGGCGGTGGAGACTGCGGGAACTGTGGGATAGCTACCCACAGTACTGTAGACGCACTCTGCTGAGTTAATGGTCTTAAGTGGGGACACACACAATGGACTGTACAAAATCGATTTCTAAAAAAATGACTTCTATGAAATTGACCTAATTTCGTAGCGTAGACATACCCTCAGAGACCAGCCCATGGACTGGTGCTGGTCTCTGAGAGCTCCCTGACACAATTTAAGAAGGCAGCAACTGGTCCCTGGTATTGTTCTTGGTCAGGGGTCCAGATCTCCAGTATTTGCTTCCTGCTTTGATTTGCTATAAGCCAGGGGTCGGCAACCTTTCAGAAGTGGTGTGCCAAGTTCACTGTAATTTAAGGTTTTGCGTGCCAGTAATACATTTTAACATTTGTAGAAGGTCTCTCTCTATGTCTATATTATATAAATAAACTTTTGTTGTATGTAAAGTAAATAAGGTTTTTAAAATATTTAAGAAGCTTCATTTAAAATAAAACTAAAATGCAGAGCTTATCAATTTCATGTGATCCTTGCCTGGGATCCTTGTCTGGGGTTCCAGCCACCGGCCCCGCTCAGCCTGCTGCTGGTCTAGGGTCCAGCCATTGGCTCTGCTCAGCCTGCTGCTGGTCTGGGGTTCCATTCACTCAGCCGGCAGTGGGCTGAGCAGGGCTGGCATGGGGTGGCTCAGCCTCCTGACATCTGGGGTTCTGGTTGCCAGCCCCTTGCCAGTTGGAGTCCCAGCCGCTGGCCCTGCTCAGCCTTCTGCCGGTCTGGGTGAATGGAGCCCCAGGCTAGCAGCGGGCTGAGTGGTGCCAGCAGCCAGGACTTCAGACTGGCAGCAGACTGGGCTGCTCAGCCTGCTGCTGATTTGAGGTCCTGGCCACCAGCCCCGCTCAGCCTGCTGCCAGCTGAGTGAATGGAACCCCAGACCAGCAGCGGGCTGAGCAGGGCCAGCAGCTGAACCCCAGGCTGGCAGCAGGCTGAGCGGGGCTGGTGGCTGGAATGCCAGACAAGGATCCCAGACCCTGCTCAGCTTGCTGCTGGTCTGGGTTTCCGTCCGCCAGCTCCTGCCAGCCGGGATCCTGGCCACCAGCCCCCCCTCAGCCCACTCCCAGCCTGGGGTTCTGCTCACCCAGACCGGCAGGAGGCTGAGCGGGGCTGGCAGCTGGAACCCCAGACCAGCACCCTGCTGAGTGCTGCTGGCACCTCAGACTGTCAGTGGACTGAACCATTCAGCCCACCACCGGCCCCGCTCAGCCTGCCCTTGGCTGAGTGAATGGAACCCCAGGCTGGCAGTGAACTGAGCAGCTCAGCCCACCACCACTGTGGGGTTCCGGCTGCCAGCTTCTGCCAGCAGGGGTCTCAGCTGCTGGCCTGCTCAGCCTACTGCCAGCCTGGGGTTCCCTATGGGTCCCCAGGCCGGCAGCAGGCGCTGAGTGGGGCCAGAGGCCAGGACCCCAGCTGGCAATGGGGCTGCAGCCAGAACCCCAGAATGGCGGTGGGCTGAGCCGCTCAGCCCACCACCACGTGCCATCAAAAATCGGCTTGCCACCTTTGGCATGCATGCCATCAGTTACTGACCCCCTGCTATAAGCCATATTTAGAGCCTCTCAGACTGTGTCACAAGACTTACCCATTCTTCCAGCATTTCCTAGAGGGGAAGTGTGGATGTACGGGAGGGTTTTCTGTGACTTGGAATGTTGTCAGGGTGGCTGCTTATTAAGATTTATGACCTATGGGTTTGTGCCTTTATCCCATGTGATATACTTAGAGGTTCAGATCAGTATATGTAAACTGTAATTAAATAAATACATCAGACTCTCCTCTGTTGGGGTGGAAGGGAGTCCATAGGGCTCAGCGTCTTTTCAAGCTCTGCTCTTCCTCCAAAGGTCTTGACTTAATAAGCCTAGATCAGAAGCCGATCTCCTCTGGGAGAGGATTACACTCAGATGCCTTTGAGAAACTAATTGGTTTATCTAGTCCCTCTCATTCCCATATGTACATGTTCCTCCAACAAATTTGTTAGAGTTTGTCTTGATTTCTGGTGATGATTTTTGTTGAGCAGATACATTACGTGGAAGTATGTTTAATCTGTATGCTTGCTGTACACCTTCAGGGAGTTAGCTTCACATCCTGCGCTGATCAGAAATGAATGGCTCTCCACTTAGCCCCAAAACAAAGCCACCACACAGTTTAGCAGACCTGTTTGTCTCTGGTCAGAAGAAAGCAGGACTGGAATTGCAGGGGTGAGGTGAATCAGGGTTAAGCTGCATTGGGCAGAGATGCATGTGAGGGAGTCTCGTACTGGACAGCACGTGGTGCTGCAAATTGGAATTGAGATATGTGCAACATTCAGGGGCCCAGGGAGGGCAGGGCTGGAATAGCAGGGGGGCTGTGAGTCAGACTGGGGGGCATTCATAGGGCTGGGTGCAGATGGGCCCAGGACTAAAGAAATGAAGGGGGCCTGCAAGGTAGGACTCTCATCTCTGGTTCCTTCTCAGTCTGTGGCAACATGGTACCAGGGCTGAGTTTTAGCAATACTTCAAGGGAAGGCAGCTTTGTCTAGTGATTAGAACAGCGGCTGACACATCACATGTCTTGGGTTCTAGCAGGGTGGTAACCAGGGTGGGGTGAACGAGGCAGCTGCTCAGGGTGCAAAGCCAGAGACGAGGGCAGAAAAATGGGATGGCCGGGAAAAAAAACAATAGCGGGTAGAGCTCTGCAAAGGGACTGAATGTGTCCCACCAGACCCACTGCCATAATAGCGGGAGCAAGATAAAAATTCAACAAACAATGTGGGAGCGAGTGGGAGTGGATATTGTGGGGTGGGACAGGAGCAGGATAAAGAAGTAGTCCCATGCAGGGCTCTTGCTTGTTCCATGCGCTAAAATACCTAGTTACAGCACTGGGTTCTAGTACTGGCTTTGCCACATGCTTGCAGTGTGACCCTGGGGGAGTCACTTCATTTCTCTGAGCCTTGTTTACTGAGCTGTAAAATGATAGGTGCAGTGACACCTGTTTCCAACACAGTTTAATTCTAAAGGGTCATTTTTCAAAGGCTTCTAACTTAATCTCTTTCTTTGTTAGCTGAAATTTGGCCTGTTTATTATCCGACTGGGAGTGATTTTTTGCTGAAAATAGAGCATACACAGCTCAGCCATTTCTGATAATGAAGAGTGAAAAATTTCAGTGGCTTTTTTTTTAAGCAGTGGTAGAACCTCAGAGGCAAATATGAAACACTTTGGCAGGGATATTCATCCAGTAGTCCAATGACAACTGGTGTCATGGGGCCAGATTACCCAGGATTAAGTTATGCCATGGGCATATGCACTGTTGTTTGATGTGCAATAAAATGAATGCTTCATAGATTCTAAAGCTTGAAAGGACCATTAGATCATTTAGTCTGTTCTCCTGAATAACACAGGCCATAGAAGTTCACCTTCCTCCACAGTTACCTTTGTACTGAGCCCAGTAATTTGTGTATGAATAAATCCGATCTTCTAGAAAGGCAGCCAGTCCTGATTTGAAGACATCAAGAAATGGAGAATCCACCACTTCCCTTGATAGTTTGTTCCAGGGGTTAGTCACCCAGAAGGAAGTGTCACCCATCCAATGGCACTCATTTTATGTAAATAGAGCCAATGTTTTCATGGACAAGATGATCTCCTAGGATCACAATGGATTTGCTCATGTGCATTAGAAAGTGAAGTGAGAAATCAATTGTAAGAAGTAGGATAATATGGTGTTTTTGGACCCCTGACTCCTTTTACATATATGGACTGAAACAAAAGCCCATGCATTCTTGATCACACATAACGCACCGGACAGAGTGTTCAGCTGCTGCCTAGGAGATAATTGCACTGGATGGAATATCGGTGTTTATTTCCTTTTTTGTGTACAGAAGGATAAATAATAATACTGTGGGCTTTTAAAACATTCTTACCCACCTCCCAGGGGGCTAGTGACTGCTTGCATTAGTTACTTGACAATGAGGCACCTTCTCAAAGCTCTGTGCATCTCTGACACAAGTTACAAGAGAAGAAGTTTAAATAGCAGCTCATCTGCACCTCTCCCACCCCCGACCTCCTGACAGTCTACGGCGTTCAGCCCCTGTGGAAATAAACCTCTCTTCCTCCATGCAGATCTAACCCCTTTAAAGCCCCTTCCAAAGTGTTTTTTAGTGTCAAGAAAAGGGCAAAACATTCTTCTGATGTGGAGAATATGGATCTACAGGTGAATGAACACTCCCCTCCAAGCCTTTCCCCAAGCCTCGGACTGGCCCTGGCATTGGGGTGGATGTGACCTTTAAGCTTGAAGATCCCGTGCTGAGGCATGTGAGGATTAATTCTTAGCTGGCGAGACAGCTGGAGGAGGAATCAGTTTGTGGTTAAGGTGCTGGACTGGCACTCTGAAGACATGGTTTAGCTCAGGTTCCCTGTATGTCTTGTTGTTGGTATTGCCAAAGCACTGATGGCTCCATTCAGGGATCAGAGCCCCATTGTGCCAGGTGCTGGATAAACACAGAACACCCTGCCCCAGAGAGCTTACAATCTAAACTCTCCGGGTAAGGCACCATTTCTCTGTGCCTCAATTTCCCATCTGTAAAATGGGGATAACAGGCCTTCCCCGTCAGGTCTGTGAGGTGCTCATGTACTGTGGTGGTGGGGGCCACAGAAAGACCTAGATGGATCTTATCTGCAAGGAGTCCCAGTAGCATAAGGTCAGCAGGATAGAAAACAACTCATAAATCACAGCTGAAAAGCCAAGAGAGGCATGAGGACAGAAATTGAGTTTGTTCCAGCTTGTTGGTGAGAGAGAGTCTGGGAGAGCATCCGCTGAGTGCACCGGATGAGTGAGAGGGAGTGCAGGGAGCACTTCCAATTGGCGTGGAAGTTTATGGCTCCCACTGGTTGTCATCCCCATGAACCCTTTCAAAATGTCATTTGGTCTGAGCCAAGGCTGCATCTTCCCTCTGACTCCTGTGTTAGTGAGCAGAGAGGAGGCAGCAGACAGAGGAAGAGACATAAAGAGAGAGAGATGGAGACAGAGAATGAGACCAGAGGAAAGAAGGAAATGAAAGTGGGGGGGGCCACCTCTCCCCTCCACAGCCCATTTCCCATCACCCAGCCCTGATCCTCAGCTCCCTCCCTCTCGCCAGCTCTCCTTCCAGTAGCACCTGCTGCATGAACGTCTCTGAGACTTTGATACAGAAAGAAATTGTCTGCGTTTAAAGTGAATATCAGCTAGGAAATCTGACAGGGCAGTCCAGGGGGGACTTGGCCCCTGGGTGCCCTGTGCCTCCAGCCAGCACATCCTGAGCCTCAGAGCTTTTCAAGCAGCACAGCCGGTTATTCAGCTGATGTGTCCTAGGGTGGCTGCAGGGCAAGGTGCAGAGACGAGCACACGAACAGGGCAGGCACAACAGCTGCCTTCGCCCCACATGCTATGCGCAAACCTCAGTCTGCAGTCAGCAGGCCAGTCTGGACAGTAACATTGGAGATGCCCAGTAAGTGGCATTCACAGGTCTGGGGAGTGGAGAGTAATAGGGAAGTACCTGTTTGGAGGGATTGTGGCTCTGGTGAGTAGCACTGAAACTGACTCTCCCATCCTCTGCTCTCGTACTTCTTCCTGTTTGGGGGAGGCGGGGGCAGTCACAGGGAGAGAAGGAAAGAGAATGGACCAAATTCTGTTCTGTTACACTGGTGGAGATCCGCAACAACTCCACTGAGTTAAATGAAGTAACTCTGGATCATCGAGGTGTCACTGACAGCAGAACAAGACAGGACTTGTGCACCACCAGCAGGTCCGATGGTGTGTTTTGCCGAGATGCAAGTCAGCCCATAGAAGACGCTCACATGTATTTGTATGGACCTTGCTAAAGATGGGCTTTTGCTTTGCTCTTTACCCAGTGAATTTGGTCCCTCCTCCCATCCCTTGAGGAAAGAAGCCAGACTCCTGTCGCCCAGGCCAGTGTGTTAACCACTAGACAGCTGAGGCTATTCAGGGATGTCACCATAAACTAGCCAACTCTGCCTGACTTGTAGTTCCTTCGGGCTGAAGCCCAAGCTGCTCGAATGATCCAGGGCAGAAGGGGCTGATGTGGGAGCTGGCCTGAAGATGGAACTCCAGAGATGTTGAATGGATAAACACCTGGAGTGGGCCCATGCATGGTAAGCACCTGTGGCCCAAGCTGAGACAGGAGCTCAGTTTGGGGCTTTGTAACTTTGCTTGGCCTGTGTGATACCCCAGGAGCTGTGTGTCTCTGCCTGACTCTGCCTGCACCCAGGAGACTTGTCTGCAGGGCTGTAATAGAGCCTAACAAGGAGCCTTGTGTGTCTCTCTGTTACACTAGGGGCCAAGTTTCCTACCTCCCCATGGGCCCAGCCTGCAAAACTGCAGGTCAAGTGTCTTCAGAGGGGCCCAGGGCACTTAATCACTCTAGAGATGAACAGACGGCATTAAACACCCCCTGGAGGATAGGATCCCACTGGAGAAGAGCTAGTATTCATTCATTCATTCATTCATACATAGCATAGCTCCCAAGGCCACAGACACAGCCCACCTCAGGAACCATCCCATGTTCTTTCCATCCATAGGGGTCAGCAATTGATCCCTTCTGTGTTGGGGCCTGATTTGCTCTTTGCTCCCAGGCCCTGGGAATTGGCTGTGCCTTACAGGGTGCTCTGCAGGTGCTGAGATGCAGGCTTGCCCTGGTCTCCTGTAGTATTTTTTCCAAAGGACACAGAGATGGCCTCTGAGATAACCCCGGCTCATTCAAGGCATTGCAGATGAAGATTAGGACCTTGACCTGGATCTGGTACTTGGCTGGCAGCCAGCTCAGCGTGAGCGCTCATGTGACGTCAGTCAGTCTTGCTTAGGTGCTGGTCACCGTGAACTAGACCCTGGTGTCAAACTCAGGCAGGGAGACTTGCCAAAGCCAGTGCATGGATCATTGTCAAAGGGGCTGATCGAGAAGAATGATTGATCATAGTCATTTGGCAACCCAGAGGTAACTGGTTAGCTGTGTCTCTAGGAGCAGTGAGGAGTCAAGCGGAATCCTGAGTCTATGCCCCACTCTCACCATTAGCAGGCAGTGGGTAAAGTGACTGTTACAACAGGGCTTCAAAATGCGTCCTTGCTGACCTGGGCTGAGCTGTAGCAACTGCTCTGTTCACAGGCTCCCAAAGCACTGTGGCTGCACTGCTAGTTTGCATCTGTCAAAATGGCATGCAGGCCTGTGACATGTCTCGGTCCTCCCGTAGTGGCCTCAAAGTCATGCTGAGTAAGAGGAGCTAGGATCAAATCCCCTGGGGCAGCCCCAGTTGGGGAGAGGAGAAACCCATCGCTGGTCTTTGGGCTTCGTATTCAATGGATGAATGGAGCCACCTCCAAGGACTCCATCTATATCTAGTGGAGGGCAGGGCGGGGGCAGCCTCTCGGTGATCCATGGTGCCGAAGGCTCCGGGGCACGTGGCAGGATTAGCTGTAGAGTATGGGAGCTGCTTCCATGCTGCAGCTGGCTCAGAGACCCAGTGGGAAGGCCCCAGTAGCGTGAGGGTGTCCAGGGGTCACTTGCTTTCCTGCTACCACTTTCACAATGAACTTTCATAAAACCAAGAAGTGGGACTCTTCAGAGAGCATCATCCAGCCATAGGGAGGGCCTACTCCGGTGCCCCCTCCCCTGTCCCAGGGCTGCGCTAGGCGGCCATCTGGTAGTGGAGGTTTTACCCTCCCTATTCCTTTTGGCTCTAGGTGCTCTCTGCATTCCTGTGCCCCAAAGTGCCTTCAAGCATTGGCCCAGTGGCTTTGTGACTCCTGGTCTCAGAGGTTTGAGTTCCCAAACACTCCTCCACTGCGGACAGCAGCTGAATCTGATTTTCCGCTTTGCATTGGGAAGGCTCCTGTAAAACATTGTTTTATTTGTCTGCAATTCAGGTCAGGTCTCATGGGGCCCTCTCCCTTGACTACCTCGCTTCAGTCTCCTGCCTTGCTTTCTCTAGTGTCTGACTGGATCCTGTAATGGCTAATGACACTGAAGCTCTTCTATCTCAATGCCTAGTTAGTTCCCCAGATCTAGGGCCCCATTCTCCCCCTGCAGATTCCCAGTAGCACCCAGTGGGCTCCAGTGAATCAGGCCTCTAACAGGAAATGGGTTTAATGGCCTCTGGAGCAGGTTAGGTGGGCTTCAGTCAGGGTGTGTCGAGCTTTTATCAGCTACACAGAGAGAAGCCCCCAAAGGTTCTGCTGCTTTAATGAACTCTCCAGAATGTGTGGCTCTGTAGAACTCGGCTAGAAATACCATGAGAGGAGATGGCCTCATTGCCACAGTGTCTGGCCCGGACTGCATTCTAGAAGTACCGATGCATTGTCTGTGGCCAAGGGCAGGTAGGGTGTGACACTCGCTGGGTTCAGCAGACCAAGCTGGGGTGTGAATCAGACAGGAACGGTTTCTTTTGCCAGGGTTTGCAGCTCTCACAGTCACTCCTTTCCCTCAGGTCTCTGGAGGCCACTTTGCATGGAGTTTCCTGAGTTTCACTTACAGTTGTGTGCAGGCTGTGGAGTCACGGTGCTGGCTGCTTTCTCAGGCAGGCCTCAAAGAGTCACGCTTGCCCCTGGTTTATTCATGCAGTAATTATGGGGATCTTGATGGCTCAGTGAAGGAGATGGAAATAGCCCCAGGTTGTCAGTGGCTTGGTCTCCTTCCTGCTGGTACCAAGCTGGCATAATGAGACCTGATGTCTCAGTGACTCCCCTGGGAAGGTGGCAAGGGCTGCTAAGGGAGTTAAAGGTGCCAAGGATTTCTTGATCCCATTAAGATTCTGCAATAGCTGCCTGCAGCCAAACTAAATAATTGTAGTTACAGGCTGACAGTGTGACCCAGAAAGCAGAGCCATGTCTAGTGAGTGAGCTGCATTGGCTTAGGGTGTGCACATGTTTATTTGCTGGGGTAGGGATAATCCCTGTGCATGCAAGGCTGTCCAGTGGGGGGGCAGGGCTAGATAATCCCTCTGTCTCTTGTTGGAGAGAATGGAGGGTCTTGACAGTAAGCTGTGGGGTGAGAGGCCAACAGTCCCAGCCCAAGGTGAATCTTGGTTGGGTTAATCAAACTGCAGCGGATCCACTCCTTAGTGAGATATTGATCAGGTGCAGATATGAGTTAGTCACTCAGGGTATGCCTGCACTGCAATTGAAAAATAGCAGCTGGCCCATGCCCACTAACACGGGCACGTGGGGCTCGGACAAAGGGGCTGTTTAATACCAGTGTAGACGCTCAGGCTTGGGCTGGAGGTGGGGTTCTAGAACCCTGCACGGTGGGAGTGTCCCAGTGCTCAGGCTGCAGCTGGCACGGGCCAGCAGAGGGTGTCTGACTGCAGTGTAGATGTATCCCAAGTGACAGGCTTATTTGCTCATGAGACACTGAAAATCAGACATCAAGCAAGATGCTGTGGCAGGGCCAGGGGGTTAAATGCAGCTCTGCCCAGGTGCAACCCCTATTCCTGGGTTTCTCCTGGGGGACAGGGAGTGCAGTGTGGGAGTGAAAGGCTCCTGGTATTATGTTGGGTATCCTGTGTCTGTGCAGTGAGAGGATGGGGAGACCTGCATTCAGCCCCCTCTGTGGCTGGGACTCTGCACATTTCCTGCATGTTACAAGAGCATGTTGAGGATTGTTGGGGGGAGGCATCTTGTTAGACTTCACCTGTGGGTGTCAGAAGGCGTAGAAGGGGCAGTAGGCATGAGGGGCAGGAGTGTTATGGGGAAGACCAATGGTGAGGAGCAGCTGCTGAGGTGGACCTCGATGAGAGAGGATCAGGCAGCACATGGGGTGATGTGCTATGTGGAGAGGGATGTGGCAGACGATCAAAGAACACTTGTACTTCTAGCATGAGACAGGTAGACCCACTCCAGCTCACACAGGTTTTGACCCTTGAGGGCACAGCAGTGGCTCACGCTCAGAGCCACTGGCAGTCTGGTCTGTCACTCCAGTGCTGGCATGCTGCCTGGCTAGCCAGCCCCTGGTGAATACCCTGCCTTGGGGATGTGTACACAGCAGCTGGGAGGGACTTGCCAGTGGAGACAGGCAGACACATTAACTCTGCTCAAGCTACTGTGCTAAAAATAGCCCGGTGGCCCAATGGCACAGCTGGTAGCCCAGGCTAAGCACTTGAGTACAGTCCTGCCCAAACCCTTGGGTATGTACTTGGATGGCTAGCCCAAGCCACCACCTGGGATGCTGAGCCACAGGGCTATTTTTAGTGCACTAACTTGAGGAGATGAGTGTCTGTCTACCTGTTCTGGGAAGGACCTTCCCAGCTGCAGTGTAGACCTATCACTTGCTGTGATGCTCAGCTGGGCCTGGCGATTCAGTGGGAGTACCAGCACTCCAGTCGCACTCTGCTGCTCTCACCCTGCCCTGTCTCAGAGAGGGGAAAGGATGCAGCTTGACAAGTTTGACACTTACATTAGGCCCAGGGCTTTACTTAACATATTTTTTATGATAGACTTTAAAGAATCTCTCATCCAAGTCCTGCAGCCTTCCTCTACTGAGCCCTCTGGCAAGAAACTGCACATGGACTGTAGCTCCAGGAATCCCTGCCCAGCAGGCCTCATCCCTCTGCCTGGCCTCTTACAGACTCAGCCTGCTGAACATCAGCTGCCTCTCTGACTACCTTACTGCCTGGGTGCGCCTAGGAGGGGCAGGTGCTCAGCCATTTGTTGGACAGTGAATATTGCTGGATACATGCTGATGTTCAGAGCTCATCCCAGATGCCAAATCTCCTAAAGGGGCTTCTCAGTGCTGCAGGTCACTCTCTCATTACCTGATCAAGGGTCTGCTCTTGTCTCTCTTCCAGGTCTTGCTTTCCAGAAGGAGCCATTTGCTGTTGGAGACCCACGTGAGTTCTCCCACACCCCAGCACAAGCTTTCCCAGGATGCCAGGCCCTGGTATAGCCCATTATTTTGTTTGGGTCTGCAGTGGGGTCACACAGGCCTAATGAGCCTCTTTCTCTTCCCTGTACCCCCTCTCCCCACACTGTTCCACGTGAGACAGGGTCACAACCGAGGCAGTGACGTATACACGACAGTCCAGTGCTCACCATTGCCCTGGCCAAGGAGCTGGCTTAAGGCCACTAGAATTGTTACAGTGAACAGGGTTGTACAACCCCCTGGACTGCACCGCTCCTGAGGGCTGAAGAACATCAGTGGCCAGCAGGGAGATGAAGAGGAAGGTTGCTCAGCTGCTGCCCAGGCTGGACCTGTCCTTTAGATAAACACTGTCTGTGTTCACTTCCATGGCTGTTGGGTTGGCCCCTTTCACAAGCACCCAATTCCCTTTTAAAATCTTGGGCAGAACGGTAGCAGGGCTGTTCAGAGAGAAGGCCAAATTTCCTTCCTGCATTCACCATCAGTTTCCATTGTTCTCCTGAGACCTGGTAAAACACCGGCTGAAAATGGTGTTTCAGCAGGACAGGAAGCACAAGGAGACCTGAACGTGCTGCTTTGCCTTGCCACAAAAGAGGAGCTACTGCAGCGTCCCACCCTAACAAGCCATTCTCACTCTGCTTCATTTTCCCACGGAATCCATGTAGCCCCATCAGGGTCTTGCAGGGAACAGGGGCCCTTTCAGGGTGAGTCACCCAGCACAGTACAAGAAGCAGACAGAAGAGGGCAGGATTTCCATAGCAAATGCCTTGAGTATGGGCTGGGTGCTCTGTTAGCTGGACCCTTCCTTTGGCTTCACTCTTTAGAGCTTCCCTTCGGAGTTTTTTGTGTCTCCATAATCATGTGCAATGATTAAAAACAAAGCCAAGAGATGCTTCCAAGGCTGTTCCGCTTTGGAACACAAACTGCTGCCATGACTAGCTCCTGGGGAGAGGGCTGCAGGGGCAAATCGGAATGGTACAGCACAATGAGATTTTCAAGCATTAGCTTAAAACAACATTGGCCTGGGAAAATGCTGAGGTTTACAGAGACACGACTGCTCAGGCTGTGCAATTGCTCACTCAGCACAGACTCTCCCTCCACTCTCTCACAGTGGCTGCTTTTCAGCTACAGCTTCAGTAATGGAGAGGCAACAAGAGTCTTTTCTACAGGTTGTGAGCTAGGGAAAGAGGCCTGAATTCACTCCATTCCTCTGGGTGCAGCATGCAAGAAGGGCACTGGACCTGTTCTGCTGCTAGTTACACTGGTACCATCCCAGTAAAGCCAATGGAGTGTAAGGGATATAAGTGAGCAAAATGTGGCCTCCTCTTGACTTAAGTCTACATCATTTCCCTGGCTCATTAATATAGATGTAATAAGAAGAAAGGCCTATGAAAACCAAGATGCCCTGTCTACATGTCTCAGTCCCGACCTACAGCATTCCTGCTCCTCTCCCATTATTCATCCCCCTGCTATTCCAGCCCTGGGCTGTTCACATACAGCTCTGCTCATACATCTCAGTCCTAACCCAGAGCCTCCTGTTATTCCAGCCCTGGGCTCCTCTCATACAGCTCTGCTGACGAATCTCCATTGTTTTAAAAAGTCTAATAGTCGGGGCCAAAAAGGGTATCACTGTGGAGCTAGAGGATATGGGAAGAGGTCTGGGGGTGATAGGAGAGAGAACATTAAGGAGAATTGGATAAAACTGTCCCATCCTTTTTTGCAAAACCAGAGACAACATACATAAAAAAATATGGTTAAACTCGTAGGAAACTTGGTTAAAGGAGCCCACAATTGCAGAAGCAGGAGGGCAGAAGGGAGAAGGGTGCCTATGTGTAATATTCTTCCTTTCTCTCCCTCCCCACTGCAGAATCCATGCATAACCTCTCTGTTCAGCCCTGGCAGATGAAGATGGCCAACCTTACCTATGACAACTTCACCAATGGCAACCGATCTGAAGGGGACATGCAGCATCCTTCCAACCACTACAAAACAGTGGAGTTGGTCTTCATTGCCACGGTAACCGGCTCACTCAGCCTGGTCACTGTGGTGGGGAACATCCTGGTCATGCTGTCCATCAAAGTGAACCGCCAGCTCCAGACTGTGAACAACTACTTCCTTTTCAGCCTGGCCTGTGCTGACCTGATCATCGGGGTCTTCTCCATGAACCTCTACACGGTCTATATCATCAAAGGCTATTGGCCGCTGGGGGCCGTGGTGTGTGACCTCTGGCTGGCACTGGACTATGTGGTGAGCAACGCCTCTGTCATGAATTTACTCATAATCAGTTTTGACCGGTACTTCTGTGTTACCAAGCCCCTGACCTACCCGGCTCGAAGGACCACCAAAATGGCAGGGCTGATGATTGCAGCAGCTTGGCTATTGTCCTTTGTTCTCTGGGCGCCTGCCATCTTGTTCTGGCAGTTCATTGTTGGGGAGAGGACAGTCCCGGAGCGGGAATGCTACATCCAGTTCCTATCTAATCCAGCTGTGACCTTTGGCACAGCCATCGCTGCTTTCTACCTCCCAGTGGTCATCATGACTGTGCTTTACATTCACATCTCGCTGGCCAGCAGGAGCAGAGTGAGGAGGCACAAGCCCGAGGGCAAGAAGGAGAAGAAAACTAAGCCACTCAGCTTCTTTAAGAGCCCACTGATCAAACAGAACAACAACAACTCTCCCAAGAGGGCACTGGAGGTGAAGGAGGAGGTGAGGAATGGTAAAGTGGAGGATCAACCCTTAGCACAGACAGAGGCTGCAGGTCAGCAAGAGGAGAAGGAGACCTCCAATGAATCCAGCACAGTCAGCATCACCCAGACCACAAAAGAGAAGCAGGTGGCAGAAATCTTACCAGCTGGGCCAGGGCAGAGTCCTGCCCACCCGCGGGTTAACCCAACCTCCAAGTGGTCCAAGATTAAGATTGTCACCAAGCAAACTGGTACTGAATGCGTCACAGCCATTGAGATTGTCCCAGCTAAGACAGCGGCTAACACTCTCTCAAACAATCGCCCAGCCAATGTCGCCAGAAAGTTTGCTAGCATTGCCAGAAGTCAGGTGCGGAAGAAGCGTCAGATGGCAGCCAGGGAGAAAAAAGTCACCAGAACCATATTCGCCATCCTGCTTGCCTTCATTCTCACATGGACTCCTTACAATGTCATGGTCCTTATTAACACCTTCTGTGAGACCTGCGTACCCGAGACAGTATGGTCTATTGGGTACTGGCTCTGCTACGTCAACAGCACCATCAACCCAGCCTGCTATGCCCTCTGTAATGCTACTTTCAAGAAGACCTTTAAGCACCTTCTCATGTGCCAGTACAGGAACATTGGCACAGCTAGATAAGTTGGCACTGAGGTTCTGCTTGGCAGGATTACAAAGACTCATTCCTTTGCCTATCCTTTTCGGGGGTTCTCTGCTCCCCACCCACAAAAGATGCAGACTGTTCAGAGAGTCCACATGATGCCCTTCTCCCAGTGCTGAAGAAAATCCAAAGCAGCTGTAAGATGCAGCTCTTTCACTTGTTCTCAGCCTGAGGAATTATCTAAGGAGCCCTCAGACATACATAAATCAAAAAGCAGCTCCTCTTCCTACACAATCCCTGACTCTGCACTGGAAGAAAACAAGGAAGAGGGAACACCAGAGGAGTATCCCCACCAACAGATTCCATGGTTACCCTGAACCCCATGTTGCGCCCCCCTCTGGAGATGTTGGCTGAATTGGCAGCTATCTTTGTTCTCTAGGTAAAACCGTGGAGTTTCTAAATGGGGTCCTGCTGATTACACCTGTGTGTGGGGTGAAGTGTCATTGTACAATGAGACATGATGTAACTGAAATACCTTCTTTCACTCCTTGAGCATCTTGATGCCTTTGCAGTGTGCATGGAGAGAAAGTTCCTGGTGTCAGGAGGGGTTCAACGGGGTCTTAAACCACATACTGCCCAAGAGAAAAAGAAATATAGATCAGCCACCTTGTCATACATCAGGTGTCAGCTGATTCCTTTTGGACCAACTTGGACTGTATGGAAAAGGCCTGTTAGATGACCCAGACCATCTCCCTAGGGCCAGGACAGGCTTGTTCCCGATCATGCATTCTCTAGCGGCTTTGAACATCCCATGGCTGGGTGGGGTTCTCACCCTTTCCCCTGGGGTGGTGCTCCACAGCCTGAGCCATCTGCCGGTCTGAAAGTCTTTCCTGGGATTCATCCTTGGGGTTCCCTTTCTGAACTCCATCTCATCCCTGCAGGAGGCACACGGAGAAAGACTTGTTTCTAGGTGATAAGCATAAAATCAAATGCCACCCTGAAAAACAAGAGAGCTTAATACTGCAAAGAAAAAAATGTCAGTGTGAGAGATTGAGCTCCACAGCCCTGAGGGAACGTGACCTCTGAGAACTGTGCCTGGCAGCGTTAAAAATAATTGTCCTTGGGGCCTGCGCTGCTCAGAGGACAGCAGTGCAGAGCAGCCTGCAGAGGGGAGATGCTGCTGCTAAGGATCAGAAGGAAGTGGGGAAGAGGCCGTGGAGTTGCCTGGTGTGGCCAAGACTCCCTTAAGGTCATATTGGTCACCATGTGTGTTCCTCTAGTGGATGCAGAAGGGACACTTTCGCCTATGGGGTTCTGGACCATGGGGGAAGGGACAGGAAGGCGTGACAACGTGGACCTCCCCAACGGCTACTGTCCTGGGTGTAGACAAGCACCCAGAGGTGTGAGAAGGAGCTGGCCACGGAGCTTTGTAAATGGATGTAATCCTCTCATCAGTGTTGTCATGGAGTCCTCAGCATGTGGGGTTCAGTGTAAATGTACAGCCCAAATCCTAGCGTATTTGTGTACAGGCCAAACCAATTAATGCTGTTGTTCAGCCTCTCCCAAAGTCAAACGCTGTCCCTCTTGGGCAGAGTCAGACAGCTGTGTGGGGCACAGGCACTGTCCTACATGGCGGGGGGGGGGGCAGGGGAGGGATTACACAGGTGTGTAATGTCCATCACTGGCTGGGCGGGACTACCGTGTGTCAATACATGGAGGGTCTCCATTCCCCCACCCCAGCAATACTGTGCAACTTAGACAAAGGCTGATGTTTTGCCCTGCGAGAGCGTCAGCCTCACTGCCTCTGCCTTTAGGATAATTTGCATAGTGTTACCCAAAATGCCTTGCATTTTTTTTTTTTTTAATCCTTACAACTCCAGTGGAACCCACTTAAATGAATAAAGGAATCGAACCTGAAACCAAAGGCCTTTCAGTGAGTAATTTGTTCTCAGGGAGCTGGTTTCAGAGTTCAGCCTCCTTACGCACCTTGGGTGTGAACTATTGTTGAGGCTCTGTCCCCAGACCCACTGGCCTCGCCAGCAAAGCCTTCAACATGCTGTTAGTGGTGCACACGAAGGGTCGAAAGAGGAAACACTAAGCCTGAGGTGGTTCTGGTCCCTACACAATGGGCTCTTTGGCCACCCAGCAGGGAAAGGCGGTTGCCAAACTTCTATACTCTAGGGCAGGGTCTTTCCCCTTTGTTTCAGCCCCTACTGCCTGGAACAGAGCCTGATCTCCTTCCCTCAGTACCTCCTACTGGCCAGGACATCTCTGGCCTCGCCCCTATGTGTCTGCTGCAGCAGTGCCCCATGTTATTACGTCTTTGTTTCATGCTCGCCTTTTGCAGGGGCTGGGAGGGGCTGCATGTGAGGCTGGCCCAAGCCTGCAGCTGTGGTCTTGCTGTTCATCACCATGCGGGGTGGGGTGGCAAGGGGTGGAGTTTCTGGGCTACCAGTCTGTGCTGCAGCTGCAGCAATTCAGGCAGCTACATGCCCTCTTCGTAGTACATTTTATTTTATTGGTGACAGACACAAAACTGCATTTGGACTGAGGCAGGCTTTGCAATTGGCTTATGGGCCAGTGGGTTGCAGCTGATCTTTGCTCTGGTTGGATAGCTGGCAAGGAGATGAGCTGCTTCATTAAGGCAAATTAATGTCAATTGATTCAGTTACATGTGTCCTTTCCTGTTCCAGTGGTTTGTGCTCAGAGGCTTTCTGGGGCTGCTCAGTCACAGGGCCTGACACCTCTACCATGGGCAGGTCAGGTCTGGGCTCAGGGCTGCAAAGAGTGGGGGGGGCCTGGAACACAGAGGGGCCTGTGGGGCCAGTGCACACTCTGCCTAGGGGATGCCATACACAGCATATGCCCAAGCAACTTCTCATTGGTCTTAGGGCTGGTTTCACTCAGCTCCACCCCTGTGCTGGTCTGGTAGCAATAACTCTGCCATAGCTGAGGAATGTCAGTGAGCACAAGTGGCTGGTGCAGTGGCTTCAGCTAACCCCATGTCTGATGGCACCAGCCTCTTCAATGGGGCAGTATAATTGCTAAGAGAGCTACACTGGGTGGGGAATGAGGTGAGTGGGTTTAAAGAATATGTGCACAAGGGAAACATTTGATACACTGGTACCAATGGCCCCTGGTTTCCTCAGCTACCCGTCTGATGTGTTGCCTTTGAATGGGAATTGGGACGGTAGGAGGCTGGAGTGCTTAGATACAGACTAAAACAGTGAGGAGCAGGTTCCTGTCCTGTACCTCTGAGTTCAGTACAAAGCTGGCGGCAGATCAGGGAGCTGCAGAGAAGATGCTGATGGCATTTAACTCATTGCTCTCTTAAGGTGGGGATGTGGCATCCAAATTCTGCCTAACCAAGGACCATGACAGGAGCTTGTTGGGCATCTGCAGGCCAGACTGACATGCTTGAGCAGATTGCGGGCCGCTCCTCTTGGGGCAGGTGGGTCTCTGACTCCCTGGGCAGCAGCATGAGAGAGAAGAGCACAACCCACCCTGTAGCGGGGTTCAGAGCTCCTAGAGAGGAGCCAGGAAGTCTGACAAGCAGCCCCTTGGGGCTTGGCCATATGCCAAGTCCTTGGCAGGCCTCCCTCTGCCTTGTGCCACGCAGAGGCTAACACAGGCCTTGGGCAGTGGGAGAAGTCACCATCTCTCTGGAGGTTGACACCATCTCATTAAGTCTCTTGTTGGCAGCCTAAGTCTATTTGCATCCTCGCCGTGCCTTGAGTGGCTGCAGAGACCAATCCTCATAGCAGTGTGTCCTCCTCAATCAGTGTACAACAGCCACGGGAACAAGTTGGGCAGCAAGTCCCACCCACCCCCTCCAGTCACTTCCCTTCAGCTGCTGCTTTTCCCAGGCTTGCTGGGAATGGCTAATCCTGGACTAGCCGTGGCTTCCTCATAGCCAGGCTCCTACCCCACGCGCCGTAGCCATGGTGACTTTGAGGCATTTCCCCAGGCCCTGGAGCAGGATTCCTGGGTGATTAGTCCAGTGTTCCGTTGTAGGAATCAGAGCACCGGTTGAAACAGCATCTGTGGGAGACTGGCACCGGCACAACTGAGCTCCTCCACAAGTGCTCCTGCCTTATTCTCTGCAGCACCTCCTGCTGGGAGATGCAGTGACCAGAATAGCTCGTAGTAGGCTCCATCTTGTGTTTTAGTCCCGTAACTAATCACCTGCAGGACTGGGGAGGTGGGAGTCCAGCATCCTAACCCAGCTGTTTCCATCCAGTTGTAACAGGGGTTAGACAATCAGAGAAGGGACTTCACTGTTCCATGTGCCTATGAAAAACCAGTCTGAACCTTGGACTGTCACCTGGCTTGTGAAAGCTTTTAGGGCCTGTCAGGGTGCAGGGAGGTTACCAGCTTTGCACAAAGCTCAGACAGCATTCATAGATGCATAGACCAGCATGATCATTTAGTCTGACCTCCTGCCCTTCACAGGCCACAGAACGTCACCTACCCACTCCTGTAATAGACCCATAACCTTTGCCTGAGTCACTGACATCCTTCAGTCATGATCTCAAGACTTCAAGAGTTCCTGAGCAAATGGAGCTCAGGGGAAACTCCAGCCAGCTCATGCGTCTCCCCAAGGGGGGGATTTGTTCCAATGCTTAGCCAAGCCAGGAAGCCTCCTTTCAAATGCAACCCTTCTCCAACATAATAAGTAATAGACTGGCACCGTAAACTGCAACCAAGCCCGCCTCCCTTGGTAACTATCTGGTTTCTGCACCTTTCCCTCATGGAGGTTTAACCTCATGTAGGAGCTTTGCTCCCAGCATTCCCATGGGTAGAGAGCAAGATCTGCAGTGCCACAGGTAGCTATAGCTGCTTGATGCCGGACTATCTGAAATTCTTGTTCTGCTTGCCCTTTCCTACCTCACTATTGGCTTATTTCCTTCAACTAAGTCAGGCTCAGTTTAACAGAGTCCTGGCCCAACCACCTCAGTGGAGCCCTGGCTAACCAGCCAGGCTAGGCAGCAGCCACTGGCCTGATCCAGCAATAACCATCACTGCACCTAGTATGTCACAGCCTCTCCTGGTTAGCACCACGGCAGAGTTCCCAGCACAGAAGCAGAATGTGTACTAGAGATGGGTTTGTTTTTTCAAAGACTTTTATTGGAAAAGAAAAAAAAAACTCCAGAAGTGGCAAGGGCTGGCACAACACCTGTGTGAGAGTGGAAAACAAGGACAGGCCACAGTGTCCCGGCACAGACATGGATTAGAAGAAATAGAAGGGAAAGGAAGAGAAAAGGGAAAGGCCCATGAACGTGGGGGAGATTCTTTCCTGGTTGCTGCAGGACTCTTGGGTTTGCACCTGCTGGTGGAAAAGCAGGCAGTAGGAAGGGGTCACCCTGACCAAAGAGGCCAGTCCTCAGGTGAACAACTTGTGAGCAAATGCAGGTGAAGTGGGGGAGGCTAAAGGCACGCAGCAGACCACCGCTGGGAGGCACACATCATGCCTCTTGCGAAGTCAAGGAAACCAGAAATAACAAGACACATCTCCAAATGTTTCCATTGCACATGAGCCCAGCCATGCACTGGGGCTCATTCCTTCATGCTCTCATCATACCTGCCTTCTGTGACCGGATTACTTGCTAATTTAGTGGTTAGCTTTTCTTTTTCCTTAAAGCACCACTGTGAATCAGACAGGTCATGACCTTGCCAGAGACGTGCCAAAGGCCACTTAGCTGCAACAAAACCGTGAAGGGCTCTAGCTGCTCCCAGCCCAGAGCACCCCACACACATCGCACTGAATAGCTGGAAACAGAGGCAAAGGGAACACTGGGGTCCAAATAAAGGTGCCAAACAGTGGCACAGAGCGGGTATGGGGAAGGTAAACAGCACCTCCTTCAGGCGAGGGCGGATTTGGTCTCTACACAACTAGTGATTAAAAAAGGCTTCACAGTTAAGGATGAAGTTGGGGAGGAGGAAGAATGGAATTTGGCAAAACATCGCCGAGCGGAGGGACCATGCTGCAGCGCCGAGTGGTGTATGTCCAGATGGGTTCAGGCACCGTGTCTAGGAGATGGGAGGGTCGGCCCATCCCTTCTAGTCCTTCCCCTTCCCTTTCCTGGCTGTTTGAAACAATGGAACAAGACATGAGTTAGTGCATCTGTGGGATGACCCCATTGTATCTGAAGAGGTCACTTCAGCATGTCTGTAGCTGACCTGGTACAAAGCTGCCTGCACACCACTGGCTTGGGTTTTGGCTGAAGTGGCACATAGGCCAGGCAGCTGCAGTGAATCCAACCAGGACCAAGGGAGGGTGAACCCTGCTAGTCAGTGCACTTGCCTGGAAAGTCTCTGCTCAGTGTGTACAGTGCTTGCCATCTCCAGAGCCAGGTGACGCTACCGTCTGCTGGTGGATCACCCAGACCTCCTGTCCTTTGACATACCAGGAGGCACTGTATTATTTGCACTAACCTGGGTTGTGTTTTGGGGGTGCAGTGACCAGGTTCGGCTGGCAGGGCAATAGCAGGGGAGAACATCCAACAACTGGTCATGTCCTGGTCACAGTCAGAGTGAGGCCTGCCCAGGCATTGGGGAAATCAGCTCAATCTATATACCACTATCTTGCACTCAAAAGTAGATGGCAAGCAGAGATGGCAGTTCCCAGCTACAGCTGTGACTCTAGTGGGCACAAGCAAACTGTATCAAGACCCTTTAATGACCAGCAGTGAGAAGGGACTGGGAGCCTTTCACACCTTGAAGGATCTCAAAATGCCTCTCAGGTTTTATAAGCAGAAATTGCTTAAGCCCCATTGAAATGCAACTCTCTGTAGGGTGCACTGCGATGCAACACACTAGTTAAGAAAGGGAGCGAGAGAGGGTGAAATCCTGGCTCTACTGAAGTCCATGGGAGTTTTGCCACTGGAGACAGGATTTCACCTAGAGACTCCTGTAATGGGATTTGGAGCCCTGTGGAATGTAATGATCTGAATAGGAATTTCAGCAGGGTAGAGTTAAAAACCCAGCTCTTGTGAAAAGAACGAGGATCTTAAGGAGCCCATGTATCCAGGACCTGAGTGTTCTGTTTCCTCCAACAGATTACTCTTGCATTTGCAGAGAGCTCCATAGACCCTGCCAGCACACAGGATCAGGACTGACTCAGAGCCCTTCCTAATGAATCACCAGCACCACTCTGCAGTGGTAGGGCTGTCCTTGGAAGTGCAATCCAGACAGACCCAGTTTAGCTTGGGAGATCCAACAGGATCGCATCCCCAGCTGGGATGGCTGCATTCCTCTTGAATGTGTCATGGACCCGACATACAACGGCTCTTCCCACGCGGAGGTGGAATAAGGACTTCCAGTGTTGGGGACTGACCTTTGGATTTTGACTTGGTCTTGGGAGAACAGGGCTTGGTCACTTGAATGGTCTCCTGACACTCGGCATTGTACAGGGCTTTCTTCAGGGTACCTGAACGGGCCTTTAGACCTGTGGCAGCATCGCACCCGCCCCAACTCTCAAACTTGTACTTGCAGTCAGCTGGAAGAGAGGTTGGAGGCATTAGTTCTATGCAGGGCCCAGAGTAAATGGCTGCCCGTTAGGAGCCGCAGGAACAGTGTTGGGCTGGCGGCCAAACTATGTTCATGCTGCTCAATCTAACAGCCTGATATTGCATTCACATTAGTCCAGCCAGCAACCACACTGCCTCTTCCGGCCCTGCAAGACACTGGGTCATCCCACTTGAGTGAATACCACCAGCCACATGCAGAATGTGGGGCCACTACTGCCCCATGTCACATGGATGCAACACCCTGATAGCATCTGTATAGCTCTCATGCTCCCTCATGGGGACTTGACACCTGAACTCTGTTTTTCACGGGTCCGTCTCAACGAACAGGCCATTCCAAAAGTCTGATACCCAAATGGTGAGTTGCAGTGAGGCAGCTGGAGGGCAAAGGCAGATAAGGCTATTCGCCCCAGTCCCCATCCCCCAGCTCAAGTGATGATTGCAGCACCAGTTAGTATAGTTTCGGAGGGGACTTGGCAAGAATGGTCCCCAGGTCTGAACTTCTGGAAAGGGAAGCAGGACTCACAAGCTGGGCAAGTGTAAAGCAAAGATCGGTTGCGTGGTACTACTGGGTCGGACTGTCTGGTGAACCCCATTCTGCATTAGACTATGGTGTATCTAACCTGCCCCTGATGCACTGGGTCAGATCAATGGCCCATACAGCGTGATATCCCTAGGTGTCACCAAGGGCCTAATGTGGCCTGCAGAACCTTTTCTGCAAGGGTCTTCCCAAATGGAGTCCAATAGCAGCAGTTGAATTTGGCACCCTGCAGCTAGGATTAGTCTCTGCTCATTTAGGCCTCACCCATCCCCAGTGTTGGCCAGGTGCCTACCTTCTCTGGGAAGTGGAGAGCTCAGCAACGGCTATTGCTCCTATGGCAGAGCTAATCTGACTTGTGTCTAGCCTTTCATCCATTGCATTGCACCTACAATGCACTGCTCTTTTCCCTTCGGCAGGGAAAGAGACCCTATCTCACAGACGTGCTGAACCCAGGAGTACCCACTGTGCAGCTCATGGCCATCCCAGCCTTTAACAAAGGTATGGTCTGCAAAGACTACATGTCCCACCATGCAATCCTCTGCCAGGTGGGAATGGCCAGGCCAGACCATTGCATACGGGGACATGCAGGCTCTATGAGACACACAGATACATTAGCACATTGGGTGCAAGGCAGTGGAAGGTCAGGTCATAGATCCACACTTGGGCTCCTGGCTAGCTGCTTGTATGGTCCTGAGAAGGCTAATATTGGGGCTCCTATATGTTAAAGGGACAACAACCACAAAGACTCCAGCTTTTGGACAAAAGTCCTGCCAGTTTCCCACAGCCATGGGAAGCTGGTGGTCCCTGGTTGCCCTCTGAGCCTGGTGAGTCTCTGGAATGGGGCTGTGCACTCACCTCCAAACTCCTTCTTCCAGTTGCAGGGGATCTTGCACTTGAGTCTCTTAGTCTCCTCCTTGCAGGTCCCCTCGCGGTAGCCCACACCACAGTCTTTGCTGTTTGGGGTGCAAGGCCCCCAGCGCCAATCCTCACAATCGGAGCCGTTCTTCTTCACCTTGTCTGCAGGGCAGAGGAGGGAGCAGGCAGTCACTCCGAAGGATACAGAACAGCAGCTGGCCCCAGAGACAGGAGTCCTGCCCTCCCTCACTTGCAGCCAGAGACATGAACATCCCCTGCCCCCACCCATATCCAGCCCCATGGAGTATAGGATGAGGGACAAGTTCTCTTCCTAAGCTGCCATGAGTTTGCCCCTCACCTTTCTTGTTTTTACCAGCCTCAGAGGCTGCAGCCAGGAGGATCAGCACCAGGAGGAGGAAGAGCCCACGGATCTGCATTCTGTGTGGAAGAAGGGAGATATATCAGCACAGAAAGCCAAACCTGTGCACTAGGAGGACCCAGGTGTGAGGGATGGTACATGTGAGGAGCAGGACATGGGGCTGATGGTGGGGAGGGGAAGGTGGTTCTGGAACTGATGGGCAGGATTGCGTGGGCTATGGGGAGTGTGTCTGGGTCACTCTCTTCTGTGCAGCCCCCACTGGACTCTCCTCACAACCCCAGTGTATCACTCTGCAGGACAGAGCTGGAAACGTGCAGCCCCAAACTCTGAGCTGAGATCTCTCTTCCCTAGGCAAAGCCCAGGGCTGGAGGAGGGACTGAGAGACAGGAAATGAGGGAGAGACTACCACTCTGAGCTCCATTAGCCCTAATGCTTGTCCTGGCCTAGCAGGAGGGAGTCAGGGGCCTTCCTAGGGCTGTGTGTGTCAAGTGGGAGCCTCACCAACTGCAGTATTTGGGAGGCTCCTAAGCCAGACTTGGGGACAGGGATGGGACACAGACAGCCACTGTAGTCTGGAGGAAAGTGAGGCTGGCTTGCCACCACAGATCAACAAACAGTGAGTGTGACAGGGCCAGACTCCCCAGCCTGTGTGTTCCCAACTTACAAGCCCTCCAGGCTGTGGGCCATTCAGACATAGACAGAGGCTGCAGAGGGTCCATGGTGCAATCCAGCTCCCACCCCAATTCTCCCCTTTCAAGCTGGATGGTCAGTGCTCCCAGTGGGGTGGCTGAAGCCACATTTAAATAGATGCTACCTCTGGTTACAGAGTTGCATGTAAGAAGGAGTGGTGAGTCCTTCCCACTACGGAGTAAGGGATGGATAAGGTAACCCCAGATACCCTCTCCAGCCTATCCCTCAAGCTGGGTGAGAAGCAGCAGCCCCCCTTCCAATAATGAATTCCCCAGTGTTCCAGCAGCTCAATCCCCTTTATCCTGCTGCTGGCCTCAATACTGGGCCTATGGGCATGAGGCAGTGGGTCCAGCATGCATGTCCCTCTGGGAACTCAGTGTAGTCTAAATGCTGCCTCCTCAGACCCACCTTGATCAGGAGCAGGGGGCCTGAGGGGATTTGACTTTCAGGGTTCCACAGGCATGAACAAAGAGGAAAGTCAGCTCCTAGCGGAGAAGGGCTGGGGGGTGAGGGCTGGCGGTGGGGGTGGGGGGGTGAGCAGAGCCTTCATATGCTAAATGAATACAAACCATTGGGAATCCCAAGGTCTTGCCTACATCAAAAGGCAGTCACCTCCTCTCTGAACCAGCCAGGAAGGCACATCTGGATGGGCATGTCACCACCCAGACGTGAGCAGACTTTGGTTTTAAGTTGCCAACCCTCCAGGATTGTCTTGGAGACTCCAAGAATCGAAGATTAATTGTTAATTCAAGATTGTCACACGATGAAACCTCCAGGAATACGTAAAACCAAAACTGGCAACCCTAGCTGGTTTCCAGGTGAAGGAAACCGGAGAGTGAAAAAGAGGGGGCAGCCAAAGGTACCAGCCAGGGCTTGTCCACACCAGCCTGGTGAGGAGGCAACTCGCAGCCACACGCAGAGCCCACCCTGAGAGGGTCACAGATCACCACACAGCTGTAACTATCTTTATATGCATCTGTGAACGGAGGGTCAGGTTTCGCTGTGGAAGTGGCCAGACTCTGGCCTCTTCTGGGCTCTACAGGCTCTGCTGTGAAAAACCAGGCCCTGTGCACAAGTTAGAGAAGGCCCTTAGCTTCGCAGAACACTTGGGCCTGATCCTTTCTCATCCCCTCTCCTCCAAGCTCCCATTGATGCATGGTGGTGGAAAGTGCAAGATTGGGCCCTGCTTTTCGGCTTCCCTGGAGTCACGTTTTCTGTCCCCCTTCTGCTGGTGGAACCCCTTCTGGTGAGTATCAGGGTGGGAAGAGGGCTCAGGCCTCCTGGTACAAGGTGTGGGTTGGTACATTAACATCACAATCCCCCCCAGCTTCAAACCAGGAGCAGCCAAGAGGAGGCTGGGAAAGCCAATCTGCCTGAGGGTGGAATTTGTGCTGCTCAGGCCCTTGGAAAGCTGTTTGTCCTGTTTGTCCGCTGGTAGTAATGAGCCTCTGCTCCCTACTCCCCATCCCTAGTGATTCCCCAGCCCCCTTCCATGCCCACATTTCCCAGTGCCTCTTTTATCCAGCGCTCAGCAGGCCACCTCGCCCACGCCAAATATCCCCGACGCTGGGGGGATGGCAGCTGCCATGGAACCTTTATCCGACTCCAAAAGAATCCAGGGCAGAAAAAAACCACAACCATCAGTTTTTGAGAACTAAAACAGAAGATTAAAAAAAAAAAACCCACACAATGTGGAGCTCATGTGGAGCTTTAGAAGTGAAGCTGCTCCCCCTGCTGGCTCCCTTAATGTCAGTCCATTACCATATTGCCACAAAGGGACCATGGATGCAGAAGGCCAGGCTGTGTAGGGGGAGGGGGAAGACATGGACGTAGGAGCTGTGCATGTGTAACCCACACATTTCCTGGGTGTGGTGTTCTGGCCCATCTAGTGGCATGGAGACCACTTAGAGAGAGAGATCACGAGTCTGCTCGACAGCCTTAGCTAACAGCCAGTTGGCTTTTAGCTCTCGCGGTAGAGGCTCATTCACTAAGCTCCAGAGCCTCAGGTTCAGTCCTGTCCACCAATGACTGGGGAGGGCTGTCAGTGTTACAGGTGTACATGCACATGCCTCTGTGTTTGAATGTGCAGTGGAGGAACTTGTGCACAGTGGGAGAGCGTGTGTGGCATGCATCTGTGGATGCATGATGGGGGAGCATGTATGTGTATGGAGGGAGTATGTGCCCAGTGGGACTGTGCATGTGTTTGCACTATTGAGCAGTAGTGGGTACATTGTTAAGTTGACTGAGTTTCTACTTTAGCTCCACCTCTGCTGACTTCTCTGAGAGGGCCCCTGGCTAGGGTTGCAGTCAGAGGCACAGTGTGCCTGCGTTGGCATGTCAGTGGCTTGACTCAACTCTCCGCCTACTCACTATACCCTGTTAGTTTCCAGTAAATAAGGTGGCTAGAAATGGGTCCTACTCCAAATCAGAGACCTGGAGGGTGGGACACAGAATCCAGACTCAGAATTCCCCAGCTCACCTGTTTCTACTGTAGACTGAATCCTAACTAAGCCTGGATGCTCCTACATCGGATGGGGTTGAAATCTAGCTCTGGAGCCTTCTCTAGAGCTGTTCTGCAGAAAGCTGTCCTTTCTTTGGTGGGATCTGAGCTGCTGCTGACATCCATGCATCTGTCCCCTCCTCATAGCTCTAGGAGATCCCGCAGCACTGTGGGTGTGAACAAAGGGGCCTGGCAGAGCAGTGCCAGGTCCTGGCAGTAGGGGGATGGGCAACAGCTTTTCACCTGCTCTTCCCATGACCAACGAGAATTCCTCTGCTGTTTTCCCCACTGGTGGCAGTTCCATGAAGGACAGCAATAGACACATTGAGCTGGTACAGCCAGTGACAATGCCAACTTTCCCTACACCCACCAAGGGCCAATACCAAGGGGCTGGTGGGTAACAATGCCAGAGGGTGACATGCACATTAAATAAATAGGTACAACTTCACCACCAGGGGGAACCAGACAGGTTGCACCTGAAGCCCAGGCTCCCAGCTAGCAGAAAGATCAAGGCAGCAGGGACTGCATTAAGCTACTAATCACAATGCTTTTTTAGCTTGAGGCATCATTCTGACTGAAGAGATAGGGGGAGAGGGAGAGGGTGTCAAGCAGAGGTTGCCCTGGAAATTATGTCATTAAAAGCCCCATTTTCCAAAGTGATGCTTGATTCTTAGAGGTGCTGAGCCAGCTGGATTTGTGGGTCCAGACTTTGTCCCATTCTGGAATGCCAGGCCCCAGTCTTGCCATTACAAATCCCACACACCTCACCCAGGCTTGGAGCTTAAACAGGAGGGGACAGGCCCCAGGCAGCTTGTGCAGAAGAGGGAGAAAACCCCTATACATGGAAATGGCAACCGCCAAGCCCGGAGCAGGTGAAATCCAGGTACTAGGAGGGGAGGGGATTAGCTGAGCATTAAGGTTACAGCTGCTTGGAGCCAATGCATTTGCAGATGTGATGCTTCCCACTAGGTCCATATGCAGGGGGTGCAGCTCTGTTTTGGCTTCACCTTCTGCCCTGTACCAGTGCATTGCCAGGCTATTCACTTGTCAGCCCCTTTTCCCCACCTACAAGCCCCAGTAAACCAGGAAAACATGGCATACACCTTCTCACTGTTGCTTATGACTAGGCAGCTCCCAAGTGTGATGGCAGCACACCTACCCTGGCTCCAGTGAATCAACTGCCTCTGCTGTGTGAGACCCTCCCTGCAGGCCTGTTATAGGAGGGGACACACTGGGGGCAGTGTGGGGGGAGAAACACTGGGTCAACTTTCGCTCCCTTCCCCCACAGGGTCACTCCGGCAGCAGGCTGGGGAAAGCAGCTCCGTTCGTTATTCAGGCTCCAGTGCACTCACCTTTTGTGTGTCCGTTGCTGTGAAGCTCTCGGCTTCACTCTGAATTGAACTGTCACAGACAATTACACAGCCTGGCTGGTTGAAGGCAGAGCTGAGGGGACGAGAGCCGCCTTCCGCTTTCCCCACCTCAGCTGGGAATTATCCTGGGGAACCCAGCACCAGCCAGAACGAGCTCAAGCCCCTTCCCACCAAACTCTCCTCAAAGAGGCTGCAAGGACAAGAGCTCAGCACTGAGAATGAGCCAGAACAGCCCACCTTCCGGAGGCAGAGGCTGGGAGCTCACTACAGCCAACACTGCTGCCCTGCTCTCTACAGCACCTCCTGCTGGGAGTGGATGGGACTAAAGGTAACTAAGAGCCCCCCTCGAGACAGTGTCATATCCAATTCCCTACTGGGCCTCAGAGCAGCACCTTCAAACTATCTCCCCTTTTACTCAGACTCTCCCATTCACCTCCACTCTGTAACCTCTGCTTCTGCCTTGGCCCTGGGCTATCCTCTGCCCACCTCTACAACGTGGCCTTGTGTAACACAGTCTCCAGTTTGCTCAAGGCAATATTCCCACCTCCTCTGGCCTGGGCTAATGCAGCTCCCTCCTCTCCAGCCTCCAATACTTGCAGACCTCTTCACTGGCTGCTCAGTGCAAACTGGCTATCCTTATTTTTAAAACTCTCCATGGAGTTAGTCCATTCTACATTATGGACTTTGTCTCCTTGTTTCTTCTGCTCTTCTAGTACCAGTCTCCTTTCTGCTATATCCCTCAACTTCTTCCCTGCCCCCAGAACAGGTGTGAGAGCCTTCTCTGCAGCTGGGATGCCACACAGGCATGACTGCCCTCCCTGGTGCACAGTAAGCATGTCCTCCAACTTCTGGAGGCAGGATGCACTACCCTGTCTTCTGCCTGTGAGCAAAACTCCCAGGAAACACTTCCAAAAACAAAACAAGAGTCCTCATTTCAGTGTGACCTACCAGAACTCTGTGTCTGAGCTCCCCTTGCAGGGTCAGCAGCTAAACACTAGTTTCCGAGTGCTGTCCCAGTGACAGACAAGCGTAGGACAGACAAGCAAAACAGGGCAGGGGGTGGACAGGCTTGGCTAAAGCCCTGGCCTACGGAGCAAGGAGTTCTGAGTTCGGTGCCAAGCTCTACAAATGAGTTGCTATGCAAGTCACTTTCCATCCATGTGCCTGAGTTGGGAAAAAAAAAAAAAACAAAAAACCCCCCCAACCATTGGAGATAAACTCTGGCCATTATGCAGTCTATGGTATTCTGTGGAGAAAAGGCGGGAACAACAATATTTAGAATAATTTCAGCCCCCTGATGGTTCCAATTCCAGATAAAAATAACTTGAAATGTGCTTGCAAAACTGTTGGTCCTTTTTGCAACTGACTCCACCTGCCCCCTTGCTGGCTGGTTACATCGTTCATGAGTTTGGCTCCTCAGATGTTCAAATCCAGGGTACCTATCCCTCATGCCTGCTCTCTCCCAAGCAGGCTGTCCATGCTGAGCTGTGAGAGTTTATACAGATTTTGGCAGCATCTCTCATTGCCAAAGATTTCACTCACTTTGGATCAGACCTCTGGGTGATATTGGAATGGAATCTGAAATGCCAAACATAATAATGAGGGGCCTTGGGACCCCATCTGATCTGCACTCTGTGCCAGGCAATGCCAGCTGTGGTTGCCACTCCTGCATACTTCCCCTGCCTCCATACCTGACTGCTCCCTCTGCAGCCACTAGACCTCTGGTTCTTGTGGCTGCTGCCTGGAAAGACCCTGAGAGACCCTAGGGAGTAAGGAACATAGCTGTGCTGCTAATCCTATCTACACCCCTTTCAACACGGGGACCCCTCTGCTTGGCTCACACTGCAGCTGGGTCAGACAGCTGAGCCTCCGAGTCCGTGAAGCATAGGGCAGGGGCAGAAGGGGGTTAATCCCCCCCACCCCCCTTGGAACCTTAGTGCTTTCTCTAAAGCTGAGCAGCTCTTACTCCCCAGGGATGGGAGCAGCACATCCTCCCTGCCAGGATCTCAGTACCAAAGGGAGCCAGGGCAGGGGATGCTAAACCTTCCTCATGGTCTCGTTGTATGCAACAAGGGGCTGGTACCCTAACGCTCTGGGGCTGGTGAGAGAGCAGGATGGTACGGGGTTAGTGAGCTTTTGCCAGGGACCATGATAACCTGCCCTTCGTAGTAGGGAAAAGCACCTATTCTAAGGGGAGAGGGGTTGCCTGTTGCCCCTTACTACCTGGGATGGGCCGATTCATTCCACAGCCTCCCATTCAGCCCTGGTTTGCAGGAGCCTGGCTGCCTGTGGTTAAAGCAGCAGCTGGGAGGGAGACTGGAGAGGCTGGCTGCCTACCCACCCATCACATGCACCTCCTGCTAAATCTGCCCTTTCAGGGAAGGCCACTGACCTTCTATACCATGCTGAGACCAGCCCCCTGCTCTAATGCCATTCCCCTCTCCCCTCCAAGACATCCTTCTCCTTCAGTAGTCACATCCCCCTAGGTGTTTCCAAGCCATTCTCCTCCTCTGAGCACCCCACTGCCCTCTTCCTCCACACCTTCTAAGGCTTCTTGCCTTGACCCCTCCTTCCTCGCCACTGAGCATCTCCTTGGATTTCATCCTCACTGGGGTCTTCAGCATCTCCTTGGTTTTGACCCTCTCTGTCCTGACTCCCTTCTGTCCTCTGTCCCATAGGGCCAGATGCTCTTCCCTTCCCATAATGGCCCTAGCAGGGTGAGTGCAGATGTTGCTCTAGTACAGGGGTGGGCAAACTACGGCCCGTGGGCCACATCTGGCCCACAGGACCGTCCTGCCCGGCCTCCGAGCTCCTGGCCTGGGATGCTCACCCCCAGCCCCTCCCCTGCTGTCCCCCCTCCCCTGCAGCCTCAGCTCACTCGCTTTGCTGCGGATGCAATGCTCTGGGTAGCGAGGCTGTGAGCTTCTGGGGCAGTGCAGCTGCAGAGACTGGCCTTACCCGGTCTCTGTGCTGCGTGGTGGCGGCAGCATGGCCTGGCTCCAGGCAGCATGGTAAGGGGTCAGGGAGCAAGGGGGGTTGGATAGAGGGCAGGGGAGTTCAAGGTGGTGGTCAGGGGGCAGGAGTGTGGATGGTGGTCGGGGAGGAAACAAGGGGTTGAATGGGGGCAGGGGTCCTGAGAGGTGGTCAAGAAGGAGGGCGGGTTGGATGGGGCGGCAGGGGGCAGTCAGGGACAGGGGTTCTGGGGGGCAGTCAGGGACAGGGAGGAAGGGGTGGTTGGATGGGGCAGAGGTTCTGGGGGGTTGTCAGCAATGAGAGAGGGTTGGTTGGGGCAGCGGGGGTCTGAGGGCAGTCAGGCGACAGGGGTCCCAGAGGAGCCATCAGGGAACAGGGGGGTTGAATGGGGCAGGAGTCCTAGGAGAGGGGGCAGATAGGAGGTGGGGGCCGGGCCACGACCCCCACCCCTAACTAGCCGTCCATACAATTTACGAAACCCAATGCGGCCCTTAGGCCAAAAAGTCTGCCCACCCCTGTACTAGTGAATAGCCCCAGCTCTGGGGCCAGGGCAGGGCAGTTCAATGTGCTCAGCATGCACTAGCCTCCAGGTCTGACTCGATGGCAGCTGCTCTGTAGCATGAGGCTGTATCACCATGGGCTGTTTTCTCCCCTGTTACACTCAGTCCTTTCCCCTGGACATGAGGTGGCACCATTCTTGGGCTTCCTTGGATTTTGCAGAATGAAGCAGAAAGTGTCTCAGCTGCCAGCTCTCCTCACTCCCGTGTCATCAGGTCACTCTAACACCTCCTCCTGCACAGAGCACAGTCCCCACCACCCAACCTCTCCTTCCCAAGGACCTGCAAATCTGGCCCGTTCAAGCCTCGCCTTCCCCTGCAGATCCAGACCCAGACAGTGCCCTAGCTCCATAGCCATCCAGCCCTGGGAGATTTCTCATAGACTCTACAGATGCCCTCCTGGAATCTCCCCAAAGTCCTGCCTCTCCTGCTCCCTCTGCCAATCTGGTGAGACTTTTCTCCCCCAACCACCACTTGGCAAAGGAATCCATGGAGTTCTCTTTATCTGCCCCAGTCCACGAGGGTACCCACAACAGCACCTCCTCCTCCAGCACAGCCAGCTTCCAATTATCCCTTCCCTCCAGTGTCCTTTGGTTCCTGCTCCCCCATTACTGCCTGTGTGGGCATCTCCTTCCCCCCAGACCTTTCCCAGCTCATTCTGCTGCTCTCTCCCCTTCCTCTTCTCAGCAAAGTGCATGAGAGCAGCACTCCCTGCTCACCCAACAGCTTCCTGGGCCATTTCTATCTGAGCTTCACCAACCAAACCGCCCCGCTCCTTCTTGTAGTTAACCTGTAGCTCCCTCCTCATGCTCCCTGACCTTCCTGCAGCTTCCACACTGTGGGGCTAGATTCCCCTCCCTTCCCCCCATTCTGATCCTGCCTTTCAAGACACCTGTGCTGGGGCTTTCCACGAGGCTGAGGCCATGTCTACATCTAAAATTTTGCAGCGCTGGTTGTTACAGCTGTATTAGTACAGCTGTATAGGGCCAGCGCTGCAGAGTGGCCACACTTACAGCAACCAGCGCTGCAAGTGGTGTTAGATGTGGCCACACTGCAGCGCTGTTGGGGAGGCTTCAAGGGGGGTTCGAGGGAACGCGGAGAGCAAACCGGGAAAGGAGACCAGCTTCGCCGCGGTTTGCTCTCGCGTTCCCCGAACCCTCCTGCAAACCGCAGGGAAGGAGACCTGCTTGCTCGGGGGTTCGGGAACGAGAGAGCAAACGGGAAGGAGACCAGCTTCGCCGCGGTTTGCTCTCGCGTTCCCCGAACCACCCTGCAAACCGCAGGGAAGGAGACCTGCTTGCTCGGGGGTTCGGGGAACGAGAGAGCAAACCGCGGGGAAGGAGACCTGCTTGCTCGGGGGTTCGGGGAACGAGAGAGCAAACGCGGGGAAGGAGACCAGCTTCGCCGCGGTTTGCTCTCGCATTCCCCGAACCACCCTGCAAACCTCAGGGAAGGAGACCTGCTTGCTCGGGGGTTCGGGGAATGCGAGAGCAAGCCGGGGAAGGAGACCAGCTTGATACCAGAGGCTTCCTCAGGTATGCTGGATACCTGCTTATTCCACGGAGGTCAAGAAAAGCGCTGGTAAGTGTCTATACTTGATCACCAGCGCTGGATCCTCTACACCCGAGACAAAACGGGAGTATGGCCAGCGCTGCAAACAGGGAGTTGCAGCGCTGGTGGTGCCCTGCAGATGTGTACACCTCCTAAGTTGCAGCGCTGTAACTCCCTCACCAGCGCTGCAACTTTCTGATGTAGACAAGCCCTGATTTCTTAACCCTCTCCTCTTCTCCACCTACCTTTCAGCTAGTGGGAGCCTGTCACTCTACAGACCTCTGGTCACAGCTAGCAATCTCTGGGGATTGGCCCCACCCCGGGGTAGGTGTTACCAGAGTGGGAGACAGGAGAGGCAAGGTGGGGAAGCTGCTCCAGATGCTGTAGAGAAGAAGGCTCTTGCACAACCCATGGTGAGCACGTGAGGGGACAGAGATGGGGAAGGCCTCTCCAGAGGAGGGCAGGGAGGAGAGAGGTAAGGTCTGGGTGGTTGGCTGGAGCCGTCCATGGGCAGTTTTAAGGAGGCAATTGGAGCAATGGCCCGGGAGCTAGTGGAGGTGCTGTAGAGGGATGGGAGGCACACACCAGGCAGGCAGCCGCAGACAGCAGAGCACGGGGAGTCGCTACAGGGACTGTGAGAACTGGGTTGTGCCCAGAGCAGGCAGGGACTTTGGTGGGCCCAACACTCTTCCCACGCCCACAACTCAGCCCAGCAAGGGAGCCCGGGGGGCCAGCCTGAAAGCCCAGTCCCCAGCCTCCCAGGTCCCCGGGGTAGGAGTGTAACACAGAACAGAGCCCCCAGCAGCCCACGCCTTAGCCTTCGGGCTGGGGGGGAGGGTCACAGCCCAGAGCCCTCCGCTCCCCCCTCCCCCGATACTGGAGAGTTGGGCAGGGGGGAGGATCACAGGAGGGTGAGACTAGTCCGGGCCCTGCTGCAGCCGGGCCTCTGGGGCTTTCTTCCTGCGGAGCGGCCCCTGGAGAGCCCTGGTGTGGCGGAGTCCAGCTCTAGTGCAGCGGGGGGAGCGCAGCCCGCTCCGCGCCCAGTGGGACCCCCGCTGGGGACGGAGAAAGAGCCGGCTCGCCTTCTTCCGCTGCAGGCTGGAGAGGGGCCACGAGCCAGAGCTGGGGATGAACCGCGCGAGGGGTCGGGATGCCGGCTCCGAGCGATCCCCCCGGGAACGTGCTTGGTGGGTCCTAGGACGGGATCAGGGCTGGGCACTGAGGCACGGCAGCCCGGGGAACCCCGAGTCCACCCAGGCAGAGGGGCCAGGGGCACCAGCGGCGGTGCCAAGGATTCATTTCCTTTCCCGGGCCCCCTGCAGCTCACAGCACTTCACCTTCGCCTCCCCGAGGGAAGACCCGCGAGCCCCTTGTTCGGGGGTGGGGAAACTGAGGCACGGAGCACGGACTTGCCCCAGGTCACACAGCGAGTCAGTGACAGAGTTCTGCCTCCCTGAGGCACTGGGCACCGCTAAGGTGCCCATTAGGGTGGTGTCCTGGTGGCCAGAGGGGCAGGGGCACAGATCCCTCTTTTCTGTGCGGAGGGGGCTGGGCAGCAGGTTACCCCCCCGGAGTTCTAGATGCACCGCGACTCCTCGCTGGTCCCAGCGTGCCCGGCAGGTGACAGCCGCTGCGAGGAGCTGCTGGTTCCCCCCACAGGCAGCCCCTCCTGCGCGGATCAATATTCCCCGGGAACCCGTCCCGGGCCCTGGGCTGGCGAGACTCCGGGCTGCTGCCCGCGCTGGCGGGGGCTTTGAGCCGCGTCCCCCATCCCGAGGAGCCGCCGGCAGCGGGAGCGTTGCCCTGCGCTCCGGCGCTGCACTTACTTGTCTGGGCGCTGCGCTTTGCTGCGGTGCTCGGTCTCCGCGCGGCTCCCGGGGGTTAATCGCTCGCTCCCCGCCGCCGCGCTCCTGAGCTCCTTCCCTTTGTGTCTTCAGAACTAGTTTCAGCTGGTCACATGTGGACACCAACTCGCGGAGCGCAGCGGCCCCTGACGTCGCTCCCAGCTGACAACAAAAGGTAGTTCTAGCCCAAACTTCGCAGGCCCCGCCCCCTGCGCGGGGAACCAGGCCCGGCAACAAAAGCAGGAGCCCAGCAGCAAATCCTGCCCCGGGGCCGCCTGCGATTGGGAAGGAAGAAACTGCCCCTGTCTGTTCCCAGCCGCAGGCCTGCTGGCTCCAACCCCATTAAAAGAGCTGGTGGTACAGAGATTGGGCCAGGTCCCGAGGAGAGGCGGTGCTGGGGTAATTTACACCTTCTCAGGCCCCCCCGCAAGCAGGGCCGGCTCCAGGCACCAGCATTCCAAGCTGGTGCTTGGGGCGGCATTGGGCAAGGGGCGGCAGTCCCTGTTGTTTTGCCCCCAAGCAGTGTGCTGAATTGCCACCGCAGGCAGTGGGGGCGGTCCGTGTGTCCTTAGGGCGGCAGGCGCATTTCCCCTGCGGCAATTCTGCAGCAGCTTTTATGTTTAGCTGTCGCCTAATTGCCTCTGCAGCAGAAACGCATGCCGCCCTAAGGGCACACGGACTGCCCCCACTGCCCATGGCAGCAATTCTGTGTGGTGCTTGGGGCAGCAAAAACTGTAGAGCTGGCCCTGGCAGCCAGGGAAGCAGACAAAGCACAGGCCAACCCCAGTGCCCAAGGCCGGGGCACACAGCATGACAGGGAGAGACCTGGACTGCCAGACCCTTTCTACTCCAGTGGCAGGAGAGAGCCAGGAGACCCCTCAAAGGATCGGGCATAATGAAAAACATCTGATCAAACAACAAAGCAGCAAAACTGTAACCCAGCTGGGGAGTTAGCGATGGCATCACCCACTCAGCAGCCTGTCTAGAGACCAGGCATGGGCAGCAGTAACCAACAGACACCAGGAGCAAACAAAGTTTGTGACCTTATCCCCTGTGCCTTGTATCCACCCCAGACAGAGATGTGAGGAGTCTGGTTCTTTGTTACCCTTTTGCAGTACTGGCCATGTCAATGAAGTCTCTTGGGTTCAATTGAATTGATTTGGGGGCAGATTCAAGGGGGATGTGATTGGACGGGGGAAGTTACATGTCAGAGAGTGGATCAAAGGGCATCACTTAGCCACTGAGGGGACCTGAGACAAGGGGCTAGTTCCACCCCTTAGAGTCAGACCCACCTCTGAATCTGGCACAGTGACTCCCAAGTCCTATTTGCAGACCGTTTCAGATGGTCTCTCTGCCATGATGGCGTTCTAGGCCCTGCACAGTGATTTCAGTGACTCCTTGGGCTCCACTGCAGCCTCCCAGGCACTGACTGACCAACCAACAGCCAGCCTGTGCTGAGCCTGCCTCCCACTTATGGGAGGCATCCTCCACACATGCCTCTTCCTTATGGGCCAGCCCTGTGCCTGGTGGAGGTGCACTCCCCTCCCTGCTGCACGGACACAGCTCCCGCATGCTGATCCAGGGCCCACCTCACACTGCCCTATACCCTGTTTACCCCCCTTCCCGCCACAACATAGCCTATTCATGCACTGATACATTACGCTCTCTAGGCTGTCATGGCCCCGTGCACTACTACCTCTGAATCTGGTCCAGCGACTCTGCAACCCCTATCCTTGGATGCATCTTCCCCCCCTGCTTGGATATCTCACACTGGGCCCAGATCAAAAAAAGCCATTCAGGGAAATAAAAGCACACTGGTGACAGTGATTTCTTCCCTCGTGCCCCCTCCCTCTCCAGTGAGGAGGGGAATGCAGGAGCCAAGCCAGCTCTCCTGCTTTGCTGCCCAGCAGACTGCAGGACTGGTGTCATGCCTAAGGAATGGGGTTGTGGTGGGGAATGAAGTCATTTTTCCACCATCCCCTCTGGAAGGATGTTGCAGAGAGAGCCAAGAAGCCACAGATTTCATAAACCGCTTCAGAATCTGAAAATCTCTTTCCAAGAGAGTCCCACTTTTAACTCACAGGTTGCTGGCAGTTTCCTGACTGACTGTCCAGCATGGCATTGGAGGCTTTTGAGAACAGGTTGGATAAACACCTGTCAGGTTGGACAAACACTTGGCCCTGCCTCAGTGCAGGGGGCTGGACTTCTCAAGGTCCCTACATTTCTATGATTCTGGAATGATGTCTAGAGCATACAGGGGGTGAGAGCCCCCAAAGCAGTGCAGAGGACACATTCCTTTTGTATTGTCTTGTCTCTTTGCACATTACCCAGATACTAGTGGGCAAACAGAACTTCCTACCACGATCCATGACAATCAGCTGCCTCCTTCCTCATTCATTGTTATCACAGGCCCAGGTGTGTGTGTGTGGGGGGGGGGTGTCTGGCCAAGCCAGGACTCTGTGGGGATGTGAGAGCAAGGCAGTAGGCATCTGAAGAGGGAAAACCCCAGAGAGGAACAAGAGTGATTCTTTATCATTCTCCACAGGGATGTAATGAGGAGCAATCGGAGTGAATTTAAGGAAGGGGACATTCCAGCTGAATCTTACACAAAGCATCTTGAAGGCTGGAGAATTGTTTCCCCATGGGGCCAAGGTGAAAGACCCATCACTGGGGATATTTAAAATGAGATTGAACAGAGCCTGGAAAAGAAAGTCCAACTGCACAGAATGTGAGGAGCTGCCTGCCCTGGGTGTGGCAAGCTGGTAGGGCTTGCAAGTCTCCAACATTAGCATCACCATTATGCCCATGGGCATGACCTGTGATGTAACAGACCCTGGTTTGTGGTATCAGTGAAATAGCCAGTGCTGAAGGCAAGAGCTGCTGGTATTGCTCAATCCTTTCTGGACCATGAGAACAGGAGGTACCAGGGCCCTGCAGCAGGAGCCTGCTAGCGTCTCAAACCGAATCTGCCCAAACTGAAGGTCAATAGTATTTTTCTTTCCTCCATGTCTCTCCCCTTGGCTTTCTCCCATACTCCCAGTGGCCCCTGGGGGACCAGAGAATGGTGATAACTGTTTGGGAAGGTGAGTGGGGAGCAGAGTGCATCTGTAGGGATATCTAATTGCAATGGAGGTGAAAGTCCTGTGCTTGTCCCTTCTGAGCACTCAGGGAGGGGATGTAGGACATTACATCCTCCTCCGGCACAGAAACAAGGCTCTGTTAAAAAGGGGGGCTCATGCTCAGGGAGCAGAGTGGAGAGGGGACCAAGGGGCCAGAAACCCAAGGGCATTTCCCTGCAGCTGTATGGATATCTGTAAGGCAAATAAACAAACAAAATAAATAAATAAAAATAAAAAGTCACACAGAGATAATCTACTGCCTCTTGTCTTGATTTTCAAAAGGCCCTGTGAAAGCATGGCACATGCCCTATAGGAAGGTGGCACTGCCTGGGTATAGCTCTGCCCTGGGAGAACATGGCATGGGTCCTCTGGAAGGGTTGCCTTGTCTTGTTTGTAGTTGGGCTGCAGGGTAGCTGATGGGGGTAATGATTAACATGGCCATGTGTGTGCTCTCCCGCCCTCAGCACAGGGTCTGGTTAGTGAGGGCTGGGTTTGTGTGTATATTCAGTGACATACATATGCTGGCAGTGCATGCAGCTGGCACTCACTCAGGCACCCCTGACATATATGAGCATGCAGATGCACACAAATGTACTTCTGGCATACACCTCCAACCACCTCTAACACACACGCACACACGATTGCATGGGAACCTCTGCAGGCCAGGAGGTTTCAGAAATCCACTACCCTCTGTATGGAACCGTAGAATTCTCCTCCCAGCCCAGGGAGCTGGAGGCAGAGTCCCAAAACCTCCCAGAAGAGCAATGGGATTTTTGAAATCTCTTCCCCACCCTGCTGGAAATTTCTGGTCTCTGTGCTTACTGGCACTTACTGCTGGGGAGAAATGGTCCAGTGCTGAGGGGTCTGGGCACTGAAGTGGAACTGACCCGTCCCTGAAATCCCAGCATGTATGTTTGATCCCTGGCCACAGAACCAGAAGGGCTAGGGCAATTTAGCGTGCACTGCACCAGTCACACACTCCTGCCATTAGCTCCAAAGGGCTGTTAGTGACAAGGCTCCCAGGGGGAGGGAAGGTGTATATTGGGGGCAGAGGAGAAGCTTATAAACCCCAAATAGTGTACAGAATGTAGGGGGGTGAATGTGGGATGATTACTATGCAACCCTCAAGGTTCTGAATTTGAGGTCTGAGTCAATTTCCCAGCCCTCACCCCACCTCATTGATTAGCAAAATGTCCATCTCCAACACTGTCATAGGTGCAGCTCAGAGCACTGTGGGGGTATATCAGGATTGTTATCTCCATTTTACATAGAAATAGACACAGATGAATTGCTCACACTCACATGAATGAGTCAATACCAGAGCTGGAAACAGAACCCAAGAATCCTGGCTGCTAGCCCTTCGATTCAGTGACTGGCTCCCATTCCCCTCCTGGATGTGGGAAGATCGTCCAGGAATCCTGCCTTCCAAGGCCCACCTCTAACTACTGGAACATGGGAAAAGAACCCAGGAACCTTGGGTCAGTCCTTGCTCTAACCACCAGCGTGCACCCCTTCCCCATGACCTGATCTCTCAGAGGTAGGCTGCTATTAATGCGACAAGTGCTCAAATTATAACAACAAATAACCCTGCAGCTGCAAAGGGCAAGGAAGGTCTGATTCAGGGGGACAAACATTCTCCCAAAAGAAAGAACAAGAAGCTGCTCAGGCAGCAAAATTAGGAGCTCACAGTCCATGCTTGTTATGCTGATCGTCAGGGTAAGGGGGAGAATTTTCTCCATGCTACACTGCACTGTTGGATCACTGGCCAAGTGCACATGGGTGGGGAGGGGTCCTCTTTAAGAAAGGCCCGGGTCCAGGTAGGGAGGATCTGATCCAGCAGGGAAAACACCACCTTCTGAGCTCCAGGCCAGGGTTAGAACGGAAGTGGTGTCACTGAAGGGGCACCTTAGTGCCACACACAATGCAGATTAACTCATTCCTGTCGCATCCATCATCCTTGCAGGTCTCAGAGAGGGAGAGAAACAGTCAGTAAAATGTTCATCTTTTTATTTTAATGGCAAGAAACGACAACATCCAAACTGTCAAAGATGAAAAGCGATGGGAACACAGGCTGCTGCCCAAGCACTCGGCCTGCCAGAGCCACAGTCCCAACAGAGTTACAAATATACAGTCCTAATAGAGTCTAGCAGACAGGAACCGGGCTTTGCACAGAAACTCCACCCTCCAGTATTACAAAATACTCTCCTCCTTGCATAAAAACAAACCAGGCTTGGAATTGCACAGCAACTCAGCTCATGGGCGCACACACATACACACACGGGGGAAGTGGTCAGCATGTGTTTGAACTACCTGTACAAAGACTAAGAGGAGCGTACAAAAAGGGGATCGAGAAGATGGGCTCAGGGTGTAAACGCTTCCAGGCCAGGATCAGTGTCCCAGCAGAGAGCGAGCAATTGGTGCCATTAAAGAGACATAGTGTCTGTCCTGCTGTTGGCTAATGAGCAGCCATAGCTGGATGATGAGGCCCTTCACCCTGACCCTCTGCATGTGAGAGAGAGATGGACATGGAGATCCATCCATCAGGCTGCATCCTCCATAGTGCCCAGCATATGACCAACAGCCTAAGCTGGTTCAGAATCACCTTCCTCTTTAATGCACAACGGCAGGCCCATGATGGCCCACCTGACCCAAACAGCTTGCCCACAGTGCATGCATGCCAGGACCTTCAGTTCCCAGGGGCTGCTGCGCTCCTGCACAGGAGAGCAGCACTCACTTTATGGATGCTGGGTGCAAGCTTGGTAAACTGCCATTCCCCCTCCCCAAGCATCTGGAGAGATGGGTCACTCTGGCCCTTTGTGCCCTGGGGCACAGCTGGATGCAAGAAAGTCCTATTCCCCCCTCCCCCCCACCCCTGCCAGAACATGTGCTGGTTGTTTGCTGGTGCCCCATAGAGCTCCTGCAGGTCCAAATCCTCCCTTTGCCTCAGAACCAGGGGCATCTGGCTTGCAACTCATCAATGATTATGCCTGTGGTGGCCAGGCATGTGTTGGTTTTCACCATATGGTTCTATCTTCACCTAGGGAGTGGATGTGTGTCAGTCAAGACCATGCAGATGACGGGAACACACAGCACAGGAGGGGGAATCCCTAGCAGCAGCAGAGACCCAACACCCCTGTCATCATAGTACTGATGGAGCAGGTTAATTAAAACAGCCTCAAGGACAAATCACAGCAACCAGCTCTGTACCAGAGTAGCCCCCAAAGACATAAGCTCCACTCCAACAGGAATAATGGAGGGGAGGGGAGAAGAAGTGGATCCAAGGCCTTCCTGGCCCCAATCCTGCTCTCCTTCCACCCATGCCGGGTATTAGCTACTGAAAACAAACCAAAAAGCTGGTTCCCCACCTCTGTAAACAAAACCAGAAGGGTCCTAAGGAACACCAGCCCCTCTCCCTGAGCTTCGAGCCCACAGCCCCAGTGGTCAAAGACCTGCTGGGCAAGTGGAGCTCCCTGGTGCCTTGTTTCTCAGAGCCACCTAGGAACCCAAGGCTGAGATGGACTCACTGGAAGGCAGTCACCTCCTGGCTGCTTCAGGGCACAACATGACCCACTGAGCCTTCCTGTTTCACTACTTGTGCTCCACACCAGATTCACCTCTGAACTACTCAAGTTCTGGTCTGGACAGGCCTGGTAACAGCCTGCTCTCCTTCAGCCAGCTCCCAGCTCCTGTGCTCTAGCAGGGTCAGACACTGGTGCAGTGTGAAGGGTCACACCCCAAACAGCCCTGGACTATTACAGGCTGCTGCACCCACCCCAGCACAAAGCCAAATGCAGGTCAGCTGGCTACCTGCTTAATACGTCTCCCAGGTCCCAGGATTAGAACCCTCCCGAGGCAGAGGAGGGAACCTCATTGTTTTGGAATGTTTGGGGCAGACTGCGCTGCCTCTGCCTGGGATCGGGGCCATTGCAGGGAGGTAGCTCCCCCTCCCCTTCTTTATTTGTGTATCTGTTGAAAAGAAGGCAAATAAGTGACGGCGATGGGGCAGGCGTGCAGTGCTGGGTGAGCACGGAGCTCCAAGCAGCTCGGGGCAGACAGGAGGGGCCACACACAGAGAACTGGGGGCCCCGGCCCAGACAGTGGGAATCTGCATGAAAGCCAAGGAGCAAGGGGTGGAATTATGCAGGGCCCCGCAGGGAGCAAAGTGGAGGAGTAGGGAGAGCTCGGCAAATGGGGACAGGCTGCATCTCTCAAACCATGCTATTAGGGGCCTGGCAAAGCCCTAGGAATAGACTGTAGGGACTACTCCTGCCCTGGTCATGGGGCCAGAGGGCTAGACAGGGCCTTGACTATTCCTTACCTCTAGGAGCTGTAGCTCTTAGGCCCTGGGGTGCTTGTACCAGATGCTGGATCCGGCTCCCTGGGACTCTTGGTATGGGAGTATCTGGTCTATGGCACACTCCAAACACAAAAGAGGCCTCCCCAACACTGAAAGAGTACAGGGCAAGTGTTTCCAATGCGGGTGCTGGCGCGGCAGGAACCCTGTACTAAGGTTAGATACAAGCTCCCTCCTCAGCCTGGCAGCCTCCCTGCTGCATAAGCAGCACATTCTTTTATCCACACTTCAAGCATGCTGGTGTTCAGCAAATTAGAAACACATGTGAAGGAAGGGGAGGCAGCAGATGAACTTGGGGAGAGGAATCAGGAAAGAGTTGGGGGAGTGCCAGAAGGAGGAAGCATGGGAGACCCGGGCACATTGCTGAAATTTTGTTGTGGCACCTGGGTCCAGTTTCAACAAGCAGACAGCTTGCTTGGAACTCAGGGCAGATTTATGGCCACGGCTCCACTGGACATGCCCGGGGTCCCCTCCAGCTGTCGGGGGTCCCTTGTGTGGCTGCACAGAGACTCAGGGCAAAGGGAGGAAGTAGGAGTAGGAGGCGGTATGTCAACTGGATAGCAGTTAACTTGTCCCAGGCCCACAAACATCCCCAATTATTCTGCAGTCTGGACAGCAGAGCTAGTGCCAACTGCAGGAGCAGGGCTGCTCTCTGGTGACCCCCTGTGGCTGTCCCAGGGAGTGGTGTGGGCAGGTTCTGGGGGTAGGCTCCTGAGGGTGGGTAGGGGAGGTACTAGTGGCGATGCGTCCAGTGGAAAGGCAGCACATGGAGCCATGACTGGGGCAGGCAGGTGGAAGCTGAACAAGAGCCCACAAGGGCTACTGAGTCCGTTGAGGGGGCACCAGTCATCACTCACTCCCACTTACATGGGCAGCACAGAGGCTTCATCAGTCCCCAACTGTGGAGCTGGCTCCTATAGAGTGCGCAGGTGGGAGAGCTGCCGGAGCAGATCCATCCAGTGCAGGGTGTATGGAATGTGGTGGGAGATGACGGGGGAGAGCGAGCCAGGCTTTGAGTCTCAAATGTCCACCATACAAATGAATACAGCTTCAGCCAGGCCTGGGACAGAGCTGCTGCCGCCTCTTCCCCCTCCTCTGGGACTAAGCAGAGATCCGGGAAGGGCTGGGCCGGACCTGCAGCATGGCAGTCGCCTTCCTGTCCTGCCTGCACTGGCAGGACCACGGGGTAAGGCACATTGAGCACTATACAGCTGTCTCCTGATCCTCCCGCTGGATCATCTGGTAGTGCTGTCGATTTTCGAGGTAGGCAGCCAAGTCAGGGTCGTTGGCCTTCTCGGCTCTGTGCTTGGGGGTGTCTCCCTGTGCAGAGGAAAAGGAAGCAAAGTGGAAGTGAAATGTCCAAACACAGCCCACAGGAGATCCTGCCCCACAGCCAGTAACTTTGCAAATGTCAGAGGGGCTCCTCCGTCCCCAATCCGCAGAGGCTGAGAGTCTGTTACAGCCCCCGTCACAGAGCACTGAACCTAGAGCTCCAGTTGTAGCAGCTGGTGCTTTTAGCTCTGGAGGGCCCCAACTCAATCCCCAGTGTGGTAGCCAAGATGGCGGCCACCACAACTGCACTCCTTTCTCTCTGTCATTTTACGTCCTGCTGGGCTGACCACGGGCATCAGAGAGCTGCTCTAACCATGTGGGGAGAACTCTGCCTACAGCTTCTGCTTGGCCTGGTGTCTCTAGGGAAGAGCTGCGACACCACTAGCATTATGCTGCTCTCCTTCCAGCAGACACCTGGGTCCCTCCCTGCCTTAACAGCTCTGTGCCTCGGGTAGCCCTCCCATGGCTTCCCCTTTCATGGCTGTGTTGTTTGTAGCCTAGTAAACTGGTTTTCAAACGGTGAGGCACGGGGTGGGAGGGCAGCGCACAGTTAAGTTACTGAGGATTTGCGAGGACCTGACTGGTTACAAATTTTTTCTTGTTTCTTCAAAACATTGTTGATAAAATAAGAATTCCTCACACTATCTGCCAGGCTGAAAGATGGAGGAGGACGGGCCTCTCCCTGCACAGGAGGTTGGGTGGGGGAGGGAGAGGGGCCCTTATAGGCGTGGGCATAAGGAAGGGGGTGCAGCCCACCTGTCTGTGTCCTGCTGGGGTCGCTCACCTGGAGTGGGTCACAGGCAGGCGATGCTCATGGGCTGGGGAGCAAGGGGGCGCCCTGGCTAGGTTGGGCTCCCAACCCTCAGGCATCCGTGGAAATACTGTTTTTAAGAAAAAGGGCAGTGCTCCTGGGACATGAATCTCTGAAGGGGGGCTCAGTAAGAGAGTCTGGAAACTTCTGGCCTAGCAGAAGTGCTGCTTTCCCCAAAAGCCACAGGCTGGGAGGAGGGTTTCTAGGAGTGCAGAGCCCAGGGTCAAACTGCTGCTGTCCATATTTGGTCCACTGCAGGGCTCATGGCCGAGATGTGCGGTGCACTACGTCTGGTGGTAATAGGTCTGCCATAAAGGGAAGGGAAGCATGACTGGAAGATATAGGTGCATGCTGGAAAGGATACTTAGATTTTGCTAAGAGACTGGAAGGTGCTGGCTAGGTAAGTCCGTGTCAAGCCCATTTGCACCTCCTGCTGGCTAGGACAGAGATCGTCCTGTTACGTGTATTCCCCTCCCCACGCACTGCATATAAAGATGACCAAGACTGGTCTCTCTGACCGTCCAGTCCCTGTAACCTGTGCTTTCTCAGCTGTATGTGGAAGGCAGGCTAGACAGAGTGAGGGGGAGAGAGCTGAGGGAGATGTAGGGGGGAGGAGTGAGGTGTATGTCTGGGGAGAGCTTTGAAACACCATCTCTCCCCCTCCCCCTCCCCCCAGTAACTGCTCCTGCTCCTCAAGGAGGCTCACATTTCACCAGCTTATTGCAGCCATCTGGACTGTGTCCACTAATGAACTCCCGCACTCCATAAAAAGCAAATCTGTTACCAGCTTTCAGCTCAGTCTCCTCTCTCCTCCCTTCCCCCTCCCACTGGTTAACTGCCCCAGCTCCTCCACGCTGAACAAACCCTCTGCTGAGCAGGGCCAAGGAAACCTGGCACTCTGCCACTTCCATTGAAAACCTCCTCCCCAAGGAGAGTGTAACTTACCCACACTGGCCCTCAGAGCTCAGCAGGGTGAAGGCAGCCAGAACAAGGGGGCAGGGATCCCAAGCCTCTGGGACAATCCACATCTATATTTCATTTGGGCAAACATTGCTCAGACACGCAAGGGTCTCACAAACATGGATGCAGCTGCAGACGCAGACACAAGCCCACACACACAGAGGCACACAGGCAGATAGACGCAAGGCACACACAAGTCCATTTGCAGTCTCTCTCTCTCCCCTCAACCCCTCCCCCCCCCCAAGATCACAGGGATCTCCCCCAGCAAGGCTGGAGCCAGTGTGTTGTGCTTCACTGCCCAGTGCTTCTCCAGGGGTCTCCTCAGTATGCAGAATCTAAATGCTCATTTAGCAAAAGGAAATATTGTTTCCCCTCTCACTGCACAAGCCCTGATGCAGCGCTGCCTGCCCGTGTCTCCAGAAACGCAGTCTGAAACAAGAGCTGCAAGGGGCCCCCGGCGCAGTCCAACTGATTCATGTAACATGATGAAGCCCAGCCTCATTCTACCCTTGCTTTGCCTGAGGTGTATGGGACCCAACTGTATTGTATGCACATTACCAAACTGTATTACACTCTGTAAGGATCAGGATTCACACATAGCGTCCAGAATGTGGTTTGTTCTCGTCCAAACTACAGGCAAGTTCTAAGAGGTCAGTGCTGGGGAGGATGCAGGACTTTCCTAGACAGTCACAAGGCCAGGTGTGCATTTATATGAACAAATACACCCTAGCTGGGCCCCCTCTCCTACACAGCTGGGCAGTCAGTCCTTAAAATCCCTTCAGCACTGGCGGGGGAGGGGGGGCCTTGCCCCCAAGAAACTCAGGATGACAGACAGACATCCAGGCTGTTCTCACTTCAACAGAGAGGATCCATGCCCAGAGATCTTGTGGTGGGACCTCAGCACCGCTGCCCTGGCAAACTCTTCCCAGCCCCCACCCAGTCCCTCAGCCTCCTACCTTGGTCCTTTCTCCTTTGTTTCTATGGCCACTCAATGTGCCCCCAAGCAAAGCCATTCCTGATCTGGGCACATCTCAAGGCCCAAGTCATTCGCTGGGAGTTAGGAAGGCAGGCAGATGCCGGGGAGTGTTTGTAGAGCATCTCCCTGACTGCCGGCAAAGGGCTTGATCGCGGTCTAAAGCGTTCAAAAGCTTTTATAGCCTCATTAGGCCTAGCTGCCCAGGTGAGCTCCTCTCCTGTATCCCAGCTCTGGGAACCTCTGGCACCAAGACATGACTGCACCTCTTGGCTATCTACCAACTCCCAGAGCTGGCCCGGCACCGAGATGCTATTATGTTCATCCCAACACACAGAGCCTTGACACAGAGACACGTCTGCTTCCCCACTGCTGTATGCCAGCCCCTGGGAACCTCTTGTATCAAAACATAACCTTGCCCTCTTCGCTACAACTCCTCTGGCAGAGAGATGACTGCATTCCAGCCCCTGTGTCTTGTTTTTCACGAGCCACCAGCACCAAGACACAGCAGAATTTATTCTGCACATAAGTGACACTGCCTGACCCACTTGCTAACACACTCTGTGGGGCTGGCTATTCTAAAGCACGCCCTGCCTTGGCATCTCTCAGAGCTCCCTCCCCTCCCCATCCCCTCACTCGGAAGAGCTGACAGCGCTGCTGGGAGGGGAACTCTCTGGCGAGACTGTCCTTGCAATGACCTCAGATGGTGGGAAGGGGGGAAAAGAAACATTCTACCCACTCATTTAGAAAACCATAGGGGAAGCAGAGAAGAGCTAGGAGGAGAAACTCTTTGTGCAGCTGTAAGGTTCTGCTCCTTAGTGAGTGAGCAGGGCTAGGTGAGATTTTGTGCTCCATGCTGAACTACTGGAGAAGCCTGAGACTCCAGACTGTATCCAGGGACCCCCTTCACATAGGGAATGTGTGGCACATTTGGCTGGGCTCTAAGCTAGTGCTCTCACATTCCCTTCACCACTCCTCTGTCGAGCCAGCTGGCTCACACCTTCTGTATCTCTGTTCTAGGCATTCACCAATGCCCCATGTACACCCTTGTTCCCAACACTCCCATCCCCAGCCCATCTGACCTTACCTGCAGGTCTGTTTTCATGAGTGAAGCCCCAGCCTCCACAATGTAGTGGCAGATAGTGCGCTGGCGCAGAGCAGCTGCCTGGTGCAAGCTTGTCTCACCACTGGGGAGAAGTGACAAGAGGAAGGAGTGAGATCCCCAAGCAAAAGTGAGAGGGCAAGTGACATACACTGGGGCTGCAGTGAGGGACCCCTGCAAGGGAGGCCTGGGATGGGAAGCGAATTCAGTCTGGTCACACTTCTTCACTAGTGAACCCCATCCCTGCATCAGAGAGCACCTGGATGAGAGGAGAATTCAGTCCTTGGGATTGTTCAGTCCAAGCCTGGTATGGAAGTGGTGACTGGAGGTTGCAGTGCAGGCAGCTGGGTATAGAAAACAGGGTTTGGGCAATGAATAATACAAACCACAAGCAACTTACTTCTCTTCTTCTGTCGCATCAAGGATCTCTGCAGGGGCTGGGGAGAGAAAGACAATGTGGGGTAATGAGACCAGCCTGCTTGACAGAGACCTTCTTGCTCCCCAGCAATGCACAACAGAGCCTCTTCTCACACATCTGCGATCTCCTGAATACCACTACAGAGACCTCATCTGATAACTGAGGGAGACTCAAGCAGCTAGGGTTGTAGCTGCCTGGGAACAATGGCGGGATCTGACTGGTAGGGTTGTGGAGGAGTTGCCTCTGGACTCAAATACAGAGAAATGTAAAGAAAAACCAGCCCTCAGTCTGGTGAGATTCACCAAAACCCAAGCTGCGAGCTGCCTCCAGTGGCAAAAGCAGGTATCTAGCAAAGAGACAGGCGAACCAGGTATCAATACTCAAAACACACCAAAATACACCAAGCCACGTTGCAGCCTCAGTAGCCTCTGCCTTTGGTGAGATCACACAGGTATCACACAGGTCTGAGGCCTTGTGTTTGCCAGTGAGAATACATACAACAGAAAGGAGGGACAGGACACTTCCCAACCCTTGCAGGGAGGAGAGAGATTTTCACAAACACAGCAAGGCAGAGAGCAGAGCATCTGAACACTAGCATCATCCCCTTCAAGCAGAGACTCATAGGGAGGATCAGTGAAATCGGTCTCCATCCTTCTGTGCCAGCTCCTGGGGTCACGGCACCCCCATCCCAGAGCTGTACCAACAACTGGATCCAGGCTCCCAGCTTACCATTCTCAATGACGTATTTGACAATCTCCTTGCTCCCCGATTTGACAGCATGGTGCAGCACGGTCTGACCTGAGGAGTCTCGCATCATCAGGTCCCCTCCCGCCTGGTGCACCTCTCGGAACTACAGGAACACAAGTCAGCTCTGGATTAGCTTCTCCTACTCAGACCTCCTCTAACCTCTGAGCACCAGAGCAAGAGCTGTGCCTGTGGGAAGGCCCTCCCCACTCTCACCCTGCGGAGCGGGCCTTCGCCAGCAGAACCTGCAGCAAGATTACCTGGGTAGGGAACTGAACCGCTCTCCAAGCTCAGCCAGCAAGGCTACAGCTGCCTTCATCTAACGCTGCATGTGCCAGCCCTCCCAGAACAGGATTCCTTGTTGTGAGCCTGTCTGGACTCCATCCGACACTGCTCGGAGGAAGCTCACACTGTTAAGGACTCTCCCTGCACTGCTTTGAGTAAGGAGTCACAGCTGGGGCTGGCAGGGCAATGACAGACCCTGGCTAGCAGGCACCAACAGGGTGATGGAGAAGGGATGCTCATGCCACACTGGGGTCCAGCTAGCTGCTGTGGGGAAAGGCATAGCACACCCCCAAGCTCTGTGGCTGGGTTCGTGGCACATGGCAGTTCTTACCTTCTGGAAATCATTACTTTTGGCAGCAGCTATCAAGGGGTTATCTGCAAAGAGGAGACACTGGTCAGGATAACAGATGCCAAGCAGGAGATGGGGAGAGAGAGGGCTGCTTGTGCGGGGGAACTCTCTCTGTATGTGCATGCATGCGCATTGGGAGAGGTTGAGCTGCCGCGTATCCTGCAGTGGGGCAAGTGGAAACACCAAGGAGGTGCAGATGGGAGGCAGCCTCTTTTTCCCAGGCTTCCTTCTGTTTCAGTCTCCCCTGGGAGTAAGAGGCAGTTTCAATGGCAGAGTGACACTGCGCTCGCCCCAGGCCAGTTCACATTGTGCACTTCTGGAGCTGTCCTGGGACACTGCTCACAGCCTGTTAGCGCCTGTGCAATGGGAGCTGCCGGAGGCATGTTCCTCCAGCACCACAGTCCGTGCCGGTGACCTTCTCCCAGTGGGAGAAGGGTCAAAATCTCCCCTCCCTCCGCAGCTGTTGGGCATAGCCGGCTACTTCCTGCTGACAGTCCCTGAACATCAGGGTGCTGCTGGCAGGGCATCCCTGGGCCTGGAATTCCCTTGAGTCCAATCCCCTCGCGCAGGGCTTGGGAGGAAAGGGGTTTGGGGGGGTCCGGAAATCAGCGGCCACCGGACAGGCTGGTTTTGCCTGGAACATGGCATGCACCAGAGGGTTAGTGGGGGGCTCAGCTTTATAATGCTGGGTGCCCCCAGGGGTGGGGGAGAGGTAAGGAGAAAATGGGGGCAGCCCACAGGCTGGGCTGTGAGGGGAGAAACACCGATGGGAGGGGGAGGAGTTAGACCACATTCCCAGGGGCAAGGCCAGGCCCCAGCTTTGGCGAGGTCCGGAAGGAATGTTTTCAAGACCATGGGAAAAGTAACTCCTGAGGTGGAGGGGGAGAGCAGGGCAAAGGGCAAACGCGGGGGTCCCTGGGGAGCCAGCCAGCTGGGATGCCTCTCACCAGTGACTCAATCACACTTTCAGGAACCAGCTCTGTTCAAGCTCCAGGAAACTCGTTCCATTTGCTCAGCTGAGGGAGGCCCCTGACCTTGTGCTCCCCACTCCCAGAGCCCCTGCCGGTGCCTGGCAGAGACAAACCTCACCCCCAGCAACACAGCTCAAGGCATGGGCTTTGCAGGTGGGAGATTAACCTCACCATCCTGTCATTTCCTGCCGTCCCCAACTGGGACTCCACACTTCACAAGCAGGCTGGGAAAAGGTTCCCTGCACTGCTCCACTGTGCGAGCAAATTACTATCAGGTCTCTCCAGGCAGTCATTCCTGCCACTCCCCTCAGGGCATCTCCCCGGAGAACCTGAACCCCGATACCCCTGAATGGCAGTGCATTGTGCAGTCACCGTGGCGCCAGGTGTGACTGCTCTCTAGCCACCCCATAGGCTGTGCAGTGCTTGCAGAGCCCGTGCTTGGGTCTGGATCCCTGACAGAGTGGTGCCATGTGACACTAGCAGGGGCGGGACTCTCCAGACATTCCCATCAACCCCGTTTTCTCAGACCATGATAGTGTTCAGTTTGTGCGGAACACAGAATCAGGGCAGAGACTCGGGAGTATCTGCTGGTGTAACCTTAAGTGTGACAGGAACAGGGACGCCTGAGATGTGCCAGAGGCCTGCAGCGCAGGTTGAAGAACTCACCTTCACGGCAGGGGCAGCCCCCTGCTTCTGAGCTGGAAGAGAAGAGAGGGAGAGATTCAGAACTGATGCTGTCAAATGCCATTGTACGCAAGTCTTCTGCAGCAAATTCCCTCCCCTGCACTCTTCTCTGTGATTCCCACAGGCAGAGCCCATTAGCATCCCTTGCTGGGAGAGGCCAGGACTGGACTAGTTGGGAACTCCTTGTGGGGATTTTTTGTAATATTTTTTGAGTCCTCTTTGTGCCTCAGTTTCCCCTATAGGCCGTGCTGTTACTTAGGGAGTAGAAAAGGGCTGTTTGCTCAGATATAGATATGGGTGTCACCTAAATGTCTGGGGCTTGGTCCCCATATCAATGGAACCTCTGAAGAGAGGACGGAAAATCCAGTTGTCTGGACATTGAGACCTAGCAACCAACGACCTAGAGAGAAGTATACTTCCCCACCTCTCACTGGGGGTTGGGGTGGCACACAGCTGAGCACCATTTCCCAGGTCTGGAACAAAGGAGGACTCTAGGTGGGGGGACAAGTATTGGCTGCTGGAGGCAGCCAGGGAGGCTCTCACCTGGAGCCTGATGGGGGTGGGAGGTGAGGAGAGAGAGCGAGTGCACACTTGAACAATGGGGTTCACTACAGCTTGGCTGGGCTCTGGTTAACCAGAATGGACTAGGCTTTAACCTTCCTTCCTCTCTGCTTACTTAAGGACATCCAATGCTTTGTTCCAGATAACTTCTAAACCCCCCTGTTTTGACAATGCTGTATGCCACTGCACATGCTTTGCAAGGTGCATTAATCCCTAAAGAGTGTACAAATCTTCTGTCTCAGTTGGACTTGCTGAACCGCGCTCACAGTGTGAAGCAGGAGTGCTGCAGGCCCAGAGGTCTAGTCTAAGGAGGCGGTGAAGCCGCATGGCTTCCTCTGAAGGAAATGAGAGACTCCTTTGGGGTCTGGCGCACTGAAAGGGTGTCCCCCCGACACTGTTCCAAAGCTGGGGCTGTAGCACCAATCCTATGGATCCATGACACTTCCCCATTGCCGGAGCCCTACCTGATGGCTAGTCAAGCTGGGACTGTATAAGCGGCAGAAGTGTCCTATGTACCAGCCTGCCACACAGTGCACTGTCGCTGGAGAGACACTGCTGCTGAGAGGCCAGCTGCATCGATGACAGCTCGGATAGGACAGGAGCAAGGAATCACAGAAATGTAGGGCTGAGTGGGACCTTGAGAGATCATCTAGTCCAGCCCCCTCCGCTGTGGCAGGGCCAAACAAACCTAGACTATTCCTGACACGTGTCTGTCCAACTTGGTCTTAAAAACTTCCAATGATAGGGATTTCACAACCTCCCTTGGAAGCTTAGTCTAGAGCCTAACTATCCTTATAGCTAGAAAGTTTTTCTTAATATCTAACCTGAATCTCTTTCAGCAGAATAATCAAGTTACTATTTGTCCTACCTTCAGTGGACATGGAGAACAATTGATCACAGGCCTCTTTATAACAGCACTTAACATATTTGTAGACTATCAGGTCCCCCCTTCAGTCTTCTTTTCTCAAGACTGAACATGCCCAGTTTTTTTAAACCTTTCCTCATAGCTCAGTTTTTTTAAACCTTTGATCATTGTAGTTGCTCTCCTCTGGACTCGCTCCAATTTGTCCACATTTTTCCTAAAGTGTGGTGCTCAGAATGGGACATAGCACCCCAGCTGAGGCCTCCCCAGTGCTGAGTAGCACAGGACAATCACCTCCCCCATCTTACATACGACACTCCTGTTAATACACCCCAGAAAGACATTAGCCGTTTTCACAACTGCATCACATTGTTACTCATATTCAATTTGTGATCCCCTAGACACACCCGATCCTCTTCAGCACTACTCCCACCTACCCAGTTATTCCCCATTTTGTAGTTGTAACAGCTAACTTTTTTTCTCTCCCTTGTGAAGTACTTTGCACTTGTCTTTACTGAATTTCATTTTATTGATTTCAGACCAATTCTCTAATTGTTCAAGGTTGTTTTGAATTCTCTTCCTGCCCTCCAAAGTGCTTCCAGCCCCTCCCAGCCTTCTGTCTTCTGCACATTTTATAAGAATACTTTCCACTTTGTTATCCAAGTCACTAATGAAAATATTGAGTAGTGCCAGGCCCTGGACTGACCTCTGTGAGACCCCACTAGATACACTGTCCCAGTTTGACAGTGAACCATTCAGAACTACTCTCAGAGTGCAGTTTTTTAACCAGTTGTATATCCACCTTATAGTAATTTCACGTAGACCACACTTCCCTAGTTTGCTTATGAGAATGTCATATGGGACTGTCTCAAAATCAAGCTGTATCATGGCTATTGCTTCCCCTTAATCACTAGGCCTATAACCCTGTTAGGCCCATAACCCTGTTAAAGAAGGAAATTAGGATCATTTGGAAAGCTTTGTTCTTGACAAATCCATGCGGGTTATTCCTTATAACCCTATTTTCCACCAGGTGCTTACAAACCGAAAGACTGAGGGAATGAACCTTGCCTTAGCAAAGTCCTTTCCAGACTTGGTTTCTTTCCCCCTCCTGGCCCATCTCCACCTCTAATTTCTTCCCTTCCCAGCTCAGTCAGTGACACCTACCCCTATCTCAGCTCTGTGTCTCGGGCCCCCATCTCCCTTTGCCATGGGGGCTAACAATGGGGAACAAGTTCTGGAGTCTCAGTCAGCCATGGGCTGATGCGGCTAAGCTAGAGCCACGGGTGCAACCCCCCAGTGCAGCCCCACTGCCCCACAGTCACGCTTTCCTAGGGTAGAATACGCATGGGGCAGGAAGGGGAAGATAGTCGGTCTCCATAAAGAATGATCCCGCTGTGTTTTAGAGACAAGCTGCAGACACAATTCTCACTCGTGTCACACAGAGCTGCTTCAGAACTCAGGATTTAGAGCTGCTAAGCCAGCGCCAGGCCTCTCAGGCTGGTCCTTCTTCCACTCATCTCTCGTACCCTTCTCCCCCGCCCACAAGGCCATTCTCACCTGCAAACCAGAGTTGTCAGTCTCACCTGAGGGCTGGTGAGGAGGGTGGAGAGGATGAGGAAGAAGGGAAAGCAAAATGGTGCCCTGCGGGTGTGGAGGACGTATCAACGAGGTCAGGCATGGCGGGTGAGGTGCCCACGGTCTGGGTGATCACCAGCTCCGGGTCCAGCACAAAGAGGTCGTCCTGGGAGATCTCCGTCACGTAGTTGAGGTGCTCCTGGAAGGCAGAGATCAGCCCTTCAGAGAGGGGATCCACACACCACAGGCCAGTCACTCTGGGGAAACACCCCCTTCCCACCCACTAGTGACCAGAGCAGCATTCAGTGGGGTGATGGCCCATGCCAGCTCAAAGGAGCTGGCATGGGAATGGAGTTGGGACTGATGCCCATGGCGACTTAGCAAGGGCAGCCCCAGCCTGCCACACAGCTCTCCTTAGACTGATAACCATGACCCCAGCCGGATCAGATGCTGCTAAACAACGATCACTGTGTGGAGCGGAGTCTTAATGAAACGGAAAAACCTTATCAGGGGCTCTTGTCTCCAGCAGAGTGGAGGTTGCGTCCAGCCTACTTTTAAGCTGTCGCTCCTCTCCTGGAAAACTCTTCCACAGCCTCGCACATATCACTGCCAGGGTGTCTGCAGAGATTCCACTGGAACATCACCTCTCCAAATCCCCTCTCAAATCTCTCATTATGACTCTATGTAATCCCCTTCCACCCTCAGCACTTACCCTGGGGATGATGTTTGCAGACTGTCAGCACACGCTAAGTGCTCCTTAGCAACTTGGATGGATTCAACTTTCTTAATCTCGTCCTACAAACCCTTGTTCATTCCTGTTACCCTCCTCTAACGCCTTCCAATCTCCCTCTGTCAGCAAGGGGCCCAAAGCGGAATGCCACAGGCCTGGTGTGGGTGCATTAGAACTGCACAGGAAGGGATCATCTCCCTGCATCTTGACGTGAGGCTTCTTGGCTTAGGAGACTCCAGGTGGGATCTCTCCAGAGCTGTAGATAGAGGGACTGGCCCCTCCCTATGCTGGGACTGAGGACTTTGCACTCCCACTCCCCAGAACATCCCTGGTGTTTTGCAGCCATCTCACTGTAAAATCTTTTGTTTCCTCCTCTCCTTGCAGAGTCTCTCTCAGCCATTCCTGCTCCCGGCATTCTCCTCCCATTGAGGATCAAGGTTTCGGGTAATTTTCCCCCCAGCTGCAGGATCTACATTTCCCCAGGCTGAGTCTCACTTAGTTGTTTCCTGCCCATGTGCCTAACGACTCTGGGTCCCTCTGGATTTTCTCTATCTTCCCTAGGGTTTACAACTCCTCTCATTTCAGTGTGACCCACTGGTTGCATCATGATCCTCTTTCTAGATCATGAATGGAGCTATTTAATAACACTTAAGTTTACACCTGAGATCAAGCCCTGCAGGTCCTCATGGACACCTTCCTCAACTCAATACACTGCTGTTTATCACTACCCTTTGTTCAGGTCCTTCAGGCACTTTCCAATCCACATCTCAGTGTTCCTAGCCAAGCCAACTTGCATTCATTTTTCAAGTAAGGCCATGGCTACACTGGAGAGTTGCAGTGCTGGTGGTGGGTTTACAGTGCTGCAACTTAGTAACTGTCCACGCCTGCAAGGCACATCCAGCGCTGCAACTCCCTGGCTGCAGCGCTGGCTGTACACCCCGTCTGCTTGGGGCATAACGATTGCAGCGCTGGTGATGCAGTACTGCTCGTCAAGTGTGGCCACCAAAAGTGCTGTAATTGGCCTCCAGAGTATTAGGAGGTATCCCAGAATGCCTGTTCACAACAAACCGGAAGAGTGGCTGAACTCTGGGCACCCCAGAGCTGCTTATCTAAAAAACAAACACAGCTCCTGTTTGCTCGAGTGAGCGAGCGAGCAGAGGCAGGCAGGGGAATTGCTTTGGAATGTTCACAGCTATTTGCTTGAGGAGAGAAGCCACATGGCGGAGAGGGAGGAGGGAGTTCGTATTGAGCAGCTGCTTATGTGATCTGAAGGCTATTTAGGAGTGCATAATTTGCATTTAGTGAATAAGAGAGGGGTGGGGAAAGGGGTCAAAACTTTTAAAATGATTGAAGGTTGGTGCTGTGTATCTTCCAGTCCTTAGAACTTGCAAGGCAGGGAGCTGACAACAGTGTCAGCTCCAAAAATCCACTCTCTCTGTCTCCCCCACGCTCCCTGTCACACTCCACCGCACCCCCCTCTTTTGAAAAGCAAGTTGCAGCCACTTGAAAGCTGGGATAGCTGCCCACAATGCACCACTCCCAACAGCGCTGCGAACGCTGCAAATGTGGCCACACTGCAGCGCTTTCCCTACACAGCTGTATGAAGACAGCTGTAACTCCCAGCGCTGTACAGCTGTAAGTGTAGCCATACCCTAAGACTGTGAGACGCTGAGCCTAAGTCTGGGCTATGTCCCAGCCCCTTTACATCATTCCAACAGCAGAACGGACCCAGTGCCCAGCCAGATCTCCCTACCGGGAATAACCCAGTATAAGGTGGATTTCCCAGTGAGTAGGGCCAGCAGCATGACCCTCTGCTGTCCCCAGGAGTAGGGGTGTATCTGAGTGAGGGACGTGGTATGTTTGGTTACGCTCTAAGCTCTAGCTATTCTAGGATGCCAGGTAGTCCCTTAGGGGCTGCTGTACCTAGGGTGCAAGTTAGAGCAATCCCTGGGATCACTCTGGTTTATGATGGGGACTGAATTAACTTCCAGTAACCTCATAGTCCAAGTGGTACAGAGGTGGCTAAAGTTCCCTTTGCTCCCATGTCCTGGGCTGTGCGGAACCCAGAATGGGGGCAACAGTCTGAGATATGTTACTTGCATCCAGCTATATCCAGCTACTGGACTGCCTCCATCCTCTAACTTTGTGACATTATCAACCAGGGCAATGAGATCGGCATGGCAGGGCTTCTCACTAATCCTCACCACTGCCCTTTGCTCCCGGGGGGAATTATCCTCCAGACCTTTTGTCAGTTTTTCCTCTCAATATTTCTTTCATTAATTCACTAGGACAGAGGTTAAAGGAGATGGTGAGACACCTGAAGCATCCAATACCAGATGATCCCAGGGGTGCCTGACTGCAGAGGGCAGAGCACCTCTATTTCCCGGGGTTTACAACCTTCCCAGGAAATTGTATCCCCTCGTCCATTATGTAATCACAGGACTCCGGCAGCATGGGGACAAAGCATACAAGCAGTGGCCCGTGTGCATGCGTTTGCATGTCTGAAAACATATGTGCTGCTGGTCAAGTGTAGCTGCACAACAGTGCCTCGGTCCCCACAGTCCCGAGGCCGCACTCACCTGTGCGCGGTCTATCCTGTAAAACCGATCAGCTGTAGTTGCTGAGAGAGAGAGAGAGAAAAAAACAAACAGTGTGATTCCTGTCTCCAGAACCTGGCAGGAGACCATGAGGCAATGGGACTGTCTATAACCACTGCATCCCACCCCTGGGCAACAGGAAACCTTTCAGCCACCTTACAACCCCTTGAGTGAGTGCACTCATGCAACAGCAAGACACAGCAGGGAAAACAGTTAACTCTTGACCACAGATGGCCCAGCGACTTCCACAATGTGCCCTAAAGACACAGCCGTTCTCTTCACAGACTACAGATTGCAGCACGCAACATTCCAGCCTGACTGAGCAACCAGCCCTTGTCCTAGGCCCTGATCACCATTAGGAGCAGGAGAAGCAGCAAGGTAAGGCAGGACATACCTGGCTACCTTCAAGCTGCTGGCCTGGAATTCCAGCTTTCTGGGGATTTTCAGGCCCCCTGACCTGCCTCCTGGGTCTCTGGATTTTTGGTGATGACTCTGTGACTCAGACATCGTACAGAGCAGAGCCTTGCCTGAGCGGGCTGCAGAGATGACAGCCCATTGCTTACATCAGGGGAGAGATTATCCCTCTGGCTTAAAATCCCTCATGGCCACTGTTATTGCGACAGAACAACTACGGGGACATGGAGCAGCCCAGATGGAGAGCTCAGGCCTTTCTGTTCTCCGCTCCTGGGGACTTGGTGCCACTACACCAGAGGTTCTCAAACTGGGGGTCGGGACCCCTCAGGGGGATGCGAGGTTATTAAATGGAGGGTCTCCAGCTGTCAGCTTCCAACCCAAACTTCGCTTTGCCTCCAGCATTTATAATGGTGTTAAATATATAAAAAGTTGTTCTTAATTTATAAGAGGGGGTCACACTCAGAGGTTTGCTATATGGAAGGGGTCACCAGTACAAAAGTTTGAGAGCCACGGCACTACGTGTTTACATTATTGACTAGGGCTCATCGCAAACCAGCACCAAGGCTCCAGGCCTTCTGTATTATTCCTGGCCTTGGCAGACCACACTTCCCCAATGGGGCATGAGCTGGTCATTGATCCCTGTTCCCCAGGATGGTAGCAGTCTAAAACCAGCACCCAACATCCACTCTCCCAGTGGGGGCTAAGAATTGTACCCAAGCATTGTACCCAAGTGGGTAACCAAGAATTGTACCCAAGCGGGTCCACAGTCTGTCCCTCTGTCCTGGGATGCTTGTTGCTGTCCCTGCTGAGCACCAGCTCAAGGGCCAGAAAAGCCCCACATTGATATACTGGGACAAGAGGAGTAGAGTGGACTGGGTGTGAGTATTTTGGAAGCACTTTGCGACTCTGGGATGCAGCCAGTAACTATGAAAATCACAATCAAAATTCGAGCGAGGCGAAGGGGCTGAGGAGGGAACGGGGGCTCCTGAGCCTTGTTTCAATGTGGTGAAGAGGGCCAGAATAGATCAGGGTTAGTGGGTTCCAGTGGTTTATGGGCATTTTCTCCACGGGCTCTGTGCCCCCCACAGGGCCGAGGACTGCTGCCCAACTGGGGTTGCTATGGCTGGGCCCTAAAGGGACTGGGGAATTCTCTCTAGGAACAGAACAAGAATGGGGGGAGGGGTGTCCATGACACAAGCCAGAGCAGATTAGAGGAGTGAAAGAGCCCTGTTTATCCTGTCCCTGCAAGAGATTTATGGCCACGGAACTGCTAACGAAGGTCTGTAATTCAGCCACTTTAATGAGCCTGTGTTGCCCTTGAATGCAGCTCCAACCTCTTTCCCGGCACATTTTCCTCAGCGCCGAATTTGCTGCTGGGAAACCAGCAAAAGGAGAAAATAATCCAGAGTAGCAATATCTGGGAGCAAAGATCATGTGAGCGGTGCATGCGGTGGGGTGTCTGTCCCACCCCCGCGGGGTGGGACCCCACACTCCCAGGAGACAAGGGACAGCACCCCTCTCACTGGAATGAGCCTAACTTGGCTTGGCTCCCCACCACCGGCCAAATTCAGGGGTAATGTCTGCACCCCTGCTGGGACTGCTCCTGGCACACATACCCCTCCTGGATGACGTGGCAGTGATGGGGCCAAGGTGTGCTCCTGAAATCAGAGATTTGGTGGGGAGCCTGGAGGGAGGCAGAGCCAGAGGGAAATGAACACAAGGCAAACAGGGAGAGGAGCAGAAACTCCAGAAACTGGATAGGAAAGAGCAGCCCATCCTCATAGCATCTGGGACAAGGCTCTGGCCTTTTCATTCCCCTGGTCCCTCCAGTGTTTCCCCTGGGTGGGGTCAAATGCTGGTCTCCCCCTTGAAGGCCAGCTTGTCTATCCGCAATCAGGCTCCTCAGGTGGTGCGGCTGGTGCCCAGTGAGTGCCTGGTGCAGGCCTGCTGGCTCTGAAGATCAGTGCAGTGCCCTGCTTGATGCCCTGCATGAGCTTCTCCCTGTGTGTTTGGGAACTTGCTCCAGCACCATTACGAGGGCACAAAAGCCCCTACTGTCCCAGGCTGTGGGGGATTCCCAGGGAATCGCTCAAATCAAAAACAGAGACACCAAAAATATGCTAATAAAAGTGAATGTGCAGCCTGGAGCTTCAAGAACAAAGTGTCGACCTCGGGTGGGGGCGGAAAGGGGAGAAGGGGCTGAGAAAGGAGTTTGTAAACAAGTCCCCATTGCTTTGCATCAGCACTCGGGGGCTCCTGCAAACACAGCAGGTTGGGTCACAGGCTCAGCACATCAGGCACTCTCCCCCTCCACAAGGCACTAATGTACAGCCTGTAATTGAAGGAGATGTACAAATGCATCTCCCCCTGCAGCAGCTATGCTGCTCTGTAGAGCATCTCCTGCTGGAGAAGGCTGCCACTGCAGTAGCTCCCTCCTGACCAAGGCTCCGACACTATTCACTGCAGTGCCTCCTGCTGGGAGAATCTGGGACCAGCTCTCAGTGTTCACCTTCCCTCTCCCCAGTCTCCTTCCCCTCTGGCCCACACTGACTTGTCATTATCACACTGGACTTATTTTTCAGGAGCAGGACTCCTAATTCACTTCTCCCCCAACCTCTCATGCTCTGAACACTTAGTACAGGGCTAGGAGTACTCACTTGCTCTATTAAAGACCACAGTGCTATTTGTAGTTAAGAAACTCTCCTTGGAAGTCATTGGGCTGGAATTCCACTGGAAGTCCTCTCCCACATACAGAGGGAGAATAATGGGCCCTTCTGACTGGGGAAGCACCCCAAGTACTGGGGAGGAGAAGGCTGTTTGTATAAGAGGCCAGTCTGTGTCAGCCAGGCACAGAATGTAGCCAGTGGCTGCACCCAGATCCCACTCCCCACGGGCACAGAAGATTCTGCAGTGCGTCCCTGAGGATGCGTTCCCAGCCCGAGGGAGCCCCCTGTCTGTCAGACACAGGCACAGCACCTCAGTCCAATCCTGGAGAGCCTGCTCCATGCACAGGCCAGAAGGAAGGACTTGAGGCCAAGTGTGCAGTTAGCAAACACTCCACACCTGGCAGTCTTTGCTGGATTCACATGACCAGCAGCACTGGGCACAGCTGCTGCGCTGGGGGCAGGGGAGGCATATTCCCTAAGCTCAGAGCTGCCACACTCAGGCACCTAAGCAAACTGAGAAAATAGGTAATGGGGCAGGTCCTTGACAGCTGGGGAGCCACATGCAGACAGCACCTGGCCGATGGCAATGGTGCCATGGGGTGAGCCGGTCAGCGTGTCCCAAGAAACAAGCATTCCCAGGGCGCATTATTGGTCTGGGACTTTTGCTACATCCCTAGAGCGGATCAGAGCTGGACCCCACCTCCCAGGGCAGACCAGTGCTACTGTACTGTATGGACAAGATACTCACAGTCTAAGAAACACCACCTGAGAGACAGCTTCTGGGATGAAAGCGTCTTTAATCTGGCTCCATCCCCTTCCTGCACAGAGAGAAGAGAGTGATGTTTCCCAGCTCCTCGTTGTTCCCCCCCCCAACCTTTCCTAGGTTCGTTCCTGCACTGGGCGTTCAGACAGGCTCAGATTTATGGCCCTTTGACAGAAGCAGTTTGCATCCAGGCATGGCACAGAGACAGTGAGGCACAGAGACAGTGAGGCACAGGAGGTGGAGAACATAGGCATGGCATGGGATGCAGCTGGAGACAGATATGCCAAACTCACTGGGGAGGTGTTCAAACAAGCCCAGACGACTGGCACCATGTACATGACAGAGACCCCCGGGAGGGGAGGGAGGCGGGTGATACACACCTGAAGGAGCAGGCACTGTAAAGAAGGGCATGGAAGAAAATCCTGTGAAGAGGGAAGGGGGTGGGTTACCACATTCATTTAGCTGCCCCCCTTCTGTCTCTCAGAGCCTGTTCTGTGCCCCCTCCTGTATGAGGAGCCACCCCGGCCTATGCATTCCCAGTACTGAGCCCCCACTGCCCTGCAGCATGCAGTTGGGGTTCAGAGTTTAGTGATGATGTGCTCCAGATGGAATGAGAAATAGGGGAGAAAGGCAGCAGCTGAACCCAATAGCTACATGTCCCAAGCTGCCCCGCTTCTGTGTGCTCAGACATGTCATCTAAAGCATCAGCCAGGAGACAGGCCAGGCCACTCTCTAGAGCCCCCACCCCTTCCAGCTGCAGGAACTTCCCCATGTTGTGGGCATAGTTGCTTTCCATGACTTTATGAGAGGGATGGCACTGGGTAAGGGCTGAGATGCTAGGCCCTCACCTAACCCATCATCACGGTTGCCCAGCCACCTGCCTGCGAGTGTCCCCGCTCCTGGACACCCAACTCAGCCACTGCAGGGAAGGGTCCATCAGAAATGCAGAGACAAGAGAGAGAGGGATAGGCAGGTCCCTTCATGCCAGCCTGCTTAATGTGCTCTGCAATTAAACATGGTAGATTGCTCCTCTCTCTGTGGTCACAGATTCAAACCAGACAGAGATCCTGCAGCACTTCCTAAGCCACAAGGAGCTCACTTTCAAGCTGCACAGGGCCCCTCCAGGTGAGGCAAAATCCCTTCCAGGAAGTAGGAAAGGAAGAAGCCCAGGTACTGGGCTAGTGCAGTGTCATCGGACACACCCTCCAGAACTTCTCAGTCTGTGCGTGAGAGGAGAGCTGGGCAGGGGAAAAGCATAAATCCACAGGTACTGGGGAGAGGGAGAGGGGAGAGAAAGGGGCACCTGACACAGGTAAGACTGATTGCAGTGTTTCCAGGTTTGGGGGAAGGACTAAGATCTTGTGGAATATACTTCAGTCAGGGAGAAAGGCCTTTTCTTTCCACCTGCCTAGCGGCTTCTCCTTGCCCAACACCCTGGGGAGGACTAGAGGGCAGGGTGAGCAGGATGGTGAAAAGGGGAATAGTGAGGCCAACACATGGGAGCTGTCAGACTCAACAGATCCATGATCTCTCTAGCTTGGGATCCGGTTTCCATCAAAGGCCGATGCTGGATGCTCAGAACGCCATCTGTGCGAGGCTACAATAACCAGGGGTCAGGAGAGCCTCTCCAGAGCCTCCCTCCCCTCAACGATTAGTTCCCACCATCTCCCATGCCCCCTTCAGTGCCTCACCTCCTGCAGCCTCTCGATGTGGGTCCGACAGACCTCCAGGTCACTATCTCCCGGAACCACAATGATCCCCAGGGGCACAGCTGAAAGCAAAGCACAGACATCTCAGGGAGCTGCCCGCTGCCAGTCCTCCCCCCAGTGTCTGGGCCCCTGAGACAGCGTGGCCACTGCCCATGGAGAACAGCACCAGAGACATGGTGAGAACAACAGGGCATTGCCACTTTGTATAAAACGGGGCTGACCACAGCCACCCAGGGAGACTACAGCTCAAGCATGCAGTACTCCATCTGCAGACCATGGCTTCATTACAGCAGAGCTGCGGCTGCCCAGAGCTGCCCCAATGGCCCAAAGTGCTCAAGGAGGCCTCATCCATCACCCCCTGGGATAGCACATTCCCAAAGCCCCCAGGCACCCGGACTGGTCACTCACAGGCTTCCTTGAGCTTCTCCTTGTCGTAGTGAAGTGCCTCATAGTCATGCATGCTGATTCGGTTCACCTGGATTCGCAGCCGCTCGGGCACTGGTTGCTGGCTACACGCAGGCAGGAGGAAAAGGGCAGGGTTAGAAAGGAGGCCCTATAGATGTAAGCAGAAGCTCATAGCTACAGTAGCCCAGCCTCCTCCAGCAAGAGGCAACTGAGGAAGCTAGGCAAGAGCACTGTCTTAGGAAGCTCCCAGCTAACCAGTACTTCTCTCTCCCAGCAAGTGGTGCTGTAAGCAGGATGGGAGGAGCACTGGTGTGGCAGGCTAGGGACGTGGGGTGATGTGCCCTGCCATTCCAGTACTTGACTCCCCCAAGGAGTGGTGCTGCAGGCTGTGTGGCAGAACCCCTTGCTAACCCAGTCCCAGCAGCAGGTGACAACAGTTAAGGCTTCGTTTTCTGCAGCGGACGGCTGCCACAACTCAAGCCTCCACTCACTCTGCTTCCAGTGTTGCCCAGAGATCCTTTGGAAGGCTCCCTGCTCATGCCTCTTAGAGGCAACTGTGAAGTGTGAAGAGCCAGGAGAGGCCACCTAGAATAAATGGGTGAATAATGTCCTCTTGGATTGGTACCACCCCATGCCCAGCTGCTGTGGTGGCAAGGAGCCGATCCAAATTGGACAAGTTGCTGGATTTGGGCCCTCCAGGGTTGCCCTGTGCCAGGTGAACGTACTCATTGAGCAGGGGCATGGAGTTGCGTCGCTTGGTCTTCTGCACCATATTGGCCTGGTTGCGCAGGGAGATGTGAATACTGGAGGCTGCCAGCTTGCATGGCTCCCCGTCCACCTGCATAGGAATGGCCTTGGATGTGGTGAGCATCACCTCCCGGCACTGGTGCAGCCGCTCTCCATGTCCACCCACCTGCAAGGCAGCCTGCAAACAGAACCAGGGTTACAGTGGGGCTGCCTGTGGTGAAAAGGCTCATGGCCATATCTCAGAGCAGCAGCATCCAACACCAAGTGGAGTCACAAGCAAACTGAGCTTGGAGGGGCTCAGCTCAGTCCCCAGGGAGAAGGAATCCACAAAGACCAGCACATGCTGGAGTCCTCACAGGTGTCTCAGCTCTGGAGAGGCCCTTGGTGGGGAGGCAGGCGACAGGATGCAGAGGCACACAAAGATCCCAGCAAACAAGGCTTATGGTGTTTGAATTCTCTCCCACCACTAGCCACCTAGGCACAGGCTGGTGAGTGTTCTAGGGAAGGCTGCTCTGCTGTTCCTGGCAGAGGTCCCCCCAAGCTATACCTGGGGGTGCACCTCCAGGGTCCTGCTCCTGACTACACTCAGCCATGCTGGCTGCAGACTGGAAGGTCCCACAGACTCAGAGGATGGGTGCCGCCTGGAGCCCTCAGGCACAGCTGGATTTCAAGTCAAGGTCGCAGGGTCGGGAGCTGTGGGTCAGGCAGGGTGCAGGGCAACAGAGCCAGAAGCTGCTGCAGTGGCTGAGTTGATTTACCAGGGATGTCATGGTGAAGCCGATGACCTCAATGCAGCCATCGTCATGGCGCTGGGGCTCAAAGTCATGGTGCTCCCCAGGGTTGCCCCAGGGCATGGTGCCCGCACAGTACCTGCAGAGAGACAACGGGAGCAGAGTACTACCTGGGACCAACAGGAGGGCTCCTCAAACACCGAACATGGAGCTGCTCAGCATCCAGGGGTGCAGGAGCCACTCACCTTGGAATGTTCAGAAAGACAAGGCACTGGGGCTTCAGGTCCTGGATCTTGGGGGTCAGGTCTGTCCCATCACACTGAAAACAGACAGACGGACAGACAGTCAAACACCTAGGCTGGCTGCAGGAGAAGGGCCCAGCCCTAGTATTTTGGGGGGAATGAACTCCCCATTTCTGAGTGAGAGCTGTTGCCCTGCAGCACCCAAGGAATGTCCCACATAGTGCAACAGCTGCTTCAGCCGCTGCGGTACCAGTTACTGTTACCCCAAAGGAACAATGCCCTGGATTCACCAATCCCCACAGCTCCCAGGGAATGATCCCAGACCCTCCTCTTCAGACACTCACCACCACTTTGACGTGCTTCGCTAAGTCTTTGGAGCTGCCCGTGAGAAAATCGGAAAACGCCGTCTGCCAACACAAGGGACAAGGTTAATGCCTGGAGACTGCGTCCCTGAGCAGCAGCTGTATCGCATGGACCCTTCATGCTCTGCTGAGTCTCAATTCAAGCCCCCGAGACTGGGCACATCCTCTTCCAGGCCTCACTGCACCTTCTGCAGATTGCCCCTCCTGATACAGTGCTGCAGATGCTCCTTACTCCTGCCCTGACACACCCCTTGATAACCCAGCTCCGACAATGGACTTCAGCCTTAACTTGCAACTCCCCCATGTCCAGGCTGGGCCTCCAGGAGCAGCTGTAATCTAGGGCTAGGGCACCTCCTTCTCCAGGTGGGATGCAGTACTGGGGGGACGGAATGCAAAATCATTCTCTGGCTGTGAGAAGATATGGCCAAACAAAAGTTACTGGGCCCAATACAGGAGCAAGACACCAGCCTCCTCAGTGCGAGACAGTTATGAGAGGGCATGAAACAATATGACATGCAGTCTAGGTTAACATAGCTAATTCCCCAAACCCAGATCCTCAATGGGAGGGACAGCTCTGGGAAGTAGAAGCAACCGAGACTCAAGGGGAAAAAAAAATTAGCCAGGGGGCTGCACTGAGATAGGGTTGGACAAAGGCTAATGCAACCTGGGGACTGCATATGCAGAGACCTCATCCCAGGGCAGGAAGCAGATAATCACCCTCTAATGCAGGTCTAAGGAGGTCCTGTCTGTGACACTGTTTTTGGGCCTGGGCCCCTCAGTACAAGAAGGCCAGTGGGAGGAGTTCAGAGAAGAGTTAAAACAATTATCATGGGGCTGGAGGGACATACTGATGAAGAGATTAAAAGAGCTGAGTCCTTATAGTTCAGACACCCCGTTAGTAGCTACCCAGAGAAAGCAGCTTTGGAAATCTCTAAGGGTAGCTGGAGCTCAGACAGACAGTGCTCATCTCCAAGGAGTCCCACACACTCACCCCAGCATAGAACATTTTATTCCGAAACCGGCTGTTAAATTTCTCTGGATTGGCCTCTAGGGAAAGAAGAAAAAAAAAAAACCAGAACAAGAAGATAGACCTTACTGTCATTCACTCACTGCCAGGAGCAACTCAGCCGCCTGTCACCCCAGCCTCGCTCTCCCAGGCTCACTAACCAGCCTCCCCCAAGACTCGCCAGCTGCCTCTGCCACACGCCTCGGTTTCTTCCTTCCCCTCCCATTCATTCACACACACTTTGCCGTTTCCTCTCCCCTATCTGGCTGTTCCCACACTCTTCCTGGTCAGTTCCCCCCACCCTCTCCCCAGTTGATTCTCTCTTTGCCATCCCCCTACCACAAAGGTGTTTCAATTGACCACGCTGGGGGCGCCCCCAGGTTACAAACCTGCTTCCCCCACTCACTCCCACTCTAAATCCCAAGATTCTCCCACTCTGCAGCCCGGCCCTGCAGCTCTGCGCAGAGAGCACCAGCCAGAACCTACCCCAGCCCCCACCTACCTCGAGATTCGTGGAACTCGAGTGTCACACGAGCATCAAAGCCGAGGCTGAAATAGTTATTGAAGACATCGAGGGGAAGCTGAAAAGGAAAAAAGAGGAGGCTGAGGCTGGGAACCATGATGCCCAGACATGGGGCTAGGAATGTAGCGTTACTGCAAGGGAGAGACGACACTTCACTAGCCATGTACAGGGGCCACTGCCAGCAGAGGAAATAATTGAGACAGAGGTGGCTATTGGCCTGAAAGAGGGATATACTGAGGGGGATAGAATAGCCCTTTCTGCTGCCGTGAGCACATCCATGCTCAGCCCAGGCTCAGCATCCACACAGGCAACCGAGATGCAGTGTCCAGCCCAGATCAGCACCTACGGTGAAATGGGGTGGCAGCTGCAGTCAGCGAATGCTTTCTCTGTGCCAAATGCACCGGGGTTTGGGGCCTGTTTCCCCAGGAACCTTCAGGATCCCCAGAGAGGGTTTTCCAGAGAAGCAGGGATGTCTCCTCTCCACCAAACCCCATTCCAGCTGCTCAGTCCCCCTTCTTACAGGGTCACTGCTGGCTCACCAAGCAGTCAGATGATCTCCGCTCTCTGAGATACTTGCTATTCTCAGGGTCTCATCGCGAAAGGAATGGTCTTCTGCTTGCAGCAAGTCTTCCAAGTCTCTTGCAGACCTGCACCTTTGGGCCAGCTCTGGCTGTCACTAGCCCCTGGGGCTGCTTCTCCCAGATGGGAGGCAGGGAGGGGCCTCTGAGCCATGAGGAGAGAAAGTGGAATCGGGGGGGGGGGGAATACTCCCTGGGGAGTCAAGTGCTGCCTGAGCTGGGGACAGATGGAGAATGCTGGCCTATGGTGGAGGAGCTCTGTTTGTCGCTCACCTTGTCTGTGGCTGTCTCGTCTTTTTCCTCAGGGTTCACCTCAGAGTTTGGCTCCACCTGGAGATTCCAGCGGTCGAGCTGCACAATGTTTCCCTCCTCCACGTGAGAGAGGATCTTTGACAAGGGCTCGTCTGTGTAACCCTATGGGCCAAAGCAGAGCTCACTGAGCCACCCAACTTGGCTCCCCTAACCGGAGAAGGGGTGGGCAAGTGCTCCAGAGCAAAGAGTGGGGAGAACACAGGGCTGGGATTTGTCACTGGGTAACCTGCAGCCTAAAAAGCTCCATCTCTGTGAGTGTTTTCCATAGTGACTCCCAGCCCACCACAGCGGCTTGCCAGGTGGCACAACTAGTTATTTCTCCCAAGGGGGTGGATTCCTATTTACAGCTGATGTCATTGGTGGGGGCAAAGGTGATCTGGGGAGAAACCAGGCCTCTGGGTGATGCATACACCACAGGGATCCCCATGTGCCAGCCACAGGCCAATTCCAGCCCCGTGGCATCTATGCCACATACCACATCTCTAGCATGTAGCCCTTACCACATCCAGCCACAGCCGCCCCTCGCTGCACTCACCTCCTCTTCTGGGAACTCTTGGGCACATTGTGCATGGCTCCAAGATAGCAGCACATGGAGTGCAAGTGGGAAAGCTCCCCACGCCAGAGAAAAGAGCTCAGCCCCGCCCCCCACAACTCTGACCCCAGGGGCTTAGCTCCGCTTCTCCCACACACCAAACCTCTGTCCTGCCATCACAGCTCAGATCCCTCCTCCCCTCCAACCACCTGGGCCCAAGCTCGGGAGCCAGTAGTACTAGGGCCCTATGAACCCCTCTCCCAGGGCAAGTACCCCTCTCCGCCCCCTCCTCCAGAGTCACTTACCCCACCCCAGTTCAGAGTCCTGGCCAGGTCATTCCCTGTCCCCAGAGGAAGGATGGCTACAGGAGGAGGGGGATTCAGACGTAGCTGGTCCAGGATGGAGAGGATCCACCCAACCTGGCCAAACAGGACAGACACCAAAGAGGCAGCTAGTTACTTCAGAACCCTGTCAGGTGATCAGCTTGAGGGGGTAGAGAGTTTTACCAAGAGCCAGAGAAGAGGAAGACATGGAGACTGGGACCCCCAACTCCCCAGCCATTACGGGAGATGCTCAGACAATAACTGTCAGTGCTCCAGAGGGGACAAACCGCATCTTTCTATCCAATGTTCTGGGGAAATGCAAGTGAGTGAGGCTCCCCAAAGGTGGCATCTCATGCAGTTAACAGCCTGTTGGTGCCCTAGTATGTGTCAATGCCCCTGTACATTGGATTCTGCCAGGACCCATGGGGCTGAGAATCCCCACTGCTATTTGCCCCAACGGCTGATCAGACCCTTTCTATACCTAACCTACACTGGGAGCGTGAGAGTTAATCTTCCAGGAGTGCTGCAGACAGCTTAGATGGGGGAAGCCTGAACTCACTCTGGTTCCCAAACTTTGCCCAGCTGAGGGCTGTGCCAGCAACTTGTCAGGAGCTCAAGGGCTGCACCTATAAGGCATCAAAAGGAGACCATTGCAGCTGCCCTCATCTCTAGAATGGAGACAAAAGACCATAAGGACTACTGGTCCCAGCATACCATGCAGCTAGCTTCTGAGATGAAGATGGAGCATGGCATGCTGGGATCTGTAGTCACAGGGGGTGGTGAGCCATATTATAGAACTTGGGGAACCCATTTTGCCCACCTCTGGATTAGAGCAAGGAAGCTGCCACCTCTCCTGGAAGGGCAAAGGGTTTGGATCAAGGCACCAGCCACATCCCTTGATAACTCAGTGAGAGCTGAGAGGTCAGGGTCACTCACCGTGCCATCCCCCCCACACGCCAGGATCCGCAGGTTGTGCACTTTCCGATACATTTCCAGCCTGCAGGGAAGCAGAAAGCGGAGGGGGTCAGGGAAAGGCAGGAGAATCCCGGAGACGCTTGAAGCTGGGAATGCACCAGCCAGTGTTTGCAATGGGTTCCTCTCTCAGGCTGTCCACTGGAGGAGTCACAATCCTAGACCCCTCTCTTCACCCTAGAGCCTCATGGCATTTGACACATTGTAATAAATTTATTTTCATAGGCCCCTGGAAAAGGAAGCCAGGATTATTATCCCCATTGTACAGACAGAGAGAAACAGATGTAGAGAGGGAATGGGATTGGGCCCAGGTCACAGAACAGGCTAGTGACAGAGCTGGGAATAGAACCCAGGAGTCTGGCTCCCAGCCTTGTGCCTTAACCATTCAGCCATCCTTCCTCCTGGAAACACAAGGGAGCCAGGACTGACTGGGAAGTGAAATGGGATCAGTCCCCAGAGACACTTCCCAGGCTTTGAACTTGCAGTAGGTGTCCAGCCACACAGTTCTTCCCAAGGGCCTTTCCTAGAGCATCAGTCCCTCACTAGCGGCCAGCTGGAAGAGAAGGGGCCAAAGTTCCTATTTGGGAAGAAAGTGGGAGAAGAGGATGGGGCTCCCTGAGTCAGTACTCACGCCTCTTTGGGGCCACCCTGGTTGAGGTCAAAGACTTGTCGTGGGTTGAGATACCACATGAAGGACTGGATGATCTTGGCTCCCTAAAAGGATGAAAGACTTCAGGAAACAGTATACAATCTCAATGGGGTCGTGGGGGGAAGAAAGGAAGCAGAGTCTTAGACAGAGGTGATGGGAATCTGCAGTCCTGGGTAGTCAGGCAAGGCCTGGGCTCAAGAGGCTATGCCAGGGAGTAAGCTGCTTCTGTACTTGCAGCTGAGACATCACCGAACATGCTGGGTTCTCAGCAGTTGAGATAGAAGGCCTCCATGGAGATGGCTATCCAGGAACATGTCAGGAAAAGTCCCTACCTGATTCCCACCACTCTTGGGGTTCACAAACACCAGCAGGGGCTTCATGAGTGGGGCTGGCGTAGGCTTGATGACAAAGGGTTTCCATCGCCCCTCCTGCAAGAGGCACCACAATACAGTCAACAAACATGGGGAAACACAAGCTCTTGCCTGCAACGGAAATTTAAAGTCACTAAGGTCTGTAGTTGGAGACAAAATACTGAATATTCCAGCCATCCCCAGAGCCCCAGCACCGGGATCCACCCCCCAGGACCCTAGCACTCCAGTGAGAGTGGGATCCACATGCCAGCCTTTCTGTTCTCTTTTTAAAAACCCCTTTGAGATACCTTACCATTGCAAATGACCCTCATATCCCAGCACCTTCCCTCCACCTCATTTTTCTCTGCTCCACGTCTCAGACCATATCGTGACCAGCGATATTCCTTCTCCAACTCCCACCCCCCCCCGCCAATTCCCAGTCAACGCAGGCCTCATTCTCTGACCTCTGCCCCCTTTTTGCTGGATTTCCGCTTGAACGACGTCCTCTTCTTTTTCTTACTGGACTTCAGTGGATTCTAGCAAAGGAGAAAAACCAAGTCAGCAGCTGCCAGTCAAGCAGGAGCTGCTGATTAAACAGGAGCGAAGCCTGAGGGAGTGACTCACCTGGGGGCGTCGGACCCGCAGAATCCAGGTCGGCGGGACTACAACAGCAGCATGAGCCCCCAGTGAGCACGGCTCCTCGATGCATTGCAGCATGAAGCATGACACCTTACTGTGATACTGCGAGGGAGAAAGAACACAGCGCTCGACTGCTAAAACCTGCTCTGGGAAGTCCCGCTCTGAACACTCACAGCACCTCTGTCTCCAGCAGAGCGCGCTGTAGGAAATGCAGCAGGAACCTAACAATGTGAAGGCTCCCAACAGGAGGCATTGCAAGGAAAGGGCGGGAACCCTGGCTGTGAGAGGCACTCCCAGCTACTCCAGGCCCAGCCTCTCTCAGTAATAGGTGCTGCAGGGTATGAGGCAGGAGCTTTCAGCTTGCACTAGAACATACCCGGCCATCAGAAGTCATTAGGCCGTTAACTCAGGGTAGGGCTGCACTCACCGCTTGCTTACACCAGGAACAGCTGATGGCTACAATCTCCTTGCTGTGAAAGGCAAACTTCTGCTGGAAACCCTGCAGAGGGAAGGAGGAGGGTCGTGAAGCTCCTGACAACTCTCCGCAGTGCAGTGAGGGGCACACAGGAAGGGGAAACAGCAGCTCCCCAGCTATGGCAGATGTTAGCCACAAGAGTCCTTCTGCAGCCAATGCAGCTCAGGTCTCAGTTGGACAGTTCCCCACCCACAGCCTGGCATGAGGGAATTCAACATGTTTGGGACAAGCATCTCTGGACCCAAGGGCAACGACCCAGCCAAAGGTGCCTGGGGAGGAGGTCCCTCCAGAACAGATTGGGAGTTCAGTTTGTGTGAAAATCTGATGACTGGATGAACATGGGGCTTGACAGAGTGCTGTCAGTAGGTAGCAATGTAGGGAATGGTAGCATCACTGACTGTGAGGGGGCTGCCCCGCCCAGCAGGGCTTGTGTGCGTCCTGCTCCAAGTGGTTCCTCTCTATGTTCCCCACACCTACCACCTTCCCCTTCCCTGCCTAACCTCGGCTTTTCTTCAGCCCTTCTCACCTTTCCGCACTGCCGGCACTTCCCTTCCTGGCGTCTCCGGTGCACCCAGTGATGCCGGACGACTATGGGCTAAATGGAAACAGAAGGGCCAGGTTCAAAGAGAATGCAGAGAAAAGTACGGACATGATCCTGTTAGCACATTCCTTGGCTAGGACCCAAAGTGGCCTTGCCTCTTCTCTGGCCCATACAGAATGGAATCCTCCTCTGCAATTTCTTTAGTACTGAGAGGACAATGCAGAAGCCCCTGGGAACATGTCAGCCCAGACACTGGAGAGGTTCAGAAGCACGAGCACTCAGCTCTGGGAGAGGCCAGGGAGATGAAAGCCCAGACACAGGGTACCTGACTGAGATGCCAGGTGTCTTATCCTCCAGTGCTGCTCTCAACAACCCCCAGGAGAAACCCATGTTGGGAGGGGAGGAGGAAACCCTATCATGAGGTGCACGTCAAAGGTTTGTTCTGGTACCTTTGGGGGGCAAAGAGAACACCCCAGGCATCCTTCACCCTAAACAGACAGCATGTTTGCATCACGAGAAAGGAATTTCAACCAGGCTTGGTTGAAAATGCTGGAGAGAACTGTGGGTGAGCTGAGCTTCTTTAGACAGGAGGGTAACTTGTTCGTTACGTTTAGTCTCTAGAAAGCATATTGTGATTTTGTATTAACGTAACCATTTGTTTCCAATATTCTTACTGTCACCTGACTCTCTGTTCTTTGATAATAAATGTATTCTTGCTTTCACTGGGAATATGTGTAAGTGCTGTGTGTTCAGCAGACCTGTGTAGTCAGCTTTGGGATAGCAGGCCTGATAATTGGTGAGTGTCCAGTGGAGCAGGGGCTGGACTCTACAGGGGATGCTTGGAGGACAGGGAGGTTAGGGTGTGCCTACTACTAACCTGCAGAGAGAAAACAAGGTCTGCAGAGGCTTGGAGGGGAGTGTTTGCGTTGCTGGAGGCTGGTGGAGTCAGGGAGCTAACACACAGCAGGCACAGACACGACTTCCTCACCCTAAGGACAGGCAACAGCGAGGTGCCTCACAGCCCTGGGTAGTGTCACAATTACGACGAATAATCAGAAAAATAAATGCTGTGAATCCACACTGCCTCCCCCCAGGCAAACCATTTCTCTGGCACAGGCCTAATGGAAAACAGATGCCCTACCTAGCTCACGGTCACAGAAGACACACTGGAGACACCTGTGGCCCTGAACACAGATGACCAAGGCAAAGAGCTGAAACTGCTGAGCTCCAGATCACAGTAGTCACTGAGGAGAGAAATTAAGTTCTTCCAAACTCCCTATGCTCACCCTGTTCTCCCAGCAGTTCAACTTAATCATGAGTGGAGCTAAATCCGTATGCCGATGGTCGGTCAGCACATGCTGCCTGAACTGGCGCCTCCTCACACTGGCAACAACAGAGTGCAGGTCATTCAAACACAGCCATCTTCTCTGTGCCTGAGCCTGGGAGCCCTGTGGGGCAAGGGCAGCTCGTTCTGTGACAGGGGATCACCAAGCACAGTGCTGGTCCTTAACGGCTACCGAGATGGCATGTCCACCCTCCCCAGCCAGGGGAGTAATTTTAGGGAGAGATGGAAGAAGGCGGTAGTACATTCCCCCCAGTTTGTACTGGGTGGTGAGGAGGGAGAAGGGGTGCGTCTGTTTAAACACAGCGTTTCTTCTCTTTCCCCCCCTACGTTTTACTCCTCCATCTGGTGGGGAGAAGGAAGCAGTACAGGGTGGGGAGCACAGGTGAGTCCGAGTTTGCTGCTTAGTCCAAGAGCACTCTCTGCCTCCACTTGCTGCTGAACAGCTGCTGTCCATGCATTCACACCTCTGTTTATTCTTCCTTCTCCAGGTTCTGTTTCCTACTGTACAGTGGTTGGAATGATGAATTCTGGAGGGTGCTTTCCTTACAGCACCGACAAGGTCTGGGATCTAACCCCTATTTCCTGGTTAAAGCTGGTAAGGTAAATTTGAGGGATAAGAGAGCCCAGATACAATAATGATGGGCACCTTGGAAACAGATGGGATTAGGTTCTCTATGGAGACCGCAGAGGAGAGATCCTCAGGTGCTTCTAATCTAAAAACTAGTGCAGTAGCTGTTCAGGTGAATTCCAAGTGTGCGTATTCCCCATGGAGATCCCTGGCCTATGTCCTACCAAAAGCTCCTCTAGACACATCTGCTAGTTTGGAACTGCCTTAGGACTAGTTTGTGTGGATACTCTCCAGTTCCCTCCACCCACAACTTTCAGCACCACGGAGAGTTCCACATCCCTAGGGAAGGCACAGGGTGCTGTTGCTGGTCACACCCCCGCAGCACAGAGGTTTGCAAGAGAGCTCCTGAGGGGGCATGCAGACATTTACTCCTTCCTGGGTGGCACTGTAGGTCATACTGGAGAGATGGCAGCAAGGGTCACCACAGGGAAAATGGTTTAAAGTGCTACAGTGCACGTTTAACCTGGCCTGGACACAGCCATGCAGTACAGACTACAGGGGACAATCCTGCCCTGGCTGGGAGAGATGAAGTAGATAAACCTAACAGACATACAAGGCAGAGTCCCCACAGGTAAGGGGTGCACAAGAGTTAAGCAGGGGCAAGTTCAGGTACTATGGCAATAACTGCAGCTAACCTGGGCTGGGCAATAGTGCAAAAACACAGCTCTTCTCCCCAAACTCCACACAACCTTCCAAGAGGCCTGCAAAAGTTCATATGTTCTTTCATTCTCTCAAGGCCAGCACCAGATGGGCTGAAATTCCTCCTGGGAAAGGCTGGCCTTGAGGTGTCTTTGGCCCAGCCTGGCAGGCCCAGGAGGTTCTGAGAATGCAGATCAGCAGCTGACTGACCAGAAGCGGATCTGCCTCTGAATGATCTGAGATTCGCCCCATATTAGCACCAATCTCGTGCAGGTGCATTTCAAAGAAATGCCCCACAGGATGGGTGACTGTGCCTCTTCAGTGCCCAAAGGTTTCACAGGTAGCACAGACTCAGGGGCTCCTGCCACACTTGAAAATGCCCAGACTTTCTGCTGCTTCCACAACAAACCAAGCTAAGCCCCTTCCCTGGCATCCTGAGTCCTCTGCCACCAAACTAGAAGGGGACGGGACTTCCTCCTGGCAAACATAGCAAGCAGTCCAGCTGAGTCGCTCACCTCCCGAACGTTCCTTGATCCCGACTCCCTGAAGGAAGGTTTGCAGCGGAAATTTATCTGCAGATTTAACACACACAAGGGAGGCAACAGTGAAACCATCTACTAAAAGAAACCTTCTGGACTTGTGTTCAATGAGGCAGGCCTGCGAGCTTTCTGGGACATTTGATGCTTATCTGGAATCCTCATCCAACCCCCTCCGAAGGAACAATTCACCAGCTCTGGGGGCTAAAATGCCCGGAGATCTGCTAAAAGTCTGCTTCCACTACTAACCTGCCCCCTCAGGAGGCACCTGCCTGTCACGACAATGATTAGCCAAAGCACATGGGGTTCAGTGCTGGCCCCATGCTGTTGCCCAGGTAAGGAATAACCAGCAATTCAGGCCCAGGAGCGGCCTGTGTTGGGCTTTACTCACTTTCTCCAGCTGTTCTATGCAGGGCGTATGCACTACAATTTTGCAGGCTGCACACTTGCGTCTGGTCAGAGGTTTCTGCTGAAAAAGGGAAAAGTCCCTACGTTAACGTCAGTATTTATTTACACTCTGGAACCCTTGGAGCTCCACTCACTCACTCCTCCTCCACTCCGAGGCGGGCACTCCTGAGAGCGAGCAGCTCAGTACGCTGCAGAATGGGAAGCCATAAGGATCACCGCAGGTAAAAGCCTCCTCCCTTGATCTGAATGCCCAACCCCCAGCCTGCTTCAGCCCTGCCCTGGGGCAAGAGGCAAAGGCACTCTCCATTGGCCAATCACTCTTCAATCTCTTCTGATACTGGCACCAGGCAGCCAATCACTGCCACCTGTGGCAGTTTTGGTGCTACCCATCAGGCTGTGACCCCAAGCTCATTTCACCCAGACCAATAAACATCCATCAGATGGGCACCATCCTCAGACCCCAGCACTCGCAGCTGGACGTGACCTGCACTTAGAAAGGGATGGCTGCAGCATCTCCAAGGACATTGCCCCTATGGGCGGCCCAGCTTGCAGTCATGTAACTGCAGGGCATGGGCCTTCATTTCTTGGTTCTTCCTTTTATTGCAAGATCCTTCTGGAAAGTTCTGGAATTAAACTCTCTTGGGGCATCTGGGGTCACTACAGCCACTCTCAAAAACTCTGTAGCAACTCAACTAGCTGGATCCTAGCCACAGCCCTGGCGCCTGCTGCCTGCTCAAATGCAGCAACTTTCCAGACTCAAAGCCGCATTAGCAGCAGGCAGAGTCCAGACCAAAACGTTTTCCATGTCCCTCACTGGCCCCACAAGTGTTAACCCCTTCTTTGTTGGACCCCAGAATGTCTGAGAACTTCCACTGGGGTTCTCACAACAAATTTTTTGGTGGGCTCAGAGTGCGGCTCAATTTTAGGAAAAACTCAATAAATATGCACATACACACGTCTAAACCATTGTAATTTATTTATGTAGATTTTTTTGGCAGACTAAATAAAAATAATGTACAGTTGTCTCTATTCTTTATAAGCAGAACAGAAACACAAATAAGGTGCATAGCATGTTCTTGTCTTTTTTCTTGTTTTTTTTTGCATTTCTGGTTGCTTTTTTTGAGGGGGAAGGGACTGGCTAGCTACTAAGTCTGCTGTGAAAAGTGATATTAACTAACAATCAAATATAACTTTTCACAGCAGACGTACTTTGTTCCGGCAAGCCTGGGGACAAATTAAGCCCTGGATAGGAAGGTGGGTACAGAGGCAGCAGGGGCCAGGGGCAATGGGGCACTGGGAGAGGCAGCAGGGGGCCAGAGGTGGTGATGAGGGCTAAGCTTGGGGCTAGAGCCTGCCACCGCAGAGTCAGAGAACGGAGACTGAAGCCTCATGCACAAGGGATGGGACCTGGGGATGGAGCTCGAAGCCCCATGGGTGGAACCTGCCACCAGCCACCCCAAGACTGAAGCCTGACACCCCCCCCCACCCACTCCAGAAAGTGGGGAATTCACATTGGCTGTCTGCTCCTCCAGCTTGTCTCCCCCAAGAGGGAGGCAAGGCCCAACCATTGATGGCAGCCCTAGGGGAGGGGCTGCTGCTTTGGGTCCGTTCCCCATCACCACTCAGCAGGCTGTGCCAGCAAGAAAAGACCCTGGTGGCCACATTTGAGGGTACGTCTACACTACAGGATAAATTCGAATTAGCTTAAACCGATTTTATAAAACAGATATTATAAAGTCGATTGTGCGCGTCCACACTAGGCACATTAATTCGGTGGTGTGCATCCGTGGTCCGAGGCTAGCGTCGATTTCTGGAGCGGTGCACTGTGGGTAGGTACTGTAAAATAATGAGGCCAATAACGTCGATTTGCGTCCACACTAACCCTAAATCGATATAGTAATATCAATTTTAGTGTTACTCCTCTCGTTTTGTAGGATTACAGAAATCGATTTAAAGAGCCCTTTAAATCGATATAAAGAGCAGTGTAGTGTGGACGGGTGCAGCGTTAAATCGATGTAATGCTGTTAAAATCGGTTTAACAGCGTAGTGTGGACCAGGCCTGAGAAATGCCAGGCTAGAGTGCAGAAAGGGATCCCCAGGTTTTTCCACTAGGTGGCAGCACAGTCTTGTATCTAACCAAGCCAAGCTGACAACAGGGTCACTGTGCCTGACTTACCAGCATCTTGGCCACACAGTTCTGTTCCCCCACGTAGCAGAAATCCCCAGAGCCGCTGGTCTCAAACCAGATGTGCTCCCCGTAGATTGCAGTTTCCTGGAAGGCACAAGAGATACATTGCACTTCTCCTATGGGCCACAAGAGTCCCCAAACTTTCAGGGCCTGGCCTTGGATCCCAGCAGTCACCTCCAACATGATGAATATCCCAGCTGACCATCCCAGACCCACAATACACTGTGCTACAGAGCACTACTGTGATCACAGGCTGCACAGAGGCCCACTCTCCAGAGCAAGGGCATATCCAGAAAACCTGCCCAAAGCTCCCACCATGGCCCAGACGTGTCAGAAATGTAGAAATACTGTCTGCAGGATGCTATCCTGTCTAGCTGTAAGCAATGGGGCTGTCCAGGAGAGGGTTCACCTCATTGCTAGGGAGTTTTCCTGAGATTCAGCTTACATGTTCCCCTTACTTCCCGTCACCCGCTCCGTCCCAGCGTCCCATCCAGAGGTCTGCACCTCTTGCTCCGTTACTGGCAGACGGTCACATCCCCACTCACGCACTGCTGAGCTGAACTGGACACATCTCTCCTCACAGGTCAATCCTTTCAACCCCCTGACTGTTTCTGCTCTTCTCTGAATGCCCTTCACAGTGTTCCAAGTGAGAACCATCCCCTCTCAGCTTCCAAACACAAGGTCTCTGGGGACGAGGGGACCAGAGCAGAAGGCACTATCCCAGCTAGGTCTCCCCACAGGTGTAGAGAGGGATTGTCCCCATCCTGCACCAGGACACGAGGCCTCTGAGGATGCAGCTCACAATGGGTCCAACTTTGTCTGTGCGTCTCCAACAAGGAGAGTAGTGCCTTCCACCACTCACCAGGTCTCCATTCCCACGTGCAGAATGGATGGCTGTGTAGGAGCAGTGGGGAATGAGAGCAAATGCACTGTCTGTTTTCCCCAGCATCAAGGCACTTTACCCAACAACATCAGAGAGCACCAGCTGCTCCACAAGGCTATGAGTGTCAAAACAGGAGCCACCTGGTACAGCCTTATAGCCCTCCTCCTGGGAATGGCCACAAGCCGAGTCAGCCACTGTAACATCAGAGAGTCCCCTCCCAAGCACCAAGGAAAATTAAAGGCAACCTACACTCCAGTCCACAGTGCTGCGGATCTGCCTCTCTGATTCACTCCTCAGGGCTAGTGTGGGGTTCGGCTGGGCTACCATGTGCTGGAGGCCGGACTTGGCGATAGCTTTCCTGGAAGAAAGAGGGAGGGGTGGCTATAAAAACAGGCGGGAACATAAATGCACGCAAGGCACCATAAGCTCTTCAGAAGGAAGAGGCTAAGGGGGGCTGAGCATCGTTCATTAGTATCACTCAAAGCCAGAAACCTGGGCTGAGGCTGAATTCACTATAATGACAGACTGGGCAATATCCACCCTTCCTGCATACGACATGAGGATGAGCTGGTGAAGGGTTCCCTGCAGTGGTGATATATAGGCTCTCACAAGCCATACCCACACAGTATGCCCCTCTAGCAGTGACTGGGCTACAGAGCAGCTTGAGAGTCTGCTAGAACTCTTGAGCTACAGATCTGGGTTTTGCCCAGGCAGTAGACACTCATGTGTTTAGATCCAGTGGCCCTGAGGGTTGATGTCTCACTCAGGGGCATCACATTACACACAAAAAGCTTCAGACTTGACCTGGTGGGAGTAGTCCCTCTGCCCAAAGATGGGCAAAGGTCACAAGGGTGGGGACTCTTTCTGAAGACATTGAGACATCCCAGAGATGCCCCCTCTCACTTGAATGTCACAAATGGACAGAGGATAGAGAGCCAGCAGAAGTGGGGCAGAGTGCGGTGAGAAGTGGGGGAAGCAGCTCACGGCCCCTGCTCACAAGAGGCTCTCGCTGTCTCCAGGTCAGCAGTCATTCGCCTGGGACTGACAACCTCAGCAAAGACTTTGACCCCTCCCACCATGGCAGTGCCATTTCCAGTAGCTGCCCGGGCAGGGAGTTGTGCAGCCTCTGAGCCCAGCAACCAGTGGAGCTGGGCACAGAAAGCCAACTGGAGAAACTGGACACATCCTTTCCCCATCCCAGAAACATCCCCTCTCATGATCCCTTATTCACGCCTGCACCTGGCACCAGCAGCTGGGAGAAGCAGCAAGCACAGGGGTACTGCAAACAGCCTCAAAACAAACTCAGCAGCCAGTCGGACACACACAGATGGACAAGAGGGTGATTGGCCTTTGACCAGAGGAGAAGGAAATGGAGACACTGACTCCCTGGCTTCTCCTAGTCCACAAACATATGGAGCACATGGCTGGGAGCTGCAGCGAGCCCTGGCAGAGGGTCCTGTGCTAGCCCCTTCCCTCATCCTACCCCAAGGCCCCATGCAGACCCTCCAGCTCCCTTTCCCCATCCCCTCCATTTGCCCTGATCCAGCAAGGCTTGGTACTCCATGCCAATGTGTCAGCCAAGCCCTCACCTTTCCCACCCATGCCAGATAAGCTAGACACACTATGCCAGTCTCTGCTCCCTTCAATACTGCCCCAGCCTTGGCCTGGACTATCCCTCTGAGCCCTTCCCCCCTCCACCTCCGAGAACACCATACATACAGCAGCTGGGGGCTCCAGGCTTTAGGGAAGGCACTGGTATAGTTGCCATAGGCAGGCTCAATTCCCAAGCATTCATATGTGGTTTCTGATGGCTGCCTAGCTCTAGTAGGAACCTTCCATCTCTTGGCAGCCAGCCGTGCTCTGCATGGTGGGAGCAGAGCGCCTGGCCTGGGGATCTCCCCTGAGAGCCGTGGCTGGCTGAGGCGTCGGTAATAGCCCTGCAGCCCGCAGGCTGCCTTGCTGTACACAAAATCTGCAGGCAGGAGGTGGGTGGAGCAGCGGCGCAGGCAGCCTGGAGCTCGCAGGAGAGACCTCATGCGGATAGGGTGCAGGGTACGGCGCCCGTTCCTTGGGGGAAGCTTAGCCTGCAGTTCATGCCGATCCAACCTGGCTCCTGAGGAGACAGTCTCCTCCCTGCCACAGCCCTTCTTTAGCTCCTCCCAGGGCGACTCGGATCCAGAGCCTTCAGAACAAGCCATCCGCCTCCCTTCCTCTGCCTCGCTTACTTGGATGAGGCTGGCCAGTAGCATGGAGGGAACCATGAGTTGGGTATCGATGGTGTGCACTTGGCCCCCGCGCTTCTTCTGGACAGCAAACCTGGGGCTGAGGTGGGGCGGGGTGGTGCTGGAGCGACGCCGGGGGCTCATGCTGCCCTTGTCTGGGGAGCCCAGGCAGGAAAAGCTCTGCAGCTGGGTGCTGGACCTGCGGCGGTGCTGTGCCAGTGAGGCTGAGGGCATGCCCACCATGGAGCGCCGCCTGGCTTTGCCAGTGGGCACTGACACAACGCTGGCACGCTGGGAACCCAATGACGACACCTTCCTCCTGAAGTGCCTTTTAAAAAAGGTGTCCATAGTGACTGGGGGTGCCTCAAGCAGTGGCTGTTAACACAGAAACCGGCAATTAAAGGGGGAGGGGCTCTCGTCAAACCTTCTACAAGGTTTGCAAGCCCCAGTCAGGGATGAGTACTACCACTCTCTGCAGGGAAGCATGCTGTGAGGGAGCTCTGGGGGGACTCAATGAGTACTGTTGTGAGGGGCATCAGAGAGAAAGAGGGGGACACATGGGAAAGCTGACATGGGGTGCTGCTGCTGCCAGGAGACCTTTACTAGATATTACAACATTAGAGGCCAATGCAGGGCAAGGAAACCCCCGCGCAAGGCAAAAAAGGAGAAGTGGGATGGTGAGAAGTCTGAAGGGTTTGTCTGGTGGTTCAGGAGTTGTTCATGAGTGATGAAGCAGAACACCTAGATTTGGGGACATCCCATACTGGACCAGCTGGAAGATAGGAGATAAGTCCCAACCCTGCACTTGAGGACAGCGAGGGGCAGTAGTCTCCATGCAGGAGACACTAGCCTGGATTTGCAGCCAGCCTCTGCCTTCCAAGGCAGCTGGGGGTGGGAATGCTGTGGAGGCACCACACTCAGCCCCACCGAGGGGTGTACAACATTGCTCCCTACCTGCCAATATATGGAGCACCTCAAGGATACTCCAATTTCACGCCCCCTCCCCCCTCGGGGTTGCTGACCATGGTTAGGACAGGAGGGAGGGAAAGGTGTTGGGTATGATCTGGCCTCCATCTGGGTTACAAGGACCTTGCAAAGATGAGTGCCATTCATTCTGCCCTGGGAGGGAGCAGAGCTGGGACCAAACCAAAGAGGGACAGCTCCAGCCCCATGGTCTAGTTCTGGGAAGGGGTCAGGACTGCAGATCCCAGCCCTTCCACTGCACAGTGAACGGATTCTAAGCCCCCATTTGTCTTGACTACTACAAAGTGCATGTCTGATGGTGCTGGAAAAGGGCATAAGCAGAAAGGATTCTGCACAGGGGACCCCTACTTCAACCCAGTCTCCTGGTTAATAACAGTGCAACAGTGTATGCTCCTGCAGCAGCTTTCCACAGAGTGAGACCCACAGCACTCTTGAGTACAGGACTCCAACATCAGTCCTAACCGAGCAGAGTCACGGACACCTCTGGGGAGTCTGGGCCTGGGTGTAAACTCAGTCCACCACTTGCTGGTTAAAAGGAGACCTGGAGGTAGTTGTGCAATGATGGAGCACCGCAGTGAGAGTCACAGTGCCACTCTGCAGACAAGTGCTTTTCTTTGGCCCGGTCTATGCTTAAACATTTTCTCCATTTAGCTGTGAAAAATTCCTGTCCCTGAGCTCTGTATGCCAAACCCCCCACCCCGGGGCAGATGGAAGAATGCTTCTGTGGCCCTAGCCACTGTCACTCAAGGAGGTGGATTACCTACAGTGCCAGAACGACCCCTTTAGTTGCTCTGAGAAGTGTCTACACTATGGCACTACAGCGACGAAGGTACAGCACCATAGCTGTGCTGCTGTAGCGCCTGCAGTGTAGGCATGACCTTAAAGAGATGCAGCCACGAAACACCACTTGCCCCAAGCAAACATTTAGACCTAATGCACTTGTCCCCACTGAGGTGGTTTCTGTGCCCTTTCCAGCATGCTCTGCTGCTAGTTCCCTCTGCATCCCGCCTCCATCACCATGGGAGCTGGCTCCTGAGGCTCCTTCTCTTGTACTCTAGTTTTCCCTTTCTATGTCTCATGGACTAGCCCAGGCCGCTATGATCTCCTGGTTCCCAGCACTGGAGGAAGTTGAAGGATCTCATTGTTTAAAACAAATGCCCTGACAGCACTGAGTTTACAGACCATTCCTAGATCCATTGCTCTGCAGAGAACTTCAGGTAAAAAACAGAACTGACATTTTTTAAAGCCAGGTGTAACCTTTGGACTTAGCACTGCTGAGAGGCAATTCCCTTTAACCCAAACTGCATTCCCAAACCCAAATTCGCCTACATTCTCACTTGAGGAGGAGGTAACATGCTGAGCAAGACGGAGCATGGCACAGGATGCTTTCAGTGCAGGTATCTTGGAGCTCCCTGCTCCAGTTACACAATGATTCCTGCTGGATTTCCTATAGTCTGCAGGAGAACAGCTCCCTTCCTGTGCACATCCCACTGGTGCATGACGATAGCTCCCCTCTGGGAGATCTTGGGAAGACCCCCTCTTTGCCCACTACCCTCTGTTACTCAATTTCCTCCCTCCCCCTCCTGCCACCCCATCAAGTTTTCTACTCATAAATTCTAAGTGCTGACATTTCACACATTACAGAATTCTAGACATATCAGATCTTAGCACTCAGAGTTTACAAGTAGAAACTAACTGTAAATGTAGGGTAGAAGGTGCCTGCCTCGCACTTGGAGAATACAGACTGGTTAAGAGACTTAGAGCAGGGCTGGGGAAATAATCATATCTGCTTTGCTCAAAACCTCACTCTTCAGCTGGAGAGCGCTTTAAATGACTCTCAAGCTCTTTGCCCAGTGCTGTCAGGTGGCCAAGATACTGCAGCTGCAGGAGAAAAGCTTTGAGCAGCAGATGGAGAAGGCTTCAGCACTGGCCTGATTGGCACATTTTTAAATGGAGGTGATGTTATTTGACCAGATCCACACTCCCATTCTCCAGCGAACAATTCTCCTCTGCCTCTCCAAGATTCGGTTTCCAGCCACGTGTCCTCAGCCTCCATCCATTTCTTCTAGCCTTAATCCCAGCTATATAGGGTCTGATCTATGAGTCCTTCTTCTCTATTCCACTGTCTTGAAGTTTCTTGGCTAGGCTGCAGCTAATGAAATCCTTTTGTATGACATGCATCCTCCTAGATTTGGGTTTTCCAACCCTTCCCTCACCCTCCACTTCTAAGTTTAACACCCTGTTTCCTATATATTCTTCCAATCTTTTTTTCACATGCCCTAACCATCAAAGCCTCAACTCCCTCAGCTTCTCTCTAAGGGTATGGCTACACTTGCAGCTGTACAGCACTGGAAGTTACACCTGTCCAGGTGAGTAATGAAAGCACTGCAGTCTGTCCACACTGACAGCTACCAGCGCACTGTCGTGGCCACATTTGCAGCACCTGCAGTGGCATTGGGAGCGGTGCATTATGGGCAGCTATCTCAGCATTCAAGTGGCTGCAACGTGCTTTTCAAAAGGGGTGGGGTGGGGTGGAGTGTGACAGGGAGCGTGGGGGAGAGAGTGGATTTTTGCAGCTGACACTGTGTCAGCAGCTGCCTTGCAAGTTCTGACCCCCTCCACCACCCCCTCTCACTCACTGAAAGCAAACAGACCAGATAAGCAGCTGCTCCCCAAAACAGACCGCCCACTCCCTCCGCACGCTGCTTCTCTCAAGCCCCCTCCCCCCCTCAAGCAAACACTAGCTGTGGGCGTTTCAAAGGGAGCCCCCCACCTCTGTTCATTCACAGCAAACAGAAGCTGTGTTTGTTTTTTTGATAAGCAGCTCTGGGAACCCGGAGTTCACAACAAAACAAAGAGCAGAACCTTCACTTAAAAGGATTGGGAAGCTTCGGGAAGTCAGTCACAACATACTAAAATTATTCCCTGTTTACACTGGCGCCCCAGCAGCAGCGCTATACTCTTTATTCCTCTCGGGGAGGTAGAGTACAAGCAGCGCTGTAGCCACGGAGATACAGCGCTGTACGTGCCTTGCCAGTGTGGATAGGGAGTGAGTTATAGCGCTATAAAGCCACCACCAGCTCTGTAACTCTCAAGTGTAGCCAAGGCCTAAGTGGTACCACTTTCCCACTTCCCTTCATCTGTTCATTACAAACATGGTCCACCCTTATAACTCCAAGCATCCACCTTAATATTTTAATTTCCACTGTATTCAATATCTGCTCCTTTCTCTTCCTCAGCCCCATACAAAAAGTGAAGGCCTAATTACTGTCTTGCAGATCTTACTTTTCAATTTGATAGGCACTCTCCTATCACAATCCACTCTGCTCACGTCTCTCCAGTTAGTCTATACCTTTCCTGTTCTGCTTATAAATTCGTCGTTGAGTTCACTATTATCCTGTACTATCTAACCTAGGCACTTCAAGGTCTGTGCCTTTGATAGTGGTTGGCCCCAAAGACTTAAAAAGTCTCGTTGTCTTCCTTTAGAGTACCATCAAATCTACAGACACACACTCGGTTTTATTTCTGCTGATTTTCATGCTGTTTCTTTCAAGTAAGCATCTCCATCTTCTTCCACTTACAAGCACATTGTCTGCAAAAACATGCACCTGGATGTTTTCTGTAAGCGCATCAAGCACCAAGGCAAACAAAAAGGGGTTCAGTGATGAGCCTGGACATTTCAACTCTTACTAGAAACTCTTCATTTTCTCCACATGGCCTTTTAACTGTGGTAACAGCACCTGTATAAATGCCCTGGACAAGTCAGGTATCTTCTTCATTCTCATACACCATCAGCCAACCTCACTTGAAACACGGTCATAAGTCTTCTTAAGATCCACAAATACCATGTGCAATGTTTTCCCTCTTTTTTCTATATTTTTCCACAGCAATCTTTATGCAAAGAGAGCATCCACGGCTGACTTGCCTGTCATGGATCCAAACTGATTGTCACTGAACTTTACTTTTCTTCGTAGTCTCTTACCAATAACTTTCTCCCAGATCTTCACTGTGTGACTCGTGAGTTTAATGCTGCCATAGTTACCACAGACTAGGTAAGTAAGAGATAGTGAGCATATGATTAACTCCTCCTTCCCCCTCTGCCTGGCATGCGGTACATAAAAATCCCAGAACTGTAATTTTAAGCTAAGTATCATTACGAAGGCGGGAGGCATGATTGTGCACTGCAGAGGTCTTTGAAGTTCTAGCATGGGTGTCTTGTGGGCTACAGTCCTGCTAAATCGGAAGTGAATACGAAGGGCCTTGTCTACAAGACAGATTTTCTGCTATTCTCCTACCATTGCATTATTATGCAGCTCCACCACAGTGAGAAACAGTGGCAAGGCTAGCACAAGCTGGCCAACATAACTTTAACCACCACGTAATCTAGAGCAGCTCTGAGCAGCCTTACAGAGTTGCTAGCACACTGGTGCGTGGTCACACTCAGGGTCATGCTGGTGGTATGCTAAATGCCTGGATGCTGCTATTGTGGTGGGTGGGAATGACTTGTCTTAACACCATTTCCTTCCTTTATCAGGTTGACATTTTTCAGAGCAAATACACTTGAGCAATCTGAATTCTGAGCTAAAAGGTTTTGTATGGTACTTTGCTATGGCTCCTTCTACCTGGAGGGGTCCCAAAGTGCACATCCAGTACACATAAGAATCGTGTTACTTACTGTCAGCATGGGACACACATGGCAGCTATTTAACAGCTGCACAGCAATGCTACACAACATCTTAGATCTAAGATGGAAGAAGAAACCCGTGTCCAGTGGAAATTGCAGGGAATTTTAGAGCAGGTTGGCAGAACAAAATAAATCTTCCAAACCACACCATGGGATCTTTTAGGGCCTGCTTGGGTTTGTCTACACAGCATTTTTTGGAGCGTGCGGGAGTGAACCCCTCCAGCCCGGGTTGACAGATTCTGGGCAATAAGGCTTGTGCTCTAAAACTAGCTATGTAGTCAGCGCTTTGGAGTCACAGCTCAGGATGGAGCTCAGGCTCTGAAGCCCACCCCATCAATAGGCTCTGGAACCCGAGCTCCAGCCAAAATGGTGATTTCAAAGCACCAGCTGCTCATCTAGTTTTAGACTCCTAGTGCGAGCCCTGCTAGCCAGAATGTGTGAGCCTGGGCCGGGAGGCTTGCTCAAAAATATGTAGACATACCCCCAAGGGCCAAGACTAACGTGCTTTGGCAGTGCTGTAGGTGGGGTGGACTAGCAAGGGGGTGCCACAGCCCAGGTTTGAGGGGCAGAGCTGTGTGCAGAGCCCAGACCTGAGGGACGACTGCGTGTTGAGAGTCAGGTGCATTAACAGAGCTGTGAGAAATTCCACAGCATCCATCGGTCTGAGCCTTTCAGATTTCTATCATCTTGCTGTGGTTTGGAAGCTGTTTAAAATATTCTTTGACGGTAAGATGGGAAGGAACGTTTAGTGCCTGTGATTATTCCAGAGTGAACTCAGGATACCTTGGATAAAGGGGCCTTGCAGAGGCAATCTGGCATTCACCAGGGTGGGGGAAGAGAAATAATGTTGCATACTCCAGGGCCCTGCATTATTATAATCCCTCTGTACTCACAATGTGGTGGCTTTGATCTGCTAATGATCTGCCATCAGGGTCATGATGAGCTTTCCTAATGGAGATCATATCACTCTGACAAAAGGCAGATGGGGCCCCAGCATAATAAACAGACTGGCAAAGTCACGCAGGCAGGGTCCTCTGGCTCTTATAGCTGGAAGCGATCACGAATAAAGTAACCTTGGAAAGAGCCTTTTCCCCCAGGCAACACATCTCCACGGTCCCATCCTCTGGAGTTGCCTGCCCAGGTTTAGTTTGCACAAAGAGAGGCAGCTGCAGATTCAGAGCTCCCCTACACGGAGCCCTGGGCAGCAGGGACAGCACTGTAGACCAGGAGAGCCAGTGGAGGGACACACAAAGCTGCCTAGGCACTAGGAGGAAGAGAATAAGGAAAAATATCAGGAATCCTAACCATTAAACTTGGTTGCTGACTGTCACGGAGTCACTGGGCGATGCTCCGGAACTCCTCCCCACCAAGCCAGTCAGGACTTTGGGGAGCCTCCTCTCCCTTGGAGCAGACTTGTTCAGGGCAAGAAGCTCACACAGCTTCACCTCCTGGGTCTCTCCTTGGAGCATTCAGCATCCTCTGCCCCTCCGTGCGCTTCCCACAGCGAGTCCACCCCAGCGGGGTCCTGGGGAAGCCACCGGGTTCTGCACCCCCACTTTGCAGTCAGACGTGACTCTCAGCCAGCCAGTAAAACAGAGGTTTATTCGATGACAGGAACAGGGTCTAAAACAGAGCTTGTAGATACAGCGAACCGGACCCCTCGGCTGGGTCCATTCTGGGGGGCAGTGAGCCAGACCCCCAGGTCTGCCGTCCACCCTTGACCCCAGCCAGCTCCAGACTAACAACCCCTCCCAGCCCCTCCTCTCTCCTCAGCCCCTTTCCCGGGCCAGGAGGTCACCTGATCCCTTTGTCTCCAACACCTTCAGCTGGTACCTTTGCAGGGGAGGGGCCCAGGCCATCAGTTGCTAGGAGACAGTGTGTCAGGCATTTAGGTGCACTGGCCCTTTGCTCTGCCAGATACTTAAGAACTGCCATGGGGACACTGAGGCACCAATACAGTATTCAGAGAAAACATTAAGAACTTTCCCAGTTCGTCACACTGACCATACTGCAGAGTTACAATTGGGGATACTCTGACGACAACACAGACGGAGAGAGTCCAGTGGCGAGGTTGTCAGTTGCTGATCTACAACTTCTCTGTGACCAAAGCAAATGGCAAGGTTTCACAATAGCAGACGGGTGACAAGTTCCTCACCCAACATCATCTTCTAGGCAAAGGCTGCCAGTGGCCATACAACACAAGGTGTTCAAAGCTTTTCCGAAGTCTCTGCATCAGCCATCTTTGATCACCACAGGCCTGTGGATATCAGCAACAAACGGCTTACCAAGGCCCAGTGCAATTTTTGAAAGCTCGATGGGTCTTTTAAACAGAACTAGACACATCTGTCAGCAAACTGGCTGAGTTGGACTTGACATGTCCAACCAGTATAAATGACACTTACCAAATTTTCTGCAAATTAATTTGTGTAGCTGCTAATAATTTGATCCCTAGAGGCTATTGCCAACAGTATATCCCTAGGTGGTGGTCAGAGGCAATTAAGTTGTACCAGGAATTCAGATCAGCTGGTGACAAACAGGAACTCATTCAACTGCTGGATCAAACCAAGCATGATCGATGGAGAGACAGTGAGTCAGTTAAGATTGACTGTTCTCACTCTAGCTGGCTAGCCTGGCAAACCATCAAAAGACTTTCCGGAGATTATTCTGTCCTTTGCAAAAAGGCATTTCCAGTCACCACAAATGCATCCCAGCTAGTGGACATACACAGAACTTGGGTAAAAGTCTTCAGCCATGCAGTTAAAATTGAGCTTTCAGAGAAGCAGCAGGCTCCTAGTGTGGATTCAAACCTGATGGCTCCTTTTTCAGACAAAGAACTGGACCAAGCCATAAAGCTTATAAAAGCCAGAAAGACTACAGGTCTGGATTATATCTATAGAGTTCCTGCTTCACCTAGGCCCAAAAGCTGACTGCTTTGGCTCCTCAACCGATGGAGCCCAGGCATGATGGGTCCCTCTTGCACATTTTCCAGGGCTTCTCCGTCCAGAAGTGCTTCCTGAGATTCAGCCTAAGTTCCCCTGTCTCCCCAATCATCCCTAGTTACATCCCTGCACATCACAACGAACAATCCCTTTACATCTTTCTCTGATTGCAGACTGCTACTTTGCTCACCCACTAGCTGTCCCTCTAGCACTACTTGAGTTTCGTGTTATTCTTTGAGCTCCTCCACTTTCTTGATCTATTCCTAGTACTGAGCTGCCCAGAACTGAATGAAATCCCTTACACACCCTGCCAGTCCTGGCACTCCATCTCCCACCACCAAACCTGCTAGGAGGGCAGCGCTCCAGAGGCTCAGACCAGCAGCAATCAAGACATGCTCTTGCCCTGGGGTAGTGGGTGGGTTCCTGTGGCCTCCTCCCTGCATTGTTAGTGATTGGCAAGAATTTGTTTCAAAACAGAGGGGAGGGGTGTCATAAACAGATAGCTAAGGGTTAATGTCTCTTTCACCTGGAAAGGAGTAACCGGAAACACCTGACCAGAGGACCAATTAGGAAACAAGACTTTTTCAAATCTGGGTGGAGGGAAGTTTGTGTGTGAGTCCTTTGTCTTATGCCTGTACTCTCTCGGCTATGAGGATTTTTCTGCCTCCTGCTTTTCTAATCTTCTGTTTCCCAGTTGTAAGTACAAAAGATAAGATAGTGATTTATATGGGTTTTTTTTTGTATTTACATGTGTGTAGTTGCTGGAGTGTTTTGAATTGTATTCTTTTTTAATAAGGCTGTTTATTCATATTTCTTAAGCAATTGACCCTGTATTTGTCACCTTAATACAGAGAGACCATTTGTATGTATTTTTCTTTTTTTTCTTTTTTTTTTTTTACATAAAGCTTTTTTTTTTAAGACCCGTTGGAGTTTTTCTTTAGTGGGGAACTCCAGGGAATTGAGTCTGTAGCTCACGAGGGAATTGGTGGGAGGAAGAAGTCAGGGGGAAATCTGTGTGTGTTAGATTTACTAGCCTGACTTTGCATTCCCTCTGGGTGAAGGGGGGGGGGGAGCTTGGCTCTCTCTCGGTACTTCTGTTTTCCAGGACTGGAAATAGGGAGGGTGGAATCCCTCTGTTTAGATTCATGGAGCTTGCTTCTGTGTATCTCTCCAGGAACCCAGGGAGGGAACACCTGGAAAGAGGAGGGAGAAGGGAAATGGTTTATTTCCCTTTGTTGTGAGACTCAAGGAATTTGGGTCTTGGGGTCCCCAGGGAAGGTTTTTGGGGGGACCAGAGTGCCCCAACACACTAATTTTTTGGGTGGTGGCAGCTTTACCAGGTCCAAGCTGGTAACTAAGCTTGGAGGTTTTCATGCTAACACCCATATTTTGGATGCTAAGGTCCAAATCTGGGAATGTGTTATGACAAGGGGCAGGCAGGCAGGCTACAAGAACTTCCTCACCTCTGACTACCAAAAGCCAAGAGCATGGCGTGGATGTTTTGAGCGCCCGAGGCAATGTCGTCCTAGCAGACTGTTGATTTGTTAACGCGGTGCTTTCATAAACAGATAGCTAAGGGTTAATGTCTCTTTCACCTGAAGCACCTGACCAGAGGACCAATCAGGAAACCAGATTTTTTAACTTTGGGTGGAGGGAATTTTGTGTCTGAGTCTTTTGTCTGTCTGCCTGCCTTCTCTGAGCTTTGGAGAAGTAGTTTCTGCTTTCTAATCTTCTGTTTCTAAGTGTAAGGACAAAGAGATCAGATAGTAAGTTATATGGTTTCTTTTCTTTGGTATTTGCATGAATATAAGTGCTGGAGTGCTTTGATTTGTATTCTTTTTGAATAAGGCTGTTTATTCAATATTCTTTTAAGCAATTGACCCTGTATTTTGTCACCTTAATAGAGAGAGACCATTTGTATGTATTTTTTCTCTCTTTTTATATAAAGCTTTCTTTTTGAGACCTGTTGGAGTTTTCTTTTCTGGGAAATTTCAGGGAAATTGAGTCTGTACTCACCAGGGAATTGGTGAGAGGAAAAAATCAGGGGGAGATCTGTGTGTGTTGGATTTGCTAGCCTGATTTTACATTCCCTCTGGGTAAAGAGGAAAGTGCTTTTGTTTCCAGGACTGGGAACGGAGAGGGGGGGGGAGTCACTCTGTTTGGATTCCCAGAGCTTGTATCTGTGTATCTCTCCAGGAGCACCTGGAGGGGGGGGAGAAGGGAAAAAGAATTATTTCCCTTTGTTGTGAGACTCAAGGGATTTGGGTCTTGGGGTCCCCAGGGAAGGTTTTTCAGGGGGACCAGAGTGCCCCAAAACACTCTAATTTTTTGGGTGGTGGCAGCAAGTACCAGGTCCAAGCTGGTAACTAAGCTTGGAGGTTTTCATGCTAACCCCCATATTTTGGACGCTAAGGTCCAAATCTGGGACTAAAGGTTTGACAGGTGCCAAGGCTGGCAGGGTGTGTAAAAGGCCCCTTCTGGTTTGCTAGATGGGGTTTTTCCTCTGTCGAGGGCTCCACTCTCCTCAGCTCAGGAAAACACGAAGTACAAGTGCTATTAATCGCCCTCGCCGCATGACACAGAGACCTTCTGGGATCTGCTGTGTCCTTGCCATCAGGATGCTGAGGGGACCAGGGGCACCGGCCTAGGAGTTTGTCCAGGGAGTGCATTATGACTCCTGCTCAGTTCACATACCATAGCTTTCCTTCAGCTTCGGTTTCCATAGAAATCTACTCCCCCACCCCCTTAATTTTCTCATGTACGATGCTTCCTCAATTCCCCTTTGCCGAGATCCCTACTCGTCCTCCTTCCCAGCTCAGGGCCATTGCTGCTCCCTCCTCCATGACTTCCCCAGCCCACACGCAATGTTGCACAATTGGCCAGGAGCACTGGGGGAGATTTCCTTTCAAGTATCAGGCACTGGCCATCGCCAGAGACTGGACACCCAATTAGATGAGCCAACAGTCTGATGTGGTGCAGGAAAGCCAGATGTACCTGAGACCCCGTGGTCATACAGGTGGAAGGGTGTGCTGCTTTCAAGGAGACACTAAGCATTCTGTGGTTTATTGCTAGGGGAAATGGCTGGTAAAAATAATCTGCCACACACATAGCATCCAGATAAACAGAGTCTGAAAATAATCTGAGCATCAACTGACATTTCTATACGCTGTTCTTGCCACCCCAGGGAATGCAAGCACTCTGACTTTATACTGAGGGTACAGGAGTCACCTCACACAGCACTGACACATCTCTGGGGTAGGATGTAACAGCAGTTTAATCACACAGAGCAACACTCCACAATGGTTTTATGATAGCAGATGAAAATCTCTGGGCTACAGGATTCTTCGACGGTTTTCACAGTGAGGACGAAAATTTAGCAGAAAGCTTGCCTCATGTACACCAGCTCTCCCATCTGCTGTCACCCAGCCCCTGCTACCACTCCCATTCGCTATCACAGACTGTGCATGAATAACACAACACATACAGCCCTTGCTCACAAGAGCAAGAAAACAGGCTTGATACTGGGAGGTACAAAGCCCCCCTTGAAGCTCCTACTTCTCAACACCTTGATATGAGCCCTCAGCACTTTGCAGGATCAGGCCCTTAGTGAGACACAACTGCCCCTTCTTATCTGTCACTTGACCCAAGGGGAAGGGCTCCTAGGACATGGAGGGCTCTGGAATACATTGGAACTGACAGCACAGAGGTCTCAACCCCTTCTGGGCTCCCCGCCTCTACAACTGAGATGCTGAATTACTGCACAGGGAGCAGCTGCTGAGGGGGATGGGCTCCTGGCTGTGTTTGTTTTCTATTTTAAGCTTCACTCAGTTGATGAACTGCAACAAGTGCCAATGTCTTTGTGAGGAACGGGTGCAGCTGTTCACCTTCAGGCTCAGTGGCTAGTGACAGAGTGCCACGAACACATGATCTTTTGCTACCCCTCAGGCCGGCTGTGGCCCGGGCAATCTCAGCTGTACGATCCCCCTATTTCCTGTGAGAAGAAAGGGGTAAGGAAGACCTACTAGACAATCCTCAGTTCCAGTCAGTTTGATCCAGGGGAGTCTGAAACCACATAAAGAGATAGGGCCCCCAGCATGCAGGTGAGATGTCTAGGAACAGACTGGCTGTTAACAGTGCAGTAAACAGCAAATGACTTCTCCACGGCCCTGAGATCTCTGCCTGTGCAGCTTGAAGTGCTCAGTGAAGGCCTCTCTGTAGGTGGCACCTCAGAAACACCCAGCTGTAACCACTGAGAGACCAACTCCACCACACACCAACATGACATGTCAGACACCTTCTTCAGGAGCTCCTCCCTGCTACCCTAGATGAATGGCTCTCAACCTTTCCAGACTACTGTACCCCTTGCAGGAATCTGATTTGTCTTACGTAGCCCCAAGTTTTGCCTCACTTAAAAACTACTTGCTTACAAAAATCAGACATAAAATACAAGAGTCTCACAGCCACAAGTACTGAAAAATTGCTTACTTTCTCATTTTCACTATAGAATTGTAAATTAAATCAACTGGAATATAAATATTGTACTTACACGTCAGTGTATAGTATCTCAAGCAGAAAAAACAAGTCATTGTCAGTATGACATTTTAGTTTGTACTGACTTCGCTAGTGCTTGTTGCCAGTTGTAAAACTACGCAAATATCTAGATGAGTTGATGCATCCCCTGGAAGACCCCTGTGTACCCCCAGGGGTACACATACCCCTGGTTGATAACCACTGCTTTAGACAACACTTCACTGAACACAGGAACCATCCTCTCGTCATGTGGAGCCAATAGTCCATGGCTGCAGACGCTGGTCGTTCGCTAAATGCGGAGCACTAGGCCCAAAATACTCTATTTCTGAAAGAAAAACGCACATGATCCAGGGTCGTGAGCCACATGTTCAGTGGGGCGGGTTCTTTCCCCCTTATTCATCGTCATTATATTGCCCTCAATAGTCAGGGACTGCCTTTCTGTCTGGCTCTTCCTCCCCATTCCTGTCTGCCACTCCTCCTCCTCCTCCTCCTTATTCTTTTCCATCTTTCTCTTTCTTCGCTTCCCGAGAGGCTAGTGACCTGGTTACATTTCCCTCCCCTTCTAGTTCCTGTCTGCTTTCTCCAGCCTGCTCCACCCAGGAAGGAAGAAGCACAGTGAAATGACATGCTTCTGAGACAGGCAATCTTGTCACTCTCACTTTAGTGCCTGGCTCCCACCAAGAATGGAACAAACGGGAGAGCAGTGACATGTAGTGTCAGTGCAGAGGCTGCTAACTCACACGTTTTACTCCATAGGGCAGGAATTTCATGGCCCAGCCAGAGGACATACCAGCCAACAGCAGCCCAATTCAGCGGAAGGTCTATACTACAGAATTACTTCGGATTCCGAAGCCCAGCGTAGCTTACACAGGGGTAAAGAACCAGAAACAAGACAACTTTGCTGACAGTTCTACTATACCAGTTCATCATGCACCTTTGTATTTTTTGTGCCAGGGGGCAGCATGCAGACTCCCAGGAAAAAAAACAGCAAACAGTCAAGTAAGGCTTCCATCATCAAATGCGAGTCGAGTCGGAGAGAAAGGAATGGTCATTACACAATTTCCCTCCAGATCTGCCTAAGGGCAGGTCAGGTGGCTACCACCTTTCCCAGCAAACATGGAACTAAGCCCCCTTCCATCTGATAAATTCCTGGTCATTCCATTCTTGCTTAAATATAATAATGCTGCCTGTCTCCCCTGCCTGAAGTCATCACATTGAATAATCCCTCCTCAAAGCCTTCTCAAAAGAGCCTCTCTCAATAAAACCTCAGATCCCTCAGCTTCAGCCTGCCAAGCACCTTCACACCTTCAAGCTTCATGTTATAATTAAGGCTACAATTTAATCACAGGTATTTTTAGTAAAAGTCATGGACAGGTCACAGGCAAGAAACAAATAAAAACACAGTCTGTGACCTGTCCATGAATTATACCATAAATACCCCGATTGAATCTTAGGGGGAGGAGGGGTGCTGCGGGCACGGGAGAAGCCCACAGCACCAGCTGCTGGAGGGGGAAGCCCCAGGGGACCAGCTGCTTGGGGGGGGGAAGCCTAGGGGGGACAACTGCGGAAAGAACACATTAGTTGGCTGGCCCTGTTGTAACCAAGGGCAGCCACCCTAGGGTTAACATGACCAGCTAACAAACACCCTTCTTCTAATCAAGACAAAGCTTGGAGAGAAGCTGAGCAAACACCACTCACCCCTAAACAACCACCGCACACTCTCTTCAGACACCCACCACGGTACCACCCAGACCTGCAGGCTCCCTCCTGCTCTCATGCAGTAAGGATCTGACTCACAGGAGTGCTGGTAAGACCTGCCCCTTAACTCCTCCAACCCCTGCTACCAACCCCCATAACCCTACACTCCCCCAAAGCTCTTTAGCCATATCTTCACTGGTAAAAGAGATGCATTTTACATCGAGACTGCTTTTTCGATGTCAAATCCCAGCGCAAACAAGACATGGGTAGCTTTCTCCTGGGTACAGCCAGTGAAGTAAACTTCAGGTGTGTGTGGGATGGTATTGGGTTTACCTCCGCAATCTACATCGAAATAAAACCACCCGTGACTTGTCCTCGCTGCGATTTTACACTGAGATGCCTGACTCCATGTAAAAAACACACACTTTTTTTTAAACCAGTGAACACGAAGTCACTCACATTTTTCTGGTGAGTATAAGACAAAAGACAAAAAACAAAAAGTGGAGACCCCAAACTGATGTGGGGAGCTGAAGGCGACAGAGAGACAACAACAGTTGGAGTAATAAACAGCGGTCACAGCACACTGACAGCCTAGCCATCACTGAGTGTTTTGTAGGCGTCACGGCAGAAGTTAGTTTTAAGGAGGGGAATACAGGAGCTTTGAGGTTCTTTACAGAGAGCAAGTGCAATAGGGACGAGTAACTGCTGATTTTATGATTTCTCCCCACTACCCTGCACAGGAACTGAACTCTTTCAGGGTTCTGTCTGTAGGACAGTGGGAGAAGGAGAGTCAGAAACCAGCTGGGAATTTTACTGACCACTTCTTGCCCCGTCATTCTGCACAGCAGTGTCCCTAAGACTCCACAGGTCGTCTTCCCCACTGCACACTCAAACCATATCCAGCCATCCTGACCAACTTCAGAGGGAGTGATAGCTCAGTGGTTTAAGCATTTGCCTGCTAAACCCAGGGATGTCAGTTTAATCCTTGAGGGGGCCACTTAGGGATCTGGGGCAAATTCAGTACTTTGTCCTGCTAGTGAAGGCAGTAGGCTGGACTTGATGACTTTTCGGAGTCCCTTCCAGTTCTATGAGATAGGTATATCTCCATATATTAATTAATATTAATTCAGCACACGCTCCTATAAAGAGTTACCAAATAAAATGTCCTAGCTCCCCTCTTCATAAGTGGCACATGTGCAATGCAAGCCTCAGACTGGCACCAAAGAGCAGAGCATTTCACAGTTCCCATAGCTATACACCAACCCCAGATAATACAGTATAGGTTGCCTCAGCCTCTCAGTGCAGTCCTTTCCTCATCAGTTACACTCTTTTCACTGCTCTGCCTGCAGCCCAAAGTCAGTTCTCAGCCTGCTTAAAGGGATCCCATCAAACTGACTCAGGGCCTACATTTCAGTTTTATATTAAGGGTTTGCCAATCCCTAAGACCAATGGAAAAGTTCCTGTACAATATTGGAGACGTGTGTGTGTGTACATATATATGTACACCCACCCACACACACACACACACACACCCACACACACACACACCCCTCCATTTAAAAAAAATTTTTTTTTTATAAAGGCCAAAGATAAAAATGTTTTGTATGGATCTAAACAATTCTCTGTTGTGTTTGCAACACCAACATTGCAGCCTTGAGCTAATGCAGGAGATCCAGAAAGCAAAAACAACTGATCCAGTTCCATTGTCCAAGCAGAATGAAGTGCAAAAAAATGAGCAGGTAGCACGAGTTGGGGAAGAAGACCATTTGGTTTCTGTTTTAATCATCTTAGGGCAGTGGTTTTCAACCTGTGGTCCATGAACCTCTGGGGGTCCGCAGACTATGTCTAAGAGTTCCAAAGAAGTCTGCATCTGAAATTTTGTAGGGGTCCGCAAATGAAAAAAGGTTGAAAACCACTGTCTTAAGGGTTACTAGAGACTCAGGGAGGGAAGGACATTAGTGTTTCTTACCTATCCAAGTGCCCTCTGCAGAATTCCATGCATAAGAGCAAAGTAAAGCATGGTGTGAGTTAGACAGTCTCCCCTGGCAGCTTGGGAGCACTGCGAGGCCCAAGATGCACGGCGTAAGGAAACTAAACTGGTCTTGAGCTGATGTTCTGTCGCAGACTTCAGTGTCCTCCCATCTTACAGTATATACAGCTCTGGGGCTCATGCGCTGGGGTTTCAGACTCAAACCAAGTGACACACTGTTTACAAAAAGTTTGTCCAACAGCCCAACAGTCTGATTCACAGCTCCCTGCCTGGGTTCCAGTGTTTTCCCCCAGCCGCACAGGAGCAAAAGGGAGAAATTCCTGGCAGGGGTCCATCTGAAGGGCTGTTTGTACTGCTATGAAAGCTGCCTAGTATGAACGCAATGAAACCAAGATAAAGGACTCAGAGCAGCATAGCTTTGCCCATACCATTATAGCTGGACAAGGCTGTGGGTAAACGAGTATAAGTGCTTCCCACTGGGGAAGCTGGAAAGACTAGCTGAAAGCATGCAGGAAAGGCAGCCGAGCCCTAGTCGCTCAGCTGCAGGCTCATGGGCAGCTGAAAACAGAGACACCCACACAAAAGCCATGGGCCTCCCTGTGATATGCCATGGGGACAGCCCATCCTACAGTCAGAAAGAAGGGAGCTTCCGAGAGCCCAGCAAACTAATAGAGGATGAATTCCCGGTGAGATCATCAGTTTTTCAAGGCAGATCTGCGTCAGGGACTTTTCCTGAAAACAAGAGTCCCTGGCTGCACAGAATGACTGTTATTTCCTGAGCTCCATTAGCATGCTGGTGTGCTGATGACACACAGGCAATAACAAACCGACAGGCAGGTCACGCAGCTGGAGACTTGTGTCCCCTAAGACACCCCTCTCTTCCTCCCTGAAGTCAATTCATACTAGTGCGCAGCAGGGTGGCACTGTGACTAAAGTTGCATGCACCGGGGACCTTGGCTCCAAGACCCTCCATGTCAACATTCAGGAAACTGGTAGCTCAACAGGGCAGCTCTGACCTGCTCCAGTGCCCAGGGAAACAGCTCAGCAAGGAGTAGGCTGGAGGGCTCAGAGTTCACCCTGAGATTGGTTCTCTCCCCCTGCCCAAGGCCTGTCCTCCCTGTCTTTTAACCAGCGTGGTGGGGTGAGGTACCTATTCAGTCTATACCCACTGAGCCAGAGATTCACCCCTTTCCCCAAAGCCCTCATTTCCTCCACCTCCCCCCTACAACAACACACAAATGACAGACACGACCCTAGGGGAGAGGAAGAAGGGGAAAGGGTGGGAAAAGCCCATGTGACCTGATCCGATGCAGAGGAGCCGAGTTCCTGCAAGTGAAGAGCCCACAACAGAGGAGCAGAGCCAGCCCTGCACAGATTAAGTCCTAGTTTGGAGAGCGAGGGCTCTGTTTATCCCTCTGCCTCCTCCCCACGCTGCAAACTGTGACAGCGCTTGTTAAAATAACTGAATGTACTTCCTCTTTGAGCAGCCCCGAAGGCAGGCTCTCCCGGAGGCGGGGGGGGGGGGAGGGAGGGGGGAGAAAAGACTCACTGTCTCTCAACTCTCAGACACCCCAGTGGCCTCCAGCACACACACACCTGAGCGCAATGATACTTTATTGGTCTGACAAACTCAAGCATAAAAGAATGAGCTCTCAGCTGCTCTGTGTCCGAGATGGGGACAATCTGCCTGGGATAGGACTTCACCCTGTGTTCAAGGTACCCTCACCCCATCCACTGTCATTAGTGTCCATTCCTGACCCAATGGCAGGCTTCCGTGTATTCCAAACACACACGGACACAGCAAAAGGTTGAAGGCAACCCAATACCAACTCAGATAACTGTCCTCATTTCCACCGTTGCCCCTCGTCTCTCCCTTCCATGTGTCCCTGCCATTCAGTCAGGGCATGGACATGCCTGGAGCCAGTCACTTCAGCAAATGTCACCCTTCCAGCTCATTTCCTTCCCTTTGTTAACAGCTTCTCTAGATAAACAGATTTAGTGACATGGCTCCTACTTACAGGGACACTTCATTCATTGGGAGGAATGCGACCTGGGCACACAGTGATGTGCTGCCTTCTCTGTGTGCAATGACGTTGCTGTTGCATACAGATGTGATTTCATGGAGCAATCTCAACCCAACCCCCCACCTGCCCCAGGCACCACCCTGGGCTGGAGGCTTGCTGAGAGCAGGGAACTCCCTGTTGGACAGTCCCTGTCTGGCCTCCCTGCAGGGACACAGTGAGGGGCACATGCCCTGTTCATTCCTTTCACAAACTGCCCACTTCTGCAACTCCAGTTGTACATGTGACAAGAGTTTCTTCTTGAGCCCAGGCAGAGAGATAGAGAGGTGGGGGCTGGGGTGGTGACATAGCAGGGAGTGGGGGTTTCCTGCTCACTTAGCACTTAATAATTAACAAAATAGTAAACGTAGCGCTCCTGAAAGGTGCCGAATTGGCAACCCTGGAGACTGAGGTGTCTGTTTTTCCACAGGTGAAGTACAGCATCCCTCCTCTCCCCTTGAGAGATCCCCCTTTGGGGCAAGAGGTCTCCATGGCTCATTCAGTTCTTGGCCTCCCTGCTGGGTCTACCAACAAGGAGGGAGACTAGCATCCAGGCTAAGGGTGGTACATGTGCTGCGGATACCAGACCATTGTGTCTGTATTGAGGTCCACCACATCATTTCACACAGCAGCTAAAGAACACGTATCAGATGGGAACAGCCTTTGGTTCCTATTGACATATGCTGGACTGGAACCAGTGACCTAGAGATGAAAGCCTCCCTGTATCCTATTCACCAGGCTCCCTTAGCCTGCCAGTCCCCTTGATCAGGGTCCAGATAGGAACCAGTGACCTAGACAATTACAGCCCTGCATCAGAGTTCACTTGGGCCTGTCAGTCCCTCAGGATTCTCTCTTGTGACCTGTAGAAGTGTTATGGTGCTTTGCCCAAGTCTGACTACGTCCACCCACCACACCCAGAAAGTAGTCTGGGGGTGCGACTGTAGAGAATGCAGGCGCTGGAGGGTGTTATCTGCTGACGACACTTTGTACACCCCCCCCCCAAGTTTTTTTTCATGTTGCCCTCCACCCTTAGGGCCCCTCCCAATTCCTATCTGACCAGATGGCAGAGCTGTGACTGATACACGAGGAATAGCTCCGCAGGCTATGAAGGGGCCATTGCTGCAGTCATTTTGCAGAGCAGAGTGGCACTGAAGAAGCACTCTTCCTACGGTATTCATAAGTAGTAAGTGAGTCAGTGGTTATTGTTATTTAAGACAAAACCACTGGTAATTAGAGCCTCTTGAAATGCACACAGCTGTACTGAGTCACTGCATGACCTTACTGATGGACCTCGTCTTTTCTCCCCTTGTCTCCTTTGACGGTTTGTTCCCCTCACCTCACCATGTCACCTCTAAAATTAGCCTGGGAGAACTCTTTGCGTTTGTTTGAACAGCACCCAGCACACTTTAGAGGCTGGTGAGAGACTATAGTAAATTCATAACCACCAAATGTCAAGGTTCTTTCTGCCAGAGCAGCACAGTCAAACACAGGGCCAGCTCCCTTGCTGCTGATGGGTATCTAGAAAGCAGCTCACAGGAAACCATTAACCAGAGGAGAGCCAGGGACCAAAGGCTGAGCAGCAGCTACCGTTACATGCAGCTATATATCCCGACAAGATCTTTGTCACTGCAGAGGGAACAAACAGTTGTAGCAAAGCAGCAGCAGATGCCGATAGGACAAGACATTAGCAATTCTTGAACTTTGCAGTACAGAGCTGCTGCTTTTGCAGCAAATGCAGTTGGTTTTGGCCCTATTTTTGTTTTGCTGGCTGGGAAGGGAACCAGAGTTCTGCAGATGCCCAAGGGGGGGGCAGCAGGAAACATTAACTTGTTGAAGCCCATGCTCAGCTCACTCTCCAGTAAAGCCCAGCTCACATACAGGGGAGGAATCTGTCCTCCTCCTACTCCCTGCATAAACACAATCACTTATATCTCCCCTTCTGATGCCAAAAAGCATCTGCAGAGAACTCCTGCAGGGAGGGGCCTAGCAGAGAGCAGACACTATGCCTCTCCAGCCCCTACAGCACCCCTTTTCCTGCCAGCTCCATTCCAGGCTCTGGGCCATTTCCTGCCCCAAGTACCTGTCTCTTCTAGCTATGAAGAGCAACAGCCCTTAGCTCAGCATAATGTTCCAAAGGAGCCTAAAGGGCCTGCAAAGGGGCTGCCTGATCTCAGGATCTGGAGGGAGTGTGGATTTCTTGGGCATGTAGGTATGCCTCGGCACTCCCAGAGTGGTTGGGGTGCTAGCTGTAACAAGCATGGGTGTGATGCTGAAAGGAAGGGGGCACAGATTGCAGCTGGGCTACCCAGAAGGTGGTTCCTGAGCCGCCCATCATCATCATCCAGATTCACATAGTGGGACTGGGCGATTATTTTTCCAATTTAATTTTTTTTTAAGACATAAAAATTGAGATGTATTTGGCCTCCACTGCTTTCAAGTGTCAGCGAGATGCCAGGTTAGGGTGGTTGGGAGCAGCAGCACAGATCTTTCTAGGCCCCCCATCGTAGGCAGTGACATTCACCTTGCAGAGAGCAGCCAGAGGCACTTGTGTCCTACTGACACACTTTGCATCTCCAGGCCTAGCGGCTCTGACAGCCCTAGGAGAGAATAGAAGCTCCATCAATTCCTGTTTCTCAACTATGTCACATGCAGACTTCCTGTTTTGGCCCTGCAGGAGGTGGACATGCAAATGAAAATACTACCGCCCCACGAGCAGGTGCTCAGCTCCATGTGGATTCTGGCCACCCCCTGAAAAGCCCTTCATAATCCTGAGTTAAGAACAAGCAAAGCTCCACTTCCAAGGTGCTTCCAAAAGGCAAAGCAGCCAAAGGCCCCTCCACGGACCCAGCCAGTTCTCCAAAGTCCTGTCTGTCAGAAGACTGTTTAGAGGCCAGTGTGGAATAAATGGAAGGTCTCATCCAGTTCCCAGTGCATGAATGGCAATCACAGCACAGAGCCTGGGAACTGAGTGGGCCACAGAGGCTGAACTCTTTTCTCTCTTCCCAAATGGGCTGGTGTCCCCTCCAGTGCGGTTCGAAAGGAAAGAGAAACTCTTGCACAGAATCAACAATGCAAATCTCTTTCTAAAGCCCACACACGTGAGAGACTAACACCCATGTGCAATTTGGACGGGGAAACTAAAGGGCTCTGTCGCCTTCTATTGCTGTCACCAGTTTCAGTCTGATGCATTCAAGCAGAAACCACAGCTCTCAGCAATGATCCTCCGAAGGGCTGTTCCCACTGAGCCACCACCACGTAGCCCTGAGTCAAGTTTTCCAAGCAACTGAGCTTGGGCTCCATTCTGGGAAATGCACCTGTAACCACAGAGCAAGCAGCAGTTCCTGCAGGTGCCCAAGCCAGCTAGCAGAGTCTGTAATGAAGAGGAGAGAGAGGACTTGGAGGGCTAGGAATCAATGGCACTTCTGAAAAATCAGGCTCAAAGCACCTTGCCTAAAGTCACACAGGAAGTCCATGGCAGTACCAGGAAATGAAACCCAGACTTTCCAGGTCCCAGTCCAGCGCTTTAACCATAAGCCCAAGCACGTTATGCTTTGGCCTAAGCCCAGGAGGAGTTTCCATCCCAGTTCATTTAACTGTGGACATTATCATTCATGTAAGCATCTAATCCTGTTTTTAATCTTTGGTGTCACATATAATTTGTGGCAGTGAGTTCCACAGGTTACTCATGCATTATGTAAATAGTAATTCCTTTTAGCAGTTTTAAATTTTCTGCCTTTCACAAAATGTCCACTGGATTTTGTATTATGAGAAAGGATAAGTAAGAGCGATTTCCCTCCTCCAGACCATTGATTATTTTGTGTGCCTCTATCATGTCCCCTCTCATTTTCCTCCTCTCTAAACTTATCATTCTCAGTCTCTCTTCATGTGAAAGTCTCTCCAGGCCACTAATCTTTTTCATGCACGGTCTCTCTGGCCTGTTTTTTTTTCTGTGCTGTCCTTTGGGAGACAAGGTGACCAAAATTCCAGAATTCCAGGCGAGGAGGTAACATTCATTTGCAGAATGGCATAATAGTCTCCCCTGTCCTTTATACAGCTGGACACGCTGACAGGAGCTAGCAGTCCAGGGCATCACGCAACATGGAAAGAGACACTTGGCCACTGGCCAGGTTTCTGCCTATTGCTCGTTGACACTGCCTTTGCACACAGTAAGATGACTTTGCTAGTGCCCCCAACCCCAGACTGCTGCCTTTGCTCTCTCACTTCCAGTACTGCTGGGGAAAGCACTCTGGGAGCACCAGTATAAGAAAGCAATCCAAACACCAGGCATCAGTGTCTCACAACGGCTGGGTGGATGTTGCAGGAGTGGGCACTAAAGGGTTAATGTACACACTAATGGGACCCAAGAATTGCTGTCAGCATAGAAGCCAGTTAGCTGGCTAATGGCTTCCTTTGGCTATGTATCTCCAGGCCTGAGCGTCAGGGGAACTGGGGCCAGAGCTAATTGGTAAATGCTATTGATCTCACTCATTCCACTCCAGGCCAGAGCTAAACAACCAATGTGTGCAGACTCTGCTGAGCTTCCTCTCTGAGGAGTGATTTTAAAAAGCTAAACAATCTGCCTCTCTAACTGGGCTAACGTGCATGTGTGTCAGAAAAGTCTCCAAATGTTTGGAGGGGAAAATTTCAAAAGATGGAGATGACTTAGAAGAAACTTGGGGCAGAACTTGGAGCATGAGACGAAGTGACAATGGGTTGGTTTGGAAGGCTTAAGATTTTTGTTGGTAAATGTTGATTTCACTGTATACACACAAACTGACCAAAAATATTTCCACTGATAATAATCAAAGTGTAGAGAGGCAAAGAAAGAATAATGCTGTGAGAGAACTTGGAGTTTGATTTAAGGTGAAGATTTGGACATATGCTGTGTGTGTTTGAATGGTAATACAGCTTTAACGTTCTGAATCTCATCTACTATCATTACATAATTGCTGGCTGACACCCCTCACCCATTGTCTGACCCTCCATAATTTCCCACAACTGCAGAAGTGTAAATCAATAAAAATTGGGGAAAAATACTTAGAAATAAACATCAGCGTCGTCCATCAAAATGATTTAAAAAAAATCAAAATCAAATTTGCCAAGCCTATTAACGGGACAACAAGCTGAGCTCTGGAGAAAGGTCTCAATAGCAAGAAGGACGAGGCTGAGGAATTATCTCCTGGTGGGAGTCTCATCATTGGGGATGGTAGAGCGTGGCTGGACAAAACACCAGAAAACTGCTGTTGATCTGTGCTGAGCCCTGGAGACCTTTCCTCCATCTCAAACTCCTCTAAGAGCACAGCACAGAGGAGCGCACACGCCCCCTCACGTTTAACCTGCAGCACTTCATTTCCTTCCAAACCTCTTCATTCCGCCTCACAGAGATTTGGGGCTCGCTCACTTGTCCCCCCTACCCCCAGGAGTGCCACACAAAGATGCAGGGTCTCAACCACACCGCCTCCATCCAAAAGACTTCCAAGAAGTCCCAGACTGAGCAGTGAACTGCTTACATCTCTGCTTGATTAAGCCTTTGGTGTCTAACAAAGGAGGTGTCAAGTATCCGGGGTAGCCGTGTTAGTCTGCATCCACAAAAACAACAAGGAGTCCGGTGGCAACTTAAAGACTAACAGATTTATTTGGGAATAAGCTTTCGTAGGTAAAAAAACCTCACTTCTTCAGATGCATGGAGTGAAAATGTAATGCCTGCATCTGTAATTTTCATTCCATGAATCTGAAGAAATGAGGTTTTTACCACCCATGAAAGCTTATGCCCAAATAAATCTGTTAGTCTTTAAGGTGCCACCGGACTCTTCCTTGTTTTTAACATAGGAGGGACACAGGACAGGGGATCACAAAGGGACTTGGCCTGGAAGGCACTGCTCACCACTGACCTGCCACCCACCACATGGGCATTGAGGGAAGAGCAGGAAACATGGAAACACAGGGGTTATTGTGCAGAGAGGATGGCACAAGCACATTAAGCGATAGGGTGACCAGATGTCCCGATTTTATAGGGACAGTCCCAATTTTTGGATCTTTTTCTTACATAGGCTCCTATTACCTCGATCTGATTTTTCACATTTTCTGTCTGGGCACCCTCTTAAACAAAAACAAGGAAACAAAGATCTTCAGAGCAGGCACTACACGCTCCAGTGTGTCTGTGCAGCACCCAGCACAGTGGGCACAATGGGAGCCTCCGAGTGTTCCCATACTACAAAGAACAACTAAAGAGAATTTGGGACCAAGTCCCACCCCCTCAGCTCACCTAATGAAATCTACCCTCAGGACTCACCTCTTTAGGTCCTGCCCCACTTCAGTGAAGAGAGATGGTCTGAGGTCTCACTCCTGGGGCACAACTTGTCTAATACCAGACACGGCCTGACCAAAGAGGTTCCCATCCATACCCTACCATATCTGGCATGCTCAGACTCTCCTGAAGCTCGGCTTCATGCCCTGATCTGACCCACATGTCCTCCTGCAACCCCTTGGACACTCTTGTTTAGATCAGTAGCTCACAACCTTTCCAGATTACTGTACCCCTTTCAGGAGTTTGATTTGTCTTGCGTACTTCCAAGTTTCACCTCACTTAAAAACAACTCGCTTTCAAAATCAGACACAAAAATACAAAAAAGTGTCACAGCCCACTAGTACTGAAATATTGCTTACTGTCTCATTTTTACCATATAATTATAAAAAAATCAATTGGAATATGAATATTGCACTTACATTTCAGTGTATAGTATATAGAGCGGTATAAACAAGTCATTGTTTGTATGAAATTTTAGTTTGTACTGACTTTGCTAGTGCTTTTTATGTATCCTGTTGTAAAACTAAGCAAATCTCTAGATGAGTTGATGCACCCCCTGGAAGACCTCTGCGTACCCTGGGTTGAGAACCACTGATTTAGATCATCTACCAGTCTTAGGTCTTTATAGAGCGCGAGTTGTCATGGTTCTAGGTACTACAGTGTCATAAATCCGGGACTGCCACCAACTGCTCCACTGTCCACCCCCTCTGCAGCCAGCAGAAATGCTCATAGACAGCGACACTGTAAGGTCACAAGCTTCACAGTAGCAGAATAACCAAGGCAAGGCTGCCACGATAGCAGATGAAAGTCCAGCACAGAGTGCTGCCCTCTGGGACAAGGTTAGTGACACACAAGGTGGGCAGGCAGCCTGGCCCTCAGAAGCCTTTTTTAGTGCAGACACAAGAGGGTAACGTTAGGTGAGACACGCATGGGAGGGAGGAGAGCTCTTCATCAGCAATGCTGCTGCAGTTGCCGAAACTACACGGCTTGGGCAAGTTAATAAAAATGCCACATACTTATACACCGCTGGCCTGTGCTTTATCCTCCTGGATCCCCAACGGCTGGGCTGGCTGCCCTGGAGGAAAGGGAGAACGCCTTTGTGGGGCAGGTGGAGTCTAGGACACAAAGAGAGTGGTCAGCAAGCTCCACATCCCCCTATCTGCCAACACTATGACATGCACAGCCTCCCCTCCCACCACGAAGCAACCTTGCCCTCTCACCCCCATCCTCAACACCCAGCACTCTGAGGCCCTCACCGTGGTTGCACCCCCCACAGTGCATGCACCACCACTCCTGGGAAGTTATTATTTGGGGGAAGTTCTGTGGCCTGTGTTACACACGTCAGATTAGATGATCACAATGGTCCCTTCTGACCTTGGCCTGTATGAGCCACTCCAGCAGCTTAATGCCAGCAACATATCACTGGAGCCCATACCTGTGCCTTGGGTGTAACACCACATTACTAAATTCACTTTAAATACAATAAAAGGCCACACCATGGAGGGAAGGGAAAGACCTCAGTTTCCATTTTACAGCCAGCAAAGACCAAACACAGCCCTCAGGCCGCTACTGCCATCAGCTGGGACTATCCTGGGAAGTGGGCAGCAGAGCCAGTTTGTGCCCATAGTCAATCAGCCACCAAGCCCAAAACACATAGGGCAAAGTCTGAAAATTTGCACTACTGACCCTCTGCAAGGGACCCCTAAGCCTCTGGCCAGGAGGTCAGGACGCCCTTCAGGTCACATCTCTAATTCCTGCACCCCTGGAAACATTTCCCCCACCCCTGGAAACAGGAACCGCAGGGGTGGGGGAAAATTAGACCATCTCCCTTCTATATCCTCTTCCACTGATTCACAGCACCTGTAGGCTCAACTCTGAGACAACAGAATAGATGCAGCAGATGACTTTCACTACCAGGTGGCAGCACTGCCCTATGAGCAGCAAGAGTGCATGGGTAATGTGCTTCAAACAGCTGCCTGTGTGTGACCCAGATACTTGTCAGCAAGGCTGAGGGAGGAGAGTCAGGTGGTTGATCTAACAACAGGAACTGTGTTCCCGGCCCCCGCCCTCCTGCCCATTGCACCGCACTGATTCCTCTCCCTTGGCAGCCCTCACTCCAACACCTTGGCTGCTAGTCACAGCTATTGATTTGAATTTCAAATAAATGATAGAGGCACCTGACAAACTTTGCATGAACCAGCACAAAGCCTTGTTTAGTCAGGGCAGCTGGGAAAACAAGAGCCAAGATAACTGCACCCCGAATTCCACCACAGCTCAACCTCTGGACACCAGCCTTAGGGAAAAGCAGTCGCACTTCCGACCAGGCAAAAGGGCGGTGGGAATGGCTTACTTGGTTTTTGTTCAGCAGTTCAAATCCAAACCAAATGAGTGGCCTGCGTGTGCAGTGAATTAGCCACCACAGAAACTAGAGGTGGAAAAGGGCCCATTTAGCCTGCTGTCTGCTCTCCACAGTATTCAAATTACAGTCAAAGTTTTCAGGCTGGTGACGGCCTGATGTCAGGCACCTGTACAATTGGGTCCTTGCTGGCAGCTTCGGACAAGAGGTGTGATGTCCTCCTTCACTTCCCAGAGGGGGCGTGCAGGGCAGTGATGAGATATACACACAGCACCCAAACCACCGATGAACAACAGTGTCTATAAAAAGCCGCTACCTGGACTGACAGCTCCAATTCCAAGCTCCAGCTGAATGACACATCCTTGAAACAAGGTTTATAAGGCAGCCCCAGGACAGCCTGAGAGGGTCGCAGGACCGCAGCGCTGCCCACCTTAAATGTGAAACTTGAATTGCCCTGCTGCTCCTCCTCATGTATCACACAGGCTAGCCCAGTCATACATCCCAGCCTCTCTCTTGGGCAGCCCACAGCCTCCGCCGTAGGGCACCACCAGCTCTTAGAGCCAGCATCCTGCCTGTCCCATGTGCCTCTCCCACTGATCTGATAACCACATGATCACCTTCTGATGGCACCATGCCCCCTATTGAAAGGGAGAGGGGGAAGCTCATGGGGAAGATTGCAAGAAAGGAGCTCTTGTCACATGCATCTGGAAAACATGGGACAGCAAGGCAGGGTGGGTGTGTTCGTTGGGGGAGGGGGATTACTGCTGTTACAAGGACTACTAAGTATCTAGATAGGGAGAAAGGCAGATGGATTTACAAGTGGAGTTAGCTGGGTTTGGAGGAGCAATGACACATGCAGGCCTATGTCTGCCAGTATCCAGCACAAGAGCGCAACAGCAAGGAAACAGCCCAGCCAGTGTGTACGAGCCCCTGGCCTAAGCCCTGCTGTTCCCTACACTGGGTTGATCTACTGCTCCACAGAGGAGAGGAAGGATTACTGGATCTTATCTCCTCCCTGATTAGGAGCTGGCTGAGAGGGATGCTACTGTGTTAATGCCCATGCAAGCCCCAGTAAAACAGATCCCAGTTCAATGCTCAAAGAAAGTCACTGAAGGACCCCATCCTAGTGGAGCAGCCCCTTAATCCTGCCATCTGCCAGCCCCTAAGTGGGGCAAAATCCATGGAGAACCTCTTGTGTTTTAACACAGTCAGCTGGCTGCCAGGTGCCTGCAGCAATGCTCCTGGGTGTGATGTGCTTTTTAACAGTGGCCCCCAGTTTTGCAGTAAGAGGCTTACAGCAGAATCAGGGCAACTCAAGGCACTGGTCATTGATGGCACTGACTAGAAGATAAGATACAAATAATCCGATTGAGAGAACTTTCACACAGAGCAGCCAGCACATGGCCCAGCACATTCTCCTTCCCCTGAGAGCTATGTGGCAAAAGTGGGTCCCAGCCAGCATCTGCATGGACCCCCACTTCTTAGGCACTTCAGGGCTGATGTGTGTTGAGGCTTGAGATTCTTCACCCCACTAATGGAGCCAGACAATCTCCCCTAGGGGGAGAGGAGAATTCAGCTCTGGGCGTCCCTGGGCTCCTAACACAGACTTCAAGAGAGGGAGGGGGAGATGTGACCTAGGAGGAAGAGAAGGGAGACTCCTAGGGCTGGAGCGTCAACTCTACTGGATACACGTGGTGGAAATGCACCTGGGCCATCTGTCACACTAGAGTTCCAGCAGCGGGTGAACGGCAGGCTGTTTGTGGCACCAGCACTTCCTGTAGAGACAAGCTGCACCACAGTAGGGGAAACCCCTTTGCAGTGAGGTGCTTTGTTAGCTTCCTAGGACAGAAGCCCATGGACTCATGTCACTTCCAACACAGACTTGGTTTCCAAGACCAGGACTGCCCCCAAATAGCCATCCTGGGAAGAGATGAACCTAGCATCCTGTGCCCCCTTGAAATGGACCTGGGGTGAAGCCCCTCTGGAATGTGAGGAAAAATGAACCTGGACCAGATTTCTATGGCCCAAGGGGATGGCATCAGGGCAGCATTTATTGGAACACACCCAAATGTGGGGTTGTGACCACCTCTGCATTGTGACTCAAGTTTGCCATTACTTGCTGCTCCATGAATAGTTTGCTGAGCTGTTAAACTACTCTGCTTAGTGACCATTACTGACAGCAGGGAATGTTCTGCAGGGCACACTGAAAACAGTTGCAGTAGCCTCTGTAAGCACAGTGTGGCAGGCACATGCATGCACATGTGACTAAGTGAGCAGTTGTTGGGGATTAATCTGGGATGTTTGAATTCAATTAAAACCATGCTTCAGTCCTATAGCACCATGGTCAGGTGTCACCTCCCAACCAGGAGAGCATACAACCTCCCCCAAAGATGAATGATCCTCAGTGCACCAGACCAACATCCAAATCATAGGGATGAACAAATAACTACAGTTGCCTGCAAGGATCCCTCACCCCAGCAGATCCCTCATTGCAGGGAGAGGTGCAAACCTATGACAGACTCATCAGATGCAGAACCTGTGATCATAAATCAGAGGTGGAGACTGAGTCACAAAGCACATTCCAAACCTAGCAAGGAGCAACTTCAACCAGCATCACAGGGAGAGACTGGCTATGGTCCGCACACAAAGGAGCCAGAAAGTCTCCAACTGATCACGGACAAAAAAAAAAAAAAAAAAAACTTAATCAAAAAGCAATGAGGAGGAGCTGGGCCTGGACAAGGGAGAGTTGTGGAGATGGCATCAAGCTACCTATCACTGGGTATTAACCCAACAGAGGGTGAAGCCCTGCCCTAGGCAGATCATGCCATCTGTGACACAGACCTGAGAGCTCCACTTCCGTTACACACTGGCTGTGTTTGTATAGCTTGTCAAGCCAATGAAGTATAAACTGAATGCAGGCATTTCACATCAGCATCTCGCTGAATATACCCAGTACAGGGAGGGGAGGGAGAAAAAAGCCTCTGTTTCCCTTTCCTTTCTCCCACCGGCCACTGGCTTTCAGCTTCCCTGAGTGAGGCAGTGGCCATCTGCACAGCACAACCATGCAGAATTTAACTTTTTATTAGCTGAATTTGGGCCTGGTGAAAGATGCCTGACTCAGAGCCCAGGAGATGGAGGCCTCTATTTCTCCCCAGACTGGGGACAGCATAGGAAGCAGACTTCCCACACACCCAACTTTCTCCTTAGCCAGATCCGAACTCCACTGAAGGATCTAGGGATCTTGCTGCAGAAAGTCTCAGCATTTTACAGCTACTTCCGATCCATGCTGAAAAGTGTGAAACTGTCTAACGGTCGCTGCAGCTTGTTTTGATGTTGATGTCCCCACACTTTCACTAGGCCACAGACTCATCTTGCTGAAGAGTTACAGTCCTATCACAGAGTGGCTGGCCCCTGTAAAGGACGCATGTCCAGCCCTCCTGTGACAAAACGTGTGCTCCCAGTTTGGCCAATCAAGAGGGTGGGGCAGCACCTGGGGGCTAAAAAAGGTCAGGAGTTACACCCAGTGAATCAGAGCAGTGTGGAGGAGACTGGAATAGGTCTCTAGGGAAAGCTTTGCATGATAGAGATGATAGAGGCCCCTGCAGAGAGGAAGGAATTATCATCAAGAATTAAAGCAGAGGGGCTAACTGGCTAATCTTATAGACCCAAAGACAGGGCTGGGAGGCTGAAAAGGGCGGGCCGGGGGGGGGGGAAGCCAGGGAGAGGATAGCCGGCTGTCCTTACTGAGCCAGAAAGCCAAGGCCAGAGAAGGCTGGAGAGGGATGAAGGCTGGGAGCAGCACTGGGAGATACCTGCTGGCTCTTGGAGCCGGACAGCTGGACCTAGAGGACCCGGGAAAGGCAAGGGAAATGAGGGAGGATGCTCCGGGGGTTTCTTCTGAAAATAGCAGGACTGCATGCCACTGGGAATGGGGGGAGTGGGGGAGAGGACATCTGCATACAGACAGGGGAGGACTGAGAGTCTGGGCATGGTTGAAGGCACTAGTCCCTCATTGCTCCACATACCACACACAAGATGTCCTGAGTTTTTATGACTGCTTTACTGGGGTGAGAAACAGATTGTGTGGGGGAGACTTTTGTTGTGGACCATTTGGACTATATTGTTTTAATTATCCAACCCCATCGAGGTGTAGCATTGAGATAAAAAAGCCTGAAGTGAAGTTATTGGGCCACCGTAGAGGGGGGAACTGAGGCAGGCAGGCCTCTCGGGGATATTGCTTCAGGCCCTCAACAAGCTCAGGAAGACAATGCTGTATTGGTTACCCTGGGTTCACCTTTCTGAGGTTTCCTTCACCACCACCACCATGGCAAGAAACTATTTATTTATTTAAAAGCAGAGATTCCAGGACACAGTTCTGTGGCCAGGGGTGAATTTAATAGCCACAGAATCGTGGGATACACCACATCCTGCCAATGTCCTTCAGTCACGTCCTGGAAGGGCCAGCTGTAGGGGTGCAAAGGGCATTCAAGTCCCAAAACCTATCTGATTTCTTTGTTAGGACTATGGACTTGGGCTAAAGAGTCCCACCAGAGGTGCTGGACTCTGCAATGCAGACACCTGCCCACATGAGGCTGGACTGAGAGCCTGACAGTGTCAGATGGCAAGGATGTTCACCCCTGACCTGGGCTGCACTGGAATCAATGACCTTGAGGAGGTAACAGGCTCCAACCCTCTCATCACAGGAGACAGCAAGTGAATGCTTGAGAACAGGCTCTTGGGAGTCATCTCAAGGGATGACCTGGGAACAGTAGGAAATGAAACCAGAGGACCAAGGAAGCTATATTTAGAGGCTTCAACAGGTCTCAGGAGAGACTGTCTGCTCCTCTGCATTACAACACAAGAGACCAGCCTAAGTCAGTATCTCTGCCCTCCTTCCAGAGCCATATCACCCTCTGAAAGAACCTCTGTTCTCCCCACCTGACAAGGCCTGTCCAGCTCCTCACAACTCAGTGTTTTTATTTCCTGACAGAGCCCAGGCCTGCCTGGCCAATTCACAACATCTCACCACATGAATTCAACCCCACTACTATCCCAAGCTTTCCTCGTGCCTTACACAGCTGCGTTCTTTGCATATGGGTAAGGACGGCCCTGAATGTTCCCCTCTGCACTCTAATGAAGGGCCCACTCCCCCAGACAAAGGGGTTTGTAGCCCTCCCCTGGGTCTCCTGTCCCCTTGACCGGATTACAGAGTTTCCTGGAAGGCACACTCTGGCCCCTAATCAGATTAGGAGACCTGCCACCTTCTCCACAGCAGCAAACATGGAGACACGGACAGCCCACTGCTCTGACCTCCGCAGGGAAGCACAAGCAGGAGCTGTAGCTTGTCACCTCCCCCACAAATAAACAGAAATGTCAGCAGGAGAAGAGCAGCAGCCCGAAACTCCTGCAGATGCAGCTCAGCTCAGGAGCTCAGGCCTTGGCTCCTGTACAGGCATACAAACAGCAAAGCCCTTCTTCTTCCCTTTTCCCTGACCATGCTCATTATCTGTGAAGTGAAAGGAATGGGAAGAACCAGAGGTTGAAGGGCTCACCATGGGTCACTTCCGTGACCCCAGCTAGTATGTGTGTGGGGGTGGGTGGGGAAGGAGGTGTCTTTTCCCACCCCCTGCTCAAGAGCCACATCCAGGTGCAGCTGTCTCTGAGTCCCTAGTGGGACTTCTGTGTTGAATTCTTGACGGGAGCTCTGCTTGGATCACAGCAGGTTGCAGGCTTTAAATTCTAGGTCATCCCCATGGCTTTCTGATCTCCATACAGCAGTGATTCTCAAACTTTTGCTCTGGTGACCCCTTTCCCCATAGCAAGCTTCTGAGTTCAACCCCCCTTAAATATATAAAAAGGTGTTTTTAATTGATAACACCATTGTAAATGCTGGAGGCAAAGCGAGGTTTGGGGTGGAGGCTGACAGCTCGCGACCCCCCACATAATAACTTCATGACCTCCGAGGGGTTCTGACCCCCAGTTTGAGAACCCCTGCCATATAGGGTTTCTCGGTTCCTGGAACCAGTCCTCCGCAAGGTCCCTGCACCATTAGCTGCTTTTCCCTGGCAACAGCATGGAGATATATACAAGGCCCCATGTACTACTCCGCAGCAAACTGGGCCCATATCCTGGGGCAAGGCCCTTTGGTTTGTGACAAGAGCAACAGCCTGAAAATTTGGTAGTGAATTTATCTGAGTTCACATACAGAAAGGTAGCCAATTAAAGAGGACAGTGAACAATAGTTAGTGCAATGGGAACTGGGGGAGGAGGAGACAGCCCAGCAGAGTACAGGCTACAGAGCCTCCTCTCATCCACCTCCACACATACATGAAACAAAGAGACACCATGTCCCCAAACCGAGTAACACCTCAGAGAGGCGTAGGCGGGAGTTTGCTTTGGTTTCATGTTTGCCAGCACACTGCCTCACCCCACAGACCTTCCCCAGCGTAACTGCTCCTCTCACCCCATTCCCAGGGTCACAGTGTGACAGCACAGTGCCAAGGGAAGGAGGTCAGACAGATTCATACCACAAGCTAGCTGGCAGCTCCATCTACAAGCCTGGACTGGGGCTTGTACCTCCATCACTGCTGATCATTAAAATCCCCATGGTTTACAACTCCCAATGTTTGTTCTGATCACCCTATTTACCCCCTCTCACAAAAAACCCATTACACTCCATGGGTGGGGCCCTATTTCAACTACTCACCTATAGGGCAAGGAAGGTTAGGAAAGGATTTAATCCTCATCACATGCACCCCTCCCCCCTCATGGGAGGGACTTCATTCTGACTGCTCACTTACACCATGAGGAGTAGGGTAACCAGAAAGGTGGTAGGGATTAAATTCCATATCACCTGATCGGCTCTAACCTCTTCATCAGCCCAATTAAAAGAATTGGCCATCTGGGGCCAAGATGCATGCACTGTGCACTTGTTTGTATCAATTCCAGAGCCTCCCTTTATGGCAATTACAAGATACAGAAATAAGCCTGTCCTCAGAATGCATGAACCTAACTTGTTGCAATTGTGGCTTTCACAGAAAGCTAGTGCCACTGCCTCTTCCACCTAACAGGCCCATTCCAAGCTCTTCAGGGAGTACTTTATTAGAGGCGGCACCAAGTTCACAGGCATCACGTGCCACTGAGGCCCACTCTGGATCCCAGAGAAAAGAGTGGGAAGCAGGGGGAATGCCCTCACCATTTGAATTTGTTGCCACTCCAGTGACACTGCATTTTTATGAGAGCTGAATGTGGTTGTAAGCAGCTTGGGCTATGCTGCAATCCACCTGCAGGATTCCATTGCAGTGAGGTAGTGGTGACACATCAGGTGTCAGCTATTTGGGTGGGTGGGTATCTGGGGCACACATTGCTGGTGAAGGCACACGCCAGGCAAAGGGCAGTGGGGCTAGCATTGGCTCAGTCTCTCCTACACAATATTGCCTGTAGTTCCATGTACTCACTGCTTATCTGATTGAATGCGACAAGGCTGTCACCATATCACCTGAGGCGACAAGCTCATCAGCTCAAGTTACAGTGAGCAAAGTCAGGTCTGGGCAGTGCTAAGATGGGAGACTTTCAAGGGGCAGTCAGGTGCTTCAGAGAGTGATGTGAATGACTCAGCAGGGGGCGCCGACCTACATAAGTGAGGAATGACCCAAATGCTAGGGGGCATTGTGATGCTGGAGGGAACATCTTTCCTATAGGATATAAACACAAATTTCTGATCACTTGTGGTCACAAAAGGTCCCTGTGGATTTAACCCCTATGTGCTGGCCACATTCCAGCCTAAGGGAGGTGTATGCTTCTCAGTCAATCACTGTTAGAAGGAAGTGTATACTAGGGATAAAGACTGTCCAGTACTATCCTCCCCAAAACACTACCCCTAATACACCCAATGCCGCCCCACCTCAATCCCAATCAGGTGGGACTCGAACTCACTGGCCACTCTGAAATTCACATGGGAGCCACTTGCATAGCAACTGAAGCAGCTCACAGGTGATGTCTTACCCGGTACTCACATCCCACCCCAAGGATCACCGTACAAGGACTTTCCCTTTCTCCAAGGCCCACAGAGAATTCTAACTACCCTATATTTTTCTGCAGAGCCAATGACTGAGGTTCTTTAGTATCTAAATCATCCCCATCCAGAGGGGAACAACCTACTCCTCCAGCATGGTGCTTCTGCTGAAAGAAGAGGTACAAGAAAGGGTACAGCCACCAGATAGTTGGACTAGAGATTCCAGCAATGCTGGACAGTACAATGTCATGAGTATGCAGGACGTCCCTTTCCCCCCCCCCCCACACACACCCTGCCTCCTTCTATACTGTCCTGTGTGACATGCCATCCTCCTCATCACCAAGGGGTCCATACAGATACACCCCCCCCCCCAGTTCTCTCCCTACAGATAATGCTGCACATAAAACTGCAGTACATATACCCTCAAGGACACATTCCCCTTGGGAAGGAGAGGAGAGACACAGTCTAATCTTGGGAGAAGGAGAGATGGCATCATGCACTGTCACAGCCTCTGCCGCCAAATCTGAAACCGGAGCAGAAGGAAGAAGCTTCCACTCTGCCACTCAGCCTCTGCTTAGAGCCAGCCTTGTGATGGAATCACCTTGGCAACATGTCAGGCCTGCTCATATCAATATAAGGGCTGGCAAGGGAGAGGGAGCAAAGAGGGAGACTCCTGACTGGAGGATGGGAAAAAAACAGTCTCCAGAACACTGAACAATGAGCTAGTGCCCCAGAGCATTAGGGCTGAGGAGGAATGGGGCAAACACTGGAAATCTGACAAATTCAGGTGGGTGATGGGGGAGGAAGCAGCACACGGGGCCTGTAGGCAAGGAAAATGGAGTACAAGCAAGCACCCCAGAGCCTCACAGCCATGGGGACATCACAATCATTGCTTGAAGCACCTGCTAGGCTTGCAGGCTTAATGCTCTGTGGGGGGCAGATGGCACTCATTTCCTACCATCTCCCAGGGGCTGCAGGATTGTTCTGTCACACGGAGAGAGGAAAGGAGATGTTACTCAGTCAGCCTTGAAAGTGCAGAAACAAGCCAGAGTCCCATATTTGCAGGAAAGAGAGCTGTGGGGGAGGATAAAGTTTCCCTTTACTCAACTTACATTCAGAGATTCAAAGGAAACAGTGCTCACTGAGAGTCCAAGAACATTACCAACCCCTTCACTCTTGTGTCCAGCTCATCCCCAGGACATTTCACAGCTTAGCCAAGTTCTTAACCTGCCTCAAAACTTCTGACATTACCAGGAAAAATAACCCTCACATACTCCCTGAACACAGTCAGCAGCTTCAGTTGTGGAGATGTCCCAGGACTGGAATAGCAGGGTGTGGGGAAAGGGGCATGTCAGGATCAAGGGGCATTGTCAGAGCTGTATATGGGCTGCCCGGGACCGGAATAGCAGAGGCCAGGAGGGAAGGAACAAGGTGTATTTGATTCACACTTATTCACCATGTATTACCTTGAATTATTTTGCAATGTGTGAACAGACTAGCAACCACTTAGTAACATTTACCACACAGGTGACCACTTAAAATAACACCCACCATACAGAGCACAGTGCAGCCTCCACAATGACCAATGTGATTACACACCGATTCAACCAGCTGTCACCACAACATCTGGTCCAGTCCTTTGCCATTGCATATTGTTCACTGACTAATCAGACACTAGGCCGCTCTCTTGCGGGCAGGAGCCTCTAACTACATCTCTAGGACTGAAATTATGGCCTGCTCCTATCCACACCATCAGCCTCCCACACAGAACTCCCTGCTCAGCCCAGTGAGGGTACATCTGTGACATACAGAATCTGTGAGTCCAAGGACAGCAGCCCGACCCTGCTGGCCAGGAACAGACCTACACAGCCCCTTCCCACACTCCCCATCAAAGCAAGTGGTACTGACACTACTTGCACAAAAAGTAAGCAGAGAGCTCAAATATCTTTCTGAAGAAAGCTCCTCAGTCGAAGGATGGAACGTGGCCCAGTGAGAAGGAGAAAGGAGCACAAGATACAGAGGAAGACATGGTGCTTGCTCCTATGGCTACAGCTATATTGCAAAAAACACTTAACAACTCTCAGCAGCGAATCTCAGAGCCCAGGTCAACTGACTTGGGTTCACACTACAGGGCTCAAAATAGCAGTATAGGTATCTATACCAATGGTTCTCAACTTTTTTTTTTTTTTCCCACAGACCACTTGAAAATTGCTAAGGGTCTCAGTGGACCACTTAATGATCTGTCCAAATGTTGCTTGTACCATTAGCTAACTATTGTAAAGTGTTTTGGATAAAAGTGCTATGTGAATAATAATAATAAAGTTTTTTTGTCCTACAAATAAAAGCAGAAAACTCATATTTTAATACCAGTAGTCTTACCTTTCTAATGCAATGGATGTGCCCTCTCTCTCCTGCTGTGGCAGCCCTCAAGCAGGGGCTGGGAAGGAGGGGCGGGAGTCTCTCCCCAGCAGCCACAGTCTTGGAGCTGGGGAAAGTCACCTCTTTCTCTAGCTGCCGCTGCAGTCCTGCACATCTCAAATTCCCCCCACCCCTTCTTCTCACCCCACTGCCCCCCTCCCACCTAACCTCTATTCCTAACAAGACCATCACCTCACTTTACACCTTCTCTAGGGTCCAGGCACCTTATTAGCAGAGCCACACCTGCGCAGCTCCACTAATTAGGTGGGAGGCCCTTCATTTTTTTGTGTGCAGCCACCCAGGCATGCGCACCTTAAAGGGAACTATCTGCGGACCATCTGAATGAAGCTCGCGGACCACTGGTGGGCTGTGGACCAGTTTGAGAACCTCTGATCTATACTATACTACAGGCATCTATACTGCCATTTTGAGCCTTGTAGCATAAGCCCAAGTCAGTTGACCTGGGCTCTGAGACTCGCTGCCATGGATTTCCTTCCCCTCCCACCCAATACAGACATACCCTAAGAGACCCAACCCTTCCTGGTCTGGAGATCCGCCTGCCCCACAAGCGCTAAGTCAAGTCACAAACACTGGAACAACAGGAAACCTGAAGAAACAGCTCCTTCTGGTCACCAGTCCCCATACCCCAACCCAGCTGATATGTGCCTCTCTGTTCATCTGGGATGCATACTGTCCCTAATACTGACTCCTGGGATGCCACTCCCAACACACTTCTTCGATAGCCAAGCTCTGTCTCCACTCCAGCTGTGCCCTTATCTCTAATTGGATAAGAGACCGGAAATAATGAAAATTTGGGGGGGGGGGTTGTTTTTTGTTTTTGTTTTAAAACAGTGAAGGTAATTAACCATTGGAACAATTTACAAAGGGTCACGGTGAATTCTTCATCACTGACAATGCTTAAATCAAGACTGGGTGTTTTTCTAAAAGCTCTGCTCCAGGAATTATTTAGGGAAAGTTCTATGGCCTGTTACTCAGGAAGTCAGGCTAGATGGTCAAAATTGTCCCTTCTGGCTTTATTATATATGAACAGTCCTGCCTCCTCTCAGACCTCCAAGGCAGGCTGATCCAATGCCATTTAAGGAGAGGATGAGACAAGGGCTTTATATCTAGGAGCTCCTAGATTCTCCAGATAAGCCCACATAGAACCTCTTCCACTGGTGTTGCAGGGGAGAATTCCCAATCTGATTATTTAGTATTTCTATTACATAAACACCCAGAGACTCCAGTCAGGATCAGGTCCCCATTATACTTGGTACTATACATACACAAACAGTACAAAGACATGTTCCCTGCTTCAAAGAAGCATACAGTCTAAATTCTACAGGAATCAGCAAATGTCAGGAAGTGTGAACCAGCAACAACACAGCTCAACTTCACTCACCAGAGGGTGAACAGTACTATCTGAGGGTCCCAGGAGCAAGGGAAAGGTGTGTCTAGGGGAAATGGACTGGGTATGACTAATAGGGAGTTTCGTGCCTCATATCACCTCCCACTGTAGCAAAAAAAAAAAAAAAAAAAACAACAGACCAATGGTTCATGTAGCCTCCTCTTCTATTTCCAACAGCCAGAAGCTAGTTTCATGACACTATACGCTTGGATTTCTTGCTGACCCCACCTACTGAACAACGGATGTTCTGAAGTATGAGGATCAATACCCTTTGAGCTTGTACAAAAGCCAGTGTCACTGCTGTTATACTAGTGAGTTTTTTCTTTTTCTGACTCAATAGTATCTTGCAGCAGTGAGTTCCAAAGTTTAACCATATAATAAGCAACAAAATAAAGACGTCCAATGGCGAGCATGAGGGAAGGGGAAGAGGTGTTGTGCCTGACTTGTGAAGTTCTTTGGAAATGCTAAATTGTAGTTTGTTCTCTCCAAACTCTACATACCTCCCACCCTGCAAGTTGCAGCATCAGGAATATGACAGTAAAGACTTGGGCCTGGTCTACATTAGAAAACCATAGCTATAGTAACAAATCCTTCTAGCAGAGACGCAGCTTACACCAGTAAGAGTTCTTCTGCTAGTATAGCTCAAGCCAGTCCTCAAAATGAAATATGCTATACTGGCAAAAACTACCTTTCTGCTGGTATAACTTGGCTGGGGCTTTTGCAGGCATTGCTACACTGGTTAGGGGCATGATTTATTTCCCCTCGTAAGTGACATAGCTATACCCACAAAACTTAAGTGTAGACCCTAAGACCAGAGTTTAGGGGGAGCGAGCTCTGGGCACCAGCACAGCAGGCACCTGTGTTAGGGCAAGCCAGGCTAGGGTGCCCAGGATCCTGAATCAGAGCCCACATTAAGACACAGCTGCAGACAAGCGGCCCCGGGGACAGTGTGGCGCGAACACTACAGCCCCAGGCTACCAGCCCCGCGGCCCAGTTCCCACGAGGGCACGTGGCTCCCTCGCCGCTCACCTGCGCCCGAAGATCCTGAGCCCCGTGAATCTCTTGTTGCTGTGCCTTCGCCCCAGCGCCGGGCCCTTCTCCGGCTCCAGCGAGATCTCCGAGCTGCTGGAGGACGGGGAGCTGGAGGCGCTGGCGCCCGCGAACCCCTCCTGCTCCTGCGGCTCCATGACCCGTGGCGGACCCGGCCCGGGGGCTCTGCGCTCACCTGCCGCCGGGCGCCCCTGTCATAGCCGTGGGTGCCGGCGGTCAGCGGGGGCCACCTGCCCATGCGGTGCCGCGGCAGGAGCGCGCCGGAGACAGCCCGGCCCCCCGCCTGGCCCCGGGGCTGGGAAAGCACAGCACGCCCCGCCCCCGCCGGCAGCCTGGCTCATGCCCCGCCGGGCGCCTCCCAGGGGCAGCCCGAGCGATGCAGGAAGAGGCAGCGCTGAGCCGCGCAAGGTAGCGCCCGAGGACCCCCGATAGCTGCCCGCGCAGCTGCCTCCGCGCAGCAACGCCAGGCCGGCAGCCCCACCTGCCGTCGGAGCCGCACTCTGCAGCCAGCCGGCGGGGCCCGCTCCTGCCTCCAGGCGGCAGCGGGCTGCAAAGGGGGCGATGCGGCGCGGGGGCAACCGGTGCAGAGCCGCCGGGGAGGGGACAGCCCCGCTCTGGGGCCGCCGCTTTCGGGCCCCGCGAGCTGCTGGAGGGAGCTCAGAGCCCCGCGCAACAATATCGGGCCCGGCCGGGCCCGCCGGCGCCCCAGTCCCCGGCCCTGCCGCTGCGCTCAACTCAGCGCCCGCTTGCACGCTGGACAGTTCCCCGGGGCACTGGGCAGCCTGCTCTGGGGGGACCGGCGCAGGGCAGGAAGGGGGGGAAATGACTCGCCAGCGGAAACTGCAGGGGGAAATGAAGGAGGCCAAGGGGATTTGACTGAGACCTGGGGAAAGAGCTCTGGGGGATCCTTCCGGAGCTCGCTGGGATCGCTCATCCAATGGCTCCCGCACTGTGCAGGGAGACTAGTTTGGTGCCGACTGTGCATATAGTGCCACCTGCTGAAGCCCCAACACCCTGGGGATGTTCTTCGGGGGCCTGCCATCTAAACACTGATCGGAACTGACCCTGTTTAGCTTGAATTAAGATTCTACTGATGTGAGCTTCCTCAGAGCAGTGCCTTGTTGGTGCCAGTACAAAGACTATCTCGGCAGTGCCTTCGTTATGTTTGGATTGGTTCATCTGCAGCAAAGCCACATCCTGCCAACCCTTTCACTTTCATGCAATTGTCTCAACACCTTATTTGTCTTAGTGCATTAAAGAAGCCTTACATTATCTGACACCAAATCAACCTCATATGACAACAGTTAACACATCTTAGCCAAAAAGCTGCCGCACAGAGACAAAACTCAATGCCACTGATCCACATTAGAATGAGGATGGTGTCATTCTGGTTAAGGAAGAGTTAACTAGGACTCCAGTAGCACAAGCTTCTACACAGCACTGCAAGGCAATGCCATCTGTGACTCAAGCTGTGTGAACTTCCTTGCTGTAGTGCCCTGTTGATATCCTAGATTTCAAGGCATCTGGTCACCATCACCCCAAGCAAGTCAGAGGCTGAGCTCCAATCTCATCCATTCTCTGTCTAAATGCCACCTTGGCTTCAGCTGGCTCTCCATGTCCCAGAAATGCTTTAGCAAGACCTAATTTACCAGGCAGCAAGAAAGCGTGATCCAGGGACAGCCTCATTCCATAGACTTGGTTCCCCCATGGGAAGCTGCTGTTGCTCCCCTTTGGATCAGTAGCCTGCAAGCAACTCACACAGCAAAACACAGATAGCCACACTAGTAGATGCTTGAGTGGTGAAGCTTTATTGGACTGGGAGTTGGTATCAATAGGAGCAGGTAGCTTTGAAATGAACCCATTCCAGCTCACAGTGTACCTAGAGGGACAAGGATGTTTCAGGACCTGTCCCAAGGGCCACCCCATGACTGATTCCTGTGGCTACTACTGTTATTGGCCTATGGGCCATAGCAAGGTGTATGGAGAACTAAAGTGTTTACACAGCAAAGGGAGGAGGAGAAGGATTAGGGCTTACCACGTATCCAGTACTTCTGTGATGGGGTGTTCACCCCACACCACCCCTGAAGGAGTTAAAATGACTCAGACGGATCTTCCTGCCAGGATGGGCTGCACTGAGTGAGGTGTACGCTGGTTATACAGCCCTCATTGAATCTGAAGCCCAGCTAGGCAGGAAGAGGAGAGCAGAAAGGGGCTGCTCCAGAGGGAGAGAATCAGCGGTCACTCTCAGGGTGGAGAGAAAGGAGTAGGAAGAAGCCTAGGGGAAACAACAGCAAGGCTGAAACTATCTGGATCTTAGCTGCTGAGTGTAGGGTCCCTACGCTGGAACCCAGTGTAGAAGGTGGGCCCAGGTTCCCTACCAGTTGCTGCGGGAGTGGCACAGACAAGGCACTGGACTTTGAAGATTGCCTGAGGCAGTTTGTTTTCAGAGACTGATACTTAAAGAGGAAAAACTATAGTGACCTGGCCAGAGGGCCAAGCAATGAAGAGACAGCGCTGAAGTGTGTGGAGTGTGAGAGAGGCCCCAGAGTGAAAGACTGGGACAAAGGGCAGAGAAACTACAAGAAAAGATGTCAAACCAGTGGCAAGTCACAAAGAGGTGCCCTAGCAGTGAGTGGCATGAACCCTGTGACAACCTCCCATTGTTAAAATTCTCTGCAGACACTACTAACTCCTAAAGCTTCACAATCCCTCTGCCAAGAGGGTCAAGACCACATCCCCCATGTTACAGATGGGAAAACAGAGGCAGAGAGGCAGAGAGGGGAAGAGCCCTGCCCACGATTATGTAGGGCACCACTGTCAGGGCCAGAATTAAAACTCAAGAGATCCAGACCCTCAACTGTGTGTTCAGCACCTTAGAGTGCAGGGGGCCTGTACATGCTGAGCTCCCTCCCAGTCAGCCTGTCAGCTCAGGAAGTAAAGTAGTGTTGCTCACACTCCCTCTCTCATGCTAGCAGGAAGCTGCTGCCCAAACTCAAAAACAAGAGAGCTTCCCCTTCCTTCTTTTGTTACATTCACTGTAGCATCCTGTTTAAATGTGGACTGTGAGTCCTTCTGGGCAGCATTGTGTTAACACAGTGTCCAGCTCAATTATACCCAATGCTGATTAGGGCCTCTGGATACAGATAATGATGATACTAAAATCAAAGCAAGGGGAAAGTGAGGCCAGATTCTTAACTGTGCATCTCCCCAGAGGAACCATCTGAATTTTCCCTGGGTGTGCCCCCAACAGCTGCTTAGGCCCTAAAATCAGCTCCCTTGATGCATATCAATTCAGGAAAGCCCCAGAGACATGACAGGCACTGTCCAGCAGCTTTCAAGTTCCTCTCCTTAAAAGCTGCCCCATGCTCTCTGTCCACTTCTCTCTTTATCCCCCACGTGTCCCACAGAGACCTGGACAAATTAGTTCTCAAGTTCCTCAGCAGACAGATGATTCCAGCAAAGGCAGAAGCCAGGCGGGTTGCTTATTTCCTTGTCCAAACCACAATACAGGTTGCAATATGTTCCTGTGACAAACAGTGAGCGCTATTCCCCCACTGCCAGTATTCTCTTGCCCAGCACATGTTGTGGCCATATCATACTTGTTAAATGGCAAGATCTTTGCAAGAAGCAGGGAGCTGTAAAATTATATTACTCACTATACTCTTCTCTCCAACACTATTTGCCCTCTTTGCACCAAGCTCTGGCAATATCCTGTGCACAAGTTCTGAACTGCAGTGTCTCCTATTCTGTATGGCTAGGAAGACTTGTTAAATCATGCACCATTGTTACCTGCTGCTTGGGCAGCCCTAGCCACATGCTCCTGTTTTCTGTGGAAGAATGGGCAGGAACACCACACACACAGGTTGGGCTAGAAGCCAAACAGGCATCCTTCCGTTCTGCACTTAAGCTCGTGAGAGCAGGATCTCAGAGCAGCCCAGGAGCTTGCTGGAAACTCCTCTCGCTACGTTCTCCAATATTACTGATTACAGGTCACTGCATTTTATTCAGAGTAAAAATCCCTCCCCATCTCCTTGGTGGTTGGGAATGAGAGATCAGCCAGCTAATTCTTACCCCAGAGAGAGACATGGGCTGAGCTCATATAGCTGCCTCAGAAACTATCATTCCCCCAGACTGTCCTCCTTCAGCATCTCCTACCCCCACAACCTCTTGGGCTCCAAGCCCCTTCCTTTTGCTGCCTCACTCATACACCCACAATTCAAGCCTATAACGCTCAATTGTCAGAACAAGCAGTAGGAATGCTACTAAAAGGTCAGATGCAGACCACGAGGTTCTGCAGAGCTAGAGACAGCACCTCCCCAGGATAGGGCTGTACAGTGGACTTGGGTTTAATCCCCTCTATACATTTCCAAGTCAGCGTCAAGCTCATTTCACACTTTGAAGGTCTCTCTATTTTCCCCCAGGTGCTCAAATGTTTTCCTCACAGATTTTGAAATAGAAAGTTGGGCTGTCAAGCGATTCAAAAAATTAATCGTGATTAATCGCACTATTAATAATAGAATACTATTTATTTAAATATTTTTTGATGTTTTCTACATTTTCAAATATATTGATTTCAATTACAACACAGAATACAAAGTGTACAGTGCACACTTTATTTTTTATTACAAATATTTGCACTGTAAAAAACAAAAGAAATAGTATTTTTCAATTCACCTCAGACAAGTATTGTAGTGCAATCTCTTTATCGTGAAAGTGGAACTTACAAATGTAGAATTATGTACGAAAATGCATTAAAAATAAAACAATGTGCAGTTATGAAACAAAAAAATATATATATATTTGTAAGTGGCACTTTGACGATAAAGAGATTGCACTACAGTACTTGTATGAGGTGAACTGAAAAATACTATTTCTTTTATCTATCATTTTACAGTGCAGATATTTGTAATGAAAATAATATAAAGTGTGCACTGTACACTTTGTATTCTGTGTTGTAATTGAAATCAATATATTTGAAAATGAAGAAAAACATCAAAAAATATTTAATACATTTCAATTGGTATTCGATTGTTTAACAGTGCGATTAATCACCATTAATTTTTTTAATTGCCATTAATTTTTTTGAAAGCAGCAAAGAATCCTGTGGCACCTTATAGACTAACAGACGTTTTGAAGCATGAGCTTTCGTGGGTGAATACCCACTTCGTCAGATGCATGCCTCTGACGAAGTGGGTATTCACGCACGAAAGGTCATGCTCCAAAACGTCTGTTAGTCTATATGGTGCCACAGGATTCTTTGCTGTTTTTACAGATCCAGACGAACACGGCTACCTCTCTGATACTTAATTTTTTTGAGTTAATCGTGTGAGTTAACTGCGATTAATTGACAGCCCTAATTGAAAGCTTTGCACGTGCTGGCCTGCTCCACAGATCAACATCCCTGAGGACACACCGAGGTTTTAGAGTTATGTTTAATAATGGAGATGTTGATTTCACCAAGGAAACCTGTTTCCTGGTGATGGGAGTTGCCAATCCTTTTTGCACAGAAAAAAAGTAACTTTGGAAGTGAGATGGGTCCTGTGAGCTCAGTGTCTGTCCCTGAACCAGGCAAAGTCAGGCTGAGGGCTCAGTGTGTAAAGGCTGGAAGGGGAAGACCCCCTGCTAGAGATGGGGGGGGGCTGTCATTGTGGGCCAGGCACCCCAGGGAAATGCTTAGTCCTAGGTGTCCCCACAACCATTTCTAGGCAGGAGTTAAGGAGCCTCATCCACAACCCATTTCCAGCAGACTCAGGGGAGGGGGAGGGGCAGACAGTCTTATGAGCCTCTCCCCCATCCCTTTCCCTAGCAGGATGCACCACACGCTCCATGTGCAAATGGAATCAGATGCAGGAACAAACTGACTATGTACGTAGACACCCATTGAATGTTAGAGCCAGGAAATCTCAATACCCTACCACAGCCATTGGGATAAGGGAAGGGGATTACAGGCAAGGATCTGGGAACACAGGAAGCTCCAAAGAAACCTTCCCTCTCAAGGTAAGATATAAGTGGCTGCTGTCAGCACTAGAAGCAGAAGGCATCAGCCCAACAAGCAAGAGAAAACTAGCACTCAAGAGCAAGAGACCCAGCACAGGGGGTACCTTGTATCTGTGGCCTCTGGTAGGCTTTGGGGGACGTCCCATGACTGGTACCGCCACATCTGCTGCAGTGCAGGCAGGTGCTCCTCACTGTAGCCTGGGTCCTCTCTCCTGCTTCTCCCTGTGGTTGAGTTTTGGAGTCATTCCACGGGCAGGTCCTTGCCAGCTCTCTGCTATCAGAATTGTGAGGGAATAGTGGCTTTGTTCATTCTCTTCACCTGGTTCCTCTTTCTGCACTTCCTGAAAGCACAGCTAACGCTGTTGCTGCACCTCGCTGAACAATGCTCCAGCCCCGGACAGCCCACACCACAAGCTAAGTTCCTTTGCAGAGCTGGGATGCCCAGAAGCGTGTCCAGAGAAGCCTCTACTCCAGCTTAGGCGAGAGGAAACAAGCCTTGGTGCACAGGACTCTGGGATGGAGAAATCAGTCCCCCAGGGACAAAGCATCTCAGATCAGCCAAACACCTCAAAAGAGGCAGCCACAGTAGCAAATACACTGAATGGCACCCCAGGCCGCCACCTGCCTGGACTCAGGATTGACTCAGACACTGCAAGTAACACACAATATACACGCTGTAGGGACAGCTGTATTCCCCAGGCTTGGGAACATTTTGTCTATCCAGGTTCTTATATCACACCCACCAGTGGGATCCAAGCACCTTTCAGATCCAGTAAATTTCACCACAGATTAACAGATCAACAAAACAAGAAAGCACAAGAGTAAAGTCTCCATGGCAGATTATAGAATGTCTCTCACTCCCACCCCCATCATACAGTCACAGAAAATGGCAGCTGCTCAAGACAGGCAGAGAGAGACCTGAGATATTTAAAGGTCCAGTATACAGAAAAACTCAGAGCTGTCACAATCACAGCTACTCAGTCTGTCTTATTGCAGCTACCCCATTCTCACTCCAGAACAGCACTAACTAACACTGAGACAGTTTCTGGCAGTGGCAGATCAGAAGGAAGCCGAGTAAACAAGCTACAGACCTTGTGGAAATGGCAAAAGCACATTATGTTATGAGACTGATATGTCTGAACATGTCTATTATGGTGACTGAACATACCTGAAACTCACAGTCACCACCTGCATCAGCAAGGGAAAAGCAAGACCGCCAGGTGTAATGTGGTGGGAGCTAGACAAGAATGAGCACTTTTACAAGCACATGGATACTCAGCTTAGTCTGAATCTGCTCAGGCTTTAGGAAACCTTTAGATCTCACCAGACACGCCCAGAGGCTCAACACAGCCCATACTTGCTGAATACAGTTACATGGTATAGTCCTGGGGGAATTCTGTGCCACTGCACATGTGCAGAATTTATGTCCCCCGCAGATTTCTTTGCTTCCCGCAGAAAAATGACTTTCTGACGGAGAACCCACAAGAGCAGTCATGCAACTCTCCCCAGCAGTATGTTTTGGGCGCCCAGGGCAGCCAGCAGAGAGGTAAATCACTGTGGTGCAGGCGGTAGGACTGGGGAAGACTCTGCTCCCTACCCTGTTCAGCTCAGCTACTAGCCCTGGCTGAGCTGGGGAGGACAGGACTTCCTCTTTTCCCACCCCCAGATTTCTCCCCCAGCTGCAGGAAGCTCTGCAAACTTCCCCCCTGCACCCCCACCCCCACCCCAACCCTGATTCCTGCACCCATCACTCCTTAGCTGCAGGTGGAGGGATGCCTGTACAGGGAGCTGCTCCCACAACCACTCAACCCCTGTGCATCCAGAACCCCTCATACCCACAACCTCCTGCCGATCCTCACCCCACACACACTCAGAACCTCCGCAATGAGCCCCACTCCCCCTGCATGTGGATCACCCCAATGAGCCACCTGCACCCGAATCCCCACCCCACTGAGCCACACTCCCCCAGCATCTGGACCCCCTCAAATCCCTCACACCCAGACCCACCTTCCAAGCTCTATCCTCCCCCACATCCAGACCCCTCCCACTGAGCCCCAACCACCTTCACCTGGACCTCCCTGCAGAGTCCCATTACTGTTGCACCCAGAACCCCCCAATAATCCCCTGTGCATCCAGATCCCCCGCGGACCCGGATCCCCCACTGAGCTGCCCACACCCAGATTGCTCCACACAGAACCTTCTCAAACCACAGCGGGATCCCCACACACTAAGTCCCTCCACACTTGGATCCTGACTTGCTGAGACTGCCTGCCCACACCTGGCGCACATGGCATGGAGGAGGGGCATGTTTCTGGGGCAGGCCCCGTCCTTGTGCTGTGTCAGGCTTGGGTGCAGCCTCCCCACTGAGTCCATGTTCAGTGTGGGAGGGAGCTGCACAGTGATCTCCTGGCTCTGTGCAGCCAGTGGCCTGTGCTCCTCAATGCCATCCTGGAGCCTTCACATTTATTCTGCAAATAAAATATGCAGAATTTTAAAATATTGTGCACAGAATTTTTAATTTTTTGGGCGCAGGATTCCCCCAAGAGTAAAAGTGGAAGAGCCAAGCACTGCATGTCAGTCTCTGACCCAGAATTTGGGATGATAATTCCTCTGGCTGTTACAGACACTATCCAAGGAACACTGGCCCTGTGACTCCAGTTCCACTGATCAAGACCTTGCCACACAAAAGAACCCCCTGTTCTTTGAGACTTTCATATTTCTGTAACTTCCCCCTCCCATTCTCCCTCTTTCATTACAAAGTAGATGGTAGGGCTAACACAAGCCAACTTTCCCTGTACATTTTATAGCCTCCAGCAGCTCCTACTTACTTAGGCTGCATAACTCCAGGAAAACGCTGAGCACTTTTGCGACCTGTTCCTACTGTACTGTGGCAGGTTAATGGAAACACAAACATGCTCCAGCAAGGTCCCTCGCTGGATCCCATTCACATTGCATGTGTATCCCCTCAAGAAAGACTCTCTGAACTTCCAGAGTCCTGCCCCGGCATGCACTGGGTATAATATAAATGCTAGAAAGGCGTCTCTGGGCCAGTCTCTGGTGAACAGCACAGGAGCAGAGGCAGCCTCGTCAATCTGCTCAGGCTTCAGGAAACCTAGATCACACCAGGCAGGTCTAGAGACTTAACACGGCCCAGACTTGTTGAATGAGGGTTACAGGGTAAAAGAGCCCAGGGATTATATGACAACCTGCTCTGCCCTGGATTTGGGATGATCATTGCCCCCGTCACTCCCTCACAGACACTGCACCCAGAAAACTCGGGGAAGCAGAGACAGGCTGCATCCCTGTGTCACTAACACCCATGTTGGAGGACCTGAAATTGCCAACTGACTCTCCCCTACCATGCAGCAGACCCAGGGCAGTTCGCAGCAGCCCTAAGACAGGATCTCTTTGCCCCAGCACTCCCCGGCCAGCCAGCATGGTACTGTACTTCCAGAAGCCTGCCAGAAGATGGTGCAAGGTTTTCCACCGCACTGCACACGTACTGAGCGTGCGCAAGGAACGCGCCGTGGAGGGAAGAGGAGAGGACAGGGCTAGAGCAGAGTACTGGGAATGGCACATGCCTGCCCTCCACACAGCCAGGCTCGGTCACAGCCTGCTGCCTCCATGGGCGCTGGAACAATTTGTAGAGTGGGGGTGCTGAGAGCCATTGAACCAAACTGTAAACCCTGTATAGAATGGAAACCACTTCAAGCCAGCCCTTCCCAAGCCAGGACCTGGGCTACACTAAGTGTGAAATAGCCTGCACTTACATGGAGGAAATGGGGCTGTGAGTGCCTCCCCCATGCATTTGGGAGCAGGGGCCTCATTTCCTAAAGGAGTTGCCCTCCCCCAGACTTTTCAGAGGTCTATATGCTCCCTTAGGTCTTCCACTTCTCCCACCTTGTCAGGCTATAATATCACATATGTTCTGTATTCTGACACAACTTTGCCACAACATTTTTCTGAAATGAGGCCCCTGCCTGGGAGCTCTCAGCCTGCTGAGCCCAGGAAGCACCTGCCTAGCTCTATGCAGCTCCTGAGAGGGGAACAAACTCTTGGTCAAAAAGCTGACTGAGTTCCAGAGCAGGAGTAGCCAAGTGACTCCCTGACACATAGCACAGGCTGGATTTTTTCCACGTCTTCGGTCCCATGGACAGGATTCCAGCTAGAGCAGGGCAAGTGGAAGGAGAATACACTAGCAAGTGAATCCATCTACCCATGTGGAACAAGGGAAACACAAGGAGTCAGGGACACCTCCCCAGATTCTTCAGAGATCTGAACTATAAGGAGCAAACAGTTTACCTAGGCCTTCCTGTCAGAGTGTAGCTGAGACTCTGGCAGTGTGAGCTTCCCCACAGCGGTACCCGGCTGGGACTCCAGAAGCGTGAGCTTAGCTACAGCAGTGCCAGTGAGCAGCAGCCTCTTGCAGCAGCACTCCCTTTGTCCCGGATGCACAGAGGGAAGCACAGATGGATGGCTCTGTCGAAGAGCTGCAGGCACAGCTTGGTGGGAATAATTGGGAATTTAATTAGGTGGTTCTGTGCAGCCGATTAATGTGATTAAAAGGCTAGCAGGCAGGATTCAGAGGAAAGGCTGAGCTGGAAGAAGCTGTTCACCCCTTCCGCACACAGCCCCCCTGCTGGGAGCTGGTGCACTTGATGTGCTCTTGCATCTCATTTCCTCACACCCACATTCAATGACAGCAGCTCCAGGATTCTGCTCGGTGTTGAGCTACCCAGGACTTCGTGACAGTCCATGAGCTGCACAGCAAGACCACCCAGAGACTCTCAAAGAGCAGCAGGGATAGAGCTCAGGGGCTTTTGCTCCATAAGACACATGGGCTAAAGAAGAATCTCCATTACCTGTTTAGCAGTACAGGACCTATGACACACAACTGAGAGTGATATTTCCATCCACAAGAGAGCAGCTGTGTGCACTGCCTTACCCAGATAGCTATTCTATTATGTTCCTAATGCAGCCAGCGGAGTCAAAGAGAGAGATTTAGACCACCTTGTAATTGATGGGGAAGGGAGTTCATTGTGCTCAGTGTAAACATGGGATAGTTTATAAAAGGGTCAAGTTCTGCTGACTTTAACCTTATGAATTAATAAATCCCAACCCTGCACATCCCATGCACTTTTAACAAATAATGGTCTGGATAAGCCTTTACTTTACCTGCCTGTTACCCACACAGGGAGCAGTAATATCATATGCTAGCTGAGGCTACAGGAATTAGTGTATTGGCCATGCAGATGCAGCTCCTATTCTGATTTCAGCCCAAGCCTTACTTCACATCAAGGGGAAATGTCCCATCCCAAAGTAGATGGTGTCACCCGCATCTGGTAGTAGTTTGTCTGACTGTTGGCACATTCAGGCTGGCACACAGCCTGGCACAGGGTAAAGTGGAGGCACTTGGACTGCCAGGAGCCCTAATTCCTGCCCAGATGCCTGTGTGCCTTGCAGCTTTTGGGGAGAATCCAGGGTGCAAGAACACCCAGCCATACTTCCTGTTGTCCCCAGTCCAACCCTATTCCCCAGGGCTTTTGCCAGGGCTCATAACCATCTCTGCAGCTCCTGCTGAAGGCCCTGTCCATTGGGAGTACCCTCCTGAGGGCCCTGTGCAGCTCCTTTAATCTGACTAAAAGAACAGTAGTATTTGTGGCACCTTAGAGACTAACAAACTTATTTTAGCATAAGCTTTCGTGGGCTACAGCCCCATTCATCGGATGCTTTAGCCCACAAAAGCTCATGCTCAAATAAATTTGTTAGTCTCTAAGATGCCACAAGTACTCCTGTTCTTTTTGCGGATACAGACTAACACAGCTGCTACTCTGAAAACTGACATATAATCTGACTATACCACAGCAATTGCAAAGAGGCCATTAGGCAGTGGCTCAGCAGAAGGGGTTTACAAATAGGCTGCATCTCAGAAATGGAGCAGGGCACAGTTTTTCTCCTGTGCTCAGCCTCCTGGTATCAGCTGCCTGCTCTGGGGTTTGGATGCCTTAGCTGTACCCGTGTTTCAATAGTTTTTCTCTGCAATGTAGCAAGCAGAGCAGCTAATGACTGAGCTGGAACCCCTGGGCTGCACAGGAGCCAGCCACAGCTGAATGAGAGCAGAGGTGCAGATGCAACCAGCTCCCCTGGTTGTCCAGATTCCTCTCCTCTGCAGGTCTTGCTGACTCTCCGTGGCTCCACTCTGCCCCTTGCATGTGAAGCAGGCTGCCATAGAGCTCTCTCCCCCGCCTCGTGATTTACAATGCAAAGCAGCCCCCTCCTTTGGCTCTGGGTTATATTTAGCTCCCTGGCACAGCCTGTGAGAAGCATCAGGTGCATACTACCTGCCATCCCTGTGGCCCTGCTGAGAAGTCATGATGCTGTCACCCCAGCCCTCATTAGCGGCCCATGAGTCACCTTGGGGCATCATTCTCTGCAAAGCAGGCATAGGAGCAGACATGCTACAGCACGACCGGTCTCCATGTGGGGCTAATGCCACGCTGGAGGCCAGGGCAGATGAGAGCTCATCGCTGGATCACTGCAGGCAACAAGCACGAGGCTGCTGCAGCAGGCCCTGCTCTGCCTCAAGAGGGGCAGCATGGGGCTGTCAGCAGAAAGCGTCAGGATAGACCAGAGGGGCTGACTGGCCCAAGCAGCCCAGAGGAGAGGGTCTGGCAGGGCAGGAATGAGACATATTAGCCCCAGCTTTGGCAGAGCAAATGAAGGCCAAGAGGTAGGGATTGCTGAGTGTGCACTTGGGCCAGCAGAGGTGAGCAGTGCTGGAGCTGGCTGCTGCCCTCGGGGACGTCTCCAGAGCCCAGGTGGAGCCCTGCTGGTTGAGAAGGAAAAGGGAAATGGACTCCCTCCCTGCTGCTCTCCTGCCCTTGCAAGAGCCACAGCACATTTCCTGTCCTGAGCACATGAGCAACAAGAAGCCCAAGCCAGGGGGACAGCTCAGCCTCAGGTTGCCACGCTGGGCCCCTGCTGTTTGCTTTCTGGGTGCAGTGCAAACAGGCCCAGCTGCATTGGCATAGTCTGACTTCAATACTGGGGAGAGGAAAGGGTCATAATACTATTAATAACAGGCCTAGATCTAACTGCTGGATTTAGCGATTGTCAGCGGTACGTAAATTACAGTATACTTGACATCACAAATGTGGTTCATTCATTATTTAATCTCCCCTAGTTTTTTGTGTTAACTTAGTTGCCATGTTTACCAGCTACCACTTAAAAATCAACACAGCATAAAAACAAATTCTTGAATAAACAGAACTGAGCACTTTCATGTAACTATGTTGTTGACATACTAAACTGAAAAGAAATCCTTACATGACATGCATCAAAATGTGTGTCTTTCAGCAAGACTGGTAGGTTAGATTTTCTCTTTCCCTATGTCACCTTTTTAGAAAGAAAAATACCCTGCTCTCCTGGGATGGGAGGGCTTTGTTGCTGTTCAGTAAAACAAGTGTGAACTGTTTTCTCAGCACAAAACAGACCCTGTCCAGTAATTATGATTTCCTTCAGCACATGCAATGCATACATCAGAGAAATCCGTTGCTAAAGCCTGTACTCATTGCCCATCTGCCTAAGCACATTCCACTCACATTTAACCTTCCCTCTTCTCTCGGTCACTCACCTGAGCTTGACACAGTCAATGCTGTACACTGAGATGCTTGGGAAGAAGCTCAGATCTTACGTTCACTTGCTACGATGTGATTAGAATGTGGCCCCTATGTCTAGAGGTCTGTGTTTCAGGGACAAGTCTCTTATTTTAAAAGCTAGTAAAACTGAAATGGCCCCACACTGGAGTTCTGCTGTGAGGGTGAGGAACAGCTCTCCTGCCCTCCCCTTAGGCAGCCCATGTGGGGAAACTAACAAAATCTGGGAGCCCTCACCTCTACGCATCAACTCTGTGATGTATCCAGTGCGGGGGCGATGCCCTCCCATGCCCGCCCCTCACCCCAGTCTCTGCCCATGCCCATCTTCCTGCACAGCCCACAAAGCTGGGAGGTTGTGATGGTGAAGGGAGGCTCATGCTATGAGCTGCAGCTCAAGCATCTGCAGGGAACCTCTGTGGAGGTGCCAAAGACATGAGAGACCCAAACTGCTGAGATCCCTGAGGCTGCAGCAGGGACAGGCCCAAGCCCTGTCATGCAGCCCCCGGGTTTCTGCTGGAGAAAGAAGAGGATGCTCCACTTCAGGCAGCCAAGGGCTTCATCACTTGCCATGTGTCTTCTGGGGCAGTCTCTGATTCCCTGGCACCGAGGCATCTGGTGCAGGGATGATTATTGACTCAGCCAGTGTAACAGATGAATCCGAATGTGTCACTTCCTGTGCAGGGCTACCTGGGCCAGTGAGCCAGGGTGAGTTCCCCTTTGTCTGGGCGTGAGTTCAGGACAGAGTGTGGCCCAAAATATTCAACCATGCAGGCCTAAAATGAGGCACCTCAGTCTGGTAAATGGACTGATTCTCACAGTGGCCAAGCACCCCTGATTGCTGCTGCCAGGCCTGGGAGCTACAGGTGCCTCGCACCGTAGGAAACCAGCCCACTTCAGTAGAAGGGCCTAAATAAAAGGGGATTTGAGCCTAACTTTATGCCCCTTACTTTGACAATTTTGGCTAAGTGTTGCCCAGAGTCACAGCATGAGTGACTGTCAGAGCGTCAAGCATTAAAATCTGGCACCTGCTTAGCCTCTTATCGCGGTGGCAGAGGGAGCAAGAATTGCTGGTACTTTGGAGGCATCTCCCCAATGGGGCAGTTGTCCCTGAGGCAGTGAGTTTGTGGCATAATTCAGCGTCATTAGCAGGATTGGCACAAACCCGCTGCTGGAAGCACTAAATATAATCTGTGCACTGAGCCCCCATTCCACCACTCCAAGCAGCGCAGGAGCTAATTCTGGAAGGTACTAGATATCCAGAGGCTTAAAATATCATTTCCGATCATTTCAAACCCCTTTATATAATGACTGACGTCACCTCTCCCTCATGCTGGCTAATGGGGCCACAGCAGGAACTGGGCAAGCTACTGATGCCAGCGGGTAGGGACTCAGAAACCCCATTTATTCTGCTGGCCAGTGCACCTTCACGTGGCATGAAACCTGCTTTGATCAGTGTGACGCACGGAGGAGACCGTCCTGCACAGCAGTATCCACGCTCAGCAGCTACCGCAGGAGCCCTCTGCACCCTCCCACATGTAAGCCCTTGGGTAAGCACCTACCGAGTCTTACGCCATGACTGAGCAACGGCCAAAGGAAGTGCTCAAGTACAACACGCAGGGCTGCCCTTGTCTAGGGCGGAGCATATGAGAGAAGAGAGCAAGGGCTAGATGCTGCCTGCAGCTCTCTACCCTTCCAGCTGCCAAAGGCTCCATCATGTCCTCACCTCACCCAGAGCTGACCTCTGAATCCACTGTATCATAATGGAATAAAGACCTGTGCCTGTTCCACACTGTCCCTACGGAGCAGCCAGGCCTGCTGGCTTCACAGGACCCCTAGGGCAGAGTCCTGCTCTGAGACACTTTCCCACCACAGCACCCCCATCCCGTTTTTGCTTAGATGCCAGCAAAGCCTGATCAGGGCACAAGTGAGATCTCCCTAGTTCTGAACACCCTGTCAACCCATCACCTTCACAGAAACACCATGAAATTCAGTACCACGGGCAGAGTGTCTTCCAAAGAGCCCTGGTGCTGGGGGTCAGGATGAGGGGCATCTGCAAGCTGTGTAAGACTCAGGGCTGGAAGAGTAGCAGGGGCTCTGCAGGTCAGGACTGAGGAGTATCAGTAGAGCTGTAAATGGAGGGAGATCAGGCCTACCATAGCAGGATGAAAGTGATCCCCAGAAATATTAGAGCTGGAACAAGTCCAGGCTGATTAAATTAGGTTGCAATATGTTCCATTCCTCCCCTGAGGGGTTGGGATAATTGCAGCCAGCTAATCTGTTCATGCACATCTGTAGGAAAACAGCTAAGAAAGGAAAATCCTGCTCTGCGGCCTCCACTGTGCACGATAAGCCCTCACTCTCGCTAGTGGTAGGGCAGAAACCTTTTAAAGCTGCTGATAAAGCACCAAACTAAGGCAAATCATCCCCATGGTCCAAACCATGCAGCCTGTTGCACCTCTTCACTTTTTTGAGTACGTGGGGGGTCCAGAGATCCGACCCAGTAACATGGTGGGGAGGGGCCTGCCCATGCAGGACTTGGACTTCTCCTTTCCCCATTCAGAGACTAGCAACCAGGTGAGTTTGGTCAGCTCTTGGCAGAAGGTTGCCCTACTGCCCTGCCAGAAAGATAGGGATCATTCTAAGGTACCTGTGTGGCCCCCAGGTTAGGGCAGTATTTGAGTGCCTTACAATCTTTATTGCATTTAGTCTCATCACATATCTCTCAGCTAGGGAAGTGCTAGTATCTCCACAGGGAACCGAGGCACAAAGAAACCAAGTGATTTGCCCAAGGTCACACAGGAAGTCGGTGGCAGAGCAGAGAACTGAACCCAGGTCGCCGCAAGGCCTAAGTGAGCATCCTGATCATGGGACCAGCCTTCTACTCTGCATGTCTCCTCAGCATAAGATATTTAGACTCTAAGCTCCTCAGCGCAGACTCTCTTTGTAATTCATCAGGCCCCCTGATGAATAATCAATCACACAGAGCCCAGAGGAGAATGCAGGATCCAGGGGGATGGATTATCCAAGCCAGCTCACAAGAAAGCAAGAGCTGTTCCCCACCTTTCTCCTCTTGATCCAATCCCACGGCATCTAACCATATCAAAGTCCATACTATATGTGCCCCCTCCTACTCTGGCAAGCAGTGCTAGATCCTGGGTCTCTTCTCACTTACACCAGTAAGACTGAGGAGCAACTCCACAGAGATCAGTGGTGTTACACCAGGGTTCAGATGGTGAGAGAGGACAATCTGGCCCCAACCCTCCCTCTCGGAGGAGGGAGAATGGAGTCCGAGCTACTGGAGGCACCATGACATGAGTAGAACCCTAGACAGGAGGCTGGAGCTACTCAGGAATAAAAACACAACTAGACAGGGAATGTGTGTGGTAACGGCTCACAGAAGTGGGAAGCCTCATTAGGGGCCATGAGGGGTAGCAAAAACGCTGTCTCTCCCCCCGGCTAACTCCTCTTGGATGTAGAGGACAGGGGAATTGGAGGCAGAGCAAACTCAATGGAAGAAGAGCCATGCAAGGAGCAAATCATTTCATACTGGGTCCCTTTGCAACAACCTCAGAAGGTTTCCCAGGTCAGAGCTAGAGAACCAGCATCAGTCCCCTCAGTGACTTATCACTGCTCAGGGGTTTTAAGCTCCCAGGATGGCTGCAGCTGAGGCCCACTGACCTTGTATGATACAAGGGGGAGAGAAAGAACAATGTCTCAGCTCAGACCAGGAGAGTCCAACAATGAGGAGAGGGAGGAAAATGGCACCATAGAGGGCAAAGCAACTGTCAAGGCAATGCCAGTGTCCTCAGGAGGCAGCTGTGCAGATGTGTGGGGCCCATCATGCTAGGGAAGGGCCTGAGGAAAGCCATAGCCCCATGGATAGAGAAGGGAAGCAGGAGAGGGCTGTTAGAGGAAAAGGGGGATAGGGGTGTGGGGATGGTAGTGGGGAAAAAGCCTGGGGGAGGGACAGTTGTTTCCCTGGGCAGAGGTTGTGGGAGGACCCTATTTGATCTGTACCTCCCAGGATTGCTGGGCCTAGCACCGGACTTCGGGGAAATTTAAAGTGACAGGCATGATGACGAAAAGAGCCGAAAGGCCCAAGGTCAATGAGAATACAAACTACCAGCTATTGAACCAAGAGACACCCCTCACCACCACCCTCTTTCTCTGCATGGTGACTCTCTCTACCCACAGCAATTTGGAACAAGGTCCCTCAATGGGACAGGTGCACCAGGGCTCAGCTCCCACAGCCTCTTGTGTAAAATAACCCCACACCGACATGTGTCAGTGAGGGGGGTCAGCAGGTGCCCCCAGAGTCACGCACATTGGGGCATGGGCACAGACACATCTCCCTGCTACCCTAGGGGATGACCTTAGAAATCTGGGGTGGGAAAAGAAGCTTCTGTTGCGCAGAAGGTCCCACACGCACCTGCAATGAAGGGCTGGCACTGTTTTGCAGCTCCCCGCTGCCGTGAAGGTAACAGGGGAGCCGTGAAGTTTCCCAGGACTGGCCGGGGAAGCTGTCATAACATTTTTCCCAGATTTGGACCTTAGCGTCCAAAATATGGGTGTTAGCATGAAAACCTCCAAGCTTAGTTACCAGCTTGGACCTGGTAAAGCTGCCACCACCCAAAAATTAGAGTGTTTTGGGGCACTCTGGTCCCCCCAAAAACCTTCCCTGAGGACCCCAAGACCCAAATTCCTTGAGTCTCACAACCAAGGGGAATAAACCATTTCCCTTCCCCCTCCTCCTTCCAGGTGTTCCCTCCCTGGGTTCCTGGAGAGATATACAGAAGCAAGCTCCGTGAATCTAAACAGAGAGACTCCACCCTCCCTGTCTCCAGTCCTGGAAAACACAAGCACCGAGATAGCTAATCTCTCTTCCACCCCCCCCGCCTTCACCAAAGGGAATGCAAAGTCAGGCTCGTAAATCTAACACACAGAGATTTTTCCCCCTGACTTCTTCCTCCCACCAATTCCCTGGAGCCCCCACTAAAGAAAACTCCAACAGGTCTTAAAAAGAAAGCTTTATATAAAAAGAAAGAAAAAATACATAAAAATGGTCTCTCTGTATTAAGGTGACAAATACAGAGTCAATTGCTTAAAAGAATTATGAATAAACAGCCTTATTCAAAAAGAATACAATTCAAAGCACTCCAGCAACTACACACATGTAAATACAGAAGAAAAAAACAATAAAACCCTATTGTTTTATGATCTTTGTACTCACAACTTGGAAACAGAAGATTAGAAAGCCAGGAGACAGAAAAATCCTTCTCATAGCCGAGAGGGACAGACAGAAGACAAAGAACTCACATACAAACTTCCCTCCACCCAGATTTGAAAAAGTCTTGTTTCCTGATTGGTCCTCTGGTCAGGTGTTTCAGGTTACTGGTGTTACCCCTTTACAGGTAAAAGAACATTAACCCTTAGCTATCTGTTTATGACAGAAGCTTCCATCACTTTTTGCATTAGCCTCAAAGTCGTGCAGTGAGGGGAGGCTCCTACCTGTAGGACACCTGCTTTCTGATGGCCAGGTTCAGGAACTGCTCCTCCATCTCTGCCCTTGCTGCCATTCTGGCTCCTCTCATCTCGTCCAGTTGAGGGTCCAAGTCCTGATGCAGTTGGAGGCCTGCAGGCTGCATCAGTCCTAAACTCCCTTCTCTTGCTGCCCGTTGGGGGTTTCCCTGGGTCCCCTCATCCTCTCTGGCTGGCATGCAGCCTCTCCAGCTCCGGGGCGCTTCAGCCATTCACAGTGGTGATAAGAATAGCCAACCAGACAGCTGCCCAGAAGAGTCCTGTTCCCTCTGTGCACGCTGCTGGTATGCTCAGCCCAGCCCCAAAATGGTGCTGCACCTCACTTGTTCTCTAGGGCCCCAGTGAGGTTCCTGCGATGGATTGAGTTTCCTGGGAAGAAAAAAAAAACAGTCCAACTTTTTGCCAATCTTATTTATCGGCTTCCTGGCTGGACGGTTAATGCAGCTCAGAATCTGTAGTTCAGCCTCAGTCTGTCTCCTCTGCCCCTTGGAGGGTGGTCAGCAAAAGGCAAACAGGAACAGTCTGGATGGGGGAAACCCAGGCACAGCTGAGCTCCTTGGCAGAGATCTGCCTGGCCCAGCAAATACAGGAGGATGAAGGGGAGAAGGGTGAATAAGAAACAGTCCTGATCAGAAACAGGGATCCCAGGAGGCAACAAAGCCGTGAAGAGCACAGCTCCCACCAGGAGAGGGGGAGCCCAGCTCTTCCGCAGCTGGGAGAAGGGGTCAGGGCTGAGTCACCAGAGACCTCAGTGTCTCCTCCAGTAGCAGCCAAACTCAGAAGCAAAAAAGAGCAAGGTTCCTGTGCACAGATCCTGCAGCAGAAACAGCAGCCAGAAGACAGACAACGCACAGAGAGAGGGGGAAAGGGGCTGTGCTAGTGCTACACCAGAGCGCAGTGTCACCTAGATACACGCCAAAACTGGCACTTAACCCTTTGGAGCCCAGAGAGTTGCAGAGACTGGGGAACACGGCACAGCCCTCACTGCTCTCAGCCAGGGCTTCCTCTGACTGACACACACTATTCTAGCTCATCTCTCCTCATGGAGCTAGCCGCCCAGTCAAGTTAACAAGGCATGCAAATTCACACGCAGTGAGATTTGATTGGCCTGAAAAGTTGCACAAGGCTGCCAAAGAGTTACAAAGAGTTTCAGTGCTCTAGTCTCCGACATGGGGTGGGGCTGGGAGTGTGCAGCATGCTCAGGGCAGGGCTTCACCCTGTGCAGGGGGATGAATGCCCAGTGGTAGGTAGGTCCATGCTGTCTCAGTGACTCTCCTTCCCTCAGGACCAGCCCAGCCCCAGCTCCTGCTCGTCCCTTTTTGATTAAAAGTCATTTCTCCTCCCTGATCATCTGGGGACTTGCCTTGTGTCTCCCTCGCGTCCAGACCCCGGAGCAGAAAGGGGCTCCTGGGACATCTCTCCCTGTCCTGCCGGTTGCAGTCGCTCTTTGCTGCCCTGGTCCTACTGCCCTTGTTGAGACCACCCACCCCAATGAGTGCCATGCTCACTTTCCATCATCACCTCTCAGCTGGTACCCAGGCCAGTCCTGCTGCAACAGCCTGAGTTGGTCTCCCCCCTGCCAAGGCTCTGTCCAATCCCAGGAGCTCCCACCCTTGCCTTCTTCCTCCCTCAACCTCACTGGTTCGCTGGCCTTCCAGCCAAAGTGGGGGTGGGCAGAGCTTTAGCATGTCTCTGAGAGTGGTTGCTGGAGAGTGGCATGAGGTGTTCCCACTCCCACTCCTGGTCCAAATGCAGACTGGAGGATCATGCAAACACAAACTAGAAAAACCCATCCCCAGCCTCAGGGACCAGGACAGCACAGGAACCTCCAGTCTAGTTACCAGAACTTTGTCCAGCCTTAAGTGTCGCTTGTGACATTTTCCCCTTGTTCTTCCCCTCCTTCGGGTTTACACCTTACAGATGCTGTGCACAAGATCAAGCCCAGCTCCACCCACCCCACCCACATAGTCGTGACTTGTCACACAGCCAAGCTCCCAACATGCAGCTCTTCTCTTTCTGTGCGTGAGTCAGCTCCGCCAGCCCCCACATACATTTTGTTCCTCTTCTCTGGATTCCCTCCAGTTGATCATCAGCTTTTCCCAAGCTACACCGTCTGGGTGGAATTAACACCCAAAAGTTGCAGACATTCTCGGTCCCTGACAAAATCAGTGCATTCATTGTTTGCCAACCAGGCTGAGAGCTGACTGTGTATTGTGCACAGTGTGTTTCCTGCTTGCATGGATGTGTGATTGTTTTATGGTTTATTGCTCCCCACAAGAAGCCTTGAAATCAAGAATATTGGAGCACAATGGAAGAAAAGGACATTTTTCTAGTACTGAGGTCCCCAGGGCTGAACATGGCAACCCAGGTGAGGTCTCTCCAGAGAGTGACTAACCCCCTCCCTGCTCTGGGACTGAGGCCTTTGAGTACCCAGCTTAAGAATTTCACCAGTGTTTCGTGGCCATATTGTTGCAAACTACTATCCCGTTTTCTGCCCCGCAGCCCTGTCTTTCTGGGCCATTCCTGCCCCTTCCCCCTCCAGTTCTCCCTCCTACTGAGGATCTAGGTTTCAGGTTATTTTTCTCCAGCTGTGTTTCCCCAGACTGAGTCTCACCTTGCTGTTTGGGGCCTGTGCCTCTGATTTGCCTCTCAGGTGCTTTTCTGTCTTCACTGGAGTTCATGGCTCCTCACAGGTTGATATAATCAATGCTATTCACCCATCATCTTTTAGCTCAGTCAGGAAGAGACCAGTATTACTGAGTCTTGACCTTGACTCTAGGTTTACTCTACTTCATACATTAGCCTTTGCTTATGTGGCACTGGAGACTGTGCCTTTAAGGGCGGAACTTCCCCGAGAAGAGAGTCTAGATTGGGCGCTGGGAAGCTCCTGTTGCTATGCGCAGTCAGTCGGCTAGAACCAGACTCAGAGAAAAGCAGCCCTCTGCAAGCATCATAAGCACTTAGTGATCACTGAACACCATGTGGGAGCAGGAGTCGAAAGGAACTAAGAAATACCCTGAACGGAAGAATGGGGACTCTGAACTGTTCTAGAATTAACTCTCTGGATACATAGAAAACAAGAGAAGCTTTTCACCCCTCCCCAACCCTTTGTATCTGCAAGCAATGGGTGCTAGCAAAAAGGAAGATAGTCAGAAGGTTTCCCTTATTCCTAAGAGCTGGTTCTGAAGCACACGATGTGCTTACCAGTTGTCAGGGAACAATGAAAGCGCATTACAGAGATTTGAGCAGTACTGTGCACTCCATGCCAAAATGAAACGCAAGAGAGAGGTTTTCAAGCAGAGCACAGAAAGAAAGTGAAACCACAGAGGAGTTTGTGACTGCTCCAAGGCTGCAGAGCCAGTCTTGCAAGTTTAGGGTGCAGAGTCCCTGATAAGGGACCAGGTTGGGGTTGGAATCTGGGAAAGGGAGAAAACAGCGAGAGACTATTGTAAGCCCCAGAATTCACTCTGCACAAAGCAATCTGAATTTGCCAAGCAAAGGAAGTCACCCAGTCCAGAATGGAGCTTATGAGGGCTGGACAGTGCTTGGACTGTGGAGACATGATAAATGATCCCAAATGTGACAAGAAAAGAGACATGAGGCAGTAGGGCAGGGAGAGCTCAAAAACAGCACATGGAACCCACACATACGGAGACAATGCCTGGCCTGCAGGCTGTAACAAGCTCCACTTCTCCTCTCTGCCACACGCCCACTCTCATTCAGGCAGCTTTATTGTCCATCCAAACAAACCAGTTTCTCAGCTCCCCCCTTATATTTTAGGGTTTCACTTTCTTCAGCTTCTAGGCCTTCTCAGCCAGTCTCTCCTCCCTCCCCTGACTCTTTATAGCCTCACCTTAACTGATCCAACTGGGAGGGAGAGCCTCTGTTGTATGGGGGAGCTGGACTTACTTCAGTTAGAGGGTCAGCCACCCTGAGATATACCTCCCCCCTTTTCAGGAAAACCTGCCTCTTTCACAGGCACTTATTTTCAGAGCTGCAAGGCCCCATCTGGACAGCTCTCACCCCAAACCCTGTATAAATTCATACACATCAGTGTTCCCTAAATTCCCCACAATCCTTAAAGCCAGCCAGCCTTTCAATCTAGCCTTCCCCACCAGGTAGGGTGACCAGATGTCCTGATATGTAGGCATTTGTCCAGGATTTGTCCCGATATTTCGCACTCCTGCGTTTTTGGTTTTGGTTTTGTTTTGCTCTGCTGGTGCGACTCATCTGTCCCAATGTTTTCTTCATCCCGTCTGGTCACCCTACCTACCAGGGTACTCCACGTAATCTTCTCTGACCTTCCAGCTGTTTCCACATAGAGACGCTAATTCTCCCTTAAGGTCACTGACCATGATGATCAGGTGACTGGTCCCTTCCAGAGTGGCCCAATGTGCTACAGCTTGCTGCTTTCTTCATCGGAACCATCTGTAGCTTGCATTCTGTGGCTGCCAGTTGCTCTGACAGTTCCCCTGTCCTCATAATGGAGCCCATGGAGCGGGTGTCCTCTACCCACAAAGGACCACTGCATTTGCCCTGGCCTCTCAGGCAATGCAATCACTCCACTCTGGGCTCTGCAAGCCCTGCTCTTTCCCACCGGAGGATAGTAGCTTACACACCCCACCTTGTTACACCTGAGGGCCCAGGCCCCTATCTTCTGGCCACCCACAATATGCACTGATCCACTGCCTCCTTTTACTGGCTTTGCCTCATTTCAATACTCTGCTTAGCACAAGGCACTTAGACATGTTAATAGTAAAACCAAAGTGAAGTTTATTTAACAGAGCTTGAGTTTAAGGTTCAAATAAAAGGATCTGGAAACAGGAGGTTACAGGTAAAAGAAAATGTACCATGCACTCTATAGCTATATTTAAATAAGTTACTTTCCTGACTAATTAGGTATTTCTCACCCAGTGGTCACTCCATACCTCGCTTGTCCAGTCCAGAGAGCTGGGATCTACTTTTCATGAGACAGTCATGCTGGCAGAGTGTCTCCCCCATAATGGATAATATTTTGTGCCCCTTTCCCTTCTCTCACACAGTCCCAGACTTTTGTCTCATTTTGTAATCAGGGTGTTTCATTAGCTTCAGTTCAGACCTGATGATCCCTTACTGAGTGTTTTCCTTTGGGGTTCTTTTGTCTTTGTCCATGCTCAAGCCTGCATCTACTCCAGACTGTATACAGAAAGTTGCACTGGGTCCAGGGATGTCAGCATTGACTGAGTCAGCTCTGAGCCCCACCCTGCCTCAGGTGACATTTTTCACCTCCAACAGTTTTGGAACCTAATATTCTACAAATTACATAACTCTAAAAATATTTCTCATACAATGTCCCACACTAACAGTGATAACCAGCTAGTGCTTAGCTTGGAGAGACCCCACAAGATCCTCTTCAGTGAAATATTGGGGACATGGTTGGACACAGGTATAATATTCCTTTCTGGACATGTCTGGGTAGCAGGACTCTCTAGGTATCCACTATAACCCAATCCATCTCTGCCATCACTGTTTGTTCCCTGGCCTCCTTCTGTATCTGGAGCCCAGCCAATTCCTGGACCAGCATTAAGCACTGCTGCTTCCCACTCTCTGCCTCTACCTTATCCTGGGCTAATTTCTGTTCCCGTTGTATTAGCAGATAGATAATCTTCTGCTGGAGGTGCTGACATTTTGTTCAACAGAAAACAAGAATGCCAGCCCTGTTAGAAACTGATGTCAGAGTCACTGGGGACTTGCAGATATATGAAGAGACAGATGAGGCAAAACAAAAAAAATCAATATAATTTGGGGTCACTGGAGGTGCCACCACTTCATAAAAATGACCCTGTGAAGCTCTATGATGGGAAGTGGTGTCACAAGAGGTTGACCTGCGATCATATGAACTTGTCTCCCCAGACAGACACATACTGAGGAGGAATAGGCAACACTGTGTCCAAGTCCCAGACAGGAGGGAGATAAGGGATCTGAGTCTGCTGTTTTGCCCAAGAGGATCACAGACAGGCAACAACCACACCATGTTAAGACAACGGCGCCCGAGGACATGGAACAACCAGAACAAGTAGTCTCGCCATCGCCTGACAGCAGTAGTGGTGTTCCAGGGGAGCCCTGGTGCTCCAAGTGACAGTACACAGCAGCTCAAAGACTAATTGAATGCATTTAGTTATGAAGTTGTTAATAAGTATTTTTGTAATTTTGCAGTGTATTTATGTTGATTGTTTTAAGTGTTATTCAGTTTTGGCCCCTTGGAAGATAGGGGTCTTGTTCAGTTTTGACTTGTGCTTTTAAGGGCTGAGCTTCCCAGAGAGTGTTGTTATGCACAGTCAGCTGGAACCAGATGACAAGTAAAGCAGACATTTTGCAAGCATCTTAAGCACTAAGTGATCATGAGCACTACAACTTATTCTCTCTCAGTTGGTTTTCAGTATATGGGAGAGAGTCATGCACAAGCCAAGTAGAGTTAATATGTTGATAAGAAACTAATTCTCATTGACATCAGCTCAGTTACACCTTCCCTTTATCCCCTCCACTTGCGATTTTATCAAAGGAAGTGATTGAATTTATTGGGCATGGATTGTGCTGTGTTCCATGCCAAACAAGAGAGAAGTTAGATAAAAACATAAATACTTTTGCTGGAAGGTTGCATTGTAACACTACTTTCTCTTTTTGAATTCAGAATAACACATACGAACCCCAAAACAGAGAGTGAGAAAACAGGCTGCTCCCTATGGCAGCAAGGTGCAACTCATCCCCCCATACTTGGCTCTTTCCAGACTGGCTGGCTGCTGACTGTCTCAGATCACATGGTTTTCCTCAGAGTTCCTTAGCCTGGAAATGATAGCTTGTCATTTTGAACCAGTTCCCAACACACCACATTTTACTCCTCATAAACTTCACCATGATGATAGCTCCTGGCTCCATCACCAGCCAGAAAGACTCACCATCTGGTAGCTCATTTCCTGCTACAGGCTGTTAGAGCAGCGCTGTCACTCAGGGCAGGGGGTAGCAGAGCTACCACCCTTTGCCCCAGCTTTCAAAGTTGCCCATTATAGGGTGACCTGTTTTTCCTTTGGGAGGAATGATATGGTAGTAGTGTGTGAGGTCATGAGCCATTTGTTCCTGCAACAGCTGGGAGAGAGGCAGCTAGCGCTCATATCATGCCAGTCCAAAGTGAATTTGAGAGGATCCAGCTCCCTGTCCTTGAAGGGTCTGGCTCAGATTCAGCGCTATGCTCAACTTCTGGAATTTTCCTGACATTTCCAAAACAAGCTGGGGCTAGTCCCATCAGACTGCCCAAGTGAGCCCCAGCCACGCTCTTCATTCCCCCTACCCCCGATTGTTAAGTTAGCACCAATGCCCCAGCCTGCTACAGGAGTTCTTGTAAGGAGAGATGGATGGACAGAGGTACGGTAGTTAATAGATGAAGTGCCAGTAGATGGCGCTAAGTAACATGCAGCATTGTGTCTGAGTTTTGTAAGCCCAATATAACTTAGAATCATAGAATCATAGAATATCAGGGTTGGAAGGGACCTCAGGAGGTCATCTAGTCCAATCCCCTGCTCAAAGCAAGACCTATCTCCAACTAAATCATCCCAGCCAGGGCTTTGTCAAGCCTGACCTTAAAAACCTCTAAGGAAGGAAATCCCACCACCTCCCTAGGTAACTCATTCCAGTGCTTCACCACCGTCCTAGTGAAAAAGCTTTTCCTAAAATCCAACCTAAACCTCCCCCACTGCAACTTGAGACCATTACTCCTTGTTCTGTTATCTGCTACCACTGAGAACAGTCTAGATCTATCCTCTTTGGAACTCCCTTTCAGATAGTTGAAAGCAGCTATCAAATCCCCCCTCCGTCTTCTCTTCTGTAGACTAAACAATCCCAGTTCCTTCAGCCTCTCCTCATAAGTCATATGCTCCAGCTCCCTAATCATTTTTGTTGCCCTCTGCTGGACTCTTTCCAATTTTTCCACACCTTTCTTGTAGTGTGGGACCCAAAACTGGACACAGTACTCCAGATGAGGCGTCACCAATGTCGAATAGAGAGGAATGATCACATTCCTTGATCTGCTGGCAATGCCCCTACTTATATAGCCCAAAATGCTGTTAGCCTTCTTGACAACAAGGGCACACTGCTGACTCATATCCAGCTTCTTGTCCACTGTAACCCCTAGGTCCTTTTCTGCAGAACTGCTGCCTAGCCACTAGGTCCCTAGTCTGTAGCAGTGCATGGGATTCTTTCATCTTAAGTGCAGGACTCTGCACTTGTCCTTATTGAATCTCATTAGATTTCTTTTGGCCCAATCCTCTAATTTGTCTAAGTCCCTCTGTATCCTATCCCTACCCTTCATCATATCTACCACTCCTCCCAGTTTAGTGTCAGCTGCAAACTTGCTGAGGGTGCAATCCACGCCATCCTCCAGATCATTAATGAAAATATTGGCCAAAACCGGACCCAGGACTGACCCTTGATACCGACTGCCAACTAGACATGGAGCCATTGATCACTATCCGTTGAGCCTGATGATCTAGCCAGCTTTCTATCCACCTTATAGTTCATTAATCCAGCCCATACTTCTTTAACTTGCTGGCAAGAAGACTGTGGGAGACCATAACAAAAGCTTTGCTAACTTCTTCATGTGTGCACTTCAAATGGCTTCTGGGGTGCAGCTCTCAACACTGGCCACAGGAAAAGGTGCAGGAGTCCAAGAGGTGAAGGAGTTTATTGCTCTTTTTCCTGACCGTTCCTAGAGGAGGCACTTTAGGAAACAGGGCAGGAACACTGGTAGAGGGGCTGTGGTCTCAGTTACTCCAAGCCCAGCCTATCCCAGAAGATGCTTAGGAAGCAAGCGCTGGTTGTGCGCCAGCTCACAGCTGCTGCAGCCCGAACCCCTCGCAGCAGGAGGTGCTATAGCATTTCCAGTTTAGCTATTTACTAACCCCTGAAGCTAGTTCATTAGTGACTTTTGTGCTGTGACATTTCCTCTAACACCTGTGCTTGACACCCTGGGCTAATTAGACAAGTCATCTGCAGTGATTCTGGGAGTTGTGGGGGGTGATTTCCATTCTCCCTGGGAGAACTGAGTCAACATTAGCTGGGGGTGGCTGCCTGTGACATACTTCTCTTAGTGAGAAGTATTGAGGTTATGCAGGGCCGGTGCAAGGAAGTTTCGCACCCTAGGCGAAACTTCCACTTTGTGCCACCCCCAGCCCCCACCCAGCTAAACCTGCCCACTGCCTCCCCTCTCTCCCTGTGGCAGCTAGTTTGCCTAAGTGGTTGCTCTGGCCCTGAGGTTCTGGTTACAAGGAGGGGACTTGGGGGGTGGTCTGTGTTTGCAAGGTCTCCTGAGTTATCTGGTACATCAGTTCCCAGAATTTGGAGTCCCAGCCGCAGGATATTGTTCCAGGAGCTGCAGCTAATAAATAGCCTGGCATGGGATAGAGGAGCAGGATGATAAACATATCTCCCTCCTTTCCTGTCCGTTGCTGCTGTCATTCTGTTTCTATGGGGGAAGGCCTCATTCTCTCTGTATTTTGTGGTTCTTTTTCAAGCAAGCCACTGAGAGCTTTGCCTGCATTTGGAGCCCATGATTGGCCCCTGTGCACCAGAAGGGAAAAGATGGGAGAGTGGAGAAAGGGCAAATGATATAATACCCAGGGCAAGGACTGAGCAAGGTGAGATGGGGGAGTTCTTGGGCTTCTGCAGGGTCTGTGCCAGCTGCAGCTCTCCTCTGCCCATCTCCACAGCTGGAGTAGAACAAGTCAGAGTGTGGGGCTGGAGTTTTCAGGGAATCTGCTGCATACAGTAGCTGATTCTGCCACTGAGGGGAGCAATCCTATCTTGGTCTTCAGCTGGCAACAGGTCTGATGAGTGGCGCCCCAACTGCGTGATCTCTGGGGGTAGCTACAGCTGCTGCCGAGGCAATGGATGGACTCTGAGGTGGGTCTGGAATGGAATCCTGGGGAGCTCATCTCACCTCTCCCTTCTCCCTATTCAGCAAAGGCATTTTCTAATTCAAAGGTGGGTGTCTGCCTGTTGGCAGCTGCTGTATCTCTGTGGGGGAGGGACAAGAGGGAACTGGGCGGGCACAGCCCGTCATTGCAGCACAGAGCCCATCTGGACATTTTCTGTCACTTGGCTAGAGTTTGGGATAGAACAGGTTAGCTAAGGGAGCAAAGTCCTTGGCTCTTTGAATTCGGAGTCACTTCCTATTATCACTGAACCTGAGGACAGGCCTCAGCCAGACAGAGAAGGAGGGAGATGTCATGCTGAGAGGAGGAGCTCCAGCGCAAACCTTGTCTTCATCAGCCGGTTAGAAGAATAATATGGGCTTTTAAAGGTGCCTGAAGATTTGAGCTTGAGGTGGGTGTTTGGGGTCCAACTCCATGGAACGAGGGCCTGCAAGATGGCCTTCATTATCAATGAACACTAAGAAACACAGGAAAGCTTATATGGGACTTTTAAGACTTTTAAGATCTGGTTATTATACTTTTCGGGTCTGGAACATTCCTGGTCGTGGCAGAGTTTGAAGCACTGGTCAGCTGGCGCTCATAGGAGACTGAGACGAGCAATAAAGTGAGACTGGAGGTGGCTTGTAAACAAGGGACTTGCTGGGATCCATGAAAGGACTTAGGCATTGCAGTGCTGAGCATCATGGGCCCTAGGAAATTACAGGAACAACAGTGTGATCCACAAAGCCAGGGCTAGGCACCTAGGCTCCCTATGCAAGGAATGGGGAGAGCTGGGTTCCTTACAGTGGGATCCACAAAAGCCAGCATGCTAGGCTGGGAGCCACCTCAGCTAGCCAATAGGAGATGCTGGCGACAGGAGTGTGCCCCTTCCGGAGGTAGATGCCTGGGGCTGGGATGCAAGGAGATGCCTATCTCGGCTTAGTGATCCACAAATGGGAGCCAGCCTATGGCTGAGGTGCCTAAAGTGTTTCTGGCAGGAATGAGTTGGGTGCCTGCCTCAAACCACACAAAATGGCTAGAGGAAGACGTGATGCCCAGCTTGTAACCCAATGCCTACCACACACACACCTGGGATATAAGAGACCCAGGTTCAACCCCTCCCTCCCCACACTTCTTGAGGGGGAGAAAGGATTGGGACAGGGTCTCCCACTTCTCGGAGAGTGCTTTAACCACTGAGCTCTGGGATCGCCGGATGTGGGATAGGGCGGGGCTCCTTCAATCTCTCCTGTTCCACTGTGGCAAAATAATGAAAGAGTAACAGGAGCAGGGGGACTGGACCCTGGGTCTCTGGGCTCCCATATGGGTGCCCTGACCACTGGACTAAGGAGTCATCCTCCCTCTCTGGCCCAATGACTATTTAAGTATTTGTCTGCAGCCGTGCTAGAGCCATTGTGTCAGAGATCAGGTGACCATATTTTCCAAAGGGAAAATGGGACACTGAGCGGGGCTGGTCCAAGGCCCCCCGACACAGGGTTGGCCCCAGCTGCTTGTCCAAGGTGCCCCCCCCCCAGACTGTCACTGGTCACTCAAACCCTGCCAATATAGTAGTGGCACAAACTGCAACTGGCACATCTTCCCACCAGTAGCAGTTACTGCCATGTAAGAATGGGCAGCGAGGCTTCAGCTGATGTTACTGAGGTGACTCAGTTCATGTGAGCATGCTCAGTACAACCCACATAGGAAATTCTGCCAGGGAGCAGTTTATGCCACTGCACCAGCCCTCAACTCGAGGCTGTTGCTGGAACCTTGCTGGTCCACCACACACTGGAACCGTTCCTCCCACCTCCCGCCAGCCCAGCCTCCCCAAGGCAACAGGCTGGCATCTCTGCTTCCCCCTCCCAAATGGTCCTTGCACCTCACCCCGCTTTTTTGACAAAGGTGGACATTTGTCCCATTTGCTCATGCGAACTTGATCAGTTTGACAAGAGCAGACGGGACAAATCCCACTCCTGCCAAAAAAAGGCAGGACAGCTGGGACAGGGCTTATAAAAGGGACTGTCCTGGCCAAAACATATTGGCGCCCTAATCAGAGAGAGTGTGAGAGTGAATCTGCAGTGCAGTGTTAGGGCACCGATCTGGGAGGCAGGAGATACGGGGACCAGGCCCCCTGCTATGATAACGCTTTAATTAGTTATTTCCAGTGGAACAGGTTCAACAGGAGTGACTGAGGAAGCCGCACATCAGACTGTCCCATAGCTCAGCACCACCGTCTTCAAATCCTTTCTCCCTCCCTCACCCCTGGCAGAGCAGGGGGAATTGAACAGGGGTCTCCCTTAGCCCAGTGTGCACACCAACCACTGGGCTAAAAGGTACAAGGTGGACAGCAGTGGCCAGGACCGGCGCTAGGGGTTTTAGCGCCCTAGGCAGACGGCAATTTTGCCGCCCCGTGCGCTGGTCCCGCGGCTCCGCTGGAGCTGCCGCAGTGGTGCCTGCAGAGGGTCCGGTGCTCTGTGGCTCCGGTGGAGCTGCTGCAGTGGTGCCTGCGGGAGGTCCACCGGAGCCATGCGAGCAGCCGACTGTCCGCAGGCACGACTGCGGCAGCTCCACCGGAGCCGCCTGCCGCCCCCTATGGCAAAACGGCGCCCACCATTTATTCTGGCGCCCTAGGCGATTGCTGAGGCAGCCTAAATGGTAGTGCTGGCCCTGGCAGTGGCTCCACCTCCACTCAGATTTTGAATTGGGCCTGCTCTGGTAGGCAGCCTCTGAGCACACCTATCAGATTGGGCCCCACACAGATGTAGCTGGCCGAACATCTGTCTGTTGCTGGTTCGTGGCTCACGCTTGGGCTTAGACAGGAGCCAAGGATCTGATTGCCTAGAGGGAGGCAGGCATACATACACATGTCTTGAAACATAAGTACTGAGGGAACTTTGATTCTGAAAACTTACACACTGAGTTTAGGTGCCCAGGTACTGGCTTTGTGGACCTAGGACCTTCTCCCTATACTAATCCTCTTGCTAGTTAATTTTCTTCCACATTTTAGCCTGTGGACTGTGATAGCAAGAGGATGTTTCAAGAAGACAAAGGGAAATTGGCTGCTGTCAATGAGGAGGGCTCAGCGTCCATCAGAAGTTCAGAACGCTTCCTTTTAAGAGCACCATTCTTGAGTTACTTGCCCTGAATGTGTGGGAATAGCAAAGGAAGATGTGATGAGTCCTTATTTGTGTGATGAGCTCAGGGAGGCTCCACAGAGAAAACAAAAAGGTGGTCCCTCTCCTGCTGGTGCTTCCATTGTTGTCAGGGGCAGCTCTAGGCATTTTGCTGCCCCAAGCACAGCAGGCAGGCTGCCTTTGGCGGCTTGCCTGCGGAGGGTCCGCTGGTCCCGTGTGCCTGAGGGAGGTCCGCCAAAGCCACGGGACCAGCGGACCCTCTGCAGGCATGCCACCGAAGGCAGCCTGCCTGCCACCCTCGCGGCGACCGGCAGAGCGCCCCCAGTGGCTTGCTGCCCCAAGCACGTGCTTGGTGTGCTGGTGCCTGGAGCCGCCCCTGATTGTTGGAGAGCTAAGAGATCACGAGATACAGGGAGAGACATACTTACCTCTGGAAGGGGCACAGTGGGGAGAGATGGAATGTAACACGCTATCACAGGGTTAGCTGGTTGCTTGTTTAGGAAAGGTACCAGAGAGAAAACTCCTCCAATCTCTACTTAAACTCATCTAATGGCTGCAAACGATGAGCAGCCCCCACACCAGAAATGCATAGAGGGAAAAGCCAGAATAGCAAACCTGAGTACATTCCCTCCCTCTACATCTGCATTCCCGCCATCTACGCTCTTCCTCTGGTGACAGACCATGCCAGACCTCACCTAAAGAGTGTGCATTATTTTAAATGCATGTCACTGACTGGTCGAGTGGCAAGTGCAGCCCAGCCCAGGATACAAACTGCAGCCACATGGATCATAGGGCAAAAAGGAAAGTCAGACTGCCTTTTCTCTCCTGTACGTTGTGGACTGAAATAGAGGGGGGCAGCCACCGCTCCCTGCAAAGGGACTCTAGAGAGACCCCACGACAGAGAGTAACCAGCCACAGGCACTACATCAGATCCTGGGGTGCAAACTCATCCAAAGACAGTGCATCTCACACCCCAGTCAGGTAGTGGGTCCATTCAGCTCCCCACAAAGAAAATGGTCAGAAATGACAAGCCCCGTTCTTTTAATGAGTGACATCAATTCAGATTTGCACCCTTTCCATCTCCGTAAAATTCCAGGTGTGAAAGCAGCCAGTCAGAGGGGTCTGAACAAAAGGTAGACCCCAAGCATGGAAACGTTAAGAAGGGGCGACTTCAATCCCTCCAAGGGATGTAACCATTTGGAACCTTCTAGAAAGCTAAGGGCCTGATTCTCCATTGCCCTACACCTTGTGCAAAATAGGTGTCATATGCTACCAGTTTTGCTGGTGTAAATGATACAACAGGTGCAGGATAACAGAGAAACAGGCCCCAAGTCTTTACCCTAAAAGTAGGTGCAGGCATTTTGTTGTGATGCCAACAAAGAGATTTAAGTGCTGCTTTAATTGAAACCTTACCTATGGAGCTACTAATGATGCCCCCATCCATAGACACAACAGCCTTAGGCCCATTGGTAGCACTTTACAGATTTTTATTCATAAACCTCACCAGCCCATGGGAGGAAGGCAGTAGCCCTGTGTTACAGATGTGGAAGTTGAGGCACAGTGTACTCCTGGGGGAATTCTGCGCCACTGCGCATGCACAGAATTCATGTCGCCTGCAGATTTATTTGCTTCTCCACAGAAAAATGACAGGGAAGCTGCAGGAGCAGTCACACACCACTCCTTAGCTGTGCAGGTACATCATTTCAGGCACCTGGAGCAGCCAGCGGAGAGGTAAATCCCTGCAGGGCTGGGGACACCCAGCCAGTGCCTCCGACCCTGAGCTGGGATCAGATGCTAGTCCTGGCTGGACTGGAGGCAGGAAAGATTCATAGATTCATAGATTCTAGGACTCGAAGGGACCTCGAGAGGTCATCGAATCCAGTTCCCTGCCCTCATGGCAGGACCAAATACCATCTAAACCATCCCTGATAGACATTTATCTAACCTACTCTTAAATATCTCCAGAGATGGAGATTCCACAGCCTCCCTAGGCAGTTTATGCCAGTGTTTAACTACTCCGACAGTTAGGAAGTTTTTCTTAATGTCCCAACCTAAACTTCCCTTGCTGCAGTTTAAGCCCATTGCTTCTTGTTCTATCATTAGAGGCTAAGGTGAACAAGTTTTCTCCCTCCTCCTGATGTCTCCCTTTTAGAGGATGGGATTTCCCCTTCCCCTGCAAGGAGTGGCTGGTGCTGTGTCAGACCCATTCCCAGAAACCTCCCACAGCTGCAGGAAGCTCAGCATCCTCCCCTGCTTTCTGCCCCATCGCTCCTTAGCTGCAGGGGGAGGGGTCACTGTATGGGGAGCTGCTCCCACATCCGCCCAGCCCCAGCGCATCCAGACCTTCCATATCCAGACATTCCTGCAAAGCCTCACCCTGTACACCCAGAACCTCTCAAGCCCTCTCTACCCAAACCCCACCCCATTGAACCTCAACCTCTGCATCTGAAGCCCCTGCACCTAGACCACCCCTTCACTGAGCTCCCTGCACTCAACCCCCCCACCCTGAGAACTTACAAGCCCCACCCCCTGCACCCCTCTGAGCCCCCACATCCGGACCCGTATGCCACTGACTCCCAACTAGCTGCACCCAGACCCCCATCCCAGCAAACCTTACTCTCCAGCACTCAGACCCCCCAGCTGAGACCCCCACACCTAGATCACTCCACTGAGTCCCAACTACTTTCACCTGGAAGTGCCTGCAGAGTCCCATTGTCCTTGCACCTGGACCCCCCCCCCAACAACCCTCTGTGCATCCAGATCCCCCCACACCTAGACCCCTCACTGAGCTGCCTGCACTCAGATTGTCCCATACAGCATCTTCTCACCCCACACCTGGATACCCCCACACTGAGCCCCTCCACACTTGGATTCTGCCTGGTTGAGCCTGCCTGCGCTTGGTACGCCTGGTGCAGAGGGCTGGGCTGTGTCAGGATTGGGTTCAGCCTCACCACTGAGTCCGTGTCCTGGGGGTGGGGGGGCTGTAGGGTGATTCCCCACCTTTGTACAGCCAGTGACCTGTGCTCACCACTGCCATGCTGGAGCCTCTGCATTTATTTACTGACAAATAAGACTTGCAGATTTTTTCAGAATTTTAAAATTTTATGTGCAGAATTTTTCATTTCTTGGCACAGAATGTCCTTAGGAGTAACAGTAGTTGTGACTTGCCCATAGCTATAAAATAAGTCGCTGGCTCAGGTGAAAACAGAACTCCCAAGTTCATGCCCAGATGCCAGCTCTGACCACCAGGTCCCACTGCTTAGGGACTTCTGTGCATGTAGGGAGAGCTGGGAGCACTAGACGTTAGGGGCAATGCTGCATATGCAAGTTAGCAAGATAACGCCTGAAAGAAAGGCCCAAACAAAGTGCTGATGCTGCATCTTTTTTTTAATTTTGCTTCTCTAAAGCAAAAGCAGAGCAAGTGACAGGAGGAAAAAAGTGATTAAAAAAAAAAAAGGAAAAGGCAGCTGCTGGGCTATATGGGGAAAAAAGAGTCCCCAAAAGGGAGGAAATTCATAAAGGCCAAGCCCGCACTAACTCTTAATAAAATACAATACTGAAAATAAGATCAGAGAGTCTCCAAAATACAATATCTTAAGGGGTAGCCAATAATACAAAATAAGGTTCATTATGTACAAACAATTTCTGCTCTTGGTCTCTGTACAACGGTGTGAATGGGAGGCCCATGTGGGCGATGCATAGTGGAATTATTGGGTAAGGAGATGTGGGGGAAGAGTGTATACTCAGACCTGACAGTGGTTCTGTACTGTGGAGTGGGGCACAAGGAAGGGAGGTGCAGTGGTGTCTGGTGAGTGGGTCCTAGGTGGACCTTGACTGGAGCAGAGTTGTTCTGAAGGATCTTCCTCTTCCAATGCCCATGGCAGAGTGCATGTGGAATCATGGCTGGGGTTTGCTGTGTCCAGGTCTGTCCCAAGTGGCTCCAAGAGACAAACAAAACAAAAAGGAGAAGAGAGGGAAGTGAGGGCAGCCCTCCTGCCCCATCCTGTTCCTTGACTTGAAGTCCACAAGTCAGCGAGAGCCTTCCCATCCCTCTTCCTCTGGGAGTCACCTCCTATTTGCAGTCTCAGGGTGGAGGAGGAGGTGGACAGAGGAGAAGAGAAGGGCAGCAGCAAGGTGTTGAGAGGGGACTTCTTTTTATTATTATTTTGGGGGAGGTTGTGAAAAATGAGCCAAAGAAGTGTCTGGAGGAGAGTGAGACTGGGCAAGGACATGGTAACTCCTCTTTACAAAAGTAGGGCAACCCAGACCAGGTGTGGTCTAAGGGATGGCTCCAGGCACTGGGCCTGGAACAGTTCCTTTAACAAGGGGCAGCTGAAGGAAGAGGAGCAAGGAAACATGCAACTCTTCCAGCAGGGCCTTTCCAGGTAGGGCAAAGGGACCAAAACTAGCAACTGGGAGCTACAGGGAGATTTTGTGGGGAGGGGGGAACCTCCCTGGGTTGGAGTGAGGCCTCTGACCCAGAGCTAGAGATGAGACAATTTCAACACCAGATTCAGCAAGTCTGGAGTTAAAGGGGTGAAGAGCTTGGTAATTTTGGTGCCAGCATCTAGAGAGTGGAGACCCACAGCTCTCTTTGGTGACCCTCATTTATTCCATTTTTTGTGGGTACTGGGGCATCACCAACACACGACGGAGAACTTTGTTCCATAAGGAAGGGTCTGTGGGGAGTGGGGAGGGAGGATCATGCTCTGTCTTAGGGAGCTCTGATTTCCCAGGAGCTGTGGACTGAATTTTAAGTCCATTTATCAGAGTCTGGGGTCTTCCCCACAAAATCTGTGCGCTGATCTCTGCAGATGATCAGAATGGAAGTTACATGGGCAATCCATCAAGAGACAACTAAATCAAGGAAGGTCTTCTCTCAGCTGAGGCAGAAGCATATTAACCATGGAGTGAGAGGAGGAAATTATCTCACTCCCAAATTCTCTAGGAGACTAACCCCAAAGTTACCATGCCAATAGCTTCTCAGCTAGGCAATAAACGTAGCTCTCTTTTCTTCAGGTGCATCTGACATGAGCAAGGGGTATAGAATTGGGCACTGTCCCCTGAATCTGGAGGCTTTTGGGAATGAGTTGGATACCTCTGGGGTCACGTACAGATCTCCTCCTCCTCCAGCCCAGCAACAGGGTGAACACACACTGGTGAGGCAATGCTCACAAGGGGAGGAGAGAAGGGCTTGGGCAGACACAATCTGTGGTTCTGGCAGTCACTGTGAATCCCATCCGAGAGATCAGCACTAACATGGGCTGTGCGGAAGTGACAGGCTGAACTCAAGACCAGCATGGGAGTGTCTGAATGCAGTGTCCTCTCCCACCAAGTCCCCTCAATCACTCAGCGAGGAGGGGAGTCTGCATCCAGAGGGATGAGGCCTTGAGGTTCAGCAACTGCTACAAAGATTCAGCTGCATCCCTGGAGCGTTCCTCCCTGCAGGAAAGAAAAGACAGCAATCAGATTTGCTGCGTTTACCATCTATTCCCAGCCATGGGCACTACTCCAACCCTAACCAAGGGAGGGCAGCATTTTCTTTCCCACCCACTGGGTCCATTTCTTTCCACAATCCCAGGAGAGTTAATTTCATACCTCCCCTTATTTCAGTTTTGGGAGCAGAGAACTCCTCTGGGATCTCTTTTTCCTCTCCCTTTATTCCCCACCCACTCAATCTGCACCTAGCTGATCTGCCCTTCTGCCCAGCAGAGTGAGGAGTGAGAGAAAACTTCAGTCCCATCTCTGTGTCCCCTTTGGTGATGGCCTCACTGCTCAGACTGTCTACAATTGGAACAAAGAGGACCAAATAAGAGGAGGTGTATTTTGCTGTGGGTACTGGTTTGTATTGATCAGGATGGAGTCTCCCAGTCCCAGCCCATTGCACCTGGGCACTGACCAGCCTGAAAATGTTGGAACCCTTTAGCCATCCAGCCCCCTCGTATCTACTGGTCACTATGCCAGGGCAACTCCACTTTCTAGACCCACTTGTGATCCCACTCTTCTGATCCATGGAGCTTCACATGGTCCTCTGTTCCCTGCAGGGAGCAACCCCTTACAGCCACAGTGCCTGGATTAGTGCACTCCCAGGAGACAGAAACAGGAAGGGAGCTTGTCTATCCTGCTAGCTCCCAGCCTTGTGTCAAAGAGCTCCCCTTGCTGGAAGCATAGGGTTACTTTGATGCTCTCCCCGCCTCAGATTCCGCCATTTTGTGGTTTGGAGACAAAGGCCCTGGAGTAGGTGAGGCAGGGAGAGGAGTTTCCAGCCTGCTTACCTCTCCTGGATCTGCTCTTTGAGGTGAGTCAGAGTTGGGTCAGTTTGGTTCTGGTCCGGGCCCCTCAGCTGGGATTTGCTCAGGTACTTGGCTGTCTCATGGGCCCTGGCCAGGTGGTCCAGTATGCGCTCCTGAGGCCTCCTCTCCTCAGATTGCCCTTCATCAGTGTCCCTGCCCACAGGATGCTCCACAGGGAGGAAGGAGCTGTAGCCCTCCTCTAAGGAGCCAGCACCCTCGTCATAGAACAGGAGGCTCCGGGACTGAACTGTAAATGGAGAGAGCACCATTAAAATGCTGAGAACAGGAACAGAACCCAGGGGCATAAGCCGTCCAGCACAGAGTCACCCCAGCACATTGTAAGCCACACACGCCAACACAGCCTGTCCCACTTAATCTGCCTGAGCCTAACACCTACGTACATACAGTGTCCCTGGAGTACACTCAGCCTCTCTGTGGGGAATGGAGATGAGTTTGTGATTTTCTTCTCCCATCCTGTCTTTTAGCAATGGCAAATGGAGAAGGGCACAGCTGTAAGATAGCTCTCCCTGGCAGGGCCCAGGCAGACACAGACAGGGCCATAGGCACAGACTTCCCCTCTGCCCAGTGGGTGCTCGCCTGCCCCCCCACTCTCAGCCCTGGCCCCCCACCCCGCCCCTGCACTGCCCTCAACCCACCCCCATTCTACCCCCTTCCCCCAAGTCCCACCCCTGCCTTGCCTCTTCTCTGCCTCCTCCCCTGAGTGCGCTGCGTCCCCGCTCCTCCCCCCTCCCTCCCAGAAAGTCCTAAGCGCTGCCAAACAACTGTTAGGTGGTGGGAGGGAAGTGCTGGGAGGGAGGGGGAGGAGCAGGGAGATGGCAGGCTCGGGAGAGGAGGAGGAGGAGGCAAGGAGGGGGTGGGGGCGCAGGGAACTTGGCTGCCAGTGGGGGCGGAGAACCCTCTAATTATTTCCCGTGGGTGCTCCAGCCCCCCAGCACCCACAGAGTCTGTGCCTGTGGACAGAACACTGCTGTGAGACAGCTCTCCCTGGCAGGGCCCAGGCAGGCATAGATAGGGCACTGTTGTGAGACAGCTCTCTCTGCTGTATACCTATCAAGAGGAGAGGGATTGGGAGCACTTCCAGGGGATTAGAGGAATGTGTCATGTCGGACTCACTTTTACTGGTTGTATAAATGTCTGGTGCTGGAGCTGCTTTCACTGTCTGTGATGTGGAGGAGAATTCTGGGAGACATGGCATCATGGATCCCAGGACCAGAACAAAGCACAGCACCAGTACCTGGGGGTAAGACATTAAAAAAACATCAGCGCTGCCAGCCACAAGACAATGCTGTGATCCCAGCACACAACCCCTCAGCAGTGGCAGACTATGTGCTCAGACTGACAGATGGGTCACTCACTCTGCTCATTGGAGATTATCAAGAGAAAGGATTAAGTCTGCTGTCCTCTACTTTTGCTTTCTCTGAAATACTGCCAGCTCCTTGTGCAGGGCCAGCTACACAGGCAACTTCAGAGTCTCATTGCATGGGTGGGTGATGGTATAAAGAGAAGGGGGTTAGATTCACTAGACAACAGTTTGGGAACGAGGAGCTTACACCTAAGAGGTGGAGCCAGACTGCTGGTACAGACAATGAATACAGTTTGGGGGCATTGTTTAAAGCAGGAACTAGGGGAAAGCCAACGGGTGCTGAGGAGCACTCAGGTCAAATACATTTGCTAAGGATGTCAGCTAAATAAAGATATCTCTGTATCCAGTAAAGGACAGGACCAAAATGACTGATGAACTGGACCAGTGACAGCCTGAGATCAGACATCCTGTTGATTGATCAGAATTCAGATTAAGGAGTTACATAAAACAGGCAAATGATCAAAAATAAAAACTATCAGTGTCTATACGAATGTGAAAATCAATAGGCTATTGTAATACTGATCTATCACTCTACAGGGAGGACAGGTTACCTCACAAAGGGTGGGTGGGGGAACAGTGTACTTGAAGTTCTATAGTATCTAAGCCGATAACAATTCAGAGAGAGAATCTGTGTGGATACAAATCCCATGTCACGAGAATACAAATGAACTAGTAATGTTATACTACCAAGCTCCAGCTCAGGCCAAAGATATTGATGGCACAGTGTTGGAAAGATCAAGGAGGCAACATAGCTTAGTAAAAAACAATAATGAGTGATTTCTACTACCCACATATAAATCGGTCAAGTGTCACATAAGGACAGAGTCTAGAGAAGCAATTTCTTGACACCCTAAGTGAGTGCTTTTTGGCACAGCTAGCTCTAGAGCACAAAAGAGGAGAGATTTTTAATTCAGTTCTAAGTAACACACAGAAGTGGGTTCATCAAGAAACAATAGCTGAGTGACCAAGTAACCACAGCATAATGAAGGGTACCAAATTCTAGAATGGTGACACTATACTTTAGAAAGGGGGATTTCAAAAAAGGAGCAGCTGGTCCAACAAAAGCTCCTATAGTCAAAAGTGAGGAAATGAAATTAGTTAAACTCAACATGAAGGCTACTCTCTCTGCATGGAGGCTACTTATGCACACAAAGGCACTCAGGCCCCTCACCAACTCAGGATTCAGGAAAGTGATGCGGGGGGGACGACAAACCAGAATGGTTAAATCCAAAGGTTTAAGAGATTATTTGAGCCAAAAAAGATATCCTTCAGAAAATGGAAATTCAACCCTAACAAAGCCAGCAGAGAGGAGCATAAATGAGGGGAGGCGAAATGGAAGATGGAAACTGGGAGGGCTAAGAGGGACTACAAAGAGCAAATATCCAAAGGCAGAAAAAAAAATAACAGATTCTTGAAATCTATCAGAAGCAAGAAGTCTGTGAGAGAACTGGTACATCTGCTGGACTGCTATTGAGTGAAGGCAGCAACTAAAGAAAATAAGACATTGCTGAGAGACCTGTCCCAGACCTACCATTTCTAGGCAATAAAGATGAAGAGTTGTCAGAGATTGAGGAGGTCTAGGAAGAAACAGATACATGAAGGAGCAATGAGGTAGTAGGCCCAGATACACAGTTTACATCCAATGGTTCTGAAAGAATTTAAAAATGAAGTGGCTGAGGTGCTAACAAAAGTATGCAATCTCTCATTAAAATCCTCTCCTACATGGGAGCCCTGGAGACTAGCAAATGTTTTATCTAACTGTAAAAAGGGAAGATGCTAGGAATTACAGGCTCACTTCAGTACCAAGTGTCCTGAAGCAGGATTAAAAATAAATTCGGAAACACCTGATGTACTAGGAAGAAATCAGCACAACTTCTGTAAGACAAGTATAGCCTCCCAATCTACTAGAATTTGATGGCTCTGTCAACAAAGGGGTGGATAAGGGAGAACTGATTTAATTTATTTGGATTTTCAAAAGAACTTTTGACAAAAGTCCCGCACAAGAAGCTATTAAGAAAATGACTCTAGATGTCACAAGATGAGAGGTCAAGATCTATCATGGACCAGGAACTATCCAAGAGGCAAAAAAACAGAAAGTACGAATAAATAAGTCAAATTTCCCCATAGCCGAAGGTTAATAGTGGCGTGGCCTGTGTGTCCATTCTAGGACTTGTGGTGTTGAATGAATCTACCAAGGATCTGTGACAAGAGCAAACAGGGAGGTAGCAAAAAATGATGTGGTTAGTGCAGGCTAGAGCAAACTTTGAGGTATTTCAGAGGAATTTAACAAAGTTAGATGAACAGGCAGCACAATACTGGATAAAATTCACTGTTGAGAAATACAAGATAATGCATGTGGGAAGGAATAATTTGAACTATTAATACATCTTGCTGCATTAAGCATTAACTAGAACCATACAGGAGAAAAGATCTAGGCACCATTGTTAGTGCTCAATTACAGCTTTTGCTTGATGTGCAGTGGTTGACAAAAAGCAAAGAAAAGGCTGTTTGCATGACGAATGAGATAGAAAATATTATAATGCCATTATAATGGCATACGCTCACCAGGGATACTATGCTCAGTTCTACTCACCCACTCTCAAAAAATGAAATAGCAGCTGTAGGGGGGTTCAAAGCTGGGCAATGAGAATGAGTGAAGGCATGGAGAGACTCTGTATGATAAGAGAGTGAAAAGAATGGGATTGCTTAGTTTAGAGAGGATACAAAGAAGGAGCAAGAGAGAGTTAAATAATGAATGATGCAGAGAAGGTAGATCAGACACTCCAGTTTATCCTTTCTCATAATAAAAGAACTAGGGGGAATTCAATGAAACTGAAAGGCAACAGAGTTAGAACAGGTAAAAGGGAATGATTTTTAAATAATGCAGAATTAATTTGTGGGACTCCTGCCACAAGCTATCTGAGGCTAAGAGCTTAGTAGGATTTAAAAAAAGGATCAGGCATTTATGGTTAATGAGAACATCCACACGGACATTAGAGGAGATAAAAAATACAGTATAGGTATAAACCCTCCTGCTTCAGTGCATAAACTTCCCCTGTGGAGAGGTTATTTCATCAGAACTGCCTACAGCAAGGTTTCTTACACCTTCTTCTGAAACATCTAGCACTGGCCACTGTTGGAGGTGGGATAGTGGACTAGAGGGTCCCCTGGTCCCATCTTGTCTGGCAATTCCTATATTTGGCCTCAAAGGTGGGGAATATAAAGCAGTGAAACAGGGAAAAGGCTCTTCTGGGGTCCGAGAAGGATACTGAGGATCCTTGGAGAGAGGGCTGTGTGCTTGATTTCCCCCCTTTATTCTAAGGAAATGATTAGCCTAAATAAAGCCCCTCTTTTTGTTGGACACTGGCATAATATCCACTAGTGATTCAAGGCTGGAAGCATGCTATAAGGAGCAATCCCTGGCTTGTCTGGGAATGGGGTGATGGATAAAGGTGTAAAAGGAATCATGGCCAATAAAGAATGGAGGGCCTGAGGCACATACCATTAGGCAGGTTCCGGTCTGTGTGGAAGCCATTTTATATGGTCTGGAGACCTTCCCAGCCACTAGGGCCTGGAGCTTCTGTAACTGCTGGAGCAGAGTTCTAGGAGAGAACACAACCACAAGACAGTGCAATGAAGAGGGAACGATCACAGAGGGATATGAGACTGAAGGTGAACTCTCCAATGTCCACTCCAGCTTTTCTCTGAATGAGAAGAGCTCCTTCACTTCTCCAAGTCCTCCCACCAGATAGGCCTGGGAAGCAGAGAAATGAAGGTGACAGTGATGGAGGCAATGGAGCTGAAAGGAATTGGGCAAAGGACACCTCTTCTCCTGCCACATAAACCCCCTCTGCACTGATCTCCCACAATCAGATTTAGCCAGAACTGGACTCCAGTCCAGACTGTCCAGGCACATCCAATACCCAGGGTGGGGTGCATAGTATGGCCACTGCCACAACCCCACAATACAAGAGATTCCAGTACTTCTGGGAAAGACATGACCCCGCCCTCGGTGGTGTGACCTCACAGACACGGGGTGGGTGAGCTCACACTGGCAGGGGGAGGGCAGCAAGCTGTTCAAAATGGCATCCCTCATCTGTGAAGCCAGACAAGCCCACATCTGGTTTGTTTCAATACTGGACAGGGGACAAACCCTAGAAAATTAGGGCTGTCTGGCCCAAACCGGATTAACGGCCTGCCTAGGGGGGCACATCCCATAGCACTACGCACACCCCCTGGAGCATAAGGCTGAGAGGGAAGCAAAAATAAAATGTGATCCATTTCAACTTCATCTCTCTTGGCAGGCGCTGCAGGGGGCTGTGGGCAACGACAAATGTAGAGCTGAGTGAATAATTCCTCCTCTGGTTGCCCTGGCTGACACATAGCAGGCTCACTGTCTTGTTTAAATTACCTCACATGTACCCGCCCCCTAGTTCTGAACATATTACTAAAGAGCAGAACTGTTTAGCTGGCATGGCAAAGGAATTTTCCGGGAGGGCTGCAAGGAGCATTAGTGAGCCTTGGGCTCTGTAGCCAAGGGGCCCAGATTTTCTCGTTACAAATTGCCTAGTAATTTCCCCTCTGCAGCATTGCCAACTCTTGCAATTTTATTGCAAGTCTTGTCGTAGTTGGTGTTTTTCTTAAAGCCCCAGATCCTGGAGTCAGGTGATTCCAGGAGAATCTTAGATTTCATGTTTTAAAAGTCAGTTTTCAGCCCACGTGGCATAGAGGAAAGTGGAAAACATGACCTCTACGGGCTTACAAGGCCAATAAAATGAACTCAGTGTTTCTTATTTTGTAACAACTCATGATTTTTAGGCCAATCACATGAACATGGGATCCTGACTCATGACTTTTGAATGCTTGAGATTGATAATGCTGCTTCTGCTCCTTCCTGGCTGCTTCTCAAAAGCACAGATGGAGGAAATTCAGGGGTTGTGCTGGGAAGGGAGAGATGGGCTGCCCTTCACAATCTTTCCAGCAGGTGGCAGGCCCCAACCATCTATGAGGTTGCAAAAGTTAAATACCGATTGAAAGCTGGGAAGGCATTTGCCTGACATCTCCAGGGTCTGTAAAGAGCAGCATCTGACCTGGAAGCTGGGGTCAGAGCCTCACCGTCAGGGGATCAGAGAAAAAAAATCTGACAAAGAGCCTCAGAGCGAGGTCAGGGAGGACAATAGCCCCTGGTGAGCTCCAATCATGGTGGTGGGGTCAAGTGGGAAGATGGGTTTGCTTAATAGGGTCACCACTCAGTTCCTGTCCCATTGACCACACGCTCATGGATGAAAGGAATTCCCATGTGCAGCTGCCAGAGCCTGTGCGGCAGTGAGGAGTGTATCTAAGTGCATGTGCAGGAGGTTGTGAATTCAGAACAAAGGGAACATTTGCGTAGGAATATGTTAAGGAGAGCCCTCTCTACTCACCCCAAACTTCTGGCAGTCCCTAGCTGCTGACTCTGCTCTTGCTCTGCCACACAAGCACCGGGAACGGAGGCCGAGCTAACTCCAATTCCAAGCGCTGCTTCCTATTTCTATGACATGCGTATGTGCCTTCCATGTTATAGATTCAAAGGAAACAAATTCCTGGGGTGGAGAGGCTGCCAGCTCCAAGCACTGAGACCCCACGCGCTCTCCAGATTTTCAGCCCAGGAAGCCAGGGGCCTGCTTTAGGACTGAGAGGAGAGATTTACTCCCTTGGGCAAGCAGCTGTGCCAGTGTCAGACAAGGAGGAAGCTCCCACAGGTTTAGTGGAGCGGGGGGGATATAATGGGATCTGTGTGGGTGCCAGACACTGAGAAGACCCCCTCAGTCTGCAGGGGATAACGGGGTCTGCACTGGTGTCAGGTTTGGAGAGAGCTGCTTTGGGTTAGACGGGACCTATGCCCATGTCAGATGAGGAGAAAGTTCCTACAGTCTGTCCAGTCACCTTGTAAACCTAGCTCTTTCTTCTAGGGAAATCCCAAACTGGTATCTTATGCCCTTGTCTTCTCCCAGGCCTTCTCCAAAGCTCTCTGTGCTTCGGAGAGCAGAGCAAAGGGGTTGAGAGATGGGTGTCATGCCTTCTGGGGCCTCCTGCATGGGAGCTGCCATGGAGACAAAGAGAAGAGTGGAGGGGTTTGAGTGACAGTCAGAATCCGGAGAAGGATTCTGGGCTGTGGGGAGAGGAGAGGAAGGAAGGGAGGCAGAAAGCTCCCTTGCTCCTTCCCTTTCTCTGCTGACAGCCCCTGCCTGGCTGACCCAACACAAACATTCCACATTCTCTAACCAAACCCAGCTGAATTGCTGCTGCCATTGGAGGGGAACCAGGCTCTGCTGAGCAGCCCAGATTCTGCCAGGAACTGGGGGGAGGGTTGCCTTTCCTTTCCTTCCAAGCACTCCCCTGGCCTCCCTTCTTGGCAGCCCACCCCAGAAGAGATCAAGGTTGGCTTCTCTCACCTGTTTGCATTTTCTAAGGTCTCCACTTTTTTCCACAGTTCATTGTTTTCAGATGTGAAAGTCTCAACTCTGCAGGAATAAAACCCAGATCTTGTTAGTCACAAATGCTGCATAAAAGAGACAAACATTGGACCCCGTCCTCCATCAGAGTCCAGCCCCTGAACAGCCCTGTGCCCTCAGCCTCCGGCAGATGTGCTCCCACCTTTAGGAGTCAAATGATCATGTGCTGTCCAGCTACACGTTCTCAGCTGATGCTAACAATCAAGGGATCAGAGCAAAGACTGAATCCCTTCAATGCACATTAATTCCTTTGCAGTGTTTCACTCACATGGTGCCAAGTGGCTACAAGACTCAGACCTGGGAAGAGACTCTCACTGGGTCTGGGAAAGTCACTACAGCCATGTTATATGTAGGACAATTTGTAACATATGCAAGGCCACATAGATGTCTCCATCATCAGCAAATTACATCCGTGGGCCATGGAAAACATTAACAGAGGACCTTCCACTAGAACAATTCTGGCCTCTCTACCCCCTGAGCTAAAGGAGAATTTGCATTAGCTGCACCCTGTTAGGAAAAGAGAATCCCTAGCTCAAACATGTGACCAGCTCTAGCCATTGGAGGGCAGTGGAGAACCTACACACATTCTTTTCTCCAAGTTCTTCTCTGTAACTACTATGGTGAAAGCATCCAGCAAAGTACGGGGAACAGCTGAAGGGAAATTTCTGCTAGGCTGGGGGAAGAATAGTGGCCATGAAAGTGACAGTAATAAAACAGAAGACTTTCCAATACATACAACCACGTGAAATGACCTTGTCCAGTTTCTGAATTACCCATTCAATATAAAAATTGTGCTTAAAGGGACACTGCCAGGTTGAACCTTTTAACCCCCAACTATAGGTTTTGTACTAACTAAGGTCAATACAAGTGTTTTGGTTACACTTGAAATTCCAATGAACATTTTTTGGTTAAAAATTTAAATCTACACTGTAGCCCAAATATTGCAGCACAGTGCTAGAGTAATAAACAGCCATGTACATACAGACACTATGGTCAGGAGTGGGGATGAACCTAGAACCTTCAGGACTGAAAGTACATGACCCTGCCATTCAAACTAGAGGAGCAATCTCATCAGCTGTAAGAAGTAGACTTTTATCCTTAATATGGGCTAACCACCAAAGGGAGACATGCTCACACACACAGCTATTGTATTCCATAAGGGCATAAGAGCCAGAAGGTGAAACTGACTCATCTGTTTTCATGGTGCATTCCTCTCCACTTAGAGAAGAAAGTGAAAAGTTAATTAGGCCTTTTAAAGACTCTGACCACTGTAATGATCTCAGGTGTTATTAATGACATAGGAAAGGGCGCTATTTTAAAATACTGGTCATGAAATTTGATCCTTGCGGACTGGCTTCTGTGTCTGAGAGGTCCATATGGGGCTCCACACAAATGCGGGGAGGGGAGTCTCTTGCATGGATCCGATTCCAGGGCCATGGCATAGATTATTTCTAACCCAATAGAGTCCCATTACTTTAAACTTGCAACCGCAGCACAGCCAGCCAGCCAAACCGGGAACTATGAAGAGAAGTAGACCCTGTTGCCCTAGCTCACATTATAAGGAAAACACCAGAGCTCAACCAGGGGACTCTGGGGAACAAACTTGGCCTTAGCTTCTTCCTGGCTATCAGCCACTTGCATCATCATCTTTACGTACAGGGATGAGGGGATTGTATTTAATGCCCCAAAATGTCCATGCTCCCATGGCATCCACCATATGCAAAGTAGATAACAGCCAATGCAGAAAGCAGTGAGATGTACAATTACTCCATATGTTCATGCAAACGTGAGATTTCTGATTTGAGCAGATGCACATGTAATGTAGTGGGAGTCACACTACCACGACCAAAATTTGAATATAGGATGTCAGAAGAATCTGTATTTGGGGATGTACTTGACAAGTCATTTACTTGGTTTGATCCACATTGTAGTTAGCATAGGCTGCAAAGCCAGAGGGGGGCCTGGGCCATGGCCTGACCACTTTATGGCTGGGCCAAACCTCAGTGGCACTGTGACCCAGCGTGCTCACTCAGATTTCGAGGTGGTGGGCACAGGAGCTCACAGACTAGGAGTGTCAGGTGCTAGTGGGGGATGCACCTCAGAGGGAAAGAAGAGGGCCATTAGATGGTGGGGAAAGTCTGTGCCTCCCCCCACCATTTTAAACGGCATCCCAAAGCCCCTGATTAGTGATCAGACAGACCATAGCAGCTTCTACTATGGAATCATTCATCTTGCCAAACACGCTACCCGAACAACGGGTCATGAGGCCTGGAATATTGGGGGCAAACAGAATAAGACAAGCAGAAGTGAGTTGGCTTTTTAAGGAATAATCTATTGCTGCAAGAGTCTGATAGGCTGTCTGGGGGTAGGGGGAGGAGCGGTGGAAGGGTCTGTGCACAAACCAAATCTGTGTATCAAGAAACCCATACAGTGCTTATGAAATAACCTGCACAGAGAATCACATTTAGAACTAAAACCCCAAACACCCCAAAGTAGGGTGCATGCTGAGGACTCTCCACTGTCAAACAGGTTGTCACCACTACTAGACTGTCTTCTGAGCCACAGAAATTAATTAAAGGAGCCAGCTGAAATCTCAGATACTTTAAGAATATTTTAAACTTAACAGCCCTCGAAACAGGGTACTATCAAGGGCAGCCAGCCCAAGCATTGCAGTGCCATTGCTTTTGCTAGCAGTAGTGTTTTGGACCATCCCTCTACAGTACTGTGATTGGGAGAGAGAGCTTTGGGGCTGATGCAGCCACTGCTGGGGGGAAATGCTTAGAGCTGAATTCCAGCTCCCAGAAGTGGCATGTGGATTGGACAGCACGGCACAAACAGGATGAGTAGTGACAGTAGGCAGGCCAGTGGCCCTCATCTCCAGTAATACCTTTGTTAGGATGCTTAGAAGGGAGGAGAAGACACTTACTTTTTCTCTAGACACTCTACATATTCCTTCTTCTTCCTGCGACTCTCCTGAGCAGAGATCTGGGAGGTGAGGAAGCACCAAACATGGGTCAGCACTATAAGCCTCAAGCCACTTCTCTGCCCTCCCCCCTAGTTTTGTTACATGCCTGCTTCCTTTGCGCACGCTTTCATCTGTCCAAAGGCAGAACAGGCTATCACACTTGCTATTCACATTTGGCCACAAAACTCTTAGGAAGCGAAGAATGGGACATTTAGCATTGCCCAATGTGAAGGTTACAAAGCTCTTTTGCAATGTGCCTGAACCTCATCCCCCCCTACAGGCATCTCTGGGGTCACTTGGAAACCTACTGACTCATGTGGCTATGTGATGGGGTTGGCTGGAAAGAATCTTGCCCTAACCCATCTTTGAATCACCCATGGTGACTAATACATGCTGCAGGATCTCATCAGCTCCCTCATGGGGCTCCTGCTAATCTGAGTGGCGCAGGGAATCTCACAGCTGGTACCCAATTATGTGACTGAATATGTATGTTATGGAAGTGCCCAGCAGTTCCATTCAGGATTTGGATTCCTTTGTGCTGGGTGCTGAACAAACAATAGAGGAGAACATGGTCCCTGCTCCAAAGAGCTTACAATATACATTGGAACAAGCTGCAAGAGGTGATTGTAGGAAGGAGAGGGAGAGGCGAGGGTAACAATAGCAATAGGATGGTATGGTTACACTGGCTGGCTATGACATCTGTGCAACTTGATGTTTCTGAATCACTTAAACCAGAGGTGGGCAAACTATGGCCCATGGGCTACATCCGGTCCGTGGAACCATCCTGCCCGGCCCCTGAGCTCCCAGCCAGAGAGGCTATCCCCTGGCCCCTCTCCCGCTGTCCCCCCCTTCCCCGCAGAGCCACGCCAGGCAGCAGAGCTGCGCGCTCCTGCCAAGCAGAGTGGCAGCGTGTCTGGCTCTGGCAAGTGCAGCAGCCAGACATGCTGCTCGGCATGCTCTGCTTGGCATGGTAAGTGGTAAGTGGGCCAGGGCTGGAGGGTTGTATAAGGGGTGGGAGGCCCCAGGGGGCAGTCAGGGAACAGGGAGCAGGGGCGGTTGAATGGGGCAGAGATTCTATGGGGGGGGGAGACAGCCAGGGGATGGGAAACAGGGAGAGTTGGATAAGCAGGGGTGGCTCCAGGCACCAGTGCAGCAAGCGCATGCCTGGGGCAGCAAGCCACAGGGGGTGGCCTGCTGGTTGCTGTGAGGACGGCAGGCAGGCAGCTTTCAGGGCGCCTGTGGGAGGTCTGCTGGTCCCGCAGCTTTGGCAGCGGGATGCTGATGGTGCTGCATTGGCGGACCTCCCGCAGGCATGCTGCCGAATCCGCAGGACCAGAAGACCTCCTGCAGAAACGCCACCGAATCCGCGTGACCAGAGGACTGCCCGCAGGTGCGCCACCGAAAGCCGCCTGCCTGCCATGCTTGGGGCAGTAAAAAACATAGAGCCGCCCCTGTGGATGGGCATGGGTTTCCAGGGGGCCTGTCAGGGGGTGAGGGTATGGATGGGGTTGGGGCAGTCAGGGGACTGGGAGCAGGGAGGTTGGATACAGGGTGGGGTCTCGGGAGGGGGCAGTTAGGGGACAAGGAGCAGGGGGGATTGGATGGATTGGGAGTTCTGAGGGAGGGCAGTCAGGGGGCGGGAAGTGGAAGGGGGCGGATAGGGGGCAGAGGCCAGGCTGTTTGGGAAGGCATAGCCTTTCCGACCCAGCCCTCCATCCAGTTTTGGAACCCCAGTGTGGCCCTCGGGCCAAAAAGGTTGCCCACCCCTGATTTAAACTATTTGCTTAAGATGTAATGAAATGAGAGACCTTATTCTTGATTTTCCTCCTGACCCTCTTCAGTGCTTTCTCCTCTGCTTTGGTGAGGGGCAGCTTGGTAGGTATGGGGTAGCCCTCGGCAATCAGGGTGCGTTTCTCCTCCTCGGTCAAGAGCAGGGGGCCTGATGTCCCTTGTAACTTCTGAAAAACACAGACAAAAGCTATCAGTGGCAGACAGAGCATCAGCAACAAATCCCACCTCACAGGTCCTCACCACAGCCACCACAACAGGGGACCTTACTGTAAGTATACCCATGGCAATGGTCTTCACTGCAGCCACGGGAACCTGTCCCCAGTGACACAGCCAGCCAGCTGCTTCTCACTCTGCTCTCTAATACATCTGCTCCCCAAGCTGTTGTTGGCTATGGGCATTTGTTGTAGAGCTCATGAATAGCAGTTACCACATGTCCCTTCTACGTGACTTCTCAGTTATTCCTGTGCCAGGAACTCCCTTAAGTGTTCTTTAGTGGATTTGGTGGTTCTGAAAGTGAAAGACAAACCTAATACTGGCTGAAGCACGGCAGTCACAGGCAGGTGCTATGCAAGTCTCTTATCATGACTCTTGATTTGGCATATATCTCATCCTTGACCTACAACATTCCCCCTGGCTCACCACTTCAGGCCTGGGGTCCCATCCAGCTCTGCCAATTAACCTCACTCCTGATCTGCAGCGCCCCTCTGGTTATCCAGTCCTGGGTCTGAGCAGAGATTATCAACAGTGAGACTAACAACTAATGTCACCCTTTGACCTTCAGCCAGGTAAATTCTCCCAGCTCCTGTGAGCACAAAGAACCCTGCACTGTAGGCTGTGGTGGAGCTCATATCCTGCTGGAATTCTGATGTCTCCTTTCTAGTTCCTTACATGTGGCGCTGTGAGGAGAGGCGAGGTGGAGATTGCACTGGAAGAGCGAGCAGCTGGCCGGGCTGGGCTGGAGGGAGGCAGGGACCGTGGACTCTGGGATCCATCACTATCACTGCCATGGCTGCTGGGAGGCGTTGGAGGCATCTGCACCAGGTCATCTAATGAGAAGTAAGGAGAGAACATTTATCACTACAACATCAACCTACTGGGATAGGTGTGGGGCCATGGACAGCACCAGGGCAAAGTGCTTCCATGAGAGAGGGATGGAAAGAAAAAGCACTGCCCCTAGCACACTGGGGGCTGGAGGAGGGCAAGTTAGTTGAGGCTCAACCCAGGAAAGACACAGACAATGTTGGTAACTTGGAGGAAACAAATGGAAGAACCATCCAAGGTTGTGCCATGACCCCCACACAGAGAGCATATTCTCCATATTTGCCCTTAAGGCATTTATTGGAGTCTGGGCTGTTTTGGGCCACAGGCACTACCTGGGCACCAAGTTGCTTTCTTTGAACGATGCTCAAGAAGAAGGATGCAAGCTAGCCATCCTCATCCTTTGTCGCCTTTGTCGCCTTGAGATTCCATTGCTGTGATGTGCTCTGTATGGGGCCTGAAAGCACGCAGGAGCTCTGATTTTGGGTGCTTCAATTTTTGAGTGTCCAGTTTGAGACATTCAGAATCATGGACACTTGAAAATTCAGCCCCAGAAAGCTTGGCAGTTGGACACTTCAGCAGTGCCTCTCACCCCATGTGATACAGCAGCAGCTACAGTCAGTGCTGCCAATTAGGAAGGGTTGAGGGTGAACGCTTCCTCCTCTTCCACTTGCTCAGAGTTCCATAGGCTGCAAAACTGAGGGGATGGGGGAGGTGTGGTCTGACTGCTTTTAAGCGGTGGTCCCATACTAAATCAGTACTATTGCAGTGCCACTGAAATTTGCCCCTGTTTCCCCTCTTGTATAGATGAAGGGACAGCCAAGACAAATGGTGTTGCAACCTGGGGCACAGGGAGTCTGTTCCTATACAACAGATTGCAAGGGAGTCCCCTGAGAACTTGACTCCCAGTAGCACTGGCTCACACACTGTGTGGGTAAGAGAGAATGGAAATCCCTGGGCTGAGGGAGACCTGGGTCCTGTGTGGAGGAGGTATGCGTGGGGACTGGAATGAGGTCCCTGCCTGGGAGGATGGGACCAGAACTTGCTTCCCAAAGAAATACTTGAATTGGAACCACCTATTATAGTCAGCAGAGGTGCTTATGCTGCCATGTACTTGGCTTAAAGGAGAGGGAATTGTTGGCTGTGGTCCTCTGCACAGGGTTCTAGTCCTTGGATATAGTTCCCTGTTCCGTCTGCCTCGGCCTATATTTGCTAACCTGGCCATGCTGCAAGGCCCACCATTCTTCATAGAGGTTTGGGGAAGAGGCAGGCTGAAGAGATGGGATATGGTGAATTTGACGAAGGTCATAGTTAGCAAGGAGGCCAGTTTTATTGATATTCATAAAAGCAGCTGTGCTATAGGGTGTACTATAGGGGTGTGAGATGTGTAAGCAGTATTGTTAGTTTTAATTAGTGTGAAGCAGATGGCCCAATGGGCCTGGATTTCACATGGCTGTCCAATTTGATCCTCAAAACCCCTCTCTTGGTTCAGGCCCTGCTCCAGGTTTTCTGCCGCCCCAAGTGGGAAAAAAAAAAGCTGCAGCAGCGCGACCAAGCAGCTCCACTCTTTGGTGGCAGGTCCTTTGCTCCAAGAGGGACTGAGGGACATGCCGCCGAATTGCCGCTGAAGACCCAGACAGGCCACCCCAACAGCGGCCAGAGGGCCGCCCCTTGGTATTGGCTTCCCCAAGCACCTGCTTCTTTAGCTGGTCCCTGGAGCCTGCCTTGCTTGGTTGACAGAACATTTCCCACATTTGGTGGCGCCTGCCCACTCGCAGCTGTACGAGTGTTACACACAGTGCATACCATTGGCAGGGGGTTGGGCAGAAGGCAGAAAGGCAGCAGCTTCACTGATGCCACTGCTCTTCTACAGCCAAGGGACAATACTTTTACTAGATCTGAATCAGGTATTTCAGACAGATGTAGGACATAAGTAGGTGACATCATAATTTAAGATTCTTCTAATGTATCCCTACAATCTTGGTTACAAAATGAGTTCTCTAATGGATCCTGGTGAGGTCTAGTGCTCAGGACAAAATCAGAGATGTTAGAAAGCATGTTTCCAAAGGCATGCAGTGCCAAATCAGCAATGCCTGAATCGAGCCAGCTTCCAAAGAACTGGCTCTGCCATCTTTAGGGAGTTTGCCAAAATGCTGAGGATCTTTACAAGGTATCCAGATACCACAATGATGGGCTGGTATAAGAACCAAAACAGCATGCAAAGTCTGTTGTGCCCTGGCTCAGCTATACTGCTCCAAAACGCCTCCCAGCCCACACTCTCAAACCCAGGAATGTCTCCAGGGGACAAGCACCACTCTGTGCCTCAGTTTCCTCATCTGTAAAATGGGAATAAAGCTATTGACCTCCTTTGTAGTGCACTTTGATGAAAAGTGCTATATAGGAGTTAGGCATTATTATTATTAAAGCATTTCAGGGGCTCATACACTTGCCACGGTACTTAATGCAACCAAGTGGCTCTGGTTGCTCAGCATCACAACAAGTCACCAGGTGCTTGAGAAGTGACTCAGCTCTGGCTTAGAGGGCTGACCCCACTCCTGTGGGCCATATTGTATGTGGGAGCATGATTAGGCTGGGTCTCTCTGGGGCAGTCAGAGTTCTTAATGGCGCCTTAATCGCGCATTTTTGGACTTCAAATATTTGGGTTCCTTTCAAATTAAACTGAATTTTGAATTTTCTGGCTTTTGAATGGTTGTTTTTGGATAGCTCCAAGGTCCCTGTGAGGTTTTCAATGCTCAGATCTCTCATATATATTTTCAGCTGTAAGGTAATTTCTTGTGCATAGGAGTTGCAAACAATTCTGTATGTGACAATTTGTACATGCTATAATTCCATTTCTATCCGAACACGGGTAATTCTGCATGAAAATAGGGGTTCCATGGTAACCCACCTCAGCCTGCCCTGTTGTTATTCTATGTGTAAGGCTCGGTGTATGAGAGTTGTTTCATGTGTCTGTATGCATGGCTTGGAGTAACAAGGCTTTGCAGCCAGATCTGTGTAATATTGAGTGGATGCATGATGGGGCTAAGTACCAGCTGGCTGATTCTATTTTCTTACCTGCTGGTACATTTAGAAACTGGTTCACTTCTTTAGGCTCAGCTTTGATCACAGGTGCTGGAGTCATTTCTACTGGAGCCTGTGAAAGAGCAAGAGCACACAGCTGTCTCTGAGTGTCTTTTTCACTTCCCTTCCCCACCTTTCACAAACAGCCCTCGCAGAGTGTATTGATTGCAGCTACTGCTTCACCAACTCTCTTCTCTGCCACATTCCACCCCGTGCCCTGCAGTCCGCCCCACCAGCCTGCTCGCTGCACTAACAGCAGGTACACTGACAACCAACAGCACACAATCACGTCAAAAATCTCTATCTTTGCCTGAAACATCGAATACAAACAAGTGTATTTGCTGAGGGAGGGGAAGCCACACACAGCCGTGCTGCCATTGCAGATGATCAGGCAACATCTCTGAATGAAGACATTTACCTCCTTGGCCATTAGCCCAGCTCAAGACCCAGAAAGCACTACTTAAACTGCCCTCCCAATTCAAGAGGGATGCCTCTGTTAGATCTGCCTTAATCAGAGCTGGGAGAATGTATACAGGCTTTGAGAAATGGAGTAAAACCCCTCCAGTGCTCTTAGGACTTTCGCCAGGGCCACTGAACAGCTGTTTCTGATCAAACGGATTAAGAGTTAACATGAACAGCACGTTGTTCCCAGCTGGACTGAACTGCCTCTCTGCTCCCAACCTCCCTTCCCCCATTCCATTACAGGCAAGAGAGATTTTTACACTAAACAGATACATTACAAACTCCCCCAGACAGTAAACACAGCTGAGGGGGGGCCCTTGCTACAATTGTCAGGCACACAAAACCGATCTGCATTTGAGGGCACGGCAAGTTCAAGCTGTGTAAATAATGGAGGAAGTTTATGTGCATTTTTGGCGTAAATAGTTGATTTGTTTAATAGAATTGTCTGAAAGGGAAGATGCCCAACATGAGTGAAAAAAGGAAGAGAACCCAGGAAAGAATCTACTGTTCCTGATGGGCCACAAGCTAGAAGACAGTTCAGCACCATGCAGGATTGGAGAAACTTCCCTTCTCACAAGATCCCGCACCGGAACCAGGGCCAAACAGAGCCTTCAGTCACCCCCATGTCACCAAAGGTGTTCTTCAGAGAAACAGACATCTTGAGAACTTGGGTGTGGGCGAGAGCTTTGGTTCCTCAGTTCTTGGAAATATTCATAACAATCATTAACACTTACTGCGTGGCATCCACTTGCCCTCACAAACAGGAACAACTGGAACCTCAGAGAAGGGTTGTTATCCTCATTGTTCAGCTTGGGAAAGTGAGAGGTTTGATGATGTGCCCAAGGCCACATGACACATGTCAGTGGCAGGGCTGGGAGAGGGACTCAGGAGTATGAGGCTCATATTTGGCCCATTAGTTAATTCTGTCTTCCCTAAAATTATCTCATTGGGGAACCACCTTTGAACACTCACCAGCAGAATGGGCTCCCCGCTTGATAAAAACAACCCAAGGGCTAAAGAAATATCAGCAGATTGGAAAGAAAGAGCCTTCCATCAAGCAGAAATGCTAGTAAACAACTAGATGGCTCTGGAGCTGGTAAATTGCACACCAAGTGCCTCAAGGACATTGGTTTGAATCTAACCCACACCGTTAATAATTTCAAGTCTTCTATGTTGTAGAGGGGTAAATCTTTCAGTGTCTACACAGGAGGAGTAAGTGCCCCTTGGTCCTTTTGCTCTTTTAATTAAAACTGGGGGGTGAGTTTAACACTGAGCCTGAGTCTGTTCTAATTGTCATTTCAAGTGAGAAATTACTAGCAATACGGGAATAGTTGGGCATCAGCTTTGTTTCACCTTCAGCCTCCTGTCCAGGAGGAGCCTATAACTCCAGTCAAGGGGCCACAGAGCCAAGCCAGTGTCAGAGTTTGTTGTTGGAAGTCCAGTTACCAGACACACATTCTGAGTAAAATGGGCTCACCTCCTCAGGTGCCGGCAGTCTCTGCAGTGGGTTCAGGTTCAGGGCTGGCACTAAGCTGGCTGCAAGCTGGGATTCAGGAAGTTCTGGAGCCAGGTTCTGTTCCTGCTTCACCATAATGGAGCATAGCTTGTGCCCAAGGGACCACACTCCGCTCTCCAGATCTGAAACAAGCACAGCATGAGAATCAAACTCCCCCAAGCTTCTTGGGACACCAGCAATAACAGGACAAGGCAAGAGACATCAGAAGCCTTTACTCTATCGTCAAAGGGTCCCATTCCAAGGTGAGTAGGGGATATAGGTGTCTCTCTTCTGCATTAAGATCTCTGATAGGCACTGGTGCTGCACAAGTGTGTGTACACCATCAATATTTAAGGGGTTAGTTAATCCCTCTGTTCATGGACACTACTGGTGCTGACATTCATTCTCCAGGTGTGGAGGAATGCATGGATGCTGCTCCACGGTCCCAGGCAGAAGCAGGCTGCAGTCTCCACCATGAGGAGTATTAGTGTGGAAGAGAGGGAAAGCCCTCTGAGGAACACTTAATGGGCCTGAGTGCCTCTCTCTGTGTGTGTGCTAGGGGTGTGAATATTTAGGGGGACAAGAGATCACAGGAGTTGGAGCTCAGACAAAAAGAGATAATGGTTAAGTCAGAGAAGGTGAAGTCACTTGGCCTCTTTTCTGGAGTTTTGGTCCCATCCTTCCTGCTCCTTAGACACCTCAGCTTGCCAAGAAGCTAATCTGCACCTGGTTCAGGTCATACATCTTCCTCCCTAATGCACTTCCCTTCTTCATTTATCTCAGCACCAGAAACTCTTTGGCCCTGCCACACCATGGCTGTTAACACAGCATATCGCCAGTTGGTGTGCTGGTTAGTTCTAACCATGTCCTGCTTAGCTCTAACCAGGAGGACAGATTCTCTGCCACTACCCTGGTCCCTAGACATTGCTCTGGCAGCAGCTAGGGACTGTAAAGGGGTCACAAAAGCCCAGAAGAGAGTTCCTCTGGTGTAGGAACTGCACAGGGCCCGTGTATGCAGCCATAAACTGCTTGTCTGTGCAGCTCCCAGTGTAGGGGACATGCCAGGGGTAGGGAATGAGTGGCCGTCCTGCGCTGCAGAGTAGCCTATAGGCAGCCATAAGAAGGGTACCATAAGTCAGAACAGCCACTTATGTTGGGGCCCCATCAGCCCTGAATGCACTCAGAATCCAGATTCTTAAAGCCACCTTTGCCCAAACTGCTTCAGGGCTATGCTTCTGGGAGGCACAGCACAGAATTTAGCCCCTGGTTTGTGCCCACACAGAATGTAGTTAAAATTCTGGCTGTATAAATCATGTGCCACCCTTGGCAGTGGCCTATGCTGGCTGTCTTCCTGTAACTAATCTGGCACACTTATTTTGCTGTGTGGACAGGACTCCCCTAACTGCGCCTGTGTAACTGGTTGGGCTTGTCCTCCTTCCTTCTCTGTGCAGTAGTATGTCCCCAAGTATATTTCCCCATCCATGCCCTGAGGGTGCTGCTCTGTAGGTATATCCCCCATGCCTATTCCCTGCTGAGGCACTATGGGATAGCTACCTAGATTTTCCCAGAACACACCAATGCAAACATGATTAGGCACCCTAGTAGGTGTGAATGCATAACACAATAGTGATGGCAGCAAAGCTGCTGTGTGGACACAAGCTGAACTGTTACATGTTAAGGAAGCCAAGCCATAACCAGTTACAGAACTCACAGTTGTAGCTCTAATGTGGATATGCCCTGTATTCTGGACAGAGGGGGCGAGAATGGGTTACAAGGCCACAGGTAACTGCACCCAGCAAACTTGGATGAACTTTCCCCTCCATCCAGCTGTTCTGCTACAATGGAAAGCTTTATATGTCCCTTTCTGTAAGAGGAATGATGCTCCCTCTGCCTGTGAGTGCTGTGGCTGCTGGATTTGTTACTAATCAGAGAAGAGGGCAAGTAAGGGGCTCTTCCTGTCTAGAATAAACTAGGTGAGAGGGCAGCCCCCCGCTATGTCACTCCAAATAGGCCAACCAGTGAACACCCAAACAAGCACATGCTGTCCCTCCTTCTCCTGTCCCCACGCCAAAACCCTCTGTCTGCCCCACTCTGAAGAATTACAAGAGCTATTGGGTTACAAAGATGAACCAGCCAACAGGGTGTCATTCAGGACTAGATGAGTAGGCATTTTCCATGGCTGCATCTGCATTCCACAGCCTCGGTGGTCCCAAAGTTACAGATGATCTAGAAACACTGAAGATGCGTCCGGATCCTGCTGTGTGAGTGGTGCCAGGAGATTATGCCTCAGTACACTTCTCTAGATACATTGTTTATGGTCAGATATTTGGAATGTGTGTGCAGTAAAAAATACAGACCCATCACACACAGATATGAGAAATTTATTGCTCCTCTGAAACGAGGAAGGGAGTGAAGAGGAATGAGGGGAGAAGGGGAATATATTTAAATGTAGTGTCTTCATTTCTCTTTCCTCTCTGTGCTATAGAACCACAGCCTGATTGTTGGCATGGAATTGGACTTCACAGATCAACAGCTCATCCACTTGCATGTAATCAGACCTACACCTTCTACTCTAGAGAACTGTAGCCTGCTCTTGGGCCTGAAATCATGACTGCACTCCCTGGTCTGCAGAACTGTAATCTGGTACCTGGAACCAGATATTCCATATTTGTACCCATAACCCATTAGGCAAGTGGATTCCATTGAAAAGCAAACTCATGATACTGATGAGCAACCTGAACCTCGCAACCTAACTGAATTAGTGGGTGTCTAGCCTGGGATGGGCAGGATTCTGAAGTTTTTGAGGACAGCAGGGAAGTATGGAGAAGCCAATGTGTAAAAAGCCAGAGCCGGCTCCAAAACTAGAGACAGCCTAGGTTCCCTTGAGAATGCTGCAGGCTGAAAGGACATACTTAAGCCTCACAGATGTTAAAGGAAAACCATTAGTGGCATTGCTTTTTAAGGGCAGCACTAATAGGTACAATGCAGAGATAGATCTGGATTTGGGTCCAAATATAAATACACATTAAAATGAAGGTTTAACCCACACAATTTCAGCAAAGGGCTATTGCTCCCAATTCACAGATGGACTAAAATATGTATCATTCAAATACGAGCCAGATATAACCCTGGACATGTGACTGTGTGTGTGCACATGTATGCCTGCCACAATGATATTTTGTACTCATTCACTGCACAGATGTGAACTGCACCTTCTGACTAGTAATGTAAGGCTGGCAGAGCACTTCAGTCCTATTGGTTTAAGTGGGGTTTAACTGATGCATAGCCTGCACAAGAGCAATTGTCACCCTCAGCGTCCCAAATATGGCTAGGGTTTCTATAGACATAAGAAAGCCCCAAAGAGCTTGCAGTCTAAGCAGAGACATGACAATATATGGAAAGAGGATACAGGGGAAGAGGTGACGAGTATAACAGATACAAGCTCCTGAGTTAGCTTACTATAACTGCACGTCTTTGTTTTGTGTTTCACTGCTCCATTCTGTTTGCTTCTCACCCTATCATTATAATCTTTATTCTCATTTATTTATTTTCAATGTGTGCGATTGGCAAGACCACGTGTGTTAAGGTGTGTGTCCTCGCCTGCGTGGTTTTTGCTAATTGCCCAAGAATACTTGCTTCTGTTGAGCCCCCTGCAGGGATGTGTTAGTGTTAAAGTCAGGGAGAGGAAACCCTTCTGAATGTTTGAAGGTTAAGGAGAAGCTGTCGGGCCTGATGTTAGGCCTCTTGCTTGGTGACCCTCTGATGCACTGTCTGAGTTATGGGTACTGACCCTAAAGATGTTGACGGTGTAATTTGCAAAGAAGAGGCAGCAGATGGCAGTTTCTCTCCTTTCTTGGTGTTTGTTATCACAGAGCAGGGATAGTTCCTGGCTATGATGGGGAAACCTCTATCCCAGACCTTGCTCTTGCTAAAAGGAAGGGCTTTCTTCTCATGTATATACTGAATCAGTGACACAGTTTTTTCAGGCAGCCTGGTGTCCATCAGCTGCCAGGACACCCACACAGTCCCGCAAATTATAGGACTCTCTGTTGGGATTGCTCTAAAAATATCCAGCCATCATGAATTATCCTGAAATGAATTGTTTTAAAAATAGGGTTTGAAATAACTGTTCCTCTCTCTCTTCCTCTAAGTGAGATCCACTCACAAGGAAGCCACTTAGTTTTCCACATGAGCCAACTGGCTGCAGGCAGAGACTTGTGCTCCCTATATCAAGGCCAAACCTCACTGGTAAGCTCCAGGAAGGGACTTGAGTCCAGTGCATCCACTCTCAACTTACCAAGGTCCTATGGAACTGCTGCCTGTAGTTTGCCAGGAGCACAGAGCACGCAGAGACACAAACCATAATCATCAGCACGAATAACGCACAGCAATAAAAATGAATAACTATACTGTGAGCATAGCAAATTTAAGAAAAAACGTGGACCACATTCATAAAACAGACAAATTTATCCATTGACTAACTGTACTAAGTCAAAGCAGTTAGGCAGTGCCCCAGTGCTGAGGAGCCTGAATTGTGTCAAGCAGGCCCCACCTCTGCTCAAAGACATCAGCTCTTCTAGGACATGCAGTACATCTTTTGGAGAGACGGCAATCTGCATATGGGTTTCTTGTGCTCACCATTGGCATTATCTTCAGTCTTGATAGGCATGAGGGGGCTCTGGGGAGCAGAATCTCCACTGAGCGAGTAGCTGTGCTCTGCCTGGATGCCAGGAGTAGGAGGGTCCAAGTCCATGTCCAGTAAAGGGTTCTTTTCAGCCAACATTGGATCATCAAAGAAACTGCTGAAGAGTTCATTGGAGAAATCCTCCATGTTCTCAGAGAAATGATCCAGATTCTCGGAGAAATGCTGAGAAGGAACCAAGTGAAAGAGAATATTATTGTTAACTCCAGTAGGAGCTAGGGAGCCTTCCACTGAACTGTGATCAAAACTTCAGCAACCACACCATTTGGATGAAAAATAACAATCTCCATCCTTTATTCTGATCCGTGATGATAGCTAGATAAAATCAGCTTTCTATTTATAAGGTAGGGTTCAAATGCTCAATGATATATCTGCCTTTTTATCTATCTATCCTGTACATACCCAACTAGCTATCTCTCTGTCTCCCTTATATACCCACCTACCTGTCTATGTAGGGTTTATACCATATACTATTTAGTAGAAGAAAGAGCGCCAGGAAAACTTGCGTGGTAAAAAAATTGAAGTATACCAAAATGTGTTCTTCTGAGGCTGTGCTTAGTGACATAAATGTTCCCATGTGTTCTCCAAGCAGCAGTGGGCACCCTGGTACCAAAGATAACAAAACCCCACCATTAATTTCTATCAGTGAGAAAACACTAGTGTAATCAAAATAACAGGAAGGCCCCATGTTGTATTTAATTTCCCTTAGGATTTCACAGCCCCTCTGTGGACCCCATGAGAATGTCCTAAGGCCAGTTAATGCCTGTGAAATTCTGCTTCCTGATGAAATTTAAACACCACAGATGGCTGCTTGTTAACAGCAAACAATCATTCCACTGACAGCCAATAAATCTGATCCCATGCAGAACCTGTTTCCCCTGAGAAATGCGCTCCTATTGAGAAATCAGATCACTAAGTTTTCTATTTGATACAACAAAACATTGGTGAGGCAATGAGAAAAATGATGGCTACCCATAGCCAACTGAAAATGGATCCCATTTATCAGCAGAGTGATGCTTTGGGGTCAGAGAGAAGAAAGAGAAACATAGATTACATAGGTGGTCTTACAAGATCTGGATAGAGCTGACCCAAAGTCAAAGAAGAGTAGGCAGGCCAGGAGTGGCTAAAGAGGGGAGATTAAGGGGTGGGGTGGGGGGGCACTACAAGCAAAATACTGAAATATTGAGAGCAATGTCGTGTGTGTGTGTGTGTATGTGTGTGAGAGAGAGCGAGACAGAGGCATATATTACAGCCCTCGGAGTACCAGTGGAAGGAGACCATGTGCCAGGAGGAGCTTGAGAGGGTACAGATGTGTGTATTCCCTTCATTCTCTAAAAGCAGAGCTGAGGGAGGAGTTGGCCAGAGGACCCCGGATACCACACTCCACTAGTTCCTGTTCCAACAGGAAGGTGTGTTTGATTTACTTTAGCACAATATCTTTCTGCAAACAGAGCTCTGGCACTGAGAGGGTTGGAGAGAGGAGATGGCTGCAACTGGGCAGCCCCCCTGCCTTGCCAGGGGGAAGATGGAGAGAGCAAAGAGGATGGGGGGGGGGGAGTTTGCAGTTGGTCGCACCCTCCCACGCCCCTGCCTTCGATTTGAAAATCAGACAACAAAGGAGCACTAAGAAAGCATTTCTTCCTTCCAGCTCTGGAGTCTGCAACTCCTGCTTTCCTCCTGGCACTAGCTTTTCTGTGCCTTTCTTTCCCTCACCCTCACTCCTGTCCTCCCAGTCACCCCAGGGGCAGGCTGACATGGAGCCATCCAAACCTCCCTTGGGATTACAGACAGTATGTCGAGGACTGAGAAGGAGGTACTTTCATTCTAAGCCCTGGTTTTCAGCCACTCACAGGACATTTGGGCACAGTAAATCTTCCAAGCTTGTTCTCTGGTAGAGGCAAATTTGGTTCAGTAGCTTAGTAAAACCCACTTGGTCATTTTCAAGTATGCATTTTTGTGCTTGGATGAGTAACAGAAAACAACTCAAAGCTGCCCTGGGCATAACCCTTTGTGAGGAGAAGGCCACTGAGTCAGAGGAAGACACCTGGTTTACCCAAGTTATCTAATTAGCATTGGGAAAGTAGCATCTCTGCCTCTTCCTGTGTGTTTGGAGGCCGCACTGCTCAGAACATTGGCTCTAAAGAGCACACATTCATACAGATGCTGCTGCACCTCCCCTGTGTCTTTTCTTTTTTAAACGAAACAAGCAAACTCGGTGTAAGAAAGGATGATAGTGTAACTATAAGGGTGGGAATGTAAGTAGAAAAGTGAAAGAATCCAGAGTTCCAACATACCAGGCTCCCTCCAAGGTGAGCAAATATACGAAAGAAAAAATACACAGTCAAACCTATGTATGTGCTGAGGGCTGGAGGAAAAGCTGCTGTGGGAATCATCAATGACTTTTCTGTGAGTTTCAAATCTCCTCCATAACTTTGTATTAACAAAAGAGATGAGGGTGGGGAGAGAATTAGGGAGAAGTTACACTGAATCATGCAGTAATTTCACATAAAATCCTCATATCTGCATCCCAACTCCAGTTAGAACAAGGATCCCAGATCACACTGTGATCTCCCAAGTAGAGGATAAATAGAGGAAGTGTGATGGCATGACATTGATTTAAAACAAAAGGGTCATCTCACCACTGGAGGAGTGTTATTTACAGGTTATAAATGAGGGAAGGGGAGATTTTTTTCTTAATTTCATAGCTGTTTGGCTCAAACACCAACATTTTTCAAAACAGCCATTGATTTAGGGCACTTTTTCTTTTGGGCACCCAAAAATTAAAGGGACTCAAAATGAGTGGCCACTTTTGAAAATGTGGCTACAGATGTTAAAGCTGTCATTACAGAGATGAAAGATGGCTGCTTCAAGGTACCACTTTTCCTCCAGGGATGTTAGCTAATTTGTACAGTGAGGAGAGAACTGGAGGTGGGAGAGATAAAGGGGTCCATATCCACTCTGCAGATCCAAAAGGCAATTACATCAGGGGGTGCAAACCTGGCATTGGCCACTGTCGGAAGATAGGCTACTGGGCTAGATGGAGCTTTGGTCTGACCCACTATGGCCATTCTTATGATTCTGATCCTTCAGCAGGTGTAAATAATATTCTAACTGCCTGTTCACTAGTGCTGCTCCCTTTCATCTCTCACCAGACACTCATTTACCAGCTCAGGACTAATCTAGAGTGTCTCTGTGTGAGGGTAGCAGATCAGGGCTTTGGAGCAGAGCTGGAGTGTGGAGCAGTTCCAGAGGAGTGGAGCTGCAGGTTTTTGCCTGGAGCTGGAGCAGAGCCGGAGCACAGCTCCAAAGCCCTGGTAGCAGAAATAAGAGAATGCTGTGTTCAAGGTAGGCCAGTCTCTGAGATTGGGGATAATTATTATTATCAAAGATGGCACCAGGGATCAGACTCCTGTAAATGGAAAGTGCATACAGAACAATCAGATTTGTAGACTGTTATTTTTACCCAGAAAAGCTGGCAGGGGCTCAGAGGCAAGAAATGGGTGGGATGGGGGCAGGGAGGGAAAGGAAGGAGAGATAAAGGGGAGGCAGAGCCAATGCGAGAGAATGACTGTGAATGGCTTGCCAACTACAAAAGCAGTTTCTCCTCCCTTGGTGTTCACACCTCAACTGCTAGAAAAGGGCCTCATCCTCCCTGATTGAACTAACCTCGTTATCTCTAGCCTGATTCTTGCTTGCATATATATACCTGCCCCTGGAAATTTCCACTACATGCATCCAACGAAGTGGGTATTCACCCACGAAAGCTCATGCTCCAATACGTCTGTTAGTCTATAAGATGCCACAGGACTCTTTGCTGCTTTTAGCAAAGTGGGTGATAACACCACTTTATAATTGGACATATCTATGTTGGAGATGACTGGGCAGTGAGCTGCCCAATCACAGAAGTGTTGTTATGTCCCTCATGATGGGCTTTGGTCTCCCATGCTGCCAACACATAAAATTAACTTGGAGATAAATTTCTGAGCAGTAAATTTATCCATGGTTATCTGGCAAAATAATAAAATAGAGTCTGTGTGTCCAGATCCTTTGGTGATGAGCATCCTGAACCCTGTGGTACTGGGTAGTCTAGAGCCTTTGGTGATGGACGCCTCTGAAACACATCTAATAAATATATATACAACTAACACAAGATGCTTAAACTCTATCCCCCTGAGGCGTCCATTGGCATCTGGCCAAGAGCCAGAGAGCTGCATCTAATTTGCGTAGAAGGCTTCAGATTTACAACTACCCTCATCTTTAATTTGGAGAAGCCCTAGGGAAACTACAGAAGCCGATATACAATGGGATCACTTGGGTCAGAAAGGAGCATTGCATATTGGGGTCTGTAGTCTCTGCAGACCACACCTCCATATTAAAGAGGAGGACCTCTGTGGACCACATTGTAGAAGTCCCTGGACTAGACTTTGTATAGATTTTACTTAATGCTCTGGCAGTAAGGAGATCAACAGAGCAAAGGCCAGAAACCCACAATTAAGAGTGAGGCCTAAGGAAGGAATTCACAAAGGCTTGAATATGAATGAAGATGGGGATAATAAGGAGATGCACAGAACAGGCTCAGAGTCCCACAGCATCTTCCTAGTCTACAATCTCCTTCTGGAAGCATCTTCTTCCTGCTAGGTGAGACCTGCCAAGTCTCCCATGGGATTCAGCTGTGATATGATGAAGGATTCTGCAGTGAGCTTCACATAGCTAGAATCTCCCTCATGATTTTTTGAAATCAAGTTCTTATAAATGGTCTCAGTTTAAGCCAGCTAGGAAACGTGATCTTCATCATCCTAGTCCAAAAGGAGGGACATGAAATTGACTTGGAGAAAACTTCTTCCAGATAGGATCCAAAGCTAACAGCTCACTCTCCGTTCATATCATTCTCTCCTGCTATCTCCCCCTCTCTTTCATGCTCTCCTTCTTTCTCATTCCCTTTAACCATGCTCTGCAGCCAAGAAATATCACGAGATATATTTCCAAAGCAGTACTGCCAATGAGCGGTCAGGAAGGGGGCAGCCAAGGGACAGCAGCCCCATGGTGATGATGTGCAGGATTTCCTGATCCAAACCATGGTCTCTGGCGCCCCTCCCCCTCAACACTGTTCCACGGAGATGGGATATGCATGTATGCATGTGTGTGCTGGAGCCATGGAGCAGCCTATCTCCAAACACAGTTATCCCAAAAGCATCTCTGAGATCACAGGAAAATCTGCTCAAGTTAAGACAACTCATCAGCAAAGAGAGAGTGTGAGTCTTTGAGACACTGGTTCCAGCACCCTCCCAAGCCTGGTGACTGACACATGCATTGAATAGTCCAAACATGTTTCCACCATATGTTTTCACCCAGACCTCACACTCAGAGTTGCTTGAATGGCAAGCTCAATGTGTTTATGCCTCTCATTTAAAGAGCCCCTTTCTGGTATACAAGAGTTACCTCGGGACCTAGCATAAGACATCCAAATGTGAGCTCTCCATTTTCCCCACCTCAACAGTCATCCGAGCTTGGACTCTCATCTCTCTCCTCCACTAGCCCCACTATTGTGGGCTCTCCCCTTCCCATCTTTTATTGAGCTGCTTTGGGACAATTTCCCTTCAGATTCAGTTCAGTTCTCACAGCTTTGTCACTGCTGCTATGAAACTCAGTGGTTTCACTCCAAAGAGGAACCAGCAAAGAGCCAGTCCAGTTGAGCTGTAGCCCATCCAGAAGTTTAAGACCTTTGCAGGTTGGAGGTACTGCACATGTTGGCAGACTAGCAAATATGGAGGGGAGTCTTCTAAGTTTTCTCTTTTATTTTTTAAATATTTTTCCTCTCTGCTTGCCAAGATAAATCTCCCATTCCAGCTGTGACATCTGCATTTCCTTTTTCTGCTTTCACTGAGGAGTGAAGCCTCTGCACTCCAGCTTCACAGCAGAGATTTCCTATTCATTCCAAGAAAGAAGAGCCCACATGCTCCTGCCAGTCCTTTCACTCTCTTAAAAATGTGGTGAATTTTAGTGCTCATGAAAGTGAAGGCCTGACAGTGCTAACAAGACCCAGGCAGAGTGTGGGCTGATGCTATGCAAGCTTTCCTCTCAGAATGCAGTCAATGCACCTCCATCCTGACCTTCAATCCCTCCTGCTATCATAGTCTGGACCTCTAAAGAGTTATTCCAATGCACTTCAGTCCTTATCTGCAGACCAGCTATCCCAATCTAGCCCCTCCCCAACATGCACCTCCATCCTAACCTGCAGCTCCCTGCTGTTCCAGTCCTTTCCCACAGCTCTGCGAATACACCTCAGTGCTAACCCACAATTCTCCATGCTATTCCAGTCTTGGATATCTATGCATCCCAGCTGAAACACTTCAATCCAATTGATTGGGATTTGCTGACCCCACTGCTATCCCAGGCCCTCAATTCTGACATGCAGCACCACTTGCTATTCCAGTCTTCAATCTTTCCCAGAGATTGCCAAACATGATGAGTTTTTCTGTAATCGTTTTTAGTGGCAAGACTTCAGAAAACATCCAAATCCCTGACATGCTGCACTTTCAGAAGGCTCACAGGCTGACTGTACAGCTCTAGAGCCTGTACCAAAGTTTGTCATTAAAATTAACAGATAGGCGTGGGAGGAGGGGAGTTTCACACCGTCACAAACAATGCATGAGGTCCAATCCCGCACAGGAGAGGTATGATATTTACTTATTTTCAACCTGTAATGTATTTTGAAACTTAGATGGAAGGTGCTTGTGTTATTATTCCTTGGCTGTGGCCCCTGTCCCTGACATTTCATGGAATTACAATGAATATCATGCACATTTAATTGCAAAAGCTCCTTCCACAAAATATCTGTGTCAAGGGCCTGGATTTACAATTTCTAGAGATAGGTGCCACTTGTCATGCTAGGGATGACACAGACTCCAAATAGTCAGAGGAAAGTGTTCAATAAACTGGGACAGGATAACCCACTACCCCAGATATCATAGAGAGGAAGTGGCAGTTGTTAGAAACGTCATACTACTCATACCCAGGATCTCTTCTGGATATTAATGCACTTTGGCCACATAAAACTAGAAGAGATCAGCTTCCAGCTAATAACTAACTCATTTATTTATTTTACAAATGTTTTCAATTGTAATTTTTTCCTTAAACGTATGCCCATCTTAGATATGTATGTGCTTCCAATAATGTAATATACCTCACACCCCTCAGAGAGGTAAGGTAGTGCTATATTCTGCATTTTATAGATGGGGTACTGAGGCACAGGGAGGCTACAGCCTTCTCCGTACTGGCAGCAGCCTGTAGGATACGTATATCTTGACACTACAGCGAAAAGCAGGCTGCATCCATTTTCGTGTGTAGCCATGAAAGGTTTTGGTAGGGGGCAGGTAATGGGGAAAGGCTCCGGCAGCAGGGAGCAGCTAACACAGCCTTTCCTCATTGCTTTCCCTCTGCCAGAGCCTTACTGGATGCTTTCCCTGGGGTGGGGAAAGGCTCCGGCAGCTCCCTGCAGTGAGGAAAGGCTTCAGCAGCATGGAGGCACTGGGATGCTAACCTGCTAAAAACAGCAGTGTAGATGGGGGAGACACTAGTTGGGCATGTAGAGAGCAGTACATATCCTAAGGTCTGGTAGGTCTTTAGTCACTTAAGCAGTGCCTCATTGCAGGGGCACTGGAACCGTGAGAGGGCATGGCCCTCCCACTTTCAAACATGAGCATAGTTTGGGGGACATAGGGCTGCATTGCCCACCCAAACTTCAAGCCTCAGACAAGCACATTGATCAGCTCTCCCACCGCAAAGTGCAGCGGCTGCCAGCATCACCAGCCTCTTCCCTTAGCCCCCACCCACCAGGAGGCTCTCCATTTACCCTGGGCAGCATGCCCTGAGGGTAGGGACCCAGGCTGGGGACGGCTCTCAGGCATTCCGCCCTCCCACTCAGGGCTGGTGGAGGATCTAGGGTTCCCCACATATGCCTGTGCTCCCTGGGCAGCTCTTACCACTGTCCACCTCCAGCTTTCTACCTGACCAGGGAGTGGGTCCTCTGGGGGAAAGAGGAGGAGCACAGGGGTGGGAGTCTCATTCCTCCCCCCGAACTGCTGCCAAGGCTCTGGGTAGACATAGCCTAAGTGACTTGCCCGAGATCACACAGGAAAACTGTGGTGGCCCAGGGAATCAAAGTCAAATTCTAGACTAATGCCCTAACCATCCTGGCCTGCTTGGGACTCCCTTGGAACATGAGCAGACTGGGGCTTTTGGGCCAATTCAGCCTCCTGCTCAGACTGAGAGGGAGGGCTGGAGACCCCTCACCTGGACCAAACCCAAAAGGAGAGACCGTGGCGACCAATCGTGCGCTGTGGCTACTGCACCAGGTCATTTCCACCTGGCAGCTCCGCGCCTACAAGAGCGGGGCCGGGAGGCTGCTGCCAGGGGGAAGGAAAGCTGAGGAGAGGAGGGAAGAAAGGAGGGCAAGAACAGGACGCGAGGAGAAAGGGGAACCGGGCGGTAGGGAGGGCTAGCGAGCTGCAGGAGCAAGGAGCTCTGTTGGAACCCCCACTCCAGCCCCGGGGCCTGCAAAGGGTTAACTACCTCCCGAAGAGGCCTTCTAAAGAACACAGTGAGGAAGCTGACAGCCCATTGGACAGCTCCGAGGGACCCAGGGCCAATGGGGAAGCGCCTGCCAGCCAAGCAGCTGTTGGGCGATGCTGAGCTGTGCCGATCAGGAGGAGTGCAGGGTTAGAACGGAGCTGCTCGCCGCGCGCTCGCAGGGAGAGCGGGGCCCAGGCCGGCCCGCACGTGCAGCTCGCACAGGGGCAGCCGGCCCGGCCCGAGGGGACGCGCTCCTGCCGGGAAGCGACCGGCGCTCCGCGTTCCCTTTGGTCCTAGGGCCGCTGTCACCGCAGCTAGCCGGCCCCGCAGCGCGCTGCCTTTGTCACGCCTGCTCCTGGAGTCAGAGGGTGCGAGGCACCCCCGGCAGACAGCCCGCCCGCTCAAGGCTTGTGCCCCCGCCCTCGGATCTCACTCGGGACTCGTACGGGTGCTCTGCCCGGGGTGAGCGTGACATGGGGAAAGCAGGATGCGGCACAAGCACCTCTCTGGGTTTCTGTATCACGTTCACCACTGTAGTAGCTGAGCACCTCACTGAGTCATCACTACCTCTTATGAATAGGGTTCCACTTCCCCCAGGCCACCTAGGACCACGAATGGGGCACAGCCCTTCACAGGGTGGGATTAAGGGGGAAGAAATCCAGCCTTCAGCGGGCAAGTGTCCAAGCGGAGAAAATTCTCCTCCCTTTTGCTTCAGATTTCCATGTTCCAGCTGTCTGTGCTGTGAATCATAGTGTGATAAAACAGGCAAGCCCAGCAGGTCCCCACGCACAGGATGGGGGTATTCCTACAGAGAATGCTGCTGCCTGCAGCCTGAATTCAGAGCCTGTTGGGGAGATGTAGTTGGTGCATGGTATTTTCATGGTCAGACAATCTATTGCCTCATTTTTATACAAAGAGACCTTGGCCTCCCCAAGGCCCACGAGTCTGTGCCTTTGAGTCATTGTGTTTGTGTAGGGATGGAGTGGGAATGGAGCCACACAGATTCATTCAAAAGATCCACTAACCAGCTGCAAACTGCTAAAACTAACTCAGCCACCCAACTCTTCAAACTGGCATGGCTAGCTCTGAGTTTCCTGGCAGATACTGGGATCTAGACATGGTTGGGTCTAAACAGAACCATCCCTGGTATCCATCTGCTTCCCTAAAACCAGTTACAAATCAATCTAGATCGTGTGTGGCAGTTTGAAGCCCAGGGCATCTGGGAGCATGTGTTGCTATCATGAAGGAAATACAGAAGGCTGGAGGGTGGCTGCCCCACTCCATAGAGAACACTCCCAGGGTTACTCAATTCCTAACTCCCACTGACTAACAATCTGACCCAATGCAAGAGAATGTTAGAAATGTCACTTCACACAAACCCACATCAGAGCCGCCTTCTTCCAAAGCTACACTCAGATCGTCACTCACAGAACCCAATTCTAGTTCTCTCTTTCCCTGGGGCTGCGTTCAGAGGACATTCACACAAATAATAATCCTACAGTACAAGTCTTCCCCCATTTGTGCTATACAAACATGAAACAGTTAATCCAGGCATGAGATCAGAGGGGGGCATAGAAATCCAGTTCAGATTCTTTCACTGCTGGACCTGTACCAGACTTCAGTGCTGCCAGGCTCTTGCTTTGTTTGTTTGTTTTTAAAGGATTCAAGTCCAGAGCACACCTTGGAGTGTTTTGAACTTGTCACACACATACAATCTGCACAAGGTCCCAGAGCTTGCCTGTCTGCAGCTCCTGCTCTGAGCCCCAGGCCACCCATGCAATACCAGTTTGTTATCTGGGTTCCAGTACCACCTTTTAGTTCTGGTGTCAAAGCATTCTATGTTCTGACACAGCTTGCTGATCACACACTGGAGCTCAGAGACCCAGTAGCAGAATTCCCAAACCATCTCAAATTATGCTTCACATGAGATTCTTCCAGGTTACTGATGCACCCAGTCTCCATGTATCAGACCTAACTAGGAATCAGACTCTGGTCCTCTGATTCCCAGTGTGATTTGGTCTCAGTACCTCATCCCTTCATGTTTCTGACTTTTTGCCCAGTTCTCTCTAGCTGTTTTTAATGAGTGTCTATGAAGAGACAATTCCAGTCTGGGAGCTCTGTCGACTTAGCACTTTGGTACTCACTCATTCCACAGTTTGCATCTCCATCTGTGGCAGACACAGAGGTTTACTATTCACCCACTCCTCCCTCACAACCCCCAATGGAAAAATCAGCTGATGGAATGCACAATATTGTTAAAAACACACACACACTGCAGACCACATCAAAATCATGTGGCTGGAATCAGTCATGCAATGCTAACCTTAAATTTTTCACATCCTTCATTGGGGAGGAATTTTGAGAGACAACCAGGCACTTGGGGGTGGTTGGGTTTGTTTTTTAACTTTATGATTTTGTCCCAAAAGCAAAAGGAATAAGGAAAATGTATAAATCACACTCTGATTGGATCTCCCAACAGACGCACTAAAAGTGCCTTCTATTACGGTCCCAGAGAAATCTAGGTCCACCAACATCTCCCTCACATCTGGGCTCAGCGTGTTTGGTGTAAATGTGCCTGACAATTGGCCATGTTGGTTTTGCTGCAAGGAGCAGAGCCCCAGAAATTGCGAGTATCCAAGAGGCTAAAAGCATCTTGGTAGGTGTGTGATGCTGTGGGTGTGGGGCAGAGCCCCCCAAACTGAAGGTACCAGTAGTATGATCACCTGTGCACCATGGGGAACATTTGCATCAAATCTATGCCAAATTTCTCAAATGCAGACAAGGCCCATATATTCTTTGTACAGTGAATATAGATGGAAAGTCTAGTTTGCCAGCTGCAAGGAACTAGCTGAGTCTGCAGAGTCCTGAACGGAGACGGGCAACTCTCCATTCCAGTCATCAGCATCCTGAAGGACAGAAGAAGGAATTCCTGCTCTTTCCTGCTACTATCACTCCATATATAGTACATACACAACAAAAGCCAAAATTCTGCCCTGGATTACAACTCATCGTAGCCTAATGGGGTATAAAGTCAGAGCAGAACTTGACCCACACACACTTGAGGGAGCACAACCCTGTTATTCCAAAGTGAAGCATTTAGACAAATGGGAGTGATCTCTCCCCTAAGGTTAGGAGTGTAACCCCACTTTGGTTATTCAGGAATCTTGCCTTCATAGGGTTTAGCTGTGAAGTCTTCAGCTTTGAGAACTCATAACATCTGCCAATTAAAAATTCTAGCATTCTTTATTTATGGCTATTAATGCCAATAGTATATTCCTATCTCAATCAGCTCTTGTAGGCAGAGCTTCTGCAGAATGACTTGTGTTTCTCTGTGCAGCACTCCATAATGAGACTACAGAAACTCCCACAGATATTTCATTATTCTCTGTCCCCTTACTAGTCCAGGCCCCGGCAGAGACTTAATGCCAGCAACAGCTTTGAGAGGAAGCAGATTTGTAATACTCATCACTACTCATCAGTAATGGACATCCTAAGCCCCCTCACTAGGGTTAATGCAGATGCCCTACTTCTTAGGAGTAGCTTAACAGTCTCAACAAAAGGTTTTTAACAGACTCACTAGAATCCCAAGTGTAAATGCTGAAGGGGTCAACTGAGCCATCAGTTTTCAGAGGCATTTAATGTAAATTCTATGCCATTGTGTGTGTGATGAGATATTAAAAAGCATGGTTCTGTTTGTGGCCACGGGAGAGTCCAGAACTCTTTTGGTAAGATATGGGGTTGATGTCTTTTGCCAAAATTTCTCCTCCCCTCTCTGTTGTACAAAGTGTGTTTGTTGGTTGATGCATCCCACCCTGAGGTGGCTCTATGATGGTGGGGCTGTGCAGTGAGCTGAGTGCTTTGGGACAGGTTGCATTGAAAAGCTAGAGGAATGTAAGGAACGGGATTATCCTTATTAACAATTCATCATCTTACAGGAAGTGCCTGTCTTTCAAATCCAACTCTGCTACATCTTCATCTCCTCCCAGACACTTTCCCTTAAAAAAATATCCCAAACAGCTCTCTCCCCAGGGTTCTCAAAGATGCTGCAGCCAAAAAGCAATCAGAGTTCTGTTGTGATGCACATCTGCACAAAATGTCACTATGCAGCCTGCAAAAGAAGCCAGCCCCCAAACCCTGCAGGTCTGCCCAGAGAGCTTAAGGAAAACTCCTGCCTGATGAATAGCAGCAATCAAAATGTTAGGATACATGAGATAAAGGATGGGCAATAATACTGAGAATAATAATATGCCAGGTTCTGAATCAATTGCAGGGGGTCATCTGAAATATTGTGTTTGCCGGTCACCAAAAGGCTAGGGCAGAATAAAAAGAGTCCAGAGACAGTGTAGACATATAAGTGATTAGAGGCCTGGAGAGAGCTTCATATGAGGAGAGATTGAAAAGATTGGGACTGCTTAGAGAAGACACAAGAGATGATATGTTACAAAATAATGGATGTTCTAATAAAGGTAAATCGGGAGCTCTTATTCACTTTTTATTATAATTCATGTAGGTGGAGACATTGAAGGAAACTGAAAGACAACAAATTTTAAACAAATAAAAGGAATTACTTTTTACTCAATGAAAAATAGCATGTGGAACTAACTGCCACAATATATCAATGGAGCCAAGATCTTAATAGGGTTCAGAGGATTAGACATTTATATGGATAATGAGAACATCCACTGTTACATTAGGTAATATTAAAAATAAGATAAAAAGATATACAGCTTTCTGCTTCTGCACATTAACCAACCACTAGCTGATGGGGTTAGGAAGAAACTTCCCTTATGAACAGCTTATTCCATAATTGTCATTTTTTGCATCTTCCTCTGAAGCATTTGGTACTGGCAGCTGATACTGGGCTTCTGGAGTAGGTGGGCCATTGATCTTATCTGGTACAGCAACTCCCATGTTCCTATGAGCCTGCTGTTCCACAGAGTGTGGGGAAGGAGGGACACAATGTAGTAAGAACACAGGCCTGGGAGATAGAGGGAGATTGTTTTGGGGGGGGAAATTTGTTTTTCCTTTATGATTAGATTCAATTATCTCATTCAACCCATTTCTCTCAATACCCAAGGGGTGAATCAGAAACAACCCCTATCCTGCCTCAGGGTAGGTCCCAGAAGAGCAGTGGAGGAAGCAGGCTTCTGAGGTGGAAGACAGCACTACGCTATTCAGTTCAGAAGGCTCAGGCATTAACACCACACACTGCTGGTGGCTTTGAACCCTGATCCTTCATGAAGGGTAACCCCAGAACAAGAAGGTGTGGACCAGAAAGGAGAGAACTTGTGATTCGCAGCTGAGAGGCTTTCACCCAAAATCGCAAGAGAAGTCAAGCCATGCTGCTGGAAAACTCTTCAATGGGCAGACTGAGAGTGAGCTGCCCCCAGCACGTTTATGTAACTAACAGATTGAATAGGGTCTCACCAGCTGCTAAATTGTTTATGGCTTTAAGGCTGTGATATGCACAGGCGTCACGGCAAGGGGGGAGCTCTCTGTGAGGCTGGAGTGGGAGATCAGTGCGTCTCTAGCTCTGCAATGTTCATGCTTCTGGGCATGGGCTGTTTTCAAAGTGACTCGGCTTAGAATGCAGATTTCTGACCTGCTGCCAGTAACCCAATGGAAAGTCTGTGCCCTGAAAAATAGATAGGAAATTTAACTTTAACTCGTACTTTGAGGGTATCATTTTCACCTCAGCATCAGGGCTGGAGAAGTGAGAGTCTGGAGAAAGCAGGACAAAGTTAATTTCTTTCTTAGCCCCAGCAAGGTGATGGGCCCTCTAGGTCAGGCTGCTGTTCACTGTTGGGGCATGCGGGGGGATAACCCCAAGGCTAATTCCATTCTCCCCCACAAGCAAGGCTGTGGTACTAACTGGTGGTAGCAGGAAGATAGGAGAAATCCATAGTTCTGTGAAAAAGCATTGTTCCCCTCAAATCAGGGGCGCTAGTCCCTCTGCTCACCTGGAGAGAGTCCTGTTGCATTGGCTGCGTAATAAAATTTCAAGGTTGAGGTGTCAAGGCAGCATGGGTCAATGCCATCCCACCACTTTCTTCCCTCACCCCAGGCATTATATTTCTTGGTGATTATCATCCCCAAGAAGGTAGACTTCTCCCTGACAGGGCACAGCAGTTGTGTCTTAAGTTCCTTCCCAGCAAGGTTTCCTTAGATCCCTAACTAGCAAAAAGAAACAAAAGGAGTTAATTCACCTGAAAGCAGAGATCCATGCACTTTCCCGGGAATAAATATCACATTTTCCTTTGACAATGGCAAATCCCCAAAGACCCACCCCTGAACATCCCAAGTCAGGCATATGTATTCCAACTGCAAAGAGTCTGCAGAAACGTGCAGATTCAGGGTGTTATCTCAGGCACGTTTGCAAATTACAACAGGATACAACTGATAGTTTCGTAGATTTTAATGACAGAAAAGACAATTATGATAATTTAGTCCAGTGGTCCCCAAACCTAGGGTAGGGAGACTGCTTTAGCCCTGCCCACTGGACTTTTAGCGGCCTATTAAAATCTCCCAGATTGCTCTTAACAGTCACTGGGAGATTGATGCCAATTCCGGTAGACTTCCAGCCAATCTAGGAGGGTTGGCAACCCTAGTGGCCCTGACAGCTGGCCTGGCCATGGCTTGACTCCCAGCCCTGGACCCAGCTTCAGGCCCCAACCCCAACTTGGCCGCAGCCCCAGTCCATCCCCCATCCTCAGCCCCTGGCCCCGGTTCCCACCCTACTCCCAGCCCCCAACCCACCCCCCGCTGTGGCCCCAGCCCTTGGCTCTGGCCCTGAACATGGCCTCGCTCCCAGCCCCGGCTCCCAACTGTGGCTCAGGGGCGGGGCATGGACAGAGGTAAGGTGGGGCATGAGGTAAAAAGTTTGGGGCCACTGATCTAGTCTGACCTCCTGCATAACATAGACCATAGAATTGCATTCAGTCCATTACTTGTAACTGAGCTACTGCATATATTTTGGAAAAACATCTAATCTTTATTTTAAAAGACTTCCAGTTATGGAAAAATCATCAAGTCTCTGGCTAAATGGTTCCAATGGTGAATCACCCTCACTTAAAAACTGTGCATTATTTCTAGTCTGAAGTTGCCTAGCCTTAGCTTCTACCCATTTAATCTCATTATGCCTTTGTCTGTGGTATTAAAGAGACTTCTATCAGAGATCTTCTCCTCAGGTAGGTACCTATAGATCAAGGTTGGCAACCTTTCAGAAGTGGTGTGCCGAGTCTTCATTTATTCACTCTAATTTAAGGTTTTGCATGCCAGTAATACATTTTAACATTTTTAGAAGGCCTCTTTCTATAAGTCTATAATATATAACTAAACTATTGTTGTATGTAAGGTAAATAAGGTTTTTTAAATGTTTAAGAAGCAATGCAGAGCCCCCCAGACCAGTGGCCAGAACCCGGGCAGTGTGAGTGCCACTGAAAATCAGCTTGCGTGCCACCTTCGGCACCCTTGCCATAGGTTGCCTACCCCTGCTATAGATCATAATCAAGTTCCATCTTAACCAATGCAACAGCTTGGTGGATACCTATTCTAGCTGATTATTTTGCTAACTATAGATACAATCTTCCTCCCATTAAAGTCAATGGGAGTTTTGACATTTAATTCAGTGAAAGTAGGATCTAGCCATTTAGGTACATTTTACCATTGAGTTTAAAGATTAATTATTATATTACTTGTATTCAGAATTTAAGATAAATAGATCACAGATGGAAGCAAGCAACTCCTCTGGGAAAACAAGAAAGTTTGGTGTGAAATGGTCAACAGTGATGTGGAAAATGCAGAGGTAACAAGATTATTTGACCCCTGGAAAATTAAGGCGAAGTCCCCAGTGGTTTGGCTTTCCAACATTCTTTCAGATAGTACACAGTTAAATAGTTATACAGCAATGAAGAACTGAAAGCAGTGACAGGCCCCGTGTGTCTGGGATGATTTTGTGCCAAAGGAGACAGACAAATCCACAATTAATCTGCAGGAAAAAGGCACGACCAACAAAATATTCCCCTTCTGGCCCCCAAAGAGCAAATGGCTTTTCCTAAGTATGAAACTCTTTTCATTTATTAAATTCCACAACTTGTCAAGTTTGTGCTCCAGTATATGAGTTTGTGACTCCAGGATCTCATCTGGAGGTTCATGGCACCCATTCACTATTCTGTAAGAATTCTTCTGATGTGATCACTCTTAATTTAAATCTCTGGGGCCTGATTCTCCCCTGCTTTGTTCCTTATTCTTCCTTCTCAGCCTCTCAAACAAGGTACACACGTCCTTCCCTCCCTCCACGCTTCTCTCCTCTCTCTGTCTAATTCTGGTGTCCTACCCTCATTAATTGGGTGATAAATCTCACCCTGCATCTTGGGTTAATTTTCTGTAGGGTTTGAATGGAGTTTTGGAAATGCTCTTGGACAATAAAAACTGTTCCTTTGAACTGGGGCCAGCTGGAAGGAGCTCCCCACACTGCAGCTGACATGCAGGCTTTGGCTTTCATTCTCACCAATTCTTTCCTCTCCTATTCTCTCTAGTTTTTGCAGAGTTTGAGTTTTCCTCGGGTTTCATTTATGGAGCAGGCAGTGAGTTTGTGAATCTCTCTATTAATTATTAATAATTATTATTATTTCTGTTTCTGGTGGACCCTCTGAGTGGCAAGGGGTGGTTTCCTCTCTCTGTCCCAGACATAAAAGAGCCCAGGCATGAAACTATCTCTGTTGCCACCAGCCAAAGCAATGACTCAAAATCCTTGGCCCACTCCCAGGAAAGGTGCTGGATTTTCACCAGAGGCTGTCATCTTTCCTCAGCAACTCTCTTGCTCAGTCCCTCCCTCCAGGCAGAACATGCCTGACCCTCCTGCACAGGACCACCTTCAGCACATTATCCAGCAACGAGAGCAAGGCACTGCTCCCTCTAAGCACAGTCAGTCAGTGTGGCATCTTAATCAGCCAGTGAAATCCATACTAGACAAAATGTCACTCAACAGAGAGTGAACCAGCCATGTACTCAACAACCTCAGCCCTGAATCCCTGGAGAAAGCAAGAATAAAGCACATGGCCAGGAGAAGGAGTCATGGGTAAGAAGTCATAATGTGCTGTCATCAAACTGTTGCTTACTGATTCACCCCAATGCTGTCTACATCTCTTGAATCAGAGCTGAGATCAACATGTCCTTGAGTAGGACTGTAGCATAAGCATGGCAGGGCCGGGCAATGGTTGCAGCTATGTTACTCTGTGAGGGAAATCTTTTCTTCAGGCCCAGAGCATCCACAAGCTCATCTATGTCCATGCCTCTGTGTGTTGCTCCATTTCGTCAGGATACAGGGATAAACCCTGTACTATTTGCTTCTCCTTGAATTTACCCAAAACAGAAATAACACTGTGCATCTAGATGGGCCTTTTCGCTTCTAGATCTCAACTCACTTTGAAGAGAAGGAAACTGTAGCACAGAGAAGAGAAATGATTTGCCCCAGGTTACACATAGTCAGTGGCAAAGTCAGGATGAAAACCCAGACCTAGGACCTATCCACTGGACCACACTGCCGTAAATGAATGAAAATTAACCATCATAGTACTCTGTGATATAGTGTATACAGAGAGTGGTACCAAATTAGGGGGCTTGAGAGCTGATAGCCCTGATGCTAGCAGCTCGCCACAGATAGCTTCTCCCAGACAGGGTAGGATGAACATTTAGCACAGTGGGCAGTATCAAACAATGCATTAATCCAGTCTTCCCCCTTTTCTACCAACCCCTGCAAGCCTGGCTGATTTCCAGAGCAGCAATGGCTTTATGATTATTGGGCCCCAGCATACTAGAATTAGTGACTGAGATCACACATTGCCTCTTCCTTCACTTCCACTGGAGTGTTGGATCAAGTATATTGTGCCTCGTACCAACAGGGGAAGTCCACAAGCTGCAGAACTTGAATGGAATGCAAGATTCTCAACAGTCACTGTCTTTGCTGGTGCTTAAGGGAGACCTCCTCCAGGGCTGAGCAACAACATTCCAAACATTATCCAGAGGGATCATCCTACTTCCATGCCAAGGTGTTGTTCAAGCCAACACACACTTTGTGCAAGGATCTGGCTCCCAAGGTGACAAAGCTGTCAGGAAAATGGTGTGCAGTTTCTCAGTTTGCAGAAACGCAAAACACACCAGCAGCTACTGAGGACCAGCTAGGAGAACTCCACAAATAGCAACAGGAAATCAAAGTGCCCACACCAGACATGCACCAGCTAAAAGGCTATCCAGAGCATGAAAAAAATCAAAGCTGGACAGTGGAGATTACATCATGCTGTGGATAAACCTGTGAGCCTGTCCAACTGGAGCCAGGCCAACAGGTCCAGATGGCTGAAGAATGTGCTGAATAAATAGCTACCTCTGTCTCCTCCTCTTCTCTCTTTTTTCTATGTTGTCTCTATTTTCCCTCTTTCTTCCCATATTCTCCTCTTCTCTTGCCCTTTTTCTCCTTCCTCTTCTCTCAGAAAAATAATGTATCCTCAAGAGATGGTGCATAAAAATACTGATGATATATTTAATTATAATTATCACATTATGCATTGAAAGGCAGCCCCGTACAGCTGACAGGGCACAGGAGAATTGGGTTCTATCTGCAGCTCTGTCACTGGCCAGCTGCATGATCTTGTGCAAGTCGCTTCACCTCTCAGTACCTCTTCCCCTCCCACTCTTTGTCTATTTAAACAGTAATTTCTTTAGAGAAGGGCCTGTCTCTTACTATGTATTTGTACAGTACCTAGCACCTTGAAGCCGCAATCTCAGTTTGGGGCCTTTAGGCACTACTCTGGGTCATATTAAAATTAACAGTTAAAATACTGTTAAATCAGACTCTTCTTTGTGCATAACAGTATCAATGGTGCCATCTGATACACCCCATAAGCTCTTCAGACCATCTTCTAGCACTCAGAATAAGTGAAAGGGGGCAACAATTCTACCAGGTTTATAAATAGCAGGTAAAGGGGGTACTAGGAAAAACTAAAATATGTACAGTTTGGCAGGCCTGGGCGGTATCATAAGGGAATTTACTAATAAATATACTGAACCCATGACAATTGTTTTTGATAAGTCACAGCGAACAGGACACGTGCCAAAGGACTGGAAAAAACAAATATGATACTATTCTTAAAAAATGGACAAAGGAGCAATCCGTGCTAACACCAGCCAGAAAATCTAACTTTAAACACAAAGGAAACAACTACTTACTATTTAAGGAAAAAATCTCCAATCATCTACAAGACAATGCATCCATGTGCAATAAGCAGCTTTGGGGACAATTAGATCAACAGGGATCTTCTCTTGTCCCCCCAGTTAGCAGGTGTTAGTATCCTGCATAAAGCGGCTGAAGTTCTGCTTGCTCACTGGGACAACTGCAGTGTGTTAAAATCCTTCCTATATATAATAGAGGTGGGAGCATCTTTTGGGGACAGAAGGAACTTTGCCCAGGGGGCAATCCTAGGGACAGCCATACCTAGGGAGTAAGCGTTGATAGAAGTTTATGTTGTGTTATTGAGTTGCAAAGCCCAGGAAGGGGTTAAGTTTTGACACTGACTCAGAGTCTGTTTGTTCTCTTGGGGATGGAGTAGGGACAGGGACTCAAGCCCAGCTTCACAAAGGTACTTAGGCACCGAAGTCCCAGTTTTGGCTCCACTGCAATCCACAAGACTCGTACCACATCCTGTAGGCTCATAAACTCACTCGGCACCTACATTTTCAGGGTACAAGTTCTCTCAATACCTATGTATCTACCTCTGAGCATGCACATTGCTGCCTCCCTCTAGGTGTTCAGATGTCTATCTCTTGCCTAACCTCCAGGACAATTTGAAAACTGGGGGAAGATAGACATTTGTCCACCTATGTCATGTGCAGGGCCAGATTCAGTAGATGTGCTCAGAGGCAACCTAATGAATTAGGTCCCAAAGTCTGACTGGAAGAGGTACCCTTCCAACAGCATTACTTTTAGCCCAGTGGTTAGAACACTTGACTTGGATGTGGGAAATCCAGGTTCAGTTCTCTCCCCCACCCCAGCTAGAGGAGGAGACAGGTTTGAACAGGGGTCTCCCACCTCACAGGAGGCGCAATGACTATTTAAGTATTTATCCACAGCAGAACAGTCACTGGGCCAGAGAAAGATGAGAATGACTCTGTAGTCCAGTGTTAAGGCACCCACCTGGCAGGTGGAAGACTCCAGGGCTCAGTTCTCCAGCTCCTACCTCTCTTTCATTATTTTCCCACCATGGAACAACTTCCACAGGGGAGACTAAGGGAACCCCAAATCAGTCTATCCAATAGCTCACTGGTTATAGCTCTCCCATAAGAGGTGGGAGACGCCTGTTCAAATTCTCTCTCACTTTCTGGCAGAGAGGGGGAAATTGAACCTGCATCTCCCACATCCCTAACTCATTCCTGCAAGAAACGTCTCAGGAACCTAAGCTTCCTGTCACCAAGTGGCTGGTTCCCATTTGTGGATCACTAAACATAGATATCTTATCTGAGAAGGGCAGAGCTTAGGACACAGTATGTTGTCAACATCTCCCACTTGGTAGCTTAGGCAGCTCCCCTATTAGGATGCTGGCTTTTCTGCATCTCATTCTAAGGCATCTCTCATCCCTCATTAACTGTATACTGAGCCTAGGTGCCTAACTTGGCTTTGTGAATCAGTGTTCCTGTGATTTTCTAGGTGCCTAAAAGTTAGGTTCCATGATGATCAGTGTTGCAGTGTCTAGGTCCTCTTGTGAATCCCACTTCAGTTTATCCATTGTGTTCAGAAGGAACAAATCTTTTTATTTTCAGTTTGGAATATAGAAAGCAAGAGTAGCAATGCAGCATTGTTACACTTGTGTAAATCCTGAAGCTATCTGAGTAAATCTGGACTGACTTCAGTAAAGTTACTCTAGATTTACTTGGTGTATCTGAGATCAGAATCAGACCTATAGAGTTCAAAGGTATGGAATAAGGATCTTATGATTCCTTCAGTTCAGCTGTATTCATTCAGTGCCTGATGCAATGCAAGAATTTCACTGACTACAATGGGCTTTGGATGAGGTCCTTCATGCAGAGTGCTATGGAAGTAAAGTAAAGTATATGATACAGGGGTGGACTTCCCGAAGTCTTGACAGTAAAATTAACTCAAATTGAGTTGCATGGGAGCACCATTAGGTGGGCTGACATTGGCTATAGGTGTGTAAGCCAGGGATAAATGGAGGCAGGGAGAGGTGTCCTTGGGATAGTGCGGGAGTAGTTAGCCCAAAAGGCTGCTGGTGGCAACAGCATGTGAATTAAACATGCAGATGACGCTAACTTGGTGCTGTTCACAAGAATCAAGTAGTAATACCAAGGTATTACTTGAACAGGAACATGAAATACAGAATGCAGAATATTTGAGGTCTTATAAACTGTGGTTGGTTTCTGCCAGGTGCATAATGCCCAACATTTATGTAGCCCATTTCATCCATAGATTGCAAAGCACTGCACAAATATGAATAAGTATTATCATCCTCCTTAATTAACCTACCCAAGATCACACACCAAGTACTAACAGAGCTGGGAATAGAATACAGGTTTCCTAACTCCCTGGGCTAATGGCCCATTCACAGGACCACTGACCTTTACCAGCTCAGTTCAATTGGCAAGTAAATTGCACCTCACAGCACCTCACCAGCTCCCATGTCACCATATTAGCATGGAAACAACAGAGAGAGTTCAGAGATGATCTAATTACTATGCCAAGAACTTTGAGATAGAGAGACTGATAAAAGGCTTTGAAAAAAAGTGTTCCATCAACATTCTTTAAAAATGTCATAGCTTATTTCCCTTCAACTAAACTCCTTATCTTTCAGTTCCTTCCCTGGGGCAGCTGTTAGCTCAGTCAAAAGCACTTGCCTGTCCTCCCTCGCTCTCTCTTTTGGCTATCATTAATTTATCACCTAGATTCTACATTAAGCCATTCTGAATGCAAAACTTAACAATGAAATGCACCCACAAACATTGACCTCTTCTTTATTCAGCTCTGCTCATGCCTCAGAACAGCCTCTTTCATGTGTCATAGTATGTACAATCAAACTCTCCATACAATATTTCTTTCAGAAAAAGCTCTACTAGGAGGAGTATCACTAACAGTGGAAATCCAGGAGGAGGATCAAGGACTCTCTGCATATTGGCTGGTAGAGACATGTTGACAGGTAGAAGCTCACCCTGCAAGAATTCCAGCAGCATTGCAGTGAGGAAGCTTATCCTGCTAGAAATGAATTCCAGTGGGTACCAAGTGAGTAAATGTATCCTGCTAGATTTCTAGTAGGCACTGCAGTGAGGAAGCTTACCCTGCTAGAATTCCACTGGGCATCAGAGTAAGGAAGCTCACACTGCAGAAGGAACCCTGACAACTTATCTATAAGCACCAAAAAAGAATGTACTAGCCACCTCCCTACTATGCTATATACCTCGTAACTGATACAAAATGTATGTATAGTGCTACCTCTGCCACCAAGTGAATGATAACACTCCTGTTGAACAGGAGCTTGATCATCAAACTAAAGGTCTTACTTTCTATTTGTTCTAGGAAAAAGACCAAGTTTAAGTCAGGCTTACCTAATACAAGTGTCATCACTGTTTGAGATAGTGTGACTCATGCAACCTTAGAAGGACATAGGGTTCATCACAGCCCAGAGAGAGAGAGAGAGATGAACAGGGAGAGGTTACTGGACAGCGTGTATCATAGTACACGCATTCAAACTCTCCATGTGACCTTGTCTGGTGTGTAGAGAAGACCTACTTCAAGCACCTTTTCACTTTGACACTGACCAGGCCAGAAAAAGTCCATAGGATTATGAAGGCAGACAGATAATGAGAGATTTAGCAACAGAAAAGATGAGAAAAGGAGGAAGGAGAAAGAAGGAGAGAGAGGGTAAGGTAATACAAGAGACCATAGAGAAAAAAGGAGAGGGGATAGTCAGGTGGATTCATGAGCATCATGCATGAGACAAAGGACATTTCAAACTCTTCCTCCTTGCAGCAGGAGAGAAATGGAAGTTAGTTTTCTAGAGCAGCCAGGAATAACTAGACAGATGTAAACATTGCATAGTGGGTACATGGAAAGCAACTGGATTGAAACACACAGCCTGCCTTTCAGTGCACTACCTGCAGTCACCTCCTATTCTGGCATTGCACTAAGGTTCCCACTCCCTGCTCTAGCTTTTCCTGCTCTGAGAGCGAATACAAACCATGCAATGGTAGACATACTAAGCCAAGAAAGCACCTAACCATTCAGTCCTATTTTTACAAGGCCTTAAGTGAGCTTCCCATACAGGAAGGAACAAAAAAGGAGATCCTGAGAGTCACCAGCTCTCTTCCATCACACAAGCCTAAAACAAATCATATATAGTTTCTATACCATTCACCCAAGGAATATCAACGTGCATATAAACAAAAAATATATATACAGGAGTCACTTCACCCACCAGTGCAGCCACCCCTGGGGTAGGAAGCAGCTGCTGTTTAACTGCACACAAAAAACTACATATTATTATTAATATTAATAGTAAATAACATGTACAAACATTATCCAAAAAATTAGATCAGTGAGCAAAGAAGAATATTGTGTTTAATTGAAACTGCAGTGGGAGTTTAGGTTGGTGCAATCTAATTAATGAATTTGGCCTGGAGACCAGAACTAACAACCCTGATTCCTATAAAAAGTGCCACAGAATCTTTAATGGCAATAGGTATTCAGAATCTCCATTCTACCTCTGATCGAAAAGATGGTGCCTCTATTGCTTGGGAACTAACCCAGTGCTATCTCTCAAGGAAGGATGGCTACAAGTGAGTCCTCATCACCACTTCTTGCAGTGCGTGGGTTTTACCTAGACAGTCTGCTATCCAAGGAATGACTAGATATGACTCTTCTTAGCTTATTAGAACTGAGATCACAGTTGGAAATGAGCTTTCCTCCCATCAGCTATCTGTTCCTCAACATCAACACAATAGCAAATGGTATAATCAGGGTGATTTTTTTAGTTCCATCTTGGTTCCTGAAGTGGACTTTCCAATAGTAGAGTCAGCTAGAGGGCCTGAGTTGCTGCAATCCAAGCAGTGTGGGCAGAATGCACAGATTTTAATAATTGGAATAATCTATTTTCTAAGTTGTACCAAAATAAATAAATCTTGAGAAGAATTACAATCACTTTTACACCAAAACACAATATTCACCACCTGGCTGTGAGGGGAACCTGTCATATTGTTACCCTGGGACCAACTTCATAGATGAAATTAAACTCCCTCATCTCCATTGGTATTATAAGGATTCCCTACATACAAAGAGATGGTTTGGAAACATGAAGTGATCATGTGGAGCCCAGAGTTATACCCTTCTCAGAGACAACACATGATTCATAGGGGAAGATTTATAGCCAAAGATGGACTGTTGTTATAAAGTCACTCTCCCCAGGACTCCACTTTAAGAGCCTGTTTGGGAGAGAAATCCATTCATTATTCCTTCTTCCACTCGCTGAAACTAAGCTGCTACTAGAAATGGATCCTGTTCCAGTCTTTCAGAATACAACCAAGATACACCACGGTAAATAGATATTGTAACCAAACTAGTGTCTGTGTATAACACCACAGAACCCTATGGGTATTTAGAACCCACTCACTATTCATGAGTATGTCATCTATCTCTTTCAATCCCTCCACTAGCTCTCCCTTCTCTATCGTTTCAAACATAAGCTGCTTGTATTCACTGCCAAGGCCCTTCACAGTCAGTCTCCACCCTACCTACCTTCTCTGATTCCTATCAAGTGTTGACACATATGTCTGATAGGTCCATAATACCAGCCTCTACTACTCACTTGTTAAATTGTCAGACAAGCACCTTGAGGCTTTCATCATGCTGTTCACATGCTTCAGACTCTACCTTATTATCCACCTTCAAATCCCTCCTCAAAACTTTCCTTTGCTGTGATGCCCACATAAAATTTGACAATAGCTGTTATTGTGCAGAGACCTTCATGCGACAATACTGGGCTGTATTGTTTACTAGGACTCCTATGTTGGTCCGTCTGTATCCATGTCGTCTTTTGACGGATAGTTAGATTGTAATTTCCCTGGAACAGGAACTGTATTTTTGCTCTGTGTTTGTACAGCACCTAGCACAATGGGGACCTGGTCCATGCCCGGGGCTCCTAGGTACTATGGTAATACAAATAAATAAAATAATTATAATTCAGGTGTCCTAGCACGCCTGAGAACCTGAAGATGTCTCCTACCCATGAGCACCATTAAACTCTGAAATTCCCACAAGGATAATCAAGCATCCTGACCTATCAACTATCTATAAAAATGCTGGTTGAGCATTTTCTTACCCAGCAGATAATATTCCCCCAGCATCCCCTCTCCCTACCACCAAAAACAAAACAGCAATCCGAGGTTGCACCAAAGACCAGCCTTCAGGTGTATTCAGCACCAAGGCCAGAGCCTGAGGGGGAAAACCCCAAGCACCATGACAATGGAAGCTGAGAATCAAAAAGGAAAATAGGCATTTGAAGCATGTGATTTACTTACTTCCTTTGGGCATGTGGTGTGTGTTGTGAAGACAGAACAGCACCAGTGGCTTATCTTGCTATTTAGCAACCAGGCTTTCATCTACTGGAGAAAGGAAGGGGCCAAGAATCTCTCACATATGTTTCCCAGAAGATGAGTCATCCTTTGAATCTAAGTGAATCAAGTCATGTTCCTAGCAGGACTCTTGGAGGTGGAGGTAAAATGAGTTGATTTACAATCTGGGAGGTTTTCCATATTCTGATGCTCTCACCTGATCTATTACAGCAAGGTCCTCCTGCCTCCACCAAAACTGCCAGCAGCATTGACTGCTGGGCATGTCTCAGGAGATAGCAATTTTCTGACAGATCTGTCCAAAGTGCATTTCTAGGTATAGTAATTTAGACACCTTCCTCAACATCTGCAGAGCTACTATCTCACAATTGCTGCTGCTGACGTGCTCTTCTGGATCGGCCTGCGTAACCAATGACTTCAGCACACATGTAACAGGAAGCTTCCACCCTTTGCTCATTGCTTAATATATTTACTTTGCAAACATTTTCACATAATCCCTTCCTGTTTCTCTCCACTCAGATGCACGTTTATGTCTCTCTCTTTTATTCCTCTTTCTGATGTCTAGCTCTCTGCAGACATGGTCCAAGGCCCTCTCTTCTTGTCTGCCTCTGAACAGCAGCAGTCAGACACTACCATAACAATTAACTGTGGCATGCCACCATGATTACAGGGATCTCCTCAGGACATGAGGATGGTGGCTGGGATGAGATTGTCCAGCTGATCCCAACCCACATGCCAGAAGTTGTCTAGTAGGAGAGTATGCTGTTGCCAGGACGATGTTTCTCAAGTGTTCCCGACAGAGAGTTCTTAGTTTCCTTCAGAATGTGTTAGGTATACACAATCCTCCACTACTCAACAGATGATGAGACCTTCTAAAACACAGGTAGGCAACCTATGGCATGGGTGCCTAAGGCAGCACGCGAGCTGATTTTCAGTGGCACTCACGGTGCCTGAGTCCTGGCCGCTAGTCGGGGGGGCTCTGCATTTTATTAATTTTAAATGAAGCTTTTTAAACATTTTAAAAACCTTATTTACTTTACATACAACAATAGTTTAGTTATATATTATCGACTTATAGAAAGAGACCTTCTAAAAACATTAAAATGTATTACTGGCACGCAAAACCTTAAACAAGAGTGAATGAATGAAGACTTGGCGCACCACTTCTGAAAGGTTGCCGACCCCTGTTCTAAAGAAAGGTCATATCTCCCCACTGGCAAAAAATAAATGTTGATTTTCAGTTTAAGGCTACAAAGTGACATTGTTGTAGGCTCAGAAGGTACCTTATGCCACAGAGGAGAATGATAGTCTGGTGGTTAGACTGCTAGCCTGTAAAGTCTGAGGCCTTTTTCTGCAGCCACATTAGGACAGCAGCAGCCATGAGCTACAAGGCAGAAAGTCACATCCTCACATTCCATCTAAAGTGCATTAAAACAATGAAATATTGTGCTGTTAAGAGGGTGCTCCTGTTCTAACACTACCTGCCATCACCAAATAAAGAAACAGATCTTTAAACATCTTAAGAAAACTTTGTTTGATGGCATTCTGTCGGGCAAGGAATCACTTATTAAGAGTTGCGATTGTGAAATCTATACTTTATTGTTTTGCCTTCATGGTCCTGTAGCAGGGTGGTCCCCCACTCCTGCCCTGAAGGGCTTGAAACAGCCCAGGAGAGGGCTGTGGCTGGGGCAAGAAGCCTGGACTGATTGGGGAAAGTAGGCCAAGCTGTGGCCATGCCCCAATCAGGCCCAGCTGGCCCCTATAAGAGGCAGTAAGCCAGAAGCCCAGAGAATCTCTGTCTGTCTGTTGAGGGAGAAGGGCCTGGCTGTAGGGAGCTAGAGACAAAGTACCTGACTGGAGCAGGGCTAGAGACAGGCTGGGGAGCTCCAGCCTGGAAAGCCCCAGGCTGTGGCCTAGCACTGGGCTAAATGGTACTGGGGGTTGCAGAGGGCAGCCCAGGGGTAGGCCAAGGCAGTAGGTCCAAACCCTCCTTGCCAGTGATGAGTAGGCTGACACTGCAGTCTGCCCCAGGGCATGGGGCTAGATGATGACTGGCGGTAGCCTTATACTGAGGCAAGGTGCTAGTGATGAGTAGGCTGACGCTGCAGTCTGCCCCAGGGCATGGGACTAGATGATGACTGGCAGTAACCTTATACTGAGGCAAGGTGGGAACAGTGGGGGGGGGTTCCCTGGGGAGAGGAGACCCTAAGACTGAGGGGTTACTGCCAGGGGGCAGCAACCCAGGTAAAAGGGCATCGGGGTCCAGGGAGGGACATGGGGCCAGACGATAGGTGGATCATTGGCCTGCAGAGGGTGTTTTGGAGCTGGAATGAGCTAATTCCTGGAAGTCACCAGCAGGAGGTGCTGCAGGGGTGAGTCCGCTCCTCTACAGGTCCCTACTTCTTTATTGTTTATCTGTATGGTTTCTGTCTGATTCTTTGATTGTTTCGGTCACATAACTAATTTTGCAAGATCTAAATCAACTAACGGAGTGGGATACAATTAGTTAAAGGATTGTTTTGCAATATGTTAGGATTGGTCAAAGAATTATTTTGTAGTACTTTAGCTATACCTCAACCAATCATTTTAAACCAAGCAGGACTCAAGTTTCACTACATAAATTGGGGTTCATAAGGAAGTTCTTTGGAACCTGCCACCAGGACACAGCCCAGGATCAGAGCTGCCAGACTCAACACCTTGCCAATCATATCAGGCAGAAACTGGAGGAGCTCCAGATAACCTGATCCTGACTGGCCACCAGGAAAACGTTGTTTGCCTTATTGGCAGTGGTGAGCACTGTCTGCTTAGCATATGCATTCTGTTTTGGTAACTGTTAACAAATAGAGGTTAAGAATATTACTGGGTAAGGCACTTTCACTGATAAAAGGCCTCGAAAACCCTCAGAAGAATACGCCCTGAGTCCTAGGAACTGAGTATGGGTGGCCGTGAGTCCTAGGAAATAGGTATTGGTGGATGCCTTTCACCTGGAGCCCAAGGAACTGGGAAAGAGTAGGGATGTCTAAATTAACTTGGTTACCCCTTGAGCCCTGTCATAAACAGATAGCTAAGGGTTGATGTCTCTTACACCTGGAAAGAGGTAACCTGAAGCACCTGACCAGAGGACCAATCAGGAAACCAGACTTTTTCAGGTCTGGGTGGAGGGAAGTTTGTGTCTGAGTTCTTTGTCTTGTGCCTGTGTCTCTCTCGGCTATGGGAAGATTTCTGTCTCTTGCTTTCTAATCTTCTGTCTCCCAGTTGTAAGTACAAAAGATCAGATAGTGATTTATATGTTTTTTTGTATTTTACATGTGTGTAGTTGCTGGAGTGTTTTGAATTGTATTCTTTTTGAATAAGGCTGTTTATTCATAATTCTTTTAAGCAATTGACCCTGTATTTGTCACCTTAATACAGAGAGACCATTTTTATGTATTTTTTCTTTCTTTTTATATAAAGCTTTCTTTTTAAGACCTGTTGGAGTTTTTCTTTAGTGGGGAACTCCAGGGAATTGAGTCTGTGCTCACCAGGGAATTGGTGGGAGGAAGAAGTCAGGGGGAAATCTGTGTGTGTTAGATTTACTAGCCTGACTTTGCATTCCCTCTGGGTGAGGGGGGGAAGAGAGATTAGCTCTCGGTACTTCTGTTTTCCAAGGCTGGAAACGGGGAGGGTAGAATCCCTCTGTTTAGATTCATGGAGCTTGCTTCTGTGTCTCTCTCCAGGAACCTAGGGAGGGAACAGCTGAAAGGGAGAAGGGGGGGAAAATGGTTTATTCCCCTTTGTTATAACACTCAAGGAATTTGGGTCTTGGGGTCCCCAGGGAAGGTTGTTGGGGGGACCAGAGTGCCCCAAAACACTCTAATTTTTTGGGTGGTGGCAGCTTTACCAGGTCCAAGCTGGTAACTAAGGTTGGAGGTTTTCATGCTAACCCCCATATTTTGGACGCTAAGGTCCAAATCTGGGACTAGGTTATGACATGGTGGTAGAGGTGGGATAGATAGAATCCAGAGGCCAGTAGGAATATTATATTTTTCTTTTCTCTGCTAGGGGCTTTTAAGCAGAGAGAAACAGTTTGGTTTTAAAAGGGAACCAGAGAGAATTTTTTTTCTCTGCTCTCTCTGGCAGTTTCTGGCTTGCATATTAAGCAAGGAACCATTAAGCTGTGAAAAAAGGGTCTTTTGTGACACGATAGCACTCCCATTAGGAGTTAAATACCAGCACTATACACATGCAAATAAAGTGGTTTTTCTGGCTTCCTTTACATTGAAAAGATTAGCTAGAGGAAGAAAGGGAAAAAGGCACTGTTGCTAGGCAGACCCCAGGAGGCAACAGAGCCTGCAGTTCAGACAATAAACACCAGAGGGCACTCCAACACAAGAAAACAGGAACCATGACTTCCAAGGAAAAAAGGGAGGCAGAAGGACAAATCAAAGAAGCTGAACACAGGCGACAACTGGAAAAAAGGCAAAAAGAGGTGGAGCTGAAAGAAAAGGAAGAAAGCATCAAACTGGCAGCCTACAAAAGAGAACAAGCAGCCAAAGAGGCAGCCCACAAAAGAAAACTAGAAGAAGAAGAGGTGGCCCACCGACGGAAACAAGAAGAAGAAGACATGGCCCACCGCCGAGAAATGGAAAAACAACAAAAAGAAAGTGAAGAGAAGGAAAAACAGAGAAAACATGAACTGGACTTAATGCAAGCTGGGCTGCATGCGCCAACCAATCCTAGCAACCCTTCGCCTATTATGGTTCCACATCACAGGAAATTTCCCACCTACAGGGCAGGTGATGACACCGAGGCCTTCTTGGAAAATTTTGAAAGAGCCTGTCTTGGGTACCACATCTCTGAAGACCAGTACATGGTAGAATTGAGGCCACAGCTCAGTGGACCTTTAGCAGAGGTGGCAGCTGAAATGCCTAAGGAGAACATGAACGACTATAAACTTTTTCAAACCAAGGCCAGATACAGAATGGGGATAACCCCGGATCATGTCCGTCGGCGTTTCAGAACCCAAAAGTGGAAACCAGATGTGTCATTTCCCAAACACACCTACTACGTTGGGAAAAATTATGAGGCCTGGATATCAGGACACAATGTTAAATCCCTGGAAGAATTGCACCTCTTCATACAAATGGAGCAGTTCTTGGATGGTGTTCCTGAGGACATAACACGGTACATACAAGATGGAAAACCCAAAAATCTCACCAAGGCGGGGGAGATTGGAGCCAGATGGATGGAAGTGGCAGAAAGCAAGAAAGCTACTGTCAAGGGGAACGAATACCCCAGGGGGCACACCGACCATAAACCCTACAACCGAGGACAGCCAAAGACCCCACATACAACCCAAGTAAAGCCCCAGACGCCCTATTCTTCCACCTCACCAGTCTCCAGTAACTCACCTCGACCCAGTGACCCATCAGATGGAAGATGCTTTAAGTGTAATGAACTGGGACATATCAAGGCCAACTGTCCAAAGAACGCCATCCGAGTGCAGTTCATTACACCACCATCACCCACAAGATCCCCAGGCCCAGATGCCTCCCAAATACCCTTGGAGCGAAGGGAAAATTTGAGAGTGGGCGGAAAGAAGGTTACTGCGTGGAGAGACACGGGGGCACAGGTGTCAGCTATCCACCAATCCTTCGTAGACCTCAAATTCATCAACCCAAAGGCCCAAGTGACAATTTACCCCTTCATGTCACAAGCTGTAGACTTGCCTACAGCTGAACTGCCTGTCCAGTACAAAGGCTGGTCAGGAATGTGGACTTTTGCAGTCTATGACAATTATCCTATCCCCTTGCTACTGGGGGAAGACTTGGCCAACCAAGTGAAGCGGGCCAAGAGAGTGACAAGCCCACAGAAGGGTAAAGGTGGGGTGCCCTAGAAAGTGTGGGTAACAAGCCCAGAATTTGCAAGACCTGGATGCAATTCCCTATATGGCCATAGACTTCCTAAGTTAACATGGGCAAGTCAATTAGCCTCTCTCTGCCACTCACCCCATCTGTAAAATGGGAACAATAGCATTTCCCTACCTCACAGAGGTATTGTGAGGATAAACACATTAAAGATTGTGAGGTACTCAGAGACTACAGAAACTGGGGCCATATAAATATCTTTGAAAATATCAACAGTGGAGAAAGGTCTTTATTTTCTTCCTTTTGATTTCTGATCATAAGGAACTGTACTATTGTGTTCCATTGAGGGCTGCCAATGCTGGGTTAACTGCCCTGTTCCACTAATGCTTCTCAGACGTCTCTGGATCAGCTGCAAGGGAATGTCCAAGAAGAGGAGCTGGCAGGACAAAGTGACTGAGCCAAAGGAAAATCTGGGAACGTTTTTATTAAAATGCATTCCTTCCGCCAATGTACTACATCTCCACTGGGGTCACAAAACTATTTCTTGACAAGCCTAATTCTAAGCAGGATAAAGATCATATATTTGTATTGACCTGCTCAATGCTCTCATCACACTAAAACAGACTAAGAAGCTAAAGACAGGTAACTATAAGAATGATACAAATTAACTAAGTTTCATAGTTTGAGGAATAGGAAGTTATGAACTTTCAAAAGTGTCCATGACTGGCATCAGCCCCAGAGACAATTGTGGACCTCTCATAATGTCTGGTATCAGGGGCATGCAGAAAGGGGGGCAAGCAGGGGCACCCCCAATAACCGGTGAGAGCACAAAACTCCTCTGGCCTCAGAGCTGGGGCACAGAACATGAACCTCCAAAACCCAATGAAATTTAAATTCCTGCGCACAGCCCTCTGGAATCCAACAAGAGAAATAGAAACTGATGAGAATTCCTGGCTAAGCCTTTAGGTCCAGCTGTGGGGGGCAAAGGGGGAAAGAATGGGGCTCATACAGAATGAAACTCACCCCTGCGCCACGGACAGAACAAGGCCTGTGCACTTGCTAAAGCTTCATAATAGGGCATAAAAGAGGAACTTATGGTACATAGGCCTTGCACAGGGATCAATTTCACCCCCAAGGAATATACTATATTTATGTTTGTTAGCAAAGACCCTTTCCAGTTTCTGTTGGCACTGTCCTTAGCATAGCTCTGTTTTCTACATACAATTTACTAATTAGCTCATTTTTGGTGGCCCGCATTACCTGATTCCAAGACATATATGCAGTAACACAAAAGACACCACACTAAAGTTATAGAAAATAGCAGTGTGAACATAAAAATAGTAAAAAATAGAACCAGTTTACACGATGTCTCTCAAGAAACAGTCCAGAAATACATGTAACTTTTCCCATTCCATTAGATCATATTATTTATCAAATAGTGCGGGCTGTCACACAGTAAGAGTTCATATTGTAACACATTACCACAGGCTGAATGGTCCCTTTGAGAGGGAGCAGCGGGTACAGTGCGCCTATGATTGATTACTAGCTGCCCCGTTGGGTTTAGTGCCTGGATCTTCTAAAGGGGAAGACAGGAACAAGGGAAGGAAGGTTATCCACTGAAACTCTCTCAGCTCAGGGAGGTAAGGGTGCTGCTAAAAGTAGCTATGGTAGAAACCACAGCAGAGAGCAGGAGGCTCCTGCAGGAGACCCTTGACTGGGGGAAGGGTTTTGGGCCTGGAGGCCTCTTGGACACTGTGAGCATGTGCAATAACTCCAGGTTGAAAGGCCTGAGACTTCCTGTAGACATAATGAAAAAGTGTAGTTTCCAGATAAGAAGGCCTGAGGGTGGATGTTCAGAAAAGAGCAGGCTGGGTTGAGGAGAGAGGCTAAGCAGAGCCTGGGAAAGGCTCAGATGCTGTGCCCAGCTTGGAAACTTGGAGACAGACTCCAGGGAAGAGGGGCTGTGCTCTGTGTAAGACTTGGGTAGAAGAGATTTTGTTGTATGTTAATAACAAGACAACAAGAAGAGGTGATGTTATTGGACACAAGCTTTGGTGGAGTTATTGAGGAGCCTGAGTGAAAGGGAAACTGAGTCAGGACTCTGCAGAGCCCTGCACAGCCAGGAAGAGGCTGATGTGTGGATGCACTATCAAAGTCTGTCTGCATATGGGTAGACAATGGAAGCCTCAATAATCAAACACAAGTTTTAATGAGTGGCAACCAAGGAAGCTGAAACATGAATACAGTGTGGCTGGAGACAAGGAACCTGAGGTGTGAACAGACTGGATTTTTAGCATATGGGTGCAGATACAGAGTATGTCTGCTCTGCAATTGAGGTGTGTGATTGCAGCATGAGTAAACACACCCATGCTATCTTTAGTCTTGCAAGCTTGGGTACCAACAGCAATATGGGCTGCCATGTTGGCTATACAAGCCTGCCCAAGTCCCTGGGTACTTACTCGGAAACTAGTCCATGCTCAAATCCATGCCGCTGCAGTGTCACTACTATTGGTACCCAAGCTAGCTAGATTAAAACTAGCTCTGGTATGTTTACATATTCTGCAATCACACCTCTGATTGCAGCCTAGTCATACCCACACAGAGAGAGACCAAAGGAAATTGCAGGGGAGCATGGAATATTGGGACAGTTGCTTCTGCCAATACAGACTGTCTTGGCTTGGCTGTTCCATGCTGCCCTCAGATTCTGTATCTTAACTGACCCAAGGCAGCTTTTTAAAAACAAATGCTTACTAGGTGCATGCTTCCTGAAGGGGGAGAAGTATTACCAGAAATCTGAACACATCGAAGAGCACAGAATGAGAAATGGGGTGCTGGAGCCTGAAGGCCCAGTCTCAGAATCATAGAGCTGAGAAGCTTGATACTGAGGAGTGCTGAGAGAGAATGAGAGCTCTCTGAGCCATTGCTCGGTTAAACCAAGGAGCGAGTACATGTATTCTGATAAGAATAATGAAAAATGCCAAAGCCTGGTGTGGACAGTGCAGAATTCAGAAAGGTTAATTCAATGAGCAAACATCACATGAAGGATTAGCTTTATTAATAAACAGTCATTTCCACTGTCTATTTCCACTGAACAAACTCCTCTGTGTTCAAAAGCAGTAAGTGACCTAGCAAGCTGAAGGAGAATCTGTTTTTGCTGTCATTAGTAATATACTCATCTTGGTAAACAAAAGGAGCATATTCCATAGACACCTTTCCCCTTGGAGTTCACCCATCCAAGCACGGATTAAACCCAGCCCTGTTTATGCTTTTTTAAACTAGATATCAGTCAGACTCCAACCAATAACACTGTTCTCTTTCAAGTGTCCCTTTTCAATCACATTAATTTATTAATTCCAAGATGCACCTAGACCTATGATCCCATTATTTCAGCTTGTAACATCCTTAGAATAAAGGAGTTATAAACTACTGCTTAAGTGACAAGACAATTAACTAAGGAAGGTTATTGTTTCAGGAAGAGGTTGATGGTGAACACAATATCCTAACAGTGTCCAACCTCTTTAGAGGAAACTACATTTGCTAAACAATACATGGAAGGGTCTCCATGTTGAATCTCATCTCACTCTGAAATGAAATCATTGATGGTTTTAAGAATTATCATGCAACCATCGCGCTTTAATTTTAAGTGCAATACATTGAAAAGCAATTATGTAAAAATAAGACCTCCTTACTTAACAGACCCCTTTCCATCATTATCACAGTAAGATTTGCTGGATTTACTTAAGTTCATCTTTACTCCTTTTTCCGGCTGTTATCTGAATTAAGATTACAAAATCTTTATTGTTGATCATGCACAAGAACAAAGAGTCTCAGATCCCCAGGGGAGTCTGCGGTGTGAAAGAAAAAAAGGCTTTTACTTGTCAACTGAGTGCAATAAATTTAGAGTAACTGAGAAATATTGAGCATGGAGACCTTTTATGCCAGTTTTGCAGTCACTGTTAGAGCAGAAATGGAATTTAATCCGTCAGGAAAGTAACATACTGAATATGGTCAGTACACATTTTTAAATATAGTGTAATGGCAGGTATCACTGGCTAGTGTTGGTATGTACAGTCTTCCAAGTTATTTTTCTTGGGCCTTGTCTAATTTATACAACTCCCTTACTACGGATCCAGTTATAGAGACATAAGAGTGCATATAATGGTACAGATTATTTTTATATAAAAATAACCTAATTTGCTGCAAGGCACTTTTACACTAATATAACTACATCCATACTAGGGCTTTTACCAGTATTACTATTTCTGGAAAAATAATCATACCCATAACTGAAATAGTTACACCAGTCAAACTTTCAAAAGTATGTATACCAGGCCTTAGGGTGTGAGCAAATGTTCAGTCTTGAGAAGACCTGCTGTGTGTGTTAGTTTTGCCATGCAAAGGTTCTCAGTAGGGGGAGCAGTGCAAGGAGTAGAAGATTTTGCTCTCTACCTATAGGTATGTCTACACTGCAATTAGAAGTGTGACTTCGGCACATGTAAACACAGCGGTGCTAGATTTGATCTAATTAGCTGAATTAATATACAGTGAAGTTGCAGCAGTACAGGCTAGCCACTTGAATGTGTCACCAGAGTCCTAGGAGGGGTTGTACAGCCTTTGCTGCTGGGATTCACTGTTACTGACTGAGCTAGCTAGATCAAAGCTAGTTCAGACATGTCTACATGTTCTGCCCTCACTCACTGACTGCCATGTAGACATACTCTTTGCCTCAAGAATTTACTCCAGTCAGAGACAGAGGTGCACCCTTGAAGGGGGGGAGGACTTCGGGTGAGATTATTGAAAGAAGGGATTAGCTGCATGCTGCTTGTGACCATCTCTGTTCCAGGACTGATGTATGTGTAAATAAAACAAGTTACACTTAGAACATACCCAAATTCTGGGTCACTGATTTATCCTCCACTGGGAAGGTAACCTGAAAAGCCCCAGATGTCCTCTACTGCTTGGCAGAGAGACAGCAATATTCATACTAGTTCAAAGCTAAATTTGCTCACAAACACAAAACTCACACTCCTCATTTGGAACAACATCCTAGTTTGAAGTTTTAGAATGGACCAACTGTACATGTGAGTGCACAAAGTCTGGACAATTTTCTTAAAGGTGAATACACTGTTTTTACACACTGGGAATCAGCTGAATAGATTCCCCCCCAAGTAAGTCACAACTGTGTTAGCCAAGCAACAGATATTTCACCGGCCAAATGTCATTTTACAAAAAGCGGTTAGCAAGGGAAAGTAGAGGTTTCCAACAGAAGGGCCTGCTGCCCCTAACTTCAGTGTCTCCAGTACCGTTAGAGTGGGAAGAGTTAGTTAAGCAACGAAACAAAGTATTTAATTCCCGCTGCGGAATTCCCATTAGACATGGTTTAAAAACTGGCATCAGTCTTGCCAAAGGGGAGGCTGATCCCTGGAGGAGGTCGCAGGAGTGTCTGCCTGTGTGTGTGTGGGGGGGGGGGGTTACAGCTGTAGGGGACTCTCAGTGAGAGGGGTCTCAGGCCGGCTGAGCTTTGCAGGGCCATGGGGAGCATTGGCCTTGAGGCGCTCAGTGCTGGAGCCAGGTTCAGGGAAACGGGCGCTGCGCTGCCCAGGCTCACGCTTCCCTGCCCGGCGGACAGCGGGAATTCCCCGAGCAGCGGCCGTGGCCCCGCACGACTAGGCGCCGTTTGGAGTGGAGCCCGGGGCACCCCAGGACGAGCCCAAGCGGCCTCCCCGCCCCCTTACCACATTGCTGAGGAAATCCGCTTCGTTCAGGTCGCCCAGGTCCAGGAAGCCGGAGCCGCCCCCGGGGAAGAGGCGCTCGGAGTGGAAGGGCTCCAGGATACTGTCCATGGTGCCGGGCAGCGCCCCGCCGGAGCAGGGTTAGGTGAGGGGCAGAGCCGCCCTCCCGCCAGCGCGGCAGGCCGGATCCCGGGCGTCCCTCGCTCCCTCCGCCGATCCGAGGCTCGGGGTTACTCCAGCGCTGCCCGGCGCAGCCGATGGCAGGGCCCCGGGCCCCCACAGGGCATGGCTCCTCCTCCCACGGGACGGCTGCAATCCATAGGGCACGGGGGCAGAGGGGCTCCCTGGGGCGGCGGGGGCCCCGCGGCGGCAGAAGACGGGGGCCCGGGAGGAAAGGTTGGGTGCTGCGCCTGGGGCTGGGCAGGATCCGAACCCTGCGGGATCGTGCAGGGGCCCGGGCTGCCGCCTGGGGCTGTGCAGGAGGGGCGGTGTACTCCTCCGGGACTCCCCTCTGCCCAGCTGTCACTTTCACACTCCGCAGAGGATCCCCAGGCTCAGCCGCCTGGCCGGCCTGAACATCACGCCCCCCAGCTTATGAATATTAACGAGGGCGCGAGGCATAACTCCCCTCCTGGAACAGCCTCTTAAGGAAGCTCTGGTGCAATGCATTGCTCCTCCCTTGCTCTTGCACTGACAGCTCAGGAGAAAGGACGCAACCCAGAGCCCAGGGCAGGGAACAGAACTCACGGCAAATCTGAACAGTCATCGGGCCCCATGCAGCTCTGGAGCAGCCACAGACAGAAGAGACAGTGTGGGGAGATGTAAGAGGGATAATGCTGTGAAAGACCATTACAGGCAGGGGTGACAGGCCAGGGCTAGTCGCTCAGCATTTTGCAGCTGCTCTAGGTGAATGTGTGTCCCCTGCACATTCTAGAATTTCTCCTGGACAACCGGATGACTCTTACAAGAATTGACATGGAATTCTTGATGACCACATGTGATCAGAACCATAGTCTTCTATATCATACCAAAGACAACCTCTGTAGCACTGCTTTCAGTACTCTGTGGGAATCATAGAATATCAGAGTTGGAAGGGACCTCAGGAGGTCATCTAGTCCAACCCCCTGGCTCAAAGCAGGGCCAATCCCCAGACAGATTTTTGCCCCAGATCCCTAAAGGGCCCCTCCAAGGATTGAACTTACAACCCTGGGTTTAGCAATGAGCTATACCTCCCCCACACTGAGTTTCTCCACTTGCTACAGTACAATGTTCCCTACCATTGTATGGTGTTGGTACACTACTGACTTAGAAGAAAGAGTGCCACCTAGTGAATTTCCAGCACTGTATGTTCTAGGTATTCCCTTCAGTACCTAGAACAGGGGTGGCCAAACTTACTGACTCTCTGAGCTGCATATGACAATCTTCAGAAGTTCAAGAGTGGCGGCTCACTTGTTGGGGCTTCAGCCCTGTGGTAGGTGCCTGCCAGGGCTTGGAGCTTCAGCCCCGTTCCTGCTGAAGCCCCAAGCCCCAGCAGGCACCTTAACTGTAAAAGAACTGCATGTGGCTCATGAGCCATCATTCGGCCACCTTTGACCTAGAACAGATGAAGATGATTTCCTGGGATGAAGTAAATTGATTAAGAGGCCCTGCATCTGAGGACCATAATTTCAGTTTTGTTGCCAAATTCTTTAGTGGTTATTGATTTCCAATTAATTACCAATTTAAAGAGCTGGGGGACTGTTGGGTCCTAGGTCCAGAATCAAGTACAACAGAAGCAAAGTTATCAAGGTCAATATGGAAGAGAGAAAAGTGATCAGGAACAGTCAACATGGATTCACCATGGGCAAGTCATGTCTGATCACTCTGGCTGCCTTCTATGATGAGATAACTGGCTCTGTGGATATGGGGAAAGCAGTGGTCGAGAAGTATGGATTAGATGAATGGACTATAAGGTGGATAGAAAGCTGGCTAGATCGTCGGGCTCAATGGGTAGTGATCAACAGCTCACTGTCTAGTTGGCAGCCGGTATCAAGCAGAGTGCTGCAGGAGTCGTTCCTGGGGCCAGTTTTGTTCAACATCTTAATTAATGATCTGGATGATGGGACGGATTGCACCCTCAGCAAGTTCGCAGATGACACTAAGCTGGGGGAGAGGCAGATATGCTGGAGGGTAGGGATAGGATACAGAGTGACCTAGACAAAGGATTGGGCCAAAAGAAATCTGATGAGGTTCAGCAAGGACAAGTGAAGAGTTCTGCATTTAGGATGGAAAAATCCCATGCACTGCTATAGGCTGGGGACCGACTGGCTAAGCAGCAGTTCTGCAGAAAAGGACCAAGCGGTTACGGTGGACGAGAAGCTGGAAATGAGTCAGTAGTGTACCCTTGTTGCCAGAAGGCTAACAGCATATTGGGCTGCATTAGTAGGAGAATTGCCAGCAGACTGAGGGATGTGATTATTCCCCTCTGTTCAGCACTGGTGAAGCCACATCTGCAGTATTGTGTCCAGTGTTGGACCCCCGCTACAGAAAGAATGGACAGATTGGAGAGAGTCCAGCGGAGGGCAATGGAAATTATTAGGGGGCTGAGGCACATGATTTATGAGGCGAGGCTGAGGGAACTGGGCTTATTTAGTCTGCAGAAGAGAAGAGTGAGGGGGGATTTGATAGCAACCTTTAACTACCTGAAGGGGGGTTCCAGAGAGGATGGAGATAGGCTGTTCTCAGTGATGGCAAATGACAGAACAAGGAGCAATGGTCTCAAGTTGCAGTGGGGGAGGCCTAAGTTGGATATTAGGAAAAACTATTTCACAAGGAGGGTGGTGAAGCACTGGAATGGGTTACCTAGGGAGGTGGTGGAATTTCCATCCTTAGAGGTTTTCAAGGCCCAGCTTGACAAAGTTGCGGTTGGTTCTGCTTTGAGCAGGGGGTTGGACTAGATGACCTCCTGAAGTCTCTTTCAACCCATATCTTCTATGATTCTATATCTGGGTGGGAACCCAGTGTGCACAATGATGAAGCCCACACTGAGGGCAAAGCAAACCTTTAACCACTTCTATTAGCACAATTAGCAAAGACACACACACTTCAAACATGTAAAAAGAAAGCAAAAATACAGTATTAAAGCAGTCTCTTGTACCATTCCTCACACATAGTCACATCCTTCCTTGGGGTTCTGATGGTAAGAGACAAAGGTCCTGCTGTGTCTCTGACATGCCAAACGAATCTCCCTTTTACATGGTGGTCTGGCCTATTATAGGGGCTAGGGGCTGTCATGAATACTCATACAAATACTCAGCCTTCTTTCTCCATATTTAACATCCTCACCCTAATTATGTTGAGGTATCCCTATCTGAAAGATTAATATATATTAATGAGTTCAACTAATTATCATATACTTCAATTAATTGCCAAGGCAAGTTCATGGTTAAGCATTAGCCAACATTTTATCCTAAAATATTCAAGCCTAGCATCAGCTCAGTGTTCATGTGGTTACTTGGTATCATTTTGTTCTGACCCTCCCCTGCCCCCAAGTACAATGTTCCCAGTTCCCCAAAACTGAGGGTCACTGTTGGGCCATTTATCTGTGCTAAAGTTCATAGGCCATAAAGTTTTAAGTCAACTGCTTAAGTTAATGCCTTACAGGATTCAGGCCTGTAAGTTCCTTGCGTTACAGCTGAGTAAAGTAAAATGATGAAGCTAGCTCTATGAATACAGTTTGATGAACTGAAAAAGAAACCTTTCCTTTAGCAGGTCCAGTGTCATCACTGGCTTCCGCAGACAGAAATCCAGTGACTGTATCAATAGGTACTGAAGTATCCTTGGGGAGGAAAGCCAAATAGAAGATACATCTTTAGAGAGTTCAATTTTTGAAGGTAAAATGAAAGCATGTAAGTGGATCTTACTGCCAATTACCCTCAGCAAAAGTCAGTGCAGGTGGACCTGTTTGCAGCAGCCCATCTTGCAGTTCTGTAATTAAAGATTTAGGCACCATTTAAAAGCTTCAGGAAGATTATATGGCTTCAAATAAATAGGATTTATCCCTGTCCTCTCTGATCTTCACGCTGATGAACACTCAGGAAAACCTCTTAGAATAATCCTGTTGAAGAAGCGCTGGTATCCCTCCATCCCTATCCTCATGGCTCAGCCAGAGTAGCCTGAGGAATCCTGACTTCCACAAAGGCTCTCCCTTTATAAATCTCAGGGAAACAAATTCTGCAGAGAGAATCAAGGTACATTTCTCCCAAAAGAAACCTGGCTGGTGACTTCCAATGACGAGTAACTTAAAAAGGGGATATGCACAAACTCACCAGAAGGGTATATGCACTTTGGTGACACCTGGAAGGCCCGAGTTTGCGTCCCACTTTGAGATTCCATCCACAACTGAAGCTTCATATGCACACTCTTTTCTTGATTCCACCCAGGTCTCAGGGCTAATGCCACAGCCCTAGAGACTGACTTGAGGCTGCCCCTCACATTAGCCCCCACATCCAAACCCTCTGCACACATAGTGTAAACTAGGGCCTCAGGCCACTTAAATTAAATTTGCTCTCACTTTACCAATCCCTTTCTGTTGTCCATGAGGTGTAAAGCGGCCTTAGTGTAAACGGGAATCATAGACACAGACCAGCCAGCAGAGAGTTGGGCCATGGTTCCAGAGACTCTCAGCTAGCCACTCACATCAGGGACGGATGGTATTTGGGACTAATTGTTTAACATAGGAGGAACCTTGCAATGTCCACAGTGATGCACTTCTTACCCACTGCAAGGAGACGCTGGGAACAAAACAAGAACCTTACACTCCCTGAGCCCATAGGCCCTGGTAACAGAACCATCTCAGAGCCAGCTCTCTATTGGGGGATGGAGGGCTGGACATCAATGGTGCCAATTAGGGGGGGCAGGAGAGGGCAGAAGCCCCCCCCCCGGAATTTCATACAGGAAGAGTGCCAGCTCCCAGGTGGAGTTCTTAACTACAGCACAGCATTAGTGTGGAATGTGAGTTCTGCAGAGGAGAGGTGCCCCTGCCGCAGGGAGACAGTATTTTATTTACAAAGAGAGGCAGGGTGATTAAGATAAAAAAGGGCTGGTGATTAAATTAAGGATATGGAAGTTTAGCCTGTAAAAAAGGAATCCTTCTATGGAGGGTTGTTTTAGAGAGAACATGGGGGGGGGGGAAATTGGGGCAGGAATTCATAAAAAATACAGCAAAGCACTGAGCCTAGGTTACATACAGAAAAGGGGGCAAGTTGGAGGCATAGGTGAAAAGAGGTCAAACCCAGGGAAGGGCTAGCAGTGTATACAGAAGAACCCATTCTACCTGTGGTACTTATGTGGCCCCATCACCAGGGTATCTGAGACTGCACCTCACAATGTCTAACCTATTTCTCCTCACAGCCCCTTGGGCAGGTAGAGCTGTGCTGTTATCCCCATAGTACCAACGGGGTACAAGGCACACACAGACTAAAGGCCAGATTTTCAAAGATATTCAGGCACCTAGTGAGATTTTCAAATGCACTTAGAAGGTTTGGTGCTTTCTAAACCCCACTAGATATCTAGCTGCATCTTTGGGTGCCTAAAAAACTTTGAAATTCTATCCTTAAAGCACTGGCCTGGGGTCAGACAGGAAGTCCATGGAGGTGGGGAATAGAACCAGGTCTTTTAGAGGTAGCTCCTTATCCAGCAGACCAATCATTCTCTCTCTGTTGCATGCTGCAAAAAAAGAGGACTCTGACAGATTGGAGCAAAACCAAGGCAGCCAGTTCTCTCCAGTTCTCTGAGACTCCAGCAAACAGTCCCAGGATGGATATAATGGTTGACAGCATGAAAAGCAGCACAGAGGTTAGAAGGGTTAGGAATGAGAGTCAGATTAGAGGAGATCACTTAATTCCCAAGGGGTGGCAGGTTCTGCACCACACTGGAGTGTACAGCAATGGCTACTGTGCAATTTTACATTTTAACTGGCAACCATTTTGTTTAGTCATTTTTTGTTCTGAGTTTGAGAAAAGGAAGGACTGAGAAAGTGTCATATAAGTATCAGATGTGTTTATGCCTCAAATTCTTAGGGTGTCAGATGTATTCAGGCAAATTCCGGAACAAAGAACAGAAACTGCATCCACAGAGCCCATAAAGTTGATGATTATTGTCATAATTTGCATTATTCATTGGGCACCATGTGTGCTCAGCACTGTTCAGAATATGCCAGAAAATCTAGTCCCTGAGCCAATACATATAAGATGTGTAACTCTGGATAAGATGGCTCAGATATTTAAGTATGAAGTGTATAGTTATTTACCACACATGTTATCACATGGTCAATGTGATGTTTATATCTGTGAATAGAGGCACTGATGGCAATAGAAGTTTTACTTGATTAAGGACTAGAAGATTTGACCCTCCAACTTTCTTTCTTAAGGAAGAGCTGTCCAGAGCTCCTGTGCCTGGTTATTTTCCTTTCCTGCCTTCAGTGGCCCTGATATACCTCAGAAGTGTCAGGTTTTTTTCTCAACTTTAAAATATAGAATTTTGTTGGTGTTTGGTTTTAAATATTCTCCTGTGAGAACTGCAACTCAATCACTGAAGTGTGTTTAAGAGCCTTCTGGAAAGTAACTAGCCTTTAAACAGAAGTGTAAGCAGTGTTGCCAACTCTAGTGATTTTGTTGTGAGTCTCATGATCATTGTTTTCCTTAAAGCCCCAGCTCCTGGAGTCAAGTGGGTATGTGATGATTTCAACCTTCATTCTTAAAGAAAAATGGAGTTTCTAGCCCTTGTGGCTGTGGAGAAAGCTTCAAAATGTGACCCAAGTGCACCCTAATGGCTCAAAAAGCAGAAGGCAAATAAAAAGAACCCCAAATCTGTTATTTTTACATAATCTCATGATTTTAAAGCCAATCTCATGATTTTTGGTGAGCCTGATTCATGATTTTTGAACATTTGGGATTGGCAATATTTTAAAATGACTTGAAAGTGTCAGTTTCACTCCTGTTTAAGGTTAGTTTCTAGTCTATTAACACCTCTAGAGCCCCAGGCAGCTGCAGTATAACCTCATGGCACCTTGCCCTAGTAGGATGTTTCCAAAGTTAACTGATCTATTCGAAGCTTAGTAAACTGCAAAAAAGTGATAGAAAATAGTCTAGATTTTTCTACAATTGTTCCAGTTGTTGTAAACAAGATTTAGTAACAAAGAATATCATTAAAATTTTAAACTTAACCAGTGTTATTTAAGTGACTTGACACAAGATCTGAGAACATGTTAGTATTAGAGCTGAGTGGATCTAATATTTATAAAATCCTCTTTTTCATATATAGGAATTAGATAAAGTGCTCCTGTCAGCTATTTTCTATGTTATCTGCAAAAAAAAAACCCTAGAGTTTTCAGATGCCTAAGTAGCCCTTGGAATCATAGTTAAAGTTGCCCCCCACCCTCCACCAAAATCTTAAATGGTGCCCCTGCTGGACATGGACCAGTATAGCTACATTACACTTTGATGAAAAAGCCCCTTCTTGATGGCGTTAGAGGTCTGCTCATGCAGTGCCTATCCTGCCAGGTATACTGGAGAAACACATTGATTGGTGTTTAGTTCACTCTGCCAGCATCTAGGCAGAGGAAACGGCTTGTCACTGGACTGCTCCTCATTCTTTTAGGCAGCCCCAGAAGTGCTGAGGAAATAGATGTGTAAGTCTTCTGGGAGCAAGTGGGTGGCCCTGTGAAGAAGGTGAGAGGAGCCATAGAGAAACTCCTACCACTGCGAGAGGAGAGAAGATATTTCCAGCTTCCTCAGGAAGGTAAGACTGGAGCCCTTTTCTCCTAGCTTTCTAGGCAGAGGATTCTTTTCCCCCTGCCCTTTCCTCTAAGGAATAGGGTTGTTCAGGGGGTAATGTGGAAAAGTGGAACTGGGGATGGTGGTGGTAGCAGAACTGAGAGCTGAAACAGCAGTAAAAGCTAGAGTGAGAACTGAGGAGCATTGGTAGAACTATAATAGGGGAAGCTTGCACAGTACCTGTCCTCACTAGCCTAATACTTAGGGCCCTACTCAAATTCACAGTCCATTTTGGTCAATTTCACGGTCATAGGATTTTAAAAATTGTAAATTTCATGATTTCAGCTATTTAAATCTGAAATTTCACAGTGTTGTAATTTGAGAGGTCCTGACCCAAAAAGGAGTTGGGGGGGGTCACAAGGTTATTGTGGGGGGTTGTTGCGGTACTGCTACCCTTATTTCTGCACTGCTGCTGGCAGTGATGCTGCCTTCAGAACTGGGCAGCTGGAGAGTTGGCGGCTGCTGGCTGGGTTCCCAACTCTGAAGGCAGAGCCCCCATCAGCACCAGTGCAGAAGTACGGATGGCATGGTATGGTATTACCACCCTTACTTCTGTGCTGCTGACTGCAGAGCTGGGCCCTCAGTCAGCAGCTACCACTCTCTGGCCACCCAGCTCTGAAGGCAGAAGTGCAGAAGTAATGAGTGGCATGGCATGGTATTGCCACCCTTACTTCTGCGCTGCTGCTAGTGGGCCAACAGCTGCCACTCTCCAGCCACCCAGCTCTGAAGGCAGCACAAAAGTAAGGGTGGCAATACCGTGACCCCCTAAAATAACTTTGTGCCCCCCCAACTCCCTTTTAGGTCAAGACCCCCAGTTTGAGAAACGGTGAAATCTGTATAGTATAGGGTAAAAGCACACAAAAGACCAGATTTCATGGTCGGTGATGTGGTTTTCATGGCTGTGAATTTGGTAGGACCCTACTAATACTAGTGTCACTGCTGTAAGCACTAAAATTCACCCCAATAATTTTTTTAAAAATTACTTTGAATTACATAAAGCCTCCCTAATTTAGTGTCTCACCCAAGTTAACTTAAGGAAATCTTTCAGGATCTGAGCTCTGATCACCCTTTACACACAATAGGGGAGGGTGTGAGGTAGACCTAGTGTTTGCATTAACTAGGTAGGCGTGTATTCAGAAAAGGTCAAGCAAAGTAAACCAACTTGTTTGTCTGAATTGCAAAGGAAAAACACTTTGGCACTTTCAAACAGGGACTTCTCCATCCTGGAGATTAAAAATATCTCAGAAAAAGAAGTCTGCCAGCTCAAAGATCCTGCTTTGTATTTACACTTTTTTTCTAAAACATAAATGTTCTAAGCTCATATTCTCCTGTCGACAGTACTGTATATAAACATGTGATGAATGATCATATTGAACCTTCCTCACTAGTGCTTGTGCTGTGACATCACTATGCTATATCCAGGAGAGAGCTACCATAGCCACAACCACAGGGTTTTGAAAAGGTCACATAACATCCTTCTCACTTTGACCTCAATGGATGCAGGCTACAGCCCAATGTAAATGTTGCCATTGACTTCAAAGGCTGTGCACAATCAAACTCTTTATGCTCAAAGAGGGAGGTATTTCTGCAACCTGAGTTCAACCCAGGAGTTTTGTATTATACAGAAAGACATAAACAAGATAATTAGGGGTGAGGGAAGATGTCACATGGTAACATGACAATCTGTCTAGGTCACAGCTCTCAGAGCTCCCAAGCATTATATTCAACTTACTCCTTTATACTTACCTTATTCCGTCACACCATGGTCCAAGAAGGCTGACTCTTTATAGGGTCATAGACCAATTAAAAAAAACACCCACACAAAATGCCATATTTCTGCAATATCTCATACCCAGACAAAGGTAAAGACAAAACAGTACTATATGGATAATTTCAGATAAAATGGCAGAAGTCTCCCTTTATGGAAACCTATGCAATTACAGGCAATTACACCAATAGGGGGGTCTATTGATAAACATTACTCTAGAAACCTATGGAATTTAACAGAGAATGGTCTCCTTTCTCTGGGTTTATGGAAACATCCTATTGAATGCTATAGATGGGTTTTAATTTTCTATTTAATTCCATAGCACAGAACCTACCTTCCCCAGAGGACATTTTATTCAAGGTGCCACCTGTTTATAGGCTGTGATGACGAAGAATGTTGACAAATGTACATTTTCCTTTGACTCCCTGGCTCTCCTTCTTGAAGGGTCTGAAGACAGAAACATCACCTGTTTCTTTGCTTATTGGAATTAGCAAAGGGTTCTCCATAATAAAAAGGATCCTAATCTTTCTGGGTTTCTCTACGTCTGTGATTGAAAAACACAGTTGTCCTAATTCTCCCTTGGCTTACATGATAATGTACTGTAATTTATACTGTAGAAAGGGGGAGTAGAATAATCCCAGCATGGTAGCATTTTACACCCATTCACTCTACACAGGTGTACATGATGACTCAAGATGCATGACAGTGGAGAGTTAGTCTCAGTGACTTTAAATTTGTCTACAGGAATCTAGCCCATTTTAGAAACATATTTTCCATTTTAGATCCTACAAAACAGAAATTGTTTCTCCAGGATGGAGCTAAGGTGTCCAGTAGTCCTATAGAGGTGGAGCATTTTCTGAGGAATGTGGGGTGAATTGCAGATAACATTGATTTCATGTTTCTTTGTGTATATACTGCTTTATTATAGAAGGGACTGTTTGGGCTGGAGTCACCATTCTTTTTAAGCCTAGATCGCTAGTTTTATGATGATTCATGGAGTTAGAACTGTTTGTGGGGGATTCAGGATGGTTAGACTGGCTTTTTGGGATTGCCACCATATCATGGAGTTTTGGCTTCAAGCATGGCTGAAAATATCACTTAATCTGTTTAGTTATCCAGCTTGGATGTTCATATAAACTGAACTGCTAGCTTCTGTTACACATTTTCTTCATAGCCTATAAGGTTCTACTGAGTCTCTTGGATGCAAACTTCAGTGTGTCCTTTGGATTTGATATTTCTTGCTCTTTCTGCTTTTGTTCCTTCCCCTTTCTTTTCTGCTTATTATTTATTTGTCGAATGATGACAGTTTGCTCACGGCAATGCAGAGCATAAAGGCAGACAAGACAGTCCCTGTTCTGTGGGGTTTATGATCTAAGGACCCAATTTTATCCTCTCTTATACCCAGGGCCGTCCCTAGCCATTTTGGTGCCCTACACAGCCCCCCCCCATGGGGGTGGGGGGCATCCCCAGGCATCCACAGGTGGGGCAGGAGCAGGCTTGGAGGGGTGGAGGGAATTGCCCCCCAGCAAGAGTCGGCAGCACAGAGCGGGTTGGGGTCGGGTCGCTCCACTTCCTGCCCTAAATTTCCTGCTGCCCAACACAGCTGCGTACTCTGCATATGGGTAAGGACAGCCTGCTTATACCCCATACAATACCTCTTAGGAAAATGGAGCTGCACAGGGCATAAGTGAGGGAAGAATGTCAGCCTAAATGAGGCACAGGAGCAGAGCAGGCCAAAGATGACCTTTTCTGCACATAAGACACATCAGATGTCATGGTAAGGATTGAACCTTCATGCAACCAGGGCTTTTAGTTTGTTTTTTGTTTGTGAGGTTTTGACAAGTGTGAATAGGGCAAGATGGAGGATGAGCAACCACTGAAAAGGCTTGCAGCAAAAATGTCTTTTGAGGTGAGATCCGAAGGTGCTTGAACCTCTCTCCCCTCTTTATCCCTCAGTCCTGCCTCATCTAAGAAATTTGCACACTTTCTCATTTTCTTTTAACTACTGGTTTAAACACACAGTTTTCCCTGCAACCGGATTCAACTGCTTTCTGTTTCCTGCTTCCTTGTCCATTCTGTCCCCCTGCCAGGTACACAGAACACCTGCTCCTATCCACCTGGAAGCACTGGGGAAGGGCAAAGATTAAAGAATTGCTCATATCTCACCTTTCTGCTACAACCAAAAGAAGAAGAAAGAGTTATGAGATTAGAGTGTTCATAAATCTACGGCAGCACTTCAGACAAGGAATAAGTTGTGTCATGTGTGTGTCGTGCGTGCAAATATGCAGAGCTGTCACTGTGTAAGCTTCCTTTTCTGTGTCTGTGAGTGTACACATACTCTTTAGTTATTGAGCTCAGACAGTGTGCTAGGTGTACAGGTGTGTTTGTATGTGTTAGAAGCATGTATGTGTGTCAGAAGAATGTCTATGCACAAACTGTGCTTATTTTCCCTTTTGCTCAGATCAGCAGGAAGACAGGGAAAAGCGAATAGAATATTAATTACATTTTTGTATGTGGCTGAGCTCCATGAATGTTGTGGTTTCAGCGAGCACCCTGATGCTATGCAGAGAATGAAGGGGAAGCCACAGAGGTTCACATTAAATTTATTATTCCTAATGGGTTGAACTCAGTGCCCTCACACAGGACTAAATCAGCCTTCTAAAGATTGAATGAGCCAGGCACAAGAAAGACAGGGAACTACAGAATTATGAAAAGGAAACCATTTTTACAAGACAGAGATCTGCCTGCAAGACCCTGGGAGCTATTCCTGTATGGTGGCCCTTCATGATATAGTAAATATGATTAAGCTGCCAGTCTTGGGTCTTTAATATGTTGGAAAGTTAAGCCTTAACACTGTTAATGGATGAACATCAAGCAACAAGAATGAGGAACTATCAATATTAAAGGTGACGTATAAAGAAAACAAATCAGTATTTAACCTACTTTGGTTCTTTATAACTTCCTTTGTTGTTTTTTTTAAAGTTTGTCTTCTCTTTTTTACCTCAGAAACACAAGAAATATTAAGTCTTGTTTTTGCTGCAGATCTCCTTGGAGGATCATACATTTTCTGAGCACTGAAATGAAGGGGAGAGTGTCTTTCATGGAGAGGATTTTCCTCCCAACTGTTTGTCAGGCATTTGAGTTTACTGGGCATCAACAAAAACAAACAAAAACAGAATTTTAAACAATATGAGTAAAAATGTCTTCCCCTCTCGGTTAATCAGGACACTCAGGATACTGAGAAGCAGAAGTACATAGAAGAGAATAGGGGCAGATTACAGCATAGAAACTATAGACATATGCCTAGGACCCCATCTCTAGGGTTATGTGATGATATCAGAATCTCACCTTTCATTTAAAATTATTATGTTTCTAGCCCTCCTGGTAGTGAGGAAAAGCTTGAACATGTGACTTAAGTGTAACCAATGTCAACCCTGATATTCTGTGAATGTGATGATGTGTACCTGAGTCTGCAGAGAGCCTGAAACAATAGCTCTGAGGGCTTGAATAGCCTCATTCATCATCTTAATGGTTTGCTAACACTGAAACCTGTTGCTCAGTTGGTAGGACTAGGGAGGGTTTGGTCAAGATTAGCCCAGCACAAGATGGAGGGCTTGTCTACACTTCAAATGCAACAGCAGCACAGCTGCACCTGCACTGCTCTAGTACTTCAGTGTAGATAGAACCTGTGCCAATGGGAGGGGTTCTCCTCTCAGTGTAGGTAATCCACCTCCCAATCAAGGTGGTAGCAAGGTTGACTAAATAATTCTTCCATTGACCTAGTGCTGTCTACACTGTGGGTTAGGTCCTCTTAACTACGTCACTCAGGGGTGTGGATTTTTCACACCCTTGAGTGACATAGTTAAGCCAACTTAATTTTCTAGTGTAGACCAGGTGCAAGTGTGAGGCACTCACTGTAGCTATCCCATCATAGTTCTGCTGGAATGGTATTGGCAGCCCCTCCCACACACATTGGTCCTATGTTGGGGTGGGGGGAGAGCAAGCGGCTGAGATCCGTCCTCTGGGACAAACCTCCATCTTCCTGAAGGCAGGTAGTCGCACAGCTCAAAGCAGAGTGGTGGCAGGCCCCCAACCAGCCTAGCACATGGCTCTGAGGTGAGTGGCCCCTTCTACCGCCACCAGAGGGAGGGATGAGATCATAGCATGGAGGCAGAGGCAGGGAGTTCCATGGGGGTATTCCTGGGAACCTGGGTTGCCTTAATTTGACCCTGAGGAAGAGCAAGATACATGGAAATAGAATGGAAATAGTTGGGGTCTGAGCAGGAGAACGCTGAATACCTTGGGAAACATAACAAGTTGAGCTTTGCTTTGACATATTGTGTATCCTCTTGGGCCTAGCATCAACATTAAAAACTTCAGTACCCAGGTGAAACTCTGATGGGTCACCCCTGCTGACCTCTTGGCCATGTTGACGTTTTAATCTGCTGCTCATAATGGAAGATGCACATGCAAGGCATGACTATGATCATGTGTGACAGAGTCTACCCATTGATCTGAGCAGAGCAGATTCTAGCACAGGCATCCTTGTCTGTGTATAGAAGAACAGCTTTCTCAGACTCTTAAAGGGTTAAAAAAAAGTCTGGATTTCATATACAGAACTGTACAAGAGAAAAGTACAGACTAGCAATCCAGTCATGTCTCATCCCAGTTCAAATGACATTGTTTTAGTCTTGGCTGCCTCGCCCCTCAGAGGGTAATTAAAGACTTTCACTAGGGGGAAAGACAGACATGGTGGAGCAAACCTTTATTACAGACTCATCTCTCAAAGAAAAATAAACCCCAATGTAATGTCTGAGGCAAGTTGCCAGGCTCATCCATGAGGAAAAAAATTACATTTAGGGCTAAAATAAAAGGGGAGGAAGTGTTAAGAGATCTGAAAGGATCAGAAACATTTCAAGCTACAGTAGAACCTCAGAGTTATGAACACCAGAGCTACGAACTAACCAGTCACCCACACACCTCATTTGGAACCAGAAGTATGCAGTCAGGCAGCAGCAGAGACAAGAGCAAAAAAACAAAAGCAATACTGTACATTATTGTATTAAATGTAAACTAGTAAAACAATAAAGGGAAAGTTTAAGAAAAGATTTGACAAGGTAAGGAAACTTTCTGTGCTTGTTTCATTTAAATTAAGATTGTTAAAAGCAGCATTTTTCTTCTGCATAGTCAAGTTTCAAAGCTGTATTAAGTCAATGTTCAGTTGTAAACTTTTGAAAGAACAACCATAACATTTTGTTCAGAGCTACAAACATTTCAGAGTTACAAACAACCTCCATTCCCAAGGTGTTCGTAACTCTGAGATGCTACTGTAGTTGTTTTACAGCATCTGGACAGGTGAATCCTGAGAATGAATTTACAATCCTCCACTCACTTTCAGGAGTGTGGGCTTTTGCTCTTGGTTTCCTTCTTTCTTTCTCTTTCTTCCTTCCTTTTTGTGCATGCATGTTCCCATGGTATCTGCATATGGAGTCACCTTCATCACCCTGACCATGGGCCAAGGGAAGAGAGGGTGTCCTAGTGTAACACTAATCAAAGGAGCATGCCTAGGGCTAGAGGTCCCTAGGTGGACCCATAAGAACTCTCCCATACCATATCTGATCTGGATCAAGAGCTTGTACCAAAGGAAGGCCTACCTATCTCCAAGGGTGGGCTCCTCCTCATTCTTCTCTTTGACCCTTTATCAGGTATAATTCCTTTGAGAGGGCACACCTGGACCAAAAGCACCAAAACTCTTATGATGTGCACAAAGACTGTAGAGGAATTATTTCTGAGCAGGACACGTCATGTTTTGTCAGTATTTATTGGAGAGCTAATTTTAGTTACATTCAGGGCTTATTTTGTCTACTGCCCTGGGTCAGCCAGCACCTCACTCTCCCAGGGTTCTGTTGCTTTGATGCCACATTTGAAATACCCTCTAAACCCCAGAGACTTGCTCCCATGTGGATGTAGCTGTAGGAAGGTGTGTGATGCGAGGGGTGAATTTAATCTGATTGCCATTAAACTGTTTCCAGTGCACTGGCTGAATTTTAATTGCCCTTTTTCACTCAGTCAGTGAGTTCAGGAAAAGATTTACCTTCTGGCCTTTCCATTCAGACAAGCTGACATTTCCAGTCAGAGCTCTTTTCTGATGGAGAGGTTTGACGTCAGGTGGGCTGATTAGAAGATTGAATGCCTGTGACTCATTCAGCAAAGGACTGTGCAGAGGGATTCATAACACCTCTCTTCCTTCTTTATCATTTGTTATGGTTGGTTTTAAATAAAGCTAAGCCTGATTCACAAATTCAGGGAAGATGCAGCTCAATCAGGCTCTAATAGGCATCTCCATGGCAACAGACTTTATCGGGCACACTCGCAAATGTCATTGTTAACAACAACCCTAATCCCTGCCTCATGCCGGAAGACTAATAGGGCTAGTTTACAGCTCTGTAGGGCTGAAACCAGGTTAGCTGAACCAGATTGAAACTGTTTCAGGATAACTATTTTAAACACAGTTTGGCCCCATCCAGACTGGTCAGCCAGATGATTTAAAATGAGCTAGCTTGAACATTTCTCAAATGCTAAGGTGGATGAAGCTTTGTTTCCTGATATATTTGCAGAGCTCCCACCTAAGCTGCATTTTTCAAGAGGAAACCCCAGGGTGGCTCTCCTAAATCTGCAAATAGATCAGTTGCCAGTGAGCCCTTTGATATTGCTGTGCACAATATAGCGCTCAATCCAGCATGAATCAAATCCATGACAATGGCCTTTAAGGTCTGTGACAATATAAAAACAACATGAAGCACCAAACACTAGTAAGGAAGAAACTCTCTTAACACCTTCACTGCTTTGTCTTACCTCAGAGTCAGGAGTGTGCAGTTGTTGTGATATCAACTGACTTAACGGGGAAAAATGCAACATTCAGGTTTGCATGGCATGGGGATAACAATACTATTTGGAAGTACTGGGACAAGTGAGTCTAGACGCACCCAAAACTACAGGCCTACCCCCTCAACTGAGGGGGAGGTGCCATTGGACCCAGGCCACAACTGGATACTGGGGACAACAAATGAAAGAAAAGGTGTGAGGTCAAGTTTGAAAATCAGGGAACCAGAGGTGGACATCAAGCAGAAAAGCCCAGAATATACCCACTGACCCTCAAAGGTGTCTAAGAAATCTGTGGATACTGCCCAGAGTATCCTTACTCTGCTCGACAAAGTGATTGAGTAAGGAAGTGGAAATAGACCCCATAGTCGCAGAGCACTCCTGTTCAACGTCCTCCTCCTGGAGTGATGGGTCATCTGGGGCAGCGCCAGGAGGAGGTTGATGAGGCAGTCCCACAACTTTGTGTGGTCACAGATTGGGTGTGAGGTGCAGAGAAAAGTGCAGAACCTCAGTAAGAGGTTCTGGAGGAGCTTGAAGAGAGCCTGCAACCTGACGCTCCCTACATAGATGTACAGCAGGATCTTCCTCTTGCCACAAAAGGGACTGGTGTTGGGGGAGTTTGTGAACCTCCCCACGTACATACCTGTGCTCATGGCTCCATGGTGGCGCCCATGGGGGTATGAATGTTGTCAAGTCTCATGATTTTGTCATGCGTCTTGTTTATTTAGTGCTTTTCTTTAAGCCCCAGCTCCTGGAGTCATGGGATTACATGAAAATCTTAGTTTTCATTTTAAAAAGTTTATAGACCTGGTGATTGCAAAGAACAGCTGGAAAATGTGACTCCTAAAGGCTACAACACCAGAAGACAAAAAGAAACCAAAAAATTTAATTTTATAAATCTCATGATTTTTAAGCCAATCTCATGATTTTTTGAGGTCTGACACATATTTTGAATTTTAGGATTGCCAATCCTGGTATATTCGGTGAGGCAGCTGAGAGCTCCTGGGCTGCACTTTGTGGATGCAGCAGATCAACAGCTTCTACTATAGCAGAAGCATCCTTTTAGGATTCCATACACTGGAGTCATTTTAGCCCTAGGGCAGTAGTAATGAAATAAGGAGCTCCCACTACAGAAAAAAGGGATGCTTCCCCCCTTCCCTGTGAAAAACAGCTCATCCTACAGCTCCAGACGTGTTGGGCCAATCAGAGACAGCACAATAGGAGCATGGGGAGGACCCAGCTTGCTTGTGGCCTCCAAGAGAAGGGAGAAGTACTTTACTCTGCCTTGTTGGAGCCCAAGCTTCCCGGAGAAGAGAGACAGTCTTTGAAGTTACCCCTCCCCAGACCAGAAACAAAAGAGGTCATGAGAGGACATCATCTTTCTGGGATTGAATACCTAATGTTCTCAGGAGCCCCTTACCAAGATTCATGCTGCCAAGCGACGCCATGTCAGGAGTCTCTGCAGATTGCAACACAGGTCTTTCCTAATGCACTGCAATGGCCATGGGGTGATTTAACATATGCATCCTTTAGGATTCCAAACTCTGGCAGCAGTAATGAAATAAGGAGCAACTGGAAATGATAGGAAAGGACAGACACACATGCACCTCCCCATTCAAACTCTAAAGGACAGGCAGACACAGACCACCCAAAACCTTTTTAGTGACACTGACTGACAGGTTTGTGATTTATTTTCTGGCTTAGCCTTCATTTCATGTTTTCATTTTTTTCTCTACATGTGTTGTATAAATTTTTTGTACCCTAGACAGATTTAAAATCAACTGCAAATATAGCCCTTGTGGGAGGGGCCACCATATGTATTGTGCCACAACACATATAATAAACTTCATGAAAGGGTATCAGTTTGATAATAGCTTTAAATACAACAAATCTTCTATATTTTCATATAGATATAGTCACAAAATAAAACATTTTCCTGACAAGTATATGGAACCTGGAAAATCTAATTTATTACAAAACTCTGTTCTTTATAGATCTATCTGCACTCAAATCCAAATCAGAATCTCTCTGGGCTCTCCATGACTCTAGTCTAGTCTAGTAAATACCATGGGTGTAGGGAAAGCCACAGATGAAAAGCAGTTGTACCACAATGGCTGGTCCACAATGACTCCAAACCCTAAATTGCTTGCCCTCTGAGCATGGTTTATGACTGTGAATGATGCTGACCAAGCTTGCTAACCAGCATTTAAATAAAGGGGAGGCAGAAAGCCCTCCTAAATCAGTGTCATTTGCTTTGGGAAGGGTTGACCCAAGGACAGCCACAATTGGAGGAAATCAAAACCCACTGTCTCCTCCTGGGATCAGAATTGAAGGTCATAATGCAAAGACCCTTGTAACAAATTCTGGCATCTGATTAAAAATAATTCCCTTTCATGTGCAAATGATGCTTGGATAAGAAGAAATTCTGAAATGAAAAAACAGATCCAGATAGCCAAAATCTGGGGAGAGATGGATGTAAGAAACTTGAAATTAAAGGATAAATACTAGTATTTTAAATATAAACTTTACACCCAAAACTATTAGTAATGAATGTATGGTCTTATTTTTTCTTTTATTTATTTAACTCGCTTCAAAAGTAAAACAAGATTGATTTTATGGTACTGTGATTTGAGAACAAATTCGAGAGAAACTTTGAGAAGTCAGAAATGAAAAGCCATTTTAAATACCATCTGGTCCATCTCCCAGGGGAAGAACAACATTGTCCTCTGTCGTACATTTAGTGTTTTGCCCAGTCTAATTATTATTGTTATTCCAAAGTTATAGGGTTGCCATCATCTTTAATATTCAATAAAGAGTGAAAATGAATAATTTTCAAAGCTAGTAAAGGTGGCTGTTATAACAGGGATTAATTGGACTCTCTCATTTATCCTTTTCTGTAATATCAGAGCCAGAAAATTAAGGCACTTAAAAAGCACATTCATACATTTAAAACTGATCAAAGGAAATACTTTTTTATACAATGCATAGAGCTCCCTGCCAAAAGTTATCACTGAGGTACAAACTAAAGATCAGATGTTGATATGAACAAGACAATCCTCAGTTATACCAGCTAGGAGAAAAATTACATAAATTATCAGGCCAAGATTTTCAAAGGTAACTTATGAATTTGAGTGCCTCGATTTTTGGGTTCCCCTCTTCAGACACTTTAAAGGGTCTTGATTTTAAGCAAGCAGGTGCTCTAGCCTTCTGAAAATCAGATCTCTTTAAGGTGTCTTCAAAAACTGAGGCACTTTTGGAAATCCTGGCCTCATCCCTTATATTTCAGAATACTTCCTTCATAAGCAGGATAGCGCATAAATATCTATTAGACTTCCCCCCCCCAACACAGTCTTCCTCTGACACAGCTGGTACCAGCCACTGATGGAAACAGGATACTGGCTAGATGGACCATTGAACTTATGCAGTATGGAAGCTCTTGTGTTCCTGTGACCCACAATAGCTTACAAAAGATCTGGGTTTATTTTACACAAAAGTTAGTCCTGGTGCCAAGTGCCAGGCGAGACTAAAGGTGTTTCCAGCTAAAAGCTCTGCCTAGTCTTTTGTCCCATCTGATCGTTCTCTTGGCTTCATTGTCCATTGCCCCTCCCTGTAGGTTGCCATACTCTCCTACTTCACCAGCTGCCTGATGGATTATTTTTGTCTTGTATCACATAGTCCCAATGTTGCAATTACACTCTGACCTCAAAGGTTTACTTTTAAAATTACACTGCTTTAGAAAACCCTCTGTCTAGTGGGTTGTTTTTTATTTTTACATCTAAATGGTTAAATTGTGGGTGTGGATGGGGAGAGAGGAAAAGGAGAGAGGAAAAACAGAATTAGAGAAAAAGCAAGGCAGAAGGAGAAAGGCAGCGAGAGCCAGGGAGTATTTTTCTCAAGTTAGCAAAGGCTGTGGGTTCTGGAGAGGTGACACTTTGCTTCCTGTAGACCAAAGGACCCTTTCTTCCCTCAGTAGCACCAGCTTCTGCTGGCTAGTCTGGAGCAACATTAGTTGTAGTCCTCAATAAAGTTTTATTCAGTTCTCGTAACTGATGGACACCATTTCACTTACAGACAATGGCAAGCCCCATGCAACTATATCCCTTACTCCTCCAGTCCCCAAATAATTTCTGATAGCAAAGCTCAGTACTTCACATCAGGCACTATGTAAAACTTCTTATTTCTGCTAGTGTCTGTCACGGAGGGTGGGGGAGTCTGGCCCTGCACCCCTCTTCCTGGGACCCACAGTGACTCTCGTCCAGCCAGTAAAACAGAAGGTTTATTGGACAACAGGAACACAGGTTACAGCAGGGCTTGCAGGCACAGTCAGGACCCCTCCACCGACTCCTTCTGGGCTTTCAGGTTGCTTGGATCCTAGCTAGGATACCCTGAATTCCGCCCACACAGCCCCAAGCCCACACTCCAACTGCTTCCCTCCTGCCACTCCCTTCCTTTGTCCCCTTCCCGGGTAAAGGTGTTGACCTTTCCCCTCCCTTACCTAGCTCAGGTTACAGGCTCTGGCATCGTCCATCCCCTAAAGTCCTCCCCTGCTTTCCCCTCCCTTACTTAGCTCAGGTTACAGGCTCTGGCATCATCCATCCCCTAAAGTCCTCCCCTGCTCTCCCACTCCCCACACAGACAGTACCGACTGCATCACATCTCTCTCCCCTTCGAGACTGAACTGAGCGGGGTCACTCTGCCCAGTGACCTGGGGAAGTTCAGGGTCCCCTCTCCGGGACAACGCATCCGCTGTCAGGTTGGCACTTCCCTTCACATGGACCACGTCCATGTCATAGTCCTGCAGGAGCAGGCTCCACCTCAGGAGCTTGCCGTTGGCTCCTTTCATCTGGTGCAGCCAGGTCAGGGGAGAGTGGTCGGTGTACACAGTGAAGTGTCGCCCAAAGAGATATGGCTCTAGCTTCTTAAGGGCCCATACCATGGCCAGGCATTCCTTCTCGATGGCCGCGTAGCTTTGTTCCCGGGGTAGCAGCTTCTTACTCAGGTACACGATGGGGTGTCTCTCCCCCTTTTCATCCTCTTGCATTAACACCGCCCCCAGTCCCGTGTCTGAGGCATCAGTGAACACCATAAAGGGTTTGTCAAAATCTGGGTTTGCCAGAACTGGGCCACTAACCAGAGCCTCCTTCAGCGCCCGAAAAGCCTCCTGGCACTGCTCAGTCCAGATCACCTTGTCTGGCTTCCCCTTTTTGCACAGTTCAGTGATGGGGCCGGCTATGGCACTAAAGTGGGGCACGAACCTTCGATAGTACCCCGCCATCCCAATAAAGGCCTGGACCTGCTTTTTGGTTTGGGGGGCAGGCCAGTCTCTGATTACCTCCACCTTGGCTGGTTCCGGCTTCAGGCAGCCGCTCCCCACCCGATGGCCCAGGTAAGATACTTCAGCCATCCCCACCTTGCACTTCTCAGCCTTTACTGTTAACCCAGCCTTTCGGAGTCGGTCCAGGACTTGTTTAATCTGGGACATGTGGTCCTCCCAGGTCTGGCTGAAGACGCAGATGTCGTCAATATACGCCAAGGCAAAACTCTCCATCCCCCTCAGTAGCTGATCCACCAGGCGCTGGAAGGTGGCCGGTGCTCCCTTGAGGCCGAAGGGCAGGCTCAGAAACTCATAGAGCCCCAGAGGGGTGATAAAGGCCGATTTCAGCCTGGCATCTGCGTCCAGCGGCACTTGCCAGTAGCCTTTGGTAAGATCCATGGTGGTGAGGTACCGAGCACCTCCCAGCTTGTCTAGGAGCTCGTCAGGCCTGGGCATAGGGTAGGCATCAGATACGGTGATGGCATTGAGCTTTCGATAGTCCACACAGAACCGGATTGACCCATCCTTCTTGGGAACCAGCACCACTGGCGAGGCCCAAGGGCTGGAAGACGGCTGGATCACCCCCAAAGCCAGCATGTCCCTGACCTCTCTTTCAAGATCCTGGGCAGTTTTACCAGTGACCCGAAAAGGGGAGCATCTTATAGGGGGATGTGACCCGGTCTCCACCTGGTGGACAGTCAAATTAGTGCGTCCAGGCTGGTTGGAAAACAGCTGTCGGTATAGATGCAGCACCCCCCTGATCTCAGCGTGCTGGCCCGGGATCAGCTGATCAGAGAGGGGAATCGCCTCCGGGGGGAACCCGCTTTGGTCCCAGGGAATAGATCTACTAAGGGGTCATCTCCCTGCCCCTCCCAATGTCCACACACGGCCAACACCACATTCCCCCTTTCATAGTATGGTTTCATCATGTTCACATGGTACACCCGATGGTGATGTGCCCGGTTTGACAGCTCCACCACATAGTTTACCTCATTCAGTTGCTTGATAACCTTGAAGGGCCCTTCCCAGGCGGCCTGGAGTTTGTTTCTCCTCACGGGGATGAGAACCATCACCTGATCTCCGGTGGTGAAGGCACGGGCCCGTGCCGTGCGGTCATACCAGACCTTCTGCCTCCTCTGGGCTCGGGCCAGATTCTCCCTGGCCAGGCCCATGAGCTCGGCCAGTCTTTCCCGGAAGGTCAGGACATACTCCACCACTGACTCTCCCTCGGGAGAGGCCTTCCCCTCCCATTCATCCCTCATCAGGTCTAGGGGCCCCCTTATCCGCCTTCCATACAACAGTTCGAAAGGTGAAAACCCGGTAGATTCCTGGGGCACCTCCCTGTACGCGAACAGCAGGTGAGGTAAGTACTTGTCCCAATCCTGCGGGTGATGGTTCATAAATGTTTTTAGCATCATCTTCAGCGTCCCGTTGAACCTTTCTACCAGCCCGTTGGACTGGGGTTGATACGCTGAGGCCCAGTTGTGCTGGACCCCACATTTCTGCCATAAGGACCGGAGCAGGGCCGACATGAAGTTGGACCCCTGGTCCGTTAAGACCTCCTTGGGGAACCCCACCCGGCTGAAAATTGTCAGCAGCGCATCTGTCACTGTGTCTGCTTCGATAGAGGACAAGGCCACCGCCTCGGGGTAGCGAGTGGCAAAATCCACCACCACCAGGATGTATTTCTTCCCTGACCGGGTCACCTTGCTGAGGGGTCCCACTATGGCCATGGCCACCTTCTGGAAAGGTTCTTCTATGATGGGTAAAGGCCTCAAAGCCGCTTTCCCCTTGTCCCGGGCCTTCCCCACCCTCTGGCAGGGGTCACAGGATTGACAGTACTGTCGGACATGGGTAAAGACCCCAGGCCAGTAAAAGTTCTGTAGCAGCCTCTGCCTGGTGCGTCGGATTCCCTGGTGCCCTGCGAGAGGGATGTCATGGGCCAGGTACAGCAGCTTGTGACGAAACTTCTGGGGAACCAGCAGCTGCCTCCTGATCCCCCATGACTCTACTTCCCCTGGGGGAGCCCATTCTCGGTACAGGAACCCTTTCTCCCACAGGAACCTCTCCTTGCAACCTCTCCTCATGGTCTGTACCGCACTAAGGTCAGCCCGGTCCCGGTGCTTCCGCAAGGAGGGATCTTTCTGCAACTCGGCCTGGAACTCAGCAGCTGGGACAGGGATGGGGACCGGCTCTTTCTTGCTGGCTGGGTCTGAGGCCGCAGCCTCTCTGCACCGTGCCCCTGGGCGTTCCCCGCTCCCTGGGTTAGGGTCCTGCACCTCGGGTCGAGTACCTTCCCCGTTGTCGGGGTGCAGTACCCTTTGCCGACTCTGACTACGAGTCACGACCAGGGCACTCTGGGTGTTACTAGGCCAGTCCTCGAGGTCCCCTCCCATTAACACGTCAGTGGGCAAATATCGGTGTACCCCCACATCCTTGGGGCCCTCCTTGGCCCCCCATTTCAGGTGTACCCTTGCCATGGGCACCTTGAATGGGGTCCCGCCCACGCCCATCAGGGTCAGGTAGGTGTCAGGCACCATCCGATCTGAGGCCACTACCTCGGGTCGGGCCAGCGTCACTTCTGCGCCCGTGTCCCAATACCCAGTGACCTTCCTCCCATCTACCTCCAGGGAAACAATGCACTCCTTCCGGAGGGGCAGCCCCGCGCCCACCCGGTAAACCAAAAACCCAGAGCCTGGAGCATCCACAGGTGGTACGTTGCCAGCCCCCCTTTCCTGGGAATGTAGCCCCTCCTCCGATTGGGTTTTTACCCAGTCCACCCTCTGCGGGTTGGGTCTGCTTGGTCTGTCCCTGAGCTTGGGGCACTGGGCCCGTATGTGACCTCGTTGGCCACAGCGATAGCAGCCCATGTCTCGTGGGTCCCCTTGAGTGGGTCGGAGGGACCTGCCGCTGGATGTTCCCCTTTTGGGGGGGGTTCTCCATAGGACCCCTTTGGGAGGTCCCATGATGACTCTCTCTCTGCGTTGAGGCAGGCTTGCTCCTTCGAGACTCCTCCCTGCCATCCCCTGCCCGACTGTCCACAAATTGGTCGGCCAGCTGGCCTGCGTGCTGTGGGTTCTCTGGCTTCTGGTCCATCAACCACAGCCTCAAGTCGGACGGGCACTGCTCGTACAGGTGCTCCAGTATGAATAGGTCAAGCAGGTCCTCTTTAGTTTGGGCCCCAGCTGTCCACTTGCGGGCATACCCCTGCGCCCGGTTGACCAGTTGTAGGTATGTGACCTCACGGGTTTTACGCTGGCTCCAGAACTTTTTCCGGTACATCTCAGGAGTCAGCCCAAACTCGCGGAGCAGGGCCTGTTTGAACAGTTCGTAGTCCCCTGCCTCCGCCCCTTTCAATCGGCTGTACACCTCCACGGCTGTGGAGTCCAGTAAGGGGGTGAGAACTGCAATCCTGTCTGCAGGGTCAACCCGGTGCAGCTCGCAGGCATTCTCAAAGGCCGTCAGGAAGGTATCCATGTCCTCCCCCTCCTTACGCCGGGGCAGCAAGTGCTTATCAAAGCTCTTTGTAGGCTTGGGCCCCCCCTCACTCACCGCAGCCGGGGCCTCACTGCTCCTTAGCTGGGCCAGGTCCAGCTCATGTTTACGCTGTTTCTCCTTCTCCTCCCACTCACGCTGGCGCTGGTTCTCCTCATGTTTACGCTGTTTCTCCTTCTCCTCCCGCTCATGTTCACGCTGTTTCGCCTTCTCCTCCAGCTCTTTCCTCTTTAACTCGAATTCCTCCCGTTTCAGCTCCCTTTCATATTCCAGCTGCGTCCGCTCCACGGATGCCGAGCGTTGCCGGGAGGATCCCCTGCTGGGGGGTGAGCTTCGCTGGGCGGATCCCCTGCTGGCCGGGGGTGTCATGGTGCCCTCGGTATACACTGGGCTCCTCCCCGCCCTTCCCCTAGGCCTAGGAAGGGGGGGTCTCGGGAAGCCCTCGTCCGCCGGCTGACCACTCCCAGCGGGGACAGACACTGGTGCCTGCGCTGCATCTGCCCGGCTGCTTCCCTCAGAGACAGGGCTCCGTTCATTCATGCGGTCTCCCTGCTCCAGCTGGGCAATCAGCTGGTCCTTCCTGAGCCTCCCTGGGTGCAGCCCCCTCTGCTTACACAGCTCCACCAGGTCACACTTGCGCAGCTTGGCATACATCTTCCTGCTGGGCACTCACAGGCCGGGGTGCTCGCCGCTCCCCACGGTTTCCAGGGGGACCCCTAGTGCACCAGCCCTTCTTGAGGTCACCACCTCTCTGCCAGGGTCGAGCTGCAGACTCCTCCGCCCCTGGGACCGCTCGCTGCAATCCCCCGGGGGACCCTGTTACTGCAAAGTCCTTCTCACTGGGCAAACACTCCCAGGGGTTAATCACCCCTTCGTTTTACTGCTCCCCAGTCACTTACTGCAGGAAGCGCCGTCCACGGGGTGTAGTATCTCCCGCCGCTGCCACCAGTTGTCACGGAGTGTGGGGGAGTCCAGCCCTGCACCCCTCTTCCTGGGACCCACAGTGACTCTCGGCCAGCCAGTAAAACAGAAGGTTTATTGGACAACAGGAACACAGGTTACAGCAGGGCTTGCAGGCACAGTCAGGACCCCTCCACCGAGTCCTTCTGGGCTTTCAGGGTGCTTGGATCCTAGCTAGGATACCCTGAATTCCGCCCACACAGCCCCAAGCCCACACTCCAACTGCTTCCCTCCTGCCACTCCCTTCCTTTGTTCCCCTTCCCGGGCAAAGGTGTTGACCTTTCCCCTCCCTTACCTAGCTCAGGTTACAGGCTCTGGCATCGTCCATCCCCTAAAGTCCTCCCCTGCTCTCCCACTCCCCACACAGACAGTACCTACTGCATCACAGTGTCCACAGGGTACAAAGCATTTTTTAAACACGGGAGATACGAATCCTGCACTGAACTGCTCATGGAATAGAGACAGATGAGTAAAAAACTTGGGATAAGACAGCAACAAATATATAGTAGTGTTAATAATTATAATAAAATTGGATGTGTAAAATAGAGCCAAGTTACTGATTAACTGTCATTGAATTTCTTATAGGCATCCTGATCACATCGGTATCCAATACCCTCCTTAGAAAATGGGTAGGAGAAAGCACTTTATCTGGTCAATGGAGAAGGAAAGCAGTGGAACTTCCTGTCTTGGAAGGGAGGGAAAGGGCCAGGGTATATTACTGGAATAATGTGCTGATAGGAAGCAATGCAACAGCTTCAATAACATTACAGACCTGTGTTCACCAACGCCTCTCTGTCTTGCTGTGTATTGAGCAAATTCCTCCCTTTCCCCCCCAAAAAAAATTCTAAGTGGTTTTCAAATCAGTTCAGCTAAACTGATTTAAAAACTGATTGGAGACATAGTGAAGACAAGGCTCCCACCGACATGAACAGTTTTTGAAACCTGTCCTCTTTATAGACACTTGCTGCTTGGCCAATAGTTGCTCTTCCCTCTACCTGAATTGGCATGTGCTCACATATTTACATGTCCTCCCATGTGCATATCACTTATATCCTTTTCTGAACTTGTTACCTTTCTGTAGCTTTTCCGTACTCTGACTATTCCTCAGCTATCACATGGTGAGCTTTGATCGTGTCAAATTTCATAAGCTAAAGCATCAGTCCAGGTTAGTGCTTGGGTAGGAGACTGCCAGAGAAAAACCAAGAGTTGCAAGTGTTTCAGTAGGTGGCACTCTGAGTCAGTTTGACACCAATGTGCCTATGCTGTGGGAGGTTCTTACTTTTGGATGAGATACAAAACAGAGATCCTGATCACGTGTGGCTATTAAAAATCCCATGGCACTTCACAGAAGAGTCAGGGTGGTAGTGTTGGTGTCCTGGCCAGAATTCCATTTGAGTAATTACATTTTGCCTTCCTGTGTTCCTCTGGCAGTTTCAATTGGATCTTTTCCCCTAAATTGTTGTTTAGTATTACCATGTGCTGTTAAACAACTGGTCTTTTTCACTTGAGAAGTGGCTGCAATTTACTGATGGGTGAACTCCTTATTTTATATCACTTGTGAAATGCTTTAGAATCCTGTAAGATTAAAAGGGATTTCTCACACACACACACACACACAGACACGCGCGCGCGCGCGCCATTTATAATAGTTCGCACAGATATCTTTCTATTCATTTCCTACAAACAGGAGATCCTGGACAGCATGGGGCAGGTAGTGATTTCATAACTGCTTTTACCAGCAGATCCAGAATTCAGCAAAACTTAGAAATGGTGACAGGGGAACCGGGCATGATCTACTGGCACAAGAGAACTCCAAGTTTCCCCCAGCTGGATTAAGTAGGCCATATCAATTTACAAGCATGCGCTGAATGGAATGTTTGTTTCACTGGGTATCAATATCCAACAGATGAGCCAAAGAGATGAGTCCCAGAAATAAAGAATCCAAACTCAGCTCGTGTGACAAGCTCTGATAGTTTGGCCCCTTTTTGGTCTTGGGGTCAATCAGTGAGTCACTGCCTCGGGAGAAGCTTAATTAAGCTCTGCTAACACAACAGAACTTGAAAAAACCTCCCACCCTCCCCCTACATACACATCTTCCTTTGCACATCTGGATAAAAGCTTCCAAGCAAAGCCCAGAGAGAGATGAATGGCTGCAGTAGCTTCAGGCACAGAGTCCCCAGGAGCAGGACTGACTTTCCAAAAAGCATTGCAAACTCTTGCATCAGACAGAGGCAAGAAAAGCCAGAGTTGCTAGCAAGTCAGAAGAGATACTCTGGCAGCTGTTGCCATAGGGTACTGGTTGTCACTCAGCACAGTGCACGGTGTTTTTATGGGGAAACTCAGTGCCATGATTTATTAATCTTCTATCAGCGACAGGGTTCAGAATCTTCCCAGTTTGCCTAACACTCCTGCTGCAGGCAAGGCTGAGCCTGCCCTTCAGTACTGGTCTGACAAATCTGGCTCCAGCCGCTCTGCTTTATTAATCACAGGAGCCCTGAAGGGGTGGGATCCAGAGGCATCAGACAGATTTTTCCCCCCTCCTTCATAAGCACAAAAGACAAGTGGAATGTTTCTGAGGAATTTCTTGCCCTTGGAAGAGATGTAATAAATCTCCTGGATTTGTGATATTCTGTTTATTCCATGGGAGTCATTCATTATGCTGGAAAAGGATGTCTTAGAAAGAATGTTTATTGGCACTGAATTTCCTGACTTTGCAAGTGAGCAGCCTCCTCTTTTAGAGTCATTGTAAAGCTGTCTGCCGTGACTTAATTGTGTGAGTACTAACCTGAGGGCAGATTGTTAGGAACCAGGGAAAAAACTCCAAACAGGCTGTTCTATACTTAGCTGTCACCAACCAATTATCAAGTGTAAATGCCTCAGGCACTAGAACAGCCTGAACATGGAGTCAGACAGTTCCCTTGGGTACTCTGATCTATCTTGCTACCAATGTAAGTATACCTTTGTGACAGATGGTCCCTTACACCAAGGATCATGACAATATTCTGGTTACTCCCAGTCCCAAAGGACCAGTCACTTACCCCAGGTCAATTGCACTTTAGATCTCACCCCAAAGGTAACTCTTGTAGCCAATCCCATAATGAACTATATGAAGATTTATTAAATAGGAAGAGGAAACAAGAGTTATTTACAAGGTTAAAGCAGGGAAACATACACAAATGAGTTACAATCTTGTTTCAAAAAGTAATAGAAGCTTCTACAACATGCAAGCTCTATCTGTCCTTTAGAACTAACCCAGGCTAAGCATTGGAGATCTCTGCTTATGACTATGAAACTTTGCCCCCACCTTGCCCCACAAGTCAAAGTAACATAGATATCCAGTTTCTTCTTGTTACGGGGTTTTATCCCCCTTCTCCCTTGTGCTTTGAGCAGCAAACTCAGCTGATGGGAAGAATCCGATTGCATGACTCATCTTTCCAGGGAGAAGAGATAGTGAAAAACAATCTCTTTTGTCTTTTTTATCATTCCACAATAGTCCATCTGGTATCACTGGACCTATATTAATACATACCGTGTGCTACATAAATATTGAATTTTGACATGATCTATGGCCCATATGCAGGTACTATGCTGAAGGCAAAGTCTGCAGGGATGAGATGTGAACTGCCTGAAACTCTCAACTTTTCATGTAGTGCCTCAGACAATTTGCAGGGCCCTGGGGAGTTTTCAGCCACCCCTTCACTTGGGATTCCAATTTTCACTATATACACCTAATCTTCCCTGGGTTTTCTCAGCACTTGAGCTCTTCTCCTGTACATGCTTGGTATTCCAGGTGAGGCCTCACCAGTGTTGTTCACAAAAGGAGACATTTATTTTCACTCTAGTCTTAACATGTAATACCTCTGTCTGTACATCCCAGTGTAGTTTTTGCCAGATCAAATCAAATCAAGTCAATTGAATCTCCAAATATTTTATATATGAGCCAGTGAGTATCACAGTTTCTTGGATAACTGGTTTATTTTCAACTTATTTGTGATATCTCCTTCCATCCACCAGACCTGTGAATATATATAAACCATTGGCAGTGTTTAAAATAAAAGGACCCGAGGCAGTATCTGTCATCCCCAGAAGCTAAGAAAGAGTGAGGGTGGAAGTGTGAGAAGTTCATTTAAGTTAGCTAGACAACTGAGGGTTGTCTTTTAGTAATAGGATGTCCCTGTCACACCCTGACATCTTTGCAATCAGATTGTCACAAGGTTTTTCACAATCTATATGCTGTACTGAAAGTAATACAGGAAATTCCCCAGGGAGGTTTCTTTTAGGAGAAATGTATCCTTTCTTTTCAATTTTTCTCTTTTATGCTGCAAGTTATATGTTTATTTCTACCCTTTGTTTCCTGTCTCTTTACAAAAATAACATTACAACTTGCCAACTGGGACCAATCAATGGCCCCATCTAGTTCTGAAACCTGCTTCCTGTGGTGCTGGGACAGACCACTGATCTACCTGGTCCACTATCTTGTATCACTGTCAGCCTTTCAGAAAGAAAACAAGGGTGACAGAGCATCCAGGGAGATGGAGAGGACTGCAAAGTTGTGTTCTCTCCATTTCTCCCCCTTTCATCTTTGCTCTTCTAGTGGACCCCCAGGTCTGATTGATAGGAGAACTGGTTGATAGGAGAGAAAAGCTGAATGGTTTCCTCCATAGAAAATATTTCCTGTGGGCTGTTAAAAATGCTGTAGCATCTGAGTGTGAGAGAAGCAAGCAAGTATTGAACCTAAATGGGTATATAACCTCCTTGTAGGTAGCCAAGAGGGAAGGAAACAAGACCCGAACCAACAGGCCAAATGTCAGGGGCAGCAGGTGCACTTTTTAGGGTGAGAGTGGGAGGTCAGGTCTCCCCAAGGTCTGCCGTGATCCCCATCTATGCTCTCCCTGCTTCCAGGATGGGATCTGGAAGATGGGAAACTTCAGGCCAACAAGGTTCCAAATCAGTCACAAAATATTTATGTTACAGGAAATGAAAATGTTTAGAGGGTGAATAAGTAAAAAAAAAAAACCTGAATTTGCAGGTGTCACCATAAAACATAGGTAAATTGACACCCCCAAAACATGACTCCTCCTAAGAGACAGGAGAAAGATACCAAGTAGTCTATTTAAGTTTGTTATCCTGCCCTCTGCCCTATAAGGAGAGTTCAATAACCCCATCCACTCTGGTATCTCAACTCCTGCCATACTGTGAAAAATGTAACGGTCTATCTAGTGTGCCAGTGAGGCTGTTATAAACAGATAGTTGAGGGTTAATAGAACAGAAGTACTTCATGTCTCTTTTGCCTGTAAAGGGTTAACAAGTTCAGTGAGCCTGGCTGTCACCTGACTAGAGGACCAATCAGGGGACAGAATACTTTCAAATCTTGAGGGAGGGAAGTTTTTGTGTGTGCTGTTAGTTTTTGGTTGTTGTTCACTCTGGGTTCTGAGAGCAACCAGACGTGCAACCAGGTTTCTCTCCAATCTCCCTGAAACAGGTTCTTATAGATTCAAAATAGTAAGTACTAGGTCATAAGGCGAGTTAGGCTTATGTTTGTTTTCTTTATTTGTAAATGTGTATTTGGCTGGGAGGAGTTCAAATGTGTATTTGGCTGGAAGGAGTTCAAATTTGTATTTTGCTGAAAAGATTTTAATTTGTACTTGTATGCTTAGGCTGGGAGGGTATTCCCAGTGTCTATAGCTGAAAGACTCTGTAACATATTCCATCTTAAATTTACAAAGATAATTTTTACTGTTTTTTCTTTCTTTAATTAAAAGCTTTTCTTGTTTAAGAACCTGATTGTTTTTTTATTCTGGTGAGACTCCAGGGGACTGGGTCTGGATTCACCAGGGAACTGGTGGGGAGAAAGGAGGGAAGGGGGAGAGAAAGGTTAATTTCTCTCTGTGCTAGGAATACTTTCTCTCTCAGGGAGAGTCTGGGAGGGGGAGAGAGACGGAGGGGGGAAGGTAAATTTTCCTCTCTCTTTCAAGATTCAAGGAGTTTGAATCACAGTGATCTTCCACGGTAACCCAGGGAGGGGAAGCCTGGGAGAGGCAACGGTGAGGGAAAGGGTTTACTTTCCTTGTGTTAAGATCCAGAGGGTCTGGGTCTTGGGGGTCCCCGGGCAAGGTTTTGGGGGGACCAGAGTGTACCAGGCACTGGAATTCCTGGTTGGTGGCAGCGCTACAAGTACTAAGCTGGTAATTGAGCTTAGAGGAATTCATGCTGGTACCCCATCTTTTGGACGCTAAGATTCAGAGTGGGGAATTATACCATGACAGAGGCCCACAAGCCTCCCCTCCCCACACGACCGAGTTGCATTGCCAGAAGCATTCTTCCAAGGGCATCCTATCAAAAGCCCCAGTTCCTATAAAAAAGCCTTCCACCTACTTGCAGTTTCCAGGAGTAGCCTGAACATGTATTCCATGCTCTCCCACTCTGGATGCCACCGGGTCTTCACACTTTGACTGCCAGGGCTCCAGTCACTACTCTAACAGCAATGACCACGAATATGATAGAGTAAATAGGGACATTTCTTCCAGTCCCAGATGGTGAACATCTAATGCTCCACATGATGACAACTGATAACCTTTGTAAGTTTACCATTAGCTAGAGTAACGGGAGTTTCTATATTTATCCATGTGTTCAATCCTTTCTGAAGGGCATTACCCTATTTACCTCTCTAGTATCATACAAAAGGGAGTTCAACAATTGTACGATAAAGCAGAACTTTTTACCTAGTTTCAATCTATTGCCTTTTAATTTAAATGCAAGTTTCTTTGTTGTTGTAACATGGGAAAACATGACTGGCCTCCTCCACAGTGTTGTCATTAGTTTATACGTTTACCATGCAAAAATCTAAAGATAAGCATCTTCATCGTCTTGCCTTGACTTTTCACCTTTTCTGTGAGGGCCTAGCACTGTCTCACTTTCAGCAAAAGAAACCAACATGCTGGTCACTGTGATGGAGGGCAGTAACAATGAATGCCTTGCAGCCTAATGCTGCAAGTACATGGAGAAACTGCCCTCTGCTGGCTAAACAGTGCAAATACCATGAAGATCCTGTCGGGCTAAACAATCTTTCACTCCAGCCTATAAAGCAACTGGAAGCATCTCTGAACTGTGAAGCACCCAGTTCACTCCAGCCAACATTAGAGTCCAGATAGTCCAACATCACCTTAAACCTTCTACCTTTTGCTTTTTTCGCCTTTTCCAAGATGAATCACATCGAACTCTTAAAAATTTTTCACTCCTGGTTTAAAAACAAAAGTGCCAACTTTCAAACCAAAAGGCCAGCCATGCTCTAAGTATATGGAATGGACACTTTTGTGCAACTTCAACTAGAGGCATCACTTTACATCTCTAACAATGTACGTATTTCAGAAAGTTGTTGCTTTTTCCAAGACCTATAGAATGGTATGCAGTGGTCTCACAACAATCTACTTACCTTTTCACCACAGTTATTAAAATGATTGTGTGAATGGCAAGAAAGCCACATATATGTTGAGGCTGAAGTACATTTAACATGGTTGGCAATTTTTCATGGTTTTAAATTGTTCTCTGCATAACTTGCCTCTAACTAAGACCTGATTCACAGATTCTAAGGCCAGAAGGAACCATGGTGATCATCTAGTCTAACTTCCTCTATAGCACAGGTTATAAAATTTCCCCAAAATAATGCCTAGAGCAGAGCTTTTAGAAAAACATCCAGTCTTGATTTAAACATTGTCAGGAATGGCGAATCCACCACGACCCTTGATAAATTGTTCCAGTGGTTAATTACTCTCACCATTAAAATATAAACCTTATTTCCGATCTGAATTTGTCTAGCTCAGTAGTTCTCAGCCTATTTACCACTGTGGGCTGCATATGCGTCCACAGTGTGTTACGTGGGCCACATCCAATACTACCTGTATGGCCCTGAGGATGTCACATGGGCTGCATCTGTGTGCTGATTGGCCCACAGTTGAGAACCACTCTAGCTTCAACTTCCAGCCACTGGATTGCGTTGTACCTTTCTCTGCTAGATTGAAGACCCTGGGCCATTATTAAATATTTGTTCCCCATTGTCATGGAGTCCCCAGGCGATGCTTTGGAACTGCTCCCCACAAAGCCAGTCAGGACTTTGGGTAGCCTCCTCTCCCTTGGAGCAGACTGTCTTCAGGGCAAGAAGCTCACATGACTTCACCTCCTGGGTCTCTCCTTGGAGCATTCAGCATATGCCTCTCCGTGTGCTTCCCACAGCAAATCCGCCCGGGCAGGGTCCTAGGGAAGCCAGAGGGTCCCGCATGCACCCCTTCTTTGCTTCGCAGTCAGACATGACTCTTAGCCAGCCAGTAAAACAGAGGTTTATTAGAGGACAAGAACACAGTCTAAAACAGAGCTTGTAGGTACAGAGAACTGGACCCCTCAGTCGGGTCCATTCTGGGGCCCAGTGAGGCAGACAACCCCGTCTGCCCTCACTTCCCATCCCCAGCCAGCTCCAAACTGAAACCCCCTCCAGCCCCTCCTTTCTAGCCTTTGTCTTTTTCCCCAGGCCAGAAGGTCACCTGATCTCTTTGTTCTCCCACACCTTTAGCATCCCTTTACAGGGGGGAAGGGCCCAGGCCATTAGTTGCCACGGAGACAGAGTGTCAGCCAGAAACTGAGGCACCCACACAGTATTCAGAGGAAACATTAAGAACAGCCCCACTTTGTCACACCCATGTAGGAAAATCCACACTTCTGAGTGATGTAATTATACCGACCTAATCCCCTTTGTAGACAGTGCTGTCAACTAGAAGGCTTCTCCCGTTGACATAGCTCCCGCCTCTTGTGGAGGTGGAATATTTAGGCCAATGGGAGAAGCTCTCTCATCAGTGTAGGTAGCGTCTTCGCTAAACACTACAGTGGTGTAGTTGCACCAGCGGCTGCAATGCTATAAGTGTAGACAAGCCCTCTTTGTTAAATTGAATAGATTGAGCTCCTTGTCTTTCACTATAAGGCAGGTTTTATAATCCTTGAACCTGCCTTTTCTAGGTAACAGTCTTAACTGAGGCTAGCTGCAAAAATTGTAGCAATTCGGGGTAAATTGAGAACAGCAATACAGGCTTTTCTTATTATTCTTATATCCGTTCTGTATTATGGGTGTGGAGTTCATGCATGCTCTGTGGTTAGATTGTGTTGAAAAATAAAGTTAAAGTAGGGACTTATTCTCTTAGATTTGTAATAAACTAAATATTCCCTCTCTCACTCACCCCACTTGCTGAAGGGGTTTAGATGGAATTTTTGTGAATGTTTATGTGATTCTACTAAATATATATTACAAGTTAGAGACATTTAAAATTACTTATTTTTATATCATTTGGGTCCTTTTAGTTTAATGCTGGGGGGAGGATTCTTCTGAAAAAGCCTAATAAACCTAAAACTTTCTACATTTATACACCTTAATAATGTCTCCAGTATATGGTAGGTGAAGAATTTAATTTCCATTTACATTTTTTACCATAAACGTTTGTAACTAAATAGCAATAATTGCTGATGACTATTTCTGTCTTGCTAAGGACATTTAGCAAGATTCAGAAAGGGATTGGACATATATATGAATAACAAGAATATCTAGAGGTATCATAGTTAATGCTAACAACATTTTTGGAAGGGATATTAAATCTCATGCTTCAGGGCTTCAGCCAATCTCTATTAGGGATCAGAGTGAGATCTAATATTGGGGCAAATTATCCCACATCTGTCTATTGTGGGGTTCTTACACCTTCCTCTGAAGCTGGCCACTATCGGAGAAAGGAGACTGGAACACAGATCTGATCCAGATGGCAATACTATGTTCCTATGTCTACATTACTATATTGTCTAATATTATTGCTGTTGAAAATATGCTCCAGGAGCTAAGCTTTCATTTAAAAAATAATTCTCCTGAGAAATACTTCAAATATGTTAAACACTGTTTCAATATTTATATTGCAGATCATGTACCCACTTTACAGTCCCTTTGTGCCAGCGGAGCACCACAAAGAGCCATATGCCTGAGAGAGAACTGGTCAGTACCTTGCATGGTTCTCCCCTTCTGTGCTTTGGGCCCCGCGTTTCCTTTCCCTTTGAGGAGAGTTTCTCAGTGTCAGTGAGTAGACTGGAAAGCCCTGGCAACGTGGGTCCTGCAGGAACCTTGCTGTCCAGGGAAAGCTGGATAGCAGGGCAGAGGCCAGGGGGATTCACGGATTTAGGGGATTGGAATCTCTTCCTCTTCTGCAGCAGGTAGAGATTGGGGAACAACACTCCCCTCACCACAAAGTATTTCAAAGAAACTTTCCTCCTTAGGAATAACCCACATATCAAGGGTGGGGGGTGGATTTGGCTGCCTGCTTCGCAGTGCTAAGCTTTAAGCTAGCTGACCGTGGGGGGACATCTGATACTCCCGGCTCAGCTAAATACATTCAAAAATCCACTTCTCCTGGCTCCGATCCCTGCACTGCACTGAGCCAGCAATGGAGTCACACTTCAAAACAAAGCAGGAGGACGGACTTCCTGCGCGGCTGGGCTGAGCAGATGCCGCGGCAGCAGTTTCAAACCTGGGGCTGTTCTGCTTACAAGGGAAGTTTGCAGTTGCTGTTTTTAAGCCACGGTCTTTAAGCGCCTTTTTAAGCGGAGACCAGGGGAACCCATTGCCCGCGGGCGGGCGGGGAGCTGCTGCTGCGGCGCGTACTTTCCAATCCCTCCCCCAAGACCAGAGGGGATGTTCGCCAGCATCCAGACCAAACCTCTCGGCTCTTTTGTGGCTGGGGGGCTAGACACGCGGGGCCTCGTTTTCCCTACACAAGGACCTGGGCTCTTTCTTCCGCCAGCTCTTTCATCACCACCAGCACCACCAGCACAGCGCGGGGCAGGACAGGGAGCCCTTCGAGCCGCGTCCTTTTCTTCAGCAGTTCCGCTCTTGCCCGATTTTATGTCTTCTTATACAAAATGGCTCAGGGCCGCCTGCTCAGCTGTCCCCGGGTGATACCGCACATTGCCAGCAGAGGGCGCCAGAGGAGAGGGAATGCGGAACGCTGCCGGACGTGTATGTGTTAGTTGAGCTTTCCCAACATGTGGCTGCTTACCAGATACAGCGGGCGCACGCTGTGCTTAAGAGCTGTACAAACCTTTCAGCTATACTACGCACCCGAGCGCCAGCTTCCTGTCTATAAAACCTCATGCTCCTCTTCCAGACACACATTCTCTGCAAATGGCCCTCTCCTGGGAAACTCAGTGTAGTTGTAGTACTACTCCTTCCCTTTCTTATACAAAGCAAAGCGCACATACAGAGCAATACTGTATCTCTTCTCTCCAGTGGCTCAGTCCAGGGAGTGAACAGCAGGACCTACTAGAAAAAGCCTCCCTTCTGCTTGCCTGCAAGGGACTCTGCAGTAACAAGAGTCCCGGTAGTTGCTTAGTTGTTTAAGAACACTATTTTTACTTGGGCCTTAAAAGCAGAATGATTATGAGAAAACAAAAATTAACCCCCTGAAGAACACATGTGCAGTGAGTTTTTGTTAGTGACACAAAGCGGGTGAGGTAATAATCTTTATTGGACCAACTTCTGTTGGTGAGAGAGAGAGAAACTTTCGAGCTACACAGAGCTCTTCTTCAGGTTGAGGATATTCTGTTATCTGTACTGAGGTTGGGTTCGTTACATACAGTAGAAGACTCAGTCCCACTGAAGCCTTTATAAAGCATAAAATGCAAAGTTAATAATGAATACAGTGCACTTGCACATCACATTTCATCTGGGAACCTCTAAGCACTTTGTAAACATGAGTTAACTAGGCCTCACAACACTACGGTGGAGCTATAGTGTTCACTTCACTCACCTCTGTGGTAGTGTGAAGCAGCTATTTATCACTGCACATCAACATTATAGAACAGTTTAAGACAGGAAGAAGATTCTGGGATCCAATTAAACTGCAGGTGGAATTTACAAAGATAGAATGGAATTCACTGAGTTGGAATATGGCCAGAACATAGGAAACAAACATTCACTCCTTTCAAATGAAATCTTTAATAGCTACAGTTTTACATTCATCATGTGAAAAATGGCCTCTTCAACATCACAGCATTACCTAACAATAGGGTGACCAGATGTCCCAATTTTGGGGGCTTTTTCTTATACAGGCACCTATTACTCTCCACCCCCGTCCTGATTTTGTACATTTGCGATCTGGTCACCCTAACCTAACAATATGTTGAAGCATTGGCTCAGTATTGACTGAAAGAAAAATGTACTACCTCCTGAATCACCAACATTATTTTTGTAATCACCCAGGTGTTGCATCTGAAGTACTGACCCATCCCAGTCAGACACAGCTTGTGAGAGCTGAAAGGATCACCACATATGTGGGTATGATCACAGAGCTCTGTAAATAGGAACCTGGACAGCTTAATCAATGGAGCATCACTTTAACCTGAAGGTCTGTATACAGAAGGAAATTTATAGGCAGATACTGACCATGTTGACATATGTGGTGTAATAACCTGACTAGAATGCCACATGTGTATGACTCACGCCAATGACAATCTAACCTCCCCAGCAAGCCAAGGTAATGCATACATGGCTGTACACCTTATGGGGACACAGGGTCCACTCCTCTCCACAGCCATCCAGGTCTGCTAACCTCCATATAGTCCTAGCACTTAGGTCTGTGACCATGAATGACTGCAATGGAAGTGTTGTCCAGTGTGCCTGATCTGTGGCACTACAAGAACTCCCTACCTCAGTTTCCCTTTGCTCAGGGCTCCTTACGAACTCCACACAGTCCAAAAGGCTAAGGTAAAATTCCCCTGCTGGGCTCCATTTTATTAAATCCAAACAATACTTGAAAAAAAGCCTGTCCCCTGGGGCTCAGGGGTTGCACAGCCTTTCTTGCTAGGGTCTTTGATCTTTGGGTGCAGCTCTCCCTTAGGAAAGTTCTTTTCTATCTTTTTCTCCCCCTCCTCCTTCTCTGAACAGCTCCTTGAAACTGAATCCTGATGGCCTTTTATCTGGCCCATGTATTCATTATTCAACTAACTACCCAAATGAGCTTGTTCCCCTTAAATTAGCTCTCACTGGTAGCCTGAGCCGATTCCCTTTAAAGGGCCCAGCAGCCCCACGACAGGGGAATTGAGGGAGGGAAGTTTCCTTGCTTCTTCTCTCCCAATACACACCATCCAGTGACCAGTTATGATCTGGCCCCAGTGTATAAGGTTAACTTCTAATATGATTTGCTATAAAAGAACAAATGCAAATATGATTCTGCCCAAAGGAGATTGCTATGAAGAATAAACAGCTTGAGTACTTTCTGTTGTGCGCTTATACCAATTCCAAACATACCCAACAAATAGAACATTACATGGAATTTAAAAAGTCAGCAAGTGATGGCATAAAAAGCTCAGGTCTAAATATTCAGCCAAAAATCCTAGAACATTTAAAGTCAATGATTCGAAACATTTTACAAGCACACTAATGCTAAGGTAGGGGGAAAAAGTTATATAAAGATGAGATATTCATGTTCTAACATCCATATAAAGGTGTGTCAACCATTTTAGAAATGGGTCATTTAAATGGTCCAGTTAGACAAGGCATGAGAATAATGAAGTTTGTCCCCTGCTATGGTTCATAAACCTACAAATGGGACCTGTGAACTGAGGAGTGAGAACTAAGTTTGCCATAACCCAATCAACATGACCAGTTTTTTTCTAACATGTTTGGTTCCCTAATTATCATTGCAATACAGTGATAAATAACCCTCAAAAGTTCACAGGGCTGTTCAGCTCAGAGGGCCTTGTCTACACTTGAAAGTTTTACTAGTATAATTATATTGGTTAGGGGTGTGATTTTTTACCAATTATACTAGTGTAAGCCCTAGTGTGGAGACAGTTATAAAGATACCTTATACCAGTATAGTTTATTTCCACTGCCATACAAGAACATCTATACCAGTATAAAGCACCCTTATATCCATATAACTGTATCCACATTAGGGGAGTTGTACCACTTTAAGTATATTGGTATATTTAAAATTGTACAGCTTTCTAATGCACACAAGGCCTATATCACAGCAGTGTCCAAAGGTCCCAGTCAGACTCAGAGAGAAGGATAGACTGCAGAATAGCAGGGCACTGGACTTGGACACAGGAGCTCCGTGTCCAATTTCTGACCCAGCCATAAACTTCCTGTGTGACCCTGACTTGGTCTATCTTGTGTCTCAGTCTCCCATTTGTAAAATGAGTATAATATTGTCCTACCGCCCAGGGATGTTGTGAGGATAAAATTAACTAATGATTGCGAGGTGCTCAGATACTAAAGTGATTGGATCTAGATAGATGGGGCCCCGTCATGCTGGATGCTGCAGAAAAACATGGCAAGGCCAAAGACTTTGAAACAAAATGCAACAAGTGAGTGAAAGATGCGATAACACAAAGCTTATGATTATAAGTTTATATGGACAGAGGCAGGACAGGCGCTAGCGTTTTTAGCGCCCTAGGCACACGGCCATTTCGCCGCCCCGTGCACTGGTCCGCAGCCCCAGTGGACCTGCCGCAGTCGTGCCTGTGGAGAGGGTCCGCTGGTCCGCGGCTCCGGTGGAGCTGCCGCAGCCGTGCCTGCAGGAGGTCCACCGGAGCCGCGGGAGCAGCGGAGCATCCGCAGGAATGCCTGCGGCAGCTCCACTGGAGCCGCGGGACCAGAGGACCCTCCGCAGGCACGACTGCGGCAGGTCCACCAGAGCCGCCTGCTGTCCCCCCTCCTGGCAAAATGCCGCCCCCCCAATAATCCTGGCGCCCTAGGCGATTGCCTAGGCCGCCTAAATGGAAGTGCCGGCCCTGGATAGAGGTGTGCAAAGCTTGATGGTTCAAGTCATCTGAAACATTTTTTCTGATATAAATAAATAAATAAATAAATAAATAAGTAAATAAAATCAGCTGACATGCCTTCCTCCCCATATCTTCTCCTTAAGCTAGTAATCATTACTTGTTAGCTGATTTCTTGTAGGCATCATAGCAGTGCAAATCTTGAAGAGCAATCTGAATGAAAAGAAGGTAGTGGGCTTGCAGATTATCTTTTTAATTTAACTATTCTTTCTTTTTAAGATTGTGAGATGTTGCACCTTGCTATGAATTGCTGGCTTCTTGTCTGAGTGACATTCCCAACCTGCATTATGCAGGACATGTCATTATCAGCCATTGACTCCTGCTGGAACTCAGAGTTGGCCTACAGAGAGGTCAGGTAAGCAGAGTTTTCATTATATATTTAATGGTTTGCAGAGTGTTTAATTATAATCCAAATTATATGCCATTTTTATTACAGAACCTTAAAAAAATTTAATATTATAAAACAAGAATCAAACATAATCCTCAAGCAAAACCCCACCATTTATGGTGTCTCTAGGTTACCTCTATGCTCTAGTGAGATTCCAAAATGCATAAGGAGTTCATAGGACTAGCCAGAAAGAGAACTCTATATTCAAGAAATGAGGGGAACTTGTAATATGGAAAGAAGAAACATGAGAATCTAGAATCAAATAGGACTGGGGAAACCTATGCTTTGCCCAATTGAGAGCTGACTTAACAGCTCAGGAACTACAGAGGGGGCCATTTACATGGTGATAGGCAGCACATAGAAAGAGGCCACACCTTGTCTGTATACATTAGAGATGACTGCAGCCACCTAATCTTTAATATTGAGATGTTGCTTCTCATTTCATTGCATGCTGAGACCTGTAGTTTGTGCACATCATAGCACCACATTGAAGAAGTGGAAAATCAAAGTCCATAGAGTGCATTTGGTTCACAGGTTGCATGCAAGTCACCCTTGAACTACAGAAAGGGCTTCTAGCTAAACATAAGCATAAAAGAAAATAGTTATAAAATATGTAGACCAATATCATCTCACCAAAGTTGAGTAGAAACTTAAATAACTTGATTTTGAGATATGTCAGAGAAGCTGTTGAATGAGTAGAGCATTTCCACATATTTTTGATGGTGGGAGTGTCCAAGAAAATAAAAAATATGGATAGAAATAATAAGCTTTAGAAGAGAAAATACACAACCTCAGATACCATTAGTACTCCCAATAAATGGAATGTACAGCCTGAGAAATTACAAGCCAATGATGTACCTGTGACATACCCAATTGTAGCCAGTCATGACAAGCAGATGTTTGAGTTTACTACAATTCTTTACCAAAGATGGGAGGTCCTCGTTGTGAACACATTAATTGACAGTATGGTCACCTCCATACCTACAATTCCCAGAAAAAAATATAATTTCAGACAGCATGAATGAAAAATGGATACTCTTTGATTTAAATCCATCATGTTTATTAAGGAGCAAAATAATCAATCACCTGTATTTTCAAGGGGCTTTGCAACTTATTTTAAGTAAATCACATCTAGATCAGTGCCCTGTTGTGCTAGTCAGTGATCATAAACATAGTAGGGGACACTCCCTGCCCTGAAGAGCTTATAGTTTAAAATCAGTGATACCCAGACTGAGGCTTGCAAGCTACAAATGGCTCTTTAATGTGTCTCCAGCACATGATATTAAAACACTGTGTGATTTAATTATTAACCAGTCTAAGTGATTAACCAATCAGGATTCTTTTACTATGTTATTGAACCACTGAGGTCTTAATATCATTGGTCCAAATGGAAAGGACAAAGGGTGAGTAAAGTAATTTGTATAAGGTCACACAGCATGTCAGGGGCTGTTAAGAACATAAGAACAGCTATACTGGGTCAGACCAATGGTCCATCTAACCCAGTATCTTGTCTTCCAACAGTGGCCAATGCCAGGTGCTTGAACAGAACAGGGCAAAGTTATTGACCAATCCATCCAGTGTTGTCTAGTCCCAGCTTCTGGCAGTTAAAGGTTTAGGGACACCCAGACCATGCAGTGGCGTCCCTGACCACCTTGGCTAATATTCATTGGTGGACGTATCCTCCATGAACGTATCTAATTCTTTTTTGAACCCAATTATACTTTTGGCCTTCAAACATCTCCTGGCAATGAGTTCAACAGGTTGACTGTGCGTTGTGTGAAGAAGTACTTCTGTATGTTTGTTTTAAACCTGCTGCCTATTAGTTTCATTGGGTGACCCTGGTTCTTGTGTTATGTGATACCCATGCCCCTAATCATTTCTTTTTTTGCTCTTCTCTCTATATTTTCCAATTCTAATGTATCTTTTTTGAGGTGGAGCAACCAGAACTGCATGCAGTATTCAAGGTGTGGGTGTACCATGGATCTATATAGTGACATTATGATCTTTTCTGTCTTATTATCTATCATTTTCCTAATGATTCTTAACATTGTTACCTTTTATGACTGCCGCTGGACACTGAGCAGATGCTTTCAGAGAACTATCCACAATGACTCCAAAATCCCTTTCTTTGAGTGGTAACATCTAATTTAGACCCCATCATTTTGTACAAATAGTTGGGATTATGTTTTCCAGTGTGTATTACTTGCATTTATCAACACGGAATTTCATCTGTCATTTTGTTGCTCAGTCACCCAGTTATGAATGATGGTCCTCAAAATAAAGGATCTTTGAGAGGTATAGATAAGTCCTCATAAGCAAAGTCATCGATAGGATCTGTTCCAAGTACAAGCTATTGCAATGTTGCAAGACATACATAGATCTATGCATGTTGATTTTTGCATTGTAACTTTTGGCTCCAGTTCTACATTCTTCTGTTCCAGTGCATAGAAGGCACACTCCCCATACTCTGGGGCAGCTGTGGGGTCTGACTATGCTCAGTGAGTTAGAGGACCTCAGGGCAGCTCTAATTAATGCTTTTTTTCTTAGAGCCGCATGTGCCATGGGAAGCAGAGAATGCCCACAGCCAGAGGTGAAGAGGGGCGGGGAAAGGGGGAAGTTATATCAGGCTCCTGAGCTTGTGGTCGACCAAAACATCAGTAACATCTGTGTAAATAAAATGAAATGGGAGGGAGTGGGGCCCTGATGAACATGATATCCTGGGGCCCCAAATTTCTCTTGACAGGCCTGGCCACAGTGCAGAGGACTTCAACCACTCCCCCTCCTCTGGAATCCCTCCTCCTGTTTCAGCCTTGCCTCTTCTTGTTCACATCCCAGCCTCTACGCTAGGAACTGAGAAGGGGGCTGGCAATGGTCCACCGCTGTATTCAAGCCAGGGAGCTCTCTTTTGCAGGGGATATTCCTGCATTCTTTATGGTCCAACTTAAACTGCCAAAGCAGTTTAAAGGGGCTGCATTGCAAGATAGAACTGGGCCTCATGTTTAAAACATGCCCAGAGCTATAAAAATGAAAGTAATGTTACAAAATACCCAGTGCACCAGTATCGAAGTCCAAACTCAGGAATCTTTATGCGCCTTAGGAATAGAGAGGCTGCAGAGAACACACATGCAAATACCTGATTTCATTACAGCTATAGGTTTTTTACTTCGCAGCTAATAGAAGGTCATCTTCAGTCATAACAATGCAAACATTTTGTAACAGCCATGAGGCAGCACAGGGCACTCTGTATGCATGTCCAATAAGGTGTCCACTCTGCCATCACCAGATGCTGTTGCTCACATTGGACCAGTAACAAACTCAGAATTTCCATTCCATGGGAAATGTCAACATTTTGAAATATCCATTCATGCTAATTGGAACGGAAAATTTAAATTTTGAAATTTCTCATTAAACAACATTTCTGAAAAATTTCATTTCAGAGCTGTCAAAACAACCCTATTGATTCATTTCATTTTGGAAAAGTGGAAGTGCTTTGTTTTGAATCGATCATTTTGGCTTTTATATAATAGCAAAATTGAAGCAAAAAAATTGAAATTAAACAATGTGACTTTATCAAAACAAAGTACTTGATATTATCAAAATGAAAAATATTGATAATTTTTCATCAAAAATTTTGACATCATTGATACATTCCCCCCAAAAAACATTTCAGTTTTATCAAATCAGCATTTCCCAGTGGAAAACAGTTCTATCAGAAATTTTTCAACCAGCTCTATTAAGCAGTGAATTCCTTCTTAAAACTAGCTACCATGTAGACAACATCAACAAAAATCACGTCTTAAACACCATAAAGAAGCTAGGAATAAAGACACACCATCCTGCAAAAAGTGATCTCTGAGTCACATACTCCATCTACAATAGTGATTCAAATGTCCCTAGTTGATTTTCATGATGCTTGCAAAAAAGAATCAGAAACAACTGTGTTCGTATGATTAATTTGTACTGAAGTAGCACCTAGTCTTTTGCCCTGAGAGCAAAGGTAAATTTGACCTTTTATAATCCAATGAAGCTGTGTTTTCAAGAATGATGGAAGTAACCAATATGCACAGAATTTTCAGAAGAACACTCTCTGATCTAGATTGATATAAAAATATATAAAACATCCATGAATATCCAAAGTACTTTTACTTGTGGAAGGTGTGTATCTCAGGCTGTACTGACTTTCACTCTGATAATAATGTACCTCTTTGAAGTTTTAATTAAGGTAACATAGGGTGTTATGATACAGCAAATGTTTTTAATCAAAAGAGTGGATAGTTTAACCCAGGAAGCCTTAATCCACATCCCTGAATGACAGTGTTAAACTGACCAACCCCCCAGCGTAGATAGCGCTCACTATGTCGACAGGAGAATTTTCTCATCAACCTAATTACAGCCTCTGGGGGAGGTGGATTACCTATGCCGACTGGAGAAGCACTCCTATTGGCCTAGTTAGTGTTTTCACTGAAGTGCTACAGTGGTGCAGCTGCACTGCTACAGCGTTTTAAGTGTTGACAACCCCTAAATAATGACTTTTTTAAAACTCTAACCTAAAATATTTATGAAAAACTGTTTCTAATTCATGATAATTCTGTTTGTTTCATAGGATGTCTCACATGGGATTAGTTTATCTGTAACATATATGCAAAACAGTTCCCATATAAGCCTCTTATATCCATACATTCATATTTTTCTAATTACCAGTATGTAACTTTGGGTGAGGGGAGGGATAGCTTAGTGGTTTGAGCATTCGCCTGCTAAACCCAAGGTTGTGAGTTCAATCCTTGAGGGGGCCATTCAGGGAACTGGGGTAAAGATCTGTCTGGGGATTGGTCCTGCTTTGAGAAGAGGGTTGGACTAGATGACCTCCTAAGGTCCCTTCCAACCCTGATATTCTATATACATTATATTGTGAACACTAGTTGGCACAACAAGTATTTTAATATTGCAATTAAATTACTTCAGGTTAAATGCTTGATAGTGCATTTAAATTGATCGAATGCACCGGTTTTTATACTGATAAATTCTGGAAGCAAATGCTTGCCTTAAGATTAATAGTGTATATAATCCTTTTACCCTAATTTACTCTAGTTTTGAACCATTAAGCCACATAAGTTGTGTTCATCACAAAAAAGGCCACAGAGCATATTAAGCTCTTATATAGCATTTTTAATTGATAGACCTCAAAGTTATTAAAAAAGAAAGGCAAGCAACACTATCCCATGTTTATAGATGGAACTACTGTGACATAGGCAGGTCCCACCTGCCCTGGGGCTTCTGGTGGCCCCTCTCTAGATTCTGAAGTTTTGGAACCTGGTCTTCTCATGAGATGTTCAACCCCATAGTGCAGGCAATATTTTGGAGACCTTAGAAAGCAGGGCTGAAATTCTCTGACTTCTCCACAAGCCAGGCAGCATTGTTGACATAGTTTTTACCAACCAAGACTGTTTGACCAACCCTGATTCCGACTTGTGCGTCAGCAAGTCCTAATATCCAGTTGATACCCGGGTAGAATAGTGCCAGAGTGAGAATGCATTCCTGCTGCACACCTTAAGTAGTGTAGAAATATGGCAAAAGGCATGAACTAAGGCCAACCTTGCACTGGTACTGGTGTGATGATTGTGCACCAGATTTAGCAGAGTGTTTGGTACCCCATTCCTTTCGGTGTGAGCTGAATTGCTGACCTATCAGCTGAATTAAAAGCCACTTTGATTTCAATCTATGCCACACAAAGCAGGAAGTTAAATTCTCTGTACAGTGCAGCCAGAAGCTGAGGATAAGGACAGCGTCCATTATTGATTACCTTGCAGAGAAATGTGATTGCTGTGGACAATGATGTCTGTTAACGAGCAGCTGCATCCTACCCAGCAGAACATGAGCAGACCTTTCCGGAGACCGATAACAGTGAGATTGGCCTGTAATTGCCACACTTGACATTGCCCTTGGTTCAGAGAGACTATGATGCTGTCTTTCCATTCTGATGGTATTTTGCATAATGCCCACATTTACAAGAACAGTTGATGCAGGCTGATGCTTCCAAGGCACCTTTGAACAGCTCAGATAGAATATCATCAGGTCCAACAGCATGTCCATTCTGTAACTTTTGGGTGGCCTTTTGTACTTCTGAGTGACGAAGGATCAGCATTCATGCCTGGATCTGCAACTGTTCAGTTTGCCAGATCACATAGCTCTAGACAGACATCTGCAGATCCATGGTTCAGCATGCTTTCAGAATTTGTTGTTTATCTGTTCAGGAGTTCACCTGTCGATGAGTAGGGAGATCCATCTTGTTTCATAATGAGGATATTATAAGTTTGTTTATGGTTGCCAGACAGGTGCATGATGACTCTGTAGGCAGGACGCAGATTTGTTCTTCTTTAGGCCGTCCTCTGCTTCGTCAGCCATGCAGCTGACGTAGATCTTATGTCATGTTTTGCCATGGCCTGGAAAATGCCAGTCAGATGTTTACATTATTGGACATCTCCCTGCTTACATACATCTGCCTCTTTTGCTAATATATGAAATACCTCTTCAGAAAGCAATTATTTCTTGCACAACTATCTGAAGCCAATTATTCCAGTGATTGCATGTGATATAGCATATACCACTCTAGGCAATCTCCACAGTCTGAGAGGATATTGAGGTTGCGTAGATGATCATCAACATCCTGTCTGTATTTCATGGCTCAACAGGCTCCTCAGAAAGAAGCTGAACATTGTAGTGTTAGTGGACATCTGGCTTGCGAGGAGTTGAAAGATGCATTGAGAGCTGAGCAACAACTAGTCTATGGTCTGAGTTTGCTGATCTTTCTGCGACATTGAAAACGTGGTGAGATGAGGCTGTGATCAGTTTTCTTCAGGGCACATACCCTATTTGAAAGCTAGGTTCACCAATGGTTATTAAGGCAGCTAAACCATGAGCCCATAACAGACAAGTCCTTGGCTGCAGACAATGTCAAAAGCAAGGTAGTAGTGTCATTTGTGGAACCTGAACTAAAGGGACCTATCACAGTTTCATATCCAGTTCTATTGCAGCCATTCACAGCACTGAAATCTCTGAGCACTAGCAGTGTGTCATGTGATACAGTTGTGGCACACTGGTTTATACTAATATACCCATCATTCCTCAGTGATTCTAATTTATGTTCCATTTCTATATTATGAAATCCCCAGTGCAGTCTGAGCATCACTTCAAGGAAATATATCTACTATCATAGACTACTTACAAATTGTCATTAGACATCAGACATTACATTAGACAAGCATTTGCTGTTACCTTAGTATGTGATGTGCTTCTAACAGCCAGGTGACTGTCTGTTTGAGTCACGTCTCTATAACAAGGCACTTTATAGCTCCCATCACCATAGTATCTCAGCAGCTTAATCCTACAAACCCATGTGTTAGAGCATCTGCCTAATTCTAAGGAAATCCTTCTTTTTAGGAAAGCTAATACCTTATACTGAGATACTTTTGTTTCCATAACATAATCCAACATTACAAAGGGGATAAGGGAAAGGGCATGTTTTGAAAAACAAACAGTAATCATTGATACAGTGATTTGCATCCATAGATTTTACAATAGTGCCTAAGTGTCACTTTCCCTTTATTTACATAAGGAAAAAATAGACAGAGAAATCCAGTGAAGTGGATATCACACAAAGCAAGTTGATGGTAAAAATAGGATTTGAATCTAGATCTCCTCATTTCCATAAAGTTTTGCTATTCCCTGCTGCCTGTCTTAAATGCAGCATTTCAGAATATGCAATCCCTTTCAGTGCTTAAACCTATGTTCTATGTCACTACATGACGCTGGAAGTATCCTTGTGCCACATGAACTGGATGAAGAGAAGGGGTAGGGGAAGCAACGAGCTATCTTCAGGAGAGCTGCAATAGATGGGAGACATACCCACTCCAACTTTAGTCTAGTCTAAGGCGCTGGTGAGACCCCATCTGGAATATTGTGTGCAGTTCTGGTGTCCCATGTTCAAGACGGATGAATTCAAACTGGAACAGGTCCAGAGACGGGCTACTAGGATGATCCGAGGAATGGAAAACCTGCCTTATGAAAGGAGACTCAAAGAGCTTGGCTTGTTTAGCCTGGCCAAAAGAAGGCTGCGGGGGATATGCTTGCTCTATATTAATATATCAGGGGGGTTAACGTTAGGGAGGGAGAGGAATTATTTAAGTTTAGTTCTAATGTAGGCATGAGGACGAATGGGTACAAACTGGATATTAGGAAGTTTAGACTTGAAATTAGATGAAAGTTTCTAACCATTAGGGGAGTGAAGTTTTGGAACAGCCTTCCGAGGGAAGTAGTGGGGGCAAAAGACTTATCTGGCTTCAAGACTAAGCTTGATAAGTATATGGAGGGGATGTTATGATAGGATAGTTTAATTTGGGCAATTGATCTTGGATTATCACCAGATAAGTCTGCTCAATGGTCTGTGGGGAGCTGTTGGATGGGATGGGAACTGAGTTACTGCAGAGAATTCCTTCTTGGGTGCTGGCTGGTGAGTCTTGCCCACATGCTCAGGGTTTAGCTGATCGCCATATTTGGGGTCGGGAAGGAATTTTCCTCCAGGGCGGATTGGCAAGGGCCCTGGAGGTTTTTCGCCTTCCTCTGCAGCGTGGGGCATGGGTCGCTTGCTGGTGGATTCTCTGCAGTTTGAGGTCTTCAAACCAGTTTTGAGGATTTCAATAACTCAGTCCTGGATTAGGGGTTGTATAAAAGTGGATGGGTAGGGTTCTGTGGCCTGCCTTGTGCAGGAGGTCAGACTAGATGATCATATTGGTCCCTTCTGACCTATGAGTCTATGAGTCTATGAGTAAAAACAGTAATGTGGACGTGATGGAATGGCCTTTCGCATGGGCCAGCCACCTGATTACAAGCCCACTGGGAATCCTGGGGCACATACTCAGATTGCTAGGTCATGCTGAAGCCTGTGCCAGCATGTCTACACTACTGTTGTTAGCTATCTGTACTAACTAGATTAAAGCTATCACAGGTATGCCAACCTATGCTACAATCACACCTCCACTTGCTGTGTAGACATGGGTTCATGGTGCCCTAGGCATCAGTACCAAATCCTTGAAATAGATTTTACAGTCTCTTTTGGGTGTCTGATGAAGCTAACATATCTTTGCTGTCTGAAGAGGCATCCCTATCTGTAAGAAGGTAGTTGCAATTGTAAATACCAAGCTGCATTAAATCCCACCCTCCTTCCCATGGCCAGATTACACATAAGATGTTAAGCAAGTAGGAATCACTAAGCAATGGCTCCAAATACATATTCAAATGTCATGGTGATGAGTGTGGCATAAGCATTTCCTAGACAGTCATCATGAAGTCACTGCCACAGCAGCAGAAATATGAAACATTTAGAAGTTAAAAACAAAGATTTCACTATCTGATTTTTTAGAGTAAAACTTAGCAGTTGCAACCCAGTTCTCTTTGGACAGTAATGTATACCAATGCAAAGTGAGTGCAAAATGTTACCAAATCAGAATGATAATAGAGTTTTATACCCACTTTGCATTTCACTTTGCACTGTGAAAATGACTATACCAGGAGCAGGGCAACAGTCAGTTGGGCTACTAGAGTACAGCCTTGACTTAGTTTCTCCTGTCTGATAGATCATAAATGGGGAGGCAGTTTGGTATCTAGTAGGGCTGTTGATTAATCGCAGTTAACTCATGTGATTAACTCAAAAAATTAGTTGCAATTAAAAAAATCATAATTAATCAGTTTTAATTGATGTTAATCAATAGAATACCAATTGAAATGTATTAAATATTTTTGGATTTTTTTATATTTTCAAATATATTGATTTCAATTACAACACAGAACACAAAGTGTACACTGCTCACTTTATATTATTTTTATTACAAATATTTGCACTAAAAATGATAAAAGAAGTAGTATTTTCCAGTTCACCTCATACAAGTACTGTAGTGCAATATCTTTATCATGAAAATGGAATTTACAAATGTAGATTTTTTTTGTTACATAACTGCATTTAAAAACCAAACAGTGCAAAACTTTACAGCCTACAAGTCCACTCAGTCCTACTTCTTGTACAGCCAATCACTAAGACAAACAAGTTTGTTTACATTTGTGGGAGATCATGCTACTCACTTCTTATTTACAATAAAAGCAGTGAAGCATCCTGTGGCACTTATAGACTAACAGATGTTTTGGAGCATGAGCTTTCGTGGGTGAATACTCACTTCGTTGGATGCACGGCTACCCCTCTGATACTTATTTACAATGTCACCTGAAAGTGTGAACAGGCATTCACGTGGCACTTTTGTAGCTGACGTCGCAAAGTATTTACATACTAGATGCTCTAAAGATTCCTACGTCCCTCCATGCTTCAGCCACCATTCTAGAGGACATGCTTCCATGCTGATGATGATCGTTAAAAAATTAATGCGTTAATTCAATTTGTGAATGAACTCCTTGGGGGAGAATTGTATGTCTCCAGATCTCTTTTTTATCGGCGTTCTGCCATATGTTTCATGTTATAGTAGTCTCGGATGATGACTCAGCACATGTTCATTTTAAGAACACTTTCGCTGCAGATTTGACAAAACGCGAAGAAGGTACCAATGTGAGATTTCTAAAGAGAGCTACAGCACTCGACCCAAGGCTTAAGAATCTGAAGTGCCTTCCAAAATCTGAGAGGGATGAGATGTGGAGCATGCTTTCAGAAGTCTTAAAAGACCAACACTGATGCAGAAACTACAGAAAAAGAAAATCAACCTTCTGCTGGTGGCATCGGGCTCAGATTATGAAAATGAACATGTGTCAGTCCACATTGCTTTGGATTGTTATTGAGCAGAACCTGTCACCAGCACGGACACATGTCCACTGGAATGATGGATGAAGCATGAAGGGACATATGAATCTTTAGCACATCTGGTATGTATATATCTTGCAATGCCGGCTGCAACAGTGCCATGTGAATGCCTGTTCTCACTTTCAGGTGACACTGTGAATAAAAAGCAGGCAGCATTATCTCCTGCAAATGTAAACAAACTTGTTAGTCGGAGCAATTGGCTGAATAATAAATAGGACTGAGTGGACTTGTAGGATATAAAGTTTTACATTGTTTTATTTTTGAATGAAGTTATTTGTGTACATATTTCTACATTTTTAAGTTCAACTTTCATGTTAAAGAGATAGCACTACAGTATTTGTATTAGGTAAATTGAAAAATACTATTTCTTTTGTTTTTTTATAGTGCAAATATTTGTAATAAAAATAAATATAAAGTGAGCACTGTTCATTTTGTATTCTGTGTTGTAATTTAAATCAATATATTTTAAAATGTAGAAAGCATCCAAAAATATTTAAACAAATGGTGTTCTATCATTGTTTAACACTGTGATTAATAGCGTGATTAATCATGATTAATTTTTTTAATTGTGCGATTAATCACTATTAATTTTTTTAATCGCTTGACAGCCCTAGTATCTACATGTGGTATATACCACATGCACAGGATCTATCTAGAAAAGGATGGTTAAAAGAGAGCACGGTGCCTTTAGCCCTTCATTCTTAGCCCCTGGGAAGAGTAAAAACGGTGGGTTCCAGCAATTTAGTTGTCCCAGGAATATGTTAATCTCTTAGCAGGCTTCAGTCGAGATTTTTTTCCTTGCTCACGTCTATTATATTAAACAGGGCTTCTGTCTTCCTGAACATGTAAACATCATGGTGCTTACGAGACTGAAATAACAATGCATTGTCATTGCTGTGTGGTTGCTGACTGGCTTTCTGACCTTCAGGCATGGCTACACTTGCAGATGTAGAGCACTTTGAGTTAAATCAGCCTTTGGAGAGCGCAGTAGGAAAAGCGCTGCAGTCTATTCACACTGACAGCTTCAACCGACTGGCGTGGCCACATTTGCGGCACTTGCAGCGGCATTGGGAGCAGTGCATTATGGGCAGCTATCCCAGCATGCAAGTGACCGCAACGTGCTTTGAAAAGGATTTGAAAAAGCAAATGGGGTGGGGTGGGGTGGAGTGTGACAGGGAGTGTGTTGGGTGTATGTAGAGGGAAAGAGAGTGGGTTTGGGGGGGCTGAAAGCATGTCAGCATGCTCTCTTGTGAGTTCAGAGAGCAGCAGACCCCCATCTTCATCACACACACACACACACACACACACACACACACACACACACACACACACACACACACATACAAAATTCCACAGTAATGGTTGATTTGTCTCGGAACAGATAAGCAGCTGTCAGAAACGGAGCTTTCAAAGGGCACTTCTGCATTCCTGCAGTGATTCAAAACAATGACAAGGTTGGCCACTTGACTTTAGGGGATTATGGGATATTTCCGGAGGCCGATCAGAGCGCAATAATGCAACACCTCGTTCACACTGGCAATGCAGCGCTTCAGCAGGGGCGCAGCAAATGTTATTCCTCTTGCCGAGGTGGAGTGCCAGGAGCACTCTAGCTGCAGAGTCAGGGCGCTCCACATGCCTTGCCAGTGTGGATGGCGAGTGAGCTAGTGCGCACGGGGCTCCTTTATTGCACTGTAACTCGCAAGTGTAGCCAAGCCCTTCAAACGTCAACAATCAATCAGAAATCAAGGATGCAGGGAAAATAAATAAATACATAAATAAAAGAGATACGACAGGTCATTCCAGGATGGGGAAATAGCCTATATGGAATGATGAGAGAAGGAGTGAGAAATCTAGAATTCTGCACTTTGGATCAGAGATCAGTTAGCTCAGATCAAAAATAATTTGGATCAGAGGTGGAGGTCAGTAGAGATAAAAGACCTTTTGAATTACAAACAGAGGGTACCAGAGATCAGAGAATTTGGTTAAGAACTGTAAGTGACTGGAGATGTGCAATGGGATTACACATAGAGGGATATTTGCTTCCCTCTCTACTGCTGTTCAAACAGCAAAGGAAATGTCTTAGATGATGACCTTTAAATAGAAATGGTGGAATATTCGAAAGAGAAGGTTCTTCTTCGAGTGATTGCTCACATCCATTCCAGTTAGGTGTGCGTGCCGCGCGTGCACGTTCGTCGGAAACTTTTTACCCTAGCAACTCCAGTGGGCCGGCAGGTCGCCCCCTAGAGTGGCGCCACCATGGCACCCGATATATACCCCTGCCGGCCCGCCCGCTCCTCAGTTCCTTCTTACCGCCGTGTCGGTCGTTGGAACTGTGGAGCGTGGCATAGCTGTCCTCCACGTCCCTAGCTCTCCTTGTTCTACGGTTGATAGTTAGTAGTTAAGTGTAGTTAGTTATATATAGTTAATAGTGTAAATAATATTGTAGATATTTGTTAGCCGGTTTGGGCCGTAGCCCTCCCCGGCTCCCGGCACCAGGCTCATGCCTAGTTCGCCGGGCTTTAAGCAATGTGCGGCCTGTAAGAAGCTGATGCCGACCAGTGACCCTCACGACGCGTGTCTAAAGTGCCTGGGGGAATCGCACAGATCGGACAAGTGCCGCATTTGCAAGGCTTTTAAGCCTAGAACAAAGAAGGAGAGAGACCAAAGACTTAGGACTCTCCTCATGGAAGCGGCACTCGACCCGGCAGCTTCGCAGGCCGTTATTTCGACACCGGCAACGGATCACGCCGGCACCGGAAAGACTCCCCGGCACCGACCTTCCCCGGCACTGGGTGCAGAAGCAAGACCCTCGAAGTCTGCAACTCCATCAGGCAGACTCGAGTGGAGCGCCCGGCACTGACATCGGCCGTGGCGCTACCGGCACCGTCGACTCCGGACCCGGAGGGTCCGTCGAGTCCGGTCCCGCCGAGCTCCCCCATAAGATCTGAGGTTGAGCTATTGGTCCCATCGACGCCAGAGACCTTCGCCTCAGCACGGGACCTCATTGCCCTGACTGAGTCAACTCAGCCTCCACCCCCGGTACCTCCGGTGCGGGTAGCGTCCAGGGGCAAACCTATGATGTCGGCGCCGTCTCGGGACTCACGCTCGCTGTCGAGGTCCCGACACCATGGTCACTCAAGATCCCGCCACCGCTCGCAGTCCCGGCACCGCTCCCCTCGGCGGCACTGGTCGTACTCGCGGCACCGATCGGCCTCCAGATGGTCACGGTCTGGTTTCAGCCGCCGATACCGGCACCGGGACTCTAGGAGCCAGTCCCGCCATCAATCAGCGTGCCGGTCGACCTCCCTGGCACCGAGCTGGTGGCAGGTCCCGGTCGACCTCCCGACACCGCGTCGGTGGCAGGTCCCGGTCCCGATCCCAGCACCGAGGCAGCGGCCGGTACCGGTCCCAATCCCGGCACCGAGTCCATGACAGACCCCGATCCCGATCCCGGCACCAGTATGGCTCCCGGTCCCGATCCCCGGCACCGAGAACATCTTCGGCGCCAGGACGCGGAGACTCTTACCAGCCACGGTCGGCCCCTCCATGGCCTTCCAGACAGCCGTCGGTGTCATCGCAGGCGGACAGTGTATACGCGCTGGGCACTGACAGACAAGCGGCGCTTTTCCAAGACCCTCCGCAACAGGACCAGGGTCCGCAACAGTGGGGGTTCTGGACACCCTGGGCGTACCATCAAGCCCAGGGCCCCCAACAGCTTCCTCCTAGGCCTGCAACGGCAGAGCACAGGGCACCGGAGGCGACGTTGTCTCGCCCCCCTCCCTCCCCGGACGGGGAGGATGGGTCAAAGCAACAGGACCCTGATCTCCCTCCTGAGCCAGAGGCGAGGGCTGAGGCGGACCCCCCGCTGGACACTCTCTTGCCAGGGGTCTCCTCATCGTCTTCTCCCGATGAGGCGGTGGCTGGCACTTCCTCTAATAGCCCTCCTCCTCTGGATCTCAGGGCACATCAGGACCTCCTCAGGTGCGTAGCACAGAATCTGAGCCTGCAAGCTGAGGAGGTCTCTGAGATCGAGGACCCCGTCGTCAGCATCCTCTCCTCCGATGCTCCCACCAGGGTCGCCCTCCCCTTTATTCGGACGATCCAGGCCAACGCCAATACGATCTGGCAATCTCCGGCCTCCATCCCCCCTACTGCACGGGGCGTCGAAAGGAAGTACATGGCCCCCTCCAAGGGCTATGAGTACCTCCATATTCACCCGACACCATGTTCTCTGGTGGTACAGTCGGTGAACGAGAGGGAGTGTCACGGACAGGAAGCCCCAGCCCCCAAATCCAAGGAGGCCAGGCGTATGGACCTCCTCGGCCGCAAGGTTTATTCAGCTGGGGCCCTTCAGCTCAGGGTTTCCAACCAGCAAGCCCTTCTTAGCCGCTACGCATTTAACTCTTGGGTGGCAGCGGATAAGTTCAAAGAGCTGCTGCCACAAGAGGCGCGTCAAGAATTTGCGGCGATTCTTGACGAGGGCAAAAAGGTTGCACGAACCTCGTTGCAGGCCTCCTTGGACGCGGCAGACTCGGCTGCCCGTACCCTCGCCTCGGGGGTGACGATGCGCCGCATCTCCTGGCTTCAGGTTTCTGGCCTTCCTCCGGAGCTCCAATACACCATCCAGGACCTCCCGTTCGAAGGCCAGGGCCTGTTCTCGGAGAAGACAGACCCCAGACTGAAAAGTCTTAAGGACAATCGGGTCATTATGCGCTCCCTTGGTATGCACACGCCTGGGACGCAACGCAGACCCTTCCGACCGCAGCAACAGCAGCAGCGTTGGCCATACCCCCAGTTCCGCCAGCGGCAGGACCTTAATAGGCGCCGCGGCAGAAATGGCAGGCGCAGGCCGTCGGGCAATCAAGGGGGGCAAAACCAAAGCTCCTCTAAAGCCCCACCTGGACCCAAACCTTTGTTTTGAAGGTGCGCCCGAGGGCGTAATACCAGTATCCCCCATGGATCCTTTCCCCCCATTTTCCAACCGCCTTTCGTTTTTCCTCCAGGCGTGGTCCCGGATAACTTCTGACCGCTGGGTCTTACGCACGGTGCAGACGGGATACCGTCTGCAGTTTGTATCATTTCCTCCCTCCCGCCCCCCATCCTCGTCCCTCTTCAGGGACCCCTCTCACGAGCAATTCCTCCGCCAGGAGGTACAGACGCTCCTCAACAAAGGAGCTATAGAGGCGGTTCCGGAGAACGAGAAGGGCAAGGGGTTTTATTCCCGCTACTTTCTGATCCCCAAGGCCAAGGGAGGCCTCAGGCCTATCCTCGACCTGCGAGAGGTCAACAAATATCTAGTAAAGTTGAAGTTCCGCATGGTATCCCTGGGGACCATTATCCCATCCCTGGATCCTGGAGACTGGTATGCCGCCCTCGACATGCAGGACGCTTATTTTCATATTGCCATATGGCCACACCACAGACGTTTCCTTCGGTTTGTGGTCGGCCGCCTTCACTACCAATTTGTGGTCCTCCCATTTGGCCTTTCTACGGCTCCAAGGGTATTCACAAAATGCATGGCCGTCGTTGTAGCACATCTTCGGCGCAGTCGCATTCACGTGTTCCCTTACCTCGACGATTGGTTAATTCGGGGCACGTCGGAGCTGCAGGTCTGCAGCCACGTCCGCAGGATCACCGGCCTGTTTGCTACCTTGGGCCTCATGATCAACGTGGACAAGTCCACCCTGCTCCCCTCGCAGAGGGTGGAGTTCATTGGGGCCGTCCTGGACTCCACCGTAGCCAGGGCCCTTCTGCCATTGCCGAGGTTCCAGTCGTTGTCGGCGATCGTTCAGCGCTTGCTGGCAGCCCCCCTGACATCGATACGGACATGTCTAACCCTGTTAGGCCATATGGCAGCCTGCACATTTGTGACCGGGTATGCACGGCTCCGCATGAGGCCCCTCCAGTCTTGGCTGATCGCACATTATCGGCCAGCAAGGCAGTCACTAGACATGCTGATCACAATCCCCCAGGGGGTGTTGGATTCTCTCAGTTGGTGGCTAGACCAGTCCGTTGTGTGTGCGGGGCTCCCATTCCACCCACCCCAGCCCTCGGTGTCCCTAACGACGGATGCCTCCGATCTCAGCTGGGGGGCCCACCTGGGAACCCTGAGGACACAGGGCCTGTGGTCTCCACAGGAGGTGGAACTACACATCAACATGCGGGAGTTGAGAGCGGTCCGCCTTGCTTGTCAAACGTTCTGTCACCAGCTTCGGGGTCGTTGTGTCGCGGTATTTACCGACAACACGACGACCATGTACTATATCAACAAGCAGGGTGGCACCAGATCCTCTCCCCTATGTCATGAGGTGATGCGACTCTGGGACTTTTGTATAGCCCACTCCATTCACCTCACGGCTTCCTTCCTCCCCGGAGTACGGAACACGCTGGCGGACCGCCTGAGCCGATCCTTCCTCGCGCACGAATGGTCCCTCCGCCCGGACGTCGCCCTCTCGATTTTCCAGAGGTGGGGTTGTCCCCGCGTGGACCTCTTCGCGTCCAGGGGGAACAGGAAATGCCAGGTGTTCTGCTCCTTTCAGGGCCGGGAGCCCGGGTCTATAGCGGACGCCTTCCTTATTCCGTGGACGACCCACTTGTTCTACGCGTTCCCCCCGTTCCCGCTGGTCCACAGGGTCCTTCTGAAAGTGCGCAGGGACAGGGCCCGCGTGATCATGGTAGCCCCGGCGTGGCCCAGGCAACATTGGTACCCCATGTTGCTGGACCTGGCCATAGCCAACCCAGTTCCCCTGCCCCTTCACCCGGACCTGATCACCCAGGACCACAGAACTCTCTGTCACCTGGACCTCCAGTCGCTGCACCTAGCAGCGTGGCTCCTGCGTGGCTGACCAGTTCTGAGTTGCGCTGCTCCACCCCGGTACGTGAGGTACTCTTGGGCAGCAGGAAGCCTTCCACTAGAGCGACGTACTCGGCCAAGTGGAAGCGTTTCTCCTGTTGGTGCGTGGAGAAGGGTCTCCTCCCGATGGAAGTTTCGGTGGCCAATATTTTGGACTATATTTGGTCCCCTAAGCAACAGGGCCTGGCGATACCATCCCTGCGGGTCCACCTGGCGGCTATCTCCACGTTTCACCTGGGTGGGGATGGCCGCTCCATTTTCTCTCACCCGACGGTGACTAGATTCCTTAAGGGGCTGGAACGTCTCTACCCTAACATCCGACCCCCTGCCCCTACCTGGGATCTTAACCTGGTGTTGTCTCGGCTCATGGGGCCCCCCTTTGAGCCGTTAGCTACTTGCTCCCTGCTCTATCTTTCTTGGAAGACTGCCTTTCTAGTAGCTATTACCTCAGCTAGACGGGTGTCGGAACTCCGGGCGCTCACAGTAGATCCCCCGTATGCAGTCTTCCATAAAGATAAGGTGCAGCTGAGACCGCACCCTGCCTTTCTCCCCAAGGTGGTCTCAGCCTTCCATGTCAACCAGGAGATCTTCCTCCCAGTTTTTTTCCCGAAACCTCATTCTTCACGCAGGGAGCAACAACTCCACTCGCTTGATGTCCGTCGGGCTCTCGCGTTTTATGTGGAGAGGACCAAACCGTTCCGCAAATCCCCCCAGCTTTTTGTGGCAGTAGCGGACCGCATTAAGGGGCTTCCCATTTCCTCGCAGAGGTTATCCTCGTGGGTAACGTCCTGTATCAGGACCTGCTATGACTTGGCTCACGTTCCTACGGGCCGTGTGACTGCGCACTCCACCAGGGCGCAGGCGTCGTCGCTGGCTTTCCTCGCCCGTGTGCCCATCCAGGAAATCTGTCGGTCAGCGACCTGGTCATCGGTCCACACCTTTGCTTCCCACTACGCCCTGGTCCAGCAGTCCAGAGAGGACGCGGCCTTCGGATCTGCAGTGCTCCATGCCGCTACTTCTCACTCCGACCCCACCGCCTAGGTATGGCTTGGGATTCACCTAACTGGAATGGATGTGAGCAATCACTCGAAGAAGAAAAGACGGTTACTCACCTTTGTAACTGTTGTTCTTCGAGATGTGTTGCTCACATCCATTCCATACCCGCCCTCCTTCCCCACTGTCGGAGTAGCCGGCAAGAAGGAACTGAGGAGCGGGCGGGCCGGCAGGGGTATATATCGGGTGCCATGGCAACGCCACTCTAGGGGGCGACCTGCCGGCCCACTGGAGTTGCTAGGGTAAAAAGTTTCCGACGAACGTGCACGCGCGGTGCGCACACCTAACTGGAATAGATGTGAGCAACACATCTCGAAGAACAACAGTTACAAAGGTGAGTAACCGTCTTTTCCATGGGATGGGGGTCATGAATGATACTTGGGGAACGCATTCAGATATGGTGATGGGTGCAACATAACTGCTTAACCAGATAGATAGTGGCAGACTGGTAGTTGGAAGATGGCAATTAGAGTTGGGCAGCTGAAGAGAAAGGGAGAGACATAAATAAAAGGACAACGACAGCAGCAGGGCACCCATCAGGCATGGGAATAAGATTGGTAGAATCCAAAGAAGAATGGAGAGTAGGAAATTGAGTAAATTGTATGAGATCAGTGACCAGACAGTGAAAGTTAGCTGAAGAAAGGGGAAGAGAGAGAGATTAAGAAAAAAAACAAAAACAGAACCAGGGAGAAAGTGAGAATAGAGAGAGAAGAAAACAGACTGTGCAATACACCTGAAAAGATAAGTGAGTTCCAAGCTACCATATCTTTCACTGCAGTGAATGTTTGGAAGATGTATTGCTGCCTGAGACAGGTTATTGTAAGAAATGGGGTTTACACATGGACGGATCTTCTTTCCTCTCTACTGCCAGTCAACCAAAATATGTAATGTTTTGGATGATGCCTCTTTTGCAGGTGAAGGAACCTACAGTGTACCATGGATTTTACAATGAGGTTTGGGACGGGGGAGATGGCTCAGCCTTGTTTTGGAATGTTTTCAATATTTTAAAGGTGTGTGTGTGTTTTGTTTATATCAAACAAATTTTACAAAATTTTCTGGTAAATATTCAGCATCAGACTTTTTATAGAATGATTATAAAAAACACTGCCTACCTTACTGTTCTCTTTCCCCGTTTATCTCCTATGTTTTGATTTATCTTTTCTGCAGAATTTAAACACTAGTAACCATTTCTTTGTAATATAGTTTTAGAATCACTGAAGTCTCTTATTTGTTAATTTCTCTCCTGTTCTCTTGCCTCTCAGTTTTTTTTCATTCTCTCTCTCTCCCCCTCCACCCGCCCAATTTTCTCCTGTAGTCTCTCTCATCTCTTCTGGAACTGTTTTCTTTTACATCTCTTTTCCCTATATTTTTCTCTTCTACCTCCTCTAATGTGTTTTCCTTCCTTGCTTCCAGTTTGAATTTCACCTTTAATTACCCCTCCCTCTAGTCTCTCCTCTCTTCTTCCCCATAACATGTCTGCTGTTTCCTTTCTTTTCTTATTCCTTCCCCTGCTTTCCATCTCTCTTGATCTCCTTAGGACCCCCCCCCCCCCCATCCTCTACTCCTATTCTTTTCTTACACTCTATTTTCCCTCTCTACTCCTGCCTCTAACCCATTGTCCATATCATCCCAGGCACCCTCCCAACCCTAATTTCCCATTTTCCTCTGCTTCCTTCCATCTCTACTGCCCTTCAGTTTTCCCATTTCCCCTCTTCTGCCCTGTACCAATCAGTTTCCCCCCCATTTACCCCTCTCTCCTCTGATCCTTGCTGTCTACACTGTCCCCCTACCTGGGGTTGACCTTGGCTAATTTTACCGTGAGGTAAAACTAAAGTGCCTTGTCTTCACTGTTTTTACCATGGGATAGCTCATGTGCGTTAGGAACCCTGAGGCAAAAAGGCTAAAAAAGCAGTAAAGCCAAGGCCAGGGAGAACGAGAGGAAGGGGGAACATAGGCTGAGGATGAATGGGGAGTTCGGGCCATTTCCTGGACCTTGCCAGATGGAGCACAGGAGTGGGATGTCCTTCATGGCTCAGTATGTGAGGAATCTCAGCTTGGGGTCTGGGTGATGAAAGTGAGTGACATTTGTGTGAGTTGGGTAGTTACAGTTAGGTTGGGGGTAAGAGGGAATATCAGTTGGGGTGACAGTTGCTGGGAAATGGTAGGGAGTGATATTAGGCAGGTGACAGTTGGGGAGTATGGAGCGCCAGTGGGGGTGACAGGAAGTGACAGTTGGAGGGGACAACTGGAGCTGGGGGACTGACATTTCAGGGGTGGAAGAGCTAGCAGATATTGACAGTTGCAGGCAATATATGGGGGAGATAACATGTGACAGTGAATTATAGTTGGTTAGCTGGGAATAATAGAGAATGAGTGTTGGGGCATGGGTAATCAGTAGTGACAGAGAGTGTGCAGGTGGAATTGACAGTTAGGGAGTGGGCAGTAAGTAGGGAAGTGGAGTGGGCAGCTGGGAATTACCACTATTAGTGATATTTGAAAATGGCAGGAGTGACAGTTGGGGATTGGACAGTTGAGAAATAAAATCCAAGAAATGATCATTGGGAAGTGAGAAGCTGACGTCTGACAGGAAAATGTAGTTGGGGATAGCACTATGAGAGGGTGACAGTTGGGTGTGACAGCACTTATGACTTCTAGGGATAGTGGCAAGTCGAGCTGGGTAGTTCACAAAAGAAAGGTCTGAAGAGAGTGTAATTACAGCAGCATGATCCCCTTGATAAAGAATAGGACTGGGAACAGACCATGAGGAAAGGGAATAGGCAATGAGCATTCAGTGTAAACTGTCTGAGAAGAAGTCTGTAAGGAAAATGAGTTGATTCAGTTGAGGAAAACAAAATATTACAGCAGAAGAACGAACCAACAGAATCAGGGAAAATTTGAAACAAACAAAAAGAGAGAGAATGAAACAGACTATGATATCCACCTGAGAAGATAAGTGTGTTCCTAGCTATATTTTACTGCAGTGAATGAGGGTGTGTCTATATTACAAATGCTACAGCTGCATAGCATATACACTTACTACAGTGACAGAAGATGTTTTTCCTTCACTATCGTAAATCCACCCACTTGAGAGATGGTGGCTGGGTTGATGGAAGAATTCTTTGATCGATTTAGCTGGATCTACAGTGTGTGTGGAGGTGGGTGTTGGACGAAGTCTTCACAGCCCTGAGCAAGGTAGCCAGGTTGACCTATTTTAGGTGTAGGGACCAGGCCTGAATTGGAATCACTGACTCTCCTATCATTCATTCAAAGGGACAGGGTACAGGATACAAATTGTATGTAAAGTTATCAGGGAAATTATATTAGAGACACATGCTGGGTGAAGTAATATCTTTTCACCTGAAGAAGAGCTCTATGTAGCTTGAAAGCTTGTCTCTCTCACCAACAAAAGTTGGTCCAACAAAAGATATTACCTCGCCCACCTTTTCTCTCTAATATCCTGGGAGCAACACAGCTGCAACAATACTGCAAACAAAAAGGGAAGCAGTAGGCATATGACTTTATTTTTCCCCCATCAAAGACAAGTAACATATGGAGAGTCAAGGAGAGGGAGGTCAATAAAATATATACAACATTGAATACTTACTTTAAAAAATAAAAATAAATACACATCGCCTATGCTCTGAATCTGTCTATTGTCAGTCGGCCAATTTTTTGTAGGCCTTTTTTCTCACCCCCTCAGAACCTTAACTTAGGCCTCACTATCCAGCCTCAACCATCCACACACTCTTGGGATCAAACACATGAGGTAAGAGTTCTCACCACTTCCTGGAAGGTCAGGGACTTTTTCCAGTTGCTGCACCTTTACAGATAGGGGAACTTCCTTTGCAACCTTAGAAAGTGTTCCTCTGCTCATTTCTGCTGACAGATAGATGCACAGACAGCCTTTTAATTAAGAGTGTGGGTTGTATTCTCAATGTGGGGGGCTATGCCTGAGAGTTTTGGTTGAACAATCAGAGGCTCATATACAGTTCACCAGGCTGGCTCGCTGGCATCTGCCTCTAGAAGCTGTGTTCTCCATACCATATCAGGATAATCAACAAGCATCCGAAAATGATGAATCTTTACCACAGGCATATACAATGATTATGGCCTAAGCAATTAAACGTAAATTAAAAAAAATAAAAAAACAATTGAAGGCAAGTAAGCTGCCAGATTTGTCAACATCCCAGTCCGTAGCAGGAGGAACAGCAAGAAAATAGAAGCCTTAGTATAATCAGGAATGGTTCATTCAAGGAAGTAACTGTCCAGACTGGCAATACTGCCCTGTGAAATGCTGATTCCACCTCTGATAAAAACCGAGAAACCCAGAGAACAGAATGAAAATCAACCTTGACCACCAAGATATCAGCTGAGACCCATGTAAAATTAGTAAAATCAATTAAATGAACCAGTTTTGTTACATGTGCTGCAGTGAGGGAAGAGACAAGACTATTAGAAACAAGATTAGGAATCCTCATGGCAGGGTTATAAACAAGGGGTACAGCAAGCAGCTCTGGGAACTCCAGCCGCCTATCTTGTGTCCTCAGCTTAAAATATCTCCAAGCCTTAAAAAGGCTTTGATAAAAACCAAGTAACACCTAAAAATTGAGGCACCTAGGGTCCAAAAGAAAAAGTTCCTGATCAAAATCCAAATTCCCTACCTACCAAAGAAAAGCAAAAGCCAGTTGCTTTCAAGGAACAGGCTCATCCCCAAACAGTTGTTGCAGAGACAGTAACTGAAAAGTAGTGACTCTGCTAAAAAGATCCATGAGATATAGACTCACTTCCACAACGGGCAGATACAAAATACTCTGTCTCAGCCAGTGGTGGCCATCCCAGAAAAAGTTCATAAACTTTAACTGATGCCACAACATGGAGAAAATTCAATTATAAATGACTAACACCTGCCCTTAGAAGGAGAATTGAGGTACACACCACTTTCGCCTTTGCAACCTCCCCTCCAACTTTTCCATAACTCCCTCCAATTCCAACCCAAAATATCATCCTGTCCCAGCATAATTCCCAGTGCCTTCAAGCCAATTCGGCTCCACAGTAGCCCCCACTGGCATAGTCAGGGGATGGGAGATCACCCAATGCCCCAGTAGGAGTGTTTCACTCTTCTGCCAATTTATGCAAGCTAAGGAAGCCTGCTAAATAGAGAATGCTGACATTCAGTCAAAACCTGGACATTGTAATAATGAGTAATTAACACAGTCATATCATCAGCATATGCAGAGACTATCACCAGAGTACAAGCTGGAACAGGGAAAGAAAGGTGTTTACACAGCATGCATAACCGAGGCTTGATGGAAAAAAAACATACAATAATGCAAACGGTACAACTCTATCTGATTCCCCTACAGAGTACAAAGGGGTGCTCAAAACTCCATTCACCTTAAGTACACTTTATATATTAACTGAATGCAGGAGACAAACCTGGGCCCAAACCCAAAAGCACAAAGGGTGCAAAACAAATATCTCTGATCTACATGATCAAGGTGTTCTCTCAGTCAAGGGAAATGAACCCAATATTAAAATCAAGCAAACATTTTTGAGGCCTAAATTACATCCCACAGTAGGAAAAGATTATCAAAAATGGACCTGTTGGGGACAGAAAAGGTCAGATCAAGGATGCATGACTGAACCAAAACAGTTTTCAGTCTATTTGCCAAGGCTTTTGAAAAAAGTTTATAGTTGGCACAAAGCAGAGACACGGGTCTCCAATTATACATCTCTCCAAGGTTCCTCTTCTTACACAACAGAGTAAGAACTGTTTGATATCTAAGTAGCAATATCAGGAGGGATAGCTCAGTGGTTTGAGCATTAGCCTGCTAAACCCAGGGTTGTGAGTTCAATCCATTGAGGGGGCCATTTGGGGAACTGGGGTAAAAATCTGGGGATTGGTCCTGCTTTGAGCAGGAGGTTGGACTAGATAACCTCCTGAAGTCCCTTCCAATTCTGTGATCTCTCTGATGCTTTTCCGAAAAACCTGGAGCAAGTCAGGTCCAGAAAAGGTCCAAACAACCTTAGAAAACTCAGTAGACAAACCATCAATACTAGGTTCCTTTGCTGGAGCAACGCCATTTAGGGCAGAAGTCAATTCTGAGAGTGGCAGCTCCTGTTCAAGTCTGTCTACATCCAATGTTGAGATCCTAGAAAGATCCTCAAGGGCCACTAAAGTCTCAGATGGACATATAGGTTCCACCACATACAGATCTGAGAAAAAAAAATCTACAGCAAAGTTCCTAAACCCCACAGGATCTGAAAGCACTTGGCCTGATGTCATCTTAAAGTGGCCAATCATCTTCCACTCCACATGTTTTTCTCCAGGTCATAGAAAGACTGAGTAGGTTCATCTATTTGAGAAAGGCCCTGAAATCGGGCCCTATCTAACAGGTCCCACAAGAGCTGTTTTTTATATTTCAAGCTGTCATGCAATCCAGCATCAGTAATACCATTAAAGGCTTTTTCAGGCTCCATGATCCCCAACTCTAACTCCATATTCTGGTGAAGGCTCAGGTTTGTCTGCTATGTGTATTGCTGACAAAAACATTTAAAATTTATGTTACCCACCTCCCACCATTGGTTCAAGGAGAGGAAAAGATCCTTTGAGGCAACCCAGGCTCCCCCAAAATGTGTCCTGAAAGGGAGAATCTTGTAGTATGCGAGTGTTAAAATGCCAGTATGATAACAGTTTTGCATAGAAGGAGTAGACAACACAAATAAGACCAAACCATGACTTGAGATCCCAGTAGAGAGAGTACAACTAGAAAGCAAATGAGAGAAATGATGAGTAAAAACATAAAAACGGTCCAAACAGGCCATAGAGAAAGAGCTGGCACTAGCACTCAACAAGGTGTACTGCTGTGCATAAGAGTGAAAAATTCACCACACTTCAGTCAGGTCAGAAGGCTCTAAAAGAATTGCAAGTTGCTGAGCAGGCAGTGGATGTGATTCCAAACTCTTCCTATCCAATCTCTGCTTAAGAGTTCAATTAAAATCACCCCCCCCAAATTAAAATATCACTTGTCAAACAATTTGTCAAAAGAGCACCCAAGCTCTGAAAAACACACACACACACACACACACACACACACACATTAAAACATTGACATTGCTCAAAAGTTGGTTGAACTGTCAATATACAGCCAGGGATAACTTCCTGCACAACCACCAAATCAAGCTTCACCTTGTCCACAAAGAGAATGGCAAGTCCTGCACTTACAGCAGACCCATGGCTCAGAAAAACCTCTTCTCTCCAACCAGCAAGCTAATCAGTTTGGTTACCTGCATCTGTGTGAATCTCTTGCAAAAATGAAATATCCACCTTTTTCTGGGACGGGTACTCAAAAAGAGCCATATGTTTTTTTAATATCCCTGCACGCGTTCACATTCAGAGAGCCACATACAAAATTGTCCATTAGACCAGTATTCATCAGAAAAAATAAGAAAAAAAGACAGACACAGAAACACGCCGCAAAAAACTCAAACAAAAATTACCAACTTCTCCAATATCCATTAATCCCCAACATTTCCATTGTTCAAAGAGACATGCACTTTGAAAAAAAAATTATGACCAATCTGTACCACTTCTGTTTGTGAAATTCAGATACAGAGAAGCCTCTCACAGTAAACTGAGCAAACAAAAACAGATTAAGGTCAGGAAACCAATTTGTCACCTCTACTCCATGTTTCCCCTTAGTCTCATGCAGAAACCTGCAAACAGCATTGGAGGTTGTAGACAGGCTCGACGGAGGCTCGTCCCTCAGTGGGGCTGTGAGGTATCCCACTGCCTCACACTAGTTCGCTCTGGGCCCAAGCCCTGGGCCAGGGCTGGCCGTCAAACAAACTGGCAGGGGCTTGGGGCCCTTAGGCGAGGGCTGAGCCAACAGTCCAATAGGAGGCCTGGCCCTAGGTCAGGGCAGGGCAGCAAACATACAGTCTGGTGCAAGGGGGAGACTGCCACCCATAAGTGGGGTGGCAGGGGGATGCAGGCCCACCCACTCCACTGCGTCCCAGCCCGGGGCCCTAGCAGCGGCAGGAGACTCGCTGTTGCATCGGTAGGGATCCTGACTGCAATACACTGACATTGGTTCTGGCCCTGCTGCGGCCAGGCCAGTGTTGGCTGCCCCCGGACTACTTCCGGACTCCCCCTCGTAAGGTACCTGGGTTTGGCCAGCATCCTTGGCGGTTCCCAGCACCATCGGTTCCTCCGGGAAACTAGCGAAGGGTAGGCTTGGCTCCTCGGGGTAGCTGGCGAGGGGTAGGTGCGGCTCCTCCTCGGGGTAGCTGGCGAGGGGTAGGCTCGGCTGGCCTGGCCAGTCATCGGGTTGGCCGCGGCTGGCCAGCGTCCCCCAATCCAGAGTGAGGCCACAGGCATCTGGCCTCTCCGGCAGCTTGTCAGTGGGGCTTTTCTACTTCCTGTCCTGCACCATGGCCTCTGGGGGGTGGATGCAGGATCCACTGGCTCCGCCCACATTGGTGCTAGGGGAGGCTCATCCCTCAGCGAGGCTGTGGGGTATCCCACCGCCTCGCTACAGAGGTATATACCTCTTTCAGGGAGTTCAGGACCCACAGAATCTTTTTCATTCCCTACACACAGATTCAGAAGCCCTACCAACCTCAAGGGGGGAATGTCAAAGAGACTGGAGGGAGGGGACTGCTGGGACCAAGGGGACAAAACTTGAGAATTCTCCATGCCCCCAACCAAAGAACCACCATCAACAGTGGGCTTCCCAACTGCACAGAGCAAACTAGCCTGTTTTGCAGTACCCTCAGAAACTGAAGCCTTCTTCACCTTCAGTAGCTGTTTTGTGCTGTGAGGCTTTGCCAGAAAGTCAGAATCCTCAGCCCAGGCCATGGATGCCATAGCAACAGGCTTAGACTGAGAGGCCACTGAGTCAGGAGCCACAGAACAAATAATTCCATCTTCGCAGGTTGTAAAGGGGGGCTAGTTCCCCAGAATCAACATTCCCAGAGACACCTGGAGTCTGTTGGGACTCAGTCTCTGCCACAGCCACCTCATGCTGTGCTTTACTCTCAGAAACGCCCACATTCCCAGGCATGGGGTGAATATTCCCAGGGGCAGCCTGCCTCTTCTCAGAACGTGTCACCCTCTCACAACAAAAACAGGCCATGTTCTCAGTTACAACAAACACTATGTAGTCACTTTCCCCAATCCTATACTTCAGGGAAACTTTTAACACTTCGTAAGCATTGTTTACTATCTCATAAACTGCCTATGAAGGATGAGACACGCTGAACCCCAGGGGCTTTACAGCCCAAAGGAATCCTCCTAGAAGGGCTAGTAATAATCATCATAACTTGCCAGGTCTCTAGATAGTGACTTTAACTGCAGGTGTTGGGAGGGGCACAATAGGGACACACCCACCCCACAGAAAATCCTCTCCACAGCCACCTGCTCAATAAGGCTAAGAGAGGTAACAAACACAATAGTGTTGTTCATGCAAAAAGCAGTTCTCACATATTTAAACCCAGTCACCTTCCCCAGAGCTGGAACATCCTACTCCACAGAAGCAGAGTATGGAAGCAAAATCCACAACCCATGATTATGGGTGAAGCCCTCAGGATCCACAACAATCTGAGGCCTCTGCTCCCTTTGGCTGGCCATGTAAGCCCAGAGGGCAGACAAAAGTCTGCTAAAACAAAATAAGCCCTGAAATTATACCCACAACCACAAAATTAAAACACAAAAAATCAAACCCCACTTGCCCAACAGAAAGAAACAGAGAAAACAGCAAAGCACATCCACTCTCAGGCCTGGTTCGCACTACGCAGTTAAATCGATTTAAACAGCGTTAAATCGATTTAACGCTGTACCCGTCCACACTACAATGCACTTTAAATCGATTTTAAGGGCTCTTAAAATCGATTTCTGTACTCCTCCCCAACGAGAGGAGTAACGCTAAAATCGATATTACTATATCGATTTAGGGTTAGTGTGGACACAAATCGACATTATTGGCCTCATTCTTTTACAGTAGCTACCCACAGTGCACCGCTCCAGAAATCGACGCTAGCCTAGGACCATGGACACACACCGCCGAATTAATGTGCCCTAGTGTGGACGCATAAAATTGACTTTATAATATCGGTATTATAAAACCGGTTTTAGTTAATTCGAAATTATGCTGTAGTGTAGATGTACCCTCAGACATGTTCCCAAACACTTCCACAATCCTCTAAGCAAGTAGTCCAGTGGTTAGGGCACCTATGTGGGAGTTGGGGGACCCTGAATCCAGACCCCCTTCTTCAACCGTCTCTCATTATTTAGCCACAGTGGAATAGCTTAAACGGGAGAGATAGAAGGAGCCCCACGTCAGAATATCCCATAGCTCAGTGATTGCAGTAGGTGGAAAACGTTCAAATTCTTTTGTCCCATCAAGCAGAGGGGCAAATTGAAACTAGGTCTCCCATGTTCCAGATGAGTGCGCTAGCCCCTAGGTTAAAAGTTATAACAGGACACCTCTTCCAGCCAGATTCTGAATGGAACCTCATGAGCTGGGCAGTCTCTGAACATGCCTGCCAGATCCAGTCCTATATGTGACTTATGCCCACAAATGCGTATCTGTCCCAAGTGATGAATCACTCTGGGGCTTCGTTGGGAGATAGGCATCCAGATGTCTAGAGGGGTGCAGCAGTGCACGTGCTCAGAGGTAGAGACATAGGCACCTAGGGAATTTTTACTTTGAAAACGCAGGCCTCTACAGGGTTTGGCAGGAGTTTTGTGGATTTCACTGGAGCCAAAACTGTGATGTAGGTGCCTAAACCTGAGACTTAGGTGCCTAAGGCCACGTCCAGACTAGGAATTAAAATCGATTTTAGATACGCAACTTCAGCTACGAGAATAACGTAGCTGAAGTCGAATTTCTAAAATCGAGGTACTCACCAGTCTGGACGGGGCTCCATCGATGTCCGCGGCTCTCCGTGTCGATTCCGGAACTCCGTTCGGATTGATGGAGTTCCGGAATCGATGTAAGCGCGCTCGGGGATCGATACACCGCGTCCAGACTAGACGCGATATATCGATCCCCGAGCAATCGATTTTAACCCGCCGATGCCGCGGGTTAGTCTGGACGAGGGCTAAGTCTTTTTGCAGATCTAGGCCTATGTTGCCAAAAAGATATTAACAAGCTGAAGACTGTTCAGAGAAGAATAACAAAAATAATCAGGAAACTGGAAGGGATGACTGTCAAAGAACGATAAGAGCTACATATGTCTGTCTTTCCTAAGAGATTAATAAAGAGGAACATGCTAAGAATCAACACATATTTCAAAAGAGAAGAATTATGTAGTCCCTTTTCCTGCCCAGTACAGATGAGGAGTCCTGTTTGTATTAACATACGGTAGAAAGTGATGAGCTGGACAGAGAGCACAGGGTACTTCTAGCCTTCATTAATGAGATGTTGCTGTGCAGCTGCCAAGTTCCTCAGGTCTTGCAGCAGAAGTGAGGCCTAAGAAGGGAGTGAATATTTAAGAGCCTTACAGATATATTGAGGATCAAACTTAGGGCTTGTCTTTATACAAAAGTTGTATCAATTTAATAAAATTGGTTTAGAAACTAATTAGGTTGAATTGGTGCAACCCTCTTATGTGGACACTCTTGAATCAGTATAAACAAATTTGATATTACTTTAAAGGTGCTCTGAAACTGATTTACAAGGGTCCACACAAGGGAATTGCACTGACTGAATAAAGAAGTGTCTAAAATGAGTTAGTTAAACTATGACAACTTCTGTGTGTAGACAAGGCCTAAAACTCATGTCATTTTTTAAATGCTCATTCTCCATCCATACTCCACCTCTTTTTTTTTAACCTTGAGCTCTTAAGAGTAAGGGAACAGCTGCATAAGGGACCTCACACACTTTTCCAAGACAGAGGATCACACTTTCTGCTTAAACATACTTACCCCAATAGCCTCTACATGTGCTGGTGTGAAACAAACTTACATTCCCTGCTGTTCACCATGTAAGGACTTGCAGGATCAAGAGGTGTGATACACAGGTATATAACTAGGAAAAATGGCATGAAATTAAGAAAGGGAAAAATTTGGCTGAATCTCTGGAAAATCTTCCTGACAATGTGATGTAGGATGCTGTAGACTGGTCTCCCAGGAGAACTTGTGGGAGCCCCATCACTTGGGACTATTAAACTAGACTGGGAGAAAATACTAGAAATGTGTCTTGGGGAACATTCCTGCCTTGGCTCCTGGGAGATGGATTGGATGATCTCATAGATATTTTTTTTAATCTCTTGTTCTTTGCTCAATATTTTCAGCCCAGCCTATCATTTAGATATTAAGATGATAGGTAGTTTACAAATAACTAGGTGTTCAGCTCTGTGTAGGCCCAGGTAAGGAGCAGTGCAGAATTATTTCATCCCATCGTGACTTCCAAGAGGCAAAGCAGCTTTAGCAGATTAGAAAATCTGGTGATATGTGTTTGTACAGTGCCTAGCACAATGAGGCTCTGATCAGACTGGAGCTTTTGGACACTACCATAAATAATAATAATATTAGACTGCCTCCTCTCAGGCAATACTAGCTCATATTAGAGAATTCTATTGCAACCCAGCACACCTCAAGTATTCCCAGTCTAATCAAATGCATCAATCCCACCTAAGATATCTCTGACTTTAAACACATTTTTGGGGGATAATGGAATTCCATTTTATTCAAGTGTAGGCAAAGTGATAATATTGTATATTTTTGTTCCAATACTGACAGAAGAAATTGTTTGATTCTTTTTAAAGAATTAAACCACCACCTTCTTCATATATGAATCAGAGACTCAGTATACAGCTTGGCCTCCTAGGGAGTTCCCCCAACAAACAGCTCACACTAGCCAGCCAAAAGCAGACATAGTGACCTAGGAAACCAAAAATCAGCAAAAATCTCTGCTGTTTCTGCAGCTGCCTATGGTGAAAAGGAGCCATCTCAATGCCAGAAGGAGATAATCCGCTGACAGCCGGTTATGCTAGTAAAGATGAATAAACAGAAGCTATTTGATCCCCTCCAAGGACTCCACAGTAGAGAGGGAGTGATGCGCAACAGTTCCTATCCCTAAGCTCTTTACAGATAGTAGGGAAACATTTGTTTCTTGGGAATAATTAATTTTTTTCCAGTTATGGTCAAAAATAGAATTGAGAAGGAGGGGGTAGTGATATTGTGGCACTCTGAAAACTTTTCCCTACTATGTATGGTAGTTATTTTATCTCCATGCAGGCAAACAGAGTTTAGGGGGTTTTGATTTATCCATCAGGGCTAATATTTCTACCAAAGACTTATCTCTCTGTCAGGAAGGAACTCCCCAAAGATTTTTTAACTCTTGAATGAATGTCCCTGAAATACCCATTGATATAATTACTGCCTGACCCACTCTTGTCATGCTAGATTCTGCTTTCTGCTGTAACTGTGGAAGAAAGGCATGTATCTTGTGCAGACACTATGTGACAATCTCCACCTTTACAAGAGAAAAAGTTATGTGCCTAGGAATTTAAAAATTATATATTTATCAAATCATAATATTATGTAACCTTTATCACTATAATTTTATGATTGTTTTAACTTGTTTTGTTTTGTCTCAGGAATGCTATTTTATTGCATATTTCCATCTGCCCAAACCTACATTCCTGTTGAAGGAATGTGACATCTGCTTGTTTTCATTACCTAGGGTCACATGTTCAAGATAATAAAGCGTATTTGCAGAGGGGTAACTTCTCATTCATTTTTAATAGCTGGTATAGCAAATTAGACTGGCTCCTATTTCTCTCTGTAATTGTCCCTTTCATTTTGTGTACTCTCGATAATTATATTTTAGCAATACTTAGCACTTTTATATATTTTACATAGACTCATATACTCATAGACTTTAAGGTCAAAAGGGACCATCATGATCATCTAGTCTGACCTCTTGCACATTGCTGGCCACAGAACCTTACCCACCCATTCCTGTAATACATCCTTAATCTCTGTCTGAGTTATTGAAGTCCTCAAATCATGATTTAAAGACTTAAAGTTACAGACACACATTTCATGCTCACAGCTGGCAGCTCCAGAACCTGCCAGTAGCTACTAATTCCCCCTCCTGCTCCTTTATGAAGCAATGCTCTAGTTGAGGCTGATAGTTTAATTCCTCCTTGTTTCCAGATTCTTTGCAATGAAGAGCTTGGATACTCAGGTTGGCATAAAAGGAGATGCAAATCAGGATGATCTAGCACCAACAACAAGATAGCTCTTTGCAAAACACCAGCAAGTGCTCCACGGGGCACCAATGGTTTCAGAGATCAGAACTTGGGAACTTCTGTCATAAAGCAATCAACATTTTCTGATGCAGCTTGTCCCTTAATTCCAGGAAATATTGTTTTGGAGACTGGAAGTATGTTGACATCAATTGAGTTTGTAAGAGTTAATGGGTAACAAATTATGCAAGGCCTTCAAACAGCACTATCCTTATTTCTTAGTATGAGTTATTACTTTTTAATAAAAAAGTTGTCTTCCATTTCCATAAATATAAAGAGAATATTAGTGCAGTGTTGTATACTTTTAATTTTCGTGAGGTATAGATACCATGTAACTAGGGAGTCATAGATTGAAGCCAATTATATAGTGTAGGCAAATATAAACAGAGTAGAAACTTCTTATGCTGAATAAAAAAAACAACCCAACTTCACTACTGACCAAATCTTACTCAATTTACTCATGGAAATAGTCTGATTGAGTTCACTCATGAATAAGGTGAGCAGGATTTAGCTGTATAACTGGAAATGGAGTTTGCACTTTGCAGTGTATTGAAATAATTTGAGACCTTCATTCTATTCACTGCAGTATATCCAAAGTAATGAACAGTGGATCTAACAGAATCAAATCTGAGTGCCTTACAACATTTTGGAAGAAACAGATTTCTTAGTTCCTTTCCACTCTCTAGTCAGCGGCAATTTGTTTTTGGTTGGGAAAGCTAGATGCAAGAGGTTAATAAATGTGTTAACAATACCTTTACATCTTTTTCAGTTGCAAAACATGGATATGTCTACATTACTATTATTATTATTTCTGAACACCCAAAAACATGCTCAGGCAACCTTAACTGTGGCATTTACTATCTACTGTGTGATTGACTTTGCAATCTTAATAACATTCTTATAATATAGGCTTTTAATGGAATATAGTAAAAATAAATGATAAATGAAATTATATGGGTTTAGTCATACTTATATATACACATATATTATGACTATGCCCATATTATTTTACAGTGCAGTTTTACTATGAGAGAAACTTGACTAAGTAAAAAGACACATTCTTACTTAATGGATTTACTCCCTATATGTATTTAGTTATATCGTCTTTTCTCTGACATCCCTGATTTCCACTTTGCTTCTTTCCAGTCTGTCCCAAATGCAATTACTAAAATTATCTTCTTCACACATATATCAGACCATGTTACGCCTCTCCACTGGACTGACCACCCCTCCTCCCGAATGGATTATATTTAAACTTCAAGGACCTGCACAGTAGTGTCCCATTTTACATCTTAGATTTTGTTTATCATGTTTCCCATAACTTCTGTCATTTAATCAGTTAAGTTAACGTCATTGCACCTTTGGTTTCCTTCTCACATTTCCTGTCTCTGCCCATCTTCTGTGCTGATTCTTGTTAATGGAATGACCTTCCAATCCCCGATACCAAGGTAATGGATGACGTATAAAAATTTTAATTTGACATACTTCTTCCATGAGGCTTTCATACACTAAACTGCATCACCTTTCTTCTTGCCCAAACATTCAGAGAAGGAGAGATACAGATTGAGATAAAATTAATGGCGAAGGTTTTCAAAACTGGGAGCCTGGACTTAGGCTCTGAAGACCATAGTTAGGCACTTACATAAAAGTGGCCTGATTTTTAGTTGCTCAATACATTTGAAAATCAAGCCACTTAGTCAGGCATCCAGTTGTAGAATTTAGGAGCCTTACTTTAGGCATACGTTTTTTGAAACTTCGGTCAACATTAATATTTAAAGTAGTTAAAAATACTAAATTATCATCATCCTCTGAATTTTCCAGTGCATCTTGTTTTCTCTGTATCTTTTTTTTTAATTGTAAGTTCCCTAAGGCAGGGTTTGTGTTTTTATTTGCATTTTGTATAGTGCCAAGCATATTGCCAGTGCTTAACAAATGGAATGGTAATAGAATGTGCTGCACTGTCTGTTGGTGTTCTTTCCTGTGTATGTATTTTATTGTTTGTAGACAATGGGGTAATTTTCCTATGTGTGTTGTTTACCTGTTGATATATCTATTTCTATTGTTTGTTTGTTGAGATGGTTATCTGCCTGCGTACAGAATATGACCGTAAGTGACATGTGTCTTTGGTTTACTGATGTGGCCTTCTGCTTGTTTATGTGGCTTATAATGTGCTGATGTGATCTTGTATAAAAGATGTCATTTTCACTTTTGTGAGCTCTTTCAAAACTCATGAAATGATTTTATTTGTAATCATTGCATTTCCCTTGCTCTCTCTCTCTCTCACCCCTGCTGAATTTTTTAAATGTAGAAGAGAGAGATCAAATCAGTCTATTGATAGGATCTGGAAGAATGCTGGTTGCAGGATATGGGATGCACCATGATCATCAATTAGCCTCCCTACTACCAGTGGCAACATGTAGTGTGATAACTAATGCTAAAAAATTAGTTGGTCTGATATTTTGTTGTTTAATAAACACTAAAATTGGGTGTTGGATGCCCCCTTTCTCCACATAGTGGCAATTGTTCATATGGTTTATTTCATACCTTAGGCTTAAAAAGTGAATAGTTTTTCACTGAAATATTTCAAATCTTGGCAAATAGGCTACATTTAATTGTAATTGTAAACAGTGTATGGGGTTGTATGCAGGCTTATCCAGCATAGCCTAAGAGCCCTAGACAGTGCCTCCCTTATGATTGCTCAGATCTTCCTAAAAATATTATCTTGATTACTAAGGGCAGAAGACACTGCCTATATCTTGTTAGTCCTTTGCTATTTGTTGGAAGGTACTCGAACCCCCATGCTATGTCTGTGTATTTCCATATGTATTGAGGATTAATTTATCTGGTGAAAGATATTCCCTAGTGACCCAGAAGTTGCAGACCTGATACAGAATTACTGGGTGAAATTCTATGGCCTGTGTCATGCAGGTCAGACTAGATTAACGTAATGGTCCCTTCTGGCCTTAATATCTAACACTTTGTTAGTAAATATTATCCTAGAATATTCAGCCAATTTCATTGCTTCACTAAGCATTCCAACACCTCCTGTAGGAAAATAAATGGTACCTATTGTAACTGAACTACTAACAGATTGAGAGCAGGGCTTCTGAGAGGCTTTCTCAGAAAAATCTGCAAGACACGGTTTAGGGTGAGAAACCTTGTGGAATTTTCTTAAAATCATTTATTTAAGGTTGAGATATCCCTCCTGCAGAAATGGCCCACATATCCCATGGGTCTGCCCAGATACCGTGAATCCACATGCACAGGCACATTATTCCATTCGATTTGCACTGGTAGGACTTCCTCTACTTGCCACTACCCCTGCAAGGGGAGGGACAAACCAAAGGTAGCTCAGCCTCAGGTTGCATTACCTTTTTAGCAAGAATACTATACCCTTAGTTGCCAGGGAATACCTCCTGGCGCTGCTCTGATCCACAGAAGCCCTCTTTGTCACACATAGATCCTCAGAAACACCAGGATATGAGTGCAGTGGTGGTGGATAACCCGCTCTCTGACTGGGAAGGGGAAGATTTGTATGCAAAGGCAACCCTTTGCATGAATCCTTGTGAGATAATCTCACACACAAAATATAGAGATGGAAAAGTCTAGATGTTCCCACACGTTTTGTCTTGTGAATGCTGCCCTTCCCACTCATGGTTATGTAGACTATGTCCCCCCACATGCATAATCACATAATATACCTGTCAGCTGATATAGAAAAATTACATTTGGAGAGTGTTTAATGTAGTCTAGCTTACTTTGATGCAGTTTAGCCACTGGAAATTTGGAGGAAAGTGTCACATGATCAGCGAGCTCTCCAGAGACTAAAAGCTAGTTCTTCACAGTCCGCAGTTTGGGAACCTCTATTGTCAACTCCTTTAATGAGGTTCATTGCAAGATTGCTCTCTACGGTATACTAAATAGTGCTTTCGCCAATCTTTCTTTAAATGTCCCAAGCATCAGCTCCATGCCATTATTACCTAGGAAGAGGGAGGGAGAGTAACAGTGGCATGAGATCATGTAATTTTTATAATTTTTTAAAAGTAAATGTTGATAAGTTGATTTTCAGTGATACTTCCATATTAACGTTTCATCTTCTTAATGGTGATGTTGCCTTCCAATTTTCTTGGTTTCTGCCAAACTGATAGGAAGACACTTAAATATGAAAAGCAATGTCATTGGGACCAGTTGTTCATATATATTTTGAGCCAAACTTCAGTGAGATCAAAGATAATCTTTTCTTTGACTTCCATGGGCTTTACGTCAGGCCCATATATTGCAGAGGTTTTAGGAAATATAGTTGGAAGGGAATTTGACTGATTACATTATATCTTTGACATTTACCAGAGAAAGTATAGTATCTGTATGGACTGAAATTTGCATTTTAACAAACATCAACAACACCTTCCTTTGGTGTGTGTGTGTGTGGGAATATTCTCTTGTACACTAATTGAGAAAACAGCCACCAAGTGTTCTTTTACAGTTTCAGATCAATGCTTTCTGGGGTGACTATGCTGCCACTGCAAAGGAGACACACCAGGTACATGTATGTGGACACAATATTCCATAATAATCAGTTTGTTTAAAACCTTGTCTGGATACCTGGGGGTGTAATCAGCTCTTACCATGTGCATGAAGCCACGATTAGTGCTCCTGGGAATCATACTCAGACATCCATGACAGATTCTACCGTTTATAGTTTAATTTACACATCTAGTTATGAGGTTGATGAGATCATTTTAATTTTTAAATCACAGATTTAAAAGCAGGAATGACATTGCAAATTCTTAATACACTCAGTTGCACTTCTGATAATCAGTATCTGTGGATTACCTGTTCCTCTTCATTCCCTTTGGCATTGGCCACTGTCGAATGACAGGATACTTGGCTAGATGGACCATTGGTCTGACTCAATATGGCCGTTCTGATGTTCTATGTTTAGAAGGTTGGAGTTATGAGTGTAGAATGGTCACATAGTCCGTGTGAGGAGATCCTATTAAGGAGATGAAAGTCATTATTTCTAGATATTTATTAAGGTTTGAATATGTATGACTTCTGTGCCTCACAAGATTTATATTCTGCCTATGGGTAATTTTCAAGTACATGTAAATGTTCTTTGGTGGACTTTGTCCAATTTTCTTAATTTACAAGGATAAACTAATTACTAAAATCTCATCCATTTCTACACAATATAACTTATTCGAACTGCATATAACAGATTAAACCCACTAACCATATATTTTACCATCACTAGATTTTTTTAATTCACAAAAAATAGATGAAATGTAGTGCCCTTCATACAGAGTTCGAAAGAGAACCAAACACAAGAGTCAAAATGAGCCCAAGCCTATTTTTAGAGTACACTGACTCACCTTTTTACCAAAGCTTTCCCACAATAACTGAAGATAGGAATTAAGTATACACATTAACTAAAGACACTTGCTCTGATCTACAGGGTCTGAACACCAACAACTTGTGCTGATGTCAATGCAAGTCACTGAGCGTTAGTGCTACAGCTATGCCACTGTAGCACCATAGTGTAGACACTTGTGACAGCGATTGAAGAAGTTTTTCAGTTCCTGTACTTAATCCACTGCTCCCAGAGGCAGTAGCTAGGTTGACAGAATTCTTCCACTGATCTAGCAGTGTCTATACTGGGGCTTAGGTCACCTTAACTGCATCTCTGATGGGTGTGAATTCTTTATACCCCTGAGCAACACACCCAGGTTGACCTAAGTTTTAGATGTAGATCAGACATTATGCCCCTTTAAAAGTCCCAGGCCAGGCCAAGTAAATTGAGGTAGCTGAACTTAAGAGAGGTTAAGAGCAGGCTCCAATATGGTCAACCCATCTGAATATTAAGTGCTGTATTTGTTTGTTATAGATAGCATAAACTGAAGAGGGAAGTGTATAAAGTAAAATACAAATATTTCTTTAAAATGGATAGAGTTTAATAAACATATTATATATTATTTAACATATATGTTCCAGTCACTATACAATAATCTAGGTCATATGCTGCAATGGCTATCAAGACTTTTGTGGCAGTCACAAGCATTTGGCTTCACCTGTTAATTCTCAAGACATCCAAGCAATGCCAATATTGTATCCACTGTAACCCCCCCCCCCAAAACAACATAGCTTAGTATGTTCTTCTATGTCTTAATCTTTTAGTATTGCCAACCCCAAGCATTCAAAAATCACGTCAAGACCCCCAAAATCACATAGTTATTTTAAAAAATTGGGGGTCTTTTTATTTGCCTATTGTTTGAGCCTTTAGGTTAAGGTGTTCAAACTTGTATCCACAACCCCACAGGCTAGAAACATACTTAAAAATAAACAGAAGCTGATATTCTCTCATCATCACATGACTCGAGAAGTGAGGGCTTTAAGAAATGTTGGGAGATTCATGATTAAATCATGAGTTGACAACACCAGAAACTGACTGAAAAGCACTGGAAAATTAGCAGTTAATTAAATAAACAATACCACGGTAGCCCAGTTTTTTTAGACGGTTCTTATAGTAAGCATTCTGGTAAATCCCCACTCACTTTGAACACATAAGAATTCTCTAGATGATAAAATTGTATATTACTACCCAATTACAATGAGTCCCTGAGTTACTCATCATGACTGCTTTATGGATTTAGTTTCACAACATAATAATGAATTCATCCTGGCTTCCTGAAATATCTGTAGAGATTATACACACACTTACTTTTTTCACAAATTGTGACAATGTTAAATAAATAAGATAACATGATCACTGCTTAAAAAATAAAATCACTTTTGAATTACACTAAAAATTGACTTTCTGTAAACATTTCTGAGAATCCTGTAGTGTTTAGCAAATGAAGAGTCCCACTCTTCAGCAATGATGACTTAGATGGGCAAAGTAAGGCCCAAATGTTTTTGAGAAACACATGATAGTTTTACAGTCCACAGATACATGTGAGAAGGGTATGTGTTATCTGTGTTAATATATTATAAATTATAAGCATAAAGACTAATACTTTACAAGCACATTATTATTTGTATTCTTGTGACACCTAAGAGACCTAGTAATGGATCTGGGCCCTATTGTGCTAGGTACTGTACAAACACAGAACAAAAAGATTTTCCCTGTCCCCCTTCAGACTTATTTTAAATATATACATTCAATGCTTTGGATGTATAAACAAAATTACATATCTTTATATTTTGATTATATTGCTATTAAAAACCCTCATTTCCCAAATTCCCTCATTTGTCTCTCGCATATAACTCTTATTGCAACAACAGTAATAGAAATAACTTTGCCTGTTTTGATTCCTCCTGAAATTTTAGCTTTCCACTATTTTTGAAAAATAGTTTATAGATCACTGTTGTTTTCTGTTACTCAGTAAAGCATGAAACCAAATGGCAGCATCACTCAGAAATAATAGAAAATAAATAAATAACTTAGAAAAGCAAAAGCAAGTGCATTAAGGGGAAAGAGAAGAGCAGCAGTGAAGAAGCAATGAAATCCTCCCTGCATTCTAAGAAAATGTCTGTACTAATTCTAAAAATAATATGGCAAAGAGCTGGCAGTTTGTTGTGGATGGAGGGTGGTTGCTCCTGGGAGGTTATAATTTGCTTTGGGAATAAGGATGTATGAATTTGTCCCCTCTTCCTCCTGCCTTGGTGCATTATCAAAGAGCCCCTTGAATTGGGATGAGAATGCTGGTGTTTCTCCTTCTCTTCTTTTCCCCTGATGCATCAGCTTCCTGTGCAGAGCCCTTTGCACTGGGGGTGATTATTCTTGTGTTTCTCCTGCTACCCTGTTGCATCAACTTCCTGTGCAAAGCCCCAAGCATTGGGGTGATGATTGTGTTTTTTCCTGTTGCCCTTATATATCGGTTTCCTATGCAAAATCCTTTACAGTAGGGTAAAGATGCTTGTGTTGCTGCTGCCTTAGTGCATGAACTGCCTGTGTAAAATCCCCTTGCATTGGAGTGAGCATTTATGTTTCTCCTCCTGCCATGGTGCATCAACTTCCTGTGTAGAATCCCTTGCATTGGGGGTAAGGATGCTTGTGCTTCTGCTAGTGCCCTGGTACATCAGCTTCCTGTGCAGAATCCTTTGCATTGGGGTGAGGATACTTATGTTTCTCCCCTTGTCTTGGTGCATCGGCTTTCCTACGCAGAGCCCCTTGCGCATTGGGGTGAGGATGTTTGTGCTGCTCTCCTGCTGCTGCTGCTGCTGCTGCCTGCCCCGGTGCATGCTGCCTCCCTCCCCCGCTGCTGCTCCACTAGAGTTTGCTGCCCTACTTCACTCTACTTTAGTTTCACTCACTTTACATCCGGGTTTTTTCCCTAGGCAATGGGAGCCGTAGCACAGCCCGTTCCTTAGGCAAAGGGAAATAAATTCGCCGCACCAACACGTAAAGTAGTCCCCTCAGCAGGAGCCAGCGAACCTTCCCTGCCCCCCCCCCAGCGGAGGCCGGCGACCGCTCCTTCTTCACTCCCAGGCAGGCGGCGTGGGGTCCAGAGAAGGGGGCGCCCGCTTCCCCCCAATCTCTGTTTCCTCCCCCGTCTCTTCCGCCTCCTCCCCTTCCCCGCTTCAGAGCCGGAGTAGCTGTGAGAGAGTGTGTCGGGCGCGCGCAGCGGTAGCTCGGGCGCGCGCCCCAGGCAGGCAGGGAGGCCGGCGGCGGAGTGATCCCGGCGAGCGGGTGCTGCGGCCGGGCCGGGTGAATGGGATTGAAGAAGAGTTCAGCTTCTCGGCTTGTTTTTGTGTCATAGTTTCTCTTCTCCTGCGCCTCTTCTGCTTCGTTCCTTTCTTCCCGTCCGCCCCCTGCTCCCCCCTGCAGGAGGAGCCCCCTGGGGAGAGGGGGAAGGAAAAGGACCTCCCAGAGGAGAGAGAGAAGAGGAGGAGGAGAAGGGAGCAACCTACCATCTTCCACTCCCAGCTTAGATTAAAGAAAGTGAGAGGAGGAGAGAGAGGAGCCCAGAAGAGGGGGACAGGGAGGCCCAGAGGAGCCGCAGCACCTTCCCCCTATGAAGAAGAGCCCTCCCCCTCAGAGAGAGGTCCTGCCAGGGGGACCCCAGCCAGCCACCAGCAGCAGCACCACCACCACCAGCAGGGTGTAGTATCCCACCTTTTGGATTCTCCTCCTCCTCCCTATTCTCTCCTTCTGCTCTTTTCTATGAGTAGCTCTATCCCTCGCCTCCCCCGTGCTTTTCTGTCTGTGTCTCAGGGAGTTGGTTGGGGGAGGGTGGAGGAGAATAGCTGGGGTGTGGAGGGGGGAGGAGCAGTCTACATAGGACGCTTCAGCCAACTTGGAGCAGCTAAGGAGCAACAACTTCAGTGTAACCCCCCCCCCATCCCAGGCCTCCAACCTCCAAGGGGATAGAGCCCTAGGGGGCCATGTCCTTTCTCTCGCCCCTGCATGCACTGAACTAAGTTTCTGAGGAGGGGGAGCGAGAGATGGAGGTGGGTGACACATTGGGATTGTGGTGAGGAGCAGGGGGAAGGAGATGACACATTGCACTGGGGATGGGGTGGGGGAGGGAAGTTTATCCCCTCCTCTCTGGTTTTCTTCAGAATGATTATTTCCAGGCCTTTTGCTGTTGGTTTGATTTTGTTCCCTGTGATGCTGAGAGGGAAGTTTTATTATTATCTTTGAAACGATGCTGCTATGATTATTGAGAATTTGTAGTAAAGCTGCTACTGCAGTTTTTTTTCCTCTTTAATTTGCTTTTGTGGCCAGAGCAGTACTGGGAAAATTCCGTTTCTGCAAGTTGTGATTCAGAAGTATCTCCTGCCCCCCTCGTTCTGGGTCTGCCCTTCTTGCACAGGCACAAAGCTCAGTGGAAGGACACCTCTGGGATTTCACACTCCTACTTTGGCACATATTTGCGATGATTAGAGACTTGTACCTTTTCTCTTCCATTTCTCTCTCTCTCTCTGTGTAGGAGTGGGGCTGTGTGTGGGACTCTGCCATTTGGTCTAGTCCCGTTGTGCACACTCCTCTCACCACTTCTTTTTCTGTTTGCTTCTTTATTATTCAGAGCTTCACTGTTGATAGGATTTCTTTCTCTCTGACCACATTTTTAGCGTGGTGGGTGCTTGCAGGACTGCACTGTTAGGTTTTAGATGAATTTATATTGGATCCGCACATGGAGTCCTTCATTCAACTTCTATTCACTTGAGTGTCACAGAATGAGTATGCACTAGTTAGGGTACAAATGTGCTTGAACAGAGTAATTTCCAAGTTCCTAATTCTTTTAATGGGGCATGGTTGCTAGTGGAGTGGCGGATTTTTGTTTTCCTTGGTTTATAAATGTCATCACAGTTCAGTCACATGCTAGAATATTCTTTGTTTAGGTATCAAAGTAGAGTATCTATTCAATATATCCCCATTTTTTTTTATTTAAAGTGATGGTGCTCCCCTGCAAGTTTTATACATTTATAATTGTAGATGTGAGGTTCTTTTACTTGATGCTTGTTTAGGCCCAAGCACTGAACTTGAGATGAACTATTGTTCATTTTTAAAAAATCTCAGTAGTGACTGGGTTTAAAAATATCCTATTGGGGACAGTAATTGTCATATTGTGTATTGTTGTGTACAGTAGGTCTGAGTGAGGGAAAAATCTGAAATGGGCAACTTGTGCCCTGGAATCTTAACATTTTAATAATTAGAGAGTGACATTGCTACATTTGCACATTGGTTAGTTGGATGTGTGCAAAAATTTTCTCAGCCTAAGTTCATTCTAATAAAGAATGAATTTATCATCACATTAAACATATATTACTGTTTCAGAAGGAAAACTAAAGGGCAGCTACCCCAAATGCTTGTATTAATGGAGCACTTTTATTAATATCTTAGAATTTTAAGTATCTAATGTGCTTTCTGCTATTTAAAATGTTGGTTTGCTTTTTGCCTTCTACTCAGCTTGGACAATGAAAACAAGTGGTTAGTTTCACTTTTGATTATAGTCAGTTTCATATTTGAGATTTCTTCATTCTGTAACCCAGAGCTCGTGCTGTTTGGATTTGCTATATTGTAGGGGAATGTTTAAATATCAAAAGAAACTTATTTGTCATTATTACAATTTTTCTTCAATTAATTTTAGTTTTTATAGAAGGTTAATAAAAACTTAGATTGTTAAGTTTTGTGCCTTAACCTACTTACCAGTGTTCCTGTAAAGATATAATGCAAAACACAAACAACGCCCCCTCTCCATCAAATCTACAAACTTTTGAAAGGTCTGTTTTAGGTAAAATACGTGAATAGTCCAACATTAATATACTACTGTATATTTAAAATTGTATTTGATTAGCATTTAAGAGCAAGGTCTCCAACCAACCAACCAAAAACTTCACCCACAGCACAACTAGGCTTTTATAAATCCATACTAGTTAAAGTAGTTATTCACCCACATTTTAGTAGAAACATCACTTTTTTTTTGTAAATCTGGGAAACGCTTTGATTTCTGAATGAAATTATTAGTTTTCCTGAAGTAAAGTATTTTGTAGTTTAGTAAATATTGTGATAAACATTTATTTTTCCATGGAATTGTTTTTTCACTTTAAACTTTTGTCTTAGTGAGATGAAAAAATTAGATTCTCGTGTGTATGCTTATATCTTTTAGGAGTTTGAGTAACTGACAGTAGGGATGTTAAGCAATCCTCTTACGTGATTGGAAAGTTAAAGGTATCCTCACCTTTTGTCACCCTGGAGGTTCTCTTTTTGCACAAGCAAATCTTTATAAGGTTTATCCAGCAGGAGGTGCTTGTGCTGCAAATGCCCATCAGCACCTGGAAGTCTGCATCATACCTGCAACATATTTGAGCTCTATTGATCTGGGCAATGAAGGATATGATTTTACTCCCAAATTTGGGTTATTGAGTTTCATTTAAGAAGTAGCAAGCTTGGTGTACTGATACATAATTAAAGGGAGCCTCTCAAGGTACTTTTCATAATTCAAAAAGTATTTTTACTATTGTCTATGAATAATTAGCCATTGGAAGGTTAATATTTGAAGTCTTTCCTTCTGGTTTTGTTTTTTCCCTGTGCATGTAGGGTTATTTATGCATCTTGAACTGGGCTACTCTTGCCAGTTTGTTTTTGTAAGAGTGCAGAAGTCTGCTGCGTTGCTGGCATTGACTTTCTTCCCTTTTGGAAATGAAAATATAAAAAGGATTTTATTTTTAAAATGTTTAGAGAGGAGTTGTAGGAAGTCATGGGTTTTACAGTTGTGGCTTTTTAATATTTGTATGTTCAGTTTGGCCATCCAACTTTGACAGTACCTCAAAGTTTTAATGTAGAATTTTTAAAGTGTATACCCCCGCCCCTTAATGTTGAACTTGCATTTCTATTCATAGTACAGGGCCTGAGTGTTTCTTATTCTCTCTGTATTCCTATTTTGGGGGTGATATACTGAGAAGTTTTGAAAATGCAAATAGAAATTGTAAACTTTTTGCATATTATTGAACTGATTGGATATGTACAAAATGGATCAGTTTCTTGTTTTAAAAATATAAAGTTTGTTTTAATTGGGCCCTTGGAGGTTTTGTTGTTTTGTATATTGTAGGAAAGTTCTAATAGTGAAGATATGTCATAATTGTAATTGTTCATGCAGTTTGTTTTATAGGGAAGTAACTGTCCTTTAAATATGAAGAAATTGGAGCTATTTAACTGTTCCAGAGTATTCTGTATGCTTTGTGCTCTGGGAAACTTTACTTGAATGAAATGAATTAATATCATTGGAATTTGTTTACTACTGGTATTTCTGGTTAAATCTAACATAAATTTTAAAATTTACAGGGACTTTGTGGGGTTTCTTATTTAGTATGTTTTGGACACTGCATATTAGATAAACTGCCCTGGTGCTTTGTTATTCTGTGCATCTTCATGTATATGTCTATAATTAGATAGCTTTTTAAACTGTCTACAGACTATGGAGGAAAGCTTCTTTACAGAATTTAAGAGGTGGACATCATCTTTAACTGTTTCCACCAAGACTTAAGTATCAAGGGAAACAGAGCATAATGCTGTAAAGATATATAATTTTTGAGCTCTCACAGAGTCCAACTACTGGGGCTAGAAAGAGGGGGAGGGATAGCTTAGTGGTTTGAGCATTAGTCTGCTAAACCCAGGGTTGTGAGTTCAGTCCTTGGGGGGGCCATTTAGGGATCTGGGGCAAAAAATCTGTCTGGGGATTGGTCCTGCTTTGAGCAGGGACTTAGACTAGATGACCTCCTGTGGTCCCTTCCAACCTTGTTTTGAAATTTTTCTGTGCTAGGCATGAGGGAGGGAACTGTGGGTTTTACTACACAAACCGTTACTTGTACAAATAGTCCCACTGAAATGGGGAATATCTAGTCTCTTGTATAGGTGTGGAGTCACCCAAGAAGAGGGAGCTGGTGCAGTTCCACTGTGCAGAGGGCCGTTCTGTGGGCCTGACTGTGCAGGAGGAGAGGCCCTGATATAGGAGGGAAAATGCAAGAAGATCCATCATTATATGCATTTTGTCTTCCCCTACCCCCACATGGGGCAGTGTAAGAATCTACTGAGGCTAGTTCTGCCACCTAAGGTCTGGAGGGAAGATTCCTGCCCCTGTGCAGGTTCTGAATGCCCCACCAAGTTACTTGTGCCAGAAACCTAGGCTCAAGGTTTTTGCTGATACGTTCTACTTACACAAAAGTTTGTGGGATCAAACCATATATTGAGAAGGCGGAACAAATATGGTACAAGTTTTTGTGTGTATTGACTGCAACAGGCAAGACATTTGTGTCCTGTCTTGTTAATACTTGTTAATAGAAGGTGGACTTTAAGATAGTTTTTGTACATGTCATGCATGTAATAGGTGGTGAAAAGATTAATATGTCAAGTTTGGTCTGGGGTCGAGGAGGGGTTTGGCTTGTGTCAGTTATGAAGGTGCAGATTGTGCCTGTAGAAATTGGGCTTAATTTTGGATGGAGGGTATTAGGAGTACTTTTACATTTCTTTATTTTCCAATCTTTTTATTTTGTCATGTTATAAGGATTCCACCAATTTAAAAGTCTCTTCTATATGATTCTTGTTACATACTATTGTTACTTGTAACAGATTATTATAACTATTTTATTCTTTGTACATTTGACAACACTTTGTGTATTTAGTTTCACTTTTTGTCTCTGTGAGTTTTTGACCCAGCAGCAATGGAGAGAAAAATATCTTAAAATACTGAATATGTTAGTACTACAACAATAATTGGCAAGGAGACTTGGGACGTGAGAGCTGAATCAACTACTTAATTTATTTATTTTTAAAATTGACTACAGTTTGAGTTGAATTTATCTCAACTCTAGAATTTCACAGCCTTCAAATTGTTTTAAAACTATATAAAGCTCTTTTAGGTCTCTTTATATTCCCCCTTAAATTGTTATACTTAAAGCTTTAACAAGATTTTTAGTCTTGAAATTTCTGCAAGTTTTTAAATAAAGTTTTTATTAAAAATGGTTCTATGACACATGGTTCATTATAAGCTTCAAAAGCAAAGATGTATTGGTCTCTGTATTTGTTAATATTAATGCAAACCAGCACAGGGTCCCTTGCAGAGTTTATAATGTCTACAGAAGTCACTAAGTAATCTCTGCCTAGAAGCTCCACACCCTGATGTCTTGAGTATTCCAGACCCTCTCTGCATTCAGACTATCTCTCTCTCTTTCTCTTCCCTTTTTTTTTTTTCATCTGCTATTGCAAACACCCACTTTTTAGTCAGAGGTAATATGTGGAGGCTGTGTTTCTCAAACTGGATCATGTAACTTAAAAATTAACTCTCTCTCTCAAGCATCTTACGTAGATGCTTTCTTAAAAAAAAATCATATATGTCAGGAGCGTATTTCTGTTTGTGAGTTTATTATAGGCATACGTTTTATTTTAAATTATTATTTCTTAAAATAGCATTTTTTTCCCGAATAATTTTACATTTCCACTCTACTGTGCTTTAGGGATAAAAGGCCACCTTACCAAATTCATTCACTATAAAAATGGCATTGAGTATGCCTTAAATGAAGGACAGGGTGAGTGAGGTAATATCTTTTATTGGACCAACTTCTTTTAGTGAGAAAGAGCTCTTCTTAAGTTGTTCTCCTTATCATGTAACTAGGAATGTGCTCTGAAAACTTTAGCTGGTGTTGCATATTTTTTCATGAGGGACTATCAAATGCCTGAATGGTTAAAATAGAGTGAGGAAGAGGATAGGGTCTAACAGGTTGGAGACTAGGGCTATGATGAGCTAATCTATATTTGGACTCTATAGGGCTGTGAAAGAGAACTCAAACACAAGAGCCAAAAGATGGGTTTTGTCTTATTATTTTGGCTGCATACAGAATACAAACTCTCTGCTGTTCCTTCTTCCCTTCAAGTCCTGAAAGGCATTGATTCCTCCCCCACTTCCCGCTGGGGATACAAGTATTGTTAACCATGTGCAGCTCTAAAGTAGTATAAATGCAAGCAAAATAGTAGTTGATTTCTTTAGTCAATTAATTATCAGAGCTTTAAAATTTTAATGAAAACTTCTAAGTAATAACTAATATTTTCTAATAAACTGGCTGATAGTAACCATGGCAACAGCTGTCTTTGGCCTTATGGACAGTATTATTGCTGGATTAATGAAGCCTTTAGTTGCTTTTGTAGCCTGTCGCCTGTGTGGGGAAGTTCAGTAGAATGTCTTTCAGGTGACTTCAGCAGCATTGCAAGTCCGTTTGTTGCAGTGTGCCGTTGCCTGTCTCTCTCATGTTCCAGAATTTCTTGGCCCTTTTTCTGCTGCATGTTTGTGGAGGTGCTGATGATGCCTGACTGCCTGGAAATGTAGGAACTGTGCTATGCCTCTTAGTACAGACTGTACTTGCATTTTTCACTGGTTTTGCAGGGAATATATATATCTTAATTCAGAGCTCAAAATAATGACTTCTGGGTTTGGAACACAGTATGATTTTCCTTCTATGATGAATCCTTCTTAGAACAGGCTGGTAGGGGGAGCTGCCTTTCCCTCTATTGAACTAGAATACAGTGTATGTTTTCAGAGGCCTATACTGAAATACAGCCATTTAATTTTCAGCTAAGCTCAACTCCCTTTCTAGAGAAAGGGCAAGCTGCTGTTTCAGTGCATTTTGGTGATTTGAGAAAGAGTAATATATTTCCAAATAATAAGTAGTAGGCAAGGGAAATACTCCTATCACAAAAATACTTTTCCCAGTGAAAATCACAGGTGTTGTTATTGAATGTAACAGTCCTGATAAAAATCTGAGTTGTTTAAAAAAATAATGTATGCAAGCCAAAGCCTTTTCTATAGATTTTAATCTAGACAATTGCTGCTTTTTTTTAGTTATTGGTGAGTTTAGTGGTGATGATGTTGAAATGTGTTCATCTTAAATTTTATTAATATAATGAATAATGATGATTTTGGTATAATGTACATCGGGATCTCTGTGTGATATGTATATATGATATTGTAAAATGAGATGGTCAAAATATGGCCCCTGGAGATGTGTATTATAGCCTACATCTGGCCTCATCTTAACTAAGAATAGGGCTTATCATGGAGGCTACAGGTCTCAGTATACAGAGCTTTATTTTTATTTTAACAGTCTGCTAGATAAAGATGAACCATTGCATGCTGGGATCTGTAGTTTTCAGGAGCCAAACTTTCATATTCATGATAATGGCTTGTGAACACAGCTATACTTTATGTAAACTAGATATGGTCCTCAGACTCCCAGCAAGCTGCTTAAGTGGCCCTTAGTTGAGCAGTTTGGAAATCCTTGGTGTTCCTATTATGCAGTAGAAATATTCTTTATTTACAGGTTCCTTGTAACCTCCAGTTGAGTAGTTTGTTTAGAGAACAGTAGTTGTTGGAAGACTTTTTTCTGCATGCAGAAGAATTATATAATTAAGTGCACTAATATACTACTTGATTTGTGATTGTAAAGGATACTAATTGTGAAAAACTATCAAGAATCACATGTTTCAGAGTAATTCTAATGTAATGGATGTGTAACATTTGGCACCAAAAGTCTTTACTCATCTGCTATCAATATTATTTCCTCCTTCTAAATTAAAGCATTGTAGCTGTGTGGCTTGTACTGCTATAGTTTAAGGTGAATTGAAAGGCTTTTTGCCTGCCAAGATATGACTTCAGTGTTCTGTGTTTATTGAGGTCCAGTGATACCATAACTAACCTCTAAAACAGAGCAGAAAAGTGCTTTCCTTTCACTGCTTTAGGGGTTAGTGATGTCATTAGCTGTTACCAGGGAAACACAGAACCCTGAATTCAGGTTTTTGGCAGGTAAGACAAGGATTAAATTATGTTCAGATATTTTGATTTCAAGTGTCTTTGAGCATTGCTCTTCATTCCTAACATAGGGAGAGTTCCCATTGAAATCAGTGGAAGTCTTGCCTGAGTAAGGACTGCAGAATCCATTAATTAATTTTAACTCTTACAAATATATTGGGCCAATTTAATCTCTTGCATACCTTGATAGGCTTCAGTGGAGTTAAACTAGAGATGAATTTGGTTCAGTTTGTTAATGAATGATATAAATTTGTTCCTTGTCCAAGGTCTTGCTCACCAAATTTGAGACAGAAATTAATTGGTGTCTAAATTTTTGCTTTAAGTAAACAAACTGTTTTAACTCTTTAGTTGTACAAGTATTTAGAGAGAATACCTTTTTGTTATATAATTTGTTCTTAGTGGTTTATTTTAAAAGTCAAAGCAGTTGTGAAGTTATGCAAGAGGAAAAAATCTGAAATCAGTGGTTGAAGAAATAAGTTAAAATATTTAAGGCCCCTGTCATGGTTCCTTCCCCACTCTGAACTTTAGGGTACAGATGTGGGGACCTGCGTGAGAACCTTTAAGCTTAATTACCAGCTTAGATCTGGTTTTGCTGCCACCACCCAAATTATTTAAGAGTTATTTGGGAAACTCTGTGTACCTCTATCTCCCTCCCAAGTACTATAACCTTTCCCTGGGTAGCCTTGAGAGACTCCTCCACCAGTTCTCTGGTGAACACCTGTCCAAACCCTTGGATCTTAAAACAAGGAAAAATCAATCAGGTTCTTAAAAAGAAGGGTTTTAATTAAAGACGGAAAGGTAAAAATCATCTCTGTAAAATCAAGATGGAAAATAACGTTACAGGGTAATCAGATTCAGAGAGCCCAGAGGAACCCCCTCTAGCCTTAGTTTCAAAGTTACAGCAAATAGATGTAAAATCCTCTCAGCAAAAAGGAACACTTACAAGTTGAGAAAACAAAGATAAACCTAATGCGCCTTGCCTGGCTGTTACTTACAAGTTTAAAATATGAGAGACTGGTTCAGAAGATTGGAGAGCGTGGATTGATGTCTAGTCCCTCTTAGTCCCAAGAGCGAACAACCCCCAAAACAAAGAGCACACAAATACAAGCCTTCCCTTCACCAAGATTTGAAAGTATCCTTTACAGGTAAAAGGATTTTGGTGTCTCTGGCCAGGAGGGATTTTATAGTATTATATACAGGAGGGCTGTTACCCTTCCCTTCATAGTTATGACAGCCCCAATCCTCCGAAACCTTATATATGTACTTAAACATGTGAGTAGTCCTATTGAAATCAGTAAGAAAACTCGTATACTTAAACTTCAGCATGTGCACGTTTTTGCTGGATGAGGGCCTTAGGTGTTTAATCTTGGAAAGTGGCTTCTGGGCATATGCAGTAATTAGTTTGAATACAGGTCCTTATGGTAAAAATGTTTTCTCTGATTCACTGATCAAATCTAGTTGTCCGTATGCTCTCCTTATACATGTGTGAAATGTTGGAGCTCTGCTATGAAGATCTGAGAGGGAATTTTATCTGGAGTACACATTATTTGAATATATATTTGCATAACAGCTATCAAAATAGTAACTGTCTCTTCTACTCATTATATGCATTTCAAAATATTTTAAATATTTAGATGGTAATTAGCTCCTTTTGAGGCATGAAGTTTTTTTCAGAGCTGGTGTATTGTGTATATTAAGCATTTTATTTCTGGTGGTTATCTTTAAAACTCATCTACAAAAAAGGAAATAGATATAGAAACTTATTTAAATAATGCCTTGTATGTAGACATAATGAGTTGCAACTAGTTAGTCATAGCTTTCTCTAAATACGTTCTATATCCACACACAACATAGTTAATACACTGTTAGTAACTATGTCAGCTAACCATGCGTCACCCTTGCCAGAAGCATGCTCTGTAATGACCTGGTTACAGGAAGATGACCATTATTGTGCTGTAAAGGTGAAACCCCTAATTGTTCCTATGTATCTGGGTAGGCTGGACCTCTTTCCTAGCTCTTTGTATGGTAGGACATCTCAGAGGGCATTGCCAAACATATTACTGGCGTTGCTCTATGTGCGTGTCTTCCAAAGACTCTAGCCCTGCTTAGGTAGTATGTGATAGTTGCCCTATTTACCCAGAATGCACTGATAAATATACTGTTAGAGAGTGCGATAAATGTGGATGTACAGATGTACATGATATATAGTTGTATTGTGAAAAAAGCTGGTCTGTAAGTCTATCCTGTCTTGTAACAGGGTTGGATAAATGTGTCATGACTTGGAGTGAAATCCTGGCCCCACTGAAGTCAATGCCATTGACTTCAGTGGGGTCAGGTTTTCACGCTGTTCACAAAAACATAATTGGACCTAGAGCATAAGGGTAAGAGTGAAACTTCACTAGACAGTGTGGTCTAATGGATGGATCACTGGGCTGGGACTCAGGAGGCCTGGGTTCTGTTCCTGTCTCTGCCATTGGCCTGTTGGGTGGCCTTAGTTAAGTCACTTAATCTCACTGTGTTTGTTTTCCCCATCTGTAAAACTAGGATAATGATACTAACCTTGTTTGGAAAGCACTTTGAGATCTACTGACAAAAAGCACTGTATAAGAACTAGATGATATTAAAGAGTTTTTTGCTTTAATTGACCAAAGAAGTAGCAAGAAATTAATCGCTGTTGTGACTAAGCTATAGCATTGATTATAGTCTCTAACCTCTCTTGCTGGTACAACAGAATGGTTTAAATACAAATACTCAACCTTAACTTTGAATAAGTGGTCAATTTTTAACAGGAGTGTAAACATATCTCTCTGTAACTTTAAAAAAAAGGAACCTGGAGGGCTCAAGGGACTGGTAGTGAGATATGAAGCTTTAAACTGGCTTGAATCCAGTTTAAGTTCATAATAAACAAAATTTCTTACAATTTCACAACTGTGGCCTGGCCTACACTACGCATTTAAACCAATTTTAGCAGCATTAAACTGGTTTAACGCTGCACCCGTCCACACAGTGAGGCCCTCTATATCGATATAAAGGGCTCTTTAAACTGGTTTCTGTACTCCTCTCCGATGAGAGGAGTAGCGCTGAAATCGGTATTACCGTATCGGATTAGGGTTAGTGTGGCCGCAAATTGACGATATTGGCCTCCGGGCGGTATCCCACAGTGCACCATTGTGACCACTCTGGACAGCAATCTGAACTTGGATGCAGTGACCAGATAGACAGACAGGAAAAGCCCTGCAAACTGTTGAATTTCATTTCCTGTTTGCCCAGCATGGAGCTCTGATCAGCAAAGGTGGCGATGCAGTCCCAAATCCAAAAAGAGCTCCGGCATGGACCATGCGGGAGATACTGGATCTGACTGCTGTATGGGGAGACAAATCTATTCTATCAGAGCTCCGTTACAGAAGACGAAATGCCAAAGCATTTGAAAAACATCTCCAGGCTATGATACAGAGTCCACAGCACAGTGCTGCGTGAGAAGTGTAACGGAAAGCCAAAGAATCAAATGGGCGTTCATGGAGGCAGGGAGCAGGTACTGAGGACTCCAGCTATCCAGCAGTCTCTGAAAAGTATTTGCATTCTTGGCTGAGCTACCAATGCCTGTAGGGTCAAACACATTGTCCGGGGTGGTTCAGGATATAGCTCGTTAATTTACTCCCCTTCCCCCCCCCCATGAAAGAAAAGGGGGAAAAAATCATTTCTTGACTTTTTTCAATGTCACCCTATGTCTACTGCATGCTGCTGGTAGACGCGATGCTGCGGCAGTGAACAGCAGTCTCCTCTCCTCTCCCCTCCCTCCCCTCCCTGGTGGCAGACGGTACAATATGACTGCTATCCATCATCATCTTCAGCCCATGAGTGCTCCTGGCTGGCCTCAGGTGAAGTTGGCCGGGGGCGCCTGGGTAAAAATAAGGATGGCTCCTGGTCATTCCCAGTAGATGGTACAGAATGGCTGGTAACTGTCTTCATCATAGCAACTGGGGGCTGAGGTCCATCAACCCCCTCCCTTTCATGTGTAAAGAAAAGATTCTGTACTGCCTGGACTATCATAGCAGCGGGATACTGGGCTCCTCTCCCCGCCACCGTTTAATGTCCTGCCTGGACTATTATAGCAGCTGGAGGCTTCCTCCCCCTCATTTTATCTCACTAACAAGTCAGTGTTTCTTATTCCTGCATTCTTTATTACTTCATCCCACAAATGGGGGGACACTGCAACGGTAGCCCAGGAGGGTTGAGGGAGCAGGGAAGCAACGGGTGGGGTTGTTGCAGGGGCACCCCTAAAATGGCATGTAGCTCATTATTTCTGCGGGATCTGACACGGAGCGGCTGTGCTCTCTGGTACACTGGTTCTGTAGTTCACTTGCACCATATTCTAGGCAAGACTGACTCTCTCTTTTTAGATACCATAAAGGAGAGATTAACTCAGGGAGTCATTCCCATTTTTGTCTTTGCGCCCCCGGCCAACATCAGCCAGAAGCACCCATGACAGCAGCAGACGGTACAGAATGACTGATAACCGTCATCTCATCACCAATTTACAATGGCATGGCAGACGGTACAGAACAACTGATAACCATCTCTGCTTTCTTGCAAAGGCAAACGAATGCTGCTGTGTAGTGCTGCAGTACCGCGTCTGTTAGCAACATCCAGTAGACATATGGTGACAGTAAAAAAAAAAAAAAAAAAAAAAAAGCTGAACGGGCTCCATGGTTGCCGTGCTATGGCGTCTCCCAGGGCAATCCAGGGAAAAAGGGCGCAAAATGATTGTCTGCCGTTGCTTTCACGGAGGAAGGAATGACTGACGACATTTACCTAGAATCATGCGTGACACTGTTTTTGCACTATCATGCATTGGAGTCTCAATCCAGAATTCCAATGGGTGGGGGAGACTGCGGGGACTGTGGGATAGCTACGGGATAGCTACCCACAGTGCAACGCTCCAGAAATTGATGCTAGCCTCGGACCATGTACACACACCACCGAATTAATGTGCTTAGTGTGGCCGCATGCGCATGACTTTATGCAATCTGTTTTACAAAACCGGTTTATGTAAAATCGGAATAATCCCGTAGTGTAGACATACTCTGTGTGGTCTCTGTGAATTGAGATGGTGATACCAATCCTGTTCCTATAGATGTCTACTTTTCTCTTACAAATTCACCATCATATTTGGTATTAATTGGCCCTCTTGTTGGCATTCTCTTCAGAGACACCAAAAATGAAAGGATCTGGCAAACAGAACTCCCCCCTTATCACATAGAGAGGATGTCTCCAGTTTAAGGCTGAAATGAGTTGGAATAATGAACTACTTCTGTCCATTCAGTACTTGTCCTTTGGGTCACTAGAGGTTGAGTCCTGAAGTGAATTCTATGTAGATGGAAATTTGTATCCCACGGAGCCCTATTGACTTCCCTTGAGTAGAGTCCTAGAGCAGGGGAACTCATTGCAGGATCAGAGCTTAAGGTTTCACTTTTAAGGGCTGCTGATTGCCATGTTTTACCAGATTGCTTCAAACTCAAATTAAACAAAACTACTTCCCCTGCTTCAAATATTTCTCATTGTTTATATAACAATTTTGCCATAGCTTGAAATTTGAGAAGTTTTTGCTGTGTTGTTACGGAGGCTGTTCATGGATGCCTGATTGTTGATGTAGAAATTTTATAGAAAAAGACCATTGGATCAGTTGCTTTAAAAAAAAAATGTAAGTACTGTAATTATTATAGTGAAATACAGTTGTTTTAGCCAATCAAATCATAAACATGTTGGACAGTTACTTTAAATGTTAAATTGAAGGTGGTTCCTGTTTAGGGGTTAATAACAGTATCTTCTTGGCCTCAAGAGTTGATTAGCTCATGATAAGACTATTACTGTGTTAATAAGAAGTTGTTATACTGACATTTTAAATTAAATATTGAAATTGTAAATGAAGAGAAAAAACTGTTTAAACACAAACTAAAGTTGCTGTCAAACTGCTGAAAGGAAAATTTTTTAAATTAAGAAAAGACCCTTTTGGACCTTTCTTTTCACAGCTTCTTAACTCCTGTAATTTCCCTTCTTCCTTCCTTTTTTTTTTTTTTGGTAATCCTTTACCTATTCTCCTCACTGCAGGTCATCAGGGTTTTTGTCCCAAAAATAAATGTTCTATTTTGTTTACAGTAAGCCAAATATACCCCTGGCATAATTAGTGACTTCAGCTTGCTACATAAGGGGTAACTTTGTCTCATTGTTTTTAAGAATTGAGGTTCATGCGGTCCCTTGCGTGAGCAAAGGGATGAAAATCTGTCAGATCTCTGCTTATGGCCATAGAAGATGTTGTTGGATAGATAGCACTTCATTGTCTGTCTTCACCCAGGCCCGGCAGAAGTTAGTCCTCAGGGATCCATCTCTGTGGCTATGGAAGGGATAGACCAAAGGTCAGGAGAGGTTAGGGATGGAAGATGGATGTTCTCCATACACTTTGCTGTCTTTCCCTCACCTCTCTAACAAGGTTAAGTATTCCATTAAAAAAAAATTAACACTCACAGTACCATTATTTACTTTTGTGTTTACTTCCTTTGCACTGTTGCCCCTTCCTGTCTCGTTGGGCTTCTAGGAACAGTGGACAGTAAGAACTATGTCACTTTTTAGGGGACTAAAACTTATTATATTGTGGGAAGGGAGCTTGCCCTTGCTTTCTTTGTGGGACCTTTTCACAGCAGTTTCCAGTCCCCTATGTGACTTTTTCCCTGCTGTGTAATGATCAGTCTGAATTGTGAGGGGTTGGTATTCTTCCAGTATAAACAATGTCAGAGAGAAGTCTTGAACTGTAGGCAGTGAAAGATGCAAAGAAAGAGGTGAAAGAAGGGAATGAAATATTTCAATGGTTTGTAGTGAGGTTTTTTTTGTTTATAAACATCATTTTTAAATGGACCAATTCCACTTCTAAACTTTTTCCTAGTTTTTTCTTTTTTCGTGTAAAATTTTTGTGGAATTTTTCTGCTTTCTGCGACTTTGTTGGTAGTACAGAACTTTAACATTTGAGTGCATCAGTCAATCTATACAACGAGATTATAATAGCCATTCAGAACAGAGAGGTGTGCATGATAATTTTATTGGTAAATGACCATACAGTGACTGTTCAAATAAATTATCTATAATAATCAGAGAGCAGGGAATTGCAGAACTGGAAAGTGGCATTTTGGACACTTTTGCTATATGAATAACAAACACTAAAAATGTCCATATCTACCTCAGTTGCACAGCAGTCTTGCACCCTGGCTGTGAATTCCATTTAATTTCACTGTACACAAACTAAAATTGTACACTTAAACAATTTCTTATAATCTGATTGGAATAAGTGTTCCCATTACATATTTTATAATGTTTGCAAATCTCACTGCTCATATTGGCTAATAATGGCCATCAGAAAAAAAATTTGCATTAGTAACTGTACATTACAGTAGAACCTCCATTATGAACAGCTTGGGAATGGAGGTTGTTTGTAGCTCTGAAATGTTTGTAACTCTGAACAAAACATTATGGTTGTTCTTCAAGAAGTTTTACAACTGAACATTGACTTAATACAGCTTTGAAACTTTAGTATGCAGAAGAAAAATGCTGCTTTTAACCATCTTAATTTAAACGAGGCAAGCACCAAAATAGTTTCCTTACTTTCTCAATTTTTAAAAAACTTTCCCTTTATTTTTTAGTAGTTTACATTTAACACAATATTACACAGTATTTGCTTATTTATTTATTTTATTTTCTGGTCTCTGCTGCCTGATTACATACTTCTGGTTCCAAATGAGATGTGTAGTTGGCCTATCAGTTTTTAACCCTGGTGTTCGTAACTCTGAGATTCGTTCTACTCTATTTAAATCCCTCCTGCTGGCTAGTTGCTACTCTCAGAACTCCGTCTGTATGTCCACAATAAATGTGGCCACCCCAGCTTTTTATGCCTTCTCCATCTAATCCCAGATACTACATTAAAAGGATGAATTACTTGTATAGAGGGAGGAGAGAGCTAAACCTTCCTTAAAGTCCTTCCAGGGAGGAATAGTAGTAGGGAGATAGAGGGTAGAGGGACGGCCCAAATTGAGATGGGTAAGTATGCTTGTGGGTATATGGAGTCTGGTAATTTTGAGAGCAATAACTAGTCAGAGCGTAGGGATGGGAGGGAGAGGACAGAGAGCACAGTACAGTATAATAAAAATTTAGTATGTTCCTTGTTGGCTAATAACACATCCAGAGTTGCTCATAATATTATATATATTCAAAAGACTTTACAAAGTTTGGGTTAGACTGACAGCTGATGTAAATACGCTTAGCTCCGTTCAGATCAATTGAGTTAGTCTGATTTTCATCACTTGAGAATATGGCCCATTATTTTATTCTGTGAGGGAAGTAGACAGCTAAATATTATCTCATGTTATAGATTAGGGGGCTGAGAGAGAGGGAAAATGACTTGCTCAAGATCAGAGTAAATCAATTGCAGACCTGGAACTAGAACACAGGCCTCCTTGATTTTTTGCTTAATTCAGTAGAATTCTGCCTCCTATAGTTTTTGATAGCCTTGAATATGGTTACCTTCTGAACAGGAACTTCCCAAATTATGTAGTTACTGAGCATTACTGTACAAACAAACTCTGCCCCACAGAAGTTTATAGTCTTATAAGACACAGAATGTACAGTTCAGACATACAAATATATTGAGTGGTTGTTCATTCTTGAAGTCCTGCAGATTTGTTTTTCTTTAACTTGTATTTGGTGAGTTATCACTAGAATGACAGGGTGAAATGTGCTTTCAAGCAGGGATTTGAATGCGGAAAGGAGGTTGTTTGGGGCACAAAGAAATGAGGAAATGAGTACTAAATGTAGGATGTGCACCAAAGAACCATGTAATATTCAGGTTACATAGATCATAGGGAAGCAGTAGCCCCATTATAGTTAAAGATTAATAAACATTCAGATTAGGACATGTAAAAATTAAGGTTGCATGCACAACCTTAACTGCTCTCTTGTATGTGTGCATTATGATACAATCTTTCATTGCATCATCAGGTACTGTTTCTTATATAAGGATAATGGTAACGTAGCTGCACTTGGACAACCAGCACAGCCTTCCTTTGGTTCAGTTCAGAGAATGGTGCAGTTATATATAAAGCTAATTTAATTTCGCGATCAGATGTGCTGTGTCAGCCAGTCTTTCCTATTTATTCTGTGTTTTATCTATTAGGTTGTTTGAAGCATAGTTTACTAGATACTTTTCACAGTATTCAGTTACAGGAGTACCTATCTGTGTGTACACACAAGGGGGCAGGGGTTTTTTAATTTTATTTTTTATTGTTTTAGGGGACAAAATTAAGGTTAAGGATTTTTGCTTTCTAACTTCTGAATAAAGCTTGACATAATGAGCACTGAATGAGGCAGTGTGTAATAAGTGGCCTACTGTGTTTGATACTTAGTAAAGTTAGCTTTATTCTCTGCCATATAAAAAAGGTACATTGAGAACTTTGTAAAGTGAAGCATTCAGAAGTCAAGAAATGGAAAGCTGTAAATCCATGTACAATCTTAACACTTCTCCCTGTGAGGATGCATTATGATCTTTAATTACATGATCATATGCTGTTCTCATTTTGTTCGTTGTGCTGGTTGGACGATGTGCAGTAATTGAATTGGGATAAATGTATTCTTAAATAACTTGTTAGAGCAAAAGTTGAGATGAAAGATACAGAGTCAGCTAAAAATGAAAAACATATTTTTGCACATTACATTATAATGTGTATCTATATATCTCTGGATATTAGTCATCGGCCAGGACCCCTGGTACTCGGCATAGTACAAACACAGAACAAAAAGATGGCCTCTTCCCTAAAGACATTAGATTGATAAGGAAACAGTAGACACAATATATTGATTTCCATCACAGAATAATATAACACTTTAATTATGACCTTGATATCAGCAAATACTCAGTTGGTGTGTACAGGTTAAAATGTGTGGTGTGTTATGTGATTATGGGGCTAGCATAAGATTGTAAATAAGGTTTTGTATTGTATTGTGAGAGGAAATTAGTTTGATGTATGTAGTGTTTATTTATCGGTTGGAGGCAGAAGAAAGTTCCCTGTGATGTGAGTCTGCTACTCTAAGTGGAAATAGTTTGCATGAGCATTAGAGTATGGTGAAGATTGTCCCATAATTTTATACCTTTTTAGGGTTTATGTTAGGGAGTAGGGCAGGGTGATGTTACACTTGAAGTTTAATTCCTTTTAAACTGAGTTTTAAGTGTACAGAATATAATACATAAAAATGAGTTACATAGTGCTTAGTAGGTCCATCTGAGACAGGCAACTGCCGTATTATATATGTGCCCACATGGGATGATTTAGACACATACATAGTATGCCTATGGTACAGGGTGTCAGTTTGTGGTTTTGTCACTTTATCTGGCAATTACTTGGCATTAGGGCTGTTGATTAATTGCAGTTAACTTACAAGATTAACTCAAAAAAATTAATTGCGATTAATTGCACTGTTAAAGAATAGAATACAAATTGAAATTTATTAAATATTTTTGGATGTTTTTCTTCATTTTCAAATATATCTATTTCAATTACAGTGCAGAATACAAAGTATACAGTGCTCACTTTTTATATTTTTATTACAAATATTTGCACTGCAAGAATGATAAAAAAAAATTATTTTTCAATTCACCGCATACAAATACTGTAGTGCAATCTCTTTATCATAAAAGTGCAACTTACAAATGTAGTGGTTTATTTTTTACATAACTGCACTCAATCAAAACAATGTAAAACTTTAGAGCCTATAAGTCAACTCAGTCCTACTTCTTGTTCAGCCAATCACTAAGAGAAACAAGTTGGTTTACATTTATGGGAGCTAATGCTGCCAACTTCTTGTTTACAATGTCACCTGAAAGTGAGAACAGCCGTTCACATAGTGCTGTTGTAGCTGGCATTGCAATATGACATGCCATATGCACTAAAGATTCATATGCTTCTTCATGTTTCGGCCATTGTTCCAGAGGACATGTTTCCATGCTGATGATGCTGGGTTTTTTTTTAGCAATAATTAAATCAGTGACTGAACTCCTTGGGGGAGAATTCTATGTCTCCTGTTCCGTTTAACCTGCATTCTGCCATATATTTCATGTTATAGCAGTCTCAAATGATAACTCAGCACAGATTTGTTTTAAGAACACTTTCACTGCAAATTTGATAATGCAGAGAAGATACCAATGTGAAATTTCTAAAGATAGCTACAGCACTCGACCCAAAATTTAAGAATCTGAAGCGTCTTCCAAAATTTGAGAAGGATCAGGCGTGGAGCATGCTTTTTAGACATCTTAAAAGAGCAACACTCTGATGTGGAAACTACGGAACCCAAACCATCAAAAAAAAGAAAATCACCTTTCCGCTGGTGGCATCTGACTCGGATGATGAAAATGAACATGTGTTGGTCCACACTGTTTTGGACTGTTAGTGAGCAGAACACGTCATCAGCATGGACGCGTGTCCTCTGGAATGATGGTTGAAGCATGAAGGGACATGAATCTTTAGCGCATCTGGCCTGTAAATATCTTGCAATGCTGGCTACAACAGTGCCATGCGAACGCCTGTTCTCACTTTCAGGTGACATTGTAAACAAGAAGTAGGCAGCATTATCTTCTGCAAAAGTAAATAAATGTGTCTGAGCGATTGGCTGAACAAGGACTTGTAGGCTCTAAAGTTTTACGTTGTTTTATTTTTGAATGCAGATTTTTATTGTACATAATTCTACATTTGTAAGTTCAGCGTTCATGATAAAGAGGATTGCACTACATTACATATAGTAGGTGAATTGAAAAATACTTGTTTTTTACAGTGCAAATATTTATAATAAATACAAAATGAGCACTGTACACTTTGTATTCTGTTATAATTGAAATCATTATATTTGAAAATATAGAAAACATCCAAAAATGTTTAAATAAATGGTGTTCTATTATTAACAGTGTGATTAATTGCAATTATTTTTTTAATCACTTGACAGCTCTACTTGGCATACAAATTTTTGAGAAGATTTTCTCTTATAGTGGGCATGATACAATTTTATAGAACAATGAATGGTACGAAAAGGTAAATCAGGTACACTTATTTTATCCTCCTTAGTGGTACAAGAACAAAGACACGGCCATTGAAATTGAAAGGCAACAAATTTAAAGTTTGTATAAAATTTTCTTTTACTATCAGTAATTTGTGAAACTCCCTGCTACAATATTATTGAGGCAAGGAACTTAATAAGATTTAAGCAAGGTTTAGATAACCTGAATAACAAGAATATCCTCAGTTATACAGGATAAACATTTTAAGGGATATAAACCCATATGCTTCATGACATAAGGCAACCAGTGCCTTGGGCTGGAAGAAATTTTAACTGTGGGCATGTTTGTGAATAATTTTTTTTGTGGGGGAAAGCTTGTGCTTTTTGAAGAATTTTATGTTGACCACTGTCAGACAGGAGAGATTGGATCAGATGGACCAATTAGTTAAATCCTTTGTGGTGGTTTCATTGTTCCTGGAGTTGTAATACAATAGAACCTCAGAGTTGCAAACACGTAGGGAATGGAAAAGCAGCAGGGAGTCCTGTGGCACCTTAGGCCACGTCCAGACTACCCGCCGTATCGGCGGGTTAAAATCGATTGCTCGGGGATCGATATATCGGGTCTAATCTAGACGCGATATATAGATCCCTGAGCGCGCTTATATCGATTCCGGAACTCCATCAACCCCAACGGAGTTCCGGAATCGACACGGAGAGCTGCAAACATTGATCCCGCGCGGTGTGGACGGGTGAGTAATCCGATCTTAGATATTCGACTTCAGCTACTTTATTCACGTAGCTGAAGTTGCGTATCTAAGATCGATTTCCCCCCCCTAGTGTGGACCAGCCCTTATAGACTAACAGACATATTGGGGCATGAGCTTTCGTGGGTGAATACCCACTTCATCGCTATGGTTGTTCTTTCAGAAGTTTTACAACTGAACTTGATTTAATACAGATTTGAAACTTTATATGCAGAAGAAGAATGCTGCTTTTGGCCATCTTAATTTAAATGAAACAAGCCCAGAAACAGTTTCCTTTCCTGTCAAATCTTTTTTGTTTTAAATGTTCCCTTTATTTTTTTAGTAGTTTACATTTAACACAGTCCTGTACTTTATTTGCCTTTTTTGTGTCTTTGCTGCTGCCTGATCGCGTACTTCCAGTTCCAAATGATTGGTAAGTTTTTAACTCTGGTGTTAAATACTCTGCGATTCTACTGTAGTTCTGTTGAAATTGTTACATTTGCAGCAGTTTCTTCACAGAGTTGGAGAATACCAACTGCAATGCATTAGTGATACAGTGTGTTATACAGATATGAATATATGTCAGGGGTGGCCAAACTTATTGACCATTTGAGCTGCATACGACAGTCTTCAGAATTTCAAGAGCTGGGATGCACCTGCTGGGGCTCGGACCTTCAGCCTGGGGGGTGGCTTCAGGGCCTCAGTCCTGTGGGAGGCGCCTGCCCAGGCTCCGGGCTTCAGCCCCACTCCTACTGAAGCCCTGAGCCCCATCAGGTGCATCCTGTGGGGATGAAGTCCTGAGACACGTCTCCCCCCTGGGCAGAAGCCCCTAGACTCACCACCCCACTGCAGGGCAGAAGCCTTGAGCTCCCCCCACCTGTCTGGTAGATGGAGAATGGGAGGAGGGCATGCGGGGGGGGGCTCCGTGAGCTGCACTTTAACTGTAAAAGAGATGAGTGCAGCTCTTGAGCCATAGTTTGGCCATTCCTGGTATATGTTCTCAATATATTGTAAAATGGCTGACGCCTGAGTTGCGTTGCAGTTATGGTTTTGTATGTGTTGCTTACATCTACACAGCTTCATGTTAGCATTTTTCCTGAATGACTTTTTCAAGAGCTGGGAACTTTAACAAATAGTATAAATTCAGTCTGTATTACTGTAATCCCTCCAGTATTGTGTTTCTTCTTCTTGTGACATCTGTATATTCCCACTTATAGGATTGATGGTTCCTGGGATTGAGCTGTGGAATATTCTTGATAAGTGTCTATTGGGGGTCTTCTCTCGTCCTCCCTTTGTGGAGGATTCAGAGGGTCTAAAAGGGGCCTAAGCTGCCCTTCATTTCCTTCTTAACAGCCAAAGGTGCAGCAAGCTTATACTGCATGCAGTACCTTTGATGCTTACTTTGTTGATCTTTCCTTTTCTTCTGCCCTTTCAGGGCTGTTTAGTTTTAGTTTTTAAGTTTAATTTAAAAGAACAAATCAAAAATGGTATTTGTTGGGTACAAGCATTTTCTGGATGTGCATAGGGCAGAAGGACTACCTCATATCCTCTTATTGATGAGGGAAGCTCCTCAGGTCCAGTGGACTAAGTCTGGCAATGTGTAAGTCCAGCATCATCTATGGAGATCTGCTAGTCCAAGTGTCTCTGTGCTGTGCTTAAGCATTGATTAGGTCCCCGGTCTTAACCAGTTGACTGAGACCAATGCTGAAGTTCTGGTATAGTTCAGATGTTACTGAGGTCCCTGGGTCCCTTCAGGATGACCTCATTTGGTGTCAAGGTCCTGATGCTGTTGATTGTAGTGAGCTAGAAATGGTTTGTCCGCTGGAAGTGGCACTAAGATCCTTGGATCTAGCCAGGTTGTCAGAGTCCAGTGCCTAGGGTATAATACCATGGACTCTATAACACTTCATCAAGTGGTTCTTGCCTATTTAGTGTCTACACAGCATTCTGGGTCATCTTCATCTGGCACAATAGAGTCTGGTAATCAGTGCACAGTGTAAGTGTCACTCAGACCTCTGATTCTACCAGTGAATTTGGAAAACCACTAGTTGAAGTGATTCTGTACCCAGCTCATGACAGTAGGATCCTTGGATCCATCTTGTTCTTCTTCGAGTGATTGCTCACATCCATTCCAGTTAGGTGTGCGCGCTGCGCGTGCACGTTCGTCGGAAACTTTTTACCCTAGCAACTCCAGTGGGCCGGCAGGTCGCCCCCTGGAGTGGCGCCGCCATGGCGTTCGATATATACCCCTGCCGGCCCACCCGCTCCTCAGTTCCTTCTTACCGCCGTGTCGGTCGTTGGAACTGTGGAGCGTGGCATAGCTGTCCTCCACGTCCCTAGCTCTCCTTGTTAACTCTTGTTATTGTTATAGTTGTTAGTTAGATCGTTAAGTGTAGTTAGTAAGTAATTAGGTGTAAATAGTGTTGTAGATAGTTGTTTGCCGGGGGCTGTAGCCCTTTCCGGCACCCGGCACCGGGCTCATGCCTGGTTCGCCGGGCTTCAAGCAGTGTGCGGCCTGTAGGAAGCCTATGCCTACCAGCGACCCCCACGACGCGTGCCTGAAGTGCCTGGGGGAATCGCACAGATCGGACAAGTGCCGCATCTGCAAGGCTTTCAAGCCCAGGACAAAAAAGGAGAGAGACCAAAGACTCAGGACTCTCCTTATGGAGGCGGCACTTGACCCGGCGGCTTCGCAGGCCGTGATCTCGGCGCCGGCACCGGATCGCACCGGCACCGGGAAGACTCGCTGGCACCGACCTTCTCCGGCACCGGGTGCAGAGCCGAGACAGTCAGCGTCTGCTACTCCAGCCAGGCAGACCCGACTGGAGCGCCCGGCCTCGACATTGGCCGCGGCGCCGCCAGCATCGTCGACTCCGGGCCCGGCGGGTCCGTCGAGTCCGGTGCCGCCAAGCTCCCCCATAAGATCTGGGGTTGAGCTATTGGTCCCATCCACGCCGGAGACCTTCACCTTGGCACGGGACCTTATTGCCTTAACGGAGCCTACTCAGCTGCCACCTCCGGTGCGGGTCGCATCTAGAGTCAAGCCCATGATGTCGGCACCGTCTCGGGACTCGCGCTCGCGATCCCGGTCCCGACGCCACGGCAGATCAAGATCTCACCGCCGCTTGCAGTCCCGGCACCGCTCCCCTCGGCGGTACCGGTCGCACTCGCGGCACCGATCGACCTCCAGACGGTCGCGGTCGGACTCCAGCCGCCGATACCGGCACCGTGACTCCAGGAGCCAGTCCCGCCATCACTCACCGCACCGGTCGACCTCCCGGCACCGAGCTGGTGGCAGGTCCCGGTCGACCTCCCGGCACCGCGTCGGTGGCAGGTCTCGGTCCCGATCCCGGCACCGAAGCGGCGGCCGGTACCGGTCCAGATCCCGGCACCGAGACAGAACCTGGTTCTGGTCCCGATCCCGGCACTGCTATGACTCCCAGTACCGATCCCCGGCACCGAGAAGATCTTCGCTGCCGACTCGCGCAGACCCTTACCAGCCAGGGTCGGCCCCGCCGTGGCCTTCTAGGCAGCCGTCGGTATCTTCGCAGACAGACAGCGGGTATGCGCTAGGCACCGACCGGCAGGCGGCGCTCTTCCAAGACCCGCCGCAACAGGACCAAGGCCCGCAGCAGTGGGGGTTTTGGACCCCATGGGCATACCATCAAGCCCAGGGCCCCCAACAGCTTCCTGCTAGGCCTGCGACAGCGGAGCACAGGGTGCCGGAAGCCTCGTTGTCTCACCCCCCTCCCTCCCCGGATGGAGAGGAAGGGTCCAAGCAGCAAGACTCTACTCTGGCTCCTGAGACAGAGGCGAGGGCCGAGGGGGACCCCCCATTGGACACTTTCTTGCCGGGGGTCTCCTCATCCTCCTCCCCTGATGAAGCGGTGGCTGGCACCTCCTCCAGTAGCCCCCCCCCCCCCCCGCTGGATCTCAGGGCGCACCAAGACCTCCTTAGGCGAGTAGCTCAGAATCTGAGCCTACAAGCCGAGGAGGTCTCGGAGATCGAGGATCCGATTGTCACCATCCTCTCGTCGGATGCTCCCACCAGGGTCACCCTACCCTTCATTAGGACGATCCAGGCCAACGCCAACACAATCTGGCAGTCGCCGGCCTCCATCCCCCCTACGGCGAGGGGTGTCGAGAGGAAGTACATGGCCCCCTCCAAAGGCTACGAGTACCTCCATGTCCACCCGACACCGTGTTTCCTGGTGGTGCAGTCGGTGAATGACAGGGAGCGTCCTGGACAGGAAGCTCCAGCCCCAAATCCAGGGAGGCCAGGTGTATGGACCTCCTTGGACGCAAAGTCTACTCGGCTAGGGCCCTGCAGCTCAGGGTTTCGAACCAACAAGCCCTGCTCAGTAGGTACGCGTTTAACTTGTGGGTGGCAGCGGACAAATTTAAAGAGCTGCTGCCGCAAGACGCCCGCCAGGAATTTGCGGCCATCCTAGACGAGGGCATGAAGGTTGCACGAACATCGTTGCAAGCTTCTTTGGACGCTGCAGACTCGGCTGCCCGCACCCTCTCCTCGGGGGTAACGATGCGCCGTATCTCCTGGCTGCAGGTCTCTGGCGTTCCACTGGAGCTCCAACATACCATCCAGGACGTCCCGTTCGAAGGCCAGGGCCTGTTTTCGGAAAAGACAGACCCGAGACTTAAGAGTCTCAAGGACAATCGGGTCATTATGCGCTCCCTAGGGATGCATACGCCGGGAACGCAACGCAGACCCTTCCGGCCACAGCAGCAACAGCACCGCAGGCCATATCCCCAGTTCCGCCAACGGCAGGACCTCAATAGGCGCCGTGGCAGGAATGGAAGGCGTAGGCATTCGAGGAACCAAGGGGGGCAGAATCAAAGCTCCTCTAAGCCCCCGCCTGGACCCAAGCCTTCATTTTGAAGGTGCGCCCGAGGGCGCAGTAACAGTTTCCCCCACGGATCCTTCCCCCCCGTTTTCCAACCGCCTTTCGTTTTTCCTTCCGGCATGGACCCAAATGACATCGGACCGCTGGGTCTTGCGTACGGTGCAGACGGGATACCGCCTGCAGTTTACATCGTTTCCTCCTTCCCGCCCCCCTTCCTCGTCCCTCTTCAGGGACCCCTCTCACGAGCAATTCCTTCGACAGGAGGTACAGACGCTCCTCAACAAAGGAGCTATAGAGGCGGTTCCGGAAAACGAGAAAGGCAAGGGGTTTTATTCCCGCTACTTTCTGATCCCCAAGGCCAAGGGAGGCCTCAGGCCTATCCTCAACCTGCGAGAGCTCAACAAATACCTGGTGAAGTTGAAGTTCCGCATGGTATCCCTGGGGACCATTATCCCATCCCTGGATCCGGGAGACTGGTACGCCGCCCTCGACATGCAGGACGCTTATTTTCACATTGCCATTTGGCCACACCACAGACGTTTCCTTCGTTTCGTGGTGGGCCCCCTTCACTACCAATTTGCAGTCCTCCCATTTGGCTTTTCTACGGCCCCGAGGGTCTTTACAAAATGCATGGCAGTCGTTGTGGCACATCTTCGGCGCAGTCATATCCACGTGTTCCCTTACCTAGACGATTGGTTAATTCGGGGCACGTCGGAACTGCAAGTTTGCAGCCACGTCCGCGTGATCACCGGCCTGTTTGCTACCTTGGGCCTCATGATCAACATGGACAAGTCCACCCTGATCCTCACGCAGAGGGTGGAGTTCATCAGGGCCGTCCTGGACGCCACCGTTGCCAGGGCTCTTCTGCCGATGCCGAGGTTCCAGGCATTGTCGGCGATCGTTCACCGATTGCGGGCAGCCCCCTTGACATCAGTACGGACATGTCTAACCCTGTTAGGCCACATGGCAGCATGCACGTTTGTGACCGGTTATGCTCGGCTCCGCATGAGGCCCCTCCAGTTGTGGCTCATCGAACATTACCGGCCGGCAAGGCAGCCGCTAGACATGCTGATCACAATCCCCCAGGGGGTGTTAGATTCTCTCGACTGGTGGCTAGACCAGTCGGTAGTGTGTGTGGGGCTCCCTTTCCACCCGCCTCAGCCCTCGGTGTCCCTGACAACGGATGCCTCAGATCTTGGCTGGGGGGCTCACCTGGGAACCCTGAGAACGCAGGGCCTGTGGTCTCCGCAGGACGTGAGGTTGCACATCAACATGCGGGAGTTGAGAGCGGTCCGCCTTGCTTGTCAAACGTTCTGTCACCAGCTTCAAGGTCGTTGTGTCGCGGTGTTTACCGACAACACGACGACCATGTACTATATCAACAAGCAGGGCGGCACCAGATCCTCTCCCCTATGTCACGAGGCGATGCAACTCTGGGACTTTTGTGTAGCCCACTCCATTCACCTCACGGCTTCCTTCCTCCCCGGAGTACGGAACACGCTGGCGGATCGCCTGAGCAGATCCTTCCTATCGCACGAGTGGTCCCTTCGCCCGGACGTCGCCCTCTCCATCTTCCAGAGGTGGGGTTATCCCCGGGTGGACCTCTTCGCGTCCAGGGGGAACAAGAAGTGCCAGGCGTTCTGCTCCTTTCAGGGCAGGGAGCCCGGGTCTATAGCGGATGCCTTCCTTATTCCGTGGACGACCCACTTGTACTACGCGTTTCCCCCTTTCCCTCTGGTCCACAGGGTCCTTCTGAAGGTGCGCAGGGACAGGGCTCGCGTGATCATGGTAGCCCCGGCGTGGCCCAGGTAACATTGGTACCCCATGCTGCTGGACCTGGCCATAGCCAACCCAGTCCCCCTGCCCCTTCACCTGGACCTGATTACCCAGGAGAACGGGACTCTCTGTCATCCGGACCTGCAGTCGCTGCACCTAGCGGCATGGTTCCTGCGTGGCTGACCGGTTCTGAACTGCGCTGCTCCACACCGGTACGGGAGGTGCTTTTGGGCAGCAGGAAGCCTTCCACAAGAGCGACATACTCAGCCAAGTGGAAGCGTTTCTCCTGTTAGTGCGTGGAGAAAGGTCTCCGCCCTATGGAAGTTTCGGTGGCCATTATCTTAGACTATGTTTGGTCCCTCAAACAACAGGGTCTAGCGATATCGTCGTTGCAGGTCCACCTGGCAGCTATCTCCACCTTTCACCCGGGTGGGGATGGCCGCTCCGTTTTTTCTCACCCGACGGTGTCTAGATTCCTTAAGGGGCTGGAACGTTTATACCCTAACGTCCGACTCCCTGCTCCAACATGGGATCTTAACCTGGTGTTGTCTCGGCTCATGGGGCCCCCCTTCGAGCCGTTAGCTACTTGCTCCCTACTTTATCTCTCTTGGAAGACTGCCTTTTTAGTAGCTATCACCTCAGCTAGGCGGGTGTCGGAACTCCGGGCTCTTGTGGTAGACCCCCCGTATACAGTCTTCCACAAAGATAAGGTACAGCTGAGGCCACACCCTGCCTTTCTCCCCAAGGTAGTCTCGACCTTCCACATCAACCAAGAGATATTCCTCCCGTTTTTTTTTCCCGAAACCTCACTCTTCCGGTAGGGAGCAGCAGCTCCACTCGCTTGATGTCCGTAGGGCTCTCGCGTTCTATGTGGAGAGGACCAAATCGTTCCGCAAATCCCCCCAACTTTTCGTGGCAGTAGCGGACCGCATGAAGGGGCTTCCTATCTCCTCACAGTGGTTATCCTCATGGGTTACTTCTTGTATCAGGACCTGCTATGAGCTGGCCCATGTTCCTATGGGCCGTGTGAGTGCGCACTCTACCAGGGCGCAGGCGTCGTCGCTGGCTTTCCTCGCCCGTGTGCCCATCCTGGAAATCTGTCGGGCAGCGACCTGGTCATCGGTCCACACCTTTGCTTCCCACTACGCCCTGGTCCAGCAGTCTAGAGAGGATGCGGCCTTCGGATCTGCAGTGCTCCATGCCGCGACTCCTCGCTCCGACCCCACCGCCTAGGTATGGCTTGGGATTCACCTAACTGGAATGGATGTGAGCAATCACTCGAAGAAGAAAAGACGGTTACTCACCTTTGTAACTGTTGTTCTTCGAGATGTGTTGCTCACATCCATTCCACACCCGCCCTCCTTCCCCACTGTCGGAGTAGCCGGCAAGAAGGAACTGAGGAGCGGATGGGCCGGCAGGGGTATATATCGAGCGCCATGGCGGCGCCACTCCAGGGGGCGACCTGCCGGCCCACTGGAGTTGCTAGGGTAAAAAGTTTCCGACGAACGTGCACGCGCGGCGCGCACACCTAACTGGAATGGATGTGAGCAACACATCTCGAAGAACAACAGTTACAAAGGTGAGTAACCGTCTTTTCAGTGTAGTTCAGAGCCAAATATCCAGCACTGTTATCTTGGATAAACCATTTTTCGGTGTGGTTTGGTGCCCATTACCAGAATACTCAGGTCCTTGGGTTTATCCAGGTCAACTGGGTCCAGCGCCAACACCAGTGACTGTCCCTGTAGTGCTGCTTACTAAAGGTATGTGAATGTCAAAGTTCTGAAAGACCTGCACCCTTGATTTTTCTCCATCAACTCTATGCTTAGCAGTCCAGTGCTGAAGATCCAGTGCTATAGGTTCAGGAGAATTGCATACATGGAAGTTCTACATCTAGCATGAGAGGCTTATAGGTCCCCAGATCTTTCTAGTTTGACTGAATCTGGCGCTGAGAACCTAGCATAATTGACTATTGGTTTTTATAGATGGCACCATAGTCCCCTGATTGTCTGGGGTACTACTGAGTCAACATTCTTAAATCTGGGTCTCCTATCCTGGAGTCTTTCCAGCATCAGACATTTAGTTTCACATACACGCTACTCAGCAGTGATTTCTACTAATGGTACTTCTAGCTCCTACAGAGACAGTTGAATGGATCTCTAGGCATTCCTTTTGTTGGAGTTCCTCCAGATGAAATCAGTAGAACTGTTCATGTTTTCAGTCTAGGGTCCTGAGTCGGACCTGGAATGGCCTATTTTTGGCTCTGAAACCCTTCAACTAGTTTTCCTAACCGAGGTGTCTGAGCTCTGAGATAACTTGGCACTGAAATCTTGGAAACTGTCCTTAGACTCAAATTGAAGTGGCTTCATCGTTGCACTATGTAGTGGCTCCAAAAATGACAGACTTCTCATCTGGTGCTGATGCTCTGACTTTTTAACTATCAAATGTCGTCATTGCCTGGAGACACCTAAATTCCAAACACCAGTGTTAGTATTTTCTTTCTGAAGACGGGCTGTAAAGAGCTTTCCTAGATTCTGCACCTTTATCATTCACTGACATAGATTTAGCAAGCCAACATGCTTCTCCTACTTATGTGAAATTGACTGCACAGTGATGTCCCCTTAGCTTTCAGGGAACAACACCTTTTAAAATAAAAATTAGTTTTGGCAGCCATTCCTTGGACCACTCTGCCTTGCCGCTGAAGATCTCAATTCAGATCTGATTGAGCCTTCTGATGCCACATGTCCAATGCTTCATTTTGGGAATCAGTTCTGCTTCAGTGCCAGGAAGACCTTGGATTTGTAGCTTTCATTTGGGTGTAGTAGACTATCTGTTTCAGGTGCAGGTGCCTTGGAAGTTTTTTTTATTATTATTTTAGTTGAGCCTGATTATTCAGGTAGTAACAGTGCCCAGTGGGAAAGCACTTAATTTGTAATTTTGGAATTCTTAACCAAGACTGATACCGACAAAGCCAAGAAATTAGTGCCCTGTGGTGCTATTCATCAGCCCCCACAGCGCATGAAATGATTCCTATAAGGTGACATATGCATTATATATTGCCTTTTAAAGTGACAAACTTGAGCCTACTATTAGGCCAACTATTCACAAATATCATGAGATTTTTTCTTTCAAGCAGCAAACTTTAACCTCCCATCCCCACCCCACTTAAAAAAACCACCCTGCTATCCTGACCTCATCTGTCTTGAACCTCAGGGCATTCATGGCTATATCTAGACTGGTCCACAAATTGATTTTATAACAGTGCAACTGGGTGATGCCTTTATCCAGGCTATGTTTTTTTGAAATCTGATGGATCCTATTGAAAAGGAGGAACTTTTGACCAAACAAACCTCTCTTAATGTTGCAGTCTATTACACTTTGAACATTAAGAACTGTTTGAGATCCTACTAGGCATAGTGGATTGTGATTTCAGCTTCCACCTTCACATGCTCAGAGCAAAAGTCTTTACTCACCTTAAGATAACCTAGTTTATGGAAAGGTTGCATCCCAGTGGGATACTTGAGGTTAATTGCTTTGCCTTGATGGCTGCTTCAAAGGAAGCAGTATTTCTTCTTAGCAATACACTTGGCTGTGCTCTGTACACCATGAGGTGGGTGAATGCATTCAGCCGCTCAGGTGGTGTTCATTCCAGTGCACATTTCTCTTTTGCTTTGGGGTGGGAGTCTTGTGTCACAAAGCCCTTGGGACTTTTGGTCTGTTGTTTGTCAGAGTATCCCTTTTAATACCAGTGGTTCTCAAATGTATTTGATCGGGTCCCCCCTTTTTGTGTCTGTTGTTGTTTATGTCCCCCTCCCCATATACCACCACCCAGCTCTGAAGGCAGAGCAGAGAGTAGCAACTGCTGGCCCGGTGCCCACCTCTGAAAGCAGCGCCTCGCCAGTAGCAGCGCAGAAGGGAGGCAATGTGAAAAGTGATACTTGTCAAGCTCACTTTTCAGAGCAGACTTAGCTCTCCTTTGCCACTCTTACTTCTGCACTGCTGCTGCCACTGTTAGGCTGACAGCCAGAGCACTGCCACCTCCAGCTGAGGGATTGGGGGGAAGGGAGAGCCCGAGCCTGGTCTGCTTCATGGTTAGGGATGGGCAGGGAGGAGAGCCTGAGTCTGGACCATGGGGCTCCAGCTGTTGGCATCGAGTGGGCGGGGCTTCAGCTGTCTCCTTTATCCCTGCCTCCTGGGTGTGCATGGCCCTTTCTCAGGAGCCCCAGTCACCTGGGGCTAACAGCCCAGAGCTCTTTTAAAGTACACAGCTTGCGCCTCCCTTGACACATTCCTGTGCCTCCCTTGGGAGGACAGCCCCATACTTTGAGAACCATTGCTTTATAATAGGGTTTCTCAACCTTTTTCTTTCTGAGGTCCCCCCAACATGCTATAAAAATCCCACAGCCTGTCTGTGCCACAACTACTATTTTTCTGCATATCCAGTATATTAAAAATCAGGGATGGCATTAGGGGGTACCAAGCAGGGCAGTGGTCTGGGGCCCCACACAACAGGGAACCTTGTGAAGCTAAGTTGCTTGCTTCAGCTTCAGCCTTGGGTAGCAGAGCTTGGGCTTAGGCTTTCTGCCCTGGGCACCAGTGAATCTACCGCCAGCCTGGCTCTCTAGTTTATTTTGGCGGACCCTCTGAAACCTGCCTGTGGCCACCTGGGGGCTCCTGAACCTCTTGTTGAGAACTGGTGCTTTATACCATTCACCTAGGAAGATGGCATTCCCCATAGCCATTGCTACAGACGTAGTGAGATACAGACCAAATGACTAGTCCTCTATAAACTGTAGTTCATATGGCAAATGTGATTTGGTCAATGACCTCATCCACACTTCTAGTTTCCTTTTCCATTCTGTACAGACCATTATCCTGTCTCTCTTTCCTCAAGTCTTTTCTTTTGCACCCTTGTTATGACTTGGAAGGTGTTTACCTTTTCATATCTTCGAGTAAATTATTCATCTAATCTGAAGGTAGCAGCCATTGCATGCTGCCTTATTGTTTTTTTTCATTGAATTTGTATAGATGTGTGCTTGAAGCTCTGTGTGCTTTGAGGTCATCTGAGAGAGTAAAATTGTGATCACTTCTAATGCTCTCTGGATGACCAGTAAAGAGCTGATGCTTGCCTGGTGGTTTTGCAGTCCTTGTTTACATAAAATGCCTCATTTCACCTTCTGATGGGGTTGTACTGCTCGTTCCTCTCCCACAAATGGGAATATTCAGGGGCCGCTCAAAGGAGAGAGGTTATTTACCATATACTGTTCAAGAGTGTTTCCTCTGCATCATCATATTCCCTGCCCATCTTCCCCACTTTGGAGACTCCAGTCAGGACTCTCAGATTTAGGGAAGCAACTGAAGGTTGGTTGGGGACGGGGTAAGCAGCCCAAACAAACACTGCTATCTAGAAGATACCTCAGGTCAAGGCCAGGTGGCACCAATCCCAGAATATGCAGAGATGACACTCCTGAAGAACAAGTTTACTGGTAAGTAACATCTCCTTACGGTGGAGGTAGCACTTTCATTATAACCCTCCCCCCTTTTTATATTTGGGTGCTTATAATTTTTAGAAAAAAAAAAACTTCTGGGCTGCAATTACTGAAAGGATGAATCACCCAGGATATAAAAGGTTTATCTGGTGCAGGAGGGTGTACTTTATACCTCCTGGCACTGACTTAGCTGAATTTGGCTCCCTGTGGACTGCTACCCTCAAGATGTCAGGACCTGTTAGGGCATCATGCCATTTAAGCACTCCTAGACTGCACAGTACACAGGGTATTTAGAACTTGTATGATCTTTCATCTTATGGCATTTCCTCCCTCCCTAAAAAAAGCAAGTAGGATGTACAGTCCAGAAAATTCAAAGTTATCATTCTCATAGCTATCATAATGTGGTCAGCTTATGCATATATATTTTGGTGTAACATTTCATGGCATGTAGTGTAGATTTTTACATGTCAGTAGTTCAGGTTATTTAGAATGTTCCTGACTTTGTTCATTTAATAATCTATTAATATATATTTTAATACAAAATAATAGTTCAAACTAGTTGTTTGATCAGTATATATACATAAGTTTGTGTGAATGCATATTTTTAATGTTTGGCAAGTTGTGAATATTTTTTCCTATACATTATTACTAAGCTTTTATGGAATTTGAACAGTTTCTAGTATACTGCGTAACTGCAGCAGGAACCAGTTAACTGCCAAAAGTTTTCAATTTATAAAAATGGCTCTCATACAAAGGGTTTGTATTAGAACTTTCATTCTGACTTTGCTAGGGTAGGACTGATATTTCAGACACTATTGAGTGGCAGTCTGAAGTTACTTTTTATTTTATCTTCAGTGTCTGATAAGCCAAAGTTGGTTGGTAGTTTTTGTTTTTTTGTGTTTAAATCCTCTTGGAGCTTTCTGTCCTGACCTGGGCAGACTGTTTCAAGGGTTAATGAAATATTTTTATTCAAACATCGTAAAGAACTTTGCCAACATTAATAGAATTCATCCATGCAGAACCCCTGTAAATTTAAGGAAGCACCGTTATCTCCATTTTATAGTTGGAGAAAATGAGGCACTTAAGTGATTTTTTCACCCAGCTTTATACAGTGATATAATCACAAACTGGTGATATCCAGGACTCTTGACTCCTAGATTCTCTGTCTATGTTCCCTTCCTTTTAGGAATGGATTAGTTTCAATACCTTGCCTGTCCACAAGACTGGAACTTGTAGGAGAGTGAAGAATTGGCATAATATGCATATATGCATGTGCCACCCACCACAAAATAAACAACTGCTGTTTTGTTTGAGTAGCCTAGCTGAGATTTGAATTGTTTAATCCCTTTCTGATTTTTCTTCTCAAATCTCACGTGATACTGAAAATTTCACATCTTAATTATAGGTTAATTTTGGGGGCTGCTAACCATGATATTGTCTCTCTTTAAAATGGTGATAAGGATGGCTATCCTCAGAAGTCACTTTTAGTGCCATTAACTCCCTTTTTGTTTTAGAACTATATATATCTAAGGCAATCACATCTGTAGATTTCACTTGAGCCACTCTTGCTAGTGCAAGAATGCATACATCTCTTGAGCCAGGAAGGGCTGCTGTCAGATAGAGGAGTGGTCTCTTCCTCCTTCCCCTTAATTTCTTTCTTAGCTAGTGCAGGCAGATCTTGGAAGGCCAGGGATTGGGATAGGCCTTGGAATTCTGATCTTTAGAAAACACCTGTTTTCAAAAAGTGAAGAGGGAAGCAGCTGCTCAAGTCTTTAGCCAATGTAAATTCAAGAAAAGAACCATATTTAATGAGGAAAGTGTTGCAGGAGTTCAAAGGGGAAAACCAGCTCTCCAAAATAATAGATGGCAGGACTTCCCAATTTATATACAAGGTTTTATATAGTCGACTGTATTCCCTTTTCTCCATGCTTCAGTTGTCATTTGTCTTAGATTGTGAGCTCTTTGTGACTTCTGTCTTTTAACCGGCTTTGTACAGTATCCAGCATGATGAGGCTTCTATTCTGATTGGAGCCTATAGATGCTATCACAGTTCAAATGTTCAATATTAGCAATAAAAGTGGGTGGTAGTGGCTGGGGAGATCAAGTTGTGTGCTGATTTGATGCATTCTCTGGGAAATCATTAAGGTCACCCTTCTTTAGCAGAATCACTAAGGGAAGGTTGTTACCTTTTGAATACATACAAGAAACAGGTGATTGTATTTGATATCGCCTGTGTAACAATTCGGAGAAGGTAATAAAACCCATTCTTGCTCACACTGTGTTTTTGCGGGGGAGGTGCTCAGTTTCATCTCCCCACTTAGCTCAAAGTTTGTCTAGATTTTTTGGAATTTTATTCACATTTAAAAAATACAGACACACTCCCGGGTTTATGTGTGTGTGAAAACAGCAGCTCCTTTGATCTCCAGAATGTATCTAGTTTCCTTTGGCCTGGAGATGTAAACATAAGAATGGTTGTACTGAGTCAGGCTAATGATCAGTCTAGTCCAGTATTGTGTCTTCTGACAGTGGCCAATGCCAGATGTTTCAAAGGGAAAGACCAGAGCAATTGTCAAGTGATTCATTCTCTATCATCTGGTACCAGCATCTGGCAGTCAGAGGCTTAGGCACACCCAAAGCATGGGCTTGCATCCTTGACCATCTTGGCTAATAATATCCATCGATAGACCTATCCTCCATGAAATTCTAAGGCTTCTCCTAGTGCTTAACTTTCCATTCTGTATGCTGACACAAAGCCACTGGGCAGTCTCTTGAGACTCACTGTTACAGCTTGCACTGTACCCAGCATTCCATTCAGAGCAGAGCTATTAGAAAATGTGTATTGGCACTCAACCTTATTGCTTCATTCCTGGGTAAACACAGGAGTAAGACCTGTGACTGGGTGTACAAAATGCCTACTAGACTACTAGACTGCCAACCTGAAACATATTCTCACCAGTAACTGCACACCACACATAACAACTCTTGCTCAGGAACCAATCCATGCAACAAACCTCGATGCCAACTCTGCCCACATATCTACACCAGCGACACCATCACAGGACCTAACCAGATCAGCCACACCATCACTGGTTCATTCACCTGCACATCCACCAATGTAATATACGCCATCATATGCCAGCAATGCCCCTCTGCTATGTACATCGGCCAAACTGGACAGTCTCTACGGAAAAGGATAAATGGACACAAATCAGACATTAGGAATGGCAATATACAAAAACCTGTAGGAGAGCACTTCAACCTCCCTGGCCACACTATAGCAGACCTTAAGGTGGCCATCCTGCAGCAAAAAAACTTCAGGACCAGACTTCAAAGAGAAACTGCTGAGCTTCATTTCATCTGCAAATTTGACACCATCAGCTCAGGATTGAACAAAGACTGTGAATGGCTTGCCAATTACAGAACCAGTTTCTCCTCTCTTGGTTTTCACACCTCAACTGCTAGAACAGGGCCTCATCCTCCCTGATTGAACTGACCTCGTTATCTCTAGCTTGCTTGCTAGCACACATATATATACCTGCCCCTGGATATTTCCATTACATGCATCTGAGGAAGTGGGTATTCACCCACGAAAGCTCATGCTCCAAAACGTCTGTTAGTCTATAAGGTGCCACAGGATTCTTTGCTGCTTTTACAGATCCAGACTAACACGGCTACCCTCTGATACTAGACTACAATGGATCTTTTGTTTATCCTGAAGATGAGCTGAAGTTAGCAGATGTTGCAGGTCAGATCAACAATATTAAGCCATGTCAGATAGCCTTCTAGTTGGAGAGAATAAAAAGGGAGGAGGCATGCTTCAGAACTGGGCTACTCTGAAAGAGAGATCCTAGGTCTGATGAAGAGAGGACTTGAGGTGCTAAGGTCATCACTTAAATTAGAAACCCTATGAGCAGTCCATTTTAGAGCTTTGTCTTACTGATAGTTTGTTAATAAAATCAAACCTCAGGAAGGGGGATGATTTTTGACCCTGCACCATACTTGTAGAATGTATCTTAAAGCAAGTGGGGGATAATCACTTGCTCACAGGGTACAGCAGGAAACAGTTGTAATAGCGCTGCCCCCTTAGCCTCTCAGGGCTGCCATGAAAGCAATAACACAATCTGTCAGAGTAAGTCTGATTGTATTTAACAAGCAAAAAAGGCAGCCATTGGTGGTATACTAGCTGGAGGAAAGCTGCTATAAGAGAAGGAAAACAGATCAAAGGAAAAAATAAGGCCAACGTGTTGTGCAATAAATTGAGGATTTTTTTAACATTTATTTTTAAATGAAGAGACTGAAGGGCTTAAAAAAAGCAGACAAAAAGCTGATGCCCTGGTAGCCGTAAATTTAAAGGGAAATCATTAGCATGGATGGCGTACAGTTTATCTGGAACAGGGTCAAATGCAGAGAGCCTGCTTGACTCACTTAGGCCTAGTGGCAGTTGTGTTGGAGGCCTTAGGAATGCAGATAGCTCAGCAAGTATGTTCTGTCAGTGACGTACATGGAGTGTGTGCAGCTTGCATCCTAAATGCAAGTGGTTGAATTTGTCTTCACTGCAGCAGTTCTGAGACTATAATAAAACCCATTCTCACCATGCTTTTTAAATTATTTTTGAGAGAGGGAGAATTAAATTTAATTACTCAATTTTGGTCAAAGTTTGAAACTATTTTTTTTACCTTGTTTTATTCATTTAAATGTACAGAAAAGTAAAAAAAAAAAAAAAAAAAAATCCAGAATGTGTTCTTATACAAAGCATGGATGCCTCTAAGTGTTCTATAATAATTCATCAGTCCATAAAACTAAAAATCCAAGAACACCTTTATTGTGGTGTTTATTTCCTTTGTATAATCTATATGCACAGCATATTTTAATTGTTGTTGGACAAAGGTGATCTTGTTTTGAGTGGGCCTTTGTGCTCAGAGGAGATTAGGAATGCCAAATTGACAACCTAGCATAAAGAAATAATGGCCAGTGAAATAAAATAAAATGTTCAATTAAAAAGCAAGCCAGATACAAATGTGGAATGAAAATATCCCTTACTAAGTGTTTCAGACAGTATTCAGAACAGATGTTGCATTAATTCAGGTATAGAAAATGTGGCAACTCTATGATGGCAGTGGAGTAGCAACAGTGGTTCTAATCTCCTTTTATTGGCTTCATAGAACCCAAGAGCCAACAGTATCAATGAAAGCTTATTTTCTTGTTAATATGTGTAGGCTTTTATAAAAAATAAAAAATTAAGTGTGTGAAACCAAACTGCCTCTATCCTTCTCCCCCTCCCCCTTTAGGGTTCACTTCTAGGAGTTGTTACAAGGGAGCTCATTCTTCATGCATGTTCAGATCTTGGCCTATTTTGAAATTTTAAAAGCAAGGAGACATGTTGCTTATTGTTTGTGTTTTCTTTGTCATATGAAACACTTCTTCAAGTAGGAAATCATTTCATGAAGGCTACTGAATTGTAGGTGACAATGACCTATGTAGATCAGTTAGATACATCTGGTTCAAATAAGAACCAGCATTTTAAAGGTGAAGGGCTGTATATCCTATTTCCCATCCTTTTAGCCATCTAATATCCTGTTTTTCCTTTTTGAAAATTATCCTAACAAAGGTAAATTAAACTCTTGTATTATTTTTAACTTGGAAATACTTATAGCAGTAAGCAAAACAAACATGAGATTCAGCTGCTTATTTGAATCCTCAGTTCATATCTTCAAATGCTGTCTGTTCATTACACAGTTTAATTTTCAATGCACCTGCTAAAATAAAGAAATAAAATGTGAGGGGCAAGATCCTCAGGAGGTATAAATCATTGTAGCTGTAGTGGTTCAGTGGAGCTATGCCAGTTTATGCCAGTCAAGGAATTGGCCCAAGTTTCTGTTACAGCATGTTAACTTTAAAGGTGACCTGCAAAATGGTTTGTGCTATTTTTGCTGCTTTGACGTATAAAGAAGGTGTGAGATGGCTTTTCTGCTTGCCTTTTTTTTTTTTTTTTAAACATTAGAAATACATGTCTTCTCTAGTTGCTTACAGTGTCTTCCAGGAAGCAGAGATAGAATTGGTATGCTTATAATATCACAAATACTAAGCAAAAATAACATGGTTAAATAAGAGAGGAAGTGATTTTTATTCTGACTGTTGAAAACTTAGGCTTTTTTTTGGTTTGTTTTTAAACTCAAATGCTTAACAGATAGTTGGAAGAAAAGCTTTTTTCAATTATTCAACAGTCCGTGCACTTCATTTGAAGTCTAAAAGAGCCCCCAGTACACGTCTGAGTTATCAAAAAACAACTAAACAACCCCCCCATTCCCCAGCCTAACCAACAAAACAAAGTAAGACAGAGTAGACATTCCTGATCATTCCAAGATTTAAAACAAAACCCACAAGCAGGGAACTATTCAAATCTTCTTTATACATCATAAAGAGGCCTGCAGCAGGAGTGGTCCAAGCTGTTCTGCTGGCTAGGGTGGAAAATATTTTTGGTTTCCCTGCCAAGAAAAAAAAAGCTGAATGGCACAGCAATCTGGTGTCCCTTGGAAATTGGTACCTAGAGCAATCTCCCTGGTCACCTGCCCGTACAACCAGCCCTAGGTAGGGGGCCCAAACCCATTTCTCCCTCACTCTTTCCCTGCTTTGTAGGACAACTTTAAAGGGAGACAGCCTGGTTTAATGAAAGCAAAGAAATCAGTTGAGGTAGAACTTGAATTTACTGAGGCCCAATAGAGAACGTAATTTTAGTATATTTAGGGGTTTAATATACTTCCCTTTGCATGGCTAACTCATTCAGATAATGTTTCATGAACACAATGAGAAGATACAAACAAAAAATACTTTTCATGTTGAAATCACTTTAAAAACATTAAATAATCAGCTCCATAAGATCACCTACTATGAGATCCCTTGCATTCTATAGTCACCAGTGATCTGAACTTTTTTGTGTTTATTTAATGCACCCTTAGGGGTGTAATTTTTTTGGCCTATTTGCATAGAAAAATGTCTGCAGAAATTGTACAGCTAACTCTCATCTATGCTCACTGAAAATCTATTCCTTATTGCATTTGGATCTGATCCTGCAAATCATGGAACTGCCATTGACCTCACTGGGAGTCTCATATGGAAAGATTTCAAGATTTGGCCAGTCACATGGCTTTTTTTGCCCGTAATGCATAAAAAAGTTTGTTTTAGCGGGTCTGTTTTACTATTTAGTGCAAAGATAGGTTTTTTTAAATTATGTATTAATTTACAAATGCCTTCTGTAACACTGTCCATTTCATTTGAAGCAGAAAATACATTTTAAACATAGATTTATTCCTTTAAGCAGTCTTCCATGAAATGGTTTTCATTGTGCTTTTTCTATGGAAATGGTGTACAGTTAATATTATTTATAAGGTGGAAGTAAAATAAGGTGCCTAATGGGACCACCTACCACTATGATAAAGAGACTTGGGGAAAATCTAGGCTCTTGAGCTTTTCTATAAAGTTAGTGGAAGTCTTCGGTAATGAAAAATGTTTTTGGTTGTAAAAGACCAGCATTTACAATAAACAAAGTTCATTATTTTCACTTTAGGTAACTATGTTGGACATCATTTAACAGTTCATTTTCTTGTTTTGAATTTGATTTTCATAATACTTCCCAGAGTGGAGTGATTTTAAATAATTGATTTTAATCATAACTTACATCAGTAAGCCGGAAACCCTGATTAAAATCAGTTATTTCAATCATGTTTTGCATTTGTATTTTTTAGTTATTTTCCTAAGGAAAAATTGATTCTTATTGGCTGGTAACCATTAAAATGTATCTGTTTGCAAATAAATTCAGACCTTACACTAGATTTGATTCTTTTTGCTAACTAGGACAGTAATCTATTTCTGTACACATATATTTAAGGAGTTAAATTTCCAAACATACACTTATTCAGATGAATACATTTTTTACCACTTTTATTTCAGAAAAAGGTGAAAGACACATATCTTCTTAGAGTGGTTGCTCATGTGCACTCCACAATAGGTGTGCGTGCTCACCATGTGCATTGGTGCCAGAAGTTTTCCCTTTAGCAGTTCTCATAGGGAAGTGCCCCAGCGACTCCTGGAGTGGCGTCGCCATGGCATGGTATAAGGGGTGCTGTGCGCTCCCCCGACCCGCAGTTCCTTCTTGCTGCCAGTGAAAGTGCTTTGGAACTGTTTTGCTGTAGCCTTCCCTCCTTGGGCTCTGTTAGTTCATAGTTAGTAGTGCCTGTAGGTTCGGTTTTCTTTTTGGTGTTTACTTAACTAATTCTGAAACTTTTTTTTTTTTTTTTTAAGTGCGCTCGGGTCAGGGCATGCCCCGGGTTTTAAGTCGTGCGACACTTGCAAATGGTTTATGTTATCTGGGGGAAACCCATCTCAGTGACCGCTGCAAGATTTGCAGATCCTTCAAACCTTGGACCAAGAAGGAGCAGGACATTTGGCCCTGAGCCATTTTGATGGAGTCGGCCCTGACCCCAACACCGTTACAAGTCAGCACTGAGCATTGCGGTATCAGTGCATGGTGACCCATCAGTGCCCTCCACCAGTCGGCACAGCTCCCCATCCATGGGAAACTCTAAAAAGGGGAAGAAGAGATCTTCTCAGCCAAGGCATCGGAGCAAGACTGGAAGAGAGACTAAACCCGCGTTGGGCAGCTCTCGGTCCCCATCGGCCTTGCGGCCTCCGACTCAAGTTGAGCAGAGTAGCCTGGTCCACTCCAAGCCAACCTTCCCAGACACCAGTGACCACATTTGGGTGCCCTCCAGGCCGGAGGTCCTGCAGGTAGCTTGAGACATTATGTCTCTACCGGTAGCACTGCTGTCATTGTCTTCCTTGTCCAGAGGCAAGCTGCTGCTTGGATTCCCGCAGTCACCGCCTGGATGGTACTGTTCGCGGTCGAGGGAAGGTTCCTGATGCTGTTCCCCGCTCAGTGACCGTCCTGGGCGCAGTACATGCAGATCCCCATCGACCCCCACCAGGTTGTCTGGCTGGGTACCTACCAGCAGAGGTTCCAGGCAACGTGAAGAGAGTGTGCCCCGCCAAGACTGGGACAGATGGCACCAGAGGTTGTTCTCTCCGGGAAGCTACCATAGCCCCTCATGGTATGGACATTGATGCCATTCCCGCTGTTCATCCAGCTTGAGGTCCCCGCCATGGCACCGCTCCCGCAGCCCTGGGCATTGATCACTGGCACCCCGCCGTCTCGGATCTGCCTGTCGGAGCCATTCGTGGAGCAGCCGCTATAGATGGTATTCCCGCTCCTCCACGCTAGGATCATGGTCTCGCATTCGGCGCCGCTCCCAACGCTGCCACTCGTCCCAGTCTCAGGATAGCGGTTGATCGTATGCCAGCCCGGCCTCCCTTCAGAGTCATCAGTCATGGACCAGGCTAATCAGACTGGACAGCTCGCTCTGCCGGTGCCACAGCAGGTGCAGTGGCACTGGGCTCCCTGGCCAGCGCAATGGTACCAATGGGCCCTGTGGGTCCCAACACAGCCCCTGATGGTGGCTTGCTCAGTGGCTGGAGCCTTGGAAAGACCGTCTGCCTCCCTCTCTCAGCTGCCTAAAAAAAGGTCTGGAGCACTCATCCCCGGTCCCACACTCAGAAGGGGACCAAGTGGTGAGACCTGCGGCACCAGTGGGGACACAGAGTACTGCATCCCCATCCTCATCCTCCTCAGATGAGGCTATCATGGCCACTCCTATCTGTAGTTAGTTAATTGAACTTACTGTTTCTGGTCACCATGTTCTTCAAGACTCAGAACTGGTAAATTTCATCATGTAGTTTTTATCCATGGATTAGAAGAAGAAGAAGAAAGCAGCCCAGTTAGTTTCTTCACTTTGGATTAATTAGTCACTGAACTGATCTAGTTGAATAAACTGGAGTGAAGAAAATATTCTTTCCACCTGCAGAAGGGGCTGCTGCTATCACAAGCTGGTTTAGCATTCAACAAACTCTCTGGTTCTTCATTGAGTGTTGGTCCCTATTGTATTCATTCAACTGAGAGGCTTCACGCGTATGGGATGTGTATAACCCCTCAGTGGAATACATACAGGGACCACACATCTCAAAGAACCTCCAGTTACAGGTAAGTAACCTCTTCTTCCAGGTGCTTAGTCAGTGACTTCCACCAGTTCTGTGGTTTGATTCTAAAACTTGGCAACAAACAGATACAGCTTCATATTATTTTTAATTTAATTTAAATGATTTTAATAGATAATACGTTTTAGGCTTTTAACATGGGTTGCCATAATTTTAAACTTAATTTTAAGTAGGCTTATGTTTAAAAACAAAAATGTATTTAATTAAAAATATCTGATTTAAAGTCAGATGTCTTTCTTTGTAAAGAAATAATTAATTTCTGATAATTCTACAGTACATTTTAATTACTCTGCCCCAAAGTGTTAGTGGGAGTTTAAGAAAAACTTTAATCTATTCATAGTTTGTGCCTGCTGAAGTTAGGGCCTCAAAAGTTTTCACTATTTATCTTTTTTCACTTGCTTGTAATTTTCTGAAATATTTATGTATTGTAGTTTGTGCCCAGAGCTGAATTTTCTGGAAAAGTGAGCACATGGCTTCAGTCATTTTCAGTTATGAATATGTTGACGAACATACCCACCCAGGAGAAAGTATCTTTTATGTTTCCACTGCTGCTGGGTTTTCAGCCTTTGTCCTAGGCTTTGGAACTTAGAGATCTTGTAATTTCACTTGGTTGCCAGCTCCCCCTGCTGGCACACTTAGATACTGCATGTTTATCAGCTTTTGGCTCTGCACTGGAAGGTCACAGCTCTTCTTGAGTGCCCCTCTGTTTTAGAGGCAGGATATTGTATGCTTTTCTTCTTGCTTCTTTTAGCTTACCAACGGTTCTGGTAGGGAGATGATCTTTAACAAAGGGTTTAGGGAAGGCTGGAGTTTCCCCCAGCCAGAGCGCTTCCTAGCAGTAGTTGTAGCAGGTCTAGCCCTAGAATCAAAGGGGCCTCCCCACTCCTGACCTCAGTACCTGCAGTCTCTCCCCTACTCACAGCAGCTGTGCTAGTAAGATTACTGGAGCACGTTGAGCTTTTTTCAGAGACAGAATCTCGCTTTTTAGGGCTTTCCTGCCTCTCTAGCTACCTAGCTTCAACAACCTAGTGAGATGTCATCCAGGAGGAAGGACTTTGCTCAGTTTAAGGGGAAAAAATTCCTGAAGTGTGGGACCCTTCACTGGACTGCTGTAGTTGCAAGCTTTTTCTGCCTTGAAGGGTGGGGTCTAGCATCAGTGCCCATTCATTTCCTGTTTTATTATTCTTTGTGATCATTTTAGGGGTTGTTAGTGTGTGTTCCGTCTTCCCACCCAGGGACTGAATAGACTCTCTCAGTCCAGGGAAAGCTCTGAATTCCATCCTGCCTTGTAATTTCACAGGAAACTCAGATCCTGCCACTTTCCCCCTTGTGTGGCACTGAAAGTTCAAAGTGTACTACTGCCTGGAGTCCCACGTGTGCCCCACCATCCTTTAGAGGAAGAGAGAGAACTGTACTTTTAGTACAATGATTTAAAATACCTTTTCCTCTAATGCAAAGTAGATTAGCTGGTAGATCATATTAATTTCTCCTTAAAAATAATGCACCAAGCAACCTGGCTCCCGCCAAGACACCCTGTATACCAAAATTACTGGAAAAGACTGTGGACTCAGAATACATTCTAGAAAGGATTACGTTTATCAGCTAGGATAGCAAGAACTACCAATTTCAAGTAGCTAAGATTACCAGATTGGCCCAGCTTTTCTCTGTGATGGATCCTGAAACACTTCTAGCTCTTCTTTGAGTGCTTCCTCATGCCCATTCCGAAGTAGGGGGGTGCTCATCCCAAGCACCACTGCCGGAAAGGTTTTTTTTCCCTTAGTCTTATCCTTTGGGTTGGCTCCGGGGCCCCCTGGAGTTGCACACTCATAGTGCCAGTATAAAGGGGCCTGCCACCGCTCCTCCGCCCCTTCACTTCCTTCTTACCGCCTGTGATGGTTGCTGGAACTTCAGCTCATCCTTGTGTTTCTTAGTACCTCTCTCAGTGGACTTAGTTCTCTTACTTGTACATAGTTAGTTTTTTTTAGTGGTTAAGTTTCAGTTATTTAGTTAGCAAATTAAATAGAGTACTGGCCCCACTTATCAAGATTAGCCCTATTGGGGCTTGCCTCAGTCCCTGGGGTTTAGGCTGTGTTACTCATAGACTTTAGGGTCAGAAGGGACTAATGAGATCATCTAGTCTGACCTCCTGTGCAAAGCAGGCCACAGAACCCTACCCATCCACTTCTATAACAAACCCCTAACCTATGTCCGAGTTATTGAAGTCTTCAAATTGTGGTTTGAAGACCTCAAGCTGCAGAGAATCCACCAGCAAGTGACCCATGCCCCACGCTGCAGGGCAAGGCGAAAAACCTCCAGGGCCTCTGCCAATCTGCCCTGGAGGAAAATTCCCTTCCAAATATGACGATCAGCTAAACCCTGAGCATGTGGCCAAGACTCACCAGCCAGCACTCAGGAAAGAATTCTCTGCAGTAACTCGGATCCCATCCCATCACTGACCACTGGGCATACTTATCTGCTGGTAATCAAAGATCAGTTGCCAAAATTAAGCTATCCCATCATACCATCCCTTCCATAAACTTATCAAGCTTAGTCTTAAAGCCAGATATGTCTTTTGCCCCCACTACTCCCCTTGGAAGGCTGTTCCAAAACTTCACTCCTCTAATGGTTAGAAACCTTCGTCTAATTTCAAGTCTAAACTTCCTAGTGTCCAGTTTATACCCATTCGTTCTTGTGTCTACATTGGTACTAAGCTTAAATAATTCCTCAACCTCCCTAATATTAATCCCTCTGATATATTTATAAAGTCAAGCATATCCCCCCTCAGCCTTCTTTTGGCTAGACTAAACAAGCCAAGCTCTTTGAGTCTCCTTTCATATGACAGATTTTCCATTCCTCGGATCATCCTAGTAGCCCGTCTCTGAACCTGTTCCAGTTTGAATTCATTCTTCTTAAACATGGGAGACCAGAACTGCACACACTATTCCAGGTGAGGTCTCACCAGTGCCTTATATAACAGTACTAACACCTCCTTATCTTTGCTGGAAATACCTCACCTGATGCATCCTAAAACCGCATTAGCTTTTTTAACGGCCATATCACATTGGCGGCTCGTAGTCATCCTGTGATCAACCAATACTCCAAGGTCCTTCTCCTCCTCTGTTGCTTCCAACTGATGTGTCCCCAATGTATATCTAAAATTCTTGTTATTAATCCCTAAGTGCATGACCTTGCACTCTTCACTATTAAATTTCATCCTATTACTCCAGTTTACAAGGTCATCCAGATCTTCCTGTATGATATCCTGGTCCTTTTCCATGTTAGCAATACCCCCCAGCTTTGTGTCATCCGCAAACTTTATTAGCACATTCCTGCTTTTTGTGCCAAGGTCAGTAATAAAAAGGTTAAATAAGATTGTTCATAGTGCCCCATTCCAGCTGCCTCAAGTATCTGGGGAAAGCCCACATGCAGGAGTGCTGCAGAATCTGTAAAGGGTTCAGACTCTGCACTAAGAAAAACTGGGACACCATGTTTAAGCTCATCCTCATGGAGGCAGCAGTTCGTCCTCCCTTGGAGCCCAGCCATACCGTCTTGCACCAAGTACTTTGGCCTCAATAAGAAGTGCCCTGGCTTCTCTTTGGGTGCTGCACTGTTCTGCTTCTCCAGTGCTGAGACAGAATGTTTCTTCTGCTTCTTGGGACTCCTAGCACTGACAGTAGTCCCCAGTGCCAAAGACCACTCCTGCAAGAGATTCTCAGCATCACTCTACATTGCCCGTGCCAAGAAAGAAGCAGAAGAAAATGGACTGGGGATCATCCCAACCCTGAGGTCTGTCAGACACAGAGATGCAACCCATGCCAGGCCACTCGGAGATGCCAGCTATTCTCCTGGTACCGTTGACTCTGGCCCTGGAAAGAGCTCTGTTGAGCTCAGCACCTTTGGACTCGCCACCAAGAGAGAGCCATTGGAGCTCAACTACCCTGGCATTACCGTCCATACCAGAGGTGTTTGAGGCAGTTATTGTGCCTGGTACTGCCATTCCCTGCCATTCAGAAGCTGTCAGCGGCAGCACCAGAGGCAAGAGTTCCCATGGCACCAAGGCTCCAGGTACCATCAAAAGGGAAAAACCTGTCTCCCTCCCTCCAGGCACCGCTCCACCCTGCTCACCAGAAAGTGATTCCATGGAATTGTACACCTCTTGCAGGAGCTGACACTGCTCCAGTTGATGTTAGCCAATGGCTGACATGGATCAGGTCATTCCACCAGCAGCCTGGCCACCAGGGCAGTGGTAGGTGCTACTACAGTGGTTGTTTTGGAACCCCTGGGCTCTTTCACCAATCCAGGGATCACAGTCCAGGGAGTCCTGTTCCATTGTGTTGGAACCTAGAGCTCCTGCACCACCATCCCTGGAACAGGGTCCAAGTTCTAATACTGAGCCCAGTGCTGAATTTCAAGACCTGGGAGTGTGAGACCTATCTGGTGCTAAAGGGGAGCCGGAACAGGGCCCCATGCCTCTCCTGGTGAGTCGGTGGCTGGAACAAGTATAGCACCTTCTCAGGATGATGATAGGGCGCACCAGGAGCATCTCCAAAGGGTAGTTCAAAACCTGGAAATCCAGGTAGAGGAGATTAGAGTCCTCCCATGCCCTGGTGCATATTCTTGTGGTATCAGTCCCATCAGGAGTGACTTTGCCCTTGAATGAGGTCATTTTGGACCCCATCAAGACCTTATGGCAGACCCCAGTGTTCCTGTAACCAGCGTCAAAAAGGATGGAGGAAAAAGTACTTTGTTCTAGCCAAGGGGTTTGAATTCCTCTACATTCATCCAGCACTAGATTCACTGGTGGTATAAGAGGCCAACAAGCAAGCACTGCAAGGTCCAACTCCCAAAGCCAGAGATGCCCCAAAATTAGACCAGTCTATTCAACTGGCAACCTCCAGCTCAGGATCGCAAGCCAGCAAGCGCTCTTAAGCGGTTATGATTTTAATTTTTGGAACTCAATGGAAAATTCAGAGAACTGTTGTCCCAGAAGTCCAGGAGTGAATTCTCAGCCCTAGTTGAGGAGGGAAAATTTATGGCAAGGGCATCCCTACAGGCAGCCTTGGTCTCTGCATACTCTGCAGCCCAATCCGTGTCTTCGGCTGTGGTTCTGGGGAGAAGTTCTTAGCTTCAGTTCTCAGGCTTATTCTATGAGGTGCAGCAGACCTTACGGGACCTCCCCTTTGAGGGCTCTTCTCGGAGCAAACAGATGCGTACTGCACAGCCTGAAGGACTCGAGCCATCCTGAAGTCCCTAGGGCTACATACTCCAGCTTCTTCTGTGAAGCACTATAAGCCCCAACCGGCTGCTCGCTTCTATCTGCCACAGTCTCTCTCTAATGAGAGAAGGAGCAGATTATACAAGAGACCTACACCCCAGTCCTTGTCTGTGTCCATGCCTCCCCCCCAGACCACTGACAGGGGCTAAGCAGGCCACTTGAGGGGACACTCAAAGATGACATACCAGGACAATGTGTGGATCCAATTTTCCCCACTTTTTGTGGACCAGTAATTCCACTTTTATCAGGCATGGGCCTGCATTACCTGGGTGCTGTGCACGATAGCACTGTGGTACACCCTTCAGTTCAGTTGTTCCCCTCCTTCCCACTCCCCTTCTCCATACGTCTTCAGGGATCCTTCTCATGAGCAACTTCTAGCCCAAGAGATGTAGTCGCTCCTGAAGATGGGAGCAGTGGAGGAGGTTCCACCAGAGTTAAGGGGCTAGGGGTTCTATTTCCATCACTTCCTAATCACAAAAGCCAACGATGGTCTCACACCAATTCTGGACCTGTGAAATTTCAACAGACTCATGAAGATGCTGAAGTTCTCTGTGGTCTCAGTCTCCATCATCCCTTCCCCAGATCTAGGGAACTGGTATGCCACCCTGGATTTGAAGGATGCTTATTTTCACATTTCAGCCTTTCAGGGAAACGGAAGGTTCCTCAGATTCATCATGAGCCCCGTGCACTACCAATTTGCTGTGTTCCTATTTGGCCTGTCAGCGGCCCCATGAGTGTTCACAAAATGCATTGCAGTTGTTGCAGCCTTCCTGAGGAGACATGGGGTTCAGGGCTACCCTTACCTCGATGAGTGGCTGATCAGAGGTCGGGCCAAGATCCAGGTGTGGAATCATATGTAAAGTTAATACAATCAACTTTCCAGGGCTATTGATAAATATGCAGAAGACTACTCTCTCCCTGGTTCAAAGGGTAGAATTTATCAGGGCGATCCTTGACACAGTTCAGGCCAGAGCCTTTCTCCCAGAAACCCGGTTATGAGCATTTGGAATGCTCAGAGCCTCAAAAATCACCCCATCTCCATGGCAAGAAACTGCCTAAAGCTTCTGGGACATATGCATCATGCATCTACGTGAGACTGCAGCTCAGACCTCTTCAGGTTTGGTTGGTGTTGGTATACGTGCTGGCCAGCATCACTTGCAAGTGGTCTTCACACTTCCCTCTTTGGTGATTTGTCACACCCTTGTTTGGTGGTTGGACCTTGTGATAAACAGATAGCTAAGGGTTAATGTTCTTTTACCTGTAAAGGGTTAACACAGGGAACCAAACACCTGACCAGAGGACCAATCAGGAAACAAGACTTTCAAATCTGGGTGGAGGGAAGTTTTGGGTGTGAGTTCGTTGTTTTTTGTCTTGTGTCTGTACCGTCTCGGCTCTGAGAGTGATTTTTCTATCTCCCGTCTTTCTAATCTTCTGTTTCCAAGTTGTAAATACAAAAGAAAACAATATAAACCTATTGTCTTACTATCCTTGTACTTACATGTGTGTAGTTGCTGGAATGTGTTAAATTGTATTCTTTTTGGATAAGGCTGTTTATTCATTTTTTTCCTTTAAGCAATTGACCCAGTATATTGTCATCTTATTACAGAGACTATTTTTAATGTCTTTTTCTTTCTTTTTTTATATAAAGCTTTCTTTTTAAGACCTGTTGGAGTTTTTCTTTAGTGGGGACTCCAGGGAATTGAGTCTGCAGCTCACCAGGGAATTGGTGGAAGGAAAAAGTCAAGGGGAAAATCTCTGTGTTAGATTTACTAAGCCTGACTTTGCATACCCTCTGGGTGAGGGGGAGAGATTAGATCTCTCGGTGCTTGTGTTTCCAGGACTGGAAGCAGGGAATCTCCTAGGGTCGTCCAGGGAGGGGAGCCTGGGAGGAAGTAACAAGGAAACAAGGGGAGGAGGTTATTTCCCTTTGTTGTAAGACTCCAGGCATCTGAGTCTGGGGGTCCCCCAAGGAAGGTTTTGGGGAGACCACAGTGAGCTAGGCACTGTATAATTCTTAGCTGGTGGCAGCGGTACCAGGTCCAAGCTGGTAACTAAGCTTGGAGGTTTTCATGCTAACACCCATATTTTGGACGCTAAGGTCCAGATCTGGAAAGAAATGTTATGACAGACCTGCAGGCAGTATGTGCGAGAGTCCCATTCTTCAGACCCCAACTGTCAATGTCTCTCATCACAGACATGGGATGGGATAGGGGGCTCCCTTGTGGACCCTCAGAACTCAGGGCCTCTGGTCTCCAGAAGATCTCTTGCTAGACATCAATGTCAGAGAGCTCAGAGCAGTTTGCCTAGCTTGCCAAGTGTTCCAGCCTCATCTGGAGGTCAAGTGCATGTCAGTTCTTACAGACAAGATGGAAAAAAAAATCACACTTTTTTTTTTTCCAATATAAATAGGCAGGGTGGAGCATACTTCTCTCACCTATGCCAGAAAACTTTTTGCTTGTGGGAATTCTGCATAGCCCACTCAATCTACCTCAAAACCTCCTTTCCTGAGGTCGCAAAATGAGCCAGCAGATAGCCTCAGCAGATCTTTCACCAACCACCATGAGTGGTCCCATCTGACTGGATGTGAAAGGCATTTTCCAGAAGTGAGGGACTCCTGCTTCATCACAAACTGATCTGAGAACAGGAAGTATCTTCAGTTCTGCTCCTTCCTGGGTCAGAGCTCAGGATCACTCAGAGACGACTTTCTCCTCCCTTGGACAGACCATCTTTTACCTATTTCCTCCCATCCTTCTCATACACAAGGTCCTGCTGACGGTCAAAAGGGACAGGACGCATCTTATCCTGATAGCCCAGGCCTGGCTGTGTCAACACTGGTACACCGCCCTCCTGGACCTTGGTGAAAACACCAATCTGCCTATCTCCGTTTCCAGACCTGATCTCCCAGCGCCATGGCTGTCTACATCATTTGAACCTCGAGTCCCTTCATCTCACAACCTGAAAGCTCCATGGCTGAATCCTGCAGAACTAGCATGCTCTGGGCCTGTTTGTGAGGTGCTTTTAGGGAGCAGAAAACTATCCACTAGAGCCATTTAGCTGGCAAAATGGAAAAGATTCTCTGTCTGGTCCACATAGAAAGGTGTTTCACTTACACAGTCAATACTACCTATCATTCTAGATCAGGCATTCTCAACCTGTTTTCTCAAACTCTGTAGTCATTTGTTCAAAGGCTTGGAGTGGTTATATCCCCAGGTACGGCAGCCACTTCCTCCCTAGGACTTTAACTTGGTGTTGGAAAGGCTGTCACGGCCTCCATTTGAACCGTTGGCAGTGTGCTCTCTAGCCTATCTATCCTGGAAGGTGGCCTTCCTGGTGGCCGTTGCTTCTACCAGAAGGGTCTCGGAGATCTGAGCCCTTGTTTCGGGAACCATCTTATACAGTCTTCAAGGACAAGGTTCAGTTGTGGCCACATCTGGCCTTCCTTCCAAGGGTGGTCTTGCAATTCCATAGTAATCAGGATGTCCTCCTACTGATCTTCTACCCGAAGCCGCATGCTAACAAGGAGGTACAGATACTCCACTCACTGCATGTTAGATGTACATTAGCCATCTACATAGAAAGGACTAAATCTTTTTGAGAATCTACGCTGCTTTTTGTACCTATTGCAGATGGATTGAAAGACCTTCCAGTCTTGGCCCAGAGAATTTCATCATGTATCACTTTCTATATCCGCATGTGTTGCAACCTGGCAAAGGTCCCTGTTCCTCCTGCCCTGATGGTGCATTCGACAAGGGCTCCAGGATCTTCAGTGGCATTCGTAGTTCAAATTCCTATCCAGGACATTTGTAGAGTGATAATGTGGTTGTCAGTTCACACGTTTTGCATCTCATTATGCCATCACCTAGCAGGCTAGAGACGATGTAGGCTTCATCCAAGCAGTATTACAGTCAGCAGGCCAATGAACTCTGAACCTCCAACTGCACAGCTGGTTGGGAGTCACCTACTTTGGAATGGATATGAGCAAGCACTCGAAGAAGAAGAAGAAATGGTTACTAACCTTCCATAACTGTTGTTGGAGATGTTGCTCATGTCCATTCCAAACCCCACCCCCACCTTCCCCTTCGTCAAAAAGGAACTGAGGTGTCGGCAGTTCGGCAGGCCCCTTTACATCGCTGCTATTAGTGTGTGACTCCAGGGGGCACTGGAGCCTATCTGACGGATATCACTGAGGGAAAAACTTTCCAGAGGTGGTACTTAGGGTAAGCATACTTTGGAATCCACATGGGCAATACAGCTTGAAGAACAACAGTTACGGAAGGTTAGTAACTGTTTTTTTTTTTCCCCCCTCAGATCTCTCCTCTGATCGTTTGCTGAAGCATGTGGTTTGGGACTGGGCCATAAACACTATCTCCAAGAAGGACCTTATCTAGGCACTCTTTGAATAAGTGACACTTTTTGGAGGATCACTAAAGAAAGCATTTAAGAATTCTTTGGACCTGAAAAAGATCATGCCTGACCAGCCCTCTCCTTGAGTTTACAGGGGAACTTAAAATTCTTTCACTACAACTTTCAGCAGCTCTGAAAGTCCTATTCCTTTGCTTCTCTTACTCAGTTAGCACCAGAAACTGTTTTCTAGGCATAAGTGAGATTGCCTCTCAGCTGGCTTCTCCTGCAGACAGTGACTCTTTCACAGTTCCAGAAACCCAACCCTACAGAACAAAAAATGTTTTTCTTCCTTCCAGACCAGTACCACATCAGACAGATTGACTCAAAATAATTCAGGACCCTCATAGTATGTCAAATTCTACCCTCCTCTATCCTTCCTGTTGTCTTCACCTGTCAAATTCTGGATAGTATGGCAAAACACATCTCCTTAGAGAACATGATTTCTGTGCTAGTAAATGAGAGGTTTTCAGGTTTCTATTAAAGATTCTTCATGGGGGGGAGGGAACCAAGAAATTTCTCTCCCACACACCCTACCTCACTCAAGACCAAGATCTGTATAGAGATTGTGCTATGGGCAATGGTTACCTCTTCACTCCTTACAGAATTTTCTCTTTCATTGGAGTTACTAGAAGTGGGAATTAACTCTTCTTTCATCAGTGTGGCTATCCCTTTTTGGGGTAGAAATCCCTACAACATTTATGAGCTAGTCTCTGGCTGATCTGAACAATGATCTGATTAACAGTGGAGATCAGACTGTTGGATGGGGGCACAGAGAGGCTCCCTCATGATTCACGGCGTACTCTGGAAATCCCAACATGGCATCCAGTTTTTGGAATTTCAGGCAGTTGTCATTGTCTTGGCGTATGTGTAATGTATCTCAGGTGGCATGTGACCAGGATTCATCACCAAATTTAGTCTGCTGTTGGATCTTTAGCTTCCCTGACTTGGGCCAGGTGCTGATGGGGAGTGTGATGTGAACACTGAAGCATGACCCCATTGCAGGCAGTAAGGAGCATGATATTTAGCCTGCTTCCAAAAATTCCGCCAGAATTTACAACCCTAGGGGGAAAGCAACAACAGAACCAGTCATGTATCTGGACTAATAGGAAGGAGAAAAAGCAAAGTGCTGAAGAATGAAACCAGAGAGCTCCTACTGTTCCTTGGAGCAACAGGATCAGTCTATGGAAACCACGTACATCCAGGGCACCAGTAACAGCCAGAACAGTTGGGTTAGCTGGCACCAGCTGGATGCAAGAGAATGGGAACTAAATCCACAGATTTTTTTTCAGTCAGGTAATGGAGGAATGGTGTTTCCCTTAGGTCAGCGTATCAGACAATGAAGCTTTTGTCCCAAAAGGTGAACACTTTTCTTGGATAGGCAGTGCTGCCTTATATCTGTTCTCCCTTCCTTCTGATTACCAGGGTGGTAGCCACATAAGAGCTTGTGTAAACTTATCTCCAAATAATAGGTGCGTGTTGTTCTGTCAAAACCCACTTTGGGCTGTTTAGTGGAGAGGCTGATGAACCTGAAATTTCTTCTCTTAGCATGGAGAGAACTTACTTTTTGTCATAAGATGGGATATTGATGAAGAGAAATTTAAATGTTTTCTTCTTTCAATTTGGTTACTTGGTTTTGTGTAGAAAGAAAATGTCTCCCCGTATATTCTCTTCTTTGTTTTTTAATTTTATTCTCTAGCTCTTCAGTGGTGGCAAAATGCTTGAGAATCAAACATAAGTGCAGTACTTGTGTGCCAGCAAGGGGTGCTGACAGGAAAACACACACAAAACAATACCCCATCACCCAAACTGCCCCAAAAGCAAAACAACACAAGAAGAATCTCTACCTCTGCAGTATGGGATGAAGGCAGAAACCCATCAGTACTGAATTGATAAAGCAGATACAGTTAGAAAAGAAAACTACAGGTAAACAAACTAACTTTCTTTTCCCACTCAGAGAAAAAGGGAGGACTTCAAGGTAATTCAAATGGTGGTCATTTTAAGCTTTGAAACATAACACTTAGTGGTCAGTGGAGCTGGTAAAAAAACAAAAAAACAGGAAATTGAATTTTTCCCTTTTAAAAAAATGTTGAAATTAAAAAAGTCAACATTATTTTTATTTTTTTTTAAAAGGGAAAAATTCAATCGACTCCGGTTGTATGAATTTCTTAAAATGAGGAAGTCTGACTTTAATCAGGAGAATAGCCTTTTCAAGTTGGAAAAAACTGGCTGTATAGTAAGCTAAGTTAAATTGAAAACACTTCTGAGAATGGTCAGAAGACCATTACTTTTTTAGACATAAGTTCCTACCCCTTTTTGTGGTGATAGTGCTTGCTCTTTGTGATCAAATAGGCTAGGGATTGCTGTTCTGAAGCTGCTGAAGGAGCAGTTTGTGTGAGAGAGGTGGTTAATGCCTCATTAAGATGTATGCAGCAAAATCCTTCCCCAAAACTCAAGGACAGAAGAAAGTCATAGTTGACAATAATAGAAAATCTTGTGACTTTAGGATCTTTCACCAATTTTTGCTGTATTCTACAACATTGCTCAAATTCTAAAACTAAGGGCTTGTCTAAACTACCCACTGAATCGGTGGGCAGCGATGATCCAGCGGGCTTTGATTTATCGCATCTAATATAGATGCGATAAATCAACTGCCGAGTGCTCTCCTGTCAACTCCGATACTCCACGAGAACAAGGAGTGCAAGCAGAGTTGACGGGAGACTGTCAGCTGTCCACTTACTGCAGTGAAGACACCGCAGTAATTAGATCTAAGCACGTCGACTTCAGCTACACTATTCACATAGCTGAAGTTTTGTCTTAGCTCGACTCTGTGCGGTAGTGTAGACAAGCCCTAAAAGTTTGTTACATACCTTGACAATCTTGTATCTTGGCACAATGTAAACAGATATGCTGCTGCCCTCTTAATCTGGGTTTGCCGAAAATGTTTTCCAGCCAAACAGCAGCAAAAGTGTGAACTCTCTCCTTCCCCCTACTGTTAGCAAAGTATGAACTTCAGGTCCTAATGGGGCTATTTATATGCTAATATTAATGAGCATGAGAAATTAAATGCAAGGACTACATTAAAACAACAGTGTTGCTCAGTTAAAAATTCGGATTCTCACAACAATATCAATTTAGTCATGTTGTGCAGCCTGGGTATTTTGTGGTATAGCTCTAAAAACAAGCAGTTGTTTGAGTGAAGTGAGGTCTAACCCTCAACTTGATGACATTTTTGTGTCTGTAACACAATAACTTGAATGTCACATGCAATCAATTTAAAAATTTCAGGGAACATTCTAGACATCAGCAGACAGAACTCTATTGATTTTTGGTAAAAATGGAAAATCAGAAAGGAGAACTAGGGGGACACGCAGAGCAGAGCTTATATCTGGTTAGCAAAGTCACTGTTTCACTTGTCTGTGATTTGTCTGTAGATCAAAGAACCAGTTGATGGCAGCAGTTAACATCGTCCAGCATAACGGTACCCCCATTTCAACTCTGCCCTTACTCCTAGTACAATTTAAAAATGTTGATAGCCTTGAATGACTTATCTCTTAGACACAAAGAAAAGAAATAAGGAGCACACGAAGCCACTAATGTCGTGTAGGAAGAATGAAGGGAACATGGAGTCCTGGGATGTGTGCGTTTGGGAGAATAGAGGACAATGGTGTGGTGGGAGGAGGTGGGGACACAGGCCCGTGGCACATGGCAGAAGGGAGAATGTGGAGGACATATAGTTCCTGCTATGGTATGGAAGGAAGGAGTGGAGGAAACTGAGGGTATGTCTTCGCTAGCTGGGTAAGTTGACATAAGTTATGCTACTCAGCTGTGTCATATAACATAGCTTATTTATATGCTAATATTAATAAGCATGAGAAATTAAATGCAAGGACCACATTAAAACAACAACGTTGATCAGTTAAAAATTCATATAACATAGCTGGAGTTGATTTAGCTTAGGTCAGCTTATCCCAGTGTCTTCACTGCGCTGCATCGACAGGAGATGCTCTCCCATCGACTTACTTAATCTTCTTGGGGAGCCGGAGTACTGGGGTTGACCAGAGAGCACTCTGCCATTGATTTAGCGGGTCTTCACTAGACCTACTAAATCGACACCTGCTGATTGATTGTAGCAGCATTGATCTCCCTGGTAGCGAAGACAAGGCCAGAATCCAACACGAGGTGCGAAGCCTGGCCAACCGGATCACTGATTTCAAATTTCTGGACTCAATTGTGTTTTGGCACGATATCCTGTTCCAAGTAAATGTTGTAAGCAAGGCATTACAAACTGAGTCAGTGGACATTGTGACTGCTACTATTTTGATGAGAAAGAAGCTGCCTTGATTTCATTGTGGCCTATAGAGACAACGGCTTTGAATATGCCATCAGTGCTGCCAAAGAAATGGCAGAAAACTTAGGAGTTGAGCCTGTCTTCAAAGAAACTCCTATTCATCAGAAGAAGAGACAGTTTCGTTATGAGGGCAGAGATGAGGTGATGGCAAGCTCAGAAGAAAAATTCAAGTGGGAGTTCTTTTGCTTACTTGTTGACACTGCTTGAGTGTCCATTAAAGAAAGGTTTGGACAAATGAAGCACCATAAAAAGACTTGTTTCTTTTCTTTCTCTCTCTCTTTTTGTATGACTATAGTAAGCTGCAGGCAGACAGGAAAACACTCTTGAACAGTTGTACGGACCTTCACTGGATGTTGACACATGGGAAATGTTTGGACATCAGTGATAAAGACCTCTGTGTTGAATTGGATGAAATTCCTCAAATTTTGCAACATGGGAAGAAGCACTCTTCAATCCAAGTTCTCCAATTCATTCATGATGCAGAGCTGAAGGACAATTTTCCTAATGTGTGGCTAGCTTTGAGGATTCTGCTGATGTTGCTAGTCATAGTCAGGAGTGGTGAAGCCAGCTTTTCAAAGCTTAGGCTCGTTAAAACATTTCTTCGATCAATGATGGCTGATGAGAGACTGATGTTGCTTGCTATTGGATTGCTTGAAAATGCCATTGGCCAGTCTTTGGATCTCTCTGACTCAGCTTCAGTTTGTGAGGACAAAGGCAAGAAAAGCGACCTTTTGAACTAAAGGACTAGGGTTAACATTATAAGGCTGTCACCTACTGTAACACTATTAAATACTGGTCCACCCAATGTTTATGCACAGTTCAATTTCTTGATGTTAGTACATTTCAGTTATTCTTAATGAAAAAGTTTATAGAAACTTAGAGGAAACTAATTTTTTTTATTTGCTTATGTATGGCATGAATAAATACAAATTTACAGACCCTAGTGTGCAAATTTATTGTCTTGTATGACAGAGATAAATCATGCATGCAAATCATACATCAGAGTCGTGAAATGGGCTACTAATGCAATAAAAAAAAAGGCATTAAAAGGTTTAACAAATTGGGGAGTGGGGAACTGAAGAAATGCCTTGTGTGGGGCACCATTTGGTCTCCAGCTGGCCCTGATCATAAGGTTTGGTCATTTTTATTTATTTAATTTTGGTCTACCACAGATGCCTGAAATTGAAAACCGTTCATCTGGAAGTACTCTTTGATATTCTTGGCTGTCATACAGTAGGAGTTTCTCGTTTTCTATCTGTATTTTAAAAACAAGACTGTAGAATAATTGTAGCTGTACAATAGGAAGTTTTTTGTTTTTGTTTTTTTTCCTTTTGCACTGTGATTCAGCTTTAGGGTTCTAGCATTTGGCCAGTTTGTGTAATATTACTACTTTTTTGAAGATTTCTGATCTAGGAATTTTTTTTGCATGTCTTGCCATTGTTTCTAAAATTCGCTTCAAAATTTTAAAGTTTAGTGTGGATGAACAGAAGTATTTCTGGGGTAAATAAACTTTGGTATTTAACAGTGGCCTCCTTTGGAAACTTAGGGACAAAGTCAGCACTCCAGCGCATGTGTGATGCTCTTGATGCAGTCAAAGCTGTGTATTTACAGGAAAGGATAGAATTGGGCCTATTGACTGAATTCTGTGTGCTTTGGAAATTCTGTTGGTCTGAGTGTTTTCCCATTGATGTGGCATAGCTCACTAAGTAATGTTAATGGAAATCACTTGCCAGCCTCAGTGGGGAAAATAGAAAGGAATTCTACACAAACATTTGATTGAGGCTAACTCTTATTTCATTGCACTAGGATTTATAGCTGGATCTCTCACTAGTGTTAAGAGTCATTTGCACAAATTCCCACTCAAAAATAAGAGCGGATCCCTTACACCAGTGGTCACCAGTAGGTAGATCATGATTGACTGGTCGATCGTGGAGCCTCTGACAGTCGTTTTGAGTCTGTCACTGAGATCGTCAGAAGCTCCACAGTTGATCAACAGTCCAGTGGCTCAACCTGGAGCCCCTCCTACACTGTAACCTCTCGGCCCCAGCCCAGAGCCTGCACTCCAACCCCTTGTCCCAGCCCAGTGAAAATGATTGAGGGTGGGGGAGAGCAAGTGACGGGGGAAGGAGGGATGGAGTGAATGAGGCAGGGCCTCATAGAATGGGCATAGTGTGGCCCCAGGCAGGGGCGGCTCCAAGCACTAGCACACCAAGTGCGTACCTGAGGCGGCAAGCCACGGGGGGCGCTCTGCCGGTTGCCACGAGGGCGGCAGGCAGGTTGCATTCGGCAGCATGCCTGCGGAGGGTTCGCTGGTCCCGCGGCTTCGGCGGACCTCCCGCAGGCGTGCCACCAAATCAGCGGGACCAGGGACCTCCCACAGGCAAGCTGCCGAAGGCAGCCTGCCTGCCATGCTTGGGGCGGAAAAATACCTAGAGCTGCCTCTGGCCCTGGGAAAGGGGTGGGGCAGGAGGCGGGGTGGTTTTGTGTGATTACTGTTATTTCTACACTTTCTTTGAGTTTTATATCCTGGGTTTCACTTAAATTCAAAAAGTGATCTTGTCCTTAAAAAGGTTGGAGACGACTGCCTCACACTGTCATGCGGTTAACTGGTTTGATCTTTGTTGTTGCTGCTTTTTTTTTTTTTTACTACTAGTGCTTCTCTCTGAGTTATTGAAACATGATCTCTGTAATAAGGGGATAGTGAATGATTTACAAATTACAATCTAATTTTTTTTGTTAACCTTGCAGAAATCTTACATACCTGGGGCAAGTAAGTTTTTATTTTTGACTGGCAAACCATGTTAAAAATCCATACTTAATCATTTTCATAGCATGCAATTATCATTATTTGTGATACACGCTTTCCATTTAAGAAGGATGGCTGCTGCTCTGAGTAGCTGATAATGGAAGACAGAGAGGTCAGGGGAATCCCCACCTAACATTTTCCACTCTTACATGTAGTGGCTTCCTCTGCATAAATGTATAGGTCATTACTAGCTTTCTCTGGAAACAAAAAGATTCACTATAAGTGCAGTAGAAGTATGTTTTTTAAGATGTTCTTAAATACGAACAAGGTAGGGGTCTTGCAGATGAGCTTGAAGAGGGTATAACATGCATGGGGGCTGGATAAAAGAAGGTATAGAGGTGATTGAATGAATGAAAATCTCGCTAATGGGCAGAGAAGTTTGGGAGCATGGGGAGAGGAACGCAAAGCTTGAGAAGGGATGATATACGGGAGAGGTAGAGTTTTTAACATGGTGACAAGAAGCCTAAATTTGGTGTAATATATCATATGAGAAGTCAATAGAAGGATTCAGTAATGTCATCAAACTGGTCAAGGAAGATGAGTTTAGCAGTGGCATTTTATATGGACTGACAGAGTTGTGTGGGTGTGGGTGACCAAAGAGGAATATGTTGCAGTTATCAAAGCAGGAAATAATGAGAGGATGAACGAGAGATGGTTATGTTGGGAGTATGGACAGATCTTAGAAATGTCACAGAGGAAGAACTAATAGGATTGCTGGTGGCATACTTTTATCACAATTTTCCTGATTAGTATAGACAAGACATTTTTTCTGAGACCCATGTTACAGGGCCAGTCTAATTTTTACTCTGTTTACAACTGAGTCCACATACAACATGGTTCACAGGTATTTCCTAGCTCTGTAAAAGCAGCAAAGAATCCTGTGGCACCTTATAGACTAACAGACGTTTTGGAGCATGAGCTTTCGTGAGTGAATACCCACTTGGTCAGATGCATGTAGTGGAAATTTCCAGGGTCAGGCAAGCTAGAGACAATGAGGTAGTTCAGTCAGGGAGGATGAGGCCCTGTTCTAGCAGTTGAGGTGTGAAAACCAAGGGAGGAGAAACTGGTTTTGTACTTGGCAAGCCATTCACAGTCTTTGTTTAATCCTGAGCTGATGGTGTCAAATTTGCAGATGAACCGAAGCTCAGCAGTTTCTCTTTGAAGTCTGGTCCTGAAGTTTTTTTGCTGCAGGATAGCCACCTTAAGGTCTGCTATAGTGTGGCCAGGGAGGTTGAAGTGTTCTCCTACAGGTTTTTGTATATTGCCATTCCTAATATCTGATTTGTGTCCGTTTATCCTTTTCCGTAGCGACTGTCCAGTTTGGCCGATGTACATAGCAGAGGGGCATTGCTGGCATATGATCGCATATATTACATTGGTGGACGTGCAGGTGAATGAACTGGTGATGGTATGGCTGATCTGGTTAGGTCCTGTGATGATGTCGCTGGTGTAGATATGTGGGCAGAGTTGGCATCGAGGTTTGTTGCATGGATTGGTTCCTGAGCTAGAGTTACTATGGTGCGGTGTTCAGTTACTGGTGAGAATATGTTTCAGGTATGTAGTTATACCATGTTTCAGCTTTGTCATGAAAAGGACTGTAATTGGTTCTAACCATTATTCTGCTGCGTAGATGAAATGGCCTTACAGTATTTGTGTAACTGGGTTAGCCAGTCCCACCTGTCAAGTCTGCATGCACGATGGGGGATCCAGTGGATGTAGCGCATTTAGATCTTCAGAAAGCCTGTGACAAGGTCCCTCACCAAAGGCTCTTAAGCAAAGTAAGCAGTCATGGGAAAGAAGGAAGGTTCTCTCATGGTAGAAATAAATGGTCAGTTTTCAGAATGGAGAAAGGTAAATAGTGTTGTCCCCCAGGGGTCTGTACTGACCCAGTCCTGTTTAACATAATCATAAATGATCTGGAAAACAGGTTAAGCAATGAGGTGAAAAAATATGCATATGATACAAAATTACTCAAGATAGTTAAGTCCCAAACAGACTGAGAAGAGCTGTAAAAGGATCTTTCAAAACCAGGTGACTGGGCAACAAAATGGCAGATGAAATTCAATGTTGATAAATGCAAAGTAATGCACACTGGAAAACATAATCCCCACTATACATATAAAATTGTGGGTTCTAATTAGCTGTGACCACACAAGAAAGATCTTGGAATCATTGTGGATAGTTCTTTGAAAACATCCGCTCAGTGTGCAGCCCCTGTCAAGAAAGCTAACCATGTTGGGAATCATTAAGATAGGAAATATCATATTGCCTCTCTATATATCCATGGTACACTCACATCTTGAATACTGCATGGAGATGTGGTTGCCCTCATCCCAAAAAATATATATTGGATTTGGAAAAGGTTCAGAAAAGGGCAACAAAAATAATTAGGGGTATGGAACGACTGCCGTATGAGGAGAGATTAGTAAGACTGGGACTTTTCAGTTTGGAAATGAGTTGACTAAGGGGAGGATATGATAGAAGTTTATAAAATCATGATGTGTGGAGAAAGTAAATAAAGAACTGTTATTTACTCCTTCTCATAACACAAGAACTAGGGGCCACCTAATGTAAGTTAATAAGCAGCGGGTTTAAAAGAAACAAAAGGAAGTATTTTTTTCACACAACGTACAGTCAAACTGTGAAATGCCTTGCCAGAGGATGTTGTGAAGACTAACAGGCTTCAAAAAAGAACTAGATAAGTTCATTAAGGAGAGGTCCATCAATGGCTATTAGCCAGGATGGGCAGGGATGGTGTCCCTAGCCTCTGTTTGCCAGAAGCTGGGAATGGCAAATGGGATGGATCACTTGATGATTACCTGTTCTGTTCATTCCCTCTGGGGCACCTGGCATTAGCCACTGTTGGAAGATAGGACACTAGGCTAGATGGACCTTTGGTCTAACCCAGCATGGCTGTTCTTATATTCTTATGCTCATGTGAAGAAATGGTCCCGATTCTCTAACTTTGGCAGGAACAGCTGAGGCAGTATGGGATATCTGCCCTTCCAAAATGCGTTGACTTAAACACAGTTGTGTAGTGATGTGTGTGGATAGGCCAACACTGTTAAAGCGCTGCTGTGCTGGGAAAAATGTTGCTGCATTCAGTGAAGTATATTAGCTCTGTGTGAAACACAAGTTAGGACTTGCTTATGTTTAACATGGATCTGTCTGTCTGTAGTGTAGATAGAGCACTAAGTCATCATATATAGTCTAAGGCTCTGTCAATACTAGTTTCAAATCCTGTTTAGAAACATCCTGTTTCTGGGGACTGAAAAAAATATGTAATAGGAAACACTGGCCTAAACATGACTTTTCTTTCATATCCCATCCTTCTTTCTAATCATAGTGTTTTTTTTGTGTGTGTTGTTTTTTGGTTACAATAAAGTAAATTTACATTTTGTAATTTAAAGCTTACAATAAATATCTGATCTCCATAATAGAAAACTTTGTTATACAGTACACTTGGCATGAAGATTAAAAGTGCTATCTAAAAAGTGCTATACAAATATTTAATATTTGGGTCCCAGTCCTGCAGACACTTGTCTGTGTTTAACTTTAAGCACGTGTGTTGTCCTGTTGAAGTCTGTGGGAGCTACTCATGCTTATAATTAATCACAGGTAGAAATGTTTTACGATTGAGGTCTTAATTTTTACAACAGGCCTGTGAGAGGTAAGCAAGTATTCTCATTTTAGCAACTGGACAGAGAAGTTAAAGTTGACCTGCAAAGGTGGGTTATATATACTGTCTGTGTTTCTATGTATAAGGAAACCACTCATACTCTTTTTTGGCTTTCTTTTGTTCAGGAAAATAAATTTTAGAAATATAAATAAAATAAAATTAGAAATATTTTTTGTTCCCTGCTTTTCCTTCATGAACAAGGTCAGCTCCCAGATCGCTGCACTGGGCAGCACAGCATGAGGAGGAAGTGACCAGCCCTCTGTAGAGAAAGAAGTGGTTCAGGACTGTTTAGAAAAGTTGGATGAGCACAAGTCCATGGGGCCGGATGCACTGCATCCGATGGTGCTAAAGGAGTTGGCAGATGTGATTGCAGGGCCATTGGCCATTATCTTTGAAAACTCATGGCAATCAGGGGAGGTCCCGGATGACTGGAAAAAGGTTAATGTAGTGCCCTATCTTTAAAAAAGGAAAGAAGGAGCATCTGGGGAACTACAGGCCAGTCAGCCTCACTTCAGTGCCTGGAAAAATCATGGAGCAGTTCCTCAAGGAATCAGTTCTGAAGCACTCAAGGAGAGGAAAGTAGTCTGGAACAGTAAGCATGGATTCACCAAGGGCAAGTTATGCCTGACTAACCTAATTGCCTTTAGTGAGGAGATAACTGGGTCTGTGGATGAGGGGAAAGCAGTGAATGTGTTATTCCTTGACTTTAGCAAGGCTTTTGATACGGTCTCCCACAGTATTGTTGCTGGCAAGTTAAAATAGTATGGGCTGGATGAATGGACTATAAGGTGGATAGGAAGCTGGCTAGATCCGGCTCAACGGGTAATGATCAATGGCTCCATGTCTAGTTGGCAGCTGGTATCAAGCGGAGTGCCCCACGGGTCGGTCATGAGGCCGGTTTTGTTCAGTATCTTCATTAATGATCTGGAGGATGGTGTGGACTGCACCCTCAGCAGGTTTGCAGATGACACTAAACTGTGAGGAGTGGTAGATATGCTGGAGGGTAGGGATAGGATACAGAGGGACCTAGACAAATTAGAGGATTGGGCCAAAAGAAATCTGATGAGGTTCAACAAGGATAAGTTAAGAGACTTGCACTTAAGACGGAAGAATCCCATGCACTGCTACTGACTAGGAACCGAATGTCTTGGCAGCAGTTCTATAGAAAAGGACCTGGGGGTTACAGTAGGTGAGAAGCTGGATATGAGTCAACTGTGTACCCTTGTTGCCAAGAAGGCTAATGGCATTTTGGGCTGTATAAGTAGGTGCATTGCCAGCAGATCAAGGGATGTGATCATTACCCTCTATTTGATATTGGTGAGGCCTCATCTGGAGTACTGTGTCCAGTTTTGGGCCCCACACTATAAGACGGATGTGGGAAAAATTGGAAAGAGTCCTGCAGAGGGCAACAAAAATGATTGGGTGCTGGAGCACATGACTTATGAGGGGAGGCTGAGGGAACTAGGATTGTTTAGTCTGCAGAAGAGAAGAATGAGGGGGGATTTGACAGCTGCTTTCAGCTACCTGAAAGGGGGTTCCAAAGAGGATGGATCTAGACTGTTTTCAGTGGTAGCAGATGACAGAACAAGGAGTAATGGTCTCAAGTTGCAGTGGGGGAGGTTTAAATTGGATATTAGGAAAAACGTTTTCACTTGGAGGGTGGTGACGCACTGGAATGGGTTACCTAGGGAAGTGATAGAATCTCCTTCCTTAGAGGTTTTTAAGGTCAGGCTTGACGAAGCCTTGCCTGGGATGATTTAGTTGGGGATTGGTCCTGCTTTGAGCAGGGGGTTGGAGTAGATGACCTGCTGAGGTCCCTTCCAACTCTAATCTATGATTCCTGGAATAGCCTAACAAATTGTAGGATTATGATTTTGCAGACACTGATCAAGTAAAACCTGATCAGAATGCAGGAAATGATTTTTATTAGGACTAGGGCTGTCAAGCGATTTTTTAAAAAAAATCACAATCACGCAATTAAAAAATGAATCATGATTAATTGCATTGTTAATAATAGAATACCATTAATTTAAATATTTTTGGGTGTTGTCTGCATTTTCAAATATATCGATTTCAATTTCAATACAGAATACAAAATGTACAGTGCTCACTTTATATTTATTTTTATTATAAATATTTACATTGTAAAAATAAGATAGTATTTTTCAATGTACTTAATGCAAGAAGTGTAGTGCAATTTATCATGAAAGTTGAACTTACAAATGTAGAATTATATTAAAAAAAATTAAAACTTTAGAGCCTATAAGTCCACTCGATCCAATTTCTTGTTCAGCCAGTCGCTCAGACGAACAAGTTTGTTTACATTTATGGGAGATAGTTCTGCCTGCTTTTTGTTCACAGTGTCACCTGAAAGTGAGAACAGGCGTTCTCATGGCACTGTTGTAGCCAATGCTGCATGATATTTACATGCCAGATGTGCTAAATATTCAATGTCCCTTCATGCTTCAACCACCGTTCCAGAGGACATGCGTCCATGCTGATGAGAAGTTCTGTTTGATAACAGTCTAAAGCAGTGTGGACCAATACATGTTCATTTTCATCATCTGAGTCAGATGCTACCGGTAGAATATTGATTTTTTTTTTGGTTGTTGAGGTTCTGTAGTTTCTGTAGCTGAGTGTTGCTCTTTTAAGACTTCTGAAAGCATGCTCTGCACCTTGTCCATTTCAGATTCTTAAATCTTGGGTTGAGTATCTTGTGGGGGAAGGGATAGCTCAGTGGTTTGAGCATTGGCCTACTAAACCTAGGGTTGTGAATTCAATCCCTGAGGGGGCCACTTAGGGATCTGGGGCAAAATCCGTACTTGGTCCTGCTAGTGAAGGCAGGGGGCTGGACTCAATGAACCCTTCAGGGTCCCTTCCAGTTCTAGGAGATAAGTATATCTCCATTATAAAAAAAAAAAAATCACATTGGTTTGTTCTTTGCATTTTGTGAAATCTGCACTGTAAGTGTATTTAAAATGAACAACATGTGTTGGGGTCATCATTTTGAGACTGCTGTAACATGAAATGGGTAAAACAGAGCTGTAGACGTACAATTTTCCCTCAAGGAGTTCAATCACAAATTTAATTAAAGCATTATTTTTTTTAACTAGTGTTGTCAGCATGGAAGGATGTCCTCTGGAATGGTGGCCAAAGCATGAAGGGACATATGAATGTTTAGCATATCTGGCATGTAAATACCTTGCAGTGCCGGCTACAGAAGTCCCATGTGAATGCCTGTTCTCGCTTTCTGGTGACATTGAAAATGAGAAGTGGGCAGCATTATCTCCTGTAAATGTAAACAATGTTTTTTGTCTTAGCGGTTGGCTGAACAAGGAGGAGGACTGAGTGGACTTGTAGATTCTAAAGTTGTACATTTTTGGTTTTGAATGGAGTTATGTAACCAAAAAAAACCAACTACATTTGTAAGTTGCATTTTCATGATAGAGGTTGCACTACAGTACTTGTATGAGGTGAATTGAAAAATACAATTTCTTTTATCATTTTTACAGTGCAAATATTTGTAATAAAAAAGAATAATAGAAAGTGAGCAGTGTACACTTTCTATTCCGTGTTCTAATTGAAATCAATATACTTGAAAATGTAGAAAAACATCAAAAACATTTAATTTCAATTGATATTATATTTAATAATGCGATTAATGCAGCAATTGCGATTAATTTTTTTTATTGTAATTAGTTTTTTAAAATTATCATGTGAGTTAACTGTAATTAATCAACAGCCCTAATTAGGACTATTAAAAACTTTGTTTTTATTGACAATTGTTCAACTCAGACAATTGGAAGAAATTCTTTAACTTAAAGATTTCTGTTTCGCAGTAGTGCCAACTTCATGTGCTCAACAGTCAAGAATCAGGCCCCAAAAACCATGATACTGGCCTAAACATTATAAAATTAAAAAAAAAAAATTGGAAGTTTAATTTGCCTTTTGGTTTTGATCTTATTGGGTCTTGTTTTTAAGTGCACCCTCACGTTTCTCTGCAAACATGAAGCTTTTTTGTTTTAAATGAAAGTGGCGATTCTGACAAACACATGGCTCCAGAAGCTGAGGCTTTCAGAAAACATCAACTATTGTGAGACTTGACATTGCTTGTTTAGAGATGAGAGCTTGCAGTTCATATCTCTGGGTCCTTCAAGGGAAATCTAGACTTCTTTTCCCACTCACTTTATAAACAAACAAAGCAAAACTCTCAACTTTTCATGCCTTTGTTATAGGAGGAACAGTAGTGACACTTATATTTAGGTTGCCTGATATTTGAATATATTATTATTATTTTTTTATTATTTTGTAAAGCACTCTAATGCCTCCATGGTTTGCAGCAAGGATTTACATTTGGGTGAGGCAGAATAGGCCTGGAGTCATAGAGGTGCTTTGGACTCAAAAATTCTGATTAGATAGGGCAAAAGATGAGCTGTCTAAAATCACCATTACAGCTGCATGTCACAGAATTACATATCTCTAGGAAATCACTTGAGCTAAACAACTATGTAAAAAAGAATGTTCATGTTAAGACTGCAAAGTCCAGTACCCAGAAATTAGGAAATGCCAGAATTAAGTTTGCCTATGAAAATCTTAATTCTGTCGTCTTGTGCATATACATTATAATAGTCTTTAATTACATGGTCATATGTATTAGAATTAGGAGTCAGTATGTCCTAAATTCTAATCCTGGCTCTGCTACTAACTCAGTCTGTGGTCTTGAGCAAGTTACATTGCCTTTTAGTTTTGTTTGTTTTCCCATTTGTAAAGTAGGGCAGTTATATCTATCTACCACACAGGAGTATTATGAGGATTATTGTGGTAATATCTGTATATAAAAGACTATAAAAACACTACATACTCTGAAAAATTAAATTGTGCATGTCTTAAATTGAGAGCCCATTTACTTGGGCACTCAATGTTATTGGAGACTCTTGCAAACTTTGGCTTTAATGTCTATATGCCTCAGTTCCCAGTTTGTGGTAAATCTCCTACTTCACAGGATTGTTGCAGAGAAAAAAATCATGATGTTTTTTAAAATCAGGATTTTCTATGGTGCTCATCTCCATACTATCTGTGAGAAAACTAGTAATTCTTTACTCACTGCAGGGCTTAGTTGGTATTCAGTAAATAACACCTGGGGCTGCACAAATGATGAGGGTAACAAGAAATATTGAACAGATATCTCATTCCCTAAGTGCCAACCATCCTCTGCACTGAATGAGGCAAAGTTCCTGTGAGAAAAATAGTATGTGATCATGTAATTAAATACTGCATCATAATGTATATATGCACACAAGGGCAGAATTAAGGTTGCAGAGGCAATCTTAATTCTGGCATTTCATAACTCTTGAGTGCTTGATTTTTCAAATGTTAATGTTCTTTTAACATTTTTTAAACGTAATATATTACATGAAGAAGCAAAGAGAGTATAAACCCTGTTTTCCACCTCTTTAGGTCCTATTTAAGTGACTTGTCCAAGGCACACAGCAAGTCACAGAGCCTGAATTAGAACTCTGGAGTTTGTGATTCAGAGTCCTTTGAGTCCATGGGTTCTCAGGATTACAACCTTACAGAAAAGTGTCTGGGTTGAAACTATTCTGCCCTTTCCATATTACTAGACTGGAAGGGGGCGGGGTTTTGATTTGATGGAATTGAGGTACCAGAATGGAGGACAATCACAGCGTTGGTCATGCTCTGTCTTTAAAAATGGGTGATTGCTTCTTTAAAATAGAGAAAAATAAAATTGTTTTCTTGAACTTGCTACAAATGAATGTTGATTTTTTTTTCCTTAATGAAAATTGAGACTTGATCACTCTAAGGTCGTAGTTGTAGATGTATTGTGAAAGCTTCTTTGCTTAGCTTTCCAGAGCCATAGCCTTTTATAGCACTCAGATATAGACACAACCTTAGTATGTTGTTGCTGACAGGAGGCATATTGTGTTTGTGGTGATTAAATGACCTCATTGTGTGGGCTTTAGAGCCTATGAAGGGTGAAAAATGCAATCAAGTGTGGGGTTTGAATGGTTGAGAAACCACTATAATTTGTGAATTAAGGCTGATCTCTAAATAGCTGTCGATCATCTGGATATTTCAGACCTTGCACTGCTTACATCCAAAATACTGATGTATAGGTTGCTTTGTGTACCCTTATGCAGAAATCAGCTGCTCAAAAAAACTCCACCTCATCAACATTTAGAAATTGTTATAAATTTCCTCAGAACTTTAAAAAAAAAAAATCGGCTGAAGTGCAATACTAAGGAAAAAATTAGTTCTAAACACACAATCTAAAAATTCTGACACTAAGTGGATATGCATATTCACTACTTAACACTGGGCATTGACCTTCCTGTACAGATTCTTCCCCAGGTCTGTAAATAGATTAGCAAGTGCAGTCTGTCTTCTGCATTTGCATTGAATCCCATTGACTTTGATGTGAGTGCACATGATCAAAAGTCTGCACCAATGCATCTAGTTGTAGGATGGAGACCCAGAGCCTGAGCTTTGCAGTGGGATATCATTGATCACATTTTAGGATCAGTGCTTAAGATAAGGTTTGTATTAACACCCAGATTTTTCTAGTAAAGTGTTTGGATTTTTAGTCTGTGACAAAGTTGGCTGAGCCTAAATACAAATGAGAATGCACTTGTAACAATCATAGTAAATTATCTTGGAGTGGAGTTATTATAAGCAAGGTGTGAATGGGGTAAGGCCTAAACACAGTTTGGCCCAAGCTTTGCTATAATTTATTTTGTTACATAGACATGCAAGAAAAAGTGATGGTCAGTTGATTTTTTTTCCTTTAGATAAAGTGCTTCTTTGATTAAAATTTCCATTCCAGTATTGGCAAAAGAAGACCCTCATGTCACTGCTTGCACTTCAATCTGGTTTATAGTAACTGAGAAATAATAGAATTATAAGCACTCTCAGTTCTTCCCTTGCTATATCAAACTATATCAAACTCTTTTTTTTTTTCCTCCCTTCTCAGGTCAATTTCATATTTGTCTACATCTTTTTTAAAAAAGAAACAATTTGCAGATTTACTCCCCCCACCCAATTCTTTTTGTTCCAAACTCAAATTAAATGTTATCTGATGATCCTCTTGTTTTTGTTTTGTTGTAGGGGGGGCTAGAGAGCTGAAGGGGAAAATCTGTTTTCCAGAACTGGTAAGTACCTTTTGCTAGACAAGTAATAATTCAGAATGTACAATATACTTTTATTAAGAGCTAACCTCCATAGATGAAGTAAGAAGTGTTGATGTTTGACTGAAACCAAAATCCTGTCCAGTTTTTCATACAGGAACAATGTTAAAAAACTGACTAAAACTTAGATGTTGCTAACTAAGGTCCCAATCCTGCAAGTGAAATACTCGTGTGTGCAAGGATCACTGTGCAGTTTGAAGGATTGGGGCCTAGAATTCCAGTCGTTTTACAGGTCCGGTAGGCTCCTGATTTAGGTAACTTGTTAAAATGTAAAGACATGAGTGCTTAAAATGATTGTCAGGATCCTGGGTGAAGGAATGTGGGACTGGTGGCAGGAGTTTGGGATCTTAGAACTGAATCCAGGGGTCAGAACCAGTAAGAGGGTCAAAAATCAAGCCCAGGGTCAGAACCAGACAGTCAGGAATTGGGCTGAGGCTTAGTTCCAGGTATCGGGATCTGTTTTGGGGTTCCAGGGAGTTGTTCAGGAGTCAGAATCCAAGTAGAGCCAAGGTTAGTCCCAGGAATTCAGGAACAGAGAAGCAGGCAATCATGGCAGCTAGGTAAGGATCCACATACTTTCCTGGACACTTCCTGGTACATGCCGTGGCTTTATATAGGTTCAGGGGCCCAATCAGAGATCATTAAGACCACTGTCAGTCAGATCATTTGAGGAGGAACTTCCTGTGGTGTGCTGTCTCAGGGAGAGACTAGGTTCTTCGAATGATAGTCCCTATGTGTATTCCACATATGGGTACGCATGTGCACCGTATGCTAGAGTCCAGAAATTTTTCAAAGTAGTGTCTGTTGGCCCTCACATGCGTAGTAGGTACCCTCATGCTTCTGACCGAAGGTATAAGAAGCAGTGCAGGTTGACACCTTTCCAGTTTCTTCTTATTGCAGCAATGGCCTCAGTTGGAATTATGCCTTCCTTTACTTGGTTCTATAACCTATAAATAAAACGTTTGTAGATAGTTATATTCTTAGATTTCCCTAGGTGATAGTTAGTGTTGTTGTTTTTTTCTCCAGTTGGGGAACCTCTCTGCGACTCTGGGATTATGCCCAGAGTCCGTTCAAGAATTGAGTTTCCTGCCTTCGACCCTTCTCCATCAGTAAAAAAAACATCAGCACTGCCTGTACAGTCTGGCTGAGGTGCATATTTCTGCAAAGTGCAGTATCTGTCACACCTTCCCACCCAGAACTCAAGCAACCTGGGAGCTTCATCTACAGAGGCACCTGATGAAGGCCCTGAGGCCCCCCTCTGATCTGGGCCAAGGAGACCACCCCCCCACATAGGTCAGCCTTAACTGACCAGCGGTGCCTTTCCAAGCACATTCCTTGGAGCAGGGTCTTAAACATATAAGCCCAAGGATTCTTCTTCAAGGACTCCACATGAGAGTAGGGTGCTCTCTCATGGACACAAGGATAGATCCCCATTGAGGAATGGCCATAAGAAACATACTTCCTCCCTGAGCCTGTCCAAATTGGGTGAAATGTTACATATGGAACCTAAGGAATTGGCTCTGATGGAGACCCCCAGATCAAAGGGCAAGATACATAAAAAAGAAATACCTTCCAATTCCATTGGTCATCTAGGTACCGAAGCCTAAGGATAGACTGGTTCCATCTATGAGTGCTAGTCCAGATCGATAGTCGGTACCACCTCATCTAACTAAAGACTGTTTAGTTGCTGCAGATGTACTAGATCTGTCAGATTTAACTTTGGGAATCCCTTGGACACCAAGGTGTCCTGAGACTTTTCCAACAACAGAGGATGTATTCCTCTCTTATTCATAGTCTCCATTTCTTTCTGGCCCAGTCTCCTGATGGGGATGATCTGACTCTGTTGGAGGAGTCAACATCACTGTTCTAGGAACTGTCTCACCTGCAATCATTTGGCTGGAGTGCCCTGCTACTGACAGCGCCACTGCACTGATTGAGTAGTTCTATCACTTGGATGGATCCGAGGAGATGGCTGCACTGGTATCTCCGTGGATGCTGTTAAGCTCCAATAGACAATTGAGGAGTTATGCTTGCCATTCCACTTGGTATGACCTTCAAACCCCTCCACCCCCAGGGACAGCTGGTACCAATGTCTTTGGGGGTCCCCGCAACCTATAGATCCCTCTTTCTGGCCTTATTGTGGGTCTGTGGGATCCTTATGACAGGTGTTTGGACCCCTCTGAAGAATCGTACCACTCCTCTCCCTCTCACCAGTCAGTGTATGAGGAGGAGGAGATTGAACCATATCCACAGGTACCGAAGGGTGCCTCATCATCATCCCTGGACAAGGTGGTCACTCCTCTGCCAGATGACCGCCTCTAGTACCAGGAGCTGCCACAAAGAGTTCCCCGTAACCTACAGATCCTATTAGAGGAGGTCCAGGACTCTCATCACCAACATATTACAGCCTCGGGGACCAAATAAGGTGGCCCTGCCTATCAATGAAACTATACTGAGACTAACTGGAGTGGTATGACACACTCCATCAGCCTGTGCCCCTACATCAAAAAGAGCTGAGAGGCAATACTTTGTTCCTGGCAAAGGAGCCAAATTGTTATGTTCTCATCCTGCCCCTAACTCGCTGGTGGTTCAGGCAGCTCTTATAAGGGCTAGGTCATACTATCAAAAGACCACCCTGGCAGATAAAGGTTCTAAGGGACTGAAGCTCCTGGGGAGGAAGGTGTTAGCAACATGAAATTGCAGGCCTGTAGAAAACTACTACGCATTTTGTTAACAAAATGCAACTTTAATATCTATTCCAGGCTTGCAGTTTTCACAGACAAGCTTCTCACAGAAGACAGCCCAATTTCAAGTCTCTCTTAAATGAGGGGAAGCTAGTAACAAAAGTAGTCCTCCAGGCTGCAGTGGATGTAGCAGATGTGGCTTCCAGAAGTGGTCACACTGGTCTAGTCATAAGGAGAGATACCTGGCTGCAATTGTTAGGGTTTCCAAGGAAAGTCCAAAACACCATGCAGGACCATCTCCCTTTTAATGAGTTGGATCTCTTCAGTGATAAAATGGATGAGTCCCTGCACTTGCTAAAAAAACTTGAGATTGTCTCTGTATTCCCCTAGGATTTATCCATTGGCCTCCAGGAGGAAACACCAGAGGCAATCTTAAAGACCAAGGCCGCCACCTCCTCATGCAATTTATCAGCTGAGCCTTTGTGCAAACACCAAAAGGTTCAGAGGCCTTGCTTCTTGGCCCCCTCTACTGCCCAGCCTCTACTCTTGCTCTCTTAATCACCAGCCAAGAGCCACGTTTGACATATTGGTCGAGACCCATGAACTGTCACTTATGCCAACCCCCCTGTCATCTTTGAGGGCTGTCTTACACTCTTTGCCCACAACTGGAACAAGATCACTATGGACAGCTGTGTTCTGGAGATTATCCACCAAGGACACTCTGTAGTATTTCTCTCCCTCCCATCTCAGAAACCCGCTGCCCAGTCCCCCTTTGAGGACCTCTCTCATGAGGTAATTTTTCAGTGGGAAGCAGAATCCCGTTTATACTGAGGTGCAATAGTGCTTCCCACTTCATTGCCATTGGAGGGGGTTCTTTTATACCCTCCATCTTTTTGGGAGATTAGGAAATATGAAAAGACCCATCCCACACTTTCAGCAACTCAACCTTCTTATTTGAAAGTTGAAATTCTGGATGATTATGCTGGCATCTATAATATCCTCCCTTCAGGAAGTGATGTGGTTTGTGGCTCTTGACATAAAGGGTGCGTATTTCCATGTGGATGTTCACCCATCACACAAGAAGTTCCTGCATTTTGTGGTAGGCCAGGAATACTTTGAGTTTTGAGTCCTCCGCTTTGGCTGGCTATGGCACCCAGAGTATTTACAAATATTTTCTCTGTAGTAGCAGCCCAGATGAAATGCCGGGACCAAACGATGTTCCCATATGTGGATAGTTGGCTCCTGGTAGGCTGATCTTGTCAGGAGGTGTGGTGCATGACAGACATACAACTTCTAACAGCCCTAGTCATGTGGATAAATGAAGAAAAGTCTGTTTTGTTATCCTCAAGGTCAGTAAACTTTATAGGGGCAAGGTTGGATTCAGTTTCTGTGAAAGTGTTCCTTCGCTCAGAAAGGTTTCATGCAATGGGCAGCCTGATTTTACACATCACCCACAGGTCAAAAGCCACAGTGCACAAGTGCCCCTGACAGTTTGGCCACATGCACCTACGTGACTCCTTTCTTCAAACTCCACTTATGGTGCTTGTAGACAACCAACCAAGGACCAGAGCATCTCCAGGTTGCTCCTGCCAGTGTTGTTACCTCCTTAACTTGGTGGTTGAATCCAGAAAAGTTCATGGTGGGAGTTCCCTTCAGCCCTCCCACCCCTAGGGCCACCATTATGACCGACATCTCTCTTCTAGGATGGAGTGCTAACCTGGACAACCACACTGCTCATGGCATCAGGACTCCATTAGAGGCCAGGCTGCATATAAACTTATTGGAACTGGAAGAGATCCATCTTTTTTGCAAGCCTTCCTTCTGCTTATATACTAGCTCCATATACAGATAATATTGGACAATATCACTGCAATGGTCTACATAAAGCATGCGCGCGCACACACACACACGCACAGAGCAAGAGAGAGAAAAAGAAAAAAAAAATCTCATCCCCTCTGCCACGAAGAGATCAGACTTTGGAACTGGTGCATCGGGAAACACATCACAATACCAGGAATGTGCATTGCCTTAACAACAACAACCTGGCAGACAAACAGAAGCTTTGTGATAGGTCACAAATGGGAAGTTCACGACGCAGTCGTAAGTGAGATATTTACACAGTAGAGTACTCAGTTACATGACCTCTTTGTGTCCCAAATGAACAGAAAGCTCCCCCTATGTTGCTCAAGGGAAGTCATGAGTTGCTACTCTCAAGGTGATGCTCTGCTCATGTCCTGGATGAATGGCTGCAGATGTGTCTTTCGTCCCATTCTCCTGTTTCTGCAGCTCATAGGGAGGATACACTGCGACAAAGCCAGCATCATTCTCCGAGCACCCCACTGGCCCAAACTATTCTGGTTCATCGAACTTCTAATAATTTCTGCCTGCCCAGCAGTCAGGATCCACCTGTTCCCAGATCTCCTAATCCAGAACCTGAGGGAAGACCAAGTATCCTAGTCTGGGTGAAGTCCACCTCACTTCCTGGTTTTTGGATGGGTGTTGGAAATAGAACTCTCATGTTCAGCCCCTGTTCAGGTGATCCTTAACCAGAGTAGAAAAGCGTATTCTAGAACTTGCTATCAGACCAAGCGAAGACTTTTTTTGGCCTAGACATGACTACACCAACGTTCTCCAGATACTGTAAGCATCCTGGTTGTTCTGGACTATCTCCTATTCCTGAAGACTTCACATGTCTCCGTTAGTTCGCTAAGAGTACATGTAACAACGATTAGTGCCTTCCTACCTCTGGTGGACAGATGCTCCATTTTTACTCACTGAGCTACAGTATGATTCGTGAAAGGCTTGACCAGGACCTTACCACCAGTATTTAAACCTATGCCTCAGTGACACCTTCATCCGTGTCCTATCCAAGCTCACTAGTGCACCTTTTGGACCCGTGGTGAATTGTACCATGGTCCACATGTTTGTGAAGGTGGCATTTATAGTAGCTATCACCTCAGCGAGCTCAGTGCCATCGTGATGGCTCCTTTTCATACAGTATTGCACAAAGAAAAGGTTTCTCTTCAGCTATGTCCCAAGTTCTCCCCCAAGATGGTTTCTGAGTTCCATATCAAATGATACACTTGTATTTTTCCCAAAAACCTATGCTTTCTCTGGAGATAAGAGACTTCATTCCCTCAATGTCCGGCATGGTCTGACATTCTACCTGCAAAGAACCAAGCTCATTAGGAAATCACTGAGACTCTTTATCTCCATAGTGGAGATATCACGAGTGCAAGCCATATCCTTCCAGAGGATTTCTAAGTGGATCTAAGGAGGCATCTTAGAGTGATGCAAGATAGCAAACATTCTTCCCTCTGGAGGTGTTGCAGCTCACTCCACATAACACAAGCTCCCTCCATGCCATTCCTATCAGATGTTCTGCTGCAGGACACCAGCAGAGCAGCCATTTGGAGTTTGACGCACACATTTGCGATTCACTACGCTTTAGTTTATGCCTCAGCTGTGGATGTAGCAGTGGGATCAGTAGAATTGTAAGGATTTTTGCTACCGGCTTTCTTGAACTTGCCTCCAGCCTGAACCCTGCTTGTCAGTCACCCAAGTGTGGAATACACATAGGGACCATCACCTGAAGTAGTGGAGGTTACTTACTGTAACTGGAGGTTCTTCAAGATGTTTGGTACCTATCTGTATTCTGCTACCCGCCCTCCATTCTTTCTACTTCGGATTTTGTTGGATTTGCAGTGAGAAGAGGAACTGGAGAGGTGTTGACCCATGCTGCCTCTTATATCCTAGTCAGGAGCAAGAGGAGCACTGCTGTGCATGTGCGTGCCATTGGACACTGCTTTGAAGAATTTCCGGACTTGAGCGTATGATGCACATGTGTATTCACTTGTGGAATACGGATAGGGACCACACATGTGAAAGAACCTCTAGTTCCAGTAAGTAATCTCCACTTTCAACTGCTGTCAGATGGCAGTGTGAGGATGTGGGTTTCCTGGGAGCCCTGCAGGCCTGGGTTCATGTTCCACCATCCTTTTGCGAAGTGTCCTGAATATTAAGAATTGAAATGTCCAAAAGTAATGAAACATAAAAAGTAAGGTTTCTTCAGCAAAGTTAACTCTGTCCCCTTGCATTTAGCTTTTGTGTTCTGCTAGGATTAAAAAGTAATCATGATTAATCAGTTTTAATTGCACTGTTAAACAATATTAGAATACCATTTATTTAAATATTTTGGGCTTTTTTCCCCTATATTTTCAAATATAGGATCAGGGCTGGGGGCTCTGGGTGCAGGGCTTCACCCCTCCCCCCACTCCTGCCCAGGAAATGTTGGGGGGGGAGCTAGCCTCAGCCCCCTCTTGTCACTGACTGGGAAGCAGAGGGCTGAGGCTTCAGCTCACATTGCTGATGCCTCCTGCTGCTCCCACAGGTATGCAATAAACACTTTAATTTTGCTTTCAGTTAATTGCAGACATTAACTGCAATTAATTTATAGCCCTAATTGCCACTTAATATGATGTTAAATATATGCTTTTAAAATATAGTATATTGACAACATAGTTGGATTAAAGTTGCACTGAGATCTTTTAATTTTGAAGCTTTCTAACTTTTGTGTATTTGTTAGAGAAGAAAAACAGGGGCTAGTGCATTTATGTAACTTCTGTAACAGTATAAGTATGTCATTCAATCTAGCTATTAATATTCATATTTTATATATAAATATATGCACTAACTTAACCACATTTGACAGTTTGTCTGATTGTAGGAAGGTCTTGAAGTCACTAAATATCAATGAAGGATTATTCTTATTTGTGAAGAATCTATTCCAGCAAGTAATTGTACTGTGAACTACTGCCTCCAAAAGCAGAAACCTATTAAGCTAATGGCAAATCTGCTTCTTCAGTCAGCAGCATTCCTAGCTGAGGTTTGGTAGGAACAGTCTGATATACAAAAGATCTGTATTCCACAGTCATTTTTTTTTTGCATTGGTGACTTCCAGTTGAAGTACAGAGTAAGTCATTTCTCCTTTCCTTTTTAAAAAACACATGAGATTAAACACAGTCAGGCCAACACAATCCTGTTCTTTCAAGTGTCAGTCTACTGCCTGTCTAATTACAACTATAATTTAGGGTTTGATCATGTTGTCATTCAAGTTGAGAGAAAAACACCATAGACATCAGTGGAAGCAGGATTGGGCCCTTATAAAGCCAAAAAAGCATTTATACATCTGCAGTATCACTTTCAAAGTTTTTTAATGTCCATTTATTTTTATAAATCTCTGCACCTGCACAGATGACATAAAAAGGTAATGAGTTATCTTCTAGGAAAAAAGATGGTGAAACAGCACTCATTCTTTTATTTCTTTTAGATTTTAATTTAAGTTCAAGTTCATTAAAAGTTGTAATAAACTTGCAAAATGTGCTTGAAAATTTACCGGCCCAGATACAATCTACTCATCCCTTTTTACCATGTTGTTAATGAAAATACTTGTGATATTTAACCCACCTGTTTCCGATGGGCCTAGGACTTGTAGGTGTTCATTGCTCTGCTCTCTCTACGTTGGTAGCACCTAGTAGAAGTGATCTCATTCAAAATAAGACTTTTTGGAGTATTGCATGTAGTTGCATGCTTAAAGTTCTGACCTTGACTATCTGACAGTGAGTTACTCCTCCCTGCAAGAAAGGAAACTGTCAGTTCTTCTTCGAGAGCTGATCCCTGTGAGCGTGCACATGCTCTGTATGCTCAGGGCCAGAAATTCTTCAATAGCCATGCCAGCTCATCTGAAGCTGTGCCTCCTAGTGCTGCCCTCTGAGGGCATAAACACTGATACGGACCGACTGACCCCCATTTCTTTTTCTGTCACCCATGGTTGGGGATGGAACCTCCTGTGTCCATTTCTTTTCTTTGGTGTGCATCTTAGTTGAGTCTGTAAATACTATAAAAACTATTCCTAGTTAGTTAACAAAGTTTAGTGCTTGTTAGTTGGTGTTGAGGTGGGGGTCTTCTCTTTCTAGTTTTCCCTTTTTCTTCGGTGCATCAATTATGCCCAAGTGCCAAGGCTTGCCTGACATGCCCCTTGGTTTTCCTAGTGAGCATCTTCATGAAATTTGTGCTGCTCAGGGAATCACATGTCTCCCTCAGAGTGCCGTATCTGCCATGCCTTTCCTCCGTATATCAGACAAGTCTGTGATTTCAGGCTCCACAAGCACTTTGTGGCACTTTCCACAGGCCCTGTTACAATCTAGGACCCCTTCCCATTCTGCTTCCTCTCTTCCAGAATCACCAGGCAGCACATTGCTGGGTTTTGGTACTGGTGGTTTTCAGTTCTTCCCCAAACACAAGAACTCCGTGAAGCAGAGACATGAGAAGGACCATGGCAAACTTTCTCACAAGAAGAGGGACAAATCCCCGCATAAGTGCTCCAAAAATATGCCTGCTTTCCCCTTTCTCTGGCACCACCAGAGATCTGTATCCTGGAATGAATGCACCTGAAACTTGTACAGCAAAGAAGACATTGATGGTACCAGGAACTCTCAGTGCCCAAGCCTGCACATGGACAGACCATCAACAACTTCCGTGCCTCATATAGATAGGAGGGACTGGTCTCTCCTTCTCCAACAGTACTGACCATGCACAGACCTTCTGTCTCTAAGACAGCTTTGATGGCCCTGACAAAGCCCAGGACCCTGGACAGTTCACCTCAGGCAGGTCTTTGATATGCATTCTTGGAGGATTTGGCTATCTATGCAGACCTTGAGTTCCTGATTTTCACAGAACCGAAACTGTTGCAGGAGGTTCCTGCTCCATCAGTCTACGCAACATTCACCGGTACCAAGGCTTAGCCAGGAACTGGAGGCTCAGGCTCAGTTTCTTTCCCACCTACTGCTCCTGCTTCTGATCAGATGGAATCAAATTCCATGGTACCCCAACAATGAAACATGAGGAGGCCTGTTCATTGGACAAATATGATCTGGTACCTACTGGCCTTCCAGTTAGCTGATTGGAGGACTAACAGTCCAGGCAAGGCTTCCAGATAAACTCTACCTGCCTGCCCTAGTTAACAGCAATTCTGGCCCAGGGACCAATGGTGCCCACCATGAAGGGCCACCTCTGTTCCATAATAGTCCATTGCATCGACCTTCTTGAAGCCCCTGGAATATCCTTCCAAGCATCTGAATATGAGGATCCATACCCAGGAATGGTCACCACCAAGCAAAGAAGCACAGTCTTCATAGTAGCAGTTGGAGTACCAGCAATGCCAATGGTACTTTTTGTCCTTTCCAGATGAAGCAATATCACTAGCCTCTCCCTCTTCTCCAGACAATTTTAAGCAGTACTAGGACCTTCTCTGAAGGATTGCAGACACTCTCTCCAGAGTCTTTTGGAGGAGGTCTAGGATTTAACTCACAAGCTCCTAGACATACTTCAGCCTATGGATCCATCTAAAGTAGAACTCCCAATTAATGAGGCCATCACAGAACTTGCCAGAGTAGTCTGGCAAACACCTGTGTCCTGTGCCCTGCCCCAAGAGTGGGCTGAGAAACATTGATTAAACTAGCTAGAGACATAAAGGGTAACAAGAAAACATTCTACAAATACGTTAGAAGCAAGAGGAAGACCAAGGACAAGGGTAGGCCCAATTTTGGGGGGGTGGAGAACACAATAACAGAAAATGTGTAAATGGCAGAAGTTGCTAAATGACTTTTTTTATTTCAGTTTTCACCACAAGGGATAGTAGCAATTGGATGTCTAACATAGTGAATGCCTATGAAAAATGAGGTAGGATGAGGCTAAAAATAGGGAAAGAACAAGTTAAAAATTACTTAGACAAGTTAGATATCTTCAAGGTGGCAGGGCTTGCTGAAATACAACCTAGAATACTCAAGGGGCTGGATGACTGTGATATCTGAGCCATTAGCAATTCTCTTCTAAAACTCCTGGATGATGGGAGAGAATTAACTTCAGTACCTGGAAAGATAATGGAGCAAATAATAAAGCAATCAGTTTGCAAACACCTAGAAGATAATAAAGTGATAAGTAAAAGGCAACATGGATTTTCCAACCACAGAATCATGTCAAACCAACCCAATAACTTTTTTTGACAGGATAACAAGCCTGGTGGATAGGAGAGAAGCGGTAGATGTGGTATATCTTGACCTTAATAAGGCTTTTGATTCTATCTTTCATGACAGACAATATAAACAGCTGTAGCGGCACAGGAGCCAGCAAACACAGCTGTAAACAGGGGAGATTGAGTGGGAGTTTGCAAAGGGAGTTTGAGGGGAAAATTGAGAGCCAGGCAGAGGAACAGACAGGCTAGTGAAGGGAGTGTGTGATGGTCTGGCAGTGTTTTGGTGCTTGTTGAGGGTTTGTGTTGCTGTGGGTGGTGTTTTGGTTTGGTTTATCTTTCCCGAACTAACAGGACTTAAGTGAGAAGGCTATGACAGATACAGAGGCTGCAATGGTAATGACCCAAGCTGTGGAAGACACAATGAAGATTACTGGATGTGGAAGCTGCGGCATGTACGTGATCTTGGAGGGGGTACCTGAAAAGAGTTTCGTCTGCATGAAGTGCCGCCTGATAGAGCTGATGGAAGAAAAGATCCCAGGATTGGAGATGCAGGTGGAAACCCTGGTTGAGTTTAGAAGGGGGTTTGAGCGGATGACGGAGCAAAGACATGAGGAGACTAGCAGATGGAAACAGGACCAAAAAACTCTGAGGGGGGACTACTGGGTGAGGAAAGTGGACAGTGGAAGTATGTGACTAAGAGAACCAGGCAGAGGAAAAGACAGGCCAGTGAAGGAGAAATAGAGCTCAGGAACAGGTTTGCGGAGTTGGAAAATGAAGGGGCACAGCAGGTGGTCACTGAAGGTTGAGAGGGAGAGAAGAAGAGAGGAGCAGCTGGTCCTACAGGAAGAGGGGGAAAAGTCAATGGAGATAACACCAAGTATGAGCCCGAGGAGGATACGGGATGGGTTGTGGAGGATTGCAAGGGAGAATAGGAATCGAGAGGACTTCAGCCAGAGGGAACGGGATAGACTGGATAATCACACCATTACCAGAAAAAGGCAGGGCTACATGAATGGGGACTCCTTACTGAGAAGAATAGACAGGCCTGTAACTAGAGCTGATTCAGAGAACAGAAGGGTGTGCTGTCTGCTGGATGCTAAGACATGGGATGTGGACCTGAGGCTGAAGAGGATCTTAACGGGAGTAGGAAAGAATCTGCTGATTGTCCTTCGTGTGGAAACAAATGATACGGCTAGATTCTCGCTGGAACATATCAAGAGAGACTATGCCAGGCTGGGGAAGACGCTTAAGGAAATGGAGGCTCAGGTGATCTTCAGTGGGATTCTGCCTGTTCCTAGAGAAGAGCAACAAAGGTGTGACAAGACTATGATGATCAACAGATGTCTCAGGCAGCGGTGCTATAAGGAGGGCTTTGGGATATATGGTCACTGGGAAGCATTCATGGACAGAGGACTGTTCTCTTGGGATGGACTTCACCTAGTAGGGAGGGAAATAAACTTCTAGGATGGAGGCTGACACAACTGATTAAGAGGGCTTTAAATGAGGAATTTGGGGGAGATGTCCATGTAATCTCCATGCCGGATTTTAACATTCAGAAGGAAGAAGATGAAGAAAGAAAGGATACAGCCATGGGTAGAAGAATGGACATAAGGAGGAAGGTTAGCGTAGATACTAGTCTAATATGTGATACTGGCATAAGAATGTCTGTCTGTGCCTAATCTGGTAAAGAATGTGAGAGAAGCCAAACAGCAAAAATTAAGATGTCTGTACACTAATGCAAGGAGCCTAAGTAACAAAATGGAGGAACTAGAGCTATTGGTGCAGGAAGTGAAATCAGATATTATAGGGATAACAGAAACATGGTGGAATAGTAGTCATGACTGGAGTACAGGTATTGAAGGGTATGTGCTGTTTAGGAAAGACAGAAATAAAGGCAAAGGTGGTGGAGTAGCATTGTATATCAATGATGAGATAGACTGTAAAGACATAAGAAGTGATGAAATGGATAAGACAATCTGTCTGGGCAAGAATCACACTGGGGAAGAAAACTACTAGAACATCCCCTCAGATAGTGCTTGGGGTGTGCTATAAACTGCCATGATCTGATTTGGATATGGATAGAGACCTCTTTAATGTTTTTAATGAAGTAAATACTAATGGGAATTGTGTGAGCATTGTGGGATTAACTTTCCAGATACAGACTGGAAGACAAATGCTAGTAGTAATAATAGGGTCAGATTTTCCTGGATATGATAGCTGATGAATTCCTTCACCAAGTAGTTGCTGAACCAACAAGAAGGGGATGCCATTTTAGATTTGGTTTTGGTGAGTAGTGAGGACCTCATAGAAGAAATGGTTGAGCAATCATGAGTTAATTCAGTTCAGACTAAATGGAAGTATAAACAAAAATGGATCTGTGACTAGGGTTTTTTGATTTCAAAAGGACTAGCTTTAAAAAATTAAGGAAATTAGTTCGGGAAGTGGATTGGACTAAAGAACTTGTGGATCTAAAGGTGGAGGAGTCCTGGAATTACTTCAAGTCAAAGTTGCAGAAACTATCAGAAGCCTGCATCCCGAGAAAAGGGTAAAAAACTCATAGGCAGGAGTTATAGACCAAGCTGGATGAGCAGGCATCTCAGGGAGGTGATTAAGAAAAAGCAGAAAGCCTACAAGAAGTGGAAGATGGGAGAGATCAGCAAGGAAAGCTACCTTATTGAGGTTGGAACATGTAGGGATAAAGTGAGAAAAGCCAAAAGCCATGTAGAGTTGGACCTTGCAAAGAGAATTAAAACCAATAGTAAAAGGTTCTATAGTCATATAAATAAGAGGAAAACAAAGAAAGAAGTGGGACCGCTAAACACTGAGGATGGAGTGGAGGATAAGGATAATTTTAGGCCTGGCCAAATATCTAAACAAATACTTTGCCTCTGTCTTTAATGAGGCTAATGAGGAGCTTAGGGATAACGGTAGGATGGCAAATAGGAATGAGGATATGGCGGTAGATATTACCACATCTGAGGTAGAAGCCAAACTCAGTTTAATGGGACTAAATTGAGGGGCCCAGATAATCTTCATCCAAGAATATTAAAGGAACTGGCACATGAAATTGCAAGACCATTAGCAAGAATTTTTAATGAATCTGTAAACTAAGGGGTTGTACCATATGACTTGAGAATTGCTAACATAGTTCATAGCTAACATAGAAAGGGAAAAAAGGGTGATCTGGGTAACTACAGGCCTGTTAGTTTAACATCTGTAGTATGCAAGGTTTTAGAAAATTTTTTGAAGGAGAAAGGCGTTAAGGACATTGAGCTCAATGGTAATTGGGTCAAAATACAACATGGTTTTACAAAAGGTAGATCGTGCCAAACCAACCTGATCTCCTTCTTTGAGAAGGTAACAGATTTTTTTAGACAAAGGAAACGCAGTGGATCTAATTTACCTTGATTTCAGTAAGGCATCTGATACGGTTCCACATGGGGAATTATTAGTTAAATTGGAAAAGATGGGGATCAATATGAAAATTGAAAGATGGATAAGGAACTGATTAAAGAGGAGACTACAACGAGTCATACTGAAAGGTGAACTGTCAGGCTGGAAGGAGGTTACTAGTGGAGATCCTCAGGGATCGGTTTGGGGATCAATCTTATTTAATCTTTTTATTACTGACCTTGGCACAAAAAGTGGGAATGTGCTAGTAAAGTTTGTGAATGACACAAAGCTGGGCTGTATTGCCAATACAGAGAGGGACTGGAATATCCTACAGGAAGATCTGGATGATCTTGTAAACTGGAGTAATAATAATAGGATGAAATTTAATAGTGAAAAGTGCAAGGTCATGCATTTAGGGATTAATAACAAGAATTTTTGTTATAAACTGGGGATGCATCACTTAGAGGTAACAGAAGAGGAGAAGGACCTCGGAGTATTGGTTGATCACAGCATGACTGTGAGCTGCCAATGTGATATGGCTGTGAAAAAAGTTAATGCGGTCTTGGGATGCGTCAGGTGAGGTATTTCCAGTAGAGAGAAGGAGATGTACCATTATACAAGGCACTGGTGAGACTTCATCTGGAATATTGTGTGCCGTTCTGGCCTTCTATATTTTAAGAATGATGAATTCAAACTGTAACAGGTTCAGAGAAGGGCTACTAGGATGATCTGAGGAATGAGAAACTTGTCTTATGAAAGGAGACTCAAAAGAGCTTGGCTTGTTCAGCCTAACCAAAAGAAGGCTGAGGGGAGATATGATTGCTCTCTATAAATATATCAGAGGGATAAATGCCAGGGAGGGAGAAGAATTATTTAAGCTCAATACCAATGTGGACACAAGAATAAATGGATATAAACTGGACACTAGAAAGTTTAGACTTGAAATTAGATGGTTTCTAACCATTAGAGGAGTGAAGTTCTGAAATAGCCTTCCAAGGGGAGCAGTGGAGGCAGAAGAAACATCTGGCTTCAAGACTAACCTTGATAAGGTTATGGAAGGGATGGTATGATGGGATAGCCTAATTTTGGCAATTAATTGATCTTTGACTATTAACCTTAAATATATCCAATGGCCTGTGATGGGACATTAGATAGGGTGGGATCTGAGTTACTACAGAGAATTCTTTCCTGGATGTCTGGCTGGTGAGTCTTGCCCACATGCTCAGGGTTTAGCTGATCGCCATATTTGGGGTTAGGAAGGAATTTTCCTCTGGGGCTGATTGGCAGAGGCCTGAGGGGGTTTCGCCTTCCTCAAGCATGGGGCACAGGTCACTTGCTGGCTGATTCTCTGCACCTTGAAGTCTTCTAGCCACAAGCTGAGGACTTCAGTAGCTCAGACATAGGTCAGGGTTTGTTACAGGAGTGGGTGGGTGAGATTACATGCCCTGCGTTGCGCAGGAGGTCAGACTAGAAGATCATAATGGTCCTGTCGGACCTTAAAGTCTATGAGTCTATGACCGTCTTATGAACAGGCTAGGGAGGTACAGCCTAGATGGAGCTACTGTAAGGTGGGTGCATAACTGGTTGGAAAATTGTTCCCAGAGAGTAACTATCAGTGGTTCACAGTCAAGCTGGAAGGATATATCAAGTGGGGTTCTTCAGAGATTGGTTCTGGATTCTGTTCTGTTCAGTATCTTCATAAATGATTTAGATAATGGCATGGAGAGTACACTTGCAAATTTTGCACATGATGCCAACCTGAGAGGGGTTTCAGGTGATTTTTGGAGGATAGAATTAAAATTCAGAATGATGTGGACAAACTGGAGAAATGGTCTGAAGTAAATAGGATGAAATTCAATAAGGACAGGTGCAAAGTACTCCACTCAGGAAGGAACAATCAGTTTTACACATACAAAATGGGAATGACTGCCTAGGATGGAGTACTGTGGAAAGGGGTCTGGGGGTTATAGTGGATCACAAGCTAAATATGAATGTGTAACACTGTTCCACAAAAAAGAATATCATTCTGGAATGTATCAGCAGGAGTATTGTAAGCAAGACACAAGAAGTAGTTCTCTCTCTCTATTCCATGCTGATAATGCCTCAGCTGGAGTACTGTGTTTATTTCTGAGCACCATATTTTAGGAAAGATGTGTACAAATTGGAGAAAGAGAGCAGAGGAGAGCAACAAAAATGATTAAAGATCAGGAAAACATGAACTATGAGGAAAGATTGAGAAAAATTTGGATTTGTTTAGTCTTGAGAAAAGAAGACTGAGAGGGAACATAAGTTATCAAGTAAGTACATAAAAGATTGTTACAAAGAGGAGAGTGAAAAATTTTTCTTCTTAATATCTGAGGCTAGGGACAAGAAGTAGTGGACTTAAATTAAAGTGGTTTAGGTTAGACATTAAGAAAAGCTCCATGTCACGGTGATTAAGCACTGGAACAAATTGCCTTGGGAGGTTGTGGAATCTCTGTCATTGGAAGTTTTTAAGAACTGGTAAGACAAGTGCCTGTCAGAAATGGTCTCGTTATTACATAGTCCTGCTTTGAGTGCAGGGGGCTGGACTTGGTGACCTACTGAAGTACCTTCCAGTCCTACACTTCTACGATTCTGTGGTTACTTTGTTATCCCTATGGAGCAGAATTTTTGTTTTCCCCCTCTAACCCCAGTTTCCTGGTGGTGCAGGTAGTTACGGAACAAAGCTGGCTACACCAGCCCAAATCCACCCCACAGGGTAGACACACCAAGTGACTAATCCTTTATGGAAGGAAGCTGTTCTCTTTTGACTAGTGTAGCAATCCAGATAGCTAACCACCACGCTTTAATGTCCAAATCCAATAGCTTATCGTAACTTAAGTTGTAATTTGTGAACAAACTTCCTCAAGATTTCAAAACCCAGTTCCAGGCCATCCTGGTCACCTAAAGCTAGTTGCACAGACTTCCCTCTGGGCATCCCTTGATGTAGATGACACAGGAGCATGGCCCATGCCATACCACAATAGACATGAGAAGATCTTCATGAATCTCTTTCCCAAAGAGATTCAGATCTCCCTTTTGTTGAGGGTACCAACTTATTTAGTGACAAGATTGATAAGTCACTGCATACCCTCAAAGACTTCTGAGCAACCCTCTGCTTTTCGGATATTTAGACTCTGGCACCCAGGAGAAAGTATTCTAGGCCTCTTTTGCTTCATCATTCTCCACTGCCTCCTTCCCTTTTCCAGCAGAGGACATGTGGACTTCCCAAGAAGTAGCAGAAGACCCAGTGGTGTAGACAGCTTGCACCACCATTTTCTACTTCTGTCTCAGCCACCTTCAGGAAGCCGTTTTGAGGTGGTGCCAGAGCATCCACAGCCAGTCTCTGTAATGCTTGTTCCCACCCCCTTTGGTGGCTGGCTGGCCCACTTTTTTCCCCAGTGTGGAACATCGGCACCATCACAACGAACTTATGGATTCTGGATATTGGATCAAAACGTTATGTTCTAGACTTGCTCCCCCTCCTCCAAACTCCTCCTCCCTGTCCCTTTTCAGGGACCCCTCTCAGAGGATTCTCAAGCAAGACGTGTACTCCCTTCTTTAGCCTGGGGCAATAGAGCCCCTTCCACTCTTTCATACAGGGAAGAGCTTTTATTCAAGGTACTTCCTCACTCCCAAAAAGAATAGGTTGAAGGACACATTCTGGACCTCAGACAACTGAATGTCTTTATATGATAATCAAAGTTCAGAATGACCACGTTGGCCTTTGTAATACCCTTCCTCATCTCTGGTGACTGCTTTATGACCTTGGATTTGAAGGATACATGTTTGTATTTGGAGATTTACCCTGCTCAGAAAAGGTTCCTGGACTTCGGGGGACCAGGCGCACAGGGAGCTCCCTTTTAATCTCTCCATGGCCTCAAGGATATTTGTGAAAGTCCTTGTGATGGTGGCAAAATGTCTCTGCTGTCAAAGGAAATTGCTATTTCCTTACCTGGATGATAGGCTGCTCGTTCAGTCATGCCAGGAGGTATATGAAACAACCACCACTTTTTCTTCCACTTTTTCATTCCTTAGGACTTCAAGTCAATTTAGACAAGTCCATATTAATGCCCTGATAAACAATACAGTTCATAGGGGTGGACCTGAACTCAGGTATATTGAGTTACTCGGGACTGGTTTTGAGTCATGAGTGGTCTCATCAGCTAGCTTTGTCTCAGTCCTCATGCTACAATCCAGTCTCGCCACATTCTGTTAGACCACACGGCAACATGTGTCTGTGTCACCCTGTTCGTACAAATGCACACACAATGTCTTCAAGTACGGTTATAGACAGTTTATACCCTGAACAGGGACTCCTTGGCTAAGGTCTCTTGTCCATGGGATGTGCTGACGTTGCTCAGCTAATGGAAAAACAATGACACAGTAAATGTGAGGGTCCCTTTTGTTCCACACCACCTCAAAGACACTTTTACCACAAACACCTCCCTAGTGGGATGAGTTGTGCCTCTCAAAGACCAGACAGCCCAAGCATCCTGATCCCTGCAGGAATCCAGGCTTATGACAGGTTCTTTAAGCATGCAAGAGATTCCTGCCCATCATTTGATCTACACACGACCAGGTCAGGTCAGACAGTATGACTACAGTCTACTCTATAAACAGGCAGGGAGGAGCAAGATTTCCCCCCTTCCCACTTTGCAGAAAAGGGATCCTCCTCTGGAACCTGGTGCACTGGATCACTTTCTCAGCCATTCACATATTGGAGTAATGAATTCACTGGTGGACAGCTTCAGCAAGTACTTTCACAGAGACCATGAGTGGGAAGTTCACCCATCAGTAGCATAGTGTGACTTCTGGCAATGGGGAGTCCTGTCTTGGTACTGCTTTACAACACAGCACAACAAAAAATGCCTAACTTACTGTCTCCAGACAGCCCAAAGTCTCAGCTCTGGAGCAGATACCTCCTTGGTGCAGAGGTCAGAACCTCTGATGTATGTCTTCCCACTTCCAGTCCCACTGCTTGCTCAGATACTCCAGAAGATCAAACTCAACAAAACAACAGTGATCCCTATAGCTCTTTGGTAGGCAAGGCAATTCTGGTTCACCACCGTATCACAATTAGCATCTTGCCTATGCATCCAGCTTCAGCCATTCCATAACAAAGGTAAGGTGACCCCAATTTAGGTGTCATACTGTCCTGCAGTAGCCCAAGAGCGTGAGTACCAATCTCAGGGTAGACTGTTAAGGACCGGGACACAACCCCCAAATTGGTTGTAAGATCTATACTTAAATTTAATCAAGTAATTATCATGCCTAAACAAGGAATTCACTTGCAAGACCCATTTTCATGGGAGGAGGGCTGGGGTGGACAGGAAAGTGCAAAACAGTCTTGTCCTCTTTAGTGTTCCACTGTAGTCAGTCAGGTGTCAGTGGGCTTTCTTGTCAGACAGGACATAACACATTCTGTTGGAAACTATCATTTTTTTTCTTTGAGTGCTTGCTCACGTAGATTTCATTCTGTGTGTGTTTGCACCCGCTGGTGCGCGAGGTCGTCAGAGATTTTTGTCTTAGTGGTATCTGTAGGGTTGGCAGTGGCATCCCCTTGAGTGCTGCACTCATGTGCTGGTATGTCAGGTGCTCCCAATCGTACACCCTCTCAGTGCCTTCTTACCACTGATGGTGGTTAGTTGGAGTGCCTTTTCTTGCATTGCAAGGGCTAGAGGTTTTCATCTTACTGACTCTGAGCCTTAGGGCCTTGTAAATATTTTATTTATAGTAGTTTAGTGTTCAGTAGTTAAGTGTAGTTAGCAGTTAGAGTCTCAGCAAGAACTTTGCTCCAGGTAGAGCATGCCCCAGTCTCCTGGGTTTAAGCCATGTGTGGACTGCAGCTGGCCTATAAGTGACCCCCATAGCAGCTGCCTCAAGTGCCTGGGGGAGTTGCATGTTAGAGATAAGTGCCAGATTTGTGTAAACTTTCTGCACCGCACACAGAAGGAGTGGGATATTTGGTTACAGGCTCGCTTCATGGAGTCCGCCCTTCATCTGGCTTCTGTGCTGTCCCATCAGGACTTCTTGAGTACCTCGGCCTCTTTGCACAGTGCACTCCTGGTGCCGGGCTCTGCCCACCACCGTTCCCCATCGCTGGTGTGCAAAAAGAAGGCTAGGAAGCATGGCTCCCTGGCACTAGGCAAGAAAGGTCATGGGTAAGGCTGTGTGTGTCGGTCACAGAAGTTATGGAAGTCACAGATTATGTGGCTTTCCGTGACCCCTGTGATTTCTATGCTGGCTCTGGGACTGCCCGAGCTGGCCAGCCTCTGGGTCAGCAGCAGCAGTTTGGGTGTGTGGGAGGGGGCTAGGGGCAGGGGACTGAGGGGCACGTGGGGCTTACTTTCAGTGGGGGCTCCCCAGCTCCCACTGGCATAGGCGGAGGAGGGGCCAGGGGGCTTTGCGTATTGCCCGCAACTCCCATTGGCTGGAGTTCCTGGCCAATGAAAGCTGTTAAGGAGTCAGCATTTGTGGCAAGAACAATGATTGGAGCTGTCCCCTGCCTGGAGCTGCAGGGACACGCGGAGCCTGGTAGGGAGCCTGCAAGCTGCACCAATCCCCAGCACCAGCAACCTCCATCCCCAAGTTTTATTTAGGGTATATTGTAAAAGTCATGGACAGGTCACAGACCGTGAATTTTTGTTTACTGCTAGTGACTTGTCTGTGACTTTTACTAAAAATACTCATGACTAAAACATAGCTTTAGCCATGGGTCATTGGGCAAGGGACCCACTTTGGGCTGCCTGGCCACTCCGGAGCTGCACCCTTATGCCTCTCCGGTTGGGGCCCTTAGCCCCTTAAAAGGTCCACCACCGACTCCTGGGAGCGGCATGGGACCTAAAACCCGATGGCACCAACGCCTTCACAAGATCCTCCGGCACATGCCGATGCAGCATGTGCCTCAGAAGCCATTAAAGGCTCTGCACGAGGGCAAGCCAGCTGCCAAGACCCCTCAGGGCAGTGGAGTGCTGCCAATCCTCTGAGACAAAGCAGTGCTCTGCGCCATAGATCACTGATGTTGCAGCCCAGAACCTCTGGGGCCTGCTCTCAGGCACTGGCACCGTGCTTGCAGTGTCCGCTGTCCTGACGTGGATTGTCTAGAGGAAGACGCCAATCTCCGTACTACCAGTACTGTTCACCTTCCCACCAGTCGTCCTCTCGGTGCAGGTCCTGGTCACCTGCCTTGTGGAAGTGCTCCGATGATGATGGCTCCACTGTAATCAGTGGAAGGGAGATTCTTCCAACACAGAAGCTCAGTTCAGCGCCTCGCCTAGACTCCACCAGTGTGAATGGGCACCTGAGGCTGTGTCAACATCGATGGCATCTGTGATGGATTGGATCACAGAAACCCCCTTGGGAACTGCCAACTGATGTGCCAAGACTACTTCTGCCCCTGCTTTCCTTGCCAGCTTGTGACTCCAGCACCCCGTCTTGCTGAGCCAGACATGCTAGTCTGCTCCAACACAGACCCAGGATCTGAACCATGTGCCCCAAAGCTGTAGACTTAACTGAAAGCAGCTTACAGAAGTGTTCCTGTCTTTGATACTTCGTTGCCCAGCTCCCAAGGGGTCTAAACCCCAGATAAATCTGTTTTACCCTGTGTAAAGCTTATGCAGCTTTTAGTGGCCCTCCCATGCAGGCTGCCGCTCTGACCGGACCTCCTCTCCCAGGAAGGAGGATGTCTCCTCCACCCCAACCTGGCTGCGCTCCACTTGACAGCATGGGCTGCTCCGTGGCTGAATGAGGAGGAAGGGCGTTGTTCGGAGGAGGTTAGACAAGTCCTGCTTGAGAGCAGGAAACCATCTACACTTCGAACCTACCTGGCCAAATGGTATCGGTTCTCCAAGTGGGCGAGGGAGAGGGGTTCTTCCCCACTTCTCCATGTCTATTCAGCTCATCCTCAATTACCTCCTGTCCCTTAGGACCCAAAGCCTGGCACTCTCCTCGGTCAGGGTGCACCTGGCGGTCATTTCTACTTTCCACCTCCCGCTGCAGGGCCACTCGGTGTTTTCACACCACGTGACCTCCCAGTTCCTCAAAGGGCTGGATCGGGTATTCTCTTACGCTAGACCCCCAGTCCTGCTCTGGGACCTGAGCCTAGTGCTCTCCCGCCTCACAGGGCCTCCATTTGAGCTCTTAGCCACTTGTTCTTGGTTCCACTTAAACTATAAAGTGGCGTTCCTGGTAGCTTTCACCTCAACCCACCGGGTCTCCGTGCTTAAGCCCTGACCTCCGAACCCCCGTATATGGTCTTCCATAGGGATAAGGTCCAGCTCCGCCTGCACCCTGCTTTTCTGCCGAAGGTAGTCTTGGCTTTTCACATGGATCAGTACATCTTCCTCCCAGTCCTCTGTCCTAAGCCCCATGCTTCTAATGAGGAGCGACACCTGCACGTGCTAGATGTGCGTACAGCGCTGGCCTTTTACTTAGACCGAACCAGGCCTTCCCATAAATCCCTTCAGCTTTTCATTGCTTATGCCAAGCGCATGAGGGGGCGACCAGTATCCACTCAGCGGATCTCCTGCTGGATCACCTTGTGCATACACACTTGTTATGACCTGGCAGGAATTCCCCCGCCTCCTATAGTGAAGGCTCACTCGACGAGAGCTCAGGCCTCATCCACTGCCTACATGGCTCACGTCCTTATTCAGGACATCTGCAGGGCTGCTACATGGTCCTCTGTCCATAACTTCTCATCGCACTATGCGATCGTCTCCCAAACGCAGGATGATGCCGGGTTTGGTATGGCGGTGCTCCGCCCCGGTAACCTTTAAACGCCTACCCGCCTCCATCAGGTATAGGTTGGAGTCACCTACTGTAGAATACATATGAGCAGTCACTCATAGAAGAAAGGACAGTTACCTGTTTTGTAACTGGCATTCTTCAAGATGTGTTGCTCAGGTGTATTCCACATCCCGCCCTCCTTCCCCTCTGTCGGAGTTGTCTGGCAAGAAGGAACTGAGGGTGGGGAGAGTGCGCAGCACCCTTTATAGCACGATATAGAGGCGCCACTCCAAGGGTTGCAGCGGAGCTCCCCCACTACAGGTACTGCTAAGGGAAAAACTTCCGGCACTGGTGCACGTAGTGAGCACGCACACCTACTGTGGAATACACATGAGCAACACATCTCGAAGAACGCCAGTTATGGAACAGGTAACTGTCCTTTCTTAAACTTTAGGTTGAGTGCTGTATCTATCCTTAGAAATCTCGCTTTGGAACCTTTATGTTTTGTCAAATCTGTTGTGAAAGTGTTCTTAAAACTAACGTGCTGGGTCATCATCTGAGACTGTTATAACATGAAATGTATGGTAGAATGTGTGTAAAACAGGAGACACAATTCTCCCTCAAGGAATTCAGTCACAAATTTAATTAACACTCTTTTTTTTAATGAGTATTATGAGCATGGAAGCATGTCCTCTGGAATGGTGGGCGAAGTATGAAGGGGCATGTGAATGTTTAGCATATCTGGCACATAAATACCTTGTAACCCCGTCTACAAGAGTGCCATGCGAATGCCTGTTCTCACTTTCAAGTGACATTGTAAATAAGAAGCAGTCAGCAGTATCTCCCACCAATGTAAACAAATTTGTTTGTCTTAGTGATTGGCTGAACAAGAGGTAGGACTGAGTGGACTTCTAGGCTCTAAAGTTTTACATAGTTTTGTTTGTGAGTGCAATTATATAACAAAAATCTACATTTGTAAATTACACTTTCACGATAAAGAGATTGCAATATAGTACTTGTATGAAGTGAATTGAAAAATTATTTATCATTTTTACAGTGCCAAATATTTATAATAAAAAATAATAATGTAACACGAGCACTGTATACTTTGTATTCTGTGTTGTAATAGAAATCAGTGTATTTGAATATTTAGGAAAACTTTAAAATATTTAATACATTTCAGTTAGTATTCTGTTTAACAGTGCAATTAATCACAATTTATTATTCAATCACAGTGTATTTTTTGAGTTAATTGCATGAGTTAATTGCGGTTAATTGACAGTCCTATATGTAAGTATTATTTTTATTACTAATAATGCAAAGCATTTATACTGTGTAACATTTTACATGTATTTTTAACTATATTTTAAAAAAGAAGAATTGGGAACTTCTTCAGGGATCCTCATTCCATTTCTTTGAGAAAAGAATAATAGTGCTACTATCTGACAAATACAGCAGCTAGGCTGGAAGAATGGTTCAAGAATTAAAAAGTGGCAGTTTTAAACTGCTTTCTGTGGGTCTGGCTGACCTTTTCAGAACTGGTTTGTGCCCTTAGCTACTTCTGATTATTTTTTCTTCTCTTCATAAAATAGGCTGCTTAACACTCGCAGTTTAGCTTTGGCATTGAAAGGAATGTTGGGCCAAAATCAGTTCTTTTTGAAAGAGTAACTGGGGTTGTGAGATGAGGGAAAGAGGGAGAAAGTCAAGAGTTTAGTGAACTTAAGTGGAAGAAAGGTTAGAGAAAGTTGTTAATTTTCCTTGCTAGTTTCTCTTGCTCTGTGAGGTGAATGTTGGGCTTATCTAGAGCTCTTTGTATATGGAATCTGGTCCAAAACCCTTTGAAATTTAAGGAGCTGCTTAACTCTCCCTCCGGTTTTTCCTTTTTTAATTGCAACAGACTCTGCAAAGCTGTGCATTAATGAAATACTGATGCAGTTCTTGGCTGGCTTTGTCTTTGACCTCATGCCTGCCCCAGTGTACCTGTGATGTGCACTAATTGCCAGTAATGCATACCCATTTATTGCTTATTTCAGAAGGAAAACAGTGGACTGGAAATGTTTGAATCTGAAAATTTAGATGTAGCATGACCCAGACTTTTTAGCTGCACATATGCATGGTACTGCATATACTAACACATTTTAACCTTTATAAAAATTTTGAACACACAGGTTGTTAAGAGTATTTTCAGAATAATTGAACTTTGCTTTTCATGCCCCACTGACACATTTGACAAATGAATTTGAGCTGTCAGCCCATCATTAATGGTAGTTATAATGTCTTTATATTTCCAGTGCTCTGTTACTTTTTACATTCAATTTAAAGCACATGCGTAAAACCTGATTTTATTTTTTCTGTATTGTGTTTGACAGCATAGTCTTTTAATTTTTCCTCTGCTTTTCACCTTTTTTGTTTTAAGCTGGTGTAAATCTGCAGTGTTTAATATTTTTTAGAATCACATAACCGTCGTATGTGCTAGCTACAATAAGATAAGCACTAGAGTTGAAGGCCTCAACAGTCTCAGTATTGGTCTCTTTTTTTCATGTGTAAAAAAAAAATTCCCCTTGGACAGAAGGTTGGCAGGCAATCTAAGAAATAGAAACGATTTTTCTTGGTTTAAAAAGAAAAAAATAGTCCTTTCTAGATGAAAAAATGTAATATGTAAAGTAGGGCAGAATATATAGGTGAATTGTTGCACTTCTATAACTCAAAGGATTAATATTTTATTGCAGGATACTAATTGTTTGTAGATTTTCTTGTTTAAAGAGATGCTGATGAGAGAAATTATGGCTCAGATTTCTTTCTCCAGTGGTCATGAAGGATTTGGGGAGAGCAGATGTCCATGAGGAATCCCATGCAGAGGTTTTCCTCATGTCATCCAGTTGGGGATATGTGGGATTGGCCTAATCACAGACTGTGGGGCCTGCTCCTAAATCTGGTCGATTCCCTGAGGCCTGTGGAAGACCCTGTGCTTCTGAGGCTCCTTACCTCAGCATTCACCCCCACTTAGCTCCCAAGTACTGCATTTCAACTGGAGTTGCATCAGCAGCAATTTACCAGGACACAGGTCCTTCTGGAACCCTGGTGGGCCTCTGAGGAAAGGGTAAGAGAGCCTAGAGTTGTATTTTCTCATAAAGGTTTGTAGCACAAGAGCTGGGAAATGATGTGTAGTTTCTCACCTAATTTCCACCTACTCGCCCATATGAACCTCATGAAACCTGTGGAAGAATCTCAGTGTGGGTATGGTGCTGTAGAGGCAGCTGCCCTGTCTCTTCAATATCAGAATCTGGGAGAGCCACACTCAGATGGTCCTTCCATTCACAGTTCTAGAAGACACGATTGGAGCCCCCACTCCCTTTTTTTTAAAAGAACACTTTACCTATAACTAGTATCTGTTAAACTTAGAAAATTAATGAATTAAAATCTATTACTTATATTTTCACCATTTATATACCGAGTACTTTTTGCGATTTGACTCAGTTAGGACTGCAAAACTAGACTGGTAAATTTCACTTTTGTTATTAATCAGTTTCATTTTCTGCCCAACCCTGGTTTGTTTCCCATGGGCCAGCGATTCTCAAATTCTGGGCCAGGACCCCATTTTAATGGGGTTGCTAGGGCTGGCTCAGACTTGTTGGGACATAGGGCTGTGGCCAAAGCCCGAGCCCCAGCCCCACCGCTCGGGACCGAAGCCAAAGCCCAAGGACTTCTGCCCTGGGTGGTGGGGCTCAGGTTACAGACCCCCGCCTGGGGCTGAAGCTCTTTGGCTTTGGCCTCCCTGCCTTGGATGGTAGGGCTTGGGGTTTGGTCCTGCCACCTGGGGCAGCTGTGCTCAGGCTTTGGTCCTCTTGCCTGGGGTTATGTAATAATTTTTGTTGTCAGAAGGGGGTTGCGGTACAATGAAGTTTAAGAACTGCCATAGAGAATGTTAAAATAAGACTCATTGACTTTATTAATAATCACCATGGATTGATTTAAATCAAAGTGATTTTAATAACAGATTTTAATAATTTAGATCAGCAAGCAGGAAACCTTGACTGAAATAAGGTTTTAATCTTGCTTTGCATTTGTACTTCAGCTATTTTCCTAAAGAGAGGTTAATTTTAACTGGTTGCTCACCATTACAACATGCTGATTTTCAATTAAACATAGCTGTTACACTAAATTTGGTGCTGCTTTTATAAAACTAGGAGTTTACAGTACAAGTTTAATTAAGGAACTTTAGAGTTTAACATACACTTATTCAGATTCCTAATTTTTACATTTTTGATTGTTAGAAAGTGGTGAATGATGCATTTCTTGTATACTGGATTTTGTGTGTGTGTGTGTGTGTGTGTGTGTGTGTGAGAGAGAGAGAGAGAGAGAGATTGTGTAAAGCTGTATTTGGATGGAAATTCTAAGGCAACTAAAAATGCACTAAAACTTAATTTTTTTAATTCATTAAAAGTTGTGCCTTAAATGTGCTGAATGAATACACTTTTTAATAAAATATTTAAAAACATTTGCATTTAAAACTATAACTGATTTATTGCACAAAGCATTCACTATTGTTAGTGAATTAAACTGATTGTTTAGTTTGTCTTCTGGATTTTAGAGCTAGTAAATCTCATTCCGTTGTATCACAGTCATATTCATAGATTGGAAGTGGAAAACAAGCTTTCATGCTTTTCAGCTTCCAATTGGTGTCTTAACTTTGAATGAACTAGTCATTGAACTGAACTAGTTAAACTGGCATGAAGAAAATATTTTCCCTGCGCTTCCAGAAGAGGCTACTGCTGTCTTAAACTGGTTTAGCACTTCAACAAACTCTGTTCCCAGGTACTTAGCCCATGACTACCACTAGTTCAGTGGTTTTACTTTCTTCAGAAATTCAGCTGTAAACATGTACCACTTGAATATTCTTTTTTAATTCAATTTTAAATGGTCTTAATAGATTAGAGAGAGCAAAGTGGGTGAGGTAATAGCTTCTGTTGAACCAAATTCTGTTGGTGAGATACAAGCTTTTGAGCTTACGCAGCGCTATTCCTCCAATAAAAGCTATGAACTCACACACCTTCTCTCTCTAGTATCTTGGGCCTGACATGGCTGCTACAACACTGCATACAATGTATTATAGTAAATTTAAGCCTTAACATAGGCTGTCACAATTTCAAATTTAATTTTAAATCGGGTTTTTTTTTAAATAGACTTATATTTTATTTAATGGGAATATCCAGTTTAAATTAAAATGTTCAAATTTTTTATTTAAAAATATAATTCTTTTAATAGTTCTTTGGTGTTTTTGAAAGCTAAAATGTATGACCTAAGCTAAATTGGCAGTGTCTCTTTAAAAAATCCCATTATGAAGGTTTTCTACTTTAAAAAAAGATTTAAAAAATACCCTAGCTATCATAATATCCTAGTATTCTGTAGTGTGTAACACATGATGCGTCAATAATGGCTACAGAGATTGGATACATAATGAGTTCTGAAGATTTTAGAGTAAATATTTTTTAAAACTTTTTAAAAGGCTCCCCTGATACAGCATGATCTTGGATGCAAGTGCATGAGGTTACACCACATGGAAGTACTGTTTTTAAGACCTTGTGTACAAGGTCACGGTGGTCGGGGTGGAGCAGCATGCTCTTCAAAATGGTGTCCGACGTCTGATACCAGACAAATACACACCTCAGTGCTGGAAGAGGACAAACCCTAGAAAAGCAGTCCTATCAATTTTAATACCAGATGAGTGGCCTGCCTAGGGATGCTCTGTTAAGTAGCAGTCTCTAGTCTAAATAAAACATCAAACACAAAAGGGTCTTCTGCTTTTCCTGGGCTACCCTTCTACCCTGTTCTGAGCGATGACCCTCAGGGCTTCTTCCCTGGAGTCTTTCCCCCAGTCTGGGTCTGTATTTCCAGTCTACTTAGGCCAGGTCATCTGCCTGGGGATTGGCCTTTTTCTGGTTCTGCCACAGGAGCCTGCTTCTCCCCTGCTGCCCTCCTCCAATCAGAGCCCTCACAAGAGGCAGCCTCCTTTCTGCAGCTCTCTCCCCAGCTGAACACTCCCAGCCCTTTATGGAAATTGCCCAACTCTTACCTCCCTGTCTGGGTGTGATAATTGAATGGAGTCACCTGACACCCAGACGATCAGGGTTATCTGGGGGGAGTGGTAGTCGAGCCATCCATCACGGGCCAGGCTGAGCCAATCTCCATTTAGAGGGCTAGCCAGCCTGTGTCAGGCAGGAAGAGAATATGAATATCCTATTCATTTGAGACTGAGGCTTTACTTATGAATGATCAGGAATAACCCTGATTCAGTAATTGGTGGCCTGTAACCAGTGGAGCTGTGCTTGTGCTGACCCCTAAAGGTAGAAAAGGGCAAATTGTGTTTTGAATCAATTGAGGTAACCTGGTTTTACCTCTGCTTGAAACTTTAGTGAGCTTAGTTAGTACCATATTCTGTCTTGTTCTCATTAACACTAGTGCAGTGCAACAGATTACTGAATCAGGGCTATTCCCATGTGTACATGAGGTCTGTGTGGGTTATTAAGATTGACAGAATGTCATGAGAAGATATGTTTAAATCCCTTTCGTGCAGCACTGTGAATATATATTCTGTTCTAGTTTAATATGTATGTTAGTAGAGCGTTTGTAGGCAAACATGTCTGCCTGCAAACGTAAACATAGGAAGCAAGAATGCCAGTTTTCAGGACTTCAGAAAGTTTCCAGGGCAGGTTAAAAGATCAGAAGGAAAGCCACCTTTGGGAATCCGTTATGTTCCTTATGTTTGCAAGGATCATCTGCAAATTAGATTCAGATGCTATTATGAAAGATGGTCTATTTCAGGGGTAGGCAACCTATGGCACGGGTGCCGAAGGTGGCACGCGAGCTGATTTTCAGTGGCACTCACACTGCCCAGGTCCTGGCCACTAGTCCGGGGGGCTCTGCATTTTAATTTAATTTTAAATGAAGCTGCTTAAACATTCTGAAACTTTATTTATTTTACATACAATAGTTTAGTTATATATTATAGACTTTTATAGAAAGAGACCTTCTAAAAAGGTTTAAAATGTATTATTGGCACGCAAAACCTTAAATTAAAGTGAATAAACAAAGACTTGGCACACCACTTCTGAAAGGTTGCTGACCCCTGGTCTATTTGATTTCAGTATTCATGTTTTTTATTATAGTATCACTACTTTTTAAAAACTACCTAATTTCTGGCTTCTGTTAACCATAAAATAAAAACTTTATTCTACAGCAATAGTGTGGAGAAAAGGAACTTTCATTTTCTGAAGCCAGAGACTGAACGCACTGTGGAATTAGTAAAGAGACAGCTAGAAAGAGTGGAGAAGGTAGAGAATGGAGTTGCAAACTCTACAGGAGGCTCTGAAAGTGGAAATTCAGGTTCACCAGGTAAGTTTTATTCTTTGTTTCTTAGTTTTCTTCTCATACATTTTAGTGCAAGTAATGGTAGTCCTAAAAGGTCAGGTATAGCAATAGCCTGTTAAGTTTTGAAATTGCTGTAGAACTTTACACTTTAAACTTTCCGTTTAACCATCGGTGGCTTCTTTATGCCAATGAATACTTCATAAATCCATTGGTCTGAATTTTTTCTTTTTTTTTAAATGACATTCTTACGCATTGAGGAAACAATCTAAAGAGGGCGTTTTCAGTGAATTTTGGCTGAAAGGTCTTTCTGTGGTCTAAAGGCACGTACAGCCAATATGAGGGATAGGGAGAAAATCCTGGAATCATGGAGAGATGTGTTCCAGTGAGAACATGCTGAATGCTGATACAACTGGGGCTTAGACACCAGGGTGAAAGCCACTTCAGTGGTATTTTAAATAGAACCCAAGATTTTTGGCTGCAGAAATAGCCTCCTTTCACCTGAGCTCAAGAAGAAACTTTATTTTGTAGTGTTAGGATGCTTAAGCTGTGTCTGTCAGATGGTAAATGACAGTAAAAATCAGTTACTCATTTGCGATGAAACAGGCTAATTTTAGTTAGATTGGTATAGGTTTGAGAAACGTAAGTAGAGGTGTGTCAAAATAGTTTTTCAAATATTAGGTAAGGTCACAACCATAACTATGGAGTTACTACCATAATGTAGTGTTATCTTTTCAAAATACTCACATGGTTAGTTGATTTTATATTAATTTAGTATCTCTGAGGGACATGTGAGAACTGCTGCTACTTTTATGCGAGTAAAATGAGATGTGTATGGGATTCTGTGATGAAGTTTATAGAAAATTTGAACTGTAAACTTGGCTCTGACACTGACTTGCTGTGAGCAAGTTTCTTCACTTCTTCTGTTTTTGTCAGCTACCATGATGAGCATAATACTTGAATGGCTAGATTATATTTGTCCAGCTCATAGGGATGTTGTGAGCTCTAACTGTATAAAGTTTATGAAGTGTTAAGACCAAAACATGGAAGAGTGTGGAACAGAACTCAAGTCTTTCCTGTATTCTAGCTTTAAATGCATTCTGATAGACCGTGAGGCCTTTTACTGGGAGCAGGTGGATCATTTAAAGAAAGCCAGATACCAGCTTCCAGAATTGCAGATTAGTATTATGTGCTTGTGATGGGGCTCCACTCATACTAGCGCCTCTTGCTGGTCGTCTTGGCGATCAGCTCTGCAAGTCAGTATGTCCGCTCCCAGTGTTCCTCACCCACTGTCATTCCTGCTCCTGGATCCGCATCACTCCAAAGACTACGGCATCTTCGTCATGACACACTCCTCTGGCATGCCCCACACACTGCGCTCCCCCTTCCGGGAGCCAGTCCAGCCAGTGTCTCACTGGATGTGGGGGGACGTGGGCCCACCCACTATTCCAGGTTCCAGCCCAGGGACCTTGTAGATGTCAGCCACGTGCTGCATCCCCTCCAACCTCTTTCCCCTCCAGTACATTTCCCTGGCCACTTCTCCACAGCTCCAGCACCTTCTTCACCCTTCTCTCAGGTCCTTGGCGTGCCAGTCTTAGCCACCAGCCAGGAGCTCTCTTTAGCTTGCCCAGTAGTAGCACTGCTCTGTCCAGAGTGCTGGCACTCCTTCTTCCTGCAAGGCAGCCAGGTCTTCCTCCTTGAGCTCCAGGGAGCAACTGAACCTGTTCTGTTCTGCAGCTATTCTTATATGGGCCTGTAAGGCTCTGATTGGCTGCTCCTTGCAGCCCCGCTCTGATTGGCTGCATTTTGCACAGCCTGCCTATGGCACCATTAACCCCTTACATGCAAGTGTGAGGTGGATGCTCTATAACAGTACTACTCAGGAATTTGAAGGTCCTTATCTTCCATGTGGAGTTCATAAAGTTTTGTATTGAGGTTCTGAATGCTTTCTTAATGGCCCATGGCACTGTTGCAGGGTTATGAAACATGCATCAGGCCTGTGCATGTTTCTTAGAATATGTGCCAACTGATATGCAATGTTCAGAATGCTGTTTTCATATTGTGTCCTTCATACATTCCAAACTCTCCCTGAATTGCTCAAAGGTACCAGTACTTACTAAAGGCAACTAATATTTTTAGGTATAGATCTACTAATGTTTCATTGTGTGTTTTTTTTTTTAAGAAGTTGGATAATGTTTAGGAAGAGAAAATTATTTTCAAAAAATGGACCCATATATCTTCTATTTTTTTTTATTTTTTGTGTCCAATGTGCCTTAGGCTTTCCCAAAAAAATCTACCCTGATCTAAGACTGATTTCAGGCAAATTGGTTTTGATTTGGCAAAGTCAGAGGTGTCGTTATAGCAGAAGGTTTATTTCAGCCCTAGTTATGGAAATGTGTCTCTAGCATCTCACCATAAAAGAAGAAATTGGCCTAAAGGACTTTGCCCCCTGTCTTCACTTTTATTTCTACTAATCATATTTTTCATTTTAAAAGGTAACTTTTTCAGGAGCATATAGGTGTGTCAGTAACAAAGTAAAGATGGAGTTCAGGAAACTTCATGGTTTGTTTACTGCTGTACAGCTCAAATGGAGAGTGACATTAGGCAGTGTATTGGAAAAGTAAGTTATGTGATATAATTTTGATTTAAGAAAAATCCTGCATAGAAATATATATCGGTAATATTTTATATTTCAGCAAAAGGTACAATATAGCACACTCTGAAGCCAGCACTACATGTTACTGAGTGAATTGTCCTTCATCATGTCATCTTTGTTCATCAGTTTTTTGACTCCCCAGATTTCTCTTGCAGATGGCTTCATTAAATTTAAGTTAACTGTACAAATTCCTCCTTTTCCTCATTCCCTGTGCCCATGTTGCTGATGGGGACATGTATGCGTATCTAGAAATATATAAAATTAGTGGTTGTCAAATTTTTTCATATTGTACAACCTTCCAACCTCTTTATTCTGCAGCTTACCTGTGGCAGCTATAGTATTCTGTTATATGAACATGAATATTGTGATTATATTAAGGAGACTTTATTAAAATAAACTCTCACTTTAATGTGCTAGGTGTTTTTTTCCTTCATTGCATCTCCCCATTTTATATTTATGATTGTAGCCTTTTAAACTCATTAGGACTGACTCTCCCCTCCTTTCCTGCAGCACCCACTGTACTAATGATCAAAAGTCTTACAGAAATAAGTCCTGGACAGGGCTGCCACTAGTGGGAATCATAACTTCTTGCAAATGGAAAGATGCTTCAGGTTGAGACTCAGTTCTATCCTTCACTCTGAGCTAGAAGGGATAAGGAATCTTACTGAAGTCAACAACATGATGCTACTGCAAAAAGGGCTAATATCATTCGGAGGTGGGTGAATTGGATTGTCATGTGTAAGACATGGACGATAATTGTCCTGCTCTATTCGGCACTGGTGAGGCCTCAGCTGGAGTACTGTATCCAGTTCTGGGCACCTTGCATTAGGAAAGATGTGGACAAATTGCAAAGAGTCCAGAGGAGAGCCACAAAAATGGTAAAAGATTTAGAAAACCTGTCCTATGAGGGAAAAAACTGAGCATGTTTAGTCCTGAGAAAAGAAGACCGAGTGGGGACCTGATGATAGTTTTCAGATGTGTTAAGGGCTGTTACAAAAAGGACACTGTGATCAACTGTTCTCCATGTTCACTGAAGGTAGAACAAGAAGTAATGGGCTGAATCTGCAGCATTGGAGATTTAGGATAGCTATTAAGAAAAACTTTCTAACTAAAGGCTTCCAAGGCAGGTTGTGGAATCTCCATTATTGGAGTTTTTAAAAAACAGGTTGTACCAACACCTGTCAGGGATGGTCTGTGTTTAGTTGGTCCTGCCACAGCCTAGAGGGCTGGACTCGATGATTCTCAAGGTCCCTTCCAGCCCTACATTTCTGTGCTTCTCTGATTCTATGAACTAGTGCTTTCAGCTGCTGTGTGGAAGGCAGTACTTGTTTTCATTCTAAAGCACCTTGCCCTTGTTAATTCACTTGTTGTTGTTGAGGGGCTTCAAAGGGAGTTGCATTTGTCTGTCCTCACAGAGGAATTGGTCTCCACTAGTACTCTTGGGGCAGATTAATGGGAGAGCCTGGATAACCTCTTCCCTTCTCCCCATCTGTAGGAAAAGGAGAAGAGAAATATTTTAAACAACTTGAGCCCAGCTTTCATTGTTCTCTCTCACATTGAACTCCTGCCTACTTGGAGGATGATGCAGTATTGTGATCCTAACTTATTAATATTTGTTGATACTTAATGCTGTATGAGAGAGAGTTTATAGTTAAACTGACTTTTGCAAGTTGTCTTATGAAAAGTTGTGAGAAAATAATCTGTCTCCAATTTTTAAATACAATGTATATTTAAAAACTAGCAGTTATTTTAACATAACTTTATCTGAGGTAGTGAGCACTGAGGAGCAGATGAAAATGGGCCAAGAATATAAACTTTTGGGAAGATATTCGCTTCTCTGCATGACTAAAGTGGCATGTCTGCTATCTGTCCTTTTTTTAGGGTATGAAAGGAGACTTTACAAATTGTATTTGTGATTTATTTTAATTACAAATAAAGTCTGAAATCTTTAAGAAAGATTAACCTAATTTTTCAAACAATTTGATGTGTGTGAAATGCAGTGTAATAATGGATCTGTTTATATTCTGGATTCTTTCTCACTTTTTTTTTCTTTTCTTATAAGGGGATAGGTAAGCAAGTGTGGACTTTACCATGTCCCCTTCAGATTCACAGATGAATAATTTGATGTGGTGAAATGGCCGCCACTAAAATAGGAATTTGCGTTGTTCGGTTTATCGTGCCTTATCATTCTGGGCTTCTGGTTTTCCTTAGTAAAATCCTGATAACCTCCCTTTTGCTTTGCTATATAAGCAGCACCCTTCTGCAACTGCCTGAAGGAACTGAAGGAGGAACAGCAGTGAATGGTGTAATCATCTGTCTACTTTCCCTTGGACATGGGGGGTATTTCATCCATGATGATCTCAGTCACTGCCAGTTCAAGGGATGAAAGTGGAAAAGTCTCTTCTGAACATGGGTCTCTCACGTGGTACCAGCCAAACCAACACACAAGCAGTTCCTTACTGCCAAAAATGTGCTGCATTTGATTTATACAAACAAACAGCTATTGTATCTGAAGTAGTTCAGTCTGTTCAGTATTCCTTATGGCTGTGGGCAAAGAAGGCAGCAGTTTTAGAGAAGACACAGCTATTTGATTAGGTTACCCAGCTGACTTAAATTGTCCTTAAAAAGAATCTTTTTGCAGGAACTGCTTAAAAAGAAGTAACGTAGTAGCATCCTTCAGCTAAATATGAAATGTGACAGGCTGACTGTAGAATTAATGGAGATGTCTCATTACATTAAATACAATGTTTCTGTGAATTATAAAATAATTTGGGTTCATGATGAGCTAAATCTAGTTAGTTAGTTAGTACAGGATGTCGTCTTTAAATTCCAACTTCTAATCAAGGCCATTACGTAAACTGTCCAATAAACCCAACCTTGATTGAACCCTGTAATGTATTGATGAATATCTCCCTTTCTTTCTAGAAACTGGTTGCCCAAATGAAGCAAGATCCACAGGTAAAATATGTATTTTGTTTTATACTGCTTTTATTACTTAAACTAAGTTCATGACCTCTTGTTTGCCATTGTTTGTTTATTTGCTCATCATCTACTGCCATGGTAAAGTAATGCTTTCTTTTTTTTGCAAGTTATACATTTTAAAAATAAATGGGGAATATTGGATAGCTGAGGGATTAATAGTAGGATAAGGAGCCTTTCAGCTCCATGTTGCCAATATTTTAAATTCAACCTAAGTCAGTAATAACTGCAATTTATTATCTAATGGTTATTTGACCTGTTTGAAATGAGTTGTTGGTCTCAGTTCAGTGGCTAGTGGATACCTTTCCACAACATAAACACTTCCACCACACTTGGCACTAATTGACTTTTTTAAGCATTGGTAACAGTCTGTACAAGTAATAGGGAAGATGAGGGCCTAGTTCAAAGGAACCTGCAAAATTAAGACACAGTTCATTGGTCAACTAGAAGAAGATGCTATTTTAGCACATAAGTTGCATTTGTTTGGTTTGTTTAAATGAGTTGATGTACATTGATGGACTAAACTGATTTGCAATGAGGGATTTGAATACAGGGCTGGCTTTAGGCCGATTCGCCCGATTCCTGGGAATCGGGCCCCGTGCCTAAGAGGGCCCCGCGCTTTAGGCGCCTTTTAAATTTTGTTTACTTACCCCGGCTGCGGTCTGCTCCGGGGTCTTCCATGGCCCTGCTCCCCTGACCAAAGTGCTGGTGGGAGCGTGGCTGCCCCATAGCCCCGCTCTCTCAGCTGGAGCTCTGGCCAGAGCACCGCAAGCCCCGCGGCCCCCGCTGGTGCTCCGGCTGGAGCGCGACAAGCCCCGCGGCCCCCGCTGGTGCTCCGGCTGGAGCGCGACAAGCCCCGCGGCCCCCGCTGGTGCTCCGGCCGGAGTGCGACAAGCCCCGTGGCCCCGCTCTCCTGGCTGGAGCGCGGCAAGCCCCGTGCCCCTGGCTGGAGCTCCGGGCCCTTTAAATAACCCCCAGAGCCCTGGGGTAGCAGGGGGCTTGGGGGCTATTTAAAGGGCTGGGGCTCCAGCTGCCTCTGCTGCACCCCCTGCCCTGCCTGCACCAGCCCCACCCCCGCTGCCTGCAGCCAGCTCTGCACCCCCTGCCCGCAGCCAGCCCCTGCCAACCCCCCTGCCCTGTCTCCAGCCAACGCCTGCCACATACCCCTGCCTGAAGCTATCCAGTCTGATACGCCTGTCTCCAGCCCTGCCAACCCCTGCTGCACCCCCCCTGTGGCCCTGCCTGAAGCCAGACTGCCCCACACTCCCCTGTCTCCAGCCAGCCTCGCACCCCTTGCCCTGCCTGCAGCCAGCCCCTACCTCCAGTCAGCCCCTGCCCTGCCTCGAACCAGCCCCATGTCCACTGCTGCCCTGCAGTTCCCAGGCCAGTAACCTGCACACCTGCTTCAAAGAGGGGGCAGGAAGCAGCGGGGACCCACACATGTGCACATCCCCAGGGAGTGGTGTGGACCTGCACATGTGAAACAGCAGTCATTAATAACCAATCAACAGCACATATGATGCAATGTACATAATATACAATTTTATTATTTATATAGTTATAGAAAGTAATTAATACATGGAAGAAATGGAAGGCTTTTTTTTTTTTTTTTAACACTTTTTTCTTTTTAAGTCATCCCTGCCAGGGCCCCGCTGAAAGTGTTCGAATTGGGCCCTGCACTTCCTAAAGCTGGCCCTGTTTGAATAGAGTGAAAGAGTTCCAGGAATAGGGGCACCATGGAAGGAAACATAATGGAAAAGGCACAAAAAGGTGGGGGAGTGGTTTTCTTGGGTACATGCCAGGGGCACAAAGGCAAGTAAGAATGAGAGAAAAAATATGCGCTAGGGTAGAGTAATGTAGAGTGTAGAAGGTGACAGAATTTGTCTGTCATCTCATGAGAGAAGCTAATGACCAAATTAGCCATGCACATTTAAACTTCCCATCCTGTTTCTAGCAACAGGCTTTTAAGGTCAGGGTTTAAGGCGTGTTAGCAAAGGGATGGGTTTGGGAGGAAGCTTGTAGGCTGCTCCTACTCTATTTGCTCTGCAAATAGAGGATTTTAGTTTCCAGGGCAGTTAACTTGGCTCTTTTTGCCAACCCTAAAATCACTTTGAGAAACTAAGTCAGTGCTTCACCCAGTGGTGCAAATATTTTCCCCTCACTGCTTTAAATCTTTCTTTTCTGTGTCTGAATTGAGCTGAACAAATGCTATCATCTATAATTTGCATTGTATGAGTATGTGCTTGATGAGTTTCTGTTTTACTGGCATAGATGCTGCAGGTCAGAAATGAGCTGTGAAGTGGCCCAGTATGGGAGCAGCAAGGGAGGGCTGAGAGTAAAGATTTGGAATAGCTTTTGGAGCTTTATGGTATGCTAGGACTAGAAGGGATTGTAGGTCAGGATTAGGATGCATTTCAAAGTTGTGTGGAGGAATGTAAAGGTGTGGAAGTTATTCTGAGAATGGTAGTCCCTGTAGTAATAATAGAGGTTTGTCGGTTTCATGTTTTTACATAGCACTGAAGGTGTGCGTGCCATTTTACAGAAATATGTGGCCCCTTATCAACAGAGTCTACAGTCTAGGTGAGCTATGACTTGACATAGAAAGAGATTGCATGAGGAGAAAATGGAAGAAGAAAAACGCAGGGAGACTTATTCAAAACAAGATTTTGAAGCTGTTAAGCACATTTTCAGTGTGTGTGTTGGTTTGATTTTTTTCTTTTTCTTTTTATTAGATTTAGTAAATAAAAAACAAGTTCCCTATCACATCCTGTACAGTGAGTTGTTTATGGCTCTCAGAATCTTAAACTTGAAAAAATGTCCTTGTAGGCAAATTGCTAACATGAGTGGTGCATTGTTAAGGCTGCTGCAACTGTTGCAACTTTTCTAAATATAAGCTAAGGTGTAAAAAGACACGCACAATTGTACCGAAAAGAGGGGAAGAGGATGTAGTAGATATATTCCACCTCTCATTTGGAGTGCATGGTTGTTTAATTCCTACTAATAGATAGATATGGTTACTGAAGTCCTTGACAGTCAGTTGTCTGTCTGTCACTGAATAAGTAATGGAAGTGAGACAGTACTTTTAGTAGTATGGATGTTGGCGTTTCTGTAGCAGGTTGATTTTTTTACGACGTGGAGTTGCTAGCCCCACGCCTGTATGGGATGAGTACTATAGAAATCCCTAAGGCCATGTCTACATCTAAAATTTTGCAGCGCTGGTTGTTACAGCTGTATTAGTACAGCTGTATAGGGCCAGCGCTGCAGAGTGGCCACACTTACAGCAACCAGCGCTGCAAGTGGTGTTAGATGTGGTCACACTGCAGCGCTGTTGGGCGGCTTCAAGGGGGGTTCGGGGAATGAGAGAGCAAACCGGGAAAGGAGACCAGCTTCGCCGCGGTTTGCTCTCGCGTTCCCCGAACCACCCTGCAAACCGCAGGGAAGGAGACCTGCTTGTTCGGGGAACGCGAGAGCAAACCAGGGAAGGAGACCAGCTTCGCCGCGGTTTGCTCTCGCGTTCCCCGAACCTCCCTGCAAACCGCAGGGAAGGAGACCTGCTTGTTCGGGGAACGCGAGAGAAAACCGGGAAAGGAGACCAGCTTCGCCGTGGTTTGCTCTCGCGTTCCCGGAACCACCCAGCAAACCTCAGGGAAGGAGACCTGCTTGCTCGGGGTTCGGGGAACGCGAGAGCAAGCCGGGGAAGGAGACCTGCTTGATTACCAGAGGCTTCCTCAGGTATGCTGGGATACCTGCTTATTCCACGGAGGTCAAGAAAAGCGCTGGTAAGTGTCTATACTTGATTACGAGCGCTGGATCACCAGCGCTGGATCCTCTACACCCGAGACAAAATGGGAGTACGGCCAGCGCTGCAAACAGGGAGTTGCAGCGCTGGTGGTGCCCTGCAGATGTGTACATCTCCTAAGTTGCAGCGCTGTAACTCCCTCACCAGCGCTGCAACTTTCTGATGTAGACAAGCCCTAAGATAAACAGTTTTCCTTCTGGCTTATCTGACCTGAAAATACAGTGATATACAAATTAACCTTATTACAGCATATTGTGAAGCACCCAGGAATGTTTTAACTAACTCCTTCGAATCTGAGCCTCACCTCTTCCTTCCCCCCAAACTTTTGTTTTGAACACTGGAAAAATCCACTAATGATTATTGCACCAGATGACTTTTGAATAAGTCTCTACTTGGCTATTTGCATAATCTGATTGGTGGTATGTCCAGAGGTGCTTTATTATTTGTAGTACACTGTGCAAGAAGTCCTGCTATTATTGTGTTAACAAATGGAGTATCTTTCTCACAGATATTTTTTTCTTATTAGAATGCTGATTTGAAGAAACAGCTTCATGAACTCCAAGCCAAAATCACAGCTTTGAGTGAGAAACAGGTAAGGAAACGGATATTTTTAACACCATGTTCTAAAGAAATGTCTGCTCTCATCTTCCAAGAGAGCTGCTAAATTTCTTTCTGTGGATGTAAGTATAGGCAGTCCAGACGTTTTGGGGTTTTGTTTAATTTCTCTAACACAACAAAAAATAAAGACGAGTAAATGGAGGTTGAACAAACAGACTAGTCTGTCTGTTGGTCTGGATTGATAAATGTGGCAAGAAAGCGTTCTGTTTAAACTATATTTTACCTGATACAAAACAGAAGTGGGAGGAGACTGGCAATCTGGTACAGTGATTTGAGCTTGAGACCGGAGTTACAGTCTAAAGTTCACTCACTTTGTTCTAAACCAAGAAGTCCTTACTCAGGCAAAACTATTTTAAGTCTATTACACATTACGGACTGAGAAAGGGCTTCTGGATTCATCCCTTTGAACCCTGGATACCTCTTAGTCCACAGCAAGCCAGTTTGTTAGTTTTTGCTAGGCTAACTGCTTGTCTTGACTGGTGCTTGGTTTCTAATTGACTGCTCCAGAATTGACTGCTAATAGCATTAGTCACCTGGTGGGGATTCCTCCATATATAGACTGAAAATAGTTGTCATTGGCAGACAGATGATTACTATATAGAATGTCTAGAGGACTTGCAAAACCATATGGGTAACTATTAAATTTAGATTTTCTTGTGATGGGATACATAGTTCTACTGACCTATGCATTAAAAAAAACCAAAAACCTCAGTCAAAAGCCCCTGTTTTGTTCGTTCATGTTCACAGTATTACTATGAAAATATAACTGCATCGAGCCAGCCTTTGGTCACTGTGGCCTAAATCCACAAAGGACTTTATTGACTTTTTTCCTGCATGGAAAAAAAAAAAGTTTGAAACATGTTTAAGCAGAATGTATAGCTGTGTCCCACATCACATCTAGCTTCTTGCATTTGTATTTGTGCTGCATATATTCTGTTTAAGAATTAAATAGTCTTTATGAAAGTAAAAGTTTACTTCCCTGTGTAGGGAAGTAGTAGGAATCAATTAATATTATTTTTGAAACTTTGTTTAAAGATGGAACTTCGCATTGTATTTCCTTAACTCATTGTCTAGCTACTATAGTGTAGTGCAATATTTTAATGAGTAAATTACCACTATAGTGAAGAAAACCATTTAAATTCAACTAAAAACTGAAGTTTGCTGTTCATGTTGTGTCTTCTGTGAAAGGGATTTGTTCTCTAAAATCAGCACAATAGTGTGGTTGTGTATCAGAATGAGAGAGACTGCAGCTTCAGAATTTTTCAATTAGGTCAGAGGGCTCCTGATAGTTTCAGGTTTAGTTTGCCATCAAGCCAGAGGATTGACTATCAGTTTACGTGTTCAGATAGGGACAGGAGGTGAGGTACTGGAAGTGGGGAGAAGGAACTTCGAAGCTTAGAAAAACATAGACATCTGTCTTATGGTGGTTTTATAACTGTGATTTGATATTCTTTAAAGTTACAATTAAAAAACCTGAATAGAAAATACGATTTGCAGTTGAGAATAAGTTAGTTGCTTTTGACTCTCTTCAGTCATTGTTTATGGTGGGGTGGGAAAACTGCGGCCCGCGGACCACATGTGGCCCGCCAGCTGATTTAATCCGACCCTTGAGCTCCTGCTGGGGAAGGGAGATCAGGGGCTGCTCCATGCGCCGCAGCTCCCAGAAGCAGTGGCATGTCCCCCATCCGGCTCCTACGTTTATGGGCAGCCAGAGGGCTCCACATGTTGCCCCGAGCTCCCATTGGCCGGGAACTGCAGGAGTGGCGCCTGCAGATGGGGCAGCGCACAGAGCCACCTGGCCGTGCCCCCACATAGGAGCCAGAAGGGGGACTTGCCGCTGCTTCCAAGAGATGTTTGAGGTAAGTGCCACCCGGAGTCTGCACCCCCGAGCCCCTCCCCAGCCCTGATCCCCCCTCCGAACCCCTCAGTCCCAGCGTGGAGCCCTCCTACACTCCAAATCCCTCACCCCAGCCCCACCCTAGAGGCGGCACCTCGTTGGAGCCCTCACCCCCCCCCCATGCCCTAACCCCCTGCCCCAGCCTGGAGTCCCCTCCCGCACTCTGAACTCCTCATTTCTGGATCCACCCCAGAGTCTGCATCCTGTCCTGCACCCTACCCCAATTTCATGAGCATTCATGGCCTGACATACAATTTCCATACCCAGAGGTGGCCCTCGGGCCAAAAAGTTTGCCCACCCCTCGTTTATGGGGACATTCATGTAAGGAGAAGCTGCACCCTGTTTGCTCAGCATAGCATCTTGATGTTTCACATGGTGAAGCATTTTTTATCATATGATAAAGCATGAGTTGTATTTAAAAAGCTTTGATTTACTCAGTTTCTGAATTGTTGGCTGCCAGTAATCATGAAAAGGGACCTCATTTGTGACACACAAAGTGTGAAGTGTTAAATTGTAAACCAGTTTCCTACTTTACATTCCTATTCTTTGTTTTTGCTAAATGTTGAACAGTGATGTGCTTGTGATTATCAAAATATTAAAACAGGAGGTAAAACAGATGCTCTGTCCTCTCTGCCACTGGGTCAATGAGCTGCTAGTGTCCTCAGAAAGACCCTTTTGAAAGAGCATGGCTGCTAAAATGGGGATTATATGAAATTGTGTTTAAACTGAATATACATTTTCTACATGAAGAGAAGACATGCTTCTTGTGTATATGGTTGTAGTGTGTGTGAGGGGAGGAGGGGAGAGGGGCCCTTTTGAGTTTTGGAAAATCTCTGCAGACACAGCTGTGATTTTGCAAGGCATAGCGATGTCAGACACTGTGTTTTTGATGGAGTCTTTACTTTTGTTCTCATTTTCATTATTTTCTCTTTATAACAAATGTAACTGAGAAAGTATTGGTTTGATCTTTGCATACGGGGGAAAACCGCATCCAGTAGGCTAACCTCTAAAGTGGTTTAATGAGCAAAATTGGTGTGTACTCCTGTTTCCTCACATCTTTTATATACGTTTCTAAAACACTTTTTACTGTAATGCCTCACTCACTTCCTCTGGCTAAGGGACTGTGTTGTAGCACATGCCTAGTTCAGAGAGAGACAGTGCTGGAGCTTTTGACTAGAAAGAAGTCGGGGTTCCCAGTTTCTGCTGTTCCAAGAATTGGAGACGTAGCTCTCATTTCCACCTAGGTAGGTTCATGGGGCATCTTCTTTTAACCACAGTTGTGGGATGATGATGATTCAGCTTTTGATTTGTGGACACATTTGCCATTGTTTAATCAACTTTCACTGAAGTGAGGTGTCTAACATTCTGCTTTTCCGATTGTCCCTCCTTTTGTGCTTGAGGACAGAGTGAGAACCTGCGGTTGTAAAAATTGAATTAAATACAGTATTGTTGCTGACATTTTATAAATTATTCTTTGCTCTCTTCTTTACTGAAGCTGCACAAATGCTTCTAGTGCAAGTGCCAAATCTGTGGCAGTTAAGCCAAGGCCTCTAGTTGCTGTAGAACTTCTCTCCCATTCTGAAGCATTGTGGGAGTAGTGTTAATATGCTGGAATTTGCTGTCTGTCATTGCAGTGATTCATAGTGGTTAAGACTTCTTGCTGAGAGTTAATAATGAAAGCCCTGTTCAAGAAGTTTGTGAAATTGAAGAGATCTGGCAATCTACAAGGAGAAAGCAAGTAGTCTGTGTCACATGTAGGCATAAATGTAAAAAGAGAAACTGGTTAGTTGATGCAGAATTAAGCTGTACAGAAAAAGGCAAGCCAAAAATTCATACAGTTGATGAAAATGTAAAGAGTGGTGAAAGTGAATGCTTTGATTTGTTTCACTTGGGAGGTAATGAAGCTGTGCATGCTGTAAGTTTCACCGAGTCACATGAAAGGCAACTTAAAAGGGAACAAGCTTTTCTTGAATGTAAGTTTCATTTAGAGGGGGAGTGTAAATTTTAAATAATTTTAAACTGTTCTTTTTTCCTGATAATTTTAACTTTAAATAATTAACAATGAAAGTTTAAAAATTCAGTGAAAATAAATGAGGTCAGTTTGGCTTTTGTTTTAAGTTTAGTGATTTCAGAGCTACAGTGTTTCAGTTGTAGAAGAATGTGTTTGTTTAAAAAAATCAGTTGGAATTTTTAAAAGGCAGCATTTCTTAGGTTTTGCACAAGCAGTTTTTACCAAGTCTAAGTTTGGGACCAGATTTGATTATGTCCCTTTAAAACTTCCTTTTACATGTTTACTTTCATTTTCATCCCAGTTGATTTTAAGATTTTTGTACCATAAAATAGCTGCTTAAACTTTACTAATCTTTCCCCACTAAGTGGTAAAATTTCTGTTTTGTGGGGGGTTAGCTATGATTTCCTGATAACCATAGTGATAACCTGGAGCTAAATCCCTGCTCTGGAACTGTACTCTTCAAAGTATAACGGTTTAGAATTAGCAACTGAAGTATCAGAAAAGCTACCAACATACGTTATAGATTTTCAGCATTGGAGAACCTGTAGCTCTCGTGAAAAACTGAGAAGGAGCAGAGCTGGCATGAAAGAAGACATGCAGGATGAAGACTTCCAACAGACATCTGTTCTCCTCTTCCATGCCCTCCCCAATCAAATACAAATGGCATCACCCTCTCACAGATACATCATCACTAAATGTGCACCACATTACTTTGTTTTCGGTGGCAAGGAAGAGTTCACCTTACTTGAGTGAAAATGTGGAATTGTGCCAATAGTTAAGTGACTTAATCAAGGTCACAGAGAGAGTCAGTGGCAGAGCCAGGAGTTTACCACTGATTTTCAAATTAGTATTCCAGTGCCTTAACCACAAGACCACCTTTCTTCCCAAGTTTAAACATATCTGCTTATTTAACCAGAATTTTTTCTAAGGTGTTGTCCAGTAATATTGCCTTGCAGCGCCAGTGTCAAGGTTAGATTACCTAAAAGCATAACTTCCTTTACAGAAATGCCTCTTCATATTTTGTGAATGTTGTTCTTGGCTTCCTTGAGCACATTATGATGCTCTCTGGCCTTTTTTGGTGCTGTTTCACTTTCCTTCCGCATCTTACCATCTTGACCAAGTCTCTAATAACCATTTAACAGGTAATTTTAATATGGGCTCTACCGCATACTAATTTTGGCAGCAGAAATCTCATTACACGGCCTTGTTTTCAAACAAGAACAAAGCAATAAAATTAAATGATTCATTCAGGTTTCACAGAATTTTTCATCTTTGTGTTGCACTTTAGTGTGTTTTCCTTAACAGTGCCCTGACATTGAAGGAATTGAGAGGATTCCTTTGCATAAACCTAAAGAGAAACAGCCTTTTTGTTGATAAAGCTGAAAACAGGTATCCAATATCAGAAGATATCTAAGTGTTTGATGGACTTATCACTTTGGTATGTAAGTGTTGAACAAAATTATATTAAGACACAAAAAGTAGTTCTCTTTGCAGTGGTGTCAGGCGGTTTTATTTATTTTTCATCCAGAAGGAAGTCTATTCACAAACATGTTTTACTGTGGAGAACAGGTGATTACTGAATCCTATAGAGAACACACTGCAAAAGCAAGCCATTGTGCTTTGTCTCTTAAGGACTGGCAAGTTTATTCTCCATGTTCGAATTTAAAGCAACTTTAGGCAGCCCTTTTGGATAACACAGATTACCAATCTACATTCTGTTTGTTTATAATCTGCCAAGTTTCTTCCAGTCTTGCTACTTAATTGTGTGTAATGAGAGAAAAGGTTTTGTTTTTTTTTATAAAAGTGGTAATGATGAATAATTAGCCACAATTTATAGCAATAAATAGTTGATATGCATTTGAGTAAATGCAAACAAATCACTTAAGCAACAAAGAAAAACTGCCATAACTGAAGTCTTCAGAAATGTATCATGAATAAGCTGTCAAATTTATTACAGGGATCATATCAGCCTGAAGAGTATAGTAAAATTTAAGGGTGCATAAATGTATCCTGGGACTCCGCCCTTTCTGCATGCTAATCACAAGTAGTAGAATGGAATTTTCATGAAACCCACTTAAAAGTCTAAACAGAGTGTCTAATACTAGCACACTTCACTCAAAACATGTTTTGTGGTCTACACGGCATATGCAAGCAAAAGGATTTTGTTGGGGAAGGAAAGCTCAAGAAAGGCCATAGAATATAGGAGGAAGAGGAGCAACTGGTATAAGCTACCAAAAAACATTCATAAACTATGCAGAAGCATTTCTGAAAAGACAGATATGTAAATTTTGACAAGCCCAAAAACTTCTTCTTTCATTGATATAGTGCCATTGCACAGCGGGTGATCTTGGCTTTGCAGGCTAACATGATTGGATAACATCTTAACCAGGATTTCTCCAGCATAGTAGAGGTACATCTAGGCTAAAGTTCATGAACTTGGATGTCTATATTTTAGATTTTTAAATTCATAATTAGGAACCTAAATAAGAGCTATGCTTTTCAGATATGCTGAATACTTTGGAATATCCTTTGAAATCCATGGGAGCTGTGAATGCTCAGAATCTCTGAAAACTCATGCCACGCCACTTTCAATCTTGAAAATTATGCCCCAAGTACCAATCAAACAAACAAAAAAACCCAGTCCAGGTGTGTGTTAAAGCACCTTTTCTATTGCCAGTGGAAGAAATGTGCAAATGTGCCATTTGAATTTATGGTAATGAATATAATTGTGGCATTGGAAAGAAGTGCCAGAGGCTGTTGGTTTATTTTGGTGATCTGGGATTGCTTCTATTAAGCATGAGTCTTCCCCTCTTTTGAATGAATAATATAAAAAGATAAAAATGCTTATTACCAAGTGGCTGTAAACAGACACCTTTCCTGAACTGCTTTATGAACACAGTCCACCCAGCATGAAAAGTCCCAATTCACTTTTCTGAGGTTTGGCTTTAATAATAAAGAACACAGCAATAAGATATAAGACAAAGTCCAGCTTAAACCATCTCCCCAAAGTTGGCTATTTCTAGGCTTCCTTTCTGATAACTTCTCAACCCAAGTGTCTTTCTTTTTAGACACACTCCTACTTCCTTTATATGCAGCTGGGACAATGAGTCACCCGCCTCAATGAGTAAACAGAACCCTCTTAATCTTTTCCCAGTATGATCGACACCTGCTTAACAGTGTGAGATTTTGGACAAAACAGTGCCAAGCTGTTACAATACCAGCTCCAACCATAGAGGTACAAAATAATATACTGTCTTGGAAATCATCATAAAAATACAGTCTTATTCTCAATATGATAATTGAAAGATGGATAAGGAACTGGTGAAAGGGGAGGCTACAGCGGGTCATACTAAAAGGTGAACTGTCAGTCTGGAGGGAAGTAACTAATGGAGTCTCTCAGGGATTAGTCTTGGGACCAGTTTTATTTAACATTTTCATTCATGTCCTGGGCACAAAAAGTGGGAGTGTGCTAATAAAATTGCAACTGACACAAAGGTGGGACTTTTTGCCAATAAGGAGGAGGACCAGAATATCAAACAAGAAGATCTAGAGGACCTTGAAAACTGGAGTAACGGAAATGGGATGAAATTTAATAGTGCAAGGTCATGAACTTTGGGACTAACAACAAGAATTTTTGCTGTAAGCTGGGGACATATCAGTTGGAAGCAACAGAGAAGGAGAAGACCTGGGTGTATTAGGTGGTCACTGGATGACTATGAGCTGCCAATGTGATGCGACTGTGAAAAAGGCTAATGTAATCCAAAAATGCATCAGGTGCAATATTTCCAGTAGAGATAGGGAAGCGTTATTGCCATCATACAAGGTACTGGTGAGACCTCATCTGGAATACTGTGTGCAATTCTCCTATGTTTAAGGAAGATGAAATCAAACTGGAAAAGGTCCAGAAAAGGGCTACATGGATGGTCAGAGGAATGGAAAACCTACTTTATGAGAGGGAGTTTGGCTTGGTTAGCCCAACCAAACAAAGGCTGAGGGGAGATCAGATTGCTCTCTGTAAATACATCAGTGAGATAAACACCAGAGAAGGAGACAAGTTATTTAAGTTAAGTACCAGCATTGATACAAGAATAAATGGCTATCAGCTGGCTATCAACAAGTTTAGGCTTGAAATTAGATTAAGGTTTCTAACAATCAGAGGAGTGAAGTTCTGGAACAGCGTCCAAGAGGAGCAGTAGAGGCTTCAAAAACTGAGCTTGATATGTTTATGGAGTGGATGGTATGATGAGATTGCCTACAATAGCATGTGGCCCATCTGCGACTGTTAGTCGTAAACATCCCCAACGACTGAAGATGGGGCACTAGATGGTGAGGGCTCTGAGTTACTACAATGAATTCTTTCACAGGTGTCTGGCTGATGGGTCTTGCTGACATGCTCAGCGTCTAACCGATCCCCATATTTGGGATTAGGAAGGAATTTCTCCCAGCTCAAAGACTTGGCAGAGACCCTGTGTTTTATTTTGCCTTCCTCTGCAGTATGAGGCATGGGTCACTTGCTGGTTTAAACTAGAGTAAATGGTGGATTCCCTGTAACATGAAGTCTTTTTAAATCATGATTTGAGGACTTCAGTAACTCAGCCAGGGGTTAGCGGTCTGTTACAGGAGAGGGTGGGCGAGGTTCTGTAGCCTGCGATGTGCAAGAGGTCAGACTAGATGGTGCCTTCTGGCCTTAAAGTGTATAAGTCAATATGTAATGGAGGAAAACAGGTTTCTTTTTATTGGGAGGCACAGTAGATTCTCTTTATTAGCACCCCCTCAGTTGCCATAAATAAATTTCCATTATCTGGTTGTTCTCAGTTAGTGGAAGGCAGGTTTGCAAGGCTGCAGCCAATAAAGAAAGGTGCTGGCATGTGTCTTCCCTGGCTGCAGCCCTGCAAACCTGGCTGCAGGCAGGGCAGCAGCAGAGAGGGTGGCTGTGTCCATGATGCCAGGGCTTTCTACAGGGATTGTGGGTGCTTGGGGCCCACAGCGCTGCACAGTACCTCTCCCTGTGCTCTCAGGGTGTCAGGGTCAGTTCATCCCAGTGTTTCCTTCCCTGAGTATAGTTCTCTGGCAGGGTGCAGCCTGGAGAGCACAGGGAGAAGTTCCATGTAGTTCCAGCATCTGGACTGCTGCAGCCCTCCTGCCCACAGCCTCCCATCCTAGCCCCTTGCTTCCTGTGTGATCCCTGTCCATAGGCAGATTTGCAGGGCTGCAGCCAGAGAAGATACATCCCAGCACTTCCTTCCCTGGCTACGGCCTTGCAAACCTGCCTAGAGTTGCCTTTTTTTCCCAAAATATGTTCTTAATATGTGGCATTCTATTGCCAATATTCAAATCCCATTCCCATTAAAACTAATGGGAAGTATTGCTATTAACCAGAGGTTGTTAATATCTGGGTTTCGGTTAAGCGGAATCTACTGTTTGTGAGGATGTCATCTCGTCAATGATGAGAGAGGTAAAAATATCATAGGAAACACTTACTAGTTGGAAGGGGAGGAGAATCAGCTGCCAAATATCCACTTTAGAGCTACAGTTGTTTGTGTCTTCTAAATCAAAAGGCTTAGCTATCCAAAAAGCACACAATAAAAGGCCTATATGAAAAGGATGACTGTACTTTATGGTGTATCAGTAGTAGCTAGGCTGTTGTAAAGAAAGATGCTTCTCTGCATCCTTTTCCATCCTTTTTGAGGGTAAAGGATCTAATTAAAAGACATCCCTAGATGCTCCAGGTTGGATCCTGGTGTTCAGAATAGAGAAGTCCAGAGGTAATTTAAAGGGCTCGGGGCTCCCTGCAGCAGCCAGAGCCCCAGATCCTTTAAAGCGCCGCTGGAGCCTCACTGCTACCACGCTATACGCGAACCTGTGTTATATCGGGTCGCATTATAGCGGGGTAAAAGGGTGTGTGTGTGTGTATATATATGTATACATAATATATATATCTTCCTACTGTATTTTCCACTCCATGCATCTGATGAAATGAGTTTTAGCTCATGAAAGCTTACGCCCAAACAAATTTGTTAGTCTCTAAGGTGCCACAAGTAGTCCTTGTTCTTTTTGCTAACAAGGCTACCACTCTGAAACAAGTTAACACAGTTACTCAAACCACAGTATCCTCAGTGTACCTGGAGGCAGTACTGTTGTGGGTGGCATTTCTGGTGCTTCTTATGCTGGTCTCACTCAACACAGCTGATGCTGAAGCATTCTCCAGTAATACTCCTTTATTTTTCACATAATGCAGTAATCTGTTACACCTGTTTAGGATATGGGAGACATTGAGGAGAAGTATCAGAATGAATGTTGTTTGGACACATAAGGGACTAATAACTCTTCAAAGTCCAAATACCATTCTGCCTGAGTGAGAAGACAACAAAAGAAATTGTCCTTCCTAGGATGATCTTACCTCCCCACTGCCCTGTACTGGTTGGAGGCTTTGTTGTAGTCTCAAGCAATTGTTTCCAAAGTTAACTGGGACTGTTGGGCCTGGAAATGGATTCAAAAGCTGAGTGGGCCTGCTCATAATGGTACATAATGCTCATAATGGTCTGTTGTACAACAATCTCTTTGCTTTTAATGCTTTGTCATCCCTACATTTTTAAACTTATCACCATGAAGAAAAGATAACTGTCCTTTAGATATAAGACCCCATCTATGTGAAAATGCAGTGTAAGATACTTGAATGTTTACCCTCAATTGGTCATATAGTGGGCAAGCTGGGCTATTTGATAGAAGGCTGACTTTGGTGAGAAGTGAAAAAGACTTGGCAAAGATTGAAACATTCACTTTATTCCAGTTATGCTTCATGTTGTACCGGGATATGAGATCTAAACGTGGGAATTCACTATCAAGACATCTTATGGAAATCTTTAAGAGATGTTTCCTGTCTTCCTCACCTTCCTGCACAGCACTGAGTGCAGTAACAGGAGCAGCCCAATGTTCTGCCTCGTGACAGTCCTTCTTACAAAAAGAATGAAGAAGCATACACCAAACAGCAGAATCCCTTGTTTTGCAGCCAGATCTGAGGATGCTTGTTTGTGTTTGACATTTCCATTCCTAGTACTCAGTAAAACTAGTTCTTCTTCGAGTGATTGCTCATATCCATTCCAGGTAGGTGTGCGTGCCGCACGTGCATGTTTGCCGGAAACTTTTTTACCCTAGCAACTCCAGTGGGCTGGCAGGTCGCCCCCTAGAGTGGCGCCACTATGGCACTTGATATATACCCCTGCCGGCCCGCCCGCTTCTCAGTTCCTTCTTACCGCCGTGTCGGTTGCTGGAACTGTGGAGTGCGGCTTGCTGTCCTCCACGTACCTAGCTCTCTTGTACACTGTTCGTAGTCGTAGTTCTAAATAGTTTTATAGACAGTTTAAAGTAGTATATTAGTTAGTTGTTTATTGTATATAGTTGTATAACTTGTTCGCGGGTGGGCCGTTGCCCTTCCGGCGCCCGGCACCGGGCTCATGCCTGGTTCACCGGGCTTCAAGCAGTGCTCGGCATGCAAGAAGCTGATGCCGACTAGCGATCCCCACGACGCGTGCCTCAAGTGCCTGGGGGAATCACACATCATTGAGAAGTGTCGTATATGCAAGGGATTTAAGCCTCGCACAAAGAAGGAGAGGGATCAAAGACTCTGCGCTCTCCTAATGGAAGCGGCACTGACCCCGGTACCGGTGGCGCAACCGGCCACTTCTACTCCGGCACCGGACTGCGCCGGCACCAGCAAGACTCCCTTTCACCGTCCATCCCCGGCACCGGGAGCAGATCCAAGACCCTCGACGTCTGCAACACCATCTAGGCAGGCTCGAGTGGAACGCCCGGCACCTACCTTGGCTGTGGCACCGCCTGCAGGGCTGCTGTCGACTCCAGGTCCGGAAGGTCCGTCGAGTCCGGCCCGTCCTAGTTCCCCCTTGAGATCAGGGGTCGAGCTGTTAGTCCCATCTATGCTGGAGACCTTTGCCTCGGCACGGGACTTGATAGCGCTCACGGAGCCATCGCAGCCTCAAACCACGGCACCCCCGGGACAGGTAACCTCCAGAGGCAAACCGATGCTGAGAGCGCTGTCTCCGGAGTCCAGGCACCGATCGCCCCGGATACGTGAACGCTCGCGCTCTGGGTGCCGCTCGCAGTCCCGGCACTGTTCTCCTCGGCGGTACCGGTCGCATTTGCGGCGCCGATCAGCATCTGCACGGTCCCGGTCTGGCTCCTCTTACCACCGGCACCGAGACTCTAGGAGCCGTTCACCTCGGTGTTCAGCTCCTCGGTCGACCTCCCGGCACCGAGCCGGTGGTAGGTCCCAATCCCAGTCGACCTCCTGGCACCGCATCGGTGGCAGGTCCCGGTACCCACTGCCATCCCGGCACCGCGCTGAACGAAGATCGCGGTCCCGCTCTCTGCACCGACCTCGAGGCAGATCCCGATCCGGATCCCGGCACCGACTACCACGCCGTTCCCGGTCCCGATCCCAGCACCGGTACGACTCGCGGTACCGATCCTTGGCACCGAGGAGATCGTCGGCGTCGGCATATAGAGAGGTCTATCAAACTGGCTCGGCGCCTCCGTGGCCTTCAAGGGAACCATCCGTGTCCTCTCAGGCAGAGAGCGCCTATACGCTGGGCCAGGACAGACACTCGGCCCTGTTTCAGGACCCTCCACCTCAGGAACGAAGGCCTCAACAGTGGGGGTTTTGGACCCCATGGGCATGCCGCCAAGCCCAGGGTCCGCAACATATCACTCCCCACCCTGAGGCGGAATGCAGGCCACCAGAGGCAACGGTGTCTAGACCCCCTTCCTCCCCGGAAGCAGAAGACAGGTCCAGCCACCAGGACCCAGAGCTCCCTCCAGTGACGGAGGTGCAGCCCCAGACAGAACCCCCCGTGGACGCTCCGTTGCCAGGGGTTTCCTCGTCGTCTTCCCCTGATGAGGCAGTGGCGGATACCTCGTCCTCCAGCCCTCCCCCTCTAGATCTTAGGGCACACCAGGACCTCCTCCGACGCGTGGCACAGAACCTGGACATTCAAGCAGAGGAGGTCTCTGAAATCAAAGACCCTGTGGTGAGCATCCTCTCCGCCGATGTGCCCACCAGAGTGGCCCTGCCTTTCATCAAGACTATTCAGGCCAACGCCCCTACTATCTGGCAGTCACTGGCCTCCATCCCTCCGACCGCTCGAGGAGTGGAAAGGAAGTACATGGCTCCCTCGAAGGGCTATGAATACTTGCACGTTCACCCGACACCCTGCTCCCTTGTGGTCCAGTCGGTGAACGACAGGGAGCGCCTGGTCAAGAGGCCCCGGCGCCCAAGTCTAAGGAGGCGAGGCGGATGCACCTCCTGGGCCGCAAGGTCTATTCAGCGGGGGCGCTACAGCTCAGGGTCTCAAATCAGCAGGCCCTCCTTAGCCGCTACTCCTTTAACTCTTGGGTGGCGGCGGGAAAATTTGCAGAGCTTTACTGCAGGACGCCCGTCAGGAATTTACCACCATTCTGGATGAGGGCAAAAAGGTAGCGAGGACCTCGCTACAAGCCTCCTTAGATGCTGCGGACTCGGCCGCTCGGACCCTTGCCTCGGGGCTTACGATGCGCTGCATTTCCTGGCTTCAGGTCTCTGGCCTTCCGCCAGAGCTCCAGCATACTATCCAGGACCTCCCCTTCGAAGGCCAGGGCCTGTTTTCTGCTAAGACAGACCCCAGACTAAAGGACCTTAAAGATAATAGGGTCATAATACGGTCTTTGGGGATGCATACGCCTGCGACACAGCGCAGGCCATTCCGGCAGCAGAACCAACAACAGCAGCGTCGGCCGTATCCTCAGTTCCGTCCGCGGCAGGACCTCAATAGGCAGGAACAGCCGACGCAGACAGTGGGGTGGCCAAATGGGGCAAAACCAAGGCTCCGCCAAGGCCCCTCCCGGACCCAAGCCTTCATTTTGAAGGTGCGCCCGAGGGCGCAGTACCAGTTTCCCCTCTGGATCTTTCCCCGCAGTTTTCCAACCATCTTTCATTTTTCCTCCCGGCGTGGACCCAAATAACATCGGACCGTTGGGTCTTGCGCACTGTGCAGGCCGGTTATCACCTGCAGTTTTCATCGCCCCCTCCCCCACCCACCACCCTCGTCCCTCTTCAGGGACCCCTCTCACGAGCAATTCCTCCGTCAGGAGGTGCAGACGCTCCTTGTCAAGGGAGCCATAGAGGAGGTTCCAGAGAGCGAGAAGGGCAAGGGGTTTTATTCCCGCTACTTTCTAATCCCCAAGTCCAAGGGGGGCCTCAGGCCTATCCTCGACCTGTGGGAACTCAACAAGTATATGGTGAAGTTGAAGTTCCGTATGGTATCCCTTGGAACCATCATCCCATCCCTGGATCCCGGAGACTGGTATGCCGCCCTCGACATGCAGGATGCTTACTTCCATATTGCCATATCCCCCCAGCACAGGCGTTTCCTCCGCTTTGTGGTCGACCGCCAACATTATCAATTTGCGGTCCTCCCGTTTGGCCTCTCTACGGCCCCGAGGGTGTTCACAAAATGCATGGCAGTCGTCGTCGCATACCTTCGGCGCGGCCGCATTCATGTGTTCCCCTACCTCGACGACTGGCTGATCCGGGGCACATCGGAGCTGCAGGTCCGCGACCACGTCCGCAGGATCAGCAGCCTCTTTGCTGCCCTAGACCTCATGATCAACATGGACAAGTCTACTCTGCTCCCCACGCAGAGGATAGAGTTCATCGGGGCCGTTCTGGACTCTACCCTGGCCAGGGCCTTGCTACCCTTTCCCAGGTTCCAGTCGCTGTCAGCCATCATTCTGCACTTGCAGGCGGCCCTGCTGACCTCTCTAAGAACATGTCTGGCCCTCCTGGGACATATGGCGGCCTGTACGTTCGTGACAGCGTATGCCCGACTCCGCATGAGGCCTCTTCAATCTTGGCTCATTGCGCAGTACCGGCCGGCCAGACATTCGTTGGACACAGTTGTCACCGTTCCCCAAAGGGTACTGGACTCCCTTCGGTGGTGGCTGGACCAGTCCATAGTTTGTGCGGGGCTCCCGTTCCATCCACCCCAGCCCTTGGCATCCCTGACGACGGACGCCTCAGATCTGGGCTGGTGGGCGCACTGCGGCGCCCGAAGAACTCGGGGCCTGTGGACCCCTCAGGAGCTGGACCTCCACATCAACATACGGGAGTTGAGAGCGGTCCATCTTGCTTGTCAAGCGTTCGTCCATCACCTTCAAGGTCGTTGTGTCACCGGTGTTCACCGACAACACGACAACCATGTTCTACATCAACAAGCAGGGCGGCACCAGGTCCTCTCCCCTATGTCTCAAGGCGATGCGTCTCTGGGAGTTTTGTATAGCCCATGCCGTTCACCTTTCCGCCTCCTATCTCCTGGGTGTACGAAACACTCTAGTGGATCGACTGAGCAGGTCCTTCCGCTCGCACGAGTGGTCCCTCCGCCCAGACGTCGCCCTCTCACTCTTCCAGAGGTGGGGTCATCCCCGGATGGACCTCTTCGCGTCCAGGGAGAACAGGAAATGTCGAACATTCTGCTGCTTTCAGGGTCGGGAGCCCGGGTCTATAGCGGATGCCTTCCTGATCCCATGGGCGACCCACCTGTTTTATGCGTTCCCTCCCTTTCCGTTGATACACAGGGTCCTCCTCAAGGTGCGCAGAGACAGAGCTCGTGGGATTCTGATAGCTCCAGCGTGGGCCAGACAACATTGGTACCCCATGTTGCTGAACCTCTCAGTAGTCAACCCAGTTGCCCTGCCCCTTCATCCTGATCACCCAGGACCACGGCAGGCTCTGTCATCCGGACCTTCGGTCTCTGCACCTTACGGCATGGCTCCTGCGTGGTTGACTGGCTCCGAGTTACGCTGCTCTTCCCCGGTTCGGGAGGTTCTCCTGGGCAGTAGAAAGCCTTCCACCAGGGCTACTTACTCGGCTAAGTGGAAGCATTTCTCCTGTTGGTGTTCGGAGAAAGGTCTTCTCCCTATGGAGATTCCCATCACCACTATTCTGGACTACCTCTGGTCCCTCAAGGCCCAGGGTCTGGCGTTATCGTCCCTTCGGGTTCACCTAGCGGCTATCTCCACGTTTCATCCTGGAGGGGACGGACGTTCCGTCTTCTCCCACCCTATGGTGGCGAGATTCCTGAAGGGACTGGAACGTCTCTATCCACAGATCCGCCCTCCTGCCCCTTCATGGGATCTCAACCTAGTCCTAACTCGGCTCATGGGTCCTCCATTTGAGCCGTTAGCTACTTGCTCCCTGCTCTATCTCTCATGGAAGACCGCCTTCCTAGTGGCCATCACCTCAGCTAGATAGGTGTTGGAACTACGGGCCCTCACAGTAGATCCCCCGTATACGGTCTTCCATAAAGACAAGGTGCAGCTGAGACCACACCCCGCCTTTCTTCCCAAGGTGGTCTCAGCTTTCCACATTAACCAGGAGATCTTCCTCCCCGTCTTTTTCCCAAAGCCCCATTAGTCTCGCAGGGAGCAACAGCTCCACTCGCTAGATGTCCGTCGGGCGCTAGCGTTTTATGTGGACAGGACCAAACCGTTCCGCAAGTCCCCCCAGTTATTCGTGGCGGTAGCAGAGGATATCTTCCTGGGTTACCTCCTGTATCAGGACCTGTTATGACCTGGCCCATGTTCCGGCGGGCCGTGTGACTGCTCACTCCACCAGAGCGCAGGCGTCATTGCTGGCTTTCCTTGCCCGCGTGCCGATCCAAGACATTTGTAGGGCGGCGACCTGGTCATCGGTCCACACGTTCGCTTCCCATTACGCCCTGGTTCAGCAGTCCAGAGATGGTGCGGCCTTTGGCTCTGCAGTGCTCCAGGCCGCGACTTCTCACTCCGACCCCACCGCCTAGGTAAGGCTTGGGATTCACCTACCTGGAATGGATATGAGCAATCACTCGAAGAAGAAAAGACGGTTACTCACCTTGTAACTGGTGTTCTTCGAGATGTGTTGCTCATATCCATTCCACACCCGCCCTCCTTCCCCACTGTCGGAGTAGCCGGCAAGAAGGAACTGAGGAGCGGGCGGGCCGGCAGGGATATATATCAAGTGCCATAGTGGCGCCACTCTAGGGGGCGACCTGCTGGCCCACTGGAGTTGCTAGGGTAAAAAAGTTTCCGGCAAACGTGCACGCGCGGCGCGCACACCTACCTGGAATGGATATGAGCAACACATCTCAGAAGAACACCAGTTACAAGGTGAGTAACCGTCTTTTAGAAGTTGTGATGTCAGTAATATTAGGCATCTTGGCATTGTAATTCACATCATTGTAGGGTGTGAGCGTACATGCAAGAGTGAGTTAAAGTTTGACATGTTAACCCAATCTTAACTCTTCATTCCTTGATTTTTCAGGTTTTAAATCACTCTTGCCATTACTTAAGTTTTTTTTTAATGAGGTGAATAAGTTTAATTCACATTGATCAGAGAAAGTAAATGACTAATAGTAAAATCAGTCCCTGCATAGGAAGGTGGGTATATTCTGTCTCCATCATGAGCACATTGGCCTTATTCTGGGTCCCCTCATGTTACCTTCACACCAACTTTCCCACATAACCCATCATGGCCCTTATGATCAGCCAAAATATTTTTGCCATCTGTCCCCAGGATTGAATTCCTGGAGCGAATAATTGAGTAAGTTCTTATATGAGAGCCTTCAGTTTTGGGATTCACTCCATCTTGCAGTATTCCAAAACCCGAAGGACATTCTTCAGATCATGTATTTAAACCTGTCTTTTTGCCTGGAAGAGGTTTGTTACTGATCATGAGGAGGAATGGGGTGGTCTTTCAGTAGGTTTGCTTTGTCCGCAGGTAGGGATGAAGGAAAGGGAGTGACTTAATTGGAGGATTGATTGTTTAGACCTTGGTATTAAATATCTAACTCTTGTCCAGATACTGCATAATAATTAGCACATAACAACTCAGGCAAATGATAACCAGTCATGGAATAGATTTTGTGTGTGTGTCTTTGTCTCTTCCATAAGACTCTGCAGTTGTTTTGCCTTGCCTGGAGTCAACATATAGCTGGTGGCTCAGGCAATTACACCCTTGTCTTTTATTTCAATTTACTTTTCTTTCACTTGCAATTAAATTTTTAGTCATAGATACAAAAAAGCAGAACACTAGGTGGCAGTAAGCCCTGTGCAGTATCACCCTCCATTCTGGGATTTTTGTGTCAGTTAAGAGTGCTTCACGTTTCTGCTTGCAACTTTGGAGTTATTTGTCACTGTATGTTTTGTGTATGATCACAAGATCTTCGGTAGAGGCAGAGAGCCCTCCCTTGGAAGAAATTATGATGATTCTCTGTGTCACTAACACCATTACCTATTCTTATGGTTTTTGAAGGCTTATGTGTTTTCTCTCTTAATGAGCAATAGATGAGGCAAGCTCAGAATGTTCCTCCTCTGTTCCCTCAAGGGACTTCATTGTTTTGTTTGGTAAGAGTGTTCTCCTTCCAAACTCCTGAGATATACTGGTTGAAATAGAGATGATAACTGAGAAGTCACAAAACTTTTTGTAATGCTGAATGCTAGACTTATGGAATTAAGAACTGAGTCCACATCTCAGCTTGGGTTTTCCACTTTGCTGCCTGATGAATTGTCACCAAAATCCCATAGTACAGTGATACTCAGACCTCAGTGGTTCAGGAGCCAAACTAGCGATCAACATTACCCAGAAGAGCCACAGTAACGTGAATTCATTGTTACATTTATTATGTCTCTCGCAAAATGACTAAGTATTATTATTTTATCAACTACAATTGGTTAATAACATAGTAAAAGCATCCTGATTGGTTAATAATTAAATGACAGTGTTTTAATATCATCTGCTGCAAATAGCCAGAGACACATTAAAGAGACACTTGCTGCTCAAGAGCCTCAGTCTGAGTATTACTGCCCTAGTATTTGTCGTCTGAGTTGATTTTTTGCCTTGGTGTACCTGCTTATGCTATTTTAAAGAAACATTAACACCCCCAGCTGCTACTTGAAGATTAGATAGCAGCTATAGCCACATCAGCTTATTTCCATCTATGGACCTTTGAAGGTATCATCCACTCTTTTTTCACTTCAAGATTAAACTATTGAAATACAGTCTATTCAGAAACTGGAGCTGGTCCAGAGTTCAGTGACCACTTGTTAAGCAGTGTTTCTTTTCATGAGCATATTAAACCTGTGCCTCCAGAACTTGCACTGGCTGTCTGAAGGTTTATGGGTTAATTTTTAAGATTTTGGTTTTGACATGCAAAGCTCTAAAAGGCTAGCACCTCTGATCTAAGTGACCGCTTCTCTCCATGTGTCACATTGCTCCAGTTGCAGTCAGCAGTGGTGCCATAACTAGAGGGCCATTGGTAAAGTAGAGAGTGGACAGCTGTCAAAGTGGTAGGTGTTATCTGTTAGGAGCCTCAAGCCTTTGGAACTTGCTTTCCTCCTCCTCCACTCCTTGGGAGTCCAGGTTTTTGTTTTGTGGTATGGTATGGTGCCAAGTTCCATTTTTCTCTCTCAACCATAATTAGATGGGTGATGGGTTGGGCTGGACAGTAAGGTGTGTGGGGCTCTGGTGGAGACCTTTTGCAGAGTTTTAATTTTTGTTGCTAGGTTAATTCTTTACAGAATGGTGCCATGGAATTGTGCTGGGCCACTACCCCAGAGGTCAGTGGATCAACTGTGCTAGTTTTCTTCTCCCAGTGAGAAGCCAAAAAGGCTGCGGCCAAAAGGACTACAGTAGAACCCCGTTTATCCAACTCTTCATTATCTGGCTTTCCATGTGAACTAAACGACCAGCACGCATAGGTGCAGAAGTGGATGATCTCTCCTGTGGCTGCTAGATGGTGCTGCAGCTACGCACTTTCCCATTCTCCAGATTATGGTTTTTTTGATTATCTGATCTGGCCCCAGTCCCAGTTAGATCAGATAAATGGGGTTCTGCTGTAATAGGATCCTTGGATGTATAAACAGGGAAATCTCAAATAAATGTAGAGAGGCTATACTACCTTTACTCCAGTAACAGGTCACACCAGTACCAAATACAGTGTCCAGTCCTGGTGTTCACGGTTCAAGACGGATGTTGAAAAGTTGGAAAGAGTTCAGAAAGAGTTCAGAGTAAAGCAATGATAATGATTAAAGGATTGAAAAACAAGCTTTATAGTAATAAATAGATTTTGCTCCTTGAGTCTGTCTTAAAAAAAGGAAAGTCAAGAGATTATTTGACCACAGTTTGTTTACCTACATGGGGCACAAATATTAGATATGGGCTTCTCATTTTAGCAGAGAAAGGTATAACCTGATCCAATGGCTGGAAGTTGAAGCTAACAAATTCAGATGGGAAATAAGATGTAAATTTTTAACAGTGAGGGTAATTAACCTTTGTAACAATTTAGCAATGGCTGTGGTGGATTCTCTCTCACTGGCAATTTTAAAATCAAGATTAGATGTTTTTCTAAAAGCTGTGTTCTAGTTCAAACAGGAGTTAATTCAGGAAAGTTCTTTGGCCCGTATTGTGCAGGATGGCCAGAGCAGATAATCACGGCGGTCCTTTCTGTCTTCATGTATGTACATCAATGTACAATATACTCTGTGTCTGTGTGTATTACCGAGGTAGCAGATAGTGTCCCCTATATTGAGTTGCTGAACACTTTTCATTGTAAAGGATTCCTACAGTGTTTTTCAAGAGACTCTAATAATCTCCACTGTTTGCAATAGACATCTGAAGTTTGGGCAGGAAAAAGCCCTGGGAGTTAGACAAGTGTCTTTTCTTTGTCTCATAAATTCTGTTCACGTTTAGCTGAGTTTTAAGTTAGAAACTTAAAAATCACTATTCTTCTTTGAGTAATGTCCCTGTGGGTGCTCCACTTTACATATGTATGCAGTCCTGTGCCTTTGATTGGAGATTTTTGATAGCAGCATCTGCTCAGCACGCACATGTGCCCTACACATCCTTGCTTCCCTTACTGAGACTATATAGTTCGTCTTCAGCTGCCTTCAGCCTGAGATGGAGTCTAATGTGTGCCTGTTTGCTTCTTTTGTTAGTATTTAGCTTTATAGTTAAAGTGAGTTTAATACCTTGCAGTTGGAATGTTGATAAATGCAAAGTAATGCATATTGGAAAATATAATCCCAACTATACATATAAAATGATGGGATCTAAATTAGCTGTTATCAGTCAAGAAAGAGATCTTGGAGTCCTTGTGGCTAGTTCTCTGAAAACATCCGCACAATGTGCAGCAACAGTCAAAAAAGCAAACTGTGTGTTGGGAATCGTTAAGAAAGGGGTAGATAAGAAGATCGAAAATATCATATTGCCTCTATATAAATCCATGGTATGCCCACATCTTGACTACTGCATGCAGATGCGGGCGCCCCATCTCAAAAAAGATATATTGTAATTTGAAAAGGTTCAGAAAAGGGCAACAGAAATTATTAGGAGTATGGAATGGCTTCTGTATGAGGAGAGATTAATAAGACTGGGACTTTTCATCTTGGAAAAGAGACGACTAAGGGGGGATGTGATAGAGGTCTATAAAATCATGACTGGTGTGGAGAAAGTAAATAAGGAAGTGTTATTTACTCCTCATAATACACAGACTAGGGGTCACCAAATGAAATTAATAGGCAGCAGGTTTAAAACAAACAGTAGGAAGTATTTCTTCACACAAAGCACAGTCTGTCTGTGGAACTCCTTGGCCTTCACATCCTCTGGCAAGACTATAACAGGGTTCAAAAAAGAACTAGATAAATTCATGAAGGATGGGTCCATCAATGGCTATTAGCAGGATGGGCACGGATGGTATCCCTAGCCTCTGTTTACCAGAAGCTGGGAGTGGGTGATACGGAATGGATCACTTGGATTGCCTGTTCTGTTCCCTGTGGGGCACCTGGCATTGGCCACTGTCAGAAGACAGGATGCTGGGCTGGATGGACCTTTGGTCTGACCCAGTATGGCCGTTTTTTATTTGTCTGTACCCCTCTCCTTTTTTTTTTCTTTTCCCTTATTGAGGGATTTCTGTGACTTTTTTTCTTCTGTCGGGGATGTCAGGCTCCTTAGGGTTTGAAAGATGCCAAGAAGCAGTCCCTGTTCATGATGGGCGCACTATTGCATTTGTTGTTTGGGAAACTCTCACATTCCTAGCAAGTGTAAAATATGCTCATCCTTTAAAGGAAGAGTCTGTAAAAATAGAGAAATTAAGTATACACATTAATGACGGAGCAAGCCTTAAGACCAGCTTCGGACCCAGGTTCAGAGAACTCTCCTGTACAGAGACCTTCCTCATCAGTGTCAGTGTCCCATCATTGTCGAGACCATGGTCATCAGCACTAGTACTTTGAGTGATGGCTCCCTATATGGATTCCAGACCTGGGTGTGCATGCGCACCATGCACTGGAGCCGGAACTGTTTTGTAGTAGTGTCCATTGACCTGCACATGCATTGTGCATTGGTTGCATGGTGCGTCCACAACTTTAAGAGGCTGTGCAGGTTGACACCACTCCAGTTCCCTCTTAACACCTCATGGCCAGAGTCAGAACTCCTGTCCCTCAGTCCTCTTAGCTTGGTAAAAGCAGGGCCGGCGCAGGATGTTTCGCGCCCTAGGCGAAACTTCCACCTTGCGCCCCTCCTCCCCCGCACCCCGCCCTGAGGCACACCCCCCCCACCCCAGCTCACCCCTGCTCCATGCACAAGCACGAGCACCCCAAGTACTTTGTCGCTGCTTCACTTCTCCCGCCTCCCAGGCTTGCAGTGCGAATCAGCTTAGGTGCCGCAAGCCTGGGAGGCGGGAGAAGTGAAGCAGCCATTGCATGCTTGGGGAGGAGGCGGGGCAGGGGTGAGCTGGGGCGGGGAGTTCCCCTGCGTGCCACCCCCCCCCCTTACTTGCTGCAGGTGGCCCTCCCCACACTTCCCTGCCCCAACTCCCTCCGCCTAAATGCCGGCGGCGACCAGGGTGGCCGAAGATCTGGCCACCGTAGTCGCTGTCGAAGAAAATGGCACCCCCCAAATCCTAGTGCCCTAGGCGACCACCTAGGTTGCCTAAATGGTTGCACCGGCCCTGGCTAAGAGAACTCTTGTCCGTTCCTTTTGAACTTCTGTATATAGTTGTCTACCAGTTTTTAGTCAGTTAAGTCTCACCTGATGGGACTTTTTTCCCCTCGCTTGTGGGGCACTCCTGCAACCTGAGGACTATGCCCCGGCAAGCTGATTTCAAAAGCTGTGCTTCACTTTTAGTGACAAGCACCGATGCTGTCTCTATTGTCTTGGCAAAACTCATGTTGTCTTCTGCTGCTCCATCTGCTGCTCACTCCCACCGCCTTCGCAAACACCTGATAGAGGAGTCTATGCGCCCATGTGTGCAATTGGATCCGGTACTGATGGATCATCCGGAGCGACGCCTGTCTCCGATGGTGAATGGCTCCCCATACCCTTCCTTTGTGGCACCAGCAGTATCTATGCAACCGCTGAAGCCCCACCATGCATATAAGCAGCATGGGCATAAGAGCATCTCACTGATGGGGGCTGCCTCTAAATGCAGTGTTGCCTCCCTGAGCCACGCCAGGTTGGGTGAGAAATCGTGTGTAGACTCAGCTGCTCCACAACCTAAGAAAGCTCATATAGAGCATAAGTTCAAGCTCTGCTGTTGATTTGCCAGCGCTGCCTCCAGCCACGGTAACTGGTACACTGCCTTCACCTCTGGCACCATGGACACCGCTGGAGCCATCTGGACTTTCATACCTGGTTCCATGCACACCAGAACATTTGTACCCTCTGATGCCTCCAGCCAAGCTTATGCTGCCATATGCAGGCTCCCCTAGGCGCTCAAGGTCTCTGGCCACTTTGAAGCTTCTATCTCCAGTGGATTAATCTCTCCTGCTCTGCTCTGCTCTGCATCTCACAGCCGGTACCTCTCTTGCTCCCAGACTGCCCTGTTCCACCCCATCTGCTGCTGGCAGCACCAGCAGCCTCACTTCTGCCAGAGCCTCCTCTGATTCCGAGTGGTCCTCTGAGCCAGACCCCGCATTCTCCCCTGTGTGCTCTTATAGCCTGGATCCTCGGTGCCAGCCCTACCCTCTGGCATACAGCCCTTCCGCCAAGGCATGGTTTCCTTACCCTTGGGGGTTGCTGATGCCTGGTGACCCATATGCCTGGCCCTACTGGCCCACTGGGGATCCTTACTGGGACCGCTGCTACATCACTGGCCGTCTCCTACCCGCACCCAGTAGCGTAGCTAGGGGGGAAGTGGAGCAGCGGCCGCTCTCCCACTGAGCACAAGTGGTGCATTTTCAATTTCTTGGCGGCTTTTTAATTTTTACTCACCTGGCGGCACTCCGGGTCTTTGGCGGCACTTTGGCAGCGAGTCCTTCACTCGCTCTGGGTGTGTTCCGCACCACCGAAATGCTACCGAAGACCCGTGGAGCGAGTGAAGGACCTGAAGTGCCATCGAAGAACTGGAGTGCTGCTGGGTGAATAAAAGCGCTACAGCAGATGGCGCCTTTTTTGTGATTGCTCCCCCTGGCTATGCCACTGCCCGCACCGCTCCTCTTTCTGTCTACGACAAATCCCAGGACATTTCTGCACTGTTGGTACTTTCAACACTACCAGTCCCGACTGGCCCTTCCTCATCTTCGGACAATGCATTCATCCCACCTTCCCTTACTCCCCCGCCCTCCTGATGACCATAGTCAGTACCAGGACTGACTTCGGTGCATGGCTGCAGATCTCAAGCTGCCAGTGGAAGATGTTTAGGACTCTCAGAACCAGTTCCTGGACACCTTCAGCCTATTGGGCCTTCTTGAACTGCTCTCTCTGTCCATGAAGCCATCTTGCAACCAACTCAAGTGGACTGGCGTACCCCAGCTTCCTACCCCAAAGCGGGCAGAATGCCGCTACTTCATGCCATCTAAGGGTATGGACTTCTTATTTACTAAACTCACACTCCAACTCACTCTTGATTCACGCGGCGACTGAGCACACCCAACATCACCTCAAGGCTACCCCTCCTGATTGTGCAGCGAAGAAACTTGATCTGCTGGGGCTTAAGGTCTGGTCCTCCGCAGGCATCCAGTTCCTCATTGCCAACTACCAGACCATTTTGCCAAAAGTACGACTTTCTCTCTTACTCCAAGTTGGTGGAGATCCAGGCCTTTCTCCTGACAGAGAAACAGGAGTGTTTTCAGGGCCTACTGGATGAGGGCATGGTAGTTGCCTAGGTGATTCTCCAACCTGTGATTGATGCTGCTGACACCTCAGCTTCAACTCACCAGCTTTCCCAAGGTGGTCTAGACCACCCTTGAGGACCTGCCCTTTGACAATGACAAACACTTCAGCGATAAAATGGAGGAGTCCCTCCATTCTCTTGAGGACTCCCATGCCACTCTTCGGTCGCTTGGAATCTACACCCTGGCCCCAGCCCACAGGCAGCAGCGGTCATCCTTCCGATCCTGCCCTCACACTGCCTACCAGCCCTACCCTCAATGGCCACAAGAGCCATCTCTCTGACACCCAGGCACACAGCGACCTTGCTACTCTGCCACTGCCACCTCCATCATCTCCACCATCCCACAACGTCCATCCAAGCAGTCCTTTTGACTTTCCCCCTGAAATCCGCGATCCTCTCTTCACCCCTCCTGTGGTGCCTCAGATCTTTTTAGGGGATGGTCCTGCCCTGTTTGCCCACAGTTGGGTGATGGACGTTGTTCACTGGGGGTACCTGATAGTTCCTCTCCTTTCCTTCTCATTGCCTGCCCCATGGTGGCCCTGGGGATCCTTCCCAATATGATCTCCTCCGAGAAGAAGCAAATAGCTTCCTCTGGAAAGATGTCATAGAACACGTCCCGTGCTGCTACCATAGCTGTGGTTTCTACTTCCCTCATTTACTTGTGCTGAAGGGCGGGAGGGGTGGCCGCTGTCCCATTCTTTATCTCCGATTGCTGAACAAATCCATACGCATGTTCCACTCATGGATAGTCATACTGCCTCTCATTATCCCATCCATCCCCCATGGAGCCTGGTTTGTGGCTATCGATAGGAAGGATGCATATTTTCATATAGATACCCACCCCACTCATTGTAAGTTCCTTCCTTTCACAGTGGGGGACTCCCACTGCCAGTTCAGGTCCTCTCCTTTGGGATCAGCACTGCTTCCCATGTCTTCATGAAGGTCTTCGCAGTGGTCTGCATGCACCATCTAGGCCAGTGATTTTCAGACTTTTTTCTGGCAACCCAGCTGAAGAAAATTGATGCCTGCAACCCAACAGAGCTGGAGATAAGGAGTTTGGGGTGTGGGAGGGACTCAGGGCTGGGGCAGAGGGTTGGGGTGTAGGGGTGAGGGCTGCAGGGTGGAGCCAGGAATAAGGGGTTCAGGGTGTGGGAGGGAGCTCTGAGCTGGGGCAGGGGGCTGTGGTGTGGGAGGGGGTCAGGGCTCTGTGCTAGGGGTGCAGGCTCTGGGGTGGGGCCAGGGATGAGGGGTTTGGGATGCGGGAAGGGGCTCTGGGTTTGCAGGGGTCAGGGTGGGATCACAGGATTGGAGTGCGGGCTTACCACACAGGGCCACACAGCTCAGAGCCTCTGGTCGCCTAGGCAAACATGGATGTATATCAGCATTCTGGAACTGTGGGACCCCTGCCTTACTTGCTGGGCGTTCCTGCCCCTCATCACATCCTGCCCCATTCAACTGCTGTCCAACAACATAACAGTGGTTGTATATATCAACAAGCAGGGCAGGGCCTGGTCCCCCTCCCTCTGCATGGAGACCATCCTCCTCTGGAACTGGTGCCTTATGCATGGGGGCACCTCCCAGGCACCAGCAGCTCTCTGGTGGACATACTTAGCAGGTCCCACCACATAAATCACAAGTGGGAACTCCCATGACCCTATGCTTCATTCAGTCTTTCGCCAGTGCGGCATGCTGTGCTGCGACCTTTTCATGATGGCTGAGAACCACAAACTATCCCTCTTCTTCTCCAGAGGAGCCCTTGGCCCAGGCTCACAGGGTGGTGCCCTTCTCCTTCCCTGGACCACCGAACTCCACTACACCTTCCTGCCCATTCCCCTGCTCCTGCAAGTCCTGCCCAAGGTGCAGTGGGGTCACCCAACGGTCATTCTCATAGACCCCTCTTGGCCTCGCCAGTATTGGTTCACCAATCTCCTCCACCTTTGTGCTTGCCCCTCCAAGTCTGCCTTCATGTCCTCTCAGATTTCCTCACGCAGACACATGGCCACCTGTGGCACCTGAACCTAGGCCTGCTCCACCTCATGGACTGATATTTGGATGGGGTTCGCATGTAGACAGGGCATGCTCTATCTGTCCTGTGCGTGACGTCCTCACTCACAGCAGACAGCCATCAAGTAGAGTTAAATGGTGACTTTTCACTACCTGGGCGCACTGCCACCATTACCCTCTGGACTTCATCTCCATTCCCGTTCTCCTGGACTATCTCCTTCACCTTTGACAGTTGGGCTTCACCCACTTCTCTGCATCCACCGGGCAGTGCTTCATACCTTCCTCCTCCCTGTGGATGGGTTTTCTGTCTCATTCAACTATCATCCGCTTCCTTTGTGGCCTTCTCAACACCTTTCTGTCCATGTGGAAGTCTACTTTCTCTTGGGACCTGACTCTCATCCTCTCTGCCCTCACTAAGCCATCCTTCAGACCACTTGCGACCTGCTCTCCCACCCATCTCTCCATGAAGGTAATCTTTTTGGTGGCCATCACCTCATCACGATGGGTTAGCGAACTGGTGGCCTTGATGGCTGACCAGCCCTTTTACTGTCTTCCACAAAGACAAGGTCTCTCTGCACTTGCACCCTAAATTTCTCCCCAAGGTAGCCTCTCCGTTCCACCTCAACCAGTGCATAAACCTTGCAGTCTTCCACCATAAATCTCTTACCTTCCTCCAGGTATCTGTTATATGCTCTGTCTGCTGGGCGTTGGCCTTTTATCTCCAGTGCATCCACATCTTTGGTTTGTCGCCTGGCTCTTCCTTGCCATCAAAGGGCACTGCTGCAGCTGCACTCTCCTTGTGCTACCTCTCTAAATGGATCTGCTATTGTATCGAGGAATGCTACGCTGTCTCGTGTCCCTCCTTCCACAGGAGTCATGGCCCACTCCATGCGGGCCTATGTTGCCATGGCCTGCCTTATGGATGTACAATGGCAGGACATTTGTAGGGCTGACACATGGTCCTCCATCTACACCTTTTCCACTCACTATGCCATTGCGAGTGTGTGTGGGGGGTGGATGTGGCAGTCAGCTGCGTTGTCCTACGTACAGTGACTTCTTTCAAATCCTGACACCCACCTCTAAGCTGAGCACTGCTTGTTACTCTCCCACGTCTGGAATCCATATAGGGAACATCACTCAAAGATGACGAAGAGGAGGTAACTTACTGTAATTGGAGTTCTTTGAGACATGTGGTCCCTATTTGGATTCCAATACTGCCTTCTATCTCCTCTGCTGCAGGGTCCATCACTTGGGGGTAAAAGGGACCTGGAGCAGCGTCAACCTACACAGACTCTCACAGATGCACCATGCAGGCAATGGGTCAATAGACACTAGTACAAACAGTTCCAGCTCTGGCCAGGGATGCTGAGTTTTTATTCTCTGACCAAGCATTAAACTTTCTGGTTGTGGACACAGTCAATGAAAGGGGCAGATAGCATACCCAGAAGGCCACACCTTATAATAAAGACCAGAAAGACCAAGGTTCTTTTGTTATAAGAGCTATTCATCAGCAGCACTTCAGTTCAGTATCACTAATCACCAGGTAATGATGTCAGAATACGACTACATGAACTATGAGACAATTAAGGTTTTTATTGACCATGTACCACGAGAACATCAAGAACAGTTCAGTGCTATAATAAAATATGGTCAGCTTTTGGCAAAGATTTCACTGCAGGTTTCGCTAGATGCAGCGGACACTTCAGCCTGGTGTATTTCCTTGGCAGTACTGATGAGGCAAGCTTCCTGGCTTCAGTTGTCTCTACTTCCTGCAGAAACCCAATCAACCATGGAAGATTTACCTTTTGATGACCAGAAGTTTTCTGCAGATTCCACGGACAACTCACTTCACACCCTAGAAGACTCTCTATGGTTATACACACCTGTAATTAAGAGAAAATTTAGCCAGTCTCAGTTTGCACAGAGATTTGATCCTGCTCAATTTTCAATCTTTCATGGGTCATCGGAGCCACTAGCTAAGAGGTCAAGATTTTCAAAGAGAGAGCCTGCAACTACCTCGACTGAGTCTTCCCAGCCTTCCGTATTGTCCAAACACTAGTCTTGATGGTTTGGTCAAGAGTCCAGACCATATAATAATCAGGTTCTCTTAGCTGCACGACACAACCCCTCATCTTCAATTTGGGCACCACCTCTATTTCATGAAGCATGGGAGGCTATAACATCAGACAAATGGTATTGGAGGCTACTTCTTCAGGTGATACTATCCAACTTACTTCCTTTCTGCCCTTCCAGTCCCCGTTCTTATACCTCTTCAGGGACCCCTCTCACAATTAGTTTGCTTACACAGGAGTTCTCATCGCTCCTAAATCTAGAAGCGATAGAACAAGTTCCTCTTCAACCCAGTGGAAAGGGGTTCTAGTCAAGATATTTTATGATAACCAAGAAAAATGGGTTGGAGGCCAATACTAGGTTTCTGACAACTGAACAAGTTTTGTAAATGTCTGAAATTCAGGATGGTGTCCCTAAAAGCTATAGTTCCCTCCATGGAATCAGGGGACTGGTTTGCAACCCTCAACCTCAAAGATGCCTACTTCCAAATAGAGATACATCCTTCCCACAAAAGATTTCTTCAGTTCTTTTTCACAGTCGTTACCAGTACTGGCTCCTGCTCTTTGGCCTGTCATCTGCCCCAAGGGTATTCTCAAAACTCATGGTGGTTGTAGCTGCCTACCTCCCTTGACTAGGAGTAACTGTCTTTCCCTACCTCAATGATTGGTTTATCAAGGGTTGGTCACATCAGGAGATATGGTGGCGGTTCAAACAACAAATTCATTATTCCAAAGTCTAAGCCAGCAGATTAATCTCGAGAAATCGATTTTTTTGACCCCCTCTAGTCAGCAAATTCTCTTTATCGGAGGACTTCTGGATTTGGTAATGGGCAGAGCTTCTCTTTTTCAACAGGCACCTTGCTCTAAGGAGCCTTATGCAAAGAATTAAGCTCGGCCAGCAAGTTCCACAATGGATATGTCTACAACATGGCGGCTTCCATTTTTGTGACCAAAAGCCAGGTTCATCTTCAGTGTCTCCAGGGATGACTCGGGACTGCTTGTGTACCCAATATACACAGTATGAACAAGCAGTTATCTGAACCAAACCAGGTCCTACAGCACTCACCTGGTGGATGAATCCATCAAAGTTTGTGAAGGAATCCTGTTCAACCAGAATCCTCCCACAGTCCTATTAACAGCGGACTTTTTCCTCTTGGGATCGGGGGTCCTCATACAGTGCAGGGCACCTTGGCACAAAAGGAACAGCGCTTGCTCATCAATCTGTTGGAATTAAGGGCAGTCAGAAATGCTTGCCTGTGCTTTCTTCCCCTAATCAGAACCAGGTTCATCAGGATCTTGAAAGACAACATAACGTGCATGTACTATATCAGTTGTCAAGGTGGAGCATGTTCCTCTTCATTCTGTGCCAAAGCAATAAATCTTTGGAATCGTTACATAGCCAATTTTATGCTTCTTACATCCTGGGGATACAAAACACCATGGAGGACATCTTGAATAAATATTTCTCCATAAATTTATGAATGGGAGTTAAACTCTTTATATCCTCATCAAAATTTTCCTTGCTTAGGGATTTCCAGAGGTTGACCTCTCTGCCACAGCAACCAACACAGAGTGCAAGAAATTCAGTTCCAGGTGGGGCTCGATCCCCAATTTCTAGCATATGCTTTCTTCATTACATGGACAAAAGATTTTTTTTTTAAAATGCATATCCTTCAATTCCATTGTTCTTAAAGGTCCTTATCAAGATCAGACAGGACCAAGCCAAAGTCATTCTGATTGCACCAACTTGGCCAAGACAAGTTTGGTTTCCTTGCCGCATCAGACTTATCTCTTGCCTTCTATGGTGGCTCCTGATCACACTGTGATTGTTGTCTCAGGATGTGGGTCAGACACTTCACTCTAATCTGAATGTCCTGCAGGCTGCAAGCTTGGTTCCTCAGTGGTTCTCAGGAGTAGGGACCACATGTTCATCATAAGTACAAAAGATTCTATTAAATAGTTGAAAGGAATCTACTTACTTACCTTTAGAAATGGAGAAGATAAAATCTTTGGTGTAACTGATGCCATCTTTCTCTGACCCACTCTGACTCTTCTTTTTCCTCAATCCTGGACTGCCTGTTGGAATTATAAAATTCTAGCCTTTCTACAAATTCCACTAAGCTTCATTTATTGGCAGTAACAGTTTTCCATGTGCCAATAGGTTTCTCAGTATTCGCTTGTCTGATCACAGCAAGATTCCTAAAAGGGCTTTATCAATCTTTTCCCGCAGATTAGAGCCCCTACGCCTCTTTGGGATCTCAACCTCGTTCTTAACCATTTAATGAAACAGCCCTTTGAGCCACTAGGTAGGTGTTTGCTGCTACATCTCTCTGTGAATACAGCCTTCAATGCGGTTCTGGCGGGACCCAACTGAGAGTGCCAATTCAGGATCAATTGCTCAAACAGGGCAGTTACAGCCCTAGGCTGGGGTTTTTCCACCTCTAAGGCAAACCAAACCAGCCAGACAAAAATGACTTTGGTTTCACTCCACTGGCCAACCACAAGTCACACAAGCAATTTCCTTAGATACTCCAGTCTCCCAGTGTCACCACCAATCCCACTCATCCTGGGGAAGAATGATTATGAAAACCAACATCCCAATAAAAGAAAAAGGTTCTCTCGATCCCAAAGAATCAAGCCCCAGACCCATGTCAATATACACATCAGTTCTTACCCATAAATCATGCTGTTGCCAATCCTTTAGAATCTAAAATCTAAAGGTTTATTCATAAAGGGAAAAAGGTAGAGCTGAGAGCTAGAATTGGTTAAATGGAATCAATTACATACAGTAATGGCAAAGTTCCTAGTTCAGGCTTGTAGCAGTGATGGAGTAAACTGCAGGTTCAAATCAAGTCTCTGGAGAACATCCCCAGCTGAGATGGGTTATCAGTCCCTTGTGTAGAGCTTCAGCTTGTAGCAAAGTCCCTCCAGAGGTAAGAAGCAGGATTGAAGATAAGATGGAGATGAGGCATCAGTCTTATATAGGCTCTTCCAGGTGTAAGAACACTTCTTTGTTCTTACTGTGGAAAATTACAGCAAAATGGAGTCAGCAGTCACATGGGCAAGTTCCTGCACACCCTGCTGAGTTACAAGGCGTATCTGCGTCCTCTCAATGGGTCAGTTGTGTAGCTGATGGTCCTTAATGGGCCATCAAGCAGGCTAGGCAGAGCTAACACCCACTTGTCTGGGATTTTCCCCAGAAATACAGCACAAATTTGAAATACAGACGGTATACAGCCAATACTCATAACTTCAACTACAAAATGGTACAGACATACATACAGCATAATCATAACCAGCAACCCATAACCTGGTCTTTGACACCTTATATGACCCCCTTTACATAAGATTTGGTGCCACTACAGGACCTTGGTTGCAAACCATGTTCTATATGGTCCCAGTTTATATCAATAACGTCACAAGCCACTAGCTAGTTGTTTGCTGCTACATCTCTCTATGAAGACAGCCTTCTTGGTAGCCATCATCTCTGCTCCAAGGGTTGGGGAAATGGGAGCTCTTACGTGGTCATAAAGATACCATCTCATTTTTATGTAGCCTGTTGAGTACACAGTCACTCCAAAATTCTTACATAAAGTGTCATCTTAGTTTCATATCAAACAAACTATTCACCTTCTGTTTTTTCCCTAAGCTGCATCAATCTACACAGAAATCTGCTTTGCATACACTGGACGTTAAGAGGGTATTAGACTTTACTTGGACAGGACTAGGCCATTCAGGAAAACTCCTAGACTCTTTTGTTTCTGTTCCAGGTAGATCTAAGGGAGCACCTACATCCACTCAGGACTTTCTTGATGGATATCTGGATGTATAATGGCCTATTATAGTTTTGGTCATGTTACATTTCCCTTTAGAGTGACTGTGTACTCAACAGGCTACATAAAAAGCATTTACAATTTCATACAGACAATGACTTGTTTATACTGCTTTCTATATTACACACTGAAATTGAAATTCCAATTGATTTATTTTATAATTATATGTAAAAATTAGAAAGTAAGCAATTTTTCAGTGATTGTGTGCTGTGACACTTCCATATTTTTATAACCAAGCAGTTTTTAAATGAGGTGTAACTTGTGGGTACGCAAGACAAATCAGTCTCCTGAAAGGGGTACAGTAGTCTGGAAAGATTGAAAGGCACTCCTCTAGTAGATCACAGTCTACATCAGTAGCCCAACTCAAAGATGTTCCAGTAACTGAGATCTGCAGGACTGCAACTGTTAACATTTTATGCCTTATTTCCAGCCTGAATTTGTCTAGCTTCAGCTTTCAGCCATTGGGTCATGTTACACTTTTCTCTGATATAATGAAGACCCTGTTATCAAATATTTGTTTCCCATATAGGTAACTATGAACTGTGGTCAAATCACCCCTTAATCTTCTGTTTGTTAAGATAAATTGAGTTCCTGGAGTTTTTCACTATAAGACATGTTTTAATCATTCTTGTGGCTCTTCTCTGAACCCTCTCCATTTTATCAACACCCTTCTAGAGGATTGTGGACACAAGAACTGGACACAGTATTCCAGCAAGTCATACCAGTGCCAAATAAAGAAAATAACCTCTGTATTCTTACTTAACATTTTCCTGTTTATGCATCCAACAATCATATTAGTCTTTTTGGCACAGTATCCCCCAAGTAACCCTTCTGAATCCCAGTCTGTGACTCTCCAGCAGCCCCACATGTCCCACTTTGCCTCCTAACATGGCTTCAGGGGCAGGCTGCTGTGATGAATGCAGTCGGCAGCTGTTACTGCCAGTCAGCAGGCTGTTCTGGCACCAGAGCGACATCTGGTGGGCAAAAGGTGGAACTACAGCACTTGTTGGGCAGAATGTATTTTCTGCTGGGGAAAAAAAATTCTGTGCCGGACATGAATTCTGCGTATGCACAGTGTGCAGAATTCCCCCAGGAATATGGTTCATGAAAGAAGATACTCAGACGTCTAGGTTTATCAGGCAGAATTACTGGAACCTTTTAAAGCACTGAAACTATCTACTCCAAAAGAATGGAGAGCAGAATCCTGCACTATATTCCAGGTGTTAGAATTCCTTCAGCAGGCTTAGGCAAAGAGTTGCATCTTAATATCTTATGAAGAAAATGGTCCTCTCTAGGATCTATTAAATACCAAATACACAGTTGTTGCCTGTGTCAAGTTGTCTGGAGGGGCACACAACTGAGAATGTGAATCTCAGGGCAGACTGTCAGAAGCAAGGCTGAAACCTCCAAGTGGTGGTATGTTTTATAATTAGATTTCACCAACCCAGTAACAAATGTGAACTCCTAGATCACTTTAACAGTCTTACCATAGAGTCATGGTCAGTCCCCCTGGGTTCTCCAGTTTATCTTGACACTCAAGCAATCTGGACTGATTGATGATTGGTCACCTACACCAAAGATCACAAAATCAGCTTCCTTGCAGTCCCAGGGGACAAGTCACATGTCTCACATCAATTTGTACCGTAGATCTCACACTAAAGACAAAACCTGTAGCAAATCCTGTATTAAACTAACTAACAGTTATTAACTAGGAAAAAATTATTTACAGGTGAAAGCAAGCAAACATGCATGCACACATAAGTTGCCATCTATGGTTCCTAAAGATGATGGCAATGTTGTAATTTGTCCATTCAAAATATCTTTCAGGGTAGACCCAGAGGTAATTCTTGGGGAATCTCTGCCTTAGTTTAGTGTCTTTGGTCCTGTGAGAGTTCAGACAGCAAAGAGATGAAAAATTTTCTTGTGACCCAGTTTTATCTTTTACATTTAGCCTTCCAGTCCATGGCTCTGTCAACACTACACAGCTTTTAGAACCATGACTGTGTTGCCGCAGCCGTGCCGCTAAAAGTCGTGCAGTGCAGCCACTGTTTGTTGGCTCTCCTGCTGACAGAAAGCTTCCACCTCCAACGAGCAACATTAGTGTTGTCGGCAAGAGTGCGCTGTTCACACTGGTGCTTGTCGCAGCAAAACATTTGTCTTTCAAGGAGAGGAGGGGTGTAGAGAGTTTAGCCAGGGCTTGTGTGTCTTGGGGCAGTAGGGAACCACACTGCCTCACTAAATTGGGGAATAGGTCTGGTGGGGAATTAGTCTGGCCACAGGAGTTGTCCTCTGTGGCCTTTGTGAAGGTAGAAATAACACAGTAAGCCCAGGCCCTAGGTCAGGGTGGGGCAGTGGTGAGTCAGGTGGTCAGGCCCTCAGGCAGGGGCTGAGCAATAACAGTATATAATAGCAGTAGGCCCGGGCCCCAAGTTCCTGGGGGGGCGGGCTCAGAGCTCCCTGGCTGTGCCCACTCTGGTGACCGGAGGGTCTCGTCTCTCTCCGGGGCTGCAGGGAACCATACCGCTTCACTACAGGGGGGTTTAAAACCTCAGAAAGATAAGTTTTGTTGTTCAATTGCCAGTGCAGACATAACCTTAGTTGTGGAAACAAGAATTGCACTGTTTTTAGTATTTCTATCAGTATGTGTATGGATTTGTAGTTATCTTAAGTGTGTAGTAACATGCATATCCTTATTCTGTCACAGGAGCTCTGGATCAGCCATCAACGAACACCAAATCAGAGCCACTAATATCTTGGATAGTGCCCTTCACTACTTTTAATGTAATAAGCCAAAGAGTCCTTCATCCTATGTATTTAAAATTTTAAAGAAAAGTGCCTTCATTTACCTACACAAAGAAAATATTACATGCAAGTTAAAAAACCAAAACCCCACACATGGGAAATTTCCCCAAACAAATCACTTTGCTTTGCAAACCATAAAAAAAATTTGCTATACTCCATTATCACCTCAAGATCAAAATGCAAGCACTTAAAAGCAAGGAAATGAATAGCTGAGGACATAAATTTTAGACTGTTCATGTAATAAACTTTCTAAACAAAGTGGGCCTGACTAGCTGATGCTCTGTGGTGACTGCAATGTCTAAACAAACCAGACAAAGGCACAGAAGGTTTTCCAGCTAACTGCAAAGCTATTGTGTAGGGGTTTTTTATAGCTGGGCAAGGAGACGATGGAGGGAACATGCTGGGCCAGGGTGTCCCTATATTCTGGCTAGTCTCTGGCTATTGCCAAGACCCTATGAACAATGATAGCCAAAGCACAAGTTACGGCAGCCCCAGAGTAAAAGATGCACCTGGATAAATTGTGTCTGTTATTTTTAGCAAATGAAATGCCACATTTAATCGAATTTAATTCTGATGCCCAAATAAATACTTTTCTATTGTCTGTATTCTTCAAGTATTAACATAATTTTCTTAAAATTGAGGGCCACTTCCTCAATCAATATAGCTCCATTGACTACTTTTTTCATCTTGATATTTTTATTTTTTTGAATTAGCTTTAAAATACTATTTATACGCTCCTTGGACTAGGAATGATGTTTACTATTTGTATCAAGTGTCAGAGGGGTAGCCGTGTTAGTCTGGATCTGTAAAAGCAGCAAAGAGTTCTGTGGCACCTTATAGACTAACAAACGTATTGGAGCATGAGCTTTTGTGGGTGAATGTCGACATGTATCCGACGAAGTGGGTATTCACCCACGAAAGCTCATGCTCCGATATGTTTGTTAGACTATAAGGTGCCACAGAACTCTTTGCCGCTTTTACTATTTGTATGTTACAGCGCCTAACACAATAAGGCATTGTCTCAGTGAAAGCATCTAAGTGCTACTGTAATGCAAATTAACAAAATAATATTTGTGTTGCATTTATAAAAGGCATGGAGTAAGTATTTCTCCCCCATCTCCCTGTTTCTGATGGTATGTCAAGAGTGGGATAGTGATGTAGATGTTTTTTATTCAAGAACAGCATGGAGAGTATGCCAGCAGTCAGAGTGAAAAACACAGAAGCAAATATGATGTATTTATTCTGGAGTCATCGTGGGTGCAGATCCAAACAAAACTGGTTTACAGAAGTCACTGACCTGTTTTGAAACCTTACAGGTGAAAGATGTGTCTACCACTCTCCCCCCAACTTTTAATTACAGTTTAAAGGACTGTTATTTTATTAGCTTTTCTTTACTGTATTTCTCTCTGCAGGAAGATTTTTTTTTTTTTAAAGTAATGAAAGGATTGTGGCACTGAGTGGGAAGTGTTAGCTTCTCTTCTTACCTTTTCGTATTAGAGACCAGTTTCACTGATGTATAAACAATCATTCCAAGCTTTAGCTTTCAAAAACATTTTAGTAGGTGAGATGTCTCCAAAAATTCATCACATCCTTTATTTGTCTTTAAAATATTAATGTTGTGCTCATGAAAAACACCGCTTAAGGCTAGAAACTGCTGAGAATGGGATTCATGTCACTAGTTCTAGCTTATGGAGTTGTTTTTGCGTGTAACTAACCAAAATAAATCCCTAACCATATCAAATACATTAAGACCTCTTGAGGTCTTAAGAGAAGACCACTCTTCTCTTTAAAGGGTGAAAATCATTTCACTTACATAAAATGCCAGTAATCAAACTCTGCATGGGAGAAATGAGATATGGTTTCAACAGCTTAAATCCAACCCTGATCTTGGTACAGGGCTGCGGGATAGCCCCCACATGGTTGCAGTCTAGCAGAAAGGCTAGAGTAGTGACCACACATCCTCTGTGACACTTACATGTTACTAAGACGACTAGATCTGTGAGAATGTGGGCCCTACCTGGTCCACTTTGATTATTGTTTTCTACTCCATGGCTGGCCTAAAGACTATCCACAGTGCATATGAGGTGTTCAGGGAGTTTTCTGTTACTACTCTACCTCCAGTCCCTAGCACATCCCCCATGCAGAGCTTACTTAGTGCACAGGGCTTTGCTATGTCCCTCATTGCTACAGATTAATTTCACACTTTCTATTCTTCTGTCCTCCTTTGAACGAACTACTTTCTCAGTTATTTATATATTTGTTTTAAAGAAATTATTGAATACTTTGTATATTTTAAATTAAACTTTATTAATAAACACCAAAAGCATACTTCAAATATTAACCAAAAAGAAGGCTGCTACAGTACTGTGGTTCAAATAATTCACTTAGCAAGAGTGGTAACTTCTTTGTTTTTCTGTTTTTCAGAGATATCAGTCTTTCTGTCTGGTATGTTATGGTTCGATAAGATTATTCTTTTATTCAGTTGTTTACTGCATTTAGTTCTTGTAGTTGATGCAGAGTGGCCGTTTTAATCAGTCATCTAGGTTAAGTCTGTGCTTCCAGTAGGGAGATGAGATTGCAACCCGTGTAGATATACCTGAGCTAGCTCACTAAAAATAACAGTATTGCTGCAGTACAGTCCTGCCCAGGACCCTGGGATATATATTTGGGTGGCTAGCCTGTGACACTGTGGTTACACTGCTATTTTTAATGAGTTAGCTCAAATACCTCTACTTGTGTTGCAGTCATACCTCCCAATTGCAGTATAGATATACCCTTTGTATCCCCTTGTATTAATGTGTTTTGGAAATTGGTATTATAAGTTTTATGTTCCCCCCTAAGGAAGAATATAACATGGTGGAAGACCCTAAGCCCTTGTACTGGAATGCAATGCTTCTTTGAGTAACCAGCCCAGGCTCATTTCCTAAAATTCTACATTTAGATTCAGGGCAATTACTGGTGCATCATGCTGAAAGATGGATTGAATTAACTTTGACCAGAATAGGGATGGGAGTGTATCTTAGAGCCAGAAGGAACAGGAAGCTAGGAAAGAGAAAGCTCTGGAGGGACACCCTATTAACAGCCAACTTTGGGAAGGAAGATGGAGCCTGAGGTTTATGTTGTTGTGTTACCAGTAAAGCCAGGCCCTAGGCATGGGGATTAGTTTAAATATTAACTCAGGGTCTGCATGCTCCCTTGAGGACTGGGTAGGGACTCTGCCCATTCATAGTTGGTTCCTTTTGTCTATGTACCGTAGGAGGAGAAGGAAGCATTTGTTTATCTAACTGTAACTTAGCCTCTCATATTGAAGAGGTCATAACAAACACTTTACATTCATGCCAAGAGAAATACTGGCCTTTAAAACATGAATTCTGAATTAGAAGAGCAATTACACTCAAAAACATTTAGTGGAACTGCTTAGAACAGGTTTTGTGCCAATCACTCATCTAACTTTGGCTTTACATATGATGCTTTTCCAATTATCATAATCTCCATTTAGTACATCCCACTAAGGCATGCTTCTTTGTAGCATTCTGTGACACGTTCCCTTCACAGCCTTCTCCTTTCGCTACCTCTATCAGCCTAGGGTTAAAGCTCTCTCCAGAACATCACCTCTTGACATTAGAGGGCCAGCAGTGTCACTGATGTGTAGCTGGTACTGCTTTCCCTTGCTATGAGCTGTGAGAATGGTGGCAGTGAGAAATCAAGCTGTTGTCACCCTATACTGGCAGTGGAGCTGGCAGGCTGCAGAGAATGGAGCAGGTTGCACTATCTGAAGGATGGTGTAGCTTGATCAAAGGTGCATGGGTGATTTTAACAATTCATCTTCAGGTTCACCTAGGGCCTTGCAACTCCATGTTGCCCCCAAAGCAGTGCTATCCTTTAAAAGTACAATCTTGCCTCAATGGTAAGCTCTCAGTTCTAGCTCTTAAAGGTAGCAAGATACTGGACTTCTTCAACCTGTCATTGTCATAGATTGAAAATTGCCCATTGTAGGTTTTTGGTCTTTTTGATTTGGGGGGGCGGAGGGAAACACTTTTTAGGCAATATAGGGTTTAAAAATAAATTTGTTTTGAAGTTGGTCAAATGGTCAGAATATCAGAATAAGTCCAGTCAGAGACACATTAGTAGGCAGAGTATAAAGTGAAGTAATCAAAAATGTAATGATTAAAGTTGTTTTATGTTTATTTTAAGTTATACTCTTATTTGGATTTCCTAGTGCATTCTATGTATCTTGTCTCTCTCTTTTAGAGTGTAAGATATTTTTCTGTTAGAGTCAGAGTTTAAGGCCAAAAGGGACCTGAGCTCATCTAATCTGACCATCTGTATGTCACAGGCCACCAAAACTGCCCAGCACAGGAACACTAAACCCAACAACTGAAATGAGACTGAAGTATAACAACCCCCAGGAAAGTGGACTGTTATGTGCTAGAGGTAGAGAATAAGAGGGACTGAGGTGCATCAGTCCCAAGGCCCTTGCAATGGCAGGGAAATGATTAAGTGAGATAAACCCAGATAATCCTGATGACCTGAACCCAAGTGCCCCAGAAGAAGGTAAAAAAGGAAACTGAGGTCACTACCACTGTGACCTGGGAAAGATTGCTTCCTGACCCCACAGGTGGTGATGAGTTAGATCCTAAGCATCTTCATGAAAGCCAGCTGGCTAGGCATCTGAGAGAGAGAATGCTGGATGCCAACTCAGAGCACTGGACCACCCCATTCAGTGTCCCATCTCCATCCATGGCCATCTCTGAAGCTTCAGAAGAAGGAGATCAAACCTCCCCCTCAAATACATTGTTTCCTGGGAGGTGGTAATCTCTTCCAGATCCCTGCAGATGGCTAGTTGAAGCCCTGCATGAGCTTTTGGAGACATAAAATAGAAACGATCCCTAGGGCTGCTGAGTCTCATGGACATAAGTAGGTGGACATTCTACATTCCTCCACCTGTTCCAGAGTGGCCCTTCTTATTAATGAGACTCTACTGGACGCCACCATGGTGATATGGCAGACCCCGGCATCCATGCCACAAACTTGTAAGAGAGCAGACAAGAAATATTATGTGCCTGCACAGGGCACTCATCTCACAAATGTCTCCTAATTCAATCATTGTTGATGCAGTTAACTCTAAAGCCCTCCAGCGCCACTTATGACTGGGTCTGGAAGCGCCTGAACCTGTTTGGCAGGAAGGCCTACTTGGGCACTCATCAATTCAGAGGGCCAATTTGTAGGCTAAATATGACTATCAGAGCTATGTGAAGCGTAGTTGTTTTATTGAGCAGCTCCCTAATTCTCACAAGAAACAATTTAAAGTCTTGGTTAACAAGGGCCAGCTGGTGGCAAAAAGTCTCTCCAGTTTGCACTTGATGCAGCTAACACGACAGCACGTTCTATTTCAACTGCCATTGCGATGAGATGGGCCTCGAGGCTTCATATCTCTGGCTTCCCCAAGGAGGTCCGAATGATGGTAGAGAACCTCCTGTTGGAGGAGGTGAAATTATTTTCCGAAAAGACTGATGCCTCCCTCCACACATTAAAAGATTTGAGGTTCACTCTTCGATCCCTCGGGATCTATATATCTGAATATAAAAGAAAGTAGAGCGCTTAGCCACCATTCAAGCCTCATTCACAATACTTGTCCTAATATCCATCTCAGTATACACAGAGATCGTATGAACCTCAGAGGAAGAAGTCCAGATTCTCCAGACGAAAGATGTCAGGATCTTGGCAAACTTTTTCTGAGCCCTCTACTTAAAAGAGACAGTTTGACCGGTTGGTCGAGTTACCCCTAGAACATTAATCCTCATTTCATGCTGGAAAACCCCACCTATCCCTTTGGAGATCGTCTTGCTCTGTTCTGCAGCACCTGGGAACAGATAACCTCTGACAAGTGGGTGTTGGAGATTATCCAAGGTAGCTACTCCATCCATTTCTCCTCCCCTACTCCACCAAAACCCTTCCCCTGCCCTCTTTAGGGACCCTTCTCACGAGAGCCTACTACGTCAGGAGAGAAACAGCCTCCTCAGCGTAGGAGCCATAGAGCCAGTGCCCGCACATTTAAAGGGCAGAAGCTTCTACTCTTATTACTTCCTGATACTGAAGGAAAAAAGGGGTTGGAGACCCATACCAGACCTCAGAGTGCTCAACAAGTTTACCAAGGTTCAAAAGTTCAAGATAGTCACGTTATCTGTGATCATTTCAGCATTAGAAAAAAGAGACTGGTTCTCAGTTCTTGACTTCCACAGTGCTTATTTTTTACATCATGATCATACTGAGCCACAGGCATTATGTCAGGTTCACGCTAGGACAAGACCGCTACTGTTACAGAGTACTCCCTTTTGACTTTTCATTGGCCCCCAGAGTATTCTCTCACAGTAGTGGCAGGCTATTTATGCTCTCAATGCATCATGATTTATCCTTATCTAGACCAGTGGTTACTAAACTTTTTTGTTGCACACCCCTATCAGTAAAAATTTTTTTGAGCATGCACCTCCTGCTACGCTGCAGGGCTGGCTCTACCATTTTTGCCACCCCAAGCAAATAAAAAAGCCACCCAAACTGCCCCACACGCTGAAGGATTCTCTTGCACACCCCATTTTAGAGACCACTGATCTAGACAACTTTCTTCTCAGAGCACGGTCCTTTGCAGAGGCCCAGCAAGTCACTCAGACCACACTGGACCTGTTTCAGAATCAGGGCATACAGTCAATAAGCAAAAATCGACATTAACACCAGTACAGAGGCTAGAATTCATAGGTGCTGACCTTGACTCCATTCAGGCGAAAGTGCTCATCCCACATCACAGATTTCTCAATCTCTCTTTGTTGATAGAAACAGCACAGGTGCTGACTCCACGGGGGCTGGAGCACCCTCGGGGGAAAAAGTAGTGGGTGCGCTGCGCCTACCGGCAGCCAAGCTCCCCCCTCCTTGTCTCCTCCTTTTTCCCCCTCTCCCCCTGAAGCATGCTGTGTCCCTGCCCCTCCCTTCCAGCAGTTAGGCAGCGCTTAGGACTTTCCACAAGGGAGAGGCAGGACTGGGGATGTGGCGCGCTCAGGGGAGGAGGCAGAGCAGGGGCAGGGAATTGGGGTGGGAAGGGAGTGGGGACTTTGGGGAAGGAGTGGAATGGAGGTAGGGTGAGGACAGTGCAGGAGCATGGCCAGGTGTGAGTGGGGGTTGAGCATCTCCCGGGCAGAAGGGAAGTCGGTGCCTATGAGAGACAGTCCAGTCTAACCCCAAATTTCAGTCAAACATTGCCTCTAGCTCCTGGGGCACATGACTTCAGATACATTAATTATTGCTCATGCTGGGCTACGCATGAGATGCCTCCAAGCATGGTTTGGTTTGCTTTACAGACTGAATGGAGACTACATGAGAAACTATTATTGATACCCACCAGGGTCAAGCAATCCTTGGACTGGTGGGAAGGACCCAGTAAATGGCTGTAGGGGAATCTCTTTTGTTCACTTTTCCCCATCTCTACTCCTGACCCCACTCATGCATCCCTCATAGGGATGAGGCACACATCTTAATGGTCGCACAGTACAGGGCAAATGGTGTCCAGCCGAGACATACCTCCACATCAACTTGCTCAAACTCAGAGTGGTCAGAAACTTGTGGGCTCACTTCTTCCCACTGATCAAAGACACACATGGAAGGTGTCAAGGCTGATCCCTACTCTGGCACTTCGAGTGCAGAAGATGGGGGCCCTCAAGGATTCTAAAAATTAATACTGGCCATTCTAGGCTTGTATTAAACTCCCATAGTTATAGCTTTTTTCTGACCTTGGATGGGTAGATGCTGCCACCACCCAAGTGCAAAAACTCCCTTGAGAATCCAGGAAGGCACACTTGGGAATTCCTTCCTGTGAGGTACCCTCGAGTTCTTTCATGCCCCCTCTAGGGAAGAGCTGAGGAAAAAAAATAAAGGAAATCAGCTGTTGCCACCAGCTAATTAAACAACATGTGCACAAACCTCTTAGGGACACAAAAATCCAACCCTGTTCTAAAAAAAGGTAAATTATTAAAAATAGAAAGAAAATATGTCTGGAGCTTAGCCTTTTTGCTAGGTTTAAAAAAAAATTACAAAAATTAAGCATCAAGATAGCTCTCTTGATGTCCAGCTTTAAGGTTACAAGCAAAACAAAAGCACATGGGTTTAGCACAGCAGAGTCCACAAGCCATAAAGAAATAAGAGAGAAACCTAATTGTGTCTTCCTAGACATTTCCTGATTTCCTGATACCTGGGGTTTCAAATGTTCAAGGTATGATCTGATTATTTTCATACCTGGCCCAAAGCTTTTTACAGCATAGTTCCAGCCCTGTCCCTGCTCTCCAGGAGAACAATACAGACAGACAAGGGGGAAATTTTTTCCCCAATTTTAAAAAGTTCTAGCCTTCCCATTGGCTCTTTTGGTCAGGTGCTCACTCCCTTTCTTTTACCAATGGACTTTTTAACTCTTTACAGGCAAAGCAAATAGCTAACTGGCTGGCTGGGTAGCTACCTCTCCCACTTCATTTATCACAGAAGGGTAATGACAGACAATATGGTCTGCATGTACTGCATGAACCACCAGGGAGTCACCAGATCTCATTCCCTGTGTGTAAAAGCACTAAAACTATGGAACTGGTGCATCACCCACAATATCTTAATATCAGCAGCCTACTTATCAGGAATGTACAACACAATGGCAGACAGTCTCAGCGGCAAATTCCCACATAACCAGAAATGGGAGATAGATTTGGTGGTACTCTATGGCATATTCCAACAATGGGGGACATTGATAATAGACCTATTTGCTATTTACCAGAACAAGAAATATTCACAGTACTGCTCCAGAGGGGGATCAGATGACACTCCATGGAAGATGCCCTCCTCCTTTCATGGGACCAGGGCCGCTTTTATGCCTTTCCCCATTCCCTCTAATAGTGAAAGTCCTATTGAAAGTGAAAAGAGGAAGAGTAAACATACTGATTGCCCTCACCTGGCCCAGACAGACATGGTATCCTTACCTGTCACAGCTCGCATTATGTCCACGATGACTCTTCCATCACTCCTTACCTTCCATCACAGAACAAGAGAGACACTCTCTCTCCAACCTAAAGATTCTATGACTCAAATCCTGGCTTCTTCATGCTTCCGGCATAGAGAGATCTTTTATTAGACCAAGTCTACTCTGAAACTGGTGAGAGAGACAAGCTTTCAAGCCACATAGGCTATGTCTACACAGCACCATGAGCCTGGGGTTAGTGGAACTTGAGTCAGCTGACCTGTGTCAGGGAATCCTGGGCTTGAGCATTTACGTTGCATTTTAACCCTAGGTTAAGAATTTTCTGACCTGTGCTCAAACCTAAGGGTTGGGCATCCACGCTGCAGTCCACAGACCTGAGTCAAAATAAGCATATCCTAAAGTGCATAGTGAGCCTCCCACCTGCAATGTCGACACTCTAGCCCTAGGAATGTGGTACGCTGTGGGAAAACTTGACCATGGCCCTTGTTTCCTAACTATGATGGTGCTTTTGCTGGATCTCAGGTGCCCATAAGGAGCACATAAACTGCATAATTAGCTCCTTTGGTGGCTGTCAGAGTAGAATGTCTGCAGTTTGAGAAGGCTTTACACTAACTACTGTCTAATCTGAGATTTGGGCTCTCCAGCTCTAGGCAGAGTCACATTGGCAGGAAAATGCCCATGTGCACCTGTTCTGGGGATAATTAGGACATCAGTCTCCAGGACTGTCAAACTATTAAAATGAAACTTTGCAATTCTTAATTTTTAAAATGGGATGTTCAATGTTTTTGTTGCATTGGTTTTCTGTTTGTTTTGAAGTTTGACATAAAATGTAGGTTTCAGAGTAAGAACACACACACACGATCCTGGCTGGGGAGTGGTGAAGTGCATCTCCAGGGCTTGGGTGCAGTGTGCTCCATCATCCACTGGGGATCCGTTATCCCTGTCTCCACTGCACCCTGGGAGGTTATGGGGAAGTTTTGGGGCTGGCTCCCACTCATTGCCCTCATAATGCATGCTCCCCATGCAGCCCTCGGGGGTGTGGGGTTGGAGCAAAGCACAGAGAAAGGAGCAGGACCAGTGGGCTGTCCTGCAGGGAAGTTGAGTGGCAGAACTCCCAGCTCAGCACGGAACAACCTCAACATCCCGGTAGTTGGGTGCTGCCTCCTGCCTGTCTGCTTTGCTCCCTGCTTCAGGCAAGGTCTGTATAGCTGCAGGGAGGAGCTGGAGCAGGAAGGGGAACCATACTTGGCTAGGCAGTAATGGCGTTTTCAGCCACTTTGTCCGCTGCCTGCAGCTGTGCTCCTTTGCCTCCGGGAACTCTGGGATACATCCAGAGGACTTCTGGGTCCCGAGTCAAACTGGGACTGTGTGCCCACAGTAAAGCAATAGGGCTCAGACTCTAGGTCCCAGCTTAACATGGGCTTGTACCATCCTGCCCTGCAGGGTCCTGAGACCCTGGGTTAGCACAGTTGGTGCTATGTAGAGATACCCACAGAGCAATGCTTTAGATCTGGGAAAGGTACTCTGAGCATCATAGCTAAATGCAAGATGGAACAGATAGTTTAGCATAAGTATTTAGCACATCATCTAAGAGACCATTCAAGGTAGAATAGCCTGTTAATACCTCTACAATCATAGGACAATAGCAGGGGAGCGGGGAAAGTTAGTGGGTTACAGATTGTTGTAATATACCATAGTTCCAGTGTCTCGGTTCAGTTCATGATTTTTTGTGTCTAGCAAAATTATAAATTTATGCTACTAGGCTTGTCTTTTGAAAGTATTGTTTAGGTTGTTTGTGAAAAGTGCTCACCGATAGTTGATAGGGTGTTTTTTGTCCTTTCTCATTTTTCTGCGTAAGGTTATTTGAGATGGTAGTGATTGTCTGGTTTCATCTATATAGTTGTTATTGGGGCATTCAGTGCACTGGATGAGGTATAGTATACCACATATTGTAATAGGCATAAGAAAGTCAGGGATAAAGAACAATGAGGAGTCTGGTGGCACCTTAAAAACTAACAGATTTATTTGGGCATAAGCTTTTGTGGGTAAAAAACTCACTTCTTTAGATGCATGGATCTGAATCTCCATGCATCTGAAGAAGTGGGTTATTTACCCCCAAAAGCTTATGCCCAAATCAATCTGTTAGTCTGTAAGCTGCCCCCAGACTCCTCATTGTTTTTGTGGATACAGACTAACATGGCTACCCCTGTAATACTTAAAAGTCAGGGATGTACACCTTAATGCACTCAAACAAGGACACTCCACCAGAGAAGTAGATTGCATCATGAAATGGGCCACCCAAATAACGTGAGAGAACCTGCTTCAGTACAGAAATAAACCCCCCTCTGACCTCATACCCCTAGTTGTCACCTACCACCCTACATTGGAATCCATATGGGGTATCATCAAATAACTACAGCCCATACTTTATGGGGACTCCATTCTGAAAGAAATATTTCCTAACCCCCCACTTCTGGCCTTCAGACAACCCCCCAGGCTCATCAACAAAAGCAAGCTCCACACAGACCAAGATATACCAACTCAAAGCAGCACTGGACTCTGCCAGCACAGCAGGTGCAAAACCTGCTAACATATCTCGACTACTACAATCATCAAACGCCCTCCCCCCCATACACCTTTCATCAAGATCCATGCATTCTGTACATGCCTATCACAACATGTGATGAACCTCATCAGTGCGCTAAATGTCCCCAATAACAACTATATGGGTGAAATTGGACAATCACTACACTCAAATGAACTCTCGCAGGAAAGTGATAAAAGACAAAAACACTATCTTTCCTGTGGTTGAACACTTTTTCACAAAGAGATCATTCTATATCGACCTATCAGTACTCATCCTCAAAGGAAACCACTTTCAAAAGATAAGTCTGGGAGATTAAATTCATAATACTGCTAGACACAAAAAATATGGATTGAACAGACACTAGGTTTATGTTTTATTATAACATTCTATATAAAATCCACCAACCCCCCTTTTATCTTATGACTGTAGAGGTGTTACTGGGCCATTCTACCTTGGATGGTCTCTTTAGAATATGTGCTAACTATTTATGGATATCTGTTTCATCTTGCATTTAGCTGTAACTCTTGGAGTAACTTTTCCCAGACCTGAAGAAGAGCCCTGTGTTGCTTGAAAGCTTGTCTCTCTCACCAACAGAAGTTGGTCCAATAAAATATATGCCCTTACCCACCTTGTCTCAGGAACATTCTAAAGTTGGGTTGATACAGCCACTGCTGTCCTTCTCCCCTGCACAGGAGGAAAAGCAGCAACAGCATCACAACACACTGTACTAGAAATTACTGGGAGCTGCTGAACTAATTGTGTAGGAGTGAGTAGAGCCACGCTGGGTCCACCCCCCTGGACTTGGTTTGTGGCTCCAGTGGCCCATGCTCTTCATTCCAGAGGCATCAAATGGTGTAGGAACCACCTCCTGTGGTGTGGGGAGATAAAGCTGACCTGGGTTTATGTCTACCTCATGAATCCGCTTAGACTCAGTACATGACCTGAGCAGCCCATCCTCCTTTCTAGGGGTGGGAGTGCCCCCAACTCCTGGTGATGTGGAGAGAATGTGTATGGGAGAATGCTAGAGATATGTTCACCCTCATCACTGCCACTCTGGATAAGTCATCTTCTCCTGCTCAGTGTTAAAGTAGGTTGCCGTTTGGCTCTAATGGTTGAAGTATGTGCAGCAGTGCTGAAGGGTCAGGCTTCAAACCCTGCTTATCAAGTATGAGGGGGTTATTAGTTCTCTCTCCTTCCTTTTTTTTTACCTTTTACATTTAAAGAAACCCAAAAAAATTACATACAAAAAACTAAATTAAATAACATTATTTAGATTTCAGTGTCAAGCACTGGAAAGTTAAGAAATGCTAATTTTATGGTTGCTATGAAATCTTATTTCTTCCCCCTTGTGAGTAAATAGCATTACATTAGTCTTTAATTACATGGTCACATACATTTTTTTTCCACAGGACCCACTAGTGTTCAGTACACAGGATGGATGCACAAGTACACAGAATTAAAGTTGCACAGGCAATGTAGATCTGGCACTTCCCAGATTTTGAGTGCTTGAATACCTAAATACTGTTCCTTTAATGTAGGTTTTTTATGTAATATGTATATAAATGAGAGAGAGTATTTGTGTATAATTGAGAACATATGAAGCAAAGATATCTTATGGTTTATTAGGATATTTATAAAAGCAAGTAATGTAATTTTTATTAAAAATCATGCTATATTTCTAATATTATTCCTACTTTCATATTGACAAATTGTAGGATGATTGAAAGAGGCGAAGTAATGCTACTACTTATTTAATTTTCATTTAATACAAAAAAGTCAAAAAGAAGCACAGAACATCAAGCCATTTGAAACAGTTCTCTACTGGTGTTCTTTTAGGAACTGGTAAAGGTAATGACATCTTGAGCTTGTACACTGGAAAGACAGGGATCAGGAAATTAATTTTTTTGCAGATGTTTGCTCGTTGATAAGAAGGAGCAACCTGAAAAATTCCAAAGTAGCTCTAACCATTTCTCATGATAAATTTCAAACTAAAGCAGTACATCTGCAGAATGTACACATTTGAAATAAATATTTTTTCCGAGCATCTATTTTGTTAGAGTTTGAGATGCTGGATTTGATTAAGCTAACTTGTAAATCAGGAAGTAAGAAGGTTCTTCTTCGAGTGATTGCTCATATCCATTCCAGTTAGGTGTGTGCGCCGCGCGTGCACATTCGTCGGAAAACTTTTACCCTAGCAACTCAGTGGGCCGGCAGGTCGCCCCCTAGAGTGGCGCCATCATGGCGCTTGATATATACCCCTGCCGGCCCGCCCGTTCCTCAATTCCTTCTTACCGCCCGTGTCGGTCGTTGGAACAGTGGAGCGCGGCTTAGCTGACCTCCACTTCCCTAGCTACTCGTAGTTCTCGTATATAGTTATGCAGTTATAATCCTTTTATATATATATTTGTATAGTTATACGTTTTTTCTTTGCTAACATAGTTAGTTTAGTAATAGTTAGCGGGGTTCAGGAAGTAGCCCCTTCCATGAACCCGGTGCCGGAGCCCATGCACGGCTCACCGGGTTTTAAAATGGGCTCGGCCTGCCAGAAGCCGATGCCGAAGGGAGATCCACACGACTCCTGTTTGAAGTGCCTCAGGGAATCACACTTGACAGCTAAGTGCCCCATTTGCAAGGCTTTTAAGCTGAGAACAAAAAGGAGCGGGACTTTCACTTACCCCTCCACCTTTGGCGCCGAGCGATGATCAAGCGGCTGGCAGAAGCGCCTCCTCGGCACCGGACCCCGCCGGTACTGCCAAGGCCTTTCGGCACCGGCCGTCGCCGGCACCGAAGTCGACTCGGCACCGCCCCCTTCCTCCAAGGTCGAGAAAGCCTACGATTCCTGCTGGTGCCTGACGGCTCCCTGGCACGCGCCGTGGTTGAGCCCCCTGCTCCTGCTGCTTCCGTGCCACCTGCATCGCAGCCAGACAGCTCGTCTAAGTCGGATTGTCCGGCACCGACACCTGCAGAGGCACCGATGACGTCGGCACCGTCGATTCCAGTCCCCCAGGGCCATTGAATCCGGTGCCTGACAGCTCCCCGGCACGCGCCGTGGTAGAGCTTACTGCTCCTGCTGCTTCCGTGCCAACTGCACCGCAGCCAGAGAGCTCGTCTAAGTCGGATCGCCCGGCACTGACACCTGCTGAGGCACCGACGACGTCGGCACCGTCGATCCCGGTCCCACCAGGGCCGTAGAATCCGGTGCCTGACGGCTCCCCGGCACGCGCCGTGGTAGAGCTTACTGCTCCTGCTGCTTCCGTGCCAACTGCACCGCAGCCAGAGAGCTCGTCTAAGTCGGATCGCCCGGCACTGACACCTGCTGAGGCACCGACGACGTCGGCACCGTCGATCCCGGTCCCACAAGGGCCGTAGAATCCGGTGCCTGACGGCTCCCCGGCACACACCGTGGTTGAGCTACTGCTCCTGCTGCTTCCGTGCCAACGGCACCGCAGCCAGAGAGCTCGTCTAAGTCTGATCGCCTGGCACCGACACCTGCTGAGGCACCGACGACGTCGGCACCGTCGATCCCGGTCCCACAAGGGCTGTAGAATCCGGTGCCTGACGGCTCCCCGGCACGCGCCGTGGTTGAGCTACTGCTCCTGCTGCTTCCGTGCCAACGGCACCGCAGCCAGAGAGCTCGTCTAAGTCGGATCGCCCGGCACCGACACCTCTGAGGCACCGATGACATCGGCACCGTCGATTCCAGTCCCCCAGGGCCATTGAATCCGGTGCCTGACGGCTCCCCGGCACGCGCCGTGGTAGAGCTTACTGCTCCTGCTGCTTCCGTGCCAACTGCACCGCAGCCAGAGAGCTCGTCTAAGTTGGATCGCCTGGCACCGACACCTACCGAAGCTCGGACGACCTCGGTACCGTCGATCCCGGTCCCACGAGGGCCGTCGAATCCGGTGCCTGACAGCTCCCCAGTATGCACTGTGGTTGAGCCTGCTGTTCCCTCCACGCCGGCGACATTACCAACGGCGAGGGATCTCATTGCCATGACAGAGTTGATGCTGCCTGACCCCGGCACCGCTGGTGCGGGTAATACAGTCTCTTCATGGGACCGTCCTCTGTCAGCACAGCAGAGCGGCACCGTTCATGATCACGGTCCCGCAGACACTCCAGGTCCTGTCGGCACACCCGACACCACTTGCAGTCCCGGTGCTGTTTTCCTCATCGGTACCGGTCGCACTCGCTGCACCGGTCGGTATCCCGTTCGCTGACCCGCTATCAGCACCGTTCCGACTCCCGGCACCGCGACAGGTACCTTGACTCCTGTAGCCTCTCCCTGAGCCTCGAGATCTCGGTCGACCTCCCGGCACTGTTCTGGTTGCGGGTCTGGATCTCATTCCAGGTACCGGTACGCCTCCCGGTGCCGGTTCCTGGTGCCGAGTTGGGCAAGGTCCGATAGAGTCAGAGACTCTGCCTGTGCCTTCTTTTAGTACCTCCATGGCCATCCAGACACGCATCCGTGTCATCCCACATGTGCAGATCTTATGCTCAGGACCACGATTCTGATATGATGGCCAGCGGGCGCCAGCCCCGAAACCGAAAGAGGCTTGGCGAATGAACCTGCTTGGCCGCCAGGTGTACTCTGCAGAGGCTCTGCAGCTCTGGGTAGCAAGGCAACAAGCCTTGCTTAGCTGCTATAATTATAGCACCTGGGTGAAGGTAGTTTAGTTTATGGAGTTTCTCCCTCAAAACTCCTGCCAAGAGTTCGCTGCCGTCTTGAAAGACGGGGGAAAAAGGTACCCAGAGCGTCCCTCCAGGCCTCGTTGGACGCAGCAGACTCTGCAGCCAGGACTCTGGCCTTTGGTGTCGCCATGAGGTGCATCTCATGGCTTCAGGTTTCAAACCTCCGGCCGGAGCTGCAGTATGCCATTCAGGATTTACCCTTTGTTGGTAAAGGCCTCTTCGCGGCAAAGACAGCCCCAGGCCGCGAAGCCTGATGGACAATAGGGTCCTAATGCGCTCTCTCAGCATGCATATGCCAGCGACCAAACGCAGGCCTTTCTGTCCCCAGCCGCCATACTCTGTGCCTAGCCAGAGACAGGATTTGGCAAACGGCGAGGCCAAGGTGGTCGCAGACGAACGTCAGGGCCCCTAAAGAGCCAAGGTCAAGGTCCCTCGCAATTACCACTGGGACCAAAGACGAACCTTCTAAGGTGCGCCTGAGGGCGGTGTACCAGTCACCGGCCGGGATCCCAATCCCGCTTTCTCCTGGCGTGGCCCCAGTTAATTTCAGATCGCTGGGTCCTGCGCACGGTGGAGCATAGGTACCACCTCTAATTTGTTCCAGCCCTGTCCCCCTTCAGGGACCCCTCTCACGAGCAATTCCTCGTACAAGAGGTGCAGACGCCGACTGACGAAAGGGGCAAGGGGGTTTACTCCCATTATGCCCTAGTCCCCCACTCGAACGGAGGTCTCAGATCTTCCTAGTCCTGCACGGACTCAACCGGTTTAGGATAAGGTTGAAGTTCCGCACGGTATCCCTGGGACCCATTATTCCATCCTTGCCTCCTGGGGGCTACTATGCCGCCCTTGATATAAAGGATGCGTACTTTCGCAACGCCATCTTCCCTCCGCACAGGAGATACCTCCACTTTCTAGCCAACTGGTTTACGGCCATAGTCGCCGCCTACCTTCGCTGATGTCGGATATGCTTTTTCCGTATCTGGACGATTCGCTTATCCGAGGAGACTCTGAGACACAAACCACTCAGCGCGTGGGCATCGTCACGGTCTTATTCACAGGTCAAGGCCTGCTGTTTACTACAGAGCAATCCACTCTGGTTCCCACGCAGAGGTTGGACTTCCTAGGGGCTATCCTGGTCTCCTACCTAGCCGGAGCCTGCTTATCACAACTGCGGTTTTAGGCGATGGCAACAATCATCTGAAGTCTGCAGGCTTTCCCAACAACCTCGGCTCGTACTTGTCTCAGTCTCCTGGGTCCATGGCTGCCCGCAAGTTTGTAACCAAACACGCCAAGCTCCGCCTCCGTCCTCTCCAAGTCCGGCTCACCTCGGCGTACCACCCGGACAGGGAGCCAGTGGTCATGGTAGTCACCGTTCCCTCGAGAACCTTAGGCTCCCTAGAGTGGTGGCTAACTCCCTCCCTGGTGTGGGCAGGGATGCGGTTCCATCCGCCCCAGCCCTCACTGCCCCTGACGACGGACGCGTCATCTCTCTGCTCGAGTGCTCATGGTCACCTCCGAGCTTAAGGCCTTTGGTCTTCTCGGGAGCTGGCATTTCACATCAATGCCTCAAAAATGAGAGTAGTCCGCCTGGCGTGCCAGGGGTTCCAGCGGCAGCTGTGAGGCCGTGGTATCTCGGTGTTTACAGCCAACACAACGGCCATGTGCTTCATAAATAACCAGGGGGGGACATAGTCCTCCCCCCGCTTTTGTCAGGAGGCCATCCATTTCCGGGACTTTTGCATGGCCCACTCGATGGAGCTGGTGACATCCTTTCTCCCAGGCGTTCGGAACGTCTTGGCGCTTTGACTCAGCAGGTCTTTCCTGTCTTACGAGTGATCACTCTCCCCCATGTGAGGCGTTCTGCTTTCCAGAAGTGGAGATGTTTCCTCACATAGACCTGTTCGCTCACCACGAGAGCAGAAAATGCCAGATGTTCTGCTCCTTCCAAGGTCTCTCCTCGGGATCGATCTTGGACGCATTCCTGATGCCGTGGAAAGGCCAACTCCGTTATGCCTTCCCACTGTTCCCACTGGTTCTTTAGGTCCTGCTCAAACTCCGCAGGGGCAGAGCGCGCATCATCATGATCACTCCAGAGTGGTCCAGGCAGCACTGATATACCACGTTGCTCGGCCTGGACCCAATTACCCTGCCACCCCACCCAGACCTCATCACTCAGGGCAACGACAGGCTTCGTCACCCGGACCTGCAGCCTCTTCGCCTCACGGTGTGGCTGCTGCGTAACTGAGCCGGGGTGACAGGAAGCCTTCCACCTGGTCAAGTACCGGGCCGGGTGGAAGCGTTTCTTCTACAGCTGCTATACGCTCGATCTTGCTCCTGCTGAGGTCTCGATCCCCTCTATTTGGCCTGCCTCTGGCCTTCAGCGGCAGGACCTGGCGGTATCATCGCTGAGGATACACTCAGCGGCCATCTCTACCTTCCAGCCAGGCTAAGGTGGACGTTCCGCTATAGGTTCGAGGTCCCTCAAGGGCTTGGAGCGCTTGCACCCTCGGGTGCGCCGCCCAGCCCCAACCTGGGACCTCAACCTAGTTTTAGCCAGACGTATGTCTCCCCCATTCGAGCCGTTCACAACTGGCCCTCTGCTGTACCTGTCTTGGACGACAACTTTCCTCGTAGCTGTTACATCGGCCAGGCGGGTCTCCGAGCTCAGAGCTCTTACGGTGGCTTTCCTCCCTAAGGTGGTTTCGGCCTTTCATGTTATCCACAGCTCAACGCAATGGGCACAACCATTGCACTCCTTGGACATCTGTGGAGTGCTCGCATTTATATTGAGCTGACAGAGCCATTTCGTAAGGTGCCCCAGCTCTGTCACGGTAGCGGGCCAAAGGGAGGGCTTGCTTGTTTTCCTCTCAGAGGATCTCATCTTGGGTGATGGCGTACATCCGCACTTGTTATGATTTGGCTCATATTTCCCCAAGCCACATCATCGTACACTCTACCAGGGCTCAGGCTTCATCTGCCGCCTTGCTGGCTCGTGTTCCTACCCACGAGATCTGTCGCGCAGCTCCATTGGTCCTCGGTCCATACCTTTGCTTCGCAGTATGCCCTGGTTCAACAGTCAAGAGAGGCTGTAGCCTCTGGCTCAGCAGTTTTCATTCTGCCACATTTCACTCCGACCCCACCGCCTACGTAAGGCTTGGGATTCACCTAACTGGAATGGATATGAGCAATCACTCGAAGAAGAAAAGACGGTTACTCACCTTTGTAACTGTTGTTCTTCGAGATGTGTTGCTCATATCCATTCCACACCCGCCCTCCTTCCCCACTGTCGGAGTAGCCGGCAAGAAGGAACTGAGGAGCGGGCGGGCCGGCAGGGGTATATATCAAGCGCCATGATGGCGCCACTCTAGGGGGCGACCTGCCGGCCCACTGAGTTGCTAGGGTAAAAGTTTTCCGACGAATGTGCACGCGCGGCGCACACACCTAACTGGAATGGATATGAGCAACACATCTCGAAGAACAACAGTTACAAAGGTGAGTAACCGTCTTTTTCTTTGAAACATTTATGTCCAGAGTTGTTTCTTAACAATATACGTCACTCTCTGGTTTCATATGAAATACAATTACACTTGTGCACAAGCTAAACTTGCGGGAGAGGAGGTAGATTTTCTCAGTGGAAAGGGCTGAAAACCATATCTACAGAGAAGAGACTGGATTTGGCAGGTCTGCCATTGTCATCAGTGGGGTCACACAGATGTGACCAAGGACTGAATTTGCCCTGCACTGGGAACTTGGTTAACAAATCTGTTAATTATGTATGAGTCAATAGAATTTAGTGTGTTCTCTCTCTCTCTGAGTTTCAACAGCTCTTCAGGGCCAACAGTAGTAAAAAATAATTAAAACTAATTTCTATCACTAAAATCAACAGGCGGGAAAAATGAAATACATATGGGGCAGATCTGTTGAGTAAGGTGGGTCATATTTTATAGCCACTTTTCAGAGTGGAGCTGAATCAGTGACAGAAGTTAGAGGCCTGATTTAGCCAAAATTACAATCTGTATCAGATGCTCTAAAGGCCTCCTTCATACTCTGGGGCAGAATTGTCCTTCTCTAACAACTGTGCAGTGCTAGATTGAGCATTCTGCTTAATATGTGTCAGAACAAGCTATACAAGTGTTGCAAAATATAAAAAGATAGACACATTAAGCCTCTGTCAGAGATAGATATGGTACATCAAGCATCATCCCAGGACAGGGCTTTATACTGTTCTTTATACTAATCTTTCTAATCTTCCCAATAATGGAGTCTCTTCCTCTTCCCAGCTCATTTGCTTTATATGGTTATGGTAATCTAAGGAAGAATGTCAGAGAAACTTCAGAGACCATGCTCAGCGAATTACCTCCAGTATGCTAGTATGAGGCAGTCTGCCAGGAATAATTATTCTCTAATCTTGTGGACTATACTTGGATATGGGAGAGAGTCTCCCAAAGACTCCTATGACATTGGGGAAAGGAAGACTCCATTTTCAACATGGAGGAAATAGGAAACATCCTAATACAATAACTGTTGTCTGAGCCCTGGTCTACACTACGAGTTTAGGTTGAATTTAACAGCGTTAGATTGATTTAATCCTGCACCTGTCCATACAATGAAGCCATTTTTGTCGCCTTACTGGGCTCTTAAAATTGATTTCTGTACTCTTCCCTGACGAGGGGCGTAGTGCTGAAATCGACCCTGCTGGGTCGAATTTGGGGTAGTGTGGACACAATTCAATGGTATTGACCTCTGGGATAGCTCCCAGATTGCTTCGTAGTGACCGTTCTGGACAGCACTCTCAACTCAAATGCACTGGCCAGGTAGATAGGAATAGCCTTGCGAACTTTTGAATTTCATTTCCTGTTTGGCCAGCATGGCAAGCTGATCAGCACAGGTGACCATGCACAGCTCATCAGGACAGGTGATCATGGAGTCCCAGAATCGCAAAAGAGCTCCAGCATGGACCAAACGGGAGGTACTGCATCTGGTCGCTGTATGGGGAGATGAATCTGTGTTATCTGAACTCCGTTCCAAAAGACGAAATGCCGGAATATTTGAAAAAAATCTCTAAGGGCATGAAGGACAGAGGTTATAACAGTGACTCGCAGCAGTGCCGTGTGAAGCCTACCAAAGAACCAGACAGGCAAACGGCCACTCCAGGTCAGAGCCCCAGGCATGCTGCTTCTATGATGAGCTGGATGCCATTCTAGGGGGTGCCCCTACAACTACCCCACCGCTGTGCTTCCATCCTCCCCCACCCCTCCCAGGCTACCTTGGCAGTTATCCCCTCATTTGTGTGACGAATTAATAAAGAATGCATGAATTTGAAACAACAATAACTTTATTGCCTCTGCAAGCGGAGATCAAAGAGGGGAGGGGAGGGCGGTTGGCTTACAGGGAAGTAGAGTGAACCAAGGGGGCAGGTTTTCATCAAGGAGAAACAAACAGAACCTTCATACCGTAGCCTGGCCAGTCATGAAACGGTTTTCAAAGCTTCTCTGATACACAATGCACCCTGCTATGCTCTTCTGACTGCCCTGGTGTCTGGCTGCACGTAATCAGTGGCCAGGCAATTTGCCTCAACCTCCCACCCCACCATAAACCCCTTACTCTCACAGATATTGTGGAGCACACAGCAAGCAGTAATAATGATTGGAATATTGGTTTCACTGAGATCTAACCGAGTCAGTAAACTGTGCCAGCACACTTTTAAACGTCCAAAGGCACATTCTACCACCATCATGCACTTGCTCAGCCTGTAGTTGAACTGCTCCTTACTACTGTTCAGGCTTCATAAGCCATGGGAGCAAGGGGTAGGCTGGGGTAGGTGCGATCGCGTGGTGCTGCTGACTGGGAGAGCAGCCTGAGGCAGAAACCTCCTGCTGGCATGATATTTCAGGCAGAACTGAATCTCCATTAGATGAAACTTGAAGAGAATTACCTGGAGTCATTCCCATTTTTGTCCAGGTGCCCCTGACTGACCTTACCGAGGCTGGCCAGGAGCACCCATGGGACGACGACGACAGCTAGCAGTCTGCCATCCGCAAGGCAAGGCAAGGCAAGGGGATGCTGCTGTGTAGCACTCAGTACCACATCTGCCAGAAGCACTCAGGAGACATACAGTGACAGTGAGCTGAGCGGGCTCCATGCTTGTCGTGGTATGTCGCCTGCACGAGTTACCCAGGAAAAAAGGCGAGAAACAATTTTTTCCCATTGCTTTCACAGAGGGAGGGATGGGGGGCCTGATGACATGTATCCAGAACCACCTGTGACAATGTTTTTGCCCCATCAGGCATTGGGAGCTCAACCCAGAATTCCAGTGGGCGGCGGAGACTGCAGGAACTGTGAGATAGCTACCACAGTGCAATGCTCCTAAAGTCGACGCTAGCCTCGGTACTGTGGACGCACACCACCAACTTTATGTGATTAGTGGGAACACACACAATCGACTGTATCAAATTGATTTCTTAAATCGACCTAATTTCATAGTGTAGAAATACTCTTAGAATTTTTAAACACCATTCTGGGCAACAGGGGGGCCCAGTGTCCTTAGTTCCCCCTCCTATAACTACATAGCAGATTGACTTAATCTTTTAAGTCAAATTAACTCCTGTAGAATGTAAAGTCTCAGATGTGGTTTGTGGCCCAATGACATAAGAATCAGAATTATTACAACATAGCTATCATGTGCTCATGTGCTTCAGAAGTGTGTGGGTAATTTGTTCTGGATCAGGTCCTGTGTTTTCTTTTCTAAATTTTCTGGTCATCTATCTCATCCCTTTTCAGTGTGTGCATAAACTTTTAGGACTCTGTTTTCTTTTTGTCCATTCCTACTACTACTCTGATCCTTTGTGATGTAGAGTACACTGCATGGTGTGTACTCTACAAGGGATGTGCTGCTGTAGAAACATTTGAGAGAGATGTAGAAAAGACTGAAAAGTTCAAGACATGGTCAAAGGTCTATCCGCTGTGCGTGGCACCTAGCATTAGTATTAGGACTGGCAAGTGATTAAAAATATTATCGCAATTAATCGCACTGTTAAACAATAATACAATACCATTTATTTAAATATTTATGGATGTTTTCTACATTTTCAAATATATTGATTTCAATTAATACAGTGTGTACAGTGTACAGTGCTCACTTTATTTTTGATTACAAGTATTTCTACTTAAAAAAACAAAAGAAATAGTATTTTTCAATTCACCTAATACAAGTACTGTAGTGTAACATATTTATCATGAAAGTTGAACTTAAAAATGTAGAATTATGTAAAAAAAAAACTGCATTCAAAAACAAAACAATGTAAAATTTTAGAGTCTGCAAGTCCACTCAGTCCTACTTCTTGTTCAGCCAGTCAAGTGTGGTTACATTTTCAGGAGATAATGCTGCCCGCCTATTGTTTACAATGTCACCTGAAAGTGAGAACAGGCATTCTCATGGCACTGTTGTAGCTTGCGTTCCAAGATATTTACGTGCCAGATGCGCTAAAGATTCATAATTCCCTTCATCCTTCAACCACCATTCCAGAAGACATGTGTCTATGCTGATGACGGATGCTGCTTGATAACAATCCAAAGCAATGCGGCTCAACGTGTGTTCATTTTCATTATCTGAGTCAGATGCCACCAGCAGAAGGTTGATTTTCTTTTTTGGTGGTTCATGTTTCCACATCAGAGTGTTGCTCTTTTAAGACTTCTGAAAACATGCTCCATGCCTCGTCCCTCTCAAATTTTGGAAGGCACTTCAGATTCTTAAACCTTGGGTCGAGTGCTATAGCTGTCTTTAGAAATCTCACATTGGTACCTTATTTGCATTTTGTCAAATCTGCAGGGAAAGTGTTATTAAAATGAACAACATGTGCTGGGTCATCATCCGAGACTGCCATAACATGAAATATGTGGCAGAATGTGGGTAAAACAGAGCTGGGGACATACAGTTCTCCACCAAGGAGTTCAGTCACAGATTTAATAACACATTTTTTTAACGAGCGTCATCAGGATGGAAGCGTGTCCTCTCGAATGGTGGCCGAAGCATTTGAAGGGTCATTCGAATGTTTAGCATATCTGGCATGTAAATATCTTGAAAATGCATGCTCTCACTTTTAGGTGACGTAAATAAGAAGCGGGCAGCATTATCTTCTGTAAATGTAAACTAACTTGTTTGTCTTAGCACTTGGCTGAACAAGAAGTAGGACTGAGTAGATTTGTAGTCTCAAAAAATGTAAACCTTCAGTTTTTTAGTGCAGTTACGTAACAATAAAAGTCTACATTTGTAAGTTGCCCTTTGCCGGCAAAGAGAATGTACTACAATACTTGTATGAGGTAAATTGAAAAATACTATTTCTTTTATCATTTTTACAGTGCAAATATTTATAATAAAAATAATACACTCTTTGAGTTCAAATACAACACAGAATACAATATATGAAAATGTAGAAGAACATAGAAAATATTTAGTAAGTGTCAATTGGTATTCTGTTGTTGAATAATGCAATTAAAACGGCAGTTAATCACGAATAATTTTTTTAATTGCGATTAATTTTTTTGAGTTAATCTCATGAATTAACTGTGATTAATCGAGAGCCCTAATTAGTATTAGTTTGTGAAGTGCAGTTAGAGATATTCAACTAATAACAAATGGCCTGTACTAAAGCGTAGTCCATATGCACTTCCTGGATGCATATTGTTACTGTGTGATTCAGTTTCTCCATTTCCACTATGCAAAGATTCAGTCTGCACTCAGTTTATGTACCATCAGTATGAGAGTAATCTCACTTATTAATTGGGGATCCTGTTTTCTTTACCTAGGAGTGAATGCCCCATCAGTGCATCCAAAAAACCCTTCCTACAATCTTTTCCATGTTGAGGATTTTCTGAAATTCTCCTACTGTTCCTTTAGCCCTGGTGCAACTCCACTGGTTCTAACAACAATAGAAGTGATACTGTAAATGAGCAGCCATTTTTAAAACTCTGTTGTCATCTTATCCTGCTTTGACAAGGGAAGACAATGCCTAAACTAAACCGGTGCTCCCAACCATTGCTAATTGCAGAGGAACTACCCTGGTATCCTTTGTGTAGATGCAGTCTTACGCATTAGTCAACTTTGCATATGTCCATCTGTAAAGCTTTATCCAAGCTCTGAACAAAAAATTTAAATTCAATATTTCAATACCGGTGTTTGAGAAGAGGTCTGTCCTGGTCATACTTAACCTGGTGCTGTCTGTGAAGCATGTATTTTGTTTGTTGTTTTTTTTTTAATTAGTGGTGGGTGGAAAACTTACAGTATTCACAAATGGTTTTCCTTGAATATTAGCCTTGTTGATGCTTCATATCCATAGGAAAGGTAGCTCCAGAGATAGCTCTGTCCTCTGTACAGTAAATTAAATTCCTGCCATGTGTCTGGATTTCTACACTTGCTGTTCAGTGGTGTGTGTGAATTTACTGAAGAACATATACTCATATGCACACACAAACAGAAGGGGGAAAAATCAGGGAAAAATAGAAAACAAAGATGGGGCTGTATTTGGCTTGGTAATCGATCATGCTAAATGCCAGTGTGCAAAAATTACAACCATAGAATAAACCATAGAAAGTCATATCTTATCTTTGGGGAGCAAAACCTAGTTTATTCTAATGTATTGCTTTATTTCCTTAAGCAACAAGCCATAATAGACAAGTGTTCCTTGACTGTTGGTACATATCCTTGGTATGTTTTAAGTGCTTTCAGCCATCTGAGAATCCCCCTATGACTCAGAAACACACAAGCAGATGTGGCTTACTGTTATAATAGGGGTCTCTTAATTTTACATTTCATGTTTTAAAACAAAAATCTTTAAAAAAACAAACAAACCAATCTTGAGGAATCAGCAACTTTTCATGTCATAGTTAAAATTCCCAGAAGCCAAACTGGCTGTAAAACTCAATGCTAGAGAAATGTGATTGTTCTCTGGCGTTGAGTCCTCTATATCCCGGCCTCTTACTTGGGTATTGCCCCTAAGCCTCCTTCCATTCACACACAAAAACCTCTCCCCTCAGTTAAATGGTGCTTTCAGCCTTCACTACCTTGCATTGCTGGGGATATGGGTTAGAGCCAGGGTTCCATTTTCACTCACGCTAGTAGCCTATTCACTTTGCATTGAGGATACAGGCATTACTCAAGTGCTGATGGTTCTTCAGTGTCTTCCCACAATTCAGTCTGTGTGTCTAGGACAGATTCTCCCACAATCCACTCAGACAGAATCATAGAGCCTCTCAGTTTACTGCAGCATGAAAGAACCAAGGGATATGACACAGAAGTCTGACGAACATAAGCGAGGGCAGCACCAGTGAGGACACAGTAACATGGATGTGGCTTTGCAGCGTGGCTTCTTACACCTGGGCTAGGCTCAGCTTGGGTGCTCAGACACAAGTACTGATCACCTGATATAACTCTTCAGTGAAGATACACCCTTGGAAGTTTGACCGCAAATGCTTTTAAGTGGCCAAAATTCAAAGAAAAATTTCAGACTTTCCTTCTAGCCTAGCTGTGATTCTTAGCAGCACTTTAATGGCAATGAGGCTGCTTTAAATTTTACTTCAAAAAGTAAGTATTTTGTTGTCTGCAATTCAGTTTCTTATGTCAAATTAAAATGCTAAAATAGCCCAGTTGCCTGCAAGCCCAGCAGCTGGCCTGGAGGAGGCGAGTGGGGAGGACTGATAGTGAGGTTTGAGGAGAAAATACAGTTTTTTGCTGCTTTTGCTGCTGAAGCTTGTGATATTTACTTAAAATAAGAGGAAAAGATATTGACTGTCTATCATTTCCCTTTTTTCACCATATTCTCTGTGTCCTGGGAATTTGGCAGTCCATTCTGTTAAATGAGATGGCAGAGTGGTAAAAGATAGGAAGTAGGAACTCCTCTGAATTCTAATTTAAATTTTTCCATTATTCATTTGGTATTTTTATACTTTCTACTTCACCTCTGTATCTGATTTTTCCCATGAAAAAATGGGAATAATAATACTTTGCTCCTCAAAGTCATTCATTAATGTTTACAAAGTGTGTAGGGATGGAAAGTGCTAAGTTCAGAGGTGAAAGTAAGCCGGTCCGGTCCGGTCCGGCATACCAGCAAGAGCCAGTGTGCCGTGCTGGACCGCTCCAGCTTCCATGGCGGGGATTGAAAGGGCTCTGGGCTGCCCGCGGCTCCAGCGGCCGGGCAGGGACCAGAATTTAAAGGGCTCAAAGCTCCCCGCAGCTGCGGGCAGCTCAGAGCCCTTTAAATCTTGTCCGCGACTGGGATTTAAAGGGCTCAGAGTTCCCCGCCGCTGCGGGCAGCCCACAGCCCTTTGAATCCTGGCTGTGGCATTGGCGGCCGTTCTGGAACCAGGATTTAAAGGGCTCCGGGCTCCCCATAGCGGCAGGAGCTCTGGGCCCTTTAAATCCCTGCCCAAGCCCCGCAAAGCTCGGGTTTCCCCCGGCAGCCGGAGCCCCCGGCCCTTTAATTTGCCCCTGAGCCCCGGGGAGCTCCCAGCCACCTCTTCAGCTGGGAGCCCCTGGTTGATTTAAAGGCCCTGGGTCTCCCAGCCACAGCCGATGCCCCAGGGCCTTTAAATCTTGAGAGGCCACGCCTCTTCCGGATGAGGCCATGCCCCCCTCAGGACACCGGCAGTACCGGTAAGCCCTGTAAGTTACTTTCACCCCTGGCTAGTTTTATTTATTACTAAATGTTTGTGAGGTGATTTGATGGTATCATACATGTGCACATGTATACAGTGTCATCAGAAAAGGCCCAGCTAGTGACATGGGCCATGGCTGTAGATAATCATTGTCCAAAACCATCTTTTTATTCCAGATTGCCTATTAGCTGGAAGTACATTCTTAAAACTCTATGTTTTTTTTCCCAGAGACATTCTAGTCCTTATTTTCAAGGAAAAATACATATGGGGAAATAAATGCTTGTTCACTAGGCAATTGTGCAAGATAGTGGTTAGGAGTCATGTCGCTTGGCAAGTGTAAATAGAGAGGGAGCTGTTGTGGAACAAGAAAAGGGGAATTAAAGATTATCATAAACTAATTAGAACATTAAAAAAGATTGGAGGTAAAGTTTTAACACTGCATATTTTTCAGTTAACCCACCTTTAGATTATCAGATTAGGGGATTTTTAATTCTGTTTGGTTTCTTGCACAGTATCACTAGTTCAGAGAATATTGATCAGAAGCTGTCAAATGGAAGTTAGTCTTCTATTCAGTTTAACCAAGGCTTGTTATGACATGATCTTGATAGAAAGAGTAACTCCCTGTAGGATATTGTTGTGGGTTTGTTTTGTAGACAGCGATGTTTCTTGGGTTATTTTCTTGGAGTGTGCTGTATAAATAGTTACCACAATCAATCTGTTTTAGCAACAGTGCTCAGGTTGGAACAGGATTCCAGAAGATGTTATGATAGGTTTATTCTTGCCTAAAACATAAAGCTCATCTGTAAAGCGTTGTTACTCTTATGACAAAGGTAGAAACAAATTTACAGCTGTTAACCACAAACCCAAACTTCCCCAGTCCACTTATTTACTGCCAATTAAATTATAATATACCTTATATAAATCATGAAATGTAAATATTTAAGTTCTAGCAGAGATCCATTATTCTTTTTTTTTTTCACACAGAAGCCCCCTCCCCTCCTCCTCCACAACTTCTTGTTGCAGAGCAGATGAAATTATTAGAGAACAGTCCTTTGAGACTAAGTGAAACAATGTCAGTGCTAGTGTATGGCAGCAGGATCTTTTCATATCAGAGCAGCACTGGAGAGGTACAATAGGTAGTCAAGGAGAAAACATTCCATCCTGACTCATCTTTTGATTTAAATATTCATACTTCACCTGGAGGAAAAAGCTACTGGTTTTTAAAAGTGGGTCAGTTTTTTTCAAAAATTGGTCTTCTGGCACTTTGCAATGTGTTAATGCTGCAGGCTCTGGGGAATTGTTTGGTAATGCATAGCTACATACATCTGTCTATATTCAGTGAAAGCTTGGATGGGCTATCTGCAACTTAATCCAGACAGGAGGGAGATCATTTGAGGGGAATTTATATTAGCACCTACAATTGAGGGACTGCAACAGCTATTTGTAAAACAGGTATAGAATTTTTGGTGTGTTTATTAGAGTCTGGATTGCTCTTAAAGGACCAAGTAGTGCCTGTGGCCAGGAGACCTTTTTTTCAGCTGGTAACAAGCACAATTTTTCTCTCTGACAAAGTGACCTTGCCCACTAATCTAGGTCTTTGTCAATTAAGTTTAGACTTCTGTACTGTGCTCTCTATGGGTCTATCCATTGAGATCATTCAGGAACTGAATATAAATGGGCTGCTGCATTCTGCACTATTAAGCAAGTTTCACACTGAGAGCTCACTATACCAGTGATCCAGAATCTGCAGTGGCTGCCAGTGGAAGCTTGCAAGTGGAATTCCCTGTGTTGGAGTTTACATTTAAAGATTTGAGTTAAACTAAGAATAAACTAGGATGTGAATTTACAGTACAAAAGCTATTCCACACTAACTGCAAATGTGGATATGTGTATTCCACACTTAGTGCCTTTGTGCAGTTTATTTTATTTCACTTCAAAGTGGACTAAGCTAAAGTGCACAAAGGCACATTTACTGCATAATAAAGCATGTCCGCACAGGGATTGAATGTAGAATATCTCTTGAGCTTTAAATGAATATCCTAGTTTTTTCAGCCCAACTTCCTGTGTAGAGAAACCCTGACTTTGCGCTGATTGGCTTATCCAGAAGTAACTAAGTTGGGAGAAGCCATTTGTGTATAAAGTGAAGAGTCAAGCAAGCAGGGGAACTGTTGGAATTCAAAAAAAGTTGCTCCAGCACCCACACAAATATACACAAAATTAATGTACCTTTGTACAATTTTTTTAAAATGTCTGGATTAATTGGTAAATATTCGTGTAGTGCTCTGAAGAGGGTACGTTCTTTATAAAAGGAAGGGATTAGACCAGGGGTAGGCAACCTATGGCATGAGTACCAAAGACGGCACATGAGCTGATTTTCAGTGGCACTCACACTGCCCGGGTCCTGGCCGCCAGTCTGGGGGGCTCTTCATTTTAATTTAATTTTAAATGAAGCTTCTTAAACATTTTTAAAACCTTATTTACTTTACAAATGACAGTAGTTTAGTTATACATTATAGACTTATAGAAAGAGACCTTCTAAAAAAAGTTAAAATGTATGACTGACACATGAAACCTTAAATTAGAGTGAATAAATGAAGACTTGGCACACCACTTCTGAAAGGTTGCCGAACCCTGGATTAGACACTATTATAACCCAGTTTGGTTCTCTCGTATACAGGGCAAAACAAATTGTGTTTTAAACACACTTGGTTTAATACAGTGCAATAATGATCACCCATCTTCATCCCTACATGGTTGATTTGGCTGTGCAGATAGACCCATAAGCATGCAACTAATGTTGAAAAGGCCAAAATGTGCGTCTACAAATTGTGAGTCTGGACGTGCCTGCATGCTTCTCATTCACTATGTGAAAGTGATATGAGAACAAGGAAATAGGAAGTGGAGACAGATCCACATTTGATACTCTTCATCCTGACAAATATATTTAATCACATAAAAGCTAGCGAGCTGTTTTCAAGGACCTTAGACATTTTTAGTTTGTACAATTATTCCTTCTTTCACTGATATTTTATGATCCTTCACTGTTTTTCCTGGTGATTGTTTCTCTTGGAATCTCCTTTGTCTTTGATATAGGGGAACCCCAGGAAAACTAAGAAAAGAAGGGAGACCTTGGGATAGATTTTAGGTGCCTATTACAAGGCAATACTTTTCAATATGCATATGACGAAGGTAGAGAAAGGCAGAGAGAGAAGAAGGAAATAGGGTGGCTCTGTTACATTCTGTCCATTTGGTGCACTAAACATAACATCCTGTTGCTGATTTTAATGACTTGAAGCTCTGTGTACCCAAAAGCATTTCCCACCTTTCCTTTTGTTAAGCTTTGTATGGGTATCACCTGTGAATCCTTTTAGATACTTCAGTTTGTTGATTGTATCTTTAGTAAATCAATCGGAAAAATTAGATACCTAGTTGCACATACTACGTAAAATGGCTAACTTGTGTACTGCATTCCTTCAAGAATTTTTGTGCTTTCCAGAGTCCTGTGAACCTGAAAGTGATAAAGCCATAGAAAGTGAAGGGACACCACTAAGGTTTACAAGCCTAAAGTTCTGACCTTCTTGAGTATTGATATATGCGACAGGAAAGTTAAAAATGTCTCTTTGTCACAACATACAGAGTCAGGCATCTATCTCACAAACAGTGCTGTTCTGGGCTCCCTCTACTGGCTTTGCAGCATCAATAACTATTGAACACTATTGTCTATCAGCTGTACTAACATTTTCAGTGCTTCTGCTGCAGAAACTAAGCTGAACTAATATTATGAAAAGAAGCTCAAGTTCTTCAGGTACTGGTCCATGTGTGTATTCTACATGTAGGTATGCATGAGCACCATGTGCCTGACCTGAAATTCTTCAGAGCAGTGTCAGTTGGCCCACACATGCACAGTAGCTCCCCTCATGCTCCTGACTGAGGGTATATGAGGCAGTGCAGATCAGTGCCTCTTCAATTCCTTCCTACCACCACATGGTCTGAGTTGGAATCGTAGTCTCCTTCACACCATTGTATAGCCTGCAAAGAGAGAAAATATGTGTAAATAGTTATATATTTTAGCTTATTAGTTAGTAGTTCAAGTTATGGTTAACAATATTTCCTTCCCCTGGTTGGGGAATACTTCCCCAGCTCTGGGACTGTGCCCAGAGTCCTGGGATTTAAGAATTGTGTCTCCTGCCCTCAATCCTTCTCCATCAGTGATGAATGTCCACACTGCCTATGTTGACTGGGTGAGGTGCAGATGTCTGTGAAGTGTAGTATCTGTCGTTCCTTCCCTCCCAGAACTTGAGAAGCCCAAGAGCTTAGCCTATGGGAGCACCTAATGGAGGTTATGAGGCCCCTCTCTGCTCCGGGCCAAGGAGACCCCTCAGTGCAATTGGCCTCAACTGACCAGTAGTGCCACTCCAACATTGTGCCTTGGAGTGGAGCCTTCAACATCTAAGACCAAGGACTCTTCTTCTGGAGCAAGGGCAGAGCCCTTTTGGGGACTGTCCATAAGAAACATGCTTCTTCCTTGAGCCTGTCCAGGTCGGGTGAGACATCATGAACAGAACTTAAGGAACCAGCCCTCTGAAGACCCCCAGATTAAAGGGCCAGGCGCATAAAAAGAAAGATCCGCCTGTTCAGTTGGTCACCCTTGATACCGAAGCTTAAGGACAGATGTTCACCAGTTCCATCTATGAGTACTGGGTCTGGACCCATTGTCAGTACAACTATCTAAAGACTGACTGGCTTCCCCAGATGCACCGAGTATTCCAGACTTGACTGATGGAAGACATCAGGGCTTACAGAAACATATATAAACACCTGAGGATATATTCTTCCCTCTTCCACAGTCTCCACTTCTTTCTGGTCCTGTTCTCCTGAGGGATGTCCTTATTCCAGAGGAGGAATCTTTCAGTGTTCTAGGAGCAGTCACAACTCCAACCATGTGGTAGCAGTGACCCAATACTAATGGCACACTTGCTACCAATGGAACAGGTCTTGGACTTGGGTGAGTCAGAGGAGATAGCCATTCTAGTATCTCCATGGAGACATTTGAGACCCAGCAGACAGTCTAAGGGTTAGGCTTGTCATTTCTCTGGGTATGACTCTCCAGGGACCATTGGTGCCGATTTATATGGGGACCCCTGCAAGTGATTGATCCCCTTTTCTGGCCTTATTGGGGTTTGTGGGATCCTTATGGCAGTCATCCAGGCCCTTCTCAGAAGTCGTTCGCTCCTCTACCTCTCACCATCCGGTTCCATCTGTGTACATGGAGGAAGAGCCGGAACCAGAGCCATAGGTGCCAATTGTTTCAACAAGAGCCTGTTCATCATCCCTTGATGACATGGTCAATCCTTCTTCACCGTCTCCACTGAATGAGTACCATCAGAACCAGGAACTGTTACAAAGAGTTGCCAGTGACTTACAGATCCCATTGGAGAAGGTCAAGGACCTTCAACGCTGGCTCCTGGACATATTGCAACTGCAGTGACTGAGCAAGGGTGCCTTTCTGATCAATGAGGCCATACTGGAACTGACCAAAGCGGTATGGTACACTCCAGCATTCTGTGCTCCTACACCAAAAAGAGCCAAGAGGTGATACTTTGTTCCTGCTAAAGGTGTTGAATTTTTATTTTGCTATCCTGACCCCAAGTCACTGGTGATACAGGCAGCTACAGAAAGAGGTTGGTCACACCATCAAAGGGCTAACTTGGCACATAAAGGCTCTAAGAGACTGAACTTCCTGGGGAGGAAGGTATTCTCCACTGTAGGCTTCCAATTTTGTGTTGCTAACTACCAAGTTTGGTTAGTGAAATATGACTTAAATAACTATTCCAGGCTTGTGGATTTCAGATATAAGCTTCCCATGGAAGGCATGGCTCAATTTCTGTCTCTTTTAAGTGAGGGGAAGCCAGAGGCAAAAGTAGCGCTCCAGTCTGCAATGGACACTGCAGACCCAGCTTCCATAAATTTGGCCACTGATTTAGTAATGAGGAAGGACGCTTGGCTACAATTGTCTGAGCACCAGGGAGTCCAAAACACTAACCAGGACCTCTCCTTCCATGAGTCCCACCTCTTTAATGAGAAAATGGATGAGTCCTTGCACTGACTAAAGGACTAGAGATGGACTCTACATTCCCTGGAATTTATAGTCCAGCTCTCAAGAGGAAACACCAGAGGCAGCTCTATAGACTAAGGACACCTCCTCCCCATGCATCTTATTATCACTGCTCAGATGAGCCTCCGCACAAATGCCAGAGGACTGAGAGGCCTTGCTTCTCGGCCCCCACTACTGTTTCTCTCAGCCATCGGCCAAGAACCATTTTTGACATATTGGTAGAGATCTGCATACCACCACCGATGACATCCACCTCTTCCCCTGTAATCTTTTGGGGACCATTTTACACTCTTCACTCACAACTGGAACAGGATCACTATAAACAGTTTGGGTTTTGGAGATTATCCATTAGGGATACTCTATAGAATCTCTTTCCTTCCCACCTCACAAACCCTCTTTCAGGTCCTTCTTCAGGGATTGCTCTCACAAACATAAGAACGGCCATACTGGGTGAGACTGATGGTCCATCTAGCCCAGTATCCTGTCTTTTGACAGTGGCCAATGCCAGGTGCTTCAGAGGGAATGAACAGAATAGATAATCATCAAGTAATCCATCCCCTGTTACCCATTCTCAGCTTCTGGCAAACAGAGGCTAGGGACACTTCAGAGCATGATTTTGCATCCCTGCCCATCCTGGCTAATAGCCATTGTTGGATCTATTCTCCATGAATTTATCTAGTTCTTTTTTTGAATCCTTTTATAGTCTTGGCCTTCACAACATCCTCTGGCAAAGAGCGCCACAATTGACTGTGCATTATGTGAAGAAATACTTCCTACTGTTTGTTTTAAACCTGCTGCCTATTAATTTCAGTTGGTGATCCCTAGTTCTTATGTTATGAGAAGGAGAAAATAATACCTCCTTATTTACTTTCTCCACATCAATCATGATTTTTTAGACCTCTATCATATCCCCCCTTAGTCATCTCTTTTCCAACATTAAAAGTTTCAGTTTTATTAATCTCTCCTCATATGGCAGCTGTTCCATATCCCTAATAATTTTTGTTGCCCTTTTCTGTACCTTTTCCAATTCCAATATATCTTTTTGGAGATGGGGCAACCACATCTGCATGCAGTATTCAAGATATGGGCATAACATGGATTTATAAAGAGACTATATATTTTCTCTCTTATTATCTATCCTTTTCCTAATGATTCCCTACTTTCTGTTAGCTTTAACTGCCATTGCATATTGAGTGGATGTTTTCAGAGAAGCAGCAAAGAGTCCTGTGGCACCTTATAGACTAACAGATGTATTGGGGCATGAGTTTTTTCAGAGAACTATTACAATGACTCCAAGATCTCTTTCATGAGTGCTAACAGCTGATTTAGACCACATCATTTTATATGTATAGTTGGGATTATGTTTTCTAATGTGCATTACTTTGCATTTATCAACATTTAATTTAATCTGCCATTTTGTTGCCCTGTTACCCAGTTTTGTGAGATCCGTTTGTAACCCTTCGCTGTCTGCTTTGAACTTAACTACCTTGAGTAGTTTTGTATCATCTGCAAATTTTGCCACTTCACTATTTACCCCTTTTTCCAGATCATTTATGAATATGTTGAACAGTACTAGTCCCAGTAGGGACACGTGGGGGACACCAGTATTTACCTCTCTCCATTCTGAAAACTGACCATTTATTCCTATCTTTTGTTTCCTATCTTTTAACCAGTTACTAATCCATGAGAAGACCTTCCCTGTTATCCCATGACAGCTTACTTTGCTTAAGAGCCTTTGGTGAGGGACCTTGTCAAAGGCTTTCTGAAAATCTAAATATACTGTATCCACTGGATCACCCTTGTCCACATGCTTGTTGACCCCCTCAAAGAATTCTAGTAGATTGGTGAGGCATTACTTTCCTTTATCAAAGCCGTGTTGACTCTTCCCCACAAATTGTGTTCATCTATGTGTCTGATAATTCTGTTCTTTACTATAGTTTTAACCAGTTTCCTTGGTACTTAGTTAGTTTTACAAGCCTGTAATTGTCAAGCCTGTAATTGTCGGGATTGCCTCTGGAGCCTTTTTTAAAAATTGGTGTCTCATCAGCTTCTGTACCAAATGACTGGAGGATAGCTAATTTAAATTATAGGTTACATACCACAGTTAGTATTTCTGCAGTTTCACATTTGAGTTCCTTCAGAAGTCTTGGGTGAACACCATCTGGTCCTGGTGACTTATTACTGTTTAATTTATCTATTTGTTCCCAAACAACCTTTAATGACACCTCGACCTGGGACAGTTCCTCAGATTTGTCACCTAAAAAGAATGGTTCCGGTTTGGGACTCTCCCTCGTATCCTATACATTTCAGAAAGTGTATATTTGGGGCTCGTTAATTATTGAAAGCAGGATGCATTTCCTACTATCCCAATGTTTGATCCTGATCTAGTAAAATAAACAGGCCGTTTTGTGTTCACTTGAATGGGAACAGGATTAAGTCCCCCTAGAATAATCTCATGTTCTTAGTGCATGGTCAGTTTTATAACAGGCAATATCAGGAATGATTGGAATGAAGGCAAGGTGGAGGAGTTGCATTGTATGTAAGAGAGCAGTATGATTGCACAGAGCTGCAGTATGAAACTGGAGAAAAGCCTGTTGAGAGTCTTTGGGTTAAGTTTAGAGGTGAGAGCAACAAGTTTGATGTCATGGTGGGTGTGTGCTATAGACCACCGGATCAAAAGGATAAGGTAGACAAGGCTTTCTTCGGACAACAGACTGAAGTTTCCAGATCACAGGCCCTGGTTCTAATGGGGTACTTCAGTCACCTTGACATCTGCTGGGAGAGCAACACAGCAATGCACAGAGAATCCAGGAAGTTTTTGGAGAGTGTTGGGGACAACATCCTGGTATAAGTGCAGGAGGAACCAACTAGGGGTCGTACTCCTCTTGACCTGCTGCTTACAAACAGGGAAGAATTGGCAGGGGAAGTAGAAGTGGGTGGCAACCTGGGCAGCAGTGACCATGAGAGAGTTGAGTTCAGGATCCCAACAAAAGGAAGAAAGAAGAGTAGCAAAATACGGACCCTGGACTTCAGAAAAGCAGACTTTGACTCCCTTAGGGAACTGATGAGCAGGATCCCCTGGGAGGCTAATATGAGGGGAGTCCAGCAGAGCTGGCTGTATTTTAAAAACATCTTATTGAGGGCGCAGGAACAAGTCATCCTGATGTGCGGAAAGAATACCAAATATGGCAGGCGACCAGCTTAGCTTAACAGTGAAATCTTCGTTGAGCTTAAACTCAAAAAGGAAGCTTATAAGAAGTGGAAATTTGACAAATGACTAGGGAGGAGTATAAAAATATTGCTCGAGCATGCAGCGGTGTAATCAGGAAGGCCAAGGCACAGTTGGAGTTGCAGCTAGCAAGGGATGTAAATAGTAACAAGAAGAGTTTCTACAGGTATGTTAGCAACAAGAAGAAGGTCAGGGAAAGTGTGGGACCCTTACTGAATTGAGGAGGCAACATAATGACAGATGATGTGGTAAAAGCTGAAGTTCTCAATGCTTTTTTTGCCTCGGTCTTCACAGACAAGGTCAGCTCCCAGACTGATGCGCTGGGCAACACAGTGTGGGGAGAAGGTGAGCAGCCCTCAGTGGTGAAAGAAGAGGTTAAGGACTATTTAGAAAAGCTGGACATGCAGAAGTCCATGGGTCCAGATCTAATGCATCCAAGGGTGCCAAGGGAGTTGGTTGATGTGATTGCAGAGCCATCAGCCATTATCTCTGAAAATTTGTGGTGATTGGGGGAGGTCCCAGAGGATTGGAAAAAGGCAAATATAGTGCCCCTATTTTAAAAAGGGAAGAAAGAAAACCCGGGGAACTACAGACCGGTCAGCCTCACTTCAGTCACCGGCAAAATCATGGAGCAGGTCCTCAAGGAATCCATTTTGAAGCACTTGGAGGAGAGGAAGGTGATCAGGAACAGTCAACATGGTTTTACCAAGGGCAGGTCATGCCTGACCAACCTGATTGCCTTCTAAGATGAGATAACTGGCTCTGTGGATATGGGGAAAGCAGTGGATGTGATATATCTTGCCTTTAGCAAAGCTTTTGATAGGGTCTCTCACAGAATTCTTGCCAGCAAGTTAAAGAAGTGTGGATTGGATGAATGGACTGTAAGGTTGATAGAAAGCTGGCTAGATTGTCGGGCTCAACGGGTAGTGATCAACAGCTTGATGTCTAGTTGGGACCTGGTATCAAGTGGAGTGCCCCAGGGGTCAGTTCTGGGGCCGGTTTTGTTCAACATCTTTATTAATGATCTGAATGATGGCATGAATTGCAACCTCAGCAAGTTCTAAGATGACACTAAGCTGAGGGGAAAGGTAGATACGCTGGATGGTAGGGATAGGGTTCAGAGTGACCTAGACATTGGAGTATTGAGCCAAAATAAATCTAATGAGGTTCTACAAGGACAAGTGCAGAGTCCTGCACTTAGGAAGGAAGAATCCCATGCACTACTACAGGCTGGGGACCAACTGGCTAAGCAGCAGTTCTGCAGAAAAGGACCTGGTAATTAGAGTGGACGAGAAGCTGGATATGAATCAGCAGTGTGCCCTTGTTGCCAAGAAGGCCAACGGCATATTGGGCTGTGTTAGTAGAAGTATTGCCAGCAGATCGAGGGAAGTGATTATTCCCCTGTACTTGGCACCTGGAGTATTGCGTCCAGTTTTGGTCCTCCACTACAGAAGGGATGTGGACAAATTGGAGAGAGTCCAGCAGAGGGAAGTGAAGATGATTAGGGGGATGGGGCACATGACTTATGAGGAGTGGCTGAGGGAACTTGGCTTATTTAGTCTGCAGAAGAGACAAATGAGGGGGGATTTGATAGCAGCCTTCAGCTACCTGAAGGGGAGCTCCAAAGAGGATGGAGCTAGGCTTATTTTCACTGGTGGCAGATGACAGAACAAGAAGCAATGGTCTCAAGTTGCAGCGGGGGAGGTCTAGATTGGATGTTAGGAAACATAATTTCACTAGGAGGGTGGTGAAGAACTGAAACGGGTTACCTAGGGAGGTGATAGAATCTCCATCCTTAGAGGTTTTTAAGGCCCAACTTGGCAAAGCCCTGGCGGGGATGATTTAGTTGGTGTTGGTCGTGCTTTGAGCAGGGGGTTGGACTGGATGACTTCCTGCTTCCAACCCTAATATTCTATGATTCTAACAGTTAGACTATGAGTCTCCCCTTATAATGAAATAGTAAGCTTTTCTCCATTGTTCAGATCTGTTTTTTGTTAGTTAGCAGTAGAAGTAGGCAAGGATGGTACCCAGAAGCATGCCCTATCTTTGCATATACTAGTGTAACCTGCTCTTGGTGCTGTCTCTGTACGGGTCCTGGCTTTCTCCTAACTGATCTCCTTCAATTTGCCTCTTTTGCACCTCTGCTATCTCAGGCCTTTCTGCCTTCCTCTACCACTCTGTTTTCCTTCCATTATAGATGGGCTTGTTCCCTTTCTTGGTCACAGTTGTGGGTGCCTGCCTCAATGATTGGCAGTTCTGGCAGCTGTGCTGGGATGTGGTCAGCCTGATTGCCTGTAAGCAGGGAAGACTCTCCCCTCCCTTCTGCCTATGCTCAGTATGGGGGTTGTAAACCCTAGTACTTTGGTCAGGACTATTTTATATAATAGGATTCTAAACCATGAAGAGTAATTGTATACCAGATTGACAGGATGCTATCAAACAATGGAAAGTTAACACATTTGTTTAAATTCACAACATTTACAGTTGGTGTTCAATCCAAAGGCCTTTATGAATCTTTATGAATTATGGAAATACATGTACCTATTATATTTATGTTTGAATTTTAGAGGCCAGATTTAAGAGAACTGGGCAGCTGACAATTTGGTTTTAAAATATAAAAACAAAGGCTAGATATTTAGCTAGTGCAATTATCTAATTAGTACAAGCATGCAGACATTGTTTATGGAAGTAAACTCAGTATTAAACTGTTTTGTTGCCTCTGAGCAGGTGGAAATTCAGAGCAGAAATGGAAACTATTAGGATTTTAGTAGATTGGCATTTTAAAAGGACACAGGTTAAAAAATTATGGGTCAGATCCTGCATTTGGGCAAGTACCCACTGAAGTCAATGAGTATTTTGCTTGGCTGAAAAGTGAGTAAGGATCACAGAAAGTGAGCCCACATATTTAAAAAAGAAAACATTCCTTGAAAGGGTATTGTTAGCAACATCCCTTAGCGTATTGAAACCAAAGGATTTTTAAAAATTAAATGCACTTTTTCACTGCTATGTATTTTGCTTACTTTTTGCAATATGTTCAACTTCGATAATTGTAGCTTTAGCTTTTCATCAGTTTTATTAGTTCTTATTTAATGTGTAGATTGCAAAGATTGATAGGAAAAGTTGATGTACCAACAATGTTGTTTTAATGTTTTTTTTAAATCATGGAATGATTTGTTAATCTTTTTAAAAAACATTGATTTACATAGATCAAAATCCATAGTGCAGTTTGTCTTTCTATGTCCCCTTTACTATTTGAAGACAGACACCAGAGATAAAATTTTCAAAAGGATATAAAACCCATTTTCAAAACTAGGACTCATTGACTTTAAATGAGGCTTATGCATTTAAATCCCCAAGTCACTTTTAAAAATGGAATTTAGGCTCCAGTCCCGTCAGCCTTTTTGAAAATTTTACCTTAAGTTTATTGTGGTATTCAAATTAATTTGTAAATGTTGATTCCTAACAGTAGTACAGGGAAGATGTGTACAGTACAGCCAAATTCTGGAGTGCTTGCCGAACAGAGTGTAAGTTATTCTTTTTTGGCAAGAATGTTATTTTAAATATTCATATTGTAGCCAAAAATGCAGTCAAAGTTATTGCTAAACATTATGAAACATTAAATATCAAGTAGGATTAATCAGTGGAAAAAATGTGTCGGGACATGAGATGCAGAAATTGTCTTAAATCTGATGCTCTGGTTGTGAAAGGAAGAATGGCTTTTAGCTCCTTAGTTAGCACTTTGATTTTTCCCTAGTGTTGCAGTGGGCCATAATAATCTGAATGTGTTCATAAACTTCATTTTAATTCTAATTCTTTATAATATTATCTCCAGATCAGTTATTCGGTGTGATATCTATGCTGTCACACCTATAACATCTCCTTTTGGATGTCTTGTCATCAACGTAAACTTAACACGGCCAAAACCGAATTCCTTGAGTGAAGCCCTGACACCATTGAAGTCAATCTGAGTTTTGCTATTGACTTCAGTGATGCAAGATTTCACCTTTTATCCTCTCTCCCCTCTCAGTCCTCTTCATTTGTCTCTTTTTCTATCATTGTCAACACCTCTGTACTTCAGGGCCACAAACTAGGGTTATTTTTGACTACTCCCTCTTCTAGTCATCCAGGCCATATCCAAATCCTTCCACTTCTTCCTTCTCAGCATCTCCAGATCATGTCCCCTTTGTTGCATTTCTGTAGCCAAGACTGTCAGTCATGCCCTCATTATATCCTGTCTTGATGACCACAGTATCCTCCTCTCAGGCCTCTAGGACACATATGCATTACCGTCCTTTAGTTCATACAAAATAAAGCTGCTGAAGTAAACTTTCTTTACTGTTGATTTAAATGTAATTCCTCCCTTCATTTCCCACCACTGGCTTCCTATTCATTATTGTATCAGAATTAAGCTTCTTGTCACTATCTTCAACTCTCTGTATAGTTCTACCCATTCTTACTTACCTTCTTTTGTTGAGTTTTGCATTGCTTTACACTGCTCCCCAACCTTTTCTACTTCTCTAATGTTCCCAGCCTTGTTCTTTTCAGTTTCTTGTACTGTTGCCACCATGCATTCTTCCATTCTACCCCTTGTGCATAGTACGATCTCCGTGAGCTCATTCACAAGGCCCCTACCTTGTGTACGTGTACGTCCCTCATATGATATGTCTATACAGCAAAGAAAAACCTGTGGCTGGCCTATGCCAGCTGACTTGGGCTCGTGGGACTGGGATTGCAGGGCTGTTTCATTGCTGTGTAGACTTATGAGTTTGGCCCGGGGCCCAAGCTCTAGGACCCTGAGGCAGGGGTGGCTCTATGTTTTTTGCTGCCGCAAGCACGGCAGTCAGGGAGCCTTGGATGGAAGTTCTGTGGGTGATCTGCGGGTCCCACACCTTCGGTGTACCTGCTGCCGAATTGCCGCTGAAGCTGCAGGACCGGCCGATCTCCCCCAGAAACACCACCGAAGGCTCACTGATTGCCGCCCTCACAGCGACCGGCAGCCTGCCCCCCATGGCTTGCCACCCCAGGCATGCGCTTGCCCTGAGGGGAGGGAGGGTCCCAGAGTTCTGGCTCTAGTTTGAGCAGGAAGTCTACACTGCAATGAAACAGCCCTGCATGGGCCAGCTGTGGGTTTTTCTTTGCAGTGTAGACATACTCTGAAAGACCCACTTCTGCCATGCTGCCTGTAATGAATCTAGTTGACTTGTATTTAATAAACCGAAAATAAACAGCCATTTTCATTGTCCCTCTTCTGCTAATTTCTACTATTTGTTCACATAAACTGTGCACTGCTCAGAGCAGGAACCATCCCTCTTTGAACGTCTGGAGGATTACTAGTACATTATGGGTGCTGTCACAAACAGATAACAATGATGTAAAATGGGTCTCTTTCAGATTCATAAATTGTTTAAACATGTCTGACAGTATAGCCTACATTATATTCATGAAAGGTTACTAATAGATTTCTAGGGACATGTGCTGTCACTCAGTAAGTGGGTGGACAATAATGAAAATACCTTACAATCTGATAGTGAAAATACACTTGAGAGGTAAGAAAAAAGCCCTGCTTTTTTGTTTGCCTGTGTGTCTAACCTACATTGCTCTGGTTACTATTCCATTTAGGTAAAAATCCACAAACTTTAAATTTCAGCATGGTTTTAGTGAGACTATTCTCAGAGAGGCATCAGGTCTTGGATTTTCATTTATGTTTGTTTTAGTCTGTATAACCCTTCCTCCTCTTCTTCCAGCTCACTGGCCAGAGCGTCTTTACTTTTGAGGACAAGCTAGAGCAAACAAATAAGTCTTGCCTCCTTTAGAGCACAGTGCAACACATATGTTCATCCTGATCTGTGACAGAGTTCTGCAGCTGGGTTATTTCACTGAGAACACCTTGTCTCCAGCACCCTTGAGTTTTGTTCTGGGAACCAGTAGCTGCATTATACATGTTGATTTCAATGTACAAGGGGAAGTGTGGGTGGAAGAGGCAATTCCTTACCTGGTTGATCCCATTGAGATCTGTCACAGTTTACAGGCTGGGTAACGTTGTGTGTGTACATTAAAGTGAAAAATGTGCCTTTACTGAAAACTGTCACTAAACCAACTAAACTTGGAAGCTGTAAGGTTGAGGAGAATAAAGTGAAATTCAAGTGTATTCTAAATCGAGGAAATATCAGAGGATTGTAACCATTGTTCCTCTTTCCCCTTAAGCCCTTTAGAAAATTTGCAACCCTTGCTTTCAGAAAGAGTCCTTGAACTTCCAGCGTTGGCCTATTATTTGTAGTAATCCTGTTCAATGATACGGTAATGTCCTAACATAACATGTTTATGCTTTCAGGGTGAAATGAAACTAATGCTTATCTGGCAGTAAGGATAACTTTCCATAGCCAAGCAAAATACAAAACAATCACAGAGAGTAAATTTTCCAAATAGGCCAAGTAACAAAGCTTAAAGTGCTGGCAAACAAGAAAATAAAATATAGACCACTTTACTTATTAAGTATTTTCATAGTATGAATTATATGCTGAAACCTGGATAAAAACAAGACAAAAATCATTCATTAAAATGGATGTCCTGGAATACTAATTATAGTAAGGTAGTTTTTATGATATTTCTACATATAGAGTAGGAAGCAAATGGTGTTTAATCATAGCTTTGCGTTTCAGTCCTTTAGGAATGAAATATGCACTGGAAAAATCTTTAGCACTTGGCTTCATTACACTGGTGTTTGATAAATCTTATGCATCACATTTAGCTGATTGGTTTGCAGCCTTTATGTGTTAAAAGCATAAAAAGGTTGCATAGCATCTTGTGATTATTTTTTCCTGTATGTTTCAGTGTTCAGGTGTATATAGTGCTTTTGCCTATGTCTGAAAAGGGCAAGTTGCTCAGTTTCCTTTTTAAAGGCAATTTCTTGGTTGGCTGTGATTGAGTGCTAAATTACAATTCTGAGGGTTTAATTTATAACAGAAAATGCAAGCGTGCAGACCTGTTAATCTGTACATATATAAATAAGGCAAACACTGGCAGATTAGTATGGAATTTTGTTTGCTATGAATAATCTTAAAAACAAATGTAATTGTGCTTGTGCATGTCATACCTATTACAGGGCATAGTGAAAATATGCAGAAATCACATCACATTAGATATCTAATAAAAATGGGGAGAGAAAGCAGAATGATGGGAGACAGCTGCTGCTGCTGCTGGATTGGCAACCTATTTATAATCATGCAGACTGGTAGCTAGATTGTGTAGCTGTGCTGTAACACATCAGATAGGAATGATAATTGTGTATATACTCCTAGCATTTTAATTTTTAAGAAAAGGACACACATTCCTCTTCTGCTAAAGAAATTAAATAAACTGACAAAAGCAAATTCCCAAAATTCTGAATAGTTAACTATTTTGAATGATGTGGTTTTCTTTTTCCATTAGGAAAATTTCATGAATGGTACCTTATGGAAGACCTTACCTGAGCCAAATATGTGAAGTATTAGGCCTTCACTGCACTGTCCATGATGCTGCCTGAAATGACTAAGTCACGTATGACTGGATGTCAAACATTTGCATTCTTTTGGCTATATATTAAAGTCACACAATAACAATTGCCAATGCCGTTTTTTTAATTTCAGATTTAAATAAACAGGAGCACTGCTTAGCATGCGAATTCACTTTTTTAATGTGAAGGTAATTCTGTTCCCAACTCTCACATGGAATTATAAAGGCAGGCAGCCAGTCCACCTGGGGACAATTTTTTAGTTAAGACTTTTTCAGAGACAAATAGGCTATAGGAAGTAAGTGAAATATTTAATGTCTCATATTTTGGAGGAGTAGTTTTGTCAATTAGACTGATTTCTTTAACGTGTTAGGAGGTATTTGCAAAAAAGAACTTGAATTTATGTAGTGCCTTTCCTTCAGCAATCCTAAAGCACTTCATACATTACATATTACACACTGTGTGTTGTACAAAGGGATCATTTCAACCATTATTGATGAGCAGCCTTTAAACAGCATATAGCAACACTTTGTGATTTTTTTTTTCTGTCCTCAACTGCTGTGTAGAATACTTTGTCCAAGTGAAACTACAGGGCCATTTTAGCTAGGTAAAATGTAATTTACTGATGTTGGAATCTGGTTAGTTAACCTCCCTACTTTTCCAAAAAGTTCAGTGGGATTTAATGACTAAAGTGGTTTATGTCCTGAACAGCATGAGGGTTTCTATCTCTTTGTGACAAAACTGACAACTAAGTGTGGATGTTCTCATTATCCGTATAAATCTCTCTAACCCTTTTTTGAATCCTACTAAGTTTTTTGCCTAAATGATATCTTGTGGCAGTGAGTTCCACCCATTTAAAACAATTTTTTTTCCAATTTGAAATGTGTTGGCTTTTGTTGAATTGAATATTCCATATTTATTGATTTTTAAGAAGGGATAAATAGAAGCACCTTACTTACCTTCTCTACACCTTATTTTTTTACATACCTTATCATGTCCTCTCTTTTCTAAAGAAGACAGCCTCAATTTTTTCAATCTCTCTTCATATGAAAGTCTTTCCAGGCCTTTAGTAACATTTTTGCCCATTTCTGGCCCGCTTCTGTTTCTGTTATGTTTTTTGGTTGGTTGGTTGAGATAGAGTGACCAGAACTGAAAACAATATTCCAGGTGAGGGTATACCACTGATTTATATAATGGTATTATATTATATTTAGTATTGTTTTCTATCCTATTCCTTATAATAATTTAAATATTTATTTTCCTTTTGATCACCTTTTCACACTAAGCGAAAATTGAGCTGTCCACAAAGATAACCAGTTCTTTTTCTTCTTTTGATTACATTTTACAGCCTCACTTTTCATTCCATTTACCAGATGATTAATAAATATATTAAACAGCACTGGTCCTAGTATGGAAACTTGGATTAGCCTTTGATTAATCTTTTGTTATGCTGAACATTAACCATTTATTCCTACATTTTTTCTGTCACAGAACCAGTTTCTAATCCATGACAATACTTCACCTCTCACCTATGATGACTTAACAATTTGTTTGGACTAAAGAAATTATCAACGGATTCTTTTACCCAATTTTTTGCTAACTCACTTAAAGAATTCTAGTAGACTAGAAAGGCATAGTGTCCGTTTAGAGAAGTAAAACTATTTTCCTGTGTTGTCATAGTCATCTATAGGTGCTTCGTAGTTTGTTTGTTTGTTTATTTATAGCAGACTTTTCTAGGGTAATCATTCAGTAGTCCTGGTATGGAAGTAAGGCTCATTGGTCTGTAATTCCTAAAATTACTCCTTGCATCTTTTTGAAGATAGATATAACATTTGCCGCTCTCCAGTCTCCAGGTATAGTAGAGAGAGTACATATTTTTGCTAGTAGCTCAACTACTTCATCGTAAATTCCTTCAGACCTCTTATTTATCTACCATTCACTCCTGATGACTTGTTGATCCATAATGTTATCAGTTTCTTCCAGCCCCCCATCTCTTTTGCCATCTCAATAGTAATATTTATTATTGTACCTGAAAGTAGTAGTTGTAGCATAGGAGTGTTTTCTGTGATGAAGACTGATACAAAGAAATCATTTTATTCTTAATTGTTACATTTACTCCCTTATTGTGTAGCAGAGTTAGTGATTTTTTGGTAGGCCTTCTGTTTATGAAACATTTAAAGAACTCCTTGTTATTTGTTAATATGACTCTGATTATTTGCTCTTCAGATGTTCACTCAGGTCTCAAAATTTCAGTCTTTCATTTCTCCTACCAATGACAATTGACACTTCTCGCTACTGTCTTCACTAGGGTTGAATTTCTTTTGTGAAGGATACCTGTTTGCCTTCGATAACTTCTTGAATCTTGCCAGTTAGTCACATTGGTATATTTCTTGCCTATTTGCTTACTTTTTTTGTTTAGGAATATATATACTTCTGTGATTCTATTATATTTGCTTAGGTAACCTCCTTCTTAAGTCGTTAGGTTTTAATTTTCTAACTTTTGATTGTAAAGCCCTTTTGAACAGCTTTATTTTTCTGAAATCTTCCTGTCTAAAGTTTAATGTTTCAGTGTTAGTTTTTGGTATTCCCAGTGCAACATCCCTCAGCCCAAATCCTGTCCTGCATTGTGCCAGTGGATCCTATGCAGCTGTGAATCATCATTCATAGATATGCTGTGCATATATGTCCAGCTAGATATGTTGTACACTTATTGAGTCAAGGAATTTACAAGCTTCACCGGAGAAGCTAGAGGACCTTGTAAATTCTGCAAGATGAATAGCTCTGACTTTTTTTATCCTTTTCAAACCAACCAACCAACTCACCCTGTATGGACAGTTAAATGCAAACAGTTATAACAATGCTTTTAATTTTGACTGGGACTTCAGGGGATGCTTCAGATCAGAGCATCCTCTGGTCAGCATTCCATTGCCCCCTTCCCAACCAATGCAATCCATTATATAGGCTACACTGGCCCCCTTTGGCACCATCACCACCACCCACAGTGGAGAGGTGGTGTCCACTTTATACTGTGGCAGGTCCGTTACCTGGAGTGGGAGTTTCTGCCAGTGAGGCAAATGTGTTGAATATGTAAAGGATTAATCTGATTAATTATAGAAATGCATATGTATTGTGAGCATGAATGCGCTTCACATGACAGCTGCAGGAACACATTTACTTCCCTTTGCCACCAGATTATCAACACCCATGGATAAATGTAAGACACAAGTTTCTTGTTTCATAATGGCTGTCGTAATGAAATCTTGGTTTGCAGCAGGAGAATAGGAGCCTCATGGAAAATGTTGATACTGTCCCAAAGCAATGTCGCAAGATCTTATTATAAATTCAAAATGTGCAAATGAAATGTCATATCAGAGAACTTTAACTGGCAAAGAAATAAAGAAGTGATACCACTGGTGCCCCAAAAAGGAGTGGAAGTCAATTTAAGAGTAACTATACACTTAAATCAGATGTCAAGAATTGTAACATTCAAAAACCAGTCAGAGAAAACTTCAGCCTCCCTGGACTCTCAATAACAGACTTAAAAGTGGCAATTCCTTAACAAAAAAAACTTCAAAAACAGACTCCAATGAGAAACTGCAGAACTGGAATTAATTTGCAAACTGGACACCATCAAATTAAACCTGAATAAAGACTGGGAGTGGATGGGTCATTACAAGAACTAAAAACTAATTTCCCCATGCTAATTTTCCCCCTTGCTGTTACTCTCACCTTCTTGTCAACTGTTTGAGATGGGCCACCCTGATTACCTCTACAAAAGTAATTTTTCATCCTGTTAATAGCAGCCCACTTTAATTGAATTGTCTTGTTAGAATTGGTGAGGCAACTCCCATCTTTTCATGTACTATGTATATATATCTTCCCACTGTATTTTCCACTCCATGCATCTGATGAAGTGGGTCTTAGCCCACAAAAGCTTCTGCCCAAATAAATTTGTTAGTTTGTAAGGTGCCACAAGTACTCCTCATTGTTTTGCTGATACAGACTAAGGGCTTGTCTACATCAGAAAGTTGCAGCGCTGGTGAGGGAGTTACAGCGCTGCAACTTTGAAGGTGTACACATCTGCAGGGCACCACCAGCGCTGCAACTCCCTGTTTGCAGCGCTGGCCGTACTCCCGTTTTGTCTCGGGTGTAGAGGATCCAGCGCTGGTGATCCAGCGCTGGTAATCCAATGTAGACAGTTACCAGCGCTTTTCTTGACCTCTGTGGAAGGAGGAAGCCTCTGGTAATCAAGCTGGTTTCCTTTCCCGGTTTGCTCTCTCGGTCCCGGAGCCACCCAGCAAACCGCAGGGAAGGAGACCTGCTTGCTCGGGGTTCCGGGACCGAGAGAGCAAACCGGGAAAGGAGACCAGCTTCGGCGCGGTTTGCTCTCGCGTTCCCGGAGCCACCCAGCAAACCGCAGGGAAGGAGACCTGCTTGCTCGGGGTTCCGGGACCGAGAGAGCAAACCGGGAACGCCGCGGTTTGCTCTCTCGGTCCCGGAGCCACCCAGCAAACCGCAGGGAAGGAGACCTGCTTGCTCGGGGTTCCGGGACCGAGAGAGCAAACCGGGAACGCCGCGGTTTGCTCTCTCGGTCCCGGAGCCACCCAGCAAACCGCAGGGAAGGAGACCTGCTTGCTCGGGGTTCCGGGACCGAGAGAGCAAACCGGGAAAGAAAACCAGCTTCGCCGCGGTTTGCTCTCTCGGTCCCGGAACCCCGAGCAAGCAGGTCTCCTTCCCTGCGGTTTGCTGGGTGGCTCCGGGACCGAGAGAGCAAACCGCGGCGTTCCCGGTTTGCTCTCTCGGTCCCGGAACCCCGAGCAAGCAGGTCTCCTTCCCTGCGGTTTGCTGGGTGGCTCCGGGACCGAGAGAGCAAACCGCGGCGTTCCCGGTTTGCTCTCTCGGTCCCGGAACCCCGAGCAAGCAGGTCTCCTTCCCTGCGGTTTGCTGGCTGGCTCCGGGACCGAGAGAGCAAACCGCGGCGAAGCTGGTTTCCTTTCCCGGTTTGCTCTCTCGTCCCGGAACCCCCCTTGAAGCCGCCCAACAGCGCTGCAGTGTGGCCACATCTAACACCACTTGCAGCGCTGGTTGCTGTAAGTGTGGCCACTCTGCAGCGCTGGCCCTATACAGCTGTACTAATACAGCTGTAACAACCAGCGCTGCAAAATTTTAGATGTAGACATGGCCTAACACGGCTACAACTCTGAAATCTATATACTCATTGGTAGGCATCTAATAGACCAGACCAATAGAGCAGAGGCGTGTTGCTCATTTTCCTGTGGTAAATTCCAGAATAACCAAAGAAGAGTAGTGATGTATAAAACAGGTTAATGTATAAAAGTGTCTTCACAGAGGGGTTTGGGCTTCATTTCAGGCTGTCTTCCTGTCAGATTTCATAAGCAGAAAAATGACCCCAGGCTGGTATTTAGACATTCCTTAGAGGTGGCTCATCTAAGTGCTACAGGAAGTGGTGTTGATTCAGTAGCTGTTTTCTAATTCTTATTACTTTTGTACCAGTGCCTCAATATGTGTGTTTCTGTGAAATTAACATTCATATTGGGACACAGCTTAAATTCATGAAAATTTAGCACAGAGAGGTGGGGAGCATGTGCTTGATGAGGGAGAACAAAGGACTAGGGGCTGGGAACTCCTCAGTAATCCTGGCTCTGATGCTCACTCCCAATCTGTGGCTTTGGGAAAGTCATTTAAAAAAAATTAAGCCAAATTTGTTAAACTTGGATTAGACTCCTTAATAAAAGTAGCCTGATTTTTAGAAGTGCTGAGCACCCACAGCTTCTATTAACTTCAACACCTTTGACAATTGGGCCACTTTTTGTTTAGAGGCCTAATTATGGATTTTAGTGCCTAACTTTGAATATCCAAGTTTGCAATTTTCTTATTAATTTCTCTGCTACAGTTTCCCCATCTATAAAATTAAGGAATAAAGGATACTTTCCTGCTTCCCTATGTCACAAGGACTTTGTGAGGATTAATCAATTGATGTTTTTAAAGCATATGAAAAATTGGAAAGAGTCCAGTGGAGGGAAACAAAAATGATTGGGGGGCTGGGGCACATGATTTATGAGGAGAGGCTGCGGGAACTGGGATTATTTAGTCTGCAGAAGAGAAGAATGAGGGGGGATTTGATAGCTGCTTTCAACTACCTGAAAGGGGGTTCCAAAGAGGATGGACTAGACTGTTCTCAGTGGTAGCAGATGACAGAACAAGGAGTAATGGTCTCAAGTTGCAGTGGAGGAGGCTTAGGTTGGATATTAGGAAAAGCTTCTTCACTAGGAGAGTGGCGAAGCATTGGAATGGGTTACCTAGGGAAGAGAGAGAATCTCCTTCCTTAGAGGTTTTTAAGGTCAGGCTTGACGGAGGCCTGGCAGGGATGATTTAGTTGGGAATTGGTGCTGCTTTGAGCAGGGGATTGGACTAGATTACCTCCTGAGGTCTCTTCCAGCCCTGATATTCTATGATTCTATGTGTTGTATCTGTTGCCAGCATCATGAACCAGGCTGTATGACTGTGGGGTGTTGTCCCTCTAATAGACAGGTGTACATGTATGCAAGAATTTGAAGAGATACAAAGAAATGCATTGTATTACGCCATAATATGTCCTTAACATTTCTCTTTTGTATTATCTACTTGAGAGAGAGAGAGAGTGTGTGTGTGTGTGTGTGTGTGTGTTTGTTTTGTGGCATCACAGTAATTTCTCCAGCAACTGAATGTGTGGTGCAGATTTCTTCTCTTTGTGATCTCCTCCTGCAATGTTTACCAATGCAATCATTTCATTGGAATAAATGTCAGTTTTGTTTGAACTGACTGCACGATTAGACCCGTATGGTTTTATGTCTTATTACCATTCATTTCTTTGCAAATATTATTATTGTAAATTATACGATTTAGAATATTAGCCTGATTTTTTTAATCTATATTGAAGTCTGTGAAGGTCTTGCCGTAGACTTAAATGGAATCACGACCAAACCTTTTATAGTTGTAACTTTATAGAATTGATTCTGTAAGAAAATGAGTCCAAAGACAGTTTTAAAAGTTCAAATGAAATATTAATAAATATGGTATACACCATGATAGAAGCTCATTTCAAATTGACAAGGGACAACAGATTGTAAGGCCAGAAGGGACCATTATGACAATCTAGTCTGACATGCTACATATAAAAGCCATAAAATGTTACCCAGTAATTCCTGTGTCATATTTTTCTTGCAGAATTTGGGAAGAGGAATTTTTGCCAAATAACCTGTATAGACTTGTGTGTGAGGCATTGCTTTCCCCTGCATTACTGAGCGTAGGCCACTGCTGCAAGCAGAATACTAGACTAGATGGACCATTGAGCAGAACTGGTAATGCAATTCTTATGTGTACTTTTGTGATGTATATTTTTGGTTTTTTCTCTGTAGTGAGAGAAAACAAAAAAGGAAGATCTGAAATAGAATTAGCATACTGACTTACCCAAATAACACCACATTTTTCTTTTTGTGAGGCAGCCGGAAAAAAAGAATGTTTAATAAGGAAATATGCAGTGAGACTCAGTTTCATAGCATTTGACAACTGAATGCAGCTTACATTGCAATAGTGTTCCTCATTTTGTTCTCTAATGTGTTAAAGAAACACAGTCTTCTGCAGTCAAGCAGCACCGGATTAATAAATCGTGACTTTAGTGGGAAATACCCTCTTTTTGTTGACATTATTGTTAACTATTTTTAGAGATTTGCCAAAAATAAAAAGCAAGGAATAAATTAATCTAAGAATGTTCAGTGATACAAAACTGAATTAGTGATCCCCAGTGAGAGCTAGCAATATGTTAATTTGTACTGTGAGATGGTATGAATTAAATAGGCTAGGTCTTTGAAAAGAAAATTGGAAAACAAATTCCACCATGGGCAACCATAATCATAATGCACATACATACACACTCCGCACGTGGTTTAGGACAGGATTTGAATCAAGAACCTTAGGTTCCTCAGTTTAGTGCTATCCTCCAGGTTGAACAGCCAGTATGGGGGAAAGTGTTACTTGCTTTGCTAGTGGCTCATACAGCAGCTATTTGCTAAACAGCAGTAGAATTTTGAATATCAGGATTCCTGGGTTTTGTTCCTTACTTTGGAAAGGAGTGTGGCCTAGGGTTGCCAACTTTCTAATCACACAAAACCAAACACCCTTGCCCTGCTGCAAGTCCTGCCCCTTCTCCAAGGCCTCACGCCCGCTCACTTCATCCCCCCTCTCTCCATTGCCCGACCTCCCCCATCCTCGCTTGCTTTCACTGGGCTGGGGCAGGGGGTTGGGGTGTGAGAGGGAGTGAGGGCTCTGGATGGGGGTGCAGGCTCTGAGGTGTGTCCAGAAATGAGGGGTTCAAGATTCGGGAGGCGGCTCCGGGCCTGGGCCAAGGGGTTTGGAGTGCCGGAGGGAGCTCAGGGCTGGGGTAGGGGGTTGGGATGCGGAAGGGAATGCGGGCTCAGGCTAGGGGTGTGGAATCTGAGGTGGGGCCAGGGATGAGGGGTTTTGGGTGCAGGAGGGAGCTCAGGGCTGGGGTGGGGGTTGGAGTGCAGGAGGGAATGCAGGGTGCAGACTCTGGGAGGGAGTTTTGGGTGAGGAAGGGGACAGAGGGTTGGGGTGCATGGTCTGGGAGGGAGTTAGGGTACAGGAGGGGCTTTCGACCTGGGGCAGGGGGTTGGAGCGCTTACCTCAGGTGGCTCCTGGTTGGTGGCGCAGTGGGGCTAAAGCAGGCTCCCTGTGGCTCCTGGAAGCAGCCAGCATGTCTGGCTTCTAGGCGGAGGGGCCAGGGGATTCTACGCGCTGCCCACCCCGCAGGCGCCTCTCTCATTTGTCGCACTTTCCAGCCAATGGGAGCTATGGAGCCAGTGCTCAGGGCAACACGCAGAGCTCCCTGGCCCCTCCACCTAGGAGCCAGACATGCCGGCTGCTCTGCACCGCCAATCAGGCTTTTAATGGCCTGATCAGTCATACTGATCAGAGCTGCCAGGGTCCCTCTTTGACTGGGCATTCTGGTCAAAAAACGGATTCCTAGCAACCCCAGTGTGGTCCAGTGTTTAGAGCAGTGGTTTCAGACAGTATAGTCAAGTATTTGGATTTGGTGCAAAAATCTGAAAGGCAGTGGGGCTGTGTGAATGACACTTGTTTCTGTCTGGTTAGAAACCTGTGCTCTATTTTCAGGTTTGTCAAAAGTGCCCTTGGGCAATCTCTCGACAAACTCATTTGTAAAATAGGAGGAGTAATACTTACCTCCCTCCTAGAGTAAGGAGTTTGAGACCATGTTCAGTGATAATGAAGTTCACAGTAGTAAGCAGAAGAGGTAAACTTAGCAGCCATGGCCTTTTGACTTGTAGTTCAGTGCACCTTCCCCAAGGCTACAGAATATTTTATTAGACCCAGAGCATATAATCCAGAGTGAATAAAAATCAATGATTTAAAAAAAATGGATTTTTTTATTTAAATCAGATTTTTTGATAAAATGCTTTTTGAGGAAAAAAACTATCTAAAAGTAGTTTTAATTAAGATACATTATAGCTCAAAGATATCTCATCATGGAATAGGGATTATACATTCTAATTCTGTAGTATGAGACAATATATTCATGTAATATTTAAAAAAAAGTTTTGTAAATGAGTTCCAATTGTTCATGGATTAGGGACCCAATCTTATGGGATTCCATGGATTTCTGTATAGATTATTTAGGTTAATCTTTCTGTCTACCCAATGGGACTCAGTGCTCAGTCTAGAAGATACCATCAGGGATGCTTAGTTTTGCAGTTCTCAAACTATGTTATTTATGTCTCCAAAGGTAACATGTTTGTTAACAGCAAAAATGTTTTTAAATAAATAAATAATGTATAGTGGTGAGAAATAATAGACCTCAACTGTATTGTTCCTCTGCAAAGTTGTGTACACAGAATCAATCTTTTACCTTTCTGTAGAAGTGCAAAGTTTCAAAAAGTTCAATGAATAGAAATTGTTGGGGGTGGAATAGATCTGGACATGGAGAAGAAGTCTGAAGATAAATGTGAGACACGAGAGACATATGCTTGTTTTGTTAAAATATTTTATGTTTGCTGTTGAAGAAAAAAATCCAGAATACTTAATGTTGTTGTTTTAGTTAAATAAAACAATTTAAATGTCTATCTGGTGATGTTCTCTTCCTAATACAGCATGGCAAGAAAATCCTCCAAATATTAATGATTAGCCTCTTGAAATGGAGATAGTTCACCTCCCAATAACTTTATAAATATCTGCTTCAATTACCTTTGGTAAATGAAATAACTAAACAATCTTTCATTTTCTGATGTAGCTGTAAAACTAATCTGAAAAGTTTTCAAAATAAGTCACTGTTTAAAAACGTATAGTGTATACCTTCTAAAAGTGAAACCTGCATCTATCTCTGAGTTGTGAAGAATATGGATTAAGGTTATAACAACCAAGAATGCACTTTTATGTAGAAATCCATGATTAAATCGAGTCTTCCTGACTAGTAATTTAAATCAAATTCACTCTGATTTATGCTCTGTTCCGTCCCAATTTCAACTTGGTGGTAATGCATGGCAGGAGATTGATTCACTCAAAAAGTGGAATGTAACTTGAAACTTAGGACACTTCAGAGGTTGGTATGGGAGAGAAATAGTGGGGGTGTTAGTGATTCTTTTATAGCCATAATATTTGTATTACCTGTATAATTTTGGGCCAAATTCTCTGCTGGCTTCAATCTGTTGAAGATAACAGAGTTACACCAGTGCAGAATTTGGCTATTTTGTATTTAAGTAATGTTTTCTTAATTTTTTGTGTAGTGATTATGGATGTGCAAATCAGCCTTGGTTCATTTTTTAGTTGTCCATAATCCAATGAAAGAAAGATGGGGATAAATAAGATGGCGATGGAGAGAGGGGGAAAGAGAAGAAAATGGAAATAAAAAGACGGATGCATGCTTTTTAAAAAAATCAAACAATGAGCCAGATTCTTTGATCCTGTCAAGTTGCAGTTCACACAGGACTAAAGAAATGTGGAGAGGAGCAAAGATGGCTTTAAGTTAACTTTTCTGTTCTTTTGATCCTAGGACTGACTGGAGACCAAGCTGATATCCATTGTTAGTTAAAGCAACCTGGGGACTGCTGTCTTTAATCTTGTATCCCACAGCCCATTACAGCAGTTGGGGAGGTATGGAAAGTGAGGGTGTATGGAAGCTCTGGTCAGAGTCCCTATGTTAACTTCCTGCAGTGAGTGGTGTATGAGTCTCTGTGCCCTTTGGGGTTTCCCTGCATTGAGTGAATCCTTGGGTTACTGATTATACTTGGTTTCCAGCTGCTTTGAACTGATGGAGCAGTGCAAAGCAGCAGGAGTTGGATTGGAGATTTTGTTTTCAGTTAGAACCTTTGTAAATAAGGTAATGTACAGCTTTACCCCAATATAACACGACTTGATACAACACGAATTCGGATATAATGTGGTAAAGCAGTGATCTGGGGGGGCAGGGCTGTGCACTCCAGCAGATCAGAGCAAGTTTGATGTAATGTGGTTTCACCTATAACGCGGTAAGATTTTTTGGCTCCTGAGGTCACCATTATATCAGGGTGGAGGTGTATTGTGTTTTAACACTAAACAATGTCATACAGGAGAGATCTAATGTTGAATGTGGAGTTAAGGCTAACAGTAATTTTATTGACTGTTTATAGTTTGAAGATTGACATGAATGAAATACCCTTACACCTGATTGAAATATTTCAGAGCTTTTTCATTGCAAGTAAATTTAGAACATTTTCAGAGGGTTGAGAGATCTGTCAGGAATTAAAGTAACAATATTTTCTTCTGTGAATAGGAACTTCCCCATCCTTTAATTAAATGTCTAATCAGAAAACACTCCCATTAGTGTAAATAATAACTGCTATATCCAATTTTTACCAGTAAGTTTTTGCCAATTGATAATAGGTGACTGTAAGCTCATTTAAACTGAAATCCCCTCTGTCCCACTAGGTGGCATTAATTCATTAAGCAACACTTTTTCCTTATCATCTCAGGAAGGCAACAGTTCATGGAAATAAATTCCTTTGGGATTCTTAGCTCTGAATTCACAATAGGAAATCCAAAGTAAGCATCCTATATAGGTCTAACAGTCACACAGTGATATGTATAAGGCAAATAAAAGGGTGTTAAGCCCTCAGGTAAGCAAATATTCCGGCTGGTGCAGTCTTTCTTCTTTTGTGAGAAAAAGATTGACTCATTGATCCAGGGTATTACAAATGCAAAAGTAAGAACAGGTTATAATACTGAGTATTAGAGACTTCTATTTTAGAATATAATAATTTGTTTAATCTCTAACCTTCTACTAGTTTTTGTTTATAAATACCCTAGAAAGCTGTTTAAGATTAAAAGGTGGCGTTTATCTCTTGAAACATGCCTCGTCATTGGTTTGAAAATCTTTGTATATATTGTATTTATAACAATGTAATTTACAACAAATAGGATTAACAAACAATCCAGTTGTTGGGCATTTTGGCTGTTTAGACACCAGATGTGAAATAGAAAATTAAATTCTCAGTTGTTTTTATATTTCTCCTTGTGATGTGTATTATTTATAGTCTATATAGAATGTTTTTTTAAAATCACCTAATTTTCAAAAAGGAAAAAAAGTGTTTCTACAAGCCATTGTGGGCATTTAAATAATTAAAGTGTATTATTTTTTACATAGGTTTTTTTTAACAAGTTATTCTTCTTCAGAGACCATCAGTTAATAATTTCAAGGCTCATTGGTGACCTACAAACCCCCTGTTCCCCCAAACCAATTTCCATATCCTTTTGGAAGTGATTTGAGTCTAATCAGATGAACACTCTTTTGAATAGTGAGATTACTTCTAGACTAGTGGGACAGTCAGTACTTTGAACTGTGGAGACTTAATTGTGCAGCACACAGTAAGCTTTTTGGTGCATGTGAGAAAACCTGATTGCGCTGATGCTGTCTTTAATGCTTGTTTTGCAGTTGCTAGTTTGTTGGAATTCAAGTTTTGCAATACAAAGGCTGTTTCTAGCCTCATTCATTTATAACTAACAGAGAAACACTTGCAGAGGCATGTTTCTGAGGATACGTATTTTCCTGTATGCAATAGGATCATATGTATATCAGTTTGAAGTGGGTTTTAAACTCATTTTAGGGGGGAAAAAAGACTATGCTGAGAAAGACCAAACCAATTACTGGGGTGATGAGAAAGTAATCTAGTGCAGTGCTAAAGATTTGAACCAAGAAGTTTGATTCTTCATAACAATATGTAGGAAAACAGTTGCAACACAGTATTTAGCTGCCTTTAAGAGATAAGTACTTACTCCATGTTGTGTGGATATGGTATACCTGAAAATATTATTGTCAGTTTAATAAGAGTGCAAAGAATAGAATCTGAAGAATATCTTGTCCAGTAAAAGGATGTATTTTAGAGGCAACAACTTGAAATGGTTGGACATTTAAAAGTATGCTGTCAACTACTTTTGTTTTTATAGCTTCTAATACCATTTTCCACCCTCTTGATTGTTTGTAAAAAGACTCTTAGAAACTTGAAAGGTATTTATTTTCCACCAACACTATCCTTTTCCATGTGGCAAATCTTAATGTATTTGCTGTGTTTTTTGTGGAGGTGAAATTAGCAGAACTCTTTTGGTTGAGTTTCTTGTTTATGCACCATAATTACTAATGGTGTTGGCACAATTCTATAATTAGCATTTATCTGTTGTTGCAGATCATGTTTCCTTGTCTTTCTGTACAGGTGGCATGAAAATGTTTCATTAACTTTTGTTTTAATTTCTTATTGACAGAAAAGTAAACTTTTTTAAAAATACAAATATATAAAATCACGAAGAAACAAAATCTTTAAGGCAAAGTGTGGTTAAACATGTTATGTGTCTGTTTGACCATGTTCTTTTTTAATATTTCATTCCTCCAGCCTTTGTAAGTCTGAAAAAATTTATCTTCTCTTTTTTTAGGTAGATATTGAATGTGCTTTTCTAAAAGAATCAGATAAAATTTAACATATCAAATGATTTTTATCTTAGGGAGGTGTGTATTTACATAATGATACATGTTTAAGATTGAAATAACATGGGTGTTAGGTAAAGATTGCGTCTTTCCAGGTTAGTCTTGAGAGTGCTTGGAGGAATAGTACTGAATAGCCACACTCAAAAGGGGACTATATTATGAAGGGCACGTGTCTGCAGATTTTAATAGAACATTTTAAAGGCATTTACACAGGCCCAGATTTTAAGGTTCTTTGTTCCAATTTTAAATGTTACAATCCTTCATATTTTGGATTATTTTGAGTAGGCACAGCTGTTAATCCGTTCCATGCTCTCCCTCTTTTCCTTTCCCCAAAGAAGATAAACCTCCTAAAACTATATAGTGGTCAATCTTGCTATGAGCCGTGTTAGCTATCATACATTTAACAAAGACTGTTTGGATTGAAAGAAGAAGGAGAATAAATTTAACAGGGGCAATGACTGATGGGGGAAATAATCTCTGTAATATGTCAGATGTTGAAAATGTACCAAGTTGCAAAATAATATATTGTACATTTAAAACACATATTCATTAAGGAATCCTTAACTGGATTTATAATGAGAACTGTGTATGTGAACTCTATGTTTGAAAACAATAGAAAAAACACTTAAAATTCTTGCTTAAGGGATATTGACTAATGTGAGCTAAACAAGCTTGACTGTTACAGCTATCTGTGTCTCCAGAATACTCAGGCCATGGCTACACTTACAGTTCTGCAGCGCTGGTAGTTACAGCTGTGTTCGTACAGCTGTGTAGGGCCAGCGCTGCAGTGTGGCCACACTGACAGCTACCAGCGCTGCAGTGTGGCCACATTTGCAGCATTTGCAGTGCTGTTGGGAGTGGTGCATTGTGGGCAGCTATCCCAGCATTCAAGTGGCTGCAACGTGCTTTTCAAAAGAGGGGGTGGGGTGGAATGTGACAGGGAGCGTGAGAGAGACAGAGAAATTGGATTTTTGGAGCTGACACTGTTCTCAGCTCCCTGCCTTGCAAGTTCTAAGGACTGGAAGACACACAGTGCCTACCTTCAATCATTTTAAAAGTTCTGACCCCTTCCCCCACCCCTCTCTCATTCACTGAATGCAAATTATGCACTCCTAAATAGCCGTCAGACCAGATAAGCATCTGCTCAACATGGACTTCCCCCTCCCCCTCTGCCGTGTGAGTGTGCTGTTTCTCTCTCCAAGCAAACAGCTGTGAACATTCCAAAGTAATTCCCCTGCCTGCCTCCGCTCGCTCAGCAAACAGGAGCTGTGTTTGTTTTTTAAATAAGCAGTTTGGCTGAACCCCGAGCTCCCCCTTTCTTCCGGTTTGTTGTGGACAGGAATTCTGGGATACCTCCTTATACCCCGGAGGTCAATAAAAGTGCTGGTGGGGTCCACACTAATCCAGCGCTGGAATCGCTACACCCGAGGCTCGACCGGGTGTACAGCCAGCGCTGCAATCAGGGAGTTGCAGCGCTGGCCGTGCTTTGCAAATGTGGCCACATCCTAAGTTGCAGCACTGTAACCCCCTCAGCAGCGCTGCAACTCTCTAGTGTAGCCATGGCCTCAGTCACCATTCTATTCTGTAGTGAAGTTTCTCCCATTGATGAGAAATAACTGCATCCGGCTTTAACAGTTGGCCAGTTAATATATTCAAACCTTACATTAATGTTTTTGCAGCATCACTGTTAGTGTTACCAAAGCATTTCACTTCTACACTATTGTTAATCTAACTTCTTCAGTTGAGATGAATGTTGTTATATGTGCCTTCTGCAGAAGGGTCAAGGAGGACTAGTGCAGAGGCAGATACTGGGAAAAAGACTGAGAAGTAACTCATAGAGCTAAACTAGTCATGAAAATACAGCATGATGACAAATGTACCTGTTTATAGTGATTTAAGTAAATTAATAAAATCCATGTTATTTTTGGGTCCTGTTTTTCACTTTTGATGTCTGCTGGTAATTTTCCAGTAGTCTAGTTTTTAATGAAAACATTTACTCACGTAAATTAGGATTTCAGTTTTTTGGTATTGACTTTATTTATTTTTATAGAGAAATGTGACTTCTTTCTCCATTCTTTGTTTCCTAAATCTTTGAGCCTGTGGCTGAAATGTCATCCTTTTTTGACGTCTGTGGTTTTTGTTGTTGTTGGGGTTTTTGTTTTTTTTTTTAGTTTAGTTTGTATGAAGTAGTGCAAACTCTGGCTTAATTTGATTTGGCATCCCTGCAATTGAACATTTGTAAGTATCTTGTATTGTGGCCCATCTGGGTTGTCATAGAAACCAGAGACCTCCATCCTCCTCCTTGTTGTTAGAATTGGAATGCAAACAGGGCATCAAAGTGACGTTTTTCTAGTACAAGTGACAGCCTTGTGAAGGACTGAACGAAAAGGTTTCTTATTGGTTTTATCCTCTCATGGCTTGTCACAGTTATTATAATGTATCCAGTTTTCTCTTGAAAATTTGGCAACTGTGTAATAGAAAAAACGTAAGCATCATGAAAAAGCCAAAAATGCGGTTAAATTTGTTCATGCTTTCTTCTTTTCTGTCTTTAAAATAAATTATACACACGCACATATACTCTCTCTCTCTCTCTCTCTCTCTCTCTCTCTCTCTCTCTCTCTCTCCCCCTCCCTCCCTCCCCCCCCCCTTGGACTGTACTGCTAACTAATGTGTGTCCAGGGGAAGTAGGAGGATGATTGAATTGTTTAAGCTGTTCCAGGTAAGCTGCTCTGCTAGTGGCTGAAAGAACCAGTTATGTAGCACGTATCTATGTCTTAATATTTTTGCTCATAACTAGACTCCTATACTACTAACAAATCAAACAAAAACACTAATGTAAATCTTCAGCTAGAACAACCAGCAATAATTTGCCCTGATCATTCAGAAGTGTATGTATCTAATAGATATGTTTACAGAAATGTATAACATTTCCCCTCCCGTAGGTATGTTTAAGCCATGTGTTCAGCAGTATTTCACAGTATGTTAGCATCTGGTCTCCATGCCAAAGAATCTCTGAAATCTACTGAATACTGACCAACACAACTGATTGTGCTTGAGAGTTAATTTCCAGTATGGGCTAAGGCAGCAAAGAATCCTGTGGCACCTTATAGACTAACAGACGTTTTGGAGCATGAGCTTTCGTGGGTGAATACCCACTTCGTCAGATGCATGTAGTGGAAATTTCCAGGGGCAGGTATATACATATGCAGGCAAGCTAGAGATAATGAGGTAGTTCAATCAGGGAGGATGAGGCCCTGTTCTAGCAGTTGAGGTGTGAAAACCAAGGGAGGAGAAACTGGTTTTGTAGTTGGCAAGCCATTCACAGTCTTTGTTTAATCCTGAGCTGATGGTGTCAAATTTGCAGATGAACTGAAGCTCAGCAGTTTCTCTTTGAAGTCTGGTCCTGAAGTTTTTTTGCTGCAGGATGGCCACCTTAAGGTCTGCTATAGTGTGGCCAGGGAGGCTGGGGTGTTCTCCTACAGGTTTTTGTATATTGCCATTCCTAATATCTGATTTGTGTCCGTTTATCCTTTTCCGTAGCGACTGTCCAGTTTGGTCGATGTACATAGCAGAGGGGCATTGCTGGCATATGATAGCGTATATTGCATTGGTTGAGGTGCAGGTGAATGAACTGGTGATGGTGTGGCTGATCTGGTTAGGTTCTGTCCTGGTGTTGCTGGTGTAGATATGTGGGCAGAGTTGGCATTGAGGTTTGTTGCATGGATTGGTTCCTGAGCTAGAGTTACTGTGGTGCAGTGTGCAGCTACTGGTGATAATATGTTTCAGGTTGGCAGGTTGCCTGTGGGCAAGGACTGGCCTGCCACCCAAAGCCTGTGAAAGTGTGGGATCATTGTCCAGGATGGGTTGTAGATCCCTGATGATGTATTGGAGAGATTTTAGCTGGGGACTGTATGTGATGGCCAGTGGAGTCCTGTAGGTTTCTTTCTTGGGTTTGTCTTGCAGTAGGAGGCTTCTGGGTACACATCTGTCTCTGTTGATCTGTTTCCTTATTTCCTCGTGCGGGTATTGTAGTTTTTAGAATGCTTGGTGGAGATTTTGTAGGTGTTGGTCTCTGTTTGAGGGGTTAGAGCAGATGCGATTGTATCTCAGTGCTTGGCTGTAGACAATGGATCGTGTGATGGGCCCGGGATGGAGGCTGGAGGCATGCAGGTAGGCAGCGGTCGGTAGGTTTTCGGTATAGGGTGGTGGTAATGTGACCATCACTTATTTGCACCGTGGTGTCTAGGAAGTGGACCTCCCGTGTAGATTGGTCCAGGCTGAGGTTGATGGTGGGGTGGAAGCTGTTGAAATCGTGGTTTAATTTTTCCGGAGACTCCTTCCCATGGGTCCAGATGATGAAGATGTCATCAATGTAGCGTAGGTAGAGAAGGGGCATGAGTGGACTCACAGGCAACCTGCCAACCTGAAACATATTCTCACCAGTAACTGCATACTGCACCATAGTAACTCTAGCTCAGGAACCAATCCATACAACAAACCTCGATGCCAACTCTGCCCACATATCTACACCAGCGACACCAGGACAGGACCTAACCAGATCAGCCACACCATCACCGGTTCATTCACCTGCACCTCCACCAATGTAATATACACTATCATATGCCAGGAATGCCCCTCTGCTATGTACATCGACCAAACTGGACAGTCGCTACGGAAAAGGATAAATGGACACAAATCAGATATTAGGAATGGCAATATACAAAAACCTGTAGGAGAACACTTCAACCTCCCTGGCCACACTATAGCACACCTTAAGGTGGCCATCCTGCAGCAAAAAAACTTCAGGACTAGACTTCAAAGAGAAACTGCTGAGCTTCAGTTCATCTGCAAATTTGACACCGTCAGCTCAGGATTAAACAAAGACTGTGAATGGCTTGCCAATTACAAAACCAGTTTCTCCTCCCTTGGTTTTCACACCTCAACTGCTAGAACAGGGCCTCGTCCTCCCTGATTGAACTACCTCATTATCTCTAGCTTGCCTGCATATATATATATATACCTGCCCCTGGAAATTTCCGCTACATGCCTCTGACAAAGTGGGAATTCACCCACGAAAACTCATGCTCCAAAACGTCTGTTAGTCTATAAGGTGTCACAGGATTCTTTGCTGCTTTTACAGATCCAGACTAACATGGCTACCCCTCTGATACTTGAGTATGGGCTAAGAAAATTCTTTTCTAAATAAGAAATTGCTCATCAACTAAGAGGCAGGCTTAGTCAGCACTAAGGGGCACAGGAACAGTTTGGTTTTGTGTGTGGGAGAAAAATCTTTTAGTACAATCTGTTCATTCTGAATATACTGTTGCTGGCCTAAAAGCAGTTGCCTTTATAGCCTCTGCTATTGGTTTAATTTTTCTGGCAATGTGGGTCACTGGCCATGTTTGTGGTCTTTAGCCAAGAGAAAGAAAATCAGTCTCTGCCCCCATACAAAAAATAGAACCTTTGGTGCAGACTGTCACTGAGATCTAGAAGCTGCACAAAGGTATTCAGGATTTGTGGAAAGAGCCTGTACTTCATCATTGCTCTGCTAAACTGGAATAGGAAAATTTGAGGAATTCAAACAGAAGGATATAATCCTTTATTGTTTGTCTTGCACATAATAAATATATTCACAGTGTGGACCAGAATAAGAATGTCTGATGAATTATTAATTTTACTGTTTGTATAGTTCTAAAGTTTGCTAGATGCTTTGCAGACAGATTTTTGAAGACTGGGTTTATGCCCTGTAAGTCTTAAAGGATAATTACATGATAGATAGGACATTAGGGGGAAGAGAAACGAGAAAATCAGTGCAACTGAATAGTGAAGTTCAGCGCATTTTTTTTCTTAGTTCCACATGGTTTATGTGTCTGTGTGTGTAATACATAGTAGGATAAAAACAACAAGGAGTCTGGTGGCACCTTAAAGACTAACAGATTTATTTGTGCATAAGCTTTCGTGGGTAAAAAACCCACTTCTTCAGATGCATAGAGTGAAAATTATAGAAACAGGCATAAATATATATTGGCACATGAAGAGAATGGAGTTACCTTACAAGTGGAGAACCAATGTTGAAGGCCAGTTTAATTAGGATGGATGTGGTACACATCCCAATTGATGAGGAGATGTCAATACCAAGAGAGGGAAAATTGCTTTTGTAGTGAGCCAACCACTCCCAGTCCCTGTTTAATCCCAAATTGATAGTGTTAAGTTTGCAAATGAATTGTAGCTCAGCAGTTTCTCTTTGAAGTCTGTTTTTGAAGTTTCTTTGTTGAAGAATGGCTACTTTTAAATCTATAATTGAATGTCCAGGGAGATTGAAGTGTTCTCCTACTGGCTTTTGTATGTTACCATTCCTGATGTCTGATTTGTGTCTATTTATTCTTTTATGTAGAGACTGTCTGGTTTGGCCAGTGTACATGGCAGAGGGGCATTACTGGCGCATGACGGCATATATCACATGAGTAGATGTGCAGGGGAATGAGCCTCTAATGGTGTAGTTGGGTCCTATGATGGTGTCGCTAGAGTAGATATGGGGACAGAGAAGGCAACGGGATTTGTTACAGAGATTGGTTCCTGGGTTAGTGTTTCTGTAGTGTGGTGTGTAGTTGCTGGTGAGTATTTGCTTCAGATTTGGGGGCTGTCTGTAAGCGAGGATTGGCCTGCCTCCCAAGGCCTGTGAGAGTGGAGGATCATTTTTCAGGATAGATTGTAGATCACTGAGGATGCGCTGGAGAGGTTTTAGCTGGGGGCTGTACATGATGGCCAGTAATGTTCTGTTATTTTCCTTGTTGGGCCTGTCCTGTAGTAGGTGACTTCTGGGTACCCATCTCGCTCTCTCAGTCTGTTTTCTCACTTCCCCAGGTGGGTATTGTAGTTTTAAGAATGCTTGATAGAGATCTTGTAGGTGTTTGTCTCTGTCTGAGGGATTGGAGCAAATACGATTGTATCTTAGGGCTTGGCTGTAGACAATGGATCATGTGATGTGTCCTGGATGGAAGCTGGAGGCATGTAGGGTAAGTATAGCGGTCGGTAGGTTTCCAGTATAGGGTGGTGTTTATGTGACCATTGCTTATTTGCACTATAGTGTCCAGGAAGTGGATCTCTTGTGTTGACTGGTCCAGGCTGAGGCTGATGGTGGAGTGGAAATGGTTGAAATCGAGGTGGAAATCTTCAAGGAGGCCCTTCAAGATTTCTACCTGGATTTCAACAATTTCCATCCCACCATTGTGGGTGGCCAGAGAGTAACTGCTGATAAATGAGGGCCCAGCTCTGCAGGTAGGAGTGCAGAAGTAAGGGCGGCAATGCCATCTTTACTTGTGTGCTGCTATACTGGTGGTGACCCTGCCTTCAGAGCTGGGCTCCCAGCCAGCAGCCACTACTCTCCAGCTGCCCAGCTCTGAAGGCAGCACCACCGCCAGCAGCAGCGCAGAAGTAAGGGTAGCAGTACCTCAACACTCCCTACAATAACCTTGCGACCACCCCACTACTCCTTTCTGGGTCAGGATCTCTACAATTACAACACCATAAAATTTCAGATTTAAATAGTTGAAATCATAAAATTTATTATTTTTAAACTCTTATGACCATGAAATTGACCAAAATGGACTATAAATTGTGTAGGGCCTTACTTATATGCCTTTCTTTTCAGAAATGCTTGTACATTGATCATAAATGTTCTTTGCTCCCTTGTACCTGTTTCTCCTCCTTTTCTGCTTTCTCTGGTCTTTTTTGTAGCTTGTTTTCTTTTCTTTCCCAGGTCCACACAACCAATGGCTTAACTATATCCCCAGTGTAGACCAAGAAACTCATTTTAGATGAAGTGTGCTGATAATAGGCATATTACATAGTCCTCCAAACAAGTTCCATGAAAATCCTACTCTGCTAATGATAAAATAGTATGTAGAAAGGGCAAAATCCCAGAATGTATTTTTGCATTGTTCTGTCTGTTCATCTTGATAGGACATCTTTTACACACTTAGCAACCATGAAACTTTTATTTCCATTCATGACCAGTTTTTGAGAGATTTTGATGATAACATTTTTTTTTTTGTAGCTTTAAAGTACTTGGTCTCAGTTATTCAGCTGCACTTTAGCACCTTGCTGCTGTAGTTGAGATAGATTAGATAGATGATTGATTTTTCCAAAAGCCCTGAACCATTTCCTCCTATTCCACTCCAGTTCAGTGGTAAGATAAGATGGGAATGTTTGCATCTTGAACAAATAGAAAGCAGATTTTATAGTTTGACTGATTCAAAATATTCAGCTCCGGAGGTTCTTTAACTCTAGGTTAATAACAGAAGTGGAAACCCAGCTATGAGAGTTACCAGTCTTTAAGACAAACAGTAGACACATACGCACACGCACACACACAGAGAATCTGAAGCTATGGGGAAGAGAACTATTTCATGCGTTTCAGCAGTTGGGTACCAAGACAGGTGTGTTAGAAATACCTAAAACAGACGATTGATTGCTAATGTTTTTAGAATGCTCTGGAGCAGGGGTGGCCAACCTGAGCCTGAGAAAGAGCCAGAATTTACCAAAGTACATTGCCAAAGAGCCACAGTAATACCTCAGCAGTCCCCCATCCACTCCCCAGCGCCTCCTGCCTGCTGGCAGCCCCCACCAATCAGCATCTCCTCCTCCCTGCCCACTGCAGTCAGCTGTTTCACATGTGCAGGAGGCTGTGGGGGGCAGGGAGGGTATGTAAGGCTCAGGGAAAAAGGCAGGGGCGTTAGGGGAAGGAGTAGGGGCAGGGCTTGGGGCAGAGCAGGGGGTTGAGCAGTGAGTACCTCCCAGCAAATTGGAAAGATTAGCATCTATAGCTCCAGCCACGGAATCAGTGCCTAGATAAGGAGCCGCATATTAACCTCTGAAGAGCTGCAGGTGGCTCCGGAGCCACAAGTTGGCCACCCCTGCTCTGGAGGAAGACAAATTATGTTTCCATTCTCCTCAGTATCTCTTGTACGCTAAACCTGGGATTAATGCTTTTACACACATTCACAGTTGAATTGTCATTGGATTTATGTCCAGTGATGTAACAATTCTGAGTTTAACTAAGATTATCTGTTAGCTGTAAGAGCAGGTTGAGCTGCTGGAACTGGTTTGCAGCATAAAACATTTACCCAGCAGTGTGTTGATGTGCTCCACAACAGGCAGCCAGCATAAACATACAGCAAAAGAAGAGTTGAAACAACAGTTTGAAAAGGTACAGTGGGTTTTGCCCAATTCTTACACCAGCATTAAGTGCAAATTAAATTTTAAATCTGTTTTTAATGCTGGCCTGGATCCCACACACATACTCTGTCTTTCTTTTTGTTTCTTTATGATGTAAAAAGAAGGCCTGAAAAGGTAATTTTATGAGTTTTTATTGTCCACTGTTTTTTACAGTAGAATAGTAGGAATGCCACATCTTGTCTTTCATTTTGGTGCAGAACTCCTTGGAGAACTAGAGAATTGAATTGAGGGCTTTTTCAGACCTCATTTTAAATCTGTAATAGTTTCTCTCCCAAATGTTTTTGTCAAGGAGTTTGAATTAAGTAGTTCTTAACGCGCACGCACGCATGCACACACACACATCTTAGACAATCTGACTAAAAATCCCTTCCCTTTCTAAATTGCACAAGTTTCACTTGTCACTTGTGAGGTCATAATTTCTCTGGTCCTCCAAGGAGTTCTCCTGCAAAAAGGTTAGAAAAAGACATGATATTTCTAATCTGAAAAACAAACACATTATGCATGTGTGTTTAAATAACATATAAAACCAAAAACCTCATTAAGCCTTCTCTATATATCAAACAATCAAAACAATGTGCAGACAAATTTTTTTCGTAGCAGTAAAGCGTAAAGATAAGCAATTTATAGAAGGAAATTCCTTGTGAGTTTTTTGTAATATTGTAAAAAGTGTTGGGAATAGGAGAAATGTCACAAAAAATTTTAGAAGCAGCAACATCTCTCTTATGATAAGAGATGATCCCTTCAGCTGCAGCATGATGTTCTTGAGAGAGGTGGGCTTGCTCCAACTGTCAGTACATAGTTTTTCAACTGCATTTTACAGTGACTTATAATTTTCAGAGGTGTTGGTACTCAGTACCTTTGAAACTCTTTGCTCTAAAAGTAACGTCAGTGATGAAGTCTTAGAAATCATGGACTCATGAGTTTTCAGACATAGCTCTAATATGTACTCTGAGAAAGAGTGTAAAATTGTAGCAGTATCAAGTGAAATTAAGATATACACAAATTCAAAATCTCTCTGTTTTCAGAAATAAAAGTGCAATGCAATTCTAAAATATGATCAGGTGTTCAGAAAAAGTGATATATTAACTGTCCAAAACACTTAAGAACTCTTAAACATCCTTACATCTCCAAAGAATTTAGTTGTAATGTAGCATTAAGAGACAGTGGATGAAATTTTCAAAAGTACCTAAATGATTTAAGTATCAGAGGGGTAGCCGTGTTAGTCTGGATCTGTAAAAGCAGCAAAGAATCCTGTGGCACCTTATAGACTAACAGACGTTTTGGAGCATGAGCTTTCGTGGGTGAATACCCACTTCCTCAGATGCATGTAGTGGAAATTTCCAGGGGCAGGTATATATATGCAGGCAAGCTAGAGATAATGAGGTTTGTTCAATCAGAGGGGATGAGGCCCAGTTCTAGCAGTTGAGGTGTGAAAACCAAGGGAGGAGAAACTGGTTTTGTAGTTGGCAAGCCATTCACAGTCTTTGTTTAATCCTGAGCTGATGGTGTCAAATTTGCAGATGAACTGAAGCTCAGCAGTTTCTCTTTGAAGTCTGGTCCTGAAGTTTTTTTGCTGCAGGATGACCCCCTTAAGGTCTGCTATGGTGTGGCCAGGGAGGCTGAGGTGTTCTCCTACAGGTTTTTGTATATTGCCATTTCTAATATCTGATTTGTGTCCGTTTATCCTTTTCAGTAGCGACTGTCCAGTTTGGCCGATGTACATAGCAGAGGGGCATTGCTGGCATATGGTGGCATATATTACATTGGTGGAGGTGCAGGTGAATGAACCGGTGATGGTGTGGCTGATACGGTTAGGTCCTGTCATGGTGTCGCTGGTGTAGATATGTGGGCAGAGTTGGCATCAAGGTTTGTTGCGTGGATTGGTTCCTGAACTAGAGTAACTGTGCTGCGGTGTGCAGTTACTGGTGAGAATATGTTTCAGGTTGGCAGGTTGCCTGTTGGCGAGGACTGGCCTGCCACCTAAGGCCTGTGAAAGTGTGGGATCGTTATCCAGGATGGGTTGTAGATCTCTGATAATGTGTTGGAGGGATTTTAGCTGGGGACTGTATGTGATGGCCAGTGGAGTCCTGTTGGTTTCTTTCTTGGGTTTGTCTTGCAGTAGGAGGCTTCTGGGTACACGTCTGGCTCTGTTGATCTGTTTCCTTATTTCCTCGTGCAGATATTGTAGTTTTGAGAATGCTTGGTGGAGATTTTGTAGGTGTTGGTCTCTGTCTGAGGGGTTAGAGCAGATGCGATTGTACCTCAGTGCTTGGCTGTAGACAATGGATCGTGTGATGTGCCCGAGATGGAAGCTGGAGGCATGAAGGTAGGCATAGTGGTCGGTAGGTTTTCGGTATAAACCGACCTACCGACCGCTATGCCTACCTGCATGCCTCCAGCTTCCATCCCGGGCACATCACAAGATCCATTGTCTACAGCCAAGCACTGAGGTACAATCACATCTGCTCCACTGGCCATCACATACAGTCCCCAGCTAAAACCTCTCCAACGCATCATCAGGGATCTACAACCCATCCTGGACAACGATCCCACACTTTCACAGGCTTTAGGTGGCAGGCCAGTCCTCGCCCACAGGCAATCTGCCAACCTGAAACATATTCTCACCAGTAACTGCACACCGCAGCATAGTAACTCTAGCTCAGGAACCAATCTACGCAACAAACCTCCTTGCCAACTCTGCCCACATATCTGCACCAGCGATACCATGACAGGACCTAACCAGATCAGCCATACCATCACCGGTTCATTCACCTGCACGTCCACCAATGTAATATATGCCATCATATGCCAGCAATGCCCCTCTGCTATGTACATCGGCCAAACTGGACAGTCGCTACGGAAAAGGATAAACGGACACAAATCAGATATTAGGAATGGCAATATACAAAAACCTGTAGGAGAACACCTCAGCCTCCCTGGCCACACTATAGCAGACCTTAAGGTGGCCATCCTGCAGCAAAAAAAACTTCAGGACCAGACTTCAAAGAGAAACTGCTGAGCTTCAGTTCATCTGCAAATTTGACACCATCAGCTCAGGATTAAACAAAGACTGTGAATGGCTTGCCAACTACAAAACCAGTTTCTCCTCCCTTGATTTTCACACCTCAACTGCTAGAACTGGGCCTCATCCTCCCTGATTGAACTAACCTCATTATCTCTAGCTTGCCTGCATATATATACCTGCCCCTGGAAATTTCCACTATATGCATCTGACGAAGTGGGTATTCATCCACGAAAGCTCATGCTCCAAAACGTCTGTTAGTCTATAAGGTGCCACAAGATTCTTTGCTGCTAAATGATTTAGGAATTTAAAGCTATGTCTATTCTAGGAGCACTTTATTAGCATCGGAGCACTGGTATACTATATCATCAAAGTGCTCCTAGAGTGGATATAGCTGTACTGTCAAAACTTTGCTCTGTATTGGTATAGTAAAACCACCTCCCACAAGGGAAACAAGCTATCCTGATTAAATTGCACTTTTGTGGCATAACTGAATCTCCTCTAGAATCAACACAGCTGTTGGTCAGGGATCCACCTTCACGTCACTGACTGACATAGATATACTGGATGAAATCAGTAGTGCAGACAATGAATAAGTCTCACTTTTTAAAATGGGCTTTGTCTATATGATGGGGTTATGCATCCTATTTCTAAAGCACACTAATATGTTGTGTGTTAATGGTCCATGGAAACCCTCCTGGTGCGGGCTAAAGGCTCTCTAGTATGCTTTAATGCAGTACTGTTTCAATCAACATTACAGTACAATGCACCAGCAGCATATATGGACCAGTTAATATGCAACACATGAGCGTGAGTTAGAAATCATACCATGGTAGAGTGCATTACACCACTGTGTTGATAAGCCTGAAGTCTCCTAAGTCACGTAGGTGCTTTTGAAAATGTTACTCAAAGTCTTAAGACAATTTGCTTCATATGTCTTAGATACGTTCTCATGGTGAACCACTGTTTAAAGAGAGATTGTATCTGACATGAGTACCCCCCTCCTATTAGTGATCACACAGATTCTACATACCTTCCATTTTTGATCAGATAACATCCCTGCAACTACAGTCATTGTTTACCCCAGAAAGTAATATTACAAATGTATTTACATATTTGTAGCTTCCTGTAAAAGCTATTTAGAAGCTATAAATGAGGAGGAGAACCAGCACCTTGCAACTGGTCAGCTCTCAGCGGTCCAGCAGTAAGTGCTCTGCAAGCTCCCAGTTTTGGAACCAGAGTATTGGATTACAATGTGAACTTTGATTGAGCTTGCTATGTCATAAAAACGTTGACTATAAAGTTGGGTTAGTCTAGGCTGTACTAAAGTCTGAATTGGCATTATTAAATTCAGTACAATCTGAGAAAGGAAGTACAAGATCTTCAAAAGCAGCTAGTTATTTTGGGTGCCTGATTCAAGACATTAGAGGAATCTGATGTTCAGAGTGCTGAGTATACTCTCTCTGAAAATCAGACCTCTTTAAGGAGTCTCGGGTTGGGCACAACTATAGCAGTGCCTTACCTCTCTTCTCATAAGGCAGTTCTGCCTCAGTTTTCCACTCAGTCATGTGAGATATTTATATTGCTGTCCCTTTTCCCAGCATGCATTGTTTGAGGCCTACAACTCCCATCAGCCCTGTGAAATCTGCCTGGATTCTACTGCTTTTTGGCTGATACTAAGATCAAGGACAGTGCTGGGCCTATTGCCTCTCTTAAAGGGCCAGCTTGTCCTGTTTCAGGCACTCCAGAGTTACCAAGTTTTAAAAAAACCGAAAACGTAGCTAAAGGTTATCAAAATGTATCTTTAAAAAAAAGTATTGTTTGATTATATTTCTGTTTATGAAGATGCATACAGGTGCCAGTAGCACAGTGTAACAGACAGTAGAGGGAGATTGTTGAGGGAGAAGCAGGTTAATTACAAAAATAATATTACCTACTTACATGTGCACAACTTGTTGGATTCAAATTATTTGAAAGTATTTTAAAAACATTTCTGTAAAGATGCCAATGGATATCGTTATTGTTAATGTCATTGTTAAGAGCAGGTTTTATAGCACTGTTTGGTTTTTCAAATAATTCAGATTCTATTCCAGATTAATTGCCCATAGTCCTTCCTTCCCAAATTGGTTTCTGCTTTATCTGCAAAAGCATGTGCCAGCAGCACTGCTCAATGTACACAAACGCTAATCTACTTTTGTGCACATGGAAAACAGCATTCCTGGCACTGAGTTAAAAACTCCCAGAGAATACATTATTAATAGGATGACTCTCTTTCAGAAAGGCCTATCATTTATGTGGCCACTGTTGAGAAGGCTATAGATAGATCTAGTGTTGTTTGTTAGCCATGCTGGTTTCTTTAAAAAAAGAAGTACATGGAGAGATTTAATTTTAGAAAGTAATTTTCCCTTTTGCTATACTCTAGTTGCAGACAGACGCTAATATGATCTAATTATAATGTAGTGTCACCTTCTTTTATATTGCCCCATATGCTTTAATACTCTAAATAAGTTTTTCTTGGGAAGAGTGCAATGAAGGAAAAGCATAGTAATATTCAGTTTAATATAGAGAACAATTTTTCTGTTTTGTAGAATTATATATGGCATATAGAGTCAAGATCATGTATTCCCATAGCTTAAGAGGGGATATGTGTGTGTGTGTGTAATAAAGCTACATATGAGTTTTGCTTAAGTCTGCAGTATTAAAGTGTTCCTTTTGCTATATATGCTGGACTTGCAGATGCTGTTGAGCCTTATCAAACACAGCCAGTTGGTGCTGCTGGTATGAAAGCATAGGGGAGCTCTCATGTGGAAGGTTAATGGAGTATAATTATAAAGAAAAATGAACTGCACAACCATTCTATCTCATTCAACCTGCACTGAGAGTGACAAGTGTTCTGATCTTTTATAAACCCTGGAGCAGAGGTTTAACAGTCTAAAATTATGACAGTATAACTGTCAAACAAACAAACACCCTGTGAAGTATACGTATGAACTTAATGATAGGAATGCTTACATTCCCTTATGTGTGATCTCTGTTAGGAATGACATACCTTCAGCCACCAAGACAAGCTACGTGTAAAACATAATTCTTATATATTGCCTCCACTTTCCACTCAGTTTGTCCATTTTTCTTTTACCAAAGGTGCTTTATCTTCATTGGGTAGCGTCTTGATGATACAGAGTGCATTTTCCTCTGAGGTGTCCACCAAAACCCAAAAGACCTGCATGTTCCATGAGTGACTTCTTCATCCCTGCACTTCAGATCATTGTTATCATGACAGTTTACTTCCTGCTGTGGAGGAAGTGATTACGTCTTTCAAGGCATGGTTCCCAAACCACCTGATAGATTTCACTTCAGAAGGGGCAAGCACGGTCACAGTATCCACCTCCCATGAGCTAAACATGGTTTGAGGTTACATGTTGTGACCTGATCCTAGTATTTTGTTAGTCATTTTGTATGTCTACCTAATTCATCATGTTTAGAGGGTTCTTTTGCCATGACATCTGGTACATTGATTTTTTTTTTTTGCTTTAAAATAATGTTAGAACACTTTAGTTTTGAAAACGTAACCATGAAATAGAAGGGAGATGTTAAGGGAGATTGGGTGACTTGGCCAAATCATGGTAAGGTAGTGTTTTTGAGTATCTGTACCTTTCCCTGCATCTGAAGTATCTGACAGGTAATCAAAGCTGTGTTGATTTTAAAGCTTTTGCCAAGTCCACATAGGATTGAGAAGAGTGATAGCAACAACAGTATCAGAGGGGTAGCCATGTTAGTCTGGATCTGTAAAAGCAGCAAAGAGTCCTGTGGCACCTTATAGACTAACAGACGTTTTGGAGCATGAGCTTTCGTGGGTGAATACCCACTTCGTCAGATGCAACAACAGTGAAAATCCTGATTTGTTCTTACAAAGTCTAAAACATAACCCCACTTAGTGAGGCTGTGCTTCCTACTGAGATAAATTAACACATCATGTACATTAGGCCCATGGAGGAGAAGCAGAACTGATGGCCTTGTTGCTTTCAGAGACGCATTATTGACTGATCTCTGATCCTTGGTATAATTAAAGGAGGGTAGCTGAGGCTAGCAGTGACCACCACTGGAAGGGGAAAGAGGTGATTTAAGTTTAATTTTGCTTTGTAATTCAAACATTTTGCCTTGCCATATTAAGATACATTTTGATCATGCACAGTCTTCTCTCACATTTAATAAAGAGAAAAACAACAATGCAGCTTGCGTTTCCTTGGATATAGTATACATATTCATGCTACAGTTGGAATGAATGAAAATTAAACTTGGTGTTCAGCCAGATCATAATCCTGTGGTCTGACACGTGTCTACACTGTGAAATAGAACCATTACTAACATGGCTGTCAGCAAGCTGTTCAGTTGAACCAGTGCTGAACACTATTTAGCTGTAAGTGTAAACGATGGTAAATGTCCTATAGTATTTCAGCAACCTGTTTAATCCCTGATGAGACCGTCACACCTTTCCTCTATTTCTTGTTATACCCAGATTACTGATGAAAATTCAACAGGACAGAGCTGGGGTGATCTTGGTAACAAGTTTGTTATGCACTGTGTAAAAGAGAATTTCCTTTTTATAAGTTTTAAATTTGTGTCTGTTCAATTTAATTGAATGTCTCCTTGTTTTTGTACTGAGAGTAAATAAGAGTGCCTGATTTACAACCTCTATATCATGTTATTCTGTAGTCCTTTATTGTATCTCTTCTTATTCATCCTCTCTCTAATCTAAATAGTCCCAGAAGTTTCAATCAGTGATTGATGTCTATAAAGCATTTTTAGATGTTAAACGCTAAGTGATATTGACAAAAACATCAGGGTTAATTTATTGTAGATCATTGTACAACATGTTATGAAGACCAATCCTTTTACTTCTATATCCATTTATTACTTTTATTGTAAATGAACGTAGTGATCTTGCAATTAATACTTTTCCCTTTGACTGCATGAAATGCATAAATATGAACTGTATGTACTTGTCCCCTCACAACTGGTAAAGAATGTGTGATTCAGTCATGAGAAGTGGCTATAGATTGCACCAGTGTACTGCTGAAAGTGAAAGTGGCTTCATTTCACATTCAAGGCACTGGATCGCTATATAGTAGTACATAGTATAAAGATCTGATTTATAATCCCTTTCACTTGCATTATTCAGAAGTGTTAGGGTTCACCAGATTATAAAGTAGGTTGCTTCATTTAAGGTTTGTTAATTTGTTAAATAAGAAATTAACTAATTCAAATTGCTTCACTGTTCCTGTATAACTGACATAATCACCTCAGTTTTAAGACTGTAACTTGACACATACTGGTGTTGTACATAATATGAGTTAAATCACGAATGAGAGAGGAAGAAATATTGCCCAGTGATGTTTAGCTTAGACCAGTGAGTACCATGCATGTATATTAGCTGCTACCCCATAAGAGTTATTCCTGTGGCTTCCCATGCATAAGAATAAATAATCATAATTCTTGAGCTAAGACTTTATATATCAAGCTTCAGCCCATAACACGTTTTATAGGGCCATGTTGTACACCTTTGTAAAACTAGGATCATTGGAACCACTGACACTACTTTAACTATAATATTGCAGTAGTATCTTGAAAGCATGCGTGTTAAATATCAAAACCTTCTTTATGCACAGAATATGCTTTAGTTTATTCATCTTTGAATCATACAATCATATCAATTAGATTTAGTTTAGACCCATGGAGTCACAACTCTTTTAGGACCAGTGCAATATAGTTTTCCACAGAATATTTTCTAGTGCTTTGTCCAGACTGCTTTTAAATACTCAGTCATGGAATGTCAACTGCTTTTGTATTTTTAATATTATTATTTATACGGGTTCTAGTCAGGGATTAGGCACTATGCCAGGAACTTTACACACTAGTAACAAAACAGTCCTTGCTTCAAAGAGATCACAAAAATAGTTTTATGAAAAATGTGACAGGTAGGTGAAACTGACAAATGGGAGGAGAGGGTGAAGGAGCAGGAGGACAAAGTAACAGTAAAATAAGAATGTTTTGATAGTAGTCAACAGTTTTAGTTTGCCACCTGCCTTGTGGTTGTACAGGGAGAACATTTACTTTTTTAAAAACACTCTATACTGTTAGGAAGTTTTCCTGATGGTAAGGCTAATATTTTGTTTAATTTCATCCCATTTCTCCTAATTATACCCCTTTTCTCCCTCGTCCCCTCCCCCCCATTTAATGTCATATTTGTATACTGACCAAGCTACTCGTATTAGGGTGTTTTAATTTTTCCTCATGAATCCCTCCAACCCTTAGTAATTTTAGTTGCTCTTATCTGAATTCCCTCCAGTTAAGAAATATTTTATATGTAGAGTAGATAGAGATTCTTAATTTGCTCAATTTGTAGATCAGAAATAAAACTTGTCAGGACTGCACATTTGGTCTCCATTCATTACCAACAGCAACAATAAAGATTGAGTGAGCACTAGCTGTTGAATTCTGTTGATGCTTGACCTTGCACAGACGGATTGGTTCAGTAGTGGTGGCAGTAATAAAGACTTGGTTTTACAAGTAATGTAAGCAGGAAGATGTATACAGAGCAGATATGGGCAGCACCAAAGTGCTATCTTCGCAGTCACTTTTGTGACTACCTCTGTTTTTAAGCTAAATAAAAATAATTCATAAGCACATTTTGATTAAGAACAAAAGACCTACAGTAGTTTGTGGGTTTAAATGACCTGATAATCTTATAAAGAATTTCTAATGGTTTTGCAAAATATTTTAGAATTTAAATTTTTGTTTGTTTTCCAAAGGAAAGAAATTTCACATTCTGTCTAAAAACAAGGAATGTTATCCCAGGAACTTATTGTAAATTCCTGAATTATGCTGCTGGAGTTTTGAGTAAATAATTTAACTGTAAAATATAGTGGTCCTCATCATTCAGATAACATACAAGCGCCAGTCATTTTCATTTTAGCAGCACGTAATACTGACAGAAGCGCTATTCACATGACCTCATCTCATAGACTCATAGACTCTAGGACTGGAAGGGACCTCGAGAGGTCATCGAGTCCAGTCCCCTGCCCTCATGGCAGGACCAAATACTGTCTAGACCATCCCTGATAGACATTTATCTAACCTACTCTTAAATATCTCCAGCGATGGAGATTCCACAACTTCCCTAGGCAATCTATTCCAGTGTTTAACTACCCTGACAGTTAGGAACTTTTTCCTAATGTCCAACCTAAATCTCCCTTGCTGCAGTTTAAGCCCATTGCTTCTTGTTCTACCATTGGAGGCCAAGGTGAACAAGTTTTCTCCCTCCTCCTGATGACACCCTTTTAGATACCTGAAAACTGCTATCAGGTCCCCTCTCAGTCTTCTCTTTTCCAAACTAAACAAACCCAATTCCTTCAGCCTTCCTTCATAGGTCATGTTCTCAAGACCTTTAATCATTCTTGTTGCTCTTCTCTGGACCCTCTCCAATTTCTCCACATCTTTCTTGAAATGCGGTGCCCAGAACTGGACACAATACTCCAGTTGAGGCCTAACCAGCGCAGAGTAAAGCGGAAGAATGACTTCTCGTGTCTTGTTTACAACACACCTGTTAATGCATCCCAGAATCATGTTCGCTTTTTTTGCAACAGTATCACACTGTTCACTCATATTAAGCTTGTGGTCCACTATGACCCCTAGATCTCTTTCTGCCATACTCCTTCCTAGACAGTCTCTTCCCATTCTGTATGTGTGAAACTGATTGTTCCTTCCTAAGTGGAGCACTTTGCATTTATCTTTATTGAACTTCATCCTGTTTACCTCAGACCATTTCTCCAATTTGTCCAGATCATTTTGAATTTTGACCCTGTCCTCCAGAGCAGTTGCAATCCCTCCCAGTTTGGTATCGTCCGCAAACTTAATAAGCGTACTTTCTATGCCAACATCTAAATCGTTGATGAAGATATTGAACAGAACCGGTCCCAAAACAGACCCCTGCGGAACCCCACTTGTTATAACTTTCCAGCAGGATTGGGAGCCATTAACAACTACTCTCTGAGTACGGTTATCCAGCCAGTTATGCACCCACCTTATAGTAGCCCCATCTAAATTGTACTTTCCTAGCTTATCTATAAGAATATCATGCGAAACTGTATCAAATGCCTTACTAAAGTCTAAGTATATCACATCCACCGCTTCTCCCTTATCCACAAGGCTCGTTATCCTATCAAAGAACGCTATCAGATTAGTTTGACATGATTTGTTCTTTACAAATCCATGCTGGCTATTCCCTATCACCTTACCACCTTCCAAGTGTTTGCAGATGATTTCTTTGATTACCTGCTCCATTATCTTCCCTGGCACAGAAGTTAAACTAATTGGTCTGTAGTTTCCTGGGTTGTTTTTATTTCCCTTTTTATAGATGGGCACTATATTTGCCCCCTTCCAGTCTTCTGGAATCTCCCCCGTCTCCCATGATTTCCCAAAGATAATAGCTAGAGGCTCAGATACCTCTTCCATTAACTCCTTGAGTATTCTAGGATGCATTCCATCAGGCCCTGGTGACTTGCAGGCATCTAACTTTTCTAAGTGATTTTTTACTTGCTCTTTCCTTATTTTCTCTTCTAAACCTACCCTCTTCCCGTAAGCATTCACTATACTAGACATTCCTTCAGACTTCTCAGTGAAGACCGAAACAAAGAAGTCATTAAGCATCTCTGCCATTTCCAAGTCTCCCGTTACTGTTACCCCCTCCTCATTGAGCAGTGGGCCTACCCTGTCCTTAGTCTTCCTCTTGCTTCTAATGTATTGATAAAAAGTCTTCTTGTTTCCCTTTATTCCCATAGCTAGTTTGAGTTCATTTTGTGCCTTTGCTTTTCTAATCTTGCCTCTGCATTCCTGTGTTATTTGCCTATATTCATCCTTCGTGATCTGATCTAGTTTCCATTTTTTTTATGACGCCTTTTTATTTTGTAGGTCACGCAAGATCTCAAGGGTAAGCCAAGGTGGTCTTTTGCCACATTTTCTATCTTTCCTAACCATCGGAATAACTTGCTTTTGGGCCCTTAATAGCGTCCCTTTGAAAAACTGCCAACTTTCCTCAGTTGTTTTTCCCCTCAGTCTTAATTCCCATGGGACCTTGCCTATCAGCTCTCTGAGCTTACCAAAATCCGCCTTCCTGAAATCCATTGTCTCTATTCTGCTGTACTCCTTTCTACCCTTCCTTAGAATTGCAAATTCTATGATTTCATGATCACTTTCACCCAAGCTTCCTTCTACTCTTAAATTCTCAACAAGTTCCTCCCTATTGGTTAAAATCAAGTCTAGAACAGCTTCCCCCCTAGTAGCTTTTTCAACTTTCTGAAATAAAAAGTTGTCTGCAATGCAGTCCAAGAACTTATTGGATAGTCTGTGCCCCGCGGTGTTATTTTCCCAACATATATCTGGATAGTTGAAGTCCCCCATCACCACCAAATCTTGGGCTTTGGATGATTTTGTTAGTTGTTTGAAAAAAGCCTCATCCACCTCTTCCGCCTGATTAGGTGGCCTGTAGTAGACTCCCAGCACGACATCACCTGTGTTTTTTACCCCTTTTAGCCTAACCCAGAGACTCTCCACCCTTCCGTCTCCTATGTCCATCTCCACCTCAGTCCAAGTGTGTACATTTTTAATATATAAGGCAACACCTCCTCCCTTTTTCCCCTGTCTATCCTTCCTGAGCAAACTATACCCATCCACACGAACATTCCAGTCGTGTGTATTATCCCACCAAGTTTCAGTAATGCCAATAATGTCATAGTTGTATTTATTTATTAGCACTTCCATCTCAATATTAGGTAATAAGATTACAGAGGTTAAATGTTAATGAAGATTTCTAAGCAGTTGAATGTAGAATCATATATATCCCACTTTATAATGTACATAATATCACATACAAAAAACTGTATTTAAAGAATGTTAAAGATGCAAAATCAAGAACTCAAAATTTAGGAAATGCCAGAAATAAAATTGCCAGTGCAGCCTTAATTCATCTCCCTGCTGCATTTGCATGATAAGAACATAACATAAGAATGGCCATACTGGGTCAGATCAAAGGTCTGCTTAGCCCAGTATCCTGTCTTCCAGCAGTGGCTAATGTCAGATGCTTCAGAGAGAATGAACAGAACAGGCAATCATCAAGTGAACCCTGTCGCCCAATCCGAGCTTCTAGCAAACGGAGGCTAGGGACACCATCCCTGCCCATCCTGGCTAATAGCCATTGATGGACCTATCCTCTATGAATTTTTTTCTCAATCTTTCTTGAACCCTGTTATAGTCTTGGCCTTCACAACACAAGAGTATTGCACGAGTTATTATATAGGCAGTTAGTGGCAGAGCTAGGAATGGAACCCAGCTATCCTGAGTCCTATTTCAGTGCCTTTAAACCCAAGAAAACATCTTTCCTCTTCTTGCAGCCCTCTTTCTCCTATGGACTGAATGAGACAGGCATCCTTTAGAACAAATAATATGTGCTCATATAATTAAAAATTAATTCAAAATTCATATGTGAAATGGAGTTGAATTAGGGTTGTATGGGAGTCTTAATTCTGACATATCCTAACTTTGGAATATTTGACATGGCAATCTTAGTGTTAAAATAGGGTTTGTATTTAATTTGTATTTATTTGTATTTAATTTCCTAGAGTTTAAACAAACAAATGAACAAAATATTAAAAAGACAGTAATTATATCATACAAAACTATACTTAGCCCTCCCTCCCCTGGGTCATTAGCAGGCTCTGAACCCACAATTTTTAATCACATGAGAAAAATGGTAGCAGTAGTTGGCTGTTATCCTCCATGGACTAGCCACTAGAGTGAAGTAGAACACTCACTTTGCCAGTGTTTTACACAACTGTTTGCTAAACTTCAAAGGAATGTTGAGAATCCACAAGCTGTAGAAGAAAGCCATTTAGTGGACATAGACAGCACAACCAAGCATATAAATTTGGCACGTTAATTCTAAAAATCACTGAGACTGTTGCTGTGAAGTAGGTCTGCAATATAATATTAGAGGCAGGACAGTATTATCAGCTCTTCCAGAAATGACCTTGTTTAACCTCTCAGTTACACCTTCAGGAAAATGTGGGGAATTATACTTGCCTGACTTCAGTGAGACTAGAGCAATGCAATAAAACGGAGGTTCTCAAAATTCAGATCCTTTAGGCTGCAGGGACGTGTATAATGTAAACATCATCATGTCTTTGACTACCACATCATAGAATTTTTTTTATATACATGTGTGTATTCCACTGTGTATAGTACATGCAGCTCAGTTTCTTCAGTAAAGTGAGACTTGCATATTTTACAGGGGTACTTCAGCATATATGCTCCTTCCCTGGAACAGCCACCATTTTGTTTGTGCCTCCAACAGCAGAAGTGGATTATGGTTTTAGGGGGCCCTGGGTGGAGGCCCCTCCCCACAACTTCTGGATGCAGTCCCCCCCTTCACTCCCCATGCACTCCTGCTGGGGAAATGGGGTTGGGGTGCTGGGGAGTGGGGGTTAGGTCAGGGGCTTCACACACACACACACACACCCTCCTGCAGAGGCATAGAATCGCCAGGCAGCACGGGTTGAGGTGGAGGGACACCCATTTTTCCAGGGCCTCTAGGCAAGGGCCCCATTGGCCCAGTGGCTAATCCGCCACTGTCCAACAGCTTCATGTAGACTGATAAATCTCCTGTTATATGCAACATTGTTGTAGCCATTTCAGTCCCAGGATATTAGAGAGACAAAGAGGGCAAGGTATTATCTTTTATTGGTCCAACTTCTGTTGGTGAGAGAGACAAGCTATTATAAGGGACCAAAAGAATGTGCTAACTACTTATGCTAAACTATATGTTCAATGTAGTATTTAGCTGTGACACTCTGAGTACCTTTCTCAGACTCGAAGATGAACTCTGTGTAGCTCAAAGCTTGTCTCTCTCACCAACGGAAGTTGGTCCAATAAAATATATTACCTCACCCACAAACTCTCCTGTTACACAGTTTCAAATTAGTTGTTGGAAAAATTACTCCAGGGATTTTTTGTTTTATTCTCCTTCAATTTGTCCTTAATTCAGTTTGTGAAACCAGTTTGGCAACCATCTATCAATGCCTTAATTATTGCACCTGCCAAATACTGTATGACAGTATGGCAAGTTGGCAGTATGGCAAGTTGGATTCAGTGATTTAGAACAGTGATGATATGAAAGCATCCCAGACAACTCTAGTTTCCAACCTGGTCCTGATTGGCATTGCTCCTCCAGCAGTTAGGCATAAAGGCAGGGCCCTGGCCTTATTACTGCATGCAGCCAACTATCAGAACAGCTTATTTCACAATTTTACCTCAAGGCCACATGAAAAACGCTGAGTTAAGTTAAGACACTCCTTTTCTGAAATATTTGAGCCTCTCAGACAGTATATCAGACATGACCTGTCTAAGGAACAGCAGCAACAGTTGGTGCAGAGTTGCATTTTGGATTGATGGTGCATTTCTTGACAGATAGACAACTCAGGTCTGCATCGCCTATCTCTAGATCGGTTCTTGAATGCGTCTCTTTGAACAACCATATGAACCAAAAGATCCTTATTTATTATAACAGGATATGTTGTGGTCACGGGCAGTTTAACTTCCATCTTTACCATTGGGGCTTTTTGAACATCCTCCTAGCCTTGTAGAGCTCAAGAACAAACAGCATGCCAACAGGTTATGGACTGCCCTCTTTATCATCCTGTTGATGGATGGATTCACTTGATGTCTTCGGCTGCTGCTGTCGTGATAGAGTGGCTGCATTACTTACTCAATATCTGATTCGTTTGTATCATTGGAAACCATATGTGAGAAGAAGGCAATTTTTTTGGCAAAGACCAGTAAATCTGGGGCATTTTTAAAATCACGTTTCCCTAAGATTTTTTTCCCCTTCCTCCTTGAGCAGCAGTGCTCACAAGTATGAACCCCAAGTAGAAAAAGCGTGGCAGATAAGCAGTATAGGAAGAAGGGGAGGACCCGCTCCTTGACCCTTATTGAGTGCATGGCCAGGGACTTACACCTAACCTATGGCCAGGATCTTCCACCATGGCACTGACAGGGAAGTGATAATTTACCTTCCCTCTATTGGTCTCTGGCCTTTTGTTCTAGATTGGGATCAGCTTCTCTGTGGCTGCTGGCTCCTGCTTGGGCACAGCAGCTATGGAAGCTGGCTCCTTTCTAGAAACAAAAGTGAATGGCAGATTCCCCCTGCCTTTCCAAAAGGGATCAACATCTGACAGGAAGTATTAAAGACGGGATGAAAGTTCATTCATGTTATCTGAGCCTGCATCAGTAGCCACTCCTGGTGACTGCAGCTCCACTACACCTCAGCTATTATTGTCCCATGCACTCAGACTGTAGAGGAAAAAGAACACACCCTGTACAGACACAAAGAAGCTAAAGGACCACTAGACTCCACTGTGGCTCTCTATTTTTCTTTCTTATTCCTATACCAGTAATTTTCTTAGCCTGTCCTACTGTTCGAGTGCACCACATTTAGGATTTCCACTCCACCAGCAGGCCAAATACATTTTTAATGAGGACCTATTATCATGGAGACTTGTCTGTCTGAGAGACCACACAGCTCTGCCTCTCCTCCAGGCCCTTGTACTCCCCATTCTCTGCCCCCTTAGCAGGCCAAGTAACTTCTCAGCTCTAAGAGTTACAAGCCCTTCCTCAAACACCACCAAAGACTCTCAGTAGACTTCAGTAGACCTGTTGGTGCTCTGTATCTCTGAAAATCAGAAAAACTTACTAAATACAGATATGTTTCTAATTTTGGGCACCCACAGCTGAAAATTTTGGCCTATATCTTTAGACCTACACAAGAGTCACAACGCAGCTAACAATCAGTTGTAGACTTTGCTTCCTTGAAGAAGAGGAACATTTATTTGTGCTGACTTGAACATTTCCTTTCTTCTAGTCAGAAAAAGGTCCGTAGATAAGGCCCATGCTGGACGTAACTGAAGAGATACAGAAGAGGCTATCTAATAGCATGCCATATCATGCAATAGCAATTGTAGTGAGTAATCTCGAATTCTTCAGTATGTTATTACTTTACTTATTAAAGTTCTGTTAGAGTTAATTTAAAGCTAATATGCTAAAGATCCTTTGTAGGATCTGTTCACCTTGCTCCTAAACACAAAAAAAACTTCCAAATAAGTGAAAATTTCCCTAATCTGAATTTGGAAGACTAGGATTGCCGAAGTGTGGCCTGCAAGCCAGATATCTTCAAGATAATTGGAATCTGGCACTTGACCTCTGTAATCTTTAATCCAGAGCTCTGGCTAAGGACTCTACAAATCCCACCATGTAATTCCAACAGGCTAATTATGCAGAGCTAGGCTTACAAACACAGATTCATAACTCCTGGGTCTGTCCAATCTCCTCCCTCCAGCAGTGAAAACTGAAGGGAAGGCACATGTCCAGGTCCCCTTACCTCACTTTGTCAGTGAGGCAACTTTACCACCCATTCTCTTCCTCTTACGACATTTTGGTATCCATCCACTCCTACTCCCATCATATCACACCCCTTCTGTTCTACCCTGGCATGTCCCAGAATATCCCCTGTGCTGGGACTTCTGTGGAACCAGCTCTGCTCTGGGCAGGGGTATTTTCAGCATCAAAGGACTGTTACATCACTATGCTTTAATGAAGTATTATCCCCAAGTTCAGCCCTTAGTCTCCTGATAAATTGGGCAGATTTTGGAAGTTTCTGTTTTAAATAAAATATTGGAAAAAGTAAGGATTTGCCTATTAAAATGTAGATACATTTGATAAGGGAAATGTACATTGGTACAGCTCTGTACATTTCAATTATCACTCTCAGTAAATGGATCCTGTGGATCTGGCACTTCAGTCTCGTTGATGCTAATGGCGGTTACACGCATACATCAAGAAGGGAATAGATCCCAAAGAGAGCATTATTTTTTAAATAAAACTATACGCACTGGTTTAATCAATATTATGATACATGGAATCTTGACTTCCTGCTAAATATAAATATGTATTCAGAAAATCAAGTGCTTTCTAAATGAGTGGGCTTGGTTTTTTTTAACAAAAGGTTATGGGCTAAAACCAGCACAGTAGTTGCTGCATTGTTTCCTAAAAGTGCAGACTAGCCATTCAAATATCTCAGAGATTTCTATAAACCTTGAATCATTCTGTCAGTGGAATACATTTCAGTTATTTCTACACCAATTTCTGTCCCCTCTGGCCTAGAATCCTGCACTATATCTCTGAATCCTCAGTCATATTCACTGATACAGTTCTTCATTTTTTACTATATTACTGTTTTTTACTATTGATAGTTGTACATTTCTCCTCCTCATTAAATATATGTGCATTTAGCTTTGCTACTCCTAAGTTACGTGGCTGTGTTCCTTAATCAGCTCCGTTGTCTACAGTATACGATTTGGTACTTTCTGTTTTATTTAAAAGCACAGCTACTATAGTTCCCATTAGGTAACAGCAGGATAGTTTTGAAGGGAATGGAGGAAGGGGAGATTGTCTTTAATAAGTTCTGGCATAGCCAGCAAATACTTTTTTTTTTCCCAGACAAGAGTTCAGGTCTTATTTGAAATCATTGTTTTCTCTTACTGTTTCATTCTCAGCAGTTGGCAAATCTTAAATCATAGAGAATGTTCCAAGTGCATTGTGAAAATGTAGTAGAGTAGACTTAATAGTCCACTTCCTGAACTTGGTGGAAAGTTACAGCAACTCACTAGCAGGCAGCTGGTACATTGAAACAGAGCTAGCTTTGTTTCCATGGTGGAAAAAGGTGTAGAATGGATAGCCTTGTAATATTCTTCCTCTTTGTCTCTGATGTTTAAACAATAAAAATAGGATGCTCTTTTTATAGGAATAGTTTTTGGTGGATGTTCTAAAAAGAAAATACAAAATCACCAAAGGGAATTTAGGGACATGGTTTAACAGTTCCTAAATCCCTTGCGGGGTGTGTGCATGTGTGTGTGTGTTTGTGTGTGTGTAATATTGGTTAAAATTTAAATAACCCTTATCTAATAAAGTTGCACTTTAAAGTGAGGAAAATATAGTCCTGCTTCAGAGAGCATTTCTGACGGACATCTTATGAAAACCTTTGCATCTGAATTATCTGGATGAGGACGATGAGTGGACCCAATTTAAATATATTGTTTCTGGGGGGCCATAGTAGCCCACAGAATTCTGGCCTATGCATCATGGAAGCCAGGAAAAATTCTGCCGCATCAGACCTTAACATTCTTTTTATCCCTTAATAGGAACAGGCTTGCTACATGAATAAGACAATATCACTGAATGTATCAATATTGATAACAATTACAATTGTAAGAAACACTCAGGTAAGCTGTCAAGGACTCTTTGAACTCTTCAGTGTGAACAGGACTTAATGAAACGTAGTAATGAGGACATCAAGGAACTAGGAGCCCTGAAATTATGCAGTAGACTTAGGGTATGGCTACACTTGCAGCTGTACAGCGCTGGGAGTTACAGCTGTCTTCGTACAGCTGTGTAGGGAAAGCGCTGCAGTGTGGTCACACTGACAGCTACCAGCGCTGCAGTGTGACCACATTTGCAGCATTTGCAGCGCTGTTGGGAGTGGCTGAACAGGCATTCTGGGATACCTCCAAATACCTCTGGAGGCCAATTACAGCGCTTTTGGTGCCACACTGGCGGAGCAGCGCTGCATCACCAGCGCTGCAATCGTTATACCCCAGGCAGAGCAGGAGTACAGCCAGCACTGCAGCCAGGGAGATGCAGCGCTGTATGTGCCTTGCAAGTGTGGACGGTGAGTAAGTTGCAGCACTGTAAACTCACCACCAGTACTGCAATTCTCCAGTGTAGCCAAGCCCCTAATGAGCAGTGTTTGACAAATGGGTTTTGGAGTGGTCTGACACTAGCCACTGCAGAGGACTGGCAGGTCTTCTTTGGATAGAATACAGTAAAGAAATAAAGCGAAGGAAGTGTGTGTTTATAAGGGTGTGTCTACAATACAGGTTATGTCGGTATAACTTATAAGCATATAGCATCTTCACCAGATACACTACAGCAGTGCAACTGCACCAATGCAGCTGCGCTGCTGTAATGCTTCTAGTGTAGACTGGCCATTAGTTTCCATTTTCTTATGGGTGGAAAGGTGTGGTAGGTTTCAGATGGATTCAACTGATTTTAAAATGATGAGAGACAGGCAGCTTTTCATAAATGTCCAGTGTTGAGAAAACACAACTACAGGGGAATCTGGACATGTTTGAAACCTTTCCAGAGCTGTGTGGGTGGACCCTTGCAGAATCCAGGCCTGCTTGGTGTAGCGCTCTGTCCCCCTCTGTTGTCACCTAGCCCAGCTAGAGATTGATGAGTCTGCTACTGCATTTACTAAGAGGCATGTGGCTTTTAGCTCATGCAGTAATAGCTCATACACCTGAACTTCAGGGATCCCAGGTTTGATCCCACCTGCTGATGACTGGGATCTGTCAGCATTGCGCCTGTGCTGGTAGATCCCCATTGATTTCAATAGGGCTCCATGAACGTGCAAAGGTTTGCCCTCACAGATCTGACTGCCCAGAATGTAGTTGTTTTCAGTGTAGTACAGACTGGCACCATTTGTAGCAAAGTTTGAAAACTTGTTTCAGACATGGCTATGAGCTCTGATATGGACAGGTCCCTTAGGAGTTAGTGTGGTAAACTGTCTGATTTTGCAGGTGAAACTAAATTATTTGTGAATGTACAATTCACAATTGCCCTTGGTAATGAATAATGAACACACTCTCCTGAGGCCCTCTGGCTGTGGAGCAATTTTGTAGCTTCAATGCAAGTGTATTTTTATTGACAGTTGTTAGAAGGAATTTAACTGACAGAAGTTATTGGTATCTCCTGCAGACTTTCAGTTTTACTAGTGGTTCCTCCCAACTGAATATCCTTGTAATAAATATGGACGGTAGAAAATGAGGCTACCAAGCAGTTCTCAGCATATTCTAAAAAGCCAGAGTAGACTTCCAAAGAAACAAGTTTTTTCCGCTTATACTATCTATCCTGTCAAATATGCAGTCTTCTTTTTCCAGCAGGGTAATAATGAATGTTTGCAAATGTTTCACTCCTGTTTTTTCTCCCCTGCTCTCCTGGGCTTTGTTTCAGGACCTGGAGGAGCGTCAGTTGTGAATGTGATGTGACTCACTTGACTCCTACTCTCTGAAATCCTGTTCTGATTGGCTGTCACCTTGCTGTAGCTGTATGGTTTAGGAGTACTCAAGCCTGACTGCCCTTTTTTTCTCTCCCTACTGTTCCCTTTTGTTGCAAAGAACACTGTGGGAATGAGTTCTTGCATGGTTGCTCCTGGTTTCCTTGAGTTAGGAAATCAGTAGGAGAGCACCATTATCACTAAATTTCTTACGGATGGCTTCCTGTTTGTGTCGGGTATACTAATTCTTTAGTTTCCTGTGCAGTTTTTATGTGGAGTTAATTTTTGGCAGGTATTATAGATTTGTGTTATATCTTGTCCTCTGCTGTGTTCTCCTCTCCTCCCCCTCAATTCGAGTTACTTTCTGGAAATTTGTTCTCTCAGTTCCTGTCACTGCTTGCTGACAAGGCACTTTAGCTTGTTAACATGGTTGATGTTTTCAGAAAACAATTTTAGATTATTGTTAAATTGTTAAAATATATGAATGGGGCTGACAAACACAGACCAGTTAAATCTCCATATAAAATTCTTGAATTAAAAGAATATTTTTTTAACACTGCTGTCTTTACTATGTGCTGTAGAAGGAAACAAATTCAGGCATTGTTAGTCCTTGGAAGTTTTTGGCACTTTTGTGAATATAATAGGAAGTTGTTAATTTTCACTTCCATCATTTGCAAACTCCCAATTTTTCTGGAACCTCAGATCTGCTTTTCTTTTAATCTCAAGTATCTGGCATAGAGAGAGAGTTGTCAGCTGACTCTTCTCAGAATATCAAAGAGCATTTTTATCAGCCAAATAGCCTTTTCTCAATACACTTGATAGTTGCTGAATTCAGTCATTTGTAAAAAGGTCAATAATGTGAATTCACAAGTTTCGGTTGTGTACTTAACAAGAGTTGAATGTCCTTTCTAGTGGGCAGTATCTCTGATCTACTTTCTTAAAATTAAAGATATGTAACCCTCCAATTTGGCATCCCACACCTACTGCTTTCTTTTTCTGGGTTTGGCTACACTTGCAGCTGTACAGCGCTGGGAGTTAAAGCTGTCTTCGTACAGCTGTGTAGGGAAAGCGCTGCAGTGTGGCCACACTGACAGCTACCAGCGCTGCAGTGTGGCCACATTTGCAGCATTTGCAGCGGTGTTGGGAGTGGTGCATTATGGGCAGCTATCCCAGCGTTCAAGTGGCTGCAACATGCTTTTCAAAAGAGGGAGGTGGGCTGGAGTGTGACAAGAAGCGTAGGGGAGACAGAGAGAGTGGATTTTTGGAGCTGACACTGAGTCAGCTCCCTGCCTTGCAAGTTCCGACCTCTTTCCCCACCCCCTCTCATTCACTAAATGCAAATAGCCTTCTTTGTTTTTTTCCTCACAGACCAGATAAGCAGCTGCTCCGAAACAGAGCACCCCCCCCCCCGCCATGCTGCTTCTCTCCTCAAGCAAACACTAGCTGTGGACTGTTCCAAAGTGATCCCCCTGCCTGCCTCTGCTCATTCACTGCAAACAGTAGCTCTGTTTGTTTCTTAGATAAGCAGGGAGCCCCGAGTTCACAACAAAACAAAGAGAGGCATCACAACAAAACAAAGAGTGTTATCTTTACTTAAAAGCATTATGGGAAGGTTCCGGAGGTCCTTTACAGCGTAGTAAGATTAATCACTGTTTACACTGGCACCCTAGCGCTGTTCTCTTTATTCCTCTCATCGAGGTGAAGTACATGCAGCGCTGTAGCCAGGGAGATACAGCGCTGTATGTGCCTTGCCAGTGTGAACGGAGAGTAAGTTACAGCACTGTAAAGCCACCACCAGCGCTGTAACTCTCAAGTGTAGCCAAGCCCTCTGGGAGGTAGGGTAGGTGAGAGCATAGTCTTAATTTTCCTTAGGCAGGGAATTTGGAACCAAGAGCATGGATTGTTACAGCTAGGGTTGTGTAGAGGACAGAAGTTCTGTTTTGCTAAGGAATTTCAGTTTCCAAAATTTAGCTTAGTTCCAAATTGGTGCAAAAACCAACAACTTGAAAGTTCTCCACAAAGGGAAATCCCCTCTCCCCCCCCCCCGCCCACAAATTGTTTCAGGTAATTCAAAATGTTTTATTTCAGTTTTGACTTTTTAGAATTTTGTATTATAGTATACCATAACAAAAAGTAAAAATTAGTTTCAAAACAAAAAATCAAAATGTTTCATTCCAGAAATATCAAATCAGGATATTTTTGACATTGCTGGAACTTTTCTTTCTTGGTTTTAAAAAAACAAAATCAATTCAATTTCACATAGTGTTTTGATTTTGATGGCATTGCATATTCCAGTGGAATTTGATACCATTAAAATTTATCTACTCCACTCCAATTTTAGCTGTGTTCTTTCTACTAAGCCACCATTTTTCCCATTTACTTAATTGCTCTTGAGTGCGTTGACTGTAGAGTTGGATTGGAGCATTTGACCTCATAGTCAAGAGGGATTTCTTGTTCCTCCTAAGACTTTGAATCTACCCTAAATTGACCACGGGAGGAGGTTTGTGGAAAGCAAGATAGCCTTTTCCTGTGTCCCCCAAAAAACTGAAAGTATCCCATTCATGTTGTTTCCAATCCCAGCCTGCCTTAAGGTGCAAGTGTGAAGCTGAGCTTATCATAGATCCCAGGTTGCCCATATGAGGCAGCTAATCAGCCCTTCAACCTGTAAAGTGATCCTCTGAGGATGACAAAAAGCTATCAGGAGAGGGAACTTTTATATTAAGTCATCCTTGCCTTTCATAAAATTTATAAAGTAGTAGGAAACCCTTACCCCCCCCCCAATGACTGTGCCATGATTCCTCCCCACCCCCATCCAAACTGTTTGCCCTACTAGACCTTCTTTTAGGTTCTGGTGGTGGTGGTGGTAGTAATAATAATGACATTTTTAAAAGCTACCTAAAAAATATTAAGGTTGCAAAGTCCAGGAATCAGACTTTAGGAAATGTCAGAATTAAGGGTGCCCGTGCAACTTTCATTTGGACATCTTAAGTAGAGCAGATGTTCTACTGTAGTTAAAACTGAGATTCACTTACTCGGGGGGAGGGATAGCTCAGTGGTTTGATCATTGGCCTGCTAAACCCAGGGTTGTGAGTTCAATCCTTGAGGGGGCCATTTGGGGATTGGTCCTGCTTTGAGCAGCAGGTTGGACTAGATGATCTCTGGAGGTCCCTTCCAATCCTAATAATCTATGATTAACTGGGAGTTTTTTGAGGTATCCAGTGTTTAATTACATGATCACATACTATTTTTTCCACTGTCTCGTTCGGTGCACAGGATACTCTATATTTTGGGAACGAAACAGGGTTGTGTAGTGCTGTCATAACATTTTTCCCAGATCTGGACCTTAGCGTCCAAAATATGGGTGTTAGCATGAAAACCTCCAAGCTTAGTTACCAGCGTGGACCTGATAACGCTGCCACCAGCCAGGGATTTATACAGTGCCTAGCTCACTGTGGTCTCCCCAAAACCTTCCCTGGGAGACCCCCAGACTCAGATGCCTTGAGTCTTACAACAAAGGGAAATAATCTCCTCCCCTTGTTTCCTTTTTCCTTCCTCCCAGGCTACCCTCCCTGGACGATCTTGGGAGATTCCCTGCTTCCAGTCCTGGAAACACAAGTACCGAGAGGTCTAATCTCTCCCCCCCCTTCACCCAGAGGGTATGAAAAGTCAGGCTAGTAAATCTAACACAAAGAGATTTCCCTCTTAACTTCTTCCTCCCACCAATTCCCTGGTGAGCTGCAGACTCAATTCCCTGGAGTCCCCACTAAAGAAAAACTCCAACAGGTCTTAAAAAAAAAGCATTATATAAAAAAAATGAAAAAGGACATAATATATAGTCTCTGTATCAAGGTGGCAATATACAGGGTCAATTGCTTAAAGGAAAAAAATAAATAAACAGCCTTATTAAAAAAAAATACAATTCAAAACACTCCAGCAACTACACACGTGTAAATACAAAAGAAAACCATATAAACCTATTGTCTTACTATCCTTGTACTTACAACTTGGAAACGAAAGATTAGAAAGCCAGGAGATAGAAAAATCACTCTCAGAGCCAAGAGGGTCAGACCCAAAACAAAGAACAAAGAACTCATCCCCAAAACTTCCCCCCACCCAGATTTGAAAAAGTCTTGTTTCCTGATTGGTCCTCTGGTCAGGTGTTTCAGGTTACTCCTTTCCAGGTGAAAGAGACATTAACCCTTAGCTATCTGTTTATGACAAGTGCATGAAGCAGTTGTCTATACAATCCCATCCTCATCTGTTTTAGATGTTGAAAGATGTATAAATAATTTTCTGCATGCCCAGTTTCAAACAACAGTGGCGATACTTGTAGAACTTCTGAGTACTCCTTGATTGGAGCTGTATTTTGAATGCATACAATGATTAAAAATGTTAAGTAGTCTGAAAAATCAGGCCCTAGGTGTCCCACCCAAATTATTAGACATTTTTACCTTAATTTCTCTATGCCTCTGCTCCCAATTTGTAAAATGGGGGTAATAATGCCACCTCTTCTGTATAAGGATGTTTTGAAAATAAATTCATTGATGTTTGATCCATGAAGTACTTGGATAGTATAGTGAATACACCTTGGAAATGCCCATGAGGAAATTAATAGTTTTGCATTCAGTACAGGGGTTGGATCATGGGTGGCATGTGAACCACCGGCAGGGGGAGGCTAAACCCCAGCCTTGCCCCTTCTGCCCAAGGCTGCACTGGAGCTAAGCCCCACCCCCCATCGGAGCCAAGAGTCACCCCGCGGCCACTGGCCCAGTCTCATGGCTAGCACCTCACCCCCAAAGGAGCATCAGGAGGACGAGCAGCACACAGATCCAGCCTCCCAACCCAGGGGAGCTGGAGGGAGCGGGAAGGCAGGAGGTGCACGGCCCCATCCTTCCCAGCTCAGAAGGGCAGGCAGCATGCAACCCCAGTCCCAGAGCATGGTAGGGCAGGTAGGGCAGGGCCCAGCCTCCTCAGCTCCGGAGGGCAGGTGGCACACAGCCCCAGCATCCCCGGCTCCGGAGTGTGGGGTGGTAGGCGGCCCCAGCCTCCCTAGCTCCGGAGCACAGGAAGGCGGGCAGTGCATGGCCCCAGACCCAGAGCTCTGGGGACTGGATTCGGAGCCCAGAAGACTACTGGAGCTGCAGCCGCACACAGGGAGTGTCACAGCAGGGGGCTGGGTCACGCCTGGCTGATTGGGGTGGCAACGCCTCCTCCTGCCTATGTGACCCGCTGCCCATAGGTTGGATGATGTATAATAGATAAGACCTGAAGCCATACTTTGAATGAGGAAGATAAAAAGAATATTGAATAACAATGCACTCACTGAACATTGTCCGTTCTGTACTCTGGATGAGGTGGGGGTCTGTGGAAAATATAGTATGAAATCATTTAATTAAGACAGTCATAAAGCACACAAAGATCTGGCCTGTGATGGGATTTATCAGGCCTTTTTTGGTTGCCTGGGTTTTCATTGAGCAGTGGTGGTCTCAGGCGTAGGCCATCTCATAGGAAATGGATGGATTCAACCGCTACAAGATAAGACAGACGGCCTGCATTCTCACACCCAAGAAACAGGTAGTCTTTCTTGGGGCTGACCAGCTGTTTCTGAAGGTTCATGTCCCATTTTGCAACGCTTTTGGCAGAGCTCATGAAAGCCACTGCAACTGGAGCAATCCAGTGGATAATTGAATGTAGCAATCCCTTTACCAAAAATCAAGACTTTCTTCTTCAACTGATGGTCCCTGTCTGAATTTTGCTGAGGGTTAAGCACATGCACCATGCACCTGGAGCCAAAGCTTTTAAAAGTGCGCCCTGTGCTGCCTTGTGGTCTCTCCAGAGGTGATAAAGGGTGCGACAGGCTGCCAGCACCTCCAGTTCCTTCTCAAGGCTGCATGGTCCAAGTTGGAACTACTTCTTCTATCATCCTCGTGATGCACTTTCCAAAACTTTCAAAACTATCCTTAGTGCTGTTCATAGTTTAAATTTCTTATCTGTTCTGCATTTATTTTTTGGTTTTTGTTTGATTGTTCCTTTCGTACCTGATTAAAACCTGTCCTTCCTGCCCTCACAAGTTTTCCATCGGTAACAAGCACCAGTGCTGTTTGCACTGCTTGGGGGAAGCCCATATCACGTCCAGGTGCAGTATGTGCCTCTCCTGCCCATACTTGGGAGAACCCGAGTGTCCTCTTCAGGAAATACTTTCTGGAGGTTGCCATGGGACCAGCATCAGATCTTGGATGGGGAACCCCCCTCCTCCCCAGTACATCAGCCTGAATAGGCAAAGAGCACCCCTCCCACCGCAGAACTTCCATCAGGCTCTGCTGGTACCAGTGCTAAGGATCCCACACTGGGGCTTAGCCATGAACCAAAGAAAGATGCGCATAACCATGGCAGTAAGTCTTCCTCCAAGTCTAAGAAGGACTCTACACTATCCATGGGTAATGGCCACGATTGAACCACGCGTTCCAAGTCTCATGAGACCAAGAAATAGCCGCATCAGTCACGGATCCTCCAGTACATATTACAGACCCAGTGACTCCGCTGGCATCCTGGTAACCATCGGTCTCCAGACAGATGCAGTTCACAATATTGACTCCTCCAGCAGAATGAATACCATTAATCCCATGGAAACTCAGAAGCACCTTGGTTCCCCACGAGTTATTCACATTGGAGGGACTACAGTCTCCAGAACCAATCTGATCACCAAGTTGAAAAGACCCTTCACCAGCTATGTTCCTGCCGCCTCCTGTTCTGGCGGTTCCAATGGCACCATCATTTGGTGAGGTTTCTGACTCCTCTGATTTGGAGAATATGGATGTCCAACAAGGTTCACCACTCCTGTTCCAGAAGCATGACTACCCAAAGTCTCTGACAGTGCCGTGGCCATTCTCCCCCTTGCCTTACCTGCAGAGTTGGTATCCGGCACCGTGGTCACGGGGTATGCAACACCAGGGTCAACCGGGCTGGCAATATTTGAGCTCATGGCCCTAATATTTACCCTCCAAATGATCCTGCTCAGTTTGGGAGAACTCTCGCATTTCACCACCACAACCCTCGTCAGGTAGGTGCTGCAACATAGCGCTGGATAATGCACTAATTAACACGACTCTGACGGATCTGGAGAGGCATCCCTCATATTCTCCAGACGCAGATGCCTCTTCAATCCACTCCTCCCCATTGGACAACTATTGCCAGTTTCAGGAATTGCTGCAGAGACTAGGCAATGCCCTAGAAATTCCTTTAGAGGAGGCACAAGTCAGTCAACACTAGCTGCTTGACATCTTGCACACGTATGTACCAGCGAAGGTGGTCCTACCAATCAATGATGCCATCATCCAGTTGGCACTTGCTGTATGGAACAACCTGGTCACATCTACACCCACCCCGAAAGAAGAGATACTATGTCTCCACCAAAGGATCAGAATTCCTGTTCTCTTATTCTCCACCAAACTTATTGGTCATCCAGGCGACTTCTGAGTGTTCCAAGCAACAACCCCATCTGATAGAGAGGGTAAGAGGCTAGACCTCATGGGCAGAAAGGTCTTCTCCTCAGCAGGACTCCAATTTTGTATTTCAAATTACTTAGCCCTGAGGGCCAAATTTGATTTTATTAACTATGGGCAATTGGCTGAGTTTGCAGACAAGTTACCCTTGTGAGATCGCAACCAATTCTAGGCAGTTTTGCAGGAAGGCAAGTTACTCTCCAGGTCCATGCTACAGACTGCAGTGAACTCTGCAGACATGGCTTCCCGTGTCCTGATAATGGGGATTGTCATGAATAGGGACTCCTGGTTACACTCCTCTGGCTTCCCCAAGGAGGTGCAAAACTCTATAAAAGACCTCCCATTTGATGAATTGCCTCTCTTCAGTCAGAAGAGAGACAAGTCCCTACATTCCCAGAAGGACTCTGGAGCCTCTATCTACACACTAGCACTTGAGAGGAAATTCTGCCACCTACTGCACAACGGACAAGTGGATCCTAGATATCATCCACAGCAGCTACGTCACAGTGTTTATGGCAACACACCCATCTCGCCCTCCTCAGTCCACACACATAGAACACTCACACGACGACCTCCTCCAACTCAAGGTTAATTCTCTATTGCAGAGGGGAGCTGTGGAGCTAATACCAGACTCCTTTCAGGGAACAGGGTTCTACTTGAGACACTTCCTAGACCCCAAAAAGACTCGAGGATGGAAACCAATATTGGATCTCTGATGCCTCAACCATTTGATTTCCAGTCCAAGATTTTGCATGTCATGCTCGTAACAATCATTCTCTACTTAGAAAAAGGAATATGTTTTATGGCTCTTGATTATGCAAGACGTCTGCTTCCATATCGATATGCACCCAACACATGAAAGGTTCCTGAGGTTCAAGATGGGGCCTCAGCATCTTTAATACAGGGTTCTACCGATCAGACTTACCATTTCCCTCTGAGTATTCACAAAAGTTTTCTTAGTGGTGGCAGCCAATCTCAGACATCAAGGAACTCTTGTTTTTCCATATCTGGATGACTGGCTGATAGCAGCATGGACCAAACAAGAGGTCCAGGAATCAACATCCCAACTGCTTCTACCTCTCTCCTCCCTGGGGGTCAACATAAAAAAATCAACTTTAAGCCCTATGCAATCCCTGGAGTTCATAGGAGCTCTCATAGACGTGACTTCCACCCCAGTTTATCTACCAAGGGAATGATTCCAGACAGTGAGGGAACTAATCATTTTAGTGTCTTCCAACCCTTCGGTTTTGGCCAAAATCTGCCTCTTTCTCTTGGACACATGACAGCCTGCACATGTCATTCTCATCGCTCACCTACACCTGCACTGCATTCAATTGTGGCTACAAAGGGTCTGCTCCCCCACGCATCAACCCATGAGCACACTGCTCCTCATGCCACCAAAAGTTCTCTCCTCACTCCAGTGGTGGATGATCCCGGTACAAGTCCACTTGGGGATGACCTTCCTCCCATCCTCGCCCACCATGATGACCATAACGAACACATCCCTCATGTACTGGGGCGCCCACATGAGTGACTGTGTGAGACAAGGAATGTGGACAACAGGAGAGGCCAGGATGCACATAAACATGTTGGAATTCCAGGCAGTACTCAAAGCTTGACAGGCGTTCCTTCCAACCATCCAAGACCAACATGTTCTTGTCATGTCAGACAATACCACCATGGTCTTCTATATAAACAAGCAAGGGGGGACAAGATCTTGAGCCCAGTATGTGGAAGCTATGCACCTTTGGGAATAGCACACCACTTTTGACAGCAGTCTATCTACTGGGCATCCAGAACATGATTGCCAGTGCTCTCAGCAGAAACTTTGCAACCGTCTATGAATGGGAGTTGCACAACTCCATAATGATGGACTTCTTTGGCTGATGGGGAACCCCAGTGAGGGATCTTTTTGCATCCCACGACAATACCAAATGCACAGAGTACTGTTCAAGGGGAGGAGTTGGAACTCAATCAAAGGGGGACACCCTAGTCCTCGATTGGTTGGACAGGATGAATTATTCCTTCCCCTCCCCATCCCTCCTGTCACAAGCAATCCACAAAGTCAGACAGGAGAAAGCAACAATTATCCTGATCGCCTCCTTCAGGACTCGCCAATTTTGGCTCCCACTTCTCTGCATGTTGAAGCACTCCCCGCTAACACTTTGGACGTTGCCAGAGGTGCTGACCCAACACAACGGCGGACTCAGATACCCCAACCCGCACACTCTTTACCTGATGGGTTGGGTTTTGGATGGACATGTCCACTAATGCTCTCTGGCAGTGTGATATGTCCTCTCAAGCAGCAGGAAGGAGTCCACAAGACGCTTGTATCGAGCCAAATAGATGTGTTTCACTGCTTGGAAGGCCGTCCAGCAGGGCCTTGTTTCTGAAGCAGTGAGCATCCCACTACTCTGGGAATATTTCCTTTATCTGAAGGACTCAGGACTGGTCCTCAGTTCCATGAAGATGTATGCAGCTGCCATTAGTGCTTTTCACCCACCAGAGGACAGCCATTCAATCTTTACCCACCTATTAACTGTATGGTTCTGGAAGTACCTTCTGCGAAAATACCCCGCCCCCCAATTCAGCCTATTGCCGCCCAGTGGGATCTTAACCTAGTCTTCACCTCGTTGATGTCCGACCCCTTCAAACCTATGGCTTGATGCTTACTATTTCTCCTTTCCATGAAAGTCACTTTCTTTGTCACCATTACATCGGCTAGGATAACTGGCAAACTGGGAGCCATGATGGCTATCACCCCCCTCCTTTACCACTTTCCATAAAGACAAGATCTCTTTTTGCCTTCATCCCAAGTTCCTATCCAGGGTGGTTTCCCAATTCCACCTCAATTACTTACCTTCTTCCTCAAGCCTCAAATGAGGAAAGAAGGCTTCACTCATTAGAAGTTCGAAGGGCATTGGCTTTTTATCTTGAGTGGACAAAGCTGTATAGGAAATCCCCTGGGCTTTCCGTTGCCATAGTGGAGAGAATGAAAAGGCAAATTATTTCCACCAAGAGACCCTCCACGTGGATCTCCAGGCAGCATTACATGCTGCTATCAGGATGTTCCCCTCCTAGATGGATTCGGGCCCATTCCATGAGATCATAAGCATCAACTACAGCCGCATGCCACAATGTGCCCCTCGCAGATATATGCAAGGCAACCACAGGGAGTTCAGTACACACCTTTTCCACACACTACACTCTAGTGCATGATTCTCCAACAGACGCTTGGTTATTTGTTACTCACCCTAAGTGGAATACCATAGGGACCATCGGTTGAAGAAGAAAACGAGATTACTTACCTGTAACTTAAGGTTCTTTGAGATGTGTGGTCCCTATCTGTATTGCAAACCCATCCTCCTTCCCCTCTGCTGTGGATTCAATAGTTCTGTGGTAGAGAAGGCATTGGAGATGCCGGCGGCCTAACAGGCCCTTTATCACCTCGGGTGAAACCATGAGGCAGCACAGGGTGCATACACCGACAGTTGAACAGTACTACTTTCCAAAGTCCAGCTTCAGGCGCATGATGCATGCGCATAATGCTGAGTGGAATACAGATACGGACCAAACATCTCAAAGAACTTTCAGTTACAGGTAAGTAACTTCATTATCCTGTGTCAACTTCCTTCGGTGTCTGGACTTCTCATGCTCGTTTATACTGCAAATTCAAACTTCCCCAATTGCTTTGGGAACAGTGTTGTCATACAGTTTTCAAGGTGTGGAACATCCAGTATTACACCTAAATTGGAAACTGCAGTGAGGAGAGATTAGATTCTCCACCATCAAGCAGGAGTGCTTGGCCATCAGATTGGCTGTAGGGCCTTAAAATTATTGTCTTTTAGAGATTCCCTTTTACCTAATAATGGATCATGCATCCTGGTGCTACTCGGTGGTATTTGGTGCTGCAACAATGTGCCTTGCATGTGCAAAACCAAAGGTGTTCACAGCACTAGGTTGCGGTTTCCTTTTCCCAAGATAGTGGGGTTATTGCAGAAGGGGGAGATTGGGCCCTAAAGCCCATTCTGCAGGGGGGCGGTGTGTGATGGGGTCTATCAGACCTTCTCTGCCACATGCTGGACATTCCCTGATACTCCCAGCTAAAAGTAAAGCTGCTCAGACCAGGCTACCAACAAGATTTAGTCCTCCAGAGGCCGAGATGGGTCTGGAAACAGTGACCAATCAGGAGGCAGCAGACTAGTTAAGAAGGCTTGTCTGCCTCTTATGAGGAAATGAGGGATCCACGTCTCATCCAGTTCTTAGTGCAGGATGAGACTGGGACAGAGGAGGAGCTCTCAGTGCTGCTCCAAAACCCCAGGGCCAGTTCTGGGACTTGCCCTCAAGCACTGCAGCTAAGAGCTTGCTTTTGAGTTTTGTTTGTTTGTTTGTTTGTTTGTTTGTTTAAAGGTGCAGACAGCCAGATTCTGAAACTCTGGAGTTTAGAGACTGATGCCAAGTTTATGGCACAAGCCAGCTTGGTCTGAGCAGTTGGCCACAACTTGACAGTGAATGCCTGCAGCACCCTGGTTGGCCATGTAGGTACACTGTGGAGCAGCCCCACCTATGACAGAACCAAATTACAGTTGCACAGGCAACCTTAATTCAGGCATTTCCTAACTTGATAGCTTGACTTTGCAACCTGAATGTTCTTTTACAATAGGTTTTTTTATGTAATTTCTTAATGTTAAAAAAAAAAGAAAAAAACCAACCCAAAAACAAGTATTTCATTTGTTGGAACCAAGCTGATCCCTGACATACGTCATCAGCAGGTTTGATATTGTTAGATCTCCAGCACAGTCCTCTACTACTTGAACTAATGGAATAACAGGTAGCCGGTGAAGGCCATTATCTTGTGTGTGGACCTGCCATAAGAGGTGATGGAGAAACACTTTGCAAATGGATTTCGTAGCTGTTTGCTAGAGAGCAAAGGAGTGTCAAAACTCAGCAGTTGTGGATTCAATTCCAGATTCTGTAGGGAAATGTTTTCTAATTATTTTAGTGTCCCCAGCCTGTCTGTCTCCTTCTGCTCCTATCCCCCATTTCCCCAGCTCCTTCCCATTCCTCTGCTCCTGCCCTTACCTCTTGACTATGACTCCCCTCTGTTCTTCTCCCCTCCCATCCCTGGCTCCCACTCTTCTATCAGGTCCCAACTCCTTTGTACCTGTTCTCCTTCTGCTCCTATTTGCCCCTCCTGGCTCCTGCTCCTAACCTCCCTCCTCTCCAGGCTCCTTTTACCACCTCCATGTGCTCTGCCCTTATTCCTCTGCCCTGCATCACTACCCCTCGTGCTTGATTCTCATCCCTTTGCATTCAAGTTGGGCTGTGTCCTGGGTGCCAGCAGTGGGGAGCATTGAGAGCACAGGAGGAACAGTATCCCTTTTCTCACTTCCTGTGCCAGGCACCATAGAGACTCCTCAGATGGCGGGAGGAGTAATTGCAGGGAAAATCCTGCTCAATCCCTGCAGCTGTAAGCTGGAGCCTGTTCACTTTGTAGGGATAGTGCATGTGCAGTCTTACTAACATGTAGATGCTGTGTGGGGATGGAACATGCTCAGTGCAGATGAAATCTTCAAAGAATTTAGCTCTGAGACTCTTAACAAATCTCTATTGAGCATGTGCCAGCTGAGATTTTTCAGAAGCTTATGAATTGGCCAAATTTTGGTGAATTTTCATAGGGACAGCAAAAAGCAAATCTCTATCACTAGGGCAACACTCCTGCTAAACTTAAAGTCCCTGTTCCAAAGCATGGAGGCAAGACACCCATTAGGCCAATGGCAGAGCTGGGAATAAAACCCCCATCTCATGAGTCCCAATCCAGTGCTCTATCCACTAGACCACACTGCTTCCCAAATCCTAAAAAAAGAAATCCTGCTGGAACTTGTGAACAAGACTTTTTCAGTAAACACTTTACTCTTTCTTCTTAAGCACTGCAGGAGAAAAGGGTTTATTTTAGGCAGTGCTGGTGTCATGATTTCTTTTATTTCTAAACATATCACCTCTTTCTCTTATCAGAGTGACAGTATGACTCCTTTGTGTTTTGCCTTCATAATCCAGTAGAAAAGGTCCTAAAGCATTGTCCTCTTATATATATGCAACTAAATTCTATAACCATTTATTTCTGTTTGTATTTCTGTTCCGATAGAAGAGAGTGGTGGAACAGCTGCGGAAGAATCTGATAGTAAAGCAGGAGCAGCCAGATAATAAGTTTCAAATACAGCCATTGGTACAGTCAGAAAACAAACTACAAAATCCACAACAGCAACCACTACAGCAACTACAGCAGCACCACCATCATCATCAGCAATCTACTGCACCCTCTCCAAACCTGATTGGATCACAGGTAAAAACACTGGAAGCCTTTCTGTGATATGCAGGGCATGTTGCTTATTTAGGGTGAAATTCATCTCTCTGCAGAGGGATGAGCATAAAGGCTAATTTACGTCCTCAAAACAGAGTTCAAGTGGGATTTAAATGGTGTGTAGGTCTTGTGGTGTCCTCTGTGCAAATGAATTTGCCCCTTTGTGCACATACATGTGGGGTTCCGTTCCTGGTCCCTTCTTTTGCTGTCACTTCTAACCAAAGTCAAAATAAATTGCAGTTTATGATTTCTGTTATTTCTTTTAAAAGCGGGCTCAGAACCTCCAAGTTCAGGAATGGAGGAAGTACCACTTTTTAAAAAATAAATTGTAACCAGTATTTCTTCTAGAATGCAAGGGCAAGAATTACAGCCCATAAGGCATCTATAAGTACTGAGACTGAAGAAGCAGTTAATGTCTATTATATCAGTATTACTCACCCCATACAGTGGAACAGTTTTCTAGTTCAGAAGCACAGAAGAACAGAGGTTAGAACACAATGCACTGTAGAGCAGATCATGTTTACCTATATAGGAGTATGGTAAAATTCACTCTTGGAGTTCCTTTAAGTATATGATTCTTTCTTTTTAACCTTCAGGGTCTACTCTTCACGTAAAACTTATACTTGGAACTAGGAACTTAGAACTGTGATTAATAGGTCCCAGTTCAATAAAATACTCAAGTACTTGAAGTTGAGTATATGCTTTCGTGTTTTGTTGTATCAGAGTAATAGTGCTTCTTTGAGTGCTTGCTCATGTCGATTCCATTCTAGGTGTGTGCACGCCCATATGCACAGTCGTCGGAGATTTTTGCCTTAGCAGTAGCCGTAGAGTTGGCAGTCGCACCCTCTGGAGTGCTATGCTCATGCATTGGTATATTAGGCACTCCCAACCCTACTCCCTCTCAGTTCCTTCTTACCTGTGATAGTTGGTCAGAGCGCCTTACCTTGCATTGCAAGAGTGTTAGTGATTCTTAATAGCCCATTGTCTGTTTTATTTGTATATAGTTCTTAGGTAGGTAGTTAGCCATCAAGTTAAATGTTAGTTTAGTTGCTAGAGTCCTGGCTGGGACTTTGTCCCTGAGTAGAGCCTGCCCTGTTCCCCGGGCTTCAAACTGTGTTCATCATGCAATGGACCGATGCCTGTTTGTGACACCCACAGCAGCTGTTCGAAGTGCGTGGGAGAATCTCATATAAAGAACAAGTGCAGGATTTGTAGAAACTTTTGTCTCAAAACCCAGGAGTGAGCTATCCCCTTGAAAGCCCTCCTCATGGAGGCTGCACTTCGTCCAGCATCAGAGGCCTCCCGGTCAGACTCCACTTCCAGCACCTTGGTGTTTGTGTGGAGCACTCCGCCTGGCACCATTCCCCCTTGTCAAGGCCCAAAAAGCATCCCCATGACTTAGGACCCAGCACCACAACCTCGGTCTCCAGCACCATGCTCTCCTTCTACAAGGCATGGAACACCAGAATCGAGGCACTGATCTCCGTACTCACAGTATCAGCCAGCCTCTCGCCAGAGATTGCCCTGGCGCAGATCCCTATCACCTGGATGATCTCCCAGGCATGAACCCCACTGGTGTGGGACCGCTCACCATTGCAGCACTGGTCTCCACTGTCCCGGTACCACTTGATGGACAGATACTGATCCCCACACTCTAGGCATCAGTCTCCTGCGAGGGTCATCCAGCAGACAGGCCTCCAGAGCCCCACCTTGATCACTGGAAGGGGACTGGTCCAAGTCAGAGCCGGAATTCAATCCCTCGTCAAGGAAGCATGGATCTCAGTTGGCCCCAGAGCCCGGCATGACATCCGTGGTGGCAGCATGGCAGCAGGGCCAGTGGCCTGCTCAGTGGTCTTATTGGAATCCTTGGGGCATACCAGTGATGCTGGTTCCATACTCCCACCACTCCTCCCTGGCCACCTCAGACAAACCACTCCCGGCACCGGGTTCAAAGCACAGTGCAGAATCTGACACAGGGACAGCACAAAAGGTGCCAATGCCTAGGGAGCCATCCCCAGAAGGGGAAGGGGAAGCCACCCCTCCACCTGCTGTGCCCTCGTTGTCTTCGTCACTGGATGAAGCAGTGGCAGGGACCTCCCAGACTCTTAGTCTTCTCCCCACAACTTTAAAGAGCACCAGGCTCTCAAGAGAGTGGCTGACAACTTAAACCTGGAAATTAAGGAGTTGGCAGAGCAATCTGATGACCTTTTCAGTGTCATATCTTTCACCACCCAGGCCCACATCATGCTGCCATCCACCCAAGGGTTCTCAAGATCACTAAGGCGTTGTGGCAGACCTCTTCCATTCTGCCCACTTCGAAAAGGGCAGAAAAGAAGTATTATGTCCCTGCAGAGGGGTTTGAATACCTCTATACGCACCCACCTGCTGAGTCTCTGGTTGTGTCCACAGTCAACAAGAGGGACAGGAAGGGCAGGTGAGCAGAATGCCTAAGAATAAAGACATCAAGAGACTGGACCTTTATGGCAGAAAGATTTATTACACGGACTTGGTGGCCAGGGTTGTTGCTTCTGCAGTGGTGATGTGGCACAGCTCTTGACTACAATCCTTGGGTTTATCGCAGGAGATGCAGCCCACTCTCCAGGACCTCCCGTATGAGGGAGCAGCGCTCTTTTCTGAGCTCACGGGTACAAGGCTTCATGACCTTAAAGACAACCGTGCCAGCCATCACACTCCACAGCAGGCTAGGAAGCAGCTCTCTCCTCCTCCTCCTAGGTCCTGGGGGCCTCCCCGAATGGGCACCTATAAGAGAAAGGACAGAGACAAGGGGTTTAAATAACGATGCTCCTCATCCTACCGTTCACTTTCTCAGCCCAGTCCTTCAAGACACCATGGGAGCCAAACACAGACATTCTGAGGGTGTGCTCAAGGATTACACCCCAGTCATACTCCAAGATCCACCGTCCTATTTTTCCCTCAACCGTCTGCGCCCCTTCTGGTCAGCCTGGTCACGAATAGCCTCGGACCGTTGAGTGCTCGACGTAATATCCTCAGGCTACATCCTACAGTTCTTCATTCCTCTTCAAGGACCCTTCTCTTGAGCAACTCCTCGCCCAGGAGGTAGACAACCTCCTCGATATGGGGGCAGTAGAGGAGGTCCCTCGGGAAATGAGGGGAAAAGAGTTCTAATCCCATTATTTCCTAATCCTGAAAGCAAAAGGGGACCTGCAACCCAACCTAGATTTGCGACACCTCAACAAGCATCTCAAAAAGTTGAAGTTCCACATGGTTTCTGTAGCCTCCATTATTCCCTCCCTGGATCTGAGAGACTGGTATGCCGCTCTCAACTTAAAGGAAGCATATTTCCATATCTCTATCTTCCGAGAACACAGACGGTTCCTCCATTTTATGCTGGGCCAGAACCATTTCCAGTTCCCAGCACTACCCTTTGGTCTCTCAACAGCCCTGAGAGTGTTTACAAAGTGCATGCCATCAGTGGCCATTTACCTGAGGCATTGGGGTATTCAGATTTATCTGTACCTCAATGACTGGTTCATCAGAAGCTGATCCTGGGATCAGGTGTAGCAGCACCTTGATCTGGTTCACTCCACTTGTCACGATCTAGGTCTGTTAATAAATGTGAAAAAAATCAACTTTAGTTCCAGTGCAGCGCATAGAGTTAATTGGAGCAGTCCACTTGGTCCAGAGCCTTCCTCCCCGAAGTCCGATTGCGAGCCATGACAGACCTTATCTTGTGCATGCGTGCCCACCCTCTCACCACCATTCACACATGCCTGAGGTTGTTTGGTCACATGGCAGTCTGTACTTACATGGTCCGGCACACATGAATTCACCTCAGGCCCCTACAGGCATGGCTGTGGTTGGTCTGTATACCAAACAGACACAACATAGACCTTGTAGTCAAGGTACTGGACCACATACTGTCATCACACACATGGTGTTTGAATCCCGTATCGGGTGTTGGAGGGATTCCCCTTTGTGGCCCCGGCCCCGTTGGTTACTCTAGTCTACAATGCCTCAGATCTGGGGTGGGGAGCCCACCTGGGAAATCTCAGCATGCAAGGTTGTTGGTTGAGTAACAGTCACTTCCTGCACATAAACGTCAGAGAGCTCAGAGCAGTTCGCTTGGCCTGCCAAGCTTTCTTGCCTGATATAAAGGGCAGGTTGGTTCAGATGCTGACGGACAACACTGCCCCAATGTTCTATATTGACAAGCAATGTGGAACACAATTGTCAGTCCTTTGCCAAGAAGCTCTCGGGCTGTGGAACTTCTGTGTTCAGCATGCCATTCATCTCTTAGCTGTGCATCTCCCTCGGGCCAGAAATGCATTGGCAGATTGTCTCAGCAAGACCTTCTCATCTCACCATGAATGGTCACTCCATCTGGAGGTGATCAGGATCATCTTCCAGTGGATTTGTTCACGTCCAGGCAGAACAGGAAGTGCCACATTTTCTGCTCAATTCAGGGGATCGACAGAGGTTCTTCTTCGAGTGATTGCTCATATCCATTCCAGTTAGGTGTGCGCGCCGCGCATGCACGTTCGTCGGAAACTTTTTACCCTAGCAACTCCAGTGGGCCGGCAGGTCGCCCCCTAGAGTGGCGCCGCCATGGCGCCTGATATATACCCCTGCCGGCCCACCCGCTCCTCAGTTCCTTCTTACCGCCGTGTCGGTCATTGGAACTGTGGAGCACGGCTTTGCTGTCTTCCACATCCCTAGCTCTCCTTCGTTGTACTGTTTATAGTTGTAGTTAGTAGTTAAGTGTAGTTAGTTAAGTATATAGTAAATAGTTGTAAATAATAGTTGTAAATATTTGTTAGCCCGGTTGGGCCGTAGCCCTTCCCGGCACCCGGCATCGGGCCCATGCCTGGTTCGCCGGGCTTCAAGCAATGTGCAGCCTATAAGAAGCCGATGCCGACCAGCGATCCCCACGACGCGTGCCTAAAGTGCCTGGGGGAATCGCACATCTCGCACAAGTGCCGCATTTGTAAGGCTTTTAAGCCTAGGACAAAGAAGGAGAGAGACCAGAGACTGAGGACTCTCCTTATGGAGGCGGCACTTGACCCGGCAGCTTCACAGACCGTCGCCTCTACACCGGCACCGGAAAGACTCCCCGGCACCGGGTCCCGAAGCAAGGCCCTCGAAGTCTGCAACTCCATCCAGGCAGACTCGAGTGGAGCGCCCGGCACCTGCCTCTGCCGCGGCACTACCGACAGGGATCCCGTCGACTCCGGGCCCGGAGGGTCTGTCGAGTCCGGTCCCGCCTAGCTCCCCCATAAGATCTGGGGTTGAGCTACTGGTCCCATCGACGCCGGAGACCTTCGCCTCGGCACGGGACCTAATTGCCCTGACTGAGCCAACTCAGCCTCCACCCCCGGTACCTTCGGTGCGGGTTGTGTCCAGAGGCAAGCCGACGATGAGAGCGCCATCTCGGGACTCACGCTCACTGTCGAGGTCCCGTCACCGTGGTCGCTCCAGATCCCGGCACCGCTCGGAGTCCTGGCACCGCTCCCCTCGGCGGTACCGGTCGCACTCGCGGCACCGGTCGTCCTCCAGGCAGTCACGGTCTGGTTCCAGTCACCGATACCGGCACCGGGACTCTAGGAGCCGTTCACGCCGTCGCTCAGCTCCCCGGTCGACCTCCTGGCACCGAGCTGGTGGCAGGTCCCGGTCCCGGTCGACCTCCCGGCACCGCGTCGGTGGCAGGTCTCGGTCCTGATCCCAGCACTGAGTCAGCGGCCGGTACTGGTCCCGATCCCGGCACCGAGTCCAAGACAGACCCCGGTCCCGATCCCGGCACCGGTATGACTCCCGGTACCGGTCCCCGGCTCCGAGAACATCTTTGGCGCCAGGACGAGGAGATTCTTACCAGCCGCAGTCGGCCCCTCCATGGCCGTCCAGACAGCCGTCTGTGTCGTCGCAGGCGGATAGTGTTTATGCGCTGGGCACAGACCCTCCTCAACAGGACCAGGGACCGCAGCAGTGGGGGTTCTGGACACCGTGGGTGTATCACCAAGCCCAGGGCCCCCAACAGCTTCCTCCTAGGCCTGCGACGACGGAGCACAGGGCGCCGGAGGCGTCGCTGTCTCGCCCCCCCCCCCTCCGGACGGGGAGGACGGGTCAAAACAGCAAGACCCTGAGCTCCCTCCGGAGTCAGGCGAGGGCTCAGACAGACCCCCCGTTGGACGCTCTCTTGCCAGGGGTCTCCTCATCGTCGTCTCCCGATGAGGCTGTGGCAGGCACCTCTTCCACTAGCCCTCCTCCACTAGATCTCAGGGCACATCAGGACCTCCTCAGGCGCGTAGCGCAGAACTTGAGCCTGCAAGCTGAGGAAGTCTCCGAGATCGAGGATCCCGTCGTGAGCATCCTCTCCTCTGATGCTCCCACCAGGGTCACCCTGCCCTTTATTCGGATGATCCAGGCCAACGCCAATACGATCTGGTAATCGCCGGCCTCCATCCCCCCTACTGCACGGGGCGTCAAGCGGAAGTACATGGCCCCCTCCAAGGGCTATGAGTACCTCCATGTTCACCCGACACCGTGCTCCCTCGTGGTGCAGTCGGTGAATGAGAGGGAGCGTCATGGACAAGAAGCCCCAGCTCCAAAATCCAAGAAAGCCAGGCGTATGGACCTCCTCGGCCGCAAGGTCTATTCGGCGGGGGCCCTTCAGCTCAGGGTCTCCAACCAGCAAGCCCTTCTTAGCCGCTACGCCTTTAACTCTTGGGTGGCAGCGGATAAGTTTAAAGAGCTGTTGCCGCAGGAGGCGCGTCAAGAATTTGCGGCAATTCTTGACGAGGGCAAGAAGGTTGCGAGAACCTCGTTGCAGGCCTCCTTGGATGCAGCGGACTCGGCTGCTCATACCCTCGCCTCGGGGGTGACAATGCGCCACATCTCCTGGCTTCAGGTTTCTGGCCTTCCACCGGAGCTCCAATACACCATCCAGGACCTCCCGTTCGAAGGCCAGGGCCTGTTCTCGGAGAAGACAGACCCCAGACTAAAAAGTCTGAAGGACAATCGGGTCATTATGCGTTCCCTTGTGCACACGCCCGGGACACAACGCAGACCCTTCCGGCCGCAACAACAGCAGCAGCGCCGGCCGTACCCCCAGTTCCGCCAGCGGCAGGACCTCAATAGGCGCCGTGGCAGAAATGGCAGGTGCAGACAGTCGGGGAATCAAGGGGGGCAGAACCAAAGCTCCTCTAAAGCCCCACCTGGACCCAAACCTTCGTTTTGAAGGTGCGCCCGAGGGCGTGGTACCAGTTTCCCCCACGGATCCTTCCCCCCCGTTTTCCAACCGCCTTTCGTTTTTCCTCCAGGCGTGGACCCAAATAACATCCGACCGCTGGGTCTTACGCACGGTGCAGACGGGATACCGTCTGCAGTTTATGTCTTTTCCTCCCTCCCGCCCCCCACCCTCGTCCCTCTTCAGGGACCCCTCTCACGAGCAATTCCTCCGCCAGGAGATGCAGACGCTCCTCGACAAAGGAGCCATAGAGGCGGTTCCGGAGAACGAGAAGGGCAAGGGGTTTTATTCCCGCTGCTTTCTGATCCCCAAGGCCAAGGGAGGTCTCAGACCCATCCTCGACCTGCGGGAACTCAACAAATATCTGGTGAAGTTGAAGTTCCACATGGTATCCCTGGGGACCATTATCCCATCTCTGGATCCTGGAGACTGGTATGCCGCCCTCGACATGCAGGACGCTTATTTTCATATCGCCATATGGTCACACCACAGACGTTTCCTTCGGTTCATGGTCGATTGGCATCACTACCAATTCACGGTCCTCCCGTTTGGCCTCTCTACAGCCCCGAGGGTATTCACCAAATGCATGGCTGTCGTTGTCGCACATCTTCGACGTAGTCGCATTCACGTGTTCCCTTACCTCAACGATTTGATTCGGGGCACCTCAGAGCTGCAGGTCCGCAGCCACGTCCGCAGGATCACTGGCCTGTTTACTACCTTGGGCCTCATGATCAACGTGGACAAGTCCACTCTGCTCCCCTCGCAGAGGGTAGAGTTCATTGGGGCCGTCCTGGACTCCTCCTTGGCCAGGGCCCTTCTACCGTTGCCCAGGTTCCAGTCGCTGTCGACCATAGTTCAGCGCTTGCTGGCGGCTCCCCTGACCTCTATAAGGACATGCCTAACCCTGTTAGGCCACATGGCGGCCTGCACATTTGTGACAGGGTATGCACGGCTCCGCATGAGGCCCCTCCAATCTTGGCCCATCGCACAATACCGGCTGGCCAGACAGTCGCCAGACACGCTTGTCACAGTCCCCCAGGGGGTTTTGGATTCCCTCGGCTGGTGGCTAGACCAGTCCGTCATGTGTGCGGGACTCCCATTTCACCCACCCCAGCCCTCGGTGTCCCTAACAACGGATGCCTCAGATCTCGGCTGGGGAGCCCACCTGGGAACCCTGAGGACACAGGGCCTGTGGTCCCCGCAGGAGGTGGATCTACACATCAACATGCGGGAGTTGAGAGCGGTCCGCCTTGCTTGTCAAACGTTCTGTCACCAGCTTCGAGGTCGTTGTGTCGTGGTATTTACCGACAACATGACGACCATGTACTATATCAACAAGCAGAGCGGCACCAGATCCCCTCCTCTATGTCAGGAGGCGATGCGGCTCTGGGACTTTTGTATAGCCCACTCCATTCACCTCACGGCTTCCTTCCTCCCCGGAGTACGGAACACGCTGGCGGACCGCCTGAGCAGATCCTTCCTCTCGCACGAGTGGTCCCTTCGCCCGGACGTCGCCTTCTCGATCTTCCAGAGGTGGGGTTGTCCCCGTGTGGACCTCTTCGCGTCCAGGGGGAACAGGAAATGCCAGGCGTTCTGCTCCTTTCAGGGCCAGGAACCCGGGTCGGTAGCGGACGCCTTCCTTATTCCGTGGACGACCCACTTGTTCTACGCATTCCCTCCGTTCCCACTGGTCCACAAGGTCCTTCTGAAGGTGTGCAGGGACAGGGCCCGCGTGATTATGGTAGCCCCAGCGTGGCCCAGGCAACATTGGTACCCCATGTTGCTGGACCTGGCCATAGCCAACGCAGTCCCCCTGCCCCCTCACCCGGACCTGATCACCCAGGGCCATGGTACGCTCTGTCACCCGGACCTCCAGTCGCTGCACCTAGCAGCGTGGCTCCTGCGTGGCTGACCAGATCCGAGTTACGCTGCTCTACCCCGGTACGTGAGGTATTCTTGGGCAGCAGGAAGCCTTCCACCAGAGCGACGTACTCGGCCAAGTGGAAGCGTTTCTCATGTTGGTGCACGGAGAGGGGTTTCCTCCCTATGGAAGTTTCGGTCGCCAATATTTTGGACTATATTTGGTCCCTCAAGCAACAGGGCCTGGCGATATCGTCCCTTCGGGTCCACCTGGCGGCTATCTCCACCTTTCACCCGGGTGGGGATGGCCGCTCCGTTTTCTCTCACCCGATGGTGACTAGATTCCTTAAGGGGCTGGAACGTCTATACCCCAACATCCGACCCCCTGCCCCTACCTGGGATCTTAACCTGGTTCTGACTCAGCTCATGGGGCCCCCCTTTGAGCCGTTAGCGACTTGCTCCCTGCTCTATCTTTCTTGGAAGACTGCCTTTTTAGTAGCCATTACCTCAGCTAGACGGGTGTCAGAACTCCGGGCGTTTACGGTAGATCCCCCGTATACAGTCTTTCATGAAGATAAGGTGCAGCTGAGACCGCACCCTGCCTTTCTCCCCAAGGTGGTCTCAGCCTTTCACGTCAACCAGGAGATCTTCCTCCCAGTTTTTTTCCCGAAGCCTCATTCCTCACACAGGGAGCAACAACTCCACTCGCTTGATGTCCGTCGGGCTCTCGCGTTTTATGTGGAGAGGACCAAACCGTTCCGCAAATCCCCCCAGCTTTTCGTGGCAATAGCGGACCACATTAAGGGGCTTCCCATTTCCTCGCAGAGGTTATCCTCGTGGGTAACGTCCTGTATCAGGACCTGCTATGACTTGGCTCACGTTCCTACGGGCCGTGTGACTGCGCACTCTACCAGGGCGCAGGCATCGTCGTTGGCTTTCCTCACCCTTGTGCTCATCCAGGAGATCTGTTGGGCAGCGAACTGGTCATCGGTCCACACTTTCGCCTCCCATTACGCCCTGGTCCAGCAATCCAGAGATGACGCGGCCTTCGGATCTGCAGTGCTTCATGCCGCGACTTCTCACTCCGACCCCACCGCCTAGGTATGGCTTGGGATTCACCTAATTGGAATGGATATGAGCAATCACTCGAAGAAGAAAAGACGGTTACTCACCTTTGTAACTGTTGTTCTTCGAGATGTGTTGCTCATATCCATTCCACACCCGCCCTCCTTCCCCACTGTCGGAGTAGCCGGCAAGAAGGAACTGAGGAGCGGGTGGGCCGGCAGGGGTATATATCAGGCGCCATGGCGGCGCCACTCTAGGGGGCGACCTGCCGGCCCACTGGAGTTGCTAGGGTAAAAAGTTTCCGACGAACGTGCACGCGCGGCGCGCACACCTAACTGGAATGGATATGAGCAACACATCTTGAAGAACAACAGTTACAAAGGTGAGTAACCGTTTTTTCCCTGTCAGATGCCTTTCTGCTCCCATGGTTGGGGGCCTTCATGTATGCCTTCACTCCAGTGCCGTTAATCCATAGAAGATCAAGCAGGACAGGGCAAAGGTGATTCTCATAACGCCGGCTTGGCTTCACCAGCACTGGTTCAGCACGCTACTGTACCTTTTGGTGGCCACCCCGTTGCAGCTGCTGCTCCAGCTGGACCTGCTGTGTCAGAACCACAGCAGTCATCTGCACCCAAACCTCGCAGCGCTGTACCTGACATCTAGGCTGCTACATGGCTAAATGTGGAGGAGCAAGACACTTGGCCGGTGTCCAACAGGTCTTGTTGGGCAGCAGAAAACCCTCTACCTGGCCCAATGGAATCGGTTCACATGCTGGACCTTGAATAAAGGTATTCGGCCTGAGTGGGCCTCACTGCAGTTAATCCTGGACTACCTTCTGTATCTCAAACTCCAAGGCCTGTCTTTTTCATCTGTTAAGGTCCACTTGGCCGCTATTTCAGCCTTCCATCCACTGCTCCAGGGCAGGTTGGTTTTTGTTCAGGACATGGTGGTCAGGTTCCTCAATGGCCTTGAGCGCCTCTACCCCACGTCCGGGACCCCATCTCTCCATGCGACCTGAATCTTGTTCTGTCGTGGCTCCTGGGTCCCCCCTTCAAGCCTCTGGCTTCCTGCTCCCTCCTCTTCTCTTGGGAGGTTGTGCTTTTGGTTGCAATAACATCTGCCCACAGGATCTTTGAGATTAGGGCGCTTGCCTCAGAACTGCCCTATACGGTGTTATACAAGGACAAGGTCCAGCTCCGGCTGCACCCAGCATTCCTGCCCAAGGTGGTCTCACAGTTTCATCCAGGCCAGGACATATATTTACCTGTCTTCTTTCCAAAAACACATAAGTCAGAGGAGGAGCACAGGTTACATTCTCTAGATGTCAGGAGGGCGCTAGCCTTCTACATTGAAAGGACTAAGCCATTCCATAAGTCAATGCAGTTATTCGTCGTGGTGGCGGACAGGATGCAAGGTCGTCCAGTGTCTGCTCAGAGAATTTTGTCCTGGATAATTGCCTGTATTTGCTGCTGCTATGATCAGGCAAAAGTGTCTCCTTCGGTGATTGTGACTGCCCCCTCAACCAGGGCACAAGCTTCTTCAGCAGCTTTCCTAGCCCAACTGCCTGTCCAGTATATCTGCAGGGCCACTAGTTGGTTGTCCATCCACACATTTACGTCTCATTACACGCTTACCCAGCAGGCCCAAGATGATGCAGGCTTTGGTAGAGCAGTGTTGCAGGCTGCACAACCATGAACTCCAACCCCACCTCCTGGGGTACTGCTTGTGAGTCACCTAGAATGGAATCAACATGAGCAAGCACTTGAAGAAGAAAACATGGTTACCTACGTTTTGTAACTGTTGTTCATCGAGATGTGTTGGTAATTTCCATTCCATTGCCCACCCTCCTACTCCTCTGTCAGAGTTGCAGGAAAGAAGGAACTGAGAGAGCCTAGGGTCATTGACGCTTAATATACCGACACATGAACGTGGCACTCTGGAGGGTGCCACTGCCAACCCTACAGATACCGCTAAGGCAAAAATTTCCAATGGCTGTACCCATGGGTGCACGCACACCTAGAATGGAATGGACGTGAGCAACACATCTCGAAGAACAACAGTTATGAAAGGTAGGTAACCTATTTTTTGGACCGGTTATTCAGTTGCTTTCCCTGTTAATCTTTTCCCTTGGAACAGTGGGGGAATGATTGGGGCATAGAATCCCTAACTAGTTAATCAGGCTGACTCATCTAGCTGTTTTGGATCTAAATTTTTTCAAAATTTTCTATTTATGAGGTTTAGCTAATTTATATTACTTGTGACATAATATAAAATAAAAAGGAAATACAGTTGAACAAAATCAATTTCTCTTATTGAGTGTTGAACAATAAAATTCTATCAAAAAAGTCTGAACAAAAAAGAAAACCTAAATGAGAGTAGAGAGAACAATATGTATTAATGTGTCTCAGACATTTACAGGCTGACAGTGGATCACAGTTTGCTATGTGATTGGCCTTTGGAAACTTGATTGCAAAAGAAATCTTCCTCTAGTCTCTGTGTTCCATACTTTGCATTTGTGTATTAACTTCCAGGTCATCTCCTGTGTTGTGTAACTTGAGCTTTCGTTCAAAATTAAAAGCCTCTAATGAAACTACCACAAACTGCCAGAAAAAGATATGGGGTTGTGGTGGCTACTCAGCTGAACATGAGTGTCCAGTGCAACGCTATGGCCAAAGTATGTAATTTGATCATTGGACACCTAAACAGGAGTCTCACACTCCAGGGCAACAGCACCTGTATTTCCCTTTAGTGGCCCAACAAGGGCACCCAGTCTCAGGCTTCAAGACCCCCAGCCATCGCCTCTTTTGGATGGAGACTCATGTCTTTCTCCCTTCTGACCAGAGTATTTCCAGGTTGAAGAAAGAGTTCCCTGCCTTCACTGTTATTCCCAGCAAAAGACAGTCTGCCTAAGCAGGCCTGCATCTCTTCTCTCCTTGGAGATAGTACACAGTGTAATTGCTCCAGATATAAGTTTCCACACAGCACTTTCTATGCAAGCATATTTATTCTTAGGGTAAAACTATTTACAAAAACAATAAAATAACCTCCAAAAATGCTAATAAATTTACCGGGGATTCCCTCAACATGGGGCTGGTAGGTGAGTCCTTCAGATTGCACAAATGGGTCTCTCTTTTGGTCACAAGTTCATTACAGGCTCCACTCAGAACTAACACACTCCTAAAGAGTTTAGTCCCTCCTTTATTCAGTTTGGAGATCTTTGAACTGGAGTTTTCAGGAGCAGGTAATCAGTAGACAGTTGGTTTCTCTCCCCAGGCCATAGCTTCAAAGGATAGATTTGAAATGCATCATTTGCATTACCTTACCCCCTCCCCCAAGAATTTCCTAGGAAATCCACTTCCCATGCATCCGATGAAGTGAGTATTCGCTCACGAAAGCTCCTGCTCCAATACGTCTGTTAGTCTATAAGGTGTCACAGGACTCTTCACTGCTTTTACAGATCCAGACTAACACAGCTACCCCTCTGATACTTCCCATGTATTGCCCCAAAAAGTCACTTGAAGTTCCGAATGTCATCCAGAGATTGCATTAATCCTCCTTCCTCATAGAGAAATTCCATACAATCCCACAATAGTACACACGTATTTGCATTTTCACTAGAATGGACCCCGGATGTAATTCAGTAAGGTTTAACTTAATTTCATAAGGTTTTCCCAGATTAGTGGAGGATACTGTCATATCTGCCATGGTGAATCTCAAGTAGGAGCTGAGACATTATTTTACTTCTGTATTTTGCACTGGTGTGACCACAGCTGGAATACTGTGTCCAGTTCTGGTGTCCAGAATTCAAGAAGGATGTTGATAAATTGGACAGGGTTCAGAGAAGGGCCAGGCGAATGGTTGAAGGATTAGAAAATCTGCCTTACAGTGATAGATTCAAGGAGCTCACTCTGTTTAGTTTAACAAAGAAAGTTAAGGGTGTCTTGAGCACAGTCCTTAACTACCCTACACAGGGAACAAATATTTGATAGTGGGGTCTTCAAGATAGCAGAGAAAGATACAACATGATACAATGGCTGGAAGTTGAAGCTAGACAAATTCAGACTAGAAATAAGGTGTACATTTTTAGCAGTGAGGGTAATTAACCACTGGAACAATTTACTAAGGGTTGTAGTGAATGCACCATCATTGGTCATCTTTAAATCAAGATTGGATGTTTTTTCTAAAAGCTCTGCTCTAGGAATTATCTTGGGGAAGTTCTATGGTTTTTGTTGCACAGGCAGTCAGACTGTTGATCATAATGAACAGTGTTGCATCCTAAAAACTATTCTAATCTCAGTTACACTGATATAAATCTGGAGAAACTCTGCTCGCTACCATTCACACACTGCCCCATTTCTACTGACTAACAAAATGTGCCTTTTCTCCTCAAAGAGAAAAGCCTCTTTACCTACTAGGGAAAGTAAAATATTTTCCTCTTTTTAAAGTTTCCTGATGTCCGGTTGTAACTAATATATCTTCCAAGCACTTCAGCAGAATTACATTTATGTGCAAGTTTAAGTGCAATTCAAGTTAGGACTAGAGACAACCTAATTAGAGGTAAATATACTGCCCTAACAGTAATATTTTACTATAATTCAGTATCATATGATTTGTAAAAATCTTCCTAAAGCAGCACACCTGTTTTTTAAAAGTCACATTATTATGGATTGAAGTTTTATGGTCTTATTGCTGATGTTACATCAGTATTAATACATAAACTGAAAACATTTCATATAGAAATATTCCATCTTTAGCTGCCAAAAAATAATTAACATGCAGCAGTGTGACAAAGGGAAATTCATTATCTGGACTCTGCTGATTAGAGATTTCGTTTCATTATGTATGATCTCACTAGAAGCCCTTGATAGAGTCCTGTCTTGCATTACATGATTGATTACATTTTTCTTTAAAATATATGTGGGTGAATGTAGTATTCATGAAAATGATTCTCTTACTGTAATATCTCACTTGAACACTTCGTTCAATGCCACTTCACAACCAAAAGGAGGTCGCTTGTCCTGGAGAGAGTGCAGCAGAGGTCAATAAAGAAACTCATGAACAGAAGATATAAAGAAAGGTTAAGGGAGTTATTCTTATTCTTGTGATACAGAAGACAGTGGTATGAATGTCAACTATAAGAGTTAGTGTTAGTCTGGATCTGTAAAAGTAGCAAAGAGTCCTGTGGCACCTTATAGATTAACAGACATATTGGAGCATGAGCTTTTGTGAGTGAATACCCACTTCGTCGGATGGCACCTTATAGACTAAGGGTTTGGCTACACTTGCAGCTGTACAGCGCTGGGAGTTAAAGCTGTCTTCGTACAGCTGTGTAGGGAAAGTGCTGCAGTGTGGCCATACTGACAGCTACCAGCGCTGCAGTGTGGCCACATTTGCAGCATTTGCAGCGGTGTTGGGAGTGGTGCATTGTGGGCAGCTATCCCAGCATTCATGTGTCTGCAACGTGCTTTTCAAAAGAGGGGAGTGAGGTGGAGTGTGACGGAGCGTGGGGGAAAGAGAGAATGGATTTTTGGAACTGACACTGTGTCAGCTCCCTGCCTTGCAAGTTCCGACCCCTTCCCCCACCCCTCTCATTCACTAAATGCAAATAGCCTTCTTTGTTTTTTTCCTCACAGACCAGATAAGCAGCACCTCCGAAACAGATTTCCCGCCCCCACCCCGCAAGCCGTGCTGCTTCTCTCTTCAAGCAAACACTAGCTGTGGACATTCATCCCCCTGCCTGCCTCTGATTGAGCAAACAGTAGCTGTGTTTGTTTTTTAGATAAGCAGCTCTGGGAGCCCCGAGTTCACAACAAAACAAAGAGAGGCAACAAAACAAAGAGTGTTATCTTTACTTAAAAGCATTATGGGAAAATTCCGGAGGTCAGTTACAGCGTAATAAGATTAATCACTGTTTACACTGGCACTCCAGCTCTGCAGCACCAACGCTGTTCTCTTTATTCCCCTTGTTGAGGTGGAGTACAACCAGCGCTGTAGCCAGGGAGATGCAGCGCTGTATGTGCCTTGCCAGTGTGAACGGGGAGTAAGTTACAAAAGCTCATGCTCCAATACGTCTGTTAGTCTATAAGGTGCAACAGGACTCTTTGCTGCTTTTAAAGTTATGAATGGGGTTGATAAAACTTATAAAGGGTCAAATTCACTGCTAGTGCAAATAATTCACATGTGAGGGGTTCAAAAACTAGAGGATATAGTCTAAACAGTAGGAAATTAGAAGAATACTGGTAATTAGGGCAAAATAAATTCCTGAATAATATAATAAACATAATGAAAAAGTTACCTGGGAAAACAATTGAAATTACACATGGATTTGTTTTTAAGGAGGGGAAAGAATGGTGAGATTAAAATAAGTCGACACAAAGCAGGCATGTTAGCACCAGAAAAAAGTATCACCTGATACCTGGCCCAACATTTCTTCTGTTCTACGGCATCGTAGCGTTTGCATCAGAGAGATACAGGCCATGGTTTTCATTTTGTACTGGGAACATTTGATCTTTGATGAAAAGTCTGGAAAGATGCACTGACATCAGTATAGTAGATCTGATGAAAAAGAAAGCAAGTTCATTCACCGGTTCTTTTAGCTGCCATTTATCTCCATTTTTTTTTAAATGTATATTTTTATCTGGCATCATTTAATCTGGAAATACTTGCTTTGTTCTCTTCTGCATGATTATTTCTCCTTTCCCATCTCTCCTTAACAAATATTTCAATGAAAGTAAAAATTAAAGGAAAATATTGCAGGTGTAGTCTCTTTGGCCCAGATTTTTAAAGATGCTTAGGCATTGCTTTGCTCAGTGTTGCAATGCCTAACTGATTTGGGAGCCTAAATATCATTTTAAAATGGGATTTAGGCACTTGGGAGACAAATGCCTATTTATCACTTTTGAAAATGATATTTAGATTCCTAAACCAGTTAGGCATTGCAGCTCTAAGCACAGCACTACCTAAATATATTTTAAAATCTGGGCCTTAACATGTAAATCTTGGGAATTACAAACAATAATAAACAACAGCTGCATTTTGTTTATACATAGGTCATCCTAATATCTTGTTTTTCTTACTTAAAAAACTCCAGTTTACATATTGTATGATCTACACAAGGTCAAAAAACTTTTTACACAGTTCTTTTTTACTTGCTTTACACAATTCTTGCTTTTACAAATTTCGCGTTATTAGGGTTATAGCTAGCCTAACTCTGGCTAAAAAAAACTGTCATGCATTAAGATCTCCTACAAATCCCTGTCAGTTATTTCTTTACTTCCACAATATTTGCAGCTGTAGTAGAATTAGGCATTTCATATGTGTGCTGGGACTGGAAGCTCCAAAATCGCTATCTTCAGGTCAGGCCAAGAGAAATCCCATTGTCCAGCAACCTAGGACAAGGAAAATTCCGGCATGAACAAGTGAAATTTAATTGCTTACTGCCTGTTGGACAAACTAAAAGTCAACACTTAAAATGCCAAGCTGCATCCAGCCTGAAGCTGAAAATAAAAACTGGCTCCCTCCCACATCAGTTTCCTTGTAACAGAAATAGTGATGGAGGATTTTTCCACCAAGCTTATTATTTTTCTAGTTTCCTTCTGTAGCCGCAGTTAGCTAGTTGGCCTCCTGCTCTTCTCAGGAAAGGGAATAGTCCAGATAGCTAAATTACTGTACATAAAACTAAAAATAAAAAATGGATATCCAAAATTGAGATTTAGCTTTGTCCTTAAAGATATCAGTGTTAAAACTGAGATTTAGCTTTGTCCTTAAAGATGTCAGTGTTAAAATGTTTCCTCCTCCTTCCTCTACTAAAATGATCATTTTGGATAACTAAATTATCTGAAAAATAGAAAACTTTCCTCTAAAGATTTGGATCTCAGCTGATGAGAGATGCTGGGACTGTTTGTTTGCTAGATGTGCTTCATAAATTTTCACATTTAAAGGATTGAAACTGAAACTTATGACAATATGCATGTGGCAGTAATACAAAGCTGAAAGATGTAAGAAACGTGTTAAACCTCTACTAACACCTGATTAATCTCACAATGTGTTTTCCCATTGCGCATGCATACCATATGCATTGTTCACAATATTTTCTGTATGATTGCAGGTTTTAGTAAAAGTTTATCTCAGAGCTTTCTCAGATGAGGGATTTTTTCCATCTCTCCAGTTTTTGCAGGCACAGGGTAAAGTGTATATATAGAGAGAGCAGACAGAATCAAAGCTGGTTTTTTCCTCCCATTTTTGCCTATCATTTCTGACTGACTGAGCTCAAGTATAAGCAACATCCTGTTCAATATGTAATGTTCCAGACTCTTAAGCTGTGTTTTCTGTTTCCCTTAGAAAACTGTAACTACAGCTTCTATGATCACCACTAAGACACTACCTCTTGTCTTGAAAGCAGCAACTGCAACCATGCCTGCCTCTGTTGTGGGTCAAAGACCTACCATTGCCATGGTTACTGCAATCAACAGTCAGAAAGCGGTCCTCAGCACCGATGCACAGAATACACCAGTCAACCTCCAGACAACAAATAAGGTTACTGGTCAAGGAGCAGAGGCAGTCCAAATAGTGGCAAAAAACACAGTTACTTTGGTAAGACAGAAGAAATAGTCTGTGTGTGTGTGAATGTGGGACTGTGTGCACCTGTGGAGCTGTGTGTATTTACAAAGGAGGACTACTTAAAATATTGCTTATAAATAGGCTGGTTTTGCCCCACAGAAGGAAAAATGAACTCTTACACATAGGGACATGCAGTACCTCACTGATATTGTGAGGCTTAATTAGTTGAAATGCTTTGAGAGCCTAAGGGAAAAATATTTATTATTTATGTATGTTAATATTTTTATTGAATTAAGTCATTGTTGTAGTCATTTTCTGTGTAAAGCTTGCCCTAGAAGCTGGGTCTATGGAGGAATACTGTTACTAGTATGAAGTTTGTCCTAAATGATCTGCAGAGCTCTGTTGTGCTAAAATAGTTCTGGTTTTGGAGGCTTTGTGGACTTTATTTCTTTGGTTGGTATAGATCAGGGGTAGGCAACCTATGGCACAGGTGCTGAATTCGCCACACGAGCTGATTTTCAGTGGCACTCACACTGCCCGGGTGCTGGCCACCAGTCGTTGGGGCTCTGCATTTTGGTTTAATTTTAAATGAAGCTTCTTAAACATTTTAAAAACTTTATTTACTTTACATACAACAATAGTTTAGTTAGATATTATAGACTTATAGAAAGAGACCTTCTAAAAACATTTAAAATGTATTACTGGCACGTAAAAACTTAAATTAGAGTGAATAAATGAAGACTTGGCACACCACTTCTGAAAGGTTGCTGAACCCTGGTATAAATCCTCGTCTTATCTAATGTGTCAAACGTCTCTTGTTTTCTTTGCTCACTGAATCTACATAGAGTTAGGATACACCTCCCATCCTATCATGTCTTCATTTACCACATCCTCTTACCAGGATCTAGCTATCATAAGCCTATATTATGGAAAGTGTCTCACTTTTGAGTATATCAGGCTTTCAGAGAGTGCCTAGCAGCTGCTGTGTAACTGATCAGCTACACAGAATTCTGTTTAAAAACATAAACAATAGCAACTGTGGAATTGGGCATTTGGGTTTCTGAGACTAGAGACCAGGCAATTGAACAGAGCCATTACAGGGAAGTTTTACTTTGTGGATAGGCTGATCCAGGGCTTCACCAACAGTGAGGCCAATTTATATCATAAATTTTCCTTTATAAAATAATATAGCTTTGATGGATGTAAATAATCAGTGTTTTGCTTCTAACTGAGCCAAATAGTTATATTTGGGGTGGAGAAATCTCTTTAAGTGGAGTCTTTTTCCACCATCCGCAATGATGTGGTTATCTCCCAGAAGAATTGATAAATCTCTGCTCAGGCTCAGTCCTTGCTGAATAACTTAACGTGGTCTACAGAGGTGACCTTTCTTTTAATAATCACTAATGATTAAAACTACAATTTAGTCACAAGTATTTTTAGTAAAAGTCATGGACAGATCACAGACAATAAATAAAAAGTCACTGCCAGTGACTTTTACTAAAAATACTCCTAACTAAATCTTAGGTGCTGGGGGAGGGGGGCGCCCCAGAGGATGCTGCTGCTCTGGGGGCAGAGGGTAGTCCGGCGGACACTGCTGCTCCTGCGGGTGGGAAGTGCGGCCCTAAGCCCCACCGCTGCCACTGCTGCTCCAGGCAGGGGGTGGCCTGTGGCCTTGCCGCTGCTGCTCTGGGGGGGGAGGGAGCAACTGGCCCCGGGGCCATCCCAGCTGCTAGGGCGGCCCTGGGGTCAGCTGTACCAGCCACTGTGGAAGTCATGGATGTCCTTCCGTGAACTCCATGAAAGACTCACAGCTTTACTAATTATATATGTTTCTACAGTGTTTCTAACAAGGATCTCAAAACATGTTCCCACATATTAATTAAACCTTAACAGCACACTGGTGAAGTGTTAGTATTGCTATTTTACATTGCTGAACAGAGCTACAGAGAGGAGAAGCTAACATTTTCAAGTGTACGCTAAAGTTGTGTCTCAATTTTGGGTGCTCCACTGAAGACAACTGAGCTCTACTTCTCAGAGGTGTTGGGCCACAGTAGCTTCCACTGATTTCAGTTAGAGTTGGGAGTGCTTAGCTTAGCCCCTCTAAAAATCAGGGCCAAGGTGTGTCAAGCTGGATATTCAAAATTAAAAGCCACTTTTGAAAATTCAGGCCAAAGTTATTAATTCAGAGTCATGTACTGTGTCATTTACAATGCTTGAAATAGACGATGGGTTCTAGCTCCCAGACCTTGTTCTAACTACTAGAGACACTGCTTTATTCTTCTGCATATCATTCCACGCGAGAAGACAAAAGTGCGTTTACCATGTGAAGGTCCATCTGGTGGGGCAGCCAAATCTGGTTTTACTTTCTGTCTTTTGTGAAGACAGTTTTGACTTGTAAAACAAATGTGAAAGTTCATTACCTTCAAAGGAAATTGTTTTAGATGGCAGAGCCTAGTATTATGTACATTTAGAAGAAACAAAAGGATGGTTAGCTTCAATTTGCAATACAGGATGTGCAGGAACTGAAGTGTAAGGCCAGCTCTTTCTTTAATGTAGTTCTAATTCAGAAACTATTGCTGTGAGAATTTATTTACAGTGAGGGAAACCAGCCTAAACTGAGGAGCATCAGGACTGAAAATACTATCAGTGTGCTAGGTTTTGATAAATAACTTCAAAGCTATTTTCCTCCTGTTGAACTCTAATGTTTGTATAGCAGGTTCAGGCTACACCTCAGCCCATCAAAGTGCCACAGTTCATCCCTCCTCCCAGACTCACTCCTCGTCCAAATTTTCTTCCACAGGTGAGTGTATCAAGAACAAGAAAGATAGGAGGGAAATTGGCCATAAAGTAAATAAGGGATGTTTTCTTTTCATTTTATTACCTTCAAGATGTGTGAAATGAAACTACTGAAAGTATAGGAACAGAATCAGTCTGTCGCGGAAGGCTGCAAAATCTCTCCAATCATCATTGCTCAGTATTCAAGAGCAGGTGAAGAGAAATAGCTGAAGTCTTTTCTGCAGCTTCCATTCTTTATACCATTTGCAAATGAGCAATACAGTTTTAAATTGTTTTACTTTGCACTGTTTTTAGAAAAGACACTAGTTGCTTCTTCACATTTTTTGATGTGACAAGGAGCAAGGGGGTATTACTGGGAGTACTGCGATGAAATTAAGAAAGGAAAACTTTAGGCTGATTATCAGAACAAGACATTGGGACAGTAAATTCTGTTAATCTGTGACATAGTTTCCAGACATAAATGAAAGCTACATGCTGTATTTTGAGACATTAAAGGTAAAATGGACAAGATACCTGAAAATGTATGATGGGAAACAATATTTTATTGGTAGAGAGAGAGATTAGATGACCTAATGGATTTTGTTTCTACTTGCCTTTTCTGTAACTCTGAGATATGTGTATAATTGGGACTGTGCCAGGTATAGCCAAAGATAATGATGGTATAGGACCAGAAAATATTTTGGACCTGAATTTTGTAGAGCTGTTTCCTAGCTTCATACCTATGGATGTCTTCTCAAATATTATGCTTTACCATAGCATCAGAGAAAGAAAAGAGCAAGTGACAATATGGCTGCATTTACCAGTAAAGGCTTTGATATTTTCAGTGAGGGGGCAGTTTACTGTTCATAGTCTAGCAGGACTAGTTGCACGGTGTAAAAGGTTGCACAATATATCTGCATAATGCATGAAGTTAACACAGGCCGTGGTGACCTATTCGACATCTCTGAAGACTTTGTTTTAGCTCTTGAGTCAGCTGTTTAGATATTAGATCTCTTGGTTACTGTAAAAAGTGCTACAATATTGAAAGCTGTGTAAAGCTTTTGAAATATACTTTCAAAACCATTTGCCCAAGTTGCTCCTGCAAATATTGCATGGGCATCTGTTGTCCTCACAAAATCAAAAAGTAGATTTGCACATACAAAACAGTTGGCATTAAACATGTAAATTACTATTTGGGCATGCAAATGTGTGCAGAAGCAAAAGCTGTGTGTGCAAATGTTATGGATGGGTTTTATGCAAGCAAATTGAAAACGTGGTTCTTTATTGTTGTTGCACACTTATGACACTATTATAAAAATATGTTCTGTAAGAAATGTAGATAGTTTTGCAGAATTTAGACAAGCTGAGTCAAAAGATTTAAAACAGAGAATATATTCAATAAATTAATTTTAAATATATTTCTATTTGTCTGGGGGGGTTTCCTTGTAGGTTCGACCCAAACCAGTTGCCCAGAATAACATTCCTATTGCCCCAGCACCACCTCCGATGCTTGCAGCTCCTCAGCTTATTCAAAGGCCTGTGATGCTGACAACAAAGTTCACACCCAGCTCTTTACCCACCTCACAGAACTCCATACACCCAGTTCGTGTTGTTAATGGGCAGACAGCAACCATAGCCAAAACTTTCCCTATGGCACAGCTCACCAGCATTGTGATAGCAGCCCCAGGTACCAGGCTCGCTGGACCTCAGACTCTACAGATCAGCAAACCAAACCTTGAAAAACAGGTACAGATGGGCAATGCGTCTACTAAATGCTGCAGTTCTACTTTTGTGGGTTAATGCTGCCAAGGTGGAGAGGACTAACGATCATCAGGGGAGTTTTCAATGGAGAATTAAATATCAGAGTCACACTAACAGTGACCAAATATTAATAATATAATGACTTTGGAGAGGGGATTAAGAGACAACCCCAGAACAGAAAGTTTGGCATTCTTTCAAAGGCCCAATGGAATCATTACAGTTCTTCAGTGATTTGATGCTCCCCCTACTGGATCAGCAGAAAATGTTCATCTGAAGTGTGCTGACATCTGTGATGATGCCGACACACAGACAATATAGTAAACCAAAAGCCATGTTCATGTCAAATCCTTTAGAAACACAGGAACAAAATATGTTTTTATTTCTAAACTTCTTTAAATTATAAACAATGGAGAGTAGAGGAATAAAAACTATTCAAAATATTTAACAAGGCCTGTTTAAGAGAATCCGACCACATTTGATTTGATACTGGAACCTGCTGATTTGTATTCTCCTCGGAATCCTCCTTTAAATTGCAGGGAAACAAAATGGCCAGTAGGCTTCTTGAGGTTGGTCAAGGCTCCCGTGACTGACCTGAGTTTGAATGGATGGAAGAAATGCCTCAAAAATAGAGTTTCTAGATATTTAGTTATTAAATCTCACTTCTAGAAAGAGCAAATGGGGAAGGCATCCTAAAAAATAATGTGCAACTTCAAATAAAATGATTTAATTGGGTCATAACTGTAGACTCTTCCAATTCAGTTCATGTGACATCTTTGGTTTCACTTCAAACACTTTCTTGTCGGTTAATGTACCTTGGAATTGTCCATGAAGCTATGGACAATCTTATGCACGAAAGATGCACTGTTGCTTCACTAAATTCACGGGTTGGTTATTGCTTATCTTTTAAGGCAGATTTACAAGCTGTGCTCTGCAACAATGCATGCCTGTTACCTATGAGCTTGATGAATCCCTGTGCTGCATGTCCACAATGTTTATTCCTTAAAGAACTGCTGAAAGTCAGGAAAACTTCAAAAAACATTTAGAGACAAGTTAGAATGATTTAATTATCTGTGTATAGTTTTTGGTATGATTTCCTCAATCTTTATGATTAAGGATGTTTACACGAAACAAAATTTGTGTCTCTTCAGCATTCATCTCCTCACTCTGAGTTTGTGACATCACAGCCATGCCACAAACTGAGGGTCATCATGCTGGTGATTGTGATGTTGAGAGTCGAGGATTCTGACTTCAGGGAGGGCATAAGCCACAGGAATATCTGAGCTCTTAGGAGTCAAAGTGCCAGTTTTCAGGCAAATATTACTCATAATGACAAATGAAGGGAAAGAAATGGAGAATGTATATACCATTCAGAATGGGTTCTGAACAAGGAATTTTCATAGAATGATTTTCCATAAGGCTTCAGCTGGTCTGTAATCAATCCACTTTTCATGCGGCTTTATAAATATTTTTGCCAAAAATGTTAACTGCAGGATGACCGTTATCATTTGTGTGGTGGTTTGATTGGGTTGCCTGAGTTGCTGTGATGCTGCACGTTCTTGGGTTTGGGCCTGTTCTGTTTCTTTGCCAACGCAGGACACATTATGTAAACTTTCCTCATATTCCTGAAGAAAATGTCTTTTGGGGGCACTGCCAGTTGGTTCTACAACTGTTTTTCCCATTGTTCTGCTAAACCGAATTTACTCATTTCACTTAGTTTTTCCCTAACTAAAAAATGCTTTCTGAGTATTGAGTTGTACTTGTTTCTTTTCAGACTATTAAACCCCATATGGAAGCAGAGGAGAAGCAAACAGAGAGTCGTACCGTTACTCCACCAGCTGCACCCAAGCCAAAACGAGAAGAAAATCCACAGGTATCGGAACGAATTTGGTGTTCTCTCCCTGGAAGAAAAAGGAGGCACTCTATCTTTCAAAAAACATCATAAGCCAGGATGGAAGATAGTGTATCTATTTGTTTCCTCATTTCCCCCTCACCCTACACAAACACGCTTTCTTTCTCACACACAATTTCTTTCTTTCCCTGTTCCCTTCTCAAGACTAATTTTCTTTCCATACAGTGTTCTTGCCGGAGAGGACTGAGAAATAAGAATGGGGAATAATAAATCTAAATGTAAATAGCGCATAAAATTGTTCAGAACTGGCAGAATTGTGCACTATAAGCCTTTTACTCCTAAAAGTTCAGAATACCCTTCAAGCAGCTCACCCAGTATACAGTACATCTTTTGATTTCCATACCTTTGAGATCTCAGACTTGTAGAATCATTCCCTAAAGAGTTATCTTTATCTTGCTTGACACATTTTTACCGTCTTGACAACTTCATTCCAGTAAACAGGAAAGAAAGGAACATCTTTGCCATAGAGCCTCTGCTGTTGCTGCTACTTTTGATCTTAAGACAGACAGGTTATGAACCTATCCCAACTTATCCAGATAGTCTGATCCCTTTTTCTGAATGGGCATTTCTTAGTGTCTGTCTGAACTACAAAACATCAGGACTGGTTACAGTTAAAATGTGTAGTGTAGAGGGTATCTAATCGTGTTGCAGCTAGGTTCCCTAACTCAGCTGTATTTTGTAGTGTAGCTAGATTCATAGTGACCATCGATTTCATCTGAGTGTTTCCAGTACAGATTCCTATTCTTGGGTGCAACTGCACGTTCTGTACTGTAATAGGAACCCTCTAAAAAGCTGTGACCATTAGAGAACTGAGGTGATAATAGGAGCCATGGCTCTGAATGTTGATTCCTTTCAATCGCAGTAGCAGTGTGGTTGTTAAATCTGTGTCCTTCCCATTCTTTGCTCCATCATTTGTTGTTTTTGCCTTCTTAGCCAAATTCTTTGTAAATAGTCTTTCTAGTTAATCCTGAAAAGCTATTTACAATGAATGAATCTGTTAGTAGTTGAAATATGTAGTATTGTATCATGGGATATTATTACTGGGCCTATTATTTCCTGTTCTATCAGTGCCATGTTAAGTCCATTGCTATAACAAAGACATGGCCAAAACTTCAAAACAAAAAGGATAAAACGGGTTCAAATGGTGCTCATCTTGCTGTGGAAAGATGTTGTCAATCCTAACTCCTGGTGTCTGAGGTTCCTTGAGGTGAGTCACTTGTCATGGTGGTGTTCAATTTCTATGTTATTTTGCACCCCTTCCTCTCTCCTGTGCTCATGAGACTGAATTCTTTCTCCAGTCTTTCCTCATAGAAGAGGCACTAAACGCCTCTCAAACAGCACCTCTCAGGTGCTGCTTCTGAATTGGTACCTAGTCCTTCTTTTGTCCCATGGGACAAGCTGAAGTCCAGATCCACCTGATCACACATCTTGAGAGGGCTTGGAAATTAAGATCAAGGACAGAGGTCTGTTGCTATCCTTTTCACTATCGTTCACCTAGTTTCAACTCAAGCTCCTGGACAGGGCTCAAATCCAAAGGCAGGTTGGTACAAAAAGAGGCCTTGCAACTATGAGATGCTCAAGGAGAAGCTCTGCCTTTCTCTGTGAAGGCTGATCCTATAGATCTAAGCTCAGCCGAGGATCCAAGGAATAGCTCCAGATTTATTAGGTTATCTTTGCCACCTTCTAGCACCAACTATTTGAATTGATTCTGTCTGCCAACATTGGCAGAGTTGTTGAAACCCTTTATTGTTGGTGTTAGAGTAGTAGTTCTTGAACTGTGGTCCTCAGAGTACCAGTGGTTTCCAGAGCCCCTACCTGGTGGCTCACTATGTTAAATACTTTGGGAATCAAACAATGAGGATTTTGTTGCTATGTAACCAGCAATGTTTAACTGGCAGTTGAACTGTGCTGGTATCTGCTAAGGGTTAGTAATGATGGTTTGGGAGTTGAGACCTTGAATCTGTTCCCAGCTCTGCCAGTGACTTCTTGTATCACATTGTGGAAGTTGCTTCTCCCTGCCTCTGATTTTTTCTCCACATCTATAAAATAGGGCTAGTGTCTCTCTTTGGAAAGCAATTTGAGATCTATAGATGAAAAGTGGTATATAAGTGCAAAGAATTATTAATATTTTCCTTATTTGGTTGGCTACCAACTGACTTTGGGCTAAATGAAGTTGCTCCTGATAATGACTATAACTGGAATGAACTCTGTTCTCTCTCTCTCTGACACAGAAACTTGCCTTCATGGTGTCTTTGGGACTGGTTACACATGACCATCTGGAAGGTAAGAAAAGTAACTGAGAATGGTTCCTATGCTCTCCTGTTTCTCAGCAATTCTAGATTGGAAGTAAAAGTACCAAAAGTTCTTGTGTGATGTGCACTCTTTTTTTCCTTGCACCAAGGAAAAGATCACACTTGGGCTATGCTCATACAGCACTTTGGGTGCAACTTGTCCCTGGCCTCTCAGTCCCTTGTTAGATGGAAACAAGGCAGTTGCTTAGGTATCTGAGATCAATGGTTGGGGAGGCAGTGCATGCTCTGCTGTCTGGGAGGAAACTGAAAAAACTAATTGACTATTGTGTAGGCCTTATGTGTGAAGAAGTTACCTAATAGGTCAGTGTACCTTAGCCCCTTCTTTGGATTTCTCATTTCTGTAAATTGGTGAGCATGCTGGGTTACTGGACTTCAGTAGCTCTAATAATTTCTTTAGTCCTCGCCTACAATGAAATCAAGCCTGAATCTACATAAATTCAAGGACTTGCACATTACTGTACTAAATTTAGCCTCAGCAGAAGTCCATTTTTATTTTTATAATTTCAACAGATAATATAGATGCTTATTTTTAAGCATTTTTTTCTATTTTTATTTATTTAAATTTTCATAGTTGCACAAAATTATGGGTTCTAAGTAATTTTTCATTTTTATCTATTTGAATTTTCACTATTGTGGAAAATTGTGGGTCAGACAACTAGTATTTAATGACAGTAGAAGTTGAGATTCAATCATTTAAAGCTTTATAACCATTAAAACACAAATTCTCAATATCATGTCAAAGTATACAAAGTAAATATCCTTTAGTCAAACTCTAGTAAGTTTTCATTCAGGACTTTTCTTACTTTGCCTATCTGTAAATTTTGATTATCATCAATGGAAATTTCTTTTTTGTCCATTTGTGTGTGTATAGATGTTTTTGACATTTACTGATTAAAAATTGAATCCTTCAAAGCCTAACTATATTTGCCTTAAATAGCAATGAGGTTTCCTCATGTGCTACTGTATTTAGTTTCCCAGTTATGTTGAACTTCACTATAAAATATCTGTGTTCAGATGCTCTCATTTGGGAGGGGCAGCCAATCATTTCATAAACCAATCTGGCAGTGTATTTATTTTTACCATTATTTATTCATTTTCAAACCCAGGAGTATAGCAGAGATGGCTCTCTTCAGTATTGCTGGCTTCCCATGGAAAGCCTCACAGTTAGAACTTACTTGCTTGCAGACTATATAACACAGACATTGTTCCATGCTTTCTGAATCCATGGTTTCTAACCTGAATCTTTCTTTTCACAAGAAATCCAAAGTAAGAGACAAGAGAGGAAAAGAAGAACAACAGCAAATCCAGTGTACAGTGGAGCCGTTTTTGAGCCTGAGGTATCAGTCTCTTCCTAGGGGGGAAGCTGGCAATTTCATTCTGTACTGCTGCCATTTTGCTACCTACTAAGATCTCTGAAGCCCAGCTAAACAGATAGGCTGTCATTATAGTTTGAGAGACCAATGTAGTGATGTGACCCTCAGGGTTTTATATAGTAAATACAGTTATTTCTGCTTAATACTTCTCTCCCCCTCCACCACCATGTGCATTATAAACCTGGCATTAAATAGCAGTGAGTGTTGGTCCTGCCATTAGAAGATCAGCTTGTGCACTGGCCTGCAGCAGTCCAGATGTCAGAAGCAGAATGGAAGGCTAACATTTCCAAAGATATGTCCCCAACAACAGGATAGACATTAAGCCCAGTTTCTACTGTACTGCTCTGCCTGAGCTCTTACAGATGTAATTGTTACAAAAAATTAGCCAGCTAAAGTTGTTTTCCTCTCCTTTAAAGCGTAAGAAGAGTGCAGTCACATACCTGAACAGCACAATGCATCCTGGGACACGTAAAAGAGGTGAGTTATTTTCAACAATGACATCTTGCTGTATGCTTATTTCTCCATCTCCCATCAGCAGTCCCCTTGTGGATGGAAAGAAAGTGAAACAGGGAAGGATTTTGTGATACTGCATTTGCACAGTAAATTCCAGTGGTAAATAAGGACCAATGTTTCTGGGGTTAGCGTAGCTGGCTTTATGGGGCAGCTCAGGGCAATATTTCAGTCTCACTCTACACAAATAAGAACAGAGTGTAAGATAAGATGTTGGAACACCATTTAATGGAAGAGAGTTGCTGCCAAGGTGCTCTTAATACTACCTAAGCTGCAGTGCTACTGCCAGGAAAGCAAAACATTATGGAAAAAGTGTATTTAATCTTACAGGAAGGGAAATTCAGAGTGTGAAGAGCTCACTCCCCACAATGTGTTGCTTTTCTAAGGGAAGGATCCCCCAAAGCATTTTCACTTCCACAGGGAAAGCTTCCCACTTACCTTAAGCACTCTTCAGAAACAACTACCATTCTGGAACCTTAAAATGCCACCTGTCCTCCAAGAAAGGAGGGTGTTTCTTATATCTATTAAGTGTTATTCAGTGGAATTCACCTACAGTGCAGCAGTTCTTGGGCAGAACAGGTCACATTTTAAAACTCTTACTTTTAAGGATAAAATTGATCTCTTGGAACATTACAGTAGAGCTTAACTGTTTTGTTCTCTTTCTGTGTGTGGTGCTGAATATCAGAGCTGAGATCTGCCATGCAGAGCTGAAAAGAAAATCTTTCCCTAACTTCTGATGCTCGCCTTTAATGGCTGTTAATGGTTTCCAACATGGCTTCTCTGCTCTTTGGTTTGCTGTCCAAAAACAAATGACCGAGCAATTTAACATCATGACCACCCAAGAAATCAGCAAGCATGCTGTATAGTTTGTGATTAAAGTCAGAGGTTTATGTGTTCCATATGTGGAGTGATGAACCTGAGACCATGTATGCAGCAGTGTATTGTGTATGTGTGTGCGCGCGCGCATGTGCATGCGTGTGTAACAGACTAGATGGCTCAGGATATTGGTGATGGAATACATAACATTTCATCGCCAAGTTATTGATCTGAATCTGTCCGAGGATAGTAGTAACTGAAAATCTTTAATTCTTTGGTGGCTGTTTGGTGGGCTAGATGACCTGATGATCCCAGTCCAGTCTGTATTGAACAGGTGCCCACATGACACAAACCATGATCATAACTAGCGCTGATCATTTCCAATGTCGGTATTCTTGGCCAAGAGGTCAGATGTTCAAATGACCCTTGCTCTCCTTGAGGCAGCCTCTTCAGTGCAGGATGGAAGCACATAGGTGGGGTAGTATAGATAAATTTGCACTTCTGCTGGCATGCTGTCTTTGAGTAAATAAAGGACGTCCAGTGCCACCTACCATTACCTTAAATATGTTTTCAAAAAAGAAAGACAAGAAAACAAGTGTGTGTGTATGCGTGTGTGCGCGTGTGCACTGTACATAAGGATATGTTCCTTCATATAGTAATGTTTCCAATGACCTTTTAATTCCATTATATAATGTGTGAAGAATTACTTATAGATTTTTAAATGCATAAGATTACATATATGTATACATGGTATTTTCTTAGATTGTTTTTGCCACAATGCTGTCTTCCTGTCCTTATTTTCACTCTCTGTTGTGAGTGTACACCCCTCATCAGCACCAGATTAGTAACATATTTTCAAATGGGGTGGACAAGATTTGGGGCCTACAGTAATTTTATTATTTGAATTAATATAGCAGTATATTAGGAGGATAGTTTGTGCAGCCCTGTGCCCTTTAGGGGTTTGGTTTGATTCTAAATGCTGTTGGTCATGTCAGAAATTTCAGCTATGGACATCACCATCAGAAATCCTTTCCAAGGATGTACATCTCCCTGGAAAGTATCTAGAATTCAAGTGAACTGGGTATACCCTGGCAATCTGTAAATACTATTATAAGTAGAGCCCTACCAAATTCATGGTCATGAAAAATGTCTCATGGACCGTGAAATCTGGCTCCCACTATGAAATCTTTTTTGTGTGCGTTTTGTGTGCTTTTACCCTATGCCATACAGCTTTCATGGGAGAGACCAGCATTTCTCAAATTGGGGATTCTGACCCAAAAGGGAGTTGTAGCAGCGGTCACAAGGTTATTTTAGGGGGAGGTGCGATATTGCCACCCTTACTTCTGTGCTGCCTTCAGAGCTGGGTTGCCAGAGAGCAGCGGCTAGTAGCGGGAGAACTCTGAAGGTGGCGCCCCACTAGCAGCAGTGCAGAAGTAAGGGTGGCAATACCATACCATGCTACCTTTACTTCTGTGCTACCTTCAGAGCTGGGTGGACAGAGAATGGTGGCTGCTGATTGAAGGCCCAACTCTGCAGGCAGCAGCGCAGAAGTAAGGGTGGCAGTACCACAACTCCCCCTACAGTAACCTTGCCACCCTCCCCCCAGAACTCCTTTTTGGGTCAGGACCCCTACAATTATAACACCATCAAATTTCAGATTTAAATAGCTGAAATGAAATTTGCGATTTTAAAAATCCCATGATTGTGAAAATGGCCAAAATGGACCATGAATTTGGTATGGCCCTAATTATAAGAGCTGGGTAATTATTCCTAGATTTTTATTCCTTGTGATCTTTCCATATCTGTAGAGTAACTTGGTATGTGGAAAGATAGGGAGAGTGCTAAGTACATATAGTTTTACATAGTCATACAATACATAGCTAATATCTCAGTTGTATGAAGGCTGTTCTTAACAGATTTTGTACTTAGTGCTTTTCTAAAGGAGTCTAAAATAGATATATATGATTGGGGCAGTGGGTGCTTGACTATAGAAGCTTAGGAAAGAATTTAGAGTTAGTTTGGAATATGCTTGGGGTCATGCGTAGGACAGTAGTACCTGCCGTTGAGATAGTGGGCATAGGTCTGAGATGGGAGGTGCTGACCTATAGGAAATGTAGGGAAGAAAAGGAGACTTGAAATGGTAAGTGCTAGCTATGAGAGAAGGAACTTTGGGTAGGTATATGCTGGCACAAGATAGATAGGGAGAGATGGGATAACAGTAGACAAATTAAACTGACAGAAATCATTGCAGCCGGTCTGTGGGTTTGGTGCCAGCACAATTTCCTGATAACTGGGCGATCTCATTGCTAGGAATGAAGAGGCCCCACTCTGCACTTGGGAGCGTGACTCTTTGACCCTTAGCAGAGCCTGTTTTCACACTCCTCTGATATGCATCTTTCAAGCGTTCATTTCTTGAAAAATTCCACTTGTACATTTCTAAAGAGATGTTTAAATCTTTGCTTCTCTTCTTCCACTTGTGACTCCTATATTAATTTCCTCTCTGTGCTACATCATTTCCTTTTTCATGCTAGCCAATGAGGACCACTGGCCAAAGGTATGTAAGATCATTTCCCCCCCACCCCTTTTTTTGTTCCCTTTTGTTAATGTGTAGGTCGTCCACCTAAATACAACACGGTGCTGGGGTTTGGGGCTCTGACCCCCACATCCCCTCTATCCAGTCATCCTGACTCCCCTGAAAATGAAAAGACAGAGACCACATTTACTTTCCCCGCATCTGTTCAGCCTGTGTCCCTGCCTAGCCCCAGCTCCACAGACGTAAGTAATTCTTGGGGAAGGGTTGGCTTTTGCAAAGACGTGTAGAATGAGCCACACTGGAAACTGCTTCCGATTTTGTTTCTTTAGCGTTCATTCCTTGAACACTGTTTGTCATGGTTCAGTGCAGTGAAACAGGCCGATGTTCTTTTACTCCTCAATCCTTCACTTTTACCTTCTTGTGCCTGTGTTATAGTATTGCAGATATTTTCTGTGACATTCAGTCATTGATTGGAATGTTGGGATATACTGGGCATGCTTAGATGAGCATGTTTTCTCAGTATATAGAGTCTGAGATCTTGTGTGACTGAATTAAATCTGTATTTCAGTGAGGAACTGGGAAGGGGAGAATGAGTCCTATTATTCAGAGAGACCGTAGTAGCAGTAAGTTGCTGGTGTTTCTGTAACAAGAGGAGGAAGAGAAGGAACTTCTTGGATCACCCGGATAGCTGGGCACAGTGTTCATAGCACTGATCACAAGAGGTTCTCATGTCCTGGCGTGATTGAATACACTGCCTCTGCACTCCCTGCTCATGAGACTTTTCTTGAACAAAGTCTAGGTATTCTGTTAGCATTTCTAAAGCAGGAGATAAAATATGCAGAGATTTCCCCTTCACAGCACAGCCTCTTTTGAGTAACTTTCTGAGAACCTTCAGATTGTCTCGTTCTTCTTATTCCTTGTAAAAAATATGATGACAGAATTGTAAAGGTCAGATCTAAACCCTAGAAAGCAAATAAATGAAGTAAGGTTGAGTTTCCTCCCAGGCCACTGATCTATCCTTCGTTACCCTAAGTGATACTATCACAATAAACTACAATTGAAAAAGGTGACTGCAAGAAATAAGAGAAGGCCAATGTAACATCACCTGGGTCTGCTTAAAGATCTCAGTATAAAGGAAATACTGTAGTAGGACTATACTGGGAATAGAGAAATGAGACAATTAAGTACACAAGAATGCTCAGCAGTCAAAATGCACTTCTAGTCTGAAAAGTAACTCTGTAAAAGTTCGTCTGTCAATTACTCCTATCATATGAGGCTCAGTTTATAGGTATAGATGCTTTTTTTTCAATTGCCAGTGCTGCAAACTACCCCTGGGATCTGAGAGTCATGGTGGACTCTTCCCTTTGCATACATCATCAGCTGTAATAAAGGTTCTAAAGTCCAACATTGGTCCTCAGTAACTCCTGTGCTGCCCCATTGCCTCTTATGCACTGATGTAACTGCTTGGAACTGAGTAGCCAATTCTACTGACAATGCACAAGATGGAATAGAATCCAGTTCCCTCCCTCTGAACTCTACCAGCTCTGCAGGGCTAACAGTCAAAACATACTTTAGTCACTAAAGTTGGCAAATGTGACCATGATACACAGGGAGCACATCTGTGGAATAAGCAGGGACCCTTTTTAAATAGTCACTTTTCAGAGGGGAACATTATTTGAATATCCAAAAAAAAAATGTCCTGACAGTCAGGTACGTGAGTCTGTGGAACAGACTCCTAAAGGAAAGGTGCAGCATTTCCATCTTTTGGGACAAAAATGTACAGACCATTGGAAATTATGCTGTAGAGAACAAACCTGTGCTGCCTCCAAGAGATGGACTGGGTAACGTACTAGGTCTCTTCCATCTCTGATTTCAGTGATTTTTTTTTTACCAACCTTGCGACCAGAGCATAACAGTTCTCAGAACAGTGTGAGATGTTATCATGTGTATTTCAATGCCTGACTACAACTGGCTAAGTTAAGGACAGAGTATCATTCTAGTGTTCCCAGCCTGATTCTGAATTTCTTGCCTTTGGTGAAATTGCTTAATATTTAAGCTTAGTTTTCCATGATTTAACATACTTTTTAAATTAAATGATAGTTTTTAAAAATACAAAGATTCCATAGGAAACATGCAAGCTGACACAATAGGTGGTTAAAATATATAACACATATGCATACACTTGGATAACTTGTTAAAATGATCTCAGTTCTGTGTGATATACTGTGTCAGCAAGTTAGCACGGCATTCCCCCGGGAGTAATACAAATCTGTATACTAAAACGCTTACAGACAGGTTACCCAGTTTGTGCACAAAGGTAACATTAAAACATTAATATTGCTGTTTTAATTTTTTAAAAGAATTCAGTCCCAAAACTCCCCCAGTGCACATTTTCCAACAACTGAGCTAGACAACTTTGATTTTAAAAGGAAATAGAAACCACAGCGATAGATACCTTTTGAAATATCTGAGACCTGTGAATTCTAGGAGCAGAAAATGTGTCAGAAACCATGATACATGTATCACGAGTCCTTTATCTTAAAAACGCCTCCATTAATTTGTTAAAAAAAATCTGTACTTTCACATATTTCGTATAAATTATAATTATTAGGCAGTCAATTAATTGCAGTTAGCTCATGCGAATAACTTAAAAAAATTAATTGTGATAAAATGAATCATGATTAATCTCATTTTTAATCACATTGTTAAACAATACCAATTGAAATGTATTAAATATTTTTTGATGTTTTTCTACATTTTCAAATATATTGATTTCAATTACAACATAGAATACAAAGTGTAGAGTACTCTATTTATTTTTATTACAAATATTTGCACTGTAAATATGATAAAAGAAACAGTATTTTTCAATTAACCTTGTACAAGTAATATAGTGCAATCTAATATAGTGCAACTTACAAATATAGATTTTGTTGTTACGTAACTGCACTCAAAAATAAACCAATGCAAAACTTTAGAGCCTACAAGTCCACTCAGTCCTACTTCTCATTCAGCAAATCACTAAGACAAACAAGTTTGTTTACATTTATGGGAGATAATGCTGCCCACTTCTTATTTACAATGTCAACAGAAAGTGAGAACAGGCGTTCGCATGGGACTTTTTTAGCCAGCATTGCAAGGTATTCACATGCCAGATATGCTAAACATTCGTATGCCCCTTCATGCTTCAACCACCATTTCAGAAGACATGCCTCTATGCTGATGACGCTCCTTAAAAAAAAGTGTTAATTAAATTTGTGACTGAACTCCTTGGTGGAGAATTGTATGTCTCCAGCTCTATTTTACCCACATTCTGCCAAATATTTCATGTTATAGCAGTCTTGGATGATGAATCAACACATGTTGTTCATTTTAAGCACACTTTCGCTTCAGATTTGACAAAATGCAAAGAAAGTACCAGTGTGAGATTTCTAAATATAGCTACAGCACTCGACCAAAGGTTTAAGAATCTGAAGTGCCTTCCAAAGTCTGAGAGGGATGAAGGGAGCATGCTTTTAGAAGTCTTAAATGAGCAACACTCTGATGTGGAAACTACAGAACCCGAATCACCAAAAAAGAAAATCAACCTTCTGCTGGTGGCATCTGACTCAGATGATGAAAATGAACGTGTATCGGTCCTCGCTGCTTTGTATTGTTAGCAAGCAGAACCCGTCATCAGCATTGATGCATGTCCTCTGGAATGGTGGTTGAAGCATGAAGGAAAATATGAATCTTTAGCACATCTGGCATGTAAATATCTTTTCAACGCTGGCTACAACAGTGGCATGAAAACACCTGTTCTCACTTTCAGGTGACACTGTAAATAAGAAGCAGGCAGCATTATCACCTGCAAATGTATACGAACTTTTTTGTCTGAGTGATTGCCGAACAATAGGATTGAGTGGGCTCATAGGCTCTCAAGTTTTGCTTTGTTTTATTTTTGAATGCAGGGTTTTTTTGTACATAATTCTACATTTGTAAGTTCGAATTCCATGATAAAGAGATTGCATGACAGCACTTGTATTAGGTGAATTGAAAAATATTATTTCCTTTGCTTTTTACAGTGCAAATATTTGTAATAAAAAAATACAAAGTGAGTACTGTACACTTCGTATTCTGTATTATAATCAAAATCAATATATTTGAAACTGTAGAAAACATCCAAAAATATTTAAATAAATGGTATTCTGTTAATTGTTTTACAGTGCAATTAATTGTGATTAATTTTTTTAATCGCTTGACAGTCCTAATAACTACTATGAGGAAAAATGGTCTTTTGATGTAAGAATGGGGCTGAAAGTAAGGAAATCTGTGTTCTATTCATAGTCTTCCACAAACTCACAGTGTAGCCTTGTGAGAGTCAAATCATTTTTGTGACTCAGTTTCCTCTTCTGTAAAATGGGATAATGGTAGTCCACATGGGTGCTGAGACTTAATATTTGTAAAACTCTTTGAGATTCTTGGCTATAGAAATACAAAATACTAATTATTTAAGCACCAGCAATATATTGGTGTTGTATATGAAGACAAAGAGAAAGATACGGTCCTTTGCATCAAAGATCTTATAGTCTAATTAGTAGGGCCCTACCAAATTCATGGTCTGTTTTGATCAATTTCACAGCCAGGGGGTAAAATTACTCAGTTTCATGTTTACATCTGAAAATTTACACGGTTGTAACTGTGGGGGTACTGACCCAAAAGGCGTTCAGAGTGCAAGGTTCACAAGGCTACTGTAGGTGGGTTATGGGATTGTCACCCTACTTCCGCCATGCTACTGGCAGGGGGGACGATGAGCTGGACAATCAGAGAGGAAGGCTGCTGGCTGGGCGCCCAGCTCTAAAAGCCAGCGCCAGCAGCAGCACAGAAGTGAGGGTCACACCGGGTATGGAGGGTGGGTTACAATAGGTCTGGTTTTCCTGGCAGTCTCCCGCCTGAGTGGATGGGAGGTGACATCTGGAGCCACAGCGTCTCTGTGCAGGGAGGTAATAGCTGCAGCTGGAGCTGCGGCCTCTGCACAGGGAGTGTGACAGTTGCAGCCGCAGCCTCTCCACATGGGGAGGTGACAGCTCAAGCTGCAGCCTCTCAGCATGATGGGGAACGGTGTCAGCTTGAACCGCCAAGCTTCCTACAGCTGGGGGAAATTTCCAGAGGTGAGTCTGACCCGTCCCAGGAGCAGCCCCTGACGGGGAAGAGGACGTCTTGTCCCTCCTCATCCCCAGCTGGGACTAGCAGCTGGAGCCCTGCGCAGGATGGGAGCCCCCAACTCCATGCCAGATTTCACAGGGTAGATCAGATTTCACGGTTCGTGATATGTTTTCACAGCCATGAATTTGGTAGGGCCCTACTAATTAAATATTAAACACAAGATATACTGGGTTAGTCAGAGAACGGTGCTAGCTTATAAAGATCTTAATTTATTATAAGTGATTCAGGTTGCCCGATGTTTTCCATTTTAAGACCCTGTTTTCAGTTGCTGACAACTTTGCCAAATTTAAATTGCTTGGGCTGAAACTTTCCACGATGGGTGTCTAACTCAAGTTGAATTTTTTTTAAAGTTTCACCTAAAACAGTTCAGCTATTTAACACAACAAAATTAAGGAAAATAACTTGTTTTGCCCAAGCTAAAAATATTTTTGATAACTGTTTTTGTTATTGGAGCAAAGACTTTGTTGGAGCAAAGACTTGAAATTTAGCATGGGTGTATGGCCTTTGAGTCAGAGATGGCCTTCTGACATCCATGTGAAAATCCCTCCAAATTTGGCCACACTACATGCCTGTGAAAAATCTGTCTGCACGTTCTCAGTAGAGGCTTGTTACAGTTTGGCAGCAAAATTCTCTGATGAATCCAGCTCCACTGAGCATGCTCCATCTCCTCACATCTTCTACAAGCTGACCAGACTGCACATGCAGAATGACTAATCGTGCTCCTTCCCAAGGCTAAGCAGGAATTTTACGGCAATTGCTGCTCCCAGGTTCCAGGGGTGCCTGCGATACCAGGCACCAGAACTGAGAGCAGTGAGACACTCTCTCTCCTGTGCTGTCTCTGCTGTGACATAGGCAGTTTGGAGGAGAGCGATGAGACAAACTGACTTGAGTGCAGCAGAGTAAGGAATAGGGTGCTGGAGGGGAAAAGATGAAAAGTGTGGGGACGAGGGCAGGACCTCTGTCTGGGAGGATGGATAAGAGCCTAGGAAGGAACAGAGTTAGGAGCAGGAGCCAGGAGAGAGGGTACAAGCACAAGAGCAGGGGGGCAATAATGAGGGTCATGAGAGTAGGAACAAGAGGTAGGAGGGAGAGGCAGAAGCTGGGCTGGGGGAGGGCAAGATGGGCAGGGTCAAGATTGAAGCAGAGGCGACAGAGAGGTCTGTCATCACTTGAGTGTACTCTCCTAAAGAACCTGGAATGAATCCCATTATTCTGGAGTCTTGACATTCCTATGATGTCTCATAAATAGCTCTAAAACCCACTGACAAAGCATGTGTCTCCATGCCACTCTAGTGGCAGGTCTGCTTAGAAGAAAACAGCCATCTATTGCTACCAGTTACTGTTGGGCTGAAATGGTAGAGGACTGTGCTGTGGATGTAACTATCCCAATCATGGTGATGACCCACATGTGGGAGTCAGTATGGTAACACAGGATGGCATTTTTATCTTTCAGTTTTTAAGTTTTTAAAAAACTTGGGAAATTACATCCAAACAGCAATGTTCATTCAGTTTGCAAAGGCAAACCCTCAAATGTTAGGGGATGTCAGAATTAAGGTTGCCAGTGCAACCTTAATTCAGCCCTTTTGTGCACAAGGCATAATGATGCTGTCTTTGAATACAAGGTCGCCTACTCTTTTTTCCACAGGCTTTTTATGATGTAATATCTATCTGTCTATATAGATAGATATAGATATATCTAAATACAGAGGTTACACACACACACATACATATAGTGCTGGTTTATTGTTATATTTATTTTTCTGACAGTGACACCTAAGGTCCAGGGTCCCGTTGTACTAGATACTATACAAACATAAAGAGCTTAGGGTTGGTTTTTTGTTCTGTCTAGACTACAGTTGATGTAGGAACAGAGGAGGTATGACCAAAAGTTACTTTTGTTACCTTTTGTGCCTCCCCTATTCTGGGGGCAGCTTCAGGCCTTCTCAGCCTCCAGCATGCGTTACACTTGGCTGCTTATGGCCCCTCAGAGCTGTTTCAGAAGCCTGTAGCCAGAGTGCAGCAATGTAGAGGGGACATAGCACACAATCTGGCCCATATTATACATATATTTATTAACAACAAATAAGACACGGGACATTTCCTGGGAATTAAATACTGGTTGTGGGGAGCTCAGGAACCATCCACCACCAGTTATTAATTCCTACGAAATGCCCTGCACTCAGGGCCAGTGCAAGGAAGTTTCGCGCCCTAGGTGAAACTTCCACCTTGTGCAACCCCCCCACACCCAGCTAACCCCACCCCCCATGGCAGCTAACCACGCCCACCTGCCCCCCCACCAGAGGAGGGGCCCCCCCCGCAGCAGCTAACCCAGCCCCTAACCTGGGGAGCCTGCTGCCCCCCTCCCCCCCCCAGCAGCTACCCCCCTGCAGAAGCTAACTCCGCCTGGGGAGACACCACCCCCCTGCGGCAGCTAACCCTGCCTGGGGAGCCCACCCCAGCTCACGGCTCCACCTCCTCCGCTGAGCACGCCGGCGCTGCTCTAAGCCTTCTCTCCTGCCAGGCTTGCGACACCGATTGGAGGAGAATTAGAGCGGGGGCTGTGTGCTCAGTGGAGGAGGCAGAGCGGAGGTGATCTGGGGCGGGGAGTGGTTCCCCTGTGCACTCCCCTACCCCCTGTTACTGCAGGTGGCCCTCCCCCCTGCCCCAGCTCACCTCCACTCCACCTCCTCGCCTGAGCGGGTTTTAGGCGCTTTCAACCTAGTTTGCCTAAGTGGTTGCACCGGCCCTGCCTGCACTATTGCATTACTGCCTTGATAAGATGAAAATAGGGCTATGGATTTACGTGTATATATGTGTGTGTGCGGTATGTGTGTGTCCATTCCAGTTGGTATATATGGAGCATTACTAGAAAATTAATACCTTGCTTATTAACCCATCTTGTTACATGAATCATCACTCAACATTCATTGAATTTAGAAGTTCTAAACCTGAATTGTTGAGCAACTGATACTTGAATGAGAGATTAAGGAAATCACCTGCTTAGATCTGATTCTGCAGGATATCAGATGTCACAGTGTTTAATGGGCTTGATCCTGAAAGATACTGATCGCCCTGGCAACATGCAGAATGCTCTCAATTGCCATTGTTTTGAGTGGTTGTTGAGGATGCTCAGCACCGCACAAGATTGGGCCATGCATTAACATAGAACTTCAAAAGGCTCTAGGATGAATTTCCTTTGAAGACTGGATCGCAGAGGATTTTCTGTTTGCCTTTATCTTGTTTCCTGTCTGCCTTCTGTTCCATCTATGCATTCACACAATGCAGGAAAGAGGAAAAGGAAGCTCTTCCCAGCAACACAAATTTCATTTCAAGGAAGGCATGAAATCTCACTGATTTGCTTCTTCAATTAACATTTAAGAACTCTCTTTAGTATTAAAGATTAAATTATCTCAGAACCCTATTCTCATTTGATTCTTGGAAGTTATGGAATCAAAACATGACACTGAACTTCAAGAAAGATTGACCCTTTAGAAAACAGGACAGCAGTGTTATCCTTGGGAGTTAAGGGATGAAGAGCAGCTCCCAATAGAGTAAGACTTATCTGTCATGGAGTCCGAAAGTTAAAACTCAGCAGACTGTATTTGTGTGTGATTGTCTTTGAAAATATGGTGGATCTCTTGCTGCATACATTTAATACATTATCCCTAGGGCCCTACCAAATTCACAGCCATGAAAAATGCATCACAGAACGTGAAATCTGGTCTTTTTGTGCTTTTACCCTATACTATACAGATTTTCATAGGGCAGACCAGCGGTTCTCAAATTGGGAGTCCTGACCCAAAAAGGAGTTGCAGGGGAGGTCACAAGGTTATTTTAGGGCAGTTGTGGTATTGCCACCCTTACTTCTGCACTGCTTTCAGAGCTGGGCAGCGGGAGAGCGGTGGCTGTTGGCTGAACACCCAGCTGTGAGGGTGTATGGAACTTCATTGAAGTCAATGAGAATTGTATGTGCCGAGGGCTTGAGACATCGGGTCTTAGGTGTGGCAAGTTGCCAGAGTAGTCCCGCAGGTGAATAAAGGGTAGAGTTTGGGTGTCCCTGTTCTGCCCTCTGGGTTTTAAGTTGTTTTCCTTGTGTGTTCTTCTGTTCAAACATCTACTTATTAAAAACCACAAAAGCATGAGATGGGAATGATGGGAGGAAAGAGAGAGAGGAATAAAGAGAGAAAAACAAACCTAACCTTGCCATGAATTTTGCTTTGTGGGGGATGGTCCTTGGGGAGTGAATAGTTGGGGAAAGGAAGTGCCTCAACTGATAATGCAAAAATAGTAAAACATAGATTTTTAAAAGGACACTGTCTACTAACTTTTCAGTTCCTTGTGAAAGCCTCTTATGGCTGAAAATAACATTTTCCCCTCTTGGTTTTGTGAACTGTTGATATCCCCTCGTTCTGCCCCTCACAGGCCTTGGTTAATGATGAAACAGAAATCAGTAGTCATTGTGGGACTGGGGCAATGGATTTTAAAATATAATCGGCTGAACATGCATCTGATGAAGTGGGTATTCACCCGCAAAAGCTCATGCTCCAAAACGTCTGTTAGTCTATAAGGTGCCACAGGACTCTTTGCTGCTTTTACAGATCCAGACTAACACAGCTACCCCTCTGATACTTGAAGTTAAAGGAGTTACCTCAGGGATGAATTGGGTCCATGCTTTTTAATTTACAAATCAGAGCACTTTTTTCTTTCAGTATAACAGAAAAGATGTCACATATGTTCTCTAAATACTTATCAGTGTTGTTTTAAAGTTCAATATTGTCCTCTGTGGTTTTCTTAGGAAAGACTGTGGACATGAGGCAACCTCATTTATATGCTCCCCACACGGAGCTGTGCTTACATCCAAAGATTAGAAGGACTAAGGAAAGTGGGTATCTTACCAGTGCAGGCTGAAACCAGTGAAAATTTTCCTAACTAAGATGGATGGTGGGGTAGGGATTGTTACTAGAGACTGTGGTAACAGATATTCACTAGGGCCTCTCGTCTGGGAAGGGCAGAGGGAGTTGTACTTCTGACATCCTCGCTGGTTTTCTGGTTACACCTCCTAAAAAGAACTTAGCCATATAGAATCCCATAGCTGTAGCTTGTGCAGAAGCGTTTACATTCAACTAGGATGTAGATGTCAAAGGTCAAAGTTCACGTTTTGCCTTCTTCTTTCTCACCCCCTTCCCTCAATTTTATAGGGCGATATCCATGAGGATTTTTGCAGTGTTTGCAGGAAAAGCGGGCAGTTGCTGATGTGTGACACATGTTCACATGTGTATCACCTGGACTGTCTGGACCCACCTCTGAAAACCATTCCCAAGGGCATGTGGATCTGTCCCAAATGTCAAGACCAGGTATTGTTTGAAAGATAGGGAGTTACACACAGTGCACTACAAAGATTTTCCGAGTTAAAGAAAACAACCTGATCACTTGGCTTAGATTGGAACAGCCTGACATTGAGCAAATCTATTTGATCTGTAATTAGGTTTGTGTGAATTTCATCAAATTGCCACTGTTTGAATGCTCACAAATACTAAGCCTTTAAGTCTTGCTTTTGTGCTCCCAGACTCAGGGTCCTTTTGTGTTACCCTTGTGTTTCAACTCTGCTTTTCTGGGGCAAAGCACACAAACTTTTGGGAAAGGTTCTCTATGACCCATAAGGATTTTCCTGTAGCTTTTTTATTCAGAATTTCTCTGAAAGGTGGTAGTTCTTTGTCTAAAGTGACTAAGATATTTGCACAAGCCTACCCGTAATAGAGAGAGAAAATACTGAGCCAGTGCTTGCTGGTAAAACCCAAACATTAGAGAGATTGTCATTCCTGTTCTCTTTCATGGTACATTCAGTGTCAGAATAATGACTATCGATGAATGACTTGGACGTTCTTCCCTCAAAAAATCTCTGTAAAAGTATACAAATGGATTGGAATAATGAGATGATATTTCATCCATTAATGGCATAAAGATTACAAGATAAAGAAATAAACTGCTGTTTTCATTTTCTCTATTTTGGAATGTCAAGAATTACAGTGGATTGCTTTTAAGCCAGCAGCCAAAAGCTATTAACATACTGTCTGACCTAAGAGTAGGGTGACCAGACAGCAAATGTGAAAAATCAGGATGGGGTGAGGGGGTAATAGGAGGCTATATAAGAAAAAGACCCAAAAATCGGGACTGTCCCTATAAAATCTGGACATCTGATCACCTTACCTAAGAGAGTGCCTTAGTAGTCTATGTGAGCCTCTTTTAACCAGATAATAACATAAGAAAACAACCTGGCATTTCCACATGCATGTTACATAACGCAACAAAAAAACAAACAAAAACTCCCGGTAGATTAAATTACTCGATATGGTTGTAGCTGAAGGAGGAGGGGGCACAGCCTGGCTTTCACACTCACCCCCGCCACCACCACCGCTGGTTTATGTTTTACTGAAAAGTTGCCAGAAAATAAATTAAAAAGTGTCAGAGACATTTTGCTTTAGAGTGACTCCAGCCTCAGTCCCCTGGGTCATTCCTCTGGTGAGCTACCAAGATTCATTCTTCCTCCCTAAATAAGGTATCTTAAGAGGGAATCTGTTTATCCTCTTAAAGATAAGTATGATGCTTGTCCTTATAAGGAGAGTTTGGCAATACCAGTAACGTGGTCCTGAGAGCAGCTGGAGATGGGAAAGTGACATGTCTTACCTGTTTGAAAGTGTGAAGTTCATATGTGTGGTGCAGAGGCTTTCCAGGAACAACTTAGATCAGCAGTTTGTCTGAGCCATGAAACCATGTTCCTGTCGTCTGGCAAGTTTGAGATCAGATATGTTGTCTTTTCATTCCTCTTTAACCTGTGAAGTTTCATGAGCAGAAGATGTTTGTGGTTATGAGGGAGTGAGAAAATGCTGACATTTATGATAAATCAACCTCTGTTGTGGAGGCTATAACACAGATGCAAATAATTCCCTCTGTTGAACCTCGGAACAGGATTGCAAGGCATTATGTTAACAGGTTGTGCCTAATGATAGTCATGAAAGAAACTCTTGTCTCACCCTCTCTTTTTGTCTCATCCCTTTTTCTTTCTCCCTTTCCCAGAGGTAAAATGTGTGCCAGTTAAATGTACACACTCTTTTCTTTCAGATGCTGAAGAAGGAAGAAGCAATCCCATGGCCGGGGACTTTAGCAATTGTTCATTCATATATTGCATACAAAGCAGGTAGGAAAACAGAGAACACCTTTGCATTGCTTTCATGTTTGTAAAATGTTATTTTGGGAATGGTATTGGGTCGGACTTGTTTTAAAGAGGAAATTAAGAGGGAAAACCCTTGATAACCCAAGTAATAATGTGAAAAGGGCAGTCTGGGTACTTTGTGAAAGCTTCATGTGACTCTTCATTTATGCAGGTGCAATTTCAAGTATGATACAATGTGCCCATTGTATAAAGTAGCTTAGAGACTCCATCTGAAGAACATAACAGGGACTCTTTAAATATTCATCATTGAGAGGATTATTATTCCCTTTTACAGCAAAAGAAGAGGAGAAACAGAAGCTACTTAAATGGAGTTCAGATTTAAAACAAGAAAGAGAACAACTAGAGCAGAAGGTCAAACAGCTCAGCAATTCCATAACAGTAAGTATTTTTCTCTGCTGTAATGCTACACTTGTTCTCTGCAGCCCTTTCATTCTAGCACCATGCAAGCAGGCAGAGCATAAGTCTGGAGACTGGTACTATAGGCCTGATCCAACTTCCATAGAAGTCAATGGGAGTAAGCTTCTATTTGAGCTTTGCTCTTTCTCCTGCCCTTTGGATCTTTTGGATGTTTAAAGTACAGCTACATTAACTCATGCTAGCTGTACCTTGCAGATGTACAGTAACCCATAATACCAACAGTTGACAAACACAATCCATGGAGATGTATAGTGGACTCTATGGCTCTTATTTTTATTACAGAGGAGCAGCCTAAGTAGCTACAGGTCCTAATATCTGATGCTTCGTTTTATTCTGGATCAGTAGGCCAAATTGCATGGTGGGACTTACAGCACTGGTGCACGGCCCTATCATATCTAAAATGAAAGCAACTGCAGTGGTCTTCATGCAGGGCCAGCTCTAGCAATTTCGCCGCCCCAAGCACAGCGGCACGCCGCAGGGGGCGCTCTGCCGCTCGCCTGTCCCGCGGCTCCGGTGGACCGCCGCAGGCTTCCCTGTGGGGGGTCCAGTGGTCCCGCGGCTCTGGTGGACCTCCTGCAGGCGTGCCTGCGGATGCTCCACTGGAGCTGCAGGACCAGTGGACCCTCTGCAGGCACGCCTGCGGGAGGTCCAGCGGAGCTGCCTGCCGCCCTCCTGGCAGCCGGCAGAGTGCCCCTCGCGGCGTGCCACCCCAAGCACGCGCTTGGCGCACTGTGGCCTGGAGCCAGCCCTGTCTTCATGTTACTCACAGGTTTGGCCCTCAGATTCCTGACAAGTTACCAAGGCAGTCTTCATTTGGGCAAACTTTGAGTGCCCCTGCCTAATGTTAATTACAGCTTCCCACACTTTCTCCCTATCCAGAAACTAGGTTTTCCGCCTTGTTTTGTAAAAGTAATAACTAGAACCTATGTGTTAGCATGTAACTTACTCTCATCATCATACACAGGGTGGACTCCTAAGTCACCACATATAAACATGAGCCCCTCAGGAGGTCCCATGTTAATATCAGAGAACTATAAATGCTAAGTTCTGTTCCATAGCCAACATTTATGACATCATACAGTTCTTCTTCGAGTGATTGCTTATGTGTATTCCACAGTAGGTGTGTGTGCTCACCACGTGCACCTGTGCCGGAAGTTTTTCCCCTAGCAGTACCCGTAGGGGAACGCTCCAGCAACCCCTGGAGTGGCACCTCAATGGCACGGTATAAGGAGCACGCGTGCTTCCCCCCCCCCCCCCTCCGTCAGTTCTTTCTTGAGTGTGCTGAAGCACCTTGCCAGTGAAGGTGCTTTGGGGCTGCTCTGCTCCAGCTTTCTTATAGCTCGTCCCCGAAACTGCTTGTTTATTCAGTGTATGGTACCTGTAGTTAGTTGTTTAGTTTAGCTGGAGCGCCTGGGCCGGGGCTTGCCTTGTGCCCCAGGTTTTAAGTCGTGCAACACTTATAGGCAATCTGTGCCACTGAGTGATCTGCATGGGGACTGTCTACGCTGTTGGGGGAAACCCATCTCAGCGATCGCTGCAAGATTTGCGAGTTCTTTAAGCCTCAGACCAAGAGAAAAAAGGACATTAGGCTCCAGGCTATCCTGATGGAGTCGTCAGAGGAGATGGAGGAGCCCTTGGACTCCCTGTTTAATGTGCTGTCCTCCTCAGCACTGGACAGGGTGGCCTTGCCTCTCTGTGAAGGAGTGCTAAAATTTCAAATGCCCTGTGGCAAACCCTGGCCTCACTGGCCCCCATCCTTTAAGAGAGCGGAACACAATTATTTTGTACTCGCCAAGGGGCATGAATATTTATACACCCACCCTGCTCCTAACTCCCTGGTGATCAAGTTGGTCAACCACAAGAATGGCAGGGCCGCCCGGCCCCTACCCCAAAAAATAAAGATTCGCGGAGGCTGGACTCTTATGGAAGAAAAATTTATTCGTCCTCGAGCTTCCAGTTACAGATGGCGAACCATCCAACCAACCTCCTGGGTCAGTATGAGTTCAAGCTGTGGGGCTCCCTGCCCAAGTTCGAGGACTCTTTCCAGGAGCGTGACAGGAAGGAGTTCAAAGCGCTGGTGAAGGAGGGTACAGCAGCTGCCAGCAACCCTGCAGGCAGCTTTGGATGCAGCAGACACGGCTGCGTGGTCCATGGCCTCCGCAGTGTCCATAAGAAAGGCATCGTGGCTCCTGCTCTCTGGGTTGTCAGCAAGGCGCAGACCTCCCTGCAGGACCTCCCATTTGACAGCAAAGCTCCATTTGTGGAACAAACGGATACAAAGCCGCATGGCTTGAAAGACTCCTGCACGACTCTCCAGACTCTAGGTCTCTCTGTTCTGGCTCCGGCTAAACCTAAGTTCAAGCCACAGCAGACTCCTGCTCAGGCCACCCACCCAAAATATAAGAACGCTTGTAAGAAGTCGCAGGACTATAAGAGGTGCCCACTGAGGCAGTCTCGCCCTGGCCCCCAGCCTGGATCCTCCATGGGCAAGCAAATGGGGAAAAGGTGATTTTGACGGGACGCCCAGGGGTGCCCTGCCAGTTTTCATCAGGGATCCACCCTCAATAAAGCTTCCCTTCTCCAATCGGTTGTGTGCTTTCCTCCTGGAGTGGTCGCAGCTGACCTCAGACCGATGGGTCCTCAACACCATCTCCCGGTGCTACACCCTCCAGTTTACTTCCTCCCCGCCCAGCCACCCCCCACCTCTGTCCCTCCTGGGTGACCCCTTGCACAAGGCTCTGCTCGAGCAGGAGGTGGGGCGGCCTGGGCCTAGGAGCAATGGACGTGGTACCCGGGGAGTTCAAAGGCAAGGGGTACTGCTCCCACTATTTCCTTATCCCGAAGGCCAAAGAGAGGGTCAGGCCCATCTTGGATCTGCGAGGCCAGAACCAATACATGGTGAAGCTCAAGTTCTGCATGGTCTCCCTGGCCTCCGTCATCCCCTCCCTGGCTCCCGGGGACTGGTACACTGCCCTCGATCTGTAGGACGCGTACTTCCACATTCATATATTTGAGGGGCACAGATGCTTCCTCCGTTTCACAGTGGGGCAGGAACACTACCAATTTATGGTCCTCCCATTTGGCCAATCCACTGCCCCCAGGGTATTCATGAAATGTATGTCGGTGGTGGCGGCCTACCTCAGGCACCGAGGGGTCCAGATCTTCCCCTATCTGGATGACTGGTTCGTCAAGGGCAGCTCCCGGTTGCAGACATGGGATCATGTGGTGCTTCTTTTCACCTGCACCACTTTGGGCCTGTTGGTAAACAACAGCAAGTCCATGTTAGTCCTGGTTCAACGCATAGAGTTTATTGCGGCGGTCGTGACGCATCATCGGCCAGAGCCTCCCTCTGACCAGACAGATTCAAGACCCTGAAGGGGCTCATCGACACAGTCACAAGGTTTCCGGTGACAACAGCCAGAGCTTGCCTCCAGCTCTTGGGTCACGTGTCGGCATACACGTATGTGGTCCTTCACGCCAGACTCAGGATGTGGCCACTCCATCTCTGCTTGGCCTTGGAGTTCTCCCAGGCCAGGGACGGGATTGACAAAGTCCTCATGGTACCCAAGCCAGTGATCACCTCCCTACAGTGGTGGTCCTCCCCGAGAAACATGCTCCAGGGGGTTCCGTTCAGGGCAGGCCCCCTGTTGCTGGAAGTGGTGTCTGATATGTCAGGCCTGGGATGGGGGGCCCATGTGGGGAACATTCAGACCCCAGGTCTATGATCGGCTCAGAATCTGACCCTCCACATAAACGTCAAGGAGCTCAGGGTGGTATGGCTGGCATGCATGGCTTTCCGCTTACACCTGGAGGGCCGGGTGGTCAGGGTCCCCACGAACAACATGGCCTCAATGTTCTACATCAACAAGCAAGGTGGGGCCCGATCCTCTGCCCTCTTCCGCAAAGCCCTCAATCTGTGGGATTTTTGTATAGGCCACGACATCTGCCTACAGGCCTTCCATCTGCACAGCGCCCGGAAAACGTGGGCAGATCGCTTGAGCAGGGACTTCTTCTCTCAGCACGAGTGGTCTCTCCACCCAGAGGTGGTTCATAGACTTTTCCAAGTGTGGGAAACTCCCCAGGTAGACCTGTTCGCAACTCGGCAGAACCATCACTGTCCCTGGTTCTGCCCCGGGGCCAGGGGATGGGGTGCTGTCTCAGATGCCATCCTCCTGTCCTGGTCAGGCCAGTTTCTCTATGCCTTTCCACCATTCCCGCTGATCGGCAAGGTCCTGGAAAAGATAAAGACAGACAAGGCCAGGGTCCTTCTGATTGCCCTGGCATGGCCCAGGCAGCATTGGTACGGGACCCTCACAGGTCAGGCGATCACCCCTCAGTAGCCATTGCTGTCCCGCCCAGACCTGCTTTCCCAGGACTAGGGTCACCTCCTCCACCCCAGCCTAGCGGCAATCTTCCTCATGGCCTGGGTGCTCAATGGTTAGGTCGGGAGCAAAGGATGTGCTTGGAAGGGGTTCAGCATGTCCTCCTAGAAAGCAGGCTGCCCTCCACGTGCCAAGCCTACTTGGCAAAGTGGTCTTGGTTTTCCAGATGTGCTGCGAGCGGGGTGTTTCCCCAGTGGCCAGTCCAATCCAGCTTAGTTTGGACTACCTCCTTCACCTTAGAGCCCAGGGCCCGGTACCCTTGTCAGTCAAGGTGCACCTGGCGGCCATATTGGCCTTCCATCCACCGGTGCAGGGCCACACGGTATTTTCCCATGCTATGACTGTCCGATTCCTTAAGGGGTTAGATCGCCTCTTCCCATATGTTAGGCCCCCTGTCCCGCAGTGGGACCTAAACCTAGTGTTGGCCCATCTCACGGGTTCTCTGTTTGAGCTGCTAGCCATGTGCTCCTGGTCACACCTCTTTTGGAAGGTGGCCTTCCTGGTTGCGATCATGTTGGCTAGGCGGGTCTCAGCGCTCAGGGCCCTGACCTCTGAGCCCCTGTACACACTGTTTCATAAAGATAAGGTCCATCTCTGCCCACACCCTTCATTCCTCCCAAAGGTGGTCTCCGCGTATCACATGGCTCAGGACATTTTTCTGGTGGTCCTCTGCCCCAAGCCTCATGCCTCAGTGAGGAGTGCTGCCTCCACAGGCTGGATGTGAGACGGGCTCTGGCTTTCTACCTGGAGTGGACGAAGCCATTCAGAAAGTTCTTGCAACTGTTCATTGCCTCGGCCTAGCGCATAATAGGTCAGCCGATCTCCACTCCACTCCACTCAACTGGATCACCTCGTGCATCCGTACCTATTATGACCTGGCGGGAATCCCTCCATCACCAATTGCGAATGTGCACTCAACTCTGTTGCAGGCCTTGTCGGCTGTCGCCTTGGCCCATGTCCCCATTCAGGACATTTATAGGGCTGCTACATGGTCTTCAGTTCACACATTCACCTCACACTATGCGATCGTCTCCCAGACCAGGGATGACGCCGGGTTCAGCAGGGCTGTGCACTGTCCCGAGAATTTGTGAACTTCTACCCACCTCCAACAGATATAGCTTGGAATCACCTGTTGTGGAATACACATGAGCAATCATGTGAAGAAGAAAAGACAGTTACCTTTTCCATAACTGGTGTTCTTTGAGATGTGTTGCTCGTATCTATTCCACATCCCACCCTCCTTCCCCTCTATTGGAGTTGTCTGGCAAGAAGAAACTGAGGGTAGGGGGAGTACACAGCGCCCCTTATACTGCGCCATGGAGGTGCCACTCCAGGGGTTGCTGGAGCGCTCCCCTATGGGGTACTGCTAGGGGAAAAACTTCTGGCACCAGTGCACATGGGGAGCACACACACCTATTGTGAAATAGACATGAGCAACACATCTCGAAGAACTCCAATTACGGAAAGGTAACTGTCTTTTTGATTTCACTGTACTCACCCTCACACACTTTGGGATATATTTTTTTTCTATTTAAAAAAATATTTATAAGGTGTCTAATGTCCAAAGATATCTAATGCTGAACATAGTAGAATAACTCAGATAAATAATATATATGAAAAGGCTACATATATCCTTTTTAAGAAAGTAAAAATCATAGTGGTGAAAGGTGCTGGATTAACAGCTTTGGGGACTAGAATGTTCTCTTTGTCACTGGAAGGCTAGGCTGAGCTGACCTGGCAAGGAACAGTGCATGTGTTCTCAAGCGATGTGCATGGGCAGCACCCACTCACTGACGTGCTTCAGCCCTCACCCAGAAGAACTATCTATAGGTGAAGAGGGCAGTCCACTCTCTATGGACCACTCATTATTTACCTCTTAACTCAAACTGCCAACATGGGGCCAATTAGTTCCAATTGTGGTGGTGGTTTTTCTGCTGCTGTCATATATATGTTAAAAGTTGGACTCAGACCAGGAGGATTTGAAGATCAGTATAGATAAAAGGCTTCAAAACTTTTTTTAAAAAGATATCTTTCTGCAGGACATCTGTTGGGGCCTATATGGTTTATACATCATTAAATTGAACCACATCTGTAGAGAAGGTATTGGCTGCCTTCTCCTTTTTCTTTTAGTGAGTTTCAATCATGGATTCCTGACATCAAGTGGTTAAGTTAATTTGCCTTGCCTATTGCTAGAGCTTCTTGATTTTTTTTTTGTAACATGCAAGAAAAAAATGGCCACAAAATAAGATTTTTAAATGAAGAGGGCATTGCATCTTTCTCTTCAAGTCCCTCTTTTTATTTATGGGGCGGGAATGATGTTTCTGCTAAAATAGGCAAAACTGTATGTGAAAGTAAGGCTCTTTCCCATTAGCAGGACCCATGTGCTCTCAACAAAGTCATCTCTTACAGTAAGCCTGCATTTGCAGATCTGAGTTGGAGGAATTTCAGAAATGCAATACTAATAGAAAATTATCAAAACTTGCTAGTTTCAGCTGGACATTAACCCCATATTTTCCTCCAGAAGAACACAATAGGATGGAGGCATCTCTAGTGATTTCCTAATCTGTAAGGGAAATGACATAAATGGGGGCAGAGCAGGTGGTAGTTACCTGCTGGCAATTTAACTTATCTGTCTGTAAATATTAATTAATTTGTGTGTGCAGCTTTGAGGTTTGTCTTCCTCCAAGCTGAGAAAGTGAACTTCCAGGTGCAGCCGTTTCTGGAACTCTCCTCCTTGCTAGATGCCTATAACTGGGTTGATGAACATCCAAATTCCTTGCCCTCTTCCATTCTGCTAATTATCTTTATGGGTGTGATGGTTGAGCTTTTTGTTGTTCTAATTTGCTGCAGAAATGTATGGAAATGAAGAATACAATCCTGGCAAAACAGAAGGAGATGCACAGCTCCTTGGAGAAGGTAAAACAGCTGGTCCGCCTCATCCAAGGCATTGACCTTTCAAAATCCATAAACTCTGAGGTCAATTCAGTAGCCATCTCTAATGGCATGGACTCAACTAACAATGCTAATGCTGCCGCCTCCACCCCAGCCCCTTCCCAGGGCTGCATGGTGAACTGTAACAAAGGCGATGAGACTAAATAACACAGTGGGGTAAGAAGGAGCCAAGGGAGGTGGCAGCGAGGAGGAGCAGCGAAATAATGAAACTCTAGAAAAGCAAAACTGGATTTCTTCTGGAAAGGGCAGAATTCTTTAGTTCTTTGGTTCCAGAGAGAGCGTGAAGATGCTTGTGCCAGGCGGCACCGGAGTTTGCCAATTGATCCTTCTTATTCTGTGTGTACATGCAAAGTTTGGATCATGTTACATGAATAGTGCCAGCTGGGGGTTCTTTGCCAGCACCATGCCAAGTGAAATAATATATTTACTCTCTCTATATTTTACACCAGTGTGTGCCTGCAGCAGCCTCCACAGCCACTATAGGTTTGTTTTATTTTTGTTTGGGGTGAGGAGCAGGGATGAGGGAGGAGAGCAGGTTTCAAATCCTTATTTGCAGAACAGTTTGTTTAGCTAGGGAAAAAATAAGTCCAAAGAGCCTGTGGGCTTTTCCTGTTTCTAAACTCTCAGTACTATTAAACCAAAAAAACAGAAGTATAAATTAACAAATCCCAGTGCCCAGAGGGGACAAGTCTATCAAATAAGCAGTATTTACTATTGTTTAGACAGGAGATGTACAAAACAAAGTGGGGATGGATTTTTTCACTGAGTAACGAGCACATGTGCAAGCTGGGGATTTTCTGTCCTGGCACCTTTGGGTTAACCCTGTTTCTTCACACTAGACAAATGAAATGCATTGGAGAATTGGATTGGTTTGGATCTTCAAGTTGATCCAGGAAGCCTTTGTTGGGAGAGAGAGAGAGAGAGAAGAGGGGACCAAAATGGTTGAGTTGAAGCATTGAAAGGGGGTGTCAAGGGAAAATGTGCATCAATGACTTTACTTGAAAACGAGATTCCAATCCTTTTCTATATTTATAAAACAAAAATATCCTGAACAAAGCAGCACATGACCCAGATGTGTGAACTGAACAGAGAAATGTCCTTTTCTTTCATTTCCTCTCTTTCTTTTGGTAACAAAAAATAATTAAGGAATAGAAAAGCTGTTATTCAGGCTGACAGTCTAATTAAAGAGGTAGATGGGACCTTGCATGGTATAGATTAGAAGTAATAGTGTCAGTGAGATACAGTGAGTCTTTGTGAGTCCTTGTGTCATCGTTTTGGGCACTGTTTTTTTATGCAAGGGCAAAATCTTTGTATCTGGGGAAAAAACAACTTTTTTAAAATTAAAAAGGAAAATAAAAGATATTGAGGTCTTCCTAGTGTTACTTAAAATAAGATCAAGGTAAGAAACATTGTAAAAATTATAAAAGTGCTATTTGTTTCCTAAACAAGTGATTTCTATTAAAAAGGTGTCAGAACTGGAGAAAATGCTGTGTGCTTAGAATTTTTTGACACAGACTTTGCCTATTATGATGACATTCTGCTGTGTTTGTGTTTTATAATCCCGTGGGGCAGGTTTCTGTAGGTTATATCATACATGCCACTGGCTGAATTCTAAGTGCTGCAACTCACTCTCCATCGGGAGGAACTCTCTGTGTTGTCTCTCCTTTTATCACATCTCCCCATTCTTTTGTGTGTTAGTAACCCAGAAAAGAGCACTGGCAGTTTGATTGTTAAAGCCTTTATGCTTTTGTAATATTTAAATATGGACTGATTAGAGCACAGGTGTAGAATTAATTGGGATGAAAGACAGTGGATTTGTTACACCTGAAATCTCCTTTTGTTATATCAACTTATTTCAGAAATCCATCTCTTTCATATTATAGTGTGATGGGAGGGTAGCAGAGCATGTCTTGTGAGTTTCATTGTTATAGGGATTGTTTGTGTCAGTTAAGAGTGCTGGACATGCAGTGCTATCAGTTCTGTTAATGCATATGAATACATTGGGCCAAGGCCTGTTCTCATTTAAATCAATGGCCAAACTCCCTCTGGCTTCAGTGGGAGCAATGTTTGGCATACTATGCAGAGGGACTCAGGCAGAGCTCCTTGTGTGGTGGTGAGTGGTGCATGTGTTTTAATAGCCAGGTAGACCTGCTCTGGTGGTGGCAATGAACACTGAAAAGCTTTGCATTTTGCCTACTATGTTCTGGACAAAGCAGAGTGAATACCCTGACCTTGGCATAGCCTGAGAATCTCACTGCAGCTGTAGCTGCATATGCTTCTTGGAGATTCTTGGCACTGTTTCCTTCACTCTCCATTACTGTCTGTTTTCGCTAGCACTTTGTTCCTCAAGGACACTTCCCCTTCTCCAGTGAAGTGAACATACACTTTTTACAGCTCTGAGCCCAGGAGTTGATCCTCAGTTCTTACATTTGTCAGTAGATTTGGAGGAGGAATTCTTGTGTGCTCTTTTCAGCTTGCGCTATGATAAACTAGATGTTATCTTCAGATATCTTTGTTCTGTTCTGAAGCCAGTTAAGCAGCAAAGATCAGTTAGCAGGAGGGGCCAAGCAGGAACGCAGCCCTTGAAACATATTTATTAAAACTGATCAAAGGAAATACTTTTTTTTTTAACAACACACAATTAACCTGAGTAACTCATTGCCACGAGGTATCATTGGGGCCAATTGCTTAGTAGGATTTTTAAAAGGATCCAGTATTTATAGAGATAATGAGAGACAAATAAACTAGGGATATAAGCCTTCTTGCTTTAGGGCATAAGCCAGCCACTACAGAGAGGTTTCTTGCACCTCTCTCTGAAGATACTATATCAGAGACAGGCTACTGGATTAGATGGACCCCCAGTCCTACCTGGCATGGCAATTCTCATGTTCCTGTGATTCCCCCAATGTTATCTTCACAGTCCTGTTTGGAGCAATGTGCCATTGGGGGTTGCAGTGCATTTGAAGGCTGAGAACTGGTTTGATTTCTCCTCCGCCTGTCACTGGAAGGGGCTGAGGTTGGAATTCAGTGATGGTCTTACTTATTTTGAAAGGCAGTGCAGCACCCAGGAGCTGTTAATACCTTGCCCTTTTCGTTCCACCCCTGTGAACACACCCACTGCCCCTCTCAGAAGGTGTCGGCTTGTCTCTAGGCTCTGAAGAGACACGTCAATTTATTTAAGTCTAATTTCTATCCATGTTAAAGTTTTTGTTAGAAAAAATTCTCCAGACTACAAAAGCCTACCATCAGCTCCACTGTGACCTGGTAGAGAAATGGTCTTAGGAAGAGGTTTTGTCTCTGGTAGATTGTTTCCTTCTCTCTGATCCTTTTTGGTATGCTTCCCCTATTGGCTCTGCAGCAACATCAGTCAATAGGCAAGTGCCATTCCAAGAGCTGTGCTGATATTAGCAATGCTGCTGCTGCACAGACATTAAGTAAACAGGAGCCTCTGCTGTCCAGCTGGAAACATTGGGCAGTGAGGGAATTGACATTTACTAAATAGAAAATAATATATATCTATATTTAGCTGCTCAAGGGGGTCCCAAACAATGCAGAAATTACAACTGTTTGGTAGTTAGCTTTTAGCTTGCACTAATATCTGCTGCCATTTCTTTCCTGTCATATTTGGTATGGTCTGATGGTGTTGAAACCTCTCCAATTCTACATTTCTCTGAACTGAGGCCATATGGAAGGCTACATATAATAATACATAGTATTTTGTATTTCCTAAGCAGCAACGGACATTTAGCTAATCCTTATATCACTGCTAGGAGTAGGTGACTTCTTATTCCCATTTTAAAGATGGGGAAACTGAGGCAGGGAGCTAAAGTGGTGCCACAAAGGGAGTCAGTATCAGATACATCTCCAGCTTCCAGCCCAATGCTCAGTTCACTAAGTCATGCTGCCTCACTCACTGCTCAGAAAAAGAACAAGTTAATTTTAGAAACAGCTTTTCTCTTATCCTTGCAATCTGTTCTTAAAAAGTCTGGAAGGTGCATTTGTGGGATATCACGCAGCCTTGACAGAATACTTAGTATGATGATGGGTTGTTATTTGTTTGGAGCCAGAAGTGCTGTACAAAACAGCCAGTCACAAAGTAGTGCTGGTATTGTTTATTGGTGGACAGTTTAGGAGACTTAATGGTTCTGTGAGTGCATCACTGGCAGTTAATTATCAGTGGTCAGATAAAATGCTTTGCACCTGGGGAATCCTGGTTAACAGGATCTGTTACATGAGCAACACAAGAATCTTATTCGCTCTTAGTTGTAAACATGACTCTATTGGTAATTATGATAATTTACATCTGCCTACCTAGAGTTAAATGGTTGTGGAGATTTTGTGGGCAGATCTGTTAGATTAGTTGTTGACAGGAAGTCAGTGATGTATTTTATTGACAGTATGACAAGGCTTCAGAAAGCAAATCCATATCCATGCTGTCTGGAGATATGAACATTAATCCTGGCCTCCTCAACTTCAGATCAGCCTCTTCCAGGGACTGTCCCAGGCCCAGCCCTTGTACTCCGAGCCTGGCCAGCATTCACAAAGCCCAGAGTGAAACCTTCCTCTTGTGGCTGCCTGAGGTACATGGAATAAATGGAGGTGTCCTTATAATACAGATGTAGCAAAACATCATCAATGAATTTGCACTTCAGGTGTACCCCCTAGCAAGGCTGAACCTTGTTTGATTTACTTTCTCAGCACCAGCTTAATACAGTGTGAAAATTAAACCTATTTTTTAAAGATGGAATAATCAGATGTCAAAACCTAAACTGTTTTTGCAGGAGGCTTCCCTGGTCCGGCCTTCTCAAAGCACAGAAGAGTAGTGATGACGTGACCAGGCATAGGGTAGGATGTTTTGTGGCACCTGCCCCTAAGCACTTCAGGTCTGTCGCCATCCCCGCTCAGGGCACACACAGGAATTTTGGCTGACATGGGGTCTGAGTTGAGCAGTGGGTCCAACTCTCCTTTGGCCACCTTCAAGGACCCAGACCAGGGCTAGTTTGATGAGACTCAATCCTTGGCACTACATGTGGTTTACTAAGAAGTCCAGCATGCCTGAGCTACAGTTAGAGCCTCTTCTCCATGCTCCACCATAGCAAGAGGTGCCTCAAGAGCAGCGGTTCCAAGGTGTTCCTGCACCATAAATAATTTTTACCACCAGCCTCTTGGCTCTCCCTCCCGCCTCTTCACACATGCATTTGGGGAACATGCTAAATACTCCCTCAGCAGTCCAGCCACGATGAGCTCTACTGCTCACCTACCCTTATGAATTTCTCCAGTAATCATACTACTTTCTTCCCACCAAAAGAGGGATGCCCAAGCCACATCCACTATAAAGCTCCCTCAGTTCCTTCTTCTCCTCCCCTTGTCCTGTTGGCAATAGCAATTATAGTCTGGTAATCAGGCTTTAAGGACTTCTTGAACACTGAGGATTCAGGGCAAGTTCAGGCTTGCCAGGTTGTCACAGAAGACTTACTGCCAAGACTGCTTCCTCCTGGATTTTTCTGTACAGAAGAGGATTTGCATAGATTGCTTTTTCAATCCAAAGAGAAAGGATAAATGTTTTCCCCTGCACCTGACTTGCTTGGCATTATCAAGGAATCCTGGGCTCACTTGATCAGCAAACTGCCGCACTCAAGGCCATTCACAAGCTGTATCACTAGCCAGAAGCGGGCTCTGCAGTCTTCTCTGTTTAGAAGATACGATGTCTCTTAAGGCACTCTGCAACAGAAAGCTAAATCTCTAAATGCATCTTGGCTGAGCACCTGCAGTATGATGCCTCAGATCCATGCTGTTGGCCATCAGATGTAGAACAGGAAGTGCCCAGGGAATTAGCACTGGAGCTCCTGCTCCTATGTATCTCCAAGCTTCCACCCTCTTTTCATTCAGATCCCTCATATAAAGGTTTACTTTGATAACATCCACAAGAAGGGATGTGATGATACTTCATAAATCCTTCTCTGGCATTCCCTCCTGTGGGCTACCCAGTGTATCCCATCTTTCCCATTTCATCTTGTAGGCTGGGACAAGGACTGTCTGTATTTTTGTGTCCAGGATGAGCATATATGAGCACATATTTGGAACTTACACAATAAAGTATAATTATTTATACACTGCATTGGTGTGCATGGTATTAATAGATCAATAAAACAACAGGCCTTTTTCCCTATGTTTCCCCAGCACTGAAGTTCCACTAAAGGCAGGAACAGCAGGAGCTCTAATGTAGGCAAGGTTCTGCTGACACTCTGGTTTTCCAGCTGCTATTTTGCCTGAACCTACACTGCTAAGGTTAAATGACAGGCACCTGGTCTATGCTAGTGCTCTCATGGGTGAAGTTGGAGCAGTGGTAGCAACAGTAAGATATTTTTAGAGGAAAAAATGCTAGTGTAAACACATCCTGTGAGTCTGGGCTATGCAGAGAATGATAAGCCTAAAGACACATATACTCAGACATACTGCCACCACACACAGGAGCTACTGACCTGCCTCGACCAGCATCTGTGCTTCTCACCTCCCTGTTCTGGAAGGGAACACTGGATGGGCACTGTGGAAACAAAAGGGAGCCTTTTTCTCAGAGCAGGGGCATGTAAAGGCCTGAGAGTCAACGTCTGGTACAGAGAGTAAGGGAAGGAACAGCGGGGAAGAGCTAGGGTCGGAAGAGGAAAGGGAGAATAGATGGGAGGGGAAGGAGAAATGACACAGGGGTAGGGGAAAGTGAAAGCATAGAAAATATCCCAGAGGAGTAGGGCTGCAGTTATAGGGTTGAAGGTAAAGGGGCTGGCCCTAGGACCCAGAGGGGCAGGTACTCTCTTTTCCTATCTTGACCTCTCCTGTGACTTGGTTTCTTTTTCCAGAAGAGGAATTTCCCTAATTTAGGCAAGCACTTCAAAAGACGAAAGGCAAGTGTCTTGGGAAGCAGCAGCAAGGGGTGGGCCCATTGCCAGAATCTTTTGGAGCACCGATCTAAGTTAAGAAGCAGTGCATTGGTACCAGACTGGGGATACTTCTCACACAAATTCAGTGCACAGGTTAGGGAACAATTGCTCCATTGTTACTATTTTTACTAGTTCTGTAGTGCCCAAATGTGTGGCGGTGCTTCAGAAACAGAAAACCCCCCCTTGCCCAGAAGTGCTCACTGTCTAAATGGACAAAGGGCAAGAAAAGACTGCGAATTGGTCCAGGTTATGTTGATGCCAGTCTCCTGTCATTTTAGCAGTGTTTTTACCATTCTTGGTTTTTGAAATTACTTTTATTTACAATGCAGGCAGCATAAACACAGCCAGTCCTACTCCTTTGTTCTCTGGCATTCAGAAAGCGTCCTTTAGCTGTGTTGCTGGAAAAAATGAAGAAATTGGCTGGTGCCTCTGAGCCAGAAAAGAGAGAAATTGTACTTTCACTATGCAAGAGAGTTGCGCAGTGGTGGATTGAGCACAAGACTAGGACCGAGTAACTCCTGAGTTACAATCCCAGCTCTGCTATGTGTTTATTGTGTGGCCTTAGGTAAGTCTCTAGGGAAAATTTTTCAACAGTTGCCTCTGATTTTTGGGTAGCTAGTGTAAGAGCAAGGGCCAGATTTTTCTGAAGTACTATACTGAGCACCCACACTTCCAGTTAAAGCAAGTGAAGCTGCCTGGACTCAGTACCTCTGAAAATCAAAATGAAAGCGTCTGAAGTTGAGCACTCAAAAAATCAGCTGCCACTTTTGGAAAAATAATAAATACATCTGTGCCTCAGTTTCCCCCTCTATTAAATAGTAATGGGGTGATAATTCTACACTTGATGTATAAGGGCCAAGTGTTGTTTTTCTCATTCTTTGGTCACTGAGAGAATGGGTATATAACAGTAATAGATGAATAGAGCAGAAGTCTGCATGTTACTGCTTGCTCTGGGCTAGTCTGTAATTCTGAAATGTTTCATTTTAATGATCATTGTGTTGAAAATAGCTGACTGATTCTCAGGCTTGGAGCAGAATTTAACAGGGACCTTTCCCTTTCAAAATTTACTTTGCCTCTGGGTCACTCCCTGTACCACCCATGACAGGCAGCCAGGGCGATTTAAAAATAATCTCCTAAGAACAATGCCAGCTTCCCAGCCCAAACCCACCAGCCCCATCCAGCCATACACTGCTGGAGATTCTGCTCTGAGCTCCCACGTTCAGGCTATAGCTTCACTGACAAAAAATGTTTTTACTAGGGGCTAACTAATATGTGTGTGTTGTCATGCTGGAAAAAACTAGGGAAGACAGGGCACCTGTAGTTTTACAGGGAGGTAACCTAGGCAGAGTAGTTACAAGTGGGAGTATAGGGTTGATCTCACCTAGTTTACCTCACCATAAATGCTACAAGTGCCTTGTCTCCTTTTAAGATTTTACAGTGAGATTCCTCACACAGGATAGTTAATCTCACTGCAAAAATCAAAGGAATAAATTAAACCTGTCAGTGGTGAGGGGTTTAGCCCTGGTCTGAAAGGAAGGAGTGGCTCAGCTAAGCTCTAGCTGTACAGTGACTGGAGTGGAGGACACAGGCAAGGACTTTGGAAAAGGACTAGGCCATGCTGAGCAGTACAGTGGGTTATGAAGGAGCACATGGCTGAGGAATTAACATCATCTTTAAGCATGCTTCTTGATCAATGTCTTTTTACCCTTTACAGACAGGGACCAGGTGTAAACACTATTTCTGGGGTCAAATCACTCCTTGACCTTGGCTGCATAGGCTAATGAAAGGTAAAATTAGTGCCAATGACATTGTGATGGACTTGGTGATGTAGATACTGGTTCACTAGGAGCTGCAATTAGACCCAGTAACTCATTTCACTGATGGGTCCTGACCAGCTTTAAAATTGTCATGGTTCATATTGAAGCCATTGAGCTAGAGGTGAAAGATGCTGTATCTTAGTTCCAGTCACCTGAGCCATCTTATCCTCTCTCACTCACCTGACTTACAGATCCCACATTCCCTGCCTGTGCCTTCAGCCCCTGGCTATGCTACACCTACCTGTGAGCTAATTCCAAGTCGCTGTAGAAGGAGAAAAGATCAAAGAGGCTAATAATTTGGGCACTGGGTTCTAGATAAAAAAACAGGAAAGCAGCTGATTTTGAGGGGTCCTTCATTTCAGTAGTATGGCAGTGGCCCCAACATCCCATATACCTGTAGGTAGAAGGATTGAGTGGTTACACTTGAAACTAGCACCTTCAGTGCAAGTGCATGTAAAAGAGCAGCAACACTTCCTTGGTGCTCCAGGGCACTACCAGGAAAAGTAGCAGGTTTTGTCTTTCGTTGAATAGATTTCCACAGCCATGTGTGACATATTTAGTCATGCACAGGAACGAAGAACCTTAATATCCAAATACCATCCAACCTCTTTTCACCTCTGTCTCATTTATCATTTATGTCAGACAGCCCCAGCGTCTCTTGTGTTCCCTCTCATTTCTGAGAATCCCATATCATTGCAGGCCTTGGTGTAAAATACCCTTTTTTGAATGGTACCACTTTGTTTTCACAGAACTGCATATTGAGAATAATACTGACTCGTGAGCTGGTTTGGTTTTTTTAAATATCTCTATTTTTTTTAGCCTGATGCTAATAGTGAATTGCAGTCTCTTTGCTGCCTTCTCTCTGTAGCCTTCAAGTCCCTTGTGGTTTCAGTTTTGGTACAACTGTGTTTAGATTTTAGCAAATTAAAGTGAGGGGAGGGAGCGGGAGAGGGATACAGAGCATCTGATCAATTTGTATTTATTTATTTTAACATTTTACTAAATAAAACACAATAAAATCTCTTGTCTCTGTAGCCATGTTTACCAGGTGAAGGAAACATTTCCCATCACTACACAGGGCATCCAGGCCTGGAAGAGCTTTCTACTGTAACAGCTCCCAAGAAAGTGATACAGAGCCCAAACCTAATCTCAGTCTACTGGGAACTCAGGCTTCACTTCCATCAGTGGGTGAACACGTTCAGATCGAGGTTGAAAGTGTAGCTTTGTCAAACAGCTGTATTTTCCACAAGGCAAGAAGGCCACTAGCGTCTGCAGCCAGAACTCATTTCTGCTTTCACTAGCTCTCCCTTATGCACCAAAGCTGCAATTTTGATCATTAAGTTTGTGTTCAGGGGTGAGAACACAGGGCCACAACTCCTGCTGCTTCAATGGTGCAGGATTTTCACTGCACACGTCAGCGGTTCCCTCAAGATCACATGCCAAGAAGGAGCACTGGGGACTCAGCCTGGACTCAATTTTTCTTTGGGTCAGTAGCTCTTAACTCTTTTTTTAAAGCATTGGCCACAGCATAGGGCTTGGCTTGACTAAGGCCAGGTCTGTACTAGAAAAGATTTCCTGGTACACTGTAACGATAAACCCTCTTAACACAGACATAATTTATACTGGCAGTATAATCACCTCCCCAAACAAAATAAGCTATCATTTTTAAACCAGGATAAAACTGCATCTCAACTAGGGCTTTTGGGGCTAGAGAAATGTCACCAAAACACTCCCACCTATAGCAGGCCTTATTATACCAGCAAAAATTTCTAGTCTAGAGCTGGCCTAAGAAAAATGGTCGAGTATAGGCAGGCTTAGCTAACGTGTGCTAGCTCAACCTGACCTAACATCACCATTTCTCCTAGCACAGATGCTAGGTAACAAGATTAGCTTGATTTTAGTTATGCTGTAGTCTAGGCACATGCTGCTATGGGCAGGTGGTTACTGCTGGTCCCAGCTTTTGTTGTGAGGATGCCAGGAAGAAGGAACTCTTGTCAGTACAAGAAAAGCTTCCCAGCCAATTCACAAATAGGCTCAAAGTGTGGGTTTGGTCAGATGTAACTGTACAAATGCGCCCCTCTTACCCCTCAGAGCTCCTCCCTCTGAAGGAGACAGCTGCTGCCTGTAGGGACTAAAACATGGTCTTAGTGCTGTTAGCCCCATAGCATCAGCTCAGCACCCAGAGCTACACTCCAGTCCTTCTTGTGCATCATCAATAGAACTGGGTACTAGGTTCTGATTGGTTGCACTTGCAGAAGGCAACAGGGCTACAGAAGTGACAGAGGGCAGAATTTGCCCTGTAGCTTGTTTGTTTGTTAAAGGGGATGATGTGTGAGATGGAAAGAGCCCAGCTTAACTGTTGGGGTGCGGGGCGGGGGGGGTTGGGACGGACGACGACGGACACTTGCAGCACTGGCAGAAAAAACAACACATGTTTTTAGCTATTTGACCTCAAGTTAACAAGTGCCAGCCTCCATAGAATCCTGCAATGCCCTTTGTACAGTCACTTTGAGAGAGCACAACTGCACTCTCAGCCAAAGCATAACAGCAGCCACCCACCACCACTACACTTGTGTTAGTAAATGCCAGAGGGTCCAGTTCTGGGTAGGGGATGAGTTCTGTCTTGCTCGGTGGAGCTGACATTTCTACAGCTTGTTCTCACTGTTGCCCCCAACACTTTAAATCCCCACTGTAGTTGCCATCCCTCCACAAGCTTGTGACGCAGTATCAGCTCCTCACACAACCCTCTCTCCTGGGGACGTGACCTTGCCCTCATTTCCTACCTGCCTATAAGCCCTGCCCCAACCCCAGCATCAGACAGAATGTGACAAAATAACCACATCGCTCCCCAAGGATTTGAAAAAGAATTTCTTAAAAAAGCTTTAATTAAAAATTACCAGAGACACTTGTGCCCTTTCCATACAAAGAGTGCAGGACAACAGCCCCTGGCCCTGCCCCACCCTGCCGGAATGTTTCGTTCCCAGCACAGTAGTGGCTCTTCTGGTTCAGATTAGTACCAGGAAGTGAAGAGCAGAATCGAGCAATGACGGGCCTGAAGATACTTCAGAACCATCAGCAAGGAAGAAAAAGGCTAAAAACCCCAGGCCCTCCTAATCATTTACACCCTGTGAGGAAATCATCTTAAATAACTTAAATAGAGAGTGAGGAAAGCAAATGTGCCTCCATGCTCCAGTGTGTGACGACTGTGGAAAAGTGCCTGGCCGAAGCTGTTCCCAGCACAGGCTCTGACCATGGCTCCCAGCTACAATGTCAACTGTGTCCCTGATTGTCAGTGTCAGTATTACTGAGATTCAGGCTCTTTACTTCCGAGACTTGGAAGTGACCTCCTGAGAGGTTTCTCTGAGCAGGTGGTGTCTACCAGGGGACAATTTTACCTACTCCCAGAGTGGCAGGGACTGGATGGTTTTACACAGGCACCACAATTTGACAATACATCCAATACTCGCTCAGCTCCAAAGCACAGACCAGAACCAAACCTGTTGTTAACCCAAGCAGCTGACCAGGGCCTCAGACCTGCAGCAGCAACTCTCACTAGCCATGTGCGGGCGAATCCGGGGATGTGACACCAAGCCGCAGCAGCCTGAGATCCCGTCCAGACAGTATGGGGAAAAGGGACAGGACTTCCCCTCCTCTGGGGGAAGATGGCCATGAAGGTTAGTGGTACAGGCTGGCCAGAGACAGTGCCTATGCAGGGATCTTAGCTGCCAGGTGTTGTGTACAGACCCTCAGCCAGCAAAAGATGGGCACACTTGTGCACATCCAGCCAGCTGCAAATAAACAGGAACGGTCACAGAATCTCAGCTCCAGCCTGACCCCCAATGTCTACACTGCAGTTTTATAGCTCTGCACCCCGCTCCAGCTGTGTGTGTTTCACGGCAGCGTAGGCATGCCCTAAGAAACCAATTCGGTAGGCCACCGTCCCCTTGGGGAAACATGGGGAGTGCTTCAGTTCCCTCTCGGCAGTTCAGACAATCAAAAATGGGGGTGGGGGGAGAGAAGAGGTTCATCAGAAGAAATTAAGAACGAAGTTCAGCCTGTCCTGCAGGGCTAAGCTACACCCAACAGCAGTAACTGCAGGGCCTTGAAGGAGGCAAAGCCCAGAGGGTGCACAGGGGAGGAGCTGATGAAACTAAGCAAGGGAGCATCTTGCAGAACGTCAGGTAAAGTTTTCTGGCAAGTGCCCCAGGGGACTGCATGAGAGCCCCACGAGTGGCATCATTCACACTGGCCAAAGCTCTGGAAACTGAATGATAGGGACCAATCCCACCCTGGCCCTTGAAGTAAGAAATAGGCTCCAGATAACCTCCTAGCTGGGAGATTAGCAATGTTGTCCTGTCTCTGGGTGAGGCTTTCAGCTGCTGTGAGGAAACCCTCAGCTCTGAGGCTCTGCTCCCTCAGCTACTTAAGAGCAGTTTAAGAACCAAGAGCCCCTTTCTCCTGATTCTTTCCATCCCTAGTGGGATCTACTGTTCCTGTGATGAGGAAACCGTGCTGCAGGTTTGATCCCTTTCAGGCAGTGAGCCACGTAGGAAGGAAGTGGTCTGTGCCCTTCCCCCTCCAGCCCACCGCCACGCTGTCCCTCTGCATCACAGGCTCCTCTCGGCAGTGAGGTATTTGAGTGCGGCGGCGCCATACCTACGCGACAGATCTTGGTGGAACTCCTCCCACAGCGTCTGCAGGCAGTCCCGGTAGCCAGCGCTCACGCGGAACTTGGAGATGTCAAAGCTGGGGGCGTGAGGCATGTGGATCATGAAGGCATTGGGCAGGACCAGCAGCTCATACTCCTGGGAAGAAGCAGGTGGTCAGCAAGCAGGCACAGAGCAGGGCTCTGCCCACACCCATGGGGGCCAGATCACCTGCTCAGGGGCAGCAAAGCTTAGTCCAGCGGAAGCACTGTGCTGGGAGGGACCCAGAAGGCACCTGCCCAAGGCAGCAGTATGGGGTCCCTAGGGACAAAGCAGAGTCTGGGTGCAGGAAATTCCATTGGCTCCTCACTCACCTGGGCATCAAGCTCCATGATATGGGACACCTTGTTCCAACCAAAGCCTACGAATCTCTGGTCATACTGGGGGCAGTCACGCCTCACTACAACGTAAGGCTCAAAGTCCGGCTGCCACTCCACACGGTATGGCACCGTGGCTGTCCGCCACTTGGCATAGTCAGTTGGGGCATGGCCCTTTGGCCACACATGGTACCTTCAGAGAGAGATAGAAATGAAGCACCAGATAGATGTGACACACTGGGGGAGATCAGCGGCGCAGCGAACCGTGGGAGACACACACACTTCTCACTACCTGTGGGGCAGCAGCTTCAGAAGAGAGATCCAGACACAGGCACTGACTGAGGGTAGGGGACGACACGAGAGGTGCTTGGGTCTGGGTTGCACCACAGCCCCTAGGAATGGGGAGGGACCAGGGAGCTCCTGCTGCCTGTGGCATGGGCCCTGCAGCATGGACTAGAGTGGCTCCAGCACCTACCTGAAGGTGTAGAGAGAGCCCATGTCCAGCATGGAGAGCAGCTCCGCTTTGGACTTGGGGAAGACAAGACGGTAGCGCAGAGTCTCAAATGCTGGCACAATGAGTGCTGCCTTCCGCTGGGGCAGCTCCAGCTGCTGGATGGAGTTCCTGGAGCAGGGCAAGGGAGAGCGTGAGGCCTTGCTAGGATGGCATGGAGCCAGCTAGGTGACTGCAACGCACACCGCTGGCCAACCACTAGGAGCTAAGAGCCCTACGCACAGCTGTGTTCCTGGGCCCCCTTAGCAGATGCTGGAAGGGCATCAGCAGGCTCTAGAGGATCCTGTCTTTTCTTAGTGTGAGGTTGGTGGGAGGAGAGTCTAAAGGCCCTTGGGATCCACCATGCAGGGAAAGGGTGCAGCACCCCCATCCACCAGCGGTGCAGAAGGGGCATCTCCTTCCCCAAGCAAGGGTTCTCTCTCCCATCTGACAGCGGGACCCCGCAGCCTGCGCCTACAGAATGAGAAACTTCCTGACAGCAAGAGCTTCCAGGCTGCGGAATCACCTCCTGAGGGAAGGGCTGGGAGCCCCATTGTTTGGGACACAGACTTAACCTTGGGTAACATCCTGGAGGGAACCATCCCACCTGGGCCCCCTGGGGTGAATGACTAGCTTGGGCTAGATGGAAAGGGCCACACCTGAGGTAATCATAGAGACCATACATGGGCAGGAAGTCAATGTCCGTCAGGAAGACATAGGGTGTTTCTGCATTGGTCAGCGCAACATTGCGCAGCAGGTTGACAGGGTAGAACTGCCCTTCCTTGTACACAATGTGGTAGGCAACATTCCTGCGGCTGCTCAACACCTCAGAGCCCTGGGCATAGCGCAGGAACTGCTGGGCCTCTGCATCCGACATGTACAGCGCCAGGCTGATGGGGCCTGCCCAGTGTTTGCAGATTGCCTCCAGCATCTGTAACCTGTAAGCCAAAGGGAAACGGCATGAGACTGGCCAGACACATGGGGAGAGCTCCAGGTAACTGAGCAGGCAGGAAAGAGCAGTGGACACAGCCAAGCAGAAGAGACTGAGCTAGCCTCCCACTATGCAATGCTGATGCCACTCATCTTGCCCTACTGCCACTGACCCCCTTTTTATCCTCCCGTCAATAGGCTACCACAGAACATAAGCCCAAGGCCCTGCCGCATACTCCACAGCAAACAATCTGGATTCTATAGCAAGTTCCTTACATTCTGTGGCCTTTGCTGGGAATTCTGTGGCGACTCCAGGCACGTTCCACAGTGCAGGTTTTTATTTAATTAAGCATGAAAATGACTCATCCCATCAGTGCAGCAGTCCTTTGTGGTGGTGGTTTTAATACTGAATTCAATTTATTTTACTCTCTCTGCCTTTTTGTTTGGACATGCCACAGGTGTGTGTGTGAGCATGTAACTGCACTACAGAAAATCAGAGTTGGAGAGTTAAACGGCTATCTGGAGGGCTTTGGGCATGAGGGGAGGGGAGGGAGTCTGGAATTGTGGGATAAGCACATTTATTGCCTATTTCTGCTACTATTTCAGCAATGAAATAATTAAACACTGTTAACTGTGAAACCTAAATATGAAATTACCAGAGTTAACACCCTACTAAGATGAAAGAGCAGTTCATATCTCTTGCAGCTGGTGTTTCAGACTTGCTGCAAACTCAGGCAGATGCTGCTGCATCAGGTACACTAGGTTTGTAGTTACAAGGTTTTCTTTGCAGCCAGGAGAGCTGGAAACTTTTTTTTTTTTTTTTTTTTTTTTAATATAAGGTTCAGGTTTTGGGGCATGAGTCTGAGGTGAAGTGTGATTTTGCAATCCCAGAATCAAAATACAAACATTTTATTTGTGGCACAACTCCCATTTCAGCCCCAGTCTCTACAAGGACAGTCTCCTGCACCCCCGGAAGAAGTAATGTTTCTATTAGTGCAGAGCTAACCTTGGGTCAGTTTGAAAGTTCCATGTACAGAAGTTCCAGGGCTAATGAACCAGCTTACAGAGCTCACAGCTCCTCAGCAGTGGGAGCCACCCCTCCTCCCATCCCAGTCCCTGCCAAGTACCTGTCCATGGAGAGCTGGGCCACCAGGGTGACATCAGCAGGGTCAGGCAAGGCCAGGACCTCATACTGCAGGAAGAATAGATGGATGCGGTGCAGCATAAGGTGCTGCCGGCGGAAATCATAGCAGGGGTCATCCTCATCGAGATCCTCCAAGGCCTCCTGCAGCTAGAACATAAGAACAAAGTAGGGCAGGGGCTAGAAAACACGCATGGGCAGGGGGGAGGCAGGGGCAGGCAGACGCTGCAGCTGGAACATATGGGATGCTTTCAACTAAACTGGACGGAGCCTTCGCAGAGTCCCAGGAGATGGAGCCTGCTCAGGGGACAGAATGTCCCATGTCCCACCTGTTAAGGGCAAGTGAGGATCAAGGGTGGGGCTAGCAACCAGCAAGGGCTCACTTGGTTTCTGGGTGGGCTGGGCAGGTTGGCACAACCAAAGAGCTCCCTGCGCAGCAGGTTCCCATCGTACTCCAGGAAGGTCAGGTAGAGGTTCCGGAAGAACTCCACATGCTTGTTCTTCACCCGCAGCTTCTTGGGCGAGTTCCAGTGGATCACCTGAAAAAGATGGGCTGGAGCATCAGGGACACAGTATTCCCCCTCCCCTTTGGATCTACCACCAGCCACCCACCAGGCCTGGGGTGCAAGCTGCACCACAGGACCCAACACCCCATCCTCCAGGCCAGGAGGGTTCTGTGCCTGCAGCAGTGGAGATGTGAGACTCCTGGGCCCAGTGCAGCTCCTCCTGGGAATGGGGAAAGGCCCCAGCCAGAGACTGGGAGACCCACCTTAAGATCAGAGACCTCTGAGTAACACTGCTCTGAGAGGGTATGGTCGGACAGCTGCACGTTCCAGAAGCAGGGGAGCTTGTACACCAGCACTGGGCTCTGCTTAATCACTGCATTAAAGATGTCCTGGAAGAGAATCACCAGTGAGCACATGGGGAGCTGGACACCTCTGGAGACCCCCCTGAGGATTGGAGGGGAAATCATGAGGGGAAAAGAGAGGTCAGACTAGGGATCTCTGGATCATCCATATCATACAACCACCCTATAGGTGGACACGGTAACCAGACCCTGCTCAGGAGGTGTCCAGGGCTGAAATACAAGGAATGCTGCAGGTCAGGACCAAGGCTGAGCTGATGGAGCGGAAGGTTACAGATCTCTAGCATGAGTCCCAGGGCATCCACTCACAGCCTTTGTTGTCTGTAGTGTCAGCAGCATCCCCTGGCCCCAGTGTTTGCTCCCCCACCTGCAGCTTCCTGCATCTATAGTTTGCCCAAGAGTAGCAACCAGCGTCAAAGAAGAGCCTGCAGGCTGGGACACAGCTTGGCTCCATACCTGATCTGCCAGCGAGGTGGACAACATGCTCATGAGCTCCCGCTCCGCCGTCAGCCGCCACATCTGCTCCCAGCCAATCTGGCGCAGACGCTCCAGCAGCAGCAGGATCACACCTGGGAAGTGGGGGAGGAGAGGTCACAGGTCTCCCCATGTCACACAGGCACTAGCCAGCCCAGCACTGTGTTTGATGCAGTCAATCCAGCCTTAAGCCACCCCTGAACTCAGCTCCAGCCAGTCCCTTCTGAAGCGTACTAGTTCAGTGCTCTGGGACGCCATCCCCAGAGCAAGTTCTCTAACAGCAAGGCCCTTTGCTGGGTGTCCCAGCTGGGGACTGGATTCTAGGCTTACTGGCTAGCCTGTCCCACACCCCTCTCAACAGCAGCATCTCCTCCACAGGTCCACAGGAGGAGTCCTGGGAACTCACCTCTGATAGGATTCCCAGAGTACAGGGAGTGGGGGGAGAAGGGGCTCTCACCTCACTAGCTTTCTGATTGGCCTGGGCAGCTTTGTCACTCACACAGTCACTAAAGGACGGGCCTAGGGGAGCAGTCACCTCTGGGGGGTGCCACTGAGTGACCCTAAGAAACCATCCCTGGGGAAGCAGCAGAGTGCAGTGCAGCACTGGCAGCTAAGGAGCAAGGCTGGCACATATGGCATGTGGCTCTAGTTCAGACTTGAGAGACATATTAAGTGAGTTTAAGGTGTCTCAGAGCAGCTCCCCAGGACCACTTATCCCTATTATAAAATCAAAGCGTGGCAGGCTGTAAGAAAGGCCCTGTGCTGGAAGAGCAGGGAATGGCGGCCAGTCATGACTGAGAGGCACAGGCAGAGCTACTGGGGAGACCTGCCATCAGCCCCTTGTGGCCAAGGCCATGCACAGTTCAATTCCCAGTGGATTTGCTGGCAGGGCCTGGGCTGGCAGTTTGCTCCCCAAGTCACAGAGGACAGCAGCAGCAGCAGTTCTCTGGGACAGAAGGGGAGTCACAGCAACAGCTCTCAATACCAAGAATGGGCAGAAGGTGCTTCCTCATCCCAGCCCCATCCCACTAGACATGCTGGGGGCCTTGACCTGCACCGACCTCGCCACTGACAGAGACAGGATAAATCCCCACCCAACAGAAGTTGACCTGTGGATGCTCTGGGCTCACCTGTGTTGAAGCCACGTCCCAGCGCTGGCCATGGCTTGTGGTTCTTCCAGAGGTTTCCCAGGTACCAGTCACTCTGGTTCTCCACCAGCCCAATCGCCTGCTTGTCTGGAAAGCAAGACAGATCCACCTCACCAGAGGAGTATGTGCCCATCACAAATCCATGCCCCTGCCCACAAGTGGCTGATGAGGACAGATTGTGAGACCCAAGCTGAACAGACTCCTAAACTCCACCCAATGCCAAGGGGCCGCAGGTGTTCAGAGGAGTCAGGGGAATGGGCCTGGCTCCTCTCCCAGAGATACAACTACTCAACTGGGCCCAAGGCCCCTCCTCTCCACAACTGCCCCTCACCGGAGAACTTCCCGAAGACGGCCCACAGCTCAGCGATGTCAGTGGCAAAGGTGATGTCTGTGTCCAGGACAATGACCTTGGAGAGGTTGGAGGGCAGCACCTTAGTGAGCGTCAGCTTCATCAGCCCATAAATCCCAGAGTAATGCTTGTTGGGAATCCACGACACCTCTGCCTGTAACAGGGAGGGAAGGAGCCCTCAGGGCTAGGACATGGCCATTCTTGAATACCCCTGTGGCTAGACACACAGCACTGAGTCTGTACCACAAATCCAACACTTCCCCCAGAAACAGAAGTGTCAAGTGGTGTGGCCCTTCCCCAAATCCAACCCCCACTGCCCCAGAGGCTAACAAGGCAGCACAACTGTGCCACAGAGCTTCAGAACCGTCAGGAGGCATGAGTGAGTCCTAACAAGGCAAGGCGACTGCATTCCACGTGAAGGTGGGAGGCACACCCCCGGGATCCCAGGGGATGTAACATGGGGGATTTTACTGCCGCAATGTACAACATTCTGGCTGCTCAGGCCTTCACCCAGGGCCTATTCCACATATTGCATCCACTATGGCAGCTGCCACCAGAGGGCGCACAGATTCCAAGCTTAATGCTAATGTATTTTCCATTTGAAGTGTTTAAGGCAGATGGGAATCAGAGGCCTCCATGGATATTATCCTCACCCCCTCCCTCCGACTCACTCAATGTCCCCACAGGCAGCAAAGATGGAAAAGGCCCAAGAGAGCAGCCAGTCACTTTCCCAGAGCCCACAAAGGACTGACCCCCTACAGTCCCTTCTCCAGTCATTCCAGTTAGTGGTCAACGGCTCCTCCCCCCAGCGAGTGTCAGGATGTCTCCATCCTGAGTCTCAGCCAAGTTTCCTTCTGCCCCGCCCTGCCCCACCCCACATTGCACCCTATGTATCAGCCTGAAAAATCTCCCCTTCCCCCACTTGGGGTTTACACATCCAGATATCCCCCATCCCCACATTCTCCTTCCCTCCTTACAGTCACTAGCCCAGATGGACGGATTCCATTCCATAATCGCTCCCCACAACTCCCTGTTCATTCCTGCAGCCCTCCCCTGCACTCTCTCCAGTACGCATGTCAGCTCTGGGCCCCTCAGGACCAATGTCACCTGCTGAGTGTCTCCTCCCTGCTCCGTGAGAAGACACCCCAGGGACTGAGGTTTTCAGAGCCTTACAAAGAACAGCTATCCCCTCCTGGCTTTGGGACACAAACCCTCTTGAGTACACAGCCCTCAACTGCAGGGGTCTTTGTGCAGCTCGGTCCCATCACAGCCCCATTCTCCCCAGGCTCTGCCAGCCCCTCTCATCGAGGATCTGGGTTTCAGGTTATATTTCCCCCAATGTATTAGCACTATTTCCTGAGGCTGAATCTCACTTTAATCCTGCCCACATGCCTGTTCTCTTTTGGGCCCTTTGGGATATTTCTCTGTGCTCTGTCCACAGCTCCTTCCTGTTCCCCATCATCTGTGCACGATTGTGAGTGACCAGACTGAACTCTGATGCCCAAGCTTCCCACTGCCCTTTAACATGCCCCACTGCACTTCTGTGGACGGTTTTGACTCTGGCTGTTTCATATCCAAGCCAGTGAGTCCCACCTTGCTTTGGAGGGGCCATCTCTAGGTGAGAGTGCATGGCCCTTGTCATAAACAGATAGCTAAGGGTTAATGTCTCTTTCACCTGTAAAGGGTTAACTAACAGTGACCTGAAACACCTGAACAGAGGACCAATCAGGAGACAAGATACTTTCAAATCTGGGTGGAGGGAAGTTTGGGTGTGGGTCCTTTGTTCTTGGGCTGTTCTCTCTCTGGGCTCTGAGAGGGACCACAAGAATCTCCAGGCTCTCTAATCTTCTGTTTCCAATTGTAAGTACAGCGGTAGAAAGACAATATAGGCTTTTACATTGTTTTTCTGTATTTGCAAATGTGTAGTCTGCTGGAAATAGTTTAAATTGTATTTTTTCTGGATAAGGCTGTTTATCCATTTTCTATAAGCTAAGACCCTGTACTGTTTACCATCTAAACTGCAGAGATAAACCTTTAACTTTTTTTTTCCCATTTGTCGCCTGTGGTCTGCTTCTTTGATTCGTGCCTCAGCACCCATTTTTGCCCTGGAAGTCATGGTTCCTGTTTTCTTGTGTTGGGGTGCCCTCTGGTGTTCATTGCCTGAACTGCTGGCTCTCTGTTGTCTCCTGGGGTTGGCTTAGCAACAGAGTCTTTTTTTTTTTTAAAGTCCTTTCTTGATAACTTAGAAATAAAAAAAACATTTAATTTGCATGTGTGTTCTGCTGGTGTAGTTGACTCACAGCTGAAGTTCTATTGTCTAAAAAAAGACCCCTGTTAAACTTAATGACCCTGCCTGAGGCAATTTCTATGCACAGCCAGAAAGAATCAAGGAAAAGAAAATTCTCTGGCTGTAGGTTTAACAAAAAAAAAACAAAACCTTCTCTCTGCTTACAAGCAGCTAACAGAGAAAAGAAAATTAATAATTTTACTAGCTTTTGGATTCTACTATCCCACATGCTGCCAACATGTCATAGTATAATTCCCAGATCTGGACCTTAGCGTCCAAAATATGGGTACTATCATGAATTCCCCTAAGCTTAATTACCAGCTTAGATCTGATAGGCTGCCACCAATCAGGACTTAAGTAGAGCGCCTGATAGACTCTGGTGTCCCCAAACCCTTCCCTGGGGACCCCCAAGACCCAGATTCCTTGAGTCTCACAACAAAGGGAAATAAACCATTCCCTCCCCCCTCTTTACCTCCTCCCAGATCTTTCCCGCCCTGGGTACACTAGGAGATCACGTGATTCAACTCCGTGAATCTAACACAAAGAGGAAATTTACCTTTCCCTCCCTCAGGGCAATACAGATTCAAGCTCCTTGAATGTGACACAAAGAGGAAACTTTTATCCTTCCCTCCCCGCTCTCTTTCCCTTCTCCTCACCAATTCCCTGGTGTACACAGACTCAAGTCCTTTGAGCCTTAACTAGGAGAAAAAAACCAAACAGGTCTTAAAGCTTTTAATAACAAAAGAAAGAAAAAAAGTAAACGGTTTATCTCTGCAGTTTAGATAGTAAACAGTACAGGGTCTTTTAGCTTATAGAAAATGGATAAACAGCCTTATCCAGAAAAAATACAATTTAAACTACTTCCAGCAGACTACACATTTGCAAATACAGAAAAACAATGTAAAAGCCTATATTGTCTTTCTACCGCTGTACTTACAATTGGAAACAGAAGATTAGAGAGCCTGGAGATTCTTGTGGTCCCTCTCAGAGCCCAGAGAGAGAACAGCCCAAGAACAAAGGACCCACACCCAAACTTCCCTCCACTCAGATTTGAAAGTATCTTGTCTCCTGATTGGTCCTCTGTTCAGGTGTTTCAGGTCACTATTAGTTAACCCTTTACAGGTGAAAGAGACATTAACCCTTAGCTATCTGTTTATGACAGCCCTATTACACCTGGCTTTCTGAGGTGACTGCCAACCAGGGGACCAGTTAGTGTCACCTGGGCTAGTGGCTGTGTCATCTTGACATGTGCTTGCTAGGAATGGGTCTGAAACTTGCCAGCTCCTTCATACAGGAACCACCTGGAAACTCACAGAAGGGAGCAGCTTTCAGCTACTACAGACAACAGCTAAAGTGGAGGAGAAAGGCCCCTTCATAACCCCCACGCCAACCAAGTGCCCCCTTCTCAGTCAAATGGTAATAGACACCAGAAGGAGAGCAGATGGGAGAGGGGCCAGCAGCAAAAGAGTTAATAGTCTGGTGAACTCTCTCTAGCACCCCTATCCCCTCACCTCCCTGAGGGGCTGCTCACTTCCCTGGAATACTGAGTCTGGAAAGAGAAGTTGAGAAAGTGGGGAGAGGAACAGTTGGGGGAGGAAGGGATCGGGGGCTCCTGCCTTCAAATCATCTGCGTTGTAGAAGCTAACGTGGATAGAGGGCACCATCCAGGACTGGAAGAGAGTCTGCAGGATCTGCTGAGCCACCGAGTCCGTGATGAGGTGGAAATGGAGAGGGTTCTTCCTGCCAGGGGGAAACGCAGGCAGCTGTCAGAGATCCCTACTGAGACACTGAGCCCAGGGACAGCTTCCTCCACCACCAAAGCTGGTGGCATCCAGGAGAAGATGCCCCATCCTGAGCCAGGTCAACCTGGGACAGACCCATCCACACCCCCCAGCAAAGGACAGGTGGGACTCAGAGCACCTTCACCACCCCCCACCTCACTCAGCCCTTACCCAGACAGCACAGCCCCTTCACATGGGACCCTCAAACATTGGTCACAGTAACACAGGATCCTGGGAGTTGTGACTGGGGAGGAAGGATAGGTTAAAGTTCACCACCACCACAGCCTGGGCTTCCCAGCTATGCACCTCCCCTTCCCACATTACTCTGTGACGGGGGAGCCAAGCTGCAGGAGTGGTTCATTTTACCTGAACCCCCAAAACACATGGGTCAAAGATGGAGACAGAAGCCCACCAGCCCCTGAAGACAGGGTAAGTGCAGGGTAAGAACCTGTATAAATTAGCAACAAAGCACAGGCTCCCCCAGCACCGCCGCCTGGGTTACCTGTGGAAGAGGATGGATTTCACCAGGGTGACCACGTCTCGGCTCGCATTGTGACCAGCGCACACAATCGCTACGTGCAGGAGCTGCCCAGAGACAAAAGGCACTGTCAGCCCTGCCCAAAGCAGCACCCTTGGGGCAAAAGTTGTCCAGCATGCACAACCTCTGGGGCAATAACACTCTACAGTATCATCCCCCATCCCAGGATCTTGGTGCTGATTAGAGTCCTCCCCTCACAAGGCAGATGGCGACAGCGGCTGCATAACATTCTGGTCAGACAGTTCCCCTACCTGCAGGGCCGGCGCTACCATTTAGGCAGCCTAGGCACTCGCCTACGGCGCCAGAATAAGTGGTGGGTGCCGTTTTGCCGGAGGGGGTGGCAGGCGGCTCCGGTGGAGCTGCCGCAGTGGTGCCTGCAGAGGGTCTGCTGGTCCGCGGCTCCAGTGGAGCCGCCGCAGTCCTGCCTGCGGACGGTTGGCTCCTCGCACGGCTCCGGTGCACCTCCCGCAGGCACGACTGCGGCAGCTCCACCAGAGCCGCGGAGCACCAGACGCTCCGCAGGCACCACTGCGGCAGCTCCACTGGAGCCGCGGGACCAGCGCGCGGGGCGCTGAAATTGCCGGCCGCCTAGGGCGCTCTAACCCCTAGCGCCGGTCCTGCCTACCTGCCCATTTCACCTCACACAGCACATCGCACACAGAAACAGCCTCAGCAACCCAGCCCCCCAGGGACACAGGTCAGGGTCATTACCCACAGGTGATAGGTGGAGAAACTGAGGCAGAGAGTGAGGAAGGACTTGCCCCAGATCACACAACAGTGGCAGAGCTGGGAAGAGAACTCAGGAGTCCTGATGCTGCCTCCCCACCTGTATGCTCAGACACTTTGAGGCACTGAGGTGGGGCACTAACATCTCCCAGCGGGAGGCAAGAAAGGGTCAATCTTTTGGCTGTCAGCATCACACAATTACCTGCAAATAAAATGCCCAAGTGTTTGAGGCATGAACAGAGCAGACAACAAAGGGGAGGCCCTGGCACGGCCAGTGCAGTCGGGCAGCTGTACAGAGGTGGTTGAATCTAGAGACTCAGGCCATCACCCTAGGCCATGGGGACCCTCAGCACCCAGTGTCATTGGCCATATGTGCAGGTCCCTCAGGGTGCCTGCCCTCCCCAAGGACAGCGCCATGAAGCCGGCTGCACTCGCTCACCTCACATTTCTGCACCGTCTGCTGCTTGGGGCAGCCTGTGCGGTTGCTCCTGTCATCCACTGGGGTGTCCCCATCCTCAAAGGAGGCTGCCCACTGCTGGCTGCCATCGCTCCCGTCCACAGCCCCAGCTTGCCCCTGAGCCTGGCTGAGCCGCAGGCGCAGTTGCAGGTTCTCCTCTTCCACCTTGCGCACCTGAGATGCCAAGGCCTCTCGCTCCAGGTCCTGGCTCGGCCGGTCCCCAAAGCAAGGAGACAATAGGAGGGAACGGCCATCTGTGGGGAGAGCCCCCCAAATAACTGAGAGTTCACACCCCAGGACATGGTGGGACAACACCCCATGCACTGCCCCCTAGCCATGGAAATGATGAGGGAGAAGAGATAACAGTTGGCCATGTGTGGGGAGAGAGAACCCCAAAGCCACAGTGAGTGTAGGGCATGGGGAGGGAGGGGGATATTATGGGAGTGGCACCAGTGGCTGAGGACAGCCACCTGCGGAGAAAGAAGGCTCCAAATCCCCACAGAGGCATGTGCATAGCAGTCTCCCTCTAGGCTCCGGACACCTGACTATTCACAAACCAGGCACTGGGCCACCTGCGTCACATGCACAGCCCAATCCAGTAGAGGCTCAGAGGCTACCTAACTCCAATCAACAGCTTGTGGGGCATGGGCAATATTCTGATGTGCATCTCCCTCAATCTCTGCTACTGAAGTTATTCCACTTTAAGTAAACATTAATTGGGCCAGAGAGAGAATCACTCACTCTCTCACTGGTTAGAGCATTCACCTGAGATCCCTGTTCAAATCCCTTCTCTTCTGGCAGAGGGAGGTTTCGAACCAGGGGTCTCCCACATCCCAGCTGAGCATCCAGACAGGTTATAAGGGAGAACCTCCTCTGCTCCCTCCCCGCTGCTGTTTTAAGTGGAGTTAGGTGGCCTTTGAGCAGGCCTATCGAATCAGGCCCCAGATACCAGTGAGGCACAGGAGCACCTACCTTCCCCCGGTTTGGATCACAGGCAGAGACAGGACCCCCCCCCCCCGCAGCCCACCCCAGGCACCTATCTCTGTGGGAGGTTGGGGCTCAGTGCAGCTCTCTCATCACCATCTCCTATTGGCTAGCTGATGCGGCTCCCAGCCTAGCATGCTGGCTTTTGTGGATCCCACTGTAAGGCACCCAGCTCTCCCCCGTCCTTACATAGGGAGCCTAGGTGCCTAGCCCTGGCTTTGTGGATCACACTGTTGTTCCTGTGATTTCCTACACACCTAGAAGTTAAGCACCTATGATGCTCAGCCTTGCAGCCTTTTTGGATCTCAGCCCCCATGTCCATCTCTAAGCCCCTCTCCTAGCTCCACCTCCACCCATAATGCTTTGTACATAGTAATGTACTTGCCCTCACAAGCCCCCCCAGAGACAGGGCAGGGGCATCACCCCATGTTACAGCAGATGAGGAATTTGAGACAGAGAGAGGGAAGGACTGGGCCCACAGCAAGTTAGTGGCAGAACCAGAAGCCAAGAGCCCTGGCTGGCAGCTGTCTGTTTGCTGTCGCTCATTCCCCTGTCCTGGGCCATACCACAACCCACAGCCAGGCCACACTCACATTCTGAACTGCCCACAAAGACACAGAGCCACAAGAGAAGGATCATCAGTGTTGCAATGGCGAGCAGCAGCTTCAGCTTTCCACGCCAGGAGCGCAGCATGATGGGCAGGCAGGGTGAGGGCTGGAAGCAGTGAGGATCACATGGGCAGGTCTAGCCTAGCTGACCCCAGCATCCTAGAGCCTGCAGTGGAGGAGAAGCACATGGAAGTGACACAGCCAAGGCACAAGCCTTCAGGGCTCTGCCCATTTCAGTCCAACATCTAGGCACGGAGGATGGCACTAGCTCAGAGTCTCTGAGTGAAGCAGCTGTGTAACCATGATGGCAGCTCAGCTCTGGCATAGCTCTCCCAGGCCTGCTGAGAGGGCACCCTTTGCCCCATTTAGGGATTACAGTGAAGCTGACTAGAGGAGTCTGGTGACGCTGCCTCCTGTACCCACTGATGAAGGCACCAGCGTTGCTGGCTTTACCCCTTGTTACTGTTCAATGCAGCACCCTGCCTGGTCCCTGACTATCATTTGACTGAGGCTGTCACTGCAGGACCTGAGTGAGTACCAATTACTAAGCAGAGACCCAAAATGCTACCCCAAAGCTGGCAACAATCTGACCTAGCTAAGGAGAAGCCAGCCTGCAGACCACATCCAGCTCCAGCTCCACAGCAGCAACTGTTCTGCCTTCTCCAGCACGCCATGAATGCACCTTAACAAATTTCCATTCATCCAACCTCTCAGCCCCACAATGGGGATCAGGATCATCATTCCCATGGCACACAGAGGGGAAGGCACTACCCAGGCACAGGCAGTGAGTTGCTGGCTGAGTTGAGATCTGACTCCTGAGTCAGTGCCCTCTTCTAATCACTAGGCCATGCTCCCTCCTCTTCCTCAGGATGCTCAGAACTCTGATGGCACTTCAAAGCAGAGGACCCTCCCCTGGCAATACTCTGCCACACGCTCCCACAAGTTTGACCTGGGGGCCCCCAGCTAGGATGAAGCGCTCCTACAGGCCACAGGGAGAGGGATCTCAGATCCCCAGGCTGACTTAGAGATTGACAGGTAACATTCCACAGCTTGAAATCCCTTCAGACACAGACTGGCCAAAAGTGTCCATGCTGTGCTGGAGAGGCCCCCAGGGACCCGCCAGGAAACAGTGGGATCCCCTGAGGCTCTGGTAAGAAGCTGTCAGTGGACAAGTGCGGAGCAGGCTTGTCCCAACACCTGGCATCAGAATTCCAGGGACCTAAGCTGAGTCTGCCAGGGAAGAGGCAGTGCACTGTCCTACAGAACGCCACTCCGGTGAATACCTGGAATGCCACAAATTGGGCTGCTACACGGGGACACCAGTGAGAATCCACTCACCATCACAACCTTGCAAAGCCAGTGAGGAGGTGGCCTGAGAAAGATGTGCAGGGAGGGGTGGGATGATGTCTTACACCCCTTATGTCACTCTCCTTGGCCATGGCTGTCACTGGGAACTGGCTAAATCTGACCAGAGAGAAACTGCCTCCCAGACTGATCCCTACAGAAAGCACTAAAGTGGTGCCCTACTGCTGCGGCACTTCCAGCAACTGCACCTCAGCAATCTTAGCAGGCAGCAGAGACCTAAACCTGTGGCTCCCACAAGATCCCAGGCCCAAGGCTTGGCCCCCAGCCAGCTGTTGAGCACAAGATGGGGTTTAGTAAGTTGCTCTCAGAGCTCTGAGCCACTGCCAGGTCACCTGATGTTTAATTAAACCTGCCCTTGAGTTAAAGAACAAATTTCCCCTCCCCCACTCTGTCTGGAGGGAACAGAACCATTCCCGAGATACCGCACCGAAGGACAAGGCACCCAAGGCCACACTGCCCTGGGATCCTTACCCAAGCTGAGAGAAGCAAGTAGCCAAAACTCGGCATTCTGGCTCCTTTCCCAACCTCCTCCATCCAGCTGACCTGCTCCTGTGGAACAAAACCATGACAATCCCTGGGCTGGCTCCCAGCTGGCCACGTAGGGGCTTAACTCACAGCCAGACACCTCCCTCCTCCCTTGCTGGCTGTGGATGATTACCTGCTTTAACAAAGTTTGGCATTGTGTGGAGTAAAGATCCTGACTGCTGGACTGGGAGTCACTGGCCAAGTGTTCCTACCTTAAAGGGACATGCAGCCCCTTTACATGCCTGACCCGGAGAAGACTTGTCCAAGCCCAGGGAGCTGTGTTCCACAGGCCCAAGCAGTGGATCCAGCTTCAGTTCCCTGTCTGTCTTGTCCCCAGGGCTAGAAGTCCTGTGGGAGCAGCCTGTTCAGCCCTTGTGGGGAGACAGCAGAGCCCTTGACAGCTCACAGCACCACCCAGACAGCTTCTCACTGCGCTGCCAGGATCCAAAGGGAGCCCCTGGCCTCCTGCACAGAGAAGCTCAGGGCTTCCCTGTAGGGAGAGTAAGTGGGTGATGCAGAGAAATGTTCTCAGGGAACTAGAATGAGACATCCCCTCCCCCAAATTCATTTCACTCATCACATTAGCCCTCTGCAGAGGTGACCACAGCACACTTTAACCCCCAGTTTCCCAGAGTCTTGCCCCTGGTCAGAGAGCTGCACTTACCCTAGTGCCTGTGCCAGGGCAGGGCCTGATCAGCACAGATAAACAGGCACTTGCTAAGTCACTGGTCAAAATGTGATGGTGACCCACCTTACAACAGCCTCAAGCCACGGGGAAACCAGAGGTTTGGGGAAAGCCCCACCCACTTGAGAGAGCAAAATGGGGCACTCAGTATACTGTGCAGATCACAATACATCTGGCCTGTCTCTTTCTTCAGTGCTTTGATCGTCAGTGAAACAGCTGACAATGGTGAGTTAAATTGTCACTGTTGGGTTAACAGCCCTGTGAGTTCATGCCTCGCAGGTCTACTGTTTCAGGCTGTCTGAAGTCTCAAGCAAATGTCACTGCATCAGTTACACTCAAGTCATGTTTGCAATGTTACCTTTGCAGCTGGAAGTGCTACAGACAGTTGCTGCACACCAGCTCTGTCCAAGCCCGCAGGGGAGTCATGATTGGGATAGTTGGAAATGTATAGTTAGAAATAAAAGATTGGCCATGTACTGCAGCAAACTACTCTGCCTCCCCAGTAGCACTGGCATCACTGCAGAGGTATTACCCAGGAAGCAAAAAATCAGCCATCAGAAACATGGGAATGAAAGAGTTAGTCAAGGAGGGGGGTGGGGGGGAAGCTAAGAGACATCCCTACTTCAGGAGGGACACATCAAAAGGAGCCAAACAATGAAAATTCAGCTGCTAGCAGAAACCCCCCCTCCACACACACACACACATACTCCCCACCTCCAACAGTGATCTTCTGGCAGCACATGCTCCCCTCCCGCTCCCCCTTCTGCCTCTGACCCATGACTGGCAAGTATTAGAGGGAGGCAGAGATTCTCATGAGACTCTCCCACCTCTCCCCCCCCTTTTAGCTCCCTGCTGTTCGCTCAGCTAATCTCCAAGCCTTGCTGCCTCCAATGATGCATGCTTCATTCTTCAGACTTGTGGGACAGTTACCAACTGGACAGGGCCTCTGCTTAGGATCAAGGGCCACAAGCCAAACCTCGTGACAAACACCACAGCTACCTGGGCCTGGTTCCTCTTCTTCCCCTCATTTCCCTGCTTGATCCTTAGAGCACTGAAACTCCAGCTCTCATTACTCCTCCCAACATTTTCCCTACAGGACCTCAGGGACCAAGCTCTCCTCTGCCTTGCACCTTGTGTGGTCATTGACACCAGTGTGATGGCTGCCTAAGATCCCAGCCTCTTCTAGCATAAAAGATTCCAGCTTTGGAGACATTCCAGAGAGGCATGGAGCTGCTGCCGAGGATGCTCCTGTCTCACCAAAGAAGAGGAAAGGAGAGCAGTAAAGAGAAAGTTGTTCACTCCATGGAGGAGAACAGGTTCAGCCCCCAGTTCCTCACAGCACCAAGGGGCAGAGACATTTTGCCTTTAGAACAGACATTTCAATTCCAGAGCAAAGAGTGAAATATGCAAGAAAGGCTCAGGCCTTGTCTACACTACAAAGTTGCAGCGCTGGTGAGGGGGTTACAGCGCTGCAACTTAGGATGTGTACACACCTGCAGGGCATTACCAGCGCTGCAACTCCCTGTTTGCAGCACTGGCCGTACACCCGGTCGTGCCTCGGGTGTAGAGGATCCAGCGCTGGATCACCAGCGCTGGTCATCAGGTGTAGACACTCACCAGCGTTTTTGTTGACCTCCGTGGAATAAGCAGGTATCCCAGCATACCTGAGGAAGCCTCTCTGGTAATTAAGCAAACTCCACTGCCCTCCAAGCAGGTCTCCTTCCCCGCGGTGTGCTCTGGCGTTCCCCGACCCCCCCTCCAAGCAAGTCTCCTTCCCCGCGGTGTGCTCTGGCGTTCCCCGACCCCCCCTCCAAGCAGGTATCCAGCCCCGCGGTGTGCTCTGGTGTTCCCCGACCCCCACTCCAAGCACGTATCCAGCCCCGCGGTGTGCTCTGGCATTCCCCGACCCCCGCTCCAAGCAGGTCTCCTTCCCCGCGGTGTGCTCTTACGTTCCCCGACACCCCCTCCAAGCAGGTCTCCTTCCCCGCGGTTTGCTCTGGCGTTCCCCGACCCCCCCTCCAAGCAGGTCTCCTTCCCCATGGTTTGCTCTGGCGTTCCCCGACCTCCCCTCCAAGCAGGTCTCCTTCCCCGCGGTGTGCTCTGGCGTTCCCCGACCCCCCCTCCAAGCAGGTCTCCTTCCCCGCGGTTTGCTCTGGCGTTCCCCGACCCCCCCTCCAAGCAGGTCTCCTTCCCCGCGGTGTGCTCTGGCGTTCTCCGACCCCCCCTCCAAGCAGTCTCCTTCCCCGCGGTGTGCTCTGGCGTTCCCCGACCCCCCCCTCCCAGAAGGTATCCAGCCCCGCGGTGTGCTCTGGCGTTCCCCGACCCCCACTCCAAGCAGGTATCCAGCCCCGCGGTGTGCTCTGGCGTTCCCCGACCCCCCCTCCAAGCAGGTCTCCTTCCCCGCGGTGTGCAACAGCACTGCAGCGTGGCCACATCTAACACCACTTGCAGCGCTGGTTGCTGTAAGTGTGGCCACTCTGCAGCGCTGGCCCTATACAGCTGTAGTAACACAGCTGTAACAATCAGCGCTGCAAAATTGTAGATGTAGACATACCCTCTGATTCCACAGGCCTGGCCAGCCTGCCGCCCCTCTCCCCACCCACTCCCCGCATATTTCTCTACAGGCCCAGCCCCCACAAGCCCAAACTGACCCCCATCCCTCAATTAGGCTGACCTAAACAGACCACCTCACAGGCCCCACCCACTTTTCATCTCTGTCTTTGCTGGCAAATAACAGAGAACTGATCCCTGCCCTCTATACACAACATATGGAGACCATTCAAACAATAGCCTCCCTCCTGCCAGTGGACTAAATGGGCCTGGATTGGGAACTTCCCTCCTATTCAAAGACCCAAGCCTATTGATGTGCAGATGCTTCAGATGAGCCTTTAATTCCTGTGGGGCAGGGAGCAGGGGGCTGTTTTCCTTTCTTCCACTGGGACAGTAATTTGCACCCAGTGACACAGCCCAAACAATTAAACCCAACAGACAGCAGGTCCTCAGTGTGAAGGCCTCTCCTGCAAGTCACCCATTCCTCCGGACATTGCAGAGGCAATCACATATCCGCTAGACAAAAGTACACATGCAATGAGGAGCTTTCCACCGAATACTTGGAATGTGGTGCCTTGGCTGCAGGAAGTCGGCCTCTGCCTCAAGGATAGCCAAGATCTTGGTGGCTTCTCCACAGAACAAGCATGTTGCAACACCCCACCTGCTCTGGGATACCAGGCAGCTGATTCTAGGTCAGTGGTGGGCAACCTGCAGCTCATCAGGATAATCCACTGGCAGGCCATGAGACAGTGTTTACATTGACCGTCCGCAGGCACGGCCGCCTGCCGCTCCCAGTCGCTGCAGTTCGCCATTCCCGGCCAACGGGAGCTGAGGGAAGTGATGGCCAGCACGTACCTGCAAATCACACCATTTCCCGTAGCTCCCATTGGCTGGGAATAGCAAACTGTGGCCACTGGTCGCTACGGGCGGCTGTGCCTGCGAACTGTCAATGTAAACACTGTCTTGCATCCTGCCAGTGGATTACCCTGACAGGCCGTGTGCAGCCCGCGGGCTGCAGGTTATCTACCACTGCTCTAGGTTCTCACCCAAGGACATCCATCTCTGCCTTGCCAAAGACTGTCAGCAACATGCAAGAAGCCCAAGGGCTGAATCTATTGGGCATATAATGGAGCAGATTGCAGATGTCCTCATGTGTAGCCCCCGGAGACTAGGCTTCCCAGAGTGCCATGCAGCCAACCACTCAGAGCAAGAGGGTGCATGGCATGCTCGGACTTGTAGTTTCTAGGAGGCTGCACCCTCAAAGCACAGAGAGGGACACCAGCTGCACTCCAGATCTCCGAGGGCCTCGTCTGGCCTTGTTGTGTCTTTTGCTCTCTACATAACACAATACGAAAGAACTACACAGGCACAATAGAGATTGAATAGCCATAATATTCTGGGATGTATTAACAGGAGTGTCACATGTAAGACACAGAAGGTAACTGTCATGCTCTACTTGGCACTGGTGATGCCTCAGCTGGAGTATTGTGTCCAACTCTGGGTGCCACACTTTTTCTGTGGACAAATCAGAGATAGTCCAGAGTAGAAAAATAAAAATTATAAAAAGTTTAGAAAACCTGACCTATGAGGAAAGGTTAAATAAACTGGGTATGTTTCATTTGGAGAAAGGAAAACTTTGCGTGTGGGGGATAGGGGAAGGGTGGGAATATGTTAAAAGGTGTTGCAAAGAGGGCTGAAGTAAATTGTTTCTCATGTCCACTGAAGGTAGGGCAAGAAGTAACAGGCTTAATCTGCAGCAACAGAAATTTAGGTTAGATAATTAGGGTAAACAATTAACTATGGGGTAGCTAAGGTCCGGACTAGACTTCTAAGGGAGATTGTGGAATCCCCATCATTGCAAGTTTTTAAGAACAGGTTGGACAAACACCTGTCAGCAATAGTGTAGATCAGGGGTAGGCAACCCTTCAGCAAGCGAGCTGATTTTCAGCAGCACTCACACTGCCTGGGTCCTGGCCACCGGTCCAGGGGGCTCTGCATTTTAATTTAATGTTAAATGAAGCTTCTTAAACATTTTAAAAACCTTATTTACTTTACATACAACAATAGTTTAGTTATATATTATAGACTTATAGAAAGAGATTTTCCAAAAACGTTAAAACGTATTACTGGCACGCAAAACCTTAAATCAGAGTGAATAAATGAAGACTCGGCACATCACTTCTGAAAGGTTGCCAACTCCTAGTCTAGATCAACGGTTGACAACCTCTGGCGAGCCGGGCCAGTTTGTTTACCTGCCACATTTGCAGGTTCGGCCGATCCTGGCTACCACTGGCCGCAGTTCGTTGTCCCAGGCCAATGGGGGCAGCAGGATGTGGCGCGGGCCGAGGGATGTGCTGGCTGCGGCTACCCACAGCCCCCATTGGCCTAGAGCAGCGAACCGCAGGAAGTGGGAGCCACGATTGGCCAAACTTGCTGATGCAGCAGGTAAACTGGCCCAGCCTGCCAGAGGTTGCCGACCCCTGGCCTAGATCTATTTGGCTTGAGGCTGGACTAGAATCACTAGCTGACCTCTTGAGATCCATTCCAGCCCTACATTTCTAGGATTCTATGTGCACATACGTGTGTACACCCCCCGCCCCCCAGCAAGGATCTGAAACACATGAGACAGTAAGGACCACTAGAGGGCTCACAAACTATTTAAAGAGAGACTACCCAGTTCCTACATACTACAGGTCCATGGGCTGCCCTTTGGTCAGCTTTATTCTGTTCTGTTCCAATGCCATGATTCTCCTCCCTTCTCTCTTGTCTGGCTTGGGACCAGGGGGATGCCCTTCACCCAAGCTCCATCGTGTCAGGCACCGGATGCCAGTTCACTAGTCACCAAGCTTAACGGTCAGTGACAGCAAGCAGGCAGCTGCAGACGTGGCTGTCCTTAATGGCCTGATAAATGGGGCTCTTCAAAGCAGCAAACTGAGTGCCCGTTGGGTTTAACAGCTTGCCAAGTGTACCAGAAAGGCACAGTGGGGACTGATGGCAGAGGAGAAAGAGTTCTGAGACACCCAATGGATGAGGCCAAGTGGGAGGATGGCCAGACTCAGGAGAGGAGCTTTACCTACTCCCATTCCCACTCAGTGATCTCCAGCTGGCTGTCTCTATCGTGAAGGTGAAATGGGAGGTGAGGAGGGGAGTCTGCTCAGGACATTGCCTAACTCCCTGTCCACAGCCTGGCCCTGGGGACAGCACAGGGGCCAACCACGGAGCACGGCAAAGACGACTCTGCAACTTCTCTTCCAAGTTACCCTTCTAACCAGAAACTTTCCCGGGCTCACACAGCTCCCTCCACCGGCAACCGCCATCACTCCATTGCGGCCACTAACTCCCTCCCCCCAGCCCCATACCATGCCCCATTCACCACTCGCTCTCACACTCCCCCAGCACCAGCGCCTCCTCCCCCAGAGCTCCCACCCCGGCCCACCTGCTGTGGCTCCCCACTGGCCCAGATCTCCTTACCTGGCTTTCGCCTCTCGTCATCCCGGAGCAGCTCCCAGCCCAGGGCGCAGTCTGGGGCTGCTGCGGCTCCTTTCTGTCCCACTCCTCCCTTTCAGACCAGCCACTTTCCCTCTCCTGGCTCTTGCAGCCCCGGCTCTCCCGCCCTAGGGGGGGAGAAAGAACAAACCGACTAAGAGATTAAGTTCACTTTCTGCTTGACGAGTCCCAGCGCCAGGAGCCTGCTGCGCACCAGGACTCGCCCAAAGTTAGTTACAGTATCTGCCTTCCAAGGCCGCCCACTCACCCACTACCTTGACTCAAACGTCTCCTCCCCCTCAGCGGGCGGGGGATTGAGCAGGGACAAATCACCCGCCCGGGCACCTGGTGGAGCAAATGTTTGCAGAGGGGAAGGCTGGGACAGCCCTGAAGCTCCAGGGAGAGGGCAGCACAGCCCGCCAGGGCCCAGAGCTGCGCCAGGCTCCCTAGTGCTTGGAAAGGCGGTGCGGGCTAGTGGCTAGAGCCGGGGCCCGGGGGCATCAGGCTGCTGGGGCTCTGTTCCCAGCTCTGTCACTGTGACCTCCATTTCCCCTTCCGCACTGTAGGGCTCGTGTTACCCACCTCTCATAGGAAGGGGGAAGGATTCATTAAATGAGCATTTACAAAGCGCTCCGAGACCCTCCTCCGGAAGGGAAAAGGGGGAACCCCTGTAACCCAGCTGTGGAAGGCAGCGCTGAGCCAGGCAGGGGAGAAGGGGAGCACCTGCAGTGCCTCAGGGTAGGGCGCTCGGATGTGGAGCATAAGGAGACAGGGAAGACCGCGGGGTGCAGGGCAGAGTCTTAGCTCTCGGAGGGCCTTCAGTTATACATTAAATTGAATGGCAAAAAGCAGCACTGCCCCAAACACCTCGAGAAAGGCAGAATAGGTCCCGGACAGCCCAGGAATACAGTGGGAAAACTTGGCACACAAAACTGCACGGGGAACATGAAGTGATCAGGGTTTTCCTTGTGCAGAGGAGGAGAGGGGCCCAGCTGAAGAGCTCCATTTGGAACAGAATGCTAGTTATGCAGAAGCTGCCTGTACCTGCAACTTCTCTCCTGCTCTGCCTCCAGGGTTACAGAAAGAAAGCCAGGCTTGCGTCTCCCCAGGATGCAGACAATACCTGCCCCTCTCCCCACTTTGCATGTCAGAAGAGCAGTTGGGAGGATGCACAGGGTGTAGTAGGAGGGGGAGTGAGAGGCACTAGTAAAACCATAGCCAGCAAGCACAGACCTGCCAGTCAGAAAGATAGCATATCCTCCAATGCAATACATGCCTGCAGGGCTGGGCTGCCACCTGTGCACAGATCACTGCCCCAGGGAAGACATTTACCTCCAGACCAAGCGGCTCTTACTTATCCTTATGAAATCCCAGTTCAAACATGCAATTGTTCCTTAATAGCTTCCTTATGTGCAGCCTATTGCTGAGCACCAGGGACGGGGCTGGGGCTGCCCTACCCCCACATAGTACATGAGCTGCTGCATCCTTCTAGATTGAGAAAGGAGCAGCACTGTACCTTGCAGACACACCAGCAGGACTTCTTTCCTTGCCACAAGCCATCAGAGACATGGGGGCACAGGGCACATCAGCTACTGATTAGAGCAGAGAGCCTGAAGTCTTTGCTGTATAGGTTCCTATGTTGCACTCATCACCACAGTATCTGAACACTTTCCAATAGTGCAGTAAGTACTGTGCCAAACATGAGTCTGTCATGTGTAACAAGGAGTCCGGTGGCACCTTAAAGACTAACAGATTTATTTGGGCATAAGCTTTCATGGGTAAAAAACCAACTTCTTCAGATGCATCATGTGTAGTTTGTTCTCTCATCCTATCCTTGGGGGAGATGCACCTATAATGAAGTGTGTTTTATTTTGTTCACTTTACCTGTTGCTCTGTATTTAAGTTAGAGAAGGCAAGGTTAATGAAAGGCACCTTGCACTTGGAGCAAAAGGTGGTGAGGTTTGTGATGGTCTCTAGCTCCTGTGGGAGTTCATTCCAGTCTCAAAAGGCCTCAGCTGAGCTTTACCCTCACTGTAGACAGTTCCACTGTCCCAGGGGAATCAGGCTCTCTCTGCTCCCCACTACCATCTTTGAGAAGGAAATGTTATCTAGGGGTTAAAACATGGGACAAGTGAGTTGGCAGTCCTGGCTTCTAGGCCCCTCCCTGGGAGGGAGTGGGATCCAGTGGTCAGAATAGGGGGCTGAGATTCAGGACTCCTGGCTCTGCCACTGGCCCAGTTTGGGTCCCAGGGTGCGCTCCTTCACCTCTGGATACCAGTTTACTCTCATATAACTGGCTATAACAACCATGGGGGTTGTGAGGTTTCCATATTTAATGTGTGTGAGGTCTCTGAGATCCTCCTATGGACACCAGAAGGAGGGCCCCACTTGGTCCCCCTTCTTTCAGTTGAGAGAGATCACAACTCCCACCCCCATCCCAACAGCTCTGCACCAGTTGGTGAAGCTAGGATGCTTAAATGAGAGACCTCTGCCTTGACGGAGCTGCTTGTATGGGCTGACTATGGCAGCTCAGCCCAGAAGCCCCTAATGGCTAGCTAGATTGGCACCTCCACACCTCAAGCTGCTGGGGTCCCTGGCTGGGGGGCCAGAGGACTAATTACTCCCTAGCATTACCTACGCAGTATCCATCCCATACCAGCAAAGCTTCTGCCTTCCGCCTCCAGCACTTAGGCAGCAGGTACAGAACCAGGACAGCAAGCCTTGAGCCATCACTGGTCTGTTTGCATGTGAAGCGCTCACTGCCCCACAGAAAAGAAGAGAAAAAGGACAGCAGGGATTGCAAGCATAGCCAGAGTCCAGCTGGAAAACTGGGATGGGACAAAGTTACCCTCCTTCCTTCACTCCACTCATCATTCAGCCTCATGAATCCTGGCTCCCAGCTGAGCGAACATGGCTTCTTCCAGAGTTCAGCAGAGTGCTCCAAGCACTAGCGTGGGTAGGAAAGTTCTGCCATTAGGTCAGACAGAGGACACTGTCCCTTCCCCCACCCATCCACACACAGTCCACCTGGCCTCTGTGGAATACCAAGCAGGGGACTCAACTCCACTCCCAGCCCTGTAAGGGCCTTTCTTTTGACCCAATCCTACAACATAAGAATCAGAGCTCCCTGCTGCTGGAATTAACCAGCTGAAAGAAACTCTTCTCTAGGGCAGATGGAAGTTACAGCTGTGTCACATAAGAATGCCTGGGGCATAATCAGAGCTGGGGAATTTTATGATGGTTGTAGCTCTGCAGCTGAGGTGACAATCAGGGAGATCACAGCTCCAGCTGCAGGGTGTGTGAATTGGACAGGAAGCAATCACCAAGACCCCACAGGAGTAGCAGTAGTGAATGAACAGCAAGTGCACAACAGGAGTGAGTGTAGGAGTAGGAAAGGATTCTGGGAAAGGTGAGAATTAGGTATTGGCCACTGCTGGAACCAGTCTGGATGGCCCTGAAATAAAAATGTCTCTGCCTGCATGAACACTTGTACACTCAGGCCTCTGCCTGCAGGCTCACATATGAAGGTATATAGAGGTACGTGCATGCGGGCTCATGCCACAGACAGGGGCATGAATGCTGGTATCTACACACATACCATATGCTGTATGCTTCTGGCTGTCTTTATGCTTCCCTCACCATTTTGGCAGGGCTCCCACCCTCCTTCCCTCTCCAGCCAAATGCTCCTCGCTCACTCCCTTGCTCTGTTCAGACACATGCTGACAGTGGAAAGATGAGAAGTTTCCCATTAATGCCCTTCTCCACCACACATCCTCATTAGACTGGTGCAGCGTAATAAGTGCTGCTTATAGGGAGATGTTGTTCTGGCTTTTCCAGAGCACAGAACTCTTCTCACCTGAGGAGCCATCCATATTACTCATATGCAGCTCCCAGCCCAGAAATCTCCCTATTCTCTGTCTATTCACCCCCTGCCTGCATGAGCAGTTCTGGTACTGGCTGGTCCCAGGAAGAGCTTTTTCCCTTCCCCTGGCCTAAGGGCTTACCTTTGCATGAGCAGCTCAGCCCATTCAGAGCCATTACAATAGGACCCATTCAGGGCCCCTGCCTGGCTACCCTTTCCCTGTTCAGACGATTGTCAGGTGAATAATTAGTTCATGGAATGCTGGTGCAGGGAATTTCTTCCTTGATTTGTGCCATTCCCCCTCCCCCCTCCCAAGGTGCATGCCAGGGTGTTCTGCAAGAGGACTATTTGGTCTCCTTAATAAGAATCTCATACCCAAAGTAGCAGCACCATACTAGATTTGAGGTCACTTCCTTATAACAAATCTATCCAAAATGATTAAAGAAGCCATTCGGTGAGTAACAAGACTGTCTTAGCTCCTAAGTTCAATGTTTTTTCCTCAGCAGCTCTCCTGAGGCTGCTGCTAATCCCCAGCGCTGGCTCCAGGCACCAGCACAGCAAGCAGGTGCTTGGGGCAGCTAATGGAGAGGGGCGGCACGTCTGGCTCTTTGGAAGGAAGAACCTGTCCCTGAATTGCCCCTGAAGAAGGCAGTGGCGGCGGTAGAAGTGCCGATCGTGGCTTTTTTTCCCCCCCTACCGCTTGGGGCAGCAAAAACGCTGGAACCTGCCCTGCTAACTAATCCCTTGCTTCCTATCATAACACACAGGTGGACACTACACAGGAGGGGTATGTGTCAGAACTTCCTCAACATGTCTGCAACTGTAGGTGGTGACAGCAGCCATTAAGGGAACCAGCAAAGGAGATTCAGGGCTTGAAACATCTCCTTTAACTATTACAAAATAAAATGGGAGCGGGGGAGGGCTTGGTTATTTTCTACTATTAGAAGTGTGAAATTTGTTCTTCCCTGTCTGTGGCAGACTGTCAGGAGTGGGGGCTGTCTCAGACTCTTCAACAACTGGGAGATGGATAACGCTATGAAGGCAGTAAGGTGGCAGGATGTGTTTAACATTTTGGAGAAAGTGAATCTTTCTCAGTTATTGGAATTAGGTGTGTGTTACCAATAGGTTTGGATAGAAATGGTGTGTCACCTATGTATGTAACACATGCACCAGATGCCACAGAATTCATTAAAAAAACCCCATGGCCCAACTGGCATCCCACAGGTCAGATCCAGCCCCTCAACACCCATTGTAGAACAAAATGGCATCCTCCCCCGGGTGTGACCTCACACACGTACTTGTGGGGTCCTGCCGCATGGAGGATGCCCTTTTGTGGAATGTCACTATAATGGTTGTGCCCTTTAAGGCATCCAAGTGTAGAACTGAATCATCCATGACAGAACAGAGCTAGTGGTACGAAGTCTTCATCAGGATGGAAAGTTTAGTGCAAAACTTGTTTGCTAAAAATTGTTGCGTGCCTTATAAAAAATGTCCTGGCATGCCCCCGCTTGACAGCCACACAAAAATCTCTTCCCTGGGAGGTGCCCCAGCATTCACTGCCTTGCCTCATGGGATACTACACGAGTTTTGGAGAGTGCAAGGCCTGAATTGCTAAGGCAAGAACTCCATGTCAGGGGAAGTAGGGGGAGAGAAAAAGTCCACTTTTTTTTTTAAATTCCTCCCTGGCTTTCTTTCGCCATCAAATTTTTAAATATTTTCTTTAAAGGCCCAGGTAGTTTTTTCCCTTCTACAGGTTACTTTTAAATCTCATATCACAACACTGCAGTGACAGAGGTAACATAGGAACTATTTCACAAACTGTTGAAATGCAAACACCTCTGGGAGGGACGGCTCCAGCTTTTTTGCCATCCCAAGCGGCGGCACTTCGACAGCCGCTCAATCGCGCCGCTTCATTCTTCTGCGGCAATTAGTGGGGGGTCCTTCGCTCCCAAGAACTAAAGGACCCGCTGCCGAATTGCCGAACATACCGCTCCTTTCCATTGGCCACCCCAAGCACCTGCTTCCTTCGCTGGTGCCTGGAGCTGGCCCTGGGGAGGGAGTAGGGCAGCATCTGAACTACACAGCAGTTCAGAGGAGCAAAGGAAGTGAGGAAGAATAAAAGTGAAACTGCAGAAGGAATTTACAGAGGGAGAATGGAATTCAGCCAGGAAAACAGAATTAACACCCCTATGCTCAGGATTATCCTCCCCTGGTTTTATAACAAGTGGAACCTTTAACAGATGGCAGGATCTTGTTTCAACATCTCATCAGAAAGATAGCAACCTTTGGCAGAATAGCCAATGTATTCCACAGACATAAAACAGTGCTCCAGAATATGAGTCTTCATTAAAAAAAATAGTCTGATCTCCCTGGCTGCAAAGAAACCCCTGAAAAATTTAATATAATATAACTGATGCAGTGATGTTTTCCTGAGTCTGCAGGCAGCCTGTATCACCCTATTCTTAGTTATGCCCATGTGTCAAACTCATCTCCAGCCAGTTGGCTCATTATTACATACAGTTCTAAGGCTCCAGCACCTAAGTACATATTTCATAAATTAATAGAAAAATTACCACACCCTCTATTCTCTGACAGAATTATAGTGCTCAGATAAGGAAGAGGGACAGACTTCCCCACACACTCATGTTGTATAGCAGCTTGCTCCATAAGTCTATGGAGTACAAATATTAGAATCTAGTCATCAGTAATGCCGCCAGAATCTCAGGCTTTTCTGTAACATTGCAGCTATAGGTACAGGTACCATTGAAATTTAGAGGGCAATGAGTCCATCTAGGCCACTGGGACCATAGGAGAGGAGTTGTCTCCATCATTGTATAGACTCACCACACCTGGAGAGAGATTTTCCCTCTAAATGTCAGTGTCACATCTATGCCATGTCTGAATTAATGGTTCCCTCTTCTCTCTGACAGGACAACACCCTCTGATGGGACACATTGAACACCCTTAACTGCAGTCCAGCAAGAGAGGGGAAAAGGAACAGTCCCCTGGCTGGTGGAACACACACCCCATCCATGTCTGCCTCACTTATGGAGAAGCTAGGAGTATTCACCCAATTTCACCCTTCAGACAGACTGGTTGTGGGGATACACAGGCAGCAAGAAATGATGTGCTGGGCTGAACTCAAGTGCAACAACCTGGTCAGCAGGAGCATAAAATTAGCTTCCTCCCACGCCACAGACAAAGCTAGCAGCAGGAAGACATGCACCAGACACTGGTTGACACCAGCCCCACCTGTCAGAGCCAGTCCAGTAACAGCAGCAGCAGCAGCTGCCCCTTGGCTGGTCTCCAGGCACCTTGTGGCAATTTCACACACTCCGTTCAGCAGGGATCCTTTCTGGCGTGGTAAATGACACACCTGAGATAATTTAGTCTGGTAACAGGCCATATCTGAGCAGACCTTGAAAAAGCCTGTGCGTCACACTTGCCAGACCCCAAGGCCAGGTCTACACTAGAGACTGTTGCTAGTATAGCAATGTCAGTTAGGGGTGTGATATTTTGTTTTGGTGACATTTCTGCAGCAAAAGCCCTAGTGTACCACAGTTATACCAGCAAAAAAGGGTTTTTAGTGGTGTAGGTTTCTCGCTTGCTGGACCAGTGTACCAGCAAAAGCACTTTTTGCTGGTATAAGCTGCATGAACACTTTTGCCAGTATAGCTCCACTAGCAGTCCCTCCTAGTACAGACCTGGCCAACAGGAGATCTCTGAACACCAGCACCAACATCCAGTCCCCCCATGGGCTTAAGCAAAAAAGTCTTCAGCCCCCTCCCTCCCTGCTGTCTGGAGCCCATAAAGCAGCATTGCTCCCCACCTGCCTGGGGAGACTGACAGCCACTTTGCAGAGCAGTAGAAGGGCTTCACAGCACAGGCACCATCCTTCACCAAGGCACTGCTAGAGAAGGCAGTCCAGCAATGAGGGACACAGGATACCACCAGCTTGGAGAAGGGAGATGTTGGGATGGTACCAAATTGGTGTGGCCATACTGAATGAATGATGTGTGAGCATAACTTGACATGATTGAAACATGCCTGAATGGCTGCAGAGGATCCTGGGAGCAGGTTCTCTTTAAGCAGAAGCAAATTTGATAAAGGACTGGCAAAGTCTGCGTGTATGATCGATAGCAGTCGGCAAATATGGGCCCATACAAAAGTAAGTATCATATGTATAAAATTCCAGCCTGGAGCACAGGTTGACCTGGTTATAGTGACCTTACAGCAGGACCATCACACAGAGAGATAGAGCGAATGATTGATGAGTGAGTAAATGTGGGGTGATTTCCATTCGGTACCACCCCCAACCCCTTCTAAAATACTAATCAGGTAAAAATTAGTAACCACATGCCCTCTGGACATGCTTTTAAGACTCCTTCAAGGAAAGAGTATAAGAATCAGGCAAAGTAAATTACTGTGGCTGGGACTCCTTAATTAATGCTTGAAGCAGCAATGCTGCTAGACAGAGTAGCCAAAACTCTGCTCCATGGGCTCGAGTAGGACTGTGAACCAAAGGGGTCTCAAGGCAACCAAGGCCTTGCCTCGAGGGAAGCTGAGACAGACCAGAGGGCTGAGAAGATCAGAGTAGGAAGAAAGAAGCCGTCTATAAAATTGGTAACCATCTTCTCTGTTTGCCAAGCAGGAACTGCGGGAGGCTAGTGCAGGGCCTGTTTGTGAAAGAGAGACTCATTAAGAGGATTGTATAGCTCTTAATGTCTAACATAGGAGTTATGTGCTTAATATAACCCTTTACTGCTTGTGTAATTCCTTCTCAATAAACAGCTGTGTATTGAAGATAATTACTGTGACCTTTTTCCACTGGTATGACAGTAATCTGCGGCACTGGGAGCCAGTAAAGATCCATTTTGGGGTAGCAGCACCCCCTGTTGTCAACATTTGGTAACAGGATGTTTTACTGTCATGTCTAAGTGAAAAGGTCTTTAAAATGAATCAAACTGTGTCTGAACCGGTTGCCAGCATGAAGAGACGGAAATATACCGGTGAGCAGGGTTATATTGGTCGTTCCTGGAGTCAATGATGTTTTGCAAAAACAGATAGGGAAGGGTCGTCGTACCAGGAGACAAGCGGGATGCTCCAAAGCCCCTGGGTATGGTTGAGAAGTGCTTACTGAGACAGGCATGTGAAGATCTTGGCTCTGATCCATGGCTGCCAAATGCTATTCCGGTCCCATACAAGGAAGGGTGTTTGGATGAAATGCTGTTAAAATATCAGACATGTGGTACACTTACTCCTAAAAAGGAACAAATAATGTTTGGACAGCATTTGGACAAATGCTGCTTTTTGAATTATGTATCAGGCTGTGAATATGTTTGCAGAGGAGCGTGAGATTTGAAAACAGGAGAAGGAAAGTTTGCAACAGGAGCTGGAGAAGCTGAGATTACAAAATGAGGGGATGAAAAGATTTGCAAAAAACGCAAAATGTAACTAATGTCCAGCAGACGGCTGCTTTAACTCAAACTTGTCAGGAATTGGAATGCGAAATGGATGCACAAATGCGGGGGACAGGGGGAGTATAAATTGGAGGCAAAATGATATAAAGGGGCTGTGTCAGTTTTAACTGAACAGGCTACAAAGCCACCTGGAAAAGGGAATCATAAGAAATGCATTGAAGTGATTAATAAGCTGGAGTCTGCTTTGGTGGCTAGGAAAACTATTTGTAGCATGGGTTTTGATCATAATCCCTGGAATGAGGAGGGTTAGGGAAACGTCGTGAAGGAGTGGCAGAGGGCAAAAGTGCAAGAGAAGGTGGAGGAATATGTACAGCCAAGTGCCCCTCCACCTCCATATGAATGTGTGAAAGAGGAAAAGAATGGCAAAATGGGGGAGAGATTCATGAAGAGTCATTAGGTAATGTTACAAATTCCCCAGCCAATCACCTGTTCCCAGAAGTCCAACGTCTTCCCTCCTATTTATTACAGTGAGGAGCATGTTACAAATATACCTGAAAGATCCCAAAGGATCTCACAGCTCTTCACACAACTCTATTGAAATGTAGCCATTTCTGGAGCAGAAGGGAGTTTGGCCAAGGACACCGGAGCAAACAAATCCAACTCTTACAAAAATGCCCTGGGATGTTTCATGCTTCTGCACAGTCCACAAGGTCTCTAGTTTCAAAGGCCCATCTGAACATCACACATACAGCAAAGTGCATGAAGCCAGGCTAGCTACAGTGACAAGGATACAAGACTGATCTGAATCATCTGAGATCTAAACAGCTGCTTCCAGCCCATCCAAGGCTTTGAAAGCCTACGCTGAAGCCAGGTATCCATCCCATTCAGTGGATTACAACTCTTGCAAACAGGCAACTGTGGGTACCTCCGATCCAGGCCTGCATCTGCTGCATCCAGACCTGCTCAACTGTAAGGAGTGAAAGTTTATAAACTGTCACAATCTCAAACAACAAAGTTGACAAGGAAAGGTGCAAAAGTGAGGCAAAGACTGAATTAGTCCAAACAAAAGGGCCTACTGATATAACTCAAGGACTGTGTTAAGGTCATGCTTGGTAAACAAAAAAAGTGTGGAACTGGAAACTAGCGAACCAAAAATCAGTATGTTGGAAACTAGGCCTAACTGGTGAGCAAAATAATGAGGGGAGGGGCTATTCTGTCCATCACATCCCTTCTGGAGTCCTTGAAGAAAGAAACTTTGAGGAGAAGAACTGGCTACTGGAACAAGCTTCACCATCATGCTTACAGACATCTTGCTTATACTCATGCTATGTGTAGGATCCCACCCTGCAAATCAGCTCAGCCCACTACCGCCCTGACCAATCTGGGGATGGTGGGAGGGAAGGGGGAGCTCTTGTCCCAGTGAACTTTGAGTGGGAAAAGTGGAGGGAAACCAGCCAGCAAAGTTGGATACACAGGGGGAGCAAGTCCAGCAGCTACTCAAGACACACACCACAAGGGAAGAGGTTATGCTACTAACTCTGCACCTGAAAAGTCCTGCCCCTGGACAGCACACAGTGCAGGCAGCCAAGTGCGCTGGGGGAGGGGGGGGGAGCTGCCCCAGCAGGGCCCCCACTTTCACTCTGGACAGTTTGCCTTCCCCAGGCTGCAATAAATTCAAAGTCCTTCCCTGAGACAGAGATGAAGACAAAGTATCATTATCAGAACATTAAACTCATCCAAGCCATAAAATCAATCCAGAGAGTGGATGGACAGGAGGATTCTGTGCAATAAGCACTTTTGCAAGATGATCAGTCACCAGGATGATGATGAGGTGATGGTATTTTATGGATATCAGAGGACAGCAGCCCACAGCCAGCATCTTTGCTAGCTCTCCCCCTCCCCACTATTTCACTTTCAATAACTTGACTCATCAGGTAATATTGACTTTAGCAGCCCTGCCCCTCACTCCACTGCTCCCCTCACCTCCAAACTCGGTGTGAATACAGAGCTTAGCATATTTTTTAGAAATCTCTCTCTAAGAAAGACTCTATGCAACCCTTTCTGCAGCATCTGGGCCCTGAACAGAACTACACTGGGTTTAGGGACACAGTGCCACAGCAAAACTGACTCCCCAGGGAGCACTGCTGGCCAGGGAAGGGGGCCAGGCCAATATCATAGTAGTATTATGGTAACCCAGTTGAGACAAGGGCCCACTGTGCTAAGCATTGTACAGTCATACAGGCTATGTCCACACTTCAAACATTACAGCGGTACAGTTGCTGTAGTGCTTCAGTGGAGACACTTACCACAGCAACAGGTGGGGTTCTCCAAACCAGGTGCCAGCTCATGCCAAAGTCTCCCTCTCTCAATGGAATACTGACAAATATACCTGGAATCAGTCTTGCTCATCTCTGCGTTAGTATTGTTAAAATAAATATTAGAATTCTAAGAATGTGTTTAGATTTCATTGAATGCTTGTGAGTTGCTGCATGAATTAATCTCAGTTATAACATCCATATTCCACATTGCAAAGTAATATCTGAGTGGTTGTCTTGTGAGCCTCAGTGACTGTGTAAGTCACCAGACAGGAGAGACGTATTAACTAGTGTGACGTATTGACCTCCTACAAAAGGTTTTATGTTCTGCCCAAGGAAAGGTCCAGTGATACCAGATGGACTATTGTGGGATGTTAGAGAGGACAAAAGACATTGGTTGTTCTGCCCTCCCTGGGAAAATGAGTCATACAGGAGAATTCCTCCCATTAGCTAAGTGTGCAACTCAGAGCAAAAGGAAGAAAGGGGATAAAACAAACCTTTACAAGAAGGAACAGGATATCTCTGTTGCTTAGACAAAGTTTTCTAGACACAAGCAAAAGAACCCCGGTGCTTGTGGACATGAAGGACATGAAGCTTCTGTAATAAGCAAGCTCTTTTATTACTTTTAAAAACTTGAGATTATAACTCATTTGTGTATATGTTTCCCTGCTTGAACCTCGTAAAAAATTATTTTTCCTACTTAACAAATCTTTATATAGTTTATTATAGGCTTGGATACAAACATTGTCTTTGGTGTGAAATCTAAGTGCAATTGACCTGGGGTAAGTGACTGGTCCTTTGGGACTGGAAGTACCCTGAATATTGGTGTGATTCTTGGTGTAAGGGACCATCTATCATAAAAGTTTGCTCACCTGGGTGGCGAGACAGATTGGAGAACTCAAGGGGACTGTCTGACTTCATGTTCAGGCTGTTCTAGTGCCTGAGGAGTTTACACTTGATAATTGGTTGGTGAAATCTAAGTATAGAACTCACAACGAATTTGAGGTTTCTGCCCTGGTTCTTAAAAGACTGCCCTGCGTCAGTACTCATGCTCTTAGGTCACGGCAGGCAGCATTACAGCTAGGACAAAGAATTATTCCATCATCTTAGTGCTGTCCACACCAGGGATTAGATCAGTTTAACTATGTCGCTCAGTAGTATAGATTTGTCAAGTTTTTGAGATGCAGCTATGCTGATGTAACTTTGGAGTACAGACCAGTTCATAGTGGGACATAGGCCCTGCCTTGGAGAGTTTACAATCTAAAGACAGCTGAAGGGTGGGAAGAGAGGCACAGAGGGGTGGTGACTTGCCCAATGTCATCCAGCAGGTCGGTGGCAGAGCTAGGGATAGAACCCCAGGTCTCCAGTCTCCCAGGCCAGTGTTCCGCCAACTAGGCCCCTATCTGGAAGCCTGCCATGCAGTGGGAACCCAACGGCATCATGGGGAGTTCAAGCCCATGGTCAGGAGATTCTGGCTTCCAATTTGGTTCATGGATTAATCCATCCCCTGCCCCACTAGCTTTCACTATGATAACTCTTTGAAGAGCCAGTTCGGGAGGAGAAGAACCATGTCTCCCCTTCTTACTACACAGAAGCCATCGCTGCCCAAAGGAGACAGCAGAAACTGATAACACCAGGTCTGGCTTAAGCCTCCCACTCTGCACTGTATCTGTCTGGCAGGGGGCACCAGCGAGAGAAGATATCTGCCTTCCCCTTCCTTCTACTGACATTTGTGAGGAGAAGAGACTTTATTTTCCATATGAAATCCAAGGTTTGGGTAGCTTGAATTTACTGCTAGCCTAGGGAAGGCTGCACTGAGCCAGATCCCTCTCCCCCTGCAGCTTATACCTGCCTTCAATCTAACCAGCGTGCTCAGGGCAGTGAGTAATGTAAAAAGAGTGCAGTACCTGATGCTGGAACAAAAGATAGTCTGCATATTCTGGCACATGCACTGCACTGGAATACCAGGGGATGGGGTCTCTGCAAGAGAGAGAAACAACATGGGGGGGTGGAGATAAGCATTATATGAAGGTCATCAATTAATTGCAAGCGTGTGATGGACTCACTGGCCATGACAGGAGCTTTCTAACTCAAGCACTTCACAACCCTGCTGAACTGCATAGCTGATTTATACCTGTGCTGAGCCCACCAGCCCAGCAATTACCCTGTAAAATACAGAAGGGGAAACACGTGCTCGCTTTGACGGAACATGATTTTGTTTGACTGGAAAGGCATAAACCTTCAATACAATCACTTTGACACAAAGGTTTTGCTGGTCAATAACTCTACAGTGGAAATTGACCTGTCTGGGCTGCAGCAACAGAGGCATTGCACCATGGAGCAGGGCAAGGACAGTCCCTCTGTATAATGCACCTGAAATAGCAAAATCCATCTGGGTTCCTCTTTACCAAGAAGATCATCAGTTAGGAGCAGTCACAGAAAACTAACTTGCCATGCAAGCCCACCCAGGAAATTAAAAGAACAAACTCCCCACACCTGTGGGGCTTACCCAAATGACCCCTCTGGACAGTGTGTATGGTGGGAGTGGGGGGTGGGAACTGGGAGTCCCATCTCCCACTGACTCTGTGCACATGGAATGGACAAAGATGTGGGGAAATATGTGAAGCTTTGGAGTTTGACTAAGCGACCACCCTGAGGAGAGGAACATGATAAGAGAATGCAAATACCTGAAGGGCATGAATGAATACCAAGCAAGGAGAGGGTTTAGTAACTCCAAAGCCACACATTTCATAGCTTAAGCACTTTAAAGAGTTCTCTAATTAAAAGCCCTGAGAGTGCTGATTACTTGAGGGTTACATACGGGGGAGAATGAGGAAGAAGAGGTTGAAAGGAAAATATAGGCTGAGCCCCAAGAAAAAGCTTCCTAGAGACTGACAATTAGGATTGGACAGGTGAGGATGAATTTCACACTGTAATGGCTGCATCACTATGCTGGGACTTCATGTTTTTTAATTTCTCCTGGCAGATTAATACTGAGGCTGTGAGCAGACGGCAGAAGAGATCAAGAGAGAAGGTGGGGGAGGGAAGTTTGAAGGGCTTGATGAGAATGCCAGAGGTGGGCTTAACATCAACCAGAAAAGTGCTGAGACCAGAATGTTGGGTCAGGCTCCCTTCACACTGAAGTCTCCTGCCTCAACGGAAAGTCTGATCTTGACTATCAGCTGCCAAATCATGGATGTTGTTTCCCCAAAACCAGGTTAGCATCCTCCTTACAGACCTGGCTGCACAAAAGGCCCTTGTTCAGAGTCCTTATCTGGCTCAGGATGGGGAGGAGCTGGAAAGTCCTGCTGCTTAATGTCCTGTACAGATGCCAGGAGCCGTCAGAGCTCTGCTTTGTGTTCATTAGGGGCTGGCTGGCTGGCTTGCTGGAGCAGCCCTTTGCTAGGGCAGGTAATGAGGGAACCCTCTCAGCACAGGGCACGTTAAAAATAAAGCAGTAAAAATAACAGCCCACTTACACTGGAGATTAATTTGGGTCCCCATGCCACAGTGCCCTTGCTGGGGGAGAAGGAGCATCTTCCCACTGGTGTGGGTATTTTAGTAGGCAATGCTGCAGCCTGGCTGTTTAGACTAGGGCTGTCTGGGCTACGAGGTCAATAGTGGAGGGAACAGCCTCAGCTGCAGCACATGCCCAGTGCAGGCAGCAGTTCCATATGGACATGACCAAGGGAGCAGGTGAACCATGAAGCCAGCTAGTGGTAGAGCTGGAAACAGAATGCAGAAGCCCTGAATCAGGCTAGAGGCAGGGGGAAGGCACTGCCTTCTGAAGTGAACTGTACCGGCTTTAGCTTTGCCCCAAGAGAGCTGGAAGGGGGAGGGGTGCAGGGGGCAGCCTGTCACTCACTTCCCTCATTCCTATTCTCAGGCCCTTTTTTCTCCCATTTCCTTTGTTTCAATCTTCAATGAACAGGAAGAAAAGGGAAGGAGCCTTGACAAATCCGATCAAGGTTTAGACAAGCCAGGCCATGCACTAATGAGGGGCAGGGGAGGCAGCAGAGAAGAATGGCAGCCCCCCAAAATGTTTGGTGCACAGAGGGAAAGGGATTAATGCCAAACAGGGTAAAGAGCCACAAGGAGTAAGTCCCCAGTCTGCTAAAATAAATTGCTGCAGGGTCCCTTCTGGTCCTCCACCCTAAAATGGACTTTTCCCTTCCAATCCTTTAGTTCTCAAGCGAAGCAGCCCAGGCCTCTGCCACTGTGTCCAGCTGAGCTTGGAATTTAGAGATCAAAGGTTCTCTGGAAACAAGAGGATTTGGGGAGGGGAATCTCCAAATGTGCATTAAAGAGACATCCCTTTGTAACAGACACAAAAGAAGATCGTTTGCTCACCAGGGTTTAGCTGGACAAAAAAGGAGGAATGTTCTTCCTTCTCGTTTTACAAGGCAGGTGCTGTGGGAGGCTAATAGGAATCTCAAGGGCTGTCCTGTGGACTTAGCGCACCCCCTACCCAGGGATGAGGAGTGGTGTCTGGCAGTAAGGGACTGAGTAGAGTGCGCCATTGAACAGAGAGGGAGCCAGCAATCCCAGCATTCTTCCCCATCTTGCCTTCTACCCTAAACTCACTGGTTTGGGCAAGCAGAGACTGGGACAGCAGGAGACTGAGTAGCTTTAACTTCTTTACAAGAGGAGCAAGAAAACCAACCTTTGGAGGATGCTGAGATGACAGGGCAGCTGGCTCCTGTACTGCAGATCTGGTGGTAACACGTTGGTTGAGGGGACACTTCCCCAGTTACAAGTTCATGGCTTCTGCAGGCAGAGAGCAGGGATAGCACCAGTATCACAGAGACTTCTAGTTTCAGCTAAGTTTGGGGTCATCCCATCTCACCATCACCTGGAAACACAAAAACTGCTAATAATTAATTATCAGGTTACAAAACAAAAGGAGAGTGGGACAGAGATTGAGGCGAGGCCCCAGGAACTGCAGTGGGTTTTAGGGTGACCAGATAGAAAGTGTGAAAAATCAGGGGTTGGAGGGAAATAGGTGCCTATATAAGTAAAAGCCTGATATATCGGGACTGTTCCTATAAAATTGGGACACCTGGTCACCCTAAGTGGGTGAGGTGGAAACTCCTCAGTGTGAAGTCATTCTGCAGAAGGAATATAGGACATATGCATAAAGGACACTGCACCTCCACCAGCTCAGTCCCCTATGAGTCCCAGCAAGGGGACAATCTCACTTGAGCAGACTCTCCAAATCTGGGCATACAGTAAATAGGCTCAGAACTGCAACTCAGTGCTGCCCACATCCCCAAGTACTGCATCTGGATGAAGGTTTATCCCTTCAGGATCCTTGTATCTCTGGTCAAATCTGTCTTAACCAAAAACTCAATTGATCAGCAACATTTGGTCTTCCAACACTGCTTGTCTAAAGGTTGAGGCTGTAATGAAGCAGCATGGTCCCATGGAGAGAGCGCTAGGGTGAAACCAGGACTCCCGGGTTCCATTTCTCACTCTGCCACTGACTATGTGGCCTTGAGAGAATCCCTTCCCCTATCAGGGCATCAATTTCCCCATCTGGGGATAAGGAAACTTCTTCCACCCCAGTGAAGTGTTTTGATCTCTGTACAGTAAATGTTAAATGTACTATGTCAAACTTGACCAGAAACTTTGGGGATACGAGTGTGATTAAGACAGTTGTTGCCTGTTGTGAGTTCTCCCTAGGGAAGGACTCCCTGGCTTTTCCCTTCATACAGCATATGTATACGGAATGGACAGAAAGAGCACTGAACAACATTTGTTTAACCACTTCTCTGCCCGGTGAGCATCTCAAATTAGCAACCTGAGCCCCAGTGACACACATGAGAAATCAGGAGTATCTATAAAGGGACATTCCATTACTAAGCAGCAGTAGGGCGGGAAGTACATGGAGGGAGGAATCATAACATTCCTGGGATGAAGCAGACATTGGTTTCTTAAAAGGCTTTTTCCAGGGTCGGCTCCAGGCACCAGCAGAGGAAGCATATGCCTGGGGTGGCACATGCCAAGGGGAGGCATTCCGTCCATTGTTGGGGCGGCACAGTCCGGGTGGCTTTTTTTTTTTTTGTGCACTTGGGATGGCAAAAATGGTAGAGCCGGCCCTGGTCTTTTCCATCCAGTTTAAGTGACACCCACAACCCCCAGGCTGAGATCTCTTTCAGCAGTACTTCCCCCCAGGCTCCTAGGTCACACAGATTCACTTGCTTAGTCCCAGAGATACAAGCTAAGACAGAGGAGAGAGTGAGCTGCCATGTACTAACACTGCAGTTACATAGCAGTATGGATGGATGGACAGTGTGACATGAAGGATGGCACATCTCCTCTCTCCAAACCACAGTCAGACTGCTGCCTAGCCTCTTGACTGGCGACAAGAGCAAGGCTCTGACCTCCAGTTGTATTCTATGGTTCCCAAGATTCAAAATCCCCTTTCAGGCTCCTTTAGCCTCTGACTTCTCACACTAGATTCACACAAAATGCATTCATACTGGGCCCCAAATTACGGGGAAATATTTACTATTGTATTTCCCTTTTCTTATGCATTTCACATGAGGACCTCATGGCAATGCTGTGCAAAATTTACTCCTCACATGCCACTATGAGATAGCAAAGTATCATCTCCATTTCACAGACAGGAAAAAGGTGGCACAGCCTGGCAAAGTAATTTGCCCACAGCCACGCAAGAAATTTGCAGCACAGCCGTAAAGAGAACCCTGGAGTTCTAATTCCAAGTCATCACCGCCCCACCTCTGTTCTTACAGCTAGACACCATTCCCTCCTTCTAGAAGAGCAGGAGCTGTTGCAGAGCATGACTGAAATGCTTTGGCAGGGCTGTATGGGGAAGTTTTCACAGTCCCTGTAGGCCTGGGCCCAGCTAGTTGGCTATTACCCTTTCCAGGACAGGCCCAGGATTCTCTGGCAGGTGCAGTAGAGAAGAGAGACAGTACTTTTCTTTTTTTCTTATAATTGAGACTTCGGGCCCCATTGATGTCAGAAGCTCTGGCAGTGAGCCACAGAGGATACTGCCTTCAATCTCCAACTCAATTCTTAATCTTCCAAATGAGACTTCAGGGTAAATTAACGATTAATTAATAAAGTTGTGGTGTAGTTGTCACATCCCTGTTGTGAGGATTCCTGCTGGCAGAGCTGCAACAGTGAAGCCAGGAGTAGACAGATTGTTTCCATAGTTGAAATTTTTCCTACCCCTGCAGGAGAAGCACCTCCCACAAAGCTGAGGGGGAGTGTAGGAAGGGAAGGTCTCCATGCCAGCACAGTTGATCCTGAGTTAATGAAGTTGGAAGCCTTGTCAGACTAATTTTTCTGCCCTTCAGGAGATGCAAGGCTTGACCACCTTCCCTGAGCAAACTCTAGGCTTATTACAGAGACCTACACAGAAAGAGCATCCCTTTCGTATCCTTTGGGGGCTCTTTGCCAAGTACAGAATTTATGTAAATATTTAACCTGGACAGGTTACATATTTCTACATTATAAATTCAGGTCTCATCTTCCCTACTTCTCCTAAAAGACTATGACCAACTGGAGAACTAACAGTACCACGCAAAAGAAACCAGACAGAGAGAAGCTGTGGAACATTTAAGGATTGTCTGGGGCTTGTTTTTATCAACCCAAACAGTTGGAAAAGAAAGCTTTCACCGGTGAAGAGTCAAACACCTCCCTCCCTCGTTTTCAGTCAAAGCTCCTGTTTCACCTCACTCAGCCCCTCATGGAGACTTCCAGCAAAGACAGGGAAGACCACACTTGACATTGTTGCTGTTTCTGAGGGAAAGTGTAAATAGTTTTTTGAAGGGAATGGTGAGGAGGAATTCAGGACCCCTTCATCCATCATAAACCAACAAAGGCACAAACCTAGTCTCTTACCAGCACATTTTGGAGGTCCCCTTTAACAAAATAAACCAAGCCGTAGGGCTTGTCTACATTTACATTTTATAGCGCTCTAACTCGCTGGCTCGGGGGGGTGAAAAATCACCCACTGAGCGCAGCAAGTCTGAGTGCTTTAAAGCACTGGCGTAGACAGGCGCGGCTCCCAGTGTTCGGTGCTAATCTCCTTGTGGAGGTGGATTACCAGGAGTGCTGGGAGATCTCTTTGAAGTTTCCAGTATAGACATACCCTTAAATAGCCCTAGCATGCTTCCAAGCCCCAAGACAGCTCCCTTCCATTAAACTCCATCTCCTCATCATGGAGGATAAATGTGGGAGAACAGGCCAGTCTTACAGTATTCCAAAGTTCATCAAAGCCAGACACTGGCACCAGCCCTCTCCAGGAGGCTGTTGATTCATATACCTTGAATGACTGCATGTTCCATACTACCAGATGGGGAGAGGCGCATCCCTCAGGTCACTAGTTCCCCAGCTCTATGGACTAAAGCCAACACTATTCCCAGGTGAGGTTTGAGATCTAGCAGCACGTGCAGACCCCAGAGCTCACGCATAATGTGCACCTGCAACCTGCTCTAGCTGCAGCTTCCAGCTTGTTTCAAGGTGCAGCTCCCTGCAAAGCATGGTCAAAAGCCTAACCTTAGAGGGACAAAGGCCTGAATCACTCACAGGGTGTCGTTATCTTGCCAAATGCTGGTGATAAGCAGCAAGCTTAGCAACTGCTACCACCTAGACATCCAGGAGCAGATGGGATTTCAGAAAGCATGGGCAACTAGAATCCTTCCCTTTGGAGTTGGAGAGGTGTCAAGCACAGCACAAAATACGCACTTAGGGCAAGTGCACCAAGAGTGATGCTATGGTATGTAATAGTCCCACACCGTAACTAGCTAGTATGGAATCTCCAAGCAGGTTGGAGAGGACAACAGACAGACAAGAAAGGGAGTTGCAGTAACTTGTGTTAATAGACTATGAAAGTCTCACCTGCTTTCCCTCCCTCCTTGGAAACCACATCCCGCCCCTGCTTTTCCTGAATTGTCTTCTGGGGTCTTGTCTTATCTCAGACTGGAAGGTCCTCAGGACAAGAAGCCTCTCATACTAGGTTTGTAAAACAGATTGCATTAGCCTATTCAATGTCAGTTATGACTGCAGTTAGCGGGCTCTGCTAAGGGAGCGCATTCTTCTAGGTCAGTGTTTCCCAAACTTGGGACGCTGCTTGTATAAGGAAAGCCCCGGGCAGGCCAGGCTGGTTTGTTTACCTGCCCTGTCCACAGTTTGGCCAAATGCGGCTCCCATTGGCCGCGGTTCACTTCTCTAAGCCAATGGGAGCTGCTGGAAGCAGCGTGGACTGAGGGATGTACAGGCCGCCACTTCCAGCAGCTCCCATTGGCCTGGAGCGGTGAACCACGGCCAGTGGAAGCTGCGATCAGCCGGACCTGTGGACGCAGCACGTAGACAAACCGGCCCGGTCCACCAGGGGCTTTCCCTACACAAGCGGTGTCCCAAGTTTGGGAAACACTGTTCTACGTCACAGTTTTAGTAACTCTCTCTGCAGCAAGAGAGAGCTATTAGTTAAGATAGAAACTTCAATGACCCATGTGAATGAGGAAAGGGAGCCGGTGGGAAAGGGACATGGAATAATTCAGATTAATAGATTGGATAATTGAAGGATCTTCCAGTGTAGTTAACATACAGTAGGGGAACTCAACTGTGTTCTGATTATGCATTATTCACAGGGATCCTTAATACCACGAGACATCAAGGACATAGGGAAAGGGACCTTTTCAGAGACTGTGGCAACAAGCTGCTGCTTCTAATCACCAAAGAGCAGCTCACATCAGACTGTTAGAGTCCAAATACTTCAAATTGTTTACATAGGATCATGGCTGAGACCTGTGAAAAATTCACAGCCTGGTGGGATTGATGCTAGGGCAGCCTCTCTTCTCTGGAGTAACAGAGAGGAAGGGCACACAGCCAGGAAGGGTTTTAAGAAGGCACCCAAGGCTTGGAGAGGACAGAAAGATATACCTAGTTCAGGACTGGCTGATCCCTGACTAATAGCCAGAAACCCCAAGCTATTGCTACTCATGTCCAATTGCTGGGTTTCAAATGGCACCATTCACTTCAGATTCTGGAGAAACTGCACAGCCTCTTACTTGACACTCATTCATTAATTCAGAGGGATAGCTAAGTGGTTTGAGCATTGGCCTCCTAAACCTAGGGTTGTGAGTTCAATCCTTGAGGAGGGCTCTAGGGCAAAATCAGTACTTGGTCCTGCTAGTGAAGGCAGGGGGCTGTACTCAATGACCTTTCAAGGTCCCTTCCAACTCTAGGAGATTGGTATATCTCTTATTATTATAGGAAAGATAGCACATTGCTAATGATACAGAGAGAGAAGGCAGGAACATGGAGATAAGTGAGGGGGACCATACATAAAAGGTGTTACCTATACAAGCAATTCCAAACAACAGGAGCCAAATAATGATAGCTCCAGGCCCTAGATACATTTCTGGAAAAGGCTTTCTGCACAAGGCAGATACTACGACTCTATAACTGTGCTCTCCACATAGGAGGTGTTATTTAAACAAGACACTGTTCTTAGTCAAGCAGAAATTAGCCTCTTTGACAATGTATCCTGTTCCAGTTGGAGACAGGAAGGGTAGAGGAACCAGGAAACTGGAGGAGAAGAGTTAAGAATTAAGAGGAGAAAGGGGTAATTGAACCTTTCCAAGCTACAAGGCCCAGGGCTAAGTCTATGTAGTGTGATGGCTTGTAACAGTCTGCCCAACTCCAGTTCTAATGCATACTAACAGAACAAGATGTAGCATTTGGGTGAGCAGGGAGAGTCCCAGTTCAGTTTGTGGAATATTCCAACCCCACAGCAGCCTCAGCATGCTTCAGCCAAACCCCAGGACTTCCCTCCCATTTCTGAAATCACTCAGGGTGTGCACGGTATGCAGTGGGTCTGGTGCTTTTGTCATTTAGCTCCCAGAAACATTGAAGATGGGGCAGGCAGCAGCACTTCAAACTGGATTATTGGATGTTACCCAGCACTGAACTGCCCCCTATGAGCTGCAAAATCCTGCCAAAGGGATGTTTTCCAGACCCCAGAAGGACCATGCAGGTTCTGAGAGGCTTGTTCGTGTCATCAGCACTGCTGTCCAAAGCACTTCTGAGCAGAGACTCCTGGGTCTGGTTCAGACCGGCTTCTTCATTTAGATCTAGGTTAGAAAGTTACCCATAATGCCTTGCTCCCCACAAGATGCCACAGTGAATCAGGCCTCCTATTTTATGCAGGACTCATGTGTCAGGGACTAAAGTAGCCTCTGTATGTCCACCTGTCCACAGGTTATCTGGGGCTGGCAATTTATTTCAGCTATTCCAGGGGGTATGCGGTGAACTCACAAAGGGGTGGAATAAATAAAGAAGGTCACTGACACAGCAAGTGGCATAGCTAAGCCACGAAGGAGAGCGATACAAGGACTCAGGGCCCCTTTCTTCAGCCGTCCCAATCAGAGTCAGAAAACTAGTGTGGAGACGCAGAGTCCCGCACTACTGGGAGATCATCTCACTACTAACTGAACAGCCAATCACTTGGTGTAGCAACTGAATAGAGTGTACCCTCCAGCTTCACAGGAATACCATCTCACCTCTGCTAATATGCTACAAGAGAGTGCCTCCGCCCTAGATATGGAATTGGTACAATGCATTGGCCATTAATCCACGTATTACAAGCATTAAGGAGGCAATTCCTCCCAGCATAGATAAACCCTCAAAGTCTGGGTGCCCCCTGATGTATTTCCATTAACATTTAAATGCACACTTGTGTTTCACTACCTATACATCACTTTCTACAGCTGTCTAATGCTGGCGGGTACTGTAGAATTGTATATGCCAAAGGGTATAACCTTCAGGCTCCTAGAATTTGTGCCACGATGTCATTTCAGGCACTTCTGGTCTAGGAGCGTGGTAACTATAAGGTTGCAGCATGGTAACTATTACAGCACGGTAGCTATAAGGTTCTGTGCCCAAGACTACAGGAGTCAAGTCTCCCCAAGTACAGTCTAATCTGGCAGATTTTAGCCAGCTAGAGTGCAAGTTACTGGCAGAAGAGCAAGTTGGAGGCACTGAGAGGATAGAGCACTGATTGGACTTGCACAGTCAGCTTACTTTTGGTTTTATTGTCATATTAAGACTAGTGCTGAGTCTGCACTCTTCTCCTTACTGCCCAATAATGACCTGACCCTACCATGTCCATTAACCAAGCTGAGCTTTAACAGCAAGTTGCTGAGAAGCCTGAACTTTGATTTGCATAGTGGAACACCTCACTCTTACCCCAACCCTGGGCCATTTCCCACATACCCCATGTGACAGTGTGCTGAGCGGGAAGATCGCAGAACCAGTCCCCCACCATGCCAGCCCCATTTAAGTGAATAAAGTGGAGCTGGCTGGAAAGAACCTGCCTTAATTGGGGAATGAGAGCCAGCTGCCAGCCCAATTAGCCCAGGGCCATGTAAGCATCTGGGAAGAATGAAGCAGGGTGGTGGAATGGAGGAGAGCGAGGGAGTGCAGAGAGGGAGAAAGCCCTTCCCTTCTGGATTCTGATGCAAGGAACCCAGAGTTGTGTATATTACATAGTGAGAAGGTGGTGGGCACACAAATGTGTAAATAAAAGTACCAGTGGTTTCCAAACCTGAGGGTCTTTGAGTGACTATCTGAGCCTAGCAGAGGAAGGAGCCAGGAGTGCTCTGTTACACCCCAATAAGCCCCATAAACCAAGAAAGTCTGAGAGCCTAACTTCCTAGGCAGGGTAATTTCACTTGCTTTCAGTAGCAATGCCCATAGCGCTTTCACCCTTTTCCCATCTTCATTATGAAAGCACTAGGGGACCAGAGTGGCTAACATGCTGAGTCACTTTCCTGGACAGGCTGGGGTGGAGAACAGAAGTGATTTAGCCAAAAAGGAGAGCAGGGAGAGGGAAAAGACACAGACATCAGGGAGGTTTGCACCCTGGGTGAATCCTCTGTCAGAGTGTCCCCTGCTTACTCACAGACTAGCACTGTCTGGTCATATGTCCAGGAGAAGCCAGAGGACTCCAACCATCTGATTGAAGACAAGCTGTTGGGCAGCCTGATCTCAAGCTACTGTCTGGCAGGGCCGGGGTGTTTCATTGAAAAATTATGTCACAGCAGCTCAGAGAGTCTGCAGTGGATCTCAAGCTGGCTTGAGTGGTGTTGCTGCATTCCCCAAAGCCAGGGTCAGCACATTCCTGGCATGAAGAAGTCATGCTCAGCACCTCTCAAACATATGTTGAATTCTTTTTCACGCACCTCTCTTCTGATGCTAGATGTTCCTTATGCTCAATACCCCATTTTCAAATGCTCTGTACATGAGAACCAAGAGGTGCTGCTGCACATAATGAGAAACTGGGCCCAACTCATAAGATTAAGAGATGGAAAATGACTATTAGATCCCATCTCCAAACTGGGGCAAGACTGTCTGCTGCCGTCTATTCTCCAGGGCTTTGTTCCAAACCAGTTTTAAAAATGCCCCAGGAGTAGGCTTCTGATCCTTGTGAGATCCTTCTACACTGTACTTTAAAGGGAGCAGGAACTGTAATACATCACATATTTCCTGGCAGATAAGCCAACTGCAACACACCGAGAAGTCCTTGCTTGCTGTTTTCTTTCTGGCTCATTGTGACCTGTACATGCTTTCTTGCCATGTAGTCACACAGTAGCTGTCAGTTCAAAAACAAGTGGAGGAAAGGAAAAAAACATGCCAAGTCTGCAGGTGAGTCCCCAGTGTATACCAGGGTCCCCTCACAACACACCAGGGTCTGCCCAATGACCTTCTGGGGAGCAGAGGGTGGTGCAGGGCATGGAGACTCCATGGAGTTTAAAAAGGTACAGTAGAACCTCAATGTTATGAACATCAGAGTTACAAACTGAATGGTCAACCTTATACCTACCTCATTGGGAACCGGAAGTACGCAATCAGGCAGCAGAGACCAAAAAAAAAAAAAAAACCATAAAAAAAGAGCAAATACTATTCAGTACTGTGTTAAACAAACTACTAAAAAATAAAAGGAAAGTTTCAAAGATTTGACAAGGTAAGGAAACGGTTTCTGTGCTTGTTTTGCTTAAATTAAGATGGTTAAAAGTAGCATTTTTCTTCTGCACAATAAAGTTTCAAAGGTGTATTAAGTCAATGTTCAGTTGTAAACTTTTGGAAGAACCACCATAATGTTTTGTTCAGAATTATGAACAAGCTCCATTCCTGAGATGTTTGTAACTCTCGGGTTCTACTGTATATCATGGAGCATTCTTTGAGGCTCCAAAGTTTATTTGGTTTGAACACAGGGATTTTATTTCTTTGATGTGAAATCTCACAGCTCTCCTCCAGGGTCAGATTTTAGCTGATGTTTACACATCCATATTTCACTGTAGGGAATGGAATGAACTTTCCCACATTAATTTCAGAGGTGGATACCAGAGACAGATTCCCCCAAATACCAGGGACCTGTGGATTATGTTAGTATAAATGGGGCTCTTCCTTCCCTTCCCCTCTCTGGTTATGAAGAGCAGCAGTCACATCCAACATATGATGGTACAAATGTCCTAGACTCCCTGGAAATTCCAGCTAGTACTCCCTCCTTCTAGAGACACTCAACACCTCTCCGCCTTCCACTGACAGCTGGTTAGCCCATCAGCACGGTTCACAGCCCTAAATTAAGGTTCCCTGCAGCTTGGACTGGAGGTTTCAAACCTATTCATTTATGTGAAGCACCCCCACTTCCAGATCCCACCCCTCTCCCTAGCTTTACCACAAGCCTTAGAAGTTAGTGGCCCCATCACACGTTTTTAATCTCACCCATGCTCTTCAATCTCCTCTCTCTTAACTTCACTAAGTCTTTTCTACAACAATTTCAGAAGCTTTTACTCACTCTCCCTCCCAAACTGACTAATTTTGCCTTTACACTCATCCTTCGGATACACCCAGGCTGTGTGAAAGTTTAGGGCTGCTGAAAAGGTGCCAACGTGATGGCCCTAAAAATGAAGACCCCCCCCCCAAATCCTGGTAGCATAGACAGTAGGAAAGCAAGCACCCCAACACTGCCCTGCTGCTCTGCAATATTATGATGGGAGTTCTCCAATGCACAGAGCACTTCACAAAACACCTCACAAGCCCTAGAGAGTCTGACTCCTGGCTCTGGGAAAAGCTAAATGAAGGCGGAAAAAGGAGCTCAGACTCCATGACTTATTAATACTCAGCTTCTCTACTCAGTCTGACAACAAAGAGGCCAGTTAAAGTTGCATCAGAACACTGTTGACATCTTCCTACTGGGAAATGAATGAGACCTACCAACTCATCTCACAACGGGCGCTGAATAGCCACAGGGTAGGACAGCACCGACCCAGCCTACACTGAATCCAGCAACCTCAAAGGCCAAGGTTTGGTGAGGCCATCGCTGACCCGCTCCCTGCCCGACCCCGCATCTCTGTTAGGGGCTGTCCTGGGTGTTAGAGGGTAACCTGCCGCCTGCTTTCCCCGCTCTTCCCACACCCACTCCCGGGGCTGAAGCGGCGAGGCGAGAACCGCACTTCGGTGGGCCTGGGGAGGGCGGTCCCCGGGGCTCGGTGGGGCCGCTCGCCCGGCATGGAAAGGGGCAGAGCCCCCCGCTGTCCGTGTCATCACACCCCGAAGGGCTTCGCGGGGCGTCTCGCTCTTCAGCGCTGCAGCCGCTCAGCCTGGGGCCACCGCGGCTCATGTCTGTGCAGAGCCGAGCCGACCGGGAGCCCTGCGCAGCAACAGCGCTGAGCCCGGGCCGGCCGGAGGGGGTCGGGGGGTGCCGGCTCCGGAGCGTCTCAAGAGAAGAGTGGCCCGAACCGGGGGGAGCAGGGGGCGCTCGGGCAGGGCTCAGCGCCGGGCGGCGAGAAGGGACCGCAGGGCCGTTCACACCCCGGCTGGGCAGGTGCCGCAGCCCCCGGCCGCCCTGCAGGGGGCTCTGTCCCCGGGCCCCGCAAGGCTCACGTCGCCCCGTACCTGAGGCCAGCGCGCCGCCGCCGCACTCCCTCCCTCCCTCTCAGCCCTTTAAATCACCTCCTCCCAGTCCCGGCTGCGGACCCACCCGCTCCACGCTCGATTCATCCGCCTCACTGCTCTGTGCTCGATTCAAGAGGCTAGCGGGTCTTGGCAGATTGCGCCTTACTACTCTCGGTGCGCAGGCGCAGTGGGAGAATCCGGCGTGCGAGTAGCTCAGTGCGCAGGCGCGCAGCGTCCTACCCGGAAGTGTGTGGGGGCGGCGGCGGAGCTAAGTGGTCCTGGGGAGCCATGGCCGCCGCCGGGCCCCTGGGGAGGCTGCGGCGCTTGTGTCACCGCTACCAGGAGTACGTGAGGCAGCACCCGGCTGCCACTGCGCAGCTAGAGGGCACCGTGCGGGGCCTCTCCTACCTGCTGCCAGGTACCGGGGCGAGCGAGCGAGCCTAGAGCGTCCGTCTCTATGGGCAGCTGGGGCAGGAACCCAGGCGTCCCGCCCCGCCCCCGCTCCCGCTCCCCCTCCCCGGGCAGCTGGGGCAGGAACCCAGGCGTCCCGCCCCCCGCTCCCGGGCAGCTGGGGCAGGAACCCAGGCGTCCCGCGCCGCCCCCGCTCCCCGGGCAGCTGGGGCAGGAACCCAGGCGTCCCGCTCCGCCCGCCCGCCGCCCCCGCTCCCGCTCCCCGGGCAGCTGGGGCAGGAACCCAGGCGTCCCGCTCCCCCCACCCGCCGCCCCCGCTCCCCGGGCAGCTGGGGCAGGAACCCAGGCGTCCCGCTCCGCCCACCCGCAGCCCCCGCTCCCCGGGCAGCTGGGGCAGGAATTCAGGCGTCCCGCTCCGCCCACCCGCAGCCCCCGCTCCCGGGCAGCTGGGGCAGGAACCCAGGCGTCCCGCTCCGCCCACCCGCCGCCCCCGCTCCCGGGCAGCTGGGGCAGGAACCCAGGCGTCCCGCTCCGCCCGCCCGCAGCCCCCACTCCCCGGGCAGCTGGGGCAGGAACCCAGGCGTCCCGCCCAGCCCACCCGCAGCCCCCGCTCCCGGGCAGCTGGGGCAGGAACCCAGGCGTCCCGCTCCGCCCACCCGCAGCCCCCGCTCCCCGGGCAGCTGGGGCAGGAACCCAGGCGTCCCGCTCCGCCCACCTGCAGCCCCCGCTCCCGGGCAGCTGGGGCAGGAACCCAGGCGTCCCGCTCCGCCCACCCGCAGCCCCCGCTCCCTGGCAGCTGGGGCAGGAATTCAGGCATCCAGACTCGGTCTGATGAGAACTCTGGGAGTGCCCCCTTCACCTGTGCTACAGAGACCTCTACTCCACCTCTGGTAGCCAGTCCTTCCCATTAAACAATGGGTTTTTTTATTGATCTGTCAGGAGTTGCATTGACAGGGCGCCACTGCATCATAACCATCGCAATGCCTCGAGTTACTAAGGTTCAGATAAAGATGGACTTGTATCTCTGCAATTCATACACTGTTGTGCTAGCAGGATCAGCCTGCTCTGAACTCAGGCATGTGGTGGAGAAGACAATGAAGGTCCGTGCTCTAGATGTAGCTCACACTGTGCTTGGTCGTTTAATAAAGTAAAAAACAAACAAACTGAATACATGGTTAAAATATTTTGGCACATCATCTTTGGCCTGTAAGACCCCCCAAGAAATGAAGGACCATCTGTCATCAGCCTGCAGGACACCCACCCTCACCCACTGGATTTACACAGATATTGGAGGGTTGAAGAAAAATAATAAAGCCTCATCTAGTAGTTGGTCAGAAAGAGGCAAAGCAATGGGAAGGGGAGGGAGTAACCTGTTGTTTGTTGTTTTTTGAGGGCAGGAGACTGTTAATCTCTGGGCTCCTTGAGAGACATCCTTGATGGATTCCTCCAACCCTTTTACTAAGCTCAGAATTCCCTATCAGCATTGATTAAAGTAATTGTTTCCCTCTGAAGCAGTGATTGTGATGGTTTTCAGCAGCATGACAAAATCCTCCTCTAACATCTCTCCTTTATTTCCCAGGTCGCTTTTCTGATTCCCATGAACTTTCTGAGCTTGGTATGTATGCTGGTGAATTGATATGCAGCACCAGAACTGTACCATCTGCAACTATGTTGTATAGATAATGGCAGACTTTGGAGAGGGAGGGCTGAGCATTGCACCAGGGAAAGAGGTGCAGGTCTGAAATCAGAGTGCTGCTGCTGCATGGCTGGGATTATTCAGTGGCTGCAGTTTCCTAATGCTCCTGCAAGTATCGATTCAGCTGGGGCAGTGTGAGGTGAGGCATTCCCTTGGGTGTGGTGGGAATGTTTGTTTCTTTGCCAGCGGCTAGTCTAGACTCTCTTGGGACTCCCTGTTCCCTATGGTGCTAATGGCTGCTGTTTGGCCATTGGTTTTGTTAAATTTGTTAACCTTGCCTTCCTGAACCAACCAGCAGGTGGGTACTCTTTTCACTGTAATGTAGGAACCCGGTGATCTGAAGCTCAGTACCAGCTGTTGTTTGAATAAAACCAAAAAGAGTGGCTATGTTACTAACTTGGAGTTGGCCAGAGATCCTGCCCCACAGCAAGATCAGTCTATCTCCCTCTCTATCTGGGGTCAAATTCCTGGAACATAGTTCTTGCTTAAAACTCATCGTTCTCTTAACTTTGCTGTTGGCTGCATTGCCTCCCTCAGCCATCAGGAGTCTCTGTCCCATCTAGGGTTGCCAACTTTGGATAGACAAATTCCTGGAGGTTTCATCACATGACATTATCATTAATTAAAGATTAATCTTTAATTTCCTGGTGACTCCAGGATAATCCTGGAGGCTTGGCAACCATAGTCCCAGTCATTCGCCTCAGTGGAAAGATTTTTCTGCCATATCCTATGACTGGGTGGGGAGAGGTTCAGTCAGTGGCTGGATCTCTTTCCCATGTGAATCGCTGTCTTCTTTCCCAGTGTACTCTGCCTCCAACCTCCTGGTGCTGTTAAATGACTGGATCCTCCGAAAGGAGCTGCAGCGGACCCTGCTTGTGGTGAGGCTCTTGTGCACTGTGGGAGGGGTTGGCACATGCATTTCCCATGCTCATCGGCAGAGGCTGTGCTTCCAGAAATAGTTCTGTAGAAGCTACTGAGCCAGATTCCAGTCCCTGCTGCAGCCCCTTTACACTGTTCCACTCTGGTGGCATAAAGGGGCCGGCACAGCCCTCTGAATATCTGGCATGCACTAGTGCTGTGCTGTCCTGGTTTGCTGACTCTGGCATGCGGGGAGTGACCAGAGCGCTCTGCACCTTGGCAATTCTGCGCTGTACAGAAGTCTCTAGGCAGCCTGTGTAAGGCTGCCATAAATTAGAGCAGCCTTTGACTTATGCTCCGGACCACACCAGTCACTGAGAAGCTCAGAATCTGGGATGGACAAGGGAGGTAAAGCTACCTTTGCCCTTCCCCTCTCCTGGACTGCTCCTCCTGCCTGGTGCAACACGGAATCAGGCTCTATGGGTCTTCCTTTACGCCATTCTATGTATAGTAAAACAAAAAAATCCAAGCCCAACCCTGACAGCTTTTTTCTTGTAAGAATCTCTCCATACCCCAAGCCAGCCTTCAGCGATCACTGTGTTAGAGGTTTCATTAGAAAGGCCTCTGTTCTGATAATCTGCCTGTTCTGTGGGTTTGGATGTGTCAGGCCCTATGCCAGCTGAAGAATGCGAGTCTGTAGCCAGGATCTCAGCTGTATAGCAAATAAGAATGTTGAACTGGATGGGCCTAACTGGCTTTTCACTGCTGAAAGCCACATGTGAAATTAGTTGGATCTCAGCCAGTCCTCTTCTCGCACTTGTAGCCCACTGATGAAAGGAAATCTGCCATTTACTCCCAGGAGCCCCCATCTAACCCCTCCTTGGTTCACCCTGAAAGTAGAACTTTCAGACTGGGCCGGACTTGCACCCCACATGGCACACAACCAGAAGCTGCTGGCTTTCACTCTCTCCCTTCTTTGTGTTTTGCAGTCACTACCCCAACAGAAGTTGCTGACATGGCTGAGTGTGCTCGAGTGTGTGGAAGTCTTTGCGGAGATGGGAGCTGCCAAGGTGTGGGGTGAGATGGGCCGATGGACCATCATCATCCTCATCCAGCTGGCTAAGTGAGTGCTGCAGGTGGAGGGAGGAGGGTGTATGTGTACAGAAAGGGACGGGATAGAGGGCTCAGTGGCATGGGCTCATGAGTGAGATGTTACCTAGTGAGCATCCAGCAGATCTGAGCTCATGGAAGAAGATGGAGCAAGCCTGTTCCGTGAGGCTGTGTATGTTTGGGGCTGCACAGGACATTAGATTTCCCACTGTTGGAGGTACTCATCTTTGTGGTGCTCCTGGCTGTGGTAAGGCAGTGTTCAGAGTAAGGGTGAAGAAGGGACAGCCAATGATGAGCTGTCTTGGTTCCCGTTGCCATGTGCAGAGTGGCTGTCAGCCCCATTCGCTCAGTGCAAAGCAGAGGTTATGTGTTCTCTGTCTCCTATGGCTGCTGCTTCACCAGGAAGCTGGGTTTCTGTAGTGTGTGCTTGATGCTTACACCTCCTGGCTTGTCTGTGCCCCATAGCGCCATCCTGCGCCTTCTGCTCTTGCTATGGTACAAAGCTGGTATCCAGACATCCCCTCCGATTGTGCCAGTGGACAGGGAGCAGCAGCAGCTCCAGCCAGAAGGTGAGTCCATTGCACTGAATTTCCTCAGCTTCTTGCAACTTACCAGACATTTGGGGTAATTTGGAGACTTTGGGGGGCACAGTGGAGTGGACTTGTCATCCAGTTAGTTTTGCTTGAAAGTCCTCATTAGCCGAGTGGTTTGGGCAACAGAGAAGTTGCAAGAATTCCACGAGCCAAGCTGCTGGAACTGTGCTACTCTCCAGTACCATCGTTCTCCACAGCATGCACCTACGCACACCTTGGTTAGCTTAATGGTACTGCTCCCTTAGACTGTCAGCCCTAATGGGATAATGGGCCTTAGCCTGGAATAGCAAAGAAGGCTGCAAGACTGGCTGGAGGTGCATTAGTAGAACTGGGAGAAGGGGAGGCAGGATTGGAGTAGCAGCTGCATATGCAACCATGTACCTTCCTGCCCTTTGCTTGGCTCTGCTCAGTGTTAGCAGTTTCAGAAAAGCCAGACTTAAGAGCTGAAACATAAAGCCATCAGACATAAAGCACTCGAACTAGCTGGCCTCATGCAGTTAGTACTCTAGGGAGGAGAAGGGGCTGCGATGAGAACTTTGTCCTCGGAGAGGGTGCTCCTATGTCACCTCAGAGCAGTGTTAACAGAGAGCTGCAGGGAAGTTTAACCCAGAGTTGCAGCCTTGATCTCACTGTGGTGCCTCTCTCCTGGCAGACAAAGAGGGCAGCTCAGCAGGGAAGGAACAGACATATGTTGGGAGGCGCTCCAGCCGTGTTGTGAGGTCCCTCGAAAGCAGTAAGTACCTTTTCCTGGCCACCTTGTGCCCTGACACTTTCTGCATCTGCCTCGACTCTGTGGCCATGCTACAGGTTCTTTTGGAGTGTAACCAGCGGAAGCTCGCTGACGTACCCAAGCCAATGCTGTACCCACCACTGGCCTGTTTCTCCCCCCACCACCACCGAAAGGAACAGGGTTGCTGCTTGTGCTGGTACTGGCATCAGGATCATTTCAGTCTAGGCTTACCTATGTCATGGGATAAGTCTTCAGAAGACTATTGAGCTCCCCTTGCTTTGAAATAGCCAGATCCCCAGGGAAGCCTTCTCTGACTATCTGCCCCAGTTCCTAGGGGAGCTCCCTCTGTGTTGGCTATAACCAGCTGTTTCTCCATGCTTGGGGAAAACCAGAGCCACAGCCTCTGCCATGTGGCTGTAGTCCTCAGAGTTCTCCCGTTCCAACCCCTCCCTTGGGCGTCACTGAAAGGCCAATGTTAATGTACTGGATGCTCACGAAAGGCATAGTTTGCATTAGAAATCTTGTCTGCAACTCTGTTTCAGCCCCAGCCTTGCAATCTAGACATTGGGGGTCTCCCCAACAGAGGGAGGGAAAACAGAACCGAAGAGCAGAGGAGATGAACCAGGCTCCCACCCCTCTGGGGCTTCAGGAAACCATTGCAGAATCTGTCTACATCACCCGGCCTCTGTTCCACTGTATCCTAACATGGCTTTTGTTAGTGCCTGCAGTGTGCCTTGTCGTCCCCCCCCACCAGAGTACTGCATCATCAGTGCGCAGCCTTCCATGCAGCTGTTCATGAATGAACAGGCACAGAAGAGGCTCTAGCCAGGGTCCCTGTGTGTGCTCAGCCATTTGGGCTAGAAGAGCGGGTCATGCCAGCTTCTTCCATGGGGCCCTTCCTGCACTGACTTGTTGGAGCTTAATCTTGTAGGGCTGCCTGGAGGGTCATTTTGCCTACCCAGCTGCTGCCAACCATGTCTGTTCTCTCCTTTCCTTGACCTCTCTGCTCCCAGTGTTGAGTTTAGGCATATGGGGCCAGAGATCATGGAAGCCCTGGCTCCTCTCGGGAATCCTGGATATCACAAGGTCAGTTGAAGGGAGGCCACCTACGGCTTCAGCCTTGGGTTCCATTTAGGTGTTTTGGGGCTGAACTCTCAGTCCCCATTTGATCCCACTGCTGCCCTGCTGTTCTGTGCTGCATAAGCCCGTCAGGGAGAAGCGGCAGAGGTGGGCAGGGGTGCAGCTGCAAGGGAAAGCGGACTCAGGATCCATCCCTGCAGCACCTTTGCGCTGCACTAATCTTAGCTGGGTGGTTAGCCTTTCCTCTGAAAAGGAGCAGGGAAGCCTGCTCAGCACTCCACTTCACATGGAGCTGAGAGCGGCAGGGACTAGATGCTAAAACTCCCCTGCTGTGGCCATGGATCTCTGAGTTAACTCCCTGTCCCTCTCTTTCCAGCCTAAGTTTACTGAGTGATATGAAAGACCTGAATAAGCGAGAGCGCTTGGAGCTGAGACGCCGAACCATCCTGCTGCTGTACTACCTGCTGAGATCTCCTTTTTATGACCGATACTCAGAGTAAGGATTCCTGCTGGCTGTTCTGAATCTACCCCCTTTAAAGGAGCCAGTCCCCCAACAGGATATTTGATGAGTGAGGTGCCCTAAGAATCTAACAATGGCTATGCTGGGTCAGACCAAGGGTCCATCTAGGTCAGTATCCTGTCTTCTGACAGTGGCCAATGCCAGGTGCCCCAGGGGGAATGAACAGAGGTAATTTTGAGTGATCCATTCCCGGTCATCCAGTCTCTGCTGTCAGTCAGAGGTTTAGGGACACGCAGAGCAGGGGGTTGTGTCACTGCCCATCCTGGCTAACAGCCACTGATGGACCTATCCTCCATGAACTTACCTAGTTCTTTTTTTAACACAGTTATGCTTCGGGCCTTCAGTAAGGGACTTTGATGCCTCTACCTAGGTAAGAAGCCAGAGTGGGCTCAGGCTCTATTGAAGAACTCAAGCATCTTTCACTCTGATGCTTCATCTGCATCACTGTTGTTTGCATTAAAATCCTGACATGGGAAGTTGTGGGGAGCTGGCAGTTTGGGGGTGCAGGATATTCAAGGGCAGCAAAGCAGCTGAGCTGAGAAAAATCCAGTTCCCATTACCAAAGGAGGAGGCCTCTTCTAGTGCATTCGGAAGACTGGAACGTGAGGTCATTGCACTGGCCTCATCCACGCTCTTTCTGTTCCCCTAGGGGCCGGATCCTCTTCCTGCTCCGCCTGCTGGCTGATTACGTTCCTGGAGTTGGGTTAGTCACACGTAAGTAGGCAGCTGTAGTGGTTGCATTTCCACTGGGAAGGACTGGAGCTGGGGGTGGGGTGTATGTCACATGCTAGAGCCTGACTGGCAAAGGAGTGAGGAAAAGCCCCTGGGATATTTGCCACCAGAATACCTATCATTAACACTCATGTGCTGGTTTAAATCCAAATAGTAAGGGGTTAAATATCGTAGGGACCTAAGCACCATGATTGTAATCATTCAAATATCCTCCCCTATTCCAGACCTGGCTGGATTCCAGTCCTGGGTTCCCTGCACAGCTCTGCCAATGCACCTCAGTCCTGACCTCCAGTGCACACTGCTGTGCTAATCCTGCTATGCACCCCATATAGAGCTCTGCTGATGCCCCTCCATCCTATCTTCACCCACCTCACAAGCACTGAGCTGTGCAAAGCACGACACAAAGTGAGCAGTAACCCTCTCCAAACTGCCACTAGGGACACTTACTCCAAGGTGGTTTTGGATGGACTGTGAATTAAAGAATGGAAACAATCTTGCATTTCTCTTGCACCTCTTCCAAAAGGATCCCAGAGCACTTTACAATCTACAATCTCCTCTCTTCTTCCACTTCCTGCTGAAACACAGCCCTCTCTGGAGTGGGCCACGGAAGCATAGCAGCACTACATGAGTTTAGTCAGGAACTGAGGGAGACTGTCTTTGCAGCTGATCTTTGGTGCTGAGTTGGGTTACTGCTCCTTCCCTATACTTTGGCTGGGGCTCTCCTATCCCACAGGTTTCTTCCTGGATGGGCAGCAGCAGTTCTGGGGCAGAGGGGAAACCCCTTCTCCAGTGCACAGGTGTCAGTGCACCTCATCTGTTGCTTCTGTTGTCCAAGTTTTAAGGGTCATATAAGTCTTGCCCTGCTCTGCTCCCGGTGGGCACATCAGCACCACCACCCAGTGTGGCACAGTCGGTAATTTTGCTTGGGGAAAAGCTAGGGATGGCATAACGGGAGGCTGTGGGCTGGGACTGAGGGGCATCAGCAGAGATGTGTGGGAAATCCGTGCTAAAGTGTACATCTTTAAAATGTTGTTCCCCACTCTGGCTCACCTGGTCCCTCTGTTCTCTCATTTCAGGACCAATGATGAATTACCTGCCAGCTTGGCAGAAAATCTATTTCTATAACTGGGGCTGATGGAGAAGTGGCCCTTTGCTGCTGTGACTGGGCCTGGCTCAGAGTGGCGACAGGATGTCTCTGGAGGGCGAGCTGGCTGGAGGGATGTTTCTATCATATCTATTTTTCAGTTAAACCATTGATTAGAGACTCCCATTCTCCAGGGAACTTGTAACTCTTTTTTACATAGCTAGCTGTGACCAATGGACCCTACGTGGGGTGAGACCTTTGCTACCGCTAGCCTGTACAGTATGGTGGCTTCAGTGCTGGTCTCGGACCCCTTTTATAAGCACTTGACTTTTGTATGGCTGCACGGTAATAAAGTCAGGCAGTGGCACCAGTGCTTTTGGGACTGTCTGTTTGCTCTGGGTGCTGGGACAGGTCATGTGCCTGGCCTGTGTTAGTGAGACCTTTTCCCTCCTTGCCCTAACTGTTGGAGGGTTCTAAGGAAGCTGGCTGTGCTGAAGAGGCAGCTAAGAGCCTCTGGCCTTCCAGGATTTCTCCCCGCATCTGAGTTCTCTGCCCTGGGCTGCAGCTCTCTTCCCCTCAGGGTAACCCCTGCTCTCACAAGGTCATTCAGGAGTGTTCTTCCCATACAGGGCTGCTAATCTAGTGTAACAGCTGTGCGCTGGGGCAAGAGAGCTTTGCACGGCAGGAACATTCTTTCCTGCCTCCAGCTACTGGTTTGGGGGCATCTCAGGCTGCTGGGCAGCTGACCCCCCACCACAGCTAGCTCTAGCAGCAAGGCCCACCTCTGCAGTTACCTGTTTCAAGGGTTCTCACTTATTGCCATGGCCATCATCTGTCTCAAGCACTCCCTTTGGTGCTCTTTCCCGTGGGGAATGCAGGGCTCCATCATGCCCACGTGCTGCTCAGCTGGCATCTGCCTTGCCCACAGCTGGGACTGTTGATGGTTGGTTCAGGCTGTTTAATTTCCTGCAGCTCTCCTGTGGGTATTGCATGCCACAGTTTGTACATTTACTTTTCCTAGCAGCTAATGTACGCTAAAAGGGCTTGCTGAGCAGCTGCCAGCTGGGGGGGGCGGGGGCTGGAAAGCAATGCTGAGGAGGCTGGCCAATGCGGGGAGTGCAGACAAATCAATTCAGCAAACATTTACCTATGTGCAAAGCTTAATGGCCGGGGCCCAGCTGAGCCCTAGAGCAACCCAAGAAATGGGTGGGGGGGTTAGTATCTTTGCTGGCTGAGGAATGGTAGAGGGAAATGCAGCACTGTTCTGCCAGAACTATGCACAGAGCAGCCGGGGGGGCAGACTCCCATTCACAGTTACAGCCTGTCTGGCCCTGGAGTGTGAGGTGTGTTCTAGTCCCGGGTTTCCCAGGCCCAGCTCTGATGATGCAGTCTGTCATGCCCAACCACCCTGCTGCTCTTCCAGGCCCACCCTGCCAATGCCCGTTTGTTCTCTCTCTTTGGAATACCCTGACAAGAGAGGAACTGTGGGTTTGTTGCAGTCTGAGCAGCTCCCATAAGTCTCTCACTGAGCTCAGTTTATCATAACCATCTTACAGTCTTACCAGCTCTTCCCTTTGTGGCATCTTTCACCCAACAGGAGACCTTGAGCAGTTCCCCACTGGTTACCAACACTCAGAATGACACCTCAGCAAGTTGTTTCACAGAGGGGGACACAGAATAGGGGCTGAACTGGGTGAGGATAATGCTCTTACTTAAACTGGCCTCAGGGCCCCTGACACTACAGTGGTGAGTGTGCAACACCTACAGCTTGGACTTCTCACAGGAGTGCTTGAAGCAGGAGCAGCTGTATTCCCTGCAGGGCTATCAGATTGACCAGCGAGAGAAAACCTGGGCCTCACGGCTGCTCCAACACAAACCAGCCAGTTTGAATAGTATCATTCATGCAGTATACGTCAAGTACTACACAGCAAGGGCAGACACAGCATGGAGCCAGGGGCTGAGGAATATGCGCCATTCAGTCCAGAGGCTCCTAGTGAAGGGAGAGAAAAGAGGACTTCACTCAGCCTAGGCAGACATCTATAATGAGATAGATGGAGCTAGGGAAACTGCAGAGAAGATGCACATTGTGGGAAGCGGTGAGGCTTGTGGGAAGAGAGGGAGGCGTTGAGGCAAACATTTAGGGAGTTAAACATGAGGGGGGCAATTCTGAACTCTACCAGAATGGTGGGGGATCCAATGGAGACTACACAGCATGAGCTGTGCATTTGTGACTGCCAATGCCATACTTACCTAGACACACTTTTCCTCCAGCTGGAGTGCCAGCCTGAGGAGAGCCCAGGAGGATGCTTAGGTTAGGTGTGGAGGTAATGGATTGCTCTGTGTCAGGAAGATCTTCTGGATCCTGGGCTGCATGTGATGAGCAGGGGTCTAAGAGCTGCTCCTGCAGGAGATACCCTTTTAAAATTAGCTTAGGGGGCTGGCTCTGTGCTGGGTCCTGCCCTCAGAGAGAGGCTCTTAAAGCCTCTGTGGGCTGCTGTGTCACAGCAGTTACTGCCATCACAGTTACATTCAAAGGGGATAATATTGTCCAGATATTATGTAGTTGCCCTAACACTTGCATCATCCCCCGCTTGCTACTTGGTGCCATGCTTCTCCGCTGCTCTACCTCAATGCCTCACCTTCTGCTAGAGTCTCCTGATGTGTTACCCAGCACTTCTGCTACCAGTGCAAGTGATACCTGATGTGTTTGCTCCTTTTGTGATGTCACTGTAGGGCCTCATGATGTCATTATGTTCCATCAGACAACCAATGAAAGAAAAGGAGGATAGGCTGAGTCCAGCCTGCTTCTGCATGGACACAGCGTAGTTGGGTGGGATCCATGAACCTGCACATGCTGCTGCCACTCCTGCTGGGGGCCGTGCTCCCTGTGCCACTTTCCCAAAGGTAATATGGCCTCTGCAATGTTTGTGTCCACTTCCCTGCCCCGGCGCTTGCTCTAGAACACATGCAGGCGACTCAGGCATGAGCCGAGTCCACTCCTCTGCAGGTGGGAACTGGAGCAGGTGAGCTGGATACTCAAGGCCTAGGTCAAAGCAGGGGGAAGTGCCATTTGAACTATGCAGAAGAGCCAGAGTGTGCACAACCTATCTGCTGCACCATAAACCTTCCCCCACCCCCATTCCAGGAGGCACCTTTCCCTTCAGAGTCTGCCTCTGTCACTGCAACACCGCAAGCGGTAAAATGCACCCCTCAGTGAAGGAAGCCAATGCACAAGTCACCCTGTCCACATTAAGGGCAAGCATTAAATGCCTGTAACCTGGCCAAATCAGCCTGTTTCCTGGGGCCCTGGCTCTGCTCCACCATTTAAGTGCTAACAGTAGGCTAAGTTGCTCGCAGGCCAAGTGCAATTACCCACTGTCTCATTCCAGCCCTGTTGCTGTCTTTTATGCCCAGCACCCTAAGACCTGTGGCCAGAACCCAGGCTGAGGTTCAACTGGAAATGCGCAGGCAGCCCCAGCCCTGCCACTGGGAGGAGATGAGTGAATTCATCAGCCCCGGGAGCTTCCTGCTGCCCTGACCATGCATTTCTATTGCAGGCTCAGCGGCTCAGTCCCTGAGGATTTCTCTGCTCCCCTGGAGCTCCCACAGCAGCACTTCGGCCTGGTGGATGGTACCAACTTACTCTGCTCTAACATGCTGTCATGGGGGATATGGACAGTTCCCATTCAGCCTCCTGCACCATCAAAGCCAAGTCCCCACAGCCAGGGACTGCAACAGGAAGGCTTACTATGCAGTGGGAGGGGGGGCAGGGGCGCAAGACAGTGGCTTCCTCATGGGCTCACAGCACACTGTTTCCCAGGCCTAGGTCTGTGGAGGCCAGTTGCTGCCATTCAGGGTTGTAAGCCTGTGTCTCAAGATTTGCCCTGTGCAGGGCTCCTGCTTCCAGGGGCAAGCAGGCTTTCCCCCTTCAGTGAGCATGGAAGAGCCTGGTTTGCTGCATAAAGGGGCTACTTCAAAGCCTCAGCTCACCCTCCTAATGCCACTGCAAGCCCTGGAATGGTAGGAGATTACTAATTCAAAGACTAATTCAGGTGAGAGACAGCCTCACTTAGCCAGCAGGGTCTCCCATCACTGGCAGCTATGGCTCACCCAGCAGCCATGCTCTCTCCTCAGCAGCCTACCTCTCTCTAGGCAGCTGGCTCGGAGTCCAAACTGCCCCCCGCCCTACCCTGCCATAGTTCAGCTGTCCAGGCTGTGGGGAAAGCTCCTGAGAAGCCAGCCAGTGCCAACTGCCCCTCCTCATTTGCAGTGATTTTCCCTCCCTGTGCATGGACACTTAATAGGCACCTGCTGTTGCTGGCTGCTATTGTGCATGGCACAGAAGTTGCTGTGCCTGCTACTGCAGAGTGATGGCTGCACTGCTCTAGGAGCAGCCTTGCCTAGGGTGCTGCCACAGCCCAGGCTTACTTTTCAAAGTTCCCAAAAGCACACACCACATCTGGGGGTGGGGTGTGTGCGTACCTGTGAGCACTGGACCCAAACTTGGATCATTAGTGGCTGCAGGCAGTTTCCCCACCACCGAGGCTGTTTTGGACCCTGCGTTTCTCCCTCTCTCCATCACCAGCTCTCTGTCCTTCCATAGATTATGGCATTAAGCCGAAGCACCCCCAGTTCCAGACTCGAGCACCCTGGAAGCAGCCTGCAGGCCTGCACCAAGCACACAAGAGCAAGCGGGATGAGTCAGATTTGGCAGAGTATTATTATGGCAACGTCCTGTGAGCTGCCCAGGCACTTGTTGCAGTGGGGTCTCGATGAGCCCCATGGGCAGCTCTGGCCCTCTGTATTAGCTGCTTTATAAAGGTGTGTTGTATAGCAAGATAGACTGAGGGTCTGCTCAGCGATGTCTGTTGGGGTGGGGAAGGTGAAGGCAGAGGACTGCCACTGCTCCAGACTACCGCCCTCAGTCCCATGGATGTTTCTTCAGATGCTGGAAACAGTGTAACTGAAAATGAAGCCCCTAAAATTACTCCTACTCTCTAATGCAGGCAACCTGTCTCTGTGTGAGTGTAGAGGTAGGGATCCCAGGCACAGAGAACTGAGATCATTTGTCCATAGAAAGCCATTCCGTGCAGCCCCCCGGGCTTGAGGTGCTGGGTGGGGCTCTCTGAGGGGTGAAGAGGCCCCTGGGGAGGAGAAAATGGGGTGGGGGCAGGATGTCCATGTAGCAAGGCTGTGACAGAGGAGCTGCAGGCCTTGCCCAGGGCTCCAGTGTGACACACAGAGACATATAGAGCAGCTCCATGAAACTTTTATGTTTAATAGTTTTGCCACCACAGCAGATCCAGCTGAAGGCCAGAGACCTTGACTGTAGGGGAGAAGTGTCATCCCCTAGATATTAGCACAGCTCCCTGCAGTCCTGAGCCCCTTGCTGCTCCCTCTCGTCTCAGGGCCCCAGCTCATCTCTCAGGTTCCTGCTGCCTCTCCCCCTCGGTGGAGTCTGGGAAGGAATTCATGTTGTGCTCATCCCACTGCGGATGGACCAGAGCCACTGCCTCTCAGCATCTCATACTTTCAAATGTGCATCCCAGTATGCAAATAGCCCACAGCCACTGGCACCCAGAGCTGGTGGGGTGAGGAGCAGAGGAGTTCCCCCCAACCTGGGGACTGAAGGACAGGGGCCCCTGGAGGAATTGTCCCCCTCCCACCCTTACAGGATGGGAGGGCACTGACTCTTCTCCCTGCTCCTTCTCCTCATACTCACTCCTCTACAGGGAGGAGAAATAGGGCCCCATAGTCTCAGCCCAGGCTAATATTCACCCCTGGAAAGCAGGCAGTTCTCTCAGGATGTCTGGGCGCAAATGGCAGGGAGGCTATAAACCAGGCTACTCTTCCTTCCTGGAATGAGCACAGGGGTGAGCTCATCTACCATGTGGTACCCATCAAGTGGTTCCAAGGCTTTTAGCAGTTACCCCTCTCCGCCATGCCCATGCCCCCCTGCCCCTCAGGGGGTGGGGCAGAGCTACTCCCTTCCTCCTCAGTCAGGGCTTGGGCTGACCTGTTCCTATCAGCTCCTGTTCTCAGCACCTGATGTGGCTTCACAGTGCGAGGCCAATGCTGCCCTGGAGTTAAAAATCAACCCGAGGGACCACGAAAGGGAGCTGGAGAAAGCTGGCTAAGGCTGTAAGCCATGCCAGGAGCAGGGAGGAGTTCTTGCTCCAGCACCCAGGCGGGAGGAGGATGAGTGCTTTCATCACATCAGGCCAGCCCTCTCACTTACACAGTGACAGGGCTGCTCTGTCCTAGCCTAGCTCCAGTGCTACAGATGTATTCCTGCCCCAGGCTGCCTGTCCCACCTTCAGAGCCCACAGCCGTGCTGCTTCTTCACTATAATAAACTAAAAGAGTATTTTACAATAAACCCCATTTTTCAGCCCCTCCCCAATCCCCAGCCTGAGGAAGGAGAGTCTTGAAAAGAGGCAATGCTCCATGCACCAAGGGAGCCATCCCCAGCTCTGTTCCTCCTCCAGTGTCAAAGCAGCTTGTCCATGCATCATGGGGAATGGGCGAGTTTGCTGGCCCTGTCTGTACAGAAGGGCACTCAGCCCAGTCCCTACTCCAGGTAGATGTCTTCTGTGGGGCAGGTGTACTCCACGTACTCCTTGTAGAACTGCTGGAAAGCCCTCCTGCAACAGACAGAGCAGAGAGCAGGCTGAGGCACGGCTGCCACTCAGTGCACTGGCAGCTCCCCGACACAAGCCACGTGTACCTTGCAGGCACACCCGCCCTTTGGTCAGGGATTCTGAACAGGCCTTCGGACCCTAGCAGAATTCAGGGATTTATTTTCATAGAGTTCTAGAAACTGGAGCTGGAAAGAACCCATTAGGTGCTTTCTAGTCTATCCCCTAGGGCAGGATTGGCTGCTACTGTCTATCTCCCAAGGTTCTGTCAACCCGCCTGGAATGTCTCCAGTGATGGTCTCCATCCTTTCCTTTTGGGGGCAATGCCTCAGTCTCCTACACATCCCTGTCTACTCCTCTGTGAAGTCTGCAAATCCTGTCCCCAAGAGCCCCTGGGGCTTGTTTCAATGCTGTTGGGGTTTGGCTCCCTTTAACCCAGCACAGGCTTGTTGCTGGCCCCTGTTCCTGTCATAGGGGGTTACTGAAGCAGCCTATTCTTGCTAGTCACTCCCAGGATTCCAGGGGGCTGTAAAGCTCTTGGGCAATAAGAAGACAAAGGTCTCAGCCCGTGGCAGTCCTGCAAACCCTCCATCCTTTGCTCCTCCCCCTGTGGCACTGATGTGTGAATGGAAATGCAGAGGCCAAATCCATCCTTGAACCATTCACCTGACATCGCACAGCAGTGGGGAATGGCATGGACACAGATCCATAGGCCTCACCACTGAGTAGCTAGAAGGACTCAGGTCAGCCACATGGTGTCGCTATTGAGAGCATTTGTGTGGCACTCGGCGGCAGTTTCAAACCTATCTGGACAAGTGCTCCATTCTGGGGTGGCTCAGGAGATTGGGGAATGGGATCCAGAGCCTTTCACCTCTAGGGCGCCTGCTCCAACCCAGCCCAAGGCAACAGTTATCACCATACAATGCCTCCGCTGGTTGGGGCCTCCTGTGAAGTCAGTTGTTGGCTCTCGTTCCAGTGTCCACTGCACAGCAGTCTTGCTCTAACTGGCCCCTATTCCTAGAGGATGTCAGCCCCAAGATCTTCTCTACACAGCACCAAACTGCCATGAAAAATACTTGGGGGTTTAAGTAACCTAATCCTCACTCTCTCTGGCTGCCCCAACCAGAGCTCCCCACCCCCAGCTCAGCTCAGCTCCGCTCCAGTCCAGAGCCCATGGTACACAGCACTACAATTCAAGGCAAGGCAGCAGCGCCCCAGGGAACAGCCCAGCCTAGTCTCACAACTGAGGCAGAAAACGTAGCCTGGAGCAGGGACTAGAAATTGCTTCCCGAGAGAAGGTAGATCTATCTCCTCCTGCAGCCGCCCCCCGGGACTCACCCTACAGACTCCGCAAGCGGCTTGGTGGACTCCTCTGAGACGAAGACATGACAGGCAAATCTGTGGTCAGCTGGGTGCTTGGTGATAAACCCAAAATATCTGGGAGAGAAGAGCGCAGGTGAGGCTGGAGTGGAGGCCATGCACAGGGCTGTGCTGCAGAGGAAGGTCTGCCTGCCTCCCAGGCTGAATGCCTCATCAGAACAACAGCCCAGGAGCCAGGAAGTATTCACAGCAGGGCCTGACTTATGCTTTGGGAAGTGGGGAGGGGTGGGAAGAGCATAGAAACTGGGATCCAGCCAGTCTAATTCTGGTGGCAGGGGGACAATATTGGGCTGGGGAGCCCCAAGAAAGAAGTGACTCTTTAGGATCCTTGTGATGCTTATGCAAATGCCCAGCCCTGGGCACAATGACATGGGGAAAAGGGGAAAATTCCCAACAGGAAAAACCCTTCCTCTGTCCAGTGACTCAGCTTTGGTCCAATAACAATCACTCACTGCATCTTCCTAGCCTCAGCTTTGGAACCCACTGCAAATACCTTTTAACCATCACAAGACCCTGGGGCAGAAAGCATCGAACTCCCAGGGCTGGTCCACACCTGGAGCTGCAGAGAAAAGTGGGTAGCATTTACAGGGAAGGGAAACCCATAGGGAGGAGGAGGAGGAGGATGACAGCTGGAATGCTGCCCTTTCCCACCCTTTTTCCCAGGGAACACAACTGAGTCTGTAAGTAGAGAGCAGGCTGAGAAGGAAAGGGGGCCTCTCTCCCTCAGGATCAGGATCATGGAGGCCCTTGGCCCTATGGGCACTCACTTGTTGTTCTTTGGATGGTATCCACAGAAGGAAATGTTCTTCAGCTGGAAAAAGTGGCTACATTTATTACCCTGTGGGAGAGAGAAAAGAGCTATCAGACTCAGCCTGCACTGCTAGGGTGATACAGGGCTGCCACTATGGGGCGCAGGAGGGTAACATGCTGGCCATCTCTCACCCATGGAGATCCAGAATCAGGTCCCACATGAAAGTGTCTCTTGGCCTGACCCCATTTCTGCCCATCACAAACCTTCAAACAATTTGACAATTGGTGACTGCTTTGTGGAGGTCTGGACTGCAATACAGCAAGGTGTTGCAGGTCAGGGTTGGGGAGGCATGGCGAGGGCTGTGGGGAGTGGGGTGGATCCAGGACTGGGATAATATATCAGGACTGAGGTGCGTGGGCTCAGCTGTGCACGGCACCTGAGCCTGGAATTTCAGGGGGTGTTGTGAGCGAGGGCTGAGGTGCCTTGTCAGAGCTGGGGGAAACTTGCTCAGCATTTGTAGGCATGATTCCTGGCTCTAGCTGGTAGCATGAACCTCTCCCTGGCATGAACTTGCAAGAGGCACTGTCTACTTGTGAAATCACATGTCTTCCGGGAAGGACTATAGCTGCTCTTGTTACAGGTTAGGTTCATGATTCCCATCAGTGACCAGCTATTAGCATTCACAGCGAGCATAGCGTTTTTCTCGCGGTGTGTGTGTGTGACACAAGGTGGGTGAGGTCATCTCTTATATTGGACCAACTTCTGGTTAGAGAGACAAACTTACACATAGCTCTTGCTCAGTTCCTCCGTGTTTCCTTTGTGCATTTAAGAGCACTTTTAGCATCAGTGTCACTGTTTGCCCTGTATAGTCAGTTTTTCCCTTGCTGAAAAGACCTTTATAAACCCCAGTCAGGGAGCAGAAAAGCAGTTATATATATGTATATAATTTAACATCTCTAAGCTAGGGTCTTTCCCACAGCTAAAATGCTCCTCCGGGCTCTCAGGCAACCTTGCCCTGCTCACATCCCTTCAGAATGCTGCATCACCCACCTGTTACATTTTCAAACAAGTACCTTTGCACTTTCTCCCATGCTGCCCCATCTGATTTGGAGGCGCTCCCTGTGAACACCCACAAAACTCACTCAAGTCATTATCCACCTGTGACACCTACCAAAAACCTGACAACAGTTAGGCTCCTAGTGTGCTAAGACCACTGCCCATCATGCCAACCAATGTTGTCTCATTGTTTCTCTGTATTCCCCTGTCTGTCTCTGTCCATCTGAGTTCTCATCTTCTATTTAGCTTGTAAGCTCTTTGGGGCAGAGACCATCTCTTTGTACAGCACCCAGCATAAAGGGTTCCCGGTCCCTGAACAGGGCTCCTAGGCACGATGGGAATGTAAAATAATAATTAAATCCATCACTCAGGCCTGACTGTTTAAAGGGCCCTATCAGAAACTGGAATTTTTAAATATTAGTTTTAAAAATAATCAAGTTGACAGTGTCCCTTAAATACAGTCTGAGTAAAATCCAGGCTGCTAGTACCTGGCAACCTTGAATTACTCCAGCAGGGAAACTGCATCACCATTTGGGAAGGTTTTCTGAATAGCTTTGCCTAAAGGCCTCATGTGGCTCCGCATCTGCCTCTTGTAAGCTCTGCATAGGCTATTTGTGCAGAACGCTAATCAGAAGCCTCCAATGTCCATCTAAAGAGCTTTGCTGCTCAGATCCAAGAGCAGCACTCAAAATAGCAGCAGAAGGGTTTAGAAACGGCTCACAGATTATCAGAGCAGCTCAGTTCACTAACATTCCGGTGAAGTAGTGCACCCACCAGCTGGGAGGGTGGACCTCAGCGTTAGGGCCTGGTGGGCAGGGGATTCTGCTCCCCTCAGGGGCTGGGAGGCTGGACTTGAAGCTAGGGCCCTGGGAGGTAGTTCCTGTTGTGTTTGGGAGGGGTGGATCCTACTATATAAATTCCAACCCCTCAGGGTGCATTTCTGGGGTCCAGGAACAACTAATTAGGGAGAGGTGCAAATCAGGGATCTCTTATTGCTTTTATAAGAATATTGTCCTTATTTTAGTGGGCATAGGCTAATGTGGAGCTGTGATTGGCGGGTGATATGCTGGGCATTGAGAATGTGATCAGGTGGAGCAGGGATAGCCCGGAGATGTATGTGAGCAGAACTGAGGGCCGGGAGGTCTGTTACCTTGTTCTGCTCCTTGGAATCATCAGATTTCACAGCAATCTTGACTCCTCGCACATTGATCTCCAGGATGCAGCTGGAGGGTGGGTTAAAGTGCACAGTGAGGCGGCGGGTGGTGGCGATCTGGGAGGAGACAAAGGGACAGACCATCACACCCACAAACCACATGTACTTACTGCCCTCGTTCCTCCAAATGAGGTCTCGGCCTCCTCCTATCCCCAGGGAAATGATCGCCTTGCTCCCAGATCTTCCCAGAAAGCCCTTTGCTCTGCAGGTAGGAATAGAGGTTCTTTGCCCCCTTGGGAGGTCAGGACTCAGGGGCTGCTGTACCTTCTGCATAGCCGCACACAGCACATCATTGCCTTTGTGATATGGAACCTGGACTGAGCCAAGGAATTTCACCTGGAACTGATCCATCCAGTCACTGTTCTTGGTCAGGGCTGGAAGATAAAGTGCAAAGCAGTTGAGAATGTGCAATCCCCAACCCATATCAGTGCACAGTGCCCCCCCCCCAGCATCAGTGCAAACGTGTGCACCCCCCCACGGCATCAGTGCACATCCACACAACATGCACACACCCATAGCATCCCAGGGCTACGGATGCACGCTTCGTAAATTTCCAGGAAGAGGTCCTGGGACACAGAGCTATGAACAGAAGTTGGCAGGGTCTCCATTTACTTCTTAGCTGAACTTTGTGCACAACATAATCATCTCTCCACCCCAGCAAGACTGGCAGCCTCTGCTCAGGAGAGGCCATAGGCTGGAATAGCAAGGGACATGCTGTAGGTCAGGATTGGGAGGCAACATGCAAGCTATAGAGAGGGGCCCAGTACCTGTAATGTGGTCAGGATCCTTGGTGACCTCAATCGCATAGTAAGCAGGGAAGATGCCCCGGTCACCTGTCCTCATGTTGTAGGCCTCGTACCAATAATCTTCTGCCTGCACCTCCACCAGCAGAGGGTCATCCACCTCCAGCTCCAGCTCATCCGCGTGACGAGGCACAAACCTGAGGGGGGAATCACCAGCACTTTGCCAACCAGGAGCACTGGTTGCCTAACAGCTACAACAATACCTAGCAGCTAGGGACAGGGAGAGATGGAGAATCCTCTGTGCCACAGTTTCAGAGTAACTGCAACTGTATATCCTCCCAACCCCCATCCATGGTCCACTCCAGAGTGCCCAGTCAGGTCTCCAGCCATCACCCAGGGGTGAAAGTAACATTCAACACTTACAGGTATGGGGGCCGGCTCTGGCCCCGGAAGGGGCGGGACCTCAGGCAGAAGGGATGGGGCTGGGGGTCAGCATCCCCCCTGCCAGCCCATCCACGGTGCCTGACCCACACTGCCCGGGGCTCCAGCGGTAATTTACAGGGCCCTTGTCCCACTCCCTTCTGCCCAGAGATTTTAATGCTGCACATCTCCCTGCCCTTACTCTGTGATATCCCCAGTAAGCCAGTCTGTCTAATGGCCAGTGCCTGTGCATTGCTGTCTTTCCTCGAGGGCTGTGAGCAATGCATCGCCAGCACCTACAAGCTATCACACAGCTCTTTCTAAGCAAGCCCATTTATTCTTCTGTTAAAAGCATTAGAAAGAAAACGTAATAAAGAACAACAAACCAATTTAATCACACACTAACCATACCAGGAGTTACCCAACAATCATATGGGGCCCTAGTAGGCCAACATCTTTCCAACCCTTCCATAAGGGTTGGGGACCCCTTGGACAGAAGGTCCTGTCCACTTGCTGGATCAGAAAGAAAGCCTGGAGTCAGTTCAAGCTCAGCCTTTTATACCAAAAGCCCTCTGTGTCTCTTGGTCTCTGGAAAAGCCAATCTGAAGCAGTACATACAAACCACTGCAGAGGATGGTATCTCTTTAGAGTTGTTTAGTCTCCATGACTTGCCTTAGTCACCCCCCACTGATATTAGCTCCTGTTGGAGCTGTGGTAACTCTCCCCCGGGGAGTGGAACACAATCATACCTAAACCATTCATAGATTTCATACCTACGAGCCCCAAAGATACTGCATGTGACTGCAACATTTGTCACACACTGCCGGACAGAAAAGGCAAAATGGCCTCCTCAGAGCTGCAACTGGCCAGCACACTGGGGCTTGAGTAGAGCTCTGGCATCCCTAATCACCATGAGGATTATAATCTACAGACAGCACACTGCCCTCAATACCATCCTGGAGCTTTGAAGTCAGCACTGAAAAGGGGCTCCTATCGAATCGCCCAGAGCACTTTCAGATTTCTTTGGAGGTCTCCCACCCCAGCAGTGATACTTGATACTGCTTAGCTTGTACACCATCTGGAATTGGGACACATACAAACCAATTACAAAAGTTTGGTCACCGGTGCTCCCCCTCCCACAGAAGCATGTTGGTGAGAGGGAAGCAGAAGTTTAGACTGGGCTCAGTACAGCCAGGCACAGAGCAGCAGCTGTTGTGAAGAGTTTTCCCCTTCCCCCATCTTCTGGGCTAGAGGCAGAACAAGTGCTCTGGGAAGAAAGGCTGACTGGACTGGGGTGCAGGGGGTGTCTACACTCACCTAAAGACAGCACGGTGAGTCTGTTCCTGCTCCTCCCCATTGATCATACAGGAGAACAGCCCAAACGATTCTGCACCTGTGTATGCAAAGGGGAACATTACAGTCTCTAGGGGGATGAGTGAGGGAGACCAATCTCAGGACCCACTCTGGGAGCAGCTGTGCCCTGGCATGTACTTCAGGTTTCCCTTATGTGGTATCCCCAGCAGAGGGTGCTACATTCAGGACTGGCATGTCAATGCCAGCTAGGGGAGAGAGGTGTGTCTGGTAGAACTGTCTCTCTCCTCATGCCCAGCCGAGGACCAGAGAACTCAGCCTGGCATAAAGCTCCAGAAAGCCCTTCAGTGTAACACTGGTGAAAGGCACTCGCACCCAAAGGCCTCTAGAAACAGGCAAGCCCAGGCAGCAAAGCCAGCTTCCTCACAGCACACCTCTGCCCTGCCCTGCAGCGACCCCTCTGGGTGATACTGGAAATTCAATTCTCCTGAGCCCATTCCATCTTGGGCTGCTCAAGGGGGCCAAATCAGAGACAAATGAGCTGGTGGCTTTGTGTACAAAAGGACTGAGGCTCACGAGCTGCTTTTGCATAGGTGACACTGAGCAACTGTCAAGTGGAGAAAGGAAGCCCTTTGTAGCTCCTGCATGGAACTGGCCACGCAGGAACTACTGGCTGGCAGACAGACTCTGCCGAGGGTACCTGCACAGAACTTGCAGGAGGACGCTAGATCACAGAAGAATTAAGTGGCCAGAGTTTGGCCTCCATAAAGTGGGCTTGGCCCCAGTTGTACTCAGATTCTCTGCTGAGTCCCGGCCAGTGAACTGGACAGCAGAGCTGTAGTGGGGTAAAGGTGGGCAATTTCCTCAGGCATCTCAAAGGCCAGAAATGAGGTGGGAGTCATCACATTCCTCATCCCAGCTCTATCCCCCAGAAATGACCCTGGTCTCCACTAATGTCCCCAAGAGCTGGAGAAACAGCGGAGGCTTCCTGCTTTCAAGTCCCTGTTTGACAAACCAGCTGTGGTTCATCAGAATGGGACTTGTGTCCAGCGAACTCCACAAAGTCAGAGGATATGAACAGGGATTAGTGGAGACTGGGTGTATTTCTGAGGGAGGGATAATATGAGCGGTGCAGTCAAGGGGGAAATTCAAGCTGCGGGGGATACAACTGGTGGCCAGTGGGGGATTTACACAAGCCCCACCCTTTCCCTGGTACACTACTCTCAGCCAGCAAACCACAGATGGTTCACCTGGTAGAGGCCAAAGGGGCATTTCTGGAGGGCAGAGAGAGGGACATGGCTGCATATCCTATTTGAAGCAGGTTATACTGTGCAGGTAACTACTTTTTTTTTTTTTTTTGCGCATACATCTAGAGATCAAACTATTGATGTGATGCAAGTCCAAAACTCCTTTTGTTTTAGGTGGGGGCTTGTAATTAACTTATTCTTAGTTATGTTAATAGAAGGGCGGGTTCATAGTCATCAAGAGGCCTGTTGTGATTCACTCACCCAGTCATTAGTGCCTCTCTGTTTAACCGTACAAGGCAGCAGAAGCTAACCCATGCTTTTTGGGGTGGGGCCTGTAATTTGGGAACCTCTCTGTCAAATGACCTCAAATGTGGCTCACTAATGCTACCCTGAACCCTGATGAGGCACCCCAAATTTCAAAGCAATGCAAGTAACCATTCAGACTGTAGAGCACTTACAAGAGTGGAGGTTGCTGCAATTAATGAGTCATGGGTAGGGCTGCCAAGTGTCCAGTTTTCGACTGGAAGTCCAGTTGAAAAGGAGACCTGGCAGTATCCAGTCAGATGTAACCAGACTTTTAGTGTCCAGTCAGTACAATAGGAGGGGAGGAGATGTAGGGGAGAAAACCAAGATCACTTTCCAATACAATTACAAAGCCCTCCGTCACCCAAACCCCACCCCCAGGCTCAGCACTCACTGGAGGAGGAGCCCAATCTATGTTGAGCCTCATCTCATCTCATCCCCCTCCTTCCCCGCTTAGCCCAGGACTCACTAGAGGAACGCGACCGGCCACTCATGAAGACATTGAGGAACTTCTTGGAGAAATGGATGTCAGCCTCGGGGGTGGAGTCCTCAGACAGGCAGACCGAATCACGCTTCAGAGCATCCTCCTCATACTCCTCACCGATGGCTGACTCATAGGGTGAGGAGACGCAGTTGTCGTAGATGGTTGCCGAGTCGCTCTCGTCGCTGTAGCCTGAGTAGCACTGCTTCAGGCTGACTAATTCCAGCTGCACGTTCTCATCTACCACCAGCGTGTACTTGACTGAGTCGTAAGAGAGGGCACTGGTGTCTGAGCTCACTGATGCCCTCTGGAGACTGTGCCCATGCCGGTAGCCACCGTTGCTGCTGCTGCTGCACGAGGTCCTGGGCAGGCTCATCTTCTCAGGCGAGGACATGTAGTCCAGCACCTCGTCCTCCTCGCTGATGGAGGGGTTGGGCTTCCCCATCAGTGGGGGGTAGCTGGAGGTGTCGATGTCGGAGCTGATAGACATGCGGTTCTCGCTGGACTGTGACAGGAAGGGCTTCTCAGGCTCCAGTGGGTCTGAGTTCTTCTGTACAGGTGTCAGGTAGATCTCCTCAGTGGCCTCTAGCCTCACGTCCATCTGGTAGCGGATGCGGTCCCGGTGGGCTTCTGGCCCCCTCGTCACCACCACCACACTGGGGTTGTGGGGTGGGAGCCGGCCGGCAGCCTGGTGCTTCTCAGGCACCCGGGAAGACACAACACAGGCAGGGGCGATCTGTGTGGCGGCTGTGCGCCGGCATGGGCTCTCTGTGGACGTGCCCCTATCTTTGGTGGAGGTTGTGCTGTTTTGGTGATTGACCTCATCACTTAGGCAAATATGGTCATGGGGAGGGGTCTGCTCACCTGTGGGGTGGGCAAGAGGGAGAGAGAAAAAGAGCAATATCCATCCATCAAATCCAGAGCACAAGCAGCCTAGGAGCACTCTGTGCTGGGATACACAGTGAGGACATACCCAAGCTGCTGCCAGCCCCCCTCCCCCACCCCAAATCCCCCCCACCCAGGGGCTGGGACTGAGGTTATGGGCCCAAGAAGAGTTCCCTGCTGAGCCTACATCCCATGCCAGCTAAACAATATTCAGATTACCCTTCTGCATATCCGTAGGCCTCAGTAGGAACAGGAGCTTATCCTGGGCTCTGCCTCCTGATCGCTAACCCCAGAACAGCTATTCATGCTCCAAGGTTACTACAAGAACATCTGAGTACAAGCCATCTCTCACTTCTGGTCCAAGCTGGAATGCTACCAGCACCCAGGATACCAGGAAAGGAAGGAATTTACCAGCTGGGGCAGGTACCAATAAAAGCGGGTGGGCAGAGAGGAATCAACTCCCAGCTGGCCAAATGTTCCTCCATCAGCCTGTGGATAAGCACAGCACCCACCTCACTGGGCACAGGCCAGAGGGAAGGGGCACTGGGAGGATGCAGGACTGCGGTTGCTCCTCTGAGATCCAGGCACTGAAGGAACTGCCAGGAGACAGAAGGGGAAAACCGGAGAGAGTGAGAGAAGCAGCCTCCTGCTGAGAGCTTGGACTCACCAGTTTTCAGGGGGGATGACGACCGGGACACCCGCTCCTGCCAACTGTTCTTTTTCCCTAGAGAGTTGTTATTCAGAGTGTCCTGAGAAGAAGAACAAAGCTGCCTTGTAGCTGGAACAGTAAACAGCGCATGGCACAAAGATGCCCTGTCCCTCCCCCAGCCCACCACTCCACTTCCCCAGTCTTCCTCCACATCAGCCAACGATTGTCCATGTGCATCAGAGGATCTGGCTGCTCAGAGGGATCCACAAGCTAATCCCAGATCTGCAGCTGCTGCTGAGAAAGCTCCCAAGCTACTGCCCAGGCTAACTCAAGGCACAGGAGGGAACGAGCCACGAACAATGAGGAAGAACCTGATCTGGATTTTTGTACCCCAACCCTAGAGTGGCACTCAGGGCACTGCCCCAAGGACCCACACAGATTTTGTTTTCCTTCAGCAGGAAAATCCCAAGCAAACCTTGCATCTACACATTGTGCATGTAGTCTCTCCCCTGCATGCTCTTTCCTCGCAACATTCACTTTGTTATCTTCACTGTCCATGTTACCAGAGGAGCTCATGAAGTCTAGTACACTTGAACCACCAATGAGAGGCACATTAACCCCTGGCTGGGGAGCGCCAGAGGCCAGGTCATGTGTCTGGCAATTGTTGGCGTGAGAAGCTCTAGACACTTGTGGCACAGGAAGTACAAGCCCTTCAGTGATATTGGGCATAGAGGGCCAAGAGAAATGCTTGTGAGCATGGCAGGCAGTATGTATACACACTGGTTGTTCCTCTGCTGTGTCCCACACCTCTCCAGGGCACAGCCAGCACTTTGTACATACGCTCTGCTCTCATCACAGCAGGCCAGGCAAGAGAAAAATGATGTGTTATCACCAGGACCAACATCTCCCCCATGGGCAACATAGCTGCCTCGCTGCCTATGCCACCCTGGGCATGAGGGCCACAAAGGTCACTCTGTTCGGCTCCTGCCCCAGGACCTGCTCTTTCTGACTTTGTCTGCATTGGGAAACTGCATCTTTTTAGAAAACACCATAACTATGATGTCTGAACTACTGTGATGTTCAACCCATTTTGCCCTTCCTCTGGATAAGGCAGGCGTGTTTAAAAACACATTAGCTGGTCATGGTTAATCCAAAGGGGGACTTGATGCATTTTCCCAGTGTAGACATGGCCTCAGTGAGATGCCATTCAGAGAATCAAGCTGGTACGGGGCATCAAGCATCCTGCAGTTGCTACTCCTGAGTGTTCCTGGCAGAGCTGGAGAAACCATGAGCGCAGCCAGATCCTACAACCCCCACCAGCTGCTTCCAGGCATTAGCTGACAAATTCTGAGGGGCAGGCACTGAGGTAGATCTACACTACAGGTAGGAGCAAGCCTGCCAGCCCGGGCAGACAGAAGCACACTAGCAGGGCCTGAGCTAGTATCCTAAAAACAACAGTGTGCATGGTGCAGCACCAGCGGAAGCTTGGGCTAGCCACCAGAGCTCAAGCCATCCTATACTCTAGGTCCAAGCTTGGGTGGCTAGCCTGAGACTCTGGCAGTGCTGTGTGTCCACGCAGCTATTTTTAGCACTCATAAGTCTGTCTACCCATGTTAACAGGCTCGCTCCTAGCTGCAGTGTGGACATATTCCCAGTGAACAGGGTCCACCACAGGGAGATGGACCATCCAGTCTGGTATCCCTCTCCCTTCTGTGCCAGAGCAGACCCATGGCCCCTCTAAACCCTCCATCACATTCTCTAGGGCTCTGTCCCAAACTAGCATAGGGAGTCCCACCCTGTCGTCTGTAGACTCATCCACATCTCAGTGTCAAGGCATCTCCCAAGGTTAAATCAAAATATCCCCTCTTAGTCTCACCCCACTGCTCTAGTTACACCTCAGTATATTGCCCTAAAGATTCCTTCCCCTCCTCAGGCTTTACATCCTTCAATCACCTTCCCCCTTCATGTTTAGTTATCACTGAGCCAGCCTAGACAGAGCCTTAGTAATCTCACCTCATAAATTGACCCCTCAAGTCCCAGAATTAGAGCTCTCTGGGACTGAGGGCTCCACCACTGAGTGTGGGATCTGAGGTGAGGTCTCTCCAAAGTCCCCAGGGTGGGACTGAGGATTTTGCATACCCAGTCCACAGAATACCACTGGTGTTCTGCAGCCATCTCATTGTAAACTCCTGTCCTGTTTGCTCCCCCTCCTCCAATCCCCACAGAGTCTCTCTCAGCCTAGGAAGAAGGAATCTGCCCTCTGGGTTCCCCTTCCACTGGGGATCGAGCTTTTGGGTTATTTTTCCCCAGCTGCAGGCTCTATATTGACCCAGGCTGAGTCTCACTTAGTGGTGTGTGTGTGTGTGTGTGTGTGTGTGTGAGAGAGAGAGAGAGAGAGAGAGAGAGAGAGAGAGAGATCAATCTCTGGGGCCCTTTGGATTTTCTCTGCCATCAGAAGGGTTTGCAGATCCTCCTAACATTCCTACACTTCCCCCAAAGAGGGATTCAGATCTGCTAGGGAATTTCTAGTTCTCAATCTCTGAGCTGCCTAATAGTCACCTTGTGCTCCTTTCCAAATGCAAAGAGCCCTTGGCATGGGAAGCCTCTGAGAAGGCACATGCTGTATAAAGAGTCTGCCAGTTCCCTCCCTCTGCCCAGGAAGGGGGACACCCCCACTCCACCAGAACAAGAAGGGCTGGTGCAGGCTGCCAACATAACCCCAAAAGCCCTGCTCATGCCAGTGCAAAGAACTAAGTGCCCCATTTGCCTCATTGCAGCTCCCAGTCACTTGTCAGAATGGGATCGCAGCCAGTCAAGCTGCCATAGTCATCACCTCTGCCAGGGCTCCTGCACACTGTGCCCAGAGGGGCAGCCCTGGCTGCAAAGGAGGTAGCAGCACCCAGCCCTCTCTCCATCAGCGCATGAGCTGGCCAGGGGACTATAAGAGTGTGGGGGGGATCGGATGCACCAGACCCAGCATAGAGAATGCAGGAAGCTCACACAGTTGCCCAGGGATAGGATGCATTCTGGTTACCATCGCGGAAATGCAAAGAGAGCCACAAAGGGCTTGAATCGAGGATGACCAGATACTATCCTGCCCCCACAGAGTCTGATCAAGCAGGTGTTTGGTCCCAGCAGCTGGCAGATTGATTTCTCTCCCTCCCCTGACCCTTGGAGTGCCTCAGATCTCAGGGTATCTGCATCTGAGCTCAGCAGATCCTCCCCCAGAATGATGGGAAATGGAGTCAGAAGCACTCCTGTCACTGAGGACCGTTGGGCAGCACCAGAGGGAGATCAGAGGTGCCCCTCACTCCGTCATACACCAGAGCTTATGTCAGCTCACTGGGGCCCAGCACACACCCAGGTGTGCCCAGTACTTAGCCACAGAGAGACGGAGGGGAAGAATTATGAGGGCCTGGGCTGGATGATAGTTAGGGCGATCCCAGCCACTCCCTGACACTAATAGCCAAGGTGCTCTGGGAGTCTATCCCACAGCCCAGAACAGAGCAGTATAAATGGGAACACCCCCATGTGCTCCAGTGAGCTGGAGCATCCATCTGGGAGGATTCTCATGCAGAAGGAAAGTAGCAGCTTGGAAAGTGGCAGGACAGCTGCCCAAACAGCAGCAGCAGGCTGGCTCCTGGGACCATAAAGTGGTGAGTGCAACTGAGTTTATGGGGGATGCCTGGGACTGAAGCCAGCGGATGGTCTTAGCCCCTGCCTTTGGAAGAATATATGAGTCTTTGCCTCCTCCCTGCCCTAATGGTGGGGATGCTAAAGGAGGGCTCTGAGCAGATCCTGGCTGCAGTCTCTACACTGGTTGGGATGGGAGGGAACATTGATGTGTTTCCTGTTTAAAACCTAACCCCCTTTTTCTACCCAAATGGAAGAGGGAGCTTGGCTGTGAGGGGAAGGGTCTGGAAGCAGCAGAACCAGGCATCAGTTGAGAGCCATCTGCTCCAAATGGGAGGCAAAGGAAGCTATTGCAATAAGGAAAGAGATTAAATGTAGTTCCCAAACCCCTTGCCTCTACCCTGCTCATCTTGCTGCTGTCACCACCTGACATACCTTCCGAGAAGCCAGTCAGTGCCCTTTCCTCCTATTTCCTCATCTAAGTGTCCAACAGACCCAGAGGATGGTCCAGTTGTTAGGACACTAGCCTAGGACTTGGGAGACCTGGGTTCAATGCCAGAGTCCTCCATAGGCTTCCTGTGTAGCACTGGGTAAGTCTCATCTCTCTAGTACCTGTACAGAGGGGAGAAGAGTGCTTTCCTGCCACACTAAGGAGTGTGGGGTGCTGAGAGCCTATGGTAATGGAGATCTAAGATAGACAAACTCTTTTTAAACATGCCTACAGCATCTCAGGCTAGACAGATCAGCTAGGGAGTGGGTGGAGTCCCAGGGAGGGGCAGCACTGCAAAGGAGAGCCATGGGCAAGTTAACAGGGACCACAAGCATCTCTGAGAGACCCTTTTATGGGGAGATCATTGGGGGCATAGGGAAAAGCAGAGGCTGAATTTGCCCAGCCTCACCATCAGCTGCAGCAGCAGCAGGATACACTGCAGGCCCAGAGGTAGAGACACTGCACCATGGGGCCCAGTTTCAGATCCTGCCCTGTTTGCAACATGAGTCACAGTCGGAGCCTTCCCACATCAAGAGATCAGCTCTGCTCGAAAAAAGGAGAGAAGACAGGAGGTGAGTGTGCAGGGTAAAGCAGGGGGAGGGGAGGGTACCAGATTACAGGGAGGAGTGCTGCTGGCCACACCCATCAAACCTATGACAAGGAGGGAATGAAGAGAGATGACTGCCTGGAGCCGCTGGAAGGATGGACAGAGGCTGAGGAGGTTGTGAACAGTGCTATTTGCCTGGAGGCCTTCTTCCACGGCTGCTACTCTGAAACCTGCCTCTCCAGTGTAACTCTCTCACTGGGACCTGCAGCCACTCTTCACTGACAGTGAAGTCACGTGCTTTTACAATAGCAAACCCTTATGTGTAATGGCACCAAGGGCAGTTCCGCTCCCAAAAGTGACTCTAAACAAATGACATCATTGGATTCCATGATAGCGACTCCAGATCACATGGGCCCAGACTGCAAAGAACAGCTTTCTTCCTAACTGCCTATGCCATACACTCCCCGTGGGATCTGGGAGCCAAGTAGGGTGACCAGATGTCCCAATTTTATAGGGACAGTCTCGATATTTGGGTTTTTTTCTTATATAGGCGCCTACTACCCTCCCACACCAAGTCCCTATTTTTCACACTTGCTGTCTAGTCACCCTAGAGCCAAGTGCAGGGCCGGCTCCAGGCACCAGCATTCCAAGCAGGTGCTTGGGGCGGCAGTCTGTGTGTTTTTGCCCCCAAGCAGCGTGCCGAATTGCTGTCGCAGGGGCAGTCCATGTGCTGTTAGGGCAACACGCGCATTTCCTCAGCGGCGGTAATTCGGCAGCAGCTTCTATGTTCCACTGTCCGCGGCAGCGCCGCCGAATTGCCGCTGCGGAAACGCGCATGCCGCCCTAACAGCACACAGACTGCCCCTGCCGTCTGCAGTGGCAATTCGGCATGCTGCTTGGGGGCGGCAAAAATAGTAGAGCCAGCCCTGGCCAAGTGGGACCCTCTCCATGTCACACACAGCAACTTAGAACATCTGTTCTGGTGGCAGAACAGAACAAAAATGCTGCTGATGTGAAGAGGATCGACCCTCCCACCCTTTCGGAGCCAGGAAGGTTCTGCAGGGCTAACAAGAGGACAGAGCAGTAAGAATGTGTTTTAGTCACTGAAGTGAGCAATTCTGATTAATACACATACATGCGCGGGGAGCAGGGCTGTGGGGAAAGAAAGGGCCATTGGTACAGAGGGTACATCTATACTGCAATCGTATAGTGTGACTGCAGGTTCTGTAGACATACTCCAGATAGCTTAGGTCCTAGACCAGTGAAGCTGTGGCACCATGGCCTTCAGCATAGGCTGTACAAGCCATCTGGACAATTATTCGGGTAGCTAGCCCATGCTGAAGCCTGCACTACCATGGCTTCACTGCTCCAGTATTCGAGTTAGTAAGAAAAAGGCTAGCTTGGGTGTGTCCACATGAGCTGCAATCACACACTGTGATTGAAATGTAGAATGACTGCTAGCCCCTTTCCAGACTAGAACTACTCTGAACTTGTGTTTGCATTTCTGACCCAATTAACCTATGTATAAATATCTCCTGTCTGTGTGTTCCATTCTATGCATTCGAAGAAGTGAGCTGTAACCCACGAAAGCTTATGCCCAAATAAAGTTGTTAGTCTCTAACGTGCCACAAGTACTCCTGTTCTTTTTGCGGATACAGACTAACACGGCTGCTACTCTGAAACCAATCAACCTACCGAGTCTCTGAGTGACACATGCAACCCCCAGCCTCATCCAACTCTAGAGGAAGGCCTGAAGCATTGACTAGAGTCACTAATCTGATACTATAGTATTTTCAGGGCAAATGCTGGCTGCTGCTCCCTTACAGAGAGGTTATAACGGCAAATCCCAAGAGGAGGAAGTGAAAGTGAAGAAGAAATCTCTCCTTCCCACAGTGACTCTCACTGCTCTCTGTCAGGAGGACTCTTCCACTTGCTCTACTCTATGTAATAGCAGAAGCTGTGGGGAAGTATTATCCTGGTATTAGAGGCAGACACTCCACATTAAAAAGGCTCACCTGCCATTCAGCTGGTCCTCTCTTCCATCACCCAGCCTTCCCCTCTGGCACAAACATTGCACCCCCTCTTCACTAGGATGCTCTCTCTACATTTATTTTTCCTTATGCCATAACAAGAAGCCAGCAATGCTAGCTTCTGCACAGCAGTGCCCCACCATGTCAGTGCCTATTCAGGCTGCTCTGCGCTAGCAACACTAACCAGGATGTTTCAGAGTAGCAGCCGTGTTAGTCTGTATCAGCAAAAAGAACAGGAGTACTTGCGGCACCTTAGAGACTAACAAATTTATTTGGGCATAAGCTTTTGAGGGCTAAAACCCACTTCACCAGATGCATGCAGTGGAAAATATAGTAGGAAGATATATACACACACAGAGAACATGAAAAAATGGGTGTTGCCAGGATGTGACGCTCAGATTCCTCCTCTCTCAAGCTCGTTCTGTGGACTCAGGGTCTGAAAGGATTACAGCAGGGCCCAGCTGTCACTGCCAGGCACTTCGGGCTCTGCACTTGTCTGTCCATCTGGCAGCTCCATGTGCACAGGACCACGAGCAGTTGACTTAAAAGACAGCAAGAGCTGCTTGGAAAGGAGCCTGCATGAAAACCTGACTGGCCTGGAGACCCCCCTCTCCCCTAGTTCTGCTCCAAGGGGGTGGGGGAGGCATGCTGGCCAACCAGGTCTAAGACCAGCATTGCTCCTGGACAAGACCAAAATGAGAAGAGGTTTCCAGCCCTCAGAGATCCAGCCCCAGGTGGCTCCATTTACAGTTTTCCCTCAGTGAAAAGCCCAGGAGGCAGACCCCAACCCCTGGGCAGGTGTGAAGGCCCTTCCTGGACAAAGCCCCCCACAGTACAGTCTCCACAGCCTCTGAGGGCAGCCAGGCACAGCTGTCTATATAAACAGCAATGAAGAGGGGGAACAGGAAATAACTGGGGCAAGTTTCAATCCATATTCTGTGGGAGGACGACTCAGCCCTCATCTGCAGCACAATGAAGAAAAATAGCATCATAAACGATTCAACAGCCAGTGAGGTCAACCAGCTCGATAGGGTCTTCAGCCACATGGACGCTCCCCACCCTAGCCAACCCCTGCCACACTGCACACACCCATCTTAACCCTCCAGTCCTATCCATCCTCCTCCCACTCTCCCTTCCACTCCCATGCACCATCTTCTTCCACTGCACATTCCCACCAACACACTCAGCTTCTGCACCAAACCCCTCTTTCCCCATACACTCCCATCTCTCTGGCTCTGACCCCCTTCCGCACCTGTCCATTCTCCCCAACACACAGAAAATCAGACAGACACCCCCCTCGGACACCCCCACTATGTCTCTCCCCAAAGCCATTGCCTTGGAATTTCACCAGGGACTGGCTTCCTGGATCAAACTTCCCGATTCAGATGACAGAACAGAATCCCCAGCCCTAAGCTAACATGACAGCAGGGCATTCCCCTCCAGAGACCTCGCCTTCTCCTCTGAGCTGTAAAGACCAGACTTCATCTTCTCGCTCCCTCTCTGGTGCCTGCTGCTTGCTCCATCTCTACCTTGGCTCCCCTTCCTCTCTGCCAAGGGTTTGCTACTTGCTCTCACTCCAGAATGCCAAGCAGCTGCTGTAATTCTGTGGCTGCCAAACCTCCCTCTTCCTACTTCCTCCAAGCCTCCTTCCCAGCCTCCCACCTCAATTTCTAGCACTACTGCCCACACTGGCATCACCTTCCCCGCAAAGGTCTCACACCTTCCTGAGTCCCATGCCATCTCATGTCAGCCTGCTTCTCCTCTGCCATCACTGATAGCTCCTAACTGTCCCACCCTATGGTTGGGGGGCTCTATCCTTGGTAGCCTTTTCCTCTCCCATGTTCCCCTCTCCTCAGTGCCTCAATTGGAAATTTAAGATCAGCTGCCACTTTTATGGGGATGCAATCCGATGTCATATCCACCAACTCCTCCCCATCTGTCATACACAGAAACACCTGCCTCTCATTTCATTCTTCTCAGCTGAATGTCACCTGGATGAAAATCCTCTTACTTGGCAAGAGAAGCCACTTCTCAACAACAGAGAATGATAAACATAACTTTCCGTATGTATTGCACCGTGCACTGCTTTGCAAACTCTGCAGGAGACAGACGAGCAAAGGGATTCCTGCTAGTGCACACAAGCGCTGCACACAAAACTGAAATGCAGCCCCCTCACAGTTAATTGCTTAGGAGAGGAAGTGAAGAAGCATCTCTTGTCTAGATGAAACTGCAGGGGGAATTTTGGGAAATAGAATGGAATCACCTGAAGCGCCACTAGTCAGGACCTTGGGCTCCTATCTCACTCAGAAGAGAGCACCAGCACCATACCCTCTAGCACTGACTGTGCTGGGACATGGGGGTCAGCAAGCATCCCCTACTGAGTCACCCACACTACCTGCACTAGCCCCTGTTGGTTCAGACTTAGGAGCTCTCCCATTAGGGTGACCAGATGTCCAGTTTTATAGGGACAGTCCCGATTTTTGGGTCTTTTTCTTATATAGGCTCCTATTATTCACCCATACCCCCCATCCCGATTGTTCACATTTGCTGTCTGGTCACCCTATCTCCCATCCACATCCTGACCTGACTTTCCCTCTGAGAGCAGGTAGGGAGATAGCCCGGCTACAGCCTCCAGCTGAACCGTCCATTCCCTTGCTGTAACCCGAAGCTTTCCAGTACCCATCACACTGCTTTGCCCTGCATGTCCTCCTGGATGACTTCCCTCCTTGCTCCACACACACACACACCTCAGGCCCAGCACACTCTGCTCAATGGCTCATTCATAAATTTGTCACTTCATGCCTCATTTACTGAAGCTCTCCCCTATGTCCTCCCAAAGCTGCTCCACCTCAAATCCAGCCTCCTCAGACTCTTCCAGCCCCCTAAACCCACAATCCCTTCTCCACCACCAGACTGACTTGCCATGGCTACGCCCCCATCTACCTCCTTTCAGACTCCTCATCCCCACCCAGAGGCTGACTCTTTGCTCCTGCCCCTCCCCTCCACTCCCTACCTGACCAGTGCCACACCAGGACTCTGACACCATCCTGTAGTGACTCACCCAGAACCATACTGTCTCCCGCACTCCAGATGATGATTTCTAGGGGTCAGTAAGACAAAGTGACCCTGGACAACCCCACAATACCCAGGGCAGAAGGCCCTGGCTGAGCATCTCTGCCAGGCCAGTATTCTGGTGCTGCCTTCTTGGAATGCTGGCTGGGAATCTCGGCAAGGGGACACCATATCCCTCCAAGCCTCACCCAATTATCAGGTGAATGGCTTGCCAACTACTGAACCAGTTTCTCCTCTCTTGGTTTTCACACCTCAACTGCTAGAACAGGGCCTCATCCTCCCTGATTGAACTGACCTCATTATCTCTAGCTTGCTTGCTAGCATATATATACCTGTCCCTGGATATTTCCACCACATGCATCTGAAGAAGTGGGTATTCACCCACGAAAGCTCATGCTCCAAAACGTCTGTTAGTCTATACAATGCCACAGGATTCTTTGCTGCTTTTACAGATCCAGATTAGGGGTATGGCTACATTTGGAATTTCAAAGCGCTGCCGCGGCAGCGCTTTGAAGTGTGAGTGTAGTCAGAGCGGCAGTGCTGGGAGACAGCTCTCCCAGCGCTGCATGTAAACCACATCCCTTACGGGTGTAGCGTGCAGCGCTGGGAGCCGCGCTCTCAGCGCTGCTGCCCTGATTACACTGACGCTTTACAGCGCTGTATCTTGCAGCGCTCAGGGGGGTGTTTTTTCACACCCCAGTTGCAGCGCTGTAAAGTGTGAGTGTAGCCAAGCCCTAACACGGCTACCCCTCTGATAATTATCAGGTTGTTAACGAATGATCTCAGAGGAGAGGGATGTGTGACTCCCCAGCCATTCAACACCTCCAACCCAAAAGCAAGGGAGAAGAGTTCAACTCCCCACCCCCACTTTCTGCCTCCATGGCTTCCATCCACCAGCCGAGCTGTGTCATCCAAAACAAAAGCCTCTGGAAAAGGGATTAACCCCCTCCTCACCCCACACCAGGGGCTGAGTTACATAGATTGGAGCTAGGCCCAATACCACCCAGCAGCTCTCACCTCCCCAGTTGCTATTGCCACTGTTGAGCTTGCTTGAGGCCCCAAGGAGATGACTAGCATCTGGGACCATCAGGAGGTTGGGAATCCTCCCTGCACTCCCTAGGAGCCCAGGGGACAGGCAAAGAGAGAGGGGCCTTTTAAATGCACCCATCATCACGCTAGGTTCTAGGCCCCTCATCCCCTGGACATGCTCCAATCCAGACTTACCTGGGTCCGAGGCACCTGTGGGAAGAGGTTGAGAGTTGTGGGCCGCTTGGGTCTGTAGGTGTCCATGGTTACCGGCGGGGGCTCCTTCTTGAGCGGCTCTGGGGCGATTTCCTCTTCGGCAGAGGTCTCCTCGGCAGCATCGATCAGGTCCAGCTGAAGCATCTCTGCCTGGAGCCGGCTCGCCTCCCCGCCGCCCACCCCCAGGCCGCTATTGGTCTGCAGGCTCACATGGCTCTGGGAGGATTAAGAGACAGAATCATGAGACTGGGAGGGAAGGTCGGGCAGTCGCAACACATCACATCAGCCCCGGAGGGAGGAGGGGAGGGAGCCAGAGCTGGGACGCAACAGCAGCAAGTCTGTGCTGAGCTGCCTTTTATTTAAGGGGACAGGAAAAAATATTCAAGTCTCCAAGTGCAGCTAAAAGCAAAGGTATCCATATTCCCCCACTGCAGGCACAGGGGCACTCACGCAGCTTCTTTATTCACCCAACTGGTTCAGCTCCCTGCCCAGACACTGCAGCTATAATTGCAGCAACATGGCTATTCTCTGGTTCAAAACAAGCGGCAGGGAGGGAGGGACACAGGGGCACTGAGATTGCACTGGCTGATACCATGAGAAACACAGGTTATACCAGAAACACACAGTTTGAAAATCAGTCCCTCAGTCACTCCACAGAGAATCACAGGCAGCAGAAAGATCCTGTTAATCCAACAGCTCCTCCTCCCAAGGGCCAAGGCAGGACTGGTTCCTAAAAACAATTCTCCAATACTCTGTCCCAGTCTAGCTTTAAAAGTCCCAGGTGATCACACTGCCAACCCTTCCCCTGGGAGACTGTTCCACAGACTCACGCATTTCACTGCCAGGAAGTATCTCCTGAGAGTTTCCCTTCTCCATTTCACCCCATTCTGCCAGCTATACCTTTACTTAAAGAGCCCAAATCTGCACAGGAGGAGACAGAGCTTGTTTCCAGCTTTTGGACTGTAGGGTAGAATTTTTCCACTGTCTCTTTGGATTTTAAATATTAGTACAGGTAGCTTGGCCTAGGGTAGATACCTACATCTATTGTGCATACACTGATACAGAAATAGTTCCTCTCTGTCAGAAGGGCAGCCCTGCCCTGAGCACCCTCATGCTGTGGGCCACAGCACAATAAGTGCACCAGCCTCAGTTTCTCTCCTTCTGAGTCCCCAGAAATACTGCCCAGTCTTCCCAAGTATAAACATTGCCCCTGTGAGGTTCATTTATTATGGAAGTCCTATGTACAGAAATCATAACAGAAGTCCCACAGCCACAGTGCAGATCTCCACTGCTCCTCTCCCATCAGCCTTCTGGCTCTGGCTTTGGTATGCCAGCTAGCCGGCTTCTTGCTGCTCTCCTGACTGCAGCCTTCTCCCAGGAAATACCTGCTTCTTTCTTACAAAACCAGTTTCTCCTCCCTTGGTTTTCACACTTCAACTGCTAGAACAGGGCCTCATCCTCCCTGATTGAACTAACCTTGTTATCTCTAGCTTGCTTCTTGCTTGCATATATATACCTGCCCCTGGAAATTTCCACTACATGCATCTGACGAAGTGAGTATTCACCCATGAAAGCTCATGCTTCAAAACGTCTGTTAGTCTATAAGGTGCCACACGATTCTTTGCTGCTTCATCACTGGGTATCCCCCAGTTCAATATAGCCCCCAGGGGCTGCCCCACCCTCTTAATTGGCCAGTGAGAGCACCTGTGCTGACACAGGGGCACTGAACATACTTCATTTACTGGGACCAGTCACCCTGTGACACTCTCCTTCCTGTATGCTTACATCCTTCAAAGCACTTGTAAATTATCAGCTCCCCGCTCTCCTGGTTGTTATACAGTCAAATTGGATAGATTGAGCTTGTTCTTGTTTTCGGTCTTGGTACCAATATTGGTGCCAATCATCAGGGCATCAGAGTGCCTTAGAACCCCAGAACTATAAATACAGTCTGTCTTGGTTTCTCTATCCCAGTTGGTTGGATTCTCCTTTTAATCATCCTTTATTTGTGCAGATGCCAAGTTCATTCTGCTCAGAAGGCACCAAGACTCCTGGTTTTTCTGATCCCTTTCAGGAGTGACTTTCACAGCTGCAGAAAGAGCTCTGACCCCTGTGACTGCAGGTCTCACCCTCAGGATTGACAATTCCACTCTCCAGAGGACCATGGCTGCCACATACCATCATTATCTCAGGGGGTGAGGGCTAGTCTGAACTGGATTGAAACCTTGAACTGAACTCAGCATCCAATGTAGGGTCAGGGCACTGAAATGATGAGTTCTCAGCGGCCTGTGCTGCTGGGTAAGCAGTTGGCTGCACTTTGAACCAAGTGGAGCTGCTTAAGATAAATGGTTTAATTCCTGTAGTGTGGGTTGCAATAATCAAGCCTTGAGGTCATACCGGGGTGGGTCCCTGTGGCCAGCAGGATGGGCTGAAATCTCCTGAACAGGCAGAAGTAGGAGAGAGCATTTTACACAAAGAATGCCAGCCGTGAATCCAGCAGGACTCCATGGCTGTAGGCAGACCTGACATACTCTAAGCAACCGCCTGGGATACAAGGAGGCATGATGGTGGCAGTGGATTTTTTGACATGCTTCCGTCTCTCCATGAACATCAATTCCATCTTGCTTAATATGTCAATCCCTCTCGCCTTTCATGTCTCTGCCAGGATCCAAATACAGCCGTCCATAAAATTCTAGCAGCAGTAGCTGCTGCCATCACACACACCTAAGATGAGTCTTTGGCCCCAATGTCTATGCTGTTGGTACTGGTAGCTGTTACCAGAGAAACTCAGCCTCCTATAATCAGGTCCTGGCAGGGAGCATGTGAGTACCCACAGAGAGCACATCACTCTGGCCTCCCATTGAAAACCAGCCTACATGCAAAGTTTCAGTCCTAATCTACAAGGCCCAGTATAGCATTGGCACAAACTATACCAGGAGCCACTGGGAGGACTCTGTTTACACAGCCATTCAAGGTTCCTCCCCATAACATTGCAAACAGGAGAGCATCACTGATCCTTGAACTGTACTCTAGGCTTTGCCTTTCCACTACCTCACTTCCATGTACAGAGGGATTCGCCTCCAAACTAGTGAGGAGCAGCATGGATCATGAGACCACGGAGTCCAAACAAGAGCATATGGGGTGTGAGCAAGCACATATGAGAGAGCCAACATCCATCAGTACTAAGGCCCCAATCCTGCAACTGGATACACACAGGCAGATGCACCTGTGTGGTACCCTGCTGAAGTCCGTGGGACTCTGCGCAGCCATGGTGATCATTGCTGGTCTGGGACCTATGGCAGTAGAGGAGACAGACAGGTGATGCTGCTGCTTGCAGCCTCAGAAAGAGGGGTTCTTGCAAGTGAAGTGGAGATTTAGTGTAAATTAGTGGGGTGCTGTACAAAGACAGGTCCCACAGCTAACTGGTCTGTAAAATAGTAAAGGCCCCTGCCCTGCAACCTTGTGAGGAGGTGTCCACATCTCCCAGTCCTCGGCTGCTGCCTGCTTTTTCGAGGCCATAAGGATAGTAGCTGTGACCAGTGGCCCTGCAAGTTGGAAGGGGCTGGGGTATAGAGAAAAAATAGGGACAAAGCCTGCAGCTGCGCCAATTTTTCCAGCTTATTTTCATATAACATGGGATTTATGCAGGAAATGCTGAGCAGTTCCAAAATGGCAGAGCTGTAATTCCTTCTAATATGTTAAGCCAGGCTTTACCCCGATCCCTCCCCTTGTGTAATTCCCAGCAGCCTGAGAAAGGCAACTGCATGCCCTACTCACTACCCCAGCATCAGCTGTACTGGCACAGTGGTCCTATGAATGATACTGGCAGCACTAACCAGACCCATCCTGGGCCTGCTAAGATATTCCAGGGTCCCCTTAGACCAGACGTAGGCAAACTATTACCCATGGGCCAGATCCATCCTGCCCGGCCCCTGAGCTCCTGGTCAGGGAGCCTAGTCCCTGGCCCCTCCCTCGCTGTCCTCTCTCCTCCGCAGCCACGCCGCTGCGCGGGCCGCACTCTGGCCCACCATTCCCACTGGGCAGCGTGGGGAGCAGGGAGTCCTGGGGGGCAGTCAGGGAGGAGGTTGTGGTTGGATGGGGCATTAGTTCTGGGGGGGCGGTCAGGGGATGGGGAACAGAGAGGGCTGGGAGTGGGAATCCTGGGGGGGCCTGTCAGGGGGCAGGGATGTGGATAGGGGTTGGGGCAGTCAGGGGGTGGGATTCTAGGGGGCAGTTATGGACCAGGGGCCCCAGGAGGGGGCAGTCAAGGGACAAGGAGCAGAGGGCGGTTGGATAGGGGGTGGGAGCCCTGGGGGCACTGTCAGTCGGCCAGGGGCAGTTCTATGTATTTTCCACCCCAAGCACGGCAGTCAGGCGGCTTTCGGTGGCATGCCCGTGGGAGGTCCACTGGTAACATGGATTCGGCGGCATGCCTGTGGGAGGTCTGCCGGTTTCGTGCCTTTGGCGTACCCACCGCCGAATTGCCGCCAAAGCCACGGGACCTGCGGACCTCCCACAGGCATGCCGCCAAAGGCAGCCTGACTACCACCTCACAGTGACCGGCAGGTCACCCCCCGCGGCTTGCCGCCCCAGGCACGTACTTGCTGTGCTGTTGCCTGGAGCAGCCCCTGCAGGGGACGGGGGTGTGGATAGGGGTTGGAGCAGTCAGGGGACAAGGTTGGATGGGAGTGGGGGTCCCGGGAGAAGGCAGTCAGGGGACAAGGAGCAGGGGGGTTTGGATGGTTTGGGAGTTCTGAGGGGGCAGTCAGGGGGCGGGAAGTGGGAGGGGGTGGGGGCCAAGCTGGACAAGGTTGGATGGGAGTGGGGGTCCCGGGAGAAGGCAGTCAGGGGACAAGGAGCAGGGGGGTTTGGATGGTTTGGGAGTTCTGAGGGGGCAGTCAGGGGGCGGGAAGTGGGAGGGGGTGGGGGCCAAGCTGTTTGGGGAGGCACATCCTTCCCTACCCAGTCCTCCATACAGTTGCATAACCCAGATGTGGCCATCGGGCCAAAAAGTTTGCCCACCCCTGCCTTAGACCTGTTGCTCCTGGCCTCCGTTGCCACCTTCAGGGCATTTCCAAGAACTACGTTATCATAAGGAGAAGAATGGTGGGACACAGCGGGAGTAGAGCTTTGCTTCTCAAAGGCATTATGATAGGAACAAAAGGGCAACATTTTCAACTGCAGCTGAAGTCAAGGGGAGTTGTAGCTGCTCAGGACTTCTGAAAATCTGAAAATCCCAGCCAATGGGAGCTGCGGAATCGGTGCTCTGGGTGCGGGTAGCGCGCAGAGACCCACTGCCCCCCCTTAGACCCAGAGATGCCCGTCTCTGAGGCAGGGGAACCTAGTATTCAGCTATGAGTGTTTGTTAAATAAATAGGGCAACCTATTTATTTAACAAACAAGTCAAAACCCATATGCAGTAAACAGGATTACTGTTACTGTACTCTAGCCTGGCTATATTTCCTGCCTCAGCCTCTGCAACTGGTTCCCCATCTCTGTGCATGAGTCAACAGGCCGTGTGGCTCTGGATAGTATTCTGCAGGAGGGATGGCAACTATAATACTCCTTGCTGAAGCGTAACCCTTTGTAGGAACAGAGCCACCAGAGGATTCAGGGGGCCTCGGGCAAAGCAATTTCAGGGGTCCCTTCCATAACAAAAATTGCAATATTATAGAATACTATATTCTCAGGGGGCCCCTGCAGGGCCCAGGGCCTGGGGCAAATTGCCCCACTTGCCCCCCCCCCCCGCCCCCGGCCCTGTGTAGCAGGCCTGCCCTTTACAATTTTGTACTAAATTTCCTGCTTGAAAAAATTCTAACTAGAGGAATTATCAATTTCTTACATATAGTTATGCTATCAACAAGTCTCAGACAGTCTTTTTGACAATTTCAAGAGTCTTCCAGATGTACCATAAAGCAAAATGTCCTTCCATTTCTTCAATGGCTTGTTTAGTCTTTTTCATGCAGTCCAGAACAGGATCGATCCATGTTGGTTATTGTACAGCCAGTGTATCTGCTCTCCCTCTGCTGTCTGCTTGTTTGCTCTCTCAGCCACATTCTCAGGTACCTTAGAAAACATCTGAGCAAAATGCTTTCACTTTCTGTTGATCATGAAATATGAATGAGATGACATTCCTTTAATCACTGCAGCCTCTGCTGGCCACTAACTATCTTTTTAAATTCAAACATAGTCTTTGAGTATTTAAAAACAAAAGAACTATGATAAGGGTCTTCCTCCTCTTTAATAATTTTCTATCAGTTTTAAGTTGTCTGACCTCTTTGCTGAAAATTAGTTATTTGCCATCCTTTGGTTATGCCTTGTGTCTGATAATAGGCCATATCTATTATACAGAAGTTTTGCTGGTGGTTTTTCACATTGCAGAGGTGTTGCTCTGTAGATGAGCAGAGCTAAAGATGGCTCTGCTCTTGCATCAATTGACTTTCTGAGCGAGTCCTTCACTGTACTCTACATTCTGCTAATCCATCCCTATCTTTGCAGAAACTTCTGAATTTCAACATGAATTCCCTATTCTTGAGGTATGGCCCCTGCCATTACTACAGACCATGGCATTTTATGGAATTCTCTCATATGCAAACATTGATTTAATGGGACCGAGCCAGATTGCACTGAAGTTGTGATACGTTTAAGTGTCGAGCTTTGGGAAAGTTGCTAAAATAGTCTACGATAAGGTCATCATGTTTTTTTCCAGAACAAACAAATCTAACTCAGTCTGTGTCCTCTATTCTTTCTGTTGTACATCTCTGTACTTCCAGCAGGTTTCACACACACTCACCATTTTGTCAACGTCACTGTTGTCTCTAGACAGAATATGACTTCTCCCGCTCTTCTTGGCTTAGTCATTCCCAGGAGTGTTTCCTCTATTTTCTCCAACTGTTCCCTCCCACCACTGGAGGGAATGACTGGTGGAAATGACTATATATGTACCTTTCTCTGCAGGCTCACCTGTATGTTGGAATGGGAGGGTGAGAGAGGTGCGGATTTCGCCAGGGCCAGCTCTAGGTTTTTTGCCACCCCAGGCAAAAAAAATTTTGGCTGCCCCCACCCCAGCCCTGGGCTCCTCGCTGCACTCCCCTGCTGCCCCAGCCCTGGGCTCACCCCCCCACACACACCTGCACACCCTGCCACCCCAGCCCTGGGCTCTCCCCCCCCAACCCACACCTCCCTGCCATTCCAGCCCTGGGCTCACCTCCCCCAACCCTAGCCCTGGGCTCTCCCCCCACCCACACCCCGTGCTGCCCCAGCTCTGGGCTCTCCCCTTCCCCCCCACCAGTGCTCCCCCACCCACACACGCCCTGCCACCCCAGCCCTGGGCTCTGCCCCCTCCACCCGCACCCCCTGCCGCTCCAGCCCTGGGCTCTCCCCCCACCCACCTGCACCCTCCTTCTGCTCCAGCCCTGGGTCACTGGTAACTTGCTCCCAGGGTGAGTCATTCAGCAGGAATTTTGGATGTGCACAGAACACAGAGAGGAATGGTTCCCGTATGGTTACAGAACTGCAGTAAAGTGGAACAATTTTCAGCTTGTGTGATTGGAGGATATCTGGATGCATATTATAAGACTGTCCTCCATAAATGAGGAAAAGTTAGGGTGCCTTTATTATTCTTTTGTTCCACTCTTTGTTTCTATGGGGAATTTGCCAGTGCAATATCACTGTCTTCCTTTTAAACAAATAAAACTAAAAAAAGAAAAAGGGCAATGGCTGTTGAAAATAACAATTCCAGTCCCAAAAACCACCGGGAAGCATTTCTTGCTCAATTTTATCCTACTTTTTCTACAGCAAATTACAGTGGATCAGTATATTTGATTTGGGAGAAATGAAGTAACAGATGCCCAAATTGAGCCTGAGCACTCCCAAATTTTGAGGTGTTCAAATCTGGAAGGCAGGTGCTAGATTCCCTTTCTGAATATTAGCTAAATCTGGAAAGGAAAAGTCAAGTTCTGCTTCCATGGCTCAGAAGTGGAAATCCTCCTACATGCCTGGTACTGTATCTAAAGCTGCCCAGGCCCAGAGCCTCCCCTCCCTTACTTTTCATTTTAAATTCTAGTGGGATCCACATACCTCCCTTGCTAGGCTTCAGATAGTGAGGGGCACTGTCCATTTAGTCCACCCAATTCCTTCTTTGGGGGTTGCCAGGTGAGGTCACACCAGTATCCCTAATCCAGTCTGGGGATGTCTTCTGAAGGGGATATCTGGGACAAAGCCTTCTACTCCTTGGACACACTTGTTCCTCATTCACAGTGCCACCCCCCTCTAGCAGTGAGCTCTCCATTCACAGCAAGCTGCAGCATGAGGTTTCAGCTATCATACTCCCTCCCCCTCCCCTGTTGATAGCAACCAAGGGAATGCTGGGAAATGTAGTTCTTTCCCTGCTCCAAGGCTGGCTCTATAGGCAGGGAGCTAACCAAGGAACTACAGCTCCCAGGGTCCCCTGTTGGTTCTCAGCTCCCAGGCGGATCCCTGCAGGCTACTGCCCCTGCAAATGGGCTGCTCCAAGCAGCTGCTTGCTTTGCTGGTGCCTACAGCCGCCCCTGGATTTCGCCATCTATTACCTATAGCTTGTATTACTCCTCATAATATTTCATCCTTAGTCTGTTTTCCTCTTTCTAGTGCATCCCATATTCTTAGTGATACAGCCTGAGGCTTTTATCATCAGGTTCAGACGGACTATCCTGGCTTGTTCCAGGTCACCTTATGGGTCAGCAAGTGGAGCATGTGGTCTTGATGGCGCATATATCACTACTTGACAATGCCAGTAATTGCTATTTTCTTGACTGTGCTTCTCCACCTCCTTTTATGTATCACAGTCATTACTTTATGGTCCATTTCAGGTTTGAAAGGCACAGCTATAGAAAGACATGAGACTTTGTACAGGCATACACAAGGCCTAGCATCTTTTGATTTGCAAGTTCTCTGACACTGTCATAGCTCTTGCAGCATATGTGACAGGCAGCCGTCAGTCCCTTGCTCCTTTTGAAACATCTGCTGAGTGTTTGAACTCTTCTGTGTGTTGAAGCATTACAGCACTAGCGCTGAAGTCAGTACATATTACAAATCTTTTAACTCTGTCGTACTCCAACATCCAGATCCATTCTATATCCATGTGGCAGCATGTTCTCAGGTGAGTTGTTTGAGCTGCATAGGTGGATACAAGCTTACAGATCTAAAGTCTAGATGCCTTGCAGTCTCAGAATGCTTTATCTTTGGGTCTCTGCATATTCACTAGTGCTTGACTCCTGAGAATCTGTCACTTTTTGTGGTCCACTTCTCTGCTCAGTAGGTGATTTCAGTAACTCAAAATGGACAGTTTGGCCCTATTGGTTGTTTCTTCTTGTGGTTTCCAGTCACCTCTGTAGTTGTCCCTGAAGTTCAGTAGTGGAGCTCCCCCAAACAATGATAGCATAAATGTACGTTTTCACTCCTGAGAGACATTTCTGCATCTGGGACACTGTGCAGAGAAATACTTCCTGGTGCCAAATATATTCTGAAAGGCAACCTCACGAGGCAGGCAAATGGTTTATTGAAAGTGTAAATCTCAAAGCTTTATGTCCAAAGTATCTGCCAAAATCCTGCTGATGCATCCAATTCGCTAAATAATTTGGTTCCTGCCATCTCAGCAAATGTTTTTCTCCTTGTGGCAAATGTAACCTCCCCTTGTGATGTTCTTGTTCTGCTCCTTGGGTCAACACCAAGCCTCCTTTTTCACCCAACAGTTACTGAGGAGTGAATCCTGTCCGTTGATTCTCCTGTTCTATGAATGATGCTGTCTGTCATGTTTTGCAACTTTTTCTCTGGTTTCTGCAAGAACTTATCTGCTGGCATGTATAACAGACTCCAGACCGCCTGTAACTATCTATGTCACCAGGCAGGGCTGCCCGGGGGGTGGGAGGGAAGTGGGGCAATTAGCCCCGGGCCCTGCAGGGGCCCCCACGAGAATATAGTATTGCAACTTTTTTTTTTTTATGGAAGAAACCCTTGAAATTGCTTTGCCCCAGACCCCCTGAATCCTCTAGGCAGCCCTGTTACCAGGAGACACCTCTTCTGGGATCACATCTTCATGTGATGCAGTTAGTGCTTTTTCACATCCAGTTCAAGATTAATACCTGTTACTCAATTTCTGATTCCCTATGGCAAACACCTTTTAGGGTGAACAGATGTCCTGATTTTATAGGGACAGTCCTGATTTTTGGGTCTTTTTTCTTTTTTTTTAATATATAGGCTCCTATTACCCCCCACCCCCATCCTGATTTTTCACATTTGTTGTCTGGTGACCCTAACACCCTTGGTCAAGCCAAGCATCTCATGTGCAGAAATAAACACCTGTTTGCTTTCTTCAACAAGCTACTACAAATTCTTGTTTTACTGTCTTGCCTCTTAACTCCCCCAGGACTGGGATGGGAGTTGACAACCCTATGTCACCTTTGACTTTTCAAGCTGTACACTTCCTTTAAACCTCTCTATTGCCATTTCTATCATTGCTTTCACTTATGCTCCTGGGGTGCTTTTGTACATTCCAAGTAGGCCATTTGTGCATATTTTTAATAGCCATTCTTCCGAGTGCAAGGTTCCTTTCTTAGTTGTATTTATGAATAGCTCATTCTTGTTCTCAATCTATTTACCATTGTGGGCAGCATCCAATGCTATCTGTATGGCCCTGAGTATGTTGCACGGGCCGCAGCTCTGTGCTGATTGGGCTGCAGGTTGAGAAACACTGCCCTAGAGGAATCCTCAAATTCCACTTTTAACATGCACGTTTTTACAAAGTGGTTATTACAGATTTTATAGGTGTATACATTACATGACATACAAAACACTACGCTGAGAAAATGTTATGGTTGCAAAGTCAAGCACAGCACTCAGAAGTTAGGAATTGTCAGTGCAACCTTAATTTGGCCCCCTGGTGCATATGCCTTATGATACACACTTTAATCACATGATCATATACTATTTATTTCCACAGGTCCCCTGCCTCTTTCAGTGCACAGGATCCCAAATCAGTGTCTGAGGGCCTCCACCCCATCCCGGCCCCTTGCCCCTAGTCTCAACCTTGGACCCTCTCTTTGTTCTACATCACAATTTATATTCCTGCCCCCCTTACTACTCCCAGCATCTCATTCCTCTGCATTCACATCAGGCTCTTTCCTTCTCATCATCCATGCTGCCTTGGTATCAGCGAAGGAAGCATTGAGAGCACAGAAAAGTGTCTCTTTGCTCTCATGTCTCAAGTCCTGAGACACCATGGCCCTGGCTGCAAATCCTGAGACACCATGGCCCCTGGTTGCAGGGAAAGTGCTGCTCAGCCCGTGTAGTCCTGGGCTGGAACATGCAAAGGCAGTTGGCACATATGAGCATTGAAGGGCTGGAGCATTCTCAAGATGCACAGAATCTCCAGAGAATTTAGCTACCAAATTCTATAGTATGTCTCTATTGAGTTTGAGCTAACTGATTTCCAGAAGCTCACAACTTGGCCAAATTTGGGTGGATCTTCACGGGGACAACAAAAGGCACATTCCTGATGCCAAGGCCTCCCTGACAAATTTCAAGTCTCTGAGTCAAAGTACAGAGGCACTAGATCTCCTTTACAAAATGGCTGTAAGAATTTTTTTATAAATGGGCAAAACTATGTATTTTTCCCTAATCTTGTTCCAAGAAATCACCAAACTGTCTTTGCTGAAATTGTTTGGAAAATTTCAACCTGAGACTGATATACAACATGACGAATTTCAGCCCACAGGGTTGAAGTTTGGCAAAGTTATAAGCAAGTGCAAATAGGGTCTTATAATGGCAAGTGTTGGGCAACCTTACTCATGGGTGTCACTGTATGCACCCCTTTTAATATTCTGAATATTTTCTCAATACCGGATATCCTCTCTATGCTAAATGCAGCTGCCATATTGCTTACATCCTTCCTTATTTGGTTTCTCTTACCCTTTTATTTTTGAAGCTTTTCTTTCCTTCCTACCTGTCTACCTACCCACCAACCAGGTGCACTGAGCCTTGCTGGCCTGTATTTACATTTCTAGTCATTTCACTGCATGGCAGATGAACAATAGCCAAGAACTGCTTCAGTATCAAGATTCTCTAAAGTGCCCTGCTTTTTTGGATTCTCAAGGTAAAACACCTTAAAGTGGCCTGATTTTCAGAAGACACCCATCCTCTGTAAAACAGGCCCCATTAAGGTGTTTCAGATTCCAAAGTACCAAAAGTTTTTGTGTGGCCAAAGTCTTAATCCCTGCCTTTCCAAGTACCAGGTCTATGTCCCTCTGCTCCTTTCACGTACCTCTTTACAGACTGAAGAGTTTTGGGGTCCAACAGTAATGAGGAAGTCCTGATAAAAAGCCAATTTTGTTAATTTAGATTAATTTTAAGTCTGGGATGAACTCTTAACATTTCCCCTTCTTTGTGGCTCCTTACCCAGAAAATCCATTTTTCATATGGAACATTTTTTCAAAAGACACAATGCTCCTCACACCTGTATATTACTTCTTCAAAGCTTTCTTCCCTTTAGTATGAAAGACATTGTAAACATCCCATGTTTCTGCTACTGCTCAACCAATGCAATTTTGCACCCATCCTCCATTTTATTAGCCGCTGTGGCTTTCACAGAGAGTTCAAATTGCAGTGTGAACCTTTTCCAGGTCTCCTCAGCGTTCCCCAGAACATTTAAGGCTGGTGAGGGATTTACTTGTTGCACATTGACAGGTTTCAGAGCAACCATTTTTATTTCACCTGTCTCTTCACTGTAGTCAGCATCCCTTTTATCAAACATTTCCAATCTGCGTCCTCTTTCCTTGCATTCACATGCACCCGAGAGAGAGAGAATCTGTGCAAGTCAACAGGACATGCAGCACTGCATGTTGCAACTTCCAACTCCTTGCTGAAGTTTAACCCACTATTGTATTAGATTCCAGCTAATACAAATTCCTGCAGCAAGAAGAAGATTAAGACAACATTTATAGAGCACCTAGCCTCTTGGTGCTAGGGGCGGATACAACGTTTAGTTCTAACATACAAACAAAGGTGGGAATTCCCAAGTCTTGCCTTACCATTTTATCTGTCACCTGCAATGCCACACTCCCTCCGCAAAGGCCAGAGAAAACACATGAGCCCTTCAGCTTGAAGGTCAAGCAACTTTGGCTCTGTCAGACCAAGGGAGAAGTGAAGGTCAGTTCCAGAGCAGAGGGGCCCTCTCAGAACCCCTCTGACAGCTGTCCCATCTTTTAGCCAGGTGGCCGTGAACTCAAGCACCTCTGCAGATCTCAGCAGCCCCAGGACCCTATGAAGAGAGATAGCTCACTGCTAAAGAGGTCCCACTTAGAGCCAGATTTTCAAAGGTGTTTAGGAGTCTAAAGAAGCAGATAGGCTCCTAGTGCAATTTTCAAAAGCACCTAAGCAGGTTAGGCATCTAACTTCCTTAGTGCTTTTGAAAATCCCATGCCCCTACATACCTTTGAAAATCTAACCATTCTATGTCAAGAGCAACACCTCCAACTCCACCTGGAAACTAATTCTGACCAGCAAGATTCCCTATCACCCGTGCAATGCACCCTCTCTGAAGCACAGATTAATAAGTAGGCATCTGCATTCTGCACCAAAGCCAGGTCCCAAATGCTCCCAAGGTGCAGCTCATACGCAGTGCATTGCAGCAGTGTCACCTCAGGATGCCACAGGCAAAAGATCTGTGAATGCTTTATACAGAGTATGCCCAATAAAGAGTGCTCTTAGCCACAGGAAGCAACTGGGATCTAAGCAGCAGGAATGATCCTTAATCAAGGAGGGGGTTGATATACCTTTTGCTATTGCTTCCACTGGCCCACAAAAAAACTTGGCTGATCCTCAGGCAGCTTTGCTCTCAGATCTGATAAGTTCACTGTGTTGCCAGACAAATAGAAATCCAGAGCTGAGTGTCTGTGCGGCCCACACCTCCTCAGTGAGGTATGAGAGCCCACTATGAAACTGGATATCAGGCTAGGGCAAAAACATTCCAACTGCTCCCTCTCCCCTGTCACTTCAGATTCCAGCTCTTCACCCACCTACAACGCCTTACAGAATATCACCCTTCACCCACCACTTACATTTCTACCACTACCCTATGCTCACCCTAGCCCTTTCACACGGGGCTGTGTGCCCCGTAGGCTTGGAACTTCATTATATTCAAAAAGGATTCAGCATTTAAATGGCTAATGGGAACACCCAGAATTACATTAGCTAAGGTTAGAAACATATAAAGACTATAAATCCTCCTGCTTCAGCTGAACCAGTCACTAACTGATGGGGTAGAGAGGAAGCTTCCCTCAGGATTGTCCATTTCAAGGTTTCTTGCACCTTGCTCTGAAGTGTCTGGTACTGGCCACTATCAGAGACAAAATACTGTACTACAAGGATCACTGGTCTCATCTAGTATGGCATGTCCTATCTTCCATTGTCTGTCCAATTCTCTCCACATTCAAATCCCACTAAGATCTTCTCCAGAAATGCTCCTCCCCTGAGCTCCTGCCTGGATCAGCATGGAGCTCCTTGGGGACAGGGACATGCATTTCACTTGTTCTCTGAGGGGTTTATTCTAGCTGTGGAAGGCTAGCTCATTAGTACCTTGCTCCATGAATGAAACAGAAAAGGCACAGACATAGCAAATCCCCTGGCCTGCTTCCAACTGCCCAAAGGGCTTTCACTTTTCACTTCAGCCCCTTCCCCCAGTGAGAGGGAACCACTCTAATGGTGGCACAGTCATGGCATTGCTGACAGGAACTGCCAGAGCTTGGTGCCTTGGAATCATAGGGACATTAGCAGGAATATTACAGATTTACCTGGGATGGTTTCACATGCAGTTCCTTAGGTACCAGGGCCTGCAATGGAGCCCGACTGAAAGAGCTCTCCGTTGGGCTGGAATCTGTGCCAGGGTCAGATGGGGAGAGAGCTCATCAGGATGGGGGTAGGGATAATGGAGTTTTGCACTGGCATCAAAAGGGACAAGAGGGCCATCAAGCTGGAAGGTGGGAGGTTAATGGGTTCTGTGCCACGGTCAGATGGGGAGAGACTTCCTTTGGGCTGGTGTTAAAAGCATCTGTGCTCGTCACAGTGTGGTCCACAGAATTCAACAGCATGGCCTGATGCTGCCATATTATTCATACGGATGCAGCTGATGGATACTGCAGGGCTTAGTTGCCAGGGTCCATATTGATCCACGCAGCCAGGCCACAAGCTGGGACCTGCAATTTCCACAAGCCGCACCAATGTATTCAGAATGACGTCAGACAACTTTGTCCCTCCCCCGCCAGATCCCTGGCTCCCCACTCCACTCCATCCCCAAGGGCTATTGGCATCCTTACCCGGGGGGCCAGGCTGTCTTTACAGTGCAGGCTGATTCCACACTCATCGGTGATTTCAGAGAGGTCTTCATCCTCAAACTCCTCAAGGCTGATGTCATGGGTGAGCCTGGTGGAGGCAAAGACGATGCAGTTACTGCCAAACAGACCTAACCTGCTAGGAAATGCCCACAGAGCTGTCTGGGCAGTGTCAGGCTCTCAGCACTGGACCCATGAGGAATGATGTGAGGGTGCGTGACACTTACAAGTGAAATGGGGTGCGTACCAGCAGGGATCAGTGTACCTGGACAAGGAAAGAGGGATTAGGGGGCAGTTTCTCTGGTCTATATTGGGAAGACATATGAGATCTACCTCTTGAATGGGGGTAGAACCCTCCACCAGCTCTGCCCCTCCCACAGTGTCAGGTTTGGATACAGCATGTGGTGACCCTGCTGGATGCCTGCTGTCAAGGTGTCTTCAGCATTGCTCTTCATCAACAGGGCCCAGAAAGCTGTCTCTCAAAGTGTGTTGGTGGGGAGGCAGTGGCCAGACCCCTTCTGGGAAGATCAGCATGTGTACTGGTCCAGAGAGTACTGTACTGGGGTCTGATGCTCTCCAGGCAGGGCCTTGTGGCTTCCAGGGAGAAGAAAGTTACTGTACACATTGCTGCTGGGCCTGGGCTCAAAGAATACCAGCCACTGCACACAAAGGAAAATACAAGGGCTCTCAAAGTAGGAAAGGGATGGGGAAGGAAGTAGAGGGGGTAGGAAGAATCTGCATTCTCCTGCCCCTATTCCCACCAACAATGCATAGCTAGGTGGAACCAGAGAATTAACATTTTAGGAACAAGATCCTATATTAGGAACACATGCTGAGATGGACGATTATCCATCTAATCCAGTAACTTACCCTGACAGGAGCCAGTAGCAGATGCTTCAGAGAAAGGTACAAGAAATCCCCCTAGTGGATAATTATGTGAATCATTTGCCCACAGGGGAAACAACCACTGGCAGTTAGTGGCTGATTAATGCTCTAAAACACAGAAGATTTCCCCTTTTTACATTTACTATCTAACATCACTATCCATAAAAATACTCAATTCTTTTTTGAATCCATCGAAGCTCTTGGTTTTCAGTGGCACTTTGTGGCAGTGAATTCCACAGGCTAATTGTGCCTTGTTTATAAATTTATTTCCTTTTAGCAGTTTCATTGCATGCCCCCTTGTTCTTGTATTCTGAGCACATGTGAATAGGAGCACTCAATTTCCCTTGTTCAAACATTTGTTATTTTATATACCTCTATCATATAGCTCTCATCTAGCATGTCTGTAAACTGAACAGTCTCTAGTCTCATCTACATACAAACTTGCACCATTTTGACTAGAGGTGTGGTTTTAAACTGATTTAGTAGAACTTTGTTGTAGAGACTGTTATTTCAGTTTATGAGTGGCTTCTTTTTGTCCCGAATAATATGCTTAAAAATAGATTATGGTAAACCAAAATAAACTACTCTTAAACTGAAATCATAGCGGCTACACAGGGGTTTGCACCTGTTTAAACTTGTATCAGTTTTTAAGCCAGTTTAGTTAAACTGGTGCAAGTCGTGTGTGTAGATAAGGTTGCAGGCTATTTTCTCTGCTCATACAGAAGAGCATTTTCATCATGAGTTTCTGAATCCAGCTGGAGCAGAGATTTTGGCCAGAAAACCCCAATGGCTGACATGGTCCATGGAGAAGAGAAGGCCTCAGTATTGGAGTGGAGAGGAACAGAATCAAAGACAAGGGCACTCTGGGGGAGTGCCACGCTGGGATCTTGAAGAGAAGGAAGGGGAATGGGTCAGGGTTCCAGATGATGCAAGTGAGGAAGGGCAGGGGGAATACTTACATAATCCACTGCTTCTCAGAAAGGCCAAGGGTCTTTGAAAGACCAATCTCACCTTCCAAGGTAGCAGCCATGCCCAGGAGCCCTTTTTATGCTCCTTGTATCCCCTCCTGGAACATCCAGAGTTATAATGCCAGAAAGCAGGAACCCGCCCCACCCTACCCCTAGTCATGTCATTGCTGAATCCTCCTGAGACACCGAGGCAGCAGCCAGAAACGCCCCTCCCCCCCTGCTGGTAAGAAACTCAAGGGAAGAGCATGTCAATCTGTTCACTCCTAGAGACACAGGGCAGAAAAGGGGTGGGGAGGGTAATCTCCCCTCCTAGGTATTTCTAAGGATCTAGCTCCCCTCCCAGGGTCCCTTTCACATGCAGCCTCCTGCCAGCGTCCAGCAGTGGGGAAAAGGCCATTTTGGGCAAGGTAGTGGGGCAAACCTCGGGGACTTTTACTATCTGCACAGAGTAGACAGGAGCTGAGGGAAAGAGAGCCTGCAGCACAGAGCTCCCTTAAGGTGATCTTTATTGCAGGGGTCGGCATTTGCATTGCTTCCTCAGCTGCTCTCAACAGATACCCCCTCTCGGCTTCCTCTTCACAGGCCTGAGCCTCCTCTTCCTTACAGCCACCTGGTGTCACTTATCACACTGGGACAAAATGAGCATGAAATGCTGGCATTTTGATTTGGGGGAGTTTGACACACACTGAACAGGTGAAAGTGATGCCAAATTAGGGGGAAACCAGACCCCATGTTCCCCAACTGCTTCCCCCTCGGCCTGCTGTTCTGTAGGAAGTGGGGAGAGAAGGTCTAGCACTGAACCTTCAAAGCATGAATCGATTCCCTCTCTGGTGACACAGGGTCAGACAAGATCTGCCACTAATGCTCATCCTCTCGTGCATTGCTGAGAGTCAGGGCCCTGGGACACAGGCAGACAGAGAGAGACCTCCTTGTAGCTGAGCAAAATGGGGGCCCTTACAACATCCACAACCTCCCAGAAAAGCCTCTCAAAAGATCATGGCTGCTGCACTCCAAATGCTGCAGAACTGACCTCTTGGAGTGGCAGTTCCAGGCCTGCCTAGTGGGATGGCTGGAGAGCAGAAAGTGCTCAGCTTTCTTTTTGGGACAGGGCGCAGCCATGCAGACTAGAACTGTATCTGAGGGCTGCTTGCTGCAGTAAGCACTGGGGAGACAACAGGTTTATTGCCAGCCATGGAAAACAGAGATGCCAGGCCAGAGCTTGGAAGAATCACCGGGGGGCACCAGGATCTCCAATCTCGTCAGTCCTCCCTCTCCATGAAGCACCTGCATTAACACTCCTCTTTCCCAAGGAGCCTCCCCTGCTCTCACCCCTTTCACCTGCTGCTAAAATAAACACATTTCCAGCAACTGCTCCTGCCTCAGACACTGAGGGGCTTCCTGCGTGTGAGCTCATGACTGCTCTGATCGGGACGAACCAGCAGTCTTGGCTGCTCTGGTCTCCTCTGTACCCAGCTACCATGCAGACCTATATGCAGCAAATAAACTATAGGCCAAGTTCGTACCAAGTTCACTCCTGCTCTGCAGGCATCACATGCAGAAGGAGGGGATGCACCCAGAGGTGCTTGACTGCTTCCCGGCCCTCCCTTCCCACCGTTCCCTACCATTTCTCCCACTGATCCTCCAGCCAGCTCTCCTCTTCTGTGGTCGACTCCATTCTCAAGGCCACCTGCATTTAAGAGGAACCCTTTCCTTGTTGTTTCAGGGCCCCAGGAAGAGGAGCCAGACTCAAAAGAGCTGAGCTCTGCGTGTGCTACCCCTCTGCCTGTCCCAGCTCAAAGCCCGTTGCTTCCTGCACCACTCTCTGCCTCCCCACTGCGCAATCTAGGGGAGGTCATTAAAAATAGATTGAATCAGCTGTCTTGGAAAAAAAAATAACCCACTGAGCTGAGATGGTGCCAGGCCCTGCACTCTGCCTGGGCTGCTGAGTGTCTCAGCCAGCCAGCCAGGCTCCTGCTCAATAGCAGTTCCTGCACCCCCCAGCCCTTATCACCAGCAGACAGGGTAGGGGGCATCGTTGATACCAGCTCTGCTGAGCCACCTTCTCCTGCCCTTGCAAGGCCCCTACCTGGTCTAGTCAGCCTCTGCATGGACCACAGTCCCAGGTGGGAATGGGGCAGTCTGCGGCTTTTACTTGTCAGTGAGAGAACCATTATTTCATCTACAAAAAGAAATTTAAAGGGGCAGCACAGTATTTAGACACACATATAAGTGCCTGACAAGGACAAGGTGGGGCTGCTTGTGTTTCATGTACTTTCAGAAATGATCTAAATCCCCAGACTTTCAGCCTCTCCCCCACATCCCTCTGCTGGCCCATTCTGGGGATAGTCTCTCTGCCCAGGCTTTGGCAATGGCGTGGTCCAGGGTAGCAGTGAGCACAACCAGCTCCCCTGGGTCAGGTGCTAAGGTTGGGTTCATGTCAAGCTTTTAAGAGAGCGGAGGGGAGTTAGAACAACATCAAGAGCTACTCTGGTAACCAAGCATTCAATTCCACAAGTTTAACAGGAACAAGCGAGATCTGCCCTATGAAAGCATCACAATAGAAAGACCTCTTGCTGCCACTGAGCCCTGACACAGAGAGACCAAAATCAGGGCTTGAAACATCCAAAACATACTAGCCCTAGGACTAATCTTACCATACAGGGAAGAGTCCTGTGTTGTAACACCTCCAAACTACACCCTTTGTGAGTTAAACAAATTAACCCTGTGTACTTTTTAATGGGTGATGCACTGAACTGTAAGTTAAATCACCAATGAACTTTCTATTTAATATCCTTTAAAAAGTGTAACCTACATAATCTTCCTGGCTTTAATTCCACTTCCCTCATCTTCTTTCTTTCCTATAATAAATCATGAGGCATCTTTTCCGGTACTGTTTTTGGGGTCTATTTCCTCTTTTCCTTCTCTCTCTTCCTTTCCCTGTATTTTCTTCTCTATATCCTCCCCTTCAATTTCTCTCTAATTTGTTTTCCCATTTCTCCCCCGCCCATCCCCTCACACTGAGGTGTCTGGTAACATTTCCAAGCCTAAGGAGTCAGAGGACTAAACATGCTAAGCTAAAGATCAATGAGAAGATGTGGGCAGCTCACTGTCCAGTCAAAAGCAACCCCATTCCAGCTGCTGGGAAATGGGAGGTGCTGGAACCTCTACCATGGAGCTGTCCCTGGACTTTGCTTGTCATAGATTTTAAGGCCACAAGGGACCATTATGTTCTTCTAGAGACTGACCCCCTGCATAACACAGCTCATATAACTTCACCAAGCAGTTCCTGCTGCATTAGATCCATAACCTGTGGTCGAGCTAGAGCAGATGGTTTCGAAAGACATTCAGTCATGATTTAGAGACTTCAAATGATGGAGAATCTACCACATCCCTAGGGTAATTCACCACAGGAACAGTTTACCTCACTGTTAAAAATGTGCACCTTATTTCTTGCCTGAATTTGCCTAGTCTCAGCTTCCAGCCATTGGATATAATTATACCTTTGTCTGTTAGATTAAAGAGCCTTCTGCTATAAGCAGTCTTCTCCCCAAGCAGGTACTTGTAGACCATGATCAAGTCACCTCTTAGCTTTCTCTTTAAGTTAAAGCAAATTAGAAGGGAGTCTTTACTCTCGCTCTCTCTAAGGCAGGTTTTCCAGATCTCAGATTATTCTTTTCTGAACCCTTTCTAGTTTGTCAGCAACATTGTTAAAGTGTGGACATCAGAACTGGACACAATATTCCAGTATTGGTCATGCTAATGGCAGATACAGAGGTAATAACACCTCAATACTTCTACCATTATTCCCTTGCATATACATCCAAAGATCACATTTGCTGTCTTAGCCACAGCACCACACTGGAAGCTCATGACCACTTGATTATCCACCATCCTCCCAAAAGCCTTTTCAGATTCTCTGTTTTCCAACTTATAGTTACCCTTCTTACAACCAGATAGATATACATTGGTTCCTAGATATACATTTGACTATATTAAAAATCATGTTGTTCAAGTGATCCAGAGTGCTCTGTAACTGACCTGTCCTTATCATTTACTACTCCCATCAATTTTTGCGTCATTTGCAAACTTTATCAGCAATGATTTTCTGGCAGATCATTGATAAAGATTATCAAGGGCTCACAGGCTCCATCTTTTTTATCAGCTAGTAGGTGTCTGATACATTTTAAGTCCCTCAGCTGACGGAAGGGAGAAAGAACTCTCTCGACCTATTTCCCCCTGCCCCTCCCACTCAGAAACTTCCTGGCTGCTGCAAATGTAGGTCACCATTTGCCCACATCCATTTTTGATTCTCCTCCCCCAGTGACTAGTTCCTACACTTGCCTCTGCTGCTGCTCAGAGCTTCCCAAGTACTAGCAGAGTGAAACAACCCTCATTTCCATCAGTTTCACTGCTGTTTGTAGAAATCTGAATAGTTGCTGTCAAACCCACTAAGGCTCTGGACAGTTTTCACTGTGAGCACCGGCAGAAGCAATGGAGCCATCAGTCTGCAGACTCAGGCAGATATAGTTGCATCAATTATACCTAGGTGACTTGAAGATTTTCCTCACAACCATACGAGCTAAAAAGTTTGTTTTTTAATGAAAGTTCATATTCTGCAGAAGTTGAAGGCATTCACCTGGAGAAGCTTCCTATTCACCCTAGGTGAGGGGATTTTTCAAGCCCTGCTAACAATAATAAATAATAATAATAATAATAATAATAATAATGTTTAGCATTTACATAGCATGTTTCACCCTTCTGGTGCTCACACTGACAGCCCCCTTAAAAGAAAGGAAATATCATCTGCAAGTTACAGGTTGTGAAACTGCGGCAGAGAGTAGAAGGGACTTGTCCAAGGTCACAACAGCAAGCCAGTGGCAGAGCCAGGAACAAAACCCATGACAATCCTGTCTCCCAGTCCCATGCTCAGTCTGCTAAACCACGCTCCCTTTTAGAACCAGGAATAGGACCCAAAGTCCCTGCATCCTCAGTCCACTAGACCAGTTTCAGAGTAGCAGCCGTGTTAGTCTGTATCTACAAAAAGAACAAGAGTACTTGTGTTTCTCAACCTTTTTGATACTAGGGAACGGCTGCCTTCCTAAACTGTGTCAGGGAGATCTCAGGGACTGGTGCCAATCCACAGACCAGCTGTTGAGAAACACTGCACTAGACCACACAGTCTCTCTGCCTCCTCATTCTGAAGAGAACAAGGAAGTAGATCTAGACTCTGTGCAGCCCATGATGGCTGCTGGCTTTACAGGGTAACTCTTTCATAGTTGTCCCATCTACCCACCATTCTTTGGAGTGGGGAGGAGGAGGGAGAATATAAAGGCAGTCCGTGATGCCCCCCCCATTCAATACACACACACACACACACCACAAGATGAGCGCTTATGCAGGCTGATGTGGGCAGGTGTGAGTGGGCAGCCTAGTAAATTGCCATATTAAAACATGTTCCTTTCCATTAATTTTATCATCATCAGAGTCATAATTCTTTGTATTATTTCATGGACCAAGACTGCATCCACCCAAATCCTGTCAACAGCAAAAGAGTCAGTTGTCACGTCCCTAGCTGCTCTTCTCCAGCCCCGCCTCACTTTAGCAGGTATGTGTGTGTAATGAAATTAGCCTTCACTCCTTGAAAGGCCCAAGGTGGAATAGCAGGGAATGCTGCAACTCAAAATTGAGGTGCATTGACAGAGCTGTCCGTGGTGCTTTTGCATTAAAAACTGGACACCAGCTGGTCTTCTTCATTCTTGCTCCTTCAGGGATCTACACTGGCTTGGAAGAAGTCATTAGAATCCCCTCAAGATGCTCAAACCCTTCCTAGCAACAGCTTACATGCAGCATGAGCAACAAGCAGACAGCCAGGTCACTTCCTGCAAAATGCACCAGGTCCCAGGGCATGGAGAGATCTCGTTATTACCCAGCAGGCCAGTCTCCTTGTTACCTGTGACACTGTGTGTAACAAGAGTTTCCTACCCAGGTCACTTAACATAGGCAAGGCAAATCACAAATGTATCTTTGCAGGTGACACATCTTGCCTCTATCAGCACCTCAAAAGCTGCAGACTCCAGTTGCCAAAGCCAGTGGTAAAAGTTGCATTTTAATAACTTATGTTTCTCCAGGGCACTAATATACAGAAGTCACTTTACCAGCCACTTTAATGCAGCCACCTCTGGGGCAGGAGCTGGCAGCTGATTAACAGATGGAGTCATGCTACACAACAGTTCAGGAAAGGAAGTGAAGAATAATTCTGTGTCCATCTGAACCTGTGGAGGGAATGTAGGATCCCAGAACAGAATCATCTGAGCTGGAATTTGGCTAGGATAGCGAGGTTCCCACCCTGAATCTTGTGAAATTGTCAAGAGATCTTTGATGAACAGAAGCAGTCAGGATTTTGTTCTGATATTCCATCTGCAAGTCAGCACCGTACTGGGGCATTCAGTACAGTGCTAGTTCAGAGGGAAACATCTTTGTGGCTGGGCTCCAGTTCCTGTTCCCCTACACAGGAACCAGAGGGTCTTTTGCTTAAGCCAAAGAGAAACGTCCTCAGAGCAGCCTCATTTTGTAGACCATTAAAACAAATGCCCTGCCCATTGCCTCTGAGCTGACTACTCAGACACCCCAACACATACACACACAAATCAACCTGTAGCGCAGGGCTTGATTTCCACCTCAGCCTAGACTCCCCTGAGCTTCCTGGGGAAATACAAAGAGGTTCACTCCCTTTTCCTAGAGACAGCCCTCTCTTTAGAAGCCCTTATAATAGGAATGCTGCCCAGCTCCCTTTGTGACAGTCAGACTCCCAGAGGGATTCAGGTATTCTCCCTCAACTTCCCTGAACCATGCAAATAACTCCTCTAGGGGGTAGCTTTCCCAGGAGCCCTGCTGTTCAGCATCTAGACCGATGCTATGGCTCTTTATTAGGAAAGCTGGAAACGGGTGTGCCTCAGGGCCAAGAGATGCCCCAAAACATCTCCCCCTCCACCCCCTTCTGTTACATTCCTAACACCACTTTTTGCAGCATCTCCTCCAGTTTTTTTCTGGATGGCTCCCTACCAAGTACAGGTCACCTTCCAAATTCTTCTCAAGCCCTGGCTACACTGGAGAGTTACAGCGCTGGTGGTGGCTTTACAGCGCTGCAACTCACTCACCGTCCACACTTGCAAGGTACATACAGCGCTTTATCTCCCTGGCTACAGCGCTGGCTGTACTCCACCTCGGCCTGGGGAATAATGACTGCAGCGCTGGTCAGACAGTGCTGCTCCGCCAGTGTGGCCACCAAAAGCACTGTTATTGCCCTCCAGAGGTATTTGGAGGTATCCCAGAATGCCTGTTCAGCCACTTTGCTCATCAGTTCGAATTCTACTGCCCTGGCCTCAGGTGACCCGCCCTTTAAATGCCCCAAGAATTTTAAAAATCCCCTTCCTGTTTGCTCAGCCAGGTGTGGAGTGCAATCAGTGAATCTTTCCAGGTACCATGCCTCCACGCGCCAAACGAGCCCCGGCATGGAGCAATGGCGAGTTGCTGAACCTCATCAGTGTTTTGGGGGAGGAAGCTGTGCAGTCCCAGCTGCACTCCAGCCGTAGGAATTACGATACCTATGGGCAGATATCAAGGGCCATGCTGGAAAGGGGCCATGACCGGGACGCGCTGCAGTGCAGGGTTAAAGTGAAGGAGCTGTGGAGTGCCTATTGCAAAGCCTGTGAGGGAAACTGCCGCTCTGGTGCTGCGCCCACGACCTGCTGTTTTTACAAAGAGTTGGATGCGATACTTGGGGGTGACCCCACCGACAATCCGAGGACCACGATGGACACTTCAGAGCGGGGGGGGGGGAGAGGAGGAGGAGGAGGGAGGGAGGAGGAAACCGAGAGTGAGGGTACTGGGGTGAGGGGAGTCCCTGGAGGCATGCAGCCAGGAGCTCTTCTCAAGCCAAGAAGAAGGTAGCCAGTCGCAGCAGCCGGTACTTGGTGGAGGACAAACAGAGGAGTGGGTTCCTGGTAAGTGGCTTTTATTTTCAGGACGGAAATTTTTCGGGAGAGGAGGGAGGGCTAGGGCTGCATGCATGCCTAGATGTGGAATAGCGTGGGCAATGAGCTTGCGCAAGTTTATTAGTGGAGCTACTGTGGTCCTTGTCCCAGCCAGGCTAACGTGTCTGCACCACTGTGCCGCAAGGGGTGGGGGGACCATTGCAAGCAGGACCGGCGCTAGGGGTTTGAGCGCCCTAGGCGGCCGGCAATTTCGGCGCCCTGCGTGCTAGTCCCACAGCTCCGGTGGAGCTGCTGCAGTGCTGCCTGCGGAGGGTCTGATGCTCTGCGGCTCCGGTGGAGCTGCCGCAGTCATGCCTGCGGGAGGTCCACCAGAGCCGTGCGAGGAGCTGACCATCCGCAGGCAGGACTGCGGCGGCTCCACCAGAGCCAGGGACCAGCAGACCCTCCGCAGGCACCACTGCGGCAGCTCCACCGGAGCCGCCTGCCGCCCTCTCCAGCAAAACGGCGCCCACCAATTATTTTGGCGCCCTAGACGAGTGCCTAGGCTGCCTAAATGGTAGCACCGGCCCTGATTGCAAGACACAGGCAAGCTGCATAGGGGCTAGGGCAGAATCCGCATTGCTGTAGAAGACCCTCCCGCTCTTCCCAGGTGACCCACAGCAACGAGATATCTTCAACTCCTGTGGAACATGTTGGGAGAATGTTCAGTGTAGGTGCCCCCTGCAGCTGTTTGCTTTCCCCAACGCACAGAAACCCGAGGACAGTACAGCCCTGAAGCAATCAGTCCCCCTTACTCACCATTTCAGGGCTCCTGTGGGTTATGTGCGCTCTCTTTGGTATGAGAAAATTATGCTATTGTGAAGACTGTAAACTCCTTCACTGTGTGGGAATAACTGTCTGATATAAACAATGCTGCCTCTGTTAAGTGTTGCCTTTTTTTCCTTTCCACAAGTGACCTTGAGTTCTCAGCTGCCCATGTTAGCAGCTCAAAGACTCCAAAACCTGTGGAAGAAGCCGCGAAAAAGCAAAGACGACCTGCTGCAAACAGTTATGAATCACTCTGCCAGAGAGAATAAAAAAACTGTAGGACTGGAGAGAAAGGGAAAGTAGGATCCGTCAGAAAAACGCAGCGGCCAGGAAGAAAAGCACAAAGCAGCTGATAAGCATCCTGGCATGCCAAGCGGACTCTATCCAGGCGCTCGTAGCCATGCAGACAGAGCACTACCGTGCCAGCCCACCTCATCCCAAAGCTCTTTCCCTTGTGCCCCAATGTCTGCTCAAAACCCCCTTCCCCAGCATCCAGGTTCTTATCACCACCAGCTGCCTCCAACACCTGTACATTCAACAACCAGCCCTGAGAACTATGACCCTTACCCTCTGCACTCAACCCCCATCACCATGCAGTATAGGCATCCTGAAGTGCAGCAGTCATTGCACAGCACTCCAGACAGGACATATTCAAACCTGTGACTGTACAGCTCCCCACCTCACCCCTCTTCCCTTTTAGGTTCCCAAAATGTTGTGGGTCTGTCAATAAAGTTATTTTCTTTTCAATAAATGAATTCCTGGCTTTGAAAACAGTCTTTATTATTGCAGAAAGTCAAAGATACCTTAGCCCAGGAAAGAAACAGGCACTGCAAATCAGCTTAGGAAACACAGATTCCTACTAACATTGTAACCACTGCACTTCACTCCCGTGCAAAGCACCAAACATTAGTGTTGGTTTTCAGCCTCAAATTCCTCCCTCAAGGCATCCCTAATCCTTGCAGCCCTGTGCTGGGCTTCTCTAGTAGCCCTGCTCTCTGGCTGTGCAAATTCAGCCTCCAGGCGTTGAACCTCAGAGGTCCATGCCTGACTGAATCTTGCACCCTTTCCCTTCACAAATATTATGGAGGGTACAGCACGTGGATATAACCGCGGGGATGCTGCTTTCCCCCAAGTCTAGCTTCCCATACAGAGATCTCCAGTGCCCCTTTGAACAGCCAAAAGCACACTCCACAGTCATTCGGCACCGGCTCAGCCTGTTGTTGAACTGGTCCTTGCTCCTGTCAAGCTTCCCTTTATACAGTTTCATGAGCCAAGGCATTTTAAGCGGGTAAGCGGGCTCTCCAAGGATCACAATGGGCATTTTGACGTTCCCTACTGTGATCTTCCGGTCTGGAAAAAAAGTCCCTGCCTGCAGCTTCCTGTACAGGCCAGTGTTCCGAAAGATGCGTGCATCATGCATCTTTCCAGGCCAGCCTGTGTTAATGTCAATGAAACGCCCATGGTGATCCACAAGCGCCTGGAGAACCATAGAGAAATACCCCTTCCGATTAACATACTCGGATCCTAGGTGGGGTGGTGCCAGAATAGGAATATGCGTCCCATCTTTCACCCCTCCACAGTTAGGGAAACCCATTTGTGCAAAGCCATCTACAATGTCCTGCACGTTCCCCAGAGTCACAGCTCTTCTTAGCAGGATGTGATTAATGGCCCTGCAAACTTGCATCAACATGATTCCAATGGTTGACTTTCCCACTCCAAACTGGTTCCCGACTGATTAGTAGCGGTCTGGAGTTGCCAGCTTCCAGACTGCAATAGCCACCCACTTCTCCACAGCAGGGCAGCTCTCAATCTCGTGTCCTTGCGCTGCAGGGTGGGGGCAAGCTCCTCACACAGTCCCATGAAAGTGGCTTTTCTCATTCGAAAGTTCTGCAGCCACTGCTCATCATCCCAGACTTCCATGACGATGTGATCCCACCACTCAGTGCTTGTTTCCCGAGCCCAAAAGCAGCGTTCCACAGCGCTGAGCATTTCCGTGAATGCCAGAAGCAATTTAGTGTCATACGCGTCAGGCGACTCGCTATCATCGTCAGACTCCTCATCACTTTGGATCTTAAGAAATAGCTCAACTGCCAAACGTTATGTGCTGGCGAGACTCGTCAGCATACTCCTCAGCAGTTCGGGCTCCATTTCCCACAGAAATCGCACTGCACAGAAACCGTTGAGAGAGTCAAGATGGTACCAAATGTGGACGGAAAAACAGGGATTACTGGGATGTGAAGCGATGCATCACGGGGCATTGGGACAGGAAGCAGAATGACCCGCCCCCTCCGCCCCCTTCCCACAACCCACGGCGCCAAAATGAGATGAGGTGCTCTGTGGGATAGCTGCCCATAATGCACCACTCCCAACACCGCTGCAAATGCTACAAATGTGGCCATACTGCAGCGCTGGTAGCTGTCAGTGTGGCCACACTCCAGCGCTTTTCCTACACAGCTGTACAAAGACAGCTTTAACTCCCAGCGCTGCACACCTGCAAGTGTAGCCAAACCCTCAGACTCAGGTCAGAGTGATTTGTCTGCAGGCTGCTAAAGGGAGCTTCCCCCCTACCCCTCCACTTTTTTCATTCTCAGACCTGGTCAGTGCTACTGACAGGGGTCAGATTCATTGCTGCTCTGCACCTTATGCAGTCATTTACACAAGTGCAAAGTAGGTGTAAAACACCGCCAAGTCAGAATGCTTCCCCAGTGGTATCAATGACTACACAAGGTGCAGGGTTGTGGAGAATCGGGCCCGGGACCACTAGCAGCTGCAAGCTTTGTATAATGCTTTACACCCCACTCCTGCTTTAAAAGTGAAGGTCCTACATCAACTATCAAGAGCTTCTTTAGTAACAGAATTTCAGGTGAAGCATCTCTTACTTGTCCCCATCCCTATCCCCTCCTCCCTGGGCACAGACTAGGATACACTAACACAGCTGTAGCAGCCTACCTCCTGTCCCAGCTCAAGGATGAGCACTGGGCAATCCTTCCCCAGAGGGTTGGCAAACAGCTCCAGTGCAAAACCCTCTGTGAAACTCACCCTGCTGGGCCCTCACCCTGGCTCAGACAGCCCTGACACACTCTACCCCTGGCCTGCACAAATGGCCATCCCCAACATGACCACAACCAAACTACAGAACTATTAGCAGCCACACAGGGGCCTCTTCCTCCAGCTGACAGGTAATTTAGATTAGAAAGTCCAGTGAGTGGCAGGAAAAGTTTCTGACATTAACACTGCAAAGAAAGGTATCCTGCTGCCTGGTGAGGTGTCTCCTTAGTAACTAGGATTGACTGGCCCCAGGGCTCTAGCCCTTACAGGGACAAGACACCCTGTTACAAGGTAGAAGTAGGAATTGGAAGATGAGACAGTGCAAAGAAAAACTTAATCGTAGAAACACAGAATATTAGGGTTGGAAGGGACCTCAGGAGGTCATCTAGTCCAACCCCCTGCTCAGAGCAACTTGAGCTGAATCTCAGGAGCTTCTTGGCAGTAGGGTATGTGAGGCTGTGGGATTGTCTCCTAAAGAAAGGGAAGGGAGCCCCATTGCTTGGGATATTTAAAACTGATGGGGGCACAAACCTGGAGAATAGATTGTAGGGACCAATCCTGCCTTGGGCCCAGGGGACAAATGGAACTTAATAGGACTTTTCCATCTCTAATGTCCAGAATTCCCCTCACTGAGATAAGGTGACCACCCAAGGAGACTGCCCTAAAAAAGAAGGTTCTCATCCCACACTGTTGCTTCCCAGACCCTTTTCAGATGGTGCGAGGCCTTCAGACTAGAGAACTAATCAGAACTTCTTGCCCCCACTCATTGCCTCCATTTTGGGGCTATCTGGCAGTGCTGATTCTCTTATGTATTAAAGGGGACACATCACTTCGTGGCTCTGCTGTCCTGTGCTGGGAGCCTGTGTGTTGCCATTCAGAAGGGGTAGGAATAGCAGCAGGAAACGTGGGTGGGATTCCCCTTTGGCCGGGAGCACAATGTTCACATGTCCTCATGGTTCATTCAGCACCTCACTTCACCCTTGAGTGAAGTCTCTGCTGCCCTTTTCAGCCCAGAACAATGGAAGCCCTAAGGCAACCCATGAGTGGAAGGTCTCTCCTCTCACAGGTTCTGGAGCTGGCTACAATAGAAAGGATGGGTTTGGGGGGGGCAGGATGACTGCCAGTGACTTTTGGACTCTGTCACCCCAGATACTCTCTGTTTACACAGCTTCCCACTCCCCAGCGCTTACACCTGCCAGATAACACACCCTGGCGGATATAAGTGGGATGTTGTATCCAACTCCCCCCTCACATCCCTAAATATTTCAACATTATCTCTGGGTCTTCAAAATTCTGCCTCAAGATTCAGAGACCTCAGAATTGTTTCCATCAATATCAAGAACTTGATCCCAAACTCCGGGCTCCTAGAATGATTTGCCCTAACTTCAGCGACCCCTGAGTTCTCCCCATTAAATCTCAGGGCTCTGACACTTCCCCATACAAGGTATGACTATTTCCTGCTCCCTTTCCCACTAAAAATTGCTTCCTGGGAATTTGGACTCCACTTCTGGAGACATGGACAACAGAAGGAGCTGGCACCTTGCTCTTCTTTCCCTGGGTGTTGCTGTTTACACTGGAGAGGACAGAGCCCAGGAGACAAACGTTGTATCTAGGACAGCAGCACACAGCAAGCCTGAGACAGTCACGGGACCAGGCTGAGCTGAGCTCTGCTGCTCAGCTCACATTACCCAGCTTTGTGGCTGAGCCTTTTCTCCATGGTGGACCTTTCCAGAGGCAGCTTTAATTGCTTAATTTGCATGGTTTATGCAACCATGTTGCATGCAATGGCTTCAAACAAATCAAACAGGCAGCATTAGAACTAAAAGGAAGAGAGTGGACGGCTGTTTACAGAGGAAACTCCAGAACCAAATGACAGTCTGCACAGGGGCAGGGCCCTTACAGGTAAATCACCCAGCCTCACAATGCCCAAACAACACATCAGCTTCCCCTCCAAAATGATGGCAGATAATCTCTTTCCTCAACTCTCCCGACAGAGTCAAATGTGAAACATTTACCTCTGGTCACAGGTGTGGAGCATCTCTCCTGCCTCCCAGAATCTCTCAGCATAAACAACGCATTACAGATGTCACCTCCCTGTCCAGCTCAGACTCAGTTCTAGGCTTAGTGCCCCACCATTCAAGACACACACATATGATAACCAGAAAACAACTGCTCAGAATTTCAGAAAAAACAAAAGACATCAAGCCCACCAAATCGGAGGAAAAAATAGTGGTAGGGCCTATATATGGTCTAATACCAGGCGCTGATCCTACCCCAAGTGCACCTCTTTGCTAATCCTGCTCTCCAAAAGTCATTGGCAGGCATCCTGGCCCCCAAGCCCACCTGTGCCCTTATCTCAGCTAGGCAGCTGTAGGTTCTTCAGTCCACCTCTGCTCCTGTCCCTGCTTCTGCCTGGGGCTGTCAGGCCATATTCACAGCCTTCAGATTAAAGGGCTCCAAGTACCAGATGGATGGGGTGCTCAGTATTTCTGAGAGGATCAATTCTAAATCTGCAGCACCCTCCTGGGTTTGTTTTCTGTTTCAGGCCTGTATCTGGGGCAGGGGTCTCTGAGGGGACATTAAAAAGGGGTTGTTTGAGAGGCAGAAAGTATTTCCTGGGGAGGAAGGTTGTTTTGGGGAAGGGGGGGTGTTTTTTGGGTGTGCAGGAAGGCTCTTGAGTGGGGTGTGTGTGTGTGGGAGGGAGCTGGGAGAAGACAGGGGAGGTGCTGGGGCTTGGGTGGGAAGTAGGGAGGATTTGGGAGATAGTGGGAGGGTGAGAGGACTGGAGGTAGGTGTGTGAAGAGTTGGGTAGGAGGTGGGGGGGTGCTTGGGGGAAGCTCCTGCAAGACATCTGAGGGGGATATAAAGGGAGGATTTTGGGGGGGGGGCAGAAGGGTGCTAGAGGAGGAGGCTGCGGAGGGATTTGGGGTTGGAGGTGGGGGCAATGTTTGTGTTTGCAGCCCCTCCCTACACAAAGCCAGCAGGGAAAAGTGGGCCCAGAGCCCAGTCCTCCCCACTGGGCTGCAGGCACAAGCCCCCGCCTCCTCCAGAGAGCAGAGCACGCCCGCGGCAGACACCACCTGTTCCAGGGCAGACGGCTCCTTCGCAGCTGCTGGCGGGGCGGGGGACAGCGGGTTTGACCCACTGGCCTGTGGGGAGGGTTACACTGTCCCGAGCCTGCTGAGACGGGACCTGGCTGGCTGACGCTGCAGGCAGGCATTGCTCCCCCCGGCCCCCGCCCAGAGCAATGCACCCTGTGCATGCCCGCTCGGGGGGAGACTTACCCCTTCCCTCGCCCAGCCTCGGTGGGGAGCGGGCACCGCCGCCTGGTTCCCAGCCTCGGGGGGGGGGGGTAGCCAGCATGCGGCGGGGGCTGCTGGCGTCGGCCCGCGATGGAGCAGAGGATGCAGCAGAGGATGCAGCAGCAGCCTGTGCCCAGCCTGGCTCTGCAGAACAGGGATAGGTGGGGGAAGGGGCAGGGCCAACGAGATCTGCAGCGACCCCCCCCGCCGCCCCCCAGGAAAGGGACTGAGCGGTTTGGGGTGGGGGGAGGCTCCAGTACCTGAAATTGGGGGGCGAGGCCAGGTGCAGCCCCAGGAACGGAGACGATCCGGCCGGGGAGGTGGCTCCTTTCTCCCTCTCCGCCATTCTCTCTCTCCATGCAGGCGGAGGGAGGGAGGGAGGGGAGATGGATGCTGCTGATGCTGGCAGGGGAGGGGAGAGCAGGGCCGCCAGGCAGGAATTCACTGGGGAGCACCGGGGCTGGCAGCGAAGGCGCTTCTGAAAGCCAAAGCCGAGAAAGCCCCCGGAGGTGGCAACTGCAGGAGGGATGCCCCCGCCTGGGCGCTGCAGCCTGGCTCCGCCTCCCGCCGGCCGAGCTGCAGCAGGTGAAGGGTGCCCAGGAGTCCGACGGGGTGGGGCAGCTGCCGGACGCCTCCTGCTCCTCGGGGAGCGCCCGGGACAGGCGGGAGGTAGCGGGGTGAAGGCTGAAGCAGGAGCGAGCAGAGCTGGTAGGAGGTGGAGGGGCAGAGGATGGGAGGAGATTGGACTGGCAGAGGGTAAAGAGGGAGGTGGGTGTGGGGGACTGGCAGGGGGTGAGGAAGAGAGGTAGCAGGAGCTGAGGAAGGGAGGTTGACATGGCATGAAGGGTTCTGATACTCTGTGAAAGGCTCCTGGGGAGGTGGGTCCTCTGAAGTAATAATAGCTCCTCTACAGAAAAAGCAGGTGCAGTGTCTAACATCTTGAGGCTCTAAGGCAGGGGTTCTCCAGCTGGGGGTCAGGACCCCTCAGGGGGTTGCGAGGTTATTACATGGGGAGTCGCAAGCTATCAACCTCCACCCCAAAACCCACTCTGCCTCCAGCATTTATAATGGTGTTAAATATACCTGTACCCTGATATAACACTATCCTCGGGAGCCAAAAAAATCTTACCACGTTATAGGTGAAACCACGTTATATCGAACGTGCTTTGATCCACTGGCATGCACAACCTTGCCCTCCCCCCCACCCCAGAGCGCTGCTTTACTGTGTTATATCTAAATTCGTGTTATATTGAGTTGCATTATATCGGGGTAGAGGTGTATATAAAAAAGTATTTTTAATTTGTTAGAGGGGTTGCACTCTGAGGCTTGCTATGTGAAAGGGGTCACCAGTACAAAAGTTTGAGAACCACTGATCTAAGGAGTGGGAGGGGAACAAGGAACTACTGACCCTCCCCCACAAAGTCAGCAACCTTGGAGACCCCCAGGGTAGCAGCAGCCTCCCTCCCCCACACAGATGTCTCAGCACAGCCTTTAGGATTGCAGGCAGAGCAGCAGAACCCTCTCCCAACCCATGCTGTTTGGCAGCCAAGCACCTGAGGGGAGTCCAGCAAATACAGCCTGGACATGGGCCAGCAGAGAGGGGGCAGGTTGGGGCTAAAGATACTGGGCAGTAGCCTCCAAGGGGTCTGAAGAGGTCAAGACAATCAAATGAACAGGTATTTTAATTTCCCATGCCCTCCCCCACCCCTGTAGCCATGCCCCATCAGCATTTCATCAGCACCCTGACCCCAAATGGGGATGGTGGGTCCTTTCTCCAGTTTAGAATACAAATATTTTTCCACATGTCCTTTCAGAAAGTGATGATAAGGAGTTTCCTCTGCTGAAGCACTACTTTCGCCAGGGATGGTTCAATCCTGCTGCTCAGGCCCAAGGCCACCATGTCTGCATTACAGTCAAAGCAAGGGGAAGATTAAAGTCAGATTTCAAACCATTTTCACTGAATTAAAGAGGTGGAACCAGTTCTATTAATGGCTGGGTCTACCACCCCACTTCTTCCACTCGCTGACCTTTAAACAGCAGGTCAAAGCTACCTCCCCTACTTTAACCATCTCACCAGGACTAGACAGAATCCCATGCTGATTCTGTGCTGACATGGTATTTAAATCATTCCCATAACGTCGTAGTGCTGCTTAAGGAAATAACATACGGGAAACCACAGTACCAGGTTTAGCATGTCCTCCCCCATCTACTCCTAGGTATCCCATTAAGTTGCACTGTGTTCAGAAGGATACAATTTACACAGTTTTGGTTGCTTGAGGTAGTATTTCTAATCCTCCAATGGGACTTTTAACATGTTTCTAAGTGTAGCCATACCACTATTATCAATTTACTATATGTATGTGTATAATGTCAGCTGTGCCCTGGGATACTATAAATAGATGGCACTGGATTGGCCCTTTCAGTCTCTTAAGGAACCTTAGGTATAGCTCCATTCCAAGATGTGAAGACAATTTACTTCATGGCTAAAATCCAGTGCATCATATGCTTCCTCAGAGTTGAGAGTCCCAGATGGTCCCAGGGTTTTGATCTCCTGCCAGATATGAATTCAAAAGGGATAACATTCATGGACTGGTTTGGAGTCATGGGCTTTGGTTTAGTTCATCAGCTTTGGTGAGATGGAATGAGTTAGGAAATTCTGAAATGATACAGCTTCATTATTGTGTTGTCCTTTAACTGTGCCTCCATAAATAGACTTGTTTCCTCCTGAAGAAAGATTAGGATATTTGGAGAACTAGACTTTCTCTCTCTTGAAAATCCTAAACAGACCTACTGGCCCAACCTGAGCAAAGGTGCAAAGAGCCTCACTTGTAACATATTCCAGCCTTCATGGGTCAGGTTCCGAGACTGCTTCAGAGCACAGGGATCCCCATCTCCTGATCTGATATCCAAATTGATTAGGTGAGCGTAGTGAGTCCATGCTCCTCCCAAGAGAGCCAGTACATTCACACAGGAACCTGCCTGTTTACAGAATGGATAGAGGCTTTACCTGCTCCCAGTGATACACCCTGAACCACAGCTATGGTATTGATTAATCATGTTTTTAGTAGAGGGGGTTTGCTGTTCAAGAAGACTTGCCAAACCTATGAAAAAAATGTAGAAATAGGGCTTTGTGTTGGGCTCAATTGGCTTATGAGTTGCTTGTTGTCTATTTTTTGGCTTGTAACTTGTTGGGCTTGTGGCTTGTTGCTTCTTTTTGATCGGCTACTGGCAAGCAGGGGCGGGGAGGGGGGAAAAGAGTCGGGGTGCACAGTGGGCCCACCACAGTCTCAGACTGCACACTGTGGGGATCTAGTCACATAGAGTATTGGGGTTCTTAGGGACTGGCTTGTTTTAGCCTTGTTTTGAAATGGGAATAGCTTGATTTCTGGCTTACTGTGAAAGTTGGGGTGCTTATTTACTGTGTGAAAGCTGGCAACTGTGCGTTCAAGCTGGAATCAGATAGTGGCTCCCACTTAACTCTGCCCTTATGAGGCACTCTTCAGGATAATAGAACCTGGAGTTCTCTTTTTATTCCTATGAAGAGCTCTGTGTAAGCTCTTTCACCAACAGAAGTGGGTCTAATAAAAGATATTACCATCCTCACTCACCTTGTGGGTAATATTCCTATCACCATCAGTCTCCTGGGCTAATCAAGCACTTAAACCAGATAGTGATAAATATACTTAGAAATGTGTCTCAGAAAATGCCTGACTAGGCTCTGAAGCAGGAAGGATGCAAGGAGCACCGTGAGGGACAATTATGGAGATACAATTTGGGATATAGCCTGAAACAGAAAGTAAGAAATATTTAATTCTGTTGTATCTAGGGATGTTCACATTATCCATATCAACATCTAGTCTTGCTTTACAGCACTCCTCCTAGGCTCACTGAGTTCCACATGTCTCTCATGCATTGTATAGAAGAAGGGTTTTTCCTTTTGCTAGCTTTGAGTTTTAGATCCCATGGTCTTAGTTAGGGTGCTCACTCTTGTACTATATGCCAATCTTTATACCATGTCGCCTTCTGTACATCTCTGTCAGATCCTCTCATCTCCTCTCTAGACAATACTGAACTTTTCACTTTCTACCTCTAATCATTTTCATCTCCCATCTTTGCACACCTCTTATTTCTGCTTTTTTAAGCTTATATTATTTATATATGAGTGACCAGAATTGAACTAAAATTGACAAAGTTTCATAGAAGTATCATAGAATGTCAGAGTTGGAAGGGACCTCAAGAGGTCATCTAGTCCAACCCCCTGCTCAAAGCAGGACCGATCACCAGACAGATTTTTGCCCCAAATCCCTAAATGGCCCCCTCAAGGATTGAACTCCCAACCCGGGGCTTCTTGCTGCAAAATTAATAGTAGTTACTGTTTCAATGTTTCCTGCTACAGAAGCAGCTCCTGAGGTAGTAGATGGAATACTAGTTAAACAAAACCTGTTCCCACTATTGTGCTCACATCAGCTTTCACACCCTCTTCTCCATACATAATTCTTCCCTATCCACACACCATTTAGATTTTACATTCATTTCTTCTGGTGCATTAGTTTGGGAGCTTTGCTCTCAAACTCAACAGTTTCAGCCACTGCCTCCCTAAGAAAGGGAAACTCCAGAGAAACTAACTGTGTACCTAAGCAACAGCTTAGATATTAATGCATCCTAGTAGGTATACTTGTTCTAATACAAACCTATAGAAAAATCTACAAAAGCAAGGGAGTGTAGGTCTGTCGTCATCTGGGGGGAGAGTACTACTTTAGACAAAAGTCATAGGCCAGCCCGACTTCAAAATTCACAGAAAATTACAGACCTAAAACACAGCCACCCGATTTTAACCCTGACCCCTGGACTAGAATGCCCACAGCTATATTTAATTAACAGAGTAGCACTCAGTGGTTCTGGTAATTTTCACTCACTCTACTCACACTGTCCACCGCAACACTGCATCTGTCACCCTGCCTTATCCTAACAGCTTTTGTCTGGCTCCATCCCCCTTTTTCACCCCCAGTACAGATTTTCTATCTTCATAGCTTGAAGCCAGTCTCTTCTGAAGCCACGGTCCAGGCAACTCTTCACTGCATCTTGGTGCTTGAGAACAGCCAGCGCCAAGGCAGCTGCACTACAGAATGGGCTGCTGCTTGGGAAGATAAGATTAAAGATTGGGCCAGAGGGTAAGGGCAGCTCCTGTAGACCTGTAGTGACTAGAATTAGCTTGTGACCAGACAAAACTGATGCTCTTGGTTTGAGGAGATCCCCTTCCTGCAATTGGATGTCACTTTATCATAACCTTAGTCCCAGATTTGGACCTTAGCGTCCAAAATATGGGGGTTAGCATGAAAACCTCCAAGCTTAGCTACCAGCTTGGACTTGGTACTTGCTGCCACCACCCAAAAAATTAGAGTGTTTTGGGGCACTCTGGTCCCCCTGAAAAACCTTCCCTGGGGACCCCAAGACCCAAATCCCTTGAGTCTCACAACAAAGGGAAATAATCCTTTTTCCCTTCCCCCCTCCAGGTGCTCCTGGAGAGATACACAGACACAAGCTCGGTGAAAATACACAGAGTGACTCCCCCTCTCTGTTCCCAGTCCTGGAAACAAAAGTACTTTCCTCTTCACCCAGAGGGAATGCAAAATCAGGCTAGCAAATCCAACACACACAGATCTTCCCCCCCTGATTTCTTCCTCCCACCAATTCCCTGGTGAGTACAGACTCAATTTCCCTGAAATTTCCCAGTAAAGAAAACTTCAACAGGTCTTAAAAGAAAGCTTTATATAAAAAGAAAGAAAAATACATACAAATGGTCTCTCTGTATTAAGGTGACAAAATACAGGGTCGATTGCTTAAAAGAATATTGAATAAACAGCCTTATTCAAAAAGAATACAAATCAAAGCACTCCAGCACTTATATTCATGCAAATACCAAAGAAAAGAAATCATATAACTTACTATCTGATCTCTTTGTCCTTACACTTAGAAACAGAAGATTAGAAAACAGAACTACTTCTCCAAAGCTCAGAGAAAGCAGGCAGCCAGAAAACAAAGACTCAGACACAAAATTCCCTCCACCCAAAGTTGAAAAAATCCGGTTTCCTGATTGGTCCTCTGGTCAGGTGCTTCAGGTGAAAGAGACATTAACCCTTAGCTATCTGTTTATGACACACTTCTGACTTGAACTTGGTGTGCTACAGTTACTGGGACCTGGGATAGCAGATTGCTGTGTGTGACTAGCCTGCTGCAACTCCTCTTGCATTGAAACCGGAGAGATTTTGGGCTGCTCAGAAGGGAGTAGTCCGCACAGCCCTTCACCCCTTTTATCCTGCACTACACACTGAGCAGTCAACACTGTTTTGAATGATCAAAGGTCCATTTAGCTTCATTCTTGGCTTTTCACCCTCTGATACATGGGCTGACAGTCTTTGTTCACCCTGCAATAACCACATATCCGATCCTCTCCAGCGCACAAACCACTTCTGCCATGGGACTGGAATCTTGTTCTCACAAAGCTCCTGGGGCTTCTGTCAAACTGTTCCCTACCATCTCTCTATAAAGCTGGTATTTTATTGTAGCCATAACATCAGCCTACAGTTAAGGAGATACATAGCCCATGATTAATGCCCCTCTTACGTAGCGTTCCATGTGCATAAGGTGGCCATGTGTTCACATCCAAATTTGTCTAAGGTAATCTGATTTTCTTCTTAAGCCATCTGCCTGTTTTTTATTTCTCAAACATTTGCATCTAAAGGAGTCCAGTCTTCATGTTTTAGATGTCAAAGTGTTTTAAAATGATAGTGGCATTGCATCACCACCATACTTGAGGTTGCATTGTGAAAATATGTAAAAGTTGATCTTCCTAAAGTCCTCTAAAATTGACATGCTTAGTAGGATTTCTTTGAAATTTGGTGTGCCACAGGAAGGTCAGGTTAGTGGCCCAAAAACTGAATAATTTGAGCTAAGGGATCCATCCAGAGATACAAGCCTTGAAAATAAATAGCAATTTAAAAAAAAAGTTTCAACATTTTGTTTTTTTGCACAGATCTAGAGATCAAACTATTGATGTGATGCAGGCCAAAATCATCTCAATCTGTCAAATTTTACCCCAAGGTAGTACATGCTGCCCACTAAATATTTTGGGGACCCAAACTGGGAACAATTTTTAAGACTGTGTACATTTTTACACTGCATATGCACCAACACAGGGAAAACCAGCTAGACCGTTTCCATTCCCACTATTTTACAGGCTTTAAAGCTTGACCCCTGTTAAGTGTTCTAAAATCTGAGTGGTTATTCACATCACTTTGAATTTGGTGTGCCTCAGGGGAGTATGGAGTTGCAGCACTAATCCAAAATTGGGGTTATTTGAGGTGTCTGAGTTACAGCCCCTCTCCCCCTCAAAAAAGCCCAGTTTCCTTCTGCTGCCTTGTATTGTTAAAGGGAGAGGCACTACTGACTGGATAAATCGCAACAGGCCTCTTGATGGCTGTGAACAGGGCTGGATTAACTTTTTGTGGGCCCCCATGGGGCAAGGTGTAGGGGGGCAGGATGGTCAGTCTCCAGTGTGAAGGGCAGGCTGGGGGCAATGAGGCACAGCGTGGTGGGACGCAGCCCAGCAGGAGGGCACTGTTTATGAACCTGCAGGTTCCAGATGCACAGCCCTGTGCTGCTCCTTCCTCTTGAGGTTGGACCCAAACCACACTGTCCCCCTGCCCAGTGCCCCACCCTTATCTCCAGCGCCCCCTCACCCAGACACTTCCACCACAGATCTGTATACCCAGCCCCAACCCTTCTCAGAGACCTCCCCCACTGGCCTCCCACCACAACTGCACAGCACCCTGCACACCACACCGCTTTTCCAATGTCCCCCCACCCGTAGATCCTCTCACTGCCCACCACCTTCCTCACAGTCCCACCATCACAGCTGCACAGCACCCCATCTTCCTGAGGGGATTCTGCACCAAAAAATTAAAAATTCTGCACACAATATTTTAAAATCCAGCAAATTTTATTTATCAATAAATACATGTGGAGGCTCCAACATGGCAGTGGAGAGCACAGGCCACTGATTGCATGGAGGTGGGAGATTACCCTGCAGCCTCCCCCCACCCCAGGACAGGGACTTGGCAGTGAGGCTGCACCTGGCCCTGACACAGTGCAAGGGCCAGGCCTGCCCCAGAAACACCCTGGGGTCCTGTGCCAGGTGCACCAGATATGTGTAATCAGGCTCAGCCCAGCAGCAGGATCCAAGTGCAGAGGGACTTAGTGTGGGGGGATCTAGGTGGGGGTAAGAGAGTGTGGGTGGGAGATCTGGATTCACAGCAGCTCACTGGAGGGTTCCAGGTGCAGGAGCAATAGGACTCTGCAGGGGATTTGGGTGAAGGTGTTTGGGGCTCGGCAGAGGGGGGTCTAGGTGCAGAGGAGGTGGGGTTCATTTGGGTGGGGGTCCAGGTGCAGGTGGTTGGGGCTCAGTGGGGTGATACAGATGCAAGGGAGGCGGGGCTTGTCAGGGTGAGGGTTCGATGGGCCTGCTTAACGAGAGTCCCAGCTTCTGCCAAGGGGATGTTACATGCTGGGCTCTAGCTTCACTCCTACCCCCACTTTCCCCCTCCCCATCTCTTCCTCACTGCTCCATCTCCTCCCTATCCCACCCCCTGCTGCATCTCTTCCCCCTCACCCACTTCATCCCCACTGCCTCTTTCCCCCTACCCCTGCTTCTCCTGTCCCCATGCCCCTTCCCCTCTGCTCCCCATCCCACCCCCTTCCTTCCTTCCCTGTGCCTCCACTTCACCCATCCCCTTCTCTTCCCCAGGCTTGGGGGGCAGGAGGGAAACCACCCCCCAGCATGAGCCGGTGGAGCGGAGTGGGTTGGGGCCGGTTCACTCCACTTCCCGCTGCCTGGTGATTGCAGGGCAGGCCTGACCCCACATTCACCAGGCAGCGGAAAGTGGGAGTGACCTGACCCCAGCCCACTTGGCTTTGCTTCCCTGGCTCCCAGCCTTGGGGGGCAGAAGAGAACCACCCCCCAGCACTCACTGGCGGCACAGCTGGGAGCCAGCTGAGCGGGCTGGGGCCAGGTTGCTCCACTTCACACGGTGCGCCCGACCTCTGCTGCAGTCCCCCGGCTGGGACATAGCTCAGGGGAAGGGGTGGAGTGGGGTCAGGACTGGGACAGAGCAGGGGTGGGAAGAGGTGGGGTGGGGCAGAGCAGGGGCAGCTTTCCTGGCTGACTCAGCCGGCTGAGGGGAAGATTGGTCTGTCTGGAGCCCCTTCTGACTCTGGGCCTGGCCTCATAGTAAACCCGGTACTGGCTGTGAACCCACCCTTCAATTAACATAACTCAGGATAAATTAATACCAAGCCTCCACCTAAAGCAAAAAGAGTTTTGAACTGAGCCTCTGGATGTTGCTCTGATTTGAGAGTCATGAGCTGCAATCTTATTTTGAGGGAGAATGTAACCCAAGTCTTTGGCCGGAGGGGACGAGGAGAGGGAATAGGCCTGTGAATGCTTCCTGGCAGGAGAGGGGCATTAAGGGGTGGAGTGGGGGAATAGGACGGAAGCATGACACTGCTAGCTCAGCCAGTGCACCTTAACCCCCATGCACTCCACAGCTATGCCAGTGCACCCCAACCCATGGACAACCTGAGCCTGCAGCTCCAGTTCTGTCATTGCACCCCCAACCACCCTGTAGCCGCTCAGTCTAACTGCACCCCACAGCCCTGCCAAGTGCACTCCAGCAAAGTAACAGCAACGGTATACCAGGGAAAGAAGACTTCAGAGAAGTGGGTTCCTTGCTTGCAGTGAGGAGTTTGGGGCACAATAGTGGGGAGGCAGCCAGGCTGCAGGAGAGAATGCATTGAATGGCTAAGAGCATGGCTGAGGAGACGTGCTGAAGCAGGGTTGGTGGGGTTAGGGTTTCCACTCCTCCAGGTTTTACCTGGACAGTCCAGTCTTTGGCTTCTGTATCTGGGTGCCATTTAGGGTTGCTACTGCCAGGTTTTTGACTGGAAAGTCCCATAGAAAAGGGGACCTGGTCATGTCCAGTCAGAAGTACGGACCGGACACCAAAAGTCCAGTTACCACAGGGCAGGGGGAGACATCAGATTATTAACACAGGCCAGCCCCTGCTCAGCTAGGGCTGCCTCCTACCTGCAGGCAGTCTTCCTGTCAGGCTGCAGCAGCTCCTGTCCCAGCCCCAAAGGGAGCCCAGAGGGTGGGAGGAAGGTGGAGATGATTCAACAAGTGGGGGGGAGGGGAGGAGGAGCTTGGGGGAAAAGGCAGGGCCTGGGGGATCTGGTAACCAGCAATTAGAAAGGTGGCAACCCCAAGTGGGGTGCAGTCAATAGGTGCACACATGGTGGGAGAGATGCAGCAGACTCAGTATGCTCATTACAAGACGTATACAACTATCTAAATCATTACTAATGCCTATGTTTTCCTGTTCAAAAAGCTAAGAAATTCAATGGCAAGAAAAATACATTAATGCAGAGTTAAGGTTGGTGGCATACTGTCCCCTTTCACCATGCTGAGCTGTCAAAACTCTAAAGTCTGAAAACCAGGAAATGCAATTAAGGTTGCCCATACAACCTTAACTCTGCCCTCTTTCGCAATGCCCCAATATGCCTATTAGCACACATACCTTTACTCTGCCAATCCCACAGTTACTGAAATGTACAAGCTTTTCATACAGCTTCCTGAATCTTATAATGCCAAGGGCCAGTGTGAGTATGGGCTGTGTGCACATTGAGGCATTGCTGAAAGAGGGTAGAGGGGAGCTAGCATGGGTAATCTTTCCTCATCCCCTGTCCCTTTTGTCCTTTAATAATATTAGCTGGAATAGGTGAGAGTGAATGGGTGGAAAGGACGTGAAAAGTTCGTACGTTTCAGCAACTGTGGGTTTGACAGAGTAAAGGTATGTGTGTTAATGGGGTGTATTGGGGCATTGCTGAAAGAGAACAGAGTTAAGGTTGCCTGGGCAACCTTAACTCTGCATTTCCTGGTTTTTAGAATTTCCTGGGTTTTACTTAATGTTATGCAAGGGGACAACATACCAACATGTAATTTTAACTCTGCATAAGTGTAGTTTTTTTGCCATTGAAAAAATATGTCTATCTGCAATGTCCCTTACTTCTGGTGCCATACAAAGATAAAACCAAGAGGCAAGCCATCTTGGCTCCAAGGCTGTCCAAATGCACTTGAAAAGCCTCTGAAGTGAAAGGCATAATACAAAATGTGCCCAATTAACTATTCCCAGATTTTACATTGCTTGGGGTTAATTCTCCACCTATTAGTCTCTAGCTAAGCCAATCACTCACTCTTGTATTTGCATACAATCAGTTCATGGTTTGACTGAGTTAATCAGAGATGGTTCTGTCACTGATACCATCCATTTTCCATCACTCAGACTCAATCTAGGTATCATCTTTGAAACACCACCATCCACTCCTTTGTTCCTCCCATCCAGGCAGTGTCCAAATCCCACCACTTCCTCCATAACATCTAGGATTTAACCGTTTCTCCATCCATCCACAGCTAAAATTTGACAAGACCCTCATCTCCCACCTTAAATTAAAAATATAGGCAGAGTTGTCATCAGTGGCAATCCCTCAATTCAAGAATCTCTACCAGAGATTTACAAATGGGTCCTGAGATGACTCAGGAGTCTGATCCTGGAACTGCATATCTGCCTGCAGTAGGTACAGACATTTCTTGGTGGGTCAGCTTCCTGCAGGGAGAAAGTTGTTTCTTTTTCCTTCCTTCTCTTTTTTCAGCTTCAAGGACAAGGTGCTTCTTCTCCAAGCAGGCCACTGTCTGATGGAGGATGTGACACCATTGAGATTGGCTGGCGGCTTGCCCCTCCCAGCTTGCAATGTCCACGTCAGTTTTCTTGAGATACGCTTTCAGTATGTCTTTGAAGCTTTTCCTCTGACCACCACAGGATCTCTCACCATGGGTGAGAATAGAGAGCTTGTTTTGGGAGGTGAGAGTCTGGCATTCACACACAATGTCCAGCCTAGAGGAGTTGGTGAATGGGCAGATTTGTGAACACTAGTGTCTCATTCATCTTCTCTACTCCAAAGATAGTGGTCTCAACCCCCCATTGGTTGTTGAAATGGGTAGTCTATTCAGGGCCATCTCTAGGTATTCTGGGGCCCGGCGCAGCCCCTCCACCCCTCACAGGTGTGTGTGTGTGGGGGGGGGGCGCCAAGCCTCCACGGGGGGGCTGGCTTGGGGGACACTGGGGAACGGCCCCCCAGCACTCAGCAGCAGCGCAGCTGGGGCCAGGCCCTCCACTTCCCATCACTGGTGAGTGCAGGCCCAGCCCTGTTGCATTCCTCAGGGACAGGAAGGGGCAGGGCTGGGGCGGGAAGAGGTGGGGCTGGGGCTTTGGGGAAGGGTACAGGGACCATGGGGAAGAGGCGGAGCAGGGGCTGGAGCAGTAATTTCCTGGTGCTCTACGCATCTGCGTACTTTGCGTATGGGTAAGGATGACCCTGTCTCTATTCTTCCCATGCCACTCTTTCCACATGGAATACTCTCTAAGACTGTCTGAAAAGTCACTATACACTCATCAAGACCTAAAATAAACCGTGTACTTTGCCTCTCTTCTCCCTTCACATTTATATCTTCTCAGCTTGAGAACTCTTCAAAGCAGGTTGTTTGTCTTATATGAACTGCACCTAGCCAACTGTGGGGGCTCCGGCTGCCAGAATACAAATACTGGGGATGACAGAAGAGAACAGCACACATTCCCCTCCCCTGACATCCACAAAGCTTTGCAAGAGGCCACTTGAGGACTTTCTGCCCTGGCACAGAAAGTTCCTCCAACCTACACCTGACTCACTTGAAATAAGTGAAAACACAGCAAGTAGAGGGTTAAAGACATTTATAAAACAATGTCATATTTACAGACAAGCATGAAACCTTCCATATGACAGAAGTCACAATTTCTAAATTCTAAGTGTACAAAGTGCATTTCTTTCCCCTTCTCTCTGCAGAAGAGGACAGGGGTCTCTCCTTCCCCTAAACCCTACAGTTACAAGGCTATAGGGGCCCCTCTGGGTAAAGATTTGGAGACAAAACCCCAGCTATGCTGGTTTACTGTGTTATTTCTAAATCCTCGCTAGAGGATATTAGTCTGGAAAAATAGACATCAAACATGGTCAGGAGGGGTGACTCACTGTTTGCTTGGAAAATCTGGTCAATAGATTCCACTGGAAAAGGAAATCTGGGGTCAATGCCCTAGTGTTAGTAGGAAGGAAAGATTATTTATCGGCTGTTTAATAAACTAGCTCTTGGTTCTGATACAATTGCCCCACCTCCCCATATTGTAAACCTTTCATATGCCCCTGAATTGCTGCATACTTGTAACCTCAGGGTCATTTATGAGGGTGCCCACATTGAATCCAAATCTATTCAAGATGGGAAACTATGGTCTCCCAATGTCACGGTAAGGGAGCAGGTTATTAGTAGGTGAGGCTATATGTAAACCTAAGCCGCTGTTTTGGCTAGGGGCTATGTCTGTGCCAAGTAGGGGTTTCAGACTGTGAATAAATACATAGTGCTAAGAACAGCTACTGGAGACAATTCCTTATGAAGGCTGCAGAAACAGAGGCCCGTCTACTCTATTCCACCCATCATTTGGGAAGGCAGCCTGAGGGCCTGTGAGCACCCTATTGAAACAGCATGAAATACAGAACAAGACCAAGGGATGTATGGTTAACAGCCTGTATGTCCTACAAAGCTGCCAGGTTAGAATACAAAGCACTGAATGCAGGTGTGGGGGAAAGATGCTGTGCAGGGTACATGGCCATAGGGTTACACAATGCAGAAACCAAACACACAGATGCAAATGCACTGCAACCTACAGGAAGCGGAGCTGATATCCACAAAGAATGGGCTATAGAGCCCAAGGAAGACTCGCTAATCAGAGCTGCCTAACAGCCCAGCCTCATTCTAGTGGTACATTCACTCCACATCAGACGCTGCACAGGCTTCACACTGGACATTGCTCACTCTGCTTGAAAGGGCGGCTTCTTAAGGAAGGAAAAAGTGCAGGAAGGGTAGAGGCCAGAGCCCAGTATGGCCAGAATAGTTTTCCTCACCAGGTGTAGCTTTCTCTGCTACTCAGAGGAGCAAATTTCTAGGAGAAAGCTTCATATATGATCAAGTCAGTCTTATTCTCAGAAGAGTCACCCTTCTCTTGAAATTTCCTCTCAAGATGACCCCTAGAGGCAAAAGCCTGCATTCAACGGCCTATTCTAGGCATCTGCCTCATTTGGAGACTGGCCAGGGTCATGATCAGGCACCAGTATGAATGTTATTTGCTCAATGAATCTTAAAGGGATCCCTGGGCCATGGAGGGTGGTCATGGTTACTGCCGTACTGATGTTCCATTATTACAGCTTCATCCTTTTCCCAATCCCACTACTTTGCTGACTGTCTCATACAGGTGGACACTTCAACATGCTTTGAGACCGGAGCTGTTCAAAGAGATGCCTCAAGGAGAACCCTGTTATGCAGACAGGAGAATTGGCCTGTTTGGGGCGACAGACAATTCACTGCCTGCCATTTAACAGGAAGGGTGACTATTTCTTCTGACATGCAGATGATGCTCCCTGTAATTAGGCAGCAAATGGACCAGTGCATACAAATGGAAAAGAAAGATACACTTGGGAGAGAATGGAAAACTTTTCCCCCTTCCAATCTGGGCAGATTCCAGGTTTGGCTGAGAAGAGACAAGTTTAGGTCCCAGGGCTTCTGTATAACAGTGAGCCAAAATGTACTCAAGCACAAGTGATGCAATCTCTCTCTGTGGCAGCCACCAGAATTACACATTCAAAGACCTCCCACATTTTCAGCTGTTGGTCAAAAGCTCTGATCCCTCTGGAAGCAGCACCCCTCCACTGCTGTGGCAAACACTCCAGCACCCCAACTCTTCCCTTGTGATTCTCCCATCTCTGGCTGCAGAAAAAAAAGGAGAAAGAAGCATTTAGGTATCAGTCCTCTTTGCAGAACTCAAGATAGAACAGAACACAGTCAGCTTCTCTCCAACAGGAGTGTCAAGAGCATTTCCAGTGGAGTATGAGGAACATCATCTTGCCCCCACAAAGATGTGCTGCTCTCCCTCCCAGCCTGCAACTTTTGGAGCAGATTGGAACCAGGCTGTGAAGTCTGATTATGTGGGACAGCTGGTTCCTATGAAGAAGGGAGCAAAACCCAGCAGAACAGGTCCATAAGATAAAAGCAGTCTGTGTTTGCTAAATTAACAAGGCTGCTGCCCTCTGCTGGCCAGCTAAGCTAGAACCTTGCCAAGCAATATAGCAACATGAATACAAGACAGGAGACCCACTAGAAGTTACTTGGTAGTATTGTGGGGCTATCAAACCACAATAAGATAGTTTTAGATTTTTAAACTGACAGCATTTAAAGTTGGGCACCACCAACTGTCAAGAAACAAGACCGAGGATGGCCACAGCACCACAATTATCCCAGAGCAAGATCATGGGGCTACTCACGTTCACAAGTTCTTGCTGGGGATCTCTGAAATGTGCAGACCCGTCACTTTGGCTCGTTTGTACAGCTCTTCAGTGCACAGCTCCTCCACTCCCTCATGTTTACGCTTTGGAGAGGTCTGGCCACAATGCAACAGCCTCTGAACTACAAGAGGGAGAGGAGAGTCACTGCAACATTTCCTCTGGCCCTACGGCGTCTCACATTTACTGCTTTAGGCACCTATATGCTGAGACAGCAGGGGAAAAGGAGAGCCTACAATGCCAAAGCAACAGGAAGTGTGGCCACAACCTGCCTCCACCTTTTTTGGGGGAGGGACACAAATGTTTAACAGACAGGATACTGAATCTCAGCAATTCCAGCCTAAGCCCTCGTCCAGACTAACCCGCGGCATCGGCGGGTTAAAATCGATTGCTCGGGGATCGATATATCGCGTCTAGTCTGGACGCGGTGTATCGATCCCCGAGCGCGCTTACATCGATTCCGGAACTCCATCAATCCGAACGGAGTTCCGGAATCGACACGGAGAGCCGCGGACATCGATGGAGCCCCGTCCAGACTGGTGAGTACCTCGATTTTAGAAATTCGACTTCAGCTACGTTATTCTCGTAGCTGAAGTTGCGTATCTAAAATCGATTTTAATTCCTAGTCTGGACGTGGCCTAAGACAATCACCAGAGTCTTCCTGCTCTAGTAAAGGGCTAGTTTTATAGAAAAATTATTTGCATCTCCCCACCCCTCCGTGTCCTGTGTGTCTAGACAGGTTCTATGGAACCGTAGTACATGATGCCAGAAAGAATCGCCGACTAGAGTTCTGTGGGCCTTTTAGGAAGAGCTCTCTTGGGAATTCCCAGCAAGTCTAAATGAAAGTGAATAAGATCTATACTGGGGCAGGCAAAATACGGCCCGGAGGCTGGATCTAACATTTCTGTCTGGCATCTTCTGCCCTCTTGCAATCTCTGAGTCCAGGCCTCTAAAAGTCCCGTGGCACAGCGGGGCGCTCAGGCACGCTGCCTGCCTGCTGTGGCCCCATGCCACTCCCAGAAGCGGCCAGCTGCTACTGGCACATCTCTGCATGCCCCTGGTGGGGGTGGGAGAAGTGGCTCTGCGCACTGCCCCTGCCCCCAGCACTGTCCACATAGCTCCCATTGGCCAGCTTCCGGCAAATGGGAGCTATGGGGGCAGTGCTTGTGAGCACAGGCAGTGCACAGAGACCCTGTGCTTGCCTCCCTATCTGCAAGGGGCACGCAGAGACGTGCCAGCAGCAGCTGGCCGCAGCCGCTTCTGGAAGCAATGTGGGGGCCATGACATACAGGCAGCCTGCTTGAGCATCCTGCTGCATTGCCGACTGGGAGCCACCTGTGGTAAGCGCCTCCCGGCCAATGCCTGCACCTCACACCCCACCCCTTCCTGCACCCCAACACTCTGCACGAGCCCGGAGCTGCCTCCTGTACCCAAAGTCCTTCACAGGCCCCCTTATCTCCTCCATTAATATAGTAGTAATGTGCAGCCTGTGACGACTTACCAAAATTAATGGAGTGCCCGCCCCCTGCGAAAATTGCCCACCCCTTATCTACACCATTTTACCCCCCCCCGCACACACACACCTGTTCCTTGCTGAAGTAACCTTCCAGTTATGGGCTCCAAGTGCCCATTAACTTGTCTAGGTAATTTACCAACAACTCCTGCTCACCTGTACTGGTGCTGCTGCCCTGGCCTGATGCTGGGTCTGTGACTGGGTTACTGAGCTCTTCCGCACAGGAAGGGACGGAGGCCAACAAACCTGGGAAGAGAACGATCACTGAGACTTCCACTGAGGAACAGGCTCTTGCTTTTCATGGGGAGCTCAGAACACCCGGGGTGCAAACACCTAGTGGTGCACGTGTTGATGAAAGACAAGCTGGGTTTAAAGCTCAGGTGGTACAGTGCTTGCTGGGGATCCAGGTCCTGGCCCCCACGATCCCTTCTCATTGGGATCTTATGCATGGGCTTTAGGAGTGAAGCACAGGGTTTCTGGTCCCCAGTAGGCTCCTTCCCAATTTCAGTTACCTGAGACCTATTCCCAGCCTCCACAGCTTGCCTTACTGAGGTGCTCATGGTCTCGTCTGCATTCCCAGGGAAAACATGTACCTTTAGAGAAACTTTTGGCAGAAGCCACTTCCTCCTGGAAAGGGCTGGTCAGGCACACAGCTGCCATTTGCTGTACTGTGAATCCTCCTCCCAACCCAACCATCTATCTCCTTCAGCTGATACAGGGTTAAAGTGCACAATGCCGCACGTGTCTCATACTTACAGAGGCCCCTGTAGCGTGACAGCTGCTGGTAGATCTGTTTCATGCGTTCAATGTTTAGCCGGCTGGTCTCTGCATGGTTTACCATGGGTTTGGGGTAGTCCACTCCAATGATGCACTTGGCTGCCTTCTGCACTGACTCAGGGGCATTCCATGGCTCATAGATGTACCGTGAGGGGAAGCCCTTTAACTTGGGCAAATACCGCCTGCAGCACATATAAAGAGATGACACCTTATTCAGAGCACAGCCACAAAGAGTTCACAAGTCTGGGATAAGCAACAAGTCAGCCACCCAGGCAGGCAGATTGTGCAGCTGTGTGTCACTGGCATGCTGGGAGGTATGTGAGAAGCACCCACCCATATTTCTCACCTAACATAGTCACCACTGGGATCTGTGCGGCGCCCAAAACCCACAGGGCAGTAGCAGTGGAAGAACTGCTGGAAAAAAGCACTGCACGAAAGCCACATCCAGCTGCCGGCGTTCACGCTGAAATCTGCATCCAGCAGTAGCTCATCAAACACCTGCAGCAATCAGAGGGAAAGATGGTGAGGGAATCAACCTCCAAGGGAAAGACCCAGTAGCAGGGAACACTAGAAAATAGTCTCAGATGCTAAGTATCAGGTGGTCAGGAAACAAATCTTGGTAACTGGAACAGGAGCAGTAATGCAGACACCGGACCATGCTTCCTTACATCTCAATCATTTCCAATGAGAAGCCCTGTCTGGTCAGGTTTTCAACCACTACCGGTTAGCTCCTGCTGCTTTGGACTCTGCTATACAGTTTTACTGCAAGATTTGGACACCAACCCTAAACTTGGAAGTGTAATGTAAGTATGCAGAATAGAGCAGTTCTGTGCAGCAGAACAATCAAAAGTGAGTAAGGGTTTTTTCTTCTAGGCCTCACAATATCCATCCCCCACTCTGAGTGGAAGCAGGATACTAGTAATAACCCACTGAATTCCTGTCCAATTTGGTTCCTAGGAGTTGTGTATTCCAATTTCAACTCTCTATCAGAGTTTCGGCCCCTTGGGGCAGTGATGCCTCTGCCTCCACTTGGGCTGGGGGCACTTTTTAATAAACAGCCCATATTAACCAATGGGTCCCATTTACATAGGTAACTGTAGACTATCCCATATTTGCTTTTAGGACTTAATTGAATTAGGCAGAAAAAGCTAGGCTTGTGACCAAAGCAAAGCCAGCTAGCTCATCCTCTCTTCCACATTACTCTACATGCCAAATGACTGCCATGACAGTACTGCCATCCCAGCAGAATGTGCCACCAGGATTTTGCCCTCCCCATGCTCTGTTGCCTAGGTCTAGAAATGCCTGACTTACCCTGACTCCAGACTCCCAGCTGATCCAGAGGTCACCCCTGGTCAGGAAGCAGGCCACAGCATGCCTGGCCAGGTGGTGGATCCAACCTTCTTGTTTCAGTTGGGTCATGATAGCATCAATCCAAGGGAAGCCTGTCTTGCCCTCTGCCCATTTTGCCAAGGCTTCAGGATTCCTGTCCCAGGGGATCTGGATGCAGATTGGGTTCCCCTCCATGCGGTCAAATTTGGGATTGTTAGTGGCTGCCGTATAGAAAAATTCCCGCCAGAGAAGCTGCCCATATAGTGAGAGTGGTGGTGTATTGTTACGCTTCACCTATGGAAGAGGAGAAGCAGGGACAAAGATATTAGCCTTTCCCAGCTTCTGCACCTGGGCAGCTCAGTTCAACCCTCCCTCTGCCCCATCACTACAGGCAATTCCTACTCAGCGACCAAGCCTGCTAGCTACATTTGGAGCTATCCTCTGAACAGCCCTTTACCAGAAACCAGACTCACTGCGACAGAAAGCACCTGTCTTTAATCTAGTCTGAGATACAGAAGGAACTGATCTGTCCAGAACAAGAGGACAAGCACTAGAGCCAACCTATAGCTAATGATTATGAGGGCTCAGGCTTGAGAATCCAGATAGCTACTGCTAAAATCTACTAATTATGTCTACAAGAGTCTTGCCATTTTTGTAAGTTTCCCCCGGGAGGGGGAACTATATTTAAAGAGCTGAGCACTGCTTCATAGCCAGTAGAGTTAGAGGCAGGGGGAAGGAGGGAATGTCAACTTACAGCTTCTTGAGTCAGAAACAATGGAATATGACAGAACTGCAAGGGAATTAACACAACCCCCGTGCTCAGAACCAGTCTGGTCCCTAGCTTGCCTGACCAGGAGGAATCCCCCACACTCCCATCCTCCTTTTCTCACCTTTTTATAGAGATCCCAGAGGCGGTAGTAGAACAAGCGGCAGGACAAGCAGCCGAAGCGCAGGTAGGGACTGAGCCCAGTGGGGCTCGCCAGCAGCGAGTTAGCGTTCATCCTTGGCCTTTCATAGTTTGCAACCCAAGCCTAGGAGCATTCGGGAAAGAGAATGGGTTTCAGAAATGCAGTAGTTCAAGGAGCAGGCTGCTGGGCAGGGACACAACTATCTCCGGTAGGTTCATTAAAGCCCCTTACATTTCTCGGACCGTATCCCTAGTGAACTTGCTTCATCCATTTGTTGGAGCTGTTTCAAGCTGGCTATTCCACACTCCCACAGCAGTGAGAGGAACACAAATCACTTCCCATTTAAAGGGAATTTGATCTAGTCATGCTGATCTGAGAGGGGGCTATTAGCTCTTGTCTGCAGCATAAGTCTGGGCCTAGGACCTCCCAAAGGTATATCCTAGTACTTCAGGTACATCCAACTCTGAGCCACATGAGGAGAGAACTTAACTGTCTCCCTGACACATGCAGCAAGGGACTCCAGGAGGAAAGACTACCGTTAAAGATGGCAGCCTGCAATTACATAAAGCTGAGATTCAGCACTACCTACAGAGTATTACACTGAAGTTTTATTTCCCCCCAGTGAAGCATGGCAGGATGAAACTTGTGAACTGCACAACTACCATCAAGAAAGGTTAGCATTAAAGAGACAACTCAGTTATTTCTGTCTGAGTAATTTTATCTTGTATTGTTACTAGTAACACCTAATACTCTTGTTCTTATTGTTATTTACTTTGTGTGAAGCAATAAAGAGAACAGGGTCAACAGAAAGTGTCTAGATATTACAATGTGTGGCTCAAGGTATAACATGGCATATGTCATTAACAGTCCTCTCATGCCCTGCCTGGGAAAAGTCTTGTCCTGTTAGTGCACCTGCACAAATGTCTCCAAGTGAAGATTAAAAAGGACGTGGAAGGCAGTCTGCAGCCAGCATTGTACCTTGGTAGAAGGCTCTTCATTTATGCTACCCCAGAGAGAATGGGGCTCAACACCCTTCATGCGCCAAAGGCACTGCAACACCAGCATTGCTTGGTGAGCGAATTCCACCCCTAACTGCATGTACATCAATGAACTTCCACTTCAGTTTGGGCCCTTTGAAGCCTAGAAGTGGGGAGGGCACATTCCCTATGTCCCACACAGCCTGGGTCCGACAGAGTCATTCCTTTCAACACAGAGCTGTGTCTGCTGCTACAAGCAACAGAAACAAGGGGGACAACCAGTGTTAATATTTCTTAGCCAGAGGCCTCAGCATGCAGAAAGTACCATTTTCTGAGTGAAAGTAGGTTGATTACCTTTCTTTCCAAATGCTTATCCAGCCGGGCCAAGGCCTCTGTCTCCCCTCCTTTCCAAACTGCTGGGGCAAGCCCATCTGTGGGGAAACCTGAGAGGAACAAACAGGGTGGTAAGGCTGGAAGCCAACACTATGCAAAGGGCCCAGCAGGGCTCTAGCGGCAACAGTATCAGACTTGAAAAAGGTGGCTTCTGAGCTCTCTGAATATTTGGTTTATTGTTGCAACTCTGATCCTTCTACAGCAAAGCAAGCATGACTGCTCTGACACCCCAGTACGAAGCCTGTCCCCAAATTAAGTTCTCCAGTCAGCATTCTTGCGGCACCCCACCATCGTCCATTCGCAAACCCTATCAATGCAGAGTGGTCATCTACTGTATCCTCTATCAGGCTCAGTATCAATGATAAACAGAACAGCCAGGAGGGGGCATGTTGTATTAATTCAGATGGATTATATGGGTCCAAACAGTTGAAGGTATTGACAATCATAATTAGAAAAGCTAAGGCATAAAATGAGTTAAATCTAGCAAGGGTCATAAAATGCAACAAGATGAAGTTCTTTAAATGCACTAACAGCAAGAGACAGACCAAGTGTAGGTCCTCTACTTAGCAGAGAAGGAGAGTAAACAACTGATGACATCAAGAAAGCTGAAGAGTTTAATGCCTATTTTGCTTTAGTCTTCACTAAAAAGTTTAATGGTGAACAGATAACTCAACACAATTAATATTAACAACAAGGAGAAAGAAATATAAGCCAGAATAGAGAAGAACAGGTTAAAGAACATTGAGGTAAGTTAGATATATTCAAGTAGGCAGGATCTGATGAAGTTCATCATGGTACTTAAGGAACTAGCTGAAGCAATCTCAGAACTATTAGCAATTAACTTTGAGAACTCCTGCAGGACGGGTGAGGTCCCAGAAGACTGGAGAAGGGCAAATATAGTTACCTGTCTTTAAAAAGAGGAACAAAGAGGACCTGGGAAATTATAAATCAGTCAGCCTAACTTTGTTACATGGAAAGATACTGGAACAAATTATTAAACAATCAATTTGTAAGCACCTGGAGGATAACACCATTATAAGGAACAGATGGCATGAAGTTGTCAAGATCAAATATCATGCCAAACCAACCTAATTTCCTTCTTAGACAGGGTTACTTGCTTAGTGGATAGTGGGGAAGCAATGGATGTGATGTGTCTTTATTTTCATAAGACTTTCGACAGTCCCAAAAGATATTCTCATAAGCAAAGTAAGTAAATATGGTCTAGATTAAATTACTATAAGGTGGGTTCACAGCTAGTTGAAAGACCATACTCAAAGAGCAGTTATCAATAGTTCACTGTCAAATTGCGAGAGCATATCTAGGGGGATCCTGCTGCAGTCCGTCACTATTCAGTATTTTCATTAATGACTTGGATAACGGAGTGGAGAGTATGCTTCTAAAATTTGCAGACACCACCAAGCTGGGACGGGTTGCAAACACTTTGGAAGACAGGATGAAAATTCACAGCGACCTTTTTTGAGAATTGGCCTGAAATCAACAAAATGACATTCAATAAAGACAAGTGCAAAGTACTTCACTTAGGAAGGAAAAAAAAATCAAATGCACAACTAGAAAATAATTGGGTAGATGGTGGTACTGCTGAAAGGCTCCTAGGATTACAGTGGATCACAAACTGAACACAAGTCAATGTGATGCTGCCGTGAAAAAGGCTAACATCATTGTGGGGTGTAGTAACAGGAGTGCTAGATGTAAGACACAGAAGGTAACGTTTCTGCTCTATTTGGCACTGGTTAGGCCTCAGCTGCAGTACTGTGTTCAATTCTGAGTGCCACACTTTAGGAAAGATGTGGACAAATTGGAAAGACTCCAGAGGACAGCAACAAAAATGAGAGATTTAGAAAACCTGACCTATGAGGAAAGGTTAAGAAACTGGGTACTTTTAGCCTTGAGAAAAGGAAGCTGAGTAGGGACCAGATAACAGTCAATTACTCTCCATGTCCACTGAAGGCAGGACAAATAGTAATGGACTTAATCTGCAGCAAGGGAGATTTAGGTTACATATTAAGAAAAACTTGCTAACTATAACGGTAATTAAGCTCTGGACTTGGCTTCCAAGGGGGTTGTGGAAACCTTATCATTGGATGTTTAAGAACAGGTTGGAAATACCTGTCAGGGATAGTCCAGCTTTACTTAGTTCTGCCACAGCACAGAGGGCTGGACTTGACTTTTCCAAGTCCCTTCCAGCCCTACTGTTCTATGATTTTATAACCCAGTCACTCTCCAACATTAAACAAGTTTAGGGATTTGTTGTAGTGAAACCTCACCCTGCTTAACACCATGGCAAACACTATTAGAAATCCCTCTAGCCTTTTATTAATGATACAGGGGAAAAAATGTTAAAGCACTTTAACATCCCTTGTTCACTTGAGCTGGGTGATTTTCCTTCTAAAAACTCCCCTTGTTCAACAGTGCTTTAGATTGTACTAAAGATGGTAATAACTGCCCTTTTGGAGAGATGGACAAGAGCTGCTGCTGTTAAAGTCAGATCCTGTTTTCTAGAAGACTAACCACCACAAATTTACACAAAAACGAGAGAAAAAGAACAGCAAGGATAAAAAAATGCAGCTTCTATATCTCACACTGACTCTTACTTACACCCTCACTGCCAGAAAAAACAGACAGCACATGGTCTTATCAGCCACTCCAAGACCTGGCAAAGTTATACCAGCACTAGGCTGTTCAAGACACTGCATTTAACTGGCTCTTTCCAGCCACAGGCTTACAGAAGCATTGCAAAATAGAGTCTTCGCTGGCTAAGCCAGACTCTTGTGAGAGAGAGAGAGAGAAGGAAAAGAAAAGAAAAAGAAAAGAAAAAGAAAAGAAAAAGAAAAAGGACAGATGGGGGAGCAGGTGGAGAAAAAGTCTCAAATCCCAGCTGGTGTCTGGGATTCAGCTGGAGCTGGAGGAAGAGGTTGTGTCATCTGGGTCCCTCCCTCACCAGGACATCTCTCAAGATCACGATGCCCAAGTGGGAGTAGCAGCCATGATGATGAAACATGCTCCAGTAGCCAATTTTCCTTCCTAAAGTCTCATTCTTTAGGAACCCAAGAGTGAGTGATGGGTGGAACATCCCACTCCCTAATTGTTTAGTCCATCAGTTAGGTCCAATAGCCAATATACCAATTTTGGATTATTAGTTTTCTGGTTTCACACTGTTCTTGCATACCAAGCATGATCTTAGCAGTTCCTGAGTTGTATCAGTAGCCCTTTTTGTTTGACTAATTCAGTCTGTCTCACTTTTGCATCTTTTCCGACCAACATTTATTGTTATATTTTTTATAGTTGAGCTCACAATTAGGGTAAACCTGTAGGCCCAATCATCACAACAGGCACCTCTGCCCTATCAGATTTGCTAATCGATGAAGTATCTTCCAGTCAACCCAGAAGTATCTCATCACACAGGCTGCAAGTCAAGGGAGACTCTTAGGGCTTGGCTACACTGGCACTTTACAGCACTGCAACTTTCGCGCTCAGGGGTGTGAAAAAACACCCCCCTGAGCGCTGCAAGATACAGCGCTGTAAAGCCTCAGTGTAATCAGTGCCGCAGCGCTGGGAGTGCGGCTCCCAGCACTGCAAGCTATACCTGTAGAGGATGTGGAGTACGTGCAGTGCTGGGAGAGCTCTCTCCCAGCGCTGGCGCTCCGACCACACTCACACTTCAAACCGCTGCCAAATTTCAAGTGTAGCCATACCCTTAGTTTCTCAATCTGGTACTAGTGAAGATACTGGACTAAACAGCACTGAGCATCTATATCATATTAATCCCCAGAACAAGTACAATATGGGTAGCAGCAATGCAGTTTTCCTATACAGGTCCCTGCTTACAAAACGATAGGGGAGTTCAGATACATTCTTCATTTTGATCTGAGACTATCCTCAAGAGCCAAATTCCCCATTATTTTCATATAGAAGGACTTCTGCTGAGTCCTACCAACTTTTCACACAGCCCTCCCCTTCCCAGTCTACTGAGGCAGTGTCCCACAGTACCCAGATACTACTGGAAAGCTGACAGCGGCACTTATCTACATATGAACAATACTCCAAATGCAAGCAATAACCTTGCCCTTTGCTTACATTTAGATTCAGATCCTTGATCTGGGGTTGGGATTTGTGCATCACCCTCTGCCTTGAATATTCTTTTCTGATGCCATAGAACCATCAGCAGCTGATGGGACTGAAGCGGACAAGCATGGAACTGTGACGCTGCCAGCTCATGCTAAGGTCAACAGGCCTCACTGAACACTGACAAATTCATAGCTAGAAACCAGCCTGGCTTATCTGAGCGTTAGCACTGTTAAAATAGATGTTAAGTTTATAAGAATGTGTTTAGTGGTTAGACTTGATGAAATGTTTGTAGGATACTGCACATACTGCTCTGACTTACAATATCTGTATCCCTTGGTATAAAGTTATATTGAGTGTTTTCATTGTGAACCTTTAACTGTGTAACTCACAAAACAGGAAAGAAGCATTAATTATTGTAAAGTGTAGGGCCTGCACACAAGGCGGCCCATTGAAACCAAATGAGCCATTTTGAAACACCAAAGGACAGACTGCTGATTGCTCTCCCCCCCCCGCAACCTATGAAGAGGAGATGGCACAAACAGTCCCATCAGTTTAGGCTCTGAAGGAAGGGAATACAAATCCCTGACCAGAAGTAAATGGATCATTATGCTGCTTGGAATTTGGAGAGGGAAATATTTCTAAGCATAAGCAAGGGATCCCCCAGCTGCCAGGCTTGGGTTAGCTTTAGAGGACATAGAAAGCTTGCATATCATAGCATTTTCTATCACCTTTTGGAATCTAAGACTAACTCAGTGGTACTCCGACCTCAGGGGTTCAGGAGTCAAATTAGTGATTAACATTACACAAAAGAGCCCACAGTAGTGGGAATTCATTGTTTCATTTACTATATATATAGTAAGTAAATGAAACAATGAATTCCCACTACTATGACTCTCATATGATTAGTGATTAACATTACACATCTATATCTATATCCCTCTCTCTCACAGCAAAATGAATGACTAAGTATTATTTTATCAACTACAATTGATTAACATAATAAAAGCATCCTGACTGGTTAATAATTAAATCAGTGTTTTAATACCATGTGCTGCAAAGAGCCACTTGCAACTCCTGAGCCTCAGTCTCACAGCTGGGACTCGTGTGTGTGTGTATAGGTTTACCTATTTAACTGTGTAAACAGCACATTCCTTTTTCTTAGTTAAATTATAGGATTGGCTATAAATGTTGTCTTTAGTCTGAAGTCTAAGATGTAATTGACCTGAGATAAGCAACTGGACTGTTGAGCCTGGGAGTAACTTGAGTCCTGTTGTGATTTTTGATGTAAAGGATCATCTATCACAAAGGCAAGTTTGCCTGGGTGGCAGGATAGACAGTACCCAAGAGGGCTGTCTGACTTCACGGTTAAGCTGCTATAATGCTTGAGGAGATATCACTTGTAGCTTAGTTAGTAAAATTAAAGTACAGAACTCTCAACCAGTTTGGGTGAGTGCCCTGCTTCTTGACAGTCTGCCCTGAGGTTGGCACTCATGCTTGTGAACTATTCCAGACAGTCTGACAGGAACTACTCATATTTTCTCCCTCCTCTCTCTACAATCAATTTCTCTCCTCCAAATCAAATCCAAGCACTTACACAGCTTGAAAGCAAACACTGATTCCCTCAACACCAATGGGAACTTAAGGGTGGATGGCAGCAGTTTCAACAAAAACTTTTGTCTGAATCTCCAAATTAATCCTTTTTAGTCACAGTAAAGCACGTGTGACAGTCTCAGCTTAGCATGATTAACACTCCCAGATCTGTCACAAGCAGCCTGTCAGGGACCAAAACAGAGGATGCAGTGGGTCCAGACTGAGCAGCACTGTGAGGGCCTCAGGGCTGAAAAAGCGTGCAAAGGATGGCAGATCATACTGAGAGGTATCAACAAAAATGTGGGGAGGAAGGAGAGGAGTTTGCACTAGAATCAAGTATAACAGACAGCTGGACAATCAGTGGCTCATTTCCCCAAATTCCATGGCTCATCCAGTGTGCTGCTCCCAAGGCGGTAGCCTGCCCAGGTCAGCTGAAAACAATGAAATCATTTTGGAAGCATTCCTACCAGCAGAAACATCCTAATAGAGCTTGTTTGGTTGGTAGTTAAGCCCCCTCAACCCTGGACACATACCCAGCTCCTCCAGCGATGGGACTCCATAGGTGTCATCATGATTCTCCTGGATCTCAGACTTGCACTTCTCCATCTGCTGGCTTGTTATGCTGCTCACTGGCTTTTTGGGAAGCTCCATGCGACTAATGATGGTCTGGAAACGCTTGTACGTGAGAGGTGGTTTGTGGCCATTCAGCTCGATTATTCTAGACACACAGGCCCAGGAGACAAGAGTTAGAAAACAGCTTCATTCTCATGGGAGGGTTGGGGAAGAGCACTCAAGCACTAGCCCCCTTGGATTCAGGGACACTTTTCTCTGGATAGAGATATCCCAGACAGACTCACCCTCCTCCATTTGGATCCATCCCTTCAACTAGTTATTAAAGAAACTCCAGGCTAACCCCATTTGCAGGAAAAGATACCTCAGCCTGCACTAGTCCCCATGCCATGGCCTGCTCCCAGAAAAACCCAAGCTTGAGACAATGTGTGCCCCCACCCAAAGTGAGAAATCCAACCTACAACAGTCACCCTCTTTTCTATTGCTCCCCCAGATGACAAATCCCAGTTTAGTTGTCCCATCCCTCTCTCTAGATCAGCAAAATCCAAGCTTCCATCATTTCATGTGCTCCGCACCCACCTTTGAGAAATCCCAGCCTGCATCCAGCCCCCTCCCTATACTAGAGAAATCCCAGCCTGTGCTTGTTCCTGTTCCCTCCACACTAAAAAAATCCCAGTCCATCTGTCACTCTGCCCTCCTCTACCCTCTCAGAGGGCAGAAATCCCAGTGTGCCTCACTCCTCTCCTGGGAGAAGAAAAATCCCCATCCCTCCCCAACTCCATATGATTGCAAGCAATTCTGTGTCATACTCAGTATGCCATTTACTTTTTAGTGTTCAAACCAGGAGCACAGGCTGCAAGGTAGCCACAGCTCCCTTCTACCTTCCTAAGTGCCTATAACCTGCCCAAGTCTCTACTGGGGAATTAAATGTGATGCTTCCCGGAACAGTGCTAAAAAAATTTGGAGAAGACTGTGTGGCAATCTCCCTGAGCAGAAACAAGGGCATTTTTCCTCAGCACTGTCCCCAGCACCGTGCCAGGAGCAAAAGAGTTAATAGGAAAACAGGGAAAACTCAGAGTGACAGGTTTATATAAAGCTGAAACAGCCAAGCCAGCACTCCTGCAGGAGCACTTGCAAGTGCTGCTACCCTCCCCATCCTGACAGTCAACAACTTATGCAAGGAGTGAGCTGGGAGCCTAGTGTTTCAGGAGATGCCACGTGCCTGCCTCCCTTCCCTCTCGCCCCCCCATCAGCTGCACGTGTAGAAGGGAGGAGCTCCATGCTAGCCTGGAACCTTCACAGAGCAGCTGGTCACATGGGATACTGTGTGACAGATCTTCCCAGCTCTATACAGCAGCCAGAAGGCAGGAGGCTGTTCCCTAATAACAACTCTAGCATAGCTGCTGCTGCTGCTTGGATCTAGGTCATAAATGCCAGGATCTCTCGTGCACACTGGGGGAGGGACAGGAGTCTTTTAAAGGCAGAGCATGGTCATGTTAAAGATTTTCAACAGATTCCCACCACATTCTTTCTTATTTCTTCATGTAGATAAGAAAGGTAAGATACAGGGTAGGAAACACCAAAAAGGAGTAAGCTTTTGCTGGTATATAGCAAAGTCACACCTGTGCAGCTTGAAGGAAGCTGTTTGCTTCCCTGCAATCTTCAAAAAGTAATTTAGATATTTCCACCCTTATGAATACACCCTCATCCCCTACAGTCTTCCCCACTTTTTGCACTATGCCACTTGCTCCCCTGGAAGTCCACACTGGAAAGAGGCAGGAGAGAAAGAAACCTGAGACCTTTATACCTGTCCCTCCAATATATTGTAAGAAGCTTCTCAGTACATCTACATCACTGATGTAATGGAAGCATGAGGCCTTGACAAGTACAGCAACTGCTCCTTCAACAGGTTTGTGCCAGAGTGCGACAATCTGATAGTGCTGTTCAAGTTTCCCCACTTCTCCAGCTCCTGCTCTACAGAGGCACCTCAGTTGTGCCTTGCCACACAACCCAGTCCTCTTCCATATATGTGCTGATGGCCTCAGTCTGAAGTCCCCACTAATATCCAGTCCTAGGATTCCCACCCACAGCTCTGGCAATGCACCTTAATCATGACAGTAGCACCCCTCTAGTCACAGGGTCTGCCTTGAACAGAAACTGCAATTTGGACCAAACTGTGGCTTTTGCGATGAGCCCTCCTTTCACTAGAATAAAAAACAAGGACGAAAAACCTCTGTGCCTTCTCATCTCCCAACCAAGCAAATTACTGGGGCAGGCTTAGAAACAGAAGCATTCCTAAATGATGGGGCATGGATGTTATCTTGTATATATTTTTACAGTACTTAGCACAATGGCTGAGGCCTCCAGAGGCTATTAGTGTCTGGCAGTCTCTTCTCCACACTGCTACTTTGCCTCAGGGAGGAGGGCAATCCAGGCATGAACAAGCACATTTATGAGAGTTCGCTGAGTGGGTTACCACAGGCAGTTTGTGGTAGCCAATGAAAGAGCTTTCCCAGATCTCTCTTTACAGCTGCAGATTTGAGGACTATATCCCCATAGACTTTACCTTCTGAGTCAGTCATTCTGCTGGGTTCACCACAGCGCCTTCTTCAGTGGCATCATTCCACTGGCTGCCTTGCACATAGGAACCCTTCTTGTGTATGATGGAAAAGGACATGTTCACATGTTTCCTGTTTGGGAGGGTGTCCTCAGCCAACACTTGAGAATCATGCTGCTGGCAACTGCCAACCTATCCAAACCTGTGTTGCCAATTTGAGACTACTTGGACAATTGTGATCGCTAGCTTGGGCAAATGAACCTGTCGGCTGTTCAGTCTCCCCATGTCAGTTTATTCAACTACTGCGATACAAATACTGGATGAGCTCTCTAATGTGTGGACTGTGCATTATTTGTATGTACAGTGCCCAGTACAATGGGACCCTAACTAGGCTTCTTCAGGTTCAGACAGGAACTGGAAAATAACTGCAATGTACAGACAGCCAGTGTACAAAGGACAGACTATTCCACGCCTCCAGACCACACCAGGGAAAACATTATATAAGAATATCAAAGTAAGCAACTACATAGGAAGAAGATATTTGATACTAGAAGGCTTTAATCAATCAGGCAGGCTTAACAACCTCCAAAGGCTGAAAGCTCCAGTCAGAAAAATTCAAATTGGAATAAAATGCAATTCTGACATTGAGGGTTATAATATGTTGCCAAGGGATATGAAATTCTCCATCATTTAGTGTCCTCAAATCAAGATTATACCTTAAAAAAAAAAATCTATTCCAGCTCAGCCACTTGTTATTGGCTTGATACAGGAGCTGCCAGGTTAAATTTTACAGCTTGTGCTATAATAAGGGCTCAGACAAGATCATAATGCTCCCTAATAGATCACTTCATAGATTTTATTTTATTTTTTTGCCCAGAATTAGGGTGAAACTCTCACAATAGCCATCAGCAAGTCTGGACTATGAAGGATTTAGACCCCAGGGAACAGAAAGCAGGGAGACCCAACTGGAGGAAGAAAATGACTTGCCATCGAAACAGAAGGGAGCTGTCAGACAGCACTTGTGAGACAAGGACTTGGACCACACTGAGCCAACATCTAAGCTGTCATCTTTTCAATTTGAATTCAACAATCTGAGCACAGTTAGCATTCACTGGGGACTGTCAATTCTTAAAATGGGTTACACCACTTATGCTGAACATGATTATTTTTCTACAATCAATTCTGTTTCACAAGTTTGTGCAGGCCATCCCAACGAAACAAAAAGCCTTCAATCTCTAAGTATTAACAGAAACATATCTCAGGCTTCTCAATCAGAAAGAGCACGATAAGGGGGCATCACAGGCAGGGCTGCAGAGAGCAGGACACACTAGAACTACTCAATGACCACAGAAGAGAACAGTTTACTTGGACTGAGGCAACATCTATCCCAACACTCTCATCACCATCAACACTTTGTGATGCTCTTGTAAAAGACATGACTCAGTGACATATAATCCCTACAACCCCATCTGCGCTCACATGCAAATCATGCTTTAAATAGTTGCCAAATTATATGGATCAGGGGATTGAAACCTTCCCCAGACTAGAACTCTCCTACAGTCCTCCTCAGACAGCACAATATGTCCCTTATAGCTGCTTCTCTTTGACCTCTTACCTATCCAGGTCATAGAGAGTGTGAGAATTCTCTATCACCACCTCCACGCCAGCTTCCTTGGCCAATTTGACGATAGCTGCATCTCTCTCCTTCCCAAATGGTTCAGAGTCATACTCAAAGGTGAGACGGGTCACCCCCCATTCCTGTGAATAACACAAAACAAAGTTGTCATTACAAATACCAGACCTCTCAGCAGCTAGCATGATCACTGAAGAGCATGACAGAGGTTCCTTAAGGTCATGTCAATGAAGTCCTGGAGTCTTGTTTTACAGGAAACTAGGACTTGATGAGAGAAACAATGGAGGGAGCCCTGTGAACAGATGTGGTAACAACAGACATGGAATAGAGAATCTGGGACATATTTGGTTTTATTATCACCACTATGAAATGTCAGGGTAAGAATCTTAGTATTATACTAACTCATCCATGTTACTGAACTCTAAGATTGCAGAACTTTAAGAACCTCATTCCTCCCCCAATACATATTTCCCCTTTGTCTGCACTGCCCTCAGCTTGACCAGTAAGACTGCAATGGCGTGGTTCATTTCCCAGTTCTCTGACACCACTCCAAGGCTGAAATATTGGGGCTACAAAGTGCAGGGGAAATTTTCAATGCAAACTGCTTAAAAATTATGTATTTATACAGAGAAACTGTCAAGAAGTTTAAGCCAAAAATGTAGGTTCTGAAGTAAAGTTTTCCAACATCCCTTTAAGGCCGCCACACAAGAGAACTTCTGTCCAACCCTGGAAGCCAAAAGCGTGGAGAAGAAACCTGAATAAGGAATGACTAAGGAGAACACAAGTTGGCTGTCAACTTTGTATTTCAAAAATACAGGACAGACCTCAGTCATCCCCTCTGGTGGCAAGTCCCTTCTCCTCTACCCTCCTTCCTAGAGGTGCTCAAGCTTTGGGAGCTGCAGGTGCTAGCCTGGGCAGCAGCTTCTATTCAGGCACCAGGAGCTGAGTTGGAGGTGAAGTTATGATCTGTGCCAGCTGCAGCACCACATGCCACCAGAGGTGGCGCCTGAAAGAATGAGTGTGGACTGGAGGAAGGCAGCATTTGAAGGAGACTTTGCTACAGTCATCAGGGTGCCATTTCAGATTTCAGTGGAAGGGGCAACTTTCAGTGGTAGTCCAGGGATCAAAATGCAGCTGGCTCAAATTTGAGTGGCACTGTGACACCATGTGCCAGGTTGCAATGCCACTCAAATTTGCCCCAGTTGGCTCTCAGCCAGCAATGTCACTTAAATTTGGCCTGGCCCCCACTGTTGGCATGACTAGTCAAGTTGCCAACCAGCAGCACTTTGCAAAGTAATTTTGTACTGATCTAAATAAGGGACGTCCCTTATAATACAGGACTGTTAGCAACTCTTCACTAGAGGAAGGAGAAATCAAAAACAGAGAGACTGATTTCTTCCTCAGAATGGTAGAGGAAGATGCAGGAATCCAGACTTGGGGCATTCATCCTCCAAATAGTGGTACAGCTTTTCCCTTATCCCAGCTATGAACCTGGCAAGGTATCAGACAATACACTCCCAGAACACTTTATAGACTACAACAACTTGGTTCTGAAACACAGGCCTGAGAAGAGCTGGGCAGCTGCCCTGTCTCTTTCAGCCCTTTGCAAAAACATGATTTCCTCTCTGAATCCATGGCCTAGTTTTCTCAGCAAATGAATGCTATGAAAGGAGAGTTAATGGTTTCCACAGTGACACTCCTGATGTCATTGTCAAACACAGAGCTAACATCTGTGGGCTGCAGAAAACACTCTGCTGAGCTTAGCCAGAGAGCTATTGGGGGGGGGGGGGGGAGGGAGTTGCTTTAAAAAGTAACAAATAGTAGGCAACACAATTAACATAGGGTCACATTTTCCAATTGAAACAGCATGGGACACCCTCTCCCCACTACCTCCAGAGGCCCAGTCTCCTCTGAATAGTTGTGCAGGAGGCTTTGCCTTTTCCTGAACAGGCGCTGAGGGTTTAGCGCAGCAAGCAACAGAAGCAAAATGCAACAGTAGAAGCTTTGTAATTTTGCATAAATTACACAGACACAATGATGCTGGGGGGGGGGGGACGGGACATGAGGCAGAACTGGGAAAGTTCATAGCAGGACACAACCCCCCACTTGTTTCCTGCTCCCCCTGGAAACTCAACTCTAAAGTCAGTCCTCTCATCAAAAAGCACGTAAAGCTGGTTTTCAGGGATAACATCATAAAAAACAGTCTTAGATATGCAATGGGGCAGAGCATTTCAAAGTCAATATCCACCCTTTCCAGCTTCACATTGCCTGGCTATAATTTGCCTTTCCCCAAACAGGGACGTACAGCATTAACAAAACCTACTACCCAAGTGTTTAGATGTCTTTCAAAGTCAGTCCTCTCCCCATACTGGAATTTGATTTGTCATATTAGTTTTAATTATATGATAGATTAACAAGGGACAATGCTACTGGGTCACACAGAAAATAAAGGTTTGGTTTAAAAGAACATGTATTCCTATGGAAGGAGGGAACACATTTTATCACGACAAAAGTTAAAAACCTCTCAAAATTCTGATCTTTCTTTATAGTGTGGGAAAGTTGAAAACAATGGCATTGGGCTAGTAAAAGGAAACAGAACATAAATGACTAGAAACTGCGAGACTGTCTGATAAATTTCAAAATATACAAAGATTAAGTTAGAAGTTTCAAATCTAGTTTTCATCCTCCATATTATTAAATGGTAAGAAAGCATTTAGGATTTATATTACACAGTATTTCTATAAAAAAAAAAGTCACCACAAGCCATTTTGCTGCCTTACATGCCTGGCAGGACTAGTTTCCCCAAAACACTGAACTCCCAAAGACAATTTAAATACAAGCAATCAATCAGTATCATTGGTGTCTGAATATGGTACAGAATGAAGTCAAATCCACACACACATAAAAATAATCTAGAGACCATAACACTCTACAGCACACAAGCACAGTGGGGGGCTCTTAATGAACTGTGACCACAGGGTGCAGAAGGTCAAACTCCAAATGACTAGTTAGAGGAAAGAGGGGATTTTTTTTTTTGAAGATACCTTACGGTAGTGACAAAGCAGCAGAGCAAGCTGCATATGTCTTCTGCCATTGAAACAAACATCCTTCGCAGCCGAAATCTCCACAACTGCATCTCTACCAGCAGTACCGATACTTGAAGCTGTAGTGTAGACACTGCTATTGCAGTGCTATTGTGCCACCGAGTCCTGTTCTGAATAGCATTAGACAACATGGCATGAACACCTGAGCCCTGTTCATACTGCTTCCGTGGTTGCTACTGCTGCTGGAGCTGCATGCTTGAAATAAATTACAGCTATGTAGTCTGCTATCGCAGATAAGGCTCAAGAGCACGCTCTGCAAGCTTCAGCTTCCCTCTTTCTAAAGCCATTGCATCCTCCTTCCTACTCCAGCGGTTGTCATTTGCACTATTTATAAAAAAAGACAGGCATTCACCCCCATGCTCTGCTACCCTTACAAAACAAACCACTAGACAATCTCTAACTCTAAAACCATCTAAGAACACCCCTCAAAGAAACCGAATGTAATCATAGGTCCCTGTATTATATACCAGGTCAGTGCTGCACTGTTTGGGACACTGGCTCTGCAGAGGAAAATCTTAATCCCCTAAAAAACTGCATAAACTCAAGTTTAAAAAGCCTCACGAACATTTCTATTCATAATGCAGTATTTTATGCCTACGTCTATTAACCCAACCCAATTACTTAGGAACATAGGCTACTGTGAAGTTTAGGCTAGCTCCTCACTAGGCAAATCAATTACAACTACTGTTCTTTAAATTTAGACTATAAAGCAGCTGGCTGAGTTCCACGAAACAAGTTAGTAGGTTTCCTTTATTTTTAATAATCCTGGGGTTATATTTAGTCCTTAACTAAAATAAGGAGAGGACATGGCCTGTAAATAGCCAGCATTTATTCGCAGCCTACTAGATAAAAATAACCTGGATTCTGGAAAGGCTAAAAGCCGTGTAGAGGATATTTTTGTAATGTGCTAATACAGTTCCAGAAAGAATAGCAACATACCTTCTGACCCTGGTAATCTGATTCTCCCTGCCTCTCTTGTCAAGTGGACAGCTATGACTGCTTACTGTGCCCTGACAAAGCATTCAGACTCATTTGAACTGCATATTCTTCCCCTATCCTCATCATCTATGGCAGGTTTTGAGAAGCAGGGTGGATAAAAATCAATTTTTTTTATTTAAAATTAATAGATTTTTCTTTTTAAAAAATAAGCCTGCTTAAACTATGAAATAAACTATGTTAAGGCCTAAATTTATTATAATCTATTAAAATCATATAATTAAAAAATGCTGCATCAAAAGGTCCTCAAATTTTAATGAATTAAAGATGCTGCTTTTTCAAGTATATATAGAATCATGGGGAATATATTTAACGTCTGAGGTCCACTCAGGCTATATAAATATGTCACAATATTATTTTGGTCTTTACTATAGAACAAAATCAGCTATTTATACTTTTCCACACATAAGCAGTTTCTGTTCGTTGTGCAGAAAAGCTTTTATCTTAATGCCTTTTGGTCTCAATTTAGCTAGCCGGTGCAGAGAAACTATTTTCTCATTTGGACTAGTTCATTTAAAGCTGAGATACCAGTTCAGAGTTGAGAAAGCAGGAATGCTTATTTTCTTTTTCCAGTCAAAGTAGAGAGGAAATCTACTAAATTAAAAAAACATGAAAGACATGAGGCCAGATTTTTAAAGGTAGTTAGGTGCCTAGTGGGATTTACAAAGCACCTCAGAATGTCAGGCACTTAACTCCGGCTCATTTCAATGGGAATCAGGCACTTAACCTGCTTAAGCATTGTTATAAATTCCACTAGGTACCTATCTGCAACTTTGGTTACCTGAATAACTTCTGAAAGGCTAACTCATGGAAGCCAGAGCAGGTTAATACTTCCTTTGTTTAATAAAAGCAGTTTTAAATGCATTAAATGTTTTGATAAACTGCAAAGAAAAAAAATCCAGCACATTAAATAAAACTATGTTGTATACAATTTTAAAATGGTATTTTTGTACCTTAATTTTCAATTTCCATCCAAATAGAGCTAGATAAAAATCCAAAATAAAAAATTATCTAGTGAATAAGTATGAGCCATTTACCATTTTTAACACAATAAAAAAAGGCAAAACAATGTGAATAAATGCATGCTACACTATACTATTGCTTAAATAAATGTGTATAGTTATCTTCCTGGTTAGCAAAAAAACAAGTTTCATGTAATGGCTACATTTGTTTTCAAGTCAACATATTTTAACAGTTATACAAACCAATAAGACTGAACCTCTCTAGGAAAAGAACGAAAACAAATGTAGAACAAGATTAGAATCAGTTATTTAAATCAAGGTATTGTGCACACTGATTTAAAATCAAACAGGGCTGGGGAGCAACCTGGGGACCATCAGTGACTAGGGTACAAGGACATAAGGAGTAAAAACAAGGATCCCAAATGGGATCTTATGTTTTCCTGACCAAGATATAGAAGATACATTTAGCCTCTTACTTTGAAAAGTCTTGGGAAGACATCTGTTGGCTGCCCTCGTACCACAAACAAGCAGGAGCCAAGTTTTCTTAAACTGTTGTCCAAGTCTTCCAGGGACTGGAGTAGGAACCTGTGGAGGAGAAACAAACCTAGTTATCAGTGTAGCTCAAGATTACACAGCCAGCAAACCTAAGATTCAATTCAGCTCTCTGAGATAAATGTTATGCCAGGAAATACAACTTCCAAGAATTCTGCTCAGTCCAACAGTTGGCAGACAGAACAGAGAGACTGCTGTGCCAGCCAATTCCCTACCAACCACATCAACACTGCACAGACAAATGCAACATGTGCAAGAGCTCTCCAGGTCCTTCTTGCTCTTGTAATCCCATCTACTTATGATAGTTACCCTCCAGGCTTTTAATGCCCATCTGGCAGTTAGAGCGTCCTTCAAACTGAGTCTTCCCAGACATGGTAATATCTATGTGGAGAACTTCAGATAACATAGCATTTGGCGGAATATATTGTAGAGAATCATCCTCTTCTGGAGGAATTTCAGATGTGAAATAATATGGTCTCTCTCCTCTAATCTCCTATTTCAAAGCAGTGTGCCACAGAAAGCCACGGATTACCCCAAAGATGACAGTGCTGGGTAGGTACAGGCCATGCACAGCACAAAGTGACACACACATTTCTATCTCATCAGTAACACAGGCCAAACATACAACCAAGACTTCAAAGGTGCAGCATCAGTACCCAGGACAGCTTGAACTGTGCAATACATTTGTATTCCCCTGTGACCCTTGACAACTAGGTCCTTTGTCCACACTGCATCTCCTTTCATATCTGACATACTAACTTCACCCCTGACTCAGCCCCAAAAGCTGCTGCCAAAAGTTCTCTCAAATTGTTTTGACCTTATGTTTCACACACATCAGTTCACTAACTATAGCTAATGCTTCCTTTGTATAATAGTCCAGTTACAAAACATAATTGGATACACTTTTCATTCCTGTGTATCCAGCAGTTAAGGCAGTTTTATTTAATAGAACAATTTTAAAATGCTGTTTTTGTGCATTTTTAATTGAATTCTAAATTTCCAGCTTGAAACAAATCACAAGTAAATAGGAAATACGTCATTCAGCATTTTCTGACAAAAATTAAAAATCAGAATAAATGTATGTAAGCTATACAACTACTTAAATTAATATGCATTGATAGAGTGTATCCTCCGGGTAAGCAAATAGCAGTACCTAATTCAGTGTAAAGGTTATACCTAGTAAGAAATCAAAATGTTTTAAAGTCAACAGTCAATGAGAATCAAACTTAAAAAAAAAAAAGTACAAATGCAAAATATGATTAAAATTACTTAAAATCAAGATTCCCTGCTTGCTCAATTAAATCATGATTTAAAATCATGCTACATATCAAGTTCAAGTTTCTTTACCTTATTTTCAAGACCCTACAAAAAGCAACTCCCCATTTACATCTCTGCCATATTCTGCTTTTGCATAGTCAATGTTTTTTTTGTGATTCTGCCAGCCTTAATAAACTTCTCATTTGTTCACTGGCAGCTTCAGGATGCCATGACACTTGGAATTCCTTCCAAAGTTTATCTTCCAAATGTCTACCTCACCTCATTCAAATTGCTCCTAAAAGCCCACTTCTGCAGCATTACCCACAAAACACTAGTTCCTACAATCATTTAAGAAGCCTTCATACACGTAGGCCTGACAGTAGGTGTATGGCTAACAATTATATCTCATAAGCCAGGAACTCCCTCACGCCTCCTCTGATCTGCTGGGGTCTGTTGGATCCTCACTTGTCTATCAAGTCCATCATTTAAACCACAAGCTTTTTGTGGTAGAGACTTGTCTATGCATTTCCTGTGAAGCAGGAAGACAGTGTTTAAAGGAAGGGGCACTGGATTCAAGAACAGGAATTCCAGGGTTCTACACCCAGCTCAGCTGCTTACTCATTGTGCTACCTTGGGCATCTCAGTTCTCTTTCTTTGTTTCCCCATCTGTAAAATGGAACTAATACCCTACCTACCTCAGTAAGGTATTGAGGGGGTTAATAACAAATGCAGATATTAAATTCATAACACATGTATGGGCACTAAGGCAATATGTAGTTTCCAACACGATGAGTTTCACAGAGTTAAGTAAAACATGGGTTAACATATCTGCTTTATGATGCAGCTCTCCCTCCGACTGCAAATATAGGTCACCAGTGAATGTGAGTGGCAGAAAAGCAAGCAAAATACAAACCTCTCCTACATAGCGGCAATCCAAATCCCGATTAATATTATATATTTACATAGCACCTTTCTGCCTAACAATCAGGTGTAATAATCTCATACATTGAGAATTGTGGCTATGGGGATGTAACTCTAGGGAGAACATGGGATTCCTAATAAATTCTTATGTAATCTGAAGTGTATTCTCATAATAGGTTATCCAGCGCAGTGGTGCCCAAAGGTGGATCATGACACAGTCCCAGGTGGTCCGCTGTCACAACTGCATTCTTTAACTCCATGTGACTTATTACATTTACATAGCTTGTGCTTAGATTACATGTTTTGAGCTGTATATGTTGGACAGAGCATAGAAAAAAAATATTTAAAAAAAAGCTGCAACATATCAAGTTTAATTCTCATGAGTACAATGGTGCATTTCACTGCAAGATAACCTAGCAGCATACACACAGTCCACCATTTACAACTGTAAAAAAATTGGCAAGTAGTATTGCAATCTGACATAAATCACTTTATTTTTTGAAAATGAGAAGGGTGCACTAGTGGAGAAGAAAATGAGAGTCCTGGATCATCCACAACTACACAAAATGAACTGGCCAAAAAACAAAGTGGTAAGAAAATATGAAGAGACACACTTGCAACAGGTATTCATCCGGGAATCCAAGCTTCATCACTGTGTTATAATATAACTTACTTTATATTTATTTACAATATTTGATTATTTTCTAATTAGCAAAGGGTAGAGTAGGGTTGGGTTTTTACTTACATAGCAGAGAGATTCAGATTTCTAAAAAATATAGTGTTCAAAGTTGGACAACTTTTATTTTAAAAACAAAACACTTTTTAAACAATTGTTAACATTGTTGTGTTGCTTATTGTTCAGTTTTATACAAAATAGTCTTTTCCCTGTTTTAACATACATTTTGCTGTCAACACTTTTTAAAATTGTAGTTTTACTAAAATTGTTTGGTTTCAAAGATCCTGAAGCATTTGAGTGCCAAGTATCAGAGGGGTAACTGTGTTAGTCTGGATCTGTAAAAGCAGCAAAGAGTCCTGTGCACCTTGTAGACTAACAGACGTATTGTAGCATGAGCTTTCGTGGGTGAATACCCACTTTGTTGGATGCATGTCACCCATGAAAGCTCATGCTCCAATATGTCTATAAGGTGCCACAGGACTCTTTGCTGCTTCTTTGCATATTTCTAGGGATTTCTATCATTACAATTGTTTACACCAAATTGAAAAGCAAACACATACATTATTTACAGTGTTATAGTTTATATGTATGTAATAATTAAAATTAATAATCTTCTTCAAGAAGTGTGAATAGTGGGCAGCAGTGCCTATTGCAGTTGCACTCGTGGGCCTCAGGGAAAAGTTTGGGAACCCATGATCCAGGGGACCAGACAGTTTGGAGTGGGAGACATTAATGGGATAGGGAGTCTTTCTACTTCAACTTAAGTTGAAAGTGACAAAGTCTCATCTGCTTATGGTTGTTTGATGGCACATGTGAAAAGGGTCACAAACAGCCTGTTCATTTCGTAGTGAACAATGCCCATATCACTAAGAATAGTGCCTAGGTCAATGGGGCCCTGACTGGATCCTATAGGCATTTTCGCAGTACAAACAGAACCACCACAGTTGCTCCCGATTCAGTGTGTCAGTGGAAAAACCAAGGATTGAATGGGTCAAATTAACTAACCCCTCTTACACAAAGCTGTGATCCTCCCACAGTGAGTCACTGGTGCAGCAGTGTAATCCTCCCTTCTACTCAGGCTTCTCCCGTTTTGTGGATGGACTGCAGTCCTGAAAACTAAAGTTAAGCCAGAACAAAATTCACAGAAAATTCTGAATACTCGAATTTCTGCATTTTTGGTAGTTTTGGTACTTTTAGAACTTTTGAGTTGTGCTATATAGTGATTTTAGAAAACATCAGAAGTCAGAATTTAGTAATAATCTTGCCACTCAAAGATGAAGTAGTGATGCACAACATGAGTGACTGATGAGTTAGTCCTACAAACAGTTTCCCAAATCTTATTCAGAAATGCATTTTACATTCTAAAGAGCAGCAGAGGATTTTTAACCAAGTGATTGTTCCCTCATTAAAACCTTGCAACTGGACACAAATGCTGGAAGAGCGCAAAGGAGGAGATCAGGTTATGCCTGCTCTTTGCCTTGGTGTAGAACTCCTGTTTGTGTGCACTGAAGCATTGTTAAGGTAAATCCCCACTGGACTGTCCAAATATGCAGGCAGTCAAGACAGTAACATCAGTATTATATAACGTTAGGAGAGCACAACTTCGATGCCTACTAGGTTAAAAATCCTGCTCCTTGCACAGGCATTACACGCCCAGCAACATTGCTTCAGTTCCATAATTGAGGAAAACCCCTGAAAAAATCTGTCCACCCCAGTCCCTGTCCTCTCAGAAGCAGCTAAAGCATATTTCCCTATGAATTTGAGGGGCTGGGAAGAGGATAAGGGTTTGTGTATAAGTGCACACCCACACAATGCCTGAAAGCTAGAGACAGGGTGCTGCTTATTGCTATCATATCTGAGGTTTCAGGGACTTGTACAGAGTAACTGGGAAAAAGTAGTTTCCCACAGTGAAACATGCACCAGCCACAGCTGCTCTACATAATCTGGCATCCTTTAGGTTATGAGATTTTTCTAAAGTCTATGGCACCTTCCTGCATGGTCAGAAATGAGATTCCAAAGGCTGCAACTGGGCCGATGACATGAACAAGGTAACTTCTGTATGGACCTTGTTTTGAGCAAAGTTGGTAGAATTGAAAGTCCAAGCTTAGGTGGAAACATACAGAATTTTTACTGTGCAGCAGGACAGAGTAGCAAGATCAGCTAGGCCCACACAAATAAAGTAATTCCTCAAAAATGTTCTAGTGTTTAGGAAGAAATTCTCTCCCTCCCCTCATCCTTAAAGCAACACATCTTTAAAGTATGTGATAAATGCTACTCTAAATGGAAGGGTGAACTAATTTAGGGCTAATACTTTTACCATCACTCTCCACTGGAGCATAGAATATTAGAACACACTGTTTTTCAGGGCCAGGATCTGTCCTTTACCAGCTGCTTTTTAACATAGCTGAGTGATGTTTGAGGGCACCAGGAATCTCACAGATTAAGCATTAGAACAATCCTGCACTGGCCCCGAACCATTAACTAGCTGTGACATAAGAGGTCTTTCGCATCTCTAACATCTAGGATTCTATATGCCGGGTCAAAGCCAGCTACAAATCTAAAGCATTTCCAGACCAGTGGAACAGGAATGGAGTACTAATTAAAAGAGGTGCAGCACATTACACACTTTCCAAGAGTTGAGCCAGACATCAACAACAAGATTACGCCCATCCACGGGTTTCCCAGCAGGTTCCAATCTTTTCTAGTTCTTTCACACTATAAACATTCTTTAGAGGCTGGCCTATAGTTTGTATAGTGGGGAGCACAGGGCATTCCCTTCAATTATGTAAAAAAGTAGACATATACTGTTTAAACTGCCCTCATGTCAGCAGGGATCACACAACTGGTCAAAACACAGTTAATGGCCAATGACTTAGTTTCCTTTAAGACAGCACTTAAAAACACCACACACAAAACTCCCAGGTGCCCAAGGTGAAGAATTATTTTCACTTCCTATTTAGAGACATCATGACTCAAAGCAGACAAAAGGCTGGTCTACTATTGCAAGTACAGATCAGCACCCCACTGCTTGTTCTAACTACCATCAGGGTGAATATATAACCATGGAGATGAAACACATTAAGTGGTGCACTTCTCTTAGAACATTGTTTGTGGACCACTAAGATTAGCTTCTTCACTGACTCAGGGAGTGTTTGGGAAGAGTCTGCCCCTACTGAAGCAGTACGTGGGAGAATGACGTAAAAGGCAAACACAGCTTGGCCTCTACAGCAATGACGTACATCTCCACAACAAAATGTACTCAGCCCATGTGTTAAATAACATATTGCACAACCAACCCCAGTACACTGGCATACCCCGAAGCAGATCACACTTCTTGCTGACATGTTACAGCCTGTGCTGTGTTCACTGGTTCTGATCTCAGAACGACCCAAATATCCATGTAAGGGGGCTGAGATGTGTCTCACTCCTGTCAGGCACCCGGACAGACTGGTGACCTGCAACCCTGATGCACCGATCCCAGAGGGGAAGAAGACAGCGACCAAATGAACACGCAGCCAGGCCCCTCTGACCTAGCGCCCGTGTCCTGGGGGCGAGGGCCCAGGGCCCTGCAGCCTAACAGAGGCAGCAGCAGTGGAGACTCAACATAGCCGGGAAGAGGCAACAAAATCGGGGCGGGAGGACTGGCCGGGCTGCGGCTACCGGCCCTTCCCGAGCCCACACGGGCCGAGGGGAGGGGCTCCTGGAGGCACCAGCCGCGTGGCTAATGCGCCGGACTCCCCGCCCCCTAGGGCCGCTGCCCGGGGGAGCCCAGCCAGGGAACCCCCGTCTCCCGCCCCGGATCTGGGGAGGGCGGGAGGCTGCCCGCGAGCCGGGGCGCCCAGAGAGGCGCGCGCGGCGCCCGCTCCCCCCTTACCGCCAGCGGTTGATGCCCACGGCGGAGGAGGCGGCGAACCAGGGGTCCAGGATGTAGATGCATCGGACGGAGCTGGCGTCCCGCAGCGCGGCCTGCAGCGCCGGGTTGTCGTGGAGCCGGAGCCCCCGGCGGAACCAGTGGACAGAGCGGGCCAGGCTGACCGGAGTCGAACCTGCAGCCGCCATCGCCGCCGCGTCGCTTCTGCCGACACCGGGACCGCCCCGCCCGCGCGCCGGGACTGCCCACCGCGCGCGCCGGCGCCCCGCCCACCGCGTCCGTCATTAGCCGGGGAGTCCATTGGGCAAAGCCTCAGCGGCACGTTCCTCCCGCGTGCCGAGGGGGCGGGGCTGCGGCGAGTCGGAGGTCGCGCCGACGGGTCAGGACGAAGAGGGGGAGGGGAGGAAGAGGGTCATGGGGGCGGGGCATAAGGGAGGGGAGGGGCTCTCAGCTCCGTTTACCCCGCAGGCTCCTTCCGAAGCAGCGCCCAGGCGCCGCTGCACAGCGAGAGCGGCCTGGCCGCCCCGCGGGACTTCGCACCTTCCTAGGGCCCCCCCCCATGAGATTTACACAGAGCCCCACACTGGGAATCGTGGGTAGCTGCCTCCAGGGTTGAGGTTTTCGAGCTAATCTCAAGGACCGATTGATTTATTTTTTAAGATAAGTGTCAACCCTGTTCACGTGACTTCAGGGTCAGGGGCTTTGAGAAAGACTCTCACAAATCTGATCTTAAAATCGTGAGGGTTGGCAACACTTTAAAAAACCCATTGTTCTGTCTAATTTGCCTCCTATCCTCCTCATTCCTCGGTGATCTCTGTGAGCAGCGCTAACAACGTATAGCTGCACCCACGACTTTTGGGAAATCCAGGTGAGACGGGGGTGACTAGACAGGAAGTGAAAAATCGGGACAGAGGGTGGGAGATAATAGGAACCTGTATAAGAAAAATCCTCAAATATCAGGACTGCCCCTATAAAATCGGGACACCTGGTCACCCTAGGTGAGATACACAGCTGCCTAGAGCCAAAAGGGTTAATCAGGCTGAGAAATCCTTCTCATAGCACAGTGATTTTCAACCTTTTTTAATGTGCAGACCCCTGAAAAATTTCAAACGCAGGTGCAGACCCCTTTGGAAATCTTAGACATAAGACTACAGGTTGAAAACTACTGTCCTATGAATCCCAAGGAAATTGGTCCAATGATGCATAGAGGGCAAGTACGGGGGATGCAGATGATGAGGGATTCCCAATGCCCAGCACTCTTAAGGAGGCTAGAATATCAGCTCAGTGACTGCCCAACTGCTATTATCTGAGGCACTCAGGGAGCACCCAGAATCTGTTTGGTGACATGGTGCTGGTTGCTTGAGACCATAAACTACCAGAACAATTCCTTTGGTCCAGCACAACACAGGAGTGAGTCCTATCCATACACACAGCAGCGAATATGCATGGAGGGACAAGGGTAATGCCCTTCATGCAGCCACATCTGAGCTCAGTGCTGAAAATCTCAGACATTCCAGACCACATCATTTAACAAACATGAAACTATGGCTCTCAGAAAGTGATTACAGGCCAACAAGTCTGAGGGGAGAGGCTACAATGACAATTCAGTGTTGGGTTCAATGATAGGCAATAGTGAAAGGCCAGGACTCCTACCATGCTGAAGCAAGTAGAAGGAATTTAGGGTCTCCCTGTGTGCTAGGAGCACTGCAAAAACCACTTATCTTGCACACTTTGCCAGCTCTGCAGACCAAAACAGTCCCCAAGGTTCCAATCCATACTTTTATTAAACAAGTTTGACAATCACAGGTCGGTGGTTGCAACCTAAAATTTATCCCAGTAGAAAAATTAACAGAGACCATGGGAAAAAAATCCATCCTCCTACCAAAAAAAGTGGCCTTCAATGAGGCAAATCTGATTCAGAATTCCAGTGAGATGTAAGCTCCTGGAATCAGGAACAGTTCACTCAGCAAGAGTGGGAGTAGAGGAAAGAGAGAGAAAAAATGTACTACTGCTTTCATAATAGTGGCCTGGTACTCTTTGGGACTTGTTAGTACACTGTGGGATAGATCACACCAGCTCCCACCACACCCCACTTTAGTAATCCTTGGAAGGTGAAGGAGCTCAGAGGTTAGATATTTACTAGGGAGGAAGAATCGATGTCTGTGAATCAAGACGAGAAGAAGGCAGCTCTTCTATAGCCACAATGGCACTTGAATGAGACAGAGTAGGGCACAGAGGTTTCTGTGCTAATCAGACTCTTAAGTGGGAGCCTGGATATGAATTCAGCCCAACTGCATTCATCCCTGATCTGGGATTTCTTAGTAAAAGAGTTGCAACTTCCCAGTAAGTTCTTGATGCAGGTGAATTATGGCATTTTCCATGCTCAAGCATCAATTTTCACGCAGTGGGCACCCCTTCTAGTGAGGATCACCAAGTAAGGCAACCATCTGGGGCAGAGAGCAATTCACCCTGAAACTGGCCTAATTACGAGAGCATTATTTCCAGAAAGGCAACTCTACCCCTAATACAGAAGACTAATGAGAAATGTCTTGAATTCCCCAATTCATTATTATGGAGTACTCACCCCAGAACAGCAGATGGTTCAGAAAGCCATAAAAAGAGCGAGCCAGCTACTCTTTCACCAAGGCAGAGTCCCAGGTACCCAGTAAAGGATGGAACCAGCAATATGTCAAAGGGCCATCACCATCTCCCTGCCCAACACAAGGAATGTTGCTAGCTTTTGGAAGTGGGATAAAAATTCTGTCCCATCCTTTTAGTCATTTATTGGACAAGCAAACCCTTGGGTGTGGGAGTAAAACAGAGTTAACACACATCCTTGAAGGATCCACACCAAGAAATACTGACTTATTGGACAGGCAATTTAGAGGCCCCAAAACTGTTGGAGAGGGGATTTCCAAGTGTACATTGCAATGGGGTAGGAACAGGAAGGACATCCATTTTCATTTATAATTAAGGCTAGATTATGTAACAGAGGTCACAGATTCAGTGACTTCCAGAGACCTCTATGACATTTTCTGCCTCAGCCCAGGGGGTGGGGCCAGAGCTATCAGCTGCTGTGCCCACCCTTCCCCGCAGCCTCAGCTGCTGTGGGAGGGACACAGCTCCCAGTCATCCCCTGCTCTGCCCTCCCATTATTTTTAGTAAAAGTCACAGACAGGTCATGGATTTCCGTAAATTCATGTTTACTGCCCACAACCTGTCTGTGACTTTTACTAAATGACAAAATCTTAACCTTACTTATAATAGGAGGAAGGAGTAGCCTGGAAAGTCTGGCTCCCTGTTCCTCCCCTACATTTAGGTGCAAGATCTTACCCACTTAAATTTGTGGCTAATCTAGAAGTAGCCATTATCTGTCCCCAGACACACACACCTGATGCCCTTTTCCCTCTCCATCACCAGGGGAGCAGTTGGGTGTCCATATAGTGTTTAAATGGTAGCAGCAGTTTAAAAAAGCCCCAGTACTGACAGAAGGTCCCCCTAATACACCCTCGTTCCATCAACAAATGCCCTCTCCTATTCAAGAAATGGTGAAATCCAAAGGAAGTAATATTCTCCTCCCCTCCATCACAATTTTAGTAAACACACTGTATACACGGGACGCCTTTGGCTTCACTCTCAACACCCCTTTCTATGCACTGCATAATTCAATGTTTTCCTGCCCTGAAGGTTCCTGATCCTGGCTTCTTTCCCACTGAAGTTCCACTCCATAGGCGCAGCAGCAGAAGTGCAGACAGGAGCTAGCCTAGACGCCAGTCTCATTTTTCTCGCCTGTTTTTGGAGTGGATTCCTCCTGTGCCTTCTTCATCTCCAGCCCTTTTACCCATGTGTAGGCAAAGGAGCCTCCTAGAACCATCATGTTGCTCGTCCACCATAGGAAGCTTTTGGTCTCCTCATAGTAGCAGACAGCCAGCACTGTCTGGGCACAGGCCTTGGCCGTCCCAGACACATTGTGGGTGAGTGGGCTGGTGAACTTGATCTGGAGTCCCGTCACATAACCGATTGCAAAGCCAAGCACTCCTCCCAGGGTCATCATGCCCCAGAAACCAGGGTTCCCCAGCTTGTCGAAATGGTAGAGGGTGTGAAACTCACCGAGCAGCAGCATAAGAGGCAAGAATAGGACACAGGCATTCATATTGTTGTAGAAGGTCAGGCGCCAGATGCTACCATCCACGGCAGGCAGCACTTTCTTGGTGTAGATGGCATTGAGTGAGACACAGAGACTTGCCAGGATCCCAAAGATTATGCCGGCCCATGACAGAGTGCCCTCTGCTCCTTCTTGGTCTATGCCCAGCCAGAATCCACCTGCAACCATATAGAATTAGTGACATACTGACAGGGAATTAGGGACACCAGAAATTCAAACACTACACACACTCCCTTAAAAAAAATCCATTGCTAGTTGCTTTTTAGATGGGTCTGTGACTCTCTCTCCCCTCCATCTTATATGGAGAAACATGACCTGAATGCAGCACCAAGGTAAAGGTTCTCCTCTTCGGGTTTCTTTGTTTTTATAATCTTTACAATCTCAGGAATGTCAAATCTTGTCTTCCCTAGTTTTTTTTGAGGATACGTATTATGAGGTCTCACAAAAGGTTTAAGAACTGAAAACTCCCTAAGAATTAAACCAGTCTAACAAAAAATATTCTATCAGTTGCTCAACTATCACTCTCTTGGCTCCACGGCTGTCATTATTTCTCTACTTTTCCAGGTACTAGAGAGTCTTCCAGCCTAGAGAGACCAAATGTCTAAAGTTAAAAAAAAAAAAAAGGAGGGGGGGACATATTTTACTAGACAAACAAAAAACAAAACAAACATCTCCAAAAACCTCCCAGGGTCTTTTTCTCTTCCATAAATTGGGGAGGTGAGGAGGCAGAAAGGGGGAGGAGGAAAGGTATAAGCTCAACTATTTTTCCTTTGAAGGTCACCTTTGAAATTCATCCACTTTTGAGCTGTTGCAAGACATCAAACTGGACACACAGGTATAGCCAGACTCAACAGGTGCTACTCACCTATAATGACCCCACAGGCTATCAGGGCATACAGAGAAGTGGTTTGCTTGAGGAGCAGGTAGGAGAGCAGGACATTGAAAACAGTGGTGAGCGAGCGCCCCACATTGTAGAAGGCCACACCAACGTATTTGAGGCACAGGTTGTTGAAGGTGATCATGCCGATGAAGACCACTGAGAGGGGCAGGATGCTGCGGGACACCTTGAGGTCCATGCGGATGGAGGGGAAGTCTAGGTAGTCCAGTGGGCAGCAGGAGGCCAGCAGGCTGAGGGCCTTGCAGAAGAAGACGGTGACAGCACACTGATAGAAGGTGACAAAGAGCGGGGTGTCGAGGCGCAGCGAGGGGCTGTCCAGGAGGTACTTGTTGAGGAAGACCATGGTGATGGAGATGAACCAGTAGAGAGAGACTACCAAGGCGATCTGGATAGCCTTCAACAGGAAGGGGGTCTCCCTGCTGCCGCTGCCACCCTCCTCCTGCTGCAGCAGGGGGTCGGAGGAGCTACTCAGAGCCATCCTGAGGATCCCAGAGCGCTTCAGCTGCGTCCTGTTCATGACAGAGGTGCGGGGGGGGGGAGTAGAGAAGCAACGAGCAGCGGTCAGTCAGGCAGCGCGGAGAGGGCCAGCCCCCGTGCGCTGCTGGGACCCTGTGCGCTGCAGCGCAGCGGAGACACCCCGTGCAGCGCGAGCTCCCGCAGCCGGAGGCTGGAGCCAGGGACCTGGCTGGAGCCGCCGCACTCACTTCCTCACCCGCCCCAGCGCTCGGCTCCGCCCACACGGACGCAGCGCCTTGGTAATAGCTTAAAGGGGACGTGTCCTGCCAGAGCCAAGTCCCTATCTCAGACACCCACCGCCCTTCCCGGGCTCCCGGTCCCGGAGCCCCCCGCACTCCGATCTGTCACTCACCTTCCTCCTGTGCAGGGGGCTCGGGCTCGGGCTCCTGCTCCTCCTCTTCTTGCTGCTGCTGCTACCTGGCTTTCCGAAGAGCTGTCGCTTCCTGATCCTGCACCCGCAGCCCCGCCTGCTAGCCTGGGGCCTTTTATTCACGCCTCCCAGATAGGTGTCAAACTCCCGTTCGCCTGCCTCATCGCTGCTGCCCGCCTCCTCCCTCCCTTGGGGACACCTAGAACAAGAGCAGCGTCTCATGCACCTGCCCAAGGCCACATTAACGTGTGGGCCGCAAACACGGCAAAGAAAGCCCTTTCCAGCGGGATTTTTTTCCAGCCAAAGTGTCCGTGATCGTTCCTGTCTTGCTAACGCCCATTTATACAACCCCTTAATTTTGGGCCAGTCTTGAGCGTGACTTTTAAACCCAAACAAGAACGTTTCTACTGAAATAATAAAAAAATTCTGAGCACAATCTGGCTAATGTTTAAGAAGCATTAGGAAAGGGATAGGAAGTAAGACAGAAAATATCTCAGTCCCACTACAAAAATCCATGGGTGCAATCACACTGTACTGTGACAAGTTCTGCTTGCCCCGTCTCAAAAAGGGTATAGCACAGCACTGGGCAAACTACTGGCCCGCGAGCCATTTTAAGCCGGCCCCTGCTCCGGTGCTCCGGCTGGTGCACTGGGTTAGGGCCGCACCATGCTGCTCGGCCCTGGTCTGGCTGGTGCACTGGGTTGGGGCCGCACTATGCAGCTTGGCCTTGCTCCCGCGCTCCAGATGGGGCATGCCACTGCTTTCGGGAGCCACTTGAGGTAAGTGCTACTTGGAGCCTGCACCCCTTGAGCCTCTCCCCATGCCCCCACCCTCTGCCCCAGCCCTGATCCCACTCCCACTCTCCAAACCCCTCGATCCCAGCCCGGATCATCTTTGTACACCCCAGACTCCTCATCCCCAGCCCCACCCCATAGCCCGCACCCCCAGCCAGAACCTGCACGTCTTCCCGCACCCCTGCCTCAGCCCGGATCCCTCTCCCGCCGTCTGAACCCCTTGGTCCCAGCCCAGAGCACCATCCTACACTCCAAACTCCTCATCCCCAGCCCCACCTCCATTCCCACCCCAGAGCCCACACCCCCTCCCACACCCCAAACACAATTTTGTGAGTATTCATGGCCCACCATACAATTTCTATTCCCTGATGTGGCCCTCAGGCCGAAAAGTTTGTCCACCCCTGATATAGCGGAACTGGAAGAGGTTCAAAGAAGGGCAACAGAGCTCTCATCAAGGGTATGAAATGGCTTTTGTATGCAGAGACTAAAAAGATTAGGACTGTTCAGTTTAGAAAAGAGATGATGAAGGGGGGAATATGATAGAGCTCTATAAAATCATGAATGGTGTGGAAAAAGGTGAATGGCAAGACTACCCTTTCCCACAATACAAAAAGCAGTGGTCACCTAATGAGATTATAGGCAGCAGGTTTAATACATAGAAGAAGTACTTCTTTACACAGTGCACAATTAACCTATGGAACTCATTGCCTTGTAATGGCCAAAAGTATAACAGGGTTCAAAAAAGAACTAGATAAGTTCATGGAGGATAGGTCCATCAATGGCTATTAGCCAGGATGGTCAGAGATGCAAACCCATGCTTGGGACAACCCTAAACATCTGACTGCTAGAAGCCAGGAGGTGGATCCCTCCAATTGCCGTGTTCTGTAGACTCCCCCTGAAGCCCTGGTACTGCCACTGTCAGAGACAGAATACTGATAGGGTTGCCAATTTTGGCTGGACATATTCCTGCAGATTTCATCATATGGCATAATCTTTAATTCCTGGAGACATCAGGACAACCCTGGAGGGTTGGCAACCCTAGATACTGGGTTAGATGGACCATTGATCTAATCCAATATGGCAGTTTTAATGTTCGAATGTCTGTAAAATATCTTACTCATGGTGGAATTCTGCAACAAAAAATTAAAAATTATGCACACTGTTGTAGGAGCAGCAGGGTCTGACTCGAGCCTGTGTAAAAAGTAGTAGGCTAGCAACCCACTGCAGGGTGAAGAGGATGCCACTGTTGAGTGTTGGTGTGGGGAAAGGGAGAGAATTAGGTGTAAATCCCCTGGTGCCCCCTTGGTGGTCTCTTGGATGGGTCTGGCTTGAGCCTGTGTAAAAAGTGGCTTTCCCCCTCCTCCTGGAATGCTTGTGGGATGAATAGGCTGGTTGAACATTTGGAAGATCAGAAAAGCTTCCAGGTAGACAAGGTGTCTGGGACTCTAATTAGGCAGCACTCACACACCCAATGCCACCACCCTGTCCCTATGTGGCTGTGTACCCCCATCCCCTGTCCCCATGTGTCTCTGTGCCCCCACCCAGGCACTCCCCTGTCCCTATGTGGCTCTGTACCCCCTCCCAGTCCCTATGTGTCTCTGTGACCCCACTCAGCCACTCCCCTGTCCCTGTGTAGCTCTGCACCCCCTCATCTTCACGTGTCTCTGTGCCCCCACTCAGCCACTGCTCTGTCCCTATGTAGCTCTGCAACCCCGCCCCCATCACCATGTGGCCCTGTACTTCCCTCTCCCCTGTGGCCCTGTGCCTCCATTCCCATTCAGCCCCTGCCCCAGTCTATCCTCCCTAACTCACCCTTATGATCCCCTGTCTGACCCTCGCCCCCAGCATTCCACGCTGTTTGTCTCCCCACAGCCCTTGTATTCTGACCTGGCCGGACAGGCGCTGTGAAGAAGGCAGGCTCTTTCTCTACTCTAGCTGGTCTGGAGTTGCTGCTGCTGTGTTCTAGTTCCCAGCGCCCTCTGGTGGGCAAAAAATGGAACTGCAGCAACATCTAAGCAAAAGCTTTTTTCTGCCCCCAAAATTAAAAATATGCACAGCTCATTAATTATGCACACGTGCAGTAATGCAGAATTCCCCCAGGAGTAATATCTGCTTGAAGGAGCCTGTTAGACCTACCTTCTCCATTCCCCCACCATGAGAGTGCTATGGCTACCCTTTGACAGCTGGTGATTGCCTGCCATGGTAATCTGCAAGATCCTGCAATTGGAACTGCACAGGTAATAGTCACACAGGAGGATCTGATTATAGGATCAGTGCTAAAACCATTCTAGAAACTGGGCTCCTCTCAGCTGCAATAAACCTAATTATTATTACTGTTACATTGTGCTTTGCCTGGCAATCAGGTAGCATTGGTAAGGAAGAGTGATTCCTGTACATTTTTAGTGTCCTGTGGGAATGGTGTGACCCATTTTGCAGCCTGACTCCTCTGACAGAGCAGCAACTTTGCTCTGACTGGCATCAAACTAAACTAAAAGAAGCTTTTCTCCTGGCCTGCTCTGATGAGTCAGGTTTGCCACGTCATGCTAGAGAACAGAACAGAAAAACAGCAGTGTCTCCACAAGGATACACTGTAGGGGCTGTACCAATCATTCCCAAGCACTACTGCAAAAGAAAAAATAATCAGTTTTCTCTGTAGAGAATGCTAGTGCCCAGACAAGGGCCTCTGTTCTTCTGGTCCTGCTTTGGCTGTTGGAAAGTGAGAACCAAATAGGCCCTTCCCCTCTCCCCATCATTGCTGTAGGAAGATATTACAGCAAAGGTGTCAAACTCCTATGGAGAGGGCTTAACTGTATTTCTAATTAGGGGCAGCCCTTACATACTCCCTTCAATCTACTGGAGAACTCCCATGGACATCAATGGGAGGTTTGAACAAAGATCAATGGTCAAATATGACTCGCATCTATTAATTAAACATGTTGTTATTATTTCTTCAGACCTTATTGTCACATTCAGCATTGATCCTGAAAGCTGTTTCATCTTCAGGATACTTGCGGTTTCTGCTCTTCATTGTTCTTCTTTCCCTTTTCTCCTTTCTCTATTTAAAATGTCTTATTGTGAAAGATTTAAGAAGTTCAATCTATTTAGTCTATTCAAGAGAAGCTTAAGAGGTGACTTGATCATGAGTTATCAGTATCTAGATGGGAAAGAGATGTCTGATAATAGACAGCTCTTTAATCTAACAGAAAAAGGGACAGAAAGACCCAGTAATAGAATGCTGAAGCTGGACAAATTCAGAAGTAAGTTGTCAACTTCTAACAGTGAGGATAATTAATCATGTGAGTGACTTAAAGGACATGACGAATTCTTCATCACTCAAAGTCTTTAAATCAAGCTGCGATGTCTTTTTAAAAGTATATGTTCTCGTTCAACCAGAAGGTATGGTCTTGATGCAGGAATTACTGTTGATATTCTATGGCCAGTATAATGCAGAAAGATAAGACTAGATCGGGGTAGGCAACCTATGGCACTCACACTGCCCGGATCCTGGCCACTGATCCGGGGGGCTCTGCATTTTAATTTAATTTTAAATGAAGTTTCTTAAACATTTTTAAAACCTTATTTATTTTACATACAACAATAGTTTTGTTATATATTATAGACTTATAGAAAGAGACGTTCTAAAAATGTTAAAATGTATTACTGGCACGCGAAACCTTAAATTAGAGTAAATAAATGAAGACTCAGCACACCACTTCTGAAAGGTTGCCGACCCCTGGACTGGATGATAGTTTCTTTGGGATTTAAAATCTAGGAATAGAACGGAGGACATCCTATCATGGAATGGCCTACCTCTTCATTACACAGGTCACAGCATCACCATATAATTTCCTGCTGCTGTTACTTACATCTTCTTGTCAGCTGTTTGAAATGGGCCACCCTCATTATCACTACAAAAGTGATTTTTCCTCCCTTGGTATTCTACTGTTAATTGAATTGTCTCATTAGACTGATCCCCCCACCCTTGGAAAGGCAACTCGCATCTTTTCATGTACTATGTGTATATATATACCTGCTACTGTATTTTCCACTCCATACATCTGATGAAGTGGGTTCTAGACCATGAAAGCTTATGCCCAAATAAATTTGTTAGTCTCTAAGGTGCCACAAGAACTCCTCATTGTTTTAGCATCAAGGAAGTAATTGATAGGGTGGATATTCCTGAAACAGGTGCCGCTGCCCTAACTCAACATCCTGTGTTATTCAGAGTCAATACAATCATGGCCCTGTGTAATCAATGATTCTGCAGGTGTGGATTTTGCTGCAGGCCACTCTTTGCTGCAGATTTGTAGGTCAGAAACTAAGCCTCATTTTAAAAAACAAGTTTCTAGTCTTTATAATTGCATATAAATCCTTTCCAATTAAACTTTGGAACTTACACAGCAATATTTACCTGCGTCTGGGACTAGCCTGAAAGGATAGTTCTGAGGGGTGTGAACTGTCCCATTCTTCTCAATGGTGTGTTAACTTTGAAATCTAACCACACAAGTGTTGTTGTCAACATTGTTAAATACTCCACTGCTAATAATTTTAACATCCAGCGATTGTGATTACCAGGACCGGTGCAAGGATGTTTCGTGCCCTAGGTGAAACTTCCACCTTGCGCCCCCCCCGCGGCAACTCCCTCCCCCCACCCTGAAGTGCCCACCTTGCGGCAGCTCCTCACCCCTACCCTCCGCCCTGAGGCACCCCCCCACCCCAGCTCATCGCTGCTCTGCGCACGAGCACCCCAAGCAAGCTGTGGCTGCTTCACTTCTCCCGCCTCCCAGGCTTGCGGCACTTAAGCTGATTGGCGCCGCAAACCTGGGAGGCAGGAGAAGTAAAGCAGCTCACCCCTGCCCCGCCTCCTCCCCAAGCACGCTGTGGCTGCTTCACTTCTCCTGCCTCCCAGGCTTGCGGCATCAATCAGCTTAGGCGTCGCAAGCCTGGGAGGTGGGAGAAGTGAAGCGGCCACGGCGTGCTCAGGGAGGAGGCGGGGCAGGGGTGAGCTGGGGCAGGGAGCGGTTCCCCTGCATGCCACCCCCCACTTACTTGCTGCAGGAGGCGCTCCCCTGCCCCAGCTCCCTCCGCCTAAATGCTGGCGGCGACTGGGGCGGCTGAAGATCCAGCTGCTGCAGTCGCTGCCAAAGAAAATGGCGCCCCCCCCAAATCCTAGCGCCCTAGGTAACCACCTAGGTTGCCTAAATGGTTGCACCGGCCCTGGTGATTACTCACAATCCCAAACTGCTTCCCCATGTACCAAAACCCAACTGTCCTCTACTCATGAGCAAAAACCTCCAGCTTCCACCTGACAACTTCTAACAACAGTGATGCATTTTCAATACTGAGCTCTGCAACATGTTACAAACTGAAAATGTTGGGGCAGCATAAAATAAATTAAAATTAATATAAAATAGGGCTGTCAAGTGCTTTAAAAAGTAATCACGATTAATCGCACTGTTAAACAATAAAATAATACAATTTATTTAAATACTTTTTGATGTTTTCTATATTTTTAAATATATTGATTTCAATTACAACACAGAATACAAAGTATACAGTGCTCACTTTATATTTATTTTTTAGTACAAATATTTGCACTATAAAAAAGAAATCGTATATTTCAATTCACCTAATGCAAGTACTGTAGTGCAATCTCTTTATAATGAAAGTTGAACTTAAAAATGTAGAACTATGTACAAAAAATAACTGCATAGTAAATAATACAATGTAAAACTTTAAAACCTACAAGTCCACTCAGTCCTACTTCAGCCAATTGCTCAGACAAATAAGTTTGGTTACAATTTGCAGGAGACAATGATATCCATATCTTGATTACAATGCCACCTGAAAGTGAGAACAGGCATTCACATGGCACTGTTGTAGCTGCCATCGCAAAATATTTACGTGCCAGATATGTCTCTTCATGCTTCAACTGCCGTTCCAGAAGACATGTGTCCATGCTGATGACGGGTTCTGCTTGCTAATGATCCAAAGCAGAGTGGACTGATGCATGTTCATTTTCATAATCTGAGTCAGATGCCACCAGCAGAAGGTTGATTTTCTTTTTTGGTGGTTCAGGTTCTGTAGTTTCCACATTGGAGAGTTGCTCTTTTAAGACATCTGAAAGCATTCTCCACACCTCATTCCTCAGATTTTGGAAGGCACTTCAGATTCTTAAACCTTGGGTTGAGTGCTGTATCTATCCTTAGAAATCTCACATTGGTACCATCTTTACATGTTGTCAAATCTGCTGTGAAAGTGTTCTTAAAACGAATGTGCTGGGTCATCAACCGAGACTGCCATAACATGAAGTATGTGGCAGAATGCGGTAAAACAGAACAGGAGACATGCAATTCTTCCCCAAGGAGTTCAGTCACAAATTTAATTAACGCCTTCTTTTTTTAACAAGCATCATCAGCATGGAAGCATGTCCTCTGGAATGGTGGCCAAAGCATAAAGGGGCATATGAATATTTAGCATATCTGGCATGTAAATACCTTGCAACGCCTGCTACAAAAGTGCCATGCGAATGCCTGTTCTCACTTTCAGGTGACATTGTAAAAAAGAAGCAGTCAGCAGTATCATCTGTAAAAAACTAACTTGTTTGTTTTAGCAATTGGCTGAACAAGAAGTAGGACTGAGTGGATTTGTAGGCTCTAAAGTTTTACATTGTTTTATTTTTGTTTGCAGTTATGTATAAAAAAATCTACATTTGTAAGTTACACTTTCACGATAAAGAGATTGCACTATATTACTTGTATAAGGTGAACTGAAAAATACTATTTCTTTTATAATTTTTTACAGTGCAAATATTTGTAATAAAAATAATAATATAAAGTGAGCACTGTACACTTTGTAATCTGTGTTGTAATTGAAATCAATATATTTGAAAATCTAGAAAAACATCCAAAAATATTTAATAAATTTCAACGGGTATTCTATAGTTTAACAGTGAGATTAATCATGATTAATTTTTTTAATCTCAGTTAATTTTTTTGAGTTAATCATGTGAGTTAACTGCGATTAATTGACAGCGCTAATATAAAACTAAATAAGGCACAGGCGATGTCAGTGAATTTAGTCTCATTTAATCCAAAGTACCCTCCATTTCTTAGATTAGCTGAAACTGTTGCAGAATCTTTCACCTGCTGTACTGGAGGCTGCAGATTTATCTGTCTCAACTAGAAGAGTTTACTCTTGAGCTCAACATTTTCAAATAGCCCCTTGGGCTCAAGCTGGAGATGAGTGCTGAGGAGATTTTCAAAGTTAGTGTCTGAGTGGTGCCCAGTTGTCAGAATGCTTGCTCTAAACTGGCCAGCCAAATCCCCCAGCAGAGCACCCAACAGCAACCTTTTGAACATTTTCCTGTGTATGTGTATAGAACTTCACAACAATGCTTTAGCAGAGGATAGAGCACTACTAGGCAGACACCCTTACAATCTGATCAGAGCACATGCAATTCCAAGGGAGTTTTGTCTCCTTCACTGACCTCTCTGCTAAGTCTGCCAATCAAAGCTGTCTGTTAGCAGCAACAGTGAAGGCAGTTTATGGGGACCCCTGGTTTCTAGGAAGTGAGTTGAGATGCACCAAGTCCTGACTCTTTCCATGTAAGCTATAGAGCTCCCTACTCTGTAGAGAAGCAGGCTTCAGGGACAGGGGAAGCTGTGATTAGGTTGGGAGTTACAGGCCAATGCTCCCTATGGCCCAGCCAGCTCAGCAGTTCTGCAACCCTACATTCCTGGTAGTGGGGCTAAAACTGACTCTTTTGGGCGCCCTTGTCCCAATTCCCTTCTGCCCTAGGTCCTTGAGCCTTCTCTAGTGTCAATCCCTCTTCGGCCCTAGGCCAACTCCAGTCTCATAGACTGTAAGGTCAGAAGGCACCTGAGCCCTATAGCAGGTGTTTCTTTTGTAAAATTGTGTTCATTGGAGAAGGAGAAGAAAAGGAAACGTTTGGCTACTTGTAAGGTATCAGTTAGATTCTGAGGGTCCTGATGGCTCACCGTTGGGGTGGCTAAACTGTGACCTCCAGCCTCTTGGATTGCTCTTACAAAAATTTCTTTTCCTGCCAATAATATCACAGCTATGACACACGTCATCCAGTGAAGTCATAATTGGGCACAGATCACACTTTTTTGTCCTTTACTTGCCAGTGTCATTCAAAATCGCTTCACTAATTTAATATAAACATAAAAATTAAAGACGGAAAAGCCCCATTGGGTCCCAGCTAGTCTGTTCCCACAACAAATAAAATACACCGTTACCTTGATATAACGTCTCCCGATATAACACGAATTTGAATATAACATGGTAAAGCAGTGCCTTGGGGGTGAGGGGGTGGAGCTGTGCACTCCGGTGGATCAAAACAAGTTCAATATAACATGGTTTCACCTATAAAGCAGTAAGATTTTTTGGCTCCCAAGGACAGCATTATATCGAGGTAGAGGTGTATTGTTCCCTACACTGTAGTTGTTAATGCTTTGTCCCAGAAATGTTCCAAACATTGGGATGTTTGTTGCTTCCCTTGGGAGACTATTCCCCAGCCTTATAGCAGTGTGTGATTATACACAGTAGCAAATGTGTGCTACTGTGCCTATATAAAGTAGCAAATTGCTTTGACAGTTGCTCTGAATAAGGGCTTGTCTACATGGGGAAACTGACAAGCATAATTTTTCTGCTATAGCTAAACTGGTGTAACTGCTTCACGTGGACACTTTATTCTGGAATAAAAATAACTAGATTCCAGAATAATTATTTTGTTATAGCTATGCCAATCAATCTCCCCCTTTAGATAAGCCCTAATCTCTGTTCCTGAGTCTGGCTTGTAGATTAACATACAAGTATATATAATAAAGCAGCAGGATCATGTGATTATCCTCCCCTCCACCTCTCTGGGAAGGTGTCATTTCATGCAGACTGAGTGCTTTCAAGATGTACAGTTATCATTGGCTTAGATCTCAGACTGGAAAATAAACAGCTTTGACCGGCTCCTCATGTTGAGGAATTTGGTACTGTCGGAGATATTCTTGTTCAAATATCCGGACAGACATCTGCACTCAGCCCTTCTTGTAGCATCCCTTTCTTTGCCCAGCTAGCTGAGAAAGGTTGACATACATGCACATGCTTACTCTTTAAGTTTACCCATTTCTTATGTACATAAGAAACCTTTAAAAAGATTTAGGGCAGGGGTTGGCAACTTGTGGCATGCATGCCAAAGGCAGCATGTGAGCTGATTTTCAGCAGCACTCACCCTGCCAGGGTCCTGGCCACCAGTCCGGGGGGCTCTGCATTTTAATTTAATTTTAAATGAAGCTTCTTAAACATTTTAAAAAGCTTATTTACTTTACATACAACAATAGTTTAGTTATATATTATAGACGTATAGAAAGAGACCTTCTACAAACGTTAAAATGTATTACTGGCACACGAAAACTTACAGTAGAGTGAATAAATGAAGACCTGGCGCACCGCTTCTGAAAGTTTGCTGACCCCTGATTTAGGGTCTTGGCTGGCCCTCAAATATATGCACATTCAAATAGATCCATCTGCCAGTCATGTGGCATTGGGGAAGGAGGCCAATGCAGAATCCAGCCTTTTTTAATATGAGAAGGCTTTCTCAAACAGGAGTTGCCACTTGTGTAGGGAAAGCCCCTGGCAGGCCAGGTTGGTTTGTTTACCTGCCCCGTCCACAGATCCAGCCGATCGTGGCTCCCATTGGATGCTGATCGTGTCTCCGGGCCAATGGGAGTCACGATCGGCCGGACCTGCAGACAGGGCAGGTAAACAAACCAACCCGGCCCACCAGGGGCTTTCCCTACACAAGCGGTGACCCCTGTTAGAGAAACCCTGCAGTATTTGCCCTCTCCTCCATGCACTCTGCCTGATTATACACAGCAGCAGTGAGACCTGCCTGCTCATCTGGGTGTTTGGGAGGGGGGTAGGGTGGGGAAGCATGCCTGGGGCCCAAGCAGAGGTGGTGGCAGGTGAAGGAAAATGAGGGGTGCCAATAGGAACCAGACGACCAGTGCTGGCACCCTCCCAGTTCTGGGGGGGGGCCAGGTGCCCCTCTGTGCCAGGTCAAGGAGCAGTCCCTCTCCGTCGCCTGGCAGAGGAAACATCGAGCCTCTCCCAAGGAATAATGCACCCAGTACCGGGCTCCCTGACGGGAGACCAGAAAGGACCCCTCAAGAGCCTCTCCATCATGTGCTGCTGGCAGTAGCTGGATCCGCACCTGCTGGCAGAACAAAAGGATGTGGCAGAGGGTGGGGTCCTTGCAGCCTAACAGGAGAAGGCTGATAGTAGAGAACGGGTTCCCCAGGGTGGAAAGGAGAGGCAGAAGGGCAACACTGGGAGGGAAGGGTAAAACAGAGGTTAAAAGCCACCCATAAACCCAGGTCCTCCAGGGGCTTGAGGGGGACTTAGAGGCCCCCACCACCATGAGGCTCTTCTTCACCATCTTTTGGGTGGTGGCCTCCAATGCCAAGAAGATGACAACCTTCCCCTACTTCTTGGAGGCCACCATGCTGGCTGCGGGCCCCACCATCAGTGCCAATGCCCTCGCATAAGGTCTCTGCAGAGCATTTGTTTGGCTAAAACAGGGTTGGCAACCTTTCAGAAGTGCTGTACCGAGTCTTCATTTATTCACTATAATTTCAGGTTTCTCCTGCTGGTAATACATTTTAACATTTTCAGAAAGTCTCTTTCTACAAATCTATAATATATAACTAAACTATTGTATGTAAAGTAAATAAGGTTTTTAAAATGTTTAAAAAGCTTAATTTAAAATTAAATTAAAATGAAGAGCCCCCCCCAGACTAGTGGCCAGGACCTGGGCAGTGTGAGTGCCACTGAAAATCAGCTCGTGTGCCACCTTCGGCACCCTTGCCATAGGTTGCCTACCCCTGGGCTAAAACATATAAGGTGTAGTAATAACGCAGTGACAGTAGAGGGCACCACGGACACACAAACCAATATCCTACATAAGTAGGGATGGGAGCAAGTGACTGGCTAAAATCCATTCCTGTGTTGCCTTCAGGACTCTAGTGTGGGATTTAACGGTCATTCCCACAGGTGAAAAGCAGGAGTGAGTAGGCTCCATTTAGTAAGGGCTGGGAGCTCTGTGATTATAGTCCCTTGTTGTGTGGCCTGAGGATGGTGAGGCTTAGGGCACATCCATATGAGTGTCCCTGGTCTGTGCACTCTGGACTCCTGCTTCAGAACTGATGAAAGGAGCTGGGGAGGCTACTGGAGAAGTCTCCTCTTGTTATTGCTAGGAACAGCTTGTGTCCTATCCGTGCTACAGGTCTATCACATTCCCTGCTCTTGGAGGTCACTGGCCTTTCTGCAGCTATCTGTAAAATCCTGAGCACATCTCACCAGATCTGGCTAACATCAGTGTGGCAGTGACCCATCTGCATTCCTAATGTGGGGAATACAGGGACAGGCAGATGGGGAAGGAAGCCTCCGTCACCACTCAGAAGAGGCCTGGCCCCTGCTGGAATCCAGCCTACGGGACTTTGTCACTTTGTTTCCTCCCACCCCCAAGCTTATTCCCTTGGCAGCACCCCTCCCAGAGAGTGCAGCAGGGGATTCATTGGGCAGGCCCCTGGAAGCAAGGCTGAACCCAGGGTCTAAATACTCCCAAATAGCGGCATTAATTACTATTAAAAACACACATTTATATCTCTCTCACCTGCTTTAAATCCTGTGAAATTAGATTTCCCACCCATTCCCTCCAGCCTTGGTAGCAGGGGTGTTGAGGTGTTTTATGGACCTATAAAGCCCTGCAGTGCCTGTAGCGTACACTGGCTCTTATTTATGAGGCCGTGAACAGGCAACCTGGTTGCACAGTTGAGCCCCCATGGTGATTTCATTTATTTCTCTTGGATGAAACAATCTCCTCAGCTTCTGTTCCTCAGAGTTTCTTTTTTGGGGGATGGGGGTGAGGGAGGAGTGGCTGATGCAGAAAGCAATATGCTGCTGCAAACCGTGGCAGAGAGCATCACTTGGAAGCATTACACCTGTTAGGGGTGGGATTACTATGGTTGGGGCTCATGGGTGCTGGAGGAATCTTCAGTGGCAGAGTTGCTTCCCTGTTGCTCACGTGCCACCTGCTGGGACAGGCTGAGATTGGAATATCTGGGAGCTCCTCACAGCCAGTGTATCTGTCCCATTCTCTATAGCAGTTGCTCTCAACCTTTCCAGGCTCAAATAAATCAATTGTAATATAAATATTGTACTTACATTTCAGTGCATTGTATATGGAGCAGTATAAACATGTCATTGTCTGTATGAAATTTTAGTCTGTACTGACGTTGCTAGTGCTTTTTTATGTAGCCTGCTGTAAAACTAGGCAAATCTCTAGATGAGTTGATGTACCCCCTGGAAGACCTCTATATACCCCCAGGGGTACACATACTCCTGATTGAGAACCACTGCTCTATAATATTTTTTAAATATTTAATATATGGAGATATACCTCTCTCATAGAACTGGAAGGGATCCTGAAAAGTCATTGAGTCCAGCCCCCTGCCTTCACTAGCAGGACAAAGTACTGATTTTGCCCTAGATGACCCCCTCAAAGACTGAGCTCACGATGCTGGGTTTAGTAGGCCAGTGCTCAAACCACGGAGCTATACCTCCCCCCCGCAAGCTGGGGCTGGAGCTCCTCATAGCCATGAGTATTTGGAGGGAGTGAGAAATTTGCCTCTGCTGTGGCCTTGGGGAAGTCCCTTCAGCACACATTTTCAGAAGCGGCCTCCATTTTGGGGTGCTCAGCTTGAGATACCTTGTACTTGGTTTTTTCAAAGGTGCTGAGTACCAACAATTCCAACTGAAGTCAAGAGGAATTGAATTGCAGGTGCTCAGCAGCTCTGAAAAGTCAGGCATGAGGACTCTCATGCTGAGCACCCAAAAACTGAGGCACCGCAAAACCCCTGCTTTTGAAAACTTGGCCTAACCTCTCTGACTTGGTCTCTGTCTATAAAGTGGGGCTAATGATTCATCCACTTCACAGGGGCGTTGTGAATGTGTTGTCATCATAGATTAGTCAGTTGCTACTGGATAGCTGCCAAATATCACCTGAAGGCACACACTAGGCTTAGAGACTAGTGAGCTACAGACCCCACATTTCTTTGTTGCAGAGCTAGCAAGGAGCACGCAAACTTCTGTTTTTATGTAGGCCCTGCATAAAATAGTGATCATTACTATTTATTTGAAAATATACATTATATATTGGCAGTAGCATGGGCAACCACTTCCTACTGGATTGAAACAATTTTACAACCCATCACTTGTTGATCCTCACCTTGATGGTGTGTTTAAAGGTACAATATGCATGCGGACTGATAACTGATGCACTGTGGGCTGTGGTGAACCACTCCTGCTCCTTGTCAGAATTGCCATGGGCAAAGTGTACAAGGCTAAGGTGGAAGAGAAATTAGGAAGTTTTCTTCCATTTAATTTCCCTGTCACTTGCTCAGGCCTCAAAATGCTTCCAGATTCTTTGACCTGTTGGAGACGGGATGCATCTCTGGGGAACTGGCCAAATTTGTGTGCGAGTGGCAGCCTGCCAGGGAGAAATGGATAGATATCACTTTCTTTCAACTCCTGAGCTGAGCATGTAAATTTATAGATTAGATCCTGATAAACGATATCTCACTTCTCCAATACCATCTTCAAAATCAATTTTTAAGGCAGGGTCAGCTGGGGAAAACAAGGGTCAACTCTTCTCTTTCTTTGTCTTGGCTTCATTCTCTCTGTTCACATTTAAATCAGCCTCCTGCTTCGGAGCCAGGCTTTGGGGCAAGAGCATTTGGAAGAAGTCAGGGACATGCTAATGAAGCTTCCCCAGACCCAGGGTTCTAACTGCCACAATGGTCACCTCAAACATGACTTGTGTCATTCTCCTCAGGATCTCACAAACATGCACTCATCTCAGGAGAGCTCCAGCCTGGGCCAGCTTCTTTTCTCTCTGTGACCCCAGCTGCTCTGGTGAAAGGGACTAGGACATAGGCAGTCTTGTCTAACAATCACAGCTGGGCTGAGGTCTGCACACCAGGGACAGAAGTTACTGGGCTGGAGTTAGAAGAAGTGCAAGGCCAGGTTCCATAAACAAGAGTCAGGCCAGGGTTGGAGAATAGAGAAAGTACCAGGTTAGGCTCATGAGGCAGGAGTCAGGCTCCAAGTCAGAGATCAGGCAACAAGGCAAAATCCAACATAGTAACAGGCCAAAGTCTGTGTGCTTGCCCAGACAACCTCCTGGGCTAACCCAGTTAAGTAGGGGCACTTGGCCAATCAGAGGGCTGTAGGTAGGGTGATCATATTTCCCAAAGAGAAAATAGGATACCACACAGGGCACACCTGAGCTACCTGACCACTCCCACAGTCCACACAGGGCTCTCGTGAGCCTCAGCGCCTGGTGTTGCCACTTGCCCTCACTCCTGAACATTTCTGCTCCCTTCCTCTCCAGGGTGTGTGTGCCATGTTTTGGCAAAACCTGGCATTTGTCCCCTTTGCTCTTGCCTACTGATGATCAGTTGTCAAGAGCAAAGGGGACAAATGCCCAGTTTTCCCCCCAAAAGTCAGGTAATCTGGGACAGGGCTTAAAAAGGAGACTGCTCTGGCCAAAGTGGGATGTTTGGTCACCTGAGAACATAAGAACATAAGAACGGTAGTACCGGGTCAGACCAAAGGTCCATCTAGCCCAATATCTGTCTACTGACAGTGGCCAATGCCAGGTGTCCCAGAGGGAGTGAACCTAATAGGCAATGATCAAGTGATCTCTCTCCTGCCATCCATCTCCATCCTCTGACGAACAGAGGCTAGGGACACCATTCTTTACCCATCCTGGCTAAAAGCCATTTATGGACTTCACCCCCATGAATTTATCCAGTTCTCTTTTAAACCCTGTTATAGTCCTAGCCTTCACAACCTCCTCAGGTAAGGAGTTCTACAAGTTGACTGTGCGCTGCGTGAAGAAGAACTTCCTTTTATTTGTTTTAAACCTGCTGCCTATTAATTTCATTTGGTGACCCCTAGTTCTTGTATTATGGGAATAAGTAAATAACTTTTCCTTATCCACTTTCTCAATATCACTCATGATTTTATATACCTCTATCATATCCCCCCTTAGTCTCCTCTTTTCCAAGCTGAAGAGACCTAGCCTCTTTAATCTTTCCTCATATGGGACCCTCTCCAAACCCCTAATCATTTTAGTTGCCCTTTTCTGAACCTTTTCTAGTGCTAGAATATCTTTTTTGAGGCAAGGAGACCATATCTGTACACAGTATTCAAGATGTGGGCGTACCATGGATTTATATAAGGGCAATAATATACTCTCAGTCTTATTCTCTATCCCCTTTTTAATGATTCCTAACATCCTGTTTGCTTTTTTGACCACCTCTGCACACTGCGTGAACATCTTCAGAGAATTATCCATGATGACTCCAAGATCTTTTTCCTGACTCGTTGTAGCTAAATTAGCCCTCATCATATTGTATGTATAGTTGGGGTTATTTTTTCTAATGTGCATTACTTTACATTTCTCCACATTAAATTTCATTTGCCATTTTGTTGCCCAATCACTTAGTTTTGTGAGATCTTTTGAAGTTCTTCACAATCTGCTTTGGTTTTCACTATCTTGAGTAGTTTAATATCATCTGCAAACTTTGCTGCCTCACTGTTTATCCCTTTCTCCGAATCATTTATGAATAAATTGAATCGGATTGGTCCTAGGAATGACCCTTGGGGAACACCACTAGTTACCCCTCTCCATTCAGAGAATTTACCATTAATTCCTACCCTTTGTTCCCTGTCTTTTAACCAGTTCTCAATCCATGGAAGGACCTTCCCTTTTATCCCATGACAGCTTAATTTACGTAAGAGCCTTTGGTGAGGGATCTTGTCAAAGGCTTTCTGGAAATCTAAGTACACTATGTCCACTGGATCCCCCTTGTCCACATGTTTGTTGACTCCTTCAAAGAACTCTAATAGATTAGTAAGACATGACTTCCCTTTACAAAAACCATGTTGACTATTGCTCAGTTTATGTTTTTCTATGTGTCTGACAATTTTATTCTTAACTATTGTTTTGACTAATTTGCCCGGTACTGACGTTAGACTTACCGGTCTGTAATTGCTGGGATCACCTCTAGAGCCCTTTTTAAATATTGGCGTTACATTAGCTAACTTCCAGTCATTGGGTACCAAAGCCGATTTAAAGGACAGGTTACAAACCTTAGTTAATAGTTCCGCAACTTCACATTTGAGTTCTTTCAGAACTCTTGGGTGAATGCCATCGGGTCCCAGTGACTTGTTAATGTTGAGTTTATTAATTAATTCCAAAACCTCCTCTAGTGACCCTTCAATCTGTGACAGTTCCTCAGATTTGTCACCTACAAAAGCCAGCTCAGGTTTGGGAATCTCCCTAACATCCTCAGCCGTGAAGACTGAAGCAAAGAATCCATTTAGTTTCTCCGCAATGACTTTATCATCTTTAAGCGCTCCTTTTCTATTTCAATAGTCAAGGGGCCGCACTGGTTTGTTTAGCAGGCTTCCTGCTTCTGATGTACTTAAAAACATTTTATTACCACCTTTGGAGTTTTTTGCTAGCCATTCTTCAAACTCCTCTTTGGCTTTTCTTATTACACTCTTGCACTTAATTTGGCAGTGTTTATGCTCCTTTCTATTTGCCTCACTAGGATTTGACTTCCACTTTTTAAAGGAAGTCTTTTTATCTCTATCTCTTTAGCCGCAGGGTACTATCATTCTGGGTCCACAGTACTCCCCAAATGTACCTCTGTAGAGTCTTCCAGTGGCAAGGTGGGACTATCCGCTGCCTCAGACTTTCCAGACCTGGCTTCTAGTCACTGGCTCCTTGTATTTAGCTACAGCCCTGCAGATATTTGCAGATTGGATATAGATACAATTTTTTTATCTGCACAGGGCTCTACATCTAACCCCTCACAGAACAGCTCCAGTTCCAGCTCAGTTCCCTTCTGCAGTGGCTGCTCCCCCAGCACACTGGACAAAAGCAGCCCCAACATCAGTCCTCCCAGCTCTCTCTAGCATCTTGCAGTCCCTTATCAGCCATGGGGACCAGTTGGGCTAACAACTGCTCTGACGTGCACTGCAGATTAGGATGCCCAGAAAGGAAGAATCCTGAAACACAGCAGCTGCTTTCATGCTGTGGTGGCACAGTTAGGGGCCACTCAGGGGAAATTCCCCCTTTTCTCCTCAAGGTGGCACACAGTTTCTTCTTTGGAACCTGAGGTGTTTTCTGTGCTGGGCAGGGACAGCCCTTCCCTATCACTGTGGGTGAGGTAGGGAAAGGGGAAACTCACAGGTCAGGATCTTCATGCTGTCACTTGAGAGGCTTCTCCAGTAGCTGATGGACCTACCTCATTGGCTGTTCTGCTGCTTATTCTGCTTTAGGCAGCGCTCCTATTATTTAAGGAGCAGCTCCTGGCTTGAGAGTCAGGAGTAGATAGAGCTTCTGCCTGTAGCCAGTTCTGGGGCTGTGGTGGGTGTGTGTGAGCAGATGTGAAGGGCACCTGGGAGCATCTGGAGCTAGTGAAGAAGTTGGGTTCAGGTTTCATTTCAAGCCTGGAAAGAGGGATTGCTGGGTTCTCCACAAGCCACTCTGATGAGCAGAGCCCTACCGGAAGTGAGTGAATTGGTTCCCTGCCTGTGGACTGAAGTTCTCTCTACACCGAGGGTGCCACTCACAGTTCTGAGAGCAAGCAAATCAGACTCATACAGCATGTGGGGAGAGCTGAGTGTCTGATTTTCCTCCCTTCCTCTGGGGTGATGCAGAAGATTCTCCTCAACCCCAAAGGACTGCTTGCTGGGCAAATAGGCCAGGTTTGGGCTCAAATTTCTTTATCAATCCCAGCCCCTAACTTTCCAAACACCCACCTAGCCAAGCCCCTACTCCCTACCTGGCCTGCCACCCAACAAAGCCCACTCTCGATCTTTCTATCCTTGTGTCCCTTGGTTTATATGTAATTTCAGGAAGAGGGAGAAGGCATGTGCAGTGGTACCTAGGTGCAATGGGGCAGATGTGGGCATGTGTCTGACTGCCATGTATCTTGTTCCACAGGGGAGACTGTAACTTTGGGTGGCCAATGGAGCGAGTGCTGCCAAACTAAGTGGGTGTCGGGGTAGCCTGAGAGTGCTATTCGCAGGAGCTCAGTGCACAGTGGCTCTCAGCTTTTTTGCATTTGCCTTGTACCATGAGCTGGGTGACAGGGCTCATAGCAGCCTAATGGGGATTGATGGCTTTGTGTTTCCTAAGCCAACAGTGTGCAACTGCAGCTCCCAGACAAAGCAGCGGAGTCAAGAAGCGGGAGTGGTGAAGCAGGCAGAGTCTCCCACGCTGGTGGAGGGAAGGGCTTCATGAAGCATTAGCCAAAGGGCCTGGCAGGGGGAGCGGGTGCATGAAGGTGACTGTGGCAGGACACACACCTGAAGACCTAGGGTTGAGGCAGAGCTTTCACCAGGAAAGGGCCTGAGACGAAGCACCCTCTCAGGAAACATGCAGCAGGCAAGGTGTAACACTGATTTACCTTCCACCCTGCCTCACCCTCCCTATAGTCACCCCCTCCCCTCCCTGCACCACACACTCACTCTCTCTCACACACACATTGTTTATCTAATCATAAATATGAATGGGGGCGAATGGCTCTTTTATCCCCTCCATATCACTGCCTTCAAGTTGGTGCATCAGGGCATATCCTGTATTGCAGCAAGTGCAAAGAGAGCTGCAGGAGTAGGTGTAAACAAAGTACCAGGGCAGTGTAAGCAGCATGGACAGGCCTGCAACAGGCACAAGTGGGCACTTCAGAGAGGGATGGGGCAGTGAGAGCAGGTGCAGAGAGGGCAACCCGAGAAGAACATGCACATTTATCTTTGTAGAGCACAGTTTGTAAATTCCCCTGAGCCTGTTGTCGTGCACCCCAAGGCCACCTTCAAAGGCCCAATCCACTGTCACGGCCTTAGCCCTGTCCAGCCTACTGAACAAAGCAGCCTCTGCTGAGCCAAGTGACCTGACTGGCCAAAGAGGCTCAAAGTGCTTGTAGCAGGGGAGAAATTATGTATGGCCCCAGTTAGAGAGCCCCAGGAAGAGAAAACTTTCTGGAGAGAAGTTGTCCCAGTCAGTGCTTGCCTAGGAACCCATGTCCTCTTTAGTGCCTTCACGAGAAGGTTGGATGGCTGTAGCCGATAGCAGGCTCCTCCTTACATATATGGAGTCAATAAAGTCCCTAACCCATCTCTGCTGACTTCATGGCACAGAAGCATTGCCAGGAACTTCCCTTCCCCCAGTCATCCACTTTCTCGTGAGCCAGGCAGTGTCTGCTGGGCATCAATCCCCTGGGCACTGAACGGCTTTGGCCATGTCAGCATGTGCACAGGAACTGGGGGATGTTCTTCCTCAGCAGGGGAAGCAATGTGTATTGTCTATGGAACACTGCCAGCCACTCGGCCCTATGCAGAAGAGAGCAGGACAGGGCCTACTCGACAGAGCTAACAATATTAGACACAGCCTGAGCATCCTGGATTAAGCATAGCTCTGCTGCAACCCTACTGAAGTTGATGTAAGTAACCCACAGACACAGTTGAGTCTCATTATATTCAGGGCCCTGGGTATTTTGTGATTCAGTTGCCATGACCTTTGCAAGAGAATCCATTCCTTGCCCTAGGTACATGCTCTTGAACTTTCATTAAAACAAAAAGAGCTAGGAAAAAAAAATTCCAAATGTGACCAATGTATAACGGATGCAGTAAAGCCTGCCTGAGCCTGCAGACAGCCTGAAACAATGGTTTGCAGATATGTGAACTTCCTCATTTGTCTCTGTTAGGCATTAACCCTGAAGCATAATAACACAGTGTCCATTGCTAACTATTTTGGGTGGTTATTTTAACATTTGAGTAACGTGCTTATCACCAGAACTATCTCCCATGCCTTCCTAGGTGCCAGAAGTTTCAGCTGTCCCTTCTCCACTACTAAAGCTTCTAATGCACAGCAATGCAGTTACAGTACAAAATTCTGCAGCACACTGAATATTAAAAATTGCGGGACAGCAGAGAAAAAATTGAATTGAATTTCAAATTGAAAAACACAGGTGGGGGGGATGGTTGCGATTCAGTTCAGATTGAATTCAATAAAACCTTCCATTCTAGGGTGCATTTCTGAAGCTGCTACAGAATGTACCATCAGCTGCACTGCATGACACAGAATAGGGGAGTCTTGCTGCAGAATTTAGGTCAAGCTTGCTAGGGAGCATGAGGACTTGGTTATTATTAAATCCATTCAGTTAGCACTAATGCAACACTAAGGGAGAGGTGCGAGGTCAGCTCCTCCCTAGGATTCCTCTCCTGAAGGATCAGGGGACCAAAGAATGAGAGGTGCCCAAGAGCTGCTGTGCCCCTGGACTGATGAGAGGAGAGCAAGGGGACAGCCCTCAGGCACTGTGCTCTGGGATCAAGGTCCCTCATGGGGCAGGGAAGGTTGCCCTGCCCACCAACAGCTGAAGGAGGAAAATGACTTTTTCAAAAGGTAGCTAGGGAATACAGGGCAGAGCTCAGACAGGCAAGGGAGAGGCTGTTGTGAGCATGCCAATGAGCAACATCCTCTCCTCTATGGCCCCCTGTCATTCCAGCTGGCTGCACAGGAGCATTATCACCATAATTATATTTGTACTTTTTAATCTCTGGCTCTAGTTGGAGTGATGCTGAGTAGTCTCACACCCAGAACATTAATGATAGCATTGCAGGGGAACAGGGGAGCCAGGCACCTGGGAAAGAGACAAAGGGAGGTGGGCAACAAGCCCAAAGAGACAGCAAGGCTGCAACCTACTTAGCCAGCTCCACTGGGTCACCCTGGGATGAACTGTGAAGACCTTATCCATTGTTTGGCAGGGAAAACATTAACATATTGTCCCAAAACAGGAGATGAATAAGAGGCATCTGCCTCACTGTTGGGATTGCCCGGGAGCCCAGGCATAGGGAGGCCACTGGGTAGGGCTGATTGCTCCATCAGGGGAAGTGAGTAAAGGAGAGAGCTGGCAGTGGAACCGACATGGAGCTAGGAGTGCAGCATGGCTCAGGTGATACCCGAGGAAGACTCATTCATGCTTCCTTTTTGAACACAGGCTATATTACTACATTGCATACATACAAAATAATGGGATTTAAATTAGCTGTTATCATTGAAGAAAGAGATCTCGGAGACACTGTGGGTAGTTCCCTGAAAACATCTGCTCAAAGTGCAGCAGCAGTTCAAAAAGCTAATGGAATGTTAGGAATTATTGAGAATGGGATAGATAATAAAACAGAAACTGTCATAATGCCACAATATAAATCCCTGCTACGCCTACATCTTGAATACTGCATGCATGTCTAGTCACCCCATCTCAAAAAAGCTATATTAGAATTGGAAAAGGTGAACAGAAACACAACAAAAGTGATTAGGGGTATGGAACAGCTTTTATATGAGGAGCGATTAAAAAGACTAGGACTGTTCAGCTCCATAAGGGATGACTAAGAGAGATATGACATATCTATAAAATCATGAATGGTATGGAGACGGTGAATAAGGAAATGTTACTTATCTCTTCACATAACACAAGAACCATGGGTCACCCAATGAAATTTATAGGCAACAGACACACCTACATTGGACATTTCCCCCACCTTCTCCCCAGCCTGTGTTAGCTGCCTTCCACCATTCCCCCCACCTCTACAAGACAATGCAGTAAATGAGCCAGTACATAGCCCCAGCACCATCAGCCTGAGTGTTGTCAGTATCTCCACTTACAATCACATGATGGTGAAGCAAAGGGGCACCTTTGTGCTAAGAATCGATCCTGAGCTGCTGGTTCTGTCTCCTTCCTCACCGGTATTAAGTCCTGGGTTGCTGGGAATTCCCAACACTTAACAGCAAGATGTATGACTCTGACAGTGCCTACACTGCATGAGTGTGCCCATAATATTGGCTAAACTCCCCAAGTCCTGTCCCCGTCCATGTTGGCTTCAGACTTCCTTAGTTTACCAGAAGCCCTGCTCAGGAATTGAGAGGGGCTGATCCCCAGGATGTTCCCTATGATCCTGTTTGTCTGTTAATTCTAGTCCTCAAGCAACTCTCTGGTCTTCTTGGATGTTTGTTAAGATTTTAACCCAAAGATCTCATGTTGCGTGCTGGGATTGTGACATCAGAGGTTACTCAGCCAGACACCTTGTTAGACTAATTATTTGCCTACTGCAATCCCAGTGGTCCAAAGATTTCCTGGAATGTTACAGGCCCTCAGGACGTTTGTGGGTAATACCATGGCTCCCTCCATGGTGGGGAGTTTAGTTTCATCCATTAAATCTCTGATGCTCACAGTCCTGGGAGCAAAGTGAAGATCATTATCCTCATGTTACAGCTAGGGAAACTGAGGCACAGACAGTTGCCCCACATCACACAAGTCTGTGGCAGGACTAGAAGTAGTGCCCAGGAGTCCTGTGCTGAACCTACTAAACCATGCATCTTCCCATATAAATATCTAATAGCAATTTTAATATTATCTATAAACAGCATTAGATTCATCTCCCTACTTGCCCTTGAACAAACACCTTCCCCTGATTTCCACTCAGTCGTCAGAGGGACCAGAGGTTCCTTTGAGCAATATACTGAATAAAATAGAATAAAAACCAAACATCCGAATGAGTTCCAATCTGCACAGAAGCCATGCCGTATTGCCTTAACCCCTCCTGCACCCCTAGTGGGTTGGCTGCTGTGGCAGGAAGGAGGGGGCGCCCAAGAGGAGCAGGTGCCAAGGTCCAGCAGGGAATCTAATGGCAGTGCTAGTCCTGCTAAGTAAGTGATTCCGAGGGAGAGAGAGGAAAGGCCTGTCTGTTTGGATCCATCCGTCAGGCTGCAGGTGATCACTGTGCAGGGTTAAAGAGAGTGAGCGAGAGCCAAAGGGAAACAAAGCCGCTGAGGCGTGAAACGCCTGGAGGCAGCTGAGGACAGAGAGAGAGAGGTGAAACCAGTACAAAGCTCTGGGGTGAGAAGAAAATGAAACCAGTTGCCATTCTGCCCGGTGCAGATAACTCTGCTCCTGTGTCCCCATCTCCTCACCCCTCAATTTTTGTGGGAGAGGGTGGCAGTGACATGTTGCACCCTGGGGACAGAGGGTGGCTTGCTCTCCCACTTGGATGAGAGCCTTGCTCTAAGAATTCTCCTCTTTCTAGCTTACATCTTGTCAAATGTTCCCTGCAAATCAGAGGCAGACAACTGGCACCACCACCCCATCACCATGGCTTACCCTGGCTTTGCCAACCGGATGCCCCAGTAACTGCACCCTCCCCCAGGCCTGAACTCTGTGTCCCTGGGTATATTAGTGCCGAGTGTTAATTCTGCATTAACTGGGCTGTTGTGAGCCTAATTGCCTGATAAATGTAATTGAATCTTATGGATTACCCGGTGTTATTACATGGAGCCATTTAAGGGAGTTAATGGGAGCTAAAGTGCTGTTGTAATTCCTCCTGCCCTTGCTGTAGCATTGCAGCTATTCTCTGTCCTGCTCTGGTTCCCTTCCTCACCATAGTCTGGATCCAAGCTCTGCCTTTGTCTCTGTGCTTGGTGGATATAGGCTGCATCTGCATTCCTTTCCCTCTGGAGTTTTGCCTTCTCATTTCTTGGGGCTACCACTTGAGAACTGGTTCACTGCAACTTTGCAAGGGAGTGGGTGCCTGAGCCCCCCACAGTGGAGTCAGCTGGAGATGGCGGAGGAAGCATCCTGCCCTGGGGATCCTCGTGTAGCCAATGAGAGCTGTTTTGCTGATGTAACACTTTTAACTGATGCCTCATGGGTTGCGTGGAATCTCTTCCTTGCAGATGCTGTTGAATAAAGCTCATTATTTTCTATCTCACTCCCCTCTGGACTCTTAAGTATTACCATGCCAAACCCACCAAAATTATACTATAAGTTACTTATAACCAGGCAAAGAAACTTCTTGAAGATGCATTTCTAGTTGCATTTCCCAGTCCATGGAATGAGCTCACACAAACGGCTGCATTTCTTAATCATCAAACTTACCTGCAGCCTTCGTATAGAGGGGTAGAAACATGCTTCTCTGCAGGGATAGACTTATGACTGAGACTCATGGGTGAAGGTAGATAATCTGTAGGCCCAGTAATTATAGCATGCAAGGGGAGAAAGATGTGACACACAGAAGTGTTGATAAGAGACTTTTTTATTTCCTGGCTCCAGTCATTTTACATGAATCAAAGGGATAGAATGTTAATACTATGGTCACACAACAGGGCACAGTAGCCACTGTGTCTAGTGGCTATAATCTTCCCTGTTCCTCTTAATAAAAAAATCAAATGAAAACAAACATATCAATTAATCCCAGTGCAGTCAACATAATAAACCCACAGCTAGAGATGTCTACAATGAAGGTCAGGGTAGGCCACCTGAACCCCAGTAGATGGAAGGAGGTCTCTTACTGGACATCTGTCAATAACCCCAGTGGCTTTCTAACCACACAGCCACTTCTTGCTCACAAGCTAGGTCTTTTGGCAGTGGCCTGTTCAGATGCCAAGATGGTTCTGCCACACGGAGCCACTGTCAGTGACTAGGTGGGTGTATGTTACTTCTCTCCATAGGACTCTGGATGTCTTTGAGAAAGAGGGAGCTAGTGTTCCCTTTGGTTTGTGTGATGTCTTCTGCTCCTCCTGGAGGACTGACCCTCAGGTGTGGTCAAGGTCAGATATCTTAGTGCTCATAGTAAACCTATGACCTTGGCAAACTGCCAGCCACTTTCTGTTTGGAATCTAACCTTCTCTCCCACTTGCACTGCATGCAATTGTCTGGTATTTTTGTACATAAGAATATAAGAACGATCATACTGCATCAGAAATATGGTTTATTTAGCCCAGTATCCTGTCTTCCAACAGTGGCCAATGCCAGGTGCTTTAGACGGAATGAACAAAACAGGCCATCATTGAGTGATCTGCCCCCTGTTGTCTGCTCCCAGCTTTTGGCAAAGAGAGGCTAGGGACACTCAGAGTATGGGGTTGCATCCCTGCCCATCCTGGCTGATAGATCCATTAATGGATTTATCCTCCATGATCTTTTATCTAGTTCTTTTTTGAACCCAGTTATACTTTTGACCTTTACAACATTCCTTGGCAAGGAGATCCTCAGGCTGACTGTGCACTGTGTGAAGAAGTACTTCCTTATGTTTTTTTTTTTTAAACGGCTGCCTGTTAATTACACTAGGTGACCCCTAGTTGTTGTTTTATGTAAAGGAGTAAATAACATTTCCTTATTTGCTTTCTCCACATCAGTCAAGATTTTATAGACCTCCATCATATCCCGTTTTGTATATCTTTTTTCTAAGATGAAAAATCCCAGGCTTTTTAATCTCTTCTCATAGGGAAGCTGTTACCCTTCTCTGCACTTTTTCCAATTCTAATATATCTTTTTCCAGATGAGGTGACCAGAACTGCACGCAGTATTCAAGATGCAGGCATACCATAGATTTATATAGTGGTTATGATATTTTCTGTCTTATTACCTATCCCTTTCCTAATGGTTCCTAACATTTGTCATGTCAATGCTGCTGCACATTGAGTGGACGTTTTCAGAGAACTATGCACAATGACTCCAGGATCTCTTTCTTTAGTGGTAACACCTAATTTAGACCCCATCATTTTAGAAATGTAGTTAGGATTATGTTTTCCAATGTGCATTACTCTGTATTTATCAACACTGAATTTCATCTACCATTTTGTTGCTCAGTCACCCAGTTTTCTAGTATTTCCTCTGCTGTAGCTTTCTGGGTGTGATTCTTTTGTAACTACTTTAGGGTTAATGATCTCCATTTCTTTACCAGGTTCTCCTGTCATTACTAGTAGTACTAAGGTAGTGCAGAGAGGTCTCAACTGAGATCAGAGCCCCCCCCCCCATGCAAGGCACTGTACAAACACATAGGGTACGTACACAACAATTAAACACACACGGCTGGCCCAGGTCAGCTGAGTTGGGCTCCCCAGGGTCGGGCTGCAGGGCTGTAAAATTGCTGTGCAGACATCTGGGCTTGGCCTAGAGCTCAAGCTCAGGGACCTCGTGAGCAGGGAGGGTCGCTGTGGGTCTTTTATTCCAGGGTAAGATACGCTCTCTGCTCCAAGCAGTTTACAACTTAAATAGACCAGATCAACAAAGGGTGGGGAAAAAGGAGGATTATTATTACCCCTGTTGTATAGATGGGGAATGAAGCATTGAGAGATTAAGTAACCTGCTGAATGCCATGCAATACCTCTGTGGCAGAGCCAAGAATCGGGCCCCAATTGTATACCAGTGCTGTGAGTAAAAGATCAACAATTTTCTCTTCCAGACCAAGATTCAGAAAGCTTCATTTATTCCATATTTGTCAAACAAAAAAAATTAGGCCTTGCCTAGACTAGAGGGAGAGAGATTGAATTAACTTTCTATCGGTAGGAAGCACCCTCCCAACCCCACACAAATTGTCTACAATGGATTTTTCATTGCCCCATCAATCAGTACAGGAGTGGGTGTAAGTCTCAGGGCATTTTAGCTTAATAGATTAAAGCACATGGATGCATTTCACCACCAAGGCAAGAAATAATCTTCCCACAGTTCCCTAGCACCCTCTGGAGGAGTCCCACAACACAGAGCAAAAACACTGCCCTAGGTACATGATACCAGTGAGCTATGCCAAAATGAGAGAGACAGTGAGATCTTACAGTGGCACAGCACCATGAGTGTAGACATCCTCAAAGTTTGAATGTTAATTCAATCAATTGCTATCACACTGAATGATTTTCCTACTGTAGGCAAGCCTTCTATTTACACACACCAACCTGTAATAAGGATTGATATGCAGGAGTGCTGGAAAGAGACCAGTCTTCATTTCCAGGCCAGTGCTTTGGCTCAAAGTTTCAAAAGGTTATATCGCCTCCTGATGTATGGCAGGGGTCAATATCCACTAATTCCAGTGGCTGCTGTTAGGTTTTGCATTCCATTTCCGTGCCCACCTCAGTTCAGCCTCTGATAAAACAGTGTATTGTATGTTTTGATGTAGTGCAGCATTTATACTACACTCTCAGCATAAGACCTTGTCTACAGCAGGTGTTTTGGGGGGAAAGTCACCCACCTTTGCAGCTCCTAATCACCTTATAACACAAGGATCGGGAGCCGCTGAGGGGTTAGTGCTAGCTAATTGGAGGCCGGCTGTGACTGCGGTTTTCATGGCTCAGATTTCATGAGCCTGCCCTCTCCTTGATGGAGGGGAGTGGGTACAGCAGCAGCCCAGACATAAGCACAGATGTTTCATTTGCTTCTTGGATCCCATCCTGTTTTTTTCCTCTTCCCCTAATTCCAGGATTTGGCTACATCTCTTGTCCAATTCATATTCCAATGTCAACACTGCATAATTTTCTGTGAACACCAACAGCTTTTCCTTGGAGCTTGAGGGGGAGGGGAAAATGAGCCGGCTCAGTCCCAGCCACAAGTGGAACAAATTGTAAGGACGGAGCTGAGCCCTTTGTGGGATGAAAAGAAGAGAAGGGGGGTCTCCTCCACTGCACACCTGTCTGTTCTCCTCTCCTCCTCTGCCACCCTCTCTATCATTTGTTTGGCCACAAGTGAAATGAGTTTGCTGGTCCCAGCCCAAAGTTTAGAAAGTGTCTGGACTATCAGACTGGAGGCAGCTGAGCTGGGTTAGTTTAATCCCTTGCTTTCCAGACTGCGGCCCCTAGGGGGTGAATATGAAATGGACTGATGGGGGGAGATGGAGGAAGAACACAGCCTCAGGAATCTGAGAGATCCTGGCACCTCCCACTGCTACCTGCAGCAAGGAGCTCCCCTCTGCCGTAAGCATCTGAGCCCTGCCTCCTCCTGCAGACAGCTCCCACTGCCGGCCAGTCTGCTGCCCTGGGGGATGCTGACCCATACCTTTGGTTGGGTTTGGCACCAGCAGAGCTCATGGCAGCTCAGACAGTTTCACGCACTAGTCTCCTCCTGCATCAAAACCCTCAGAGAATCCCTTTTTTAAAAACCAGCCTTTGAAGATGCTAGTTGCCATGGAAACATGCTTTAAAGAGACTGCCTTTTTTCTTGCTTGATCTTGAGAGCTTGTTACCATAACAACTGGGCCCTGCCCCTCCCTTAGCTCAGTCTCCCTATTGGGTTTTGAGCCCCAAACCAGGTCATCACCATTTGCTGAAGAAAACCACAAAAATGGGGTGAAACCTCAAATGAGTCAAGTGTGTTGCTGGTGACTCCGACTTGACAGTCTCCCCGCCTTTCTCTGTCATTAGGACTACTCCTAAGTTAGGGGGGCACTCTTGATGTTGGCGCCTGAGGGCTTGTCTAACACATGCAGAATCTCATCCCAGCAGGTGAGAGTCTTCCAGTCTCCGTACTGCAGTAGCACACAGAGTCCCCCCGCATTAGGTTCAGGGCCCAATTGAGCTGGGCACTATATTGACATATAAGGGCATGGACATATAAGGGTCCCTGCCCCCATGGGCTTAGATCTCTGCTGTCCCTGGGACAGCTTGTTCCCTGCCTCACTTCTCTCTTACTTCCTCATTTATTTCTCCTGTCAGTACCGTGGCAGCTTCTTTGCAGTGGGCCTTTTAATTGATGGGGTGGGTGGCTTACTGGACAGAGCACTGAACTGGGATTCAGGAGACCTGAGTTGTGTTCCTAGCTCTGCTGCTGGGTGACCTTGGGCAAGTCACATCACTTTGCTATGCCTCAGTTTCCCTATGAGTAAAATAGGGATAGTGATACTAGCCTACTTTGTAACATGCCTTGAGCTCTACTTATGAGAAGCAATATATAAAATCTACATGGCATTAATTTCCCCCAGCTTCATCTGGCTGTATCAGTGGCCAGGTGAAGTACTGGATTTGAAGTGGTGTAATGCCCTCTAGTGCCTCGCCAGTGACACGTATGAGGAGGATGCACACTGGGGTGATTGTTTCTGAGATTGGGCTGCTGTTTTGGCAGCACTGGGTGCCTTACAGAAATACACCGCAAAGAGAGGGCAAGAACTAGTGAAATGACCCAGCCTGTCACCTCAGCCCCCCAAATGCTGGTTACTTCTCCCTCCACACATAGGAATTGAAACAACTCCTGGAGCATTAGAGACACAGACTTCACAGAAGCCTCCATAGCAGTGCAGGGAGGTACAAAATGGGTTATGGAAACCTCGTTTTGCTGCCTGCTGGGAGTAGTGTGTGTGTGGGGTCCTGTGAAGGCTACACCTGGGTGAGGAGTCAGTCAATCCAGTAACAGTGTCTATAGCAGAGGCCCCATCCTGCAGCTCATGGTAAGTTACTAATGGGGACCCTCTCACATGAATAGTTTTAAAACAGCCTTCACTCTGAGCTTGTTCAAATGGAAAGGACATTAAATATTAAATAAACTCCTCCTCCTTGTTGCTTTTTGCTTCCTAGTGGTATTTTTTTCAGTTTGGACAAGAATAGACTGCTCAATTTCTCATTTATTTCCAGCTAGTTTCCCATTCTGGGTCTCATGCACTAGCCCAGTGCTACAATGCTAGGACCGCACACACAGTGGAGGAATGTTAAGATATTTGATCTCTGATTTCCACTGGAATTTTTAAGAGTTAATGGAAATGTTTCCATTTTGGTACAAATCCCAGATCTGAATCAAATGGAGCCTAAAATGCCACCTTAAACAAACCATCTACACATCAGCAGCTTTGGAGCAATCTATGACAGCTACAGGACCTTGGAAGCATGCAACTTCAAGTTTCAAAGGACTATTATATTGAGATGTGCTAAGCCTGATGGACCCAGGGATTAGTCAGTCTTCTGTATCTATAAATGTTATATGTACCTTTGGGAGCTGGGGATTGTATTCTATCTCCACGGGGGAGGGTTACCAAGCTTTTCTCAGGAATCAAAACTAGCAAGGGTGGGGTAGGGCTAAAACAACTTCAAAGAAGTCCCATCTGCTGGGGGAGAGTTGCTCAGGCCCAACAGACAAAGAAAGTCTTGGGGGTAAGGGATCAGCCTGAAGTAGCTGAGGGGTCCCTCATTTTGATCCAAAACTGACATGACATGGTAACCAAGAGGGTAACCCTGCTGGAAGGGATTGAATCTGCCAGAGTCTCCCTGTGGAAGAGCAGCAGCTGGGGGTAGACTGTTTATTGCTTTAGGATATGTTTTCTCTGCACTGCTTTTGTCCTTGTGCTGTGTTTTATGAAAGCTGGCTGGACACTGGTAATCAGGGTGATGGACTTGGGGGGGGGGTAGTGGGGGCTAGCACCCCTGCAATGAAAACATTGTGGGGGCTAGTCTGTGTCCATCCCTGTGCATTGTTCCATTACACATGCTGGGAATCAATGTTCCCTATAAATAGTGTGCACACGTGAGGAGACAGGGAAGGAGGTGAGAGTGGGAACCAGAGGGGCTGCAGTAGCTGTTGTGGTGCCTGGGATCAGGCTGGGGAGCACGTATGAACCAGGGTGATCATGTTGGATCTGGGAACAGCCAATGAGAGAGATACAAACTGCAGGGACCCTCCTTCGCAGCCTGCAGCCAACTGCTGAGTCTCAGTAGCTCCCCACACTAGAGCATCCCCTCCATCCCCCACACTCACTGTGAGCTTCTGCTGCCAATCATTGTCCCTTGTGAGAGAGCCAACCTCAGGTGCTGGAGTAAGGTCAGAGCTGCTGGGATGGGCAGAGCGAACTGCAGCCTAAATCTCCAGTCTGGAGGGAGAGTGACACAGGTCCCTGCTCATAAAGAGGTGAGACCCGAGCCCTAAAGGAGCACCCTTGAGTGGGCCATAAAGGGGGCAGAGTAAAGCAAACCCCCTTGCTGTGATACAGGTCCCTAGAGGGAGTTGATTGCTGTGATTCACACACTTTTCCATTCCTCTCCTCCAGCCTCCACCTCAGACACATACCAATCCGCATGTGCACAGGCAAACAAACCTGTGAATGCATAGTTATGTGTCCTAGACACACTCTCTTCCCCCTGCATACACTCCTACCTGGTGCACATGCATAGACATCCACTGACACACTCTCCACTCTCTCTTCTGTGTTGAAGGGAAATTGCTTCCACCTGCTGTTTACACTGTTCTTTTAAATTTCATTTTGAAGATGTGCAAGTTGTGAGAGTGAGACACTAATGGGGAGCAGGACCCAGGTACAATGCAGACAGGCTCTACTAAGTTTTCCATGAACAGCTCTGCCAATGCACCTCAGTCCTGACCTGCACCTGGGGATCAACCATTCCAGCCCTAGGCTCCCCACCCTCAGCTCTACTCAAACACCTGCTTGCTGTTCCAGCTGGGCATTTCCTACATAGCCCTGAACCCTGATCCACAGCACACTCTGCTGCTCCAGTTCTGGGTTCCCACCTGAAGCTTTTCTAAGGCACCTCAGTCCTGATCTGCAACACCTTCTGCTATGCCAGTTATGGGCTTCTTCTCAGTAACTGCCAATTACACTGAATTTCATAGTGGATTTGGAGCATTGACAAATGTACACTAGAGACTAGACTGAGGCCCAATAAACTTGTTCCATTTATGTCCTAACCACAGTTTGAGCTAAGTCTCCAGAGACTTATACCCTAGGCAGGTTATGCCCCCCCCCACTCTCTCCTCTTCTCAAGCCCTGTATTGGCAATAGTAGAAGCTTTTCTGCTTCATTTATCATAAAGGCCTTGATTAAACAATTTCTCCATGGATCATTAGGCAGCTTCCAGGAAGAACTCAAAGGAGTATCTGCATTTAATGTAGCTTTAATCTCCCCAATGCTCTAGGCATTGCTAGTCTTGACTCTTCTCTGCAAGAAGCCACAGATAGCAGGGCCTCTTGTTCTTAATATAGACCTCAACCTGGAATGTCTGAAGGATGCAAGTCAGGAAAGGGGGCATGAGGACTCTGTCTCTTTAGGAGAGGACCCTTGGGTTCCTTGGCCTTAGCCTGGGAGGAGAGGTTTGGGCCGGGCATGCTGCCTGCTGCTGGTCATACTCTGGTTGTCTCACAGCAGCAGCAGCCCTGTGAATCTAGTTTCTGTTCCGGACATGTTATAGCAAATAACCTGTTTCCTTCTGATCTGATTTGCAGTCAACAAGCTGCTGTGGCCACAGCTCCAGGTTCCTCCCTAGCAGCTGAGTGATTTTGCATGTGCTTTGAATCCTGCATAACGGGCGCTGCCATCTGGGAGGGGAAATTTGGGATTAACAGCAACAAAATGACAGAAGAGCAAAGCAACCACCGTTCCTGCCTCCAACAGCTTTCCAATTTGTTGTGTGGACAGCAGTGGAAATTTATGGTCATAAAAGGGAAGGCATAAGATGCACAGAACCTGGGGCCTAAAATCCTCTTCAAGCTCTTGTCATAACATTTCTTCCCAGATCTGGACCTTAGCGTCCAAAATGTGGGTGTTAGCATGAAAACCTCCAAGCTTAGTTACCAGCTTGGAGCTAGTAATTGCTGCCACCAGCCAGGAATTATACAGTGCCTAGCTCACTGTGGTCTCCCCAAAACCTTCTCTGGGGGACCCCAAGACTCAGATTCCTTGAGTTTCACAACAAAGAGGAATAAACCATTTCCCTTCCCCCTCCTCTCCTCCAGGTGTTCCCTCCCTGGGTTCCTGGAGAGATATACAGAAGCAAGCTCTGTGAATCTAAACAAAGGGATTCCACCCTCCCTGTTTCAAGTCCTTGAAACACAAGTACCAAGAGAGCTAATCTCTCTTCCCCCTCACCCAGAGGGTATGCAAAGTCAGGCTTAGTAAATCTAACACAGAGATTTTCCCCCTGACTTCTTCCTCCCACCAATTCCCTGGTGAGCTGCAGACTCAATTCCCTGGAGTCCCCACTAAAGAAAAACTCCAACAGGTCTTAAAAAGAAAGCTTTATATAAAAAGAATGAAAAAGGACATAAAATATAGTCTCTGTATCAAGGTGACAATATACAGGGTCAACTGCTTAAAGAAAATGAATAACCAGCCTTATCAAAAAAGAATACACTCCAGCAACTACACACATGTAAATACAAAAAAACAATATAAACCTATTGTCTTACTATCCTTGTACTTACAACTTGGAAACAGAAGATTAGAAAGCCTGGAGATTCATGTGGTCACTCTCAGAGCTGAGAAAAGAACAGACCAAGAACAAAGGACTCACACCCAAAACTTCCCTCCACCCAGATTTGAAAAAGTCTTGTTTCCTGATTGGTCCTCTGGTCAGGTGTTTGGTTCCCTGTGTTAACCCTTTTCAGGTAAAAGAACATTAACCCTTAGCTATCTGTTTATGACACGCCCCCCAAATTGCAGACAGTGGGGAACCTCACTGGCAGCAATTTCCTCCTAGAACTTTACAATAAACAGATTAATACAACACATGCACCTTTACATATACCACTAAGTATATAACTAACAGGCTTGTACATTTTAAGAACACTTTTTAACTACTGGATTCTGGGAAACTTTAACGGGACAGAGCATCAGCTACTTTGTTAGAAGCTCCTGAGATGTGCTGAATTTCAAAATCAAAATCTTGGAGAGCTAAACTCCAACAAAGAAGTTTATTGTTGTTCCCCTTGGCAGTATGAAGCCACTTTAGCGCAGCATGGTCAGTTTGTAGCTGGAACCGCCGTTCCCAAACATATGGGCGTAGCTTTTCCAGGGCGTACACAATGGCGTAGCATTCCTTTTCATTGACTGACCAGTGACTTTCCCTCTTAGACAGTTTCTTGCTGAGAAACACGACAGGATGGAAGTTGTGATTCATTGCTTCCTGCATGAGAACTGCTCCTATACCACGCTCAGATGCATCCGTGGTTACTAGGAATGGCTTGTCAAAGTCCAGGGCCCTGAGCACAGGGTCAGACATGAGCATCACCTTAAGTTGGGTAAAGGCCTTTTGACACTCATCAGTCCACTTAACTGCATTTGGCTGGGTCTTTTTGGTCAGGTTGGTCAGTGGGGCAGCGATTTGGCTGTAGTGTGGTACAAATCGCCTGTAGTACCTGGCCAAGCCTAAGAAGGATTGAACCTGTTTATTTGACTTTGGGACAGGCCACTTTTGGATAGCATCCACCTTGGCCTGTAGGGGGTTTATGGTTGCTCAATCTACCTGGTGTGCCAGGTAAGTTACTCTGTTTTGGCCTATTTGACACTTTTTGGCCTTAACAGTTAGTCCGGCCTGCCTGATGCATTCAAAGACCTTTTCCAGGTGTTGTAGGTGTTTGGGCCAAGAGTCAGAAAAAATGGCCACATCATCGAGGTAGGCAACTGCATATTAGCCCAGTCCTGCTAGTAGACCATCTACCAGCCTCTGGAAGGTGGCGGGTGCATTTCGCAGCCCGAAAGGAAGGACATTAAATTCATACACCCCCGCATGGGTGACGAATGCTGACCTTTCCTTGGCAGGTTCATCTAGCAGTACTTGCCAGTACCCCTTGGTTAAGTCTATTGTAGAGATGAACTGGGCATGTCCCAACTTCTCCAATAGCTCATCGGTGCGTGGCATTGGATAGTTGTCCGGACGAGTTACCGCATTTAGCTTATGGTAGTCCACGCAAAAGCGTATTTCCCCATCTGGTTTGGGTACCAGAACCACTGGAGATGCCCATGCACTGGTAGATGAGTGGATTATACCCATCTGTAGCATGTTCTGGATTTCCCATTCTATAGCAGCTTGGGCATGAGGAGACACCCGGTAGGGTGGGGTTCTGATTGGGTGAGCATTACCTGTGTCAATGGAGTGGTATGCCCGTTCAGTCCATCCTGGGGTGGCTGAGAACAATGGGGCAAAGCTAGTGCACAGCTCCTTGATTTGTTGCCACTGCAGACGTTCCAGGGTGGTTGAGAGGTTCACCTCTTCCATGCTACTGTCTTTTTTCCCTTCATAGTAGACACCTCAGGTTATGACAGCTCTGCCAACATGACTCAATTCTGACCCACAGCATAGATGCTGCTTTTTTGGTCCCAGGCATCCCCCCACAGCTTTGCCAATGTCTCTTACTCCTGTCTGACAACACTTCTGCTAGTCTAGCCCTTGACTGCCCACCCAGCTCTGCTAAAGCTTGTCAAACCTGACCTGCAGCCCTGCCCTTATTCCAATCCCAGGTGTTGGCTGAGCAACGGCTGCCAATTGAGTCAATCTGCGATTCACATAGTTATACTAGAAACCAGACTGAGGCCCAGTAAGCTCATTTCACCCATGAACAATCTAAAGAAGATTTGTATGCAGGCCACCATGGCTGAAACAGAAACTCATTAGCACCACTCTCCCAGGTCTCTTCCTCTTCTCAGGAAACTTAGGGTCTCGGCTGGGTTTTCTAGGGGCAGCAGACACAACACAATGGAAAATTGGATTCTGACCTCTATGGGTTTGCTTCTTTCATACAAACTGTTGCAGAGCCAAGACTAACTGAGAGCACATCCCCGGCTGCAGCCATTCTAATTAATGTCCTGCTTGCTTTAGCAATTACCTGCCAGTGGCTCACAGCCCACTTATAGATGGAGATCCGCTGTCAGGGTTTAGAACAGGCAGAGTGAAGAGCAAGCAGGCAGGACACTCTTCTCCAGCGGACCAGTCTCTCCCCTCTGACAGGGGGTCTGTGCTATGTACATGCCTGGGGTGTATATATGGGGGATAAAGCAATAGAGAATGGTGGGAATAAGCCTCTCATATTAACAACACTCTCATGCTGTGTGGGCTCCAGAAACAGGCAAGATACACCCCTACCTCTGATGGTAATGCTGAGTGGAAAATGGGCCCCAACCCCAGTCACAGAATTGTTAGATCCAGATGGAGTTGGTGTGCCTGGCCCTGTTGATAAGGTAGAAGGCTAGGAAAGCTGTTGGGACCAGGGCTGATTCTGTGCTGATGTCAGACATGCACTCTGTGCAGCCTTTTAAGTACACCCAGGAAAGGATATTACAGACCTCTGCCAGTGCTGAGTGCTTCCCAGGCAGATGATTATGCTAGCCAAATATTTGTAGAACTGAACAACAGACACAAACTACTCTCTGTGCAGGAAAACAACACCCTGCTGAAAAATGGTATTAGCACCGTGTAGCAATATGGTGCATCCTTCAGTGGGTGGTTGACAGCAAACCTCAAGCTCTCTGTCCTGAATCCCACATGTTCCTTATACCCTATTCCTTCCCATTGTTTCTGCTTGTCCCCCCACCCCAAGCATTGTCTGTGTTGCATTTTCAGACCAGGTAGGGTGACCAGACAGCAATGTGAAAAATCAGGACCCAGGCGTGGGGGGTGGTAGTGGTGGTAGTAACAGAAGCCTATATAAGAAAGAGACCCAAAAATCAGGATTGTCCCTATAAAAATTGGGACATCTGGTCACCCCAAGACCAGGCCTTGTCTGATCAGGTGAGTTCTGTTAATACAACTGCAGATTCAAAGTCAATCCAGCTCACTGTGGAAGTATTAAAGGGAGCTGAAACCCTGCAGCAAAGCACGGCCCCACTCTGCTAAACATAATTACAGCAATTCTAAATCAGTTGAAGTATTAACACGAAATGAAGTTACAACAGGCAAACGCTATTCCACAGGTAAAGGATAAATGTCTCTAGCATTCTCCAGTTACTGCATGTACCAGCTGCAGTGACTTTAACAGTGATTTAAATGACCGCAATGCAATTTCATTACAATTTCATCTAAAACTGTTACCAGACTTCAGTTTTAAACAAGTTACAATTGTTTCCATAGCATTAGTATTTGCTTCATGTTTTTCAGAGCACTAAATTCAGTCAGAACATTTTCCTTTTTGGAATTCTATGCTGTAGCTTTTTTGCTGAAACCAAAGCTCCCTCACTTTTCTAAAGTCATCCTTTATAGTTGCTGTTTAAGCTTTACAACATCTCTACAAATCAACATAACAAGGAGAGTTTAACTAGAAGGGTTACACATTCACAGATCCCAGCTCAAACCCGTACTGCAGAGTGCTTTGTAGTCACCTGAACTGTTGACCTGGAAACAGTGTCAGATTTAAAGAGACAGAGTGTGGGCTATCTAGAGCTCTGGTATTTTACTCACCTTTGTGTGGAGCTAACTCTTAAAAAAAAAAAGTCTAAATTTCTATTGAAGGAATACTACAGCATACAACACAGCATTGAAGTTCTACATCTGTCCTCTCCTCAAGGCAGGACCTTATTTGTATTTGCCAAGCATGCCTGGTACAATCCCCTGTCTGCAACATCATCAAGCTCATAGCACCAACTGGAGATGACTTGTGTTTCTGTTTGGTGACTGGGAATGAGAAGTGATGGGAAGCATCTGGGGCTGACTTTGGTTAATCAGACCTGGCAAACAGCTGTACCAGCTCAGACTATGGTCTCGTTTGATCATAAGCAGAGCAGCATCAGGCCACGTGTGTGGATGAGAGATCTATGAAGAATGCTCAGACACTGCAGGAAGTAGTACTGGGAATTCAGCAGGGAATGCTATTTCTTCTGGGACAGTATTAATCCTAGTACTGGGTTTTGTTTTTTTTTAAACAAAGCTTAAATTAAATCCTGCTTGCTAAACATCCCCTGGTGCTGTTTGTAAGAATCAAAGCATTAACTTGATGTTCTGGCCAAATTCCAACTCAGGTAATTCTATTCTGCCTCCCTAACTCCCCTGACCAGTGTCTATTGGATATAATATTATTTTACTTCCTGTTTTAAAATGTTGTATAATATTGATGGGCAGTTATTAAATGGCTGCCAAGTTCCACCCCAGAGGTAGTTGCATTTCTATGGCAGGTGAAGTGTTTCCTTGTCTACAATCCATAATATAATTGGACAAATGATGTTCATGAATGGTGGTATAGAGCTCTAGAAAGTAGGGGCTGGATTCTTTTGACATGCAGCTTGCTGTACCCCCATTTGGGGCACCTTCTCTGAGCTCAGGCAGCAGCAAGTGGCAGTGCATGAGGGATGTTGCCTAGGGAGGTGGTGGAATCTCCTTCTTTAGAGGTTTTTAAAAGTCAGGCTTGTTGAAGCCCTGGCTGGGATGATTTAGCTGGTGTTGGCCCTGCTTTGAGCAGGGGGTTGGATGGAACTTCAGGAGGTCCTGTCCAACTCTGATAGTCTATGATCTGTTATAACACCACACTCTGATGCCCTTTTTTTAACCTGCAGGTGGCTGTGAAATTCCATGGAGCGTTAGTGTAGCCAGAAGCAAATGAGCTGCACAGTCTGAGCCCAGAGCCCTTTCACTCAGTATAGGGATGGGGACTCTACAGGGGTCAGTGCCCTTTAATTGTGACTACCATGGATCCCTGCTGGGATCCACACCTGCCGGCTGTGATAGTACACAGTGGTTAGTGGGATGTGGATAAGAAGAGCGGGTGGGGGGGTGGGAGGCAGGCCTGAGGTTACTCTCATGAACACATTGTTAGAGACAAATTAACAAGCTTCATGCTTGTTTGCTCCATTTCCTTTCTGGTGACCCTGGCTGGCAACTTCCTTGTGCTTACTGGGCAGCAGGCAGATCTTCAGTCCTGGGTGCAGCTGCTACCAGGACTGCCTCTTAAATGTCTGGGATGTGTCCGAGAAGCAGGAAGGTCCCTGGCCAGTGTTTGGCTAGAACCCACAAGAGACCCAGAGTATATCTACACAGCAAAAGCTGTGGCTAGGCTAGCGTACCTGAGCTACCTTGAATCCAGATAGTGAAGCAGGACAGTACAGACTTCAGAGTGAGCTAGCAAGCCCAGCATGTATCCAGGGTCTGTGCCAGGCTTGTATGACACGCTATGAAGTCTTCACTGCTGTTACCTGCACTAGCTGGATACAAGCTGGTCTGGGTATGTTACTCCATGCAGAGCATTTGCTGTGTAGACATATTCCAAGTCTCCAGAAGCTCTTGGGGGGCATTGAATTAGCTCACATATGTAGACAGCAACAAAACTCCCTGACTGCCCCCCTCCAAGTCCTGTTTCTAACACATCCAGCAGTCTGACAAAAAATGAATCACTAACTCCAGCTGAAATCACAAAATGCTCACTGGAGTCAGCAGATGGGCAGCAGCCTCTACCTACTCTTCCAGTACTGGCCTCCCCCAGCTCTGCCAATATACCTCAATCCTGACCCATAAGCCATCCTGCTAACCTAGGTCACCATCTCACCTCTGCCAGTGCCTTTCAAAGTAGTCTTGTCCTTAGCTGTCAGGATCATGGAGCTGAGAGGGTGGATCAGAGGGCAGGGAAATGGCCACGTGCAATAGCAGGGGCTGCTGTAGGACAGGCCTGAGGTGCACTGGCAGACCTCAGGTGGGGATGGAATAGCATGGCTGCAAAAAGAGCTGCCCCTGAGGGGCACAATTCCCTTGTGGCAATGGAAATATCCCTGGCCCCGCTCGCTGAGTGTGCAGGTTGTGTCTGACAGGCCTGTGCTGGCACCAGATTGATGTCCTTTTTGTTCCGGATAAGGATCTGAACTCTCCTCTGGGTTCCACGTAACAATTCTTTTATCCTTTCTGATAGTGGCATCCACGCTATGAGAGTCCTCAGAGGAGCATCAATCGCGGGGCTTCAGGCAGGGTGGCTGCTATCGGCAGAGATGATGGAAAAGCTACAGGAGCAGCTGTCATTTCTTCCTGTTTATGTTGTGCTCTCAGCCTATCAGCAGGACATTTTCCTCCAGACACCTATCAATCTACCATGGCGGAGCTCAGCTCTGCCTGCTGAGGCGTGTGCTGCAGTTTACTCCCATGGTCGCCCTCTGCTCTATGTCAGCCCCATGCAGCCGCCCTGCCTCCCCTCACGTTGGGCCCAGATTCCAAACTAGCAAAAACAAAACCTCAGTTTCCTAGCTCTGTACTGGAGTTGAGGGGATGTAAAATTTCCAGGGCTGCAGCCAGCATCAGAGCAGACATGGGATCAGGCACTGACAGACAAGCCTCTGGTGCTGGTGGAAGGGCAGATGGGAGCCCTCATTATGAAATGACTGAGTGAAGCTAGTGTGGGGCAGCCCCATTCATTTTTGCAAAGTCTCATACGTTTGACAGTGCAGAAAGCCACTGACCGGTCTAGTGTCCTCAGCATAAAAGTTTGTTTCCTGTCCAAGGCCAGTGGAAAGGCGTCCATTGGTTCCAGCAGGCCTGTCACTATTCCATATCCTGCTCTGAAACCTGACTGAGAAAGATCCAAGATACTGGAAGAAGAAAGGTTCCCCTGGAGAGTGGATGCCCCGTGTTCTTTGTAGGCCTGGCCATTGAGGAGAGGTTGGAGACAGGGGCAGTGGATGAGATTGCGGGTGTCAAATCTAGGCTTCTTCTATTGCATTTTCCAGGATGGCTGAGAGTCGCCTTTGAAGGAGGCAATGATGATCTCCATTATCATGGGGCCCAGATGCTCTTTCCTTGCCCTTGCCATCCAGGAGGGAAGGACTCCGTTTCATAGGTATGACTGTGCTAGCAATGGTGAAGAAATTTCAGAGGAAGAAAGTAGGTGGGATCCTGTGAAAACTGATCTGCCCAAGCCTAGCTTGCTCAGTAAACACTCCAGGTCTCTGCTTTTGTCACTGAATGAAGGTGCTTGGAGTTTTTCCATCATTCCTCTCTGGACTGTCCCACACAGCCATGCACCATGTGAGGCTAGGCCATGTCACTGTGTGTAGAACTTGGGATAGGGACAGCAGGAGGACAAGGAACAGCGTGACTAGATTATAAGCATGAGCCATTGTGCAGTGACAGAAATAAAGGGGCTGGAGTCTGTGCTAAACCCAGGCCTCCAGAGTGATGTGGAAAGTGCTTCATGAGGGGCTCGGAGAGCAATGGATGGGAGAGACTGGCAGTAGGAGTCTTATCAGGAAGTGTTCCTCTTTTTCCCCTTTCCCTGGCAGAGGAAGCTGAGCTGCTGTGTCTGACAGCCCAGCCTCTGTGTCCCCACCAAGTTCTCACCTGTTCTACCACAGATGATTTTACTGCTCCCTTCATTGTGAGTTATTACAGGTAAAGGGCTCACACTTTGGGATGCCAAAGTGGGACTTGGAGTTCAGCCTATGCCCTGAAGTTCAAGTGGGATGCAGTGGGACCTGGAAAATACAGTGGCACAGCTGAACTAGTGGGAACAGGGGCATAGCATCAGCCAGTGGGGAAATCCAGTCCCACGCATAGACCGGGGGGAGCAGCAACATGGCATCGGATGGCAGGCAAATCCATTAAACTCATGAACTAGAGAGAGCTGGAACCTAGTGCCAGCAGGGGCATGGTGCCAGGTGACTGGCACAGCTGTTATATGTCAGGCACATGGGCATTTCCCGTGCAAGGTCTACAGAGTTCATAATCTGGAGAGGGATTTTGGATTGTATCTTAATTCTGCCTCTGCCACCTCCCTGGCCCCTTCTGTATGCAATCCATCCAGCCTGATTTGGGAATCATTCCTTGGGGACAAGTATCAGAGGGGTAGCCGTGTTAGTCTGGATGTGTAAAAGCAGCAAAGAATCCTGTGGCACCTTATAGACTAACAGACGTTTTGGAGCATGAGCTTTCATGGGTGGATACCTACTTCCTCAGATGCATCTGACGAAGTGGGTATTCACCCACGAAAGCTCATGCTCCAAAACGTCTGTTAGTCTATATGGTGCCACAGGATTCTTTGCTGCTTTTATTCCTTGGGGAGTATATACAACCTCAGTCCGTCTCATCTCAGTGTCTATAGTGCCTATCGCTATAGCACCCAGGTCTTAAGTTCCTGCTCTGGGCAGTTTACTGATAAATTGACAGCAGGGGGCATCCAAATGCAATAGATTGTCTCCCTGAGCAGATGCTGTGCCTTGGGGCTTGGATGAAAAGGACTGAGCACATGAATGAAGCCTCCTCTGAGACACTGAAGCAGCCACAGGGCTGCTCTCTCTGCAGCAGGTGCCTCAGCAGGGGTCTGGGGAGGAGGCTGCTTCCAGCTGAGCAGCCTCCTATTGACAGTGTGACTTTCAACATTCAATACAAAGAGGCAGGGTTGCTTTACCGTCCTTAGCCCATGTTGTGCATATAAAAAGCAAGTTTAGCAATGAATTGGTTTTGGGTGTGAAGAATCAGAGTCCACCCCTCACCATTGCTGCTCCAGGACCGGAGGTTTGGCAGCTCCTTGTCTGAAAGTGTGCAATGGGAACCCAGGAGGCAGGGGCGGCTCCAGGCCCCAGCATGCCAAGCGCATGCTTGGGGTGGCATGCTGCAGGGGGCGCTCTGCCGGTCGCGCGACAGGTAGATCCGGTGGACCTCCCGCAGGCGTGCCTGCGGGAGGTTTACCGGAGCCGCCTGCTGCCCTCCCGGCAACCGGCAGAGCGCCCCCCGCAGCATGCCGCCCTGCTTGGGGCGGCAAAATTTCTAGAGCCGCCCCTGCCAGGAGGAGATGCTGTGGGAGCAATGGCTGGTGTCTGACACTCTAGGGTTTGCTAGGGAGAGGGAGATGAGGAGAACATGAGGGGATGGGAGTGGAGGTGGAGACACAAGCTCTGCAGCCACCTAGCTCCCCCAGGGCTCCAGGGATGGGTGCACTGTAGGGCCTTTTGAAGAGAAGATGGGCTGGGAAATTGCTGAGCAGTATTATGTGCAAAGGGAATCTTGTGGGACTAAGGATGCATGTGAGTGGAGTGGGCTGTACTTCCTACCCCTCCTGGAATAGCAGCTGCCTGAGACAGCAGGGTTCTCTCTCTCCCCTGCCCCAGTAATGAGTGCCTATTCCCCCAAGTCAATAGGAGCCATTTGTCTCCTGCAAGAACAGCACTGGCCTCTAGCTGTGATCTAGGGCAGGAGCAGAACCCCCCTCCTCCTATACAGTTATTCAGCAGGCAGGAGGCCTGGGCCCTAGGCTCTGCCTCCCTAGTGCTCTAGTCCATTCTCCTGTATCGTCTTCCCTGTGACTCTAGGAGCACATACCCATTCAGTTGCTTGTTTAAGCTATGGCATGCACCCCACAAGGGCTCTGCAGCCCCAGCATGCCATTTTCCCCAAAGAGCAAATGAGAGGCTGTCTGCCTTGGAAAGTGCACAGCAGTAATGGTAATTTGTCTAGATTGCCCAGCAATAGCAATCACCTCCTGTACAGGGACTTTGGCATTTGGAGCTAGAATACCAGAACTTGTAGTCACATTTTTCACAGGCTTTTTTCAGCACTTTAGTAGGAGTGAGAGCGCTAATGTGAGCCCTGGTTTCTTTGGGGTGTTTCCATCCCCTGAGGAGACCAGACCTGATGTAGGACCCTGTTACTGCTCTCCGAGGCAGTGAAAAGCCCATGAAAACAAAACACAAATACTCCTGGCCTGGATCCTAATCCTGGTTGGATCACTGACTCCCTGCATGGCCTAGGGAAATCATTTCCCCTCTCTGCACCTCAGGCCTAGTCTACATCTTAAAACTAGATTGACCTAGCTACATCACTCAGGGCTGCGAAAAATGTCATGGCCTGTGCAACAGTTAGGTTGGCCTAATCCCCTCCTAGACACAGCTAGATTGAGAGAAGAATTCTTCCACTGACCCAGCTACTGCCTCGCAGGCCTGGACTACACCTATACTGACAGAAGGGGTTTTTCTGTCCATTTAGTAAATCCACCTCTCTGAGGGCAGGAAGCCTCTGCACTACAGCAGTGCTGCAGCACCCTCACTGTGCCACTGCAGTGTAGACATAGCCTCAGTTTCCACTTGCAGATGCAAACGATTGCTATTAAATGCACATACCATGCTATAGGACATTATTCCTGTTCCTGGGACCAGAGTGCACAGCCCTAATATTCCCCAATGGCACAGGCATAATTCTGCTCTTAACTCCAAGCTGGCATCTCTGCTTTCATGTCCCCTGACTCACCTCCACCTTGCTCCCTACATTCCTCCTCCTCCTCCATGCACTCTTGGCCTTTATCTCAGCTGTGAGCCTTTTTATTAGGCTCCCCCTACATCTGGACCAGACTGAAATCCCTCCCTCTTTCTGCGAAGCCTCTTTGGCTAATCCTTTCCCTATTGTTGTCCAGTGCCAGCTTGTGCCCGAAGCCTTGGTCATGTATCATATACTCTGCTAGCACTTCAGGACTGCGACTCTGCCTTCTTCTGCAACAGAGAAAATGCCATTTACCTTAAAGGTGAACTACAAAGAGGGAAGAATGGTGTTTGTGCCCATTGTTGTTTTTCTCTGGCGCAGGTGTTCTTTTCAATTTTTTCCTGTTATTGATGTAACCCACTGAGTGTGTGTTACAGGTCTGCCTCTGTGCCTGATCCACAGAGGACAGGAGTCTGTTACAGCCCCAGCAACAGCCTGAGGTACCTGGTTTAATCCCTGGTGTGTTGGACAAAAGATGGTGGCCAAAACACTGACATTAGAAACATCAGCCTTTGACCAAAGTGCTTTTTCCTGGAGGATTGGAATGGGACAGGGACATCACAACGCACTGCCTTCAGCTTAGACAAGAAGGGTTTTTTTAGGTCCCACAAGTTTAAAACAAAATAAATCATTTATCTAAAACTCCTGACAAACAGGTGGGAGAAAGTCTCTGGGTGAAAGATTCAGGCTCCCCTCTACCTTTCTGTTGAGCTACAGTTCAGGGTTCAGCCTGTTGTGCTGTTCCAAGCTTAGTCAAGCTCATCTGTTTTCCAGGCCAGAGGATCCCCCAGTAGAGCCAAGACTTGATACTCCTGGTACTTCTGAAATGAAAAGCATACTGGAAAAGCCTTGTAGTTGCCTTTACACGGAGCAATCAAAGTACACAAGCAAATCACTCTCTTCCTTTGTAGTTCACTTTGAATATTGCTTCTTGGAATCAAATGTGCTGCCTGCACCCTGCACTGCTAACTGCTGCTGCTTTCCTGGGCCCTGGACTCCCCAGTGCAACTTTATCCCAGTCCATGCTATGATTGCTCTAATTAAACAAATAAATCTCAATTCTAATGAATATCTGCAGTGGGATTTATGTGACGAGTCACAGCAGGACGTGTGTTGCCAGTCAGCTGTGCAATTTATTGGGCCTTCTGGCTAAATATCCTTCTCTTGTGTCAATAAACTTTAATGGTGATTGAGATCTCCAATCTCTTTCTGCTTGGGGTTAACCCTCTTGTGTTGTCTTTGGTGCCCAATCCTGCCATCCCTTCATGTGCAGAGCTCCCTCCTTGACTTCCTTGGGAGGTCCTGGCACAGAGGAGGCCCAAAGTTCCATGCACCAGGCCAGTGAGTGGTGTGTTGTTGATTGGATATGTCTTGGCCTCCGATTGGCTGAGTCTTGTTATTAAGTCTTGTTATTTGCCTTGTGCAATAATGGGGGTCAGGGACCTCTTGTCTCACACAGTTTTGCATCCCATAAGCCTTTTGGTACAAGAATTAAAGTATTAGCTAGATGATAGGCAAGACCCAAATCTGGGACTCTCATGACTCCTTGTGAGACTTTCCAGGGATACCTAGGTTGTACTGAAATACACAAACCTACCTTCTAGGATATATGGTCCTAACATCTTGCTTTACTGTCCTTACCTCTATCTTAACTGATTAATAGCAATGATAATACAACCTAGGTCTTATCAGTAGATCTCAAAGTGCTTTACAAAGGAGGTTGGTATCATAATTCCCATTTTACAGAGGGGAAAACTGAGGCACTGAGGTGAAGTGACTTGCCCAAGGTCACATAGCAGGTTAATGGCAGAAGTGGGTGAGGTGGGAACCTAGAGCTCCTGAGTCACAGTCCAGTGCTCTGTTCATTAGGCTACATTGTCTCATTTGTTTTATTCTTCTTCACTGAAACCAAACAGAGGTGTTTCCAGGGCCACTCAAGAGCCTCAGCTCTAGCCTGTTGCAATCCTCCTCAACTTCATTCACAGCTGCTACTCTATTAGCAAAAAGGGGGTCTCAGGTTTGCATTTCAGACTGCAGTTCCCTACCCCCATGAGCCTTTGTTCCCTAGATGCTTTTCAATGAAACCCCAGTTGTCCTCATCTTGATAAGATACAAAACTCCACATCTGGAATTGGGGTCAGATGTTTTTGTGAAGCTCTGTGTATGGGAACCTCCACATGGACTTTTACATTCAGTTAGGATCCCAGTTCATAGGTCTTGGAGGTAAACGATGGGTTCCTACTTGTCTCTGGTAATACTGCAGCAGAAATCAGTATTGTGTTTACAGCATCTCTTCCTTACACAATGTAGAGAACAGGTGTAAGAGAGCAGTAGAGGTGGCTCAGCATCCAAAGTGGAGGGATAAGGTTCTTCATGGGATCTCTGAGGACTCTTCCTTCTGTAGCTCTCCTAGGAGAGGTACCACGGAAGGCAGTTTCCACATTCCAACAACATTGCATGTTGTCTATGTGTCAGGCCAGTGGGATCCAATAATGCCGACATTAGTAAAGAGTAACACAGGAGAAATGATTGTGATGAAGCCACTGTCTCCTCTTTCACTGAGGCTCCTCATCCGAGGTGCTCTTTCTTTATTCTCACTAGCACTCCTCAGGACAGTCTCATATCAGGAACATGCTGGCACCTTCTTGAAATCCAAGGACAATCTCCAGGGGTTAAGAGTGCAGTTCATGCTAAAGCAGGGAGGGGTTGATTCCTTTTTCTGCAGAGCTGGTCAGGCCATGCCTGGCACACTACCTTCATCTGGCACCTGGTCAGCAGGGGATGTAGACAAACTGGAGAAGACACCTCAGAGACGACCAAAACAAACAAACAATGCCCACGTGCCTGAAAGTCTTGTGTAACTAGAGGTGAAAGTAAGCCCGTATGGGCCAGCATGCTGTGCCGGATCGGACAGGCTTCTCCAGCGGTGATTTAAAGGGCCCAGGGCTCCAGCCGCTGCGGGGAGCCCCGGGCCCTTTAAAGCACCGCCCGAGTCTAGCTGCCAGAGCTCCAGTGGCGCTTTAAAGGGCCCAGGGCTCCCCGCAGAAGCCGGAGCCCTGGGCCCTTTAAATCCCCGCCCAAGTCCTGCCACTGCTACCTCAGCCCTAGCCTGAGCCCTGCTGTCCTAGGGTAGTGGTGGCAGAGCTCCCACGGTGATTTAAAGGGCCTGGAACTCCACAGTGGCCAGGGACCAGGCCCTTTGATTTGCCCTTGAGTCCCAGGGCTTCCAGCCGCCTCTGCAGCTGGTAGCTCCAAGATGATTTAAAGGCCCTGGGGCTCCCAGCCACAGCTGGAGCCCCAGGGCCTTTAAATCCTGAAAGGCCTTGACTCTTCTGGTTGAGGCCATGCTCCGCTCAGGACTCCAGCATACCACTAAGTCCTTTAAACTAGTTTCACCCCTGCATGTAACCCACACATCTCCTGGGTGTGGTGTTCTGTCCCATCTAGTGGCACCGAGACCACTTAGCCAGAGAGTTAAATGAGTCTGCTCTACAGCCTTAGCTCACAGCCATCTGGTTCTTAGCTCCTGTGGCAGAGGTTCATGCACTAAGCTCCGGAGGCCCCAGGTTCAAACAGGACTGGTTTTTGTCAGTGTTATACTTGATTAATAAGAGATGACAAAACACCCTCTCCCCAATCTATCAAGCTTGGCTAAGCAGCCAGTAAGGGGGCAGAATGCCAAGGACAGTTTAACAAGAACCTGAAGAGACACCCAGCAGGGGGAGGGATATTGAGAGGGATCCAAGGAGGATAACTAGGAGGAATGGGACAGATTAAGAAAGAAATCCCTGCAGTGTGCCGTGGGAGACCGTGGGCTCATCCTCCAGGGCTTGGGGTGGGAGCCTCATCACTTTGGCCATTTCAAGCTGACTGGGCAGAGCCTGGAACGCAGGCTGAAGGGACCCAGAGCCTGGAAGGATGAACTACATCCCTTGTGGGGCGTTTCCAACTCTAAGGATTCCCTGCACACAAGGACCTTTCCCAGCCTTGACCCAGTTAACATGAACCTGGGTTGGTCACAGGTTTCAGTGGCTTTGGCCTAGTGAAGGGGTAATTCCCCTGTATCCCATTGGTGCCAGTCCTTCATCCCAGGCCGTTCCCAGGCCACTAGTCCAGGTATGAAGGCTGCATGGGCACATTTCTCAACCATGGCACCAAGGTCTTTCTGTGCCCCTTAATCAAGGCACTTTAGTCAGTCTGCCAGGGCATGAGGTTAATATTATCAGGGAATCTTTCTATTGTGGCAACATGCAGAGGTCCAGTTACAAATATATATTGAGGAGATATGGAGGCAGCACTGGGACAGGGATTAGCTGAGAACATCCTGCTGCTCACTCAGAGTGGGATTCCCAGAGTGCTGGGCCGGGAGTTCACAGCTCCTGTTCTGCTCCCCCTCTGCCTTAGGGCTCATTAAGTGTTTAAATCAGCTCATAAATATTCCATTTGCATTTCATGCTTAAGTGAGCCTGGGGCAGGCCCATTGCTGTATCATCATTCAGTGGCTTGCATGATTCACACTGCCATTGTCTTCCATTCCCCTCTGGGAGGGACAGTTTCCAAGGGGAAATATTGGGGGTGTGACGCTGGACTCCATAATGTTTTATGGAAGTATGCTTATGAGTGTAAACGTAATGTAGCTAGAATATGCCTTATGCAAAAAGTCTCTTGTAAGGTATCATTACAAAGCTTATAATCTACCGTGTGTGTTCATTCTATTTGTATGCATGTATAATTCTTGTATCTGATGCTAGAAATATAAAGTATAACTCTGAGGTACTATTGTAATTGTGCAAAGCGTGAGCCATTGATGTTGGTTTAAAATCTTGATGGCTCCCATTGACTAGGACAATTGGTTGTAAATGGCTCTGTTTACTTACAAGCCTTCCTGTGTTCATGTAAGCCAGCCCAGGAAGAATGGTAGAATCCATCTTAAACCTGGTGCTTTTCCATTTAGAAGAAGGGGTGGGAATCCAGACAGACAAAAGATTCCTGCCTTGTGCCAAAGCTATAAAAGGGGGTGGAAGAGAAAAAAGGAGGGTCCCAGTTATGAGAGAACCCCTGTTTTCACCTAAGATGCCTGGTGGAACTAACAAGGACTGTATCAGGGGAAAGGATTGGGCCCAGACTAGGAAGGAGTCTAGTCTGTGAAAGAAGTTTATCGGAACATCTCTGAGGGTGAGATATTATCTGTAAACTGTTTCTTAATGCATTAGGCTTAGACTTGCATGTTTTTGCTTGCTTACTTACTTTGTTCTGTTATTACTTGGGAAACCACTTAAATCTTACTTTTTATACTTAATAAAATCACTTTTGTTTATTAATTAACCCAGAGTAACTGATTAATACCTGGGGGAGCAAACAACTGTGCATATCTCTCTATCAGTGTTATAGAGGGTGGACAATTTGAGTTTACCCTGTATAAGCTTTATACAGAATAAAACTGATTTATTTGGGGTTTGGATCCCAGTGGAAGCTGGGTGTCTTGGTGGTGGAGTCAGGTAACTGCTGAGCAGTTTTTGGTTAAAATCTGCAGCTCTGGGGGCGTGGACCAGACCTGGGTCTGTGTTGAAGCAGACTAGTGTGTCTGGCTCAACAAGGCAAGGTTCTGGAGTCCCAAGCTGGCAGGGTAAATGGGCACAGAGATAACTTCAGCATGTCATGTGGCAATCCCAAAGGGATCTCTGTGACCAAACCCATCCCATGGGGTACTTGCTGTTCTTCTGGGGAGCAGGGGAGTTACAAGCAACTGGCTCCTCATCTCCAGCTTGAAGGCTCTGTCCTCTTCCTGCTCCTCTCTGTTACTTTTAGGACTGTCTAATTAGCACTGCACCCTCTGATTACTACTCTCAGCAATCTCAGCTGGGGCAGGAGGGAAGTGTCACTGGATGGTATGACTGTCTGAGCTCAGCTACAGGGGATAGAGGTCTTTGGAAAAAGTGTGCTAGGGGGAAGAAGTGGCACTCTTGGAGTGGAGGTGTTCCCAGAAGAGTTTCTACCTCACCAGTGAGTGCTTGTCTACACACACAAATAGCCTGGTTCCTGCACCTCATAGTATTTGCAAGGGGCTCGGGGGAAGGCAGATTGCAGGAGAGATGCTAGATGGCTTAGGTTTTAACTCAGCCCTCACTTCCCCCAACCTCTATTTTCCATTTTTATTGTGTGGGACTGGATTTAAGAACTGTTCTGGTGTTAACAGTGTGATACCAGGATAACAATAGAGCAATGATGAAATGCGGAGGAACTGACCAATGTGAATGGCTTGAATGTGTGTCATAGATCCTGTACTGATAACATCTTAGGGAAACTGCTTTAGCTCATATGACAAGAAGGCCAGTGCTTTGGAAGAGGAGTCAGCTCACAGTTTGCTCTCCATTGTCACCGTGAAGTTCCGAGTAGCCCCATTATGAAGCACAGAGACAGCTATGAAAGACCGAGTGGCCATGGATTGTCATGCTGTCTTACATCCCACTCCCACTGCATTTTGCAAGCTCTGGGTTACAGTGCCAGCACCAGCCTCCGGGGGAGGAGGGGGGGGGTCAGGGTCCATATCCTGTGGAGTGGGAGGGGAGGATCATACTCCAAGAGCAGCTGGGAGGGGCACAGTTAAATGCCAGGCTGTGATTCTGCAGCCTGTAGAAAGTGACTGACAGCATCCCTAACTGCTAATTTTGACTGGCCTGTACACTGCAGAGCAATCGGGTACATTTGGTCCCACCAAAGACTCCAGCCAAGGACAACCAGCCCCAGCCATATGTGAAAGTGTGCTTTTCATTGCTGGGAGGGGCATGGAGGATGGAGCCAGAGCTGAAGCTGCAGGGAAAGAAGCTCATTAAAGTGAAGCATAATAATTAATAATATTAACAGGCAATGAGGTGCTCCCCAGCAATTGGGAGAGCTGGTGCAGATGAGGGGCAAACTCCTCAGTGCTGGTGCTTTAAAGTTACCATAGCAACTCCAGACTCTTACCTTTCGTTTCCAGTTTGGGTCAATGGTAGAGCACTCGATGAAATAAGGTATGGGTTGGCTACCTGGAGAGTACAAGAGAGAGAAGGCATGGGGCAGGGGGGAAGATTGGGGGGCAGGGAAGAGAAAGAGAACTCTACAGTGAGAAAACAGTGAAGAGGGGAGTGGAGACAGACACACACCCACACAGGGATGAGCGAATCCCCTTCCTTCAACAGCTTCCTGTCCAATAGTCTCCCACTTCCCCAGATTTCAGTGAGCCACTGTTTGCTTTCCCACGGCTACCCCCCATTTCCAGAAATCTCCACCAGGTCTCTGCTCTTTTCAGAATCCAGGTCAAGATTCCCTTCTTTGTTTTACAACCCTCCATAGACTTACTTGCTCTTCATGAACTTTTTTTTTTCTCTCTCTCTCTCTCTCTCTCTCTCTCTCTCTCCTCCTCACTCCCTCCATTCATCCAGCCCCTGGCTCTCTCATAAGTGATCTGGAAAAGGGGATGAAGAATGAGGTGTTAAAAATTTGCAGATGATACAAAGTTACCTGAGATAGTTACGTCCAAAGTTGACTGTGCAGAGTTCCAAAGCGATCTCACCAAACTGGGTGACTGGGCAACAAAATGACAGATGAAATTCCATGTTGAAAAATGCAAAGTAATGCACACTGGAAAACATAATCCCACCTCTACATACAAAATGATGGGGTTTAAGTTAGCTGTTCTCTTTCCTGAGTGATATCTTGGGGTTGTTGTGGACAGTTCTCTGAAAACACCTAAAAAGCTAACAGTGTTAGGAACCATTAGGAAAGGGTTAGATAATAAGACAGAAAATGTTACTATATAAATCCATGGTACGCCCACATCTTGAATACTGTGTGTAGTTCTGGTTGCTGCATCTAAAAAGATATTGGAAAAGGTACAAAGAAAGGCAACAAAGGTACAAAGAAAGGCAACAAAACTGACTAGGGACATTGAACAGCTTCTCTAAAAGGAGAAATTAAGAAGACTGGGACTGTTCAGCTTAGAAAAGAGACAACTCCGGGGATATGATAGAGGTCTATAAAATCATGACTGGTGTGGGGAAATGAATAAGGAAGTGTTATTTCCCCTTCACATTACACTAGAACCAGGGTCATCCAATGAAATCAATAGGCTGCAGGTTTAAAACAAACAAAAGAAAGTACTTCTCACAATGTACAGTCATTGTATCATTTGTGGAACTCACTGCCAGAGGTTGTTGTGAAGGCCAAAACGATAATTGGGTTAAAAACAGAATTGGATAAATTCATGAAACATGGGTCCATTGATGGCCAAGAGAGTCATGCTCTGGGTGTCCCTAAACCTCCAACTGCCCGAAGCTGGGACTGAATGATGGGATGATCTCTCAAAATTTCCCTGTTTTGTTCATTCCCTCTGAACAACTGACACTAGCTACTGGAGGAGGACAGGATACTTGGCTGGACAGACCATTGGTCTGTCCCAGAATGGCCATTCTTATATTTTCTTTGCTCTGCCACACACTCCCCTACTTTGGGCATGGGCATCTTCTCCGCTGTAGCTTCTGGAACAGTCTCTTTGTAGCTTTCTGCCTCATGCACACTCCATCTCATTTGGACTTCTTTCCTCCTGGCTAGACCCTCTCTTTCTTGGCTACACTCTACTGTTTCACCCCATGACCACGACAGCTGACTCTGGTGCCAGTTTACAGCTGTCTCATGGCAGCAGTCCTAGTCAGGTCCTGGCTGGGAGAGGATTCTAACAAGCTGCTGCTGTCAAAAGGGGCCACAGAGCTCTGGGGAAGAACCACCACCTTCTCTGCTTCAAAAGCGTGTGGATTCTCTGAGACCCTGATAACTTTCCTCAGCACATGATGGATAGACTCAGGTGGCACCTGTGCAGCTTGTGAAGAGGCTCTTAGGAGAAGCCACAGCAGCAAGCTTGTAATGCTAAGATAGCAGGGTGGTGGAATCCCTATCCCATCTCCCCTTCACTCCTCAGGGGTCTGTGCAGAGTCCTCCTGCTTTCATCCTAGTTCTATCTGCACCACAGCTGCCACTGCTGGTAATCTGAGGAAAATTCTCTTAATCTGGCTATATGCTGATGGCTGAGTATTTATTGGCAGCCATTAGCTATGTGCCTGCTTCTCCCTGTAGGACCTGGTGCATGTGGCCATGAAACAAGAGGAGCTCTGTGCTGGAGGGAGAGGCCCGTACCGTAAAGATCAGTGCTGGCAGCTGGGAAACTATTACCCCCTCCCCTGCCTTGCCTTTCAGTTACATTGCCCTTCATTAACTCTTGGGCTAGGTTTAGCAGGGATGCCAACTGTCACTGCTTCCTGGAGAACCTGCTTTAATAATATGAATATTGTAACAAACCAGCATAAATGTACCTCTCTTAACACTTGTGCACCACTGCCCTCTTCTGGATAGAACTGTTCAACCTTGTGTCAGAAACCCCATGCTGCTGTCATTCAAAGGAGAATCCCTGTTAGCTCACATTGAAGGCATCTCTGTTCTGAATCAGAAGAATCCAAGTTCTAACTTCAATTAAATGAAGCACAGCAGGGTCTAATAACGTTGTGCAAGTCTTTGTAGAAGCGTTAAGATGGAGAGGCAGCGTTATTCAGAAATCCCTACTGCAATGGCTGCTCTCCCAGAACACTCGACCAAAGCAGCCAGCATCAGCCTTCCCTTATGACAGAGGATCTCTATTCAGAGAGCTTTGCCATCTTGCAGCCCTTTGTGAGTTATGGGGTAACAAAAATCCCTCCATTCCTCCCACTTCCCCCAAGCATCAGTTGGAGGGCTAAGGGATCAGAAAGCAACAACCCTGTGCAGCCCCGTGTGTGGGATCAGACCAACGTGCCCTGTAATTCACTGTCACGTTCACTGTTCTACAGTCACAGTGCCCAGGTGCCGGAAAGCTTCGGCCTGTGCCTCTGAGGGGAAGTGCCCATTTGGGGTAAGCACAGTGCAGCTGTGTGTTATGGCTACCACATCAGGACAGTGGGGAGCAGGGGGTGGAATGCAGCAAGGACTTTAGTCCCAGGGTGCCTTGTTTCTGAACACTCAGCAGAGGGTTGACTTAATGAAGCTCATTTACCTAATTATTCTGGACCAACCTCTCCATCATCCCCATAACGTCCCAGTGCTGGCTGGGCATTACTCATCTAGCCAGTTAGTGCCTTTGCCCTCCTCCTCTGTGCCTGTGGCAATCCATCACCGCTGCCCAGCTGGAGCACTGGCTTTGTGCTGCCCCATTGCTGCACTACAGCTTCCTCCTGGCTGATTAGCACAGCCTGAACGTTCACATGGACACCAAATGGGATGAGGAAATGGGGCCAGCTCCAGAGTGAGATGAAAGGAACAGGGAGGCAGGGACAGGAAAGTCTGGGCATAGCTGTATCAGGACAGAGAACAGGGGGACTGGCTCAGGGTTGTGGGAGGAGAACAATGTGCATAATTTTAGGCAAGAAGGTATCTGCAACTGTGTACACAGCACAAGGGTGGGTCAGAGGTATGCGTTACTGGGGAGTGAGGACTGCATGTCCAACACACATCAGCAGGACACCTTTGTGTCTAGGGTGCATATATACAGCAGACAGGTCTCCCTTCTCCACTATGGTCAGTGTCCCCTTTCCTGGTTCCCTCCCTGCTATAGATGGCCATGCTCAGGAACTGCCACCTGCACCTATCTCCTCTGACTTTTCATTACTACTACATATCAAATGTATGAGGCAGCTTGGTGATGCAGGCTAGGGGAGGGGGACCCAGCCTCCCCACCCTTTCCTGCAGCTCCTTGCATCCCACCCTGGCTTTCAACACCCCCGCTTTGGGCCAGTGCTGAGCAGATTAAAATCTTACCACAGTCCAGGCTCAGGAGCAATCAGTCACTGTAAACAGGGCTTTTAATTACCCCTGTGATTTATGGAGCCCATGCTGCATAATTAAGATTCATTCTCAGATGCGATCAATGAGCCAAAGAGAACGACCATGTTTTTATTTGTATGATTGAAGAGCCAATTCCCCCCAGGAGGGCTTGCGCCAAGTTCATTCATCTCAGAGGCCCCTTTGAATGTTTTTTGCCCTTAATTGAAGGCTTTGCATAATCTTTTCTATTAGCCACACTGGTATAGGCTTTGGTGGGCCTGCCTCAGAGCTGTGCGAGCTCCCTCATCCTCTCCTTTTCGGATCCTGTTCTCCCTTTTCAGAGTAACAAGAAGTAAACTGAAGTCACCTGTAGCCTGTGGGCCCAGAGATGGGCCACCACACTTCCATCCCCCGTCCCTTATATTTATTATGTACTGAGCAGCTTGGTACGGAGGCTTGTTTCCTGTAGAGCTTTACATCAGTTTGTTTTCCTGCACTGTACTCCAAGCTCCTCAACAGACTATCCACAGCAAGTAACTTAGCCACATTTCTGGTGCAAACTCTCTGCTGGTGGACTGTGGTTTTTGGGCATGTTTGTGTTAGTGGATGGGTGGTTTGTACAAACGTATTTCAGCTCTTGGGACCAATTTGCTGCAACTGTTGCTTTGGAACATTTGCAATGTGTGACTGGTCCACTCAAATCACATGGCCTCATGATCTCATCTTCCCGACTGGATGACTGAAAGGCTGAAAATGAGTCTGAGGGCTTAGGTAAGCCGTGTGTGGCATGTACCCAGGTTTGCAACATGTTTTTTTTACATTCTTTGTGAATAAGATCAGGCTTAGGAAGCAAAAGCCAGGGGATGGCACCAAAACAAATTTGAGGGTTGCATTCGAACAATTGTTGGCTAGTGTTCCTCTTACACTTCCCCCAGCTCTGATTGTGGAATTCCAGCTCCTAGTCACAACAATATCTCGACATTTCTGTACTCAGGGGAGATCTGTATCTCAGGACTGAACTGTCACAGGGCTGGCTGATCATCACTCTACCTGATGGGGCTCAAGGGTGTGATGTTACCTTGTGATGAATCACAAATTAGCTGTGTTCACAGGGCTCCAGTTTTCCATTTTCTTTCCGTTTCTGAGCTGTCAGAAAAGAGCTTTATCTCATGCCAAGTCTCCTGTCTGTGTTGGGGGACTGGGGTGAGCCAGGCAGAAAATGAAAATAAATCGCTAATTCTTTCTAATAATGCCTGATTTCCTGATTTGATATCCCACATTAATTCTAATTACTCACCCAGAGTCAGGGCATTAATCAACACGTTAAAATGTCTTCTTGCTTAGCAACTGATGTGCCAGGCATCTGGCATGGCACCCATGCCCAGGCACTGGGGATATATCTCTGTCACACCAACTTGGGTCTCTGACACCCTCACAGGGGGGCTGTGTCTTGTGCCTTGCCCTGGCAAGGTGGCCATGTACACGGACTTTGGTGGGCAGCTGTTCCATGGGCCTCAGAGGAGGACAGTAGCACACGTAAGTCTGTGACACCTGCCCTTGGGAACTGCTGCCACAGTTGCTTGAGAGGCAATGACTCGTTCTGGGGCTTAAAGGCCACAGAGGAAGAGACCCACATGCCCTCACAATCATCATCATCCCCTCTATTGCATGTAAGGGAGGTGCCATGCAGAGCAAAGCACAGTGCCAGTAACTGCTTGGTGGGAGGCAGAAGCGACTGGCTGTGAAGGAGACATGGCTTCTGATAACGGAATGTGGGCAGGATTAGAATAGTTGGGGGACCATGGGTCAGGACTGAGATGTATCTGCCAAGCTGCATGGGGGAAGCCTAGGGCTAGAATATCAGGGAGTGCTCTAAGAGAAAGGAGATGCACTGGCAAAGCTGTGTGGGAAGCCAGGGTAGAAATAGCATGGAGTGCCGCAGGGCAGGATTGAGGTGCCTTTACTATGTCCTTAATGACAGGCTTCAGCTAGCACAAGACAACCCTTACTTCTATGAGCACCAAATTCACTCTAAGCTTAGATATACTGCCCAATACCTCCTCTCTTGAGCTTCACGAGTTGCCCACTCTGCTGTCAGAACCCAATCCTGCAACCTGCTTTCCCCATGTCCCTATACCTGTAGGAGTGACACTGCCTCACTATGCAATAGAGATGAATCTCTACCTTCCCTTCCCACTGTGCCTTGTATCAGCATCTGCACCATTAAGAATGTTGTAAGCCCAGAAAGAGCCACTGTCCCCAGTCTGGAGGAATCTCCTCTAAGCACACAAAGAGAACAGGAGTACTTGTGACTCCTTAGAGACTAAACAAATTTATTTCAGCATGAGCTTTTGTGAGCTGCAGCTCACTTCTTCGGATGCATAGAATGGAACACAGAGACAGGAGATATTTATACATATAGATAACACGAAAAGAACTTAACAGACTAACACAGCTGCTACTCTGAAACCTGTCTCTAAGCACACAGACTCCCTAAGATCTAAGTGCTGCTATTTCTTTATGAATTCATTAAGATCAGCACATCATCCAAGAGCACCAAAGGGTCACGTGACTAAGATTCCCACACAGCTCTCACGCACCGAGGTGGCCTGCCCATACATCTGAAGTGTGGGCAGCTCTGACAGGACCTGCCCTGGGTGCAAGGCTGCAGCAACAACACACAAGCTATTTCTGCTGAAGCTGGATGAGTAATCAGGGGATAGCCATGTCAGACTCTTTCAACCTGGCTGCCCCTGGCCATGGAGGGATTAGCTATCACCAGTGAGCAGAGCATTTCATCAGAGAATTTAGGGAAATGGTCTGTGACCCCTTAACTGCTTTGGAACTTTTTGCTGTTCAGAAATAACTCTGGAACAGGCTCAAGCAGAACCAGATATCATTGCCTGGGCCACAACCGACACCCTTTTTGGCACCAACAGTTAGCCAATATGCAGGATTTTGCTACATTACAGGGAGAAACTGAGGATACGCATCATGTATTTCTTTGGTGCAATCTTGTTTATTTACAATGATGGTCCACAAAGTCCTGTTTCCCTGACCACAGTAGGGACAAACAACAGCAGGCTTATGCACCAATACATTTGTTAGTCTGAAAGGTGCCACAGGATTCTGTCGCTTTTTACAGATCCAGACTAACACAGCTACTCCTCTGATACTTGATTTCCAAGACAGTTTTCCCACCAGTCCTGTGCCCCAAGGAGCTCTGTCTCTGTTCACTCCCAAGGCCACACTCTCTACAGCTTGTTTCTCAGTTTGCTGGCTCACTTGGCCATAGACATCAGAACTAGGGGTGCAGGGGGTTTTGCAGTACCCCCAGTTTTTGTGCAGGGTCCTGCCCACCACCCTGCACCCAGGGTCCCAGCCCGGCACCTGGGGTCCCAACTCCCGGCTGCAGGACCCATGCCTGGGGCTCTGTTCCCAGTCCTGCATGGGGAGTCCCGGCTGCCCCGGGGGCTCTGTATGCAGGATCCTGGCTTCTGCCGGCCATATACCTGGGGCTCTGTTCCTGGCCCCATGCCCGGAAGCTCCGCTCCTGGCTGTCGCCAGCCCCATGCCCAGGGCTTTGTTCATGGCCCCCACCTGAAGTCTGCATGCAGGGTCCTGGCTGCCACTGGCCCCACTCTGGGGACTCTTCTCCCAGCCCCGCACACAGGGGCCCAGCCTTGGCCCCCCTACTTTTGTTCATCTGGAAGGTAGCACCGTGCCCCCTAGTGACCTACTGGGGCATTGATTCAGTACTGACAGAGTGGAAAGACACCTGCTGAATCACCAGCACCACTTTCTGTAGCCCTTAAGTTTTCCTTAGAGGTTTCTCGTCTATCTACTGATCAGACTGACCTTGCTTAGCTTGTAATATCTGAGCGAATCACAGCCCAAGGTTGCATGGGCACAAAACACCAAGCAGTACTCATGTAAACTACAGGAACAGAACCAAGTACCACTGAAATGCTCTCCTTCCCCATTTTGTTTCTTTTCTCTGCACATGCAGCTCCTTAATTCACATCTCAGGAATGTGCAACTACAATGCGAGGATTGCCAGCAGCAGGTCTAGTGTGGGCCTGGGAGTAATGGAGGAGGATTTGGGTGAAAAGTTCCTCTATGTAGAGGGCTGGGCAGGAAGCTGAGGTGTGCCAAGCAGATCGATGCTGATTGCTAGCCACACGGGGGGTGCTGGAATGCAGATTATGGCTGCTGGAGTCCCAAGGCACTGGAATGAATTTACTGCATATCATGCAAAACAGTAGCCACTCCAAGTTTACAGTTTCACCTGGTATTACTGAGCTGTAGAGTACTGTGCCTCAGTATGGGCCCCCTTGAGCTATGCACACACAATTGATACTGAACTCAATCCTGTAGGATCACCACAGGGGCTTTGAAACTGATCCCTCACTGTCCCTGTATTGCCCCACAGGGACTGTATCACCATCAGTGAGGCGGGAGGCCTTCAGTAAAAAGGAGAGAAAACTAGGTGTGTGACTGAAGACATTCACTGCGTGGACACATTTCACCACCCAAGAGGCTGAAGTCCAGAAAAAGCTTTGCCTCTGAAAATCCCTTACCTCAATATACCACTGTGGAAGGCTGCAGAGTAACAAAATGGCAGGAAATGCTAGAGAACCTGGTTCCTTTAGAACAACTTCCTTTAGGCGCTGACCTCCCATGAAAACACTGGTGTATTCTAAATCGAGCAAGAGCTGGGGTGGCCAACACTGGTGACAGTATGACCAAGTGGAAGGCACGAAACAATCCTAAACATGGAGAGCCTAGGCACACACTTGAACATTTCCTGATGTAGCACCCCTGTTGTATGTGAAGTAGTTGTAGCTGTGTTGGCCCCGGAGATCAGAAAGACAAGGAGGGTGAGGTAATACCTTTTATTGGACCGACTTCAGTTGGTGAGAGAGAGAAGCTTTCAAGCTACACAGAGCTCTACTTCAGGTGCAGTGCCCCACTCAATCCTTACTCCTAAGGAACTAGTCAAGATAAGTGACAATGCCAGCTCCTGGCTGCAGTTTGGAGAGGCAAGCTCTGAGGAAAAGTAGCCACTAGAGTGAAGCAACTGGGGGCAACCAATCAACCTCCCTCTTCTCAGCACTCCTCTAAATTATACCTCTATTACAGTGGGTGATTTATTAGCCCTCTGATTGCACACTGCATATGCCAAGCTGGTATATAGATGGATAGCTGGCAGTTGAAAGGTTGAGTGGATGTCTTTCCCAGTTGCTCCTGGGGAATGGTGTGGGCAATTCTCTTGGATTCATACATCGGTTCTAAGGCCAGTAGAGACCATTATGCTAATCTAGGCTGACCTGCATAATGCAGGCCATCGACTTTTGCTCCAAGATTCCTGCATCAAGCTGAGTTAGAACAGATCTTTTAGTGACACCCCATCTAGATGTCAAGACTGCCAGGAGTAAAGAATCCACCACCTCCCTAGGTAAACTGTACCAGAGATTTTCTTTTAAAGCCTTATTTCTTGCCTGAATTTGTCTAGCTTCCAGCCACTGGATCTCCTTTTACCTTTTACTGCTAGATTAAAGAGCCACGTACTGTCAGAAATCTCTTCCCCTGTGGGTGCTGTAGATGATCAAATCACCTCTTAACCTTCTTTTTGATAAACTAAAGAGACTGAAGTGGATTTGGGTGTATCAGAAAAAAACAGCAGAGCTCACAGTCACTGGGCACACTGCACCCCTGTCTTCTCCTGGTCTCTCCCAGGACCCCCCCTCCAGCTCTCAGGCCTTGAGCCATCATCTGAGCTCGGGGTGGAACCATGTGATTTTCCCACTCTCAGACCAGGCCTTCGGTTGCAGTTCTGTGGTACTAATTGGGAATACCTCAGAAGGTCTGATTTATGTCCAGACCCTGCAACTCTATTCCCTTCTCTTGGGCATGGACAGTGGTAATCAGTGACCAAACAGTCTTCTTAAAGCAAAGATGTTATTTATTTAGAACAAAAGCATTTCACAGAAAGCACATCACAAAAACCATGAACCACACACTACATGCCTGTTTGCTTACCAGGCGGTTAACCATTTTCCACACAGGGACCCTAGTAGGACAAGTTCCCTATAGACTCTCCTGGAAAGCATCTCTCCATCTCCGTGTCTGAGCTCACTGAAAGCACCCTGGATGGCCCCTGGCAACTCAGCCCCCTTCACAGGAATAAAGGCACTCTTTAAATGTTATAGCCCTTTGGTCTGGCAACTCCCAGCTCTGGCAAAACGAGGTTTTCAACAGGAGACAGGATTTCTGAAGCTTACTGCCTGCCCTATAGTCTTTCAAGCGTGTGCCTAGATGTTCTTACCTGGGAAGCTATTGTGTAGCTTCCCTGTATATTCTTCCCATTGCCCCCTAGTAAGCTAGATCAATGCATTCACACAGGAAAGTCTTAACCCCAATATACAACTTCCCCTCACTGCTCAGATCACATTCAGGAGCATTAAAATTGTTATGTCTCAGTATTCATAACTATTACATAGCAGCTCCACTTCTGTCACAATGCCCACTGCAACAGCAGGTCAAAGCTGCACCCATGAAGCCCCCTTTCCCCTCTGCGGAGAGACCAAAGATTTCAGTGATTTCCCTTTGCTCTGGGGTTCCCACTAAGGTGAGCTCCTTCTAGAGCATCACCCACTAAGCAGCAATTGGCTAACTCAGCCTCTGCTTGCTCCCACTCCACTGGTTTTAGTAAGTTACCTATCAGCATGGTATGGCAGGTCAGGCTGACAGGGGCTCCATTAGTAGCATGGCTTCCAAGTACCATCTCCAGGACCCCGTGTGCAACTGAATCATCCGGCTCAGAACAAATTCACCAGAAAGAACTAATTAGCTGAGCAGAGATCTCGGACACAGGGAACTACAGTGGCCGATAAAACAAACAAGCAGCAGCATGCTTTGCTGCTGCGGGAGCTACTGGCACACACTTCCAGAGAGATTAATATGCACCAAGCAATGGCCAGGGGGGGGAGAGACTCCAAAGGTTCTTCTCATTAGCTCATTGTTCCAGCTGAGTTAATGACCCACCCCCTCCTTGCAGCCCTTGCTCTGCCTCCTATTAAACGGTACCACGAATTAGTGGAGAGTCGAGGGGGGCTATGGAAGCTTCCTCAGGCCTCTGAGGGGAGAAAGGAGGGCAAGGGGAAAGATATCCCTAATGGGCTGGGATGCAAATGGATACTGGAGAAAGAAGCCATTGCCCATCTGCTGGCAGCCCCTCAATCAGCCCTAAGTATGTGCGTGAAGCAGGAGAGTCTGGCCTATGTACGGGGGGTGGGGTATGGGAGGGAAGGAGTTCATGGTTTAGTTTGAAAGGGAATTGGTGCTGGCAAAACTGGAAAGCATGTGCCTGGGGGAAGGGAACTCAGGGCCAGGAATGTGCACAGGGGAGCAAGGGGGAAATGAGCACAGGCCACGGGGAAGCGTGTTCCGGGCAGAATAGGAGACAGGGTAACAAGGGAGAAGGGTCACAGGGAAGCGTGAGTTGCAACAGGGAATACCCCTATCAAGTTGCAAGGGACAGCATCCACTGCCTTCTGTTGTAAGTGTCCCCCACTACTGCACTGCGCCCTTGAAAATGGCAGGCATCATGCAACTCCCACCCCCTCGGCCCCTGCAAAGTGATCAATCACATCACGTCCTGCTGCCAGTGAATGGGACTGTCCTTAGGAGCCCAGCCCCCTGGAGGTATGACAGCACCTCCTAGCGGAATAGGGATTGCACATACATATGTGAAATTGTGACAGAATGGCTTGTGTTCAGAAAATTTACAAAACAAATACACACCACTCTGGGGCAGGAATTAAATTTGAGGAAATAGCTGTTAAAAAGAGAATTGGGGAAAAGCCTGTTTCTGTAGCAAGTTGCAAATGTGTGCAATCCCCGACAGGGGCAGCAGCACTAAACCCTTCCAAGGAAGAGGAAGGATAGTCCTATGAAAAATACCAGGTGTTGAAAAGATTGATCATTTGTCTGAACAAAGCAAAAATCCATAGTGGGGATCTCAGCAAGGGTTGGGGTCAGATCCCATTCCAGGTACAAATGTTTAGTGGGTCTTATCCAAGGCCACGCTGGATATAGGTTCACATCACAAAAGCACCACAAAATTTGGAACAATTTATCATATCTGGCAGTCTCTGTTGAGGAGCCAAGACTGGGATAGCAGGTGGTGAAGCAAGTCTGTATTGAGGGGCATTGGCAGAGTGGTTGGACTGGGATAGCAGGGTCAGGGTTAAGCTGCAGAACTGTAGGACAGCAAGAGTAGAAGATGGAGCTGTAGGTCAGGACTGAAGTGCATGGCAGAGCTTTGTGAAAGTCCATGATGAGATTAGTGAGGCACAGCAGGTGCATCAGACAAGCTGCGTATGTGAACCCTACATGATGCCTGCTTGCACTAGACCTTGTTCTAGCTGGTGCCTTCAGCCAGTCAGTAAAATTTGTTCCATTCACAGAAGGGAGAAAAACAGTTCTCATGTCACACTTGTTTATTTGGCTGAAAGGTCAAGAAATCTTCCGCATTCCTGTCTGGGCCAGCAAAGCCGGCTGGCTTCTTAGGCACCATCCTGCTGAGGTCCTGTGCTGCTTTCTGCTACTGACAGTCTGCCAGCCCAGTGCCACAGCTCCGGTCCCAGCAGACTCCGACTAATGCTTCTGAAAAAGCATCTGCTGGGTTCCCCTATCTTTCAGCACCACCTTCAGCTCCACAGCCTGCATGCTTGTCCTGTTTTCTATTGTTCACCTTCAATAACTCAGCTTTTGTGTTCCAGCTCTGGTTTCTTTATCAGGCAGGTGCCCTGTGATAGCCTCCTCCCACAGCTCCGAGTGGGCCAGCCATATGGACGAGCAGGAAGCAGATTCTCCCCCTTATCTTTCTTTCTGATATTTCTCTCTCTTCCCTCCCTTCTCTTTTATTCTTTGAGTCAGGAGCAGAATGAAAACACCTCCCTCCCACCCCCCAATAGCCCCAGATGGCAGCAGGAGGGAGTCAGGCTTCATCTTATTGATTTGCAAAAAGAAATACATAGACACGACTTGGAAGCATTGTATCAAAAGCCACTGCCATGCTGCACTCAGATCTGTCCCAGGAGACTGGGACTCATCTCTGCTGGCTGCTTGCAGGCTCAGTTATTCTCTGGGGATCTCTGGTGCTCTGAACTGCCACTACTGAGTGGGAGAATCATACGCATCCGCTGTTGGCAAAGATTTCCCCTGTCGAAATCAAAGGAGACTGCATGCAAGCTGTATAGTTACAGTACAGCTAGGGAGGAATAAGATGTGTGAAGAGAGGCTGAGGGAGCTAAATTTATACATCCTGGAAGACAGAAGACTTGGCGGGGAAGGGAGAGAGACGAGGACATGATCACAGTCTATAAATACTATCAAAGTAACAATATAAAGGAAGGACGGGGGATTAGTCACAGTCTTGCAAGATGGAAGGACAAGAAGTGGCCTTGAAACTTGAGAGAAGAAAAATTTATTCTAGTTGTTAGGAAATGGCCCTCAACTGTGAGAACAAATGGGCAGGAGAAGTGACTCAAGAGGGTGGGGGTGGGGGGCGGAAAAAGGACAGGTGGAGTGGAGGTGCAGAGGTCCAGGAATAGGGCAGCTGGAATATGTTGCCATAGGAAGTCTGACTCAAGGACCCCCGTATTCTTTCCTGACTGTTGCCTGATATATAGGGGGTTAATATCTGTATCTTATAGGCTTGCCAATGGATCTGGCCAGAAGATAATAAGGTTCTTGTCCCAGAATCAGGCTACCTAGAGTTAAATGTAGTGAGTTCAATATCTTGTAAGGACCCTTAGGGTGTGTGGCAAGAACACACACGCTGATCACAAAACAAAGCCTTAGAGACTTTTATTAAAAAAAATGAAAAAGTTATCAAAGCTCCAATCCACAGAACCAAAAGGGAATAATACAGTATTGGGGTTATCTGTGGTCTCATCCCTTATAAAAGCTTCCTAAACCGGCAAACTCACCCTCTTCCTTGGGGACCTGGTGGTAAGAGACAAAGGACCAGCCTCATTGCTGGTATGTCCAATGGGTCAGATTCCTCAATGCTTGAGATTGATGGTGAATAATCGAGCTGAAGGGTCAAATGCTGAATAGCTAAACAGCTAAGAGACTCAAAACTAAAGGTGGCGGAAAAGCTAAAGCAGACAAAAAACTGCCAAAACTCAAAAGCTACTCCCGCTTGGTGGTTTGCCCTCGTACAGGTCTGAGCATTATCCTGAATATTCATGTCAGTGCCCAACCTTCCATGCCCAAATTTAATTTCTTCACCCACATAATATTGGGGAGCACTTATTCTATGGGCTAGTATATTCATACCTTTTAATGACAATTAGCTAATTCTCTAAACCTATTACTTCTTGAACCGGTTTCTGGTCATTACTTCCATGTTCTTGCGGTGTCGTCTGTGGTCACTGTTAAGTCAGAGGTGCTGGAACAGGGGCAGGCCAAGGGGACATGTCCCCACCATTTTTTTTTTTTTACTGGCCATAAGGGCTAGTGATTGGGAGGGCAGGAGAAGAGTGAGTAGGGGGCAGGGTCATAGGGGGAAGAAGCAGCACAAGAGCCAGACGTTTGGGGACAGGACGGGGTGAGGGCTCGAGAAGAAGGGGCAACTGAGGGGGTGGGGCCATGGTTTGGGCACTGGTGCCCCCCCCCACTTTTAGGAAGCTTCCTCCACTCCTGTGTTACGTCCCAACTTTCTTAGGTAAAAACCACATCTGGTTCCCCAACATCTAAAAAGGATAATTATTAGGTCATTTAACTGTGCCAAAGGTCACAAGCATACTTAACCATGCTTATGCTAACTTGCTTAAGCTGAACATACATGATACAGGCCAGTAGGTTCCGTGCATTACAGCCAAATACAATAAGGTAATCTAATACAAGAATACTAGCCAAATATACTACAAACAGCAAACCAGTAAGTAAAGGCAGACTATAAAAAAGTACGCCAGCAGGTTACCCTGTGGGCTACGTGGCTCTACTCTTTGTGACTCCTAATGATGGTTATTTAAGGGGTGGGGCTGGAGTAGCAGTGCATGTGTGTCTGTATTTTCACCATGTCTCCTGCTCCTTGAGGAGCCAGTGATTCTGGAGCAACATTCCTGGGGAGCGTGTGCGCTAATGGCCCTGAACAGTTTGGGCAAGGATCATGGTATCACATGGCAGAGACCCAGCTCCATCACCTTCCCCAGGCTCAGAGGCTTTTACATTGTTGCTGAAGCTCATCTGTAAAGATCATGACTCCACCCACACACTAGCTTCTCATTTTTGCTCTTGTGCCCGAAGCCTACCCCTGAGATTTTAACACCAGACGCAGGTGTGGTGAGCGAGCACTTCTGGAGAATGCTCTTCTGTGGCCTTCCCAGGTCAACTGGTCTGAACCAGCAAAATACAAACCACCTGAGAACCGGGATCTTCCCCTTTTCTCACCTTCCGTGGGTTTAAAGTGAATTCTGAAGAAAAGATAAATGTTAGCACTGCCCTTCTCTGACCCCATGAGCCTGACCGCTCCTGGGACTGAGGATGACAGCTGAACGTAGGATTTGTGGAAGAATATTCTGCCTCCTGGACCTAAAAGACTCACATTATCCAAGTTCCCATCAGCGTCCTCTTCTGGGCTCCCGGTGTCTTCAGGAGGGGAGGATGGAGCTAGCCCAACACAGGCAGGTGATGAGACTATCTCATTGCTGCTTACTGGGGCAGAACAACAAAAAGTTAATGAGGATTCTGAGAGTCCTTCTGTTCTCAGCACCATTCCCGGGTACCCAGATTGTATCTGTCATCTGCCATGCTTTGTACAGTGATTCACACATTCACCACTCTGGCCTCAGTTAACAGCTCCCTGTTTACTACCAGATCTAGTTTAAGCCCCTGATTTTCAAAGCCCTCAATGAATTGGGCTGTGGCTATCTCGGGAACCACCTTTCTCGTCTCATGGCTGTGACAGCTGGTTCTGGGGGAAAACAATGGAGTTAATAGCATCAAGAATGAGATTAGTGGGAAATTGTGGCTAGATCCACTTAGCTGGAGACCCAGGATGGCTGTGGAACCTCCTTTCCGCCACCTCAGACTAGTCATTAATTTAGCTATATATTAATCGTACCATACTCAGAGAGAGAGGAGGGAGGGGTAAAGCTCATCTCTCTGGCCTCACTAACACCTCCAGGAATACCAAGGGGAGGGGGGAGAAATGGACAGATACATGAAAATAAGAGAAGGAAGAGGGATAAAGAAAGAACAAAATCAATCATGCTAGCACTTTGAGGGTACAAAGGAAGACAGGCCGAGATTTTCAGCCTCTCTGATTGCATGACTGCTAGTGCTCAAATGCTGTGCTGATGGACACATTACAGGCTAAATGCCTTTATCTCAGACACTGGGTTTGTGAGGGATGGGACTGCACCTGTCCTAGAGAACACTCCTGATCCCAGGTAAGATGTCAACTTGGGACCAGGTGAGCACTGTAAGCACCCAGTGTAGTTCATTCTGGTCCCCAGTAAGGAGCCAAGCAGATGGGCTGGGAGGAAGAGGCCATTCCACAGCCCTCCAGATGTTTCTTAGCAGGTGTGCTGTATTGTTAGCTCAGTTGATCAAAGCTCCCTGTTACCTGCTGGAACATTCCCTTAGTTCTGAAACACAGATGCCAATTGCACAGAGGGGCCCAGAGATAGAATGCTGCCTTCCTACCTGTTCCTGCCTCTGGCCTCAAGCCATGTATGTGTCATTTATAAAGGAGACTTGGACCAGAGAGTAGGAACCAATCACTCCCTGGCTCTCCAGGCATGGAATAGATGAGGCGCAGGGTCCAGGAGGGAGTTTGGGTTTGTGAGGAGGTTGGGGGTGCAGGCTCCAGGAGGGAATTTAGGTGTGGGAAAATGCTCAGGGGGTTGGGGAGTGTACTCTGGGAGGGGCTCAGGGCTGAGGCAAGGGGTTGGGATGAAAGAGGGTGTTCGGGGTGTGGACTCTGAGAGGGTGCGGGAGGAGGTTCCAACCTGGGACAGGGGGTTGGGATGTGGGTGTGGGGTCTGGGAAGGAGTTAGGTGTGGAAGGAGGTGCCGACTTGGGGCAGGAGGTTGGGGTGTGGGAGGAAGTTCGGGGTGCAGGCTCTGGCTGGATAGTGCTTACTTCAGGTGGCTCCCGCTAAGCTGCACAGCTGGGTTAAGGTAGGCTCCCTGCCTGCCCTGGCTCCATGCTGATATTGGAGGCAGCCGTCATGTTTAGCCCCTAGGCAGAGGCGTGGCGACTCTGTGTGTGGCACCGCCCCTGTAGCTCCCATTAGCTGGGAAACATGGGGGTGCAGGCTCCAGGAGGGAATTTAGCTGGGAACCATGGCCCATGGGAGCTGCGCAGCCAGTGCTGGGGCATCGAGCAGAGCTTTCCTGATCACCCCTGTGCCTAGGGCAGCAGGGATGTGCCAGTCACTTCTGGGAGCTGTGCAGAGCCAGGGCAGGCAGGGAGCCTGCCTTAACGGCCTGGCCAGAGGTGCTGACTGGAGCTGGCAGGGTTCCTTTTTGACTGCCCGTTAAGGTCGAAAACCCAATGCGTGGCAACCCTACTACAGATTTGTGAAAAATATTCACAGGCAAATATCTAGGTGGATTTATACATGGATTCTTGGAGCCTGATTCACTAGGAGTCATCAGTTTTAAGCCAGTGCACTATCGCTCCTTTGTTTAAAAGGCTGTAAAACTGGAGTAACTTAGTGATGAGCCAGGCGTCATATTTATTCTTTAGGGGTTTGTTTTTTGTTTTGTTTTTTCAAGTCTCTCTCCTTCCCTGGACATCCATATGTGCAATCTCTGCAAACTGGTAGGGCAGAGTAGAGCATCAACATGCTCAAAACTTCATAGGTCTCTCTCCCTTCCTTCAAGCTACTGTGCTTCCATCTCAGCTGCTCCCATCCCCACTGCAGAGCAAAGGCCTCCGCTATGCTGTTCCTATTATTAAACATGTATTTTACCAGAGTGCTTAGAGAGCAACCAGTTCAGGGCCAGTCATGCTGAATGCTGCCCAAACACATAGGAAATAATGGTCCTTCCCCGAAAGAGCATCCATCCATCCCAGCTACTGCTATCCCCGCTGCAGAGTGAAGGCCTCTCTGCACTGCCTCTGCTCATCCATTCATCTCAGCCACTCCCATCCCCACCATCGTGTGGGAGAGGCCCTTGCCTTGTTGCTGCGCACCCAGGCCATGCCTGCTTCACCATCCTACCTGTGCTTATATTATGAACAGATGGGCCCAGTAGTGAGAAATGGAGGAAATAGATGAGGATTATTCCATGTCCTGGCTATGCCCAGTCAGCATTTCCTCCAGGTCCAGTTTCACCCCCTCAACTTCTACCAAATAATTTCTAGCATTTCTGTACTCCTTGCCTCTCAGACTGGACTGCTCCCAAAATACACATCTCCTCCACCAGCTGGGGAGGTAGATAGGGAAAGGGGTGGCTCTGAGGGCCTGCCTCTACCAGGCTGGCGTGCTCAGGAGCCAGCTACCTGGTAAGCCACCTGAGACACATAATGTAAACATGCCTGGCCCATATGTTTACTCAGGAATTGCACCACTCTGCCAGACCCTAGGCATCATTATTTTGCAAGCAAAGACACACACTTCAACTCAGTGATGCTTGATTGACATGACATGTTATGCAAATTGTAGGACTGCTAGAACCCTCAACTCTCTGTCCAAAGATGGTACAGGGTACCTAGGGCAGGGCCTCAGCCTGTGTTGGGTGTTAATGGCCAGTGGTAGGTCACTTTGTAGTTCTATGTAGTCTCAGTGACTCACCCTCCCTTATGCCCAGGCCAGCTCCTCCTCCTTGCCCCTTTTTGATAAAAAGTCTTTTCTTGTCCCTGATCATTTGGGGACTTTCTTTCGGAGTCCCTTGTGTGTGGACCCTGGAGCAGAAAGGGCCTCCCTGGCCAGTCTCTCCCTGTCCTGCTGGTTGCAGTTCCTCCTCACTGGGTTTGGCCCGGGCTTTTTTATGTCATTTATGCGTCTGGTTTAGGGTCACCAATTCTGCATGTGGTGCGAGTCTGCCTTAGGTTTGCACGGCTCCCTGCAGTGAGGGATCTGCTGGGCTGAGAGATCCTGCAGGCATCTGTAGCAGTCTAGTTGGTGGCGGTGGTTGCTGTTGTTTCTCTCTCCATTTTCCAGCTCCGACACTGCTTTCCCCGGTGTTGCCATAACAACAGGCGTTAAGAGCTTGTTGACATTGCCCTGTTGTACTAATTGCACATTTTCCTGCCTCTGTTACATGCCAGTTGTTCCTTTCAAAAGGCTGAAATTGCTTTTGGCCAGTCTGTCTGTTCCCTTGCTGACTCTGTGGGTCTGATTTGGGAGCTCGAGTGAGGGAACAAATGATCCTGAAATGCTCTAGGGGAAATGTTGTTTAACCCTGCTCAGAGCAGGTCTAGATGACTCAGTGGCTAAAATGCTGATGGCTACCAGTGTCACATCTATACAAGTGCTCCCACTGTTGCTTCTATTGATGCATCTGAAATTGTGGTAGCAATGATGGGAAATTTTAGGGATGAATGTCTGGTGTCTACAAGATCTCTGGGTCTGACTGTGCTGGCTAGACCCAGCCAGCTATAGTGCATACACCTGGTGCTGTGCAGACTTCTGACACACAGCTTAATCCTTTGCGTGAAGGAAGTTGATGAATTAAGGAGGGTTCAGAGAAGAGCCACAGGAATGATTAAAGGATTAGAAAACCTGCCTTATAGTAACAGAGTCCAGGAGCTCAATTGATTTAGGTTAACAAAGAGAAAGTCAAGGGATGACTTGATTATAGACTACACATAACTACATAGGGAACAAATATTTGATAATAGGCTCTTCAGTCCAGCAGATAAAAGTATAACATGATGCAACAGCTGGAAGTTGAAGCTAAACAAACTCACACTAGAAATGTGGGTTACATTTTTAACAGTGAGCATAATTAACCACTAGAACCATGTACCAAGTGTTGTGGTGGATTCTCCATCACTGACCATGGTTAAATCAAGACTGAATATTTTTCTAAAAGCTATGCTCCAGGAATTATTTTAGGGAATGTGCTGTAGCTTGTGTTACACAAGAGGTCAGACAAAATGATCACAATGGTCCCTTCTGACCTCAGAATCTATGAAAACCTGACTTCAAGGCCCAGGACAGTCAAAAGCAAGGGATCTTGTGGGTTAAGAGTGAGGGTGACTGGCAGAAGGGTGTGGGGCTCAGGGATGGAGTAACAGGGATGCTTCAGGTCTGGACTGAGGTACATCAGAAGGGCTCCAAGAGGAAAGCTTGCACAGAGCCCACCTTCACTACTCTTGGCTGTGGCAACTCCATCAGACTCTCACTCTCAGTTTTACAGAGGAAGGGGGATGAAAACAAGGGGCCTGGCTGAAATCTGTAGCTGTCCTGGCTTCACTCAAGTGCTCCATCCTGAGGCTCCTTAGGGCTGAGGCCAGCAGGGATCAGGCGAAGTGTTTGCATTACTCCAAGGCCATCACTGAGCACTCTGGCTATGACAGCAAGGAAGGGGGAGAGATTTTGGAGGCAGAGCCAAATCTCTCGCCTGCTGGCAGAGCGTGGCAGTGGGAACGTTCTGCTAATTAGTGTCTGGCGCCGATTCATCCGGAACATTCTTTTGCTAGGCAGCCTTCTGCTCTCAGCTCACCTGACAGAGATACCTCTCTGGGTCTGGCAGCCCTGCTGGGCTTGGGCCTGGTGCTTTCTGAGGTGGAACAGCTGTACTGGAGGTATTGAGTCCAGGCTTGCTCTCTACAAGGCTGGGAATGCTGTAGAGACTAGGACAGGGGTCGGCAACCTTTCAGCAGTGGTGTGCTGAATCTTCATTTAGTCACTCTCATTTAAGGTTTCACGTGCCAGTAACACACGTTAATGTTTTTAGAAGATCTCTTTCTATAAGTCTATAATATAGAACTAAACTGTTGTTGTATGTAAAGTAAATAAGGTTTTTAAAATGTTTAAGCAGCTTCATTTAAAATTAAATTAAAATGCAGAGCCCCCCAGACCGGTGGCCAGGACCCAGGCAGTGTGAGTGCCACTGAAAATCAGCTCGCGTGCCGCCTTTGGCACTCGTGCCATAGGTTGCCTACCCCTGGACTTGGCTCAGTGCTTAGTGCTCCTACCCACCTTATTCTTTGCCATGCTGTTCCTGTGATCAGTGCAGGAATGATCTGATGGTGGGCAGCTGAAGGACTCCTGCCTGGCCCTGGTATTTGCAGCCCCAGGGGTACTTTGACTGATGTTCTGTTCTCCATAGAGGGCTAAGGGAGCCAAGAAAAGCCAGAGCAGCATTCAGGATAAATGCCCCTTCCATGCTTGTCCCCAACATGCTTCATACACCATGGGGTAGCATAGAGCTCCTCCAGCCACTCTGCACCTTCTGAGGAACCTCTGTATGCCTCCTTATGACTCTGGGGTGCAACAGACAAGCATTCATTCCCTAACACAACAGCTGCAGAGTAGGGGCAGGCAAAGTAGCATGGAGATGAGCTAAGTGCAGTTCTCAGGTCATCTGTGCTAGGTGGGGGGCTGGATCTGAGTAGTTCCTCTGTCAGGAGCACCTCTCCTCCCCTTTCTCAGACAAAGTGATCCCTTGCACTCCCATCTCTCCATGTTTATCCCAGAGCTTAATTAGCAATGAAAGAGGTGCCAGCGCTCAAGCAATTTTTTTACTTTAATAAGTGACAGGGCAAACCCAGAGGTGCCGGGTCTCTGAACTGCAAAGCTTGGAGGTGCCGGGGCTCAGTCCTGGTACAAGCTGGTCTATCCCTCTTACAAGGAGGACTGTTGGCCTAAAACCTAGAGAGTGAGTTCACAGGCTCCACTCTCTGCTGAGAGGGAAATGATTAGCAGGATCAATTCCATCAAACTATCTAAGTTTCTAAACTGCACTCAGGTCACCTTGAGTATCCCTCTGTTACAGTGCATAGCATCCCAGCTCCTCAGCCTCTCTCCAGCCCAGTTCACGAGGGCTCCTCTCAGCCCCTAAGATTAACACTCCGATCTGGCTGGAATATCAACATTCCCCAGTGCCCCATTGTCATCTGGGGTAAGGCGGAGGCTAGTGAACAATCAGCTCTGCTTTCCTGCAGTGAGGGGCACTGCCAGCTGGCAAATCTTGTTACTGATCTACTTTGCTGTTTCCATGGGTGGCACTGTGGCAGCTTGGGGTGGACAGCTGGGATTTCTATTGGACTGGGTGGATCCCAAGTAGAGATGTCAGTGTCTTACATCAGTGCACAGAAGCTCCAGGCAATAGAATGCCTCACAAAGCCTGAGGTTGGCTTCCAGCTGTAAACAGAGTAACCAGCACCTGGGAGACTGCTTGGCAAGGGCCTCCACCATCAGCACAGTCAGAAAAGTGCAGGCATTGCAGATAGGCAGAGCTGTTACAAGAATTCAGTTCAGGCCCATTCCATGCACATTGTCAAGGGCTCTTTCCTTCACTGTCCCACTGCCAGCGCGGGTGACATCAGGACCAGGGGGAGGGTACATGAGGGGCTGCAGCCTGTTGGCAGACCAAAGAGCCCACAGTGCAAACAGCAAACCCATCTGCAGCTGCTGTCCCATCCTGGGGAGATACTGCCACAGGAGAGGGTGGAGCTGAAGGGAAACCCAACCAACAATCAGAAGGGGTAGGGGCAAGGGGACTTGAGGGAGCACAAGGGCCCAGCAATTTTCCAGAGCAGAGGAAGAAGGTTGACATCCTCCACATAATCAACAAGACCCTGAGAGAGCCTACCTACAGCCTCTCAGCCCTCATCTCACTAGGAAACTGGATGAGGGTGAAGGCTCTCAACCTCACTCATCCCATCAAAAGACTATATTATAGAGGGGGTGGGAAGAGGCTTCAGGCCACCAGCTGGATTCTCCCCCACTCCCAGTATGCGGTGCTGTGACTACCTGGGGAGAAGCACAGCCTACCACCAAATGGAGTCCAGGTTTCAAACCTTTCACTCCAGGGGGTTAGTGGAGAAATTTCTTCTCCATCCCTTGTCCCTGTTAGCACCCTAAGTCCAGTGCAGCACCCACTGACGTGGCCAATTACTGTGCTTGGCTTAAGGAAACAGGGAGAATCACTCCATAGGGAGTCCCCAGCATTCATCAGGCTCCACCGCTTGAGAGGGGAAAGGCTGCGCTGTTTTGTTACTCAGTAATTTATGATCAAAGCAGTCAGCACCTTATAAATATTGGATAAAGGGCTCCATAAATCTTTAAAGCAGAAATAAAGATGCATTTGGTGGGGGAAAATGTCACCCGCCCACTCCATCCCTGTCTCTCTCCCCCTTGTCTATACTAGACAATGGCACCATTGCAGTTCACACTGCTATGCTTGTAAAGGCAGTGTGAAAGTCTGTGATCTGTGTTCACAGTCCAGGCACTAGCTAATCAGGTGTGCTGTTAGTTCAGCAGCAGCTTTAAGGCCAACCCAGCTCACTATGGAGGCGTTACAAGGAGCTAAAACCCTGCAGCAAAGCATATCGTGGAACAGCTAAACATCTTTGACAGAAATTCTGGTTAGTTGTAGAATTAACTCAAAATGAAGTCACAAAGGCAAACACAGTTTCACAGGTGATGCATCAACATCTTCCACATTCTCCACACTTCCTGCATAACCAGCAGCCATGATTAACAATGGTTTAAAATTATCACCATGAAGCTCCTTAAGGACAATGGGGATTGTAGACATTGCCTCCTTGCAGCATTGTTATAAATCTCTGGGGTTGATTTGGTGTGTGCATGGATGAGTGACTGATAGCTCTGGATGCAATTCAGGCACAATTTGGAGAGAAGCAGTTCAGACCTCTGACACACAGCTCTACCACTGCCTCTCTGACCTGACCTCAGCAACTCTTATTATTCTAGTGCTCCCCACACAACTCTACTCATACACCTTGATCTTGGTCCTGCAGCCCCCTGCTATTCTAGTGCTGGGCCCATCCAGGACAATGGCACTTGGCACAATGGTTTTGTTATGTGATTGGGCTGAGATACCAGTTTCATGCATGTATAACTTAATTAGGATCTGAACCCATTAATTGAACAGTTTGTGAATTAACCCACCTTGCCAGCCTCAGTTCTCTCCCCTCATCAACCTGAGATGACTTCCACTGGCTCTCCCCTTTAATGCCATTTCAAATATGGAGCAGGTGTTCACCAGTGCCTACTGTACTGAGCCGTAAAGAGCAGGGATCACCTACTTTAGACTGAAAAGCCAGGCATAATGGCCATATAACTTCATATGGGCTTGTGTCCTGTGAACTGGGGGCAAGGTGCTCAGAATAAAGACCACCCACCCAAGGGAACCCATGGAAATAAACACAATTGCCCATATTACAATGGATGAAAATCTCCCCCACCAGCTACAGAGAGAGAAACACAGAAGAACCTCAATTAACTCATTAAGACAGGTGTTAGTACAGCCTAGAGCAAATCAATAATGATTGGACATGTGGCAAATCATAGTTTTTTGCTCAAGTGTGTCACTCTTCTGAATTCAATTGTGGTTCATTGTGCTAACCCCCAACAGATGTGGGCAATGTTTAACTGGGTCACATTGCCCACACTCCAGTTCCATCAGATGCTCTCCTGCAATTCAGCTGCAGTTAAATCATTCCACCTGCAAGCTGAGGATTAGTGGTCATGGGTATGGCAATGGCCCATCTGTCCATCTAATCAATCCCCCTATTGATACCATACAGAATCATCATACTGAGCATCTGATTGCCTTATAGAAAGTGCAACAAAGCAGCACCATCTGAAGTCAATTTGAATTGTGTCTTTTGTTCTCTCCTGCCTAACCTGTGTGTACTGCAGGAGGCTCTTTGCCTCAGTAGGGTATGGCTACACTTGTAACTGTACAGTGCTGTCGTGGGAGCTATTGGGATGGCAGGACTTACAGCAGTCCCTGCTAGCACAGTCACCATCTCCAGGAAATAATGGCAACTTGCTGACACCAAAGGATCCAGTTGGATTCCTGCCTGAGGAGAAGGCAATAATCTGGAGTCCCCTCGGTTAGCCCCTGGGAAGTGTAATTTCCAGTGGGAAATGGAAATTTATGTTATCACTGAATTTTGACCTTATTTTGCAGCAGGATTTTTTTTTTCAGCAAATCTCAGAAACACTTGTGAGATTGCACTAATGTTATGGAAGCTCCAAATTGAGCTTAGTTTTGCAAGATTTCACTAACTCCCTGCCAGCTGAGGAGCTTCACGGTCTCAGCTCATAATACTGTATGGATACAAAGTGATTAGCCCACATCCTAATGAAACAAGTGAACAACCCTTCTGCATGTGAAACAATCCCTGCTGCCATCAAAACCTGGGAGAAGCCGGCTAGGGAGACCACACTATCTGAAAAGGCTTTTCTTTAGCTGGAGCAGTCTCTAAATAGCTAATACCCTACTGATTGTCTAACCCCACCCAGATGATTTACAGCCTCTGACTCTGGAGTGTGCCCACAGTGCTGATGTCATGAATGATATTACTGGTCAGCATAGTGGCCCCATTAAGGGCTCCATTCTGTTCCCATAGTTGTCAGTGGCAAAACTCCCACTGACTTTAATGGAGCAGGCTCATGCTGCAAGTCAGCAGGAGACTCAGAAATAGCCATCTGAATGAGACATTTTAATTCCAAGTACAATTCTCATCTTATACAAGGTGAGAAGGGCCTCTACTGCTGTGTGGCCTCTGAAGAGACCACATGGAGTCTGATGATACTAGCTTTGTGCTCACTGCCTTGCCAGAGCTGTATCTTCTCTGCCAAATGAGAGACCTCTAAGATAAGAGCCTGCATGGAGCACAAATTTAGTCCAGCAAAGTCCTGGGCTGTGTTTTCAGCAAAAGGAGCATCTGAGGTTAGATGCAAGCCTGATCCTGGCAGCCTGATAGTGCTGAGCTGCCTCAGAGGGATGTGGCTGCGTGAAACACTTTCACACATTTACAGTCAAATAATGGAATGAAAGGCAAAGAGGGAGACTCAGCAAGTGATTTGATTAGGTGTGATATAAAGTGTATGGCCAGGGATGTTATTACCCTGGGTTTATTACACTTGTTAGCATGGCATCAAGGCAACATACAGAGAGTTCACAGAGGTGCTGAACAGAGGGGCAGCCTACTAAATGGAGGGATCAAGTCATGCTGGGAACTTTGTTTGTCTGGTGGTATCAGGTGCCTGTGCTTTTCACTCTGAGCTCAGCCCTTAGGGATACTAGCAGCCTCACCCGCAGTCACTGCACCTGGGCAGCAAGGAGAAGGAGGTAAAGGGAAAGAGGGAAAGGGACAGAATTGATCTTGTAAGGTTTAAGTGAATTCATATAGATGGACAAATGGAGCCAGGAAGTAATACTGTTGGAGCACCAACCTCCATCCAAAGGCAGAGGAGGGCTCGGGGAGGGTAGAAGTATAAGGGGGAAGGAGGGGAGAGAGATCTTTGGTAATTTAACATTTCTATTCTGAAAAACATAGGATTACAACACAAACAGAACATTTGTGACTGGTGACCCTTCCCATCCTTGTCCCCATACTCATGCCTGTCCTCAAATCCACTCACCCCTGGCCCCCATGATAAACCAACTGCCCTAACTCTATCTCCATGCTCCTAGCCCCAGGCTATCTGGTTTATGAGTCTGCAGGACATGGGAAGAACTGCCTAATACAGCCTGACCTGCAGAGTCAAGGGAGATTTCAATGGGTTCTCAAGGGGTGGGGTGTTATTGTACTGATATGGGATTCTGCTATGTCAATGATGATGGACAATTAATTCATAGATTCATAGACTCTAGGACCGGAAGGGACCTCGAGAGGCCATCGAGTCCAGTCCCCTGCCCTCATGGCAGGACCAAATACTGTCTAGACCATCCCTGATAGACATTTATCTAACCTTACTCTTAAATATCTCCAGAGATGGAGATTCCACAACCTCCCTAGGCAATTTATTCCAGTGTTTAACTACCCTGACAGCTAGGAACTTTTTCCTAATGTCCAACCTAAATCTCCCTTGCTGCAGTTTAAGCCCATTGCTTCTTGTTCTATCATTAGAGACTAAGGTAAACAAGTTTTCTCCCTCCTCCTGATGACACCCTTTTAGATACCTGAAAACTGCTATCATGTCCCCTCTCAGTCTTCTCTTTTCCAAACTGAACAAACCCAATTCCTTCAGCCTTCCTTCATAGGTCATGTTCTCAAGACCTTTAATCATTCTTGTTGCTCTTCTCTGGACCCTCTCCAATTTCTCCACATCTTTCTTGAAATGTGGTGCCCAGAACTGGATACAATATTCCAGTTGAGGTCTAACCAGCACAGAGTAGAGTAGAAGAATGACTTCTCGTGTCTTGTTTACAACACACCTGTTAATGCATCCCAGAATCACGTTTGCTTAAATATTGAAAGGAGCTAGCATAATGAAACAGCTTTTGCAAAGGGAAAATGTGCCTCACCAATCTATTAGAATTCTTTGAGGGGGTGAACAAATATGTGGATAAGAGTGATCCTGTGGCTATATTGTACTTGGACTTTCAGAAAGCCTTTGACAAGGTTCCTCTCCAAAGACTCGAGCAAAATAAGCAGCCATGGGGTAGAAGGGAAGGTCCTTTTATGGATTAGTGACTGGTTAAAAGACAAGAAACAAAGTGTAGGAATAAATGGTCAGTTTTCAGAATGGAGAGAGGTAAACAGCAGTGTCCTCCAGGGATCTGTACTGGGACCAGTGCTGTTCAACATATTCATAAATGGTCTAGGAAAATGGGTAAAGAATACGGTGGCAAAATTTGCAGGCGACATAAAATTACTCAAGACAGTTAAGTCCAAATCAGACTGCAAAGAGTTACATGTGACTGGGCAGCAAAATGGCAGATGAAATTCAGTGTTGATAAATGCAAAGTAATGCATATGGGAAAAAATAATCACAACTATACATACAAAATGATTTGGTCTAAATTAGCTGTTACCACTCAAAAAAGAGATCTTGGCATCATTGTGGAGAGTTCTCTGAAAACATCCGCTCAATGTACAGCAGTAGTCAAAAGAGCTAACAGAACATTAGGAACTATTAGGAAAGGGATAGATAATAAGACAGAAAATATCATAATGCCACTATATAAATCCACAGTACACCCACACCTTAAATACTGTGTGCAGTTCTGGTTGCTCCACCTCAAAAAGGATATTTTAGGGTTGGAAAAGGTACAGAAAAGGTACAAAAATGATTTGGGGCATGAAATAGTTTCCATATAAGGAGAGATTAAAAAGACTGGAACTTTTCAGATTGGAAAGAGATGTTTAAGGGGGTAGGATATGATAGAAGTCTATAAAATCATGACTGGTGTGGAGAAAGTGAATAAGGAAGTGTTATTTACCCCTTCCCATAACACAAGAACCAGGGGTCACCTGATGAAATTAACAGGCAGCAGGTTTAAAACAAACAAAAGGAAATACTTCTTTGCACAACCCACAGTCAACACGTGGAACTCGTTGCCGGGAATGTTGTGAAGGCGAAAAGTATAACTGGGTTAAAAAAAGAATTAGATAAGTGCATGGAGGATACGTCCACCAATAGCTGTTAGCTGAGATAGTCAAGGTTACAACCCCATGATCTGGGTATCTCTAAACCTTTAACTGACAGAAGCTGGGACTGGATGACAGGGGATGATTTACTTGATAATTTTTCTGTTTATTCCTTTTGAACCATCTGCATTGGCCACTGTCAGAAGACGGGATACTGGGCTAAATGGATCATAGTTCTGACCCAGTATGGCTGTTCTTATGTTCCAACTTCACTGACTGCCTGGCATCTGGTCTATGGGGGAGTGAGAGGTCTAGGTTAGGGATGTGCCTGTGACCCACCCCTTAACCAGTGACCATACCTCACGAGAAAAGCTGCACTGAGCAGGAGAGATGATAATTCAGAGCAACATGCAGGTTTAGTTTCACTCTCCTGGGAAACCCCAGAGCCCTGCAGCTGAGTGGTTTCCAAGGGACCAGTAAAAAAGAAGCATACAGAAGACACCTTGCAGTTCCTTCGCTCATCTTGTTAACATTCCAGATAGCACATGGGCCTGTTGGAAATACCACGCAAGTCAGATAGATTCTCCTGAAGGAGAAGTGAGAGCTGGAACTGGCAGACAGAGGATCTGTACACGCTTCCACATGCTGCCTACCTCACCTTCTGAGCATGGAGCTTTAGAGCTTTGAGAACCTCCAGGCAGATTACCCTAGGGGCTCTCCATCCCAATAAGAAGGCACTAAGATGAGATTCTTTAAATACAGTTGGAGCAACAGAAAGACGAAGGAAAGTCCAAGTCCTCTACTTTGTTGGGAAGGAGAGCTAATAACTGACAACATCAAAAAGGCTGAGGTATTTAATGCTTATTTTGCTTTAGTCTGCACTGAAAAGATTAATGGTGACCAGATATTCAACACAATTAATATTAAGAACACGGAGGAAGGAACTGAAGCCAAAATAAGGAAAAAAACAGGTTGAAGAACTATTTAGATAAGTTAGATATGTTTAAGTCAGCAGGTGTTGATGAAATTCATCCTATGTTACTTAAGGAACTAGCTGAAGCAATCTTGGAACCATAAGAAATTATCTTTGAGCACTAATGGAGGACGGTGGAGGTCCCAGAGGACTGGAGAAGGGCAAACATAGCACCTGTCTTTAAAAAGAGGAAAAGAGAGGACCTGGGGTATTATAGACCAGTCAGCCTAATTTCGATACATGATTATTAAACAATCAATTTGTAAGTGCCTAGAGGATAATAGGGTTATAAGAAATAGCCATCATGGATTTGTCAAGAACAAATCATCCCAAACCAACCTAATTTCCTTCTTTGACAGGGTTACTGGCTCAGTGCATGGGGGGAAGCAGTAGGTGTGATATATCTTGATTTTAGTAAGGCTTGTTTTAACACAATTCTGCATGACATTCTCATAAACAAACTAGGGAAATGTGGTCTAGATGAAATTATTACAAAATGGGTGCACACTTGGTTGAAAGACTGTACTCAAATAGCAATTGACTGTTCATTTTAAAACTGAGAGGACGTCTCTAGTGAGGTTCCACAGGGGTAAGTCCTGGGTCCCCTACTAGTCAATAGTTTCATTAATGATTTGGATAATGAAGTAGAGAATATACTTGTAAAATTTGTATGACACCAAGCTGGGAGGGGCTGGAAGCACTTTGGAGGACAGGATTAGAATTCAAAATGACCTTGACAAACTGGAGAATTGGGCTGAAATGAATCAGATGAAATTCAATAAAGACAAGTGCAAAGTACTTCACTTAGGAAGGAAAAGTGGGGCAAGGTGGAAGTATTACTGAAAAGGAATTGGGGATTATAGTAGATCACAAATTGAATATGAGTCAACAATGCTGTTGCAAAAAAGGCTAGTGACACTCTGGCTGTATTAACAGGAGTGTTGTATCTAACATCCAGGAAGTAATGGTCCCACTCTACTTGGCATCAGTGAGGCCTCAGATGGAGTATTGTGTCCAAGTCTCCCTTTAGGAAAGATGAGGAGAAATTGGAGAGAGTCCAGAGATCAAGAAAAATGATAAATGGCTTAGAAATCCAGACCTATGAGGAAAGGTTTTAAACACTGGGTATGTTTAGTCTTGCGAAAAGAAGCGTGTGTGTGTTGGTGGAACTTAATAACAGTGTTCAAATATGTTAAGGGCTGTTATAAAGAGGACAGTGATCAATTATTCTCCATGTCCACTGAAGGTAGGACAAGAAATAACTGGCTGAATCTGCTGCAAGGGAGATTTAGGTTAGATATTAGGAAAAACTTTCTAACTATAAGGGCAGTTAAATTCTGGATTAGGCTTCCAAGGGAGATTGTGGACACAATAGTCACTAACTGCCCCCTTATAGGCAGCCTTGGCAGAGAAGCCAAGGACTACATGGGCCATGGAGACTGAACTCACCTGCCACATTAGCGGTTGACTCCACAGGACAGGGTGAGGCATACTGATGGTATGGAGCTGTGTGTGTGTGTGCGGGGGGCGGGGGTGGTGGTGGGGAAGCTTGCCATGTCAGAGTCCCAGTCCTGTGGATAAATGAGGACTCCAGTGCCCAGGGCTGTCAATCTACACAACAGAGTGAGTTTCTATTTTGTTTGATGACTAATAAAACTGATTAAAAAAATAATGGCAATGTGTGTTGTTAAAATCCCTGCTCAGTAGGGTGTGGGGTTATTGAGTACTTTCCTGCCTTCTCGTCACGCTGTGGGATTGCCCCAGACACCGGGGGCAGAGTGTATGACAAGGAGAGACAACGATCAATGTTTAATATTGCATATTTAAGAAGGCTTGGGCTCTAATCCATCATATCCCCCGGCTTTTCCTAAAATTAATCTTCAATAGCTTATCGAGAACTTCACAAAATTAATATCCCAGCATTTTACCTTAGGGGAAAGTCGAATATGCATGTGAGAGAGAGACACACACAAAACTGAAATGTTTCCCTGAAAAACTCCTCCTCCAGGTTCTAAAGATGATATTAAAAAGCCATCATTCAAATTTGTAGGAATCAAACTCTGTGTCTGCCCCACAGGCCCTTCTCATGTCACTGCTGTAGTGCCAGGTAAAGTCATTTCAGAAATTGCATAAGGCAGAGAGAGACACAGACTTCAGGAGCAGCCCAAAGCCCATCCAGGATCCACTGCTGAGCTCCTGCCATCCCCTACATGACTAAAACCAATTGGGGTGGAACACAGCTTTTGATTGCTAACGAAGGGTACGTCTACACTACGGGATTATTCCGATTTTACATAAACCGGTTTTATAAAACAGATTGTATAAAGTCGAGTGCACGCGGCCACACTAAGTACATTAATTTGGCGGTGTGCGTCCACGGTCTGAGGCTAGTGTCGATTTCCGGAGCGTTGCACTGTGGGTAGCTATTCCATAGCTATCTCATAGTTCCCGCAGTTTCCCCCACCCCTTAGAATTCTGGGTTGAGAGCCCAGAGGCTGATGGGGCAAAAATCATTGTCGCAGGTGGTTCTGGGTAAATGTCGTCAGTCATTCCTTCCTCCGGGAAAGCAATGACAGACAATCATTTCGCACCCTTTTTCCCTGGATTGCCCTGGCAGACGCCATAGCACGGCAAACATGGAGCCCGTTCAGCTTTTTTTTTTACAGTCACCGTATGTGTACTGGATGCCGCAGACAGAGGCGATACTCCAGCGCTACACAGCAGCATTCCTTTGCTTTTGCATGATAGCAGAGATGGTTACCAGTCGTTCTGTACTGTCTGCTGCCAGTATAATTTGGCAATGAGATGACGGTTATCTGTCCTTCTGTGCTGTCTGCTGCTATCATGGGTGCCCCTCGCTGAGATCGGCCGGGGGCACAAAAGCAAAACTGGGAATGACTCCCTGAGTCAATTCCTCCTTTATGGTTTCTAAAAATAGAGTCAGTCCTGCCTAGAATATGGGGCAAATGTACTAGAGAAGCAGTGTATCAGAGAGCACAGCTGCTCCGTGTCAGATCCCGCAGAAATGATGAGCTACATGCCATTCATGGGGGGTGCCCCTGCAACAACCCCACCCGTTGCTTCCCTTCTCCCCCAACCTTCCTGGGCTACCGTGGCAGTGTCCCCCCCATTTGTGTCATGAAGTAATAAAGAATGCAGGAATAAGAAACACTGTTTTTAGTGATATAAAATGAGGGGGAGGCAGCCTCCCGGTGCTATGATAGTCCAGCAAGGACATTAAGCAGCGTGGGGGAGAGGAGCCCAGCATCCCACTGCTATGATAGTCCAGGCAGTACAGAATCTTTTCTTTTCACATGAAAGGGAGGGGGCTGATTGAAGCTCAGCCCCCAGTTGCTATGATGAAGACAGTTACCAGCCGTTCTGTACCATCTACTGGGAATGACTGGGGTCATTCCTATTTTCACCCAGGCGCCCCCGGCCAGCCTCACCTAAAGCCAGCCAGGAGCACTCACGGATTGATAAGAAGGACGGATACCAGTCCTACTGCACCGTCTGCCACCGGGAAGGGGAGAGGAGCGGATACTTCTCTTCACTGCTGCAGCATTGTGTCTACCAGCAGCATTCAGTAGACATAGGGTGACACTGAAAGAAGTCAAGAAATGATTTATTTCCCTTTTCTTTCACGTGTGTGTGGGGGTAAATTGACGAGCTATTCCCTGAACCACGCTGGACAATGTGTTTGAACCTACAGGCATTGGGAGCTCAGCCAAGAATGCAAATACTTTTCGGAGACTGCTGGGGACTGTGGGATAGCTGGAGTCCTCAGTACCCCCTCCCTCCCTCCATGAGCGTCCATTTGAGTCTCTGGCTTCCCGTTACGCTTGTCACGCAGCACTGTGTAGCCTGTAGATTTTTTTTCAAATGCTTTGGCATTTCGTCTTCTGTAACGGAGCTCTGATAGAACAGATTTGTTTCCCCATACAGCGATCAGATCCAGTATCTCCCGTATGGTCCATGCTGGAGCTCTTTTTGGATTTGGGACTGCATTGCCACCCGTGCTGATAAGAGCTCCATGCTGGGCAAACAGGAAATGAAAATCAAAATTTCGCGGGGCTTTTCCTGTTTACCTGGTCACTGCATCTGAGCTGAGATTGCTGTCCAGAGCGGTCACAGTGGTGCACTGTGGGATACTGCCCAGAGGCCAATACCGTTAATTTGCGGCCAAACTAACCCTAATCCGATATGGTAATACCGATTTTAGCGTTATTCCTCTCGTCGGGGAGGAGTACAGAAACCGATTTAAAGAGCCCTTTATATCGATATAAAGGGCCTCGTAGTGTTGACGGGTACAGCGTTAAATTGGTTTAACGCTGCTAAAATCAGTTTAAACGTGTAGTGTAGACCAGGCTGAAGACAGGAAAAAAACATTTCCAGTCCCATTCCAGGAAGTGTGACACACACGCACACGCACACAGCCCGACCAAGTCTCACATGTGTCTTGTAATGGGGATAGACGTGATTTAGTTCCATCTACTCTAATAGCAGCTAAATTATTCTCAGCGCCAGTCCAGCGGAGCATGGGGTGGGGAGACAGGAACAAGTCATTTTCCTACTGTAGATGGACTCTCAGACCTCTGAATGAATAATGGGTTGAGCATCATGGGCCTGAAGATCCATGCACTTTGGTGGTGGTAGACACAGGGGGTCACTCCCTGAGAATGTTCTGACATTCATATCTGAGGATCATTAGAAGGTCCCAGCTGATCTCAGGTCAACTTTCACTGCGATTGGTGCATATTAGTGAGACATCTCTGAAGGACAGCCAGAATCCAGATCCCATGTGGCTTTGTAGATTAAAACCAACACCATGAATAGCCACAGAAAGTGAAGAGAAGACTGGTGCTGTCCATGGATCAAAGGTGTAATTTGTTCTATATGGCTCATACACTGCTGCTACACTAACCATGTGATAGAAACACCTCATTCATAAATTAACATATTTTAAGGCAACAAACAGGGGCGGCTCTAGGCATTTTCCAGCCCCAAGCATGGCAGGCAGGCTGCCTTCGGCAGCTTGCCTGTGGAGGGTCCGCTGGCCGTGGCTTTGGAGAACATCCCGCAGGCACGCCTGTGGGAGGTCTGCTGAAGCCGTGGGACCAGCGGACCCTCCGCAGGCATGCCGCTGAAGGCAACCTGCCTGCCATCCTCGTGGCACCAGCAGAGTGCCCCCCCCGTGGCTTGCCGCCCCAAGCACGCTCTTGGCGTGCTGGGGCCTGGAGCCCCTGGCCACAAGGAACCATTATGATCATCTGCATGAGGGTAGTGATGCATAACAGAAGCCTCAGAACTTCACCAAGTGGTCCCTGCATCAAGCCCAAAACGTCTGGCTGAGCTAGATCAGATCTTTGGCAAAGTGATATCCAGTCTTCATTTAAAGACTTCAAGTGAAGGAGAATCCATCACATCCCTGGGTAAGTTATTCCAATGATTGCTGACCTTCACTGTTAAAATATATGCCTTATGTCTAGTCTAGATTCAGCTTCTAATAATTGGATCTCATTATATCGTTGTCTATTAGACTGAAGACCCCTCTCCTGTCAGAAATCTTCTCCCCATGTAGGTACTTAGAGATCACAATCTTAACCTTCTCTTTGTTAAGTTTAATAGATTGAGCAGCTATAGTTTTTCTCTGTAAGGCAGGTTTTCCAGATCTTGACTCATTCTTGTGGCTCTTTTCTGAACCCTTTTCTGTTTGTCAAGATCCCTGTTAAAGTGAGGACATCAGAACTGGACACAGGATTTAGTCATGGTCTCACTAATGCCGATACGGTGGTAATAACACCTTCCTTAAGTCTACTCAATATTCCCCTGCTTATGCATCCAAGGATTGCATTAGTTTTTAGCCACCAGATCACTCTGGGATCTCATGTTCACTTGGTATCCAGCATGACTCTCAAGTCTGTCAGTCACTGCTTTCCAAAATACAGTTCCTAGTCCTGTACGAGTGGCCTACATCCTTTGTTCTTGGATTTATAACCTTGCATTTGGCTGTTGGGTGAGCATATTATGGACCCAGATCCATCTTCACTGTCTGCTCTTGGTGTCTGTACAGTTAAAGGTCAATGTACGCTATTGCGAAGGTCATAGAACTAGCCAGTGGCAGAGCCATACAGAGCACATTACTGTAGCAGGTAACCACAGGCTTGCACCCTGTTCTGGGATGCGAGCTCTCTGCCCTGCCTCTTCCACCTGAGGCCCCACCTTGCCACACCCTTTCGCCTGAGTCCCTGCCCCACTCCGCCACTTCCCCCCATTCACCAGCCGATCCACCAGCACAGACTGGAACCCAGGCAATCCAGAGGAGATCTGATCCCTGCTGGGGCTTGGCCTTGGTATTGTGGTGGCGAGCATTAGCGTAAGTTTGGGGAGTCTTAGCCTCCCCCAGCCTCCATTACCTGCTGCCCTGGCTACCAAATAGAGGCTGAGGTATCTCTGTCTGGGCACTGCTGATGTTCAGCAGTATCTGAATTTTCACTGTTTGAGGATGGACTGCCCATCACCTCCCTCCCATATCTCTTTCCTCCCTCTCCCCCGGCCTCCATTGTTGTCTCTCTCCCTGACAAACTCTGCTCATGTGAGCTCAAGGCACGTGCTGGCTATTAGATTTTAACACACTTGCAATGAGCTCTGGGTATGTTAGCTGCTCTGGCTTATTTTCGAGGCAGCTTGTCTCTGAGACACACGAGAGATGACAGCACACGTTGTGGGAGCAGCACAGCCTGTCGGGTTGTGTGCTGAGGCAGAGCCTCATGTCTCTTCCAATCTGACTGTGGGGCTTGGCAAGCTGTAGAAATGAGAAGAGATGCCACAAGCTCTCTGCACAGAAGCTCTGGGTTCCCCAGTGCACCATTCCTCACCCCGTTTGCCCACCATGCTGAGGGACAGTTGAGTGACAGCTGCTGCTATCATTCGTGTCATCAAACACAGGCTTCCATTCAAAGGGAGAGCTCAGAGGTGGGAGTGGGACAACTGGAGACCCTTGCTGAGGGGGAGTACCGCTACCAGCTGAACTAAAAGAGTAGCTCATCCCTAAGGCCTCAGAGAGAGGCATCTGAGACTGGGAGATAGAAGACAGCAGCCCCCCTTCTCACTGCTGCTCACACTACTCACACATAGGTTCCTTGTAGGTCATATGGAGGTGCCCATTTCATGTGAGAGCTACCTTGGGTTAGGAGTTCATCGCACCCAGAAGCCCCATTTCTGAGCACAACAGACCACAGAGGAACCCAGTGGCCCTGAGAGGAATTTGCCACAAAAGCCAAATCTGTACCTGTGGCTGTGCTGTGTCTTTAACGGGGGAGCTGGGGAGGTTCCCTAAGCTCTGATCTTCCATAGATCCATGGGCAGCACGTAACCCGGCCCCCCACTGCCTTTGGGGAAGCTAGTCCCATGGCCCCACCCCTTCCACACGAGGCCTCACCCCTACCCTGATCTTTTGCTTCCCCTTGTCCACCAGGGCTCCAAGGCCTGCCCCCAGCCAGAGGAGCCCCAGCCAAATTGCCCCACCTCCCAGGCCAGCCCCAGGCTGCCCCCGGTCCAAAGCTTCAGGCTGCCTACTTGAGCTGACCCCTGCTGGCTTTGGGGGAGACAGGGAGCAAGGGTAGAGACTCAGGGTGGAGCATGGGTGGGGTCACGGCCTGGGTTAGGGGAGGCTTAGCCTCCCTTGGCCTACGATACTCGCCACCCATGCATAGAGCAGTGGATTCCTTCCACAGGGCTGCACTTAGCATAGTGGACTGTCAGAGCAGTGACCAGATTGACCGATTTTCAAGGAATGTGGCGCATTTGTGGTTGATGATATTGAAATCAATTGTTTTGGCTTCAGAACAATCAGCTGGTTTGTTGGATTCCTCATGCTCTGTGACATTTGCCTCATGAGGAGGGACTGGGTCAGTCTCCTATTAGATCTCATGAAATTACTGTCTAGCACAAGAAGAAATGCAAGGATCCGTGAACATTAAACAGGATCCAGAGGCAGGAATGTGCATTGTTGTGAAGGGGAGGGGTGGGGAAAGGCTTGAATGACAGAGCAAATAGCTGAGGGCTGGACGGGAAGCCCAGGACAGTTTCATAGAAGCCCCACTGGCTTCCTCATTAAATAGCAAATAGGATCAGAGGCTCAGGGATAATGGGCCTGGGGCAGAGATTGGATTACTTGGAGCAGAATTAAGTGGGGATAATCTCCAGCCCAGCATCTGTCAGTCAGGACCAGATCACGCTACTTGTTAAATCCACCCTGCTTTGGAGATCTTTGAGAACCCAGCATCCCTTCTTAAAGATGGTGGCCAGAGGGACTGTCTCTGAGGGATGGAACAAAGGACATGGTGGTGTATTGAAAACTGTGTAAAAATTACCCAATCAATCACTCTAAATTGTAAGGATTTTCCTGCTCTTGCTTACAGGCTATGGGATGCCGTAGGGATGTGTGCATTCCAGGCCTAGCAGCACTCATTTCGCAGACAGCCTAGAGTCAGGTGGGGTGAGATGTTCCTTTCTATTTTAGAGAGTGGCCTGCTTTGTCTCTTGCTGGTTTGAGGTTCCTGGGTGCAATCATGTTGAGTTCTAAGAAATAAAGTGTCCTATTGCAACCTTCCAGCAAGAGGATTTTGTGTTTTTAATCTAACATCTCTATTTCTACGCCATGAACCTAACAGACAGCGCCTCCGGCCCCGACATACCATAATCAAAACTGAGCTCAGGGCCAGGGCTGGCTCTAGGTTTTTTGCCGCCCCAAGCAAAAAAATGTTTGGCTGCCCCCACTCCACCCCTGTGCTCTCCCCCACACCCCTCTGCTGCCTCAGCCCTGGAATCTCCCCCCTCCACCTGCACCCCCTGCTGTCCCAGCCCTGGACTCTCCCCCACCACACCCTGTGCTCCCCCCTCCCCCCACAAATACCCACACACCCCCTGCTGCCCCAGCCCTGGGCTCTGCCCCCTCCATCTGCACCCCCTGCCACCACAGTCCTGGGCTCCCCCCACCACCACCTGCACTCTCCTTCTGCCCCAGCCCTGGGTCACTGGTAACTTGCTCCCCGGGCGGGTCATTCAGCAGGAATTTTGGATGTGCACAGAGCACAGACGGGTTTGGTTCCCATATGGTTACAGAACTGCAGTAAAGTGGAACAATTTTCAGCTTGTGTGATTGGAGGATATCTGGATGCATATTATAAGACTGTCCTCCATAAATGAGGAAAAGTTGAGGTGCCTTTATTATTCTTTTGTTCCACTCTTTGTTTCTATGGGGAATTTGCCAGTGCAATATCACTGTCTTCCTTTTAAACAAATAAAACTAAAAAAAAAAGGGCAATGGCTGTTGAAAATAACAATTCCAGTCCTAAAAACCACCGGGAAGCATTTCTTGCTCAATTTTATCCTACTTTTTCTACAGCAAATTACAGTGGATCAGTGTATTTGATTTGGGAGAAATGAAGTAACAGATGCCCAAACTGAGCCTGAGCACTCCCGAATTTTGAGGTGTTCAAATCTGGAAGGCAGGTGCTAGATTCCCTTTCTGAATATTAGCTAAATCTGGAAAGGAAAAGTCAAGTTCTGCTTCCATGGCTCAGAAGTGGAAATCCTCCTACGTGCCTGGTATTGTATCTAAAGCTGCCCAAGCCCAGAGCCTCCCCTCCCTTACTTTTCATTTTAAATTCTAGTGGGATCCACATACCTCCCTTGCTAGGCTTCAGATAGTGAGAGGCACTGTCCATTTAGTCCACCCAATTCCTTCTTTGGGGGTTGCCAGGTGAGGTCACACCAGTATCCCTAATCCAGTCTGGGGATGTCTTCTGAAGGGGATATCTGGGACAAAGCCTTCTACTCCTTGGACACACTTGTTCCTCATTCACAGTGCCACCCCCCTCTAGCAGTGAGCTCTCCATTCACAGCAAGCTGCAGCATGAGGTTTCAGCTATCATACTCCCTCCCCCTCCCTCTCCTGTTGATAGCAACCAAGGGAATGCTGGAAAATGTAGTTCTTTCTCTGCTCCAAGGCTGGCTCTATAGTCAGGGAGCTAACCAAGGAACTATAGCTCCCAGGGTCACCTGTTGGTTCTCCGCTCCCAAGCTGGATCTCTGCCAGCTGCCCCCCGTGCAAATGGGCTGCCCCAAGCAGCTGCTTGCTTTGCTGGTGCTTAGAGCCACCCCTGCTCAGGGCCTCACCCAGTCTGGGCTGTGACACCAATGCCCAATACTAGGCATATTAGTAATAGGGTACAAGTTAGAGAAGCAATCAACCCAAGTGTATTGACGCTGTCAGGCATTTGGTCTGTTCCCCCTCTTGCCATAGTCATCACCCAGTACATTCAAAGGAAGTCCCTTAGGGGATCTGCCTGATTGTACAGTGTTTAGACAATGGAGAAAGTAAGGTGTCTAGTGCAAGGAGCATTGCCCCTTTTTATAGATGGGAAGCAGGTCAAGTTACGTGCCCAAGGTCACACAGAGAAAATTCAGTAGTAGAAATGGCAGCAAAGTCTAGGCTCTCCTGAATCCCAATCCAATGCTCAGTCCAACTGACAGTGTTGGGCTCAGTCACTGGGTCCATCCAATCTCTGCTCAGGGCAGAATTCAGGAAGGGAGGAGTGGAGGTAAGTTCCTAGGGGCTAGTGTAATAATCAGGCTTACAAATTTACCCTGATTGTGAGCTTGTGTGTAAAAAAGTAAGTGGAAGTTCATAAAATGTCACAATAACTTGTTGATTGGAAAAGATATGAAAGGAAAACAGAGACTAAATTAGTCCAGCAAAAGACCACCTACTATAACTCAAGGACTGTGTTAAGATCATGTCTGGTAAACAAGAAACGTGTAGGACCAGAAATTAATGGATCAAAATTGGTTGTGTAAGAAATTAGGCCTAAGTGGTGGACAAAATAAGAAAAGGATGGGCTATTCCACTCTACACTCAATTTTGGGACACACACAAGACTAGGGAGCAGAGGGAATTAGTGGACATGCACACAGCAATTACTGACAAAGTGGGGAAGGAATGAATTTCATCATCATGGCTGCCATCCCCCATGTCTCCGGGGACCCACTGTAACACTGTTGACCCTCCATCAGACCAGGCCAGAGAGAGGTTCCCAGATGATGTTGCCACCTCCACCACTTCTGCTGTGAGACTTTCTTTCTCCCCTACCTTGTGTATCCTTTTCCTTCCCTACCTTTTTTCTTCTCTCTCTCTCCCCCTCCGTTTGACTTAGCCAGCCAAGACTGTTTTGCAACATTTCTGTGAGCCTGTGACCAGAGAACCAGCTAAAAGCACTGTCCTAACAGCCCAATGCTGGTACACATTGGCCAAGTTTTGGATAGCTGGGTAACAGGGCAGGCTCCAGGCACTAGCGAAGTGCCGCCGAAGAATGATGCAGCAGCGGTAGAGCTGCCTCTGATCGCGTTTCCCCCCACCCCCTGCCACTTGGGGCAGCAAAAACACTGGAGCCAGCCCTGCCTGGTAAGACCACGTGCCATGCTTGTGTTTCTCCAGCAGTGAGGTTGCAAGTGAAAGTCAATACCAGAGACAGCCACTGCATGTTCAATATTTGCTGTTCCTTTCTCTCCACTTCTGTGTGTGCCAGGATGGGCAGGGATGGTATCCCTAGCCTCTGTTTGCCACAAGCTAGGAATGGATCATTTGACAGTTACCTGTTCTGTTCTTTCCCTCTGGGGCACCTGGCACTGGCCACAGTCAGAAGACAGGATACTGGGCTAGATGGAGCTTTGATCTGATCCAGTATGGCCATTCTTATGTGTGTGTTTGGCTTGGTTGTTTTCTAGGAAATGGGATCAGACTTGAATAAACAGCAGCAACAGTGACAGCTTCAGCCCATCTCAACTAACATTTCCTCTTACCAAAAAGGATAGTGTGATAGACCCAGACCAGTGTGGTACAGGAGTTTGGTAGAGGGCAAATATACTGGTCACTGGATGAGTAGTTTTCTGTTCCCTGAGTGACCAGAGCAGGGGCTGCATTAGAGTAATCAGGAACCTGCTAGAACCAATTGAGGCAGACAGGCTGATTAGATCACCTGCAGCCAATCAAGGCAGGCTAATCAGGGCACCTGGGTTTAAAAAGGAGCTCACTCCAGTCAGGTGGGGGAGGAGCCAGAGGAGAGGAAGTGTGTGCGTGAGAGAGGGGCTGGGAGGAAGAATGTGTGCTGCTGGAGGACTAAGGTGTGCAAGCATTATCAGACACCAGGAGGAAGGTCCTGTGGTGAGGATAAAGAAGGTGTTTGGAGGAGGCCATGGGGAAGTAGCCCAGGGAGGTGTAGCTGTCATGCACTATAGACAGCTGCAATCCACAGGGCCCTGGGCTGGAACCTGGAGTAGAGGGTGGGCCTGGGTTCCTCCCAACTCCTGATCAGACACTGGAGGAGTTGATCCAGACTGTGGGGAAGATCACTGAGGTGAGCAAATCTGCCAATAAGTGCAGGACCCACCAAGGTAGAGGAGGAACTTTGTCACAATAGTTATTACCTTCTCTAATGCCATTGAAAAGATGGTTAGACAGGGGTTCTCCTAGTAATATCTCTCTCCTGCTAAAAGAAAAGGAAACTAGGGATGTTGTTAAAAGACAGCTTTACTGCAGGCTTTACATTTCAAATATTTTAACTTTTTCCTTCTCTTCTGTATCTTTAATAAAGGGGTTAAATTTAATGTTGCCTTTGCCATGGGAGGCCAAGAAACTCTGTACTCAAAGCCACAACCTTGTTTAAAACTTAATGTTGGACAGTGACTGGTTATTTTAACACTGTTGACACTCTAGTCCCACAGACCCCACTGAAATTAGTACAATAGGGCCAGGTCAGACCTCAGCATAAATTGAGCCTTATGGCTGTTCTAATTTACACAGGATGCTTATGGCCCCCTTCTCTCTGTCTTAGGTACTTTTATAGCTCATATTGCTATAAGTATATCAGTGTCTTACAGTCTTTAAGAGATTGATCCTGGGAGGTAGAGAAGGGCTCTTACCCCCAGCTTACAGATGGGGAACTGAGGCAGAGAGCCTAAGTGACTTGCCTAACAAACAGAAGATGTTTGTGACAGAGCAGGAATTGAACCCAGGTCTCTCTCAGCACTCTAAACATTTGTTCACTCTTTAGGGCCCTTAGTGGGGGTGGAGCACAGATTGCTGAGTGCAGCAGTATGTCTCACCTACAACACTAGGGAGAAAAAGGCAGGGTCAGGCAAGGGTAGGGCACAGCCAGTTATAGCCATCCTATACCATCCAGGGATTCCGCATGCCCACTTAGGGCAGCTTTATAGTCCTTTGCTCTGCAGGAACACTACAAAGGAGCCATGTCTGGGGCTAGAATCTAGCCCCTTGCCTGTTATATAAAAGCAAGATAGGATTTTGTTTTTAAATCACTGAATACCTGAGAGAAAGGTGAGCAAAGTGGAGCACAAACATCAGCAGATCCCTGGAGAGCCAGATGACAAAAGTCCTTGGAAGCCCTTGAGCCACAGGCCATTCCTGTAACCCAACCATCAGCATGTTGCAGCCATGTGCATGAGAGTTACCATACATCGCAGGGTAACAGAAGGGGCTGAAAGGGGACAGGAAGACGTGAAAGTGTGAGGCTGAGACAGGTTGAGATATGGCAAGGGGAGTTGGCAAAGTGCGGAGAATACTGGAGATCACATTGTGATACTACAGGAGCTCAGATTGTGACATCATGGGGAGAAGAGCCAATGGTAGGGGAACCAGGTCTCTCACTGGGGTAGTGAGAGAGGCCTTTCCCCTGGAATAGTATTTGCAGCTCTAGGCCCCTCCCAGGATCAGAAGACGACAGACTTGATTATGGAGAGAAGGAGAAGAGCCATTACAAAGAAGGGCAACAAAAATAATCCTCACTTGGGAGGATGAGACAAATGAGGAGAGAGCAAAAGAGCTAAATTTATACCATCTGGCAAGGCAGAGACTCATGGATGGCATAGCAGATTATAACTACCTTCAGGGGAGCAGTCTCTGCTAAGAAGGGGGAATTAGTCACAGGCTCAGATGGCACCAGGACAAGGGGAAATGGATGTGAATGAACAATGCTGAAGTTCTGTCTCAATGTCAGCAGAAAATTCTGAACAGTGCGAGCAAGTCCCTAATCAGTGTTTGCACCACACCGAATAATAGGTACAGAGGCAACACCCCTGGGAAGTCAGGGGAAGCCCCCTCACTGCAGAGATGCACAGGCAGGTTAGATAGGGTGCTAGACAAAGCAGGAAGAGGGTGCAGCCTGGATACCCATGTGTCCCTAATATCTGTGATTCTATAGTACTGTTGTGTGAGGGCAGAGATCCATGGGATGAGGTGACTGCTGACATCCTGGACAGTGGATATTTCATATGACAGAGTTCCAGTGGTGGAATAGGAGATCTGGACACAGCTCCTCCAATTCTGTTGAATTTCTTGGCTTTGTTCTCTTATTTCCTGAAAGGAAATTGTGTGTCTCTGGTTAGCTGTAGCCAGCTGCTCTCCCTTCCCTACCTTCCCCATTAGAGTGAAAGGGGCAGATGACCACTTGTCCCATTTGTATTAAACTGATAAGTACCCTTTTAAACATTAAATGGACCCTTATGATAATTGCACTGTACACTTATGGGCCACAGAAATGTACACCTGAGAGAAAAAAATACATGATACGCTAAAGAAAAGGGCATGTCCCTAAAATGTCCCTTAAAATCAAGTGTTGTCCCTTATTTTTCATGTGGTTTTTCCCTTATTTCCTATCCAAAAAATGTGGTCACCCTCATTGTGTCTGGCCTGGTGTTAGCATGCAAGAATGGTGAGGAATGCACAGGATTCCAGGAGGCCCTCACAGGCCAGTCACTGTTGGTGGAGGAGAGGGCATATGCACTGTGCTAAGTTAATACTGATGACAGGATTGGCCTCCCCAAAGGGATGGCACAGGGTGGGAACCTCCCTCCCCCAATCACTGTGGCAGCACTGCCATTCTAAATTGGAACTTATCAGCCGGGACTCAACTGTTGCATAGCCCCTCCGCACCACCCTCCAAGGTGGTGAGTGACTTATATCTGCAACTTGGCCCAGGATACAGTCATTTGTAGCAGGCAATTTCTTGCTAGAGAGCATGCCTACCTAATAGTGTAGACTGCATCCCATGGGAATACTTGTGTAACCTGGCATAGAGGGCTAGTGAGGGGATATCCAGCTCCCTACAGGGCTTTTACAGAACTAGTGATGCCAATGTCCTGATCCCCCGCCCCCATGCCTGTCTACAAGCCATGACTCATCCACCATGTCTCCTTTGAGTCAAACCCTTTGTTCTTCAATTAGTGTCCTACGGGTGCTCCACTGTAGGTGTGTCTGCATCTTTGTGCTGCTGATCAGAGAACTTTGGTAGCAGGGTCTTGACTGTCTCTTTCTGTCAAGAACACCAGACTCCAAATTTCCTTCCTTCCCCAAACAGCTCTCTGGATAGATGGGTCACTGAGTGCAGGTGGATGGGGCTGGAATGACAGCTCTGAAGACTGATGGTCCACTTACTGGTCATGCAAATTCCTTACTTAAGGCCTTTTGAATCAGGTCCAAAGCACTCACGCTAATATGCCTCAGACCTGTCCTGGAAGGAGGGCGTGCCTGTGCTTCAGAGAAGTTGGTAAAATATTCATGGCCCATTCAGTCCTTGTCACTGTCCTTTCTGGGGCTGCCAACAAGACAGCAAGTTGGTGAGTCATATCGTTCATGTGTGAGACATGAACACCAGGACTGATACTCATCAACTCATTCCACACAAGATCCACTCAAGAGCCACCATATGGGAATGGCCAACCTGGGCTGGACAGGAGCAACTGACAGAAACGACAGGCTCTGTAGCCCGTTAGCTAGCTCCCTGAGCGAGCCAGACAGCTCCCCTTAAGCTAATTTCTAAGAATCTGTGTTTCATTTGCAAACAGCTGGTCTGTTTCATGCTTATCCCTTTTTCATTTTCAGCTACAGACATGCTCTCTAGGGCCAGCACAGGAAGTATGTCTCCCTTGCTCAGCTCACAATCTTCTCAGTTATGGGATGTCACTAGCCAGTTATTCTCCAGAAAGAGCCATCATGTATCTCCATAAAGATTACACTTACCATGCTATCAAATACATGTTAGTCTATAAGGTGCCACAGAGCTCTATGTTGCTTTTTACCATGCTATGTTCATCTTCTCTAACACCTCTGTCATAAACAGATAGCTAAGGGTTAATGTTCTTTTACCTGTAAAGGGTTAACACAGGGAACCAAACACCTGGCCAGAGGACCAATCAGGAAACAAGACTTTTTCAAATCTGGGTGGAGGGAAGTTTTGGGTGTGAGTTCTTTGTCTTGGGTCTGTGCCCTCTCGGCTCTGAGAATGATTTTTCTATCTCCTGGCTTTCTAATCTTCTGTTTCCAAGTTGTAAGTACAAGGATAGTAAGACAATAGGTTTATATTGTTTTCTTTTGTATTTACATGTGTGTAGTTGCTGGAATGTGTCAAATTGTATTCTTTTTGGATAAGGCTGTTTATTCATTTTTTTTCCTTTAAGCAATTGACCCTGTATATTGTCACCTTATACAGAGACTATATTTTATGTCCTTTTTCATTCTTTTTATATAAAGCTTTCTTTGTAAGACCTGTTGGAGTTTTTCTTTAATGGGGACTCCAGGGAATTGAGTCAGCAGCTCACCAGGGAATTGGTGGGAGGAAGAAGTCAGGGGGAAAATCTCTTTGTGTTAGATTTACTAAGCCTGACTTTGCATACCCTCTGGGTGAGGGGGAAGAGAGATTAGCTCTCTCAGTACTTGTGTTTCCAGGACTGGAAGCAGGGAATCTCCTAGGGTTGTCCAGGGAGGGGAGCCTGGGAGGAAGTAACAAGGGGAGGGAGTTATTTCCCTTTGTTGTAAGACTCAAGGCATTTGAGTCTGGGGGTCCCCCAGGGAAGGTTTTGGGGAGACCACAGTGAGCTAGGCACTGTATAATCCCTAGCTGGTGGCAGGATACCAGGTCCAAGCTGGTAACTAAGCTTGGAGGTTTTCATGCTAACACCCATATTTTGGACGCTAAGGTCCAGATCTGGGAAGAAATGTTATGACAACCTCCCATAACTGGGCCTCAAATGGCTTTATAAACAGCAATGAAGTAAGCCTCATAGCCCTCCTGGGAGATGGGTCAGGATCATTATCCCCCTGTTACAGAAGGGGAAACTGAGGCACAGATTAGTTAAAAATGAGTAAATCAGTGGCAGGGCTGGGAACAGAACTCAGGATTCCCCACTCCTGCTCCAATCCACTAGACACACTTGCAACCATTTTGAACCAAACATAAGTCCTTCAAAATTTGGAAATCTGAACTAGTGAAGCCAATAAAACAAGAGCATAAATTAAAGCAGCCAATAAGAGGGAAATTAGAATAGCTAAAGAGGATTTCAAAGAGCAATTAGCTAAAGGTATAAAAACAAAGTGATTCTTTTAATGTATCACAAGCAGGAAGCCTGTGAAAGAACTGGTGGGTCTGCTGGATCAACAGTGCTAAGGGGAGCAATTAAGGACATTTCTGAGAAGCTAAATGATTTGGATCTGTGTTCACCAGCAAGACTGTTGGAGAGATTTACCCCAGTCTCTCTCTCTCTCTCTCTCTCTCTCTCCATAAAGGTGAGGTGGTCTCAAAGAGTGAGGTGTCAGAAGAAGAGATGCTGAAGCAAACAGATGATTTAAAAATTGTTTACACCCAAGAGCTCTGCAGGAGCTGAAATATAAGGCAGCTGAGTTGCTAACAAAAATATGCACTCATTAAAAACCAGTTTCTGTTGCAGTGGATTGGAAGCTAGCAAATATTTTACCTATACAAAAAATTAAAGGCTGTAGGGGTGATCTGGTGAGCTATAGATCAATAAATCTTACCTGGCAGATTGGTTGAAATGATAATTAACAAAAAACAGAGCAACAAAACATCAGGCTATAACAGGGTCCAGTCAGCAGGGATTCTGCAAAAGAAAATCATGCCTCACTAATTATCTTAGAAATCTTTGAACAGGTCAATAAAGTAGTGGCTAAAGGAAAACCAGTTGACATAATTTATTCAGATTCCCTTCAACGAGGTCTTGCACAAGAGGCTACTAAAGAAGTTAAGTTATCACACGCAAAGTATTGTCATGGATCAAAACTGGCTAGGAGACAATACAGAGAGTAGATATAAATGGTCATTTTATCATGGCAAAGGTTAACAGTGTGGGGGTCTCAAGGTGCTGTACTATGTCCTGGGTTGTTTAATACAGTATAGTTATTAGTGGTTTGGGAAGGGGAAGCAGTGAGGCAGGACCAGAGAGGTGTGCAAGGAACTTCAGTGAAATAGACAAGCTCGGACTGGGCACCATAATGGCAAATGAAATTCAGTGTCCATAAATGCAAAGTCATGCAGATTAGAGAGGAAAATGTAAGCTACTTATACACCATGGAGTTCTAAATTAAATGTATTAATTAAAAAAAAAGGGGGGGTGGGGAGATGCAGGCATCACTGTGGACTGCTCAATGAAGACCTCTGCTCAGTGTCAAAAAAGCAAACAAAATGTTAGGATGCTTAAGGAATGGGGTGGCAAATAACAGAGACTATTATAATGCTTTTAGTTCAAGTCACCTCATGTCCAGAGGGGGATTATACAGCTACAGAGGCTCAGAGAAGAGCAACGAGTCTGATCAAGGATCTGGAAAGAGCTTTCCTATAAAGAGACTTGGACGATTTTCCTTGGAAAGGGGACAAATAAGAGCAGACATAAAACAAGTATATAAAATAATGAATGGCACAGAGAAGGTAGGCTGAGAACTTGTGCGCTCCCTGTTTCATAACACAAAACAAGGGGACATTTGTCAATGGAATTCAAAACAGATAAATACTGTTTTACATAAATTGGGATTAGACTGTGGAACTCATTACCTCATTAACACAGGAAGTTGTCAAGGCCAAGAACTTAACAAGGTTCAACAAGGGGTGGGACATCATAACTGGGTTTACCCGCACAGCCCGCTAGGGCATCTTCCTACATCCAACTGCAGCCATACAGGCATGTCCTGCCTCAGTTTCCACTACATTCCCTGGAACTAATGAAGATGCCCATCTTTTCCACCAAACATCAGACCGAGGGTCACCTTTGTCACCCAGGAAAGGAATGTTGTCCCTCTTAGAGTCCAATTCAAGCCTGCTTCTCTGCATAATTTTATGCATGTGAAACTATCAGCAGATCCCTCAGGGTAAGGCAACCTGCAAAACCACAGAGTAAAACAGGTCACCATCTACAGGCCACCCGCCCAAGTGTCAACCACCACTCCATTCTGCAGTTCCTCTGCTTGTTGCCAGGTCAGTTACTTGAGTCAACAGTCCCTCTTCTTCAGTTCCTGGGCCCTCACACAATTCTCAGGGCTTCCTGGAACTCTTCTCCCACAGTCCCCAGCACAGATGATCTGAGAGAAAAGACTCTCCTCAGTGTTCTACTCCCCAGGCCCCCGGCCCCTTTGTCTCTGAGTCCTACCTCTGCTGAGCCCCTGGTCATGAGAAACTCCCTCCAGAATTAATCCTCCTTTTCTGGGTTTGGGCTACCCTTACAGAGCTGGTTCTCCCCTTTTACCTAGGGTCCCTGTAGAAGCCTTTTACTCAACAAGGCTCCCCAGCTCTGGCCAGTTTTCTCTAACAGTTCTCATCAGTTGTCCCTCTGGGCCAGCTCTTCTCACTAGTATCTCCCAGCCACTTCTCTCTTGGTCCCATGTAGCAAACAACTCTGATCAGCGCCCTGCTGTGCCTTCCTGGGTCTTTATAGGTGCCAGGCGCCCTTTGTCAGACCCCAATGGGAGGCCAGTGCTGATTCCCTCTTAATGAGTCCAGGCAGCCTGTGACAGACATTTATACGGGTAACTAGACTATCCACAGTTACAACTGGTGACAAATTTTAGAAGAGACATTAAACCTGGTGCTTCAAGGCTACAGCTGATCTGTAAAAACAAATATCAGGAGGAGAACTACTGTGGGGGCATATCATTCCCCACCTGCCTACTGTGGAGTTTTATACCAGCCTTTGAAGCATCTGGTACTGGGTACTGTCAGAGACAGGATACTTTAAAGTTATTAAAAAATAGAATGTTTGTCAAAGAGTGAGAGACTTGCTGAGCCCAGGGAGAATTTCACACTGAGAGAATATTCTCCCATCCTTGTTACAAAAAAATTCTCACCAGGTGAAAAGCAGGAGGTTAGTTGTGGCCTCGCAGAGTATGTCTACACTGAAATTGAAAACCTGCAGTTGGCCTATGCCAGCTGACTCAGGCTGGTGTATTGGGCTCAGTCAGGAGCCTGGGCTCCAGGACCTTGAAAGGTGGAAAGGTCTCCCCAAGTCTGAATGTCTACACTGCAATTAAACAGCCCTTTAGCCTGAGTTAGCTGGCACAAGTGTCTAATTGCAGCAGACATCCACAGAGGCTGAAGGGGTGACAACTACAGGTGATGGGACCAAATCCCTAATATATAGAGAAGTGAAGTCCAAGGTTCAAGGTCATATAAAACATGACCTGCAGTCCCCCCTGCTCTTCCATTCCTCAGCCTTTTGGAAGAAGTGGCTGCTGAGCATGCCACACTGAATGGTGATTTGTGATCTCTACAACTGGAGGCTACTGTAAAATGAGAGAGGCCTAAAATCACTTTAATTTGTGATGAAATCCAGGTTTGAAGCCAGGTCTGCAGGGATGAAAGGTTAGCGCATTAACACCCTACTCCTTTCCCTCTTGCCATCTCTTGGGAAAGGAAGTTTGAAAGACATCTGGCATTTCTCTCTGGCTTCTGTCCGACACAAAAGTATTTCTCATTATAGCGAGCAGATTCCACTTTCTTCTTACGCAGAAATCTGGTGACTCTGGATTTGACCTAATCCCATGGTTCATCTCACTAAACACAAAATAAGACTCAGGTTATTACATTGGGAATAATACATCCCTGCTTGGTTGCCAAGCACCCCTTACGAACTAATATCTTCCCATTATCTGTATCCTTTTTAATATATAAATTTAACAGAGGAACAAAGACCTGTGTGGAAGGTGAGATCCAGCTGGGCTGTGTGAGACAGGGCTTTGAGAGCTGTCTGCAAAGCAGCTTCCAAAAATATACACCCAGGCCAGATGTGTGTCTTGTGAGCAGAGGGGCAGGGAAAGGCCAGGATCGGAATCCTGAAGCAATACATGATCGATAAACATTTGTCATCTTGGAACTAGAGTAGCTAATTTAGTCCATATCACACACCTGACTCCCTTCTTCCAGGAATCCAGAGAGTCCTGCTGGGAAATCTCCCTCTTCACATCTCATCTGTCCCAACCCTATTTCCCCCTTTCCTCTCTCTCATCCCTATCCCAGCCTGGGTGTGCTGATGACACACTTTCTTCCAGGTCTAGTTTCAGTCTCTCTCATGAGTGCTGACCACTTTCTGGTGTGTATATATATATATATAGCTAATGTCCTTCCATCTTTGTACTGATAATGAATCCTTTGCCCCTATTTTAAATCAAAGGAAGGAAGACCCTGTTAACATTCTGCCTATGTGACCTCCTGGAAATCCATCTCTATTTATTTTTAAGGGAGGAGACACTCCCTCCCTTCCAACTTCTGTACTCCAGATCCATCATCATTAGTAACCATAAACATCAGTGCAGGAGCCAGTTGGCTGCTGTTCCTAGATAAATAGTGCTTTCCCCTATTTAATTTATGAGTGGTTGCAGATACTCTTTGGGGTGCACGGGGTTAATTAAGAGCTGAATTTGATGGAGATGTTTCTCCCTGAGGAGACTCAATTAAACTCCTGTTGCATAAAAATAAGAAGTGTCATAATTTCTCCCTATACAACGTTGTGGCATGAGCTGGGGCAATCAGTCTGGTGAGTGGTGACTGAGTTGCCATATCTATTCTTACTGCTTACCATGGCACAGGAGTGTGCTCATCTGAACATGGGTGTGTTTTCACCTACCAGCTTGGGTAGGCTAGCTTGTCTAAGCAGTCACAGATAGTGGACTGCCTGACTGAGTCAGATTCCCATCCGACAGAAGGCAAAGAGAGAAATAGGAGGAATGAGCCAGGGAAGAAAAATGAAGAGGATTGGAAGTAGTAGTAGCGACTCTGGGATCACATTTCAGGAGCTGCTCAGGACACAGCCATGGAGATAGTGACCTCCTTTAGTTATCTCCCCTCGTTGGGTCTGAACAACCTTCAGGATAAAAAAGGCCATTGGCATGCTCTCTGGGTCCCTGTGTGTGGCACCAGCAGTGATGATGCTGGTTGATGCTCCCTGCTGTGCACAAGCCAGCTGCCAAGCGCACCCTCTAAAGAGGGTGGTGGAACATAGCCCTGCTAGGCAAGCAAGGGGAGTTTCTGAGTCCAGCATTACCCTGTTCTACGCTTCTGCTCAGCAGCAAGAAGTGCAATCTAAGGGGGATAGTGGGGAATTGCAGGTTACCATAGCAAGGCATGTGGGAAGAGGGCAGGATAAACAAACAGCTCCCTTTCCTCCTAACAAAGAGAGGGATGGAGCAGGTACTGTTGCCAGGGTCTGTATTCAAGGGTAGGAGCTAGAGAGTGGGAGAAAAAACTCTAGGGTGAGGAAGTGAGATCTTCTGGAGGGAAGGGCAAGTTATTTATTTGGACTTTCCCATAGATTCTTTGTGGGGAGCAGACACGCCCACAAGAAAGAATCCCAGGAGAGTTAGGGTTTTGTTCAACTGAAGAAACAGACAGCTGTAAAGAGAGCTGTCAAGTGGCAAATAAGTCCCATATAGAGACTGATCAATCCAAACAAGTATCCAGTGGCCTCTTATATGCAACACTTCCCATCACTTTTATGTATCTGTAACCCCACCAGGAGCCCTCAGCACCTCTGATCCACTGCTCTTCCAGTTCAGACAGATACAGCTTACTCCATTTCTTTGACTCTGTCCCATGTGTCCTTTCAACAACAATTTGACAAAACAAGTTTCATGGTACAAATGACCCTTCTGACACTTTTCACATGCTTCAGATAGTCCTAGACTCCAGCCCAGAGTAGGGCTCAACACACCACCTCAGAAATGTTTTCCAGAGCTGCTATTGAGCAGCTGCTATCTTGGCTAAAGGTGCAATTCAACGTTCCTGATGAGAGCTAGTAACTATAGTGTTTGACTGCTAGCAGCGTGCATTGACTGAACAGATTATGGGAACACTGTGGCAGGGGCATGGGAACAATTTGTATAGTAGGGGTGCTGAAAACCACTGAAACAAACTATAAAAACTGTATATAATGGAAACCATTTCAAGCCAGAGGGTGCAGGCCCTCCCCCCGCCCTCACCCCATGCTTCTAGTTCCAGCACGTATGCACTGTGGTGGATTTTTACCTGGAATTCCACAACTGCAAATCACAAGTAGCTACACTGACATGGACATAAAGTTGGCATATATGTGGGCAGAATCAGGCCCATCCTTCCTCTAACTATAGAGTTGCTCAGCGAGAAGTGGAAGGGCTACTGCAGCAGCGTCCTGCCCTTTAGCCTGAGAGCTTCTCTGGGCTCTTGGTCAGGGCAGTGAGGCCCTGTCTTTGCAACAGAATGAACTTGTAAAACACACTTCAAATAGGGCTACATCCTAAAGCAGTTCTGAACACAGCCTGCCAGCTGGCCAGTGAGCGTAGGACCCACTTGTCACCCACACTTCTGCCAACTCATATCTCCTCCTTGGCCTTTCAGTTTTCCCCCTAGGTTAGCTAGCCACTATCCTTTGCAGGATACCCTAACAGGAGAGGAAACCTCTGTTTATACCCTGTGTGACTGACACCATGAAGGGGGGAGCCTTAGGCTCCAGCACTCCTGATATTCAGCACCTGTCTCTAGAAATCAAGGATTCTTGTCTCATTGGGGTCATAAGTGTGACGTTATCTAGACAACAGCAATCTTTTCAAAAGCAAGATTTAATTGAGAGAGAGAGAGTGGTAGCAAATCAAAAGAAACAGTGCATAACATACCTCTTCTGACTACTTTATAAACTCCTCCCCACTTAACCTAGTTATAGAGACAGGGGCAGCTCTAGGCCCCAGCACGCCAAGCACGTGCTTGGGGCGGCAAGCTGCTGGGGGGTGCGCTGCCGGCGCTGCGAGGGCGGCAGGCAGGCTGCCTTTGGCAGCTTGCCTGCGGAGGGTCCGCTAGTCTTATGGCTTTGGAGGACCTCCCACAGGCACGCCTGAGGGAGGCCCGCCGAAGCCACGGGACCAGCGGACCCTCCCCAGGCAAATCGCCGGAGGCAGCCTGCCTGCTGTGCTTGGGGCGGCAAAATCCCTAGAGCCACCCCTGTATAGAGAAAAGAAATCCTTCCATCTCTAGAAATGAAGCCCCTCTCTGCCCATTCCCTCCCTGGTTAGCTTGACAGCCTCTCCCTGCTGTGTCCAGAGAAGTCTTGTGTCTATTCCCTGCCTAGCCTGCTCATCAAGTGCATAGGGTTAGAATTTGCAGGTTGCATCAACCTTTCCACAAGGAGCATTTGATCAGTAGTGCCTGGAGCACATACTACAAGCCATGCCTCCCCCCTGCTCCCAGGACTATTATCATCTTGGCTATAGATGTTAGACTATGCCCTCATGCTGAATGCACCCAATTTCTGTGTTAGCTGGTCACATGGTAGTATGGATTTATAAATTTTCCCCTTGTCAGGAAATATCAGTTATTGCCAGACCCTAGGCCCCTGCCACACCAAACAGGCTGAAAACCATATGCAAGCCTCAGCAACGGTTTAGTCTCATGTGCAACAGGCATTAGACAACACTGTGCTGTGATTATTTGTGCAGGGGGAAAGAGGGAGAGGAAGAGGGACCAGGTTTGTGCTGTAATCATATTTGCAAACAGAGATAATTCTGCAGTGAGGCTGGAGACTAACTCTCCATCAAACTTGCCACCTAGTCCTGAAAGAACATCTTGGAGCTCCTCAGACCAGTGCAGGTTCAGCTTGCTCCTTTGCTGAATCTCAGGTTGCATCATAACATTTAGCCAGGCTCTCTCCCTCTCAGTGCTCGAAGCAGTTTTCTCTTCTATTGCTAGGCAGGGTGTGAAACGAACCCCTCCTTGCTCAAAACCTGCCATAGATGAAACAGGAACTTTTAAGTTGGGAGGTTGTTAATGAGAGAACCAGTGTAAATCTGAAGTAATGGCACTGACATCAGAGGAATTATCCCCAGCTACACCAGTGAAGCTGAGATGAGCACATATACATCTTAGCATGTTGCTAAGGCCATGGCTGCTAAGACCACAGGCCTGGTTAGGGACCCAGCTGCTGCGTGTATGGGGTACGTTGCATTTTCTGGGCACACATCTAGGTTGCTAGGGCAGGTTTCCTCCTGTTCTTGCTTCTCTCCTCTTGTGTTGAGTCCTATGCGCTGGTCCCTGCAGCATGGAGACAATGCTGCTGTGCTGATCATCACCCTGAGAAGACAGCAAAGGATACCCCAACAGCAGCAGTAGAAAGATTATGGGAGAACGTCCCTAGGCCCCGAAACCTTCCTCGAGCAGTGAGGCAAGAATCAGGCCACACATAAAGCCCAATCAGCTGACTGGGCTGCCCCAAACCTGTTGTTTCTGAGCAATGTTAAAAAACCCCAGACAATTTGGCTCTGTCTTCTAGCGTAGGTCAGACTCCAGTCTGGGCAGCTGCACCTGCTGGCTGGTTTTAAATTGCTAGGCCACTGCCAGGGGAACATGACTCTGCCAGACTTGCTTGGAAGAGCCTGGGACTCTGTGTCTGACAGATTCCCTCCCCTCCCTCTGCTCCCCCAAGTACATTTCATATGTAATTAGAAACCGGGAAAACATTGGCCTTGTGTGGGAGTGAATCATTGCTTGGGTGGCTGAGTCTCTGCTGACAGGAAACAGACCCCAAAGGAACATTGAATCCCCTGCATGGTACCCAACCAAACCTTAGACCTGCAGGGACCGTGCTCTGCAAATGTTGTACAGTCACAGAATAAGCATCACCTGAACAATCAGCTGCCTCACAGTGAGCCCTCCATGGGAGAGAGGCACCAGGCAGCCAGTCTGGGTGGATTTTGCCAGATCCTCAGGAGCATTGGGCCTGGTCTTCACTACAAATTTTACCAGTGTAATTTACCTTTTGGCAGCACAGCCTAGTATGCGGCCACACCAGACTCAATTTTGACTTCTCCCAGCAAACCACTGCATTCCTGCCAGAGAAGCAATATGAGATCCCCAAGTGGTGTGAGATCTGCTAACAGCCCAGTTCCATGGCACAATGCCTCTGTGGATGCTTCATTACCCGTACTGTACAAACAGACCTCCAACAACAATCCCACAATGCAGCTGTCCCTGCAGCTGTGACTGCTTTGGCTGAATTTTTGGCCTCTACTGCCCAGAGTTCACAAGTGCCCATAAGCTCACCCCCACTTCTTAAACCCCCAGAGTGCTTTGGAAAGGGCACTCTTTCTGCTAGCCCACCTTTGCAAGCGCACCAATTTGGCTCCAGGGAAAGCTGGAGCTAAGGAAACCTCAGGCAAAGCACATGCTGCTGGCTAGTCCAGGAAAGATCCTGGATTTTCTGTCTGTGGGGAGAAGGGGTCGTGCAGGCACCGCTGCAGAATTCCTGCAGCAATAAAAACGTCTTTGGGGACATATCAAAGAGATGCAGAACCTGGGGCATGACAGAGATGAGTGCCAATGATAGGCAAAAGGGAAGGCGTTGTGGTGGCAGGCCAACCAAAAGGCAAAGGAGGGCAACAACACACATGGCGCTGTTGCTGTGGTACAGCATTTTCATTTGTCACCATTCACACCAAGAGGAGACACAACTGCACAACAGCAGCCAGTCGTCTATCCTTGTCCTCCTAGAGCAGTGGTCCCCAACGCAGTGCCCGTGGGTGCTATGGCACCCGTTAGGGCATTTATGTGCATCTGCCTAGTGTCCAGCAGGTGAGAGAAGCCGCAGCCACGCGACTGCTGGGGACAGAGAACTCTGGGGCTACAAGCTGCGGACGCTGGTGTTCTCGATCGCCGGCAGGCGCGGGGCTGCTGCTTCTCTCCGGCTTCCCCGGGGCTGCAGACTGCGGGTGCCAGTGTTCTCTGTCCCTAGCAGGCACAGGGCCATGGCTTAAGCTGGAGAGAAGCCGCGGGCCTGCGCCTGCCGGGGACGGAGAACTCTGGGGCTGCAGGAGCCAGTGTTCTCTGTCCTCCCGGCTTCTCTCCAGCTTCTCTCTGCACTGCCCAGAACTGGTGCCAACCCCTCCCTCCCCCCCAAAAAACAAAAACAACAACACCCCCCTTCTCCCCCAAATGCTCTGACTCTGCAGAATTGACAGAATGCCACCCTGTAGCATGTGCTTCCCCAGACATGTGCTTGCTCCATTGGTGCCTGGAGCTGGCCCTGTATGTGAGCAATTGTTGGCGCCCGCCACATTCTTCTGAAAAATGAATGTGCTACTGGCCACAAAAAGGTTGGGGACCACTGTCCTAGAGTGAGCTTCTCTCTCTGCTCTGCTCCCAACCCTTCTGAATCCCCAGGAGGTGAGCCTCATGCCAGCCCCAGGCTGTCATTGCTGGGAAATTAGTTTAGGTGCCAGTCACATTGCTGGGGGAGAGAGAAATGATTCAGAGCCAGATCTCTGTGGTATACTGTGTGCACACAAAGTTCATCTGTGTATGTGCTGTGCACGTCTAATTGGCTGAGCATATGAGGCTTTACGCTTAACTCAATGGCATTTCTGAGTCTGTTTGTAACATAGGTGGTAGCTTTTGAACGCTGTATCGGACCAATTCTAAAATCTCCGGGATTGTTCTAAGCATCAGTGGGCAAAACCCTATTGATTTGGTGAAAATTTGAAAACCAGAAAGAAACAAACGGGGGACACACAGAGACCCTTTCCCAGCACAGCCACAGCTTCAGACAACTCTGCAATCATCTATAGATCAAACAACCAGTTGATGGCACCCATTCTAGCAGAACAATACTCCATTTCATCTTTGCCCATTCTCCCAATAGAGTTTAACATGTTGACACTCTGAATTACCTAGCTCCCTGAGAGAAAGAAGAAAAATGGGGGTGGGGTGGAGCCTGACATAGCCCCTGGCAGGTGAGAGGGAGAATGGAAGATCCTGGAATGGGTGGAGAGGAGAATGGGGGTACATGCAAAGCCCAAGGTTTAAGGAAGGAGGTGGGGGAAGTTGCATGGAGCTCCTGAAATAGAGAGGGATGCAAGGGAGGCACGCAGAGCTTTTGGGAGGTAATGGAGGGGTAAAAGGAGCCCCTGGTGTGTGCATGTGTTCAGCCTACAGAGGCAATAAAGTAGAGCAGACATAGCATACTGTGACAGACCCAAACCAGTGGGGCATAGGAGTCTTGTAGAGGGCAAATATACTGGTCCTATTGGCATCCAGCGGGGGTGGGCGGGCGAAGCCCGCCCACTTCTAAAGGGCCTCCCCCAGCCTAAGGGGAGGACCCACAGGTCTGGGACACCAAATAATTACGGGGGACAACTAATGAAAAAAACAGGATCGGGAGTGAGGTCATAGGGCTAAACGAAGGGAACCCGATGGGGACACCGAGCAGAGAACCCCGGACAACGCCCACTGCTCCTCGAAGGCGTCAAGGGAGCCAGTGGACGCCGCCCAGAGGAACTCAGCCCGGATGCGTGAGCAGACGGAGGAACGGAAATAGGCCCTACAGTCGCAGGAAATCCCGTCGGCCAACCTCCTCTCCCTGGTGTTGTAGATGGCCAGTTTGGCCAGGGCCAAGAGGAGGTTGAGAAGGAGATCCCGCGACTTCGTGGGGCCACGGATGGGGAGCGTGTAGATAAAAAGGTGAGGGGAAAAGTGCAACCAAAAACGCAGGAAAATATTCAGGAGGAGCCGGAACAGGGGCTGCAACCTGGCGCACTCCAAATAAACGTGCGCCAAGGTCTCCTTCTCCCCACAGAAAGGGCAGGTGCTAGGGACAGATGTGAACCGCGCCAAGTACACGCCCGTGCTCACGGCTCCGTGAAGGAGCCGCCAACTGATATCCCCGGCGGGCCTCGGGACCAGGGCAGAGTACAAGCTGGCCCACCGGGGCTCCTCACCCTCGAGAGGCGGCAGGAGGTCCCGCCATTTGGTATCGGGGCGGGATGCGAGGGTGAGGTAGTGAAGGGTATGGAGCACGAGCGAGTACAGATGTTTCCGTGGCGCGGTCTGGAACAAAACCGGCTGCAGATCATGCAGCCGGCTGGCAGTGAAAGGGTGAGGGGGCCGATTGGGTCCACGGGGCAGGGGCCCGATAAAAATGTCCATGGGGCCTGGGGTGGAGGGTGGGCGGGGCGTGCCCTCTCGCAGGACTCGGTCGAGGTAAGCCCGAGCAGCGGGCAGTAAAGCGGCCTTCACCTCCTGAAGTACGCGCTGGGGAGTACGAGGTCTGGAGAGCCCCATGCGCTGAGCGAGCGTCAGGGGATCCAGCCAGTCTCCCCGGTCGTAGTCCAGGAGGTCTCCGACCCTGGTGACTCCCGCCGAGACCAACCTCTGGCACACCGTGGGGGACTCCGCCACCTGCACACGAAGCTGGGGATTGTGTAGCAGGGGCTCCGCGAGGAGGTCAACCCCCACGGTGGCCGCCACGGACCTGGTCGTTGAAAAGAGCTTCCAGGTCCGGAGGAGGTCTTGGTAGAAGACCGGCAGCCCGAAGAGGTCTCGCGGAAGACCTCTCGGATGGAGGTAAAAGAGCTGCCGGTTGTATCGGAGCCCTCGAAAGCGGCGGAGGAAGGCGTGCGCCAATATGCTCCACGCCGGACTACCCGCACCAAACAGGAGCCTCTGCAGGGCCTGGAGGCAGAAGACATGGACCTGAGCGCGTAAGCACTTCAGGCCCTGCCCCCCCTCCTCCAGGGGCAGGTGGAGGACCCCTGCAGAGACCCAGTGCGTCCCTGGCCAAAAGAACTCCAGAATCACAGTCCGGAGGTTGGCCAGGAAACCCGGGGCCGGGACCAGGGTGTTGAGTCGGTACCAGAGCATGGACAGGACCAGTTGATTAAGCACCAGTGCCCTCCCCCGAAGGGAGAGGCACCGGAGTAGTCCTGTCCATTTCCGGAGCCGCTCCGTCACCCTGCCCTGCAAATCCTGCCAGTTCTCCGGCGGAGACGGATGCGTGGCAGAAAGGTAAACGCCGAGATAGAGCAGCGGACCCGCGCTCCACCTGATGGCCTGAAGCGCAGGTGGGAGGGAGCTCGCCTGCCACCCGTCCCCGACCACCAGGCCAGAGCTCTTGACCCAGTTGACCCGGGCGGAGGAGGCCGCCGAGTACACAGCCTGGCAAGCCTCCACCCGCGCCAAGTCGCCCGGGTCCTGGACCACGAGGAGCACATCGTCGGCGTATGCCGACAGGACCAGCCGCAGCCCCAGCTCCCGAAGCACCAACCCCGTCAACCTCTTGCGGAGGAGACAGAGGAAGGGCTCGATCGCCAGAGTGTACAGCTGGCCCGAGAGGGGGCACCCCTGCCGCACTCCCCGCCCGAAGCTGACCGGCTCGGTCAGGGTCCAGTTGAGCCTGACCAGACACTCCGCAGAAGCGTACAGCACCTGGAGAAAACCCACAAACAGGGGTCCGAAGCCGAACGCTCGCAGAGTGCCCAGGAGATACCCGTGATCCATCCGGTCGAACGCCTTCTCCTGATCCAGGGACAAGAGGGCGAACGACAGACCATCCCTACACCCCAATTCCAGAAGGTCCCGGACCAGATACAAGTTATCAAAGATGGTGCGGCCCGGGACGGTGTAGGTCTGGTCTGGATGGACCACGTCCGCCAGCACGGACCCTAGCCGCATTGAGATGGCCTTCGCAACAATTTTGTAGTCCGTGCTGAGGAGCGAGACGGGACGCCAATTCCGTAAGTCGCGGAGGTCCCCCCTCTTCGGCAATAAGGCCAGCACGGCTCGCCTGCACGAGAGAGGGAGGACCCCGCTCTGCAAAGCCTCGGCCCAGACGGTGACCAAGTCTGGGCCGAGGACGTCCCAGAACACGCGGTAGAACTCCACGGTCAGCCCGTCCAAGCCCGGAGATTTATTGGTGGGCATGTGACGGAGGGCCTCCGAGAACTCGGCCAGAGTGAGAGGCAGCTCTAGCCGGTCCCGGTCGCCCGTGCTGACCGTCGGGAGCCCGTCCCAGAGCACTCTGCAAGCGTTAGGATCGGTCGGATCCGGGGAGAAAAGAGTGGCGTAGAAGGCCCTGGCCCTCTGGCACATCTCCGCCGGATCCGTGAGGGGGGTGCCGTCCTCCGCCAGGAGGCAGGTGACGTGCTTCTCGGCCCCCCTCCTTTTCTCCAGGGCGTAGAAGAAGCGGGAGCCGCGATCCATCTCCCGAAGGAGGTGGATGCGGGATCGAACAAAAGCACCCCGGGCCCGATGGTCTTCGAGGGCTCGGAGCTCCTCCCGCTTCTCCCGGCACGCTCCGCAGAGGGATGGATCCTCGGGGTTGACGGCCAGACGCCTCTCCAGCTCCAAGACCTCCCGCTCCAACTGCCCTATCGCCGCATCCCTCCGTCGGCTGGCACCCCGAGTGTAGTCACGGCAGAAGAGCCGGGCGCGCACCTTCCCCAGATCCCACCACCGCCGCACCGAGGAAAAGGCGCGCCTCTGCCCTCGCCAGGCCAGCCAGAACTCCCGGAAGGACGCCACAAAGCCCGCATCCTCCAGCAAACTATTATTAAAGTGCCAATAGGCCGGCCCCGGCCTCTCCGCGCAGAGAGAGGCCGTCACGGTGGCAAGGTGGTGATCCGAAAAGGGGGCCGGCCGAACGCTGGAGGAGTGGGCCCGTGAAAGGTGGAAACGTGACAGGTAAATACGGTCCAGCCGGGAGTGGCACGACCGATGGGCCTCCACCCGGACGAAGGTGAACGTCGAGACGTCGTCTGGGTGGTGGTCACGCCAGACGTCCACCAGGAAGTGGCGGTCGACAATCTCCCGGAGGACATCCACAGCTGCCGGGCACTGCTCGGTCCCCGAGCGGTCCCGTTCCTCGAGGGTGGTGTTAAAATCCCCTCCCAGGACCAGGCACTCACGAGGATCCAGGGAGCCAAGGAAGGCGGACGCCTGCTGATAAAAATGTAGCCTCTCCGGGGCCGATGTCGGGGCGTAAACGTTGACGAGATTAACCACAAGCCCCTCCACACGGATCCGGAGGTGCAGCAGGCGACCCGGCACAGCCTCGGCGACCCCTAGCACCTCGGGCCGTAGGTCGGGGGAGAACAGGGTCGCCACTCCAGCCGCGCAGACAGAGAAGTGGCTAAAGTAGGCCCCGTCCCCCCACTCCAGCCGCCAGCTAGCTTCAGCGGCAGGATCCGTATGGGTCTCCTGCAGGAAAACCACAGAGTACCCCCCCTCCCGGAGGAAGGAGAGCACCTGGCTCCTGCGGAGACCCATCCTACAGCCTCGGGTGTTTAAGGTGGCAAGGATGATCGGCGCCATGAGGAGGGCTGGGGGTGATCCTCGCTGGCAGACATGCCCACGGCCTCCGGCAGGCCGCGCAGCAATCCGTGACCAACCCCGAAGGTGAGTAAGGAGTCACGGAAGACACGGACCCGCCGGTAGGCCGCGGCGGTCTGCTTCCCGGTCCTCCTACCCTCCCCCATGAGGGCCCTCGCGGCCCGGAGGACCTGATGGAAATCCCCCCACTGCTGGAGCGCAAGATGGACTTTGTTCCGGGAGCCACGGACGTCCTCGAGGAACTCCCGCAGCTCCTCTCTCAGCGCATGGGGGGCTGGGGTCACTGATCGATGACTGGCCCCCAGTGGGGCCCCTGTCACAGCCCCGTGGCCCACTGAGGCGGGTAGGCAGGGGGCAGATCCCCAACGTGGCAGCAGATGGACCGACGCCACACGACCCGCCCCGCTCCCAGAATCAAGAAGGGGCGGTGGAAGGGGAACAGCAGCCCCTGGGGGGTCGGGACAGGAAAGAACTAGTGAACCCGCTCCCTGGGAGGGATTGCCAGGGGCGGCACTGACATCACAGGAAGTGGGGGGGATAAGGACAGGGCCAACAGGAGTAGGGCGTGGATCAGGGAGAGAATCCGGGAAGGAGGGAGAAGCAGGATCCGGAGCCTCCATAGGTGAGACGCCGGAAGGTGGCTCCTCCTGGCCAGGCTCAAGGATCTGGGAAGTGGGCAGGGGACCCCTAACGATGCCGGGCTCAGCCACTGTGGCACGTGCGGCAGCCTCGGCACCCAGAGAGAGATGGTGGTCAATGGGGTCCCCGCTGAGGAAGGAGGGCGGGTCCTCCACACCCAAGAGGGTCACCCCCTGGGAAGCGGGTCTCGGCAGCAGGGCACTGGCCGTCGCCCCAAGGGGCTCGGCGGCCGTCAACAGAGTGCCACCCACAGCCGAGTCGAGGGAAGATTCCAGGGGACCCTCAGAGGTGGGAGCAGAAACAGCGGGTAGGGGAAAGGAACCCAGGGACAGGGGGGATGTAGTGAGGTCACCCAGATCGAGGCCCGCCGGCAGAGGGTCGTCCTCCCCCTGCGTGACCGGGGTCAAACCCAGGGCCTCGATTTCTGCGTAGATGGGAGGGAGATCACAGTCCACCACCCCAGGGCCCTCCCTGCCAGCACCCGAGGCGATACCCACCGCGGCACTCTCAGAGGCGTCAAGTGGGAAGGGGGCGAGAGAGGCTCCCTCGGGAGCTTCCAAGGGAAGGGACCCTGGAGGAGGGGCGGTGTTACCGTCCGGTGCTGCCACAGCATCCCCAGCCAGCTCCACACAACGGGAGTCATCAGGGGGCAAGGCGGAAGACTCGACATCGGCGCCCCCCTTCCTGCTCTTCCGGGGGGCCTCCGAATCCGAAGTATGTAAAGAAACTCGAGCCTTCCGCTTGCCCCGCTTCCCCTGCACTAAGGACCAGCCCTCCATGGCATCATCCGGGGGCAGGCTAACAGGGGTCGGCTCGGGGGGCAAGGGCAACGGCTCAGGGACTCGAGGAGGCAGTGGTGGGACAGCAGAAACCGGGGAGGATTCCCCCTGGGACGGGCCCTCTCCCACGGCCGGCGGTAGCCCCGCCACACCCTCCTCCACAGAGGTGGACCGAGAAGGAGGAGGAGGGGCAGCTTCGAGTGCCGGGCAGCTAGGGGGACCGGCGATGACAGGGCCGGCGCCTTGCCGGGGCTCGGGGGTCCCGAATGCTCCTCCGTGCTGGGCCAAGGGACAGTCCCTCCGGACGTGCCCCATCGCCCGGCAGAGGTAGCACCGGGCCTCCCCCGTCGAGTAATGCACCCGGTAGTGGGCTCCCTGGTAAGGGACCAGAAAGGACCCCTCGAGCGCCTCTCCGCCACGCGCCGCCGGCAGCAGTTGAAGCTGCACTTGCCGGCGGAACGAGAGAACATGACGGAGGGCGGGGTCCTTGCAGCCCAAGGGGAGAGGGCTGATGACAGAGACGGGGCGTCCCAGGGCAGAAAGGGCGGGCAGCAGGGCGGCATTGGGCAGGAAGGGAGGGACGGAGGTCAAGATCAAGCGGACCCCCAGGTCTTCTAACGGCTCCAGGGGGACGAACACGCCCCCCACCGCCAGGCCCGTCTCTACTGCCTCCTGGGCGGCAGCCTCCGATGCCAGGAAGAAGACCACCTTCCCGTACATTTTGGAGGCCGCCACGATGGCCGTGGGCCCCACTACCCTGGCCAACGCCCGCACGTAGGTCTCCACGTGGGGCGAGGCGGGCACAAGGAGGCAACGGACGCCGTGCTTCCTGGTCAAAGTGGGAAAGGGGCCCCGGCCGCTGTAGATGTTGGCGGAAGCAGCGGGCGGAGGAGCAGCAGCAGGCGGGGGGGCCGCCGCCACCTGGGCGTACGCCCTGGGGGCCGGGGGAGGGACACCTGCAGAGCTGGAGGAGGGAATAGCGGGGAGGGACGCCGCAGCCAGTAGCGGGGCTGCGGCAGCGGGGGCAGTCTCCGCCATGGAGGGCCTGGCCTTTCTAGCGGGGCCCTTACCCTTCTTCCCACCCCGACCCTTCCCACCGGCTGGGGGGGCTCCCCCCGAATCAGAAGGGGCGAGAGAAGTGGCAGCAACGGAGGTCTCCCCAGTACTCGCCGCCGCCGGTGCCCCAGCAGGGGCGGTGGTAGGTGGATCGGCAGCGGCGGTCGAGGTAGAAGCTTGGGCAGTGGACACGGGGGCAGGTGGAGGAGGGGTAGTGGGAGCATCGCGAGGGGTCTCCCCCGCCGCATCCCCCGCCATAACGAGGGCGGGGTGGGGGACAAACAGCGAGGGGAGGGGAGGGAGAGGAGGCGGCCACCCTTCCCCGCTAGGCTGCAGGCAGGGGAGGAGGGCGCCAGAAGGGGAAGGCTAAAGGGGCGTAGGGAGCAACCAAGGACTAAGGGTGGGATTGTTGCAGGGCACCAACGCAGAGGGGGGTTCCGGCTCCTCCAGTTGCACTAGGGGAGCGGGGGGGCAACGGCAGAGGGGGGTGTGCAGTGAACAAGGGGGAACCAAATGGGGAAGGGCACAAGCACCTGAGAGGGGGCGTGGGCGCATGGGGGGGAACCGATCAGGGCTGGGGGAGCACAGGGTGGGGGGAAAGGGCGAGCTGAGATTGGGGTAGAGGGACCACGGGGACAGCTACAGGGCCGGGGCAGAACTATCAGGCAACAGAGGGAAATAGGTGGGGTGGACAAATGTGGCAAAGGGCAGGGGGTCAGTCCAGTATGAGGGGGGAGGTGGTGCACCCACAGGCACTTGTGCCAAAAAGTCAATGGTTGGCTGCTGCTGTTGCAGGCCCAAATGGTGGAAGTGGGCATGGTGAGCCAGGCGAGCAGCTCAGTCCCAGAGGCAGGAGTCCAAAGCAGAAGGAAAACAGCCAGCGGGGGTGGTGGAGGGGGCAACGATGGTGGTGGGGGCGAAAGGGGGACACGGATGGACTGGGGACAGGCTCCACACCACACCCCCGGTGCCCCAGCAGACACAGTCTAAACCCCACCACAAGAGCACAGTTTGAAAAAGACTCAGTCCAGAAAAGCCCCCTCCACAGTGGTCTTCATACTGTCTCCAGCAGCGGGTGGTCCTCTTCTCCTTCCTCTCCTCCTCCGGGCACCAACAGCTTCCCAGCAACAGCCACAGTAGGCCCAGCAGCTCCAGGTGGTGGTGGTCTGGCGTCCAGGCAGGAGGGACCCTGCTCAGAGGGTGGTGGTCTCAGCAACAAGAGCTGGGGTCCCTTACTCCCCTCTTCTCTGGGAAGCAGGCCAGCAGCCCCCCCCCCCAAGGGGCTGTAGGTGGAATAACAGCAGTAACTGGGGGGGGGGGAACACCAGCCAGCCAGCAAACAGACAGCAGAGAGAGGGGTAGGTGGTGGTGTCTAGCCCAGCCAGGGAAGCAACAGGAGCAGGAACAGCAGCAGAAACAGCAGCAGCGAGGGCCCAGCGCCCAGCAGGAACAGCAGCAGCAGCAGCCCTCTCTCTCCTTCCTCTACAGCAGAGTGGTAGAAGAGAGATTTCTGGCCTATTGGCATCCAGTGGGGTGGGCGGGCAAAGCCCGCCCACTTCTAAAGGGCCTCCCCCTAGCCTAAGGGGAGGACCCACAGGTCTGGGACACCAAATAATTACGGGGGACAACTAATGAAAAAAACAGGATCGGGAGTGAGGTCATAGGGCTAAACGAAGGGAACCCGATGGGGACACCGAGCAGAGAACCCCGGACAACGCCCACTGCTCCTCGAAGGCGTCAAGGGAGCCAGTGGACGCCGCCCAGAGGAACTCTGCCCGGATGCGTGAGCAGACGGAGGAACGGAAATACGCCCCACAGTCGCAGGAAATCCCGTCGGCCAACCTCCTCTCCCTGGTGTTGTAAATGGCCAGTTTGGCCAGGGCCAAGAGGAGGTTGAGAAGGAGATCCCGCGACTTCGTGGGGCCACGGATGGGGAGCGTGTAGATAAAAAGGTGAGGGGAAAACTGCAACCAAAAACGCAGGAAAATATTCAGGAGGAGCCGGAACAGGGGCTGCAACCTGGGGCACTCCAAATAAACGTGCGCCAAGGTCTCCTTCTCACCACAGAAAGGGCAGGTGCTAGGGACAGATGTGAACCGCGCCAGGTACACGCCCGTGCTCACGGCTCCGTGAAGGAGCCTCCAACTGATATCCCCGGCGGGCCTCGGGACCAAGGCAGAGTACAAGCTGGCCCACCGGGGCTCCTCACCCTCGAGAGGCGGCAGGAGGTCCCGCCATTTGGTATCGGGGCGGGATGCGAGGGTGAGGTAGTGAAGGGTATGGAGCACGAGCGAGTACAGATGTTTCCGTGGCGCGGTCTGGAACAAAACCGGCTGCAGATCATGCAGCCGGCTGGCAGTGAAAGGGTGAGGGGGCCGATCGGGTTCACGGGGCAGGGGCCCGATAAAAATGTCCACGGGGCCTGGGGTGGAGGGTGGGCGGGGCGTGCCCTCTCGCAGGACCCGGTCGAGGTAAGCCCGAGCAGCGGGCAGTAAAGCGGCCTTCACCTCCTGAAGTACGCGCTGGGGAGTACGAGGTCTGGAGAGCCCCATGCGCTGAGCGAGCGTCAGGGGATCCAGCCAGTCTCCCCGGTCGTAGTCCAGGAGGTCTCCGACCCTGGTGACTCCCGCCGAGACCAACCTCTGGCACACCGTGGGGGACTCCGCCACCTGCACACGAAGCTGGGGATTGTGTAGCAGGGGCTCCGCGAGGAGGTCGACCCCCACGGTGGCCGCCACGGACCTGGTTGTTGAAAAGAGCTTCCAGGTCCGGAGGAGGTCTTGGTAGAAGACCGGCAGCCCGGAGAGGTCTCGCGGAAGACCTCTCGGATGGAGGTAAAAGAGCTGCCGGTCGTATCGGAGCCCTCGAAAGCGGCAGAGGAAGGCGTGCGCCAATACGCTCCACGCCGGACTACCCGCACCAAACAGGAGCCGCTGCAGGGCCTGGAGGCGGAAGACATGGACCTGAGCGCGTAAGCACTTCAGGCCCTGCCCCCCCTCCTCCAGGGGCAGGTGGAGGACCCCTGCAGAGACCCAGTGCGTCCCTGGCCAAAAGAACTCCAGAATCACAGTCCGGAGGTTGGCCAGGAAACCCGGGGCCGGGACCAGGGTGTTGAGTCGGTACCAGAGCATGGACAGGACCAGTTGATTAAGCACCAGTGCCCTCCCCCGAAGGGAGAGGCACCGGAGTAGTCCTGTCCATTTCCGGAGCCGCTCCGTCACCCTGCCCTGCAAATCCTGCCAGTTCTCCGGCGGAGACGGATGCGTGGCAGAAAGGTAAACGCCGAGATAGAGCAGCGGACCCGCGCTCCACCTGATGGCCTGAAGCGCAGGTGGGAGGGAGCTCGCCTGCCACCCGTCCCCGACCACCAGGCCAGAGCTCTTGACCCAGTTGACCCGGGCAGAGGAGGCCGCCGAGTACACAGCCTGGCAAGCCTCCACCCGCGCCAAGTCGCCCGGGTCCTGGACCACGAGGAGCACATCGTCGGCGTATGCCGACAGGACCAGCCGCAGCCCCAGCTCCCGAAGCACCAACCCCGTCAACCTCTTGCGGAGGAGACAGAGGAAGGGCTCGATCGCCAGAGCGTACAGCTGGCCCGAGAGGGGGCACCCCTGCCGCACTCCCCGCCCGAAGCTGACCGGCTCGGTCAGGGTCCAGTTGAGCCTGACCAGACACTCCGCGGAAGCGTACAGCACCTGCAGAAAACCCACAAACAGGGGTCCGAAGCCGAACGCTCGCAGAGTGCCCAGGAGATACCCGTGATCCATCCGGTCGAACGCCTTCTCCTGATCCAGGGACAGGAGGGCGAACGACAGACCATCCCTACACCCCAATTCCAGAAGGTCCCGGATTAGATACAAGTTATCAAAGATGGTGCGGCCCGGGACGGTGTAGGTCTGGTCTGGATGGACCACGTCCGCCAGCACGGACCCTAGCCGCATCGAGATGGCCTTCGCAACAATTTTGTAGTCCGTGCTGAGGAGCGAGACGGGACGCCAATTCCGTAAGTCGCGGAGGTCTCCCCTCTTCGGCAATAAGGCCAGCACGGCTCGCCTGCACGAGAGAGGGAGGACCCCGCTCTGCAAAGCCTCGGCCCAGACAGTGACCAGATCTGGGCCGAGGACGTCCCAGAACACGCGGTAGAACTCCACGGTCAGCCCGTCCAAGCCCGGAGATTTATTGGTGGGCATGCGACGGAGGGCCTCCGAGAACTCGGCCAGAGTGAGAGGCAGCTCTAGCCGGTCCCGGTCGCCCGTGCTGACCGTCGGGAGCCCGTCCCAGAGCACTCTGCAAGCGTTAGGATCGGTCGGATCCGGGGAGAAAAGAGTGGCGTAGAAGGCCCTAGCCCTCTGGCACATCTCCGCCGGATCCGTGAGGGGGGTGCCGTCCTCCGCCAGGAGGCAGGTGACGTGCTTCTCGGCCCCCCTCCTTTTCTCCAGGGCGTAGAAGAAGCGGGAGCCGCGATCCATCTTCCGAAGGAGGTGGATGCGGGATCGAACAAAAGCACCCCGGGCCCGATGGTCTTCGAGAGCCCGGAGCTCCTCCCGCTTCTCCCGGCACGCTCCGCAGAGGGATGGATCCTCGGGGCTGGCGGCCAGACGCCTCTCCAGCTCCAAGACCTCCCGCTCCAACTGCCCTATCGCCGCATCCCTCCGTCGGCTGGCACCCCGAGTGTAGTCACGGCAGAAGAGCCGGGCGCGCACCTTCCCCAGATCCCACCACCGCCGCGCCGAGGAAAAGGCGCGCCTCTGCCCTCGCCAGGCCAGCCAGAACTCCCGGAAGGACGCCACAAAGCCCACATCCTCCAGCAAACTATTATTAAAGTGCCAATAGGCCGGCCCCGGCCTCTCCGCGCAGAGAGAGGCCGTCACGGTGGCAAGATGGTGATCCGAAAAGGGGGCCGGCCGAACGCTGGAGGAGTGGGCCCGTGAAAGGTGGAAACGTGACAGGTAAATACGGTCCAGCCGGGAGTGGCACGACCGATGGGCCTTCACCCGGACGAAGGTGAACGTCGAGACGTCGTCTGGGTGGTGGTCGCGCCAGACGTCCACCAGGGAGTGGCGGTCGACAATCTCCCGGAGGACGTCCGCAGCTGCCGGGCACTGCTCGGTCCCCGAGCGGTCCCGTTCCTCGAGGGTGGTGTTAAAATCCCCTCCCAGGACCAGGCACTCACGAGGGTCCAGGGAGCCAAGGAAGGCGGATGCCTGCTGATAAAAACGTAGTCTCTCCGGGCCCGATGTCGGGGCGTAAACGTTGACGAGATGAACCACAAGCCCCTCCATGCGGACCCGGAGGTGCAGCAGGCGACCCGGCACAGCCTCGGCGACCCCTAGCACCTCGTGCCGTAGGTCGGGGGAGAACAGGGTCGCCACTCCAGCCGCGCAGACAGAGAAATGGCTAAAGTAGGCCCCATCCCCCCACTCCAGCCGCCAGCGAGCTTCAGCGGCCGGATCCGTATGGGTCTCCTGCAGGAAAACCACAGAGTACCCCCCCTCCCGGAGGAAGGAGAGCACCTGGCTCCTGCGGAGACCCATCCTACAGCCTCGGGTGTTCAAGGTGGCAAGGACGATCGGCGCCATGAGGAGGGCTGGGGGGGATCCTCGCTGGCAGACACGCCCACGGCTTCCGGCAGGCCGCGCAGCAATCCGTGACCAACCCCGAAGGTAAGCAAGGAGTCACGGAAGGCACGGACCCGCCGGTAGACCACGGCGGCCTGCTTCCCGGTCCTCCTACCCTCCCCCATGAGGGCCCTTGCGGCCCGGAGGACCTGATGGAAATCCCCCCACCGCTGGAGCGCAAGATGGACTTTGTTCCGGGAGCCACGGACGTCCTCAAGGAACTCCCGCAGCTCCTCCCTCAGCACATGGGGGGGTGGGGTCACTGATCGAGGACTGGCCCCCAGTGGGGCCCCCGTCACAGCCCCGTGGCCCACCAAGGCGGGCAGGCAGGGGGCAGATCCCCAACGTGGCAGCAGATGGACCGACGCCACACGACCCGCCCCGCTCTCAGAGTCAAGAAGGGGTGGTGGAAGGAGAACAGCAGCCCCTGGGGGGTTGGGACAGGAAAGAGCTAGTGAACCCGCTCCCTGGGAGGTACTGCCAGGGGCGGCACTGGCATCACAGGAAGCGGGGGGGACAAGGACAGGGCCGACAGGAGTAGGGCGGGGATCAGGGAGAGAATCCGGGAAGGAGGTAGAGGCAGGATCCGGAGCCTCCACAGGTGAGACGCCAGAAGGTGGCTCCTCCTGGCCAGGGTCAAGGATCTAGGAAGCTGGCAGGGGACCCCGAACGATGCCGGGCTCAGCCACTGTGGCACGTGCGGCAGCCTCGGCACCCAGAGAGAGATGGTGGTCAATGGGGTCCCCGCTGGGGAAGGAGGGCGGGTCCTCCACACCAAAGAGGGACACCCCCTGGGAAGCAGGTCTCGGCAGCGGGGCACTGGCCGTCGCCCCGAGGGGCTCGGCAGCTGCCAACAGAGTGCCACCCACAGCCGAGTCGAGGGAAGAGTCCAGGGGACCCTCAGAGGTGGGAGCAGAAACAGCGGGCAGGGGAAAGGAACCCAGGGACAGGGGGGATGTAGTGAGGTCACCCAGATCGAGGCCCGCCGGCAGAGGGTCGTCCTCCCCCTGCGTGACCGGGGTCAAACCCAGGGCCTCGATTTCTGCGTAGATGGGAGGGAGATCACAGTCCACCACCCCAGGGCCCTCCCTGCCAGCACCCGAGGCGATACCCACCGCGGCGCTCGCAGAGGCGCCAAGTGAGAAGGGGGCGAGAGAGGCTCCCTCGGGGGCTTCCACGGGAAGGGACCCCGGAGGAGGGGCGGTGTCACCTTCCGGTGCTGCCACGGCATCCCCAGCCGGCACCACAAACTGGGAGTCATCAGGGGACAAGGCGGAAGACTCGACATCGGCGCCCCCCTTCCTGCTCTTCCGGGGGGCCTCCGAATCCGAAGCATGGAAAGAAACTCGAGCCTTCCGCTTGCCCCGCTTCCCCTCCACTAAGGACCAGCCCTCCATGGCATCATCCGGGGGCTGGCTAACAGGGGTCGGCTCGGGGGGCAAGGGCAATGGCTCGGGGACTCGAGGAGGCAGTGGTGGGACAGCAGAAACCGGGGAGGATTCCCCCTGGGACGAGCCCTCTCCCACGGCCGGCGGTAGCCCCGCCACACCCTCCTCCACAGAGGTGGACTGAGAAGAAGGAGGAGGGGCAGCTTCGGGTGCTAGGCAGCCAGGGGCACCGGCGATGACAGGGCCGGCGCCTTGCCGGGGCTCGGGGGTCCCGGACGCTCCTCCGTGCTGGGCCAAGGGACAGTCCCTCCGGACGTGCCCCATCGCCCGGCAGAGGTAGCACCGGGCCTCCCCCGTCGAGTAATGCACCCGGTAGTGGGCTCCCTGGTAAGGGACCAGAAAGGACCCCTCGAGCGCCTCTCCGCCACGCGCCGCCGGCGGCAGTTGAAGCTGCACTTGCCGGCGGAACGAGAGAACATGACGGAGGGCGGGGTCCTTGCAGCCCAAGGGGAGAGGGCTGATGACAGAGATGGGGCGTCCCAGGGCAGAAAGGGCGGGCAGCAGGGCGGCATTGGGCAGGAAGGGAGGGACGGAGGTCAAGATCAAGCGGACCCCCAGGTCTTCTAACGGCTCCAGGGGGACGAACACGCCCCCCACCGCCAGGCCCGTCTCTACCGCCTCCTGGGCGGCAGCCTCCGATGCCAGGAAGAAGACCACCTTCCCGTACATTTTGGAGGCCGCCACGATGGCCGTGGGCCCCACTACCCTGGCCAACGCCCGCACGTAGGTCTCCACGTGGGGCGAGGCGGGCACCAGGAGGCAACGGACGCCGTGCTTTCTGGTCAAAGTGGGAAAGGGGCCCCGGCCGCTGTAGATGGTGGCAGAAGCAGCGGGCGGAGGAGCAGCGGCAGGCGGGGGGGCCGCCGCCACCTGGGCGTAAGCCCTGGGGGCCGGGGGAGGGACACCTGCAGAGCTGGTGGAGGGAACAGCGGGGAGGGACGCCGCAGCCGGTAGTGGGGCTGCGGCAACGGGGGCAGTCTCCGCCATGGAGGGCCTGGCCTTTCTAGCGGGGCCCTTACCCTTCTTCCCACCCCGACCCTTCCCACCGGCTGGGGGGGCTCTCCCCGAATCAGAAGGGGCGAGAGACGTGGCAGCAACGGAGGTCTCCCCAGTACTCGCCGCCGCCGGTGCCCCAGCAGGGGCGGTGGTAGGTGGATCGGCAGCGGCGGTCGAGGTAGAGGCTTGGGCAGTGGACACGGGGGCAGGTGGAGGAGGGGTAGTGGGAGCATCGCGAGGGGTCTCCCCCGCCGCGTCCCCCGCCATAACGAGAGCGGGGAGGGGGACAAACAGCGAGGGGAGGGGAAGGAGAGGAGGCGGCCACCCCTCCCCGCTAGGCTACAGGCAGGGGAGGAGGGCGCCAGAAGGGGAAGGCTAAAGGGGCGTAGGGAGCAAGCAAGGACTACGGGTGGGATTGGTGCAGGGCACCAACGCAGAGGGGGGTTCCGGCTCCTCCAGTTGCACTAGGGGAGCAGGGGGGCAACGGCAGAGGGGGGAGTGCAGTCAACAAGGGGAAACCAAATGGGGAAGGGCACAAGCGCCTGAGGGGGGGCGTGGGCGCATTGGGGGGAACCGATCAGGGCTGGGGGAGCAAAGGGTGAGGGGAAAGGGCGAGCTGAGATTGGGGTAGAGGGAACACGGGGACAGCTACAGGGCCGGGGCAGAACTATCAGGCAGCAGAGGGAAATAGGTGGGGTGGACAAACGTGGCAGAGGGGAGGGGGTCAGTCAAGTATGAGGGGGGAGGTGGTGCACCCACAGGCACTTGTGCCAAAAAGTCAGTGGTTGGCTGCTGCTGCTGCAGGCCCAAATGGTGGAAGTGGGCGTGGTGAGCCAGGCGAGCAGCTCAGACCCAGAGGCAGGAGTCCAAAGCAGAAGGAAAACAGCCAGCGGGGGTGGTGGAGGGAGCAACGATGGTGGTGGGGGCGAAAGGGGATACGGATGGACCAGGGGCAGGCTCCACGCCACACCCCCAGTGCCCCAGCAGACACAGTCCAAACCCCCACCACAAGAGCACAGTTTGAAAAAGACTCAGTCCAGAAAAGCCCCCTCCACAGTGGTCTTCATACTGTCTCCAGCAGCGGGTGGTCCTCTTCTCCTTCCTCTCCTCCTCCGGGCACCAACAGCTCCCCAGCAACAGCCACAGTAGGCCCAGCAGCTCCAGGTGGTGGTGGTCTGGCGTCCAGGCAGGAGGGACCCCGCTCAGAGGGTGGTGGTCTCAGCAACAAGAGCTGGGGTCCCTTACTCCCCTCTTCTCTGGGAAGCAGGCCAGCAGCCCCCCCCAAGGGGCTGTAGGTGGAATAACAGCAGTAACTGAGGTGGGGGGGGGCGAACCACCAGCCAGCCAGCAAACAGACAGCAGAGAGAGGGGTAGGTGGTGGTGTCTAGCCCAGCCAGGGAAGCAGCAGGAGCAGAAACAGCAGCAGAAACAGCAGCAGCGAGGGCCCAGCGCCCAGCAGGAGCAGCAGCAGCCCTCTCCCTCCTTCCTCTACAGCAGAGTGGTAGAAGAGAGATTTCTGGCCACAGGAGAAGCAGACTTCTGTTCTCTGAGTGACCAGAGCAGGGGCTGCACTAAAGTAATCAGGAACTTGCTAGAACCAATTAAGGCAGATCGGCTGATTAGAACACCTGCAGCCAATCAAGGCAGGCTAATCAGGGCACCTGGGTTTAAAAAGGAGCTCAGTCCAGTCAGGCAGGGGAGAGCCAGAGAACAGGAAGTGTGTGAGAGGAGCTGGAAGCAAGAGGCATAAGGAGCTGAGAGTGAGAAGGTGTGCTGCTGGAGGACTAAGGAGTACAAGTGTTATCAGACACCAGGAGGAAGGTCCTGTGGTGAGGATAAAGAAGGTGTTTGGAGGAGGCCATGGGGAAGTAGCCCAGGGAGGTGCAGCTGTCATGCAGCTGTTACAGGAGGCACTATAGACAGCTGCAATCTAAAGGGCCATGGGCTGGAACCCGGAGTAGAGGGCAGGCCCGGGTTCCCCCCAAACCTCTCAACTCCTGATCAGACACAGGAGGAGTTGACCCAGACTGTGGGGAAGATCACTGAGGTGAGCAAATCTGCCAATAAGCACAGGACCCACCAAGGTAGAGGAGAAACTTTGTCACAATACATATGTACCCATATCCAGAATGCTTACAAATCCACTCATCCATCTACTCACATTTCTCACAAATGCACACATGCATGCACACACACACTGCTAACATACATGGACACAACAGACCCCTTGCCTGCTCTTTCCTATATGCACAGTCTACTAGGCCGTACACATGGATCAGAGGTGTTAATCTGAGCTGTGGGTGTTTTGCTTGTGACCCTTCTGCATTCTGAGAGCTCCTGTGAGTGGAGGGATATTAATGATGCTGTCTTTTGATATGCAAAGGGAGTGCTCATCACGTCTCTCGCCCCACATCCTCTGAGCTGTTAATTAAAGAGTGTGCAGCAGGCAGAAAATTATCATTGTCTCCTGCAAAATAAACCAACAGTGTCTGGGTGACTGACCCCCCCACCCCCCGCATGGAGAAAGACCTTCTTTGTTTTGCCAGCCAGACTAGCCTGGAAACACCTATGGTGCTGGAGCAGCGGGCAGGTCATCCATGTGGACTTCACACACAGAGAGAGACACAGGAGTGATCAGCACCATGGTGCATGTAACTAATGTGTGGCGCTGTGGGGCAATGTGAAGGCAGCTGTGGCTGTACTTGCCAGCCTAGTGGGTCCACTTGCCATGAGACAGTAGCCATAGCAGATGGGGAAGTTCACAGCCCCCAGTTTGAAAAGGAAGCAGTGAGGAACCACTGCCTTTGCCCCCAGTTCCATCCTCAGGCATCTCATCCCACAGCATCAAGTCCCCAAACTGCTTGATTGGTTTCCCATGCCCATCCCAGCCTTTCCTAGGGCTCAGTGCTCATATGCACTGGAAAGAACCTGTTCTGGGTGGTTCAGCATCTGGGAGATGTCCCCTGTCCCCACTCCTCCCTGCCAGGAGCAGAGATGCAACAGGATGGCTCATTTCAAGACTAACCTGCATGGTGTGTCTGCTTTTCCTGGGGAGAGGGAAGCCTGGCTCCTTGTCATCTCTTTGCAGGGAAGCAGTGGAGGCCAGTGTGCCCTTGAGGGTGAGCCCTGGAGAGTTCCCACTGCAGAGCTCACCTGCAGCCCTGAGGCAAGGTTAATTGGGCTGATGTGGCAGAAACAAAGCAATGTTTCAGTCCTGACAGGGCTTTTGGGGAAGAGAGCGGGTAAGCAGATGGGGAATAAGGCGTGTGTGAAGATGCTTTGATTTCTTGCATTAGCAATTCCTCATCTTCCTCTCCAAGGGGCTGCATTCTTCTCCTTCTCCCACATGCCTGTCTCACTTTGCTCTGCACAAACCTCTCTGACACTCTCAGCTTCACCCCTGCACCCATGCTGCCCCCTGCTTCCCATATACTGTGCGCCCTCCCTTTAGGTCCCCTGCCAAACTCCAATACTTTAGCTGTGCTGGTCTTGCTGTGCTCTTTCTACTGCATGGGATACGTCACAAAACTGGGCCTGAACTGCAGGGCAGAGAGTTGGGCTGCCCCCCCCAGTGTTTTGCTCACTCCCTCCTGCCAGTCTGGACACAACTGAGCATGGCAGTGCAGCAGAGGACAAAACCCTAAGTCTGTGGGCCAGCTCCTGTTGGTCAGGGGAACAGGTAAAGCAACACGGCACAGGACAGAGAGCCCTGCTGATGTCCATGGAACTGTGTGGTCATAGGTGCTGGAGCTAGGGGTGCTGCTGCACCCCCTGGTTTGAAGTAGTTTCCATCAAACACAGGATTTACAGTTGGTTCAATGGCTCTAAGCAGCCCCACTCTACAAATTGTTCCAGCCCCCCGTGTGTGATTTTATTTATAAATGCTCAACCCAGCTCTTGGCCTGTCTCAAAGGTTCAGCAAGAATAGTATTATAGGTGACGCCTACAGCACTGCTTTCCCCTGCCCTAGGCCCAGCCAGGCAAACTGAGAGCTCAGCTCAGATGATCACCTGCAGGGGCTTCATGTGAAACTGCTTCACTTGGTTCGGGGAGCTTTACCACCATGTAATTGAAACTGGTCAGCTCAAGCCATGGGGTTGCATAGAGGCCCTGAGGCTGACCCAGAGATGCCACATGAAACACCTGAGCCGTGGTTTGTTGATCACCAGGCACTGTATGAAATGCATTCTGTTTTATTATTTAATTCTCAGACCAACAGAGATTTATTTCTTTGCTACTATCGGAACTCTGCTAAGCCTACCCTCCCTCCTTCTGCTGTAGTTCTGCTCCTCCCTTCTCACCTCCATAGGGCAGAGAGAGAGAGTCCCACAGCCTGTGTCCTGGTATTACCTGTTGGAGCCTGTTTGTGCTCGCTGCTAAATATCAAAGCATCTCTCAAACAAGCAATGCAAAGGCTGCCCTGCAGGAGTACCCAACATGGTACCTTCTTCAAGTCCTCCTCACTCCCTTTGATAGAAATACGTGGTGGATCACATTTGCCATGTGGCCACCAGGACTCAGCACACAGGGGCTATTGAATAAAGCACCCTTTAACTGCAGTTGCCTTTTATTAGCATGGGTCTTTCTTAGGCTCTCACTTGCTCTACTTTGGGATTTTATCCTAACTAAATAACTGGGAGATTTCTATAGCTAGTTATTGACTCAGCCAGTAACAGGTGCCTAGAGCAAGCACAACTGATCAAAGGAAAGGATGAGAGTTGGGGGAATGAGGCACCTGAGATTTTGATCAAATTAAATGGAGGATCAGATTAACCAATCAGTGAACTGAGGAGAAACCTCTCTAACCCACTTTAGCTTTTATGTTTGTTTCTGTTTAACTCCAGATACTAAACTGTATGTTTTGCCACTTCCACGGCCTGTTTGCTCTCAGCTCTGCCATTTCTCCCAATGACGTGTTCTACATCTTTAATAGAGCTGATGCCCCCAGGTGTACATGCATTGATCCTCGAGACAGAGGGGGAACCTTCCTTCCTATTGAAAAAGGGAGTGGAGCCTTCAGGCTACTGCCTCTGATGCCAGTTACATGTGATTCTCTGGTGGGCTGCCCAGACAACCCTGGGTGGGGCCTATTTTGGGTTTCCTGTGTCACTCCTGGGAATAGGGTTGCCAACTTTCTAATCGCACAAAACTGAACATCCTAGCCCCACCCCTTTCCCAAGGCTGTGCCCCCCTACCCCACCCCTGGGCCCTGCTCCTCACATTCCCCCTCCCTCAGTGGCTTGCTTGTAGAATATCAGGGTTGGAAGGGACCTCAGGAGATCCTCTAGTTCAACCTGCTGCTCAAAGCAGGGCAAATTCTCAGACTTTTTTTCTAAACCCCAGCTCCCTAAATGGCCACCTCAAAGATTGAACTCACAATGCTGGGTTTAGCAGGCCAAGTGCTGAAACCACTGAGCTATCCCCCACCATTTTTAGAACTGGAAGTGACCCTGAAAGATCATTGAGTCCAGCCCCCTGCCTGCACTAGCAGGACCAAGTACTGATTTTGCCCCAGATCCCTAAGTGGCCCCTTCTTCTCCACCCTTACTCACTTTCACTGAGGGGTTGGAGTGCAGGAGTGGATGAGGGCACCATCTGAGGGTGCAGGGTCTGGGTGGGGCTAGAGATGTTGAGTTTGGGGTACAGGAGCAGGCTCTGGGTTTGGGGAGGGCTTAGGGCTTGGACAGGGGGTTGGGGTGCAGGCTTACCTCCACGACTCCCAGTCAGCGGCGCAGCAGGGTGGGTAAGGCAAGCTTCCTGGCTCTGTGCTGCACCCTGGAAGCAGCTGGCAGGTCCATCTCCTAGGCGGGTGGGGACAGGAGGTTCTATGCGCTGCTCTTGCCCTCAGGCTCCGCCCCCACAGCTCCCACTGGCCACGGTTCCTGGCCAATGGGAGTGCGGTGCTGGTCCTCTGGGTGGGAGCAGTGCGCGGAGTCCCATGGCCCTGCCACCAAGGAGTCAAACCTGCTGGCCGTTTCCAGGGTGCAACGCGGAGCCAGGACAGGTAAGGACTAGCCTGCCTTAGCTCTGTAGCACTGCTGACTGGACTTTCAATGGCCTGGCTGGTGGTGCTGACTGGAGCCGCCAGGGTCTCTTTTCGACTGGGTGTTCTGGTCAAAAACCGGACACCTAGTCACCCTACCAGGGATTTGTCACTGCTTCTAAGGGATTCCATCGCGAGAAAGTGGCAATCTCCTCAGCAAGAAGCACGAGGCAGGGCATTGTTTGTTTATCCTCCATGCAGCTTTGAAGACAGTGCCTGCATTTGTCTCTGCTGTTGGAAAACACGGATTATTGCAAGAACTAGAACCAGAGACTCACTCCTCACATGGAGCTAGTTAGAAACAATACAAACAGCCTTCCTGCCTGAAGACAGCAGCAGGCAGAACCATCTCTCCCCTTGTCTCCTGGAAAGCAGCAAAATAGGGTCTCATTTATGACCCTTAGCCACCTTAGGAGAGAGTTTGCATGCTGGAGAGGCTCAGAGCCCAGAGCGAGGCAGCTTCTTATAATGTTGTGCATTTTTATCATCATTCTAAATGTAAATAAATCCTTAAACGCAGTATTTACAGTAGGCCTTACAGGTAAACAGGGGGATGTAGTGATTAATGCTAGCTAATGATGTTCCCCTTGGCTTTGTTTATACAGAGGGCCTACAGACTGTGCTCTGTGTGTGCCTTGTTATCCCCCACATCCTTTCCCTCTCCTCATCTCCCATTAGCGCCTCCCCATTCTCACTAGCTTAAGGTTGCTTGCATCCCCTAGAAGGTCCATTCTCCTTTTTGGTTGGAGAGACTTGTCCATTTCTTCTGCAGCTAGTAGTCTAGCATGACTGAGCATCTCTTGGCTAGCCTAGTCTCTGAGCTGCACGTGTGCAGAGCACTTTGTTTGAGGGTGCTGGGACCCATCAATCCAAACTCTATGTGGCATCTTCTGCCTTTGTCTTTCATTCATTTCTAATGCTTCCAATTACCGTAATATTTAGGTGCCATCTTCTCTTCTCTGATCTCTGAGGGGCTGACTCAGCTCAGCTGGGTCTGCTCTGAAAGACAAACAAGCCACAGTCTCTCCACCAGCATTTGCTCTTTCCATTGCACCAGGTTATTTTCCAGCCCTTTGAGACCTTGCACCAAGTGCTTCTAGACTCAGCCTCCATGCAGCCAGTAGATAGCGGCTCCTATGGCAGTGCAGACCCACTGGCTTTGTTAAACTGGACCCAACAATTCTGAACTCAGTTTGAAAGGGACGAGGGAAGTTTGTGAGGACTGGAAGCCAAGGCAGCGGAGTGGACTTCAGGGTGTCGGTCGTAGTCCCACTTAGCCAGGTATTGACAAGGTCCCAGTAGGAGGCAAACTGCTTCCCCAAACAGTGCACAGTACTCATCCATGGAGTAAACTAATGCCAGCATTGCTATTCATAGCATTTGAGCATCACAACCCCAGCTAGAACCTTCTAGCTATTGGATGATGTTAATATGTCTCTTTGTTTTATGGCTCACTTGCTTCAGATGTTGCTGATAGGTAAGGCTGAGTCCTAGGTAGCAGGGGATTATCGTGGGCGGTTGCTTTGCCACAGAAATTTATGCTTAGCATCCTCTTAGCTTCAGAATTGTTGCAATGGAAAACTGATGACCCCTTTTTAACGGATTGGTTTGAGCCACCAATATCGAAAATAGTTTTCCATCCTCTTCAGAGGATCATTAAGGGTGTCTTCTGCTTCCTTGAGTGTTTTGGCCTGGGTCATTAGTGCCAGACCTTTGGCATAAATGAACTCGTGGCATATCATTTTGGGCACATTGCATCTATAAGATAAAAAGGGGATGGTGCTAGTACTGATCCCTATGTGAAGCCATTGTGCTAACTCCACTTTTTTTGCTAACCTGACTTCTGAGATGGCACGGAATGTTCTGTCCAAGAGTATTAACTGAATGAGGCAAAATATCTGGTTGCATTGAAGCTGGTTGTGTAACTTCAGCAATAGGCCCTTATGCCAGATGGTGTCATAGGCTGATGACAGGACAAATACCGTGGCCGTTTTGAGTTTCTGATGGAAGCCAACCTCAATATGTGTAGTCAATACAAGCACTTGGCCACAGCAGCTTTTCCCTGCCCTGAAACCTGCTGTTCTGGAAGGATTGCGATCTACCAAATGGGCGGGAGGAGTCAGCCTCACCAGGACCACCCACTCATGTAGTTTGTATATTGTACAGAGGAAAGATATAGAGTGATAGATTCTGGGGTCATCTGGCGCCTTTCCAGGTTTTAAAATGGCAATGACTTTTGATCATCTGCAAACTGTTGGGAGTTTGCTAGTGGTAATGACTTCTGTGAACAGTGCTCCTGCCAGGCGTGCCTTCTCGGCCCAAGATATTAAAGAAAGGCTGGAAGGATGCTTTTCCTGTTATAGTAACAGAGAGGACAGCCTCAACCTCGGCTTTTGGGAAGGGTTAGCAGAAACAAGGGGCACTCTGTGCGCAAGATTCCTTGAGAGCTGTTTTCACTTCTCATTTCATTTGTTAGCTTACAGTCCTCTTTGAGTCGCTTAGTAGACTAGCGATGCTGTGAGCAGTGAATTGCTGTGTCTGACGTATTATACATATGCTGCAACCACAGTGCCAATCACGCTGTAGGCATGACCAAGACTGCTAGATGAAGTCTAGGCTCCTGGTTATCCACTCACGTAGGTTGGTTACAATGACCCTGACAGGCTGCACAGGGGACCCTATTGAGTAATGTTTGCTAAATGCTTTGAAATTCTTCTCTGGAAGGAGGTGCTAGAGAGAGAGAGATGCAAAGTACTGGTGTTAATTACACTGCTGTACAGTCAAAATGCTTCTGAAATAAATGTAGTCCAGCTTTACTAATTCTGGGTCACTGAGAACGAAAATGATGCTTAAAATTGTTGATTGGCTCTAGTTTTCAAGATATGCTATTGGGTCAGTATATACGACCCTTGACTTGGGAATGGCGGAGGATAAGTGAGTTATAAAGGGAAGGGATCTCAGTTTAAACCAGAAATGACTAAAATACATCTTTGACTGGATCTATGAATAAATCTGACTGGGTTTGGACAGTACTTGCTTTTTAGGCGAAACAATGAATGATGCAATCTGAAGCTAGTATTGCGTCATACATTATGTGAATTGCATCATGTTATTCCTAGAAGTCATGGATGATGCAATCATAACGAAGCTTACATCACTCTGCTGAACAAATTGCCCTATATCAGCTCTAGAAATCATACAGTGTCATGCTCTCTTACTTGTCAGTGTTTGATTTTGCAAAGGGACACATTTCTGTTTAGCCAAAGTGAGCAGAGATGCCTTGTACTTGTGTGAACAGTGCAGATAACTTCTGCTATGTTTGTGGTGAAGTGACTTTTGCATCACAAAAGCGCAGTATAACCATTATGGTTAAGAGAGCCTATCACCTTTATTTTGGCTGCAAAATTGGAGATCAGGACAAGAGGTGGGCCCCACACATATGCTGCAACACTTGTGTAACAAATCTTCGCCAGTGGTTGAACAGGAAAAGGAAATCTATGCCTTTTGCAGTGCCAGTGATTTGGAGAGAGCCAACAGATCATACCAACAATTGTTACTTCTGCATGGTGCCTCCAGTTGGGAAAGGTGTGTCAAAGAAGAAAAAGTGGACTGTGCATTATCCAAACATTCCATCAGCTATACGCCCAGTACCGCACAGAGAAGGACTGCCGGTTCCTGATGCACCAGAATCATTCTCACTTGAGTCAGACAAGGAAGAGGAAGAGGATGAAACTTCTGGTCCTGAACCATCAATATCACAGGACCCACATTTTCTCCCATCCTCCTCCTCTGAACCACACCTCATAACACAAGGTGAACTGAACGACCTTGGCAGGGATTTGGAACTACCCAAGAGTAAGGCAGAGCTGTTGGGCTCCAGACTACAGCAGTGGAATCTCCTGGCAGGCTATCAGGGCAAAGGGAGCCCATCAATGCTTGCAGACTATTGCTGGACAGTGACAAGAGATGCTCCATTTAATAAATATAAGAGACAAGCCAAGAAGCGCCAAGTAGACACTGAATAGGACTAAACTATGTACATAATAGTTTTTTGCCTTTTGTTTCATAATAAATTTTATTTATATAGCCCTTTTGCTGATTTTTAAAGTGTTACATAAACAGGACAAGTGAAATATTATCATGTAAAGCAACCATAAACACATGAAAAGACCTAGGTTTACAATTTATGATTAAAACTCTACTATCTACACAATATACATAGACATAAAATGTAAAAACTTAAATATCTTAAACAGTAGCCAATCAGTTGTTTTAATTGTCATATTTGAATTCAGCACATCAAAATACATAATAAATATCACATTTTATCTCTGAAGCAGATGACTTCTCAAAAATTGTAGACCAGTGTTATGCACCTCCATGTTTGCCTGAGTGTGGCAGAGAGAGGCTGATGAATACTTATGAATCCAATGGCCAGGCAGGGGCCTGCTGGGATGCAGACAGACAGGGGTGATGGCTGAGGGAGGAGGATTATTGCCCAAGTCCCTGGATGATTTATTTTGACAAAGGAAGTACAAAAGCCAGAGATGCAGCTTTCTGGAGGGCAGGATTTGCCAGCGCAGAGGATATACTGTGCTGGCTCCACCGTGACGACCTGAGGAAGTGGCAGGAAGGCTGACATCAAGCAGTTTTTGTGCAGTGCCAGGAGATGCTGAGCAGCAGCTGCTGCTGCCTGTGTCAGTAGAGACCTCATCCTGCTTTGCCTGCTGGACTTTGCCCCATTATCAGCAATTCAGGGATCCCCCTAGGGCGCAGGCTAAGTAGAGGCAATCTCTCTGGGTCTGTCCAGCGTTGCACTAGCTCACCCCACATGTGGAATGACTCCCTTCCAGCAGTCGTGACATGCACCACAGGGGCTTTGTAGCTTAGTGCCCGTGGTGTTCTCACTGGACTCTCCCTCCCAAGTTCAAGTCAAGCCCCTTCAAATTCTTGGAAAGGCAGCATTGGCTAGTGCCCAGGGCACTGACCTGGGAGTGAAGAGACCTGGGATCAATTTCTAACTCTGCTGCTGACCTATTGTGTGACTTTGGGCAAGTCACTTCATCTCTGCGTCTCTTTGCCCTCCCACGCTTTTTGTCTAGTTCGACTGTGAGTGGTTTGGGGCAGAGGCTCTCGCTTACTAAGAGCGTGTACAACACCTAGCATAGCGGGGTCCTGACCCTGACTGTGGCCACTTGCTGCTGCTGTGATACTGTGACATTATTGATATAAACTGGAACCATATAGAACATGGTTTGCAACCAATGTCCTGTAGTGGCACCAAATCTTATGTAAAGGGGGATCATATAAGGTGTCAAAGACCAGGTTATGGGTTGCTGGTTATGATTATGCTGTCTGTATGTCTGTATCATTTTGTAGTTGAAGTTATGAGTATTGGCTGTATACTGTCTGTATTTCAAATTTGTGCTGTATTTCTGGGGAAAATCCCAGACAAGTGGGTGTTAGCTCTACCTAGCCTGCTTGATGGCCCATTAAGGACCATCAGCTACACAACTGACCCATTGAGAGGAGGCAGATACGCCTTGTAACTCAGCAGGGTGTGCAGGAACTTGCCCATGTGACTGCTGACTCCATTTTGCTGCAATTTTCCACGGTAAGAACAAAGAAGTGTTCTTACACCTGGAAGAGCCTATATAAGGCTAATGCCTCATCTCCATCTTGTCTTCAATCCTGCTTCTTACCTCTGGAGGGACTTTGCTACAAGCTGAAGCTCTACACAAGGGACTGATGACCCATCCTAGCTGGGGATGTTCTCCAGAGACTTGATTTGAACCTGCAGTTTACTCCATCACTGCTACAAGCCTGAACTAAGAACTTTACCATTACTGTATGTAATTGATTCCATTTAACCAATTCTAGCTCTCATCTCTACCTTTTTCCCTTTATGAATAAACTTTTAGATTTTAGATTTTAAAGGATTGGCAACAGCGTGATTTGTGGGTAAGATCTGATGTGTATATTGATCTGAGTCTGGGGCTTGATTCTTTGGGATCGAGAGAACCGTTTTCTTTTATTGGGGTGTTGGTTTTCATAACCATTCATCCCCAGGATGAGTGGGACTGGTGGTGACACTGGAAGACTGGAAATTGCTTGTGTGACTTGTGGTTAGCCAGTGGGGTGAAACCGAAGTCATTTTTGTCTGGCTGGTTTGGTTTGCCTTAGAGGTGGAAAAACCCCAGCCTAGGGCTGTAACTGCCCTGTTTGAGCAATTGGTCCTGAATTGGCACTCTCAGTTGGGTCCCGCCAGAACTGCATTGTCAGAGTGGCGTAGTCATGCTTGGATCCACAGAACCAGGTCAATTAAGCTTTGGGTCAGAACCCCATGCTATCCAAATTTGAAATTTGAGATTGAGAGTTTGGTGGGTTAAAGATCAGTGACCATGAGCCAGAAAGCATCAGCAAAACCAATGAAACTGCAAATCCTGATGGACACCCTGCAGTTTGAACATGAGCAAAAGCTGGCAGAAATCTGAATGAAAGAGAAGCAAGCCTTGGCCCAGCTGGAGAAAGAAGCTGCTGAAAGAGAGAAAGAAGCTGCTGAGAGAGAAGAAAAAGCTCATAAGGGGCATCTGGAGCTGCTGGCTGCTGAGGAAAAAGCTCGACAGAGGCAACAGGAGCTGGAACAGGAAACTCACAAGATGCAAGAAGAAACTGTCAGACTTCAGCTCCAAGTCAAAGAAACAAGGGAAGAACAGCAGAAATTGTATCCTCTTGAAAATCCAGTTTATAACTGTGTTCAGGGCCGTCCTTAGGCATAGGCAGAATACGCAGCCGCATAGGGCCTCACTCTCCCTGAGGGCACCACTCTCCAGGCAGCCCAGACAGTGTAGAAGCAGGGCTGCTGAGTCCTAGAGAGAGCCGAATGCAGCACAGTCTGAGGGACGGGATTGGCTGCTGGGGTCTCTGGGAAGGGGAAGGGGTGGGGGTTGGGAAAGGAGCTCACCTGTGCATGTGACTCTTTCCCCCCAGCTGAGGTAAGATGAGGCAGGCTCTGTGGCTCTGGAACCAGTATCCTTTGTTGTCTCCCATAACATCCATTCTTCTTCCCCCTGCCCCACGGAGCACCCCCTCCTTTCTCCCTCCTCCCCAGGAGCACCCCTCTCTCTCTCCTCCCTCCCGTCCGTCAGGGCTGGGTTGGGTGAGGTGCTGGGGGTAGGTGGGGGGAGGGGAGGCTGGCTGCCTGCTGAGGAATGAAAGTGAAAGTAACTCACTTCCTCAGCAGGCAGCCAGGATTGGAATGTCACACAGGGCTTGGCTGGGGTTAGCCAGATGTGTGAAAAATCGGGATAAGAAATTGGAGTAGGGTGAGCAGATATCCCTATTTTACAGGGACAGTCCCAATTTTGGGGTCTTTTTCTTATATAGGCTCCTTTTACCCCCCTACCCTCACCCCCACCCATCCCTGTCCTGATTTTACACACTTTCTGTCTGGTCACTCTAGGTGGGGGTAATTGGTGCCTATATAAGACAAAGCCCCAAATAACAATCCTGAATCCAATTTCAATGTTTTTTTTTAAAATCAATATCTTAGCCAAAAACAGAAAATTAAGTTGTTGACAATTATTAGTGACAGGTTTGGTTTGAGGCAGGGAGTGGGTCAGTTTTCATCAGAGAAACAAAAAATGTTGACTGACTTTCCTATAGCCTGTTACTCCTGATAAGAGCCCTCCAACAACTGTAATATGCTCATCTCCTTGCTAGTGTATAAAGCAGGGTTCGGCAACCTACGGCACACCTGTCAAAGGTGGCAGGTGAGCTGATTTTTGATGCTATGCAGCAGCAGGCTGAGCGGCTCAGCCCATCACTGCTCCGGGTTTCCGGCTGCTGCCCTATTGCCAGCTGGGATACCAGCCATCGGCCCCACTCAGCACCTGCTGCTGGCCTGGGGACCCCCAAGGAACCCCAGGCTGGCAGTGGGCTGAGCAGGCCAGTTGAACCACTCAACCTGCTGTCAGCCTGGGGTTCCATTCACTCAGCCGGCAGCGGGCTGAGTGGGCTGGTGGCGGGCTGAACGGGCTGGTGGCGGGCTGAGCAGGGCCGGTGGGGGGTTGAGTGGCTCAGTCTGCTGCCAGTCTGGGGTGCCAGCAGCACTCAGCCTACTGCTACTCCAGGGTTCCGGCTGCCGGCCCCTTGCCAGTCAGGAGCTCAGCCGCCAGCCCCACTCTGCCTCCTGACAGCCTGGGTGAGCAGAATCCCAGGCTGGTAGCGGGCTGAGGGGGGGTTGGCGGCCGGGATCCTGGCTGGCAGGAGTTGGTGGTCAGAACCCCAGACCAGCAGCGGGCTGAGCAGGGCCTGCGATCCTTGTCTAGGGTTCCAGCCACCAACCCCGCTGCCGGTTTGGGGTTTCATTTACTCAGCTGGCAGTGGCCTGAGCAGGACCGGTGGCCAAGACCTCAGATAATAACAATAGTTTAGTTTATTTATATAATATAGACATAGAGAGAAACCTTCTACAAACATTAAAATGTATCACTGGCATGAGAAATCTTAAATTACAGTGAACTTGGCACACCACTTCTGAAAGGTTGCCGACCCTTGGTATAGAGTGACCATATGTTGTACTAAGATTCTCCTGCTTTTTTTTTTCCCTGTGAGTCAGTATAACTTTTGCCAGCCCAGAAGTTGGGCAGCCAATGTTTTACGTTTTCACAATGTTTTCTCCAACTTTCATAAAGTAAATACTTAGTTAATATGAGTTAAAAAGGCCAGGGACACTTCTTTGTGAAGAATCTGTACAGCAGATCATGCCCATAGACGATCCAGAAAAGAAATTTGAGGTTGAATTTTTTAATGTTGTGATGGATAAAGCAGTATCTGCTGTTGATGAAAGGTTTAATACCTTGCAGGTACACCATGAACAGTTTGGATTTTTGTATGACATAACTAAATTCAACAAAATAGGAAAACAAGAGCAACTAATTACAAAGTGCAAGAATCTAGAGAGCCTCCTGAAGCACGGTGATAGTTTTGATTTAAATGGACTTGAACTGTACGAAGAATTGAGTACACTGTCATCGATGTTGCCACATGCAAAATCGGTGATGGACATTGTACAGTTTATTCATACCCGCAAACTTGTTGACATATATCCTAACGTGTACATTGCAGCTCGTATTCTACTGACAATTCCTGTAACAGAAACATCAGGAGAACGGAGTTTCTCAAAACTAAAGCTCATTAAAAACTATCTCCGCTCTACAATGAGTCAGGAACGCTTAACTGGTCTTGCTATTCTTGTGATCGAACAAGACACGACTTTGTCTTTGTCATATGATGACATTATTACTGATTTTGCAACCAAAAAAGCCAGAAAGATTGCTTTTAATTAAAAACAAATCTTTGTTTCAATACTTCTTCATATAAATTTCCAATAAAATTTTGATAAATTAAAAAAATATATATTATTTGCATCATTCTGTCATATCAGAATTTTTTCTATAGTGCTGCTTCTTTAGTGCTAGTCCATCAGCATTACAGTGTGCTTAATTAAGTTAAACTGGTTTTAATAATGTGAATGTGGCAAGTTTTCCAATACTATAAGCTTATGTTTGTGTTGCTAAGAGCAGATCAGGCACAGGGGCAACAGTTTAATAATCTTGCCTAGGGCACCATAAATCCTAAGGCCGGCCCTGACTGTGTTGATATGTGGTATTACTCTGGGCTGTTTTCTGTGTTTAACCAGTTTTGGTATGGCCATGGAGAGGGGAATTCTAACCTGGTGGGTAATAGTGGTTTGTCTGTGCAAGAAAGCAGTGTGTCTGTGAATGGAGTTTCTGAATGTCTATCTGACGTCTCAGAAGTGAATCTGGAGTTAGATCAAGAGCAGAAAGATCTCACTGGTGAGGAAAATGTTGCTCAGGAGCAAATTAAAGTAAATGGTCAGGTGGAAGCCCTAAGTGAGGAAGGAAAGGGTAGATTTTCAGTGGGTGATGGATTGGTGGCTAGTGCAGCTTGTAAAAGTGAACCTGAAATGGGTAACTGTGATTTGCTGGAAGTAGCTCCATGTAGTGAAAAAAGCAGCAGCTTATCTGTTGGGAGTGGCAATGTGCCTGGTAGGGAAAGTTTGGATAAGCCTAGGCAGCCTTGTGAGCTGATGATTATATCTAGTCAGCAGTTTGGAAAGACAAGGATAATGAAAGATGAGTGTCCCTATCCCTTACATTTCTCCACACAGGAAAAAGGTAACAGTGAAGGAAATGTGCCTGTGTCTGTCAGGGGTATTGACTTGCCTATGGAAAAAGCTACCTCGGTCTCCAAGCAGTTGTCTGTGAACAGCCCTGTGTGCTGGAACAAGGGAAATGAAATCTCAAGCTTTGTGTCTGGTGAAGGAGAATGTGTCTCCGGCTTTTCTTTGTCTGTGGAGCAGGCGTGCCGCCGAATCCGCGGGACCAGGGACCTCCCGCAGGCAAGCTGCTGAAGGCAGCCTGCCTGCCGTGCTTGGGGTGGCAAAATACCTAGAGCCGCCCCTGTAGGCAAGGGGCTAGTGTGGTGGGGAAGAGTCCTGGGACTGAGACAGCACCACATACAGCAGACAGTAATTCTGTCTGGGGCTATTTGCCACAGGGATTCATTAAGAGAGGATCAGGATGGCAGCTGAGGAATGTGCTGGCGACCCAGATTACATTACTGCATGGTGGGATTAGAGCAAACAGACAGCACTGATCCGCATTACAGGCAGCCATTTGATACGGTCCCACAGTGCGGCCTGGGTTCAGGGTTTGAAGGCTTATGGCAGAGAATGAAGAGTGCAGCTGATTAATGATAATCCCCTGCCATTCTCCAGCACCTCCCATATGAGACCCTCAAAACCCTTCACATATGGATGAATTAACCCCTCACAACTCAGGATCTTTATCTCCTCAGGAGAGAGGGGTAACTGCATGGGCACAAAGAGGGGAAGTGACTTGCTCAACTCTATGCAGGGAGTCAGTGATAGAACTGGGACTAGATCCCCAGGGACTCCTGACTTCCAGGCCTATGTGTTACCCAGGGTTCTTTCAACCAAAGCTCTTGGTAACTTTTACTTTGTGTGAGGAGGTGTCAGGAAATAAATCAGGGGAAACACGGCCGTCCGACCGATAGATGGCTGGCACAAACAGGACAACACAAGAGAGCCTTCATTTAAGCTAAACTTTACTTAGTCTCAAGCACTTACACACATCTGCAACAGGTTAGTAAAACACCCCCAACCCTCGATAATTACCAAAGCTGAGTGTGGCTCTCGAGTGACACAGCAGCAGTGTGCATAAGATGCATCCAGAGGGAGAGACCAGTCCCAAAGAGTCCCCCCCCAACCTCACACTTTTCCCTCTTATTTATAACACAATGACATGTCCCTTAAAGAAAACTTGTTACAAGCAGTTTCAATGGTCCAGCAAGAGGTTTCCTTCTGATTACTGATTAACCAGGTGTGGGTTTCTCCCAGAGTTTGCAGCCTTGAGGCCCTAACAGACACATTCCTGAGGGCACATCCTGCTCTTTTAAAATGCATGTATCAGCAACTTCAACACAGGTCTTATCAGGAAGGACATGCGGTCAAGCTGCCCTTTCTGTGGCACCCAAAAACCCCTCCCCTTCTGCCTTGGTCAAGCTGAGGCTGCTGCACGGCCACTTTATGGCCTGCCGACTTGGCTGCTTTTAGCAATAAGCAGTAGTGGTTTCAGGCACTTTACTGGTTTGCCAAAAATCTCCTCATACATATGGTTTATCCACTAGGTCTTAAACACCAGCCCTAGGGCAGTAAAGAGAAGTGAGTAGGAGGCAGGGAGCAACAGGGAAAGGTAATGGCTCAGTGAGGAGCGCTAACGGAGGGCTGTCTCCTCTCTGAGGGTGTAATTTGTTGAATTGGCACCTACAGTTTCGTGAGGGAATGAGGCTAGAGATTTGGCTAAAAGGGAGCAGGAATGAGGTGGGAGGGTAGCAGCTAGCTCAAGCACAGAAGTGAGAGTCCAGGTGAATGGGATGCAACACACCAGCCAGGGTGGGGACAGGTACCCCACCAAATTTTATGCTTGCGTCTGGCCACAGGGATCAGCTGGAGCAGCTCACTCCTCCCAGTGTGGGACCCTGTGAAAGCTCCTACTTGTTAAGCCATCAATATTCCTTTAGCTTTCTTGGATGCTGCAGAGATGCTGTAACCTTACTGGTGTCCTGCCTGCTCCCTAAGGCCTGGCCTAGCCTATGGGTATGTCTGATGTGTTCTGTTCACCAGACCTTGAGAGACTCTGCTGTCCCCTTTCCACTGATTGCAGGCAGGCATCATTCCCATCCACAGAGGCAGTGGGGTCTGCTCCTCAAAGGGCAGGAAAGGTCTTCAACAGCCGCAACTGGAGAGGGATCAGTTCAAACCATGAGCATGCTAGTCTTCCTGGAACTGCACAGCCCACACGAGAGCCTGCTGCTGGGCAAACTGCTGAACTTGAAAGGAAACAAGCCAGCCCCTCTCCTGGGACAGGGAAAGGAGTGCCAAGAAAAGCAGAGCATGGCCAGTGCTCTTCACCTGATAAGAAATACACTCCCTCAGCACAGCAGGTACCCCCAGCCCCTGTGCCTGACCAGCTCTAGGACCTACCCATACCACGCTTAAAACCCTGCTAGCAACAGCATGTGACTATTTAAAATCATGATGTTACCCACGGGTGAAGCCACTGCTCACCAGGGTCACTTTACTGCCTTTTGCTCATCCTTGGATACTGGCACCACCCAGTCAGCTTCCCTTTGCTGTTTCCTAGATTCTAAGGCCAGAATGGACCATTATGATCATGTAGTGTGACCTCCTGTGTAACACAGGCCTAGACCTTCTCCAAAATAATGCATTGGGCAGAGCTTTTAGAAAAACACCCAGTCTTGACTTAAACATTGTCAGTGATGGAGAATTTTCCCCCACCCCATTGGGTAAATTATTCCAATGGTTAAATTACTCTCACTGTTAAAAATGTAAGCCTCATTTCCATTCTGAACTTGTCTAGCAGCAACGTTCAGCAATTAGAGTGTGTTGTACCCTTCTCTGCTAGACTGAAGAGCCCATTATCAAATATTTGTTCCCCATGTTGGTGCCTATACACTGTAATCTAGTTACCCCTTATCTTTCTCTTTGTTAAGCTAAATAGATTTAGCTCCTTGAGTGTGTAACAATAAGACATGTTTTCTAATTCTTTAATCATTCTTGTGATTCTTCTCTGAACCTGCTGCAGTTTATCAACATCCTTCTGGAATTGTGGGCACCAGAACTGGACACATTATTCCAGCAGCAGTCACACCAGTGCCAAATACAGAGGTTAAATAACATCTCTACTCCTACTCGAGATTCTCCTGTTTATTTATCTCATGATTGCATTAGCTCCTTTGGCCACAGCATCACACTGGAAGTTCATGTCCAGCTGATTATCCACCAGGATCCCTAAATCTTTCACAGAGTCCCTTATCCTGTAAGTGTGGCCAGCATTCTTTGTTCCTAGATGTATACAGTTACATTTAGCCATATTAAAATGCATATTGTTTGCTTGTGCCCAGATTACTCTGAATCAGTGACCTGTCCTCTTCATTATTTACCACTCCCCCAATTTGGGGGTCATCTGAAAACTTTATCAGTGATGATTTTGTTTTCTTCCAGGTAATTGATAAAAATGTTCAATAGCATAGGGCCAAGAACTGATCCCCAGGCGACCTTGCTGTAAAGAGACCTGCTCAGTGATAATTCTCCATCGACAGTTACACTTTGAGACCTATCAGTTAGACAATTTTTAACTCATTTAATATGTGCCATGTTAATTTTATATTGTTCTAGGTTTTTTTAATAAAAAGGTCATGCAGTACAACATTAAATTCCTTACAGAAGTCTACGTATGCTATGTCAATACTATTACCTTTATTAACCAAATTTGAAATCTCATCAAAACAGATATCAAGTTAGTTTGACAGGATCTATTTTCCATAAATGTATGTTGATTTGCATTAATTATATTTTATATTATCCTTCTTTAGTTCTTTATTAATTGAGTTCCCTATTGGCTGCTCCATTATCATACCCGGGATCAATGTCAGACTGACAGGCCTATAATTACCCAGGTCATCCCATTTACCTTTGTTAAATATTGGCAAAGCATTAGCTCTCTTCCATTCTTCGGGAACTTCCTCAGTGCTCCAAGTGCCCAGGATGGCCATGCAATAATCCTCCGGAATTTCTGAATTTACTTGGACCCCTGTGAAACTCAGTGACAGCCAGATGAAAAATAGCAACATTTCAGAGGTTTTGGGAGTGACTGAAATTAACTGATGGCGGCAAGTTGTGAGTGGAGGGGAAGAGGGGGGCACCAAAAACATTTCCTCAAAATAACACAGAGCAGGATTTATGGCAAATATCTCGCCAAGCAAAAGACAGGAGGCCAGCTTTGGTGCAGAGTTCTCTTCCACCACTAGGCCTGGGACCAAGCAAAGGTGGGCTATAGGGGTGTTTGCTTTCTGCTCCCATTCTCTGCCCTTTAATTGGTCAGTTCAGCCAAGTGATACATAATTACATTAAAAAATATGTTTTAAGGTTACAAAGTCAAGCACTCCTAAATAACAAAATGTCACAGTTCAGGTTGTTGTGCAACCTCAGTTTGGCCATCTTGTGTATATGTGTTATGATACAGCCATTAATTATTCCCCCTGCCCCTGCAGCACCTCAGCCTTATTCAGTGCACAGAATGGACCTGCCTGGAGATGAATCAGGGCTGTGTAGCAGAAAAGGCTGTTGTCTGTAGGATCTCTACTTCATTTGTTGCAAAAGTTGGAAGGTAGGCAATGAATGAGGCAGGAGATTGCAGGGAGAGAAAGGTGGTCTTGTGGTTAAGGCGGTTGCATGCTGCTCTTTGGAGAGTTTAACTGTGGTCTAGCAAGTCTCCTTGAACATAGGCAAACTGTCATTTTTCAAAGGCTTGGCTACATTTAGGCAGATTTTCAAGGAGATAGTAAAAGGCTCATTCCTGACAGAGGCCACTTTCCTGCCAAATTTCAACTCCTTGTTCCAAAGCATGTGGACACTTGAGCTTTTCTTTAACAAGCTCACCAGAAGTTTTTATAAACATGAGCTAAATAACGTATTTTTACCCCGACTCATTCTTGGAAGTGACTGAACAGTTTTGGCTGAAATTTTCTAATTAAAAAAGAAAAATTTAACCTGAGGCACAGAAAATTTCAGCACAAATAGATAAAGCTAGGTAATGTTAGTGAAAACTGGGCCTTATCATGAGACGTGTCAAGAAAACTTACTAACAAGTGGCGCTACCAGCTTTGCCTATAATGTAATAACTCTGTGATGAACTGAACTCCCCTGGTGGTGTACACCACAGCCATACTGAACTTCACAACTACAGTGAGGAAAGAATCAGATCCTCTTGTTTGAAAAACACAGTTCTCAACCACATGACCTTAAAGAGGACCTCAATTAGCTGTTAGTGGTAAAGGGCCTATGACCAAAGGAAGCTGAAATGAATTAGAGCTGCTCACATCTGATTTCAATAGCTGTGCATTAGGAATGTACACCCCGTTGGGAGGAGGGCAGATAGGAACATGTTATCCTACCACATTAGTCAGATAAAAGAAATAATTACAACAGTGTTTGCTCTGATCCATTCGACATAAAGAACCCAGCAGGAGAAAACTGTGATGAAAACTGATCGTCCTACCTCCTGGGTTGCCACAATAACAGCATCTATAATAGCACTGTGGCAGTGATGCTGATGTCAAGGATGAGGTGGCACTTCCATTCCATAGCCTTATATAGTACATGGGTACCAAACACGCCTCATTTGATATCCTATAAAAGATATAGGGCCATCACTTCAGCTGTTCAACAGAGCTATCCCAATTTACACTAGCTCAGGATTTGGCCCACAGGGTGAGTCTAAATATCATGTTCTAGACATTAAATTTGCTTTAAGGTAGGATGCAGCCAAACAGCAAAGAGATGAAAGGTGCCAGTCAGGCCCTGCAAGGCTCACATCTACAGGGCTCATCATTTCAGGGAACTAAAAATGGCAGAAGAATCTTTGCTTTTGTTTGGATAAAAGAGTCTAGCCTTTTGCTTTTTGAGCAACCTTGACAATATTAATCAGCATAGAAGCCTGAAATCTGCTTGCTAGGTACAACAGCATCAGCTGCCTCTTATTCCTTTTCTGGGATCTGATTTATTCAGTCCTGGACAGTTTTTCAAAATAGAACTCAAACCTATAGTCTTCACCTCACTTTCAAGCTGGGCCCAGCCCCTTCAGCTGAGAATCTGTCCTTCTTGACATTCCCTTCTTTCACCTCAGTCCCAAGCTGGGCACAACCCCTCTTCCCCGAGGGTCTGCCTTCTCTTTGGAGTTCAGACACACTTCTGCTCCAGTCCCAACTTGGGCACAGCCCTTCCTCCCTTGCCTGCAGTTCGCTCTTCTCCACAGGCCTCCTTCCCTGCTGCTATCATCCAGCCACTGATTCAGGACAGTACAGGAGTCTTCTGTTACCAACACCCATCTGCTACTCCTTCTCTCGCTAGCCTCTTCCTTATCTACAGCAGTTCTGACTGGGTCACCTGACCCTCCTCATTCTCCCCACCCGTGGAGGAGAGCTGGCTATGTCACAGGTGGGGCTTTGCCCATCTCCCCTTAAAGGGGCCAGCCACCCTGTGGCACTAGGGTTGAAAGGAACAAGTGACTGGGCTCCACTTCTACAACAGAAGAATGGGGAACCTGAAGCTCCACAAGGCCTTTGTACGTTAAGTGAGTCTGTTATGTTTGGGGTGTAACCAGGAGTGTAGTCGAGGGTAAATGGAGTACCTGCCCCTACTTCTCATTTGGGAAACATAGAGTTTAGTGTAGATCAGTTTACCCACTTCTTTTTTTACCACTAGACTACAGGGTATATCTCAAAGAATCATCTCATTCATGCTCTCCCCTATGGTGACAAACCTCAAGCTTCTGCTGCTCAGGTGATTGGTGGCCTCTGATGGTTAGCCACGAGGTGCTGGCAATCCACAAGGTATGGAGCCCTGGAGGGGTCACCCATGACCTCTCTGCTTTTCAACATTAATCTGCGGCCATGTGAGTATGTCGTACGATATGCTGTCAATATGCGTGACCAATACACTGTCAACACTCAGCTCTGCCTTAGCTACATTACCAAAGTTTATGGCAGTGATAACACTGTGCTAGCAGCAGATAAGCACCTGGAAGAAAAATAGCTGCCTAGAGCTCAACTCTGGGGTTCCCACTGGTAAGGAGAGGAAAACTCTTTAAGGAGCTGGCTAAGAAGTTCCCCACACCTTCCATGAAATGGTTTGTCCTCCTGCTGTCAGACAAGCATAGCTTGGATTCACATTAGCTTCTGGATAGTCAAATAGTGACAGTAGCAAGAAATGCCTCCTTGCACTTCTGAATTGCCAGGTGGTTACAGCTGTTCCCTTTGGATGAGGACTTAACAACTATGATCTACATGCTCGTCACCCAAGACTGGATGGCTACAACTCTTTCTTTTAGGCTTGTTGGGGGAAGCTTGATTGAAAAACTCCTTCCTGTACAAGTCAGCCTGTTTCCTGAGCAGGACTAGCTGCGAAGAGATGCTCACCCCAGTGCTCCGCTCCCTCCACTAGCTTCTCATTTGGTTCTGGGTCCACTTCAAGATGATGTCTGGGCTTTAGCTTTCTACTCTCAGTGGTCTGGAAACGGATTACCTTAGAGATATCCTCACCAAGACAGCTAAGATCACTGGGGATGCAGACACTCAGAGAGCCTAGGGTACTGGAACTCTTCAGTGTTAATTCCTATAGTGAGTTTAACCCTTTGAAGTAGGGCATCAGCATGTGTCTTAGTCTGGCCATTGCAAAGCCACCTTTTTGCAGATGTTGACCTACAATAATAGAGGGAGGATGGGAGAAGGGAAAAGGATAGAAATTCCAGTGTAAGTGGTTGAATCCCCTGCAGGCATGGAAGAGTTCAGTTCAGTGATTCCTCTGCTTTTCCTAGAGACTGTATTTTACAGTGACTGTCTCCTTATAAATACATGAAAGAGAGAAAGAAAGCAAGAGAGGGATAATAATAGCCACATTGTTAAAACCCCATTACCATTGTTAAACTTACCCTATAGTTAGCTGATGTATTAACTTTGTCAATCCTCCTAACTAGACATGCCAATAAAGCTACTGAAATTGACACAGAGAGGGAAAAAAGAGACAGCTGGATGCAATTTTCAAAGAGTTGTTTGGAAACTACGAGCCGAGGCCCCTGCCCTTGGTGAGCCATGAGGAGCTTCATGGTGAATCTCCCTATGGAGCTGGCTGCTCATTGGCATTTGACTAATACTCAGAGAGGTTAGAGATGGGAAAAGCCCTAATAGGTCTATTCCAGCCCATCTCCCTGGGGCCAAAGCATTCCCTGTAGTATATTTGTGGTGCTTTGTCCAGTGTAATATTAAAACATCCCACCCCTTCCCCATGGGGACAATTCTACAGACTCACCAACCACACTATCAGCAAGCTTTCCCTGAGATTCAGCTATTTCCTCTAGTTTTCCCCCCTTGGGTACCCACCACCCTAGATGATTTTTCTCCTTCCTTGGTGTTTACACTCCTCCATTATTTGCAGTCTGCTATCAGGTTTCCACCTAGCCAAGCTAGACATATTAACCTCTTTTCATGTCAGTCCTTCCAGCCCTGCTTAATATTTTCTCCTGTCAGCTATGAACTCCTTCCGATTTGTCTCGGTTTCCTTTGTGATGAGGTGGCCATAACTGAAGGCCAAGCACCAGGTGCAAGCAGGGGTGACTCCAGGCACCAGCACGCCAAGCGCGTGCCTGGGGCGGCAAGCCATGGGGGGCACTCTGCTGGTTGCCTCGAGGGCGGCAGGCAGGTTGCCTTCGGCGGCATGCCTGCGGAGGGTCCGCTGGTCCTGTGGCTTCGGCGGACCTCCCACAGGCGTGCCACCGAATCTGCTGGACAGGGGACCTCCCGCAGGCAAGCCTCCGAAGGCAGCCTGCCTGCCGTGCTTAGGGCAATAAAATACCTAAAGCCACCCTGGGTGCAAGCAATGTGCAGGATTCTTAGGGTCCCGCTAGCCAGACATACAGATCGCTCACTGACTGTCTCCACCAGGCCAAGAATGTGTCTGAAAACAGATCCAGATCCTGCTCTTGGTTACATTCCTGCAACCCTAGGCACTTTAGATACCTGTGGCATGGATATAACTCAGAGAAAACTTGGACAGCTGATACTGCAAGGAACATGCTTCTCTAACAGGCATGTCAGCCCCACAATCCACCATCCCTTCCCGTTCTTTCCCCAAGAAGCTGGATGGGGACACTGTTCCCTCTCAGTCCACCCTATTACGGATGGAGTACGGACCAGACTTTGTCTTTGCATAGAACTCCAATGAATCCTTTTCTGAGGGTTGAAGAATGTCCATTAACTATTCTGTTCACATTCACAGCTGCCTCATTACTTCCTGTTTCCAAACAAGACAGGAAGTGCTGCCAATATGGCCTGAGAGAGGCTGTTCTGGGCATGCCAGACCTCTTAGCTCTGGGTCTCCCCTGTGAGGTTGTTCCAGATGTGCTTGGCTCCTGACAGTGGGAGGCACTAAGCATGTCTCTCCAAGGGGGCTGTTCTGGTGTGTCCAGTCTCCCAGCAGAGGGAGACATTGGGTTCCCCAGGGACGCAGCTCTGGATGTGGCAAGCCCCCCTCCTCTCCCTGGCACTGGGTCTCTGCCATAAGATTACTCTCCCCACCTTGGTTTGCAGACTTGGGAGCTGTGCCTAGTTTGGTTACACATCCAGATGTGGGGCTGTTTCTCTGGAATGAACCCTGACTCTTTTGCAAGTTGTTTGTGGCCCTCACCCTGCCCCAGCTTCGCTCCTGGGCAGCATCTTCAGTGACATTCCCATCACAACCCCTGAATCAAAGCCAGAAACAGCTGTAACCAGACACCTTGTCATCCTCCCACCCCTGTACTGTGGGGGAGGCTCCCTCAGTTTCCTTCTTGCCATTCCCCAGTGGGAGAAGCTCTCTTGTATGCCTGCCTGGCGTGGGCTCCATTGTTACGCTGTGCTCCCATCACCATGCCAACGAGTGAGATCTCATTACGCTGGGCTGCCTGGGAGGCACTCGTCCTCCGCCTGGTGAATGGAATAAAATGGGCAGAAAATGTACTAAAGCCTTTGCCACTTGTTTACGGTTGACAAATTAGTTTTGCATTAAGTTTTTAATGTGCCTGGCTTGTTTGCTCTTCTCAGAGAATCGCTCAAGCAGGCAGCAGTGCTGGGAGAGGGAAAGAGAGATGGGGAGCAAGGGAGGGGGCGGCAGAGACAGGCTGTATCTCGCTGGAGCAGATGGCATGTGTGAACGTTTGGATGCATCCTCACTGTTCAGGCAGACCAAGCTCCTCCAGCAAAGGTGGCAAAACAATTAGGTTTCTCATGTGCACATCCAAAAGGGTCTGGAGGACTTCTATGCATGGGGCAAGGTTCATGCTTCAGGGAGATGGAGTGGCTGGGCGGGGACCTCCAGGGGGCACACTTACAGTCCTCGAGGTGAACCCCTCCTTTCACCATCCACACTGGCAACCTGAGGTCAGCCCAACCACTCACTGCAGTTCATTGAATTTCACCTGGAAGCTGCACCAGAGCCTTGTAATGAAGCCTTGACATAAGTGTGGTCAGACAAACTGTGATGGGTCACTGCTCCGGCCCCTATATGCCTTTCTTATAGTGTATAGGGACCACAAAATGAGCTGCAAGGGACTGGTCAGAATTCCTTTGGCACCCGAGCAACACATGATGCCTCTGTGACACTTTTGGGAGTTACCTGAGGTGTCCGGGTGAATTACTTCCACCTACTTACAGCAGGAGGTAGCCCTGTCTGTACCCACCAGGAGACATTCTCGTCAGCCACCAGCTGTTGGCCACACAGGTGTTCTGCTCTGGGCTCCATGAGCCCAGCTCTTTCCTTCTGCAGGACAGAAATTTACACTTTGTTACATGCGAGTGCCTGGGCCCCTATCTTCTGAACACCGGCACTGCACACTGACCTGCTGCCTCCATTGGAACAGAGCACCCTCGTTCACTGGTTTGACTGCAGTTCAGCACTCACCCAAGCACAAGGCACTTAGACAGGTTTATAGTAAAACCAAACTGAAGTTCATGTCATGGAGCTTGAGAGACAGATTCAATATAACAAAAGGATTTGGAAACATAAGGTTACAGGTAAAAGAAAAACGTAACATGCAATTAGCCTATACTTAGTAACAAGCTAGTTTCCTGTCTAACAAGGTATTTCTCACTCAATTGTCAGTTCTCACCCAATGGCGCGTGTCCAATCCAGAGAGCTGGGATCCACTTTTCAGGAGACACTCTTGCTGGTAGAGTCTTTCCTCCATAATGGATAAAAGTGTGTGCCATTTCTTCTGCTGCGATACAGTTACCGATGATTGTCTCTTAGCCTGGGGGCCCCCTATTCAGGGATCTTTCCTGGGGTTTGTGTGTCTTTGCAAATGCTCAAGTCATCAGCTGGTCCAGAGAGAGTGCTGGCTCCACAGCTGTCCATGGTTAGCCCTGAGACCCACCTCACCTCGGGTGAGGAGTTTCATCTCAACCGTTTTGAAATCTAAAATTCTACATTTTGCATCTCCAACTGTTTCCTGTACAAACCTCTTGCGATAACCATGACCATCCGCTACACATTAGTTTGTGGCAGAGACCACACGTGACCCCCACCCTATTTCAGTGAAATACTGAGAAGATGGCTAATATAGTTGTCTGGGGATGCCTGGGCAGGTCTGTGTCACAGCCTCCCACCCTTGAGCCCTGGCATAGAGAAGAAGATGGAGGTGGGGCAGGATGGGGAGTAGTTGTAGCACTTAGTGTATGGGTAGAACTGGTCAAAATGCTTTTGATGGAAGGAACAGTTTTCAGCTGGAAAAAGAAGTTTCATCAAAATCAAAACATTTCGTGGGTATGTGTCAATTTCAATGACATTTTAGATGGGGAAAAGCCAAAATGATTTGTTTTGATGCTTATATTAAAATATTAACTAGAATATACATGAAATATATGATTAATATATAAATACATATAATATAATATGAGTCAACACAAAATGATAAAGTCTAAAGAAAATGTTTTAACTTTATCAAAGTGAGACATTTGTATTGAAACAAAACAATCTGACATCGTCTAAATGAAATGTTTCAATAGTCCCAAACTGGGATTTTTCTGAGTTTTTATTCGGCAGGAAATTTCAATGTTTTGCCTTTTCATTCTGATTTGGAGCAAATATTTTTTGGAAATGTCAAAATTTCCTGAAGAATGGGAATTCTGGTTCCTGACCATCTCGATGCCAACTCTGCCCACATATCTACACCAGTGACACCATCACAGGACCTAACCAGATCAGCCACACCATCACTGGTTCATTCACCTGCACATCCACCAATGTAATATATGCCATCATATGCCAGCAATGCCCCTCTGCTATGTACATCGGCCAAACTGGACAGTCTCTACGGAAAAGGATAAATGGACACAAATCAGACATTAGGAATGGCAATATACAAAAACCTGTAGGAGAGCACTTCAACCTCCCTGGCCACACTATAGCAGACCTTAAGGTGGCCGTCCTGCAGCAAAAAAACTTCAGGACCAGACTTCAAAGAGAAACTGCTGAGCTTCAGTTCATCTGCAAATTTGACACCATCAGCTCAGGATTGAACAAAGACTGTGAATGGCTTGCCAACTACAGAACCAGTTTCTCCTTTCTTGGTTTTCACACCTCAACTGGTAGAACAGGGCCTCATCCTCCCTGATTGAACTGACCTCGTTATCTCTAGCTTGCTTGCTAGCATATATATACCTGCCCCTGGATATTTCCACTACATGCATCTGAGGAAGTGGGTATTCACCCACGAAAGCTCATGCTCCAAAACGTCTGTTAGTCTATAAGGTGCCACAGGATTCTTTGCTGCTTTTACAGATCCAGACTAACACGGCTACCCCTCTGATACTTGCCATCTCTAGTTACAGGATTCTGGCCTGGTTAAGGCTGCCATAAGCCAGAGCAGTTCCAAGGTTGCTCTAATTTACATGGGGGTGGGCTGTTTCAGCCCCTTACTGGATCCCAGAGTCTGGGTGGCACAATAATAAGATGCCACTTTTGTATCCACCCTCTGGGCTGTACATTTCCAAAATGCACCTTTCAGCAGACACCCTTCATTTCACAGTTCCTTCTGTCCCACGGCTGGAGGCCAGGGATGTATGGATCCCATGTATGCATCTTGAGGCCCCTTTCTCCTGTGACCAGTACACAGCTACCCACAGGCTTTAGGCCCAATGGGGCATGAGGCATAGGTGCTGGGGAAGCAGAATGGCCGGCATGGTCAGGGCAAAGCAGATGCTACAGAAGTAGCAACTCTACAATGAGCCCTGCTGGCCTCTACCCTCCACATCAGAGGAGAAGGTCAGAACGTGGAGAGCCAAGTCAGAGGGATAAAAATGGTCCCCACGCTCTAGTGAGGGGATCCTGGCCTCCTCCAAGACAGGGAGGCAGCCCCAGGTTGAACAAACAGTGAGGGAGGCAATTTTCTAAGATGAGCTGAGATTCTGCTCTGACAGTGAAGCTAACAGCCTGTCTCTGGGGGACTAGGAGACCCTAATGTCCAGAGGTAGTCAGGGAAAAGGCTGGGCTCAGTTTTACCGCTTGTAATCCTGAGCTAATTAAAAGGGGCTCTGACTGCTCCCAGCCCCCAGCTGAGGCTGGAGAAATCAGTGCACCTTCTTCCCATGTCTGCAGGGTGTACAGAGACAGAAGGGAGTATAAGAGAGGAAGCATATTACCCCCTTGGCTGCTGGGCCCCCTACCGCAGTTTGTGGCATGGCACCCCCACATTTTCTTGGAGTCTACAATGGAGAAATGTAATGAGAAGATCTTTGCTGCAATGTTGACACTATCTCTGCCCCCTCAGCTCTGTAGACAGGCAAAACAGCTCTTTATGAAAGGGACCTGCTGATCTGGGCTCTCAATCTTCCAGGCAGTTGCTCTTTACCCCCTAGCATTATAGAAGCCTCTACCATTTACTACTATTCATCAATCATTCTAGGGATCTCTTAATTTTAGGGTCAATTTAGTGCCCATGAAAGCAAATGACAGTCAATGCTGCTTAAATGTAGACAGAGTAGGGCAGGTGCAGTACAGTTTTGCACTTTGGTTCAAACTAACAATCCTCTCTGGTATTACCCTGTCTAGCAGCCCACGCCAATGCAACTCAATCCTGACTCTCAGCACCTCATGCTATTCCAGTCTTGGCCCGTCATACAGCTCTGCTGATGCATTCCACTCCTGACTTGCGGCCCTCATGCTGTTCCAGTCCAGGGGGCTCTTCCCATCTTTGCCAATACATCCTCTCCTTTTAAATCTTCATGGCCCTGGGCCGGTCAGACCTTCAGCCCTGTGCAGTGTGAAATTGGCCAGAGCACTGTAAAGTGTCTGTCAAGAGGATGGGTGTAAGGTTCTTGGGAGGCTATGGGCCTACCCAGGGTGCTCTGCAAGAACGAGGCCCACACACACTGTGAGTTATTGGCTTTAATGAAGGCAAAGTGACACACTCGCAACGGAGACTCCTGGCGTTGCTGTCACAGAGGCGGGGAACCCAGTGCACCGAAGCTCGGCCTGGTATGGAGTCCAAAGGTGGGGCTGAGAGCATACAGCTATATATACAAAACACAGAAGCAACTCATACATATGCAAATAGGGCCTTTCCATGGCTCTGTCCGCTCCTTGGCCAAAGGCCAGGGACTTTCCACAGGCGGTGTAGGCCCTTTGGCCAAGGGCCATACAAACTGGCTCTAACCAGTTAGAAGTGGGCTATAGCTGACTTGCCGTGTCCTACAGTGACCAGCCGCTTAGTAAGCAGGGGCTTTCCACAGGCCATCGAGAAAGCGAAAATACCCTAGCTAGGCCGTTACACAATCTTCCGCGGTTCCCTACAATGGGTCAGATATGAGGGGACATTGGGACTGGAGGGGGAAGGATCCCCAAGGATGCAGAGGCCCAGAGAAGTACTTTGTTATTCACCTCAGAATGACGTTTGCTATTCAATTCTGATCTTGTTTTTCCTGGAAGGCATTTCCCAGCGCAGCGCACGTCCATTCAGACTGCAAAGTAGACGTCTCACCTAGCAGCTTGTAACTATTAGCGCGGTGAGTGTCTTCAAAGGAAACTAAGTGATGGGCTCCTGCGTCGGTGAAAGAAAACATCCATGTTTTATAGCAAGCAGCAGCATTTGTAAAAGTCACATAAGGAGGGAAATCAATAGAGTTCTAAAACAGGCACAACAAAGGAACAAATAAAAATCAACCCCCTGCAAAACAAGGGGCTTTGGAGGGCAAATGGGGATCTGACAGCTACTTGGGATGGCAGGGGAAAGCCACTCGATAATGGCATGTATATTTCCCACAGAGCCACAGCACAGGAAACACAGGAAGCCATATAAAGCAGGGCGTTTGAGGTGTAAAACCTCTTGTAAGTATCTTGTAAGTATCCTCAATGACTTGTCCCATTCTGAGGACAGCCTCCCCAACCCCCCATACCCTCCTCTCATGTAGCTGGGCTCTAGAAGGGATTCCTCCCATTTAGATGGATAGGATGGTTGTCATCCCTTCAGATTCGACCAGAGCTCCTCCTGTTCAGGCAGTCATGAGAGTGGAGAAAATATATTGTATGTGGCTTCCTTATACATGCATTAGTGACTGAGAGGGAATTTGTTTCTGGGTAGTAAATGGCCAGTTGGCTGGAGGGTTTGAGCACCTCACCCCAGCCTTAACAACCGGAAAATGCCCAGGCTGGGGATCAGTGCTCTGCTTAATTACTGCAAAAAATAGACACAAGAAAACAAAATACAGCAGTTGCCCTGTTTCTGCACTGGAGGGTTGAATGGTGATCTGCACAGTGCGTGGCTATGTGAACAGGGCTGATTGTCGCTGCATGGTAATAACTGTAGAGTAACCAACAGAAAGGCAAGCGGGCGAGCTAGGGGGGAGGAGGGTGGGCAGCGTTCTGGTTAAGGAACAGGAAGAGGAATCAGGACTCTTGTGTTCCATTTCTGTCTCTGCCACAGACTCACTGTGGAACCTTTGGAAAGTCCTTTCCCCCTCTGTGGATTGTTTCCCATACTGGTAACAAAAGGATAACAGTAGTGAAGAACTACCCCTGGTTCTTCTTCCACATGGAAAATACTCCCTGAGCTGAGCTGTAAGGATCCCCAGCTTCAAATTCCTCCTCAAGACCCGCTTTGCCATGAAGCTTACAAGAAACCAACCCCCTGAGTTTGACTAATCCATTCTCTCAGCGTCTCTCACACCTACATACAGAGATTTGCCCCATCATGCGTCACTGAATCAGTGTATTACTTTTATCAGGCCTGCCCCACACCCTCGGTAATCATCCTTTTTTTTCCCCATTGCTGTGTCATGTCTGACCATGTTTGTAACTTCCTCAGGGCGGGAATTGTGCCTTTTAGCTGGACTGCAAGCTGCCCACTACATCTTCTCCTGAAAGAACACATAACCAGTCAATCAATCTATGGGACAGGTCTCATTTTTGGACCCAAGAATATTGAAAGAACCTATGAGATAAGCCAAGAAAGTGTGTGCATGGGAAGCAGGAATTAAAGCTCTGAAGTCTCCTACTGGTGATTCCTTCAGGCCTTGGGGAGGCCCCTGGCCACATCACCACCTAGTCTTCCTCCTGCTGGGAGATCTGTCAAGCCCTCTCAGAGCTGACTCAGCATATCGTGGAGCCATTTGCCTTGTTGTTCCTTGAGGAAGTGCAGCACCTGGAGGTGCTGACTCATCAGAAGAGTGAGAGCTTGGGGGTTGGGATGGGACACTAGAAGAAAAAGCTGCCTCCCTTCCCCCACCTCAGAGGCCACTGTCCAAAGGAACCAGTGAAGCAGTCCAGGCTAGAGCTGCCACACAGGAAGAGGGAGACACAGGCAGGGAGACAGACAGCAGATGGGAGCAGGAAAGAGCCAGAAGGAGAAGCTGAGATTTGGCTGACCCTTGGGCTCAGAAAGCACCTCAAATTCTTTCATGGCTTTGGGTTAATTTGGGGGATTTTAGTGCTCGGCAAAACTGGAAACCGAGAGCACTGGCTGCAGCTAAGCAGGTAGGTGCTGGGAAAATATCTCCAGCATAACTCAGCTGATGTGCCTCACCCCTGACCCACAGCACCACCTGCTATCCCAGTCCTGGGCTCCCCAGGCACAGCTCTCACTTCAGAAGGTAGTGCCCGCTTGCCAAATTCCCTTTCGGCATTTTGCCCCAATCTGCATGTAAGGCCATATCCTGTAAGTGCACAGCAGCCTTAACTCCCATTGGAGTTGGAGGGAGCTGAGGTTACTCATCTCCTTTCAGGATAAGGCTTATTGAAGGTATGCCCTGCCTGCATAGGTTCCCCAGGACCAGCACGGCTGAGGGGCAGGAAGTTTTCCCAGGGATTGTGACACCAGCAGGGAGCTTGCTTATTCCTGATTACAATTATTGATCACACCAGCCTTGTGCGCTGCGCTGCCCATGGCCACTCCCAAGGCCTGTTTACCTTACACTGCCTGCTCTCTCACACATGACTCTGGCAGACAAACCAAGAGTGTCATTGTGTTGGCTCCAGGGCTCCCTGAATAGGCCCATTATTCCCCAAAGAGAGCGAGTGAGGAGGCTTTGACACAAGGCAGCATTGACACTCTGCTCTACAGCTCACTCCCTGCGGTTAGGTAGGAGGACAGGATGTACCGCTGAAGCTCCACATGGCTGGGGCAGACAGTATGGAATCACCCTGCCTGGTGCTGGGGTGTTGGCAGCTCTGGCTGCTGAGCCTTCGTATGAAAAGGCTGGTTTATAACATTGTCCATGTTTGGGATTGTGGCAGGGCCAGGAGGACTCGGCAGGAGCAGAGCTGAGCTGTTACATGTTTCTAGTATGCCCAGCATTAGGCTATCTGGAAGAGAGAAGCCTTCGCATTTAATACACTCTCTCCCTCCCCATCCCTCTCCCCCTTATAAAACAGCAGGGACCTACAAAATGCAGATCATCAGATCAGAGCCCTATCACTCCCGCACCAGCCAAGGTAATCCAGAAAGCTCCAGCCAGAAAGCAGGCATCCCCATGAGCTACCCTTCCAGCCTGGATCCCTCTAAAAGCAGCTGCTTTGATGCTCTGGCTTGCTTTTCCCACTCTCTGTTTATTCAGTACAGGATAAAAATGTTGAGTTGGAGCCTTGGGGATGGGGAGACAGGACCCTCCCCCATCTCAGCCCCAGAATCTGGCCATCTGTAATGCCCTAAAGTTAAAGATAGGCCGGGGGAGGCTCTGGAGGACACACTCAAGGTGCATGTCTCAAGCCTAGTATTGCTTGACTCCCACTGAAGGGCTGACTCCTCTACTCTCCATGGCCATTCTTCCGGCTTATTCACTATGTTCTCCTCTCATCTATCAGGGCTCAGGGCTGTTGTGATGGGATAAGCACCAGCACCTGCCTGAACCCTGGCTAGGAGTTGGCTATGTTCTCTTTTCGCTCGTTACCCCTCAGTTGAAGGAGTGACTGTTCCCAAGAGATCCTAGAGAACAGAAATGGGAATGTCCTAGGTAAAACAACAGGGGAGGCAGCAGAGCCTGGGCAAAGGGTTGTGCTGAACATTCAATAGAGAGCGATATTGCCTCCAAGCCATTACCAAAAGGGGAGGCAGGGGTCTCTGTTTGAAAGAGTGAATAACTGACAATGTGCTGAGTGTGACAATCCAATATTGTTAACTAATAGCCCTATTTCAGAACACTACTGTGATTCACCCTTCATGAGCCCTGGAGGACAGGGCAGAGCCCTCAGGCCATGTCGCATTAGATTTTGTAGGGCATCACTCTGTAAGGGTTTACATGGTAAGCTGGGGGTTACAAGGAAGATGAGAGTTGTGTCCTGTCCCCACTGTAGCCAACCCCACTGTAGGGTGCTGCTGTGGCACACCCGTCCCGCTAGGGGTTTGGTAGTGCACTCTGCGTACTGCAGGCTCTGGGCAAGCGCTGAAGGTGCGCCAGGCTCTAGTTCTTGGGGGTTTTCTCCTAAACACTTGCACATTTTCCACAACAGAGGGTTTCTTTAGAAGGGCAGCCAGAAATAAAATACCCAAGACAACATGACTTTAAACAGCAGCCACAAAAGATTAACCCAGCAGTTCCCAACCTAGCCCCTACATGTAGTTCAGCATACGGGGTATAACCATAGGGGCTTCTTGTACCTTCTTCACTCTGACCTCTGCCTGCAAGCTGCTGCCCTGTAGCTTCCTGCTGAGGCTACTACTGGCAACAGCGTGTGTCACTGACTGGCCTGTCTGCAGCCAGCTCTCAGCTTGTAGTTCCTGACTGCTGCAGGGCCCAGCTCTCCCTGATCTGGTTACCTCTGACCTCAGGCTGTACTCCATTCTCCGGGGATTACAGAGCCCTCTCTGGCTGGATGTTGACCTGGGGATTAAGTCAGTGCCTGGTAATGAGCCAGTAGGTTCATTACACTATTTGTAAAAGATCCAGCAAAACCCAGCCTGCCACTGCATGGGGGAGAATCCAGTGCCACAGCTCGATCATTGTCTCGTATACAGTGCCATTAGTGAACAGCATGCTGCATAAAGGGTTAGATCCCCCCCCCCAAATATTGCCCCATAGGCGCATACAACAGAGAACAGGAAGCTGTGGTCTGAAGACTGTCTGCCTTCTCTCTGAGGTCACAGCACTCAGACTGGCTGCAAAGTTTTTCCTCCTGTTTCTCCTGTTCTCAAACAAACCGAACAGTACGAAAAAATAACCAGGGCTGACAGATGGGTGATTGTTAGTGCAGGTTAGGGACCAGGGCAGGAGGGGATCAGAGCAGGACACATTGGCTAGATGAATCCAAGACCTTGATTTGTTTGTTAATATCATGGGACCTCCTGTGAGTGTGTAAAACAGCAAAAGGAAAGCATGACTGACACTCTAAACCCTTCTGCTGCCAGCTCTGGCCAAAGTGCTTGAGCCTTTGTGTCCAAGAGGTAGGTACACAGAATTGCCTCCTCTGGATTTTTGCCGCACCCATCATTTGTTTCCACGCCCTATCTCTAGTGTTGAAAACAGCCACCACTCTCTTGGCCCTGGACCCAGCTGCCTTTTGCTGAGTTCATTCCTGACAGTGCCATTATACATGTAGGTTGGGACTCTCTGCTGCCTGGTTTTGAGAGGCCTCAGATTCCTGTCAGGATTATGCCATAAAGAGCTCCTTCTCTCCCTGCTGCACAGTAAACCTGAGCCTGTATTCACCCAGTGACTCTTCTCAGGGGCCCTGGCACCATGCCTGGAACCCCATTTGTGATGGGACGTTGCTGTGTATTGTGAAAGTGTCCAGGAGAGGAACGCTGTACTGTCAGGCAAACCCTGGGTTTATAACACAGCCCTCACCTCACTAGCCAGGGAGGCTTCTCTACAGGCTACTGCTTTTGGCACCAGTACATCTAATGGTTAGAGCAAGGTACAGGGAGTCTGGATTCTTGGCTTCTATTCCTGGTTCTGCCTGTTGCATTGACCCATCAGCTTTGTATAACTAGCCAGTTCTACTCTCTCTTGAAGCGACAGGTGCAGCTCAGTCATATCCTGTAGCACAATAAGCTCTGTAAAGAATGGCTCCTGCCAGAGAACAGCTCAATGTGGATCCTTCAGGTCAGCCAGGTGAGGACTCTCTTTGCCTACAGCCCACGATTTGGGTTCCCAATATGATGCCTGGCTGTGCACAGTGCTGGAAATGAGCTCCCTGCCTCAAGGAGTTTATAATTGGAGAGACACACCGGGCTCCAAGTCCTCCCCTGCTTCGCACCTTATTATTGACTGTGCAAAATGGGTGCAAAAATGCTACCACCTGGGCCAGTGAGTGAAGAATCTTATTTGGTAGCATCTTGGCCCCACAGTGCGCAGGAATAAATGACACAAGACACAGGAGGGTGTCAGGGCCAGACAGTCCAAACACAACTGGGCTCTTACATACCTGTTACTGTACATGACACATGGTGTGGGTGAGTTCCATCTGAGAACAGATGGGGAGCGTGACTGACTGGCGAAGCCCAATCCAGTGCTGGGCCTCTGGTAGCAGTGACAAGAAGCTTCTGTCACACTATCTAACCAGCTCCTCTTCCCTTCATTTCTGAAATCACTGCACCAAATCATGGAGAAATCCTATTCTAAGCAAATCAGATAAAAAATTGACAAATCAGGGATTATGAACGGGTGTCACTGATTCACACAGTTCCTTGTGCTGCTCGCCAGAATCATTTTCTCTGCTCTCTGATTCTGTCTCCTTTTCCTGTTTCCAGGAGTTCCAGTACCACTGGTGTTGCCACAGCTCCCTTATGTAGTACTGACTCTACTCCTCCTGTGGTTCCAAAATGCAGTGAAGATGCAATTCATTCCCGTGTGGAGGACTGGTCAACACAAGGCACAAGATCTTCCTGGTGGGAAAGCTCTCTACTCCATTAGGATCCATGCCAGAAGAAGAGCAGCTCAGGTACTTTCATAGTATTGTTTTAACTTGGCAATGTTCCCCTCCCTCTCTCTCTCATGAAATTGTTTCTAATGTTGTTAAATATATGTGTTAAAGGACATCATTTTAATGGGAAAAAGTAGTAGAAAATGCACACATAGTGCATTTAATGCTTAAATAACTCTGCATTTGGAGAGTTTCTGAACTCCCTTTGTTTGCACTGGGGCATTTATAAACTTGCTTCCACGTGATAGTTTCTTCATCTTTGGAGAGGGATTCTCCACCAGCTGCAGCCCCTGTACACCACCCAGAAGTACAGAGGCACCATGAAAAGCCCCACAGCAGGCTGATGGAGAATTCTTCTGGTGTAGCTCTGCTTATTTTGAACTCTAAAAAGCCAAGAAAATGTAAAGACCTCACCCTCATGTTGGCTTGGCCACAGCATTCATCCTGTATGGTTTACGGAACACATTTAGTACATCACAAGTTGTGTCGTTAAAGTACACATTTAGAGAGGAAACCAAGAATAAAAAATACTGCATGGGCGCAAAAGCTGATTGGCTACACGGTAGCTTGCAAAGTTTGTCTGAAACACTTGTGAGCAGGTGGGAAAGGGAAGGTCTGTGTTGTAGATTAATTACCTTGTTATACAAAAGTTGTAGCATTATATTGTTTACAAGGCAGAGGTAATATTTCATCCTTTCCATTGATAGTTGATGTTTTGTGCTGCTACAGTATGTTATAAGGTACTAACAGTCTGTTGTTGATTTACACAGTTGAGTTAATACTTTACTGTTTTGTTTTGGAATTTCACATTTCTGTTTGTCTTTTAAAGGGATTATGCCATATTGTGCTGATGTCACAGCAGCTGGTCTGCAATGTGATGTCCTCTTGCAATGAAGGTGTGTTCTGCACTTATAAGAAGCATTTGCTTCAGCTTATGCTTTCAGGGCCCCAAGTGAAAGCAGGGAAATTGGTTAGTGGTATAATAAGCAAGTGACCCACTGTGCTTTCAAAATCCAAACGAGCAGCCTTCATACTCTTCCATCCTACTACTGATCATCCCAAGTTTAGAGAACAATGCAGGCCCATCTCTCCGGGCTTGAGGCCCTAGTCCTGAACTGCTGTTAACAGTGGGACCTTCATCCACCAGGAGGTAATGCAACCTCTCTCTGAAATCATACTTGTAGGTCCTACCTTCCTGCTACAAATCCTGCTCCCAGGCTTTTTGCTGGTAATGCTGGAACAGCCACCAGTGCATCTCTGCAGAAAGCTGGGATGACTTGTAGCACATTCTCATGGATCCCAGGCAAAGCTGTTCCTGATGGGATGCTCTCTACTCCATGAGGAATCCATGCCAGAAGACGAAGTCAGGAACCAGTAGCCGAAACAAGTTGGCTGCCAAGGCAGCTGTTCACAACTGGAGCCTGCACTGGGAAAAATCAAATTGTTAGGCGGTTTCCAGGATCTTGGAGGAATTATGGGAAAGTTTATGGAGGGATTGTATGATGAGATTGCCTACCATGGCACATGGCCCATTTGTGACCGCTAATGCAACCATTCTCTGACCTCCCAGGCTCTTTGGTGGTAATGCTGGAACGGCCACCACTGCCTTGCTGCAGTCAGATGGGATGAGTCATAGCACATTTGCATGGAGTGCAGGAAAAGCTGTTCCTAGTGGCATATCCTCTGCTCCATGAGGAACTGTGTCTGTAGTAGGGCACACTTTTGCTCCTGTCTTCTTGCCCCACAGAAGCAACACGCTCCACTAGTTGTGCATTTACAGTGCCATTTATTTTTGAGTTCCTTCCACCAATATCACGACTGTCCCTGTGCAACAGTCTACTTTACAGTATCTTCTCTGCTTGTGGCCCTCATCAGTATCTGAGGGGAGCAGAGGTCCCCTTTCTCTGAGGTCTCTGTGTAGCTGAGCTCAGCTAGCCCTATTTTATTCCCTTCTTCCACTTCCTCTTTCTCCCCCAACCTTGGTACTCCCTGTCTGTGCCTCTTTATCAGATTTGGGCTGATGGACTAATTGGCTCTTTATCCCATCCAGTCTGCCAGCCTGATTATCTAATTACCTCAATCAGCCTTCCCTGGGGAACAAATTGGCATCTAAGTGATCAGAGTGCAGGCTCACTTGTTCACTCCCTGCACTCAGTCACAGACCTGCCCACCTTTGTCTACTGGCCAGGTTTCTCTTCCTCTGCACCCTCCCTTCTTTAGAGGCGGCATTGGACTCCAGCTCATGCTTGCCCCCAGGCTGGTTGTCCCCATTCCGGTTGTCCCCATTCCACCCACAGAAGTAAATCACATTTGGGAATTTTCCCCATAAGTCGGTTTCTGTCCATAGGCCCTCACACTATGGTCAGCCTGTCTCCTTGCTCTCTTTGCCCTTTCCTTTTTCAGTTTTGGGCAGGGCCTGTTGCTATTCCTTCTTTTTCTTCTCCACTAGGGACTCTGGTTTCCCCCAACCCCACTAATTGGTCCCAGGATTCCTCCTCCTGCTGTTCTGATGGCGAGGTTCCTTGGAACTGTCTGATTTTCTCCAGCAAGGTAGGGACACCATTTCCCCCCATGTCTTGTTCTAGGCTGTTTTTTCCCCTCCCTTCGTTTCCCTAGTGAGGTCCCATTTCCCTCCTGGCTTGTGTCCTTTTGTCTAGGGTTCTCTCTGATTTTTCTATGTCAAGCCCCATTTTTTGAAGGGGCTCCAGTCTATCTCTAACAACTGGATGGAGGCAGTTTATCTACCACCCCACTTCCACATCCCCTTCACTTCTAGGGGTATTTCTGTCATTGGGCAGAGACTCCTCTTGCCATGGATACATTCTAGTTTTAAGCTCCCACCCGGCAGCATCTAATGGGGCTTCACCAAATCTCTCTGGACCAGTGAGCATCCTGAGGGAGCATCCACCAGTCCCATCTGTTGCCTTCTCTCCAGTTTTACAGGGATAGGAGGCATTTTCATTTTCTTCCCGTCTCCAATAGTTTTAGTCCATCTATGATATTCTGGGAACCCACTTTCTATAACCGGGCAGTCCTGCTTTACATGTTTCAACTGCCCACACTCGCAGAAAACCACTCCCCGGTTCTCTGAAGGAGGTCCTTTGTCTCCTCCTTTTCCTTTTCAATGGTCTCTGGTGTGGCAAAATTGTCCCCTTTCTCCTCTGAGTCTGTTCCCTGAAACAGCCAGAATTATCACCTGGGAAAGTCTGTGTCCACAAACTCTCCTGCAAGCTTTACTTCTTCCCCTAGGGTCATTGGCTGGTGCCTCTGGACCCAAATGTGTGCGCGTTTGGGAGCCTCTTGAGAAATTGCTCCAATATTATCATATCTATTATTTCCCTGCACTTCAGGTGTCTGGCTTTGGCCAGTGAGTGGCCAATCTGAATTTTTGCCTGAATGTGCTGGGTCACATCCCCTGATCCATCTAGCAGCCTGAAATTTCTGTCTGTATTTTTCAACTGAAAGGCCAACCCGGTCCAGAATGGCTGTCTTTCCCCCTCATAGTCCTGGGCCTGTTCTTCACTCAGGCCATATAGGCTACCTGGGTTTTCCTTGTCAAATAGGATGCCACTCGGAGGCACATGATCCCTTCTCTCATCTGGCTACCACTGTTACCCTCTAAAAAGTTAGTGAAGACACAGCAGGATCATCTGCTGGGACCATCTTACACAGTCTAATCCGTGTATCCTATTCCTATATCCCACTGCGGGCCTCACCCGACCTTATACCAGTTGCTGCTGCATCTGTGCCTGTTCCTTTATGAACTCTTGCAGGTTCTTCAGTTGCTCAGCCTGTCAAGTGAGAAGGGGCTGTCTTTTCAGCCAATAGGATTCATAGAACAAATGCATGGTCTTCTGCATCTCTTTTTGTTGCTCCACCAACTGTAGAGTCTGCTCTATTGCCCACGTGCCAAATCTTCACACCAGCTTCCCCCATCTAGCCCTCTGTCACCACCAATGGGGGAAATCAGACCCCTGGCCTAGCCCCCCATGTGCAACAGGGCTCAGCTCTGCTCTGGTCTGGTCTTCTTGCCCTGCTGAAACTGCACAGACTGCCCTAGCTGTGCATTCACAGTACAGCTACAGGCCCCATGCAACAGTGTATTTACTTCTGTGCTTTTGACCCTCTCATCAGAACCTGAGAGGAACAGAGGTCTTCTTTCCCTCCTCTGTCTGGCTGGGCTCCATTAGCTCTGTTCTTTTCTCTTTCCTTGGCACTTCCTTCCTGTGCCTCTTTTTCAGATTTGGGCTGATGGACTAATTGGCTCCTTATCCCCCAGTGTGATTATCTAATTACCTCAATCAGCCTTCCCTGGGGGAACTAATTGGCCTCTAAGGGTATGTCTACATTGCAATTAAAAACCCAAACTGGCCCATACCAGCTGACTCAGGCTCATGGGAAACAGGCTAAGGAACTGTTTAATTGTCATGTAGACATTTGGATGTGGGTTGGAGCCAGGATCCTAGGACCCTGTGAGGTGGGAGGGCCCCAGAGCTCCGGCTGCAGCCCAAGCCCAAACATCTATGCCACAGTTGAAGAGCCCCTTACCCCAAGCCCCACAAGCCTGAGTCAACTGGCATGGGCCAGACACAGGTGTAGGCATACCCTAATTGATCAGGGTGCAGGCTCACCTATTCACTCCCTGCCCATCCATTGCACCAGGAGGAGGATGCTGGATGGGGAAGTGCTCTGTGACTGCGGGGCCTATTTCCGCTCCTCCCTGAGTTCACGTATCTGGGCCACCTCCGCTGGCTCCCTAAACACCTTCGAGGAGCAGTGGGTGCTGTTCTCTGCTTGACGTCCCCTTCTGGATCTCCAATTTTGAACCTGTAAACCTCATCCTGTCCCTGTTTTCTCACTGCTTGTCCCCCATAATTACTTGAGCCCCAGGTTCAGTAGTTGGGGGAGGGGCCTTCAGATGTGGGCAGGCTTGTGCCCGCCCACTTACCAGGAGCTCAATAGGTGTTTGCACCCTGCACTCTGTCACAGGAATCCAGCCAAGAGGAGAGATCAGGAACCAGTTAGCCAAAAGAAGTTGGGTGCCAGGGAACCTGCTCACAGCTAGAGACTACTGGTTGGTATTTTGGATTTTGAAAGTGCATTGCTTCGTTGTCTTATTACACACTAACTGATTACTTACCCCGCTCTTGCTTGGGATCTTGACAGCATTAGTTGAAGCAAACATTTTTTATGAGTGCAAAACACAACTATATTGCACAGAGACCAGCTGCTGAGGCATGAGAGCAATATACGCTTTAACAAACAAGTGCAGGTATGCAATTCCTGGAGTAAACCAGTAAAACTGTGTAAAAAAAAAAAAAAAAGCAGGCCCATATGACTTTATAACATAACAGCTCAGTATCAACTTTGTGTAAATTCTAAATGACAAGTGAAATATTAACTCTCATAACCTTTTAAATAAACTACATCATGCTACAACTTAGTATAAATAGCCTGTGCTTGCCCTAAAATACATACAGCAAGTTCAGAATTCTGGGACATGCAAGACCCCAAAGGTAGCAGAAGTGCATCTTTGTTCTCTTCACCTCTTCTGTGCATTGAGTAGAGTGCAAAAGGTAAGGTTGAGATAGGTTGCTATTGCTGAGGTGTCCACCTCAACCACTAGAGATCTGCATATTCTGGAGCACGTGGTAGTGTTCTGGATAGGCAACAGATTAAGGTAGACCACGTATAGCAGAGAGAGCAGTGCTTGAAGATTTTGAAGATCAGCTATTTGTCTCTGGAGTTCCCTGTCTTCTTTTAGCATGTTCCCGTCATGCTGAGTGCATTTGGCCATGGCCTCCTTGTTTTCCTGTTGGGGTTCAGCCTGCAGCCTCATTGTTTTCAACTCCAGCTGATGGCAATGGTCATACAGCTGGCTAATGTCCCTCTGAAGGCCCAGAAGCACTTCCTCCTTTATTTGTCTCTTTCTCCCAGACTGAAGATTGACAAACCTGGCCAGTGGTTGCCTGGCTCTTTTTGAAGGAGGCTGGAACAAGCATTGGAAGTAAAAGGAAAAGCCCAAGTGTCCTAGCTGTAGCCATGGAAACATAATCCAAGATATTTTCTACATAGGAAAGGGAAAAATGGATACTTCTATTTACACTTTCATATTCCAATGCTGTATTCCACCCCTCTCCACCAAGAGAGGCTAGCAGCTTCATGGAGAGGTTCTCTTAGCTCTTTACACCTCCCAAAGATTAGAGACCTCTCAACAGGTCCGGAGACTCAAGTTCTTCAGCTTCCAGGGTTTCAGAAGGCTGGGACTCATCTAGGCTTGGCAGGGTGGTCTGGGATTCACCAGGCTCACTGTTACTGTCCTGCCTAGCCATATTGATGCAGATTGCTGTGAAGATGTCCATTAAATCTTTTGCTCTCATACTTCGGCAGTCTCTAGTTAGGGTATTGGCTCTATTCCTTGAAAGAATGGATAACATATGGGTGCCCTCCCAGACCTCTATTATTGTCAGTGGCTGCCTTCTGGCACTGGTTTGTGGTCTAGTTAATGCCGAGCTTGGCAAGATGCCTTGAAATCCTGGCATAGATCTTTTGGTTCGTGCACTTCCAATGTGTTGGCCCAAAAGGCAGTTGGAGATCTGATGTGGCCACAGGCCATCTGGATGTCTGCTCATAGCTCCTCTCCATCAGACACTGTAGATCTAGAATATATATCTTTAATATACCACTAATATAGATATCTGTTGTAGATCTGTGAAATGCAGCTGGTCTGCACAGATCCATGTGGTACTGATCTATACCATAGCAGCTATAGGTTTGTACAGTAGAGTCGTGCTATATGTGGTAGAGATGGATCAAATGTGACTTAGATGGGTCAGGAGCAGGTTTACTGAGCAGCCATCAAAAGAAGATTGTTGTTGTGGAAGCAGCTCACAGCTGGGGCCCATATGGTTGTGCTGGGAGCATGTATATAGTTGTCTGGCTGGATTGATCCCTGGGCAGAGGAGGTTAAGGAGATCCACACAGAGGGCATTTTTGCAGTGTGAAAGTACTGAGAGAGTCTGTGAAGGACTAGGTCACATTGTTTGCTGTAACCTCCATGCACATGGGCCTCAGCACAATTGAGCTGGCACAACTGAACCTCAGCCCTAGTGCACCTGACACAACATATAGCACGACCTCAACACCACTAAGGCACTGTTGTGTTCAGACACAGGGCATGTTAAGTGAGAGGGAACAATGGAGATTAAACATACCCCAAATACCTATGCAGACATGGCCATGGTGGTTGCCTGCTTCAATGCAGGGTGGGGAGTGGTATGTGACGTTCAGAAAAAATATTCTGTGGTGTTCATAAACCTAGCAGGGTTCATCACACAGCAACGCCCTTAATAACACTGCTCCACAAAACTCTCCCAAACTAGCAAAAGCCACCAGTCTTTGCTGAGGCCAACTGACTAACCAAATGTGGAGCTTCTGGGCCAAATAACTGAGTTTAAATTAGCTTAAGAAAATAGAAACAGGTCCAAGAAAGATCATCTCAGTTTCAAACCCTCACTCTCCCAAATACCAATTTGCCTCATACCTTCAGAAAAGTTCTGCCCTGTCATAGGAATGAACTTGTGTAGTGTTAGGTGGCTTGATTTCATTGGTTCAGAAGAGGTAGTAGGTCAAAATCGGCCTTACAGCAGCAGATTTGTTTCAGCTTTAACTATGGAGAGATTTGTGTCTTTCCACAGCACAGTGCATGTATCAGGTAACTGCACTGGCTCACTTAGGTTTCCCAGCTAGGGCTGGCATTGTCTCTTGCTCAGGTGTCTGCATAGCATGTATGTCAAAAGGGAAAGCTTTAGTCACTGGGTCCTGAGTCAGTGCTTGATAGCACTGTGGGAATCCTAGGAGAGCATGCAGACCTCCTCCTATCCCAGTTGGAGTATTTTTATCTGAGACAATGACGTGCCAAGGGCTATTGTGCCAATATTGTTTTCTTGTTTCCACAAGTAGCCAGAAGTACTGGTGTTTCTAGGAGCTGGGGTGAAGTTCAGGCAAGACAGGAGTTTTGAACACCACTACTGGTGTTATCTTGTAAATGTCCTCGCTGAGACCCAGACAGATGAGACAAGGAGCTGGGGAGACCTTAAAAATCAAACAAGAGGCCAACAGTCTAACAGTGGATGAGGTAATAAATGGCACGAATGGCACTAGATGCTGCTGCTATGGACAGAGGTGTGATATTAAAAAGCAATAATTGCACAATAAACAAACATACCCTATGAAGCGGCCATTGGATGTCCAGCCACTGCAAGAATGAGGACAGTCCCCTTTGTCACGGAGTCACCGGGCGATGCTCTGGAACTGCTCCCCACCAAGCCAGTCAGGACTTTGGGGAGCCTCCTCTCTCTTGGAGCAGACTTGTTCAGGGCAAGAAGCTCACACAGCTTCACCTCCTGGGTCTCTCCTTGGAGCATTCAGCATCCTCTGCCCCTCCGTGTGCTTCCCACAGCGAGTCCACCCCAGCGGGGTCCTGGGGAAGCCACCGGGTTCTGCACCCCCACTTTGCAGTCAGACGTGACTCTCAGCCAGCCAGTAAAACAGAGGTTTATTTGATGACAGGAACTGGGTCTAAAACAGAGCTTGTAGATACAGCGAACCGTACCCCTCGGCTGGATCCATTCTGGGGGGCAGTGAGCCAGACCCTCAGGTCTGCCCTCCACCCTCGACCCCAGCCAGCTCCAGACTAACAACCCCTCCCAGCCCCTCCTCTCTGCTCAGCCCCTTTCCCGGGCCAGGAGGTCACCTGATCCCTTTGTCTCCAACACCTTCAGCTGGCACCTTTGCAGAGGAGGGGCCCAGGCCATCAGTTGCTAGGAGACAGAGTGTCAGGCATTTAGGTGCACTGGCCATTGCTCTGCCAGAAACTTAAGAACTGCCATGGGGACACTGAGGGCTTGTCTACATCAGAAAGTTGCAGCGCTGGTGAGGGAGTTACAGCGCTGCAACTTTGAGAGTGTCCACATCTGCAGGGCATCACCAGCGCTGCAACTCCCTCTTTGCAGCGCTGGCCGTACTCCCGTTTTGTCTCGGGTGTAGAGGATCCAGCGCTGGTGATCCAGCGCTGGTAATGCAATGTAGACACTCACCAGCGCTTTTCTTGACCTCCGTGGAAGGAGGAAGCCTCTGGTAATCAAGCTGGTTTCCTTTCCCGGTTTGCCCTCTCGGTCCCGGAGCCAGCCAGCAAACCGCAGGGAAGGAGACCTGCTTGCTCGGGGTTCCGGGACCGAGAGAGCAAACCGGGAACGCCGCGGTTTGCTCTCTCGGTCCCGGAGCCAGCCAGCAAACCGCGGGGAAGGAGACCTGCTTGCTCGGGGTTCCGGGACCGAGAGAGCAAACCGGGAACGCCGCGGTTTGCTCTCTCGGTCCCGGAGGCAGCCAGCAAACCGCGGGGAAGGAGACCTGCTTGCTCGGGGTTCCGGGACCGAGAGAGCTAACCGGGAAAGGAAACCAGCTTCGCCGCGGTTTGCTCTCTCGGTCCCGGAACCCCGAGCAAGCAGGTCTCCTTCCCCGCGGTTTGCTGGCTGGCTCCGGGACCGAGAGAGCAAACCGCGGCGTTCCCGGTTTGCTCTCTCGGTCCCGGAACCCCGAGCAAGCAGGTCTCCTTCCCCGCGGTTTGCTGGCTGGCTCCGGGACCGAGAGAGCAAACCGCGGCGTTCCCGGTTTGCTCTCTCGGTCCCGGAACCCCGAGCAAGCAGGTCTCCTTCCCTGCGGTTTGCTGGCTGGCTCCGGGACCGAGAGAGCAAACCGCGGCGTTCCCGGTTTGCTCTCTCGGTCCCGGAACCCCGAGCAAGCAGGTCTCCTTCCCCGCGGTTTGCTGGCTGGCTCCGGGACCGAGAGAGCAAACCGCGGCGTTCCCGGTTTGCTCTCTCGGTCCCGGAACCCCGAGCAAGCAGGTCTCCTTCCCTGCGGTTTGCTGGCTGGCTCCGGGACCGAGAGAGCAAACCGCGGCGAAGCTGGTTTCCTTTCCCGGTTTGCTCTCTCGGTCCCTGAACCCCCCTTGAAGCCGCCCAACAGCGCTGCAGTGTGGCCACATCTAACACCACTTGCAGCGCTGGTTGCTGTAAGTGTGGCCACTCTGCAGCGCTGGCCCTATACAGCTGTACTAATACAGCTGTAACAACCAGCGCTGCAAAATTTTAGATGTAGACATGGCCTGAGGCACCAACACAGTATTCAGAGAAAACATTAAGAACTTTCCCAGTTCGTCACACCCTTCCAAAGTTTTCTCCAATTAGATTAACAGGATTAGTATTGATGTGATATTTCAAAAATAGGAACAAAAGGTTAGAGAACTTTAGAGATCAGCTTTAAGACCCAGATATTCCCGAAGTTGGAGATTAGATCCCAAAATGCCAAAGATACAGGTGAAGATTCTGATATTCCCAAATTATGGTTCATGGGACTTGAATTAAGAGCCTGGTAACTTTGAATTCCACATTGCACCTCTGGAATATTAGGATTCCTGCACTTCCAGAAATGTTTCTTTTTATTGATACGATTCCTGAGAATGGACTTAGAATCCGCTGTTCCTCCTAACCTGGTTATCACTCTGCTGGCTGCTAAAAGGAACGGGGCATTTCTGAGCTTCTTGTTAACATTCAAATACCATGAATCCTTAGTTACATTTTGTGAATTCTAGAGTTTGAGGTGGAAATTAAGCAATCCCTGAGCTGGAGAGACAGCTTCCAGCAAACCTGAGTGTCATTAGGAATTAAGTATTTCTAAAATTAGAGTTAAAGGAAAACTGCTGTGATTCTTTAATGGACGGTCCGAGATGTTATAAACAAATACTAAATAAGATGGGATACATAAAAAAGGAATGTGCACCGTACGGTCTCCAGAATGAGAAACAGAACCCGAGGCATTCCTAACATAGGTAATTGTTACAAAATAAATTTTAAAAAAAATTAAAACCAGGCCTCATCAGCAATTCAGAAGCCAGCAATCTGGCCTGAGGCAAGCAAGTGGAGTGGTGAAATGATGCTCTGTCAGTTCACAGTTGGAGACCTGAGTGAGTCTCAGTTTAACCCTAATGGATGTTCGTTCACATCACTAATTCACAGCTCAGTCTGTCTTGTTGGCTGCCTATGCACCAGGTTATTGTTCTTTCATCCCCTCACCTAAGAGGGGCTTTCCTCATTTAGTTTGCTACTGTCCAGAAACAGCAATAAGGGATTTTTATATAAAGGGAGCATGAAGATCTTTAGGGGGCTGGCCCCTTTAAGATGGAGAGAAGACTTATCTGGAAGCATAAAAGTTCTTTGCTGGTTGGGCAGAACAAAGCAGCTAATGCTGAGGTCTAGTGCCACTGACTTACCCTAGGCAGAATTGACTAGCTCTCCTGCTGCCAATCTCCACTGAAAGTAGAAGGAAACCAGACTAGAGATTGGGAACGGGGCTGTTTCACCTACTGAGGCAGTGCAGAGCATGGGCTGTGCACTAACCCTAGCGAGGGGTGGGGATGATGACAGAGCGAGAAAGGGGGGCTGGCTGCATATTTGGCTCTACTGAGCAGGCTGCTTGTTGTGCAGTTGTAGCTCAAGCCCAGAGCAGCTGCCAGCCTGCGAAAAGCTGTGCAAGGAGGAAAAGAAAGAGGCTCTGCTCTCAAATCCTGGACTGTGCGTGCTGGAAGAGGGACTCCGGGGCTGCAAGGGGGGCGGGGGAGGGGGAGCTGAGCTGAGCTGGAGGGGCGTGGACACTGGGACCTGCCCCATGCCTTGTTTGCTGCTTTCCCTGGGGTCTCCGCACAGGCAGCAGAAGGACTTACCTTGCTTGTTACAGGCATGAGTCCCCATTGCAGCGCCTGCTGAAGCGCCCCCCAGGTGCCTGGCTCGTTCTCTCAGTGACTGGGGGAGGCTGGTCCCCCCCAGGGAAGGGGGGGCAACTTGTGCCCAGCTCTGTAGAAGCTGGTCCCCTTGGCTGCAGCAGGAGGGGGCAGGGCAGCGGGGACTCCCGGGGCCGAGCTACCCCCTGGGCCATGCAGAGGGGCCAGTGAGGGCTCAGCTGGCCAGGAAGGATGCTGTCGCCGCTGCTCGCCGGGACGGAGGGAGCCTGAACTGCGGCTAGAGGACGGGGCCAGCGGCCGCCCCGCTCAATGAGCTGCGCCCGGAGCGGCTCCGCACTTCATCCCCAGGTAGGTGGATGGGGGCGAACCCGGCCGCCCAGGCTCCTGCAGGGGCGGGCTGGGCACGGATGTGCGACCCCCTCCTTCCCGGGCAGCTAGGAAGAGCTCACCGGCTGCTCCTCCCAGGAGAGCCGGCAACGGTGGGTGGGGGCGACTCCGATTTAGGGGGACAATGCACGGGGGCCAGGACTGAGCCCCCATTCTGGGAGGGGCGCACGGTGCGGGCACGGGCTGATCCCCATTTTTGCAGGAGGGAAACTGCACTGGAATATGGGATTTGCTTTGCTGGCTCAGACCAAGGTGTCCACCCAGCCAGCAGCCTTCACAGGCCTTGGCCAGGTATTTCAGGGGAAGAAATCCCTTAGCAAAGTGATGGGGAGGCGATTCCCACTGAGGGGAGAGGAGGAATGAGGATGAGACCAATTTAAGAGGGTGGCATCAGCATATGGTGGATGATTCCCACTCAGGGCAATGAGGAGGCTCAGAGCTGGGTGCTTAGGGGGCTTTACTTATCACCTTTAATAACGCTAGCCGCTGTACCAAAAATGTAGTAAAGTTCCAGCCTTGTGCTGAGCTGGGAGGCTGCACTGAGGACACAGCAGGCAGAAGGCTTCAGACTCCCATGGAGCGGATCTTTCCTTGTTCAAAAATAGTGGGCACTTCAGCTGTGCCATTTCTTCCCAAGAGTAAAGGCATGGGGTGGGCAGGGTAGGAAGATTTCCTATTCCCCAGCCATATCAAGCACAGGGCAGGGCTCCATGGGAATGTCCTATTGGCTACTTCTTCTTCCTACCTGCCCGGAGGTGATGGAGTGTCTGCTACTTACCTACTCTCCTGCCCTTGTAACCTTTTCCCTAGTGTTACCTGCCACAATTTTCCAGGGGAATGAAAAAAATCACCTGGTGTGCCTAGGCGGAGTCATTTCTCCAGCCATTCCTATTTTTCAGACCTTTGTTCTCTCTGCACAGACCAGAATGGCCCTTCTCCTGCCAGATTTGGATTTCCTCTATTCACAAATCCACAATGCTGCCAGTCCTGGGATATGAACCCTTAGGAGCTCCCTCTGGGGCAAAAGGGGCAGCAATTATAAGTGGGTTTTAGCAATCTCTTGATCAAAACCTGGCAGTAGAAATGAGCCTTGGTGAAAACTTCCTTTTCTTTATAAATGATCAATTGCTTGGAATAATTTCCCTAATGCCACATGGAGGCCAGACTCCCCGTCCCTTTGTGCAATGTTGTCTGGTTTGCCTGGGTATCTGTAGCTCTTGGAAGGACTTTTTAGAGGCTGGAAACAATCAGTTGCTTATATAACTGGATGCTGGCGCATCCTTTAGTCCCATGCTGGTCTGAACTACCTGAAACAGGTGAGGGGCAAGGGGGTTGAGCACTCACCAATACCCAGCCTAGTGTAAATGGAGGGACTTTTGATAATGGAGATTCCATACAGGAACGCTGAATAGTTCAGGGGTTGGGCTTTTGAAGGAACCGGATATTTAATGAAAAGGGGAAGCAGGGGGAGGAGGGATGGCTCAGTGGAGATCCAGGTTCTAGTCCCTGCTATGTCATGAACTACCTGTGTAAGCTTGGGCAAGTCACTTAGCTTCTCTATGCCTCAGTTTCCCATCTGTAAAATGGGGATAATAATGCTTTCTTACTTCATGGGGAGCCCAGAGAGGAGATGAGAACTGCTGGGATAAAAGCACCACCCATTGAAATATCATAAAATGATGTCCCTATGACCAAGCTGGTCATGGGACAGACATATAGAAAGAGGAGTAAGGAGGTCATAATGAGCTTTCAAGTAACCACAGAAGCTCCTGGTATGAATTGACAGAATGAGCTGGAGGAGAGTTCAGAGGAAGATGGAAACCAGGAGATGCTCTACCACGCATAGCCAGACAGTTACAGACTGAAAAGCAGATGCGGTGCAGAGGGATATCTAGATACAGGTTGATTGCTGTGATAGGAAAACATTTGGGTTGGTTGGGGCTGGAGTTTGCTGCCAACAATTAATTAGCTCAAAATGCCTGTGCCAGCAAAAATAAGGCTCTTAAAAAAAATAAAAAAAAATCACAATCAGATATCACTATGGAGGATTTTGGGGGGGAGGGAGGCACATTGTCCTACTGCACATTCTGATGGTGCCTTTCATCCTAAAGGATCCCACAGCCACCTCTCGGGTGGAGGAGGCAGCTTGGTGGATGAACAACACACCACGTAAGAGTAAGAAAGGTTTACAGCAGGGATCTTTCATGCAGAACAGACAGATCCTCAGCTTTTAAGGTCCCATTTGAAGTGCTCACCTTAGCTCTTCAGGAAAAGGACCCTGCTGGGATTTGTAGAGAAGTCGTATTCCTACGGGACTAAAGAAGAGGCAAGACTATTCCATGGCAATATTGGACCCTTCCCCACTTCCATCTTAACTGGCCTTGCTGTGCCTAGGTGCCGGGACAGATACTACACATGCCTGGGTCCCCTGCAGTGCCTAAAGGTGAGTGTCTGCCATTAGTAAAGAGTGGGTAGGAAATGGCTCTTTCCTGTTATTTTAAGACTAGCTTTCCCAGTTTGAGCCCCTTTGCTCCTGCAGAGCAGTGTGTGGCACAGCTTGTAGAGGGAGATACTAACAGCTCCATCAGAGCCGTCCCCGGTGGCCATATCTCACCCCAATGGCCCTACAGAGTTCCAGAGACTCAAATCTGACTAAGTCACTATAGCTGAGCCTAATGCTCGGCATTAAACCCCATCAAGACCCTGTCTCCCCTGCCTGAATGGCCTCAACAGTTTATTTTAAGAAACAAAGTCATTCCTCAATCACGGAGTGTCAAGAAGCAGTGGAGCCAGAGCCTGCTGGTCCCTACTGGGCTTTGTTTTGCAATCCTGCAACTTCACTGCTGTGGCTGAGCTGTGAGCTCCTACAGAAACAGCCCTGCAAAGTGAGAGTCTGGCTGGCCTATTAACCGGCCAGCGCCATGAAGAGGCACTGCTGGTCTCTCCATGTCTCTGCTTCCCTCTCTGCAAAATAGGGATGGTAACAATTCACCCTGCCCGGAGAGCATGTTGGGCTCCAGGGATGGAAGGTGCTATGGTGAGACAGCGCTACTGAATTATTCTTAGCTGCAGGGTCAGGGGTAGGGCAGCTGGGCTAAGATTGTGTAAAAGGTAAAGGGAACTGCAGCAAGTGCATAATGGTTGATATGGGTGGGTGTGGTACTTGTGCACAAGTGTGGCTAGGCCTTGGGGTAGATCTGTTTTTTTGGGTGTGTGCCCCCAGAGTAGCCTACTTCAGTAATGACTCCCAACTGCTGCAGTAACGCCAGTGTCAGTGGAAGGGGTTTGGCTCGAGGCTGTAGACTCGTGGAGTGGATTTGATGTGGTTGTGCGTGTGCACCGCCCTGTGTATCTGTGGAAGAGTGTGTACGTAACTGCCTGCCAGGGGGGCGTCAGCACTGCAGTCCATCTGCTGCTGTTCCTTTCGTTCTCAGACTTCAGGACCCTAAATCTCCCTGAGCATTCGATATTCACAATCCTGTTCCGAGCTGGTCCCAAAGTCCTGAGTCACTGTATGGTTTCCATGGAAACAGACTTGTTCATAGTAATCAGTTTTGGGGGTAGACACACTGTTTGGAGGCAACATTGCATACCTGCAGAGAGGGGTCAGCCCCTATACGGACTCACTGTGGTGGGAGAGATGCAGGGCTCTACTGGATAGGAGTGAAGGGCTCCTGCTTCCCTCAGCCACAGCAACAGGCTGTCAGCAAGGTGGCTGGCTTTCACTTTGTCTCTCAGTAGGGCTGCACATGGTGTGATGCGGCATCTCCACTGTTTTCCGGTACCTCTGGCTTCCAATCCTTTGCCCTAACCGCACGGTCCCTCTCCGCCCTGCTGTCTGTCTGAATCTTCTCCTTCCCCCCTCATCTCCTTTCCCCGCTAGCCCTATTTTCACCAATGAGCTGAGCCTCAATACAGCCCTTCACTTCACAGAGATTGCATAGATGGGAAGGCAGGAGCTGCTGAAAGAGGCTGGGGCACCCAAATCCGGCTAGCAAAACTGAGCATGAAATAGTGAGGGAGAGAGAGGCGAGCAGCCTCATCGACACACCAAATGAGGACTGAGCAACCACAAAACATAACCCTCAAGAGCTTCAGTAAGCTCCCCAACAGCAGTGATAATACATAATTAATTATTATTATTAACACCTTCCATTTTAATGCATATGCCACTCCAGAGGAACCCAAAAGTACTTTACAGACCCTATGAATTACTTCACTTGCACTTGGTGCAGCCACTTTTTGGGAGGAGCAACAAGGCAGCTGCACAACAATATTACACAACCTTTTAGGGTGGGGCGGGGGGAAGATTCCTGTATTCAGTCAAAGCTACAGAGGGAATTTAAGGCAGCAGAATGGACTAACCTGCATTGGGATTTGATCAGGACATAGGGTGATGGGTGGGAGACATACCCCAGCTTCAGAGAAGTGACATGAGCTCTTGAATGATCACAAGAGATTTGACAGCATCTCCAGATGCACAGCACCTCTTAGCACCAGGCTGGAACATTGGGCCCAGCAGCTTCAGAGAGCAGAATACCCCCTACACCAATCACTGCAGCAGCTTGCATTTTCTACTGACCAGAGGCAACCTGCTTAGTTTGTGAGATCAGCCATGATCAGAGCATACAGCTGTGCACTCCCAGTATGGAGCTATAAAAGCAGTGAGTAGCATCAAACTTGTTAAGAGAATCCCTAGCTCAGGGACTCCCTCTCAGGGGCTTTGTGGTGTCCAGCCACACTTGTTGCTCTGTTTGAGGGTAATTCACTTATACCCTTAAGGTTAATTCACTGCTCTGATCTCTAAAGCTCCTGGATTGTCAGGCTGGCTTTCTGCCTGCACTGTCAGCAGGGTAGCTGTGCCAGCCAGGAGAGGTGGATGCAGGAGTTTGCACCCACCTCTGCCTCCTTTCATGGGTGTTTCACTGCCTTTAACCCCCTTCCTAAGGGGCAGTGGGAATCTGGGGTGGGGAAGGGAGAGTGAAGCAGCCCCTCTGGAATTTTGCTTTTACAATTGACACTCTCCATATCCCAGTGCCAAGAATGGCTGGGAACATCCTGCTACAACTGGCGCCGTTCCACTGGTCATTGCATGGCATCCTGGGGACAGCATGGGCCTGAAGTGATCACAGACAGTGTTTAGAGGTCAAGGGAGAAGGAATGCTAACCCCAAAGGTTCAAAATCAGGAGTCAGGCCCACAAAATAATGAGATTGGCCCCAAAATGAGGATTTAAAAAAAGTCTTGTTTTTGGCCTGTCATTTTATTTTTGAATTCACAATTAGCAATGCCCACTATCCCAAATTTACTGGACAAGGTGATTTCTTACCCCCACATCTGCCTGTCCTCTTCCCAACAATTTATTCTGTCTATCCAGCCTCTGAATCAATCCTCAGTCCCTGCATCAGTTCTGCCCAGATGTCAGTTCTGGTTGTCTCCCCAACCCCAAGTTCAAGTCTGCAACCCCAGCCTCACCTCTACTCCTCCTGCAGCTTGTAGGGTTCTTCATTCTCTCTCCCAGGCATGATGGGGGTGGGCTGCAGCTAGGTCTTTCTCCCACTGGGTATGGCGGTGAGGCAGAGGAGCAGGGAGCAGAGCCTCCCTGAGCTCCTAGGATCTTTCTTCTCCCTCCTCCTCTCCAGTGAGACCAGTGGGGGCCCTTGGGGGATGGGGAGGAAGCAGTGAGCTCTGCCTGCTTCCTGCAGCTGCAGTGATAGGATGCTCTTCCCCAGGAGGTGGGTCAATGGGGCAGGGGGCCAATCAGAAGGGGTTTCCCACAGGCAGGGGTGAAATTCCCATGTGGGCTGGAGCTTCCCTCCTCACCACAAGATGGAATCCAGCCCTTGCAAAACTCCTCTTACTTGCAAAAAAATCAGAAGAGTTGGCAACACTGAATTAGCCTAGAGCCCTTTCTGGTAGTAGTGGCAGGCACTGGCAGATGAGGGCCATGAACAAAGGCCAAGGAAGGGCAGAGTTCAGGTTCCTATGCTGGGCGCTCCCAGCACACGAAAGGTCGCTCCTCCCTGCTTGTAGCTGGTGTACTGGGGCAATGCAGCCCATGCATAGCACTTTCAGGTGTAAAAACAACTTATATAAAGAGGACAATGGGAGCATGCAGGCTCAGATGGTGGGGACAGCTCTCTGTACTCCCCCACCCCATTATCACTTTCCCCATATGGGTAGAGATAAAGCCTTGAGCTCCACCTACCCAGGGGAAACCCTGGGTCTATAGCTCCAGCACTGAACAGTTCCAAACAGCCCCATCTCCCTCAGCTGGAAGGAGGGTGGCTTTGAGATACGGTGTGTAAAGCCAGGAAGGGTGGGGACAGTAGCCTGCTGGGAGGGACGGGGGCTGTGTATGAGTGTGCAGGGAGGGAGGTCCTGGGAAGCTGCACCTTCCAGAACTAGAGAACCCTGGCGAGGTTACACCATGGGCCCCAGGACTGGGAAAGGCTTTGCCCCTGGTAATAGCTATATTTCCCACTGCTGCTACTAGTAGTTTAGCTTCACCAGTGGCAGCATTAAGTTACACAGGGCGCTGGCATTTCTACCACCACATCATCTAACTCTGCTTGGAGCAGATCCACAGGACACAGTAGGTACAATTCTGGCACCCACCAGTCCCATGTCTGCCTTTGAAGCGCCATTTTTTTGGGGGGGAGTAGGAAATTCTAGACTAATAAACCTAGTGTAGCAGCACCTGTGGGGCCATGTTTTCAAAAGAGCGTAGGGCTAGATTTCCAAGCTCTGGGCACCCACCAGTGGAGCTGGATTTTCCAAAGAACTCAGCTCCCATTTAGGCACCTAAATATGGGCCAGGTTCTTGTAAGTGCTCAGCACCCAGCTGCTGCTTCTGTGAGACCAGTGGGCAGATTTCCAAAAGAGCTTAGTCTGCAATGTGCCAACCTCTTCCGATTATAGTGCTTAAATGGCAGCTGGGCAGTTTTGAAACTCTGGCTGCACAGGTGGGGGCTGAGCCCTTCTGAAACTTCGAGCCCTACCGCGTGCATGTGTGCCTGCAGCGGTGTGCTGTGTGTTAGGTGTAGTGAGCTGGACTGTGTCTGTCTCCCCCTCTGGTGGCGTTTGTTACAGCAGCCTGGTTGTAGGCTCTGTTTGGCAAGCGGAAGCCAGGAAAAGCCTGGATGGAAGATGATGCCCACCCTTGCTAGAAGCTCCCCAGTGCTAGTGGGTTAGCACTGTCTGGAACAGCAGTGCCATGAGGCCAGGAGCCGTCTCAGTCACAGCCCTGCCAAGCCACTTGGAGAGTGGAGTGTCCCCTGGCTTTTCTGGGGGCTGCCTGCCTGCCTTTCCTCATTCACTGCTTCCCATCCCACCTCTTCCCTGGAGGGGCTGCAGCACAAACTCACCTGTCTCCTTCTTGGGATTAGACTAAACCCAATGAGTACAGGACTGGGAGGTGGATCCTCCCCACACTCACCCTGCTGGGGAGGGGAGGAGGGGGGGGGGCTGGGATGCCCAGATAAGTCCTTAGATGATGAAAGCATCTCTGCTTAAGAGGATGCCAGTTTCAGTGAGAGCAGAGGGGTTTCTTTTCTACAGCTGGTAGGAGCTGCACTGAACTGGCTTGGAGTTGCCTTCCACTTGGGATGCTCTGGTAGGCGTTGTGCTGTGCTGGTCCCTGCTGGGAGTCGCCTCTCCCTGGCTGCACTGAGCTGGTCTCAATGGAGAGTTGCTCGTTCTAGATTTGACAGTGACCCCCCCCCCAATAGCATGCAATAGGGTTGTTGATGCTGATGTCAGCTCTCTTGCTGAAGTAGCTGTGACACAAGCACTGCTGTGGGGCATGAGGGCCTGGCCCTGGGCAAAGGGAGGGAAGACACTTCACACTTAGGCCATGGCTACACTGGCGTTTTACAGCGCTGCAACTTTCTTAGGGGTGTGAACCCCTCCCCCGAGCGCTGCAAGATACAGGCCTGTAAAGTGCCAGTGTAAACAGTGCCGCAGCACTGGCAGTGCGGCTCCCAGCACTGCAAGCTAATCCCCATGAGGAGGTGGAGTACGTGCAGCGCTGGGAGAGCTCTCTCCCAGCACTTGTGCTGCGACCACACTCACGCCGCAGCAGCGCTTTGAAGTTTTGAGTGTAGCCATACCCTTACTTTCAAAATGCAAATCAGGCATCCTGGACGCCTCACACAGCAACTCTCCATTTGCAGCAGGCGAAGGGGCACCAACCTGCCGGACCAGCGGGTGCTGAGTCCTATGAAGGGGGCAGAGAGAGGGCACAATTCAGGCAGGTCACTCACCCCTAGAGTGCTGCCTAGGTTTGGCTTCAGATTGGCTTTTGGTCTCACATGTGTGTCCATACAAAACTCTCCCTCTCTCCCCAGTGCAACCTGGCATAGCTGAAATAGCAAAGGGTGCTGCAGGTCAGGAGTGAGGTGGGGCATCAGCAGAGCTGTGTGTGTCTGGGGAACCGAGAATGGAACAACTGAATGGGTTGTAGGTCAGTATTCAGGTTTAGTGGCAGAACCTAGACTCCGGAAGCTTACTCAGCACCTGGCTTCACTCTGTGTGGCTGTGGCCGGCATGGTATATCCCTCACTTTCCATGCTTATACACCACACCCGCCCCAATATAGTCCAGGAGAAAGGAAAGAAAGTTCAGAGCCTTTTAGGGGGCCGCAGTGGAACTGGTGGCCACCAGAGGGGAATGGAGAGTTCTCTGCTTGGATATTGCACATAGAAAACTGAAGCTAAGTATTGCTATTTGGCAAAGATGCTGCTGCGCCTGAGAGCCGTGTCTGTGTGAGCCAGCAGCAGAGAGTAAACCAGGGTCTTGCCCTTCATCTCTCCTAATTGTGAACAATGAGCCTTAGTAACTGGAACGGTGCGATGGGCGTGTGGCTGGGGAAGCACAGGAAGAACATGCAGAGGTGAAGGTTGTGATGGGAGGCGTTGGAGGAAGCAAGAGGTGGTAAGACATAGGTGGGCCCAAAAGAATTCACGTGGGGTGGGGGTGAGGGTTTGACAGGACACTAGAGAAGCTGTGAGATTTCCTGTATGGATACACTAGTGCCTGGGTCCCTCTGGGGCACCCTCCCTATGCTAAGTAGGTACTGATATGCCAAGGCTAGGTTATAGTAGGATCACCAATGGATACATCTTGCATCTCCCTGCCCCCAAGACACAGCATGGCACTGGCAGGCAACAACCCAGAAAACCGTACTAAAACAAAGTGTGAACGCTGGCGAAAAGCGCTAGGTCCAGACCTGATCCTCCTTGTTTAGCCCCAGAACAGGTTCAATATGGACAAAGGCAGGGCACACTTCCCTCTGCCCCATCAATATGGCTCAGCCCTGCCTTAGAGTCCATGGACCCTCTGCTCAGGCTGTCAGGAAGAGCACAATTTAGTAATGGTGCAGGTTTGGATCATGGACACCTGTCCAATGGGGATTGAACTGAAAGCCACCAGTTCCTCTCTTCTAGGAGCCACCAAACAGCCATCAAAGAGGAAGAACTTGTGGTCATGGTCAGCCTGGGATGCACAGATGCTGGAACTAGGGGTTGGCTTGAACCCCTGGCTTGAAGTAGTACTAACAACCAAATACATGGTAATAGCTTTCAGCACACTCACTTTAAAAATTGTTCCAGCACCTATGTTGGGATGGATTTGACATGGTGGTGAAAAGCTCCTTGCCCCATTCCCAATGCTCCAAGTCATCCCGCCCCCAGAAAAACATTCCCGAGCCTCATGTAGGATTATGAGAGCTGGGCTCAGTCGCTAAATAAAATCAAGAGTAAAAACACTGGGGGTTTAAGCTAGGCTCCATGCTTAGCAAAGCATTCCCCCACCCCCATTGTGTTTTGGAGTGAATGACGCTCGCAGCCTCTCCTGAGAGTCAGGCACGTCAGGGTGATGGGTGTGCCACATGACGCCAACAGCAGAAACCTCTCAGGGGGAAAATCACCAGGAACTTTGTGCTTTTCCAGGCCTGTCAGGAATTTCAATATGCTAAAGCCACAGACGCTTTGTGGTTGAACAGGTCCTGCATACTAAAGCCAGCCTGGCCAGTTCAGCTCCCTGATAGAACTCAGAAATCCCCGCCTAGTGTTGTCCCTTAGCTGCTTCTTTCATTTGCCCTAGAGGAGCCGGGTTGGGTGTTGGGTTTTAGTGGCCAGAATGCTGGGGGGGAGTGACGGGCAAGGAAGATTGTGTGTGTGTGAGAGAGAAAGAGAAACAGGCCTCCCTGCTCTGCTGGGTGTACAGGAACAATGGATTAATTCCGGGAAATCTCAGAGCTGTTACTCTGGATCAGCGAGTGAGTCTGTGTGTAGAAAAGAGAGGAAAGAAGAGGAGGAATTGGCTAAGGGGAGAGTCTCAGAGGGACCTACTAATATCACCAGGTGATTTGAAAATACCTAGGTCCATTAAATTGGTTTTGTCTGAAGTTATTGGTCAACACTTTGATTAGAATCTCAAATCCTGCGGCATCTCACTGATGCATATGCAGACACATGGATACACAGGCAGCAACATGCAGGTGCATGCACCATACTCTCACAGAGACATGGATACCCATACATGCAAAGACCCATCTGCCTATGGTTCTTCTATAGCATCCATCACTGCAAAATTTAATTGTTAATGTGCAACTCACACAAGCACATATGAGGGCCTACATATATACATACATAACCGTGTGTGTCATGGCTAAAGGCACACAGATAGTCATACAGAGACACGTGCACTGACACATGCAGAGCCTTATTCACAGATGGAGACATGCACCCAGCGCTGCAGCTACAAATGCACGGAGCTACACAGAGGCACATTCTGTGAGATGTATGTGTAAGGCACTAAATCAGGAGGGAAAAAAGAGTCTCCAGGGGAAGCTCGTAGAGGGAAGGGTGAGGCTGGGAAGTGTCTAAACCACATTGCTACCCTACAGGGTGGACTGGCTTGGTCACTGCAGTTAGCATTAGTCATTTGAGTTTGATTTCAAACTCTCCTGGGGAGCAGTCTGGGATAGGGGAGGGTAGGATAGGCCCCCACAAAGTGATGGAGGAGAATCTGGTTGTGTCACCCCTTAGTTATGTGCATACACACCCTTGTGCGTGTATGGATATGAACGCCAGTGTACAGAGAGATACCCATCATCGCAACGCAATGCATGTGCACGGACACATGCCCCCTCCCATCCATACACTGAGAGCAGATGCCCTGAGCCTGGTTCACAGCTACTCACGAGAGAGAAGAATAGGATCAATTGCATCACAGCTGTCTCCAATTTACCTGCTCTGCCAGTGAGCAGATGAGCAGAGTATCCTGCGGGCAGCAGGAAAGCCGCGTGCTGGGCCAACCCTTTGCGGCAGGCTGCAGCCAAGGCTATGAGAGACAATAATATGTTGGAGAGCAGGCAGCTGCTGGCCAGGGCTGACCCCGCCCTCCCCTTCTGCTCCAGCCCTGTACATGCTCTCCCCTTGCTGAGCTCAGGGTCCCGTTATGGGTGAGCAGCAGCTGCATGCTGGGCTGCCCTGGAGCAAGCGGATGCTGGTGAGTTCAGACAACAAACCAGCACCGACAACCTGGGGTACAGAGAGGGAGGGGCCTACATTATCCAGCTCATTAAACAGGACTTTAAAATATTAAATATTCAAAGATTATTTTAAATATTTTTAAAGCCTGTTTCTAACGCTTGGGGGCCTAACAGGCCACATGGGTCACAGTCACAGGGTTCCGCCCCATCTGTTCCAGGGGGCTGGGCTACAGCCTCACACTCTCACCCGCAGGAAACGCTTCCTACTCTCCAGCCTCTCCATCCTTTGCTCATGGTGCTCCCCTTTCGCCTGCTCTTGCCTCTGTGTCACATCCTCACTGCCTCTGCCATTTGCACACCCCGTCCCACCTTCAACACTGGGTTCCATGGGGTTCTGCCACTGACCCTCTTTTGCCAGACTTTCTAGGTTTCCCTTTGAGACTCTCCTGGGAAGGATCAGTCCCTTGCCCTGTTTGTGTCTTATAAAGTCTGCCACAAGCTGCTGAAAACACCAGCCAACTTAGGAGGAGGTACTGTCGTCATCATCGTCATCATCAGCTGTTGTAAGGGAGACTGTATGCCCTTGGGGATAGTGCATTAGATTGGGACTCAGGAGATGTGTGTTCTATTTCTGACTCTGCCACTGGCCTATTGAGTGACCTTGGACAAATCACTTTGCTGCCCTGTGCCTCAGTTTCCCCATCTGTAAAATAACTGTACTGACCACCTTGTAAAGGTCTTTGAGATCTACAGGTGTAGGAGCTTGCTATTATCATTGCAATATGGAGGAGTGTCTAGTCATTGCCCCCAATGCCAATGAGGAGGAAATCACTGCAAAAGAAGTATAAAGCAGAATTAATTAATAAGCTGCCGGGTAGATGGCTGTGACAGCAGGATGACGTATGGTGGGACTGGGGCCCCCCTCCATTTGAATGCAAGAGGCAGCAGGGATGGTGGGAGGTTGGTTCTCATGTTGTCTGTTTTCCAATAGTTTGATTCTATGAAAGTTGTCACCACCCCAGACACTGAACGTCTCCTGCTTTCGCTCGCGCTCAAACATTGCTGCTTCCCCTCATCAGCACCAGGCTGGGCTCCTGCCGAGCTCTGCTTCCACCAAGAGGCCCAGGCCCAGCGCTGCAGGTAGCAAAGGAGTGAGAGCTCTTGCTGAAAGTTGTTGTTGTGAGCGTACATCCAGGGAAAGCCTCCCTAAGGTGCTGAGGGCTTTAGCACTAATTGCTGAGTCTCCATGTTTCTTGCTTTGAATGCTCACAGGCTTGGAAGCAGTGGTGTTGAGGGAACAATATGGGAAGATCAGTGGTCTCCAGCATAAATCATCTTTCAGCAGTTTTATTTGCTGCAGCGTGCAGAAGCAGGAAAACCACCTCCCTCCACTGCCTCAGTCAATCATCTTCCACTCCTGGCAAATATCCCCTGTTGTCGCATCTGTACTGGAGCATGTGGCCTCATGGCTGCCCTCAAGCCCTGCACCCACATCAGCCACAATCCATTTTTCTAGCTGTTTCTAGGGAACTGCTCATTCTGGACTCTACCTCCCACTAGCAGTGAAAGGAACATGCCCAGCTCCAGGAGCTCTGCCATGTGTCAGCAAAGTGCCTTGCATTCGATCTGTGGTGCTGTCTTTGTTGATAGCCCAGACAGGAAGAGAACATGTGCCGTGTGAGTGTTGTTTCTAATATGCCCAATGCCATAGTATCTAGGCACAAGATTGGCCTCAGCTCATGGGGACTCCAGCTGAGAACAGGATCTGAAGGTGATGGGATTGCACAGCAGCAACTGAGGGCAGAACCGTTATCACAGGTGCGAGAAGACAAGAATCTCACTTGATTGTCAGATCCCAGGCTGGGTTTGCAGGGTTGGCAGTTAGAAAAGCATGTTGGATCTGGAAGCCCACAGTGCTGTGTCAGGCCCATCCAGCTTGCTGAAATCCCTTGAATCTGGACTCTGCACCATGACTCAGGTTTACCAAGCTATCCTGGCCAGGGGGGACTTTTGCAGCTCTAGGCGAGAGAAGTGAATGTGCTGCCACTTGCCTCACTCTGAGCAGGCACTTGCTGGCACACACTGGTCACTCTACTGCACTGCCAGCTGGCAGAAAGATGGACTCACCCCGTCTCTAGGCCCCCTGCCCTGTTCTTGCACTCCTACCAGGGCTGGCTGCTAGCAACTCTGACTGATGGGGTGACAGCTGACTTACATACATGGCACAGCACACAGCCTATGTTTATTGGATTCCATGAGTTTGCGCAGCTGCCATGAATTCCCCTGGACTGACTGTACATGAAGATATGTCCATAGTGTAGCTGGGGCCATTGCTCACCTCCTTCCCCACAGTCTCATGGGCTTGGCACAGAGGGAGCTGAGAGCCATACATTTTCTACATGCCTTTCATTCAGGAAGGACCCTATTTCCTGGGTTGAAGTTCTCTGTGGATATGGCTTCTGAGGCTAACAGGGTGTGCCTAAATGTTCATTCATCTTGCTGGGATAGGATGGGGAGGTGCGTAGCCTGGGAATGATTCCCTGACCCATACAGTTATGGCTGATATCCACCTTGCTACAGTGCTTACTGGCCTCATTTGTCATTTCACAGTCTGAGCTCCATTCAGCGCAGGGAATACCCGGGGTCCTGAGCAATATTCAACTTGTGACCTCTCTTTGTGTTGCAGATACTAAGACAACCTGTAAAGAAGCTCCATGAAGGTGACCAGCCATGCAATGTTCCTGGAAGGCTGTCCTCCTACTAGCCTTGGCATCCATCGCGATCCAGTACACGGCGATCCGAACCTTCACAGCCAAGTCCTTCCACAGCTGCCCTGTCCCCAATCCCATGAACTGCAGCCTGAGCCAGGAGAATGAGTCGGCTGACAGACTATGTGATGAGAGCCCAACCTTTGCCTATAACCTCTCCAGAAAGACGCACGTCCTGATCCTGGCCACCACCAGGAGCGGCTCCTCTTTTGTTGGACAGTTGTTTAACCAGCACTTTGATGTCTTCTATTTATTTGAGCCCCTCTACCATGTCCAGTACACCTTGATCCCGAAGCTGACCCAGAGCAAGAGCACCACTGACAGGAGGGTCATGCTAGGCGCCAGCAGAGACTTGCTGAGGAGCCTTTATGACTGCGACCTCTACTTTCTCGAGAACTACATCAAACCCCAGCCGGTGAACCATACGACGGACCGGCTCTTCCGCAGGGGGGCCAGCAAGGCCCTATGCTCACCACCGGTTTGTGAATCACTGGGGCCAATTGACATCCACCTGGAGGAAGGGGACTGTGTGAAAAAGTGTGGCACCTTGAACCTGACATTGGCCACTGAGTCATGCAAAGAGCATGGGCATGTGGCTATCAAAACAGTGCGGGTGCCAGAGGTCAGTGACCTCAGAGCCTTAGTGGAGGATCCCAGACTAAACCTGAAGGTTATACAGCTGGTGAGGGACCCCAGAGGTATCTTGGCTTCCAGGAGCGAGACCTTCCGAGACACCTACAGGCTTTGGAGGATCTGGGATGGTACTGGCAGGAAGCCCTATAACCTGGATGTGACCCAGCTCACCACGGTCTGCGAGGACTTCTTGAACTCTGTATCCACTGGACTAAACCGACCACCTTGGCTTAAGGGCAAATACATGCTGGTAAGGTACGAAGACCTGGCCAGAAATCCAATGAAAAAGACTGAGGAGATTTATGGTTTCCTGGGTATTCCCATGGACAGCAATGTCGAGCGATGGATACAAAACAACACAAGAGGGGACAGGTCCTCAGCCAAACACAAGTATGGGACCGTCCGGAACTCGGCGGCGACGGCAGAGAAATGGCGGTTCCGCCTCTCCTATGAGATTGTGGAGTTTACTCAGAACGCCTGCCAACAGGTGTTGGCGCAGCTCGGCTACAAAATGGCGGGCTCAGAGGAAGAGCTGAAGAACCTTTCCATCAGCCTGGTGGAAGAAAGGGACTTTTTGCCCTTCTCGTAACCCAGGCATTACGCCCTCTTTTTGATACGGACTGTTTCTAACTGTTGCCTTATTTGATTTTATTTTAGTCCCCCTCTCTCTCTCTCTCCCTCTCTCCAAAATTTGCACTAAATCTTGAATGAGAATCTCAATGGCATTAAGGCAAGGAGGCTGCTCCCTCTCACGGTGCGCTTTGGACGCAAGGGCATTGGGTGTCTCAGAGCAAGAGCTAGAACTGTGGCTGGGTAACAATGTTTACAAAACACACACACAATGTATAAAACAACCTTCAAGTTTTCCAAACCGAAGGGTACCTGGGGTACTGTACTTTTGCACTGTTTACTTTTACAATGTAAGAGATAAATATATATATAATTTATGAATGGTGGTGTCCCCTTGACAGTAATTCCCCTTGCCTCCTGGTTCTGAGCAGGTTATGCTGTTAGCTGAATGTGGAATAACCTCCTCGTTTTTCAATCTTGTTTCGATATGTCTGTTTGTTTAAGTCATGTTATTGGACTGGGCAGTTAGTCGGTTGCTGATCCATGATTGTTTGGTAACACCTGTGACATTCCTTTGTGCCAAAAAAAAAAAATTAGTTGATTGGGCGGTTTGCTAAAAACAAACAAACAAAATTAATGCTTTATCTCTGTGTTTTCTGTAAATAAAAGAGTGCAATGAAACTGACTGTTCCTGGGGGGTGCAATTCAACTGGAAGAGTTCAGTAAATGCAGCTAGGGCATAAATATGATATGACCCCCCCCCCAGCATCAATAGGACTGACCCACCCTGTGGGGTGGGATGTAGCTGTCCCCTTCAGAGTATAGGAATCGCACAAGGCAATGAAGGTGAGGGAGACAGGGTACAGAGATGCAAGCCAAGAGTGGGCTGGGCTGACCCTGGAGATTCATTCGTCGCTGGGGGAAGGAATGGGGTTTCAGAATTTGCCACTGGCTGCAAATCACTCTCTCTCACTCAGGTGTGTGCATACTTGTATCTGAAGTGCGTAAAAATGCAGCTTGTTCAGTAAAATAATAATAATTTGAAAGCGTCTTCTGGCCTGAGGCCTGCTTAGAGGGGGCCTTTTGGCAGGAGCACTGACAGGGGGTGCATGTAGCGTGCCCAGCAGCCTGGGTATTGCACCGAGAGAAGTCATGTGTCCAGGTACTGATCCAATCAGCATGGCCTCTGGCCAAGGCATTAAAAATAACATAGCCAAAATCCAGCGTCTGACTTCTTTGCTGGAGAATATTAGGTGTTAGTAGAGTGCCCTGCCCTGGAGGTCCAGGTAAAATGCTGAAGATCAGTTTGTAAATTGAAGGAAAAATGGACATTTTTCATCCGTATGATTTATTTGTGTCACCGTAGCCCTGGGTGTCCCAACTAGATCAGGGCCTCATTGTGCTACAGCCTGTGCAAACACATGGCAAGAGACAGCTGCGGCCCTGGAGCGCCTGCAGTCTAAATAAAGAAGACAGCTTAAGGGTGGAAGGGAAACAGAGGTACAGAAAAGTGAAGTGTCTCACCCAACGTCACACAACCAGTGAGCAGAAGAGCAAGAAGCCAGATCTCCTGGATCCCAAGTCCGTCCCCTTATCCACTGGAGCACTCCATCTCTTGTCCTTGGAGCAGGCATGGGGACTTACCTATAGGAGAGCTCAACTGGACAATGGAGCACCTGGCTCAGGGGTTCTCTTGGGGGTGTGTGTGTGTGTGTCATCCTAAGGGGCACTTTCTACTTGATTTGTGACTGAGTTCTTAGCAAGCAGTGGAGCTGAGCTGGGAAACTGCAGTTGCTGTGCACAAAGACAGAAAAAGCCCTCCAGCAGGAGCTGCCTGCTTTCTGCTCACCTAAAAGCCAAGGAAGGAAGGAGGAGTGGGAAGGGGGTGGGAGGCTGCACGAATTCTCTATTAAACTCTTTTTTACGGGCCTTTAGAAGGGCAGGAACATCTGCTGCAGCTGCCTGAGCTCATCTCGCTGGCCGCATTTTGCAAACTGCCCCAACTTGGAAGATGAAAAGTCATTTTAACTAGGAATGGCTGTAAAAGGTCAGCAGAAAAATGAGTTTGGTGGCCTCTCCTCAGGGTTTGCAGGGAGAGAAGTGGCACCTTATAAATCATCTGAACTGGCTGCAGGGAGCGGGACTGGCAGCCTTGACTCAGTGAGAGGGGATGGGAGAGAGACCTGCAACAATCATTACCACAGCTCGCCCTTGCTCATTGCTGGCCTTAACCCTGAGCCACATCTGGTAACTGCTGGGAGCACCAAGACTGCAGCTGCCTTCATCTAATACAGCTTTGCAGAGATGGTAGGGCCCTGCCTGTGATGCCTCATCCCCAGCTAATCCTGGGATGAGTTGTCTCTGTGGGCTGAATCTCCATACCAGAGATGAGGGGAGCTGCAGGCCCCCGGAACTGCCTGTTGGTCACCCTCTCATTAGTAGATTACACACCAAACACAGGCAGGGGAAAGAGGGCTGTGTATTGTTTAGCTGAAGAGGTGCTGTTGGGCTGAGCTCATAAGGGCCCCTGTGGTCCAGAGACCTATACAGAGAAATCAAGCAGTCCTGTTCTCCAGAGATGATAAGCATGCTGCTGTGGAGACAAGGGCTTTGCCTTCTCCTCACCTTTGAAAGGCTTTAGCTGGGAAGAGGGGCATTTGGGCTGGGAAGAGGGGCATTTGGGTAAATCTTGATAAGAAACAGCCAGTCCTAAAGACAGAAACTCCCTTTCTCCAGTAGATATAGCCTGAAACAGTGGCCTTTGGAGTTTAGTTTTGATGCCCCATCTGGCTCTGAACAAAATCTTGGACAAAAGCCCCAACTACACGGGATTTTTAAACCAATATTAGGAACCAGGTTTAAATACTTTTTCTGAACTGGTTTCTAACAGTTTGACCAATTAGTGTAGCTGGGGCAAAATGGCTTTGGAATCACATTTGAAAACCATGTTCTAGTATAAGCAGGGAGAGAGATTCAACACTGTTTGCTGCCCTGACACATGGGTCCTAAGCGTGACAATTGAGTTTCCACTGAATTTCTAATGTCTTTTCTTAACAGTATTATTTTTGTTTGTTTCCTCCCACTGGAGACAAGGACCCAAAAGAGGTATTTAGCTTCAAATTTTACTGTAACTGAAATACAGAGATGGAGAATATTCCCAGAAATGCACTGCAAAAAAACCCAAGAAGAATCCCAAACCCAGAAAGAAATTACACAGATTTCAATTATAGAGAACAAAAATATCTCTGAGCCTCAGGCATTCTCTCTAGCATGACCGTGTGGGCAGGGGTGTGGGGCTGGAGGAGTTGTTTAGTGTGTGAATGTTTCACTAAAGTTGGCTTACTCCAAAGGGTGGGAAACATCTGGAGCCAGAGGTGGTCAGCAACATCCTGCCCCTGGCAGCTCCACATCCCATTTGTCTCTATATTTACACGCAGCCTGTATTTTATAAGAGCTACTTCAGGACCATGGAAACAGAGACAACAAGACCCACTCACAGGAGGTGCAGCCTAGGAAGGTACACGGACAAAATGGAGACATTTTCACAAGCAGAATGACTGGACTGACAACGGCTGAGGAAACGTACTCCCTTGCGTCCCCCAGTCAGAGAAACGGTCTGAACCAGCGGAGCCTCTCTTACCCCTTCCATTTCAGGGCCAGGCACGAGGGTGACTTTTTAACAAGAGGCTCCCACTCATAGGCATTCTGACCTGGGAAGGAGAGACAAGTGAAGGAAGAAATAGAATGAGAGAAGGAAAAGACAACAACGAGAGAAAAGCGAAAGAGGAAGGCAAAGGAACCACTAGTGAATGGATGGTTCTCTCCTTCATAGTATAGGGCACATTCTCTAGCACCCACAGCTGGAGCATTCATCAGCCTTCACTCACAGCAAGCCCTCCACAAGACAGGCAAGAAGTCATCACCACCTAGCTTTGAAGTCGCCACAGCTCCTGGCAGTGAGCTCCTTTAGCTCCTAGTTTCAACTTCGCAAACTATTACTCAAGCCATTCCTGAGCTAATGGAGATTTTTATTCTATTTACTTAAAAAAGAAAAAGAACGAAAGAAAGATGCAGATGGTAGAAGAAAAGATGAGAACATGCATTGTATGCACAAGGGGACCCTGAAGTCAAGGAGTTGCACCTGGAATGAAAATATGTGCTTTCACCTTGTTCTGCTATGACATTCCAAACATAGTTCTGGGAACTGGTGTCTCGAGATGGATCTAGTAGTGCAGACCTCTTCACCCCACCCCACCAGAACTGATAGCTGTCCTCTCCCCCACTAGCCCTTTGCTAAGAGTTTCTTGATCTTCTCATCACCCCCTAGAGCAGTGGTTCTTCTCCTTTACTGCAGTCTGCACCCCTTTAGTTCTCAAAATATGTTATCACACCCCTTATCAAAAATCAAAATATGTTCTCCCCCCCGCCTTAAACCTAAAAAATACGTTCTCGCACCCCTTAAACCTAGTTACAAAGTAGTTGTACATATGTGCCTGTGGCTTAATTTGTATTTTTGATGATTTACCTTCTAAAAATATCTGGTATGTCTCGCATCCCCAGAAAGGGCATCTTGCATCCCCAGGGGTGCATGCATCCCAGGTTAAGAACCACTGCCCTAGAGGGAAGATGGAGGAGGGGGAGGATGGGTTTTTGTTCTCCTTGCTCAGCAAATGGATCAGTTGGGATAGATTTGCTGACTGCTTAGTTAAGGACATTTACTAGCTGAGAGGTCAGAACAGGATTCTGATGCCATGTGAAAACACACATAATAAGAGAAGACTAGGGGAGGGTGAGGAACAGTTGGATACACAGAGCAAGCTGACACCATGATTTGCTGAGCACTTGGTAGATGGGAAGAGCTGAGTAAGACTTCCAAGGGCCTCTCTGACTGCTGAAAAATATTCTAGCAAGGCGCGCGCGCGCACGCGCGCACGCACGCACGCACGCACGCACACACACACACACACACACACACACAGTAACTTGGTGAAGTTGTTGTCTTCACAGTCAGATCCAGCCTCTCTGTGTCAGTAAGATCTCCAGAAAAGACACCAAGAAAGCAGATTCCTCTCTAAAAACAAAGAAGCAGCTTAAGCCACTTTCTTTCTGCCAAGAGCAACATCCTGTGCCGATCAACTATTCATTATTACTGCAAATAGCAGGGTCAGTGCATGGTACGGGTGATGCAGAGACATCCGGACATGCAGTTTGTCTAGTGAAGGGACATGGCCCACTCAAATCCTACCCCACAAATGGATTTCATAAAGGATAGGATCCAAAGGCATTCACAGATATAAGACAATTAAGTGAAAAGGGTTTTTTTTTCTTGTATTTATTTCCTGGTGTCAGAGACAAGCATAGCATGATTGCTACAGCACAGGAACCAGGAAAAGAAACTGACTAGGACCAGGAACTTCCAAAAGGAGCCAAGGGCAACAAGAAAACAAACAGCAGTAGGGGGAGAAAGTAAAGGAGATTTTTAAACATTCTTTTGGTTTTAATAAACTAAGTATTAGGCAACACAAGGAAAACCATCTTCTAAAACATTCTTTTTATTCGGACAGCGTCCCTATATAAAAAACGATATGCGGGAACTGCCAAAGATGAATATGTAAACAGGTCCGCAGCAGTAGTACAGTTTAGTTTACCTGGTTGAAAACATGCCTGTGTACTGCAGATTTCATACACACATGCTAATATAGATGCATATTTATAAAATACATTGCAAACACTGCGTCACTTTTCTATGTACCCCAAAACCTAACAATCTAGGCAAAAAAACCTGACAAAAGCCAGAAAAGGCAGAGTTAATGCTGGAACCTGGGGCTTTCCTTATTCCATTAATCCTAGGGGCTGCTGGGACTCAGGGAGAGAGAGAGAGAGAGAGAGAATCACGTGACACCTGGAACACCATGAGTGGGTTAGGATGGAGAGGCAGCAGCAGACTTAGTTTTTGGGGTTTTGCTGAGCTAAAGAACACATGATGGCTATTTAGCGTCACATGCTCGTTCCACTGAGGCAGGCTGGAACCCCACGAGTAGTGTGTGGTGTACGAACTGCTGATGCATTGTGCACATTAGCTCTACGCTCACCTGTTTTGGAGTGTACTCTCACTAATCCAGGGAAATCGCTCTCTAAAGCAGGCTTGTGTACGCACAATGATGCCACCACACCTCAGGGAGCTGTTCTTTGAGGTGCCAAGCCATAGTAAGAGTGGTGGCATAGGCTAATCCTGACTGCAGGACTCAAATGAGGTTCAGGAACATGCTTTACCAGGGTTTAACATTACACCCCTTGGAGGCAAACCAGGGTCCCCACCTTTAAAACATATGTTCTTTAACACGGCTGAGGAGCGGTACCGTGAGCAAGGTATGGAGCCAGATGGACTCTGCTGTGCATGGGAGAAACGCCAATGACTTCAGCAGGTTGCACCAGCTTACATTAAGGCCAAGTTTGCATCACCTGTGACAAAAGCATTGGTGCCCCTTACTGCTGAAGCTGCACTGGCTGCCTATTGCCATAATATTATGGCAGCAGTGCTACCTCCTGCTATAACATTACAGGGACTTGGCCTCCCTGCTGTAACGTTGCAATGGTGCCTCTGACTCTGGCACTACGGTCACCTGGTACTCCGTCCCCCCAGGCGACAGACAGAGATTTCCTCCTCCACTCACCCCTAAACTAGGAAATCTGCTCCAGTTTGTATAACATACTCGTGTGATATCACCATGAGAGCTCCTCTGCTAGGACTGAGGGTTCCCTCTTCCAAGGGAGCGCACAGCCTGAGTGCGGAGCTGGGAGGACCAGCTTGGAGACTGAGACCTATAGACAAAGCGATATGGATACTCCCCTCCATTTCTCTAGGGGAGGAACAAGCCTTCGTTAGCCACAGTATCTCTTCTTCATGTTAATGGGACTTTCTTATAACAATCCCCCCTTTCCCCCAGCAAATCTTAAGAATACCTCCCAGCAGCCTGAAGCTGATCTCTAACTAAATACAATGAAAGGAACATCAGGAGCATGTATGGGCTTCATGATGGAGCACAGTTCTTCCCACCCACCCCCTACCATCTCTCAGTGCCCACTCTCACTCCTTTGGGCTCGGGAGAGTAAGAAAGGGGAAGGAAATTGCAGGGTAGAGACAGCTGTGCCTACAAAGCCCTCGGAGGAGAGTGGGCCCCCAGTAGGTGATAGGAGTGAAAGGAATTTGCAGTGACTCTGTGAGCTCTGATCCAGGCAGGTGGTGCTGAGCGGGCTGCAGCTGGAGTCTACACTGGTGCTTTGCCCCCTCCTTGAGGCAGCTGTTTCCAATCTGAAGAGGTGCTGTGGAGAGGGAGCGTATGGACTGATCTTTTCTAAGGAAGCTGCAATCTGAGTTAGTCAGCCTTGTCCTTCTTCTTTGTGGTGAAAGGGACTTTGTTGGCAACGGCACTGCCCACAGCTCCCACGCCACTGGTCACCACCGAGACGCTGCCCTTTACCAGTCCAACACTGGCGGCAGGGACGCTGGTCACAGCTGTTTTGGTGAGTTCCAGGCTCTTGCTGCCAACCCAGGCAACTCCTCCCAACGTTGCCCCCACAGCTCCCCGTGTGATGCTGAACAGGCCTCCCGTCACTCTCCAGAGCACTCCCACCTGCTGTTGTTGATGGTCCTTGCTGGAGTCTGCAAGGAGAAAGACAATGGGGAAGCAATTAGATGCATTATCTCCTAAAACTGTTCTCCTAGGTAGCTCTGGTCAACTCTAACTTTGAAGGGTTCCTCATCACCACAGCATGCTCGGAAAAGGCAGACACCCCCATACCTAGAGTCTTCCTCAGGAATACCCCTGCCCCCTCACTGCAATGTGCAGGACACTGGAGCAACCAAAGCTGAGACTTACCAGGGAACCACAATTTACACAGTCCAGTGCATAATGGGAGAAGACTTTGGGAATTTAGTGAGTGCTCGGTGAATGCCCATACAGTGCAGAAAGGATCAATAAAGCTCAGTTACATAACTGTCGAATCTCAGTGCCTCAATTTAAGGTGAACTCCATTAACAAGGGACATAATTCCTCTCCTCTCCACACTAACTACTGCTAGTACAGGAAAGGGATTGCTAGCATGAGATGCAAGTACTGAAGAACTGTAATGGCTGAGATGCCACCTGTCTGGTGGGCACTTAGAAGTTCTCTCTCTTAATGGTATGTGTGGGGCAATGCTCACAATTTGCCAGGGCTCAGGAGCTGGTTAGTTCCAAGCTGCTACTCATGGGGTTCTAACTTTTCAACTCAGAAGTTGTCCTCCACACCCCCCTCTCAGTTTGTGTCCGCTGCCTATACTAGATGCAGGCAGCAAAATGGTAACTGTTTTTCTGGAGAGGGGTGGATGTTTTAGGTGCCAGAACTTCTGATTTGCTTCCAGTTCTATATATGAGATGTTAAAAACAACCACACGAAAACAGCAAAGGAGTCTTGCTGGGTAGGAGAGAAAGCTCCCCCTGGAAACATTGGAGTCCTGGAACAATAAAGTCCTTTCTAATGCAACACCTGCTTAGAGGGCTGATAGCTAATACACATGGACTCATTTTGATAAAGCAAAACCATGCAGCAGGAGGGCTTTTATTGGGATGTGTTCCCCATATTCTGGGAAGTGGGGAAATTGTGGAGATGAATGGCAGGCTGCTGAAACCCTGCATAATAATGATGTGTCTGTACAGAGCCCAAGCCAGAAGTTCTGTCAGAATTAGTCAGTCACTTGGCAAGGAGAATCACAGAGACTTTGTAAGCACTCTGAAGAGAGAGGCTCTTCAGAGCTCAGCAGCGAGATCCGCTAATGCTTATACAGTCCATGGGACATACAAAGGAACTGGCCTGGAACACATTGCCACAAACAAAAGGCTGAGACCACTCAGAGCCATTCAGCAGGGGAATCCCCAGCAAAATGTTGCTTCCCATTCCTAGCTACATCCCTGGAGTGAGAGTGGATAGATGGGTCACTGGATGCCAAGATGTTACAGGCAATTCACTTGCACTAACCCAAGTGGCTGAAAGAGGAAAGAACAGATTACTGTAGCTAACCAACAGCTGGCTGTGGTTTGTCCCCTTGGATCTTCATAGGGATTTTCATGTCTCACACATTAGGTCGTGCGCAGACACACACCATGCTGCAATGATCGCTGCTCATTCAAGAGGGAGTCCCATATATATTAACTCAGCTCAACTAGTCAACAGTGTTCCACTTGGAATGCTAATGATATTCCAGGCAACAGGAAATTCTACTTGGAAACACCCGTTTGATATCATCGCCCACTTTCATTTACATGCAGCTTGCAGCTGATATTGATTCTGTCAGTGCATTTCCTTTGCTACCAAGTAAAGGGCTTGGGAACTCCAGAAAGCAGAGGCTGAATAGCTAATAGCATGGCAGGGCCTTTGGATGCTGCCCACCATGGCTGATGGAGACATCAGAGCTATGCCTTCTAGGCAAATCCTGCTCCATTTACTGTTACTTTTGCCTCCCAAGCACCTCCATCCACGTTTGTTTTGCCCACCTGTTCCTTTTTGTCATTCACTTAAATTATGAGCTATTTGGAGCAGGGACTGTCTTGAGATGTTTTGTATAGCACTTGGCACAAAGGGGCTCCTTAGTGCAGCTGTTAAACAGGTCCCTGTGTGTTCCACATATTGTAAGCACACCTACAGGCTAAAGTTCAGCCCATCAGATCAATTACTAACTGGCTGTGCCACTGTCGCCCTGTGGGGAAGGGAGTGGTTCTGGATCCTTTACAAAAAATAGCCATAAAAATTTTAAAATCAAGTCTAGTCCCTGCATCTGATCAGGTCTCTTACTTGGCATACATTGGAGTCTTCTTGATTTAGACAATTTTGGGAGCTCTGCTTGCTTTCATGGAAGTTGCTTGGGAGGCATCGTCAGCTGTCTGCAGCTAAGGCCTGAGGCAGTGCACTTGCTAAGAGGAGTTATTGGCGTCAAAGGGTTTGGATAAGCCCCTGATATTTAGATCCTTGCCTGACTTAACCAGTCTGCAAAACTGGGTTAGAATATGCTCTCTGTATGATTTCTGGTACAGTCCCAGGTGATTAAAATTCTACCTGCTCTACAGGAAAGTTCCTGGCCAGTGGGCTCACTGCCACAGAATAACACTGCACTTTTGTAAGAAAGCCCTTCTCTTCCTGTGGGGCAGGGAGCAGTTAAAGATTCCAGGATTCCATTTTTGGTCTAGTTTGAACCTACTTCCCCCCTCCCCTGCCCAAAAGCAGCCTGTTTGGTATGGCAATTTTGGTGCTTTGGCTTCTCACTTGGACTAGGAAAGGCAGGGATGTGTGAAAAAGAGGAGCATAGAAAATCAACCACACCTCAGAGCAGGTCCATTTTGAGGATGGGGTGAAAGTTGGCACTGGTTCCATTTGATACTCATAAATATTAACCCTTCTATTATGGGATGGGGTCACTGGAGTCTTGTGTTCACTGTGCTGTATCATCCCTCAGAAGTGCACTACATGTGCCACCTTCTCTAGACACGGAGGGCAACAAGCCTATTTGTCCCAGGAGGGGATCATGGTGCAGAAGCTCAGGGCACTAGTAGGTCTGCACGATAATGGCTTAGTGATGGAGCCTCACGGTGGGAGCTTTTGTGTCCTGTCCCCATTTCCAATCAACACTAGAGTCAAACCGATCAGATGAGATATGGAAGCTTTCATGTGACTAGCCTGGGGACAAGAGAGGAGGAGGCACATGCATATGAGAAGTGTTGAGATGCCACATGGCCCTCAGACAATTAAAAAGTGTTGGAGAAAGGGTCAGGAAGCATTAAGGAGTTAAGACAAGAACCAGAGCCGGCTCCAGGGCTTGTGCCGCCCCAAGCAGTGGAAAAAAAAAAGTCACAATTGGCGGTCGTTCCATCACGCTGCTTTCCTCTTTGGCAGCAATTTGGCAGCAGGTCCTTCCCTCTGAGAGGGACCCGCCGCTGAATTGCCGCCAAAGAGCCCAACGAGCCGCCCCTTCCCCTTGGCCGCCCCAAGCACCTGTTTGCTGGGCTGGTTCCTGGAGCCAGCCCTGACAAGAACAATGAATCCTTCTAATTATGCTAGGCACAAAGTCAACAATGCTGCAGCGAGCTCTAGGAATCCCAGACTCAGAGATCACCAAGGCTAAAGTGGCTGCCAGCACTTGGGTTCTAGCCCTCGAGCAGCAGGAAGCGAGGGTGGAGCTTCACCCTTGGTAAATTGATGGCCACTCCAACAGCATTTCAGAGCTCTGACTTCCTACTCCTGAGCTGATGAGGAACCAGAGTGTTGTGATACAAACTTCAACTCAGAGTGGATTATTTTTTGACTTAAAATGGGTTACAGCAAAATGCAAGGGACAAAGCCCAAGCTCTGACCAGGGAGTCGGAGCAGATGAGACTGTGCCTGGGTGGGAGTACATCCTTCACCCCAGTCAACCCGTCTAAAGCTCCCTGGCTGTCTCTGGATAGCTTGTCTTCAGGACGGCAGCAAGCCCCATAGTAAGCTGTCATGTAAGATAAGCATCAGATTTACAGTGCAAATTAGTCTCTCAGACAATGGAGTGAACTATGCATCTTGGTGGCACAGAGGAGCCCAGATTAAGAGAGAGAGAGAGACAGCAGAGATGAAAATACACAAAATAATCAGAGACAGACAGACACACAGCCAGAGTGCAGGCAGAATACTATTCCCTGGAGCCTGTTGCAGCCCATCCTGCTGCTGAAAGCTCTTCACCATCTGTCAAGCCTTTTTTTCAATCAACGACCTGGCCTTTCCAAGGATCCCTTCAGCTTCACCTCATCCTAAGCCAATTTAGAAGGGAAGGAAAAAGGACAGGAAAAAAAGCACCTCTGCATGTATGCTGATTCTCTGCTTTGAGGTCAGCACCCACACAATAGACTCTTATCCTTAGCCAGGGCCTTTCGCAATCCTGACTGGTGTCTGTACAGAGCAGTGAATCTACCTGCTGAGTCTGCAGACAAAGCCACACTTTCTGACCTGATAAGGGAAACGTGAACTGTAAAGAGCATATGTGGAGTGTTAGGATGGCTATGTGCACATCAGAATTGACACACACACAATTTTCAGAGGCATCACAGCAAATGCCTGGGGTTTTGCATTTATTTATTATACATGAAATGACAAAACTGTATGCTATGTTAGCGCTGAGTGCGTCCGGACCGACCGGGTTACTGCTTCCCTCGGCAGCTGATATGATGGACAAGGAGAATCCTTCTCTCTAAGAGAATTTGTGCAAGCTGTACTTGCCGCTTACCCATGAGAAGAGCGCAGGGGCAGGTGAGGAGAGTGTTTAGGAATGGGATACGGGGTCTTTCATTTTTAGGACACTAATTTCAATCCAGTCCCAGGCTAGAGGGAATGGCTTGGCTCAGGGAATGGGAAACAAAGCCTTTCACCTCTATGGAACTGTCTTCCTTTGGTCCTAGATTTCAGGGGGCGGGAGAGACAGGCTGGTTGAGTCAGAAAGATGGGGCTGTTAGTTCAAATCTAACCTGAGCTGATAGGCATCAGAGGTTATCTGCTTGTGGTTACTGTTTGGTGACCAATGTGAAATGAGTTGGGAGGACTCAGTCTAGCAAACAATCACTGTTAGGTAGCAGGGTTTGGAGGAATGAATGGGGTTGGGAGTCAGCTGGTTACAAGTTGTAATCCCATCCCCAACACTGATTTCCTGGGCAAGTCGCTTCCTCTTTCTGTGCCTCTGCAATGTTGCCAACTCTTATGATTTATCATGAGCCCTATGATTATTTGCATTTTTCTTAAAGCCCCACCTCTTGGAGTCATGTGAATGTGTGTGAAACTTGTAAAAGAATAAGTTTCTAGACTCATGGTTAAGGAGAAATGCCTGAACACAGGACTCAAGTGCTTCCTAAAGGCTCAAAAAACAAAAGGAAAATAAAAGAACCCAAAATATGTTGTTTATACAAAATTTCATGATTGTTTGGACCCTGACCTGTGATTTTGAGCATTTGGCCATGCTGTGTCTGTTTCCCCATCTAAAGCACAGGGCCTGGACCTGATATTTACCCATAACTCAAAAGGATGTTGTCAGGGTTAATGAGCTCATATTGGTGCAGTGCTTTTAATACGGAACTGTTGTGAGTGTATCATCACAGCTGGCACTGATTTGATCCCACTGATAGTCTTGGCAAAGATGCCGAAGACTGAACTTCCCATTTATCTCAACAGGGGTGTCTCTAGTGAGAGGTCAGGCACAATGACAAGGTAGAAACTTGCCCTACTGCTGTGTTGTGACTGTTCTGGGGATAAACAAGGCGTTCGGTCTCCAAGCTTTTCAGTCTGGCAATGCACTCCCTTATAAACAACAGCCTCCAGAGCAGGCAGATGCAGCGGAGAGAGAAAGCTTCTGATGTGCAGGCACAGGGATAGCTGTGTCTCACAAACGAAACCACAGCTTAGGCCTTCTGACCTGTGAAAAGCCCCTGTACCAGGGACACTGTCTAGTTTTAAGTCTCATGTGCAGCTGGAAGAATCCTGCCTGACCCATCCTTGTGGCACTTGTAATAAGCCATAGCTCCACCCTGCAGCCTCCCAAGGAGCTGTAGTTCATTCATCCCACCCCACTGTGCTGTTGGGGTTCAAAATACCTCAATGCCAAGTGCAAGGGTTTGATATTTAACAACAACTACCTCTTTGTTTGAACAGTCATGTTATAATCCTGCTCACTAATCCCATGATGCAGCTGGATGGAAGCTGGTTTACAGTCTCAGCTGCCTGGTTCTCCCCAGCCCTGTGGTATCCAGGCAATGAATGCTGTTGCTTTCCACCAAGATGCTTGCCACCAGCAAGAGGCCCAGAAATGCCAGCTTGAGTTTAGCCATTGATTTTTACATGTTAACTCACGGGGTCTGCAATCAGTGAGACATGCTTGCCGCTCACTGCCACCGGCCGCTCGGGAGGCTGCTGCACTCAGCAAAATGGGGGCAGCTGTCTCCCAATCCCAGCACACCACAGGGCTCCTCAGTAGCACAACGAGCTTTAATTGTTCCCTGCACATGCTCTGTAAGCATTATTAGCTGCTGTAGCGTCTACCTTGAAGCACTCAAAGACAGAGTTCAGGAGGGTAAACGAACAGTGATATGGAATGGCTTGTTTTCCTCAGCTGAGCCTTGAGGGTGAAGCAGTGTAAACTCTGATTATGGAAGTGTGAGGATCTGTGTTGCATTTAGTCACTGCTGTAAGTTAGGAACTGGGAGGGTAGCCTTCAAGCGGGGGATAGTGGCTGGGTCTGATACATTTTGGAAGGTGTTTTGTTCCTTTTTGATTCCTGATACACTGTTTCCATTCCAGCTCCACACTTTTACTACTAAGGGCCCACTGCAGAGCACCTGGTTATGACATGGTTACTTTTGTAGGCTAGATGAGACTTGGGTTGTCACCATTTTAATTGCTGATAACCGGATCCCCTGAGGCCTGGCTCCATGCCCCACCTTTCCCCTCAAAGGCCCCGCCCCTGCTCCGTCTCTTCTCCCCAAGGCCCTGCCCTCATCGCTCGCTGCTCTTCCCACCCATCACTGGATCGTCTCAAGGAGGCTGCCTGCAGGGAGGAGGCAGCCCCAGCTGAGCAGGGTCTGGCGCAGGTTAATGGTCTGGCGCCTGCCCCTACCCTTGCCCCTGCCCTACAGTAAGCAGACTTTGGTTTGGATGCCATTTAGGGTTGCTAGGTCCCCTTTTCGACCGAACTTTCTGGTTGAACACTGGGCCCCTGGCAACCGTAAATGGCACCCGGACGCAGAAGCCAAAAACCAGACTGTCTGGGTAAAATCTGGATGGGTGGCAACCCTAGATGGGACATTGACTATATCTTTGAACTGAAGACAGCTCAAGTCTTTAGCATGGTTAACATTTCATCTGAACTACAAAAGGTAACTGCGTTCAGGAACAACCCGGAAGAAGCAACATTGTCTAGGGGCTAGGACACTAGTCTGGGACTCTGGAGGCCAGGGTTCCATTCTTAGCTAGACCACTGATGTGTGTGTGACCTTAGGCAAGACACTTCCCCTTGCTGGGCCTGAGTTGTTCATCCATCTTATTTATTTCATTTGCAAACTCTAGAGGGTAGTGACTGTCTTCTTTTGTGTTTGTACAGTGCCTTGCATACTGGAGCCCTGATCTCTGTTGTGGCATCTATGTACATTATAATACAAATAAACAACATCTCCTTCCACATGGTAGAGATTATAATATAGATGGGCCCACATTAGGGGCCTTTTGCAGGCTAAATGTGCATCCCCCACACCTGATTTAGCATTAGGAGGAAGGAAATCTCAACAAGCCATTTCATAAAAGGGCCTGCAGCACAGTAACATTTCCTCCTCTTCCCAATATACAATGGATGCAGAAGGCCAGAACTTGTGTGTGTGGCTGCCTGGGGCAGGTCATTCAGGTACCTACAGTATGCCAAAAGGCTGGTGATACTGTCAAAAGAGATATCTAAAAGGATTCAGATTTCAATCTGCCCTTAAAAAATTCTGAGGGGCACCCAGTTACGTCACTGCTCACCCATCCACCCACAATCTCAATTTCCAGGGTAAGCCACATTAACCCATAACTAAAGCATGTCAGAATAACGAGTGGCCGCTATCGACTGGACTTTACCAGTCTCTCTCTTGCTGAAAGCACTAAAAAAGCCTCAAACCTAGCTTGGCTGAACATATTTTTTTCAGTGGTCCCAGTCTGCCATCAGCTTCTCTTCCCTGATTAGTCTCTGAGCTTTTGCATCAGACAAAGCCTTTGATTGCAGGCTAGTGGGAATGGATAATCTAAAACAACATCAGAAACCCATGCTATTTATCTTCCTGCTGGGGTCACACGGCCACTAGGAGATTTAGAACTGTAAACTCTTTTGGGCCGAGACCATCTCTTACTTGTGCATGTGCAATGCCTAGGACAGTGGGCCCTGATCTCAAGTTGGGGTCTTTAGATGTGACTACAGTAAATATTATTGTTATTTTCCACCTTCGAATCACCAAACAAACCCACAAAGCAGTCCCAGGGCTCAAAAGAGTCTCAGAGGCATGAAATTTTTATAATCAGATAAAGCTTTCAGAATCTAGATGTTATTTTCTTTAAAAAAATCGCCTGCCACTCAGCTGAAGAGATTTTTTTTAACTTCTCTTTTTGTAAGACCAATGCAAAGTCCAGTTTTTTGTGTCCTCTCCTCGCCCGCACTGGTTTGGTAGTAGTAGTAGTTATGCTCGATTCTCAGAGCTGTTTTTAGCAGATAGTTATGGTATCTGGCTTGAAAAGCCTTATGAGGCTCCAGTTAAAAACAGCCCTGTTAATTTAGCACAGATAAAAACATAGGAGAAAAATAATTAATATTTGTGAAAGGACAAAATAAAGGTCATTGTCACGCTTCTATGAGGTCTTGACAAACAATGGGAGTAAACAACATACTTCAATCTGCTGTAAGAAATGGCTCCTCTTTCATGCTCTGGCACTCCCTGGTGGATTTTACACTATGGCAGACTCATAGATCCCTGCAGGCTCCTCTGTCCCACATTGGCTATGGGTCCTTCCTATCACAATGTTGCCACATTTGAGGATTTTAGCTGTAGTGACATGATTTCAGTCCCTGCTGCAGGCATATGAGAGTGGCAGAAGTTACCTGACAGGGAAGGAGGCCTGAAGTGCAAGCCCACAGATTTGGAGTTAGTACTAGCTCTTCTATTGACTGCTGTTACTATGGCTGTGCCCTGCACAACCATTATTAAACAAGGCTTCATATGGCTACCTTTGAAGAGGTGCCCATCATTCATGCATTTCACCGGCAAGACATCTGACAGCTTGGACAAGGACACTTCAGGCAGGCCTAGCAATAGAACCTACCTCTCGATTATAACAGACTCAAGGCTCATCCACTTTGCCAAAATCTTTCAGAAGAAACATGGCAAATTTGATGATTCTATAACTCACTCTAACACAGCATGATTCTGTGTCTAGCAGCTTGACCCGCTTTAGAGGTTTATGATTCTGCTACTGCTTGTGCACAAAGAGATCAGGTTCCTTCGCTCAAGTGGCAGAGGCTCACGCTTTTACATCAGAGGTCTTAGAATCATAGACTATTAGGGTTGGAAGGGACCTCAGGAGGTCATCTAGTCCAACCCCCTGCTCAAAGCAGGACCAATCCCCAGACAGTTCCTGCAGATGACCCAAATGGTGTGTTGTTACAATAGATTTTACTGTCTGCAACTACTAGACTACTTCCCACAGTTAGAGATCAGGAATCTTGCTGCCCAGTCTTTGTCTCAGATATACTCGTGTAACCCACTCACAACATGTGTGTTGGGTCTCCCTGTAGGGCAGGGGTGGCCAACCTGTGGCTCCGGAGCCACATGCGGCTCTTCAGAAGTTAATATGTGGCTCCTTGTACAGGCGCTGACTCCGAGGCTGGAGCTACAGGGGCCAACTTTCCAATGTGCCAGGGCGTGCTCACTGCTCAACCCCTGGGTCTCCCACAGGCCCTGCCCCCACTCCACCTATTCCCACCCGAGCCTGTCATGCCCTTGCTCCTCCTCCAACCCAGAGTGTCCTGCATGCCACGAAACACTTGATTGGGAGGTGTGGGGAGGGAGGGGGAGGTGTTGATCGGTGGGGCTGCCGGTGGGTGGGAGGGGCTAGGAGTGGGGGGGGAGCTAATGGGGGGCTGCTGAGGTATTAATGTGGCTCTTTGACAATGTACATTGGTAAATTCTGGCTCCTTCTCAGGCTTGGGTTGGCCACCCCTGCTCTAGGAGCTCCCACTCACTCCTTTTGCTGAAGTAGAAGAGGTCTGTGCTGTGGGTCTCAAGTTTGTGGGTTCAGACTCTGCTGTGGAACAATGGAAGTGGAAAAAATACATATATTTAGACAAATACAAATATAAGAGCTAGTGTAAGGACCCTGAAGTAATTGTTGCAATGATTTTATATTGTAAAACATTGTGCTCAGAAGTTACTTTCATTGTTGTGTTAACATTTATTTTACTGTTGCAATTTCCAGTGCTTGTATATTGGCTAATGGGGGCTGTCCTTTCCAAAAGAGGATGTGGAAGGCTGAGGGCTTGTCTCTATGAACACTTGGTTGGGCTGTTACTCTATCCCACACGAACCTGCTGTGCACTAATAGTGCACGTGAACCCTGCTGCCGTGCACTAAAAGTTCCCTAGTACGCTTTGATCTACCTGCTCTGAAACAGGAGTAGATTAAAGTACACTTTTAGTGCATCAGCAAGATCCACATGAGCACTTAGTGGGCAGCAGGCTAGAATGCGGTAGAGTTACACTCCCATTTACTATGAACTAAGCGTTCATGTAGACAAGTCCAGAGTGTGTTTGAGAGTGAGAGCAGCATGCAGGAGATTTTGACTGTGTTTCCAGAAAGCAGAAGACCCTGCCTGTGTAAGCTCTTAAAGAGCAGAACATGGATTTAGGAAACTTCTTTCCAGAAAGCAAGCCTCATACTCAAAAGGTGTCACAACAGCATTCCTAGGGGAGTGGAAGCCTCAGGGCGCTGCTAATAAGATATAGAGTTTTCCACCGGTAGGTCACCAATTTAACTCTCGCCCAGCTCAATAAGGATTAAAATGAGGGCTGTCAAGCGATTAAAAAAATTAATCACACTTAATCGTGCTGTTAAAAAACAATAGAATACCATTTATTTAAATATTTTTGTATGGTTTTCACATTTTCAAATATATTGATTTCAATTTCAACACAAAATACAAAGTGTACAGTGCTCACTTTATATTTCTTTTTATTATAAATATTTGCACTATGAAAATCAATAGCGTTTTTCAATTCACTTAACACAAATACTGTAGTGCAATCTCATTATCATGAAAGTTGAACTTACAAATGTAGAATTATGCACAAAAAACCTGCATTCAAAAACAAAACAATGTCAAACTTTAAAGCCTACAAGCCCACTCAGTCCTACTTCTTGTTCAGCCAAGCACTCAGACAAACAAGTTTGTTTACATTTACAGGAGATAATACTGCCTGCTTCTTGTTTACAATGTCACCTGAAGGTGAGAACAGACATTCGTATCGCACTGTTGTAGCCGGCGTTGAAAGATATTTATGTGCTAGATACGCTAAAGACTCATATGTCCCTTCATGCTTCAACCACCATTCCAGAGGACATGCGTCCATGCTGATGATGGGTTCTGCTCAATAACGATCCAAAGCAGTGCGGACTAACACATGTTCATTTTCATCATCTGAGTCAGATGCCACCAGCAGAAAATTGATTTTCTTTTTTGGTGGTTCAGATTCTGTAGTTTCTGCATCTGAGTGTTGCTCTTTTAAGACTTCTGAAAGCATGCTCCAAAACCTCAGATTTTGCAAGGCATTTCAGACTCTTAAATCTTGGGTTGAGTGCTGTAACTATCTTTAGAAATCTCACATTGGTAACTTCTTTGCATTTTGTCAAATCTGCAGTGAAAATGTTCTTAAAATGAACAACATGCTGGGTCATCCTCCAAGACTGCTATAACATGAAATATATGGCAGAATGTCGGTAAAACACAGAGCAGGAGACATACAATTCTCCCCCAAGGAGTTCAGTCACAAATTTAATTAACACACAATTTTTTTTAATGAGTGTCATCAGTATGGAAGCATGTTCTTTGGAATGGTGGCCGAAGTATGAAGGGGCATACAAATGTTTAGCCTATTTGGCATGTAAATACCTTGCAATGCCAGCTACAAAAGTGCCATGTGAACATCTGTTCTCACTTTCAGGTGACATTGTAAATAACAAGCGGGCAGCATTATCTCCTGTAAATGTAAACAAACTTGTTTGTCTTAGCAATTGGCTGAACAAGGAGTAGGACCGAGTGGACTTGTTGGCGCTACAGTTTTACTTTGTTTTGTTTTTGAGTGCAGTTATGTAACAAAAAAATCTACATTTGTGAGTTGCACTTTCACAATAAAGAGATTGCACTACAGTACTTCTAGCAGGTGAACTGAAAAATAGTATTTCTTTTGTTTATCATTTTTGCAATTCAAATATTTGTAATAAAGATAATATAAAGTGAGCACTATATACTTTGCATTCTGTGTTGTAATTGAAATCAATATATTTGGAAATGTAGAAAAACAGTCAAAATATTTAATACATTTCAATTGGTATTCTATTGTTTAAAAGTGCAATTTCATCTGCAATTAATTTTTTTACTCACAATTAATGGTACTAACATTGTTCAAGGGGACAACAAATCTCCCTTCCTTGTGCTGCACAGACACACACAGCTGCTTCCTAGGTATGTAAAAGTGCTCTCGGAGTGAAAATTTCTTCCATACCCAACATCCTGTATCTTGCATGCTAGCTCTTTTGGATCATTTGTGGCCAAGAGAGATTCCAGTATTGCAACAGGGACTCTATTCTTCAACTTCCATGTAGTTACTCAAGCAGACAACCCCCTGCTCCCAATGCAGTCATGGCAGTGTTTATATGGTGCTGCATTCGTGGACCCTTCAGTAACTAAGGCTGCAGATGCCTTGGAACAGTCACTGCTGTGACATATGAGGCAGCTTTTCAGTGGAGCTGGGGGTCTGGTTTTGCTCTCAGAATTGGCTGGATATTTAGGCCTCCCTCAGGAAGTTCCCCCTCCAACAGTGGATGAAACAGCTGGAATAACTGAGAGACAACAGCATTAAACTTCCCTCCTTTCCCCCTGAAGACAGATTCACTCCTCAAGTTCCACTCCAGAGGTTTTGCACTAACTTACTGTTGCTTTCCTTGCCCACTCCCACCAAGCAGGTAATGAGGAGACTAAGCCCAAGCTTAGGAGTGGAGAAGCCCCAGACATCTCTTGGCTGGTTGATTCCTGAATCAGTCTTGACATTATTTCTGGGCATTTCCTGTAACTGCCTGGAGAATAGTGGCTAACTCTGAAGTATTTCCATATTGCCCTACGGGCTGAAGGTTTTCTGTCCTCCCCACTCTGCTTTCTGACCATCCTTGTTTGCTGATGGACTTCAGTCTGTAGGGTGTATCTCCAGGCAGTGGGAGAAAGGCAGTCAAACAAGACCCTTTCTGCAGGTTACCTTTCCACTAGGTGACCCATTTCATATACTGCTTTAAATCCTACTGCATACATGGCTGGGACAGTGGTAGAGATAGGGAGGACGGGAGAAGCATGGATATTTAATGACAACATATGGCATGTTTCTCCCCGGCATAAAGGGATTAAAAACAAAAGTTACTTTTTCAAACCCATACTCTCAAAGCATAGATCAGATCAATCAGCCCTCAAAAGCCATATAGTCTGTAGGATATGAACTGACCATTGGATGTCAAGCTGACACTGCCTGCAACTGTCATGACCCCACTACTCCACACAGTCTCGGAGGCTGGCCTGCCTGGAGGTGCCCAACACATTCCTACTAGCACAGAGGAATGATATCACCCCATGTTGAATCTCCGATTATTCAGTAGTTTCTTTTTTCAAATCCATTCCATTGGAGAATTGGAAAATACATAATACACAGGACCTACAAGTACTGTGCACTTTGCTGGTACACAACCAGCCATGCAGTAGAGGGAGCACAAGTTAATTATCAATTCTGCCGAGCTGGGCAGAAACAGATCGCCTAAGAAGGGCAGAGAAGGCAAACAAAGCAAGAGTCCCGTTAAGGAAGCTGAGGGGCAGGGGAACGAGGAGGTAAAAGTTATGGGTAGGGAAGGAAATAATTTGTAAAACCCTCCTAGAAGCTTCAGACAACAACCAACAGTGACAATTACAGGCCAGATCTACAGGGGCCCAAGCACTTGCGACTCCCATTGACTTGATCGGATTGTCCGCGTAGCACCTCTGAAAATCTGGCCTGTCTCTCTAAAAACCAATGCTGTGAATTTTCTCTTCATGCTTGGGCTAAACAAAGAATGATTAGAAACCCTTCCCAGAGCCAAAGCCATGAGTTTGCCTATAGCTGTGGGAAGAGCCCGCTGCGTTCAGAAGACCAGTGGTGGGGGGTATTTGCAAGACCTGCTGGACCTCCAGTCATAGGCACACTTTTCCTTAACACAGCTGCTCTCGGATGTGACAGGGACAGACAGATATGTTAGTGGAAGACGACGTGGGAGGGTTTCGGGAATTCCATTGTCCATGGCATGTATGCAAAGTGTTTTCCCTGTCGGTGCTGTCTTCCTGCATTACAGCATGCATGCAGCAGGGTATGCGTGACACTTCTTTAATGGGGATCAGGGGGAGCTTTGGTGATTGACACATTTACATGGGGAACAATCAAGTCACCTTTTCCAGCAGCACATATGCCAAGAGAATCCCAGCCACTTGCAGAATGAAAAGGTGGTGTTATTGCTAGAGAACAACCAACACATGTCCTGATCCAAGCAAGGATTTAAGATGGAATCAATACCTGGAATATTATTTTGGTTTAAAAAAGCAAGAACAATCTTCCTCAATTTAAATAACCCCCAATGGGCCTTTTCTGGACTCTCCTCCCACTGACAGACAGACCTTACACTAGGGCATTCTCATGCAAGAAACCCTCTTAAATATCAAACACCACCACAAAAAAAGCCAAACGGTTTAAAAGAGTTTGCGCACATACCACATTCCTGCTAGGCACCGGCATTCATCTGCCTCATGAAAGCTCCTGGAATAACCAGGATCATGCACACATATTCTGCCAACACAATGTCATTGCCTATTTTTGAACACGTTTCAAAACACATTAAGCCGGGAGACTCCAGTTATGACTAGAGATGGATGTGATCACTGAGTCCTGGGTCCTAACACTCCAAACTTTGTAAAAGTTTGTCTCTGGATCAACTTCATGGCTGATTCCTGTTTCTGTAATGGCTGAATCAAAAAAGACTGACCTGGATCCCAATCTGAACTCTCTAGCTCTCTACCTAGGAGTTTATACCAAGCTCCTTACCATGGCATTCGAGTGCCTTTCTGGCTAGGGCCCATTAAATTCAGACTGATGCTGTCCACTCAGCTCTCAGACCTCCTTTCCTGCACAGCAGCTGACCAATTTCTAGCTGGTTGATGGCAGCCCCTGGATGCTGTTCAAAGCTGGTACCTTTTTTTGCAGCTGGGGTCTGTCTCTTCTGCTTCAGCCTGGAGCATAAAGAGCCAGTACTGGTAGAGACCAAAGGCCCTTTTCCCCTCCTCTAACCCTATTCTGAATTGCCCGAGAGAGAACTGCTCTGCTACATCTCCGTACATCAGCTAGGAAAGAATAAACAAATTGGAGAGACACTCAAGAACGAAAGGGATCCCCATTCCCCTCCTCCCACCCACCCAACCATTGCAGTCAAAGGTAACAAGATGACATGCTTACCACCCTATCAGTGTTGCTACTGTGAGGGAGGTGCATAGTGGGTATAACAGTAGTGGTGTGGGGTGGGGCAAATGAAGAACCAATGGATTTAGGGTAGGAAGTGAGGTGAGCTAAGAGAATGGAAGCAATAGGGTTTTTGAGACAGGGCATGGGAGAAATGTTTTACCTAGGGAGTGTTGCATGTGTCACTGACTGAGGTGGAACATTTTTGTTAAAGCTTTGCTAGCACGTCTCCGCTGGTTCTGTCCTGCTCAATGTGTTTCTGGCTGCTTCCCTCATAACTTTGGGAAACTGGTTGCAATTTCCATGCGAGAACAGCCTCATTTTTCAGGAGATTGTAGCTGCTTTCCACAGGGATGCCCCTTCAGCGGAAGCCCCACAACTCAGCTTCCCCACAAAGGTGGCTGAAGTGTAATTACAACAAGCACAAACATAGGTTTGTGGTGTAGGGCCATGCTCGTAAGTCAACAGTAATGGCTCCTGACATCAGTGAGCCCACCGTGTAACAGCAGACAGGGAGCCAGCGTGCCTGAACTATCTAACGTGGAGATGAGCCAATGCTGGATCTCTGGCTGTCATCCTCCAGCAAGGCAGGGCAAGAGGCACATGGGCTGGCCACTCGTAGGGACTATCCAGGAAGCTTTACACACAGTCCAGGAAGTCTCTTCCCCACCCCCCCCCCCGCCACTTCTCTTTCACACACATGCTGGTTTATATATTCATGTATTCTTAACAGAAACATTAGCTGCCATAATTGGCTCCATTATTGGGGGTTATTAGAGCTTTCAATCACTGCCTCTGTGGCCTCATGTAGTGCTAGGGAAATGCATGGGCACAACAAACAGGGAACAGGCATGACCAGCAGCAGAGCTTTTTAATTATTCTTTCTCTAGCTTGTTGCTGTGGCAACTTAAAAAAAAAAAGATTCTGGCAGGAACTGCAGCATGTGGAGAACTGTAAACTTCTCCGTTTGTGGAAAACAGTGGTCATGTCTCTGAAAAGCCAGAGAGAGACAGAGAAGGGCTCTTTTCAAAGCATGCTACAGCAAGAGCCAAAAAAGGTCTGCTAGCAAATTTATTCTCATGGCTGGCCTGGATCACTACTGGTCTTTACACACCAAAGCTTCCCAGAAGCTAATGTAGTGCAGGAGTGACGGGTTCTGGGAAGGAGTTCTTCTGAAATCAGCTGAATCATGCTGTATTTAGACCCTGGCAGCATAGGGCCTTCTTGCTTCCCCCACAAATATATTATGACCGAAGGAAGAGGCCTGTTCCAATAGCAGCTCTATGAAACTGAGCTTCTTTTTGATGAAAGATTCTGGATTAATATCCCAGGAGCATCAAGCTTTCCATTCATACATGGAAGAGAACAGCAAGAACAGGAGAAATTGTTGAGTTCTGAAAGCATTGCAATTTGGCCAGAAAACTTGTGCCTGATCTCATAAAAAGTGCCATGGAGTTCAAAACATTCAGCGTCCTCTGAGCAGTCAGAAGAGCAACAGCCATGGATATGGATATTGCATACCTGGATATTGTTTGAAATAAAGGAAATTTAGAAGGCCTTACTTTGTGCACTGAATTCTAGCATTCCAACATGAGGCAGGAATGACTATAAAAGGATATCAATATCAGTTTTAATTCATAACACAACATATCCAACAGCAATGTCCCCTAGCACCACTGTGAAGCATTCATTTAATGGGAAGAACTTTACTGTGTCCACTACACCATTTCCTGAAGGACCCAGACAGTTACTGATCAGGTTGGACCTTGCTTAGCATGCAAAATCCAACCAGGGCACAACCAAGAGGGCTAGTGCTGGCTGGCCAATTCTCACTCGGTAAAGTTTCAGTTTTGAACACATATTAAAACACAGGTTTGCTTGTCTCGGGAAAAGTGCAAGCCCACAGTGCAGGACATTGTGAATTCTCTTCTATGCTTCTCAGCCCATGTCCAAACTAACCCGCGGCATCGGCGGGTTAAAATCGATTGCTCGGGGATCGATATATCGCGTCTAATCTGGACGCGATGTATCAATCCCCGAGCGCGCTTACATCGATTCTGGAACTCCATCAACCCGAACGGAGTTCCGGAATCGACATGGAGAGCCGCGGACATCGATGCCGCGCCGTCTGGACGGGTGAGTACCTCGATTTTAGAAATTCGACTTCAGCTACGTTATTCACGTAGCTGAAGTTGCGTATCTAAAATCGATTTTAATACCCTAGTCTGGACGTGGCCATAGTGTGTATGGAAGAGCCATTAGATGGGGGAGGGGGAGAGAAATGGGGTGGATAGTGGATGCAGAGTAAAGAATGGCAGCAGTAGTAACCACTGCTCCTGCCACCGCCACCAGGATATTTGCTACAGAGAGATGCTGCCTTGTGAAAATGCACGAAGAGAATTTAAGTTTCCCTCTGCAGTCAGTGGCTCAGACGGTAATAACTTCCTGTGAGTTAGACTCACTTGTTGGGACTGATTTCCCCTGTGAAGGGAGCTGCAGAGAGGATGGGAGGTGCTCGTATCAGGTCAACAGGGGAAGCAGACATTCAAGCTAGACACATTGTAATACAACCTCTATTTCCTCCCCTTCCTCCACAGGTGGCATGAAGGCTCATGGCTTCCTGATCCTCACCTCAGCGGTCACGGAACTGAACTGCATTAATGATCTTGGGGTGAATTTTTTAAGCAGACTGACAGCAACTTCAGTAAAACAGGAACTGTAAAACTGCACCTCAGCCAAAGGGGAGCTTTACCCAGGGCAGAAAGGAGGCACTGGCCAGACCTACATGTGGTCTCCATAGCTGCACACCAGCCCTGCTCTGTGCAGCAGTAAAGAGTCTGCAAGGTGATGAAGTGGGAAAGAGCTATTCCAAAGTGTTAACATCATTAAATTCTCAGTGTAAGTTTCTAAATCTCCAATTATTTAAGGGAAAACACCCTTACAAAGAAAACAGCAGTCCTGCAAACCCAAAAGGCAGAAAAAGCCTGGAAAGTCATAGTCAAGTTACACTTAGAAACACACCCAACCACTAGATATTCAAGAGAGAGACACAGTTTTAAAGGGACTCAAACAACCTTAACTCTGCCTCATGCCGTTACAACCTATCATACAGACGTTGCCTATAAGATGAAGACATTTTGATCCAGAATTGTTAATGAAGGGTGTTCAGATAAGAACTTTAAGGAGTTAAGGAGTGGCTGTGGAAATCTTAAGTCTGCTTTGTGTAACTTGCCTGTGTAGTCAAGGAACTCATTTTGTAGATGTGCTATAGCTCCCTCCAGTCCAATTCCAACCAGTCTGTACCTCTGTTGTGCATGAAAGGTATTCTGCACATCAGAAACCTCATTATGCTGTGGGGGAGTTGTCCTGAAGAAGAATCCAGGTCCTGATTATTTTTGGTGAACAAATAAAAAGATTACTTCTGTCCAGCACTGGCTTATGATTTTGAAGGTAAGAGTAGTGCTGCTTTAACGCTGAGACACATGCACTTCGGTTTAAATGCTACAGCTGAGAAAAATCAGTCTATCAAATAAGAGCTAGAAAGGCCATACAGAGCACTTCTCAATTTCCAGAGGCACTGATGCAGTGAAGATATATGTTGCTTGAGGATAGGATTGTCACCTGGCTTCGGGTGGTGATACAATGGCAGAAGTTAAGGTTGGGCATGTGGTTTTCACTATGCACATCTATCCAGTTTATTTCATATTTTGAAGGTGTCCAGCATCTTAGCATCTACGCATTTCCATATTTTTAAACATTTGTGTTTTTTGAGAAAACTGCAGTGTTCCTTCACAGGTCAGGTCACTTTGGTAGTTCATAGATATTAACCATCTTATCTTCATGGGGGGGCGGGATTGGTGTTGGAATTTTCTTAGGATTTTTAACATATTTATAAAATACATCATGACAGGAATCCGTATGAAGGCTACAAGCTGCACACAGTATGGTGGACTCCAGCCTGTTTCACTGGAGAGCTTGGCAGAAAGCACCTCGCTCCAAAAGGTGATTTAGGATGTGCTACAACAAGGACAGTGGGGGCACCTGGCCTCTAACCAATACTGTGCAGTAGCTGAAAGGAGCTCCCTGCCTGAGCAACCTTCCTGTTCCAGTTACTGAAAGCAACAGAGGAGGTCTAATCCCCCAAACAGAGCACAAATTAATTTATTCCACGGAGTTCTTCTAACAGTGGATTTATAACCCTGTCATCAGCAAAAGACCTTATGGGCTATGTCCCCCCCACCCATCGTCTCAATAGCACACTGTGTGGTTTTGGATGATGGCATGAGAACCACTGCATCTGGCTCTGTCCATTACTGCTCGGTGCTAACAGACCTTAGTACGACCAAATTCTATCAGAAGGACGTGTATTCCATCTGATTGCATCTCTCTTCCTCTACTGTAAGTTCCTTGTCTTGTTAGATTGTACATTTTTTGGACTGAGGGCTGTGTTTTTGCATGCAACACTTTGCAAGAACTACTGCAATACAAATATGAAAACATGATTCTAATATTCCTCTCTGAGAGAGCTCTTGGTGCCTAGATACCATAGGCATTTTCAAAAGGTTGATAAAGATCATTGACGTAGCCTGGCTGTAGTTTACTACCTAGGCAGGTATTCTACAGTGCTCACAGGAGCTGCCCCTGGTTAGGAGTCTTGGGTTAGCAGGAGTCAGAAATTTTTCCATTTGCCTTGGGCCAAAAAGCAAATTGATTAGTTAAAACACCGTCCTCGCGGGGCTGTAGGCTGCAGAGCAGAACTGAGGATCTTGCAGGAAAGGAAGGGAAAAGCCTGGCCCTGCGCAGGCCATTTCCAGTCCTGTTTACTCAACTATTAGTGAGGGTGGCTTCTTCTTAATTTATTTACATAGAATGCTTCCGTAACCATCTGCTCTTAAGCTAAATGAAAAATTATCTTTTTCCTGTCACTATGGAGGCTCCCTTGGATGTTCTTAATAATGCAAAAAAAAATCTATCATTTTAATGCAGGCAGCTTGGCTAATAAAAATGATCTGTGCTATTTGTAATTATGCCACAAATACAATGCAAACAAGCAATGTCTCCCTGCAGAAGCACAAGAAGCCCCTCTTACCAATCGGGGCCCAGAGATGACAGGATGGGAGGCTGATCTGGTGAACCTCAGTGTCAGATGGCTACAAAGAACTCAAGGAGTAGGCAATTAAAGGGAACAGCAGATTAGGATGACTTGCTCCAATTATTCACTCATTTAACTGGTGTTAGGGCCCGATCCTTCAATCAAGTTTGCCTAGGCCTTATTTTGACAAAGAACATTCTTCAGAGTCTTAATATAAATTTAATCTCAAATCTCCAAATATCAAATGGGTAATTCTATTCAGGGGCGGCTCTAGGGATTTTGCCGCCCCAAGCACAGCAGGCAGGCTGCCTCTGCCGGTTTGCCTGCGGAGGGTCTGCTGGTCCACCGAAGCTGCGGGACCAGCAGACCCTCCGCAGGCAGCCGCCAAAGGCAACCTCTCTGCCACCCTCGCAGCGCCAGCAGAGCGCCCCCCACGGCTTGCTGCCCCAAGCATGCGCTTGGCGTGCTGGGGCCTGGAGCCACCCCGATTCTATTTTAGGTACGTATCTGGCCCCCATTACTGCATCTCACAACCTTTGATGTATTTATCCTCAGAACATCTCTGTGAGATAGGAAAATGCTGTTATCCGCATTTTATAGATGGGAAAACTGAGGCACAGACAGACTAAGTGAATTGCCAAAGGTCACACAGGAAGTCTGCAGTAGAGCAGGGAAATTAACCCAGGTCACAAATCCATTAATGAAAAATATTTAAAGTAGGACCCACATAAAAATATTGCATTAAAGTGATGAGCCTCAGAGTTGGCAGTTGCTGACTATTCTATAGATGGCAACAATGCTGCTGGTGCTCTAATTCAGTGTATTCTGGTGAAGAAGGCACTGGACTAGGAGTCAAGACACCTAGGTTCTATTCCTGGCTTTGACACTGACCTGTTGTATACATGGTGGCAAGTCACTTACACACTCTGTGCCTCAGTTTCCCAATCTGTAAAACGGAGATACTTCTCTTCATTTGTAAAATGCTTTGAGATCTAGGGATGAAAGATCAAACTGGGTACGGAAGGAAATGTTTTTCTCTTCTAAAGAGCATGGTGGGAGGAGGAGGATAGGCTAAACATACACCTCAAATTATATAAATAAAATGTGACCATGTCCTTTTATTAAATAATGTGATTGTTAAAGTAACACGAGTAAAGAAAGCTGATCAATGTCCCGGAGATTTTCAAACAATTCTGCAGAGAGGTCAACATTGTAAGAAACAAAATGTGAACAAACTGGGAGCCCAGAACATGCTATGAATTTCTATAATCCAAAGATCTAATGCAACTTTCATGTGTTATGTAAAAAATATATAAAGTTACTGTTCTGAGAGTGAGGCTAGGGGCAGGGATAGTGTTGCCAACATTTTAATCTCACAAAACTGAACACCTTCCCCTGCCCCTTCCCTGTGGCTCCACCTCATCCCTCCTCCTGCTCACTCCATCCCCCCTCCCTCTGTTGCTCACTCTGCCCCACCCTTACTCACTCATTTTCACTGGGCTGGGGGATGGGGTGCAGGGAGGGCTGAGGACTCTGGCTGGGGTGTGGGCTCTAGGATGGGGCCAGAAATGAGGAGTTCAGGCTGTGGGAGGAGGCTCTAGTCTGGGGCAGGAGGTTGTGAGGACTCCAGCTGGGGGTATGGGTTTTGGGGTGGGGTTGGTGATGAGGGGTTCAGGGTGCAGGAGGGGGCTCTGGGCTGGGGCAAGGGGTTGGGGTGCAGGCTCCAGGAGGGAATGTAGGTGTGGGAGAGGGCTCAAGACTGGGCACGGAGTTGGGGCATGGAGGAGGTGGGAGATGCAGGCTCTGGGTGACGCTTACCTTGGGCTGCTCCCCGGGCCTCTGAGAGAGGCGCAGCCAGGCGGCTGTATGGGTGTATATTGCCTCTGCCTGCAGGCACCACCCCTGGAGCTCCATTGGCAGGAACTGTGGCCATTGGGAGCTGTGGAGCCAGTGCTCGGGACAGGGTCAGCGTGTGGATTCCCCCTTGCTGTGCCTTCACCTCAGATCCAAGGGACATGTTGCTGCATCTGGCGAGCTGTGCAGAGCCGGGCAGGGAGCCTGCCTTAGTCCCACTGTGCCACTTACTGGACTTTTAATGGCCCAGTCAGCAGTGCTGACTGCAGCTGCCAGGGTCCCTTTTCGATCAGGTGTTCTGGTTGAAAACCAGACACCTGGCAACGCTAGGCAGGGAATTATCAGTTTGAGGACAGGATTAGGACTTTAATCCTAGCTCTGCCACTGACTGGTTTTAGGGACTTTGGCAAGTCACCAGCTCCTTTTCTGTTTTCATTTTTAATTCTGTAAAATGAGAATAATGATATTTACTTATTTTGTGAGAGGTTGAGAGATATAATGGTTAATGTTTGTCAAGTACTTTAAAAGACAAAAAGCACAAAGGATTACAATTATCTGCTAGACAGCTAAGGGAGCGAGTCGCAAATGTCCAAAATCTGCCTTTTGGTATCACTCTGGGCTAGCCTGCTGTGAACAGATTGGCTCCTCTCGGACAGAAGTAAATCTCACTTGCAGGTATTTCTGGGAAACACCCAAGCTGCCTCCAGCTGTGAGAACAGATCTTGCAAAACACAATCTGCTATACCCTGTGCTATGCCAGAGGAACTGACCCATGAGGAAGAGGAGTGTGGTAGACAGTGGCTCTGAGACAATCACAAAACTGCAGGACGATGGGAGTGGACAAGAGGTGAGGAGCATTATTGGCTGATGTGGTATATTGAGGTTACAGATGCACACAGATGATTGACACGGATGATATCTCACCCATGGAGGGAGGTTATTAGAGATAAGCCAAGCTACTTTTAAAAATAACTCTCTGAATAGTCATGGAGCTGACGTTGGTTTGTACCTGGGCAGGGAAGATTGAGGGCTGGCAGACGGGCTTCTCTCATGGATCAGATGCTTCAATTATACTTGCAGCACACACAAGCAGCAGGCTGCGGAGCTGAGATTGGTTCTGGAAAACTATCAGATTGAAGAGCAGCATCTTCAAATTTACCAGGGTTTTTGAGTGACAAGGCACAGGCACGTGCAGGAGGAGGCTAGGCGAGACAGAGGTCATGTTACATCGTGTAACAGTTGCTTTCCCTCCCCCATCTTATTTTTCCAGTCTCATCAACAATTTTGCTTTGCATTGTTTCAAATCCTATTAATATTCATAAGTGACTTTCCATTGTTTGCACTTTTCTATCAGGCACACAGCTCTGATCCCCACTTGTCTTAATAGGATTCAAAGCTCATGAAATCAGATCTTATTAGTGAGTCTCCATCAGACGCCATCAGCACTGTGGTACCTCAGCCTCCGTTCCTGCTAAAATGACATGGGAGTCTTTCACAGCAGTAAAATCTGTAGAGGTCTTAATCTAATATGACTTTTCAATCTGAACTGCAGAAACAAATAGGAGTAAAACACTTAGTGCAGAAAACTCTATTGAATTAAATGGCAAAACCCTTCATTAACTCAGAGTTAAGGATGTTGGTGATAGCTTGTGGCCTTCCAGAACATCAAGTTCAGCCAAACTCAAACTTCTGAAAACCAGAAAATACGGAGTGAAGGTAAATGCGTACACAACCTTAACACTGCCCCCTTGGAGCTGGTAATAGCCACTGGGAATAATCTGCATACACTCCAGCTGCATTCACTGTGTTAGCTGTAGCTGCATTGAATGGCGGAGAAATAAAATGGGGCAGCTTGGAAAAGCTGGGATTGTGATATGGTGAGATCATTGTGTGTGTTACCAAAGGAAAAAGGTGCATGTGTACCTTAAGGGTGCATCGTTTCAACTCAGAATTGTGGAAGTTGTGTTAGCAGTGGGGCACTGGGGTCTTCTCATCATGGGTATTGTCAGTAGTGAGGTGGGATATGAAAGCAGCCTGTGGATTTAATGATGAGGAGGGAAAGCATAGGTTTAGGTGGTATGCTGTGTGAAGAGGTTGTAAAAGGGTATGAAGTGGTTGTTAAATTTTACAAGTGTGGCATTCTGTCAGAGAAGTAGGCTCAGTGTTTGAGTGTAGGACAAATGCAGGTAGTGTCTGTCCATTACAGTGAAAATGGAGTGTGTTTGTTTATGGGTGTTGTGGGGCATCACTCCAACAGGGCAGAGTTAAGGTTGTGTGGATGCTTACTGTAACTCTGTATTTCAAGGTTTTCAGATGTTTGAGTTTTGCTGAACTCGTTTTGCAAGTGGCACAAGATATCACCTGGCAATCTTAGCTCTGTGTTGAAGTTTTTTTTGCCATTGCCGTTTTTTAAACAGAAACAAAAATGTTTGTTGGTAGGACTTAGTGATCACTTAGATAGTTATAATTCTGACCTAGGTTTGTAGTTGATTTAGTGTGGCTGTGTAATAATAAAAAGATCTAGCTTTTATACAGATTGCTTTTCACCAGCATATCTCAAAGAACTTCACACCATTATGCCCACTGTATAGACAGGAAACTGAGGCCTCGAAAGTTGGAGTGACTTGCCCAAGGTCATGCTGCAGGCCAGAGGCAGAACTAGGAATAGTTCCAGTCCAGTGGTCTTTGCATGGTTGGTATGTGACTCCTCAGTGCTCGTCTCCCCTCCAGTACACTGTTATAGTGGAATGCAGATAACTGTCAGCCTTGGAAATGTTTGTAATGCATAGCTGCTAAGAGTGTGGCTGAGAAAAATCTGAACCATGGTCTGTGCCTGAAAACCTCAACAGTTTTATTACATGGTTGTTACAGTAACGTTAAGCATGGGGAAGAAGACTGGTGTGTCCCTGTTCTTCTCCAATCTCTGCCCCATGATTCCACCTCCCCTCCCCCTCCCATCCCTTTAAGCCATTAGTTGGCAACTTGGCACTGGAGAAGCCATTAAGATGGAAGAGGTTGCTCCTTGCTGACTCCTGCTCAATGCTGCTCCTTGCATATACCACATTGGAAGGCCACACACTATCTTGGTCATAGAGACTGATCTGCACACTGAGTTGGGCCCCCTCCCTCCCACTACCTATTCCAACTGGGACTCCTGCCCCTGCTTTAGGCAGGCTTCTGCAGCCTGCCACAGGTCCACCTAGTCAGCTTCTCCTCCAAACTGCACCCCTGCCTCAGACACTCTGGTTAGCCCCCTTCCATACCACACAGGGGTGATGTGTATCTTTATTATTCATTTTCTGGATTTCAGATGTTTACATTTGAATAATCTTTGGTCCTCCCATCCCAGATCCCCGTTCACATGGAGAGGTTCTCAGCTCCCCCAGAAAGGCAAGCCATCCTCCAGAACCTGGCTCCCATGGGTGGGGGCAGGGAGGGAGGGGGTCAGACCTCTATAGATGAGCATGGCCGCCCACATTCTGGCACACACACAGGGAGGCAAGGAGCAGGGCTCAGACACCCTGGGGGCAGAGACTGCAGATCCCAGCTCACATGAGGGGGGGAGGAGGGGCTCAGACCCCACTAGAAAGGCAAGCCTCCCCAGAACCCAGGTCAAATGAGATGGCACACAGAAGAGGGTCAGTCCCACATAGATGGACTTGGGTCCATTCCCCAGGTCCTGGCACACAGGGAGTGGGGCTCAGATACTTCTGGGGCAGGATCTCCCAGATCCTAGTTCACAAGGAGGGTAGGCTGAGGGGCCAGACCCCTTGATCCTGGCACAAAAGGAGAGAATGTGGGTCTGACATGTGCCCCCGCCCCTACTCTCCCCCTGCCACTCACCCCACATCTCCTTTCCAGTGTCCCTCACCCTTCCACTCTCATAAGCCCTCTAACCTTTCTCACCTCCCCTACTACTCACCCCCATTTATCTCCCTCCCCTTGATGCAGCCCCAAACTCCTCACCCCTGTTCCCTCCACTACTCCACCCCCTAGGATGCCCTTCCCCTGCCAGCAAACTTTTGCATTTCTTTTTACAAAAATTACATTCCCCCAAAATACTCCCCCTTCAATAGAGAGAGATTTTAGCACTATGCTATCCAACCTTTTCTAAATTTCTGCCCAGGGTGGGGCTTGGCCTGAAACTGGTTGAGTTGGTCAAGTTCAAAGGACTACTGCTTATTCCCTTGAGCAATCCAGCTAGTGTGAAACTTGGAAGGCTAACAATCCTGTTAGCTCCTCTGTCCATGCATGCTCAGTGTAATCTATAAGGTATGAGAATAGGCTTGAGAGCCTTAGCATGCCTAATTAGAGAAGCAAAGTTTTTCATACATTATAATTTGATTTCCTCCAAAGGACTACAGGGCATCATGCACTCTCTTAGGGTAATCCTAGAGCATTTGAGACCATGGTGTGATGATCTGTGCCCTGGTTTGATCTCATCTGTGAGCAAAAATAGGTGGTCAGAATCTCTCGATCTTAGGAAAGGCTGTTTTTTCAGAAGCTGTATCTCAGGAACCCCTTGGTGAAATGACCCCAAATTTGACTAATTAACAGAACTCCACACCTCCATGAGGCACACCAAGTTTCAAGGCAGTCTGAACAAACAATGATGTAGATTTTAGAGCACTTAGAAGAGTTGGGTTTTAAACAGGAACTTGGTTTTAACAAACTATAGCAGAGCTCTTGCTCTGCTATAAAGCTGCTGATTCAAGTGCCATAGAATCACAGCCATTAGAGGTGGAAAAGACCTTGAAAGCACATTTCCAATGCTGAATTACAATAAATCTGAGAGAACAATGGTACTGGCTCATTAGCACCCCTTATCTCATTGATAAAAGACTGCTGACTTTACCCCAAAACGATTCCCTTTCAGATTGTCCTTCCTAAAGGGCAGAATTCTTGGCTCTCCCCCAGCTGCAGTGTACCAATGCATAGCCTTGCCCCTGAGAACTAGTATAGACTCGTTCCCCTATGCACAGATAGAATTCCGAGGAACGAGCGGGAAAAGGCACTACTGCAAAGTGGTTACCTTCTTACTCTGCTCCCTGCCTCTCCTCAGATCAGAAATTTCTGACGCACAAATTGTGACTCCTCTTGGCCCACAGAGCCAATACAGAAAAGTAAGATTGATTTTACAGTGTCTTATGCATCATCAACAAGGATGCTTTGCACTCCTAGAATACCTGCCCTAAATCCTGTTTTGTCTTCTGCCTCGTACATCATCACTGGAGGTAAAAACTCTGCATGTCGATTTTCAGTTCCCAGGTGGAGTCTGTGGCAGTGGCAGAAAGAAAAATCATATTTTGAGTAGATAAGTAGATTTAGTCCGGAAGTCAGTGAGTGAGAATAAATTCCCAAGTGTCACGTTTGCACTTTCCCTGACTAGAACGGTCCATTAACAAAGTAATTTAAAAAGAATTCATATCAGTAATAGCTAACACAGGTCTTGATAGCAGCCTCTTACCCTTTGACTAAGAACTACTTAAGCCTTGGCCCTGAACTACGCCAGTTCTTTCTGCTTAATTAATGACCTTCATTCTGTATCAACAATAACAAAGAGTAATCTGATGGAAAATTGCTGACCCAATATTCTGGCCACCTCTAGAATCGAATTTGACAGAGTTGCACTCTAGTGTACCTCCTGCTGTGGATACGCAGGTGTACTAAATCTTGCAAAAGATCACCTCTTACTTGGACAGACCGTTAAGACATGTGACAAGACCTATCAAATTCCAAATTGCTGAGGATAAAAGACAGGATCTAATAATAGGCCTCCTCATCCCCAAGAAGTGAAAAAGTTCCCCAAATCCAAAAAGTGGATTAGACAGCGTGTTTTATTACTTCTATATCGCCATAAGGCCCTGGACGCAAGTGGTTTGCCATAGTAGGCTTATTGCAGAGCGCACATTCTGAGATGGAAGGAGTGACAGGTATCTTGCCTTTGGTTGCTTCTGACTGGTGTAGGTGTAAATGTTTCTGACCTGTAATGTGAAAGTCAAGGGAAGAAGAAACCTGGTGCTGTTATGACCTATACATATGCTCCAGAAGTTCAGCCATGTGACAAAACTCTCCACTTGCTAAGACCATAAGGATTCTTTCAGCAAGCATTGAAAAGATTAAGGGGAACTGGCCTGTTGGTTGACACTGTAGAACAGAATATGCATGAAGACCAAGGGATACTTTTTAGTTTCAAATGTGTACTCAGATATTTGAACAATAAAATTACTATATAAGTCCTACACTGAAACTAAACTAGGAGAAAATATCAGTGTGCAGGGTTGGCCCTTCTAGTACTCCAAACAAGAGAATTATTGCATCCACTATGGAATTAGGAAAGGCTGGCATCAAGCTGCCTAGAATCTTGAAGAAAATTGCAATCTAGCAGCCCCACCTATGAGTGGACAGAGAGGAGAAGGGATTTTCACTCGTAAGACAACTTTCTGAGCTCCCTTTCTGTCACAGGGAAGTTGTCCATCCTCTTTGAATCTAAATATCCTTTCTGGAATTCTGGATCTGATTTATTTACAGACCTCACAAGATGCAGATCCACAAATAACCCAGGAGCAGAATGTCAGGAAGCTGCAGCAGTTGCTAGCTCAAGGTTATATGTATGGCAAACTAAAATATTAGCCCACTGGAGTTTGATTAAGAATGCCCTCTAGATCCTAAACATCTTCAAATAAATAAATGCAAAATTCCCCCAAGCTCTCCTATCACTGTCACTGATAAATGGAACAACCCCTTATCTTCATATAGCAGTCATTGTTTGTGTAGTGCCTGGGCGAAAATGATGCTTTGTGTTCCTCTGCAGTATTTAACTAGAACTTTAAGAAACATTGCTCCCAAAGCCATACTGACATCATCGTGGATGCTGTTGCATAAACAAGGAAGTAAACAACAAACAACAAAATCATGTTAATTTCAAGCTCCATTAGAAAGCAGAGTTAGACTGGGAGAAAAATCAGTGTTTGTCCAGTAGAAAAAAAACAACACTGGTAGGGAGAGAAGTGTGGTTTTCAAGCTTCTGAGAGGATGTAAAAATCAAGGCACTCACTCTTAACTAGAGTGAAAATTCTTTTCTTATCACAGAAGTTATGTGATTTTGACAAGAATTATTCTAGCCCTAGATACTGTCTAGCAACTTTTTCTTTCTTTATACGTTTGATCAGCTCTGACACTAGGACCAATTGATTTTCTTTTTCTTTTTTTTTTAACTCTCTAAAGATGTTGTCAATTCTGGTTTGTTCTGATGAATTCTACAAATTCTGCACCAGTTACATACAGATCTCTCTGAGCTGACTTCAGGTTTAGCTGTGCTGGATAACAAGCAGAGAAAAGATAATTCATAGGTGTTTCTAGTTGTCTGCGAAAGTCTTATTCACTGTGTCAAACAAATCTAAAAGGGCTTTGGGTCTGACCTTCTAAAGCATCTAAAGTGAGGCCTGCTAGAGTTAAAAAAAAAAACCTTTGCTGATCTCCTTTAGGGAAGCAGCATTGTGAAATTACTAAAGAAATAGCAGTTTTCCACTGAATGAAGTTTATTCATCTTTGCGTAAAACTGTAGTAATTGGCTACCACGGCTGTATTAATTTATACAAACTGAACAGATTTGTAAAGCTCTGGGAATTTTCAAAGAGCCAACTAAGCTGCACTATCTTGTCTGTAAATTCACCCAAACACCAGGACCTAACGAACAACAGTGCCACAATTTTCCACTTCCTATCAGTGTCTCTATATGTTATAGGGCAAATTCTGTACTCAGATGTGCACTGATTTAGTGCTCCATTTGAAGTCAATGAGATCGGCATGCATGTGCAATCAATGGCAGAATTGTTTTTCTCCTGAATTTTGACCACCCCTCTCAACACCCCACCCACAGCATTGCCAACTTTAATATTTAAAAACTGGACACTCCACCAGGAGTGCTGGAACCTCCCCCCGCCTTGCATCTTCTCCCCAAGGTCTCGTCCTCATCCATGCCCCTGAGGGCCCTGTCCTGCCTCTTCCTCAACAGCCCTGCCCTCGTTTGCTCCTCTTCCCCTCTCTCCCCTGTGGCTCGCTGCTTTTCCCTTCTTTCTCCCTGGGTTGGGAGGGACTTGTCTGTGGAGACAGGGTTGGGAGCTGTAGCCACCTGAAGCAGGTAGGAGACAGCCCCAGCTGAGTAGGAGCTGGTGTGGGTGACGACCCGGCACTTCCCTGCCTGCAGTAACTGGACTTTGGGTGTCTGGTCAGTTGATCTGATCGGACACTGTTGGGTCCCCATTTTCGATTGGACTTTCCAGTCATCATGTGCACTACATTCTCCTTAAAAGAACAGTAAGATTTTCTATTGTTCAACCCCCCACACCCTTAACAGTGGAATAGCTAAGTTAAAATAATATATTAATTAAAGCTGTCGATTAATTGCAGTTAATTCATGCAATTAATTAAAATAATTGTGATAAAAAAGTAATTGTGATTAATCACACTATTAACAATAGAATACCAAATAAAATTTATTAAATATTTTACGATGTTTTCTACATTTTCAAATATATCGATTTCAGTTACAACACAGAATACAAAGTGTATGGTGCTCACTTTGTAATTATTTTTTATTACAAATATTTTCACTGTAAAAATGATAAACATAAGAAATAATATTTTTCAATTCACCTCATACAAGTACTGTAGTGCAATCTCTTTATTGTGAAAGTGCAACTTACAGATATAGTTTTTTTGTTACATAACTGCACTCAAAACAGAACAATGTAGAACTTTAGCGCCTACAAATCCACTCAGTCCTACTTCTTGTTCAGCTAGTCGTTGAATAAATGGTATTCTATTATTAACAGCACGATTAATCATGATTAATTTTTTTAATTGCATGATTAATCTCAATTCATGTTTTTAATCGCTTAACAGCCCTAATATTAATATTTCTGTATTCCGGCTGGACATTAAGAATCCTTTGTTAGTACAGTTTAAAAAAAGAAAAGAGATACAGACATATGGAGATTATACATGCACAATGGAAGGCACAGAAGTTTAGAGCTCTGGAAGATTAGATTGTCAATGCACTGGAATTTAATACATATGTACTGTACATTATGGCATGCATGCACAGACCACTGAAAGCACAGCTTTGGGATTTTATAACAAACTAAACCTATGTTGCACAATAACCCTAGAAAGTCCTTCTTTCCTTTGGGGAAGTAATAATTTACCCTTTTGGCCCCAATAGAGTAGGTCACAGTCTTCACAGCAGTGCCACAAGTGACAAAACCCTGCCCTGAAAAGACCAGAGAGGCGCACTCAGCACAGACTACTTACTAAAGGGTCCACATCATTAAAGGCTAATCCTTTTGTCCTCTGGCAGCAGCATCCCACCCATTCACAAATCAGAATCATCACCAAGTATGGAAAGTAGCAACTAGTACATTGGCCCATGGTTTGCTATCAAGTAAAGTTGGACTTTTGGAAACCAGACAGACACCAGGGTCAATGCACCAGGAGTTCAAGCTTAGCTCTCAGCACCAATGGATTCTCGACTTGCGTCCGTCTGTTATTAACAGGCATGTTGCCATCACCAAAAGATTGACACATGAAAGTGAAATGCATAAGACAAACTAGAATGACATATCTGGGTGTCTAAAGCACACCATCAGGATCAGTAAGCTTCTCTTGTGATTTACTAAGCAAGCTAATGATTTCTAGAGCTGGTTGGTTTGGTGCATGACTCATGACAGGTTTCTAAACTGTGATTTTCAGTGAGTTCTAGCAGAAGTGAATGTTCTCAGACAGGGATTTCTGAGAGAAAGCGTGTGCTGACAAATGAAATGGACTTTGTGAAGCTCTCTTTTGTCTAAGATCCCACTCATATATTGTATATACTAGCTGCAGACACACGCACGAACCTGCAAGTTACACCACTGGGTGAGAATGATGCAAACCTCAATGAAGAGGCATCATCTATTATACATGACTGATTTAAAAAAATCAAGGCATTTCTGAGAAAGAAATTAGGTCAGTAATTGCAGAGATCTGTTCTCTGTGAATAGCTTTAGAACATATTCAGTGTTTACAGACAGACACACAAATCTAAACTAAAACACAATGAAAATCTGTCTTTAACTTAGAATTTTCTGCATTTTCACAGTTTTAAACAAAACCTCCAAGGGAGTACATTCACCTTGTTTTTCCTTAGATTTTATGGCAGACATACATTATGCGTCAGAAAAAAAATCTGTTGGTGCACTTGTAAAACAGAAGCTACAGTAGCTAGGTATAATGGGGGAATAAAAGATTCAGTATGAACTCTGCATTTATAAAAACTGGTTTCTATATTATAGATAAAATAGCTGTATTTAAGGATGCAAAGTGATTTCCATTATAAAGCTCTATTCTCATATCCCCATAATTTTGCAAAATTTACCTTTTGACCTTAAATTTTACAGGCTTGGTCTCTGCCCAAAGATACATATTTTCTGGGAAGTTTGATTTAAAAAGTTTCAGCTATTTCTGAATGTATTGATAGCTAAAAGAAGGCAATTTTCTTAGGTTGCAAGATTTTTTCCTCAATTTTTAAAAACAGTCCTACTATTGAAGACTTGAAAGTTGCAGTTGGCAGGGAATGAGTTCTCCCTAAAGGATTTAGAAGATTAATCTCTGATGGACTCCCCGGCATGGCCTGATTCAAATGGGAATTAGTGTTCATTTGATCAAATTATGTGTTTGAAAATGCATACTGAGCATGCACAGGAGAGTTTTCTGTTAATGTCATTAGGGATGTGATCCTGTCACGTGCCAAGTACTCTAGCCTGGTCTGACAACACACTTGAGGATGTACTTTAAGCATGCGAATAGTCCCACAGAAGTTAATGGGGATGTGACTCACATTCCTAGAAGTTAAGCAGGTGCTTTGCTGGGTCAGGCAAGAGCGCTCAGTTCTTTGCAGGATCAAGCCCAGGGTCAGCACCTAAACAAGGAGGGGCTGTACATACGAATCAATAGTTACCTGCACACTAGAGTCCTGAGTCCCCTTAAATGTACTGAACTAGCTCAGCTGCCTTTTCCTGGTGTTTCAAGAAACCCAAGATTTGGCCCATTCTTCTCCCTAGTCTCCAGGGGCCTTGGGCAAGGATGGAAGCATTGCCTTGGGATCTCACTAAACAGTCTCAGATTGTGGAATTTACAGGTTCTGTTTGCAATTATTTTTGCAAGCCAGCAGCGTATTGAAGTCCCAGAGGCCAAAGATGCCTATTTTGAGTTTTTGCCTCCCTTCACTCCCCCTCCCACGCACATTATTATTGGGTCAACCTAGGAAATTAAATGAAAAAAAGTTACATTAATACAACATTAAGGTTGTGAACTCAAGAGTCAGGAATAACTAAAATTAAGGTTGAATGTTTAAGCATAATTCTTCCCCCTGAGCGTATGCATTATAATACTGTCTTTAACTAGCTGTTGACAGACTGTTTCTCAGATAGAATATACTACTTTTTCAACAATGTTAGATACACTTGTGAAGCACTTTGTAGTACTGTGTACATGAAATAAACACTGAAATTACACAATAAGTAAACTATACAGACATAATTTAATACAGATTAATTTTGTGGAAGAATGGTAACTTGGTGGCACATATAGATCACTGAAATTTGCAGATAATTCCCTAAATTACAGCTAAGGAATGCGGCACTGTGCATTCGTGCACATGTCAGTTAGGTTCCTGGCTAGAAAAGGAAATGCATAATATATGGGTACTTGCAAAATGATTGAAATAAATAACTTACTGAGGACAGCTATAAAAAGTTTAAATCAAAGACATTCTGATAGTTAAATCAGCCTAAGTATACATGAATGAGAAAATACGACAAGATGCTACACAAGTGTAGCTGAAGCTGCAGAAACATATCATATGCTAACATGTTGTATTATTTGAGAAATAGTATGTCATGTGATTAACTACAGTTCTGCAATGCATATAAAAAAAGGGCAGAGATATGCCAAAGCTGAATGTAGGCATTTCCTGTTTTTTTCATGCTTCATCTTACAACTTTAAAGTTCTCTTAACATAGTTTTTTGATGGACTATACATACACCTGTACATTCTATCAGTCTGTCCACACTAGAAGTCTACAACTCTATGAAAACAGGGCCTACAAAGGAATCACTGCTGACTCCAAACTGCTGCAGCTTTAGCATGAGCCTCTCAGCCACCCACCAAGAGCTGTTTCCTAGTGCATTTTCAGCTCAGGAAACACAAAGTGTCACAAGTAGGTGAATGAAACACCGATAGCCAAGCTGAACCCATTCACCTGCTGGCAGAACTGCTTCTAAATGAGAAGCTGGAAGAGGAACGAACCCCACTTGCTGCCAGCACCAGGTGGTACAAATCTGCTGAGGCCCATAAAACAGATAAATGAATATTTGATAGAAATATAATTGGAGAAAGTAAAAGCTGCCGTCAGCCTAACAGTGAAATACACTGGTTAGCTGACCTCTTGGAGAAATAAATCTGCAGTGCGCACTAATTATATCCAGCCTGTAACTTGAAAAACCCTCCAAAACCAGTTCCTGAAGAAGCAACATAAACCTTTAACAGGAAAAAAATTTACTGTACACCAAGGCTTTGCATTGCAGAGGTCACTGGTGTTGTAATTTAATTGCCTGCCCTATTAGTACTGCCCAGACATCATGTTGCACTGATGTACTTATGCTACTGCAGCAGGCTGAGGTACTGCCAGGCTTTAAGCAATCTCTTACATGGGGCTAGCTATTTGGTTTTATCCTAAGGACAGCAGTGAAAGGAACGAGGCAAGACTAACTATGAAAGTTTGTCTTCAAGGAGTGGGCACCACGAACAGGATGCTAGAACAAACACACCTAGTGGATTTGATATAAACGTTCATAGAGGGCTTTGCTGGGCTGCAAACAAAAAGTAGCAGGAAAAGGAAAGAGAAATTAGGACACAGAAGGTAAGGGAGAAATACAATTTGAGACTTTGATGGAGTATTGCAGGCAGACTCTACACCTCTCATCAGCCAAATTGCCTCTTTCCCAAGCTAAACCACTGGAAGGAAAATGCCGGAATCTCAGCTGGGGTTTGTGGGGAGCCAAGACCTAGCCATGGTTACCCCCCACTCAACATCCCCTCTCAGAGCCAGAACTGTGCAAGGGAGACCCCCCATACACATACACTGGCCATGGAGACCGAGGCCCATGTATGTCCTTATGCAAGCCAGGGAAGAGAAAATGCTGGGAGGAGCCATCAGAGACTAAGTGGCAGGACGGAGCAGAGAAATAGTGTAGCAGGAACCTCTGGGACTAATGGTGTCATCACTGGCTGTCTGTTTATTTCAGTGTTGTCACTGAACAGTGTCTCTCCTGTGCTGACTGGCTATTTGCTCCGCCTTCCTCCAGCCTCTCAGCCAGAAACTCTTCACTCCCTTCAATGTCCCCTCTCCGTGCCTAAATCACATAACACATTTTTTGGTGATTTTCAAGAGCTCCTACCCATAACTCTCTAATATTGAAACACACACACAACATTAAAGACCCACCGACTTCCTAATGTGTTATGTAATTCATGGACAGCCCCCTTGTCTCTCTTCAGCTAATCCTTTCACACCCAAACCCCTCCCAAAAAAATGAAAGCAAACCAGACCCAAGACTGTGGAGCTAACAGGACATTTGCAGATCATCACATTGTTCACTTTGCTTATACGGTTTATGCTTTCCTCCCAACCCTTTGCCTATCTTGTTTTTAGACTGTAAACTCTTAAGGGTAGGGACTGTCTCTTATTTTATGTTTGTACAGCACCAGAGGTGTTGGATGTTACTGTGATATCAGTAATTAACAATACTAAGGCTATTGCAGATGGCAGAAATCACAGAGCAAAGGCTCACATACCAACAGTGGTAATAGGATGACCAGATGTCCCGATTTTATAGGGACAGTCCCGATTTTTGGGTCTCTTTCTTATATAGGCTCCTAAAACCCCCCACCCCCGTCCTGATTTTTCACATTTGCTGTCTGGTCACCCTAAGTGGTAAGAATTGTCTGAAGACAGGAATCAGGGACCAAAAAATTGGAGAGAGGGCAGGAGGCTAGAAGCACAAGATCTGTACATTAGCTTCAAGCTGTGGTAAGAATGGAGCTGAATACATTGCTAGCCTCAGAGCCAGACACAGAATTAGCATCACAGGAGTGAATCATGCTGCAGACTGACAGTTTGACAACCTTGACCTGCACTAAGCTGAGAAGCCTAGTTTCCAGGACTACCCACTCCTTAATTTTCATCAGCACCTACGTCAGCCACCTCCTCTTGCTGGCTGCAAAGTTTGCTCACATTGCTGTACTCTTTGGGGCCAAAGCTGGTGAAGCATGGCTGATAGATAATCTTCCTGAAACAAGACAAGCCTGTGTCATGGCCTGTCTGAACACATTTCCTTGGCATCTGCATCAGAGATGTGTGGTTTGTCATAATACAGGCTTCCGGAACACAACTACATTCGTTTTCATGTGTTCCTGTAAGAAAGGGCTAAGGAAAAGAAGGTGGGGAGGGGGCTGAGAGGGGACAGTTTGGGTGCTTGAGTGAGAGGGTGAGATACAGACAGAGGAAACTCCTTTCCCAAGTTAACATCTCCCCCTAACTGGGAGGGAAAGTTGCGTATTAGGTATTAAATCCATGAAGCATAAGAGCTATTAGAGATCATATGCTAAAATGATCAGACAGCACCTGTGACCAGCACTCAGAGCATATCAATTCCACGTTACCGCACTCTTGACACCAAAGAAGAGACAATGTTACCGGTACAATTGAATCACACTGTTCTAATGATTCCCTTGCAACAGCCTTAGACGCACTAATGCCATGGCCATTACGTTGTGTTCACTCTCATACTGGCTACGCATTTAGTGGGCCTTTGGGATGCACAAGAGTGTTGTGTTTCTAGCATAGGTCATGAGCTGGGCTATTCTATAATTTGTACTGCAGAAGCACCCAAAGACTACAATCAGGATCAGTACTTCCCTGTGCTGAGCACTTTCCCAACAAACAGAGGAAGACCGTCCCTGCCCAAGAGAGTCAACAACCTAATAAGCCAAAACCAGACACAGGATGGGAGATAAGGAATACACACATAAGCAAAGTGAACAGGGTGATGATGGTTACAGGTGCTTCCAGACATGGAAGTCCTCTTATTCTTCCAATAGTGTAGACCAGGGGTAGGCAACCTATGGCACTGGTGCCGAAGGAGGCACACGAACTGATTTTCAGTGGCACTCACACTGCCCAGGTTCTGGCCACCGGTCAGGGGGGCTCTGCATTTTAATTTAATTTTAAATGAAGCTTCTTAAACATTTTTAAAACCTTATTTACTTTACATACAACAATAGCTTAGTTATATATTATAGACTTATAAAAAGAGACCTAAAAATGTTAAAATGTATTACTGGCAGGCAAAACCTTAAATTAGAGTGAATAAATGAAGACTCGGCACAACACTTCCGAAAGGTTGCCGACCCCTGGTCTAGACATGAGACCACTAGGGACTGAAAAGGTCCTTCAACCCTGTTGCAGCCCTCCCTGGTGCTAGGCACTATCCCTTGCACTGAGTGGTAGTAGCTCAAGAAGATCTGAGCAAACAATTCTCAACCCATAATTTATTTGGCAAATTTCAACTTCCTCCCTTCTTCCTGTGTACAAATTGTCTGTAAACAAACTGCAAAATCTCAAGTCTATCTGAAAGTATTTATGAACTTCTTCAAGACCTAGTCTGCAGATTATAGTCCAAATTATAACCACCACAGGTACACTTACTTAGATAATTAGCTCTCATTGTGCAAGTTATGAATTGTGAACCTGGCAATCCAGTAAACGTTTTGGAATTTGCTTTCAGAGAATATTTGAGCTGAATGTTGCCTTTGATGCTACTATAGCTAGACTGCTGAAATGCTCACAGAAAACTAGAAGGGCATATCGAGTGGGGTCCCTGAGGGATCGGCCTTGGGTCCGGTTCTGTTCAATAGCTTCATCAATGATGTAGATAATGGCACAGAGAGTACACTTATAAAGTTTGCCAGTGATACCAAGCTGGGAGGGGCTGCAAGTGCTTTGGAGGATATAATTAAAATAAAAAAAAACCTGAACAAACTGGAGAAAAGGTGTGAAGTAAATAGGATGAAATTCAATAAAGGACAAATGCAAAGTACTCCACTCAGGAAGGAACAATCAGTTGCATACATACAAAATGGGAAATGACTGCCTAGGAAGGAGTACTGCGGAAAGGGATCTGGGGATCATAGTGGATCAAAAGCTAAATATGAGTCAACAGTGTAACGCTGTTGCAAAAAAAAGCAAATATTCTGGGATATTAGCACAAGTGTTATAAGCAAGACATAAGTAGTAATTCTTCTGCTCTACTCTGCACTGATATGGCCTCAGCTGGAGTATTGTGTCCAGTTCTGGGTGCCACATTTCAGCAAAGATGTGGACAAACTGGAGAAAGTCCAGAGAAGAGCAACAACATGATTAAAGGTCTAGAAAACATGACTGTGAAGAACGATTGAAAAAATTGGGTTTGTTTAGTATGGAGAAGAGAAGATTGAGAGGGGACATGATAATAGTTTTCAAGTACATAAAAGGTTGTTACAAGGTGAAGGGTGAAAAATTGTTCTCCTTAACCTCTGAGGATAGGACAAGAAACAATAGGCTTAAGTTGCAGCAAGAATGGCTTAGGTTGGATATTAGAAAAAAATTGCTAACTGTCAGGGTGGTTAAGCGCTGGAATAAATTGCCTAGGAAGGTTGTGGAATCTCCATCATTAGAGATTTTTAAGAGCAGGTTAGACAAACACCTGTCAGGGATGGTCTAGATCAGTGGTTCTTAACCTGGGGTGCATGTACCCCTTGGGGAAGCAAGATGCCTCTTCTGGGGGTGCAAGACATGCCAGATATTTTTAGAAGGTAAAACATCGAAAACACAAATTAAGCACAGGTAAGTAAGTACAACTACTATATTTAATCAAACCTATGTATTTATTAACATTATACATTTTTTAACGATTACTGTAATATACAAACAAAAAATGTACTTTCAAGTTTTTAAGCTAATTGTAGTGAAATTATCTCGCTACAAAATAGAATGTACCGCCACGTTGCGGGGTATTTCTTGACGCATGTGCAGATGATGATGTGGCAGCGCTGTGGCTTTGTTTGAATTCAGTTAGCCGATAACTGTTAGCACGTCAGTTACAGATTACTTCCACAGCAAAACTCCGCAACATCTCTGGGTAGTACTTGCATATTTTTGTGTGCATACTGTACTATTATTTGTAGTGAGTAATAACATAAAACTATTTTACATATATTTAATGCATTAAAAAGTGTATAGACCCCCCATCTCCATTTATATATGATACTTAGTGCTGCCATGACTGCAGGAGACTGGACTAGATGACTTCTTGAGGTCCCTTCCAGTCCTATATTTCTATGATTCTAAAACCAACAGGAAAGGGTCAAATCTAAATTCACTTTCCTATGTCAATGTGCGTTTGTGGAAATATTTCCCCATTATTTCTTTTGCTTTAGTCTTAACACCTCTTTTATCCCTTAGCGTGTGATAAAAAGGATGGGAAGTGGCTGTTTCTGCAGAGACATGGGGTTCAGCATGATTTTAAGCATGCTAATGAGAGACACTTAGCAATTGACTCCCACTCAAGCCTCACTCCCGCTACTACGCAGGAATAACTTGGTAGCTATACAGCAGCATCTCATTAATGCAGGAATGGGGTCCCTTGCATTCCCCAAACTGCTCAGCACTTTATACCTTGTGCTTGTATGCATGTTTCCCATCTGCACTGGGCAAGATCAAATCCTTAGCGGTCATATACTTGCAAACTTCCCTGCACAGTGAGAGAGGAAGTGAACCCACCATTTAGTAGGCAATCAAGCAATATAAAAAGTAATCCAAGCACTGAGCCTCTCAACCCTAGAGCAAATTTTTATAGTGGAATACAATCAATTTGAAAGTATGAGTTTCTGAGTAGAAACAGACACAACCCAGCAATACAGGACTTAACATCAACACTTCCTTTTTTACACATCCAAAAGAGTGGATGATCCTGCACTTCTGATGTCCTATATTAATGAGTCTTCTAGATAGTCTTCCTTTCCTCTGGATTTTACTGGTGATACCAAGGAGGAGGATCCTGATGCATGGGCAACTCAGGGCCTCCATGTTATCTGGCCAGGCTTGAATCCTGGAGAAATATTCCAGCTTCGCCTTGAACATTGACACACAACAGAAGGCAGTTGTCACTGGTTCTAAGCTCTTACTCAATTGGTGCACAGTTGTGCACCAGGGGCTGTGTCCAATGGTGGGAGAGATCATTGTATCTCTCTGGACAACCACCGCCCACCATAAAACTGGGCATCTCCCAGACAATAGACTGTTGTCCTGTCACAGTCTGCCTGCTTCAATGGGTGCTTGGAGCTTAGAGTTTTATAATTTGACAACTGGAGTGAAACCAATACACCAGGCAAATCAAGTGAAAGAAAGAAAACATGCTTAAAGATAGGGTGCTGGAACCTTCGCACCATAACAATCAGATTATCTGAGGACCTTCAACAAATCATTGATGCACGTAAAACTGCTGTAATCAATGATGAGCTGAAATGACTCGATGTAGATATTGCATCCCTCCAAGAAACATGACATTGGCTAGCATCAAGTAGATCTCTCAGGGAAAAAGACTACACGTTTTTCTGGCAGAGGAAAAGCACTGAAGAACACGAGAGCATGGAGGGGGATTTTCCATCAAGAACTCACTTCTGGGGATGACGGATCAGCGAGAATTTTGGCACTATACTTGTTCACATCTGAGAGCCCAGTATACCTTGTGAGTCTGTATGCCCCAACTTTCTCCTCATCTTCTGACATTAAGAACCAGTTCTACACTGTCATCAGCAGGATTCTGAAACATAAATATGTTTTTCTGCTAGGGGATTTCAACATAAGTCTGGAAGCTCATCATGAAGCATGGACTAACTGTCTTGGTCAACACAGAACTGGTAAGATGAATGAAAATGGTCAGAGACTGCTGGAATTTTGTTCCTACTACTATTTTTGTATAACAAATTCACTCTTCCAGATAAAGCCACAACATAAAGTCTCATGGAAACATCTGAGATCTGGCCACTGGCACCAACTGGATCTTATTATCACAAGGCACACCAATCTTAACAGTGTCCTCATTACCTGCAGTTATGAAAGTGCTGATTGTAACAGAGACCACTCTCTGGTATACAGCGAGACTGAAACCAAAGAAAAGACACAGATCTAAAGTAAAAGGACATCCTTGTATTAACATCAGCACCACAGTGGACCAAGAAAAGTCACAGCAGTACAAGAACATACTACAACAAGCCCCAAGTGCCTAGCTGAAGAACACAATCTATGATGCAGCTCTGTCAGTCTTTGGGAAGAAAGAAAACAAGATTAATGACTGGTTTGATGCATATTCCAGTGAGAGGACACCAGTCATAGAGGCCAAACAAATAGCTCAAGCCAACTACAAGAGAGACTCAAATGAAAAAAACTTTACAAGCATTGGGAGAGGCAAGAACCAAGGTACTACAAACTGCTCAACACTGGGCCAATGACTACTGGCTGCACTTACGCGAAAGATTTCAAGTAGCAGCTGATACAGGCAATATCAGAAACATGTATGATGGGATCAAGAAAGCTTGTGTCCAACTTCAGACCCATTGAAATTAACAATAGGGGAAACAACCAACAACCGCACTAAGTAGATGGCTGACTGGGTAGAACAGTACTCTGAGCTGTGAAAATATTGTTACAGGTGCAGCCATTAATGCCATCGAAAGCCTTGCCTGTTATAAAGAACTCAATGATGAGCCAGCTGTTGAGGAGCTTAGCTTTGCCATACATGGCATTCCCAATGGAAAGGCTCCGAAAAAGACTGTATACCATCAGAGGTCGTAAAATGTGGAAAACTTACCCTACTGAAACACCTTCATGGAGTTGCTGTGCTTGTGCTTGAAAGAAAGTGAAGTACCACAAGAAATGAGAGATGCTAACATCATCACTCGCTACAAAAATAAGGGTGACAGGAATGACCGTAACAACTATCGTGGCATTTTCTTTTTTAGTATCATGAGAAATGCCATTCCTCAAGTCATCCTGAATAGACTTCAGACCCTTGCAGACGGAATCTGTCCTGAATTACAGTGTGGCTTCAGAGCTGGAAGGTCTACTATCGACATGATCTTCTCACAGAGACCACTACAAGAGAAATGCAGAGAACAAAAAAAGTCCCTATACATAGCCTTCATCAATCTGATAAATGCTTTTTACCTTGTCAGTAGAAGTGGACTATTTGTCCTTCTATAAAATATTGGATGTCCTCCAAGCTCTTAAGCATGATTTGGTCCTTCCACGAAAACAAGTAAGGCACAGTTCAATATAATGGCTCAGTTTCTGAGGCTTTCCAGATTCATAGTGGGGTCAAGCAAAGCAGTATACTTGCCCCAACCCTTAGGATCTTCTTCTCCTTGCTACTGAAACAAGCTTTTGGTCCCTCAACTGAGGGCATCGATTTGCACGCAAGATCTGATGGAAAGCTGTTCAATCTTGCAAGACTTAGATCTAAAACCAAGACTTGGGAGGCCCTTATTCTCCTCTTTGCTGATGATGCAGCAGTGACAACTCACACAGAAGCCCATCTCCTAAACCTCATGGACAGTGTTTCCAAAGCCTGTGAAGACTTCAGATTTATCATAAGCCTAAAAAGATGAGCACAATGTGCCAAGGAGTTGAAGAAGCACCCCCCATCAAGATCAACAACTATGAACTTGAAGAGGTGAATGAGTTCACATATCTGGAGTCCACTATCACAGTCAACTTGCCATTTGAAACGGAACTCAACATTCAGTACCAGAAAAACCGCTACAACAATATCTAGACTGAGCAAGAGGGTATGGCAAAACAACAAACTGACAGAACATACAAAGATCTGTGTGCATCGTGCATGTGTTATCAGCACACTTTTGTATGGACTGAGACATGGACCCTATATTTTCATCAGGAAAAGAGACTCAACAGCTTTCATATGCATTGCCTTCGTTGAATCTTTGGTATCTCCTGGAAGGACAGAGTCACCAACACTGATGGGCTCAAGCAGGCCAGCATACCCAGAATGCAAACACTCCTCAAACAGAGATGCCTCCGCTGGCTCGGGCATGTGTGCCGAATGAATGATGGGCACATCCCAAATGACATTCTCTATGGTAAATTGGCATCTGGAAAAACACACGAATGCCCAAAATTACATTTCAGGGATGTGTGCAAGCGAGACCAGAAAGAAATGGATGTGGATGTGGACAATTGGGAAGATCACATTCAGGACCATGGCCTTTGGAAACAAGAGCTCAACAAAGGTCTCTGAAGGTACAAGAGTAAGCAGTCCAGCTTAGCAGAGGAGAAAAGAGCTCACCAAAGGCAGAGCCCAACGTGTCAGAACACCACCTTTAAGCGTGACAGATGCGGCACAGATTCTCTCTCTCGAGTGGGTCTCTTCAGCCACATAAAACCAATTGAGTACATTTTTTCTCTCTAAGGGTCATGCATCCATGGTCTCTAGAGATCGAAGGATGCCTGCTTACAGATGGTCGATTCATGACGCTGAGGAAATCAGAGCATTAGTATGTGAAATGCAAGGCAATGGATGGAGAACTGAGCAGAGAGACTGATAAATCACCATGAGATCTATAGACCTAGAACTTTGGAAAGCACAGCTTTTTCAGACTCCCCTGGATTTTTCTATTACCATCACAGAGCCAGTTATATTCTTACATTCATGCTTCTATTGTAAAATAAATCCATGGATGTGGTTACCATGACATGTTGTCCAATATGCTGGCCAAACACCTGTATTATCTACCATGGCTACAGCTGCATTTGGTGCACAAAAGGAGACAAACTGCAGTGGCGGCTCCTCAGGGTTGACCCTGTATACTTTGTTTTTACTCAGGTACATGGTCTTTATCCGCTGCTATAACTTGTCAGTATGCAACCTAACCTGTTAATTTTGCTTACTTGCATTCAAAATGTCACCAGCCTCTACTGCCTGACAGCCATGTCACTGATAAAGGCCAGTGACTCCCAGACATCTCATTGTTTAGCTACATTTTTTCCAACATATTAGCTATGGATAAAATACTTTCAGATTTAATACACACGACAAAATAAGGTAGGAACCAATGTAAAGATCCTCTGGGACTGTCCGCACTGTAACTTCACCATGGCTCTCAATCTTTTTGGCAAATCATGCTAGTTTACCAGATTACAATCCCAGCTGCTCCAGGTCAGTGACTAATGCTTCTTATTTAGTACTGTGCACTCTAACCTGCTATAGTGTTTGGACTTCTCTAAACATCAGACTAAGTGCAACAGCTGCTTCTCCATTTCTCACCTGCAACCAAAGCTTCAGTGCACAGTGGAACCCCAGCAGAGTCACAACTTTTAAGTATCAGAGGGGTAGCTGTGTTAGTCTGGATCTGTAAAAAGCAACAATGAGTCTTGTGGCACCTTAAAGACTAACAGATGTATTGGAGCATAAGCTTTTGTGGGTGAATACCCACTTTGTCAGACACATGTAATGGAAATTTCCAGAGGCAGGTATAAATATGCAGGCAAGAATCAGTTTGGAGATAACAAGATTAGTTCAAACAGGGAGGGTGAGGCCCTCTTCTAGCATCTCAACAGGCTCAGAGGTAGTCTCTGCACATCAGATGACAGTCCCAAGGAGGTCTCTGTGACTGAACCCATTACATCTAGTATACTACATCAATAATACTAGTCTCCAGTGTAAGTTTTGGGTGTTGAAAGACTGCAGTATTGGTCTCAACATAGGGAACTCATGTGGTGGTGCTCTGGCATTTTTGGAGGAGATCTGTCTGGAATATTATCACCAGCAAAAGCAAAAGAGGGAACTGACAACCATTGGGACATATCAGTGGGTTTTACTGGCTTTTCTCCACTCTTGTTGAAAACAGCTAAAAGGTTAGGGGTTTCCAAACGAAACACAGCTGTACAGGAATTAAGCTGGTGCTTTCTTTTGCATGCAACATGGAGGATACACATAATTTAGGATTTGTTGTTCTGAGAGACAAACTGTAAACACTGAAGGGGGATGGAAGCATCAGAGAAGCAGGACAGAAACATCATGCCAAAACACAAATCTGAAGGGAAGGAAGGTTCAACTCTTTTGAACTTTCTTATTTCTTCTTTAACTGCCCAGTTTTGTATTTTGCCAGCCAGGGACTCTAGGTGAACTTTGTCTGGAAAGCAAACATAGCTTGCACTTCAGGAAACAGCCTACATTTCAAGCATCTTCATATGAACACTTCCCCATATGGCCCTTTACTGTTACTTTAAACTTCTTTTATTTGGATTAAAGAAAATGAAGTTGTTTCACATTAAAATAAAAAGTTGCGATATTCTCTTAACATCTCCCTGCTCTCTACCTATAAAGCACACACTCCAAATACCTATGCCACTATACACACTGGACACAAACATCCTCTCACCACATGCAGACAAAAAGCAGCTCCGATCCCTGTTTAGGAACAAATCCTCCCTGCACCCTCTAGTACATTATCTCTAAAACATCTTCCAAAGATCAAATCCATCCCATGGTTCCTAGAAAAGGTCACATTTTGCAATGTAGCCTACAGAACAATGACATTTCAAGGATCAAAGAAAAGGTTAAAATATTCCTATAAATCTATTCTTGGGACTTTTAAGTATTTCCTTCACAGAGGGAAATGTCATTTTTCTCATGAGCAACTGAGGGCTGTATGATCAGTAATGGGTCTATTAGGTTTTATATGGTAAAAGAAAGATGCACTTAACTCCCAGACTCATGCAAATGAAACCTAATTTAATTTTAAAACTCATTTATTTATTTAGATTTAATCCAAAACTCCCACATCAAAGCAGACAGAAAAACAACAAATACTATTGAGGCTTTAATAACAAGAAATTGTAGCAAGTCAAAATAAAACTCGGAGGAGCAGCTTCTGCATAATGTTATAAATTATGGTCTTGTAGAGTAACCCAGCCCGTGAAATCCTTTACTCGCTCAGGCTGACTCCGAGTGAACACCGAGGATTTAATTCAGTCGCTTAATGCTCCGTAAATCTGAGCCAGCGTTGAATTTAGAGATTTGGTGCTTGGTGGTTAGAATTACAGCACTGGGGTGGAGCAGTTTTTGTGGAGAGAAAGCACTCAGTTCTCTCTCTAGGTTCCCAGGAGTCCATTTCCAGGTTCTAAATGAAATGAGTTTATGGCTCCCACTCACTCCTTAATTGGCACTAAATTACACTCACACAGATGGCAGATACTGTACACAGGGGACAGAAGGTGGCAGCCTAGAAGAGAAAACTTGAAAAAAAAACCTCATTCTTTTTTTTTCCTTTTTAAATGGCATGGTAGCCCCATTTCCCCAAGCCTGTCACATGGTTCCTATGGCTTATTTTCACCATTCTGAACTTAATAGGGTCTTTATTTGAAAAGGGGGCACTGGGCAGCTCATGGAACCTTTTCAGCTCTAGGACACAAGGATGTCCTGTGCATGAAATGAGTTGGTAGGTCTCAGACTAGTTCACACTCAGACCAGTATCCAATAAAAACCTGAACAACTGTAGACTCTCATTGGCGCTGTCTTGTTGACAGTCTCACTAGAGAGGCCATGTAGCACTGAACTACCCTCTCATCCTGTGATCCGCCAGAACGAATATAAATACACGTTAGTAGGGAAAGTATGTCCTATCCCTGTCCATTTTGCTCTGAGGATAGAGAACTTCAGTCTACAGGACAGTTGTTAATGCAAAAACTATCTTAATTCACAAAATTAGACCAAAGCCTTTAGGGGTGAGGTATATTTGGGGGGGGGGGTCTAATCTTCATGCAGGCCAAAAACCCACCTCATGCTGGGCCAAAATTAGTTTGCTGGAGAGAAGGAAAAAAAATGTCCATCCTGTCTCCATTAAATAAATCTGCAACCACCCCAAATTTTTATAAAACTAGGTAACTGCATCCCTAACTGCCCAATATGCTTTTGTAAATGTGGAGGTTGTGCAAACTCAGATAGATGTGCCTTGAAGTCTTGCAGGTGTATTGAGAGAGTCTGGCTGAAAACATAGGCCTACTAGCCGAGACATCCTGTCCAGACTGGGCAGAACCAGCAACTGATTGCTGGTGGCTTCTCTTGTCTTATATAGAGGGGTACCTTTCCTGCATTCAGGTACTTTGTGGAAAGTAAGTTTCAAAATGGTCAAGATATTATGGCCATCCTCTGTATCCCATCTAAATTCTGCTTACACCATAAAACTTATGTAAACAACTAAACAAATGCTTTCAAGATTGAAGTCTTTCTAGATAGAGTCCTTATCAAATGTTTCTGACTCTATCATGTTCCTTAAGCAAAACCTTAACTTCTCTTGGAGTCATTCTCATCTGTGAACTTCCTTTCTCTTTTGCATCACCCTCACCTCTAAGTCACGTATCAGTAAATTATGCCAGAATTTGTCCATATATTGGTTCTGCCTCCACTGAAAGCTTTATTCTTGCATTGCTTCCTTTCTCAATTCTCATTTTTATAGTTTTCTTAACCCCCCAGTTTCTAAGTTCTGGAGTTCTTGAACGCTGCAGCCAGACTTTTCTTTGTCTACAGGAAACAGAACCATCTCTGCCCCCATCCTCTGCTGTTAACTCAGCCATTTTGGAATCAAGTTCAAAATTGGCCCCCAGGGTTCTTAAAAACTTTCCATGGACTTGTCCCATCTCATCTCTCTGAGGCAATATGCAACAAAATGGAATTTATTGGGTTGTGATTGGAAACCAAATTCTATTAGTCCTAATGGCTTCTGTAATACACAGAAGGCAGCTTTGTACAGAGAGTTATGCCTATGTAAAGAAACTGTCTTTGCACATTTAGAAGAGCCTATTTCTCTAGGCCAGCCTGGCCAGATGGGGTAGCGCGCACTGCCTGATGCTTACAAGACAGCCAGAATGTGAACAAAATTCCAGCACAGCACACATCCAGCTGCGAATAAAGAAAGGCAAGAAAGTTAAAAACAAGGCTGTGTTATTTTAGAATTGCCTTCATTACTTCTGCTAGATGGTTTTGCTATGTCACATAAAATGTATTCTGCCCCACTTTCTTAAAATAAATACACAAACTGGTCTATGGCTTGTCATCCAAGCTCCATTTCCAGTCATCTGGGGAGACTACACAGGGTGTATCCTGCAATGTCCTTGTCCATATACAGCGTGGTTTTTGGCACTTTAGGCTGAGAGCTCTTTCTGTTTTGCCTTACAGTGATTTGCTGCTTAACATGTGACAGATCTGTGGTGACATCTGAACTTTGAATTTACAGGGAGATATTTATTGACAAGCATCTGTCTTTGGATCTGGAAATTTCCTCATTCCATGGTAAAACAACAAATAAGTAGAGAAAATGCAAGATGACAATATAGTCTTTAAAACAAGAGAGGAGGGTTTAAGGGCAGATCATCTTGCAGGGCTTAATTCACAATACAACCTTTCTGTCAGAGAAACAGGAGTGCTCATTTTCTGCTTTCAATGGGAGCCATGGTATTTACCTTTCATACTGAGGGTTACATCTTCACCTCCTGTGGAGATAGGCTGAGCAGGGGGAAGCGTCTGCAAGGATTTCAGCAAAGGGAAAGTTATCAGGATGCAAAGAAGAAAAATCAATCTTTCTCTCTCCCTAATGAATAAGCCATAATCCTACCTGTATGTAATGTAAAGGATCTTTAGTCCTTACAGTGCTGCCTGGATTAAAGGGAGATTAATGCAAAAAATTGGGTGAGATATTAAGATTCCTGAACGTGTGTAAGATGTCTAGAGTACTTGAGGTATGTAGTTTGTGTTGAGAGGTAATTTGCAACACTCAAGGCTAACAATGAAAAAAAAAAATCACCTGCTTACCCACAAGCTGCCTAACTAAAACCTTTATAATCAACAATGATGTGAGAAATATGCTCCTTAGCTCACTGGGCAGGGCAAGAGTTTACAGGGGAAATCTGAAGAGAGACATGATTGTCCTGTTCTTTTTGGAAAGCTCAAGTGTAGGTGACTCTTCAGAGAAGAGACAAGCAGGGAACAACTGAGAAGACGCCCAGGAACAGTGGGGTGCAGCTATTCAGCCTGCATACAGGAGAATCACGGAGGTGATGCTTTTATTCTGCTGACATGACTAAGGAAGATGACAATGAAGAGGAGGAATGGAGAGGGGTATGTGTGAAGGACAGCAAAGGACTCAGAACTGGTCTAAATAAATCAGCACAGTTGGCTCTTGATCCTGACTGCGACCCCAAGATGGAACCGGAATGCAAGCAATTCATAAGAAGCATGGCCCAAACCAGATCTTTGTTGAACTGTGATTATGTGGCATTGGAAAAAGCAATGTAAATTCCAGAGGAGATGAGGGAGAAGAGAGCCATTGGAATAGCTCATGGAGAAAGTGGTGCTGACAGCTCTGCATTAACAGTATATGATAGGAAAATGGGCACCGGAACAGGAAACATATAACATCTATGGTACTTATGAGGTGCCTATCTCCTGTTATCTATGTGCTAAATAGGGCTGGAAACGGAACAGGCAAGAACCTACCCAGGGCCGGCCTTAGGATTTATGGTGCCCTAGGCGAGATTATTAAACTGGTGCCCCTGTGCCTGATCTGCTCTTAGCAACACAAACATAAGCTTATAGTATTGGAAAACTTACCACATTCACATTATTAAAACCAGTTTAACTTAATTAAGCACACTGTAATGCTGATGGACTAGCACTAAAGAAGCGGCACTATAGAAAAAAATTCTGATATGACAGAATGATGCAAATAATATATATTTTTTTAATTTATCAAAATTTTATTGAAAATTTATATGAAGAGGTATTGAAACAAAGATTTGTTTTTAATTAAAAGCAATCTTTCTGGCTTTTTTGGTTGCAAAATCAGTAATAATGGCATCATATGACAAAGACAAAGTCGTGTCTTGTTCGATCGCAAGAATAGCAAGACCAGTCAAGCGTTCCTGACTCATTGTAGAGCGGAGATAGTTTTTAATGAGCTTTAGTTTTGAGAAACTCCGTTCTCCTGATGCTTCTGTTACAGGAATTGTCAGTAGAATACGAGTGGCAATGTACACGTTAGGATATATGTCAACAAGTTTGTGGGTATGAATAAACTGTACAATGTCCATCACTGATTTTGCATGTGGCAACATTGATGACAGTGTACTCAATTCTTCGTACAGTTCAAGTCCATTTAAATCAAAACTATCACCGTGCTTCAGGAGGCTCTTTAGGTTCTTGCACTTTGTCATTAGTTGCTCTTGTTTTCCTATTTCGTTGAATTTAGTTATGTCATACAAAAATCCAAACTGTTCATGGTGTACCTGCAAGGTATTAAACCTTTCATCAACAGCAGATACTGCTTTATCCATCACAACATTAAAAAATTCAACCTCAAATTTCTTTTCTGGATCGTCTATGGGCATGATCTGCTGTACAGATTCTTCACAAAGAAGTGTCCCTGGCCTTTTTAACTCATATTAACTATGTATTTACTTTATGAAAGTTGGAGAAAACATTGTGAAAACGTAAAACATTGGCTGCCCAACTTCTGGGCTGGCAAAGTTATACTGACTCACAGGGAAAAAAAAAAGCAGGAGAATCTTAGTACAACATATGGTCACTCTATACCAAGGGTCGGCAACCTTTCAGAAGTGGTGTGCCAAGTTCACTGTAATTTAAGGTTTCTCGTGCCAGTAATACATTTTAATGTTTGTAGAAGGTTTCTCTCTATGTCTATATTATATAAATAAACTATTGTTATTATCTGAGGTCTTGGCCACCGGTCCTGCTCAGGCCACTGCCAGCTGAGTAAATGAAACCCCAAACTGGCAGCGGGCTGGTGGCTGGAACCCTAGACAAGGATCCCAGGCCCTGCTCAGCCCGCTGCTGGTCTGGGGTTCTGACCACCAACTCCTGCCAGCCAGGATCCCGGCCGCCAACCCCCCTCAGCACGCTACCAGCCTGGGATTCTGCTCACCCAGGCTGGCAGGAGGCAGAGTGGGGCTGGCGGCTGAGCTCCTGACTGGCAAGGGGCCGGCAACCGGAACCCTGGAGTAGCAGTAGGCTGAGTGCTGCTGGCACCCCAGACTGGCAGCAGACTGAGCCACTCAACCCCCCACCGGCCCTGCTCAGCCCGCCACCAGCCCGTTCAGCCCACCACCAGCCCACTCAGCCCGCTGCCGGCTGAGTGAATGGAACCCCAGGCTGACAGCAGGTTGAGTGGTTCAACTGGCCTGCTCAGCCCATTGCCAGCCTGGGGTTCCTTGGGGGTCCCCAGGCCAGCAGCAGGTGCTGAGTGGGGCCGATGGCTGGTATCCCAGCTGGCAATAGGGCAGCAGCCGGAACCCCGGAACAGTGATGGGCTGAGCCGCTCAGCCTGCTGCTGCATAGCATCAAAAATCAGCTCACCTGCCACCTTTGACACGTGTGCCGTAGGTTGCCGAACCCTGCTTTATACACTAGTAAGGAGATGAGCATATTACAGTTGTTGGAGGGCTCTTATCAGGAGTAACAGGCTATAGGAAAGTCAGTCAACATTTTTTGTTTCTCTGATGAAAACTGACCCACTCCCTGCCTCAAACCAAACCTGTCACTAATAATTGTCAACAACTTAATTTTCTGTTTTTGGCTAAGATATTGATTTAAAAAAAAAACATTGAAATTGGATTCAGGATTGTTATTTGGGGCTTTGTCTTATATAGGCACCAATTACCCCCACCTAGAGTGACCAGACAGAAAGTGTGCAAAATCAGGACAGGGATGGGTGGGGGTGGGGGGGTAAAAGGAGCCTATATAAGAAAAAGACCCCAAAATTGGGACTGTTCCTATAAAATAGGGATATCTGCTCACCCTACTCCAATTTCTTATCCTGATTTTTCACACATCTGGCTAACCTCAGCCAAGCCCTGTGTGACATTCCAATCCTGGCTCGCTGCCGAGGAAGTGAGTTACTTTCACTTTCATTCCTCAGCAGGCAGCCAGCCTCCCCTCCCCCGCAGAACCTCACCCAACCGAGCCCTGATGGAGGGGAGGGAGGATAGAGAGAGAGGTGCTCCTGGGGAGGAGGGAGAAAGGAGGGGGTGCTCTGTGGGGCAGGGGGGGAGAAGAATGGATGTTATGGGGGACAACAAAGGATACTGGTTCCAGAGCCACAGAGCCTGCCTCACCTGACCTGAGCCGGGGGGAAAGAGTCACACTCACAGGTGAGCTCCTTTCCCAACCCCCACCTCCTCCCCTTCCCAGAGACCCCAGCAGCCAATCCCATTCCTCAGACTGTGCTGCATTCGGCTCTCTCTAGGACTCAGCAGCCCTGCTTCTACACTGTCTGGGCTGCCTGGAGAGTGGTGCTCTCAGGGAGAGTGAGGCCCTACGCAGCTGCCTATTCTGCCTATGCCTAAGGACGGGCCTGAACCTACCTTGCTTTTGAAATTAGTAAGTGTGGAAGAGAAGTAGAGATGAGGGCTGAACAGGTGTAGGAGTGTCAAGGTCTTAAGAATAAAGGTTCTCCAAATAAGAGACTTGGTTCTGTAACTCCACCCTTTTGGAGAAATCCCTGGACAGTGGAAAGAAGAGAGGCAGAGAATGTGGGAAACTGATCTCCAACTGGGATCATAGTATCATCTCTCCCTACATAATCCCGAAGATCTGGGGTGAAGTCATCAATTCCTTAGACAACTGGTATATAGGCGATAGATCGAGAACTGTCAAGTATGATTGAAACAGCCCTGAAAATGCTAATATAAAGAAACTTGTGTGGAACTGGAAACTGTGATGATGTGTCTCATTTGAAGAACTGTAAGAAAAAACAGGTTTAGGCATGACTAATGCCCCTGGTTCAAGTGCTAAGTGCGATCCTTGCAGCAGCCAGCATGAGAAATGCTTGGCTTTAAGAGTTGTCATGAAGCTTTAGAAAGTCAGGTGGATTCTTGCTGAAAGAGTGTTCACAGAAGTGGCCAAATGGAAGTCTTTAAAAGAAGAGATATAGGAGACACACATAGGAGAAACCAAATACCAGGAAATCACATGTACATGGATTCCACAAACCAGAAGAAGAAGAAGAAACTGTTCCATGCAGTACACAAAGGATAATAAGCATATATAGAATAAACTAGGAGCTGTAATAAAAGACACAGACCTTTTAAGCTATATTCACTATGCTTTCAGCAGCCTTGAAGTGGCTTTTCAGCTCTTTCTTTATACAAAAGATAGAACAGTATTTCATAATGAAAGAAAGACTCAGTGAACCAATGAATTTGAGAGAGAACTAGAAAGAATTTAGAGATAAAGAGGCAAGAGGGGATTCTGGACACATGGAATTTCAGGGAGTAGAAAGAAACAGTCCAAATGGGGTCAGCAGTGTTTCCTGCATGGTGGATAACATTTAGGTTTGACAAGAACAGCGTAAAAATAGAAGGCTTCCTACGTGATGCGGGCAGCAGTGGTTTAACAAACTGTGGAACATGGAAGATAGCTTAAGCTGTTGCACAGACTATGGTATTACATGCATCAGGACAAGGAAGACAAAATAAGCGCCTAGCCAGAAGAGATGGAGGACACAGTGATCTGCTCCAGTGTGCAGCTGGCGTATGCAGAATCTCTTGTGAAGAGTTTACAAAGAGAAAGGGAAAATGTGAAGTGAAGGAACTGTTTACCGTGTCAATTAGAAAACCTGGAGAGCTACAAAAGTGCCCTTAGGTTGGAAGCTGGCAGGAGTAATATAACTCCTGCAGTTGCCAGAGTGCACCTAAAACTTGGACAGGATGATGCAGGAAAGCCATTGCATTTTCAGAGAGGACAAATATGTCCTCTTCAGACTTTTATAGTGTGTTGAAAGTATGGCAGATCTCTGTGGGTGTCTGTGGACTGAAATTAGGCTCATCACTCAATACCTAGGAGTTGCTGGAACTGAATAAATTATCAGGGAAGGGCACAATTTGTCTGAAGATTAAAGATGAATTGTCAATAACGTTTAAAAAGTGAAAAGTTTATTTTTTTCCTTAGTCATTTTCCCCCTTCTCCTCCAGCTGGTACTCTCTTGGTAATGAGAGACAGCGGGAAGAAGATACAGCAAGGCTGTGAACATTACCACCAGATACAGAAGACGATAACCCTGCTGCCCTTCTCTTAGAAATTTTGGCTTCTACCCTAATCATTGGAAGAGTTTTGAAGATGGAATAACGAGAGATTTTAACCTCAGGCCTCCAAAAGCCAAGAACAGTGGTGTGTAACTGAAGAAAAGTGACATTATATAGCACCGCTAGAACTTTACAAAGAGGTTGGCAGACAAGTTTGCTGCCTGAAGAGCTTATATTACTGGAGAAGACATTTAAGTTATGCTGATCAGAGAAGGCGAGAGAAATCAGAAAGGTGACGAAATGCATTCTTAAAGCTTACGTTATGGCTTTCCTCAAACAGCAATAATACTGAAATACAAAACACCCCCAGTTAGGGGACCCTTGAAGTAGTTTTATATTATAGAGAGGGAAGAAAGTGTTTAGATCTACAGTCTTGCCAGTACTTGTGGGAGGGAGCTCCCTCTCTTTAGTGAAGGCAGGATGGGTGCTTTTTTGGAATGCAGCATGCAAAACACAGTATGTGCGCGCATGTGCGTGCATTCATGGATATATGCTAGAATAGTTTGGATCTCTAGTCAGTTATAGGTCATATTCCCACTGAAAATTATCCTTATTGTTGGTGTCAAGTTTAAAAAATGTTTTTGACTAGAGTTATTGACTGTGGACCAGGGACATATTCGGTTCCAGTTCCATGTGAACCACCAGGACTCGCCATGAAAGCCTGGTTAAGTCATAGCATCCTTCTACAGCTCACATTATCCATCTGTAGAATTGGGTGTAAAGTAGGAACTTCATTAAAATCAGATGCTGCAGCTGACTGGAACTTTCCTGGGGAAAGATATTACACAACAAGAAGGGAATCTATGCACTAAGTAAACCTGCCCTGAAGCTAAAAGTAGGGCTGTTTGACCTGCTGTATTAAGCTAAGGGTCAATAACAAATTAATGGGATCAGTGGCCCCATTAATTTTCCTATAATGAACACCAGCTCAAGCGAACCTTCCTTCCCGAGATACTTGAAGACATTTTATATTGGCAGCAAATGTACCTTATAGAACGTGGAATCATATAAAAGTGATTTAAAGGTATTGAATTCAAGACATTCTCTCAAAAGCATTGCAGAGGGCAAATTGGCTCAGTAAATTAATGCACTAACCTTCAACCTCTGGAAAACTGAGTGAGGTCGCCAATGAAATAAATTTGGTGGCAACTATATAGTCCTTGGTGGATATTTGTCCACATCATAAAAATCACACAGTATGGCAACATGCCACAATTGGCAGCATCTGATCAGAAATAAACAGAATTGGGACAGATAGGAAATGCTGTCAAGGACCAATCTCATTAGCAGAGCTGGAGAAAGAAAGGATGCAGAAACTAGACTGGAATAGCAGGAATGCTGTAGCTCAGCATAGAGGTACATTGGCATAGCTGTGTCTGAAGAGCCCAGGGCTCGAACATCAGCGGCTGATATAGTTCAGGAGTGAGGTGCTTTGGCAGAGCAGTGGGAGAAATTTTGCCCAGCACCGGCACCTACTCTCTCTTTTGCTTTGCCCATAGCTACGAGTCCTGCATTTTCCTGAGCTTTTTCACACAAGGGTCTGCACAAACAGTATTAAAACTAGGGCTGTCAATTAATCGCAGTTAACTGACGCGATTAATTCAAAATGATTAATCACAATTAAAAAATTAATTGTGATTAATCACAGTTTTAATTGCACTGCTAAACAATAGAATACCAACTGAAATTTATTAAATATTTTGGATGTTTTCCTACATTTTAAAATATATTGATTTCAGTTATGACACAGAATACAAAGTGTGCAGTACTCACTTTATGTTATTTTCATTACAAATATTTGCACTGTAAAAGTAATAAACCTAAGAAATAGTATTTTTCAATTCACTTCATACCAGTAATATAGTGCAATCTCTTTATCGTGAAAGTGTAACTTACAAATGTAAATTTTTTTGTTACATAACTGCACTCAAAAACAAAACAATGTAAACCTTTAGAGCCTACAGTCCACTCAGTCCTACTTCTTGTTCAGCCATTTGCTAAGACAAACAAGTTTGTTTACATTTACAGGAGATAATGCTACCCACTTCTTATTTACAATGTCACCTGAAAGTGAGAACAGACATTCACATGGCACTTTTTTAGCCAGCATTGCAAGGCTGAACAAGAAGTAGGACTGAATTGACTTGTAGGCTCTAAAGTTTCAGTGTTTTATTTTTGAATGCAGTTATTTTTTGTACATAGTTCTACATTTGTAATTTAAACTTTCATGATAAGGAGATTGCACTACAGTTCTTGTATTAAGTGAATTGAAAAATACTATTTCTTTTGTTTTTACCATGCAAATATTTATAATAAAAATAAATATAAAGTGTGCACTGTACACTTTGTATTCTGTGTTGTAATTGAAATCAATATATTTGCAAATGTAGAAAACATAAAAAATATTTAAATAAATGGTATTCTATCATTGTTTAACAGTGCGATTAATTGCGATTAATTTTTTAAATTGCTTGACAGCTCTAATTAAAACCAACCATAGCTGTTAGTGTTAGAAAATTCAGATGCTACTATCACCAAAGTCTGTTGAGCTAAAAAGAAGTTACTGATCAGCACAGGCTCCCACCAGACTGAAAAGTGCCAGCTGGAGTTCCCCTAGTCTTTCTGCAGAGTAACATTGCAAGGGAGTAAGCAATGAGACACCTGACCAGCAACATCTGAAATATGTTCTGACAGACTTGAACATAAAGTGACAGATTTTCAAAAGTGCTCAGCAGCTATAACGAGAGCCAGATTATCACAAGAATTCATTTCCTGCTTATGACCCAAATGAAGCGTTTCAAAAGCATTTCTGTGGAAACTGCTGGATGCTCAGTGCTTTTGAAAAATCTGGCCAAAAAAGGGACTACTCGGGACGAAGCAATGTTTTTTTGGAATTCAGATCCCCCAACTGTAAGTTGCATGTTGCTTGGGACCAGAAGCAGTATCCCAGCTGAACTGGGAAAGAACAAAGTTATATCAACAGTAGCTGCAGCAATCTTGTGTGAACATGCCAGAGCTGAGATATCTTGAATGAAAACAGGAAGCATGAATTACAACCACATTTGCTGCTAGAGGGCTGCTTTAAACAAACACACATCAAAGAGAAATCAAGCACTGAAGGAGTTAAACAATAAACCTAAGGAATACCACTCTCCACTTATTTCTAATCTGTTTCACTGCATTGTAGGCTGGGGAGAGGAAGGAAGAAACCTCTGTGCAGAAATACTAATCCTCAACTCACATGTGGTATTCGTTAGTAGAATGGGAGGAAAACAAGCATGACAGCAATGTACACCCAAAGTGTGGTAGTGTGGTGATGCAGCTGCTTTTGCTTTGGGGCCAGGGACTTTTCTCACATATATTGCCAGATCTCCTACCAAAAAAGATTTTGCCAGATCTACTCTCTGCATTCTGTAGTAGGAGCCATCCACCTGTTTCAATGCAAACAAAAACCAAATGCTTTAGGGATTTGACTTTTTTTTTACCCAAAAGGCACTTGGAGTCTGTGCACATCCCGATGGGAATGAAGTTACAACCATCCAGGGCCGTCCTTAGGCATAGGCAGAATAGGCAACGGCGTAGGGCCTCACACTGCCTGGGGGCACCACTCTGCAGGCAGCCCAGACAGTGTAGAAGCAGGGCTGCTGGGTCCTAGAGAGAGCCGAATGCAGCACAGTCTGAGGGACGGGATTGGCTGCTGGGGTCTCTGGGAAGGGGAGGGGGTGGGGGTTGGGAAAGGAGCTCACCTGTGCATGTGACTCTTTCCCCCCCAGCTGAGGTCAGGTGAGGCAGGCTCTGTGGCTCTGGAACCAGTATCCTTTGTTGTCTCCCATAACATCCATTCTTCTCCCCCCTGCCCCACGGAGCACCCCCTCCTTTCTCCCTCCTCCCCAGGAGCACCCCTCTCTCTCTCCTCCCTCCCCTCCATCAGGGCTGGGTTGGGTGAGATGCTGGGGGTAGGTGGGGGGAGGGGAGGCTGGCTGCTTGCTGAGGTATGAAAGTGAAAGTAACTCACTTCCTGGGCAGGCAGCCAGGATTGGAATGTCACACAGGGCTGGGCTGAGGTTAGCCAGATGTGTGAAAAATCGGGATTGGGGTAGGGTGAGCAGATATCTGTATTTTATAGGGACAGTCCCAATTTTGGGGTCTTTTTCTTATATAGGCTCCTTTCACCCCCCCACGCCTCCCTTCCCTGTCCTGATTTTACACACTTTCTGTCTGGTCACTCTAGGTGGGGGTAATTGGTGCCTATATAAGACAAAGCCCCAAATATCGGGACTGGCCCTATAAAATCAGGACATCTGGATCTGGCCACCCTAGCTGGGGAGCGCCTCTCCCCCGGGCTGGCAGCTGCCAGCTATCCATCTCATCTGGGGGGAGCTGCATAGGGCAGGATGAGCTGCTGTGGCTCCATGGGTGCCCTGTCCCTGAGATCAGATGCTGTGCTAACTTCACCATGGTCCATAAGGCTGGTGGTGGTGCCCATTGGCGTGTGATTGGACCTGAGGGTTTACTGCTGCTGTTGCCACTCTGCACCCCAGGAGGTGGATTTTGGGGTCCTGCAGTTTTCCACCTATCTCCTCCTCTACTGCAACTGTTGGACCAGCGGGCTGGGGGGTGAGCCAAGCATGAAAGCAGTACTGTGTTGCCATTTAGATTGTCATTTAGCAACTTTGTTTGCCAAAAATTCTTGCTAACAATCCTGAATCCAATTTCAATATTATTTTAAAAAAAAATCAATATCTTAGCCAAAAACAGAAAATAAAGTTGTTGACAATTATTAGTGACAGGTTGGGCTTGAGGCAGGGAGTGGGCCAGTTTTCATCAGAGAAACAAAAATTGTTGACTGACTTTCCTATAGCCTGTTACTCCTGATAAGAGCCCTCCAACAACTGTAATATGCTCATCTCCTTACTAGTGTATAAAGCAGGGGTCGGCAACCTATGGCACACGTGTCAAAGGTGGCAGGTGAGCTGATTTTTGATGGTATGCAGCAGCAGGCTGAGCGGCTCAGCCCATCACTGCTCGGGGGTTCCGGCTGCTGCCCTATTGCCAGCTGGGATACCAGCCATCGGCCCCACTCAGCACCTGCTGCTGGCCTGGGGACCCCCAAGGAACCCCAGGCTGGCAGTGGGCTGAGCAGGCCAGCTGAACTACTCAACCTGCTGTCAGCCTGGGGTTCCATTCACTCAGCTGGCAGCGGGCTGAGTGGGCTGGTGGCGGGCTGAGCAGGGCCGATGGGGGATTGAGTGGCTCAGTCTGCTGCCAGTCTGGGGTGCCAGCAGCACTCAGCCTACTGCTACTCCAGGGTTCCGGCTGCCGGCCCCTTGCCAGTCAGGAGCTCAGCCGCCAGCCCCACTCTGCCTCCTGCCAGCCTGGGTGAGCAGAATCCCAGGCTGGTAGCAGGCTGAGGGGGGATTGGCGGCCGGGATCCTGGCTGGCAGGAGTTGGTGGTCAGAACCCCAGACCAGCAGCAGGCTGAGCAGGGTCTGGGATCCTTGTCTAGGGTTCCAGCCACCAGCCCGCTGCCGGTTTGGGGTTTCATTTACTCAGCTGGCAGTGGCCTGAGCAGGACCGGTGGCCAAGACCTCAGATAATAACAATAGTTTATTTATATAATATAGACATAGAGAGAAACCTTCTACAAACATTAAAATGTATTACTGGCACGAGAAACCTTAAATTACAGTGAACTTGGCACACCACTTCTGAAAGGTTGCCGACCCGACCCCTGGTATAGAGTGACCATATGTTGTACTAAGATTCTCCTGCTTTTTTTTTTCCCTGTGAGTCAGTATAACTTTTGCCAGCCCAGAAGTTGGGCAGCCAATGTTTTAGGTTTTCACAATGTTTTCTCCAACTTTCATAAAGTAAATACATAGTTAATATGAGTTAAAAAGGCCAGGGACACTTCTTTGTGAAGAATCTGTACAGCAGATCATGCCCATAGACGATCCAGAAAAGAAATTTGAGGTTGAATTTTTTAATGTTGTGATGGATAAAGCAGTATCTGCTGTTGATGAAAGGTTTAATACCTTGCAGGTACACCATGAACAGTTTGGATTTTTGTATGACATAACTAAATTCAACGAAATAGGAAAACAAGAGCAACTAATGACGAAGTGCAAGAACCTAGAGAGCCTCCTGAAGCACGGTGATAGTTTTGATTTAAATGGACTTGAACTGTACGAAGAATTGAGTACACTGTCATCAATGTTGCCACATGCAAAATCGGTGATGGACATTGTACAGTTTATTCATACCCGCAAACTTGTTGACATATATCCTAATGTGTACATTGCCACTCGTATTCTACTGACAATTCCTTTAACAGTAGCGTCAGGAGAACGGAGTTTCTCAAAACTAAAGCTCATTAAAAACTATCTCTGCTCTACAATGAGTCAGGAACGCTTAACTGGTCTTGCTATTCTTGCAATCGAACAAGACACGACTTTGTCTTTGTCATATGATGCCATTATTACTGATTTTGCAACCAAAAAAGCCAGAAAGATTGCTTTTAATTAAAAACAAATCTTTGTTTCAATAACTCTTCATATAAATTTTCAATAAAATTTTGATAAATTAAAAAAAAATTTGCATCATTCTGTCATATCAGAATTTTTTCTATAGTGCCGCTTCTTTAGTGCTAGTCCATCAGCATTACAGTGTGCTTAATTAAGTTAAACTGCTTTTAATAACGTGAATGTGGCAAGTTTTCCAATACTGTAAGCTTATGTTTGTGTTGCTAAGAGCAGATCAGGCACAGAGGCACCAGTTTAATAATCTCGCCTAGGGCACCATAAATCCTAAGGCCGGCCCTGCAACCATCTAACTAGAGTGCACTCTCTACCAGAGATTACACTGGCTGTGAGCCTGTCATGTTAGATTTCTAGAGAAATAAAAGATTTAAAATGCATACAATCTAGGTAATTTTTCATTAGCACGAGCTACAGATTGGAGCTCACCTGCCAACGGGGCTCACCTCGACATTTGTAATTCTGTGCATTTTGTGCTGTGAATTTACTTATGTTATTAATTCTTACTCAGAAAGCAGAGCTGTGATTGAAACACTGGGCATAAAGCTCAAATAACTCTCTGCTAAAAAGCAACTCGGATGAGACAGGTGACAGATGCTACTAGAAAAAGGTTATAAGTTATATCACATATATATATATATATATATATATATATATATATATATATATATATATACACACACACACACACATACTCACATTCCTTCCCTGCTCACAACACAATGGGCTATATTCTACCCAGAGATCAAATGAGGTTTGAGCAAGTTTTTACTGAGAATTTCCATTTAAATACATTGTGAATTTCTGTGCTTCACCTGTGAAATTGCTTTAAATGGCATGAAATGGAACCCCCACAAAATGAGGGCAACCTGACAGGTCTGATAATGCAAGTATTGATACAAAGATTAGACAAGATTAAATTCTGCTATTTAGAGAGTAACAGTTCATAATTAGGGGTGCAAGGTTCTTTGGTGAAAATTTTAAGTGGTTTCCCACTGAATGCATTACAAAGATCATCACATTCCATTATCTTTTCATAACTCCGAATAAAGATTTTATCACATATTGGGTAACTCTCTTTAACAAACATTTTACTTGATAAAAAAGTAAACTTATTAACATTGACTAATTCCCTGCTTATCTCCAGGTGCCACACAATAGCAAAACTGAGATGCTGAAAACAACAAACCTATTCAGTCAAAGCCATTGGCCTCTCCTCCAACTCAACCATTTATTATTAAGAAATAGCATTAGGACGCTGGACACAAATGGAGTTTTCCAACTGACTACTGGTTATGTCGTACTTGCACCACTGATATGATGCACAATAAATAATCAAGTGAGATTATTCCTTATTGTTATTTTATTTGCTTTGCAATTTCCATTCATGGCAGCAACAAGGCACTCCAACAGAACATTTCTAGGATATCAGTGTTCTACTCAGGTGATTAAAATCACTTTGTCTTTGGCCTTGTATTATATAATGCGACCTGGGGCAGTGTGCTGTAATTGTCCAGTAATGCATGACTTTAAGTGTATCTTATTGCTGTACAATAGAATGGAAAAAATCTTAAACTAATACCTGTTCAAGTAATTAACCTATTATAAAGAAAAAAAAATCAGTGCACCAAAATTATGCATTTAAAAGAACTCCACTGTGTTTCTTTCATTTAAATTTCAAAGCGGATGTCAGTGTTGTTTCAGATCTACGAAGACAATTATTTCATGCACTGTCAGGTTACTTGTAAATCATCACACATACACCAGGGTCTACGATGATACAGATTTCAAAGTGCATTGATATTCCACAATCTTTGCTCTATAGTAACTGGATGGATTGGATTCCCTAGTCCAGGTTTCACTTATTAAACTTTTTTCCCCTTTCTCCAGATGAAATGGAGGAATACACAACACAGACACTATATATGATCCTGCAAGGTCACCTGAGGTTTGACCTCTAGAAATGTGGGTTATCTCCAGACTGTCTTGTTTGTTTTTATATGGATTGCATTTATAGCCCTCATGAACAAAGCTATTCTACAGGACTGGCAACGTGTATGGTCTCACAACTATGGTCTTTTTAGATTTCCCTTCTAGCCTCTGTCAGATGACTGAAGATGCCAGAGCTCCAAGGTTCAGCTCACCCTTGGGTCTGTCTTATGAACCAGTAGGCTAGTGTAACCCGCACACCTTCGGGGTGTGGTGTTTTGTCCCATCTAATAGCACTCAGACTACTGAGAAAGAGATAAAATGAGTCTGCTCTACAACCTCAGGTAACCTTAGTTGGCTTTTAGCTCATGCGGTAGAGGCTCATGTACTAAGCTCTAGAGGTCCCCTGTTCAATCCTGCCCGCTGATGACCGGGGTCTGTCAGCCTTACACTAGCACAAACCGTAGTGTTTAAGGCTGAGAATTGAAAAGGCCTATTGTGCCTGCTGAATTTCAGTGGGAGTTGGGTGTCTGTTCCTTTGAGTAGGCCCACAATGATACAACTTGCATCATGCTCCTGATATGATCTTTAAAGTTCTGGGTTTCGAAACTTAATTTTGATCCACAACAGCAAATATACCTGTGACCCCTTACTTGAGTGTGCCAGGTCCTGGAGTGCCAGACTGAGGCTCTCAGGGGTCCTACCCTCGGGACAACAACTGTAATGACTACAAGAGCCCTCTGACACCATTTCCCAGTGGACTTGGAGTCGGGGTGGGGACAGAATGGACTGGAAACTCTTGCTGAGGCCAGTTGGCAGGTTTCACATGGGGTGATATGGATAAGCAGTTTACTGGGCCAATGGTGAGCCAAGGCTGCTCAGACCCACAGGGTTGTCTACACTGCAGCTGGAAGGTTCTCAGCATGGGTGTAGACAGACCTGTGCTAGCTCAGCTCGACCTAGTGAGCTAAAAATAGCAGAGCGGATGTTGAGGCACCGGCAATAGCTTAGGCTAGCCACCCGAGTCCAAGCGTGGGCGGCTAGTGCAAACTGCTGCCCGTGTTGGAACCTCTGCACTGCTAGTTTTAGAGTGATAGTTCGAGCTCAGGTAGTGCTGTGAGTCTGTCTGCCCACGCTGGGAATCACACCTCCCCACTGCCGTGCAAACATTCCCTCCATGGGAAGGGACAGCCTGACAGAGACAAAAGACATTAGTTTTTGTTTCAGTTTTGAGCTTGGGAACTGTGAGAGAAAGAAGCAGAACAGCTTAGGGAGTCTCTGATTAACTCCCACTTCCCACAAAGTGAGTCTGAACTGCTGTGGGAAGGTTGCATGGATCAGGATGATCCAACCCTGTGGAGACCCACGTCCAGAGTGGCAGAGATCTGACCCGGCACTGCCTACTGAAAGTCAGATGAAACCTCCGCAGGACTCCAAATCAGAAAGCCAGCAAGCTTGGTAAGAGCCAATGAGGACTGTGTCCTGCCCATGGACAAAGACACGGTAAAGGGACCCTTTCTGTTTACACTGGCCAATGTTCACAGTACTGTAGCACTCATCTCAGGCCTCAATCTCAGCATGCCACCTGCCTAGGAAGATGCCAGGAAGGGAGCTGGGAGTTGGGAGGAGTTGGGAGATGGGGAATTTGTTGAGTTATTAGTATGTATTAGTTAACTCAAATCATTTTCTTTCCTATTTTCCTGCTTCCAGTAAAGTTTCCCTTTGTTGTAGTGTTATTTTGGGGTGCATCATTTCTTTGCTGGGGTGTGTTTTGATGTACTTTATTGTTGTGTACTTCAGGGGCTTTTCATATTCCTTGCCCATTAGTAGCATTGTTCACTTCCCCAAGGGACAGTACACCTTGGATCTCGGGCACAGTGATGAATCACCTGGGGTGGAAGCATCAAGAGTCAGAAAAAGAACCTATAACCCAATCCATGCAAGGAGAGGGAAGAAGTCACTCCAGGTGGCGAGTACCAGGAGGAGGCATGAGCCATATCTGGAAGAGGGGCTACACACCAGTAGCATACTAGATGTTAAAGATCTATTGTATGACCTTGCCCAATGCAGCATTGTTTCCTGCATTAAAATATTTAGTGTTTTGTACAGTCTAATGTTAAAGATTCTAAGTGATGGGACTTCCATCTCTTACTATGGAAAATTATTCTGTATTTCATTGTCAGGAAGAGTACTCTGATATTCAGCTTAAATCCCTTTCTTAAATATAGCACCCACCCTGCCCTCCACATACTCAGACTATGTCTAAATGGCCCCCATTTTGGACTATGGTATGTGAACTGCAGCGTGCCCTAATGTGCTGCACTGTAACTCCCCCATGTGGATAGTATAGGTGCAAATGAAAAGGTATCTAGTTCACATTAAAGTTTGTTAACATGAACTAGGAACCTTTTAATTTGCACCTACAGCATCCACACGGGGGAATTAAAGCACAGCACACTAGTATGTGCTACAGGTAGGGTGACCAGATGTCCCAATTTTATAGGGACAGTCCTGATTTTTGGGTCTTTTTCTTATATGGGCTCCTATTACCCACCTCACCCATTCCCAACTTTTCACACTTGCTGTCTGGTCACCTTAGCTACAGGTCACACCCTCATAGTCCCAACTGCAGGGCCTTGTAAACAAGCCCTTAATTACACCCCAAACCACCCCAACTAATTCTGCTCTCTCTGTGGTGTTTGCCAGCTCCAAATACAGTTACAATGTGTCTCTTTAGTCACCTTATAGTCATGGTAGACAGATTTAGTTTTTCAAAGTCTGTGCTCATAAGTCAATCCTGCCAGCTCCTTACTAATTTCTGTTGCTTCTCTCAGCATGGGGTTTCAGTATTAACCTATGAACAAAGAAACAGATGTCAAAGAAAAAAATTACATTATATTTTCTCTCATAATGTGGGTGAAGAGAGTTCTCTAATGTAACAGAATGCTGGAAAATGATGTGACATGCCTATTTACAGCCCACACTACTGGACCACCACTCCGGGCTCCTGATATGTATAATGTAACAAATATACCATATGCTTGAGAGCTGAATGGGAATGCACTGATCACCAGGCTCTAAACTGGCCGCTGGAGAGGCTGAAAGCCACAAGGAGTTTTTGGCAGAGTATTATGATCTCTGGCATTTTTCTATCCCCCAGGCAATAGTTTGCACCTCCTGTCTTAAAAAAACAGTTTGCTATTTGCATATGGAGAGTCTATCTATTATACCCAGACCCACCACCACTCGCTGCTATCATCTTTAAAAGACGGTTACTCACCTTTGTAACTGTTGTTCTTCGAGATGTGTTGCTCATATCCATTCCAGTTAGGTGTGTGCGCCGCGTGTGCACATTCGTCGGAAAACTTTTACCCTAGCAACTCAGTGGGCCGGCAGGTCGCCCCCTAGAGTGGCGCCATCATGGCGCTTGATATATACCCCTGCCAGCCCACCCGCTCCTCAGTTCCTTCTTGCCGGCTACTCCGACAGTGGGGAAGGAGGGCGGGTGTGGAATGGATATGAGCAACACATCTCGAAGAACAACAGTTACAAAGGTGAGTAACCGTCTTTTCTTCTTCGAGTGATTGCTCATATCCATTCCAGTTAGGTGAATCCCAAGCCTTACGTAGGCGGTGGTGTCGGAGTGAAATGTGGCAGAATGAAAACTGCTGAGCCAGAGGCTACAGCCTCTCTTGACTGTTGAACCAGGGCATACTGCGAAGCAAAGGTATGGACCGAGGACCAATGGAGCTGCGCGACAGATCTCGTGGGTAGGAACACGAGCCAGCAAGGCGGCAGATGAAGCCTGAGCCCTGGTAGAGTGTACGATGATGTGGCTTGGGGAAATATGAGCCAAATCATAACAAGTGCGGATGTACGCCATCACCCAAGATGAGATCCTCTGAGAGGAAAACAAGCAAGCCCTCCCTTTGGCCCGCTACCGTGACAGAGCTGGGGCACCTTACGAAATGGCTCTGTCAGCGCAATATAAATGCGAGCACTCCACAGAGGTCCAAGGAGTACAATGGTTGTGCCCATTGCGTTGAGCTGTGGGTAACATGAAAGGCCGAAACCACCTTAGGGAGGAAAGCCACCGTAAGAGCTCTGAGCTCGGAGACCCGTCTGGCCGATGTAACAGCTACGAGGAAAGTTGTCGTCCAAGACAGGTATAGCAGAGGGCCAGTCGTGAACGGCTCGAATGGGGGAGACATAAGTCTGGCTAAAACTAGGTTGAGGTCCCAGGTTGGGGCTGGGCGGCGCACCCGAGGGTGCAAGCGCTCCAAGCCCTTGAGGGACCTCGAACCCATAGCGGAACGTCCACCTTAGCCTGGCTGGAAGGTAGAGATGGCTGCTGAGTGTATCCTCAGCGATGATACCGCCAGGTCCTGCCGCTGAAGGCCAGAGGCAGGCCAAATAGAGGGGATCGAGACCTCAGCAGGAGCAAGATCGAGCGTATTGCAGCTGTAGAAGAAACACTTCCACCCGGCCCGGTACTTGACCAGGTGGAAGGCTTCCTGTCACCCTGGCTCAGTTACGCAGCAGCCACACCATGAGGCGAAGAGGCTGCAGGTCCGGGTGACGAAGCCTGTCGTTGCCCTGAGTGATGAGGTCTGGGTGGGGTGGCAGGGTAATTGGGTCGGTTATTGACAGGCCGAGCAACGTGGTATATCAGTGCTGCCTGGACCACTCTGGAGTGATCATGATGATGCACGCTCTGCCCCTGCGGAGTTTGAGCAGGACCTAAAGAACCAGTGGGAACAGTGGGAAGGCATAACGGAGTTGGCCTTTCCACGGCATCAGGAATGCGTCCAAGATCGATCCCGAGGAGAGACCTTGGAAGGAGCAGAACATCTGGCATTTTCTGCTCTCGCGGTGAGCGAACAGGTCTATGTGAGGAAACATCTCCACTTCTGGAAAGCAGAACGCCTCACATGGGGCAGAGTGATCACTCGTAAGACAGGAAAGACCTGCTGAGTCAAAGCACCAAGACGTTCCGAACGCCTGGGAGAAAGGACGTCACCAGCTCCATCGAGTGGGCCATGCAAAAGTCCCGGAAATGGATGGCCTCCTGACAAAAGGGGGGAGGACCATGTTTCCCCCTGGTTATTTATGAAGCACATGGCCGTTGTGTTGGCTGTAAACACCGAGATACCACGGCCTCACAGCTGCCGCTGGAACCCCTGGCACGCCAGGCGGACTACTCTCATTTTTGGGGCATTGATGTGAAATGCCAGCTCCCGAGAAGACCAAAGGCCTTAAGCTCGGAGGTGACCATGAGCACTCGAGCAGAGAGATGACGCGTCCGTCGTCAGGGGCAGTGAGGGCTGGGGCGGATGGAACCGCATCCCTGCCCACACCACGGAGGGAGTTAGCCACCACTCTAGGGAGCCTAAGGTGCTCAAGGGAACGGTGACTACCATGACCATTGGCTCCCTGTCCGGGTGGTACGCTGAGGTAAGCCGGACTTGGAGAGGATGGAGGGGGAGCTTGGCATGTTTGGTTACAAACTTGCGGGCAACCATGGACCCAGGAGACTGAGACAAGTATGAGCCGAGGTCGTTGGGAAAGCCTGCAGACCTCAGATGATTGTTGCCATCGCCTAAAACGCAGTTGTGATAAGCAGGCTCCGGCTAGGTAGGAGACCAGGATAGCCCCTAGGAAGTCCAACCTCTGCGTGGGAACCAGAGTGGATTGCTCTATAGTAATCATCAGGCCTTGACCTGTGAATAAGACCGTGACGATGCCCACGCGCTGAGTGGTTTGTGTCTCAGAGTCTCCTCGGATAAGCGAATCGTCCAGATACGGAAAAACGCATATCCGACATCAGAGAAGGTAGGCGGCGACTATGGCTGTAAACCAGAAGTACTGACAGTTGGCTAGAAAGCGGAGGTATCTCCTGTGCGGAGGGAAGATGGCGTTGCGAAAGTACGCGTCCTTCATATCAAGGGCGGCATAGTAGCCCCCAGGAGGCAAGGATGGAATAATGGTTCCCAGGGATACCGTGCGGAACTTCAACCTTATCCTAAACCGGTTGAGTCCGTGCAGGACTAGGAAGGTCTGAGACCTCCGTTCGAGTGGGGGACTAGGGCATAACGGGAGTAAACCCCCTTGCCCCTTTCGTCAGTCGGCGTCTGCACCTCTTGTACGAGGAATTGCTCGTGAGAGGGGTCCCTGAAGGGGGACAGGGCTGGAACAAATTAGAGGTGGTACCTATGCTCCACCGTGCGCAGGACCCAGCGATCTGAAATTAACTGGGGCCATGCCAGGAGAAAGCGGGATTGGGATCCCGGCCGGTGACTGGTACACCACCCTCAGGCGCACCTTGGAAGGTTCATCTTTGGTCCCAGTGGTAATTGCGAGGGACCTTGACCTTGGCTCTTTAGGGGTCCTGATGTTCGTCTGCGACCACCTTGGCCTCGCTGTTTGCCAAAGTCCTGTCTCTGGCTAGGCACAGAGTATGGCGGCTGGGGACAGAAAGGCCTGCGTTTGGTCGCTGGCATATGCATGCTGAGAGAGCGCATTAGGACCCTATTGTCCATCAGGCTTCACAGCCTGGGGCTGTCTTTGCCGCGAAGAGGCCTTTACCAACAAAGGGTAAATCCTGAATGGCATACTGCAGCTCCGGCCGGAGGTTTGAAACCTGAAGACATGAGATGCACCTCATGGCGACACCAAAGGCCAGAGTCCTGGCTGCAGAGTCTGCTGCGTCCAACGAGGCCTGGAGGGACGCTCTGGGTACCTTTTTCCCCCGTCCTCCAAGACGGCAGCGAACTCTTGGCGGGAGTTTTGAGGGAGAAACTCCATAAACTAAACTACCTTCACCCAGGTGCTATAATTATAGCAGCTAAGCAAGGCTTGTTGCCTTGCTACCCAGAGCTGCAGGGCCTGTGCAGAGTACACTTGGCGGCCAAGCAGGTTCATTCGCCAAGCCTCTTTCGGTTTCGGGGCTGGCGCCCGCTGGCCATCATATCAGAATCGTGGTCCTGAGCATAAGATCTGCGCATGTGGGATGACACGGATGCGTGTCTGGATGGCCATGGAGGTACTAAAAGAAGGCACAGGCAGAGTCTCTGACTCTATCGGACCTTGCCCAACTCGGCACCGGGGACCGGCACCGGGAGGCGTACCGGTACCTGGAACGAGATCCAGACCCGCAACCAGAATGGTGCCGGGAGGTCGACCAAGATCTCGAGGCTCGGGGAGATGCTACAGGAGTCAAGGTACCTGTCGCGGTGCCGGGAGTCAGAACGGTGCCGATAGCGGGTCGGCGAACGGGATACCGACCGGTGCAGTGAGTGCGACCAGTACCGATGAGGAAAACAGCACCGGGACTGCAAGTGGTGTCGGGTGTGCCGACAGGACCTGGAGTGTCTGCGGGACTGTGATCATGAACGGTGCCGCTCTGCTGTGCTGACAGAGGACAGTCACATGAAGAGACTGTATTACCCGCACCGGCGGTGCCGGGGTCAGGCAGCATCGACTCTGTCATGGCAATGAGATCCCTCGCCGTTGGTAATGTCTCCGGCGTGGAGGGAACAGCAGGCTCAACCACAGTGCATACTGGGGAGCTGTCAGGCACCGGATTCGACGGCCCTCGTGGGACCAGGATCGACGGTACCGAGGTCGTCAGAGCTTCGATAGGTGTCGGTGCCGGGCGATCCGAGTTAGATGAGCTGTCTGGCTGCGGTGCCGTCGGCACGGAAGCAGCAGGAGCAATAAGCTCAACCATGGCGCGTGTCGGGGAGCCGTCAGGCACCGGATTCGACGGCCCTTGTGGGACTGGAATCGACGGTGCCGACGTTGTTGGTGCCTCAGAGGTGTCGGTGCCGGGCAATCCGACTTAGACGAGCTCTCTGGCTGCGGTGCCGTTGGCACGGAAGCAGCAGGAGCAGTAGCTCAACCACGGCGCGTGCCAGGGAGCCGTCAGGCACCGGATTCTACGGTCCTTGTGGGACCGGGATCGACGGTGCCGACGTCGTCGGTGCCTCAGCAGGTGTCGGTGCCGGGCGATCCGACTTAGACGAGCTCTCTGGCTGCGGTGCCGTTGGCACGGAAGCAGCAGGAGCAGTAGCTCAACCACGGCGCGTGCCGGGGAGCCGCCAGGCACCGGATTCTACGGCCCTTGTGGGACCGGGATCGACGGTGCCGACGTCGTCGGTGCCTCAGCAGGTGTCGGTGCCGGGCGATCCGACTTAGACGAGCTCTCTGGCTGCGGTGCAGTTGGCACGGAAGCAGCAGGAGCAGTAAGCTCTACCACGGCGCGTGCCGGGGAGCCATCAGGCACCGGATTCTACGGCCCTTGTGGGACCGGGATCGACGGTGCCGACGTCGTCGGTGCCTCAGCAGGTGTCGGTGCCGGGTGATCCGACTTAGACGAGCTCTCTGGCTGCGGTGCAGTTGGCACGGAAGCAGCAGGAGCAGTAAGCTCTACCACGGCGCGTGCCGGGGAGCCATCAGGCACCGGATTCTACGGCCCTTGTGGGACCGGGATCGACGGTGCCGACGTCGTCGGTGCCTCAGCAGGTGTCGGTGCCGGGCGATCCGACTTAGACGAGCTGTCTGGCTGCGATGCAGGTGGCACGGAAGCAGCAGGAGCAGGGGGCTCAACCACGGCGCGTGCCGGGGAGCCGTCAGGCACCAGCAGGAATCGTAGGCTTTCTCGACCTCGGAGGAAGGGAGCGGTGCCGAGTCGACTTCGGTGCCGGTGACGGCCGGTGCCGAAAGGCCTTGGCTGTACCGACGGGGTCCGGTGCCGAGGAGGCACTTCTGCCAGCCGCTTGATCATCGCTCGGCGCCAAAGGTGGAGGGGTAAGTGAAAGTCCCGCTCCTTTTTGTTCTCAGCTTAAAAGCCTTGCAAATGGGGCACTTAGCTGTCAAGTGTGATTCCCTGAGGCACTTCAAACAGGAGTCGTGTGGATCTCCCTTCGGCATCGGCTTCTGGCAGGCCGAGCCCATTTTAAAACCCGGTGAGCCGTGCATGGGCTCCGGCACCGGGTTCATGGAAGGGGCTACTTCCTGAACCCCGCTAACTATTACTAAACTAACTATGTTAGCAAAGAAAAAACGTATAACTATACAAATATATATATAAAAGGATTATAACTGCATAACTATATACGAGAACTACGAGTAGCTAGGGAAGTGGAGGTCAGCTAAGCCGCGCTCCACTGTTCCAACGACCGACACGGGCGGTAAGAAGGAACTGAGGAGCGGGTGGGCCGGCAGGGGTATATATCAAGCGCCATGATGGCGCCACTCTAGGGGGCGACCTGCCGGCCCACTGAGTTGCTAGGGTAAAAGTTTTCCGACGAATGTGCACGCACGGCACACACACCTAACTGGAATGGATATGAGCAATCACTTGAAGAAGAACAATAAGATTTCCACCTCAAATACCACAAGAATAAGGCTACTCTAATGGGAAAAGCTTGAAGCCTACATCATGCACATAAAACCAGTTGCCAAAGGTCATGACCCACCCCTCCCTGAACCGCCAGAGAAGCACGCACTCCTTTCCACTGCTGCATGTGCCTTTCATTCAAAGAGGCCTCACTGACAGAATGACATTCAGAGAATGACTTTGACTGATGGTTGCCGCAGAACAGATCTTACAACGCAACCTTTGGAAATGCAAACAAAAGATGGTTCTCCCTTGAGCACAGAATATAATTCCATATCCTAACAGGTTTGACAGACCCAGACCAGTGGGGTATAGGAGTCTAGTAGAGGGCAATATACTGGTCACTGGATGAGTAGTTTTCTGTTCCCTGAGTGACCAGAGCAGGGGCTGCATTAGAGTAATCAGGAACCTGCTAGAACCAATTAAGGCAGACAGGCTGATTAGATCACCTGCAGCCAATCAAGGCAGGCTAATCAGGGCACCTGGGTTTAAAAAGGAGCTCACTCCAGTCAGGTGAGGAGGTGCACGTGAGGAGCTGGGAGCAAGAGGCACAAGGAGCTGAGAGTGAGAAGGTGTGCTGCTGGAGGACTAAGGAGTACAAGCGTTATCAGACACCAGGAGGAAGGTCCTGTGGTGAGGATAAAGAAGGTGTTTGGAGGAGGCCATGGGGAAGTAGCCCAGGGAGTTGTAGCTGTCATGCAGCTGTTACAAGAGGCACTATAGACAGCTGTAATCCACAGGGCCCTGGGCTGGAACCTGAAGAAGAGAGCGGGCCCGGGTTCCCCCCGAACCTCTCAACTCCTGATCAGACACAGGAAGAGTTGATCCAGACTGTGGGGAAGATCACTGAGGTGAGCAAATCTGCCAATAAGCACAAGACCCACCAAGATAGAGGAGGAACTTTGTCACAACGGATAATAAGGATGCGTGCATAGCTCACAACAAACTGGGGAGGGGAGAACTGATACTGTTCCACGTGATGGTCCCTTAACATATACCTCTCTCCTCCCAGAAACATACAGGATGAACATCAGATTCTGTCTCACAGAGTGTAGAAAATTCACCTTAAGCATGTTTCCAGTCTAACAAGACTCCTCTCTAGTTGCACCTCCTATTAGCAGATGGACAAATCCCAAAATTTAACAGTCGGAAACACTTTCCCTTTAACAACCTCTAGCCTCCCTAGCCAGATTGTCAATAAACAGAGCATATTGCACAGATGGACTAATAACACAATCCTAATTCAATTGCCTAGAACCATTTTCTGTGCACACTCTATTAAAAGCAACCACTCAGCTAGTAATGCCTTAGAAACCAGGACAGGATCTTCTTCTGAAGAAGAGAAAGGAAATGTACTGACTTTGATTAGCTGACATCTGTGAGATAGCGCTCCTTGACAGCATGCTTAATAGTCACCAGCAATTCTGTGTCCATGGACAGTGGCTTCCAGCCACATTAACAATGTGATAAGCTTGCTCTTGCCCTGACTTAACTTTAACTTAACTGTGACTCCTAATCGATTCACCCACCTGATCTGGAAGCGTCCGACAGCCTTTTCCGTTAAACTGAGCAGATATTTGCGTTTAATGGGGAATAAGTCAAAGTCAATGCCACACACACAGGGCCTGTTAATGTTCTTTCCACTTTCCTATTTCCCAGGGCCAGTGTGTAGAGAGGGACATACTGCCCAAAGACAAGAGAAGCAATTTCTGACATAAATACTTCTTCTCTTTCTTTACCTTATGCCAAATTTCTTGGTTGATTTTCATTTACTATATGTTGTCTTAATGTTCAGTTCACTCACTAACTGGGGATTGTTATGAGCAAAGCTTGGTATGGAGGAAAGAGGGAGAAGGAACAAGACTCCACTGGTGTTATGTTTAAAGTTTGCTCTTCCTATTATTTAAAGCCAGACTGCCAGAAGCCACTGGCTGATGCACAGCAAGGGATTATCTTGCACAGGCGGCACCTTTGAAGTTCATGAGTTTCAGAACAGTTGCAAAGAGGGGACCTGAGGCCCATCAACAGAGGTGGTGCTTGGGACCAGGAAAGAGCAAAGAGCTGGCTTAGTACTGCATTCGCACTCCAGATTGAAGGCATATAAAAGGGGCCATGCAGAGAGTAGCTCACGTTCCATGTGCTATTAGTCTCTCTTTGCCCTGGTTGGGGGGAGTGGAAATTATGTTAGAAGATGGGCAGCGTGACTAAAACGTGCACACATAGGCCTACAAACTAAGTTTTGGAAGTTTTTTTCATTGCATTTACTGTCCAGGCTTCCAGATCTGCTGTGCTATTTGAGTGACCTGGAGCACGATGCTTTCTCCTCTGATGGATGTATAGATACAGGACCATGACAAGCTTCACATCTCTCTTAATCTTCTTTCACTAACTGTCACACTGGAGATCCATCCTGCCACCTCTGGGCTAGCTTTCCCTCTTTCTCCTACTCCTGTGAGGTATCAATATGCTTGAGAGAACCTCAAACTATAAGAACTCCTTTGAAGGTAATGGGACTGGATGGCCCATCACGGCCAGTTGTGATTGATTCATGCTCTACTCACTGCAGAAAGCTCTTTCCAGCTCTGAGCCTGACAGCACTAGCTACCTCTTTGCTATTTTGCCTGCTTAATTTTTTTAAAAATTTTCAATATACAGTATTCTTTATTTCGGCATTACCTTAGGGGAAAACTTGCTGTACATTATCTTGCACACTGTCTGGGTAATGGCTTAGCCTTGCACATCACTTTTCTTTTCCTCTGGCATCTTGACAAGCTCTTGGGCAGAACTATTTGAGAGCTTGAAGCAATGTTTCCACTTTTGAAAGCTCTCTCACAATATAACCAGGAGCCAACACTGGAGAAAAAGGCCAGTGAGTCAGCAGCTAAACAAGGAGAGCTCTCTGCATTAGTCAGTACAGCCACAGTACATTAACTTATTTGGCAATATTCTGCTTACTACCAGTTCTTTCGAGAGGGCAGCTGCAACACCTCTGGAAAGCACCATTTATTCACACACTACATTGGAAAGAATAACAAAGAATTAGCTGAATTTAGGGCTTGTAACAGTGAGGCACTGAATAGATTTGGCTAGACACAGGCATAATGGGTAAAGATACACTGCAAGCTTCTCTCTCAGGTCCTGCCAGTCATGTCCCACACTACACCATGTTATACCAGCCTCGGGCTCTCTACACTGTTCTTCTAGTGCACCTCTGTCCTGACCTTCAACATGCCCTGGGCCTCTCTTTTAGCAAAGGAAATTGGTAATTGTACCCAATTGTTGGGAAACACAGTGATGATACAAAGCATTCAGTAAGTTCTAGGCTGAGGTCCCCAAACTCGTTTTACTTGTGACTCACTAAGAATTTGAATACTGATCTAGTGCAGTAACTCACTGCAACAATTAAACCCCTCAGAAACTGGTAAAAAATGTGCCAATACAGAGATATACTTGATAGGCAGAAATTTAGCTGGATGATCTTGCATACAGATAATATGAGCTCGAGAAAAAAAAACTGAAAAGAAAAAAAATGTCTATCAAAGTCCAAGTATGGTAATTATCAAGGATTTAATGGAAACTCACTTCCTCACAAACTGCGTTAAGAAATTAGACAGAATACTGAATATTTTAATACAAGATCTCTCTTGGGGTCAGGGGAGGAAGAGAAAGAGAGAGGGAGAGAAAACAAAACTGTTTTCTTAAAAAAAACAATCTCATTTGAAAGTTAGCTCCTGTTGCGCTGAGCTACTGGGAAATAATATAATATATCTATCCATCTCCAGAATATCTGATGACACTTCCAGCAGGGACCTGCAGCAGATCCAACCTCTTATAATATCCTAATTAAATGGCTGTTATTCATACAAGGGAGACACAGTAGTCAAAGTGACACACCAGATAACATGACAAGCCAGCCTGGCCTGTTGACAGCAACTGCTCCAATAAGTCAAGTCCAAGTGAAAAGTGGAAACCTGAACACAAGTAAAGTGATTACAGAGGGCTAACTTCTCCCTTTCATCTAATGTGTGTTGACAATGTGGGCTAGTATGATTTAAGTGGCTGCCAAAGAACATCCAGAGATTAGTCTATATAGTCCCTCCTGTAGTGTGTTTCTGTGCATGTTTAGGCATTAAACAAAGGGCAGCAGGCACTGCTCTGAAATACCTGGATGAAGTTATTGCAGAATCTTGATTAGCCCAAACAGACCTGGATCACCTCTTAATTGTGTCAAAGAGAGCAAGAAACGGTATGAAAATCATTTAATTCAAGTAAGCAATCGGCACTATTGTGATACTGCTGAATGCAGTCACAGACAGCCAGAATTGCTAGGCTTTTCAGCTTGTGGGGAGAGAGGATTCTGCGTACATTTTAAATCTAGCCAGAGAGCCGAAGAAAACGTAATTTGCTGGCTGTCCAGTTGGTCATCTAAAACTTTCAATATTTGGAGCTAGGCTGTCTTAACCTGAAAAACTGAACTGGGTATTTCTCTCAGCTTGTTTAGTTTTGTCCTCTGCTGTGCTGGGGATCTGGAAAGGTGTTGGAGCAACAGCGTAAGGAAGAAAGAAATAATTTGGAGTGATGTCAGAAACCAAAACCCCTCTGCACCCCCACCCACAAAAATTGCCAGCTATGTAAGATCACCAGCCATGTGCAGGTTCAGGGAGGATAGCAGCATATTAATTTACAGCAGCGATACTCAGATCTCACTGGTTTAAGGAGCCAAATTAGCAATCAACATTACCCAAGAGCCACAAGAGCGTGAATTCATCGTTTCATTTACTATCGTACTATATATTCTTATTTAAACAGCATGATGGGGAAATATTTAGGTTTTATACTTCTTATTTTCCACAACAAAATGACTGACCAAGTATTATTATTTTATCAACAGCTGGTTAATAACATAGTAAAAGCATCCTGACTGGTTAATAATTAAACCACAATGTGTTTTAATATCATGTGCTGCAAAGAGCTGCCGGAGCCTCTTGCAGGCCGTTATTCTCAGTCTGAGTATCATTGATCTACAGTGACAAAGGGATATAAAAGTCATCTTCTGAGACTTGCTGCTCTAGAAAAGCCCCATTCAGACTACATCCAGAATGCTGAAGCCAATGAAGATCTCCTTCCTCAATGCCTGCATAGCCACTCAGAGAACTTGACTAGATGGACATTCAGTCGCTTCCCTAACAGCCAGCAGTTGTTTCTGGTCCCTGTTCAGTTGTGCTGCTCTTTAACATGCCATGGAACTTGGGCTGCTCTAATACACCATCCCCAGTGTCATGGCTCAACTGGCCCGAGTTCCATGGTGTGCAAGATCGAAGGGGAGGAGACCAGCACACTGAGGCGTTCAGCACACTTTCCATTAAGGTAGAGGATGAACTGGAGGGACCTATTGTGAAAGCCTGAAGTGGCAGTTGGGAACCACTGATTTCTAATGTCTTCAAAAAATAACAACTGATCCTGACTGAAAGAAGCAGGGGAGAGGGAGGGACAAACACCAACAGCAACTGAGATAGATGCAGTATCATAATTAAGAGATGTAAATCTAATATCACAGTCACATTCATCTCCAGCTGGCTCCGAGAGTTAACAGAGGGTTTAACTGTCACTGTAGAAGCAACCATGTTAATCCTTATTTTCAAGGACAGTGATAAACCATTGATTCCCCAAACAGCAAACATCTAAGAACGACCAGCTCTCTTTAAATACAAAGCAGGCCTGTGAAGGCTGAATAAGTGAAACAGAGAAGTCACATGTCAGTGAGAACACCAGTAACAGCTGTTGCCCTTTGCCCACAACTTCTAGGGATGCCGTTAGCTCAGAGAATGAATATCATAAATGTACACACTGGAACCTGCCCATCTGACTTTTTTGAGCTCACCCAATCCTTATCCCAACCTCAGAGAGACTTTACCTTCTTATTCTTTTTAATCCCATTGTCCTCAGTCCTGGTCATGCCTCTTTCTTCTCTTTGGATCCTCTGCTGCTACACCAGTAGACATGGCTAGCAGTCTCTGGTGAATCCTAGGATAACATAGTGGTGCTTTAACATTTTGCCTCTTCTGAGCAGATACCCATATTAATTGATTGGAGACAGGATTATGATGGGACGGCACCAAAGAGAGATTTTGCACTCTTGCCCTAATGCTGGGGCACAACTATGGGACATCGGTAATCACTGGCACTCATCACCCTACTACTGGAGTGTCTAAGAAATGCCAATAATAAAATAAATATAGCTGTCCTTTTAAAAATATATCAAGAGTAGAAGGGGAGTACTCCTAGAATTGTGCCAAATGCAATCAGTGAAGGAGAACAAGCATTTAAAAGAAGGCAGTTCAGAAACCCTAGTCTCTACAATGTCCCACCAGGGGCCAGGTTAGATACAAAAGGAAACTGACACAGCAATACTATACAGGAGTGACGGACATGAAATGAAGAATACAACTCAAACTATAGAGCGAAACATAGGCTGGCAGAGTGCAATTACCCAAACTGGAATCTGGCCAGAGCCTACGGGTTAAACACTTCAGCTTTTGAGAGGTGTGTCATGCGTTCTTTAATGGCCAGAAGGTGTCAGGACATCCATTTCAAATTGGATTGGAAATACCATGCGGGGGTAGGGAAAGACGGGTAAACCCGAGGGCAGTGGGACAGTCATGATAGCCTGTGAAGCCACAAGATCTCTTTCCCTCTCCAGTGCTGAGGAAAGTGGTATGGGAAAGAGGAGGCAAAGCCAAGATTATATTAAATATGTTCAGGTGCTTGGCAACATCAGTGCACCATTAATGGTATTCCTGTCCTCTCCATGGCAACGCATCGATATTGTATTAAAACATGCAGCAGCACAAGTTTCCAAACAGTTACTGAAAAATACAAACAAGGCAGAAGGAGCCCAAAAAAAAAAAAAGGAAATGAGTGAGGCCAAGTTTCAAAGGGTGGTTTGGAGATTTCATTTCGTTACCGGTTCTCCTCCAACAAATCTTCGGTTCCTGACAGCAGGGTTGGGGCATGTGAGGAGGTGGAGGAGACACACACAGAAGTCTCATTTTGGTTCAGAATTGGAGGCAACGCTTCACTCAAATCTTGTTAATTTGTGAAGCTGCTGGAGTGATTGATGCTCCGGGCAGCAGCAGCTTTCCTTGCTGCTCACAGAATTGCTATTAGAGAGCTAAAGAGCCTAGTGCTCCTTCCAGGAGCCCTCGCGCTGAATACAAACATCGGGACCTCTCCTTCGCCAGCTGCCAGCCTTACTCCCCACCCTCTCCACCCCTTTTGAGTTACTTTGAAGGAGCCTCTGCCTTGGAAACAAGAGACTTCGGAAAGAAAGGCTGGCTGTCTAAATGTTGCATGAGTGCAAACACAGGGGGACACGTTGGTGCGTGCGTGCCTGCCTTCCAGGGGAAGGCAATAGCTGGGGGCAGGACCGCCTTGCGGTCAGTGGAGATTTGCAGGAGAATGGAATGTAGATCTGTGTGTTTTTTATCTGTAAAATGAAGTTGATGTGCTGCCTGTGACTAGTGCGCAAGACCAAGACACACTGATGTATTCACCTGGCAGGGTGGAGGCTGGGAAGGACAGACTGCAGAGGACCCCTTCCCATCTGTCAAACCTTAGCAAGTACCTCCCAAGCTGTATGAAAAGACGGGGTTATCCCCCAGGCAGACAGGCGGATGTCCTTCCTCCATCCATAAACTCCCTTCTTCCCCAAAGCAATCTTCCTCTCTCCACAGGCCATGCACGTGTCAGGACCAATCTCCTGCTTCTTCAGTGGCAGAGAGAGAAAGAGAGAGGGCTCTGCTTTCATTTTGCGGACAGAATTCCAAAGAGAGACAGGCGGAAGGGGGTGGGGGAGAGGAACAACATTTTGACAGGGTGCAATAATGAAAAGATGACAGAAGCCTCAGATGGAGGAGCAAAGAGTCTCTCTGCTTCCCATGCACAACGATGGATGAAAGAGAACGGATGAAGGATCACGCAGCAACGGGGCTGCATGCAGAACAGAAAGTGCACAGCTTCATTCCACCAGGGACCACAAAGTTTGAGTGAACTGGCAGAAGGCTGCTGCGCTTCTCCTGTGCTTTCCCTGAAGGCTTAGCCAGAGTGGAATGGGGCGGTTGGGCTTCCTCTGGCTTTACTTTGCCAGGTGCTGCTCTGGGTTTTCAGTGACCTGTACAGTACTACAGCCCCTAATTTCAGTAGTGCTAGATGAGAGAGGTTTTAGAATAAACTCACAGGCTCTAACTACTGCCCTCATAAACAGGATTTCATCTTGTAGTTTGGAGGAACAGTCTCTAAGGAGTAGGTCTGAAGCAGCTCTGATTTTGCAGGGCACCGTATAGAAAAAAGTTACACCTAACCTATCTGCCCACTAATTTAATATACCTGGAGCAGACTGAGGAATTGTAGGAACTTATAAGGGGAGAGAAATCTCAAAGGGGACTGGGAATGGGGGACAGAACCTTTCACCACTGGGTTGCAGGTTCAAATCTCAGGTCAGCAGTGACTCAAGGCTGCTACCATATTGTTACTACTTCGTGACCAATGTGCAATGAAGTTTGGGGGATTCAGTTGCTCCCAGCAGACAGCTGTCTACTGACTGCTGCAAGTGGTCATTCAAGATCCCTTCCTCTTGCACGTTATTCAGCAGTGGGACCAAGGCTACAGAGAGGGGACCTTCCAGGACACAGGAAACACCCTGGTAAGGTGATGTGCATGTGGGAAGCATGCCTTGCCGCTGGCCCTGCTGCACCTAGTCTGTCTTTGGGGATGTCAGTTCAGCACCTTTTGACATACATGTTTGTTTTAGGTGAGTTAGGTAGGGCTCATTTACCTCAGCAGGGTCACTCCATTTGGATCCCCTTGCTGGATTATCTCCTCTCTTCTATCACTTCTACTCAGATGGCCAAATCTCCCTCTCTCTCCATGCCCCAGTCTATCCCCTGCCACCAGGTCTCATGCTATTAGCTTCCTATCTGCCACCTCCAGCTCATTTTCTCCAAAACTGATCTCTCTTCTGAATACTCCCCACTTCCTTCCCTGTCTTCATGATCAATTCCATTATCCTTCCTCCCTCCCAAGCTTGTTATCTTTCACTCGTCTCTTCTTCTCTCTCCACTCCACATTACACTCTTGCCAAGTCTTGTCTTCTTCCTTTTCTATCACAAAATCTGTCTCTTTTCTTGCTCTCTGACCCCACTCCTCTGCTAAAACCACTGCCCATCTCCTGGCCTTGTGTCACATGGAACACTATGTGCCCTCTCTGTCTCAATCTCCTTGCCTCTCAACTGTCTCCTCCAGTGTACAGAAATCAGAGCTGCTAATGTAATTTTTCTTTGACCATCTCTCTTTTTTTCTGGTCTCCTTACATTGGTTCCACATCCCCAACAACATTTAATTGAAGCTCCTTATCTTCCCCCCAAAGCCCTCTGCGTCTTACCCCACATTTTCCTTTGCTCTTATTTCCCCTTTATCTTGCTCCCAATACCCTTCCCAATGCTTCCTCCTTATTTTGTATTAGCGGAGGAAGGATGGCCGTATGGTTAAGGCATTGGACTGATACTCCGACATGGGCTAAATTCCAGGCTCTGCCACAGACTCCTTGTGTGATCTTGGGCGTGTCACATTCTCTCTCTCTCTTCCTCAGTTCCCCATCAGTGAAATAGAGATAACAGAACTTCCTTGCTCTCCCCCTCTGCCCATCTTTTCTATTTAGATTGTCATCTCTTTGAAGCAGGGATTGTCTCTCTATATATTTACGTACGGCACCTAGCACAATAGAGTCCTTTTGGGGCTCTCGAGATAGTAGTGTAACATCTTCCTTGGTCATCCACTGCCACTGTCAGCTTTGCACCTTCTTTTATGCCACCCCCTATGCCTGGAGCAGCCTCTCTCCTCATCAACCAAACTTTCCCAAATCTTTCAGGTCCTTTGAAACTCCCTCTTCCATTCATCTCTCCTCTTCCCTTTTATTTACTTCTAATCCCATCATTTGGGGGCTGATTTCCTGTGACTTTCCTGCCTTAGTGCCTGACTCTGTCAGGTGTCAAGCACCTTCTGCAAGTGTGAACATCTGCAGCTCCTTGAAGCCAGTAGGAGTCGAGGGCACTTGCCACCTAGCAGGATCAGACCCTTACATTGTGAACCCATCAGCTTTGTAAAATCCACCCTGTTTGTATCACATACCAGTGCCGATAAATAAATAAGAAGGACGAGGTAATAATCCATAGTATCTACATGAGACTTTACATTTTTTCACAGCACTTTGCCAACACTGATGGACTGACTCTTGCCACATTTTGCCCAGCTGGGATCCACACGCTTCCCATCATTATGCAGCTCACTGCTGAATCCATTTTGTTTAAGTCTTCTATTCCTCAGGACCAGAGGATGTGCTCACTCGTTTTACTAAATGAGGTGGCTTCCCAGCTGGAAGGTGCATTTTTCTACCTACTTTACTTAATGATTCTCTTTGTTAATTTTAAATAGCTTTTTAGAATGAATAATTCTAATGGTGAAGGAACAGCAGCTATAGAAACCAGAGCGCTCTTTGGACAGTGAAGGTATGTCTACATTGCAATTAAAAACCAGCAGCTGGCCCATGCCAGGTGACTCTGGCGTGCTGGGCCTGGGCTGTGAGACTGTTTAACTACAGTGTAGCCTGAGCTCTGGCTCTCACCTTGCAGCGTCCTACAGCCTGGGCTCCAGTCCAAACTTGTAAGTCTACACAGCAATTAAACAGCCCTGCAGCCTGAGCCCTGCAAGCCTGAGTCAGCTGGCATGGGCCAGCTGCGGATATCTAACTGCAATGTAGATATACCCTGAGAGTTTTGAGCTTTCATCTCATGCTTTGCTCCCTTATGACTTCAGTGTTGACCTGGAGGGATTTCCTGCTTCATGGGGGAAATACAGGTCGGTTTCTCAATTAACACAGCACTTGCCCCGGAGATTCTGCAGAGCTTTCCCAATTTAGGAATGGTAGTTTTGGAATGTGGAATCCTCTCTATTGTTCTGCGGACTGAATGCATGTGAAAAAACCTAATTTCTCTTCCCCGTTGACTCAAACACGGCACCAGTGGTGAACGGTCTATTGCTCAAGAGCTGAATGTCAGAATACAGAGCTGCCTGAGGGAAATACCACCTTAGAGATAATTTCTTAAAGGTCACCAGCTGTGAATCTCTTCAATCTGCTGATGCGTATTGATAGAATGCAGCTGTCCAGTGGGAGTCAGGCTGCCGACGCAGGCATCTCCATCTGACTGGATTCTTCCCACATGCAGTGCTGCTGCCACAGGAAGGTCACACACTCACCAGGCCATGTCTTCCCTTAGAGCTGTGGGCCATGAGCCCTCACTGAATTTTACAATTAACTTTTTGAACCATCTGCTGAGCACAGAAGGCATTTTTAGTGCTTTGGAAAAGTGGTGGAGATGGACCATATAGTAGAGGAGAACCCCTGACCGGCTAATACAGTGCTGAGGAGTGGCCTCTAGTATAACGCCAATGTCAACAGCAAGGATTGATCAGCTGACAGGAGATCGTACTAATAAATCCTGTGTTGTTCAACCATCCCCCGTAAAGGCAACGGGAGTGTGAGAGATGTGTCAGCTCAGAGATGTGCTGACAACATCACAACTCAGCACACAAAAGGCAATTAGGTCTCAAAGGAGTCACTTGCTCAGCCCTGCATTTTTAGATGAAGCTGTGCTAATATGAACGCTAATAAATTGCTGCAGCAACACAGCTCACATGTACACAGCTCATCTGGAAAACCTATGCTTTGTGCTGCTTTCAAGAGAGAAAAGCTACCAACTGCTGACACTAATGCTGTGGCACTGATTGTTTCACATATAGAAAAAGGAACCAGATACATTTGATCCTCTTTGATATCAGGGATTAATAGATTTAATGGACTGGTAAAATGATTCACAACATATAGCTGATTTATATAACCATGTGCTTCCCTCACTGTAATATTTGTATTCCTTCCTCCATTCCCTCTGTTATATCCACTTGTTGGGTTTTGTCTCTCAGACTGTGAGCTCTTTGGAGTAGGAACTGTTTCTTGCTATGTGTTTGTGCAGCACTTACCTCATGGGTTCCTGATTTTACTGGAGCTTTAGGGTGCTATTTAATACAGGAAATAAAATAATAAAAATTGGACAAACCTGGAATAATACCACAACCAATCAGCACCTAGCCTCCATATAAACCACAGAGAAGCTTCTGTCAAGGATATCCCCACCCTCCCAAACACCTGCAACTTGAAGGTTGAATAGCTATGGAATCCACTGTGATCAATGTGTTACAATTCCTTAGAAGATCAGAAAAAATGCTGAATCAAAGGAAAGTAACAAACATAGGAGAGCGATATATGGGGTGAAACCCACGATGCACAACACTGGTCTATTGTTCAGTGAAAATGGGTAATATTAGTTAAACAACATTCAATTAACGACTGACAATATAGTAAAATGAAGTATACAAACTTTATTCCTTTAAATTGCAAGTAGTATAGTTTTAGGGGCACAGCAACCCAGGCATTTCCTCTCCTGGCTAGCTGACAGTCATTGGGTAATTTTTAAAGTCCTTTCTTTAGGGTACTGTGTGTTTTATAAATCAGAGTAGGAGTAACATAAGAAAGTATGACTGCTTCAATCTTACTTCAAACAGGACCACTTTTTAATAAAGGTGGAGGAGTACTAATGCAGAAAACAGGACTGATACAACTTACCCTGTTTAAATTGCACTGCTGGCAATATTCCGGAGGAGCAGCTGTCCATTATTGAGAAGGGTTTATAATTTGGTCACTCAAATCATACCATATATGGCTTACTTTGCTATTGATTGTTTTGGATGGCAATGCTAACCATGAGCTAAACTTCAATAGCTAGTTAATCTTATTAAGCTTAGGTACCGAAAAGCCCTCAAGACATCTAAAGTTGACTAATATTTTTGTTTAACAATTTGCATCTCTTACTGTCTCTCTTAATATGTCTGTGCCTGTTTAATGTTCTGTGAACTCTTCTCTCTATCCTTCTGACATGTGTAAAGTAAGTTTGGGGAGTATGGCTAACAGAAAAGGGAATTCTTGGAAAACAGAACTGGATATATCTCCTGAAGGAAACATGGTTACAGCTTGTGACATTCTTTGGGAATGAAATATTCCGACTGGAGTCCTTGTGGTGCGGACACCACACCCGGCTGCAGCAAAAGCCTCACATTGCAGTTGCTCTGGCACCCCTTTGCTATTACAAAACACACCTCTCTGGGAAATAGTGGTTTTCATATATATCAGTTCTGCTGCACAGTTGGTCTTTCAAAGTCAATTCCACAGTCTAAGCAAAACTGGGCACATTTCTGGCCGCTGGTGGGTGAATTTTCACTTCACGGAATAAAGAGAAAGAAAATCATTTTGTTACTTTGATGAAGATGCCTTGCACATTTTGACAAACTGAAGTCCCTGCTGGGCGCTTACTGGCCATGAAGCTCTTTCATATCTCATTCATTATCAGAGAGAGACAGGAAAATACTTCCTCGTTTCTCTTGCGTACGAATAAATTAGTGAAAACCACAGAGACTCAGTTTCATTAAAAGTGATGGAGTGAGTCTGGTTGCAGCCTCTGCACACTGGGGACTGGGCTGAGCTGACTCAGTGCAGCCTGCCCTGCAATTCAAGAAAGAGATTATTTGGAAATTTCTCTACTGGAACGCTAACTGCTTACATAAGCTGAACCTCAAGTCAGGATAATGCTGTAAAGTCCAAATCCAAAGCTCAAGACTCAAGTTCCATCTGAAAGCCCCACGTTCCTCCTCAGCTCCATACCCACACCTCAGCCACCCTTTCCAGTAATCCAGAGATCTTGCAAGTCCCAAGTATAAATATATTGCATGTGCCAAACTTGTGATCCCCGCATGATTTTTTCACTGCTATTACCAGCAACAACCATAATTATAGTTTATCTTAAGTGATATCAATCAAATAATATGAATAATTTTGGAGTTTCTTTCAACCTCATACAGAGGTGATGTCTTAGAAAAAATAAACCCCAACTCTCACATATTACAAGGCAGGGGGAGCTGAGTGTGGGGGGTCGGAAAGCAAAGGACTAATTTTAATACTGACTGATTCACACACACACCAGCATCCATCTGAAGCCTTATCTCCACTAGCTTATTTTCTCTAAAATTTCTATTGTTAATAACACCGATGCAGCTCTAGTGTAGACAAGGCACTGGCGGCTGCTGGTATTCTTGCCTCCATGTTGCCTAGACTTGCTCTGGACGACATGGTGAAAATACCACTGATTAGTGGGGCCTTGTCTTAATTAAGAGTCCCAACAACTGCTACCACTGTGCAGTAGCAGTGGCATTAGCAATGGTGGGAGATTGTAGGGGGAAAAGTTTAGTGTAGATACAATAGATTTGGGACTAGGCTTGGCTCCAGCTCAAGCTCTGGCTCCAAGTTGGCTCCAGCTCAAGGGACTACTTAACTCCCTGACAAATCTACAAAACTCATTGACAAAAGAACCTGTTGGATGACTTAACATAACTCACTCATAGTGCTGCTTGGCTCTACCTTCCAACAAGCCTCAATTCATACTGAGCCTGGTAATATAGAGGGCATACTTCTTTTCAGTGCTTTCTGTCTCTGTGTAATGCACACACATACAAGCCTACTCTCTTGAGGAAAAACCTCCATTATTCCATGAGTGTCACACCGCATGAAGATGCAGGAGTCATGACATTTTCACACAGTGCCTGCTCTGCCACATGAAAACTCGCTGGAATATTGGGACTGCGAGCATAAAAGCCATTCATCCAGGTTCTTGCATGGCACTTGTCACAATGGTATCCAAGAACTTACCTATGCTACTTACTTATGTAACCCACACAACTCCTGGGTGTGGTGCTCTTTACCCTCTAGTGGCACCAAGACCACTTGGAGATTAATGAGTCTGCTACAGCCTTAGCTAAGGGCTATGTGGTAAAAGCTAATGCACTAAGGTCCAGAGGCCCCAAGTTCCATCCCAACGACCGGGGGTCTGTCAGTGTTACACTTACCTGTGTGACTGTGATGGTCTCGTGTCCACAGGACACAAAGGGGGGCATTGGGAATGACATGACACCAAGCTATTAAGACATTTAATCCTCAGAAGAACATGAGACATGGATACACAACAGAAGAGGATGATAAGATTCCAGGAACATGGCATGGCAGTCATCTGGTCTTTTCTGAAAGCTCTGCCACTCAGAGGGATGGCCAAGCTCAGAGCTGGCAAGATAAGGAACAGAAAACCTGAAGAAACAAAGTGATGCCACTGTGTGCCACCAGGAAAAATGAAACCCATTACTCAAGGACAATAGGGCTATAAACATCTTCGAACTGCAGCAGACACAGAGTTCACACCAAAAATAAGATAAATCAAAATCAGCTCTGTTCTCGGTGAGTATTGATAAGTCAAGAGCTCCCTATTAGTTGAGAGGCAAGCATGCTGGGAAAGGACGGGGAAGAGCAACCACTTCCAGACAAGCTGCCTCATTCAGGCTGCCAACAAAATGCTGCCTGTTGCAGACGAGCCATTTCAAAATACTGAGCCACAGAGCAGCACCGGCCAAAAAGCTGATTAATATATTGTTTCAAAAGCCACAAGCAGATGCAGATATAACTTGCACAGGTGGTTATCTGCCAAGGCTCAAGCTTCTCTCTAACACTGTAGGATGGCAGCATTAGCTCAAAATCTCCCGTATTACACAACAGAGGCACACGGAGAACATTGACAGGCCATGGAATTTTAGAGTGCTTCCCACAACTATACCCGCAGTCCAGGGCATCAAGCATGCTCCCACAGATGCTATATACCTCAGCACAAAATGCCTTATTTTGAGTTGCACAACCCCCAAACTACCTGTACTTCATGGTCCATTGGTTAGCTCATGTGAGCTCTTCTCTGATCAGTACACAGGAGAGGTACATGCCTAACTTGCATTTCACATGTTGGGGGTGGGGGGGAAGAAGTACTAATAACTATGGTATACTGAAAACTTTCACTATCACCAGAAGGAAATTTTGGCCAGCAGTATTGCTGTTAAACAGCTACTGTGTTCATACTGAGAGGTGGCTACACTTCAGTGGTGGGGAAAATAGCTCCCTACATACAGAACTAAATTGTGGCTTTGCTCTTGTGAAATGGGCATAGAGGAGAATGGAGCTGCTTTAGTGGCTCTGGATAGATGCCAACTGGACCAGGGAATGCACTGTTTAGTGTTCTTTACAGTACATTGTAAGGTCAACATGCACTCTCCCAGAGCCTACTGCCGGACACAAATAGGAACGCGGGAGTGGGGGAGCAAAATTCTGGTCACTCCTAACTTGTACAGCCCTGTTGTATCCTATGAGATGAGAGAGCCTATAAATATAAGACAACTTTATTAATATAAAGAAAAAAATATTTTGAAGCAGCTGAGCTTCCTACCCTTCTCCCCCCCAATAACTGACAACTCACAAAAGGAAATGAATGTGACAATGACAAGGTATGTGTAAGATTAGAGGTACAGACCATTAAGTGGTTTGACTTTACATATCCTTGCTTTCATGGGTTTGTATCAGATATGTGGTGTGTGTAACAAGCCTAACTGCTTCACAAACAAGTTTTTGTGCATTAACCCTCCTACGGTTTTGGTTTTTTTAATGCTCAAGTGGCAAACGTAGAAGAGGGCAGCCAGACCTTTAGGGAAGTAAAACTGTATCTGATGATGGAGAATATTCTACTCCTTTTTGTTGTGGTATAAAATCTGACCAAAAAGCGTAGCACCTGATGGAGATAGTTTTGTGCTCACCCATGAAATTTCAAACTGATTGGCTACTTACTTTTTAAAAGAAAAATAAGAATTAATGCTCCATTTTAAGCCCACGTTAGAATATAACCTTAATTATGGAATCACTACCAGGCGCCTCCATAATTAGAGCCATCATACGATTTTCAGGGAGGTTCCTGCTTTTCATCTAGTTCTAGAGCAGCTAACTGGAGCATAAGGAGGTTCTTTCAGGTCACTTGCATGGGGTCACACAGTGACAGAACCACAATTACAATGAAAGATGTTTCTGACTCTAGGCATTTACTCTCATCACTAGACCTCCCCACAGGCTCAGCACTTGCATTACAATAGCTGAAAAAATATATTCAGCTCAGAAAGAGCAAAGCACACAATATCTGCAACAGAGTCAGACAGACTCCAGACAGGTGTAGATCACCACCAAAGAATGCAACTCTCCAGGTTAGAAGCCTGAATCACATCACTTTGAGCAGTAAGCAGCACAGGCTGAACAGAGGGGTAACTATATAACAGGATTGTTTATTTCTGTTTGCACTGATGTAGTTATTTGTTTAAAACCTCAACCCCAAATATTTCAAAAGCATAGTGACCTCACCCAGCCAGTTGGAGTCAGAGCCTGGAAAATTCATTCATAGCTCTCCTGACACCCTTCCAGACCCAAATCATGCTTGGTCTGAGGAGAGAATAACACTGACTCCTTCCTTCTCTCCCCCTTTCCGCACCTGATTCTGCTTCTTGTTATTTTCATATCAATGCCTTTTCATCCTCAATCCCACCTGCTCTGCAAAGAGGCTTTGTGCTCCTGCCCAAAAGAATAACCAGTGCCAAGTTAGAAGGAATGAAGGAGTGCCACTAACTTCCTGACAGCAACACCCAGACACTATCGGCTACTGTCTACCTGTTTGTGCACTCGCTGCTCTGCATTAGGTGGCTACAATCTTCCTCAAGCACTGGTGAGCCAAAGAAAGCTTCTTAAATTCATTCACATGGCAAGCCCTTAACTCCAGGATCCAGCAGTTGTTATGATCACTGTCACCACTCATCAGGGTTAGTGAGGAAGCATGGTCTAGTCAGTGGGCACAGCACAGGACCAGGAGTCAGAGTCCACAAATTTACTATGAGAACTTGGGCATTTCTCAAAGTCTTTCTCTGTGCTTTCTGGCCCACAGGCAAACTTGTACCTATCAACAATAAGTTGTGAATTAAAGTCTGTTTAGTTTGTGAACACATTATTTTGCAATAAAAGTAGTTAGAAGTGATGTTAGCTAAGGCCTTGTCTACACAAAATCTTGCACTGGTTTAATTAAACTGTTGCAAATTCCTGTGTGGACATTCTAATTTTGGTTTAAGAGGAGTTTATTTCAATTTACCTTAAACCTATTCCTAATCAATTTAAGCTAAACCGAAACAAACAAAAAGTAAAAATAATGTAAATAAAAATCTGTTTAAATTCCCAACTGTTTCAATGCTCTGTATAGACAATGCTAAAGTCAGTGACAAACTGGACTTTCACTCAATCTACTCTACCTACTTCTATTCTGAAATGAGAGCATCCACACAGAGACCTGCACCAAAATAACGAAATGGGTTTCAGTTCACACCTTTTGTTCTTTCAGGGGCAGCGTGCACATACGCCATCACTTGGTTTGTCTTAATGGAGACATTGGGGACCTACTTTTCAACACGTTTTGAGATGCTTCACTAATCAGTGTTTGTTGCATTTTGAGATGCTTCAATGGAAGGGACCAGAGAAGCACAAACACCAACCCATCACAAAAAGCAAAAGACAAAAATGCTACATCTTCCAGAAAAACACCCCCAAACCTGGCCGATAGCCATGCTGTGGTGTGAGCCTATCAGACCATACACGTAGAGCTGACTGGAGGATGACAATTCTGCTTTGCGGCAACTTTGAAGGTTTCAAAATTTGTTTTCATTTTGCACTGGAACAAAACCAAAACCTTTTGAAAGTTCTCATGGAAGCGGAATTGTGTGGAAGTGTCTGCTGTCAGACGGAAAAGCTCAGTTTCTGATTATGTGTGGGAGACCCATATTCAAGTCCCTGCCCTGCCTGATTCAAAGTAAACTTCTTCATCCCAGATCACTCTGTGTCATTAGAGGAGGGCCTTGAACCAGGTTCCTCTATGCCCTGGCCAGTGCCCAACCACCAGGATATAGCATGAGAGACTCTTATTATTTGACAAAAACATTGTCAAAACAGAGACAGCTGCCCCAAATATTTTGATTTAGATGAAACAGTACAAAATATTCCAACCAGCTCTACATACAAGATAAGTAGGATCAGTACTTGGAGGGGAGCCCTCTAAGGAAACCCCAAAGCGCTGCAGGAGGTGGTGCTGGCTGGTGGAACTCTACTAGCCCAAGCAGTACTGATATCAATGCCCCAGCACAATGTTAGGGATACTGTGCTGTGGAAGGTACAGCCTTTAACTTGTGGTTAGAGCCCTGCATGGATACAAATTTATAGCCGTGGATGCAGATATTCGTGGATATAAATTGGTATCCGTGGAACTGCAGAGCTCTCCCAGGAACTGCAGCAGCAAAAGGAGCAGAATGTGAGGCTGCCACTCCCAAGAGCCAGCGCCCTGTTCCAGCAGCTCCTCTGGTGTGACTGTACCACCCTCAGACCTGCCCCCGTCCCTTCCACGCAGCTGTCTGCATCTCCTGGCTGGGGACGTGCACACTGCTTGAACACAAGAGCGCGACCAGGGACAGCTGCTGGTGAGCCTGGTGCCGCCCCAGTAGGTGGGCCTGTGGGTGATAAAACTGCGCCGGAGGAGCTGTCAGTGCGGGGCACTGGCATGTTCTGCTCCATTCGCCACTGTGGTTCCTGGGAGAGCCCTGCAGTTCCGCAGATACCAATCTGTGGATATCCACATCCACAGGTATAATTTTGTATCCGCACAGGGCTCTACTTGTGGTCTTTGGGAGCCCTAGCACTTTACCCAAGGCAGTCAGGGTGTTAGCCATGGTCTCTTGGCAAAATTCCACCTCTAGCTACATTTGCCTACTCGAATTCCCCTGCGGTTTCAACTGGATGTGAGATACATCACTTCCTGTCCTAAACTGTTGTGCAGCGTTGCTCTGTATTGTATAACAGATGCTCTGTTCCAACTTAGAGGAGTCTGCATTTCTGTGGTCTGCATATCCCTGTGCATGGCTTGTATATCAGTTCAAACATGTATGCAGTGTTGTAGCCCTGTTGGTCCGAGGAGCTTAGAGGGACAAGGTGGGTGAGGTAATACCTTTTATTGGACCAACTTCTGTTGGTGAGAGAGACAAGCTTTGAGCTGCCACAAGCTCTTCTTCAGGTCATGTAAAACAATGTGGAATCCTTTGGGATGAAAGGGGCTATATATACACACACACACGGAGAGTAATGTACAGTAATATTTTGTATAGTCTCTCCCAAAACACTTTACAGAGTTAAAGATATCCAAGGTATTAATACTATAAGAGATTATTCTGACAGGAGTCCCCTCTGGTGAGCCCCTTGGCGTGTATGCAAGAACCAAAAGCCTTTTTTAATCAAAACTCTTTCATGTGCACTCGGAGCAGCCCTAGGCCACATAGCCTAAACATGGCACTTTATGAAAGTACGGGAACATTTCAAGCTTCAAAAGCTCAAGAGAAAACTTCTACTTGTTAGAAGGGGAGAAATGTGCATGAAAATATGAAGAGCAGGCATGACAGTCAGTCTAGAGGGAAAGCAACTTGCTACCATGGGTGGTGGGTCAGAGGAGACTTGAGTTTGGAGATAGTGGTCTCACCCCTTGATGCTGGGAGCACCTCACATCGCTATGCATTGACTTCTCTGGCGAAGCAAGAAGCAACAATGCTGGACTCTGCAAAAAGCCACAAACTCTCCTTGGCTGGGAGATGGTGCCTGGGAGGTGTGGGTGAGAAGTGAGGAGAAAGCTCCAAAACAGGCACAGAGGAAAACCTAGAATTGTGCTCAAAGAGGGAAAAAATCTGCTCCTTGTGGGGGTTGTTGAGTGGTAACATAAGAACATAACATTATGTTATTGCCTACAAGAGATATTGCTTCAATTTCTTATCAGGGTCCTTTCCCCCTGAAACTGTGAGAGCAAGAGGCCACACTCTTGGCCCTTCAAGGGAAAGAGGCTGGAAAAACAGTGTGCCTGGCTTTGATCAGCCAGCTGTTGAATAAAGAGTAGCAATACGTTCTGACCAGTTCTCCTAAGCTGGAAAGATGGAAGATAGAGCAAGAAGGGGAATGGGGGTGAGGGGTAGGAGACAGACTTGAAAGAAGACACATGGGGCCAAGTTTTCAGCTGGACTCCATGACCATGTCAGGGTTTTACATGCACCTCATAGACTAATAGACTTAAGGTCAGAAGGGACCATTATGATCATCTAGTCTGACCTCCTACACAATGCAGGCCACAGAATCTCACCCATCAACTTCAATAACAAACCTCTAACCTACGTCTGAGTTATTGAAGTCCTCAAATTGTGGTTTGAAGACCTCAAGCTGCAGAGATTCCTCTAGCAAGTGACCCATGCCCCATGCTGCAGAGGAAGGCGAAAACCCTCCAGGGCCTCTGCTAATCTGCCCTGGAGGAAAATTCCTTCCTGACCCCAAATATGGTGATCAGTTAAACCCTGAGCACGTGGACAAGACTCACCAGCCAGCACTCAGGAAAGAATTCTCTGTAGTAACTCAGATCCCATCCCACCTAACATCCCATCACAGACCACTGGGCATACTTACCTGCTGATAATCAAAGATTAATTGCCAAATTAATTGCCAAAATTAGGCTATCCCATCATACCATCCCCTCCATAAACTTATCAAGCTTAGTCTTAAAGCCAGATATGTCTTTTGACCCCACTACTCCCCTTGGAAGACTGTGCGCCCTCTATTTTTGTAGGCATTTTAATGCGGCGAGGTGGGAGTGTTGCTGACAGTTCAGTCTTTGTAGGTCTCATCTGCAGCTACAAAAAAAATCTTATTCTTGGAATATGGCACGTGCTGTAGTTCTCTGAAAACCCAATTACACCGTCCTCTGTTCTGATCCGTATTAGGTATGCCTCAGCGGCAGACCAGCTTGGCAATAATTCCATCTGCGAGAACTCTCATCGGAAGAGCAAACCTCCAGTAGCAGAAACAATCAGAAAGCAGGCAAGAGCAAGGCTAATCCATTTAAGTGAGACTAAAACAGCCTTTATTATTATTATTATTATTAATAAAAAAATAGGCTTAACTAGTGATGCTAGAAATTATCTGTGTCGGTCAAGCAAAGCATAGACCTTGCAGCACCTGACTGGCGACCAGAGCCTGGGGGAGGGAGGAGAGAAGGGGAAAGGAGGGGGTCTGGAAAAAGGCAATATACTCTATCTGCTCTCAGAGTCTCTCCCAGCTTTTCATTGGCTTCACCCCATCAACTCAGAAATCAAAAAGCTTCAAGCATCATACATTTGCGTCTGCTCCATCTTCATCACTGTCAGACACAGCCCTGTGATTAAAAGAATGGAGAAATAAGGAGCTTACAGATTCACTTTCCCTAGCTGATATGGTGACTTTCTGCACAGAGGTATCGATCCATGGGTCTGGCCTCTGCTGATAACTACATGCCACGGGGGTTAATTTAACTCTCTGCAGCCTGGCACTGCTTTTGATGCTGTGCAGAGAATGGTTATAAATTATATAGCCCTACAAAGACAAAGCAGGAGAGAATTTTCTCAGCACGTTTCCTTTGTCTCCCATCCTTCTGCAACTAGACCCGTTTTGCTGCATGTAAGCCTCATTTATTTTCTTCCTGAAATTATATTAGAACTATTCACTCAAGTATAAACAACCCTTAGGGTGCTGTGAATTACAGCTGCAGACAGGAAAAAGGCAAAAAGAGAAGCCTTCCAAAGTGGCTAGTTATTTTTATTTACACACACAAACACACACGGCCTAAAAATGCAATTGCTACTAGCAAGTTTTAACTGAACTCACATCCTACAGCCAATCTCCGTGTTGCAGAAATGGTGGCTATTACTCCCTTGAAGGTGCTACTACATAAGTCACTCGCATCAAGTCCAAGAAAAAAAACAATGACTGAGCAATGTTAACTGGAAGGACAGTCCATGCACAGATTCTGTTTTGATGAAACATCTCATTGTGATCTGATGGCAAAATATGGCAACAGCAGTTCAACTCAAAATAATGTTAAAACTATTTTAAACCTCATATGCCAAATTCTAACCTGCAGTGTGTTACTCAGTCACAAACAAACTCTAAACATGTCAGGAGGCTTTGAGATTCACTCTTGAGCCTTACAGATGTTTCCTACTTCAAGCTCCAGCAAAATTTCCTGCTAATACGGCCCTATAGAGAATTCTCTTCTCACCCCAAATTGGGCCACCATTTTAACCCTGTACTCCTAAGCAAAAACTGCTGCATTTACGCATCTGATTCTAATCCCTACTAAATTCTCTCCTTCCACACAGGCTGAGTGCACCAATGACCACACATTCTATTGTCTACTGCTAGCACTGTACATAATTGTATGCTCTTCAGAGCAAGGATGGTATTGTACGCATTATAATCACTGTAAAGTGCCAAAGCAGCAAAGAGTCTTGTGACACTTTACAGACTAACAGATGTTTTGGAGCATGAGCTTTCGTAGGTGAATACCACGTTGCATCCAACGAAGTGGGTATTCACCCACGAAAGCTCATGCTCCAAAACATCTGTTAGTATATAAGGTGCCACAAGACTCTTTGCTGCTTTTACAGATCCAGACTAACACGGCTACCCCTCTGATACTTGTAAAGTGCCATGTACTCAAGTCTCAAGGATGAAAATCCCATTTGTATCCTACTATGATCTTGGGATTTAGATAAGTTTCCACTTTTTCTCTTGAATACTACAGCAGGGTAATTTATTCTATTACTACCTCCTATCTACTGCAATAATGCATAAAAATGCTTATTAATTTGATATGTAAATGCTGAACTCATTCTGGGGCGGAGAATTCCAAACCCTGATTGCCTTGTCAAGAAAGAGCCACTCTACTTTGTTTCTCCTAGTTCCAAGAATGCCCATACATTTTTCTATTGCTGCTTAGTTCAATCAGATCTTTAAACAAGTTATTGTGATTTTTCTTTGAGGTACTGTAGTTCAAGACATTTCCATTTCTCCAAACTGCCTGAAGTTAAGATCTTCATCTTAAAAACAAAGGATTACAATGAAAATGACCAGATACCATTATAACAAATCAATATTTGGGCTGTTGAAGGATTTGGTTTGGCAGTATCAGAAAATGAAATTCTGTTTTATGCACTGGCTAAGAGAGATGCCTGTAGCAACGTTATCAGCACTGCCTGTAGCTCTGCCATAGGAGACAACTCTTGAGAACACAGGAATTACCATACTGTATCAGTGACTGATGAATCATCTAGTGGTCTAGTCCGTCTCAGACAGTGGTCCATAGCACATGCTTCAAAGGAAGGTAGCAGGCAATTATAGAATTATTTGGTCAAACGAGAAGTTTTTTTCCCCTTATTTCAGACAATTAGTAGTCTGGGGAGGAGATGAAATTCATTCTTTATGAACAGTCCAGACCTGATTGTTTCCTGAGTACCTGCAGCTAACAGTACCTTCTTGTGGGGGAGACAGGCATTTTTACCTAAGCATGACTACTGGTCTGTGAGCTTTGAAGTAAATTAAACTAAACTGAATTAGGGTTACTTTACATCTGAATTGTGGTCTACACTGCGGTTTTAGGTTGAATTTAGCAGCATTTCTCAATTTAAGCCTGGACTCGTCCACTCGACGAAGCCCCTTTTTTCGACTTAAAGGGCTCTTTAAATCAGTTTCTTTACTCCACCTCCGATGAGGGGATTAGAGCTGAAATCGGCCTTGCAGGGTCGAATTTGGGGTAGTGTGGACGCAATTTGATGGTATTGGTCTCCGGGAGCTATCCCAGTGTGCTCCATTGTGCCTGCTCTGGACAGTGCTCTCAACTCAGATGCACTGGCCAGGCAGACAGGAAAAAGCCCGCAAACTTTTGAATCTCATTTCCTGTTCGGCCAGTGTGGCAAGGTGCAGGTGAGTGCAGATCTCATCAGCAGAGGTGACCATGATGGAGTCCCAGGATCGCAATAGAGCTCCCCATATCTGGCAGCAGACAGTGCAGTTTGACTGCTAGCCATCATCATCTCCTGGGTGCTCAGCAGAAGATGCTGCATTACAACTGCTATCCATCATCATCATCATCATCTCCTGGCTGCTTGCCAGAAGATGGTGCAGTAGGATTACTAGCCATTGTCATCTCCTGGGTGCTCGGCAGAAGATGGGAATGACCTGGCTGAGTCACTCCCATGTCTGCCCAAGAGCCCCTGACTGACCTCACTGAAGTTGGTTAAAAGAGCACCCAGGAGTACAACAATGCTGGCTACCAGTCAGAACACACCATCTGCTGCCAAAAGGCAATGAGCTGCTGCTGTGTAGCAATGCAGTCCCACATCTGCCAGCACCCAGAAGACTTATGGTGATGGTCAGCTGTGTGGGCTCTATGCTTGCCGTGGTATGGCGTCTGCACAGGTAACCCAGGAAAAAAGGTGCGAAACGATTGTCTGCCATTGCTTTCATGGGGGGGGGGGGCGAGGGGAGGCCTGACGACATGTACCCAGAATCACCCACGACACTGGTTTTTGCCCCATCAGGCATTGGGATCTCAACCCAGAATTCCAATAGGCAGCGGAGACTGCAGAAACTGTGGGATAGCTACCCACAGTGCAATGCTCTGGAAGTCGACGCTAGCTTTGGTACTGTGGATGCTGTCCGCCGACTTAGTGCACTTAGAGCATTTTTTGTGGGGACACACACACTCGACTGTATAAAAATGATTTCTGAAAAACCGACTTCTATACATTTGACCTAATTTCATAGTGTAAACATGGCCTGAGTAGGATCATCCACTCAGGGGTTTAATGGCCTTTAGTTAATGCACTTCAAAGTCACACCTTTACTTAATTCAGATAAACTTTCCTGAGCACTCTTGTGCAGACATACCCTTAGATGCCCACGTGAGACAGATTGAAGTGGAACACTAGAAGTGAGACAGGCTGGTGTGGGTCTACTGGACATGGCACATGAACAAATGAACAAACTCACTCTTCTTTGTATCTAATCTTGTCAGATCTAGTGCAGACACTTGCTTCTCCAGAGCTGCTTTTGTCAGCAATAGAGAGACAGGAGATACATATCTCAGCCTGAGATACGTGGTACAGTTTTGGCAGCCTTCTGCATAGAGTATGTGTAAGATGCAGTATAACAATTCTTTCATTCTGTCTCATCCTTTTGAATGCTGCTTTTAGAAACTCAAGTAGGACATTTGTGCATTGCATGATTATAATTTTATTGACAGAAGGAGATATAACAGTTACAGCTAATGTATCCCTAAGGGTTGATAATTGGATGTAGATCGTATTCTGGGATAGGAGATCTGACTTAAATGCATCTAAATCTCTGAAATAGACTGGGATGTGATGAGCTAGAAGGTAGAGGCGGGAGAATTATGTATCAGGTACGAATATAAAATGCACTTTCATTTTATCATCCCTAGTGAAATTTAATGGTTCCATCCACTGTCCCGCCATATTTCTCACTCAAAAGTGTACAGCAAACAATAAAGAAAAATGAGAAAACAATCATTGCAGACAGAGACTGACGAGCTTCGGGCCTCCTCGATTTTCTCTATAAACAGCCAAAGCATATTAGTTTGTGAACTATGGCTTATTCAGATCCACTCCTCCAAACTGAAGCCTGGTGTCTGGAATAGGACACAAAACACCACCTGCTAGCTATTAACATCTCATTAGATGAAAACAAAACCAACAGTTATTATAATATAACTATCCTGGATCAGAATTGCAGCTTCTTTTTTACTTTCTACGCCAGCAGGAACTGAGAGTGCTGTAGAAACTGTGATTATCCCACTGGGCAAAGGAGAAACTCATGCTCCCCACTGCCTTGATTCAGAAACAAACTCTAGGCTACAAGCATTGCAGCATGAACACACCCAATTCCTGGGAGGCAGAATGCTTTGCTTTTATAGCAAGCCTTGGATGAAGGTACAGTTGTTACAGTGGAGAACACTGAGGGTGTGACTGACAGAGCCAGCTCCAGGCACCAGCCCAGCAAGCAGCTGCTTGGGGCGGCCAACGGTGAGGGGGGGCAGGTCTGTGTTTTTGGCAGCTATTCGGCGGCGGGTCCCTCACTCCCTCTTGGAGCGAAGGACCAGCCGCCGAATTGTTGCCGAAGACTGAAGCGGTGGCGATAGAACTGCAGATCGCGATTGCAGATATCTTTTTGCTGCTTGGGATGGCAAAAACCTTGGAGCCGGCCCTGCAGACTGACAACATCTTGTAATATCCTGAGTGCCCTTTACTGAATTAAGTTACACTTTATTGAATTAGGGTTAAAAGCTTTGGGGTGCACTGCTTTAGAAATGCAAAGGTTTATGTACTATTGTGAAATTGTATGGAATTTCTTCAGCGGGAAAATACGATTAATGTAATCTCTGGAAGGTCTGAGGAAGTTCAAATATCTTTTAGGAACAACAGCATGAAATGGTGAGGAAAATGCAAATTTTCCCCTCTAAAGTCAACCTAAAGATACAACCGAGGGAGAGAGACCCCTTGTATAGTAATTACCTGCTTCTGGACACTCCAGAACAAAGACCCCTGATCTGTATAAAAGGGGGGAGTACATTTATCACGAGTGTGCTACTTCTGAAGCTGTGATGAGCATGGAACTACAAGGAAACCCCGAGGGAGAGGTGTTGAAAGACTGCTCTTGTCAGAGCCCATGTTAGAATTGGGATGAACTCTGGTCAGCTTATTAGCATGCGTGTGGGTTCTTTTATTGTTTCTAAATCTGTTTTCTTTGTAGTGCTTTTTACTAAGAATAAAGTAGACTTGCTAAGGAAGAATTGCGTGGTAACTGCTATCTATAATAATCAGTCTGTTTTCAGTCTCTGAAGAGAAAGCAAGCAGGTCTGTTCAGGCAGACTGTCATTGCTGGGAGTAACACAGGGGACTGTTCAGCTGGACGTACCCTGGTCAGAAGGGAATGAGATGCAGGTCTGCACCCAAGACAGGCAACAGCTGAGGAACGTGCTTGAATGTGGGTGCCTTTCCTGGGCCACTAAAGGGGAATGCAAGTGCAGTTGCCCTGAACTGTGACAGAGGGTGAGAAGAGTAAAAAGTGAAGAGGCAGAGGATGGCACAGAATCTTTGGGGCTTTATGAGGTGCTTGAAGGAACCTGTTGGGGAAACCAGGACACTTTGCTAGGTTCAGTGGACATGAGTGGTGCTGAGGAAGCATGGGTGTATTGCAACCCTTTAGAATCCTATTTGCCAGGGTACTGTAGGAAGACTTGCCACTTGTGCTGAGCTTTGTGCATTAGTCCAAATGATAACTTGGGTTGTGAGAGCCCTGAAAATGTCCTGCTACAGCAGCTTTTTCACCGACTGCAATTACCATACTGTAGACTGTTACGTGAAAACTCAGGCTAGGCAGCAACCCAACAATGAGCGGAAGAGAATGCAAGGCTGTGAGGACAGGCTCAAAAGGACACTGACGAGTTTAATCTCAGAGTATTCTGATTAAGAAAAGAAAAGAAAAAAGAAAATTCCATAGTATTCAAAGAATTGAGAGAGAGATGCTTGTCTTCTACTTCTTTTGTTTCAGCAAAACATCTACCACTGAGCTTCCCTTGCCACCCAAAGCTCTAAGCCCAATGTATTACAATGAATTAGAAGGGGGTGTTTCTATTTTGCTGTCCCAAATGCCCCTGTTTATTGCATTCAGATAATTGCAAATCTGTATGAAAGTGCTCCCCAGTACATGGGATTGTTCTGCAGCACATGCACTAGAGTAGTATGGCTGTTAAAGAGTGTGGCTTCCTCTACAGTAATCATAAAAACACTCATGTTGATTTGGGAAGCCACAAACCTCTCCTGAATTCTGCAAAAACAGTGAGGGCAAATATATAGCACTGAGGTTTTCCTGAGCCAGAAGTCAATCCTCCCAGGCTGCATATCCCTTTGCTGACAGGAGCTTGGCTGACAGGAATGAGTTAAAGTGAGATAGAGAGGATTATATTTCTAAATACACTCTACTGGGGTGCTGTAAACAGGTCCAAGGTAACAGAAAGTGTGACAGTTGGAGAGCATCCTGTTCTGCAGGTGACAAATTACTTGTCCAAGCTGGAAGGTGCCTCTAAGAACACCAGCTTTAAAAGAGAGAGTTTTGGATGTGAATGAGGCTTCCCTTGAAATTCTGAGAAACTACAATATACACATGCAGTAACAGCGTTAGAAAGCTGCTGCCACCTATAGACAATCAATAGCACTACCAACATCCACAGGTTAATCAGAAAACTGCAAACAGGGAGCGGGCAGCTGTACAACTGGCTCATACAAGAAGTGAAGAGGAGAAAGTACACTCCCAATTTTCTCTCTCTCCCCCTACACATGCACAGACTCTTTCGATTGTCAAAGCAGCTTGTCAGCGTCCTTGAAAAATAATGCAACATATAAAGGAATTGAGGTTAATCTGGAAAGAGGGCATAACTGATCATGGTGCTGCCAAGGCCGACTGCCTGGTCCATGCAGACTGGGCTCAACAAGCCTGCTGAGGATACAGTCCTCAAGCTGTTAGCCTGTCTGCATGGGGCATGCTCAACAAAATCGACTGTGTACTGCCGCAAAACCACTGGTCGGTCTTTATAGACAAGCAAAGGAAATATCTCTGGCTGCAGAAGAGGTGAGTCCAGAGCTATTCAGTCATAAAGGAGCAGAATCCCTGTCAGAGACAGGAAAGGAAAGCAGGCAGGACAATAAGAGTGTGCCCAGAGTCCTGGCTGGGAGCCTCACTCAGTGCCGTCAAAGAAAGCTAACATGGAAAAACCCTTAAATCTGCTCCCACAATAGCTCCAGACTCTCTAGCCCAAAATCCAAGGGGCAGGACAGTAACTGACAAGCTACACAACCCCTTACTGAGGAAAAATGTGTGTGTGATAAGCAGGTTGGGGGAGAAATGTTTGCAATGTGTTTGCAAGAGGCAGATTAGGCAAGAAAAGATGACTCTGCTTCCCTGTGGCCTGCACCAGGATTTCTATCCAGTCCAATCTCCTTCGATAGCTGATTGTGAGACAGGGAAGAAAGCAAATGTGATTCCACAGAGATCAACCACACTGCAAGAGATTTAAAATACAACCCCAAGAAGGAGAGCAGAGAAAAATGCAGCAGGGAGCTCATGAGGGCGTAGGGTGACCAGATGTCCCGATTTTATAGGGACAGTCCTGATTTTTGGGTCTTTTTTCTATATAGGCTCCTATTACCCCCACTCTCTGTCCTGATTTTTCACACTTGCTGTCTGGTTACCCTATGAGGGCCCTATGTGGAGAGGAATCAGCTGCTTATTCACCTTTCTTCACTGTTCTTCCCTCATTAACCTCCCTGAACAGCATACTCACTACTCCTGCAAACCGAGTACCCTGCACGTCACCTGCAGATAAGGCAGCGGAGTGAGGAGCTCGGGGAGGAGGTACAGAAAGCAAGGCAGGCAGGCAATCAGGAACTTTCTGAAAAACAACCAGACTCAATCCTGACCTCGCAGAACTCCTCCTCCTTTAACCCTCCCACCTAACCCAACAATTTCCAATGCCTGTTGGAAACAGGGTCCAGGAACCTTTTGTATCCAACTCTTGCCTACATGACTGTTATCGCTCATTCAAGCTGTATCTTTCATATAATATTGCACATTGCACTTGTCAGACTGGGGGAGGAATCTGATTAGCTTCTAGAAGCAATTTAAGCAAGAAGGCGTAGTAGACTGAATTTCTGGGTAGATACAGGCTATCCTGGGGGCTGTTACAAGACTTTCCCTATCCAATAGCCTGGATTAGGGATGAACCTGGCTGTATACCTGCTTCAATGTGTGTGCATCTCCCATTAATGTTAATAAGAGCTGTGTATGTGCACTGAGAGTCTGCCAAGTGACAGGTGATAAACAGCAGCCATTTGCTCAGCATATATGAGGAAGAGAGGGTCACAAAACACGTAGATATCTAATGCGAATGTCTGAAGAATGCTTAAATGTTGAGTCACACTTCCAAGCCTTAAATAGCAAAATAACACAGAACATTCATTGAAAGCTGATGTAACGCAGTAGACATCCTGTAAGACTTTATGGCATGATACTTGGTGACAGTTCCAAGAAGAGGATGTAATATACACACTGAAATATATGATAAGTTCTTGTGAGCTTACCCAGTGTGTACCAGAAACCTGGGCACCTAAGATGAGTTCTAATGCAGCTAATAAAAATGCTCAGCCTTCTTCTCCAAGAAACTTGACTACTTAATGGTTGGTCTATTCATTAGATATAATTTAGGAATAAAACCCAACCCCGGGAAAAAAAAAGAAAGACCAAAACTGCCAGTGCCCTGCCCCCAAAGTAACACAAAACAAGGAGGGTGTCAGAGCTGTACCTCTCTGGCATGCAAAGGAACATGCACTAATGCAATTAACGGGAACTATTTATTCTAAGGGTGAGGGGGAAAGCGCAAGAACACATATGCTCAAATTTTCAAGAGTGGACTGTAACTGTAAATGCTCAGTTTAAAATATCATGAAGCGGGGGGATGGCAGGAAGGTCAGAGCATCCACAGTGCAAATGGACTGCACTGGGAGCTCCTGGTACCCAGTCCCCCGACAATCAAGCTCAAAGTATATCAATTTGGGCACCCAAAAATAGAAGCATCCCAAATTAATGGCTTGCCTATTTTGGCCTTAATGTGAGCCTAGGTTGGGTTGAAACATTATACCTAAGCTCTTGTCTCACTAAACGGGCAAAAATGCTATCAGTCAAACTACAGGAGCAGAACAGCTGTGATTCTGTGCTGTACACTACAGTTTTATGCTGGGCATACCAAATATTTCATTTTATGGTAATAATAATAGTAATATGTTGCTGAGTATGTTTATTGAAAGCAATAAATTTTGCACAACTCCAGATAGCTCATTAAATATTTACTAACTAAGAATATTTAGTATTTAATAATAGTTCCTACAGAATGATAAAAAATAATTGCCATTTTGCCGATGCTTCTATGCATTAGTTACAGTCACATGATGTCCTCCAGTTTGAGTTAACAGAAAACACAGCTCAGCATCTGAATGCCTAAGATGATGGTCAAAGTTGTTATAAGGTATGTGCAGCTATTTTTGTAGAAAACATTTTTATAGTTATTTTAACAGTGTTTAAAGTTAATTGAAATGAATTCTTAGATTTACCTTCCCCCCCTTCAGGGACTGTTGGGAGGATTAGTCAATATTTGCTCACTGCTTTCAAGATGGAAAATGCTGCATGAATGCTATTATAATATTCTTACAAAATATCCTTTAGTGGCGTAATCTTGTCTGCAGCAATCAGACTGTATTTTATCAACATACAGCATGTGACTCCAGAGGGCACCTCTGCCCTTTTAATGATATCATTGTTTTCCAACTAATGACCATCAAATAGACCAGTGGTTCCCAAGCTTTAACAACCCGTGAACCCCTTTCACTAAAATGTCAAATCTCATGAACCTCCCCTTAAAAATGAACATTTCCAGCGGTTTTCTCTGTATACCTGAGTATAAATTATAAAAGCAGTGATCTTGGAAATATAAATATTTGTTTTTGTGACATATTTATTACACACTATGTATTAATTATTATTTATCATTACAGTATTTTTATTGCATTATGAAAATGGCAACACTCTTCCAAGATCTCACTTTCGTAGCTGGTATCACTTTGAATAAGCCTGTTATAAGATAAGGCTTCTATGTTTCATCAAGGAGTATCAGATGTGAAACAGCAGGAAGGTATTTAAGAAGCCAACGCAAATTGTTCCTCCTACACAAGCATTCAGGTCTTGAGCAGTCCAGGCAAACAACGTATGTTCAACAAAGCTTAAACTTGTTCTTCATAATAATTTTAAAAACAATACTAACTGCCTATTTAATTTTAAAAACAAAAGATATCCACCTCTCTTTCCATTTCTTATAAGGAGTCTTGAAGGTTAAGTCTCCTCAGTGTCCCATCCTGCTCGGGGTCCCTAGGGACAGCTCTGTCCGCCCTTAGGGAATTTTTCCCCAAGAACCCCCTCTAACATTTCGTGAACCTCGAGGGGTTCACGAACCCCAGTTTGGGAAAAACTGAAATAGACTATCATACCCAAAGAAAAGGAGGTATCCTGCAGGTATATTCAAAATGAAAGGAATGATGCCCCCTCCACTCTCGTTCTCACACTGACTAGGCATTGAGAAACTAGCTAAAGATAATGATTTAATCATGAAACAGATGCTTAACATAGCTCAACAGATGCTTAACATAACCCCACTGGCAACGACCATCCTGGACCCCTCTAAGCGTCCATAGGCTACTCAAGTGAGCTTTGCTGAAGACCACAGAGCTATCAGTCTTTGCTTTTCACATCTCAGTACCACAACATTGACAGATTATGTTTCATGTGCTGTAGGCCTTGCCTGAAATTCTCTCTGCATGGTTCTCCCCTCTCCTTCATACTAGTATGGCCAATGGCATTAGGAGGCTCAGTTTTGATGGACACATGCATCAGTGAAGTAGGACTATAATGGTGGAGAAGAAGGGTGCAGAGACTTGCCCTCCTGGAGATTTCTGACATTAATTACAAGAGAACACCATCCACGTGGCTTTGATGATTAGCTTTAGAGAATTGCTTTAGGAGGAGTGGAGAGCATACAAAACTGGCGAGATTTTCAATTTTGGTGACTTGGATTCAGCTCCAGTGCCTCAGGCACAATGAACGTCAGCATGCTGGGCCTTATATTAGCTCCTAGGAGTCATTTATTCACAACTCAAAGTCACTGCCCATAAATATGGCACAACCCACAATCTCTGCTCTGGAGAGGCCCAAGAGTGGATGGAAATGGCACTCCAGTGCTCTCCTGAAAGCAGCAGGACTGGCACATGCCTAACCTATGCCATGTAATATGCCTGGCCCAAGCTGGCACGGGAGGTCTTGATTAATGTGCACAAAATATATCCAATGTACCAAAATAAAACAATAAAAATAAAACAAAAAACATAGCAGAGATGGGATAAGCTGGCCAACTTTGTGGGTACAAAATTAATGAAATGAGGGCGGGGGTGGTTTGGATTCAGGCTCCAGGTTATACAACTCCCCAAAGTTCAGGTAGGGAGGGAGAGTGTGAAGTTCAAGTGAAAGGCTCTCAGACTCTCAAACTGCCAGTGCTCTAACGCAGAGCAAACACATCAGAAGAAATGTTTCCCAGTCAGCACAGATAATGGCCTTGCAGGCTAAGTGCGGCAGAACCTCCATTCAGAATCCTCAACCCTTTTGTTAGTCACACTGAGAATCCAACGGGGAGGCTGCAAGGAATTAATTTCCATCCATAGATAAATAAAGTCTGCATCAGTTCTTTCAGAACAAGACAGAATTCTCTTAAATTACACAGTGGAGGCAAAGGAACAGTCTGATCAGCTACAAGCAAACTATAAATTCTTACTATTTTTGATACTTCTATGAATCTTCCAACAGGGAGGAATTGGTTGTGAATCTGAAGGTGGAAGGCAATTTGGGTGAAAGTGATCATGAAATCATAGATTTCATGATTCCAAGGAAAAGAAGGAGTGAGAGCAGCAGAATAAGGTTAATGGACTTCAAAAAAGAAGACTAACAACTCAGAGAATTTGTACATAAAGTTCCATGGAAAGAACATCTAAGGAATAAAGGAGTTGAGGAGACCTGGATGCTTCTCAAGGACATAGTATTAAAAGACAAAATTGCAAACTATCCTGATGCAAAGGAAGGCTAGGAAGAATAGTAAGATGCCAATATGGCTCCATCAGGAGCGCTTTAGTGATCTGTGAAACCAAAAGGAAGTGCCACAAAAAGTGGAAACAAGGACAAATTGCTAAGAAGGAGTACAAAAGAACAGGGCCGGCTCTGGCTTTTTTGCCGCCCCAAGCAAAAAAAAAAAAAGGGCAAAGCAGGGGGAAAAAAAAAACATGGTGTGGCCAGAGTGGCAAAGCGGGGTAGTGGAGGGGGTGGACAAAACAAAAACAGCGTGGCTGGAGTGGCAAAGCAGGGGGCAAAAAAACAAAGAAATACCTGCGGCGCGGCTGGAGTGGCAAAGCGCGCAGGGGAGGGACAAAACAAAAACAGCGCGGCTGGCAAAGCAGGGAAAAAACAAAACAAAAAAAACACTACAGGGCGACTACAGCCAGGGAGCAGGGGGACTCCCTGTGCTGCAGAGTGCGCGCCCAGTCTAATGGGGGGCGGGGAGGAGGAGGGAGCAGGGGAGGGAGAGAGAGAGAAGGGGGCCAGCCAGGGCTTCAGCAGGGCGCTGGCCCTGCAGTCCTGATTCGCTGCGCTGCCTGCTGGGAGGGCTCTGCGCCGCTCCAGCCGGTGGGGAGGGAAGAATGTGGGCTGCCCTGCTGAGTTTGCTGCAGGGCACTCCCCTCCCCTCCCCCTACAGGGCAGCCAGAGCAGTAAACAAAAAAATAAAAAGTGGCCGTGCTGCCCCGTAGAATCTGCCGCCTGGAGCCAGCCCTGCAAAAGAATAGCACAATCATGTAGGAACAAAATCAGAAAAGCTAAGACACAAAATAATTTACACCTACCCAGGGACATAAAAGGCATTAAGAAGAGGTTCTTTAAATCCATAGGAGCAAGAGAAAAATGAAAGAAAATGTAGGTCCTCTACCTACTGTGGAAGGAGAGCTAATATCTGATGCTCTCAAGAAGGCTGAGGTGCTTACTGCCTGTTTTGTTTCTGTTTCACTAAAAAAAGTTAATGATGACCACATATTCAGCAGAATTAATATAACAACAAGGAGGAAAGAACACAAGCCAAAATAGGGAAAGAACAGGTTAAAGGCTATTAGATAAGTTAGATGTATTCAAGTTGGCAGGGCCTGATGAAATTCATTCTGGGGTACTTAAGGAACTACCTGAAGCAATTTCAAAACTTCTAGCAAATGTCTTTGAGAATTCATGGAGGAAGGGTAAAGTCCCAGAAGACTGGAGAAGGGCAAACACAGTACTTATCTTTAAAAAGGGGAACTAAAAAGGACTCAAGTAATCATAGACGAGTCAGCCTAATTTTGATACCTGGAACAAATGAATCAATTTGTAAGCACTTGGAGGATAACAGGATTATAAGAAATAGACTGCATGGATTCGTTGAGAACCAATTATGCCAAACCAACCTTTTTAACAGGGTTACTGGCCTAGTGGATGAATGGGAGGGGGCAGCAGTAGGTGTGATGTATCTTGATTTTAGTAAGAACTTTGACACAGTGCCACATGACATTCATATAAGCAAACTAGGGAAATGTGGTCTAGATGAAATTACTATAAAGGATCGAGGGATTCTATGAGGGGCATGATACAAGAACAGAAATAGACTCAGAGAATCATAGGACTGGAAGGGACCTCGAGAAGTCATCTACTCCAGTCCCCTACACTCGTGGTGGGACTAAGTATTATCTAGACCATCCCTGACAGGTGTTTGTCTAACCTGCTCTTAAAAATCTCCAATGATGGGGATTCCACAACCTCCCTAGGCAATTTATTCCAGTTTTTCCTAATGTCCAACCTAAACCTCCCTTGCTAAAATTTAAGCCCATTGTTTCTTGTCCTATCCTCAGAGGTTAAGGAGAATTTTTTTTTGCCCTCCTCCTTGTAACCTTTTATGTATTTGAAAACTTATGTCCCCTCCCTCTTATTCTTCTCTTCTACAGATTAAACAAACCCAGCTTTTTACCCTGTCAAAGAGAGCTATCTGGTTTGTTTGACAAGAGTTGTTCTTGACAAATCCATGCTGACTGTTAATTATCACCTTATTATCTTCTAGATGTTTCCAAATTGATTGCTTAATTATTTGCTTCATTATCTTTCCAGGTACAGAAGTTAAGCTGACTGGAATAGATTTGCCTCTTACTGGAAGGAAAAGCAGTGAGCACACATTAAGTAAGGTATCTTTCAGGGACACCTTTCACTGATATGATGGGAACTCCTCTTGCTGGCTTGTATCAATATCGGCAAACACACAGGTTTAAAGTGACACTACCGTTCAGTACATGGCCTTTTAGAAGTTCCTGCTAACCCTGGTTCTCTAGGTTTCAGATGTAATTGCCTTGAGTAATCATGGCAAAGCTAACATTGCTCAATCCTGACTCTCCTGCTGATTCTCAATCTGAAGTAAGAAGGATACCCCCATGCCAAGCCCAAGAGGGATACCCATCATCATCCCCTGGCCATGTTCATGAAGATCTCAACATTTTTCAGTCATTTCAAATCCTATGCCAAATAGCGTGGTCACATGTCAAAATTTATGGCCGCTAATGTAGCCTTTAAAACAGAGTTTTTCTTAACCTTAAATCAGCCAGTCCACTACAGAAGTGTATAAAAGCCAGGAGTTTAATGGACTTAAAGTGCCGAGGTATTGATGGCTGTGAAATGGAAACTATTTATCCTGTAAATACTGGAACAGCTAAGAGAGCTCATCTCACTTCAATTTATTTGTTAAAAACCCTGGTGAAGGAAAGGTTTTGGCAGCTGGGGATCTAGTTACCGGAAGGGACGTGGGATGGGTTTGCAGCAGCAAGCCTGAGGTGGGACCACTTGTCACTTTGAGGGTGGGGAGCGGGGGATCTCCATGTGTCAGAGATTTCCCCCTTTTCCTGGTCACATGTTGACTTTCAAGCCTCTTTTCAACAACCTCCACACCTGTGTCTTCCTCTTTACTTTTAAAGATTTCTTCTGGGACCAGCTGTGCAGAGCTGCAGGGTCCAGACATTTCCCATGGAATTGTTACAGAGTTAGATGTGGAATTGAAGCTGGAGCTAGGTAGGATTCCTTGCCATTATTGTGTAATAAATATTGTCATTCGATAATAAAAACACACTTTACATCTTCTAAGCATTTTAATAATTAAGTAACATACAATACCCATAGGTATTAGGGAAATATCTCCATTTTATAGATAGGGAAACTGAGTCAGAATTGATTTTTAAGTACAAGTGCCAGTGTTTGATACTGAGGGCCTGATCTTCAGTTGAAGCTGTGTGCGCTCAGAACCTCTGAAGTCACAGCCACCTGTGGATAGCTCTCTGAATAGTGGTCCATGCATCTAATGTGGAGCATCCAAAATCTGAGGCACTCAAAGCTACAATTTTGAAAATATGATCTTAAAATCTACACACAGCATGTCTAGTTGGGTGTTGGGAACAGCAGTACTCTCTACACTCGCACTGTTGCTAACTCAGGTGGAGCTTCACTCAGAGGGGGATTTAAACCAAAATGCTGGGGTACACGAAACCATTTTATGAGGCAAGGGTCCCTTCTCCCCAGATAACTTTAGCTTCCCTCCTCTAGAAGCTGTTAATGACATGTGCTTGTTTGGATCTCAGTAATTTGCATTTGATAAAATTAACACTTTTTTCTTTAAACACTAACAAGCTTGTTTTCCTTTCACTTGTACCAGCCTTCTAGTTCCTGATTTGAGGATGCTCCTTGGAAGTGTGAACTGGCATCTGGGTTTGGGGTGATGCTCCATATTGCCAGTACTATTTAGGCCTTTTCATTATTTTGCAACCACAGAAGAATGTCCTCAACTATATGTGACAAAGTTCCTCCTCTACCTTGGTGGGTCCTGCGCTTATTGGCAGATTTGCTGACCTCAGTGATCTTCCCCACAGTGTGGGTCAATTCCTGCTGTGTCTGATCAGGAGTTGGAAGTTTGGGGGGAACCCAGGCCAGCCCTCTACTCCAGGTTCCAGCCCAGGGCCCTGTGGATTGCAGCTGTCTATAGTACCTCCTGTAACAGCTGCATGACAGCTACACCTCCCCGGGCTACTTCCCCATGGCTTCCTCCAGACCCCTTCTTTATCCTCACCACAGGATCTTCCTCCTGGTGTCTGATAACGCTTGTACTCCGTGGTCCTCCAGCAGCACACACTCTTACTCTCAGCAACTTGTGCCTCTAGCTCCCAGCTGCTCTCACACACACTTCCTGTCCTCTGGCTTCTCCTTGCCTGACTGGAGTGAGCTCCTTCTTAAACCCAGGTGCCCTGATTAGCCTGCCTTGATTGGCTGCAGGTGTTCTAATCAGCTTGTCTGCCTTAATTGGTTCTAACAGGTTCCTGATTACTCTAGTGCAGCCCCTGCTCTGGTCACTCAGGGAACAGAAAACTACTCATCCAGTGACCAGTATATTTGCCCTCTACCAGACTCCTGTACCACACTGGCCTGGGTCTGTCACATATAGTAACGCATTCTCTAACATTAGGATGGGAAGGGCAGGCTCCCCCCTCCCTTGGTAACATACATTCTGTCCTCACCTTGTGCCATCACCTCCATTCTTTCATCCATGTTTTTTTCTTTTCTTTAGGCAATTTTTAGGCTATTTATTAATTGAGATCCCTGGGGGGGTGCTTTCTCTTAGTTATCTGAACAATTTGGAGGTAGGGCTCCCCAGCTGTATCCAATAAACACTCCCCTCTGTAATTAAGTGGAGTAATCTCCTTAGAACTTTTTATAAATTTGTCCATCTCATACACAGACATCATAAAAACACAATTTACAAATAGGCCCCAATACCCCAGCAGGCACACATCCCTCTGAAACCCCACAAGGCTCTTCTTCCAAGAGAGAGACTTCACCTCACCCAGTGCGCATCCCTCCCCTTCACCAGAACCCCAGGAGAACCCTGTGACAGTGCACCCCATATATGATTATGACATACTTATAATGTATTTTATACAAGGTAAGTCATGTGAGGTGTCATTGGAACAGTTATGATTTGCTGAATATCTATGTGTATGCATGTATCATTTTTGTATCTGAAGTTATGAATATTGACTCTGTATCTGTACTTCAAATGTAATTACATCTGGATAATGCTCACTGGACAAGATACTTTCAGTCTAGATAGTGGGTGGGAAAGGGCCTATTCAGGGCATTGGGTCATTAGGAAAGAACAATGGACCTTAGGAGAAGCTTATCTCCCACCTCGGGAGCCTTTCCGAGAACGCTACAGACAGCCTTCAAGTAATGGCTGCCATGACTCTACAAGGACATGTGATCAGACTACATGATGCTGGACTTGAGATGCCAGTATTTTTCCACAGACTGGTCTGGGAACCAAGCTTGGAAACAAAGGGTTCCTGCCATATGCAAAAGCTCTATAAGACAGGGAGTGACATCATCTGTTGTTCTTCAATCCCCACGCAAGACGACTCCTGGAAATGCCTGTGGAACAAAGGTTGAACTGGGGGAAGTGCTGGACCCAAGCTAACGGGATTTCTAGCCTGTGAATGAAACACCTGGGGATTCCAAGCTGTAACACAAGTGAAGCTTGTCCCTTAAAAATCTGCAGCCACTTGTATCATCTTTTAGGGTGAGAATCTGCTATTCATATCTAATCCATTTAGTATATTAAGCTTAGTTTGCGTTTTTGTTTATTTGCTAGGTAATCTGCTTTGATCTCTTTGCTATCACTCATAATCACTTAAAATCTATCTTTTGTTGTTAATAAACTTGTTTTTGCTTTATCTAAATGAGTGAGTTGGAGTGAAGTGTGTGGGAATCATAACTCGGGGCAAAGGCTATTGCATATTCATCTCCATATTGAGGGAGAGGGCAAACTTTATGAGTTTACGCTGTACAGGTCCCTGTGCAGCAAAAGATGGTTTAATTTTGGGTTTATACTCCAGAGGGGGTGTGTGTGTGCCTGGGGCACTTGGAGTTGCCTTAGCTGTAGTCTTTTTATTGTTGGTTCATTGCAGAGGCTGGACAGAGAGCCTGCATGTAACTGCAGCTGGGTGTGTCCCTAGCTGTATGAATGCTGGTGAAAGTGCAGGCTGGAGGGCTCTGCAGCTTGTCACAACAGTACAATGTGAGAGGGAGCCCAGGCTGGTGGGTCGGGGGCTCAGTGGTACCCCAGTTCCAGGTGGCACCCTGGGAGGAACCTATCACAAACCCATCTTGCGTGTATCCTGACGCGTAACAAATCTGGGCTCTGGCAAGCCAACGTACAAAAGGAATTCCAGAGCTGAGGGCTTCATGTTAGAATTGCTCTGTATCTAATCGTTCCTGATTAAACCAGCCGATTGTTATCTTAAGTGCATCTGTTGATCCCAAATGCTGCTATACCACGCAGGAATGAGGTTACTAAGATTCAGCCCATTTAATGCTTTAAAGGTCAAAGCCAGCACCTTAAATTACACTAGGAACCCGATACACATCATCCACGACCATCTCATATTACCTGAGACTAAATGCCTCTCAAACCAGCCTCGGAGTAGCGCAATAAGGTTTCATATTTTAATTCATTTAGATACAATGCCAAACCTGCTTGATCTTTGCCCCACAACCCTCTGGTTCGGAAGCCTGGATTTAAGAAACTTTGGTGTTACCAACAAGATCTTAATTGTTTATGATGCGTATATACAAGTCTTCTTTGTGTTAAATGAGAATTGTGATTCTGTCTTGTTTATATGAACCTTCCATGCCTGGTGCATGCCTGAAATAGCAAAAGCCATCACTCACTCAACTTAATGTAGCCCTGTTCTACCTGGATGTTAACTTATAAGCAACTGCTCCAAGAAATGGGTGACGAGCAGAGCAGAAAGCACAGGGGAACCCGGATTAACTATCCTTGAGCAGGGCATTATGCACCTGCCTTCAATTCTGGAAGAAGGTGTTTGGAGTGGGAAGGGAATTAGGCACTGAGTTGATGCTCTGACAGAAAGGGGATGATACTTGGTCAGACAGGACCAGCTCCACAGGCAATATCCTGGCAGAGCAGAGGAAGAGTGTCTTTTCAAAGGGGCTCAGACTAAGAGGAGAAAAACACAACTCACCTTTACAGGGCTTTTATCCCTTTATTTGTATGATCCTTTAATAACCCTTTCTTCAAAGCAGTGCACCATAATAGTGATAGCCCCTGGGAGGAAAATGTTTGGTGCAACCACGCCCCGACTCATGGTGAACATTTGCAGCAGTTTTAATAGTACTGAGGTGCCAACAGTTCCAGTTTGCTTTCCGCTCATCACTAGAATAACCCCCGAGTCAAAGTCATCAAGATCCAGAAACTCCCTGCACACTCACTCTTTGTTTGAGTATTGAACTGGAGGTCCTTGTGGCATGTGCTGAGACCCCACAGGCAGTGAAAGGCATGGCTACAGCTATGACTAAATGGATGCAGGCTACATTGCACTGTGGAAAGAAAAAATAGACTGGAGAGAAAGGAAAGAAAAGCAAAAGGCAACCCCTGTCATTAAGTTACACTAACATTGCCATTGATTGCACTGAGACTCCCAAATCGACAGACCAGCTTACTTGCTCACTCCAGCTGTCCAGTCCTAGCCTGCCCTTCCCTCTCCTTTTCAGATACACGCTCCCTTACTCATTCAGCTACTAAAACCAAACAAGGTAAAGGACTGAATATAGAATACAAGACACAAGGCCAACCATTCTTCTACCAAGTCTGGAGCCCCTGCTCTCCACCAGCCAAGTGCTGTCTCTGAGGGTGCAGGGTAAGCACTCAAGCATATTATGTGTTGGAGGCAGAAAGGGTATTTGAACAAGTATTTGAACAAGGGTATTTGAACAAGGGTTGATTAAGCTGTGATTCCCAAAGCAAAAGGCATCTAAAGGGCTCCAGAGATGCAAGCTCTTCAGGGAGAGTCCCCTGTGCTTTACAGTTAACCCTCAGAAGATTGCTGGTCTTGTGAAATTACTTCATTTGTCTCACACAGCAGGAGGTCAGAAAGGATCCAAGCAGAGGAGCAGCAGATTGCCAGAGGCCCATGTGATGCAGGAGGGATCAAACAGTTTCAGACATTATAGGTGCTTATTCAATACTCCCTCACTCCTTTCTTCCTCTTATGCTTTCTGACTGGGCTGTCCTCTCCTCTCCATAAGAGAGAGACAGAGAAGAACAGGGCCCTGATGGAGACAGGTGACAAGGAAAACTGGTAACCAACCAAATAAACATCCAGGCGTACATCTCCAATGGCTGATGATCAACCAAACACTGTTCTGAACCCTCCAGCACTCTCCTTTCTAGGGCTGCCAATTTTCTGATTGCAGGAAACCGAACACCCTTTTCCCACTCCCAGACTCACTCTTTCACTGAGGCCCCACCCCATGCTCACTCCACCCTCTCCCTCCATTGCTCGCTCTCCCTGACCCTCACTCACTCGCTCTTTTTCACTGGGCTGGGACAGACGGTTGGAGTGTGGGAGGGGTTGAGAGCTCTGGCTCAGGGTGTGGGTGGAGATGTAGCCCTGAGGATTAATCTGTTGGTATATATAAAATATCTTTTTGATAAATTTAAGTATGTAATAGGCTTATAGATTTATAGATTTGCAATAGCTGAAATGCAAGACACCTACAGGTCAGACATCCTGTATGACGCTAAGGCAACCTTTGGGACCCTTACTCAAAAAAGTAATAATAAGACAAAATACCTACGCAGATGTCTGGAGACCTTTTAACTCAACCAATAACAATAAAGGGTGGAAAAAGGGATTTTTGCCCATAAATCTAACAAGTACACCACAAATGCATACATAACTGTCATTCATATGCACACACGTTAGCCTATGAGGCAGGTGTACCCTAACATTTCCGTGGGGGAAAGATGAAATCTGGGCATAGGATGAAGGACTTCCGAATAATGCTCTATAAAAGGTGAAACAAATCACCATTAGATAGGCGATACACCCAACTATCTGTTCCTGTCTACACTTCATCGCCTCCACCCCCATCTACATATCGATGCTACCCATCTACGAAGGCTATTAATTATTAATAGGCTGTAGTGTTATTTCTTTTCAAAACTGTAAGTAAAAAGGAATCTAATTTCCCTTCTGCTTCATTCTTACCCTCTAAAGCATCTAGTATATGTAGGGCTAAAACCAAAACGCATACAATAGCTTCCTCTATCAGAGGTGTGAAAAACACCCAAAGTGCTGCTGCACTACACAGAGTGAGCTTATAACAGTGTATCATCATAAATATATCTCTTAAAGAACTGTGATATTTTGTAACTTTGTAATCTTGAACTGTTTTAACATTTACTTATTGTTTCATTGATTTTAATAAAAAGGTCTTTGTGACTATACCTGTCTCAGTGTAAGCTCCTCTCATATACCCCGAAGTTCCTTTTATAAACTCTGTGAAGCCTGATTCAGGACGAGCTTTATCTTCTGATCAAATATATTGGCGAGCCAAACCCATACTAATTAATTATCCAATAATTATTAATATTACTAATTAATTAAAATTAATTAGTCAAATAAAATTAAATTAAGTGGCTACATTATACCAATCATACTAACCCACCCCAAATCAGGCTACAGAGATGAGAGGTTTGGGGTATGGGAGGGGGCTCGGGACTGGAACAGGGGGTTGGAGTGCAGTGGGATGAGGGCTCTGGCTGGAGGTGCATGCTCTGGGGTGGTGCTGAGGATGAGGGGTTTGGGGTGCAGGAGGGGGCTGGTAGTGGGCCAAGGGGTTTGGAGTGTGGCAGAGGGATCAGGGAAGGGGCGGGGGGGTGGAGTGTGAGAGGGGATGAGGGCTCTGGGGTGGGGCCAGAAATAAGGGGTTCAGAGTGCAGGCAGGGGCTCTGGGCTGGGACTAGGTTTGGGTGTGGAAGGGGGTGTGGGCTCTGGGTGAGGCCAGAAATGAGGGGTTTGAGGTGTGGGATGGGGCTCAGGGCTGGGGAAGGGGGTTGCGGTGCAGGTGGAGTGAGGGCTATGCGGTGGGGCCTGGGATGAAGGATTTGGGATGCCAGAGGGGGCTCCGGTGTGCGGAACTGGATGCGGGCTCCAGAAGGGAGTTTGGATGTGGGAGAGGGCTCAGGACTGGGGCAGAGAGTTGGGGTGTGGGTGTGGGCTCTGGGATAGAGTTTGGGTGTAGGAGGGGGCTCAGGGCTGGGGCAGGGGGTTTGTGTGTTGGAGGGGGTTTGGGTTCCAGCTAGGGGTGCAGGCTCAGGGGTGGGGCCGGAGATGAGGGGTTCAGATTGTGGGATCCGGGCAGAGCTTAACTCAGTCAGCTCCTGGAAACAGCTGCTATGGCTCTGTGGCCCCTAAGCGCAGGGGCGGCCAGGGGGCTCTGCGTGCTGCCCATGCCCACAGGCACTGCTCCTGCAGCTCCCATTGGCCGTGATTCCTGGCCAATGGGAGCTGGCACTCAGGCTGGGATCAGCATAAAGAGCCTCCCTGGCTGCGCCTGAGCTTAGGGAACGCAGGCATATGCCGTCTGCTTCCGGGAGCTGCGCAGAGCCAGGGCTGGCAAGGACCCTTAGCCCCACTGCGACACCGACTGGACTTTTAGTGAAGCCACCAGGGTCCCTTTTCAACTGGGCGTTCCAGTAAAAAAACAGACATCTGGCAATCTTACTTCTTTCTCTTCTTCCAACCAAAACAATTTACCTGGTGCCCTGGCAGGAATCATTATTCCCTCACCTGTTCGCTTGGAATTCCTTATACAAACTTGTAGAAAAACAGGCAGATTGTACTACATAGTCTTCCCTAATGATCTGTTTCCAAGTACCTTCCCAGTAATAAAAACATTACAGTTGTTTAACAAAACTAGAACTGTCTGCCTCCAAAATATCCTCATCAATTAATTAACTACCTCTTAAACAGCACTGGATATGCACCCGGCCAAAATGAAGTAAACATGTGTAAACTAGAGTACCATTAATCTGATATCATATATGTAGGCTTGGCAGAGTTCAATTTCACATAATTTTGACAGGCATTATCAACCTTTATTTTGAAGCATATTTTTCTATTTTATCTACTTAAAATTTTCACAGTTGCACAAAATTATGGATTTTAAGCATTTTTTTATTTTTATCAATTCAAATGTTCACAGTTGCTGGAAATTGAGGGGGCAGGCAATCATTATTTAATGGCAGTAGATGTTGAGATTCAAAAGTTCAAGCTTTATAACCGTTAAAACACAAATTGTCAACATAATATGTCAAAATATATGAAGTAATTATCCTTAAATCAAACTGTACTAAGCTCTCTAGCAGCATTTTCCTACTTTGCCTGTGTGTCAATCATCATTGATAAAAAAATTTTTCATCAGTTTGCCAGAGTATGGTGAAATCAATGTTTATCGACATTTACCAACAAAAGCTAATTCTTCCAGGCCTACGTATACGGTCGTATCTTACACAGAGAAACAACCAGTATGGCTCCAGGGCGCAATCCGACATGAAGAGTATTGAATCCACGGCCATTCTAGAACCCCTGAAATGAGTTCACCTGGCTTGCCGCACAGGCTTGGAGCGCTGCTGTTATAAACAAGCATGGAGTTTGCTCATTCAGGAAGCAGAGCCATGACTGCACACGACTTCACTGACACCTAGTAAGAAAATCTGTAAATTGGATCGCTCCCCCTCCTGAAGTAATTTAATTCCATAAACTGAAGGCAATGGTGTAGCCAGGTTTCCCCTCTGTTCTCTATTATCTGTATGAGTCATTGACATGCAGCACTTACTATGCTTGCGAGACTACAGCCAAAAAACACAATGCTCATGAGACTACAGCCAAAAACCACAAAAGGGCAGAGTAGCATCTGACCGTTTCTCTTGCTAAACACACATCTAATTACAGACTAATGTAGGTTTTTTTCAGGAATGGTCTCTTTTCTGTTTTTGTATAGCATCCAGCACAATAAGGTACCAGTCCTGATTGGAGTCTTTAGGCCCTAACATAATTATAGACTATTAAATGCTGCACAGAAAAGCTCGAAAGTGAACCCAAGTGCAACTGATGCAGTGATGGCTACCTGAGTTGTCAGAGGGCAAACCTACAGCTGTGAGAGGTGTGAACTGTCCCACTCATCTCTATGTGGTGTTAACTCTGAAATGCACGGGATAGGGCCAACTGACATCACTGTGTTGGGTACCTGGCCAGCGCCAACCCCTCATGGTCCTGCTGAGAAGTCGGCAGGGCTTCCATCACAGAGTCTCTGCTCTGTAGTGTGGCAGCTATGTCCTCTCTCTTCCAGGATGAGGCTGTGGTCTGGGAAGGGGAGAGGTCTCACTCTGTCCAAACTATGACCATAGAATGATAGGACTGGAAGGGACTTCAAGAGGTCATCTACTCCTGTTCCCTGTGCTCATGGCAGGACAAGTATTATCTAGACCATCCCTGGCAGGTGTTTGTCTAACTTGCTTGTGGCAGAGTGCTGGTTGAGAAGCCCTTAATCAGCTCCTGCCACTTCAGCCCCCATCTAGGGGGATCGATTGGGGCTGGGTGAATAGCCCTGGGCCTGCCTGGTAACTGGCTGCACCTGCCAGTCTTATTAGCCCAGAACGATAAAGGCTGGGAGGAAGCCAGGGAAAACGGGGAAGGGGAGGGGAGGGGAGGGAAGAGGACAGGACAGGACAGGGGACGGGAAGGGACGAGACGAGACGAGACAGGCTAGACACAGAAGGAGGTGGGGACCTCCTAGTCTGTTGCTGGCCAGGCTTGTTGTAGGCAAAGTAGTTGTGAAGTCTGTATCTAGTTGGGAACTGGTGGTGCAAAACCTTTTCAGAATAAAGAGCATGGGTGTTGCCCCAGACTGAAGTGTCCCTGACTCATTGAAGAGGGAGGCCCAGGGGCCGAATACCGAGGCGCACAGAATGAACCCCGTTACATTGCTCTTAAGAATCTCCAATGACAGACTCCACAACCTCCCTGGGCAATTTATTCCAGTGCTCAGCTACCTTGACATTTAGGAAGTTTTTCCTAGTGTCCACCCTGAACCCGCTCTCTGAAATGTAAGCCCATTGCTTCTTGTCCTATCCTCGAAGGTTAGGGAGAATTTTTTTTTCGCCCTCCTCTCTCTAACCTTTTATGTATTTGAAAACGCATGTCTTCCTCCCTCTTATTCTTCTCTTCTACAGATTAAACAAACCCAGCTTTTTTCAATCCTCCCTCATATGACATGTTTTCTAGACCTTTAACTATCGTTGTTGCTCTGCTCTGGACTTTCTCCAATTTGCCCACATCTTTCCTGAAATGTGGCACCCAGAACTGGATACAATACTCCAGTTTAGGCCTAATCAGCATGGAGTAAAGAGGAAGAATTGTTTTTTGTGTCTTGCTTACAACACTCCTGCTAATACATCCCAGAATGATGTTCACTTTTTTTTTTGCAACAGTGTTAAACTATTTACTCATATTTAACTTGTGGTCCACTATGACCCACCCAGATCCCTTTCTGCATTACTCCTTCCTAGGCAGTCATTTACCATTTTGTATGTGTGCAACTGATTGTTTCTTCCTAAGTGGAGTACTTTCTATTTGTCCTTATTGAATTTCATCCTATTTACTTGAGACCATTTCTCCAGTTTGTCCAGATCATTTTGAATTATAATCCTACCCTCCAAAGCACTTGGAATCCCTCTCAGCTTGATATGATCCGCAAACTTTAAAAGTGTACTCTCTATGCCATTATCTACATCACTGATGAATGGAATAGAGTAAATGAGGGGGCCTAGCAGATTGTTCTTGTAGGAGTGGCTCCTTCCACAGACCTCTCCAACAGGGCCTTCCATGGGCCATTGTGCTAGGGTGCCAGATTGCCTTAATTCATCCCTGACTGTAAGGAAAATGCCATTGAATAGAAGTGAGTTTCTGAATTCCCTCCCCCTGCCAAAAAAAACCCTACAAAAATCACACTTCCGATAGGCTGGTGGAATTGCAAGGCACTTGTTCTACTTTGCATTAAAATCAGATAATATAAGCACCATTCCAATCTATCTAGTGAATGTTTTGGTTTGGAGGCAACAAAGAAGTTCTCTGTTACTAATAAGAAAAATAATTTAAAACCTCTGACGGGCTGACAGTTCACCAACAGTGGGCAAAGCACTGCAGAAGCGACTGTCCCTGTGGGAACTGGCAAGTACAGAGTAGGAGAGAAAAAGAACTGTTTGAATTAAACCAAGAACATTTGCTCTAAATAAAAGCTATTTTGAGAAATTAAAGCAAACAAATGTCAGCCCCATGCAGCAGTGTGTTGAGATGGGATGTGCTGTAATGGGTTGTGACACTTTGTAAATTAAAGCTTTTTCTTCTCCCCTGAGGGAGAGAATTCAAGTGCAGTTAAATGCTTGAACTTGGAAATTCTGCTTGCTTGACACTTTTTGCCATGTTGTGATTCCATTGATCCTGTAAGGCAAGACACCTCAGTGCCTGGCCCTTGGATGGTCCCTGCTCTCCCTTCCTCTACCTGAAAGAGGGGACTGTGCAAGGGAAGCTCGCAGTTAACAAACACATACTTGCATACAGCTTCCACCTCCATGCTTCTGCTCTCAATCTCCAGCTAACACTGATCATGTTTTCTTGATCACTTCTTACTATGAAATCAACTGATGTAATCCCCAGCCTCGGATCTTAAACTCGCAGGCCCAGGCTATGAAAATTAATTCACAGTATACCTACTTAACCAGCTGGAAGTTGTTTATAATTCTATATATTACGAAGGCCTCAGCATCTTGAGTAGCCTGTGGTATGATATGTAAACAAATGCCCATGCTACTTTGCAAGACAGAAAGGTGAAATGAGAGACTAGGCAAAAATAAGGATGTTTAAATGCACCAAGAAAATCCTACATCCAAAGCTAAAAGGGTCAAACAAACATAGAGCTACTAACACTTTGTGGAAAATAAACCACAATTCGGCTTAGATAGTCTCACCCACATTTGCTGCATTACTTTGCCCAGGCCCTTTATTATTTTCAAATATTTTTAGGAATAAAGAATGAGAGAAAGAGAGAAACAGAAGAACAAGAGCAAGAAACATGGAGAGAAAAGTTCAGAATAACACTGCCTCTTCTTAAAGCACTTTATAGTTATTATTAGTAAGGTGCCAACAATGGACACAGTGCTGTACAAGACTCAAATATCAAGAAAGATCCTGCCCTGGAGAGTTTACCACTTAGAAGACAGATCCAGAAAGGTGAGATGAGTTGGGAGAGCCAGAGGGAGCAGCTACTTTATTCCCTCTTCATCTCACAAGTTTTATTTATTTTTTAAATAAGAGTCTCTAGAAGGAGGGGGGCCTTTAAAAGGGAATTGACTAAGCAATGACTGGGGACCTGGTGCCTTAGGTGGTTTCATGCAAAAGCGAGTAGGCACAAAAGGCTGAATTGGCTATGGGGACACAACTATTAGTTACCAAGATTAACAACTTAATCTTTAAATCTCTCTGGGAGGTAGGCAGATATTTCCCAATATTGCAGAATTGGAAACTGAGGCAAAAATTAAGTGACAGTGCATAGATACTACAACGATATTGCTTTAGAAATACTTGGAAAAACATCTTATTCCATAGGAGTCCACCTCACAGCAGGCATTAGGTTTTGTAATATTCTCTCACAAACCTTCCTATTTCCTAGCCAGGTCTTTGTGATAACCAGAGAAAGACCATCCTCCAAAGTATCTCTTATTTACGCTGGGGGAGGATTCTGCTAGTTTAGGACCCAGTACTGTGCCTAATGAAATCAACAGCAGAACCCCTATTAACTTTCGTGGGAGCAGGACTGGCCTGTTCAGTTAGAACTTAGTAATTATCCATGCTGAGTAGACATGCTCAGTAAAAATGACAGACGCTTCAATGTCAAGTCTTTGAGTTTTTGTCTCAGCTCTCAGTAACCACAACTCAGGAACTCTTGGCTCCCACTTGTATGTTCTGACCACTACCAGATTGAGACAGATGCTGTCTCTGTTCTCAAAGGAACATTTCAAAATTTTCATGGAGATGTCAGCTACTCTGTATTCGCTAAAGGCAATGACACTTCATTTTTGAAATGGAGGCAATTTCTTATTTATAAATGTGAAACTGGAAAGTATGGAAAATTACAACCATGCCTCTCTCTCTGCACATCTGCAATTTAGACAGCTGAACTGATCTGTCACCAAACTAAGTCGAAAGTCATTCATTATGCCCATGCTGAGACTTTGCTTGCCTTACTTTAGTCCAGAATGAAAGTGCACCAATACGTTTTAACCCTCAGAATACACATACGAACAGACCAGATCCACTGACAGACCCTTCATTATAGCTAGAGGTGTATAGCTAAAACCCCATACCTATATCTATGTAGATATGACACCTTCCCTTAGAGATGCAATGACACTTTTTGGAAGGTTAGATTGTCAATATGATTAAAAAAGTATAAGGCAGAGCAATAAATGGGGTTTCTAAGTAAAAGCAAGACCTCAGCCAACTGTAAAAGGAATGAAAGAACAGTGGGATGGGTAGCACTCTGGAGTCCAACCTTTCCCCTATTTAATATGCAAAAACTAGCAAATTCAAATTCCTAGTTCCCACAGCAACTGCAACTCAGTTCCTTGTGCCGATGTAGTATTTGGATTTATTGTACATGCAGGTCATTGATAGTTTAAAACCTGTGTGCAGTGTAACCAGGTTACGGTATCGTTGCTCTGGGAGCCATAACATCTGTATGTCTGGATAACCACACTCTGCAACACACTTCAGTCTATAGGGAAACATGCGTTCCCCCTATTTGGTTGTAACTTATTTCTCATCTAATCCTTTCAACCCCGCAAAAAGCATATTCCTCACTGAGGGCTGCAGCTAGCACATGCCAGGTTTGAAGTCAAAAAGGATTTCTGAATTATTCAAACACCTGAACTACTGATGGTTGGGAGAAAACACACTTTGATAACTGAAGAATGACAACACAGATATTTATACACATTGAAAAATGTCTGGGCTGAAAAGAATGGAAAATGTCATCCCCCTCCCTAATAAGAGGTTTGACAGGTTTGTTTACACCTGGGATGAAAACTAAGAATAGGGAGACCATAGAGGGCCTTATGATAAGCTTCACTGCTGGCCACTGTGACGGGGCACATCAGCTTCTGAGTCCAAGGGAAGAGGCCATCTCACCCTTTGTAATCTGGTGCCATGCTTTCTTGGGGCATCCAGAACTGTAAGCAGAGCCGGCACTAGGCATAAGCAGTCTAAGCAATTGCTTAGGGCCCCAAGCCGCTCAAGGAGGCCCCCTATTTGATTTTTATTATGTGTGTTGGGGGAAACGAAAAATATTTCTGCTTAGGGCCCCCAATGGGCTAGCACCACCTCTGTCTGTACGTAACCCTGTTACCTCTCTGCCTTAGCAAAAGAGGGATTTCTTGGTCTTACACTGTGTGGCAGCTCCCTGCTACCTCCAGCCAAACAAACTCCTTAGGACTCTGCCAGTCCTAACTTTGTCTTGCAGGTTAACCCTTGGTGTACTTCCGTTCCCAAACTCTCCAGAAGTGTCTCCCAGCTGCATCTGACCCCAGTCAATGGATGCCCACAGCAATATCAAGTCTGCTGTCTCCAAAGAGACCAGATACACACCAGCCTGTTGGCTCAGCTGAGGGTGCACACCTCTCTTCTGTACACCAATTATAAAAAAAACAAGAATAAGTTAATTAATAAAGAAGAGAGACAATAGAAACAAAGCGGTTACAAATAAAACAAAAGTATAATCGCGCTTTCTAGTGGCTAAAACATAACACATGAGGTTACAATCTTTGTCTAAGGCACTTCTCAGTGTCACCAACCCACATGGTTGGGGATCATAGCTGCAAAGAACACTGACCTCTTTGTTCCCTCGGCGATAGATAACCAAAGTGGCTTTTTGCTTCTCCTTATATTCCCCAGAGTTTATTATTTTTTGTCACCAGAGTCAGGATGCACCCCTGGGGTTCAGACTCCAGCATCTTCCCATGCTGATTTCACATTCTCATGTACATTTGCTCCTCTTGTTTACCTCCAATGCAAATGAACTGTCCATTGTTTCTGGCAGCACTATGCTCAACTTCCAATAGAGACGGGGAGTTAACTATCCTCCCACTTATCTGGAAGAAAACCTTTTTCTCTCTTTGTCTGGTAACCAAAGTTAAGTATAGTATCAGTAAGTATCCATAATTCCTCATACTGTGTTAATACATACATTCCGCAGTGATATCAATGACCAGTGTTTCACAGCTGTTCATTTGAAATCTTACATGACATTCTTTATAGATAAGTATCATGAGAGCAATGTATTAGGTGTAGTGAGTTTGTTAGGCCTGATAGCAGTTGCTGTTACATGGCAGTGAATTCTGTGTCAGTGGGCACTGAAGGGCTCCTTGAGTCATGTGTGGGCAGAAACCTGGAGTGGGGAGAGGAAAGACAAGGAAGGAAGTTTATGTTCCACTATCCCAACTCTATCTGCAAACATCCAGATGTAAAGTTGTCCATGTTCTTGGCCCACTGGATGACTGGATGGGAAAAAGTCAACTCTAGTTCTCAGGTACCTATAGGACAGACTGTCAGGAACCATCCTGATTTAAAATAAGGTTTGCCCAATTCATACCTGTGAATTACACCTGCATATTCCAGCTCAGGGCGCCTTGGAGCTTCAAAACTTAGCATGGTTCCAGGTTGTTGGGAAGATACTTTCTTTGCACTAGTCTGACCATCAGTTTAGGAATAGAAATCATTTCCTGCCCTAGTGGCTGTTGAAACCAGTAATGGAGCACGCTCGAGCTAGATCTGGGACTGATGATCCTTGAATCTTGCATGAATAGGTGTCCTGCTTTTTAGGCATCCCCCACCATCATATCTGAAATTGGCAGGCCATTGTGTCCATATTATAGGGGTCATAGAGATTTGCTGCCTCAGCACATCTATCCCAGCCCATACATCCCCCCTTTCACACCACCACTTGATATTCGCCCTGTGATAGGGTTTTTTTTTTAGTATAATCACTCTTGACCCTATGTTAACATCTTCTCCCTCTCTTTCTGGCAGACTTTCAGTTTTCAGAGGGCTGTTGAGTGCTCTCTCTTTACTGGGATTTTTATGTTTCCCTATATATTACTGTGTTGCAGTTTGAACTGCTGTGGTGCAGTAGCCCACGTGGCTTGCAGGGAGAGGTAAAATAAAGGCAGCTTATAAGTATTATTACCCTTATTCTTTTCGAGGTTTAAGGTTATCTCAAGGGTTTTATACATTTTCTGTATTTTTGTTTCTTTTTATCACTTTCCTGCTCTGTTTTCTCATTTACATTTTTGTAGGCAGTGCAAACTCTACCATCTAAGTCTACAGCGAAGGACACACAAACCATTTCAGGTCAAGCAAATTGCAGCAGTGGGCAGCCCAGCTGGGCTTCTTATTTCAGAGAAGCAGTTCTGAAATGCAGACAGTTTTCCCTGGGATTGTCGAGTGCCCCTGCTAGTCTCCTATCAAGTCATGGAGGAAAATAATTTTATCTGTAATAAGCTCCATTTTTCTGAATTGTTGAGGGGGAGGAGAAAGAAAATGATTCCTGTAGCACTTCTGGAAAACTTTAAAATGTTATTGCTATGGTAACAGTTCCCTGTCATCATGAAATGGGGGGAGAAGGAAGAGAAGCATGGTAGGTGGGATCTGAATTTAACACCCTAGATTTAATCTGCACACCTCTGGCAGCACAGTCTGTTGTGAATAACATCAGCAATTTGCCTTTGGTTTGGTATAAACAAAACTGCAGGTAATGGAAATTCAAGCTGAAAGCCTGAGAACAGTAGGGAGAGTCGAAAGTGGAACAAGATCAAAAAATCTCCACAAGCCAAACGTTATATATGGTGATGGCGAAAATCAAGTACAGAGCTGGGCTAGGAAATGCTTCCACCAAGTCAACCCTGTGCAGTTTGCAGTGGAGCTCATCTATGTGAGCCAGAAGCAGGGGCGGCTCCAGGCACCAGCGCTCCAAGCGCGTGCCTGGGGCGGCAAGCCGCGGGGGGCGCTCTGCCGGTCGCCATTAGGCAGCATGCCTGCGGAGGGTCCGCTGGTCCCACGGCTTTGGTGGACCTCCCGCAGGACCAGTGGACCCCCCGTGCTTGGGGCAGCAAAATGTTTGGAGCCGACCCTGGCCAGAAGGACATGGCAAAAGACTGAACGTCTTTCTAGCATTCTCAGAAGGGAAAGTAAAATAGGCTGGAGAAGCCCTTTATAGGCTCAGAGCTGAAGAAGGGGTAGAAGAGGGACTCTGATTGTATCAGGCCAGAGGAAGTTTCATTAAAATAGTGGTTCCAAAACTTCAACAACTCGCGAACCCCTTTCACTAACATGTCAAGTCTCATGAACCCCCTCCTAAAAATGAATATTTCCAGGGATTTTCTCCCTTACCTCAGCATAAATTATAAAAGCAGTGATATTGGAAATATAAATTTTGTTTTTTTTTATGACATGCTGATTACACACTATTTATTAATTATTAGTTATCATGACAGCATTTTTATTACATTATGAAAATGGCAACGCTTCCAAGATCTCACTTCTGTAGCTTATATCACTTTTGATTAAGCCTGTTATAAGACAAGGCTACTATCAGAGGCACCAGTAGAAAAAAAGATGTGCAGGGGCAAAGCCCTCACGCACCCTAGGACCTGGGGGGGCACTGCCAGAAAAGTTGGGGGAGCCTGCGGGGGTCATGGAAAAAAAGGGGAGGGACCCGTGGAGGGGCGTGCCAATGTGGGGGCAGCACATGACCCTCGTTGCCCCCCCCCACCCCCGTACTGGCACCTCTGACTCCTATGTTTCATCAAGGAGTATCAGATGTGAAACACCAGGAAGGTATTTAAGAAGCCAACTCAAAGAGTTCCTTCTACACAAGCATTCAGGTCTTGAGCAACAATGCACAACAAAGCTTAAACTTGTTCTTCATAATAATTTAAAAACAACACTAGCAGCCTATTTAAGTTTAAAAACAGCAAAAAATATCCACCTCTCTTTCCATTTCTTATAAGGAGTCTTGAAATGTAAATCTCCTCAGTGTGATAGATACACTTGCTTTGATCAGCTTAGCTCTTGGAAGGCCAGGGGCTCCGGGCTGCTGGCCCTGTGCTGCCGGGGGGGCCCTATGGACAGCTCTATCCGCCATTAGGAAATTTTTTCCCAAGAACCCCCTGTAACATTTAGTGAACCCCCAGGGGTTCACGAACCCCAGTTTGGGAACCACGGCATTAAAACAATGGAATCTGGTGAAACAAACATCTGTTATAGGAACAGTTCTTAGGCGAGAGAAAGTCTTCCAGGCAATAAGACGGTGGGCAGGGGCTGAACAGCTTTATGTCGCATCTCTCAGGAGACACAACCCTGCAAACAGACTCCATATGCACCTCAGGAATTTAGGATCAATTCAATATTTGACCTGAATCCCGCTCCTTCTGCGTGAGTGTGCATGTGCATGCATATGTGCAAGCATACACACAGGTGTTCTCTTTGATTAGGGTTGCCAACCCTCCAGGATTGGCCTGGAATCTCCTGGAATTGGCATTGATCTCCCGGGGACTATTGAAAGCAATCCGAGAGATTTTAATAGGATATTTTAAGAAAATGACATTATGTCATGCTGGGAAAGCTGCAGTCAGAGTTGGCAACCGTATCTTTGATGTACACAGAGATTGTGGTCCCAACTGCAAAGCACACTCAATTTTCAATGAACGTAATGGAACTTAAGCAAGTGCTTAAGTGCTCTGCTGAATTGGTGCCTGTATCATTATAGACACATCTCCAGCAATCTTGAAATTAAAAATGACAACACAGGAACTTGTTACATAACAGCTAGGTGTGTTTATTGCATGTGATCACACCATTGTAGTGGTTGATAGCTTTTTGGCTGAACACTATTCGAAAGGAGGGTAGATCATCAAGAGGGAAAAAATGGATCCTGATACCAAGAAAGCTTTTGAAAGATTGTTTCCTTTTTCACTCAATGAACATCTGTAATCCCCAAATTCCTGTCGCTATTCCTACCACCTGGTGAAAATGAAATTAATCCAACACATAGACTCTGATCTCTGCCCACACAATGAACATGAAAGACCAACATGCATTATCCAGGCCCATTACAACAAAGTGCCTTTAAATCTGCAGGTGCTGTGCTTTCTTTTATACCAACTCCTAACGTTTCATTTTGGATGGATCTCTAAATGGCACTGTTGAGGTGGCCTCTCCCCTTACTTTGCCAAGGAAATCCATCCAAGGAGAAATGAGTGTGAAGGTCCTCCAAGGAAAGGACATATAGTAAAAAATCTGCCCAGGGCTGGTAAGGGTTAACCACAACACTGGCAGTACATTCTCATTTAGTTTCTAAGCTTTAGCGGGAGGAGAATTTCACAAATAAACTTGCAAGCTTTGCAGATCAATTTTCTACGTGGTTTTATCACTCTGTTTCTCTCTTAATCAGCCCCTATCGTTTTTCGGTCTCTTTTTCAGACACATTTTTAGTGCTCAGTGCCATCTCTGGAACAATACAAGGCCCTCTATTCCTCTCCTTTCCAATATTTGAAACCATATTGGGCAGTTTGGTGGCATTTGTATTTCCGTTGAGAGTATTTAGGAATAAACAGTTATAGAAAACATTCCCCTAGGGCTCCAGCACTGCAGAGCATGCCCTACAGACCTTGAATGTCTGAATACTCAGCAAGCATTTAAATGATAATATTATATTAGAGCTGCAGGAGCTGCTGTGTAAATAACTGTGCACTGTCCTTCCTCATTGATTTTGTACACACGCACACCCTGAAAAATTGTTTGAAAAAATGGAAAACCCAGACAGCAATAATTTAAAACTGTAAAGTGAAAAAACAGGCTATTTAATGGCAAAGAGATAAACGGCATTTAATGAGAATTTGAAGGGGTGGAAGGGACGCTCTGTGAAGCTTTGATCCAATCGCCAACTATCAGGAACACCGACACCAAGGGCAAAGGAGGTTTAAATGGACAGAGAGACCAGATCACACACAGGACAGAGCACTTCTAAAAGCCCTCTGGTATTAAAACACACACACAACAATCACAAAGAACCAGGAGATCTCTTGAGGAGTTGTTTTTAGTTTCTGCTAATGCAGATATTTACACACATACAGAAACCACTTATCCAAAAAACAGCTCTAATCTGACGGCAGCCCATGGTGACTTCTTTCCACAAGTAGGTCAAATTTTAGAATTAGGACACTGAGCCACAGAACAGTTAAGTGGTTTGCCCAACGTCAAGCCGGGAGTCAATGGCAAATCTAGAAAGAGAACTCAGTCCTCCTGATTCCCAGACCTGTGCTCTATTTACTGGGCCATTTTACCTCTTGGCTGTCTTAATCTTTAATGTCAAGATGTGACTTACGGAGACTATAGGTCCCAGCATGCAGTGCAGGCAGATAAATCCAATAAAGACAGAATGATACATGCCAGGACCTCCTCTTCATTACAGATCAGGACACTGCAACCTTTTCTATTTTAAGCAAATAATGGGAGACCCAGAGGCTCCTGGCAAGTTACCACCATGACTGTTAATTGGGCAAAATCCTTATTCCTTTTTAAAACTGGAACTGTAAGCATACATGGCATAAAAATATTTTACATTTATAAGTTCTGTTAATTGAGTTCATTGCTGTAAATACATCAAATCCTAGCAAATCTCCATAACAAAAATTATCCCTCTGTTTCCCTCTATGATGCCCAGATGGTGATCTTTACAATCCTGAGTCACTGAGATCACTACTAGAGCTGGCCAAAAAAAGAGAATCCCTTTCCATGAAAATTTTCATGTTTTTGAAAAAAAAGTTTAATTCCAAAGCAGGATGAAGTGTCAAAAACACAAAACTTTTAGTGGAAAGAGATTTCAAAACAAATTCCATTTTGGGAGAACAGAAACAAATTTTTTTGGCTTCCCAACTGCCCTGGGGGAAGGCTCTTGTTAGTTTCACTCGTGAAACTAACAAGATCTCTCCAGCCCTGCAGCTGAAGAGGCAGAGAGCCCAACTGCTCTCTCTCCCTGCCAATCCTCCAGCTTGGAGAGCCAGAGAGGCACTGCCTGTTCCACAAAGCTTGAGGGGAAGGCAGAGTGCCCCTGTGCAATGCATCTTCATCCTCTGGAGCTAACAGGGAGATGGAGAAAGCTGTCTGTTTTGACTAAAGTATAGTCAAATAGGTGGTAGATTTGGTGACGTGTTTGGCTCTATTGTATTGGCATTTTCCAATGAAACAAAGCTTCATCAGAAAATTTCCAACCAGCTCTAGTCACTGCACATCTAATTATTTTTATTGCTAATCTAAGAAGGGTTATCTTCCAGATGACACACTGTTTCCCCTCACCGCCTAGCTTACCTGACTTATCTGATACATTAGAATCCACTTAATTCTGTGATGACCAGCCCTCTAAGGTGGATTCCAGTGAACTCTCAAGACAAACTACAGAGAGTTTGCTGAAGGGCTGATCAGTTCCACCACTGAAACCATTCCCTTTTATGGGAGCAGAGAGATCTCTTAACTCAAATGTAATCTTCTCTTAATTATATCAGTTGGCTGGGTGCTTCTATGAAAAAAGATGTGCCATTATTCTCTGATCTTCCATTCATCTGAGTGAACATTCTATAAAAAGCTACCATCAAAACATGTGGAACTACAGGCAACAGTGAAAAAGGTGAAGGGAGAGATTTTCAGAGGCACAAATGGCAGTTAAGTGCCTATCTGACATGTTCACCTTTGAAAATGTCTCCCAAAAACAGCATTTCCCATTTCCCCACTGCCCATGGTGCTTCCCTTCCCAGCTTCCTGGTGATTTGAGTTTGTTCAACAAGGAAACAAAGGAATGCCATTATCAACAGAGTTAAAGAAAACACGGGAACTGGCAGCATGAGGAAACAAACTGGCAATGTGATGGCAAGGAGAGACAGCTCCCATACCAGACAGCCCAATCCCTTTAAAGTCTCATACAAAGGTTTGCTCATGCTTCCAAGCCACATTTTTTACTAGAATTGCATCTGCATGACTGAATGGAGCTGCACAGCCATCCAACAAATTCACAGAAAGGCCACAAGTGGTGCTAGTTCCAAATAAAGAGGAAACATACTGACAGTCAAATTGCTTCTCTCAATAGACCTGCCACTCCTTCCAGGTGGCACTGAGGAGAAATTCATCATGAACATTATTGCTGCAGAAGTAGACTTACTCAAGGGCAGGCTTAGAAGTGGCATACAGTGTTGAGCTGCGGGGAAAAAACAGAGTCCACCCTATTTCCCACCCTCAAGGATTCCCCTTGATATTATTAGCATGGAGCTTTACATTCTGCTTCATAGGAGTTCTAGTAGTTTTCCCTTTTCAACCCTAGCCTAGGCATTATACATTGAAAATGGTATTGCAGAGCTACAGCAAGGGTCCGAACTGGGGTGAGGGTGGGCCAATGCAAAACAAGAGTTGGCAAAATAAGGGAAAAAAAGAACAAGGTGTTAAACTGAAGAAAAGGATTCTTATAGTCTGTAAAGAATCCTGTGGCACCTTATAGACTAACAGACGTTTTGGAGCATGAGCTTTCGTGGGTGAATATTTCCATTACATGCATCTGAGGAAGTGGGTATTCACCCACGAAAGCTCATGCTCCAAAACGTCTGTTAGTCTATAAGGTGCCACAGGATTCTTTGCTGCTTTTACAGATCCAGACTAACATGGCTACCCTCTGATACTTATAGTCTGTGTTATACAGAATCTATGAAAAACAACAGGAAGCAACTATGGTTTTGCAGCACAGAAGAATACTGGCAACAATTCATAACTATCCTCAGCAGAGAGGCCAAAGACAGAATAGGCAAGAGAGCCAGCTACTTTCTTTTCTCTCCATGTCAGGTCTGAGGCACATTGGCAAGAAGAACAGGTGAAGATGAAGCTGGACTGTGGATTGGAAGAGATTCCAGATTCCAGCACCACTACTGTCAGTACGGCTCCTTTCCCCAACACACTTAGAATCAAGAATGCCAGCATTGCCCCATTGCTAGAAAGGTTCTTTCCCTCATCTTCTTTTTCTTTGAGAAGGGTCACATTTTGCTTCAGAGGGAGAAGAGAATGGCTATCGCTGTTAAGTTTATATTCTTGATGCTTTTCAATAAAATAAAACCTTTTTATAAGTCAACGCCATGCAGAATGAAGTGGAATTAAAGTTCTGAATTGCATCAATGCAGTTACTGTGACATTAGCTCTATTAGTGATGTTTTTTTCCACTCCCCTTGGAGTGCAGGACTTAGCACTTCCTGCTTCGGTTGATCAGAGGAGGAGCTGTAAGATGAAGCAGAGAAGAGGCCAGCAATGATAAAGACAGCTGTAGAAGGAGAAAACAGGCTCAAATCCACAAAAACTGTAGGCTTTGATTATAGCAAAAATCCATTTAAGAGTGCAGTGGTTTAAGTTTAAAAACCATAAACAGATGGTTAAGGGTTAATGTCTCTTTTACCTGTAAAGGGTTAAGAAGCTCAGTGAACCTGGCTGACACCTGACCAGAGGACCAATGGGGGAACAAGATACTTTCAAATCTTGGAGGAGGGAAGTCTTTGTTCGTGCTGTTTGTTTTGTTCTTTGTTCGCTCTTGGGGCTAAGAGGGACCAGACGTGCACCCCAGGTCTCCCCAATCTTTCTGAAACAGTCTCTCATGTTCAAAATAGTAAGTACTAGCTAGAAAAGGCGGATTAGTCTAATGTTTATTTTCTTAACTTGTGAATGTTTATTTTGCTGGAAGTATTTTTACCTCTGTTTGCTGTAACTTGGATCTCAGGCTGGGGGGGGGGGAAGTCCCTCTAGTCTATATGAGCTGAATACCCTGTAAACATTTTCCATCTTGATTTTACAGAGATAATTTTTACTTTTTCTTTCTTTAATTAAAAGCTTTTTTTTTTTTAAGAACCTGATTGATTTTTTTCCCTTGTCTAAGACCCAAGGGGATTGGGTCTGAACTCACCAGGGATTGGTAGGGGGAAAGGAGCGGGGGAGGTTAATTCCTCTCTATTTTAAGATCCAAGGAGTTTGGATCAGTGTAGCCTCTCAGGGTACCCAGGGAGAGGAAAGTCGGGAGGGGGAAAGGAGGGGTGATGGTTTATTTCTCCTTGTTTTAAGACCCAAGGGGTTTGGGTCTTGGGTCCTCCAGGGAAGGTTTTGGGGGAACAGAAAGTGTGCCAAATACTATATTTTGGCTGGTGGCAGCGCTATCAGATCTAAGCTAGGAATTAAGCTTAGAAGGGTACATGCAAGTCCCCACTTTTAGGATGCTAAAGTTCAAAGTGGGAAAAATACCTTGACACCAGCTTTGCTGTTTAGATACTCACATGCCTGCAATCAGTGTAGCATCTAAGCGCCCAAGCAGGTTCCATTTTACATTTTAATTCTCCTCCTCATCTCAATACACAGAGTTGGGAGAAAGAAAAAAATTAAAGAGGCGGTAAAAGTGAGTAAACTAAACTCCATATTTCCCAAGTGAGAAATGGGTAAACTTACCCATGTAGCATTTGTCACTCAGCTAGTTCACAAAAGGAAAATGGCAGTCGATTAATCATAGTTAACTCATGCGGATAACATACAAAAAATAATCGTGATTAAAAAAAATTAAAGAAGATACCAATGTGAGATTTCTAAAGAAAGCTAAAGCACTTGACCGAAGATTTAAGAATCTGAAGTGCCTTCCAAAATCTGAGAGGGATGGGATGTGGAGCATGCTTTCAGAAGTCTTAAAAGAGCAACACTCTGATGCAGAAACTACAGAACCTGAACCACCAAAAAAGAAAATCAACCTTCTGCTGGTGACATCTGACTCAGATGATGAAAATGAACATGTGTTGTTCTGTACTGCTTTGGATCGTTATTGAGCAGAACCTATCATCAGCATGGATGCATGTCATCTAGAATGGTGGTTGAAACATGAAGGGACTTATGAATCTTTAGCACATCTGGCACATAAATATCTTGTAATGCCGGCTACAACAGTGCCATGTGAACGCCTGTTCTCACTTTCAAGTGACATTGTAAACAAGAAGCGGGCAGCATTATCTACTGCAAATGTAAACAAACTTGTTTGCCTGAGTGCTTGGCTGAACAAGAAGTAGGACTGAGTGGGCCTGTAGGCGCTAAAGTTTTACACTGTTTTATTTTTGAATGCAGTTATTTTTTGTATATAACTCTACATTTGTAAGTTCAACTTTCACGATAGAGAGATTGCAGTACAGTACTTGTATTAAGTGAATTGAAAAATACTATTATTGTTACAGTGCAAATATGTATAATAAAAAATAAAGTAAGCACTGTACACTTTGTATTCTGCATTGTAATTGAAATAAATATATTTGAAAATGTGGAAAACATCCAAAAATATTTATATAAATGGTATTCTATTATTGTTTAACAACATGATTAATTGCACAATTAATGGTGATAAAAAATTTTAATTGAGTGAGTAATTGTGATTAATTTTTTTAATTGCTTGACAGCCCTGGTAGTTACCCAGCCATTGTAAAACAGAGTGAAAGGCTATGCTGACAAACTACAAAAGCAGGGGCCTGCAGTCTTCTACTGCTCTTTGCACCAGGTGGATATGTATTCCTTTTCTTTCAATTAAGTAGAACTTCATTCAAGGCAAGATGTGGTCACAGCCTACGTAACATGGTGCAGCCAGACTACCCTAGAGCTAAAGCAAACATATTGTCAGTGGTGGCCAACACTTTGTGACCCCAGTCAGACTCAGCACAAGCTAAAAGCTCTCTTGAAACTAGAACAAAGGAATCGGTAACCCTGAAAGGGAAGAGACAATGGATGCCCACATGATGGAGAAAGCATATGAGATACACGAGTATGTAGAGAAGGAACTTGGGCAAATAGGATTGCAAATGGCATTTGAGCAATGAGGACCCAGCAGCAAGGGAGCAACAGTCTAATACGCTGTCATGGGGCCTTTGTGCCACACCTCCAAGTTCAGGTAAGAAAGAGCTAACACAAAAGAAAGATGATGGCAACACAGTCTTTTCCTGTTTTGGTTGCTGCTAAAAGACATTAAAGCTACAACATAGGAGATGGGGAATTAATTGTATTCAAATTATTTTTTGCTCTCTACATTGAAACTAAAAATTACTTCAACTCCAGATGCTAAAAAAAATTCAGGCTCATTAGTTCCAGGTATTTTCCCCACGTGCCTGTCTTCGTTCCAATTACAATAATTCAACAGAATTAATTACATTTGTAATTTGATTAATAAAGATATACATTTTGTTAAGCAACCCTACAGGATAAGCCTCGATTCAGACTTGCTGCTCCAAGCTGGTAAGGGTTGTTTTCCCTTGAGAAAAGTGAAAGGTTTTCAAAACTACTACTGCTAACAAGAATGAGGGCAGGCAGCGATAGCCCTGGGATCTCTATGAATTGCTCCTCTGCACAGATTCTCTCTTGGAAGCCCACCCGATTGCACCGGAATTCCAGTTCTACATATTTCCTCACCCCAAACTGACCTGGCAGCAGAAATAATTTTGGCCACAGCTTGTGACTGTTGTCATCTTTCGGCATCTTCTAGTTGTGTCCAGGCTCACCATTTTGGTGAGTACCAAACTGGCAGATCGTGCTTAGTTATCTTGAGCTAGATTTAGGTAGCACATTGGTCTTCTCTGGCTTTCCTGAGTACAAAGGACCTGACCCCATTAAACACTTCAGCTGACTATGCAGTGCTGGTGGACAGCCACTTTAGACATCTGGATCTGCATTTCTCAGTAAGTGCTATGGAAAAGCTTCACAGGGCCTTGAAGTGACACTCCTGCTTTCATTTAAAAAACTGTCATGCTTAATGGAAGAAGGAGTAGTACCTTTTATGGCCCCGAAGGTGGCTGCCAGTCTGTAAGGAGGAGTAGAGCTCTGGCTAGTTTAGACTAAGATGAATCTGTGGAAGGGAGGCATTTCTGAACTGTGAGCAGCTATTTCAATTAGCTTAGTTGAAATAAAATGCAAGAACACTGAATGATTTATGATCAAAGGGGACTTTTTTATTTAATAATACAAGCAAAGTAGGTTTCTTGGGAAGATTTATAACTCCTTTCTGTTCACTAAACAGCCATTTCGTAGCCTAACAAAAGACCTTTTACAATCAGAAAACTTCCTCATGTCTCAGTGGGGTGCTACACCACACTGGGAATTGGGAGAGATGGACATTGCAATTTTACAGATCCATTGTGTCTCTCTCTCGTCAAATGGAGAAGAAATGGGTACTTCAGGAAAGAGCCCTTCCCCTGCCATTTCATGTCAAATTTATCCTCTGGCACTCAATCAGCAATTTTATAGCAATCAGCATCCAGGATAATGGCTCTCCATCACTCCTCCTCTCCACCTCCCACCCCGATGCCCCAGGTATCCTGGAGGAGTCAAGACCTTCACTAAGTGGATCTGCTAAATATCCTGCTATCCTGGCCCATACCCACCCCTATGCTGAGCTGTGGTTGGGTCTCACATAGGTGTGATGCTATTCAGAGAGACTCACCAGGGCACTTGATGAGCTGCTCCTGGTTTACTATTATATGTGGTTGCAGCAGCAGCACAAAACTGTAAGTCAACTGCACGGCACAGTCGAAAGGATCGAATGTGCACTTAATCCGTACTGTGTATTATCCAATGGGAATCAATCCCTTGGATTTGGACCACCACACTATGTAAAAGCCCATGTTGCTCTGCAAAGCTCGATCTGAGGGAACGAGATTGCTAGTCTACCTCCCAAAATTCTCAGTGCCTCATCCAAGTCAAGCCACAGCCAAAACCTTAAAGCCGTTTTTCTTAAACTGCCCTGTCACTCCAAAAAGAGAAACTACCTTTGCTACACTAAGAAGTGGGCAGCATTATCAAATGTTTTCTCATACTACTGCACACCCATTCATAGGCCTATACTGGGATGGTCCTAGTACTGCCCACAGGTCAAGTCCAGCTGTCTGGAGTCCTGCAGTCTGCTTCACAACTGCCTTCATTTTTAACATAAAAAATGCAGCCTATGGAAACGACATATTCCAGTATGCAACATGGTGGAGCATCCCCTCTTGACAAGAGAGAATACTGTATGCCAGGACTCATAGCCTACGTGATCTGCTTGTCTGTATTAAAAAACAGAGCAAATAAAACTTGCTTCATTTCAGGCAAAGTAAATGAAATAAATGTGGCCCTCAAACTTTTAAGATGGATTTAGGTAGCACATTGGTCTTCTAATGTGGCCATTGATTGGACTAAATATGGGTGACTTTTCTTAAACGAGGACAAAAATAAGAATGATAGAATTCATTTACTGCCAGCCAAAGGATTCCTAAATAAAGATTTCTTTCCCAAGTAATAAGCTATGCTTTACAGCAGGATTAATTTTACAGCTGTAAGAAAGTCTGAGCCCTTCATTCTCAGAAAGTTCCTTTTGAAAAATAAATCTTATGTAAATGCAGAGCTGGTGTTGGCAGCAACTAATGTTTTGATCATAACTTCAGAAAACAGACATAATTATCATAAAAACAGAATAGGTCTGACATAAACGAGGAATTCAACATGTGACGAGAACAGGGGTAAAATGCTAAGAAACAACACACCTCACGGGCTTGCTTTAGAAAACCTTCTTTTCATAGGACTCCATCTGGTCTCTCCAGATAACTGTAAACAACCAGGTGAGGTTTAGCCTCGTGCTTCTGGGCAAATTTGCCAACAGCAAAGAGTGGCAATCGTGGAGTTAAATTGGTAGACTGGAATGTGTATCACCTCATCACAGCATTCTTATTCTACATGGTGGTCAACTACAGCGATATTAAAAGGCAGTTAGATCTCAGACATCCAGGCATAAGCTGATCATTACAGTTATGTATGCTTGTGTAAGGATGGTCTGAAGGGTATTTCATGGCAACAGAATATGTTAACGTGGCTATAAGAATTAGGGGTTGTTGTCGCTGTACAAGTTGATGACAATGTGCCATGGAGTGCACAGAGTCCTGCTGGAGGTGCATTATGGGGAGCAGGATTTCACTTCCCTATCTTTTTAAATATGTGTGTGTGTGTGTGTGTGTGAGACAGAGAGAGAGAGAGAGAGAGAGATTTGTGAGGGATCTAAAAGGCAAATTGTGGCTGCCCACATGCAGACAGAATAGAAAACTTCTGACAGCAATCGGGATTCTCAAGACTCTGAATATCAAGTCAACTCATGGGTACATCACATGACTAATATTCTACCTCCAGTGGTGGCCAACACAAGACATTTTTATGCCTTCAAAGAGCATGGTGATGGGCATGATATAAAATTCTAGATAAACAGTAACATGTTGTATTGATTGCAATTCGGGACAGGATATCAGTCATGGTGAATTAATGATCTGGTTCAATATGGCCAGCCCTGTACCTCCAAGTGCAACAGAAAATTATCTGTTCCTGGATAATTGCAATTTGCCTTAGTAGGTCATATTAAATTAAAAAAACACTAAACTGAGTTTCACATAAGTGCTCTATTTGCAGTTACCACTTCTGAATTTTCCCCTAAACTGAGAATACTTGGAACAAAAGCACACAATTCTTCAGTCCAAAAGTAGAAAAGGGTAATAACAGACTCGTATGGGTCCTGTATATACTGACAGTCTTTCTGTCTATGAGTACTGGAGTACTGGTACAATTCTAATTGGTGTTGGTGAGATTTCATGCACCCGTCAAGTAGAAAATAGATCTGTTAAACTACTACAGTATGTTCAATAATGTTTTGCCATCATGGTTAAGAGGATACCTGTGTGGGGCTTGAGGAGAGGATTGAGTTGGAAGACTGAAAAATCGCACAGGTCTGCTGGATTCTACCAAGGGGGTTACTGAAAAATATTAGTGAGCACTGAATAAAGTATGAAGTAGATTTAGCCAGTGCGCCAGCATTCTGCAACTAATATACCATAGGGGACCGGCAGGCTCTGGGAATTAGCAGTGGGATATGGAATTTAGCACCTCTAGTTTACCAGTTTGTAACCACTCTAGATCAGTAGTGAGTGAAAGTTCCTACTGTAAAACAGCTTTTCTGTGACCTACATGCAATAATTTAGGGATCTGTCTTGGGAAGAAGTATGGGACTTCAGTCTTGGGGTATGTCTACACTACGGGATTATTCCAGTTTTACAGAAGCCAATTTTTGGAAACAGATTGTATAAAGTCGAGGGCACGTGGCCACACTAAGCACATTCATTCGCCGGTGTGCGTCCATGTACCGAGGCTAGCGTCAACTTCTGGAGCATTGCACTGTGGGGAGCTATCCCATAGCTATGACTGGGTAGCTAACCCATAGCTATCCCATAGTTCCTGCAGTCTCCCTCGCCCCTTGGAATTCTGGGTTGAGATCCCAATGCCAGATGGGGCCAAAAATTTGTTGCGGGTGGTTATGGGTAAATGTCGTCAGTCAATCCTCCCTCCGTGAAAGCAACGGCAGACAATCATTTCGCGCCCTTTTCCCTAGACTGCCTGGGCAGATGCCATAGCACGGCAACCATGGAGCCTGTTCATCCTTTTTTCATTGTCATCGTCTGTCTACTGGATGTTGCTAACAGACTTGGTACTGCAGTGCTACATAGCAGCATCCCCTTTGCCTTTGCAAGTTAGCAAAGACAGTTACCTGCTCTACTGTACCGTCTGCTGCTTTGCAAGTTGACAAAGACGGTTACCAGTCATACTGTACCGTCTGCTGCTCTCATGGGTGCTCCTGGCCGGCCTCGGTACAGTTGGTCGGGGGTGCATGGACAAAAATGGGAATGACTCCCCAGGTCATTCTCTTCTTTAAGTTTTGTCTAATGGAGAGTCAGTCCTGCCTAGAATATCAGGCAAGCCTACTAAAGAACCAGAGAGGCAAACGGATGCTCCAGGACAGAGCCCCAGACATCCTGCAGAAATGATGAGTTGCATGCCATTCTAGGAGGTGCCCCTGCAACAACCCCACCCCTCCTGGGCTACCGTGGCAGTTATCCCCCCATTTCACCAAGGCCAGCCAGGAGCACTCATGGGATGACGACGACGGATACCAGTCCTACTGTACTGTCTGCTGTCTGCAAGGCAAGGGAAGGGAAGGGGATGCTGCTGTGTAGCACTGCAGCACCGCATCTGCCAGCAGCATCCAGGAGACATATGGTGACATTGAAAAAAGGCGAGAAACGATTTTTTTCCCTTTGCTTTCACAGAGGGAGGGAGCGGGGCTGATGACATATACCCTGAACACCCACGACAATGTTTTTGACTCTTCAGGCTTTGGGAGCTCAGTCAAGAATTCAAATGATTTTCAGAGAGTGTGGGAACTGTGGGATAGCTACAGTCGTCAGTTGCCCCTCTCTCAATGAGTGTCCATTTCATTCTTTGGCTTTCTGGTACGCTTGTCTCAGCTTCTTAAGTTTCACGCAGCACTGCACTGAGTCCCTGTTGTGGCCTCTGTCCATCATGCCCTTGGAGATTTTTTCAAATGTTTTGGAACAGAGTTCTGATAGAACAGATTCATCTCCTCATACAGAGATCAGATTCAGTATCTTCCATACGGTCCATGCTGGAACTCTTTTTTGATTCTGGGACTGCATGGTCACCTGTGCTGATCAGTTCTCCACTCTGGGCAAACAGGAAATGAAATTCAAAAGTTCGCGGGGCTTTTCCTGTCTACCTGGCCAGTGCATCCGAGTTCAGATTGCTGTCCAGAGAAGTCACAATGGTGCACTGTGGGATAGCTCCCGGAGGCCAATACCCTCGAATTGTGGCCACACTAACCCTAATTCGAAACGGCAATACCGATTTCAGCGCTACTCCCCTTGTCGGGGAGGAGTACAGATATCGATATTAAAAGCCCTTTATATCGAAATAAAGGGCTTCGTTGTGTGGACGGGTGCAGGGTTAATTTGGTTTAACACTGCTAAATTCGAGATAAACTCGTAGTGTAGACCAGACCTTGAAGACTGTTAACACAAGCACTTTCACAAGCACCAAACTCATTCAAAACTCTACCCTTTCAGCTGAACCTATTCAAATAAAAAACTTGCAACCTTGCTGAGAACTGTGGCTGGGATACACATAGGTCCTGTTAGGATGAAAAAGGTTTAAAACCAACAGGAAAGAAAGTATGAACCTCAAACATTTTCCCTTGACTCTTATTAAGCTTGACAGTGACGTAACCATGAGTAAATTTACAAAAATAACAAAAAATCGTTGTGGAGAAAGCTCCCCATAAAGCAGAAGCAACTGCAGTTTTTTCCTTTTCCCTTAACGTTCTGTCAGATGTTCAATAATCCAGTGCATTTATTTTCTTTACTTTCATCTCCTTCTTCAGGGCTGACATCCAGGCACTTTCTCTATATATAGTATATATATAAACATTTCACATTGCAACAGAGCCCTTTGTTAAGCAGTATTTTATGGGCCCTGTTTGCAGATCCAGACAATGCTCTGACCTCTTGAATCATAGTACCTTTAGTGAGATGGATTTCCATGCCTATCAAGGACAACTTGATAGCCCTGGAAAGAACCACGAAAAGGGGCACTGAAACCCACAATGTTATGTATGAATGAGAGGAATAAGGGGAAGATTAAAGCACATTTTGAACTTTGACATTAGTAATGAGTTTGCCATTTAGTTTGCCAGAGCTCAAGGTTGTAATTAGTGATAAATAAAATGATAGCATGGAAAACTCCTTCTTTCTCCATTCCACATGCTATTTGCTTTCCATTTATTCCCCTCCAGCCCCTGAAAACTCAGAATAGTGAGATCATCTGGGAAACCATCACTGTCTTGTGAATTTATTACGTGCACAACAGGAAGCAACTTAATCTTCTACTCATCACAGTGTCACCAACTCTCAGGATTTTGTCACACGTCTTCCAATATTTGGCATGTTTAAAAGCTCCAGCTTCTGGAGTCATGTCATTAAATGAGAACCTCAGCTTTCGATTAGATAAAAAGGAAGATTCTTGCCATTGTGGTTGTGCAGAAAAGTTTGAAAATGCGATTTCTCAAGATTCAAAAATCAGAAGGCAAATAAAAAAAATCTAAGACTCATTCTTTTTTCAAAATCTCTTGATTTTGGGGGTCTGACTCATGGTTTATTGATATTTAGGATTGACAATACTGACTCTCACTCCTGTTGAGGGACAGAATCCCAAACCATCAGTGAAACCTCAAATGCAAATCTGCATTTCCAGCAAGTAGCTTCTTTTATTAAATAATTTGACACTTCTGGCCTCATGCCTTCACTTGTGTCTCCCTTTCCCCATTCCACATGACTCTCCTTACCAAAAGCATAAGATTAATTCTTCCTCCAACCTTGCAGTAGGGTAATTATAACAGAACATAAGCCTCACATGTAAGCAACACTAATGTAGAACCAAGAGGCTTGCATGTGTCAGCAGAGTACAGAGGAGAATTGTTCTGCAGTTGCATATTGTTTCACAACATATAACAAACACTGGGTGTTATGATACGGGATGATAAAATAATAAACCTATCATTTAAATTCACTGTGTTTGGCCTTTGCTATTTGCTATTCTGAGTTTTTATTAAATCCCAGCTTGACAAATACACAACAGTATGTTATGGCAAAATAAAAGCTGGAAGTCCAAGATTAGCACGCATGATATCTTGGAGTTATGAATTATTAGTTTGAGTTGTATAAAATGTATTGATATGGCTTCAGTAGAGAGCTACATTACAAAAAAGAATCACAAATTACATGAAAAGGGAAGTAAATGAAAGAAGGATACAGGTACCTCTTGCCACACTATCAAAAGAACACACACACACACACTCTTTTCTATGTGGCAGACAGTCTTCTAAAATACTATGAAACATTTATATAATTTAAAAAAAGAAAAAAAGAAACCTACCTCTGTCCAAAAAAACAAAACAAAAACCAGTTAGCGGAGAAAGCCTTTGCCTAGGAGTCTTAAAGTGCAAGAAGTAAATAGACATTCTTTTTGTAATTTTCAAACATAAGCCAAAACTTCAATTACATGTGAAATCTGTTACAAACTGTGATTTCAGCTTCCTGCTGTGGGCAGCCATCTTCCTGAAACAAGGAATGTACTTTGGGCTGCTTGCAATTCTATTGCAGTTATTTTAGCATTGTTACACTACACTGAAAACAATTTTTTAAAATTAAATGCTGTGTTTAAATATTAAAGGTCGGAGCTCTTTTTAGTGATCATGCTACAGCTGGATTATGGCCTTTGACACTGGCTTTCTCCCACTACTCTAGTGTCGCAAACGGGTTCACCTTTGTTTCAGGGTGGATGCTGCTACAGGAGTCACAAAAACAAAACAGAAACAGACAACTTGATGTTCAGATGTATTTTTGGTTAATGGTGAAAATGCTCTTCTTTCTAATATTTGGGCTGCAGAGCAGAGTAAGCCTGGAGTTTTCTTATAGCCAAATCCTTAAGTTTCTCTTAGAGTCCCGTAAATCTGAATGTCTATACACAACAGGAAGATCTCTGGTTTCCTTTCCTCTTTCCATCACAACACTCCCAACAAGGTGCTCTGTATTGGTTGTAGATGGTAAATTTCAATGGTCAGTATCCTCTAAATATGAAACAAGATGTCTAGAGGGAACAAAGATCATTACTTCAAGAAGCAAACACAAACATTTGCCATTTCTAAGGCAGTGTGAGTACATACTCATTTATTTCGGATTTTCCAGGGGAATCTGGGGATCAGAATACTAATAACTAGGGCCGTCAAGTGATTAAAAAATAAATCACGATTAATCATGCTGTTAAACAACAACAGAATACCATTTATTTTAAATATTTTGGATGTTTACTACCTTTTAAAACATATTAATTTCAATTACAACACAAAATACAAAGTGTACCGTACTCACTTTATATTTATTTTTTATTACAAATATTTGCACTGTAAAAAACAAAAAAAATGTATTTTTCAATTCACCTCATATAAGTACTGTAGATACTCATACAAATATCTCTTTATCATGAAAGTTGAACTTACAAATGTAGAATTATGTACAAAAAAACCCACTGCGTTCAAAAATTAAAAAATGTAAAACTTTAGAAACTACAAGTCCACTCAGTCCTACTTCTTGGTCAGCCAATTGCTAAGACAAACAAGATTGGTTACCATTTGCAGGAGATAATGCTGCCTGCTTCTTCGACCCATCCCAACAACCCTTTTAAGCGTCCAGGCTCATAGAGCATAAGAGTCTATTCTGCTAGGTGGTAAGAAGAGTTTATCACTATGCCCAAGCAGCCCCAAGGGCACATGTCAACCATGCCTTTGCAATTTTTAAAGATTGTTTGAAGTTGCTTGTGACTGAATTCAGGGAGTGGCTGGAGGTTTTGGTTTACTCTAATAAGACTTCTAGCCAGACAAACAGCATAGGATGGCATGCAAAGTCATCAAGGAACTTTCAGGATCAGGTTAGGGAAGGCAAAGATGGCCTATAGAAATTAGGTAGGGCACAACAGGAGGGAAAGACGCTTCCCTTGCATGCAGGTGTTTGTTTAAATAGCTGTTGGTGCCCAGACTTACAAGACGCTGCTAGACAAATGTGTGTGGTGGTGACAGTTTTGCAGATAGGACCGCACGAAGGACAGGCAAGGGGCTGCATGGCCCTTGATATAAAGCTTTCATCTTTTCTTTCTTGGGTTAAGGCCTGAGAGGGCAATGTCTATTTATTTTAGGTCCTTATTTAGGGTATTTTAACATAGGGCTGGGTAACAGACAGATTAGAGAGGGTAAAATCTTGTAGTTACTATTTTTGTTAAAGTAAACTGTAAGACATCCTCAGAGGCTGTCTATGTTTCCAGCGTTTGCTGCTAGATCATAAGGTGCTGGCAGAGACAGCTATCTGACCCATTCCACTGGCCATCAGAGATGCTTCCCCACCTCTATAGCTCTTTCCCAGTTTATACTCCTGACAGACTGGAGTAAAAGGTGTGAACCCTCATCACCATTCTAGTTATCTTTATTTCAACACCTTTGAATAAGCTCATTAGGCTGTTTCCTCTCTGGCATGCATTCAACTGTATCAGAGGTTCAATAAAAAAACAGCATTTCTAGATATGCAATCTTTCCCAGCCACCTCACTAAATTTCTTTGATATAACAGAGAAACAAGGTGGGTGAGGCAATATATTTTATTGGACCAGCTTCTGTTGGTAAGAGATACAAGCTTTTGAGCTTACCCAGAGTTCTTCTTCAGGTCTGGGAAAGGTATTCAGATATAATGCACAGTGTTTCAAAAGGAACTCTTAGAACCCTCAGGAAGGTGTTGAGTATACAACTTTTTGGGGATATTCCTTTAAATCACCACTTTCCCCATCCTACCTCTTCCAGTCTATGGTCTTTCTGAACGTCTATTAGGCTCACCCTGTATCTGTTTTAAGTGTGAAGCCAAATGTAATGCTCATCCTTTTAATAATATTTAAAGGGATTTTATTCCCATTTATATAAAATAAGATTATTCTTGGATGGTATGCAAATTATCATCTCCTAATATCATATTGTATTAGCAAGTGTACGAGTGACAGTGCTTACTAACACAGTCCATTATACCAGACTGGAGCACTGGGATTTCAAGATACTGCGAACAAAGCTGCCTTTAAACATCTTTCCCTGTAAGGGCAGCTGCAGAGTAAATAAGACCTTTCCTCATTACCCTGTGCTCCTGCAGTAACTGCTCTTATTGACAAACGTGGATCTGTTGCCTTCATCCATGAAGAGATTTATCAGCTTTGGCCTTCCAGCACTCTCACCTCAAGGAGCAAGCTCACCAGCTCCTCTCCACCTGGCTAAACCATTCATGCAACACTTTGATGAAGGAAAACAGATATACATTCAAAAGCTTGTGTAGTACTTGTGGCACCTTAGAGACTAACAAATGTATTTGGGCACAAGCTTTCATGGGCTAAAACCCACTTCATCAGATGCATGGAGTGGAAAATACAATAGAAAGATATATATATATATATACACACAGAGAACATGAAAAGATGGGGGTTGCCTTTACCAACTCTAATGAGACAAATCGATTAAAGTGGGCTATTATCAGCAGGAGGAGAAATCACTTTTGTAGGGGTAATCAAGATGGCCCCTTTCAAACAGTTGACAAGAAGGTGTGAGTAACTGTAGGGGGAAAATTAGCATGGGGGAAATAGTTTTTAGTTTGTGTAATGACCCATCCACTCCCAGTCTTTATTCAGGCCTAATTTGATGGTGTCATTAAATTAATTCCAGTTCTGCAGTTTCTCGTTGGAGTCTGTTTTTGAACCTTTTTGTGTTGAAGAATTGAGTGACCAGGGAGGTTGAAGTGTTCTCCAACTAGTTTTTTAATATTATAATTCTTGATGTCAGATTTGTGTCCATTTATTCTTTTGCGTAGAGACTGTCCGGTTTGGCCAATGTACATGGCAGAGGGGCACTGCTGGTACATGATGGCATATATCACGTTGGTAAATGTGCAGGTGAATGAGCCCCTGATGGTGTGGTTGATGTGATTAGGTCCTATGATGGTGTCCTTTGAATACATATGTGGACAGAGTTGGCAATGGGGTTTGTTGCAAGGATAGGTTCCTGGGTTAGTGTTTTTGTTGTGTAGTTGCTGGTGAGTATTTGCTTCAGGTTGGGGGGCTGTCTGTAAGCGAGGACTGGCCTGTCTCCCAAGGTCTGTGAGAATGAGGAATTGTCCTTCGTTCTTCAAGATAGGTTGTAGATCCTTGATGATGCGCTGGAAAGGTTTTAGTTGGGGGCTGAAGGTGACAGCTAGAGTACCCAGAAGTCACCTACTACAGGACAGGCCCCAAAAGAAAGTAACAGAACACCACTAGCCGTCACCTTCAGCCCCCAGCTAAAATCTCTCCAGTGCATCATCAAGGATCTACAACCTATCCTGAAGGATGATCCCTCATTCTCACAGACCTTTGGAGACACTACAAAAGTGATTGCTCCTGATAATAGCCCATTTTAATTGATTTGTCTCGTTAGAGTTGGTAAGGCAACCCCCATCTTTTCATGTTCTCTGTATATATACATATTATATATATATCTTCCTACTGTATTTTCCACTCCACGCATCTGAAGAAGTCAGTTTTAGCCCACGAAAGCTTATGCCCAAATAAATGTGTTAATCTCTAAGGTGCCACAAGTACCCTCATTCTTTTTGCTGATACAGACTAACACGGCTACCAGTTTGAAACTTGTCAAAAGCTTGTGAATCCATTTCTAACCTCAAACTGCATAGCAGTACAGCGCACAGCTACTTGCAATGTAGCTAGGCAGAGGTACTCTATAAAGATCTGCTATTTAATTATATAAATGTGCAATGATTAGTCCTTTTAAGGCACCCATATTCTAATCTGAGAATCTCCACACTACTGGAAGTTGTGACCAAATAGATAGAGTGCAGAGCGAACTCTGCTGATAAAAGAGAGTTAACCTCATACCTGAGTGTATGCCTAGATTCGCTTCCACAAGACAGTACAGCATTCATTCCTCAATTGCCTGATTCCGCAACACAATGCAACCCATCTTATTATTTCACGCCAACTACTCAGTTACAAACTGCCATCTCCAATTAGCATAGATCACAGTTTTTTTCTGATCCCCAATTAAAGTTACAAAAAGGAAACTGAAGTGTTACATTACAAAATGATTAATATTATATTTTGAAAATATAAATAGCATATAAATTTTGGGTTGTATTTGATTTTAGAATCCAATCTCCTAAGTAACCATAACGAGTTACATATCTTCCCACCTCTGCAAATAAAATACATGGGCCCCAAATCAGAATTTATACTATGCTGAACGGATTAAAGAGTTTCGCTACTACAGTGTAGGTCCCTTAGAAATATCTGTAACAGAGACGTGCTCTTGTTATGTCACAGTCCTCCAGATGGGTGCCAAGCCACCAGCAAGAGCATCACCTTAGCTCAAACACCACCGTGATGCAAATTCACTGGCCTCTTCTTGAGACAATCAATCATCAAAGCTAGAAAGGTTATGTGGTCTCCATTAAGGACTTCACTCTTCAATAGTACAGCTATAAATTTACATTGGTTTAACATCATCATTCAGGGGTATGAAAAATCCACACCCGAGTGATACAGTTATAATGACCTCATCCCCGGTGTAGACAGTGCTATGTGACGGGAGCTGTCATAAACAGATAAGTAAGAGTTAATAGAACAGAAGTGCTTCATATCTCTTTGCCTGGAAAGGGTTAACAAGAACAGTGAGCCTGGCTGTCACCTGACCAGAGGACCAATCAGAGGACAGGATACTTTCAAATCTTGAGGGAGGGAAGTTTTCTGTGTCTGCTGTTACTTTTTGGTTGTTGTTCACTCTGGGGGCTCAGAGGGACCAAACGTGCAACCAGGTTTCTCTCCAATACAGGCTCTTATAAGTTCAGACTAGTGAGTACTAGGTAGATAAAGCGAGTTAGGCTTATGGTTGTTTTCTTTATTTGCAAATGTGTATTTGGTTGGAAGAAGTTCAAATGTGTATTTGGCTGGAAGGAGTTCAAATTGGTATTTTGCTGAAAAGATTTTAATTTGTACTTGTATACTTAGGCTGGGAGGGTATTCCCAGTGTCTATAGCTGAAAGACTCTGTACCTATTCCATTTTTTAAAAATTTACAAAGATAATTTTTACTGTTTTTTCTTTCTTTAATTAAAAGCTTTTCTTGTTTAAGAACCTAATTGTTTTTTTATTCTGGTGAGACCTCAGGGGACTGGGTCTGGATTCACCAGGGAATTGGTGGGGAGAAAGGAGGGAAGAGGGAGAGAGAGGCTGATTTCTCTCTGTGGCAGGATTACTTTCTCTCAGGAAGAGTCTGGGAGGGGGAAAGAGAAGGAGGGAGGAAGGTGAATTGTCCTCTCTGTTTTGTGATTCAAGGAGTTTGAATCACACAGTGATCTTCCAGAGTAACCCAGGGAGGGGAAGCCTGGGAGAGGCAACAGTGAGGGAAAGGGTTTACTTTCCTTGTGTTAAGATCCAGAGGGTCTGGGTCTGGGGGGTCCCCGGGCAAGGTTTGGGGGGGACCAGAGTGTACCAGGCACTGGAATTCCTGGTTGGTGGCAGCGCTACAGGTTCTAAGCTGGTAATTGAGCTTAGAGGAATTCATGCTGATACCCCATCTTTTGGACGCTAAGGTTCAGAGTGGGGAATTGTACCATGACAGGAGCTCTTCTTCCGTCAACATAGCTACCGCCTCTCGTGGAGGTGGATTAACTATGCTGACAAGAGAAGCTCTCCCATGGGAGTAGAGTGCCTTCACTAAAGTGCTACAGCGGTGCAGCTGCACCACTACAGCATTTTAAGTGTAGACCTGCCCTTAGCTGGGAGTAGAAGATGCTTAACTACTTGCAGGGTTGAGCCATCAGATGGTTATTTTCCTCACTATCCAATGTTAGCATTCTGAGTGTGGGTTTCTAAGTATTTTATACAGAATACAAGATGATGTGGTGTAGTGAAAAGGCTTTATTAGGCGACAAGCAAGTTATGCAGATCACTTCAAAAGGAGCATCAATAAAGCCTTTATATTGTTCATCACACCACTCCATATATGATACATTTTACAGAAAAGCTATTTTAGAAGTGTTTTAGAAAGTTCTGAATTATTTTATTGGCCCTATTTCCATATTTCTCCACCTATGAAACCAGGCCACCTTAGTACTCAGAATCCAACTGTGCATGACTTGGAAGCAAAGGAAAACGGTAACTGTATTTTAGAAACCTCTAATATTTCCTAAACCAGTTTTATACCTATAATAATGGTGTTTCAATAACTTGGGACTTTCAAGGATTAGAAGCAAGTGTGCTCTATGCAACTGGATAACTGGGAGCATCCCTTTTCCAGTGATAGAAAACTTCTTTTTGGAGCCCTTTTAATTCTAAAAGTCACCCAAGGAAGGAGGTGTTGCTAATTAAAAAATGTATTGTGTAATACATGGTTGCTAGCTATGGCCCAAATCCTTGTGCCTACACTGAGATCCACTGACTTCAGTGGGACTCGAGAGAAAGGAATTCATACAAAAAGTCTATAAACAGCCTAAACCATTAGGCTAATGAAAGCAGTGTAAGTACTCAAGAATGAAAAAATGTAGAAGATGCTATACATGGTATTTAAGGTTGAACAAAAAACTGCATTTGTATTTGAGGAACAGTATATAATCCTGTAATTAAAGACTATACCATAATACACATACACAAAAGGAAGGAATCAAAATTGTGCAAACAGCCTTAAAAATATTCCCTGACTTTTGAGCATGCAACCATGCACACATAACAATCTCTTAATCTTTACTGTTTATGTACATAGATGGGATGGTTGAAATTAAAAAATAAGAAGAAATTTCATAAATAAGGAACTATTCAGCTTGACATTCTCAGAAAGTCTTGACACCCTACACAGTCAGCAGTACCTCTCCTGCAGACCTTAGGATCTGGGCCCCTCTTATCGTATAAGAGGCTCAGTAGATGAAGGAAAGGTTCCTGAGGATTTTCAATGGAAGTCTTCTCAACAAGGGCCATCTCCATGACAAATTTCAGCTTTCTAGCTGTTTGGTACCACAGCGGTAAAAAATAAAGTCACAGGCATTTTCTAAGAATGTTTTATCCACTCCCTTTGTATTCAAAAATGCCTGAGCTATTCTTGTTGGAATTCCTAAAAATATTCACCTTTGGATGATTTCAGGCATTAAAGTTGTAATATTTGTGAGTTCTTATGAAGAAGCCTTAGACAAAGCTGAGGGAGATGGTTATTAATCAGAAGTAAGACTAAACCATTTGCAAAGTCTGACCACTTTCCACGAGTCTCTGTAGCACTGTAGCTCCTTGTGCTCAGTCAGGCTAGATGGAGCTGACTCCCAAGCATGGCTCTCTTAAAGAAATGTTCTCACAAAAGTGACAGTTTGAGTATCAAAAAGTTTGAGATATGAGTGACTGAGAACAGGGTGTTCAAATGGAAACATTTATGTAACTTTAAATAGGTTACTCACTTCTGCTAAAATATGTGCACACATGTATACATGGATTATAAATACGTAGGGTACATGTGACACAGAGGCAAAAT